>NW_022681458.1:50897711-55897711 GCF_009764315.1 Trachypithecus francoisi | reverse complement strand
CAAAAGCTTAGATGAACCACAGAAAATAACATAAATATAACTCTGCTCAATTCAGGAGCACACATGACTTTGCAACAAATATATCAAAGTATGTGCTAAGATGATTGACCTGGCAAGTTACCTAATTGACCAGAGTTGTATCTGTGTTCTTCCTCTTTTTGAACTCAGTAATATGTGACTTAAAATATTTTTAAAGTTTAGAAGAAAATTTGACTCTTTAAACATTGTTTAAACATAGGTTTATGTTTAAAATTTGTTCAAAATCTAATGTCATAATTTAGGTAATCTTCACTGAACTATTTCAAGCTAATTATATTGGAATTAGAATTATAGGGCTCACCCATCTTTTAACTAATCTCTGGAACTTTTTTCCATTAAAATGTAGATTATACTGCAAAAATGCCATAAGGTAAGAAAGTATATTTCAAACTCCATTTAGTGTAATAGCTGATTTGTCCTTTTCCAGAAAGAAGAAAAGAATCTTGTTACTGAACCAACACATTACTTCATACACAGAATTATGAGTTCATCTTCATACAACCAAGAAGATCTCATTTCATCTACTGGGTATATGAAATTAAAGCAGTACAAATATAGAAATCTGATAAAGTAGAGCTTATGAGTAGAATGGGGCCCCTGGCAAAACTGTAATTGAGCAAGTATTTAGCTTCAGACCTTCCCCCACTTCTTCCCTTCCCTGGCACCCTACTGTGAATAATTCCAAAGCCACTTCTTGCTATCTGCTCCTCCATTTTTAGATACCTGGCCTCTATGTCCTAGTTTGGAAACCAGTTTCTAGTATATCAGTGTCTTATATAAAGTATTTGCTAATGTATTAGGGTACTTTCTAACCTGAGAGAGAGATAATGGCCCAGAAATGAAATATGCAGTATGACTACAAAAGTGTTCATGCTTAGCTCTCTTAAGAAAGCTATTGTCATTGCCTATAAGAAAAATCCAAAGGAATGAGAAAGAAATATAAGTTTTAGCATTCAGAGATAAATCGTAGAAAGCACTGGAGTTTGACATGGCTCTTTACGAATGGATAGCATTTACACAAGTGAAAGATAATCCAAGTTTGGATGACACTAGAGGCAAAGAATGGACTGTAAAAGTGACAGGGAACAGAGAGGAACAAAGTATACTATAGACTTGAAATCTCACAACTCTATCAAGAATAGTGAAAATATCTAAATTTGTGCTTGCATTTATAAAATTACAGACAACTTGGAAGAGAGAACTTTTTTTTATCTGGGGAGAAGTACTCATGTTATACACAGAAAAATCTAGTGACTTTTCTTTTCACTTAGCATGCTGGAATTGTATTTTTTTTGTTTTGTTTTTGTTTTTTTGACATGGCCTTATTTTGGGACATCTGTTTTTGGCCCACCATTGTCTCTTTTCTCCTGCATAATAAGTTATTTTTAACATATATAGCTAGAAATGTTGGAACCTCTCTATTGGTTATTTTAGTGAAGTAAAAAACAGGCATAAATAATACTAAATAAAAATGATTTTAGAGCAAGATAATACCAGGAAGCTCAAGGTTCTGATTTCCCCATGGAAACAAAACATAAGCAACTACAATCTGACTAACACAACTTTATAACAGCTTTGGACAACAGTCTGCAGCAACCAAATGAATACTCAATCAAGAAAAAGCTGGCTGCTCATGGTGGCTTATGCCTGTAATCCCACCACTTTGGGAGGCCGTGGCATGAAGATTGCTTGAGGCCAGGAGTTTGAAGCCAGGTTGGGCAACATAGCAAGACCCTAACTCTACTAAAATAAAATAAAATAATAAAAAATTAGCTGGCATGGTCATATGCACCTAGTCCTAGCTACTCAGGAGGCTGAGGTGATAGAATTGCTTGAGCTCATGAGTTCAAAGTTACAGTGAGCTATGATTTTGCCACTGCACTTTAGCCTAGGCAACAGAGCGAGACTGTGACACAGAGAGAGAGAAGAAAAAAGAAAGAGAAAGAAAAGAGAGACAAAGGAAAAAGAGTATAAGAGAAAGAGAGAGAGGAGAGAGAAACGAAAGAAGGAAAGCAAAAAATGAAAGAAAGGTAAGGAAGGGAGGGAGAGAGGGGTGAAGAAAGAGAAGGAGGAATGGAGAGCGAAAGGGAAAAAACACATTCAAAATAGTTTTAAAAAATCTGTGAAGTTTAACTTGCTCTAGGATCCAACTTCCTCCCAGCATATTGTAACACAGTCAAGAGAAAGAAGCCCAATTTACAGTTTCCTCCTTTTGGTGGAAAGAGCAGAATAGATCTTGTTCTGACCTATCTATGGGCTTTCTTAAGAAATTATTTTTGTTTCACCTGACTAGGAACTCAGATAGGCAATGGTGTCATAGTTTGGTTCTAAGCCTGAAAACCACAGAAAGTAGTGGATAGGTGCCATAATGCATGAAAACTACAGAGGGACTGCAGAACCATAAACACCTTGGGCAAGAAATTATGCGAAGAGAGAGATACAACAGAATCTCTAAGTTCCTAAGAAGGAGCAGGAAGTGACTCTTTGGGAAATTAAATCATTTACAAGCAGCCCAGAAAAACTGAGTTTGGGGATGCACAAACATAGACTTGAAAACTACAATCTCAGAAAAGATCTGAAAAAAACCTAAATCTTTACTTTGGACTGTTTCCAAAGCTCAAAGTCTCATTAATTAGTAAATATTTTCCACATCAATCAGCAAAAGCTAGAAGAGGTGGCTTCTTTATTATTTCAAGTACTCATATTTGAACAAAAGATTACTAAGCATACAAAAAATGGAGAAATTCAAATGGAAAGAATAAAATACCCAGAAAATGTTCCTGAAGAAGCGTATCAGTTAGAACTACATGGCAAAGACTTCAAGACAACTATCCTAAATATGTTCAAGAATTGTAGGTAGACAAAGAACTAAGGAAATTAGTAAAAATATGTATGAACAAAATTAAAATATTAATAGGAAAATTATAAAAAAGAACCAGACAGTAATTCTGGTTTTAGTAGTGCATTAGGGTAACTACAGTTAACAACAATTTATTGTATATTCTAAAATAATTAAAAGAGAGGAATTGGACTATTCCTAACACATAACACAAAAAACAATAAATGTTTGAGGTGATGGATACCCCAATTACCCTTACTTAATCATTGCACATTGTATACCTGTATCAAAACATCACATGTAACCCATAAACATGTGCAAGTATTATGTACTCATAAAAAATAAAAATTAATTCTGGACCTGAAAAATATAATAACTGAATTGAAAAATTCATTGGAGAAGTTCAACAGCAAACTTGGACAGACAGAAGAAACAATCAGTGAACTTGAATGCAAGTCATTTGAAGTTGCCAAGTCTAAAGACCAAAAGGAAAAATGATTGAAAAACAAGTAAGCAATGCCTAAGGATTTTTGAAACACCATCAAGCAGAACAATATACACATTATGTAAATTCCAGAAGAAGACATTGAGAAAGAAACAGAGAGATGATTTGAGGAAACAAGGGCTGAAACTTCCTAAATTTGAAGAAAGACATACATACACAAATAAAAGAAGCTTAACAAACAACAAGCAGAATAAACACAAAAATATCATATCAAGACACATAATAATCAAACTGTCAGAAGACAACCTTTAAAGTAGACAAAGGAAAGTGATTCATCATGTACAAATAACCCTCATAATACTATTAATGATTTTCTCATGAGTAATCTTACAGGTCAAGAGGCAGTGAGATGATATACTTAAAGGCATGAAGAAAAAAAACATACTGTCAAACAAGAATTCTACATGCAGCAAAAAATGTTCTTCAAAAATGAGGAGAAATTAAGACATTCCAAGACAAGGAAAAGTGGAGGGAGTTCATTAACACTAGACCTACCTGACAAGAAATGCTAAAGAAAGTTCTTCAAGTTAAAAAGATAAATGAAATGATGCTAGACAGTAACTCAGAGTCATATGAAACTATGTAATTTTTAACAAGTGTAAATACATGAACAAATATAAAAAATAGTATTATCATAATTTAGCTCATGTATCCACTTTTTATTTTCTAAAGAATTTAAAAGACAAATGCATAAAACAGATTATAAGTTTATGCTAATGGGTACAGAATATAAAAAGGTATAATTTTGTGACCTCAATAACATAAAGTGGGTAGGGGGCAAATGTGTTAAAAAGTAGAGTTTTTGTATGCAATTAAATTTACTTGGTATCAATTAAAAATTAGAATCATAATTTTAGGATGTTACACATAATCTTTGTGATAACCACAAAGAAAATATTCCTAAAATATACATAAAAGAAAATGAGAACTGAATTAAAATGTGTCACTAAAAAGTTCAAGTAAATACAAAGGAAGACAGTAATGGAAGAAATGAAGGATAAAACAACTGTAAGATGCAGAAAACAACAAAATGGCAAAAGAATGTTATTCTCTATTACTGATTACTTAAAGTATAAATGCGTTAAACACTTTAATCAAAAGAGATAGAATGACAAAATGGATTTTAAAAACAGAATCCAACTGTATGTTATTCATAAGATATTCACTTTAAGTCTAAGAATACATGTAAGTTGAAAGTGAAAGAACTGAAAAATATACCCCATGCAAATAGAAACCAAAAGAGAGGGAAGAAAAGGACATTGTATGATAACAGCATCAATTTACCAGGAAGAGATAATAATTAAAAACATATACAAATGGCCTCCAGCTTAGTGAAAATTTGACTTACAATTTTTTAACTTTATGACAGTGTGAAAGCAATACATATTCAGTACCATATTCAATATATTATATGATAGTTTTAATACTTTGTGTTAGATGATCTTGCCAAACTGTAGGCTAATGTATGTGTTCTGAGCACATTTAAGGTAGGTTAGGCTAAGTTATGATGTTTGGTAGCTTAGATGTGTTAAATGCATATTCAATGTATGATATTTTCCATTTAAAATGGGTTCATTGAGACATAACCCCATTGTAAGTTGAGGAGCGTCTGTATGCGCCAAACATCAGAGCTCTAAAATATACTAAACAAATACTAACAAAATTGAAGAGGAAATAAACAGCCCTACAATAATAGTAAAGGACTTCAATATGCCATTTTCAATCATGGAGAGACAACTAAACAAAATAAGGAAATAGAGGATGTTGATATGTTTGGGCTGTGCCCCCACCAAAATCTCATCTTGAATTGTTGTTCCCATAATCCCCACATGTTGTGAGAAGGACCAGGTGGAAGGTAATTGAATCATTGAGGTGATAACTCCTATGCTGCTTTTCTCATGATAGTGAGTGAGTTCTCATAAGATCTGATGGTTCTATAAGGGGCTTTTCCCCCTTTTGCTTGGCACTTCTCCTTCCTACCACCAGGGGAAGAAGGATATGTTTGCTTTCCCTCCACCATGATTGTAAGTTTCCTGAGGCCTCCCTAGGTATACAGAACTGTGAGTCAATTAAATCTCTTTCCTTTATAAATTACCCAGTCTCAGGCAGACCTTTATAGCAACATGAGAACAGACTAATACAGATGTGAATAAAACTATAGATTTATTCAACCTATCATATATATATAGTTAAATATATATGTGTGTGTGTGTATCTATATATGTATAAAACAATAGCAAAATACACAGTTTTCTCAAATGTACATAGCACACTGCCCAGGATAAATTATATCTTAGGCCACAAAATGAGTCTTAATAAATTTTAAAAGTTTGAATACATACAAAATATATTTTCAAATTGCAATGGGATAAAGCTAGAAATCAATAGCAGAAGGAAAAACCAAAACACTCTCAAATATGTGAAAATTAAACAATATACTATCAACTTATGGGTCAAAGAAGAAATAATAAGGGAACTTACCAAACTTACCAAAATTTAAGGAATACAACAAAAACAATGTTAAGAGGAAAATTTATAGTCATAAATAAATCAAATAAGAAAGATCTTATACCAACAACTTTATACCTTAAGCAACTAGAGAAAGAACAAACTGAAAGGTATTAAGTGGAAGAAAATAATAAAGATTAGACCAGGATAAAATAGACAATAAAAAAAGTAGAGAAAATCAAGAAAACCAAGAGTTGGTTCATTAAAATAAAAAAAAAATCAATGAAATTGACAAGTCTTCAGCTAGATTACCTAAGGAAAGAAAGAGAAGACTCAGTTAAAATCATAAATGAAAGAGGTAAAATAGCAACTGAGTTTATAGAAATAAAAAGGATTAACAGAGGGTACTATGAATAATTGCATGCCAACAAATTGGGTAATCTAGATGAAATGGATAAATTCCTAGAAATACACAGCTTGTCAAGACTGAATTATGCTAAATTACAGTGCACAAATTTAGAAATAGTAAAGAAATTGAATCAGTAACTGAAAAACCTCCTAAGAAAGCAAAGCTCATGACCAGATAGATACTTTCATTGGTGGATGTCACAAACTTCAAAGAATTAACTCTAACCCCCCTCAGACTTTTCAAAAAAATTGAAAAGAGGAAACACTTCCAAAGTCATGATGCCAGCATTACATTATTGCCAAGACCAAAGACAGCAAATAAACACTACAGAACAATATTACTGATGAATATTGATGCAAAAATCTTCAACACGATATTAGCTAAACAAATTCAACAGTATATTAAAAGGTTTATAGCTCATGACCAAGTCGGTTTTATCCCAGGAATGCAAGCAAGTTTCAACACAAAAAAAAAAATCAATAGGCCAGGCACAGTGACTCACGCCTGTAATCCCAGCACTTTGAGAGGTTAAGATGGGCAGATTTCTCAAGCCTGACAATTTGAGACCAACCTGGGCAACATGGCGAAACCCCATCTCTCCAAAACAAATACAAAAAATAGCCAGACATGGTGGTGTGCACCTGTGGTCCCAGCTACGAAGGAGGCTGAAGCAGGTGGATTTATTGAGAACAGGAAGTTGAGGTAGGCTGCAGTGAGCTGTGATCACACCACTTCGCTCCAGCCTGGGTGACAGAATGAGACCCTGTCTCAAAAACAACAACAACAACAACAAAATCAATGTAATACATCACATTAACAGAATGAAAGAGAAACACATACGTACACACACACACCTGTCCATCTCAAACGATGCAGGAAAACCATTTGACAAAAGTTAAATCTTTTACATGGATAAAAGGACTCAGCACAGCAGGAAGAGAAGGAAATTACTTCAGCATTGTTAAGGTCATATATGAAACATCTACAGCTAACATTGTCCTCAGTGGTGAAGAAATGAAGTATTTCCTCTGAGATCAGGGACAAACAAAAAAACAATGACTACTTTTGCTACTTCTATTTAACACAGTACTGAAAATGCTAGTCAGAAAAATTAGGCAAGAAGAAGGGGAAAGGCATTCTAATTGGATAAGCAGAAAAATTATTGTTTATAGATGACATGGTCATAATGTAGAAACCCCTGAAGAACACATAAAAATTGTTATAATTAATGAATTAACTCAGCAAAGTTGCCAGATGTAAAATCAACACAGAAAAAATAGCCGCATTCTGTATAATTACAATGAACAATCTAAAAACAATTAAGGGGAAAACAATTTAAATTAAGGGGAAAACAAATTTAAAAACAATTTAAGGGGAAAATCCATTTATATTAATAACAAATAGAATAAAATACTTAGGAATACATTTAACCAAGGAATTGAAAGACTTGTACTTTGGCAACTACAAAATATTGCTATAAGAAATGAAAGAGAATGCAAATAAGTAGAAAGACACCTCGTGTTTATAGATTAGAAGACAATATTGTTAAAATGTTAATTCTACTCAAAGTAATTCATAGAATCAATGGAATCCTTATCAAAATACCAATAATTTTTTTTTGCAGAAATAGAAAATTTATCCTAAAGTCCATTGGTTTCTCAACAGACCCTTAATAGGCAAAAAATCTTAATATAGAACAAAGATGCAGATGTCTTATTTACTGATTTCAAATGTTACTACAAAGCTACCGTAATCAAACAGTGTGATACTGACATAAAGACAGACTTATAAAGCAAAGAAATGGAATAAAGAACCCAGAAATAAACCCTTCCATATACAGTCAAATGATTTTTACCAAGGGTACGAAGACAATTTAATGAGGGAAGGGATGGCCTTTTCTACAAGTGGTGATGGGAATAGATACTCACGTGCAAAAAACAAACAAAAATGAAGGTGAACGCTTACTTTATGCCACATACAAAAATTAACTGAAAATGAGTCAGAGATCTAAACATAAAAGCTAAAAAAAACTTTTGTCAGAAGACATGGGAGAAAGGCTTCATGACATTGGATTTAACAGTGTTTTTTGTTGTTGTTGTTGTTGTTGTTGTTGTTATGAAATCAAAGCACAGGAAAGAAAAGAAAAATCGGTATATTGTGCTTCATTATATTTAAAACTTTTATGCTTCAAAGGACACCATCAATGAAGTGAAAAGTCAACCCATGGAATGGGAGAAAATATTTGCATTATACATCTAGTAAATAATTAAGATTCAGAATATGTAAATAATTCCTATGGCTCAACAATGATAAAATAACCCAATTAAAAATGTGCAAAGGACTTAAACAGACAGTTCTTTAAGAAAATATACAAATGGCTAAGAGGCACATAAAATGATTTTCAATCATTTCCCTAATCATTAGGGAAATGCAAATCACAATCACAAGATTCCACTTTCAACACATTAAGATAACTAAAGAAGGGAGAGAGGGACGGAAGGAGGGAGGGAAAAAAGAAGTAAAGGCAAGGAAAACAAGTACTGGTAAGGATGTCAATAATTGAAACTCTTATGCATCAATGGTGGGAATTTCAATAGTGCAGACACTGTGGAAAACAGTATTGGGGGGGTTCTCAAAAATTAAATATAGACTTACCCTATGATCAAGCAATTCTACTTCTATGTACATACTCAAAATAATTAAAAGCGGGGACCGAAACAGATATTTCTACACCATTATTCACCATAGACAAATGGTGGAAGCAATCCCAATGTATATCAATAGATGAATAAACAAGCAAAATGTGTTATAAATATTCAATGGAATGTTATTCAGCCTTAAAAAAGAAAGATATTATGGCACATACTACTGGATATATGAACTTTCAAAGATGTTTTGCTAATTGGGATAGGTCAGCACAAAAGGACATTTCATGATTCTCATATGAAGTCCCTAGCATAGTAAAAATCATAGAGACAGAAAGTAGAATAGTGGTTCCCAGGGGATGGGGAGAGAGGGAAATTAGGTTTTAATGTTTAATTGGTATAGAGTTTCAGTTGGGGAAGATGAAAAAAGTTCTGGAGCTGGATGGTTGTGATGGTTGCACAACACTGCAAATGTACTTAATGCTATAGAACTGTACACTTAAAATGGTTAAAATTGTAAATTTAATGTATGTATAACCACAATTTTAAAAGTAGGGGGAAAAGTCAATCAGAAATCATTTTTATTTGATTTGGAATCTCAGTGAATAGTATACTATTTCAGCTTTCTTTCCATATGAAGACTAACTGTTCTTTTGCTTAACCAGTAACTTCTTCATTTATCAAATTCACCCTAAATGATGTTCTTTTTCTTTTGTTTTAGTGAGAATGAAGATTGTTGCCCAGACCCAAGTGCTAAAATATTAGAAGGTTGGACTCTTTTTTCTTAAATTAGAGAGTGTTCAAAGATAAATGTCTACTATTTTGATGTGTGTGTGCTTTTTTTTTTTTTTTTTTAGTTATCAAACTTGAAGTTAATACAGGCTTTATTTTTTCTATGAGTTTATCTACTTTAGAAAATGATCCAGTATTACCTCATTCAGGTGTTAAAATGAGTTAAATACTTTGCCTTGCCTAAATTACCATTAAGATTTTATCACTGATTGTGGTATCAAGTATACGGAATGAAATGAATTCACATTTACCATTCTCCTGTGAAATATCTACAAAATAGAGTGTATTGTAACAGCAGTTTATATCTGAGCCAGAATCCATGCTACTAGGATTTAATTATTTGTTTGAAGGATTATGCCTCTTTTTAAAGCTAAATTTATTCCCTCATATTAAAATCTGGCTAGGATGTACTTCACTTTTTTTTCATTTTTCTATTTTTTTAATTCAATCCTTAATAGTACTGGCTCCTTAGAAAATTTGTAACGACTTTTAGGTTCTCTAATTATCAAGACCTTAGAGGGAGGATCAATATGGTTCTAACAATAATAGCATATATAAGAGGTAGAGTGTCATGTTTGCTATAAAGTCACATTGAAAGTCAAACCACAAGTTTATCATTACTATTTCAAACATGCAACCAATTCAACATATTCTCCCAATTTGAAAGTGAAAATCATTTTAAGATAATCCATAAAATAGCATTAAGTATGCCAGAATTCAGTGACCATATCATAGATTTCACACAAACCACTCCTATAATGTCTGAATTGTGGAATTATACTTTGCTAGATGCCAACAGAAACTGTTTCATACAACCATACTCATTTCATAGATGAGGAAACTCAAGCTGAGGATAAGGCAGTGACCCATCCAACATCCCTTTGAGTCAAAAACAGAGTGTAAAACAGACCAACGTAACAGACATGGGACACCAGAAGGGAGGAGGGGGGTGAGTGCTGAAAAATTACCTATTGGGTATAATATTCACTATTCAGGTGATAGATCACTAAAATCCCAACCTCACCATTATGCAATATATCCATGTAATAATCCTGCACATGTATCCGGTGAATCTATATATAAACAAAAGTTCCATCTGCATCTCACA
Organism: Trachypithecus francoisi; assembly: GCF_009764315.1. Taxonomy (NCBI): domain Eukaryota; kingdom Metazoa; phylum Chordata; class Mammalia; order Primates; family Cercopithecidae; genus Trachypithecus; species Trachypithecus francoisi. The sequence goes on along the minus strand of NW_022681458.1, from coordinate 55,886,926 downwards.
TCTCCTGCCTCTAAATTCAGTGTTTTAATATGCTTTATCCAACTTCATTTTGGTGATCTTGCTTAGTTCTTATATCCTTTAGTAATATCACAGATGTTCAACTGAATCATTTACTTACTCATTCATCCAAAGATTTGCTGAGTGTTTTCTTTGTATCCTGAGATTCCATGTCTGAACAAGACTGACAAAGGTTTTGCTCTTACGGAATTTACACTTTAACTCGGAGTAGGAAGTCCCATCCCAAGAGTAAAGACTTAAACAAGATAATTCCAGACATTAATAAGTAAAGTCATGTGTCACATAATGATGTTTTGGTCAATGATGGACCAGTATAAAATAGTGGTCCCATATGATTATAATACTGTATTTCTACTCTACTTTGTCTATATTTAGATACACAAATACTTACCATTGTGTTACAGTTGCCTCCAGTATACAGTGTCATAACATTCTGTACAGGTTTTAGCCTAGAAGACATATCACACCATATAGCTTAGGTGTGTAGTAGGCTATACCATTTAGGTTTGTGTAAGTACATCCTATGATGTTCACACAATGATGCAGTCAGCTAATGAGGCATTTCTCAGAATGTAACGGTGTTAAGCAATGCATGACTGTACTTCCCATCTCATTTAGAACCAAATCTCAAGTCATCACAATGGCTTACAAACTCCTACATCATCTGGGCATCACCCTAACATCCTATTCCCCCTCTAAGGTACTCCTCTTTTTCTTTCTGGTTCAATTCATTCCAATCACACTAACCTCCTTGCTGTTCCTCAAACACTTTATACATTAATGGCCCTTGGATTTGCTGATTCTCCTGTACTCTTTCCCCTATATCTGCATTGCTCATTCCTTACTTTCAGATCTTGGCCCAAATGTCACTTTCTCAGGTCTTCTCTGGCCACACTCTGAAATTGCAACTTAATTCTGATCAGGGCACTACCTATCCCAGTTCCTTGCTTTACTAGATAGCACTTTCTGTTATACTGTGTATTTTAATTGTTTTTTTGACTGTCTCTCTAGAATGTAAGCTTCATAAAGGTGGAGATTTATGTCTGTTAACAGCTGTATCACCAAGAGCCTAAAACACTACTTTGTTTATAGTAGATACAGGGATTTAATGAGATAGGAGAGACTATTGGACCAACCAAAGGTGAAGGAAGAGTACAAGAATTCTTTTTTGGTTACATTAAGATTGAGGTATACTTTAGACATTCAAGTTGTCACATAAGCAATTGGATATTTAAGTCTGAAATTAAGTGGAAAGATCAAGGCCAGATATATTCATTCCTAATTCATATATACAATAAAATCTCATGTAACTTAAATCCAAAAATTGGGGCCCCATAAATATCAGGAAATTTTTTATGCCTCTTCATCAAAACAACTTCCTAGTTTTTCTGGGGAGTTGGAAGCCCATATACCCTAGAAACTTAAAAACTTGTGTTTGGAATCATTGTCCTTGTAGTAAACCCAAATGTTCTCATTCATTTAAAATAAAATCTGTTCAATTATGTACAATATATATTTAGGTGCTTTTTAGGAAGATTATCAACCAACAATGAAATCTAACCAATTTTGTCAGATATTTTAATCACTTCTCATATTTGAGCTGATTGAGATTTTACTGTTACTTTTTTTTAGAACCCATACTGGCCCAAAAGGTACTTCAGATAGTTATTGCTTGTGTTGGCTCTTGATGAGAGTAGCTATATAAAATACATAGTTTTTTTCTTATATGATATCTATAGCCAAGGAAGACAGTCTCATTCCCGTACTATGTATGAGAAAACAGAGTCAGAGAAGTTAGATGTTCAGTGTTCACACAGCTTTAAGCAATGAAGCTAAGATTTAAATACAGAGTTTCTGCCTTCTTAGCAGGTTAGCTGCTTCCCTTGCAGTGGGTTCTTGAGAAGCTTCTCTCACAGTGTCATTTCCACCTCCTTGCCTCATTTATTTCACTAATATGTTGACCTCCCCTGGAACTCAGACAACTTTTGGTTCTGTAGACTCCACCAAATTTCCTCTGAGCATTACCTCGAGGCTCTCCTGATTCTCCCAGAAGTTACTATGTAATAATACCCGTACTCTCCTCTTTATTCTAATAAGCTGCTTTTAAGTAGGCATGTAAAGAAAGTGGTAGAGCTGGAAGGGCTTTTAAGAATCATCTATAGAGTAATCCCTCATTTTACAGGTAAACAAACAGTCTTATAGGGATTGAATGGTTGCGCATAGATGTATAGCTACTAAATTACAGAGCTTGCCTCTCCCACTATGTTACATTTCATCTTTCATAATTTCTAAATTTCTAACTGAAGGGCTAAGACATGCCTCAACATTCTAGGGCTCTCACTTATTTCAGTGTTGTTTCCAATTGCTTATACATTTAAAATAACAACTTCTTCGACCTGCTTAAATTATATGATTCTTTGGTGAAAAATAAGTAATATGATCAGATTTGTGTCAACAAATATGCATGCCTCAGAAAGAGACTATTTTACTTTTTTTAATCTCTACAGAAAGTTCTCAGGAACAAAAGCCAGAGCATGCAAACAGTGTTAAGGTAACTATTTTTAATTAGCCTTAATTGGTATATATTAGGATCTAGTTAAGAACAACTCAGTTTTCATAGTTCATTCAGGGACTATGTGGTATGATTTGAAGGATATCAGAAAGCATTCTCCTATTCACAATTTGTTATACCCTCTTCCCTCTTCCTAGTTGAGGCCTGTCCCTGGTATACTAAAATATGTTGACAAAATCCTTTGGGTTAAGTCATCATTTCTTGTTTAGGTGCACAAAGTAATATACTGGTTCTCCCTAGCATCTAAGTACAATTCTGTTTATTAGCTCTGTTCTACAGTCTCTAGCAAAATACTAGAGGGAGTGAATTACTTGGCCCTACCTAGGATGAGTAGACTCAAATGAGAAACTTGGGGAGGTGGGGAGAAAACAGAGGCTTCAAACATGGGAGGGGCATGGCTTGCAGGAAGTGAGTGCTAATTCTATTTTTCTGTATTCCTAAACATTACTTCTTTACCGGCAACTTTTCACAAAGCCCACCTACTCCCCAGTGTGAGTGAAGAAAATTTCCTCTTTATAAATCTTTCTTATAGTTTCCAATGAGAAATGAAGCTACACATCTTCGTCTGTGTTTTTTAATCAGATTGTTTCTTTCTTGGTTCAGTTTAATCACCCTTCAAGTGGGTCCTTCTACCCCCACATACAACATAAGCTATCAATTATGGAGTTACTTCTCATATCGCAATATAGTACAATTTTCAGAACCAACTTTTAAAATCTTATAACTTACACTTAAGATATAATTTTTTAAATGTTCAAAGATACTGGATTTGTCACCCACTGAAGCTAATCCTCATTTGTGAATATAAGTATTTATTTAACTACTTCAGGCTCCATTTTGGCCACACTTTACATATACTTTGCATATATGTAAATTTACAGTATAATTTACAATAAAATTATATTGCAACAGAAGGGAAATGCTGAAGCTCTAATCTAAGAACCTGTTGACACTCAGTGTGTCAAGTGGAATTTCTGGCTAATCTGGACTCCTTCTGCTTTTGTTCCTTCCCTCTTTGCTACCTTTTCCATGGTAAAATTATGTTTAAAGTTGTTATCTAATCCAGTTCTGGGTAAGGTGGAGTAGGCAGGCCCCATCTTACCTCTCTCAGTGATTACAACTAAACACTGTGGGTAACTACTGAGGATTCTGAAAAATAAATAACAAGAGTTAGGCAGGGGAATCAAAACTCAAAGAATGGCCAATGCCATTGTGAGTTTCCTGGGTTTTGTTATTTTATTTGCATATCCTCTGGCTAAGACTCAGGGAAACTCAAATCCTGGAATTGCATAGATCAACTGGATAGAATATAGCTCCTAGAGAAATCATTGTTTTCTTACCGGTTAGGAGATTCCTGTGACATGGAGAACTGGGGAGAATCCCCACTTTTTCTCCCTCCTTGGCCCTGCCTCAAGGCAAGGTCCCCTCATGAAACTGCATGGCAGTAGCAGCAGAGGCCGCTGAGGTACCACTTAAAACTCTGGAAGAAAATTCTTCTCTGACCAATAGGGAAAGGGTCCTCAGTAGACTAAGGAGTATTGATTGAGCCTGTTGTGCTTTTCTCTGCTTTCCCTTGTCACTTTACTCTTAGTGGTAGATGCAGACATAAACTAGAAACGGCACACACACAGAGGCTAAAGCCACAGCATTTTAGCCATAGAACTAGAAAAGGGGGCTAATGAGAGTCAGGCATTAAGGAAAATCACAGAAAGGGGAACCTCAAAAATCTGTTTATAATGCCCCCTCTTAATTGTACGTATTTGGAAATTACCTGAAGTTACAAAGACAAAAGTCTTCGAGAACTTGAACTGCATTCTTAACAGTAGTACATACATAAGGATACTCAAAGCTACAGAAATTTTGAAAACAGAAATTAAATTGAAACCACAGCCATGAGAGGCAGGGTAAGATGTGTGATCTGAACATAATGAGTCAATTACCTACCAAAATAAAAAAAACACGCACACACACACATCCTCTACAGGATTGTGAAAGGACCAAAAATCTGACTACTTACATATAATGTGCAGGATACATTCCAAAATGATTCAACATACAAAGAACAAAGACAATATCTACAGCTTTCAAGGAAAAGGTCAAAAGATGCCAACTGCGACATAGCCAAGGTTTTGAAATTTTTAGATAAAAACTTTAAAGTCATGATTTTAACAATGCTCCATTAAGTAAGGGTAAGCACTCTTGTATCTAACAAAGAGATACATGTTTTCAGCATAACTTAAGTACTGTCATCCCTTCATAGCTGTAGGGGATTGATTCCAGGAATTCCAAAATATATCAAAATTCAGGGGTACTCAAGGTCCTTATATAAAATGGTATATTTGCATATAACCTACACACATCCTCCCATATATTCTAAATTATTTCTAGATTACTTATCATACCTGACACAATGTAAATATTATGTAAATAGTTCTTATGCTGTATTATTTAGGGAATAATGACAAGAACAATAAGTCTATACATATTCAGTATACATACAGCTGTCCATTATTTTTCATTTATTTTTTATCTTTAGTTGGTTAAACTTATGGATACACAACTGAGAATCAGTACTTTACATTGTCTTTGCCCCATTTCATTCCTCAGTTATCTTGTTTCCAATAGCTTAATACGTGAGCACCCTTAAGTCTTCTTGGAGGAGCTATGGTAAAACTCTTGTAATAGCATCTGTTGCTTTTTACCTGATATAGACACTGCACATTCCTCTTATGTTACATGTATTTAAGCTTTGTTTTATTGATTTTTAACAGATGACATTTTAGAACAGCTACAGAATTCTGGTACCCTTCAAATCTACCATTTTAGAATAGTTTCAGAATAGCTGAAGCCCCACCACCTGTCCCAGGCTACTTTATGCCTCTCTGGGACAATTGCTGCTCTTGCACTCAAAATTGATAAAGGTCTACAGAGTAAAGCTAGTACTGGGGACACAATCCCAGCACAACCAGGTCCACAGAGTCACTTTATTGCTCCAGACTCTGCAGTGGCTAAGATTTCAATAAAAGAAAATTTGGGGTTACAAAGTGAACATCCTTTTTCCTCCCCTTACTATTACATCTTTTTTCAGAAAAGAATTTTTAACGTTTTTCAATTCAGTCAAAGGATAGAGGGGGCAGATAGAGCTGAGATTTTTCATGAGTTAATATGGCTGAACCATTGACCCTCATTTAGTGCTAGCCAAAGCCTGCATTTATAACAAGTGTCAATCTTAGGCATCTGACTTTCCAAAAATTATGAGCCTCAGCCTTATTGAACAATTCTTTGAGATTGCAGAGCGCAGATATATTTTATGTAAGATACTGTAATGGTATTTATAGGTATATCTAGTGGATTTGAGGATTTATGGGTATATCTCGTGTTTAGTGTCCAGTGAAAGACTCAGTTTGTATTTCAATTTACCTTGGCAGTTTATCACCATCTTTGAAAGATCCAAGGATGTTCTTGGCAGTGCAAATCCCTCAAAGGAAGTCACTTCAGGTACAACATGTACTATTTTAACAACTGGTGTAATTAAACTCTCAATTGCATCATTTTGAGTTTAGAATTTTTTATTACTCTCCTGGAAATGAGTGACTCTCCCCTTGCATATTATCCAAATGGGATTGAAATAATATTCTTACTGTTTGTATAAGTACGAATTTTCAGTTAATTATGTAGTTCTCTATCTTTACACCAAAGGGAAAATAGATAATATAACTAAAATATATCAGGCCCTAGCTATTCCCATTTTATTTAAAGAAAAAAAGTGAGAATCATTAAAGAGAAAAATGACAATACATTATCCAAGGTTATCCCACAGCTAACAAGCAGCAGAGCTACGTTTCAAATCCCAATCTCATGCGACATCATCACTGTCTACACACTCAAATGGTTATAAGAGCAAGGTAGGTACCATAAACAACAGCAGCAGGTTGAGAAAGGGTGTGTGACTCATGGGAGATGGCATGCTGCCTTTGAAGGAGGCAGCTGCTACTCAGCTACAGTCACTGGCATGCTAGATTGTTCCTAGTTCTTCCATTTTTTCAAAAGAAGCTGGGAATTAAAGTTTTATATTAAAATTTATAACTTTTGAGTGTCATGTACTACAATCAAGAAAATACAGGATTTTGGTAGCCCTATCACAACTTATGAAGTATCAGAAAAGCACATAAATGATTATTTCTTTACATATAAAATTATTTCTTTATGTATAAAATAATAATTTTGTTAAGCTGAGATGATTATATTCTTTAAAACCTCATGCTGAATAAATAGTGCAAAAAAATCCAAATAGGAGCTCTTTCATTACCTACACAATCCTATTTTCCATGACATAAATAATCACTTAGGGTCAGTCAATGGAAAATTTACTCAAAGTAGGGGAGAATTTACAGTATTTTTAATGTGCTTCTACTTTCTCTTGAGCATTCTGAAATAGGTGTCCACACTGTATAGAGTTGACAGTTACTTTCGCATTTAACTCATTAGATATTTTCAGAGAGTGTTCTGCTGAGAAAAGAGAAATGGACTTTGCATACTTGACTAAAGAAGCCTTATAGTACAGTAGGCATAATGATGTCATAAGAGTCAGAAAATCTGGACCCTATTACCAGCTGGGCCACCTTTTACTCATATGACCTTAGGTGAGGTATTTGACCTCAGTGTCCAAAAATAAAGATATTCTTCTTGTTTACTTTGTCCACAGAAACTCCCAAGTCTGATGTCTCCAAACAAGGATCTAAAATGCTGACAAAAATGTCTTCAGCTTTGTCAAAGGTGTTTTCTCTATGTAACACCAGTAGTTCCACATCTTCCTCACCAGCTCACGAGGATGAACACTGAAGCTTTTGTACCTAATATAAGTATGAGTACTTCTCTTAGAAAATAAAATAGTTTTTAAAGCATAGTATAGTGTCTTATAAGATGATTCCTATACTACTGAAAATAAAAGCAAAAGGAAGTATAAAAGGGACCAGGTAAAAGAAGAGTTTAACAAATGCTTTGGATAAGCATTTTGATGTAAGAAATGTTAATAATTAGTATTACCTGTGTGCCATGAGAGTTAAATGAGTAAACATATAATTATTAAACTAGACAACTCATAGTACCCACCAGGAAATGCACATTGATTTCTCCTGTTAAATTTTATAGGATGTTGTTACTGGAATAGTTATTAAATTGAGATGAAAACCAAGCTGAACATGAAACACTATGTAAGGGACAAGTTCATTGTTAAAGGCATATTTAGATACTCAAATAAAAGGATTTATACCAGATAAATTTTTCCTACCTGTAAGTAAAGTTAGTTTAGTTTATGTCTCCCAGGCAAAATGATCCAACTGTAGATAAAGCATCATTTGAAAGTAAGTGATAACTGTATAAATTCCATATATGCATAAAATGGCCCCTGTGATTAAAAAAATCCTTACAAGTAAGGTACTTCTTATGGATAAAATATCAATCAAGAAATCATTGGTCAATAAAGTTATTAAATAATTTTCAGAAATATTATACTCAAATATAGAGATCAAGATCCATTTGTAAAAGCAAAAAGTAATGGGAAAAATTTAATAAGGTGGCTAGCTAGTGGAGTGATAAAAGAAATTTTTCAAAATTAGCTGAACTTGCAACTTTTTGATATAGTTTCAACGTCAGCATGCTTGCCTCTGGAATCCAAGGAGGTTTTATAAAGAGATTCAACAGATGGACCAAGCAGCCAGGAAAGAATGTCAAATATCATCACCCCAAAATGGTGACTCATGAATTTTTAGAGAATGCGTATTCTATTTTATCTAAAATTTTCTTGACAATTGCCAGTAGTAAAGCAGAAATTTCTGAAAAAGTTTTGTTTTAAAACACCAAACTTCCTTTATGAAGTTGATTGGTGTAGTAATGACAGGAAAGAAAAAAGTGATTACCTAGTTAAATGTTTACATATAAATAATAAAATTATTTAACTGGAGGTTTAGTCTATTTATAATAATCTCTTAAAAACAGATTAATCCCAAAGATCATACAAAATTGCCTAACTTGTAGATGCAGACCTTTTAAAAAATGATGGTTGGTGAGAAATAGCTGGGAATTCATTTCTGAATTATTTTCAAAAGAGCTCACTCTACATCAGTTTGCGTTAGTTGACAGTGTTGTTGAAAGCATTCTTACAGATGTCATCCAAACCAATGATGTTTCCCAAACTTAGATATTATATGTTTGTAAGTTGTCTTTCAACATAACATAAGATTTCACTGAAAATTTAAAGTACTCTGATTCACATACTTATCAATTGAATAATATATAAATGTAAGATACTCTGATTTAAGAGAGTTTTTAATGGTGAAGGAAATTTCCCGTTTTCTCTGACTCAATTAGAGGAAGGAACATCAAGTTCAGAATTAGTCCTTGAAGTTGACAAAATTTTAGTAAGGAATGGTTAATGTTATTGAGAAATTTAAGCCCTAGGAAAAACTATCCAGAAATACTTTTGTGTTAGACATGTATGAGAAACATTGTCTTTGTTTTCAACTGAACTAGTAGGGTAGATGTGCTAAAAGTATCAAACACTGAATTGAAAAATATATATATTATTACCTGATAAAACCTGTAGTAGCTGAAATTTCTAAAAGTAACATTAGTCTTCTAGCTAATGACTAATGCTAAAACAGAAGAAAGCTTTCAAGATTCATAAAATTGAAATTATTTCTTAGGTTGTTGATTCTTTATATGTTTTACTAAAACGAACTGGAAAACATTTTGTGTGAAAGGCTAGAAAGTAGACATTTTAGGTCTGTAGATTCTCTGTCAAATCTACTCCATTCTGCTATTGTAGCATAAAACCAACCATATACAACACATAAGCAAATAGATGTGGATGTGATTCAATAAAACTTACTTTATTTTTATTTTTATTTATTTATTTATTTTTAATTATACTTTAAGTTCTAGGGTACATGTGCATGACGTTTATATCATGTATAACTCCCCAATGCAATCCCTCCCTCCTCCCCCCTCCCCATGATAGGCCCCAGTGTGTGATGTTCCCCTTCCCGAGTCCAAGTGATCTCATTGTTCAGTTCCCACCTATGAGTGAGAACATGCGGTGTTTGGTTTTCTCTTCTTGTGATAGTTTGCTAAGAATGATGGTTTCCAGCTGCATCCATGTCCCTACAAAGGATGCAAACTCATCCTTTTTTATGGCTGCATAGTATTCTATGGTGTATATGTGCCACATTTTCTTAATCCAGTCTGTCACAGATGGACATTTGGGTTGATTCCAAGTATTTGCTATTGTGAATAGTGCCGCAATAAACATACGTGTGCATGTGTCTTTGTAGTAGAGTAATTTATAATCCTTTGGGTATATACCCAGTAGTGGGATGGCTGGGTCATATGGTACATCTAGTTCTAGATCCTTGAGGAATCGCCATACTGTTTTCCATAATGGTTGAACTAGTTTACAATCCCACCAACAGTGTAAAAGTGTTCCTATTTCTCCACATCCTCTCCAACACCTGTTGTTTCCTGACTTCTTAATGATTGCCATTCTAACTGGTGTGAGATGGTATCTCATTGTAGTTATAAACACTGAAATTTGAACCTCATTTAATGTTATATGTCATAACATAGTATTTTTATTTTGATTTTTTCAATAATTTAAAAATATAAAAATTATTCTTAGGTTGATTAAAGACAAGTGACAGGAAAGATTTAGCCTGTGCTGATTTCTGTACTATAATAATTTGGAACCCATGAATAAGCTTAATATTATATGAAGGGTACAGATTATTGCCTTAAAATAATACTAGTGAAGGTTCAAATTCTATTGCAGGAATTCAGGGACCCTGAATGGAGGGACTGGCTGGAGCCATGGCAGATGAACATAAATTGTGAAGATTTCATTTTAATATGGACATTTATCAGTTCCCAAATAATACTTTTATAATTTCTTACACTTGTCTTTACTTTAATCTCTTAATCCGTTATCTTCGTAAGCTGAGAATGTACATCACCTCAGGACCACTGTGATAATTGTGTTAACTGTATAAATTGATTGTAAAATATGTGTTTGAACAATATGAAATCAGTGCACCTTGAAAAAGAACAGAATAACAGCGATTTTTAGGGAACAAGGGAAGACAACCATAAGGTCTGACTGCCTGTGGGGTTGGGCAAAAAGAACCATATTTTTCTGCTTGCAGAGAGCTATAAATAGACGTGCAAGTAGGAGAGATATCTTTAAATTCTTTTTCTAGCAAGGAATATTAATATTAATACCCTGGGAAAGGAATACATTCTTGGGTGGAGGTCTATAAACGGTTGCTCTGGGAGTGTCTGTCTGATGTGGTTGAGATAAGGATTGAGATATGCCCTGGTCTCCTGCAGTACCCTCAGGCTTACTAGGGTGGGGAAAAACTCTGCCCTGGTAAATTTGTGGTCAGACTGCTTCTCTGCTCTCAGATCCTGTTTTCTGCAGTTTAAGATGTTTATCAAGACAATACATGCACCGCTGAACATAGACCCTTATCAGTAGTTCTCCTTTTTGCCCTTGAAGCATGTGATCTACTCCCTGTTCTTACACCCCCTAAACCCTTAATAAAAAACTTGCTGGTTTCAGGCTCAGGCGGGCATCACGGGCCTACCAATATGTGATGTCACCCCCGGTGGCTCAGCTATAACATTCCTTTCTTTGTAGTCTTTATCTTTATTTCTCAGCTGGCCGACATTTATGGAAAATAGAAAGAACCTACGTTGAAATATTGGGAGCGGGTTCCCCCGATAAAATTCCATTACAAAAATTAGTTTGTGTAGTTCAAATGTTGATTTCTTTAGTGATTTACTTATTGAATATATTGTTGAAAAGGCATATGAGCATTCTGCTAAAATATACTTTGAGTTAGAAAAAGAAGAGTTAGGGCTGGGCATGGTGACTCATGCCTGTAATCCCAGGACTTTGGGAAGCCAAGGAGGGCAGATCACTTGAGGTCAGTAGATCAAGACCAGCCTGGCCAACATGGTAAAACTCCATCTCTACTAACAATACAAAAAAAATCAGCTGCACATGTTGGTGGGTGCCTGTAATCCCAGCTGCTCAGGAGGATGAGGCAGGAGAATCACTTGAATGCAGGAGGCAAAGGTTGCAGAGGGCAGAGATCATGCCACTGCACTCCAACCTGGGGACTCCATCTCAAAAAAAAGAAAAAGAAAAGATAAAGAAGAGTTAGATCAAGATTTAATTTGTAGGTAAATTTCTAGTTCAAAATTCTTTCTTACTTTGAGAGTAGCCAATCAAAATGGATGCAGACATAAAATCAGAAGACTTGGTAGTCATTTTTGTAAAAGAAATAAACTAAAACCTCAGTTAATATTGCTGCATAATGGTGGAGTAGGCAGCTCCAAGCTCTTATCATCCCACAGAAATATTGACAAATAAGAAAAAAAATGTCAGAAGCAACTTTTTCCGAACTCTGGAAAACAGTCAAAAGTTTATAGCAATTAATCAAACACTGAATCAAGAAACATAGGAAAGATTTGTGATATATTTATTTGCCCTTTCCCAAACCCTTTTCTCAACCCAGTAGCAGTCTTGAACAAAGGAGTCCACATTCCAGTGCTGGGCCTTTTTGAGAGAGCATAGCAGATCTTATTCTAAAATTACTGTGTACGTCTGTTCTCAACTTTCTGTGTGCCACATGAACAGCTGAAGCAAGGTACTTGTTTCTGTTTTGTCTAACTGGGAACTCAGACTGGAAAAGCAGTGGACATTGCTCAAAAACACTGCAAACCAAATAACAACCTGGAGACACGTGAGGCATAAAATAACCAAAGAACCAGGAAAAAAAAAAAAAAAAAAAAAAAAAACCTGGGGAGAAAATCTTCTAAGAAATCAAGTTGCCCACATCTTCTATGTGGGGGAACTTAGAAAGCCATACACATGTATAGGGGAAGACCTACATTCAGAAAAGAACAAAAATAACCTAAGATTTTTACCTCAGGTTTTTCCTTTGGCTCTGTGCAAACCTAGCTAAGAACTGAAGGAGTTTCCTAGCACAGATCCAATAAGCACAGATTAGGAGATGTATTTTTAGTTATTTCCTTGTTTGCTTGTTTGTTTTGTTTCTGTTCTTTAAATACTGGAGTTCAAGGAAATCTCTGTGAAAACTCTAACTGAATACCAGGAATGGATACTTAGTGATCACACAAGGAAGAGTCTTTACAAAAATACACTGTCAAATACGCTGTCAAGACACTAAACAAATAGACCACTAAAGCCTTCAGCAGTCGAAAAACAACTCCAGGAAAAGGGGAATATCTGATTTCCATAGTTACCACATAATATTATTATGCCCAGTTTTCAACAACAACTACAAAAATCACAACAAATACAAAGAAGCAAGAAAGTATGGCTCATTTAAAGGAACAAAGTAAATAACTAGAAGCCATGCCTAAGGAAGTTTATACTTTGGATTAATTATACGAAGACTATAAAACAACTATTTAAAAAATACTAAAATAACTAAAAAAAAATACAAAGAATAAAATAAATCAAGAAAATAATACAAATATTAATAAAGAGATAAAATGATAAAAAGAAAGTAAACATTCACTGTGGAAAAGTTTGGAGGTTCCTCAAAAAATTAAACATGGAATGACTACATAATCTATTATTTTGTCTTCTCAGTATACACCCAAAATAATCAACTGCAGGCATTTAAACGTATAATAGTACACCAATGTTTATAGCAACATTTTTCACAAAGCTAAATGTGAAAGAAACCCAATTTTTTTATTAGTAGATGAATAGATAAAATATGTTTTTTGTTTGTGTGTGTGTGTGTGTGTGTGTGTGTAGACAGAGAGAGAGAGAGAGAGAGAGAGAAACCCAATGGAGTCTTAAATTCAGTCTTAAAAAGCAATGAAATTCTGATACATTTTACAAAAAGGAAGAAGCTGGAAAACATTATGCTAAGTGAAAAGGAGACACAAAAGAAAAAATGCTGTTCCACTTCCATGGAGTACATAGAGTAGACAAATTTATAGAAAAAGAAAGGAGAAATAAAAAGTAGAAAACAAAAAAGTAGGAAAAACTAGAAAGTACAGTTGGAGAGAGGGAGGAATGGGAAGTTATTGTGTAATGAGCACAGTGTTTCTCTTTGGAATGATAAGTTCTGGTAATGAATAGAAATGATAATCACAAAACAGGTGAATATACTTAATGTATATTAATGTATATACTTAATGTTAGGGAATATACTTAATGTTAGGGAACATTAAGTTATGTTAGAATGATTTAATGATTTAAAATGATTTAATGATTTAAAATCATTAAAATGATAAAAATGGAAAATTTTATGTAATGTATATGTTACCACAGTAGTAGAAAGGAAATCACATAGAAATTCTGAGGCTGAAATATACCATAACTAAAAGAAAAAATTACTAGAGGGATCCAATAGCAGAGTTTGAACACACAGAAGAAATAATCAATGAACTTGAAGACAGAACAATTGAAATTATTTATTCTGAGAAATAGAAAGAAAAAATAATGAAGAAAAGTAAACAGAGCCTAAAGGACCTAAGAAAAACCATCAAGAGACCAAAGTGTGTAAGGAGGAAAAATAGTATAGGAAGAAATAAGTTTAAAAACTTATAAATTTGCCAAAAGACATAAATCTGTAAATCCAAAAAGCTCCAAGAACTCAACTAGAATAAACTCAAAGATACTCACACCAAGACACACTATAATCAAAATGTCAAAAGCCAAAGACAAGACTTTGGAAAACAGGTAGAGTAGAAAGCACAAGAAGTCTCTCACCTCACCTAAACAACAATTTTACTGGTAGAATATGGCTGATGTAACGATTTTGGAACTCTGGCATTGACTGAAAGTTGATATATTTTAGAATAAGGCATGGATGCTAAATTGCAGTTAATTTCAATTTCTTAGCACAGTAGAAGCTACCTATTTGAATTCCCATCCTGGTGGCAGGAAGCTGTGCTCATGTTCTTGGAGGAGTCTTCACACAACTTGTGGGAGCACAGGTTCACAAGGAGGACCATTTCCTCCAAGTTTCGTGAGTGTCATCTCAATGACCCTGTATAGTTGCCTATGAATGTTAGCATTAGGTTTTTTATTTCTGCATAAAAAAGCTGTTTGAATTTTGCTAGGAATTGTGTTGAACCTGTAAATCACTTTGAGTAATATTGACATCTTAGCAATATTGAATCTTCCTACCCATGAACTAAGGATGTCTTTCCATTTATTTAGCTCTTCTTTAATTTCTTTCAGCAATGCTATATTCTTTGTAGTGCCTTTCGTCTCTTTAAATTTATTCCCATGTATTTTATTTTGTTAGATGCTATTTTAAATGGAATTACTTTCTAGTATAGTTTGGATGTTTGTCCCCTCCAAACCTCATATTGACATTTGATTTCCAATGTTGGATATAGTAGGGCCTGGTGGGAGGTGTTTGGGTTACGGAGGTGAATTCCTCACGATGGCTTGATGCCTTCCCCACAGTAATGAGTTTATGTGAGATTTTGTTATTTATACGAGGCTGGCATGTCTCATTCCCTTTTATGCTGTGGGCATGCCTGCTCTCCCTTTGCCTTCTACTATGAGTAAAAACTTCCTGAGACAGAAGCTGAGTAGATGCTGGTGCCATGCCTGTACAGCCTGCAGAACCTTGAGTCAAATAAACCTCTCTTCTTTATAAATTACCCAGTATCTTTTATAACAATGCAAAATTGACTAATATACTTTCTTATATTAAAACATATTTATTTCAGGTCCATAGAAACATAATTTGCATCTGTGTGTGTGTGTGTATCTTGCATAATGGACATTTGTTGAATTCATTTGTTAGTTCTTTTAGCCTTTTCGTGGATTCTTTTGGATTTGCTATATATACAGAATTCTTCTTCTCATCTGTAAATAGACAGAGTTTGACTTCTTCCTCTCCAATTTTGATTCATTTCATTTTTGTATATGTCTAATTGTTCTGGTTGATAATTGTAATATGTTGTTGAATAGCTGTGGTGAAACATTAAAACTTTCCAACAAAGAAGTCCAGGAAGACATGGATTCACTGGTAAACTATACCAAACATTTAAGAAAAAATTAACACCAATTCATCTCAAAATCTTAAGAAAATAAAAGAGGAGGAGGCCAGCATTACCTAGGTATTAAAGCCAAATAAAAACATTACAAGAAAACAAAATTAAACAGTGATATTTCCTGTGAATACAGATAGGAAGAAAACTAACAAAAATGCTATCAAACTAAATTTAACAGCATATTAAAAATATTTTAAACTATGACTTAGTGGTGTTTATCCCAGAAATGCAAGGGTTGTTCAAATTAAGAAAACCAATCAGCTTAACACACCATGGTAGTGATTTAATAGCATTCCCTCAAAATAGTTAGTTTCAGTCCCCAGTAACTTAGAATGTGGCTTTATTTGGAAATAGAGTCCTTGTTGATGTAATTTCTAGTTAAGATGAAGTCACACTGGAATTGGTGGGTCCCTAAAACAATATAACTGATGTTCTTAGTAAAAAGAAATGCCATGTGAAGAGAATAACACACACCCAAGGAAAACACCATGTGAATAGTTGTACCAAGACAAGCAGAAGCAGGTACCATAAGCTTGGAGAGAAGCCTGGAACATATACTTTCCTAGTGCCTCCAGAGTGAACACAATCATACCAGCACTTTGACCTCAGCATTCTTGTCTCTAGAACTGGGACATAATAGATTTATATTATTTCACCCATTTAATTTGTGGTACTTTGTTATAATAGCCCTAGGAAACTAATACATGCCATATTAATACAATTAAGAGGAAAAACAACATGGTCATCTCAATTGAGGCAGAAAAGGCATTTGACAAGAACTACTACTCTTTCATGACAGGAACCATCAGGAGACTAGAAAAATAAAGAAACTTCATCACTATAATAAAAGAGATTTATAAAAATTCCAAAAAAATCCAGCATCATATTCTATAGTGATAAAGTTTTTTCAACATTTCATCAGTCTAGCTAAAGGTTTGTCAATTGTGTTGATCTTTTCAAAAACACAATTTTCTACTTCATTGATTTTATTATTTGTCTATTCTCTACTTTGTTTATCTGTACTTTAATCCTATTATTTCATTCTTTTGAATAGCTTTGAATTTATTTTGCTCTTCTTTTTCTACCTCAACATGTAAAGTTAAGGTTATTTATTTTATATATATTATTAATTAATGTAGACATTTACTGCTACAAATTTCCTAGTGAGCACTGCCTTTGCTGCACTCCACAATCTTTGTTATGTTTTGTTACTATTTATTATAATTTTGCTAAAAAATTATATGAATTTTCTGACTCCCATTGTGATCTCTTCTTTGACTCTGTTGATTAATAGTGTGTTGTTTAACTTCCAAATATTTGTTAAAATTTTCAGTTTTCCTATACTTATTGATAACTAACATCATTCCATTTTGTTTAGAAATGCTACTTTGTAAAATTCTACTTTTTAAAACTTATTGAGGTGTGTTATGTGACCTAACATATGGTCTATTCTGAAGAATGCTCTAGGTACACTTGTGTATTCTGCTGTTGTTGAGTGAAATGTTCTATATATCTACTAGGTCTAATTGGTTTATAGTTTTGTTCAAAATCCTGTAATTACTTATTGGTCAGTCTAGATGTTTTATTCATTATTGAGAGTGGTATACTGAACTTATTTAAGAACTATTTATCCACTAAATTCTGACCCTGTCATCAATATATAGTGTCATTCTTTCGTCTTGGAACAGGAGGTCACCAAAAATCTATTTTGTGTGATATTAATATAGCCACCCAAAGATTTTTTTGGGGTTAATATTTTTGTGGAATGTGTTATTCCATTCTTTTTTGAAAAATTTGTTTATCTGGATCCAAAGTGAAGCAGCATACAGTTGGATCATGTTTCTTTTGTATGTGTCTTTTGTTATTCTGTTAATTCTGTCTTTTGATTGAAGACTTTCATATATTTATGTCTGAAGTAATTACTAATAAGGAAGAACTTTTACCATTTTACTATTGGTTTTCTGTATGTCTGCTAGCTTCCCCCCTAATTTTTCCCATCACTGCTTGATATAATGTGGATGTTGTCATCTCCAAATCTCATTGAAATGTAATTCCCAGTGTTACAGTTGGGGCCTCGTGGGAAGTGTTTGGGTCATGGGGGTGGATCTCTCATGAATGGCTTAGTCTTATCCCTTTGGTGATCAATGAATTATCATTCTGGCAGTTACACGAGATCTGGTTATTTAAAAGAGTGTAGTATATTCCTTCTCTCTCTCTCTCTCTCTCCTCTCTCTCTCTCTCTCTCTCTCGCTCCTGCTCTTGCTATGTGATATGCTGGCTCCCCTTTGCCTTCAGCCATGATTGTCAGCTTCCTGAGCCCTCACAAGGAGCTGAGCAGATGTCGGTGCTATGCTTGTATAGCCTGCAGGAATGTATGACAAATTAAACCCTGAATCTCAGGCATTTTTTTATAGCAACTCAAAAATGGCCTAACACACTGGTGATATTGTCTGAATATCTGTGTCCTTCCAAAATTCAGGGTGAAACTTAATCCCCATTTTGGTAGCATTAAGAACTGGGGTCTTTGGGAGAAAATTAAGTCATAAATGCTTTGCTCTCATAAATGAGTCTAGTGCCCTTATAGAAGGGGCTTGAGAGAGCCTTCTGACCTTTTAACCATGTGAAGACACTAACAAGGTAACATCTATGAAGCCCTCACCAGGCACTAAATCTTCTGGCACCTTTATCTTGGACTTCCAAGACTACAGAACTATGAGCAATAAATTTCTGTTTTTCATAAATTTTCTAGTCTAAGGTATTTTTTTACAGTAGCTAACACCTGAGACAAAAGTGGGTATCAAGAAGCAGAGTACTGCTGTAATAAATACCTAAACATATTCCAGCAGCCATAGAGCTGGATAATAAATAATTCTGGAAGAGTTATGTGGTACATTTGCAAAAATCAGAGTATTAAGGTTGATTCTGGTGAGGGTCCAGGAGAAGAGAGTTGTGGAGAATGTCAGAATCTTCTTAGAGACTACCTGAAAGGTCATGAAGAAAATTTGATAGGAATATGGACAATGACGGTAATGAGGTCTTGTATGGCAATGGGAAACATGTCATTGGAAACTAGAAGGGCATCCTTGTTTTAACATGGCAAAAACTTGATTAAAGGTGTTTATGGCCTGGTGTTTTATGGAAAGCAGAACTTGCGAGTGATGAAATAGGATATTTGGTGAAAGATCCATCTAAACATAGTGTTGAGGGTATAGCATGACTTTTATTGACTTCTACAGGGTGTGACTGAACAAACATTTGATAACATTAGTATAAACAGAAGGAAGCCGGTAGTTATTTATCAAGACAGTAAAAAAATGATCCTGAAGGCATTTTGCAGATAATTGATGCTGCCCCTCCATCACAGGCTCAGATTGCCAAGGCCTAGGGGCAAAACAATGACAAAAGGGGAATCTTGGGTGCTCCTGATTCTTTTCCTAAGTCTCTGCTCCCCACATTCTGGTAGAATGCTCCTTAGTTGTCCCAGATGTGGCTCAGGTAGACCAAGGAGCAGTGCAGGCCACAGCGGCTTTCCCTTTGGAAGATGCATTGTGGTATTCCTTGCTGGCATCAGTGTAATGCTTATTCTGGAGATACACAGAGTCGAAGAGTTTTAGGGGGTATGGCTACCTCCACCTAAATTTTAAAGGATGCCCGAGAGAGCAAATTTTATGAATGAAAATTGTGCTCTTATAAAAGACATTTCATGGACTGCCTTGCTCATTTTGCCATCTGAGGGTACAGCATATGGCCCTTCTGCCATGTGAAGATGCAAGAAGAAAATATCACTTTGAGGCAGAGAGCAAGCCCTCACCAGACACCTAATCTGCTGGTGCCTTGATCACAGACTTTCCACTTTCTAGAACTGTGGAAAAATCTTTTGTTTATAGATTACCCCATCTAAAATATTTTTGTTATAGCAGCCCAAATGAACTAAGAACACTATCTTCTTCTGTGTTTAGTTGATTTTTTTGTAGTTTGATTCCTTTCTCATTTTCTTTCATATGTTTATTTTGAATATTGTCTTAATGTATACTATGGAGATTACATTTAATATTGTAATTTATAACATACAATTTAATTGCTTTCAATTTAACTTTCGTAGCATGGGCAATCTCTGCTCCTATACAGCTTCATCTTCCCCATTTTCCTGTATATTGTCACAAATGGCTTTTGGATATATTGTGTGGACAACACCATAGATTTATAATTGTTTTCACAAGTTTGCCTTTTAAGTTCTGAAGAAAATGAAAAACATAATTACAAATCAAATATATAATACTATTATATTTTATATTTACTTACGTATTTGCCTTTGCCAGAATTTTATTTATTCGTGTGGTTTTGACTTACTGTTTAGTGACTTTCATTTTAACTTGTAGGACTCTCTTTATCATTTCTTACAGAAGAAGTCTAGTGCTAACAAGCTCCCTCAACTTTTAAGGATATCTTTTTTTTTTTTTTAATGAGACGGAGTCTTGCTCTGTCGCCCAGGCTGGAGTGCAGTGGCGCTATCTGGGCTCACTGCAAGCTCCGCCTCCTAAGCCTCCTGAGTAGCTGGGACTACAGGCGCCCACCACCACGTTTGGCTGATTTTTTGTATTTTTAGTAGAGACGAGATTTCACTGTGTTAGCCAGGATGGTCTCGATCTCCTGACCTTGTAATCCACCCACCTCGGCCTCCCAAAGTGCTGGGATTATAGGCATGAGCCACCACGCCCGACCAAGAATATCTTATAAGAAATTATGGAGGCATATAATTCTTAGTTGACAATTTTTAACAACTTTAAATATTATTGAGAATCTTTGTACATGAATATTGAGGAGTCTCTTCTGACACTGCTTTTATGATTGTCTTTTTTCCAAATTTATAAAATTGTAGTAAAATACACATAAAATGTACAATTGGAATCATATTAAAATTTTATATGTCAGTGGTATTAAATGCATTCATAATATTGTGCAGCTGTCACCACTATAGTTTTTGAATAAATTTGTCCCCTCAGATTCATGTTAAAATTTTATCCCTTGTGTGATAGTGTTGGGAAGTGAGGTCAAGTAAAAGGTGCTTGGGTCATGGGAGTGGATCCTTCATAAATGACTTGTTACTGTTTTCATGTGCATTCTTTTTTTTGTTTTGAGATGGAGTCTCGCTCTGTCACCCAGGCTGGAGTGGAGTGGTGCAATCTCGGCTCACTGCAACCTCTGCCTCCCAGGTTCAAGTAATTCTCCTGCTTTAGCCTCCTGGGTAGTTGGGATTAAAGGTGCATGCCACTATGACCTGCTAATTTTGTTTTATTTTGTATTTTTAGTAGAGATGGCGTTTCGCCATGTTGGCCAGGCTGGTCTCAAACTCCTGACCTCAAGTGATCTATCTGCCTCGACCTGGGATTACAGTGCTGGGATTATAGGCACAAACCACTGCACCTGGCTGGTAGTGCATTCTTACTCTGGCAAGACTAGATTCATTCTTGTAAAAATGGAGTAATTTCCTTGAGAGCAGATTGTTATAAAGCCAGGACACTTTTTGTGTTTTGCTTCTTTGCATGTGTCCACTTCCCTTTTGATCTTGTCTGCCATGTTATGAGATAGCACAAAAGCTCTTACCAGAAGCCAGGTCCATGTCTTTGAACTTCCCATCCTGCAGAACTGTGAGATAGATAGTTCTGTTTTCTTTGTAAATTACCCAGTTTTAAGGCATTCTATTATAGCAACACGAAATTGGCAAAAGCATAAATTTGGTGCCAAGGAGTGGGTATTGCTATACAAATAACATGAAAATGTGGAAATGTCTTAGGAACTGGATAATGGGTAGAGGTTAGAAAAGTTTGGAGGATCAGGCCAGAAAAAAAAGACTGTATTGTTATGAATAAAGCATTAAGGGTGATGCTGGAGAGGGCTCAGAAGAAGGCTAAAAGATGAGGCAAATTTTGACCAGATGAGAAGTAGTTTTTCATAAACTGAGCAAAGGTTATCCTTGTTATACCATTGTAAAAAGCATGGTTGCATTGTGTTCATGACCTAGGGATTCGTGAAAGACCAAACTAGAATACCTGGTGGAAGAAATTTCTAAATATCAAAGTATTCAATAAGCAATATGGTTACTACTTTCAATAGCTTATGATCAGTTACAGCAGTAAAGGAATAACCTAAAGGCAGAATTTATAATTAAAAGGGAAGTAGAAAATAAAGATTTGGGAAATTCAGTCTGACCATGTGGTAAAGAATAAGAGCATTTGCAGGGGAGAAATCAAAGGATACAACTGAGCAATCACTTTTTTAAGAGATTAGCATGAATAAAAGGGAGCAAGATGTTAATAGTCAAAGCAATGGATAAGAGGCAGTTAAGTCATTTCAAAAGCCTTTGAGATTACCCTCCCCATTACAGTGGTATGGGAAGATAGAATGGCAACAGGCCCATGTTCCACTACCCTATGTTGCCTAAAACACTGCTCCTTGCATCCTGGCCATACTAACTGAAGCAGCTGTGGCTCAAATGGCCCCAAGTACAGCTCAGATCACTGAATAGACCAATAACAAGTCCTGAAATTGAGGCAATCCCTCATGGCATTTCCCAAAATTGGGTTCCCATCTTTATCAAACTTAGAGTAACACTGATTACCCCAGTGTTTTCCTTTTCTACATTTTGGACATATTTCAGGATCACCAGCTTTCTTTTTTCACCTCTCTGGCAGCCTGACCCTCAGATTTTTTCTACTTTCTTTTTTAGTATGACCATGTTTCCCACAGTTAATTCATATTTTGATTTTTTTCATACATCAGTTTTAACTTTATATCTTTGAGCATCTTTAAGAATGTTGTTTTTAAGTGTTTTTCTAGTATATTTGCTGTCAGGCCTTTTTATATAACAATTTTTGTTTATTTTTTTTCCTTTGAATGAGCCACACTTTCAAGTTTCTTTGTATGCCTTGTGAATTTTCATTGGAACTGGACATTTGAATCTAAGAAATGTGGTAATTCTGGAAATCACATTATCCCCTTCCTGGTTTGCTGTTTTTAGTTATTTTTTTAATTGTGGCTTTCTGTATCCAAAGGATCCGCCTGAGATGTAAACTTAAGGTTTTCTCAGGTCTCTTCCGAGACTGCACCTTTTCCTGAGCATGTGTGATCACTTTATTTTTTTCTTTGTATATGCATTGCTTTCTAATGTCTAGTGTTTAATGTCTAGCTCCCAAAAAGGGAGAAAAATTTAAGGAGATGAAAGAGACATCAGTCCTTCAAATCTTGGAAATTACTTTAACTGGAAAGTGAAGTAGTTTTCACAATGCAAGAAGCAGGCAATGGCAGGACTGAGAGTGGATAAAGGAAATACTCCATTTCCTGGAGATTGTTTTAACAACAATTACCACCCACCTCTGTCTGTACCTCTTTAATAAGATTCAGCAATCAGTGATCAGAGATGACACCCAGACCATGAAAAAGAAGGGCATTGTCAGAGGAATCACACTTCCCAATCTCAAACCTTTTTACAAAGTTACAGTAATCAAAACTGTATAGTAATGGTATATCAAAGAACAGTATCAAAAGAGTGAAAAGACAATTTACAGAATGGGTGAAAATATTTTCAAATGATACATCTGATAAAGGTATAAAATCTAAAATATATTGTAAAAACTCCTACAACTCAACAACAAAAAGGAAAAAAACAACTGGGCAAAGGAGATGAACAGACATTTTTCCAGAGGAAATATACAAATGAGAAAAAGCACAAGCTATGATGTTCAACACTATTGGGAAATTCAAATCAAAATCACAATGAGTTGCCACTTCATACAGACTAGAATGACTACTAGAAATAAATAAATAAAATAAAAATAAAAACAGAAAATAAGTTTTTTCAAGCATATGGAGAGATTGGAACACATACATTGCTAAGTGCAGGCTAAATGCAGAATTATTACATGACCTAGCAATTCCACTTCTAGGCATATACCAAAAAGAAGTGTAAATATAAACTCAATCAAGTACTTACACATTAATTCTCATTGGAGTTTTATTTGCAATAGCCAAAAGGTGAAAACAACCCAAAAATCTATCATCAAGTGAATGGACAAAAAAAAGTCATATATACATACAATAGAATATTATTTAGCCATCAAAAGCAATGAAGCCCTAATATATACTACAACATAGATGAATCTTCAGAACATTATGCTAAGTAAAAGCCAGATGTAAATGATAAATATATAATTTCATTTAAATGAGATATCTAAAATAGCAAACTTGTAGACAGAAAGTTGATGAGAGGTTACCAGGGGCTAGGTTTGAGGGTAACAACAGAAAGTTACTGCTTGATAGACGGAGTTTCTGTTTGGAGTGATGAAAAAGTTTTAGAAGTGTTGATTCTGCACAACACTATGAACATAACGCTACTGAATTTTACAATTAAAAATGGTTAAAATGGCAAGTATTACCACAATAAATTTTTTTTTAAATCCTCAACTTCTTGGGAAACTGAAGACAGTTTTATTTATTAAGAGCAGGACGTAACACAATTGAATTGAGAAGAGCATCAATAAGTGGAAAGAGTTACTTATTAGGCTAGGTAATGCTGGTCTCCTAGAATGAATTAAGAAGAAAAGAAAACAAAAGACCTATCTCATTGAGTAATCTAGATTATTGGATGTAAAATTCTTAGAGGTAAATGAGAAAAGTAGTGATGAGAATAAATGAGTGTGTAGTGAGACATTATCGACTGCCTTCCTTACACTGGGTTCTGGTAATGGGAATACAGTAAAACTGTTTGACATTTTAATCCTCATTGGCTGTTCAGAAGAAATGTGATCTCTTAGTTTCTATAGTTCTTTGTCATGAAATTTATTATCATAGCATAGTAGGAGTGCAAAGGTGCTAGTAATCAGAATATCAGACAAATGAATCTTTACTGTAGTTTTAAATCCTCAAAGTTAATGTTCCACAGTAATATTGTTTATATCTTAACATTAATTAGACTTTAAACTTTAGACTTCTTTCACTCTATCTTATTTTGCTTTTATTATATAAGCCCTACATTTTCACATCCCCATTATGTACCCTATTTCTTTCCCCTATTACCTTGCCCCAAACTCAGCTATCCAAATGCCAATTTCTTGCACAAGTTTATCTCATACTCTATTTTTGAAAAGCACAGATTCCATGACCAATTCCAAAGTGCAGTTTCTTTCTGCAATATGGCCAGAAATGCTGTTATATAGAAATACAAGTAAATTCTATGCTGTTTCTCTAGATAATACCAGATTCTACTTTGTCTAATACCGGACTTGTATTTACTTCCAAAAGAAGACGACATATTACTGAATCAACACGTTGCTTTATACACAGAATTGTGAATTCACCTTCATTTATCCATGAGGATCTGATTTTATCTGCTAGTTACATTCAGTTAAAGTAATTTAAAAATATAAATCTAAGATGTAAGTTATATATATGACAAGACAGAGGTCTTGATTACACCTTGAGGAAACCAGTATTCAGTCCCTCAATCTCTGCTGACTACTTTCCCATTTCTCCATTCCCTGACTCCCTACTATGGTCCCTATTTATACCTCACCTTTTCATCTCCTCCCCATTGCTGTTTACCTGATTTGTACTTATTTTCTTGATACCTATTTTCCTATGCATCAAATTTCTGTGAATGTGTTAGATTCTTTAATTGGGAGACAAGTGTTGGTTGAGTCAATTATACTACTGTGCTTGCACTACTGGCCCCCAAATTCCCTGATTTATAGCTTATATTTTGTCTGTAGTATTCGACTTATTCATTTTGTAAATCTAAGTTCACTCAAACTTGTAAACATAATTTACAATCTGGTATGCTCACTTGTAAATATACTAATTTGTGTTACAAGTGCTTACTTTTACTTGTATTCTTTGTTTAATGCTCAATTACCTTATCATTTGGACAGTGGAAAACTGCCTTAAACATTTACCATGGCTTAAAAATTTTATTAATTTCTTAAAATGTTTCAGACTACATGAAAAAATTAGTCTGTTTTTCTCAAGAATTAACTACATCTACGTCTCAATCTAGTCAACATATGCTTCTTAACATTTACTAAACTCTTAAATCTAATATATGAGACTCTTAAATTTTAAAAATCATATAGCATAAAGTTTCAAAAAAAGCAAAACAAAAACCATAATAATTATAAATTAGCAATGCTAGGGATTTTGATAAACCTGCCCTCTTTTAAATGCACCTACACAAATATTAATATATACACATAAACATTATTACGACTATAACACAATTTTAAGCTTTGTGACCAAACACAAAGATTTGGGTGAAGGATTTCATTGGTGGTTACCATTAGGGTGTCTAAAATGATTAAAATTTACCAGGCACAACCCAGCGGTCACCATTGTGAGAACTAGACCAATCTAGGAGCTATAATCTTGGAACATACCCAATTGACTTTATATTTATTTAAATCAATTGGAATGTCTCCAAAAGATGATTTGCCTTCTGATGAGTTTTTTAATTGTGTGAATATATAACCAAAGGGCTATTTAAACAAGAAGAACCTAAAATGTGGTGAATTTAGAAATTTATTTTCCCATGAGCAGAGTGAGAGCCCATGAGAGGTCAAGGGAAATATTAGAACACCTAAAGAAAGACAAAGAGACCAATGTTTTCTCTATGAGTGCCAGAGTACTGTCTAAGTAAATTTACAAAGATTGTGGATAGATTCTTGACTAGAACTTTCAGGAGTTTAATGAATCTTCTTCCCTTAAACAAGTATAAAATTGAAACAAAATTATCAGAACAAATCCTATCAAGGATCTGGAAATAGACAAAGAGAAAACAAGGAAGTGAGAAGGGATTATTCATGATAACTGCCAGAGCATCAGGTAAGAATAACGTCTGTTTTGTGTGAAGCTGCTTTCTTCCTTCTCTCTCTTGATCTTTGTCAGGTGGAACGACAGTTTTCCCAGGTTATGGCTAACCACCACAACCAGAAGCTTTGCTGTCAAAAAGGGCACACTTTATTTGGGGCAAAATGCAGAAACCCACAGTGATTTTTTTTTTTTAATCAATAATAGCAAACTTAGTAGGAGATAAAGGTGAGAACCTACAACTCTGCTAGGATTAGTTTGCAGTCATAATTGGTGCACAGAAAGGACTAGTCACAAATTTAAAAGGAGATCCTGGATATTGGAAAGAGAACTCTTTCTCCGTGTTCAGATGATATCTAGTTGTTTAAAAGTGTGTGGCACTTCCCCAACTCCCCAACATTGCCTCTTTCTCTCTCTTGCTCCTTATTTCACCGTGACGCACAGGCTCCCACTTCACCTTCTACCATGAGTCAAAGATCCCCGACACCTCCCCAGAAGCCAAGTAATGTCAGCACCTATAGAATCATCAGTCAATTAAATCTCTTTTCTTTATAAATTACCCAGTCTCAGATATTTCTTTATAGCAGTGCGAGAATTGCCTAACACATCGGGGATAAATTTCACTTGTTCGTAGCATGTAACACTTGTTTGTAGTATGTAACAATGTCCTGCTGAATTTGGTTTGCTAGTATTTTATTGAGGATTTTTACATCTATGTTCATTAGCGATATTGGCCTGTAATTTCCAAGCATCTTTGCTGATGACAATGAAATAAAACTAAAATGATAACAACAGTAAGAAATTGGGTAAATTCATAAACACATAGAAACTAAGCAAAACAATCAATAGGTCCAAAGAAGAAGTCAAAAGGGAATTTCAAAGTACCTTGAGACAGATGAAAATAAACACAATATCCCAGAAATAATGAAATGCAGGAAAAGTATCTCTTAATTACTTGGAGGGAAGTGTATAGACATAAATGCCTACATTAAAAATGAAGAAAGGTATGTTTTTTTTTCCTTAGCCTCATCCCTCCAGGAAAGGTCTTAAATAAACCACCTAACTTTATACCTTACTCTGTAGTTTCTTATACCTCAAGAAATTAGAAAAAAAAAAAACAAACAAAGTAAACCCAATGTTAGCAGGAGAAATAAAATAAGATCAGAGTAGAAATAAACCAAATAGAGAATAGGAAAGTTTTAAAAGAACATTATAAAACTAAGAGTTTTTAAAAAAAAAAAAACACAATCAACAAATTCTTACCTATGCTAAGAAAAAAGAGAGAGGATTCAAATAAAATCAGAGACAAAACAGGCAACATTACAACAGATGCCAAAGAAACAAAAATAATCATAAGGAACTATTAGTAACACTCATATACAAACAAATTAGAAAACCTATAAAAAAGAATAAATTCCCAGAAGTATACAACCTACCAAAACTGAATTAAGATGAACTAGAAAGCCAAAACAGGTAATAACAAGCGAATTTTAATTATTAATTAACGACCTCCCAACAGCAAAAAAAGCTCAGGACCTATGGCTTTATGGATGAATCCTACAAAACATTCAAAGAATAATTAACAACAATCCTTCTTAAACTCTTTTTAAGCCATCCATATGGCTTTATGGATGAATCCTACAAAACATTCAAAGAATAATTAACAACAATCCTTCTTAAACTCTTTTTAAACTAGTAGAAGCACGAACACTTCCAAGCTCATTTTATGAGGCAGTATCAACCTGCTAGCCAAAGACAAAGTCATCTTTTAAAAATTGTTTCTAAATGTTTACATTGAAATATCATGGAAGTGTTTGTGTCAAAGTCACTAATCTCTTCAAACTTCTCATCATTTTAATAATATCTGAGACTTTATTTGCAACAAACTAATTTAAATTAGTCATATGAAGTTTTTCTACATAAATTATACATTTTCCAATATTATTTTTAAAATCTTGTTCTCTTAATTACATGTTTTTATGCTGTTGCACTTATAGGAATGCTAATTACACTTCCAAAAGTTCAAAATTATAGTGAAATCAATTTTTGTGAAGGAGATTGTTTATGATAATCCATAAGATAACTATCTTCTTTACTTTGGTGAAATAAAATCAACACATTTGGAATTTCTAAGAGACATCTTATTTCCAAAGTTCTTACTGAAATTTCAAGAAAGTGACAGCAGATAGGTGATTTGGGGAGGATGTAAGAGGTACACTGGTTAAATGATTTAACGTGTATAAACCATTTAGGAAAACCTGATACAAAGTAATCTTAAAATTGATCAAATAAAAGCATGACCTAAATTTCCATGCAACCTCACATGTCTCACTTCTCCTCTGGAGAATTAAAATAACCCATAATGTCACGTTGAAAAAAAATGAGGGTTCATGGGGGTTCATCTAAAACACCCAGGTCTCTTTAGATCAATAGGAGAATTAACAGATATGCAATTTTACATTCAAAGGCACTTAATGACAGCTAAGGGAACTACTGCAGAAAAATCTTATGATCTTTGCATGTGAAGTGAAACCTCAAATTTGGAGACTTGTAAGAGTTTTGGTGATAAAAGAAATGATAAATAAATACACTTAGGGAAGGGTCATATCAGTTACACTTCGTTAATCCTTTATGTCAGTTTATACATAACTAAAAGATTTAACCAGTTCTTTTTTCCTCCAGAAAACATAGAAAAGGGTTATGTTGATGGAATAAGTTACTCCTAGTGGGAACAGTGGCTTCCTTAAAGAATACTACCATTTGCACCTAGAAAGATCAGATGTGACAGAGATAAGAGAGTGGTAATGACTTTTTAACTCCAGTACTTAAGAACTACAAGTGCTATGCTTATGATCTCAAAAACTAAGTTAAAAGCTAAACGGAATCCCACATAGGATTTTGCACTTACATTATAATGTTATTTAATGTGCTGAAGGAGATTATGTGAAATATTTACTGAGCTTCTACTATGTCTCAGGCACTGTGCACAGTGAGGTGATACAAGAATAAGTAGAATACTTGTAGCTTTGGCTCACTATAATACACAAGAAAGACACATTAACAGATAATCACAATACTTTGTAAAAAGTGATATCACTAATGTAGGCAATGCATAATAGAAAAGTACCTAAAAAGTATATCAAATGTACCAAACTACATAATTTTAAAATATGAAACCAGTTCTGTAGAAATTATAATAACAAATTATCAGAAAATGAGATATAAATGTTATATCTTTTATAATAAAAATATGGCTAAATACTAAAGAAAATCAGAACATAAATGACCATTATATCAACACTGTTAAAAAGCATCTGGAGGCCACATATCAAGATATAAAGAAACATTTATAAATTTGCATAAAGTCTGAAATGAATTATCGGGAATCAGAACAATTATGTTAACTCTGAGTATCACTTATTGTTTTCTTTTGTAAAGTATTTGTGATTCTAAAATTAATAAATAAAATTAAATTTTTGATAGAATGGAAATCATCATTTCTTATTTATCATTTATTTTCATATGGTTTTTAATGTTAAATAGTATGATTTTTAATGTTAAATAATATGTTTTAATGGCAAAACTTTCAAACATCATTAACCACAGAAATGCTTGAAATTATGGTAAATTTAACAATTTTACTAAAAGAATTATATAACAATGCATACTTGCAAGTTGCATTTCTTTCAGTATATCAAATGCATTTGAGTAGGTAAATTCTGAAACAGGAATTTCATTTGTATTTCTAGCTTACACAGCTTTCTAGCTTCTTAGTTGTAATGCTCCCTCAAACAATAGGTTATACAACCACATAAAGTGGGAAAAATTTAGGAGCTTTTTTTATACATTTCTGGATTTACAGTCAGAATTTTATAAATACCTTTTTTCCAAGTGAAGTAAACACCACAAAGACAAAATAAACCAAAAAAACCCTTTCATTTTCTGATGAATTTATTGGATAGTCTAGGTATCTTTCATCAAATTGTCACATTCTAAACTGATTTGTGAACTGCTAAAGGTTATGCTTACATGCTATGTTTTGAATAAACTGGAAGTCCATCTTTAATTATTAATACAGCATATTAGGTGATAAGCGCATTGCTGATGTTTACTATAGCACAATAATCAATATGGTTAACTCATCTACACAAACTAATTAAAATTTAATTGCATTTCACTGAAAGTAAGATTATTAATATTTAAACAAACTAAAAATTCTATGTAAGAACAAAAAGACAATGTTAATAATTTATCCTCAGTTTCAAGATTTCATAGGTGCAAATCATGCTTCAAAACTCTCTACTAATTAATTCATAATAAATATTCAAAGCCAACACATTTAAAAACCCTGTGACAAGTTAGAGTCTAACAAAATGTGAGATCTATTAGCAACATATTCTCATTCAAGTTAGTCCATAAGCATTACACGAGGTAAGCACTAAATCAATAAAGGATAAATTCTGTTACTGTTAGCATATGATAGCTGTTACAATTTTAAGTTATCATATCAAGCCAAAAATAGATTAATATAAATGAAAATATAATTCTGTATGACTAGCAGTAGAACCTTTTAAAAATAGTATTTATGAAAGCTTTTTATAATACTGAATATGAAAGACTAGGAAAAGATGTTAAGGAAGATTTGAAAATTTCCTGAATAATTTATCGGGAAGAGGTTATATACCAAATCTAGAAAAGAAGGCAATTCTGGCTAACTTGAATAGAGTTGTGAGTGAGAAAAAGAAACATTTACTACTCTCACACCGTTTTAGAAGTGTTTAGAGCAAAGATGAAGTAAAAGAATACAAACAGAAGGCTGCTTAACTGAGTTAATTTGGGGAGAATTTTTTGGGGAGCGGGAGTCAGCCACTACATTATTATTCTGTGGTAATGGGAAGAAAAAAACTCAAAATTTGGAAGTCCTTTATTTGGAGCTACATTTGCCACTACATAGTTCAACACACTTCATAGTTCAATAGCTCATAGTTCAAATACATCCCTGAGCAGTTTGCATCTTGGTGACAGCATAGTTCAATAGTAGTCAGATATGTAATTAAGTCCACAGACAAGTTGAGATAGTTAGCTAGTCATATATAGAAAACAAATAAATCGATACCACAAAATTTACTCTTAAATTTATTCATATAAATATCAATATGGCCAAAAGAATTTGAATACCAACTCTTATCTTACATAATATATAAAACTTTACTCAAAATTGATCATAGATCTGAATGTAAAAGCTAAAACTAGAAAATTTCTGGAAAAATATTAGAGAAATTCTCTGTCATCTAGTGTAAGAGAAGCTTTCTTAGAAGTAGGCAAAATATTTTAACAGACACTTTGCAAATAAAAGATTCATGAATGGCCAACAAGCATATAATAAAAGGTTTAGCAGGAAAATGGATTTAAAATGATGGTATGTCTATGTGATGATACATGATACAACAATAAAAAGGAAATGAACTACTACTAATAAGTGCAACAACATGGATGAATCTCTAAATTATTTTCTTGTGTGAAATGAAATAGACAAAAGTAGTGCATATTCCATGATTTCACTTATATAAAAATCCAGAAAATTAAAACATACGTAGTGACAAGAGGCTTGTGTGCAGCCAGGAGCAGAGAAAGAAATAGGTTGCAAAGGTGTATAAGGAATGTTTGGCATGATAGAGATGTTAGTTGTAATTGTGGTAATGGTTCCACAGTCATATTATCACTCAGACTTCATAAAATTTTATCTTGTCCATGGTTTAAGTTTATATAAATTATACCTCTAAAACTTAGTAAGACAAATACATAAAGAATGTATATACAAGAATGTGTATCACGTTACTGTTTTAAATTGAAAACAATTAATATATAATTTCCAATACATGAGTTTAAATAAATTATAATCCAGTTGCATGTCAGTTTCACTGAAAACTAAACCATTAAAATTGTTATATATTGTATATATATAATTAGATTTCCTTGGTTAGCCTTTTATTCATTTAATAATATAGCATGATTAAAATATGAATATTATGAGCATAGGTTATAATATATAAGAATATGAAGAGTATTATTATACAAAAAAGAAACATAAAGATATCATATATTTTAATGACAGATCTGGAGAATTATTATGGTAAGGGCTCTAGTAACAAAGTTACTTAGGTTTTGAGTAGGCTTCTAAATCTATTTCCTCTAAAACATCTGTTATTTTTAGTGTATGCTTTTGCAGAAAGCAAGGTTTCTGAGGAAAATATATAATTGGCAAACATTTTACATTAATTATACATTATAATTATAGTCTATATCTTTTAGAATGCTGTTTTTTAAAAGTCAATGAGATATTTAAGACAGATGTGTAATTTGGTGTTAAGCTTTTGATCTAAAATTGATATGCATAAAAAGTTCAGAGACAGGAGAAACCAATGAATAAGAAAAAATTGTTCTGATTCAAGATAGCTGACTGTAAGAAGCTCGTAGGTATACCCTCACAGAGAGGAATCAAATGAACAAGGAAATATTAACACTTCAAGTTGATTTTCTAAGAGAGAAAACTGGAATTCATCAAAGAAGCAACAGAAATCATGGGAAGCGGAGAAAAGTGAAGCCAAGCAGCGCACTGAGTTGGAACCAGCATTGAGCTAGGAGAGGCTCCCTGACACAGGGAAGGGCTGAATAAATGAGAGATTCCTGAGGCTCCGCACTCCGGCCAAAGACCTTTACAATTCTAGCTATGGGAGAGCCCCTTCTATCCCCATGGGCCTCCAGACTAACATAGGAAGTTGTCCAGATACTGTGCAGAGGCATTGCTCAAGCCCATGAGAAATACCACAGCAGTTGCATCCTAGTGCCAGCTGCAGCTGCCCTACCAGGAGGAGAGCTGGCCCCAAACTATTCTTTGTGTGTGGAATCTAGGAATTGTTTGGCTTACTGTTTTCTAATGATTCTTTCCCTGGTGTTCAATGGTATCTTTTCATGCATACATAGACCTGTACAGATCAGTACCCAGCTGGTCAAAGAGTTAAGGGGATCTCTCTGAAGATCTTTAGAATTCTCTCTCTCAATCTCTCCCAATCCCAGCTCTCTGGCACTCTGCTACTCAAAACACCAAGCTGTTTCCTTAACTCAGTGATGTGTCAGGCTTTATTTGCATTCCCTTTCTTGCACTGCAGTGAGAAAATTGATTTCAGGTAATAATTGGAAAGAATTTACAGGACTTACCTTTGTTTTACTCTTCTCAAAGAATCATCATCCTAAATTGCATTTTGTTCAATGTCTGAAGATAATTATTTCACATATATTTTTCTGTCTTTTGATCTTACTTTTGCATAAGAAGGGAAAGTAAATTTAACCCATTACTCTGTCATGGATAGAAGGGGAAGAGGTATTATATACTTTTCTTGTGTGCATAAATTCCCTTTGAGCTGGGGCCCACTAACCCTAAACATACCAGACCTTAGAAAACAACTGAAATGACGTATATAAATAAACAAACAAAACAAAATAAACATGTATGAGTTTAGTTTTTTAATGACTTGAGAAGTGAGGTTTAAATAAATCACTTTTTGATGTTCCTGACTGGTTCATCATATAAACAGCAACCATCATATTTTATGTTCTCAAGTTTCCAGTCACTACTATGTGCCAGGCTTGATACAATTACGTATGCTTAAATAAATTTTACATCAGATCATCTTTTGTAGATGACTACAAATAAAGTTCCAAAATTGACAATCTTAACTTTCTTTAAAGTTTGAAATATGAGTATTTCGATTGTCTTTAACCAAAATAACAAAAGTTTCAAAGTAATATAATACAATTAGGATAATTAATCATTATCAGCATAACTTGATTTAAATTATATATTTAATTCTTGAAAATTATATATTTCTAACTTGCTAACAGCCAATTTTAAACAGTTGATACACTATTTATTCTCTAATGTATTTCTCCTATGATTTATCTTTGATTGTGATATAAGAAAAAAAAAGCAGCTGCATTCTCCAGCTGTGATAAAGAGTTTCAATAAATGAGACAAGCAACCTCAGTAATAAATAAAGCAATTTACTTCTTTACAAAAATTACTATCAGTATTTAAAATCAAAATTGTAGCTATTGGTAGAGCCTAGCAGCTGGTATGGTTAAAGTGAATACTCTCTGGGAAATTAGGTTGCCACCGTATTAGCTATATTATACTGAGAAGGGCATACTAAGATTTCTGTGGAAAACATTTAAGAGCTTTGCTTTTGAATTCATTACCAAAACTATCTCATTTCACTTAGGTCACTGACAGCAGGTGAGTGACAAAATGCAGTCCATTTCTGCTACCACAGGCAATTAATTTCTACTTCCCAATGTAGGCAGAGATTCTGGAGTATTCTTTAATGATATAGAGAAAGAAACGTGATAAGTTCATACTGTTGATGCAAAAAAATGATACTGGAGAAACTACACAACTATTCCACAGTGATATATTAACTACAAACCTGGAATCACATTCTTTCACTAATATTTGGATATTAAAAATCAAGGCATCATTTATTTATGAATTGAGGCATAGATCTTAAATTTCCATATAACAATGCCTGAGTGGTATTGTGTTCGTATTTCACTGAAATACTTACAGCTTATATTTGTGTGCCACTCAACAGTTTATATTATATTTTATATATAATATGATATATATCACTATTTTTAATAACTAGGTAAGATACATAGGACAGAAAATAATATTCCATGAGATGTGACACCACTAATTTCAGAAGAATAGTAATAGCTTAATACTATATATCTAATCAATTGGAATCTTTCTGTTTTGCTAGACTGTGAAAATGGGTAAAGTACACAGAAAAACTGTCAGAATTAAGTCATTATTATTACCCTAATATACCATGTTTGGGAAGTGAGTTAATGAAAGGAGAGGGAAAAGGAATAGAAAAGAAAAGCTTATAAATAGAATTAATAGAGGAAGAAGATGATAACATAGGACTTCCCAATTAACTTACATATTCTCATCAATATTGCATCCCATATCTTTTTATAATATGAACTAAAATTGATTTATGTTAATTTAAACATGTTTATTATCTTATATTTGGAGAAATTCTGTATTATGGGTGTGTCAGCATTCTTGTCAACTTGTCTGAGCTGCTAAATGCTTAGCAGATACATACTTACCACAAGTTTTATATTCCCAGAGGTTTGAGACTTGAGAGCAAACTAAAGAATGTTTCCAAAATTGCCAAGTGGTACAATAAATGATTATAACAAAGTAAAACTTAAGCTTAATTTAAAGTTAAAATAACTTAAAAGGCAACCTAAAAGGCTCCTTCTTGGTTTTATAAAACCTACAAAATGTCAGTTAGGTCACAACTATGAGAGTATAACGCCTGATGATCTGATTATCTGAGGTGGAACAGTTTCATCCAGAAACCATCCACCCCCAGCCCCCACCCACATCCGTGGAAAAATTGTCTTCTATGAAACTGAAACCAGTTCCTGGTGCCAAAAATGTTGGGGACCACTGGTCTAAACTATGTAAGTAACAACTACTTACATAGCATTTACATTGTACTGTCTAGAGATGATTTAAAGCATCCATGGATTTTGAAGGGGTCCTAGAACCAGTCCTCTATGGATACCGAGGGATGACTGTATTAGTAGTGAAGACGTGAAAACCGAAATTAAAAATCACCACTGCTTAAAAGGATAACATACCATGACCATATAGAGTTTATCTCTGGAATACAAGATCAGTTTAATATTCAAAATTGATGTAATTAACAATTAATAGATTTAATTAACAATATTAATGATATATATTATATTGTATAATATATTGTTATAATTAAATAATAATAAATATTAATTGATTTAATTAATATTAATGAAATAAAGGATAAAAATCTTTGTTCACTTAAATATATATATAAAATTGAGAAAAAGGACAACACTCATTTACAATACACACTCAACAAATTAGCATTAATAGACACCTTCTTCCTCAACCTAATAAAATGAATCTAAGAAACACCTACAGACTTTATAGTTTTAGTGGGGAAATCCTGACTCATTTCCTTCTGAAATCAGGAAAATGGAAATGATGCCTACTTTTACCACTCCTATTCAAATTTTTTCTGGGGTGGGGGTTGTAATTTTTACAATAAAGTGCAAAATAAAGACATAGAAACAGGAAAGGAAGAAGTAAACCTTCTATAGATGGTATAATTATTTAAGTAGATATATAAGTAGAAATATAATTAATTGTTTATGGAATCTAAAAACAAACAAGCAAATAAAAAACTACTAGAATGTATAAAGGAATGTGTCAAAGTCCAAGGGTAGAACGTCAAATACAAAAAAATGTATTTTTATTGACTAGTGTCAAACTATTGTAAAATAAAGTATTTAAAATTTATTTACTGTTTCAACACAATATATAAGTTAAATAGGAAGAAACCTAACAAAAAATGTATAAGATCTCTACAATGAAAACTACAAATCATAAATGAGAGAAAATAAAGATGACCTAAGTAAATGGAGTAATATAGAATATTCATGGACTAAATCACTCAATGTGTTAAGATAACCATCTCAATTGAACTATACAGTAAATATAATTCCACTTACACAAATTGATTAATTGATTATGAAAATGATACTAAATAAGAAGAAAAAGTTGAAAGCATCATTCTGCCTGATTTCAAGAATAAAGCTACAAAAATTAAAACTATTTGCTATTAGCAAAAAGGCAGATGTGTAGATCAATGTAACAGAATGAAGCATACAGAAATAGGCCTGCTCATGTAAAGTTAATTTATTTTTGACAAAGGTGCCAAAGTTATTCAATTTAATTTCTATGGATAAAGATTGAGGGCTGGGCACAGTGACTCACGCCTGTAATCCCAGCACTTTGACTCATGCCTGTAATCCCAGCACTTTGGGAGGCCTGTAATCCCAGCACTTTGTGGATCGCTTGAGCCCAGGAGTTCAAGACCAGCCTGGGCAACAGGGTGAAACCCTGTCTCTACAAAACGTACAAATATTAGCTGGGCATGGGGGGTGTCCACCTGTAGCCCCAGCTACATGGGAGGCTGGGATGGAAGGATCACCTGAACCTCAGAGGTCGAGGCTGTAGTAAGCCTTATGTCACCACTGTACTCCAGTCTGAGCAAGAGTGACATCCTCTCTTAAAAAAAAAAAAAAAAAAAATTGCATTCTCCCTATCTTACACCATGCACACATTTAACTTCAAATGAAAAGTTTTCCTAAATGTGCAACTAGAAACTATAAAATTTCTAAAAGAAAAAGACAGGAAAAATTTGTGATCTTGCAAAAAAAATTTTACGTAGGCTAAATAAAACATGAAATATAAAAGTAAAAACATAAATTATGACTTCATAAAAAATGCTCTTCCAAAGATACCATTTATACGATTAAGACAAACGCAGTTTAGCTGCCAGGTGTTGAGGTGGTAATTAGGGCGAGCCAAACCAAAAGTCACAATCAAACCTTTATTCACTTACCATGTGTATTCATTTGCTTGGTCTGTCATAACAAAGCACCACAGACTGAGTGGCTTAAACAACAGAAATTTGGTTTTTCACAGTTACGGAAGCTATACTTCTGAGATTAATGTGTTGGCAGGATTGTTTCTTCTGAGCGGTGCCTCCTTGGCTTGTGGATGGCCATCTTTTCCCTTTGTCTTTCATACTCCTCCCTCAGTGGGTGTTTGACCTTAATTTCCTCTTCCTGTAGGAATACAGTCATATCAGATTAGGGCCCATCCCAGTGATCTCATTTATCTTTAATTACCTTTTTAAAGCCCCTGCCTCTAAAGACAATCACATTCTGAGTTACTAGTCGTTAGGACTTCAACATAGAAATTGAGGGAGGAGATGCAATTCAGCCCATAACACTTCAACAATGAACAGCCATAACACTAACAGTGAAGGTGAGGGGCAAAGAAAAAACGAAAGCACCAGCTCCCAGTGTTCCATTTTCTTCTACAAAATGGCTCTGGTCAAGGGTCAGTCAGATGACACGTAGGGCAGGTAGAGGAATAATCTCATGGCTGATAATCCTGAAAACAACAACGAAAACCTTTCTGTCTTTTTATAGACCCAGGTAGCCAGGAGGAAGGTGAGGGGAATGTGCCAGGAGTGGAAACTATTACATCAGAGTGGAGAAAATATCTTAGTCAAGGTTCCCTGATAAGGTTTCAGCAGAAGCACCTAAAATATATCCAGCCTCAGTCCCCTCATAATGAGGTCTCTGAATGGAGGCACCTGTGCTAGGAATGCTGCAAAGCACATGAGCATGCCTGGCCCAGGACCCGGGGGCTGCATCCTTGACTGCACTTCCTCTATATTTAAACTATCAAAAATACAATGTATAAATGAAAGTCCACGTTTTTAATACATTCTAGATATATAATCTACAAGTAACTAAAATTAAATTGTCAGTGTACTAATAAAGGAACTGTAGAAATAAACAAAATCCACCTAAATGAGAACAAGCAAAGGCTATTGATTTAGAGTTTCCCATATAGCAATGGAGTGAGACACCATTCCTCGTGTTTGGCAGAGACTCAAAGCCGGGCACACAAGTGGCTAAGTTTTATATGGAAAAAAAAAGAAGGCTACAAGTATGCTCTGATTGGAGTCTGTTGCCATGGAAAAGCTGTAGGCAGGACAACTACAATCAAGGGCATGCTCTATGATTAGTTATGGAGGCATATTTGGCTTTCTCTCATTAGTTCTAAGTTGGAAGTAGGGGCAAAAATTAGAGATGATGTCAGTTATTGATCATGCCTTGGCTGCTTTGGGCCAGTGGCTACTGGGATTATTGTTCCACTTCCTGAACCGGTCGCTACAGAATAAGAGTCAGAGTTCTCTTTTTATATATGGTGTGACTATTGTCTGCTGTATATTCAGTCTCTCAAAGAGAAAGCAGTATAATATAAGCTCAGGACTTTATGACCAAATTATACTGTCGGTTTTTGAATAAAGTCCAGCTAATGAGTATTCTTTTGCATATTCTTCCCAGAAACTGGAGTTTATACATGAAATGAAAAGCAATAGAAACATGCCTTATAAAATTATAATTGAAATTACATGTTAAAGTAGAAAAATGTTCACAAAGCAGAAAATTAAGTGCAATATGCATGAATATACCATAAAATACCAAGGAAGAAAAATCTGAGCCTGGAATTCCATGGAGTATAGTGAATAGCGATGCAAATCACAAAAAAGGCAAAATACAAGATCGACAGGTCTGAGATCCTACTAAGTTATAATTTTTAATTCATCATACTGTATTCAGGAAAAGATATATATATGGAATAGCAAGTTTTAGCATGTCGGAGAAGGCATATATTCCAAGGTATTAATAAAATTAACGATCAGAGAACAAACAAAACTTCCGGCTGTCTCTCAGCCAGGGTAAAAGTAAATGTAAATTGCATTGCTCTTTTTATGTGAAAGAATGAAAAACATCAAAACCTCAGAGAAGAGATAGTAACGTTTTACTTTAAACAGTAAAGCACATTTCTCATGCTTTGATAGTTTGGTATGATGATTAATTGCACAGTCTCTGAAATTAGACTACTCAAGGTCAAATCCTATCTTTGCCACTTACAAGCTAACAGTTTCTCTTCATGACATGGTATTCCTGTCATGATTATGTATCATACATTTGAAACACTTAACATAAAACCTATCACATAGGTTGTTAATACCTCTTCAATGTTTTCTATAACTGTGTCATTTACATGAGAAATAGGTACCAAGTGTCGAATGCTTTACAATCACCATTTAAGACACTGGGGATTCAATAGTAAACCAAACAAACAGAGTTCTTGGTTTTATCGAGGTTGCACTCTGGAAGAATACAAATGTTTTTGAGAAGATTAGGGCAAAATAACAGCGAGAGAGTGATAGTGGAAAGAAGTACATTCTATATAGAATGGTCTAAAAGGATCTCTTTGACGAAGCAACCTGGGAGCAGAGACACGAAGTAAATGAGGAAAAAGTCCCATGAAGAGGCAGTGTATTTGATAGAAGGAGTTTGGAGTATCCATTACATTTCAACGCATTTTTAATATGTTCCAGAAACAGCAAGTCCGGTTTGGTGGAAAGAATAAGGAAAGAGATGACTGATAGGAGATATAGAGATAGACGGGCAAGAACACATACAGTCTTATGAGACACAATGAGAACTTTAGAATTTACTCAGAGTAACATGGGAAATTACGAGGTATTTTAAACCAAGCAATGACTTGATTTTATTTTGAAAGATTACACTGGCTGCTCTTTGAAGTATGAACTACAGAGGGACAAAGAAGGAAGAAAAAAGACCGTTACCGTTGTCTCTGTCTGCCTGTTTCTATCTATCAATCTATGTATCTATGAATTCATCTATTATTTACCTATATATCTCTGTCAATAGCTATCTAGAGCATATGTAAGTATATATATATTATGGATAACAGCAGAAAAAACTATTACATTTCTCTTATCCATCTAAGGTGATATAACAAGGACTAATTTTGGAAGACTTTTTTTTTTTTTTTGAGACAAAGTTTCACTCTTGTTGCCCAGGCTGGAGTGCAATGGCATAATTGTACAACACTAAAATAAATCAATAGCACATTAGAACAAGTGAGAAGGTTCAGCAAAGTTCTTAAATCTGTGAAAAATGAATAGTATTACTCTATATGAGTAATTTACAAAAAATTATTAGTAATGGCATTATGCTATACCAGTAACAGCAAATATAATGGAAAATAAAATACTATGCACAATAACAACAATATCTAATACTCAACCTAACAAAGAAACCAAGAGTCTTTTAGAGAGAAAAAAAATAAAGCTATATTAAATTGTACAAAAGGAGATTTTTTTTTTTTTTTTTTTTTTTTTTTTGAGACGGAGTCTTGCTCTGTCGCCGGGGCTGGAGTGCAGTGGCCGGATCTCAGCTAACTGCAAGCTCCGCCTCCCGGGTTCACGCCATTCTCCTGCCTCAGCCTCCCGAGTAGCTGGGACTACGGACGCCCGCCACCTCGCCCGGCTAGTTTTTTGTATTTTTTAGTAGAGACGGGGTTTCACAGTGTTCGCCAGGATGGTCTCGATCTCCTGACCTCGTGATCCGCCCGTCTCGGCCTCCCAAAGTGCTGGGATTACAGGCTTGAGCCACCGCGCCCGGCCAAAAGGAGATTTTTAAAATGAAACTATATACATCTTTGCAAGTAGGGTAAATCCTTCAGTTTTACTCTTCTTTTTTGAAATTATTTTGCCTTTTCTAGGTCTTTCACATTTCTTTATTGATTTTTGAATCAGCTTGTCAACCTCTGAGGAAAGCTCCCATTGAGATTTTGATTGGAATCTAGTATTTGTAAGGTTTGCAAACAATTGTCTACAAAATATTTATAGTGTACATAAGAAAATATCTTAGCTTTCAAAGATGTTTAACCTAGGAAAATATAAATTATTCACAAGACAATAATATAGAGAAACATTTGGCCAATTGTTTTTTAATCAATATTTTTCTTCATTAAAACACATACATCCAGCAGTAATTATTCCTAAATATAAGAAATACAATATTCTCTAATTCCCTTTAGGTATCAATCTAAATTTACATTAAAATATCTTTCTCACTAGACTACAGGTGAAAATTAAAATTTTGGTCCAAATTAACAGGACTTGCTATAATAAGCATAGCATAGACCCTGATTAATGTTCTTAATTTTCATTAATGTGACAGCATATTTTATTTACATATTATTATTTTATTGTAAAGATAATTAGCACTCAGTCTTCTCAGCTGTACAATTTAATGGGTTGAGTTTGATCACACAATTATCAAGAAAGAACAATATATAATTATGCATGATTAAAAGAAAATATTCTTTAACAGTTTATCTCTGTAAAAAACTAAAAAATTCATTTAATTCTTATAAATTCTGCTTAAATTAGAAAATGCCAGTTTAAAAAAGATACAACAAAAATTTAATATAAATTTTT
The DNA here is from genome assembly GCF_009764315.1 of Trachypithecus francoisi. Lineage (NCBI taxonomy): Eukaryota > Metazoa > Chordata > Mammalia > Primates > Cercopithecidae > Trachypithecus > Trachypithecus francoisi. The sequence goes on along the minus strand of NW_022681458.1, from coordinate 55,844,350 downwards.
TTAGGTGTAAGTAAACAGGGACAAATATTAAAAGTCACAATTCACCTGTCATCTCTTTTGGTCCACATTTATCACTACATTGCCTTAATATGTGTCTTAGTCTATTCTGCATTAGTATGAAGGAACACCTGAAGCTAGGTAATTTATAGAGAAAATAAGTTTATTTAAGTCGTAGTTCTGCAGGCTGTACAAGAAGCATAGTTCCAGAATCTGCTTCTGGTGGATCTTAGGAAGTTTTCAATCATAGTGTGAAAGAAGGGGAGTAGGCATTAGATGGTAAGAGGAAAGAATCAAGAGAGAGTAGGGGTGCCAGGCTCTGTGAAACAACCAGCTCTCATATGAATTATTAGAGTAAAATCTCAATACCATGGGAAAATGCCAAACCATTTCATGAGGGATCTGCCTCTGTGACCCAAACACCTCCCAACAGATGCCATCTCCAATACTGGGAGTCAAATTTCAACATGAGATTTGGAAGAGACAAATATATAAACTCTATCTATGCATTTAATCACTGGACATTTGCACCGTTATTGGCTTGAATAACAACAGGAAATTATGTAGGGTAGAACCTTGGAGAAATATATTTAAGTATTCTGTCTTCTGGGGAGCAAAGTCTGTGAAATATCTCAGTCTAGCACTGCTCCTACTGAATGAGCTGAAAAGCACAGGCAAAAGTTCCCTGGGAACTGGAAGGGTTCAGTGTTTATAGATGTTGGGTTATCTGTTGGTCTTTCCAGATGATCAGTGATATGGTTTAGCTCTGTGTCCCCACCCAAATCTCACCTCTAATTGTAATAATCCCCACATATTGTGGGAGGTACTCGGTAATAATCCCCACATATTGTGGGAGGTACTGCCAATTGAATTATTGGGCAGGTTGTTCTTTTTTTTTTTTTTTTTTTTTTTGAGACGGAGTCTTGCTGTGTCGCCCAGGCTGGAGTACACCATCTTGGCTCACTGCAAGCTTCGCCTCCCGGGTTCACATCATTCTCCTGCCTCAGCCTCCGAAGTAGCTGGGACTACAGGCGCCCACCACCAAGCCAGGCTAATTTTTTGTGTTTTTTAGTAGAGCTGGGGTTTCACCATATTAGCCAGGATGGTCTCGATCTCCTGACCTCATGATCTGCCTGCCTCGGCCTCCCAAAAGTGCTGGAATTACAGGTGTGAGCCACTGCGCCTGGCCATTGGGCAGGTTTTTACCATGCTGTTCTTATGACAGTGAATAAGTCTTACAAGATTTGATGGTTTTATAAAGGGGAGTTTCCCAGCACACCCCCTCTTGCCTGTCACCATCTAAGATGTGTCTTTGCTCCTCCTTCACCCTCCACCATGATTGTGAGGCCTCCTCAGCCATGTGGAACTCTGAGTCCATTAAACCTCTTTTCCTTTATAAATTACTCAGTCTCGGGTATATCTTTATTAGCAGTGTGACAACAGATCAATACAAACAATCTGGGATAGCTAACCGGCTAATCATCTTATGTAGTTGCAGTGTGTCTAGACTGACCAATATATCTAAAACTGCAACCACTTCTTACTGTATTCGCTACAACTGACCATTATTGCCATTTCTTAGCTACATCATCATAATACATTGCTAAGTGGTCTTTCCTTGCATTTCTGCTGTTCGTTCTCTATGAAAAAAAAGAGCGAGCCTTTAAAATCATTATTCAGATCATCTCATTCTACTGTTCAAAACCATTCAATGTTTTAATCACGGCAATTTGGGAGGCCTAAGCAGGCAGATCACTTGAGGCCAGGCATTCAAGACCAGCCTGGCCAACATGGTGAAACCCTATCTGTACTAAAAACACAAAAATTAGCCAGGTGTGGTGGCTCACACCTGTTATCCCAGCTACTTGGCACAAGAGCTGTGCCCTCCCAGCTGAGGCACAAGAATCGCTTGAACCCTGGAGGCAGAGGTTGCAGTGAACCAAGATTGTGCCACTGCACTCCAATCTGGGTGACAGAGCAAAAGTCTGTCTCAAAAAAAGAAAACAAAATCTTCAGTGGCTTTCCATTTAACTCAAAGCAAAAGCTAAAAGTTCTCATAATGGCCTGCATTACTCCCTAAAATCTAATTCTTGGTAATGCTGTGTGTCCTTGTTTTTTTTAAGACAATATTAAAGGCCGTAAAAATGGGCCAACACAACTATAGAGTTTGACACTTTTCTACTTAGTTCTTGAAACCTTCAACCCCTGCAGGTGTATGATATGTGATCTTCTCCCACACACATACCCAAAGAGATTGTTTAACCAGCTGCTTCACTGTCAAATATGGATTGTCCCTACTTGTTAGTGGAAGAATATTCATATCCATCTAGTGACACACAAAAAAGTCATACTTTAAAGCCTGTGAGATATAATACCCTGCTTCCAGGTACCAGAATAAGCATTAAGTACTGCAGATGATACCAATGCATCCCAAATTAGTTCTAAGAAAAGAAAATATAGTGTTTATCAAAAAAGAACATTAAGAAGGGTCATGAATTCAGGGATATCTCCTTTTCTTTTGACTTTACCCTTCTTCCTACTGTATGAAGCTCCTTTTATAAACTTTACAGATGAGGTTCCAACATTCAAACAGCTGAGAGGATCCAATGTCATGTCTTCACAGTATACAGGTTTAGAGACGTTTTCTTTTTTTTAATTTTCCCCATTTTCCTTGTTTCTTAAAAAGTCAATATTAGTACACATTATTGTCACTCTTTAGTTTATATGTTCAATTTTTGACAGACACTGTGGAAGAGGGAAAGAAAAACAATAATTGACCTGATCTGGGTCATTGTTCCCCTGAAACTTCTAAGTCAGGGCTCTTGGAGTGCCTTACCAGGGTGGCTTGGTGTGTAAAATTGACTTCTCAAAGGGAGAGATGCTGTAAACTACCGCCAAGTGTGGCTGAAACGAGGAAAATTATCTGATTTTCTTGCTGTGATGTAGTATGTCTGCACTGCAAAGATAAGATATGGAAGAAAGTAACATTTGTCACCTGGCAAATTCTGCATCTTTGACTATAAAACGGTTTTCATCCTGTAGAAGAATGTGACATTTTCATAGAGAAAATTAGCAATAGACTCAGAATTGATGTTTTGCTCTCAAGAAACTTGAGTAACCCATATCAGTGAGAAACCCAGGGGTTAATGCTATATGTCTGCAAATATGTAATATGATAAGCCATACATGGGTAAGGCTTCAAAAAGGTTAAATTCCATGAAAAAAGTGGAAAAAAACTGTTATAAGTAGAAGGAGATGTTGGATCTAAGAACATGTAAATTAATACTAGTTTTCAACATAAAAAACAACAAATTATTTAACATAGTAGCAAGAACTGCCACAAAAATATATGGATTCACCTAACAAAAAATATGTAAGTATTTTATAATTTCAAAACTTTATTACAGAACATATTATACAAGAATACCTATACAAATACAGCCATATATCATGTTTATAGCATGATAAAAAAAGATCAGTATTATAAAGATGCTCTTCTCTCCACATTATAAATAAGTTTAAATCAATACAAATCAAAATAAAAAGTTATATATAAAGGTCCAAAATGTGCATAGGAAAATAGGTGCCTACAATGAGTAAAAAAAAAATTAAAAAGAACAGACGCAAGGGAAGCCAAGGAAAGTTCACCCTAACAGATATTAAGCTATCTGAAGCCACTGCAATCAAAATAGCATGGAACTTGCAAAGACAAATAGACCTAATAGAGTCCAGAAATCAGTGTGAATTTATGTAGAGATATCATCATAAATAAAAGCGAAAATAATATAATAAATGACTTTGGAAAATTGTCTCACTTTATTAAAAAATAGCTTTATTATTATCATAAACTCACATCACATATGAAAATAAGCCCCAGATGGATTAAATATCTAGACATGAGAAGCAAAATTACAAAGCTAAAGAAGATGAAGCTAAAGAAGATTTCATGGAATAGGAAAAATTTGTTATACAGGGCCTCAAAAACACAAACTCCAAAATAAAATGTGATGAATTGACTACAAAATATAATGATAAATGCATACTCGTTTAGCTACTCTAACTTGTTCTAAACAATCTTCATAGTCAATATAAATTTACTAGCAATTATTAAGCATTATGTTAAAATCTAAAAAGTACTACTGAGAGTGCAAAAAAAATCCCTGTTTTCAAGAAGTTGACATGCATGTTAAAAATAATTCCGATTCCAATTAGAATATAATACATATCTCAAAATAATTGCAAACCACTGGCCATTTTTTCCACATTGTGTATTTTAAAGAATAATGTTCTGTATATATGTTACCTTGTCCTAATTTCAGAGAAGCATGAAAGATAAATTCAATAATTTTATGTTTTCATTTATGATGCTATCAAGTAAGCTTACTAATGTATTTTCAAAAACTGCTTTAAAACATCTATTCATTTCAAATTAACTTTAATCTAAATAGGAAAAAGCATTAAATGTTGCAATAGCCTGTTGACTGACAAATCTGTTGCTTTAAACATTGATAAAAATGTATAGGCTTTCCCCCATACCATGATTATATTCTGCAAAGTTCTACATAAGCCACATACCATATGGGTCACACCAGAGGAAATTCATTTAACATGTTACAAAAGACTATTCTCTTCCCTTTTAATTAAGACTCTAATGCCAACAAATTAAATCACATTAACCACTGCACCCTAAGTTAGCCACAGAAATTATTAACATTATGCTTAGATTTGATTTAAAATTTTATTATCCCTTTTAACCTAGTAAATGCAAAAAAGCGAATAAATTAGAATAAGATTTATATATATATATATATTTTTTTTTTTTTTTTTTTGAGACGGAGTCTCGCCCAGTCTGGAGTGCAATGATGTGATCACTGCTCATTGCCGCCTCGACCTCCTGGGCTCAAGTAATGCTCCCACTACAGCCACCTAAGTAGCTGGGACTACAGGTGCATGCTACCATGCCTGACTAATTTTTGTATTATGTGTAGAAATGGGGTTTTTCCATGTTGCCCAGGCTGGTCTTGAACTCCTGGGCTCAAGAAATCCACTCACCTCAGCCTCCCAAAATGCTAGGATTACAGGTGTGAGCCACCATACCTGGCAAGATATAATAAAGATATATGTTTTATATTTAAAAAATTAGATGTTTTGAATATGCACTTTAACTTATTTGGAAATAACCTAAAAGTGATGTCAAGATCTAACTAGGTAATATTGTGGCATCCATTCTATGTTATATTCAAATGCAAATGGTACCGATTTCTAAGTGACCAAAAGGTTCTAAAAACACCCTACATAATGTATCACATCCGGTAAATGTTTAATAAATATCTGCTTATTTTCTGTTGTCTTTTCTCCTAAGGCAAAGACAATATATACTCATATAGGGAATATTATAATATTTTCTTAATTGTAACATCTGCCACCATCTTCTGTCCTTTGAATTTTTCCAGTATAGTGTTGCTTGCTTATTCTTTCAAAAGCACTCTCAAATGATTTCCCTGTTCAAGAGTCATCAATTCTTCACTGACTCTGGGGAAAAAAAATGTCTACATTCATTAACTGACTTAACGCCTTCCACACTCTTGCTCAAATAGATTTGCAACTATATTTTCCATTAGTATCTTACAGGCAATTTGAATTTCAAGATTAAGAGCTTACTTGCTGTTATATAACACTTATAATTCACTCAAATATTGAATACCTACTATGTGTCAGGTATCTTTTTAGCAGCTTTGTTTATCTAATGCATTTCATATGACATCCTCTGGTGATTCTAGTTATTAAAAGTCTATGGGTCTTTCATGTCTCAGAACAGACCTCATCTGTACCATAACATGTTTCTTGAATAAAACATGGCCATCTCTACTAACACTAATAATGTAAGTTCTGTACAATCTGATACATCCACATAACATACTTCTTTGTGTTGTATTTTCTATTTTCTCATATTATTATTTAATATGAATGTTATTGTTCCTGCTTTCCAAAGCTTATAAAGCCAAAGAGCAGACAACCACTCCAATACCTTCTTCTGCCACATGTCTCAATAGGCATCCAGTCTATCAATCAATCAATCTAGCTAGCTATCATCTACTTATCTATTTATCTATCTGCACACACATAATTTATGAAGTTCTTCTTCTTTATTAACATATTCCTCTTTCATTCACTCTCCAACTGTCTTCAACTACTTTCCTACTCTTTGTTTTCTTTTAAAACCTTTAATATCTTTTTTTCTTACTCTCTGCTGATGACCTTGGTTCCTATTTCATTGATTAAAATGCACACACACACACCACCACTGCCATAGCCACCTGGTCTACTAATCGACTCAGATTTGTTCCTATAAATTCTGCCTTTCTTCCTTTTACTATGATTAACCTATTTTGGGTCTTATCTAAGACCATTCACTCCACATGTGCCCTGTCATTAAAGGCATTTTTAAATTTCTGCTATACTGTTTTTGAGTTTCAGCATTTTCTTTTTCTTTTCTTACAGTTTTCACTTCTCCACATAAAATAACAACTGTTCTTCAATGTTTTCTACTTTTCCCATTTGAACCTTTAACATATTAATTATAGTTATTTTAAAGTCCATGTCTACTAATTCCAACATCTGTGTCATAGCTAAGCTCAGTTTTTATTCTGCTTTATATTTTCAGATTACATTTTTTCTTGCCTTTAATATGCCTTGTAAATTTTTGGTTGAAGTCGGTCATGATATATTTGAGCAATAGGAAGTATAGTAACTCAATGTTTACCATGAGGTTTTCTGTTAACCTGGGATTTTGACTTTGTTTAATGTTTGCTGTGGTTACAATTTCAACTTCTTCTACTGTCCTTGTTTTTGTTTTCTTCCTTGGCTTTGGATTTCCCTACATATTTCTCTGAGACAACCTGTCTTGCAGCTTTTTCAGCTGAAATCCAATGTTGTAATACTGGAGCTCCATTGGTGTGGTAGCAAGGTATGTGGGAAGAGATGTATTCTATAACTTATAAATCACTTTCGGTTTTTTAGTGGGTCCTTGAATCTAGTCTGTGACCCCCCCTCAAATATTTGGATTTCTTCCACTTTTTGGCAATCAGAAGGCTGTAAGGGGCTGAGTGGGAGAAATGCGCTGTGAGATAACACTCTGGTAAGATCCTCTCCCCTGGAGAGTAGCAAATGCTCCAGGCACATTTCTCAATTGTTAATCTTCCCCAACCTCTATAAGAGCTAAGATGAGATCTTTCCTGGCTGTTCAGTGTAAAAATCTAGTGCAGTAGGAGAAGCCACATAAAAGTGTGGGCCACCCTGGAGACTACAGCTTCCAGGAGCTTCTCATTCTCACAGTAATCCACACTAAGCCTCCAGAAGTTTGTCAAAATTACTTAAGTGTTCCTACCAGTTTATGGCTCCAGCAGCTTCTCCCCCAGGTAAGGAGATCTCAGCTGTGACTCCCTAGATTTGTCCAAGTCTTCAGATTATGGGGTGGCAGTTTGCCATGAAATTTCAGTTCTCTCATAGGCCTTAGAAAAGCATTGGTATTCCGTTTGTTTAGCTTGTTTCTTGTTGTAAGGATAAAAGTGACAACTTCCAAACTTTTTACGTTAGAGCTGAAACCAGAAGTACTTGTTATTTATTTGTACATTTATCATTTCTATATTTCCCCTCCCCAAATTATAAATTTCATGACCACAAATATTGTTTGTCTTCATATTGAACCTAAGTAGTAGCACAGTTTCTGGAATATGGTAGATAATTATATTTTTGAATTAATAAATGAATTTACTATTGCATTTTTAGAAAGCATTTCAGTCAGATAGTATATTCTCTGTTGTTATCATAACTTTGTAAAAAAAGATAAATATTTGGTCAAAATTACATTTATTGATCAAAAGAACCCTAATTTCTTTCACTGCTGCCACAGTGATGATTCTTTTATATGTGTGTGCAGTCAACAATCTTGTAATTGGATATTATAAAGTAAAATTTAAAACTTTAGAAAAAGACATTATCTTATAAAAGTAATGACATTTGAAAATCAGCAATTAATATAGAAGGAAATTAAAAATTAAACTGTTAATCTGCTCCTTCAAAAATCAGAGTAAGCAACTACTATGGAAAAACCCCTCATGTTCTTTAATCATCTCTCATAGGATATTAAATAAAACAATTATAAAGGCTTTATTATAATATACATTATAAATGGTTTCAAAATGAAAAATCAAAAAAACCAAAAATGAAAGTTACAGGATTTTCCATATAAATTAAGGTCTTTTTATTTCTGAAGTAAATGACTGGATCCTCTTTAAATTTTAAACTATGTTTAATTCTCTTCATAGAACTATTATCTACTTTTGAGAGACAGTAAACCTCTATTTGTGGAATAAATTTAAAAGTGTATATAATCCTACTTTCATACCTGATGTTCACTTCAGTTTATTGATTTACATAGATATTCTAATATCTTGAAGCTAAATTTTCTGAGTACAGTGAAATAAAATTCTACTCATCATTGGTGCCTTATGATGAACACTGCACTTCTACATTTTGCTGTCAATGTAAAAAAAATCAAAAGACATTAAAGTGCTTACTTTTATGACACAAATACAAAGAAAAACAAAGTACTATAAATGTAAATTACAAAATCAATTTTAGAAAGAAAGCTCCCTTTTAATAAAATTAAGTACACATACCTATCTTGATATCTTTAAAATATAAGATTGTGATATTTTATACGTCATCCTGTTAAGCCTGTAGCCAACAATTCTTTCATATCTCTGAAGAGCGCTGCAGGCAAGTATGCTATGTGGGAGTCAAAAATGCCTTAGTAGATATTATAATAGGTTATCGGAATATAATCTCAGTCAGGATGCTGACTCCAGTGTACCATTCTTTAGTACTTTAGTAAGGTACTGCACTAGAGGTATCAGCATAACCTGGGAACTTGTTAGAAAGGTAAATGCTCCAGCCCCGCTAAGACTGGGTTAAAAATTCTGGTATGTGTTTTAATAAGCAAGCCCTCCATGCCTGTAATCCCAGCAGTCTGGAAGGCCATGGCGGGCAGATTGCCCAAGACCAGGTGTTTCAGACCAATCTGGGGAACATGATAAAACCTCATCTCTACAAAAAATACAAAATTTCGCCGGGCATGGTGACACACATCTGTAGTCCCAGCTACTTGGGAGACTGAGGTGGGAGGATCTCTTGGGCCTCAGTGGGGCCAAGGCTGCAGTGAGCTGTGCTCATGCCTCAGCACTTCCAGGCTGGGTGACAGAGTGAATAAATAAAATAAAATAAAAAATAATAAAATAAATTAAAAATAAGCAAGCCCTCCATGTGTCTCTACAAATGCTAATCTGCGAGAACCACTACTCTAGACATCTGGCATGCCCCATTAGCTGATTATCTCACCTAAAAGAATGAGAATCCTCCACTTTCAAAGCCAGCAACAGCAGGCCCCATCTTCTCATGCTTTAAGTCTGCCCTGTTCTCTCTCTCTGTTCTGTCTCTAGCCACACCCTGGAAAGATTTTTCACTTTGGAGGACTCATGATCAGATAAGGCCTACCTAGATCATCCAGAATAATGTCCCCATCTCAAGATCTTTAACCTTAAGCATATCTGCAAGATGTCTTTTGTCATGTGAGGTAACATATTCACAGGTTCTAGGGGTCAGAAGGTGAGCATCTTGGGGCACAGAGGGCATTATTCTGCCTATCATGACTCTGAACCCTATAACCCAAGAACTGAGTTAGTTTTTCCAAGAGGATTTTATAAGCATGGGCTTCACAAAGTTAAATTTAGGAATAACTGAAGTTTCCAATTATGCCCTGGTAACAAGGAATATAGATTCCTATTGAATCTACGCACATAATTACAAGGTTATGAGAATAAGAAAATGAGGGCTTTCAAAACCTGGAGAAGCCAAGCAGAGAAAATAAGATAGATTATTTTATTTCTCTTTACAAAAGCATGGTCTATTAGACTGTTACGAGTTATAGATATCTTAAGAGGAGAAATATATTCTCTATATATACAAAAATAGAACATTAAAACCCCAGCAATATTCCAAATAAAAACTGAAGTCATCCCTCATCAACTCATTTATGTCATGCAATTCATTCTTTTTGTTCCATTTTGAATTTAGTGGTCTCAGGAACCCATCTGCTTCTTGACTAGAATTCTGGAATTTGTGACTCAGTTTAAACGTAGAGTTACAAATTTATTTAAGTGATACCATCAGAAGCTGGTACCTAAAAATACCTGACATAGTCCTTTTCCACTGAACTCTGAGACAGTCCTTCTTTGTTTAAGACAAAGCACCATAGCCGGTAGCTGATGGCAATTGCTTTCAGGGAAACAGTGTAAAACAAAAGCTACTGGTAGATTACAAAAGACTTAAAATGGCTGTTGTTAACTTATACCTGATAATTTTCAAAAATGAAAAAACTGATAAGAGTTCATATGAAGAACAATGCAACTTAAACAAAATCTGATTGTTCCTATTACATGCAAAAAAGATATTAAAATCAATCCCAAAGTATTTTATTTAAAAATCTATATTTTTATATATCTATAAAAATAAAGATAACTGTTTTTAAAGAAAAGTATATATTACATCTTATTTATGAAAAATGGATGAACAAAAAATTTTCAGATATAATATTCCCAAGACATAATATGCTATGAATATACCATGGATATAGTTAGAATATACGGAGAATACATCAAGGATATCAGTTAAAAAGATTCAGTAAGTCTAGAGTAAGTCCTAAATATGTGTATATTAATAAACCTAAACAGGTAAGTGACATAAAATGGAGAACTGTGGAACACTAACCAAGAAGATGCAAAATTCAAATTAAAGAAGTAAAGTAGCATCCACATTAACATTAAAATAAACAGCTAAAATGACCAATAATATTATACTATTGATGTCTGATATCAGGTAATACATCCATCAGGAGTCCTATAAATAGAAACATATCCTGGACAGCTAGAGCATTGACAAATTGTAGGCACTATTCATATAGCACAGTTTCTAAAATATTTATAATAGTAGCATGTTACCCATAGAAATGTAACCTAAAGGATGTTAACCATGTATTCTGATGTGATCTTTCTTCCTATGCAACTCTTCAATAATAACATATCAAATAAACTTAATTATTTTCAGCATCTCCTTTTTGGTAAGATGAAAGCCTACATATTTGTGATCCCTGGGGCATCTCAAAGATAGTTTTTGGTGTAAAGTGTATCCTGCAAGTCTTATATCATTTTACATTTAGGATTTAATTTCAGAAAAAAAAGTGGGATGCAGGAAAAAATAAAGTCACATGCCTAGGGAGAAAATCATATTAAATGCTTGAAATTTATTTTCTTTATTTATTTAGCATTTAAAGAGAAATGGATTTACACAAAGAGAAATGTCATATCTTTAGATTTACACTCTCTGTCTTCTGACATATCCTGATTAGAAAAAGCATTAAAAAATGAAATGAAACAAAATACTATAAATGCTCAAAAACCATAAGCACTTTGTGTCCACTTAAAGGTAAGTAAGAAAATGAGTTAGGAACCATAAGTTGATATCAACCTATAATTGAGTCACATGAAGAAAGTAAGATGGCAACCAGGAAATAAACTCTTTAGGGGAATAATCATATGTAGTCCAGGAACAAAAATTATGTCGATTATTCAAGTGAAGAAAACAGGCTCAGAAATTGTCTTTTGGCTCACAAATTTGCCTGTAGCGCTAGGTCCCCAGTACTTAACATGGACTGCACTGTTTTATATTGGTAACAGATGAGGTTAATGAGGAGACCAAGTGCATGCCATCTCCTTCTTGACATACTTAAGGATTCAGAAACATTGAAGCAGAATTAAAAGCAACATGCGTTGAGACCAATGGGACCTTTTGGGCCCTAATGCCCAACAGATGTGAAGCTGCTGGCAATGCTGTTCAAACATAAAAGGGTCCAGCCAGATTTGAAAAGTTGGTAATTCATATCTCTATGAAAGATTTTTTTTCCCTCTGCAATACCACACTTAGAAAATACCCACTGCAATACCAACAGATGAGGCCTCACTATGTTGCCCAGTCTGGTCTCAAACTCCTGGGCTCAAGTGATCCTCCTGTCTCAGCCCCCAAAGTGCTGGGATTTCAGGCATAGCTCAGGACACCCAGCCTCAAATTACGTGGTTGAAAGCTACATAAGATCTTCCCTACATTTTTCTATTAAATAAGCACTTATTCACTAGGATAATATAAGAAGGAATATATTTAAAGATGAGAGATAATCATAATTATAGAATATAGGAAAATTAGACCGTTATTATATAGATTATCCTACACTGTTTAGTTTCTAATTCCTGTATTTAAGAAAAAAAGGAACAAATAATATTATCTAATAAAAAAGAATATATAAATAGGCAATATTGACACAAATGATAGTGTTATAAAATAAAATGGTAGAATTAATCAATTTTCCCTTTTTCATACTTATAGGTATGTACATTTAAGTATTTATATTTCCACTTATAGACTATCCACATATAATACCAGTACTTGACAGTAAAAGATATTCACTCTTTTCCTCTACTGAAAGCTGTATAATGTTTTTATATATACCAGTAGCTAGCGAGTAGATTATGGGAAAAAAAGAGAGAGGAGGTGAAACCAAGAAAGGAAGGAAGGAGAGAGAGGAAAGGAGGGAGAAAAGAAGGAAGGAAGAGAGGAAGGGAGGAAGGTGAATGGGCAAGCATCACGTTAACTTTGTGAATTGGCTTTATGGCCTTTTAAGTTTGAATTCTTTGATACTAAGTTACTAGTGTTCAGAATGTGCAAATGCAGAAAGCACCAGAAATATAGGGTTATTATTACATAATTGACATTCACAGTCCTATATTACTAAAATCCTCATATAAAGAGCGCCTGTATGTAACTAGTACATGTACAAAGCAAGAAACAGTTGCTAATTTCTGTCCACTTTTATTATCAAGCTAATGGAGTACTTTACTGAAGCATTAACTAACATTTTTACTGCTGTATATTTATAATGTAATCTTAGAGCTTATAATTTATAATGTTTATAGAGTACCTTTTTATCATATGGACAGGTCTATTAGTAGATAAACATTTACAGTTCTATTTTATAGATAAAATGAAGGTTTGGGTGGCTAAATGATTTTCCAAATGCCGCTCAACTAATAAACGGTAAAGTCCAGACTTAACCGTGTCTTTTGAGTTTAAAGGCTGTGTACTTTCCATTGCTAAACAATCCCTATTGTAATGAGTTTTCATTATCTGGTGGTCATAATCAAGGCACATGCTCATTAACAGCCATGTGAACAGAAGTCAGAGGAGCGAGATTGACCACTGAATTAGCTCCTTTTCCTTTCATGCTAAAGATAATAACTTGAGCATGCTTAGAAAATTTTAAACTTTCATCTTATTTTAGATATCAAAACACTACCTACTGGATAAATAGCTCTGTCTCCTTTGTAAAATTTTGCTTCTCATCTCAACTAGAGTTCAAATTTGGTGCTATGGTGCATAACAAGTTTATGTCCCTTGAAAATTCGTGTGTTGAAATTCTTAACTCCAAAGTTATATATCAGAAGGTGGAGCCTTTATAAAGTGATTAAGGCATGGGGCATTGTCTCCCGAAGGGGATTAGTGCCCTCATAAAAGACATCCAAGAGGATCTCCTGGTTCCTCTGCCTTGTGGGGTGGCAGTAAAAGAGGGTGATTTATGAGAAACAGGCCCTCACCAGATGTCAAATCTATTGGTGCCTTTATCTTTGACTTCAAATCTTCCAGTACTGCGAGGAACAATTTTTCGCCTGGGCTGGAGTGCGGCCGCAGGATCTCGGCTCACTGCAAGCTCCGCCTCCCGGGTTCCCGCCATTCTCCCGCCTCAGCCTCCGGAGTAGCTGGGACTACAGGCGCCCGCCACCACGCCCAGCTAATTTTTTGTATTTTTAGTAGAGACGGGGTTTCACCGTGTTAGCCAGGATGGTCTGGATCTCATGACCTCGTGATCTGCCCGCCTCGGCCTTCCACAGTGCTGGGATTACAGGTGTGAGCTACCGCGCCCGGCCTAAATTTTTTTTTTTTTTATAAGCAACCTAGTTCTATAGCATTTTATTATAGTAGCTCAAACAGACTAAAATACCTAATGAAGAGAAGAAGTACTCACTGTTTATTTATCTCATGGAAAATTTCTAATTTTTACAAAGAGGAAAAACCCAAAGTGGAATGTTCCCTGAAATGACCCTCAGATTACAATAAGACATCATGTGCCACAGATGCGGGGCAAAGGTCTCTTAGACCCATTTGTTTTCACAAAGTATGCCTTCTGATCTTAGGTCTATACTACTTTATTACAAATTATGTTCCACTCCTGGTAGAATGAGTTCCCTTGCAGGTGTCCTAAATCCCTAACCCACTCTTGAAAATGATGAATTTTTCTCCTAGGGCTAAATAAATAGCCTGAATGTAAAATGCTTTGGTGCAAATAAATAACAAAATAACCCTCTTGCTGAGGTCCTGAAGTTCTCTTCTGCATGTTCCCACTGGGCCATCAATTTCCCAATAATCTAATCCACTTTGTAATTCAAATTGTTATGTTTTCTCCCTTCTCCAAGCATTCTCAGGTTATCTAAGTCTCAGAAACTTGTGGATATTTATTAAAGAAATCTTACCGGAGATAACTAGAGTAATTTCTTCTAGGCCATTCCTTGATGCCTGCCACAACTGTGAGAAAAATATTTCCAAATTTAAACATTTATTTATCTTTATAGTCAACATTTCAGAAGAAGCCTTGAAAAATTATTGAGATTATTTCAGATACAGACATTGGCATCAGTTTGTGGATCTTTTTTCTTATTAATTCAATCTTTTTATTGACTATGTACAATATGCTAAGTAAGATATTGAGAATATAATGCTGTGAAAAATAAAACATGGCTCATTTATTCATGGATTTTAGGGTCTAGTGTGATTGACAGTCAACCAATCACACAAATAAAAATAAAGATAACCAAGCATGATAATTACTATGAAATAATGGTCTTAGAAAAGATTAGCACATAAAACAGAACTCCCCAAAAATTTTCCTTGAGGATGTGATATTGAGTTGAGTTTTGAAGAGTAAGATTAAAAGAATGATAAAAATGCTTTGGGCAGAGAACACAACGTAGACAAGGGCCCTCTGAAAAATACAACACATTCAAAAGAATAAAAAAAATCTGCATGACTAGCACAGAGAGGGAGAACATGATGTATGCTTTGATAAACTTTTGACAGTCCCCAGTTCGGTTTCTCGGTTGCCTATCATATCTGCTTTTTGTAGCTTTTCTTTTCTATCCTTTTTATTTTCTTCCTTCTTTTTCTACTATCCAGTCCTTTTCGTCTTTTCATTTTCCCTACAAAATGGTTAATGCTTATAACCCATCATCAGATAATAAGTAAATTTACGAGGCTTTCAAGAAATGTACTAACAAGTAAAAACTATATATGAAGTAAAGCAGTTTCACATATTTTCTTTTGTTTTTGTATTAAGTGCTACAACATTTTAACCAACATACATATTTAGACTATTACTAACTCTTTTAAAATTATGATTCTGAAAATGTAACAAGAATCTTTTATGTAGTAATTTTTCATAATCCATAATTAGTGCATGTGCATTGAGTATAGATTAAATGGATTCGAAGATTAAAATAGCTAGGTAGTCATGTTTTTACCCCATGCTTCTCACTGAAATCAATTAGGAAGACAGAGAGAGTTAATATGTGAATAAGTGTCACATAGAAAATATTTTGATACCAACCACTGGAAAATAACAAAACTCGACATATAAATGCATTACAGATCTCATGTACAGTGCAGAAATGTCTAAAAGAAATTGGCATGTCCCTAATCCATTCAAACAACAAAATCGTTTTGAAAATATAAGTTCTAGATGTTCAGGCTTGCTGCTGAAGAAAGTTAAGTGATTCCCATATATTTCTCTTTTTATACTGCATTATAGCTAGGAAGGAAGAATAAAGTGGGATATACACTTCTTAGTTTTTTGATACCTAGTTGTATAAACTAGAAATGTGGATGGAAATGTGATGGACAGGAGAAAAAAGGTTGAGCAGAAAGCAGCTCCGTAGCCACTAACTCAAGTCCATTGAGCCTAGATAAATAAATTTCTACTCAAAAAAACTATGAGCGCAATGAAAACTCCTACTTACATACATGAAAATGGGGCACCAAATACCTAGGGGCAAATATGGCACCCAGGGGAAAGGACCCAATAGATGAAGAGAGAAAGTATCTTATAAAGTATAACCTAATCAAAACTTTCAGATGATTCACGGCATTTTCCCCAGCTTTCCCCAACAATTTGTGATATAGACAAAATTTAAAAAGTTGTCAGTGGTATGAGCAACATAGCAGGTTAGATGTTTGATTTCCTATTCAATATATTGATGTATGCACATAAAACAACAGTTAACAACGATCACACATTCACACACAAAAGAAACACTTCTTTCTCAGGAAAAAACACACTTGTGCCTAGTAAATGCTAAAAGGAAATCCTAAAATTCTCTCTGCTGGCAGCTACAATAGAGAACTTTAGAATTGTTAAGAAGTAGCAGTGACAGTGACAGAATAGAATAGGGAAAGACAATGAGGCACTGAATAGTAGATGTCTGAAATCAAAAGGAAACACGGGTTTGAGCCATGTGTGGCATTTGCACAGCACGTAAGCACATATGAAGGTGTAGAAAGAAGGTATAAAAATAGCTCAGTAACACGAAGGCAACAGATCACATGAAGTATGAGGAATAAATGTCTTCTAAAAGAGAGAGGGGCCAGCTGTGGTGACTCATGCCTATAATCCCTACACTTTTTGACAGGCTGCGGCTGGAGGATTGCTTGAGCCCAGAGTTCAAGGCCAGCCTGGACAACATGGCAAAACCACATCTCTGCAAAAAATGCAAAATTAATCACGTGTGCTGGCATGCACCTGTAGTCTCAGCTACTCAGGAGCCTGAGGTGGGAGGACCACTTGAGCCCTGGGAAGTTAAGGCTGCAGTGAGCAGTCATTGCACCATTGTAGTCCAGCCTGAGTGACAGATTGTATTAGTCTGTTCTCGCATTGCTATAAAGACATACCTGAGACTGGGTAATTTATAAAGAAATGAGGTTTAATTGGCTCATAGTTCCACAAGCTGTACAGGAAACATGACTGGCGAGACCTAAGGAAGCTTTCAATCATGGCAGAGGGCAAAGGGGGAGTAAGCATTTCACATGGCTGAAGCGGGGGAAGGGAGGGAGTGGGGAGGTGCCACGCACTTTTAAACAACCAGATATCATGAGAACTCTATCACTGGAACAGCACCAAAGGGATGGTTGCTATACCATTCATAGAAGATCCACACCCGTGACCCAATCACCTCCTACCAGACCCTACCTCCAACATTGGGGATTACAATTAAACATAAGATTTGGATGGGGACACCCATATCACAGAGCGATATCCTGTCTCAATAAATACATACATGCATACATACATACATACATAAATACATAAATAAATAAGAGAGAGATCTTACAAGGCAGAGGCTAGGAATTTTGGTGACAGCAGTCAGTGAAGGAAATAGAGAGCATTGGAAGCTCCCTGGAACATAATTGGGTTCAGAAAATCAAGCTTGACTGTCTAGATGAACCATATTTAAAGAGAATAGTAGCCTCCACAAAGTTTCTGAGAGAGATTTACTTGCCTTCTCCTCTTGTGCAAAAAGAAGCTGGCACAGGAAAATTGAACTTAGAAGCAGATAATAGCAGTAAGTAAACTGTTAAGTGAGAAATAGGCAATATTTAGTTTCTTAGAAAAATAAAACATTCACAAAAATAAAGATAAATTTTTAAAGAACACAGGATATATAGACCTGGTAAATAGCAATATAGGGAACAGAAAGGATAGAAATACTAAATTAGTAAACTGAAACAAAAATACAGATTAAAAGCTACTGGTAAGAAATTGATAGACGAGCAGGGAAAAGATAGCCAACATAGGCATACTTGGAGTTTCCAAAGGAAAAGAACAACTGGAGAAAACAAATATTTGGTAATATAATTCAACCAGCATTTCCTGAAGTAATAGACCAGAATCTGAAGTTGAAAGAGGATATTTTCTGAAAATTAATCAAGAGTGTTTGAGTCATGGTAAAGATGGCAAACTAGGTGCAGTCAGGAAGAGCTTCTCCCACCGAGAGACCAGACCATCAAGAAGACTGGAACACTCCACGCAGATCTTTGGAAGGAAGGCATTAAAGGTGGACAGCATTGGGGGACTGAGGGTGGATGCAGACTCTAGGCTAAAGGGGGAAGATTGGAATCCTGAATGGGGTTGCAGAGCACCAATTCCTGGCCCTGATGGGCTACTGGGGAAGAGGTGAGTTAAATAAAAATGAAATGGCTCATTCTCCCCACAGACTTCTGGAATCCTAGCCATAGGAGCCACCACAACCCCCATGGACATTTGAGCTCGCAAGGTGTGCTGCTTGAAGATTTGGCAGGGACAGATAATTAGTGAACAAGCATAAAGGTCTCTAATAAGTATACTAAGTGAAAAACAGAAAGTACAATATTTAACCCTTTTAGGGTTAGTTGTCTCCACATAGTTCCTGGGAGGGAGGGACTTACTTGCTTTTTCCCCTTATGCAAAAAGCTGTTACAGGAAAATTGAACTTACAAGTAGACAATAAAAGTAAGTAAACTGTTAAGTTAGATACTGGCAAAACTCAGTTTCTAAACTCTCAGAAAAAAAAGAGAAATATAGAAAAAAGCAAAAGGAATACACAGCATATGGTAGAAAAGTGTAATATAAAGTACAGTTGAGATGGTAACAAGGGGGAGAGAAGGAATGTGGCAGAATAAATAATTAAAAGAGTTTATCACTGAGAACTTCTAATAAAAGGCTTCAATCTATATATTCTATGAGCACTGGGAACACCAAACTGGAAGAAAAACGTCAAAAATACCTAATTATCCATAGTAAAATTGATGAAAGCAAAAAGAAAGAAAAATGTTTTAGATGCATCAGTAATAAAAAGATAAAACCAGTTCTGCTAAAATGAGACATATGTGTTCATATATAAATAGCCATGCTATGCAAAATCCCACTACAAATTTATAGGAATTATGGCTAAACGGAGTTACAGGAATAACACTCAAAAACTTTGTTAGTGATCATGATGTTGATCTGTATAAGAAGCAACACAGTTTTACATGTTACATGATTAAGAAATGCATTACTATAATAAGTATAGTGCTTTGCCTTGAAAAAGCTGGAAGTTTACTTATAAAGCGGGAAGTCGAAAGAGTTGGAGCTGATAATACAATCATCTGAGGTTTTTTTAATGTGTCTAATCATCACTACTTTCAGTAACTGCATTATACAGTTATTTTGAGTATAAAATACAAGCAAATCAATTAAAAGAATATGTGTCAAACTTTTTAAGCATTGACTAATTATTATTATTTATCAAGGAAGTAAAAATAAAAAACCAGTTTTTACCACTTTATATCCACTAAAATGGTGGAAATAAAAGTGTATCTAGTGCTGCCAAGAAGGTAGAAACACTATAATTCTCTATATTTCAAGTATGTAAACTGACAAAACTACTTTGGAAAACTGTTATATAGTTTAAAATAGATTTATGCTATGATGGAACAATAGCACTAATATGTATTTACCCAAGAGCAATGGATGTATATGCTCACAAAAAGATTTGTAAAATAATATTCATAGCAGTTTTATTCATAATGGTTAAAAACTGGAAACAACACAAGTACACATCAACAGGTGAATGGATGCAAAACTTTTGGCATATTCTTATATTTTAATACTACTCAGTAGCAAATGGTATAAAATACTAATTCATGCAACAACATGGAAAAATGAAAATATATACATTTATATATGATTAATTTATATGTATATATATATTTTTAAAAAAAACAAAGCTAACAATGCTGAAAAAAGAGAGAAAATATTTTATGATTCAATATTATATGTAGCTCCAGGATAAGGAAATCTAAGCTATGGTGATAAAAATCAGATCGGTCGTTACTGGAGGCCAAGGCATTGAAGGCAAAGTATCAGAAGAAGCTTCCAATGATTACAGAAGTAATTTTTCTTAATTTATATTGTGGTTCCAGATATGCATATATTTGTCAAGACTCACCAAATTGTATTCTTAAAATCTGCTCTTTTTATGTACATTATACCTCAGTAAAATTGATTTTTATGATTCTGAATACAACCCAAATGCCCATTAATAAATGAATAGATAAAACATTTGAAATACAGCTGGGGACAGTGGCTCACACCTGTAATCCCAGCACTTTGAGTGGCCAAGGTGAGCGGATCACTTGTCAGGAGTTCGAGACCAGCCTGGACAACATGGAGAAACCTTGACTCTACTAAAAATACAAAAATTAGGCGAGCAAGGTGGCATGCACCTATAGTCTCAGTTACTCGGGATGGTGAGGCAGGAGAATCGCTTGAACCCGAAAGGGGCGGAGGTTGCAGTTGAGCTGAGACGGTGCCTCTGCCCTCCAGCCTGGGTGACAGAGCGAAACTCTATCTCAGAAAACAAGCAAACAATAACAAAGGAAAAAACATTTGAAGCATACTCATATAATGTGATATTTATTGGAAATAAAAATAAATAAATCATTGATCCATGTAACAACCTAGATGAATCTGAAAAAACATTGTGTTAAGTCCAATTAGAACACATACTATATAAATGCATTTGCATGCATTTCTATAAACAGCAAAACTCAGCTAAGCTTCTAAAAGTCAGAATCCTGACTGCTTTGGATGAGGTAAGGATATTGGGTGGAAAGAAAAAACCACAAGGATTTCTGAGATGACAGGAAAGTGGCAGAGCTCATAAAATGTACAATTAAAAATGTGTTGATTTTCTTGGATGTTGCTTATACCTCAGTAATTAAAGATAGTATAGAAATATATGGGTGGATCTCTTTGAAAAAAAAGTCTGTGACTATTTCACTTTAAAATATGTTCTAATATTTGAGATAGTATTAAATTCTTAACATACGCCATAAAATATGAAAAAAATCAAGCTATGTTTTTGCTAGTCCTAGTATGTAACTAGTATGTACACTAATTGATGTTTCAAATATGAATTTCAAGTTCTCTGAAAATAAATACAAAATTAGAGCAAGCAGAGAGGAAAAACTTGTTAGTCAAAGAAAAGATGCATGATTCTAATTTGGGGGTGGAAATATACAAATAATTAAAAAACAAAACACCTCCTTTCATCATGATAACTGCATATATTCATTTACAATCTTATGGAAATAAAAACATTAAAAAATCAATGCATTTGCTCGATGTTTCCAGAGTCATTTTCAAAAAGACAACCACCTGTCTTATATATCAAGATCTAATCATGCAGCTCAGTGGCCTGCATCTACGCCTTCACTGCTTGAGAGTGAATTTTGCCCATAACTGTAACCAAAGGCCAAATTGAAGCACAAGTCAATTCATCATCCGTTTAAATATTTTTCACTCATGATGACATTAATATTACTAGGTAGATAATGTCTAACTCCTGTAAGACACCTATACTAATTCCCTTTCATTCTAATAAAACATTTTTCTGATTTCTCTAAATTTTATATTATGTTCACATTTTAGAGAAAAAGGCAGAAATAGACTCCAACATAAATTGGAAAACCGCCGCTTGTCTCCCAAAACGTGTGCACTAGGCCAAATGTCTGTGAGTCCTGTTTCTCCTTTGTGTTCCTTGTCAATTGTATGACACAATTTTAGAGTCTTTGTTGTTAACCAGTCTTCTTTCAATACTCTCTAATTTGTTCCAGCACCCACTCCAGTATTCATGTAATCTGATTAACATCCAGAAACTTACATTGTCTATTTGTGGTTGTAACACCAAGGCAGAATGCACTGAACCTATGGTTTTTAATAATTTCTGGGCTCACAAATGCTTTTGAGAGTGCAATAAAAGTATGAACTAACTCTCCTGAGTGGATCATATAGTTTTTTTTCTGGACGCCAGATTGAGAGATCTTTCTTTTTTTTTTTTTTTTTTTTTCTTAAGATAAACAATAAAAGTTTATATAGCAAGAGGGTATAAAACAAATACAATATTTTTCAGAAAAATTAAATAAAAATAGATTTACATAACATTGTTTTTAATCTCAAAGATCAAATTTCAATTTTCATCTCATTTTATTTTTTTTAATTTTTTTATGTCTTTTTTTTTTTTTATATACTTTAAGTTCTAGGGTACATGTGCATAACGTTTATATCATGTATAACTCCCCAATGCAATCCCTCCCTCCTGCCCCCTCCCCATGATAGGCCCCAGTGTGTGATGTTCCCCTTCCCGAGTCCAAGGGATCTCATTGTTCAGTTCCCACCTATGAGTGAGAACATGCGGTGTTTGGTTTTCTCTTCTTGTGATAGTTTGCTAAGAATGATGGTTTCCAGCTGCATCCATGTCCCTACAAAGGATGCAAACTCATCCTTTTTTATGGCTGCATAGTATTCCATGGTGTATATGTGCCACATTTTCTTAATCCAGTCTGTCACAGATGGACATTTGGGTTGATTCCAAGTCTTTGCTATTGTGAATAGTGCCGCAATAAACATACGTGTGCATGTGTCTTTGTAGTAGAGTAATTTATAATCCTTTGGGTATATACCCAGTAGTGGGATGGCTGGGTCATATGGTACATCTAGTTCCAGATCCTTGAGGAATCGCCATACTGTTTTCCATAATGGTTGAACTAGTTTACAATCCCACCAACAGTGTAAAAGTGTTCCTATTTCTCCACATCCTCTCCAACATCTGTTGTTTCCTGACTTCTTAATGATTGCCATTCTAACTGGTGTGAGATGGTATCTCATTGTGGTTTTCATTTGCATTTCTCTGATGGCGAGTGATGATGAGCACCGACCCCACAGAAATACAAACAACCATCAGAGAATACTATAAATGCCTCTATGCAAATCAACTAGAAAATCTAGAAGAAATGGATAATTTCCTGGACACTTACACTCTCCCAAGACTAAACCAGGAAGAAGTTGAATCCCTGAATAGACCAATAGCAGGCTCTGAAATTGAGGCAACAATTAATAGCCTACCCACCAAAAAAAGTCCAGGACCAGATGGATTCACAGCTGAATTCTACCAGAGGTACAAGGAGGAGCTGGTACCATTCCTTCTGAAACTATTTCAATCAATAGAAAAGAGGGAATCCTCCCTAACTCTTTTATGAGGCCACATCATCCTGATACCAAAGCCTGGCAGAGACACAACAAAAAAAGAGAATTTTAGACCAATATCCCTGATGAACATCGATGCAAAAATCCTCAATAAAATACTGGCAAACCAGATTCAGCAGCACATCAAAAAGCTTATCCACCATGATTAAGTGGGCTTCATCCCAGGGATGCAAGGCTGGTTCAACATTCGCAAATCAATAAACGTAATCCAGCATATACAGAACCAAAGACAAGACCACATGATTATCTCAATAGATGCAGAAAAGGCTTTTGACAAAATTCAACAGCCCTTTATGCTAAAAACGCTCAATAAATTCGGTATTGATGGAACGTACCTCAAAATAATAAGAGCTATTTATGACAAACCCACAGCTAATATCATACTGAATGGGCAAAAACTGGAAAAATTCCCTTTGAAAACTGGCACAAGACAGGGATGCCCTCTCTCACCACTCCTATTCAACATAGTGTTGGAAGTTCTGGCTAGGGCAATCAGGGAAGAGAAAGAAATCAAGGGTATTCAGTTAGGAAAAGAAGAAGTCAAATTGTCCCTGTTTGCAGATGACATGATTGTATATTTAGAAAACCCCATTGTCTCAGCCCAGAATCACCTTAAGCTGATAAGCAACTTCAGCAAAGTCTCAGGATACAAAATTATGTGCAAAAATCACAAGCATTCTTATACACCAGTAACAGACAAGCAGAGAGCCAAATCAGGATGAACTTCCATTCACAATTGCTTCAAAGAGAATAAAATACCTAGGAATCCAGCTTACAAGGGATGTAAAGGACCTCTTCAAGGAGAACTACAAACCACTGCTCAGTGAAATCAAAGAGGACACAAACAATGGAAGAACATACCATGCTCATGGATAGGAAGAATCAATATCGTGAAAATGGCCATACTGCCCAAGGTGATTATAGATTCAATGCCATCCTCATCAAGCTACCAATGACTTTCTTCACAGAATTGGAAAAAACTGCTTTAAAGTTCATATGGAACCAAAAAAGAGCCCGCATTGCCAAGACAATCCTAAGTCAAAAGGACAAAGCTGGAGGCGTCACGCTACCTGACTTCAAACTATACTACAAGGCTACAGTAACCAAAACAGCATGGTACTGGTACCACAACAGAGAAATAGACCAGTGGAATAGAACAGAGTCCTCAGAAATAATACCACACATCTACAGCCATCTGATCTTTGACAAACCTGAGAGAAACAAGAAATGGGGAAAGGATTCCCTATTTAATAAATGGTGCTGGGAAAAATGGCTAGCCATAAGTAGAAAGCTGAAACTGGATCCTTCCTTACCCCTTATACGAAAATTAATTCAAGATGGATTAGAGACTTAAATGTTAGGCCTAATACCATAAAACCCTAGAAGAAAATCTAGGTAGTACCATTCAGGACATAGGCATGGGCAAGGACTTCATGTCTAAAACACCAAAAGCAACGGCAGCAAAGCAAAAATTGACACATGGGATCTAATTAAACTAAAGAGCTTTTGCACAGCTAAAGAAACTACCATCAGAGTGAACAGGCAACCTACAGAATGGAAAAAATTTTTGCAACCTACTCATCTGACAAAGGGCTAATATCCAGAATCTACAAAGAACTCAAACAAAAATACAAGAAAAAACAACAACCCCCTCAAAAGTGGGAAAGGATATGAACAGACATTTCTCAAAAGAAGACATCCATACAGCCAACAGACACATGACAGATCTTTCTACAAGCAGATCTCCACATTTGATTGTATCTACTTTGAACGCTAGTGTTTTGTCAACTTCAGATATCTCTATATATCATTATCTGAAATAGACTTTTATGCAAATTTTATAACATTGGCAGGATTTTTAAATTTATTTTAATTAGACACACAATAATTGTACGTGTTTATGAGGTACAATGTAATTTTTAAAATCTGAATACAATTTGTAATAAAATAGGGTGATTAACATATCTATTATTTCAGGCATTTGTCATTTTTTTGTGGCAAGAAGGTTCAAAATCATTTCTTCCAGTTATTTGGAAATATATAGTATAGTATTGTTAACTATGGTCAACTCTATGCATTTCTCTGATGCTTTGATATTGATCATTTTTTGATCATTTTTTCATATACTGTTAAATATTTGTCATCCTCTTTTGAAAATTATGTATTCATTTTTTTGCCCGCTTTTTAATGAAATTGTTTCTATATTGTTGAGTGGTTTGAGTTCCTTGTATATTCTGGACGTTAGTCTTTTGTTGGGATCAATAGTTTGCAGATATTTTCTCCTTTTCAACAGGTTGCCTCTTCACTCTGTTGATTATATCATCTGCTATGTAGAAGCCTTTTAGTTTAATATAGACCTGTTAGTTTATTTTTGTTTTAGTTGTCTGTGCTTTTGAGGTCTTAGCCATAAAATCGTTGCCCAGACCATCAGTTTTATTCTTCTGCATATGGATATCCAATGTTCCCAGCACCAATTGTTGGAGAGAATGTGCTTTCCCCGGTGTATGTTCTTGGTGCCTTGTTGAAAAACAATTAGCTATAACTATGTGGATTTATTCTTGGATACTCTATTCTGTTCGCTCTGTCTGTGCTTCTATTTTCATACCAATACCATGCTGTTCTGGTTACTATAGCCTTGTTATATATACATGTGTGCGTGTGTGTGTGTGTGTGTGTGTGTGTGTACGTGCATGTGGGCTTGTTTGTGTGTGTGCTTATGTGTGTTTGAGACAGGCTCTCACTCTGTCACAGAGGCTAGAGTGCAGTGGCACAGTCTCAGCTCACTGTATCCTGAAGCTCCCAGGCTCAAGTGATCCACTTCAGCTTCTCAAGTAGCTGGGACTAAATGTGCATGCCACCACAAATGGCTAATTATTTTAAATTTTTTTTGTCAAGAAGAGTTCCTACCATATTGCTTGATCATGAGGTCCTGGGCTTAAGCAATCCTGACACTTCGGCCTCTCAAAGTGCTAGGATTACAGGCATGGGCCACCATGCCCAGACCCTTGTAATATATATTGAAGTCAAGTAGTGTGATGCCTCCAGCTTTGTTCATTTTGTTTACGATTAGTTTGAATATTCTGACTCTTTTTTGGTTTCATATGAATTTTATAGTTTTTCTATTTTTGTGAAAAATAACATTGAAATTATGTAGAGATTTCATTATACATGTATGTATATATTGCTTTGGTAGTACGGTTATTATAATGATATTAATTCTTATGATCTATGAGCATGCAATTTTGTTTCATTTGTTTGTGTCCTCTCCAATTTCTTTCATCAATGTTTTGTAGTTTTTCTTGTAGTGAGCTTTTACTCCCTTGGTTAAATGATTTCCTAAGTGTTTTTCTGCAACTATTTAAATTGAATTCCTTCTTAATCTCTTTTTCAGCTAATTCATTATTGATACATAGAAATGTTATTGATTTTCGTATGTTGATTTCATATTCTGAAACTTTACCAAATTTGCTTATCAGCTCTAAGAGATTTTGGTGGGATCCTTTTCTAAATTTCAAATGATGTCATCTACAGAAGGGCACAATTTGACTTTCTTCTTTCCAATTTGGTTGCCTTTTGTTTTATTTCTTGCATGATTATTCTGGATAGGACTTCCAGTACAATGTTGAATAGTAGTGGTGAAAACAGGGACCTTGTCTTGTTCCAGTTTTTAGAAGAAAAGCTTTCAACTTCTCCCGATTCAGTATAATGCTGTTTGGTTTGTCATATGCAGCCTTTAATATATTGACTACGACTAGTTGGTGGAGAGTATTTATCATGAAGGCATGTTAAATTTTATCATTTTTGAGGGCGGAGCAAGATGGACAAATAGGAACAGTTCGAGTCTCCAACTCCCAGTGTGAGCGACACAGAAGACTGGTGATTTCTGCGTATTCACCTGAGGTACTGGGGTCATCTCACCAGGGAGTGCCAGACAATCAGTGCTGGTCAGCGGCTGCAGCCCGACCAGCAAGAGCTGAAGCAGGGCAAGGCATCGCCTAACCTGGGAAGTGCAAGGGGGAAGGGAGTCCCTTTTCCTAGCCAGGGGAAATGAGACACACAACACCAGGAAAATCGGGTGACTCCCACCCCAATACTGCGCTTTGAGCAAATGGGCACACCAGGAGATTGTATCCCACACCTGGCCGGGAGGCTCCCACGGCCACAGAGCCTCCCTCATTGCTAGGACAGCAGTCTGCGATCTAACCGCAAGGCAGCAGTGAGGCTGGGGGAAGGGCGCCCGCCATTGCTGAGGCTTAAGTAGGTAAACAAAGCCGCTGGGAAGCTCAAACTGGGTAGAGCTCACAGTAGCTCAAGGAAACCTGCCTGTCTCTGTAGACTCCACCTCTGGGGACAGGGCACAGCTAAACAACAACAACAAAAGGCAGCAGAAACCTGTGCAGACGCAAACGACTCTGTCTGACAGCTTTGAAGAGAGCAGTGGATCTCCCAACACGGAGGTTGAGATCTGAGAAGGGACAGACTGTCTGCTCAAGTGGGTCCCTGACCCCTGAGTAGCCTAACTGGGAGACATCCCCCACTAGGGGCAGTCTGACACCCTACACCTCACAGGGTGGAGTACACCCCTGAGAGGAAGCTTCCAAAGTAAGAATCAGACAGGTACACTCACTGTTCAGAAATATTCTATCTTCTGCAAACTCTGCTGCTGATACCCAGGCAAACAGGGTCTGGAGTGGACCTCAAGCAATCTCCAACAGACCTGCAGCTGAGGTCCTGACTATTAGAAGGAAAACTATCAAACAGGAAGGACACCTATACCAAAACCCCATCAGTACGTCACCATCATCAAAGACCAGAGACAGATAAAACCACAAAGATGGGGAAAAAGCAGTGCAGAAAAGCTGGAAATTCAAAAAATAAGAGCGCATCTCCCCCTGCAAAGGAGCGCAGCTCATCGCCAGCAACGGATCGAAGCTGGTCAGAGAATGACTTTGACGAGATGAGAGAAGAAGGCTTCAGTCCATCAAACTTCTCAGAGCTAAAGGAGGAATTACATACTCAGCGCAAAGAAACTAAAAATCTTGAAAAAAGAGTGGAAGAATTGGCCCGGCGCGGTGGCTCAAGCCTGTAATCCCAGCACTTTGGGAGGCCGAGATGGGTGGATCACAAGGTCAGGAGATCGAGAACATCCTGGCTAACACGGAGAAACCCCGTCTCTACTAAAAAATACAAAAAACTAGCCGGGCGAGGTGGCGGGCGCCTGTAGTCCCAGCTACTCGGGAGGCTGAGGCAGGAGAATGGCGTAAACCCGGGAGGAAGAGCTTGCAGTGAGCTGAGATCCGGCCACTGTGCTCCAGCCTGGGCGACAGAGACAGACTCCGTCTCAAAAAAAAAAAAAAAAAAGAGTGGAAGAATTGATAGCTAGAATAATTAATGCAGAGAAGGTCATAAACGAAATGACAGAGATAAAAACCATGACACGAGAAATACGTGACAAATGCACAAGCTTCGGTAACCGACTCGATCAACTGGAAGAAAGTATCAGCAATTGAGGATCAAATGAATGAAATGAAGCGAGAAGAGAAACCAAAAGAAAAAAGAAGAAAAAGAAATGAACAAAGCCTGCAAGAAGTATGGGATTATGTAAAAAGACCAATCTACGTCTGATTGGGGTGCCTGAAAGTGAGGGGGAAAATGGAACCAAGTTGGAAAACACTCGTCAGGATGTCATCCAGAGAACTTCCCCAACCTAGTAGGGCAGGCCAACATTCAAATTCAGGAAATACAGAGAACGCCACAAAGATACTCCTCCAGAAGAGCAACTCCAAGACACATAATTGCCAGATTCACCAAAGTTGAAATGAAGGAAAAAATCTTAAGGGCAGCCAGAGAGAAAGGTCGGGATACCCACAAAGGGAAGCCCATCAGACTAACAGCAGATCTCTCAGCAGAAACTCTACAAGCTAGAAGAGAGTGGGGGCCAATATTCAACATTCTTTTTTTTTTTTTTTTCCTGTTTAAAAATGTTGTTTTTTTTTTTTTTATATATTTCGTTTTCTTTTTCTTTTTTTTCTTTTTATTTATTTATTTATTTATTTATTTTTATTATACTTCAAGTTCTAGGGTACATGTGCATAATGTGCAGGTTTGTTACATATGTATACTTGTGCCATGTTGATGTGCTGCAGTCATCAACTCGTCAGCACCCATCAAGTCATCATTTATATCATGTATAACTCCCCAATGCAATCCCTCCACCCTCCCCCTTCCCCATGATAGGCCCCAGTGTGTGATGTTCCTCTTCCCGAGTTCAAGTGATCTCATTGTTCAGTTCCCACCTATGAGTGAGAACATGCGGTGTTTGGTTTTCTGTTCTTGTGATAGTTTGCTAAGAATGATAGTTTCCAGATGCATCCATGTCCCTACAAAGGACGCAAACTCATCCTTTTTTATGGCTGCATAGTATTCCATGGTGTATATGTGCCACATTTTCTTAATCCAGTCTGTCACAGATGGACATTTGGGTTGATTCCAAGTCTTTGCTATTGTGAATAGTGCTGCAATAAACATACGTGTGCATGTGTCTTTGTAGTAGAATAATTTATAATCCTTTGGGTATATACCCAGTAGTGGGATGGCTGGGTCATATGGTACATCTAGTTCTAGATCCTTGAGGAATTGCCATACTGTTTTCCATAATGGTTGAACTAGTTTACAATCCCACCAACAGTGTAAAAGTGTTCCTATTTCTCCACATCCTCTCCAACACCTGTTGTTTCCTGATTTTTTAATGATTGCCATTCTAACTGGTGTGAGATGGTATCTCATTGTGGTTTTGATTTGCATTTCTCTGATGGCGAGAGATGATGAGCATTTTTTCATGTGTCTGTTGGCTGTACGCATGTCTTCTTTTGAGAAATGTCTGGTCATATTCTTTGCCCACTTTTTGATGGGGTTGTTTGTTTTTTTCTTGTATATTTGTTTGAGTTCTTTGAAGATTCTGGATATTAGCCCATTGTCAGATGAGTAGATTGCAAAAATTTTCTCCCATTCTGTAGGTTGCCTGTTCACTCTGATGGTAGTTTGTTTTGCTGTGCAGAAGCTCTTTAGTTTAATTAGATCCCATGTGTCAATTTTGGCTTTTGCTGCCATTGCTTTTGGTGTTTTAGACATGAAGTCCTTGCCCATGCCTATGTCCTGAATGGTACTACCTAGATTTTCTTCTAGGGTTTTTATGGTATTAGGTCTAACATTTAAGTCTCTAATCCATCTTGAATTAATCTTCGTATAAGGAGTAAGGAAAGGATCCAGTTTCAGCTTTCTACTTATGGCTAGCCAATTTTCCCAGCACCATTTATTAAATAGGGAATCCTTTCCCCATTTCTTGTTTCTCTCAGGTTTGTCAAAGATCAGATGGCTGCAGATGTGTGGTATTATTTCTGAGGACTCTGTTCTGTTCCATTGGTCTATCTCTGTTTTGGTACCAGTACCATGCTGTTTTGGTTACTGTAGCCTTGTAGTATAGTTTGAAGTCAGGTAGCATGAGGCCTCCAGCTTTGTCCTTTTGACTTAGGATTGTCTTGGCAATGCGGGCTCTTTTTTGGTTCCATATGAACTTTAAAGCCGTTTTTCCAATTCTGTGAAGAAAGTCATTGGTAGCTTGATGAGGATGGCATTGAATCTATAAATCACCTTGGGCAGTATGGCCATTTTCACGATATTGATTCTTCCTATCCATGAGCATGGTATGTTCTTCCATTTGTTTGTGTCCTCTTTGATTTCACTGAGCAGTGGTTTGTAGTTCTCCTTGAAGAGGTCCTTTACATCCCTGTAAGTTGGATTCCTAGGTATTTTATTCTCTTTGAAGCAATTGTGAATGGAAGTTCATTCATGATTTGGCTCTCTGTTTGTCTGCTACTGGTGTATAGAATGCTTGTGATTTTTGCACATTAATTTTGTATCCTGAGACTTTGCTGAAGTTGCTTATCAGCTTAAGGTGATTCTGGGCTGAGACAATGGGGTTTTCTAAATATACACTCATGTCATCTGCAAACAGGGACAATTTTACTTCTTCTTTTCCTAACTGAATACCCTTGATTTCTTTCTCTTGCCTGATTGCCCTAGCCAGAACTTCCAACACTATGTTGAATAGGAGTGGTGAGAGAGGGCATCCCTGTCTTGTGCCAGTTTTCAAAGGGAATTTTTCCAGTTTTTGCCCATTCAGTATGATATTAGCTGTGGGTTTGTCATAAATAGCTCTTATTATTTTGAGGTACGTTCCATCAATACCGAATTTATTTAGCCTTTTTTGCATGAAGGGCTGTTGAATTTTGCCAAAAGCCTTTTCTGCATCTATTGAGATAATCATGTGGTTCTTGTCTTTGGTTCTGTTTATATGCTGGATTACGTTTATTGATTTGCGAATGTTGAACCAGCCTTGCATCCCTGGGATGAAGCCCACTTAATCATGGTGGATAAGTTTTTTGATGTGCTGCTGAATCTGGTTTGCCAGTATTTTATTGAGGATTTTTGCATCGATGTTCATCAGGGATATTGGTCTAAAATTCTCTTTTTTTTTGTGTCTCTGCCAGGCTTTGGTATCAGGATGATGTTGGCCTCATAAAATGAGTTAGGGAGGATTCCCTCTTTTTCTATTGATTGAAATAGTTTCAGAAGGAATGGTACCAGCTCCTCCTTGTACCTCTGGTAGAATTCAGCTGTGAATCCATCTGGTCCTGGACTTTTTTGGTGGGTAGGCTATTGATTGTTGCCTCAATTTCAGAGCCTGCTATTGGTCTATTCAGGGATTCAACTTCTTCCTGGTTGGTCTTGGGAGAGTGTAAGTGTCCAGGAATTATCCATTTCTTCTAGATTTTCTAGTTGATTTGCGTAGAGGTGTTTATAGTATTCTCTGATGGTAGTTTGTATTTCTGTGGGGTTGGTGGTGATATCCCCTTTATCATTTTTTATTGCGTCTATTTGATTCCTCTCTCTTTTCTTCTTTATTAGTCTTGCTAGTGGTCTGTCAATTTTGTTGATCTTTTCAAAAAACCAAATCCTGGATTCATTGATTTTTTGGAGGGTTTTTTGTGTCTCTATCTCCTTCAGTTCTGCTCTGATCTTAGTTATTTCTTGCCTTCTGCTAGCTTTTGAATGTGTTTGCTCTTGCCTCTCTAGTTCTTTTAATTGTGATGTTAGATTGTCAATTTTAGATCTTTTCTGCTTTCTCTTGTGGGCATTTAGTGCTATAAATTTCCCTCTACACACTGCTTTAAATGTGTCCCAGAGATTCTGGTATGTTGTATCTTTGTTCTCATTGGTTTCAAAGAACATCTTTATTTCTGCTTTCATTTCGTTATGTACCCAGTAGTCATTCAGGAGCAGGTTGTTCAGTTTCCATGTAGTTGAGCGGTTTTGGTTGAGTTTCTTAGTCCTGAGTTCTAATTTGATTGCACTGTGTTCTGAGAGACCGTTTGTTATAATTTCTGTTCTTTTATACTTGCTGAGAAGTGCTTTACTTCCAATTATGTGGTCAATTTTGGAATAAGTGTGATGTGGTGCTGAGAAGAATGTATATTCTGTTGATTTGGGGTGGAGAGTTCTATAGATGTCTATTAGGTCTGCTTGGTGCAGAGATGAGTTCAATTCCTGGATATCCTTGTTAACTTTCTGTCTCGTTGATCTGTCTAATGTTGACAGTGGAGTGTTGAAGTCTGCCATTATTATTGTATGGGAGTCTAAGTCTCTTTGTAGGTCTCTAAGGACTTGCTTTATGAATCTGGGTGCTCCTGTATTGGGTGCATATATATTTAGGATAGTTAGCTCTTCCTGTTGAATTGATCCCTTTACCATTATGTAATGGCCTTCTTTGTCTCTTCTCTTTTTGATGATGGTTTAAAGTCTGTTTTATCAGAGACTAGGATTGCAACCCCTGCTTTTTTTTGTTCCTTTGCTTGGTAGATCTTCCTCCATCCCTTTATTTTGAGCCTATGTATGTCTCTGCATGTGAGATGGGTCTCCTGAATACAGCAGACTGATGGGTCTTGACTCTGTATCCAGTTTGCCAGTCTGTGTCTTTTAATTGGAGCATTTAGTCCATTAACATTTAAGGTTAATATTGTTATGTGTGAACTTGATCCTGCCATTAGGATATTAACTGGTTATTTTGCTCGTTAGTTGATGCAGTTTCTTCCTAGCCTCGATGGTCTTTACATTTTGGCATGTTTTTGCAATGGCTGGTACCGGTTGTTCCTTTCCATGTTTAGGGCTTCCTTCAGGGTCTCTTGTAAGGCAGGCCTGGTGGTGACAAAATCTCTAAGCATTTGCTTATCTGTAAAGGATTTTATTTCTCCTTCACTGATGAAGCTTAGTTTGGCTGGATATCAAATTCTGGGTTGAAAATTCTTTTCTTTAAGAACGTTGAATATTGGCCCCCACTCTCTTCTGGCTTGAAGAGTATCTGCCGAGAGATCTGCTGTCAGTCTGATGGGCTTCCCTTTGTGGGTAACCCGACCTTTCTCTCTGGCTGCCCTTAAGATTTTTTCCTTCATTTCAACTTTGGTGAATCTGGCAATTATGTGTCTTGGAGTTGCTCTTCTGGAGGAGTATCTTTGTGGTGTTCTCTGTATTTCCTGAATTTGAATGTTGGCCTGCCCTACTAGGTTGGGGAAGTTCTCCTGGATGATATCCTGAAGAGTGTTTTCCAACTTGGTTCCATTTTCCCCCTCACTTTCAGGCACCCCAATCAGACGTAGATTTGGTCTTTTTACATAATCCCATACTTCTTGCAGGCTTTGTTCATTTCTTTTTCTTCTTTTTTCTTTTGGTTTCTCTTCTCACTTCATTTCATTCATTTGATCCTCAATCGCTGATACTCTTTCTTCCAGTTGATCGAGTCGGTTACTGAAGCTTGTGCATTTGTCACGTATTTCTCGTGTCATGGTTTTCATCTCTGTCATTTCGTTTATGACCTTCTCTGCATTAATTAGTCTAGCTGTCAATTCTTCCACTCTTTTTTCAAGATTTTTAGTTTCTTTGCGCTGGGTACGTAATTCCTCCTTTAGCTCTGAGTAGTTTGATGGACTGAAGCCTTCTTCTCTCATCTCATCAAAGTCATTGTCTGACCAGCTTTGATCCGTTGCTGGCAATGGGCTGCGCTCCTTTGCAGGGGGAGATGCGCTCTTATTTTTTGAATTTCCAGCTTTTCTGCACTGCTTTTTCCCCATCTTTGTGGTTTTATCTGTCTCTGGTCTTTGATGATGGTGAC
Organism: Trachypithecus francoisi; assembly: GCF_009764315.1. NCBI lineage: Eukaryota > Metazoa > Chordata > Mammalia > Primates > Cercopithecidae > Trachypithecus > Trachypithecus francoisi. Next base: position 55,809,794 of record NW_022681458.1, on the reverse strand, counting down.
GTACTGATGGGGTTTTGGTATAGGTGTCCTTCCTGTTTGATAGTTTTCCTTCTGACAGTCAGGACCCTCAGCTGTAGGTCTGTTGGAGATTGCTTGAGGTCCACTCCAGACCCTGTTTGCCTGGGTATCAGCAGCAGAGTTTGCAGAAGATAGAATATTGCTGAACAGTGAGTGTACCTGTCTGATTCTTACTTTGGAAGCTTCCTCTCAGGGGTGTACTCCACCCTGTGAGGTGTGGGGTGTCAGACTGCCCCTAGTGGGGAATGTCTCCCAGTTAGGCTACTCAGGGGTCAGGGACCCACTTGAGCAGGCAATCTGTCCCTTCTCAGATCTCAACCTCCGTGTTGGGAGATCCACTGCTCTCTTCAAAGCTGTCAGACAGAGTCGTTTGCGTCTGCACAGGTTCTGCTGCTTTTTTTTGTTGTTATTTATCTGTGCCCTGTCCCCAGAGGTGGAGTCTACAGAGACAGGCAGGTTTCCTTGAGCTGCTGTGAGCTCCACCCAGTTCGAGCTTCCCAGCAGCTTTGTTTACCTACTTAAGCCTTAGCAATGGTGGGTGCCCCTCCCCCAGCCTCGCTGCTGCCTGCGGTTATATCGCTGCAGACTGCTGTGTTAGCGATGAGGGAGGCTCCGTGGGCGTGGGACCCTCCCAGCCAGGTGTGGGATATATATTCCTGGTGTGCCCGTTTGCTTAAAGCGTAGTATTGGGGTGGGAGTTACTCGATTTTCCAGGTGTTGTGTGTCTCAGTTCTCCTGGCTAGGAAAAGGGACTCCCTTCCCCCTTGCACTTTCCAAATGAGGCGATGCCTTGCCCTGCTTCAGCTCTTGCTGGTCGGGCTGCAGCAGCTGACCAGCACCGATTGTCCGGCACTCCCTAGTGGGATGACCCCAGTACCTCAGTTGAAAATGCAGAAATCACCAGTCTTCTGTGTCGCTTGCGCTGGGAGTTGGATACTGGAGCTGTTCCTATTCGGCCATCTTGCTCCACCCCCTCCACCTATTATTTCTTAAATAGATTTTCTAACATTTTCCTTTTCCTTTTGTTCTTTGGAACAGCAATAGTGCAAAAATTTTGTTGCTGTATGGTGTCCCATATATCACAACGGCTTTATTCATTTTTTAATTTCTTATATCTTATAATTGTCTGTCTTCAAGTTATGAGATTCTTAATTCTACTTGATCTAGTCTATTGGTGAAGCCTTTAGATGTATCTATTTGCATTTATTCAATAAATTCTTTAGTTCCAGAATTTTTGTTTGGTTCTTTTTTTATGATATCTATTTTTTAGTTAATGTATTATTATATCCTGAATTGTTTATTCAATGTATTTGAATTGTTTTTCAAAATTCTCTTAAATCTCCCTGACCTTCTTTAGAATCAATAATTTAAATTATTTTTCACAGAATTGTGTCAATTTCTTTTTTATTGGGATCCATTGCTGGAGAATTATTTTATCCCTTAGGATGTGTCATATTTTCTTGCTTTTTTATATTTCCTGTGTCCTTGCATTAATATCTGTACATCTAGTGTCAGTCACTTCTTCCGCTATTTTGAATTTGTTTTCATAAAAGCTGTTGAGAAACTGTGAGAGATTTTGATAATAGTAAGACCAGGGAAGCAGGAATATTTCTTCTTCTTCTTTACCAAACAAAATAAAGACCTTTGGTCTTTCTCAATTTGAAGAAGCTTCTAGCACATTCTTTGCATAGGCAGAAAGATATCACCTTGTAGAAATATATCTGGTTTTTCGAGACTTTAGAGAAAATCATTTTAGTTTATAGAAATTAAATATACTAAATACTTTTAGAGAAAAATTGTTTCAACATGACATGACTGCACTACACCTTGTTATTAATATTCAGAGATCTGGAAAGTATGGACCAATTTATTTAGCTAGAGGTCTCTTTGGTGGTAGAGACCCAATCTTTCTCTCCATAAAATTCAAAATTCTAGAAATTTGTCAGCTGAATCTGAGTATCCTTGATCAAAGGACATTACAAGGTAGATGATATTAATTGACTGACCATGAGAGGAGAGGCAGGATCGATTACCTGAGCCTAGTCAAAGGACATAAGGTTTCTTACACAACTGATGTTACTTGGGGAAAATGACATGTGGACCTTGGAGTTTTGGGTTAGGGATTTATAACAGTGTAAGTAGCGATCTATATTATCTACTATTGATTCCACTTCTCTGATTGAACCCTAAGTGACAGTAATTCAGCATTGGGAATGATTCCAGAAAAACAGACTCTTAAGGATGAGTTCTCTAACTTGATTCTGTGATTTATGAGATAATGTCTTAGTCCATTTTGTGCTAATGTAACAAAAAATATCATAAATTGGGTAGTTTGTAAAGAAAAGAAATTGATTTCTCACAGTTCTGGATCCTGAAAAATCCAAGATAAAGGTGCTGACGGGTTCAGTTATTTGGTGAGGGCTTTACTCTCTGGATGGGGGGACACTGTGTCTTCATGTGGAAAGTGAAAGGACAAGAGACTGAACACTGTGTGAAGCTTCTTTAGTAAAGACTTTAATCCCATATGTGAGGGAAGAGCTCTTATGGCTCAATTACCTCTTAAAGGTTCCACCTCAATACTATCACATTAGCAACAACGTAATTTTGGAGGGGACATATTCAAACCATAGAACATGAGTTCTCTAATCTGATTTGATATAAAAAGATTGATTATGCTTCCAATGGTAAGGAAAGCGCTGATAGTCCATGGCATGCCGTGGCAAAACAGTTACTCAAATTATCATGCGAAGATGCTTCTAATAAAGGCAAGACTCTGGGTGATGATGCATTTGCCCCCACAGAATATTACAGTTAAAATAAGGAGAATTATGTGGTTGTTTGTTTAGTTGCATCTAACTGCACTGGAATGCTTAAGGAAAGATGATGATAAGCTTGTTACTTTAAATTCCTAGGCCTTGAGCTACATAAGAGACATGAAAGCCTTTATGAATGACCTGGAGAAAAAGAGCTCTCTCCCTGAAGCAACAAAACCAATATTTCTAAAAATCAAAGTTAATCTTGTGGGTGGCTGACCACAAGCACAATGAACTCTTAAACATGTTAGGCTTTCTTGTATTAAAGTTAGGACATTGATTGGGAAGAAATGAGATTCTAACAATTAGAATGGGAACAAATTCCAATGAATATTGGAAATGCAAAGCAGGCGGAGAGTACTGCTCAGCTGTGAATATATGCCATATTTCATACAAAAGTAAACATGACTTAAAAGAGCCTAAAAGGTAGAATTCTGAGCCATGGAGATTTATTCCCAGGCCTTGAGACTATTTAAGAAACTCCCAACAGTAGTCCACTTGAATTTCAGGAATTCTATGGACCGGTGACTCACTTGAGCCGCCTAGTTTTACGGGTTTTAATAGGAATGTCTACAGTGGTTATCCTGTGTCTATCCCACCATTGTATGGCAGGTGTGTGGCAGGGAAACAGTTTATATCTTCAGTTTCACAGGTCAAGATAAACTGGGTTCAAATAGTTGTACTTAAGACATTACACCTGAGAGGCCTTATCAACACCTGGACCTCATTTAAAGAATAAGATTTTGGAGTTTGTGCTGATGCTATAGTAAAATGAGACTTTGAGTGTCCTTGGAAATGAGACAGTATATCTCAAATGTAAGAGGGATATGAATCATTAGAGTTACAGGGGACCTTGTGGAAGGCAGCCTCTGAGATGAACCCCAATCATCTCTACCTCTTGGTATCCAGGCCTGTATATAATTCCCTTGTCTTGTGTGTGGGCTGGATTCAGTGACTTATTTCCAATGAAAATGATAAGTGCTAGTGAAGATGTAAAGAAATTGTAATTCATTAGACACTACTAGGTGTAATGTAAACTGGTTTAGATAACATAGAAAATGGTATAGATATTTTCCCCAAAAAAATTAAAAATAGATCTACCTTATGATCCCAAAATTCTACTTCTGATTATATATATATGAAATAATTGAAATCAGAATCTTGGAGAGATATCTGCACCCCCTTGTTAGTCGCAGCATCATTCACAATAGCCAAGGTATGGAAACAGTTCAAATATCCATCGAAAGATAAATAAAGAAAATGTTGTATACATACAGTGGAATATTATTCAGCCTTAAAAAAGTAAATTCTACTATTTGGGACAACATGAATGGACCTAGAGGATATAACACTAAGTTCAATAAGCCAGTCACAGAAGGGCAAATGCTGCATAGTCCCACTTATATGAGGAATCTAAAGTAGTCAAATTCAGACAAGCAGAAAATAGAATACTGGTTGTTAGCAGATGGTGGAGGAGGAAATGGGAAATTGTTTCTAAACAGATATAAAGTTTCAGTTGTGCAAGACAAATAAGTTATAGAAATATATTTTACAGCATGGTAACTATAAATAACAATACAATATTGTGCAGTTTAAAATATGTTAAGGAGATAGGTCTCATGTTATGGTGTTCTTATCACACACACACATATATACACACAGAGAGACACATATAAGAAAACACAACAGAACACAAATTTCTGCAAGTAATGGGTATGTTTAATACCTTGATTGTGGTGATGATATCATGGATGTATACATATGTTCAAATTCATCAAAATGTATTGCATTAAATATTTGCAAATTGTGTAGATCATTTCAATAAAGCATTCTTTAAAAATACATCAGAAGTAATATTACTTCTGAGATTAGGTAATATGTCTGAGGCGCACTCTTCCTCAATTTGTCTTAGATCATTTGCTCTGGGCGAAGCCAGTTACCATGTTGTGAGGTGTCCTACAGAAAGGTCCATGGAGCCAACAGCCAACGGTGAGTTGACATTATCAATCCAACAGCCCACACAAAACTGATGTCTGCCAAAAATCTTGCAAGTGACTTTGGAAACAAATTCTGCCCTAGCCAAGCGTTTAGAGGAGAATTCAGGCTCAGCTCACAGCTTGACTACACAGTTATGAGACCTTGAGCCAAAACCAGCCATCTAAGCTGCTCCCAAACTTATGATCTACAGGATTTCTAAGATAATAAATGCTTGCAGTTTTCAGCTCTTAAATATTGGAGTAATTTGTAACAATATATAACTAATATAGTACTTCTAAAATGAATAAACAAAATTATAAGAGATATAGACTGTGTTTCTGATGGCAATATCCCAAATTTTCTTAGAAAGCAACTGAAAACTTCAGTAGAGTTTCCAAATACATGCATTCTATATCCATGGATTCAAACAACCATATAGTAAAAAATTTTTGGCTGGACACGGTGGCTCACGCCTGTAGTCCCAGAACTTTGGGAGGCCAAGGTGGGCAGATCATGAGGTCAGGAGTTTGAGACGAGCCTGGCCAACATGGTGAAACCCCATCTCTACTAAAGATACAAAAAATTAGCTGGGCATGGTGGCATGCTTGTAATCCCACTCACTTGGAAGGCTGAGGCAGGAGAATCACTTGAACCTGGAAGACAGAGGTTGCAGTGAGCCGAGATCACGCCACTGTACTCCAGCCTAGGCAACAGGACAAATTCTGTCAGGAAAAAAAAAGAAAAAGAAAAAAAAGCCAGGCACAGTGGCTCACGCCTATAATCCCAGCACTTTGGGAGGCTGAGGTGGGCAGATCATGAGGTCAAGAGATTGAGACCATCCTGGCCAAAATGGTGAAAGCCCATCTCTTCTAAAAATACAAAAAAATTAGCCAGTTGTTGTGGCACACGCCTGTAGTCCCAGCTACTTGGGAGGCTGCGGCAGGAGAATTCTTAATCCGAGAGGCGGAGGTTGCAGTGAGCTGGGATGGCACCACTGCACTCCAGCCTGGGCGACAGAGCCAGACTGTCTCGGAAAAAAAAAAAAAAAAAATTAATTGTGTTTATAGTGACCACACGCAGACTTTTTTCCTTGTCATTTTTCCCTAAAAATCACAACTATTTATATGGCATTTACATTGTATTAGGTATTATAAGTAATCTAGAGATAGTTTAAAGTATACAGGAGGATGTGCATAGGTTATATGCAAACACTAAAATATTTTATATTAGGAACTTGAGCATCCATGGACTTGGATATCTGTGGGAGGTCCAGAAATGAATTCCCCACAGATGCCAAGGGACTACTACAAATCTAGGAGACTTTTCAAGGGATGGGTATCTTTTCTGGGCTAGTTTCGATTTCATACCTTTTTCATTATTGCAGATTCTATTTTGAGGATCCAACATTCCTTTATTTCTTTATATCCTAAATACTAGAATTCAACTTCATTGCTTTAAAGTCTTTACTATTAAGTTCTTAGCCTTTGTATATTCAATGCTGCAAGTACATCTTAACCACTGAATCTTTATCCGTTGATTTTCAATTCAGGATCTCCTAATGTTTTCTACAAAGTGCCAGCTCTTTGCTTTAGTTATGGTCCTTGAGAATGTTTATGTGTTTGTTTGGTCCTACATGCCCTTCTATAATTAATCAGCCTGCCTTGAATTCATATTTTTCAGTTAGCCATGTCACCTCTGCATACTGAGTCAAATGCGAGGGTGTTTATTTTAAAATTCTTACTCTTATTACAAGGAGTAGTAGAAGGCATGCAATCTTATATAGCTATGGAATAGCTCTTTTACCAAAAATTTATTTATGGCGAGTCTGCCTCCAACTTATTATTCCAATTTATACCTATTGTCCAAACATAATGTTAGCACATTTTTTCATTCTGGGAAGTATTCCGAAGTGAATACTACAGTTTTGACAATCCCTTTTGTAATGAAAATTGCCCAATCAGGAGAAGCAGTGTTGGATTGTAAGAATGCAAGCTTTGTGAAAACTGGAATTGAAATCCTAACACTACCTTTTTCAGCTTTTTGCTCTTGGTCAAGTTACCTGATCTTTACTTTTAAAATAGATGAGAAAAAAATAATAAGAATTCATAGGCTTGTTATGAGTATTCAGTAAGTTACTATATATAAAGTCCTGAGAAAACTGCCATACAGTGATTACTCAATATATATGAATATTGTAATGGGTAATTTTATAAGTACACTGGATTGGCCATGAAGTACCTAGATATTTGTTCAAACATTATTCTGGGTATTTTTGTGTTTTTTTTTTAATAACATTTACATTTAAATTGGCGTACTGAGTAAAGCACATTGCCCTCCCCAATGTAAGTGGGCCTCATCTAATCAATTGAAGGCCTGAATAGTGAGAAAAAGCTGATCTCTAAGTAAGAGATAATTTCTTCTGCCTGACTGACTTTAAACTGAGACTTCAGCTTTTCCCTGCCTTCAAACTTGAACTGAAACATTGGCAATTCCTGGGTCTTGAGGCTGCAGGTCTTTAGGCTGGAATCATACCATCAGCAATTCTGAGACTCCAGCTTGCTGACTTCTCCCTGCAGATCTTAGGACTTGTTAGTCTCCATAATCTTGTGAGCTAATTCCTTATAATAAACAAGTACACATGCACACATCCTTAGTTTTTTTCTCTGGAGAGCCCTGAATAATAGAAGTATTAAAGGAGCTATAACAAAATTGCTTAATAACAATCATGTATGCTAGAGAAGAGGGATACCTTCTTCAACTTTTCCACCTGTAACTTTCTTAGAAAGGAGATTTGACACTGATGCTATGCAAGTCTATTAACAAAATATTCTGTAGGAGATGTGACACATTAGCTTAGCATTAAAAATATGGAATATTATCATTTTATGATTTGAGTTCTCAAACTTTAGATATTATTCTGATGAGGATCATGATGATAATTATTATGGTTATGGAAATCACAGCAATTGTTATAGACATAGTTTACCTTAATACAAAGCTACCATAGTTTGAATTCAGCTGTAAGGTATGGAACATTAAAAAGTCAAAGAAAATATCTGATTCTTAGCATCAAAGTACAAGTTATTCAATGTAAAATAATAAAGCACAATTTAATCTGTCAGAATAGCAAAGTGTTTCCTTTTTCAAGTAACTACTGGTTTCTAACAGCGTTACGTTAAATAGCTGTTTCTTAGGTTTCGAGCAGCTATAATCTTAGAACTCATTTAACTTAAAAAAAAAAAAAACTTGTCTAAGCCAAGAGCTAACATCAGATTTAATGTTGAAAAAGTAAAAGCTATATCTAAGATCAACAACAAAATGAAGATGCTCCATCTCATCATTTCTATTTAACATAGTACTAGAAGTCCTAGCCAGAGCAATTAGTCAAGAGAAAGAAATAAAAGGCATCCCAATTAGAAGGAAGGTAGTGCAATTGTAGCTGTTTGCAGATGATATGATTTTATATCTAAAAAGTCCTAAAGACTCCATAAAAATACTGTTAGAACTAATAAGGAAGTTCAGTAAAGTTTCCGGATACAAAACAACGTATCAGTAGTGTTTTTATATGCTAAAAACGAACTTTCTATAAAGGAAATTTTAAAAAACTTATGGTAGCCACAGAAATAAAGAATATTTTACGGCATTACAGCATGGTGACTATAGTTAATAATATTGTACTGGATACTTGAAATTTGCTAATAAAGTATATCTTAAGTGTTTCACTACACACGTACACAAAAAGTAACTATATCAGCTGATGAATATGTTAATTAGCTTGATTGTGTACACATCCATCTAAATTATTCTGATGTATACCTGAAACATATACAATTATTATTTGTCAATTATACCTCAATAAGTCTAGGGGGAACAAAACTTGACTAGGAAAATAATCGGAAATGCACACTAAAAAAACACATACACAAAAAAAGTTACTTTTGCCTTATTTAAAAGGGGAATAATTGAGATAACAGAAACCGCTCCAGTTATACTACTTTAAAAGAATATTGTGCACATGCTAAAATTAAGTTTATTAAAAATTACTAATGGCATGTCAAATTAATGTTAATTGACAAAAAATCAGGGTGCAATACGATTGCAACCAGATTTAAAATACTCTAGAAGTAGAAAATATAGCATATTATAATTTTTACTTTTGAGTAAGAAGATCATAGTTTTTAAAAATGATAGTCCTAGCTACTCAGGAGGCTGAGGCAGGAGAATGGCATGAACCTGGGAGGCAGAACTTGAGGCGAGCCAAGATAGTGTCACTGCACTCCAGCCTGGGTGACAGAGCGAGACTCCATATCAAAAAAAAAAAAAAAAAAAAAAAAAGGATATTCTTTAAAAATTTTAAATACATTTTCTCCAGTTTTCACCAATAAACATAATACTTCAATTATATGGGGAAGATGAGGAGCAAAAAATATAAATAAATGAATTATTTACTGAACAAAAATAAACATGGTCTTTGCCAAGGTGATCTTTTTTCAACCTTATATATCATATTTGTAGTGAAAACACTTAAAATCTCTTAGCAGTTTTCAAGTATAGAATGCATTGTTATTGACTACAGTCACCATGTTGTACAACAGAGCTCTTGAACTAATCTCTTCTGTCTAAGTAAAATTTGGTATCCTTTGACCAATATTTCCCCAATCCCTCCATCACCACCAACCCCTGGTAGCCACCATTCAACTCTCTGCTCCTGAATTTGACTTTTTTCAGATTGGCACATGTAAGTGAGATCATGCAGTATTTACCTTTCTGTGCATGACTTATTTCACTTAACATAGTGTCTTCCAGATTTATTTGTGTTGTCACAAATGACAGAATTTCCCCCTCTTTTAAGGCTGAATAGTATTTCATTGAGTATGTATACCACATTTTCTTTATTCATTTATCTGTTGATGGACAATTAAGTTGATTCCATTTCTTGGCTATGGTTAATAATGTTGCAATAAACATGGGAGTACAGATAACTATTTAACATACTGATTTCATATCATTTGAATATATAGCCAGTAATGGGATTGTTAGGTCATACACTAATTTTATTTTTAATTGTTTGAGGAACCTCCATACTGTTTTCTCTAATGACTATACTAATTTACATTCCCAGGCATGCTGATTTTAAAGCACGATGGGGCTTAGGGAAATCTCTTGAATTATTTTGACGTGTGAGTCAGGATCAACTGTCACTTTGAATCCCAATTTTTTAGACAATATAAACTTCAAACTCTCAAGAACAAAGTGGGTACCTCAATTGGAAATGCAGAAATCACCCACCTTCTGGGTTGATCTCGCTGGGAGCTGCAGACTGAAGCTGTTCCTATTTGGCCATCTTGCCAGCCGCCTCAAAGTATGAATGTATATCTGCTACACAAAAGCGTCTATAATGCGAACACTGGGAAAATATGACTGATTGAGTATAGTAAAGTCTTAAGATATTGTAAGTCTATTATTTCATAATCTTCATATTGATGAAGACATTTCATTGAATTTTAAGATTTTAATTGTTTTTCCTGAATATAAATTAATAGAAGTACAAATTCTAACATTTTCAACCACTATTTTGCTCTAAGCGAAAGTCCCCATTAAAATCACCTACAAAGTAAAACTATTATTAATAGTTAATTTTTAAAATATATATGCTTTTCTAGACATCTATGACTGTTCTCTCTCTCTCTCTGTTAGTTTATATTATTTGGTCATACTACAAAAAGTATAAAATGACTTTTCCACCATATATATGTATACATATATTTCCACCATATATATATACACACACACACAATTTTTATACCTATCTAAAATTTTGTAAAATAGTAAATAGCATAGACTTGTTAATCATAAACTATATTCAAATTCTACCACATATTGTCTGTGTCACTTGAAGCAGAATTATGTAAATTCCTCAAAGTCCAATTTTCTAATATATGAAATGCAGATAATATTATCTGAGTCATAGGATTCTAATAAAAATTTAAGGCAATAATACACATAAAGCTTTTAGCACATTATCTAAGAGATGAATGTTAAATATCTTAAGTTGTTTTTGAGTTGTTGGTATTATTATCATTCCATATTTTATAACAAAATATTATTTTATATGTATAAATAATTTTCTTCCTTCCCTTACTGCTGTAATTTCTGTCATTACAAATATATAATAGATAAACATGCCTATGCAAATATTGCTCAAGGATTAATTCTTGTAAGTGAAATTTTAAGTTTTATTTATTTATTTATTCATTCATTTATTTATTATTATTATTATTATACTTTAAGTTCTAGGGTACACGTGCATAATGTGCAGGTTTGTTACATATGTATACTTGTGCCATGTTGGTGTGCTGCACCCATCAACTTGTCAGCACCCATAAACTCATCATTTACATCAGGTATAACTCCCAATGCAATCCCTCCCCCCTCCCGCCTCCCCATAATAGGCCCTGGTGTGTGATGTTCCCCTTCCCAAGTCCAAGTGATCTCATTGTTCAGTTCCCAACTATGAGTGAGAACATGCCGTGTTTGGTTTTTTGTTCTTGCGATACTTTGCTGAGAATGATGGTTTCCAGCTGCATCCGTGTCCCTACAAAGGACACAAACTCATCCTTTTTATGGCTGCATAGTATTCCATGGTGTATATGTGCCACATTTTCTTTTTTTTTTTTTTTTTTTTTTCTTTGAGACGGAGTCTTGCTCTGCCACCCAGGCTGGAGTGCAGTGGCCGGATCTCAGCTCACTGCAAGCTCCGCCTCCCGGGTTTACGCCATTCTCCTGCCTCAGCCTCCCGAGTAGCTGGGACTACAGGCGCCCGCCTCGCCGCCCGGCTAGTTTTTTGTATTTTTAAGTAGAGACAGGGTTTCACCGTATTAGCCAGGATGGTCTCGATCTCCTGACCTCGTGATCCGCCCGTCTCGGCCTCCCAAAGTGCTGGGATTACAGGCTTGAGCCACCGCGCCCGGCCTGTGCCACATTTTCTTAATCCAGTCTGTCACTGATGGACATTTGGGTTGATCCCAAGTCTTTGCTATTGTGAATAGTGCTGCAATAAACATACCTGTGCATGTGTCTTTATAGCAGCATGATTTATAATCCTTTGGGCATATACCCAGTACTGGGATGGCTGGGTCATATGGTACTTCTAGTTCTAGATCCTTGAGGAATCACCATACTGTTTTCCATAATGGTTGAACTAGTTCATAGTCCCACCAACAGTGTGAAAGTGTTCCTATTTCTCCACATCCTCTCCAACACCTGTTGTTTCCTGATTTTTTAATGATTGCCATTCTAACTGGTGTGAGATGGTATCTCATTGTGGTTTTGATTTGCATTTCTCTGATGGCCAGTGATGATGAGCATTTTTTCATGTGTCTGTTGGCTGTATGCATGTCTTCTTTTGAGAAATGTCTGTTCATATCCTTTACCCACTTATTGATGGGTTGTCTGTTTTTTTCTTGTAAATTTGTTTGAGTTCTTTGTAGGTTCTGGATATTAGCCCTTTGTCAGCTGAGTAGATTGCAAAAATTTTCTCCCATTTGGTAGGTTGCCTGTTCACTCTGATGGTAGTTTCTTTAGCTGTGCAGAAGCTCTTTAGTTTAATGAGATCCCATTTGTCAATTTTGGCTTTTGTTGCTGTTGCTTTTGGTGTTTTAGACATGAAGTCCTTGCCCATGTCTATGTCCTGAATGGTATTACCTAGGTTTTCTTCTAGGGTTTTTATGGCATTAGGTCTAACATTTAAGTCTCTAATCCATCTTGAATTAATTTTCATATAAGGAGTAAGGAAAGGATCCAGTTTCAGCTTTCTATTTACGGCTAGCCAATTTTCCCAGCACCACTTATTAAATAGGGACTCCTTTCCCCATTTCTTGTTTTTCTCAGGTTTGTCAAAGATCAGATAGCTGTATATGTGTGGTATTATTTCTGAGGACTCTGTTCTGTTCCATTGGTCTGTATCTCTGTTTTGGTACCAGTTCCACGCTGTTTTGGTTACTGTAGCCTTGTAGGATAGTTTGAAGTCAAGTAGCATGAGGCCTCCAGCTTTGTTCTTTTGACTTAGGATTGTCTTGGAAATGCGGGGTCTTTTTTGGTTCCATATGAACTTTAGAGCAGTTTTTTCCAATTCTGTGAAGAAACTCATTGGTAGTTTGATGGGGATGGCATTGAATCTATAAATTACCTTGGGCAGTATGTGATTCTTCCTATGATTGAGCATGGTATGTTCTTCCATTTGTTTGTGTCCTCTTTGATTTCACTGAGCAGTGGTTTGTAGTTCTCCTTGAAGAGGTCCTTTACATCCCTTGTAAGTTGGATTCATAGGTATTTTATTCTCTTTGAAGCAATTGTGAATGGAAGTTCATTCATGATTTGGCTCTCTGTCTGTTACTGATGGATAAGAATGCTTGTGATTTTTGCACATTAATTTTGTATCCTGAGACTTTGCTGAAGTTTCTTATCAGCTTAAGGAGATTTTGGGCTGAGATGATGGGGTTTTCTAAATATACAATCATGTCATCTGCAAACAGGGACAATTTGACTTCTTCTTTTCCTAACTGAATACACTTTCTTTCTTTCTCTTGCCTGATTGTCCTAGCCAGAACTTCCAACACTATGTTGAATAGGAGTGAGGAGAGAGGGCATCCCTGTCTTGTGCCAGTTTTCAAAGGGAATGCTTCCAGTTTTTGCCCATTCAGTATGATATTGGCTGTGGGTTTGTCATAAATAGCTCTTATTATTTTGAGATACGTTCCATCAATACGGAATTTATTGAGAGTTTTTAGCATGAAGGGCTGTTGAATTTTGTCAAAAGCCTTTTCTGCATCTACTGAGATAATCATGTGGTTTTTGTCTTTGGTTCTGTTTATATGCTGGATTATGTTTATTGATTTGAGTATGCTGAACCAGCCTTGCATCCCAGGGATGAAGCCCACTTGATCATGGTGGATAAGCTTTTTGATGTGCTGCTGAATCCGGTTTGCCAGTATTTTATTGAGGATTTTTGCATCCATGTTCATCAGGGATATTGGTCTAAAATTCTCTTTTTTTGTTGTGTCTCTTGCAGGCTTTGGTATCAGGATGATGTTGGCCTCATCAAATGAGTTAGGGAGGATTCCCTCTTTTTCTATTGATTGGAATAGTTTCAGAAGGAATGGTACCTGCTCCTCCTTATACTTCTGGTAGAATTCAGCTGTGAATCCATCTGGTCCTGGACTTTTTTTGGTTGGTATGCTATTAATTATTGCCTCAATTTCAGAGCCTGCTATTGGTTTATTCAGGGATTCAACTTCTTCCTGGTTTAGTCTTGGAAGAGTGTAAGTGTCCAGGAAATTATCCATTTCTTCTAGATTTTCTAGTTGATTTGCGTAGAGGTGTTTATAGTATTCTCTGATGGTAGTTTGTATTTCTGTGGGGTCGGTGGTGATATCCCCTTTATCATTTTTTATTGTGTCTATTTGATTCTTCTCTCCTTTCTTCTTTATTAGTCTTGCTAGCAGTCTACCAATTTTGCTGATCCTTTCAAAAACCCAGCTCCTGGATTCATTGATTTTTTGGAGGGTTTTTTGTGTCTCTATCTCCTTCAGTTCTGCTCTGAACTTAGTTATTTCTTGCCTTCTGCTAGCTTTTGAATGTGTTTGCTCTTGCTTCTCTAGTTCTTTTAATTGTGATGTTAGAGTGTCAATTTTAGATCTTTCCAGCTTTCTCTTGTGGGCTTTTAGTGCTATAAATTTCCTCCTACCCACTGCTTTAAATGTGTCCCAGAGATTGTGGTATGTTGTATCTTTGTTCTCATTGGTTTCAAAGAACATCTTTATTTCTGCCTTCATTTCATTATGTACCCAGTAGTCATTCAGGAGCAGGTTGTTCAGGTTCCATGTAGTTGAGCGGTTTTGACTGAGTTTCTTAGTTCTGAGTTCTAGTTTGATTGCACTATGGTCTGAGAGACAGTTTGCTATAATTTCTGTACTTGTATATTTGCTGAGGAGTGCTTTACTTCCAATTATGTGTTCAATTTTATTTCATTTATTTATTTTTTAGAGACAGGGTGTCACTCGGTTGTCCAGGTTGATCTCAAACTCCTAGGCTCATGTGATCCTCCCACCTCGGCCTCCCAAAGTCCTGGGATTATACACATGAGCCACTGAGCCCAGCCAAAATTATGAGTTTTAAATTTTTTCATTATTTTAAAGTAGTTTTAGATGATTAACATTCCCTAAAACAATATGAGAGCTATTGGAATACTTTTTTACACATACTAAACAGAGAATATTTTCTGGAGTTTTTATTATTTTGCCAAAAAAAATAGGTAATTTTTTTCTTTCTCTTCATTTTCCAGATCTTTATGTATTTCAGTTGATATCACTTCATCTATTTTTTTTTCTTTTCTTTTAGAGACAGGGTCTCACTCCATCACTCAGACTGGAGCACAGTGGTGTGATTGTAGCTCACTGCAGCCTGAAACTCCTGGGCTCAAACGGTCCTCCCACGTCAGCGTCCAGATCAGCTGAAATTATAGGTGTGCACCACCATGCCCAGCTAATTTTTAAATTATTTTTTTGGAGAGACAGGGTCTTTTAGTGCTGCCCAGGCTGCTCTTGCACTCCTGGACACAAGCAATTATTCCTCCTCTGCATCTCAGGGTAGTGGGATTAAAGGCATGACTAACCCCACCCCACCCATTTATTTCTTAACATGTGTGTATTTGATATTTGGATGTGACATCATATAACAGAGAACTCTTAGCACAGTGAAATAAACAAGTGAGGAATTTAGAGGTTGATTTATTTTCCATAAAAACCAGGAGATAGATAGCTTTATGCATCAAGTTCCCCTTTCAGGTAGAATGATATTTTACATATATACATAAAATACAGATAGGCTCTATCTATCTATCTATCTATCTATCTATCTATCTATCTGTCTATCTATCTATCACCTATGTGATAACAGCAAAGCTTTTGCCAGTGGCCAACATTTCTGCCTATGGCTGAAGGACAAGAACTGTCATAAGGCCCTCCCTAATTTCAAGGGAACCCGAGAATCACATCCAACTGGTGCCATCACTGTCCCAAAAAAAGCAGTTTCTGTTATTAAGAAAAAAGCTAAGTGACATTGGATAGTTTATCAATCTCTATTTCATTAACCTTTTATAGTTCTTTTTTTTCCCAACCGTTTTACTTTTTGGTCCATTTTTCTGTTCACCTGCTCTATTTTTTCCTCTTTATATTATTATACAGTTTGGTATAATGATGTGCTGGTAAATGTTTAACAACTAGCTCTCATCACAAAATGAAAGAGCCTAATTTGTAGCATTTTTAAATATTTATGGCATAAATGCTGTTATTGTGGTCAATCTCACATTCCGAAAGTAATGTAATTAAATGTGGAGTTAGAAAGAGATGAGCAGTAATACACCATTATCTAGTAATTCCACACCAAAGATATGATAAAGATAAACTTGAAAGCATAGATAACAGTACAATGCAGTAAACTAATTAGAAAGTGATGTTTTTTCCATTTTTATTACTTTTATTTTTTAAATTATTTAATTTTATATTTATATAATTTTCATAATAATGACTGTATTTAACAACTAACACAAAATTAATGTAATAGTTGGCTCTTACAAGCTATGAGCTGGCTCCAGCATACAAGTGGTTTGACATGCATGTCTGTTTCTGTATGTGAGAAAGCATGTTTATGCTAGAACACTCTTATTAATCATATTTTATTTTTACATATCAATAATTTATGTTTTTAATTTTGATAGAGGCATGTTAAGATCTCTTCACTGCTATTTTATTTCTGCATAATTCTAATATTACATTATAATTAAATGAAATTTTATCTTGCATCATCAATGAGGATTAGATTTTCTTGTAACTTTTTAATTTTTTTGTTTATTTATGAACTTCACAAGCTACTAAGTGCTAGGTGTAGTTTTAGGTACTGGAGATACAGAAGTGACGTCTTTGAAAGTACTTGCTCTGAAGAAGTGGGTTTGTGTTGGGAGATGGGGAGTGTATCTGGAGTAGGAAGAAAAGGGTTAGTAGCCGGTCTACAGCTTATCACCATTTCCATGAGGACATACATGCAGTCAGAAAAAGAAAAATGTTCAGGTCAACTCATCTTGACAACATGCTATCAGTCCTTCTGATGGTATTTACCAGAAGGAAATAGAGTCTTTATCTGTGAGATGCTTTTCTCAGGACCAGCTCTAGTTGCTTATAAAACATAAATCTGGAATTGATGGAATTATGGAGCAAAGTATGCTGGAAAATATTATATCTCATGTAATTATAGGGTATAAAATGGATATATTTTATGACCAATAAAGTTACTTTTGTATAAACGATGCTTCAAATGCATTGCTTTAAACCTCGTATGTTAAATCTGAATCCAATGTCCCCAACGAAAGAAGACATAGGGATATGTGCTGATGGTTTTAGACTGTTTTAGACATGCTCTTCCTTGGTCATGTGATTGCCTGTATCCATTGAATTTCTTTCTTTTTTTTTTTTTTGAGACGGAGTCTTGCTCTGTCACCCAGGCTGGAGTGCAGTGGCGTGATCTCAGCTCACTGCCAGCTCCGCCTCCCGGGTTCCCGCCATTCTCCTGCCTCAGCCTCCCGAATAGCTGGGACTACAGGTGCCCGCCACCACGCCTGGCTAATTTTTTGTATTTTTAGTAGAGCTGGGGTTTCACCGTGTTAGCCAGGATGGTCTCGATCTCCTGACCTCGTGATCCGTCTGGCTCCCCCTCCCAAAGTGCTGGGATTACAGGCGTGAGCCACCACGCCCGGCCCACCCATTGAATTTCTAGTAACATTTCTTATTGGTCAGATCTCTTTGATTTTCATGAGTCTGATCTGGTTTTTTTGTTTGTTTTTTAATTTGAGGGATAGTAAATAATAATACTAAAGAAAATATCTGATAATAACTACTATGCAGATAATTAAAATGCTTTGAGTTTGAAGAAATTTAAAATGTGACTGATTTAGAGCCTGTGATCAGAGAAAGACTATTTGAGAAGACAATGTTTAATTTTGAACTGAAAAGTGAGTGATGCAACATTCCAGAAGAGCATTCCAGGCAGAGACCTGGCAAAAGAGCCAAAGATGAAAATGAGCTAAGTTCACATCGAAAAACTGAAGAAATTACAGATGTCAAAAATGTCATGAGATTGAGTAAGAAAGGCAGAACATAAGTCCAGAAAGATGAAGAGATGCCAAGTAATTCAGGCCTCATAGCCATAGGTGAAAAGTTTAACATTTATTTTAAGTCCCCAGTGAAGCCATTAAAAAGTGACAAAATATATTTATATGGCTTCTGTGTGAAGAATTAATCATAAAGAGCCATGATTGAAAACAAAGAGAAATTACATACAAGAAATTACATGCAAGAAAACAGTCCATACAAGAGAAGATACTGACTTTGAACAGGGAGTTAGGAGTGGAATGGAAAAGAAATGGAAGGATTCAAAATAAAGAGGTAGGGTCTAATGCAACCATTCCAAATTGGTTTATTTTGTGCCTAGAGAACATCTGACAATATATGGATACCTTTTTGATTGTCACAACCGGAGACAGAGGTGGTACAACTGGCATCTAGATGGTAGATGCCTGGAATGATGTTAACCATCCTACAAAGCACAAATACAAAGAATTATCCAGCCCAAAATTTCAATGGTGTTGCGGTTGAGAAACCCTGGTCTAGCAAAATTGTTGCTAGATTAGGTACATAGGTATGACAGAAAGGGGGAGCTAAAGGCTGATTTCCAGATTTTTAGGTCTGAGACGTTATTGATCTTCTTTTTCTTGTACACATTTTTAATTTTTTTAATGTTAGTTGATTTAATAATTTTCTTAAATATTAGTAATTTAATTAAGATTGATTTAATTTTCTTAAATGTTAGTAATTTAATGTTTATTTTATTTGTTTTGAATAAGTTTTATAAATTTTTGCATACTCTTACATTTGACTCATTGGAACTTTTCATTTCTAACTTAATTGTATTATGGTTGTAAAACATGGTCTAAATTAAAACATTGAATATTTATAATTTATTGAGATTTTATTTGTGCCAAATGCATCTTCACATACTCCTTGCCCATATACCCCCTACCCAATGATGTTTAATTGAAATGCTTTAAAATCTGGAAAACAAAGAGAAGAGAAAATAATCTTCACTTGATTTTTTGCAAAATGATAATGAAAAACACAGAAAATTATTTTTGTTTAGAAGTATGTATAAAAAAGAAGTGTTCCAATAACTTCACTGCATTTACATTTCCATAGTTTAATTATAAGCAAATTTTCATTCCTTTTTGAATTTTTTGAAGTATAATATATAGAAAAGTTGAGAAATCATACGTGTATGGTTTGATGACTTTTTACAATTTAAATTCCCCCATGCAACCAGCACCTAGATCAAAAAGCAGAACATTGACAGCACTCCAGAAGTCCCTTTAATGCACCCTTTTATTCATTGTGCCTGAAGGGTAACCACTATTCTCCTTTTAATGCCATATATTATATTAGATTTTCAAAAACATTTTATCCTGAGAACCATACAAATAAAGATTGAATTTTATCGATTCAACCATATGTTGTGAGATACATTCATAATGTTGTTTGTAGTTGTAGTTCATTCACTTTCATTGTTATACAGTATTCTAATTGATAAACAGTTGAAAATTTATTCCTACATTTTACCTATGGTAGTTGCCAGTATTCTACCATTACGACTAAGGCTCTTACTTTTATTCTTGTGCATGTCATTTGAACATGTATGTGCATTTCTGTTAGGAATATACTTAGAAGTTAAATGGCTGGTTATGGATATGCTCTCCTCTAGTAAACACTGCCAAATGATAGAATAAATTACTGTACAACCAGCCATGTGTGGATTTTAAGTTGCTCCATATGTCTACCTTTTTTCCTTTTCTCTTTTTTTTCAGTTTAGCAATTGTGAGTATGCAGCAGAATTGTAATGTGATTTGAATCTGCACTTACCTGATAAATAATAAAGTTGATCACCTTTTCTTATGTTTATTAACCATTTGGATATTCCCTTGTAAAGGACTTTTAAAGTGTTTTGTCTAGACATACATATTTTTCAGTTTGTTTGTTTATAGTCAAGAGGTCTTCTATTTTTATTTACACATATTATGCCATGAATTCATAGGAAATAGGTTCCAGCAGCTCGGCTTTGAACTGGGTTATTTGCGTGGAGCAGGCTGGCACTTCGGTTGAACTCACATGTGTTTCTCTTTTGCTTCCTTCTTTTTCTGATCATTTTCCTTCCTGCTTTTCAAAAAGTTATCTTGGCTGTTAGAACGCTTAATATGCTCAATATGCACATTAATTATCTTGGCAAGAATCTTGCTCTTAACTTGTTTGTTTATAACAATGCCAACAGTATGCTGGGTACATTGTAGAGAGAATATTCCAGTTTTTCCATGGTAACATTTGTGGGGCATTCCTTTCTGAACAGTATACACTCCTTTGATGTCTGCAGTATCATCATTCTTAAAGGTTCACATGTATATGGCCATAGGAGCACCTCCATGTTTTCTAAAAAGCCTACAGAACATATATTGGGTGCTTCTCCTCCTCTTTCCCTTTGTGTTCATCACTTTAGTGGATCACTGGAAGAAGAAGGTTCTAACTGAAAGGCTAAATTTAAAGTGTGAGTAATGTTTTAAATAGTACACAGTATTTTGTAACACATTTCTTCAGCAATAATTTCTGCTATAAGTTTCATGTATATTCTTTCAGTGATAACCTATGCAAATATAAAGTTTTTTATATTTTTATATTTATATAAATATAGAGTTATAACAAAAGGAAATCTGTTATGACTTTATATGGATGTATATAAGTGCATTGTATATGTAAAAATTATTTTTAAAAAGCAAATGGCAGGACTTGCACTTCTGGGAAGACAGAGCGAGGCATTTTTTTTCTGTTCCTTTCATTAAGTACAATAAACCCCCCTGGGCATTATACATAACAAAAATATAAGAATATATATAACATAAATATAAGAATATTTGCAAAAATAGAGAAAAGAAGGCAGACTATATAGTAACTTGGGACACAAGCAATGATATGGAGGGAATTTTACTGGGGTTTCTTTTTGCCTCATATACTCTAGGCTGGGTACTGAAGAAACCAGAAAAAAAAAAAAAAAAAAGAAATGCCAACAAAAGCAGACAAAAATGTCCCCAAGAAAAGCATACTCTCTCAAGTTAGAGAACCTGGAATGGAGCAATTTAGAAAGATAGAAAACTTTTAGATAATCACTGTATTCCTGCTAAACAGTGCAGAAAAATTATGGCCTCATTTTCATCCCTACCAGCAAATGTTGATGGAAGAGTCTAGACTTCAACTCTTGCCCAACTGTACCAAGACATATCCTATCCTGGCCCTCTAGTGCAGTATCAAAGGAAAACCATGGAGAGTTAGGATTTTTTTATTCTCATAGACAGCATCAAGGTATTATCCTTATTCATTTACCAGAGTGATCTCAAAGATATCTCATAAAATAAGATTTTTAAAAATTATCTTTTTATTTCAATAGGTTTTTAGGGAGCAAGTGTACACTGTACCCAAAGTGTTGTCATTTATCCCTCATCTCCTGCCACAGTTTCCCCCAAGTCCCCAAAGCCCAATGTATCATTCTTACACTTTTGTGTCCTCATGGCATAGCTCTCACTTATGAGTGAGAACACATGATATTTGGCTTTTCATTACTGAGTTATTTCACTTATAGTAATAGTCTCAAGTTCTATCCAGGTTGCTGCAAATGCCATTTTCATTCCTTTTTATGACTGACTGGTGTGTATGTGTGTGTGTGTGTGTGTATATATATCTCCCTATATATATTTCTATATATAGGGATATATATTAATCTATATATAGGGATATATATGGATATATATATGAATATATATGGATATATTTGGATATATATAGGGATATATATGATATATATATATATATCTCACATTTTGTTATTCACTCATTGATTAATTGATGGGCATTTGGGCTGGTTCCATATTTTTGCAGTTGTGAATTGTGCTGCTATAAACATGCATATGCAAGTGTCCTTTTCGTATAATGACTTCTTTTCTTCTGAGTAGATACCTAGTAGTGGGATTGCTGGATCAAATGGTAGATCTACTTTTAATTCTCTAAGGAATCTCTACATTGTTTTCCTCAGCGGTTATACTAGTTTACATTCCCACCAACAGTGTAAAACTGTTCCCTTTTTAACACATTCATGCCAATATCTTTTTTTTTTTTAATTTTTGAACATGGCCATTCTTGCAGGAGTAGGGTGGTATCTCATCGTGGTTTTGATTTGCATTTCCCTGATAATTAGTTATGTTGAGCATTTTTCCAAATACTTGTTGGCCATTTGTATATCTCCTTTTGAGAATTGTCTATTCATGTCTTTAGTCCGCTTTTTGATGGAGTTGTTTAATTTTTTCCCAATGATTTGTTTGAGTTCTTTGTAGATTCTGGATGTTAGTCCTTTGTTGGATATACAGATTGTGAAGATTTTCTCCCACTCTGTGTGTTGTCTGTTAACTATGCTTATTATTTATTTTTCTGTGTAGAAGTTTTTTAGTTTAATTAAGTCTCATCTATTTATCTTTGTTTTTGTTACATTTGCTTTTGGGTTCTTGGTCATGAAATCTTTCCTTAAACCAGTATCTAGAAGGGCTTTTCTGATATTATCTTCTAAACTTTTTATAGTTTCAGGTCTTAGATTTAAGTATTTGATCCATCTTTAGTTGATTTTTGTATAAGGTGGGAGATGAAGATCCAGTTTAATTCTTCTACATGTGGCTTGCCAATTACTCCAGCACCATTTGTTGAGTAAGGTGTCCTTTACCCACTTTATGTTTTTATTTGCTTTGTTGAAGATCAGTTGACTCTAAGTATTTGGCTTTATGTCTAGGTTTCTCTATTCTGATTCGTTGGTCTATGTGCCAATTTTTATAGCAGTGTCATGCTGTTTTGGTGGCCAGGAAGATATAGAAACTCTAAACAGGCCAATAACAAGCAGGGAGATGGAAACAGTAGTAAAAAAAAAAAAAAAAAAAAAATGCCAACAAAGAAAAGTTCAGGACCAGATGGATTCACAGCTGAATTCTATCAGACATTCAAAGAAGAGTTGGAACCAATACTATTGACACTATTCCAAAAGATAGAGAAAGATAGAATCCTCCCCAACTCATTGTGTAAAGCTAGTATCCCCCTAATACCAAAACCAGGTTAAGATATAACAAAAAAAGAAATGTACAGACCAATATCACTGATGAACATAGATGCAAAAATCCTCAACAAAATACTTGTCAACAGAATCCAACAGCATATCAGAAGGATAATCTACCATAATCAAGTGGGTTTTATACAAGGGAGACCAGAACGGTTTAACACATGCAAGTCAAAAAATGTCATACACCACGTAAACAGAATTAAAATTAAAAAGATCCCATAATTATCTGAATAGATGCAGAAAGAGCATTTGACAAAATCTAGCATCCCTTTATGATTAAAGCCCTCAGCAAAATCAGCATATAAGGGACATACTTTATGACAAACCCACAGCCAACATTTTACTGAACAAGGAAAAGTTGAAAGTATTCTCCCTGAGAACTGGAACAAGACAGGGATGCCCACTTTCACCACCTTTATTCAACATAGCACTGGAAGTCCTAGTCAAAGCAATCAGATGAGAGAAAGAATAAAGGGCATTCAAATCAGTAAACGGGAAGTCAAACTGTTGCTGTTTGCTGATGATATGATCAGGACCTAGAAAATGCTAAAAACTCATCCAGAAAGCTCCTAGAACTGGTAAATGAATTCAGCAAAGTTTCAAGATACAAAATTAAGGCCAATCTAACACAAAGATATGAAAATTCTAAATGTGTACGTAACAAATAACAGAGCTGCAAAATATGGGAATTGAAATCTGGTAGAACTGAAAGGATAAATAGACAAATGCACAGTTATAATTGGAGAGTGTACTTCAACACCCTTTTCTCAACAGTTGAAAGAACACAGAAAATCAGCAAGGATATAGAAAAACTCAACACTGAAGCAACAGGATATAATCAACATTTATACCCCAAAAAATAGAATATGTACTTCCCCCCAACCTAGCATAAGCCATATACCAAGATAGACTATATTATGGGTCATAAAACAAACCAAGCAAATTTAAAATCATATAGAATATGTTCTCTGACTATAATGAAATCAAATGATACTGATACAGAAATCAATATCAGAACGATAACAGAAAAATTTTCGAACACTTGGAAACTAAACGACTAGTTTCTTAGCAATGCATTGTCAAAGAACAACTTTTAATGGATAATTTAAAATGCACTGAATAAAATGAACATGAAAATAAAATATATCAAAATTTGTGGGTAGAAGTTATAGTAATGCTTGCTGGAGGGAAATTTGTAGTACTAAATAATTAAATTAGTAACTAGGAAATATCTTGAGTCAGTTAGTTATCTAAGTGCCCACTTCAAGAATCTGGAAATAGAATAGAAAAATAAACCCAAGGCAAGCAAAAGAAAGTAAAGAGTAACAATAAGAGTAGATATCAATAAAATGTAAAACAGAAAAAAACCAGCACATTAATAAAAATGAAGCTTGTTCTTTGAAAAGATTAATAAAATTGACAAATTTCTGTGAAGACTGACAAAGAAAACAGAAAGAAGACACATATTGGTAATGTCAGGAACAAAGCAAGGGATATCACCATGGTCCCTGTTGATAGTAAAAATATAATAAGGGAATATTATCAGTATAAGGATAAAAAGAAAATTCTACACACAGAAATTGATCACTTTACATAAAATAGACAAATTCTTCAAAAAGTCTAAACTACCATAACTCATCCAATATAAAATTTATCCAAAATAAAATTTATCCAAAATAAAATTTTTAGTGGCTATATAACTACTAAGGATATTAAATTGTTATTTAAACTCTCAGAAAGTAAATCTCCTGCCCCAGATGGTTTCAATGGACAATTAATTCTACCAATTGTTTACAGAAGAATTAACATTAATTGTACACAATCTTTTCAGAAAATAGGGAAGGAGGGAATGTTTCACGATTTATCCTATGTACCTAGTATTGACACTGATACTAAAACCAGACTAAGCATACACACAAAAAGGAAATTACAGACCAATGTCCCTCATGTATACAGTTGCAAAAATTCTTGACAAATTTTATAGAAGTCAGCAATGTGGAAAAATAACTGTACATTATTAACCAAGAGTATTTATTTCCAGATATGCAAGACTGATTCAATGTTCAAAAATCAATCAATGTAATCCACTATATTAACAAGCTAAAAAGGAAGTCACATGGTCATATCAATCATATAGGAAAAGGTTTTGGCATGATTCACTTTCATTCATAAAAAAAATTCAGAGACTAGAAATGGAAGAAAAGTTTGTCGATTTGAGAAAGAGAATCTATAAAAACCTATAGTCTAAATTATATTAAAAGGTGAAATATTGAATGCTTACCCCCTAAGATTAGAAATAATGTAAGAATGTCATTCCTCACCACTACTAGTCCACACAGTACTAACATTTCTAGCGAGCATAGTAGGACAATAAAATGAGAGTTAAAAAAAATAGTGCTTGGAGAGAATTAATTAAAACGGCTTCCATTTTAAGATGACATGATGTTCCACAAAGAAAATCACAAGGAATGTAAAATTAATAAGAGAGTTCAGCAAGGTGGCTATACATAAGATAACACATGAAATTATATTTCTATATACTAGCAATGAATACATGAAAACAGAAATTAAAAATAGAGTTTTATGTATAGTCATTCATAAGTAACGAAATGCAAGGGTTTTAATCTAACAAAACAATTAGAAGGCTTGAATGCTGAAAACTATAAAACTGTTGGAAAAAAATCAAATAAATTCTAAATAAGTGGAGAAATATTTTATATTCATGGATCGGAAGATTCAGCATAGCAAGGATGTCAGTTTTCTCCAAAATAACATATATTTGATATTGAAATGCTAAGGAACTAAAATAGTTAAAACAAATTCTGGGGGAAAAAAGTAGTAGGAACCATTTGATCTGATTTCCAGTCTTATCATCACCACAGCAATCAAGACTCTAAGGTTTTGGCAGAGGGATGGAAACATAGTCAATTGAATAGAATAGGGAACTCTCAGAAATAGTGCCACAAAAGTACAGCCAACAGATTTGTGACAAAGGTGCAAAATCAATTTAAAAGACTGAAACTGACTCAATTGTCCCACAGGACTGATGTTTATCATTTCTTATGAATAAACATAGAAATAGACCCTTCCAGTCTAAAAAATTGAAAAAGTTAAATTTGTCTTAGCTGAGTTCTTTTGTCAGGAAAATCAACCATCAGGCCTCCCATCTGGGAGTATCAAGGAACTTAAACTTACACATTTCTTTCCAGGTCACTGCATCTGTACCATAAGATGCCAGATCTCTCAACTATCATGATTGCCTAATCAACCACTTGCTTCCTGTTGACCAACTCTTCTCCTTAACTCTCTCTAATTTCTGTTTTCCCATACATGGTTACATTTCTTCCGTACTATATAATAACCCCCAATTTTACTCAGTCAGGGAGATGGATTTGAGACTGATCTCTCATCTTCTCTGCTGCAATGTTGTCTTGTGATTAGGCTTCTGTCCGGTAGGCAACAGGATCTAGACCAAACCCCTAGTTTTTTGGTAACAGGATCAAGGATAATGTTTTCAACAAATGGTGCTGGAGCAACTGAATAGCCATAGACAATAACAACAACAAAAACAAACAAAAAACCCCCAAATTTTGATTTAGGTTTCACACTTTGTGCAAATATCAACTCAAAATAGATCATAGTCTTCAATGTAAAACAAAACTAAAACAACTTTATAAGATAACACAAGAAAAAATATTTGAGACATAGGGCTTGGTGAAGAATCCTTTAAAATGATATCAAAGTACAATTCTTTAAAAATATGGCTAAATTGAACTTCATTTATATTAAAACTTTTGTTCCATGAAAAACCCTGTTAAAAGACAAACTACAGATTTGGAGCAAATATTTTAAAAACTATATATCTAACAAAGAATTCATATACGAATATATAAATAATTATCAAAACTCAACTGTGAAACCAAACTATTTAATTCTAAAATGTGTAAAGGATATAAAAAGACATTTCACAGAAGTGAATATGTGGATTGAAAACAAGCATAGGAAAAGATGTTCAACATTGCTAGCCATTAAGACCAGGATGAAATATCACTACATACTTACTAGAACGGCTAAAATAAAAGTGATGTTTAAATATTATAAATATAGTGATTTAATTTAAATATATTTAATAAATTTATGTTATTGAATAATAGTAACTATAAAAATAGTAATAACCAAAGGATGCAGAGAATCTGGGTCTCTCACACATTGCTAGCAGAAATGTAAAATGGTACAGTCTCTATAGAAAACTACTTTGGCAATTTATTTTAAAAAAACTAAATACACTTATCACATGTGCCACTCCTTGGGCATTCATGGCAGAGAAATGCAGATCTCTGCCCTCACAAAAATGTTCCCATGATTGCTTATAGCAGTTTTGGGGGAACTTTTCCTCGGAAATTATAGCCTAACACTGGAAACAACCAAAATATCCCTTAACAAATGAATGGTTAAACAAACTACAGTACATTCATGCTACTCAATAATACAAAGAAGAGACTATTGATACACTCAGCACCTTGGATATATCTCTAGCATGTCTGCTGAGTTTAAAAACAACAAAAAAGCTAATCTCAGAAAGTCACGGCCGGGCGCGGTGGCTCAAGCCTGTAATCCCAGCACTTTGGGAGGCCGAGACGGGTGGATCACGAGGTCAGGAGATCGAGACCATCCTGGCTAACACGGTGAAACCCCGTCTCTACAAAAAAATACAAAAAACTAGCCGGGCGAGGTGGCGGGCGCCTGTAGTCCCAGCTACTCCGGAGGCTGAGGCGGGAGAATGGCGTGAACCCGGGAGGCGGAGCTTGCAGTGAGCTGAGATCCGGCCACTGCACTCCAGCCTGGGTGACAGAGCAAGACTCCGTCTCAAAAAAAAAAAAAGAAAGTCACATACAGTATGA
This sequence comes from Trachypithecus francoisi, assembly GCF_009764315.1. Lineage (NCBI taxonomy): Eukaryota > Metazoa > Chordata > Mammalia > Primates > Cercopithecidae > Trachypithecus > Trachypithecus francoisi. The sequence continues at coordinate 55,781,788 of NW_022681458.1, read as the reverse complement.
TTTCATTCATAAATCACTCATGAAATGTCAATATTATAGAATTAGAAAATATTTGATTTGTTTTCAGGGGTTAGGTATGGTGGGTAGGGGTGTGACTGTAAAGATGTAGCATGATGGAGATCTTTTAGGTGATAGAGTAATTTTGTCTCTACATGACTGTAGTGGTTACATAAGTCTACCTCTGTGAATGAATGGCATAGAACTATATATATACAGTGTACCAATGTCAAGTTCCTGATGTTGATATTATTATACTATAGTTATGTAAGATATAACTGTTATGGAAAATTCAGTGACGAGTACATGGGACCTCTCTCTGTACTATCTTTGTAATTATTTTTTATCTATAATCATACCAAAATTAAAATATTTATAAAAGAAAATGTTAGCATAATGTACACATTTATTTTCACCTGGAAAAAAATTAACAATTTGTCCTGGGGATTATACCACACTACCTAATTCTTTTAATGGCTGTGTATTATATCAGTTTTTATTTGGTCCAGAATCTTTTGGTATTTGGGTTTTCTTTTTTCTGACTTTTTGATATACTAAACATTGTTGTAATAAATGTAGTTTACAGAACAGATATCAGCAAGTGCTTATCACAGTACATTCATAATAGGTGGCTACAGTGGTCATCTATTCCAAAAGATTGGGCATACAATTTGATGAATCAGTTCCATTACAGTACTGGCTACAAATGTTCTATGTTTTGTGCTTATCTGTATAATAAATTTCTAAGAGTGAAATTACTGGATAAATCTATTTTTATTATAGCAAACTTTAAATTAGTTTTAATAATAGAAACAGTATTTCCTTATTTTATTTTATTTTTATAAAATTCCTTAAGAATATTTATTTATTTTAATGTAAATTTTAGAATCAACTTTGCTAACTACAAAGTTCACACTGACATATTATTAGATATATGTTATATATGTTAAAATTATAGATTAAAATAGGGATAAAGAGTATCTTTCTGATACTATATTGTCTCAAGATCACACTGTGAGTATAATTATTCAGGTCTTCTTAGCTATTCCTTAATTTTTTACATAGACTTAAAACATTTCTAGTTAAATTATTTTTATTTTTGACGCTTTTGTAAACTGGATTTGTTCTTCAAAGGTGTTTTCTAATTGTACTGAAATTTTTAAATAAGTAGTTTATTATCTGTGTATTTTAAAAGTTATCTGCAGAACATGGCTTGATTTACTGGGTGTCTACAAATTTTTTGGTTTTCATCTTGAATATACAGAAAACATCTCTTAGGCACAGTGCATGTGTGCATGTGTATGCACGGGCACACACACACACCACCTTGGAGTTAGGTATTCTATGTGATTAAGTTCTGACTAACAAATATAGGCAGAAGTGTTATGACATATTTTCAGGCCTTCATCAGGAAAACTACTTGTATAGTCCTACACATTCTCTCTCTACCAACCCAGTGTGGAGAGTTGCAGGAGATAGCTCAGTGTGGTGGGAGAAACTATAGGGAAAAGGAGCAGGCAGATTACTGATATCAAAGCAAATTATACTAATAAGGTATGAACATGGAATCATCCTTGCATTCCTAGTATAAACCCCACTTGTTTTGGTATATCAATATGTAATATGCCAACCAATTAAATTCACAAATTTTTTTTAATCAATTATGTTCCTAAATTAAACTTTTTTTTGAAGCTTTTATATGAATAATATATGGCTTCATAAAATAAATTTGGAAGCTTTCATTTCTACTCCATGGTCTTGTATTAGTCAAGGTCCTCCAGAGAAACAGAACCAACAGAACGTGTGTGTGTGTGTGTGTGTGTGTGTGTGTGTGTGAGATTTATTATGAGGAAATGGCTCACAGGATTGTGGAGGCTGAGAAGTCCCACAATATACTGCCTGCATGCAAGCTGGAGACCCAGGAAAGCCAGTGGTGTAATTTCAGTCCACGTCCTAAGGACTGAGAACCGAGGGAGCCAATAGTGTAAAACCCAGTGCAAAGGCAGAAGAGTGATGTTCCAGCTCAACTATGCAGGCAGGAAGCAAAAAGGAGTTAGTTCTTTCTTCTACATTTTGGTTCTGTTCAAACCCTTAATAGATTGGATGATTGATTTCCCATGCACATTGGGGATGGCAGTCTAATTCATTGAGCCCACCAATTAAAATGCTAATTTCATCTGGGCACATTTTGTCAGGCACATCCAGAGATAATGTTTATATACACATTCCATAGAGCAGTCAAATTGACACACAAAAACCATCATAGTTTTGAAGGGTACAAATGGCAATGAATAATTTGTATCCTGTAGATATTGTGAATCCCCCCAGTCTCATCTGGGCTAACACTTCTAAAAGGGATACATCATTTACAAATTTCTCACCTTTTTAAAAATACTACACATATATAATTTTTTATATCTTGAAATGTTTAGAAATTCAAGTTTCATAAAAGTATCAGTACCTCCAACTTGTAAACTTATTTTCCTTTTCCTAGATCCAACAAAAACATCAAAGAAGAGTTCAATAGGTAATTTTAGAAATATGTTTCAAGTTAACCAACGCTAAATTTCAATTATTTTTAAAATAATCTGTGATTTGGCTCTGTGTCTCCACTCACCTCTCATATGGAATTGTAATTCCCAATGTTGGGGGAGAAACTTGGTAGGGGGTGATTACATCATAGGGGTGAGTTTCCCCCTTGCTGTTGTGATAGTGAGTGATTTCTCACGGGATCTGTTTGTTTAAAAGTGTGTAGCACTTCTACATTTGCTCTCTCTTCCCCTTGCTTCAGTCATGTAGGACATGATGCCTTCCCCTTCACCTCCTGCCACAGTTGTACATTTCATGAGGCCTCCCCCAGCCACGCTTCCTGTACAGCCTGTGGAACAAAAGATAAATCAATTAAACCTCTTTTATTGATAAATTATCCAGTCTCAGTTAGTTCTTAAAAGCAATGTGAGAATGAACTAATACAGACAATTGGTATCAGAAGAGTGGGGCATTGCTATTAGGATACCTAAAAATGTGAAAGCAGGCTTAGAATTGGATAACGGGCAGAGGCTGGAACAGTTTGGAGGGCTCAGGAGAAGACAGGAAGATTGGCAATAGTTTGAAACTTCCTAGATACTTATAGGATAGTTGTAACCAAAATGATGATAGTGATATGGTCAGTGAAGTCCAGACTGGTCTCAGATGGAGATGAGGAACCTATTAAAAACTGGAGTAAAAGTCACTCTTGCTATGCTTTAGCAAAGAGGCTGGTGGCATTGTACCATGGCTCTAGAGATTTGTGGAACTTTGAACTTCAGAGAGATGACTTAGGGTATCTGGTAGTGGAAAAATTTCCAAGCAGCAAAGCATTCAGCATGCAGCCTGGCTGCTTCTAACAGTGTAGGCTCATACGACTTCATAAATAAATGGTCTGAAATTGAAGTTTATATTTAAAAGGGAAACAGAGCATAAAAGTTTGGTAAATTTGCAGGCCAACCATGTGGAAGAAAAGAAAAACCCATTTTTTCTGGTGAGAAATTTAAGACTGCAGAAATTTTACATAAATAGGGAAAGAAAAGTCACTTGTTGATAGCCAAGACTATAGGGAAAAATGCCTCAAAGTCATTTCAGAGACCTCATGGCAGCCTCTCCCATCATGGGCCTGGAGAGCATGGGGGAAAACTGTTTTTGTGGGCCAGGTCCAGGGTCTTGCTGCTCTGCACAGCCTTGGGACTTGGCACCCTGCATCCCAGCTGCTCCAGCTCCAGCCATGGGTAAAAAGACCTCAGATATGTCTCAGTCTACTGCTCCAGAGGCTGCAAGTCATAAGAAGACTTGGTGCTTTCCATGTGGTTTTAAGTAGGTGGGTGTGCAGAGAGCAAGAATTGAGACTTGGGAGCCTCCACCCAGATTTCAGAGGATGTATAGAAATACCTGGGTGTCTAGGCAGAAGTCTGCTCCAGGGGTGAAGCCCTCATGGGGAACCTCTACTGTGGAAGTACAAAGGGAAAATGTGAAGTTGGAACCCCCTCACAGAGTCCCCAATAGGGTACTGCCTAGTGGAGCTGTAGAGCCAATTTCTCCCATTTGGAATGGAAGTATTTACCCAATGCCCACATCCCCATTTTATCTTGGAAGTAAGTAGCTTGTTTTCGATTTTACAGTCTTATTGGTGGAAGGGACTTACCTTGTCTCAGATGAGACTTTGGACTTGGACTTTTGAGTTAATGCTGGAATGAGTTAAGAATTTGGGGGACTGGCCGGCGCGGTGGCTCAAGCCTGTAATCCCAGCACTTTGGGAGGCCGAGACGGGCGGATCACAAGGTCAGAGATCGAGACCATCCTGGCTAACACGGTGAAACCCCGTCTCTACTAAAAATACAAAAACTAGCCGGGCGAGATGGCGGGCGCCTGTAGTCCCAGCTACTCGGGAGGCTGAGGCAGGAGAATGGCGGGAACCCGGAGGCGGAGCTTGCAGTGAGCTGAGATCTGGCCACTGCACTCCAGTCCCGGCGACAGAGCGAGACTCCGCCTCAAAAAAAAAAAAAAAAAAAAAAAAAAAAAAAAAAAAAAAAGAATTTGGGGGACTGTGGAAAGGCATGATTGTGTTTTGAAATACGAGAAGGACATAAAATTTGGGAGGGGCCAGGGGCAAAATGATATTGTTTGGCTCTGGGTCCCCATTCAAATCTCATCCCAAATTGTAATTCCCAAAGTTGGAGGAGGGTTCTGGAGGGAGGTGATTGGATTATGGAGGTGGATTTCTCCCTTTCTGTTCTTGTGATTATGAGTGAGAGCGCATGAGATCTTTTGGTTTAAATGTGTGTAGCATGTCCCCCTTCACGTTCTCTTTCTCTCCTCCCCCCACGTGAAGATGTGCTTGCTTCTCCTTTGCCCTTCTGCCATGATTGTAAATTTCCTGAGGTCTGCCCACTCATGTTTCCTGTACAGACTGTGGAACTGTGAGTGAATGAAACCTCTTTTCTTTATAAATTACCCAGTGTTAGGTAGTTCTTTATAGCAGTGTGAGAATGGACTAATATAAATATATACTTCTAATACATTTAGGTATAATTCTAAGTAAAATTGTTTTAATTTTTTTTTAATATTTTCTATTTTTCTTTTCTACTTGAACTGGTGATGTCAAAATTTACTACATTTCCAGGAATAATTACATGTCATTTAAATTATTCTCTAATTTGAAATATTTAAGTATTGTAGAAATAGTGGAAAAATTACTCTTTTGACAGGTAGACATTTCTGACACTTCTCAAATCATTTAAGAAATTGACTTTCAATTGAGTTAGATATAAGACTGGTTCTAAATAAATGAAAAAAAAAATGGTATAGTGGATTCATTACTTAAGGCATTTGGAGCCCTGTGAATTTGAAAATGTCAAAACATATCTAAAAATAATCTTAGGCTATAGCAAAGACTAGATGACCCTGATTGTTTATTCAAAGGAAAAAATTACTAGAAAATGAGTTTTGAACATCAGACTAGTTCGATCATACCTAAAACTTTGCCTTAGTCTCAAGTATAAGAGATTTATAAGTGTCAATTATTTAGTAAATTAAATGATTGCAGTTTTCATATATCCTTTTCTATATAGTTATATGAATATTTTCTTACTGTTTCAAATTAAGTTTCAGAATTTTAGAAAAGTGTCTTGAGTGTATAATTTTTTTCTCATTACCTCCCTCAATTATGACAGATTTTATATTGACTTTCAAAATAGTGACAATTAGGACTGAGAGAAGTGTAACAACATAGATGGCATTTAAAATTTTAAGCTCCTGTGTCGTGAACTGAAACTCATTTCATGTAAGTATGCCAAACATTCCTCTGTGTGTTTGTTTGTGTGTGCAATGGTTTTACTGTCCTTCAATTGCTATGGGCTTTGAAAATGTATTTTTAAAATATCAAAAAACGAACATTTATTTATGCGCTTTTCATTTGAGTTTCATTTGAATTTAGAAAACTGTTGATATTTTAAATAAAATTATAGATATGGTTTTAGAGACATCCAAAATTAAATTTTAAAACATACACAATACGGGGGCAGAGCAAGATGGCCGAATAGGAGCAGCTCCAGTCTCCAACTCCCAGCGCGAGCGACACAGAAGACCGGTGATTTCTGCGTTTTCAACTGAGGTACTGGGGTCATCTCGCTAGGGAGTGCCGGACAATCGGTGCTGGTCAGCTGCTGCAGCCTGACCAGCGTGAGCTGAAGCAGGGCGAGGCATCGCCTCACCTGGAAGCGCAAGGGGGAAAGGAATCCCTTTTTCCTAGCCAGGGGAACTGAGACACACAACACCTGGAAAATCGGGTAACTCCCACCCCAATACTGCGCTTTAAGGAAACAGGCACACCAGGAGAATATATCCCACACCTGGCCGGGAGGGTCCCACGCCCACGGAGCCTCCCTCACTGCTAACACAGCCGTCTGCCGCGATCTATCCGCAAGGCAGCAGCGAGGCTGGGGGAGGGGCGCCCGCCATTGCTGAGGCTTAAGTAGGTAAACAAAGCCGCTGGGAAACTCGAACTGGGTGGAGCTCACAGCAGCTCAAGGAAGCCTGCCTGTCTCTGTAGACTCTACCTCTGCGGACAGCGCACAGCTGCAGCCCATTAGGGGAAAGAGCGGGGCGGTGCAGACGCGAACAACTCTGTCTGACAGCTTTGGGGAGAGCCGTGGATCTCCTAACGCGGAGGTTGAGATCCGAGAACGGACAGACTGCCTGCTCAGGTGGGTCTCTGACCCCTGAGTAGCCTAGCTGGGAGACACCCCCACTAGGGGCAGTCTGACACCCCACACCTCACAGGGTGGCGTCACCCCTGAGAGGAAACTTCCAAAGAAAGAATCAGACAGGTACACTCGCTGTTCAGCAATATTCTATCTTCGGCAACCTCTGCTGCTGATACCCAGGCAAACAGGGTCTGGAGTGGACCTCAAGCAATCTCCAACAGACCAACAGACAGTCCTTCTGACTGTCAGACGGAAAACTATCAAACAGGAAGGACACCTATACCAAAACCCCATCCGTACGTCACCATCATCAAAGTCCAGAGACAGATAAAACCACAAAGATGGGGAAGAAGCAGGGCAGAAAAGCTGGAAATTCAAAAAATAAGAGCGCATCTCCCCCTGCAAAGGAGCGCAGCCCATCGCCAGCAACGGATCAAAGCTGGTCAGAGAATGACTTTGACGAGATGAGAGAAGAAGGCTTCACTCCATCAAACCTCTCAGAGCTAAAGGAGGAATTACGTACCCAGCGCAAAGAAACTAAAAATCTTGAAAAAAAAGTGGAAGAATTGACAGCTAGATTAATTAATGCAGAGAAGATCATAAACGAAATGACAGAGATGAAAACCATGACACGAGAAATACGTGACAAATGCACAAGCTTCAGTAACCGACTCGATCAACTGGAAGAAAGAGTATCAGCGATTGAGGATCAAATGAATGAAATGAAGCGAGAAGAGAAAACCAAAAGAAAAAAGAAGAAAAAGAAATGAACAAAGCCTGCAAGAAGTATGGGATTATGTAAAAAGACCAAATCTACGTCTGATTGGGGTGCCTGAAAGTGAGGGGGAAAATGGAACCAAGTTGGAAAATACTCTTCAGGATATCATCCAGGAGAACTTCCCCAACCTAGTAGGGCAGGCCAACATTCAAATTCAGGAAATACAGAGAACGCCACAAAGATACTCCTCCAGAAGAGCAACTCCAAGACACATAATTGCCAGATTCACCAAAGTTGAAATGAAGGAAAAATCTTAAGGGCAGCCAGAGAGAAAGGTCGGGTTACCCCAAAGGGAAGCCCATCAGAATAACAGCAGACCTCTCGGCAGAAACTCTACAAGCCAGAAGAGAGTGGGGGCCAATATTCAACGTTCTTAAAGAAAAGAATTTTAACCCAGAATTTCATATCCAGCCAAACTAAGCTTCATCAGTGAAGGAGAAATAAAATCCTTTACAGATAAGCAAATGCTTAGAGATTTTGTCACCACCAGGCCTGCCTTACAAGAGACCCTGAAGGAAGCCCTAAACATGGAAAGGAACAACGGTACCAGCCATTGCAAAAACATGCCAAAATGTAAAGACCATCGAGGCTAGGAAGAAACTGCATCAACTAACGAGCAAAATAACCAGTTAATATCATAATGACAGGATCAAGTTCACACATAACAATATTAACCTTAAATGTCAATGGACTAAATGCTCCAATTAAAAGACACAGACTGGCAAACTGGATCAAGAGTCAAGACCCATCAGTCTGCTGTATTCAGGAGACCCATCTCACATGCAGAGACATACATAGGCTCAAAATAAAGGGATGGAGGAAGATCTACCAAGCAAATGGAGAACAAAAAAAAGCAGGGGTTGCAATCCTAGTCTCTGATAAAACAGACTTTAAACCATCAAAGATCAAAAGAGACAAAGAAGGCCATTACATCATGGTAAAGGGTTCAATTCAACAGGAAGAGCTAACTCTCCTAAATATATATGCACCCAATACAGGAGCACCCAGATTCATAAAGCAAGTCCTTAGAGACCTACAAAGAGACTTAGACTCCCATACAATAATAATGGGAGACTTCAACACTCCACTGTCAACATTAGACAGATCAACGAGACAGAAAGTTAACAAGGATATCCAGGAATTGAACTCATCTCTGCACCAAGCGGACCTAATAGACATCTATAGAACTCTCCACCCCAAATCAACAGAATATACATTCTTCTCAGCACCACATCGCACTTATTCCAAAATTGACCACATAATTGGAAGTAAAGCACTCCTCAGCAAATGTACAAGAACAGAAATTATAACAAACTGTCTCTCAGACCACAGTGCAATCAAACTAGAACTCAGGACTAAGAAACTCAATCCAAACCGCTCAACTACATGGAAACTGAACAACCTGCTCCTGAATGACTACTGGGTACATAACGAAATGAAAGCAGAAATAAAGATGTTCTTTGAAACCAATGAGAACAAAGATACAACATACCAGAATCTCTGGGACACATTTAAAGCAGTGTGTAGAGGGAAATTTATAGCACTAAATGCCCACAAGAGAAAGCAGGAGAGATCTAAAATTGACACTCTAACATCACAATTAAAAGAACTAGAGAGGCAAGAGCAAACACATTCAAAAGCTAGCAGAAGGCAAGAAATAACTAAGATCAGAGCAGAACTGAAGGAGATAGAGACACAAAAAACCCTCCAAAAAATCAATGAATCCAGGAGTTGGTTTTTTGAAAAGATCAACAAAATTGACAGACCGCTAGCTAGACTAATAAAGAAGAAAAGAGAGAGGAATCAAATAAACGCAATAAAAAATGATAAAGGGGATATCACCACCGACCCCACAGAAATACAAACTACCATCAGAGAATACTATAAACACCTCTACGCAAATCAACTAGAAAATCTAGAAGAAATGGATAATTTCCTGGACACTTACACTCTCCCAAGACTAAACCAGGAAGAAGTTGAATCCCTGAATAGGCCAATAGCAGGCTCTGAAATTGAGGCAACAATTAATAGCCTACCCACCAAAAAAAGTCCAGGACCAGATGGATTCACAGCTGAATTCTACCAGAGGTACAAGGTGGAGCTGGTACCATTCCTTCTGAAACTATTCAATCAATAGAAAAAGAGGGAATCCTCCCTAAACTTTTTATGAGGCAACATCATCCTGATACCAAGCCTGGCAGAGACACAACAAAAGAGAGAATTTTAGACCAATATCCCTGATGAACATCGATGCAAAAATCCTCAATAAAATACTGGCAACCGGATTCAGCAGCACATCAAAAAGCTTATCCACCATGATCAAGTGGCTTCATCCCTGGGATGCAAGGCTGGTTCAACATTCGCAAATCAATAAACGTAATCCAGCATATAAACAGAACCAAAGACAAGAACCACATGATTATCTCAATAGATGCAGAAAAGGCTTTTGACAAAATTCAACAGCCCTTTATGCTAAAAACGCTCAATAAATTTGGTATTGAAGGAACGTACCTCAAAATAATAAGAGCTATTTATGACAAACCCACAGCTAATATCATACTGAATGGGCAAAAACTGGAAAAATTCCCTTTGAAAACTGGCACAAGACAGGGATGCCCTCTCTCACCACTCCTATTCAACATAGTGTTGGAAGTTCTGGCTAGGGCAATCAGGCAAGAGAAAGAAATCAAGGGTATCCAGTTAGGAAAAGAAGAAGTCAATTGTCCCTGTTTGCAGATGACATGATTGTATATTTAGAAAACCCCATTGTCTCAGCCCAAAATCGCTTAAGCTGATAAACACTTCAGCAAAGTCTCAGGATACAAAATTAATGTGCAAAAATCACAAGCATTCTTATACACCAGTAACAGACAAGCAGAGAGCCAAATCAGGAATCAACTTCCATTCACAATTGCTTCAAAGAGAATCAAATACCTAGGAATCCAGCTTACAAGGGATGTAAAGGACCTCTTCAAGGAGAACTACAAACCACTGCTCAGTGAAATCAAAGAGGACACAAACAAATGGAAGAACATACCATGCTCATGGATAGGAAGAATCAATATCGTGAAAATGGCCATACTGCCCAAGGTGATTTATAGATTCAATGCCATCCCCATCAAGCTACCAATGACTTTCTTCACAGAATTGGAAAAAACGGCTTTAAAGTTCATATGGAACCAAAAAAGAGCCCGCATTGCCAAGACAATCCTAAGTCAAAAGGACAAAGCTGGAGGCGTCACGCTACCTGACTTCAAACTATACTACAAGGCTACAGTAACCAAAACAGCATGGTACTGGTACCACAACAGAGATATAGACCAATGGAACAGAACAGAGTCCTCAGAAATAATACCACACATCTACAGCCATCTGATCTTTGACAAACCTGAGAGAAACAAGAAATGGGGAAAGGATTCCCTATTTAATAAATGGTGCTGGGAAAATTGGCTAGCCATAAGTAGAAAGCTGAAACTGGATCCTTTCCTTACCCCTTATACGAAAATTAATTCAAGATGGATTAGAGACTTAAATGTTAGACCTAATACCATAAAAACCCTAGAAGAAAATCTAGGTAGTACCATTCAGGACATAGGCATGGGCAAGGACTTCATGTCTAAAACACCAAAAGCAACGGCAGCAAAAGCAAAAATTGACACATGGGATCTAATTAAACTAAAGAGCTTTTGCACAGCCAAAGAAACTACCATCAGAGTGAACAGGCAACCTACAGAATGGGAAAAAATTTTTGCAACCTACTCATCTGACAAAGGGCTAATATCCAGAATCTACCAAGAACTCAAACAAATATACAAGAAAAAAGCAAACAACCCCATCAAAAAGTGGGGAAAGGATATGAACAGACATTTCTCAAAAGAAGACATCCATACAGCCAACAGACACATGAAAAAATGCTCATCATCACTGGCCATCAGAGAAATGCAAATCAAAACCACAATGAGATACCATCTCACACCAGTTAGAATGGCAATCATTAAGAAGTCAGGAAAACAAGGTGTTGGAGAGGATGTGGAGAAATAGGAACACTTTTACACTGTTGGTGGGATTGTAAACTAGTTCAACCATTATGGAAAACAGTATGGCGATTCCTCAAGGATCTAGAACTAGATGTACCATATGACCCAGCCATCCCACTACTGGGTATATACCCAAAGGATTATAAATTACTCTACTACAAAGACACATGCACACGTTTGTTTATTGCGGCACTATTCACAATAGCAAAGACTTGGAATCAACCCAAATGTCCATCTGTGACAGACTGGATTAAGAAAATGTGGCACATATACACCATGGAATACTATGCAGCCATCAAAAAGGATGAGTTTGCATCCTTTGTAGGGACATGGATGCAGCTGGAAACCATCATTCTTAGCAAACTATCACAAGAAGAGAAAACCAAAACCGCATGTTCTCACTCATAGGTGGGAACTGAACAATGAGATCACTTGGACTCGGGAAGGGGAACATCACACACTGGGGCCTATCATGGGGAGGGGGAGGAGGGAGGGATTGCATTGGGGAGTATACATGATATAAACGTCATGCACATGTACCCTAGAACTTAAAGTATAATAAAAAAAAAAAAGAAAGAAAAAAAAACAAAAAAAAACAAAAAAAAAAAAAAAAAAAAATAAAACATACACAATACACAAAAAACATTGTGTATTGTGAATGTGATAATGTGATTGCTAACATTATATATCAATTTGACTGAACTAAGGGATGCCCAGATAGCCAATGGATTTGTGCATTCCAACACTGCTATAAAGAACTAGTTTAGATTAGGTAATTTATGAAGAAAAGTGGTTTAATTGACTTACAGTTCCACAGGCTATACAGGAAGTATGGCTGGAAGGCCTTAGGAAACCTACAGTCATGGCAAGGGTGAAGGGAAAGCAAGCACATCTTACCATGGTGAAGCAGGAGAGAAAGAGAGAGAGAGAGAGAGAGAGAGAGAGACAGGGAGAGAGAGAGAGGGGGAGAGAGAGAGAGAGAGACAAGGGAGAAGTGCTACATACTTTCAAACAATCAGATCTCATGAGAACTCCATCATGAGCACAACAAGGAAGAAGCCTGTCCCCATGATTCAATCATTTCCACCAGGCCCTTCTTCAACACTTGGGGATTACAATATAACATCAGATTTGGGTGTGAACACAGAGCCAAACCAGCAAAACACCATTTCTGAATGTATCCATGTGGGTGATTTTAGAAGATATTAACATTTGAATCAGTAGTTTGGGTAAAAAAGATTGCCTTGATTAATGTGAACAAGCATCAGTCAATCTACTGAGGGCATAAAATAGAATAAAATGATGAAAGAAGTTTAATTCACTTTCTCTATTTGAGTAAGGGCATCCATCTTCTCCTGCCCACAGACTTGAACTAGGACATACACCATTGGCTTCCTTAATTCTCAAGCCTTTCAGCATGAACTAGAATTATACCACTGATTTCTCTGGGCTTCCAGGTTATAGACAATAGATGAAGGGACTTTTTGGCCTCCATAATCATGTGAGCCAATTCCTCATAATAAATATATTTTTATCTCTTGATAGATAGATGATGATAGATAGATAGATAGATAGATAGATAGATATCCTGTTGATTCCTTTTCTCTGGAGAACCATGATGAATTCAGTGAGAATATTAAGAAATCCTTTATCAAGTTAATATTTTGAAAATAATTCTGCCTATTATTGAAACATAACAGTTTTAAATAAATGCTTCCGTGCATTACATATTTTATTCAAATGTTTACATCCTATCTTCTCTCTTTGAAGGCATAGATACAGACATACAGGCACAGGGATAGGTAAGTAGATGGATATAGATGTATAAATATATTTGTGTATATTATTATTATATACACAAGTTTGACTTCTCTAAGATTTTCTAAACATTAAGTACCTAGACATTTTACATGGTTTCCAGAACACTAAATTTATCCAAAATATAAGTGCTTTTCCAGACAAGATGTATTATTTAAAGACTTCTAATTTTTTGTAGCATGAGGATAAAATAAAAATTTTAAATACATTGCTACCTTGTTTTCTCTTGGCCATCATAAGCATTATGTCATTTTCTCATTTATCTGAATAAAAAGAATTATTAATTCCAAGCTAAATTAGAATTTCATAAATAAAAGCATAATTTTTTTTCATATTTCAATTTCTCACTTTCTCTTTTTTATGACATTTATTCTTACTTTAGAATGACTAAGATGATCTTTATTACATTGCTTTTTAAAAGTCTTTGGTAAACAGGCACCTGAGGTTACCTCATATTTCCCTTTGTGTAATGGATCAGCTTAAATCAGCCTGGAGGTTAATTCATCATTTTTAAGTTATACTGTGAAACTAATTAACTCACATAGCTCGATACTGCCAGGATATCTTAAAATATTTATTTCTAATTCCCACTTGGTTTTCTAGATCCATTGTTTTATAATATTTTATATTATTTTCAATTAATATCTCTATAAAATCCCCTTGAGAAAAACATACATCCTTCTACATTATTTCTGAATATTATTTTCTGAGTGGGTTTCTTCAGTCTAATTGTAGTTTATTACTCATTTCCTTTCCTTTATGTTATAGTGTTTTTCTCAACTTCTGAAAATATTCTTCACTTGAATTTATCCCTGAATAGTTACATGTAGATATCTTTGTTCCTTTGAAATTTTTTTCTGTTTTAGTAAACATAATATTAGTTATTAAGATGTGCTACCTTTCTTTGACTCCTATTATCCATTCTTTATCTTGTTAACAATTAAGAGAAGAGGTATTGGTGTTTTTTATATATGCAACTACAATTATTTTAACATTTACAAAACATTGATTTGGAACAAGATATATAGCTCCTTATTTTCTTTTGCATTAAAATATGTGGGTTTTGCTTTTTAAAGGATTTTTAAAGTATTAATTGATTCATAAGAAATATTTGTAATATTTTATTAGTTTAAAACTTTTAAGTCCTTGTTTGGAGTTAATGTAAGTATTTTGGTGTGTATGTGTGTGTCTGTGTGTGTGTATCTGAGAGAGACAGAAAGAGATTCTACGTGTCTCTACCTTTGTTTTTAGCTTTCTTTTGCTACATTCTAGCTTTGTTATGTTATAGTCATAGAATAGTGTCTACACTGTGATTTATTGGAATTTTGGAGTGTCTAAAAATGAGATAATTTTTAAAGTGATACGCTTACAGAAGTTCAAAGAAAGGACAAAACAGAAGTTATAGAGAATGTTACGAAAACATGGGATACAATTAGAACACTGCAGAGGAAAATTCTGCTTTAAATATTTTCATTTCTAAAAACAAAAAATGAACACAAATTAATTACATACTTAATTCAAGAAAATAGTTTTTAAAAAAACAACCAAATGAACCTAAGAAAATTTGATGAAAGTAATTACTAAAGAGAAATACAGACATTAAACATTAGAAAATAATAAACAGTATACAAATAATAAATAAAACCAAATGTTGACTGTTGGCAATAAAAGCAAACCATAAGATTAAAAAAAAAAAAAATTAGTTCACCTAATCAAAAGAACATAAAAAGCAAAAATATGCAAAATGAAAAGAAGCAACATTTCAGTTTGATAGGAAAAGAACATTCTTAAATGTACTGATTTTTCATTCAGGGTGAATATGAGATGACAGTCTGCTGAAAAGAAACACAATATTCTATAATTATCCAGAACATCAAATAAGGTATCTTCTAAAACTCAGTTACATCAAATGTCTCACATGTTCTGCAGTGTTTACTTGTATTCATAGCTTAAGGCAATATACAAAGTTGAGACTACAGAGAGAGTCTTGTGAAATATAATAAAGTGTGGGTCACATAATGCTAAAGTAAAAAAAGTATTAATTTTCTTAAATGTGTAAGAGTCATGTGATTCAGCTGGGATATATCAAGGAAACAATGAACTTAATTATGGGCAGCACTAACCTCCTCACACTTTATCTAGGTAGGCTCAGTCCTGGAAGCTGTCTGATGTCTTGAATTTATAATTGCCTTGAATAGGAAAAAACAGATTTATTTCATTTAAAAATTAAAAAGGAGAAAACACCACTCTCTGACTAAGAACAGGGCTCAGCCTGATCTGAACCTGTGTTCCAGAAACCTAGTGGTTTCAGAAACGAAGAGCTAGGGTGTTGCCAGTGCTTCTGTGAATATGACATTGCTGTAAATCACATGACATTAAATACTCCAGAACCAATTGCTAAGTCATCTAGACGTCCACATAATCTAAACAAACTTAGACTGATATTAAGCTGCCCATTTTTCTTCACCCTCTGCCTATAATGAAGAGATCACAAATTCCATTTTGTTGAGTCCCTCCCATGAGGCTGAGGCTGTGTCAGCAAACATCTGCACCTAAAAATAACAACAATAAATAGGTAAACTCTGAGAAATGCTGATAAAAGATTATAAAGCTGATAAAAAATTAGCATTAAACGCTGATTTTAATTAAAAAATTAAATGCTGATAAATGCTGATTTGAAAAATGTTAATTTTGTATTAGCAAAGAATGACTGCCCTCCAGTCAACACAAAACTATGCTGACACATACAACTCCCACACACAGAGCTAATTAAGAGTAACAACTTTCAGAACATTTTAGCCTGTGGCTCTGTTAAGTATTGGCTGTAGCAAGGCATGAGTGCAGAGTACCTTTTACTTATTTTAGTCATGTAATCATCAGATGGGTTCTTCCTGCCCACTGCATAGACAAAAATCAATCCACTGAGACTACAGCATTGCAGTAGAGAAGTGGTTTAATTGATGTGAGGCTGGCCCACATGAGAGAACTGAAGTTAGCACTCATATCATAGCTAAGGAATGGGTGATCTTTACTGACTGAGGATGAAATCATAGGGGTGTGGAAAATGGTACTCATATGGTGAGTCCACCTCTGGGTGGGGCTACAGGATCAGTTGAGTCATGAGTCTGGGTGGGAACAGTCTGAAAGGTATCTCAAAAAACCATTAGGTTCTACAATAGTGATGTTATCTATAGCAGTAATTGGTCAAGTCACATATCTTGTGACCTCTGGTCACATAACTCCCGAGCAGTAAAGGATTATAGACACTATGACTACATCTTAGCAGAGTTCAGGCCCCTCCCATAATCCTATTCTTGCAACTTTTCATTAGTTTCACAAGGGTGGTTTTGGGTCTCTGAGCAAAGAGAAGAGTAGTTTAAGGAGGGGTTATTATTGTCGTGTTCAAGTTAAACTGTAAACTAAATTCCTCCCAAAGTTAGCTTGGCCTATGCCCAAGAATGACCAAGGATGGCTTAGGGGTCAGAAGCAAGATGGAGTCAACTATGTCAGATAGCTCTCAGTAGTAAGTTTGCAAAAGCACCTTCAGTAGACTGTGAACCTAGGAGAAATATTCCACATGTTGTGAAAGAAATGTTTCAGGTAAAAGCTGAGATAAATATTCAAAAAATAAGTTAATGAAGTTGCCTAGATGAATTCATGGAGCAGAATCAATGCAGGTACCAAAAAAAAAAAAAGAACAAATCAGATAATACAAAACCTGGATAAATACTGCTGAGGAACTTCTGCCAAGGTGCTTCTGGTAACATTTATATGTTCGAGGTGCTAATGTGTTTACGGTGTTTGACTATTTTCAGTAAGCTACAGCTAAAAAAGTTATTTCTACTCTTGATGGCATGTTGGATCTTTAAAAAAATATTAGTACTGGGTATCAAAAATCACCACCTTCTGATTTAACTTATCTCCTTGTAGCCTGGGCATCGCATTTTAAAATCTGATTTTTTAAAAGTGTCCCAGAGATTTCTAACATGCAGCAAATGTTGAAATTCACTGAGTGAGGAAAACACGCTTAGAATAAATGTACATTCCTACCTGTTCCATCCCCCAAAGATTGCAGCTTCTCATCTGTTGCTATACCAAACCAAGTAGCAGGATGATAAAAATGGGATTCCTTTTTCTTTGTTTTAATTACGCTCTAGAAAAGAGATTGGCCTGCCTGCATTTGTAAATAAAAATTTTACTGGAACACAATTATGGTTTCTATTTTTCATCTATTATACTACTATGTTGGAGTTGAGTAACTACCACAAAGACTGTATGTTGGCAAAACTGATTGGCGCTTTACAGAAAGTTTGCTGACCTTTGACTGATGAGACTAACTGGGCCACTCTTGCTCCTTGCCTATTTTTTATTCATTATCCTCCCTCATCATTGCCAGTAAGCTACAGGAGGGGTAAGAAAAGTAAGATGGGCAGAGAAAGCACATGTTACAATTTTGAAGGAATTTCATGATTTTTAATCTCTATACTCGAATGGACATAAAAATTACTGAAGTGAGAATGTTTGAGGTTAAAGAGGAATAAAACTTCCTATTTACTGACTGCTATAAACTGAATGTTTGCATCTCTACAAATTCATATGTTGAAGCCCTAATCCATAATCCATAGTGTGGTTGAATTTGGAGACATGTCCTCTAAAGAAGTAATTAGGTTAAATGAAGTCATAAGAGTGTGACCTTAATCCAGTAGGATTAGTGTCTTCATAAGAAGAGACACCAGAGAAAGCATTCTTTTTCTTTTTTTCTAAATCTTTCTCTTCTCCTGCCACCCCTACTTCTACCCTCAGCTGCACACCCACTTGTTACAGGACTGCCAGTTTTCTATGCCCACTACACAGCAACAGACCAATACACTAACAGCAGTGTTGCAGCAGAGAAAGGGTTTAATAATCACAACTCACCCAATGAGGAAATGAGAAAGATTCTCAAGCCTCAAATCCATTTTGTCAAGGGGCTGTGGGCAAGGGTTTTCAAGGGGATTTGTGAAGAGTGAGGGGCTGGAAAACTTGAGGTCGTCAATTGGTCAGGATAAGGGACATGAAATCATCAAGATGCAGCAACTGCATTTCTTCATGAGTCAGCTTCTTACTGGGCCTGCCAGATCAGCTGTCATCTATAGTTTTCTTAGTATGAAGAATTTAGGAAAGAAGCTCCAATAGAAGTCTTATCATCTCACAATGTCTTAGACTTTATAGAATAGAAAATGAAGAGTCTTGTGATAAGGGTCACATTACACTGGAGTAGTGACTCTACAAGTAAGTGAGCCAAAAGGCAAGTTGGCATAATGATTGCTGCTGTGATTAGCTGGATTTTTTTTTCTTAATCGATTTTATAAAATCCTGAGGTGAGGTGGTTTCACACTGAGGTAAGAACATGTGAAGATAAGTGAAAAGGAAGCCAACTGCGAGCCAAGAAATGAGCCCTCTCCAGAAATCAAATTGGTTTGATGTTGAACTTTCAGCCTCCAGAATTGTGAGAAAATAAAATTTCTGTTGTTTAGACCACTCAGTCTGTTATTTTGTTATGGAAATTTGAGTAGACTAAGACACAAGTGAAAAGTTAAGAGATAAGCTATAGGCTTCTCAAATTTAAACCCAGAGAAAAAGGAAAAATTAGCTTCAGCACAGTTTTAAAAGGTCAGTTTTGGAGGAGGCAGAATAAAGTGGTTTTCTAGTTGGAACTCACCATGGGTTACATTTTGGACATTTGCACAAAGCATTCTCATCACTGTGACACATTTTAAAAGTAATTTTGAACACAAGATAGATATTTCCTTTCATGATTACCTGGTTTTGTTTCTTCTTCTTTTTTTTCTTTTGTTTTAGTTTCTGATGTCATTGTAGTTGTTTCCATACATTGGGGAAAATGCCTTAATTTACTTCTTAATGTAAATTTGTAACTTGTATATAAACATGTTGTAAAATTTACTACGCATTCCCATTATCTTTGTTCAGTTTTGTAATAAAAACTTACTCCTCTTATGAAGGACTTCTCTTTTCTCTAACTACCCTCCTCATCCACATCACAAATTATCAGTAATATTTTATAGAAATAGTAGAACAAAATATATAACACAGACACACAAACACATATATATGCATATACATAATTCTGAAAAGAAATTACCAAAGTTAATCTCCCCTAAAATTATTGTTCAAAGTTATATGCCTTGAAAAAATTAAAATAACATGACAAGAAAAATTTTTCTTTATTATAATCTACTTCTAATTGGGGAAAAAAAGTCTTGAATTTTTTTACAAAAATATTTGCTTTTGGGAGATGCTTCTTTTCACCCTTATTATTCTCTTGACTCCAATTAAAAGGAAATTTTACTTTAGCCCTTTGGAAAGTCTGGCTAGATATGTTAAGAATCTCACATCTACTTATAAATGACTTTTGTCATTTTTTTACTTTTTAAAATTCAAATATGTTACATATATTTTATTATGGAAATATTTTAAGTAGTTTGGAAATGAACTGCCACATGGAATTCAAAACAAAGAAACTTCTATTGCCTTTTATTTTTTAAGTACTACAACCACATTTTCTCCAAGTACAATTTTTGTTTTCTGTTTACCAATAGACCAGTATGAGAAATTGTGGTACCAACATCTTGCTCTCTCCAGAACAAAAGGTAAGCATACTTACTGGCTGCTATGAAAGATTCAGGTGTCATAAGCTCAGAGCACTCATGTAACACAACTAGTGTTGCATACACATTACTTGGTACACTCCACAGGGAGATTGGGGCTCAGAAAATCAGTAGAAAAAAAATGATATTCTGGTTACTGCTAGTTCTGTAAAAATTAAAATTCTTTATCCCTGACCCAGAAATCATGTCTCTGCTTTCAGCAACCATGAAATTGTGGTAAATTTACTTATTAGATTTCAAGTAGGGTAAAATTTCAGACTTTACACAATTTTTGACAATTTTTATCCTCCAATAAACTAGACTAGCTGTGATGACAGACTCTTAATGTGGCCTGCATTATTGCTGCCTCTTTTTGTTCACACCCTTGTGGAATACCCTCCACTCTATTGAGTATGGGCTGGACTTGTGACTTGCTTCAAACTGATAGAATATGGCAAAAGTATATGATTTCATATATAATATATAACATAAGTTGTATATTCATTTTTGAGTCTCTTCTTGGCTGGCTTTAAGGTAGCAAGGAACCATATTGAGGAACCAAAAAATAGCAAGGAATAGCAGTCAATCTCTGAGAGTGAAACAATGAATTTCTCCAACAACCTGAATGAGCCTTGAAGAACATCTTTACCCATCCAAACCTCAGATGAAACTGTGGCCCCAGCCAACCCTCTAATTGCAGTCCTGTGAGATCCTGATCAGAGAACTGAGATAAGCTGGGTCTGGACTCCTAGATCTCAAAAACTGTGATAAAACAAATACATGTTGCTTTAAGCTGCTAAGCTTGTGGTAATACTGGTATGTAGCAATACATAAATAATATACTATCTTACCCACAGCATGGCCTCAGGGAGGCATTCCAAGGACATGAAACTGAAAGCTGCATGATCTCTTAAGGTCTGGACTCAGAAGTCAAATAACATCCTCCAACTGGTCAAAACAAGCCAGAATGCCAGCTTATATGCAAGGAGTGAGGAAATAAATTTCAGCTCTTAATGGAAGGAACGGAAAATTACAACTCAAAGGACAGTGGGAGGAACCATTTTAAACATCTTTAAAAACTAACTACCACAGTCTTTTCTGTGATCTTAATAATTCACATCCCTACCACATGCAAAATAAACTCCTTCTCGCCTGTCAAGACAAGTCTTGCCAGAAATGGCTTCAGGCTCAAAGTCCATCCATGAGATTCGCATTAGACTCCTCAAGTACTATCATTTTAAACAAAATTAGAAACTAGGGTTTCTGTTTTGTTTTATTCAATTTTTGTGGTTTAAAAATAGTGTAAAAGGAAATGCTCCCTGTTAACATAACAGTAGTTAAATGTAATCAAAATGACAAAACCTAGATGAGAGCCCACCCCTAAATGTAGAAAAACATTATCTCTTATTTCAGCTTTATTCTTTCCCCTTTCTTTTCAAAACTCTTAACTGAGTTTTACTTTGTCTTCAACCTTTCCTCTCAATGTATAATGGCTTTTCCTCTCAATGTATAACACTACTTCACTCTCCTACTTGTTCTTTAGCCAATAAGAGTTTTTAATCCATCTGTCTTAAAAGTGGCAGCAGTGAAGTTAGCAGCAAGGAAATGTAACAGGAGCATATTAGAGGAGAAAGGGATTATATGTTATCATTCTCGTTTGGCAATATGAATTAACAAAGCATAGATTATTGAAGTTTTTGTTGATATTGTTATCCCTTGTTTCATTTTCTCTTTCTTTAAGTGATATAACTAACATTTTAGGCAGTGGAATTTGTACGTTTTAAATGATGGGCAGGCCTTCTTTACTAAGATATGCTTCCTTTCCACTTTCTAGCTCCCATTCTCACCCACTGATTTTCCTATCGAGAATACAGGAAAAAAAAAAACAAAAAAACTGAAGATACAGGTTAAATAAGTCTGCTAAGTTACTCTAAAGCACTGGTTGGCAAACTTTTTCTGTGAAGAGCCAGACAGTAAATATTTTAGACTGTGGGCCAAATGTTGTCCACTGCAACTACATAACTCTACCACTGCAACATGAAAGCAGCCATTAATAATATGGAAACAAATGGGCGGCTTGTTTTACAGAAATCGTATGCAGACTGAATTTGATCTGCACACTGTAGTTTATAGACCCCTGACTTAGAGCAGCACTGTCCTCTACAAGTATAATGTGATCCTGCATATCTAACTTTATATTTTATAGTGGCCTCACTTAAAAACTAAACAGAAACAGGTAAAATTAATTTTGAGATTGTTTTCTTTAACCCACTATATCTAAAATATTAACTTTTCAACATGTAATCAATTAATAAAATTGTTATTTTATAGTAATTTTTCTATAAGAGTACGATCTTTTACAAGCTTTAAAAATATTTTAAACACTATCTTTTAAAAAATCTCTAGATTTGTTTTTCTTTCTTTTGTACTAACTTCAAAATGTAGTGTGAGTTTTATACTTATTATAGTACATCTCAATTAGGATCAGCCAAACATCACATGCTCAATTACCACATGTGTCTGTTGGCTATCTTATTGGGTGGAACAACCTTAGACTATGAATAAAGTGAAAACAAATTCATATTACCCAAAACCTATGTCGTCTTCTTTTGCCAGTTTAATTTCTCCTATACCTAAATTAGAAGGTTTAAGTAGACACTTTGATATTCAACAAAACTAAAAACCCATAATGTGTGTGTGTGTTTTTTTTTTTTTTTCCAAAACCATTGTCACTGACCTACAAGGGCATATATAGAGAGAATATATTAGTTAAATGATTGTCTTAACTTAGTGATTGGGTACTTTAGTTAGATATCCAAGTTACATGATCACAAAACATAATTTGGATTTCTTATTGAAAATGTAGATTTTCCCTACAGATTATATTTTATAGAACTAAATGTTGGCCTAAAATTTTATAATTAATAAATATTCCATGGTTTTTCTGGAACCCGGGCTAGTTTATACAAAGTTGCCTAGTGAAGGTAATATGGATATGCATATAAACTAATTCATGTAATGACTTGGGAACAAAACTATTATTTTAACAGTGACACAAACAAAAATGAATAAGAAAAAACCAGTCCTGGCAAACACAAGTGGCTTTTAGAAATTTTCATCATTTCTCACTCAACAAGCAATTCTCATTTATTTTCCATTTTATCTAATTTATTTTCTCTTTTCTTCTTCCTTGGTTTTATTTTTCCCTTCATTTTCCCATTATTTCTTACAAACTGAACTCTTTTCTTTATATGACCTCCCTCTCACCACCCTCAGAATTTTATTCTCAACTTTTACTCCCATCATATCTTATTAATAGATTCAGTCTCTCTCTTTTATCCTTACTCCTATTTTCACACGTGGTTCTTGTTCTCCTAGTGCCACTGTATTCCTTATAACATCCCTCCATTTATCTCTAACAATGTCCATGACATAAATCATCACTTCAATAGCCACTTTCAGTTTATCCAGCTCAAAATTCTTCAACAAAACTGACTGAAATAGAGCATGAGAGCTCATCAATTTGCCATAGGCTGTTAAAAATGAAACAGACCTTAAAAATATTTCCTGCACTTACAGATCCCTGATACAGTGCAAAGAATTTTTCACTTATGTGATACATTCCAGAATATTTCCAGCGGATGGGTGACTTGCTGTTTTTTATGTCACTCTTCAACAGTTTCAGTGATTTGACGCAATATAAAGCTAAGTGACAAATGTGAAACACCATGGACATTTTAATTGAAAAGTAGAAAGGGACAACAGTAGAGAGAGAAAGACAGAAAAGTAAAGATATACAGACAGGACCTGTGAGAGGAAAAGAGGAATAGAGACATGAACAAATAGGCAGAGGAAAATGAGAGGAAAGACACTCAGCAAGAGACAAAGAGGAAAAAAATGAGAGGAAATACATTAAAATTACATGATTATCTTTGGATGAAATGAATATAAGATAATTTCATTTTCTTGGCTTTATTTTTCATGTTTTCTATAAATAAGCATACATTACTTTCATAACTAGTTTAGATACAGTTCTGTAGACAATTTTGTGCTACAATCTAAAAAATCATATGTAATTTTAAATATAATTTAATATTAAGACAAAATAATTTTACCCATTCTTATTGTAAAAATATGACATTTATTGACATTCTTGGTCTGAAAGATAGGTTCTGGAATCAAGTGTTTTAATACAAATTTGAGTTTTAATCTCAAAGCTACTTCAATGAAGATATAATTAAGCTTTTGCATTAAACCTGGACTCTTAAATTTCTAAATGGTCTTATTTTCTAAAAGTGTTAGTTTTCACACCATTTCTCTAATAAGTTATCAGAGCCTCTAAATCTTTCCAGTGATGATCAAAATCAAAATTTAAATCTTTTCTTCTGGAAAACTCTAAATCATTATTAAAAGAAAAACAAACTAGAAATTCTTCTTGATATGAATTAACATCAACGGAAGATTAATACTAAATTGCGTGAGGAATAAATGAACTCTCAATGTTGTATTCCAGTCATATTTTACTTCCAACATGCTCCCGCTGGCCTTCCTGACCTCACAGGCTGTCTTTTTCAGGGCTGTCCTCTTCGGAACAACTGAATTACCTACATCAACTGTTTAGTCATTTGATAAATATTTTGTTAACTTTTGCTGTATACCCAGTATTGCTCTAAAATTTTACTATAAAAAGATAATTTATAAGATCTCTGCCTTTAAGACATGCCATAATAATATCTACAATTTAGTGTGATAAAGCACTTAGCAAAGATAGGGATGAAAGCCTATATCCAATGTCACCATGAATCCGGATGAAAATTAATAAATAGTAGGTGTCCAAAAATACATATGTGTCAAATTAATAGATAGTGGAGTATGTAATCAATATATTTAGAATATATGTAGAATTAATTTCCCTTGTTTTTCACAAATTAAAATGAAATGTTGGCATGAGTTAATTCCTTTGGAAATAACTTTATAATGCTATATGCATAAATAATATTGAGGAGATTATGTGAAGTAAAGGTAGAGGAACATTGTTGGGCAAATAATTTAGCAGCAAGCAATCTGTAGAACTAATGCAAGATTAGTATATCCTTTGAAGAGTATGTTAGAATTCTTTTTTTTAGAATTTTATCTGTTCTTTATATGGTTTTATTGTTTTCTTTTGTTTAGTTTTGTTGTTGTTGTTTGTTTGTTTTCCCAAGATGGAGTGTCACCCAGGTCTGGAGTGCAGTGGCGTGATCTCGGCTCACTGCAACCTCCGCCTCCCAGGTTCAAGCGATTATCCTGCCTCAACCTCCCACATAGCTGGGATTTCAGGTGCCCACCACTCTGCCCGGCTAATTTTTGTACTTTTTTAGTAAAGACAGGGTTTCATCATGTTGGCCAGGCTGGTCTTGAACCTCTGACCTGGTGATCTGCCTACCTCCCAAAGTGCTGGGATTACAGGTGTGAGCCCCTACGCCCAGCCCATATGAGTTTTATTATACATCCATTTTATTAAAATATTCTTGAAATCTTATTCTTTTTAGTCTTTGCTTTTTACTTAATGATATTTGAAGACACTGTAACTTGAAATAAAAGATAAAAAAACAGAACAAGTAAAAAAGTGATTTTTGAGACATAATAACCTAAAATTCTGGAACAAAAATAAACTCACATTTCAAATTAAGTAATTTGTGTAAGTGTACTTCACCTTTCTTTAAAAAACCACTAGTATCAAATGAAGATCTTCAAAAAGTGAGAGGGCTTCAGACAGTAGTTTTCATAATGAAAGAATTAGTGGGAGGAAGCAGCTTCTTTCACCTTTCCAATTCTTTTTAAGTCAGACATTTGTGTTACCCTAACTATAATTTATACTTTGAACCTTCAAGACACTAAGATTGCTGGCTTTTACCTTTTATTTTCTATAATCTGGTGTTGCGTAGACTCAGCCATTAAGCCATAAGAATCATCTATAAAAATGAATATCATATAAAAGTAATGAGTAATTAAATAATTGCATGAAAAATCATAGTGATTACTAGTATTTTATTATAATATTCTAAATATGTATTATTGGTTTATTATACTTTGCCCTGAAGACAATTCTAGAAGATTTGGTTTTCTGAGCTAAAATGATTTTTCTAATGAGAACAAAAGAACAATAAAATTATGCAATCAATTCCTCTGTCCTGTACCCCACAAAAAGAAAGACAGACTAAACAGAAATAATTTGTGTTTGACATTAGCAGCTTAATGCAACCAGTAATCTCAAATTTTAGAAAACCACCAGTTTTCAATTACAAACAAGTACAATATGGTGCTGTTTTATTACCAAGAGTTATGTTCCTATGTTGCACTACAAAATCATTGCCCATTGGTTTAACAAGTGTTTAAATGAGAGGCTTTGGAATCACATACTTGGGTTTAAATCCTAGCTCTGACATTTATAGCTGGCTGTTTGTGGATAAGTTATTTAAACTCTGTGTTTTAATTTCTTCATCAGCAAAGCTCAAAATAGTCTTGTATTTACCTCATAGTACACATTGCACAACCTCAGTGAGTGTGTTATCACTGAGAGAGATCTATAATGGGCTTACCAACAGTACTGAGGGAACAAAGTCCTATGAGATACTGGTGGTCATTTCCCAGCCTTCAGTAATTTCCCAGGTAAGAAAATGAGACATTTAAGAAATATCAGCTACACAGTTAAATCTGGAAGATTAGGGCTCTATCTCAGATCTTC
Organism: Trachypithecus francoisi; assembly: GCF_009764315.1. NCBI lineage: Eukaryota > Metazoa > Chordata > Mammalia > Primates > Cercopithecidae > Trachypithecus > Trachypithecus francoisi. The sequence goes on along the minus strand of NW_022681458.1, from coordinate 55,755,047 downwards.
CATCTGTAAGTGTACTATCCTAATCCACATCCTGGTTTATATCGTGACTGGCATCTTTCTCCAGCTTGCCCTTCTTTTCTCCTCAACTCCACCCCACCATCTTCATCATCACTATTGACCTCATCATCACTGTCGTCATCATGATTACCACCTGAGCCAGGAGTTACTCATTTCCAACTCTGTGCCAGACACTGTGTTTGTTATTTTACAATGATTACCCCAATGTTTCTCATAATAACTCTGGAAATGTTGGGTCATTGCTGGACACTTGAGACACTGAAGCTATAAAGCATTTAGGTAATTTTTTTCAAAGACTTTGAGCTACTGAGTGATAAAACTTGGAGCTAAAACTGTTTTTTGTAATGCCAAAGCCCAGGAGTTCTTTTAAAGCAGCTTTATTGAGATATAATTCACATACCATAAAATTTACCTATTAAACTATTCAATTAAACAGTTTTTGGTTTACTACATTAATAATTTTTTAAATTTTTACAAAGTACATATAATATAAAAGTTGCCATTTTAATCATCTTCAAGTGTACAGTTCATTTATCATATTCACTTGTACAACCATCACTGTTCTTTATTTCTAAAACGTTTTTATCACCCCAAACAGCAACTCTGTAATGATAAAGTGTAACTCCTCATAAATGCCCTTTATCATGTTGAGAAAGTTTTCTCTCTCCTAGTTTTCTGAAAGGTAATTTTTTTCCATGAAAAGGTGTTGGATTTTGTCAAATGTCTTTTCTTTTTTAAATGTAATTTTATTGCCTTTTTCTTTAATCTTGTGTTTTTTAAAATAATTTTGACTTTTATTTTATATTCATGGGGTACATGCGCAGTTTTGTTACAAGGGTATATTATGTGATGCAGTGGTTTGGAGTACAACTGACCAATCACTCAGTTAGTGAACATGGTACCTGGATAACTATTGGGCAGTTTTTCAACTGCATTGCTTGAGCTGATTCTGTTTTCTCCCCTTAGTGCTATTAATGTGATACATTGCATTGATTGACGTTCTCATATTGAACTTCCTTGCATACCTAGCATAAATCATCTTGATCCTGGTGTATAATCCTTTTAATATGCTGTAGGATTCAGTTTGCTAGTATACTGTTAGTGGGTTTTGCATTTAGACTTACAAAGAACATTGGTTTATAATCTTCCTTTTATGTCTTTATCTGGTTTTGATATCAGTGCTAGATAATAAAGCACTCAAAAAAGTTTTGGCCAGGCGCAGTGGCTCACGCCTGCAGTTCCACACTTTGGGAGGCCAAGGCGGGTAGATCACAAGACCAGGAGTTCAAGACCAGCCTAGCCAAGATGGTGAAACTCTCTCTACTAAAAATACAAAAATTAGCCTGGCGCTCTAGCAACCGCCTGTAATCCCAGCTACTAGGAAGGCTGAGGCAGAGAACTGCTTGAACCCAGGAGGTGGAGGTTGCAGTGAGCCAAGATAGTGCCACTCCAACCTGGGTGACAGAGCGAGACTCCATCTCAAAAAATAAAAAAGTTTTAGAAACCCACCATATTGATAAGAGTATGTCAAAGGAACACAGGAATCAATTGAAAGTGCTCCCAGTGGTTACAGCCAAACTAAGTTGAGCAAGGGAGTAAAGCATTGGATTATAACCCAAAGTATAAACTAAATATTCATGAGTCCATACTGACATACAATAAGCAAATTTCTGTATTATCTTTTCAGTTCTCCTTTAAATCTAAAACTGTTCTTAAAATACTGCATCTATTTAAAATTAAGGCAAAACAAAAAATCTGATGGTGGGGCAATAAGACTGGAATACAAAGATATATTTAAAAATATAAGAAATATATCTAAAGAGAACTCTACAGACGTGACTATTTTCACATGTAAACCAATGTTTGGAGTTGATAAGTGGTTGAATTTCTAATTCCGTGAGGCCTCTAACTTTGGTTACCTTTCTAATTTTATAGCATATTCAATTATCTCTTAATTGTAACATGCTAAAGGCAACAAAGATTATCAGTCCTTCCTATTAGTTTTATCCTTTCTAACCTCTTCACTAGAAGTTTGAGTCAATTTTGCGCCCCAGAAGGTGTTTGGCAGTTTCTGGGGCCATTTTTGGCTTTCACAACTATAGGAGTAGAAGTTATGCTGATGTTCTTTGAGAACAAAAACATACGTAGTGAGTAGAAGTCAGGTTTGCTACTAAACATCCTACAATAAATGACAACTCCTAACAACAAAGAATTACCTGGCCCCATATGTCAATAGTACTAAGAATATTGAGAAACCTTGCCCTGGATTTATAAGTCTGTATTCTCAGTTACCTCAGATGAAAGCTTTACAAAATATTTTGCCATTATATAAGACAAATCACCAATTTTCCAGTCTTTATTTTACCAAATAGACAACTGACCCATTATTAAGGATTTTGTTAGTGCTACACTTTAATTTTGGGACCAATCTTTGTTTGTTTGTTTGTTTTACATTTTTTATTTCCATAGGTTTTGGAGGAACAGGTGGTATTTGGTTACATGAGTAAGTTCTTTAGTGGTAATTTGTGAGATTTTTGATGCATCCATCACCCAAGCAGTATACACTGAACCCAATTTATAGTCTTTTATCCCTCACTCCCTTCCCACCCTTTCCCCCTGAGTCCTCAAAGTCAATTGTATCATTCTTATGCCTTTGCATCTTCATAGCTTAGCTCCCATCCTGTATCAGCCTGGGTGTACTAGCGTATGCTTAAATAATGAAGGGCCATGCGGTGTTTGGTTTTGTGTTCTTGTGACAGTTTGCTAAGAATGATGGTTTCCAGCTGCATCCATGTCCCTACAAAGGATGCAAACTCATCCTTTTTTATGGCTGCATAATAACACCGCATGTTCTCACTCATAGGTGGGAACTGAACAATGAGATCACTTGGACTCGGGAAGGGGAACATCACACATCGGGGCCTATCATGGGGAGGGGGGAGGGGGGAGGGGGGAGGGATTGTATTGGGAGTTATACCTGATATAAATGACGAATTGATGGGTGCTGACGAGTTGATGGGTGCAGCACACCAACATGGCACAAGTATACATATGTAACAAACCTGCACGTTATGCACATGTACCCTAGAACTTAAAGTATAATAAAAAAAAAAGAAGAGCCATACAATAATTTTTAGATATTTGTTTACCAGTCATATTACATGTCCATTTTAATATGGATAGGAGACATTAAATGATCATGGTGACAAGAAGAAGAAAGAAAGCTGAAGGTCTTATACCAGCTACAAAATACTGCAATCCAAAGCTACCTTCTTCTACAGTTTGTGGCAAGAACTAACCCTGTGGTGGCCACCAAACTGCGAGAAGGGAAAGGAACCATAACTATACAATGTTTCTGGAAGTAAATAATCATCAAATAGGATTGAACATATACAATTTTACATCATTTTTTGAGTTTCAACTTAATATTATGTTCTATAATTGTATATAATATTTTACCTATGTTCACAATATTATCAAAGTCTTCTTAATCAGTGTTTTTAGTGTCATATTATTTGATGGAATAGACTAACATCACCTCAAAAGCTATTCTCCAGTTGAGGTATTTAGATTTTTTTCTGCTTTCTGTTAGCTTACATGTTGCTTATGTCAGTAACAATCGGTGTTATGTTACAGTAAAAATATCCTAATGTCAGGAAGTTAAGGTAACAAAAATGTATTTCTTTTTCATACTATGTACATTTCCAATGTGATTAGGCTGTGGACTCTGCTCTACATCCTTCTCCCTCTGGGATCCAGGCTGACTGACCAAAATCTGCCTGGAATGTTGCTGATTGTCATGGTAAAATGAGAGGGAAAAGAAACTCTGAACGATTTAATACCAGTAATAAAAATCTCAAAACAAGAAATGACATGACATACATCATTTCTGTTTATAACTCATTGGTCAGATTTAATCACTTGATACTATGCAAACAAAAGAGCACTGGAATGTACAGTCTTACCATGAGCTTAGAATATTACAACGCTGAGACTTTAATGACCACAAAACTTCACAGCAGCCCATTTCATCACAAGCCAGGAAGCCAAGGAGGGAAAAAAAAAAAGATGGTTTCATGAGGCAGGCGCAAAGACTTGCTGCTTTGCGCAGTTTCAGGATTTGGTGTCCTGCATCCCAGCCACTCCAGCTGTGGCTAAAGTGAGCCAAAGTACAGCCTGGGCCTTGGTTACAGAAGGCATCTCTCATGAGGTTGTGGTTAAGCTGTCAGCCATAAATATGGTCTCTGAAAATAAGACTGGGACCATAGGATCCAATCTAAGCACCCTCACATGTGTCTTAGCAGGAAGTTATTTTTCCTCACGCTGTGGGTCATCCCATCAGACTGTCCATGACCTGGCTTCTTCTAGAAAAGTGGAGAAAGAGAGAGAGAAAGACACTGGGGGAAAGTAAAAACTTACATGATTTGATCCTATAAGTGACATACCACTACTCCTGTATTCTGTGGGTCACACAGAACAGCCCTAGTACAATTTGAGCAGGGATTACACAATGATGTATAAGGCCAACAGGTGGAATTATTGAGGGTCATCTTTGGGGGCTAACTACCTCAGCAAAATACATGAGTTCCCATGAAGATAGAAGAGTAGATATTGTTGTAAGAAAAGGTGGTTTACCTTTTTCTACACTATAAAGCAGAGTCATCAGCTGAGACTGAGGAAGGCAAGACACTTATTAGAATTTTGTGGCAAGGAATGAATGTTTAAACGTAAAGCTTCTTAGAGACTGGGAAGAAAATAAAGATCTGTGATAGGATTGACATAATATGCTGAATGACCACTCATTCTTGGTCATAAATTAAGGTATGACCAGTTATCATAATGTGTTTTTCTCCAACCATGTTTTGTTGCTTGTTGGTAGGCTCAGTAAAAGTGAACTACTGAATTTAAGCAAGGTACAGGTTTTGCAATGAAAATGCAATGGGAAAAAAGGTTGTAAGGAAACCAAAAGTATTTGCCAATAAACTATTAAATACAATCAAATAATATGTGTCATGGATAAATGCTAGGGAGTAGATATCAAACAACAGAATAATGATCAGAGGGTGAGCTACTTGAAATAAAATAATTGTAAGCCTTCAGGGATGTATCAGTACTTTATTTAAAGAAAGCATTGATTACCTATGACCTGTTCAAAGGTATTTGCTATTACACATTGAGAAATTGTTTTCTTAATTAAGGGAAAAATTAATTTAAAAATGTTTTGTTTGAAAGGTTATGACCAAGAAAGCTACTAGATCCCAAAATAATTTTCACATAAAATTGGATTAATATATTGTTTATGTTATATATAAACACTGACCACTATAGATGATAATCTACTCATCATATTACTGATAAATCATAAATAATACAGATTTTATTATTTCAATTTAATCTACTGTTAATAAGTACATCACAAATTCAAAAGACATACCTTACTTAATTTCCTATAAGTTTATCCTTGACATTGACAAATGTATGTCAATTGGGAATGAAAAATTATGCCACACTAAGGTTAACTAATTTTGGTATAATAAAATTATACTTTCATCACTTAGTAGATTAAGTAGTCTAACAAAGCTTGGGAATATCTCTGAGAAAATACAGATTTTTATATTATCATATTTCATGTGTGAATGAGGAAGAGACTTTTTCACTTGCCTTCATAATGATGGAAATTTCTTGACTGACTTCAACACAGAATAAGAAGAATTGCTAGATTCTAGGAAATGCACATGTTTTGTTAGTAGATACTGCCAAGTCATTTTGTCTTTCACTAATTTTACTGCTGAATATGGAAACATTAAGTGGTACATAAAAGAATGCCTTGAGTTCTAGTCATGGCTTTCCCTGCTTGCATTATTTAGTAGAGACCTAACTTCCACTCCAGTTTATTTAATCACTCCTTACTTTGTTGATTCAGTGACATGAGAGCCCCAAATAGCCAGAGAGCCATATACCTTCAAGTTCATGCCAACCATTGTGTTCCCTGATAAAAGCATTCATCCCTTGCAAAATAACACTGTTAATCAAGCTTCAAGAAAGGGAATAAAATTGTTCAAGTGCCTTATTAAGTGAAATAGTAAAAGGAATCTCTCCCACTTCCAACCCTTGACTTCAGACCCATATATTCTGACTAGATTTATCCAGTCAAATGTATCCAGTCAAATACAAATACTACAATCTGTAGGACAGAAGCCCAACATTGCAGGATGCTGTCTCTGAATGACATAATAAATATCTTCAGTTGGCCACTCTTATGTTATGCAATGCCAGCTGCTTTAAAGTGATAGAGTATAGGGCAGGACCAGTGAACTCAATTAGCATAAACTAATTATTTGGTGTACTTTGCTATAATATAATAAACATGTTCAGAAGCAAACCTGTATGAGGCAACATGGTAGTGAATAAATATTTTATAAGTTATCAAGTAGCTGGAAGAAGCATGGTAACCTAAAGAAGCAATACCTTAACTAGGCCAAGAGTTTATTTAATTGAAATAAACAACCACTCCTTTCAAATTAAGATGATTTCAATGACACTTAAATTCTATATGTAGTAGTCAAGTTTTGGATTTAATCCTCAACTGTAACAGAGCTTTTGTTATCTGCTTATGCCTTAACTGTATAAGACTGGCTACAATTTAAATACCTGACCTATTCATATTTCTTGTATACATTACTTAATACAGTCAGAATATGATGATTGCTAAATGTCATGGAGGCTCCAAAGGAAGTCAGTGAGTGGCAAAGGATAATTAATTACCTATGTAGGACAGAGTGTGAAAGTTAGTAGACCTCTTCAGTGTCATAGAAAATGATCTGATGTTCAATGCTGCACCTTCTTAGGATCCTCCCCCATCCCTCCTCTCCTGGTCACCACAGAAATAAGAGAATGAAGTCACAAATTAACCAATCCATGGGAGTGCTAGACTTTCCAAAGGAGATAATAAATTATATATCAGAGGAACTGAAGGATCCAGCCAAAATGTACCAGAAGAAGCTGGCAGAGCATGTGTGGGACTGGATCCTGAGAGTGCTGATCAAGGAGAATAGAACATAAAGCTCTAAAAACCTGATTAGGGAGAGTCTATTGATGTGGAGGCACTCTTCCATGATACAAATGTACACATCCTGAAAAATGCTAGCACGCTGCTAGGATGGATCTTGGAAGGTTGGACAAAGTGATGGTCCATAGGTGACTTGGAAATGCCAGCGTAGTCATAGGAGATGGTGGAAGAATGCATGAAAAGATTCAGAGAAGAGGATAAACTAAATAAGACTGGAAACCTGGTAAGATGTTTATGTTCTTCAAGAGAATTAGAAATTCAAGAAAAAACTTGTTTATCAAAGTAATAAAAAATGTGCTGGTGAGCAAGTCATCCGTACTGTCAAGAAGGTCAGTTGTGCACTCTTTGGACAAGGGATGACCATGAAAGATGCTGTTACCAGACTAGCCTACCTGAAAGCAATGGAAGGAATAAAATCCTGGAATAACAGAAATCAGGTGACAGTACCTAAAATTCAGAAACAAGTTGGGCATAATTACCAGAATAGCACCAAAGTTTTGAATGGCAACAAGGGGACCTGATTGGTAAGGCACCATGGAGACAGTTAATAGAACACAGCATCTCTAGAGAAAATACAGATGGAAATCAACAGATATAACTTTCACTGTGTACAACCAAAATAAATGCAGGATGAAAGATCAAAGGCTTAGGGTAGCCACCACAAAAGAAGTCAGTATGCTTTGCCTAATTTCTGTATCTAAGATAGCTTTCAAGTCCCAAAGTAGGAAGAATCTTACAAAACCATAAAAATGTGTATTTGATAAATATTTCCCCAGTCTTCTCCAAAGGGTAAATGTACTGAGAGGAAATGTACTAACAGTATTTAAAGATCCTAAGGACTATTTGAGTCCAAGTCAACATTAATATCTAGAACACAAATTTCAGTTATAATGGAAACTTATGGTAGGCAAGTACTAAAGGTAATCCTGAGCCAGGATCAGTACAGAGTGGAACCACCAGGTCTTAGGACTCACCCAGTAGACATATAATCAATTTACAAATGTGTAATTGAAATATACTTGGTGCTTGGCAGAATCCCCATATTGTTACCTGGATTATGGGGTAAGTTCTCTCATAGTGCAGAAGGTGAATCTGCAGCTTTGAAACTACCCACTTGTCAAGTCAGCAAGTTAAAAACAATATCACTTCCTGGAGAAAATAGCAGAAATTAATGCAACTCTTAAAGATCTAAAAGGGTACAGTGGTAGTTGCCCCCATTTTTATTCCCAATGAATTCATGAATTTGTCTACAACAAAAGCTCAGAGAGATCCTGAAGGATAACAATGGATGATCACAAATTCATCCAAGAAGAATTCTCAATTGGAGATTCTTTCTAGAATTACAGATCTTGCTACAGCTTATAACACAACACAAATACATGGTAGCTCAAAGCTTTCAAGGATGAGGGTATGTATTACCCTGCCAGGTCAGACAAGTACACCAGCAGAGCTGTTAGCATGTGGAAAGTAGTAGTGCAAGAAGACAATAAGTGTCATCATGGCCCAGAAACCAATTGGCAGTGACAGGGCTGTAGTTACTCCCACTAATATTATTTCTGTGTGTTTTTCTAAGAAACCAGAATGATAAAGGAGATATTTCCAGAAAGAGTGAAGTTAATATCTAGATCTGAGTAGTGCAAAGCGGGATTGGAAATGTATATTGCTGAGGTGGTATACTGCTTGGTATCTCTGAGAATCAAGGTCCTAATTCCCCCAGCTGCTAGAAGGATTGTTTTCCAATGGCTAATACCTAACTGCATCCCCAAAGAATTGTCCTTGCCCAAAGATTGCTGCTTTGCCCAAGGTTATGCCCCTTCTGCAGAGGCATCTCACATCCAAGGACTTGCTAATAAGTGAGTACAAACCCTGGCTCCAGCTTCAGAGCTTGCTGTGAAATTGGCTGAGGCCTTTGTAATAACAGTACAGCAGTAAAACTTCTTCCTCTGCCTAATCTTACTTTCCTTACTTCCTAACAGAGATCATTCCCTGGAGAACTACCCAGTAAAGTCATACACACAAATATCCATTTTGGAGTCTCTTATCTCAGGAACCCAGCCTGAAATAAAGTCTGAGAAAACACCAATACATTCGGCAGTTGTGAGAATATAGTGACAATCAAAGGGGAACTCATCTGGTTCTGCTTCTCACACAAAAAACTACAGTTTGTTAATTTTTCTAGTTTATCCACTAATATAGTCATAAAACTGGATGAATAAATAACAAAATAAAATTCAGGGGTTGGTATTTTTTCTTTCTAGATTAGAAACTATTTCTAAATTCATGTAAGTTTAAAATATTTCTCATATATACTAAGATAAATTATTTTATTGTCTCCGCTTAGCAGCAACCTTTTAAAAATTAAACTGATAAATGATGCAATTTGTGATTAATCAGTTGAGCCCCAAAAGAATAGTTTTTAAATATTTCTATAGTTAATTCAAAAACTTTATAACTGATTACTTAGCAAAGCAATTACAATACAAAAAAATAAATGCAATTCAGTCTATTCTATCACTATTCACTTATCTTTCCTTTATAAATGTGACTTACTGATTCTGAATTTGTCACCATCAAAACAATCCTATCTATATGTATTATATAAAATTGCTATTATATTGCAAAGGCAAAATAATATGTTAAGGAGTAAAGTGGTTTTGAAACAGCATATGAATCACATATTTCAGTTTCACTGAGATATATTCAGAATAATTCAATGTTTACAATCGAAAGACAAGAAAGTGCAGGGACTTTTTTTCATTGTTAATGTACCAACACCATTCTGTTCAGAACAAATGGTTCTGACACAATTGCATATCTACACGCAAAAGAAAGAAGATGGTCTCCTAGCCCACTTGATATAGAAAACTAAATCAAAATGGATCAGAGGCTAAACTTAAGTGTTAAAACTATAAAAACATAAAAGAAAGCAGCAGAGTACATTTCATAACTTTGGATTCAACAATGATGTGTTCTTAGAAACAACACAAAAAAGACAAGCTACAAAATAAAAAGATAGGTAAATTGAACTTTTTCAAAATTAAAATGTTTTGGACTTTAAAGTACATCATCATGAAAGGGTATAGACAACCACCAAATCAGAGAAAATATTTGCTCTATTAAAACTAAAGAAAATGTACTTCGTAAACTTTTTCAAAAATTAAGAATGTGAATAGCATAAAAAGACTAAAAGGTAATAATTTTTCACAGAAATACAATATAGATTAATTTAAAATATGTACATACAAATGGCAAGGTTTCTATTATGTTTCAGCAGGGAGAACCTAGAAAAAGTAAGAAAAAAATTTGTACAGGACTTTGGTGAAAATTAATTGCCTTAAAATTAAAACCCTACAATTTTAACCAACTTCATTGTGACATTTTGATTTTAAGGGAATTTTACTTGTTTTAGGAACAGAAACTCAGGACACATACCAGAGTGATAAAAAGATTGGCTTTGATCCTTCTCAGCATGCAAAGAAAATTGAAAGCATGTCAAAGTTAAGGACACTGGAGAGCATCTAATGAGAAAAATGTTCTCTGAACTTCGAAAAAAAATCAAAGGTACTTCATATTCTTGTAGCTAGAAATGTTCTGTTTCTGAAATCTGATATTAGTGCATAATCTCATATAGTAGTACAAAGTATAAATTATGTCCTGTGAAAATACTGTTTAAAATGACAATTTGAAAATGTAATGAAGTAGTAATATATGATATGACAGAATATTGCTAAACTACAGGTATTCTCTTATATCTAGCGAAAGAATTCTATGATTAATGCACCAAGGAGAAAATTCTGGCAAAGTAATGTGTTCAAATCTCTGTTTATAATTCCTCCATTGAAATCTAGGCTTGATTGGATACACAATTATAAATTCTTATACCATTATCTAAACTTGGTTTTATTGTGTCTCATGGTTTAAGAAAGTAGTAACAAAAAACTTAATTTTCTACCTGTAATGTATCTACTTTGTGAAATTTCCAATGATCTTCTTTTAAAATTCTAGTCTCTGGATTCATAAATTATAATATAGTAACTGAATTAACGTCATTTAATACAGGAAAATCATTCCAAATCAAAAGGAATGTAGGCTGAAATATTGCAAAGGAAATAAAAAGGGTAGGAATCTAAAATATTGTTTGAATATGCAAAACTAAGACATTCACACCTATAATGTAATTGTATTACAATGTGGCTCTACAATATACTCCAGAAATTACACAAATACATGGAATATCATGTGGTTCCTTATAAACTCTGATTTCAATAGCAGAAATAAGATAACCAATTTACACACAGTGGAATGAGCATGAGCCTCACTTGGCTTTTTTTTCTCTCCCTATTAAATGGTACATCTTTATACATGCATACCTGATGTTATAGTGCTTTACTTTATTGTATTTCACAGATATTGTGGTTGTTACAAATTGACAGGTTGTAGCAACAACGCATTGAGCAAGTCTATTGCACCATTTTTTCAATAGTATGTGCTCATTTCATGTTTCTGTGTCCCATTATGGAAATTCTCGCAATTTTTTCATATATTTTCACTATTGTTATATCTGTTATGGAGATCTGTGATAAATGATATTTGATGTTACTATGGTAGTTGTTTTGGAATGTCACACACTGTTCATGTAAGATAGCAAACTTAATTGATAAACATTTTGTGTGTTCTGACTGCCCTACCAGCCAGTCATTCCCATGTCTCTCTTTCTCTTTTTGGCTCTCCCTCTTCCCTGTAACACAACCATATTTAAATTAGGGTAATTAATAACCCTACAATATCCTCTAAGTGGTCAAGTAAAAGGAAGAGTCTCACATCTTTCACTTTAAATCAAAAGCTAGAAATAGATTAAGCTTAATAGTTTCTAGCTTTTTGAAGCTAGCTTTTCTAGCTCTAGAGAGGCATATGGAAGCCAAGATAGGCTGAAAGCTAGGCCTTTTGTGCCAAAGAGTTAGGCAAGTTATGAAGGCAAAGGAAAAGTTCTTGAAGGAAAATAAGAGAGCTACTCTAGTGAACATATGAATGAAAAAAAGTAGAACAGCCTTATTGTTGATATAGAGAAAGTTTTAGTGGTATGAACAGATTATCAAACCAGTCACAATATTCCCTTAAGCCAAAGCCTAATCTAGAGCAAGGCCCTAACTCTTCAATTCTATGAAGGCTGAGGAAACTTCAGGAGAAAGTTTGAAGCTAGCAGAGGTTGGTTCATTATGTTTAAGAAAAGAAGCTTTCTCCATAACAGAAAAGTGTAAAGCAAAGAAATAACTGCTGATGTAGAAGCTGCAGCAAGTTATTCAGAAGATCCAGCTAAGATCACTGATAACAGTGGCTACACTCAATAATAAATTTTCCATGTGGACAAAACAGCCTTACATTAGAAGATGCCATTTAAGACTTTAATAGGTAGAGAGAAGTCAATGCCTGGCTTTAAAACTTCAAAGGACAGGCTGACTCTTGTTAGGTGCTAATGCAGGTGGCGATTTTAAGTTGAATCCAATATTGATTTACTACTCCAAAAATCCTAGGGCTCTTAAGAATTATGCTAAATCTACCCAGTCTGTGCTCTACAAATGGAACAACAAAGGCTGGAGGAGAGCATGTCTGTTTATAGCATGATTTAACAAGTACTTTAACCCTTCTATTGAACTTACTGCTCAGAAAAAAGTATTCCTTTCAAAATATTACTGTTCATTGATCATGTACCTAGTCTTTCAAGAGTTTTGATGAGGATGTACAAGAAGATTAATGTTGTTTTTATGCTTGCTAACACATTTATTCTGCATAGATGAAGGAGTAATTTCAAATTTCAACTCTTATTATTTCAGAATAAGATCTGTCTTGGTGTTTTCAACGTGTCTGGTGAATAATTTATCTTTAATAGTAGCTATGTTCAGAAGAGAAGGAAATGGATCAAGGGTAGAGAATTTAGACTAGTTAAGGAGAGACTTCTACAATAGTTCAGGATGATGCCTTTAGACCAAAGTGGTAGCACTGGAAGTAATGAGAAGACATTTTATTTTAGCAATATTTTGAAAGTAGAGCTAAAGGTGAATTTGGCCAATGGAGTTGAGGTATGAGAAGAAAAGAGGAGTAAAAAATGACCTAGCTTTAGGGTATGAGCAACTGTCAACTGAATTGGGGATGGACATGGGAGATATAAGTTTGGGTGAGGGAGGATCAATATCAGCAGCTTAGTGTGAAAGATGATAAACCTTATTTGCCTTTTGACACCCAAAGATCATAAGCCACATTTAAGGTTCAAAGTATCAATCCTGAGCTAGTAACATAATTTTGGTCAGGATCAGCATAGATAATATTTAAAATCTTAAGACTGGATAAGTTCACATAGAGAGTGAGAATACATAGAAAGACTAAGTTTGAAACAAAGCCCTGAACACTCCAGAAGTAATAGATGAGGAAGATGAAAGCAAGCAAAACAAACAAAGGAGACACAGAATAGTTGACAAAAAAACAAAAAAAAAGCAGGGAAATGAAGTCAGTATTATCAAAGCCAGGAAAGAATTACCAATTGTGCCAAGAGCTACTGAAAGGTCAAGGAAAAGGAGGACTGTGAATTTTCCATAGGAATTGTCAGTATAGGAGCCATTGGTATCCCTAATAAGAGTAATTTGACAGAGATACGAAGGCCATTTTCTGACTTAAGTGTATTCAAGAGATTAGTGAGAGTAAGGAGGAAATAAAACTCTGTAAGCAGACAAAATTCTTTCAAAACATTTTCTGTAATGGACAAGAGGGAAATTGAACCATAATTGGAGGCAAAGTAAAGTAATTTATAAAGTTTTTAAGAAGGAAGAAATATCATTACTATTATATGTTTATTGGAATGACTCAAAATAAAAGGAAAAATTATTGATGTAGGACAGAAAGAGAAGAAAATTCTTAGGGTAATGACTTTGAGTAGGCAAGACAGGATGAGATCCAGTACACAAGTGGAGTATTTAAATTGTAGATTGGAACAGGAAAAATTTATCTGTGGTAAGAGCAGGAACACAGATACAGGTAGATGGGCAGTTTTGGTGCTGGCAGCTTATAGGAGACACTTTCTGATTCCTTCTTCTTCTTTTCCTCCTCCTCATTCTCCTCCTTTTCCTCTGCCTTCTAGGTAGGAAGCATGGTCATTAGCAGAGAGTAAGCATGGGGGAGATAGTGTTGGAAGTTTGAGGAGGTAAAGGTGAGAAGCAGGCCTCTTGGAGAGTGGTAGAATTAATAATTTAGGAAATTATAGTCTGATTTCTGAGTAGCATTAGAAGTTCACTTGAACTTTATGGTCATGGATCAGAACTAGAGAGCATGTTTGTGTGTTCCTTCCATGTTGAAGAACGACAGTGAATTGGAAACTATTATTTTCAAGAAATTATTGGGAGTGCCTTGGGATTTACAAGTGAGATTGTTTCGGTGTAGTTTGATGATACGAGATTTAAAGCTGAACATTTCAGGAAGAGGAAAATATGTTATGGAAGTAACAGCAAAGAGCAGTTACCTACCATATGTTTAGACCCAGTAGCAGAGGGAGAAAAGAAGGAGAAAATTATTCACCACTTGAAAGAGCTGCAGGACAAACAATGGCATCATGAAAATGCTGGGTGTCAGAGAATGAATTTTTAAAAATACTATCCCAAAGTGATTGGTGATACAGGAGATTTTACTGATGACTTAACTTGAGTTTCAGATGGCAGAATGAAAGTAATGGATCAGGATACAGAATGGATCAGAAAAGATTATGTACAAGAGCCATATGGGAATGAGTGCCTAAGTTTGAGGAGCAACCAAAATATGGGACAAAATACAAGTTTGGTCATTGATGCTGCCTCTAACAAATCTAGGCCAAAAGGAGGAAAATGACAAATGAAAATATTAATAAAATTAAGCCCTCCAACTGACTGAGAAAATGATCCCTTGGTCAAAGGGACCCGAGATATTTTGAAAACTAAGTTCTCAGCCATGATAAGATAGCTCAGACATGACTCATTATACCTCTTCCCTCACTAACTGCCATTAGACTTTCTTCTCTAAGGGCTAAACAGAAACCATCCCTTTCAAAAGATTTTCTACACTGCTGATTTCAACTAACTACCTGATGCTGCTCCTCTCTTTTGTAGCTTTGTTACAACAACTGCACAGCATTTTTGCCTGGTAAAAGACTACTAGACACAGAGTGCTTCTGGCCAGTCTATGCATAATGCACAATAAGGATTTTCATGTCCTCTGCTTAATCTTTTGACATCAGAGAGCCCCAAACTCCATGCTGGGATCATGCTAACTACCATTTTTTGTACACGGGACCCATGAAGGGGTATGAAGCTCAATTGCACATGAATCTTTCCTTTTTCATAAATATTCATGGCTCCTCCTATAGCTTGTTACATACGTATATTTGGGCACCCTATTCTGAGACAAATTCCCAATCCCCTTTGCCCTTCTATTGAAGTGTCTGTTTCTGTTTTCTGGCTAGAGGCTATGCTTTCCAGCCTGTCAGAATGGCCACCCTGCAGGCTGTAACCCTTTAAAGGAAATAAAGCTCTACTTTCTAATTTTTTGTAATAGCTCTTTTAATAAAATAAATGTTAATCTCATTCAAAATTACCCAAACAGAAACACTCAGAATTATGTTAGTCTAAATATTGGGGCATCCTATGGCCCAGTCAAGTGACATATAAAGTTAACCATCATAATACTACATTTTCTGAATTTTTTCCTGTTCAAATTTTATTTTTGCTGCATTTGAACATTCTTGGATTGCACTGTAGTTCCTACAGGATTATACAAGTATTTGTCCACTTTTCTCTAGCTTTGAAAATTATTCTTAGAAAGTATAAGTTCAGCTTGACATTTTCATTTATAAGTGACTTTGCATATTTTTTATGTATACCTCTTTTTTTTTATCTGTAGTGTCCAATAAAATTTTCGCATTGACCACTAGATGTCAATTATTTTGTTAGTATTTTTTGATTCAAGTCTTATTTTATTCTTGCATATTTTTCTTGAGTTACAACTTACAATATTTTTTTTTTTTCTTATTTTGTTACTTGTTCAGAGATACCGATTTTTCCTGTTAGGTGGTCATTGTATATTTTCCTTTGCTCTTAATCTCTTTTATTGTCTTAAATATATGTTCTCTTTTATTTCATTGTGCTTGAATTTATCAGTCCTGTGTTCTGTCCTGAGAATGAAAAAACCTGGTTCTGATAACTGACAGCTAGTAACAGATAACTAAATATGGTCTTCCTCACGCAACATAAAAAATGGCCATGACAGTGACTATGATAGAGAAAGATAAAATCAATACTATTTCATAATTATATCTGAATGCCAAGAAAACAAAAGGACTCTCCAGTGGACTAAACAGTACCCTTTTATTCTAATCCCTATAACCTGTAAATGTTACTTTATTTGGAAAAGAAAAAGGTCTTTGCAGATGAGATTAAGATAAGGATCTTGAGATGAGAAAATTACCATAGACTATCCAGATGAGTTAAAATGTCATCTCTTATATTTGTATAAGAGAGATAGAGAAGGAGATTTGACAAAGGAACACAGAGGAGAAAGCAGTGTGAAGATGATATTTGGCAGATATTTGAGTGATGTGGCCACAAGCCAAGGATTGCCAGTAGCCACCATAAGTCAGAAGAGGCCTCTGGAGAGAGGAAGCACAATTCTACTGATATCTAGATTTTAGCTCAGTGAAACTGATTTTGGATTTGTGGCTACTAGAACTGTGGGAAAGTAAATTTCTGTTAGTTTGAACTAACAAATTTGTTGCAGCAACCACAAGAAATGAATGCTGATCCTTCCCAAAACAAGACAAAAAAGCCAAATAGCTCTCTCTCCTGGGTAAACTGCTACACTACTAATGACAACTCTGGCCTCACTTCCTTTCTTCCATCTCCTAAATAAAAAATTAAGATATATTATTATCTGGTAGTACCAAAACCCAGAACAACTGAGCCTCCAGGAACTCTCTCTAAAATCACTGAACATGAGCCCAAATTCTATAACAAGTACCCCCAACACACACCTCATTCCTTTCTGAGTTGCTCCAGTCTTTCCAGTTGTGTGCATATACTTCCTTGCTACAATGATTAATGAGAAGAACTTTGTTAGACTACATGAGTGTATTTGGTAGTTGTTGCATCTTTACTATGTTTTCACTGTATCTATAATTCTTTGATCATTTCTGTAACCATCTCTGTCTCTCTCTTTCTCTCTCTCTCTTTCTCTCTCTCCCCCTCTCCCTCCCTCCCTCTCTCTGTTTTCACAGTTACAGGTACTTATTAGTCTTGTGGAAGGGGTAGTTTGACTTCTGTACTTCATTCTTTTGTTTTCTTTTGAACAGGATTTTTTTTTTCTTTTTTAGTGAAGTATGTAACTTCATCTTTTTTTTTTTTTTTTTTTGAGATGGAGTCTCGCTCTGTGGCCCGGGCTGGAGTGGTGCAGTGGCCGGATCTCAGCTCACTGCAAGCTCCGCCTCCCGGGTTCATGCCATTCTCCTGCCTCAGCCTCCCGAGTAGCTGGGACTACAGGTGCCCGCCACCTTGCCCGGCTAGTTTTTTGTATTTTTTAGTAGAGACGGGGTTTCACCATGTTAGCCAGGATGGTCTCAATCTCCTGACCTCGTGATCCGCCCGCCTTGGCTAACACCATGTAAAACCTGACAGTCCTAGGAAACATCTTGAGTAATTTCTCCTTCCTTTCAACTACCATAACATGTTCTATATAGCAAACTAATGTTTACTGTTATTCTATTTATTCATATACATGTCCTCTTCTCCATTGAACAATAACCACCTTGAAAGCAGAGACCTTTTGTTTAATATTTATATAATATTTGCTCCATATCCATGTATATAGTCACTTAGGATAGCAGCTTGAACTAAGTAAGCTCTCCTAAATTAATTAATTTCATCACCAATTCAGCAAATGTTTAATAAGTATCAGACACTGTGCTGGATCCTATAAATAACAAAACGAAGTAGACATGCCTCCATCTTTAAGGAACATAGTCTAATAAAATAACAAGGATATTAAAAGTGTGATACAATATTTCAGATGCTATGAAAGATGCATATATGAGATAGAATAGGTCTTCAAAGAAAAGTGGCAGACAGGTGGGACAGGTGTGGTGACTCATGCTTATAATCCCAGCATTTTTGGAGTCCAAGGCAGGAGGATTACTTGAGTCCAAGAGTTCTATACCAGCCAGGGCAACACATTGAGACTCTTTCTCTCAAAAAACAAAATGTAGCCAGGAGAAGTGGTGCATGCCTGTAGTCCTAGCTACTTAGGAGGCTGAGGCAGGAGGATCACTTGAGCCCAGATGTTCAAGACCAGAGCAAGCTATGATTTCACCACTGTACCCCAGTCTAGGTGATGGAATGAGACTCTACATATTGTAAAATATTAAAAATTAAGAAATTAAAAAGTTAGAGACAGAAAAAAACTGTCAAGCTCTATAGGAACAAGAGATGAGACTTCATAGATATGACACATGAGCTAAGAACATAATGACATGTAGACATCTTTCAATAAAGAGGTTTTCCAAAGACAAAACACAAATAAAGAAATAAAGCCCCGGCGGTGTGACCAAGACGGCCAAATAGGAACAGCTCCAGCCTCCAGCTCCCAGTGTGACTGACAGAGAAGACAGGCGATTTCTGCATTTTCAACTGAAGTACTGGGTTCATCTCACTGGGGCATATCAGACAATTGGCACTGGTCTGCGGGTGCAGTCCAATGAGCAAGAGCTGAAGCAGGGCAAGGTAACACCTCACCTGGAAAGCGCAAGGTTGAAGGGAATTCCTTTTCCTAGCCAAAGGAAATTGAGACACACAACACCTGGAAAATAGGGTAACTCCCACCCTAATACTGCACTTTACCAAGGATCTTAGCAAACAGCACACCAAGAGATTATATCCCACACCTGGTCCAGAGGGTCCCACGCCCACGGAGCCTCCCTTATTGCTAGCACAGCAGTTTGAGATCTAACTGCAAGGTGGCAGCGAGGCTGGGGGAGGGGTGCCTGCCATTGCTGAGGCTTAAGTAGGTAAACAAAGCCTCTGGGAAGCTCAAATTGGGTGGAGCCCACCACAGCTCAAGGAGGCTGGCCTGCCTCTGTAGACTCCTCCTCTGGGGACAGGGCATAGTTTAAAAAAAAGCAGCAGAAACCTCAGCAGAGGTAAATGCTCCTGTCTGACAGCTTTGAAGAGAGCAGTGGATCTCCCAGCATGGAGGTTGAGATCTGAGAACGGACAGACTGCCTGCTCAAGTGGGTTCCTGACCCCTGAGTAGTCTAAATGGGAGACATCCCCCACTAGGTGCAGACTGACACCTCACACCTCACACGGCAGGGTACACCCCTGAGACGAAGCTTCCAGAGCAAGAATCAGACAGCAACACTCACTATTCAGCAATATTCTATCTTCTGCAGCCTCCGCTGCTGATACCCAGGCAAACAGGGTCTGGAGTGGACCTCAAGCAAACTCCAACAGACCTACAGCTGAGGGTCCTGACTGTTAGAAGGAAAACTAACAAACAGAAAGGACATCCACACCAAAACCCTATCAGTACGTCACCATCACCAAAGACCAAAGGCAGATAAAATCACAAAGATGGGGAAAAAGCAGGGCAGAAACGCTGGAAATTCAAAAAATCAGAGCGCATCTACCCCTCCAAAGCAGCTCATCGCCAGCAACAGAACTAAGCTGGACGGAGAATGACTTTGACGAGTTGAGAAAAGAAGGCTTTAGAGGATCAAACTTATCAGAACTAAAGATGGAACTACGTAACCAGTGCAAAGAAACTAAAAACTTTGAGAAAAGAATGGATGAATGGATAACTAGAATAATCAATGCAGAGAAGACTTTAAAAGAACTGATAGTGTGAAAACCATAACACGAGAACTACGTGACAAATGCACAAGCTTCAGTAACCAACTCGATCAACTGGAAGAAAGAGTATCAGTGATTGAAGATCAAATAAATGAAATGAAGCGGCCGGGTGCGGTGGCTCAAGCCTGTAATCCCAGCACTTTGGGAGGCCGAGACAGGCGGATCACGAGGTCAGGAGTTTGAGACCATCCTGGCTAACACGGTGAAACCCCGTCTCTACTGAAAAATACAAAAAGCTAGCCAGGCGAGGTGGCTGGCACCTGTAGTCCCAGCTACTGGGGAGGCTGAGGCAGGAGAATGGCGTAAACCCGGGAGGCAGAGCTTGCAGTGAGCTGAGATCTGGCCACTGCACTCCAGCCCGGGCGACAGAGCAAGACGACTCCGTCTCAAAAAAAAAAAAAAAGAAAGAAACTCTCCAAGCCAGACGACACTGGGGGCCAATATTCAACATTCTTAAGGAAAACAATTTTCAACCCAGAATTTCATATTTAGCCAAACTAAGTTTCATAAGTGAAGGAGAAATAAAATCCTTTACAGACAAGCAAATGCTTAGAGATTTTGTCATCACCAGGCCTGCCCTACAAGAGATCCTGAAGGAAGAACTAAACATGGAAAGGAACAATAGGTACCAGCCACTGCAAAAATATGTCAAAATGTAAAGTCCATCAATGGTAGGAAGAAACTGCATCAACTAGAGAGCAAAATAACCAGCTAATGTCATAATGACAGGATCAAGTTCACACATAACAATATTAACCTTAAATGTAAATGGACTAAATGCTCCAGTTAAAAGACACAGACTGGCAAATTGGATAAAGAGTCAAGACCCACCAGTTTGCTGTATTCAGGAGACCCATCTCACATGCAGAGACATACATAGGCTCAAAATATAGGGATGGAGGAAGATCTACCAAGCAAATGGAAAACAAAAAAAAAGGCAGGGGTTAAAATCCTAGTCTCTGATAAAACAGACTTTAAACCATCAAAGATCAAAAGAGACAAAGAAGGCCATTACATAATGGTAAAGGGATCAATTCATCACGAAGAACAAACTATCCTAAATATATATGCACCCAATACAGGAGCACCCAGATTCATAAAGCAAGTCCTTAGAGACTTACAAAGAGACTTAGACTCCCATACAATAATAATGGGAGACTTTAAAACTCCACTGTCAACATTAGACAGACCAATGAGACAGAAAGTTAACAAGAATATCCAGGAATTGAACTCAATTCTGCACCAAGCGAACTTAATAGACATCTACAGAACTCTCCATCCCAAATCAACAGAATATACATTCTTCTCAGCACCACATCACACTTATTCAAAAATTGACCACATAGTTGGAAGTAAAGCACTCCTCAGCAAATGTACAAGAATAGAAATTATAACAAACTGTCTCTCAGACCACAGTGCAATCAAACTAGAACTCAGGACTAAGAAACTCAATCCAAACCGCTCAACTACATGGAATCGGAACAACCTGCTCCTGAATGACTACTGGGTACATAACGAAATGAAGGCAGAAATAAAGATGTTCTTTGAAACCAATGAGAACAAAGATACAACATACCAGAATCTCTGAGACATATTTAAAGCAGTGAGTAGAGGGAAATTTATAGCACTAAATGCCCACAAGAAAAAGCAGGAAAGATCTAAAATTGACACCCTAACATCACAATTAAAAGAATTAGAGAAGCAAGAGCAAACACATTCACAAGCTAGCAGAAGGAAAGAAATAACTAAGATCAGAGCAAACTGAAGGACATAGAGACACAAAAAACTCTCCAAAAAATCAATGAATCCAGGAGCTTGGTTTTTGAAAAGATCAACAATATTGATAGACTGCTAGCAAGACTAATAAAGAAGAAAAAGAGAGAAGAATCAAATAGAAGCAAGAAAAAATGATAAAGGGGATATCACCACTGACCTCACAGAAATACAAACTACCATCAGAGAATACTACAAACACCTCTATGCAAATAAACTAGAAAACCTAGAAGAAATGGATAATTTCCTGGACACTTATACTCTCCCAAGACTAAACCAGGAAGAAGTTGAATCCCTGAATAGACCAATACCAGACTCTGAAATTGAGGCAATAATAAATAGCCTACCAACCAAAAAAAGTCTAGGACCAGATGGATTCACAGCTGAATCCTACCAGAGGTACAAAGAGGAGTTGGTACCATTCCTTCTGAAACTATTCCAATCAATAGAAAAAGAGGGAATCCTCCCTAACTCATTTTATGAGGCCAACATCATCCTGATACCAAAGCCTGGCAGAGACACAACAAAAAAAGAGAATTTTAGACCAATATCTCTGATGAATATCGATGCAAAAATCCTTAATAAAATACTGGCAAACCAGATCCAGCAGCACATCAAAAAGCTTATCCACCATGATCAAGTGGGCTTCATCCCCGGGATGCAAGGCTGGTTCAACATTCGCAAATCAATAAACGTAATCCAGCATATTAACAGAACCAAAGACAAAAACCACATGATTATCTCAATAGATGCAGAAAAGGCCTTTGACAAAATTCAGCAGCCCTGCATGCTAAAAACTCTCAATAAATTCGGTATTGATGGAATGTATATCAAAATAATGAGAGCTATTTATGACAAACCCACAGCCAATATCATACTGAATGGGTAAAACCTGGCAGCATTCCCTTTGAAAACTGGCACAAGACAGGGATGCCCTCTCTCACCACTCCTATTCAACATAGTGTTGGAAGTTCTGGCTAGGACAATCAGCCAAGAGAAAGAAAGAAAGGTATTCAGTTAGGAAAAGAAGAAGTCAAATTGTCCCTGTTTGCAGATGACATGAGTGTATATTTAGAAAACCCCACCGTCTCAGCCCAAAATCTCCTTAAGCTGATAAGCAACTTCAGCAAAGTCTCAGAATACAAAATCAATATGCAAAAATCACAAGCATTCTTATACACCAGTAACAGACAAAAAGAGAGCCAAATCATGAATGAACTTCCATTCACAATTGCTTCAAAGAGAATAAAATACCTATGAATCCAACTTACAAGGGATGTAAAGGACCTCTTCAAGGAGAACTACAAACCACTGCTTCGTGAAATCAAAGAGGACACAAACAAATGGAAGAACATACCATGCTCATGGATAGGAAGAATCAATATTGTGAAAATGGCCATACTGCCCAAGGTAATTTACAGATTCGATGCCTTTCCCATTAAGCTACCAATGACTTTCTTCACAGAATTGGAAAAAAAAACTGCTTTAAAGTTCACATGGAACCCAAAAAGAGCCCTCATTGCCAAGACAATCCTAAGCCAAAAGAACAAAGCTGGAGGCATCAGGCTACCTGACTTCAAACTATACTACAAGGCTACAGTAACCAAATCAGCATGGTACTGGTACCAAAACAGAGATATAGACAAATGTAACAGAACAGAACCCTCAGAAATAATACCACACATCTACAGCCATCTGATCTTTGACAAACCTGACAAAAAGAAGAAATGGGGAAAGGATTCCCTATTTAATAAATGGTGCTGGGAAAATTGGCTAGCCATAAGTAGAAAGCTGAAACTGGATCCTTTCCTTACTCCTTATACAAAAATTAATTCAAGATGGATTAGAGACTTAAATGTTAGACCTAAAACCATAAAAACCCTAGAAGACAACCTAGGTAATACCATTCAGGACATAAGCATGGTCAAGGACTTCATGTCTAAAACATCAAAAACAACAGCAACAAAATCCAAAATTGACAAATGGGATCTAATTAAACTAAAGAGCATCTGCACAGCAAAAGAAACTACCATCAGAGTGAACAGGCAACCTATAGAATGGGACAAAATTTTTGCAATCTACTCATCTGACAAAGGGCTAATATCCAGAACCTATAAAGAACTCAATCAAATTTACAAGGAAAAAACAAACAACCCCATCAAAAAGTGGGTAAAGGATATGAACAGACATTTCTCAAAAGAAGACATTCATATAGCCAACAGAAACATAAAATGCTCATCCTCACTCGCCATCTGAGAAATGCAAATCAAAACCACAATGAGATACCATCTCACACTAGTTAGAATGGCAATCATTAAAAAATCAGGAAACAACAGGTGCTGGAGAGGATGTGGAAAAATAGGAACACTTTTACACTGTTGGTGGGACTGTAAACTAGTACAACTATTGTGGAAAACAGTGTGACAATTCCTCAAGGATCTAGAACTAGAAATACCATTTGACCCAGCCATCCCATTACTGGGGATATACCCAAAGGATTATAAATCATGCTGTTATAAAGACACATGCATACGTATGTTCACTGCAGCACTATTCACAATAGCAAAGACTTGGAATCAACCCAAATGTCCATCAGTGACAGACTGGATTAAGAAAATGTGGCACATATACGCCATGGAATACTATGCAGTCATAAAAAAGGATGAGTTCGTATCCTTTGTAGGGACATGGATGCAGCTGGAAACCATCATTTTCAGCAAACTATTGTAAGAACAGAAAACCAAATACCGCATGTTCTCACTCATGGGTGGGAATTCAACAATGAGATCACTTGGACACAGAAAGGGGAACATCACACATCGGGTCCTGTTGTGTAGGGGGAGGGATAGCATTGGGAGATATACCTAATGTAAATGACAGGTTGATGGGTGCAGCACACCAACAAGGCACATGTATACATATGTAACAAACCTGCACGTTATGGACATGTACCCTAGAACTTAAAGTATATAAAAAAAAAAAAAAAAGAAATAAAACCAAGGTACTTTGAGGAATTATTCCTTTATCAATGTATTGTGTCATATGTCACATGAGGGGCATTCTATGTGTTATGCCATACAGTTAAGCAAAAAAAAAAAAAAAAAAAAAAAAAAAAAAAACAGATTGATGATGAAGGTCTTTATGTATCATGCTACGAAATTTGTACTTTATTGAGAAGAACGTTGAAGTGTTTGGCATGGATATAAATTATCAAGTTTTAATATTATGATCAATCCAAGGCACTTATGAGGATAGAGTGGAAGAAATAAACATTGTAGATCACTTTATCAACTTTGACATTATTCAAGCAAGAGACAGAAATAATCTTAAATAAGATGGTAGCAATAGCAATATTATCTTTACCAATATTCCTAGACCTAGTTCCCATCACAGACTGAATGTTTGTGTTCCCCTAAATTCAAATGTTTAAATTCTAAACTCCAGTTGACTGTATTTGGAGAAGAGGCCTCTATAGAAATAATTAAAGTTAAATGAGATCATAAGGTTGAGGCTCTGATCCAATAGGATTAATGTCCTTATAGGAAGAGATATCAAAGGGCATGCTCACTCTCTGTAAGCACTAAAAGAAGTTTTGCAAGCACACAGCAATATGGCAGCAGTCTATAACGCAAAAAAAGAGGCCTCAGAATGAAACCTACCTGGCTGGCACATTGACCTTGACCTTCCCAGCATCCAATATTGTGAGAAACAAATATCTGTTGTATAAGCCACCCAGACTGTGACATTTTGGTGTGAAGTCCAAGCTGACTAATACAGTCCTGCATTGGCTACAGAGATGGTGGGGAAGAGGGGGAAGGGAGAAGCAGGAAATGCAGACAAAAAGAAAAGAAGGAATTCCTGGACACAAAGATTGAATAACAATGCATTGCACCTTCAGATGCAGGATGAACCCAGGTGAATAGATTCCGGAGTGGACCCCCAGCAAACTTCAGCAGCCCTGTGGAAGAAGGGCCTGAGTGTTAAAGGAAAAACAAACAAACAAAAAGCAACAACAACAGCAACAGCATCAACAAAAAAGTCCCCACAAAAACCTCATCCAAAGGTTAGCAACCTCAAAGATTAAGCTAGATAAATTCATTAAGATGAGAACGAATCAATGAAGAAAACACTGAAAACTCAAAAGAACAGAGTGCTTCTTTTCCTCCAAATAATTGCAACACCTCTCCAGGAAGGGCACAGAAGTGGGTGGAGTCTGAGATGGACGATTTGACAGAAGTAAGTTACAGAAGGTGGATAATAACAAATTTATTTAAAAGAAGCTAATAACTTTATAAAACATTACAGGAGATTTTAACTAGAATAACCAGTTTAGAGAGGAACACAAATAACCTGATGGAGCTGAAAAACACAACATGACAACTTCACAATGCAACCACAAGTATCAGTAACCAAATAGACCAAACAGAGGAAAGAATTTTAGAGCCTGAAGATTATCTTGCTGAAATGAGACAAACAGACAAGATTAAAGAAGCAAGAATGAAAAGAACAAAATCTCCAAGAATGAAGGGATTATGTAAAAAGGCCAAACCTATGACTGATTGCAGTACCTCAATGAGGAAAATGAAACCAAGTTGGAAAACATACTTCAGGGTATCATCCAGGAGAACTTCCCCAACCTAACAAGACAGGCTGACATTTAAATTCAGGAAATCCAGAGGACCCCAGTGAGATACTCCATGAGAAGATCAACCCCAAGACACATAATCTATCAGATTCTCCAAGGTTGAAATGAAGGAAAAAATGTTAAGGGCAGCCAGAGAGAAAGGCCAGGTCACCTACAAAGGGAAGCCCATAAGACTAACAGTGAAGCTCTCAGCAGAAACCCTATAAGCCAGAAGAGATTGGAGGCCAATATTCAACATTCTTAAAGAAAAGAATTTCCAACCCAGAATTTCATATCTGGCCAAATTAAGCTTCATAAGTAAAGGAGAAATAAAATATTTTTCAAACAAGCACATGCTGAGGAAATTCATCACCACCAAACGTGTCTTGCAAGAGCTTCTGAAGGAAGCACTAAATATGGGGGAAAAACAAAACAAAACAAAACAAACAAACAAAAAAAACCATTACCAGCCACTGCAAAAACACACCGAAGTACACAGACCAATGACACTATGAAGCAACTACATCAACAAGTCTGCAAAATAAATAGTTAGCATCATGATGACTGGATCAAATTCACACACAACAATATTAACCTTAAATGTAAATGAGTTAACTGCCCAAATTGAAAGACACAGAATGGCAAGTTGGATAAAGAGTCAAGATCCACCAGTGTGCTGTATTCAAGAGACCCATCTCACATGCAGACACACACAGGCTCAAAATGATAAAGAAAAATTTACCAAGATAATGGAAAGCAGAAAAAAGTAGTGATTTCAATTCTAGTTTCTGACCAAACAGACTTTAAGCCAGAAAAGATTAAAAAAGACAAATAAGGGCATTACATGATGGCAAAGGGATCAATTCAACAAGAAGTGCTAACTATCTTAAATATATATGCACCCAATACAGGAGCATCCAGATTCACAAAACAAATTCTCAGAGACCTACAAAGAGACGTAGACTTCGACACAATAATAGTGTGAGACTTTAACACCCCACTGTCAATATTAGACAGATCACTGAGACAGAAAATTAACTAGGATATTCAAGACTTTAATTCAGCTCTGAATCAAGTGGACATGACAGATATCTATAGAATTCTCTACCCCATAACAACAGAACACACTGACTTCTCAGTGCCACATGGCACTTACTCTAAAATCAATCACATAATTGGAAGTAAAACAATTATCAGCTATGTAAAATAACTGACATCATAGCAAACAGTCTCTCAGACCACAACACAATCAAATTAGAACTCAAAATTTTAAAACTCACCCAATACCACACGACTACATGTAAATTGAACAATCTTCTCCTCAGTGCCTCCTGGGTAAATAATGAAATTAAGGCAGAAATCAAGTTCTTTGATACCAATGAGAACAAAGAAACAACATACCAGAATCTCTGGGACACAGCTAAAGAAGTGTTCAGAGGAATATTTATAGCACTGGATACCAACATCAAAAAGCTAGACAGATCTCCAATTGACACCCTAACGTCACAAGTAAAAGAACTAGAGAATAAAGAGCAAATAAACCCCAAGGCTAGCAGAAGACAAGAAATACCCAAGATCAGAGCATAACTGAAAGAGATAGAGACACAAAGAACCTTTCAAAAAATTAATGAATCCAGAAGCGAATTTTTTGAAAAAAATTATAATAAAATATATAGTCTGCTAAAATAGATAGAATAAAGAAAAAAAGAAAGAAGAATAAAATAGACACAAAAAAATGATACAGGGGATATAACCACTGACTCCACAGAAATATAAACAACCATCAGAGAATACTATAAACACCTCTATGCAAATAAACTAGAAAACTGAGAAGAAATGGATAAATTCCTGGGCATATACACCCTCTCAGGACTGAACCTGGAAGCAGTTGAATCCCTCAGTAGAACAACAATGAGTTCTGAAATTGAGGCAGTAATAAATAGCCTACCAACTGAAAAAAAGCCCAGGAACAGATGAATTTAGAGCTGAATTCTACCAGAGTTACAAAGAGAGCTGGTACCATTTCTTCTGAAAGTATTCCAAACAACTAGGAGAGACTCCTCCCTAACTCATTTTATGAGGCCTGCAACATCCTAATACCAAAAACCGGCAGAGATACAACGGAAAGAGAAAACTTCAAGCCAATACCCCGACAAACATCAATGTGAAAATCTTCAATAAAATACTGTCAATGTAAATTCAGCAGCACATCAAAAAGCTTATCCACAATGATCAAGTTGGCTTCATCTCAGGATGCAAGGCTGGTTCAACATACACAAATCAATAAATGTAAATCATCACATAAACAGAACTAAAGAAAAACCACATGATTATCTCAATAGAAGCAGAAAAGTCCTTTGATAAAATTCAACATACCTTCATGGTAAAAACTCTCAATAAATTAAATATTAATGAAACATACCTCAAAATAATTAGAGCTATTTATGACAAACCCACAGCCAATATTATACTGAATGGACAAAAGTTAGAAGCATTCATCTTGAAAACCATCACAAGAAAATGATGCCCTCTCTCCCTACTCCTATTCAACATAGTATGGGAATTTCTGGCCAAAACAATCAGGCAAGGAAAAGAAATAAAGGATATTCAAATAGGAAGAGAGGAAGTCAAGCCAGCTCTGTTGGCAGTTGACATGGTCCTATATCTAGAAAATCCCATCATCTCAGCCCAAAAGCTTCTTTAGCTGATAAGCCACTTCAGCAAAGTCTCAGGATACAAAATCAATGTGCAAAAATTACAAACATTCCCATACACCAATGATAGACAAGCAGAGTGCTAAATCATGAATGAACTCCCATTCACAATTGCTACAAAGGAATGAAATACCTAGAAATACAGCTAACAAAGGAAGTCAAGCATCTCATCAAGGAGAACTATAAACCACTGCTCAAGGAAATAAGAGAGGACACAAACAAATGGTAAAACATTTCAGGCTCATGGATAGGAAAAATCAGTATTGTGAAAATGGCCATAGTGCCCAAGGTAATTTATAGATTCATCACTATTCCCATTAAAATATCATAGACATTCTTCACAGAATTAGAAAAAAAAATATTTTTAAATTCATGTGGAACCAAAAAAGTCCCTGTATAGCCAAAACAATTCTAAGAAAAAAGAAAAAAGCTGGAGGCATCACACTACCTGACTTCAAACTATACTACAAGGCTACAGTAACCAAACAGCATGGTACCAGTAAGAAAACAGATACAGATACATAGACCAATGAAACAGAATAGAGATCTCAGAAATAAGACTGTGTATCTACAACCATTTGATCTTCAACAAATCCAACAAAAGCAAGCAATGGGGAAAGGATTCTCAAAACTGGAAAATTGGAACTGGATCCCTTCCTTACACCTTATACAAAAATTAACTCAAGATAGATTAAAGACTTAAATGTAAAACTCTAAACTATAAAAACCCTAGAAGAAAATCTAGGGAATATGATTTAGGACAGAGGCACAGGAAAATATTTCATGATGAAAACACCCAAAGTGATTGCAACAAAAGCAAAAATTGACAAATGGGATGTAATTAAACTAAAGAGCTTCTGGACAGAAAAAAAAAAAAAAACTATCAGAGTAAACAGACAGTCTACAGAATGAAAGATAATTTTTGCAATCTATCCATCTGATAAAAGTCTCATATCCACAATCTACAAGGAACTTAAACCAATTTACAAGAAAAATACAACCTCATTAAAAAGTGGGCAAAGGACATGAACAGACACTTCTCAAAAGAAGACATTCATGTGGCCAACAAGCATATGAAAAAAAGTTCAACATCACTAACCATTAGAGAAATGCAAATCAAAACCACAATGAGATACCATCTCACACCAGTCAGAATGTGATTATTAAAAAGTAAAGAAATAATAGATGCTGGTGAGGCTGTAGAGAAATAGAAATACTTTTACACTATTGGTAAGAATGTAAATTAGTTCAACCATTGTGGAAGACAGTGTGGCGATTCCTGAAAGACCTAGAACTGGAAATACCATTTGACCCAGCAATCCCATTACTGGTTATATGCCCAGGGGAATATAAATCATTCTATTATAAAGACACATTCATGTGTATGCTCACTGCAGCACTATTTACAATAGCAAAGATATGAATTCAGCACAAATGCCAATTAGTGATAGACTGGATAAAGAAAATGTGGTACATATACACCATGGAATACTATGCAGCCATAGAAAAACAAGATCATGTTCTTTGCAGGGACATGGATGGAGCTGGAAGCCATTATCTTCAGCAAACTAAAACAGAAACAGAAAACCAAACACCACATGTTCTCACTTATAACTGGGAGCTGAACAATGAGAACACATGAACACAGGGAGGGGAACAACACACACTGGGCCCTGTTAGGGGTGTGTGGGGAGGGAGAGCATCAGGATAAATAGCTAATGCATGTGGGACTTAATAGCTAGGTAATGGATTGATAGGTGCAGCAAACCATCATGGTCCACATTTACTTATGTAACAAACCTGCATATCCTGCATATATATCCCAGAACTTAAAATAAATTTTAAAAAATGCATTGAAAAAAATTAAAAATATATTTGCAAGTGTCCCATGCCAATATAAAATACTTTGTAATGATAAGCATGTATATGTCCTATGAAATCAGAATGAACATCCTTATATTCACATTTATATAATTTGATATAAAATAGTCACAGGACACATATTATTAATTTTCAAATTCTAGTTTTAAAACTTATGATCTGTTTAAAATACTTCACTTTATTTCTGAGGTCTGGGATAGCCTTTAGTTGACAATATCTCTGAATTTTCTGAGTACCATGAGCCTGTGTAGCTTATTCTGCTGCCTCTACTGTTGCTGCTATTGTTTTGAATATGGAATGAGTGCAGTGAGTGGTTTTCTTCAATCATTTGCTACCATAGAACCTCTAGATATTTCTACCAAATAAATAGTAGAGAACAAAATAAAATACTTTTACAGTTACATTCACATCTATTAGATGGAGTCTTTCATAGAAATTTTATAAATGAGCTTCATAATCCTCACACTTGTCACAACACACAGTCTAAACAGGCAACCTCTATTCACTCTAGCACAATATCTAAGGGACGATGTGAAGGATATTGCAGGAATGTACAAACAAGCACACACTCACATCTCATCCCAAGTTAGTTTGCAAATAGAGGTTTACCTTTCAGGTAGTTAGAGAGGGCCAGTAAAGAAGTCACACACTTTCAGCCTAATCAGTAATTAGTTCAAATCCAATAGAAATGACATCTGAAATTGTAATCTTAGAAACAAGATTCTACTAAAAGATAACTTTAGAATGCACCCAAATTCGATTTTTCAATTTAGAAATGTTGCTTTTTCACTAACTCTTCAGTCATTACAGATTGTATTTCTTGATGTCTACATCTGGGAAAACCTTTGTAGCCTCAGGTAAAATTAAATGTGGAAATTGTCACTCTATCTTAATTTAATAAATGTATTTGGATTGTTTTAATGACATATAAAATAGTGTGGTTTGTCTTAGATTACAATCTTGACAATAGAGAATTCATGTGTATACTTAGCAAAATGAGGTACAGATAATGACAATGTGAAACCAATAATTTTCCAAATCTCTAGTGGTATTGACAAAGGTTATTATCTTTGTGGATTCTTAGAGTTTATGTCTCTAAACTTAGCTTTGGGAAGTGAGCAACCAAAATGTAGAAAAGAACCCTGCATCACCGTAAGAACAAGAATGAAAATAAGGAGGTATTAGGAATGTTGATGAATTTAGCAATTTATAGAAAACCTCATCCTTTGTTTTCCCTTTCATCTTTTCTCTCCCACCCTCACCCACTTTTATCTCCTTCTCTAGTCACCTTTTTCTGCCCCTGCCCCCCGCCATACACACACACTGTGCCGTCTTTCTGTTGTCATCATCTGCACCTCACTGGCGGTAAAATAAAGAGAATAAAATTACTGGATTCTTACAGAGAACCCAGCCGTTGAAAATATCCCTTCTCAACATCTGGTTTCACTAGTTCTTCTATCACTCAGTCTGTAAGTGAACATGATTTTCTGAAAAGTCATCAATAATCAAACAGAATATTTTAAGCATCTTGTAACCAGGGACCACATTTATCCTGCTTAATTTTGTATTCCCTGCCCAGTAGGACACCTGCTATGAGCTCAGTAAATGTTTGTTGTTTAAACAAATTATCCAATGATTCTGAATCCTAGCCATGCCTTTATAATGGACATTGTACATTTGTCTTCCCAGCTTCTTCACACCAATCCAACCCCTTTGCCCTCATGCCATCCATGGTAGGAACAGTAATAACTGTAAAATATGGTCATGGGCTAAGATTTGAAACCTGATCCAAACTCAGTAAATGAACTCTTCCCCTAAGTAACTTAGAGTCAGAACTAAGGGATTCAGACCAGGCACGGTGGCTCACACCTGTAATCTCAGCACTCTGGGAGGCTGAGGTGGATGGATCACTTGAGGTCAAGAGTTCGAGACAAGCCTGGCCAACAAGGTGAAACCCCGTGTCTACTAAAAATACAAAAATTAGCTGGGCGTGGTATTGGGCACCTGTAATCCCAGCTACTCAGCAAGCTGAGGCAGGAGAATTGCCTGAACTCAGGAGGCGGAGGTTGCAGTGAGCCGAGATTGCATCATTACACTCCAGCCTGGGAGATAGTAAGGGATTCAAGAGTAAGTCTGATTGCTTTATTGAAATGAGACCATGTAAACTCGAAAGCTGGGAAATAGAGGATGCTTACACGTAAAGGTAGAGAAGAATGAAGTTGGCTTTCAAAGACAGAAAGGGGACCAGAAAGGAGACTGCAAGAGAAGCCCTCTATGGAGCACCTTCAATGGGGTCTGGCCACATCCCTACTCTGTTTCTATAAGAGACCTTTGTATGCTTAAAGTAAGTTCACCTTTTACAAGGTAGCGCAAGATAAGTTTTTAATTTATAACCTAAAGAGTGTTAATTAATTTAGTCCCACTATCATCTGTGAAGATTTTTCAAACTGAAAATGAGAGGCCACCCCAGGAGATTCAGACTCAGTTTGAAACTCAGTATGAATGGATAAGGATGCTGTTCTCTCTCATCATATGTTTTAAAGCTTCATAGATCACTGAGATGCTTAACCAGGGTTGAAAACCACTGACCTATATTATGCATGTAGGAAAATACAAAGAAAAGGAAAACAGTAGCTTGGTGCTCCAGAGATTTTGGATTTCATTAATTGTATTGGACATGCACATGTAAACAATACTTAAGTATGTTTTGAAATAATGCATCAAATTTTTGAACAAGCTTTGTTTAGAGGTATTGAATAAACAGGGAGGAAACAGGATATTGAAATTAGAACAAACTGCTTCCCTTGGAAAAGTGCTTATTTCCATTTCAAAGGGATCTTTCAGTACAATATATTAGAAAACTTTAACCTCTTAAAGATGTAAAAATAATGTCAATTTAGGTTAAATGACATAATTTAAGGTTAAAGGAATGGTTCAAAACATTCAAATCATGAAAATAAATTGTAAATTAAGATTTGCTTCTTGAAACATTAAGATTATAAAACTGAAAATTTCTTTTGACTTATTACCAGACGAATTCATCCTACGTTAATTCTGTGTATCTGCTCTGGGCCATTTTTCTACGAATTATATGCTATTCATCATCCTGACATTACTAAAATAGAATAAACTTCTATTGATAAAGATAATGCATTTTAAATGTCATTGCTGATATTCTCTTTATATTTCTATGTACATCAGAAGAGAGTCCTAAAAGTTAAAAGTTCTGAGTATGTGAATAATAAGTTGGCCAACATACATTTGATCTCAGAGACAAAAATACAGATTATTTTTCCATTAAAGTAACATATATTCCTCATAACAGATCTTTTTTTATGAGAAAACATGCATGAAAATATTATCAACGAGCCTAGAACTATACCGGGTTCTCAATTCTAGGCCACTCATTTTCACTTATGCCTTTATTTAAACATTCGTCTTTATTTTCCA
The DNA here is from genome assembly GCF_009764315.1 of Trachypithecus francoisi. Classification (NCBI taxonomy): domain Eukaryota; kingdom Metazoa; phylum Chordata; class Mammalia; order Primates; family Cercopithecidae; genus Trachypithecus; species Trachypithecus francoisi. The sequence goes on along the minus strand of NW_022681458.1, from coordinate 55,720,607 downwards.
TCGTGGAAAACATACACATTCCTTCTAGTTGATAAGAAAAAGAGTCATTCTTTTGTTTTTCTTTAATTCCACTTTATAGTCCCAAATTATAATGTTTTACATAAACTATGATCACTCAAAAAAATTCTCTTTCAGTAAGATGTTATTACAGTTTATACATTTCAATCAAGCTATAAAACCTGAATGTAAACCTAATCAGCTACTATTAGCTGGGAAACAGAAGGCAGAAGTATACCTTCCAAAATGAGGAGGAGTTACCAGTTTTCAGGAGTTGGTCCTCACCATTACAGTACAGAAATTAGATGGGTATATTTTTAAGTTTACCAGACAGATGCATTACTATTTTTCTGAACTGCCTATTCAGTTTTTTTCTTGTCCCATTTTTCTATTGCAGTGGTCATCATTTTTATTGATGTATAATAATATTGCATCATAATTCTTCATAATATGTGCTGCCAAGGTTTTTTCTAATTTTTCACTAATCTTTGATTTGGTATTTAATTTTTAGTTATCAGAAGTTTTTAATATTTGTATTATCAAAGCTATCAGGTTATTAAAATTGACTTCTTACTTAGACATACTATGAATTTGTTTTAGCTAACAGAAATAAATATGTATCAAATTAAAAAACAGAGCATAGCAAAGCTGGCTATGTCCAATGGCAGCTGGACCAGTCACCTTTCTTAGTTCTTGACAGCATGTCCATGTACCTTCATTCATGAAGTTCTCTCTTTAGCTTCCAGGATAATGTCTTCTGGATTTCGTCTTTCCTCTTTTGCCCCTCTTTCTATCTGCTTCATAGGCCCATCATGCATTACTTGCATATTTGTTGCAAATCTTCAAGATTTAGTGATAAGACGTCTTCTGATTTTATTTTTCACTCTCAACCTTGGATACCTCACTCATGCTAATATTAACTGCTCTCTGTGGTCCATTGGTTGCTCACATTTTTATATCCCCAACTTGGATCCCTCCTCTGATCTCCGTGTATGTTCAACTGCCTACTTGACACATGTACTTATAAACCACAAAGGTACCTGAAATTCAACATGTGCAAAACTAAGTGCCTTATTCCCTCTCTTCCTGAATGATGCTCTTCCAATATTAACTAATACAATGATAAGTATCAATATATCATGCAATTCTGAAATTTAGAAGCCATCTTTGACATCACATTTTCCTTTATGTCTATATCCAATGAATTATGAAGTGGTGCATAATAAACCCAACTGGTATGATACTACCTCTGGAGATCACCTATTTCCCTTGCTGTTGTAAATTGACAATTTATAATTATATGAATTTATGGGGCACAAAGTGATGTCATGATTTACATATGTAGTGAGAAATAATGAATTCAAGCTAGTTAATATATTCATCTCTTGAAACAGTTAAAATTGTCTGGGATGAGAACATTAAAAATTTACTCTCTTAGCACTTTTGAAAGGTACTGCAATGTGTTGTTAACTATATTCGCCATGCTGTGAAACAGAACTCAAGAAGAAAAACATATCCCTTCTGTCTCTGAGATTCTGTGCTCTTTGATTACTATTTCTCCATTATCCCATGACTCTGCTTTGTGTAATCACAACTCTACTTTCTGCTTCTATGAGTTTGTTTTAGATTCTACATATAAGTGAGATTACGTGGTATTTTCTTTTTGCCTGACTTATTCCATTTAGTACAATGCTCTCCAATTCTGTTCATGTTGCTGTGTATAACAGAATATCCTTTTTAAGCCTGAATAGCATTTTATTGTGTATATATACATTTTCTTTCTTCATTCATCTGTTGATGGACACATAGATTGATTCCATTTCTTAGCTGTAGCGAATAATGCTATAGAGAACATAGAGTGCAGACATCTCCATCTCTTTGACAAACTGATTTTAAAACTTGTGAGTAAATACCCAGAAGTGAGATTGCTGGATTATATGCCAATTCTATTTGTAGTTTATTATTATTATTATTATTATTATACTTTAAGTTCTAGGGTACATGTGCACAACGTGCAGGTTTGTTACATATGTGTACATGTGCCATGTTGGTGTGCTGCACCCATTAACTCATCATTTACATTAGGTATATCTCCTAATGCTACCCCTTCCCCCTTCCCCCTCCCCACAATAGGACCCGGTGTGTGATGTTCCCCTTCCTGTGTCCAAGTGATCTCATTGTTCAGTTCCCACCTATGAGTGAGAACATGCGGTATTTGGTTTTCTGTTCTTGCGATAGTTTGCTGAGAATGATGGTTTCCAGTTGCATCCATGTCCCTACAAAGGACACGAACTCATCCTTTGTTAAGGCTGCATAGTATTCCATGGTGTATATGTGCCACATTTTCTTAATCCAGTCTATTACTGATGGACATTTGAGTTGATTCCAAGTCTTTGCTATCGTGAATAGTGCTGCAAAACTCCATACACAGTTCTCCATAAGGCTTGCATTAATTTACATTTTCACCCAGCATATGAGGCTTCCCTTTTCTCCACATTTTGCTAACACTTATTTTTCATCTTTTGTTGATAACCATTTTGACAAATGTGAGATATCTCATTGTGGTTTGAATTTGCATTTGCCTAGTGATTAGTGATGTTGAACATTTTTATATATATTTATTGACCATTTGTATGTCTTCTTTTGAGAAATGTCTGTTCGAGTCTTTTGCCCCTTTATTAATTGGGTTTTTTGTTTTCTTGCTGTTAAGTTACTTCATTTTTTTCACATTAACCCCTTATCATATGAATGGCTTGCATATATTTTCTCACAATCCACAGGGTGTCTTTGCACGTTGTTGTTTCCTTTGCTGTGCAGAAATTTTAGTTTGATGTAATCCTACTTGTCTATTTATATTTTCGTTGTATGCATGTTTTGGGTGAAATCCAAAAATAATTGCACAGCCCAAAGTTGTGTGAATTTTCACTGATGCTTTCTTCTATTAGCTTTAAACGTTCTGGTCCCATGTTTAAGTGTTTAATCCATTTTGGTTTGTTTTTTGTATATGGTATGAGATGAGGATCCAATTTTATTCTTCTACATGTGGATATTCAGTGTTCCCAGAATCATTTATTGAAGAGACTGTCTTTTTCCCTTTGCATATTCTTGGCGTCTTTGTCAAAAATTAATTGACTGTTCCTACATGGGTTTATTTCTGGGGTCTCTATTTTGTTCAACTGGTTAATATGTCTTTTTTTTTTTTTTTTTTTGACCAGTACCATGCTGTTTTAATTGCTACAGCTTTGTAGTATAGTTTGAAATCAGATAGTGTAATGTCTCCAGCTTTGTTTTTTTTGCTCATGGTTGCCTTCTTTATTAAGGAATTTTTAGTTCCATGTGAATTTTAGGGTTGTATTTTTCTATATCTATGAACAATTACACTGGAATTTGGATAAGGGCTGCAGTGAATCTGTAGATCTCTTTGGATTGTATGGACATTTTATTATAACAATATGTAATTCTTCCAGTCCATGAACACGAGATACCTTTCTGTTTATTTGCTTCTGATTGAATTTCTCTTATTGATATTTTATGGTCAGTGTACAAGTCTTTCACATTGTATGGACATTTTATTATAACAATATGTAATTCTTCCAGTCCATGAACACGAGATACCTTTCTGTTTGTTTGCTTCTGATTGAATTTCTCTTATTGATATTTTATGGTTCAGTGTACAAGTCTTTCACAGTTTTGGTTACATTTATTCTCAACTACTTTATTTCTTTGTAGCTGTTTTATAAATGAAATTACCTTTTGATTTTTTTCAGAAAATTTGCTGTTAGTTTATAGAAACACTGCTGACTTTTGTATGTTGATTTTGTATTCTGCAATTTTACAGTATTAATTTAGTTCTAACAGGTTTGAGGTGAAACCTGTAGGGTCTTCTAGGTTTTCTACACATAAGATAATGTCCTCAGCAAACTGACAATTTCACTTATTTTCCTATTTGAGTGCCTTATTTCTTTCTCTTACATAAAATTGCTCTGGCAAGAACTTTTAATACTATGTTGAACAGAATTGGCAGGAGTAAGCATCCTTTCCTTGTTTCAGATTTTAGAGAAATCTAAAAAGACCTTCAATTTTTCGACATTTGAGTATAATGTTAGCTGTTGGCTTCTCCTATATGGTCTTTATTGTATTACTGTGTATTCCTTCTATACCTAATTTGGTGGGAGCTTTTATCACACAAGAATGTTGAATTTTGTCAAATGCTTTTTATGCATCTAATTAGATGATCATATGATTGTTGTTCTTCATTTTGTTATTGTGATGGATCACAATTACTGATTTGCATATATTTCAACAATCATTGTATCACAGGGATAAATCCCACTTGATCATGGTGGAAGATCCTTCTAATGTGTTGTTGAATTTAGTTTGCTAGTATTTTGTTGAGGATTTTTGTATCTATATCAGGAATATTGGCCTACAGTTTTCTTTTTTTGTAATGTCCTTGTCTGGCTTTGGTATCAGGGTAACACTGGCTTCATTAAAAGAGGTTGCAAGCATTCCTCCTCTTTGATATTTTGGAAAAATTTGAGGATTGGTATTAGTTCTTTTTTAAATGTTTGATAGGATTCTGCTGTGAAGGCATCAGGTCCTGGGCTTTTCTTTGAAGGCAGACATTTTATCACTGATTTAATTTCTTTGCTTGTTACTGGAAATCTCTGTTGAGATCTACTTTTTCATGATTTAGTCTTAGTAGGTCATATGTGTCTAGAAATTTATTTCTTCTGGGTTTTTTTTTTTTTTTTTTTTTGAGGCGGAGTCTCGCTCTGTCGCCCTGACTGGAGTGCAGTGGCCAGATCTCAGCTCACTGCAAGCTCCGCCTCCCGGGTTTACGCCATTCTCCTGCCTCAGCCTCCCGAGTAGCTGGGACTACAGGCGCCCGCCACCTCGCCCAGCTAGTTTTTGTATTTTTTTTAGTAGAGACGGGGTTTCACCGTGTTAGCCAGGATGGTCTCGATCTCCTGACCTCGTGATCCGCCCGTCTCGGCCTCCCAAAGTGCTGGGATTACAGGCTTGAGCCATGGCGCCTGGCCTCTTCTGGGTTATTTAATTTGTTAGCATATAATTGTTCATAGTAGTCCACTATATTTTTTTGTATTTCTGTGGTATCAATTATAATGTTTCCTTTTTCATTTCTGATTGTGCCCACTTTTAGTTTAGCTAAGGATTTTCAATTTTATTTTTTCAAAAACCAATCAATCATTTTGAGAATCTTTTGTATTTTTTTCTAGTGTCTATTTCACATATTTTTGCTCTGATATTTATTATTTCTTTCCTTCTGCTTATGTAGGTTTACTTTGTTCTTTTTCCAGTTCCTTGAGGTGTAACATTAGGTTATTTATTTGAGATTTTCTTTTTTTGATGGAGTCATGTATTCCTAAAGACTTTTCTCTTAGAGTTGCTTTTGCTGTATTCCATAAGTTTGGTATGCTGTGTTTCCATTTTCACTTGTTGCAATTTTTAAAATTTTTCTTTTTATTTGTTCACTGACCTATAGGTTGTTCAGGAGCATGTTGTTTAATTTCTGGATATTTGTGAATTTTTTGAAATTCCTCCTGATTGATTTCTAGTTTCAAACAGAAAATATATTTGATATAATTCCTATCTTTCTTAATTTTACTGAGGCTTGTTTTGTTTTCTAACATATGATATATCCTGGAGAATATTCCATATGCAATTGAGAAAAATGTGCATTCTGTTGTTGTTGGACTGAATATTCTGTATATATCTACAAGTCTTGTCAGAGTACTACATTTCTCTGTTCTCATCTTAACATCATCTTGATGAACACTATTTCATGATCAATGTATTTCTCTCACCAATAATTTTTAAACAGTACTTCTTATCAGTATATAGTATAAACTTAATTCTTAATTTTTATGCGCTGTATCACATATTTGAGATGATTACTAAGTATGTGTTAGAAAAAGGTTAAAGATAACTCTCTTATAAACTGTTAATGGAAAATGGATTTCATAACTTTGCTTTCTTGCATCACAACTTACACAGAAAATATATATTTTCTGGTTGTCAGCTATGTGATAATTGTGTAATGCCACATAATTATAATCTTCAAGACAGTTTCTAACTCTATTTCATATACTTCAGAAAATCATGCTAGGCATCTAGCGATCATCACTGAAAATATTTAATAAGACCTTGTAGTGGAATTTACTTGGATGAACACATTACGTGTAACAAAACAAAAATACTTATTACTCTGAATTAAACGTTGCTTTCTACATGCATTTTTACTTAATGTAATTTTTTCAAATCAAATTATTTTAATGACTTTGAATAACCTATTACTGGCTTATGGACAATCACAAGCAAGTAAGTCAGAAATATGAGATTGTTACTACATTGGACATGTGACTCTATTTGGGGTACTTTTTTTTCTATCAAAAGAAATTCACCTACATTTTTATGCCTGTGCTGACATTCAATAGTGCCAATTAAATGGGCTCCCTATGCTAAAGCTTATGAATATAATCATAACATTAAATGGTAAAAATATGAATGATTATATAAAATAACTATGGTCAGAGTAATAATAATTACATCTAGACTTTTCCAATTAAAAATAATAATTCATTGTTCAAAGTAATTACATGAAATTGAACTAAGTCTGGAAGTGATAAAATGTGATATCTCACAATGGCCATCTAAAAGGCTAGTAAAAAATTCATTATGAGAGATAGACAACTTAACATAATTTAAAGAAAGAACTTAGAGCCAAAAGCACTAATCAACTGACCTCAGACAAGTCACTTAACCTCTCTGAGTCTGATATTTCACATGTAAATGAGCTAACAACAACAACCTTGTAAGACAATATCTATGAGATAATTATACATTAGTGTGTGTACACAACTGTAAACATTCTTGTATACTTAAAAGGTATTATAATGCTCACCTTTCCATGGTAAATTTGCCTGCAAGATGAACCAGTCAACTTTTTACTATGGAATTGTTCTAAAATATTAAAGTATCTGATACAAGCTGATTAATATCACTTTCAAGGTAGGTCTATTCTGATCATTCTATTTTAAACAGCAACTCAATAAATGTATTCCATACCTCACACTCACAATGTACTTTGTTCTGCTTTTTTATTCCATGGCACCTATTAGCATGCATCCATTTTTCTACATTTCATATTTTCTTTTCTCCTTCCTTCATTACAGTGTAAGTTCTGAATGATAAATGCAAAAACAATTACCTATATTATGCAGACTTGAGAATATTTGCCACACAGTAGGCACTCAGAAAGTGTTTGTTAAATAAATCAATTAATAAACTTTATACTTCAACTCTTAAATGTCTTTATTCCCCTACTTTGCTCCAAAGAGTTACTTGTAAAGCCTCCAGAAATAACCTGTCATTCCAGTTGCATGAAGTCCTATTGACCCAAAGGACATTCCTCTAAGGCTAGTTTATTTGTCTATTCTTTCCCATCCCTTCCATATCTAATTTTAGTAATGTTGGTAATTCAGTTATTACACATAATTTCATTCCACTTTCCATGAAAACAAATAGATGTTTTATCTAATCCTGTGGAGTGATTTTGTGAATCAATGATTGATTTTTTTTTTTCCTTAGAACTTTTTGTTATAATAGAGAAATAGGTGGTCATAATGCCTGTTGAATTTAACAAGTACAAATCATGGAATAAAAATAGAGTAATTTAAATTATAGAATAAAATGGCATGCTGGGTTAATTATGGCCGCTCTTATGCTAAAACTTATAATGACTTTATTTTTCTTCTCCTATTCTTGGAAACATATATTTTGGTTACTTTGAGATAACCATTTAAGAGATGGCTATTTTAGACGATTTGAAGTAATATAAATTGGCATAGAAGAGTCCCTGGGACAAAAATTTTAGTCTGTAAGTCATTTTGTGGGAGCTATTGAATGATAATGATAACATTAAAAATAAGTTTATTCCGGGAATGTAAAATTCTCTAGGTATAAAACAGATTGACTATAGGCTATAATAGTTTTGGAGTGGCAATGAATGCAAAAAATATAGTCAGTTCCAAGCATATATTGACCACAAGTCAGTGATAAGCCTTCAAAATGAATCTGAAGACAGAAAAATCCTCAAACTTCCAAGAGTCTTCCAAAATCTTGTCTCTGAAAGTAGGCTCAAAGATGTTCTTAAAAGCTATACGTATGTATCCTCAGGATCTCTCTTCAGGCAGGTAAAAATATTTAAATACAATGAAAACTAAATTTTGATTAAAAAAAAAATAATAAAAAAATTACAAAGAGAACCAAAGATGGGGCACTTAGCCTAGTCTTAACATGAGAAATTGATTCAGATTACACTTAAAATAACTGTCTCAGAATATGACTATTTTTTATTAAAAAGTATTGAGTTAATAATCAATACAAATATTAATATAACTAAACTTAAAATCTATTCTAAATTAGATTAATGCCTATCTTTTCTAAATTTTTCAATGTAAATACATATATTATGATTGTTTGGGCAGCCAGTAGCCAGAATTCTAACTCAACTGGTTGGCAGTAAGAAAGATATGATACTCTGCATGGTGAAATACGATGCCAGCAACTCAAGGTTTTATTAAAGATTTCAAAAATTCATGTTTTTTCTATTGTTCTCCTCAGCCACTCTCACAGTATTTTCTCTGCTAGTTTTCTTCATGGCCATAGAAAAGCTTCCACAGCCCCAAGTATATTAGACAGCATACAGAAAATAAGATAGTTCTATATATTCCTTTATGTCCCTTACTAAGAGTTAGGAAATAATGCTTGGAAGCCAGTCATTGCACATCACCTCACATCTTGTTCAGAGAAGTGTCATATGCCTATTCAAAATACAATTCTTGGCAAAGGGAATCAGGTTATAATAGTTACATTAAGTATGGGGTCGTACTATGTCTTTCAGTAGTAGAATGTATAATTAAATGGGGGTATATCCAGGCAATTGAACATTATTCATCACTACCAAGAAAAGAGCAATTTAGTCATAAAAAATACAGGGTGAAATCTTAATGACATATTACTAAGTGAAAGAGGCCTATCTGAAAAGGGCCTCTTTCACACGTACTATACAAGACATTCTGATAAAGATGCTAGGGACAAGGTAAAAAGATCAATGGTTGCCAGGGGTCAAGGGAAGAAGTGAGTAGGCAGAGTTTAGAGGATTTTTAGGGCAGGGAAACTACTCTGTATGATACTATAGTACATGTCATTACACATTCACCAAAATCCATAGGAAGGACAACACCAAGGAGTGAACCTTAATGTAAACTATGATCTTTGGGTAATAATAATGTGTCAATATAGGTTCATTGATTGCAACAAATGTACCACTCTGGTGCAGGATATTGATAGTGAGGGACGGGAGCTGTGCATGTTTGAAGTTAATGGGTATACAGGATCTTTTGTACTTTCTGTTCAGCTTTGCTGTGATCCTAAAACTGCTCTAAAGAATGTACTTTTGTTTTAAAAAGCAAGTTGAACAGAGATATTTTAAAAATAAACTCTACAGACAGAGACCTAAAATTTCAAATCATAAGAAGGAAGGAAGTCTGATCATGTAATACTTTGGGTACATAAGTCAAAATCATCATTTAAAATTGATACAGAAAGTGAGACTTTAAAATGCTGATTAAAGAATTATTTTCCAAGTTGAATTATCCGTAGATGTTTTCTGCTTTTTAAAAATATAGGCATCATAATAAGTTCATCAACACTGGTTCCAATAGATTTTATCTTTCTTTTTCTCTTGTTCCTAAGAGGCTTGAAGTCTTTATATAAATTGCTTTTGCAAAATGTGGAAAGCTAATTCCTTTTGTATTGACTCTCAATGAACCTGTTGTTGAAACCTGCACAGATTCTGAAGAGTGTGCCCTTTTCTTTGCATGATGCATAACACTTCATTATTTCACCATAGCAGATTTTTCTCATAAAGAGATAACTAAATGAACAATGACATATGATTATACCAAATAATTCTAGATGTAAAAATTAAATAAGAAAAATGACTAATAAATTCCACGAAGTTGAATACAAATAACATATTTAGTTAGTGAGACATTTATCTGACATCTTGGTGGACAGGGCACAGTACTAGAGGTTATTTGACAATGTAAGATGAAGAAAAGGTGTTAGCATCAGGAAACTTCACATATAAAGAAATAACATTTAGAAAATTTACTAACAACATTGTGCCCGTTCTTTAGTCACTAACAGTTTAGAAAATAAAAGGTAGGAGGGGGCTTTCTATTGTTCATCTGTTTTTGACCACATGACAAGTATTGCTTTTAGTCTGCAAATATGTAATAAAGGGAACCAAAAGGAAACAGAACAATTTCAAAAGGAGAATAAAAGACAAAATCAGTAATTGTTTATAGAACTTTGGTAGATAAAGGGTTATATATTTAGATTACTATTTATAACATCATGATTAAAGCTATTTGGATGTAAATATATAAATCAAGGCTAGTCATTACATTATAGCAAATCCTCAGTGATACTTAGGATTTTTCATCACCTGGAACTAGAGAAAACCAGTAAAGGTTATTCATAACCAATGTGGAGCGATGACTTGCAATTTCTGTGATCCTTGCTAGTCGATATGTTGTAGCCATGCACAAAAATTACAAATTGGCCTTTGACCAAAACTGGAACTTAGTAAGCTTATTTTTGTTATAGTCTTCAGAAACCTTTTTTTAATCTTTTGAAATCATTTTTATTGCTGTATTTTCCATCACATCTAGTCAAATTATTTTGCTTGTAATATTATTTATCTTTCTTTGCTACATCTTTTCCTATTATTTTTACTAAGTTAATTTGTTTCTCCCCAAAAGTTCAACAGAAATTATATTTATTTTCCATTTTTATTCTGATGTATCAAAATGCATTTTATATGTTTATAGTGATGATTCTGGGTTTCACACTTGAAGAGTAATATTTCTGAATATTTAAGTATGTACCTATATAACATTTTAAAATGTGACATTAAATTAAAAACAATCCATGAGACGTTTAATTAAATGGAATACTTCAAATAATATGCATACTAATGTAAATTGTAAATATTAAATTTAAATATAAAATTACTTATAGCAAAAAATAAGAAATAATATAAATGAATTTTCTCAGGGCTGAATAATTTTATTCCGAAAGAATAAACTTGTTTCCAAAATATATAATTGACTATAAAGTATATTATGTATACCTAAAGATCATAAAAATGTATAATTACTTCAAAACAAATTTAAAAACTGGGAGTAGAAACATTGAAAAGGAATTTATTTATGGTGATTTACTTGTAATTATAATATTTATTACTGTATATTCATGGTTTTATACTGATATAAACAGGATTATTTATGTTAACCATGACTGTATCAAAATAGATACGATATTATCTACTTATTTACTTATTTATTTATTCTTTTTTTTTTGTTTTTCTTGAGACAGTCTTGCTCTGTCGCCCAGACTGGAGTGCAGTGGCACGATCTTGGCTCACCGCAAGTTCCGCCTTCCGGGTTAACGCCATTCTCTTTCCTCAGCCTCCGGATTAGCTGGTACTACTGGCGCCCGCCACTATGCCTGGCTAATTTTGTTTTTGTAGTTTTAGTAGAAACGAGTTTCACCGTGTTAGCCAGGATAGTCGCGATCTCCTGACCTCGTGATCCACCCGCCTCGGCCTCCCAAAGTGCTGGAATGATAGGCGTGAGCCATTGTGCCCGGCCTATGTTGTTTTAAAGATGCATACATACAAAAGAACAGGAAAACATCGTGTAAACCTCTCAGAAAGAATGAATACTACTATAGAGTAAATTTAATGTATTTCTTTTTGTATAGCTATTATTTTTGGCGCATTTGAAAGTAAATTTCAGATATCCAAATATTTGTAAATAATTTAGCACACATCTCCTATAAATAGGGATATTACATATTCTAAAAGAACACATCAAAAGAACACATCAAAAATATTAACTTAATTCATAATATCTGTTTTAATTCATTTTATATTCAGAATTCTCTAATTCTCACCCAAATTTCCCTCATAGCTATTTTTGGTAAACCAAGATGAAATCCACTTTCAAGAATTATATTTGTTATTGTATTCTGGTCCTTTTGGATTTGAGATTAGTCCCTGCATGTACACGCCCACACGTTTTTTGTTTATTTGTTTCGTAAGGCCATCGTTTTTTGAAGACTATAATCTATTATTTTCCTGATTGTTTACTTATAGTATTGTTTAATATGTTCCTCTATCAGGTGACTTGAACTAGAATTTTGGTATAAAATCTTGCTTTGATTCAAGATAAATTTTTTTTGTATGAATACTTCAGCGATATGGAATACTCTATATGGCGTCAAATCAGGAGGCACAGTATCAATCATACATTATTATCTGTTATGATTTGTTAAACACATTAAATAATATTGAGAACACTATAATATGTGTCAGGTGAGATACAATGAGGAAGTGAAACAAAAATACATAAAAAAAAAAAAAAAAGAAGTTTATTATTCCCAGGTCCAGATTGGTTACAAGTGTTGACAGGAGGCCAATGGGAAGTCTGGAGACAACAGCCTGCTTGACCAGTGTGTACAGAGAGATATAGAGAGCAAGAACCAGTAAGACTATGTCTTTATTATAACCCACAGGTACTATTCTTTAGGCTTTCCCATGGGGCTGTGGATAGGCTAGCTTAAAGAAAACACATGAAGGGACATCTTATTCACATGACTGGTGTTGACCATTAGTTTTCACTGTGGCCAGCAGCTGTGGGATGTTAGCAGTCAGTGAGATGGGGAACAACAGGGCTATATCACAAATAACCACTAGAGGAGGAAAAATTTTAATAAAACCAAAGGTGACAGGGCATGACTGGGTTACAAGTGACTATGTCAGGCCAAAACTGGATGCTGAAGCAGCAACTATATTAGGCAAAGTTATGACACAAAATAACATTCATCCCTATATTTAGAGTTTGATTGTTTTATACTCATTACCTTCTGAAATAAAAAACAGTCCCCAAAACATTAAATCTCCTCTAGATGTTCCTTGATTCCTCCACAATTGTCTCCAATGTGCTTGGATATAATGCTCTGCTTTTGTTTCAGGTTTTCAAACTTCAGATCTTGCATGTCTGTGTTCTGAAAGTTACTGGGAAGAGGTACTTTGCTATTGTCACTCCTACCCTCTGTGAAGGGGTAAACAGCTACCTACCCAGGTGTACCCAAAGCCATAACAGTTTCAGATTACCACACTATACTTTAGTTCTCACTGCACTGACAAAGCATGCTGCAATGGCATAATGACCCAAGAAAATGTTCCACTCCCAGACTCTGTGTGGCTTGGTCACTGAAGTCACACTGCTTATACATAAATCTCAAAGTGTCTTCAGGCATCTATCTACTTTCATCCTCCCCATTAGACAAAGTTACTGGAACAAGGAAAACAAATAAACAGCACTTCCCTGGCTTTTCTGGTCTTTCCTATGTTTCTAATATGTGCTCCCTTCATCCAACATTCTCTTACATGTCATCCGAATACCTCTTGTGAATAGATGCCTAGAGTGTCATCCACCTCATAGTCAGTTTCAGTTCATCATGCTGGTTAGAGTCAGATTGATCTAGATTCATATTTGAGCTAAGCCACTTACTATAATCTTGGACAAGTTCCTTAACTTTTCTGAGTTTCAGTTCCTTATTTCAAGAAAAATGGAAATATCATTACATACACCACAGAATTTTGGGGGGCTTAATACAAAAAATGCACATAAATCACTTAGCTCAGTACCAGGTACATGAAATGTGTCAGTAAATATCACTAATTATTTATTGTGACATAAAAAACATTACCCACCCATGTAATTTCCTCCAGAGATTTCTTAATTCCTCCAAAATTATTTCACATATCATTAGGTACAATACCCTGTTTTTGCTTTTGTTTTTTTACATTCCAGATACTGCATAATGTCTAATTCTGAGGAAATTAAACTGCAGCTAGAACTAAAGAAAATGCTCAATTTCCTAAAAGCCAAATACTTGGTGGTATGTTATTTCTAGCCCCATTTAAGAAGAAAGACCTATGCAATTCAGCATAATATTATAGATATACTTTTGTCGCTTCCAGCAAAGTCTCAAAGTTGTCAATCATGGCCTAGTACATCAGTAAGACAGCTCTCCAGAGACATTACACAAGGTAAATCTTTTAATATTTTATCAGCTGCTGTTGATAGGAGTTACTTCAGCTTAGTGAGACTTTTTATTACTTCCTTTCATTTATTCTTGAGAAGCTTTTATTTCTATTTATGGATTGCCACCTTTTAAATTTTTATTTAACATCACAAAGCATAGAAATATGATTAATACATTTGTTGAAAATTTTCAGTAGAAATGAGCTTTCACAAATTTAATGTACTAATTTTCCCATAGACTTTTTTGTGTATATCTGTATCCACTCCTTTGTTATGTTAGTTCTCTGAAGACTGATACTCAAGTGAAGGAGAAAGTAGAATTGTAACTAAAAAGAAGCTCCACATCGAGGGGAAAATTCTTTTTTAGTCTGTTTTCAATAGAGCAATACACAAGGGGCCACATGCCAAGGATCAATCATAAACCTCAAAAAAGAAAGAAAATAACAGCTACAAATATATATAGAGATAATATTTATTCTCAAAATGACTGAACTTTGCTTGTGCTTCTTCCTGCTAGTATGGAACCCCAAATAACATCCAATTGTCGCAAAAGAAATTTGCTAAGTAGGCGGAAATATGATTCAAGAGCCTCTTTTAGCTTACAGCTAGAAACTTGCTGATTTCAATCTTTCCCATATTAGCAGCTGCAAAAGGAGCAAAGTGAGAGTTAGCAGAGCTAACAAAAATTCATTAGATTCAATAAATTTATAAAACTTACTAAGATGTCATTGCTAAGATATCACAGTGCATCTCAAAAGGCTGCTGCATTGGCAAGCTTTACTATGGGTGCTCTCCTCAGCCCCATTAATCTTATGCTGACCAGTTGTGTTTCTGAGACTAGCTGGGGTGAGGCGAAAGGATCTGCTTTATGTTATTATTATTATTATTATATAATTACCAGATAATTCTGTCAAGTATATGAAATTGTGAAACTTTGAACTAATCCTGACAAGGATGGTTGCTCACAGAAGCTCTTAGAAAATGTTTTAAAGGTCAGCTCTACTATAAGGTTTTGGGGAAAAAAGAATCTTCACTAACTTACTTTTTCCACAATCCTTCATGTTCATAGTGGTAATGTCCACAAGGCCAAAGTGGTGTTTTGAGCCTAGGGGAAAGGCATCCAAAGAGGTCACGACTTGCTTTCAAACTCCACTTAAGCCAATGGAGCGAAAAAAGAGTTTAAACTCATAATTTCTCCAAGCCAGCAACTGATGTAAAATAATTCATTTTCTAGAAATGTCTTCTATGCCCATACCCCTTGTAAACTTTTTGAATCAGAAGCTGCCTAATTGAGCCAGGAAATAGAGGTCCTGGTGAAATCTTACTCATATCAGGAGACTCCATTAACATACATGAAATAGTGGCGTATTACTAGAACTGTTCTCAAACTTTCAACCTTGACTGCACATTAGAATCACCTGGGAAGTTTTCAAAAAGTCTTAATGCCCAGGCCACCCCTCAAAACCAACTAAATCAAAGTCTCTGGGGGTAGACTGAGACATGCACTTTCTTATGCTCCCTCAGGTACATAAAATATGGAGACAAAATTGAGAACAACTGCTGTAAGATATGTCCTATACTTCAGCCAGGATTGATCTATTTTTTCAGTCCTTTAAAACCTATAAATGCATGCACACTCTCAACCTAAATAACACACACAGAGAGACTCTCTAAAAAAAAATGGTATTTGTTCGGGAATAGGGCACTGCAAAGCGGAATGTGCATGTCATAGTAAACTATGTGAGTACTCAGAGAACTAAAGGAAAACAAACATTTTTAAAGGAAAAAATGAGGAGAATTCCAAAATTGTTTTGAGATAATTACCCTTTACTACAAGGATTAATAATAAAGGTAACACAAGTCTGAGGTTTAACAGGCAATTGCCAGACAAATACCCTCACAGAAGGACTTTTAGTGTAATGTTTTAATGACCTTTGAGCAAGATTATAGTTTTGCAGTCTTTTGTCATAGTTTTTGTTATCAGGCGTTTACACATCTTAGGATTTTCTCTAACTCTGTTTGTCAAGTTTTTTTTTTTTTTTCCCCCACAAGTTATTCCATTTTGATTCTGACAACTTTCACAATACAATCATGCACCACATAATGATGTTTTGGTCAACAATGAACTGCATATACAACGATGTCATAAGATTATAATACCATATTTTTCTGTATCTTTTCTATGTTTAGATACACAAATACAATTGTGTTAAAATGGCCTGCAGTATTTAGTACAGTAATATGCTGTACAGGTTTGTAGCTTAGGAGCAAGAAGCTATACCATATAGTTTAGGTGTGTAGTAGGCTACACCATCTAGTTTTGTGTAAGTATACTCTGTGATGGTCATACTAACAAAACTGCTTAACAACGTTTCTTAGAGCATATCCCTATTGTTAAGTGATACATGACTGTATACAAAAATTTATTACTGAAGTCAACTATTTACTACCCAGAGGTTAAAAATAATTTACACGTAACACTTTTATGTTCTATACACATGACAAATTTGCCCATATGGCCCAGAGAATAAGTGCATCTACCTACCAGATTTTGGTTTAATATAATTCTTCACTAAAGTAATTGGACCTCCTTGGAGAAATAGCTGACTGGGGCAGAAAAAGTAGGAAGTAGGTCTGGAAAATATTATTGTGCCAGAAAAATAAGAAAGCACTTAAAGAATGATGGGGATATATCAAAAAGACAGAAAAGCTTGCTTGACAAGTGTTCCTTTGGCCAAATAGGGAACAATTTTGGCATCATAATAAATAAATTTGCTGATCTAAACAAATAAACGAATATATAAAAAGTTTAGTAAAGAATAGGATGTTTACGCAGTCTCAAAGTATCTCTCCACAAAATTCTTATTAATTACAAATGTAAAATGAATAATTTTTCAGTGAAGTCTGACAGACATGCCTTTAACATAATCAAAGCTAAGATCATAATAATGTGACAAATCAAAATCATATGCTTACTCATAAAAACATAGCCTCACTTCTGTGATATTCCTTCCAAATGTGCATAACTAGAATTTAATCAATAGGAAACATCAGACAAACTCAAATTCAGGAATAGTCTATAAAATAACAGGCCTGTTATATTCAGAAGTATCAATGTTATGAAAGTTAAGGAAAGTGACACTACCCAGAACTTACCAGACTATTGATTCAGTATGAAATAATACATTTTATACTCTCTGCCAAATGTTGTAGATCATAAAATGGTTTCTAAAATCAAAGCATTTAAGCAATTTAAAAGTTATTTTTAGTTTAATGTCCATTTCTTCTCATTTGTGAATTAGAATTTTTGTTGACAACCTAAAGCATTTTTTAATACCAGTAAATAACATGACCACAATATATCAATAATCAAAGCTAAAGTGAATAGCTTTCTGTTAGAAAAGGAGGCTGTGTTTATTTTTCTTTTCCTAGTATACACTGGGAAGATAGAATAACATAGCTATTTACTACTAATAACAATTCAGATACTTTTTTCATATAGCTAAAATAATTTAAGTTAAAAATTAAAATATTTTATTCTGTTAACATCTAAACTATAGTTGTCTAGTTATCTTTGAATATTTGATTACTTGCTAATTTGATTTTGAAAAGTATTTTCATCAAAATTGATTTTTTAACTCTATCATTTTTAGCAACTTGAACTTTCATCAACTGAAAAGTAAGACAGTAACTGCTAACGACAGCAGTGCTTTAAATTCGTATATTGCCAGACATTTGAATTATTTTCATATGGTTCAATAACTTTTTTAACAAACATAGAATTTATAGTCTTTGTCAGTTCCATTACAGTCCTCTCCTATAACATGGTTTAAAGTGAGAACTGTTTTCAAATGATAAATGATATGAGGGCATGACCAATTATTTGTCATCACACAAGAGAAGCCGATTGTATTCAGTATCTGGGCTCTACTAGACCATATATAACCTCTTTGGGTTGTCTTATAGAGCACCTAAAAGCATTTTAGCCTGCTGGTTCAAGCAACCGATATGTCAAGCAGAAAAAATAAAGCCACCGTTCTCAGGTTTGTGTTTCCCTAGAGGGAGAAAACAGTTTGATGCAATTTGTCAAAAGCCTGAGTGGTACTTTAATGGGCAATTTAGTTTAAATGGCTGCAGTTATTGCAGAACAAAGGTCCAAAGCTGGAGATAAAAAATCCTTTCCAAGTGGTTTTACTCAAATAGATTTAATTCTCTAAGATTAACTAAGGATATCTAACTTCCTATACTCCCTATGTATCTAAGAGCAATAAAACTAATAGTAGAAATTTCTGAGTTTCTGGGATTTCTTCTTCTTTAATATGTGAAATACAATCAACTCCCTAAATCTGTCATTCTGTTAAGACAGCTGAGATAAGAACCAAATCAACAAAAAAGACAGCAAAAGAATCCTAACTTCCCAAACTCAAAAGAGTGCTTCAGCTCTTGGGTAGAAGTTTCAAATAACCTAAACATTTGATTAATATATACATATATATGCACATGTATGTGTGTTTATGTGTATATACAGATATATTTACACACACATTTTTTGCTTCATAAATGTATTATTGAATAAACAGGAGATAATTTGAAAAGTTTTCACATTTTTATATAAATGTAAGAGTATTTCTATTTTACCATGCTGATTTGTAAACTACTATAATATATTTAATAATTTTCATGACAGTGATTTTAAGAAATGCCTACTAAGAAAAACTTCATGTTTTTTTCCTTTTATTTTTTGTCATTTAATTCCATGTTAATGTTTACAATATTTGAGATTTTACTGGAAGCAGTACCATTATGATTCTGTATATTTTTATCTCCCTGCTCCAGAAATCTTTCAAATGCAAAATTATCTATTTTTATTGACTTTAATTTTTGTATTAAAATAGAGTTCTTTCAAAACTTTAAAGTTTACTTATAAATTGATATAATCAAAACAAGATTTTCAGCCAGGAGCATTTTAGACAAATTTGCCAACAGGCATTTTATTTTGCTATACTGTGTAGCAAAGTGACTAAGCAGGACAGCTGTGCAATCAGATTATCTGTAAGTAAGGATGTGGTGCAATGGGAGTTTTAATTTATTGATAGTGGGAATGCAAAATCCTACAGCCACAAAGCTGAACGTAAATTTACCATATAATCTGTTGCTTGTGCTCTTAGGTATTAACCCCAATGACATGAAAACTATGTCCACCCAAATGCCTGCATATGAATCTTTACAGAAGCTGTATGCATAATTACATTCCTGTAGATGCTTTCAATCTCTGACTTTCTGATTTTTTTTAGCCATGAAATTCATTGCCAAGGTTCTGGCACCCTGAATACTGGGGACAGAACAGTGAATAAGAGAAGGCATGTTTTCATAAAGTTTACAGTAGATTGAAGAAAGTATAATATGAAAAATATTGTAACAATGAAAACAAGTAATATTAAAGGTGTACATTCAGGGTGCAGGGGGACATACAATGGGAGAGAACAGGAGGATGTATTATGCAGCATCTATCATGTACCACCTTACTGCTAAAGTACTGCCTCTGCCTCCATGGCTCAACACTGTCTTAGTGCCTTTTCTGTTGCTTACAGCAGAATATCTGAAACTGGTATTTTATGAAGAAAATGAATTCATTTCTTACAGTATGGAGGCTGAGAAGTCCAAGGTCAAGAGCTGCAACAGCTGAGGGCCTTGCTAGTAGGAAGACTCTGCAGAGTTCTGGGATAGTGCAAGGCATCACATGGCAAGGGAGCTGAGTGTGCTAGCTCAGATCTGTCTTCCTCTTCCTATAAAGCCACCAGTCCCACTTCCATAACCCATGATTCATTAACCCACTAATATATGAAACCATAATTAGATTAATTCATTCATGAGGGCAGAGCCCTCATAACCAAATCACCTGTGAAAGGCCTCACCTCTTAATACTGTCATATGGGAGATTAAATTTCAACCTGAGTTTCGGGAGGGACAAATATTCAAGCTACAGCATTTTATCCCTGGCCCCCAAAACTCATGTCTTTCTCACATACAAATCATTAATTCCAACCCCATAAGCTTAAAGTCTTAACTTGTTCCAGAATGAACTCAAAAGTTCAAAGTCCAGAGTCTCATCTGTGAGGCTGTGAAATCATAAAATATTATCTACTTTCAAGATAAAATGGTGGTACAGGCATAAGGCAGATATTCCCACTCCAAAAGAAAGGGGTAATAGGCCCCAAACAAATCTGAAACCCAGCAAGGCAGACATTAGTCATAAAGCTGAAGAATAATCATTTGTACTCCATGTGCCACCTGTTAGACATACTGGAATAGGAGTTGGACCACTGAGGTCTCAAGTAGCCCCACCCTTACAGTTTTGGTGGGTACAGACCAGGTGGCTGCTCGTGCAAGTTGGAATCTAGTGACTGAAGATTTCCCATGTAGGCATTGCATGCTACCAGGGACTATACAGTTCTGGGGTCCCCAGGGCAGTCTTCTTCCCACAACTCCACTAGGCATTGCCCTAGTGGGGCCTCCCTGTTGTGGCCTTGCATCTGCTAAGCAAAGCCCTGCTGGGAACTATCTTCAGCAGCTGCAACCCCACATTTCCACTTGTCCTGCTCTAATAGGGGCTCTCCATTGGCTCCTTGCCTGTGACAAGTCTCTCTTTGGGCCCCCGGGCTTTTGACAACATTCTTTGAAATCTGGGTGGATGCTGCCAAGCCTCCATAGCTACTATCTTCTCCACAACTGTGGAATTAGCACCACATGGATGCTGCCAAGATTTATGATCTACACCTTCTGAAGCTGCAACATGAGCCACACCTGGGGCTGCTTGTGCCATTGCTGGGACAGCTGGAAAGCACTGTGCTGGGGGGGCAGGGACCAGAGTCCTGAGGCAGTCCCGGGGAGTGAGCCTATAGAGAGTGCCCTGGGCCTGTCTCCTAAAATCATCTTCCTTCCTAGTCCTCTGGGCCAGTATAGGAGGAGCAGCTTCAAAGATCTCTGAGATTCATTTCATGTCTTTCTTTCATTGTCCTGAGGAATAGCACCCAGCTCCCTTCTATCCATGTTAGTCCCTTTAGCAAAGAGTTCCAGGGCTATATCCTTGGTTTTTCCTCTCTTAATCATGTGTTTTTTCACTTTAAGTTGCCAGGCGGAAATTTTTCTAAATCTTTATGCGCTGCTCTACTTTTAATTATAAATTCTGTCTTTAAATTTTTACTTTACTCCCAAATCTCAAAGTAACGAAAAGTAACTATGCAGCTCCTTTTATATTTTGTTTAGACATTTCTTCTGCCAGATACCCTAGTTCTTCACTATCAAATTCCACAAAGCCCTCAGGCATGGATGCAGTTCAAACAAGTTATTTGCAAATTTATAACAAGGATTAGCTTTACTCCAATTTTCAAGACCTTGTTCCCCAATTTCATCAAAGCCTCATCAGAGGCTTTTACCGTCATCATGGCCTCATCATGGCCTTTACCGTCCATATTTCTGCCAGCATTCTAGTCAAAACCAATTGAGCAATCTCTAAGGAGTCTCAAACTTTCCCTAGTCCTCTTGTCTTCTAAGCCCTCAGCAGAATCTAGGCTTTTTCTAGTCGACTCCTCCAAATTCTTCCATCCTCTGCCCATTCTCAGTGCTGCTTCCACATTTTCAGGTATCACCTGAAACAACTTTCTCAGCAATCCCCAGCTTCTTGGTACCAATTTACTATCTTAGTCTGTTTTATGTTGCTTATAACAGAATACCCCAAATTGGGCATTTTATTGTTTAAAGGAACTTATTTCTTACAGTTATGGAGGCTGAGACACCTAAGGTTGAGGGGCTGCATCTGTTGAGGGCTTTGTTGCTGATGAGAACCCTCTGCAGAGTCCAAAGGTAGTACAGGGCATCACATGCAGAGAGAGCTGAGCATGCTAGCTTAAGTCTCTCTTGCAGTTCTTATAGCCACCAGTCCTACTCCCATGATAACCCATTCATCCATTAACCCATTAATTTATGAATAGATTAATTCATTCATGAGGGTAGAACCTTCACGACCCAATTGTATCTTAAAGGCCGCAACTCTCAACTCTGCCATATTAAGGATTACATTTCAAATGAATTTTGGAAGGGAGAAATTTTCAAACCATAGCAAACAGTGTTGCTATTACTGGTGTTTTTAAAAATGCAGGATCTCAGGCCCTACCTCAGACCTGTGATCCAAAATCTGTACTTTTGCAAAAAAGTTTATATACTCACTAAAATTTGAGAAGAGCTGCCTTAAAAGCAACTAAAATCCACAAGACAAGAAATAGCTAAAAGGAATCAAGTTTGTTAACTTCAAAATAGCATATGGCAATTCCTGGCTTATCATTTCCAATCAAACAAACCTGGTACATAATACATAATAAAAGGAAAAAAAGCTATCAATAGTTTTGTGAGAGTGTTTTACATTATTGAGTGTCTAAACATCTCAACTTTTATTGATGTTCTCTAATAAACTGACAGATAATCTGATATACCTGTATTATGTACTAGGAAAGTTTTATTATATACAGTAGTAGTAGTCTCATTTAATCTTCAATACAGGTGATGAAAGTAAAGTTCTTCAATAGGTAGTAAATTCATTTAAAACTCAGTTTTGTTTCAATTGAGAGTTTAGACTGCCAAAATACTTTTAACATTCCTGATTTTGATACAGCATAAGTACCAGAATATTACAAGAAACAAAAATGCTATTAAAACTGAAGCTAAAAGGCCTTTAATAGAAAAATTGGGGTCAGGCCCTTTAGTATGTACCAGATAAATCCAGAATCAGTTTAATATGTTCTCTGGTCTAAAAGCAAAAAATCATTGATATCTGATCAATGACAGTGTTGAGAGCGCAAAGGTTTTCAGGCATTCCAGCAGGAAATCAATATATAATAAAGTTTTTAACTTATCAGGCATAACAAATGGCAACAAACATAATGAAAACCATATGGTAGTGGTTAAAGAGCTCGAGCAGAACATATAATTTATAATAAAGGAATCATATGGTACATTTAATGTCAGGGCTAACTCTATTTCTCCACAAATAATGGCTATAAATTAGTGCAGCATGGTTGAATGACTCATTTAATTCTATCAAGTGATTTTCTGCTTAGTAACAGGGCATTTTTCTTTACAGCTTAATTTTTGGAATTGGCATAGCTGCTGCACAGAACTCAAGTCAGTACTTACAAGATGCAAAACTATCTTTAACAATTGTACTGCAGCTATATTATACGTATTCATAACATACATCAGCAACTGGGCCTTGTAAAGAGTATCTCTGAGTTTTTCTTCAGTAACTTGAAAGTCTATTTGAAATCTATTGTTACATTGTTACACCAGATGTTACCACTATTTTAAACACAAAATTTATGTCATAAATTTTTAGACTGTAAAAGTATATAAAATGTACTTTTACATGGTAAAAAATACATTTATATTATAAATATATATATATAAAATGTGAGGGGGGAAATAATCTCTAAGGGGAAAAATAGAATCATTCCTAAAACACTCAATGAGACATGGACACTGCTAGTATTTTGGTGTTTCCCATTTTTTTCTATGCATTAAGTATCCTTGTTTTTAAAAGTTATGCCTTCAGTTAGGAAAAAAGCAAAACCATATAGAAAAGTTCACTGTAAATGAATACAATCATATTTCAGTTTCTATTTTCCATTTCCTCTAGGGCACTTCTATAAAAATAATAGCTTATAAGTTTCCTGATAAACTTTCTTTTTCCTAACCTTGCTGAAGATGTATTAGTTATAATTTGTACTTCTCCTCATGGCTATATTTGTAATATTAAATAATCGACTTAAACGTCTGTCCCTTACTCTGTCACCGTGAAGCTCAATTATTGGTTCTCTGTACATCAAATGAGAAAATGAGAGTACCTACACTTTCCTACTCTTTCATCTTTCAGATTTCTGACAGTTATACTATTAATTTTAATTTAGTAATTATATGTTTTCTGTGTGTTGTCAATAGAAAAACTTCATCATTTTGAAGCTAATATATGTATTACAATATTGCAATTATCATGCATTACAGAAGTAAACAGTGTGATCAGACCATAGGAAGGGAGAGTTAGTTGTGTTTAATTTAACCCTGAAGTGTTTCTGCTTAAAGAAAAGTGCCTCAGGAGTCAAGGTTCAGTGGATTTCCTGAATTGTTTTTTGATTCTATTTATTTATTTCAGATCATACTTAGCTGCTTTTCATTGTTATATCTGATGTTTAGCTACTTTTGGCTATAAACAGAATTACAAAACAAAATTCAATTTCCCTTAGCACTGAATTTTCAATCTGGCATTATTGATAAGTAATCTGAAGTCATTCTGAGTTTCATTCATTTGGTTGTATTTTTTTATGCATAACCTTAAGTCATTTACTTTTAGATCCAGAATTCTGAAATCTTACCCAACGTGTCCAGATATGAGTTCTTCTATAATCACCTTTTCGCTGTTATTAGGTTCTTTCAACATAAATAATTTGAGTAATTTTTAATTTCACTTTGTAAGCTATTATTCATTTTTAAATGCCAAGGGCTTTAGAGAGAAAGCCTTCATTGTTTACATCTGTCTTCCTAGCAATATGAATATAGCACCCTACATATACTTCTATTATTGTATTTATCACATCATATCAAAATTATACTTTAGGTCTCTCCAATTTGACTACAAACTCTGTTCAGAAAGGAATGGATCATTTCACTCCTTAATTGAAAGTCCTCCAATAGATTCTGTTTAAAATATGGATGCATAGGGTGCAAAAATTACTGTCTGCCTTTCCAAACTCATTTTCAGACAAAGTCAAGGAGTAGAATACAGAGAGCTTTGGCATTCCATCATCCACTTCTTCAATAAAGCCTGAGTTGATCACAAAACTGTCAATTAGTGGCCTTAATCAAAGTAAATAATCAACAGATAAGATAGTAATCTTGTTAAGGGAGTATCTCATACTTAGCCATTTTGAGAAGACATTCCCATCTGAAGGCGACCAACATGCATTGAAGCCTTAGAGAATTGCCCTATCAACCAGGAGTATTCAGGTTGCCATGGTTATCAGTTAGCATTTGGAAAGTTAGTAGACATCTGTTAGAATAATATATCTTGTATTAAGAGGAAACATACCTGTTAACATACATTTTCAGCATCACCTTTAAGGTGACGGTTGAATTTCTTCCTTTTCAATTAAGGAGTGAAATGATCACATATATGTTTTATAACCATCTCTCAAGTTGCTAATGGGATGATGATTGCTAAGGAATGAAGTTAGAGTCTAGGAAACATAAGGCTATTTTTAAAAGTCCATCAAAAAAATGATGATGGAGTGAAGGTGGGAATGACATGTCAGGGAGATTAAGGAAAGTGAAGAATCTGTGATTGTATTATTCTGTTCTTGCATTGCTATAAATACCTGAGGCTGAGTCATTTATAAAGAAAAGAGGTTTTATTGGCTCTCGATTCTGAGGACTGTACAAGAAGCATAGTGGCTTCTGCTTTTGGGGGGGCCTCAGGAAGCTTCCAACCATGACAGAGAGCAAAGGTGAAGCAGGCATCTTACCTGGAAGGAGCAAGAAAGCAAGATGGGAAGCTACTACACACTTGTAAAAAATCAGATCTTCACAAGAACTAACTCAGTATCCCAAGAACAGCACAAAGGGGATGGTGTTAAACCATTCATGAGATATCCATCCCCATGATCCAGTCACCTCTCACCCTGTCCCACCTCCAACATCAAGGATTACAATTCGACATGAGATTTAGGCAGGGACATATATCCAAACTATATCAGTGATGTCTCTCAGATTTCTACCAATATATTTTCCAGCAGTTTACTTTCAGTCAAAGTATCTAGTAGTAGTGCTATTCACAGAAAAAGAAAGGTAGTTTCCAAAGAAGTACAAGTTTTTATACCTGTATTATGTGATCTCTTAAAACAAGAATGAAACAAGATCAGAAGTACAGTAGTCCTCCTTATCTGAGGGACACATATTACAAAACCCCCTTGTGTGCCTGAAACCAGGAGTAGTACTAAACCCATAATACTGTTTTTCCCTAAACATACATTCCTATGATAAAGTTTAATTTATAAATTAGGCACAGGATGTGATTACTAACAATAAATAATAATAAAATAGAACAATTATAACAATATGCTAGGTTCGCTACTCTTGTGCTTTGGGGCTATTACTAAGTCAAATAAGAGTGACTTGAACATGAGCACTGAAATACATCAACAGTCAATCTGATAATCAGATGGCTGCTAAGTGACTAATGGGAGATATCATATACAATGTGAATATGCTAGACACAGGGATGATATACACTACTCAAAATAGTGTGCAATTTAAAATTTATGAATTTTTTTTTCTAGAATTTTCTATTTAATATTTTTGGACCACAGATGACCACAGAAAAATGAAACCACAAAAAGCAAAACCATAGACAAGGGAGGACTACTGTATTTTAAAAATCCTCCTATCCTGGGGAAATATGTTACATATGCATTATATTCTTAAGAGTTTTAGGAAAAAAGATATATCACTCTTGAGAGGTCACAAGGGATCAACTCCAAAGGGAACGAATTCTCCCCATTTAATTTTTACCCAAAAGGAAGAAATGGTGGATGAGGAAGAAATGATGAGAAGCTGCACTCAGAAAATGTGATCAAGTGATCTAAAAGCATTCATAATAATCAAGGCAGAGAAGGCTGATAAGAGCAAGACATCAAAAGCAAGCAAATAAAAACAAAGCAAGAACATTTTTTTTTAAATCCAGAGCTTCTTCTTTTACCATCTCCCTCAAGCTAATCTGTACTTATGATTTAGATTCCTAAACTCCTAAAATTGTTTTTGTCCAATGCCAAATGTTCTCACAGTACCTTGCACCTACCGTTATTGTTCTACGTATCAACTCCATTTATCTTATGTACAGCCTTCGTCCATTCAGGCTGCTGTAGCAGAATGTCATAGACTGGGCGACTTGGAATGACAGGAATTTATTTCTTACAGTTCTGGGGCAGGGAAGATCTAAGTGTCAGCAGATTTGGTGTCTGCGGAGGACCCACTTTCTGGTTCATAGATGGCTATCTTCCCAATGTGTCCTCACGTGCTGGAAGAGGTAAGGGAGCTCTCCACTGTCTCTTTGATTAGGGCACTAATCCAACAATGAGAGCTCTGCCTTCATGACCTAATCACTTCCCAAAGGACCCTGCCTCCAAATACCATCACGTGGAGAGTTAGGATTTCAACATTTCAATTTTGGGGGGACACAATCAGTGTGTGGCATGAATGTCCTCCACAGATATGGTGAGTATCTTCTTATTCATAGCTTTGCCATGAGTGTATATGCAAGACACCTAAAAGGTATTATTTAATTAATAAAGAATGATTCCATGACTTGTGACTCTGAAAGAGAAAATAACTAATATTAGATACTAAATAATTATACTATAAAGTGCTAATTGATTCTGATAAGATAGTTATCTGATTAGCAGGTTAATAATTCATAAAGTAAAAGGAAAATATATAAAACCAACCTTTATTAGTATAAACAAATCTAATATTTATTACATATTTAGTTTGCTAAGATTGATGAGCATAATAAAAATACTCTATTAGGTACAGCATGATAAAAATATTTCAAGAAATAGTCACAAAGTGCCACTATGTGCAAGGCATTGTGCTAGGTTCTGTAGAGACATCAATATAAGTGCAGTGTGTTCTCTAATCTCCAGATTATAATCAAATTGAAAGGAGTGTTACTTTTAGGGAAGAAATGTACAGTGTAAAAATATATTTGTGAAATCTCTCTATAGATAATATATACCATAGAAATACAAAGGAGAAATGTTACTAACAGCTGAAGAACAGAAGAATTCTGAGAGATGAACTAAATTATGGATGTATTAGCCCATTCTCATGCTGCTAATAAAGACATATCTGAGACTGAGTAGTTTATAAAGAAAGACATTTAGTTGACTCATAGCTCAGCATGGCTGGAGAGACCTCACGATCATGGCAGAATATGAAGGAGGAACAAAGGCACATCTTACATGTAGCAAGCAGGACAGCGTGTGCAGGGAAGCTGCCCTTCATAAAACCATCAGATCTCATGAGACTTACTCACTCTCATGAGAACAGCATGGGGAAACCTGCCCCCATGATTCAATTACCTACCACCATGTCCCTCCCACTGACATGTGGGGATTATGGGAGCTACAATTCAAGATGAGATTTGGGTGGGGACACAGCCAAACCATATCAATGGGAGAATGAGGGGTTCTGACAAATGTTTTTGTCAGATCAAAAGAAGACAATTCTGCCTGCCATCAAAGCATAGAATTTGAAGGAAAAAATATTTTAATGTATTATTCTCACTTATATGTGTGTCTTTTTTTTTTTTTTTTAACTTGGGCAAGAAGAAACAAAGAGATTGAACATAAATAAACTAAGGATACAACTGCTTTTCCTTTCAAGCTTTAGTGTTGAAACACAGCTCGATACAATTCTTCCCTGTAGGAAACACTTTCATTTAGGGCCAAATGAGAGGTGAGAAATTCAACTGCTTAAAATTAAGAGCATCTACAGCCCTAAAGTACTAAGTGAAAGAGATAGGCTGAGCACATGATGAAGTAAATGAAGTGACCTCGGTGGGTCTAGTGAGGCTCTCTACAGGAAGTCTTCTGCTTCTGACATTTCTGGCATTTTTTGCCCTTGGATGTGTGGATCATTTTCACTCCAAAGATGAGAACTTTGACTCCCTGTCAGGCTTGTCAGGTCTTTTATTTTTCCTCAACTTCAAGCAAGAAGTTCATTCTTATTCGTGAGTGCCTCTATTTTTATTCCCTTTCAAAGGCCCATGCAAGGCCAAAATGCAAGAAGTCTATAGTTTAATATAATTTCATCTTGCTTTGTATAGAAGGCATAAAATATTCTTAAAATAGCATTCATGATTTAGGATATATGATGATATCTATACATAAACCTCAGGGGGGAAGTACACAACTGTGTGGCTCCTATATTATTAGATACTTTTATGTCAAAAGTAATGATAAAATTTTAGCTAAATTTTTTTTTGCATAAGCTGAAAAATATGCCAATTTAATTTTTGTTTTATTTTTACCTTTTGGTAAAATCAGTAAGCTTGAAACAGAGAAATGGAACTGAAGATTTCAATTCTCAGGTGCAAATTATATTAAGAAAAATACTCAGCATGCTTTTAAATGGTTTAAAAATAATCATTATCATAAATACATACCAATTATGGAATATTAATGAGGCCATGTGGTCCTTTCCTTAATTTTATTGTGGTTTAATCACAATAAGCTCATGACACCATGAATAAATTATAAAACACATTCTAATAACAAAAACTGAAGGAAGTATTCCTTTGCTACCCAGGGTCTCTTACATCTGCAATTTTCTGTCCCTGGAATTCTTTTCTTTTTTCCTTCTTCTTCCTTCTGAACTCTGCAGAGCAGCCTTCTTCTCATCCTTCATCTTTAATATTACATTATCAGAAAAACTTTCCTGAATATCCTATCCTCCACCCTCTAGTATTCCCTACCCAGAGCATTTCTAGAAAATACCATAGTTTAAAGTTATGTTACATCTTTTATCTCTTTTCTCCATTAGATCAAGCACCCTATCTTTCTTGTTTGCAATTGTAATCCCAGTACTTAGTAGAATGTTGAGAACATTTTTAAAATAGTCGTTGAATGACTGGAAAAATAAACTTAAATATTACTTAAATAATATTAAAGTAATATCAAAAAAACCAAGAAAACTGCAATATAAAAATTAAGTTGAAAAATCTAAAGTCAGAGTAAGTCTGAAATTTCATATGTAAATATTATATTAATTTTTTTTTAATTCCATTTACTTCGCCAAGCAGGTGGATCACCTGAGGTCAGGAGTTCAAGGCCAGCCTGGCCAACATGATGAAACCCTATCGCTACTAAAAAATACAAAAAATTAGCCAGGCATGGTGGTGGCTAATCTCAGTTACTTGGGAGGCTGAGGGAGGAGAACTGCTCGAATCCAGGAGGCAGAGGTTGCAGTGAGCCGAGATCGTGCCGTTGCACTCCAGCCTGGGCAACGAGCGAAAATCCATCTCAAAAAAAAAAAAAAAAAATCCATTTACTCCGCATTGAGTTGAAATATATTGTGTTTAGTTTTAAACGTGAGACTTATATTTAACTGATAGGACCTCAAGACTTTTTTTATATAGGAATCATTTTTATAGTGCCTTTAAGAGTTATATGTGAATGTATTTAAAATATCATGCTTTTATTTCAAGAAAAACACATGTGAGAATGTCAAGGTTATTAATAGTTTTATATAAAGGTTAACTTTAAAATTTAATGAAATATTTTTTGAAAGTTACTATGCCTAATGCACCATGTTGGATGCTATTAAAACCAGAAAATACATACACATGATGGTTGATTTGTTCCAAATTTGGAGGTTTTAGAGAATTTACAATTTTAAAATCTTTTTCAGTGTTTTCAGGCAGTTGACAAGAATGACAACTTTCAAATACCATCTCCAAAATTTACTCTAGTGACATCCTATAGTCTTAATGTTACTATATGTTTATGCTAACCAAAAATAAAAAATAAAAAACATACTAAAGGTACATCATACAAAACAATTATCTTTAATATTTCAAAAAGTATTGTAATTCTACAAATTAAGCTGAGTCATGATGTAGAAGGCAGAAGCCATGAAAATAAATCTACAGGGAACTAAGCAGTACAATAGCAGTTATAGTTTTCTTTTGTTTTATTCCAAAACATTGTTTCTTTTAAGTGTGTTTTTTGTCAAGTGTTGTTGTCCTACCAGCAATACTCCCAAAGCAGCAGCTCAGCACCTCAACATTACCCCAACACAGAGGAGTGTTTCAACGCAAGGACTCTGTGCTCTGGAGTCAAAAACTACCTAAACTACCTGGGCATGAAAACTGGCTTCTCTTCCAATTTCATGATCCTAGAGGAATACCTAAATTCCCTGCACCCCAATTTTTTCATCTGTAAAATAACAATTATCATAATAATAACTCCATTTTCTTATGAACATTAAATGAATTCATTTGTGTAAAGTACTGAGAACAATGCTCAGCATGTAGTAAACCCTCCAAACAATAGCCATTATTTTTATCAGAAAAGACTATAAACATAGGTGTGAGGTACATGGAAGGGGAAATAATAACCACCTTACCATGGAAACAGAAAACAGTGCAAACACAAAGACTCAAATTTATTCTTTATTGAACTGCTGCATGTACAGAAAATTGTGGAAGAGAAAAATGTATAAAATATGGCATCCCTCAAGGAATACAGGTGATAAAGCACTTATATATATATCAAGCCCACGTAGAATAATTGTCAGAGGATGTGTATCAATAAAAGTTGGTGAAATAACTTTGTTATTTTCATCAGTCAACTTTTATTGTATTTTTATTTTTATTTTTAGACAGGTTCTCACTCTGTCACCAGGCTGAAGTTCAGTGGTGTGGTCATAGGTGACTGCAACTTCAAGCTTCTGAGATCAAGAGATCCTCCTGCCTCAGCCTCCCGAGTAGCTGGAACTACAGATGTATATCACCAGGCCCAGCTAATTTTGTTATTTTTTATTTTTTTGCAGAGACGAATTCTCAGTATATTGCCCAGGCTAGTATCAAACTCCTGGGCTCAAGTGATCCTCCCGCCTAGGCCACCCAGAGTGTTGAGATTACAGTCATAAGCCACCGTGTCTGGACAGTACATTTTTATAAGGAAGGATTTGAGGTAGAACCTGAAATATTAACAGAATGTCCATAGGTAGACAAGAGGAAGAAACCTCTAAGAAATGTAATGAAACAAACATCGAGGAGTAGGAAAGGAGAGCATATTGTATAATGAGCACAAATAGTCCAGGTTATTGGTGATGTATGAAATACAGCAACAGTGACAATGGCAAACGAGCCCCAAAAATAATATTAAAAAAAGTCAGTGAGTTTGTTCATCAGTATAGTTCTATAACAACATGTAACCCCCGTGAGAAATGTTTAGATAATACCATATTTGCTTATAATCAAGCAAAAACTTTTCTGGTTTGCAGTAAAATAATAATGGCAGCATTATCATAATAAAAGTATATAGTAATGGATAGTTTTTAAAGTAGCATTCATTATTTTTTCTTGTATTTGTATTTAGTAAGACAGTAAAATTAAAGGGCAAAAATAAGTTGTAAGACTCAATCAATAATACTTGTGCAGATAATTCTCAGACTTAATGGGTTTTATCATTACTGAAGAAAAAAATGAAAGACAAGGTATAATGTTGAAATTAATGAAATAAAACTTTAAAAATATTTTTAAATAACTTTTCTCTTTCCTCTGTAAATGTGTGCTGAATATAAAACTGAATGACTACTCTTGGCAATAGGCTGTAACCATTAAAAATAGGCTGTAACCATTAAAAAGACAAATATAGATACCTTTTAGTTAGGTGTTTTTTTTTTTTTTTTTCCTGACAGTTATTGGTTTACAGGTAATTATTTTGTTATTGATTTTCTGACTTTGAAGGTTATGTCATTTAAAATAAGGACAATATTTATATCAGCATAGGGAAACAGGATATGAAAAAGATTGTTAAGTAAAGACGTACAAGTTTCTTTCATCCTCAGAGAAAACCCTCATCTTGTCTCTTACAAACTGCTCAGGTTTAAGGGACACAAAAAGAAGCAAATTACTGAGTTTTGAGAGAATTCCACATGCCTCTTTTCTGTTGGCTATATTTATTTTGCTCAGATCTAAAATGCTATATTTTGTATCATGTGCTTCTACTAAAAGTGATATAAAGAAAATGGTGTCCTTTATTTAAGTCACCCTCCAGATCTCCAAGTGCTTCCGAGAAACCCAATCCCACTCCACTGGCCCTGATCCTCCCCAGCAAGATTTATGGCAGGCCCCAGAATTCCATGTGCTCTTGTTGGTGTTTTCATCACCCAGCCGTGACACCACCTAATGCTCTCTTTAAATCAAATCTAGAAGCCCCTCAGAGTCCTATAATTAAGGCTAGGACACCCAGAGCTGCCTGTTCTAAAGCCACCCCTCCATCATTTGTGACTCTACCCTCAACATAACATAAGGATGTACTCCACATGAGACTATCATTCCTCCATACTACAGCACCTTCAGTCTCACCTCTGACAACTGGCTAAAAGAACAATTTTAGGAAAAAGATATAATTAGAGCTGATTAACCATTTCCCCTGGAAGACCAGCAATACCAATCCTGACTTCCTTGTTTATTTCAGATACTCCCAAAAGTGAAAATCTCCCCAAGCCCCCATCTAATTCTGTGTACAAATCTTACTGTACACCCATCAAGCTTTGACACAACTGACCATGCCCTCCTTGAAATTTCTTTTCTTTTTTGCAGACATCACACTCTTCAGATTCTCATTTCTCACTGGCTACTCTTATTCTTCATAGCTGGTTCCTCCTTATTTTTAGCTCTTGGGACTTTGGAGTGACTCAGTTCTCAGTTACTAGCACTCTTTGCTCTCCAT
The DNA here is from genome assembly GCF_009764315.1 of Trachypithecus francoisi. Classification (NCBI taxonomy): domain Eukaryota; kingdom Metazoa; phylum Chordata; class Mammalia; order Primates; family Cercopithecidae; genus Trachypithecus; species Trachypithecus francoisi. Next base: position 55,686,841 of record NW_022681458.1, on the reverse strand, counting down.
TGTATTTCCCTAGGTAAACTCATTTGTTCTTACATTTCATAGACAATATTATTAATATACTGATGAATATCAAGTTTATATGCCCCAAACTTTACCCTTAATTTCAAACTTATGTATCTAACTTTCCAGACAACATCACCAGTTGGATTTCTCATAATCTAATAGGTTTAGCATATATAAAAAAGAACTCTTGATTTGCCTCTTCAAAAAACAAGTCCAGCATCATCCTCAGGCTTACTTATCTCAGTAAACGGTACTGCCATTCTTCCAGTTGTTTAAGCCAGAAACACACACACACACACACACACTGAGAGAGAGAGAGAGAGAGACCATTTTAATATTTCTTTCTTGCTCTTACACCTCATTTCTTATTCGTTATTAAGTGCAGTCAACTCTGTCTTCAAAGTATAGATAGATTGTATCCAACCAATAATCATCCCTTCCACAACTACTATCGTAGTTTAAGCCACCAACATCTCATGCAAGGACTACCAAAATAATTTTCTAATTGGCTTTCCGTTTTTACTCTCCATGCAGACTTTTTCTGTCTGTCCCTGTCGATCCCTACAGTGCTCACTTACCTATTCTTCGACTTCAGTTTCTTGTTGCTCTCTTTACTCCACATTCCAAAGTAAACAAGGCTTTTTTTTTTTTTTTAATTCCCTTAGAGGCGTATACTGGAAGAAAGGGAACAAATCTTGCTTAAATTCACCGTCTACTAGCTACCATTTCATTTCCTTCTTTCCTTTCACTAAAAAATATCTCAAATGAAGAATTAACACCCTAGTCAATGATTTAACAAATATTAATTGTTCACTGATTTCTCAAGTATCATCAATTACCTCTTAGTTATGATATACAATGACTTTTTCCCAGTTCACATTCTCCTTGTCCTCACTATACTACTGCTCTCTCTATAAATATACACACACATGTGTGTATACACACACACACATATCTATATATACATATCTATATATACATATGTATATATAGATATGTGTGTATATACATATACATATGTATATATGTATCTATATATACACACATATCTATATATACATATGTATATATAGATATGTGTGTATATACATATACATATGTATATATGTATATATAGATATGTGTATATACATATACATATGTATATATGTATCTATATATACACACATATCTATATATACATATGTATATATGTATATATAGATATGTGTGTATATACATATACATATGTATATATGTATCTATATATACACACATATCTATATATACATATGTATATATAGATATGTGTATATACATATATATATGTGTGTGTCTATATTCATATATATATTTTCTTTTTCTTGAAATATGTCTATTCTTTACTTACTGGTTACTCTTTTCTCACTAAATCCTTTTCTTCTCAAAAAAGTATTAATAATGTCCTCTACTTTCTTAACCAGACTTAATTCACACCTATGATTCCAGGTACTTTCTCTTTCTATTAGAAATTTGATAAAGACCTCGATTAGAAATATTCGTACAATATATATTTCAATTTTCCATCTTTAAACATATTCTTGATTTTTATGTGTAACTATATTTTTTCAACATTACATGTCATGGAAGATATATATAAATTATTTTCCATTGCTAGATACCTATTCTAAGCATCCTACTTCTGCTTTCTATCTCAGGAATCGTTGCTGTTAATTCAGGCTCCATTCATTGCTAACGATTACCTTTCTCAATGTTCCATATCCAATCAGTGATTTTTCCATTTCAGTGCCTCTTACAACTTCCCACTTCTTTCCATTTCTGTTCAGGCTCTTATCACTTCTCACCTGAATTACTTCAATAGAATTATCATTGGTCTCTAGGTTTCAGATACTTCTCTTTACTCTCCATCTTGCTTACTATTGATAGATTAATCTTCCTAAAAGTTCTACAACACATTTTCCATCATGTCATTTCACTGTTCAAAAATCTTTAGCGAGAAGGAAGATGGAAAAACAGAAATAGATGATTTTCTTTTGAGGAGAAGGTGAGGACAAGTTTTATAAAAAGTATATTTCAATTTAAATTCTACATTATTTTTATAATGTGGCTTTGTGTAATTATTATAATAAAATTAATTATCCAGAATTTAAAACTCAAGTGACCTCTACAATATGCTTTCAACATTCTTTTTACACTTCTTATTCTACTGTTCCATTAAATAAAATTTCTGCTCTCTCTATATCCAATTTTCAAACTGTGAAAATTACATCCTTGAATTATTTTAAACTTAAATTCCAATATTTTATAAAGCTCCTGATTACATTTGATGGAAATAATTCCCTTTTGCGTATGACAACCCTAACTTCTTATGAGAACTAATCACTTAACCCACATCATTTAGGATTTTCATTAGCATTTATGATTTTATTTTATTTTTCTTTTCTCCTCAAATTGAAACAAAAAAAAAATCCTTAAAAACAAGGCTCTCTCCTTTGAAGTAGAGGCCACAGTAGCTTGAAAATACACAGTAGTCATTTAATAAATTTTTATTGTTTCATCAGATAAGTAATCAAATGTTTCTAAAGCAACAAGATATTTTCTCATGGAGTAACTTTTGACTTTGTTTTAAAGTTAAAAGCATAAACAGAGATGTGTTACCTTTAGAAACTCTTTCGAAAGAGCAAGCATTATAGCAATTGTTTGATCTATTATTGATATATAGTGTAAATGTGACATACCTACTACTGCAATTCATTTATTCAGTATAAATTAGAAGGTCTTTTCTTATTCAATTAAATTACAAGGTACCACTCAGCACCTAGCTCTCCAACTTGACCTCAAGTTGCAGAGAATATGAGTAGCACTCCATATGCTAGGCAATGTTTTTGTGTTGCATCACTCAGAGATTAACACTCGCTTGAATTGCTGTCATTATGGAGCTTGAATAGGAGAAATTCACTGAAGCCATCATTAATGCTTTTTAATGAAATATTAAATCGCTGTAGCACAGAGTATGTGGAGTGAGCCAGTTTAACAACAGTCTAAGTAAAATAGAAAACAACAAACTTGTAAACACATAAATAATTAGGACACCATTTTTCTTTTCTCTTCTTTTCCAATGAGACAACTAAGCTGGATCAAAGAAAGCAAATGAACGTATCCAGCTTTTTGGACAGATTAACTGATATTTTTGCTACACATTTAATACATGTTTCACTGCAGTTAGCAATTCAGGCAAAGAGCTGATTACTCTATTTATCATTTGATACTCTTTATAAAAGCTGAAGATTACACTCATTCTAAATCTTATGTTAGCTGACAGTAAACAAAGCTCAAAGCGGTCCAAGGGGTTGCTTATATAATGTGGGCAAATTGCCAGAGAATAAGAATAGGTCTTTGGATCTCTGCCTTCCACCCCAGCTGATGGCAAAGGAGAGAGGTAGAAGTACAAAATCACCACCTCAGCCACCAGTTGCTACTTTTGTCAGTTTCCACCCTATAAGTAACATAACTAGAGCAACCACTTATGTCCTATGTGCAGGGTATGTACTGAACCTGAGGAAGTACAGGTTTCAGCCAATGGTGGTTGTAGAGACATTGATAACTGCAGTGATCATTATTTAAAATAATTTTTTTAAATAAGTGGTACCAAATTAGTTATGTAGGAAATAATTTTCTTTGTTAAAACTCAGGCACAGTGACTGATGAATATATAAAATACTATATATTAAATATATATATTTATTTAATGATCCCTGTTCGTGCTGACATTGGGTAGATTACAAAATCCTAAGGGAAAGATTCACTTAAGTGCATAAATGAGACTCAATATATTTTAAAATTCTACCATTATCTTTTGGAGCCAAATAAAATGCTATTGTCCATCATAGTTACCTGTGATGCTCTCTGTTGCATGAGCAAGTGATATCTGTATCTCAAAGCAATCATAACCCTTCTTTATATTGTCAATTTCCATTGGATATGTACACCCAAATATAGCTTTAACTAAAGATTATTTCTATCCATATTGCATAAAAGAGGTGTCCTGGTTTGTGGCACTAACTGGTATTTCCAAAGTGTGGCAATGTTTGGGATAATGACTAGTTGAAATTTTCTTCTGCTTTTGCTTTATATTTGTTTCAATTTAAGCTCTCTCTCAAGACGTCCTTCAACAATGTCACCTTCCACCCTTCTGATGTTTCTTGCCATTGTCTTCTGTCTAGATTGACAGAATTGTACTACAGGCATATTTTATTGTGATAGGAACACATATTCTTCTAAAACCTGGAGGATGATCTTAATAAAATAGGGCCCTGTAAGGAAAACATCAAAAAAACTGCTCTACAAGGGCAGAATTAGGTCATATTACTTGAGAAGACTGAAATGTTTCCAATGCTTTGAAGAACTTCAGTTTTACAAATGGAACCATGATTGTGATTGCTGTTGATTTGTATGTTTGTTTAGTGTCCTATTTCTTTCTAAAAGTAGAGTCTATGAAACTAAAGTAAAGCATCAAAAATATACATTGATTTTCCTATCGCATTGCCAGATGTTGGCCTCAAATTTATTACTGAGATTCTGAGCAGCCAATGCAAGAGGGTAAATGCAACTTATAGTGTTTTTAAGCCAAATAATGTATTTTCTTAAACGAAGCAAGATATCACTGTCAATGTCCTGAGAATATTTCTTCCATGGATCCTTATAAATGGATCATTGCATGATGTTACAAACACTGGTTGAATGCTGTATACCCATATGCCTCTCAAAGGTCATGCTGTCTCAAAGTAAATTTCAGTTCCATGATGTATATTGGCATTTTAGACTTTACATTCCCTTCTTCATTAATTATGACAGTGTTTGGTAAAGTGCCGTCTGTTCAGTTTCAATCCAAATCTGTTTGTATGAGGACAAAGGCTTCTTCTGTTATCTCATTATATTCCCAGCACCTAATCAGAACCTGGGACATAGCTCACCAATGTTTAGTGGGTTAACAAATGAAATCTGTAACTTGGAGCAATCATATATCTTCTTTATATAGTCAATCTCAATTTGTTACTTTTATTCCAATATATCTAAATCCCAGAACTATTTCTTCCTAGATGCTTTGGAATCTCCCCAATTTTTACACAATCAGAAATTGATAATAGGATATTCTAGATTTCTGTTACTCATAAGCAGGAAATTATATTCAGTGCTTTGTTTTACTTTTTATTTCCTTGTCTTCCAATATGCTGCAACATAGCAGGCCCTTGTGTTGTCAGATTTTAGGCCTCAGGGTTCCAGGGACAAAAGAAAGTATATATAAACTACCAAAACAAATTTAAATACATATCATCTTTAACAATTATGTAAAATTGATACTATGCTTTTTAACAATTGACTAAAAGCATGTTTAAACAATTTTAAACCAACAAACACTAATGTAGATTCTAGGCAAGTAGATGTAATTTCTTAACAGCTTCAATCTTGCTGAGTATCACTGTGAGTTCAGCAATACAGAAGTTGCTATAGCTTCTGAAATACAGAGATTAGCATTTCCAGATGATAGAATTACCTTGAGATTTAACCCTGAACCCAGTTAATTAAAAGTTTCAATGACCTAATTTGCCTTCTCTGCAATCACAAAAGCTGCAAGATTTCTGCTGTGCTCAAGCAGCGCTTTCCCATTCAAATAACAGAGAAAACAATCTTTAAATTTCCTGTGTAAATATAGAAAATAGGCTGCAATTAAGGTTTACATCACATATTGATCCATAATGTTTTTAAATCCTTTCAACAATCCCATTTCAAACCATAATCATTTTATTTCTATACTATAACAACAACAACAAAAATCTTCTATCTAAATCTGACCTCTATTCTTCTCTCTCTTCTACTCCAGTTGATCAGGATCTGTTCAATTCAGCTGAGAAACATGAATTATTAAGAGCTGATGGATTAGGAATTTACCAGAGTGGATATCGTTGGACACAGTATTGCTTCCACTGTGACCCTGCCCAAATATTCTTTAGTGTGCTGGTCTCAAAAAAATTCATTCCTGGTGAAGGCTTAAAAGAAATAATTCTCATATTCCAGCTGCAGATTTTCTATCTGGATAACGTTATTGAACTTATTTAATTTATACTTTTAAAATCCTCTGGTTGCCAGCTGGCAGCCATAAATTTCAAATAGCAGTTCAAATGACTACAATTTAATTTATTTTATGATTCATCATTCAACTGTCCTTACTCATCAAATTGTACTTTATAAAATGCTGTGTATGCTTCCTAGAGATGTATTAGAGTGATTATAGATGAATTAAACATTATTAATCCAAGACAGTAACTGGCTACTATCTGATGCTGCTTAGTGACTTAATTATGTTAGACAGACTAAATTGTTTCAAATGAACCTTCACAAAGGTCCTTAATAAAAGGAAACAGTGATTTTACTTTGTGTTATCTACTTTCTCCCAGAAGGTTCTCTAGAGGCTTCTGCAGTTTTCTTTTCTTTCCTATTAGCTAGAAAGCACAATCTAGTAAGCCTGTGAACCTTGCAGGAGCTTACACAGAAGATATTTCTCTGTCTTTGACAAGCACTATGGTAAGATTTGGGGCTGCTGTGTAAGCAGCAAGATTTAGTGGTTTTCTCTTAAGGGAGCTGGTCACAAAAGTGACTTAGAATGCCTTAGGAAATAAAGAAGAACTTTCCTATTGATAGTGTGTAGAGGGGATAAGTCTATATAAAATTTTGGGTGGAGTGGATATTTGAAATAGAGAGGAGGTTTCTAAAGTAGAATTTAAAATGTCAGCAGATTCATAGAGGAACTGTTTTAGACAGCAGGCTATAAAAGATATTAAATTTTAAAATAAGGGGTTACATTATTACTTCAGTTTGCTTTGTGCAATACCAGAAGTTTAGGAATGAGGGTAGACAATTCATCTATTATTTCTAAGACAGAGAATATTAGCCATGACTACACAGAAGGAGGCCCCTCACTGTTGGGCAGTGTGATGAGGGGTTGAATGTGCACAAAGTATTTGTCATTTCCAAAGCAGTTTGACAGGCAGGTCAAGTATGTGAAAAAGTACAATGGGATAATAAACTTACTACACTTCTGAGCAAGATGTGCAGTGTAGCAGCCAAAGTGTGGGTCTTTGTGAGAAGGCAGCAGACAAAAGTGGTTCTTGGCAACTAAGAGCTGTTTGGGACAGTGGAAGCTTTCTAAACTAGTTGTTGCTATTCTTAGTTTTCCCTCAGTATGATGTCCATGCTCAGCACAGCCAGCCATTGTATAGAATTATTTCTTTCTCCTTCCAGTGCACATTCCCAAGAAGAAAATAGTATATGCACACCAACAATACAGAACTCTTATATTTAGAAACTTTTCCATTTCCAACACTTCTCTTATTTATGGAGTACCAAATAACATTGGAATTTTCCAGACGTTTTAACACTTTTATTTCAGAGTATCGTCTTTCCTGTGTAGAGTACAATGTGGCTGACTCCAAAAAATGGAAAAAAGGATAAGAATTCTATGTATCGCTATCAAAATTTTCTGTCATTACAATGTGTGCCTTAATTTCTAGCAGGCAGGTATCTATCAAAATATATATCTCTAGTTCTATCTTAATATTTATAAATTTTAGATGGGCAATATGGACAAAAATAAAGAGTATGTTAAATCTAAAAACATTTTAAAATTAGCCAAATAGTTTCAGTACAAGCTCCAAATTTTGTATATCTTATTAGAGAAAGTATAAAACAAATATGGTTTATTCCACACAGGTAAAGTAGGAAGACACAAATGAGGAAATAAATAACTTGTTTCCTGACAGTTGGGAAAAGCATTAACAAAGAGCTCACCAACCTCTAAACATTATTAGTGATCAGAAAAGGCCTAGAAGGGATTCATAATTAAGCCCTTGGGGTAAACATAAGAAAGAAGTATAAAGTTGAGGCAGTATAAAGGAAAGCCTGTTTTAAAAAATATATATGTTGCTGAAAGTAACAAGAACTAGTTTGGTTTTAAAATATGAGCTCCCCAGAAGTAATTCCTAATGTAGAATCTTTGAACATTCCAACTGAAAATACACCAGACCTTAGAAAAGAAAACAAACACAAAAACAAAAACTCCGGCAATCTCAAAAAACACTCCTGCAACCGCAAAAACTAGGACTGACAGTCAACTTCTGGCAATCATTTGGGAGAAATTTACACCATAATATGATAAATTGGACTGAGAATTAATCATTATTTTTGCCAGAAAATGAGTAAAGTTGTTAGCCAACATTAACATTAGAAATATATTTTATTGAATACTCCAGTTTTTCCTGGACAGATAAATGAAATATCTGTAAACATTAAAACTGGCCATCTCTTATTTCTTTCAAGCAACTTGGGAATGGGTTACCTACTTCCTCTATAATTACTTTTATCTTCTTTTTCTACATCCATTCTGAGACGTAATGCTCCCTGTGGCAAGAAAGTATGTAGGAAGAGAGGAATGGAGTTAGCTTAGATCATCCCGTTAAAGTTTACATCTCAAACATAACATTTTTAACTGGAATCACTAAGAAGCGAGAGCTAGAAAGCTCAGTGATCTCAGTCCTTTTTGAAGATTATAGTTTTTCATGTACCTTTACTTATGTGAATGTCATAAAACCTATCTATGAATGCATTCATCTGGGTTAGTTGTATTAACTAATATTAATAACTAATAATAAAGTTGTATTAGTTAATATAACTAACCCAGATGAATGCATTCTTAGGTTGGACTAAGAACAATGCACATTCACTTGTGTTTCTTGTATTTTTCTACCAAGAGGATTCAGTCTTTCCCCAGGTCAACTGACAACACTTCAATTTTCAATTTTGGCAGACTTTTGGTCTAGAGAGTCCTTTCTCTCTATTGATTATTATTGATTTCTTCCATTGGAAAAGAGAAGCAAAAGCAATACGAATACATAAGTGTCATAAAATAACTGTGTTTTTAGACCCAAAACATATCATGAAGTAAATATATCTTTGTACATGTAAACATTAACCAGCCAGAAGATTCTTATTTATTAAATATCGCTTCCTAAAAATTTGTTAAAAGTTGTGGCAACTGTAATTACTACTCCACTGCTCTAACTGGCTCTTGAGAAAAAAAAAATAAACCAAAGAAAATTAGATCCTCTTCCCCTGCTACCAGCATCCCTGTATTCTTCAATAGAGACACACACATGCATGCATAAACTCACACTATTCACACACATGCACATATACAAACACACTCCCCAAACATTGACAGTGAAGAAAGCGGGGAAGTCCTAATCATACTCTAGGAACAAAGTGCTAGGGAAGTGGGCTTGGGGTAGGGTGTCATGTTATAAAATATCTTAAACCTAAATACAGCCTCTTTGTACAGAGGTTGTTTTATATTCATTACTCAAATGGACAATGCTCTGAGAACAATCCACATTCTACTAAGTATATGAAAATTGGGAAGATGGGAAGCTAAGACACAGTCTAGGACAACCAATTAACGCTATCATAGGCAGTAAGGTTCCAAGAAAAACAATATTTAAATGATAAAAATATTTCCTTCTTAGGAGGAAGAAAATAAGAATTAGATGATCTTTTATACTTCTGTGCTCACATTTTATGAAATAACTGTATCTCCATAGATATTTTTTCTTTTTAAAGTTTTTAAATATTTTATCTGATTGTTTCACAAATATAGATGAGATGAATTTTAAAAGGCCAGTTGAGATCAGCCCAGGACCTATTTACTCATTGATGTGATATTACCAAAGTGTTGCTGATATGGTTTGGGTCTATGTCCCCACCCAAATCTCATGTCGAACTGTGATCCCCAGTGTTGGAGGTCAGGCCTGGTGGGAGGTGATTGGATCATGAAGGTGGTTTCTAATGGTTTAGCACCATGCCCCTAGTGTTGTCTCGTGATAGAGTTCTAATGAGATCCGCTTGTTTGGAAGTGTGTAGCACTTCCCCCATCACTCTCTCTTCCTCCTGTTCCAGTCATGTAGGACATGCTGGCTTCACTTTCACCTCCTGCCATGATTGTAAGTTTCCTGAGGCCTCCCTAGCTATGCTTCCTATACAGTCTGTAGAACTGTGAGCCAATGAAATGACTTTTCTTTATAAATTGCCTAGTCTCAGGTAGTTCTTTATAGCAAAATGAGAAGATTAATACAGTGAGAAATAAATTTCCAAGTTCTTCAAAATTTGTATTTTTTAAAATGTTTGAAACATAAATATATTTCATAAATTCAAACCTAATAATCTTTCATTTAAAGATTTTATCTTAATTGTTAAACTTAGATTGTCCCTTCCCAGTCAATGATCTCATATTTGTTACATAGCATTTTCCAAGGGTTGCTAATATTTTTTACTTTGTCCACATTACCTAATAACTGTTTCTGAAAGCATTCTAGGCGGAGACAATAGGCAGTGCAAAGGTCCTGAGGGAGGAATCTGTTTGTCGGATTAGGAAACAGCAGGGGACAAGCATATCCAGGGAAGATTGTTCAAGAGAGAGTGATAGGAGTTGAAATCTGAGAGGAGGACAGGCCAGAACTTGAAGGCTTCCTTGGACATGACCAGAGTTTTTTCAACCAAGTATGACGGGAAGATATGGGAGGGTTCTGAGCGCGTAAATGGCATGATCTGATTTTTATTTTAAGAGTGCTTAGCCTGTTATATGGATAGTTGATGAGAAGGGAGAAATAAAATGAGGAGAATGAACATATGTTTCAAAGTTTCTTCAATAACCCAGGCAAAAAACAATGATGGCTTGTTTAACATGGTAGCTAGTTGGAGGCAGGGGTAGGCAGAAAAGATTAAAATCAGGATATATTTTGAAGAGGGTACTACTAGGCTGATGAACTGATCTGAAATGTGAAAGCAAGAGGAAGACAGGGGTCTAGAATAACTTGAACTTTTTAAGCTTGAACTACTGAGTGAATGATGATGCCATTTAATGAGTTTCCAGAATCAGTGGGGAGCCTGTGTGTCAAGAAATGAGTCAGCTTTCAATATCTGTTAGACATTCAATGGAAATGGTAAATGGTTAGGTGGATATACAAGTCTGGACATTTAGTGAAGACGCCTGGACTAGAAAAATAAACTAGGAAATCATGGAAGGTGTTGTATCACATTAAAGAGTTTGAAAATTTTATCTTATGGGTAATGGGTACACTATGCAAGAATTTCAGTCAGGGAAGAGACGTGCCAACAACTCTAACTGTAGAAATTTTATCTCCAAGCTCCTTGGTTTCTGGAGTGTGGGAAATGAGCAGCCTACACCAGGATTCAAAGAAACCATGTCCTCCTTGTAAATTAGTTAATATAGATAGGTTTCATAATAAATAAATAAAATACAACCTAAATCAATGAAGTGATATTTTATTGAGCAGAAGAATCAATATCATCAAGACGACAGTTTTAGCCCAAATAACTTATAAATTCTATGCAACTCTGATCAAAATTCCAACACTGATTTAATAGAAATTAACAGCTTTGACATAAATTTCATACACATGAGTAAAAAGCCCAGACGTTTTTAAGTAACCCTCAGGAGGCACTAACTCCATCAGATAAGAATTGTTGTTAAATTACAATAATTGAAATTTGAGTATTGTTGCAAAGAATTAATACATCAAGAAACAGAATAGAGAACCTAGAAATCAATCCATATATGTGTACATGAGGCACTTAACAGGTGAAGTATGGGCTATTCAATAAATGGTGCTGAATAAGTGGCTAGTTCTACTAACGAATAAGTACAGGTGATCATTATGTAGCAGACATTGTAGTTTACACTATTATTTTATTTAATCTTCTAAATGATATATGAGGTAAAGACTATTATTAATCCCATCTCATCAATGAGGAAACTGTTGTACACAGAAGGTAGGTAACTTGGACAAGGACACACTGCTAGTAAGTGGCAGAATCAGCATATCTCTATGATACAGGATAAAATTAAATTTCTACCTAATGCTATAGAGAAAAATAAATTTTATGCCAATTAAAGATGCAAAAATGAAAAGCCCATTTAGGAAGAAAATATTTTTGTGAACAATTTTTTTTTTTTTAAGAGATGGAATCTCCCTCTGTTGTCCAGGCTGGAGCGCAGTGGCGCGATCTCGGCTCACTGCAAGCTCTGCCTCCCGGGTTCATGCCATTCTCCTGCCTCAGCCTCCTGACTATCTGGGACTACTGGCACCCGCCACCGTGCCCAGCTAATTTTTTATATTTTTAATAGAGACGGAGTTTCACTGTGTTAACCAGGATGGTCTCGATCTCCTGACCTCGTGATCTGCCCACCTTGGCCTCCCAAAGTGCTGGGATTACAGACGTGAGTCACCACGCCTGGCCGTGAACAATTTTTAAGAAAATATTTTGTTAATAAAACATTTATTTGCCAAGATACAAAAGGCACTGATCATTAAGAAAAAGATGGATTCATATGATGGCATTAAATACAAAAGCTTCTATATACCAACATCAAAATAAATGTATCAAATACATCATTAATACAGTAAAAAGGCAACCACAAACTGGGAAAAGATATTCATATTATCCCCAATCAGTATATACTAGGAAAATCATAGTCATATTTAAAAATAATTCAGTACCAGTTATAATTAATAATAATGGCTCTTAACCCCCCTTAAAATTTTTCTTTCTAGTCTTCCCATCCCCTTCAGGAGCTCTCTGACTTCCCCACGATGCAGGAGAGGACATCAAGCCACCCTTAGCAAATTAGTGTTAGCTGTTTTGGATATTGTGAATAAGTATATTTATCAGTCACTCATGTGACTAATAGAGAGAGGAGATACTAAAGGTAACTGCATGTATGATATTTTATTACTTCAAAAAACAATAGAGATTGGTGTAAAGACAATGCCAAAATATTAACATGGTAGGTTCACAGACATTTATTATATTATGTTTTTGTACATTTGAAATCCATTTAATTAAAAAGTAAGATTTTAAAATAAATGAGAATTACATATTACCTTTCAAAAATTAATACATGTTAATAAATGTTCTAGGTTTTAACCCTGTAATCGGATTACCAAGGCAAAAAAAAAAAAAAAAAAAAAAAAGAGAGAGAAAAGCAACAAGCCATAGTTAAAACCCTGGTGTTCCAGAAAAGACTCCTCTCTTACTTTATTCCTCACCTCGGGGGGATCATTAACCTTTTTCTGCACAAACTCTTTTTCTCCTTTTTCCTTGAGTGAATTGACATGTTTGGTTGTATGCCTGGCTTGTTTTCTCTGCTCACCCCTGGAGAATTGATATTTGAGACTGTCTTTGCTTCCTGAGGTTAACTCATCTACCTCCAGTATCCACTCTGCGCAACGTAGGCAAAATTCTGTGGTTCACCCTTTTACTAATTTGGCCCAAAAGGTGAGTTTAGACAGCTGTTTTTGTCAGTTTTCCATTGCCATCCCAAAAAATGTAGTGGTGCAAACAACACACATTTTAGTAATATATAACTCTGGGTTAGCAATTTATTTTGTGGTCAACTGTGTGGTTTTCGGCTGTCTCTCTCAGGGTCACTTACGTAACTGCAATGATATGGTGGATCAACTGAACATGGATGGTCTGAGATACTCTCATGTCTGGAGGCTGCAGCTGGCTGTCAGGTGGGCCATGTGTCTCCAGCCGACTGGCCTGGACTTTCTCACACAGTGGCAGCTTTTCAAGAGATTAAGCTTCAATGTGTAAGCGTTTGTAAAGCCTGTGCTTGTATCACATTTACTGGTGTCCCATTTACCAAAGTAAGTCATGGGGTCAAGCTCTGAGTCCCATATTAAGGGGCAATATAGCAGAACAAAGACACAGGAATTAATGTGTGAATTGTATCTATTAACCTTTTAAAAGACAGTTGATTATGGTTTTTTATAAAGTCATTCCCTTTTCTGCTTTATTTTGCTAGTCGGTAAGATGAAGGGTAAAGATGAAGGTGGGTAAATGGGTAAATCTGAGTAAATCTTTGATTTTTCACATGCATATTTCATTTTATGGGAAGTTTATTTAACACCAGTCAAGACCACTGCAAATTTGAATAGATCACTAAGCTAATGAACCAGAGCATTCAGCTCTTTTAAAATCCTCATGCATTTGCAAAGATATCTGAATCTCATCAATAATGTCAGCACATCTGTAGTTGAAATTTCATATTTTTATCTGCAACTTGATACTCTATTTTAACTTTATTTTTATGTAATAAATAAGATGGTAAAGTTAAGTATTTAAATCTTTAAGCTATAAAGAATTGTTTTCCTTTTGCCTTTTTTTTGTGCTTTTAACCTGGAATACCATAGATATTTGTTTGAAATTATATTGGTACTTTTAAGTTTTCATTTTTCATTTAATGTGAGAAAACTAACAACTGGCTTTTCAGCATCATATGTTAAATTACTGGAGATTTGATAGTTATATATAGACTTTAAAGAATGATGCCATTCTTCATTATAAATAATTTCTCTTTAGAGATCTCACTTTAGAAGTCTGAATGGGTTTCTACAACTTAAATTTGTATTACTCTTTTCGTGTTTTATCCCTAAAAAACACAAAAGGGTGGTTTAATCCCTAAGTTTAGCAAATGCTATTTTGGTAACAGACCATAAAATATAGCTTTTAACTCTTCTAAAATCGATACTCACATTCAACTGAAGCAGAAATTGTTTCTTTTTTCTTTTTTTTTTGAGTTGTTTTTTTCCTAACAACAGTGCCCTTAACTATTCAGCATTCACATCTGTGACTTACACACAGCTTGCTATTTCACCTCACATAAAAAGAAAGTCAAAATGCTGAAATCAGACTGTTCAGGACTTTGAAGGAACACAAGCAGGTTACTTCTTTGTAAACAGAAAGGAACCTCAGCACAATAGCCTGACATTGCACACTGCCTGCTGATCTTGACAAGTTAGCCACATGTGAGCAACCAGTTGACCAAGACAAACTAAGGACACATACGGATGGATATGCTGTACATCATGTGTCCTGAGAGATTTGTTGCCAGTTACAGCATTTCTTTTAAAACATATGATGATGGAGGATGTTATTATTTCTTCTACAAATATCTTACAAATCACAATTTAAGCACTGAAAAAAGAGACCTGCATTGTAAATGTAACAGTTGATTTACATGTTCCAATGGAGAAATAAAAGAACACATTCAATGACGTCTTAAATTAGCAGAACATTTCAATGTCGATCATATTTTACTTTGAATTTCATGAATTAATATCTTTCTATCAAATATCCACATGTATTAAGTGAACATTCATATCCATTGTGAAGGCTACTATAAGAGTAATTTTCTGTTTCAAAGCACATAACAACTGACAGAGGGGATAGTAGTACAGGCACCAGCTCTTCCTTGGCAGGAGGCTAGCAACTTCCATCGAAAATTTGCTACAGAGATAACTGAAAGTTAATCCTAAGTATAAACCATTACCCCAAATTTAGGTATGTGGAAATAAGGATACAAATAACCTTTAGAATCTATTCTAAAGTTTAAATAACCACAACAATATAAACATAGAATCTGGAGAAAGAAAAATAATATTACCCTTGTTCTGTTTTTATCAGATCACGTAGGGTAGAGTGCTACAGTGCAAAGAGAGGACAGATGTAGATGGTGCAGGTGATGCTCAAAAAGCCACTTATCTTATGAGTTGGAAACATTTTAATTGATGACTAGACATAGAGGCATTAGCCCCAGAGGATATAACTCTAACCACCAAGTAAAAGTTAAACACGGGAAGATTTTGAAGCTGTATAAAATAGAAACTTCAATCCAAAAGAGCTACTAATAAAGCAAGCTGCTTATATGGTAGTCAATCTTCCATCACTGAGGATTTTTTTAAAAAGTGGAAAGATTATTTGTAGATAAGATTGCTACGCTGAGCAGGAGTTTAGGGTATAGAACTATAAATATATTTTTAATAATAAGATAATATTGCAGGCATTTTTTTAAAGGGGAGTTACTTTTGCTTTCTGTTCTCTGAATTTAACAAAGATATTACTTTTACGTCAACCCATATGTAACGTGGGTAATCAAATGTATAGGCAAAATAAACAATAACTTTGAAACATGTGGACAAAGCACGTGCTCATATTAAAGAAATGTCTCTTGGGAATACAAACAAAATTACATTACTAAAAATTATCTCCTGTTGCTGTTCCCTAATTTCTAGGTAACATTCCTCAGACCCTGAATCTCTCCTCACCTGCTTAGCTCATCTTTGGACCTTAAACCAATTTGGTTCAAATTGTCAGTTACTAATAAACCTTAGATTCTCTTTCATGGATTATGTGCTGAACTCAATTACTAACTGCTTCTTCCTTTATTAACAGAGCAACCCCATTATGCTAAACCAGACTTGTTCCAGATGGAATGGTATATTCTAGATATCCTAAAAAGTCAAAAATGGTAAAATGAAAACAATAAAATTAGTTGGACATCATCTGAAATGACCTCTTTATTTTACAGATGCTTTTGGGGGAATCCAACATACCAGAGGTGACCATAGAAAGATTATCCTCTGGGTAAGATTCTGAGATTGGATTACTCACCCATTGTATTAGTTTCCAGAAAAACAGAACCACATATATATAAATTACAGGGGAGGGAAGAGAGAGAGAGAGAGAGAGAGAGAGAGAGAGAGAGAGAGAGAGAGAGAGAGAGAGAGACTGACTTAAGTTTTACATATGGGGCAGAGAGATAGATTTATTATAAGAAATTGGCTCATGTGATTATGGAAACAGGTTAGTTCCAAGGATACACAGAATAAGTCAGTAAGGTAGAGAACCAGGATAGCCAATGATTTAGTTCTAGTCTGAGTCTGAAGGCCTGAGAACCAGGAGAGCCAATTTTGTAGTTTCCATCTGAAGGCTGGCAGACTTGAGACCCAAGGAGAGTTGATATTTCAGTTAGAGTCCAGAGGCAGAAAAAAAAAATTTCCAGTTCTAAGGGCAGTCAGGCAGGAAGAATTCTGTCTTAACTGGGAAAGTATTATCCTTTTTGTTCTATCTGGGCCCTCAACTAATTGGAAAAGGTCTATGTACATTACAGAGGATCATCTATTCTACTCAATTTATAAATTTAAAGTATATATATCATCTAAAAATACCTTCACAGAAACACTTGGAATAATGTTTAACCAAATATTTGGGCACCTCATGGCTTGGTAAAATCGACACATAAAAACATCACACCCACCATATGGCAATAAGGAACTATTTTTTGTTTTGCTTTAAGTGGAGTTGCAATCATTCCTTGAATATAGTAGCTTTACAGTAAATAAGATTCTTGTCTTTGATGAATTGGGATGGTACACAGGTGGAAATGTGATAGCTTATCCAACATCTGTATTGTGTGAGGGATAAAGTGGCAATGATACTATCAGAAATGTCTAACTGTTAAGTGCAATTGATTCAATGAACAAAGAAACAGACAGCCTGAAATTAGTCAACCACCATCTAGGGTCAGATTTGGAAGCCAAAAGTCCTCTGTGGTGGTGTTTTTTTAAAAAAGCTTCATCTTCAGCAAGGAAACAGTAGATTAGTCTGAAAACTAGGCCAAGGTTTGGTTGTGACTGTAGCAGAACTGCAGAGAAATTTTAATTAATAACCCTGTCAACTTTCCTCTGCTGACATTGAATCACTAATAAGAACTATTATAACATCTGGTTGATGCACTTAAGAGCTTTGATTCTGTGATTCCCTGGAACCTTCTGATCCTGCCGAAGTTGCCAACTACACTCTTGCTAGAAGATAGCACCCTCCCTCTCCTGGAAATAATACAGAAGCTTTAGTTAGAATACATTTTGCCTGAATATATTTGTCCCACTTAAGACGTATCCTTCATGGCTTCTAAGCACCTAACTAGGTCTTTTCCAGTTGAGAAAGAAAGGGCTGGCTGCCCCAGCTTTGAGAAAAAATAAATTATTTGCCAAAAAGCCTCAGTGAAAACAACTAAGGATTAGATCTTAAGAGGGATAGACTGGCTTAATAAAAGAGTTGATAAGACTTGGTTTTTTTAATTGTTTCTTTATCCAGTATTAACTCTCAACAATTACTTGCAGACACTCCAATCTGAGAAGTAAGGTAATGACAAGCTTAGACATTCACTGATGAGGACTATGTTACCCAACCAAAGAAGGGAATCTAGAGCAGCAGTGTCATCGAAGCACGAGAGGATTCTAGATCAGGTGCTAGAGAAAGAAGATGAATTTCCATTGCAGCCTTAGTACCAATTACAGCTGGGTGACTGTAGTTTTTCTCGAAGCACGAGAGGATTCTAGATCAGGTGCTAGAGAAAGAAGATGAATTTCCATTGCAGCCTTAGTACCAATTACAGCTGGGTGACTGTAGTTTTTCTCATCAACCCTGTGATTTTAAATGTTTGTTTAAAAAAAAAAAAAACATAACCAGGCACCAATTTTAAGAAACAGTAATTAGATGTAGTTAGTATAAGATGTAAATATGCAGAAAACGGTAACTGGACCCCTTCCTTACACCTTACACAAAAATTAACTCAAGATGGATGAGATGGATGAAAGATTTAAATGTATATTAGCCCTTTGTCAGATGAGTAGATTGCAAAAATTTTCTCCCATTCTGTAGGTTGCCGGTTCACTCTGATGGTAGTTTCTTTCGCTGTGCAGAAGCTCTTTAGTTTAATTAGATCCCATTTGTCAATTTTGGCTTTTGCTGCCATTGCTTTTGGTGTTTTAGACAAGAAGTCCTTGCCCATGCCTATGTCCTGAATGGTACTACCTAGGTTTTCTTCTAGGGTTTTTATGGTATTAGGTCTAACATTTAAGTCTCTAATCCATCTTGAATTAATTTTTGTATAAGGAGTAAGGAAAGGATCAAGTTTCAGCTTTCTACTTATGGCTAGCCAATTTTCCCAGCATCATTTATTAAATAGGGAATCCTTTCCCCATTTCTTGTTTCTCTCAGGTTTGTCAAAGATCAGATGGCTGTAGATGTGTGGCATTATTTCTGAGGACTCTGTTCTGTTCTTGGAATCAACCCAAATGTCCATCAGTGACAGACTGGGTTAAGAAAATGTGGCACATACACCATGGAATACTATGCAGCCATTAAAAAGGATGAGTTTGTGTCCTTTGTAGGGACATGGATGCAGCTGGAAACCATCATTCTTAGCAAACTATCACAAGAACAGAAAACCAAACACCGCATGTTCTCACTCATAGGTGGGAACTGAACAATGAGATCACTTGGACTCGGGAAGGGGAACATCACACACCGGGGCCTATCATGGGGAGGGGGGAGGGGGGAGGGATTGCTTTGGGAGTTATACCTGATGTAAATGACGAGTTGATGGGTGCTGACGAATTGATGGGTGCAGCACACCAACATGGCACAAGTATACATATGTAACAAACCTGCACGTTATGCACATGTACCCTAGAACTTAAAGTATAATAATAATATAAAAAAAAAAAGGAAAAAAAAGGCAGCGGCATTAACATTATCACCACAAATATTATTTCTACATTTTTAAATAATAAAAATTCACTTTGTCAATTTAAAAAAAAAGAAAGAAAGATTTAAATGTAAAACTTAAAACCATAAAAATCCTAGAAGAAAACCTAGGCGGCAATATCATTCCAGACATAGGCATGAGCAAAGACTTCATGACTAAAACACCAAAAGCAATTGCAAAAAAAGCACTGACAAATCAGATTTAATCAAACTAAAGAGCTTCTGCATAGCAAAATAAACTATTATCAGAGTTGAACAGGCAACCTACAGAATGGGAGAAAATTTTCACAAGCTACCCATTTGACAAAGGTCTAATATCTAGAATCTACAAGGAACTTAAACAAATTTACAAGAAAAAAAAAAAACATCAAAAAGTGGGCAAAGGATATGAATAGACACTTCTCAAAAGAAGATACTAATGTGGCTGACAAGCATATGAAAAAAAGCTCATCATCACTGATCATTAGAGAAATGCAAGTCAAAACCATAATGAGACACTATCTCACACCAGTTAGAATGGAGATCATTTAAAAAGTCAGGGAATAATAGATGCTGGCGAGGGTGTGGAGAAATAGGAATGCTTTTACACTGTTGTTGGGAGTGTAAATTAGTTCAACCATTGTGGAAGACAGTGTGGCAATTCCTCAAGGATCTAGAACCAGAAATACCATTTGACCCGGCAATCTCATTACCGAGTATATACTCAAAGGTTTATAAATCATTCTACTATAAAGACACATGCACATGTATGTTTACTGCAGCACTATTCACAATAGTAAAGATTGGAACCAACCCAAATGCCCATCAATGATAGACTGGATAAAAATTATGTGGCACATATACACCATGGAATACTATGCAGCCAAAAAAAAGGATGAGTTCTTGTCCTTTGCAGGGACGTGGATGAAGCTGGAAGCCATAATTCTCAGCAAACTAACACAGGAACAGAAAACCAAACACTGCATGTTCTGACTCATAAGTGGGAGCTGAACAATGAGAACATATGGACACAGGCAGGGGAACATCACACACCAAGGCCTGTTGGGGGGTGGGGGGCAAGGAGAGGGAGAGCATTAGGACAAATACCTAATGCATGTGGGGCTTAAAACCTGGATGACGAATTGATAGGTGCAGCAAACCACCATGGCACATGTATACCTATGTAACAAACCTGCATGTTCTGCACATGTATCCCAGAACTTAAAGTAAATTTTAAGAAGAAAAAAGATGTAAATAGATCTGAGAAGTAGAAAGATTAGACTGTAGTCGATATTCTCAGGGGTCCACTTACCTCAAACCTTACCACAATCAGTGTGATGTGGACAAATTCTAATTTAAAATGTCTGCATCTCTGTGATTAAAGCATGCTTCTGAAACTGGGGAAGGCCACTTTCTGGAAGTGCAAAGGAATCACCACCACCAAAAGTGGACTCAACAAATGATTCTTGGGAAGTGGTTATAAATGTCTAATTATCCTCACCACTCAGGTGAGATATTCTTTTTTTCTTTTTTTTTTTAAGCTTTACTAAGGTGTAATTTACACAACTATTTTATATAGAAAGATATAAATCATCTATTTAAAGTATGCAGTTTAAACTTTATAATTTGAAATTTTTTGTTATAATCACAGGTATGTGTACCATCACTGTAGTAAATTTTAGAACACTTTCATTATCTGAAAAATAAACTCCATACTAGTTAGCTGTCATTCTCCAATCTCACAGTCTATAAGCCACCTCTAAGAAATCACTAATTTACTTTCTGTCTCTATATATTTGCCTATTCTGGACATTTTCTATAAATTGAATCTTATGTCATTTTTGCGATTGACTTCTTTCAGTTAGCATTAATGTCTCAGGATTCGTCCACGTTGTAGCATGTATCAGCACTTCATTCCTTATTATGGCAGGATAATATTTGTCTTTCATTTTACTTTTTGTTTCTATTTATCTCACTTCTTTTTGTTCTACGCTGCTTTTATTGTTTTATTTTTATTGTTAAAATTTTCTAATGTGATAACATTTCTTTAATAACATCTTTAGGACAACTTTTGGGTTATTTCTTTACAGATTGTTCTACAGCTTATTATATACAGTTGAATTTTGAACATGGGTTTGAACTACGCAAGTTCATGTATACAAGTATTTTTAAAAATAAAAGTTATACTAAGTACGACTATCTCTTCTACCTCCCCTTTCACCTCTTCCATCTCTACCATCACTGAGACAGCAAGAGTAACCCCTCCCTCTTTCTCCTTCTCCTTAGCCTACTCAATGTCAAGATGACAAAGATGAAGACATTTATGATGATCCACTTCAACTTAATGAATAGTAATATTTTTCTTCCTTATAATTTTCTTAATAATATTTTCTTTTATCTAGCTTACTTCATTGTAAAAAATACTGTTTATGTTATCAATAAGGCTTCCAGTCAACAGTAGGCTATTAGTTAAGTTTTCAGGGAGTCAAAAATTATAGGAGAATTTTTTACTGCATGTGCAGTCAGCACCCCAACCCCCACATTGTTCAAGGGTCAGCAGTACATGTTAATGTGTCAGAACCAGCTTCAGATGTGTACTAACTTAATTCCAGTGAGATAGAGAAATGCTACACCTACATAGCTGTATTCCCTTCCCCCTTTACAGTATTATTTGTTGTATATCTTACATCTATAAATATTACAAACCCAATGATAGAATGTTTTAAATATTAATTTACATAACTTTGTCTTTTAAAGAAACTAAAAGGAGACCAAGTATATATTTATAGCTTTTGTTATGTCAACCTTTCTATTTATCATTTCTCCATTTGTTCTGGTAAATTCAAGTTACCATCCGTTAGCGTTTATTTACTCCAATACAAATCCATTCCCATTCACCATTTTTCTGCTGTTTTTATCAAATGTATTGCATTTCTATACATTATAGGTGCAATAATAGATACATAAATATTGTTTTATACAATTGTTTTCTAAATAACAAAAAAAGAAAAAGATGCATTTATGCTGTCTTTCATAAGTGCATAATTATCTTCACTAATGCCTTTGTTTTTTCAAGTGACCATCTGAGGTCACCTACTTTCAAGCTAAAGAACTTCCTTTAGCACTTCTTAGAAGATGAGTCTGATAACAAATTCTCTCCATTTTGGTTTATCTCCAAATGTCTATTTTTTCTTAGTTTTTGAAAGATAGCTGTGCTAAGCATAGGCTTCCTGGTTGATAGCCTTTTTCATCCAAGTGCTTTGAATACGTTATCCCACTTTCTGCTAGTCTTCATTTTTTTCTGATGAGAAGTTAGCTATTAATTTTAATGGGCTATCTTTTTAAGTGACAAATTGCTTTTCTCTTGCTTCCTTCAAGATTTTCTCCTTGCCTTTGGCTTCTAGCATTTTTACTGTCACATATCTCTTTGTAGCTTTCTGTGTTTATCCTGCTCAGAGTTCACTGAACTTCCTGGATGTGTGGATTCTTGTTTTTCAGTAAATTTTGGAAGTTTTAAGCTATTTTTTAAAATATTTTTTCCTCTTTTGTCTCCTCTCTGATATTCCTAATATGCATATATTGGTATGCTTAATAGTGTTCAACGCTTCTCTGAAGATCTGTTTATTTTTCTTCATGTCTTTCCTCTCTGTTTTGAACTTGCATAATCTCTACAAATCTATCTTCAAACTCAATAATTCTTTCTTCTGTCAATTTATGTCACCAAACTCAATGACACAATGTTATAAATATTAAGCACCACTAATTAATTTTTCATTTCAGTTATTGTACTCTTCAACTCCAGAATTTCCACTTGGTTCTTTCTATAAATCATTTTTATCTCTTTATTTTTATTCTCTATTTTATACAACATTGTCTTCATAGCTTCTTCTATTTATCCTTTTTTTAATTTCTTAGAACATATTCATAATGACTACTTTGGACATATTCATAATGAAATCTTTGTGTGTTAAATCTGACCTCTGGTTACTCTCACATGTAGTTTTAAATGTCTGCTTTTTTGGTGTTCGAGTCATACTTTTCTGTTTCATTTATGTCTCAAATGTTTTTTGTGGAAAACTGGGCATTTTAAATAAATTATAAAAACACTAGGTACTGGCCATCCCTCTTCAGAACTTATTACTGCTATTTGCTTATTAATTTGTTTAATGACTGTCTAGATTATTTTTATGAAGTGCTTTGGAACATAAACTGTTCCACAGATAAAGATAATGAAATCTATGCTCCTTTGAGAGGTAGTTTCAGAGGCCAGTGGTTAAGATTTGTTCTGACTCAGGTGGACTCCAGCTGCTATTTCCTATGTTCTGTCAGGCAAACTAACCGGCCTGCAGTCTAACATATACATCTGATGAGTCTACCAACCTTCTTCCAACTGCCTTTCACAATTACCTCCACTGTTTCTGAGAGCAGTTTTAGGCTTGAATTTCTTCAGCCTGGGTTACCCATAAAGTGAGTTCCCTGGGAAAGAGATTAGTAGTTATGAGTTTTATGCTTTGCTTCTCTCCAGACAAAATATCTGAGCTATGTCTCTGGATCTGGGAGTAGGGACAATGGTGCACTTCTCTATGAGTAACAGACACCACTTTAGTAGCTAAGTGCTTCGTTAGGGTTGATAAGGCATGCAGCAGCCTCACATCTTGTCAGATTGCCTCGCCCATGGTGGGGCCACCACTTTATGAATTTGAGGCACAGAGACTGAGGCTTCAGTATTTTCAGTGGTTCCATGCCTAAAGCATAACCTGTATACATTGAGTTGGAGTGGGCAGGAGAAGGGATTTCCTGCCTCTCAGGAACTCTCATTGAGAACTTAGGCTCAAGAGCAGGTAACTGGGGGAAAGATGAACTACCAGAGATGAAAGCCCTCTTACTGGGAGCTGAGGGGAGAAGGAGAGCTGTGTTTTTGGCTGAAATAGTCTGGAGTAGTTTCTTTCTTGATGATTTGGGAGAAGGGAGGAAGAGAGTGAATTTCTATACAAATACCACAGACTCTCACCGCTCTTATCACTTTTTAGTAGATTTTAATTAGTAAATGTTTATCTTCTCTATACCTTTGGGAATCATTTCCCGATGACTTAGAAGAGTGGGTTTTTAATAAATAATTTTCACCAGTTTCGCTTGGGAACGGGTCCACAAAACTCACATTGTCATACTGGAAGTACACCCTCCAAGTGGTATCCTTCTGAGGCAGGTGTTCCATACCAATTTCTGATCAAGGTCCAACTGACCACAAGGTTAGTACACTTTCACTGCCACCTTCTGTTAGTTGCTTTCCCTACCTGGCATCACTTCTGTACTCTTCTATTAATGTACTTTGAAATCCTCAAATAAACTCCTTGCTCCTGAATCCTTATCTCAGAGTTGGCATTTGACTGATGCTAACTTGAGATCTCAAAAGTAACATTTAATCTTTTGAATTCTGCAATTAAACACTTAGAGATATAGAGACTGAATGAATAGTGGGCAGAATACAGTATGAGAACGTGGAAAGGGGATGGGATCCAGAACATAGGTGCTAAGATTAGGTTTATATAAAGAAGGGATACTTCCTCTCTTAAAGCAGGACAGCAGGAGGCAGAGAGAATGGATGCAAATGCAAGCATATGTATGCATTTGGTAGCAAGATTTTCACAACTGAGATGACTTTCCACTAGAATCTTTATACTACCTAATGTCCTTTAGCTTCACAGAATGCCTGAACCCCCGAAAGTTATGCTTGCTTGCTAAAATATACAAATGATGAGCCTAAGGCTTCCTTTCCTTTAAAGCTCCTTTGTATTGCCACTGCTGAAGTTTGCCTGAGACTTCTCTTCATTATTGTGCTCAAGTCTAATTTAGCATGAGTGTCTCATTTATTCTTTCAATATGTTAGTATACACAGTAGGACTATGATCCAATCTTTTAGAACTGAGAACGCTTTCCCCTCCTTTGGATGCCCTTCTAGCTCTGCACTGATCTGTTAGCATTGATTTTAAAGATGAACTCTCAAAGGACTAATTTACTTATATTTCTTATGTGAAGTTGCTCACTGTAAATCTACATACTCACTGAAGATATGATGAAAAAGACAGGTCCTAGAGAGGTTAAGAAAAGGGAGAGCATATTCAGTTAGAGATGCTGAATATGCTCTTCCTTTTAAAAACCAAATCTTTCTTTCTTCAAGAAAGACTCAACACAAAAGATAGATTTGGACTTTAAAATGGACCTTGAATGATGAGCAAAGAAACCAAAAAACTGAAAGGTGGTTTAGGTAAAAGGAAATGACAAATCACAAAGCACTAAATATGTTTGAGGAATTACAAGTTTAACAAGATAGATTTCATAAAGTTTAAAGAGAAAATTCAGAGAGATAGGTTTGAAATATGTTATGAAAAGCCTTAACAAAACAGTGTGCTTAATTTGATAAACAATGGAGGATTATAAAAAAGTTAATTTAGAAGTTTGTCTTATTTAAGCCAGGCTTTAAGAAATGCTATACAAAATTATGTAGTTTTGTCTTCATTCTTTGTAATACCTACTGTATCACTATGACCATTAATTTAGACATGGGGTTTTTCATATAGTCATCTTGGAATCTGTGTATTTTTTTTACTTTATAATACCCCAAAACTAATTATGATAACAGGCAACACATTTTCAGATACTATCATCACTGCTGTTTCCTCTTCTTGTTTAGTTAGTCCTGAAAGCATGCCTGCTTATTTTATGTGAAGTGCTTTTCTTCCTTTTGCTGTTCAGCCTCCAGTTCAGAACTCTGCTATTATCTTTCTGCTTGGATGAATATCCCTTTGTAGCTGCTTTAAAAGAGACAGAGACAGAGACAGAGAGAGAGAGAGAGACCATACTGATACCTAATGGAGAGACTGCAGTCTTGAATTTCATTATTAGAGATATAACCACCAAATTGACTTGAAATGTGAGATGCAGGTGTCCACAAATGTAACTTTCCAAGTTGTAATCAAAATTTTACATTTAACTTACCATTGTCTCTCTATAAAAAATTCATTTTTGTGGTTTTTATATATGCGTTATCCTCACAATAATTTGGTTAAAATATATAAAAATATATAATATTATATATATCCAACTATATGAACATAGAGTTGGATATAATATTTGGTATGTATATTCAGTGAAAAATGAAGATATATTTTGTAAACATATATCTATATGGAGCTATACCTAATAAACACATTGTCCTGCCCATTTTACATTTTACCAAAATAAACACAAAATGTTATACATATGTATGGGGAGAGGGAGAGAGAGAGAGAAACAGAAAGAGAGAGAGAGAAAGAAAGAGAAAGAGAGAGAGAGGCAGAGACAGAGAGAGACCCTTGTGAAATAGAAAATGCACCTGATTTGGAAGCTCAAAATCTATGTTCAAGTTTCAATTCTTAAAGTTGAATAACTGATCTCTTGAGCTTTTAGAGTGTCTATATGTCTGTAAAAGAAAGATAACATGAGAATTATACATAAGACATGCCAAGTATATGCATGTTAAATATAATTGTTGTATAATTACATATATAGTTATATAATGTAAATAAAGATGTTTAGAATAATTCTTGCAATATTAGCAGGTAACTAAAGAATAATCATGCTTCAACTTTTTTCTCTTTAGTATAATTGCAATCATTTCAGTCTGCCACTGTATTTTACCCATTTTAATTCTGAAACATAATAGATATTTCACATTCATCAAGAATACCATACATACTAGATAAAAAACTATGGTCAGCAAAAAAGATGTTTGTCATATTTAAATGGCTATGAATACTTGGATGTGTGAGATGTGCCATAAATTCTAATTTCAGTTTTGTCACTTGGTTCATAATACATGCAATCTATATCAATACATAATATCTATATCAATCTATTTTCTACTTCAATATTGAAAAATCCAAAGTTAAAAGTTGGCCCTAAAATGAAAGTCATATTTCATATAACCATAATATTACCTAATAGAAAAACATTAGTAAGTTGGGGCATAGAAATAGTTAAATTATTTTTCAGTCATTACAGTAATAAATTGTAAATGCAAACCACTTATTCTGTTCTTATTTGTAAAACAGAAAATAGGACATCTACATATGCTCAGGGTCTAAAGTTATGTAGTTTTATAATATTCTAATTCTATTAATTTTCTAATAAAGAATTTAAAATATAAACTAGTTTCAAAATATTTATGTTTCAAATAATGCAGGAAGCATTTTCAGTTTTCTACGTTCATTAAAGATGAGGCTTACGTTTCTTGGCTTGGCGTCATATTTCAGATATGGCATGTCATATTCAACAACTTAAAGATGGCTGGGTGTGGTGGATCACACCTGTAATCCTAGCACTTTGGGAGGCCCAGGAGGGTGGATCACTAAGTCAGGAATTCGAGACCAGCCTGATCAACATGGTGAAACCCCATCTCTACTAAAAATACCAAAATTAGCCAGGCGTGGTGGCACGTGCCTATAATCCCAGCTACTCAGGAGTCTGAGGCAGGAGAAACGCTTGAATCCGAGAGGCATAGGTTGCAGTGAGTCAAGGTCATGCCACGGCACTCCAGCCTGGGTGACAGAGCAAGACTCTGTCAAAAAAAAGAGAGAGAAAAAAAAAAAAACTTGACGACTAGAGAGGTTAAAATATGGACGGAAAGGATATGTTTTAAAGAAAACAAACACAAAATAATAAACAAATGCATTTAATATCCACTTTATGAGTAGAAGAGACTTGTCTATTTTCTAGTGAAGAATGGTCACTGTGAGCAAAACTTTCATTCCACATTGCCTTTCTCAAGATTTGTATCATTACATGCTTGTAATGCACTGTAATGTCACAGTCACTGTTATGAATAATTACAAAGTGAGATGTGTATTTTATGAGACTGTTCCAGAGAATGAATCTGTGGAGGAAATTAAAAATAAAAGAGCCTAGATGTCTTCACAGCAGAAAGTCATCGTTACCTATGCTTCTCTTCAGCTTTTATTATAAAATGTTTTTAGTGCTCAGAACCTCAGCTTTAATGATGATGATTTCTTCCTCCATTGTTCACAATTTGACCAAAAACTGCACCATCATTAACAAATCATCGATTCCACATCCCCCTCTCTGACTCATTCTTTTCTATTTTTCCAGCATACTTAATGAAACTTCTCAATTATAACACTCGCCATTGAGAAGCTCCATGCACTTATCCCTCTCCCATAAGCCTCGTTGTGTTTTCAGCTTTCTTCTTTTCCTGCTTAAGTTCCAGAGACAATCATTAAGATCATTTTGTTATCAATGTCTTTAATTTCTATGCCCCTCTCTCCATCCCTTCTCTCATGTTCCTCAAGATCCTACTGATTTCCTTTGAGCTTACATCCTGCCAATTAAAGGTTGTTAGATAAAATCACATAGATTAGCATTAAATATTCATAATAATATTGAGTAGTCAACAATGTCCATCAATCTTACTCTATTTTCATATGGTGCTAAAATATTTATATCAATGACTTTTTAATGCATTTTCCACAGTAATCAAACCTCTCACTCCCTTCATCTTTTCATCACACTTTTAACTGATGACCTCAATTACTATTTTGTAAAATCTTGAAGCCATCAGATAAGAACTCAACTCATCTCATCACCAAACTGCAAACTGCAAACATCACCAAACTGAACAGTCACCAATACTCTCTTTATTCACTCTTGTTATAATGGATGTCAGAGTTGTGGTTTCCCTTCTTCTATAATCCTAGAACTCTCATTGTATTTGGGATCCCATTCTACTTATTTTTTAGTCACATACATTGATTATATCTTCCCTTTCTACACATTGTTGTACGTGAGTATTCAAACATTCTCTGGTAGCTCTCATATTAAAGAAAAATAAATCTCTCCTTGAATTCCATATTACTTTCCATATGCTATAATTTTTTTTTTCATTTTAAGTCAAATTTTTTGGGAAGAATTTTTATGTATACTACTTTACCTCATAAGCCCATGTTGAATCTGAACTGACTCTCCATCTGGCTTCTACCTTTGCCATTATTTGAAAACTGCTCCTACCAAATATACCAAAAATATGTTCTGCCCACCACAACCTTTCTTGAATAATTGCATAATTCCTATTCAAGTCTTCAGATAATCTCATATTTTGTTTCCTCAATGATACCTTAATAATTAATTAAATTATGCTGTCACAGTACTCTGTATTTATTATTCTTAGCATTTATCAGCATTATGTTTTACACAAACATATGTAACTTACATTAGCTGAATTTTTTTCAGATAAAGAATAACAACTCAAAGATTGTAATTCAATACTTATTTTGTTGTTGCTCAAAGGCACATCACTCTATGGTGGTACAATTAAATGAAAATTCTGACCAAGACGCATTACTGAGTACTGAATGTAACACTACCAATACACAGCAAAACTTATCAAAAGAAATCTGCTTTGGGACTCTTCCCCTAAAGACTCATTCAACACTGCAATGGCTCTAATCTCATTTTCACTTTTCTGTGCCTAAAACAATCTGAATTGTACCTCCAGCTAATCAACTATCCTCTTCATTTCTTACTCAATTATCTTACTACCTCTTTATTATATATAGAAATCTAGTCTTTTTTAGTAGCATGAAAAAAATGTCTTCTAAGAAGGATAGAGACCTTCTATCCTTCTATAAATGGGAAAGGTTATAAATTATTCAATAATGTTTAATTTATAACCTTTACTACTTAGTTCCTATCTTTCTTAGATCTCTGACTTATAATTGAGGG
Organism: Trachypithecus francoisi; assembly: GCF_009764315.1. NCBI lineage: Eukaryota > Metazoa > Chordata > Mammalia > Primates > Cercopithecidae > Trachypithecus > Trachypithecus francoisi. The sequence continues at coordinate 55,656,583 of NW_022681458.1, read as the reverse complement.
AGTGAATGAGTGAATAAATGTTTGAAAAAGAGATTGGTAATGACTTCATGATTCACTGAGAATATGCCAAGAAAGAAGAATGAAAATTTTTATAATGAAATATTTGTGTTATTTTCAGGTTTTGAAAGTCTGCCCTTTCTTTTAGAGGTCTAAGTCATTAAATCCCAATATATTTATTTAATTTTTATATGGTAGAGATTGAGGAATAACATAATTGTGACATGTCATATAATTACTTCCTGATTTGATGTGCCATTTTAATTAATTTGGGGTTAAGTTCCCGTACTATATGATAAAATGGTGGGGTTCATGTTATCTCTTTAATTTTCCCATTACTCTAGGGAGGAGAAGAGAGAGTACTTAAGCTTTCATATTAAAGTTTCTAAGCTGATGAAAATTCAGGGTTAGCACAGATTTTGTGTGGTTCAAGTAAGACACACACTGAGGAATATTTATGCGATCAAATATATTTTTAGAATGGTCTCAGAGATTTTTTTTTTTCTCTGACAAAATAATACAGTTTCTAGGAAACCATTGAAAGACTATCTTTTTTTAGTAAGTTTCATGATTGGAATATTTTTAAAACCATCAGTACTTATTTTTTACTGAAACATTTCTCTATTCAAAACAAGCAGATGCACCCTGACTCAATATCAAACTCAAAATCGTAACTGTTTATATTCAAGATGATCGAGTGGCTAAACTTATATCCACGTGCTGTTTGTCAACACTTCCTCCTCACCTGGTCAAGTGCACAGTAACTTTGTTTGACATCATTTGGCACACCAATTCTCCAAGTTTAATTCTTTAGGCCAGCACAGTGGCAAGTTTCTTTAGTCCTTCCCCTCCTCTGGATTATTCCAGAACACCTCCCTTTTTAAAAGGGGAACTGCTGCCCAATTATCTAGGGCTCAGCTCTCTACGCATAAATCTCCAGTAAGGTACTCATGGATTTTTCTCTCCCCAGAATAACTTCTTGAGAATTTCATGCCCCAGGGAATAATGAAGAAAATGTGATTCACTTCCATTTCCATGTAATGACATATATTAACTTTGTAATTAATTCATAGGCTTAAGTAACTAATTATTCTAAACCAGGAGTTAGCAAACTTTTTCCATAAAAAGCCAAATAGTAAATATTGTTGGCATTGTGAGCCATATGATCTCTTTCACAACTATTCAACTCTACCATTGTAGCTCAAGAACAGTCATAAACAATTCATAAAAGGATGAGTGCGACTGTGTAACAATAAACTCTATTTACAAAACTCTATTTACAAAACTCATTACAAAATGAGTGCACCAGGTTTGACACACAGGCCATAGTTTTCTGACCCCTCTTCAAAACTAACTATTAAAATATAGGGAGCATACTGGCATATATGAAAAAACATGGTTATTGAAGTCAAGTCAACATGTATTCATATCCTGGCTCTGGCAATTTACACAATTTGGGATAAACGATAATACATATTTAAGTCTTCTTTGTCATCTGTTAAAGGAAATTGTATCTCCCATCCCACACACATTCTATGAATATTAGGTGGGAAAAAATGTTTATAAAAAGTTTAAACAGAAATTTTTACAACAATGAACATAAAAATAAAAATAACATTGCTATTTATGTGAATAATAACCATTATTTCAAATTCTATGAAACTTCCCTCAGATTCAGTTTCATGCTTGACTGAGGATGGCTTGTCCCTATATATGCTAGATACTTTAAAAGCTATGCTAGTAAGTGAAATGCAAGAAACACATGACTTTAGTTAACCATCAAAAAGTGGGCAAAGAATATGAACAGACACTTCTCAAAAGAATATTTTATGCAGTCAACAAACATAAGAAAAAAAGTTCATCATCATTGGCCATTAGAGAAATGCAAATCAAAATCACAATGAGATACCATCTCACGCCAGATAGAATGGTAATCTTTTAAAATTCAGGAAACATCAGATGCTGGAGAGGATGTGGATAAATGGGAAAACTTTTACACTGTTGGTGAGAGTGTAAATTATTTCAACTATTGTGGAAGACATTGTGGCGGTTCCTCAAGGATCTAGAAACAGAAATACCATTTGATCCACCAATCCCATTACTGGATATATACCCAAAGGATTATAAATCATTCTACTATAAAGACATATGCACATGTATGTTTACTGCAGTACTATTCACAATAGCAAAGACTTGGAACCATCCCAAATATTTATCAGTGATAGACTGGATAAAGAAAATGTGGTACATATACACCACGGATTGCTATGCAGCGATATAAAAAAGAATGAGTTCATGTCCTTTGCAGGGACATGAATGAAGCTGGAAACCATAATTTTCAACAAACTCACACAATAAGAGAAAACCAAACACTGCATCATCTCTCTCATAAGTGGGAGTTGAACAACGAGAACATATGGGCCCAGGGAGTGGAACATCACAAACTGGGGTCTGTCGGGGAGTGGGGGGCTAGGGGAGGGATTGCACTAGGAGAAATATCTAATGCAGACGACAGGTTGGTGGGTGCAGCAAACCACCATGGCACTATGTAACAAAGCTGCATGTTCTACACATGTATCCCAGAACTTAATGTGTAATAAAAAAAATTAAAAAATAAGAACAGTAATAGAAGCCATCATTAATAAAATCTATTTAGCCTGTATCTTAACACCTAAGCAAAATGAGAACATTTATAAAAGTTGCTTACATTATGTTTTACACAAACATGTAACTTACGTTAGCTGAATTTTTTTCAGATGAAGAATAACAACTCAAAGTAATTGTATGCGTGCATAAAAGACAGACATTACAACAGGAAAATCTATACACAGTCATGTATTGCTTAACAATGGGGATACATTCTGAGAAATGCATCATTAGGCAATTTTGTTATTGTGAGAACATCATAGAGTGTACTCTCACAAACCTAGATGGAGAGGCTACTACTGTATGTATAGCCTGTTGTTCCTAGGCTACAAACCTATACTGCATGTTACTATACTGAAACTGTAGGTAATTGTAATAAAATGGTAAGTATTTGTGTTTCTAAACATAGAAAAGATACAGAAAAAATACAGTATAAAAGATTTTAAAATGATACAACTGTATAGAGCATTAGTAAATGCTAATTAGTAAATACTAATTAGTGAATGGAGTTTGCAGGACTAGAAGTTGCTCTGGGTGAGTTTGTGAGTGAGTAAATGTGAAGGTCTAGGACATTACTGCACACTATTGAGGACTTTATAAACATTGTATTCTTAGGCTACACTAATTTATTTAAATGTCTTCATAAAAATAAATTAACCTTAGCTTTCAGTAATTTTTTTACTTTACAAACTTTTAAACTTTCTTAGCTTTTCTACTGCTTTTCATAACACTTAGAAGACAAACACATTGTACAGCTGTACAAAAAAATTTCTTTCTTTATATTTTTATTCTATAAGCTCTTTTCTATTAAAAAATATTTCTAATTTTTAAACCTTATTTAAAACTAAGACAAACACACACATTAGCCTAGACCTGCACAGAGTCAGGATCATCAATATCACTGTCTTCCACTTCCACCTCTTGCTCCACTGGAAGGTCTTTAGAGGCAATAACCCACATGAAGTTGTCATCTCCTAGGGCCTGAAAGACCTGCCTGAGACTGTTTTGCAGTTAACTTTTTAAAAATGTACTTACTATACTGTACTTTTTGTCATTATTTTAGAGTGCTCTCCTTATAATAAGAGGACACATTTGTTTCCTGCCTATCATAGTAAAGATGTCTTTCTCTGGAACAAAGATAGGACAGATTTTCTAATAGTACCTTACATGATTTTGAGTTTCCTCAGCCCTGGATTCCACAGCTGTCCCACAAATCTATTGTGTGTCCACTTGTGTTCACTTCTGCATTGTGCCCTATGGGACTTGTCAGGAGGGGAAGCAAAGAAAGTACAGAGAACATAAAGCTCTTTGAAGGCCACTGTGACATCAGTAATAAAGTTCTTTGTCTTTAACCCAGGAATGTCATGTCTTCTACTAGCATCTACGAAACTATAAAAGGCTAATTCATTAGTTTGAAAGCAGGGTAAAAATCTGAAACTCATTTTTTCTGACATAGGCAGATTATAGTCTTTCTTTTATGCCTGGTAATTTTGTATTAAATCCTAAATTAAGTAATACATTGTTTGGTGCTATATTAAAGTATTTCCTTTAAATAATTTTTGTTTGTGAAGTTTTCCAATTAAGTTTCTTGGAATGTGTTGTATTTGTACATCTATTAAGGTGATGCCCTTCAGAAGACTCTATAGAATATAGATTACAAACTCTTTTCTGGTTGATGGCAATTTTATGTTTAGCCCCATGTGAGCTCTGGAGGTTGTTTAATCTACCTCTTACTATTAAATTTTTTACTTGAGTTCAGTGGTTTCCGCTAAAGTATGTGAATATTATTACTCAGGAAAAGACCAAAGAGGATTCCTCTACATATCTCCAGAATCTCTCTGGGCAGCTACTATCTTTCTAGTCCCTTACCCATGAATTCTAGTTGCTTTCACTCAGGGATACCACCTGAGTGTTCTGTTTCTTCAACTCAGAGAGACCACCAGCCTATATTTAGGCTCCCTTCTTCAGTCTGTGACCCATAAACTTCTTCCAGGCAATACAAAATGGGGAGAATCACAAGGCTCATTTCTTTTGCTTGTTTTCTGTCAGGGATTATGATCCTTGTGCTTCCTGTTGTCCAACGTTTAAAATCCATTGTTTTGTATATTTTGCTCAGTTTTTTAGTTTTATACAGCGGAAGAATAAATTGAGTCTCCGTTACACTATCATTACTGACAGTGGATGTACACTTGCATTTTTAGAGTTTACAAAACAATTTTGTTACTATAGAAATAGCTTTGGAGATAGAAAATTGAATTACTTGCAAAAAATAAAGAATGGAAGACAGGATAAGGAAAAAACACAATTCTATGTGGGTTTTTTTCTAATTTTTAATTGCCATTAAAATGGTAGGTGCTTTGTGGATGAATAGACTCAGCGATCACAATAGTGTAAATAATACAAATAATCATAACAAAGTAACATTCTTCTATTGTTTTTAAGATTTTTGAAGCTCGTAACCTCTTAACAGTAATTTTTAGTAACTTTTATCAGCAAACATTTTTAAGACATTTTGCTATGCGTGATGTGGCATATAAAAATGTGTAGGTCTGAGTTTTCTGATTCAGGAACTTCAAATCTAGTCATGGAAACAAGATAATTTCTGTCTGCTATACATTAGCTGTGTGAGTCTATGCCAATTACTTAATTTATCCAAGCACAAATAAATAAAAAGTAGAATTAGATGATATTTAAATGTTTTCTTACATCAGAAAAGTTATGGCTTAATAAAACAGCACTTTAAAGGTTTATCTGTGTGTTACCTATATGTTAGATAAGAGGGTGTCAGAAAAAAATGACTCCATTACTTACCCTCACGATGTTTAAAACTAACTGTAATGCAAAAGCTTTTATTTATTTTGAAAAGAGTGTTCCAGTGACAAAATTGTGAAGTTGCTAAAATAGGCTCTATTAATAATGAATGAAATAACATTAATTGGTGTGAGTTGGGAATTTCATTATTATTGCTCCCCAAATAATCAGAAGACAGAACTAAAAGGATATCACTTTATTATTATGCTTTAGTTGGTAGCTTAATTTGGTTGTAAAAAGAGGGAGCAGTTCATCTCCCTGAGCATATTCTCACTAAGTAACACACTTTGTAGCACTTTTAAATGTAATACCTTGAGACCAGTATTTTAAATGTAATACTTTGAGAAGAAACAATGTCAAATAGGCAAATTGCAGTCAATACAGTGTTATGTTTATGCTTTAAGGCACCTACTTCTACACTATATCAACAAAATAATAATAGGAAAAATATAAAAATATAAAACTAAAGTGCTACGATTAGACTCAAATATAAGACAAATTACTGTGGTCCAGAAATACAACTTCCCTGCCTAATGGGACTGAATCAGCAAGTGTGCTGCACTGTGGATCTAGAGACAGGCAGCATCTCAAGTTTGGCTCTGGTGAGGTAATGGACATCAGTATTGCTCCAAAAGAAACATTAACTGGAAACAGGCACACGGGCTAATGTCAAGAGGTGGAAAGATTCATGACAGAACCAGCATAGTCTTTAAGGAAGATGAATCCAAACTGTTTCCAATCTGCTAAATGTAGCTATGACAGATATAAATATATGGGCAAAAAGGCAGAAGGACAAAACTAAACTGCAGAACAGCTAAGAACACACCTTGCTCCCAGGACCCAGACTAGGAGATCTGGCTCTAAAGAGTTGGAGCAAAAAACCCCACAAAACTCACTAATTCAAAAAAAGAAAATATGAAAAATTCAATGATAAGAAAGGCAGCAATTAAACATGAACATCAAAATAGGTGTGTAGTCCAGAAGACATTTAACTTCATAGAACAATCTGTCAAAGACTTACATTGGATACTGTCTTAGTCTGTTCTGTGATCCTATAAAGAAATAACTGAGGGTGGGTAATTTATAAAGGAAAAAAGATTTATTTGGTCCACAATTTGGTGGCTGGAAAGTTCAAGATTGGGCATCTGCCTCTGGTGAGGGCCTCAGGCTGCTTCCACTCATGGAAGAGGGCATGTGTAGATATCACATGGTGAGAGAAGAAGCATGAGCAGAGGGGAGAAGTGCCAGGCTCTTTTTAACAAGCAACTCTCTGGTAACTAGCAGAGGGAGAATCACTCACCACCATAGAAGAGCATTAATCTATTCATGAGAGATCTGCCTTATGACCCAAACACCTCCCATTCAGCCCCATCTTCAATGTTGGAGTTCAAATTTCAACATGAGGTTTGGAGGGGACAAAATAAACCACATTCAAACTATAGCAAACGTTTATAATAAACTTTAAAACTGTAAAAGTTAAAAACTTTAAAACTTAAAAACTGTAAAAGTCACAAGAAACAGGAAATTATGAAATAAGATAGGAAGAAATGAAACAAAAAACATTGTTTCTAGGAAGAATTGTTTGAGTTGAAAAATATTATCACTTAAATAAAATGCCCTATTTAAACACAAAATATGGACAGGATAATAAAGAATCTGTGTGTAAAAACAGAGCTGAATAAGTCACTTAAAACACAGCACAGAAAGACATAGATATAAATGTCATAAAGTAATTAAGAAAGAAGTGGGTATCAGATAAACATTATTAAAAATATTGAAGAAATTATGAATAGTAGAGAAATTTGCACAAATGTGTATTTGATGAGCAGATCAAAAATAAACTTCCTATATTGATCAGAATAAATAAATACAAGTTTACAGCTAGTCACATTCTAGTGAAACTGCAGCTGGAACAAATGTTAAAAACCACCAGAGAGAAAAGACAGATTATCCTAAAAAAATAAAGAATAAGTGTGATAGAAAGCTTCTCACCTGCTATTAGAACCCATAAATCTATAAAGTAATATCTCCATATTTCTTCATAAAGGAAAAACCAGTCAGTGTGACATTTTATACACAAATAACATATGTTATGTTATACAAAACAGTGATGAAAACTTTCATAAAAGAATGTTTAAACATGTGATTCTGCTGTAAGACAAGAGACCTCAGAAAATATTTTGAAGTTTTCATATCCAATAACTATACAAACCCCCTTAAGGTAATTTGCTTAATGCCACCTACTCAAATGAGACATAACCTGCCAAACACCAAATTAAGACTAGATGTTTTTTTTTTTCTGAAGATGAAGTGGAAAGATACTGGAAAAGGTTTATATGATACTCAGCTGTGTCTATAATGTTCTATTTCTTTAAAGCAAAAGAAAAAAAAACAAGAAAAGAAACAAGAAAACCCTTAAAAATCAAAATCAGGGGTCAATAACGGAAACATTATTAGATTCTGATAGAGCTGAATGGTAAAAACATGGTGGTTGTTTTTACTATTCTGTTTACTTTATTGTATGCTTTTAAAATATCTTAACCTAAGAAAATATGACAGTAGAAAAAGAAGTATAAAAGCAAAAGTTGTCGTTATTCACACATTATTGAAATATTAGCGGTCGATAAATGATATTTGTAGAGAAGGTGGTAAATGTTTTTATGCTCTAATTCCCCCATCAAACATTAGTGCACATCTCACCCAACCCTCCACCAATGACAACAGTAGCTCACTCTCCATAAACATTAGAATGTATGTATGACAGAAATGTGGGTTTTCAAACTTTGAGTTTGTATAGTGGTTTCCAAATATTGACAGCATATTAAGGTTGCAGCCCACCAGACATCAGAGAATAAAGAGTGATACAATGAGCAAACAAGGAGCCTGAGCACCCCCATGCTCCTGTGTGGTTTCAGGTGGCATCCTTTAGTTTACAGCATGGGTCAGACTTGAGTACAGCCATAGAAAAATTGTAACTTAAATAGTGAGATTAGAATAGAGTTTGATTTGTGGGCACTGTGAAGAAAATAGCTAAAGGAGTAAGATAGGGTCATTGGATGGAGATCTCTGAATTCCACCTTGAGGATTTTAGACTTGTATACTTTAATAAATTAAGTTCATTGTATATAAGCATAATATAATTAAACAGCAAAGTTGAGGTTATTACAACCATTATAAAATACTTTATATCAACTGTAGAAATATGTCATACAGTTGTGAAAAGAATGAGAAAATAAAGCAGCAGTTAACTGATGAAAAGATAGATGTTCTTATACTGTATTAGTCTTCTAACTAAAACTCTCATTTTTTTATTGAAGGTAAAGGAGGAGAAATAAAAGGATAAAAGTAAATTTATTTTTAAATCAAGAAGTACAGCGAGATCTCTGTGTGTTTCCTAGTTATGCAGGGAATTAATTCAGGAGAGGAAAGATGAAAGGAAAAAGATGACCAGATCAACGTTTTCCTAGTTTTTCTGCCTTTAAGTTATCCTTGCAATGAGTTACTTTAGAAGATTTGTTATTGTTATTTTGCCATCCACAAGTGTTAGCTTTATTCCAAAGAAGACAAGGGTTCTCTTTCTAAATAAATAATATTATAACAAAAGTTCAAAATTAAATATTAGGCAAAATAGTTTATCCATTTAAACTAACTTGGAGCATTGTTAGAATATTTTAAAAATCCTAAGAACCAATGCAATCTAACACCTTTTTTAATTGCATGTCTTTTAAGATTATACTCAAGGAGTTACATAATGAATAGTACTATGAAATACGTGCTTATTTAGATGTTACTCTGTGAAGGAAGAGAGCTAATCACCCTCGGTATTTGGCAGCTAGACTAGGGCTGTTCAATAGAACTAACTCTCTGTGATGGAGAAAATATTCACTCTAAACTGTCCAATATGGTAGCCATTAGTCACTTGTGCTATTATGCACATGAAGTGTGGCTAGTATATGTGAAAAATATATTTTTAAATTTTATTTAAAGTAATTAAAATTTAAATACAGGCATACCTCATTTTATTGCACTTTGCAATATTGTGCTTTGTAGATATTTCAATTTTTATAAATTTGACATTTGGGAAAACCCTCGAGAAAGGCTATTGTCATGTCATCTTTTTACTAGCATGTACTCACTTCATGTCTCTGTGTAACATTTTGGTAATTCATGCAATATTTCAAACCTTTTATTATTATTATATCTGTTATGGTGATCTGTGATCAGTGATCTTTGATGTTAATATTGTGATTGCTTTGGGGTGCCATGAAGTATACCCGTATAAGATGGAGAACTTAATCAGTAAATGTTGTGTGTGTTCTGACAGCTACACTGACCAGCCATTCCCCCATCTGTCTCCTGGTCCTTGGGTCACCCTATTCCCTCAGACACAACAATATTAAAGTTGGGTCAATAAATAACCTTACAATGGCCTCTACGTATTCAAGTGAAAAGTCTCAAGTTTCCCACTTTCAAGAAAAGGCTAGAAATAATTAAGTTTAGTGAGAAAAGCATGTCAAACATCTAGATAGGCTGAAAGCTAACCCTCTTGTATCAGTTAGCCAAATTGTGAATTCAAAGAAAATGTCCCTGAAGGAAATCAAAAGTGCTACTCGAGTGAATACATGAATGATAAGAAAAAGAAACAGCCTTATTTCTAATATGGAGAGAGTTTTAGTGGTCTAGATAGATCAGACCAGCCACAACATTTCTTTAAGTCAAAGCCTACTCCAGAGCAAGGACCTAACTCTTCAATTCTATAAATGCTAAGAGAAGTGAGGAAGCGGCAGAAGAAATGTTTGAAATTAGGAGAACTTGGTTCATAGTGTTGAAGGAAAGAAGCCTTCTCCATAACATAAAAACACAAGGTGAAGCAGCAAATGCTCATATAGAATCTGCAGCAAGTTATCCAGCAGATCGAACTAATATCATTGATGAAGGTGGCTACACTAAACAGATTTCCTATGTAGACAAAGCAGCCTTATATAGGAAGAAGATGCCATCTAGGACTTTCATAGCTACAGAGGAGAAAACAATGCCTGGCTTTAAAGCTTCAAAAGATAGGCCAACTCTCTTGTTAGAGGCTAATGTAGCTGATGAATTTAAGATTAAACTATTATTCATTTACCATTCTAGAAATCCTAGTACCTTGAAGGTTTATGCTAAATCTATTTTGTCTGTTCTCTATAAATGGAACAACAAATCCTAAATGACAGAATATGTGTTTACAACATAGTTTACTGAATATTTTAATCCCACCATAGAGTCCTACTTCTCAGATTAAAAAAAAAAAAAATCCTTTCAAAATATTACTTCCATTGACAATGCACCTGGTCACCCAAGAGCTCTGATGGAGATGTACAAAGGAGAAAAATGTAGTTTTCATGCCTGCTAACACAGCATCCATTCTAAACCTATAGATCAAGTAATTTTAACTCTGAAGTCTTACTATGTAAGAATTATCCCTCATAAGGCTATAGTTGCCACAGACAGTGATTTTTTTGATAGATCTGGGGAAAGTAAATTGAAAGCCTTCTAAAAATGGTTCATCATTCTAGATGACATTAAGAAAATTTCTGATTCATGGCAGGAGGTCAAAATATCAACACTAACAGGAGTTGGAAGACGTTGACTCCAACCCTCACAGATGACATAGGGTAGTTTAAAAGTTCAGAGGTGAAACTATAAAACTTGACAGGGAGTTGCTTCTATGGATGCATAAAGTAATTTATTAAGATGGAATCTATTCCTGGTGAAGATGCTGGGAACATTATTGAAATAACAACAAAAGATTTAGAATATTACATAAACTTAGTTGATAAAGCAGTGGCAGGATTTGAGAGGATTGACTCCAATTTTGAAAGTTCTACTGTAGGTAAAATGCTGTCAAACAGCATTGCATGCCAGAGGGAAATACTTTATGAGAGGAAGAGTCAATAGATTTAGCAACCACCACCCCTGATCCACAATATGGTCGAAAATAAACAAAGACAGAAGAATATATAAAAAGTAGTTGGTAGAAGTTAAACACTAGATATTATCAAGACTTTGGAGAATTACGATTTTCATATTCCCCCAAATCTTATTGTACTCTGACCTAATGTCCATTCACCAACTTTTATGTGAACTATCCCAATTAGTAGTCAAACTGAAACCTAATCATTTAAATTGAAAATCTTTGCTTCCATCACAATCCTTGTGAAATGTAAAAAGTTTGAAACTAATCCCAGTATTGTGAAGAAGTCTATAAAGACTCACAAAATCACGTGTTTTACTGTGTGATTCCCACATGCAACAGTGAGGGGGTGATGACTCAGAAAACCAAGTCCTTTGATGGAGTATGGACTTATGCTTATGGACTAAATCTATTGACTCTTCCTCTCATAAAGTATTTCCCTCTGGCATGCAATGCTGTTTGACAGCATTTTACCTACAGTAGAACTTTCAAAATTGGAGTCAATCCTCTCAAATCCTGCCACTGCTTTATCAACTAAGTTTATGTAATATTCTAATTAGACAAGAGCAATTCAGGTCAGGATTAAAATTCATGTGGTAATGAGAACTCCAGTGTTCACTTCTCCCGTTCTCATTACATACTGTTACCCTCCTTTCTAAAGCATTTTCTTTACAACGTTCTTTTCCCCTGGAAACAATTTCTTTGCTGGAGCCAAATTTCTAATTTCTTTAAATGTTTAACACATTACCCCGTTTTAAAGTACCTTGAGAGAGTGAGATGTTAAAGCCTAGAAATTGAGAGCAAAGTAGAAAATCCAAATTAAAAAATCTGTTTAAGCCCAGTAGGTTTGTGTATCTTTCTTTGAAATTTTTCTGGACTATTTTCTTTGAATACAAAACTCTTCAAACATCCACAAATCTTACCTTCCACTATCTCAACATCTGGTAGAAACAACTCTCATAAAAAATTTGTGTATAAAAAAACTCATAACAGATTACTGTGATAAGTATATGAAGTATCAATTTAGTATATTATGGTTCTGTATCTATTTTTATTACCTTTGTTGTTATCTCTATGAATTACATGCAATTTAAGATTAGAAAGTAAATATTTGCACATTGGCATATTGTTCCATTTCAGGAAAAAAAACTCTAGTATTTATTTATTTGGTTGAATAAAGATACACAACCCAAGCACTGCCTAATATTTTCAGAGGTCACAAAAAAATAACATCAATGATAAACAACAACAACAAAAAAACAGTGTTAGTGACTTTTACGTAAGATTTAGTTTCAACCTAAATACCTGCTCCTCTAATTCATCTTGTTATCTCAATTATTTTATGCAAGTAGTTTTGAGTCCCTGCAACAAATCCAGAATTTGAAAATAATCAGATAGAACAGTGTGCAATTTAAGGTCCCAACGACAAATACAGAAATGTTGTTTTATGCTTCAGAGAATTGTGCATAGACCATCTGCTGCCTTGGTGATTCCCATGATGCCTGTCAAAGCATGCATGCATGCATGAAGAAGCAGAGAATAAAGACGGAAATATTCTCATAGCAATTGGATCTGGAATCTAGGAAACCACAGCATCCATATTGGACGTCATTCAAACTAATAATTAAGCCCATGTGTTGTATTTTAGATCCACCTACTGAATCCAAATTCTAAGAGAAGAACGCCATTGAGAGTTTTTAATATTCTAACATCACTGTGCATTTCATGCAGCTTGAGTTACGAGAAAAATTGAATAGACACTCATGCCGTATTTGTACTGCATTGTGAATCACAATGGAAATAACATGGAAAAGGCAACTTTTACTAAAAGAGAAGGCTGTTTTACTAAGAGTCTGCAACATGATGGTCCCTGCTATCTTTTAATTTACTCTCAAAACAGCACAAAATTTCTCCTTGACTATTTACCAAATAATACAAGTACTTATGCTTAATAATGCCTGCAGAATCTAGAGTTTGATATGTGAGTAAAAGGCAAAACAAAATAGGATATGTGACAGATTCATAGAATAGACATATAGAATTGGAAATTCCCTACCCCCTCCAACAACAAAAAAATAGTAAAAATTAGGAATTGCCAATTACATCTGTCCCCAACGGTATTTAGTTAGAGATTCTGGACTTGAACTACCTATGCAGGTCTTATTGAAGGTGATTTCTGGAACTAGGTACAAAGGAAGAAAATAAAGTATTTACAAGTTTATCTACATGAGTTATCTGTCCCTAAGAATGCCTTTTAAATGTAAGATTAATACTTTTATTCCAGAGGGCATTCATTATATTTTTTAAACAGATTGTACTTCATATGTCCAGAAATTATATTCTTGGAACCTACTCAGTAGAACTTATAACTGGAAATGATTCCTATATGGAAAATGGAAGCATGACAGAATGTGACGGGCTGCTGTAAGAGTTAGTACAACCCTCATAAAAGCATGCCATTCTCATTAGTTGCGTATTTGGCAGATATACATTAACTTATCTATAAATAATAACCTAGGATATTGATTTTTATAGTATTCATCCTTGAATTTAGCTATGAATTGAATGCAACTCAGTATTTTCAATACCTTATTGGAGAACCTGATATTTATGAGAAAGAATGTGATTTAAGACACTTTGGTAGCAGTGCTGGAAAAACTAATACTATATAAATAGATAGAATAGACCGGGAATGGTGGCTCATACCTGTAATTCCAGCACGTTGGGAGGCCGAGGTGGGTGGATCAACTGAGGCCAGGAGTTCTAGATGAGCCTGGCCAACATGGTGAAACCCCGTCTCTACTAAAAATACGAAAATTAGCCAGGCGTGGTGGCACGCGCCTGTAATCTCAGCTACTCTGGAAGCTGAGGCAGGAGAATTGCTTAAGCTCTGGAAGTAGAGGTTGCAATGAGCCACTCCACTGGCTCTGCCACTGCACTGCACTTCAGCCTGGGTAATAGAGTGAGACTCTGTCTCAATCAATCAATCAATCAATCAATAGAATACATTCAATTATTGTAACTACTGTAAATAATTACATTTCATGTCAAGGTACTGAACATCTTTACATAAATGCAATAAACACTTAGTGAATACTGATTTTGTAACACAATTTGGTGAAATTGGAAAAGACTATGACTGGGAGATTAAGGTAGATTCGGTGACAAGTTTGATCACATTGTTATCTCTTGCTGGGCACATAGAAATATTGTATTTCCTAACTTCTTTTCCAGGAAGGTTGAGCCAGGGACTGAGTTCCAGCCATTGAGATTATGGGAGAATTGAAGAGTGCCACCTCCAGACCTGGCAACTAAAAACATTCTCTGCAGTCTTATGACTTCCTCTTATTCTACTACAGTGACCTTGGAGTCCATGTGCTCCAGATGGCCTGGCTGCAAGACAGGGAAGGGCTAGCCAAAGTTCATTTGATTTTACAGGAGTGAGGATAAAAAATCTTTGTCTTATGAAAGCATTAGGGCTTGGTCTTCTTTTACTTTCTGCGGCATAGACAAGCCCATTCCGAATAATTCAAAGAACTTTTCAAAATGCCGTAGAATCTTTTTAATACTCTCTCAAGCCCCTACTACAACTGTGATACTTTGGCTTCAATTATGAGTAATTCATGAATTTACAGGCTTTTTCATGTCTAATAGTTCTCCATTTATCTCCTTAGGAATAAGATAGCTGTACAAAAAAGCTTATTTTTGCCTTTAGGGTTTACCTAACCCCTTTCAAAAAAAATGTCCACATGATGAAAGGGTAATGCTTATTAGTTGTCAAAAAATACTGTGAGATGGGCTTTTTGAGGAAACTAAGGAATTTTCCAGTTGTTCAAATTATTCCTCCATAGAAATACACAAAAGAATCACAGCTTAAGAATGGATGTGTACCTCAATGTCTGCCTAAATCATTTTTATTTATACTTGTAAATATTATTTGTTCATTTTTATCACAAGCTTAGTCCTATTCAAGAACTATGGAATTATTTCAGGTTAGTTATTTTTTATTTCTACCACAGTAGAGTCATAGGACCTTCATCCTATGGAATCCATGCTACATATGTAACAGTGGCATTGCCATGTAAATAATTTTCAAAGGCATTCTAAAGTATGACTATAAAACCATTAACACATAATTATTAGAAGTCTTCAAGATTTAAAATATATATAATGTAATGTATCTAATATTATATGCAGGTATTAGATAATACTTGAAGATCTTCTTTTAATAATTGTATAGTTTTATAATCATACTTTGAAAATATAAATTAATTTTAATATGTTAATATTACTTATATTAATTTTCAGCTAAAATAAAATTAGGAGTCACCTAATATTTAAATACCTACTAAAGAAACCAGGGACAACTTAACATAAGCTTCTCTGCTGATTAACGGATTATGGTAGCTAAGGGAGCTGATATGTTATACATGCTGGGTAGTTTTATTTCAAATAATAATGGATTTTGGTTTTTTTAGTTCTTCTAGTTAACTCGCAGGAATACTTAGGATAGGATACAGTCAGAATTATTAGTCTTTGACCTTGCTTTTCATCTGCTTCATATTGTCTGACTGAACTCTGGGAAAGGCTCTGAGAGAAGAGTAAAAAATTATGTTAGTGGACTAGCACACCTGCATTCAACCATCTCTTTCATAATTTGCTGTGCAAGCTTAGAAAAAACTTACCATTTCTATCTTTTCAGTTACCTTGGGGATAAAAAGATTTGTTTCAAATCTAAATTTTTCTAACTATAGGTTATTAGCTATTGTTAGCTCAATGTATGTTACGAGCATAAAGGAAAGGGTTTTAATCTCCAGCATGAAAAAATTAAAGTTAAATTTACCTGGAAATAGTATCTATGAATTGAGAAGTAGATTATGAAGGACATTTTGAAAATCCTTTCCTTGAATTATTTTTAAAAGAGCAGAAACTCCTGTTCTAGAATTGTTTACATGTGATCTTGCTAAAGTTCGGGGACTATTAAAGGTAATTTTGCAATCTGATTTCATAACTCTAGCAAATAATTTGATTTCTTTCTTGAACTTTGAAATACTATATTTTAAAGTCAACTTCGTCCCCCGCAGTACTAAACTAGGGGTTTTGGTTTCAGCCTACTTTTTCATATACATATTGTTTTACTTACTAATTTATTTATTTATACATTTTTTCACTAATTCTGTGCTGAATATATAGTATGTTCCATTCACTTATGAGGATACTCTCACTCTAGCTCTTAGGAAATCCAGATGTCCTGACCACAGAGATCCCTCCATTTCCCTGTCTTAGAACATGTACTTTAGAAAACTTGTAATTGTAAATACTTTCTCTGCTCCCTTGAAATGTAAATCTTTTTAAAGGCTTCTTGCCAGTTTTGCAACCCAAGAATATCTTTCTCAAGGATCAGGAAGCCATCCCTTTGAAATGTAATCATAAAGAATATAGAGAATAGGAGCCTAACTTAGATGGATGACTTGCTCCAAGTTTAAAAACTCTCGCCTGTCACAAATATGTGAGAAAGTTTACTCTTCCTTTGAGTAAAATCAATTAGCAAACACTAAAAACTCTTCTGCCTTTTGTATCAATGGAATTGAGTTCATACTACCTTCTGGGTACTCTCCTCTATTGCAGTAGCTTTAAATAAAATTTTCCTTGCTTGTTTGACATTGTTCAGTGAAGTTTTTGCTTTCATAGGGTAGACTAGATAGTCTCAAATAGACTTTTTCCAACTTTGGAACTTTATGTTTCTAGGAAAAGGGCCTTTTGCTTTGAGTTGAATGCAAAGAAAGTAATACCTATTTTATGGGATATAAAAAAATCTGATATGGCTTCACATTTAGCAGAATTATAGGTTATTTGTCTCCATGCATTTGCTAGTACTCATTCAGAAGACTAATCTCCTCCATTGACCTAACATTTTCTAAATCTACTCTAGCATTATATAACACTTTGACATCTTTTCAAGATGAAAGCCAAAGTTTTGCTACCAGCATTGGTACCCACTTTCTTTCTTCTATCTTACTATTTCAGAATCATTAGAATGATCAGATATAAGCAATTTAAATTCATATAAATATGTAGCTCACATCTTAAGAAGGTAGCGAGGTCATAGTCAATCAGCTACTTCTATATTCCTGAAAGAACGCTTTTTCTTTAGTTGAGGAAAAATATAATTGCCATATCATTGACTGTGTTTCTTTCCTTCAAGATTTACTGCTATGACTTTAACTGATGCTTTGCCTCAAATTTTAGCACTGCTATCATTATAGATTGTAAATATTTACTGAATTAATGTGAATGAATGAATTAAAGAATAAATGAATGAGAAATTTTGTAATTGTTTTCTCTCATGGCATATCTTTTTGTAGTGATATATTCTAATATAAATATCTGATATTCTCAGTTAGTATGTATCTTGCATATTTCTAAATGGCTACAGACATGGAAGATTTTTTAAAATACAACTATGATCTAAACTTTTGATGATGTACCATTCTTAAGTGTTATGGTTTCCATACAAATAATCCTTTACATTTTTCATTACATGAAAATATTCAAATCTAGAACAATAGTAAATCTATAATCTTCACATATAAACAAAAGGAAATTCTTCATAAAAACATCAAATAGCAAAGTCTCCTCATTATTAATCACCTTACATTTTCAATATTATTTAACAATGTTTCAATAAGGAAGAAAAGAAATCATTTTTGTGATTCATAACAAGGAACCCTGCCGTTTCATCTAGTGATTATTCAGAGATCTGAAATTGCACTACATAACTTTGTGTCAGTGTAATATATGATTCACAATGTAGGACACAACACAGAAAGATTCCAGGAAATTTAATTGACTAGAACTGCTTGTGACTTAGCATGATGTTTTCTTAAAGTCCACCAAAAGCATTGTTTTCAGCTGCCTAAACATTCATAATGCAATAATATAACTGATATAAGGAATGTGTTGGATGCCAAATGGTCTGAGGCTGCTTGTATATCACCTAGGCAAAAATAAAGATCTTCCTAATTCTGCCTTGTTCCCCTAGGCTGTATGACACAGGTACCATGGCTCCCAGGGCAAGAATGATAGCAGAGAAAGAGTGGTAGGAAATGGAAGCCACTGTTAGTATTCTTAGTGTTTGTATATTCTTCTCTCTTTCCAGCAGCAGAGAAAGAAGGGAAGCAGGCATTCTGTACAGCAGGAAAGGAATCCTTATGTACCTAAAAGAGCTCCAAAAAACAGGCCAGGCATGGCGGCTCACCCCTGTAATCCCAGCACTTTGGGAGGCCCGAGGCGGGTGGATCATGAAGTCAGGAGTTCAAGACCAACCTGGCCAAGATGGTGAAACCCCATCTCTACTAAAAATACAAAAAAAATTAGCTGGATGCAGTGGCAGGCACCTGTAATCCCAGCCACTTGGGAGGCTGAGGCAGGAGAATCATTTGAATTCGGAGGGCAGAGGTCGCAGTGAGCCGAGATCACGCCACTGCACTCCAGCCTAGGTGACAGAGTGAGACTCCCTCTTAAAAAAAAAATCGCCAAAACAACTTACTAAGAAATTTAAAATACACAAACTATATCAAACTGGCAACTGCATGTTTATTTTTGCTTCTTTCTTTATCCCAAATAACAATTTAAAAGCAAAATATGGAGTAAAGATATAATTCTGGCCACAATCCTAACTGAGAATTCAGGAAAATAAATCTTTGAGTTGAATAGTGGAAAATTTATAGTAAATTACTTGTACCCTGATCTAAAGGCTTTTTTTTTTTTTTTTTTTTTTTTGCTACTATAATGGTAATGTTGCAAAACTGAAGTCTTTAAATCCATGGTCTCACAAACTGAGATATTTTTCTGCTACTGTGAATTATCAGGGAAAAAGTTTTTCCTCAATCATTAGGAATTCTAAAGCAATCTTCAGATTATCTGCTGCTACAGGACATTTAGAAAGTTTCTGTTGTAATTAAGTATAAATTGCTCCATAAACTTTGCAAGCATGATTATTATATCTCTTTTATTTCATCAGATTGAATTGAAAGCAACTTGATTCTTCACATGCCAGATAAGCAAAGATTTAAGTATTATCTGTTTAAATATTTCAAATCTACAAATTACCTTAATATCTGGAGTTGCTCACTCTATTCAACATTGAGCAGCTTAGGTAGGGTTTCCCTCAGATTTCAACCTTGCTGCCTGCTTTCCCCACTGAGGAATATACCCAATACGGTTGTAATATTGCATTCATATTCTACCATCCTAGGCTTCTATATAGAGCCCAATCCCTAATGTACTTTGCTAGGGACTCTATATATCTCAGAACATTCCAAATACAAAAGGAGGATACTGAAAAGGAAACTTGAGAATATCATACTCTAAAATACTACACTTAATTTATACTAAATGAAGGGGTGGAATGATCTCCATTTCTGACCCTAAGTTTGTGCCATGATTGTAAACTCAACTCGACCAAACATTAAGGATATCTTGGTGCTATCAACCAAGGAGATGAGACATGAAATGGGTAACGTGATTGGGGAGGATCCAAAACAACAACAACAAAAAACTCTTTCACTCTTATCTATTTCATCTACTAAGCTTTTGAGTATTATTTTCAATATGGTGTTTTACATTTAAAAATCAGTTGCAAAACCATTCTAGTATATGAATGTCTTCAAAAGGCTTGTGGAAAATGCATATTTTGACAAAATACACGAATTTTAAATTATTTTTTGCACCAAAATAAACTCATACAAACTTGTTATGACATACATGAACAGGATGTATTTTGAAGCACTAAGAAAGATAAGACATCAGCTTGAAAAGAGCCCCTAAATTCAGAGCAACATGAATTCTGCTAAAGTCAAAGCAAGAACGAACATCAAATTTATGGTGAAGCTTGGGAGGAAGAACAATGAAATCATTGATGCTTTTCAAAAAGTTTATGGAGACAATGCAGTCTCCAAAATCAGCAGTTTACAAATGGATTGCTCATTTCAAGAAGGGACCAGATGATGTTGAACATGAAGTCCACAGTAGCATAGCATCTACATCAATTTGTTAAAAAAAAAAATTAATTTTGTCTGTGCCCTAATGGAAGAGAACTTATGATTAATAGCAGAAATTGTGAACATCATCAACATCTCAATTGGTTCAGGTAGCACAACTATGACTGAAAATTAAAGTTAAGCAAACTTTCTACCTGGTGATTGTGAAAACCATTGCCCCCAGATCAGCTGCAGTTAAGAGCAGAGCTTTCAATAGAAATTTTAAACAAGTGGAATAAAGATCCTGAGACATTTCTTTGAAGAATTGTAAGAGGAGATAAAACATGGTTTTACCAGTATGATCCTTAAGACAAAGCACAATCAAAGCAATGGCTACGAAGAAGTGGAAGTGTTCCAGTCAAAGCAAAAGTACCAGTCAAAAACAGAGGTCCCAGCAGAGTGTTTTGGGATGCTGGAAGCATTTGCTTGTTGACTTTGTGGAGGGCCAAAGAACAATAACATCTGCTTATTATGAAAGTGTTTTGAGAAAGCCAACACTTTAGCAGAAAAACACACAGGAAAGCTCCAACAAAGAGTTATTCTTCACCACAATGCTCCTGTTCCTTCCTCTCATCAAACAAAGACAATTTTTGTAAGTGCTTATGTTGAAAAATAAAGCTAATTTTTTTTAATTTTCATCTTGTAATTCCATTCTTCCATGAACTTTTTGAAGTCCCCTCATATAAAGAAAAAAATGTTAAATGAATTATATCGATATAATACTTAATGGTAATACATTTCACATTCATTATCTAAATGTAATTACAATATCTACTTTATAGCTATCCAGAATAAATTATGTTGTTCTAGTAATTTTTTAGTGTAGTTCACATTAACAAAGACAATTCTATAAGTAGAAGATATAATTTATATTCTGATGCTTTTAATCTAAGTTTTAAATAAACTGATTATATGCTGCTGTAATTTTTAAATAAATTTTAATTGTCAATGTTATTTTTGGTTGAAAAATTATAATTATATAAATTTATGGATTCTATGTGATATTTTGGTATATACATACAATGTGGAATCAAGATAATTAACATACCTATCATCTCTTTCTATCTTTTTTTGTAGTGAGGCATTTGAAATTTACTTTATGTTGAAATATACCATACAGAACTATTGATTGCAGTTGCCCTCTTGTGCAATAGATGTCAAACCTATTCCTCCTGTCTACATGAAACTTTGTACCTTTTTTCTCTGAAATTATATTTTAGATTCCAGGGGTCATTTGTGCCTTTTGATCAATAACTCTCTATTCCCTTTGTCCCCACCTCCTACCCCCAGCCTACCACTATTATACTCTCTGCTTCTGTGAGTGAAACTTTATTAGATTCCACATATAAATGAGATCATGTCATATTTGTCTTTCAATGCCTGGCTTATTTCATTTGGCATAATGTCCTCTAGGTTCATGTATGCTGTTGAAAAATGATGAGAATTCCCCATTTTATAAGGCTGAATAGTATTTCATTGTGTATATCTACCACATTTTATTTATCCATTCCTCCTCTGATGGACCTTTAGATTGGCTCCACATCCTGACTATTGCAATTATGGAAGTACAGATATATCTTTGACATAGTAATTTCAGTTTCTTTTCACATATACTCAGAAGTGGAATTAGTGGATCATGTGTTCTATTTTTAATTTTTTGAGGAACCTCCACACTATTTTCCATAATGGTTGTATAAATTTACATCCACTCAAACAATATATAAAAGTTCCCTTTTCTGTGCATCCTCTCCCACACTTGTTATCTTTTGTCTTTTTGATAAAAGCCATTCTAACAGGCATAAGGTGATATCTCACTGTAGTTTTGATTTTCATTTCCCTAATGATTACTGATGCTCAGCATTTTCTCACGTACCTATTGGTCATTTTTATATCTTCTTTGAGAATTGTCTAGTTGGGTCCTTTGCTCATTTTTAAATCAGGTTATTTGTTTTCTTGCTATTTAATTGTTGGCATTTTTTATTACTCACTTAACCCCTTATCAGATGTATGCTTTGCAAATATTTTCTCCCACTCCATGGTTGGTCTCTTCATTTGTTAATTGCTTTCTTCACTGCACAGAAGTTTTGTAGTTTATCATCCAATTTGTCTATTTTTGATTTTGTTAGCTATGTTTTTACAGTCATATCCAAAAATATCATTGCCCAGACCAGTAGAGTCATAGAGTATTTACCCTAAATTCTAGTTGTTTTACAGTTTCACATCTTACATTCAAAACTTTAATTCATTTTGAGTTGATATTTGTACATGGTGTAAGATAAGAGTCTAATTTAATTTTTCTGCATGTAAATATCCAATTTCCCAATAACATTTATTAAAGAGATTGTCCTTTTCTCATCGTGTGTTCTTGGTAACTGTCAAAAATCAATTGGCCATTAATGTATGGGTTTACTTCTGGGTCTTCTATTCTGTTTCAATGGTTAATATATCTAGTTTTATGACAGTAACATGAGGAAGTTTTATCTACAGTTGCTTTATAATATGTTTTGAAATAAGGGAGTGTGATGCCTCCAGCTTTGTTCTTTTCAACTAAGACTGTTTTGACTATTGGGATCTTTTTTGGTTCCATATGAATTTAAGGATCATTTTTCCTATTTCTGTGAAAAATGACATTGAAATTTTGATAGAGCTTGTATTGATTTTGTGAATCACTTTAGTTTTACAATATTAATTCTTCCAATTCATGATTACAAGATAATGTTCCATTTATTTGTATTTTATTCAATTTTTTTCTTCAATGTTTCACAGTTTTAATATACAAGTTTTTTACCTACTAGTTAGGTTTATACCTGAGTATTTACTACTATCATAATGAGATTTCTGAATTTTCTTTTCAGATAGTTTGTTATTAGCATATAAAAACACTAACTTCTGCATGTTGACTTTGTATCCTGTAACTTTACTGAACTTGTTTATTAGTTCTAACAGTTTTTGGATGGAGTCTATCAGGTTGTCTACATAAGATTATGTCATCAGAAAACAGAGACAATTTCACTT
Source organism: Trachypithecus francoisi (assembly GCF_009764315.1). NCBI lineage: Eukaryota > Metazoa > Chordata > Mammalia > Primates > Cercopithecidae > Trachypithecus > Trachypithecus francoisi. Next base: position 55,633,120 of record NW_022681458.1, on the reverse strand, counting down.
CTTCCTTTCTTATTAAAATGTCTTTTAATTATTTCTTGCCTAATTGCTCTGGGTAGAATTTCCAGTACTATGCTGAAGATAAGTGGTTAAGAGTGAATAGACTTATCTTGTCCCTGACTGTAGTGGAAACATTTTCAACTTACACCACTGAGAATAAGTTAGCTACAGATATTTCATATATGGTCTGTATTGTGTTGAGGTATAGTCCCTGTATACCTAATCTGCTGCTAATATTTTTTTAATCACAAAAGGGTGTTGAATTTTGTCAAATGCTTTTTCTGTACTGAGATTATACAATATTTATTCATCTTTTTTTAATGTGGTATATCACATTCATTGATTTGCATAATATATGGAGTCATCCTTGTATCTCAGGGGTAAATAGTTGATCATGATTAATAATTATTTAATGCGTTCTTGAATTTTATTTGCTAATATTTGTTGAGAATTTTTGCATCTATGTTAATTACGGATATTGGCCTGTGATTTTCTTTTCTCATAGTGTCCCTGTTTTTGGCATCAGAGTAATACTTCTCCTTAAATGAGTTTATTCGCATTCTCTTCACTTCAATTTTTTAGAAAAGTTTGGGAAGTATTGATATTAGTTCTTTAAATGTTTGGTAGAATTCATCACTGACGTCATCCACTCCTGGGTGCTTTTTTTGATGGGAGACATTTTATTACTGATTCATTCTCCCTACTAATTACTGGTCTGTTCAGATTTTCTGTTTCTTTATTATTCAGTCGTGGTAAGTGTATATGACTAGAAATTTAGCCATTTCTTCTACATTATCAAATATTTTGGTGTGTAATTGTTCATAGTGGCTTCTTATAATCTTTTATATTCCTGTGGTATCAGTTGTAATTTCTCTTGATTCATGTCTAATCTTATTTATTTTTTTTCCTTGTTAGTGCAGCTAAGGGTTCATCAATTTTATTGATCTTTCCAAAGATCTGACTCTTGGTTTTGTTGAGTTTTTTTCTCACTTTATTAGAGTCTGTTTCATTTATATCTGCTCTGATCTTTGCTATTTTCTTTCTTCTGATAACTTGGGGCCTAGCTTGTTCTTCTTTTTCTAGTTCCTTCAGGTGTACCATTAAATTGCCTATTTGCATTATAGCATATTTTTGGTTGTAGACATTTTTCACTATAAATTTTCCCCTTAGGGCTGGTTTTGCTACATCTAATAAGTTTTGATATGTTGCATTTTCCTTTTTGTTTGTCTCAAGGTATTTTTTCATTAATTCTGTGACCCATTAGTTGTTTAGGAGCATGTTAATTTCCATATATCTGTTTATTTTTCTCAATATCTCTTGGTATTGATTTCCAGTTTCGTGCTGAAATTATCTCAAAACTTGGTTTCACATTATTTTAGGTCTTTTAAATTTGTTAAGATTTGTTTCGTGGCCTAACATGAATAATAGTTTTGACATATTAGGTTAAATAAAATATCTTTTTAAAAGTAATTACAGGGCCAGGCGTGGTGGCTCACGCCACCCAGCACTTCGGGAGGTGAGGTTGAGTTAGGCCAGATACTTTCTCTGTGGTAATTGACTTGAAGTTGCCTTTTTGTGTCTAGAAGACTCAATGCAAAGACTATAACTTAGTTGCATTACCTCTTTGCCACTAGGGGTGGAGAGGTCAGATGCTCCCTCTGCAGTTAGTCACTCACCTTCCACTGACTGTCTGCAAGGGGACAATTTAAGGAGAGCACCCAGTCCATATGAGAATGCTGGCTAGATATTCAGGTCTGGAAGTGGCATGATCCATTTGTCCTACAGTGTGATACTGTTGGCTGCCCTCTTTGGAGTGTCATCTGCATTGGTCAGAAGGTAAAGCAACCACCAATATCTGCACACTAGTTGCTATGAGTCCCATCCCATTCTTTGTTTCTAACTGACCCCAGGTAATCCAGCCTTTCAGGCATTTCCATTGTTTTCCATGGGATAAAACAGCAGTGAACCTCTTGCAAAGTGTTCCACAATGGAACTGAAAATCAGTGCGGAAGCTGAATATTTGCCTCAACTCACTTTTCCCTTTGTAGACACTGTGAGTCCAGGGGAATTCTGGGTGTGTGGCATTCCTCTTTATTGCACTGCAGCTTTTGTCAGTTCTGCAGTCCAAGAAATGTGTCTCAGCCTCACTCCCAAATTCTGGAATATTCAGGATATTTTTGCCTGTGGATAGCGGCTAGCTGGATTTCAGTGAAGGGAAGTGAAACTGGAGAACTCCCATTCTGCCATCTTGCTGATATCACTCTGGAAATTATTTTTAAAAGAAATATTTAATTTGTATCTAATTAATAATATAAATGGGAGAATTCTTGGCATGTTATTAATAAACTATTTCTTTGTGAATGAAAACAATAGCACAGCAAGCAAACAATAATTAAATAATAGTTTAAGTCTCATGTATTCAGGGAAATATTTTATAAGAATTGTGCCGTAGACAAGAACAGGTGGTAATAATTAGATTTTCCATCTGCAGATTGTAAAGTCATCTGCAGGTTGGCTTTCAAAAGTATTATAGCCAATATGTGGAAACCTATCAATTTTCAAATTATGCCAAATGGACCTTGACCAAATTCAAAGAGCCATGTAGGACCAATGTTCTTTTTGATGTTTTTTAAAGCTTAAAGCAGATGACCATACCATTTGCACAGCAAAATAGGACCTATGAACAGCATGGGAGCAGCATTTATTTAGTGAGTGGAAGTGGAAGAAGGGATCAGTTAATGACATCAGAGCACCTTTAAATCCCAGATTCTAAGTTTCTAATTCCTCCGCAAATGTGGCCCATTCAAAGAGTGGTGATTTTCTGTTTTTAACTGGAGCCTACTATTTCAACTTTTTCAGATATCTGCAGTTAAGTACTATTACTCTCATATCGTGACTTGGATTGTTGTCTAATATTATCACTCACCAGTTAGAACTGTGCTATATACTAGCCTAATAATTTGCATTTTGTTTGGGAGTCTTTATGCTAGGGCTGTGTTGGCATAAAAGGGCCTCTATGCTCATCAAAAGAAGCATATCAATGAAACCATCTCCAATGAAACTTTATAAAATTGGTAAAGAAAATAAGATAAAATCCAACTAGGCTTACCCATTAAGCCAGCTTGCCCTTTGGCCTTTGGCCCACTTCCTTGTAGTTAGCTGCTACTTATTACCTCATGATAGCATAGCCCTTGTCACAATATGTCCGGAATTCGTTCCTTCCAGTGGGTTCTTGGTCTCCCTGACTTCAAGAATGAAGCTACAGACCCTCGTGGCGAGTGTTACAGCTCTTAAAGATGGTATGTCCGGAGTTTGTTCCTTCAGATGTTCAGATGCATCTGGAGTTTCTTCCTTCCAGTGGGTTTGTGGTCTCACTGACTTCAGGAGTGAAGCCGCAGACCTTTGCAGTGAGTGTTACAGCTCTTAAAGGTGGTGTGTGCAGAGTTGTTTGTTCCTCCCAGTGGGTTTGCAGTCTCGCTGACTTCAGGAATGAAGCTGCTGGATGAGTGTTACAGCTCACAAAGGTAGTGCGGACCCAAAGAGTGAGCAGCAGCAAGATTTATTGTGAAGAGCAAAGCACAAAGCTTCCACAGCCTGGAAGGGGACCTAAGCAGGTTGCCGGCTGTTGGTGGCGGGGGGCTTTTATTTTATTCCCTTATTTGGCCCCGCCCACACCCTGCTGATTGGTCCATTTTACAGAGTGATGATTGGTCCATTTTACAGAGTGCTGAGTGGTCTGTTTTTACCGAGTGCTGACTCGCGCATTTACAAACCTTTAGCTAGACACATAAAGCTGACTGGTACGTTTTTACAGAGTGCTGACTGGTGTGTTTCCAAACTTTTAGCTAGACACAGAGCACTGATTGGTGCATTTACAAACCATTAGCTAGACAGAAAAGTTCTCCAAGTCCCCACTCAACCCAGGAAGTCCAGCTGGCTTCACCTCTCAACAAGATCATTTGTTCTTTTTCTGTTATATAGATAAAATATAAAACATCATGAGATGGTAAGCTTTCTATTTCAACTTCTTATTAAAGTTCTGCATACTAACAAAACTACAGACAGATGACAGCTGGTCTGGAGGGCCCAGTAAGAACTGACTCATGGAGAAATGCTGGCCAATCAACAACCTCAAATTTTCTAGCCCCTGGCCCTGCACAAATCCCCTTAAAAATCCTTGCCCAGAGCCCTTCAAGGAAACATATTTGAGGCTTGAGAATTCCCCCCATCGCTTCACTGAGCATTTGGTTATTAATAAACTCTGTCTCTGCTGCAACCCCATGTCAGTGTATTGGTCTGTTGCTGTGCAGCAGGCATAGAAAACTGGCAGTCCTGTAACACAGCAGTCCCTAATTGCCGTGGAAGGCAATTTTTCCACAGACTGGTGGCAGGAGATGGGGGATTGTTTCAGGATGAGACTGTTCCACCTCAGATCATCAGGCATTAGATTCTCATAAGGAGTGTGCCACCTAGATCCCTCACATGCACAGTTCACAATAATGTTCATGTTCCTATGAGAATCTAAGGTCGATGCTGATCTTAGGAGGCAGGGCTCAGGCGGTTATTCTTGTTTGCTTGTCGCTCACCTCCTGCTGTGTGGCCCAGTTCCTAATAGGTCATAGACGGGTACCTGTACATGTCTATGGTGTTGGGGGACCCCTGCTCTAATATCAACATCATGTAGCTACAGCATTCATTAGTGTTGTCTGCTAACTTTAATATACTGATGCTAAGTATTTTACTTTTATGGTTTTACTTATGGTTATAAGTTATGCAATATTGTACACTTTGCCTGCCTTCCCCTTTCTCATGTATTTGGGATAGAAATATTTTGTGGTCTTATATTAAAAGATAAGAAAGAAAAAAAAAAGAAAGGAAGGAAGGAAGAGAGAGAGAAGGAAGGGGAGACAGACATTAAAAGAGATATTAGAAGAGCTGAATTTAGCCCCACCAAAATTCAGAAATTGAATTTCTAACACCCGGCTCTTTGGAATATGACTGTATATGGGGACAGGATTTTAAAAGAGGTAACTACATTAAAAATGAGGCCATTAGAGTGGGCCCTAATCCAATGTGACCAATGTCATTATGAGAGGAGATTAGGAAGCTGTAGGGGAAGAAAAATAATTTTCACTCTACCCTACTGAGTTTTTCTCTGGGATAGACCCTTGTAACAAAAGGCAGACTACCAAGAGAACAGCCAACAGAAGTTTATTGATGTGTATACTTCATAGATACATGGTAAATGTCCATAGAAATGCATAAATCTCAAAGCGATGGCTTAGAGTTGAGGCTTGCATACCATCTTCTGCTGAAGCAAATAAAGAGGATATTAAGAGGAAAGTAATGGGGAAGTGACTAGGAAAGGCATGGTAAACAGAGTAAGGTTTTCTATGCAGATTTAAATTGGTGCCTTCTCCATTTATAAAAGTCTCTAGAGATTAGAATCTTTCTTCTTGGTATAGAAGAGAGAGACACTCTTACAAATGGAGATTTCCTTACAAAAGGGTAACTTCTACTCTGCTTTCAGAGCTTCTCCTGTGTCTGCAGTTTCTCAAAATAATCACCTCAAAATAATCTTTATGCCAAAGAAGCAGGACTTAAAATATCATATTCTCATCTAAAATATACAGAGAAACACCAAGGGCACATGTACATGGAGGGACAACCTCTTGTGAAGATGCAGCAACAAGCCATGGAGAAAGACCTCATGGTAGACCAATTCTGCCAGCCCTAGATCTTGGACTGGCAGCCTGCAGAACTGGAAGAAAATATATTTCTATTGCTATTTTTTTGTAGCAGCCCTAGCAAACTAATGCAGATTTATAAATGTACTTTGCTCCAAATCCCCTTAAAGGAGAGGACAAAAAATTTTTGTAGTTCAAGATGAAAAAATATATTAACACCAAAGAAGAACAAATTTACCTAGAAGATATTTATGGGAGAATAGAAATGAATTAAAATGACCTCAAATATCAGAGTTAAAAATTCTCTTTCCAATGCCCAGAGCTTTGAGATTACCTAATCATGAGGAATCTCTTTCTGATGAATTAGAAACTAGATGCTGTCTCTATGGAAAAAACAATAGGTAGGGAACCCCTTCTAAATGTCCATTTTGGAAAGGAATAACCTAGTTGGTTACTTAAGGGGACATTTCTTGAAAAACTAAAATATGTATTTTTAAAACAGTTGGTTCTAAAATTATCAAAATTATTCTAACATGTATGTCATATATTTGGATTTGTTATTAAATATTATAGAACATTTGTGAATACATAAAACAAGTTAAAATTGAATATAAAGCAAATTTATTGAATTCTTCATATCTTTTACTTGATTAGAATAAAAATGTTGTTTAACTTAAAAATAATCCAACAATCTAATGTAAAAAAGTAAATAAACTATGAACTAAACTTGTAATAAATTCTTCACATGACCGGGCCTGGTGGCTCATGCCTATAATCCCAGTGCTTGGCTATCCAAGTACGCTGGGAGGCCAAGGCAGGTGAATCAGTTGAGGTGAGGAGTTCAAGACGAACCTGGGCAACATGGTGAAACCCCACCTCTAAAAAAATGCAAAACTACTACTCTGGATGCTGAGGCAGGAGAGTCACTTGAATCTGGGAGGTGGAGGGTTGCAGTGAGCCGAGATCGTGCCACTACACTCCAGTCTGGGTGACAGAGGAAGACTCTGTCTCAAAAACAACAACAACAACAAAAAATCACATGAGAAATCTTACATATCTTGCAGGTGCACTAAATTACAATGGAATTTTAATAAGCTACATATACAAGGTATGTATATAAGTTTTTGAAAACATATTTGAAAAGTTCTGACCTATCAATATATCTATGAAGCATGAAACCAGCACCACAAATCAAGATAATGAACAAACCAAAACAATGCCTTCCCCTCCATTTCCTTCCCCAGGCAAACACTCATTCACTTTTCTCTCACTACAGATTAGTTTTCATTTTCTAGAAATACATAAATTTCATTTATATATTATATAAATGAAAATACACATTATATATTTGTTTTTTGGCTTGTTTGAATCAGAGTAATTGAGAGTCATTCTTGTTGTTGTATAAATTAATAGGTCCTTTTGCTGTTGACTAGTATTTCATCATAGGAATATACTACATTTTCTTTATTTAGCAGACATTTGAGCTGCTTTCACATTGGGGCTATTAAAAATAAAGCATCCATAAATAATTTTATACCATATGTTTACAATTCCCTTAGATAAACAACCAAAAGGAAAATGGCTGGGCCATCTATAAAGTATATGTTTTAATGTAAACTGTTTTCTGAAGCAATTGTAACATTTTACATTTCTTCCTGCCTTGTATCTGCCTTCTCATTAACATTTGACATGGTGCAAACTTTTAATTTTGGTGATTCTCTCAGGGTATGTAGTGATATCAAATTATGGTTTTAATTCTAATTACTAATGATATTGAGTGTCTTTTATATTCTTATTTTCCATCCATACATCTTTGTTAAAGTGTTTGCATAAAATTTTGGTTCCTTTTTTTGTTTTTTTTTTGTTTTGTTTTTTCTTGAGACAAGCTGGAGTACAGTGGCATGATCCCAGCTCACTGCAACCTCTGCTTCCCAGGCTTTCGTGATTCTTCCACCTCAGCCTACCAAGTAGGTGGGATTACAGGCGCAAGCCACAAATACCCAGCTAATTTCTGTATTTTTGTAGAGATGGGGTTTTGCTGTGTTACCCAGGCTGGTCTCAAATTCCTGAGTTCAAAGTAATCCACCCGCCTTAGTCTCCCAAAGTGCTGGGATTACAGGCACGAGCCACCATGCCCAGCCTTTGGCTTATTATGAAGTAGTAATTAATATGTAGTATTTATAAGTGGTATTTGTCCTTCTGTAACTGGCTTGCTTCACTTAGCATCATGTCCTCTGGGTTTATCCATGCTGTAGCCAATGACAGAATTTCATTTTTAAAGGCTGAATAATATTTTATTGTACATATTTTATTGTACATATATTATGGACATACAATATATTGTACATATATTATTGTACATATATACCACATTTTTTTCCATTCATCCATTGATGGACATTTAGGTTGCTTCTATGTCTTGGCTATTGTGAATAGTGCTATAATTAACACTGTAGTATAAATATTTCTTTGATTTCAATTCCAGAAGTGGGATTATTGAATCATATGGGATTATTGAATCATATGAATTAAAAATCATATTTTTAATTATTTGCAGAACCTTCATACTGTTGTCCATAGTGGCTGTTTCAATTTACAGTCCTACCAAGAGTGGACAAGTGTTGCTTTTTTCTACATCCTCATCAACACTTGTTATCTTTTGGGTTTTTTGCTAATAGCCATCCTAACAGGTGAGAGGTGGTATCTCACGGTAGTTCTGATTTGCATTTCCCTGATGATTAGTGATGTTGAGCACCTTTAAATATAGCTTTGGCCATGTGCATGCCTTCTTTACAAGTATGTCTATCAAGATCCTTTGGACATTTATTAATTGGATTATTTGGGGGTTTTGCAATTGATTTGTTAGAGTTCTTTATGTCCTTTGGATATTAACTCATTATCAGCTATATGGTTTGAAAATATTTTCTCCTATTCTGTATATTGTCTTTTTATTTTGTTTATTGTTTCTTTTGCTGTGCAGAGGCTTTGTAGTTTAATATAGTCCCACTTGTCTATTTTTTGCTTTTGTTTTCTCTGATTTTGATGTTGTATAGAAGAAAGCCTTGTGAAGACCAATATAAAGAAGATTTTCCCCAATTTTTTTTTTCTTTTAAGTTTTGCCTATTTATTTATAAGAATATAATTATGGGGAAAAAAGGGGTATGGCTAATGAGTACAAAAGTATAGTTAGATAGAATGAATAAGATCTAGTATTCGATAGCATAACAGGGTGACTACAGTTCACAATAATTTAGTGTACATATTAAAATAATATAATTTATAATTGAGGTATTTGTAACAAAAATAAAGGATAAATGGTGGAGGTGATGGATATCCCGTTTACCCTAATGTGATTATTATGCATAGTATACCTATATCAAAACATGTAATGTGCCTAATAAAGATATATACCTACTATGTACTCCAAAAAACTAAAAAAATTTTTTTTAAAAGAATAGGATTATACAATATATCTGGCTTCTTTTTGGTCAATGTTACACCTGTGATAGTCACGCATGTTATTACTTGTAAGAATAATTCATTATTTTTTGACAAAAATATTATGTATATTATGTATATTTAATGTGTAATACCTCATGATTTGTTATGCATGTGCATTGTGAAATAATCACCAAAATCAAGCTAATTAACATATTTATCACCTCACATAGTTACCATATTCTTCATCTTTTCTTTGTCTGTGTGCGTGTTTGTGTGTGTGTGTGTGTGTGTGTGTGTGAAGAGAACACTTAAAATCTACCCTCTTGACAAATTTCAAATATGTAATATAGTATTAACTATTTTCAAATTATTGTACATTAGATTTCTAGGAGCTATTCATCTTATTTAAGTGAAACTTTGTGCCCCTTGACTAACACAGCGTTATTTTTTTCCTCCCTCAGCCCCTAACCATTCTACTTACTACTTCTATGAGTTTAAGTCCTTTGAATTCCACACGTAAGTAGCAGTTCTTTTCAGTAAAGTACCGGGACTCTTAGCTAGAGCAATTAGACATGAAAAAGAAGCAAAAGCCACCCAAATTAGATAGAAAGAAGTAACATTATATCTATTTGCAGAGAACATGATCATATACATAGAAAACTCTAAAGATTTGGAAAAAAAAAAAAAAACCTGGTAGAACTAATAAAGGAATTCAGTAAAGTTGTAGGATTCAAAGTCAACAATACAAAATTAGTCATGTCACAAACAACAAACTATCTGAAGAAAATTAAGAAAACAGTACTATTCATAATAGCAACAAAAAGAAAAATATATTTAGGAATAAACTTAATGAAAGAGATGGAAGAGTTTTGCACTGAAAATTATAAAGCACTGGTGAAGGAAGTTAGAGAAGACACAGATAAATGGAAAACATCCCAAGCTCACAGACTGATAGAGTTAATATTGGTAAAATGATCATCCTACTGAAAATGATCTACAGATTTAATGTAACTGCTGTACCCTATATTTTTCCCAGAAGTTTTATGGTTTTATGTCTCACATTTAAGTATTTATTTTGAGTTACTTTGTGTATGGTATGAGGATAAAATTTTATTCATTTGCATGTGAGTCCAGTTTCTCACACTACTTATTGAAGAAACTATGCATTCCCTATTGTGTGTTCTTGGCAACCTCGTCAAAGATTCATTGATCATATATGAATAGGCTTATTTCAGAATTATGTATTCTGCTTCCATTTATCTATATGTCTGTTTCTATGCCAGTACAACACTGCTTTGATTATTGTAGATTTGTACTATCTTTTGAAATCAGGAAGTGTGACACTTCCCACTTTGCTTTTTTATTCAAAATTGCTTTGGCTATTCAGGTTCTTGTGACTCCGTATGAATTTTATGATGTCTTTGCCTATTTCTGTAAAAAAATGGCATTCAGATTTTGATAGGGATTGCATTGAATATGTAATCACATAGGGTAGTATGGACGTTTAAAAAAAAGTTCATTCTTCCAATTCATGAGCAAGGAATATCTTTCCACTTATTTGTGTTTGTTTTAATTTCTCTCATCAGTGTTTAATAGTTCACTGTATACATTTTTTTATTTGGTTAAGTTTACTCCTAAGTACTTTTTATGCTACTATTATAACTTCAGATACATATAAACAATAGAACTACATACGTATTTGGTGAAAATAAGTGAAGAAATCTCTGCTGTCTATTTATAGGATGCGAATATGTGAGGCAACCTCTGCTCTCTGTTCCTTAATTTGGCACCTTGATTTTCACTGATGATAGTTACTTGAATTGCTGAGAATGTAATCAAATATAAATTAATCAGCCTCTTAAAGTACATGTCCAACCAATGAGACTACCTTGTCCTAATTAGAGCCATAAGAAATCTCTAGTTCACCTTTCCTCCCATTGCTTTGGGTTCACAGATTAGGGAGATGTTAGAATATTCCCTCACAGACTTCCACCACAGCCCTCTCCAATCAGTGTATAATTGGCCAGTTTTCTAGGAGTGCCCGTGAAAATGAACAACAAGTTCACTAACATTTTCGTTTTTTCATGATCAAAAATTACCTTTTGGAACTGTTAAATTTTTCTGATCAATATATAAGGGAACTTGAGATATGCTATGGCTCCAACTTTCTTAAACTAAAGCCTCAAATGCAAACACCTATAGGAAGCTACCTAATTATGCACTCCAGATCCCTTCAAGTTTCTATCTTTGCTGTGATTTTAGATGGACTACTATATTTATGCTTTTCTACTGATATCTCAAACTTCCTATGATGGTTTCTCTGTAGGATAACATAGGAAAAGTAGATATGCTATCATGAAGAAAAAAATGGTGTTTTTGAATACAATTGTGCTGGACATACAAATTAGCATATTCCTTGCCATCCCCAGGGTGTAACAGATTTCATAGCTAGGAAAAAAAATAACCTTTCACATTAGGACTATAGAAAGAAACCTGAAAGCAAAGTAGACTGGCTTTAAAATATTCTGGTTCAGCAGGTAAAGCACTCACTTCACTTAAGAATCACATTTTATGACCCATGAGGATGTTTAGATCTATATTTTATTTAGTACATGGAGTATTTCTTTTAAATGCTTCTGTACTACAATGATGAGAAATTTAGACTCCTATTTGTCTTTTTATTAGAAATAGCTAGACATTAGTTAACTGATTGCAAAACCACAGTTAATGATAAAGATACATTTAGATCTTTTTTTATTTCAATAAATAATGCAGAAAAATAATGTCACCTAAATATAGCTATAGTATAATTTTTAATCTCTCAATTATATAAACTGTTTCTCGTAAGAGAAAAATGTTGAGGTTAACAACTAATACCCTTTATGGGACTTGGCTTTTGTTAAAATAATATTTATGTGCTTTGTTCTGCTTTGTTTAAAAAAGAACACACATCACAAAATAAATCAAGACACAGAGACAAACCCACAAAAGGGAGAAAAAACAAAGAAGATTTTACTTTATCTCTTGAATTCTAGATAAGTCTCAGGAATTCAAGCATAAGGACATGGATGGATTACAGTGAAACAGAATCCCCATCACAATGGCGCTCAGGGAATTGAGAGTGGAGCAGAAGTTGTTCTTTACAGGCACTTTGCAATTTGTTAGTTCTTTTTAGATATATAGGCTTTCTATCAGACTTTTATGAGCTTTTCCTTATGCATAAAAACTTGGCAAACTGTGTGTGTGTGTGTGTGTGTGTGTGTGTGTGTGTATCAAGAAGCTTCAAAAGCAAAAAAACAATTCTACCAATAATACGATAACAAACTTTAATATGAATCAGCATCATGAAAAAGTATCAACTCATTTACTGGGTCTGTTAACTTCAATTATTTATGATAGAACCATGACTCAAATGATGACAAAATAAGTAGCCAAGTTCAGAGTGAGACAGACTACTAAAAGAACAGCTATCCTATAGCTAATAAAAGGGATGATGAATGATGAAAGACACGTGGACTATATATTCACTACTTAATATGAGAATAAGACAACTTGTATAAACCGTTCAATAACTAAGAGCATGTCCTCTTGTCCATGAGTAGAACTGGTCTGCCAGGTGTAAACAAAGACAGAGTCTACATATGGGGATTAGCATGTTAAAGGAGAAAAGAGCCAAATCATCCTTGATGTCTATTAACACAAAACTATCTTGATTATTTTACCTAAAATATGTAAAAATCTATTATGGTTAGCAGAATAATATGTTTATAGAATAAGAAGTAAAGAAGTATAAATTCATTATACTATAGTACAATAGGAAGGAATTATAATCCAGAGACTATTAGTGTCACCAGTAGTATTCTTCAGAAGCAGGGGCTGAAATGGAGTTTGGAGTGAAAGATGAGTTTAGGGATCAACATCTATGAAAGGAAGAGGAAGAAAGTAGCACTGGGCACAGGAAAAAGGTGAAATACAATTTATGTGTCACAAAGCTTTGGCCAACTCAGTTCCAGTTCTAGAGAAAGTATTGCTATCAAAGCATCCCATGATAGGCTGAAATGGCTGGGCCTTATACCCTGCCTTACTCAGTCAAGGGATGTAGGCTGCCCAGAAAGTGTGTAGCAGTAGCCAAAGGCTGTCTCCTGAGTGCACTGCCTGAATCCAAGAAGGAGGTTTTATTTTGAAAATGGATCTGGACAGTTTAGTCCTGCATCTGCCACATCAAGCCTAGAAATTCCCCAAAGGAATCCTGTACTCTAATGTATAGGTCTTAATATTACAAAAATAATTTATACTTATTTTTCCTTGTTAATAAAAAAATGAGAAAACTATATTTAATATGATTTCCCCCAGATGACCATAAATGAAATGTATGAAATAAGCCATATAAAATTGAACTCACATACAAAAAATATCTACAAATTCCAAAGAACACTTAAGATGTTGAACCCTGAAAATATAGTACAAGGGAAATTGTTAAAGGAACAAAATATAATTTGGATGTCTTACTAAATATTAATTGGTATGGTGAAATAGCTATACAAGTAACAATGAAAAGTGCTTTTAATGCAACAGAATTTTCTGTTTCTAACACTACAGTCATAGAAACATAGATGATACAGTGATTACTAATACATGTCCCTTGCTGTGATCAACAGTTCATAGGCTAATTCAGTAAAGAGACACATTAACAAATAATGACAATAATATGCAATAACTGCATCTGGAAACATGGTGCTAGGGAATCATCTAGCCTAGGTCTGGGTTAGGGGAGTGTGCAGACATCATGAAAGACCTAATGAGAAAGGTTCTCCCAGCTCTAAGAATTTCCACTCACAGTCATCTACCACCAGGCAAAGAGCATAGGGTTTATCTTAAAGAAATACAGAAAATTGTCTGAAGAACAATAAGGCTTCCAATACTGGCAACCCAACATAAAGCTCTACTTATTCTGGCATTGAGGAAACCATATTTTGTCAACCTGAAAGCAATGCCTGATTGTCCTCATGCCCCACTCGAGCCACATACAGAGTTAACAGTCAAAATTCCACCTCATGGAAAACAAAGAAAAAAACCTTATATGAATACTATATACAGAGTCTATGTACATGTGTGAGTGTGGATGTGTATATTCAATCTCTCACGTGTACACACACAGAGAGAAACACACACCCACACACACATATATACACACATATACACACACCTATACACACACACACACACAGATAGAGAGATTCTTACCGTCCTAAACTTCTTTCTTTTTAAAATACAAATGAACAAGGAAGGGTCATTAATACATGAGGAGAACTGAAAGCATTTAATACAGTGATAAACAAATGAAAACTCATCACAAGGTAAATAGAGAGAGAGAAAGAAGATAAAGAGTATAGTATAACTAATATTCTTCAGAGAGGTTTGAGAAAATATTACTTCCATATATCAAGAATAGGATGCTAGGAAGAGGGAATAATTATATAATAAGAAAGAATCTAAAGACAGTAAAAGTATAATACCTAAAATTTAAAATGTCAGAAGGGTCTAGAATAAAAGCCAAGGAAATCTCCCAGAGCATACATAAAAAAGCAAAGATAGGAAATATGAGAAAAATACATAAAGGATTAATCCAGGAAGTTCAACAGTTTATCTTATAGGAGTTCCAAAAAGTGAAAAAAATGGACAGAAGAAAATAAAGGAATAATAAAGGATTATTTTCCAGCACTAAAGAAAGACAAGCCTTTAAACTAAAATGGACCATTAAAAAAGAACAAACCTTGATATGAGCTCATAAAATTTCAGATAACACGAAGAACAAAGAATCAAGAAAATATGTTAATAACTTCTATGAAATAAGAAGACTGACATCTACTATCTCATCAAAAACAGCATGTCAAGGAAAAATGGAGAAATTAGCTTTAAAATACAGCAGAAATTTAAAATCCAATATTTAGAAATTATATCAATCAACTGTAAAAGCATTTTGCAATGTACAAAGGCTCAAAAAGTTAAATTTTCATACACTTTCTCTTAGAAGTTCCTTATGAAGTATGGACATTATGGCTGCAATTGAAGTAAGGGCTAAGGATCAACAGAAATAAACCACAAACATAGACCTGCTGTATATTTCTCATTTCTGTGGCAAAGGAACCAATTTAACAGAAGTGTCCACACAGAGCAGATGTAGCATGTATCTTTGTGTAGCTTCTGAACCTTTATCCCTGTGGGGCACAGGGCTGCTGGTGAAACTCAGAATTCCTGTTAAGCTACTGTTCTTTTATACTATGATTTCATTTTCATACCAGAACTTAACCTCGCCATCCATGCACTTCTACTCAAAGAGGTCTTCAGAAAAATGATGCTTTCCTGAATTTTGAACCAAACTTAGTATAAGAATTTTTTTTTCCTCAGAGACAAGCAGAGTAAGTGCCCAGGTATCCCTGAAAAATATTACTTCCCAACTTTCCAGAGTCTCAGAAAACCTGTCTTCCCATCATGTCACGGCCAAACAAAACAGAAGTAGTAAAAGACCAAAGACATAAAATAGGGGAAGCAGTGAATCTAATCAAGGAAAGCAGTGAAGGTGAAGTTCCAGGACAGCATGTGTGCGGGGGCTGGAAGGGCAATAGGTCCAGTTCTGAACAGAAAAATGCAGAGCTGTGGAGAGTCCCAGGAGAAAGGGAATTCTATACTTGTTTATAGTTTTGGGGTTTTTTGTTTGTTTGTTTGTTTTTACCCTTCCCTTTTTTTGATATTCCTTTTTTTTTTTTTTTTTTTTTTCAGTTGTCTGCGGAAGGTAGATCTGGGTGAAATTGGAGACAATTTTTTGGATTTCTTATTAAGGAACAAGAGTTTGGACTTTGGACTGCTATTATTTCTTCTATTTTGTTCTTTAGAATTAAGCATTATTGCTATTTTTGGTGTTTCACTCAGTCTAAACAGTAAAAAGATTGCATGCTCAAAATGAGATAACTTTTTACTAAAAAGGGACAAATTATAAAAGTGTCATGGGGTAAAAAAAAAAAAAAAAAAAAAAAAATCCACAAGAGACAATAGAGACCTGGAGCTAGTAGTAGCAGAGCTTGGCCAAGGAGATGAGGGTGGAAGAGGTTATCAAACTCAGGAAGAGGAGAAATGCATGCAGAACAGGACACCAGGAAAGGAACAGTAATCTTTATTTAAGGGATATGACTGACCTAAGGGAAAGAGTCAGGAGAATAAATGCTAAACTTCACTATTGCCCTTCTCTATTTCCTGCTGAAACTCACTACAGCCAAACCCAACTGGAAGCCCGTAGCCAGGGAAGCACAAGTGACAGTCAGTCTCCCCAGGAAACAGGAGGGTGGGGGTTTGTCTAGAAGGGAAATATTTGGCCCACATGTCATCCTACATTTCTTATATTTTCAACAGATGCTATATCCTGTGTTTCTCTTATCTGATAATGTTTCTTTTTGTAATTATATGTAGAATTTTAGTAATTAGGTTTAAATGTAATCCATCGATTCTAGACAGGAGGAAAGGCTCAAGAGGCATCTTTGGTGCCAAGGTAAACAGGTAAAGCTCAAATCTTTCACTGGCCATGGCCAGTAGTTTCAAGTTACAGGAAACCAAAAGCCTCTGAACTGTATAGGAAGAGAGGTCTTTGAACGCAAACATTTCTGAATTCAAAGTACACTACTTAGAGGTAAGCTGACTTTATGTTGGAAACACCTGTCATTGTCTTGGTAACTGAAGGCTGATGCAACTGGGAGAGGAGTATGAAATGTTGCAATTAGTTAAGAGGGAGTCTGGAGTTCAAGGATTTCTGGTTATTATTTCTCTCCTTTTGTTTGTATGCCTTGGCTAAAATGAGCTATGTGTGAGACATCCATAATTAAGCCCCTTCAGTTTTTTTGCAAACATAATGAATGATATCACCGCTAGCTTCAAAGCATATAAAAACAATACCAGGGTTCATGTCATATACGTTGCCACAGGAGAACAGGACTCACTGAAAAGGAATCTGGGTGCTGGTTACAAGTTCATTCCAAAATTGCTATGAAAATTCTGATAGTTGTATTTTGCTACTGTTTTTCTTAGTTGCTTTAAACATACGATTATCCTTAACTGATAGGTTATGTAAAGTGGGTGCAAAGTAGGTAATCTGTGACTTTAAAAGACTGCAAAATTAAGCAAGATACTATCAATGACCTGACAACTTCACATTACACATAGAAACCTGAACTTCATTAAGTAGAGATGGAATTATGCCCAGGGAGTGTTGTTGCTTTTGTTCTGCTTGACTGTTCACTACCTACCCTTTGCAATGGTGTAAACTACTCATTAATTTTGTATATGTGGTTAGTGACAGTTTCCATTCTCAAAATCCTTGTGATGAATTACACGACACGGTGGAAACAACTATAGAACAAAACAAAAACACCACATGTGGTCTGCTAACCAGTCTCCTGTCAAACAAAATTGGATGCTGCGTTCCCATGGTTTCCTTTGAGTAGTAAAAGAGAAAATGAATGCTCAGAAGCACCATTTCTGTAAATTGCTGAAAAATCTTCATATTAGTGTAGCCTAGAAAATATTTTAGTGGAAAAAAAGCTGCAAGGAAACCAAATTATACATTTTTTCTTCTTTTTTTTTTTTTTTTTTTTTGCTAACACAAAGAAATGCATTCTTTACAAGAAAATGGAGCAGAAATAATAACAATAGGCCCA
The DNA here is from genome assembly GCF_009764315.1 of Trachypithecus francoisi. Lineage (NCBI taxonomy): Eukaryota > Metazoa > Chordata > Mammalia > Primates > Cercopithecidae > Trachypithecus > Trachypithecus francoisi. The sequence goes on along the minus strand of NW_022681458.1, from coordinate 55,615,290 downwards.
TTATTCTCATTCAGTAATAAATCCCATTTAGGGAGAAGGTATTTTAATGAACAAATGCTTTATTCTACCTTGTTGTTAAATAAGAATTTTTAAATATCATATACTGAGTAGAGAGCTAGAGTGCATATCAAACAGAAAGAATAGGATCTGGCCCTTGGATAGTTAACCTCCTGAAATTAATGCATAATGGATGAAATTAATAATCTTCAGGAGCCTCCTAACAAGAAGGGATATTGCCTAGGACAAAGCAGGAAGACTAAAGCCTGCAAATCTAATCATGTCCATTAGAGTTTGAAAGACAACTTTTATTTAATTAATGGGAGAAAGATACCTAAAAGAAAAAGAAAAAAGGTCACTTGTGACTAGGTGGATTCTACATAAGACCTTACAAAAGTGGGTTCAGGAAATAGGAATTTGGCAGGGTTTACCCTAGATTCTTTTTTTCTTTCTTTCTTTCTTTTTTTTTTTTTTGAGATGGAATCTCTCACTGTCTCCTACACTGGAGTGCAGTGGAGTGGTTGATCTTGGCTCACTGCAACCTCCACTTCCCAGGTTCAAGCAATTCTCCTACCTCAGCTTCCTGAGTAGCTGGGACTATAGGCGTGCACCACCACATCTGGCTAATTTTTGTTAATTTTAGTAGAGACGAGGTTTCACCATGTTGGCCAGGCTGGTCTCGAACTCCTAACCTCAGGTGATCCGCCCACCTCAGCCTCCCAAAGTGCTGGGATTACAGGTGTGAGCCACCACATCCGACCCTATCCCAGATTCTCTAAAACAGTAACAGCTTATATCTGAAAGGCTCAGAATCAGGTGACTTCTTAGAGAGGCCTTGATCATCCTGCTTTGCCACAGTCTATAGAATGAATTACAAAACTACCTTCTGATTAAATTGAGCTTCCCATGTTCCCATAGGTAGGGAAGGAAACATTTTGACAGGTAGCAGTATCCCAGTTATAAAAGTAAACACATAATTTCAAGATCCATGCCAGTTACTCATCAGTCCTCAACCAATAAGTCAACTTTGGGAGCACTCACAAAACTATTTCTCTAGGTACCAAAGCTGGTGACCAGACCTTGAACTACTGTTTCTTCAACTGCACACTGTGAGTAGCCACCGTTCTATCTTCTCTGATGTTGTTGCATCAATTCTTTAACACTTACACCACATTTACCACATTTTTTAATTTCTTTATTTAAAAGTCTATTACTCTTTTTACTCTGACAACTTAATACAACTTAATAGCAGAAAATTGAAAAGCACAAGAAAAGATTTTTAAATGATCTAATACCTCACTATCAACATTGTGGTGTTATTACCTATAGTCTTTGAAGATTTTATTTCAGTTCTTGCATTTACATTGTGATATAAAATGTGCTTAAAGAAAAAAGTGCATACAGCATACCCCTTGAGTTCTACTCCAAGATCTTGAACAATCAACTTCTTCTGCTATAACTATAAATCACAATCAGGATTTATCTTCGTCTTCACTAAATCCCTAACTGTTTTCCAAATTAGTGACAATTTTCAACCAAAGTTGGTATTGTAATTTTTGTCAATCAAGTCGATGTGTAATAAATATTAATGTGGTTTTAAAGTTCAATTTCATAACATCGAGGTTACATAACTGTGTATGTAGTTAGAGGGAGACTAGGCAACATAAGACTCTTCCTACTTCTGACATCAACATAAGTTTGGAGGTTCCCCAAACCACCCTCAGGTTCAACAATTCTTTAGAAGGACTCACAGAACTCACTGAAAGCTGTTCTACTAGTATGGCTTATTATAGAGGAAGAATACAGATTAAGATCATCTAAGGGATGAAGCACATAGGACAGAAAATCCATGGAAAAAGAATCAAACACAGAGCTTCTACTCTCCTCTCCCCATGGAGTCAAGACAGTGTCACCTTCCTGGCATAGATGTGTGACAATACACATGGAATATTGCCAACCAAGGAAACTCAACTGAGTCTGCGTGTCTAGTGTATATAATGGAGTTCCATCATGTAGAAGTGATAGACTTCTCATTTCCAGATTCTCCAAAGGTTGAGCTTCAAAGCTCTCACTCGAAGTCGTATATTTAGCGTCTGACTTGGCTTGGGATCTCACGCTAAATCATACTGTTACTATTTGGTAAGGCTAGCTCTCACTGTAAATTACATTGTCAAACTATCCAATGTGACACAAGGTCCACAGCCAGACACTCCTCTCAGGTATGACATTTCAGGAGCTTAGAGATTATCTCCCAGAAGCTGAGGGCAAAGGCTAGGCTTCTTTTGAGGCAAACTTAAATTCTTTACTACACCCCTGATCACCACCAAAGTTGAGTATCTTTTCATATATTTATTAAACATTTTGTTTTCCTTTTCTATGTAATATCAATTCTTGCACACATTTTCTCAGTGAGGTAAACTGTCTTTTTTTTTTTTTTTAATTCTCATGACTATATTCCCTCTGTTATCTTCTGAAACTTTCATAGTTTTCCTTTTTACATTTAGGTCATTAATACCCTTGTAATTGATTTTTTCTGTCTGATGTGAGCTATGGATCCAATTTTCCCCCACATAGATAACTCATTGTGGCAGAATCATATATTTAAAGCATCTATTTTCCCTCATCTGTTACAGGCAGATGTAGCTAGACAACTGTCTGACTATGCACGTATCTGTTTCCAGGATTTTTATTCTGCTCCATTGGTATATTTTTCTATTCTTTTTTTTTTTTTTTTTTTTTTGAGACGGAGTCTCACTCTGTTGCCCAGGCTGAGTGCAGAGGTGCGATCTGGACTCACTGCAAGCTCCACCTCCCGGGTTCACGCCATTCTTTGGCCTCAGCCTCCGAGTAGCTGGGACTACAGGCGTCCATCACCACGCCCTGCTAATTTTTTGTATTTTTACTAGAGACGGGGTTTCACCATGTTAGCCAGAATGGTCTCGATCTCCTGAGCTTGTGATCTGCCCTCCTCAGCCTCCCAAAGTGCTGGGATTACAGGAGTGAGCCACCGCGCCCGAACGTATATTTGTCTATTCTTGTGCCAATATCATAGCATTTTGACTAAAACTCTAGCTTTATAATGACTATTCACATCTAGTAGGGAAAATTTACCACATTGTTTTATAATTCAACAATGTCTCTCTGCATTTGTATTTAAAACTTTAGAATCAGCTTACCAATACCACCTTCCCTTCCCCTCCTCTCCCCCACAAAAGAAACTTGAGATTTTTATTGGAATTTCTCTGACACAAGTGAAGTGAAATGGTTAACTCTACAAGATAGTATTCTTCTATCCATGGATAACATTTCCACAGGTCCATTTACAATATTATTTGCATTTTGGGTAGATAATTTATATTAGATTTTAAAAGTCTTCTGTTTCCTTTTAACCTCACAGTTATTGTCATATTGATTTATAGAGTTCATGTTTCTTTAGACTTATCCACATATTTACCATTTTATTTGCTTTTCATTCTTCTGGAAGCTCAGGATTTCTCTCAAGTACCATTTGACTTCTGTCATATATATGTGTGTATATTTATATATATATGTATATATACTTTGGAATTTTAATTAGTGACAGTCTATTAGTAACAAACTTTGTGTTGGTATTTATGAAAAATGTATTTGGCCCTCATTCTGAAAATATATTTTTTTCTTAGTATGTAATTCTAAGGTTGGAAAATGTTTTCATTCAGCATATAAAAGATTTTTAAAAGACCTTGTTTTGTTAACACTTAAAAGCACAAAGATGAAAACAGAATTTTAAAAATTGCTTCAAATCAAACTGTTCAGAGATTATTATTATTAATATTTTTGTGTATATCTGCCCAATCTTTTCAGGCACATACATGTAATTCATTTATAAAAGGTAGATCTTAGTGTTTAAAATTTGAATTTTTTATTTTTTATTTTTATTTATTTATTTATTTTTTTGAGATGGAGTCTTGCTCTATGGCCCAGGCTGGACTGCAGTGGCCAGATCTCAGCTCACTGCAAGCTCCACCTCCCGGGTTCACGCCATTCTCTTGCCTCAGCCTCCCGAGTAGCTGGGACTACAGGCGCCCGCCACCTCGCCCGGCTAGTTTTTTGTATTTTTTAGTAGAGACGGGGTTTCACCGTGTTAGCCAGGGTGGTCTCGATCTCCTAACCTCGTGATCCGCCCGTCTCGGCCTCCCAAAGTGCTGGGATTACAGGCTTGAGCCACCGCGCCCGGCCGTAAAATTTGAATTTTTTAAACTTGACAACATATTGTTAAGTTACATATTGTTATTATTCTTTGCCCAGTGTAATTTTTAGGACTTGGGTTTGGGCCTGGTGTGGTGGCTCACACATGTAAGCCTAACACTTTAGATGCTGAGGGCGGCAGATCTCTTGAACTTAGGAGTTTGAGATTAGTCTGGGCAACATGGTGAAGCCCATCTCTACAAAAAATATAAAAATTATCTGGGCGTGCTGGCATGTACCTATAGTTCCAGCTACTTGGGAAGCTGAGGCAGGTGGATCACTTAAGCCCAGGAGGTTGAGGCTACAGTGAGCTCCGTTTGCATCACTGAACTTCCAGCCTGGTGACAAAGCGAGACCCAGTCTCAAGAAAAAAAAAAAAAAATAGAAAAAAAACAAAAAAGAATCTAGGGTTTGAAGTCAGCCACCTAAGTTCAGATTCTGATTCAACTCCACACTAATTGTTTAACCTTGAGCACATTACTTAGCCGCTGTCCCTAAACTTCTTCATGTGTAATCCAGCTGAGCCTTCTGTTGTCTAGTGCCACAGCTCAATGCATATCGTCCAGGACAAGCTAAAATCACTTTTCCACATTATAAGACTGCTTCTTTATCCCAAAACAGCTACACTAGTACAACACAAACACTAAATAAATCTTAAAAGCTGGCTGCATTGCATTATTTCATTTTCTTCACCTCTTTAATTTGCTTTATCCTTTGGCTCAGTGCTAAGCTCCTGTTCACATACCTAACAATCATCATAAATCTCACAAGTGATCATCAGTATTTTCCCATTCTCCTCTTCCTTCCAGAGCCACAGATTAATTCCGCTTACAGTTGAATGGGGTTATGTAACTCATGTTGGCTAATGAACTGAGACATGAGAGGTATTTCTAGTTTAAAGCACATAAAAAGCCAGTTGTAATTCTCAATATTTCCTTACTCTAATAGAGTGTACTATAACCCTATTCCCCCATTTATTAAAATACAGTACTATAAAAAAGGAGCAGCTTGGAATTATTTGCCATCACTTGGAAGAGGCTCTCCTGGATATTCCAGGATATCTTGAAGACAAAATAATATTAATAATAAATAGGTAAATGAAACGTCAGCTTCTAGCAACCTTCTGCCATATTTCTAAATATTGTTCTGCTATTTCAAAATCTTTAACTTTGCTAATATTGGTTGGTGGTAGAGAAAAAAGCTGAAAATTAAAATACATTAAAAACTACTTGAGTTCTAAAATGTCACGAGAAAATCAAATCTTGTGAACATTTCTATAGAAAAGATACTTTCTCTCTTTTAAAGAGAATATTTTATAATAAATTATAGTAAATTTGAGATTATAATTATATTTATTCAAAGTGTAAAGTTTATATTCACTTATGTTTAATATTTTGATTTATAAAATTTATGAACATTTTATCATTATAATTATTATCAAGAAATAAATCCTTTACTAATTTTAAAATTTGTTTTACTTTAAAAAAAGGATTACATTTTCTAATTCTCACAAAGATTCCATGTGGTATAGAGCAAGCCTTATGTGTACCAATCCCTTGAAGTTCTTATTATAGTTATAAATTTATATTTGTGCAACTTCTCCTTAATGCCTATCTTCCCCACCAGACTGTAATCTCTAAGAAAGCAGGGATCTTTGCTCATTTGAATGTATCATCCCACCAACAGCTGTTATATAGATGCATGCCGGGTGTGTGGTAGGAGTTAAATAAAAAATATTTGCTGACCTCCTAAAGGAATAATGACATTAGACATTCAAATCATGTAACTAACTACATCCATTCTAAATCTATGCTCACCAAGCAACATTCTAAAGGTTAATTTCCCATCTTTAAGGCACTGCAGGACAGTGCATCTAATCCACTGATAGTTTAATTTTGATTGTTAATATTTCAAGGACAATTCTGGCTGCTTTTTAAAATATCTGTAACTTGTGAAGATTTTAACATGACTCATCATATGTGAGTTTCCAATTCTTGGACACTATCACAAGGTTGTATGTCTACAAGGTTAACACTAGAGACTTCAGACTACGGCAAATTGACCATATGATGCCAATCTTATGAAACTTATCCAAGGCAACCCAGCTAACCTTCTGCAATCATCCTCTTTGTTGGTGACTTTTCTGGGTGGTATGTAACTTTCTGTTTAAACTTCTACATATAATCCTCCCTCCAATTAATCAAGAAATGTTCTTTCTACAGTTTTTAAATGCTTAAGAAATTTGGGATATTGGTAATTATTACATCAAATCTTCTTTGAGCAAACAGTGAATTCAACCTAGAAGCAGTGATGGATCAGCTCTCCTTGAGAGACGCACATTGTCACATGCAAAGCCATTTCCCTTATTCAGGGGAGCTAGAACCTACATTCTGGTTAGTCACAAAATTTTAAACTGAAATTAAAATATTTTCACTATTAATTCTATAGATATATGCTTACATATAGCTTGTACTCTAGAAGTTCAGTTTTTTTTAAATCACATGTTCTGTTACATAATTCTCTTTGCATATAAATATATATATCTTTCCTCTGGGATCACTGTGGCTCTTAAAAACATTATGATTTTCCTAATATTTAGTCCAATAAATAAAAATTATTTTATTTAGGTCAGTAAATTAGCTAATGATCTCCTGAAAATTAAAACTAATCAAACAAATTGACTCCTTACAACTCTGATTATAGATGGCAACCAAAGATGATCAAAAACAAATTAGGATAAAATCCAGAATTTTAAATTTAGCTGTTTTAGACTATTTTACTAATTTATCCCCTAGGACCTTGTGTCTTAAAGCATTCTTTTCTCACTTTTTTTTTTTTTTTTTCTTTTTGAGACGGAGTCTCGCTCTGTCGCCCAGGCTGGAGTGCAGTGGCCAGATCTCAGCTCACTGCAAGCTCTGCCTCCCGGGTTTATGCCATTCTCCTGCCTCAGCCTCCCGAGTAGCTGGGACTACAGGCGCCCGCCAACACGGCCGGCTAGTTTTTTGTATTTTTTAGTAGAGACGAGGTTTCACTGTGTTAGCCAGGATGGTCTCGATCTCCTGACCTCGTGATCCGCCCGTCTCAGCCTCCCAAAGTGCTGGGATTACAGGCTTGAGCCACCGCGCCCGGCTCACTTTTTTTTTTCATATAAATCTTCTTAACTTACCTGGCTTCAATTGGTATCTATGCATTAAAATTTGAATATTTCTAACTCAATTTAAACTTATCCAAAGTTTTTCCTATGGTATAACGACAAACCTCAGGACAACTCTGTGGAACAAATCATGCCCAACTCATTCTTCCTCCTCTTTCTATCTTTTTAATTTTCTTCATGTAGGAACTTTCATGAAGTTCCAAAAAAAGGATCCTCAAAAAAGAATTTCCTGAAATTACATATACTCAAAAGATACAGGCATCCTATCATATGTCCTCATAAAATATGTCTTTTCTTCCTAATCCTGACCTCAGTTTTGATTTTATGTGTGTTTATATAATTGTTTCAGTAATCTTTGACTTTGACTTTCCACCAGAATCTAAGCTCCTTGAAGGTAGAAACCATGTTTGCTTTTGCTCACCCTTACATTCCCATTGTATCTAGGATATGATCGGTAGGAGAAGAAGCAAGAACTGTGAATGATCTGAATTTGCTATATTTACCAACTATTTAACCTGACAAACAAGCTTAAATTTAATTATGTATTGAGTGAAAGAGCAAATTTAACATACTTTTACATATTTGTTCAATATCTGTGTAACTCAAAAGACACGTGAGAGCACAGTCTCTTTGTCTCATGTACCCTTGTATCTCTACTCCTACCACAGTGTTTGGTACATTAGTAGCTTTCAATAAAATACGTTAGATCAATAAAAGAGTAAATAGATTCCTGATATAAAATTAAAAATCAGTGTCTTCATTTCCCTCCTGCATTGACTCTAATTTATTCTTTGGTACAGGAATAGGGGTATTGATAGGGTTTTAAAGAACCCATCTGTAAGGTTCTTTTGTCCTATGTGACAGTTGACCTCAAGTTCTGTCTCGGTTTTTTCTATACCAGCTCTATTATCTATAGTTTCTTTATATGTTTCTGAAGAGAAGGAGTAATTCTCAATTACTTTACACACTAGTTGTTACCTTATGACCATTTTATTTTGTTTTAAAATACACCACTACGCAGTGACTGCAGTATTTGAAGTATTTATAAACTGTAGCTCTTGGGGAGAAACACATAAGAAAGTATTTATTAGAAGGCTGATCCAAAATACATAAAAGTAAAACAAACTGCAGCAATAAATGTTTACTGCAAGCAAAGATTTGAGTCTTGTGGGAAAAAAGAAGAAAACAAAGTGTAAGAAAACTATATAGCTTTATAAACAATGGGAAAATGAAATATAAAGGGAGTGATCAGATATTAATTAGGTCTGCCGTGGGGATAGACATTCTGGGGCTGGAGGAGAATGACCTATGTTTTATGGTACTCCAGAAGCTAAGCTCTGTTCAATGAGTAAAATTTAAAATAAAGATATTGTAGCTTAATATTTAGGTAAAACTTAATATTAACCAATGCTTTTTATCAGTAGAAAAAGTTGCCTCTGAGGAAATAAAATAACTATGAATTTTATTTTGAAGTCTTTCATGACATTCCCATAAGAATAAGGCATTCATCTTCTCTACATCCCCTGGGACCTTATTTACATCTTGATTATTGTATTGTCACTGTGTGATGGATTGTATAAAATCTGTTCTAAGGATAGAGACCCACGGCATTTTAAATCTTGGTATTCCTGCTGACGAACACATTGCTTGACACAAGACAGGCTTTCTTTTATTCTTTGTTGAATAAATGGGTGAATGAATGCTTTAAAAACTATTCATGTATTTGAAAGAAGGCACCAGGCAAATCAGCTCTCAGGTTTTTTTTACAACTCCAAGAAGGCAAGCATCCATAAAGCTATGATTAGTTTTCAAAGTTACAAATAGTTTGGATAGGACCAATGGCAATTAGTCTTTTCAGATACTGCCCACAAATATGGAAGTAGCCATAATACAATTCTATCTGAAAAACAATTTAGGAGTATAAAAACAGTTAGTCATGGCCAGTGTATTTGCTATATCAGGATTTATCAGGATTACAAATTTGTATGTAAAAAGTTTGGGGTACAAAATCTCTGGGGTACAAAATCATGAAACATTCCTTCCTCTCATGGATAAGATAATTATATAAGAAAGCACAATGATTTGAACATATTTAAATATAGCCAATATCTTTGATTTTCTCACTTAGAAATTCTATATAGAGCTGACCCTTGAACAATATGAGGGTTAAGGGCATCAATTGCTTGCATAATCAAAAAACTGCATAGAAATTTTGACTCCCGAAAAACTTAACCACTAATAGCCTACTTTTGACCAAAAGTCTTACTAATAGCAAACACAGTCAGTTAAAACATATTTTGTTATAGGTGTTATATATTGTATCCTTACAATAAAGTAAGCTAGAGAAAATAAAATGTTAAGAAAATTATAAGGAAGATAAAACATATTTACTATTCATTAAGTGGGAGCAAATCATCATAAAGGTTTTCATCCTCATGATCTTCATGTTGAGTAAACTGAGAAGGAGGAAGAAGATGAATGGTTGTTTTTGATATTTCAGGGGTGGCAGAGGCAGAAGAATATTTGCGTGCACATGAACCCAAAGAATTCAAACCCATTTTGGTCAAGGGTCAACTTTATACACATATGTAATTCTGCAAATACAAAGTTTGGATATACATGTATATACATGTGTATGTATATATATGCACACACACACAATACATGTGTGGATATATCACTATATACACACATATATAGTGTATATATCAAATATATATGTATGTTGTATATCTATTGTGTGTATACATATATGTGTATATTGTGTATATATACATATCTTATGATATATATACACATACATATATGTAGATATATACACACTATATATTTGATATATATTTGATATATACACTATATATAGTGTATTTGAGAAATTTTATGATAAATATGTCACATTTGAGAAACTATATAATTTCAAATCCACTACGCACATACATATGCATTTGTTTTTTGAAAACAACTCCTCCTCTTACAGAAAATTAGCTAAAATTTTCTAGGCAGAGACTCATGGACTGGCATTTTAAACCATAACATGGCTGGAGAATCCTTCAAGACCTAGACCTTGTCTACCTCTCTGATTTCCTCTTCTGTCACACTGCTTCCATCTCACTATACTCTATCCACACTGGCCTTCTTTTCATTACTTAAACATGCCAATTTCATGCCATGTATCTCTGTTACTTTTGCCTGGAAAGCTTTCAATTTAAATCATTACCTGGCTATGCTCTGCTAGAATATAATTCTCTATGTGTTTCTCACATTTCTACATGTCTTTCAAAGAGAAGCACTGACAGGTTTTGTTTATGACTATTTTTTCATGGATGTTTACATAGTGTCTTCTTCCAAAGCAGAAGGCAGATTTGTTTACTGTCCAGTATACTAAAGATGTTTTCCTCTGGGGTACATGTTGGGTAGGTTTGTTTGCAGGTCATTATTAAAGACTGATTTGTTCTAAGCTTAGGTTCCTCAAGTGAGGTGCAAACCTACTGCCGGTGCAGCATCTACTGGAGCCAATTGGCACTGTCATATCAGATCAAAGGCGACTGGTACACACATGCAATTCATGCTGTTTGTTCTGTCATAACTAATAAAGTCTCTTATCTCTGACCCAAGAGTTTTACATCTTCTGCTAGCAATTACGAAACTACATCAATCTAATTTGCTAGCATGTAAGTAGTGTAAAATTTCATATCATTCCAGGTTCGTGGCAGCTCTTTCATGTCATTCACATCTCATTTCAAAAGTCAACTCATCTAACAGGAGTTCCATTAACACCCAATTTAAATTGATCAAATACTAAGTCTATTTCTATTTCACTATACTTATTATTCTGCCTTCAATATAAGTACCAGAAATAATATCTTTCTTTTATATATCATAATTATCTGTCTAACCCAACTAGATTGTAAACTAGAGTAGGAACCTTGTCTGGTATCTTCTCCACAGTATTTTCAATATGTTGATAACTGTCTGACACTTAAAAGACATTGAAGTGTATATATTGAATAAAAGGATAAATGATTTCCTTGAATCATGATTACTCTTCCTTAGACTTTTTCTCTTTTTCTTCTGTTGTTACATAATTTTCTATTATTTACAATGTATTCACACAATCATATGCACTCATTTAATCTTTAGTGTCAGTGCCCCAGCTTCAGAATATTAAAAGATTACTTTCTACTTCTATCTCAGTCTTACGAATTTAGCAGCTCCTTGCTTCTGTGTCCTCTGTCAAGCCATTGCACATTCCATGGATGGTATGTCACTGATGTGAATACTCTGCACACACTCATGATGTTCACAGGCTAGCAACTTTCCCTTTTGAATTGCTTTCACTGTGTTGGCCTTAGTTCTCATTACCCTTCATTTGCTTTTCTGATCCCAGTTAAGGTTCTCTTTCTGTACTGACTTCCATAAAATTATACCTTCAGGAAAACCCTACAGGAAACTTCTCTGAAAAGACAAGCTACCTGGTGTCTATTAAAGGGACCTCCAACTCATTATATTTCAGTTGTCTGTTTGAAATCATTTTGGAGCCCTTCTATGAATAATTCTAGAGATAGCCTAAAGCCCCTAGAAAACAATGAAAGTAACACAATAATTGCCTTAGAAATGAATAGACAGCAAGCAAAAATTACTGAGCAGTGTGGTAATACATTGATAGAATTATGAATGAGAGAGGATCCTAGAGAGAGTAGTTTAGGTTAAATTTAAGTATTGAAGTCAAAGCAGAACTGACTAAGCAGGAATGGAGAGATAAACATTTCAGCAAGGCCAGTAGCAAGGAAATTAAGAAATGATTTGTTTGGATTTTAAAAGGGTGCTTTGGGTGTGGAGCTAGAGTTTGATTATCAACACACCTTTCTCACTTGGCAAATGATCAATTAAGTTATATATCTCTCAAAAATTATTATTTGGAAGGAAAACTATTGATTTTACCTCAGAATGCTGCTGGAAAATTGAAAAGAAAAAACTAGCATAGTTTTATGTTTATACACTGAACTGTCTCTCCTCCACTTTAGGAATTTTATTTTAATTATTACATTTTATACATACATTATACTATAGTAACTGTGGTGGGCTGAATTCTGTCTCCCTTAAATTCATATATTGAAGCCCTATCCCCCAATGTGACTATATTTGGAGCTAGGGCCTTTAAAAAGGTAATTAAAGGTAAATAAAGTCATAAGAACAGGAATGTAATTCAATAGGATTGGCGTCCTTATAAGAAGTAGAAGGAACACCAGGGGTGCATGTGTGGAGAAAGGGCCATGTGAGGACACAGACTTCTTTCCTTAGCTTGCAGGTGGTTACCGTCTCTCTAGAAGTCTTAGGAGGAACCAAATCTGCCAATGCCTTGATCTTGGAGGTCCAGCTACCAGAATTGTGAGAAAATATAATTTTGTTGTTTAAGGTACCCATGTATGGTATTTTGCTATGGCAGCCCTAGCAAGCTAATATGGGAACCCTCGTAACCGAAACTAAGTTGCTCTTCAAAAATGATAAACTTCGGTGAGAGAATTTATATCAGGAAGGGAACAATGATTTTCACTTATATGCAATTTAATTAATTCAACAGCTTTTAAGCACTTGGTTCCAGGAACTATGTTAGAAGATGAAACAATGGCCAATTTTAAAGTAACTTATACAATGAAGGATTTCTGTAACTGATTTCTTACAATTATTTGTGAAGAATTACAATCCTCACATAAAAAAAAAAAAGAAAAAAAAAAAAAAAAGGTAGGATGCAGAGCACCTAAAGAATGCAACCAAGATTTCTCATTTGGGTTTGGAAAAGCTAAAAACAAACACTAATCCTATGGGAAAAAAAACCACACACACACACACAAACCAAACACAAATTCTTACTGTTCTGCCACAGTTAAGTCTACCTCACATTAAGGAATTTTTTTTTTCAAAGTAGAGAACCAGTAATGAAGTCAAGTTAAAGGCTGTAAACCAAATGTTTATTATAAGGTCATATAAATGAGTAGAAAGCTTACAGTTTCATAAATTCATTCTACTCTGTGTACTGGCTAGCAAAACACATATTTTATTTGTTTTTGTCATTTTATTGTTTTGCTCAGTACACTCCTGCACTTTACCTGTGAGAAATCAAAAGGGTTTTAGACACATAATCTAACATGTAGAAGAAATCTAGATATATTGCCAGTCACTTTTGTCTTCTCCTGTAATAAAATGTTATTTCCTCCTAAAAACACCATAACTATTTTTCAAGTACTACTAGATTCATTTTCAAAAAAAAAAATGATATTATTTGCTATCCACTGGCCTTGACTCATCTCCATTTTTCCTCAATTTAGAGTTTATCAGTGCTTTTAGCATTGCTTTACATTTATATTTCTTTATGAGATAAATTGTTTTAAAATAATTAAATGAAAGCAGAGCAGAGAAATGAGTTTAGTGGCAATAATTTAGAGAATTTTTAACTGTAAAGTGAACTCAGTTTTTGAAAAAACATCACAAGGTACCAAAACAGAGATATAGACCAATGGAACAGAACAGAGCCCTCAGAAATAATACCAGCCATCTGATCTTTGACAAACCTGACAAAAACAAGAAATGGGGAAAGGATTCCCTATTTAATAAATGGTGCTGGGAAAATTGGCTAGCCATAAGTAGAAAGCTGAAACTGGATCCTTTCCCTATTCCTTATACAAAAATTAATTCAAGATGGATTAGAGACTTAAATGTTAGACCTAATACCATAAAAACCCTAGAAGAAACCCTAGGTAATACCATTCAGGACATAGGCATGGGCAAGGACTTCATGTCTAAAACACCAAAAGCAACGGCAACAAAAGCCAAAATTGACAAATGGGATCTAATTAAACTAAAGAGCTTCTGCACAGAAAAAGAAACTACCATCAGAATGAACAGGCAACCTACAGAATGGGAGAAAATTTTTGCAATCTACTCATCTGACAAAGGGCTAATATCCAGAACCTACAAAGAACTCAAACAAATTTACAAGAAAAAAACCAACAACCCCATCAAAAAGTGGGCAAAGGATATGAACAGACACTTCTCAAAAGAAGACATTCATACAGCCAACAGACACATGAAAAAATGCTCATCATCACTCACCATCAGAGAAATGTAAATCAAAACCACAATGAGATACCACCTCACACCAGTTAGAATAGCAATCATTAAAAAATCAGGAAACAACAGGTGCTGGAGAGGATGTGGAGAAATAGGAACACTTTTACACTGTTGGTGGGACTGTAAACTAGTTCAACCATTGTGGAAAACAATGTGGTGATTCCTCAAGGATCTAGAACTAGAAATACCATTTGACCCAGTCATCCCATTACTGGGGATATACCCAAAGGGTTATAAATCATGCTGCTATAAAGACACATGGACATGTATGTTTGTTGCAGCACTAGTCACAATAGTAAAGACTTGGAATCAACCCAAATGTCCATCAGTGACAGACTGGATTAAGAAAATGTGGCACATATACACCATGGAATACTATGCAGCCATAAAAAAGGATGAGTTCGTGTCCTTTGTAGGGACATGGATGCAGCTGGAAGCCATCATTCTCAGCAAACTATTGCAAGAACAGAAAACCAAACACCGCATGTTCTCACTCATAGGTGGGAATTGAATAATGAGATCACTTGGACACAGGAAGGGGAACATCACACACTGGGGCCTATTGTGGGGAGGGGACGGAGGGGAGGAATAGCATTAGGAGATATACCTAATGTAAATGACGAGTTGATGGGTGCAGCACACCAACATGGCACATGTATACATATGTAACAAACCTGCACGTTGTGCACATGTACCCTAGAACTTAAAGTATAATAATAAAATAAAAATAAAATAAAAATAAAATAAAATAAGTGAACCAAAAAAAAAAAAAAAAATCACAAAATTTGACCAAAATATATGGAGATAAACTAGATAAATTCTGCAAAACCTCTAAGCATGTATTCATTCAAAAAAATATTACTGTTTATGGTAATGCACCAGGCCCTAGGGGTAAATGTAAACTAATTCTGATTCCTGTCCTTATATATGCAGTCTAACAATTATTACATACCAGGTAATAAATGCTTGGAATGTCCTGGGAACAGACAGTGGAGGCATCTAAATTAAAATGGGAAGACAAGGAAATCTTACTAGAAGAAGTGGTCAATGAGCTGAGCTTTGAAGAATGAACAGACATTGGTTAGTCAACAAGAAAATGAAATTTCAGGTAGAGAAAGTATCACTTGAGAAAGGTAAAAGGAAATATTAAACAACATTGCACAGCCAGAGATCCCTTAAAGACTCAGTATGGCTGGAGGAAAATATATGTAAGAATGAATAACTGAAGGTAATGTTACACATGTGCACAGGCATCATATCATGAGAGATTATGTTTGCATTTTATTTTGGGAACAATGGGACACTTTGGAGGTTTTAATAATTTTGTAATTTCTTTTAATCAGATTTGTACTTTAGAAGCTTTTCTGTGAAATGGTGTAGTGAGTATGTTATACTCAATTTTGACAGAGAAGAAAGATGCTAACCTCCAAGCTGGTTAAGAGCTTGAGACTCATATAGTTACAGACCCAAAAGGAAATCCTGTGTTTACCACTTACTTGGCAAAATTATCTGTGAGACCTTGGACAAAGTATATATAATATTTGGGGCTCAGTTTTTTTTCACTTCAAAAATAGAAATGGGGGTTGGGGCCAAGATGGCCGACTTGAAGCAGTAGTGTTAGGAGGCTCCTATCAAAGAAAACCATAATAAGCATGTGAATCCTTCACAGGCAACCAATGTATCCAGGTTCTCTCATCAAAATTGACTAGAAGGCTGGCAGGACCCACAGAGAGAAGGAAGAACAATGTGGTGCAGCAGCCCACC
Organism: Trachypithecus francoisi; assembly: GCF_009764315.1. Classification (NCBI taxonomy): domain Eukaryota; kingdom Metazoa; phylum Chordata; class Mammalia; order Primates; family Cercopithecidae; genus Trachypithecus; species Trachypithecus francoisi. The sequence continues at coordinate 55,599,020 of NW_022681458.1, read as the reverse complement.
TGAGAGCCACACAGGGAAGGGGAACCCCCTCTCCCCTCAGCCAAGGGAGGTGGTGAGTGAGCGTGCTGCCCAGCCAAGAAAAATGTGCTTTTTCCATGGAACTGTGCAACCCACGGATTGAAAGATCGCACTAGTGAACCCATGCCACCGAGGCCTAGTGTTCAACGCACAAATTCTTAGAGCCTCTCAGCTGGAATCTGCTTAAGCCTATCAAACTCCCGGGGGGAGGGGCGACCAACACAGACTGTGGCTGCCTGCTGTCTAATCCCTTTGAGCTCCTTGGGGGAGGGGAAGCAGCCAGCACTGGGACTCGAAACTGCCTAACCTGCTAAGCTTCCTGGGCAGGGGAAGGGTGGCTCCCATTTCTATAGCTCCAGAATATGCTTTTTCCCCTGATGGAGGCGGGGAGGCTGGATGGCTAGGTCCCAGGACTTTTCCCCACAGCCCAACACACCCGCTGTGGTAGTCTGCCACCAGAGTGCCTCTTCAGGCCTAACCCTGACCCATCCATTCTTAGTGGTTGGGGCTTCCCTGCAGGATCTCCAATAACTCCAGCCAGAGGCTCTAGGACAGAATTCAAATCTCCCTGGGCCTGAGACCCTAGCGGGAGGGATGGCCACAGTCTCCATGGACCAACAGACTTAGCCTCTCTTCCTGTAGTTCTGAGGAATCTGGGCAGCCCAGACAAGTGGGTTTCCCTCAAGCGAAACACACCCTTTCCACCAAGGGACAAAGTGCTTCATTAAACAGGTCCTGCTCCCCATGCCACTCAACTGGGTGAGACCCTCCAACAGGGGTTATCAGATACCCCATACAGGAGCAATTCTACTGAGATCAGATTGGTGCCCCTCAAGGTCAAAGGTCCCAGAAGAAGGAGCAGGCACCCATCTTTGCTGCTCTCCAGCCTCCTTGAGTGACATCTCTAGGCAGGAGTGCAAATCAGATGAACAGGGCCTTAAGTGAACCCCTAGCAAACTGCAGCAACCCAACAGAAGAAGGATCTCACTATTGAAAGTAAAACAAAGTCAGGTGCGATGTCTCACACCTGTAATCCCAGCACTTTAGGAGGCCGAGGTCGGTGGATCACCTGAGGTCGGAAGTTTGAGACCAGCCTGACCAACATAGAGAAACTCCTTCTCTACTAAAAATACAAAAAAAATAGCCAGGTGTGGTGGCATATGTCTGTAATCCCAGTTACTTGGGCAGCTGAGGCAGGAGAATTGCTTGAACCTGGGAGGCGGAGGTTGCAGTGAGCCATGATCGTGCCACTGCACTCCAGCCTGGATGACAGAACAAGACTCCATCAAGAAAGAAGAAAGAAAGAAAAAGAAAAGAAAGAAAGAAAGAAAGAAAGAAAGAAAGAAAGAAGAAAGAAAAGAAAGAAAGAAAGAAAGAAAGAAAGAAAAGAAAGGAAGGAAGGAAGAAGGAAGGAAGGAAAAGAAAAAGAAAGAAAGAGAGAGAGAGAGAAAGAAAGAAAGAGAAAGAAAGAAAGAAAGAAAGAAAGAAAGAAAGAAAAGAAAGAAAGAAAGAAGAAAGAAAAGAAAGGAAGGAAGGAAAAGAAAAAGAAAAAAGGGATAAAAGAAAGTGAAACAAACAAGCAGAAACTGACAACAACAGCATCAACAAAAACAACAGCAAAAAAGGCCTCCACAAATACCCCATCCAAGGGTCAGCAGCATAAAAGACTGAAACTGGACAAACTCATGAAAATGAGAAAGAATCAATGAAAAAAATGATGAAAACCCAAAAGGCCAGAGTGCCTCTTCTCCTCCAAATGGGCCATACTGCCCAAAGTAATTTACAGATTCAATGCTATTCTCTTCAAACTGCCATTGACTTCTTCACAGAATTAGAAAAAAACTATTTTAAATTTCATATGGAATCAAAGAAGACCCTGTATAGCCAAGATAATTCTAAGGAAAAAACAAAACAAACAAACAAACAAAAAACAAAGCTACAGGCATCAGGCTACCTGACTTCAAACTATACTACAAGGCTACAGTAACCAAAACAGCATGGTATGAGCACCAAAATAGACATATAGATGAATGGATCTGAACAGAGACTTCAGAAGTAACACCACACATCTACAACCATCTGATCTTCGACAAACCTGACAAAAACAAGCAATGGGGAAAGGATCTCCTATCCAGTAAATGGTGCTGGGAAAACTGACTAGCCATATGCATAAAATTGAAACTGGACCCCTTCCTTACACCTTATACAAATATTAACTCAAGATGGATTAAAGATGTAAATGTAAAGCCCCAAACCATAAAAACCCTAGAAGAAAACCTAGGCAATACAATTCAGTACATAGGTGTGGACAAAGGCTTCATGACAAAAATGCCAAAAGCAATAGCAACAAAAGCCAGTATTGACAAATGGGATCTCATTAAACTAAAGAGTTTCTGCACAGCAAAAGAAACTGTCATCAGAGGGAACGTCTCCCAACCTACAGAATGGGAGAAAATTTTTGCAATCTACCCATCTGAGAAAGGTCTAATATCCAGAATTTACAAAAAAACTTAAACATATTTACAAGAAAAAAAAAAAAAAAAAAAAAAACCACATCAAAAAGTGGGCAAAGGATATGAACAAACACTTATCAAATGAAGATATTTATGTGGCCAAAAAACAAATACAAAAATAAGCTCAACATCATTGATCATTAGAGAAATGCAAATCAAAACCACAATGATACCCTCTCACGCCAGTCAGAATGGTGATTATTAAATAGCCAGGAAATAATAGATGCTGGCGAGACTGTGGAGAAATAGGAATGCTTTCGCACTGTTGGTGGGAATGTAAATTAGTTTAACCATTGTGGAAGACAATATGGCAATTCCTCAAGGACCTAGAACCAGAAATATCATTTGACCCAGGAATCCCATTACTGGGTATACACCCAAAGGAATATTAATCATTCTACTATAAAGACACATGCATGTGTATTTTTATTGCAGCACTATTTACAATAGCAAAAACATGGAATCAACCTAATTGCCTATCAATTATAGGCTGGATAAAGAAAATGTGGTAGATATACACCATGGAATACTATGCAGCCATAAAAAGGAATAAGTTTGGGGACATGGATGAAGCTGGAAGCCGTCATCCTCAGCAAACTAACACAGGAACAGAAAACCAGACACTACATGTTCTCACTCATACGTGGGAGTTAAACACTGAGAATACATGGACACAGAGAGGAGATCATCACACACCAGGGCCTGTTGGTGGGTGGGGGTCGAGGGAAGGGAAATTAGAGGATGGGTCAATAGGTGCCGCAAACCACCATGGCACCTATATACCTATGTAACAAACCTGTACATTCTTCATATGTAGCCCTTTTTTTAAAAGAAAAAAAATAGAAATAGCAATAGTACTTACATCATGAGCTTATTGTGAAACTTAAATGAGAAGAAACATATCAAGCTTTTAACTATAATTATTGTTTAGTAAATATTGTATGTATTATCAATAATACTCTGGATGATCATTAATGTAAGCAACACAAAGACAATGGCAGTAAGAATGGAGAGAGATCAAGAATATAGAATCAAAAAGGCTTTATTACTCTTTGGATATGATTGAGATGGGGTCCTGGATTACTATCAGTGTTTTAGTTTAGATGGTTGGTACATCTTCACATTATTCATGAAGGCAGGGAGGAAAGAGGGATGACCAAGTTTAGAAGGAGATCATAAGTTAAGTTTGAAATATAGGAAATTTGAGACCCATGTGGGATGATCACATAGAGATAATCAGAAAGTAGTTGGGTGTAGATCAAGTGTTCTGGACTGCAACATAATCAATATAACAGGAAGAGTATACAGATTCAAAGGCACATAATGCCAGGGGTAGAAGCCATAAGTATAAATACACTTTTTTTTTTTTTTTTTTTTTTTGAATTTTTATTTTTATTTATTTTTTTTTTTTTTTATTTTTTATTATACTTTAAGTTCTAGGGTACATGTGCATAACGTTTATATCATGTATAACTCCCCAATGCAATCCCTCCCTCCTCCCCCCTCCCCATGATAGGCCCCAGTGTGTGATGTTCCCCTTCCCCAGTCCAAGTGATCTCATTGTTCAGTTCCCACCTATGAGTGAGAACATGCGGTGTTTGGTTTCTCTTCTTGTGATAGTTTGCTAAGAATGATGGTTTCCAGCTGCATCCATGTCCCTACAAAGGACGCAAACTCATCCTTTTTGATGGCTGCATAGTATTCCATGGTGTATATGTGCCACATTTTCTTAATCCAGTCTGTCACAGATGGACATTTGGGTTGATTCCAAGTCTTTGCTATTGTGAATAGTGCGGCAATAAACATACGTGTGCATGTGTCTTTGTAGTAGAGTAATTTATAATCCTTTGGGTATATACCCAGTAGTGGGATGGCTGGGTCATATGGTACATCTAGTTCTAGATCCTTGAGGAATCGCCATACTGTTTTCCATAATGGTTGAACTAGTTTACAATCCCACCAACAGTGTAAAAGTGTTCCTATTTCTCCACATCCTCTCCAACATCTATTGTTTCCTGACTTCTTAATGATTGCCATTCTAACTGGTGTGAGATGGTATCTCATTGTGGTTTTGATTTGCATTTCTCTGATGGCGAGTGATGACGAGCATTTTTTCATGTGTCTGTTGGCTGTATGGATGTCTTCTTTTGAGAAATGTCTGTTCATATCCTTTCCCCACTTTTTGATGGGGTTGTTTGTTTTTTTCTTGTATATTTGTTTGAGTTCTTTATAGGTTCTGGATATTAGCCCTTTGTCAGATGAGTAGGTTGCAAAAATTTTCTCCCATTCTGTAGGTTGCCTGTTCACTCTGATGGTAGTTTCTTTTGCTGTGCAAAAGCTCTTTAGTTTAATGAGATCCCATTTGTCAATTTTGGCTTTTGCTGCCGTTGCTTTTGGTGTTTTAGACATGAAGTCCTTGCCCATGCCTATGTCCTGAATGGTACTACCTAGATTTTCTTCTAGGGTTTTTATGGTATTAGGTCTAACATTTAAGTCTCTAATCCATCTTGAATTAATTTTCGTATAAGGGGTAAGGAAAGGTCCAGTTTCAGCTTTCTACTTGTGGCTAGCCAATTTTCCCAGCACCATTTATTAAATAGGGAATCCTTTCCCCATTTCTTGTTTTTGTCAGGTTTGTCAAAGATCAGATGGCTGTAGATGTGTGGTATTATTTCTGAGGACTCTGTTCTGTTCCACTGGTCTATTTCTCTGTTGTGGTACCAGTACCATGCTGTTTTGGTTACTGTAGCCTTGTAGTATAGTTTGAAGTCAGGTAGCGTGACGCCTCCAGCTTTGTCCTTTTGACCTAGGATTGTCTTGGCAATGCGGGCTCTTTTTTGGTTCCATATGAACTTTAAAGCAGTTTTTTCCAATTCTGTGAAGAAACTCATTGGTAGCTTGATGGGGATGGCATTGAATCTATAAATAACCTTGGGCAGTATGGCCATTTTCACGATATTGATTCTTCCTATCCATGAGCATGGTATGTTCTTCCATTTGTTTGTGTCCTCTTTGATTTCACTGAGCAGTGGTTTGTAGTTCTCCTTGAAGAGGTCTTTACATCCCTTGTAAGCTGGATTCCTAGGTATTTTATTCTCTTTGAAGCAATTGTGAATGGAAGTTCATTCCTGACTTGGCTCTCTGCTTGTCTGTTACTGGTGTATAAGAATGCTTGTGATTTTTGCACATTAATTTTGTATCCTGAGACTTTGCTGAAGTTGCTTATCAGCTTAAGGAGATTTTGGGCTGAGACGATGGGTTTTTCTAAATATACAATCATGTCATCTGCAAACAGGGACAATTTGACTTCTTCTTTTCCTAACTGGATACCCTTGATTTCTTTCTCTTGCCTGATTGCCCTAGCCAGAACTTCCAACACTATGTTGAATAGGAGTGGTGAGAGAGGGCATCCCTGTCTTGTGCCAGTTTTCAAAGGGAATTTTTCCAGTTTTTGCCCATTCAGTATGATATTAGCTGTGGGTTTGTCGTAAATAGCTCTTATTATTTTGAGGTACGTTCCATCAATACCGAATTTATTGAGCGTTTTTAGCATAAAGGGCTGTTGAATTTTGTCAAAAGCCTTTTCTGCATCTATTGAGATAATCATGTGGTTCTTGTCTTTGGTTCTGTTTATATGCTGGATTACGTTTATTGATTTGCGAATGTTGAACCAGCCTTGCATCCCAGGGATGAAGCCCACTTGATCATGGTGGATAAGCTTTTTGATGTGCTGCTGAATCCGGTTTGCCAGTATTTTATTGAGAATTTTTGCATCGATGTTCATCAGGGATATTGGTCTAAAATTCTCTTTTTTTGTTGTGTCTCTGCCAGGCTTTGGTATCAGGATGATGTTGGCCTCATAAAATGAGTTAGGGAGGATTCCCTCTTTTTCTATTGATTGGAATAGTTTCAGAAGGAATGGTACCAGCTCCTCCTTGTACCTCTGGTAGAATTCAGCTGTGAATCCATCTGGTCCTGGACTTTTTTTCGTGGTAGGCTATTAATTGTTGCCTCAATTTCAGAGCCTGTTATTGGTCTATTCAGGGATTCAACTTCTTCCTGGTTCAGTCTTGGGAGAGTGTAAGTGTCCAGGAAATTATCCATTTCTTCTAGATTTTCTAGTCGATTTGCGTAGAGGCATTTATAGTATTCTCTGATGGTTGTTTGTATTTCTGTGGGGTCGGTGGTGATATCCCCTTTATCATTTTTTATTGCGTCTATTTGATTCCTCTCTCTTTTCTTCTTTATTAGTCTTGCTAGCGGTCTGTCAATTTTGTTGATCTTTTCAAAAAACCAACTCCTGGATTCATTGATTTTTTGGAGGGTTTTTTGTGACTCTATCTCCTTCAGTTCTGCTCTGATCTTAGTTATTTCTTGCCTTCTGCTAGCTTTTGAATGTGTTTGCTCTTGCCTCTCTAGTTCTTTTAATTGTGATGTTAAAGTGTCAATTTTAGATCTTTCCTGCTTTCTCTTGTGGGCATTTAGTGCTATAAATTTCCCTCTACACACTGCTTTAAATGTGTCCCAGAGATTCTGGTATGTTGTATCTTTGTTCTCATTGGTTTCAAAGAACATCTTTATTTCTGCTTTCATTTCGTTATGTACCCAGTAGTCATTCAGGAGCAGGTTATTCAGTTTCCATGTAGTTGAGCGGTTTTGATTGAGTTTCTTAGTCCTGAGTTCTAGTTTGATTGCACTGTGGTCTGAGAGACAGTTTGTTATAATTTCTTTTCTTGTACATTTGCTGAGGAGTGCTTTACTTCCAATTATGTGGTCAATTTTGGAATAAGTGCGATGTGGTGCTGAGAAGAATGTATATTCTGTTGATTTGGGGTGGAGAGTTCTATAGATGTCTATTAGGTCCGCTTGGTGCAGAGATGAGTTCAATTCCTGGATATCCTTGTTAACTTTCTGTCTCGTTGATCTGTTTAATGTTGACAGTGGAGTGTTGAAATCTCCCATTATTATTGTATGGGAGTCTAAGTCTCTTTGTAGGTCTCTAAGGACTTGCTTTATGAATCTGGGTGCTCCTGTATTGGGTGCATATATATTTAGGAGAGTTAGCTCTTCCTGTTGAATTGATCCCTTTACCATTATGTAATGGCCTTCTTTGTCTCTTTTGATCTTTGATGGTTTAAAGTCTGTTTTATCAGAGACTAGGATTGCAACCCCTGCTTTTTTTTGTTCTCCATTTGCTTGGTAGATCTTCTCCATCCCTTTATTTTGAGCCTATGTATGTCTCTGCATGTGAGATGGGTCTCCTGAATACAGCAGACTGATGGGTCTTGACTCTTGATCCAGTTTGCCAGTCTGTGTCTTTTAATTGGAGCATTTAGTCCATTTACATTTAAGGTTAATATTGTTATGTGTGAACTTGATCCTGTCATTATGATATTAACTGGTTATTTTGCTCATTAGTTGATGCAGTTTCTTCCTAGCCTCGATGGTCTTTATATTTTGGCATGTTTTTGCAATGGCTGGTACCGGTTGTTCCTTTCCATGTTTAGGGCTTCCTTCAGGGTCTCTTGTAAGGCAGGCCTGGTGGTGACAAAATCTCTAAGCATTTGCTTATCTGTAAAGGATTTTATTTCTCCTTCACTGATGAAACTTAGTTTGGCTGGATATGAAATTCTGGGTTGAAAATTCTTTTCTTTAAGAACGTTGAATATTGGCCCCCACTCTCTTCTGGCTTGTAGAGTTTCTGCCGAGAGATCTGCTGTTAGTCTGATGGGCTTCCCGTTGTGGGTAACCCGACCTTTCTCTCTGGCTGCCCTTAAGATTTTTTCCTTCATTTCAACTTTGGTGAATCTGGCAATTATGTGTCTTGGAGTTGCTCTTCTGGAGGAGTATCTTTGTGGCGTTCTCTGTATTTCCTGAATTTGAATGTTGGCCTGCCCTACTAGGTTGGGGAAGTTCTCCTGGATGATATCCTGAAGAGTGTTTTCCAACTTGGTTCCATTTTCCCCCTCACTTTCAGGCACCCCAATCAGAGGTAGATTTGGTCTTTTTACATAATCCCATACTTCTTGCAGGCTTTGTTCATTTCTTTTTCTTCTTTTTTCTTTTGGTTTCTCTTCTCGCTTCATTTCATTCATTTGATCCTCAATCGCTGATACTCTTTCTTCCAGTTGATCGAGTCGGTTACTGAAGCTTGTGCATTTGTCACGTATTTCTCGTGTCATGGTTTTCATCTCTGTCATTTCGTTTATGATCTTCTCTGCATTAATTAGTCTAGCTGTCAATTCTTCCACTTTTTTTTCAAGATTTTTAGTTTCTTTGCGCTGGGTACGTAATTCCTCCTTTAGCTCTGAGAAGTTTGATGGACTGAAGCCTTCTTCTCTCATCTCGTCAAAGTCATTCTCTGACCAGCTTTGATCCGTTGCTGGCGATGGGCTGTGCTCCTTTGCAGGGGGAGATGCGCTCTTATTTTTTGAATTTCCAGCTTTTCTGCCCTGCTTTTTCCCCATCTTTGTGGTTTTGTCTGTCTCTGGTCTTTGATGATGGTGACGTACTGATGGGGTTTTGGTATAGGTGTCCTTCCTGTTTGATAGTTTTCCGTCTGACAGTCAGAAGGACTGTCTGTTGGTCTGTTGGAGATTGCTTGAGGTCCACTCCAGACCCTGTTTGCCTGGGTATCAGCAGCAGAGGTTGCCAAAGATAGAATATTGCTGAGCAGCGAGTGTACCTGTCTGATTCTTCCTTTGGAAGTTTCCTCTCAGGGATGACTCCACCCTGTGAGGTGTGGGGTGTCAGACTGCCCCTAGTGGGGGATGTCTCCCAGCTAGGCTACTCAGGGGTCAGGGACCCACCTGAGCAGGCAGTCTGTCCGTTCTCGGATCTCAACCTCCGCGTTGGGAGATCCACGGCTCTCCCCAAAGCTGTCAGACAGAGTCGTTCGCCTCTGCACCGCCCCCGCTGCTTTCCCTATTGGACCTCAGCTGTGGGCTGTCCCCAGAGGTGGAGTCTACAGAGACAGGCAGGTTTCCTTGAGCTGCTGTGAGCTCCACCCAGTTCGAGCTTCCCAGCGGCTTTGTTTACCTACTTAAGCCTCAGCAATGGCGGGCGCCCCTCCCCCAGCCTCGCTGCTGCCTTGCGGATAGATCGCCGCAGACGGCTGTGTTAGCAGTGAGGGAGGCTCCGTGGGCGTGGGACCCTCCCGGCCAGGTGTGGGATATATTCTCCTGGTGTGCCTGTTTCCTTAAAGCGCAGTATTGGGGTGGGAGTTACGCGATTTTCCAGGTGTATGTGTCTCAGTTCCCCTGGCTAGGAAAACGGATTTCCTTCCCCCTTGTGCTTCCAGGTGAGGCGATGCCTCGCCCTGCTTCAGCTCACGCTGGTCAGGCTGCAGCAGCTGACCAGCACCGATTGTCCGGCAGTCCCTAGAGAGATGACCCCAGTACCTCAGTTGAAAATGCAGAAATCACCGGTCTTCTGTGTTACTCGCGCTGGGAGTTGGAGACTGGAGCTGTTCCTATTCGGCCATCTTGCTCCGCCCCCTAAATACACTTAAAAGAGTAATTAAATAAAAATATACAAAGAAGATTATAAACAAATTATGACAAAAGTATTTTTTAAAGTTATGTTTAAAAAAAAAGAAACTGAGGTATAAGATGGTCTCAATGAATTAGCAATAACGTCAAATGCCATAGGACAATCTGGTAAGATAAGGACAATCACTAATCCACAAGTCCTACTAACAGGAAATAGATTACCATCTCCATTCTTATATTTGTTCCCCATATAAATCAAAAATTAAAAGTCTTAACTTTTGGATATTTTCTGAGAATTCTACTTTAAAGATGCATAGATCTGAACTGCTGAGAGTTATTATATAATTTAAAAAATGTTTGCATTATTTACTGGTATTATTTATTTACTTTTAATTCACCACCACTTTCCCAAGGACATTATAAAAGTGTCCCTGAATTGTTCAAGGGGCAGTTAAACATTAACTTAGAGATAGCTCTTTTAAAATTGGGGAAGAGAGAAGCTTATATAGTTCATAAATCAAGACCACTGGTAATGACAACCATTTAAATGCAATAATTCAACTCAGATCAAAAAGTCACCTTAAAATAACACATTTTAAACTTAGTCTATGAAGAATTGTGGGAGGTTGACTATTGGTGACTTCATCTGTAGAACTGAAAATGTACTGATTAGATCACCAAAGAAACACATGTGGATTGATTTCCACCATCCCACTATTTAGCACTCCTAAAAGGGTATATAGAAAATAACAAACTAAAAATAAGATACTAGTTTTGTCTAAATCCCTCCTACTTGTGCACTAGATCCCATCCCCTCTCACTTGCTCCAAGGATTCACTTCACAAACTCTACTCTCTTCTGAATCCTTGATTTCTCCCTTTCTGTTCTCCCATTAAAAATAAATGAAATTGAAATAAATATATTATTTCACTTGACTTGGTTTTATTTATGTGCCAGTTCTTCCCTAAAGCCCTAATTTCTCTTCCTTCCTTTGCAGTAAAAAGTATGTTTATATTTGCTGTCTCCAACTTCTTTCTTTACATTTTCTCTTAAACACACTCTTATAAAGGTTTCTGCCTATCCCTCTACCAAACTGCTTTGTTAATATCTCCAATAATCTGTGTGCTGCTAAATCTATGTTGAGTCCAGTTATCTTCACTGGCTTACTAGCAGCAACCTTTGCCACAGTTGATATTTTGGTTTTCCTTGATATACTTTCTTTACTTGGCCTCTTTTCAGGTTTTCTCCTCATCACTGCCTGCTGCTTTTGTTTCCTTTCTTGATTCCTTTTCTACCTGACCTCTCAAAGTTCTTCCATTGGCCTCCCCTCCCCTCCCCTCCCCTCTCCTCTCCTCCCCTCCTTTTTTCTCAGCAAAGCAAATTTACTTTTGCGCAGTAGGGTGCTTCTCGTAGGGCTGGTTGCTGCCAAAGCACACTGAAGAAAGGAGAGTAGAAGCTTTTATTCCTAATGCGACTCCTGCCCCGTGTCCTTTCCCCATTGGCTGGGGTCGGACTGCACAATCTAAACTAGACCCAATTGGCTAAACATTTAAACTTTCTTAGATAAGATGGGCGCGTGATGGGAAAGAGGGGAGAGGAGGAAGGGGTCATCTACAGAGGACTACAGAGCCAGTCTTTTCCCAGATAAGGAAAGGAATGTGAGCTGGGGCATGTGGCTTCTCCTTTCTTTCTACATTCTCTCTCCCGGTAACCTAAAGCTCCACCACAACTTTAAAATCTACTTATATGTGGGCAACTCTAAATTTTTTATTTAATCCAAACATTTTTTCCTGAACTTTAGATTTAATAATATAAATGTCTTCTGGACATTTCAAACTCAATATTTTCGAAACTGACTTTCTGACAATTTCTCCAATTTTCTAGTCACAGACCAGTTTTACCCCATCTCAATTGATCCATCCCTTCAGTTTCTCAAGCTAAAAATATCACAGTTATCCTGATCCTATATTTCTTTCATGCCCCACATCTACTTATTTAGCAAAATCCGTTGACTCTACCTTCAAATATATCCAACATGTTACCACTTTTCACCATCCTTATTTTATTCCACCATTCTTTCTCATCTAGTTTGCTGCAATTACCCCCAACTGCTCAACCAGCCTCTACCTTTGCACCCCCTACAATCTATTCTCAACACAGAAATCAAATCTTGTCATCACTTTCCTAAAACTTTCTAAACAACTTCACACCTCAGAATAAAAAAGAAAACCTTTTCAATGTCTACAAGAGTCTGCATATTTTCTTTTCTCCAACCCCTACCCTTGTGCTACTTCTCTAAATGGTTCTTGCACTTTTGTCTCCCTGAATCTCTTGGCTCTATACACAGTAGTCACTAGTTCCTTAAACAAAGCATGCGTGCTCCTTATAGCACCCATACATTGGCTCTTCCCTCGGCCTTAAATGTTTTCCCTGCAAATAGCTGCTTAGCTAACTCCCTCTTTTATCTCAACATTTCGGTCAGATTTCAGATATAAATGAAGCCTACCCCAACCCCCATCTTTAAAATTGTAGCCATCTTCAGATTCTCCCCCAGTCTCCTTTTTTTTTTTTTTTGTAATTTTTAAAAATTCTTCTCTACTCTTATCAACTTTCAAAATGCTGTGTAATTTATGACTTACTATATTTCTTTTTGTTGTTTGTCTCCCATTACAAGTTAAGGGAGTTTGATCTGTTTTGTTCAACGATATATTCCAAGCACCTAGAACAGTGTATGGCACATAGTAGTAGGTACAGAATAAATAAATATCTGTTTTTGAGTGACTGTTTGAAAAACAATCTTAACTAACTTAAATTGCACTTGTTGTCCCTTCATGATTCCAAATCAAAGGTCAAACTGGAGGTTTCATTGGATTACTTTTAAATAGGTGCATAGCATTATAATCTGCACTCATCCCTTTATAATTTGTCATTAAATAATACAACAAAAATGGGTAATGCTTAAAATTCCCTTATTCTTATCATTCAGTATCTAAGCATCACTATCTTTCTGGCAATAAAGTCTCCTTATGTGTCAGATCATTTGAGATTTGTATTAATTACAATCAAAACAATCCTTTAAAAAAACCTCCATATTTATACATCTATTGTATATACGTGTAAATACTACTTTTGCCTAAAGATATATCAAATAAGATTCAAATAATGGCAAAAATAGTAATACAAAGATAATTACATTTGGGGTAAATTTTTTACGTTTAATATGTTTCTGTATTGCTGAAATCATGTATTTAGTACATATAATTTTATAAAAAACAAAAATGTAATATTATTTAAAAGAATTAAAAGTACCATTAGAGGAAAAGAAATGAGACGTGTAACTCCCAAACCACAAGAGGAGGATAAATGAAATATGAAGCAAAATCAAATAATTCAACAAAAGGCAGTCAGGGATGAAAAAAATAAAATAAAAATAGAATGTAAAACAGAAATAAGCTTAAAAAGCATCAAAACATCATTTTACTAAATCATGAAACGTTTAACTACATTATAGTCCCTTAGAAAACATAAATACTATCAGGTTTAAATATAAAATTTCTAACTTTGCTATATGTTATTTAAGATGAGGAAAGGCGAAAACAAAGAGGAAATAAACTTAATTCATGAAACAAGCAAAAGTTGCTCCTTGTCAAAGCACCTCTTTCTCACAAATGATAGAGCATGTTCAAATCAACCAATCAAAGAAGAAAAATAATTTACAAGCATAAGAAAGAAAAAATTTTCATTATCATACAGTAATAAAAACAATTTATGTTGTAACATGTATTTTATTTGTATTACAATATAAACGATATTACCATTTATCATATGTACATTATTGTATAAAATTTTAATATATGATACTATAAAGACAAGATCAAGAGAATCAGATAATTCTTAGAATTAGCAAGGTTTCCAAATACAAAAATCAACTTATAAAAATCAATATATAGTAGAACACCAAAAATAACAAAAATAGAAATAAATATTTATAGTAGCAACAAAACTCTAAAGTAGCCAGGACATAATAAACCATGTACAAAATTACTATAGAATATATTTTTAAAGCCTATTAAATGATAAAAGGAAACTATCAAAAAAGACCTTTACAATATTGATGCCAATTTTTACAAATTAATCTATATATTCAATGAAGTTTTAATATATATTCCAGGAGGATTTGGGGAAGAAAACTGATAAACTAAGTGTTATCCTGGGGAAAAATATGATCTACCAAAGCTAAGATGATTTGGAAATAGAAAGCAAAAACAGGAGATGTTTCCTGCTTAATGTTAAGCTATATTACAAAGTCTCGGTAGGTTCAATGGTGTTAAACTGTTGTAGAAAAGATAAATCAAAAATAAATAAGTAAATAAGCCAAATGGAGAAACCCAAAACAATCTATGTGTATGCAGAACTTAGTATCTGAAAATATATGAGAATACTCCCTCAGTAAGAAAACAATGGAATATGTATTGAATGTTACTGAGAAATTCTCCTTAATCTATGAAGAAGAATAAAGATGGATCTGTTCCTCTCATCATAATCTAAAAGGAATTTGACATCACTGAAATGTCAAAATATAAAAGGTATAAAGTTAACAGAAGACAATAGGGGACTATTTTGTGATTACAGCTAAGGAAGAATGTATTAGACAATACCCAAAGAGGAACAACTTCATAACGTGACAAGTTGACATATTTTATCCTTTCAAAATAAAATATATTTGTTCAACACTAAAAATTAAATCAACAATTCTCAAAGTTCCATCATAAAACCTAGGGTAGAGGTGGGGGTACCCAAGACCCTTTCATAGAGTTCATGTAGTTAAACTTATTTTTATAATACTCTTACATCATCACCTTTTTCACATGTTGGTATCTTTCCTGATGGTGCACAAGCAATGATGGATAAAATTACTGGTGCCTTAGCTCAAATCATGGTTGCAATGCCAAGTTGTCCCATTGTCCCAGTAGTCATTGAATTCTTCACTGCCACGTACTCACAGTTACTTAAAAATGCCATTTTCACTGAACTTTTCTTGATGAAGCAATACAAATTAATAAATTTTTAAAATCTTGATAGCTGAGGAGTACGCTTCTCTTAAATAGTCCGTGTGAATAGATGGGGAGTATGTATAAAGCACTTCTTCTACAAACTGAAGTACAAATTGTCTCAAGCAAAAGTACTTGCATGATTGGTTAAATTTGGAGCTGAATTATTATTCCTTTCATGGAAAAAATAACTACAGTTATTCAGACTCTAGTATTTGGCAGACATCTCCAAAATGAATCAAGTAGGCCTTCACTTCAAAAAAAAGTTAACAGTATTTATTACCAACAATAAAATGCAAGATTTCAGCCAAAAGTCAGGGTCTCAATTTTGTGATGAGATTAGTAGTAATAGTAACAAAATCAGTTTGTGGGGATTTTATAATTAATGGGTCAACATTTAGAAAACCTACAGTAACTCAGTGTATCAAATATTTCTCAAGTGGTCAATAAGTTACATCACATCACTTATGGGAAACAGATTGATTTGAAATGCAACATGGATTAATAGATTTTAATGAAACAGAGTAAAAATGCTCATTAGCCTGGGTGCAGATGCTCACACCTATAATTTTAGTACTTTGGGAGGCCAAGACCAGAGGATTGCTTGAACTCAGAAGTTCAAAACCAGCCTGAGCAATATAGTGAGACCTCATGTCTATAAAAAATTAAAAAATTAGTCAGGCATTGTAGCACCCACCTGTAATCCCAACTGCTCAGGAGACTGAAATAGGATCGCTTGAGCTTATGAAGCTTAGTTTGGCTGGATATATATTCAAGGATTTAAAGGAATAAAACTATGTAGGAGATGAAAAATGAAATGGCCATTTTAAGAAAGACCTAAATTGATCTAATAGAGCTGAGAAGCTTACTTCAAGAAATTCAAAGTACAATTGCAAGCCCTAACAGCAGAACTGACCAACCTGAGGAAAGAATCTCAGAGCTCAAAGACCAGTCTTCCAAAATAACTCAGACAAAAATAAATTAAAAAACAATAAAGATGATTGAACACAACCTCTAAGAAGAAATATGGGATTATGGAAAATGACCAAATCTAAGACTCATTGGTGTCTCTGAAAGACAGAGAAGGCAAGTAACTTGGAAAACAATTTCAGGGTATCATCCATGAAAATGTGCCCAACCTCAGTAGAGAGGCCAACATTTAAATTCAGGAAATACAGAGAATGCCTGTGAAATACTACACAAGAAGACCATCCCCAAGACACATAGTCATCAGATTCTACAAAGTCAAAATAAAAGAAAAAATGTTAAAGACAGCTAGAGAAAACAGGCAGGTCACCCGCAAAGGGAACCCCATCAGGCTCACAGCAGACCTTTCAGCAGAAACTCCACAAGTCAGAAGAGATTGGAAACCCATATTCAACATTCTTAAAGAAAAGAAATTCCAACCAAGAATCTTATATCCAGCCAAACTAAGCTTCATAAGTAAAGGAGAAACAAGATCCTTTTCAGAGAAGCAAATGCTAAGGGAATTCATTACCACCAGACCTTCCTTACAAGAGGTCTTGAAGGGAGTGCTAAATATGGAAAAGAAATACAGTTGCCAGCCACTACAAAAACACACTTAGGTATATGGACCAAAGTCACACCATAAAGCAATCATACCAACTAGTATATATAATAACTAGCTAACAACAGGATGACAGTATTAAATCTTCGCATATCAATGCTGGCCTTGAATGTAAATGGGCTAAATGCCCCAATTAAAAGGCACTGAGTGGCAAGTTGGATAAAGAAATAAGACTCAATGGTATGATGTCTTCAAGAGACTCATCTCATATGCAATGAAACCCATAGGTTCAAAGTAAGAGAATAGAAAATAGATATCTACGGAATTCTTCACCCAAAAAACAACAGAATATACATTCTTTTCATCAGCACATGGGACGTACTCTAAAATCAACCACACAATCAGACATAAAACAATACTCAGCAAATTCAAAAAAAAGAAAAAAAAAATTTGGGAGGCTGAGGTGGGTAGATCACCTGAGATCAGGAGTTTGAGGCCAGCCTGGCCAACATGGTGAGACCCCCTGTCTACTAAAAATACGAAAATTAGTTGGAAGTGATGACAGGCATCTGTAACCCCAGCTACTCGGGAGGCTGAGGCAGGAGAATCACTTGAGCCAGGGAGGCAGAGGTTGCAGTGAGCTGAGATCGTGATATTGCACTCCAGTCTGGGCAACAAGAGTGAAACTCATCTCAAAAAAATAAAAATAAAACAAAAGAAAAAGAAAACAACAACAACAACAAAGTCATATGAACCACACTCTATGATCACAGAGCAATAAAAATAAAATCAATATGAAGAAAATCACTCAAAATCATACAATTACATGGACATGAAACAACCTTCTCCTGAATGATTTTTGGATAAATAACAAAATTAAGGCAGAAATAAAGAAATTCTTTGAAACTAATGAGAACAAATATACAACATACCAGAATCACTGAGACACAGCTAAAGCAGTCTTAAGAGGGAAGTTTATAGCACTAAACATCCACATCAAAAAGTCAGACAAATCTTAAATTAATGACATTAACATCACAACTATAGGAACTAGAGAGGAACTAGAGAAACAAGAACAAGCCGACCCCAAAGCTAGAAGAAGATAAGAAGTTACCCAATTCAGAGCTATACTGAAGGAAATTGAGATGAAAAAAAAAAAAGATTAATGAATCCAGGATTTGGTTTCTGAAAAGAATTAATAAGATACATAGACCACTAGCTAGACTAATAAAAAGAGAAAATCCAAATAAACACAATCAGAAATAACAAATGGGAAATAACCACTGAACCCCACAAAAATACAAAAATCCCTCAGAGAATACTATGAATATCTTTATGCACACAAGCTAGAAAACCTAGAAGAAATGGAAAAATTCCTGAAAACATAGAACCTCTCCAGATTGAACTAAGAATAAATTAAATTCCTGAACAGACCACTAACAAGTTCTGAAATTGAATCAATAATGAAGACCTTAACAACCAAAAAAAAAACCCAGGACCAAGCAGTTTCACAACTGGATTCTACCAGTTGCATAAAGAAGAGCTGGTACCATTCCTATTGAAACTACTCCAAATAATTGTGGAGGAATAACTACTCCCTAACTCATCCTATGAGGCCAGAATCAACCTGATACCAAAACTTGGCAGAGACACACACAAAAGATGAAAACTTCAGGGTAATGTCATTGATGAACACAAATGCAAAAATCCTAAACAAAATACTAGCAAATGAAATCCAGCGGTTTAACAAAAAGTCAATTCACCCCAGATATCAAGTATATCAAGTAGACTTTATCATCTATGTAAAGTAGGCTTTATCATAAATCAATATGCAAGATTGGTTTAACACACAAACACAAAAATCAATAAAGGTGATTAATCATATAAACAGAACTAAAAGCAAAAACCCAGTGATTATCTCAACTGATCCAGAAAAGGCTTTCAATAAAACATTCCTTCATGTTAAAAACCCTAACACTGAAGGAACATACCCCAAAATAATAAGAGCCATCTATGCCAAACCCATAGCTAATATCATACTAAATGGGCAAATGCTAGAAGCATTACACTTGAAAATTGGCACAAGATAAAGATTCTAGCTTACACTCCTATTTAACATAGTATTGGAAGTCCTGAACAAGCAATCAGGCAAGAGAAAAAAATAAAGGCATCAAAATAGGAAGAGAGGAAATAAAACTATCCGTTTGCAGATGACATGATTCTGTACCTAGAAAACCCCATAGTCTCTGCTCAAAATCTCCTAGGTCTGATAAACAACTTTAGCAATGTTTCGGAATACAAAATTGTAAAATACTTTGCAAATATTTTCAGAATGGGAGAAAATATTTGCAAAATCAATGTACAAAAATTGCTAGCATTCCTATACACCAAGAACAGCCAAGTGAGAGGCAAATCAGGAACACAATTCCATTCACAATTGTCACAAGAAGAATGAAATTCCTAGGAATAAAACTAACCAGGAATGTGAAAGATCTCTACAATGAAAATTACAAAACTGCTCAAATAAATCAGAGATGACACAAACAAACAGAAAAGCTTTCCATGTTTATGGACAGAAATAGTCGATATTGTTAAAATTGCCATACTGCCCCAAGCAATGTATAGATCCAATGGTATTCCTATCAAGCTACCAATGACAAACTTCCTAGAGACTTGCTGAATGGAACTTTACCTAGAGACTTGCTGAATGGTTTTGACCAAAATGCTGATAATGATATGGATGGACAATGAAGTTCAGGCTGAGGTGATCTCAGACAGAGATGAGAAAATTATTGGGAATTGGAGTAAAGGTCACTCTTGCTATGCTTTAGCGAAGAGACTGGTGGCATTTTGCCCCTGCCCTAGAGACCTGTAGAACTTTGTAATTGAAAGAGATGATTTACAGTATCTGGTGGAAGAAATTTCTAAGCAACAAAGTATTCAAGAGGTGACCTGGCTTTTTCCAAAAGTTTACAGTCATATATTTTCATAAAGAGATTATCTGAAATTGGAACTTTTGTTTAAAAGGAAAGCAGAACATAAAAGTTCAGAAAATTTGCAACCTCACCATGGAATAGAAAAGAAAAACCCATTTTCTGAGGAGAAATTCAAGCCTGCTGCATAAATTTGCATAAGAAACAAGGAATCAAATGTTAATAACCAACACAAAGGGAAAATGTCTGCAGGGCATTTCAGACATCTTCATTGGAGCCCCACCCATCAGAGACCCAGAGACATAGGACAGAAAAAATGGTTTTATAGGCAGGGCCCAGTGCCCTGATGCTCTGTGCAGCCTGAGGATGCGGTGCCCAGCATACCAGCCACTCTAGCTCCAGCCATGGCTTAAAGGGGCCAAGTTACAGCTCGGGCTGTGGTTTCAGAGGTGCGTGTCCCAAGCCTTTGCAGCTTTCATGTGGTGTTGGCTCTGTGGATGCACGGAAAGCAAGAGTTTGGGGGCTTCCACCTAGATTTCAGAGGATATATGGAAATGCCAGGATGTCCAGGCCAGACAAGTCTGCTGCTGGGGTGGAGTCCTCATGGATAACCTCTACTAGGGCAGTGCAGAGGGGAAATGTGTGTTGAAGCCCCCACACACAGTCCCCACTGGGGCACTGCATAGTGGAGCTATGAGAAGAGGGCCACCATCGTCCAGACCCCAGAATGGTAGGTCTACTGACAGCTTACACCATGTGCCTGGAAAAGCTACAGGCACTCAATACCAGCCTATGAAAGCAGCCATGGGGGCTGTAGCCTGCAGAGCCACAGGAAAGAGCTGCCCAAGCCTTGGGAACTTACCTCTTGCATCAGCATTTCCTGGATGTGAGACATGCAGTCAAAGGAGATTACTTTTGGAGCTTTAAGATTTAATGAGTGCCCTGCTGGGTTTCCAAATTGCAATGGGCTTGTAGCCCCTTTCTTTTGGACAATTTCTCCCATTTGTATAGAACATTTACCCAATGCCTGGGCCCACTGCATCTTATAAGTAACTAACTTATTTTTTTATTTTACAGACTCATAGGAGGAAGGGACTTGCGTTGTCTCAGGTAAGACTTTAGACTTGGACTTTTGGGTTAATGCTGGAATGACTTAAGACTTTGAGGGACTGCTGGGAAGGCATAATTGGTTTTGAAATGTGAGAAAGACATGAGATTTGGGAGGGTCTGGGGTGGAATAATATGGTTTGGCTCTGTGACCCCACTCAAATCTCATCTTGAATTTTAATCCCCCTGTGTCGGAGAAGGGGCCTATTGGGAGATTATTGAATCATGGGAGTCATTCATACTGTTCTCATAATAGTGAGTGACTGCTCACAAAATATGATGGTAAAAAGTGTTTAGCAATTTCCTCAAGCCCTGTTGCCATGTGAAGCAGGTCCTCACTTCCCCTTCACCTTCCAACATGATTGTAAGTTTCCAGAGGCCTCCCCAGCCATTCAGAACTGTGAGTCAATTAAGCCTTTTTTCTTCATAAATTTCCCAGACTCAGGTAGTCCTTCATAGCAGCGTAAAAATGAACTAATACAGCCAGCAACAGGGGAAGGAATCATCATTCAATAAATGGCGCTGGATAACTGGCTAACTGGCTATATGCAGAAGATTGAAACTGAACTCCTTCCTTATATCATACACAAAAATCAATTCAAGATAGATTAAATACTTAAATGTAAAACCTAAAACTTGCAAAATCCCTGACAGATAACTTAGGAAATACCATTCTAGACATAGGAACTTGGTAAGATTTTATGATGAATATCTCAAAAGCAATTGCAACAAAAATAATAATTGACAAATTGGACTTAAACTAAAGAGCTTCTGGATAGCAATATAAAATGTCAACAGATTAAACAATGTACAGAATGAGAGAAAATATTTTCAAGCTATGCATCTGACAAAAGTCTAATATCTGAAATATATAAGGAAATTAACAAATTAACAAAGAACAAGCAACCCCATTAAAAAGTAGGCAAATGACATGAACAGACACTTTTCGAAAAGAAGACATACACACAGCTAACAAGAATATGAAACAATTCTCAATGTCACTAATTATTAGAGAAATGCGAATCAAGACCACAATGAGAAACCATCTCTCACCAGTCAGAATGACTATCATTAAAAAGTAAAAAAATAACAGATCATGCCCAGGTTGCAAAGAAAAGGGGAATGCTTATACACTGTTGGTGGGAGTGTAAATTAGTTCAGCCATTGTGGAAAGCAGTTTGTTGATTTCTCAAAGAACTCAAAGCAGAATTACCATTCAATCCAGCAATTCCATTATTGTGTATGTTCCCAAAGGTAGAGAAATCATTCTATACAATGTGGACATGAACATGCTGCCCTAGCTTAGGTCAGCAATGTAGGCAAGTAGATTGAGCTGATGCCCTCAGGGGTCTTGACCTTGACCTCCTTGAGCTATATGAGTGCCCTGACAGCCTCTGCTAGTCCATTCATGTCCTTGGTGTTGTTGACCTGTATCCTTTTAAAGCCCTTCTTTTCCTTCATGGCAAAGCACACGTTCCTCACGAACTTGGGGCGCACTCCTTTAAGAGGTTCATATCCTTGTAATCGAGGTTTCTTGATGCCATTTCTGTGCCATTTTTGGGACTAGTGCATGGTGTTGTTCTTGAACTTGGCCATATCTGCACCATAAACTGCAGCTCCTCTACTTGTGTTTCTTTGTGGTCATTCACAGACATGTGCAGAGCAGCCCAAAATTCAGATCATCCAATGTGCACGTTCTGAGCTGAGGTCAAATCATATGTTGCCCTGCCTTCTTTTTACAGCTCTTATACTGTAAACAAGCAAAATTTTCAGACTATTTAGTGACACATTTTTCATATTTTTGTTCATGCTTTCTGTTAGAGATGTTGCTATTTAAAATTGCCCCAAAGTATAGTGCTGAAGTGCTTGTCTAATGATCCTAAGCACATGAAGGCTGTGTGTGCCTTATGGAAAATACGTATGTCAGATATGCTTCATTCAGGCATGAGTTATACTGCTGTTGGCTGTGTATTCAGTGTTAATGAAAATACAATATCTTTTAAATAAGGTGTTGAAACATAAAACAAGGTTATATGTCAACCGATCTTTTTAAAAAATATTGTTACTAGACACTCTCAGGAAACTAACCTTGTACTTCCTGTAAGAGTAGTGGTTGCGTATTTGCCAATTCTATGTTTGCAGTGACTTTATACCACATAGTGACTACAAATAATAAAAATTGGCTGTTCATTTTTCCATTTCTTTCACCATGAACAGCTATATACCCTGGATGTTATGCATAAACCAAACAAGATTCAGAGAGGTGAGGAGAAAAAGGTAGACGGGTCAGGGACTTCAGGGCTCAGAGTAACATGACAGCAATTTTTTTGGAGTTTGTCATTTTTTTGCCTCATATATTCTGGATTAGTTGCAGAGGAGGCCAAGAACCTAGAATTCCTCTTCTTTATTCCCCTCTCTCTCCCTCCCTCCATCCTTCTTTGTCTCTTCTTTCTTTCATTCATATTGGTATATGAATATATCATACATATCAATATGAATGAAATATAATTAATATTTACATATATGTCAATATATGTTATTAAAAATATTTTTAAATATCTAGTAAATTAACATATATTCATATATAGTTTCAAATTATGCTATATAAAAAGATAATAGAGACAAATAGAAAATTCAAAATGCTATGTACCTGTATTAGGGTTCTCTAGAGGTATGTCTATATATATATACACACACATATATTATATATGTATACACATATACACATACATATATATGTATATAAAGGGGACTTTATTAAGTATTAACTTACACAATTGCAAGGTTGCACATAGGCTGTCTGCAAGCTTGAGGAGTAAAGAGAACCAGTCCAAGTCTCAACACTGAAGAACTTGAAGTCCGATGTTGGAGGGCAGGAAGCGTCCAGCACAGGAGAAAGATGTAGGCTGGGAGGCTAGGCCAGTCTTGCCTTTTCAAGTTTTTCTGCCTGCTTTATATTCACTGGAAACTAATTAGATGGTACCCACCAGATTAAGGGTGGGTCTGCCTCCTCCAGCCTACTGACTCAAATGTTAATCTCCTTTGTCAGCACCCTCACAGACTTTTTGCCTGCTCTGTGCCTAAAAGGTTGACATTTTCTTCTAACCCCCATCAGGCAACTATTTCATTAAACTCTCCAGGTTCTAGTAACCCTTCCCTTCCCTGGTGCCTTCAGGCCTAGGTTTGGCAAAGCTCGCTGCTGTTACCAGCTGCAGCATGCTGCATATTGTTGCTTTTCATAACTCTCTTGCCCAAAACTTTGTAAATATTTTTATTACATTTTTCTCAGTTATCCAGCCCAAGTGTGGCATTTGTCTAAAACACAGTAATAAAATTCATACGTACTGTGAAATGCAAGATGTAGAGAATATAAAATAAATACTGCCTTCTCATTATTAGGAACAACATATGTACCTGACACAGGTTGGAAGCATATAATGCAAGATAAACACATTTATGTTGCAGAACTCCCAGAATCAAATCTGGAAGAACCACCCCTATTCAGAGAAATGTAACATAAGCATGAATGAGTACTCTGGGCAGGAGCTAAAAAATATGCTTAAATCTACAAGTTAAACTGGTTAAACACCAGATGAAAAGATTCTCAGATACTAAAGATTAATTTCATATCTGTAGAAATAAATCAATAATAAAACAAAAGTAATTATCTAATAATGAGACAGATCTCATTATGTCAAAGGATGAACACCCAAAAGGTGCTAGTTGGGTAACTTTGTGCCTCCTACTTGTTACATTTCTGCATTACCTGCATGGATGACAGATAATTCCATCTTCATCTTTTCAAGTATTGTTAACTTGAAGAACCTGAAAATCACAAGACTCCACCCTCAATCTGCAACTATATGCAAAAATGGCAGACGGAATAACATATTTTGTCTTCTGTTAACCAACAACAAACTCCCTACTTAGCCCTACAACCACTACACCAGGAGATATAAATTTAATACCATCAATTACAAAAAAAATATATACTGGTTAGGGACTTAACATTTTGTAATTGACAAAGCTAATTCCAAGCTGGCCTACACAATAAAGGATATATTTTGATCTACATAAATAAAACTCCAGTACCAGGTCTAGATTCGAGAAAGTTATACTCCAGTAGCTAAAACCATGTCACCATAAATCCAGCTTCTTTTTGACTTTCTACTCTCCCCATCACTGGTGTCTGTAATCCTCAAGCCACATATTGCCTTTCATCCACCATCAGTACAAGACTGATATTATTCCCCTGTGATCAATAATGGCCACTACAGTTCCAGCCCTCACATACTAACACTTCATTATCCAGGGAAATGGGTGTGTCTCTTTCCTATCATACAAAGTGCTGGAATTCACTAACCTCTCAGTATCTCCAAATGTGTCATGTACCCTACCCTAATCCAATCAGTGTACCCAGTTGAATGTGACTTAATGATATTCTAAAAGCTATGGGGATCTTTCCTTGAGCTAACTCATATAATGAAAATTTTTAAAAATGTTAATTCCGTAAAGGGAAATTGAGGCACTACTGTTGAGAAAGAAGGGAATAAGAACTGAGTAAAAAACAAACACGTTTCTCCTACAAAGTAGAAAATATGAGAATTTGGAAAGAGTTCTAAGTATAGAAATTAGTCAAATATAATCAGAATAACCATCAACTTATTGTCCAAACAAACCCAAATCATTTTTGAGAGTGAACGTAGATGCTATTAATAATTAGGCCAACAGAAAAGTTGTAAATCAAGACAGTCTCAAACTGGGAAGCATGCCATCCTTGAAGCTCCAGATCCTTCTCTCTAACTGCTGCCATCTCTACTTCAATGTTTCACAGATACCTAAAAGTAAACATGATTAAATCAATATATTCTCTTCCAAACTTAGTCCCCTTCTAGTCTTCCCTTTGTGAGTGATACCACCATCCATCCAGAAGCACAATGCAGAACCTGGCAGAATTAGCCTTGACATAACCTCCTTCCTGTTATTCTTCATCCAGTCCATCACATTTACCTTGTAAAATATTTTAAATGATCCAAACTCCCCATGTACACTGTAATGTCTCAAGGCCCCATTTTCATCACCTCGTAATGGGACTAGAGTAATAATCATCTAAGCGATCTCTCAACATTTAGTTTTACCTTTATTCCAATCTAAATAAGTCACTTCAAAACACAAATGTCATCAAGTCAACTACTTGTTTAAAACATTCAATAATTTCTTACTGATCTTGGAAATCGATGCAATGTTCATATTGAGGCACTATCTAGCTGTGCCTGCCTTTATTACCTGTCTCCCTCTACTGCCCCTGCTCCTTTCTATTCATCTCCAGCCACATTAGTTTTTGTTCATTTTCTCACACATGCTTTATTAGTTTGTCAGGAAAGCCATAACAAAGTACCAAAACCTGGGAGGCTTACAACAGAAATTTATGATCCTCTGGTTCTGGAGGCTAGAGGTCTGAAATCAAGGTATCAGCAGAGCTATGTTCCCTCTGAAACTTGTAGAGAAGAATTATTTGCCTCTTTCTAGAGTCTGATGGTTGCCGGCAATTGATGTTACTTGGTTTTCAGCTTCAGCATTTCACTCTCTAACAGCATCATAACATGACATTCTTTCTTCATGTGTCTCTGCTTCTGCATCTCTTCTCCTCTTATGACACCGGTCAGTTTGGATTAAGGGTCTAGCCTATTCCAGTATGACCTCATCCTAACAACAAATTACACCTGCACTGACCCCGTTTCCAAATAAGAGCACATTCTGAGGTACTTGCAGTTAGAACTTCAACATATCTTTTGGGGGAATAAAATTCAACCAATAATGTATGCTCTATTTCCTTCAGCTACAGACTCCACACACGCTGTTCGTTCTGCAGGAAACATTCTTCTCTCACTGTTTGCTTGGTTGGTTTTTATTTATCCTTCAATCTCAACTCATAAGTCACTTTGCTGGGGGAGATTTCTCTTACATAGTATGTAAGTCAACCTTCCCCATTATATACTGTCTCTATACCCCATATCAATTCTTCATAAGAATTATCACAATTATATTTGTACTTATTATTTATTATTTATGATCTTATGTATTATTACTTTTTTTTCCGAGATGGAGTCTCGCTCTGTCGCCCAGGCTGGAGTGCAGTGGCACGATCTCCAGTCACTGCAAATTCCGCCTCCCAGGTTCACGCCATTCTCCTGCCTCAGCTTCCCGAGTAGCTGGGACTACAGGTCCCTGCCACCATGCCCGGCAAAGCTTTTTTTTAATTTGTAGTAGAGACGGGGTTTCACTGTGTTAGCCAGGATGGTCTCGATCTTTTGACCTCGTGATCTGCCCGCCTCAGCCTCCCAAAGTGCTGGGATTACAGGTGTGAGCCACTGCACCCAGCTGACCTTATGTATTATTTATCCTAATGCCTAGCATAGGAGCAAAGGAGGCATTCAATGTATATTTATTAAGTAATGAATGAAGGCATAAAAACAAGGACTTGCAATTTTTCTGATAGCACAAATTGGACTAGAAAAATTTACATTTTGGCAACACTTAATGCTACTGAACACAGGAAATTAGCAGTCTTTAAAGATTTCCTAAATTCTAAGATTTTATTATATTTTTGGCACTTTTATTCTTTTCCTCTTGATTCATCTCTTAGTGCCCTTGGCATGTCTAATACTCTGGATTCTTGACACTGTAGTCTCTCTTTTCTAATATGATTTATTTTTATTTTGGTTTTAAATTCTTTAATACAGTAGGCAAAAATTGAAGAAAATGGTTATTTGTAACTCTATTGTAAGGTATATTGTACCCTTACGAAGTGTCAAAATAAACTAAAACTCTGAAATTATATGAAGAGCTGCCAAAGCAATTTGTTTTCAATCTATCCATTGTGTTTAGTATGTTATCATTTTCTTTACTTGTGTTAAAACTTTCTTTTGTCAAGATTCTATGTTGACACAATTGAGTAATGCAGAGCACATCAGATTTTCACTAGAATACACATTCTTTCAGCTTTAGTTTGTCCTATGTATCACTGAAACATTTTACCATAGATCTTATGTTTTAGTTCTAAAACATAATCTGTTGAAATTTTTGTCTGATTCTTTTTATTTATTGTTATACTAGTGCCAACTGATATGAACAACCCAACTTACTACAGCTAAACAGATAATATAGAGGAGAAAGAAACCAGAGACAAGGTGAAGAATATGTAATATTCTGAAGACCTAAGCCATAGTGATGTTTCTGGGACTAAATTTAAAGACTCTACTTCTTCTTCATTTGTTTTCTGTATACTTTTGTTATTCCTTTCGACTTAAATTATTTTCTAACAAAATGTTCTGCTTACATTTTTTTACCCTCCTACAATGAGACAATAAATTCATAAATATTACTTGCATAATAGAGGGCAAATATATATAATGCATATATTATACATAATTTATATATAATGCATATATTATATATAATTTATATATAATGTCTTTTAAATAATAAAGGAAAAAATAGTTTATAAATCTATACACTTTCATTGAAAGCAACCTTACAGATAAAAAATATGCGTCCGGGCACGGTGGCTCACACCTGTAATCCCAGCACTTTAGGAGGCTGAGGTGGGCAGATAACCTGAGGTCAGGAGTTCAACACCAGCCTGACACGTGGTGAAACCCTGTCTCTACTAAAAGTACAAAAAATTAGCCAGACGTGGTGGTGCACACCTGTAATCCCAGATACTCAGGAGGCTGAGGCAGGAGAATAACTTGAACCTGGGAGGCAGAGGTTGCATTGAGACAAGACTGTGTCATTGTGCTCCAGCCTGGATGACAAGAGTGAAAGTTTGTCCCCTCCACCAAAAAATGTCTTTCAAGACTCCATTTCAAATACATATTAAGTGATAAACAGTATTTCTGTCATGTCAAGGTATCATAGATTTATAAATCAGCTGACCTTGTCTTTAGATATCAGTATGCTGAAGTTTCTTCATAGTGTGAATTTCAGGATGCTGAAGAGATATCTATGATCATTATGTGTATAACATACTTCAATATTTTATTCTGAAAACTGAACACAATAACACATGCCTATTATCTTATTTATTCCTATCATATTCTGAAGTTAAATGTTCATAAATATCTAGCCATTTTTATTTTTCTTATTTTAGAATGTTTTCATTTTCACTTTATAACATACATAGTTTCTGCAGATTCTAATATATACACAAACTTGAATAAATATATACTGTTTATTAATTAATAGCCCACCTTGAGGCATTAACTTTAAGTTTAAATATATAGAATGTGCCAAAACAATGGTTTAAAGTTGAACATCTCCAGACATATTTTTGAGTTCACATATTACATATACCTCATACTTGTATTTGATTTCTGAATGTCACTTTTATTTCAATCATATTATTTTCTTATGGGAAAAAAAATCAATAATTTCTTACAGCCAACCAAGTTAAAAGTAAATCTTTCTGGCTAATTTTCAATGCTCTCTAAATAACAGGCTTACTCCAAGCAGATATGCAATATGGTTTGGCCGTGACCCACCCAAATCTCATTTTGAATTGTAGTTTCTGTAATCCCCCTATGTGTCCTGGGAGGGACCTAGTAGGAGGTAATTAAATCATGGGGACAGTTAACCCCACACTGTGGTTCTCTTGACAGTGAGTGAGTTCTTACAAGATCTTATGATTTTGTAAGGGGCTTTCCCCCGTTTTGCTCAGCACTTCTCCTTCTTGGCACCATGTAAATAAGGATGTGCTTGTTTCCCCTTTGCCATGATTTCCTGAGGTCTCCTCAGCCATATGAAACTGTGAGTTAATTAAACTTCTTTCCTTTATAAATTACTCCATCTCAGGAAGGTACTTTATAGCAGCATGAGAACAGACTAATAGAGTAAATTGGTAGAGTGGTGTGCTGATATTAAGATACCCAAAAATGTGGGAGCAACTTTGGATCTGGGTAACAGGCAGAGTTGGAACAGTTTTGATGGCTCAGAAGAAAAAAGATGTGAGAAAGTTTGGAGCATCCTAGAAACTTGTTTAACAGTTTTGACCAAAATGCTGATAGTGATATGGACAATGTCTGTGTACCAAAATTAAGTCCAGTACAATGAAGTCCAGGCTGAGGTGGTCTCAGATGAAGAAGAGGAGTTTATTGGGAACGGAAGCAAAGGTGATTCTTGCTAGGCTTTAGCAAAGAGACTGGCTGATTTTTGATACCACAATATTTTGTAATATCAAAAGCAATAAGCAAAATCAATAACAAAAAAAAGAAAAAGAAAAAGTTGTGAAACGGGGAAAATCTTATTTCCAAAGTTACAACATAATTAGATTCAAATGTCTAGTTTTTAACCAAAAGTCACAAGGCATACAAAGAAATAGAGGAAAGTATGGCCAATTGAAAGGGAAAAAAAGAACAACAGAGACTGTGTCTGTAGAAGACCTGTTGGCATATCTATTAGAAAAAGCCTTTAAAATAGCTATCTTAAAAATGGTCAAAGAACTAAAGGAAAATGTTAAGATATTCAAGAAAACAGTGTATGAACAAAATTGAAATATCAATAATGACATGGAAAACTCAAAAGAAACCAAAGAATTCTGGAGCTGAAAATTACAATCACTGAAATTACAAATTTACTATGGGGATTCAAAGGTGGAATTGAGTAAGCAAAAGAACCCATGAACTTGAAGATAGGACAATGAGAATTACTGATTCTGAAGTACAGAAAGAAAAAAATTGAAGAAAATTGACCCTGTAGAATCTGGGGGCACTATGAGGTAGACCATATATGCATTGTGCAAGTTCCAGAAGGAGAAGAGAGAAATAAGGGTGGAGAGAATATATGAAAAACGGATATCTGAAAACTTACCAAATGTGATGAAAGACATGAATATACACACCCAAGAAACTCAATGAACTCCAGGTAAAATGAACTCAAAGACACCCACACTGAGACACATGATAATGAAACTTTCGAGAGACAAAGATGAATAGGGAATCTTAAAAGCAGCAAGAGAGAAGCAAGTTGTCACACAGGATCCTCAATTAGATTATCAGCGGATTTTTCATCAGAAACCTTGGAGGCCAGAAGACAATGTGCTGATATATTCAAAGGCTAAAATAAAGAACTGTCAACCAACTTCCTATATCCGTAAAACTGCCCTTCAGAACAGGGGGAGAAATTAACACAAAAGCTGAAGGAGTTTGTCAGCATTAGACTTGACCTATGAGAAATGCTTAAGGAAGACCTACAGGGTGAGATGAAACAAACAAACAAAAAACTAAACTCTAACTCAAAGCTATATTAAGAAATAAAGTTCTCAATAATGGCAAATACATGAGCAATTATTAAAGCTCATTTTATTGTAAAAACAGTTTGTAATTCTAATTTTTGTTTTCTACATGATTTAAGAAACTAATACATTTTTATAAAAAACAATTATTAGACTAAAAGCTAGTATTATTGCAACTGTGGTTCAAAGCTTCAAATTATATTTTCTATAATATATATAGATGAAATTTAGTGATATCAATAATTGAAAAAGACGGAGACAGAAAGAGTAAAGAAGCAGAGTTTTTGTGTGTTATTGAAGTTAAAATGGTATAAATTTAGATTACAGTGTTGTAATTTTAAGATAATTCCCATTGTAACAACAAAAAATAGTTATAGAATTACAAAAGAAATTGAGAAAGGTACATAAACAATTTACTACATAAAAAGAACTAAACACAAAAAACGTGCAGTTATGTCAAAAATAAGAAGCATGGAAGCTATAAGGCATAGAAAAAAATAGCAAATGACAGAAGTAAGTTATTCATTATTAATAAATATTTGAAATGTAAATGGATTAAACTCTCCAATCAAAAAAAAGATTGGCAGGATAGATAAGAAAAGAAAAACATGATCCAATTATATGCAAAGACTCACTTGATCCAAAGACGCAAATAGTTTGAAAATGGAAGCATGAAAAAAGATATACCATGCAAATAATTACCAAAGAAAGCAGGAGTGGCTATACTAATATCAGAGAAAATAGACTTCAAATTTTTTTTAAAAAGGTTATAAGAGAAAAAGAAGGACATTAAATATTGATGAAAAAGTTCAATACAGCAAGAAGATGTAAAAATTATAAACATTTACTCACCTAGTAACACACCATCAAAATATCTCAAGCAAAAACTGACAGAATTAAAAAATGAAATAAACAGTTTTACAGTAATAGCTCGAGACTTCAATGTCCCATTCTCAAAAATGGATAGACAACAGAGCAGAAGATAAGCAAGACAACAGAGGACTTAAACAGTGCAATAAATCAATTAGATTTAACAGAAATATACAGAACTCTCTGCAAAACAGCATATACCTTCTTCTCAAGTGCACATGTGATTTTTTTTTTTAGAATAGACCATATGTTAGACCACAAATAAAATCTCAATAGATTTTTAATAGATACCAGATAAACTATCTTCTCTAACTACAATGGGATGTAGTTAGAAATCAGTAACAGGGTGGGGAACATCACACACCAGGGCCTGTCAAAAGGTGGGGGGAGGGGGGAGGGATAGCATTAGGAGATATACCTAATGTAAATGACGAGTTAATGGGTGCAGCACACCAACATGGCACATGTATACATATGTAACAAACCTGCACATTGTGCACATGTACTCTAGAACTCAAAGTATAATAACAAAAAAAAATCAGAAGTAAAACTAGTAAAAGAAGTAAAAACCAGTAACACAGTAACAATGAAAAATGCACAAAACTGCATAAATTAAATGATACACTCTTAACCAATGAATGAAAGAAGAAATCTCCAGAGAAATTAGAAAATAATTAGGGAGAAATGAAAATGAAAACACAATGTACCAAAACGTATGAACACATTAAAAGCAGTGCTAACACAGAGATTGATAGCTATACCTACATTAAAACACAATAAAGATCTCAAATCTGAAACCTAACTGTATAACTTAAGGAACTAAAAAAAGAACAACAAGCAAAATCCAAAGCTAGCAAAAGGAAGGAAATAATAAAGATTACAGGATACATAAAATAGAGAATAGAAAAACATAGAAAAGATCAATGAAACTAAGGGTTAATTATTTGAAAAGATCAACGAAATTGGCAAACATTTAGCTAGATAGATTAAGAAACAGGGAGAAGACTCAAATTACTTAAACCAGAATTAAATTCGGAATAATAGTACCTATTCCACAGAAATATGAGTAGACAGTAATATGAACAATTGTACACAAATTGCATAACCTAGATGAAATTGACAAATTTCTAGAAACAAAGACATACTGAGAGAGTAAATCATGAAGAAATATACATAGATTTATAACTAGTAAAAAGATTGAATTCATAAAAATTTCCCCCAAAAAAACAGATGGACTTGATGTTTTCATTGGTGAGTTCTACCAAAAATATAAGGAAGAACACCGATCCTTCTCAAACTATTCCAAAAAATTAAAGATAATGAAACACTTCCTAACTCATTATATGAACACAGCATTACCCTGACACCAAAGCCAGACAAAGACTCTACAAGAAAAGAAACACCATCTGGGCATGGTGGTTTATATCTGTAATCTCAGCACTTTAGGAGGCTGAGGTGGGAGGATTCCTTGAGCCCAGAAGTTCAAAACCAGTCTGGGTAATGTAGTGAGAACCTGTCTCTACAAAAATATTATATTAAAAAATGAAAACTACAGACCAATATCCCTTATGAACACTGGTTGCAAAAGTCCTCAATAAAATACCAGAAACCAAATTTAGCAGCACATTGAAAGGATTATATACCTTTACCAAGTGGGATTTATTCCTGGATTGCAAAGATGGTTCGACACATGAAAATCAATGAATGCAATACACCACATAAACAAAATGAAGGAAAAAAATCACAAATGGTCATTTCAATTCATGCAGAAAAATCATTTGATAAAATTCAATATTCTCATAATACTAAAAAAACTAGGAATAAAAAACTACCTCAAAATAATGTAAGCCACATATGAAAAACCCATAGCAAGAATCATAATGTCAAAAGCTTTTCCTCTGAGAAGAACAAAGCAAGGATGTCCACTTTTGCCATTCAACATCTATTCAACGGTGTACTGAAAATTCTAATCAGAGCAATTAAGTAAGAAAAAAAGGGACACAAGCCTTCTAAAGTGGAAAGAAAGAAGCAAAATTATCTCTGCTTTCAGATAATATGATCCGATATGTAAAAAGCCCTATATATTCCACAAACAAAATAAAACTGTTAGTACTAATAATGAATTCACCAAAATGTTAGGATACAAAGTCAACATAAGTCATTGCATTTCTATACACTAACAATTAATAATATGAAAAGGAAATTATAAAAACAATTCTCTTTATAATAGCATCCAAAAGGACAAAATACTTAGAATTAACCAAGGAGGTGAAAGACATGTACAATAACTACAAAATATTGCTGAAATAAAGAAAATATAAATGCAAGAAAATACATCTTATGTTCATGGATTAAAAGACTTAATATTGTTGAGATGTCAATGGTACCCAAAGCAATCTACACATTCAATGCAATTCCTACCAAAATCTCAATGACATCTTTTGAAGAAATAGAAAAACTCATTCTAAGACTTATATGGAATCTCAAGGGACCCCACATATTTAAAATAATCTTGAAAAACAACAAAGCCAGAAGACTCACATTTTTTTTTATTTGAAAACGTACTACAAAGCTACAGTAATCACAACAGTATGGCACCAGCGTAAAGGCAGATATACAAACTGATACCATTTGACTGTGTCCCCACCCAAAATTTCATCTTGAATTATAATCACCTTAACTTCATTACCCCCAATTGTCAAAGAAGATAGCAGATGGAGGTAACTGAATAATACGGGAAGTTTCTCTCATGGTGTTCTCATGAGATCTGATGGTTGTATAAGTGTTTGGTAGTTCCTCCTGCATTAATTCTTCTGCCACCTTGTGAAGAAGATGCTTTGCTTCCCCTTCATCGTGTGCCATGTTTATAAGTTTCCTGAGGCCTCCCAGCCATGTGGAATTGTGAGTCAATTAAACCTCTTTACTTTATAAATTACCCAGTATCAGACAGTTATTCATAGCAGTGTGAGAATGGACTAATATACAAACCAATGAAATAGAATAGAAAGCCCAGAAATAAACCCTTTCATATATGGTCAAATGAGTTTTGATGAGGGTTTCAGGAATATTTAATGGGGAAAGGACAGTTTTTGTTTTTTAATTATACTTTTAAGTTCTAGGGTATATGTGCACAATGTGCAAGTTTGTTACATATGTATACATGTGCCACGTTGGTGTGCTGCATCCACTAACTTGTCATTTACATTAGCTATTTCTCCTAATGCTGTCCCTCCTCTCTCCCGGCACCCCACAACAGGCCCCAGTGTGTGATGTTCCCCACCCTATGTCCGAATTTTCTCATTGTTCAATTCCCACCTATGAGTGAGAATATGCTGTGTTTGGTTTTCTGTCCTTGCCATAGTTTAATGAGAATGATGGTTTCCAGCTTCATCCATGTCCCTACAAAGGAAATGAACTCATCCTTTTTATGGCTGCATGGTATTCCATGGTGTATACATGCCACATTTTCTTAATCCAATCTATCATTGATGGACATTTGGGTTGGTTCCAAGTCTTTGCTATTGTGAATAGTGCCATAATAAACATATGTGTGTATGTGTCTTTATAGCAGCATGATTTATAATCCTTTGGGTATATACCCAGAAATGGGATGGCTGAGTCAAATGGTATTTCTGGTTTTAGATCCTTGAGTAATTGCCACACTGTCTTCCACAATGGTTGAACTAGTTTACAGTCCCATCAACAGTGTAAAAGTGTTCCTATTTCTCCATATCTTCTCCAGCACCTGTTGTTTCCTGACTTTTTAATGATCACCATTCCAACTGGTGTGAGATGGTAACTCATTGTGGTTTTGATTTGCATTTCTCTGATGGTCAGTGATGATGAGCATTTTTTCATGTGTTTGTTGGCTGTGTACATGTCTTGTCTTCTTTTGAAAAGTGTCCACTCATATCCTTTGCCCACTTTTTGATGGGGTTGTGTGATTTTTTTCTTGTAAAGTTGTTTAAGTTATTTGTAGATTCTGGATATTAGCCCTTTGTCAGATGGGTAGATTGCAAAAATTTTGTCCCATTCTGTAGGACGCCTGTTCACTCTGATGGTAGTTTCTTTTGTGGTGCAGAAGCTCTTTAGTTTAATTAAATCCCATTTGTCTATTTTGGCTTTTGTTGCCACTGTTTTTGGTGTTTTAGTCATGAAGTCCTTGCCCATGCCTATGTCCTGAATGGTCTTGCCTAGGTTTTCTTGTAGAGTTTTTATGGTTTTAGGTCTAACATTTAAGTCTTTAATCCATCTTGAATAAATTGTTGTATAAGGTGTAAGAAAGGGATCCAGTTTCACCTTTCTACTTATGGCTAGCCAGTTTTCCCAGCACCATTTATTAACTAGGGAATCCTTTCCCCATTTCTAGTTTTTGTCAGGTTTGTCAAAGATCAGATGGCTGTAGATGTGTGGTATTATTTCTGAGGCCTCTGTTCTGTTTCATTGGTCTATATCTCTGTTTTGGTACCAGTACCATGCTGCTTTGGTTACTGTAGCCTTGTAGTACAGTTTGAAGTCAGGTAGGATGATGCCTCCAGCTTTGTTCTTTTTGCTTAGGATTGTCTTGGCAATGGGTTCTTTCTTGGTTCCATAGGAATTTAAAGTAGTATTTTCCAATTCGGTGAAGAAAGTCATTGGTAGCTTGATGGGGATAGCATTCAATTTATAAATTACTTTGGGCAGTTTGGCCATTTTCACAGTATTGATTCTTCCTGTTCATGAGCATGGAATGTTCTTCCCCTTGTGTGTGTCCTCTTTTATTTCATTGAGCAGTGGTTTGCAGTTCTCCTTGAAGAGTTCCTTCACATGCCTTGTAAGTTGGATTCCTACGTATTTTATTCTCTTTGAAGCAGTTGTGAATGGGAGTTCACTCATGATTTGTCTGTCTGTCTGTTATTGGTGTATAGGAATGCTTGTGATTTTTGCACATTGATTTTGTATCCTGAGACTTTGCTGAAGTTGCTTATCAGCTTAAGGAGATTTTGGACTGAGATGATGGGGTTTTCTAAATACGTCATCTGGAAACAGGGACAATTTGACTTCCTCTTTTCCTAATTGAAAACTCTTTATTTTTTTCTCCTGCCTGACTGCCCTGGTCAAAACTTCCATCACTATGTTGAACAGGAGTGGTGAGAGACGGCAGCCCCATCTAGTGTCAGTTTTCAAACGGAATGCTTCCAGTTTTTGCCCATTCAGTATGATACGGCTGTAGGTTTCTCATAAATAGCTCTTATTATTTTGAGTTACATTCCATCGATACCTAGTTTATTGAGTTTTTAGTATGAAGGACTGTTGGATTTTGTCAAAGGCCTTTTCTGCCTCTATTGAGATAATCATGTGGTTTTTGTCTTTGGTTCTGTTTATGTGATGGATTACTTTTATTGATTTTCATATGTTGAACCAGCCTTGCATCCCAGGGATGAAGTCTACTTGATCTTGGTGGATAAGCTTTCTGATGTGCTGCTGGAATCGGTTTGCCAGTATTTTACTGACGATTTTTGCATCAATTTTCATAAGGGATATTGGTCTAAAATTCTCTTTTTTGGTTGTATCTGTGCCAGGATTTGGTACGAGGATGATGCTAGCCTCATTAAATGAGTTAGGGAGAATTCCCTCTTTCTCTATGGGTTGGAATAGTTTCAGAGGGAATGATACCAGCTCCTCTTTGTACCTCTGATACAATTCGGCTGTGAATCTGTCTGGTCTTGGACTTTTTTTGGTTGGTAGGCTATTAATTATTGCCTCAATTTCAGAGACTGTTATTGGTATACTCAGGGATTCAACTTCTTCCTGGTTTAGTCTTGGGAGGGTGTATGTGTTCAGGAATTTATACATTTCTTCTAGATTTTCTAGTTTATTTGCTTAGAGGTGTTTATAGTATTCTCTGATGGTAGTTTGTATTTCTGTGGGATCTTTAGTGATATCCCCTTTATCAGTTTTTTATTGTGTCTATTTGATTCTTCTTTTACTCTTCATTAGTCTTGCTAGCGGTCTATCAATTTTGTTGATCTTTGCAAAAAAACAGTTCCTGGATTCATTTTTTGAAGGGTTTCTTTTGTGTGTCTCTATCTCCTTCAGTTCTTCTCTTAGTTATTTCTTGCCTTCTGGTAGCTTTTGAATGTGTTTGCTCTTGCTTCTCTAGTTCTTTTAATTGTGATGTTAGGGTGTTGATTTTAGATCTTTCCTGCTTTCTCTTGTGGGCATTTAGTGCTCTAAATTTCCCTGTATACATTGCTTTAAGTGTGTCCCAGAGATTCTAGTATGCTGTATCTTTGTTCTTTGTTTCAAAGAACATCTTTATTTCTGCCTTCATTTTTTAATTTACCCATAGTCATTCAGGAGCAAGTTGTTCAGTTTTCATGTAGTTGAGAGGTTTTGAGTAAGTTTCTTAATCCTAAGTTCTAATTTGATTGCACTGTGGTCTGAGAGACAGTTTGTTATACTTTCTGTTCTTTTACATTTGCTGAGGAGTGCTTTACTTCCAACTATGTGGTCAATTTTGGAATAAGTGTGATGTGGTGCTGAGAAGAATGTATATTCTGTTGATTTGGGATGGAAAGTTCCGTAGATGTCTATTAGGTTTGCTTGGTGCAGAGCTGAGTTCAATTCCTGGATATCCTTGTTAACTTCCTGTCTCATTGATCTGTCTATAGTTGACAGTGGTGTGTTAAAGTCTCCCATTATTATTGTGTGGGAGTCTAAGTCTCTTTTTAGGTCTCTAAGGACTTACTTTATTAATCCGGTTGCTCCTTTATTGGGTGCATATATATTTAGGATAGTTAGCTCTTCCTGTTGAATTGATCCTTTTACCACTATGTAATGGCCTTCTTTGTCTCTTTTGGTCTTTGTTGGTTTAAAGTCTGTTTTATCAGAGACTAGTATTGCAACCCCCGCTTTTTTTTTCTTCTATTTGCTTGGTAGATCTTCCTCCATCCCTTTATTTTGACCCTATGTGTGTCTCTGCACGTGAGTTGGCTCTCCTGAATACAGCACACTGATGGGTCTTGACTCTTTATCGAATTTGTCAGTCTGTGTCTTTTAATGAAGCATTTAACCCAATCATATGTAAGGTTAATATTGTTATGTATGAATTTGATCCTGTCATTATGATGTTAGCTGGTTATTCTGTTCATTAGTTGATGCAGTTTCTTCATAGCATTGATGGTCTTTACAATTTGGCATGTTTTTGCAGTGGTTGGTACCGGTTGTTCCTTTCCATGTTTAGTGCTTCCTCCAGAAGCTCTTGTAAGGCAGGCCTGGTGGTGACAAAATCTCTCAGCATTTGCTTATCTGTAAAGGATTTTATTTTTCCTTCACTTATGAAGCTTGGTTTGGCTAAATATGAAATTCTGGTTTGAAAATTCTTTTATTTAAGAATGTTGAATATTGGTCCCCACTCTTTTCTGGCTTGTAGAGTTTCTGCTGATATATCCACTGTTAGTCTGATGGGCTTCCCTTTGTGGGTAACCCGACTTTTCTCTCTGGCTGCCCTTAACATTTTTTCCTTCATTCAACCTTGGTGAATCTGACAAGTGTGTGTCGTTGGGGTTGCTCTTCTCAAGGAGTATCTTTGTGGTATTCTCTGTATTTCCTGAATTTGAATGTTGGCCTACCTTGCTAGGTTGGGGAAGTTCTCCTGGATAATATCCTGAAGAGTGTTTTCCAGCTTGGTTCCATTCTCCCCGTCACTTTCAGGTACACCAATCAGACATAGATTTGGTCTTTTCACATAGTCCCATATTTCCTGGAGGCTTTGTTCGTTTCTTTTTACTCTTTTCTCTCTAAACTTCTCTTCTCCCTTCATTTCATTCGTTTGATCTTCAATCACTGATACCCTTTCTTCCACTTGATCAAATCGGCTACTAAAGCTTGTGCATGCATCACGTAGTTCTTGTGCCATGGTTCTTAGCTCCATTAGGTCATTTAAGGTCTTCTCTACACTGTTTATTCTAGTTAGCCATTCATCTAATCTTTTTTCAAGATTTTTAGCTTCTTTGCCATGAGTTCAAATATCTTCCTTTAGCACAGAGAAGTTTATTGTTACTGATCTTCTGAAGCCTACTTCTATCAACTTATTAAAGTGATTCTCCATCCAGCTTTGTTCCGTTGCTGGCAAGGAGTTGTGTTTCTTTGGAGGAGAAAAGGCACTCTGATGTTTAGAATTTTCAGCTTTTCTGCTGTTTTCTCCCCATCTTTGTGGTTTTACCTACCTTTGGTCTTTGATGATGGTGACCTACAAATGGGGTTTTGGTGTGGATGTCCTTTTCATTGATGTTGATGCTATTCCTTTTTGTTTGTCAGTTTTCCTTCTAACAGTCAGGACCCTCAGCTGCAAGTCTGTTGGAGTATGCTGGAGGTCCACTCCAGACCCTGTTTGCCTGGGTATCACCAGCAGAGGGTGCAGAATAACAAATATTGCAGAACAGCAAATGTGCTCCCTGATCCTTCCTCTGGAAGCTTCATCTCAGAGTGGCACCCAGCTGTATGAGGTGTCAATCAGCCCCTACTGGGAGGTGTCTCCCAGTTAGGCTACTCGGGGATCTGGGACCCACTTGAGGAGGCAGTCTGTCCATTCTCGGATCTCAAATTCTGTGCTGGGAGAACCACTTCTCTCCTCAAAGCTATCAGACAGGGATGTTTAAGTCCGCAGAAGCTTCTGCTGCCTTTTGTTCAGCTATGTCCTGCCCCCAGAGATGGAGTCTACAGAGTTGGGCAGTGGTGGGCTCCACCCAGTTCGAGTCCACAGAGGTGGGCTGCGGTGGGCTCCACCTAGTTCGAGCTTCCTGGCCACTTTGTTTACCTACTCAAGCCTCAGCAATGTTGGACGCCTCTCCCCAAGTCTCGCTGCTGCCTTGCAGTTCAATCTTGGACTGCTGTGCTAGCAGTGAGCGAGGCTCCATGGGTGTGGGACCCGCCAAGCAAGGCGCGGGATATAATCTCCCGGTGTGCCGTTTGTTAAGATCATTGGAAAAGTGCAGTATTAGGGTGGGAGTGTCCCGATTTTCCAGGTACCATCTCTCATGGCTTCCCTTGGATAGGAAAAGGAATTCCCCAACCCCTTGTGCTTCCCAGGTAAAGCAATACCCTGCCCTGCTTCGGCTCACACTCCGTGGGCTGCACCCACTGTCCAACCAGAAGGAAAGTGTTTTCAACAAATGATATTGGGAAAACTGGATATCCACATATAAAATAAACAAATAAAGGTGATCCTCTACCTAACATTATATGCAAAAATTAACTCAAAAAGATAACAAACCTAAATATAAGACCTAAAACTATAAAGCATTTAGAAGAAAATATAGAGCAAAGACTTCATGACATTAGATTTGACAATAGCTTCTTAGATATGACACCAAAGGCATAGGCAACAAAAGAAAAAATAGACAAATAGGATTTCATGAAAAAATATTTTAAGTTGTGCATTGAAGATAATAGAGTAAAAAGGCAACCCACAGAATGAGAGAAAAACATATGCAAATCCTGCATCTGTTAAGGGATTAACATCTAGAATATACAGAAAACTCCTAACACTCATGACAAAAAACAACCCAATTCAAAAATACACTTGTATAGACATTTCTCCAAAGAAAATGTACAAATAGACAATAAACATATGAAAAAATGTTCAAAATTTCCAATCATTATGGAAATGCAAATCAAAACTATAATTAGATACCACCTCACAGCCATTAGAATGGCTACTAAAAAAAAAAAATAGAAAGTAACAAGGGTTGGTAAGAATGTGGAGAAATTAGAACACTTGTGCACTACTGCTAACCAATGTAAAATGGTATAACAACTGTGGAAAAGAATATGACAGTTCCTTCAAAAATTAAAAATGGAATTACTATATAATCTAGCAATTCTACTTCTGGGTCTACACCCAAAAGAATTAAAAGCAGAGTCTCAAAGGGATATTTCTACTACCATGTTCATAGTAGCATTATTCACAATAGCTAAAATGTGGAAACAAACCAAGTCCATTGAAGGATGAATGGATAAGCAAAATATGGTATATACATATAGTGGGATATTATTTGGCCTTAAAATGAAAGGGAATTCTGGCATATGCTACAATATGGGAATTCTCGCATATGCATGTGGACATTATGCTAAGTGAAATGAGATATTTAAGAGTAGTCAAAATCATAGAGATAGAAAGCAAAATGGTGGTTGCCACGGAAAAGAGAGGGATTGAAGGTGAGTTGTTTAATGGGTATAAAGTTTCAGTTTTACAAGACAGAAAGGGTTATGGAGATGGATGGTAGTGATGGTTGCAGATGGTGAATGTACACTCAACACCACTGAACTGTACACTTAAAATGATCATTACATTAAATTTTGTTAAGTGTTTTTACCACAATTTTTAAAAATTGGATATTTTAAACAAACTGAAGTGATTGAAGCATTGAGAATTAATTAATTTTGGTTGTACTCTCCATGAAAATGCCCCTCCAACTCCCACTGAATACAATCTCTACCTAACCACTTTCAGTTGTCTCAGCTCTCCCGTGTATCCCCACATTCCAGGCACTCTGTTTACTATTTCCAAAAATAAGCCAGTTTTCTTCTACTGTCTTAGTATAAGCTGGCCTCTCCTATATAAATGGTGACCATTTTTCAAAGACTTTCTCAAATTCTTCCTCCCTAAAGTCTTTCCTGAAGATATTTTTTTCACTTTTTTCACTTCTTTTCTCTCAAATACCACTTTTTATCACTATAATATTATTTACAATTTCTCTCTCTCCTCCATCCACCTCCACATGCCTAAAGGGCCACATTCAAGTACATTTTTTAAAGAGCTCACAAAGCACTTGGCAGTTAATAAGACCTTGTATTACAAAAACACCATTTGCAACTTTAATCTGGAGGGTTATTGGAAGATAACTATGTGGAAATCACAAGGAGAACAATAAAACTACGTGGTGGTTGGCAACTATAATGTTTCTTCCCCCTAGTAACCACTTCTCAGTGTCCTGTTCTCAGTAGGGATAACAAAACCCCACTTCCAAACCAGGGAAGAGCTGGGCTAGTGGCTAGAGTTAAGTGTTAAGGTTCAGTGCAGCAGTTTACAAGGCAAGTACGTACATGAACTTCTGGAGCCTTGCCATGAACCTTTTGTTCAGTGTGTGTGTGGGGTGTGTATAGGGTCTGTGTGTTTCTTTTCTGGAAATGCAATCTACATTATTTTTTCCAATGTCATTATGCTTGACCTAAAAGTAAAAGGAACATTTCAATTGATAGTTGGACCTATAGGAAATTGTATAGATGATGAGATTCTATACATTATGAGAAATCTATAGGACCTTGCACAAAAGGTTAGCAAAGTGTGTGTTTAAGGTACTTTCGTAGAGGTGGATGTGGTAATTTCTGAGGTTCTAGGTCTCCTTTGCAAACTACAATAAAAGTGAGGCAATTTAAATAAATACTAGATTCTATCACCTAGGAATTTATTTACTTTATGAGCATCTGGAAATTATTTTCTTAAAGTCAGTATTGTATCAATAGATGCACTACAGGAAATCACAAAACCCTTGATTACATAAGATATGCATACTTAAATGCAAAAGCTGGTGAACACACTAATTCTAAGGGAGCTAGAACTATTGTATCCCCAGCACTAGCATAAGAGGTAGCACATATTAGGTGCTCAATGAGCACTGAATGAACGAATTAGTGATTAAATGGATGCCAGAGCTTTGCCTTATGTATCTGACTTGTATCTTCTCAACATGGGAACTTTTCAGGACATTGTTTTTATGATATTGTAAAGTTTCAAGAAAAAACAGTTATCTCAACATCTTCCTCATATGCACTACTTATGGGAGAAAAAAAAATTTCATTCATTGTACTTGTCTTTAAGTCAGCATTTTACTCTCCAAAATTAGGGCAAAAGTAGTTACAGCTAAGATCAAATTCTGCCCTAGATAATAATCAAATCCCCAAATGAAAGACACTTTGGAGAAGAAAAAGATGGATATTTCAAAAAAATGAAAGTGCCTGTATGATAAATGCCATAACCAAGTAAAACTGCTTTCTCCCTGTCAATAATGACCCTAGCATCCCTGGTGTGTAACTTACATTTAACTGGCAACATTCTGGGCTACTCATATTAACTGCAACAGGCTGAACAGCTTGAACTTCAATAAAATGTGCATTAAGTGACTGAGTTAATTTAACCTCATTAATCCTCAACCCACTAGCACCATCTGAAGCCTTCCAAGCAGCCTGTGCTTCATCTGCAACATAAACATGTCCCTGTAAGAAATCAACACCCAAAATGTGCTGAAACTCTAGCTCCCAAGTTGTCACTGAGGGGTAAATGGCTGCATAATTGCCAGGACCAGGCTCCAATTGCATTATATGATTCACTCAACCTTATTATTCTTGCTAACAGCAAGAAGAGTTCCCAAAAAATAAATTTCTCTCTGAAGATTTTTTTTGGAACTGCTTCTCTCTTGACTAAATATGCTCTAATTCATCAAAGAGCAGGATTCTTATTCAAGATACCTTTTTGCCTTATAACTTAAGCAACATATATGGCAAATAAAAGACTGTGCTCAATTAAAAGAAAAATTTAACCCATCTGCCTCTTACATCTTCCCCTGTGTGGGACTATAGAAATGATAATAGCAGTTAATTTTCAGGATTTTACTTGTAAAGGGCCAAAGTTTCAAAGTACCGTAAGTCATCAACACAATTTCAATATTTAGTAAAATATTTTTTGTGGTGCATGTGACATTTTAATTTTTTGTAATAGTGTGGGACTACTATGAAACCGATCTTGACCAACTTAAGAATGAGTCTAAATAAAGGCATGTGATGTGTACCACCTTGCTATTTTATATTTAATGACATTGAGAACACCTTTTGGAGCTACACCAGACCAATCTGGTTCAACTTTTATGTAACAGAGTTGTGAGTTGCTTTTCAGTCACCATGTACCCTT
Source organism: Trachypithecus francoisi (assembly GCF_009764315.1). Classification (NCBI taxonomy): domain Eukaryota; kingdom Metazoa; phylum Chordata; class Mammalia; order Primates; family Cercopithecidae; genus Trachypithecus; species Trachypithecus francoisi. The sequence goes on along the minus strand of NW_022681458.1, from coordinate 55,554,270 downwards.
AGGTCACATAACCTGAGCATGCCCAGATGAACCAAGTGTGCAACCACAAGGAACCTAAGTGCTCAGAGAAGAAGGGACTGGGCAGGGCATGGTGGCTCATGCCTGTAATTCCAGCACTTTGGGAGGCTGAGGAAGGTGTATCATTTGAGGTCAGCAGTTCAAGGTCAGGGGTTCAACATAGTGAGACTCAGTCTCTACTAAAATTACAAAAGTTAGCTGGGCGTGGTGGTGTGCACCTGTAATCCCAGCTACTTGGGAGGCTGAGGTGGGATAATTGCTTGAACCCAGGAGGTGGGGGTTGCAGTGAGCCAAGATAGCACCACTGAACTCCAGCCTGGGTGACAGAGTGAGATTCCAGTTAAGAAAAGGAAGGAAGGAAGGAAGGAAGGAAGGAAGGAAGGAAGGAAGGAAGGGGAAGGAAGGAGAAGGAAGGAAGGAAGGAGGGAAGGGGAAGGAAGGGGAAGGAAGGAAGAGGAAGGAAGGGGAAGGAAGGAAAGGGAAGGATGGAAGGGGAAGGAAGGGAAGGAAGGGAAGGAAGGGGAAAGGAAGGAAGAGAAGAAAGGGGAAGGAAGGGGAGGGGAGGGGAGGGTAAGGGAGGGGAGGAGAAGAAAGGGGAGCGAAAGGAAGGGAGAAAAGAAAAGAAAGAGAAAGAGAAAGAAGGAAGGAAGGAAAAGGAAAAGGAAGAACAAACTGAATTAAGAAGCAGTTACTGGGCCAGGTCAGGTGTGGTGGCTCAAACCTGTAATCCCAGCACTTTGGGAGACTAAGGCAGGAGGACTGCTTGAGCTCAGGAGTTCCAGACCAGCCTGGGCAACTTGGAAAAATCTTATCTCTGCAAAAAAAAAAAAACAAAAACAAAAAAAAAACAAACAAAATTAGCCATACATGGTGGAGTACCTGTATTTCCAGATACTTAAGAGGCTGAGATGAGAGGATCACTTGAGCCTGGGAGATTGAGGCTGCAGTGATCAGTAATGGCACCACCGCACTCCAGCCTGGGTGACAGTGTGGGACCGTGCCTCCAAAAACAAAACAAATAAGAGGTAGACACTGCATGGACTGCATGGACTGCATGGCAGGATTCTGGATTAAATCAGATCAAGCCCTGGTGTAACCTCATGGCAAGATCCAATCAGATCATGCCTCCTTACATTATCTCATTGCAAGATCCAATCAGATCACACCTCATTAACCTATGTATATAAAACCTGACCCAACTGCCAGCTCAGGGAGACACTGCTTTGGGAAATTTACCCAGGGTTCTCCCTATTTGTTATAAGTAATAAAATCCCCTTGCTAAATATTCCTTGTGGTCACTGTGTTGATACTCACCAAGCAAACTCACCCATTGTATGGGTAACACTTTGATTTTGGAGAGTCATTGGTTCATTTTCTGTTTCCATTATTTGGTAGCCAAGAAAATAAGTAGTATTATATCTGAATGTGCCTTCATTTCTTGTAAAGAGACAGTGAATTCCAAACTCACTGGACACTGGATCTGAACTGACAACAGTTTAGTCTAGTTTTGTGAGTATCACACAAATTTGGGGGTAGATAATGTAACTGTTCACACTTCAGCTAGTGGGAATATACTGCCTACTATTAAGTTTTTCTAATGATCAAATCAGATAATTTATTCAAAGAACTTTGTACCATACCATCGATACAAATATAACCATTTTTTTCCTTTATAGTCAAAAGTTAGTGGGAATAAAATCTGTATCAAAAAGTGGGTAAAGCAAAATCCAAAGTAGATCCTACTCTTCACCAGTATTCCACAATACTTCTTAAAAGCTCCTGAGTTTTAAAAAATAATTTCATAACTTTATCACCAAGAAACATAATATAGCAAAAATTATATATGTAAAAACATCTTTATTTTGAAAAGAAACCATCTTTCCATAATTAGCCAATTGATTTAAAATATTATAAGCAAAAGTTATTGGCCTGATGCATGCTATTTAAAAAAATTATTAAAAATAGAATGTAAATCCTTAAGCCACTGGATTGTCAAATATCTCTCAAGTCAAATCTCAAATGTTTCACTTGGTAAAAAAGTGTTTTCTTAAGTCAAATAACTTCATTAAATTTTCTCATTACATAAGTTACAGAAATTTATTAGTTCCTTATCTTTTGACTGTTATATTTAGGTAAGAATAAAAGCAAAAAAAAAAATTATATTGTTATTCTAATACCTTTGTTAAGGCAGCAGTGTCCATAGTATATTTGTTTTTTAATCTGGATTTTTTTTTTTTGTCAATTAACATGTGATTTTAGCAAGTTAATACATTCCTCTTTCTCCATTTTCATCAGTTACAAGGGATTCAATGGTCATAAAGTTTTGTAGTGTTATGACCCTATAAAGTGAGCAGGTTACTCCAACCTTGGAGAAAGCAGTATAGAAAAGAAATATTCTTAAGACAGACAAACACATTTTTGTAGCTCTAATGAAATATAAACTAAAACACCTTCTTGTTTGGCTAGTTCCAGTATTTTTCTTACCAGGTAAACTCTCTACTGGCAAGCAATTTAAAGTTATTTCATTTAGAACTGCCAGTTCCAGAAATATGATAGTCCTCAAGTAAAACACACTTTTTAAAAATATGTCATGCCAGTACTGTTCTGCTATATTCATGGGAGACAGATTTTAAATTACTATTTAACTGAGTACAATTTTACCCCAAGAAACAATTTATGAAAATAACATAAATCAGATATGATAAAATCAGTAATAAATATTGAGAATGAAGCATTTTAGAAAAGATAAGCTGTCTTTAGAGGAGACAGAACAATTTACATTTTCAAACTACAGTGTATAACATCCTTTAAATCATACCCAAGATGTTGAAAAATATAAATATATGCACATTCCTGGTATTACAGCCAAAATATATCTCTCGATAGCTGCTCACCTTTACATATATGTATGCATGTTTTAATAAAAGTCAGTTTGCCTTTTTTAAAAGTCTTTTTTGCAATATATTTTTAAAGTAAAAAAAAATTGCAACATATTTTTGGAACTATCCTAAATGCTACACATCTACTATTTTCAATTTCTGACCTTTGCTATTTAGGGAAAATAAATTATTCTTTCTGGAAAATAATTCTAAAATTACACTAAGTCATGGCAATTCCCTGATGAAATAGAAAAGGGAAAATGGTCAGCCAACAACATTTCAAAATACCTCATCAACGTCTTGAATATTTTCCTCACATATGTGTTATTGCTCTAATGTCCTTTCATCCAGACTTAGTGCCATTCTTAAATGAATATATATTCCTCATCATGTTGTGACATTCCAAACATCTGCCAGAGGCTCACTTCAAAAATTGGTACACAGCACTTTCAAGGCCTGTTACAGAAAAGCTTCTCTGGAGTTTATTCTTAATACGACAAAAATAATTTTTCTAATATCTTGGACATGATGGCCACCATAAATGTATCATCTAGTAATATGACAGTACAGTATTAAAAGTCATAGATCGCAGTAAAATTTTATGTCCATAATTTCATATTTCTTACCAAGAGAGTATTCAAAATAAGTATGAGAACAAAGCATATTTGCAAGACAAAATTGAATTATGTCATATTTATTATTACATGGATAGGTTAGGCAAGGAAAAGAGATCCATTTCATTTATTTCAACTAAAGGGTATTTGTTGCAATGATACAGAGAGTGGACCAGAATCAGCTTCAAGGGCGAACATCTCAGCCAAATCAGCTTTCTTAATATCTCTGTTCTCTCTTCTTATCTGCACCATTCATCTTTGCTATGTATTTTCCTCTGTTTATCCAGTTTTTTGCTCCTTCATAGCTTCAGTTTGTACATGGCTTCAGTGTACCAACTACTTAACAGTATCCTTTGTGCTGCTATGCCTAATGCTAACAGATTCTGGGTTTTCCAGTTCAAATTCCCAAGAGTTAGATTCTGATTGACCTACTTCACCTGTTTACTGCAGAACAACTCACAGGCTGCTATTAAGCATTTTATTGGCTGCACTTTTCTTACCATCAATTTTCATTCCTAGTCCATTGAACTGTGGCTAGGAGATGAAATCTTGAGTATAAAAATAGCCACAATGGTAGAAGGGACTGAGTGAAATATATTACCTAGAAAAATTGTGTAAGTATTAACTGAAAACTTTATTTTGCCATATATAAAGACATTTACTTTGATTATTTTAACAAGGCATGCTACAACAAACTTTGCCTAGGAATCAAGTCAACCAGATTTCTGCAATACCAACATAAATCTTACAAAACTGGCTGGAACATTCACTTTGATTTTAGATATGCGAGAATCAGGCTAACTTACTATAGCTTTCCCAAATTTATAGTTTAAGAAAAAAGAGAGACCATTCCTCCAGTGATTCTCGCATAGTATTTTTATCCGGATTAAATTTATAGTGCTGTCGAAATAAATGTATACCAATTAGGGCTAAGAATTCAGAAGACTGCCTCTTTAGACATTGACAGCTGTTTCAACAGAAGATTTACTGAATTTAGTAAGCAATTTTAGTATGTCTTGATGTAGTTTTATGTAGCATAAAATGATCACACTATCATATTTGGTGAATAATCTCAGATTTATCCTGCCTGACCAAAAAGACCAGGTACACTCAGTATTTCTATGAATATAATTTCACGATTTTCAACACAATGTATGCTGTTTTTTCAGTGTACTTTTTCTGTTGAGTACTGAAAGGGAATCCTAGTTCATAATAAGCATATTTAACATTTATGTAATGCTTTATAAATTGAAACATACTTTCACATGGATTAATTTATATGTTACACATAGCAACAATTATTTTGTAAAGAAGAAAACCAGGACTTCAGAGGTTTCCTTAAGAAGGACTTAAGTAACATAGTCTATAAATGGCAGAGCCAGTATTCAATCCTATTAAATCATCTGTGAACTACTAGCACAGTACTATGCCTCTAAAGAGGCATGCTTGGGTCAACAGCATGAACAAAAAGAAAGAGCAAAATACAAAAAAGTCTGAAATACAAAGGATTCGAGGCTGGGATCATGAGAATAGCATCATGAGCCAAGAAAGAGACGGTAACTGGAATTTCATATGGAAATGATTGAATTCAAAGAGATTGGTATTAATTTCTTTCGAGTTTGATCTTTTTAAACTCATAAGACTAAATTCATTTTTATTTCACATAAAAACCTCAAAAAATTGGCACTAGTTTCTTGCACACTGTGAAAAAGAATTCTGAGATCACATTTAAGCTCAATGAGAAGAGTGCCATGATGAATTAGGAATGTAGGCCATAGATAGGAGAACTGAAAATGAATAAAAATGTGAATACTGCATCACTGCCAACCCTGACTTTGACTTACCATTGTCTGGTTGATATATATGCATACCTCTCCTGCCACAGAGTTCTGCGTAGTATATAGGATAAGAAGCTATAAGGGTCCAAAGTGCCAATCCACAGATCATCAGCATATGTTTGGAGATGTTTACAAGCTGTGAAATATCCCGTCAATTCTATGCACATGGTTTGGGGATCATAATGAAAAAAGTTATTGAAGTAACATGAAGTCAAATCTTAGAGTCAACTCAATAGCAACTCTGTCTCCAGTATGGAACACAGCCATGAAGACATGCCCTACAATCCTCTGGCAAATTTATTCCCAGTAAATACTGTCCTTTCTCTGTCATCACTGGGAATGGAGCCAGGTGAAGGGAGATTTGGATGGAGAGGTGAGAGAAACTAGCAGCTGAGAAATAATTTCCAGATATTTCTAAAATATTTAAATATTAACATACATGTGTGCTTCTTCTCAAATGTGCTTTGCTAACTCTTCAAAGGAATCATCCTTAGAGAAGCAAGGGCAGAAGGGACAGGGTCTTGGTCGTCAGTCCCCTGCTCAGCCATGAATCCCAATCAAAAGACTGAGCTCTCCTGGATAATTTCACAGTTTTCTCTGTGGATTTCCAGCATTTCCAACCGTGGGATGGTGTACAGGTAGCATAACCTCCTCCTTTGCCATTCACTTTTAGCTCACAATATTTTATCCCCATCAGGAGTACGAGTCTTTGGTAAAATGAAAATGATACCTCTTCACAAAAATCTAGAGACATCCTGGTTTAAACCGTGGATTTATGTCAGTGCTCACACATCTAACAATTTCTTACTAGTTCATAGTATAATAATTTCACTCGAAGCTCTTTCCCACATTTCATCAAAAAGTACACAAATATAAGATCTTACAATATTAAGGTAATAATTTTTAAGAAATATTATTCACATTCACTAGTTTGCTATTAAATTCAGAAATGATTAAAATTAAAATATGCTTGTCAAAAGAGATAAATTACAGGCTCAGTGACAAATTTTATTAGGCATTTCTTTTACTCATTAGGGTGTAACATTTCTATAACCAACAAGAGTTTTATGGATATGGCTATGAAATCAGATTCTATAATGTAAAATATGTTATTCCCCTCCACAGAATTCATTACCACCTATAATTCAAAGAACTATGAAATAAAGTTATAAAGAACTATGTATGGTATTATTCTTTAGTATGTATAAATAAATTTACACATAGGTATTTTGCATGACTAAAACTGAAAGGATAGTTTCCACACTGCCTAAATCACCCATATTGTTTGAATTTTTATAAGAATTTATTAATTTTAATATCAGGATAAATGATAAAGATACTACAAGGAAATAAAAAGTAATTTTGGTCACTTCTGCATGATATTTGCTGACAATATACATCATAGTCACAAATTCCTCAGGACAAGTGTACAAATTAATGCAGTTTAGTTTTTGTTTTTTCACATGCTAAGATAAAATATATAGTAATCCTTAACATGACTAATTAGTATGTTGTTTATAAACATGTTAGAACAATCTATATTTTTAAAGTGATAGAAGAATCTATATTTTAAAATGAATCTATGCTATTTTAGAAAAATTGAATAACTTTTTCAATGTCTTCTTCATGGTAATCTTATTACTTCTAATCTAATACTCCTTGAGACATAGAACATTATGTGTTATGATTTGAAACATTTAGAAAATAATCTTGAACCAGTAGAATTAACAATATTCCTACTATAAGAATGCCAAAACTCCTCAAATACTATGTAGAGGTGAATTTTTTACATTAATACAATGTGTTATTTATAATATTTTAAGCTGATAAAAATATTTTGTGATTCAGAAGGTATTATTTATGAGCAAGAATCCAGAAGAATGATAGAAGGAAGAGACCCAGAACATAAAACCTTAAGTCATAAGGCAGAGGAGCTTTCAGTCAAAAGTCCTAGACTTGAGGAATAAAGAAGGCACTTTATTTTTGTTTAAAATTAGGATAATGAAAATGAACTTCACGTACTTCACATTTTTTCCCAAGCCTGGCCATGAGCAACAGACTGTTATTTCTACTTCTCTAATTTATTTTATTATTAATATAAGTATTTCAAAGGATAAATTCAGATATTGAATATTGGTGGAATGAACCTCTTAAGGATCCTACAAGTAGCAAATTGAACAGTGACAAGAATCCAAAGCCCAATCATTAATAATCAGAGTGAGCCAATGCAGAAGCAATGATTAACCCACCCTCAGCAAACATTTTGAAGTATTATTCCAACCAAGGTAACACAGGTTCAAGAAAACTAGGCAAATGATACAACAAAAAAAATGAGGTAATTCTCAAAGCAGAAAACAATGTAATAATTATTAGATGAAAAATAAAATGTACAAGAATCAAGATGTAAATACTTTTTATATAATCTTACTAATTGAAAGAATGACTATGAATTTAACAAAAATATTTAATATCACCACGCATAAGGAAGCAGAAAAGGAGAATATAAGAGGTAATATTTACAATTACCACAAAAGGATGTCCAAAATGTCCAAAAATGACCAAGCAAAATATTGTAGTATATAATTATATAGCCATATGGAGGCAAATAACAGAAGAAACAACCAAAAGAGTTTGATAATGGGGTGCCTGTGATGAGCTAGAAGATGATTTGGGGAAGGTGACAGACATGATCATTTTTAGTAACTTTTAGCATTGACATTTTAAACTATGAGTAGGCATTTATTTAAAAATATTTTCAATCAATTATAAAGGTAAATGAAACACCTTAACAGCAAAACTCACCACTTCCTGAGTGAATGTAATAATCTTACAGAATTTGAAAACCTCTCCACATGTATATTCAAAAAAATTAAAAGACTTTAGTTAACATCTCTTGAGAATTGTTATCACAGATATTGCCCTGAAGGCCTTTGAGAATTGTGAAAATACAGACTAAAATAAGATTCAAAAAATGCATTTATATATTCTCTTCAGTGAGTCCCTGTGCTATAACTAATTCTATCATCCGAGGCTCCCAGATTGTCTTGATGCTGACATTCAGAATTTTTTGTATTGTAAAAATGTAGAGACTTATGTTTTTAGACACCAAGAAGTCCCAGGTGTGTTGAAACCTACAGCTTCATTTTACATTCTTTCTTGGCCCCTTTAATTCAATTTTGTGACTCAAAATGCTTCAAAATGTGATCTGTGTGTTGTCCAAATGGTGCCTGTAGCCTGGTGAAAGATTTAATATTGTTTATTGCCAAATATGTCTCCAAAAGTTTTAATCCCCTTATCTCCCCATTACTGGTTTGTAAAGCAGGCTAATGCAATATTGGAGTCAGAGTGAGCCAATGCAGAAGCAATTCTAAATAAGAGGAAAGAAACTTGTCAGTTGCTGGAGTCTTAGCAGAATATTTTAAATTACTTTTTGAAACTTTTAAGGACAGTAAGACCTAAAGTATTTTTTTCAATAACGCTTGTAAACCAGATTCTTGTAGAAAAATGTATTTACTGTGTCTAATTTGTTGGAGCTTAAATTTTACTTTTAGGGGCCGGGCGCGGTGGCTCAAGCCTGTAATCCCAGCACTTTGGGAGGCCGAGACGGGCGGATCACGAGGTCAGGAGATCGAGACCATCCTGGCTAACACGGTGAAACCCCGTCTCTACTAAAAAAAATACAAAAAATTAGCCGGGCGAGATGGCGGGCGCCTGTAGTCCCAGCTACTCGGGAGGCTGAGGCGAGAGAATGGCGTAAACCCGGGAGGCGGAGCTTGCAGTGAGCTGAGATCCGGCCACTGCACTCCAGCCTGGGCGACAGAGCGAGACTCCGTCTCAAAAAAAAAAAAAAAAAAAAATTTACTTTTAAAGTAATTAGAATAGAGAAAAATAATTAAAAGAACTAAGATCCTAGTCCCAGTTCTATCGTTTATTCAATATACTGTTAAACAAACACAGAATAAATACCTCAGAGCCCTATCATTAGATGTAGATATGTCAAGTGGAAGGTATACAGGAAGCTTAAGTCTCTAGAAAGTGAAATCAAATTATCTACCCTTTGAGTTTATAGATTTTCACAAAATTTTAAGCCCTTAATTAAAAGATAATGTCAGATCTTAAAATTTTTCCTTTCAGAAAATGAGTCATAATTATAGAATGATTATTACAGAGTCTAAACTCTGCTTTATTTCAATCTTAGATTTTAACTATTACATGTAACCATACTGAACATGCAAAATTCAGGGAAACAAAAAAATTAATGTTGCTCAGAGTTAGATCTGACCTTAGTCACTTGTGTCTTTTATAAACTAAAAGTGGCATTTAGAATGTCACTCCTATTTTGTTATTACCCAAGGTGGAAGTGTTGATAAGTCAAAAAAGTCTGCTTTGAAATGTTTATGTTATAAAGGAATGATTTTATTTGTGTATCTCATTGTCCAGAACTGATGACAAAAGACATCCTCCTAATTCCTTGACTAATCCCTTATTTCTTAGTCTCTATACCATCTCATATCTCTAAGGCACTTTGCTAAATATTTGGCATGAAATTTAGTTTTAAAATAATAAAAGCAATAAACATGGTAAGAAAGCAGTAACTTTAAGGTCTATAAGGAAAATCACTTAATATAGCCCTCTTTTAATCTATTAACAAAGACATAGAGCTGGGAAACAAGACATGTATTCATTAGCTCCTGGATATCCCCGGGATATTTTTATTCTATTCTATTAAATTTTGCTCAGTTGAAGAGCATTGTGAAAGCTATAAAGGTTTAAAAACGCTGACAGTCATAATAAGTAGGGATGGGTGAATTCCATTGCTTAATTACAGACATTTGAGTTAGGGAAATGGATAGCATCACAGTGGTTACTGTTACTTTATTTAAGATGGAAATTACAGTTCACAAAAATTAATTCAGTTTTTCTGGTCATATCTGTCCCCTACTTAGCAAAAGTAATTACTCTGCTTTACCTCCATTAAGACAAACATGATGTCCCTAGTGTTTCTTTTATATGAATAAATATAGTATGCTTTCTCTCAAATCTGAATCATTCAATATCTCTTCAAAGTCTCCTGCACCCATATAGCACCCAAAATAACTAATAATCATTCATTTAATCCTAACAGGACTTTCATTTCTATAGTCAAATATTCTTTTAATCTTCTAACTATTCTCACAATTAGTTTTGTTTTAAAGCACATTCCACATTTTATTCCACCTACCATTCCTAAGCATGAACACACAATGGCATAACCACTGAAGGAAAAATGTGAATTTCCTTTATTCTTCCTTTGAATAGCTATCTTTTTTTCCTTTGAAGCAATTGAAGAAAAGATTATCACAATGTTCAAGCTTTCCCTTTCTCATTTCTCCCCAAATTGTTCTAGAAATTCATCCCAATCCCAAACAAAATCCCAGCAGTCCTTTATTTGGAAATTGACGAACAAATTGTAAAGTTTATATGGAATTTGAAAGAACCTAGAATCATCAAAACAATTTTGATAAAGGATAACAAAGTTGGAAGATTAACACTTCCTGATTTTAAAATTTATTATAATGCTACAGTGTGTTATTGAGTTCAAGATTAACAAATCAGTCAATGGAATACAATAGAGAATCCAAATACAAACCCATATGTAAATGGACAACTTTTTTTTACAAAGGTACAATAATTCAGCGGAGAAATAATGATCTTTGATTTCTTAGCTAGATAAGTTCTTAGATAAAACATTGAAAGTATGACCCATAAAAGACAAAAATGAGAAATTCAAAATCATCTGCTATGGTCTGAATGTTTATGTCTCCTCAAAAATTCACATGTTGAATTCTACACCCTAAGGTGATTATACTAGAAGGCAAGACATTTTGGGAGGGATTAGTGCCCTTGCAAAGTAAGCCCAAAGGATCTGGTTCACTCCTTTCACTATGTGAGGACACAGTGAGAAGGCACTATCTGTGAGTCAGGAAGCAAGCTGTCACCAAGCACCAAATCTTCAATCATCTTTATCTTGAACTTTCCAGCTTCCAGAACTGTAAGTAAGCAATTTCTTTTGTCTATAAACTACATAATTCATAGTATTTTGTTATAGCATCATGAATAACTAAGACATTATCAGAATTCAAAACTTCTCCTTTGCAAAAGACGTTGTTAAGAAAATAAGAAGACAAGCTATGTAAACAGAGAAAATGTCTGTAAGTCGCATACTAAAGAACTTATATTTAAATTACGTAAACAAACTCTCAAAATTCTATAAGAAGAAAATAAATAACCCTTCAAAACAAACGACAATTAAGCAACAAAATGGCAGTTTTAAGTTAGTACTTATCAACAGTATTGATAGCATGTAAAATGCACATGAACTAAGTAACATGTAAATAGACTAAATTATTCAGTTAAAAGCAGACTGGTTAAACAGACAGAGTCAAGCCCCAACTCTATGGTACATACAAGAAACCCTTATAAGGACAGACAAAGATTGAAGGTGAAGGGATGGGAAATTATATTTGATGCAAGTGGAAACCAAAAAACAGCAAGAGTAGCTACACTTACATAAGATAAAATAGACTAAATGTCAAAGACTATAAAAAGTGAAAAAGAAAAGGGTTATTACATAATAATAAAGTGGTCAATTCAGCAAGCGGATATAACAATTATAAATACCTATACACCAAACATCAGAGTTCCCATTTATATAAAGCAAACATTAATAGACCTAAAAGGAGGTATAGATTGCACTACAATAATGACAGGGGATTTCAACACCCCAAGCTCAATAATGGACAGATCATCCAGACAGAAAATTAATAAATATTGGGGTTACATCACATACAACATAAAATAGGCCTAACTTACATTTACAGAAGATTTCACCCAAGGGTCACAGGATAAACATTCATTTCATCAGCACATGAAACATTCACCAAAAAAGACCATATGTGGGGCTACAAAACAAGTCTCAACAAATTCAAAAGAGTAGCTATCATATCAAATATCTTTTCTGACCACAATGGAATAAAACTAGAAATCAATACCCAGAGGGACCATGAAAACTATACAAAAATATGGAAATTAAACAACATGCTTCTGAACAACCAAAAGGTGAATAAAGAAATTAAGAATAAAATTTTAAACTCTCTTGAAACAAATGAAAATGGAAATACAACATACCAAAATCCATGGGATGTAGCAAAAACAGTACTAAGAGAAAAGTTCATAGCAATAAACCCATACATCAAAAAGTTGAAGACTTCAAATAAGCAACGTAAAAATGTACCTCAAGGAACTAGAAAAAAAAAAAAATACAAAAAAATAGAATTCGTTTCACTGCTAAAATCTACCAAACACTTAAAAAAATAATACCAATTCTACTTAAACTCTGCAAAAAAATTAAAGAGGAGGGGATACTTCCAAACTCATTCTATAAGGCCAAAATTAACCTGATACCAAAACCAGATAGGGACACAACTGAAAAAGAAAACTATAGGCCCAGAGCACTGATGAACATAGATTCAAAACTCCTCAACAAAATACTAGCAAACCAAATTCAACGACACATCAAAAAAAAAAAAAAAAATCATTTACCATGATCAAGTGAGACTCATCCCAGGCAGCTAAAAGTGGTTTAACACATGCAAATCAATGTGAGACATCACATTAACAGAACCAACAACAAAACCAAAAATCATTTCAATAGATGCAGAAAAAGCATTTGATAAAATGTATAATAACATACCTTTATGATAAAAACTTCTGGCAAATTGAGTATAGAAGGAACATAATAAAGGTTAAATATGACAAACCCACAGCTAACACCATAATGAATAGGAAAAAATGAAAGTGTTTCCTCTAATGTCTGGAACACAACAAGGATGCTCACTTTCATCACTTTTATAGCACATAATACTGGAAGTCCCAGTCAGAGCAATCAAACAAGTGAAGGACATAAAGGGCATCCAAATTGAGAAGGAAGAAGTCAAATGATCTTTGTTTTTGATGACATCATCTTATATTTAGAAAACTAGAAAACTTGAAAGATTATATCAAAAAACTGGTAAGCTGATAAATAAATGTAGTAAAGTTGCAGAATATGATATTAACATACAAAAATTAGTAATATTTATATGCATAAACAGCAAATAACCTGAAAAAGAAATCAAGAAAACAGTCCCATTTAAAATAGCCACAAAGAATATAAAATACATAGAATTAACTTAGCCGAAGAAGTAAAATATCTATGCAAGGAAAACTATAAAACAATGATAAAAAAAATTGACCAGGTCACAAAAAGTGGAAAGATATTCTATACTTGTACATTGAAAGAATATTGTTAAAATGAACTACCAAAAGCAAAATATAGATTCAATGAATCTCTATAAAATATTTCTTCACAGAAATAGAAATAACAACTTTAAAATTTATATGAAACCACAAAAGACTCCAAATAGTCAAGCAATCCTGAGCAAAAAGAACAAAGCTAGAGGCATCGCACTACCTGACTTCAAAATGTACTACAAATCTACAGGAACTAAATAAGCATGGCACGGGCACAAAAACAGACATGTGACCAATGGAACACAATACAGAACTTAGATATAAATGCATGCATTTACAGTCAACTCATTTTTGACAAAGTTGCCAAGAACATACAATAGGAAAAGGACAATCTCTTTAATGAATTGTGCTAGCAAAACTGTATAACCATCTGCAGAATAATAAAACCACATGTCTATCTGTCATTATACACAAAAATCAAATCAAAATGAATTAAAAACTCAAATCTAAGACCAGAAAATACAAAACCATAGGGGACAACATTGAGTAAATGCTTCAGGACATTGGTCTGGGCAAAGATACTTAGTGTAAGACTTCAAAAGTACAGGCAACTACAGCAAAAATAGACAAATGAGATTATATTCAGCTAAAAAGCTTCTGCACAGCAAAGGAAACAATCAATGGAGTGAAGAGACAACCCACAAAATGGAAGAAAATATTTATAAACTATCTGACAAGATTAATAACTGGAGGAGCTCAAACAACTTAATAGCAAAATAATAATAATAAAATAATCTGCTTTTAAAAGGGGCAAAAGATCTGAACAGACATTTCTCAAGACAGCCAACAGTGACATGAAAAACTGCTCAACATCACAAGCTGACTTTTAAAAAGGTAAATCTTTTCACATGCCAGTCTTCTACTTGTAACCCTTCTTTAATGGATTTGTATTGCTTTTCAGAGGAAATTTCAAACATTAGTATGGTTACATCTCTCTATAATCTCTATCTCCAGTCTTAACTCACATCATTCTCATTCCTCTCTATAGTTCATTCCTTGAAAGTGTTGCACCTTTGCACATGCTGTTGCTGTTACTAAAATGCATTTACTCCTTCTTTCCTTCAATCTTTTTACAAATTATTTCCCATTTATTATTTCAATCTCAAATGAAACAGAACATCTTTAGAGAAGGTTTCACTGTTCTATTTAAATTCCGTTATGATGTTATAATCTCTCATAATTATAATACTTTACTATGATTTTTCCTATTTGAAAATAGTGGATTTATTTATTGTTATTGTAAGTACTCATTTTCATCTCAATGTTATAATCTTCCATAGGTAAACAATCATACCTGTTTTGTTTACCGTTGTACTGCTGGAACCCACCTAGTGCATGATATATAAAAAAGGCTCAATAAATATTTATTTGAGGGCTAAAAACATTCTTCCATTATAGATACAAAAAGTGGAACTTAGAGATAATAAAACTTGCTTCTAAGTCACACTGCTAGAAAGAGGAAGAACAAGGATTAGAACCTAAGTATATAGTACTCTAAAGTCTGTTCACTTATTCATCTGAGCCACTCCCTTCTTACAACTGTCCCAGCTACTCAAGTACACAGAGGAACTTAAAATAGGTTTGCTCATCTTTTCCCTTTAGTTTTAGTAGTTTTAAGTGACAGTTCAAATACTGGCTATTATCTCAATACAGTGCCAATTGTCTGAGCCAACAGCATCCATTCCACTTATACAGTGGCAAAATTCTAGATGACCAATGAGAATGACAGCCACAATATATATGGTACGTCAGCACAACCAATGAACACAAATTTTTTTGTTTGTTTGTTGTTTGTTTGTTTGTTTGAGACGGAGTCTCGCTCTGTCGCCCGGGCTGGAGTGCAGTGGCCGGTTCTCAGCTCACTGCAAGCTCCTCCTCCCGGGTTTATGCCATTCTCCCGCCTCAGCCTCCGAGTATCTGGGACTACAGGCGCCCGCCACCTCGCCCGGCTAGTTTTTTGTATTTTTTAGTAGAGACGGGGTTTCACCGTGTTATCCAGGATGGTCTCAATCTCCTGACCTCGTGATCCACCCGTCTCGGCCTCCCAAAGTGCTGGGATTACAGGCTTCAGCCACCGCGTCCGGCCTGAACGCAAATGTTTTTAAAGAGTTAAGTTTTCTCTCCACTTTGTCAATCAGCTGGCAAAACTATAGCTTGCATCTGTGATGAATTGTTTGCCACATGCAGATGGTAGAAAAGAAATAAATTACAAACACATGAAAATGTGGTTTTCAACTGTTCCATGTTGCTACTATGTTGGCCAGGAAAGAAGTGGAATTTCTATTGGCTTGAATTTCATGAGATTTTACATTTGAATCAAATGAGTTCAAGTTTGGGTCAAGACTTTTAAAAAAATGTACAGCTTGTCCTTTTGTGTCTCTACTATTTCATTTCCATACTATTAGATTTATTGAGTTATATATACACAACTTGGATAAAGTTAACTGCAGAGCATTAGTGATTATTTGACTCTACTATTAAATAATTTTCTAATACAGCTTAATAACTTACTTTTTATCTCTTCATGAATGTTGACAAAAGTTTTGTCAAAATTTTGAAAATGAAAAAATGTTGATGTCTTCATCACATCAGTCATCTCTCAAGAAAATGTAAGCCTGCTGCTATAAGTACAAAACAATGATGTCTGTAAATATCAGAGTGGATGTTTAATATGATAGGGCTCTGTGATAAAAAATGTTAACTTTTTTGTTGTTATTTTAATTTATCATTTTTATTTTTCATTTCCTATATTTATATTATGAGATTTTGTGTGGGTTTGCTAAGCAACTTTTGTTAAGTCTGTTGTTGTCCTTCCTATTTACTCCTAGCCTGCGTTGCTGAAGAGAGAAAGTCTATTTAAAAATGAATTATACAAGAAGAGATGAAATAAATCTAATTCCAACTTTATATATAATGTAATACAATTAATGTATTATAACACAATATAATACAAATGAAATGTATGAAAGAAATGAAGGTGTCATTTTGTCTAGATGACATGTGGTCATAGATATTCTCTTACCTTAGCTGGAAAAATTAAAAGAAAACAGAAAAAGTTCATCCAAATCTATCCTAACCAAGTCACATAGATTTAATTAAATCTTCACTCTTAATGCTATAAGGAGAACTCTAACTTTCTCTCCCTCACAATTCTCTTACCCTTCGTTGTGAGGCAGAGTATTCCCTTGGGATATTTTCTACCTTAAAATAAATACTATAAGAAAATGGTGAAATAACAGTGGCTTCTATCAGTCATGGGCTGTCAGCTCTTGGGCCTTAGCTTCTCTTACTTATTAAGGAGCTGAAACCCAAAGAATTAGTTCCAGGCCTCAGCCTGATTCTTAAAATAATATATATACAGCGCATTGCCAACACCCAGCCTGCCATGGTTATATCCCTCTCCTGTTACCAAGACTGGGATGGAGGGGGGTGGTCAACTCTATGACATTGAATATTGTTACATCAGACACAAGGTTTTTTCATTTTCAAAAATCTTGAACATATCTGGTGTTCTAATGTCTCCTTTAATAGCTTACTGTATTCATCTGTTTTCACACTCCTATAACAATATACCCGACACTTGGTAATTTATAAAGAAAAGAATTTGACTTGCAGTTCTGCATGTCTAGGAAGGTTTCAGGAAACTTACAGTAATGGTAGAAGGAGAAGAGGCACATTGTACATGTCTTCTTCCATGCAAGAGCAGGAAAAATTGCCGTATAAAACCATTAGATCTCATGAGAACTTACTCATTGTCATGAGACCAGCATGGGGAAAAATGGTCCCATGATCCAATCACCTCCCACCTGATTCCTCCCTCGACATGTGGGAATTAGGAGGATTACAATTTAAGATGATATTAGGGTTGAGACACTGAGTGAAACCATATCAGTTACCTACCATCCACTTTTCCCATCCTTTCTAGGATGTTTTATTTGTTCATCAAACATTTACAGAGCACCTACTCTGTTCCCAGACTCAGAACCACACATCTCTTACAGTGAAAAATATGGAAACTGTCCTCCCCTTACAGAGATTAGACAACTAATATGAACATCAACACAAGACAATTATAAGTTTGATTTGTGGTTTTCCACTTACAATTCAAAACTTGCGTGCATGCTTATTCCTGCATATGCCTCTTCAAAATAATATTTCAATAACTATATTTTAAATTTTTTAAGGAATAGTAACTTTTACAATTATATGCTACTAATAGTTTTTACAATACCTCCTGGAATGCCATAAAATGAATTTAAAAACTAAGTCTTCTCACCATCAGTATAATTAGAGAGTCTATTTCAAAATTTCTTCCCTCTGGTTAAAAAATAATGAAGCTTAGGAGGCATGAGGTGCATTATAGTTAAATTGTAGTATTTTTTTATTTTCTTCATTAATTCCAGTAATTTTGTAAAAGGTAATGTAAAAGAAGCAATCTAGTAGTTTTTGGCCCCCCACTAAAAAAAAAAAAAAAAAGGAAATAATTTTGTGGACCAGTCATATACCACTGGGGTTCTCATCCTTATAAGGTAATTAAAATCTTAAAATCCTTTGGGGAACAAACAAAACAAAACTTGTCCAGGCCCCTTATTGGCATTCATATTACTTGGTATTACTCCAAATAATTCTAATGTGCAGCTACAATTAAGTTATAACCCACAAATCCAACATAACATTTACTTATGGATTTCTGCACTTTCTCTGTGAAATGCTCCTTCCCAACTTATTTTTTCTTAACAAAATTATTTTTTTAGAATAGTTTTAGGTTCACAGCAAACCTGAGCAGAAGGTACAGGGATTTCCTGAATTTCTCTGCCCCTACACATGCATGGCCTCCCCCATACAAATATCCCCCACCAGAACGGTGCATGTTACAATTGATGAGCTTACAACTGACATATTATTATCACCTAGAACCACACTTTACTTTAGGGGTCACTTTCATTGTTGTATATTCTAAGAGTTTGGACAAATTTGTAACGGCATGTACTTTTTCACCATTATAGTATTGTACATAGTACTTTCACTCCCCTAAAAATCCACTCCACATCACCTATTGATTTCTCCTTTCCCCTTAACCTCAAGCAACCATAGATCTTTTTACTATCTCCATAGTTTTTCATTTGCAAAATGTCATATAATTGAAATCATATATTATGTAGCCTTTTCACACTGGCTTCTGTCACTTAGTAACATGCATTTAAGTTTCCTTCATGTCTTTTCATGCCTTAATAACTCATTACTTTTTGTCTCTGAAGAATATTTCACTGTCTAAATTTACCAGACTTTGTTTATACATTGACCTACTGAAGGGCATTTTGGTTGCTTTCAAGTTTTAGCAATCATGAATAAAGCTGCTATAAACATCCTTGTTTAGGTATTTGTGTGGACATAAGTTTTCAACTCCTTTAGGTAAACACTACAGAGTTGTGATTGCTACATCATATGGTAAGAATATGTAGTTTTGTAAGAAACTGCCAAACTGTCTTCTGAAGTGACTGTGCCATTTTGCACTCATCAGCAATCAATAAATGAGAGTTCCCATTGCTCCACATCCTCATGGCATTTGATGTTGTTATCAGAGGTCTGGATCTTGGACCTTATAATAAGTATGTAATGGTGTCTCCTTCTTGTTGTAATTTGCATTTCTCTGATGACATATAATTTTCAAATGTATATTTGTCATCTTTATATCTTCTTTGGTGAGGTGTACATTAAGGTCTTTGACCCATTTTTAACATCACATTTGTTTTCTTATTGTTGAATTTTAAAAGTTCTTTGTATATTTTAAATAACTGTCTTTTATCAGATACGTCTTTTGCAAATATTTTCCCCCAGTCTGTGGCTTGTCTTTTCATTCTCTTGACAGTGTATTTCCCAGCACAGATTTTTTTTTTAATTTTAATGATATTCAGGTTATTTTTTCTTTCATTGATTATGCTTTTGGTGTTGTAACTAGGAGGGTATAGTCAAACCCAAATCATCTAGATTTCCCCAATATTATATTCTAAGTTTTTTTGTTTTAGTTTTGTTTTACATTTAGGTCTGTGATCCATTTTGAGTAAGTTTTGTCAGGAGTGTAAGGTCTCTATCTAGATTCATTTCGGGCAGGGAGTGCATGTCCGATTATTTCAAAACAATTTGTCGAAAAAACTGTCGTTGCCCCCTTGTAAGGCCTTTGCTCCTTTGTCAAAGATCAGTTGGTTATATTGATCTGGGCCTGTTTCTGGGCTCTCTGTTCTGTTCCATTGTTCTATTTGTGTATTCTTTCACCAATATCACACTGCCTTGATTACTGTACCTTTATCGTAAAAGTCCTATGCTGTCAGTCCTCCAACATTTTTCTTCTCCTACATAATTGTGTTCACTATTCTGTGGCCTTTGCCTTTTTATATCAAACTTTAGAATCAGTTTGTCAATATACATAAAATAACTCACTGGGATTTTGAATGGGATTGCATTGAATCTAGAAATAAAGTTGGAATTAACTGAAATCTTGATAAAATTGAGCCTTCCATTCCATGAACATGTAATATCTCTCCACTTATTTCACCAGTTTGTTTTATTTTTCTCATACAGATGTCATACATATTTGGTTAGATTTATATCTAATGTTTCATTTTGGGAAATGCTAATATAAATGATATTGTGTGTCTCATTCCAAATTCCACTGTCTTATTGCCGATATGCAGAAAAGCAATTGACTTGTGTACATTGACTTTGTATTTTCAAGCTTACTATAATTATTTCTCAGTTCCAGGTGTTTTTCTGACAATTTTAGGGGGCTTTCTACATGGATAATCATGTCATTTTGAAAAGAGTTTTATTTCTTCCTTCCCAATCAATATATCTTTTATTTTAATTTTGTATGTTATTGTACTAGCTAAGACATCCAGTACACTGTTGAAGAGCAGTGGTGAGAGGGGCCATTCATGCCTTGTTTCTGAGCTTCTTGAGAAAGCTTCAGGTTTCTATTAAGCATAATGTTAGCTGCAGAATTTTTGTAGATATTCTTTAGAAAGCTGAAGAAGTTCCCTTCTATTCCTAGTTTACTATATATTTTTTTTATCATGAATGAGTATTGAATTTTGTCAAATGCATTTTTTCCAGTTTTTGGATATTCTTTTTTTGTTTGTTTGTTTGCTTGATTGTTTGTTTTTCTCCAGTATTTTTCCTGTTGGCTTTTCAGGTTTGGAGGGTTCTATTGAGATACCCTCAAACTCAGAAAGTGTTTTTCCAGCAATATCCAGCTACTGATAAGCCTATCAAAGGTATTCTTTATTTCTACTACAGCATATTTTCTTATATATTAGGGTTCTCCAGGATAGAACTAATAGGAGATGGGGATGAAGGGAGTTTATCAAGGAATATTGACTCACACAATAAAAGTGAAATCCCAAAATAGGCCATCTGCAAGCTGAGGAGCAAGGAAGCCAGTCTGAGTCCCAAAACCTCAAAAGTAGGGAAGCTGACAGTGCAGCCTACAGACTGTGGCCAAAGGCCCAAGAGCCCCTGGAAAACCACTGGTGTAAGTCCAAGAGTCCAAAAGCTGAAGAACTTGGAGTCTGATATTCAAGGGCTTGAAGAATCCAGCACGGGAGAAAGAAGGATGGAAAACTCTGTCAGTCAAGTTTTTCCAACTTCTGCCTGTTTTATTCTAGCTGCACTGGCAGCTGATTAGATGTGCCCGCCCAGATTGAGGGTGGGTCTGCCTCTCCCAGTCCACTGACTCAAATATTAATCTCCTTTGTCAACACCTCACAAACCCACCCAAGAACAATACTTTGTATCCTTCAATCCAATTAAGATGACACACAATATTAACCATCACATCTTATAATCTCCATCTGTCTGCTTACATTGGCCGACACGTTCTTTCACGTTCTTTGTTCTGGTTCTGATGTTGCTCTGTCTTTTCAAACTTTGTTTTTTGTCTTTTAATATATCTTCTAATTTTTTTCAATAGCCAGATATAATATATTGAGTAAAAGAAACTGCAGTAAATAGGCCTTTAATAATGTGGTGGTCAGACATACGGGAATCATTCTATAGCCCTATGATTAAGTCTGAGTCTTCTTGTTAGTCTGTGCCTCTGGACTATGAACAGCACCTACTCTTCACAGGTTTTTTACACCTAATAGGTGGGATGAGACAGTTAGAGTAGGCTGGATGGAGTATTTCCCTTCTCCCATGTGGAAGTTTATAGGTGGCTGGGGTAGGATATTTCCCTTCCACCAAGTCAGGCTGTGATAGAACTCCAACAGGTTGGGCTTTGGTTGAATAGTTTCTCCTAAGTACAAATTTTGTTAAGAAAAACAGAATGCTCTGACATATTTCAAAAATTATTTTCTCCTCACCCTGCCAAAGCACAAGGGGATTTTTCTCTAATACTCACTGTGAGGACCTAGGAGAACTCCAGAAGGTAAAAGTCACAAAAATGTGAGGGTCCCTAATGACTGGGTCCCCTTGGAATTTTTTTTCTCAGACTTGTCCACATTGAACCTCCAAAAAGTGTTTAATTACAGTTTAGGTTTCCCTACCCCAAAACTGGTTCCTGTGAAGGTTTCAGCTCATGAGTTTCTGCTTTTGTAAGTTGGGATTCTCTGTATTTGCTTGCAGTCTCTCCAGTTTTTGAATCAGGGGCTTGTCCTGTGACCGTACTTCTCCTACTGATCTAAGAGAAGTTGTTGCTTTTTAGTTTATTCAGTTTTTCACTTGTTAGGCCAGAGTGGCAACTTACAAGCTTCGTACATACTGGACCAGAATCCAGAAGTCCTCTTTCTCAACATTTTAATAATTGTCTCATGTTCAGAATTTCATGTAGACTTTTTTACTGATAAAATATATATTGCTTGATCATTTCAATTTGCCCTTTTGTAGAACACTTACAGAGACACTGCTCTGTTTCTGCTGATTACTACCAGATTACTGATTTCTCATCGTTCCCATTCTAGGTCCAAGCTGCTTAAAAAGCCCTACCTAGATCATTTCTGACTTTTGCTGTAATGCATTTCATTGCTGCCTTGACTTACAAAATGTTACCTCAGAGTCTAGATGACAAGCAGTACAAGTTTCATTTTGATGACTCTAGCAATCTGAAGGAAAGCCTTTCCACTGACTCAACGCCATTGCTTGCAGATCTTCTATGGCTTATAACAAATGACAGCACATTTGCTGTCAGGCAGAAAACTAGCCATTCTAGTAGTGTCAGTAGGTACAAAGAGGGAAAGTACTTTTTCTATAGAAAAATCATTGTAAGATACTTTTTTTTTTTCCAGGAACATGTACAAAAGCAAATTTACTTATGTGGATTTTTTGTGTTGAACAAAAGAATTGCACTTTCATTTATTTTTAGGAAGTAAATAAAAATCTAAAACTGTCTACCTGTTTCATATTATTCATAACAGAAGTAAAGATAAGAAGAGATGAAGAGAAAAATGAGAAATAAAAAGAATAGAAAGAAGAAAAGAAAGATATACCAAGATATTAAAGGAGGAAAAGAAACTTGCACCTAGAGAGAGGCTAAAGCCATCTCATCAGGTGACACATGGTGTATCCTTTCCAGGGCCCCTGGAAAGTAGGGACTGGAAATAAGCTTTTGATTGGTTTGCTGACTAATTTCCTGCATCTTGCATGCCCATGGAATTGACATCTTCTTAATAATTTGTACAAAGATACCTATGAATTTTCAGAAGTCTAGAGAAAGGCCTAGAGAGACTAGAGAAGGGAAATTAAAAAGCAAAGCATATACAAGAGCCTGGGGGAAGGGGAGGAGGAAGGCGAGAAAAAAAAGAAGAGTGAAAAAAGAAGACAGCTAGGCAAGATAATGCTACCTTTTCTTTGAAAGTACTTTGCCTTTCCCCTTAGACCCCCTTGGTCAACTTGTAAACACTCTTTCATTTAGTGTCAGTTGTAACCTCATCTCTTCCAAGAAGTAAAGAATGAATCTCCAGGCAGAATTGATCACTCCTACGTGCACACACACACGTGCACATGTGCACACACACACACGCAACTATATCTACTACAGTAATTTGTCATGTATTCCACATATTGTCCATATTCCCATATACTATGATTTCCTTAATGATAGCAACAAAGCCTTTTTATGACCCATGCCTGATATGTTTAAATGTTTAATGCTTGCCTTGATGGATAAGTGAACCTATGAAAGCATTTTTAAACAGTATGGTATAAACTACAAGGTAGTGCTGCATACAAAAAAGAGTCTGGGTTTTTGGCAGATTTTGATCAAATGCCCTCTTTACCACCTCTAAGATGTGATTTTGAGTGTATTAGCTAAGTAGTTAATCGTAAGTTTTCTCATCTACTTCCTTAAGATAGATGTAAAAGTCTCATTCCTTAACAAACACAATGGTGGTAGGAATTAAGAATTAATGAAGGACAAATGAAGGAATAGGCCAAAGTCTTTCCAGCTGTCACTGAGCAGCATGGGTTAGTTGGAGGCTATTCTTATTTTGTTGCAATTATCTTTTATATTACCACAGACATCACTTTGTCTTTGGTATTATACATTGTAAAGATGAAATTACCTTTTCTAGTGAAAATCCAACATAAATTTCAAACAAGTAGTCAAGGGTTCTGAACAAGAATTTTAACTTTTATTTTAGGTCCAGGGGTATACATGTAGGTTTATTATATAAGTAAATGCATGTCATAGGAGTTTGTTGTACATATTGTTTAGTCACCCAAGTGCTAAGCCTAGTATTCAATAGTTATTTTAAGAAAAAGAATATTTACACTAACTTTTGCCCACCCCACTCCACGCAGTCTTCTACCAAAATCTAACCCTGAAATTGAATTTTTATAAATATCGATATATAATGAGTCATACAAAAAAGGTTATTAGTATTTAACTCTCTCTTCCTCATTTCCCACATCCTATTGATGAGCATACTCTATTAATTTTACAACTTAACCTTTCCATATCCTTGTCCTCTTCTCATCTACAAAAATATTGCCTAAGTTCACATCACCTTTCATGAAGATGAGTGAGATCATCTCCAACTGGTATTCTCATTTGCCTCTTTCCACATTCTTTCCATTAGTCATTCTCAATCTGTTTTTCTTCTGGGAAATATAATGTAAGATATTCACAAGTGCACAACCAGGTTTTAATGAAACCAAGAAGAAAAGGTTGCAGGCAAAGTATTAAACTAATTTATTCATAGCTATAACTATTAATAGTATCTCAATAGAGGTCACTTTCAATAGGCCAAGCCATGAAAAGATAAGCCATGGGTTTTGTACAATTCCAGGCCAAGGAAACTGCTCTTCTCTATTAAAGCAAATTATGAAACAAATAAGTAGCATTATTAATAAAGTACACCTCTGTATTAGTCCATTCTCACACTGTTAATAAAGACATATCTGAGACCGGATAATTTATAAAAGAAAGAGGTTTAATTGACTCACAGTTCAGCATGGCTAGGGAGACCTCAGGAAACTGACAATCGTGGTGGAAGGGGAAGCAAACATGTCCTTCACCTGGAAGCAGGAAGGAGAAGAATGAGCAAAAGGAGGAAAAGGCCCTGATAAAATCATTAGATCTCGTGAGAACTCACTATCAAGAGAACAGAATGAGGGTAACCACCCCGTGATTAAATTACCTCCCATCAGGTCCGTCCCGTGACACATGGGGTTATGGGAACTACAATTCACGATGAGATTTGGGTGGAGACACAGCCAAACCATATCAACTTCTAAATACTGTGCTTGAGAAACAGTATCATATTGTTACCAGCAAATATAAAACACAAAGATGACTATATGGCTTTCAACTTAAACTTTTCTACATCTCATTGTCTATAGAATAGATCACACACTCCAATCAAGTTTATAATTACCTCTCCACTCTATGACCTGGATATTCTGTCATCTTGATCCTGCCCATATCTTCAATTTTGACTTGCCATATTGCTATTCCAATTCTACACTCTAGCCATACTGAACCACTTGAACTTCCCTGAATTCTCTATTCTATCTCATATTTTTAGAAGCCCTTGTTTGAAGAAACTAAACATTCATATAGCGCAAGTTGTTGGTGAATAAATACAATCCTAACTTTGGCTGTCTTTATCATAGCTAAAATAATTTCACATTTCTGCTAGTTCCAAATTTGCCTCTGAATCTAAAATTTGTACATTTCTGACTTTAGCACACTTTAAACCAGTTCATCCATAAGAATAAAATACATACGAAATAAATACTATACCATATACAATGTTTCATATCATATGATACACTAGTTGGCAATGGTTACAGTTTTTAAGAAATCCATGTGATTTTATCTAAATTGTATTTCAAAACTCCAAATTTCAAAGATATTAAAATGACTTAAAATATAAATATCTTTACACAATTATTTAAGAAAACTAAAAATAAGACAAAGATAAAAAAAAAAGAAGAAACAGGAAAAAAAAGAAAAGTTGCAATTACTGATTTTCTAATTGCTGGATCTAGGTATTTGGCTTTGCCAATATTTTGTGAAAAAAAAATGAGAACCTATTTAAAAAACTAGTATTACTGAAAAAAATAGTTTGCTATTTATGGTGTGCAATCTAAGAATTAATAAATAAAAGGCATCATTCTTCTGATGAACTTTTTAATGAGTCTGGATATGCAATGTTTTGAAATTAGGGGATGAAAAGACATTAATTTATTTCCCTGCAAAAATGAGAATAAGTTGACGTTACTCAGGGCAATACAGAAAAAGGAACAATGAAGAAAAGTAGAAACATGACAAAGGAGAAATAAATTAGCAAACCAGTGTGAGACAGCAGTGATGCATAATGTGAGATGGCCAGTGAAAAATTCCCACCTGTAGAGAGGCTAAAGACCTTCCAAGACAGACATTTTAAAGTTGGTTACATTGTAAGAATATCATACCTCAAACTCATGCTGACACATACACCCCACCTAATCTTAAGCAGGCAAATGGCTTGAGTGGGAGTTTTGCTTGTTTGTTAGTTTGTATATTTACTTTATGTAAACCATGAAACAAGGATAAATTTCAGGCCTGAGTCAATAGTGACAGTAACCTGAGTACCCTGTTTGGGCAGGTGAGATAATACCTAACCCGAAGCAAATTATCAGATCCAGAGGCTTAGAGCGAGTGACTTATATTCTTTACTGAAGTATGTAAGACCTGGGGGATTCACTTAAATGCCCAAGAGGGCTGCAGACTACCAAAGGGTCTGAAATGGAGGGTCAGTCTCACCTCTCACCTCTGAGGTGGCAGGGAGATCCTAGCTGATAATCAGTCTACATTAGCTTTCTAAAAATTTCTCATAGCCCCCAAATGCTAATGGGCCTAGATGTATATTTGCTACATATCAAAACATGAGACATCATTTGATATTTAACCACAAGGAACCACAGTGGGATCAGAATTCGATGGTTAATGGGGAAAATTCAACATATTCGATGGTGACTAAGGAGATATTCAAAGCAGACTTATATAGAGTTCTGTCAGTCAATGTGATAATCATAATTCTGTAATTCTATATATTCATATTGTAATTCTATAAATCCATTTATTATAGAGTCAAAGAAATATGGCAGTATTAACATTAATTATCGTGCATAAAGGTATTAAAAAGAAATACCAAGCGTTAACAAAATTTTCCCTGAAGAGAAGACAACAAGAAATGTTGTTTAGCTCTTTTCTTCCACACTGTATGGATTTTTTTCATAATATTTTTATTTTGTACTAGAAAACAAATCATTTTAATTGTTCATGAACATCTTATTTATTTGGATGTAGTTGGAGATAAAGTACATACACACAATAGTCTCATGATTTTTCTAATTACTAAGGCTACGCAACTGTGAGCTTTTCTAAATACGAAACTTACATATATCAGTCCTTTTTTTAGTCTTACATTTTCTTACAACTATAAAGAAGACAAAGAAACTCTGGAAAGATAATCTGTTGACAATATAGTTTAGCTTTCTCCCGGGGCAAAACTTCTTTAGTCGTTCACTGAAAATGTTATTGTGCATTACTTATATCAATTGAAATCGGATCTTCCTTACCTGAGGTGATTCACAGTTTTAACTGCTTAGGCCTGCCAGGTTGCTATCATATTTCTCCGCACATCAGTGTCAGAGATAGCCTGGGCAGTCACCATTTATTTGTAATTGTGTTCTTAAGAATGGAAATAAGTGAAAATGGTAGAAAACTGCAGTCACTCTGCTGAACAGAATCTGGACTCTAAACCGTTAGGGCTGTCCAATAAAGACCAAATTATTTTGCTGAACAGAAATGGAAAAAAAAAAGTCAAACTGTCAACAGTAGAAAAAATGTAGGTGTCATTTCTTAGGAACTTAGGAGACTAGATCACACCTTTTCTTAGGTAGAGAGAGAGAGAGAGACAGAGAGAGAGAAAGAAAATTGAGAGAAAAGGAAAAAGATCTGTCAAAACTTCAAGACTTACATTTTGAAGCCATTCTGCTTCCAAACCTTAATATCTATTACTTTTCTTTCTCAGATATACAGCACTCTCAGAAGAGTTAGAGTTTCACCCACTATTTCTTCGACCTCAGTACAAACTCCTGCTTTAGCAATTGCAAAATTCTCACTCATTCTAGAAGATTCAGCTCAAATTCTACCTTCCTGGACTGCTCTAGGCAGACTTTCCTGCTCATACTTCTATTCACCCAGTTTATCATCCCCTTTATAACAATTGTCTTCTATTGAAACAGATTGGATATTTGTTGAGGATAGAGACAATATAGTTTGACCTTTGTATTCCAAAATCCAAGCAAAATAAATATTTCTGAACCAAAGATCTTAGCAGTGTAACTGTCTGATTCTAATACTCAAACATTTGCTAGTTTTGGGAACATCAACAAAAGAGTTATGCTTCTGGCTGGGCACGGTGGCTCAAGCCTGTAATCCCAGCACTTTGGGAGGTCAAGACGGGTGGATCACGAGGTCAGGAGATCGAGACCATCCTGGCTAACCCGGTGAAACCCTGTCTCTACTAAAAAAATACAAAAAACTAGCCGGGCGAGGTGGCGGGCGCCTGTAGTCCCAGCTACTCGGGAGGCTGAGACAGAAGAATGGCCTAAACTTGGGAGGCGGAGCTTGCATGAGCTGAGATCCGTCCACTGCACTCCAGCCTGGGCCACAGAGTGAGACTCCGTCTCACAAAAAAAAAAGAGTTATGCTTCTATTTCTTTAATCATGAAATTAAAATAATGACACACCCTACCTTGTAGAGATGCTGTGAGGGTTAACTCAGATAATATTTATACAACACTTTGGAAAGGGCCTGGCAAGTAATAAGCCCTCAATAAATACTAGCTTTTATTTCAATAACCAATAGAAGTTTTGGTTTTGTGAAGTAAATTTCACCTATGCCAGATAGGATGGATGGATAGATAGATAAATAGATGATTGATTGATAGATAGATAGATAGATAGATAGAACAAATAGACTAAATAAAAATGAAATAATCTCATTTATTTAAATAGAAACAGAAAAATTAAATTCACACTAAGTATTAGCATCCTCATTTATCCTACTCATTACATACCATTTTTACTAAAATGGAAAGTTATTTTCACCAAAACCTTTGTTTTATGAATAAACTGTTTCATTTACTTTTTGACATATGAAAACCTTTTTTAAACAAGTGGAAAACAAAAGTATATCCTGTATCTGATTTCTGATGAGAAAACACAGATGTGATATATTTATTCTTAAAGCTTCCTTCTGTATTATCAATCATTTTTCTGACATTCTCATTTACTATAAGAAGGTTTTAATCTGAACTAGGTAAGTCTGAATTCCTAGCCAGTTCTTCTAAGAGGCGAATAAAGTCATTGTTACAGATGACTGGATTTGCAGGTCTTTAATTTGACTTTTAACTTACCAATGGATCATTACATACTTCACATGCCATTCTTTTAAATGTAGTCAATCTAGTTGAAATCTAAGTCATTAAATAGTAAGCTCAACTGGGACAAATTTAGGCTGCATTTGTACCAAGAAAATTGTTTCCAAACATTATGATACAATGATTTCTTAAAGCTAAAATTTAAAAACTACTAAAGTATTTCAGGTATTGTATCACCTTAAAATGTATGTAATGCATGTAGGAAATTTGGATGTGAGTCAAAGAAGTAATATTTATTAAAAGGTTAAAAACTAAATGTTGGCCGGGCGCGGTGGCTCAAGCCTGTAATCCCAGCACTTTGGGAGGCCGAGACGGGCGGATCACGAGGTCAGGAGATCGAGACCATCCTGGCTAATACGGTGAAACCCTGTCTCTACTTAAAAATACAAAAAACTAGCCGGGCGACGAGGCGGGCGCCTGTAGTCCCAGCTACTCGGGAGGCTGAGGCAGGAGAATGGCGTAAACCCAGGAGGCGGAGCTTGCAGTGAGCTGAGATCCGGCCACTGCACTCCAGCCTGGGTGGCAGAGCAAGACTCCGTCTCAAAAAAAAAAAAAAAAAAAAAACTAAATGTTTTGAGAACAGTTGACTACTCATACATCCTTCCCATCCTTACCAATCCTGTAGATCACATTCCCTTGTCCAAGATTCAATTTAAGTAGTTTTAAGAAAATGCTTGATTTGAGCCACTTAGGATTACTTCTATCTCTAAACTATCTTTAAATTAAGGAAATAAATGTAATAATGACTTTCTCTGTTATCTGTTTTTCATAAAACACACATGCACACAGTGGGAATGTACCTCAACCAACCACAGTGCTTCAGGAATTTTAGGAATATTGGAGACAAATGGATTTGGAGTAAGAGATGTGATAACATGATACATCAGCCTAAGATTCAGCACAGGCAAAAAAGGGAACTGCCTGAAAAATTATGGTAGATTTCTCCAATGCAACACATAGGAAGTTCCAGAACCAGAGAAGCAGAGGCTTGGAACAGTAGTGCACAATCAAGCAATTTGGATGTAAATTAAAAACAAATTACTTAGAACCTCCCTAATGTCTGGGATAAGAAACTTGATTTGGCATTTCATCCCAGGTCGAGTTAAGTAATCAGTCCCCAGCCCAGAGTCACACAGGCAGTAGTTTGAGCCTGGATCTCTGAACAGGTTCTCGCTTACTATTATAAACTGGTATCAGTACAGAACATAAAGAAGTAGAGAGCCAAAAGACACTAATGCTTTGGTTCCATCCTCCTAAAATCCCATTGGAATGACAGAAGAAATATTTAAAAATTAAGACATATAAAGAAAATCACAGTGTCATTAGAAATCATGGGAAGTGATACAGTTCAGATTGGTGATACAGTTCAGAGCATGGCAGGTGGGGCCATTGGTCAATTATGCTCCCTACAGTCAGAAATTTAACTGATGCATCTTCATGACCATTCCAGCTCTTACAACCACTGTCCCTGCTTCTTAAGAGAAAATAATATGTGGCAATTGTCTTTTTACTTTGGAGGAGATGTGTTGGCATGCTCCTCTCATAAGCAGATGCCAAGTTGGAATTAGCTGTATAAGAGATTTATGAAAAGCAAGTCCAGTGAGACGTAAAATGAGGAGGGAGCCAGGAGAGGCTGAGAGAACCATCAGACCATGGTGTAGGTTTGACTGTTTGAAGGAAAGAGGAAAGAAGGAAGATTGGCATGAAGTGTCTTAGACTGCAGTACAAGGATATAAGAGTATATTGCAGAGTCTTTGAGCCAAAATCATTACCTGTCAGATAAGTCCCACAACTCCTAAGAATGGGCCTTCCTTAGTATCCCTGTTGGCCTCAGTCACCTACGGCAGGAGATATAGCTTCGTTGCAAACATGATGATGAATTTCTGAGCACCACAATTGGGGGCATTAGTCAACAATACTCTCTGCATATGCTCTGATATTGAGAAACACATCTTTTTGGCAACCACAGTCATAGACAGATACAGATCAAAGCTCAATATTGAACAAAGAAAAAATTACATGTTCCTTTAAAAGTAAAGGTAATTTTGAATATGTGGAAATATAATGTACTGTGTATTTCAAAAAGTAAACCCAAACCTCTAACAAAAATAAAAATAAAAATTCTACTAGTAAAGAAAAATTCAAAATTAAAAGATATATTAATGTGGTAACAATATGTCACAAATAGAACCAGGTATATTAATTGTCATTGAAAATATAAATGGGGAAGATGGCCGAATAGGAACGGCTCCAGTCTCCAACTCGCAGCGCGAGCGACACAGAAGACCGGTGATTTCTGCATTTTCAACTGAGGTACTGGGGTCATCTCACTAGGGAGTGCCGGAAAATCGGTGCTGGTCAGCTGCTGCAGCCTGACCAGTGAAAGCTGAAGCAGGGCGAGGCATCGACTCACCTGGAAGCGCAAGGGGGAAGGAAACCCGTTTTCCTAGCCAGGGGAACTGAGACACACAACACCTGGAAAATCAGTAACTCTCACCCCAATACTGCGCTTTAAGGAAACAGGCACACCAGGAGAATATATCCCACACCTGGCCGGGAGGGTCCCACGCCCAAGAGCCTCCCTCACTGCTAACACAGCAGTCTGCGGAGACCTATCCGCAAGGCAGCAGCGAGGCTGGGGGAGGGGCGC
The DNA here is from genome assembly GCF_009764315.1 of Trachypithecus francoisi. Taxonomy (NCBI): domain Eukaryota; kingdom Metazoa; phylum Chordata; class Mammalia; order Primates; family Cercopithecidae; genus Trachypithecus; species Trachypithecus francoisi. The sequence continues at coordinate 55,522,013 of NW_022681458.1, read as the reverse complement.
CCGCCATTGCTGAGGCTTAAGTAGGTAAACAAAGCCACTGGAAGCTCGAACTGGGTGGAGCTCAAGCAGCTCAAGGAAGCCTGCCTGTCTTGTAGACTCCATCTCTGGGGACAGCGCACAGCTGAAGTCCAATAGGGGAAGCAGCGGGGGGCCGGTGCAGACGCGAACGACTCTGTCTGACAGCTTTGGGGAATCCAACGCGGAGGTTGAGATCTGAGAAAGGACCGACTGCCTGCTAGGTGGGTCCCTGACCCCTGAGTAGCCTAGCTGTATTCCCAACAATTTGGAGACAAAAGCAGGAGAAATTGTTGAAGCCAGGAGTTCAAGACAATTTGGCACAAAAACTAGAATCCGTTTCTACAAAAAATATAAAAATTAGTCAAGTGTGGTGTGCACACTTGTAGTCCTAGCTATTAAGGATAAGGTTGGGGGCGGAGCAAGATGGCCGAATAGGACAGCTCCAGTCTCCAACTCCCAGCGCGAGCGACACAGAAGACCGGTGATTTCTGCATTTTCAACTGAGGTACTGGGGTCATCTCACTAGGGAGTGCCGGACAATCGGTGCTGGTCAGCTGCTGCAGCCTGACCAGCGAGAGCTGAAGCAGGGCGAGGCATCGCCTCACCTGGAAGCGCAAGGGGGAAGGAAATCCGTTTTCCTAGCCAGGGGAACTGAGACACACAACACCTGGAAAATCGGGTAACTCCCACCCCAATACTGCGCTTTAAGGAAACAGGCACACCAGGAGAATATATCCCACACCTGGCCGGGAGGGCCCACACCACGGAGCCTCCCTCACTGCTAAACAGCAGTCTGCGGAGACTATCCGCAAGGCAGCGAGAGGCTGGGGGAGGGGCGCCCGCCATTGCTGAGGCTTAAGTAGGTAAACAAAGCCGCTGGGAAGCTCGAACTGGGTGGAGCTCACAGCAGCTCAAGGAAGCCTGCCTGTCTCTGTAGACTCCACCTCTGGGGACAGGCACAGCTGAAGTCCAAAGGGGAAGCAGCGGGGGCGGTGCAGACGCGAACGACTCTGTCTGACAGCTTTGGGGAGAGCCGTGGATCTCCCAACACGGAGGTTGAGATCGAGAACGACAGACTGCCTGCTCAGGTGGGTCCCTGACCCCTGAGTAGCCTAGCTGGGAGACATCCCCCACTAGGGGCAGTCTGACACCCCACACCTCACAGGGTGGAGTCACCCCTGAGAGGAAACTTCCAAAGGAAGAATCAGACAGGTACACTCGCTGTTCAGCAAATTCTATCTTCGGCAACCTCTGCTGCTGATACCCAGGCAAACAGGGTCTGGAGTGGACCTCAAGCAATCCAACAGACCAACAGACAGTCCTTCTGACTGTCAGACGGAAAACTATCAAACAGAAGGACACCTATACCAAAACCCCATCAGTACGTCACCATCATCAAAGACCAGAGACAGATAAAACCACAAAGATGGGGAAGAAGCAGGGCAGAAAAGCTGGAAATTCAAAAAATAAGAGCGCATCTCCCCCTGCAAAGGAGCGCAGCCATCGCCAGCAACGGATCAAAGCTGGTCAGAGAATGACTTTGACGAGATGAGAGAAGAAGGCTTCAGTCCATCAAACTTCTCAGAGCTAAAGGAGGAATTACGTACCCAGCGCAAAGAAACTAAAAATCTTGAAAAAAGAGTGGAAGAATTGACAGCTAGACTAATTAATGCAGAGAAGATCATAAACGAAATGACAGAGATGAAAACCATGACACGAGAAATACGTGACAAATGCACAAGCTTCAGTAACCGACTCGATCAACTGGAAGAAAGAGTATCAGCGATTGAGGATCAAATGAATGAAATGAAGCGAGAAGAGAAAACCAAAAGAAAAAAGAGGAAAAAGAAATGAACAAAGCCTGCAAGAAGTATGGGATTATGTAAAAAGACCAAATCTACGTCTGATTGGGGTGCCTGAAAGTGAGGGGAAAATGGAACCAAGTTGGAAAACACTCTTCAGGATATCATCCAGGAGAACTTCCCCAACCTAGTAGGGCAGGCCAACATTCAAATTCAGGAAATACAGAGAACGCCACAAAGATACTCCTCCAGAAGAGCAACTCCAAGACACATAATTGCCAGATTCACCAAAGTTGAAATGAAGGAAAAAATCTTAAGGGCAGCCAGAGAGAAAGGTCGGGTTACCCCAAAGGGAAGCCCATCAGACTAACAGCAGATCTCTCGGCAGAAACTCTACAAGCCAGAAGAGAGTGGGGGCCAATATTCAACGTTCTAAAGAAAAGAATTTTCAACCCAGAATTTCATATCCAGCCAACTAAGTTTCATCAGTGAAGGAGAAATAAAATCCTTTACAGATAAGCAAATGCTTAGAGATTTTGTCACCACCAGGCCTGCCTTACAAGAGACCCTGAAGGAAGCCCTAAACATGGAAAGGAACAACCGGTACCAGCCATTGCAAAAACATGCCAAAATGTAAAGACCATCGAGGCTAGGAAGAAACTGCATCAACTAACGAGCAAAATAACCAGTTAATATCATAATGACAGGATCAAGTTCACACATAACAATATTAACCTTAAATGTAAATGGACTAAATGCTCCAATTAAAAGACACAGACTGGCAAACTGGATAAAGTCAAGACCCATCAGTCTGCTGTATTCAGGAGACCCATCTCACATGCAGAGACATACATAGGCTCAAATAAAGGGATGGAGGAAGATCTACCAAGCAAATGGAGAACAAAAAAAAGCAGGGGTTGCAATCCTAGTCTCTGATAAAACAGACTTTAAACCATCAAAGATCAAAAGAGACAAAGAAGGCCATTACATAATGGTAAAGGGATCAATTCAACAGGAAGAGCTAACTCTCCTAAATATATATGCACCCAATACAGGAGCACCCAGATTCATAAAGCAAGTCCTTAGAGACCTACAAAGAGACTTAGACTCCCATACAATAATAATGGGAGACTTCAACACTCCACTGTCAACATTAGACAGATCAACGAGACAGAAAGTTAACAAGGATATCCAGGAATTGAACTCATCTCTGCACCAAGCGGACCTAATAGACATCTATAGAACTCTCCACCCAAATCAACAGAATATACATTCTTCTCAGCACCACATCGCACTTATTCCAAAATTGACCACATAATTGGAAGTAAAGCACTCCTCAGCAAATGTACAAGAACAGAAATTATAACAAACTGTCTCTCAGACCACAGTGCAATCAAACTAGAACTCAGGACTAAGAAACTCAATCAAAACCCTCAACTACATGGAAACTGAACAACCTGCTCCTGAATGACTACTGGGTACATAACGAAATGAAAGCAGAAATAAAGATGTTCTTTGAAACCAATGAGAACAAAGATACAACATACCAGAATCTCTGGGACACATTTAAAGCAGTGTGTAGAGGGAAATTTATAGCACTAAATGCCCACAAGAGAAAGCAGGAAAGATCTAAAATGACACTCTAACATCACAATTAAAAGAACTAGAGAGGCAAGAGCAAACACATTCAAAAGCTAGCAGAAGGCAAGAAATAACTAAGATCAGAGCAGAACTGAAGGAGATAGAGACACAAAAAACCCTCCAAAAAATCAATGAATCCAGGAGTTGGTTTTTTGAAAAGATCAACAAAATTGACAGACCGCTAGCAAGACTAATAAGAAGAAAAGAGAGAGGAATCAAATAGACGCAATAAAAAATGATAAGGGGATATCACCACCGACCCCACAGAAATACAAACAACCATCAGAGAATACTATAAAGCCTCTACGCAAATCAACTAGAAAATCTAGAAGAAATGGATAATTTCCTGGACACTTACACTCTCCCAAGACTAAACCAGGAAGAAGTTGAATCCCTGAATAGACCAATAGCAGGCTCTGAAATTGAGGCAACAATTAATAGCCTACCACCAAAAAAGTCCAGGACCAGATGGATTCACAGCTGAATTCTACCAGAGGTACAAGGAGGAGCTGGTACCATTCCTTCTGAAACTATTCCAATCAATAGAAAAAGAGGGAATCCTCCCTAACTCATTTTATGAGGCCAACATCATCCTGATACCAAAGCCTGGCAGAGACACAACAAAAAGAGAATTTTAGACCAATATCCCTGATGAACATCGATGCAAAAATTCTCAATAAAATACTGGCAAACCGGATTCAGCAGCACATCAAAAAGCTTATCCACCATGATCAAGTGGGCTTCATCCCTGGGATGCAAGGCTGGTTCAACATTCGCAAATCAATAAACGTAATCCAGCATATAAACAGAACCAAAGACAAGAACCACATGATTATCTCAATAGATGCAGAAAAGGCTTTTGACAAAATTCAACAGCCCTTATGCTAAAAACGCTCAATAAATTCGGTATTGATGGAACGTACCTCAAAATAATAAGAGCTATTTATGACAAACCCACAGCTAATATCATACTGAATGGGCAAAAACTGGAAAAATTCCCTTTGAAAACTGGCACAAGACAGGGATGCCCTCTCTCACCACTCCTATTCAACATAGTGTTGGAAGTTCTGGCTAGGGCAATCAGGCAAGAGAAAGAAATCAAGGGTATCCAGTTAGGAAAAGAAGAAGTCAAATTGTCCCTGTTTGCAGATGACATGATTGTATATTTAGAAAACCCCATTGTCTCAGCCCAAAATCTCCTTAAGCTGATAAGCAACTTCAGCAAAGTCTCAGGATACAAAATAATGTGCAAAAATCACAAGCATTCTTATACACCAGTAACAGACAAGCAGAGAGCCAAATCAGGAATGAACTTCCATTCACAATTGCTTCAAAGAGAATAAAATACCTAGGAATCCAGCTTACAAGGGATGTAAAGGACCTCTTCAAGGAGAACTACAAACCACTGCTCAGTGAAATCAAAGAGGACACAAACAAATGGAAGAACATACCATGCTCATGGATAGGAAGAATCAATATCGTGAAAATGGCCATACTGCCCAAGGTTATTTATAGATTCAATGCCATCCCCATCAAGCTACCAATGACTTTCTTCACAGAATTGGAAAAAAGCTGCTTTAAAGTTCATATGGAACCAAAAAAGAGCCCGCATTGCCAAGACAATCCTAAGTCAAAAGGACAAAGCTGGAGGCGTCACGCTACCTGACTTCAAACTATACTACAAGGCTACAGTAACCAAAACAGCATGGTACTGGTACCACAACAGAGATATAGACCAATGGAACAGAACAGAGTCCTCAGAAATAATACCACACATCTACAGCCATCTGATCTTTGACAAACCTGAGAGAAACAAGAAATGGGGAAAGGATTCCCTATTTAATAAATGGTGCTGGGAAAATTGGCTAGCCATAAGTAGAAAGCTGAAACTGGATCCTTTCCTTACCCTTATATGAAAATTAATTCAAGATGGATTAGAGACTTAAATGTTAGACCTAATACCATAAAAACCCTAGAAGAAAATCTAGGTAGTACCATTCAGGACATAGGCATGGGCAAGGACTTCATGTCTAAAACACCAAAAGCAACGGCAGCAAAAGCCAAAATTGACAAATGGGATCTAATTAAACTAAAGAGCTTTTGCACAGCAAAAGAAACTACCATCAGAGTGAACAGGCAACCTACAGAATGGGAGAAAATTTTTGCAATCTACTCATCTGACAAAGGGCTAATATCCAGAATCTACAAAGAACTCAAACAAATATTAAGAAAAAAACAAACAACCCCATCAAAAAGTGGGGAAAGGATATGAACAGACATTTCCCAAAAGAAGACATTCATACAGCCAACAGACACATGAAAAAATGCTCATCATCACTGGCCATCAGAGAAATGCAAATCAAAACCACAATGAGATACCATCTCACACCAGTTAGAATGGCAATCATTAAGAAGTCAGGAAACAACAGGTGTTGGAGAGGATGTGGAGAAATAGGAACACTTTTACACTGTTGGTGGGATTGTAAACTAGTTCAACCATTATGGAAAACAGTATGGCGATTCCTCAAGGATCTAGAACTAGATGTACCATATGACCCAGCCATCCCACTACTGGGTATATACCCAAAGGATTATAAATTATTCTACTACAAAGACACATGCACACGTATGTTATTGCGGCACTATTCACAATAGCAAAGACTTGGAATCAAACCAAATGTCCATCTGTGACAGACTGGATTAAGAAAATGTGGCACATATACACCATGGAATACTATGCAGCCATCAAAAAGGATGAGTTTGCGTCCTTTGTAGGGACATGGATGCAGCTGGAAACCATCATTCTTAGCAAACTATCACAAGAAGAGAAAACCAAACACCGCATGTTCTCACTCATAGGTGGGAACTGAACAATGCGATCACTTGGACTCGGGAAGGGGAACATCACACACTGGGGCCTATCATGGGGAGGGGGGAGGAGGGAGGGATTGCATTGGGGAGTTATACATGATATAAATGATGACTTGATGGGTGCTACGAGTTGATGGGTGCAGCACACAACATGGCATAAGTATACATATGTAACAAACTGCAAGTATGCACATGTACCCTAGAACTTAAAGTATAATAAAAATATTAAAAAAAAAATAAATAAATAAAATAAAATGCAAAAAAAGAAAAATAAATTTTATTAATATCATTTTTTTAAAAAAGAAAATATAAATGGGTTATAAATAACCATAAAAATACGGATGCCTTCCAATTTGCTACAAATCTAGAAATATGTATTCCTGAGAGATGCACCTAAACTTTTACAAAACATTGAAATAAACAAATGTCAGAGATACACTAGAGAAATCTTTATTAGGAAGAATGAAGACAGGAATGATGAAACGATATCAATGAGTTCACAAAAACTGATTTATAAGAATGTTTAAGATGATGCATTACTGGTTTCTGTAAATTATTAATTTACCTCAAGCCCATATCTTCTGAAGCTACAATAAAATTCAGACCACAGCTATTCTTGGAAGACCCTTTAGGATTAAGTAAGGTTTGGATTTTATTCAGCACTAGGATATTGGGGGTGGGGGACTAATTCAGTCATTATTTTTTCATAATGATTATCATTTAGTCCCTCATTTTTCTACCCATATGGCTCTTTCAAATCTGTCATTCATTTCATCATTTTTGTGGCACACCTTGGGTCCTGAGTTTTTCATATTAGGGTTCTTTTCCTAGTGTATGCCATGGCAATATCCTTTTATGACTGCCATATATGAATATCACTGCCAGGGCACAGGGTGTAGGTCTCTGTGGTGCATGGCACAGATCATTCTTTCATATCTCTAGCAAAAAAAAAAAAGAAAGAAAGAAAAATCTTTGTTGTCTGTGGAAAATCACTCTCAGTAGCCTTTGGAAATTCTACAGGCTCTGGATGGTCTCTTCCATTAAACTCTATTGTCTTAAATGAACTACGGTCTTTGGAAACAAAAACCAGAAAACAAGAGAAATATCTGGAATGCAACATATACTTTTACCTTGCCAGAAAAATTACCGAATTAACTTATTCAATGGGATATGGATAATGAGAAAATACCAAAAGAAAAGGCATATGAATATGCCAAAAATTTTTCTGTCACAAAAATATGGGGGGGCGGAGCAAGATGGCCGAATAGGAACAGCTCCAGTCTCCAACTCGCAGCGCGAGTAACACAGAAGACCGGTGATTTCTGCATTTTCAACTGAGGTACTGGGGTCATCTCTCTAGGGAGTGCCGGACAATCGGTGCTGGTCAGCTGCTGCAGCCTGACCAGCGAGAGCTGAAGCAGGGCGAGGCATCGCCTCACCTGGAAGCGCAAGGGGGAAGGAAATCCGTTTTCCTAGCCAGGGGAACTGAGACACATAACACCTGGAAAATCGCGTAACTCCCACCCCAATACCGCGCTTTAAGGAAACAGGCACACCAGGAGAATATATCCCACACCTGGCCGGGAGGGTCCCACGCCCACGGAGCCTCCCTCACTGCTAACACAGCCGTCTGCGGCGATCTATAGGCAAGGCAGCAGCGAGGCTGGGGGAGGGGCGCCCGCCATTGCTGAGGCTTAAGTAGGTAAACAAAGCCGCTGGGAAGCTCGAACTGGGTGGAGCTCAGAGCAGCTCAAGGAAACCTGCCTGTCTCTGTAGACTCCACCTCTGGGGACAGCCCACAGCTGAGGTCCAATAGGGAAAGCAGCGGGGGCGGTGCAGAGGCGAACGACTCTGTCTGACAGCTTTGGGGAGAGCCGTGGATCTCCCAAGGCCGAGGTTGAGATCCGAGAACGGACAGACTGCCTGCTCAGGTGGGTCCCTGACCCCTGAGTAGCCTAGCTGGGAGACATCCCCCACTAGGGGCAGTCTGACACCCCACACCTCACAGGGTGGAGTCATCCCTGAGAGGAAACTTCCAAAGGAAGAATCAGACAGGTACACTCGCTGCTCAGCAATATTCTATCTTTGGCAACCTCTGCTGCTGATACCCAGGCAAACAGGGTCTGGAGTGGACCTCAAGCAATCTCCAACAGACCAACAGACAGTCCTTCTGACTGTCAGACGGAAAACTATCAACAGGAAGGACACCTATACCAAAACCCCATCAGTACGTCACCATCATCAAAGACCAGAGACAGATAAAACCACAAAGATGGGGAAAAAGCAGGGCAGAAAGGCTGGAAATTCAAAAAATAAGAGCGCATCTCCCCCTGCAAAGGAGCGCAGCCCATCGCCAGCAACGGATCAAAAATATATTGCTGAGATTACGGAAAAATGTGTTTCAGAGACTATTATTTCATAGAATGTATGTGCCCCTGTAGATTTTTACGGGTATAACTGGAATAAGACACAGCATATCCTAAAAGAAAGAATCCTGAATTTTTAATCAGAAAACCTTAATATAAGAGCTTTATTATTGTCATGGATCTGAGAAAAGTACCTAATCTCTCTAGGCTACCATTTCTTCATTCATGAAGTAAAGATTTCTCACAGAAACATTGGGAAAGTAGATAGGTGCAAATGTAATACAGCAATATTACTAGAATTTATTATTTCTTTTACTCTACAGACTTCGAATAGATAGAATGAACTAATTTATATCCCAATAGAGCAAGGCTATAACCAGAGGGTCTTACTACTTAATGTTTCTCCACTTTTTGCCTTACTATGCAAGAGAAGAAAAATTAGTAAGTATTAGCATTATCCCTGAATATCTTATTCAAAATACAGTGTGCCCAACCTCCCAAAATTCAATCACGAAGAAGCTGAAAGTCTAAACAGACCAATATCAAGTTCTGAAATTGAACCAGTAATAAAAAGCTACCAATTAACCAACAGGAATGTAGAAGAAAGCGGCAAAATAGAAGCCTCCAGTGATTGTCACCTCCACAGGAATATCAAACTGAACAATTATCCATCCAACAAAGCACCTTCATATGAACCAAAAATCAGGCACGCAATCACAGGACCTAGTTTTAACATCATATCACAGAAAGAGGCACTGAGGAGGTTAGGAAAGATAGTCTTGAATTGCTGACACCACCCCTCCCCATCCCCCCCAGCAGTGGCTACATGGCACAGAGATAAAATCTGTGTGCTTAGGGGAGAGAGAGCACAGTGATGGCGAGACTTTGCACTGGAACTCAGTGCTGCCCCATCACACTGGAAAACACCAAAGGGTAGAATCTGAAGGTGCCCATCCAGGGAGCATTTAGACCAGCCCTAGCCAGGTAGGCATCATCAATCCCAGCAGAACCTGAGTTCTAGCTAGCCCCGCCACAAGCTAAAGTACTCTGTGATCCTAAATAAACTTGAAAGGCAGCCTAGGCCACAAGGACTGTAATTTCTGGTCAAGTTCTGGTGCTGTGATGGGCTTGGAGCCAGCGGACTTGGAGTGCATATGACCTAATGAGTTACCAGTTAGGGCAGCCAAGGGAGTGCTTGTGTTACCCCTCCCCTAACCCCAGGTAGCTGACAGCTCCAGGAGAAACTCTTTCTTTCTGCTTGAGGAGAAGAGAGGAGAGAGTAAAGAAGACTTTGTCCTACTTACAACATGGATTGCAGTTCAGCTACAGTAAAATAGGGTACCAGTTTTGAGGCCCACATTGCAGATTGTAGCTCCTAGTTGACATTGCTAGACCTACCTTGGGCCAGAAGGGAACCCACTGCCTTGATGGAAATGACCTAGTTCTGGCAGGGTTTATTACCTGCTGACTAAAGAATCCTTGGGTTTTAAAGAAACATCAGTGGTACCCAGGCAGTTCTCACCATAGGCCCTGGGTGAGACCCAAGGCCATGCTAGCTTCAGGTGTAACCTAGCACATTCTCAGCTGCGGTGACCCTGGGGAGAGACTTCTTCTGCTCAAGGAAAGGAGAAGAAGAGTAAAGGGGATCTTGTTACCTCTACAGCTTGGGTACCAGCTCAGCCACAGTGAGAGAGTACCAAGCAGGCTCCGAGGGTCATTGTTTCCAGGCCCTGGCTCCTGGATGGCACTTCTGGTCATGTCCTGGGCCACAGGGGAGCCGACTGACCTGAAGAGAGATCTAGGCCTGGAAGCATTCACAATCTAACTGCGCCTTGAGTGAACATTGGCAATAGTCAGGTAGTAATTGCCAAAGACCTGGAGAAGTGGTGGCCATGGAGAGATACTCTGTCTGCATGAGGAAAGGAAAGGGAAGGACTTTGTCTTGCAGCTTGTGTATTAGCTCAGTCACAGTAAAATGAAGCACCAAGTAGGTTCCTGACTCCAGGCCCTGGCTCCTGGATGGCATTCTGGGAACTGCCATGGGCCAGTAGGGAGCTGAATTCCATGAAAAGTAGAACACTAGCCAGGCTGAATTCACCACCTGCTGACTTAAGAGGCCTTGGACCTTGAGTGAACATTGGTGGTAGTCAGACAGTGGTTGCTGCAGGGCAAGGAGTACGAGAAGATTATAGAACACCAAGTAGATTAACCCAAAGAAGACTATCTCAAAGTATTTAATAATTAAGCTCCCAAAGGTCAATGATAAAGAAAAGATCCAAAAAGCTGTAAGAGAAAATAAACAAATGACATAAAATGAGCCCCAATATGTCTGGCAGCAGAATTCTTAAGGAAACCTTACAGGGCAGGAGGGAGTGGCATGACATAGTTAAAGTGCCAAAGGAAAAAAAAAAAATTACCCAAGAATAGTATATCTGGAAAAAACATCCTTCAAACAGAAAGAAGAAATGAATACTTTCCCAGACAAAAGCTGAGAAATTTCATCAACACCAGACCTGTCCAACAAGAAATGCTAAAGGAAGTTCTTCAATCTGAAAGAAAAGGACATTAATGAACAATAAGAAATCACCTGAAGGTACAAACTCTCTGGTAATAAGTACACAGAAATACACAGAATATTAGACCACTGTAACTGTGTTGTACAAACTACTCATACTTCAAGTAGAACAACTAAAACATACACCTATCAGAATAATAACTACAATAATAAGTACAACAACTTCTCGAGACACAGACAGTATGAGATTTAAATAGAAACAACAAAAAGTTAAAAAGAGGTGACCAAGTGAAACTGTACAGTTTCTTTTAGTTCTCTCTTTGTTTGTTTTTGTAATCAGTGATGAGTTTAAATTTGTTTAAAATAATGTATTATATTATTTGCAAACTTCATGGTAACCTCAAATCAAAAACCTACATGGATACACAAAAAAATAAGAAGCAAGAAATTGAAACATGCCACCAGAGAAAACTATTTACACCAAAAAGAATACAAGAAGGAAAGGAAGGAAGAGAAGGCCACAAAACAACCAAGAAACAAATTACAAAACGGCAGTAATAAGTCCTTACTTACCAATAATAACATGAAACGTTAGCAGACTAAACTCTCCAAGCAAAAGAGGTAGCATAGCTAAATAGACAACAAAAACCAAGACCTAATAATCTGTTGTCTACCAGAAACATACTTTACCTACAAAGGCACGTAGAGACTGAAAATAAAGGGACGGTAAAAGATATTCCATGACAATGGAAACCAAAAAAAGAGCAGGAGTAGCTATACTTGTATCAGAAAAAAAAAAAAAAAAATAGATTTCAAGACAAAAACTACAAGAAGAGACAAAGAAGGTCACTATATAATGATAAAAAGGTCAAATCAATAAGAAGATATAACACTTATAAATATATATGTACCCAATATCAGAGCACCAAGATCTAAAAAGCAATTATTAATGGAACTAAAGAAAAAAAACAGACCCCAATACAATAATAGCTGGAGATTTCAGTACCGCCATTTTCAACACTGGACAGATCTTCCAGGCAAAATATTAACAAAGACACATCAGACTTAATCTGCACTATAGATCAAATGGATCTAACAGATTTTTACATAATGTTTCAATCAAAGGTTGCAAAATATACTTTCTTCTCCTCAGCACATGCATTATTCTCAAGAATAAACCATATGTTAGACCACAAAACAAGTCTTCCAAAATTCAAACAGGCTGGATGTCGTGTCTCATGCCTGTAATCCCAGCACTTTGGGAGGCCAAGGTGGGTGGAACATGAGGTCAAAAGATCAAGACCATCCTGGCCAACATGGTGAAACCCCATCTCTACTAAAAATACAAAAATTAGCTGGGCGTGGTGGCATGTGCCTGTAGTCCCAGCTACTGGGGAGGCTGAGGCAGTATAATTGCTTGAACCTGAGAGGCAGAGAGAACCTGGGTTGCAGTGAGCTGAGATTGTGCCACTGCACTCCAGCCTGGGAACAAAGTGGGACTCTGTCTCAAAAAAAAAAAAAAAAAAAATCAAACAAACTGAAATTATATCAAGTAGCTTATCTAATCACAATGGAATAAAACTAGAAATCAATAACAAAAGGAACTTTGGGAACTATACAAACATATATAAATTAAACAATATGCTCCTGAATGACCAGTCAATGAAGAAGTTAAGAAAGAAATTTAGAAACTTCTTGAAGTTTCTAAATGCAAGAATGGTTCAGCATATTTCCATTTTCATTTTGAATGGAACAAATAAACAACATAATGATGCATCTTAAAGAATTAGAAAAGCAAGAGCAAACCAAACCCCAAGTTAGTAGAAGAAAGGAAAAAAGTCGTAACAGAATAAAATTGAAATAAAAAGTACAAAAGATTAATGAAACAAAAATTGGTATTTTGAAATGTTAAACAATATCAACAAAGTATTAGCCACACTATCTAAGAAAAAAAGGACAGAAGAGCTAATAAAACCAGAGATGAAAAGAAAGAAAATAAAACTGAAACTACAAAAATTCAAAGAATCATTTGAGACTGCTATAAGCAATTATATGCCAATCAATTAGAAAATCTAGAAGAAATGGATAAAATCTTAGGCATATACAAACTACCAAGATTGAATCATGAAGAAATCCAAAAGGTGAATAGACCAATAGCAACTAATGAGATCAAGACTCCATCTCTACTAAAAATACAAAAATTAGCCAGGCATAGTAGTGCCTGCCTATAATCCTAGCTGTTTAGGAGGCTGAGGCCGGAGAATCACTGGAACCTGGGAGACAGAGGCTGCAGTGAGCCAAGATCATGCCAGTGCAGTCCAGCCTTGGTGACAGAGTGATACTCTGTCTCAAGGGAAAAAAAACGAAACTGTAGTAAAGTCTCCCAGTAAAGAAAAGCCTGGGACCCAATGGCTTCACTGCTACATTTTACCAAACATAAGCACTAATACCAATCTTACTCAAACTATTCTGAAAAATAGAGAAGGAGGGAATACTTTGAAATGCATTCCATGAGGCCAGTATTACTGATACAAAAATAACATAAAGATACATAAAAAAAAAAAACTACAGAACAATATCCATGATAAATATTGATGCCAAAATCCTCAACAAAATACTAGCAAATTGAATTCAACAATGCATTAAAAAGAACAGTCATCATGACCAACTGAGATTTAGCCCAGGGATACAAGAATGGTTCAACATATGCAAATCAATGTGATACATCATATCAATAGAATGAAGAACAAAAAATATATGATCATTTCAACTGATGCTGAAAAAGCATTACATAAAATTCAACATCCCTTCATAAAATAATTCAAAAAGCTGAGTATAGAAGGAGCACACTTCAACGGAATAAAGGTCACATATAACAGAATCACTGCTAGTGCCATACAGAATGGAGAAAAACAAAGAGTATTTCCTCTAAGATGTGGAGGAAGACAAGGATGCCCTCTTTCAGTACTTGTATTCAGCATAATATTGGAAGTTCTAGCTAGAGCAATCAGACAAGAGAAATAAACGAAGGGCATGTAAATAGGAAAGGAAGAAATCAACTTATCCTTGTTTGCAGACCAAATGATCTTATTTTTGGGAAAACCTAAAGACTCCACTAAAGAACTATTAGAACTGATAAATGAATTAAATGAAGTTACAGGATACAAAATCAACATATAAAAACCAGTAGCATTTCTAAATGCCCACAGTGAACAATCTGAAAAGAAAATCAAGAAATAATCCCATTTACAATAGCTAAAAATAAAACAAGATACCTAGGAAAAAGCTTGGACTAAGAAGTGAAAGATCTCTACAACAAAAATTATAAAACAATGAGGCAAAAAATAGAGGATACACAAAAATTAAAAGATATTTCATACTTATTGATTGGAAGAATCAATATTGTGAAAATATCCATACTAACCAAAGACATCAACAGATTCAATGCAATCTCTATCAAAATACCAATGACATTCTTCACAGAAATAGAAAAAATAATCATATAATTTATATGGAACCACAAAAGACCCAGCCAGAATAGTCAAAGTCATCCTGAGCAAATAGAACAAAACTGGAAGAATCACATTACTGACTTCAGATTATACTACAAAGCTATAGTAACAAAAACAGCATGGCACTGGTCCAAACTCAGACACATTAACTAATATGGTTAGGATTTGTGTCTTCACCCAAATCTCATGTTGAAATGTAATCTTCCATGCTGGAGGTGGGGCCTGGTAGGATGTGATTAGATCAGGGATGTAGATTCCCTTCTTGGCACTGTGTCAAAATAATGAGTTCTCATGAGATATAGTTGTTTAAATATGTGTAGTGCCTCATGCCTGCTTCCTCTTTACCTTTTTTCATGATTGTAGGTTTTCTGAGGCCTCCTTGAAGCAAGTCCTGCCCTGCTTCCTGTACAGCCTGCAGAACTGTGAGCTATTTAAACTTATTTTCTTTATAAATCACTGAGTCTTCAGTATTTCTTTATAATACTGTGAGAATGGACTAAGACAGAAAATTGGTACCCAAGAGTAGGGCATAGCTATAAAGATATGTGGAAGCAGCTTTGGAACCGGGTAACAAGCAGATGAGGAAAAGTTTGAACCTTCCTAGAGACTTGTTAAATTGTTGTGACCAAAATGCTAATAGTGATATGGACAATGAAATTCAAGCTGAGGAGGTCTTAGATGGAGATGAGGAACTTACTGGGCACTTGAGCAAAGGTAAATTTTGTTATGCATTAGCAAAGAGGCTGGCTGCATTGTGCCTCTAACCTAGATATCTGTGGAACTTTGTACTTCAGAATGATGATTTGGGGCATCTGGCAGAGGAAATTTCTAAACAGCAAAGTGTTGAAGATGTGGCCTGTTTGCTTCTAATAGCATATGATCCTATGCATAAGCAAAGAAATGACCTGAAACTGGAACTTATATTTAAAAGGGAAACAGAGCATAAAACTTTACAAAATTTGCACCCTGGCCATGTTGGTAGAAAAAAAAAAAGAGGAGTCAAATGCTAATACCAGAGACAATGGAAAAAAATGTCTTGAAGGCATTTAGAGATCTTCAGGGATACCCTTCCCATCACAGGTCTGGAGGTTTAGGAGGAAAGAATGGCTTCATGGGCCAGGTCGGGGCCCCACTGCTCTGTACAGCTTTGGGACACTGCTGCCTCCTTCCCAGCCACTCCAGCTCCAACCCTAGCTAAAAGGGGCCCAGGTACAGCTCACACTGCTGCTTTGGAGGTTGCAAGCCATAAACCTTGGTGACTTCCACATGGTGTTAAGCCTGCAGGTGCACAGAGTGCAAGTGTTGAGGCTTGGAAGTCTCCACCTAGATTTCAGCAGATGTATGGAAAGGCCTGGATGTCTAGGCACAAGCCTGCTACAAGGGCAGAGTCCTCAAGGAGGAACTCTATTAGGGCAATGCAGAGGGGAAATGTGGGGTTGGATCCCACACAGAGAGTCCCCACTGGGGCACTGCCTAGTGGAGTTATGAGCAGAAGGTCACAATCTTCTTGACTCCATATGGTACAGCCACTGGCAGCTTGCATCCTGTACCTGGAAAAAGCCATAGGCATTCAAAGCCAGTCCATGAGAGCAGCAGTGGGGAATGAACCCTGCAAAGTCACAGGGGCAGAGCTGCCCAAGACCATGGGAGCCCACCCTTTGAATCAGCATGCCCTGGATGTGGGACATGGAGCTGAAGGAGATTATTTGGGACTTTTAAGATATAATGACTGCCCTACTGGGATTCAGATTTGCATGGGACCTATAGCTCATTCTTTTTGGCTGATTTCTCACTTTTAGAATAGGAGTATTTGTGCAATGCCCATATGGCCATTGTATCTTGGAAGTAACTAACTTATTTTGTTGTTGTTGTTTGGCTCTTTGGCAGCAGGGACTATCTTTATTTCAGAGGAGACTTTAGGCTGTAGACATTTTAGCTAATGCTGGAATGAGTTAAGACTTTGGAAGACTGTTGAGAGGGCATGATTGTATTTTGAAATGTGAGAAGAACATGAGATTTTGGAGGGGTCACTAAATGTGTGTCCCCACTTAATCTCAAGTTGAAATTTAATCCCTAGTGCTGGAGGTGGGGCCTGGTGGGATGTAATAGGATGATGGGAGTGGATTTTCCCTTGGTACTGTGTTGCAATAGTGAGTGAGCTCTTGTGTGATCTGGTTGCTTAAAACTGTATAACACCTCTTCTCTCTCTTTCTTCCTACTGTTCCAGCCATGTAAGATGTTCCTGCTTCCGCTTGCCTTCTGCTGTATTTGTAAGTCTCCTGAGGCCTCCATGAAGCAGATGCCATACTTCAAGTACAGCACGTGGCGCCATGAGCTAATTAAACTTCTTTTCTTTATAAATCACTGAATCTCAGATGTTTCTGTATAGCAGTATGAGAAAGAACTAATACAAAGACTACTGGAACAGATTAGAGAATCCAGAAATAAATCCATATACCTATGATGAAATCATTTTTGACAAAGGTGTGAAAAACATACAATAAGGAAAAAATAATTTTTTCTATAAATTTTGCTGGAAAAACTAGATATCTGTATGCAGAAAAATAAAACTAGACCCCTAAATCTCACCATATATAAATATCAAATCAGAATGGATTAAAGACTAAAATCTAAGGCCTCAAATTATGAAACTACTACAAGAAAACATTGGGAAAATCTCCAAGACATTGGGTTGGGCAAAGATTTCTTGAGCAATACCTCACAACCACAGACAACCAAACCTCAAATAAACAAATGAGATTACATCAAGTTAAAAAAACTTCTGCTCAACAAAGAAAACAATCAACAAAATGCAGAGATAGACAATATAATGGAAGAAAATATTTGCAACTATTCATCTGACAGGATATATATATATGTGTGTGTGTGTATATATATATGGATATATATATGGATATATATATTAAAAAATAGGAGCTCAAACAATTCAATTTTAAAAAGTCCAATAATCCTATTAAAAGATGGGCAAAGATCTTAATAAACACTTCTCAAAAGAAGACTTACAAATGGCAAACAGGTATATCAAAAGGTGCTCAACATCATTGACAATCAGATAAATGCAAATCAAAACTACCATGAGATATCATCTGGTCCCGGTTAAAATTGTTTTTATCCAAAAGACAGGTAATAATGAATGCTGGCGAAGACATGGAGAAAGATGAGTCCTCATTCACTGTTGGTAGGAATGTAAATTAGTATAGCCACTATAAAGAACAGTATGAAAGTTCTTCAAAAACCTAAAAAATAAACTCCCATATGCTCCAGGAATCCCACTACTAGGTACATCCCCAAAAGATCAGTACATCATATAGATACCTGTACTTATATGTTTATTGCAGCACTATTCACAAAAGCCAAGATTTAGAATCAACCTAAGTGTCTATCAACAGAAGAATAAATAAAATGTGGCATATATACACAATGGAGTACTATTCAGCTATTAAAATAATGAAAGCCTGTCAACTTCAGTAATATAAATGGAATTTGACAAGATTATTTTAAGTGAAATTAGCCAGGCACAGAAAGACAATCTTTACAATTTTTCATTCATCAGTGGAACCTAAAAATTAAAACAATTGAACTCATGGAGATAGAGAGGAGAATAAAGGTTACTAGAGTCTGGGAAAGGTGGAGCATGGGGAATGGGGAGGGTTAATAGATACAAAAATATACTTAGAATGAATAAGATCTATCATTCGATAGCACAAGATGACTACAGTCAGCAGTAATCTGTTGTACATTTAAGAATAACTGAGTGAGTACAATTGGAAAGCTCATAATGCAAAGAAAGGATGAATGCTTGAGGTGAATGATACCCCATTTTCCCTGATGTGATTATTACATATTGTATAGCTGCATCAAAATATTTCATGTAGCCCATAAATATATACACCTACTGTATATCCATAAAAACTAAAAATGAAAAAATTTTAAAGAAAATAAATCCTGCAATTTGTGACAACATACATGAACCTGAAAGATATTATGCTAAGTAAAAGCCAGAAACAAAAAGACTGCATAGTTACACGTATATGTGAAATCTTAAATACAGTCAAATTCATAGAAACAGAGAGTAGAATGGTGATTATGACAGTGAGGGTGAGGAAAAGGGAAATGTTGACTAAAATAAACAATAATTTATTATACATTTTAACATAAAAGGGTATAATTAGAATGTTTGTAATATAAAGAAATGATAAAAGTGTGAGGTGATGAATACTCCACTTTAGAAAAATGAAAAACACTACCAGACCAGGAGGATTCACAGCCAAATTCTACTAGATATATTAAAAAAAAAAGACATGGGAGCAAATCTAAGAAACTATACCAAAAATTGAGAAGGAATTAAAGATTTAAATGTAAGACTTTGAACTATAGGAATCATAGAAGAAAATCTAGGAAGCACCATTCTGGATGATGGCCTTAGGAAAGAAGTTATACTAAGCCCTCAAAAGCAATTACCCAAAAAAAAAAAAAAAATGACAATTGGGACCTAATTAAACTAAAGAGCTTCTATACAGCAAAAGAAACTAAGAGTAAACTGACAACCTACAGACGGGTAGAAAATTTTTGCAAACTATGAATTCAACAAAGGTATACTATTCAGACTCTATAAGAAACTTAATTCACCAAGCAAAAAACAAACAATCCAATTAAAAAGTGGGCAAAAGATATGAACAGACACTTCTCTCTCTCTTTTTTTTTTTTTTTTTTTGAGACGGAGTCTTGCTCTGTTGCCCGGGCTGGAGTGCAGTGGCCTCATCTCAGCTCACTGCAAGCCCCGCCTCCCGGGTTTACGCCATTCTCCTGCCTCAGTCTCCGAGTAGCTGGGATTACAGGCGCCCGCCACCTCGCCCGGCTAGTTTTTTTGTATTTTTTAGTAGAGACGGAGTTTCACTGGGTTAGCCAAGATGGTCTCGATCTCCTGACCTCGTGATCCACTCGTCTCGGCCTCCCAAAGTGCTGGGATTACAGGCTTGAGCCACCGAGCCCGGCCGAACAGACACTTCTCAAAAGAAGACATACAAACCACCAACAAATGTGAAAAAAACGCACATCATCACTAACCATCAAAGAAATGCAAATCAAAACCACAGTGAGATCCCTTATCACACCTATCAGAATGGCTATTACTAAAAAAGTCAAAAAAGCAACAGATGGTGACAAGGCAGTAGGGAACAAGGAATACTTATACATTGTTGGTGGGAATGCAAATCTATTCAGCCACTATGGAAAGCAGTTTAAATATTTTTCAAGGAACGGAACTACTGTTTGACCCAGCAATTCTATTACTGGGTATGTAGCCAAAGGAATATAAATCATTCTACCAAAAAGAAACATGTACTCATGTTCATTACAGCACTATTCACAATAGCAAAAATGAAATCAACCTATGTACCCATCAATGGTGGATTAAATAAAGAAAATGTGGTCCATATACACTACAGAATACTATGCAGCTATTTAAAAAGTACAAATTCACATCCTTTGCAGCATTATGGATGCCAGCTGGAGGCCATCCATCATCCTAAGCAAATTAATGCAGAACCAGAAAACCAAATGCCACGTTCTCACTTGTAAGTGGGAGTTAACGCTGGAACTCATGGACATAAAGATGGCAACAACAGACACTGGCAACCACAAGAGGTGGGAGGAAGGGAGGGGGCAAGAATTGAAACACTTCCTGGGTAACTATGCACATTACCTGGGTGATGGGATCAATACTACCCCAAACTTCAGCATCATGCAATGTACCCATGTAACAAACCCGTACCTATACCCTAGAATCGAAAATAACATTTGAAATTATAAAAAATAAATATAATAAAAATACAGTGTGTCATGCTCCTTGTTGAGTTGTTCTATTTGCAAAGTTGAAGCATTCCCAAAGACTACTGTCATTCTGACACCAAATGCCAAGTTCAGTGTTCCCCCATAATCCTCACTCTGGTACCTATTACAAGTTCAGGGGTCCTCCAGACCACCCTTAGTCTCAACAATTTGCTGGAATTCACTGTGAAAGCTGTTGTACTAATAGTCATGGTTTATCACAGTGAAAGGATACAGTTTAAAATCAGCCATGGGAGGTGGCAAAAAAGACAGAGTACAAACAAGTTCCACATGTGGAATTTCCAGGTGTTCTCTCTCAGTGAAGTTACACATAGTGCTACCTTCTCCAGGCTATCATGTGTTACCATACTCAAGGAGTATTGCCGATTAGAGAAGCTCAAGTAAGCCTTGATATTCAGAGTTTCTATTGGCACTTGTTAAGATAGATATGGTTGACTGCCATATGACTGACCTTTAGTCTCTAGCCCTTCCAGAAGTTGAGTTGATACTACATGATCCAAAATCCACATTATTTATCACATTGTGAGATTATCCAATGTGATCCAAGGCCTTTAACTAAACAGATACTCTTTTTAGGCAGGTCAATCCAAGGCTTAGAGATTACCTTCCAGGAACAAAGAACAAAGGTTATGTCTTTCTTTAGGTATGATTAATTCTTTACTAATGTGATTCAGGGACCAATACTCCAAAATATGGCATGTTGACATGGTGAACCCAATACTCCAAAATATGGCATGTTGACATGGTGAACCAAAGAAGAAGTCTCAAGTGTTCTGACCTTCTTCCCACCACCATCTTTCCCAAAACCTTTATCTGCCTAAGCTCTAGACTCACAAAAAGAAATAATTGTTTCTTCTTCTCCTTCCTTTACAACAAAGATTGTAGCCACACCTGAACAGACCCTTTAATTGTCAAAGAGAACTATTCACAAGTTAATCTCTCTTCCAGGATCCATTCAATCTCCCCAGTAATCCTCTCAGCAGAACTTTTCTTCTCCCTACTCCCATAACCTGTTTTGCCAGGATGGTATAAAAGCTTCTGAATCATTTGGGGGATGGGCACTCACTCTGTGATTCTCCCCGTGGACACGTTGTGTACATTTCTTAAATAAATTTATATGCTTTTTCCTCTTATTAATCTGCCTTGTGTCAGTGATTTTCAGAGAATCTTCAGAGGGCCAAGGCTCTTGACCCCTACACTACACAGCACCTTTCAAGTGATAGAGTACAAAACAATCATCAGTAGTGTTGGCTGACAACTCCTCAAAAGACCACTAGGAAAAATGTTACCTAGCAAAGCTAAATGTATTAGACTTAACATAGTAAGGGACTATTGCACTGACCTAATATATTCAGTTTTAGGGTCTGAGATCAAGTAGTTTAAGGCTGGTCTTTCAAGGTAGGAAACTGATTTGAATTGGGTGAAGTCCATGATATAGATTAGGATTTGTGGACACAGGAAGAGCACATTGTGAGCATATGTGCTCTTCCTGTGAAGACAAAGCACATCTTCATAAGTCAACCAATTTTTTATTATGTTTGCTGTTTGTCCAAGCAGGAAATCTCTTCCCAGGCAAGAATTTTTTGGAACAAATATTTAGTCATGTTGACACATGTGATCTCAGTTCTTACTTCCAAATGTTTAGCTGTGTGAATGCACATGGTCTCAATTTTCCAATGGTAAGAACAGAATTTCTAAGTTGTGTTTTGTTTTGTTTTGTTTTGATTTTTTTGAGACAGAGTCTTGCTCAAAAGCCAAGTTGGAGTGCAGTGGTATGATCTCGGCTCACTGCAACCTCCACCTCCCAGGTTGAAGTCATTCTCCTGCCTCAGCCTCCCAAGTAGCTGAGACTACAGGTGCACATCACCATGCCCAGCATTTTTTTTTTTTTTTTTTGGTAGAGACAGAGTTTCACCATGTTGGCCAGGATGGTCTCGATCTCTTGACCTCACGATCCACCCGCCTCAGCCTCCCAAAGTGCTGGATTATAGGCATGAGCCACCACACCCAGCCTCTAAGCTTGTTTTTAAGTCTTACAGAAAACTAGTACTACAGAAGACCATGTTAGGTTGCTGGTGTCTGTGATGTTTTTGAGTCATCAGAGCCAGTTGAGATTGTTTTCCTCAAACTTTTGACTGATCTGTTAAAGCACAAACGGTTGAGACTTCTAAAGCTCCTCAGACTTGGTCTTATCTTTAACATGGAAAAATACCTCTATTGAAGTATTGTACAAAGTCAAACAGCCACTAAGTGACAAAACTGTGCTGCAAACTCAATCTGTTGGACTCCTTCCACGATACCACCTTGCCCTACATAGTCTCAATTTTTGTTGAAATAACTGAAATCTTAAATAATATATATGAAAACACTTTCTAGAACATAGCACATAGTGGCTAAGAGGCATCAATATACACTAATGTCCTTCTTTGACTTGTGAGGATTATTGTTCTCATACCTAATTTCAATGACAAAGAAAAAAGGATCTGAATAATAGGAGAAGATATTTAAGTGAAACCCATCACAAACTGAGTTCTTCTCTCCTCCTTGTAATTGAAATACACATCTATTATTAGCAGAGAGGTAGGAGTGGCAGGTAAGGTGTAAGGACACAAAATGTTCTTTGGAATCTAGGGTTGAAAAGGCAAGAATTTAAGAACTTCTGCACATATGTTTAATGTTAAAATACTTTGATAAACTGTGAACAGAGCTTTTGCGTTTCTGTTAGTTGACTCTTGTTCCCTTATCACCCACAGTTCCAAAAGAATTATCTGTCTCCAGCAAATGAGTTAAGTATTCTTTTGCAGTTAATTTACAAGTCAAACTCAAGTCTCTATGTTAAAGTTAACAGTGAAAGCATTTGTCCTTGAACCTCCTATATTGGGTGATAGCAAGAAAGCATGGAAAGAGGATATAAAGTGAAACTGAAAACAAGCAAGATTGCTAATATTGAATGGATGGATCCTGGCATTATCATTTACTTCAATGGCAATAGCCTGATGTTCTTACAATTTCATGTCTTACATAGAAAGTTTGGATAAGTTGCTGTAAATAGGGCTAGATTGTTCATTAAATGTGCATTTATTTAAACAAAAGTTCCCAAGCTCAGCTACTAAATTTACATCTTTTTGCAGCAATACTTTACGATTTTGCCAAATCACTACCATGATTCAGAAAGTTGGTGCATTTTCTATACCTGGAGAATATTAAAGCATCATCCTTAATAAACTTGTTCAGGCCTTCAGGTACCACCCATTCTTGTAAATATTGATTGCTCCTTTAAAATGGCAATAACATATATGGAAGTGTCAAGTTTAGACTGATGCTTGGTGGGGGAATAAATAAAACCTTAGACTAAGTCAGTTAAGACTGCTGTCAGCTGCATTTAATAGGAACTTTACTGTGGTATTACTCATTTGTAACAAAAGGTTCATTGGTGAGCAATTCAGGACCAGTAAGGCTGAGGAGTCACTGAGGACTCAGTTTCCTTATAACTTACTGTTATATCATCCTTAGGATGAGGAGGCTTCTTTTCTTTTCTTTTCTTTTCTTTTTTTGAGACGGAGTTTCGCTTTGTCGCCCAGGCTGGGGCAATCTTGGCCCACTGCGACCTCCGCCTCCCAGGTTCAAGCGATTCTCTCCTGCCTCAGCCTCCCGAGTAGCTGGGATTACAGGCACTCATCACCACACCCGGCTAATTTTTGTATTTTTAGTAGAGATGGGGTTTCACCACGTTGGTCAAGCTGGCCTCAATCCTCCTAATCTCATGATCCACCCACCTCAGCCTCCCAAAGTGCTGGGATTACAGGCGTGAGCCACCGAGCCCAGCCGAGGCTTCTATTCTTATGATTTTAAGATGGCTATTCCATTTTAAGACATATCACATTCCAAGCAGGAAGAAGGGGAAGGATGATGGGCAAAGAGCAAAAGGTACATGTTAGCTGAGTATGGATCATTTCCAAATATTCCCTGACATTTCACCCAGAAGTTTTTCCTTATACTCATAGCATCAAAACTCTGTGTCATGTTGCCTCATGGTGCCCTAGCAAATTCATGGGGAAGGAGGGGTGGTGACAGGATATTTTAAATATTTGAGGAAAACATGGTAATATTCAACATTTGATCAGACACTGAGTGAACTACTAGCTTGAGAAAATTCAGTTTTAACACTTGTTTTTACTCATGTGAAATGATGTATCTCAGGAAAACTGCATTTTTAGTGAATATTGTTGTATAAAAAATGCAAGTACTGTGTTAAAATCAATATAGAACAGCTTATGAGGATAGTGGTGTCCAATCTGATTCCAAGACTTGAAAAGTTGTGCACCAAAGGACCATCTTTTCCAAAAACAATGTAAGTGTGGCCAAAAAACATATGAAAAAAGCTCCACATTACTGACCATGAAGAAATGCAAATCACACTAGTCAGAACAGCTATTATTAAAAAGTCAAAAGATAACAGATGCTGGTGAGGTTGTTTAGAAAAAGAATGCCTTATACACTGTTGGTGGGAGTATAAATCAGGTCACCTATTGTGGAAGACAGTGTGGTGATTCCTCGAAGACATAAAGACAGAAATATCATTTGATGCAGAATCCCATTACTGGGCCTAAACCCAAAGGAATATTAGACAGTCTACTATAAAGACACACCCACATGTATGTTCACTGCAGCACTATTCACAATAGCAAAGACAAAGAATCAACCTAAATGCCCATCAATGATAGAATGGATAAAGAAAATGTGGTACATATAATACACCATGGACTACCACACAGCCACAAAAAAGAAAAAGACCATGTCCTTTGCAGAGACACAGATGGAGCTGGAGGCCATTATCCTTAGCAAACTAACACAGGAACAGAAAACCAAACACCGCATGTTCTCACTTATAAGTGGGAGCTAAATGATGAGAACACATGAACACATAGAGGCAAACAACATACACTGGGGCCTACTTGAAGGCAGAGTGAGGGAGGAGGCAGTGGATCAGGAATAATACTAATGAGTACTAGGCTTAATACCTGGGTGATGATATAACCAATACAACAAACCTCCATGGCGCAAGTTTACCTAGGTAACACACCTGCACATGTACCCCTGAACTTAAATTTTTTTTTAAAAAGTTATGTCACATTCACATCACTAACTTCCAATAGGTAATTTTGGTTGGTAAAGACTGAAATCAAAATAGTTTTTTGTTAATTTATATATATTAGTTCTTCAAATGGCTGCTGCTAGCTTGTTAGAATAGAGATAAGTATTAAGTGATTTGAATTAAAATACTTAATACAACTGTTAGGTATTTCTTTTGGTTTAAGGGGGCCATGAAAAATTACTGAGGCTAGTGACAAAGAAAGTTTGGTAAATGCTGCCTTATACCTTTAGCCATCTCTAGCTGCAGGAAAAGTGGGAAGGTTAGAACTTTTGTTAGACACAAAACCAGGGTTCTGCTAATAAAGAAAAAGGAGATAATTAATATTAAGCAGGCAGCAAGCAGTGCCTGCCACACAGATCAAAAATTTTAATGCTACAGCTAACTTTTTTCTTTTTGTAACATTTTATTTTCAAGTGCAAGCAAAGGACAATTCAATAATTGGAAAAAATATGATAAATTAGCAGTCAATGCTCATGCTTGCTATTTACATATTTGAATACATTTGTATATTTTCAAAAACTCACATCACTTAGTTTATTATATATTAGTTAATATGTTATGAATCAAGTGATTTGAAGTATGTTAATTTTCACTATCACTTACAAAGGATCAAATAAATGAGGGTTAAATTAAATGCATTATGGAGTTTCATTAACATTTGCCAAAATTGCATCCCAATAATTAAGAGAATCAGTTCAGCTTTCCAAACTCAACAGAGGAAGTAATTTAGAAATCAGAAATTTAAGATTCTATATCTAGTAATGACAAAAGTTTAAGCGGTTAGTGAAAGAGCTTAAAATTGGCATTCATATATGTTAAATTCATTCTAAGTCAATAACCTGGGGCTATATTGAGTTAAAAGAGGCAATAATTAACAAGGAATACAGTTCTTTAGGACTCTGTGTTACCATCTCATATATATTGTATAATGACAATTGTAATGCAAGTACCTAAAAGAAATAACCAAGTAGTACTTAGGGAACTAAAACACCCATCCTAAATTTTACTTCAGCAAATTGATACTCGTTTAGATTACAGAACGTTGGTATAATGTGTTTCTTTGTAATCACACCCAGAATTACTTAGACTGTAAAACATACAATGACTACATCAGGCTGAAGATTACAGCCAAAAGACAAAATATACAGAGTCACCAGCATATTTAGAAAAAAAAAAAAAAAAACCTTGATATATTTGACAGAAACCCTATTCCAAGCCAAAATTGTTACCTCAGTCTATAAAAACTGATTGACATATGGTACACCTTATGATGTGAATTGAATCTCCTCCCATCCAAATATAAAATAAAATTTTAAAAAGGTAAAAAGATAAACTCAAACTGGAAAACCCATTATATCTGGAAGGTCTTATTATCCATATTGTTTGATTAATATAATGTGGAGTTATTAATACTAATAATCTAAACCTTTAAGTATCCAGCTTTCAGATTAAACCAATGTCATGGTGGTGGAAGACCTGAAATAAGTATTATGTGCCTCTCTGACATCTAAGCCTGGGAAGGACTAGCTGCTCAAGAGGTTGAGGTAGGAGGATCACTTAAGCTCAGGAGTTTGAGGTTACAGTTATGATCATGCCACTGCACTCCCACCTGGATGACAGAGCAAGACTCTGTCTCTAAAAAAAATAAAAATAAATATAATGAAATAATTAAAAATAATGCCTTTAGATGTTACTTGGTACAATGCAATTTTTGGACACAAATAAAAGTCAGTCACTAAAATTGCATGGCAGGACTCACAGGTGAGATCCAGCTAGTGCAGAAACTGCATTTATTAAAATTTTTCATTATAAACAATTTGAAAACTATGCTGGGGGATGCATGGACACCTGGCTTAGCTCATCCTAGTAATACTAGGAATCAAGAATTATTATTTCCACTTCAGTATGTACTAATAAAATAAAGTATAAAAACTACTAATTGAAACAAATTTAAAAATATTAAAAACTGAGCTTGAAAACAAATTCCATTTCAATTTGATATAAATTATACTAAAGCTTAATTATATATAAAACAAATTTCCTAAGTCTATTTAGCAAAATAGTAAAAATAAGTTAACCACTTCCTCCAGAAAATATTTCTTCCAGTAAGATAAAATTGTAAACCATCTAAAACAGCTTATTTATCAAGATTAACAACTAGTTCATCAAGACTATTCTGATAACAGTTTGTTCATTAAGATATGCCTCTAATCCCTCACCGTATTGTGCCTGCCAATTTAAGCTATTAGATTGGTATATTATAAACTTTCCCAGTCTGACTCAGTTCCCCATGTTGTAAAGACTTCCTTTTAAAATCACCTGATTCAGGCCCAAAGATTCTATGTTTTCTTTCCTAAACATCTCCCTTTTTATATGCTGCTAAGACCCTGTCAATGTACGGTTGTCTGTGTTGCAATAAGTATAATAAACTTTTTCAACAGTTTTTTTTCTGGAAATCTTTATGGGGGCTGTTGGTATAATTTTACAAGAAAGGAAATCGAGACCCAAAGAGGTTACACATAATAAAAAGCAGAGTAAGATAATGATAATGACCTATAAAGTTAAGCTCTCAAATAATTCTACTCTATCCCTCTTAAATTAATGGGAACAAAATTAAAGCATCTAAAGGCATGATTTCATGCATAAACTTCAGTAACTATATACTTTGTTATTGAGGTGATCATATAATTAACCATCTCAGCTGGGATTTTAAGAGTGAAGAGAATTGGCAATTCTATTGAGACACAGCATATACCAGAACTGAAGTTAGCAAACTAAAATATGTGGTCATCATATCTCTCTCACATTTTTAAGTCCAAAGAGAATGATTTCTAAAAATCTCTAACCATGAGACAAATAAGGCAGAAGTGCAGAAAAGAAAATTAAAAAATGTATAAAGCATGGAAAATATTTTGATACATCACAAATAGTCACTTTTCCATTTGTCCAAGGGCCAAAATCTTTTTTTGTAAAAATACATACACAGCCTTTGTTACAATTTGCGAGTTGAACCAAGTATTGTATACAAAATATTAATAAATATTTATATGCAATATTTTATATATTTTATATAAAATATACAAAAATATGTTTTATTTTATATTATATATAATAAAAATATTATATATAAAATCCTAAAATATTTCAATTACTTTTAATGAGTTGTTCATTGTTCACTTGGTAATGAACAAGACCAAAATGTGATTTCTTTTGGAATTGCCTCATTTTCCTAGACAAAATGTTAGAGATTTTTTCATAATTCTTTGTTTCTACTAAGTTAAACTTATTTAGAGCCAGGCAAAAAGTGCTGAGAGAACAAAATGCTTCCCCAGTCAGTTGAAAATGTAAGCGCTTGAGTGGTTATTGCGTGAAATAAAAAAAAAAAAGGGTATATCGTGATTGGGGAGATGTTAAGGAGTCAAATAAATAATACCTGTTTCTTCCCCTCCTAGGTCTGAGAGCAACTGAGAGATAGACTCAAGTTGCACTCAAAATATCTAGTGAAACAGATAGGAAAATATGGTTTTGACTTGCACTTTCAGTTGGACCCTCCAATATTTCACCCAGAATAAGACAGACATATCTTCAGGCAAAGGCAGTACTGGACTGTTTGGGGCTTCACCCCCAAAGTCAGGCAGAAGGATCCAAATTCAAGCACTCTGCAGTGGTCAAGCTGCAGAACGCAAGAGGCAGAGTGAGAAAAGGAATCAAATTGTCCAGTTCCTCTTCTGAAACATAAAAAGTAACTCTCTCTTCCTTGGAGGAATGAATGAAATGCAGAGAAAGAAATGAAGATTAAGCTCCATGAAGTTCCTCCATGTGGAAGCAGAGGCCAGGGATACAGAAGTTTCTCTCTAACAAAATGATGTGTGCAGCCAGGTGCGGTGGCTCATGTCTATAATCCCAGTACTTTGTGAGGCCAAGGTGGGAGGATCACTTGAGCCCAGGAGTTTGAGACCACTCTGGTCAACATGGCGAAACCCTGTCTCTACAAAAAAAATACAATAAAATTAGCCAGGAGTGCTGGTGCACACCTGTGGTCCCAGTCACTTGGGAGGCTGAGATGGGAGGACTGCTGGAGCCCACGAAGTTGAGACTCCAGTGAGCCATGATCTGCCACTGTACTACAGCCTGGATGACAGAGCAAGACTCTGTCAAAAAAAAAAAAAAAAAAATAGATAAAAGATATGTGCTTCAATGTGCTTTATAATTTATATTTTACTATTAAGGAAATTCCTAGGAAAATTTACACTAAAAAACTTACACTAAAATTTAAAATTTAAGCAGTTTTAATTTTTATTTCCAGACAAAATTTGGAAAATAATTTTATAAAGGAAATAAATGTTAATCTGCATGTGTATATATTTTTGTTCTTCTAAGAAACCATTGACAGAAAGTAAATTCAAGAACTTTCATTGAAACTCCTATAGACTATGAACCTAAGAAAATAGCCATGTGATTATGAAAAATAATTAAATGTGAAAACAGAGAGTATAGATTATACTTCCACAACCATCTGAATGTGGTAGAGAATAGAACTGATAGAATCAAATAAAAATTCCAGAAGATGTAGAATATTTGGCCAGGCCTTAAAATTGTAGAGTTTTCAGTAAAGAGTAAAATAAGCTACTTTTGAGAGGAATGTGACCATATTTACATAGACAGTAATGCTTATGCCTGTAATATTACCACAGTGGACAAAATTCCTAATAACCTCTTTTGTATTGTTTAACAAATGGTGGCCTAATTTCCATTTCTAGTCCTACAAAGTCTCTCTTCATGTGACAGTTAACCATCAAGAAACTGTAATAGTCCCTGAAACATTGAAGGACACTTTCTGTAAGTGCCAGAATTACTAATGTTTTATGGCCATGATAACACCCTAAGTAGACTCTAGCTTGATTAAACTGGTTCTGTGACTTACCACAGCAATTACTTTAAAGCTAAGTATGATTTTAAGAATAACTTGCTGACTGAATATTGATAAAAGGTTTTGAAAATTCAAATTTCTATTAATATTTGATAAGTAAAATATATTTAAAATCACCCTTGCTTGTAATTGTAATTAAATTGGGATAAACTACCCAAATTTCTCAAAATATGGTATTTTGTGTAACCTTCATCCCAGGCTTCACCTAAGCATCAAAATAATTAAATTCTGTTGAGCACTAAGAGAAAAACAATTTTGTTAAAGTCTGTTTTTCAGATCCACACTTTTTACTCCATTAAAATAATTTCTTCTCAATTGTTGCAATTATTTTGACAAAAATTTGTATTGTGTTATAACCACCCAAAGTCATTTCAATATATCACCTGCTAACAGAATTTAACAATAATTTAGTATGCACAACTGAACAGTAATAAGTACTACGTGGTCACTTATTAAAATTACTTCAACATATATATTTCTACTTATGTAACTATGAAATATTAGAATTATCCCTAAGCAGAAAGTAAGATAAATATCAAATTTCATGTTCAAGTTAAAAACTTGTTTTCTACTTCTTAATTTCATTTTTATATCAGGATTGTTTCCTCATTCAGAGAATGATGTTATTTTGTTGTTATAGTAATTAGGAGAGGGTATTAGATAAATAGAGTTCCATTTTCAGTAATATTCCAAAAATGTCTTCATATTTTGTACTCTAATAGCTCCTTCAGTTCCAGGAAGACACTGTTCAAACTGTATCCTTGATATAGAGGAAAAAAAAATTAGCTTTTTCAATTTCTAATCCATGATGGTTCCAGGGGATTCCATTTCAGAGCGAATTTTATCTCAAATTTGATCCCAGCAATATTGGAGCTATATACTATTGAACACACATATAAAATTACATTACCAGTTTAATTTAATTGATTAGAAACATACATTCTTCTCCTATTACAAAATACAAAAAAAAATTACTTTCTCTTCAGCAGTATCAAATTGGAATACAAAATTCTCCAACCCAAAGCAATCATAATAGATTATAATAATTAATATATCTGATATATACTCTAAAGAGAATTTCTACTAATAGAAATTGGTTTGCATTTAATCAACCAAAAGTTATAAGTTATCTGACTTAACCAGAATTACCTAACACCATTCCCTCCTGAGCTCTGCCTCTTAACATCTGCCTCTTTCTAGAAATCACCTTTGGCTGTTCCTACTTTTCAAATCTTATCAATTTTTCAAGACCCAGTTCAAGACCCATATCACCCATGAAGTTATGCCTGGCCTCCTCAGTCTAAGTAAGCTTTCTTGCTCCCCTGAAAGCATACAGATACAATTATATAATTCACCTAGCTTTATTTTCTTTTTCCTTGAATTATTAGTTATATTTTCATAACTCTCTAGACATATAGATATAGAGATATGGTTTGCTTCCCCAGTTAGACCAAATACTCTATAAGGAATTAGATTTCTTATCCAAGATTATCTACTCTACGGACAGAATGAAGCAATAAGAGGAATTATATATTCTATCAACTTTCAAGATAGAAATAAACACAATTTATAAGATGAGGACTTGTCCTGTCATGTAACCATCACTGTTATTTGACTTGATACAAAGGTGACCAATAAATATTTGTTCAACAATCTACTTATTCAAAATGGCAGTCATCTTTTAATGTACACATTTCCTAAAAAATAAGGTATTCTGATTTGGTTTTCTCCTGCCATACATAGATGTTATACATCCCTACAGCAAGTGGCTCAAGTGGACTGCCTAATAGTTATTAGGCAGTCCTAATTATCATCTGAAAATCTCTAATTGTCACTAAAAAAACTATTGCATTGGATTAATAAGTAATTCATTACCCCTAATCTCAATTGAGTAATCTAAATAGATTCTCAAGTTGTTGCTGGAATCAACAAGCCATAAAAATAATAGCATGGATATTTACCTTAAGGTGTTTCTATTTTGTTTTGCAGTAAAAATTATTTGTAGAAATACATGTTAGAATTCATTGTTTAAAGTTCATCTTTAAACTGATCAAGTATCTGCTTGTTACATTAGGTCCCAAGTAATACACTGTAAGCCTATATAGGTCAACACATTTTGCAAATTTCTGCAGCCAAAACATTCACTCTAATCCAAGCCTTTCAAATAGATTCTATTGCTCACAAAGTTAGAAGAGAAGAAGTCAATTTTTTTTCTTCTTAAATGACATCACAACTCAAAGACCTCTAGGTTCTAATAATTCTTCACTAACAATTTCCATCTTTTTCTAAGAATAAGAAATTATATACCAAAGAAAGTTTCAAAGTTCCCTGCTGCTTCTAAATATTCAAGACAAATAAAACTATGCAAGATGAATGGAAAAAATAAAATCAGTACCAAGATTTAATAGTATCAATCCATTCAGTCCATATTGGTAGGTAAGGAAGGACTGTGAAAACCTCTTTCTGCTTGTTATTTACTCTTAACAGAAAATGGAAACAAATTTTACAATAGAGAGGTAACCACAACCAAATGTATTTCATACATTTCCGAGAAGCAATATGGAATAGTTGGGTTAAAATGTGTCTCTGATGTCCGACTTTCTGGGTTTGAATGCCAGTTCTGCCTCTCTTTAGCATAGTAATGCTGGATAATTTACTAACCCTATTTGCGTTTCAATTTCCTCATATATAAGATAGGAATAATAACAGAACCTACCTCATAGATATGTTAGGAGGAGGTACTCCATGCAAAGCACTTGGAATAGTACCTGGTACATATTAAGCAACACTTGATAAGCCATTAGCTAAATGTAAATTGCAATTGCCCATAAAGTTTTAATATTCCCATTTTAAAAAAAATAGTTGATTGCTTTTACTAACTAAACCAGAAAAGGGAGTACTTTTTAAATTTAAATACCTATCATTTTCTCTCAATGAATCAATACATGGACAAAAGGTAGATGTCAAAATAGATCTAAATGA
The DNA here is from genome assembly GCF_009764315.1 of Trachypithecus francoisi. NCBI lineage: Eukaryota > Metazoa > Chordata > Mammalia > Primates > Cercopithecidae > Trachypithecus > Trachypithecus francoisi. The sequence goes on along the minus strand of NW_022681458.1, from coordinate 55,488,350 downwards.
GGAGAAGGGCAAAATAACAGTTCATGAAAAAAATAGGTACTAGGCCACGCACGGTCGCTCATGCCTGTAATCCTGCACTTTGGGAGGCTGAGGCAGGCAGATTACCTGAGATCAGGAGTTCGAGGCCAGCCTGGCAAATGTGGCGAAACCCCATCTCTATTAAAAATACAAAAATTAGGCCGGGTGCAGAGGCTTACACCTGTAATCCCAACATTTTGGGAGGTCAAGGCAGGCAGATCACCTGAGGTCGGGAGTTCAAGACCAGCCTGACCAACATGGAGAAACCCTATCTCTACTAAAAATACAAAATCAGCTGGGTGTGGTGACCCATGCCTGTAATCCCAGCTACTTGGAAGGCTGAAGCAGGAGAATTGCTTGAGCCCGGGAGGCGGAGGTTGCCTTGAGCCGAGATCATGCCATTGCACTCTAGTCTGGGCAACAAAAGCGAAACTCCGTCTCAAAAAAAAAAAAAAAAAAAAAAAACTAGCCAGGTATGGTGGCCGGCGCCTGTAATCCCAGCTACACATGAGGCTGAGGCAGGAGAATTGCTTGAACCTGGGAGGCAGAGGTTACAGTGAGCCAAGATTGCACTCTAGCTTGGGCAACAAGAGTGAAACTCCGTCTCCAAATACATACATACATACATACATACATACATACAAACAAACTCAGTGAGAAACATTACTGATTCGGCCTAATTGCCTTGCCTTTGATATCCTAGCAGTCAAACCAGTCAGTGACCTGAATTAACTCAGCTGTTTGGTCCACATTACCATGCTAATGGCACCTGGGATCTAATTCACATCTGCCTGTCTTCACTGTTTGCTTCTTAAGTAAATACATCTGGGAAAGTTCTACACCTACAAACAAGCTTCCCACCAATCCTGTTTCCTTGCCTATACAGGATTTTGCAAAGATTGCAGTAAACTTCTCTTACAAAATGTCTCTTAACAAGTACAGAGATGTCAACAATACTCTCATTATAAAAAGAACTCTGATTTAACAGAGGAAAGTGTTAAGAATGCATTCTATTAGTGACATCCATTAATCTTAAGTTAAAGTGTATATTTTGGCAGTTTATTTTCTCTGCTTTAAGTGAACAATTAGTTTAATCAAAGACGTTTGTGAAACAGTTTGATTTTTCTTAATGTCTGCTAAATTTACTTATAATAGACACACTCTTTTGCTAAAACCAAAACAGATATATTGTGTGGTTATTAATTTCCAGTTAGCACCGTACAAAATTATTGAGTTGGAATATTTTCTGCCAATGTAGTTTTATTTTTTTTCAAGTGAAATAATGTGGGAATGTAACTGGCACACCCATCCAACGAATGTAGTTTTTCAGTGCCTGTCAACTTGAAGACAATGCTTCCCAGTGTCTCCTTCATGGGACTCCAGAGGAAGTTTAGCAAGATTAGGAGAGACACAATGTAACTACAGTATACAAGTTGCTTTTTTTTTTCTCTCTCTTTTACACATTCTGTACACAATAGTGACATCTTCTGGTTGACTGGAATATTGATGTTTGGGCCAACGCTTTGAAACCGTGTCTTAACTCCTTTTCTGATCAAAACATGCTTTGCTTGCCTAAAGATACTATGTGAAATATCCCTGAATCAGTAGTAAATCATCTTTTAATAGATACCATCAAAATTCCAATTTAAGTTTTTTAGAATAAAACATAATAAAAGAACATACTTCTTTTTTTCAAAACAAATTTAAGACAGATTAATTGATAAAATTAACTGACCTTAAAAATTCACTTGACACAATAAACAAGTCTGATTTTTAAGCATCTGCTATGGAAATTTCACTTTCTAGGAAAGTGAAATAAATAATAAAAAAGAGAAAATTTCACCAAGATGATATTTTCAAGTCATTTCTAGTGAGCAGTGAGAGAGATTTGGTAGTCTGGGAGAAGGAAGAGCCTAATGCTAGTGATATTCCTTTCCTCTCTGACTTTTTTCATAAAATTCTATGCAGAGCATTGTGGTCCCTGGGGATGCTTTAAGGGTGCTGTCCTTAGTGCTAAACTCTCATTCCACCTATGCAACCCTCTCCTAGTACGGTCAGCCAACCCAGAGCCGCACTGCATTCAGACTGGTTGTAGTGATTTCAACCCCAGGTCCCAGAATAGCAATCTCTTCCATGAGGATTGAGCCAGGCACTGGTAGCTAAATATAAAATACTTATCTTATGATCTCTTTCACCAGACTATAGGGGAAGGGTGACCTCAGTAATTTCAAGGTGATTTTCTTGAACCTCTCTTACTACAAAAGATGGAGAATATCACATATAGTTGTCATAAATCAATTAAGTATAATCAATACCAGAAAATTATAACCAAAGACTAAAGCAAACTTAATTTCATATTAGAAATTATTTGTTAAAAAACAAGGCCGGGCGCGATGGCTCAAGCCTGTAATCCCAGCACTTTGGGAGGCCAAGACGGGCAGATCACGAGGTCAGGAGATCGAGACCATCCTGGCTAACACGGTGAAACCCCGTCTCTAACAAAAAATAAAAAAACTAGCCGGGTGAGGTGGCGGGCGCCTGTAGTCCCAGCTACTCGGGAGGCTGAGACAGGAGAATGGCGGGAACCCGGGAGGCGGAGCTTGCAGTGAGCTGAGATCGGCCACTGCACTCCAGCCTGGGCAACAGAGCAAGACTCTGTCTCAAAAAAAAAAAAAAAAAAAAGAGGAATATTTAAGAGAAATAGAGCATTGTTCCATCAATCATTAATACAATGAAACAATGAGCATTATAAGTTCCCATCATGCACTTTTGAAAGATAATTTAATCTTATAAAAATATAATCTTGGCCGGGCACAGTGGCTCACACCTGTAATTCTAGCACTTTGGGAGGCTGAGGCAGGCAGATCACCTGAGGTCAGGTGAGTTAGAGACCAGCCTGACCAACATGGAGAAACCCCATCTCTATGAAAAATAAAAAATTAGCCAGGCATGGTGGCTCATGCCTGTAATCTCAGCTACTCAGTAGGCTGAGGCAGGAGATTCGCTTGAATCCGGGAGGCAGAGGTTGTGGTGAGCTGAGATCGCGACATTGCACTCCAGCCTGGGCAACAAGAGTGAAACTCCGTCTCAAAAAAAAAAAAATATATATATATATATATAATCTTATAAAGAAAATATATGTCATTTAACTGGTTTAATAACAATAAACCAGAGAAGCTTATAATTAAAATTATACTAATTATATTTTTCCTATCATGTGGATCAGTTAGTATCTTTTAGTAATGACAGCTCTTTGCAATCTAGTTATTGTGTGTCTAAATGGATAATTGTAAAGAACAAATCGTGAAGATTTTTAGTATGAGAAAATATATTGAAAGGAGGAGGAGCACTGCTAGGAAAAACGTGTATTTATATATAATATGTATGTGTAAGAATACAGGCTACATTCTTCTTTACATTTAGAAATTGAGGCATTTATGTTTTCTGAAATTGCAAATCAAATTGACTAAAGAAACAAGCTATAAATGTTTAATTATCTTTTAAATAATGCATGAAGTATATGATTAATAAAGATTTACTATTACCTTTAAAATTATATACTGAATATGTTTCTGAATTTATAAAAATTATTCACTCTTGAAAGTCATAGAGATAAAGGCTGAATACAGTAGCTCACACCTGTAATCTCAGCACTTTGGGAGGCCAAGGCAAGTGGATCGCTTGAGCTTTGGAGTTCAAGGCCAGCCTGGGCAACATGGTGAAACCTGTCTCTACAAAAAACACAAAAATTAGTTGGGCATGGTAGCGTGCACCTGTAGTGCCAGCTACTTGGGAAGCTGAAGTGGGAGGATGGCCTGAGATCGGGAGGTTGAGACTACTGTGAGCCAAGATCGGGCCACTGTGCTCCAGCCTGGGTGACAGAGTGAGATCCTGTCTTAAAAAAAAAAAAAAAAAAAACAACCAAAACAAAACAACAACAACAACAAAGTAATAGAGATCAGCAATTTATTCATTTCCTTGCCTAGTCTATAAAAGCAACACAAGTTGTTTCTGATATTGTTATTACATTATTACTCAGATTTCTAATCTCAGTTTTTAAAAAATGTTCTCAATGTAAAGAAATAAATAAACCTCATAAAATAGCTGTGCCTACCATAGACATTTTTTCAAAAAGAAATTTTAAAAGTCCTCGAAGTTCATGGTAGTAAAATAAGCAAACTATAAACTTATGAGTCATTATCTGGTAGGTAATAAAAATATCATTATGTTCCATGTAAGAAATGCAGGTAATATAAGTTTTACTTTTAGGTAAATGTATGCAGTCAATTAGCAATTTTACTTAAAAAAATAGGTAAATGAAACACTCATATTGACTTATTTTATAATTTATAAGAATTGGAATTAAAGCTACAACATTGAATTCACCTATACCATAATCTACCTAAACAATTGTATCAACCAAAATAACACTTAAGTTATCTAATATCATAAAAACCAAAAATAATCAATTTATATGATTATCAAGAATGCCATTCTAAGATAGCTTCTATGCACTATGATTTGCAATAGCTGTTTCTCTCAAAAGATTAAGTTTATTTTCAAAATAAGAATTAATGCTAAATTTTAAAGATTTTTGTACTTTCTAAGTTCTTTGCAAAGTTTAATGTAGTTCCAACCAAAACCACAATGGTATTTTATTTTGTTTAAACTTTATCACCTCTGGTTTTTTAAATAAATTAACTTTAAAAAATTAATAGGCCAGGCGCGGTGGCTCAAGCCTGTAATCCCAGCACTTTGGGAGGCCGAGACGGGCGGATCAGGAGGTCAGGAGACCGAGACCATCCTGGCTAACACGGTGAAACCCCGTCTCTACTAAAAAATACAAAAAACTAGCCGGGCGAGGTGGCGGGCGCCTGTAGTCCCAGCTACTCGGGAGGCTGAGGCAGGAGAATGGCGGGAACCCGGTAGGCGGAGCTTGCAGTGAGCTGAGATCCGGCCACTGCACTCCAGCCCCGACGACAGAGCGAGACTCCGTCTCAAAAAAAAAAAAAATAATAATAATAAACTTTCTGTATATGTGTAGTACTTTAGTAAATGTAAAACACATACCAAAGTACAGTACATATAAAATGAACCAATCACAAGTATATAATGGCTTTAACTATATATTTTTAGCTTCACTATTTTAAGAATTTCATAACTCTTTTCCTTAGTTCTATTTTAAAGCAAAGATCATTTAATAGCATTGGCCGTGAGACAGTATACGCCACATGGAATTAATTTGGGGGATTTATTGAACCTTTGTGACCTAGTTTATTATAAAATTTTATAAATATCACATGTGTGCTGGGAAAGAATATTTCTCCCTCTCCTTGCTGGGTATAAATTTATATATAAGCAAAAGCATGCTAACTGTATTAATTTCTTGCTTACGCTCTTAGTATCAAATTCTGAGAGGAATATATTAAAATCTCCACCTATATTTGTTGTTGGTTTACTTATTTCTATAGTTCTGTCAGTTTTTGCTTTACTTACTAGATTGTTGCCTGTGAATATGTTCACAACTATACAATATTTCTTTGTATATATGTCATGTATTTAATTCTTCAATGATATTTCAAGTTCAAAATTTAACTGATCACAAGTCCTTTCATATCATAATTTCCAATCCTTGAATTTTCTATTTTAATCCTTTACCTGTTACACTTTCTTTAAAACATCATGTTTTGTTTCATTGCCCTTTTCTTTGATGTATTTTTTACAAATTGAAGGCTTGTGGCAACCCTGCATCTAGTGAATCTACCGGCGTCATTTTTCCATAAGCATGTGCTCACTTCGTGTCTCTGTGTCACAGTTTGATAATTCACCCAATATTTCCAACTTTCTCTTTATTATTATATCTGTGATGGGGACCTGTGATCAGTGATTTTTTCTGATGGAAAAATATATATTATATCTATTTAGAATTAGCCATCTGGGCTCAGTTTAGCTGATACCAATTTTATTGGCAACATCTGAAGCATCACAATCCAGGAGTTTGTGGAATATCTGTGTCTTCTCTCCATCAGGCCCAACCACGGTGTGACCTCGGCCACATAAATGTCATAGATTCTTTGTAGCCTCTTTGATCTGGTGCTTGTTGGCTTTAACATCCACAATGAACACAAGTGTGTTGTTGTCCTCTACCTTCTTCATGGCAGACTCGGTGATAGGATGGAACTTGATGATGGCATAGGCATAGTGAAGTTTGTTTCTCCTGTGGGTGCTCTCCCAAGGATATTTAAGGCTGTCCCTGGAGCTTCAGTGTCTTGGGCCTCCAGAAGGTGAACGACATGCAGATCTTTGTGTGTGTGTGGGTGTGTGTGTGTGGTGGCGGATGCCTTTCAGCACTACCTTCTTGACCTCAAAGACTTTGCTTTGGCTTTGAGTTTAGGAAGAGAAGGAGCTTCCTTCTTCACCTTCTGTGCCATCTTGTGAAAAAGAGCCTCTATTTGAGGTCACTATTGTAATTGCTTGGGGGAGTCAGGACACACTCATATAAGACAGCAAACTTAATTGGTACTTTTTGTGTTCTGATTGCTTCACCTACCAACTATTCTAGTCTCTCTCCCTCTTTTCTGGCCTCCTTGCTTTGGCTCAAATAACAAACATATATTTATCATAGTTGTGGATGTGAGAAATCAAAGATCAAGGTCCCTGCAGAGCCCATATCTGGTGAGTAGCAGCTTCCTGATTTGTGTCATCAAGCTGTATCCTCAGAGGGTAGTGAGCACAGAGAGAAGTCCATTCTTTATCCCTCAGGTAAAGACATGGAGATGGTCACAGAAACCTCCCAGCTATTCTTCAGAAAATCTTAATGTTTTGGCTCAGAGGATGGAGCTTTCTATCAAGTTTCTTAAGCCATCTTCAACAATTTTAAAGAATACCAAAGTACCCTTTTCTTTCTTTCTTACTTCCATTTTTCCAGTTCTTTATGGAGGTTTTATTTTCTACGTCATTATTATTCTTCCCGTTAGAGTTGAGAATGACAAATCAGCTCTTTATCACGTCATCATCCTAAACTGGAAGTTTAACATTTCCAGTCATTAGTATCACAGAATCCAATTTTTAATCTTAGTTTGTAGGTTGCTATTCAACTAACCAGCTCTAACTCCCAGCTTAATGAAGAAATATCTGAATATTACCTCTCAATTTTTCAGTGATGTGAGCATAACAGAATTACCCAATGTTGTAAAAACAAAAAATTAAGTTCAGTAACATCCCAGGCCTGGTTTTACAGTTAATTTTGTTTTTAATTATTAAGCCTGAAAGAAACAAGAATTATCATAAATAGTTTATGTCTAGAAAAGCAAATACACAAATTCTCTAAGATGTGCCAGAATTATACTTAAATGATTAGGTATTTTATAAGTACAATATATGTTATTATTCATAAGAAAATCAGTGTTTTGTTGCCAAAAGTAAGGAAGTATTTCTTAAACTGTTGACTTATTATAAAGGATTAAGGAATGAGCCATGGGCATTATATAGAACAAACTTGTTTACATTCTCATACCATTTTTAAGAACTAGAGCCTCCTAGAGTTTGAAAGTGAGATTACCTAGTTGATCTTCTGTGCAGCACTCTTACTAGTCCCACCTCTGTTCCCGACTCCCTGAACTTACTTATCACATTTTAATTTCTGCAACATCCTCTAGGATGTGGTCTTCAAACCTATGAGAAGCAATAATGCGGCAAAACACAATGCTTACATTATGATATATATCTTGCACATAAAGCTGGATAAATATCTGTTAAAAGAAATAATGAGGCTGGGAGTGATGGCTAAGGCCTGTAATCTAAATGTTTGGGAAGGTCAAAGCTGAAAGATCACTTGAGCCCTGATGTTTGAGGTTAGAGTGAGCTATGATCACACCATGGCAGTCCAGCCTGGGTGACAGAGTGAGACTCGGTCTCTGAAAAAGATAAAAATAAAAGACATAATTACTAGCTGAACACAGGCACTCATCTTTAAAACCCCAAGCATACGTCTTCATCTAACCAAGGATTTCTATGTAAATGCATTTATTAAGTATTTTAAAAATCTTATTTGTGTTTCAGAAGCTCTAACTCTCCAAAGGTTTTGTTAAACACTAGACTGAAATTTGACTGTTTTCAAATCTAACCTTAACTTTTTTCTCTCACATTGAGTCAATCCATTTTCCCCGTGTTCTGAGTGAAACTGCAACATGAGCTCTTCCTGGGTCTCCAGGCTGCCTGCATTTGGATTGGAACTCCACCATCATCCTGTCCACCATAGTCTGAGAGGATTAATCCTGAATCACCTGAGGAAACTGTAATGGTCTCCCTGAGGCAGTTGCCATGCATTACAGTGCCGAGTCTCCTCCTGACTCACCTGACTCACCTGACTCACTCCTCTTTGCTTCTAGGCCTATAATTAGACTCAAGTCCCTGTAAGCCCCCAACAGAAAAGTAGAAAAGGTGACCCACAAGGAAGGTACTACATTCCAAAAGGCCTACTTAAGTTTTCTAATATACAGATAGAGATCTGGGAAATGTGTGACAATGGATATTAAGGGTATGGACCAATGGATGAAAGGATACAAAGTTGGATCAGGCTGAATTTGTTGACATGGGCTCAGTAAGCAGAGATTCAGCCTTTAATGTTTCAGCTCAGAGAGTCAGAAAGAGCTCTAACAGTTTGGTTGGTTCATTGGTTGAAATATGGATCAAAAATTGGCCCACAGTGCCAGACAGTTAAAATGCCATGCCTGCCTTGGTTTAGTGTAGAGTAAGGGATTCAAAAGCTTAGGGAGATTGAAATGTTATAGTGGCTTTGTCTGTTAAGACCTGTGCAACCACACTTGGAGGGTCCAGAAGACATGCCTTTCACCAACATTATGAAAAATAAATTTGTGACGGGAGCTCTAGCATCCTCGAAACTCTGTCATAGCTCTTCTTTGTAGGCCAGATGTCACAGTGGGAACTACAATCACTGAATTGGAAAACCTAAATACAGCGGGAGGGATCCCTTAGTGGCAGGTGCCAAGTGGCAGCATTCAACTACCAAAGGTGAGTTCCGCTTAATGGAGAGCTGAGTCAAAGCAATCCTAATAGTCTAACTCACACAGACCTGTGACATTGGCTAGTTGATCATGGCATTCTTAGAAATAAAGTGGATAGGGAGCCTACTAATTTCATACTTGATCTGTATAAGCAGAAAAATTCTAGGTCAAGTGAACAAAATCCTAACCTGAATTATAAAAAACAGGAAGAGTCATGCTCCCTCAATCAACTCTTAGGATTGAGCCAGTCTCTAGACACAGAAATCCTTGAATGAAGGAGAGGCCAGGTCTCCGTGACGGAAGACCCCAGCACATTGCCAAAAATGTGTATATTAATCTTTCTCCAAACCTTCCTGGAAACAACCTCTGGCATTTTACCAGGGTAAATGTGCACTGGGGAAAAGGAAATGAGCAGACATTTCATGGAGTGCTGGACACTGGCTCTGAATTAACATTAATTCCAAGAGACCCAAAACATCACTGCAGCCCTCCAATCAGAATAGGCATTTATGGAGAAGAGGTGATCAATGGAGTTTTAGCACAGGGACATCTCACAGTGGTCTTATCCTGTGGTTATTTCCCCAGTTCCAAAATGCACAATTGGAATAGACATGCTCAGCAGCTGGCAAAATCACCAAAAGCTATCTTACCAATTTTTTGAAAAAATTATCACATTTTCTCAAAAGCATCTCTTCTCCAAGTCAAACATTCGCACTTTTAAAAATTTGCTTAAATGAAGTCATCATACCTAACATTGTATCATTTTTATAACTATACTTGAAGTTCTGGGATACATGTACAGAACATACAAGTTTGTTACATAGCTATAAATGTGCCATGATCACTTGCACCCATCAACCTGTCATCTACATAAGGTATTTCTCCTAATGCTATCCCTCACCTAGCCCCCCATCCCCTAGCAGCCCCAGTGTGTGATGTTCCCCTGTGTCCACATGTTCTCATTAGTCACCTCCCACTTATGAGTGAGAACATGCAGTGTTTGGTTTTCTGTTCCTGTGATAGTTTGCTGAGAATGATGGTTTCCAGCTTCACCACATCCCTGCAAAGGACATGAACTCATCCCTTTTTATGGCTGCATAATATTCCATCGTGCATATATGCCACATTTTCTTCATCCAGTCTATCATTGATGGGCATTTGGGTTGGTTCCAAGTCTTTGCCATTGTGAATAGTGCTGCAATGAACATATGTGTTCATGTGTCTTTATAGTAGAATGATTTATAATCTTTTGGGTATATACCCAGTAATAAGATTGCTGGGTCAAAAGGTATTTCTGGTTCTACATCCTTGAGGAATTGCCACACTGTCTTCCACAATGGTTGAACTAATTTACACTCCCACCAACAGTGTAAAAGCATTCCTATTTCTCCACATCCTCTCCAGCATCTGTTGTTTCCAGACTTTTTAATGATTGCCATTCTAAATGGCATGAGATAGTATCTCATTGTAGTTTTGATTTGCATTCTCTAATGACCAGTGATGAGCTTTTTTTCATATGGTTGTTGGCCGCATAAATGTCTTATCTTGAGGAGTGTCTGTTCATATCCTTCGCCCACGTTTTGATGGGGTTGTTTGTTTTATTCTTGTAAATTTAAGTTCCTTATAGATTTTGGATATTACCCTTTTGTCAGATGGATAGATTGCAAAAAGTTTCTCCCATTCTGTAGGTTGCCTGTTCACTCTGATGATAGTTTCTTTTGCTGTGCAGAAGTTCTTTAGTTTAATAAGATCCCATTTGTCAATTTTGCATTTTGTTGCAATTGCTTTTGGCATTTTTGTCATGAAGTCTTTGCCTACACCTATGTGTCCTGGATTGTATTGCCTAGGTTTTCTTCTAGGATTTTTATGGTTTGGGGTTTTACATTTACGTCTTTAATCCACCTTGAATTAATTTTTGTATAACGTGTAAGGAAGGGGCCCAGTTTCAGTTTTCTGCATATGGCTAGCCAGTTTTCCCAACATCATTTTTTTAAATAGGGAATCCTTTCCCCATTGCTTGTTTTTGTCAGGTTTGTCAAAGATCACACGGTTGTAGATGTGTGCATTATTTCTGAGGCCTCTGTTCTGTTCCATTGGTCTATACATGTTTTGGTACCAGTACTATGCTGTTTTGGTTACTGTAGCCTTGTAGTATAATTTGAAGTCAGGTAGCATGATGCCTCCAGCTTTGACTTTTTGCTTAGGATTGTCTTGGCTCTACAGGATCTTTTTTGGTTCCATATGAAATTTAAAGTAGTTTTTTCTAATTCTGTGAAGAAAGTCAATGGTAGCTTGATGGGGATAGCATCGAATCTGTAAATTACTTTGGGTAGTATGGCCATTTTCACAATATTGATTTTTTTCATCCATGAGCACGGAACGTTTTTCCAACTCAGGATTAAGAAACTCACTCAAAATCGCACAACCTACTCCTGAGTGACTATTGGGTAAATAAAGAAATTACGGCAGAGATGAGTAAGTTCTTTGAAATCAATGAGAACAAAGACACAATGTACCAGAATCTCTGGGACACAGCTAATGCAGTGGTTAGAGGGAATTTTTACCACTAAATGCCCACAGGAGAAAGTGGGAAAGATCTAAAATCAACACCCTAATATCACAATTAAAAGAACTAGAGAAGAGCAAACAAGTTTAAAAGCTAGCAGAAGACAAGAAATAACTAAGATCAGAGCAGAACTGAAGAAGATACAGACATGAAAAACCCTTCAAAAAAATCAATGAATCCAGAGACTGATTTTTTGAAAAGATTAACTAAATAGATAGAATGCTAGCCAGACTAATACAGAAGAAAAGAGAGAAGAATCAAATAAACATGATAAAAACTGATAAAGGAGATATCACTACTTACCCCACAGAAATACAAACTACTATCAGAGAATAGTATCAATGCCTATATGCAAATAAACTAGAAAATCTAAAAGAAATGGATAAATTCCTGGACACATACCCTCCCCCAAGACTAAACCAGGAGGAAGTTGAATCCCTGAATAGACCAATACCAGACTCTGAAATTGAGGCAATAATTAATAGCCTACCAACCAAAAAAAGTCTAGGAACAGACAGATTCACAGCTGAATTCTACCAGACATACAAGGAGGAGCTGGTACCATTCCTTCTGAAACTATTCCAATTAATAGAAAAAGAGGGAATCCTCCCTAACTCATTTTATGAGGCCAACATCATCCTGATACCAAAGACTGGCAGAGACACAGCAAAAAAAGAGAATTTTAGACCAATATCCCTGATGAACATCGATGCAAAAATCCTCAGTAAAATACTGGCAAACTGAATCCACCAGCACAACAAAAAGTTTATCCACCACGATGATCAAGTTGGCTTCATCCCTGTGATGCTAGGCTGGTTCACCATACGCAAATCAATAAACATAATCCATCACATAAACAGAACCAATGACAAAAAACACATGATCATCAATAGACGCAGAAAAGGCCTTTGATAAAATTCAACACCCCTTGATGCTAAAAACTCTGAAACTAGGTATTGATGGAACGTATCTCAAAATAATAAGAGCTATTTATGACAAACCCACGGCCAGTATCATACTGAATGGGCAAAAACTGGAAGCATTCCCTTTGAAAACCGGCAACAAGACAGGGATGCCCTCTCTCAGCACTCCTATTCAACATAGTATTGGAAGTTCTGGCTAGGGCAATCAGGAAAGAGAAAGAAATAAAGGTCATTCAAATAGGATTAGAGAAAGTCAAATTGTCTCTGTTTGCCGATGACGTGATTGTATATTTAGACCATTGTCTCAGCCCAAAATCTCCTTAAACTGATAAGCAACTTCAGCAAAGTCTCAGAATACAAAATCAATTGCAAAAATCACAAACATTCCTATACACCAATAACAAACAAGGAGCCAAATCATGAGTGAACTCCCATTCACAATTTCTACAAAGAGAATAAAATACCTAGGAATCCAACTTACAAGGGATGTGAAGGGCCTCTTCAAGGAGAACTACAAACCACTGCTCTAGGAAATAAGTGAGGATACTATATCATATTTTTAAATGTATGGCTAATATTGATATTTCATTTACCAAAATCCCATGAGGTTTTTGACATGTATTGCTAACAAGCAGAGTGATTCTTAAATTGCACTAAAGCAAATCATTTGAGCCTAAATAATGTAATTTAAATTTACTGCTGTTAATTTCATCTTTGTTTTTTACCTACACTAAAAGCTATCAAGACTTTTTTGACTCATAAGTAATTCAATAGGCAAACAAGTACTGATGGCCTACTCTGAGTCAAATCTGGTAATGGGGCTATAAAGATGAACAAGACACTATGTTTGACCTCCACTTGCTTTTCCTAGTAAGGGACACAAAAAGTAAATCATATAAATAAGCAATGTGATAAGGACAATGGGAGTACCATAAGAAAAAAATTGAGTAAATGGAGCTGCTGGGAGAAATACAATCAGCCTGAGTACAGCCTGAGGCTGCAGCTGCAAGAAAGCACAGACTGAGGACAGAGATGAGAGAAATGAACAGAAGAGATAGACAATGAAGAGAGAGAAGTAGAAAGGGAGACCAGTGAAGAAGGGCATAAAAAGGTAAAATTGAAGGTTGGGGCAAGACTCTGAAGGCTCAAAAACTGTTAATGGTTCATTAAATGTAATGTAAACTTTAAAAACAAATAAGTTTTTGGTTATTTGGTAAATGTGGTAAACTAAAAAAAACAGGTACTTTGGTGAACTGATCTTTCAACAACTAAGCTTTTGATAAATTGATCTGGAGCCCACTTGGTCATTAAATGAGAGAGCAAACTAATGAAAAGATGTGCTGGTTGTAGAAGATTGTATTTTCTGAAGATGGCTGTAAAAATATCTTTCATCTCCTCTGTCTTTCTGCAGTGTTGCCTTGCCCCATTAAGAAACAGAATTTACTTTTCTGCTGCTTTGTGACTGCTTTAACCAAAATAATATGACAAAAATTCTGCTGTATCACTGGCAGGAATAAACCTTACCCGCCCTGTTGCTTTTGCTTCTTGCCTTTTGGAAAGCTTGCTTTGGAGAACTTCCCCTCAAAACCTAATTGCCATGTTGTGAGAAGTCCAAGTTACCCGAAGAAGCCACCTGTAGTGATCTGCCAAATGGCACAAACTGAGCATCAACTGTCAGCCATCTGACTAAGGCATTTTGAATATCTAGCCCAGTCAATCTTTCAGATGGCTTCAGTCCAAATTCAAAATCTGATTGAAACTGTAAGAATGTCCAAGTAAGAACTTCCCAGCTGAGTCCATCAACCCAGAGGAATCACAGTGATAATATATTGTTTTAAAGCGTTAAGTTATGGGTTTGTTACACATTGTTGTGTCATGTAGGGCAGGTATAACAGAATAGCATAGACTGACTGGCTTAAACAACAGAAATTTATTTCTCACAGTTCTGGAAAATGGGAAATCTGAAATAAGGGTATCAGCATGATTGGTTCTGTCAAAAGCCCTCTTCTTGATTTTTGGACAGATGTTTTCCCATTTTATCTTCACGTGGAAAGAACAAAGAAAAAGATTCTATGTCCCCTTCTCTTTTTATAAAGGAATTAATCTTATTCATGAGGGTTCCACCCTCATTACCTAATCACCTCTCAACAGCCCCACCTCCTCATACCATCTTGCTTATGATTTAAGACCTGATGGTCTGGAGAGTAGATAATCTATTCTCAAAGTTGAGATGTGGCCAGGCTGCTTATTTCTGGAACACTGAATTTTCCTGCTTATGAAACTATGTGAGCAGCAATACCATTAACCAAATAGAATTAAAAGATCATGGCTGTGTGCAGTGGCTCATGCCTGTAATCCCAGCACTTTGGGAGGCTGAGGTGGGTGGATCACCTGAAGTCAGCAGTTTGAGACCAGCCTGGCCAACATGGTGAAAACCACGTCTCTACTAAAAATACAAAATTAGCCAGGTGTGGTGGTGCGTGCCTATAGTCCCAGCTACTTGGGAGGCTGAGGCAGGAGAATCGCTTGAACCCAGAAGGTGGAGTTTGCAGTGAGTTGAGGTTGTACCATTGTACTCCAGCCTGGGCAACAAGAGCGAAACTGTCTCGAAAAAAAAAAAAAAGAAGGAAACAACAGTGGGTTTGAACAACAAACATAATAAGCAATTTTTAATATGTTTAAGTTGTTTACAATATATTTAAATAGTTATGATCAATAATAACATAGATTTTGAACTTGGGAAAGACATATGAACTGTATTTACTAGCATCATTAGCACATGTATTTATTGAAACCATGGGAGATAACCATATTACCTACGAAAGAATGAAGAAAGTTTCCAAAAGAAAGCCATGAAGAACACCAACAATTAAAAGATGGTCAGAGTGGAAAGGTACTTTTTGGCAGAATTCTATGAAAAACTATCAGTTGCACTCCCAAACAATAGTCAACTTATCACAGGAAATGAAAAGAAAAATTGTTCTTTTGATACAGCAATATTTTGCAAATTTTAGAATTTGGATAGAGAGTAAACAGGTAACGCTGTCACAGATGACTGAATTCAGGCTGAAATTGCAAGATGATGACATATTTCATTAGTACTAGGATTTACAGTGAATAAATAATGTATATATGTTTGAGTCTCTAATTTCCCACAGAAAATTGGCATAACATCACAAATTAAAAGAGAAGTTACATGACATATAAAACATTAGAAAATGAATTCCTTTCCCACAATGTTTACAAAGCATTGACAGTTTTATCTTATTTTCATGACAACTTTAATCTCTGCACAAAGCTCACACAGATCAAGTTGTAAAGTCAGATAGTTTGAGGATAAAAATATACAGAAGTCCTCCCTTATCTGTAGGGGATACGTTCCAAGAACCCCAGTGGATGCCTAGAACTGTAGATAGTACCAAACCCTATATATACTATAATTTTTCCTATACGTACATACCTGTGATAAAGTTTAATTTCTAAATTGGCACAGCAAAAGATTGCCAATAACTACTAATAAAATATAACCATATAACCATTATAATAATATATTATAATAAAAAGTATGTGAATATGGTCTCTCTCTCTTAATGTTACTGTACCATACTTATCTATTTTCAGATAACAGTTGATCATGGGTAACTGAAACCATGAAAAGCAAAAGCTTGGATAATGGGGGACTACTGTGTAATATACAATTTAGTGAAAAAATTCTGATGAACTTTATTTCAGGAAAAGAAAAATATTTCTTCCAAGAATCAACACAAAGAAGTGTAAATCAAGACATTATTTGTGAATACATAATTGGATTTTTCCCTGAATGTAAACTTCTGTTTGGTCACCAAAGCATAACAATTACCTCTGTTGTAAGCAATGTAGCTATTAATTGAGAGTCAAAGGACAATGTGGTAGATTAGATGATGTTCAGCAAATATTTATCCTTATCCTAAACCTTCATGGAGTACAATTCCCACTTCACTGACATAGGGTTTGGTCATATGACTTGTTTTAGCCATTGGAATGTAGTCAGTTTTGAGCACAAAACTGATGGTGTATCCATTTTGCACTCAGGCTTCGCGATTTCCACTCACCTTGGGGATTTTCTACCTCGCTTTAAAAAAAAAAAAGGCCCCAGACACTGTGGGCCCAGAATGAGATATTTAGAGTAGTGCTTCCCTTGCTGGTTTACATGCCTGGAGCCAGAAGCACAGCCAGCAATCGCACTAAGCTGTAACTAGAAGAATAAAATGTAATTTTAAGCCATTTAGTTGAGACAGTGTTGTTGAGGTGATACCTGACTGAAACAGGTAGCTTGGAAAATGTTGGTAATATATGAATTCATACAAAAATATCTCTTACCTTGAAATGTTTCACAAACCAATATTTAATTTGTGAGAAATAGAAAAATATAGAGGTATGTCATATTTTGAATTAGACCTCATCCATGATAAAAAATAAAGAGCATCACTTATCACATAGGTTATATATAATTAAGATAAAGTTAAAATGAACCAATTTCTGAATGAGTTATATCTACTTTTATAAACAAAGTAAAATCATTCAAATTTTATAACTGATGATGAATAATAAGCATTCAAAAATTATACATTTATATATTAATCAAATAATAGATTAATGTCTTTCTCTAAAGAGGGAATGAAAAATAGAGGGATAAACATATACCATGGTAATAGTCATAATAGTCATAAAAGAAATAATCTATTCAGTTGACTGTAAAATTAATGTCCTATTATGACCATGAAAGCATTTAATTTGACTTCAACTTTTGACTTCTGTATTAAATTATTATCTGATCAAAAAAGTCATATGCTATTCAACCCTTCATAAATCAGGAATTTTTAAATCTCACCAAAACAAAGATAAATTAAATGTTACACATGAGTAAATAACTCATTACTATGATTTGAATGTGTCTTCCAAAAAGCATGTATTGGAAACCTAATCCCCAATGCAACAGTGTTGGGAGGTGGAGCGTTTAAGAAGGTGATAACACAGTGGGGCTTGAGCTTCATAAATGGATTAATGCCACTATTGTAGGAGTGGGTTTGTTACCACTAGAGTAGATTCGTTATAAAAGGATGAATTCAGTTCTCTCTCTCTCTCTCTCTCCCCTCATCCCCTTTCTCTGCCTCTCACCCAACCTCTTACCCTCCACTATGTGATGATACAGCAAGAAGGCCTTTGTAAGATGCCAGCTCCTCGATCTTGGACTTTCCAACCACAATGGTAAGCCAAAACATTTCTGTTCTTTGTAAGCAACCCAGGCTCAGGTATTGTTACAGCAGCACAAAACTGATTAAGACACTCCTCTTTTGGCCAGGTGGGTGGCTCACACCTGTAATTCCAGCACTTTGGGAGGCCAAGGTGGGCAGATTACCTGAGGTTGGGAATTCAAGAACAGCCTGACAAACATGGAGAAACCCCATCTCTACGAAAAATGCAAAATTAGCCAGGCATGGTGGTGCATGCCTGTAATCCCAGCTACTGGGGAGGCTGAGGCAGGAGAATTGCTTGAACCTGGGAGGTGGAGGTTGCAGTAAGCCGAGATTACACCATTGCACTCCAGCCTGGGCAACGAGAGAAACTGTATCAAAAAACAAAAAATTCAAAGAAACATTAGAAGATATGGAATTCATGTGATAAGCCATTTCTGAGTTTCTAAAATCCATCCCAAGCCTCCATACAAAAGAAAAAAGGAAATACACACCAAATATATTGAAATAAAATGTGTAAAAGTAAAGACTTGAAAATCAACAAAGACACTAAGGAAAACTGTATGCATTTTCCTCAAGAAACTAAAAATCAGAACTACCATATGATCCAGCAATTTCACCACTGGATATACACCCAAAAGAAAGGAAATCAGTATGTCAAAGAGATATCCATACTTTCATCTATACTGCAGCAGTATTCACATTAGCCAAAACATAGAATCAATCTAAGTCCCCCTCAATAGATAAATGAACTTTAAAATATGGTATATCTATACAATGGAATATTATTCAACCATAAAAAAGAATGAAAGTCTGTCATTTGCAGCAACATGAATGAAATTGTAGGCAATTATGTTAAATAAAATAAGCAAGGCACGGAAAAGACAAATGTTACATATTCTCATTCATATGTGAGACCTAAAAAACTGGATCTCGGGAAGATAGAAATAGTTTGATGGTTACCAAAGGCTGAGAAGGTACAGGGGAGGGGTGCATGAACAGCGGTTGATTTATGGGTTCAAAAATACAGTTAGATAGAAGAAATAAGACCCATGTTCAATAAATTAGTAAAGGAACTATAGCAAATAATCTATTGTGTATTTCAAAATAGCTAGAAGAGAATAATTTGAATGTTCCCAGCAAAAATAAAAGATAAATGTTTAAGGTGATTGATATCATGATTTGAAAACTCACTAATTATATGAATGCATGAAAATATCATATGTACCCTGGAAATATATACATTATCTATCAATAAGTAATAATAACAATAATGATAAAGCTTCATTATGGGGAGATGAAAAATTTCTGAAATGAATGGTTATGATGGTTGTACAACAATGTGAATGCATTTAATGCCACTGAACTGTATCCTTAAAATGGTAAATTTTACATTATGTATATTTTACCACGTAAAAATAAAATTTTAAAATATAAAAACAAAAACTTATCTACAAAAGAGATAACTGGTGTGTGTGTGTATCCTTGATTTGCAACAAATGTGGCAAAACAAAGCAATAAGATGTGTTGTAAATCAAAGAAAACAAGGTGATTATCAATCAATTTAGAAGTTCATTTTGTCAAGATTGAGGATACACTTGGGAAAGAGTAACACAAAATCACAGGAACATGTGTAATTCATGATTTCTCCAAAGATGGTTTTGAGTGCTTCAATTTTTAAAGGGAAAAATGCAAGCGGGAGGGAGGAAAGAAAAAAAATGCGAGTGTGTAGACAAATGAGACAAGAGGTTACATTCTTTCGAGGCTATGATTAATGTTCACTGAATCCACATGCTGCCTGTGAAAAGAAGTAGGTAGATGAATAGTCAGTTATATATTCATCTCATGCTTAGTAAATCTGCACTTTACGTAAAATAAACATAGTGTAGAGGAAGAAGTCAAATATGTATTTGTCTCAAGTACAATATTGGGCGATGGGATGATTTCCAGTCTCCTCGGATCCCATACCTATGAAGATAAGCCGTTATTTACATTGTCAGGGTGAGGGAGGCCACCTGAGGACATCTGTTTAGAAACAAAAGGAAATGAAGTTTGTGTGTGAGTGACACAATTTCCAAGCTTAACTTTTACTTTTAGCATAAAGTTTGAGGTTCCAAGATTTTATTTTCCTTCCACAGTGTGTTAGTTCATTTAGACTACTATAGCAAAATACCACAGATGTAGTGGATTGTAGACAATAAAATTTATTTCTCACAGTGCTGGAGTTCAATATCGAGGTTCTGGCAGACTTCATGTCTGGTGAAGGCCCTTGGGTTTACAGAAGGCCATCTTTCTGCCCTGTCATCACATGGTCAAAGGGGCAAGAGAGCTCTTCAGGATCTCTTTTATAAGGACACTAATCCCATTTATGAGGACTTCACCCTGATGACATAATCACATCCTGAAGGCCTCGCCTCCTAATACTATCACATTGTGGGTTAGAATTTCAAAATATGGATTTTTAGAGGGGCACAGATATTTAGTCTATAGCAGGTATGGATGACTTTTTAAAATTACTTATATCACTAAACACACAAGGAAATAATTGTAAGAGTAGAAGCTGGGTGCAGTGGCTTATACCGGTAATCCTAGCACTTTGTGAGGCCAAAGCCAGCAGAAAACTTGAGGTCAGCGTTCGAGACCAGCCTGGCCAACAAGGTGAAACCCTGTCTCTACTAAGAACACAAAAATTAGTAGCCAGGTGTGGTGGTGTGCACCTGTAGTCCCAGCTACTCAGGAGCCTAAGTCAGGAGAATTGCTTGAACCTGGGAGACTGAAGTTGCAGTGAGCTGAGATGGTGCCACTACATTCTAACCTGGGTGATGGAGCAAGACTCCATCTCAGAAAAAAAGTAAGGGTTAGAAGCCATATACAATTGCACATCCATATAAGACAAAAGGAAAGTTGATCTTGTATCAAAGAGTAAACTAGATTCTTAGTAATTGTAAATCTGTACGTAAAAGGAAAAATAGAATTTATAGAAGGTAATATAGGATAACAAATTTTGTGACTTGAGGTATCAAAAGTCTTTTTAAACAAGATTATAAAAGCATTAACCATAAAAAACTTGTTCTATAATTAGACCACATTAAAATTAAGAATATATGTTCATCAAAAATATCATTGAGAGAATTAAAAGAAAAGCCAAGAGTGAAGGATATGTACTAGTTTGTTCTCACACTGCTAATAAAGACATACCCAAGACTGGGTACTTTACAAAGGAAAGAGATTTAATCAACTCACAGTTCCACATGGCTGGGGAGGCCTCGCAGTCATGGCAGAAGACGAATAAAGAGTAAAGTCATGTCCTATGTGGCAGCAGACAAAAGCGTTTGTGCAGGGTAACTCCCATTTATAAAACTATCTCACAAGGCTTATTCACTACCAGTAGAGCAGTATGGGAGAAACAACCCCATGATTCAATTATCTCCACCTGGCCCTGCCCTTGACATGTGGAGATTATTACAACTCAAGGTGAGATTTGGGTGGGGACACAATTTGGGTGCGGACACAGCCAAATCATATCAAGATATTTGCTACAAATATAACTAAGATCATAAACTAAATTAGGCTCATATTTTGAACATATCTTAAAACCACACACACTTACAAATTAGTAGAAAAAAGACAAAGTACATGGAAAAGTAAAGAAAAAAAGAAAACGTAAAACTCTCCTTGACCTTACTGACACCCAGAGAAATCTAATGTAAAATCATAAAGAATTAGCATTTTACCTCATTGGATTAGTTTTTAAAAATTGAAATTCGACAATGTCAACTGTTAGAGAGGATATCAAGAATTGAGACTTTTGTCCTCTGCTGGTACATATGTAAATTGGTAGAGTTGCTTTGAAAAGCAATTTTGTATCTCCTGCTAAAGTTGGAGATGTGTATGTCCTACACGCAACACTTCACTAGAGAAAGTCTTACATATATGCATCTGGGAACAAGTGCAAGTTTGTTCACAGCTGTATTTTTCTTTAGAGCAAAAGATGGGGGGAGGAAATAATCAGGTATCAATCACTAATAGATCAGATCAATAAATCATGGTGTAGTAATGCAATACAATAATAGCCAGCAGAAAAAAATACAAATATATGATATTGAGGCAAAAAAGCAAGTCACAGAGGAATATATACAATGTGAATTCAATATTTATAATTCAAAAAGGAAAACTAAACTATACTTGCAGCATATAAAATAATTAGAAAGAAGGTATATGGAATGTAAACATAGAATTCAGATGGGGAGAGCCACAGGGCTATTCTATTACTAAGGAATAAGTAGGCTTCAGCACTATTTGTTGATGTAGGCAACATTCTATTTATTAAGTAGTAGATACACACTCTTTTGTATGCATGATATATTTCATAATGAAAAAATATATTAAACCCTCAGTGGAATTCCTTCTCATTGCCCTAAGAATAAAATTCAGAATCATAACGTTGATGTATAAAAGTCAACATGATCTGGCCTCTGCCTTCCTAATCACCTATATCTCATCCTGGGCTCTCCCAAGTTCACTACACTCCAGTCCTGCAGACCTTCTTTCAGTTCCTTTAACACTCTAAGTTCATTGTCAACTTCTACTTTCTCTTCCCATGCTTATTACTGTTTCTTCCTGATCTTTGTAGGACTGGCTCCCTTTCACCACGCTCACCACTTAGATCTCAACTCAAATGTCAACTCATTGGAGAGACTCTTCCTAAACATCTTATAGCAGGTCAGTGGCAGAATTAGAAATGTATTTACTCTTAATGATAAAATTTCTGACAATAAAAGTTATGATAATACAATCTCTTTGTCAATACATGCCCCACTATTAGATAAATATAGAAAAATTGAAGATTAAATTGCTTCAATAGATTAAGCAGTGTCAATTATAACCAACAGAGCTAGCAGTGGAATGGAGAATGAAGACTGTAGAAATAACTTGTATTTTTCTATTTTAAAAGTTGACTAAAGTGGATTAGATACAGACAAATACAATTTGTATTGTGTTGTATCATATTTGATACAATACAAATACTTGCTTGAGTTCATATGTTTCTGAATGATCATAGCTTGTTAACATAAATATTTTATTTACAGAGTTTAATTCAGGAGCTTGTTCTTCTTTTTCTAAACTTTTATTGCAAAGTCAACTGCACTATCATTAATACTCCTCCACTTTCCCCATTTTAATTCCAAGGGATTTAAAACTGACTCCAGTCATTTGTACTTAACAATTGAATATTCTAAGAGAAAAATGCTTGATTAATTTTGAGTTCAGATTAATTCAACAGAACTAAATAGCTTGCATATTTTCTTTTGGAAATGAAGGTGAAAAAGGATACCACTCCCTACTTCAAAGGAACACAAGCAATTATCTACATTTCTATATTCTATCTTTAAACTACTTATAAGCTCATTTGTTACTTAGACCAATTAGTTTTGGTTGCTGAAGATATTCAATATGCAGGAGAGTAATTGCTTTGCTGTAATATTATTATTCCTTTTTAAATTTTTTTTATTAAAAGCCAGCTTTGCACATTTTAATATATTCATTTTATTTCAAATATCAATTTCCTGTCTCCTTGCAGGCATGATATATCTCAAAAGAATTTAGTTTAATTCAAGATATTATTTCTTTTTTTAACTTTTATTTTAGGTTCAGGGGTACATAGGCAGGTATGTTATATAGGTAAACTCATTTCACAAGGGTTCGTTTTACAGATTATTTCATTACCCAGGTAATTAGCCTACTTGTAATAGCTATTTTTTCTGATTCTCTTCTTCTTCCCAACCTCCACCCTCAAGTAGGCCCCAGTGTCTGTTGCTCCCCTCTTTGTGTCCATGTATTCTCATCATTTAGCTCCCACTTATAAATGAGACCATGCAGTGTTTGGTTTTTTGTTCCTGCATTAGTTTGCTAAGGATCATGGCCTCTAGTTCTATCCATGCTCCTGCAAAAGGGCATGATCTTCCTTTTTGTATGGCTATGTAGTGTTCCACGATGTATATGTATCACATTTTCTTTATCCAGTCTGTCACTGATGGGCATTTAGGTTGATTCCATGTCTTTGCTATTGTGAATAGTGCTGCAATGAACATACACATGCATATGTCTTTATGATAGAATGATTTCTATTATTTTGGGTATATACCCAGTAGTGGGATTGCTGGGTCGGATGGTAGTTCTGTTTTTAGGTTTTTGAGGAATCACCATACTGCTTTCCACAATGGTTAAAGTCATTTACACTCTCAGCAACAGTGTATAGCATTCCCTTTTCTTTGCAACTTCACCAGCATCTGTTATTTTTTGACTTTTTAATACTAGCCACTCTGGCTGGTGTGAGATGGTATATCTCATTGCAGTTTTGATTCTCATTTATCTAATGATTAGTGACATTGAGCTTTTTATCACATGTGTGTTGGATGCATGTATGTCTTCTTTTAAAAAGTGTCTGTTCATGTCCTTTGCCCACTTTTTAATGTTTTCTTTTTCTTATAAATTTGTTTAAGTTCCTTAAAGAGGCTGGATATTAGACCTTTGTCAGATGCATAGTTAGCAAAAATTTTCTCCCATTCTGTAGGTTTCTGACTACTCTGTTGATAGTTTATTTTGCTGAGCAGAAGTTCTTAAGTTTAATTAGACCCTATTTGTCAATTGTTGCTCTTGTTGCAATTGTTTTTGACGCCTTTTCCATGAAATCTTTGCCCATTCCTATGTTCAGAATAGTGTTGCCTAGGTTGTCTTCCAGGATTTTTATCATTTTGGGTTTTGCATGTAAGTCTTTAATTCATCTTGAATTGATTTTTGTATTTGGTGTAAGAAAGGGGTCCAGTTTCAATCTTCTGCATATGGCTATCCAATTACCTCAGCATCATTTATTGGATAGGGAGTCCTATTCAAAAACTTGTCTTTGTCAGTTTTGTTGAAAATCAGATGGTTTTAGATGTGTGACCTTATTTATAACTATCTATTCTGTCCCATTGGTCCATGTGTCTGCTTTTGTACCAGTACCATGCTGTATTGGTTAGTGTAGCCTTGTAGTATAGTTTGAAGTCAGATGGCATGATGCCTCCAGCTCTTCTTGTTTAGGATTGCCTTGGCGGTGCTCTATGAATTTTAAAATTGTTTTTTTCTAGTTCTGCGAAGCATGTCACTGGTAGTGTGATAGGAATAGCATTAAATCTATAAACTGCTTTGAGCAGTAATGATGGCCATTTTAATGATATTGATCTTCCTATCAATGAACATAGAATGACTCTCCATATGTTTGTGTCATCTCCGATTTATTTGAGCAGTGTTTTGTAATTCTCATTGTAAAGATATTTCACATCTCTGGTTAGCTGTACTCCTAGGCATTTTATTCTTTTTGTGGCAATTGTAAACGGGGTTGCATTCTTGGTTTGGCTCTCAGCTAAGCTATTGTTTGTGCATAGAGATGCTAGTAATTATTGTACATTGATTTTGTACTCTGAAACTTTGCTGAAGTTTGTTATAGCTGAAGGAGCTTTTGGGCTGAAACTGTGGGGTTTTCTAGATATGGAATCATGTCATCTGCAAACAGGGATAATTTGACTTCCTCTCTTCCTATTGGGATGTCTTTTATTTCTCTTTTGCCTGATTGCTCTGGCCAGGACTTCCAATACTGTGTTGAATAGGAGTAGTGAGAGAGGACATCCTTCTCTTGTGCTGGTTTTCAACAGTAATACTTCCAGCTTTTGCCCATTCATTATAATGTTGACTGTGTGTTTGTCATAGATGGCTTTTATTATTTTGAGATATGTTCCTTTGATGCCTAGTTTAAGAGTTTTTATCATGGAGGGGTGTTGAATTTTATTGAAAGCTTTTTCTGCATCTATTGAGATAATTATGTGATTTCTGTCTTAGTTCTGTTGATGTGATGCATCACATTTACAATTTGCATATGTTGAACCAACTTTGCTTCCCAGGGTTAAAGCCTACTTGATCCCTGTGGTGGATGAGCTTTTTGATGTGCTGGTGCATTAAATTTGCAAGTATTTTACTGAAGTTTTTGCATCAAAGTTCATCAAGGATTTTGGCCAGAAATTTTCTTTTACTGTTTTTTCTCTGACAGATTTTGTATCAGGATGCTGCTGACCTCATAGAATGAGGTAGGGAGGAGTCCCTACGCCTCGATTTTTTGGAATAGTTTCAGTAGGTATGGTAGCAGCTCTTCTTTGTTAATACATCTGGTAGAATTCGGCTGTGAAACTGTCTAGTTCTGCGCTTTTCTTGGTTGGTAGGCTATTTATTACTTATTCCATTTTAGAGGTTGTTATTGGTGTGTTCAGGGAATAAATTTCTTCCTGGTTTAGTCTTGAGAGGGTGTATGTGTTCAGGAATTTATCCATCTCTTCTAGGTTTTCTAGTTTATGTGCATAGAGGCATCCATAATAATTTCTCATGGTTATTTGTATTTCTGTGAGGTCAGTGTAACATCATCTTTGGTGTTTTTCATTATGTTTATTTATATAGTCTCTCTTTGCTTCTTTGTGAATCTAGCTAGGTGGCCTATCTTGCTTATTAATTTTTTTCAAAAAGCCAACTCCTGTATCCTTGATGATTTTTTGTGTCTTGATCTTCTTTGGTTCAGCTCTCATTGAGTTATTTCTTGCAAGACATTACTTCTAATTTCTGGAAATACATGACATGCTTACTAAATGTCATTGCCACAAAAATTTAAGCCAATTGCTTTTAATTGACTGACATCTATGAAAAATACCTACATTTCTGGAAAATTGCTTAAATGTCGTTTCAACATAATGCAAAAATGTGTGATTTTTAAATAATCTTTCACTCCTCTTTATTTTCACCAAGATGATTTTAAATGTGTTTCTGCTTATTCTGTATTATCTAGTAATTAAAATATGTGGGATACTGAACAACTGTGATAAAGTGCCAAAGTAAAGTTTTGACTCAGGTTTTGTACAATGAAGAGTGAAAACACATATAGCCATCTTACATAATCCTATGTCTAAAAATTTGTAAAAGGATGGATCACAGTCTAAATATGTAACATGTATTGCAAAATTTGTTATAAGAAAGAATCTCAACATTTTCAATTCTTACTAGACTGTAAGCATTTCTCAAACTCGCAAGAATTTATTTAGGCAGAATTATTCATTGTTCCTTAATGTACTATTTTTTGTCTTTGCCACCACTGATAAAGGACGTTTCTTCCATTGTTTATAGAAACATTAAGTTATACAATTTAGAAATTAGGTTAATTTAAAGTCTTAGTGAAATCATGTAAGCATTAGTGTAAATGCTAGTTAAAAATGAGAAGCATTTAGATCAAAATTATAATTTGCATTATATTATAGGGTCACAAAATATAATAGGATCTACATTATAAAATTAATGATTAATACAATAAATCATAACTGACTCAAATTTTGAAATTTTGCACAATTTTCATGTCTTACATTTGTCCTAGTAGAAATATAATTTGAAAAATTTCAGATAATTAGCTCTTCATTTATTAAACTTATTTATGTTACTTTTAACAACATTTGGGAATTATTACTTATTAATCTCACACTTTAAGAAACTTGCGAGTACTAACCACAAAATATGTGAGTTGAAGCTGATATTAAAAAACAGTAGAACTAAAGTCTGTATTGCTCATCTTAAATTCTCTTAATCCCCCCTGGGGTTGAGAGGAGGAAAGCATGGAGGTTAGAGGTATGAAGACTTCTCACTCATTGCATTGCAGGGGTTCAATAATACGACATAAATTAATCTAGCCGACTAACAAGAGATGATACCTGGGTTCTCCGGCCCTCAGGAGTAGGTTTGAACTTATAAGATTGTTTTTTTCTTTCTCTAATCTATTTCTTCTGGCAGTACTTTTATCCCATTATAGAATTATGTCTGAAAGATACACATAAGATTTATATGGACTTGAAACTTTTATTGCCTTTTCTTTGAAGTTTCTTCACTGTTGATTTACCAGACCCTGAAACTGGCCAATAATACAAAACACAGGATTTTGACTTATTCATTTATTTTTTATTGTCTCAACCAACTTCGCCATCAGTAAAAATAATTCTAGTCTAGAAAATGAAACTAAATTTTCTCCCTTCAAATAAAGACTTCAAATAAAGAAAAAGAAAAAATATGTCTTCATGACTAGTCCACTTTATAATTTTTGTTTTTAAAAGCTGAAGCCTGGTATCATTTAAGGAGAAGCCAAAATGAATATAACATTTTTGTAGTGTCTTGTCTAACAATAAGAATTGCCCCCCAAATCTCTCACTATTAAATGCCACTAAATTTTAAAGTCTAGTTTTACATATCTCCAAGAAAATATCTTGTCTATTTCAGTCCATGAATTTTGCTCTTCGACTATAAACAGTATTAACAATTTTCTCTAAAAGTTATCAGATATTAATTTTAATACTAGTTTCTATCAGGTGATTTATTATTATTGATAAATGAGATTAACAATATTATATGTATTTCTAAATGCAGACACTATTTCACCATCCTTAAGTGACATGAGGTAAACTGCAGCTATCTTCTTCTCCAAATTTAATTCAGAAGATTAGAAACATACCTACTGCTAGCTAGCTGTGCAAGTTATCAGAAAATAGCTCTTTGAGTTACACAGCATTAAGCAAAGGAGAAGAGAAACAAGGATTTTACTTAATTAATGTTTGAGGTTTTTTTATATTAGTTAAATTAAGGATGAGAACATAAATAACCTGGTAGTAGACAGAATTCTAAGACAGCCCTAAGATTCCAACCCCCTGATATGCATACCCTTTATAATCTCTTTTGCCCCATTGTTGGTAGAGCTTGTGAATATGATGGGATACTCACTCCTTTAATTAGATTACATGATATAAGACTTTGGCTGGGTGCAGTGGCTCATGCCCGTAGACCCAGCATTTTGGGAGGACGAGGTGGGTGGACCATATCTGAGGTCAGGAGTTTGACACCAGCTTGACCAACATGATGAAACCCATCTCTACTAAAAATTAAGAAAAAAAAATTAGCTGAACATTATGGTGCACGCCTGTAATTCCAGCTACTCAGGAGGCTGAGGCAAAAGAATCACTCGAACCTGGGAGGCGGAGGTTGCAGTGAGCAGAGATCGTGCCACTGCACTCCAGCCTGGGCAACAAGAGTGACATACCATCTCAAAAAAAAAAAAAAAAAGACTTTATCTTAGCAGACATAAGTCAGAATTTTCCTGCTGGCCTTGAAGAAACAAGCTGTCACAAGTCCTACAACTGAAATGAATTCTTCCAACAACCTGAACAAGCTTGGAAGAGGATCCTAAGCTCCATGTGACAATCCCCCCACAGTTGACACCATGATTTCAGCCTCGTGAGACTCTTGAGAAGAAGACCCAGTAAAAATGGGTTGGTTTCCTGATCCACAGAAACTGTGACAGAGTAAATTTGTGGTAAGTCCCTACACTTGTCGTAATTTGTTATGCAGCAACAGAAGACTAATACATCCCTAATATATTTTGTAGATAATTCAGATAAAGTTTATACAACGGGCAAAATATAAACTGACAAAAACATACAAATTGCACTGAACATTTAGCCAGTTGAAGGAGAACCCTGGTCTCTCACAATGTATTTGCTGCAACTATAAGATAATTATGAAATATGAGATTTATGTATGAAGATTTTACCTTCAATCTGGAGACAAAAATGATATTGTATCATTATCCATAGACTGTATAATTATTACCGTATTTTTTCTATTCCTGCCAATATTTTGTTTACAAATATTAAAGCAATCAAGTAAAAACTTCATATTATATTATTTGAATAGTGTTTACCTGCAATATCTAATATCTACATTTTTTAGATCAAGTTCTTTCAATCCAGAAAAATAGCTTTTAAAGAGAAAATTCATGAAGTAGATGTTATGATCCACTTCAGAGAAAATGGTTAGAAAGAAAATTAAGATCTCCATCTTGCACACGTATTTTATACTAAACAAAATGTTGTTTCACCTTCAATTTCTGAGTGAAAAGACAGAAGAAACATTAATCTATTCATGGAATTACAATTCATAAGCTAACATCAGCCTGCATAATTTATAATCTATGAATTGTAAAGTACTTCTCACATTTCAGTTTTATCTGCTAAATTCCCTTCAAAACATTTACCTGTTTCCAAATTTCAATATTTCTTATGTCTACTCAATATATAATTTAAAAGGTTATATTTTAAATCAAAGAATAACTGGATAACCTTATCATTTTTTAAAGCTGCTATTATACAATACATATCTATTTGTTCTGTCAAAGTGAAATTGACCATTTTAAAGGTATGCCTTCAACATACTTGTTCACCTTTAGCCTCAATTATACCTCACTAATAAAAAGAATGACCTAATTATAGAAGCAGTTAAATTATTCTTTTTGTTTAGGATGCAATCCCAGGTTAGTACCTTCTTTATTTTGTTATTCTCAATGTTTCAGACATATGGAAAAAAGTTGTTATATATGAAAAATTTATCATCGCTTGATCTATAATTTTATGTTAGATATTCTATCAGCCTAAAACCTTTTTAAGGAATAAAAAAGTATTAACTTAGTTGAAATGCTCTGTATGCTTTTCCTTACATACCTTTGCATCCCTCTATCTCAGAGGTAACCACTCTCTAGAATTCGATGTCATCAAGATTTATTGGCCTGTATTTTTTTCAGAAATGCTGAAATCTAATATTCATACCAAGGTCTTTATTCCACCTGGAAAATTATTTTGCTACAGCTTGAGATAAATTTATCATTTTTGTTTTTTAACACAGATGATCAATCATCCAATCACCAAATAATTATAAAAATGATCTTCTTTGCACTTAGGATTTCACTGTGCCATTATAGCTGTATCTCTGATTGTATCTATCTATTATCTATCTGTCTATCTATCCATCTATCTGTCCATCTATCATCTATCTATCTATCTATCTATCTATCTATCTATCTATCTATATGCATAATACTAATCCTGGTCTCTCATCATTGGATTTTTATGATTTTGCCACAATCTTAATTTCTATAGTTATAAGATGTCTTGATAACTAGGAGTAAACGTTTCTGACATCAGCCTTCTCAAGAAGAATGTTGTCTATTTTTGGCCCTTTTTTCTTCCATGTCAACTTAGAGGGAGAAAATTTTTATCGTAATTGCATTCAGTTATAAATCGGGAAGGGATAACTTTTAAAATACTAGGTAAATGTAATTATTAGTTATTCTTTTTAACATCATTTAATATTATTCTATTAATTTCTCCCTATAGATCTTGTGGGGTGTTTGTTAGGTTTAGTCTTGGATAACTTATAAATTTTATGTTACTTTAAATAGGATTTTTTTGAACATTATATATTGTTAGCAATTGTTAGTGCATAAGAATGTTATTATTTAAATGTTTTTCTTCGGGAAATTGCTAAATTCTTGTAGTTCTAATGGATTCTTTTGGGTTTTTTATATAGATAATTATAGCATCTGAAGAAAAGAAGTGAACACATTTTCATTTCAATATTAAACCCCATTTGCTTTCCTTATTGTATTGGTTAGGACCTCCATTACAAAAAAAAAAAAAAAATGAAAATGATAGCCTTTTTTCTTCCTCTTGACTTAACTGAGAATGCTTGTACAGTTTCGCCATTGGTAAGCTTGCCATCAAAATTTTTTGATATTTTTTTCAGGTTAATATAGTTTCTTTCCACTCCTAATTTGTTAATGGTGTTTTCCTGGTGAGTGTTGAACTTACCAGTTTCTTTGTCTGTATCTGCTAAAGTGACTCCACCCTCTTTAATCTATTAATGTCAAAAATTTCTTGTATATCTGGTATGTATCACTGGGTTGAGATGTATTACTGAGTTTTACACAATGGTGAAATTGATTTGAGAGTATGTAAACTAGAATCTGATTATTTTCTTCCTTAAACAAAATGGTCTATAATTTTCTTGTCTTGCACCATAGCTCTTTAGTTTTGTATCAATATAATAGCAACTTCAAAAAATGACCTGACTAGCTTTTGCTCTTTTTCTGCCCTCTGAAAAAAATACACATATTTATAATAAAAATGTTAGAAATATCTTTTTTCTGGGAAATTTGGTAAAATTTATCTCTAAGACCATCAAGGTATGGTGTCTTTTGTTGAGCGAGATTTTGATTCAATTAATTTAATTTTTATTAATTTACTTGGTTTCCTACTTTTTCTTCAAATTTCCTCATTCATATTTACTACAAATTATTTATTTCATCTAGGTTCTGGAATGTATTGACATAAAATTGTTCATAGACTTCTCCTAAGGTTACTTTTAATTTTAGTATATATCAGTTCATGTTACCTTTATTGTATAAATATTATATAATATTTGTACTTTTTATCTTCATTAATTGATTATTCCTGCTAAGGATTTATACACAATTATTTTTTCTAATAACCATCTTTTGGTTTTTTTGAACCTACAGTTTTTAGTGTTTCCATTTAATTATTTTCTACTCATCTTTATTTTTCTTTATTCCTACTTTTTTGTTGGTTACTCTATTCTTTGCTAGTTTCTTAACTCCACATATAACTTTTTCCTGCTTTTTGATAAATGTAATTGAGGCTCTAAATTTACCTGTAGGCCCCATTTTAAAGTAATTTCACATGTAGTACTTTCATTTTGATTCAATTATAAATACTTTTAGTTTCCCTATGTTAATAATAATTCTGAGAACATTACATCAAACCTTGACAATATTTCGCTACGCCTGCATTGAATAGGGTGGAATCTACAATGCAAACTGAGGTTCTCCTCTCACTGAATTAACTGTCACAAGCTCATTTGAAGACAATCTATACGATCCTGAGGAAGTAGATTTAGTTGTCATTAGGGCAAAAGGGAGCATCTTAGGCCAAGATAATTAAGACTCTTCGGTGAATTTGGCAAGCTTGCATTTTAGAATGCCACTTCCTCTTCATTTTTCTCAGACCATAGAGGAAAAGAACAATGTAGTTTTGGCGCTTAAGGATATAAAACTCTGATTCTTTAATGACTGTGAAAATAAACTGACTCCTCTATCACTAGAGAAGTAGACGGGGATTCTCCAGCTGAGAAGTTTAGGGCCAAGTAACATTTTACTGTCAAATGTTTACTGAAAGCTGTGACTTTCAGACAGGGAAAAGTTTTGATTCACAATGAGAATAAGCATACAATAATCAAAACACTGTCATATCTCAGTACTGGAGGCAATTATATAAAACCCATTTGGAGATGCTCAACAGGCCTCCGCCAGGATTTAGTTCTGTTCCCCATACCACCTTCACAGCTTTGACAAGATTACGTTGTAGGCAAGTAAGACATGGACAAGATTACATTGTAGGCAAGTAAGACATGCACTAGAAGCAAACACCTTTGGCTATGCCTTTAAAGTTTTCTCATCAATGCTGGTTTAGAAATTTAGTCAATTTACCCCTGACATGGTAGTAAAACTAATAGCTCTGGCTAATGTGTTATGTTAATCAGCACTAGCAGAATGGAAGAGTTGAATCTTCTTTTAAGTTATAGCACGCAATTGATTTATAAGGATACAGTCAAAAATTACCCTGGAAGTAAGAACAGTCTGACCTTGAAAAACCTTTAGGTCTTTTGATGTATATTATAAAGTATCATGATGATTCCTAACTTATGAAACATAGAAAGAAAATCACTTGGTAGATATTATACCAGTATGTATGAACATGAATATACTTCCTTTAACCTGAAAACCACACAATCATTTAAGTATATATAAATAGTAATCTTTTTATTTATATATAAATAAGCTAAAAATAAATTTTTCTTTTGATTCGTCAGTCTTTTATCTCAAAATTTATTATCACAATTGTTTTGAATTAATGAAATTTGGAAAATGTCAAAATGAACTTAATCTTATTCTTCTTATTTATAAATGATGGAGTGAAATTTTGTGCTACTTAGGGCCATTACAAAAGCACATACATGATTCAAGCATAAAAGACATCGTGACAGTTTGATTATTCAGAATTTAGGGCCTGATAGTGAAAGAAAATAAGTAAAGTGAATTGTCCATGAGGCAAGAAATAATTATAAATTGTAATTTTTCAACATAGAATTATTATAAATATTATCTTAAATCATAGCAATAAGTAACTATGCTTTTAAAAACTGAACATTAAAAAAATGAATGTTTCATAAATATATCTTAAGAGTTTGCCAGAAGTACAGAATTTAATAGAATATATTGGCAATAAAAAGGAACTTTTGTTATATAGTCATACAACAATTTGAGCATTTTACAATAGAAAAACCTAAATTTTAATTTTACTCATAACAGTTTTCATTAAGGCATCAATGCCTTTTGTATTAATATTTTCTTTTTTTTTTTTTTTTTTTTTTTTTGAGAGGGAGTCTCGCTCTGTCACCCGGGCTGGAGTGCAGTGGCCGGATCTCAGCTCACTGCAAGCTCCGTCTCCCGGGTTTACGCCATTCTCCTGCCTCAGCCTCCCGAGTAGCTGGGACTACAGGCGCCCACCACCTCGCCCGGCTAGGTTTTTTTTTTTTGTATTTTTTTAGTAGAGACGGGGTTTCACCATGTTAGCCAGGATGGTCTCGATCTCCTGACCTCGTGATCCGCCCGTCTCGGCCTCCCAAAGTGCTGGGATTACAGGTTTGAGCCACCGTGCCCGGCCTGTATTAATATTTTCATTAACTTTTGAAGGTATCCTCAAATTCGTCTCTGCCATTTACAGGATTTTTAAAAATTAATATTAACATAACTTTATATGTATGCATTTAGAAATATATAAATACATAATCATGGGAATATATAATAAAGTTCTTATCTTTATCTTAAGAAATAAACTTATCAACATACTAAATTTAAAAATGTATAGATTACATTGAAGTTTCACTTTAATAAACTAAACATTTTCTTAAGGAATATACAATATCCATTATTTTGCATACATATGTATATTCTTCTGTAATTATTATATTGAACATAGACATAATCATTTTATTAATGAAATGGTTTTGCTCTGTGTCCCCATCTAAATCTCATCTCGAATTTTAATCCCCATGTGTCTAGGGAGGGACCTGGTGGAAGGTAACTAGATCACAGGGACGGTTTTCCCCACGCTGTTCATGTGACAGTAAGTTCTCATGAGATCTGATCATTTAAAAGTGGCAATTACCCCTTCATTCTTTCTCTTACCACCACATAAGACATATCTTGCTTCCCCTCCAACTTCCATGTAAGTTTCCCGAGGCCTCCCCAGCCATACTGAAATGTGAGTCAATAAGCCTCTTTTCTTTATAAATTACCCAGTCTTGGGTAAAAGCAGTGTGCAAACAGACTAATTCAATTACCACTTTTTTAAAAGTAGCCAATTTATTTTCTTTAGATGCAAAGAACATTAGAAAACAGGAAATCATGGACTATGTCATTTTTTTTTTTTATGAGTACTCATTTTAGATTACCTTTACAATTTTGGGGGAATAAAATAAACATATTTATAACTGCAAGATATTTATACATTTGGTTAATGCATAGTCATGGTATAATCAGTAAGAATATAGCTAAATAGTGACCAGAGTTTTATAGAGTTTTATGGTTTTATATTTAGAAATTGTCTACAAATCCAAAGCTTTTTTGTCCATTGATATAATTTTTACAAGTTTATATCTAGTTTGGAGGATTTTCAACTATAAAATAGGAAAAGGTTTTGCTGTACAATATGTTAGTCATATTCCTAATCTAATATACACAAGATCTTTCAAATGTCTGATAATTTGGAAATTTTTATTTCAAGAGTTTTAGTCAAATTGGAAATAGCAGTCTCAAAGCCTTGATCAATATTTTTGTTTTACAGATTACAGTTCATAAGAAAGAAACTGATGATTTCAAAATGAAAAATGTTATGAGAGAACAGTTTATTGCACTGTCGCCCAGGCTGGAGTGCAGTGGCGCCATCTGGGCTCACTGCAAGCTCCGCCGCCTGGGTTCACGCCATTCTCCTTCCTCAGCCTCAGGTGTAGCTGGGACTACAGGCGCCCGCCACCAAGCCCGGCTAATTTTTTTTTTTTTTTTTTTTTTTTTTAGTAGAGATGGGGTTTCACCGTGTTAGCCAGGATGGTCTCTATCTCCTGACCTCGTGATCCGCCCGCCTCGGCCTCCCAAAGTGCTGGGATTACAGGCGGGAGCCGCTGCTCCCGGCCGGCGCTAGGTGATCCTTCTAAGACATAATTCATAGATATTCAAACCGTATAATTTCAAGACAAAATAAGTCAAGTTAAAATTATTTATTATAATAATAGTACTTTTATGAGAAGCAAAATGAATTTGCAGTTTTATTTCTACTAATACACGCCTTAGACAAAGAAGAAGAAAAGAAATCCAAGGCTAAAGGAATTCAGCACTTAAAATAGGTGTCAGAGAATCACAGGGAGCATCTGCAATGTAATTTCACAGGTTATCATCTCAAGCAAACCCTAGGACACATGAACGAATAATCAAGGAGTCTTAGGAACAGTGGCAAAAAAAGCTACCAGATTCAGGCAAACTTGAAAACCCCTTCAGTTTGGCACCATGGCATATGGTTTCACTGTACACCATTATCTTTCCTTCCTGACTCTTTCTCTCTTAAGGCGACTAACACCTTTAAGGTCTACCATCCCACCCCCTACCAAGTAATGATGGTGGCAATTAAGATTATCATTGTAATAATGACAGCTGACCACATTCATCTAAGTGCTTGAGTACATTAACTCTGTAATCCTCACAACTGCCCATGAGGTGAGTGCTGTTACTCTCTGAATTTTAGCACACAGAGGCAGGGTTGGAGTAACTTGCCAAAGCCACACAGCTAGTAAGTGGCGGAGTAAATAATCACATTCTTGGTCATGTAATACAGCTAATACTCAGCAAGTTGATTTTTTTCCACTAGATGGACTCCTGGGATTCCTTTATAAGTTCCCCTAAAGTTTATAGTCACATAGTTATTTAGCTGAAGAGCCAGGACAGAGCGCCTATTTCTATACAAAGATGTAAATGACAGATGGTAAAGTATTTTCCCCTGACTTACTTGTCCCTGAAAAAGAATAAAGCCTTATAAGAATGGGATTGAATTCTAGATTTGGACTTCCATGTATCAGGCAAAATGCAGACAATTGTTTTCTTTCTTGGACTACTAGAAAATTATAGCTCAACAGGCAATAAATACCCAACAATTAAGAGAGCCAACGGGTGGTTACAGCTTATGAGATGCATGGCATAGTTCATGTAAAATGAATATATATCCAATCTTTGTGTAATCACTGAAGATACCTTACTATGAGAAAAATTTAAGCACCAGCCATTTGCCAAGATTTGTTTGACCTTCTAAAAAACATGTAAAAAAAATTAAGGTTAATGCAATATTCTTAAAAATATCATACTAACATTAATGAAGATGAAAAACCTCAAATAATAAATATAGTAATTTGTTAAAAAGCTTTTTAAAAACTATATTGTTCTGTGGTTCCTCTATCATCTCAGGGTTAAAAAAGGAATACACTGTTCTAGTCCATGGAGTTTAAAAATCCATTGCTGAGAAGAATGCTAGAAAAATATATCTATTTGAGGTCAGGTGGGTGGGGTCAACCTCAGGACTGAGACCCTGACCAAATCCTTTGTTTATAAACATGACTTAGTAATTCATAGAAGCAGAAAATACAATAGTGACTATAAGAGGTTGGGGGTGAGGGAAATGGGAAGTTGTTGTTCAACAGATATAAAATTTCAGTTATGTTAAATTAATATATTACAGATGTCTGCTGTACAATATTGCTCCTATAGTTAATGATACATACAGTATTATGCACTTCAAACTTTGTTAAAAGGGAAGATCTAATGCTATGTGTTCTTACCAAAAAAAAAAAGAAAAAGGATGCAGGAAACTTTGGGAGGTATTGGATGTGTCTATTACCTTGACTGTGGTGATGGTATCTCCAGTGTTTGTGTATGTCCAAACTCATCAAATTGTATATATTAAATATGTGTGGTTATCTGTGTATTGATTATATTTTAATAAAGATATTTCAGAAAGTGACTTAGTGGGTTGGGAAACTACTGATTATCCACCCCTGGAATCTTATCTAAAATATTCTTAAACCTTAATATTTTAAGTACCTATATTATATTATTTTCTAAAGGAAAATCATAATTATCATAAATCATTATGAAATAATGGAATATAATTTATTATCAGAAGAAGCATTACTCTTCTATCCATCCTGTTTTGAAGATTCCACTTGAAGCCTTTCCACTTGAAGGAGACTGCATTGATATAAAGTTACTTATAGAAAATTGATAACAGATACAAACACAGTCTAAAGAAATATAAAAATATAAACTGTTGAATAATTTCTGTTACTTTAGCTGTCTCAAAAATTTATATTGCTAACCATAAGATATATGCAATCATTTATCATTAATTAAGGAAGAGTAATATTTCTTATAAAAATTAAAACAAAATTAAGACTTTTCTTCTTGATTGTTCCTTAAATTCTGAAATATTTTCTGAAGCTGGAAAGAAGGGAATAAAGTTAGAGTTAATGTGCTGGGAATTTTTTTTTACAGCACTGGGGCTATTGCTGAATTATTTCTCTATACATAGAATGTCATCAGCCATCAAAACTCTTAGGAGACATAGGGTTAAGAAGTACTGTTAGCTAATATACATGTGGGCAGATTCTAAGCAGGAGAGTGACATTATCAGACAGTATTTAAAAAAAAAATAACCATGGAAGTAGTGTGGAAAATTACCTGTAATGGGAAAACTGGTTCAGAGGTAAATATAGATGAAAGTTGAAGGGATTCTGAAATGGTATATCGGCAACAGATTTAGAAAAAAGAGAAGGTTTAGAAAGGAGAAAGTAAAAGAAGAGATAGAAGGCTGAGATTCTGTGAACCGTGTATTACAGGCCAGAAATGGACAAACATGCAAGGCACTTGTACACGTTCATGCAATAGAGGTGTTAGCCTATTTTATGAAGAACCTGAAGTTCACAGAGTTACTTATGAAACATCAAATACTACATTTAATTATCTATAAGTAATTAGAATAGGCTATAGTAGCAATTGATTGTGCTATTTTTCTTGTTACCTTGAGGGTAATTCCCTACTCCATATTGTCCTGGTGGGGCCGTAATGCACACTGCTACTGGACAGTGAAGAGGTAGGCAAGTGGCTAATTCTACAGTCTTCTGAGGACAGCAATTGGTTCAAAAATGAACACTTGACACAAAAATAGATTCATGGGGAAATTAGACATTAGAGTTTGAGTATAGAAGAACAATAAAATGAAAAAAATGTAGAAAAATAACAAAACGGATTAATCTCATGTGCGCCAAGAGTAGCAGCATAGTAATCTATATTATTTTTTCATTTTCTTCCTTTTTTTCTCCCACACACTAGAGAATTACCAGGAGGAAAATAGCAATAGTGTCAAAATAAAATAAAATATTTTCAAAGAGTATGAAATATAATATACATGTACACTACATCTTAAGTAGATAGGCTCCATATAGTGACTGGCAATTAACTATTGGATGATCTCAGTCTATAAACTTCACTTGTGTTTTCTGTACACTGTGATGCCTTAAGTAAGAGAACCCCTTGCATTGCTTTTGGGTGTAACCAACCTTTACTCTCACAAGAGGGTGGGCAGAACACTGGACATACACTGGGCTTTAGTGTCCTTGGTGTTCTAAAGCAGGTATGAGGAAGGGGCGACACATATACAACACAGTGTAGAGTCAAAGGGAGGCAACCTCCAAGGGAGAGGCCAAAATTAAATCAAGCAGCATGATGAATAAATAACCAAGCCACAAGGAATGGGCAGGGCAGAAAAACCTAGATTCAGAGCTACAGCACAGAAACCCATAAACTGGGCAAAAGAAGATTTAAAATGGAAGAGAAGAATTGCATCCTGATTTTAAGTATGTGCCTTCAGCCAGCCTATGCAGAGTGCCTATGGCTTTAAAGAAAGTGTAATACTCTCAAACGATGCCAAAATTAAGACTGAAAAGTGTTTCTTACATCTAGTACTTAGGAGATAATTAGAAACAGTAGCAATATCAGTGGCAATAGAGTGGCATCGATAGGTAGGTAGGTAGAAGAATAAAATAGAGCTGAGGATTCAGAGAGGAAAAAATGTAATCCATAAACATGGCTGCAGAAGAAATGAGATAACAGAACATAGGGAGAGAGTTGTAGATTGGAAGAAATATAAACATGCTCAGATCTCAAGACATTGGAGAGAAATAAACAGAGAGCTACTGCAAAACAAAAAGACACACACAGAGAAGAGACAGAAAAAGAAACTGATAAAGCAAGAATCTGAAAAAAAAAATCAGAACATGGCATCAAAAGTACAAGGAAGGAAATGCTGTGAACAGAAGGACAAACATGTATTCCCCTGAGGATCACTAAAGGAAGGACAGGATTCTATACATGTAGCCATGTTGACCAATAGTGGTCATTGATTTGAGAGAACTGGCTTTTCTGTGATGTTGGCAGTGAGGTCACTGCCTGAATATGATGGCATTCACCTTACAGGGTTTGAGTAGAATGTACTTCTGAAATAAATACATGCAAAGGAATTCAGTAAACACAAGTAATGGGATTGGCAAAGGGTGCTGGGAGTTCAAATGATATAGAAACTGAACTTGTACAGGGAACAGTATATCAACATGTAAATTTCTCTGCTGCACTGAGCACTCAGGATTAAGAGCAAAAAAAAGTAAATTATGTGAACTAAGAAGTAATTTATAAGAAGGACATGGAATTGAGGAGGTTAGGGATACAGGCAAGAGAATTGCTGAAGTAAACCTGAAAGGTTCAGTGTTTGAAGACCAAAAGAAAAAAAATAAAAAGAGAATATAAGAAAAGGAATGAATATTTATACAGTGCTTGCAAAAATCTTGCCACTTGGCCAAGTAATTTGTCTACATGATCTTATTAAGGTTTTACAATAACTCTATGTAACAGTGTCTATTTTACTGACGGTTAAAATGAGGTTCAAAGAATTAAAGTGAGTTTGGCCTAGACTACCAACCTGGAAAGAAAGGGGATTGTGATGAAAGAAAGAGATAATCAAGTTTAAGATTTCAGGCATAGAACCAAAGAACCTGGGTATATTTGAACATAATTTAGTATTGCAATCAAATAAAACCTATAAGTAATAACTTGACAGATACTAATGATAGTCATCATAGCTGTTACACATAAGAAAATTATCCATAGATGATAAGCAGTTTTTATAATTTTTATTGATGGCCATCATAAGTATTAATTTTATATACCAAAGTCAAGTTTTTTTTTTTTCTCTTAACTAGTTCTCTGACAACTGTAAAATCCCTTAGTGGTGACAGATATCTCTGATACCATGAGAGTGAAATCATTATCACACAGTATTAGAAAATTGCTTCCAAGCCAACTTATTATTTTACTGTGCTCTTCTTTCATTTCTTTGCAGTTCACTCAATAATAGCAGACACTAAAAAGGAGAAAAGACCTATTAATTGTGTGTAGTGAATAAAAAGACAATGAGCAAAGAGAAATCAATTGCCCTGCCCCCTAAGGTAATACTCCTAGCATTAGGATAGAAAATTCTTCTATAGGATGGATGTGTTAGCAAAAGGTTGATGTACAATGATCATTCTTTCTCAGACCAGGACAAAGTATCTGAAAAACTACCAGTTTTAATTGGTTTATTGTCTTCCCCAGAAAAGAATAAGCAGCAGGTGTACAAAGAGGGTAGGAACTACAATCAGACGCCCTAGTTTCTAATTTCAGCCCTGCTACCTCTAGCTATGAGCCTACAATAAGTTAGTGAATGGTATTATAGAGAGGTCATCTGGAAGACAGGAATAGTAAGTATGCTAGTAATGATTTTGGGTATTAAAGCATCTTGTGATGCAACAAGATAATCTGCCACAGCAGTTAACCCCTAGTGAGGCTCTGCTCCTTTTATTATTATCTGACTGGCAGAGAAAGGCTAATTCTTCACCAGTTCATTTCCCTTAGGCTATTGTATAAGAAGCAAAAGATTCTTTGATTATTTAGGCTCTTTTGCCAATATGCTGATCAGTACAAAATTCACTTTTTTTTTTTTTTTTTGAGACGGAGTCTCGCTCTGTCGCCCGGACTGGAGTGCAGTGGCCGGATCTCAGCTCACTGCAAGCTCCGCCTCCCGGGTTTACGCCATTCTCCTGCCTCAGCCTCCAGAGTAGCTGGGACTACAGGCGCCCGCCACCTCGCCCGGCTAGGTTTTTTGTATCTTTTAGTAGAGACGGGGTTTCACCGTGTTAGCCAGGATGGTCTCGATCTCCTGACCTTGTGATCCGCCCGTCTCGGCCTCCCAAAGTGCTGGGATTACAGGCTTGAGCCACCGCGCCCGGCCCAAAATTCACTTTTATAAATTTTACATTTTAAATGAAAACATAGTTATTATCTGAATATTTGACATTAATAAAGGACATGTTTCTATATTGCAAGGAGAGGAAATAATAACTATGTCCTGCAAAGAAAAAAACCCCCAAATACAGGCTGACTCCTACTGTCATCTCAACCCCTAAGATTACCTATCACAAGCAGTACCTTATGAACTGACTCTATATATCAACACACACATTTAGTTTAAAGTACATGTTTTTGGTCCAGCCCAGTAGCCAAAGATCTCGAGCTTCTCCCACATCTCCCATAGGAGAGCTCTGCTCTCCTATCTGAATGGTTTTAGAGTTCCACACCTAGGCAGCCTATGATGCTCAAACTTTCTTTTGCAGAGCATCCTCTTGCATGACTCCAAGAAATCCTCATATCTCTCTGAGGATGCTTAACAGAGTGAGTATTCTTTGTTTACTTCTTTACCCTTGAATTATTACTGTTTTTCTTAGGTAATTTTTCCAGTGGGGTTATCTCTATTCTTGTGGACAAAGCTTTTCTCTATACCTACAGATCCTTGATTGAATGTTCATATTTAAGAATTAAGACCTAATAGACATTCTCCAAAGAAGGCACATGAGTGGACAATCAGCATATGAAAAGATGCTCAACATTATTAATCATTAGAAAAATCAAAATCAAAATCACAAAGTGATATCTCTTAACACCCATTAGGATGATTATTATCAAAAAGACAATAATACATATTGGTGAGAACGTGGAAAAATTAGAATTTTTATACATTGCTAGTGGAAATGTAGAATGGAGCAGTCATTTTGGAAAACTATTTCACAGTTCCTTGAAACATTAAGCACAGAGTTACCATATGACAATGTAATTCCACTCTTAAGTACCCAAAAGAAATAAAAATGTATGGCCATATGACAATGTATGGGTCAGGCGCAGTAGCTCATGCTTATAATGCTAGCACTTTGGGAGGCCGAGGGGGGAGGATCACTTGAACCCAGGAGTCCAAGATTGGCCTGGACAACAGAGTGAGAACACACCTCTTAAAAAATTTACATATTAAAAAATGTATACAGAAATATTCATAACAGCATTATTCATAATAGCAAAAAAGTGAAGTCAATCCAAAGGACCATCAACTGATGAATGGATAAACAAAATGTGATAAATCCATACAATGGAATATTATTCAGCAATAAAAGGAAATTAAACTCTAATATAGATTACAACACAGATAAATCTTGGTAACATAATGCTAAGTGAAAAAGCCTTCCACAAAATGTATGTAATATGGTTTGGCTCTGTGTCCCCACCAAAATTGCATCTTGAATTGTAATCCCAGGTTTTGAGGGAGGGACCATTGGAGGCAGTTTCCCCCATGCTATTCTTGTGATAGTGTAGGAGTTCCGACGAGAGTTGATGGTTTTAAAAATGTTTTTCAGTTCCTCCTTCACTCTCTCTCTCCTGCCTCCTTGTGAGGAAAGTGCTTGCTTCTCCTTTACTTTACACCACGATTGTAAATTTCCTGAAACTTCCCCAGTCATGCAGAACTGTGAATCAATTAAATCTCTTTTATTTATAAATTACCCAGTCTTAGGAGTATCTTTATATCAGTGTGAAAACAGACTAATACACCACATGTTATATGACTCCTTATATGTGAAATTATCAGAACAGGCAAATCTATAGAGACAAAAAGTAGATTAATGATTGCCCAGCTTTATAGGACTGATGGGAAGGGAGAATGTGGAGTGACTGCTATGGGTACAGGTTTCAATTTGGAGAGACATGGATCTTCTAAAATTAGATTTTTGTTACAGTTGCACAACTCTGTAAATACACTAAAAACCTTGAAATTACATGCTTTAAGTGGGTAAATTGTGTGGTGTATAAATTACATTCCCATGAAGCTGTTAAAGAAAAAGGAAAAAAAAAGTCAGTACTTAGACAAGCAGCCTGCAAGCTCTATGTACCCATACAGGGTGTGTTAACTGTCAAGGAATAAAGTAATCAAACACAACAGAATCTGCAGGTAACAATGAAGGGAGAACCTATACAACAACCATGACAAAGGCAAGGAAGGAAAACAATCCAATGTACTCCAGATGGGAATAGATCAGAAAAATTATTTCACTTGAGGAAGGTAAAACTGATAGAACACCAGACATGTCTGCACACCTTGAAAGAATATTTAGACAGTTATGACAAGGGAAAACACAAGCTTCACGGCGAAAGA
Organism: Trachypithecus francoisi; assembly: GCF_009764315.1. Lineage (NCBI taxonomy): Eukaryota > Metazoa > Chordata > Mammalia > Primates > Cercopithecidae > Trachypithecus > Trachypithecus francoisi. Next base: position 55,443,899 of record NW_022681458.1, on the reverse strand, counting down.
AAACTAAGCGTAGTTCACTCCTGGAACAGCAGTGTGTTGTCTCTGCATGTCTGCAAGAAAGCATTTGTGCAGTGGGAGGCGAGTGCTGATGGAGTGCTAAGTGTGTATCTTTCATGGGAGCAATGTAAGTAGCAACAGAGTCATGTTCTTTAGGCCCTGGAAGTAATCCCAAAATAATCCTCAAGAAAAGGTACAAGTAGTTCCCTCCAAAAAAAAGGGAAAATGAAGATGGTCAAAGTCTGCTTGTTTTCATAACAAACTTTTTTTAAAAAAACTATTGGTCTTTTTAAACTATATGTATGCATAATTGTAACAAAAATTGAAACCAAACAAACAAAGGTCATTGAGGCAGTGGCAGTGATGGCTTCCTCATGTCAGGGTAGCAGCTACGGAGGACTGTCTCACAATTTTCCTATCTTCTCTGCTCCTGAGAGAGGTAGAAGAGTTATCTCTAGAAATCCAGCCCCAATAGAGCCTACTCCTCCTACCCTTCTAGTAATTCTGTAAATATTAATTTCCTACTATGAGATTCCTTCCCTTTAAAGTAGTTTTTGTTCCCTGCAACTGAACTCTGTCTTGTATAATGAAAACATAGACATAAGGGAAATGCCAGTGCCTTATTCAACACCACAGAGTTATTTTTGTGGGAGAAATGAGACGGAAGTTCAGGTTATCTGCTTTTCAGGCTGCTATACTATCTGCTATAGAATCTGTTTACATGATATTGAGTCTAATGTTTTAGTCACTGAACTAAGCAATGATGCTAAAGCACTGAAGGACATTTACAGAGGCCAATCTTCAGGAAGCACATAGTCTAATGGGGAAGATAAACAGTAAGTATTGACATTATGGCAATAAAATTATAACTGTACAAAGTTCAAAGAAGAAAATATAAATATGCTATTACTGAATGTAACCAAAGGACTTGATGGTAGAGTGAGAGTTCAGGAAAGCTCTCCAATGGACAACAATGCTTGAAATAAAGCCGGAAAATGAAATTACACACTGGTCACCCAAAAAAGTGAAGGACAATATATGGTGTATGCTTGTGGCTGACAGAAGAAAACATGAAAATATGTCATTAGGTCAATATTTAGTTGTTCAAAGCTAGAATGAAGACCAATGTAAACGAACCATGGAAAAGCAGGAAGCCGTATCAAGTAAGGCATTGTAAGCCTTACTTACAATGTAAAAATATTTTAAACTTTATACGAAGAGAATCAGAAGACATTGAAAGGTTTTAAGAGGTTTTGACATCACCAGGTTTTTACAAATAATACTCTATTCTACAGAGAGTAGATTAAAGGGATACAAAAGCAAATAAAGAGAGTTCAATTAGGAGGTTATCACAGGAGTCTGTGCAAGATATTTGAATTCGGCCAATTACTGTGGAAACAGAGAGAAGTGGACAGGGTCAACTTGACACATAGAGTGTGAGAGGTGAGTGAAAGAAAGGGGTTAAGGATGACAGAGATTTCTAGCATGAGCAAATAGATGGATGATGTTTTCATTTAAAGATAGGAAAAATTGGAGGAGACAGGGATTATCGTAGAGAAGATCAAGTGTGTAGCAATTGATACGGCACGGGGAAAAAAAGACTTCTTTTCTCACCATGTTAAATTCATGGCTGAAATACGTGTCCAGACTAGTGCTACATACTTTTATACAACCAGATCTCATAAGAACTCACTCACTATCACGAGAATACCAAGAGGGGAAATCCACTCCCATGATCCAGTAGCCTCCCACCAAGTCCTCCCCCAACACTGGGAGTTAAAACTCAACGTAAGATTTGGGTGGGGACACAGAGCAGAACCATATCAACTCGTATATAATACATAGAATAAATAAAAATCAGATTTTAATATTTCATTTTCTCCTGGGGTAACATAAAAATACATTGTTCATAATTGTCTGTGAAAGGAGAAAGTGAAGAGAAATGAACTTAAATAGTTTCCATTATTTCTATCCCATAACCAAGGTTCACTTGTGTAGTTATAGGGTAAACCTGGAATTACATGGCTGTTCAATTACTGTGAACTAATGTAATGCTTTTAAGTTTGCTGTTGAAGTATTTAAGCCAGTGGAAAAGGGCTTTTCTTCTTGACTTGGACAGAATTGAAATTCCCTTCACATTTGATCTAGATTTAAATGTCATTTCTACACCAGGCATGAAGGCTCATGCCTATAATCCCAGCACTTTGGGAGGCAAGGCAAGTGGATCGCTTGAGCTCAGAAGTTTGAAGCCACCCTGGGCAACATGATGAAACCTTGTCTCTACAAAAAATAAAAATAAAAATAAAAATAAATTAGCTGAGCATGGTAGCACGTGCCTGTAGTCCCAGTTACAGGTGGGCTGTTCACACCACTGCACTCCTGCCTGGATGACAAAGTGAGACCTTGTTTAAAAAAACAAAAGAAAGAATAATAATTATCATTTCTCTTTTCATCCTACAAGTATAGACAATGGGTGTTCTCAATTTTTATTTTTTTCTTTTTATCACGTAGCACATGTTTTCCTTTTAGTAACGGTAATAAAATTTACTGAAATTAATGATTTTATATCCTCTAAAAGAAAAAAATTTTCAAATTTGAATATTGCTTCCCACATTATGTTTTAATTCATCTTATGTCACAGAACACTATTCTTTCTTTTTCTTTTTCTTTTTTTTTTTTTTTTTTGAGACTGAGTCTCGCTCTGTCATCAGGCTGGAGTGCAGTGGTGCCATCTCAGCTCACTGCAACCTCAGCCTCCCGGGTTCAAGCAATTCTTCTGCCTCAGCCTCCCAAGTAGCTGGGATTACAGGCACATGCCACCACGCCCAGCTAATTTTTGTAATTTTAGTAGAGATGGGGTTTCACCATGTTGGCCAGGATGGTCTCAATCTCTTGACCTCATGATCTACCCACCTTGGCCTCTCAAAGTGCTGGGAATTCAGTCCTGAGCCACCACGCCCACCCCAGAACACTATTTCTGAATTCAATATAAGAGCTTGGAAGGATAACTAGAATTTTCCCTTGTTAAGAATTTTTAAATGTAAGTTAATATGAAAAATTAACCTAATATTCTTTGTGGCTCTTTTCTCTCTCAGTTTTCTGAAGCCAAAATTCAGAACCAGCAACTCATACTGCCAGTGGCATGAGAATTACATAGTTGTTTTCTCTAAAGTGTTCAAAGCTATTGTGGAATTATTTTTTAACTGAATTAATATTTCAGTAAAAAAAAAGGGACCAAAAATTCAAATCTAAACAATTTCTCTGTAGATCAATACTCTGAAGATAGATAATTTATATAATTAAAGTGTTAGATTATTGCTATTAAAAATCCAACTAAATAGTAGTAAATGAAGTTGCATCCAACCGAAGAATACCTCTCATTAAAAGAAAATGCTGAGAGCTGGATCATAGTCAGGCTGGTGAAGTAGCAACGGTTACCATGGAGGCAAATTGGAACAGATAGAAAAGACCGCAATATATCAAACTTAACACCTCAACTTGTGCCTCGGTAATTACTTCATACCAACATCCCATTGCTTTAAAGACATTCTGTGCTGGTTTGTTATAAGAGCACGCTGACATATCATTAGGCTTCAGATTTTCACAGCTCCTATAAAAGTTTTCACTGTGATTGTTTTTGTTAATCTTCCTTATGTTTTTAATCATAACTACCGACTTCTGAATTTTTTAAATATAGCATTTCTGACATTTTCTCAGAATTAATGAAAAATATTCCAGTGACTATCCCAATAGGTTCATAAGGAAAAGAGAAATATACTAGTTCCAAAATTAAAAGTAAACAAGATCATTTCTAGGAAAAAAAGGTATTTATCTTTTTATGCTCATAATACTCTAAATGATCTATTAAATAGCATTTGCAATAATTAAAAACAGCAAAGTTTCTCGTTTCTTATAAGTTGGCTCCCAGTATGAGAATGGAGCTCACTTATATAACCGTCATATACATACTTTAGATTGAAAAAAAATGTCCCCACAGACTAATATATTGGGGTATGCATCATAGCCACAGTACATCAATAACACATTTTATCAGCTGCCACAGAAGCTTGAAGGTTACTCTTTGATCTGCCCTTCTCCCCGAAATAGGTCATAAAACCTAGGAAGAGCCGGGCGCGGTGGCTCAAGCCTGTAATCCCAGCACTTTGGGAGGCCGAGGCGGGCGGATCACGAGGTCAGGAGATCGAGACCATCCTGGCTAACACGGTGAAACCCCGTCTCTACTAAAAAATACAAAAAACTAGCCGGGCGAGGTGGCGGGCGCCTGTAGTCCCAGCTACTGGGGAGGCTGAGGCAGGAGAATGGCGTGAACCCAGGAGGCGGAGCTTGCAGTGAGCTGAGATCCGGCCACTGCATTCCAGCCTGGGCGACAGAACGAGACTCCGTCTCAAAAAAAAAAAAAAAAACCTAGGAAGAATTTTCCGAGCTTCCCTTGAAGGGCTCCTCACTTGAGAAGTGCCCTTTCTATACCAGATGAAAAGAACATGCTTATCTCCAAAGATGATGGGTTATAGGGAAGAATCTGAACAAATAGGCCTTGCTATATTTCCTCCAGTTTATTACTATTAAATCATACTTCTTTATCCAATCATACATCTCCATGACTCTATCTACTTCATCTAACCTGGCATAACAAATATACAGGTTTACCCATTTATTTGCATCTTCATTTCATTATGAAGGCTCTTGTATCACTTGAAACTTATATTAAATAAACTTGTATGTTTTACTCTTGTTCATCAATCTTTTGTTATCAGGGCCTCAGTCATGAACCCAGAATGGGTAAGGAAAAGGTACTTCCTCTTCCCTACCTCCTCATTTTTAGTATAAAAAATGTTATAAACATAGATTTAATTGTGTAGGTCTAAGAGAAGGGAAAAAATAACATGCTGTGGCATGTTATGGTAAATAAAAATAATAACTTTCCCAGTTATTAAAAAGAAATAGAAATTTATCAGTTTCTTACTGTTAGAAGTCTTCTGGCTATAGGCTAGAACTTGGGCAGTCTTCTCTCTCAGTTTATACTGAAAACATTCAATTTCCTTTTTATTATAATTGTCAATTAAAATTATCTAAAAAAGACATTAATTTGCTCCCTTTGCATTTCCAATTAGGTTAACAGAACTCAGTTGTCAATTGCAGTTTCTACCTCTTCTTTTCAGTGATAACAGAGAAATACTAAACTACAGCACTGATAACACAGCTTCAATCAGAGCAACTACCATTTCTCTTATTTTAAGACAAAATCCTGGACACTGAATTTGTATGTGTTTCATTCATAACTTCCAACTTTCCCATAGGTCATATCAACTTTAAACATGTTACTTAACTGAGCTCTGTGAGCATTTTACAACATATGATAATTATATATGTGTTATATAAATATATAACACATATATATGAGACAATCAGAGTAGCAGCTGACTCCAGCTACATACGAAGTATGAAGTGATCATACTTCAGAAGTTAGTTGTCCTTAACATTAACCTGTCTCTCTTTTATCTCTTGCCACAGTATCACAGTATCATTCTCTATGAGTGTCATAACATGAGAAAGTTTGGGAAGTACTATCACACAGGTTCATCAGTAACAGCAAATCTTTAATGTACACAGTATTTTCCTCATCTAAACTTGCTTTGATGCTTGTATTCTCTATGTCATTGACTTGCACCACCACCCAACCAGTCAACCAGGTTAGAAATAGGACTCCTGTCTCTCACCATCTTCTAATTACTGACAAGTTTAACTGCTGAATATTTCTCCATTCTACTCTCTATACTTCCACTATCAGTTCAATTCATCATGATCTGTCATATGAAATATGGCCTCCTAAATGGTCTCCTTTTATCAATTTCAAAATTATGCTTCACAGAGCCACCTTTCCAACAATAAATGTGACCACTCTGTATATTAAAATGCTACAGTGGTTTTCCATTATAACTAGAATAAATTCCTTGCTTCTCAAAACTGGATCACATAAGCACTCCATGAAACGGCCAATACCCAATTCTTAACTACTTCTAGCTAAAGTTCCAGAAAGATCACACTGCTTGTACTTCACCAATATATCCAACATTTTTTCATCCTCATTCAGTAATATGCTGGAAATTAGACTGAGAGTGGAGAGATATAGATAGAACCCAGATTTGTAACATTTGCCAACATTTATGTTGCAAATACTCCTTCCATGGCTAATATTAAGCTACTAACATGGCATCACTGAATGTGAAGTTGAGAAGAGATATAGAGTAGTGTAAACTAAAATTAAAATTCTAGGCCCACCCCAACCATCTGAGTGGACCCCTCCTCTCAACCAAGGGCATTCTAAAGTTTACCTAAAAAACTAGTTGAGGCCATGATGGGAAGGGGGGTCGAATACACCTCATTATACCCCCCTCCCTTTGGAATTCAGGCACAACTGACCAGCATTAACATTCAAATGGATATCTTAATACTTTTTGTAGCAATAAGATACCAAATTCCAGCCTGACTCTAGTACAGCATCACATGACAGACAGCAGCCCCAGAAAGAAATTGAAGTATTTTACCCCAAAATAGATTTCTTTGACATATTTTGAAATGGCCTTGCAAATCTGTCTCTTGTGGCTTCAAAAAATCTACATTCTACAGAAATCCCTTTCCCTTTACAAGTCTTTTCCCTGATCCAGGACAGAATTAACATTTGGAGTCTGGTAGCTTTTCAAGTCTGATAAAAAGTATTTACAATCTATTCTCTCTGAAGCCAACTACCTACAGATTTCATCTGCAAAATAACCTTGGTCTTAACACCTTATCTTAACCCAGACACTCTTGTATGGATTCCAGATCTTTAGACAAACTCTTTGAACCAATTGCCAATAAGGAAATCTTTGAATCCACCTATAACCTGGAAGCCCCCACTTTGAGTTGTTTTGCCTTTCTAGACCAAATCAATGTAAATCTTGCATGTATTGATTGATGTCTTAAATCTCCCTAAAACGTATAACACCAACCTTTACCCTCATCACCTTGGGCACATGTCTTCAGGACCTTTTGAGGCTGTGTCATGGGCATATCCTTAACCTTGGCAAAATAAACTTCTAAATTGATTGAGACTTGTCTCAGATACTTTTTGGTTTACAAGTAGCACATGAGAACACAGTAATTTTATCACACAGTTAAAATACACACATACTTAAGAGCATAGATGTGCCTAAGAGCATAGGTAATAGTAAAAGGTAGTGAAATAATTAGGAAGTAATAAGTTATTTCATGTTTATTATTTTTGGGTTTAATATAGTTGATTTAATGGTCAGTTTATATAATCTATTTAATAATGGCTGTATTCAAAAATCAACTCACAAAATTGCTGAAAATTTAACAACCATCTCCTGCATGCCAGTATAAGCTGCCTTTGCTCATGGTATTCCTACATGTGGAGTGCCACCTTATCCAATTCTTCAGCCTTCCTCCTTGCCACCTCAGGACTGCAAATCCTTTAAGCCCAATTTTCTCAAAGTATGATCATGGACACCTGCTTCAAATCCCCTGGAGTTTCCAGAATGCACGTTTTCTAAAATGCATGTTACTGGGCTTCACCTCCCAAACTTGCTGAATCTGTAATTCCCTTGTAGGGGACTAAAGGAAAGCTTCCAATTTGTCCTTTGAATGTTTGCTGAGAAATCAATTCACAAAAGGAGATTAACCAGAGAAAAGGCATACACATTTATTAAAGTGCACATGGGAAGAAACCACAGTGTGATTACCCCCATGCCCCAGTTGGGTTCAAAAGCTTACATACCCTCCTGTGGTTACAGAAAGAATGGCAGCTTGGATCATGGCAAAACACGTTATAGTAGCAAAACAGGTTATGGGAGAGGGAGAAGAGGAAGCCTGGCTAGCAAATGTGGTCTTGTTATATAGATGAAACCTCACATGTAGCAGCCCTCAGAGAGAATAGATGGTGAATGTTTCTTTCAAACCTTTATAGGTGTCAGACTCTCAGTTAATATTTCCTAGATCTGGACAAAGAAAGGTCTCAGAGAAAACCTGGCTGCATCGTGCAGATTTTCTCTATAGATGCAAATCTCCCCCAACAAAAGACAACCTTGCAGGGCTACTTCTGCTTGCAGGCCCTCTGAACAAACATCTCAAAATAAGACAAAGAAGTATATTTTGGGGTGAAATATTTTTCTTTCCTTCACCCTGAAAGCTGAGGAATCTGCAGTTTAGCAAGCTGGTTTGCTAGGAGACTCCGAAGTGCATTAAAGTTGAGAACCATTTGTTGAAAGTATTCTTCTGCTAAGGTGTCGTAACACTTCCGTAGGGTGGAAGGTAAGAAGCATAAATTGGAAAGTAAGGTCTATAGAGGCTGATAAGGGATGTCCCATGGAAGGCCCTTTATTGCAAATGTGGACTATGGTCTTTATTGCTAATGCAGTGAAAAATAATTAAACAGTCTGAAGCCAAAAAGTAACAACCAATATTTGAATAAGACAGCTCAATCTTCCTTTTCCTTGTGGAAACATTAATAACTCATTGAAAAGAACAAAACCATTTTAAACAAAATTATATAAATTTTTCTCAGATTGACTAACATCTTGCTTCTGTTATCTGTAGGAGAAATAATCTCCATTATAAACAAAAGGAAACAAATGAAACAACACAAGTTCTAATTCTTTTATTCCTAGATGGACAGCCTCTCTGAGCAAAGCGGTTGACAAAAGGCAATAATTCCTGTTCCTTCAATTAAATCTTCCCTTTCAGATTGTTTTTCCCTAATTAGTACCACCTGTCAGGGAAGAAAAACTTTTCCTCTACCCTTTTATGTTTAGTAACTGAGGACCTGAAAATTAAACAGACAAAAGCAAATCAGCAAAAGAAAGAAACAGATTTAATTACATGTGTATATACAAGCATTCACAAAGAAATGTGATTCAAGGAATGGTTAGAATAGGAGTTTATATGCCATTTGAATAAGTGATCAGGAGGGGCAGAGGGGCTCTTCTGGAAAAACAAACGACTTCTTAGAAAGTAAGTAGAGGCCGGGTGCAATGGCTCATGCCTGTAATCCCAGTACTTTGGGAGGCTGAGACGGGCGGATCACCTGAGGTGAGAAGTTCAAGACCAGCTCACCAACATGGAGAAACTCCGTCTCTACTAAAAATACAAAAATTAGCTGGGCGTGGTGGTGTACGCCTGTAATCCCAAGCCACTCGGGAGGCTGAGGCAGGAGAATCGCTTGAACCTGGGAGGCGGAGGTTGCAGTGATCCGAGATTGTGCCATTGATTGCACTCCAGCCTGGGCAACAAGGGCGAAACTCTGCCCCCCTCCCCCCCAAAAAAAAGAAAGTGAGTAGAAAGGACACTTATGGAGTGAAGCAAGATGGTGGAATAGAGGGTTTTACTAATTGTCCCCATCCCCAACAAGGACACCAAGTTAATAACTATCTGTACAGATAAAAACAACTTCATGAGAATCAAAAATAAGGTGAGCACTCATAGTACCTGATTTTAACTTTATATCACTGAAATAGGTGTGGAAGAGATAGAAAAACCTGTCTAGAATGCTGACACCATTCCCCTACTAGCCTTGGCAGCAAGGGCATGGTGCTGAGAGCATTTCTGGGCACTGGAGAAGGGAGAACATAGCAACTGTGAGGCACTGAACTCAGCACTGTCCTGTTAAAGCAGAAAGAAAACCCAGACCAAAATCAGCTGACATCTAACCACAGAGGGAGCATTTAAACCAGCCCTAGCCAGAGAGGAATTGAGGATACCAGCATTCAGAACTTGAGTGCCTACCAGCCTCACCACCAAGGGCTACAGTACTCTGTGTCTCCAAGTAAATTTGAAAGGCAGTCGACTGCACTGCAACTCTCAGGCAAGCCCTAGTACTGAACTAGACCCAGATACAGTGGACTTGGGGAGTGCTGGGGAGTGGCACGTGACACACCGAGACACCAACTGGGGCAGCCAAGGGAGTACTGGCATCACCCCTCCCCTAACCCCAGGCTGCACAGCTCATGACTCCAAAAGAGACCTCTTCCTTCTGCTTAAGAAGAGGAGAGGGAAGAGTGGGGAAGACTTTGTCTTCCATCTTAGATACTAGCTCAGCCACAGCAAGATAGGGTATTGGGCAGCATCATGAGGTCCCCGTTCTAGGGCTTAGCTCCCAGGCAATATATCTAGGCACACCTTGGGCCAGAAGGAAACCCACTGCCTTGAAGGAAAGGACCAAGTTCTGAAAGCATTCATCACCTGCTAATTGAAGAGCCCCTGGGAACAGAATAACCAGCAGTGATACCCAGGTACTACGTCAAGGTTCTTGAGTGAGCCTCTGAGATTTGCTGGTTTCAGGTGAGACTCAGCACATTACCAGCTGTGGTGGCAATGGGGCAAAACTCCTTCTGTTCAAGAAAAGCAGAGGGAAAAGTAAAGAAAACTTTGCCCTACCCTTATGCACCAGCATGGCATAGGAGAAAATAGTACCAACCAGGCTCTTGGGGTCTCCAATTCTAGGACTTGATTCTTGGACAGCATTTCTGGATCTGCCCTCGGCCAGAGGGGAGCCCACTACCCTGAAGTGTGAATCCCAGACTAGGTAGCATTCACCACAAGCTGAATTAAGAACTCTTGGGCCTTAGGGAAAGATTGGCTGGTAGTCTGGCAGTATTCCTCATGGCCAGGGCTCGTGGTAGCTACAGGGTAAGTCTCCTCTGCTTTTGAAAGGCTAAGGAAGAGCAGGAAGAACTAGGTCTTGTAGTTTGAGTGCCAGCTCAGCTGAAATACAACAGAACACCAGGTCAACTTCTAAGGTTTTTACTCTAATTACTGATTCCTGGATAGCACGTCTGGACCCACACAGAACCTAGAGGACCTTGTTGCCCTGAAGGGAAGGATATAGGCCAGGCTGACTTTGCTACCTTCTGATTCTAGAGCCCCAGGGCCTTTAGAGAACATAGGCAATAGTCAGGGAGTTGTCACAGCAGGCCTTGGATAAAACTCAGTGATATGCTGGCTTTAGGTCTGACCCACTGGAATCACAGTGGCAGTGGCCACCTCCACCCCCAGGTTGAGATGGCTCAGAACAGAGAGAGAAACTCTACTTGTTTGGGAGAAAGTGAGAGCAGAGAACAAGAGTCTCTACCTGGTAATCCAGAGAATTCTCCCAGGTCTCGTCCTAGACCATCAAGGTGGTACATCTGCAAGTCTGTAAGAACCAAAGCATTCCTGAACTATGGGTGCCCCCTAAAGTAGACACAGCTTAGATCACAAAACCCAAGTCCTTTCAAATATCTGGAAAGCCTTCCTGAGAAGGATGGCTACAAATAATCCTTGACAGTGAAGACTACAATAAATACTAAATTCTTCAATGTCCAGACACTGAAGAACATCCACTAGAATCAACACCATCCAGGAAAGCACCAAATAAACTAAATAAGTCACCAGGAACCAATCCTGGAGAAATAGAGATATGCGACTGTCTGGAAGAGAATTTAAAATAGCTGTGTTGAGAAAACTCAAAGAAATTCAAGATAACACAGAGAAGGATCGTATAGTTCTATCACATAAATTTAACAAAGAGATTGTAATAATTTAAGAAAAATGAAGCAGAACTTCTAGAGCTAAAAAATGAAATTAATATACCGAAGAATGCATCAGTATCCTTTAATTGCAGAATTTATCAAGCAGAAGAATTTGTGAGCTTGAAGATAGGCTCTTTGAAAATACACAGTCAGAGGAGACAAAAGAAAAAAGAATTAAAAACAATAAAGCCTGCCTACAGGATCTAGAAAATAGCTCAAAAGGGCAAATATAAAAGTTATTAGCCTTAAACAGGAGATAGAGAAAGAGATAAGATTAGAAAGTTGATTCAAAGAAATAATACCGAAAACTTCCCAAACCTAAAGAAAGATATCAATACCCAAGTACAAGAAGGTTATACAACGTCAAGCAGATTTAACCAAAAGAAGACTACTTCAAGGCATTTAATAATTAAACTCCCAACAATCAAGGATAGAGAAAGGGTCCAAAAAGAAGCAATATAAAAGAAGCAAATAACATGAAATGGAGCTCCAATATATCTGGTAGCAGACTTCTCAGTGGAAACCTTACAAGCCAGGAAAGAGTGGCATGACATATTTAAAGTATTGAAGAAAAATAAACCTTTACCCTAGAGAAGTATATCTGGTTAAAATACCCTTCAAACATGAAGAAAAAATAAAGACTTTTCCAGACAAGCAAAAGCTGAGGGATTTCATGTATAACACATCTTTTCTACAAGAATTCACTAAAGGGAGTATTTCAATCAGAAAGAAAAGGACATTAATGAGCAATAAGTAATCACCTGAAGGCACAAAACTCACTGGTAACAGTAACTATACAGAAAAACACAGAATATTATAACACTGTGACTCTGGAGTAAATTACTCTTATCCTAAATAGAAAGACTCAATGATGAACCAATCAAAAATAATAAATACAACAAATTTTCAAGACACAGTCAGTACAATAAGATATAAATAGAAAGAACTGAAAGTTAAAAAGCGGGAGGATGAAGTTAAGGCATAGGGATTTTATCACCTTTCTTTTGCTTGCTTTTTATGTAAATAGTGTTAAGTTTTATCAGTTTAAAATAATGGGTTATAAGATAATATTCACAAGCCTCATGGTAACCTCAAACCAAAACACATACAATGGACACACACAACATTAAAAGCAAGAAACCAAATTATATCACCAGAAAAAAATTACCTTCACTAGAGGAAGACAGGAAGGAAAGAAAGAAGAAAGAGAAGACCACAAAACAACCAGAAAATAAAAAAAAAAATGGCAGGATAAAGTCTTTACTAATCAACAATAACATTAAATGTAAATAGACTAAACTATCCAATCAAAATATGTAGACTGGCTAAATGGATAGGAAAAAACAAGGCCTACTGAGCTGTTACCTACAAGAAACACATTTTACCTATAAAGACAAGGACTGAAAATAAAGGGCTGGTAAAAGACATTCCATGCCAGTAGAAATTAATAAAGAGCAGGAATCACTATACTTATATAAGATGAAATAGATTTCAAAACAAAACTATAACAAGAAACAAAGAAGGTCACTATATAATGACAAAGGTGTCAATGCAGCAAGAGGATATAACAATTTTAAATACCTATGTATCCAACATAGCACCCATATATATAAAGCAAATATTACTAGAGCTAAAGGGAGATATAGACCTCAATACAATAATATCTAGAGAATTCAACACCCCACTTTCAGCATTAGACAAATCTTCCAGACAGAAAATCAACAAAGAAATGCACACTTAATCTGCACTATAGACCAATGGTTTTAATAGATATTTCCAGAACATTTCATCTAAGAGCTACAGAACACAAATTATTTTCCTCAACACATAGATCATTCTTAAGGATAGGCCTTCAGAATGTTAGGTCACGAAACAAGTCTTTAAACATTTTTTAAAATTGAAATAATATGAGGTATCTTCTCTGACCACAATGGAATAAAACCAGAAATTAATAACAAGAGGAATTTTGGAAACTATACAAACACATGAAATTAAACATCATGCTCCTGACTGACCAGTGGGTTCATAAAAAAATTAAGAAGAAGAGATCAAGGCCATCCTGGCTAACACGGTGAAACCCCATCCCTACTAAAAATACAAAAACAAAAAATTAGCCAGGAGTGGTGGCAGGCACCTCTAATCCCAGCTACTCTGGAGGCTGAGGCAGGAGAATGGTGTGAACCTGAGACGCAGAGCTTGCAGTGAGCCAAGATCACGCCACTGCACTCCAGCCTGGGTGACAGAGCAAGACTCCATATCAACAAAAAAATTAAGAAGAAAATTTTTAAAATTCTTGAAACAAAGGATAATGGAAACCCAATATACAAAAACCTATAGGATACTGCAAAAGTAGTACTAAGACAGAAGTGTATAGTTATAAGTGCCTTTATCAAAGGGGAGATAAAATTTTAAATAAACACTACAACAATGCATCTTTATGAACTAGAAAGGCAGGAGCAAGCCAAGGCCAAAGTTATTAGAAGAGAAGAAATAATAAAGATCAGAGCAGAAATAAATGCAAATGAAATAAAAAAATACAAAAGGTCAATGAAACAAAAAGTTGGTATTTTTGCAAAAGTTAAACAAAACTGACAAACCTTTACCCAGGCTAGAAAAAGAGAGAAAATCCAAATAAATAAAATGGGAAATGAAAAATGAGACATTGTAACTGGTACCTCAGAAATTCAAAGGGTGAAATTATTAGTGGTACTATGAGCAACTAACTATATGCCAATAAATCAGAAAATCCAGAAGAAATGGACGAATTCTTAGATACATACGAACTACCAAAATTGAAACAGGAAAAAAATCCAAAACCCAAAGAGACCAAAAAACAAGTAATACATTAAATAATAATTATTATTTAAATATATTTAATTATATATATTATATATATATTTAATTATATAAATTAAATATGTAATAATTAAAGCTGTAATTAAAAGTCTCCCAGTAAAGAAGTGTCTGAGATCTGTTGACTTCACTGTTGAATTCTACCAAATATATATATGTATATATACACACACACACACATATATATATATAAAACTAAACATGAACTTAGTCAAACTATTCTGAAAAATAGAGGAGAAGGGAATGTTTCTGAACTCATTCAACAAGGCCAGTGTTATCTTGATATCAAAACCAAAAAAACATAAAAAAAAAAAAAGAAAACTACAGACCAATATCTCCTGAATATTGATGCAAATATCCTCAACAAAATACTAGCAAATCAAATTCAACAATACATCAGAAAGATCATTTATCATGACCAAGTGGTGTTTATCCTTGAGGTGCAAGGATGGTTCAACACATGCAAATCAATCAATGTGATACATTATATCAACAGAATGAAAGATAAAATCCATATGATCATTTTAATTGATGCTGAAAAGCATTTGATACAATTCAACATCCCTTCAAATAAAAACCTTCGAAAAGCTGGATAATGGAAAAACATACCTCAGCATAATAAAAGCCACAGGTAGTATACTAAATGGGTAAAAACTGAAAGGCTCTCCTCTAAGATCTGGAAGACAACAAAGATGCCCACTGTCGCCACTGTTACTAAACATAGTACTGGAAGTTCTAGCTAGAGCAATCAGACAAAAGAAAGATATAAACCAATTTGGAAAGGAAGGAGTCAAATTGGACTCCAAATTGGAAAGGAAGGAGTCAAATTATCCCTGTTTGCAGATGATATGCTGTTATATTTAGAAAAAACTAAGGATGCTACACACAAAAAAACCTCTTAGAACTGATAAGCAAATTCAGTAAATTTGCAGAATGCAAAATCAGCGTACAAAAATCAGTAGCATATATTTTTTTTCTTTTTTTCTTTTTTTTTTCTGAGACAGAGTTTTGCTCTTGTTGCCCAGGCTGGAGTGCAATGGTGCAATCTTGGCTCACTGCAACCATCTCCTGCTGGGTTCAAGCAATTCTCCTGCCTCAGCCTCCCTAGTAGCTAGGATTACAGGCATGCACCATGCCACGCTCAGCTAATTTTGTATTTTTAGTAGAGACAGAGTTTCACCATGCTGGCCAGGATGGTCTCGATCTCTTGACCTCGTGATCCTCCCACCTCATCCTCCCAAAGTGTTTTGATTACAGGCATAAGCCACTGTGCCTGGCCAAAAATCAGTAGCATTTCTATATGCCAACAGTGAACAATATGTAAAAGAAGCAAGAAAAGCAATCCCATTTACAGTAGCCACACATAAAATCAAATACCTAGGAATTAACCAAAGAGGTGAATTAGCTCTATAATTAAAACTATAAAATACTGATAAAGGAAATTGAAGAGAATACAAAAAATGGGAAAAAATGTTCCATGTTCATAGACTGGAAGAATCAATAGTGTTAAAATCTCCATACTACCGAAAACAACCTAAAGATGAGGCAATCCCTATCAAAGTACCAATAACATGTTTTACAGAAATAGAAAAAACAATCCTAAAATTTATATGGAACCACGGAAGACCCAGAATAGCCAAAGCTATCCTAAGCAAAAATAACAAAACTGGAGGAATACATTATCTGACTTCAAATTATACTATAGCACTATAGTAACCAAAACAGCATGGTACTGGCATAAAAACAGACACAGAGACCAATGGAACAGAATAGAGCCCAGAAACTAAAGCACACATGTACAGGGAACTCATTTTCAACAAAGGTGCCAAGAATACACTCAGGAAAAGAGTCTCTTCAATAAATGGTGCTGGGAAAACCAGATACCCATATACAGAAGAGTGAAACTAAACCCCTATCTCTTGCCATATACAAAAATCCAACCGAAATAGGTTAAAGACTTAAATCTAAGACCTTACACTAAAACATTACTACAAGAAAATCTGGAGAAAATCTCTAGGACATTGGTCTGGGCAAAAGTTTCTTGAGCAATATCCCACAAGCACAGGAATCCAAAGCAAAAATGGACAAATGGGATCACATCAAGTTAAAGAGCTTCTGCACAGCAAAGGATACACTCAACAAAGTGAAGGGACAGCCCACAAAGTGGGAGAAAATATTTGCAAACTACCCATCTGACAAAGGATTAATAACCAGAATATATAAAGAGCTCAAAAACTCTACAGGAGCAAACCTAATAATCCAATCAAAAAATGGGCAAAGGATTTGAACAGACACTTCTGCAAAGAAGACATACAAATGGCAAACAGGCCTATGAAGAGGAGCTCAACATCATTGCTCATCAGAGAAATGCAAAACAAAACTACAATTAGCTATCTTCCTACTCCAGTTATAACGGTTTATATCCAAAAAGCAATAACAAATGTTAGCAAGGATATGGAGAAAAGGGAACTCTCATACACTGTTGGTGGGAATGTAAATTAGTACAACCACTATGGAGAACAGTTTAGAGATTTCTCACAAAACTAAAAATTTAGCTACCATATGATCCAGCAATGATGCTGCTGGGTATATATCCAAAAGAAAGGAAATAAGTATATTAAGGAGAAATCTGAGGCTGGGCGCTGTGGCTCACACCTGCAATTCCAGCACTTTGGAAGGCTGAGGCAGGCAGATCATGAGGTCAGGAGTTGGAGACCAGCATGGCCAACATGGTGAAACCCCGTCTGTACTAAAAATACAAAAATTAGTTGGGTGTGACGGTAGGTGCCTGTAATTTCTCACTCGGGAGGCTGAGGCAGGAGAATTGCTTGAATCCAGGTGGCGGTGGTTGCAGTGAGCTAAGATCGTGCCACTGCACTCCAGCCTGGATGATAGAGCAAGACTCCATCTAGGAAGAAAAAAAAAAAGAGGTATCTCACTCCTGTGTTTGTTGCAGCACTGTTTACAATAGCTAAGATGTGGAAGCAACCTAAGTGTCCATCAACACATGAATGGATAAAGAAAATGTGGTACACATACACAATGCAGTACTCTTCAGCTATAAGAAAGAATTAGAGCTTGCCATTTGCAATAACATGGGTAGAAACAGAGATTACTATGTTAAGTGAAATAAGTCAGGCACAGAAAGACAAACATCACACGTTCTTACTTATTTGTGGGATTTAAAAATCAAAACAGTTTAACTCATGGAAAGAGAGTAGAAGGATGGTTACCAGAGGCTGGGAATGGTAGTGGGAGGGTGGGAGAGAAGTGGGGATTGTTAATGGGTACAAAAACAAATAGTTAGAACAAATAAATAAAACTAACTAGTTGATAGCACAATAGGGTGACAGTAGTAAATAACTTAATTGTATATCTTTAAATAACTTAAAGAGTATAATTGGACTCTTTATAACTCAGAGGATGAATGCCTGAAAGGAGGGATACCCCATTCTCCATGATGTGATAATTTCATATTGCATGCCCATATCAAAACATCTCATCTACCCCATAAATATATATACTTACTATGTATTCACAAAACATAAAGATTTTAAAAATAATTTTTAAAAATCACTTATGAAAAAACAAACAACTTTTTGGAAAGTTAAATGGCTCCTCAGAATAGATGAGCGATATGAGAGTTTTGTGACAATGTCTGATTGGGTGTGGTGCTGACTTCTCATCTGTGAGAAGGAAAGATTACAGTTTCTCCCAGGGAGAGGATTTATGACAATTGAGTTCTTTTGAGAGGCTCTGCTTTAGGCAGATAAAGAATTTCAGAAACTCAAGTGCCTTCAGCTTAAAATAATTTTTATGCCACAACGGCTTGTTCTAGACCCCTTTACAGCAGTACCATTGTTACTCTTCACACCATTCTCTCATTAAAGCTTTTACAGCTTTGAATCATCAACAGTCTCAAAATCAAAAAATATCTCAATGGGCATTCTGATCCCTGCACTCCTAGTCTTTAAATTTTCAAAAAGGCTTTATAATAATGCTAATTGAAAACAAAAATGAATCAATGAACTATAAGATGCATTAAAAATATCTCAGCTTGTAAAATTATATATTTAAAGTTCTCTTACATATGTTGATGGGGTTCAGGACACACTACTCTAAAACATGGCACTTTGGCATTGGAGGAAACAGTGGGAGCAGGAAGATCACTCTCACCTTCCCCTCATACCTTGAAACAGGCCATAAAATCTAAATGACAGTCCCCTGAAGGAGGTTATAAGACCTTCATGTGAGAGGTGCCCACCCTAAACCTAGAAGAGACAAACATTCTTAACTCTGAAGACACAGGGACACAGAGAAGAATCTGAACAAACAGGCCTTGCCAAAGTTCCCTGTAGTTCATTCTCTTTAGATCATATCCCTTGTATCCAGTGTCAGGTTTCAGAAGACAATACTTCAAGTATAGGGCCTTGGCATGCTGAGTATGCTGAGCTGAAGGAAACCAAAAGGACCTCAGAAGCAAAATCTGACTTTCTCCTGCCCTCCTTTCTCCTGCTCCTCTTTCTCCCGCAAGAAATGCTGTAAAAACTAGAATTCCTCTTCCCAAAAGCAAGCCATAAAACCTAAAATTGTTACCTTAACTTTTCCCCACCTTTCTGTCTAACAGTTGGCCATAAAGAAATGTTCTGACATACCTTACCTGATAGATCATAACATCTCTTTCCTGAAGGGGTCCTGCCTAACCCAGGAAGAAGGAATGTTCCAGAGAGAAACCAAGAAGAATCTGAACAGACAGGTCTTGCTGGCTTCCCACTTCTCCATCTATTACCACTTGTGCAATCACATTTCTACATGATTGTTCATTCTTCATCAAATCTAAGCATAACACAAGTTTTCCTGTTTCCTTGGCTCTAAATTTCTGGAGGCTAATTTGTCATTTAAATTTTTGATTAAATAAATTTGCATGTTTTCTCCTATTAATCTGTCATCTTCTCAGTTTTATTGCAGACCTAGACAGGAACCCTGGGAAAACTGAGGAAACTTTCTTTCCTCCCATACATAATCATACTTCTTCATAAGTTTCTACTTTATCAAACTTACCATAAAAATACACAGGTTTCTGTTTCTTTGGGTCTTCATTTCTGCATAAAGGCTCACATGCTATGTACAACTCATATTAATTTGTTAATTTGTCTTTTATTGTAGGGGCTCAATCATGGGCCTAGTGATGGGTGGGATTTCTTCTCCCCCAGAGTGTAAACAATGAATATAAATTTTCACCAAGTTCAAAAACTAAATATCTTCACAAGAATTATTACATATAAACTTAACAACAAGTACAGAATTACAGAGTCATTTGTAATGTTGCTTTGTGGTACTAGCTTACTCCAGCTACTAGGTAATTTACTTGTTCTGGCTCTCCTGTTTCACAGCACCTTAAATTCAAATCTGTGCCTCAGCCACATTGCAAATGATCACCTCAGAGAGAGAGAGATGTAGAAAGTTGAAAACAGAAATACCTTAAAATATGAAAATGTATGAATATCCATTCACATATTTTCTAAAGAAATGCATATTTATTTTCAGTACATTATATAAATGCAAATGTTATTTTTCTTCGTGACTCCTTGAACATTCTAAGATAATAAAAAATATTAGCACCTTTAAACACCTAGTTTTGTTTATTAACTCTGTTCAGGCCCAGAATACTGATTTACATACAGTAGATCTTCAATAAATATTCTTTGAATGAATGCAAGAATGCATTTTAGGACTCAAAATACAATTTTATCTTAAAGAAATGTGCCCTTCAGAACTTCTCCACTTCATAAATAAGAGGCGAGACTTTGAAACACCAGCTCTGTAATTTGTGTACAGATAGAATATTGAGAGTTCTAGGCAAATAAATTTTCTCACCATTAATGACTTTCTAAATCTGAGTCACTTTAAATCACTACAAGATTACAGAACTGTACCTAATTCCTGTTATTGTGTTTCAAAGAAACACGTTTTGTAAGGTTTTTAAAAGAATTTCTGATAAAATGTTAAGGTGTTCTCACTAATTCACAGAAGATACCTTTAGTCACAAAAGCACTTGTTTAGGGGTTTTGTCTGCTGCACTTGTTAAAATATGGCTAAATATATCACTTTCAGTTCTATTTAAAATGGTATAAAGTGGTAGAAACTAGTTTCAAAGAATGTTGCATAGATTATGAGGGTAAATACATATCTGAACAATTTAAATTGAAAATTTTTCATGGTGTGAAAAAAAAAGAAACTTACCTACGCCTACCTTTTCTTTAGCATTTCCTTCAGAAAACTTGAAATTGTAAATGCTTTCTCTGTCTCCTGAAAAGGTATGTAAATACTTAAAAAAACTAAATGAGTCTATTGGCTTTTCTACATGCTAGGAATGTCTTTCTGGGGGTCTTGAAGCCATCTCTTGCAATATAAACACCAAGAAAGTTGGCACCCTGTCTCTGGATGTTTAGCCCTGGCACCAGGCTCCAAGTTGTACATTTTTGCTTGTCAAAAAGAGACAGGAAATTTCATTTTTCCTTTGAATAAAGACAATTAACATGTATGTCATGGATTATATCTCCCTCGCTATATAAAGAGGGTAGAATTTCTTTTTGTCTTTGTAGTCCATTTAGCATACTGCCTATGATGCACATTGCAATCTGGTTTAATGACTAGGCAATAATAAAATTTTTATCAAGCAAATGGGCTCGCTGCCTGATGCACATAGGAGCCAGTACCAAGGCACTGACTTATGAGGAAAGAAAGGCTTTATTGCAAGGTCAATCAGCAAGGAGAGGAAATGTAAGTCAAATTTGTCTCCCTAGTTTGGGATCTGGGGCAAGTTTTAAAGGGGTCAGAGGGCAACAGAAAGGATTCAGGAATGTCAGCGTGGCAGAGTCTGATTGGAGGGCTCTAAATTTGACCATTTTTAGTAAGGTGTGTTGCAGTGGATTTTAGCTCCAGATCTTCTGGGCCATTGGACTCCTTGCTTTTGAAAGGGTTCTGGCACGCAGATTCTGGTCATGTCCTCTTCTTGGTTCCATGGTGATCAATAAGTTCTGGTGTTGTCAGAGGTAAAAGCTTTTTCTATTGTGCACTCAGGGTATGTGACTTGTACTTTTGGCTCTGTTATGCCTGCAAGGTACCTTGACATTCTGTTATCAACAGAGTAGGCCCAGTTTGGGCTTGTCCAGCAGTTACAAAACTGTTTCATTATTTTCTACATTCACTGAGTTAAAAGGAGGGTTTTTTAAAAGATTTCTCCAGTAAGATTCAGATACACTATTTTTTAATAATTAATTTTTGTTATAACTTTGGTTTTGAAAAGAAAGAAAAAGTCTAAATTAAAACAAAAAGACAGAGTAAAATAAAACAAAGACTGGAACTAAGGCCTTAAAAATGTTTCTTGTCTATTACAAATGAAGTAGATCCCATGTACTTTCCTGGCAACAATAAAGATTATAGAACTAATGTGCTATAAACCAGATGTTGGGAAGTGGAGGTTGAAAGCTCACAGAATGCAGAGCTTTTGGTTTTAGTTAAATCCATCTATGTAAGGTTAGTAAAAATAAATCAAATAGCTCTCACATCAAAACAACCCATTTGTTTCAAAGACAATTAGAAAGGAATGCAACTACATGCTAATAAAAATATTTAGTTGATGAAAATTGAAAAAATAGAAAGGCAATGAAATACTTTCATCAATTAATACATCAGACCCCATTGTAGGAGTGGTCTTGAAAAATAAATTACAGAAAAAGCTCACATAAATAAAGTGAACTATTATCTTTATTATCACTCATTCTTACTTGATTACATTCTATGTCATCTAGCCTAACAGGAAAACAAAAGGCACTGAAAATCAAAATGCCAGTTCTACACTTCTTCAATATCAAAATATTATCTGAACTTCAGGCTTATAAGCAAAGAGTTCTGATAAAAAAATAAAAAATAAAAATAAACATGACCAAGACAGCCTTAACATTCTCTTCAGCTTGATTAAACTTGGACTTCTGACCTCCATTTTCTTAGAGCAGTTTCCTTAGAAAACTTGTAATTGTAAATTCTTTTTCTGCCCCTTTGAGCTGTAAAGCTTTTCAAAAGCTTCTTGCCAGCTTACAATGCAGGAATATTTTTCTTAAGGACCTTGAAGCCATCCCTTTGAAATGTAATCACCAAGACTGATAATGCTCCTATCTTCTAGATCCTATGGAAGGATAGAAGTCTAACTTCTTCAGTAAGCGTAAGTGTCAATTAGCAAACACAAATAGCCTAATCAGAGAAAAATACCTGCAAACCCAGGAAATAATTCAATTAGATCCACATATTCCATTGATCAGCTACCTACCTCCCCCTGACCCTAGCATCCTTTAATACTCTTCCACTAACTCACCTCAGTGCTTAAAAGCCCTCCTGCCCTTTGTTTCATTGCAGTTGAGCTCAGATGTAGTTCCACTCCCTCCCGTATTACAAAAGCCTTGAATAATATTTTCCTTGTCTGCTTAACTAAGCAACTTTGTTCAGTACAATTTTTGTTTTGACAAAACCTAAGCTTTGTCAAAAGAAAAGAACCTTGAAGAGAATGAGAACTATTTAATCCCTTATTTTCTTTATTTTTCAGAAAATATTTTGTTTATTGTAGATAGTATAGATTCATATGTAAATATATTGTAGATGTAAATGTATAAATATGTAGACTATATTATAGATGTAAATGTAAAAATAAATAAAAATGTATAAATGTATATTTATATGTAAATATACATAATTTACACTATAAATGAAACAATCTTCATAATTCTCTACTGGCAACATAGGAACAAAATACTGTGAAGATAGTTTTGGAATACTGGT
Organism: Trachypithecus francoisi; assembly: GCF_009764315.1. NCBI lineage: Eukaryota > Metazoa > Chordata > Mammalia > Primates > Cercopithecidae > Trachypithecus > Trachypithecus francoisi. Next base: position 55,420,629 of record NW_022681458.1, on the reverse strand, counting down.
TTATTTAATTTCTTACAACAGAAAATTCTCTACCTTGCCTTTTTATCACCTGTAAATAGTAAACTTTTTCTACCATTTCTATCTAAATGCCTAGCTGTCATAAGAAAATCCTTAAAAATATTCATTGTTTCTAAAACTAATATAATCTTCAAAAAGAAAATCAAAGGATTTTCATTCTGACAAATGAGTAACAATAGTAGATTGTCACATTATTCTTACAGAAAGTAAAGCAATTTATTGGCCTATTTCTAAGGAAGGACAATAAACTGGCTACATATTAAATATATTTATTTTTTCCATTAAAATATATACTACAAATTTAATTTCATGTTTTATAATCATAATAACCAGGAAGATAAATAGATGAGACACAATAGAAAAATGTCTTGCTAGAAATTGACCACAGATACAAACATAATTCACAAAATGGTGCAAAATGTATCCCTACCCCTTTTACTAAATTTGCCTGTCATAGAGTCCATACAGATGGTCATCCTAGATGTTGATTTATTTTCTCCTTATTTTATTCTCCCATGATTCTTTGATTCTTTTTCTGCTTCTCAGTTACACTACTAGGATCCCAGTTCCATTTTGAATGGTAATGACAGATCCTAGGGGTCTGGAAATCCAAAGAGAAGGCTGAACAAATTTTTCAGAGATAGAAATCAATAAAATAAATTTACTTTTGCTATTACCAACAGCCTTCGGAATATACTCTTGATACTCTTTAAGCTATCAAAATCTATCTCTTGACTTTGTATTACCATATATTTTCCCTCATGAAGGTTAAAGGTAGTAGATGAAGGTGAGTTGAAAATAAAATGCAGTCAAAACACATAGTTATTTAGAATAAAAGTTGTTCTCTTTGGCTATATGTCTTTACATGTGTACTTCCTACTACTTGGGAGGCTCTCGTCCAATTACCTCCAGCTTGTTAAAACCTGATATTGTTGAAATTTCACCTCAAAAATCATTCCCTCTAGAAAACTATCTATGAGTTCCCATTCTAAGCCAGGTTTTCTCAATTTTGAGCTACCACAGTGCTATAAATTTTGCCTTCATAATCCTTAACACATACAACTATATTTTCATGTGTGTGAATAATTGCTGTGAGTAGGGCTCAGTAATCACTAAGCTCCTTGGGTGTATGGGCTGTGGCAATTCTTGAACAACACTGTATTCCCAGAAATTAGTACTGTTCCTAAAACAAAGTAATGCTTAATAAATGCCTGTTAAATTAATAAATTATTTAATTAAGGTCCTCAGTCTGGTTTTAAGTGTACACTCTACTGCCTACTAGCTATCTGACCTAGAACATATCTATATACATATTTTAAATAAAATAAAAATAAAATTATTTAGCTTACTAGTATATAATAGTTTTTACTGAGACAGAGCAAAGGTACAGAATGAGAGCATATTTAGCTAGAGGATAATTTTGAGATAGCTCTACCCTCTTTGCTATAAACAGAGACAAAGCCTGAGTTTATTGAACAGATTATGCTAGTAATGAAACAGTTTTACTAAGCTCTTAATGATCTACTGAGAGAAAAATAAAAAAATTTAGTTTTAAAATCATTGTAACTCATGTAATGAAGAATTTCATGTTTCCTATTTTCTAAAGATTTTTGACATGTAAACTTTTGTTTGTTTGCTTGTTTTGTGTGAGGCACTGAGCATTAGGTTGTTTTATTTGATGAGGGAAAATTAAGAATGATGAAATAGAGTGTTTCACATTTTATTTAATAACCATAAATATTTTATTTTATATCAAAAAATAAAAATCCCAAGAAAGAGACCTTTTATTATATTCTTACTCTTCCTCCCAGAATGATCCAAGAGGAGAAGAGAAAAAGCTCGCCAAGATGCTGCAGTTTATCTTTTTAGTTGTTTAATATTTAGGCACTAAATCTGTTTTCCTTCATAAATGAAGCAATATTCTAAATTCTGTGTTTTCAAAGATTAATTCAGATAAAAGGTAGTCCTCCATTTTATTGTTTAATAGCTTAATCAAAGTTAGAGGACTTTTATTCCAGAATCTGATCAGAGTTAGACTTCTGTTTAGGCATCTTCAGCCTGAAAAGGTTTCCAGTGAGATCATCAGAGTTCTACCCAGTCTAGGCACTGATCTTTCACTCTGAATATTGATTCTAGACCTAAGTCAAATGAGAGTGAAACTCTTAACCTGTCGTCCTCCATCTGCCCAATTTTTAAATTCCCAGGATAGGTAATTGATATCAAGGCACAAATGACAATAGTGGATTTATAATTAGAGTATCAGTAGAACCAAATCCAGGAACCAAATGAACACTGAAACATTTACAAATCACATACCAACTCCCTTGTGCAACAACAGACTGTTTCATCAACTGATCACAGATTCGATTTAATTGGCAAATATTTTTAAAAAAGAGAGAAAAACATATCATGGTGTCAAGTTTTTCTGGGTCTTGAAACAATTCTTTTCAATTGTGTGGACCTTCTCAGCTTAAAATTTGATTAGGTCCTGCCACTGGAAACCCTTAAGTACATTGAAACTATTGACATTTTTGGAATGATGGTTCCTATAGTCCCCAGGTCTCCAACTTTGAGCAGGAGAACTCTCAACTTCTATTTCCATGTGTCAGGGATTTTCTCCAAGCCCCACAATTACTCCTACGTTCTTGTACCTCAATTCTGAATTACATGGGCTCAAAGGACAGCTTCTACTCTTTTTCTGAGAAAGGTACTTCATAATAATAATAGGTGTGATATTGTGAAATATATATTTGGTTTTCATCTCCTTTGTTTCCTGACATATAGCCCCTAAAATCCTTGGAATCTCCTGAGCAATAAGTGTGAATTTTTGTATGCTAAACAGTAGACTGATGGCTGGGTTAGGGGCTCCTAAGTAGCTTCAGGATGGGGACTGGTCACTGAAAAGACCAAAGCATTATAAAAAAGGTTGGAACATTCAGTCCCATCTACCAACCTCTGGTGGGGTAGAGAGACTGAGGTTAAGTTGGTCACCAATGGTCAATGATTTAATTAATTGTGCCAGTGTAAACGAAGCTTCCATAATAACCCAAAAAGACTAGGTTTTGAGAGCTTCTGGAGAGATGAATACGTGGAGGTTTCTGGAGAGCAAGGCACCTGGGAAAGGCATGGAAGCGTCTCTCCTTCCCCCACACCACATCATATCCACTTCTTCATCTGATGTTCATCTGTATCCTTTGCAGTATCCTTTATAATAAACTGTTAAATGTAAGTAAAGTATTTCCCCGACTTCTGTGAGTCATCCTAACAAGTTAATTGAATTCAAGGGAGGGGATCATCGGAACCCTGATTTATAGCCAGTTAGGTGCAACTTACTTACAACTTGCAACTGGCCTCCGAACTAGGAGGCAGTCTTGTAAACTGAGCCCTCAATCTGTGGGATCTGACACTACCTCCAGCTAGATAGTGTCAGAATTGAATTGAGTTAGATGACATCCAGCTAGTATTCCCTGTAGAACTGATTGCTTGGTGGATGGTAAGGAGATATCGCCATACTTCTTGGTGACCAGAGGTAAGATTTTCTGTTTTGAGAATTAGAGTAGGAAAAAAAAACACTGATCTTTTCTATATCAAAATAGTCAATGATCTGAAAAACATTCATAGGATCTCCCTGCTCACACATACTATTGCCTTCTGAAATGGTCTGGCTCTGTGTCTCCACCCAAATCTCATCTTCAATTGTAAACCAAATTGTAACCTCAAGTGTTGGGGGAGGGACCTCGTGGGAGGTGATTAGATCATGATGGAGAGTTCCCCCATGTAGTTCTCATGACATTGAGTGAGGTCTCATGATATCTGGTGGTTTTATAAGGGGCTTTCCCCCACTTCAGTGTGCACTTCTCTCTCCTGCCACCATATGAAGAAGGACATGTTTGCTTCCCCTTCTGTCATGATTGTAAGCTTCCTGAGTCCTCCCCAGCCATGTGGAACTGTGAGTCAATTAAACTTCTTTATAAATTACCCAGTCTTGGGTATGTCCTTATAGCAACATGCAAACAGATGAATATACCACCTCTTAATTTTGTGTTTGCCAAATTTTTATATTTTAGTTTTTTCTATCACCCTCACTGATGTCATTTTTTGCCTGTTTGATAATTCCTTCCTCCTCTAGCTCCTGACTTCTTCTGGTTCTTACACTTGCACATAACATTGGCTCCTGAATAGTTGAATTAGACTTGTTTTTAAAATGCTAACTTAAAAGTCTTTGCCTCCCTTCGCATTTTCTAGAGTATCTTTTCATCTTTTCCTTTTCCCTACCTTTGGTATATATGCTACTCTGATGATTCTCCAAATGTCTTCTGCAACCATCATAAAGACCTAGATCTCCTTTTCTCAAGTTTTGCCTTGCTGCCTGAACTTTATATAAGCTCAGCTGGGCTTGGAAATTATCCAAATCTCCCCAAATTTGTTTTCACTATGCGATTACTATGTCTTCTATTTCCCACAGTTTCTACTTCTATTTCTATTTTCTGTAGTTTCTTTCTTGGATACAAGATTTTTTAACCTAGGTTTTAAAAAAAAGTTTTAAAAGGTTCCTCAAAAAGAGTCAAAATTAGACCCTGATTTTTAATTTTTACCTTCCATGCTGTAAGAATTGTTAAAAAACACACTATATTCTGAATTTCCATTTAAACAATGTTTTCGTAATATCTCTAAGCAAATATGGCTTTCAGACCAGATTGTTGCAGGAAAAGACCTCTGCATATTCCTTCCAGATCCAGTAGATTTTCCTTCATTTTGAGCTAACTTCGTTTCTTTTTTAATTACCTGCATAACAAAGGGTCTTATTTTTTACTGAAGGATTTTAACCTCCAACACACTCAGTTGGATATATGTAGTGTCATAATGAAGTTCTATTTAAAGTCAAGTAGAGGTCTAAAGGTCCTTAGCAAAGAAAAAAATAAAATAAATGAAATGAAATGAAATGAAATGAAATAAGGGAGACCATGGACACCCAGCAATCAACGCATGCAAGTAATCACAAAATGATATATTTTCATGTGAACATATGCACTCATGCAATGTATGAACTCCATTGAATGTTCTCAAGCATTCAGCACTGAAATGCAGAACAAATGAGGCTGAATAGAACACAGAGAGTCTAAAGACAATCATGTAGTCCTGCCCCTTCTCCCTACTTGACTCTCAAGACAGTGAAAAAGGACATTGGAAAACCTAGGAAATGCCGTACTTGATGCCTCTTAGAAGCTTCCTAAGAAATAGTGAAAAAGGAAAAAAAAAAAAAAAAACAACTTGAAGCCAATATTCTGAAATGGCATAAACTAACAATTTTTAAAAAGGGTGATATAGTAAGCAAGTGAATATGAAAAAAAAAAAAACTCCCATGTCTGCAAAAACATCAGAGATGATGGAAAAGTAACAGAAAGCACAGCATCTCTAACAGACCTCTCCTGAGACCTAGAAATTCTAGAAGTGAATAAAAAAGTTTTAATCCAAATATTTAATATATCATGAACTTTCAATCTTGAATTAAAATATGTGAATCAATGCTGTATTTTTCCAGTCAATAAATTTATTGTGAATCTGACTAAAATGTTTCCAATATTTTGGTATTTTATGAATTATTACTACTAAATATATTTGTACATTATTGCCCACAGCTAAATCATTACAATGTGTGTGTTCTAAATAGAATCCTATGCCTGCAAAAGATAGATTAAAAGTTATTAATGACTCTCTTAGTTGAGTATTATCATTTACTATAATGGAATTACTTTAAGAATTTGGCCCAGTAATATACTATTATTAAACATGTACAGAACAGTACAAGTAAAACATGCCAGGGAAACAATGTCTTTGACCTTCAGAAACTCAGTTTAATTACTTAACCAATCGAATTTATGGTCAACAATGCAGAACAGCTTTTCATTGTAGGATTCAAATATATGCCGTTTGTGCTGCATTTGGAACTCTTCCAGACCAGTTCTGCAATCTATTGTATATCAAGTTATATCCAATATCTCTTATTGATATACATTTTAATTTTGGATGATATTTATACCCAATTATTATAGTTTTTCTCAAAATGGCCTACTTTCAGAATTAACAGATTACTATATTTTTGCCATTGTTTATTTGGAATGGGAAGGGAAGTTTTCATTTAATGTAGTTCCAGTTTTGAAAAGCTTTTTTCAATTAACTAAAAAAGCTTATTCACACTGTAAAATCATAGAGTATATAACAAAATAATTGGAATGAATTATTCTAAGATAAAATTATTTAGGTTTGTGATTTACAAAGATTTACAAGATTGAATTACTCTAACTAGAGATACAATTCATTTTTTCTCTCAAATCTGAAAGGTTTTTGTGTTTTAACAAGGGTTTTACTTTGTGCATTCATTTTTTATTGATACATAATATTTTACATATTTATGGAGTGCATGTGATATTTTGTTCCATGCGTAGAATGTGTAATGCTCAAATCAGGGTAATTAGGGTATCCACCACCTTGAGAATTTATCATTTCTATGTGTTGGAATGCATTCATTTTTTAACAACTTTATTTTTTATTATTTTTACATTTTTGATTAAAAATTATTTAACAGAATATATTCAAAATATTGCCATTTAAACATATAGTCAATATTTTCAAAATTGGGTTTTCTTTTGCTTTTATTTTGAAGGGCTTTTGGTAATTTTTAAACATTTATTTTAGGTTCAGCAGTACATACGTAGGTTTGGTTTACAGGTAAATTGCATGTCACAGAGGTTGGGTGTGCAAATGATTTCATTACCTAGCATAGTACCCAATAGGTAGTTTTTCAATCTTTCCCTCCTCCCACCCTCCACCCTCAAGAAGGCCTCAGTGTCTGTTGTTTTTGTCTTTGTGTCCGGGTGTTCTCAATGTTTAGCTCCCACTTGTAACTAATAACACGCAGCATTTGCTTTTCTGTTTCTGCTTTAGTTTGCTTAGGATAATGACTTTCAGCTCCATACATGTTACTGTGAAGGACATTATCTTATTCTTTTTATGGCTGTATAGTATTCCACAATGCTTGTGTCTTTATGGTAAAATGATTTATACTCCTTTGGGTAATACAAGCAGTCCAATAATAGGATTGCTGGTTCAAATGGTAATTCTGTTTTAAGTTCTTTGAGAAATTGCCACACTGCTTTCCACAATGGCTAAACTAATTGACATTCCCACAAGCAGTCTATAAGTGCTCCCTTCTTCCACAACCTCATAACCATCTGTTATTTTTTGACTTTTTAATAATAGCCATTCTGATTGGTGTGAGATGGTATTTCATTGTGGCATTGATTTGCATTTTTTTAATGATTAATAATATTGAGCATTTTTTTCATATGCTTGTTGTCCATGTACATATATGTCTTCTCTTGAAAAGTGTCTGTTTCTGTCGTTTGCCCACTTTTTAATGAGGCTGGTTGTTTCTTGCTTGTTGAATTAAGTTTCTTATAGATTCTGTATATTCTACCTTTGTCAGATGCACAGTTTGCAAATTCTCCCATTCTATAGTTTTTCTGTTGACTCTGTTGATAGTTCTTTTCTAACAAGAAGTTCTTGTTTAGTGAGGTATAATTTGTCAGTTTTTGGTTGTGTTGCCATTGCTTTTGGTGTCTTCATCATGAAATCTTTGCCAGGGCTTATTTCCAGAATGGTTTTTCCTAGATTATCTTCCAGAATTGTTTTAGTTTTCCTATTTAAGTCTATAATTCATCTTGAATTGATTTTGATATGGTAAAAGGAAGGGGTCCAGTTTTTTTGTCAACTTTGTTCAAGTTCAGATAGTTGGAGGTTTGCAGCATTACTACTGGGCTCTCTGTTCTGTTCCATTAAGCTATGCGTCTCTTTTTGTAGCAGTACCATGCTGCTTTGGTTACTGTAGCCATGTAGTATATTTTGAAGTCAGGTAACATGTTGCCTCCAGCTTTGTTCTTTTTGCTTAGGCTAATCTTTGCTATTTGGACTCTTTTTTGGTTCCATACAAATTTTAAAATATTTTTTTCTAATTCTGTGAAGAATGTCATTGGTAGTTTGATAGAAATAGCATTGAATCTGTATTTTGCTTTGGGCAGTATGGCCATTTTAACAATATTGATTCTTCTTATCCATGAGCATGGAGTGTTTTTCCATTTGTTTGTGTCATCTCTGATTTCTTTGTGCAGTGTTTTATAATTCTCATTGTGGAGGTCTTTCACCTCCCTAGTTAGCTATATTCCTAGGTATTATATTCTTTTTGTGGCTATTGTGAATTGAATTGTGTTCTTGATTAGACTCTCAGCTTGGTGTATAGAAATCTTCATGATTTTTGTACACTGATTTTGTATCCTGAAACTTTGCTGAAGTTGTTTCTCACTTCTAGTAGCTTTTGGGCAGAGACTATGAACTCTTCTAAATATAAAATCATATCATCTGCAAACAGAGATCATTTGACTTCCTCTCCTCCTATTTGGATGCCTTTTATTTTTTCTCTTGCCTAACTGCTCTGGCTAAGACTTCCAATACTATACTAAAAATGAGTGGTGACAGAGGGTATACTTGTCCTGTTTAGTTCTTAAGGGGAATGCTTCCAGCTTTTGCCTATTCAATATGACGTCGGCTGAGGGTTTGTCATAGATGGCTCTTATTATTTTGAGGTATGTTCTTTCAATGCCTAGTTTGTTAAGGGTTTTTAACATGAAGCGATGTTGAATTTTATCAAAAGCCTTTTTTGCATCTTTTGAGATGATCATGTGATTTTTATTTTTATTTTGTCTACATGATGAATCCATTTATTTATTTGCATATGTTGAACCATTCTTGTATCCCAGGAATAAGGCCTATTTGATCATGGTGGATCAGTTTTTTGATGTGCTGCTGGAATTGATTTGCTAGTATTTTGGTTGAGCGTTTTTGCATCTATGTTTATCATGGATTTTGTCCTGAAGTTTTCTTTTTTTGTTGTGTCTTTGCCAGGTTTTGGTATCAGGATGTTGCTAGCCTCAGAATGAATTAGGAAGGAGTCCCTCTTACTCAATTTTTTTGGATAGTTAAATAACTCTCTAAAGGTATGTGGTATGTATGGTAAAATCTACCCATTTCAAGTATATAATTTAATGGTTTTTAGTAACTTTACAAAGTGGTTGTTCCATCTTTATGAATCAGTTTTAGAACATTTCATTCCTCCCGTATTATCTCATGCCCTGGACAGTTAATCCTTGTTTTCATTGCCAACTGCAGGCCGCCACTTATGTTGTCTTAAAAGCTTACCATTTCTGGATATTTAACACAATAATATAAACTAGATGGTAGGTATTAAACTTAATCTATTGGAGAGAAAGAAACTAAAGCAACGGGACTGTGATTCCTTTCCCTCCTTATTTAGTGAAAAAGAAAGGTGACTCTCCTGGGAATAAAAGAAGGTATGCAAATGATCTAATCTCCATATAAAATGTCATAACTGGACCTCATGGTAAAATAGCATTTGATAGCTGTTAGTGCAGAATGGTTTTAGGAGAATGTACATGAATGTTTAACGGTAATCAAACATAGGGTTTATAGACTTATAGGGTAAAATGTCACATAAGCAAGGTGACTATCAGAGTATAAAATGGATATATTTCATATCCTAAATGCTATGTTCTTTCCAGAAAGCCTGCAGCCAAAGATAGATTACAGTAGGGGTACTAGGGTCTGGTTGTCTCTTCCCAATTTAGGCCCTAATAGGCAAGCATTTTCTTCAAAATTCTCCACTGAGGGCACAGTATTCTAGTGATCTAGGCATACCAAAGTTGTCTATGCAAGTAATGGGTGGGATGCCAAGCAACAAAAACTCTTTTCAAAAAAAATTATATTCTAAAGATCCTCCACAACGGCAAAATTTTAAAAACTGGCAACACAAAATTCTGAAAAGAATATACAACATCCAGAACTCTCTTAAATTGTTGGTTGGCATGCAATGTGGCACAGCCTCTTTTGAAAAGCATCTGACAGTTTCTTAGAAAACTAAATGTATACTCATTCTATGACCCAGCTATTTTATTCATTGGAATTTATTCAAGAGAAATGAAAAGATGTTCAAAGACTTGTACAAGAGTATTCATTACAGCTTTATTAACAACAGCCCTACTGCAAATAGCCTAAGTGTTCATATAAAGAAGAATGAATAAGCAAACTATGGTGTATCCATAGAACAGAAAACAGAAATATCAGGAAGAAATTAGGGATACATACAACATAGATGGATTTCTGAAACATTATGCTGAGTAGAAGAGGCCTCATTCAAAAGAGCACAGAATATATTATTCTATTTATGTGAAGCTCTAGAAAAGGCAAATTAATCTACAATGAAAAAAATTATAATAGTGATTGCCTCTTGGGTGGGGAAGAAGGTGCAGAGATTGGGAATAGACCTTAAAAATGTTCTAGAGTAATGTTAATGGTGTATATCTTGATAGAAATTTGGTTTACGTAGTCTTATGCATTTCTCAAGCTCAGAAAACATAATTTAAGTTTTATTCGTTTTGTTAATATACATTTTACCTCTAGGAGGAAAAAATATTTAAAATATTGAGCTATAGTTAGTTATATGCATGCTAAAGTGCTTATGAGGAAGCATACTGATGTGCATACTGATGTCTGTAATATACAGCCACGCATTACATAATGGCATTTCGGTCAATGACAGTCTGCATATACAACAGTTGTCCTAAAAGATTATAATATCATAGTTTCATTGTATCTTTTCTATGTTTAGCTACCCAAATACTTACCATTCTGTTACAATTGCCTACAGTATTCAGTACAGTAACATGCTGTACAGGTTTGTAGCCCAGGAGTAATAGGCTAAACAATATATCCTACATGTGTAGTAGGCTATACCATTTGGTTTGTGTAAATATGCTCTGTGATGTTCACACAATGACGAAATTGCCTAATGACATGTTTATTAGAACTTCTCTCTGTCATTAAGTGACACATGACTGTGTTTCAAAACACATCGAAAAAGGTGGACTGGTGACACAGGGATGAATGTAATATATGATCAACAGTATACAAAGGAAAATGGTATACTCTACATATTGTGTATACTAGCATTAACTCTAAAATTCTTTCAGCTTGTTGTATATTTGAAACTTAGCATAAGAAAGCATTGAAAGTGTGTGTGTGTGTGTGTGTGTGTGTATGTGTGTGTGTGTAAAGGCCAACTGCATTCTTATTTTTCAAACACAGTATCAATACCGGAGGAGTGGAAACTTTACCTTTATTCATCATAGTTCTTAGGTTTGGACAGACTCCTTTAACACAAGACAGATTAATGACAAACAAACAAGTGTATGAATGCATGCCACACATACCACACTGGAGAAATCTCAATGGAAATACCTCAAAACGATGACTTAGCTCTACTTATATAACATCTTCAACAAAGAACAATACACTTGTAAAGGAATGAGAGACAAAGAAAAGCAGTTTTAAACTTCCAAGGGCATGCAACTGTGGTGAGGTAAATATTTGGAATGAAAGTAAAGGAGTAAAGTTTGTTTGCAGATTTCTCTGGTGTCATCTCTGGGTTGATGAGTCTAGAGTCATTGTCTATAAAGAATTTATATCCTATCTTTAGGCTGAAAGAGAAGAGGGTAGAGATTGCTGTTTCTTATTGCCTTTAGCTCAAAAATAACTTTTATCTCAAGGAGGCATTTTGGAGTGACATGCTGGCTTACTTCAACGTCTCACTGAAACTACTGTATTATATCCAGTTGCACCTGCTAGCTTCTAATACCTTCTTATTCAACATTATCAATACTTGTAGCTGATAAGTTAACAAAATGTCAGTTGAAAAGGTAAATAAATATTGATGCATGCCTATCTTAAACATTTTAACTCTAAACATATACAGATATGAAATATTTTTCAATGTTTTGTCGTAGGTCCACTTTTTTATTATTGTTCTAATGAGTACAAAGTTTTATGCTGCTTTTTTTCCATAAACCCTCCCATAATGCATTTTCTTTTATTGGCTCTTCAAATTAGAGAGAAAACCTAATGCAAAGTAACTGAATGCATAATTCTTATATATTTGTATTATTAATTTTAGAGTTTTCTAGCCTACATCTAATTGGACAAAATATATTTGAAATGCACCTTTATAGAGTCTTCTTAAAGCATTCATTTTAAATTTTGCTTTTTTTCTCATATTACATTTTAGATACCATGTATTAAATTGTTTGATAAATCATTACCTATCTATAATAGCAAACATACTTGGCATAAAGAGGTTAGATCCAAAACATAATTGCAGCTACATAATCAAAATTCTATTATAACACATACAATTTCCATCTGATATTATTATTTTTAAAACATTAGTTAAAAAGGAAGATAAACTAATACTTTCTAGTCTCAAAGACTATTGTTTATGTTGTAGTTCCAAATTCCCTTCTGCACAGTCCCGTGTGATTCCTGTTGAAAATTTCTCTCCTGATAAATTATCCAGAATATTACTGCCTGTTTCACTTATTTCTGCTCCCCATGTGTTCCTTTATCTTTTAGCTGTTCCCTGTCTGTCTCTCTTTCACCTATTCACTCTCTCTTGTGCATATGTCCTCCATCATTATCAGTATGGAAGATGCTCTACACTGGTTCAATCAACATCTATTCAAAATAATAAAATTTCCAGCCCACCTTGCACCTATGTGTGGCCACATGCACATGACATAGCTCTAGACATTGAATTATAAGCGGAAGTTCTTAGGGAGTGCTTACCTTCCTTTCTGAATAAAATAAAATGGAGATCTTAAGGGACTTCGGTTTTCATGTTTTTTTTTTTCTGGTTTGTTTTTTGTTTTTTGTTTTTTGTTTTGTCTTGTTTTGGTTTTGTGGGGGGTTTTTTGGTGTTTTGATGTTTTTGCTCTTTTTTTTTTTTTTTTTTTTTTTTGAGACAGGGTCTCATCCTGTAGCCCAGGCTGGAGTGCAGCAGTGTGATATCAACTCACTGCAACCTCCACCTCCTGGGCTCAAGTTATCCTCCCACCTCAGCCTCCCAAGTAGCTGGGATTAAAGTCATGTAATACCATGCCTGGCTAATTTTTATATTTTTTATAGAGACAGGGTCTCGTCATGTTGCCCAGGCTGGTCTTGAACTCCTGAGCTCAAGTGATCCACCTGTCTTGGCCTCCCAAAGTGCCAGGAGCATGAGTCACTAACACCATGTCCAGTCCGGAACTTCAGTTTTCAATCAAGCAAAAAATATTCAATTGTTTTATGCATCCAATATTTTCTAAGTCAAGAAAATATTTCAAAAGCAATTTTAACAAGGTTTAAAATTAAAATGGGGCTTTCTAATTAACAAATAGCTAACTAATTTTATGTCAGCTAAATATCCTATTACACAGTTGGTTGGTTTGTTCATATATAATGAATGAATAGGAAAAAAAGTGGCCATTTTGAGTAGATACCATAAGCTCATGCTTCTTAAAGTAGGGTAAGTATATTCAGTACTATCCTAAAAAGTATATGAAGGAACAGAATAAACATGTCACATTTAGCAAAGTATTCATTTTCTTTGAGAGTAGGTCACTTTAAACATTATATTAAGATAACATGGGTATTATATGGAATAGAATGAAAAAAAAACTTGCACTAATATAGATTTTAAAAGAGCCTAATTTTGAAGGATGTCATGAAGAATATTAAAAGTTGGCTAGGTGCGGTGCTTCACACCTGTAATCCCAGCACTTTGGGAGGTTGAGGTGGGCAGATCACTTGAGGTCAGGAGTTTGAGACCAGCCTGACCAACATAGTGAAATCCTGTCTCTACTAAAAACACAAAAATTAGCTGGGCATAGTGACAGGCACCTGTAATTACAGCTACTTTGGAGGCTGAGGCAGGAGAATTGTTTGAACCCTGGAGGTGGAGGTTGCAGTGAGCTGAGATCGTGCCACTGCACTCCAGCCTGGACAACAGAGCAAGGCTCTGTCTGAAGAAAAAAAAAAAAAAAGAATATTAAAAGTTGGGCTTCTGAGTACAGATGACCTTTTTCTACTGACTTTGTACAAATCAATGTGAATAATAAATTATATTATTGATATCTATGCTGTCTCATCAGTATCACTATAGGAAATAAAAGAGATCAGGAACTCTCTGCTGCTTTATGTAAAAATTCAAAACAGTCTATGAAATCTGCTCTTAGGATTTCTCTCCCTGTCTTATTACCAGCCACAAGTGGGAAAGATAATGAGAGTAAATACTCTCCCCCAGAATTAGACTCTTAAGCAAGTGAGACAGTGATGTTTGCTGTGATGGACTTGGGCCTGGCATGGACAATGACAGCAAGATGTGACCCAAACTATTCCTGTAGCATAACCTCAAGGGCAGCTCTTCCTGCCAGGTTCCTCCAGCCCCATGCACAACTATCTTGAGTCCTGTTTCTTTTTCAACCAACAGTTCTGTGAGTCTGGAAAAAAAATTCAAGTAGACTTATTTTCTTGCTTAAGTTCATCACAGTTGATTCTTGTTTCTAAGCAGCAAAGACAGACTCTTCACCCCTCATTCAAACAATAGGAATAGCAAAATGACTCAAACATCACAGCATCAAAGTTAGGCCAAGCAGGTTTGGCGTGGTGGCTCAGGCCTGTAATCCCAGCACTTTGGAAGGCTGAGGTGGGTGGATCACATGAGGTCAAGAGCTCAAGACCAGCCTGGCCAACATAGTGAAACCCTGTCTCTACTAAAAATACAAAAAAATTAGCTGGGCATGGTGACAGGTGCCTATAATCCCAGCTACTCAGGAGGTTGAGGAAGGAGAATCGCTTGAAACCAGGAAGCAGAGGTTGCAGTGAGCCAAGATCGTGCCATTGCACTCCAGCCTGGGCAACAAGAGCAAAACTCCATCTCAAAAAACAAACAAACAAAAAGTTAGGCCAAGCAATCACAACACCAGGATTTAATAGCAATGGGAGAGGCAGCATTAAACTCTAAATTGATATTATTTTATGGTGCAGTAATTACTTATATTTTGTTAAGAATAACTGTCCCGACAAAATTCTGGTAGGACTCAAAGAAAGAATGTGCCAACCTAAATGCCTTCTAGTCGGTCATCACTCACCCACATCAGAATTTCATGGGGTGTTAGGTTAAAATGCAGCTTCTGCAGCCCATCCCAGAAGTGAAACAGATTCTTCAGAAGGAGCCTAAGAATCTGAATCTTAAGCAGCTTTGTATTGATTGATATGCAAATTAAAGTTTGAGAACAATGGGCCTAGGTGAATTTTTTAAGATGTACTAAAACAGACATTACACATGTTTTATTGATAGCAGTTAAAATTTCTTCCTGAATCTTTGGTTAAAACAATGTTCTTAACAGAGTCACGGTGCTGTAATATAAAGAGCTAATGCTTGAATATCCCCCTTCCTGTTCTATAAATAACAAATTGTTATCCTCTGAAATCAAATATAAAACTTTGCTTCCTTATTTCTTTTCTCTATATTTTCTCATTTTCCTATTCTCTGCCTGATTAAAACTAAAAAGAAATAAATAAAAAGAAGGCAGTGGCATATCCTTTACAAACTCTTTACCTGTTTTGGCATGTATCATTTAAGTGATGAATTGCACATGTTTGTTAGTGGCTCAACAACTTGGTTATTTAGTTTTGGAGCTTGCAGTCAGTTTCCTTGATTTATTGCCCTGGGAAATAATAATCCAAGAACAGAGAGCTATCTCTGTATGTATCTAATACAGAAGATAAATTTTATTCTAGAGTCTAGAGCACAAACCACTAGAGATTAATATGAACAATGCAAGATTTTCTCATTTTTATAATATCAAAAAGTAAGAGAATAAGTAAAAAGAAATATAATATTCCGAAGGAGATAAGCAACTAACCTAATTTTACTTTTTTTTTCATTAAATGGTTTATCTTTAGTAATAAAGTCTCTACCAGCTCACTTTTATACATCAAAGCCATACCGATAAATGCATGATATCAAATAAAACATTAAACTTCTAAAAAGAGCATTTAGAGAGGAATCTCTTCTTAAAGCATTGGTTTATAAAGTTACAAAACAAAAAGAATACATATAAAGATGTCAAAAACTTATTGATCACAGGCAGAACTTTAAAACTGTCTCTTTCCTCATTCCCTTCCTTAGTCCCCTCTCCAGGAAAGGTCAGGGTTGATGGGCAAGCTCATTTTCATGTCTCCCAGTGCCACAGTTTGTAATATTCACAGTCTTGAGCACAGAAGTTAAAGGCCTGAGCTTGTCTGGGTGTTCCCTTCCCAGCTCCCTTTCTGAGCCTCTAAATCTCTATTCCCATGTGGCTGCAAGAGAAGAATCAACCACTACTCAGGAGCTGCACTACCCTAAAAAGGTCTCTGGTCAAGTGTCTAAGCAAATTCTGCTCCCAGTCTTAGAAGCAACACATTAGCACTACTTACGCTACCTGGTCATTACACTACTGGTCAGCATGGGCTTTTCTCATCATCTAGAGGTAAATTTTTATAATACCAAAAAAAGGGAATAATCATCTCCTAGCAAAGTTCCTATAATGTAATACAACCATTCTCGGATCTATATTAATAGGAAATCAGTATCATATATCTTTTGCAATGGGAAAAAACATAAAACTTGTTAAAATCCCAGATGACACACCTGCTACAGAATTTTAAGAACACTCCTTCATCAGAGTAAAGAATAATTAGGTATTTCTCAGTCAAGAAATACTGGTACTAGACAGTAATCTGTTGTGTGCAGTCAAAAACAAAAAGGACAATTCAATTTGAGAAAATTCATGCTGCATCCAATGAAGTGGAAAAGTAGAACAGGCCAAACATGAGTCATCACCATAACTGAATGACTGAATAGATGTCCTGTCAGCAATATCATCTCAGAACATATTAGATAATAGACACACAGAGAAAAGAGACTAATTATAATTCCTGCTTAACAGTACACCTACTGAGTCTCCTGCATGCTCAGTAATAATAGTTTGAGTGCTTTCTGCATGGGTGTGCATTGTATTTAGTAAGAGTTAATAATAACACCTGACAGTTAATAAGTGTTTAGCAGTGCCAGGCATTGTGTTAAATGTTTTACATGAATTATCTGATTTAATGCTCAGAAGAAGCCCACAAAGTACTATTAACCCCATTTCCAGCAATGAGATAACTGAGTCTTAGATTAAGTAGAACAAGCAAAATCACACAGCTCTTAAAAGATTGCAGCCCAAATTCAAAACCAATCTGCCTGGTTTAGGAGTCCTCTCTCATAAGTACTATGAAATGTTATATAAATTACAAAATTTTACAAAGGTGGAAAATAAGTTCCAGATTTTTAAATAATTTTCCAAAAACTAATAGGTAGTTAGAGTTTTATGATAGACTCAAAGCTGCTTATGTTTTTTTACTACGCCATATGCTACTGCTTTGTCAACAAACAGAATCAGAAAAAAATTAAGCTTCTGGAACAAAGATTGAGTTTAAAAACAATAATCCTTAAAATAAGGTGCAGATTTCACCATTTTTATTAATCCTTCTTTTATTTACAATTACAGTGCACTTTGGAAGCAATGCAACAACAGGAAGCAACATGCCCAAATTTTATCACTCACCACGCAGGAAGGAACACCAGCTTCCAGACTAAACATTATTTTGAAATCACTTTATACTAAGGTTGCCAGTAGAAGCTGTCACAGCTTTGCAGTAAAGAAACAAACACAAGACTCCTGTTGGGCATAATATGCAGTCCCATAATCAGCAATGAATTAAGAGTCCAATTCTAGCTGATATGTAAGAAACAATAACAGTGACTGCTAAACTCAGATAATTAATGGAACTTTTAAAGTGTTATTTTTCTAAAGATGACTTAATGACATGTAATTTTCAATCATTTTTAATGGTTTATAATTAATTGTTTGTGTCAGTCTGCTGGCATCTCTAAAGTAATCGTAAAGTGGTTGCTAGCACATAGTGTTAATATCCAATAGTTGGGACAAACTCAGAATGAATATCATTACCACTAAGAAAAATTTACTCTGAGTATAGGTTAAAGAAATACAGTAGTTTGGACCTTAAAGACTATTTAGTCTGATATTTTCTACCTAGTAGGAAAAATTTAGACACATGGATTCAATTTTCAGAGTAAGATAACATCTAACTAGAGAACTCTAACATAATTTTCTCCACATAAAACATCTAGAATAGCAATACCCAATATTTTCACTGAAATATTTAAGAAAATACAGAATACATTTAAAAACAACACTTCCAGTGCATGGCACACACCTATAAACACAGCACTTTTAAAGGATCAGGTAGGCAGATCCCTTGAGCTCAGGAGTTCAAGACCAGCCAAGGCAACATGGTGAAATCCTGTCTCTACAGAAAATATGAAAATTAAGTGGACATGGTGATGCACACCTGTAGTCCCAGCTACTCAGGAGGCTAAGGTGGGAGGATCACTTGAACCCAGGAAGTCAAGGCTACAGTGAGCCGAGATCATGTGACTATTTCCCAGCCTGGGCAAGAGAGTGAGACCCTGTCTCAAAAAACCAAAGCAAAAACAATAAAAACAATAAAACTCTACACTGTAAAAACTTATACTTACATATTTCAAATTACTGATAGATCTATGATGAAATCTTATAAACTACAAGATATACAGTACTTAATAATCATAATCAAAGCTCGACACATGCTTTATCATTGCTAACAAAGAAAACAAGAACAATGCATTTCACTAATAGTTGGCAGGAGACACTTTCTCCTCCTAGTTTTTCCCCTTGCTAAAGATCACAAGATTTTCACAGACTATAAAGTGAGGTTATTGTTTCATGAGACACTAGATTGCCTCTTTTACTTCAAATAGTATTTCATCTTCCTCAAATATTCAGAAATGGCTACCAATGGTGCAAACTGAAACAGGTTAACCATGAATTCAAAAGATCTGCCCTAATTAAATTCCTGCTAGACACTGTAAATTGGGCCAAGGAAGCGTATCAATCCTTTCTGCATCTGGAAGCTTAAGAAACTACATATATCCAAATGAACTGGGATCACAGCCAAATATGAATCATAATCATTCTGTTGGCAAAGTTTGACTCTAGAGATATCTCATCTTATTTTATAACAAATTAATTCTTTTAAGAGCTGCTAAGGCCAAAAAATATAGCAAGTTGATGAAAATAAAATAATATTTGAAGACCAGGAAGATGAGCATATTAGTGATTATCAGATGTATCATTTTCATAATATATATTTTTAAAAACTATTTGGTCTTTTTAATAGACTTTAAATCAAGGCAAACCCTTTGAAAGAAATGTAGAGACTTCTGCTTAAATACCATGGATTGAACATCCATATTTATATCCACTCACTTTTAAAATATCACTGAAATACAATAAAGAATTATTTAGATATAAATGTAAAAGGACAAAATGAAATATAGAGAAGATAATAAAAGATGAGAAATATGAATAAATTTAGGAAAAGTCTTAGTGGAAAATTGATGGGTGGATAATAATTGAATTTTCAAAATACTATACAGAAAACTGATACCTTAATGTCTACCAAAAAAAAAAAAAAAAAGCCCAAGTGGATTATATGCAATGTATTTACAATTAAATGATATCAGACTTCTCAAAAGCAAAATTAGAAGCTAAAAAAGTGAAGAAATTCCTGAGAGGAAAGCATTTGTTTAACCATTAGTTCTATATCTAGCCAAAATATCAAATCAAATTCAAGGGTAGGATAAAAACGTTTCTAGACACAGAGTGTCTCAAAATAATTCTCTCTCATCCACATCCTCTCAGCAATCTCCTGAAGAATGTGGTCCATTGAAATAGAATAATAAACTCAGAGAAATTGATGGGATCAACATAATTAGGGAAAACATAAACAAAATCATCAGGACCAAGGAAATTCCCAAAACAACAGCACTTTATCAAACTGAGAATGCAACACATCTAGAATGGATTAGTGGAAAAATATGGAGTGGATATCTGAAGAAAAAACACTTGGACTGACAGATCTCCTTAAGGCTTATGTATTCTATAGAGTATTTAAAGAAAGATTAGTTCTATGTATGCAAAACAGTGTAGACTACTAAAAAAAAGTAACTATTAAATCCAGGAAAAACAAAAAGTCACAATAGAAAGAAAATATCATCATATTACACATGCCTCTGAAAAATATTTATGTAAAGAGAATGATATAAACAGTAAAAGTTAATAGGAAAAGCAATATAACTGTTGATAAGATACAAGAGGAAATATGTGAACATGAGGGAAGTGATGGCAAGAGAGATAACTCCTCATTTTCCATGGTAGAAAGTTAAGATAATGTCAATTTAAAATCAATGAATTGTAATATAAACATATTTTGTAGAAATATAGCAATATCACTTGAAGAATTAGCTAAAATGTTTTACAGTGGCTGCCTTCAGTGAAAAGAGCTGAGTTAAAGATTATGAGGAAATAAAAAGTAGACTAACAATTAAAAATTAAGCAGCAGATTACATACTTGAGATCAAAATAAATTAATCAGTGACACTAAGAAGAAATTTGAGAAGTAGAAATATGTACTATATTCATGGATTGTAACATACAATACTGTGATGTTGCCTGTAAATGTATTCATAGAATGAATGTATTCCCAAGTACCCCAAAAGATTTTAGGGAAAAGAAATTGGCAAACGTATTTTTAAATATGAATGATGGTGCGAAGAGCCAAGAACAGCTAATACACAATTGAAGAATAAATAATAAGATGGTATAGTACTTATTACCAAGTTAAAATAATTAGAAGAATGTGGTATTAGCGAAAAAAAGAAAAAAAAAAAAACTTGACATGGATCAATAGAACAGAAAAGAAGGCCAAAACCCCACACGCATATTGACCCTTGACTTGTGTCTGTTGCAGGTGCTGTTAACAGCTTTCACCTTAAAGTTTTCCCAGGACCAGGTCCTTAGGTGATTGGAACCACCTGATGCAGAGGTGTCTGAAACTTATGCCTCTAACCCAGGGATTCCCAAAACCAGTTATGGACATGTTGTGGCACAAAAGTCCCGCTCCTTTGCCTCAGTACAGGCTCTGCAGCACAGTACAAGTTATGTTTCAGAACTCTCTGTGGGATCAGCTAAGGCTAGGCTTCCCCTCTAGCCATGTATTTCTTTAGGGCTTTCCTCTCTCTTTCCAACAATGTTTCCTTCTTCTGCCTACAGATTTCTTTTAAAGTACTTCTGTAATAAGTCTCTTGCTTTAGAAAACTCACCTGAAGTTCCGTATCTGTGGAACCCAAAATAAGACACAGCTGAATGCAAAATAAATGTTACTGATATATTCTTATCTACTAAATAAGTTGCCATCAGCTATTAGATGAATAGATGAGAGATGCATTTTATATACTATATATACAAAATCTTCATAATAAATGTGTATGGTATGTTGTGTGTTCTCCATCCAACAAAGTGATAGTGACTTAGTGAATGAGTAAGTTAAAATTATTATGGGAAAAAACTTCACAATATGTGTAAAGAAGTTTAAAAGTTATTAAATAGGGTTTACTTGTGATATGGTTTGGCTGTGTGCCCACCCAAATCTCATCTTCAATTGTAACTCTCACAATTTCCGTGTGTCATGGGAGGAATCTGATGAGAGGCGGTTGAATCATGGAGGTGGATCTTTCCTGTGCTGTTCTCATGATAGTGAATGAGTCTCATGAGTTCTGATGGTTTTAAAAACAGGAGTCTCCCTGCACAAGGTCTCTTTTTTTACCTGTTGCCATCCACGTAAGATGTGACTTGCTCCTCCTTGCCTTCCACCGTGATTGTGAGGCCTCCCCAGTCATGTGGAACTGTAAGTACAATTAAACCTCTTCTTCTTGTAAATTGCCCAGTCTTGGGTATGTCTTTATCAGCAATGTGAAAATGGATTAACACAGTAAATTCATAAGAATAGAGTGGGGCATGGCTGAAAGGCTACTCAAAAATGTGGAAGTGCCTTTGGAACTACATAACAGGCAAAGGTTGGAACAGTTTGGAGGGCTCAGAAGAAAGGAAAATGTAGGAAAGTGTGGAACTTCCTAGAGACTTGTTGAGTGGCTTTGACAAAAATGCCGATAATGATATGAGCAACAACGTCCAGGCTGAGGTGGTCTCAGATGGAGATGGGGAACTTGTGAACTGCAGCAAAGGTGACTCATGTTTTAGCAAAGAGGCTGGTGGCATTTTGCCCCTGCCCTAGAGATTTGTGATACTTTGAACCTGAAAGAGATGATTTCGGGTTTTTGGTAGAATAAATTTCTAAGCAGCAAGGCATTCAAGAGATCACTTGGGTGCTGTTAAAGGCATTTCATTTTATAAGAAAAACAGAGCATAAAAGTTTGGAAAGTTTGCAGCCTGAAAATGCAATAGAAAAGAAAATCCCATTTTCTGAGGAGAAATTCAAGTCACCTGCAGAAATTTGCATAAGTAACAAGGAGCCAAATGTTAAGCCCCAAGACAATGGGGAAAATGTCTCCATGGCATGTCAGAGATCTTCATGGCAGCCCATCCCATCACCAGCCTGTAGGTTTAGGAGAAAAAATGGTTTTGTGGACCAGGCTGAGGGTCCCTTTGCTGTGTGCAGTCTAGGGACTTGGTGATCTATGTCCCTGCTGCTCCAGCCATGACTAAAAGGGGCCAAGGTACAGCTTGGGCTGTTGATTCAGAGGGTGTAAGCCCCAAACCTTGGCAGCTTCCACATGGTACTGAGCCTGTGTGTGCACAGAAGTCAGGAATTGAGGTTTGGGGACCTCCACCTACATTTCAGAGGATGTATGGAAATACCTGGATGTCCAGGCAGAAGTTTGCTGCAGGGCCAAGTCCTCATGGAGAACCTCTGCTAGAGCAGTGTGGAAGGGAAATGTGGGGTTGCAGCCCACACATAGAGTCCCCACTGGGGCACCACCTAGTGGAGCTATGAGAAAAGGGCCACCGTCCTCCAGACCCCAAAATGGTAGATCCACCAAAAGCTTGCACCCTGCACCTGGAAAAGCCACAGACACTTAAGCCAGCCCATGAAAGCAGCCAGGATGGAGGCTATACCCTACAAAGCCACAGGAGCAGAGCTGCCCAAAACCATGGGAACCCATCTCTTGTATCAGTGTGACCCAGATGCAAAACACAGAGGTAATTTTGGAGCCTTAAGATTTGACTGCCCTGTTGGATTTTGGACTTGCATGGGGCCCTTGGTTTGGGCCAATTTCCTCCATTTGGAACAGCTGTATTTACCCAATGCCTGTACCCTCACTGTATCTAGGAAGTAACTAACTTGCTTTTGTTTTATAGGCTCATAGGCAGAAGGAACTTGCCTTGTCTCAGATGAGACCTTGGATTGCGGACTTTGGAGTTAATGCTGAAATGAGTTAAGACTTTGGGAGACTGTTGGTAAGGCATGAGTGGTTTTGAAATGTGAGGACATGAGATTTGGGAGGGCCCAGGGCTGGAATGATATGGTTTGGCTGTGTTCTCACCCAAATCTCATCTTCAATTGTAATTCCCACAATTCCCACGTGTCGTGGGAGAAACCTGGTGAAAGGTGATTGAATTATGGGGGTGGATCTTTCCTGTGCTGTTTGTCATACTGAATGAGTTTCATGAGATCGGATGGTTCTAAAAACAGGAGTTTCCCTGCACAAGCTCTCTTTTTGCCTGCTGCCATCCATGTAAGATGTGATTTGCTCCTCCTTGTCTTCCACCATGATTGTGAGGCCTCCCTAGCCATGTGGAATTGTAAGTCCATTAAACCTCTTTTTCTTCCCAGTCTCAGGTATGTCTTTATCAGCAGAGGGCTGATAAAACAGACTAATAGAACTTGTATGAATTCATATTGATGAAATAAACAGAAAAATATATTTTATATGCAAGGATCTTTATTGTAGCAGTAGTTATAATCATTAAAAGCCAGCAAGATATTTGAATGGTCAAAACAAGAGAATATTATGTAGCAATTAGAGGCATTTTTCTATAATCATTTAAGGATATGAATGGTAAGGGGAGGAATCAAAAACTACATATACAATGTAATCCCACTGACACTTAAAGTGAAAATATTTTTGCTGGTGTGAATGGAAAAAAAGATGAAAAAAATTACAGAAAAATGGGAGCAGTACTTATCTCCAGATGATGAAACTGATAAGTTTATGTTTCTTTATACTTTCCTGTAAATTATAAAATTTTTATGATTAGCATGAATTATTTTTATAATCTAAAAGATATATTTTGAAAGTCCATGGCTTGTGTCTCATCTTTGAAACCCATTAATTTAAATACATTCATTTACTTTTTCATGATGATCATCTAATAGAAGATAAAGTTATTCATTATCATATGCAAATTTTTAAAATAATCTTGAATTTCTAAGTAAATACTGCTTTTTAAAAATTAAACTGTTTAATTTTGGGCATTTCATGGGATAAATAGCCACTATTTAAAACATATATTCCTGGAGCCTAGAGAAATTGTCAGAGCAAATAAACTAAATGTCTGAATTACTACCAACTCCATCTTTCCTGGTCCATGACTTCTACTGAATCTTCTGAACATTTCCAGTCTGTGTTTAAAACTACAATGTGCCTTGGTCTGTGGGACAAATCCAGGGAAGTACTACAGGGCTTCAGAAATGCAATGTGGTTCTTGTCACAGAAATACGATCACTGACGTGTTGAGGTTGGATACTCAGTTACACTTGTTTTATTTCACAAAAACCCTTAAAGCTTAAGGTAAAGGAAGTCAACATATCTTTTATTTACTTATTTTCATTTCATACTTCTTTTCAAAGATATTTTTATTTTTCAAAGTCAACGTATTTTGTTTAAACAATGTTTTAAAATTGCTGCAATGCAACTTGATCTAGGAACACTCAAGAGGGCACTCATGTTTTCAATATAGCTCAGTTAGGAACAAAGGTTTTACAAATAGAAGGCACTTAGTGACCTACTAGTTTAATCCCATCACTTTTCAAATGAAACTGAGGCTCACAGGGTTAAGAAACTTGTCAAAGTTCAAATCCAATTATGACAGAGCTACTATGTATCTAATTCCAGTGTTTTTTTAACACCCAATACTGCTCAAATACCTGAGATCAGATGGTCAAGTCTGCAATTTTCTGATACTTGAAAAAAAAAAAAAAAAAAAAAAAAAACAGAGGTCACATGAAGAAAACAGCTGCAAATTGCATTATCAGTGATTATCTCTACTTTGGAGGAGGAAAAAACATGTTTTTATTTTTCCTAAATGGTAAAAATGTTGTATCTGCATGAAGTTTGTTTACATTCATCATTAACTTTTCTTCTAAAATTTTGTGAGTGAATACAGTGAGGCATTTTTTTCTTCTTTTAATGAGGCAAGGTGCAAGTATTACCTATAGTTAATTAATCTTAACAAACAAGCCAGTATTTCAACTGGGATTTTGATGTGTGAAAAATAGCACTTTTAGGACCTGATCCTGGCAGATCTGACTTAACAACCTGTAATTTAAAAAATAGCAAACTAGGAGTCACTCACCTCATGGCCTCACTATATGAGAAGACAGAATTTCATACCAAAGCAAAGTAAAACAATTTTTTCTACTGCTTATTAACAGTAAATTGAAGACACAACAATTTATAGAGATTTATTAGTGAAGAGGTAGATACTGGTTTAAAGAGACTTCTGTGCTGCTCTAAAGCATGCCTTCAATAGTGAATACAGAACTAGAGGTAACCATTACACATACTATTGTATACCAAAAAATTACTGGTACATCATGAGTCAGAATTATCAACATTTTAAATTGTAATAACTTCTAGTATGTTTATCTATGATTTATTTATATTCTGCCATGTTCCTATTATGAACTAAGGATGGCTTACAAAAATACATATTATAAAATACAGCACAATAGCAGAAATTAAAAGTTTTTAAGAAAAATAAGGCAAAAATAAAATTAGTTCAGGAAAACATGAAGGAACTACGTATGTGGGAGGTGGGGAGAAGAAGGAATAGTCTAAGTATGCTAACGTCCTTATTCATAGTTAAAAATCTGGAACCGTATTAAAAAAACAAAACGTAGTTAAGAAATTCGGTGACCTCATTCTCTTAAATTTTTGGACTTTTTTTTAATCTTAGAGAAATATTCTAGGGATTTATATTGCTTTGTGATTAAAAAAAAACAACAACAAATATTTAGGCCAGGCACAATGGCTCACACCTGTAGTCACAACAATTTAGGAGACAAAAGCAGGAGAATTGTTTGAAGCCAGGAGTTCAAGACAATTCTAGGCAACAAAACTAGACTCCGTTTCTACAAAAAAATATAAAAATTAGTCAAGTGTGGTTGTGCACACTTGTAGTCCTAGCTATTTAAGGATAAGGTTGGGGGGCAGAGCAAGATGGCCGAATACGAACAGCTCCAGTCTCCAACTCCCAGCGCGAGCGACACAGAAGACCGGTGATTTCTGCATTTTCAACTGAGGTACTGGGGTCATCTCACTAGGGAGTGCCGGACAATCGGTGCTGGTCAGCTGCTGCAGCCTGACCAGCGAGAGCTGAAGCAGGGCGAGGCATCGCCTCACCTGGAAGCGCAAGGGGGAAGGAAATCCGTTTTCCTAGCCAGGGGAACTGAGACACACAACACCTAGAAAATCGGGTAACTCCCACCCCAATACCGCGCTTTAAGGAAACAGGCACACCAGGAGAATATATCCCACACCTGGCCGGGAGGGTCCCACGCCCATGGAGCCTCCCTCACTGCTAACTCAGCAGTCTGCGGAGACCTATCCGCAAGGCAGCAGCGAGGCTGGGGGAGGGGCGCCCGCTATTGCTGAGGCTTAAGTAGGTAAACAAATCCGCTGGGAAGCTCGAACTGGGTGGAGCTCACAGCAGCTCAAGGAAGCCTGCCTGTCTCTGTAGACTCCACCTCTGGGGACAGCTCACAGCTGAAGTCCAATAGGGGAAGCAGCAGGGGCTGGTGCAGACGCGAACGACTCTGTCTGACAGCTTTGGGGAGAGCCGTGGATCTCCCAACACGGAGGTTGAGATGCGAGAACCGACAGACTGCCTGCTCAGGTGGGTCCCTAATCCCTGAGTAGCCTAGCTGGGAGACATCCCCCACTAGGAGCAGTCTGACACCCCACACCTCACAGGGTGGAGTCACCCCGAGAGGAAACTTCCAAAGGAAGAATCAGACAGGTACACTCGCTGTTCAGCAATATTCTATCTTCGGCAACCTCTGCTGCTGATACCCAGGCAAACAGGGTCTGGAGTGGACCTCAAGCAATCTCCAACAGACCAACAGACAGTCCTTCCGACTGTCAGACGGAAAACTATCAAACAGGAAGGACACCTATACCAAAACCCCATCAGTACGTCACCATCATCAAAGACCAGAGACAGATAAAACCACAAAGATTGGGAAGAAGCAGGGCAGAAAAGCTGGAAATTCAAAAAATAAGAGCGCATCTCTCCCTGCAAAGGAGCGCAGCCCATCGCCAGCAACGGATCAAAGCTGGTCAGAGAATGACTTTGACGAGATGAGAGAAGAAGGCTTCAGTCCATCAAACTCTCAGAGCTAAAGGAGGAATTACGTACCCAGCGCAAAGAAACTAAAAATCTTGAAAAAAGAGTGGAAGAATTGACAGCTAGACTAATTAATGCAGAGAAGATCATAAACGAAATGACAGAGATGAAAACCATGACACGAGAAATACATGACAATACACAAGCTTCAGTAACCGACTCGATCAACTGGAAGAAAGAGTAGCAGCGATTGAGGATCAAATGAATGAAATGAAGCGAGAAGAGAAACCAAAAGAAAAAAGAAGAAAAAGAAATGAACAAAGCCTGCAAGAAGTATGGGATTATGTAAAAAGACCAAATCTACCTCTGATTGGGGTGCCTGAAAGTGAGGGGGAAAATGGAACCAAGTTGGAAAACACTCTTCAGGATATCATCCAGGAGAACTTCCCCAACCTAGTAGGGCAGGCCAACATTCAAATTCAGGAAATACAGAGAATGCCACAAAGATACTCCTCCAGAAGAGCAGCTCCAAGACACATAATTGCCAGATTCACCAAAGTTGAAATGAAGGAAAAAATCTTAAGGGCAGCCAGAGAGAAAGGTCAGGTTACCCACAAAGGGAAGCCCATCAGACTAACAGCAGATCTCTCGGCAGAAACTCTCCAAGCCAGAAGAGAGTGGGGGCCAATATTCAACGTTCTTAAAGAAAAGAATTTTCAACCCAGAATTTCATATCCAGCCAAACTAAGTTTCATCAGTGAAGGAGAAATAAAATCCTTTACAGACAAGCAAATGCTTAGAGATTTTGTCACCACCAGGCCTGCCTTACAAGAGACCCTGAAGGAAGCCCTAAACATGGAAAGGAACAACCGGTACCAGCCATTGCAAAAACATGCCAAAATGTAAAGACCATCGAGGCTAGGAAGAAACTGCATCAACTAACGAGCAAAATACCAGTTAATATCATAATGACAGGATCAAGTTCACACATAACAATATTAACCTTAAATGTCAATGGACTAAATGCTCCAATTAAAAGACACAGACTGGCAAACTGGATAAGAGTCAACACCCATCAGTCTGCTGTATTCAGGAGACATCTCACATGCAGAGACATACATAGGCTCAAAATAAAGGGATGGAGGAAGATCTACCAAGCAAATGGAGAACAAAAAAAAGCAGGGGTTGCAATCCTAGTCTCTGATAAAACAGACTTTAAACCATCAAAGATCAAAAGAGACAAAGAAGGCCAGTACATAATGGTAAAGGGATCAATTCAACAGGAAGAGCTAACTCTCCTAAATATATATGCACCCAATACAGGAGCACCCAGATTCATAAAGCAATCCTTAGAGACCTACAAAGAGACTTAGACTCCCATACAATAATAATGGGAGACTTCAACACTCCACTGTCAACATTAGACAGATCAACGAGACAGAAAGTTAACAAGGATATCCAGGAATTGAACTCATCTCTACACCAAGCGGACCTAATAGACATCTATAGAACTCTCCACCCCAAATCAACAGAATATACATTCTTCTCAGCACCACATCGCACTTATTCCAAAATTGACCACATAATTGGAAGTAAAGCACTCCTCAGCAAATGTCAAAGAACAGAAATTATAACAAACTGTCTCTCAGACCACAGTGCAATCAAACTAGAACTCAGGACTAAGAAACTCAATCAAAACCACTCGACTACATGGAAACAGAACAACCTGCTCCTGAATGACTACTGGGTACATAACGAAATGAAAGCAGAAATAAAGATGTTCTTTGAAACCAATGAGAACAAAGATACAACATACCAGAATCTCTGGGACACATTTAAAGCAGTGTGTAGAGGGAAATTTATAGCACTAAATGCCCACAAGAGAAAGCAGGAAAGATCTAAAATGGACACTCTAACATCACAATTAAAATAACTAGAGAGGCAAGAGCAAACACATTCAAAAGCTAGCAGAAGGAAGAAATAACTAAGATCAGAGCAGAACTGAAGGAGATAGAGACACAAAAAACCCTCCAAAAAATCAATGAATCTAGGAGTTGGTTTTTTGAAAAGATCAACAAAATTGACAGACCGCTAGCAAGACTAATAAAGAAGAAAAGAGAGAGGAATCGAATAGACACAATAAAAAATGATAAAGAGGATATCACCACTGACCCCACAGAAATACAAACAACCATCAGAGAATACTATAAATGCCTCTATGCAAATCAACTAGAAAATCTAGAAGAAATGGATTATTTCCTGGACACTTACACTCTCCCAAGACTAAACCAGGAAGAAGTTGAATCCCTGAATAGACCAATAGCAGGCTCTGAAATTGAGGCAACAATTAATAGCCTACCCACGAAAAAAAGTCCAGGACCAGATGGATTCACAGCTGAATTCTACCGGAGGTACAAGGAGGAGCTGGTACCATTCCTTCTGAAACTATTCCAATCAATAGAAAAAGAGGGAATCCTCCCTAACTCATTTTATGAGGCCAACATCATCCTGATACCAAAGCCTGGCAGAGACACAACAAAAAAAGAGAATTTTAGACCAATATCCCTGATGAACATCGATGCAAAAATTCTCAATAAAATACTGGCAAACCGGATTCAGCAGCACACATCAAAAAGCTTATCCACCATGATCAAGTGGGCTTCATCCCTGGGATGCAAGGCTGGTTCAACATTCGCAAATCAATAAACGTAATCCAGCACATAAACAGAACCAAAGACAAGAACACATGATTATCTCAATAGATGCAGAAAAGGCTTTTGACAAAATTCAACAGCCCTTTATGCTAAAAACGCTCAATAAATTCGGTATTGATGGAACGTACCTCAAAATAATAAGAGCTATTTATGACAAACCCACAGCTAATATCATACTGAATGGGCAAAAACTGGAAAAATTCCCTTTGAAAACTGGCACAAGACAGGGATGCCCTCTCTCACCACTCCTATTCAACATAGTGTTGGAAGTTCTGGCTAGGGCAATCAGGCAAGAGAAAGAAATCAAGGGTATTCAGTTAGGAAAAGAAGAAGTCAAATTGTCCCTGTTTGCAGATGACATGAGTGTATATTTAGAAAACCCCATTGTCTCAGCCCAGAATCACCTTAAGCTGATAAGCAACTTCAGCAAAGTCTCAGGATACAAAATTAATGTGCAAAAATCACAAGCATTCTTATACACCAGTAGCAGACAAACAGAGAGCCAAATCATGAATGAACTTCCATTCACAATTGCTTCAAAGAGAATAAAATACCTATGAATCCAACTTACAAGGGATGTAAAGGACCTCTTCAAGGAGAACTACAAACCACTGCTCAGTGAAATCAAAGAGGACACAAACAATGGAAGAACATACCATGCTCATGGATAGGAAGAATCAATATCGTGAAAATGGCCATACTGCCCAAGGTTTTTTATAGATTCAATGCCATCCCCATCAAGCTACCAATGACTTTCTTCACAGAATTGGAAAAAACTGCTTTAAAGTTCATATGGAACCAAAAAGAGCCCGCATTGCCAAGACAATCCTAAGTCAAAAGGACAAAGCTGGAGGCTTCACGCTACCTGACTTCAAACTATACTACAAGGCTACAGTAACCAAAACAGCATGGTACTGGTACCAAAACAGAGATATAGACCAATGGAACAGAACAGAGTCCTCAGAAATAATACCACACATCTACAGCCATCTGATCTTTGACAAACCTGAGAGAAACAAGAAATGGGGAAAGGATTCCCTATTTAATAAATGGTGCTGGGAAAATTGGCTAGCCATAAGTAGAAAGCTGAAACTGGATCCTTTCCTTACTCCTTATACGAAGATTAATTCAAGATGGATTAGAGACTTAAATGTTAGACCTAATACCATAAAAACCCTAGAAGAAAATCTAGGTAGTACCATTCAGGACATAGGCATGGGCAAGAACTTCATGTCTAAAACACCAAAAGCAATGGCAGCAAAAGCAAAATTGACAAATGGGATCTAATTAAACTAAAGAGCTTTTGCACAGCAAAAGAAACTACCATCAGAGTGAACAGGAACCTACAGAATGGGAGAAAATTTTTGCAATCTACTCATCTGACAAAGGGCTAATATCCAGAATCTACAAAGAACTCAAACAAAATACAAAAAAAAACAAACAACCCCATCAAAAAGTGGGGAAAGGATATGAACAGACATTTCTCAAAAGAAGACATCATACAGCCAACAGACACATGAAAAAATGCTCATCATCACTGGCCATCAGAGAAATGCAAATCAAAACCACAATGAGATACCATCTCACACCAGTTAGAACAACAATCATTAAAAATCAGGAAACAACAGGTGTTGGAGAGGATGTGGAGAAATAGGAACACTTTTACACTGTTGGTGGGATTGTAAACTAGTTCAACCATTATGGAAAACAGTATGGCGATTCCTCAAGGATCTAGAACTAGATGTACCATATGACCCAGCCATCCCACTACTGGGTATATACCCAAGGATTATAAATTATTCTACTACAAAGACACATGCACACGTATGTTTATTGCGGCACTATTCACAATAGCAAAGACTGGAATCAACCCAAATGTCCATCTGTGACAGACTGGATTAAGAAAATGTGGCACATATACACCATGGAATACTATGCAGCCATAAAAAAGGATGAGTTTGCGTCCTTTGTAGGGACATGGATGCAGCTGGAAACCATCATTCTTAGCAAACTATCACAAGAACAGAAAACCAAACAGCGCATGTTCTCACTCATAGGTGGGAACTGAACAATGAGATCACTTGGACTCAGGAAGGGGAACATCACACACTGGGGCCTATCATGGGGAGGGGGGAGGGGGGAGGGATTGCTTTGGAGAGTTATACATGATATAAATGATGAATTGATGGGTGCTGACGAGTTGATAGGTGCAGCACACCAACATGGCACAAGTATACATATGTAACAAACCTGCACGTTATGCACATGTACCCTAGAACTTAAAGTATAATAAAAATAAATAAATAAATAAATAAATAAGAAATCTCATTCAAGATATGGGAGCTCCACCATGTGGTATGTTCCCTGGGAAGCCACTGGGTCCCCCAC
Organism: Trachypithecus francoisi; assembly: GCF_009764315.1. Taxonomy (NCBI): domain Eukaryota; kingdom Metazoa; phylum Chordata; class Mammalia; order Primates; family Cercopithecidae; genus Trachypithecus; species Trachypithecus francoisi. The sequence goes on along the minus strand of NW_022681458.1, from coordinate 55,387,994 downwards.
CACCTCCACTGGGGCTCCCAAGCTAGCTAGGCTTTGCTTCTTCAGGAAGCTCCAGGTTCTCTGAGACCTTATAATAGTACCTTGATGGAAAAGTTGAAGTCATATTTTCAGGCTTGCTTTGCTTCTCTGGTGAGTCGGAACTATGTCAATGGCACCAATCAGGAAGAAATTCAAACTGGTGTTGATCAGTGTATCCAGAAGTTTCTGGATATTGCAAGACAGACAGAATGTTTTTTTCTTCAAAAAGATTGTAATTATCTGAAACCAGACAATGCTATCAAGGAGGATTTCTTAGAACTAAGGAATGAATTATAGTGGAAAGACATGCTGGTCCAGAACTTGACACAGTTGGGGCATTCGTGGAGGTGCTGGAGGACATCAATGTGCAGCACAAAAAGCCAGCTGACATCCCTCAGGGTTCGTTGGCCTATCTTGAGTAGGCATCTGCCAATATACTTGCACCTCTGAAGCGAATCTGAGCAAAAGGACAAAGACTGTCAGCACGAGAGTGGCTGGTATCTGAGACAACTCTATGCAGACACTTTTTGCCACACATCCCTTCTTGTGGACTTGACATTTTGGAAGAACTCTGCCAGAAAATGAGTTGATTTTAGTTTTACGCTCCCATCTAAAATTTTTTCGCTATTTTTATAGCTGTTAATTTCTTGGGTACCTTATAAAAATGTCTCTGGCTTGGGCAAACCAAGTAAATTTTTTTATCTTTAGCAAAGTTTTAGAGTATTACTGTCATGTCACTTACAGATTATTTTTTATAATTTTTCCATGTTTTAAAAAAACTTTTTTATGACTTTTCATCTTTTTATATATGGTCTTGATTGTTACATTAGTCTGATCTCATGTAAAAATTATAATAGCCTGAGAATCAGGGGATGAGGATTTTGGTTGTAGGACTTTTATGATAATTACCCCATTCAGTGGTAGTTTAGAAAAATACGAAAGTTTGCTCTGTTTCAAGACTTCAAATTACCCCAAGAAGAATTTAAGGCAACAACATTTGTAATGCTTACATGGAAAATAAACAATATGCTCCTGAATGACTTTCAGGAAAACAATAAAATTAAAGCAAAAATAAAAAAAATTCTTTGAGATAAAACCAGAACACAAAATATCAACATCCTTTGGATGCAGCAAAAACATGGTTAAGAGTAAAGTTTATAGGGCTAAACACCTACATCAAGAAGTTAGGAAGATCTCAAATTAACCATCTAGCATGATGACTAAAGGAACTGGAAAAACAAGAACAAACTGCCCCCAAAGCTAGCAGCAGAAGAAAAATCACTAAATTCAGTCCAGGACAGAATGAAATTGGGACCCAAAAATCCATACAAATAATCAATAAAGCCAAAGGTTGGCTATTTGAAATAATAAACAAGATCAATAGGCTGGAGCTGGATTAATGAAGAAAAAAAGGAGAAGATCCAAATAAGCACAATCAGAAAAAAAAGGTGATGTTACAACCAATACCACAGAAATACAAAAGATCCTCAGAGACTATTAGGAACATCTCTATATACATAAACTAGAAAATCTAGAAGAAATCGTTAAATTTCAGGAAACACAAAACCTCCCAAGATCGAATCAGGAAGAAACTGAAACTGAACAGATTAATAATGAGTTTCAAAATTGAATCTGTAATGTAAAACCTACCAACCAAAAAAAGCCCTGAACATGATAGATTCACAGCTGAATTCCACCAGATGTACAAAGAAATGTAGGTATCAATCCTACTGCAATTATTACAAAAAATTGAGGAGAATCCAACTCATTCTACAAAGCCAGCATTATCCCGATACTAAAACCTGACAAAGACATAACAAAACAAAACAAAAAGTAAGAAAGAAAAGAAAACTACAGGCCTACATCACTGATAAATATAGATGCAAAAATCCTCAATGAAATTTGAGCCAACCAAATCCAGCAGCACATCAAAAAGTTAATCTACCACAATAAAGTAGGCTTTATTCCTAGGATGCAAGGTTGGTTCCACATATGGAAATCAACAAATATAATTCATTACATAAACAGAAAAGAAAAATCATATAATCATCTAAAAACATGCAGAAAAAGCTTTCGATGCAATCTAACATCACTTTATGATGAAAAACCTTTACAAACTAGGCATCAAAGGAATATATCTGAAAATAATAAGAGCCATCTATGACAAACCCACAGCCAACATCGTATTGAACAGGTGAAAGCTGGAAGCATTCCCCTTAAGAACTGGAACAAGACAAGGATGCTCACTCTCACCACTCCTATTCAGTACAGTACTGGAAGTCCGAGCCAAAACAGTCGTCAAGAGAAAGTATTTCTCTCTGTGAACAATATGATTGTATACCTAGAAAACCCTAAATATTCTGAGGAAAAGCTCCTAGAACTGAGAAGTGACTTAAGCAAAGTTTCAGGACACAAAAATAACGTACAAAAATCAGTAGCATTTCTATATAAGAATAATGTCCAAACTAAGAGTCAAATCAATAACATAATTCCATTTAAAATAGCCACAAAAACAATAGCTAGGAACTGATCTAACTACAGTGATTAAAGAATTCTACAAGGAGAATTACAGAACACTGCTGAAAAAAAACTTAAAAAACATAGCTGACACAAACAAATGGAAAAACATACCATGCTTGTGGATGGATTGAAAGAACCAATATTATTAAAATGGCCATACTCCCAAAAGCAATCTACAGATTCAATGCTATTCCCATCAAACTACCAATGTCATTTTTCACAGAATTAGAAACAACTATTCTAAAATTCATATAGAACCAAAAAAAGAGCCCAAATGGCCAAAACAATCCTAAGCAAAAAGAACAAAGTGAGAGGCATCACTTTACTCAATTTCAAATTATATTACAAGGCTACAGTAACCAAAATGGCTTAGCAAAGCCATTGGTAAAGGTACAAAAACGGACATATGGGTCAATGGAACAGAACAGAGAACCCAGAAGTAAAACCACACACTAACAACCAGTTGATCCTTGACAGTCAACAAAAATAAGCAATGAGGAAAGGATTCCTTATTCAATAAATGGTGCTGGGATAACTGACTAGCCATATTCAGAAGAATGAAACTGGATCTCTACCTTTCACTATATACAAAAGTTAACTCAGGATGGATTAAATATTTAAATCTAAGACCTACAACTGTAAAAAATCCTCAGAGAAAACCTAGGAAATACCCTTCTCAACATCAGCCTTGGTAAAAATATTTATTGCTAAGTCCTCAGAAGCAACTGCAACAAAACCAAAACTTGACACGTGAGACCTAATTAAACTAAAGAGCTTCTGCAGAGCAAAAGAAAAGGTCAACAAAGTAAACAGACAACCTACAGTATGGGAGAAAATGTTTGCGAACTATGCATCTGACAAATTTCTAATATCCAGAATCTACAATGAATTTAAGCAACTCAACAAGTCAAAAACTAATACCCCCATTAAAAAGTGGGCAAAGAAATGAACAGACACTTTTCAAAATAAGACATACAAGGGGCCAACAAACATATGAAAAAATGTTCATCATCACTAATCATCAGAGAAATGCAAATGAAAACCACAGTGAGATACCATCTCACACCAGTCAACATGACTATTATTAAAAAGTCAAAAAACAGATGTTGGCAAGGCTGCAGAGTAAAGGTAACATTTATACATTGTTAGTGGGTGTGTCAATTAGTTTTATCGCTATAGAAAGTAGTTTGGAGATTTTGCAAAGAACTAAAAATAGAACTACCATTTGACCCGCTAGTCTCATTACTTGGTATATACTCAAAGGCAAATAAATTATTCCACCAAAAAGACAGATGCAACTCGTATGTCCATTGCAGCACTATTCACCAAAGCAAAGACATGGAATCAACGTAGGTGCCCACCATCACTGGACTGGATCACGAAAATGAGGTACTTATCCAGCATGAAATACCACACAGCCATAATTAGAATGAAAACACGTCCTTTGCAGCAACATGGATGCAGCTGGAGGCCATCATTCTAAGTGAATTAATAGAGGAACAGAAAGCCGAAACACATGTTCTCACTTATAAGTAAGAGATAAACATTAGGTAGTCATGAACATAAGGATGGGACCAATGGACACTGGGGACTACAGGAGTAGGGAGAGAGGATAGTTGAAAAACTACCTATTTGGTACTGTTGGGTACCTATTGGGTACTATGCTCACCACTTGGGTGATGCGTTTTCCACCTGACGCCAAACCTCAACATCATGCAATATACCCTTGTAACAAACCTGTACATGTACCCCTAAATCTAAAATAAAACTTGAAAAAAAGTTAAATAATTATCAAATATTATATGCTCTGAGAATTCTGTCTTCCTACTCCCCCATCATACCTTTTCCCTACATTCTGCAATCCCTTACCTCACCTTTCATGTCTCTTCTAGCTCAGTAAACTATTAACCAGTTTGGCTTGCTCAAGCCCAAACCTAGGGTTACCTTTGGTTTCTCACCTTAAATCCATTATCAAGTTCTATTGACCCTACTTTCCAAAACTTTCCCTAATTTATCCATGTTGATGCATCTGCACTACTACCATCTCAATCCAAGCCAACATAATTCTCACTTGGACTAGGCAATAACCTTCTAATTGCCTCCTGACTAACACTCTTGCCCCACTTCAATCCATTTTACACATGACAGATGAAAGTACCTTCTAAAACATAAATCAGATCAATCGACTGCCCTGTCCATTATACTTAAAGTGAACTCTAAAATGTGGTACTTAAATTCTTTTCTAAATAGTCCTAACCATCAAATTCTAGCCTACTCAAAAGTCTTCATCCCATGCCACTCTTCACATTGCCTAATATTTTCTAAACTCCTTCACAGTTTACTAGTATCTGCTTGGAATCCATTCTTCTCTGAAATTTGACTTGTGTAGTTTTTCTTGTTATTCAACCACATTTGATTGTCTCTACTAACAGGTATAAAGAAAAAGAAATTTCCCTAAACATTAGTTGTATACCAGATAGCATGGACAAAATTACTTTTCTCAAGTAGAGAAATCACATTCAGAACACTACCTGCAAATGGGTTGCTATCTGATTAAGTTTATAGTATTCCTCTTTCCTTCTTCAGCCTCTGCCTCTCTTCTGCACAAGACAAACAGATAACTTTAATGGGGATGTGATATTAGTAACCATCTCTGCTTCTTGGAAGCACTTGATTGTGCTACAAACATTTGAAATCCCTCCAGGAGAGCTGTATTGTTTTGTTTACTCTTAGGGCAAGAAGAGGCAGTTACAAGGGCCTTCAATTTGACCCTCCTTGTTAACTAAATATGTCAGGGAACAAATGTGGGTATATTCTTTAATTGCTGAGAATATCCCTTCTAGCAGTTGCCTGATCTTTCAGAGTCAAGCAGCAGCTGCAGCTGGCAATCTAACTTGCTCCAGGATTTGTCATACCCATTCATGTGTTATGAAAACATAATATGTCATTTAGACATGATGGGTTCTAAACTATTTTGTTGTGCCTGATGCCATCAACATCAGCTTCAGAATATGGATCCTCACTTGTATGTAGACAAAGACAATGACTTACACAACCATTTTTCCATCTTACTGAGATAAATTCATATGACTCTCCAGACACTCATACAGCCTTGGGTTATGCAATGTATAGTAATTAACATTGCACCTTCTTGATTGTACTGCCTTTGTGGCTAAACCAAACCAATACAGTGATGATTCAGATCAAATTAATCAACAAATCCCAAACTGCAGTTATCTGTGCCCTTCAAGTTTTGTCTGTTTGTAGAGGAGAGTAGATCATAGAACGTCTCTCCTTTGGGAATGGGATTGTAGTCCTATCTATTGCCGTCGTAATTATTGGCAATGAAACCAAAGATCAGCAGTTCATTCCAAACTCCCTTGAGAAGGTGATAATGGATAATAGACTGACCTTAGATCACATCTTGTCCATCTCAAATGAGACCTACTGATCCTCTTAGCACTTATTAACAGTTGACTGGGTCCACAATCTTGTGGGGCATAGTTGAGGTCAATACTGCAGATTGGTCTCAAACGGCTGCTTGAAATTTTGTTGAGAGTATCCATAATTACATGCCGTATGAAACAAATTAAATGGATTTGGATTTAGCCTCTGTTTATCAGATTAATCAGAGTGGCCAATGGAGTGCACATACATGTGAAAATGTGAGTTTGGCTAAGAATAATTAGGGCGAAGGGGATTTATGGAAAGGCAATTTGCCATGAACTCTGAGCAAAACTGCATGATCTTGTATTCCATGAGTAGAAGGTCCTGACTGCTCTCAACCTCCAGCATTTGACAAGATTGTGTTTTCAGTGGCCAACTTTCAGGTATGAGGCAATGTTTCTGACAGTCGAAGAGCATGCATGCTATATACAAAATAGGCGATTCACCAAGCTCGTTGTTCTTCAGTTACAACTAACAAACCCACTGTGTGAACATCATCCACTTGGGCCCTCTGAATTATCCCTTGGGACTTGGGAAATAAGGAGAAATGATGCAAACATGATGCCCATGCTGCTTGCTATGGTGTGAATAATAAAGTTTCCTACCCTGGCCCAGAAATCTCATTTCTCCATGTCTTCTGTGAAACTGTAACAGGTATCCATAAAACTGTAACAGGCTAACTTAGTAGCTTCCAAGGGGAGGAAAATTAAATCCCAGACTTTGACAATAGTGACTGTTAGGTTCAGGTTTTAGTCAACCACCAGAGCACACTGTTAGAGCCTCTCCTATGTGTTCAAGGCAACACATTAAATCTAGAGTCTTTATTAGAGAGAGAGAGAGAAAGAGAAAGAAGACAGACAGAGAGAGAGAGAGACAGATGCCCTTATCACCTTCAGGTTTCTCCTAACATAAACCGGCAAAATCTTATCATTTGGGGCAAGTTTGGTATCTTCTTCTAGGTCACACTTTGTATTTATCTTCCTGTATCTTATAGGACCTTGAGTCTAAATAAATGTCTAGAAAAAAAAATGAGAGGAGGTGGGACTGAGATTCAGAATGATCAACATTCTCTAGAAAGGTGATTACTTCAAAAGAGCTCATCATAGATTCTTCACGCAAGGGAAGCTAATCTTCTCTGGCAGTGGGGAAGAACTGCTTCTGATGACAAGGGAGACCGAATGGAATTTGGGAGCCTTTAACTCAGAACCATCCAAGAAAGTACATTCTCGAAAAATCCAGTTTCCAGCCTTGGAATGCAGTGGTGATAGTACTGAGGTGACAACAGACATCTAGCACAAATGTAATAGAAAATAATTTATTGCATAAGTTTCAATATTATGCAAAATGATAAGATGAGACATGCCTCAAATGTTGTCCCCCTCTCCAACTCATACCTAATTTGAATTTCATTTATGGGTGTAAGTAAAATTAGAAGTTTGTCTTGTGTTAAAATGGAAATTTAAAAAGTTTAATAAAATGTCTATGCTACTTTGAATGAATCAATATGATGTTTTCTTGAGATCAAGTTTTAAAAAAGGGATAAAGAAACCGAAAATATGGAACTTTAAGTTCTTGAGAGGAATCTATTGCACAAAATAAAAACAAGAGGAGATAAAAGAAAATCAAGATATTGGGGAGATGAACTACCGTTTTGCCCAAGGGTAGGCTGAATGGAGTACAGGGAAAATTTCGTCCTACTTCCAAGGTAAAACAAATACAATAATTTAAAAGTATCCTTATTACATTGTCACAATAAACTCATAAGTTTAAAAATGGGTCATTTACAGAGAAATTAAGATTTCGTTTTATTTTATAATTAAATTTTTAATCCTTGCAGCATAAAAATAAACAAACTTAACATGATGCTCATGATATAAAAGATAATTATGTTTCTATCAGACAAATTTGAATTCCACTTTGCTTTTCTTAATGGTTAGTAGGATTTTTTCTGTTTTATTTAGAAAAACTTCAATTGATTTTTATTGATTTTTAATGGTCCCTCCTCGTCAAAAATAAAAAGTAGTATGATGTTTCTTTCTCAGTTAACTCATTTACCAGCATTACTGGGAGTCAATAATCTAGAAAGTGATCAAGCAATTGAGAAAGCTGAATTTCTTCCTGTGTTTATTAGGAATATAAAAAAACTGCTGCTAGATTGGACTAGCACACACACAAATCAACAATGTTGAAGTCCCTAATTCCTTTCCACTAGTTATTAGAAGAGATCCCAGGATATATAAAAGAAATTGTAATCCCCAAAGAAGACATCTAGGCAAAATTGCCTGAATGATACAAAAAAGATATGTTGGTAAGGAAAAAGAGAAAAGATTAAGATAAACACCAGAGTTTGCAGAGCAAAATGAGAAGAGCTGAGACTAGTAATCCCCTGTTGATATATGATAGGAAGCACTGGTGCACAGTGCCTTTCAAGATACTGGCACTATGAACTGAATTCATTACAGAACATGATATACCTGTGCTCTGTCTGTGAAGGTTCTATGTCAAAAATAATAATGGAGATCAAAAATTTCAATCTTACTGACAGTGCCGAGGGATGATGCCGTAAGACTGTGCTGGCAACTTCATCTTAAAGTTCTGTTTTCAATTATTATAAATGTTCTAAAAAAAACACTTTAGTGCTGTTATTTTTCAACTGGTCTCTTGGTGATACTGTAAGAAAGATTGAGCAAAATCTATTCAACTGTTTTGTGTATTTCATCTAGTAAATATGTATTATTTTATGATATTAATCCATAAACGTGTCACAGTATTGTTCCCTGTACTGATCAAAATACATTTCCTGGGATTTAGGATTAGATATATTTTGTAAGCACAATAAATAGTAAATTAAAGTTTTAACAAAACAAAAAATGAAAAATAGAAGAGAAGGCAAGAAATATATAGTATAAAACATGATAAAGAGTATTAACCTAAGTCACACTCTTAGGTAAAACATATTTGTTATAAGTATATTTTCACCCCAATTTAATAATGTCACATCAAAAACCTGCCTAACGAGTAAGTTTACTTGAATGATTTCTAATGTGTCCCCCAACCTTCCCTAATTGACATCTTACCTAATGTCTAAAATTTAATATTTGAAATTTTCTCTTTCAGACTAAAACAGTCAAGTTGGTTGTTGAAAATGGTACATTAAGCTTTTTCAGACCTTTCTCCTTTAATGTAGAGCATGTATATGATTCCTGAGTATGGAACAATCTGGAGACTTCTCAGAAACATAATATTAAATATAGAAAATACATGTCTCATAATGATGCCTACAAGTATGATATCTAAATAAAGTTGTAAAACACACAGATACACAAACTGCACATGCTGGTTACAGACATATGTAAATGTAATAGCATGTAAAATCAGGAAAAAGTACGATTTTTAAAAAGTGAAGTTCTCTAAAAAGGAAAGAAAAATACCTATAATGAAGAAATTCAAACAATATAAATAAGATAAATATATCTGAATTTAGTTATTTTTAAATATTATCTGCTTTAAAATAACAATATATCTGTTTTAAATACTCCACAAGACTTAAGATTCTCTCTTTGCTGTTACTATCAAGGTGTCTTAAGATTTACTTAGTTCTTATTATGATAATGTCAAAAATCACTCTATTTTCCAACAAATATCACTATTGTATTCCATGATACATCTTGTCTTTATTTCTGATATTTAAAAATTCTGAACACTGAGAATTCTGAACACTCAGTACTTGCGTGAGTCTTGAGCACAGAGAGATGCAATCACATTTCTCATCATTAGTTGACATTCTCTTCTAACGTTTTGAGGAAATTAAAGCCTATCTATAAGCACAGGCTAATGAAAGGGAATTATAGCAAGTATTAGGAGATAATTGTGTAAACCAGGAGATGCTTATTAATTATCTGATGATGATTTAATACTAATACATATTAGTCTATTTGTATTTAGAAAAAAAGCAGATGTAATAAAACCAGCTGCCAACAAGAAAAAAAATGTTCATTATGAGTTTCAGTTACTTGTAAATGTCTATCTGGCAATCTATTAAAATTATATATATAGATAGATATATATATATATCTATATATATATAAAATAACAGAAGTATTCAAAATACTTAACCAGTATGACATGGGTTTCAGGCAATAAAAAAGCAGATTGACCAATCAGAACAGAAACTGATTATAAACAAAAGGCAAATCACACTCTTCTCTTAAGGGACTTAGAAAAGGTAAAAAAAAATTATAATTCCTTACTATATATGGTCCTGCTTTCTCATTTAATAGCAATGCTTCTCAAATTTTGATATGCATATGAATCAACTAGGAATCTTGGGAAAATGTAGATTCTGATTCATGACATCTGGAGTGGGTTATAAAACACTGTTATTCAAAGTGTGGTCTTCAGACTATTAAAACAAGTGTCATCTGGGAGTTTGTTGGAAACATACAATGTCACAGCTTTTCCCAAACCTACTGAAGAATAATCTACCTTTTAATAAGATCCCTGAATAATTCATATTTCAAATATTAAAAGTAGGAAACACTGTTCTATTTGACATATAACCTGGTACCTATAATTGATCAAAGGCAAAAAAGGGGATGGGGAAAATTTTAGAGAATAAGAAAAACTCAAGAAATGTAAATCAAATACAACATGTGAAACTTGGTATATGAAGTTTGTTGATAGTAAAGAACTATTGTTAATTCCATTAAATTTGATAATTGCATGTAACTATGTAGAAAAAACAGCAAAATATTAATAATTGTTCAAACTAACCAATGGGTATATGAAGGGTCATACATAAATCTCTCTACTTTGTGTATGTTTGAAATTGCTCATAATAAAAGTTAAACAATCACCAAAGATTATTAATTAAATATTGCAGCTTCTGTGAGTCAGGAATTCTGACACACAGAAGCTTAGGGTCTGTCATGAGGTTGTAGTCAGATGTTGATGAGGCCTGCAATTATGAAAGCTTGACTGGGGTAGTAGGATCCACTCATCACATGGCTATGTGACTAGAAAGTTAGTGCTGGTAAGTTGGTTCCTGTCCACTTGGGCCTCTCCAGGAACTGTTTTAATGTTCTCATGACCTGGTGGCTGGTTTTCTCCAGAGCAAGTAATCTAAGAGATCAAGGTGGGGACTTCACTGTCTTTTATGATCTAACCTTAAAAATCACATCCCATCTCTTCCATTGTATTCTATTGGTCACTTGCTTTCAGAGTGTTCCAATTACTGCAAAGGAGAATAAATTAGAGTGGAACAAGATTTGAGGCAAGGACACCAATTTTGACAATTTTTTCTACACCTTTTTTATCTCACTCAAAGATTTTTGGCAAATTACAGAATTTAAAACTAAAAGAATACTTGTCCATCAGATTGGTGACACAGGGTAACTGCTCTAATAATCTCAAATTTTCAGTGGCTTCATACAATAAAACTTTCTTTTTTACTCAGGCAATAGCCATCCAGGTCAGCAAAAGCTGCTTTGTGACCCTCAGCTTTATAGTCTTCTCTGTTCAGCAAATAGAGAAAGGAAGCCATATTTGCCTGTGGGAATTTTTAAGGGCCAGAACTGAAAGTGGTGTATGTTACTTATACCAGATTTTATTGGCCATAATTCAGTCACATAGACACCTCTGAATGCAAAAGAGGCTGTATGACTAGAAGGAAGAAGTTCATTTGTTAAACAACTATCCAGTTTATGTCCTAGGAATCTTCTAATCTGTATGTTTTAATTTATAATGGAAGGATATTGGGGTCCAGGGAGATAAAGGACACATAATGAATGTCAGTCTGGAACCAGAATTTACATAATTTGATTCCCATTTCAGTTCTCTTGTCTTTCTATCAAATGGTGCTAATTTGTTCTCACTCCTATGTTCATGATTTCTCATTTGTTCTTTAATTGAATTTATTTTATGAATTGAGTCCATTTGGTTATTATAACAAAACGTCATAAACTGAGTAGCTTATAAACAGCAAAAATGTATTTCTCACAGTTTTGAATGTTGGCAAGTTTCAGATCAAGGGGCTAGTAGATTTAATGTCTGGCAAGGGCCCACTTCCCCACTGACAGCTGTCCTCTCACACTAACTACACATGGTGGAAAGACTGAGGGAGTCTCTCTCAAGCCTCTTTTATAAGGGCACTAGTCCCATTCATGAGAGTTCTGGCTCTATTACCTAATCACCTCCTAAAGGCCCTGCCTCCTAATACATCACCTTGAGGATGAGGATTTCAACATGTGAGTTTTGGGGGAATATAAACATTCAGATAATACCAAATACTAAAATGGATTCGAAGCTGAAAAATAAAAATTAAGTTGTTGACAAATTATACAACCAAACATTACTTGAGAGTCAAATTTATTAGGGGTTCAGATGGATACTATGCAAACTATAACTTTATAAAACATACAAAGTGTCTTAAACTATCTCCCTTAAATAAGAAGTGATAAATAAATGGTTTTTAATGGTATGTGCAAAGACAATTCAGTCATGAAAAACCTAGCCTTTGGTATTGACTCGTATGCCACTGCTATACATTTTCTTATTTTCTCACAAACATCAGACTTTCTTAATTAAACAAATATATCATCTCTACCTTGTGATTACAATTCAACAATTAAAACCGCGGAATTAAAAGAAACAACATTTATTTTAGAGCTTGTAGAGTTGTTTATCTTGCCAAATAATTAGAGAAAAGAGGCTCCCCACAGTTCATATGCTGTTTATGAAGGTAATGTTGTATAATTTATCACTAGATAAAATACGACAGGCAAGTTCAAAGAAAGTAATGGCATATGTAACAGCAAAACATTATCCTTGTCACTATTTCATGGTACAGGAACATGCACTTTCTCTCACCTTAGGCTCCAGTTAACTTTACTATTAATAACTTCAGTATATACCTCACATTGTTTTTCTTTATTTTCCCAAATCACCTATACACATATAAATCTACTTCACATTTTCTTCTACTACCTTTGCTTAAATATGTATCACTGTGTGGTTTACCATTCTTTCAACTTTTCTTTTGCAGTTTATTTCCCATTCTTAGACTTCATAACACATGGTAGATATGGTCTATGTCCTGCTTAAGAAGGTTTATTCCCTTCTTTCATATTTAAAATTGTGCCTTGTCCTCATGAAATAAATAGATTTCTACACTAAATGAAGTTAAATGCTCATAATTCAAAGGTAAATTGTGCTGGGCTACAAATTGACCACATACACAAAATGTACCTGTTCACAACTCAGATCATCCAGATATATCACTAAAGACGAGTTGATCAGAATCTCCAGGAAGTTACAATTTGATAGAAAAGCCCTACCCTAAACCCAGCCTTCTGGAGATGACAAAGGCTTTGAAAGTTAAGTCTAACATTTCTCATTATTTCCTGTGACTTGGAGACCAACGCAGTATAATATTTGGGTTTGATTCACCAATATCTTACACTTCACAAGGCATAAATAGGTGAAATTGCCTTGAATTCTAGAAAAGTCCAGAAACATAAATTATAAGGCAAAGGCTATTTAGAAACTTAGGAGGTAATATGATGAGGGGTAAATAGAGCATATAGATCGGTTCAAATTCGAACGATATCTTAGAAATAAGTAGATTTAATCATCTGAGGAAGAACAATCTTGTATCAAAAATAGAACCAAAGAACAAAGACACTGGCAAATAGATAGGCTAATTTTATGCTAATTGATGTCTGTAAAAAAAGATTAAATAGCTTGGAGTTTTTGTTTATTTGTTTTGCACAATTAAGACTACAGAAGAAAATTACTGTTTCCACATTTGGAAAGAAACAACGGAGAATTAGAATTATCACCGGGAAAAGACTGCACAGTTCTCAAACAAGACAGCTGAGGACTCCAAACCTATTCCCGTATTATACTGACAAAACAGTACAGAAAAGTAGATTCTAAGTGTAATAATGGCACAAAATAAGTAGCACTTTGAGTACTATCCAGGAAGTGGTACATAATGTCACTTTGAGTACTATCCAGGAAGTGGTACATAATGTTCCTAGGCTGGAATTCAGGGAGTAGTGGGGAGTGGGTTGGGGGTAACTTATGGAGTCAAAAGAGGAAAAAAGAAAAACTGAGTGATTTGTATTTGTAAAAATATGTAAATCCAGCTATAATTATTTTGAATATCTCAGGGATGCAGACCTCTCCATTCTGCCACTAACCCAGCAGCCAGTCAGTGTAAATAAATTAGAACTACAGATGGTTCCCAACCTATGATGATATGATTTACAATTTTTGTCTTTACAAATGGTGCAAAAGCAATATACACTTAGCAGAAACCATACTTAGAGTCCACATACAACCAATCGGTTTTTCACTTCCATTACTGTATTCAATAAATTATATGAGATATTACCACTTTATTATAAAATAGGCTTTGTGTTAGGTGATTTTGCCCAACTATAGGCTAATGTGAGGGTTCTGAGCACATTTAAGGTAGGCTAGGCTAAGCTATGATGTTTGGTAGTTAAGGGGTAATAAGTATATTTTCAACTTACAATATTTTCAACTTAAAATGGGTTCATTGGCATGTAACCTGCTCATAAGTCAAGGAACATCTGTATCATGATTCATGTTACTTCTCCTCTGCCCATTGGTATCTTTACAAATTTCTTAGACTAGGAGTATGAGGCAGTAACTCCCTAAGCAATGAAATGGCTTTGCAGCAATCCTCGCAGTCATGAAACTTTTCTTACATTCCTTACAGCTGCCAAGGAAGAATGAGATTGCCTAGATTAAGAAAAGAAAAGAGATGCAGCCAATAAAAGAATATAAAGATAGCTGGGCGCGGTGGCTCACACCTGTAATCCCAGCACTTTGGGAGGCCGAGGCAGGCTGATCACCTGAGGTCGGGAGTTTGAGACCAGCCTGGCCAACGTGGTGAAACCCTGTCTCTACTAAAAGTATAAAAATTAGCTGGGCGTGATGGCGGGCACCTGTAATCCCAGCTACTCATAGGGAGTCTGAGGTAGGAGAATTGTTTGAACCCGGGAGGGGGAAGTTGCAGGGAGCTGAGATCACACCATTGCACTCAAGCCTGGGTGACAGGGTGAGACTCTGTCTCAAAAAAAAAAAAAATATATATATATATATATATATATAAAGATAGAATACAGAAGCCTAACAAAAGTGCTAGCTAAGAATTGGAATAGACACTGAAAGAAACTAATAGCCAACATAACCTAATCTGGAAAACCATAATTTAGATAAACTGTAAATCAGTTTATCTCACATATTATACATGATTATTGTGTTTATTAATTACAGTCAGGTAAAAATCAGGCAAAAAATCCAACTTTCAGTGCCTGAATCCATGGTAAGTGCACGCACCAGGTGTCTGAAAACATGCTTTTTTTAACCAAGGATTTATTACTAAGTAGCTATGTTAACTTGACAAAAATAGCCATTTGGATCTTAATTTCCTTATCTTGAAAAATGTCATTTTTGTTAGATTACCTCTTTTAACATAAAAATTCTAAAACTAGACTAAGATTAAGCCTATCAGACTTTTATCACCAAAAGAAATTTAGGGTTAACTTCATGAATCCTTAATTCTTAGCCCTATACTTCACTCAGCCCTTAACTTCAGCTAACATTAGACTCTCTGACATCAAAGGCCATGACAACATTACATGCTGCATGTTTTTAGTATTTCTTCCCCGTTTTTCTTCCTTCTTGATTGTTTTCTTGCCAAGCTGTCTAACATTGCACATTGATTAACATCTAGCAGTCACTGAAGATTGATTTACTGATCAGCATACAGTAGCCTATGAATCTTTTCAGAGTCTATTCTGAATCCCCAGTTTTTGGAAATGGCCAAGGGCCACAAGTCTAATATATTCTAAGTTATAGAATACAGAAAAAGCAATCTGTTCTCAGAGATTAAAAGGAGAAAACCAATATATCTGAGATAGCAATTTGATGGTGTTATATACATTCCTATATAAAATAATTTTTAAATGTTTGCCCTTTTCCATACACACAAACACATACACACATTCACATTCACAATAAACCACAGAGCTCTGCCTACTCTATATTCTCCAGCAAATAGAAGTACAATCTTCCCTATAGAATCTTTTGAATTTAAAAAAAGACAAAAACATTTCATGGAGAAAAAAGGCTTTAAAGGTGGTTAACAAAAAGTAATTTGTACTTTCCATGCAATCACTTGTAGCTTCCTCAGAAATAAATCTATATGAATATATTCAGTAATTCCAGAAAACAGCATTCATTCCCACTTCCAATTTGTCTACCACTGAATAGAAAGGCTACTGAAAATAAAGGAAATGTTTAAACCATAATTTTAAGAGACAGAAAATGAAATAATAGAATCTAGTGGATTAATTTTCTATCCTGCTGCTATCTTACACAGCAATCTTTTCCATTCCCTGAAAATACGTAGAAAGCTTTTCTATGTAAAACACACATGAAAAAAGAACACGAAGGCAAAATGTTATTTCAGTTAGCAGTTACTGAGAGTAACTTACTAAATAAATGGCTAAGAATTTTGTTATAATCACACAAAATTGCTCAGATCACCCTGTATTAAATCATAATAAGTGATAATTCCCAAACATCTCATTTGGAGAATAAGCAGATAATAACCAAATAAAAAGAAGTCACATTACTGTGTTATCCTCTCTTTTAGAAAATTTCAGAGACTCAAACATTCTGGCTGGATTGTTTTACAATTCTTCAACAAAGCAATTTTCCTTTGCACCAATTCCTACCCCTGGGTTGACATCTCTCAATGACCCTTAAACATGTACCTTCCTATATGTAAAAACACACAGCCATATGCAAAGTTTCAGAACAAATATTTACTCAAATGTATAGATACACTCAAGGTATATATTTGAGTAGAAAAAATATATATAAATAATATATATATGTATATATTTTTTTCTTTTCTTTTCTGAGATGGAGTCTCACTCTGTTGCCCAGGCTGGAGTGCAGTGGCATGATCACGGCTCACTGCAACCTCCGCTTCCTGAGTTCAAACCATTCTCCTGCTTCAACCTCCTGAATAGCCAGGATTACAGGTGTGCGCAAGCCATCCTCCTGCCTCAACCTCGTGAGTAGCCAGGATTACAGGCATGCGCCACCACACGTGGCTAATTTTTGTATTTTTAGTAGAGATGGGATTTCACCATGTTGGCCAGGCTGCTCTTGAACTCCTGACCTCAAGTGATCCGCCTGCCTTGGTCTCCCAAAGTGCTGGGATTACAGGCCTGAGCCACCACGCCTGGCCTGAGTAAATATTCTTAATGAAATATTTGTTATTTCATGCTTAGGAATTTATTTCTAGGGAAAAGTTGAGTTATTATATACATTTTATATGTCTTAAAGGAGTGGGATGTTCCACAAAGATGGTGGCCCAAATATTGAATCGGGAACAAATATAAAATCAATTCAACTGGCCAGTAATAACAGAGTAAGATCTCACCAGACTAACTAATGCAGAGTACATTAAAGTATCTGAATACAATCCAAAAACAGCTACCTGAATGTACTTGTGCATTTGTTATCCCCAATATGTAAAATCAGTTTCTTCAACGAATAGCACTCATTTTTTCCTTATACCCTGAATTATTTAATTTACTATAGTGTTTTTCCCATAATCATTGTTCAATATATTTATTTGTTAAACTGAATACTCTGAGCTCAATATATATAAGGTTGATTAATTGTAACTGATTTTAGCAGAGGTACAGAAAATGACTCTTGGCCTGGCCAGATCCTACACACTACTTATATAAAAGTGTACTTCAAAAGATACAGGTCTGCAGGCATGGTCTGAGACATTACAGTGGACAAGCAAATAGCTGAATCACCTTTCCCAGAATTCTCTTTTGCATCACAAATGTAGCAACACTTAACTAGCAAGTGGGTTATCTCCTCATAGTGTTTAAGAATCTTCTTGACTAACCTTCCTAAATTTGGGAAAGGAATAGGAAACTCTTAATAGCACAGAAAAACACTTTGAGGATTATCCCAGAATCACCTCAATTCTTAAGAACAACAAAATTCTGAAGAATAGAAGAAGTAAAGCTTAACTTATCTTCATTTTTTTTCTCAGGGCCGGATGCAAGATAATAGGTCAGTCCCTACTACACAGACAAAACAGGAATGTTTTCAGGGCATTATTTGCTATGTCAATGAGTACCTTTGTTGGAGATCTATGGGAAAAAATTCTCTTAGGGTTAAGTACAAGAAATAACAGAAGTGCTTTATGAAGTTATAGAGAAGTTCAAAAGAGATCATATACATTGAAGTATTTAGCACACTGTCCAGCCCATGATCAGTATATAAGTGGTATCATTACTATTATTATTACTATTATCCAAAATGATTGCCTTATTCATAGTTATAAATGCACAATTCATATAAATTATTTGTTCACAGCTACTAGAAAATGAAAAAGTAATACTTATCCCAGACATTCATTGACTTTCTATAATGTCCCAAAATCCTGCCTTTTTGATAGAATTATTTTACATAATTTTAGTAGTATGTTGCCGATACCTTATGATCCCCAGAGAGAAAATAATTTTAGTAAACTTGTGCCCCTAGATGATATAGTTTGAGCCTGGGAGAACATACGCTTAATAGCAATTGAAGGAATACATCAGTCATCCTTCATGGATCAATGCTAACAGTTTATGATTTTTTGTGACTGTTTTGTTTCTGTTTCTTGTGTGTTTGTTTTCATGGTTGGATGATTTTGTAGTTAAGATATCATGAAGAGGAGTTCTAGTGAAAGCACAAATAATATATATCTAAAAATAGTCAGTGCAGTGAAATTAACCCAATTCAACCAGGGCAATGTCTTCCTTTGGCTGGTTACTGTAAAATCAGCAAAATGTGATAAAGGAGTAAACCGAGAATAAAGTCCCTGCTGTTAATATTTAGAGTGCTTTGGATAAAAACAAAACCATTGGGGGTAACAAACAGATGCTCCAAATCAAAGGAGCATGTATAAGGTAATAAATACATAAGGTAGAAGCAATTTGGGAACTGGGCATGATAGAGTAGGCCACTGAGGAGCAAAATGTTTACATAAGAAAGCAAATGACTTTAAGACCTCAGAGGACAGAGACATAAATGTTCTATTTATTTCAGTAAACATATATTGCCACTGTTGTAGATAATAATGCATCTATGGAGAAAATAAAAAAAAAATCCTAATAAATGTACATGTATGAATCTCCCTTAATAAGTGCAGTGGCAAGTGAATTGAAAGCTAAAATGCCCAATTCAATTACCATTACTACTGCTGTCAAAGTACACAAACAATATGTTACCAGCAGGAATGTCTTCTTTTTTCCTTTGCATATACTGGATATAACATCCTGCATGTGAACAAAATCACCAAGTCATTCAGGATAATAGTATTAACTAGGTTCTGGATAGCACCCAAGACTGATAGAAATTGTGTCATTAACAAAACATAATCTAACAGATAAAAGAAAAGATGCTCAATATCTAACTTCATCAAAACCACAATGAGATGTTACCTCACACCTAGTAAAATCATTATTGTCAAAAACCAAAAACCCTAAGAGATATCATGTATTGACCTAGATGTGGAGAGATTGGAACCCTTGTACACTGTTGGTGAAAATGTCAAATAGTACTGTAGAAATTAACATGGATATTCCTCAACAAATTAAAAATAGAACGACTATATGATCCAGCAACCCCACTTATTGGCATGCATCCAAAATAATTGAAATCAGAATTTCAAAGAGTTATCTGCACTCCCTTCCTCATTGTGCCATTATTCACAATAGTCAAGATATAGAAATAACTTAAATATGCATTAATGGACAACATTAATGCAAAGACTTTTTGACAACACTTGCCATTAATGGACAAATGTACACATACAATTAAATATTATTCAGCCTTAAAAATGAAGGAAATCCTGCCATAGGTGCCAAGATAAATTAACTTGGAGAACATTATGCCAAGTAAAATAAATGAGTTACAGGACAAATACGTGATTCTGTGTTTATCTAAAATAGTCAAACTCATAGAAACAGAATAGAATGGTGGTTGTCAGGGACATAAAATTTACTAGAAAAAAATAAATGCCATAGAACAGATAAAAAACAAATATTTTCTTATAAATTAAAAAACAAAGAAATCTCCTTTATGAAATCAGAATGCAAAAGAGAAACACAAGAATTCAGGAAAGAGAAAAACAGCAGGAGGATATAAAATATAAAATAATGGAACTCAGAAAATAACAGAATTTTAAAAGAATCGCCAACATGAAGATGAAACCCGGTGACAATGTACAACAAAGTACATAGAAAATAAAAATAGTAAATTACATAAAGATTAGAAACAAAAAACGATTTTTTTAGAAGATTTAAAAATGCAACAAGTAGAACAACTTTTTTTTTCTTTTTTCTTTTTTTTTTTTTTGAGACAGAGTCTCCCTCTGTTGCCCAGACTGGAGTGCAGTGGCGCGATCTCGCCTCACTGCAACCTCTGTCTCCCGGGTTCAAGCAATTGTCCTGCCTCAGGCTCCTGAGTAGCTGGGAATACAGGCGCACGCCTCTACGCCTGGCTAATTTTTTTGTGTTTTAGTAAAGGTGGGTTTTCACTGTGTTGCCAAGGCTGGTCTCGGACGCTTGAGCTCACGTAATCTGTCCGCCTCGGCCTCCCAAAGTGCTAGGATTACAGGCGTGAGCCACCACACCCGGCCACAACTATTTAATTCAAGAAATTTACTCTAAACAAAAAGAAGACTTTTTGACAACACTTGCCATGCATCAGAGAAAATGGTTTCAGAAGAGTCAACAAAAGATATATCCGAATGAAATTCTGAACTGCAAAGATGAAGAAAAAATTCTGTAATAAATCAGTCGAAAAAAATAGGTCAACTATAATGGGGGAGGGGAGGGTGAAAATTAGACTTTCATTGGATTTCTTCACAATAATCACCAGTGCCAAAAGATAATGTTGCAACATTTTATAAGATGAATTTTATATTCATCTAAATGATCCTCCAAGTATGAAAACTGAAGAAAAACAGTTTTAAACATTCGGGAACTCCAAAATATTGTTTCTGTACATTTTTCTTGAGGAAAATTCTGGAGCTCAAACTTCCACCAAACCAGACATGACAGAAAATTGTGGTAAAAGGTTTGGTAGTGGGAGCTGCATATATTGGACAGAAAAATTAAAAGCAAAAACAACTATGGGGATCAGAAGAAAATATCAGATGTAAAATTGATACACTCTGAAAATGTAGGAAAAAAAACAGTATAACCACCATAAAAGTGAAAAATGGAAAGAATAGAGGAAATGTAAACATATATATTGCCTTGCCTACAATATATTTGATATGAAGTTAAAGAACATCATTTAAAGCTGAGAAAAATTATGTATATTTAATATTACAAAGGTAAACATTAAGAAGATAATATTGTTTGTTAAAATCATGGTGTAGAGGAGAACAGGAAGAACAGAAAGGAAGAGGAAACCTCTTATTTTAAGATTCCTTATAGTAGTAAAGAGATATTATCTGAAGAAATAAGAGAGTAATATGTTACAAAAAATTCCAAATCCAAAAGAAATCGCTAGAAAAAATGTAAATATTCCTAAGTATTAAAATAACTATGTACTCTTTTTAAAAAAGCAAGTAGGCAAGTTGTTGGTATACAATTTTCCATGGGTCTTTTGTTTCATGTGTTTCTGCATGTCCTCCAAGAAAAAGCACTGACTGACCTTGCTCCAGACTACATTTTCATGGATGTTTGATAATATCTCCCTCCAGCTCAAAAGTCAGGCAGGAATTATGAAAGACTCAGGTCCCCAAAGTTCAAGATTCCTTGCCTATCATGCATTCTGCCATGTGTGCAGGTATCTGGCTCCCTTGGTATCACCCTCTGGGAATTGGGTGTCACAGAGCTGGCACAAATGTTGATACTGTAGTTACTGTTACCACCATGAGTAATAAACTCTCCTTTGTCTTTGACTAAGGATTCTCGTGTCTTTTGTCAGCATCCATGAAACTGTGGCAGGCTACATTGTTAGCTTGCATGGAAAATAAAATCTCAACTCTTAGAAGTTCTTTAGAACATTATGTGTAAAAGGAAAATTATTAGAAAAACTATTATTAGGGAAGACACAATACAGTAATGTGACAAATCTAAGACCAATAAATCAGTAACATTAGTAAACATAAAATGGTAAACACATCTATTTTAAAAAGATGTTTAGATTGGATATAAAAGCAAAACCAACTACGGCATGTTGATTATTTGTCACCAGTTCTAGCCTCCTTATCTGAATTAAATTATACATCTGTATTTCTGTCATGTGCCTTTGTAACACCTCCCCCAAAAAAAGAGTAAATTTTCTTGTCTTGTTGATGTTGGCTTTGTCATGTGACTTGTTTTGGCCAAGACTATGTTAGTGAACACGACATAAGCAGAGGCATTAAAAACATGCTGTGTAGTTCAGCTTGTCCTCATCTGCGCTTATGATTTATTAGAAGAAAATGTCCCAGGTATCAGCTGATACAAAAGGAGAATTAGAAAACAATTGGAACAGATCTGAACCTAATTCAGGTTCTAGGTTGTGAACTTAGAACTAAGCCCTTCTAGTTCCACTTAGCACTAGAGAACTGCAAGTGACAGTCTTGAGAGCAAGAAAAATAATGTTTGCTGTTATAAATTCTGAGATCAGTGAGAAAAACAAGAACTACTCAATAAATTGGGAATAATTGTACAGCTACCTGGGAAAAAAATAGATTGTTACCTCATAATATTCATCAGTATACATTCCAAATGGATCAGTCTTAAAAAAAAAAAATAGCTTAGGAGAAATTACTTACAACCTCAGAATTGAAGACTGTTAAACTGTATTTTAATCTTAAAACCATAAAAGAAATGATCAGTATATTTAGCTACAAAAAACAACCCTAAATATCAAAACAATCATAGGCAAAGTTAAAAGAAAAATGATAATCTGGAAAAAAAATTACAACTACCAGAGACAGAAAACTCTTTCCTAATAACTAAAAATTTCCTCTTGATTGGTAAAAGATCAACTCAATACAAAAACAGCCAAAGGAGAATAGGAACGGCTCCAGTCTCCAGCTCCCAGCGCAAGCGACACAGAAGATAGGTGATTTCTGCATTTTCAACTGAGGTACTGGGGTCATCTCACTAGGGAGTGCCAGACAATCGGTGCTGGTCAGCTGCTGCAGCCCGACCAGCCAGAGCTGAAGCAGGGCGAGGCATCACCTCACCTGGGAAGTGCAAGGGGGAAGGGAATCCCTTTTCCTAGCCAGGGGAACTGAGACACACAACACCTGGAAAATCGGGTAACTCCCACCCCAATACTGCGCTTTACCAAGGGTCTTAGCAAACGGGCACACCAGAAGATTATATCCCACACCTGGCCGGGAGGGTCCCACGCCCAGGGAGCTTCCCTCATTGCTAGCACAGCAGTCTGCTATCTAAGGGCAAGGCAGCAGCCAGGCTAGGGGAGGGGCACCCGCCATTGCTGAGGCTTAAGTAGGTAAACAAAGCTGCTGGGAAGCTCGAACTGGGTGGAGCTCACAGCAGCTCAAGGAGGCCTGCCAGTCTCTGTAGACTCCACCTCTGGGGACAGGGCACAGCTAAACAACAACAACAACAACAAAAGCAGCAGAAACCTCTGCAGATGCAAATGACTTTGTCTGACAGCTTTGAAGAGAGCAGTGGATCTCCCAAAACGGAGGTTGAGATCTGAGAACGGACAGACTGCCTGCTCAAGTGGGCCCCTGACCCCTGAGTAGCCTAACTGGGAGACATCCCCCACTAGGGGCAGACCGACACCCCACACCTCACACAGTGGAGTACACCCCTGAGAGGAAGCTTCCAAAGCAAGAATCAGACAGGTGTACTCACTGTTCAACAATATTCTATCTTCTGTAGCCTCTGCTGCTGATACCCAGGCAAACAGGGTCTGGAGTGGACCTCAAGCAATCTCCAACAGACCTTGCTATGCATTTTCTTGCTGTCAAAGCAAAAAGGTAAATAAAATCAGTCAAATTAGCCAGATATGGTGGCTTGCACGTGTACTCCCAGCTACTTGGGAGGCTGAGGCAGAAGGATCCCTTGAGCCCAGGATTTCAAGGTTGCAGTAAACTATGATTATGCCACTGTACCCCAATCTGGGTGACAGAGTAAGAGCCTGTCTCAAAAATAAACAAATAGATAATAAAACCAGTCACAAATTTTACATTAACTATCCTAAATATGTATTCACCCATTATTAGAGCACCTATATTCATTAAACTAGTTCTGGAAATCAAGGAAGAGATGTAGATGGCCACATAATATAATAATAATGGGAGACTTCAACACCCCACTGACAGCATCAGATATCATCAAGGCAGAAAACAGCGAAGATGTTTGGGACCTAAACTCAACACTTGATAATATGGACCTAACATACATCTACAAAGTACTCTACCCAACAACAGAATATACATTTTCTCATCTCTACATGCCACATACTCTGAGATCAACCACACACTTGGCCATAAAGCAATTATCAGCAAATTCAAAAACAACAAAATCATACCAACCACACTCTTGGACAATAGCACAATGAAAAATAGAAACCAATACAAATAAGAGCTCTCAAAACTGTACACTTACATGGAAATTAAACAATCTGCTCCTGAATGACTTTTGGATAAGGAATGAAATCAAGGCAGAAATTAAAAAAAAAAAAATGAAACTAATGAAAACGAACACACAACATACCAGAATGTCTGAGACACAGCTAAAGAAGTGTTAAGAGGAAAGTTTATAGTGCTAAATTTCTACATTAAGAAGTTAGAAATACCTCAGATTAATACCCTAACATCACACCTAGAGGTACTAGACAAACAAGGGCAAACCAACCCCATAACTAGCAGAAGACAAGAACTAACTAAAATCAGAGACTAACTGAATGAAACTGAGATGCAAGATTCCGTACAAAAGATTGATGAAACAAAAAATTGGCTCTTTAAAAAAATAAACAAGATAGACAGACTGCTAGCTAGATTAAGAAAGAAAAAAGAGAAAAGATTCAAATAAACACAATCAGAAATGACAAAGGTTACATTATCACCAACATCACAGAAATACCAAAAAAAAAAAAATCTCTCAGAGACCATTATGAACACCTGTATGCATACAAACTAGAAAACCTAGAGGAAATGAGTAAATTCCTGGAAACATACAAACTCCTCAGACAGAGCCAAAAAGAAATTGAAATCCAGAAGAGACCAATAATGAGTTCTGAAACTGAATGAGTAATTTTAAAAATCCACCTGACCAGAAAAAGTACTGTATTTTTCCAGTAAAAAAGTTGGATTTACAGCTGAATTCCAAAAGACTTACAAAGACCTGGTACCAATCCCACTTTTTGGAAATTATTCCAAAAATCAAGAAGGGACTTCTCCCTAACTCATTCTATGAGGCCAGCATCATCTTGATACCAAAATATAGTGGAGACACAATAAAAAAAGAAAATTTCAGGTTAATATCCCTGTAATTCTGGGATTACAGGCATGAGCCACTGTGCCCAGATGGTATTTTCTTTCAAAGCCACTTCAAGACAAAGGTCTTAGATTGAGATGCTTAAATAGATTTATTTGCCTATTCACCCCACTTAAGCCACACATTTATACATATCTGCTCTAAACTGCACCTCCTTCACAATCTTAATTTTAAACTTTACTCTCTTACTACCACCCATCTGCCGCAAGTGTTTCTTCATTCCATCTAGTATAAAATTTTTAGTATTTCGTTTACTCACTAGGACTTACTGACTTGGTTTTTTCATAGTTTACTATTCCCATTATGTTCTAACCTCCTTCATGCAGCTTAGATCCTATGGTCCATCTTTGTAATCACATCCTCAATTATCTTGCCCACCCTGATTAAACCCAGTCCCATACTTCCTCTGCAGCTGAATTCATGTAGATACAAGTGGCTGGGAAAAAGCACACAATCATGCTGGCTAGTCTTACATTAAATTCAAAATGATTAACCTTAAAAGGTTCTTCATGCTGCCAAGAAATGATGGTATATTTTTCTAGAATATTCTTTGGCTTTCCTTGTATTTCATAGCTTCTCCACTTTCCTCAGCCTTTAACACCTCCACCTCCAGACGATGATCTGGCTTCCATTTCACTGAGATAGCTGAAGCAATTAGAAAACAACTATCACAAGCTTCCATCACCATGCCTACACAGCAACATGCATCTGTACCAAAATAGTCCACTTTCTCTCTATTTATCTTTAAATGACCTCCACTCATACCCTAGATCCCATAATCCTCCACCTTCTCAAGAGCATCATTCCAGGAATTCTCCTCTCTTTAAGGCATTGTCAGTTTTCCCCATCTCTTCTGGGCCATGCCCCATTGGCACACAAACGTGTAGTAACATACTTCATCTTATAAATAACTTCATGTTACCATTCATCACTTTCACTCTGTTCATCTTTATGGCTAAACTCATCAAAAAGTGTATTGTGCTCTTTGATTCTTTTTTTTTTTTCTGTTGAATGCAATCCAGTTAGACTTTAATCACAATTACTTCACTTAAACAACCTTGTCAAGGTCCTCCTTCTCCGATCTCCTTTCTTGATATATCCATAGTATATAACCCAGTTCATCACCTACTCCTCTTCAAAATCTTTTCTTCAGTTAGCTTCCATACTCTTTTTGTTGATTCTACTTCTATATCATAAACCATAACTTCCAGTCTCCTTCATTGGTTTCTTTCTATATTCCCTCTTTCTTAATATTGAAATGCTCAGCATTTTGCCCCTTATTAATATTTTTATAAGCTATACTCACCCTGGGTGTTAGCTTTAAATACAATCTATATACTGATTCATTCCAAATTAATCAACCTAGAGTTATCACCTAAACTCAAGATCATATTTTCAACTACCTACTCAATATTCACCTGGATATTTAATAAGCATATGTTCAAAGCATAGCTCTGGATTATCTAACTTTAAAATTTTCTCCTGTGGGAGTATTTTCCAAGTCACCAAATGTCAATGCCACCATTCCAACTGCCCATCTGAAAGACTTGATATCATTCTTGATTCCTCTCTTTCTCACACACTGTACATCTAATTCATCAATAAATCCTGTTGGCTCTGTCTTCAAAATAAATCCAGAAACTAACAACTTGTCAACATTACACCTACCATTACCTTAGTTCAAGCTATCACACATCTTACCCAGGTTGTCTCATTAACCTTCAAGTTGATCTCCGTTTTCCCATATTTGCCTTCTTAAAAACCATCCTCAATGCAACAGACAGGAAAACCCATTTTATAATATATTACATTATAACCACCCCCTCAATGATCTCCCACCTCATTTGGAGTAAAATCTAAAACATTTACAATGACCTACAAGTTCTGCATGAGTCGTATCCTCTCTTTATTCTCCCATTGTTAGAGATCTCTGTGGTACTGTCTGCTAACATTCCTCTTTGCCCAGTCTATCTGAGTCACATTGGCTTCTCTGCTGGTTTATGGACATACCAAGCAGGCCTTTACCACAGGGTCTCTGTATTCCCCGTTTCCTCTTAAATGATGACTTTCCTAGCTACCTTATATAAAATAACAATATATTCTCCAGAAGCCCCATACCCCTAACCATGTTTATTTTATTTTTCTTTTTTTTTCTTTTTCTTTTTTTTTTTTTTTTTTTGGAGACAGAGTCTCACTCTGTCGCCCGGGCTGGAGTGTAGTGGCGTGATCTTGGTTCACTGCAAGCTCCACCTCCCGGGTTCATGCCATTCTCCTGCCTCAGCTTCCCAAGTAGCTGGGACTACAGGCTCCCGCCACCAAGACTGGCTAAATATGTGTATTTTTAGTAGAGTCGGGGTTTCACAGTGTTAGCCAGGATGGTCTTGATCTCCTGACCTCATGATCCGCCTGCCTCAACCTCCCAAAGTGCTGGGATTACAGGCATGAGCCACCGCGCCTGGCCTATTTTTCTTTGTAGTACTTTTATCATCTTTTAGTACTTTTGTTATCACTTTTGTAAATGACACATTTATTTATTTTTTTATTTGTCATTTTTAAATGTAAGTTCCATGATTGGAAGAATATTTGTTTGTTCAATTATCTGTCTCTAACACCTAAACAATGCCTGGTACAGAGCAGAAGCTCGATGAATATCAGTTGAGTAAATGAATAATTTTATGTAATTGAAAAAGGAAATCTGATCCAAAGAAAGCTTGTTATTATTTAAAAGCACAGAATCTCAAAGCATTAGATCTAGACAGAACCTTAGAGACTAACAAAAATAAAATATTTTCATCGTGTTTTGTGATAATCACTTATGGGCCTTGGGAGCTTGAGCAAGGACTAGGGAAATGTAACTGTCCATTACCATCCTGCCCGACTCCCATCCAAAGCAGGACTAATTTTATTTGCTTTATATTTTAATCTTGGACATAGTGTTTTCATAAATATTTTGAAGAAAGTTCCAAAACCTAAAAACTATGGAACTGATGGAAATCTTCATTCACAGATGAGGAGATTGAGTCCTGGAAAATAAAGTAAGCTAACCCAGGGCAAACCACCAGAAGATGAGAAAATCAGGGCTGGAACTCATGATTCCTCTTTCCTATGCATGTTCTCTCCACTCCAGATCAAAGTTTCTCCCTAGAAAGCTGTCTGTTAATGGAATAATGCTTTAAGATTTGTGTTGCCCTTTCCAAAGATTCAATTATATTTCTGATTGAATAACTATCATATTCTCATTTTTTATAAAATGTTTTCAATTTTAAATTCAATAATATTCTGTCAAATTGCTAAAAATAATACACATAAGTCAAAGTTTGCATAATTTTGCATGAAGAAAACTAATCTATATTCACATGACTAGAACACTACAGAAGGCTTGATTACAATGTGCTGCATTTAAGTATTTCTCTAAATAGATTATATAATCTAAATTTTCTACACGCTATTTCTCAATTTCTCTTCACACATCCATGGGCAGACTCTTCAGTACACTGCCCAGAAAGTAGAATTGGTTTGTGATTGGAAGAAATGAGAAACAAAATGTATGGCCCATGTGCATTCTCGTAAGGTAACACAATTCCTGTGTTTCTCTGTCAGGTTGAGATTAACCATTGATTTGATGCACCAACTGGCCCATTTCTTGTAAATGGGTTTTCTTCTATTCAGTGTTTAGTAAGCCCCTTGTCAATAAGATAACTCCCTAGGCTGAATAAAAGTCCCCTTAGGCCTTGACAGCCTTAAAGGATTATTTGTTCATCAGTGATTTTTAGAGCCCTCTGACAACACATTTTGATATATTTTCAAAGACAGTATATTTCCAAAGACTCCAAACATTTAAGCACTTGCACTTTTAAAGTCTTAATGCTCAGAGAAAAATGAGAATCCTATCAGGATTTTTGATGGCTATTTAGAAGATGGGATACATAATCCATTCCCTTATTTAATACAAAGAAAACAAATTCAAGGCAGAAGTAATTCGCTTGATCAAAAGAAGTTTTCAGCCCCAATGGGCTGCCTGTGGTTCTCATAATTGGTCCTAAAAAAAAACAAAAAGAGTTGTCCCAGCGTGGACTCCACACACCAACTACATTTTCAGGATTCTATTTGTTAATAGTTAAATGTCAAAAACTAAAAAAAGATTATGTCTACAGTTGACTATCATAGACCACAAAATATGAACAAAAGCACAGATATATAATGGATATTTACTTATAATAGACTTTGCCTTCTTCCTTTAGTCAGTGGTCATTCTGTACTTAAAATTATTTGATATATAAATTCAGTATAGTCAGACCTTGAAATCTATCTTTGTCACTAATTAGCAGTATGACTTTGATCTTGGCCTTATAGGTATATGAAGATTAAGTAGGATAATATATTAACAGTACCTAGTAGACTGCATAGAGCATAATGCTTGTTAACCATGTTAATTTTGTTGCTTCCTCCTTTCTCCCTTTTCAAGTTTATACAACCTTGCTACATACAACATCAAAATTTCATTTATTTTAAAAAATATTTATTGATTACACACTATATACCAGTTTCTCTGTAAGGCCTTTGGCATAGAGCTGTATACAAACCCAATGAAGTCCCTGTTTTCATGGCACTTACACTTTAGTGGGAGACAAGAGTCGTGTTTTACCTTCAGTGTATTGGTCAGGAAAGGCTTCTGTAATGAGGTAAAGCTAAGAGTCGTGTGGAATTCTGGAAAGGAGATTTCCAAAGAGAATGGCTAATGCATAGGCCTGAAGAGCACATTGGAGCATCAGAACTTAATACTAAGTATGGTAGTGTATTAGTCAGGGCTCTCTAGAGAAAAAGAACTAATAAGATAGATAGATTATATAAAGGAGAGTTTATTAAGTAGTATTAACTCACACAATCACAAGGTCCCACAATACACCATCTACAAGCTCAGGAGCAAGGAAGCCTGCCCAAGTCCCAATGCTGAAGAACTTGGAGTCCAATGTTTGAGGGCAGGAATCATCCAGCATGGTAGAAAGATGTAAGCTAGGAGGCTAAGCCAGTCCAGGCTTTTTACATTTTTCTGCCTGCTTTATATCCTGGCCATGTTGGCATCTGATTAAATGGTGCCCAACCAGATTAAGGGTGGGTCTGCCTTTCCCAGCCTACTTACTAAAATGTTAATCTCCCTTGGCAACACTCTCACAGACACCCCCAGGATCAATACTTCAATCCAATTTAATCCTTCAATCCAATCAAGTTGACAGTCAGTATTAACTATCACAAGTCCAACCCTTGTCAGCTTGAACCCATACACATCTCCTGAGATCATACATGATCTTCAAATAAAGACAGTAATAAGGTCATAATTATGCCTAATATAATACAACTATCCTTTGTACAACCAGAAATGCACCAATCCCCAACCCAAATGCTGTTACATAAAGTTAACCATACTTAAATGCTGTTATGAAATCAATAAATCTTACATCACATGATAAAGGCAAAAGGAAATAAAATGAAGATGTTTTCTTAGTACAAATGTATACATGCACAAACATGTTTTTAACAAAAGAAAGGGGAAATACACATGACAATTACAGTCCTCATTTCTGCAACTGGCCACATGGTCGTAGCTGGTATTGATGACTACCTCCTTCTACTACCAATTCTGTACTCCCTTTGCCTTCACCAAGCACCTCAGTAGTTGTGGTTTTTTTCTTGGTGAAAAAAAACCTTTTTTCCTGAAGGGTCTGGGCCATTTGTCATCCTGCCTGGATTGGGCTGTTGCAGTTTCCCATTGACCTTAATCACAGGGCATGGTAGTACTAAGAGATGCCCTAATGGATATCCTGTATTTCACACATACTCTGCCTTAACCTCCACTGTGGCATAGTAGACTGATTTCACCTTGATAGTCTGGGTCAATGTCCCCAGGCAGCACTGTAAGTCTCTTCCTAGTCTGTTGACTTAAAGGTAGGAGAAGCCCAGTGTGTGGGTGGCAATCTTAACTTCCAGTTTAATGGAATCGTCGTTGTGTCTCCTGGTGGCAGTGTTCCTTCCTCTGAAACTAAGACCTCTAGGCCAGCAGAACATAATGTCAAGGGAACAACAGGAGGCAAAAATTTTGCTGGTGGATCACTAGGGGTGATGGTGAGTGATGCCACTTCCACTTCCACATTTTGATTCCTGGACCTGTGAATCCTGGCTGTGGGAGAAACAGTACCACATATTGGATGCTGATTCAGAGCATACATGGCCTTCTGGAGAACTCTGCCCCAGCCCTGCAAACTATTGCCTAGTTGGCATTGTAATCATGACTTCAAAAAGCCATTCTACCGTTCTATCAATCCAGCTGCTTCAGGATGATGGGGAACATGGTAAGACCAGAAAATTCCATGAGCATGAGCCCACTGCTGCCCTTGTTTAGCAATAAAGTGAGTGCCTTGGTCAGAGGCAATGCTGTGTGGAATACCATGATGGTAGATAAGGTATTCCATGAGTCCACAAACGGTAATCTTGGCAGAAGCATTGCATGTAGGATAAGCAACTCATATCTGGAGTAAGTGTCTATTTCAGTGAGGACAAACCTCTGCACATTCCATGATGGAAGAGGACCAATATAATCAACTTGCCACTAGGTAGCTTGCTGATCACCCCAAGGAATGGTGCCATACCAAAGGCTCACTGTTGATCTCTGCTGTTGACAAATTGGGTACTCAGCAGTGGCTGTAGCCAGGTCAGCCTTGGTGAGTGGAAGTTCATGTTGCTGAGCCCATGCGTAACCTCCATCCCTGCCACCATGGCCAATTTGTTCATGCGCCCATTGGGCGATGACAGTGGTGGCTGGGAAAGAGGCTGAATGGTATCCACAGAATGGGTCATCCTATCCACTTGATTATTAAAATCTTCCTCTGCTGAGGTCACTCATTGGTGAGTACTCATCTGGGATACAAATATCTTCACAGTTTTTGACCAGAGCGGTCCACCCACATACCTCTTCCCCAAATTTCTTTGTCACCAATTTTCCAATCATGCTTCTTTCAAGTCCCTGATCACTCAGCCAAACCATTGGCTACAGCTCATGAATCAGTATATAATCACATATCTGGCCATTTCTGCTTCCATGCAAAGTGCACAACCAGGTGCAGTGCTCGAAGTTCTGCCCACTGGGAAGATTTCCCTTCACCACTGTCCTTCAGGGATGTCCAAGAAAGAGAATATAGTGCTGCAGCTATCCAATTTAGGGTGGTGCCTGCATATCATGCAGAACTATCTGTGAACCAGGCCCTAGTCTCTCTTCCTCTATCAACTGATCATAGGGAACTCCCCGTGAGGCCATCAGTGCAGGCTCGGGGAGAGAAGGCAGGGTGGCAAGCATGGAGACAATGGGCATTTGAGCCACTTCCTCATGTAACTCACTTTTGCCTTTAGCACCTGCTCAAGCCCAATCACTTATATACCACTTGTAGTTGATGATGGAATGCTCCTATGTATGACCCATTTTATGACTAGATGGGTCAGAAAGCACCCAGTTCATGATAGGCAATTCAGGTCACACAGTGACTTGATGAACCACAGTCAAACGTTCAGTTTCCACTAAAGCCTAGTAACAGGCCAAGAGCTGTCTCTCAAACTTCTGAGGTAGGACAGTAAAGGTATATTGCTGGCCTTGCCAGCTGAAGACAGATTGCTTCTGGTGGGCCTCATGGACAGGAAAAAGGCATTGGCTAAGTGAATGGTTGCATACCAGGTACCAGGAGATGTGTTAATTTGCTTAAGCAATGAAACCACATCTGGTACAGCAGCTGCAATTGTAGTCACCACTTGGTTAAGCTTATGATAATCCACCATCATTCTCCAAGATCCATCTGCCTTCTGCACAGGCTAAATAGGAGAGTTGAATGGGGATGTGGTGGGAATTATCACCCCTGTGTCTTTCAAATCCTTGATGGTGGCACTAATCTCTGCAATCCCTCCAGGGATTTGATATTGATCTTGATTTATGATTTTGCTAGGTAGAAGCATCTCTAATGGTTTCCATTTGGCCTTTCCCACCACAGTAGCCCTCACCCTACCAGTCAGGGAGCCAATGTGGGGGTTCTGCCAGCTGCTAAGTATGTCTATGCCAACTATACATTCTGGCACTGGAGAAATGACCAGAGGATGAGTTTGAGGATCAACTGTAGGTCGGACCTGAGCTAAAACTCCATTAATTGCCTAACCTCCATAAGCCCCAACTTTAACTGGAGGACCATAATCATGTTTTGGGTCCTCTGGAATCAATGTCAGCTCAGAGCCCGTATCCAGTAGTCCCGCAAATGTCGGATCATTTCCCTTTCCCCATTGCATGGTTACCCTGGTAAAAGGCCAGAGGTCTCCTTGGGGAAGGCTGGAAAAAAGATTAATAGCATAAATTGTCAGTAGTAGAGTGTGATCCTTCCTTGAGGGGACCTGGCCTCCCCTTTTTTCAAGGGGTTCTGAGTCTATAAACTGTCTCAAGTCTGGAAATTGATTGAGGGGCTGTGATTCTCTGTTTTTATAATTCAAATTAGTCTTTTGTCTATTTGACCTGGAAGTTTTCTGCTTATATAAGTTAAGTAGGAATGCAACATGCCTCCTATCAATTTCACTTCTAGGAACACTGTGATTAATTAGCCAATGCCAGAGCTCTACATGAGTCAGACTATTTTGATTGCTGCTTTGCCTCTGGTGTCCATTACAGTAGCTATGCCC
This sequence comes from Trachypithecus francoisi, assembly GCF_009764315.1. Classification (NCBI taxonomy): domain Eukaryota; kingdom Metazoa; phylum Chordata; class Mammalia; order Primates; family Cercopithecidae; genus Trachypithecus; species Trachypithecus francoisi. The sequence goes on along the minus strand of NW_022681458.1, from coordinate 55,353,705 downwards.
ACCTTGCCTTTGACAGTTGAGTGCTGCCACCTGGCCACTGCCACCTTGGGATCTAATTATTCCCATTGTATTTAAATTTTATAGTTGAATGACTGTGGTTCCCACTGTTAGATCTGACATACAGTGAAGAGCAATCACAGAGCTCTTCAAAAATACAGGTGCTGCCCTTACAAATCTACTTCACAAAACACTGGTCAGAGTATAGCTTCTGCACCCTCCCAGCTGGGATGAGTAGGTCTAAAGTGACTAAGCCACTCCACCATCCCAATCTCCCTAAGCCTTTGGGTTCCTTCCTCTACATTAAACCAAGGGAGAGCAGGTGTTTCCAGCTTGCTCACAGTGGGCCATCTTTTAATCCATATTTCAGCTAACCAAGCAAATTAGAACCTTTAACTCCTCAACCTGCAACATTAAACGCAGAGTCCCTCCTTGGTGGGCTCAAATCAATAAATTCAGCCTGATTCAACTTCATGTTCCTTCTACCATTATCCCACACCATTAATATCCATTCCTATGCCTATTACCGAGATTTCTGCTTATATGAAATAGAAAAATCAAGCAGTTCTTTTCAAGCATAGCGCACCTCCTCATGGGTCACACTGTGAACCTCACTTCTAAGGGCCTGCCAGGACTTTAGTCTAGTTATAGTTCTAGAAGCAAACAGGGGTACTGGTGGTGTCTCCTGAGGAGAATCAACATTAACTTGCCTGGCAATTGCCTCAGGGGAGGCATCACTGTTGCCTCAGGCAGCGCAGGGACAAAGGTGGAAAGGCTGATGGCAACGTGGGTCAGGGAGGGGATATTACCACTACTGGGGATGGGGAAGCTGTTTCTTCTGGCAAAAAAAAAAAAAAAAAAGGTTCATCAGAATTTACAAACTCAGTGTCCCAGCTTCATCAGGGTCCTCTCACACATTCCCATTCCAAGTTGCAGGGTCCCATTCTTTTCCAATCAATACCATCACTTTAACAGTAGACACGTGGCGAGGCTGTGCATGCTTCTTTTGTTGCAGGTCAACCACTCACCTGATGAGAGCTTGTGCCTGTTTTTCCACAATTTCAGCTCTTTCTCCACAGGAGATAAGACTCTCACTTAGGGAAATCTTAGCAGATTTGAGGCTCAGGATCTGCTTCTTATGCCAGGAGTTACAATCCCTGAGTTCATCATTTTCTTTTATCACTTTGTCCAGTGAACTTAGGAGCAACCAACCAACTTCATCATGTTTCTGGGTTCTCCAACTTGGCCAAAATTATTATGCATGGAGTCACTAAACTCCTTGCCTCTCATGAGCAGTGAATCTGGAGTGTCAAATGCATTTATTTTGCATAACTCTCTCAACAGTTCATGTCAAGGACTATCAGTGCTCTCCATACTATTAGAAGTAGAATCCTTAAGATTTTGGGGTCAGTTATATTAAGCAGCCAACTCCAGAAACCCCAAAACCAATGAAAGAACTCCATCCTAAATATTCTGTTCCTCTAGAACCACTTCTGGTACCAAAACCTATATTAGGGTTCTCTAGAGGGACATAACTAATAGGAGGCATGTGTGTGTGTATATATATACACACAAACACACACACACACACACATATATGAGTTTATATATGGGATATATATATTATATATGGGAGTTTATTAAGTAGTATAACTCATGCAATCACAAGGTCTTACAATAGGCCGTCTGCAAGCTGAGGACAATGAAGCCAGTCCCAAAGCTGAAAAACCTGGAGTCTGACATTCAAGGGCAGGAAGCATCCAGCACAGGAGAAAGATGTAGGCTGGGAGGCTAAGCTAGTCTAGCGTTTTCACATTTTTCTGCCTGCTTTATATTCTAACCATGCTGGCAGTTGACTAAATGGTGCCCACCCAAATTAAGGCTGGGTCTGCCTATCCCAGCTCACTGACTCAAATGTTAATCTCCTTTGGCAACACCTTCACAGATACACACAGGATCAATACTTTGCATCCTTCAATCCAATGAAGTTGACACTCAGTATTAACCATCGTAGGTAGTATAGCCAAAATCCCCAGTGGAAGACAGAGACTTAGATGAGAATTCCTTATTCGTAAAATAAAACTTCAAAAAGTTGCTTTAAATTACTGGCTGAACCTATGCCTTATAAGACACTGTTGGCTTAGGATGAGGATTGCCTAGTGACTACTGGTACATCAAGCCCCTCACTCGTCGCGTGACTGATTTGCAATCCCCAATGTCATAATAGAAAAGTAGCTCTAGCCTGCTAATATCAGTCTCCTTCTTTTGGGCTTTAGGATGCAGGGAGAAGCATTTGCAAACCTCTCTGCAAAAAGTTGGTGAACACACAGGAAAAAATAGGGAAAGTCCAGGCACGGTGGCTCACGCCTGTAATCCCAGCACTTTAGGAGGCCGTGAGGGGTGGATCACGAGATCCAGGAGATCAAGACCATCCTGGGCAACATAGTGAAACCCCGTCTCTACTACAAATACAAAAATTAGCCGGGCATGGCAGTGCATGCCTGTAGTCCTGGATACTTAGGAGACTGAGGCAGGAGAATTGCTTGAACCCGGGAGGCAGAGGCTGCAGTAAGCCCAGATCGTGCATTCCAGCCTGGGCAACAGAGCAAGACTCTGTCAAAAAAACAAAAAACAAAAAAACAAAGAAAATTTCTTTAAAAATCTCCCATCACCTATTTCTCAGTTGCTTGTGCTAGAGCAGTGAAGGCAGGTTGTAGGGAGCCTGCTGCCACGTTGTGAGAAGCCATGTGCAGAGGCTGACATGCTGAGGAGCTAAGACCTCCTGAAAACAGGAATGTGAGGGAGCCTTTTTAGAAGCAGACAGGCTAACTTCAGCAAAGCTTTAAAGACTGCAGCCTTGCCACCAGACTCATGACCCTCAGAAACTGTGAACAAAACTCTAAAAGTCTTTCCAGCTGTGGTACGACTTCTTCTTCTGGTAAAAATATTTCCTCAGGGTTGTAAACACTCACAAGTGAAATATGTTTGTCACTCAGTGAAAGGACCAGAGGAGGAACTGCCAGGGAACAGGCAGGAAAGTGAGGTCCTGAGACAGATGGGTGTGAACTCTGGGACAAAAGATACTACCACAATCTCCCCACTTCCAGTCAGATCATTCTCCCGGACACACAATAATGGACAAATTATAAACACCCACCCGCACTTAAAACCCTTCATTGGCCCAGATAAATGAGCTTGACCTTCAGTATTCTGGGTGACCCACCTCAGGGCCCTCTTTGAGCCTCAACTCAGGTCACAGTCTTTCCCTCATGCTTACTCTATCTAAATATTTATAAGTCTAGCCCAAAGGACTCTGGGCCCAAAACAAGGTCAAGAAGCATAGTCACCTCAAACACAAATGTTTACGAAGCCACCTTTAGAGGAATGGCCATGCACATCAGACATTTCTTTTCCACCATTAACTGTGAGTTTTTCTTCCTTCCTTGTCTGCCTTCCACAGGGGCTTCCACTTCAGGAAAACATACAACTTTCAACTACTCCTCATATCCATGTCTCAGTCTCAACCTCTGTGATAACACACACACACACACACACACACACATACACAAAACTGAGCTAATTACTCTTGAGTTGTAAATTTTCATCTGCAAAATGAGTATTATTTTTCTCTCTTCTATCTGCTTGATAGTCACTAACATTTAAATAACGCAACTGTCTCTGCAAGCTATAATTTATTGACAGCAGTGTGCCACACAGCACTCTCCTTTTGTGTCCGGAATTGGTTGGTTCTTGGTCTCACTGACTTCAAGAATGAAGCCACGGACCCTCACGGTGATTATTACAGTTCTTAAACATAGTGTGTCTGGAGTTTGTTCCTTCTGATGTTCTGACGTGTTCAGAGTTACTTCCTTCTGGCGGGTTCGTGGTCTCACTGGCTTCAGGAGTGAAGCTGCAGACCTTCGCAGTGAGTGTTACAGCTCTCAAGGAGGCACCTCTGGACTTGTTTGTTCCTCCCATCCAGAGCTGTTCATTCCTCCTGGTGGTTTTGTGGTCTCGTTGGCCTCAGGAGTGAAGCTGCTGCAGCAGCAAGATTTATTGCAAAGAACCATAGAACAAGGCTTCCACAGCGTCCAACGGAGCACGAGACAGTTCCCGCTGGCTGGCTTGGGCAGTCCGCGTTTATTCCCTTATCTGACCCCACCCACATCCTGCTGATTGGTCCATTTTACAGAGAGCTGATTGGTCTATTTTACAGAGTGCTGATTGGTCCATTTTACAGAGAGCTGATTGATCCATTTTGACAGAGTGCTGACTGGTGCATTTACAATGCTTTAGCTAGACACAGAGTCTAGACAGAAAAGTTCACCAAGTCCCCACTAGGTTAGCTAGATACACAGTACTGATTGGTGTAATTTACAAACCTTGAGCTAGACACAGGGTGCTGATTGATGTATTTACAATCCCTTAGCTAGACATAAAGGTTCTCCAAGTCCCTACTAGACTCAGAAGCCTAGCTGGCTTCACCTAGTGGATCCCACACAGGGGCTGCAGGCTGAGCTGCCCACCAGTGCTGAGCTGCCCACCAGTCCTGAGCCACCACAGGCACTCAGCCCTTGGGTGGTGGATGGGACCTGGCACCACTGCACTGGGGGCGGGGCTCACTGGGGAGGCTCCCCACGCAGGAGCCCATGGCTGGGGGGAGGCTTGGGCATGGTGGGCTGCAGGTCCTGAGCCCTGCCCCGCCGGGAAGCAGCTGAGACCTGGCAAGAATTCAAGCCCAGCGCTGGCTGGCCGGCACTGCTGGGGGACCTGGCACACTCTCTGCAGCTGCTGGCCCAGGTGTTAAGCCCCACACTGTCCCGGGCTAGCGGCATCGGCCAGCTGTTCCGAGTAAGGGGCCCGCCAAGCCCGCGACCGTGCCCATGGGAACTCGTGCTGGCCTGTAAGCACTACGTGCAGCCCCGGTTCCCGTCCATGCCTCTCCCTCCACACCTCCCTGCAAACAAAGGGAGCTGGCTCTGGCCTCGGCCAGCCCAGAGAGGGACTCCCACAGTGCAGTGGTGGGCTGAAGGGCTCCTCAAGTGCTGCCAGAGTGGACACCAAGGTTGAGGAGGCACTGAGAGTGAGGGCTGCTAGCACATTGTCACCTCTCACTTTCACCTCATGACATCTCTCTGAGGTAGCTTCATTATCACCATTTTAAGGATGGAGAAACTGAGCCTAAGAGACGTTAAGTACTTAGCCCCAAATAATACAGCTACTAAATGATAAAGGTGGTATGTGAATTCACAACTCTCTAACCCCAAGCTTCTAAGTTGAGACTCTTTCCTACAAGCTTAGTAGCCAAGATCATTCCAGCCATGACTTCAGCCCACTTGCTCTCTATTGCACTTCCAATTACAAAACAAAGCACAGAGCAGAAACAAAAAGTTAAACTTTGGATAATGATGTAAATTGGTTCACTATGATGACCATAACAGCTACCATTTTTAGAGCTATGTGCTGGCCCTATGTTGAAAACTTTGCTAACTTTATCTTATTCCATCCCAGCCATAACATGTGGAGGAAGGTACCACTAGACTCTTCCCAGTAAAAAGAAACTTAGACTCTTTGAAATGAACTAGGAATACAGGTTTCTGCTGAATTAGAGCTAAAGCTTGAAACAGCACCAAAGCAGTCAGGTAATCCAAGATCACTGTGTTCTACAAAATCTTCATGGCATTAACAATTGTTACATACTTCACAATGGCCACCTTTTCTGCCAGTGCAGTTAGTTAGACAATCTATTAAAAGTGCAAAGAAAGACAATGAGCCCAAAGGAGCCCATTGAAGGTGAAATCTCACTCTAGCTATTCTGGCTCTGCCAGTGAGAAACCAGCTTGATGTGAAGCCTGGCCAGGTAGCTGTCCAACACCTGGCACAGCTCTGTGCAGCACTTCACCGCAAGGCAATGTCCAGCAGCCCCCCAAAGCAGGGCCCTGGCTTCGGGAGCCCAGATGGAGCACTGGCAGTAGTCAATTCATATGCAGTGAGAGACAGAAGAGACATGGATGATTGTTGGAATAAAAGGAAGATAAATAAAGACAGCTACTTCTGGCCTTCTTTCCAAAAGAATTTAAAGTGGTTTAAATTTATAAAACATAGCAAGATAATATGAAATGGAAGAAAGTGAAAAGAAAAAAGAAGAACAACACTACCAATAGACCAGAATCAGACATCAGAATAATGTAAAACTGCATCAATTTCTGAGCAATTTTTGCAAGACCACAGATGTGGCTCTAAGCTTTCTGGAACAAGGCAAAGAAGAAAATCTGATTCATGCCTTAATTAATCATTTCTCAGACAAAAACAGGTGCAGTGCATATGAATAATTTGAGCAATAGAATTAAGTAATATTGGATTATACCCCAAACTCTAAAATAAATATCATACTGACATGAGTGCTGATTTAAATATAAATGCTTGAATAAATAAATAAATAAGAACAGAGAAAAGCTCCAAATTATTTATATAGATACTCCACAATCCAGGAGATGGAGCACAACTCTTCACTGTGTGGAATGCAGATAGTTACTTCCTTTCAAATTAAAAAACAATTTTAGAAACCTGGCAAAAACTACCACAGCCAGGTGATAAAGGTCAATACCAATGGTAATAATTATGTTGATAATATGTACCCTTGAGATGAGTTGATTAAAATGGTGCTTTACCTCTATGATCTTCCTCCCAAAACAAATAACCCCAGTGTAATTATGAACAAAAATCAAATAACTTCCAATTAAGCCAGATAGGGTGGCTCACACCTGTTATCCCAACACTTTGGGAGGCTGAGTCAGGAGTATCACGTGAGCCCAAGAGTTAAAGACCAGCCTGGACAATATAGCAAGACCCTGTCTCTACAAAACAATAAAAAAATTACCTGGGCACAGTGGCATGCTCTTGTAGTTCCAGCTATTTGAGAGGCTAAGGTGGAGAACTGCTTGAGCTCAGGAGTTTGAGGCTGCAGTGAGCTATGACCATACCACTGTATTCCAGCCTAGGCAACAGAGTGAAACCCTGTCTCAAAACAAAACAAAACAAAAATTCCAATTGAAAGTCATTCTACAAAATATCTAAACAGTACTCCTCAAAACTGCAATAGACATCAAAAAAGAATTTGAACAACTGTCATAGTTAAAAAGTTAACAAGTACTTTCAAGGGTGTGGAGAAAAGGGAACCTTGGGCACTGTTGTTAGAAATGTAAAATACAGCCATTATGGAAAATAGTTTGGAAGTTTCTCAGAAAACTAAAAATAGAATGATCATGTGATCCGTAATCCCATTTCTGGGTACATATCCAAAATAATTGAAATTGGTATACTAAGGAGATATTTCCACTCCCATGTTCACTATAGCAATATTCAAAATAGCTGACATATAGAAGCAACTAGGTGTCAATCATCAGATAAATGGATTTTTAAAATGTGATATATATACACAATGGAATACTACTCAACCTTAAAAGGGGGAGAAATCTTGTTATTTGCAACAATGTGGATGAACCTGAAGGACATTATGCTAAGTAAAATAAACCAGACACAGAAAGACAAACACCACATGATCTCCCTTACATGTGAAATCTAAAAAAGTTAAACTCACAGGGGTAGAAAGTAGAATGGTGGCTATGAGAGGCTGAGGGAAGAGGTGAATGGGGAAAGGAAAGATGTTGATCAAAGGGTAAAAAGTTTCAGTCAGACAGGAGGAAAAAGCTTTAGTGATCTAATGCACAGAATGGTGGCTATAATAAATAATGATGTATACCTGAAATTGCTGAAAGAGGAGGTTTTAAATGTTTTCACCACAAAACGTAAGTATATGAGGTGATGGATTTGTAAATTAGCCTGATTTAATTAGTTCACATTGTAAACATATATTAAAAACATCTTATTGTACTCAGTAAATATATGCAATTATTATTTGTCAATTAAAAATAAAATTAAGATGAGGAAACCAATTAATCTTTAAAAAAACTGTCACAGCCAAGAGGAACCTAAAGGACAGGATGACGAACTATAATGTGGTATATACTGCATGGGATTCTGGAGCAAAGTAAAGGCATTAGGTAAAAACCTAATTAGGACATTTGAATAAAGTATGGACTTCAGTTTATATGAATATATCAATGTTGTGTCATTAATTGTAACAAATGTACCATATTAATGTAAGATGCTAGTAACCCTGGAAACCGAATATGGCATATATGGGATTCTATCAATCTTCATATATTTTATGTAAATCTAGAACTGTTCTTAAATAACAGTTTATTGCAGGGAAAAACCCTATTATGCCCCACAATTCCACTCCAAGGTGTAAACTAGGTATTTACCCAAGAGAATTGAAAACAGGTACTCAAGTGCATGCACATGTTTATTCACAGAAGCACTATTTGCAGTAGCCAAAAGGTGGAAACAGCTCAGATGTCCATCATCAGATGAATGAACAAACTGTGATCTGTACATACAATGGAATACTACCCAGATATAAATAGAAGCACTGATACATACTATAGCAATGAACCTCAAAAACATGCTAAGCGAAAGAAGCCAGACACAAAAGGTCACATACTATAATGCCTTTGTTTACATGAAATATTCAGAATAGCTATATGTACAGAGACAGAATACAAATTGATGATTGTCAGGGACTCAGAGGAGAGGAAATGGGGATAAAATGCTTAATGGATATGAGATTATCTTTTGGAGAGGTGGAAATGTTAGATAACTAGATAAAGGTGGTGATTATACAACATGGTGAATGTACTAAATACCATTGGATTGCTCACATTAAAATGGTTGATTTTGTTAGGTGAACTTCACTTCAATGAATTTTAAAAACAGAGGGGGGAACAAATACTTTCTACCTCAAAAAAAAAACCTCAAAATATTCTAAAACATATGAATAAATATTTAAGGAAAACAGAAAACAAAATCCACAATTGCAAAATAAATTATTGCAAGGAAAACAAATTCTTAGAACCTTTATCTGTGAAACAATACATTCACAGAGATTAACACAGCAATAATCTCATACAAAAATAACAAATTATGAAACAAAATAAGATATAGCTGAAACAACCAAATAGATATGAAAAAGAATTAATTAAATGTCTTCAAAGTTCAAATATAGTCATTGAAATAAAAAATGCAATCAAACTTAAAAATAAACTTAGATAAAGAGACAATTAGTAGTGGGGAATTCACCCAGAACTTGGAAAGATAATGAAAATAAAGAGCAAATAAGGAACAAGAAAAATAGCTCAAGTGATCTCAGGTGTGTTTAGTGAGAGGTTCAGGAAAAAACAACAACAACAACAAAAAAAAAAAACAGAAGGAATGGTGAAGAGGCAATGATTAAGAATATTCAAGAATGAAAAACTGAAACTCTCAGATCAAAACTTAAATTTGAATATTATGTTAAAAAATAGATGCATTATAGTGAAATTTCAGAAATTCCTGATAGAGAAAAACCTAGAATAAGTCAAAGAAGAGACTATTTACAAAGGAATGACAGTTCAGCTAAGAGCTGACTTATCCACAGCAATTATAGCCACCAGAAGTTGGTAAAGTAATATCAGCAAAATATTTTAGAAAAATAACTGAATGCTATACATATCATTCAAAGGTAAAGGTGAAATAAAGACATTTTCATATGCAAAAGAGTTTAATGGTGCTTATTATCTACAGACCTTCATATACACACATAATAAACACTGTTAAAAGAGTAGGCACCTCATCCAGATCAATGATGAGCCCAGAGGGAAAAGTCTTTTAAATAAGGGGCTGGAATAAAACAACACTAAATACAGAAAATAATTTTTTAACAATAAGCTAACAAATTGTACCAACTACTGACTATAATATCAAATGACAGCTAATGATGTTTTTTTAAAAAAATTGGAACTAAAATCTTGATAATAATAAAATCATAGAAATAAGTCTAAGTAAATCTATTAGTAATTTCAAAAATGTAAGTGGATTAAAATATCTAAAAGAAGAGAAAAAACTATTAGATTTGATTTTTAAAATACACCCAGCTATAGCCTAGTTACAAGTCTTAAAACAAAGGTTGAAAATAATCGGATGATCAAAAAATTATCAGGTAAAATATGAGGCAAAGGGTTTAATAAGGATAAATTATTAAAGGAACACAATAACATCAGTATAAAATAACATGAACTTGTATTTTTCTACATCAGACAGAATAATGTAGGCTATGCTACAATAAGTTATACTGGCTTTCACAAACAAAAGGTTTATTTTTCACTCACACGAAGTTCTAGCCAAATTTTATACCTCTGCAGACCAGCAGTTTACCGTGTGGTGACTCAGAAGTCCCTGTTGCGGGAAGTCAGGGACCCGGAACAGAGGGACCAGCTGAAGCCATGGCAGAAGAACATAAATTGTGAAGATTTCATGGACATTTATTAGTTCCCCAAATTAATACTTTTATAATTTCTTGCACCTGTCTTTACTGCAATCTCTGAACAAAAATTGTGAAGATTTCATGAACACTTATCACTTCCCCAATCAATACCCTTGTGATTTCCTATGCCTGTCTTTACTTTAATCTCTTAATCCCATCATCTTCATAAACTGAGGAGGATGTATGTTGCCTCAGGACCCTGTGATGATTGCATTAACTGCACAAATTGTTTGTAGAGCATGTGTGCTTGAACAATATGAAATCTGGATAACAGCAATGTTCAGGGAACATAGGAAATGGCCTTGGACTCTGACTGCCAGTGAGCTGGACAGAACAGAGCCATATTTCTCTTCTTTCAAAAGCAAATAGAAGAAATATCGCTGAATTCTTTTTCACAGAAAGGAACATTCCTGAGAAAGAGAATGTGCCCCTGAGTGTAGGCCTATGAACAGCCCCCGTAGGGGCAGCCACCTTTTATGGTCGAAGCCAAAGGGATGAAATAAGCCCCGGTCTCCTGTAGCACTCCCAGGCTTATTAGAACAAGGAAATTCCTGCCTAATAAATTTTGGTCAGATAGGTTGTCTGCTCTCAAACTCTGTCTCTTCATAAGATGTTATCAATGACAATGCATGCCCAAAACTTCATTAGCAATTTTAATTTTGCCCCGTCCTGTGGTCCTGTGATCTCGCCCTGCCTCCTCTTCCTTTGTGATATTTTATTACCTTGTGAAGTACGTGATCTCTGTGACCCACACCCTATTCGTGCACTCCCTTCCGTTTTGAAAATCACTAATAAAAACTTGCTCGTTTTACAGGTCAGAGAGCATCACGGAACCTGCTGACATGTGATGTCTCCCACAGATATCCAGCTTTAAAATTTCTCTCTTTTGTACTCTTTCCTTTTATTTCTCAGACCAGCTGAGATGCTTAGGGAAATAGAAAAGAACCCATGTTAAATATCGGGGGTGGGGTTTTCCCCGATAAGTCCCAGCAGTTTCAAACTTATGGTTCAAACATCTCAACATACAGCTTCCTTGGTTGCCAATTGCCAAGCAGTTGGCCAGAACTTGTCACATGGCATGACCCAACTGTTTAGGGAGCTGGCAGATGTGATGAAGCACATGCTTATTCAGTAATATTAAATGTCTCTGTCACAGCAAGTAAGAAAATGTTGTTAAAATTCATAATATAAAACTGGATGATGATACAAAGAAAAATTAACAGGAAGCAATCCTAATGAAAGCATTTTAATCTATTTCTAGTAGAGGAAAAATCAAACAGAAATAAATGATATGTTGCTTTTAGATGTACACATATATAGCAAAATACTGTTCTAAAAAATGCACATAAATGCTAATCAACACCTTCATTACAGTGGGTTGCTTCTCAGGAAGAATTAAGAAAAGCAGAATTAGAAAAGGCTATACAACAAGTTTCAACATTACTTGTAATACTTTATTTCTTCATATTGGATACATGATACTCTTTATACTATTCTGTATTACTTTCTATATATTTGAAATAGTTCATATTAATTTTTAAAAGAATAACTACATGGCTGCAATAGTTGTCTATGATGTAAGAAATTATCCCAAACATAATAGCTTAAAACAACATACATTTATTATCTCACAGTTTCCATGGGTCAGGAGTCAGGGCAAGGCTTAGTTGGATGGTCAGATTCTCACAAGGCTTCAAAGTGTTGGCCAGACTGGGGTCTCGTCTGAGGCTCAGAAACCTCTTCCAAAGTCACCTGATTGTTGACAGAATTCATTTCTTTGCACCTGTTGAATTCATGGTGACTTGCTTTTTCAAGGTCAGCAGGGGAATCTCTGACTTTAGTCAGCTATATTGTGTATAAAGTAACACAATCATTATCTTTGCCATATATCGTAGCCTAATCAAAAGAGTGACTATATCATTATATTCAAAAGTTCTTCTCACACTCAAGGGGAGATTATTTAGAGCATGTATACCAGGAAGCAGAAATCTTGGGAGCCATCTAAATTTCTACCTACTACAGTCCCTTAAGAATCTCATAATCTAGTGGAAGGCATAGACATAAGGACAAAGGTTTAAAGCAATGTGAGATAAGCTACATTAGATACGTGTCTTCTTTTGGGTCCCCCAAAAGTTGACCTAGATAGAAGACCTTAGGTGCAGTATATTTGACATGATTCCAGGAAGTATATGTGAGATAGGGAATGGAGAAAGGCCAATATAAACAGTTCATTAACGAGCAGGTTACCACTATGGGCACTGGGGCTAAAACCCACTGTGAACCCTGTAAGAACCATATGAAACATGCTTCATATTTATCCCACCGCTAGATGGAAAGCCTCAAGCATTTTATCTACTGACTCCGGTCCCCTGTTGGCTGAGGCTCTCTCTCACTCTTCTAGGTTGTCACTGTGCATGGTAAGTTTCTATGGTGCCAGATAAATCCTTCATAAAGTGAAGCACAGAGGAACAGATGCTTAAAATGGGAATTGGTCAGCATGCCAGAAACTCTACCCCACTTGCAGGGATCTCAAAGCTGGACATGTAACAATATGGGGTGAGACATTAAGAACATCTGTCACAATGTGTGTATTAGGTAAATTAAGACTTGCTGCTATAACAAATAAACATACAAATCTCAGTGGCTTAATATGATGACATTTTACTTCTCACATACAATTCAATCAATAGGACAGTGAAGCTTTGGCAGGGTGAAAGAGTGACTGAAGTGCTCCTTGTAAACGTTCAGGAACACTGCTACCTGCATCTTCAATACATGGCCCCTAAAGACTCCTTGTCTGTATAAGCAAACGACTAACAGACAGGAGAACAGAGAGAAGTAGATTGTGTGGAAGAAAAGTCTGAGACGGCATGGCTTCACTAAAGCACAAGGGAGCTTGGGTAACATAGTCTAGTTGTGTGCCCTTTTGAAAAAGAAATAGATCAGTTGAACAGGTAGCATTTGCTACCCTGTTCACGTATGTAAAAGCATATATGACTTTTAGGTTAAATCTTGAAGAAAGATGTGGTAATTAATTTTGTGTATCAACTTGGCTGAGTCATGGGGTGTCCATATATTTGGTTAAACATTATTCTGTGTATGTCTGTGAGAGTAATTCTGAATGAGATTAACATTTGAATCCGTAAACTAAATAAAGCAGATTGCCCTTCCCAATATGGGAGGGCCTTACCCAGCCCACTGAAGGCCTGAGTACAACAAAGAGGTAGAGTAAGAAAGAATTTGCTCTTTACCCAACTATCTTTGAGTTGGGACATCAGTCTTCTCCCTTGACACTTGACTTAGACTGAAACTTACACTCCATCAGCCCTCCTGGATCTCAAGCCTTCAAACTCAGACTATAACTATCACCTGCAACTTGTTGACTGCAGATCCTAGAACTTCTCAGCCTTCAAAACCATGTGAGCCAATTCCTTATAGTAAATCTATATATCTATATCTATCAATATACATAAATCTTACTGATTTTGTTTCTCTGGAGAACCCAGATTAATACAGAAGGTTAAAAATGTGTCATAGAATTAAAAAGGAATAAAAGCATTTCAGGCAGAGCAAAAAACAACATGGACAGAAGAACAGCTTAGAAGAACCCAAGCAGATTCAGAGAACTGAAGTAGATTTGTTTTGACAGGACCCATAGCAGGTGTGATTATATGAAAGAAGAATCTGGAAATGTGGGCAGGAACCTGACAGTAAGACTCCTGATTTTACACCATGAAGGAAATGAAAGGCTAGAGAATTTAAAACAGAAGTATACAGCATTTTCTGATACTACTTTAGCAAACTCAAGAAAGATGCTGTGTAAGAGCAAGCAAAAGGATTTTTTGCTAAATATTGTTAAACATCACCTGTCTTGAGCTCTAGGACATTTAACAAGGAAAGATGATGCATTCAGTCAAAAGTGCATGAGCTTGAAGTCAAGCAGGTTTGAGTTTAATGGTACCTGGCAAGTTTGTTATGAGAATCAAAGGGTTTGTATGTAAAGCTTTTAGCACAATGTATGACAAAAAGCATGTGCTCAAGGAAAAAAAAATAGTTCCTTTCTTCTCTGAGCAACAAAATAAATAGCATGAATTTATCTCAGAACCAGAGGGAAAAAAAACTGAATTAGTGGAAACTCTGAATTTTGGACACTGCTTGATATTGCTAACACTGTTCGTGAGTAACTATGCCCTGTAAAAGGAATAACCAAAAAACTTTGAATGTGTAGCCAAGATATGCAGACTCAGTAACCCCAGCCCAAGTGCTTACTGGTATATACCAATTGGGTGTCAAAAATGTGCAACAGACTATCTAAAGAAGGGTAATAATACTAAGCCCCAACATTAGTATTGAGAAACACTGACAATTCATAATAATCATAGTAAAACATAGCAAAGAAATACTTTCACATTGAAATTATTTAACTCTACATTAACCGGCTGCCTAAATATATTTCTTATGTTCTATTCACTCTTTCATGAAATGTTTGTCTCTTAATAAGCTTGCATTTCATAATTAGATATATAATATCCATGCCTTATGATTTCCCCCACAGAGAATTTCCAATGTATTAATTACAATTTTTAAAAAAACCCAATTTATTCTGTGTGTTTAGTTTCTAAACATATTTTCAAAAATTTATTTAAGTCATGAACAAAATTTCATACAGTGAAAATCTGTAAGAGAAAATAAAATTTTTTGATAATTCATGACCCAAATGAATAAAGGGTGTTTAAAAAAGAAAGAAAAGAAATGCTAACTCAAACTTTTAAAATGAATAGCGTCTTTTTGTATAAATCATTTTTGTGTTACTATTATACTACATCCTTATTTACTTTTACTCTGTTTACAAAATGTTAGATAATATAGTTTCTTTAAAAACTTCCAATCCCAGGAGCAGTGGAGCCCTGGTTCTCAATCTTGGCTGCACATTTGGAATCATTAGGGGACCTTTTTAAAAATACTCATTATCTAGGTTTCACCTCAGATCCATTGTTAAAAAAAAAAAAAAATTGAGAGTGGAACCTAAGCACAAAAATTACTTTAAATATCTCCAGAGATTATAGAGATATGTGCAGCTTGCATCAATCCCTATTCACACTGCCACTATACCATTCAGGCCTTCAGTATCACATACCTGACTCTTTCAGGAGCCACCTAACAAGTCTTCTCACCATCCTACTTCACCATTGCCAGATTAAAAGTACCCTTAAAATGTACTTATCAAACCTAACATGCTTAATGAGGGTCTTGTTAAGATTTTAAGATGAAGGCTCTAATTAAGTTGATCTTGAATGGAGGTTGACATTCTACATTTCTTTCAAATTCCCAGGTGATGTTTATGCTGCCAAGCCACAAACAACAAACCACACTGATTTATGTTTTCCAGTCATTAAGAAAATTACTGGTACCACTTCCTAATTCTAGATACTTTTTCAGCTTTTTTTCTTTCTTTATTTTTATTTGACTTGGCATTTTACATTTAAAAAGTAGAATTTTTATCTTGCTTTTTAGTAAATATCCATGTTAGTTAATACGTTTAAGTAAAGACATAACATCCTTGAAGGCTTTAAGCCCTTTGACAGCTCATAGGACAAGTTAGATGTATAGTAAAGAAATCTGTTTCCATATGGACAGATACAGTAAGATTCAGTATTTTGACCCCTAGTAAGTTTATAGTCATATAACTAAATATATGCAAAGGGTTGGCAAATACCACTAAAATATTTATTTAAAACTATCATTTATGGTGGGTATGGAAAAAAAGGAGCTATTACAGAAATAGAATTGCAAGATTAGAAAAACACATTCTAGTTGACTTAATCTGAATTCTATAATTTTCTAAGCCATCTATAATTTAAATTTTTAAAAGAATTTCTCATAATAGTCTACAAATTAGCCATGCTATCTAATAATACATTACCAGTATTGTGTACTTATTTTAAACATATAGACTATGTTTAACATAGACTATGCTAACTATGGTTAACAGTTATACATGATATAAATGATGAATTGATGGGTGCTGACGAGTTGATGGGTGCAGCACACCAACATGGCACAAATATACATATGTAATAAACCTGCACGTTATGCACATGTACCCTAGAACTTAAAGTATAATAATAAAAAAAAAAAAACAATACCGTACAGTACCCTTAAAATGTATTAGGGGGATAGGTCTTCTGTTTTGTGATTTTTACTGCAATAACTAAGTAGGGGTCTTTACCCATAGGCAAAGCCCAAAGACGAGGCCAATATATTTGAACAATGGCAGAGTCACTGAAATAAGCAGATAAACTCCTAAAATGACACTCTTTTAAAAGACAACACTTACTAGAAACATATAGACTAAAAAAAATCCTTAAGGAATGATTGACAAAGATTAGTTAATCTTAGTATAATGAGAAATTTTCTTCCTTTATGGTTGCCAAAAATTCATAAAAAGAAAATGTTAATAATTTGTGTTCTCAGGCCTTTGAACTCAGACTGAAACTATGCATTAGCTCCCCTGTGTCTCCTGCTAGCCAAAAGCCAATCTTGGAACTTAGCCTCCATAATTGCTGAGCCAATTTCCTGTAATAAATAAATATGTATGTATGTGTGTGTATATATATATATACACACACATGCTTACATGACTGAAACTTTATACCCATTGAGCAACATATTAGGGCTCTCCAGAGAAACAGAATCAACAGTACACACACACACACACACACACACACACACACACACACACACACACACACACACACACAGCTCAATGTATTAGTCAGTTTTGGAGAAATATAGATCATGTTGTGTTCCATTTAAAACCTATTTATTGATGTAGAACATGGAATGTGTCAAAAGTGTTTAATTGCTCCCACTCCCTCCTTTGTATTTTATGTATCATTATTGTGAAGAAGGGGTGGTAGAAGAAAGGAGGAGGAGGAGAAGAACTTTGGGTATATTACAAAGTCAATGTGTATGTGTATACATGTGTACTATTGGTTCTGTTTGGAGAACCCTAATATGTTGCTCAATGGGTATAAAGTTTCAGTCACGCAAGATGAAACAGTTCTAGAGATCTGCTGTAAAAATTGTGCTTATGGTTAAGAATACTGTACAGTACCCTTAAAATGTATTCAGGGGATAGGTCTCGTGTTTTGTGATTTTTACCATAATAATTAAAAGTAGGGGTTTTTACCCATAGGCAAAGCCCATAGATGAGGCCAATATATTTGAACGATGGCAGAGTCACTGAAATAAGCATAAAAACTTCTAAAATAACATCCTTTTAAAAGACAACACTTACTTAAATATACAAGTTCCAATGTTTCTAGATTATCCTTTAACAGTCATGCATTGCTAAATGATAGGGATATGTTCTGAGAAATGAATCATTGGATGATTTCATCTTTGTGTGAACATCGTAGAGTGCACTTACACAAACATAGATGGTATAGCCTACTACACACCACACACCTAGGCTATACGGTATACACAATTTTTCCCAGGCTACAAACCTGTACAGCATGTTATTATGCGGCACATGACTATACTTTGCTGGTATTTAAGTTGTACTTTACTATTTGTAGGTTTCATCACTAGAAACTAAGGAGCCTACATGGACTTTAAAAAGTTTTAAGACTGGATTTTTAAAATGGGTATCAACTACTAAACTGCAGGAAGTGTTGTTGTAAGCAGGCGGCTGCCATTCTCTACTTTAGGTAACAGTGCCAGATCCAGTGTAAATATCATGCGAGCTGCAGTTGTAATATTTAGAATTATCACCAGAGTCACAAATACATCATAAGCTGTTACACCTGGGAAACCCTGAACGTGTAGCCTGAGAGTCTTTCCAGCTTGAAATGAATTACATGAAATGAAATAAATTACCAATATGTCCCCAGTCTAAGGTTAGAAAACTCATGAATTACTACACCAGAAGAATCCTCAAGCCCTAGGTATTATTGTAAACATCATCTATTTTGATATTATGCATAGAACTATTTATAATATCAAAATAATATGATATTTGGAATTTCCCCTCATAATTCCAGTATTCATAGTAGTTATAATTTGCTTCTCAAACTACCCTTGAGTAAAAACACACATTAACATGATCATAATGAAGTCACTGGAGGACTATAGTTGCTTAGGAACATTAAAAAATCTAGCATAGATTGAGAATTTATTATCATATGAGCCATTGAAATTAGCAATTGGGTGCTTTTCCTTTGATTAGATGTTATATATCAGTCTGGCACCTCTAATACTTCCCAGTTACACTGATAAATGAAATCAATTTTATATTACATTATTCAGTATCTGCTGCTTTGCTGCTTATTTTGGAAATACAATTGTGCCCTTATAAACTTGAAAATACAAACTATGGAAATGTAAAGACAACATATCAAGTGATTGGTTTTCTGTTGTAAATATTTTTACCATATTCTAAGCGTTGCTAATTTTTGTGTTGTTTTTATTGCTGTATTTCAAATTTTTTCAATTTGAAATAATTACAGAATCACAAAGAGTTGCCAAAGTAGTACAGAGAGGTCTCTTGTACCTATCATCCAGATTTCTCTGATGGCAACATCTTACATTACCCCAGTGCATTTTCAGAACCAGGAAATTGATGGTCCAATACAGTGAATTAGACTACAGATCTTATTCAAGTATCACTAGTTTTTGCATGCTTTCATTTTTTTGTTTTTATCTACAATTCTAAGACATTTTATTAAATGTGTTTATTTGTCCAAATGGCCATGTGCTTCTAGTTGTCATTGTCACATTTCCTCCTTATCAGGGAAAACAAGGAATTGATATATTTTTCAAAGGCTATTGATACAAGAGCCCGTACTCAAAGAAAAATAGGTTGGTGATTTCTGATCACTAACATGATATGTCTGAGCAATTTACATTTACAGTTGTAGAAATAAATGGCTTGCATTTCAGATTTTCATGAAAAAGATAAGCCTGCTAACTCGGAATTTTATTATGTGTAGCATTAGTTTGAAATGTAACATCTTAATGTGAAAAATAAAAAAAAAAATATTTCAACTATTTGTTTTGTCAGCTAACCTTCAGAGTTGTGTACCACATCATTTTTCTCAGATTAGCTCAATGTATTAGTCAGTTTTAGAGAAATATAGATCATCTTGTGTTCCATTTAAAATCCATTTATTGATGTAGAACATGGAATGTGTCAAAAGTATCTAATTGTTCCTACACCCTATTTTGTATTTTATGTATCATTATGATAAAGGGGTGGTAGAAAAAAGAAGGAGGAAAAGAAGAACTGTTGGGTATATTACAAATTCAAATTCAGAAAACAAAGAGAAAATAATGTTTCCTATTTGATTTCAAACACAAGATCAATTATTAGAATAAGATAAAGAACAATGTGACATATTGCTTGGAAATTTATCTAAGAGGGCAAATCAAATATAACTCCAGATGTAAGCCTAAAAATGACTTTCTCATATTATACCTTAAAACTTTTATAATAATCCAGATAATATATCATATTATTATGACATAAAGTGATTCATTCTTATCTCAGGAGAGTATAATGTCATAAACAATTTATTTGCTCAGTGTTTTAGTTCGTTTTCATACTGCTAATAAAGACATACCCGAGACTGGGTAATTTAGAAAGGGAAGAGGCTTAATTGACTCACAGTTCAGCATGGCTGGGGACACCTCAGGAAACTTACAAATCATGGCAGAAGGGGAAGCAAACATACTCTTCTTCAAATGGT
The DNA here is from genome assembly GCF_009764315.1 of Trachypithecus francoisi. Lineage (NCBI taxonomy): Eukaryota > Metazoa > Chordata > Mammalia > Primates > Cercopithecidae > Trachypithecus > Trachypithecus francoisi. The sequence goes on along the minus strand of NW_022681458.1, from coordinate 55,333,533 downwards.
GGCAGGAAGGAGAAGTGCTGAACAAAAGGGGGAAAAGCACCTTATAAAACCATCATATTTTTTTGAGAACTCACTCACTATCACAAGAAAAGCATGAGGGTAACTACCCCCATGATTAACTTAACTCCCACTAGGTCCCTCCCATGATATGTGGGGATTATAGGAACTACCAATTCAAGATGAGATTTGAGTGTGGACACAGCCAAACCAGATCAATGTCCTAAGACTGGATGAAATGACCTGGTGAATAAGTAACTAGAGAAAGAATGAGGGACAATAGAGATGTTAAAAGGAAATAGCCAGGTGTGGTGGCTCATGCCTATGATCCCAACACTTTGGGAGGCCAAATCAGGCAGATCACTTGAGGCCAGGAGTTCAGGACCAGCCTGTCCAACATGGCAAAACTCCTTCTCTACTAAAATACAAAAATTAACTGGGTGTGATGTCACATGCCTGTAATCCCAGCTACTCAGGAGGCTGAGGCATGAGAATCACTTGAACCTGGGAGGCAGAGTTTAAGGGAAATGGCTGTGCTTTAGTCAGGAGTAGGCTGAGGCAGCCTTCTGGTGCAGCATGACTCAGTGGGTTTGGAGCACAGGCGCACAACCCTGCACATTACGTAACCACACCACGTGAGGCACATAGACAATCACCCACGTGAGCTCGTGCTTGGCTCAGAGCCACTATTGTCTGTAAAAGGTATAACTACCCTGCTGATGCTGTACATACACCTTGCTCACACCCAGAAAAAGAGTAAAGCCATGTTGAAACTATCTACAATTCCTCGAATGTTTTTCCAGCTACGCAGCACTTGCCTACCAACTTCACTCAGACTTCAGTTAGAACCTGACAATTGGCATCACAAGCAGGATCCTGAGGTGAGTGAGCCTTCAGTCCCTGCTGCCTCTGGGTGGGTCATGTGGCTGCAACATGAGCTGTGGTACCCAGTGGCAGCTGTGCTGCTCAGATGGGCTCTGGTAGAAACCTGGGCAGTGGTAGATGGGTCCCTCATGAGCATGGAAAAGGCACTGAAGTAGCCAGAAGTGCACAGCACCAAGAAGGAGCGAGTTTTTGCCGGCAGAGTTAGATGGGCATTTTTGACTGTGCTACAAGAAGTACACACCAAGTCCCCGAGGGATGCAGCACAGGTAAGGGTCCTCCAGGTGCAGATATGGAGCCTGGAGGCCTGGCTACACAGCTCAGAAAAAGAGTTAAAAGCTTCCATGAATGGGGACTTCCAGATGCAGGCAGGGCACCTGAGACCTGGCTACAGAGCTTGGAAAAGGAATTTGAGGCTGCTGTGAATGCAGGCCTGAGTCCCTGGTCTCAGCCAGAGATTCCCACTCTGATATGGAGGAGGAAGAACCCCCATTGCGAGTTCACCCAGTGGTCTGTCAGAAGGTAGATCATGAACAGCCATTGGGGCCCCAAGAGCAGGCTCAGGGACCCAACACTGTAATGAAACATACTTCATACACTGCCTTTACCCCAACTGAGCTGTGGGAATTAGGAAAGCAGTGCCTCCAGGGTCTAGGGGAACCTCTGCCTGTATGGATGCTTTGTTTATAGGAAAAGGGAGCAGATAGTATCTTCTGTTCCACCTCTGAGATGGAAAAGCTAACCTCGATCACGATTCACCCGTCCCTCCATCAGCAGTTGCAGGTGAGCAGGAAGTTGGCACAAGGGCAAGATGACCACACCCTGATTGAGTGACTATGGGAAGCCATACAAACTGTGGAATGACACTGGTGAAATATCCAAAATCGTGACTAAATGGCAGTCATATGCCGATTTTGTGCAAGTCACTGGGGAGATGGGTATGTGGCAGGCTATGTTTGACCTGAACACCTATGGGCCAGATGATGAACATTTTGCCTCCCACATGAGGGATCTCGTGTTGGGTTCCATTCCCCCAAGTGCCTTTTGCTCCCTAGCTGCTATATTCACCCCATATGTAGGGTGCTGAATACATGAAGTGACCACTGCTATGGAAGCTCTCGGGGAAGCAGAAGGCCATCGGTGGGACCAAGGGATCTATGCAGTAAAGAAGGGGAAGATGTCCAGCTTGTGGGGCCCCCCATCCCATGGGAGAAAAGGGAGTCCCAATGAACGGCATGCTCACAGATGTGGAGAGATGTGATTCTGGCCAGAGTCGACCAAGAGAAAATCAATAAGCAGCCCAATGAAGTACTCTTAACTTTGTGGAGACAATTGTCCCTGGAGCACCAATTCCAGAAAATGCCCAAAGGACATTTCTGTGTGACCCAGTCCTGCCTGGGAGCTTCAACTCAAAGACTACTTCCTGCAGCCAACCAGAAATATAGGGCCTTTCCTGTTTGATTATGGAACTGGCCAAGGTGCCTGGCTTGGGAGGACACCAGATGACTAGAGGCCACATGTGGAATTAGCAATCCACTGCTTCCCCACCAATGTATAGTGGGTGCTGTTGCTGGTGGATACTGGCGCAGATCGCAGGCTTGTTTATGAGAAACCAGATAAATTTCTGGGCAAACCTGCTTACATTGATGGTTATGGAGACTGGTTAGTAACAGTAAAACCTGTATCTCTGCACCTTGGTATCTGCCATTTGGCTCCCCATTTAAATACTGTGTATGTCTATCTCATACCAGAATACATTCTGGGGGTGGACCATTTAGATGGCCTGGTGTTACAAGCCATGACTGGGGAATTCAGACTCTGTGTGTGATGAAGTTGGTACTGTGTGGACATACACATCACCAGCCTCAGGTCTTGCCACAAACCCAACGAGTTACATCCACCCAACAGTATCATTTGCCAGATGGGCATACAGAGATAACTGAGATAATTAAAAAGCTGGAGAAGGTGCAGATAGTGCGAGGAACCCACAGCCCCTATGATTCTCCAGTATTGCCAGCTAGAAAGCCTGACGGAACTTGGCAGATGACGGCAGACTATCGGGAACTGAATAAAATAACACCCCCTTTGCATGCAACTGTACCATCAATCATGGATTTGATGAACCATATGAGAATGGAACTGGAACCATATCACTATGTAGTGGACTTGTGGACTTGGCCAATGCATTTTTCTGCATCGACATTGCTTCAGAGAGCCAGGAACAGTTCACCTTCACATGGGACAGGCAACAATGGACTTTCACAATGTTGCCACGGGGCTCTGTGCATAGCCCCACCATATGTCATGGTCTCATTGTCACAGTAGCCACCTGGCAATGTCCAGAAGGGGCCTGCCTATTCTAATATATTGATGATATTATGTTAATCTCTGATTCTCTTGCAGATTTAGAAGGAGAAGCATCCCTTTTGCAGCAACACTTGGCAGCATGTGGTTGGACTGTTAATGAATCCAAGGTCCAAGGACCTGGATTATCTGCCAAATTTTTGGAAGTTATCCGGTCAGGTAAGACAAAGACCATCTGAGAGGCTATCATTTATAAGGTTCAGACATATCTCCGGCCCTCTATGGTGAAGCAGCTGCAAACTTTTGTGGGCCTCCTGGGATACTGGTGGACATTTGTGCCCCATTTAGCTCATATGATAAAAACCATTGCATCTGTTAACAAAGAAGGGCTCTAACTGGGATTGGGATGATGTGGCTGAGACCACCTTCCTAGCAGCCAAGTGGGCTATTCAGCAGGCACAAATCCTATGGGTAGTTGACCAGGGGTGCCCGTTTGAGCCGGATATGCATGTGACCACAGATGGTTTTGGTTGGGGCCTGTGGCAGCACACAGAGTGGCTGAGAATGCAAGTAGGCTTTTGGTCCCAACTATGGAAGGAAGCTGAGCTCTAGTTTTCCTTGACAGAGAAACAGCTAGCAGCTGTATATGCCACCCTTCAGGCTTATGAGAGTGTGACAGGATGGGCTGCAGTTGTCATGTGGATGACTTACCTGATAGAGGGATGGGTGCATTCATGGGTAACGACCCCCTGGACTGGGATGGCATAGACATCCACTTTGGTGAAGTGGGCGCCTACTTGGAGCAGTGGAGTACAAGTCCCTTAGCAGCAGAGTTGCAACAGATTTTGGGACCTGTAGTCCTAATGCAAGATAAGGCCATGGGGCTTGAGCAGCATCTAGACTCTGAGCCTTCACCATTCAAGGAAGGGCGTCCCCCCTTCCTGACAGGGCATGGTACACTAATGGGTCTAGCCAAGGTGCTACTGCTGCTTGGAGTTGCAGTCCAACCAAGTATTGACATCATATGGTTTGAAACCAGGTATGGGCCGGGCGCGGTGGCTCAAGCCTGTAATCCCAGCACTTTGGGAGGCCGAGACGGGTGGATCACGAGGTCAGGAGATCGAGACCATCCTGGCTACAACGGTGAAACCCCGTCTCTACTAAAAAAATACAAAAAAACTAGCCGGGCGATGTGGCGGGCGCCTGTAGTCCCAGTTACTCGGGAGGCTGAGGCAGGAGAATGGCGTAAACCCGGGAGGCGGAGCTTGCAGTGAGCTGAGATCCGGCCACTGCACTCCAGCCCGGGCTACAGAGCGAGACTCCGTCTCAAAAAAAAAAATAAATAAATAAATAAATAAAAATAAATGAAACCAGGTATGGACAAAGTAGCCAATGAGCTGAACTTAGAGCAGTATGGATGGTAATCACCAAGGAGGTGACACCTATGGTAATCTGTACCAATAGCTGGGTGGTCTATCAAGGCTTAACCTTGTTGTTAACTACCTGGAAAATACAGAAGTGACTAGTTAGCCACCAACACATCTAGGGCCAAGCCACGTGGCAAAACCTCTGGGAAATGGGTCATCAGAAAGATATAACTATTTATCATGTGTCAGGCCATATGCCTTTGGCCACCCCTGGCCATGATGAGGCAGATGCCTCAGCCAAGGTCCAGTGGTTAGAGTCAGTACCTACATGAGATGTGGCCTTCTGGCTACACCGGAAACTTGGACATGCCAGGGGTAAATTGATGCAACAGGTCAATAAACGTTGGGGTCTGTCCCTGCCCACACAAGATATTTGGGAGGCTTGTCAGAAATGCCCAGCTCAGGCATACCCTAAATGGAGGCAGATGCTCAGTGTTACACAACAAGTGATGATAGGGAAAGTGCCCTTGACTAGATGGCAAGTATAGTACATAGGGCTTCTGCCAAAGTCACAAGAGTATACTCATGCACTAACAGCTATGGTCACAGCCACAGGCCTGTTGTTCACCTACCTTTGCAGGGCGGCTGACCAACAGAGCACCATCCAGGCCCTGCAACATTTATATGCTATGCATGTTAGGCCTCTGGTCGTTGAGAGTGATAGAGGAACACATTTCACTGGACAACAGGTACAACAATGGGCACAACAAACAGACATAAAGTGAGGATTCCATGTGCCATACAACCTGCAAGCTGTGGGTATGACTGAGTGATATAATGAGCTCTTGAAGAATGGGTTATGCTTGCAAGTCACAACTCTATCTTTGTGGGGCTGGAGTTCCAGACTAGACCCGGTGCTCCAAACCTTGAATGAATGGGCATGGAAAGGCGGCCTGGTCCTGCCCCCATTCAGTTGCAGGTAGGTACCAAGGATGACCTCCTCCGACCAGGTATAGGGACAAATGGTAACCTGTTGTTGACCGTCCCAGTGCCCTGAAGGCAGGAGAACAGAAAACCTGGCTGTGGCCATGGACCCTCCAACCACCCTCTACCCCTGCAGCCAATGCCGGTGGTTGGCCATTGTAGCTCCCTGGAGGAGGACTTACAATATGACTTGCATGTCACTCCTTGGGTGTTCAAAACAAGCCCCACACAGTTGACTGTTCATAGGGGAACGGCCTATATTCCCTGGAGGAGGGAAGGAACCCTCCTCCAGGGAATATATGTACTGTCTGTGTGGCATATTATGAGCTCTCCTGTGACTTTGGCATGGTTACAGTACTCAAAGGAACCATGGCGAGCTGAGAAGGTGTGGTACCATCGCCCAGGACAAAAGCCCTGGGTGGTTGCATTGTTATTCTGGAATGAAAGATTAGCCTCTATTTTGCCTGAGAGACATGATTTACCTCTGTTAGTATCTGTGCCTGTGCTGTCATCTTGACCATAAGTTAGCATGCTCCAACTGCATTATGGACTGGGCCCACACCTACACTGAGGTGACCAATGTTTCCAACAGATGGATCTGCACTGCCCTTCCAGCAGCAGCTGCTGTGATGACTTACCTTGGCACATACAATCACAGTCTGCAGATAACACGGCTGGAGACTTGGGGTCCGATGGCTGACACCTGGAACACAATGCAGCAAGGTTCGAACAAAGGATGCCGCAAAACCCATGGTGCACCTGCCCCCCCTTGCTGGCCCACAGTGTTTATGATGGGTGAGGCTGGCTAGTGGGGGAACATGTAGTACCCCTGGCCCAGGCACCACAGTGCAACATTGGGGTAATACCACTATGGGATGGGTACCCATCACAGCCTGTGAAAACATAACATGTATCACCACACGGAAGGTGTGGTAGAACAACCAGCCCCACTAAGGTCAGCTCCAATGGACTTTATGCTCCCTAGGGGTTTATGGGTCTGTGAGGACACAAGGTGGCCTTACCTATCAGCGGACTGGACTAGACGTTGTATCTGGGGGTGTCCTTATGTACCTGCCACTGTTCTCCCCATATTGTCCAGACACCCACATAACCAGGAACTTGGTTTTTGCAAGTTCGATGAGCCCCCTGGTGGTTCTACTCCTTGGCAATGACTATCTCTGGAGTGGGTGTCATAAGCACAAGTTACTGCTCTTGCAGAGCACACCACTCAGGCTCTGAATTACACTCGAGTGGCCCTCGTCCTGTTAACACCTTACTGGTCAGATCAAAAAGGTGGTGTTGCAAAACCAAATGGCCTTAGACATAATAACTACTGCCCAAGGAGGCTCCTGTTCCTAATGTTGTACCTTTATCACTGACAATTGGCAGAACATAATAGCAGTCCTGCAACAGTTCTCACAAGAGATTAATGGAGTAAAGAGCCTTACTGATGACCCCCTGCAGAGATGGTAGGCATCCTTAGGCTCTGGCCTACAATGGACCCTAATAGTCATAAGTAGCATATCTGGTGTCCTAGCAGTGAGCTGTTGCTCTCTGTATTGTTGTTATGGGTTATGGATTCAGGGCTCTGTCCTATGGGCACATGTCCCTGCCCAGAGGATGCCCTCAGCCTAGGGGGTGGACTGTAAGGTAAATGGCTGCTCTTTAGTCAGGAGTAGACCAAGGCAGCCTTCTGGTGCAGCATGACTCAGCAGGTTTGGAGTACAGGTGCACAACCCCAGACATTATGTAACCATGCCACGTGAGGTGCATTAGGTGATCACCCACATGAGCTCATGCTTGGCTCAGAACCACTATTGTCTGTAAAAGGTATAACTATGCTGCTGATGCTGTACATACAGCTTGCTCACACCCAGAGAAAGAGTAAAGCCATGTCAAAACTGTCTACTATTCCTCAAGTGGTTTTCCAGCTACCTGCCATTCGCCCTGCCGACTCCCCTCAGACTTCAGTTAGAACCTGACACAGAGGTTGCAGTGAGCCAAGATCATGTCATTGTACTCCAGTCTGGGTGACAGGGTGGTGGTGTATTTACCAGTACTTGTCTATGGCTAATCAGTTAAATCAGCTCATTCACTCATGCAAATCAGCCTGAGGGTGTGAGCAACAACCTTCTACCAATAATTGATAGTCTCTTTTACATGACTACAAACTATATCCCATGTAAGAGAGATGCCCTTTCCAAGTGCAAACCATAGTTCTCATTATGTAATCCTATAAAAGAAGTAAATGGGTCAGTGAGAACCTATCACTATCAATCTCCATATGCCTCCATGTTTGAATAATGAGAGCCTATTCTCTATATGCTCAGCTGTGTCCACTCCCTGAATCACAGAAAGTCTTGTTTAATCAATCGTGTGTAGGAGTTTCTTCTCCGATAGCAATTTGGATTTAGAAATAGGTGTATGGTTCCTCTCCATACTCAGACTGATGTACAGGAGATGTGGGGGAAATGCAGAGTAGAGAGCATGAAGAGATATGGAAACATAGATTTCAATCCCTGAGTATTAAAGTGAGCATTAAGTAGCAACCTCACTATCTACTCCTCAGCCCAGGTGAATTTCCATGCCTGAAAACTGAGCCCAGATCCCTCCAGCCAGGTAACAGAGGATATGCACCTTCTTATCCAGTTCCTCCTACCCTCTTTTCCAGCCCCCCAATCCACACCATGAGATTCACAAAATGCAACACTCATTCTACACCTAGTTTCAATACTGAATATCAAACCTTGATCTACCTAATGAAAAATTGTCTTACCCCATTCCCCAACCCATCCCTCTACCTTTGATCATTTCAGTTTCTGGCTCCTTCCAAAGGGTACTAGCCTATACACTCTGGTTTTACATTTCTTCCTCATAGCCACCCACTTCTACTGTTCCAGCTCTATTTTTCTATTCCTTTCTCACTACACTAAACTCACTTCCTTTTTCCTGTGCCCATCTTGTTGCTACAACAATCATTTATACTGGAAATAAATAGGTCAAGGTCCTTTAGGATTAGTTTTTTGCCTACCCTTCCCTCAAGCCTTATAACCTTCTATTCACTATCTTTCCTTTTGCCATACAGAATAACTTGTGAGTTGCTAAATTTGTCATGTTATTTTTCAGTCTTTTGACTCTTTAAAAAGGTACGCTTTCTTCCTATTATGACATTCTCTGCTGCTTCATACTTCTAAAAAAGAAAACCTCAAGTCTCAACTCTCCTGGGAATTCATATTTGAACATCCAGACTGGTGGTTCTCAAACTTGGTCTCACATTGCAACCACTTAGAAAGTTTTAAAAATAATATTGGGTCCTGAGTCCCATCCTCTGAGTTTCAGATTTAACTGGTGTTGGGTGGCACCTGGAGATAGAGATTTTAGCACCTCCCCAGTGATTATAACGTGCGACCAAGATTGAGAACCACCACTGCCCTAAGTGATATGAATGCCCATCTTCTGTAACCTGTATCACTTTACTTGTCATTATCGGTACTTTTTTCCTTGCACATCGAGTTGTCTTGTAGCAGGACAAGCTGCAGACAAAACCCCTCAGACAACGGGTTAAAGAAGGAAGAGGATTTATTTGGACGGGAGCATCGGCAGACTTGCATCTCAAGAACCGAGCTCCCTGAAGAAAGAGTTCTTGGTTCTTTTAAGGGCATACAACTCTAAGGTGTCCACGTGACAGGGTCATGATAGATTGAGCAAAGCAAGCATGGGGTATGTGACTAGATGGGGGTGGTGAGCAAGGCAAGTATTTCTCCATACCATTGTCTGTGATCTATAGATAGCACAAGTGGTTAGGGTAGGGGTTAATCTTTAACCTGCAGTCCTGGCCAGTGGCACCAATCAGTCTGTTATTTTTCAGTTTTTACTTCCTCCTTTTCTTTGGAGACAAGGCACAGTAGGAGAAATGGTCACCCTCCCCAGTCTATGCACCATATTTTATTAGGTTTTATACCCCAGTGCCTGCATTAGAAAATAAAGGAATCTTCAACACATGGCTTTTGATGAAATGAAGGAACAAAATTATTTCCTGTTTATACATGAAAGTTGTTGCTGCTAAATGAGATAAAATACTGAAGTATCTTGAAAAAAGTCACATAAATTGAGAAGAAAGGAAATAGTACAGTTAGAGATAGGCACAGGATGCCAGGCTGATGACGTGATCAAGGAAAAACTTGAAATGATACCTGAGCTATACACAAAGAATCAGCAGATCTTTTACAAAAGTAACAAAATAAGGTAACTGACAGCCACACTTTCTCCCTTGTGTCCTAAAAATGTCAACGTAAATGAATATCTAGAATGGCTCCAGTACCTGCTGTTTCACAATGCTGATGATTTGGTAACATGTCAGCACTTTTCAACTTTATCTTCCCCATTTGATCTCAAATCACAAACTTCTTTTTTTTTAAGTAGTGGAATGTCCTTTATATTAATGAAGCACCTGGACTCCTCTCATTTTATTATCCACACTCCATTTTCTTACTCATTTGAAGGCAAACATGAGAAGATTAAAAAGGCAAAAAAAAAAAAAAAAAACAAGCACAGTAAAATAAGCACAAGAATAAATCCTGATGAGCATTGCGAGACTGGATATGATACATAACATTATTTTATTGGGACACTGTCCAATTTTGGTATGTTTAACCTTGGGTAAAGAGTAAGTATAAATTCAATGATCAGATTGTAAGGGAACTTACACCAGTTTTGCAAAAACAAACCAGGACAATCTGAATTTTAGGTTCATACTTAGGTGTTATTATAATAAAATTTAGTTTTCATTAACTGTATGATGGCAATTATAAGAAACCAAAGCATTTGTAGTACATATTATTTTCAAATTGAAGGAAAGGAAACATTTGTAAGAAAAGCTGGTCCTACCATCAAAGGTACAATCCCCAAAGCTGTCAGTAAGAATTCAGCAGAATTCTATGAGCTTTCAGAAGACCTGGAACTGAAACTGCTGATTTCTAAGATCCCTGTTTTATATGAGTAGATGTATATTAGAAAATTGGCCATGTTGAAAATAATGCTATTTATGGTAAGGCTTTAGGAAGTATGCTATCATTCTGAAGCTAAAAAAGAGGGAGGATTATTTTTCTCCATTTAGGTCAAAGTTGATTTGTTTTGCTCTTTTCTGTTTTGGTATAATCAGGTATTATTTTTGTTGTTGCTGTTTCTTTGGGCTTTTGAAAATAGCAGAAGAAGACAGGTATATGAATTTGTGTTACTATTGCTGACTCTCTAGCAGGCAATTTCCATTTAGGAAAAGGAAATTATCTTGTCAAAAATAAATCCTGAGGATGGAAGCTTATTCTGATGCTTGAAATCACAGACAACAAGTATTTACAGGAATCAATAAGGTAATATAAAGAAGAAAAGTTGGCCACTAAGACAATAGGAAATGCTGGGAGCTGAAGACAATTGCCAATCTCATGTCTCATATAAAGGAATTCAGATTTATTATTAATATGATCATTATAATCTTGATGGCCACCATGTGGATCCTATTTTAAATATTTTATATAAGATTCTTCCATAAAATAAATAATTCTTATAATAAAATTGTTCAAAATATCTCACAGGATAAACTTTTGTTTAGTCCTAAGCAAACTACATCTATTGGCAAAATCAGTTCCACAGCTGAAATAACTGAGCACACAATTACACAAAATTTTTTTCTTGTTGCAACATGTTTTCTTAGATTTACCCATTATCTAATATACTTTTCAACTAGAAGGCAAGAATAAAGAAAATTTAGAAACAGAAATAAATATTTATCACATGCTAATATTTCTAGGCTGTATACTAAAATTATTTCATATATTAGCTCATTTAACTCTCACGATAAGATTATAAAGTCCACATTTATTAATCCCAAGACACACAGAACTGAAAGTAAAGATATAAAGTGACTTACTTAAAAACCACACTAATAAATAACGAATTTAGGACTGAAAGTGTTTTTCTTATCGTTTTTATGTCTTATCTCTTCTCTTTCTACATCATTTTAAAAAGCTATCCTTAATAAAGTGTTGTAATTTTCATGATGACTTTCACGCTGTTTGAAAAAGGTACATATAAATATTCTAAACTTTACTGCCCAAAATAGTCTTCACTGACATTATTTTATTTGATAATTTCTGTGTAGAAACACTAACCAGTGAAATACTTTTATAATATATCAAAAAACTTCATTTTTCAACTGCACTGACAGAAAGCAAGCCAACTTTAATTAAAAATGTGAAATAATTTTACTGATGGAAAATCACAATGATGCTCTCTTGTGAAAAATAAGAGCAACATTTGGCATCACAGATACTCTGTCATAAAGGTTTTGCATTAAAATGTTATTCTAGAAAAATGGGTATTTGTCAATCTCATCTAAATATCAAACATAGGAATAATTCTCAAATCAATTAAATGCTGCTGACTTAAAAAAATTATTGTAGCACATTTCCAACTCAGAATAAGATCCCAATGTCATTGCAATTATGCCTGAAAGCATCTGGACAATGTATATCTCAATGTGTTTAAAAGCCTATTGGCCGGGCGCGGTGGCTCAAGCCTGTAATCCCAGCACTTTGGGAGGCCGAGACGGGAGGATCACGAGGTCAGGAGATCGAGACCATCCTGGCTAACACAGGGAAACCCCGTCTCTACTAAAAAATACAAAAAAAAACTAGCCGGGCGAGGTGGCAGGCGCCTGTAGTCCCAGCTACTTGGGAGGCTGAGGCAGGAGAATGGTGTAAGCCCGGGAGGCGGAGCTTGCAGTAAGCTGAGATCCGGCCACTGCACTCCAGCCTGGGCCACAGAGTGAGACTCCGTCTCAAAAAAAAAAAAGCCTATTAACATTTTTATTGCAGGATGGCATGACCTCAATCATTCAGTTAGGCTTTTGAGCAACCATTAAGAGATGTCTCTAGAACATGTGATATGGTTTGGCTTTGTGTCCCCACCCAAATCTTCTCTTGAATTATAATCCCATAATCCCTAAGTGTTGTGGGAGGGACCTGGTGGGACGTAACTGATTAATGGGGGCAGGTTTCCCCCAGTGCCGTTCTTATGATAGTGAGTGAATTCTCACGGGATCTGAGGGTTTTATAAGGGGCTCTCCCCTTCAGCGGGTACTCATTCTCTCTCCTGCTACCCTGTAAAGAGGTGCCTTCCACCATGATTCTAAGTTTCCTGAGGCCTCTCCAGCCATGTAGAACTGTTAGTCAGTTAAAACTCTTTTCTTTATAAATTACCCAGACTCAGGTATTTCTTCATAGCAGTGTGAAAATGGACTAATACAACATAGGTTCTATTTCACACTTGAAAATAAGTATTTTTAAAAATCCGTTTCATTATTTTCTTTGTGAGAATGACTGAGTGTCCAAGAGGTATTCCTAAATGAGAATTTAAGGGCATGGAAAGAGAAAGTACACACACACACACACATATATATATATACACACACACACACATATATACAACTGTTAAATGCAGAAGTGAAAACGATCTCCAAATAGCTTTAAATAGATAAAATATGCATATTAGGAGAGCAAGAGTAAAGAGTGAGCACTATATCACTTGTTTCCTGGATTTTAAATACCTAAAACATATAAGAGGAGTGTTTAAAATACTTCAAGCACATGCATAAACACATACACATTCTAAAGCCTAGAATGGCACCTTCATCCTGTCCTTTGCCATAAGAAACTGACCTTTGCACCAATCTAGGTTCCTAGCCCAGAGATAGAAGGGAGAGATATCTCAGCAAAAGATCAAAGCAGCATGTATTTTCCCCCCATCTCGTTAATTGGATGTTACTTAAAATGAACCTCTCTTCCACTTCCTCTGTTCTCTAGGGTTAACAAGCTTTGTGACAATGACAGCAGCCAATCCCATTCTTCCTGCTGCCTGAAGTCCAAACAATAGCTAAATTCACTGCACCTTTCCCACTTGCTAGAAGTTACAGAGGCATTTATTATGCATTCATGAATAGACCAGTGCAATAAGAGCAGTTGCTATTGTGAGTAGCAATTCCTGCCTTTATGAAAGAACTATAGAACTGACTCACACAAAGAGACAGATTGGCATGTTCAGGATAAAGTTGTGGGAGCCAAGCCCCACGACTGCTCCCAGTGAACCTCAGTCCTGGAATTCACACCCCTGTGTTTTTCCCTACCACAATGGGTAGAACTGAATTGTGATACCAATAGAATATTGCTGAAATCACAGAGTGTGATGTCCAAGGCCAGGTCACAAAAGCCTTCTTTCTCCTGCATTATTCACTTTAAGAGAAGCTGCTCCTCATGCATTTGGGGGAAACTCTAATAGCCCTATGGAGAGATCCTTGGAGCAAAGAACCTAAGCCTCTTGCCAATTTCCAGCACCAACTTTTCTGCTATATGATTGAGCCATCTTGAAAGAGAACCCTCTAGCTCCAGTCAAGCTGTTAAATGACTGCAGCTTGGCTGACATGTAACAGCAACCACGTGAAGAAACTGAAGCCAGGACCAACCAGCTAAGCTGCTCCTGAATTCCTGCCTCATAGAAAGTGTGTGAAAACATAAAGATTTCCTGTCATTTTAAGCCACTAAATTTAGAGGTCATCATTTTTGCAGCAATAGGTAACTGCTTTCAAATTCTATTTTAAATCTATCCTATGCCTTACCCATTTCCCCATCAGTTCTTGCTCCACTATCTTGCCTATACTATTAATCGTCCCTAATCTATCCTACCCCTAAAGTTATTAATGAAAGTATAAATCTGTTCCTGTTACTCCTCTTTTAGAAATCTCTCATGATTGTCAGTAACTTTCAAGGTAAAATTCAAACATTTTTACATTATTGCAACCTGGGCACAATTTAGCTTTTCAGTTTCATCCTCCATGACTCCTTCAACATATTCTTTAAATTTGTTTATACCAAACGACTTCCCTTTTTCCAACCATGCCTTGCACTTCACGCCTTTTACATGCTCCCTCCATTCTTCACCTGAACCATCTTTGCCACATATCTCTCCTTAGAAAGATCATTTTTTAATATTAAGGGACAATTGTTACATCTTCTCTAGAATCTTCCCAGATACTTTCCCCAATATAATTAGTTGTTCACTCATTTGTCTTCCCTCAGTACTTTAAATATAACGGTGGTAGAGTAAAAGCTTAATGCATTACATTGTGTTATAGGTGATTGGATGTGTTTTTACCTCCTCTATCAGACTGTGACCTTCCTTAGGAAAAAGAATCCTGTTTTAGTCATCTTTCATTCCCAGAGCTTTGACATGCTAAATGAGTCATAGTAGAAACTCAATCAATGTTTGTTAAGTAAATGAATAAACAAATAGGTGAAAGTTAGAATGTACTATCCTTCTCTTCTTTCTTTATTCATTTCCTCAACAATAAATTGAGGAAATTTAAAATTCATGAGGTCCTATTTAATTTGGCCACAAGGACCTATTTATTTTATTTTCAGATTGTCTCCTAAACCCATAATCTTCACTCTCTCATATTTCCCATTCCTTTGCTGGAACCATTGGCTGTAAAGGAGTACAAAATTGTATATGATCGCAACGAAAAAATGATTTTCAATATTGTTTAACTCTGTATGGGAGTTAGGTCAGAGAGGCAAAGGGTCAATGCCTTAACACTGACACATAGGTGGGTCCATAGTTAGCTGCCAAAACTAAAAAAAGAATAAAATAACCATTAGAATGTCAGAATAATATTTTTGTGGCCCATAGAAGTTCTGGATTATTCAGTAACTCAATAAGCAATTGTAGTTTATGTTTAGTTATTCTAACATATTTAAGTTTCTTTATTTCCCTATCTAAGTTGACAATATTATGATTCATTTAGAAACTATCAAAAACCATCTTTTTGATCATACTTCAAGCCAAATCAATTGACTTGCCACACTTTAAAAACTTAACATTTGACAGTTCATCATAATTCTTTGTGTGTTTTTGTAAATTTGTGTGTGTGTCTAAGACCTTTAAATACATTGTGTATTGACAAAAATAAAGTCATATGCTGGGTGTGATGGCTCATAGGTATAATCCCAGCACTTCAGGAGGCTGAGGTAGGAGGATTGCTTGATGCCAGGAGTTCCAAACCTGCCTGGGCAACAAACATAGCAAGACCTCATCTCTACAAAAATATATTTTAATTAGCTGGGCATGGTGGCACACACTTGTAGTTCTAGCTACTTGGTAGGCTTGGAGGACCCCTTGTACCCAGGAGTTGGAGGCTGCAGTGAGCTATGATCACGTCACTCCACTCCAGCCTGCGCAACAGAGCAAAACCGTGTCTCTAAAACTAAGAAAGAAAATAAAGTCACCAATACTTAAATAAAGGCAAATCCTTGCATACTCTACATATTTTTTTTAGAAATTAGAAGATTTTAAATGATGCATAGGAAATATCTAATCTCATGGCTTTAAATAATGGAATTAAATTTCTGTCTCAAGTGAGAGATAATTTCCCCATAATTACACAGTTAGTGTACACACTGAAATCCAGCTGGCCCATCCACTACATACTCAAACTGTTGGACTCATTGAATAATGGACTGTTGCAATTGGTACTAAAGACACACAAACACAAAAAAAGAGCATTTATGTAAAGCAGATTTAAAATAGACTTTTCATCAAAATGCCACACTCATTTCTAAAGTTTCCCAAAAGAGTTAATTGTCTACCTTTAATTAATTAAGAAAATGAAAGAGAAATTGTTCGACTGACTTAACCTATCTAAGTAGTCAATAAACAAAAAATAAAATCCTGATCATGCAAAACAATATCCATTTATTCAACCAAAAATTTGCTTGATATTTTTAAACTTGTTTTAAATAGCATTTTCTGTTTACATAGTATTATATTATCATAGTTCCAATCTACATTTCTGAACTGTTGAAGAAAAATATAAGAACAGTCATATTTCCTATGTAATATTCTCCTTCATTTTGTATAGAATTCTAGGTGTAAAATTCTATGTATAATTTCTGCTTCCAACTATGACTGAACAACTGGCACTGGATTAACTATCCAGCTTGAAACAACTATAAAACCTTGCAAAATATATGAAGCATCAAAGTGAGATGTTTGACAACAGGTAGCAGAGAACTGTAACCTGTGACATTAGGGTAAGTCATGAGGTGAGTCCCACGATCACCTGTAGTTCAGTCTAGAGGCACCTTCCAAATCACTGCACAAAGATGTGGAGCCCCAGCAGAGCACAGCAGTTTCCTTTTTGTGCAAACTGACAAAGCACTTTGTAAAATCTATATGAAAATACAAAGAACTCAAAATAGCCAAAACTATCTTGAAAAATAAGAACAAAATTGGAGTATTCACATTACCTGATTTCAAAACTTATTCTAAAAGTTACAGTATCCAAGACACAGTAATGTTGCATAAGGATAGGCTAATAGGTCAATGAAATAGAATTAAGATTCCAGAAATAGACAACAATTATATAGTCACTTTTTACAAAGACACCAAAAGGAAAGTCATTTCAACAAAAGGTATTGGAACAACTGAACATCCAAATGAGGGGAAAAAACAACTTCAAATATGTCTCTCACAATATTCAAAAATAATTTGAAAAAGACCATAGGTTTAAACACAAAAGCTATTATTGAGTTTTAGAAATTATTTAAATATTTTGATAAAATCCTTTTTAAATCTATGTATGGTATATATTTTCTCAAGAGTGTAAATGCCTACTTATTTTCATAATGATGTTTCTTTGATGAGCATAAGTTTTCAACTTTTATGAAGTCTAACTTATCATCTTATCCTTTTATGGTTTGGGCTTTCTATGCCTTGTGTAAGAAATATTTGACCCCAGAATTGCAAAAATATTTTCCTATATTTTCATTACATTATAGAGGCTCAAGACAGATAGCTATGTGTAATGACTACTCTGATATCTTCTTCAGAGGGTATTTTTGAAAATGAAGAGTTTATCAAAGGTTGCTGAGAATATTGACCTCCACGTCCAGACCAGACCACATACACAGGGGCACAAAAGATAGTTACAAATGTCAGTTTTCTGTTACTTTAAGTATTATGCTTTAAAGTTTAATCCAAAGGGGAAAATAAACTTTGTAGTATCTTGCTCAATTTCTTTATATACCATGAAATAGGCAATACAGAATATTCAAAATAAAAGTAAAAACAATCAAAAACAAAAAAATGTATTTGACTCACATGGCATTCTGTTGGCAAAGAAAATTGTGTTAAGGTTTATCAAATTTTCCCACCAATATCGTATTTTCAATCCAGTACCATGCTCAAGTTATGGTAGATCCTTATGTTCCTGATGTGTCCTTTATCTAATTATTTAAATTACATTAAAAATGCCCACATCTATTCAGTCATACAAACTATATTTTCTATGAGTTTTAAGGAAAGTATAAACATATACAACTTTATGATCACATCAAATTTCAATCAACTAAGATGTAATCAAAAGTATAATTTCAGTTAATCAAAATGACATGTACTTAAAACCCAAAAAGCCAGGCATGGTGGCTCAAGCCTGTAATCCCAGCACTTTGGGAGGCCAAGACAGGCAGATCACTTGAGGTCATGAGTTTGAGACCAGCCTGGCTGACATGGCAAAACACTGTCTCTACTAAAAATACAGAAATTAGCCAGGCATGGTGGCATAAGCCTGTAGTCCCAGCTACTCGGGAGGCTGAGGCAGGAGAATCGCTTGAACCCAGGAGGTGGAGGTTGCAGTGAGCCAGGGTTGCGCCACTGCACTCAAGCCTTGGCAACAGAGCAAGATGCTGTCGCAAAACACTCACACACACACACACACACACACACACACAAACAATAAAGTATGTATTTTATTTCCCCAATGAAGAGTGTTTATTAATGACTAGTATCCATAAGAAAAGCCTTCTTTAAAATCATAAACACTAAACTGTTACATATACTATTAATTTACACATGCACACTATTACAAGTACTCATTATATGTATAGTATTACATATGTTTACTAGTAAAAGTATGGAAAATTCATTCTGGTTATAGAATAAGGAACAAAAAGTTTGAATTCACTGAACATATACTGTGTGTCTCTTTCAAGTTATGATGTGTTATAGCCTGATTGACACAATAGTGATAGACTAAGGGCACAACTCCATAAGAAACTATAGAAATATGCAGGAGCTTATTCATTCATGTATATCCATCTGGTGGTATATAACCTTTGTATTCTTGATTGCTGACTCAGCAGAAAATTAGAACGTTACTTAAGCCAAATTAGAATCACCATGTGTACCAATCCATAAACTTGGACTGACCTTTGAAATATGATCCAGCTAGTAAGCATCCAGACTTCTATTAGATCTGGGGAACCAAAGATGAATAAGACACAACTTAAACCCTCTAAATGAAATGGCTCTCAAATATTCTGACTGAAACCAATTAAACTGGGACAATGACCCACAGCTAATTTATCTGACATTTGATTTAAAAACAAATTTTGGGAGCATTATGTACTAACATTCTTCAGCAAGAGAGCCACAGATAATTCATTTTACACAGAATCCATTTGCGCTTTTAAGTCTAACTATTGCAATATTATGGATCAAACTTTTTGCTAATGCTCGTATGCATTGCTGCATTCTATAGGATTAATCACTCAAAATTGGTAAATCATTGATAAAATGACATTAAAATATCAATGATTTATAATTTAAACCCCAAAATAGTATTAATTTAAAAACTACAACTAAGTGATGATAAAATGGTAAAAATATCCTTTCTGGAATTACTGAGAATCACAACTAACAATCATGTCTTGGGAAAAATATAATTCTAAGACAATGTAATATGTAATAATAATATCATAAAGTTTATGATACAAATGTCAGTAATCCTTATAAACCTTTTCATAAAATACCCTTTGCGTTTATCCATTTAACAAATTTATTGAGATTCTTACATGTACTAGACACTATACACTATACTCGGTGCTGGGGGTATAATAGCAAAAATATAACAAATACAAATGATCATGCTATCGAGGTACATATGATAAGAAGAAAAATAATCAACCAATCAATCATGAAGAAGTAAGAAATGAAACATTATGAAATTATATATATATATGTAGAGAGAGAGGCTTTATGTATATGTATGCATACATATATATGTATGTAAACACACACACTAAGGGACTTTGGCTTAATCACAGGGTCAGATGAACCCTCCTGAGGAAATGGTCCTTGTGATAAGATGTAAAAGTTAATTGAAGAAGAAGATGGGGCCGGGCACAGTGTCTCAAGCCTGTAATCCCAGCACGTTGAGAGGCTGAGGCAGGCAAATGACTTGAGGCCAGGAGTCTAAGACCAGCCTGCCCAATATGGCAAAACCCTGTCTCTACTAAAAGTACAAAAATTAGCTTGGCATGGTGGCACACGCCTGTAGTCCCAGCTACTTGGGAGGCTGAAGCACGAGAATTCCTTGAACCCAGGAGGCACAGGTTGCAGTGAGCCGAGATTGCACTACTGCACTCCAGTCTGGGCGACAAAGCAAGACTCTGTCAAAAAATAAATAAATAAATAAAAGAAAGGAAAAGAAAAAAGGTTACATTCACTTAGAACATCAGAAAGAGCATGTGCAATATCTGGGGTAGAGCCACCTTGGGGAACACAATAAAGTCAAGGAAAGCCTGCATGGCTGCAGGAGGCAGTGAGAGGCAAAGCACAGTGTAGGATGAGAATGGAAAACTGGGTTAGAAAGACAATATGCAAGGTTTGCAGGCTTTTAAAGGATTAATATCTAACAAAATGAAGTGTTTCAATTTAGCATTTAGTTGACAGAATATCCTGGTGAGATTGTGAGTAAGCTAGAGGAGAAATTAGCACCTACAAGAAATGCTTTGTGTCTCCCTTTTGGGGAGATGGTAAGTATATTTTTATGTTTAAGATATAGTTGCATTATGCTGCATGACATAGTTATTATTGTCTAAATGTGTATAGTTCAAATTTGGATGATGTGGACTCTGCTAGATAATGTGTGTTGATACCCAATGGAATAATATATAATCCCAAGGGCCATATAAATATAATACATATTGCATGTTTTAAAATATACATTGATGGTGTCATGATGTGATCAAAGATATTCAAAGTCATCTTTGCCTTTCTAAGTAAATACTTCCCTGTAACACAAGAATTAAGAGCCTAAAAACTGTATTTGCCAGACATTCTTGCAAGAAATTTTGTGGCTTAAATTCTGTCAACAAGATGCACTCTCATAAAATGTGGAAGTTTGGAAAGAAAGAGAAGTATTGTCCACCTCCAAAAGCAATGCATAAATGATGTCTTAAACTATGAACAAGACTTGAGAGCAGGTAGCTTATTTCGGAGTTCATTCAGAAGCAGAAGAGAGTGGAAAAGTGACACAAGGAAGGGAAGAAAGACAATAAAAGGACATTGACAAATGGATTACAGCTGTAGTCAACTGAGGCTCAATCCTGCTGGAAACCCTTGGAGGGATTATACAGAATATACTTCAGAATTGTTCCACTGAGGGTAAGGAGTTGCCATGTTCATCCACCAACTTCTGATCCTCAGTGGTTGAAGGTTGCTCCTGGGGCATTCACTTTCTGACACTCATGTTCTGACTTACATGCAGCATGTCTATACAGTCAGATAAAGCCCTCAGACAGACAGACATAGCTTCTGAATGCATAGGAATTGATCCCACAAAGCTTCAAGGGGTATTTTAGAGGGACCAAGATCTATAATGAGTACAGAGCTCTTAGGACTCACTTCAGCCCTGCAGAAGTTGAGATCATTGGCATTAACTTTGTGATTCCTGCATTTCTGGGTTTTCTAAATACCAGAGCACTTTCTTCTGATGTTTCCTGCCTCTGATTTCCAACCATGTTGTGTCTAATTTCCTGTATTAAATACCTTCTACCTAAAGTGGTTTCTGTTTTCCTGACCATACTAGCTGATATGGGCAGGATAGGAATAAAGATGTGGAGATACTCAAGAAATATTTAATACCGGCCGGGCGCGGTGGCTCACGCCTGTAATCCCAGCACTTTGGGAGGCCGAGGCGGGCGGATCACAAGGTCAGGAGACCGAGACCATGGTGAAACCCCGTCTCTACCAAAAATACAAAAAATTAGCCGGGCGCGGTGGCGGGCGCCTGTAGTCCCAGCTACTCAGGAGGCTGAGGCAGGAGAATGGCGTAAACCCGGGAGGCGGAGCTTGCAGTGAGCCGAGATCGCGCCACTGCACTCCAGCCTGGGCGACAGAGCGAGACTCTGCCTCAAAAAAAAAAAAAAAAAAAAAAAAAAAGAAATATTTAATACCTAAAAATATCACCTCAATCAATAATTACATGAGGGAAAGGTGAAAGAGGAAAAATCTATAATGTTTAACTAAAGTAGAATAGAAGAAATACATTTGTTCATATTAGAGTGGGGGCAAGGTGAGGGAAACAACTATTTATCAGATATGTAGAGTCTGATGAAACTTCAAAACACTTAAATGGGAATTATGGCCGGGCGCGGTGGCTCAAGCCTGTAATCCCAGCACTTTGGGAGGCCGAGACGGGAGGATCACAAGGTCAGGAGATCGAGACCATCCTGGCTAACACGGTGAAACCCCGTCTCTACTAAAAAAAATACAAAAAACTAGCCGGGCTAGGTGGCGGGCGCCTGTAGTCCCAGCTACTGGGGAGGCTGAGGCAGGAGAATGGCGTAAACCTGGGAGGCGGAGCTTGCAGTGAGCTGAGATCCGGCCACTGCACTCCAGCCTGGGCGGCAGAGCGAGACTCCGTCTCAAAAAAAAAAAAAAAAAATGGGAATTATATTTAGGAGGCAGTTTGATAGATGTATGAATCTGCATTTCAGAAGAGATGTTGGGTTGGTGTCATAGATTTAGAAATCTGAGTTCCAACAATATTTGAAACTAGGTAAGATTTCCTATGAAGACTATTTAAAACAAGAATAGATACAAAAAATTGAAGGCACAAGTGAGGGAGTGCCTGGGGAGAAAATTGATGAACTGTTAGTAAAACGTAAAAAAAAAAAAAGAAAAGAAAAGAAGCCAAGGAAAAAGAAAATTTCAAGACTGACCACAGTATCAAATAGAGCAGATCTGGGGGGAAAAAAAAAAAAAAAAAAAAAAAAAACACACAGAGCGAGAGAGAGATTCTAAAGTATCCTTTGAAATGGACAACGGTTAGATCATTGGTAATTGAAGCAAAAGCATTCTTAGCGGTATAATTGGAACAATGCTTGACAGAAATAGGTTGAAATTTTTAAATTTAGCTGTAACAGCAAGAGAACAGGGAAGTAACTAGAAAAAATACACATATGTGTAAATATATGTATTATGAGTTCTATAACAAATTTTTACGTTATTCACTTACCTATCTGTACATTCAACTTCATAAAAACACTATAAATACAAATACTTATTAACTTTTTAAATATTTATTCAAGATTGTTTCAGGATTTTTTGAAGACTTTGTTATTTATTTTACAAAAGAATCATTTTGTCTTCATTTATATCTGGGTAGTCATTTTAAATGTATAAGTTTTCCTTACATTTAAGCAATATTAAATAAAAGTTTGTTCTTTCTTACATACTCTAATTATTTAGCTTCTATGCTACTTCCATGTTGAAAGTGATAAAGCTTTTAATACACGAGAGCTGCCTCCTAGAAGCTCAGAAATGCTTGTGTTAATTGAGAATTTGTCAGTATGTTACCCCTGGATGCACGTGGATAAATCATACTGGTATTAGTAGGATTACAATAATGCAATGCAATAAGGCTTTACAGCTCTTTATTTTTAACACAATTTATGGCTTGTGGCACACAATACTACTTAAAATGTGAATTTAGAAAATCCTACGCTAAGCACACTGGAAGCAGCACTTTTTTCCTGTTTTAGAATTTACATCTGCAGTACTCAAAAAATTCCATGGGACTGTCATCAATAAATAGTACTAGATTATATGCTAAACACCAGAGATACAAGGATAAGAGAGATATGCCTTAGGACTTTTTTTTCAAACCACAGCTTGACACCAATTAGAGATTTGTTAAATCAGTATTTTATATTGCACTGATGTTTCTAATGGGATGGAAAGGATGGAATGACACGGAATGGCATGGAAAATATTTGCTTTTACAAGCAAATATTACTTATTTTACATTACTTATTACAAATATAAATATTATTTCATGAAATTGAATTTCAGTTTTATATATTACTCACATAAGGATGTGTATGGTGATAGACATGCAAATAGAGCATTTCAAAGTAATAATATAAGTGCCATGATAAAAGGATATTCTAGTCATATATTAACTAGAGAAAAGGGATTTAACCCAGCCTGCAGAGACACAGGAATCTTTAAGAAGGAAATAAATGCAGTATTTACCAGTTATACTAATCATTATCAGGTTATTCATTAAATAAAATCCTAAATGTATTGTGGAAGAACAATTTGAAGTGGTGCTATTGGAAATATTTTTATGCCTTATAAAATTCTGTAAAATACTGCTTAGGTATTAAGACTTCACAAGCTACAATGGCATGTCCATTAACCCCACTGAAAAATAGTTATAGCCAGTTACGGTGGCTTGTGCCTATAAATCTTAACACTGGGAGGCTGAGGTGGGAGGATGGCTTGAGACCAGGAGTTCAAGACCACCCTGGGCAACATAGTGAGATCCTATCTATCAAAAATAAAATAAAATTAGCAAGGCATGGTGGCTCAAGCCTGTAGTCTCTACTACTCAAGAGGCTAAGGCAGAGGATCGCCTTGAGCCCAGGAGTTTAAGGCTGCAATGAGCTATGATCACAGCCCAGATGACAGATCAAGACTTTTTCTCTAAAAAAGAAAAGAAAATTCAACAAAATACTAATATAATAATTTTTCCACAATTTTTGTTTTACAGTTCACTTTTCTTTTTTTTCTTTTTTTTCTTTTTTTGAGACAGAGTCTCTTTGTCGCCCAGGCTGGAGTACAGTGGCACGATCTCAGCTCAATGCAACCTCCACCTCCCGGGGTCAAGCGATTCTTCTGCCTCAGCCTCCCAAGTAGCTGGGATTGCACCTGGCTAATTTTTGTACTTTTAGTAGAGACGGCATTTCACCATGTTGGCCAGGCTGGTCTCAAACTCCTAGCCTTGGGTGATCACCCATCTCAGCCTCCCAAAGTGTTGGGATTACAGGCATGAGCCACCACACCCAGACTAGAGTATACTTTTCAATTTATAGTTACAAATATGTCTTGAAAGAAATAATACGTGACTCCTATTTGGATTTTTTTCAAATTAACTTTTTTACTATTTAAAGTTGGTAGCTCCATATTACGAAGAGGAAGCATAAATACTGAATGCAGCATACATATTTGAAACATTCACATTAGGCTTCAGAACATTTTCACCAATGTTCTGTGGAACAATGGACATATTCTATGTTTAATGGACACACTCACCTTGATTCTGTCTTTGATTTTTTTTACAATTCTGCAAGGCCTCTAAGTAATGGAATGTTACAGGTTTCAATAACCAGTTACATGGTGATGATTCCCAAGTCTATATTCAGCTCCAGGTCTGTATTTTCCAGCACTGAACAGCTCCTTTTGTATATTTCACAAATAACTCAAAATCAGCCATCTTCTAAATAAATTTATTATTTTATACCAAAAATAAGATTCCCTATGTACAGTAGAGTACATAACCAACTAAGCAGTTAGTAGCACCATCATCTAACTAGTCACTTGAGCAAGAAAGCTAGTAGTTATCTGAGATTCCTTCCTCTCCGTTATATTACCATTTTCAATTAATTAATAAGACTAGAGGATTTTCCAAACTCAGTTTACCACTCCCTCTTCTTTATTCACCTTCCACTGCTTTAGTTCAACTCATCACTTACACAAATTTAGTATCCTCCCTACCTCCCATCTTTTTCTCTAACTCAACCTCTTCTCTGCTGTCAGAGTAATGTTTCTATAACAGAAATTAAACTACGTCATTCATCTACTTAAAATTCTGTAATGGTTCCTTATTTCTCATAAAATAAGATCCCTAGTATATAAGGCCCTTCTACTACCTACTATCTTGTCCTCAAAGACAGTAATTCTATCTTAACATCATTAAACTGCAGCCCAACTGTTTAACAAGCTTACTGTTAAGTAAGCCCGACTCCTTAACAAGCTTACTGTTGGTACCTGCTTTCTAGCCACAACTCCCACAACCCTTTCTGTCTCACATGATGCACATCATTTTCTAGCAGGACTAAATCATCTGCCAGTGCCAGAGGACATAAATCTATCTCAAGGTGTGAGATTTTCACAGGCTGGTCCTTTTCCTGCTATTATAGGTGTCTTTTTACAATCCATGCTCCAAGACAGTAAAATGTTTCTACATGGTTTCATCCTTTTTTTCCTATATTTTTTGGATTTTTTCCAAAATTTCCAACTTTTCAAGACAAAATTAACTGTCGCCTCTTCTGTATTCCTGTTGCCCTTTGTAGATTTATTATATTTATTAGAAGTATTTTATTAACATATAGTTTTCATTTGATTATTAAAACACTTATAATATTGCTGTAACTACTCAGGTTTTTAACACCAACCCTAGATATTGAATCTTCAAAGTTCAGGGTTCTATTCATTTTTATATTTCCAGCAGCCATCACAGTCTGGCTCCCAGGAAGTGAATTTAATAAAGGTCTGTTGAATAAATATATCAACATGAGACAAAAATAGTATCATTAAGTGATTGGTTGTTATTTTAAACGTTCTCCTCTGAAAAGACATTATGATTAGGGTGTGTGATCATTTGGCTACATCCAACTTAATCTTGGAGATGATCATTGTTGTCACATGTTTATATGCAATCAAAACATTACAGTTATTAGGTTGCTTTTGTCTTTTCCATATCGGAGAGACAAATTTCAAGGTCGTCAGGATTTTTTTTGTACACCACACCATGCACTTTGCAGCATGGAATATTCTTTTTCAATCCCTAAGAGCAAGGGGTAAGGAGGTGGATATAAGAAAGGCTAATTTGGTATGAATGGATTTTGGGACAATTATGCCTCTCTCCATGGCTTGGTTAACAGAACCCTCAACATTTTGCTCATGATCCATTTATCAGACTGTAATTTCTAGTATTCACTTTCTTCCTTCATGAAAATCCAAACTGTTTATCTTTAGTTGCTTACCTTAAAAATAAAAGTTGCTCAGGCTGGGCATGGTGGCACACTCCTTTTTTGGAGGAGCATTTTGGGAGGCAAGGTGGGCAGACTGCTTGAGCCCAGGAGTTTGAGACCAGCCTGGGAAACATGGAGAAACCCCATCTCTACCAAAAAAAAAAAATACAAAAGTTAGCCTGGTGGCATGCATCTGTGATCCCAGCTACTCAGAAGCCTGATGTGGAAGAAACACCTGAGCCTGGGAAATCGAGGCTGCAGTGAATCGTGACCGCTCCACTGCACCCCCAGCCTGGGTGATGGAGTAAGACCCTATCCCTAAATAAATAAATAAATCAAAAATTTTTTAAGTTGCTAATCAAATAGGATTGGACCACAAACCCATGAGTGAGCCCCGCTAGCATTAAGTAGACCCAACCAGCCTACCCATACATTCGTAAGCAAAAAATCAGTACATGTTTTTTGTCATTGCTATTTTGTGATTGCTTATTTCATAGCATTATTGTGGCAATGGATAGCTGAAACAGAATCCTAGTTCAGAAAGTCTCCAGTTAAAATATACCAGTAACAGGTAGTTGTGAGAGTTTGCCAGTCCTTTAGTATCCATTTATAGCAATCTCTGGAGAGATGTAGATTTGCCTTATCTTCTCCCACTGATGGGAGACCAGGCACAGTAGGCAGTATAAAAAGAAGTAGACCTGAATGTCTGGAAAGCAAGGTTTTAGCTGTGGTTGTACTACTAGGTCATAGGGGCCTTCGACAAGTTAAAATAAGATAATATTAAGATTACAGTTGTTCCCAAATCTGACTATAAAAGTACTGGAGAAATTTTCCTGTGACATTATTTTTGACATAAATTCCCAGTAGTTCAGAAGTGGTACTAGAAAAAAACTTTTAAAAATTGGTTATCTGCAAGATTAGGGGTCTCAAATCGTCAGCTGTATTTGCAAGTTATTTGTATGGGTCATTCCAGATTATTTTTTATCACTCTTTTCTTTAGTGAGCTATTGGTATGAACAAACTTACTTAGAAAATAAGTGGTGCATTAACACCAAAAAATGAATAAAGCCCCTCTCTAATGATGAATTAACCACTCCAATGTGAAAACGTCTATGTATTTTCTTTCTTTTTTTTTTTTTTTTTTCTGAGACGGAGTCTCGCTCTGTCGCCCGGGCTGGAGTGCAGTGGCCGGATCTCAGCTCACTGCAAGCTCCGCCTCCCGGATTCACGCCATTCTCCTGCCTCAGCCTCCCGAGTAGCTGGGACTACAGGCGCCCGCCACCTCGCCCGGCTAGCTTTTTATATTTTTTAGTAGAGACGGGGTTTCACCGTGTTCGCCAGGATGGTCTCGATCTCCTGACCTCGTGATCCTCCCGTCTCGGCCTCCCAAAGTGCTGGGATTACAGGCTTGAGCCACCGCGCCCGGCGAAAACGTCTATGTATTTTCTAAGTAAAATGGTGTTTACAATCTACAGTCTGGTTGTGGTAAGCAGAATTCTAAGATTTCAGGTCCCTGGTATATACACACACTTCTCATTCAATCAAACACTAACCTAGGTACTAGTGTGAAAGCATTATATAGATGTAATTAAGCTCCCAAATCAGTTGACCTTAAAGTAGAAAGATTACAATCGCAGAGTCTGGCCTAATCACATGAGTCCTAAAAGGGAAACAGGTTCTTCCTGATAAAAGAGATTCAAAGCATCAGAGGACTCCATGTCAGGGAGATTATCTAATGCTGGCTTTGAATATACAGGAGGCCACAGGGCAAAGAATGCAGGTGGCCTCTAGGAGTGGAGAGCAGCCCCTAGATGACTGTCAGCAAGGAAATGTGGACCTCAGTACTACAACCACAAGAAATTAAATTTTGCCACAACCACATGAGCTCCAGACAAGAAGACAACCAAGACAACATCTTGATTTTAGCTTTCTGGGACCTACAGCTAAGCGGTGGTCAGACTTCTGACCTATAGAAGTATGGGAAAATGGCTGTTTCTTTAAGCAGTAAAGTTTGTGGAAATTTGTTGTACAACATTACAAACCTAACACACTAATATAAAGGGTTCTGTATTTGAATTTTGGAATTTAGGAAAGCTGAGTTCCTGGGCCCGTTACTGTAATTGATTAGATAGCCTAAAACAAGACAGTGGCTTTCCTTAATGTCTTCCCTTAGCCTGAAGAATCCCATAACAAAGCAGCTTAATATTACACAATGTAATATATTCAGAATTTAAATACCTCCTTAAAACAAATGTAGAAATAAAATATTCACTTTATTTGCTTTTCTTTTCTTACATTGTGAAGAATCCCTCCTATCTATCATAAAAATGACTTGATTTTAATTAGGAGTTTAACAAAAAAAGTAACTATGATATTCCAAAAAAAAAACTCAGTCATCAGTTCTGACAAACACTCTATTAATAAATGTTATTAATATTTTATGTATTTAATTTTAATGCTTCTGAAATAATTATTGATATTACAATTTATTCTTTAAGTCTACTATTCTATAAGTAAATCTAGGTAAATCTTCTGGCAGAAACCACGGCTCTGAACTCAGTGGAAAAAAAGGAGAGAGAGAAATCTATTCAGTTTACCTTGTAAAATACTCTGAGCAATCTCTTTAAAGCACACATACAAAAATTAGAATTCAGAATTTAGCAATTTAGAATTTCAGTGATTTTCATTTAGAATTTCAGCAATTTTCATTCTTTTAATAATTGCTTCAGTGTTGAAGTTATTAAAATAAAGTACCTGCATTTGCCATGATGAAGTATCAACACAAGTCATTTGTTTTACAAAAGGTATTGGCTGCCATCTCTTGGACTGTGTGAGCATTGTGCTTCAAAAAGAATAAACAAATTAAACCCTCGGCCTTTGCAAAAATTTCTTCACAAAAGAAATCCAAAAAACATGTAAACAGTTGAGCAGCAAACAAATATTAATTGCATGTATTTGATTATTTCACTTAGAAATATGACTTACGTATGTGGTTAGTTTTTCTTGGATGTGTTTTTGAAAGCTTTATTCAAACAGAAGGCAAATAAATGTATACATTATCCTAATTTAAGATTTTATGTTTTTACTTAAAATATTATTTGCACACTTTCACTTAATGATTTTTCCATCTTCTTCTATAGTTATGGCTACAACACTAGTCACTTCTCTCTTTAATATATAAGTTAAGATGCCAAGTCTGATTCCTTTCTTCTGAACCTAATTGACAGTACAAATCCTTCAGAGATAAATAATTGTGGTTTCTCACTAGAATCGAGTTTATTATTATCTTACACACCATGTGGTTGAAACTAATAGGACAAAGAGAAAGCTTAATTATTGATATAATTATTGATATAAAACTAAACTATACTCATTTTATGGAAGTTAGCGATAAAAACTCACATTTCAATCTTCTCTCCATTCATGATTCATTCTGTATGGCATCTGTACATACTTTCTTAAATTTTATAAACTGACGATTTTCTAAAAGAAGAAATTATTTGAGAAGACTCAGTCTCTAAATTATACTTAATTTTACCTAGAAGATACCTAACGTGAAAGACTATAAAAGTTAAAACCAAAAAATATTAAAAACAAAGGCAGTTTTTCTGTCATATAAAAGGAAATTGCATCACAACCTACAAATAAGCAAATGTAAATTAATAACTGTGATTAAATGCAAACATCATACTCCCATCAGAGCTCACTGTGTATGTAAGAAGTAGAAACCTCCCTTGGCAATCAGTAGATTGCAATAACAGTGTGCAGTTTTGTAACAGAACATTTTGTTACTTTTTAAACCTTTGGGTTTCTATTTTTAGTATATTCTATTAAACAATTTGAGATGGTAAAAAGAAAACCATTTAACTGCTTCCGAGGTTATGAAAACTCCTTGGGTATCTGAAACGATCTAACTTTAAAATAATTATTATTATGTTGTTAAGTATTGAGTGCTCATGTAATTCACAATTATTTGCCTTCTCACCAGGCAGATCATCTAGGATGAAATTACAGAAAAATTAAGGAATGGTGTATCAGATATACAAGTAGTTTTGCATTCAAATTTGATTATTTAAGTAGTAAACTTCACATTGCTTAATTTCTTAATTATCCAGGAAAAAATTTTAAGTGAAATACCAAATATGTGGAAAGTAGAAAATATGTGAATACAAAGAGAATCCTAACTCTTGTCACGAAGAGAAGAACGGGGTTGATGTGCTGCTTTAGAGCTGTAAATTTGTTGTGACACCTGGTGGATATTGTTGAAAAGGCACGTGATACAGTAAAAGAAACTACTGACAGAGTAAACAGATAACCTACAGAATGGGAGAAAATATTTGCAACCTAAGCATCTTACAAATCTATAAGTAACTTATAAATAACTTAAAACAAATTTAGAAGAGAAAAATAACCCCTTAAAAAGTGGGCAAAGGACATGAAAAGACACTTCTCAAAAGAAAACATACACGCAGCCAACAAGCATATGAAGAAAAGCTCAACATCACTGGTCATTAGAGAAATACAAATCAAAACCACAATGAGGTATCATCTCACACCAGTCAGATGGCTATTACTCAAAAGTCAAAAAATAACAGGTGCTGGCAAAGTTGTGGAGAAAAGGGAACACTTATTACACTGTTGGAGGAAGTGTGAATTAATTCAAACATTGTGGAAAACAGTATGGCAATTCCTTAAAAGCTAAAAGGAGAACTACCATTCCACCTAGCAATCCCGTTACTGGGTATATGCCAGAGGAATATAAATCATTCTATCATAAAGACACATGCTCATTAATGTTCACTGCAGTGCTATTCACAATAGCAAAGATGTGTAATCAACCTAAATGCCCATCAATAACAGATTGGATAAAGAAAATATGATACATATACACCTTGGAATACTATGTAGCCATAAAAAAAAAATGAGATAATGTCTTTTGGGAAAAATAGATGGAGCTGGAGGCTATTATCCTTGGCAAACTAACGCAGAAACAGAAAACCAAATACTGCATGTTCTCCATTATAAGTGGGAGCTAAATAATAAGGACTTATGAACACAAAAAAGGAAACAACAGACACTGGAGTCTACCTGACAGGACAGGGTGGGAGAAGGGGGAGACGCAGAAAAGATAACTACTGGGTATTGGCTTAATACCTGAGTGATGAAGTAATATGCACAACAAACCCCTGTGACACGTTTACCTATATAACAAACCTTCACTTGTACCCCAAAACCCAAAATAAAAGTTAAAAAACAAAAAAGAGAAAAGGCATGTGATAGCCATGTGCAGTTAAACTCAGCAGCCAAGAGCCCCCTTTGGCTATTGAGCACTTGAGGTGCAGCCAGCCAAAAATGAAGATGTGGTGTTCAAAGACCTTGTATTTTAAAAAAATACATAATATCTAATAATGTTTTATATTGGTTACATGTTGAGATGATAATATTCTGGCTATATTTATTAAATAAAATATATTAAAATTGATTTCACCTGTTGCTTTCTTTTTTTCCTATTTGGCTACTAAAAATTTTAAAGTTACATATATGGGTCACATTTGTGGTTTATATTTCTATTGGAGAGTGCTGTGATAGAATCTAAGGCTTAAATATTATTAAGGTAAAAAATTTCTCAGTGTCTTTGTGAGAATAGGAAAAAAACGTATGTAATATATGATTAACATATGGTAGACAAAATTTTAACATGGCTTCCACTGGTCCACATCCTTTTATACCTCCCCACTGGGGTAGGAGGTTTCTGTGAATAGAATGGGATATCATTCCCTTCAATGAGGGTATATTGTTGGCAAAGGTAAAGGGATTTTTGCAGATGTAATTAAGGTTTCTAATTAGTTGACTTTGAGTTAATCAAAAGGGAGATTATGCTGGATGGGGCCTGGCCTAATCAGATGAATTCTCAAAAGACACTCAAAGCAGCAGCAGACACTCACCTATTGGCCTATAAGAAGCAAACTGCCATGTTGTAGGGAGAGCTACATGGCAAGGAATGTCAGACGGCCTCCAGGATTTGAGGAATCTGTCCTTCAGCTATAAGAAATCAAATTCTGCCAACAACCAGTGAGCTTGGAAGAGGAGGCAGGCCTCAGATGAGGCTGCAGCTCTGTCTGACAGGTTCACTGCAGCGTTGTAAGACCCAGAGCAGGGGCCCAGCTAAGCTGTGCCTGGATTTCTTACCCACAGAAACTGAGAGATAATAAGTGCATGACATTTTAAACTGCTAAGTTTGTGATAATGTTTTGCAACAGTAGAAAACTCATGATTTGAACTTTTTGTAACTTTATTTTTTGTGTTAGAATATCATTGGTTTTTCTTTCTTTTTTCATCTAAGACATATTCATCATAAGAAATCAAAATCAGCAATGAAAACCATAACTTTATTATAGTATATAGTTTACTATGGTATGCATTTTATCATAGCATATATGATGGAAACAGAAATAAAAACAAGGAAATCATATCAAATTTAATATAAACTTCTCAATTGAGCTGTGCTATGTAAATTATAATAGCTTCAACCTAGAGCTCTTTTGAATTTAAAGCAGTGATGCATCTTGTTATTTCTTCTTATTTAGTGCTATTTTGGCACTTAAAGTCAAGTGGCTTCTAATAGTGAAGAGACAAATGGGTACCAGCAAAAGAAAACCAGGACAAGTGAAGAGATAAAGCCAATCCCCGTGAGCTCATATACCTACTTTGGGACCTCTACATAGATCTTCGAATGATCTAAAAATTAATCTAGTATCAGAGATTTCACTCTGCTCCCCTGAATTCCCAAAATTTATACACAGTCTTGACTCAATTTATCAAGTTGAAGATTAGTTCAAAGAGTAGTGATGTACAAAATGTCATGCCCTGTAGCTTTGCCAATGACTCTGGAGATGATGGCTGCAACTCTAGCTCCTTCAGTCAACTTCCTGTTCATCAGATTCACTATAATCTTCCTAGGCTCCTGAGCCTTTGCACTTACAGTTTGCTTTTCCTGGAATACATTTTTCATTGCTTGCACACCTGGAAAAGGCTACTTCTATTGTGAACTTTTCTCACTTCCTTCTGTTGTCTCCTTGTATAGCTTTGGCTTTTTCCCTCCAATTAAGTGTTTCTTCTATTCATTGACACTGACTAGGAGAACAAATGTGGCAACATGGCTTGGTATTCTTGTGATTACCTATACTGACTTCATCAGAGTCAGTGAGAGTGCCATAGGTTTGCAGTACCCAAAAAATTCTCAAATGTGCAGGCTTAAATATACGTATCCATACAAAAAAAAACAAAATCAAAAACTGCTCCTCTCTTTGCTGCTCCTGCTCCTGCTCCTCCTGCTGCTGCTCATCCTCCTCCTCCTCCTTCTTCTTTTGAGACAGAGTCTCACTCCTTCACCCAGGCTGGAGTACAGTGGTGTGATCTCAACTCACTGCAACCTCTGCTTCCCAAGCTCAAGTGATTCTCCTGTCTCAGTATCCTGAGTAGCTGGGATTACAGGCACATGCCACGACACCCGGCTAATTTTTGTGTTTTTGGTAGAGACAGGTTTTCGCCCTGTTGGCCAGGCTGGCCTCAAACTCCTCACCCCAGATGACCCACCTGCCTCGGCCTCCCAAAATGTTGGTAGTATTACAGGCATGAGTCACCTCACCCAGCTGTGTTTCTTCTCTTGACCAGGGATTGCAAAGATGCACACCTAGGCTTCCCTCATTTGCATGTTGTAATTATAGGGTGTTACACCTCTCATTTTTGTTATACCTGCCTGTTTCTGCTGATATTAGATCAATTGATCTGTTTTCTCATATCCTTGCATTTTGGCTTCTTATTTTTGGAAGAGGCCTTTTTTCCCTTAAATTAGTTTTCACTATGTCAACAGATTTCCAAAATACTATAAGATCTAATTTTATATTAAATTAATATCTTGTTACCCTAAGGCAGAGTTAGTTGTTCTTAGCACTATAGTTTCAGAACACTTTGCAAAGTTCTGTTACAGAATTTACCATGTTGTATAGTAACTACTTCATGTCTAGATCTACCATTAAATTAAGAATAGGGGCCACACCTTATTCAACATTGCATCCCTAACCTCTAGCAGGCAATAAAATAAAACAAAATAGAATATACTATCAACTTGAATTAAAACCTCAGGGAGCTTCATCAAAACATTTAAAACAAATCTGCATTATTTCCAGTAGTAAACTTCCTTCCCTCTGCAATAACCTGATTATTTCGTTGGTTGAACTAGATCTACAATGGGGTGGTATGACAAATGGGGAATTGGGGAAGGGGAGGGAGGCCTGGGTGTGAGGTTACAATGTTTCGTGTAGTCTTCCCCCTGCCCTCCACACCCCTATGCCTAATCAACTAACCACTGTCATTGTCTAAGGTTTCAGGGTCAGAACCTCTTAAACAAGTTATTTAAGAAGTTAAGAAGCTGCCAAAAACATGACTTTCTTGCAGGTGAATTTGATGTTTTAGATTATATTTGATGTTTTAGATTATAGAAATTGAAAGTGAGAGTAGGTAAAAAGAATATAGTTCTTAAGGGAAAGGAAAAACTAAGACTATGCTCCTATTTTCCACAGTGAAGGTCATAAGTGTCCTTGAGGTATTTTGGTTAGCTTCACTTCTCATAACTGGCGATATTTATTTTGATAATTACAGTGTAGAAAGGTTTTTTTAAAGGGAACATTTTCTGACTCCTATATTTATCTGAGTTATTATCTTTCTATGAGCTTAGCTATTGTTTGAGCCCATCTCAGTCAAGTTTATTGGCAATTCCAGTCTATTTGCCAACAACTTAAGAAGCATTCATTTTAAACTAAAGTACACCCCAATCCTTAGATGATATCCTGCCTCAGGTTCATAACGCCAAATCAATAGAATCATTCAAATCCAAGGTTAACTCTTATCTTGGAACCAAGCTCATTCCTATTGATTAAACTTTTATTTTTGTCTTATTATGAAGAACAAAAGGACCTTAGAAGTGGTCGCAGAAAGAAAGGTGCAATAAACAATCCATTTATGTCCTTTTGTAACATCAATTAATTCATATAATTTTTCTTTCAATTTTATTCCAAATATAATAGCATGTCTCCTTGTCTATGAGAATTATTTTTTCCCGACTGATGGAAAGTTTTTCAAATACCAGCTATTCAGTGTTGTTAAAAAAATGCTGGGGAAATAAGAGGAATGAGAATAAAACAGACAGGTAGCACATGAAACAGTTATAGCAGATTTCTATAAAATTAGAGGAAAAAAAAGTTTGTGAATGCTTAAATAATTAATCTGTTTTTCTGTATGGAGAGTCCTTAAATGGCTAAAAGCAGATCAATCATTCAATCTGGCAATCCCACTATTGGGCATCTACCCAAAGGAAAAGTCATTATATGAAAAACACACTTGCACACATATGTTTATAGCAGCACAATTCACAATTGCAAAGATATGGAACCAACCTAAATGCCTATCCACTAATGAGTGGATAAAGACAATGTGGTATATATGCACGATGGAATACTACTCAGCCATTAAAAGGAACGAAATAATGTCTTTTGCAACAACTTAGATGGAGCTGTAGGCCATTATTCTAAGTGAAGTAACACAGGACTGGAAACAAAAACCATATGCCCTCACTTATAAGTGGGATCTAAGCTATGAGTAAATAAAGGCATACAGAGTGACATAATGGACTTCAGAGACTCAAAAGTATGAGGGTGGGAAGGGGGCTAGGGATAAAAATCCACACTTTAGGTATAAAGTGCACCACTCTGGTGATGGGTACACTAAAATCTCAGGATTCACCACCATATAGTTCATCCATGTAACAAAAAGCCACTTTGTACTCCAAAAGCTACTGAAAAAAAAAAAAAATGCTGTATACCTTAAGTAAATACAATTTTGTTTTTTAAAAAATCTGTTTTTAAAAGAATTTTAGTTTACAAAACTTGGCACTAGCAAATGCTTGATGTTTTTATTCTTTCTATTTTTTCCTTGTGGACATTTTGATATCCTTTTTATTTTGTCTATGGTGATAAAAGCAAATATACAGGTAACCATAATAATAAAAGATTTATAAGAGCAAAACCAAAGTTTTTCAGAGAAGAAGAAATTCTGACTCAAGACTGCATTATCAACTCTTGCCTGAATTTCCAGCCTTCTGGTCTGCCCTACACATTTTCAGACTCATCAGCCCCTAAAAACACATGAAGCAATTCAAAACTAAAGAAACTAATTAATAAATTTTATTTCACTGGAGAACCCTCACGGATAAAATAGGTATGAATGGTATTTTCAACTATAAACAGGTATGCAAGAAATATCAAATTTATTTTATTTAAATCAAATTAATTCCAACTCCAAGTGTCCATCACACAGGCCAGCAGGAAATTCAACCTAGGTCCTAAGAGGTCACAAGCATCCTTTCACCTTGCATTATCATGTTCTCCTTTGATATCTCATTTTCCAAGGTCACTTAGTCCCTACTATAATTTCAATAGTTGTACCCTCCAAAATTCATGTTGAAATTGAATCCGCAATGTGGCAGTGTTGACAGGTGAGTCCTTTAAGAGGTGAATGTGTCATGAGGGCTCTGCCTTCATAAATACATTAATATATTCATGAATCAATGGGTTAAAAGGTAAATGGATTAATAGGTTATCATGGGATTGGAACTTGTGGCCTTATAAGAAAAGGAAAAAAGACCTGAGCTACAATGTTAGCACATTCAGCATCCTCACCCTGTGTCACTTTGAGCCTCTGCAGAGAGCCCCCACCAGTAAGAAAGCCCTCACTAGATGCAGCCCCTCAACCTTGGACTTTTCAGCCTCCACAACCATAAGAAATAAATTCCTTTTCTTTACAAATTATCCAGTTTCAAGTATTCTGTTATAAGCAACATAAAACAGACTAATACAGTCAGTCCCTAAAGGAAGACAGCTCCGCTCATCCCATGTCAAACTTCAGTGCAGGAATATTTGTCAAAGCAGGGAGTCCCGTTGCCCTGGGCCCAGGAGAAACACAAAGTTAAACCACTCAACTGTCTTGCCAGTTCCTGCGGGTACTGTCGGAGAATACAGCGTGGATCACCACTATTCTTGGTAGTTATAAAGCTCTAGTCTCAGTTTTGGGGAATTTATCTTCCCTCACTCATTTCCATCAAAGGAATTCAGCTTCCTCCTCTATCCTGAATATTTTTCAGAAGCTCTCTCCATTAAACAAAATCCAAGAAGACAAGCTATTAGCAAGTAACATCTCCTTTCTATCAAGTAATAAAACTTTGTCTTGAGAAAGAAGAAAGACAAAATTTTCTACCAGTAATGAAGGGGAGTATAAACATCAGAGGAACAAAATTCAATGTATCAAAAAATGATCATATTTAGTGGTATGTTAACCAACAAGTTCTGTGGGAAAGAGGAAGGAAAAATAACTCTAATTTATAGGATTTGCCTGTTTCCATGTTGTAAATGTTCCCATTGCAGTTGATTTTAAGCTAACCATGTGACATCACTGAGCACAGAGTTGGAAAGAGATGTGCAGTAGCACATAATTATGTAATATTTCTACTACACAGATACAATAGCCATAACCTCAAGAGCATGGATAATGCTGGTATGTATTACCTTTGTTAACAATACAAAACATTTTCTTGTACATTTGAATAATTTAGTTTTTTAATAATGGCTTTTTCATGGCTGGGGCACACAATTTCTGAAAATTTATCAATCCACTTTTATGAACCAATACTAGCTACAAAAAATGTCAAAAGTCAAATGGCAAGCTGCAGTACAACACTGATCTTAACCACACAATGAAAGACCACAAGCATGACTTTGATAAGAACACTTGCTATGCTCTGAATGTCTGCATTCCTCCAAAATACAGACATTTAAACCCCAAGTTGATGGTATTTAGAGGTTGGGCCTTTTGGGCAGTGATTAAGTCATGAGGTCTCTGCCATCATGAATGGGATTAATGCCCTTATAAAAGAGACTTCGCAGAGTTTTCTTGCCCTTCCATCTCTTTTGCAATGTAAGGACATAGCATTGTCTCTTCTGCCATGTGAGGACACAACAACAAGGCACCATCTTGAAAGCAAAGAGCAAATTCTTACCAGAGGCTGGTGCCTTGACCTTGGACTTCCCAGCCTCCAGAACTGTGAGAAATAAATTTCTGTTATAGTCTATTATTTATAAATTACCTGTCTGTGGTGTTTTGTTACAGTAGCAGCAATAGACTAAGACTACCTATGTAATGAAAATTGGCTCTGCCTCTGCAAACAAGGGAAGTAGACCTAAAGTTTTTTTTTCACCTCTTCAGGACAGACAGACAAACCTGGCCTGCTCAAATGAGAACAGTCACCCAGGCTATGAGAGCAACTCATTGCTTACCATTTATAACAGCTGCACTTAAACTTGTTCTCATGACCATTTTTTTCTGAACTCTTAAAAATATTTGGAAACCAAAGAGCTTCTGTTTATGAGAGTTAATCTCTCAATCCTTGCCATATTAGAAATTAATTCTGAAAAGTTTCATTAATATTTATTCATTTTAAAATAACAATAGTAAACCTATTAAATAGGTTGACATGTTTAGTACATTTCTATTTACATAATAGCATATCTTATGAAAAATAACCATATTTTCCAGAAAAATAAAGTAATAAGAAAGGTAGCATTGTTTCACAATTTTTCAAACCTCTTTAATATCTCTCTTAATAGAAAACAGCTGGAAAATGGATTAAGATAGTCTAATAGTCCATGAGGATCTGAATATTGTCCACAACCACTCAAGTGAATTTAGAAGTGGATCTTCCCCTATTCAAGCCTTCAGATAAGATCACAGCCCTCGCAACCCCTTGATTGCAGCCAGAAGTCACAGTAAGCCAAGACCAGATTTCTTTTTTCTTTCTTTTGAGATTTAGTCTTTCTCTGTCATCCAAGCTGGAGTGCAGTGGCGCAATCTTGGCTCACTGCAAGCTCCACCTCCCAGATTCACACCATTATCCTGCCTCAGACTCACGAGTAGCTGGGACTACAGGCATGCGCCACCACGTCCGGCTAATGTATGTGTGTGTGTGTGTGTGTGTGTGTGTGTGTGTGTGTGTGTGTTTAGTAGAGCCTGGGTTTCACCATGTTAGCCAGGATTGTCTCGATCTTCTGACCTCGTGATCCGCCCACCTCGGCCTCCCAAAGTGCTGGGATTACAGGCGTGAGCCACCGCACCCAGCCAAAGACCAGATTTCTAACAGACAAAAAGTATGAAATGATAGATGTTTGTTGTTTTAAACCAATGAGTTTCGGGGAATTTATTACATTGCCATTGAGAACTAATACAAAAGGAATAGTTGCTCAATACTCATTTATTTATTCAATGAATGTATGGATTGAATGTGTGTGTACCAGTTACTATAAGAGGAGAGGAGAAGCAGATGTGACTCTGACATGGGCCCTCTACCCTTGAGGAACCAGTTTGATGAGGGAGATAAATAGGAAAATAGATGGCATACAATACCTATAATGCAAATATAGGAACAAATTATGTGAGACTATAAAAAGGAAAATAACTAACTCTATTTGAGAAGGCTTCACTAACTACCATTTGGAATAAGCTCATAAAGGCTGAGCAGTTTAAGACTCTGGCAAGTGGCACTGATTCAATAGGAGCTGCTACTTCAGGAATCAAACCAAGGAGTCTACATATAATCATTTCTGAACCACCTACATGCAGTTATTAGATAAAGCCATGAGAGGAAATAAGATTTCTTCAGAAAAAAAGCATATGGATAAAACCCAAAACTTAAGACTCAGGCAGGTAAAATATGAGAAGACAATACTTGATTGATTTGATAATAAATATGATGTCATGCAGTGTTTGCCAGAGACGACTTTGAGGGAAAAAAAAAAAAAAGGGCAATTGAAAAATCTTGCTGAAGGAGATCATTTTAAGAATTGTTTAAAGTATGTATAGAAAATGCTTGGCCATACAAATAAGAAAGAAAATTACTCCCCACTCCCTTTGGTAAAAATGGTGAATCACAGTTCCTACATAGTAAAAATGATGTTTTTAATATTAAGAAATTTAATATCTGAAATCAGCAAAATTGACTGTTACGTCTTGTTAATATCTCAAGTTAATATCGTATGCAAACTGGAGTTTTGTTTTAAATAAACTTTATGGACAGAAAAATATATAATTTTCTAAGTTAAAACTACAAAACAAAATTTTTTGCAGTTATAAGTTAATCACTTTTTTAAAAAAACAATTTCCCTAAGGTATATCAAGCAGAGTATCAAGAAGAAAGTTGATAAATACTGGTCAAACTGAAAACCAAACACTAGTAACGTCTGTGCTACCTAATGATTTAAAAACCTGGACTTTGAAGTAGGAAGAGGGTCCTGGCTCTTCTACTTAAAAAGTGACTCTAGACAATTAATGTAAGCCTCAGTTTTCTAACAAAAACAGAGATTATCATAACTACACCGTCAAAACCAGGTTTTCGGAACTCATATCAGGTAAGACGTGTGAATACACCTTGAAACATTTAACTCATTATATGGTTCTTGTAGTTATCTAGGAAAAGATATCACAAATAGCCATTAAAACTATTTTTCATATTACAGCAATTTAAAAACTTACTTCTATTTAACCGACAAAAAGTGTATCTTGATTTTTAGCCTTGACATATGGCAGTAAAACACGAATTACAAATTGGATTTGCACATAAATGTCAGAAAAACTTCCCTGATTTTTCATTGGAAATGTATTCCATTTGGAGGATCTGTTACATTTCCATAGGAAGTTAATAACTTGATCAAAGTCATGAAATAAGGTTTGCTGCATTTATTTAGTCTCCTTTTACACAATGGCTTTTCCAAATCTGTGTGTGCTACTTTTGTCCTACAATGTGAAAAGGAGACCATTAACTGCAGGATACCATTTGCTATGTAGATTTTCGGGTCTTGTTTGCACTTGATATTTGAATTAATATATCCCAATTCTCCCTCCAATTTACTTGTATGTTTATTGTAGTTGGCTAAAAGAAAAAAAACTGCAGGTAAGTCAGGTAATAAACTGTGAGTTAGCAGGCCATTTATCTTCTGTAATAAATAGGAGTCAGAAAATCGCACAGAAAATCGGGCTATATTATTCAATAAGGCATTCAGTCATGAATCAACATGTTACTTCTTCCACACCATTCTGCAGGCCTCAATGAAGTAACAAAAATGTTTTTCCTCTAATAAAAGTAGTATATTCCTTTTTTAAAAAGTCCTTTTCTCACAAGAACACATAGAAAAGGATATATTTAAATACATCAAAAACACCAATTAGGATGATTTTCTCTAGCAGTACTCAATAGGAGATGAAAGGAAAGGAGAGAAAAGGTACTGTGGAAAGATAGATCAAAAGGAGGGAAAGATGATTTTACATTGGCTCAGAATGCATCCCAGTAAGTTCATAAGTTACTACAATCTCTGCCCCCTTACTTTTAGTCAATGACCACTTCAAAAAATAAAAAATAAAAAGTCAACTCTTGACAGAAACTCACCTCTGCTTACATCTACCTACAAATACCTGTATTTTTGTCAATTCATACTCTATTTCCTCTTATCTCACAGACACTGGTACTTTCTCCACTTTCCAAAGGAGAACACCTCTCTCTATGTTCTCTATCTTTTCTTTTGCCTCCCTGATTGTGCTTTGTCAATAATTCAGTTACAATTTCTGCATCTAGGATGCCTTCAACTTCTCAATCTATAAACACATTCAAGCTTCCCCACCATCTTAAATGTATCTTTTCCTACTTTTTGTCATTCCCACAATCTACTTTGTTTAACTGCCAATATCCTTAAGTCATTTGTATTTACTGTTCCCACATTCTATTTGATTTTTCTACTCATTATAATACGGCTTCCATCACCACCAACTCCAATCAAGTTGATCTCATTTAAGCCACTAGTGTCCTTCTAACCACACCCAAAGGGCTTCTTCAATTGTATCAAGATCATTTTCCTGTAGCATTCGACACCATTTCTCTTCTGAAAACTCTTTCTTCTTGGTTTTCTCAACACAACTCTTTCCTTATCTCCCTTCTACTCCTTGTCTTTTCTTCTTCAGTGTCTTCATGTTAATTATCTATTACTGTGTAACAAATTATCCTAAGACTTAGTGGCTTGACACAAAAAGAATCAAATACCTAGGAATACAGCTAACCAGAGAGGTAAAATGTCTGTACAATAAAAATTATAAAACACTGCTCAAAGAAATCAGATGTGATACAAATATATGGGAAAACATTCCACACTCATGGATAGGAAGAATCACTATCATCAAAATGGCCATACTGCACAAGCCAATATATAGATTCAATGCTATTCCTATTAAACTACCAATGACATTCGTCATGGAACTAGAAAAAAACTATTTTAAAATTCATATGGAATCAAAAAAGGGCCAAAATAGCCAAGGCAATCCTAAGCAAAAAGAACAAAGCTGGAAGCATCATGTTATCCAATTTCAAACTATACTACAAGGCTACAGTAACCAAAACAGCATGGTACTTGTACAAAAACAGACACACAGACCAATGGAATAGAATGGAGAGCCCAGAAATAACGGTGCCTGCCTACAACCATCTGATCTTCAACAAAGCTGACAAAAACAAGCAATGGGGAAAGGATTTCCTCTTCAATAAATGGTGCTGGGATAGCTGGCTAGCTATATGCAGAAGATCAAAACTGGACCACTTCCTTACACCATATATAGAAATTAACTCATGATGGATTAAAGACTTAGATGCAAAACCCAAAACTATAAAAACCCTAGGAGATAACAGCATTAGTCTGTTCTCATGCTGCTAATAAAGACAGTTTATAAAGGAAGTTTATAAAGTTTAATTGACCCACAGTTCCACATGGCTGGGGAGGACTCACAATCATGGTAGAAGGTGAATGGGGAGCAAAGTCACATTTCACATGGCAGCAGGCAAGACACCTTGTGCAGGGGAACTCCCCTTTGTAAAACCATCACGTGAGACTTATTCACTACCATGAGAACAGTATGGGCTAAACCATTCCCATGATTCAATTATCTCCATTTGGCCCCGCCCTTGACATGTGGCTATTATTTTAATTCAAGGTGAGATTTGGGTGGGGACACAGCTGAACCATATCAACAAC
The DNA here is from genome assembly GCF_009764315.1 of Trachypithecus francoisi. Classification (NCBI taxonomy): domain Eukaryota; kingdom Metazoa; phylum Chordata; class Mammalia; order Primates; family Cercopithecidae; genus Trachypithecus; species Trachypithecus francoisi. Next base: position 55,289,616 of record NW_022681458.1, on the reverse strand, counting down.
CTAGGTAATACTGCTCTGGACATAGGACCTGCAAAGATTTCATGACAAAGACATCAAAAGCAATTGCAACAAAAGCAAAAATTGACAAATGGGATCCAACTAAACTTAAGAGCTTCTTCACAGAAAATAAACTATACACAGAGTAAACAGAGAACCTACAGAATGGGTGAAAATATTTATAAACTATGCATTTGACATAAGTCTAATATTCAGCATCTATAAGGAACTTAAACAAATTTACAAGCAAAAACAACCACATTAAAAAATGGACAAAGGACATGAGCAGACACTTTTGAAAATAAGACATCCATGTGGCAAACAAGCATATGAACAAAGCTCAATATCACTGATCATTAGAGAAGTGCAAATCAAACCCACAATGAGGTACCATCTCACACCAGTCAGAAAGGCTTTTATTAAAAAGTCAGAAAAAAATGCTGGTGAGGTTGCAGAGAAAAGGAAATGTGTATACACTGTTGGTGGGAGTGTAAATTAGTTCCATTGTGGAAAGCAGTGTGATGATTCCTAAAAGAGCTAAAAGCAGAACTATCATTCAACCCAGCAATCCCATTACTGGGTATATACCCAAAGGAATATAAATTGTTCTACCACAAAGACACATGCACGTGAATGTTCACTGAAGCACTGTTCACAACAGCAAAGACGAGGAATCAACCTAAAAGCCCATCAGCAGCAGACAGTATAAAGAACTTGTGGTATATACACAACATAGAATACTATGGAGACATAAAAAAGAACAAGATCATGTCCTTTACAGGAACATGGATGGAGCTGGAGGCCATTATGTTTAGCAAACTAATGTAGGAACAGTAAACCAGTAAACAGTAAATGTTTTCACTTGTAAGTAGGAGCTAAATAATGAGAACCAATAGAAATAGAGGGGAACAACAGACACTGGGCCTACTTGAGATTGGAGGGTAGGAGGAGGGAGAGAATCCGGAAAAGTAACTATCAGATACTATGCTTAGTACCTGGATGACAAAAATCTATACATCAAACCCTCATGACATGAGTTTACCTGTATAACAAACCTGCCCATGTACCCCTGAACCTAAATAAAAGTTAAAATAATTTAACAGGGCTAGGTGCCATGGTTCATGCCTGCAATCTCAGCACTTTGGGAAGCCGAGGTGGGTGGATTACCTGAGGTCAAAAGTTCAGGAACAGCTTGGCCAACATGGCGAAACCCTGTCTCTACTAAAAATATAAAAATTAGCTGGGCTTGGTGGCTCAAGCCTTTAATCCCAGCTACTCAGGAGGCTGAGGCAAGAGAACCGCTTGAACATGGGAGGTGGAGGTTGCAGTGAATGGAGATTGCGCCACTGCACTCCAGCCTGGGCAACAAGCACAAAACTCCATCTCAAAAAATAATAGCAATAATAACAATTAAATAGACAATAACTTAGTAGCTTGAAACAGCAAACATTAATTACCTCAAAGTTTCTGTTGGTCAGGAATTTAGAAATGTCTTGGGGGAAAGGGAAAACACCCTTCTGGCTTAGAGTCTGTCATGAGGTTACAGTCAGATAATGTCTGGGGCTACAATAATCTAAAGCCTTGAGTGGGGCTAGACGATTCATTTCCACAATGGTTCACTCACGTGGCTGTTGGTAAAGGTCTTAGTCTGTCGCTAGCTTTTTATAGATGTCTCAGTTCCTCACTGGCTATTAGAAAGAAGCCTTGGCTCCTCACCACATGGATCTCTTCACAGGCTGGTTGAGTATATTCACAACATGACAAATAGATTTCACCAGATTTAACAGTGAGGGAGAGGGAGACAGAGAGAGCGAGTGAGAAACAGAGAAAGCTACAGTACTTTTTATGCCATAGAAATTATACACTGTTACTTCTGCTTTAATGGTATTTATTGGGAGTAAGCCATTAAATCCAGCCCAACACTAAAAAGGAGGAGAATTAAGCTCCACCTCTTAAGAGTATCAATTAATTTATGAACATATTTTATACTACCACAAACTTCTACATTTTATTTCCTGAATGTTGCTGTTACTTAAGGGTCTTAACCTCTGTCCTCTTATCATCTTATTCACCCTCCCTGGGTGTTCTCAACTATTCCCATTGTTTCAATTGTCATCTATATTACAGATGAATCTAAAATCAGTTTCTAGCCTCGATCCCTTTCCCAAACCCATATTTGTATTTTCAACTGCTTATCCTACATCTTCACGGAGAAAGCCAGTACAACCTGTCCAAAACTAAACTTCTGTTTTTCTTCCCCTTTGCTCCAATTTGGCTCTTTATATCTTCAACCCAATTACCCACGTTAGAAAACATGAATCATCTTCAATTCCTACTTCTTCTTCTTACCTCTCATATCCCTTGATATGGATTTATCCCTACTGTTTATGACTTCTAAATAACTCTCAATTTATTTTCTTCTCATTATCATTACCATCTTCGTACAGGCTGTCATCATTCCTCTTCAACTCTACTGCAGTAGCCTAATAATTGATTTTCCTGTCTCGTCTCTCCCCATTCTAATTTACTTTTTGTCAGATTTCTATTGGCTAAAATATAGATCTGAGATCATATATCTCTATAAAAACCTTGAATGGCCCACCAGTAACCAGTTTAAAGAGTCCAAGCTCTTTAAAATGATATATAAGGCCCTTTAAAATCTGATCCTAATATATTTTAGCTTCATCTTGTCAAATGTCTCAACAAATTTTCACTAAATCATTGTCATTCCCTGAAAATGCCATGTGCTTTCACACATTCACATATTTGCACATGCTATTTCCTCTGCCTGCAATACCCACTACTCTCTGCTCTACTAGGGAAACTCCTATTTCCAGAGTTCAAACAGCACCTCTTTCACGAAGCTCTCTCTGACTTCCCTTGGTGGGAAGTCATTTCATCCACTATGGTTCCACATTATCTTGCATATACTGATGGCATATCTTTGTTAACCTATACTTCGTGAATGATTTTAGGACTGATTCAGTTTCAAACATTTTGTCCTTTTGTCTTTGTATGAACACGAATAAATGTTTCAGACTGTTTTCCATTATTTAATTCAGAAAATATAATTGCTAGTGACAACTGCTGGCCTCCTCCAGGACTTACAGAATAATCTGTTGCCGGAGAAGACCTGTCTCACAGAATTTTTGAAATCTTTTCTCATTTTGTGTTGTTAATCTGCATCACTGAAGAAGGCAAAGTGCTATTTCGAGTCCACAGCACAAGTAAATATATTAGGAACGTTTTCCTTTCCATATTGCGCACTTCATATTCCCCACTATTACAAACCCACATTCCATGATAAGCAGCTGAGGTATCATCAGGTGAACTCAAAGAAAAGGTGCCTACAAATGTATGCATACACCTAGTTAAAGACATTTATCCTTATAAGTGCCATCTATTAATTTTGTTCCTTTATTGTATAATCTTAGACTTAGGGACAAACAGCACATCACCACTATTATTGGAAAAATCCCCAGAAGTATCAGAGTGATCATTACCTCTTGGCAAGAAGCTTTTGTTAAATGCATATTCAAAATATAAGATAAATACCAAAACTATATACACTCTTATAGCACAAATGGGGCAAGAACTGTCAGTCAGCTCTAGTTCTCAGCCATCTTCTTTTTTTTTTCTTTTCCGAGACCGAGTCTCGCTCCTTGTCCAGGCTGGAGTGCAGTGGCGCAATCTCCGCTCACTGCAACCTTCCGCGCCTAGCTAGCTCAAGCTATTCTCGTGTCTCAGTCTTCCAAGTAGCTGGGATTACAGGCATGTGCCGCCAGGCCTGGCTAATTTTTGTGGTTTTAGTAGAGACGGGGTATCGCCATGTTGCCCAAACTAGTCTCGAACTCCTGGGCTCAAGTGATTCACATTCGGCCCCCCAAAGTGCTGAGATTACAGGCGCGAGCCGCTGCGCCCGGCAGCCATCACTCATTTTTAAAAGCACATTTATTGAGCTCTAAGAGACAGGTTGCATTAGGCACCTGATAAGAGCCAAGGTTCCTGCTCCCATGAAGCTTATATTCTGGGACAAGAGACACCCAAGTAAGAAATGAAGACATAAAAACACAAAGTAATTACAAATTAAGATAAATCTACAATTAAAGGAGTGAAACACGTGATGACATAGATATTAACTAGGGTCAGAGGGTAGAAGTTGTTTAGATGTAGTGGTCAGGGATAACTGTTTAGAAGAATTGCCACTTGAGCTGATATCTGTAGGATGAAAATGAGCCAGCCACATGGAGACCTGTAGGAAGAAAATACCCAAAAAGGGAACAACGGCAACAATACCTTAAATACAATGTCATAATTACAAAAAAGACCCCTCAAAAATGCGTTATCAGCAGATGACAGTATCCATATATATAAGAAAAGAAATATAGGTCAATAGAATTTGAAATATACACTTGTTTCAGATAGCCATGTCTTAAATTGGATGTCCAGTATGATTCATCCTAATTTGGAATAAGTAAGTAGCCATATTTTTTAAGCCAACTCAAGGCAAAATTACCAGGCCCTGTTGATACTCTACTACCCCAAAGTTTCTTCTCCCTAGGGTCCCTGCCACAGTTGTCTCTTTTCACTTTCCTCCCTAAACTTATTTTTCTGTATTTACCTTTTAAACATTGTTCCTCACGTTTTTATTCTTTTTTGACTCTCTACAATCTTTCTCAAAGTAATCCATTCCCATTGGTCCCCATGTTCTAAACTCTTCTGAGTTTACAAGTCAAATATATACCATTGGATTTTGCCACATAAATGACCCACGAGGACCATAAATTCAGCAGAGCCAAAACTAGATATGTTATTTCTTGCCCTGGCCACACATTCCAATCATGGCCTATGTAACCTCCCTGGCACCCACATTGATCACTTGCCCATGCTTGCCACCTGGATCCTCTTCTACTTTCTGACTTCTTCCCCTCAGCTCCCACATTCAGTCACCCAATCTCTTGATTTTATATTCTCCATATTTACTGGAGTAAGTTCATTTAGAAATTAATGTACCAATGCTGGATTCTTTGTTTCTTTACACTATGACCTGAATTATATAGTAGTATCCACTAATTATGTGTTTACATGTCCCAAGTACTCTAATAAGTGACTTACATGCATTGTATCATTTCATCCTTCCAACAGCTCTATAAGCTAGGAACAGTATTATTCCTCATATATAAGAAGAGTAAAGCTTACAGGTGTCCAACAATTTGCCTAAAGTCACTTATATAAGTGGAAGGGAAGAAATTTAACCCACATATTTTGACTCTAAAACATGACCTTTTATACAGTGTGCCATAAAAAAGAAATAGAAAATTAGCTTTCATAAGAAAAAATAAGAAACTAATTTGATAGTTCTTTTAGGAACAACTTTCCCACTTCAAAGGTTTTAAGATTCAAGGATAAATGACACTAAATCTAGCTATAAGGTAAGATGGTATTCAATCCATTAAAACAGTAGTTCTGAAATGTTTTCAGGTAGCAAATACCTGGAACTTGCAGTGTTATATGGGAAAATTTAAAATATATTAATAAACTTAATTTCACCAAAAAGACTGTAACATAAAGACCATATTTTACATAAATGTCCCCACATTATTTTGAATATACAAGTTTTTCAGTCACATGAAATATATGATCCATTACTGTTTCTTTTTTTTTAAGCTGCTACCTGAAAAACGCTAGCAATCTACTAATTTTTTAAGAATGATTGAGGGAAAAAAGCTTAAAATTGAAAAACATGCATATTTTTCTGTTAACTAGAAATACATCATCATTCAATTTAGTTGATCATCTTAGTCCAACCTACTGAACTCTTTCATATGAGCATAATTTGAGAACCACTGAAATAAATATTTATTAAGCACCTATATTTAAGAAAATATGCAATATGTTATGGGAAAACAGAATAAAATATCATGTCTCAGTTTACAAACTTACTGAGAAGAAAAAAAATTCCTTACAGGGTTTTGATTTTGTCTTCTAAGACTATATAAATGTATGAAAAATGTTTATGCTTATTACAGGAAAATTAACTATTATAGCTATAGGATAATCAATGCAAATTAAAACCTATATATATGTATATGGGAGGTCTTCAAAGAAGTTACAAAATAGGGTGACACTATCAAATTCATATATTAGAAAATTTACTTTTGGAGTAATGCGTTGTGAAGAAATTATAATTGCTAGTGACAACTGCTGGCCCCCTCCAGGACTTCCAGAATAATCTGTAGCTAGAAAAGACCTGTCTCACAGAATTTTGTATGTATTACCATACATACTGGTATGTAATACTGGTAATACCATACATTGAAGAAATTAGATCAAGAGAAACAAGACGCACTTGCAATAGTCCAAGTAAAAATGGGGCCCTGAAATAGGATAGTGAAGTAGGAAGGAAATAATTTGAAAGAGGATCCTTAAGATGTAGAATCACTATGACTTGACTTGACTGGATTTGGAGGTTGAAAAAAGAATCAAAGATGATTCACCAAAGTTTCTAGTTATGATACCTAGATGGAAGGTAGATAGGTTTCTTTTTTTTGGTGGCGGGGTCCATGCATTTGTGCTTGTCTCATACACAAGACTCATACTTTTCATAGTCTCATACATAAGACTATGAAAAGTTCTAAGGCATATAAAATTAGCGAGGGAATATGAAGGTGGGGAATAGGAAAAGCTGGCCTAAAATGAGGAGTAAGGACTGAAATAACAGAAGATAAAAAGCAGATGTTATAGGCTGAGGAAGAGGTGGAATCCCTTATACTGCATTTAGAAAGACATAAAAAGTCATTAGAAAACTATTACTAGGGAAATGACATGGTTGATTTAAATCATTGTTAATAATTTCAGTGTCAATGAGGCAAAAAATATTTGGAAATCATACATCTTGGTTTCTTGACAAATGCCATAATAACTATTATCATAATGGCACCAAGAAATATTTCAAATAGAAACAAGAATTCACCCACTTAAGTCACCCACTTAAGAAAATTTTGTGTCAGTGTAGGCTGGAGTGAAAGTTTACAGTATTGAAAATCAAACTGACAAGGTAAAAGACATTTTATATGCTTTACTGAAACATTGGCAAATCTTTTGTAATATCTTAATTCAGAGGGAAAAAAAGTATGAAAGGAGACTGACTACCTGTCAGAATTTTGAAGCATTCACTATTTAAATCAAAATACTTCCTAATATATACTGCCCCAACCCATAAAACAGATCAACAATTTATATGGCAAAATTAGTCCTGTCCTTATGACAAAAATGTACTTAGATAAACTAGTAGTCTTGTCTCTGCCCACCACCCATAGCATAGTTTGGTCTGTTATCAATCAGAGTCTGTCTTAGTTTACTGGGGCTGCAATAACAAAGTACCACAGACCGGGTGGCTTAAAAAACAGAACTTTATTTTCTCATAGTTTTGGGGGCTAGTACTGTGAGATCAAGGTGTCAGCAGATTCGGTTTCTTCTGAGGCTTCTCTCTTGGCTTGCAGACATACCTTCTAGCTATGTCTTCAAATGTGTTCATGGAAATATTCCTCACAGAATCTATAGGAAGCTTGGAAAATCAGGGTTGGAAAACAAAAGAAGCAAGAAATAATAGCAAAGAATGAAGTAAGGACATGTACGGATCTTGCCACACTGGCCTGCTGCCACTGGACTGGTAATACCGTACATGCATTCTAATGCCCTGAAAAATTCCTACACTTTGAGTCTTTCTCATTTTCTTGAGATTAAAAGCCCTAGGCATAGGGCTTCCTTCCTATACAGAAGGACATTAGAATGCTGGATAGCAAACAATAATTTCTATTCAGTACAAAATCTACTGCCTTAATCTATTACATCTGATACATTCCAATAGATGTAAAGTTATCCAAATGGCTATATCCAAGGCAGTAAATTAACAGCCTGTCTACCAAATCAAAGCAGTCAGGTTTGGCAGTTTTTCTTTTAGGTCTTTTATGGTGGATATTTACCTCAGGTTTAACACTGTTCCCACAACTTCCTAATATATTTCACTCATCCTGACGCTCAAGTTTATAGCCCTGCTTTCTTGGGTATTTGAATTGTAACCCTTGGACTATGCCTTCTAAGCACTGTTTTGTGAAAGTTTCGTTTGAATTGTAAGGTCAATAAAAATAGCAGTAGAAAACATAAAATTCCCAGCACTGCTCCCATTTGCTATTTGAGACCAGGAAAACCCATTTACCTTATTTCAAAAACTAGTGAATTCAATGAGTTGGACTTTGTTATTTCTAAAATGTATGAAGAAATAATGTATGAGGGAGAGTGCTATGAGAACATGTACTATATTCAGAAGTGTATATTTTCCATTTGAGGCGAGAAAGGATCTTTGTTCTCTATCAGGGCCACACTTCAGAGGAAAAAAACGAAAGCAAAGGTCACAAGGAGGCAGAGGAAGCTATGAACCACCAAACTGGAGCCATTATCATAACATTATGAGATTCTTGATTCTTTGTAACTTCCCCGTATTTGTTACTTATAATTCATTTGTCTCATAATAATCAGTACAATTACTCAAAATCAAAGGCCCAAAGGGTATATCTTTGGGCACTAAAACTAGGAAGTTAAGACAACTACAATCCATATGCAAACAAAGTCTCAAAGGAGACGATCTCCAAATAATCAAATGGATTATAATACTAAGTAAAGAGGGAGCTGGCTGCATCCCTTCATCCTCTGACAAGAACCATGACAATTACAAAAAATAAAGATGAAAATATGTAAAAGAGGGGGGAACCCATTAACCTGCAATAGGAGCCCAAATGAAAAAAACTGTGTCTACACACACCTATCATTCTCGACACAATTCTTTTTAGTAGCTATCCCATTTCTTCTACACACACACACACACACACACACACACACACCACTTGGGGTTCCTTGACATTATCTTATGTAGAAAATTACTAAGTAAATAATCAATTTGACTAAGTAGGGGGGCTTATCGTTTTCTCCCTATTCGAATTAATGAAAAAGATAAAAAAAAAACTTTTGTCTATAAAGATGATTCTTGGTTCCACAATGCTTCTTAACAGAAATAAACAATAATCATTTTTTAAAATAATAGCTAAGCATTGTACATTTAAAAAAATAGTATTTTGGTTTGTACAAGTATCAATGGGTCCCATCCATCATTCAAGTACCTTTTCAAACAGTATCTAAGTTTGTAATGTTAGGTAATAGGCATATAGGCTGAAGCCAGACTGCCAAGATTACAATTTCTGGCTCTGTCCTTAGTATAACTTTGGGTATCTTTCTTCCTTTCTCTGCTTCATCTATAAAACGAAAACAGTAACAATTCCCACCTAAGTGTCGTTGTGATAACTAAATGAAATAGTATGTGTAATGTGCCAAGCAATTTCTGGAGCTACCAAGTGGTTACTTTCACATTATAAAGGGATTTTTAGGAATCACCTAGGCACTCTCCTAAAGCCTCAAAATAACTTAATACAGTACTTCTAAGGAGTTCAAGTGCCTCCTTATCTGGGACGCCATCTCAGATGCTCTTCAAATGAAAGTTAACTTTTTCCATTTTTTTCATAATCCTTCACAGGAATCTGAAGTACACTGCACTCACGGGCCATTCTGCTCCGCCTCTCCAAGGAACAAGAAGGTAACTGATAACTGAGTAACGTGGTCACGGAGCAACCCCGAGTCCCTGCGGCTGCTCAGTAGTCACTCAGGACGGGGATGGTACAGGGGACCATTAACTGGGCCGGCAGGACAAGTTTCCAGGTGAGGCGACGACGGACAAGAGTCGCCCCCATGGTAAGCGAAAGTTGACTGAGAGGAAGCACAAACGCATGGACTCAACCAGCTCGCCCAGATTCATTCTCAGGCCTGTTGCCATCTGGAAAGGGCCTATCGGATGCGCGACATCACGTGTGACGCGTAGTCATTTTCCCACGTCCCGTCCCTGCCCCCTCCTTGTCGGACTCAGTGGATGCGCACGCGCAGCTTCGCTTCCGGGAGCCGCTCCTCGCTACCCACTATGCTCTGCGACATCGACCTGTCGCAAAGGCCGCGTTTGCGGGGCGAATGAGCGACTCGCTTTCCGTGCGGTGCTGCGAGTGAGGCCCCCGTCCTCCTCCTCCTGCCGCAGGGCCAGAACCCCTGACAGTATTCAGCTGCGCTTAACTCTGGCCGGTGTCATCTGTCTCCGCAATGCCCCCGAAGAAACAGGCTCAGGCCGGGGGCAGCAAAAAGGCGGAGCAAAAAAAGAAGGAGAAGATTATCGAAGTGAGTACGCACCCCTCCCCCACTCACGCCGCGAGCCCTCTGGAAAGCCACTTCCCCGCTCCGGGCTTCCCTGGGAGCCGGCTCTCTTCCTCGGGCCACGTGTTCCTCCCTTAAGGTTTGTGTGGCCCACTGTCCCTTCTCCAGCCCCTGATGACGCTAGCTGTCTCTCATTACTATAGTGACGTTGCTGGCGCCCCCGCACCTGGGCTTTGCCTCTCCGCCCACACGCCCGTGTTCACCCACCCATGCACCCGGGTGCTAAATGACCCCTCGGGACTGCCACAGGGTTTTATCCTTCGCTAGTCCTCTCAGAATTGAGGTGGTTTTCCTGGGTTATGTGTGAAGAAATTCGCTGAACGGTCTTGGGCCAGCGTCTTTCTGGAAGACCGACTCATGACGAGTCTTTGTGTTCCTTATTTCTTTACCCGTCACCCAGGGGTGGTACTGTGCTTTCGAACCAACAAATTACTACTTGGTGGCTTTTTCGATCCACCTCTGAACTGTTTGAAGTCCCATAAAGAGTGGAAGGACTTTCCATCACAACCCAGGGTCTTGAACGCAGCGCTTGATACTTGTATTCTGAAGTGGATTAAATAGAATAACGCCTTAAAAGAGATTAAGTTTCAGTGTCACTAATTGTGTGACACTGTTTGAGATATATGTATGTATGTGTATATATACGTATATATGTATACATATGTGTGTGTGTGTGTATGTATATATTCGTTTAACACATTGAGCCTGTAGCCCTTTAGTGGCCAAGGAACCCTATTGACGTTCTTACATGTTCTGCACTTGTTTTCCAACAACTGAATTGTGAGTTTCCTTAAAAGATGAACCATGTTTGACATAACATAAACATACTATACAGACCCCAACGAGGTATTTCTTCCCTCGATTTCTGCTATTAACCCTCCTCATAATTAAATAGGACCTCTTGTACTTTGAATATAATTAGAAAAAGCCATGACCATTTTACCGCATAAGGTGTAAAGTCCACTCATTGGATTTAAGAAAATGCTTAAGAATTTTGGTATCCTTGGCCAAGTTCCGACTTTGAAGCAGAACTGGTGTTCTTATTGCTAATTTGTACAGTTTAAAACTGTCATGAAGTACTATAGCCAGACCCTTACAAACAAAATATTACCTTCATATCTGTGTTTTCTATTCCCTTGTTTGAACAACCTGGATTCGTGGCACTTAGGTAAATTTCAGAGGTTTCTGATCGGATGGCATTCACTTTTATGAAAACCAAGTACCTTTTAGGGATGTTGTTTTCCTTGAGATTGGACCATGGTACAAAAGTAAGACTTCCATTGAAATTAAATGTTATGTAACAATTTAAACAATTTAAATTATACTTTATGCACTGTAGGGCTTTATATCTAATTGTTTTATTTTTAATTAGTAGAACTAGTATCTTCATTTTAAGGAATTGCGTGTGAAAGTTGTTTATAGTATCCCTCAACTTTTAAAATGATGCTTTTGTTATGACTCTAGTCATCTTGTGACAGTTATTTTTTAGGTAAAGAGAAAGCAATTTTAGTTTCAATAATGAAGATATCGCCAAAGAGAAATGCAAAATAAGACAACTGCACTTTTTAACTAAAAATACACTAACAAAGTGGTGAAATTAAGCCTGATTCTGTGTTTTCCACATTTAATATAATGTTTTTTAATTTATTTTTTGTTGAGGTATAACTTATGTAAAATAAAATGTACAGGTTCTAGATGTGTAGTTCTATGTGTTTGAGGAATTTATTCACCCAGGTAACTGCCACCCTAATTAAGACTTGAAACATTTCCATCACCCCACTAAATTTGTTTTGTGCCTCTATTTAATTCTTTCCACTCGTGCAGCCACTAAATTTTTTGACAGGATAGATTAGTTTTTACCACTCTAGGAATTCATATAAATTACACAGTAGGTAGCCTTTGTGTCCTTCTTTTTGCTTTCACACCACGCAGCGTTTCTGAGATCTATCCATATTGTGTATACTTCTAGTATGTTCCTTATTGCTGGAAAGTATTCTTTTGTATGAGAATCATTACAATATGTCACCTTTTGTGTTTAGTGTCTCTCTCTACTTGGAAGAGCCAAAAGATATTATAATTGACGCTTGAAGAACAAACTTAGGATTCCAAATTGGGTTAGAGGCAGTGTTGGTTAAAATCTTGGCAGCCAGAATGAATTATTTTGTGGCTAATGGAGTCACCTGTAGGGACCTCAACCTTGGGGCATACGCTGAGTTGGCATGAGAGTGTCCAATCATCTGTATACATTAGAGCTACAGGATAGGCATCATTAGGAGATCCAGGTGCTGTGCCTGTGTTTCTCTGGGAAGGACTGGTCTTGACTACACCCTCAGGTAATTGCAATTGTTGAGCTTCTTGCTTTTGCTGAATATGCTTGCATTTTGCTTTCTTGTGTTTCGTACTATCATTCTTTAACCTAACCTGCAGTACCGTTGGACGTATGTCTTTGAGGCCATTTCTTTCTGAAGACTGAGATTTGGGTATGGGTTCTTAGTGAACAAGATGTTCAGATCTTCTGCTTGTTTCTCAGTGATCATAGTTTGTTTCCTTTGAAATGTGTCTGCTTGCCTTTAAGAAGGTCCTCCTAGCCTGACATCTTGTAATCTAGATGTTCTTTTATGTTCCGGTCCAGGGACCTGATGAGCTTTTTCAAAAAATATTGCAATAAAGTTTGTCAGACTCATGTGCAACATTGATATTTGCTACTACTGGAGAAGTACAACAATATTTTGAATTGTAGTGTTAAGTTAGAGCATTTGTGAAATTAGATTTATAGAGACTATTCTGTTAATCCAGCCTGGTTAGGAAATGATGTAGTCTGCTTCATTATACAGGCAACTTTTTTTTTAAACTTCCCTAAAAGCCTAGCACGTCTCAGTGACTTTTCCAAGAAGGTAATTGATCTCTGTGGCTGTTATAATTTTGGAGGGGAAAATACTACTTTTTTATAGTCTATTTTGACATATAAAGACTGATACTTATTTCAGAATCTGGTTAACTTTGGGAGGTTTTATAGCTGTGTGACCTGAAATTCTAAATTGCTCAAAATTAATAGTTAACTAAAACATGTATTTTTAAACAGCATTTTTCAATAGACTTGCAAATAATGGTTGCCCTACCTACCTCTTTCCTCTTCTGTACCTGTTCTGCTGCCACCTCTATGGACCCTCACTGTGGAAAAATCAGCATGCAGGTTTTGGGAACACTACGGAAGTAAAAAAAACAGATAGCACTAGCTTTGGAGTCAGAGACCTGGGTTTGAGTCCCATGTTTCAAATTACTAGCTCTATATTTTTAGACAAGTTACAAAATCTAACTGGACTGCAATTCTCATCTGCAAAATGCAGCTAGTTCCCGTGAGTTAAATGAGATAATATATGTAAAGTGCCTGCCATATAGTGTATATATTCAGTAAATGGCAGCTATTGTTATTGCCTATTTTGATAGTGTATTCTAAATAAAAACTGGGGGAAATAATCAGACCGATCTGCACTGTTTATACAGTGCTTAGTTCCTGCCCATTTTTAAATATTGCCTCCATTTTTTTATTTGCCACTTCAAATGCCCCAAAACTTTATGAATTCATTTGTATTATTAATACTTTCCGAAATGAATATGTCAAACAGGATTATGGTTCTGTTAGAAATTAGCACATTAGTCCGAAATGGCATATGCCATTTGCTTTCTTACAACTAAAATTTAGTGACAAATGGAGTCGGCATTGAGCAATAGAAAGTTTGAATATGGAAAGAGGGAAATAATCTTGGGCTTAGGGCAAGCAAATAAAAGATACCCAGCTAAGAACTTGTATCAGCAAGGAAATAGTAATAGGGTCCTATAGAGACAGGATCCAAGTGTTGTGAAGGATGGAGCAAGAGAAATTGGTTGCCAGTGTAGAACAGCTGCCAACAGCCAAAATCAAATGTTGATTACTTGAAGGTGGATTAACCTGTTGCGTAATATATATTGCATGGATGGACAACAAAAATACATTAGTGCATGTGGGAGAAAACTAATGAGGTAAAACAGTGACAGCCTCTGCCTACCCGAATGTCCCAAGAGGTGGACTCCCATTATCTTGGAGCACTATTCAGCGTAGACCTGCCCTTCCACTGCTTCCCTTTTCCAAACATCTTACTTAGGGAGTGGACGCTGGCCCGTAAAAGGAATGGGATTACCTACGGATGGGATGGGAGGGTTTTTTTGTTTTTTTTTTTTTAATTATACTTTAAGTTCTAGGGTACATGTGGATAAGAGAAGCCTGGAATTCACTGAGTGTTAAGGCTCTTGGAGCCTCAGGAAGTTGTCCTTTTCTTACTACCCACTTTCTAGACTCCTCTGTATTCATTTCCCAAGTTGTCTTCTGAAACACACATAAACACAAAGTTCCTTTACTATCACGTTAACTTTTGAGACCTTATTAATCCAATGAGGACCATTATTCCCCTAGTTTTATTTTAACTGTGTTTTGGGTTGACTGTAACCCTCTTTTTTTCTACCTTATAATTCAGATTAATCTTTAGGTAAGGCTCTGTCCTAAACTCAGGAGGAAGCCTTTTGAACTTCTCCAAATTGCAAATCACTCTGTTTTCAAGAGGTGCTATTGGGATCTCACATCTGCAGTGTGATATTTAGAAAGCTTATTGAGCACCAGCCAGCTCAATAACTTAACAAGGTGTCTCTGGGAAGTAGTTTATTCAAAACTGTAGAAAGAACAAGGAATTTGCTTGGAGTCAAATATACCTAGGTTCAAATATCTTCTGTGACTTAATAGTTAACATTTACTGGGCCAGAGAAGGTTCTCAGTGTTTTGTGGAGAAGGAGAGAAGAGAAACAAACCAACTACAAGTGATAAATATACTGGCCTCTTTGATTCTCTCAGTGGGATATGTATTATTACCCTTTTTACAGTTTTTAAAACATGCATAGAGATTAAATAACTTGCTCAAGTTTACTAACCTGGCAAGTAACTATGCCAGGGATTCTAACACAGGAAGTCTGCCTTTAGAGTCCTTGCTGTCCACCACTGTCTCTCTGAGGTAAATCTTTTAACTTGCACAACAACCCTAAGTGAGACTCACTTTACAAATAAGAAACTGTGGCAAAGAGGGTAATTTACCCAGCTCTGTTTGGGATTAAAATTTGGGCAGTCTGTCTCCAAAGTTTATACTTCTAAATCTTTGCACTATACAGCCAGCCCCTTATTAATGACTTAACTTAAATGAATTTATCATTTCTGAGTTTCTGTGTATCATAGAATTGTTGAGAGGGTTCAATAAAGTATATATTCAGGGGTTATGTTTATGTTTAGTGAATGCTAGATGAATAAGTAGTCCACTTTCTCTGTGGAAAAATGTTAGTTTCTGAGCTCTAACTTAGAGGTGAACACAACTCACTTACTATCTCTTTAAACTGGTCATTTTTGTGCCAGAGCAGTATAATGAAACCTGAATTCTTTTTTTCTTCTGCGATCTGGAATTTATACACCTTTACCAGTAACTGCCACTGTGAGTACTTTCTTTTCTTACTGGCCAGGTCCCCTTAGGGGACTTTTTTCTTTTCTAAGTCTATCTGGCAGTATCTACTTTGCTATTTGGCCTTATTTATTCATTGTTTCTTCTCTGTAATTACAGATGGAGCATGGGTTGAACCCGTTTATTTTCTCTAGCAGAGCACCTGTAGATGCTGTTTAATCCTGATCGTATATTTTTCTAGAGCCTCCTCTGCCTCCCGTGAGAGCTCACTTTTTGTAAAGGAAAAGTATGGCATTTTATACTTAGTTGCTGCACTGTGTTCATCTGTATATATCACATTATCTTGACCATCTTTCTTCAAATTGAATTGAGTGTTAAACTTTCTTTATAGAAACAAGGGAAGCCATCCATAAAAGGCTCAGTGCAGAGACATCCAACTTGTTTGTGTGCTTCCTACCTTTTTTCATACACATAGGCTGTAAAAAATTCATGTAGAATTTTGTATAATACCATGTTGGGATATTAAATCATGAAACAAGCATTTAAGTAGAGGAAAGCAAAGTTTTGGTATATGAAGATAGATGTCATTAATAAAGAGGTATTTCCCAATGAGAGATAACCATTTAGAAGCAAAACCCTCTGTACTTTTTTGTTTTAAGACTTGAAAGGTCTTTTACTGATTTTGAGGTTGCTGTAAACATTATGTCATGTTGGATGTTTTTAAATACTAATTGTTTCAGTACTATTGTTTTCTATTTCTAGCTTGTCCACATGGTGATATTTTGTTTCTGTAATACTTTCTACTCATTATTACTTTTTCCTTTCCCTTAGAAATAATGGCAAAATAAAGGCTATAAAATGGCCACTTAATTTGTTTCATACTAAATGCACTCAGAAGGTCTCAGATTACTTTGAGAAGACCTTTTTGCCTCTTCCTCTCTTAAACCACCCATAAACAAGAGAATGAGAAAGAAGTACAAATTCTATTTTGAAATTAGAAGACATCTATAATCTTGAACCTTAACATATGTAGATTGGCAGTGGATGGATGAGTTGGTAACTGACTTAGAGCAGAGCGGTTATGTCTGAGTGCCTGTCTAGGAGTGTGCCAGTAAAAATCAAGTGCATTTCCTCTGCAAAATTATGAAAAAACCCTCAAAAATGGGAAGCACTAGGTAATACAGAAGGCAAGAGACTGAAAACTAGAAGTTAAAAGTGTTAGGAGTAATTAATAATCCTTACCTACTACAACTCAGCCAAGTGACTACCTCTGCAAGAAACAGGAGGTGTCTTCTTGGAGGTAGGGGGTGGCGGGGAACAGGCCTCTCTGCTTCCAGGACACTAAGCGCAAAGGAGGTGGGATGTGAGCCTGAAAATGGAGCTAGTAAATCTGTATGGTAAACTGAGACCCCTTCTACCTACTCGCTTCTCCTGTTTACAGTTAACTTACTACCCCCCCAGCTAGAGGATCTTTCTCCAGAGAATCAGAAAAGACCCAGAAAAAAAATATTTCAGATATTAGCATTTGGTTATTTCTTGTCACGCATTCACCTTAGGGAGAAGCTCACTAGTCAGTCCTGCTTTATGGGTTTCTTAGGGCTGCTGTAACATGACTATAAACTGGGTCACTTAAAACAACAGAAATTTATTCTCTCAGAGATCTGGAGGCTAAAAGTCAGAAATTAGTGTCAGCAGGGCCATGCTCCCTCCCTCTGAAGACTCTAGGGAATAATTCTTCCTTGCCTTTTCCTAGTTTCTGGTGGCATCTGGCAATCCTTGGCCTTCTTTGGGTTATATAGCAGTGTCACTCCAGTCTGTCTGCCTCTGTCTTCACATTTCCTTCTCTGTGTGTCTGTGTGGTCCTTATTAAGGCACCAGTTACTGGATCTAGGTCCTACCTTAATCTAGTATGATGTCATCTTAACTCATCACATCTGTGAAGACCTGCATCCAAATAAAATCAAATTTAAGGTCAAGTGGACTTGAATTTTGGGGGGCATTCCAAAATTCAGCCCACTACAGACCACTGCCCCCTTCCACACACACACTTACTCATACTTGTGCAATGGCTTCTAAATGTTTTTGTACTGCATACTTATTTTTTTATATAATTTTCTCCCCCCAACCCCATACTGCATACTAAGTAAATATGAGTAGATAGCCAGGGATCACCATTAGTGCTTAGCACATAATGAGCATTCCATAAGTGATAACTGCTGTTATATTGAATGTTACCAAGTTACTGTATTAATATTCCAGATTTAAAGAAAATGTTGCTTTTAGTTTACATACTTTCAATATTTCCATTTTAGGAATAACTAGGAATGTATACATTTCAGTAGTTTGATTCAATTTATTAAATTTATTTTTGAGAGGAGAACATATATTAACTAAAAAACCAGTCCAGAACTGAGTGTATCTTCCTCTTATGTAGTAGTCCCAAACATGTGTTCAGTATTGTATAGCCTCTCAAGATACTCTGAGTAAAAATGGATTCTGCTGCAAAGGAAGATTTGGAGGTGCTGCATATTATATTCCCTCTGATAAGGGCTGTAAGATACCTTGTGCTTCAGAATTAAGAATCCTTTTAATCAAGCGTTTTCCTAAATGTATTTAACTATAGGACTTCTTATCCCAGTATAAGAACTTTGCACATCCCATAGAACTGATAATCCAAAACAGGGTTTAGAAAAAGCTTCATAGAATAACAGGTTTAATGATGATAATGGTGAGTACGTATTGAATTGTAAAGAATCTGGGTGATGATTAAAGGTCATATATTGCCTTGACTTGATGTTGCGTGTTTTCCATGTTTTTATATTAGTAAAGAA
Source organism: Trachypithecus francoisi (assembly GCF_009764315.1). Taxonomy (NCBI): domain Eukaryota; kingdom Metazoa; phylum Chordata; class Mammalia; order Primates; family Cercopithecidae; genus Trachypithecus; species Trachypithecus francoisi. The sequence continues at coordinate 55,271,006 of NW_022681458.1, read as the reverse complement.
TAATTATCAATAAATAAAAGAATAATTTTTAGGTATCATTAGAGGAAATATATGGTAACATAAATTGCTAAGATATTTCTGCTTTTTCTCATGTAGGACAAAACTTTTGGTTTGAAGAATAAGAAAGGAGCAAAGCAACAGAAGTTTATCAAGGCTGTCACACATCAAGTTAAATTTGGTCAACAAAATCCACGTCAGGTAAGTAATTTAAATTTCCATATCTTTTTATGAATGTAATATTAATACAGCCTCTGTTTCAGATAAAATGTCTAGTATTATTATATAATTGTATTTCAAAACAGAATCCTACTCGAAATGTTTTTGCATCTTGGCCTTCCTTACCAGCAGTACCTCTTGGATGTTGTCTAAGCCATTGTGATATAGCTCTCATTTATTCTAATAATGACTGCATGCCATTCTACAGTACAGGTGTGTTATATTCATCCATTTCACTATTCATAAGTGATCACTTTGTTTCCAGCTTTCTGACACTAAGACCACCTCTAGAAGAAATACAGGAGTTCTTACATGTGTTTGTGCTTTTATTTCTGTGGCATAAATTGTCTGGTAACAGACTCCAGATCAAGGGAAATGGATTTCTAATTTTAATATTATAAATTTGCCAGATCACTTTCCATAGAGGCTGTAGTACTTCACATTTTCATTTGTAGTACATGAGCAATAGATACTAACGTTCATTTTAATGTATTCCAATCTGATAAGTATAAAGTGATACCTTATTGTTAGATTGTTTCTCTCCCTACTAGAGAGTGTCTTTTGTATACATGTTAGCTGTTTGAGTTTGCACTTCTATGACTTGCCTATTGAAATTATTTGCTTTATTGGTTGTCTTTTTCTTGTCAATTTATGAGATACCTTTTGTCTACATTGCAGATATTTGATGATATTTCAATTATGTTTTGCCATGCACCAATTTTTAACTTATATGTATATATAGAGTTTAATATTGCCAGTTACATTGCTAGCTTTTTAAAAATATGGTTAAAAGGTCTCCCCTGTCACTGGATTCTGTGTTTTTCCTAGATCATTTCTAATTATTTTATTTTTATAGTCTATATTTCATCATATAAATTTATTTTATATATCTTAAAGTTCTCACTCTGTTGTCCAGGCAGGAATACAATGGTGTGATCTTGGCTCACTGTGGCCTCCGCCTCCTGGGTTCAAGCCATCCGCCCACCTCATCCTCCTAAGTAGCTGGGACTACAGGCGCATGACACCACACCTAGCTAATTTTTGTGTTTTCTGTAGAGGAAGGATTTCACCATGTCACCCAGGCTGGCCTCACAATCCGCCTGCCTTGGCCTCCCAAAGTGCTGGGATTACAGACATGAACCACCACGCCCAGACTAAGTTTGTTTTCTTTTAGATGAATAGCTGCTTACACCAGCATTATTTATCCCACTGAAATACCACTATTGACCTACAGTCATAGTCATACGTTGTTTAGTGATGTGAATACAATCTGAGAAATGTGTCGTTAGGTGATTTAGTCATTGTGCAAAGAATATAGAGTGTACTTACACAAACCTAGATATTACAGCCTACTACACACCTAGGCTGTATGATATAGCCTGTTGCTCCAAGGCTTCTAACTTATAAAACATGTTACCGTACTGAATACTGTAGGCAGTTGTAACACATTAGTAATGATTCATGTATCTGAACATAGAAAGATAGAGTAAAAATATGGTATTATAACCTTACGGGATTACTGTCATGTGTGGTCCATCATTGACCTAAACGTCATAATGCTGTGCTTGACTGTACATTAAAGTCTCAAGGCAAGTCTTTTCCCCAAAATGGTATACCTTTTCTATTTTTCCTGGTTGTTCTTAGGCATTTGTTCTTTCCTATGAATTTTAAAATGAGTTTATCCATTGGCAACTCGTTTGAAAAAAATATAGCCCCTTTTTCTTCAGGTTCTTTAGACTTCTCACTTGTAAAGATTTCATAGACATGGATCTGTATTTTTTTGAGACGGAGTCTTGCTCTGCCACCCAGGCTGGAGTGCAGTGGCCGGCTCTCAGCTCACTGCAAGCTCCGCCTCCCGGGTTCACGCCATTCTCCTGTCTCAGCCTCCCGAGTAGCTGGGACTACAGGCGCCCGCCTCGTCGCCCGGCTAGTTTTTTGTATTTTTTAGTAGAGACGGGGTTTCGCCGTATTAGCCAGGATGGTCTCGATCTCCTGACCTCGTGATCCGCCCGTCTCGGCCTCCCAAAGTGCTGGGATTACAGGCTTGAGCCACCGCGCCCGGCCGGATCTGTATTTTTTTAAAGTACATTTTTTCCACCATTTCTATATCCTTTTCATTAACTTCTGGAAACACATTTGTGTAATGTAGGAGAGAAGAAAGAATTTCTCATGTGTTTACAGATTTTTTAAAAATATGCTAATATGTATTTGTGAGATAAATAAATTTCTCTTGCTCATGCTGTCTACAAATCAGTGACCCAACACTTTCCTTTCACATCCGTTTTCCCAGCTTGATTCTAGAATCTAAAACTATTGTTCTTCCAAACTGCTAACTTAATAGCCTGGTTTAAAAAAAATTAATGTCTAGACCATGGCTGGGTGCAGTGGCTCCCGCCTGTAATCCCAGCACTTTGGGAGACCACGGTGGGCAGATCAGCTGAGACCTTGCAGTCAGATAGACTTGGGTGTGAATCTTCCTATCTTTTTTGTTACATGATCCTTAAATAGCAACCCTGGTCTTTGTATGTATTGTGGAAGTGCAGTTATTCCTTGTTGGATTCTTCTGGTGGTTAAATAAGAAAATAATATAAATTTTCTGGTGAATATAGATATCAATATGTAAGAAGAACTCACTTTCTTCACTTAGCCCCTTTTTCAATCCTGTTTCCTCTTCCCCAACTTTTTCTTCTAGTGGGAAGTGTTTTGAGTGGTAATACTAGAATTCATAAACCTGGGAAAGTTATTAAATTTGTGTGCTGGTAGTTAGCTTTGATAGTATATTTAATATTATAGTTTTGATACTTGCGTGGATAACTGGACTTTTATCTGTGAACGCGGGGTACCTACCCATCATATATAACATCGGAAATGAGCAGTAGTGCTGCTCTTAGAGCTGGACAGGAGGTATCCTGGTCTAGGCCCTGTGATATATGTGTCTTCTCCAGACCGCTGTCTCCCCTCAGGTAAGGAGTCACTGAAGCCAAGGTGATGTACCTACCCAGATTTTGCAACACCTCTTCCTACAACAGTCTGACCCTGGTTTATCTGCCTGCAAAGGCCTCTCCCCCATGCCCATCTCTGTCTAGGTACATTGTGCTACCAATATGTCTGAGGTAGCCAAAACAACAGCGTATGCTAAGGGTTTGAACAGAGCCTGCATCCATATCCTTTCCTTCCTTCCTGCACCTTTACCTCTCCCTACACCCAAAGTGGAATGAAACGGAGTGGGAAGAGGAGAAAAAAGAGCCCAGGACTGACTCTTGTGTTACTGCTGTGCTTCAGTGTGGAACTCCATGGAGTCTGAGCATTTTAAATTTGAACCTGTCCTTCCAGGTCATAAAGGATATTTGTGAAGTAGGATTACAGACCACATTTTATTCATCATGAACGTGATTTCTAATTTTAAATATTTAGATAAATGGCTTGTAGGCCTCCATTGTATTCTTGCTCTGGGCCCCACAAATGTTTGAGATGGGCCTGATGAGCAAAGAATACTTCTATTAAATTTTTTCTTTCAAAACATTTTTTCTGTTTAAACACATCCACCATATAGGGTCACATTCAGCATTTGGGATGCCTTTGACCTAATTATAGCGTTTGGCCATTCCTTTCTTAAAATTTCCTCTTTCTTGAACATATTTTGTCCTGGTTTTCTATCTGCTTCTTTGATGTTTCTAGGTCTTTTTGGGGGGCTTTTTAGATTCTTATGTCCCATTTCATGTTGATTTTCTTCAAGGAAGTGTCCTTTGCTCTTGCCACATTTTTATGCTGTCCTTGAGTAATATACCCAAAGTTTTAATTGTTATCTGTAAGCCGCTATTTCTAAAGTCTTTATCTCAAAGCAGACCCTCTGATTTCAGTGGAATCAATATGCATGTCTATCTGCCTTCAAAAGATCTCCACCCAGATGCTCTGTAAGCATCTTGCATTCTGTATGTCTGAAACTAAGCTCATCTTCACCTCTTACCCTGAAACCTGTTCCTCCTGTATTCCCTGTCTTGTTTAACAGCACTAACCATATACATGATAATCCTAGATTCCTCCCCCTTTATACTTCATGTTCAGTCACAGTCCTATCAGCTCTGTCTCCTTTTCTCCATCCTCACCAGTAATGCTCATTTTAAGCTCTTGTGTTTTCTTGTGTGCAGCAGTTGCAACAGGCCTTTACTCTTGGGTTCCCAATCTATCCTCCACAAAACTTGCTCTCTTGATATTTTATAAAATGTGACCTGATCTTGTTACTGGCTTACTTTAAACAATTGAGTGGAACTCTATTCAATCTACTGATACAATCTAAGCATCTCATTGATGTTTTCATACTTTGCCCCTCTAGTCCCTGTAACTTTGCATTGGCTGGCTCTTTCTGTATTTCTTTCCTTGCCCATCAAGAATAATTCATTTATAAGGTTATTGGCTCAATTTAATTTTTTCAGGTATATGGGCATTCTTTGTTCCCAGAGCACCATATATTATGTTACAGTTGTTGACATGTCTGTCATCCTGCTAGATTCTGAGCTTCTTTAAATAAGCATCTTTGTCTTTTTATTGTATTCTCTGTCATCTAACATAGGACCTGACATATAAATGTTTGGATGAATCTTCTAATCATATTAGGTATGTAAATCGTGTGCCTGGAACTATATTAAATGTCATGTTTTGTTTTGAGTTGTTTTGTTTAATATCCTACATTGACCTAACCCAGTGTTTTTCCATGAGGGCACTATATAGGTTTTTGGGGTAGTATAATTCATTATCATGTGGGACTGTACATTTCAGGAGGTTTGTTTCTCTGATTTTCAAAATGAACCTGGACATTTCTGAGGAATGGGTTGTTTTCACAGAAGAATATTGCAGGTGAAAAGTATTTGCTAAAAATGCTGGGCATGTAGTAAATGCTTAATAAATGCTTGTTGCTGTAAGCTTTTGCTTTTAACTAGGCATGGTACCATCATTACAATTTTGTTTAATAGTTTAACCACAACATTGAATAGACACTGTAAGGCCATTATAATACTGATGTTAAAAGGTAAAGACTGTAAATATGCAAGTGTCTTGTTATGTTAATGCTAACTGTGCAGTAAAAACAATTTTGTAAATAATCAAATTTACATTTTAAACCTGGCAATATTATAGGTAGCACAAAGTGAAGCTGAAAAGAAATTGAAGAAGGATGACAAGAAGAAAGAATTGCAGGAGCTAAATGAGCTATTCAAACCTGTAGTTGCTGCTCAAAAAATAAGTAAAGGTAAACTTTAAATTTCAGAAGTGTTTTTTATCAAATGTAGTTTATGCTAAAAACTGTTTATTTTGATGTTATTTTCTTTAGATAATAAGACAGTTGTGTCTGCAATGAAAATATTAGTCCCTTCATCAAAATTACCTATGTCAGTGGGTTGCTTATGGTTCCTCTGTATATGTTCACATCTGTGTCATTGTACAGCTGAACTGCAGCCATGCGCCCCACACTTAAGGCAAAATTAGTAATTTAACAGACTGCTAATTGATTTATAACATTCAGTCTTTGGTAGTAGCCAAGGCAAAGCCATAGTTGAATAAACTGTATGTCCCAAGTTTTTGGCACTGTTCTGCCATGTATGTTCATTCCTTTTTTGCCTCTTTTTTTTTTTTTTTTTTTGAAGTGGAGTCTTGCTCTGTCATCAGGCTGGAGTGTGGTGGCACCATCTCGGTTCACTGCAACCTCCGACTGTCTGGTTCAAGCTATTCTCCTGCCTCAGCCTCCCAAGTAGCTGGGATTACAGGCACACACTAACATGCCCAGCTAGTTTTTGTATTTTTAGTAGAGACGGGGTTTCATCATGTTGGCCAGGATGGTCTCGATTTCCTGACCTCATGATCTATCTGCCTCGGCCTCCCAAAGTGCTGGAATTACAGGTGCGAGCCACCATGCCTGGCCTCCTGTTTTGCCTCTTGCCCTATTGACATCAACTAGACAAAGCCTGTGGAATATCCTATGTTCTTGTTTGGTTTCCCACTCTCTGCCACCTTTTATAGTCAGAATAAAAGAAACAAAAGTAGACATAAAATGCTACAAAAAGAACTTTAAAGAAATGTCTTGCTAATCACCCATAAGTGCCGTTTTCCTTTCACATCAGTGAATGGAAAATAAGTTAACCAAAATTAATCATATTTCAGGTAGAATCTATATTTTACAGTCTGGCAGGTTATAATACAAATACCATATGCCATTTGACATAGGTGCAGATCCCAAGTCTGTGGTATGTGCATTCTTCAAGCAAGGACAGTGTACTAAAGGAGATAAGTGTAAGTTCTCTCATGACTTGACTCTGGAGAGAAAATGTGAAAAGCGAAGTGTTTACATTGATGCAAGAGATGAAGAACTTGAAAAAGGTAATTTTTTTTAAAACATTATCTTAAAAATAAATGTTTAATACTTTTGGTTTGTTACTAAGATATTTATTACATTGAAGAACATTTCAATTTTAATAGACTGTGTTTATAAAGAGTAATTAATTGGGTTTATTATGTTTTATAAAATCTGAAAATTACCATAATATACCCTTTAAGTAGATGAAGATACTTTAAAAAACAGTGATTTATTTTGGATTTGTCTGTCACCCTTTCCTTCAGTACTACCTTCTCAATTTGTCCAAAGTACTTAGGAAGCTTTGGTGAATAATTTTTTTTTTTTTTTTTTGAGACGGAGTCTTGGCTCTGTCGCCCAGACTGGAGTGCAGTGGCATGATCTCAGCTCACTGCAGCCTCCATCTCCCAGGTTCAAGCAATTCTTCTGCCTCAGCCTCCCGAGTAGCTGGGTCTACAGGTCCACGCCTCCACACCCAACTAATGTTTATATTTTTAGTAGAGATGGGGTTTCACCATGTTGGCCAGGATGGTCTTGATCTCCTGACCTCATGATCCACCCACCCTGGCCTCTCAAAGTGCTGGGATTATAGGTGTGAGCCACTGTTCTGGCTTTGGTAAATAATCTTAAAACTATTTATTTCTGCCTTTGGTGTTTTAAGAAAACCATGAGGCCAGGCGCAGCAGCTCATGCCTATAATCCCAGCACTTTGGGAGGCCAAGGCAGCAAGAATCACTTGAGCCCAAGAGTTCAAGACCAGCATAGGCAACATAATGAGACCCCATCTATACAAAAAAATAGAAAAATCAGCCAGGCATTGTGGTGCATACCTGTAGTCCCAGCTACTTGGGAGGCTGAGGCAGGAGGAATTGATCGAGCTCAGTCAATCAAGGCTTATTTAGGGAGGTCAAGGGTTTCAGTAGGCTGTCATCATGCCATCACACTCCTTCCTGAGCAACAGTGAGAACCTGTCTCAACAAAAAGAAAAGAAAAAAATGTGTTAAGCCATGAGTCTTATAACACAACACTCATGTATAAGGAGATACGTGTTGTGGGAGTAGTAGATAAAATTACAGTATTTAATCTTCATTTCTTTATTTAGATACTATGGATAATTGGGATGAGAAAAAGCTGGAAGAAGTAGTGAACAAGAAGCACGGTGAGGCGGAAAAGAAAAAACCAAAAACTCAAATAGTATGTCCTTTTCTTGAATTGAGTTGCTGTGATATTTATCATTAGAGAGAATTATGTGGCAAGGTATTTGCTGCTATTTTCTATTAGATTATTCTGTAAGTTACTGGAAATTTTTATTTCATCAAGATAAGGTACATGAAGCTTTATTTTTGGAGTTTACAAGTTAGATTTTATAGATTCATGTTCAGAAATAGCTGAACAAGAATAAAACTATGTTACTGAAATCCTTTAAATGCCTTTTTTATTTTTATTATTACTATTTTTTTTGAGACAGAGTCTCACTCTGTCACCCAGGCTGGAGTGCAGTGGTGCTGTCTCAGCTCACTGCAAGCTCCGCCTCCCAGGTTCACGCCATTCTCCTGCCTTAGCCTCCCAAGTAGCTGGGACTACAGGCGCCTGCCACCACCGCTGGCTAATTTTTTCTATTTTTTAGTAGAGGCAGGGTTTCACAGTGTTAGCCAGGATGGTCTCGATCTCCTGACCTCGCGATCCACCCGCCTCGGCCTCCCAGAGTGCTGGGATTACAGGCGTGAGCCACCGCGCCCGGCCTTAAATGCCATTTTCTGAGGTGAACTTTCTCAAATATGGGTAAACAAAATTACATATCCAGACAAAAATCCCTATTTTTTTTTTGCATAGAGTGGAAGGAGGCCTGTTAAACTAACCCACTTAATAATTTATTTAGTTTCAATAGGGATAAATTTTTAAATTTTAAGGTTTAAAATATTACTACATATGAATTCCAGAGTGAATTTTTGGTAGGTAGTGGCTCTAATTCCAGGAAATGTACCATTAAAAATTGGTTCTTTATATCTCAAACTTTGCATTTATGTCTATATTTATAGTGTAGTTACAGTGAAAAGTCTTGCTGTGCTAGAAAAATTCTAAATACTACATTAATACACATCTGTTATGTTTGTTGTAGGGGGCGGATACTGTTTGTTAATTTTCTCTTACTTGCAAAGCTTATTACTTGAGGCTTAAATACAATTATATCTTCCATCCATGTTGTGAAGGGTCACTCTCTTTTGTGTTCCTTTCGTACCTTGCTCCTGTATACTGCTTATGATTCGTTTTTATTTAGGAAAGATCAAACCAAAGAAAATCATTTATTCTATTTATTTATTTTTTATTTTATTTTTGAGACAGAGTTTTGCTCTTGTTGTCCAAGCTGGAGTGCAATGGCACGATCTTAGCTCACTGCAACCTCTGCTTCCCGGGTTCAAGAGATTCTCCTGCATCAGCCTCCCCTGTAGCTGGGATTACAGGCGTGTGCCACTATGCCCAGCTATTTTTTGTATTTTTAGTAGGAGTTTCACCATGTTAGCCAGGCTGGTCTTGAACTCCTGACCTCAGTAGGTGATCTACCTGCCTCAGCCTGCCAAAGTGCTGGGATTATAGGTGTGAGCCGCCATGCCCAGCCTGATTTTTTTTTTTATAGCCAGTTGTATATTCTGATTTGGAGGTGTATATTTATAAAGGGTAACTGAAGTCACTTTTGTATGATTTGGAATTTAGAACAAATGAAAATTTTGTATAGATTGCCCTTTAAGGGAATTTGTCATTGTTTTAGGTATTTTAAGATAAACATATGTTGCATTTCCTCAGAGAACAGAAGTTAGACAGAGCACCCTTATGTACAGAAATGAATAGAATGTACTTGTGTAATAGAACATACTTGTGTGTATACTTGTTCCATATACTTAGGCATTTACCTTGGAAATGGCCTACACTGAGCCACCGCTTGTGAATAATATTGTCTCTATAGGTGTGCAAGCATTTCCTTGAAGCTATTGAAAACAACAAGTATGGCTGGTTTTGGGTATGCCCTGGAGGGGGTGATATTTGCATGTATCGTCATGCACTTCCTCCTGGATTTGTGTTGAAAAAAGATAAAAAGAAAGAAGAGAAAGAAGATGAAATTTCATTAGAAGATCTAATTGAGAGAGAGGTAACTAATATCCTTTTCCTACCATAAAAACTGAAAGCAGTATTTATTGTGAAATTCTAATACTTACCACTTGGGGGCAATAGCCTTTTATGAAAGGAAAAAATATATATATTGTGATCTATTTCCAAAGTTGCCCTACTTTAATTATTCTTGTATATGTAAAATGTTAACCTAGCGATAAACATGAGCCAATCATGACATTAATTTTAGGATTGTGAAACAATTTTTTAAGTACTAGCTACTGGCTTATCAAATTGTTTCTATAAGATTGAGTTACTAAAAATGCTTAGTTCTCAGATGGATTGAATTTTTGTAGTTTTAGATTTTTGCCCTGTTACCTTTTGTTTTTCACTAGTATTTTAGTTATTAGCATATGTATGGAAGAAGACAACACTCTAGTTTTTAAATTACATGTTTTATCAGCTCTGGACTCAAAACACTCACTCTGCTTATAGAAGGGAATAAGTCTAAAGAGGATATTCACCACTTGTCTTTGGCTTAGTACAAAACACAGTTTTTATTCTAAGAAAATTTTGAGATTATTAGAAACATTAGATTTAGGGTTGCATATTAAAAACTATATCCATTTTGCCTTATTATTCAGTGTCTCACTCAGTATATAACGTACTATAATAGAAAATATAGACTTCAGAGTCAGGTATATCTGAGATGGTTTGTGTACTGGTTCTGACACTTGTTAGCTATTCATCTTTGGTAAATTCCCCGTTACCCTTTGTTCACTTATTTGTGGGGATCCGTGCATTAGCATGTATAAAGCATTTAATACCAGGGAGGTGTTCAGCAAATTATTTGTTCTATATATTTATTATTTGATTATTGGCCCTGAGGAGCAGGTGTTTTTTTGTTTGTTTAGTTTTATATCAGCTTATTCGAATGTAATATATTCAGGATAGTCATGGGCAAGGAATTAATCACATTAAGAGAAAACTGCTACTAAGCACTATTTGAGGTGAATTCTGTGGAAAAAAAAATTAACTCTTTATTGTTGCAGCGTTCTGCCCTAGGTCCAAATGTTACCAAAATCACTCTAGAATCTTTTCTTGCCTGGAAGAAAAGGAAAAGACAAGAAAAGATTGATAAACTTGAACAAGATATGGAAAGAAGGAAAGCTGACTTCAAAGCAGGGAAAGCACTCGTGGTATGTCTCAGACTCACCCAAACTGGTTTTTTATTCTTCCATTTTTAATTTTCTGTGTCGTGCAAGATTTTGTCCCTATTTCATCAATGACAAGGAATTTTAGGTTTTTGACCTGGGTTGATATCTTTGTGTGTCTGAATAGATCAGTGGTCGTGAAGTGTTTGAATTTCGTCCTGAACTGGTCAATGATGATGATGAGGAAGCAGATGATACCCGCTACACGCAGGGAACAGGTGGTGATGAGGTAAGAGGAAGCTTTGTGCCTCATCTCCTTACGTTAATTGAAAGAAACAATAAATAATACCGCAACATGGTTAAGAGCCACCAACATCAGAGCCACAGTGCCTGGGTTCAAATCCTTACTCCAACCATGGGAAATTACTCTAGGCCTCCACCCTCATCTGTAATGCGGACATAATGATTATCTCTACATCATAGGGAGTTTGTGAGAATTAAATGAGTTCATGAATTAGTAGTTCTTTATTCAGCTTAGAATAGTGCCTAGTAGGTGGTTGAGTGCTGTATGTGTTACCTATAAAAAGTATGTTTTGTCCTCCCTCTAAAAGAAAAAGTAATTTTTGTTTAATATTTTATGCTTAAAGTTATGGGACAAGTGCACTAATTTAAAACTACAGTGTAGGGAGCATGAGACAATAGCACAGTCATTTGGTTGTTGACAGATTTAGTAATAACAGATAAGTTACTGTTCATTTTTTGTATACTTACAAAATTCTGGCCTCTGGGTTGAAAGAAAAAAATCATACTCTATATATAAAAATGTGATGGCAGAGGAAGAAGTTTCATATACCACCTTGCTATTCTTTTTAAAAGAAACTCAGAAAAAATAATTTTGACAATAGATCTTTTGTTTTTGTTTTTTATAGAGACTAGCTCTGGCTTTGTTGCCCAGGCTGGTCTCAAACTCCTAAGCCCAGGTGATCCTCCAGCTCGACCTCCCAAAGTGTTGGGATTACAGTTGTGAGCGTCCACACCTGGCCAGTAATTGGTCTTTTGTTTTCACTTGGATTAGTGATAATTTTGGCTAATTAAGATAAATGTCAGGAGTAAAAGAAAACTGTTCTTATTTGTAACAACTTTCTTTTCTATATGTTGTTAAAGGTTGATGATTCAGTGAGTGTAAATGACATAGATTTAAGCCTGTACATCCCAAGAGATGTAGATGAAACAGGTATTACTGTAGCCAGTCTTGAAAGATTCAGCACATATACTTCAGATAAAGATGGTAAGTATGCTAACTTTTGCCTAATTTTAAGAACTAGGAAATTATCTATAGGGGGTTATACCAGACTTGGCAAACTTAGATGTGTGCAGGTACCAGACTAGTAACATAAATGTGTGGTTTGACCATATATAAAAAGTAATAAATAGTGAAAGGCCAGACATGAGCAGCTGGGTATATATTAAAATCATTAATGGAAACTAGAAGGAGACATAAATGAGCTTGGAGTTAAAGTCAATGAGTTCACTTTGAGACCTCAGGAGTTTGAGATTTTTTGATTATCAAAAGTGTATTGTCTGGGATATTGTATAGACATGAACACCTTGCAAAACATCAGTGTTTTGGGGTAGGTAAAAGAAGAAATGCTAAGGAAAGACATTGAGAAGGTCAGAGAAAAATTAAGAAACAAGTTTCCAAAGAAGCAAGTAAGATGAAAAAGAATATAAATAAGTTACAGTTGTAATTGGTTGTAGGAATAGGTGCCAGTTTCATTGAGACTGCAGTGATAACAGTGAGAAGAAAAATGAATGCAGTCCTCGCTCTGTTAATGTTTAGAGGGAAGACATGGTCATGGAAGGGCTTTTTAGGATATGGAAAATGTAAATGTATCTGTAGGTCAGAGGGAGAGGATCTGGTAAGGAGGAAAAGTTGCTGATAAAAGATTAGTTATAGAAGCAAGACATGAAAGTATAAATAATGAGTTAGGTATGAGAATGGAGGGAAGGCTATCTAGGATTGTTGGTATAATTTATGTCTAATTGTGCCTTGAGTTAGGTACTTAAAGAAAGGGGTAAAAGTTTGGGAGAAAACGGCAGAAGAAATGCCCATTTAGGCAAAAGCTGAGACAGAAAAGGCTGAACCTTATTTTTACAATAAAAGCACACAAACTATAACTTGAAGAAACAGCTTGCCCTCCCAGGATCTGAGAGTGTTAGCAAACCACTGTCTTGCCCGTGTTCAGATTGACTTGCTCTTTGTAGAAGTAGGGGCTTTGGTGACTGTAGGCACAACTGCAGATAATTCAGAGATTATAAAATTCCCAAGACTTTGTCTTCAGAGATGTTTGAAATAGCTAAAATCTAAATTAGGCTGTTAAAAAATGTCTGTGTAAATGTTGATGGCATTGATCAAAAAAAGGCAGCATTTTTTTTCTCTCAGTTATTTATAATCTATAAGGAAAAGTAGCTGTGTATAGCACTGTTTTTTCTTAACAATTTGATTACACGATGAAGATTTTCTGCTGTCACAATCACAGCATTACAACAGCGTGATTTAAATACTATTTGCAAAACCAAAAGCCAAGTAACTGCTTATATTACAAACATTTTTTTGGTTTCCATAACCATTTATTCAAATAAAATATATTATGGAAATTGACTATTTAAAATCTAATTGCTAGGTTATGTCGGGAACACAGAGGTGTAGAAGATTGATCCTGTCCTTAAATGTATAAACCATTAAGCAGTCAAATGTCTACAGTGAAAACAGTATTTTATACTAGGTATAGATAATTGGCACAAATAAGCTCAGAAAAGAATGATCAGTTCTTGCTGGAGTAATTCTAGGGAAATGGCTTTCGTGGAGAAAAGGAAAAGAGGAAGTGTAGTATCAGTCTGTGTAGTCTGTTGCTAATGTAGAATGTTGTTTTCTGCTTCTATGCCTTACTGATTCCAGTTTTTATTTTTAGAAAACAAATTAAGTGAAGCTTCTGGAGGTAGAGCTGAAAATGGTGAAAGAAGTGACTTGGAAGAGGACAACGAAAGGGAGGGACCAGAAAATGGAGCTATTGATGCTGTTCCTGTTGATGAAAATCTTTTCACTGGAGAGGATTTGGATGAACTAGAAGAAGAATTAAATACACTTGATTTAGAAGAATGACATCAAACACGTCGCTGAAAAAATTAAGTCAGCTCAGCATGAGTTGAAATTGACTACATTGATTTCTTTCCACCTAGAATCAACAGGATGTTTATTTCCTATGCTGATTCTGGAGGAGTTAACCTCCTGCGAAAAAGGAATATTGTCCCTACGTCTTCTCTTCTGACTTTGGCTACATCTCATAGTAAGTTCAGAGTAGTTCATGATAAATTGAAAATATAATGGTCATTGCAGAAAATGATTGATTGTTGTAACTGTCCACCCAAGTAAGAAATGTATCTGCTTTTCCATCTTTGGTTTTCATTTGGGCATGTGCTATTACCAGGAACAACAAACTTACATTTAAAATACCCTTCATTTGACACAGTTTTTAATGAGTGATTTAATTTTCTTTGTATTTGTATGTTTAGAAGACTGCCTAAAACATCAGCACTGTACTTCATAAAGAAAACTGCATATGCAGATTCAGTATTGTATATCTTTGGACAATTAGATGGACATTTAAAATGGAACTTCTTATATCTGACAGGATCAGCTACAATGCCCTGTGTTAAATTGTTTAAAAGTTTTCCCTTTTCTTTTTTGCCAATAAAGTTGTAAATAAAGACCATCATACATTAAAATCCAAATATGGGCCTTTTTTTAAGTTTTTCTATGAAAAATTTAACATTTCTAGCTAATAGTATCACTTAAGGCATTGTTTCTTAATATTTACTACAGAAGCATCTAGAGTACTTGACAGTACTACGATGAGTTTAATAACACAAATACTAAGCTTCCAAAAGACTATAGGTGATGTTATATGAAAGAGTAACTTCGGAATTGATACAACATCAACCTAATTAAATATCACCTGCAGTTGAATCAAGTACTGCTTAAGAATCGTTGTTGAGATCCATGGTGTTAAAATAGTACATACTAATGTAAGTATAAACAAATTCACCAGAAAACTTTGGGCTGAGGGTCTTTGGCACTAAGATCCCCTGAAAAATTAGGGTGATAATACATTTAAAATAGACACAATTTGCTCATGACATATTTAATACTAGCTACACCTTTTTTATTGTTATGTTGTGTATTTTCAAATAACATGCTGCTTTTGTTATTTGCGAATATAAATGGATTCTAAGACAACTAAGATAACAGCACCAAAATGTCAGGTGAGCTGGGCCCTAATCTCATTTCTGCCTTAGATAAATTATATGATTTTTAAATCTCTGAATCTTCATTTCTTTATTTGCATATTAAAG
The DNA here is from genome assembly GCF_009764315.1 of Trachypithecus francoisi. Classification (NCBI taxonomy): domain Eukaryota; kingdom Metazoa; phylum Chordata; class Mammalia; order Primates; family Cercopithecidae; genus Trachypithecus; species Trachypithecus francoisi. The sequence continues at coordinate 55,255,775 of NW_022681458.1, read as the reverse complement.
TTAAGACTCAATGATCTGGCCAGGCATAGTGGCTCACACCTATAATCCCAGCACTTTGGGAGACTAAGGCAGGCAGATCACTTGAGGTCAGGAGTTCAAGACCAGCCTGGCCAACATGGCGAAACCCCATCTCTACTAAAAATACAAAAATTATCCGGCATGGTGGTGCCTGCCTGTAATCCCAGCTACTCAAGAGGCTGAGGCAAGGGAATTGCCTGAACCCGGGAGGCAGAGGTTGCAGTGAGCCAAGATCACACCACTGCACTCCAGCCTGGGCAACAGAGCAAGACTCCATCTCACACAAACCAAAAAAAAAGACTCAGCGATCCCTAACGTACTTCTAAGTTGTGAAGCCTAAGAAATTCATGATTGCCAGTCTTGTCAAATGATAAATTCAAAGTTGATGAAGAAATTGACTTCCTAGATGTTTAGTACTAGTGCTATATAACTGACAGTTTTTAAATACAGAACATCAGGAGCCAAGTTTATTTCCCAACTACAATGAAAGTGTACTTAAATACTTCGTATATATTTTTTATATATTTTTTAAAAAGCTTGAGTTTTAAAGTTTATGTTCATGAAAGATTTGTTCCATTGTTTTGTAAAAGTTTAAATGGTACTTACTGCAGTATTTAATAATGAAACATTTTCAGAATAGTCTAAAGAGCTTAAACCTTTTTTCTATTTTGAAGTCATCTAAAACATTTTCTAAGAATTTATCTTATAAATAAAAGTTAAAATCCATTTACTTTAGACCAAGCTTTTCCAACCTGAAGCCGTGTGCCACATACCGCCCAGAATGGCTTTGAATGTGGCCCAACACAAATTTGTAAACTTAATTAAAATATGAGATTTTTTTTAAATCTGAGCTATCGCTAGTGTTAGTTTATTTTATGTGTGGCCCAAGAAAGTTCTTCCAATGTGGCCCAGGGAGGTCAAAAGATTGGACACCCTTGCTTTCGACCTTAAGTTTGGGGGCTTTTTTTTTTTAACCTATATATAAAGTAGGGCCATATAAACAAAAGGATGCTGAAAGATTTTAGGTGTGTTTAAAACATTACTATCTTATAGCAAATAATGTGATTTCAAAAGTCAAGGTGTTTTTTAGTAAGCATATCGATATAAAGCAAAATGGTTCAATGTGGAGGTAATTTTTTATACCTACAAGTCTTTAGTTACTGGGTGGCCTTCCTCTATCTTGCCTTGAAATTTCTTCCATTATTAAGGCAATACATGCACAGAGAATGTCAAAAGTATTTTAATCTGAGAGAATCAGAGTGCAAAATTTAATCTGCTTCTAAAATTATAGTACATTTCAGAGGTTTATAGAAATAATTTTTATATTTTCAATGTAGTTACTCAATATTGGTACAGTTAATTTGAAATTGGCTCTACTTTTCAAACCCATTTATATATAAATAACCATTACAGCCTATAGTGATCCCATGTTTGCCAGAGTCTTTCTAATTCAAAATACAGTCATGTGTCACATAACAAAAGTTTCAGTTGCCTCTGCACTACATGTGCAAAGGGGTCCCATAAGATTATAGTACCTGTATTTTTATGTTAACCTTTTCTATATTTAGATACACAAATACTTACAATTGTGTTATAATTGCCTGCAGTATTCAGTACAGTAATATGCTGTACAGGTTTGCAGCCTAGGAAAATAGGTTATTTCATAAAGCCTACTGGCAGGTGTGGTAGATGGTAGACTATACCCTCTAGGTTTGTAGAACTATGATGTTCACACAACTGAAATCACCTAACGATGCATTTCTCAGAACATATCCCTTAGTTAAGCGGGGCATGACTGAAGTTACATTGTGAATTTTACCTTATCTTTGCACAGATGGTTTATCAGATGCTGTAAGCCCATCATACATGGACCGATATAAATGGTATAATTGTACAGTATATTTTTAATGTGTATTATTCAGCGCTGACCATTAAATGATTCAGAATGTGATAGCAGTGAGATTACAGGATCAGATCATTAAGAAAACATTCCATCTATCAGGTTTTAACACATAAAGTGGACAAAGGGAACTTATGGCAGACATTCATACAGATAATTAGTAGTATTATTATATGAGTCATCTTGTTCTGGGTAGTTAACTTTGTATAAAGAACTTTCAGAATCACAGACGAGATTTCTCCCTATGTTAAGTATAAGACTGTGATACTGATACGTATATATCCACATACACTATTATGTTAATGCTTCTAGGTACTTAGCACACCATTCATATCATATGAACTCAGATATATGTTGTAATAAATTCGTTTCAAGGAATACCAGATGAGAGGATAAACTACCAAAATCTTGTGTTTTGGTTTTTTGTCTCTTTTTTTAAGCGTATGTCTTACTGATGATAGGTAGGTTCTCTGAGAACAAAGATAACACTTTACTTTTCAGTTGTAAAAATTACTGGAAGCTGAACTCTAACTAGAATTTGACAACATCTGCAAAATTTTATAATATCTCTAGAAACAAACCCAAATGAAATAATAGTACAGAATGTATTTTCACATTTTCTCCTTTTAATGTTGTATTTTTTAATTGTTACTCTTAGTTAATATCGAAAGAAGAGAAAAGGAGATTAGTTTTCATTAATTACATTAATATTGTGTGCTTTGCCACATGTACAGCACTTGTATTGGGCACTATAGATAGCATGAACTGTATGACAGTTTAAGACATGGTCTCAGCCTGATTTGAGTATACGTTTTAGAATGAGAAAATCACAACTATACAAGGCAGAACTAGTAAGTTCCTGACCATTAACAAAGATGCCTTTTCAATTAGACTTTCCAGTATTTTATATTCAGTTTCATTGAGTTTTTTTTTTTTTTAATGAAGATTTTCTTTGTGAAGATAGTGTGATGGACATTTTTCAGACAAAGGTGGTTATTTTATACTCATTCCCCAGAGACATACATTTCTGTTACAGCTGATCTGGTTTTCAAACGTAAAATTAACTTGTCCTTATGGGACCTAAGTATCAAGACTTAGTTTCCTTATTCCTATGTAGTTAGCCTTATATTGTAAACCAAAAGACAATGAAATACTACTTTTTTTGCCAGTTAATCTCCAGGGTGTTTTCAAAGGACCATATATCAGCTTCATTCCGAATGTGTTTCATTCCACCTGTGACTCCTTTAAACTATATTTTTATCTAAGTTTTAGGAAACTGTATATTTCAGTGACAAAGGTCATCAATATGACTTAAGAATTTTTTATGTTACCATATTTGATGATTATGTATTTTGAATTACCTTTTTACAGCATGTATGGAATATATCAGAGAATGTATAATTAAAAGAATTTAAAATCTCTCCAGTTAGAAGTATAGTATATAATATAGTAATTATGTGGATCACTTCATGATTGTGCATTATTGTATATATTGGACATATTTCACTTAAAAGAGAAATTTAATGCGTGAGAAGTGGAATCCAGTGTGTTAGGAATCTTCATCTGTGAATTTTTACACCGTGCTGAACAGGTACTGAAAGTAAAAATTTTAGTAACTAATCTGCCAGGTGCAATCACATGTGCCTGTAGTTCCAGGTATTCTGGATTCAAAGGTGGAAGGATCACTTGGTCCCAGGAGTTTGAGCCTGCAGTGCACTGTGATTGCTTCTGTGACCAGCCACTGCACTCCAACCTTAGTGAGACCTTATCTCTTTAAAAAAAGCAGGGAAGGGGATGATTAAATCTTCTTTGATAATTAATTTTGAGAATATTTGATTGAAAAACTAGATAATTTGTGGAGATACGTTGTCTGTCAGTTCTATACAGACTAACTACATTGGTGATTCACTCCATGGATCATTTTCTTCAGATAGGTTGGGAATTATTATCTATTCCTACACTTAGGGCACTAATGACTCACCATAGAAGGAAAAGAAAAATTTTAATTTACTTATAAAAAACTTTTTTGATTGAATAGATAATTGTGTATATTTGTGGTTAATTATTTTACACTCTGGACCTACTTCTACCCCTGTAGGGAAGAAACTTAATCACTGATATCTTCAGCCTGTCAGATACCACTGATATATCTTCAGTCTAGTTTTAAGAAAACCTAGGACTAAGAAGAATTATATAATCAAGTTCAAGCTCATCATGGCCATTTTTTAATTACCTGACCTTTTTTAATACTTTTTCCCAGAGCAACCTTCTAAATGGAAGGGCAAAGCCTCAACTATCTACAATGCAGCTTTTAAGGACTCTTAGATGCATGAAATGCCTTATGTACAGGAGATTCCATCTATGCCTTGACACCCACACCACTCCCACCCCTGTTCCTCTTCCAAGAAGGTTTTTGGCAGCAAATAATTCTCTTTATTTAATTATTATATTTAAATATTTTTATATATTCACATTAGGGATAACAACTAAGAAAATTATTTAATTGGCAGGTTGATTAGGTACTTGTTGACTGATGACATGTGTAACAGTCCAAATGGTATGATAGGTGAAGCCAGTGCAGTAGCATATGCCTATCATCCCAGCACTTTGGGATTGCTTGAGCCCAAGAGTTCGAGGTTGCAGTGAGCCATGATTGCATCACTGCACTCCAGTGCACTCCAGCCTGGGTGACAGTGTGCGACTCCATCTCAAGAAAAAAAAAATTGTATAAAGGGTGAAGGTTTACCCTTTATTAAAAAAACGAAAGCAGAATCAATATTAGAAGAGACAGAAGTATTAACACAGATGAGTTGTCTATAAGAAGGTGAGAAAAAGTGAGCTACCACCTCATAATGTTTAAAAGGCTGCAGGGGTATTCACAGGAACATAGTTGTATAGCATGCTAATGATTATATACCTCTGTGTACATATACAGCATGCTACTGCACAAAAATAATACTATCTAAAAATACAGGAATGCAAGGAACAAGTGAATATCATTTAAAGAATCAGTTCTCTTGATAATCCCTTTGCACAAAATCAAAGGTTTCTCCTGGGAAGTACATAAATGCACTTTTCATTCTTTACATGTGAGTGTCATGTGCATGGAAAAGAAAGGGAGAATCTCAAAGACTTCTATAGCTAGAGATGACAAAATATTCTTGATATTGAATAATCATGTTGAATGCCTTTTAAATCTCTCGAATGCATTAATGTAAAACATAACACTTTTAAAAGGTAGCACAGTTCCCTTCCACACAGAGTTAGCTGACCTCCCTCTTTCAAAATTGCGGAATATGACTCACCAGAGAGGCATGTGGCAATTAATTTCAATCAACTATTGCTAATAAGGGATAAACTACAATAAAATCCTCACAATTAAGAGCCAAATATTCCTTGTTCAGATGTCGTTCCCCCTCCACCAGTTTGATTATGTAATCTGTACAATTATACGAAGAAATACAAGATTAAATAAGGTGAACTTCTGTTGAAGAGAGAATACCAGATAGTACACTTCTTTTGCGATTTTTTAGAAATACTGCGTTTGAATTTTCGAAGGAATGAATGTTAACATAAGATAGCCATACCAAAAAAGTGCTTTGTCATTTCAACAAGCACCTCAAATTTTTCATGTTAAACTAGAAGTGCTATGAAAGTACAGGATAGAATATAATTTTTATTATGTTTAGAAAAGTATACTTATTAAAAAGTCATTTTTAATCTTTTTACTGAATACTTAAATGTTCCAAAAATGATTTTCAGAGCATTACTGGACATTTTAATTAAAAAGAACTAGTTAGTATGAGGAGATAGAGACAATGATAAATATCTACTACTACTCCCTGCCCCCAGCAAAGAAAGTGCCATTCAGGGAATAGGAAACAGCAAAAGTGGAATTTAAGTTTTCCTGAATGGATTTAACCTGTTAGCATTTAAAAATAGTATTTTTGTGGTCAATCATCTTAAGCTTGTCTTTATTTTATCTATATGTACATAGTTTTTATTAGAAATAACACGCATTAAAATTTAACAAACTTTGTATGCTGCCTAGAACTGTACTAGTTTATTGGAAGTCAAATACAAATATAATTTTTTTAAGGTTTCAATAAGATTCTTAAATGTATAATGTAACATATTACTACTCATTCTTCTTAAACAGAATTGCCTGCTGCTAACAGTTTTGAAAAGATTGTCCATCTTTTTCATCTCTTCCCTTTGATAGCTGAAGATCAGAAGACCAAATGCAAAATTCACTGTCAGAACTTGTCCAGAGGCAAACAGTAAAAGCATAGGAAAAATATTAGAGCGAGCCAATAGGATTTCAGAGGCCTACACAACAAACAAGGGTGGCTAACAGGTTTATACTTGCACTGACATTTTTATATCTGACTTAATTGCATAAGTAAATGAGAATCAACATACTTGACTGTAGAAATGAGAATGAGCCCTCTATGAGAAACAGAACAATATTTTGGATTTGTTTGGCAATGGTTTTTACATGGAAATTTTGGCCACAGTTTTAAGTGAAATATATTTTTCTTTTTCAAAATGGGAGCTTATATGGTGACTTATTAACATCTAAAAATGTAAAACAAACCAAATTTTAAAGAGGTAAATTGAGAGATATGTTTGATTAATTCCTCTGGTAAAACAAAACAGCTTTTGATAGATCTTTACTAAACTTTTTAAACAGCTTTAAGGTATATTTGACACAATAAACTATACATATTCAAAGTGTACAATTTGGTGTTTGACAAATGTATTTACCTGTGAAATCGTAACAAGATATAATCTACATATTCATCCTTCCCAAAAGATTTCTTAGGTTCCTTTGTAATCCTTTCCTCCCCAAACACCAACCACCCACCAACTCCAGACAAGCACTGGTGACCATAGATTAGTTTATAGTTTTTTAATGATTTTATGTAAATGGAATCATATCATATATACTTTTCGTTTTACTTTTACTCAGCATAATTATTTGGAGATTTATCTATGTTATTGTAGATATCAGTACATTCCTGTAAATTGCTTAGTAATAGTATTTTGTATGGATCTGGCACTATCCATTCACTTGTTGATGGACTTGTGTTGTTTCCAATTTGGAGTTATTACAAATAAAGTTAATATGAATATTCACATAGAAATCTTTGTATGAACATATGGTTTCATTTCTTTTGGGTAAATTGTAGGAGTGGAATGTCTGATTCATATGTTTTCTACAAAGTGGTTGTGCTATTTTATATTCCCAACAGCAGTTTGTAAGAGTTCCAGGCTGGGTGCAGTGGCTCATGCCTGTAATCTCAGCACTTTGGGAGGCTGAGGTGAGTGGATCACATGAAGCCAGGAGTTCTAGACCCGCCTGGCCAACATGACAAAACCCCATTTCTACCAAAAATACAAAAAATTAGCCAAGTGTGGTGGCACAACTGTAATCCCAGCTACTCTGGGTGGGGCTGAGACACGACAATCACTTGAATTAGGAGGTAGAGTTTGCAGTGAGACAAGATTGCACCACTGCACTCCAGCCTGAGCAACAGAGTGAGACCCTGTGTCAAAGTTCCAATTGTTCCACATCCTCAGGAACACTTGATCTGGTCAGTTTTAATTTAGATCTGTAATCCATTGGGGTTAAATTTTGTATGTAATCACAGTTTGGATCAAAGTTCACTTTTTTCCTTGTGTTAATCCAATTGTTCTATAACCATTTGTTGAAAGGACTATCCTACATTATCTTTGCACCTTTGTCAAAGTCAATAGTGCTTTGTTTTCTTTTAATTCTGTTTTGATTCATTTTTCTATTTGTCCATCTTTACACTAACGTAAGTCTTGAAATCTGATAGAATGAGTCCTCAACTTTCTTAATCTTTTTCAAAGTGACTTTGGCTATTCTAGATTCTTTGCATTTCAGTGTACATTTTAGAATCAGCTATTGATTTCTAACAAAAGAAACTACAAGAATTTTTATTGAGTTTGCATTAAATCTGTAGATCAGATTTATGGAGTTGACATCTGATATAGTTTGGCTGTGTTGCCACCCAAAATCTCGTCTTGTAATCTCCATAATCCCCACGTGTCAAGGGAGAGAACAGATGGAGGTAATTGAATAATGGGGCAGTTTCCTCCATGCTGTTCTTGTGATAGTGAGTGAGTTCTCATGCGCTCTGATGGTTTTATGAGGGGCTCTTCCCTCATCGCTGGGCACTTCTTCCTGCCACCCTGTGAAGAAGGTAACTTATTTCCCCTTTGCCATCTGCCAGAATTGTAAGTTTCCTAAGGCTCCCAAGCCATGCTGAACTGTGAGTCAATCAAATCTCTTTCCTTTATAAATTACCCAGTCTGAGGCAGTTCTTTATAGCAGTATGAAAACGGACTAATACAATGTCTCACTGTTAATATTGAGCCTTGTGACCCATATGTATATTCATGTATTTAGGTCTTTTAAAATCACTCCAGCAATAAATGGTTTTTTAAGTTTCAGTTCACAATTGTTTGTTGTTAGTATATAGAAATACAGTTGACTTTCGCATTTTAATTTTATCATGCTACCTTGCTAAACTCACTTATTCTAGTAACTTTTTTGTTGATTTCACAAGATTGTCTTCTACATAGACAATCATGACCTCTGTAAATAAAGATGGTTTTCTTTCTTTCCAATCTGAATACATTTTCTTTTTCTTATGTTATTGCATGAGTCAGCGAACTTATAGACAGTTTTATTCTTTATGCACTGTCTATACCTGCTTTCATGCTACAATGGCAGAGTTGAGTAGTTGCACAGAGACTGACAGAAAAAGTTGGTCAAACTCTGCCTTACTGTGCTGGTGATGAGAGCAAACATTCTTGCCTTGTTTATGATCTTAAGTGGAAAGCATTCAGTCTTGCATGATTAAGTAATGACAGCTGTATATCATAAATGCACTGAGGAAGTTTTTTTTCTGTTCCTAGTTTACTGAGACTCAGTAGGGGGTTGCTTTGTATTTTGTTTTAATCAAGAATGGATTTTGGATTTTGTCAAATCTTTTTCTGACTCTATTGAGGTGATCAAATGGCTTTTTGGTGAAAACAGCCTGAATTCCTAGGATAAACCCCACTTGAGCCTGATACATTTTCTTTTTATATATTGTTGGATTTGATTTGAAGAAATTTAGCGTACTTGTTTCTATGTTCATAATTGATGAATTAATCTGTACTTTTTGTATCAGGATAATGCTGTTGAAACCAGCTCTGTAGTCCCATAGACAGTAATTTTTGGTTAAACATAGAAGTTGACCCTTCTGCTGTTAAAGCTTGCAACTTATATAGGTTGGTGCAAAAGTAATTGTCAACTTTTGATCAACCCAAAGAACCAGCTTTTGGTTTCACTGATTTTTCTGTATAAATTTGCTGTTTTGCTGATTTCCCCTCTAATCTTTATTTCTTCTCTTTACTTGGGGTTTAATTTGCTTTTTGTTCCTTAACCTAGAAGTTGAGGTTATTGATTTGATCCTTTTTCTAAAATAGGCATTGAGAACTACAGAACCCCCAACTAATTCCTCACAGCTAGATCCTCATGTATACCCAGGTAGCTTCTGTTTTTAGTCAACACTACTTTTGACAGAAATAGCTTTGCTAATATTGAGAAAGTTAGGGTTTAAGACAACCTGAAAAGAATAATATGATTTTTTTCTAACAAGATTCTTTTTTAATGGCCAAGATGAATGATATTTTAAGTGTTTGAGTAGGAATTCTTTATATATGAATGGCTGCTGTAATATAAATGTCAAGAACTGTAGGAGAAATTAATAAAAAGGTCTGTTGAATTGCATAGTGTTTTTGTTGTAATACATGTTTCCTTTGACTTCACTGTTAAAAAGATGTATGTGTATTTCAAGTGATTCCATTAAACAAGAAAGATTCCCCCAAATATATTGCTCTTATGTTGAAGCCACAGTAACTACTAACAAATCATTTAAAACCCTATAGAACTTTATAGGGGCTGAAATATTCAATGGATGACCTTCTCAGAAAAGATACAGATATATCATTGTGTCTCATTTTTATTTTCATGTGTTCAGATTAAAACTATTGCTTTAAATTGGATATTAGAACTCAAGAAATGTTGAGACATATTTGACCACTTTTGTTTCCTTGGTTCATTTGCGTGTCCACACACTGAAGACTACCGTAAAAACAGGAAAAACATTTTGAAATGACAACTTGTTCAAAATCTAAACTTTAAAAACTAAGCTCTAGAAATTCAGGGAATATGATAAGATGACATTTTGTTTTGCTTCAAGCCCTGAACAGATCATTGGTATAATCATTTAGCTAATGTCAAACAAGTGTCTGGCAAGATTTTCGCTAGAGTCAGCTGTCAACTCTTGACAGCTTATCACTGAACTAACAAGCTTCTCATGGTGACCAGATTAAAAATTATCAGTTTTACATTTGAAAGACCCAGTGTCAACCTGGAAAAAATTGCTTGCATTGATGAGTAATAAATTCTGCATTTTGCACATTCTCACAACTGCATGAATTCATTTCACAATGTTGGCAAAGAATCTGAATTCTTAACTCTAGTATACATACATATTTCTCTTCCAAGCAGGTATTAAAAACACATTGTCTGCTTCTCAGAGAGTTATAGTTGAGTTACTGCACTATGTCTTTTTGACAGTAGTTTTAAGGTTTGGAATATATTGGAGTTGCTTGAAAAGATTCATTATCCTGCTCTATTAATGTAACCCCAGTGGGCTGAACCATTTGTATTCAGATACGTGGGGAAATATGTAGTCTACTTTAAAACTTTTTCCACTGAAAAAAAAGAATTTTGTTAAATGAGGGGAAAAAAATAGGTAAATAATTGCAAAGTCAGTGTTTTCTGTTGAACTGTAGTAAATTATGGATGTTATTGATACTTGCGGAAGCATCAAAGTTATTTTAAAAAGAGAGACAAGCACAGTAAGCATGCCAGTACTCCTACTGCTTAATTTCAGCTTCCCAGATAGTTAAGTGAAGTTTTGTTTTGGATGTGCTTCCATACGACTTTGTTTTCTGGGCAAAAGAATATGAATTTGCCTTATACAATTTTAATTTTTGTTTTTTTTTTAGATGGAGTCTTGCTCTGTCACCCAGGCTGGAGTGCAGTGGCGCAGTCTTGGCTCACTGCAACCTCTGCCTCCTGGGTTCAAGCAATTCTCGTTCCTTAGCCTCCCGAGTAGCTGGGACTACAGGCACGCAGCACCGTGCCTGGCTAATTTTTGTATTTTTAGTAAAGATGGGGTTTCGCCACGTTGGCCATGCTAGTCTCAAACTCCTGGCCTCAAGTGACCCACCTACCTCAGCTTCCCCAGAGTGCTGGCGTGAGCCACCGAGTCTGGCCTGAAATTTTTAAATGCACTTTTTTTCTCATTCACAGCAGCCATTAAATTCAAAATGCTGTTTTACATAGATAAATTCCATATAGTAATTTTAAGGTGTACTTTGCCTTTTCTGGAGAGTTACATCTCTATATAAGTGAAACTGTAAGTCATAGGCTTTCACATGTGAACACTAAGTGACTTGGCAGTGTACTATGTGGTTGTGAATACACTGATAAAACCAAGATAAATTCTGTTTTTCAGTCTTCATGTCATCATTGACGAGGGAGAACCCTCAGCTTGACAGTCTAAGGCAAGTTATGTGGGAAACAATAGCATTATTACAGATGTGCTGATGTACAGGAAAGTGACAGAAAATGGAGACACTTGAGTGGCCCACATCACTTACTGCTGTATTTACCTTCTTGTATCAATCCATCTAGTCTTGAACTCAGATTACATGTATAACATGACCCTCAGGAGTTCACATTCACAGGAAAAATGGTGATGAAAATGCCATGAAATGATAAGCAGGAAGCACATTGTGAAGTTGCCCTTTCGTATCCTGGCCAGCTCTTGTCAAACACAGCATTCCATGTGGGCCATTGGTAATTTTCACTGGCTCAAGATGATTAAGTAATTATGGAACTGTCTTTAACCTCATTTGGTATTTACACTTTGAGGGTTTTTCTAAAGAAGTGTTCCTTTTCCTCCGGACCTCTTTGCCATCTTTGATTATTCTCTATCCTTTGGCAGTCTCACTCACTTTCATGATTTAAATAATCACTTCCATATGAACAACTATATCTTCAGCCTCACATGTCCAGTAAGCTACTGCACAGCTCAACATGAATATCCGCCAGTTCTTCAGATTCCAAACTAAAGTCGTTATTTTCTTTCCTAAATCTTTTCCCCCTTTTTACCCTTTCTTTTTTCCCTATTATTGAGATTTTATTATCCAACCAAGTGAACTAAAAAATATCTATTGGTTGTTTTGCCAGACCAAGATTTCTCCCATATCCGTCCTCTTTTCTATTCATATGGCCACTATCCTATATTACTCAGGCTGTCATCTCCTTTTCATAATTAGTCACATGTAATTTATCTTAAAAACTGAAACATTTTTTGAGTGTGGAAGGGACACTATGGAGAGTGAAGAAAACTCTTTTAGTACTTATATTAACTGGTATACATTGGAACTGTCCTTTGCAAACTTGGGCATATGGTAAATGTACTTGTAATTAATTTAACCTGTTTCCTTTCCTTCCTGTAACTGATCCATCCAAGGCATTGCCAGATTTATCTTCTTAAGCATAGTTTTAATGGCTCTAAATTGCCTACCAAATACAATCTAAATATTTAGGCCTGATCTTCAAACTCTTCTTTGGTGGCCCCATTTTCCCTCTCCTACCTTCTTATTTCTTTAGTCAAGTAACTCACAATGTAATGCTTAACTTTTTTGATCCTGAGTTACCTCATTAGTAAGGAAGGGATTAAAATGTCTCTTCCTCAGTTGTGAAGCTATAATTATATCTAGAGAAAGTAGGTTGGTATATAAGTACTTAGCAGCAAGTACTTAGTACATAGGCACTGAGGTATTAGTAGCTATTGTCACATACACTGTAGAGTTGTTTGTTTGTTTGTTTTGCTTTGTTTTGTTTTCTGAGACAGACTCATTCTGTCACCTGGAGTGCAGTGGCACAATTACACCTCAGTGCAACCTCCGAGTCCCGGATTCAAGTGATTCTCGTGCCTCAGTCTCCCGAGTAGCTGGGATTACAGGCACTTGCCACCACACCCAGCTATTTTTTGTATTTTTAGTAGAGATGTGCTTTCGCTGTGTTGGTCAGGCTGGTCTCAAACTCCTGGCCTCAAGTCATCCGCCCTCCTTGGCCTCCCAAAATGCTGAGATTACAGGCATGAACCACTGCGCCAAGCCCATACACTGTAGTTTTCTATGCCTTTTCTATGTGTTCCTGCTTCATGAAATATCCCTTTTGACAGTGTTCACATTCCTAAATCCTTCCTATCCTTGAATGTTTTGAAGATCTATTCCCATGAAGACTTTGATTCCCCGAAACTGGGGATTCAAAATTCACATGGCAATTAAGAATCTGTTTCTCTACCTTGTTTATGTGTGTATCTTGGCTCTTATAATAAGAATGTTGTTTTCTTGAGAGTAGGAACTCTTGTCATTCTTTGATGGTGCCCTCTTCCTTAGTGCTGTACATTTAGGCAAAGAATATTTGTTAACTTTTTTTAGTTTTTTAATTAATATTTTTAATATTTGTTAAATTTTTTTCATTAAAGGGACCATTCCTTTGGAAATATTAAGACTCTGAGACTTATGGTACTGCCTTTGCCAAATATAGTATATCCATACGGTAAAATACTACAGCTGTTTACAAGAATGAGAAAAGATTTTTCCATGTACTGACAAAGATGACCATGATGTTCTGTTTAGTGCTTTTTTTTTTTTTTTTTTTTGGCTGGTGACGGAGTCTCGCTCTGTCTCCCAGGGTTGAGTGCAGTGGCACCATCTCAGCTCACTGCAACCTCCGCCTCTGGGTTCAAACAATTCTGCTGCCTCAGCCTCCCGAGTAGCTGGGACTACAGGCGCACGCCGCCACACCCAGCTAATTTTTTGTATTTTAGTAAAGATAGGATTTCACCGTGTTACCCAGGCTGTTCTCAAACTCCTGAACTCAGGCAATCCGCCTGCCTCGGCCTCCCAAAGTGCTAGGATTACAGGCATGAGCCACTGCATCTGCCCTTTTTTTAAAGATAAGTATGGCTGGGTGTGGTGGCTCACACCCGTAATCCCAGCATTTTGGGAGGCCAAGGCAAGAGGATCACTTGAGGCCAGAAGTTTGAGACCAGTCTGGGTAATGTACTGAGAACTTGTCTCTACAAAAAAAAGAAAAAAAAAAAGCCAGACGTGGTGGTTCATGCCTGTGGTACCAGCTACTTGGGAGACTGAGGCAGGAGGATCACTTGAGTCCAGGAATTTAAGGTTACAGTGTGTTGAATGCACCTCTGCATGCCAGCCTTGGCAACAGAGCAAGATCCCTGTCCCACCTCCCCCCAAAATAAATAAATAAATAAATAAATAAATAAATAAATAAGCAAGCCTATAAGAATCATATGCATGTGTGACTGGGTGCAGTGGCTCACACCTGTTATCCCAGCACTTCGGAGGCTGAAGCAGGAGGTTCACTAGAGCTCAGGAGTTCAAGACCTGCCTGGGCAACGTAGAGCTCATCTCTACAAAAAAATAAACAAAATAAGCCAGGGCTTATTTTGGTCCCAGCTATTCAGGAAGCTGAGGTTGGAGGATCGCTTGAGCCTGGGAGGTCCAAGCTACATTGAGCCAAGATTGCACCACTGCACTCAAGCTAAGTGAGTGTATAGTGTGTATGTAATGTAAAAAGATCTAGAAGTTATAGGCCTGTTAACAGTAGTCATCTTTGGTGTTTGTAGGGCGGAAGAGGTGTAACTACAGAGAATTTGATTTTCATGTTTTTGCTGTTGTTTTTAAATTGTAAAAGACACCTAACAAATTTACCACCTTAACCATTTCTAAATGTACTGTTCAGTAGTGTTAAGTATTTTCACGTTGTTGTGCAACAGATCTCTAGAACTTTTTCATCGTGCAAAATTGAAACTCAAAACTCATAAAACCCTAATTTTTCTCCTCCCCCCAATCCCTTGACAACTATCTTTCTACTTTTCATTGCTATGATTTTGACTACATTAGATACTTCACATCAGTGGAATAATACAGTATTTGTCCTTTTGTGACTGGCTTGTTTTGCCAGTATAATGTCCTTGAGGTTCATCCATGTTGTTGTATGTGACAGTATTTCCCTCTTTTTAAAGGCTGCATGGTATTTCATTGCTTGTATATACCATGTTTTCTCTATTCACTCATCTCTCCTACATTTGGATTGCTTCAGACTCTTGGCTATTGCTGCAGTGAACATGAGTGTGCAAATTTCTCTTTAAGAGCCCGCTTTGAATTCTCTTTGATATATACCCAGAAGCGGGGTTGCTGGATCACATTCTATTTTTAATTTTTTGAGGATTCTATTTTTAATGTTTTATTGTTTTTTATACTGGCTGTACCACTTTACACTCCCTACAACAGTGCACAAGGCCTCCAGTTTCTCCACATCCTCCCCAGCACTTATTTTCTGTTATTTTGATAGTGACCATCCTAAGGGGTGTGAGGTTATATCTCAGTGTGGTTTTGATTTGCATTTCTCTCAATTAGTGATGTCAAGCATATTTTCATATGCTTGTTGGTCATTTACAATAGAGAATTACCTATTCAAGCCTTTTGCCCATGTTTTAATTGAGTTATTTGGTTTTTGTTGTTGAGTTGTAAACGTTCCTTTTATTTTGTGTATATCAGTACATTATCCAAAATATGATTTACAATATTTTCTCCCATTCCGTACCTTGCCTTTTTACTCTCAGTTATTTCCCTTGATGCACATTTTTTTTACATTTGATATAGTCACACTTGTCTGTTTTTGGTTTTGTTACATATGCTTTGGATGTCATATCCAAGAAATCTTTCCCAAGTCCGGTGTCCTGAAGCTTCTCACCTATGTTTTCTTCTAGGAGTTGTATAGTTGTAGGTCTTATCTAGGTCTTTAATTTCTTTTGAATTAATTTTTGCATATAGCATAAGGTAAGAGTCCAGCTTCATTCTTTGCATATGGTTATCCAGTCCTCCCAACACCATTTGTTGAAGAGACTGTCCTTTCCCCATTAGGTAGTCTTGGCACCCTTGTCAAAAATCATTTGGCCATATACACAAGGGTTTGTTTCTGGCTGTTATGTTCCATTGGTCTATATATCTGTTTATGCCAGTACCACATCATCTTGATTACTGTTGCTTTGAAGTAGGTTTTAAAATCAGGAAGAGGGGTCCTCCAAATTTGTTCTTTTTCAATATTATTTTGGCTATTCAGGGTCCCTTGAGATTCCATATGAATTTTAAGGTTTTTTTTCTGTTTCTGCAAAAATATTCCCTTGGGATTTTTTTGTTTTTTAGTGGCAGGATTTCACTATGTTCCCCAGGCTGGCCTCGAACTGGGGGTAAAGTGATCCTCCCACTTCAGCCTTCCAAGAATCTAGGACTAAGGCATGTGCTACAACACCCAGCTTGCCATTGGGATTATGATAAACATTGCATTGAATCTGTAAATGGCTTTGGATAGTATGGACATTTTAACAAAATTAAAGTTTTTCAATCCATGAGCACGGATGTCTCTCCATGTTATCTTTTTTGCTTTCTTTTAGCTATATTATATAACTTTGAGTATTCAAGTCTTTCACCTCCTTGGTTAAGTTTATTCCTAAGTAGTCTATACTTTTTGATGATACAGCAAATGGGACTTGTTTTTAGTATATGTGCTGCCGAAGCGAGCACGGGACTTGTTTTTAAATTTGCTCTTTGGACTGGTTATTTTTAGAGTATAGAATTGCAACTGGCAGGCCGGGCGTGGTCGCTTATGCCTGTAATCCCAGCACTTTGGGAGGCCGAGGAAGGCGGATCACCTGAGGTCAGGACTTCAAGACCAACCTGACCAACAGGGATAAACCCCATCTCTACTAAAAACACAAAATTAGCTGGGCATGGAGGCGCATGCCTGTAATCCCAGCTACTTGGGAGGCTGAGGCAGGAGAATCGCTTGAACCCAGGAGGCAGAGGTTGCGGTGAGCCAAGATCGCGCCATTGCACTCCAGCCTGGGCAACAAGAGTGAAACTTCATCTCAAAAAAACAAAGAAATGAAATGAAGCTGGCTTTTACATGTTGATTATATATTCTGCAAATTTCCTGAATTTATTAACAGGTATTTTTGGTGGTATCTTAATGGTTTTCTAAATACAAGAGAATGTCATCTGTGAATAGAAATAATTTTACTTCTTCCTTTCCAATATGGATGTCTTTTATTTCTTTTTCTTGTCTAACTGCTGTGACTAGAATTTTCAGTACTGTGTTTCACCTATTCCTAGTTTGTTGAGTATTTTTATCATTAAAGGGTATTGAATTTGATCAAAATTTTTCTCTTTGCTTGAACCCAGGAGTTTGAGGTTACAGTGAGCTGACTGCGTCACTGCACCCCAGCCTGAATGACAGAGTGATACCCTATCTCACAAGAAAATTTTTTTAAGACTTCTGCATCAATCAAGATGATTGTGTGGTTTTTGTCCCTCATTCTGTTAATGTGTGGTGTATTATATGGATTGATTTTCATATGTTGAATTAACTTTCTGTTTTACACATACCTATTTGGTTTATACCATTTTTATAAGGAGTGTGTATTCTAAAATACAAAATTATGTTTGTGTAATATTTGCATATATACATGACAAGATGAATATGTTTACTGCCTAAAAATGTATTAAAAGCTTAAAATGTTTTGTTATATAAAATTTGAAAAATATAGAGAGTATAAAAAAAAGTTACCAAATCCCACAACTCATAAACACAGTTAATATTTTTCCTCCATTGTGATTGGGAATTTTTTTATTCTACATTATAGCATTACTTTCCTGTCTTTAAAACTATATTGAAAACATTTTAGTAAGTTGAATGGCAGAAACATTCATGAGACTATGCCTAAATTTCTAAAATATTTATATAGCATGAATATAAGAAATATATAAATTTGCATTTTATTGTAATTATAATTATACAAATGAGATATTATAATTACTGGATATTTAAAGTACTTTGAAGGGTTTTTTTAAATTTGGATTTTGTTAATTATTAAGTTTAGATTTGATTTTCCTTTACTTGGAGCTCAAACCCAATGGAATTGAGGAGAAATAACAGTCCCATAAGGAGCAGTAGTAATGATGATGTGAAGGAAAAGGAAGAGGAGAGGAGGAGAACAATTTATGTCTACTGAGCACTTACTGTGTCCCAGGCATCATGCTAAATTCTTTACATGATAATCTCATGTATTCCTCACAATAACCCTATGATCTGAGTACTGTTATACCTATTTTACGTAAAATGTAAATGAGGCCCAGAAAAGTTAAGAAGATTACCCAAGGTACAGAGCTAGTAAGCATCAGAAGCAGAATTCAAATCCTGATTTGTCTTAAGAGCTTTGCTAAGGGCATTATTTTATGAGTAGCTCTTTATTCCTAACCTAAACTGTGAATACTGTGGGGCTACTATAATTACCAATATAAAAATCAACATTACTGTGATTTAGTTAGAAGAATATCTGAGTCTATTCAGCAACTCATTTCTGGGCAGTGGATCTGCAATATTAATTAATTGAACCAAGGCATAACAGATCCATTCAAAATGAATACCGATCTCTCTGTGTCAAAAAGGATTGTGCAATGACAGCAGTGAACTTCTAAAGCAGGCCGCTTAGCCATTAAATGAATCCATTTGTTACATTCCTATATGTACTCATTCCTTCTTTCTCAGTGTGACATCCTTATAGCAATTCTTATAACTAGAACTTTTTAATTAGAATGATCAAAGTGCCCCATCAATAATGTACTGCCATTATACATAATGTTAATGATGTGAAGCTAACGTGCTTGCTTCACATGGAGAACTTGTTGCTACAGAGAGTAATTTACTTGAAATAATTTTAGGAGCAGAGATCAGTATGGAAACTGGCCATTTGGGTGCTGTGTCTACTTAGCAATGACTCCAGTTTGTTTTTGTTTTTTTTTTCCAAACATGGAGGCAAAAAGTAGTCAAATCCCTACAGTTTTGTTCCTTTGTTAAGCATCTCAACTTATTTCCTTCATTTATTAACAAACTCTTGTGCAGCTACTATATGCCAAGCACTGTGCTGGGTACTGGGGATAACAGGAGAAAAAAAGAATCTTGTCTCCAGGAAGCCCTAGCCTAATGAGGAAAACGGAAAACTAAATGGTTTTAATACTGTGTGATAGAGATATGCATGTGTGCTATGAGAGCATGTGAGAGGAGCATCTAACCAAAGCAGGAGCAAGATGGAATAATGCTTTCACTAAAACTTGAAGTACAAGTTAAAATTGCCCAAATGAGTAAGTGAAGGTTGGTGTTTGAGCAGCATTAGCAGAGGTACAGGATGTGAGTGAGCCCAGCTCATGTAAAGGCCCTGAAACTAGTTCAGTATAGTTGGAACATGAAGCTAAGGAGGAGTGGTAAGAGATTTCTGATTTAGCAGTTGAAAACATTGTAGACCTAAGGAAACAATAAGAAAGAGTTTCAGAACTCCAAAAGCAAGCTTTCACAGTCAAATAATTATTGCTAAAATTAAAGGAATGTTTTTGTCTTCGCATTCCTCTGAAGTGATCAAATTATTAGATGCTGCTAAGGCTTTTAATGATAAATAAATGTCATACAGTTTTCCTTTAGATAAAGCTAAAGAGTAAGATAAGAGGTTCTGAGGTGGCTTGCGCAGAGGAATGAAGACTATAGTAAAGCTCATTCCTGAGATATTTCAAGAAACAGCTCACACAACAAAGCTAGTCCGCTCCTGTTTCTTAAAATCCAATAGTGGCTAAGAAGTCCCTGCCACTACTGAGTCCTCAATGTTGCCAGAAATGGTGATCTTTAGCAAAAAATTTCATCAAACTCAAGTAGTAACAGTTAATTTTATTGACTATTATGCCATCAAAAAGGGCCAGATTTTTAACCCCAAAATGATGTTCTCCTTGCTTATATATCCCACCTTCCCTAGCTTCCTCTGAATCTGAACGAATTACTCATCAATAACTTTCAAATATTATTAATAATGTCTTGTTTTAATATGCTTATAATTTGATAGGCATTAGCCAAACATAGAACAAAAGTTAGATTTAACTACCTTGACCAAATTCTCTCATATTTATTGACTTAGATAACCAAGAGAAAAGAATTAAACAATACTAATGTACATGATAAATGAAAATTTTAAAACAGAGTAAGCTATACATGTCCAGTATTAACACAGAAAATGGTGTGTGTGTGTGTATGTATGTGTGTGTGTGAGAGAGAGAGAGAGAGGGGGGCTCTCCTGCTGTCGCCAAGGCTGGAGTGGCATGATTACAGCTCACTGCAGCCTCAACCCTCAACCTCCTGGGCTCGGGTGATCCTCCCACCTTAGCCTCCCAAGTAGCTGGGACTTACAGGCTTGCACCACCACACCTGGCTAATTTTTGTATTTTTTTGTAGAAACAGCATTTCACCATGTTGTCCAGGTTGGTCTCGAACTCCTGGGTTCAAGTGATCTGCTACCTTGGCCTCCCAAAGTGCTGGGATTACAGGTGTGAGCCACCAAACCCAGCCTAGAAAAATTATTATTTAATTATTTCATCTATTCAACATGAAAAGGAAAAACCACGTTTCCAGTGTTCACCTCAATTCCAAATTAGTTTCTATCAACTGTCTAGGTCTTTCAACCATTACCTTAGGCTTTTCTTTCTAAAGAATAGCAAAATAATATTGGAGCTTAATATTTCCCACTAAAGTGGAAGATGTTCCTATAAATATGTTTTGGAGTTACATGTTTGAAAATGTATCTCAACATATTGTATGTAAGAAAAGAGAAACGTTTTTTCTCTCTCTTTATACTCTTCCATGGATGCTGCCCAACTTATGCACAGACCACAAACTGACAAAAGTTGTATGTCCCATAACTGTTAAAGAATGCAGTTATGTAGTAGTCATAATTCCTTGCTTATTAGGGTCCCTGAAAATTGCCTCACATTCAGAACAAGCATAGATGCCCCACCCAAACTCCGGAAACCATACAAGCAAGGCAAGGCTGCCAGAACTGATAAGGGTTTCTTGAACGTGGACACTCAAAAGCCCAAAGTGAATGAGAGAGTATAAAAGTGCAGGCACAAAGGCCCTTTTGGCCTCAGAAGTAAAAATTCGTAGCTAGTGTGTCATCTTCCTTCTCCTGCAAGAGTATTGTAGTCTTGTTTTCCAAGTGTTTTTCCCATCTATGTACAGACACTGCTGTATGTGTGTATTGAAAGGTATGGTTGATTTGGAATTGAATAACCCTTTTCTTGGAAACTTCTAACTGTATGACATAACACCATGAACAACTTCCTTATTATATGAAAGGGTAGCACAGTAACACACTAGTGGCCCCAAATAGAGAGTGACTACTATTGCAAATTATTGAGAGAGCAGAAACAAAAGGCAAAAGATTTATGTAGATTACAACATGTTCTTGACACAGCACAAAAGTTGAATGGAGGTGAGGACAGTTTCAGCAACAAATGAATTAAACATTGAATCTAAAGGGAAAACATGACTATCAAAGTAACAGAATGTCAACAATAAACCTTACAGTTCAGCTGTCCCAATAAAAAACCAGAATGTTGACTTTTTAAAACACATATGTATCCAGAAGAATTATTGGGAAATTATTGTATCCATTTCTAAGTATCTCTAGGTACTGGGAATATGTATTTTGATACAGATTCAAAAAATAATTAATGTGTAAGACAAACTATTTTAGAAGGTATTTAAAGGATGATATTTAGGTTGGTTAGGCAAAGGACTGAAAAAGAATACCCTGCCCTAATTTCAATTCTTCTTGCTCTGTGAAGGAGTGGAGCTGGCCAACTTAAATTATTTCTTTGTGCCCGGGATATAACTCATCCCAAGTAGCTTTTGAATTTCCTGGGAGCTCACAAAAGAAGGGGGGTCTCTGAAGGATTTCTAGGGCTATGAAATCGTTTGGGTACACCATGCTCTCTTTGTACACAGTATCCAGCTGAGTTCAAAGTACAAATAGGCACTTAGTAAACAATGTTGACTTGAATGAATTAACTAGATATTTTTCCTTGTAGCTTAAGGTTAATCTCTCCTGAGACAGTATCACATTGTTTTTCTTGAAATATTTCTAATATGATACAGTTTAAGCCACAATCTGTATCATAATACAGTGAATAATCATAGTTTCTTAGACATACACTATTTCAAAATTCTTTGCTCTCTGAAAAGTAAGTTCAGGGAGACCCTTAAACCTCCCCTTACCCTAGATACTAAATTTCACTGCTTCTGGCAAGAACAGATGGGTTAATGCATTCTATTTATAGTTGATTCATATCCTTTTCCATCATAGAATGGATTCCAGGGAAGAGGCAGGATATTGTAACTGTGTGCAGTAACATTTCATAGTTCTTTAATACATTGGAAGTCCTGATGGAAAATTTCTTCCCTTCCTCATATTTTTGTGAAAGCCTAAGTTGCAAGATTTTAAGCTGGATGGTAAGAACACAGCTACATATTATCATGCTTGACATTTGAACACTGAAAAGAACTCTTTTTTCGACTTGGTTTCTGGCTTCACTCACTGACTCAATAAACAAGACTTATTTATTGTAGAAAGATTTAAAGACCAAACCCAGCATGGTAAAATGGCAAGAGAATGGGTTTCAGAGTAACACAACCCTAGTCACAAATCCTGACTCTTTCCCCTTCATAGCTGGATGACCGTAACCTTCTGACCATCCTCACCTGTAAAATGAAGCGAAAAAGACTCGCCCTGGGGATGCTGAGTTTTGAAGAAGAAAATGTATATGAAGCACTTAGCACAAAGCCTGAATGTTCATAACTTTCTCCTCCCTTTTCTTTATCTCCTTCCCCTCTCTTCTTTCATTTCTTTTGATGTTGTACAATATAATCGTGTTTCCAGAAGAAAAGATTAAGCCATGAATTTCTTTATCCTCTATTTATGCAAATTACATGTTTCTTTCTAATATGAATCATTATGCAATTCTACCACATTAAAATAGCAACTTATGATTCAAATATACTACTAATAATATTTTTAATGTGTATCACCTCCCAAGTTTGAAGAACTTGCTAAGTATTATAATAAACTCTAAAGGTCATGATTGCCTCCTGTAACTGAATCTATCAATAGGCAAGCCTTGATCTATGCTCAGAGGATCTCATCAAGAAACTGATTTTGTAGTTTTTGCTTAGTGCACAGGCTGCGTTGTCCCTTCATGGCCCTTATAATGCAGGAGAGAGAGGAAAATTCTTTGAGAGAGACACTGGAGAAAGCAAGAGAGGATGAGCAGATATTTGGGCAGATTATCTTGTGGGAAGAACATACCAGAAAGAAGGAAATCAAATGCAAAGGTAATGGAGCAAGGAGTATGCTTGATATATTACACACTAATATAATATTTTTGCCATTAAAAGTGATGCCAAAAAGAGCAATTACTTTTGCGCCAACCTAATATAACACACTAGTGGCAAATACACTAGCAAGAAGGCTAGTATGGCAGGAGCAGAGTGATCACACAGGGTGGTAGGACATGAGATCAGAGAAAGATCAAAAGGCCAGTTAACATAGGGTTTTATAGGGCATTGCATGGATATTGGCTATGGCCCTGCGTAAGATTGAAGGATTTTGGAAAAGAAGTCACATGATTTCACATTTTATAAGAATTACTCTGGGTGCCATGTTAAACTGGACCACAGAGAAACAAGAAAGCAGGGAGACTTGTTAGTACATTTGCAATAAAATGGATGGAAAATAGTTACACCTTGGATAAGAATGTAGTAATAAAGTTATTGGAAAGAATTTGAATTCTGAGTATATTTTGAAAGTAGAACCACTAGGATTTTCTCATAGACTAGATGTGGTATATGATAGGAAGCAATAGTAAGGTATGTGAGAAAAGTCTGCAGGAGGGGGAGTATGAGGGAGAATAATTGGAAGCTTGGTTTTGTACTTGTGACATTTGTGGTGCCTATTAGACAGCTTACAAGTTTACAGCTGATTATATAAAGTACTTACTCTGTCCCAGACAGTTTTAAGTGCCTAATCAACATTAATTCATTTAATCTTCACTACAGCCAGTAAATGAGGTATTTTGAATTGATGTGTCCTCAGTTCTTAGTAGGATTTAAAAACCACGAGACTGAATGAGATCACCAAGAAAGTAAGTGTAGATGGAGAAAAGAAGACCAAGGACTGAGCTAGAAGCACTCTAATGCTTAGCATTTGGGGACATCAGGGTACACCAACAAAGGAAATTGAGAAAGAGTGTACCATAATGGAGGAGGTGAATGAGTGTCCCAGGAATCAAGTGAAATAAGTTAATCAGGAAAGATGAAGCATCATGGTGTCAAAGCTACTGATATTTCAAGTAAGATGAGGACTTACTTGAGTATTGCCCACATTTCAGTGGAATAGTGAGGGCAAAAGCCTGGTGGGAACAGACTCAAGAGGGAATGGGAAGAGAAGAAATACAGACAACTAGTGAGCATAGGCAACTCATAAGTTTTTCTGTAAGATGCAGCAGAAAAATCAGATGGTGACTGGAAGTGATATGAGGTCCAGGAAGGCTCTTTGTTTTGTTTTGTTTGTTTCTGGTTTTGTTTTAATTTTAACGACTTTGTTTTTCAGATCTGTTCTAGATTCACAGCAAAATTAAGTGGAAGGTACACAGATTTCTCATATACCTCCCTGCTAAGCCCACATGTGTGCAGCCTTCTCCACTATCAAAACCCTGCACCAGAGTGGCACATACGTTACAATCCATGAACCTACATCGATACATTATCACCCCAAAGTCCATAGATTACATTAGGGTCCACACTTGGTGTGTATTCTATGGGTTTGAACAAATATATAATTACAGGGGGTTTTGAAGGGGTTGTCTGTTTTTGAAACAGGATATTTTTCTTTTACCCACCCTGCAGTGCAGTGGCACAGTCGTGGCTCGCTGCTGCTTTGAACTCTTGAGCTCAAGAGATCCTCCCACCTCAGCCTCCCGAGTAACTGGGACTACAGGCACATGCCACCATGCCCAGATAACTTTTTTTTCTCCATTTTTTGTAAAGATGGGGTCGTCTCACCGTGTTGCTGAAGGTGGTCTTAAACTCCTGGCCTCAAGGGATCCTTCCACCTTGACTTCTCAAAGTACAGGCATGAGCCACCACGCCCGGCCAAGTATATAATGACATGTATCCACCATTATAGTATCACACAGAGTAGTTTTACTTCCCTAAAAATTCTCTGTGCTTCTCCTATTTATCCGTCTCTCCCACCTAACTCCTGGCAACCCCTGATCCTTTTATTGTTTTCATAGTTTTGTCTTTCCCAGAATGTCATATACTTGGAATCATAAAGTATGTAACCTTTTTAGATTGGCTTCTTTCACTTAGTAATATGCATATAAGTTTCCTTCATGTCATTTTATAAACTGATAACTCATTTCTTTTTGGCATTGAATAATACTCCATTGTCTGGATGCACCACAGGTTATTCATCTATTCATCTACTGAGGGACATTATGGTCCTAATGTCAAAATTCAAAGTTTTGGAAATTATGAATGAAGCTACTATAAACATCCATGTGCAAGTTTCTGTGTGTATGTAAGATTTTTTGTTTTTTTGTTTTTTTTTTTTTGTTTTAATTATGTTTTGTTTGGTTTTTTGAGATGGCGTCTCACTCTGTCGCCCAGGCTGGAGTGCAGTGGCACGATCTCGGCTGACTGCAAGCTCCGCCTCCCGGGTTCATGCCATTCTCCTGCCTCAGCCTCCCGCATAAGTTTTTAACTCATTTGGGTAAATACAAAGGAACACAATTGCTGGATCTACGATATGTTTAATTTTATAAGAAATTGCCAAGCTGGCAATTTGTCTTCAAAGTGGATGTGTCATTTTGCATTCTCACTAGCAGTGAATGAGAGTTCCTGTTGCTCCACATTCTTGCCAGTATTAGGTGGTGGTAGTGTTTTGAATTGTGGCCACTCTAATAGGTGTATAGTGATAGCTCATTATAATTTGCAGTTTTCTAATAATATATGATGTGGAGCATCTTTTCGTATGCTTGTATGCCATTTATGTATCTTCTTCAGTGAGTTGTCTGCTCAAGTCTTTGGCCCATATTAAAATTGTGTTGTTTTTGTTGAGTTTTCAGGATTGTTTGTATATTTTGGGTCAGGTGTATAGCTCTCGAGTTTAATCCCAGCACTTTGGGAGGCTGAGGTGGGTGGATCACCTGAGATCAGGAGTTCGAGACCAGCCTGGCCAACATGGTGAAACTCCATCTCTACTAAAAATACAAAAATTAGCCAGGCGTGGTGGTGGAGGCCTGTAATCGCAGCTACTCAGGAGGCTGAGGCAGCAGAATCACTTGAACTTGGAAGACGGAGGCTACAGTGAGCCCAGATCACACCACTGCACTCCAGGAGCCTGGACGACAGAGTGACAGTTTTTTGTTTTGTTATTTTTTTCAAAAAAAAAAAAAAGAATTGTTTATATATTTTGCTTAATAATCCTTTATCAAATATATCTGCAAACATTTTATCCCAGTCTATGGTTTGTCTTCTCATTCTCTTGACAGTGTATTTCATAAAGCAGAAGATTTTAGTGCAGTCCAGCTTACTATTCTTTTTCTTTTTCTTTTTTTTTTTTTTTTTTTTTTTTGAGGCGGAATCTCGCTCTGTCACCCAGACTGGAGTGCAGTGGCGCAATCTCTGCTCACTGCAAGCTCCGCCTCCCGGGTTCACGCCATTCTCCTGCCTCAGCCTCCCGAGTAGCTGGGACTACAGGCGCCCGCCACCTCACCCGGCTAGTTTTTTGTATTTTTAGTAGAGATGGGGTTTCACTATTCTTTTTTCATGGATTGTACCTTTAGTGTTGCATCTAAAAAGTTATTACCATACCCAAGGTAATCTAAGTTTTCTCTTACGTTATTGTCTAAGACTTTTATAGTTTCACATTTTACGTTTGGTGTATGATCTACTTTGATGTAACTTTTGTGAAGGGTATAAGGTCAGCGTGTATATATATATATATATATATATACACACACACACACACACATATGTATATATATTTGCATGTGGCTCTCCAGATATTTATTTATTAAATACATTTATTGAACCATTTATTGCACCATTTATTGAAATGACTATCTTTGCACTATTGTACTGCCTTTGCTCCTTTGTCAAAAACTAGTTGGCAATGTAAAAGTATGTATGTGGGTCTATTTCTGGACTTTCTCTTCTGTCTCAATGATCTATTTGTCTATTCTTTCACCAGTACCACACGGCCTAGATTACTCTAGGTTTGTAGTAAATCTTGAAGTCATTTATAATCAGTGCTCTTTGTTCTTCTCCTTCAATATTGTGTTGGCCATTCTGGATCTTTTGCCTCTTCATGTAACTCTATGGTCAGTTTATCAATATCCAGAAAATCTTCTGCTGGGATTTTGATTGGCATTGCATTTAACTTATAGATTAAGTTGAGAAGAATTGACATCTTGACATATTGAATCTTCCTGTCTGTGAACATGGAATGTCTGTTTATTTAGTTCTTTGATTTCATCAAAGTTTTATAGTTTTCCTCGTACAGATCTTGTGCATATTTTGTTAGATGTACTCCTATGTGTTTCATTTTTGGGGTGCCAATATAAATGGTATTGTGTTTTTATTTTATCTATTTTATCTTTATTTTTATTTTTATTTTGTTGTTGTTATTATTGTTGCCCATGCTGGAGTGCAGTGGTGCGATCTCAGCTTACTGCCACCTCTGCCTCCTGGGTTCAAGCAATTCTCCTGTCCTCAGCCTCCCTAGTAGCTGGGTTTACAGGTGCCTGCCACCTCACCTGGCTAATTTTTTTATTTTAGTAGAGACAGGCTTTCATCATGTTGGCCAGAGTGGTCTCGAACTCCTGACCTCAGGCACTCCACCCACCTTGGCCTCCCAAAGTGCTGGGATTACAGGCATGAGCCACTATGCCCGGCTGATATTGTGTTTTTCATTTCAAATTCCATGTAATAATTACTGTTATGTAGGAAAGTAATTGGCTTTTACATAATAACCTCGTATCCTGCAACATTGCTATAATTACCTATTAGTTCCAGGAGTAGGGAGGAGGTTTGTTGATTCTTTTGGATTTTCTCCCTAGACATTCATGTCATCTGCAAAGACAGTTTTATTTCTTCCTTTTAATCATAATACTTTTGTTTCCTCTTCCTGTCTTGTTGTTTTAGTAGAACCTTCCAGTATGGTACTGAAAAGGAATGGTGAGAGGGGACATCTTTACGTTGTTTCTGATCTTAGTGGGAAAGCTTCAAGTTTCTCACTGTTAAGTATGATGTTAACTGTAAGTGTTTTGTAGATATTCTTATCAATTTGAGGAAGCTCTTCCCTATTGCTTTTTTGCTAAAAGTTTTTGTTTGTTCATTTGTTTGTTTTGTTTTGTTTCGAGATGGAGTCTCATTCTGTTGCCCAGGCTGGAGTGCAGTGGCCTGATCTCGTCTCACTGCAACCTCTGCCTCCCGGGTTCAAGCAATTCTCCTGCCTCAGCCTCCTGAGTAGCTGGGATTACAGGCATGTGCCACCATGCCTGGCTAATTTTTGTATGTTTAGTACAGATGGAGTTTCACCATGTTAGTCAGGTTGGTCTCAAACTCCTGACCTCGTGATCCACCCACCTCGGCCTCCCAAAGTGCTGGGATTACAGGCGTGAGCCACCGCGCCCAGCCTTAAAAGTTTTTATTATCAGTGAGTGTTGAATTTTGTCTAATGCTTTTTCAGCATCTACTGATATAATCACGTGACTTTTCTTCCTTAGTATGTTGATGTAATGGATTATATTAATTGATTTTCAAATGTTCAACCAGCCTTGTATTTCTAGGATAAATTCTTTTTGGTTATGGTCTATAATTTCCTTTAATACATTGTTGAATTTGATTTGCTACATAATTGAGCACATTATTACTATTACTATTTTAATAAACTGTATTTTTAGATCAATTAAGAATGAGAAAAATAAAAGTTTTAATTTTAACTATACTTATTCTTTCTTAATGTTCATTTTTTTTTTTTTTTTTGACATGGGAGTCTCACTGTCACCCAGGCTAGAGTGCAATGGTTTGAACTCAGCTCACTCCAACCTCTGCCTGCCGGGTTCAAATGATTTTCCCGCCTCAGCCTCCTAAGTAGCTGGGGTTACAGGCATCTGCCATCATGCCGGGCTAAATTTTGTATTTTTTTCGAGACAGGGTTTCTCCATGCTGGCCAGGCTGGTCTTGAACTCCTGACCTCAGGTGATCCACCTGCCTTGACCTCCCAAAGTGCTGGAATTACAGGCGTGAGCCACCGCACCCAGCTTTCTTGATGTTCTTTTCTTTATTTACATCTCAGCTTCTGACATATCATTTTCCTTTTTTTCTAAATAACTTCTTTTAACATTTCTTGCATGGCAGAGCTTCTAGCGACAAATTCCCTCAACTCTGTCTGAGAAAGTATTTCTCCTTCATTTTTGAAGAATAATTTTGCACAGTATTCAGTTCTAGGTCAGTGGGGTTTTTTTCTCTCAACACTTTAAATATTTACTCCACTCTGCTTGCATGGTTTTTGGGCAGTCAGATGTAGCTCTTATCTTTGCTTCTCTATAAGTAAGATATTTTTTTCCTCTGGCTTCTTTCAAGATTTCTTTTTAAACTTTTGATTTTCTGCAGTTTGAATATGATATGTCTAGTTGTAGTTTTTTGGTTTTTGCTTCTTTGGTGAATGATGAACTGTAATTCTGCTTCTTTAGATCTCAATAAAAGTGGAGGAAACTCCTTTTAACTTTAGGGAACCCCCTTCATCCAAAAGAACACTGTGGAATTTGTTTCAAACCCAAATGAGAAAGAGGCAGACTTTAAACATATAATCTCTCACACTTCAATGATGAAAAGGGAAACATGCCAAGAAAATGACAAACACTTAATGCAAATCAGAAAATTCTGCAACTGTGTTGAAAGTAGTCTCAATTTTTTCTGCTGTAATTGGTTTAGTGTTGCAGGATTGGCTATAATCCCTGCTCAAAATCAGCCTTAGAGCTGTTTTCATACTACCAGTTTCAGAAGTCTAGGGTTACATGGCGGCTTGCTGCATATCTTAAGTGTTCCGTGTTCACTGGCCACAAAATTACTTCCATATTCTTATTCGCAATCTTTTGTCAGAGAAAGTGCAGTTTCAGTGTGTGCTGCTTTTACAGAGTTCCATAAGAGTTTCTCTATTGTCTTATTAATTCATTGACTCTCATATTTGTCAAGAAGATCTTCATTTCCTAAAGTATCATAAGGCTCTCTTTTAGAGAAGGGAGAAAATAATCTTTTTATGAGGCAACAAGGCATTTTTTGGTCATACAAATGAGCAAGTGAAGTCTAGTGCTTAAAAGCATGGCTCTGCAGCCAGACTGTTCAGAATCAGCTCCCACCTTTCTTCACTACCACTAGCTGTGCATCCTTGGAATTTTCTCTTGGTTTCTCCTCTGTAAAATTGGCATAACAGGTTTGGGTGTCAGGATTAAATAAACATACACATTATAAAATTTGTAGGACCATACTTGACAGAATATACACTCATTAAATATTATACATCACAACTAAGTAAATAACCCATGAATGGATTGTAGTATTTTGTAATTTTCTTCCTAAGTGTACCTTGCCTTGGGATTCAGCATGACTAAAACACATTTGCATACCTATATCCTTTTTTACCTTTTTTTCCCTTTATTTCTTGTGTGGGTTTTTTTATTTTTTATTTTTATTTTATTTTATTTATTTATTTATTTTGCCTTTTCGCAAATAATCCTGGGCTTGTCCTTACAAAAACTAAATGCCCTGGGTCTGTCCCTATAGAAACTCTCTGTTATCTTAAGGATAGCTCAGTGTTTGAGGGGTGAAAAAGACAAAGCAGAGATGTCTCGGGTAAGATCATGAGTTCATATTCTCTGCCATATGCTGGTTGGTTTGTGTTGAGTTAGGGTTGAGTTAGTATGTATAAAGTGCTTAAAACAATGTCTGACTGAAGTGTTTGTTTTCCATTAGGAGAGAGGGAGAGAGAGGAAGAAAGCAGCACAGAATATGAGAGAGAACTCTCTCCAGTTATCCAAGTCATTACCAAATCCTCCTAACTAGCTTGGGGATGCATCTCCAAGTTTCCTGAACACACAATGCTGTCTCCTGATACAGGAGCCCTGTGAATGCTTGTTGCTCTGCCTGGAATGCTCTTACCATTGCCAACTCACCCACTCTTTCACCTTTTATTTTATTTTATTTTTGAGATAGAGTTTTGCTCTGTCGCCCAGACTGGAGTTCAGTGGTGCGATCTCGACTCACTGTAACCTCTGCCTCCCCGGCTCAAGCAATTCTCCTACCTCAACCTCCCAAGTAGCTGGGATTACAGGCATGCACCACCACACCCGTCTAATTTTTGTAGTTTTAGTAGAGACCCGGTTTCACCACGTTGGGCAGGCTGGTATTGAACTCCTAACCTCAAGTGTTCCACGTGCCTTGGCCTCCCAAAGAGTTGAGATTACAGGTGTGAGCCACCGCGCCTGGCCTATTCCTTTTTTTTTTTTTTTTTTTTTTGAGATGGAATCTCTCTCTGTCGCAGGCTGGCGTGCAGTGGCGCGATCTCGGCTCACTGCAAGCTCCGCCTCCCGAGTTCACGCCATTCTCCTGCCTCAGCCTCCCGAGTAGCTGGGACTACAGGCGCCCGTCACCACGCCCGGCTAGTTTTTTGTATTTTTAGGAGAGATGGGGTTTCACCATGTTAGCCAGGATGGTCTCGATCTCCTGACCTCGTGATCTGCCCGCCTCAGCTTCCCAAAGTGCTGGGATTACAGGCGTGAGCCACAGTGACCGGTCTACTCTTTCACTGTTTAACCCCTGCTCCTCCTTCAAATCTTAGCACAGACGTTGGTCCTTCCTGAGAGAAGGTTTTCTTTGACTCCTAAGTCCTTTGTTATAAGGACACTTCATAGTACTTTGTCTGAGATTGTGTTTATGGTTATTTGGTTAGTCTGTCTACTTGTGGTTAGTCTCACACATGCTAATCAATCTGTAAATATTTATTAAATAATAAGTCAATATTTCTCTCATACTCACAATTCGAACATTTTCTTCTTCTCCCTAACTTCTTCACCGTGAATGTCTGAACAGTGACTTAAAGAAGTAGCCACAGGAGAAAAGAGTTGGGGGCTATTTCATCATGTGGCTACATCATCTCATGGTTACGTCATTTCATGGCTATATAACTAGGGCAAAAGCGAAAAAGGCATATATCTTTTTTTTTTTTTTTTTTTTTTTTTTTTTTGAGACAGAGTCTCACTCTGTCACCCAGGCTGGATTGCAGTGGCGCCATCTCGGCTCACTGCAAGCTCCGCCTCCCGGGTTCACGCCATTGTCCTGCCTCAGCCTCCCGAGTTGCTGGAACTACAGGCGCCCGCCACCATGCCTGGCTATTTTTTGTATTTTTAGGAGAGACGGGGTTTCACCATGTTAGCCAGGATGGTCTCGATCTCCTGACCTCGTGATCTGCCCGCCTCAGCTTCCCAAAGTGCTGGGATTACAGGCGTGAGCCACAGTGACCGGTCTACTCTTTCACTGTTTAACCCCTGCTCCTCCTTCAAATCTTAGCACAGACGTTGGTCCTTCCTGAGAGAAGGTTTTCTTTGACTCCTAAGTCCTTTGTTATAAGGACACTTCATAGTACTTTGTCTGAGATTGTGTTTATGGTTATTTGGTTAGTCTGTCTACTTGTGGTTAGTCTCACACATGCTAATCAATCTGTAAATATTTATTAAATAATAAGTCAATATTTCTCTCATACTCACAATTCGAACATTTTCTTCTTCTCCCTAACTTCTTCACCGTGAATGTCTGAACAGTGACTTAAAGAAGTAGCCACAGGAGAAAAGAGTTGGGGGCTATTTCATCATGTGGCTACATCATCTCATGGTTACGTCATTTCATGGCTATATAACTAGGGCAAAAGCGAAAAAGGCATATATCTTTTTTTTTTTTTTTTTTTTTTTTTTTTTGAGACAGAGTCTCACTCTGTCACCCAGGCTGGATTGCAGTGGCGCCATCTCGGCTCACTGCAAGCTCCGCCTCCCGGGTTCACGCCATTGTCCTGCCTCAGCCTCCCGAGTTGCTGGAACTACAGGCGCCCGCCACCATGCCTGGCTAATTTTTTGTATTTTTAGTAGAGACAGGGTTTTACCGTGTTAGCCAGGATGGTCTTGATCTTCTGACCTCGTGATTCCCCCCGCCTCCGCCTCCCAAAGTGCTGGGATTACAGGCATAAGCCACCGTGCCCGGCCTTTTTTTTTTTTTTTTTTTTTAATTTGAGACAGAATTTTGCTCTGTTGCCCAGGCTGGAGTTCAGTGGCGCAATCTCAGCTCACTGCAACCTCCGCCTCTCCGGTTCAAGCGATTCTCCTGCCTCAGCCTCCCAAGTAGCTGGGATTACAGGCATGCACCACCACCCCTGGCTAATTTTGTATTTTTAGTAAAGACAGGGTTTCACTATGTTGGACAGGCTAGTCTTGAACTCCTGACCTCAGGTAATCCATCTGCCTTGGCCTCCTACAGTGCTGGGATTACAGGCGTGAGTTACCACGCCTGGCCATAAATCTCCTTTTTAAAAGTGTAGGATACAAGAGTTGGAAGTGTTCTTACAGACTCTCTAGTCCAAATTCTTTGGTATTGACAACACAAGAAAATTCATCATTTAGTGTTTGGCTTTGAGGACTTTATCCAGACACCTTCTAAGCAACAACTCCATATACAAATAAAAAATGTGTTTTAAACTATAAGAGCTTAAATGTGACTCATCAACATCTGCTATCATTAAATATTTTTCCCTCAGAGACTAAAACCACTTACAAAGTTAGAATAATACTTGTAACTTAACACATGGCAAAGGACAAGTCTTTTATGCCACTTTCTTTGTAATTCTCTCATTTTAAATCTTAAATGACTTTCCTCTATCACAGGACTTTTGTGAAGAATGTTTGAAAGGATCTGTTGACTCATAGCTGCAGAACTGCTTAAGTTTGCTTTAATAAGGGAATAATCAAATGCACATCTAATTTAAGTGGAAAACTACTATATTTTGACATTGTAACCTCAATATTAGAGGATTAAAAGAATTCCAGGCTGAGGGGAGAAAACTCAAAATTTATTTTGGTCATCTTTCTTTTTAGTCTCCCTTCTTTCTTCCTAAAACAGAGAAATTTTGCCTCCTCACTGCCCAGAGCCTTCCATAATAGTTCTTCAAATAGCAGGGCCCTATACTGTTTTTCATACTTTGCTTACTTTATCTGTACATCTCATTCCTGCTCTGTTCTTTCTCTACTCAGTTAAAAAAAAAAAAAGGAAAAACATTTCATTAAAGAACATAATCATTGTTAATGTGTTAATAGGCTTCAACAACATAATAATACCCTTCACCAAGTTAAAATCTCACATTCCAGAAAGTCCCTCAGGAATGACTAATCTGGGGGATTCCAGTCATGGCATCAGACTCATGGGTTGGAGTATGTTTTAGCAGTTCAGGCTTTCTCTCTTTATTCTTTAAGTGACTGTATAAAGAGCTTCCTGTAATTGACTTTTGGGCAAAGTAGACTCTGGAATCAAACGACCAGTTACTGCCAGTTAAACAGCCTAAGAATCCAAGAGGACAAAAAGTTTTGTGCAAATTAAAAGTTGTTTCCTACTTGCAAATTAAAAATTGTTTCCCTTGTTG
This sequence comes from Trachypithecus francoisi, assembly GCF_009764315.1. Taxonomy (NCBI): domain Eukaryota; kingdom Metazoa; phylum Chordata; class Mammalia; order Primates; family Cercopithecidae; genus Trachypithecus; species Trachypithecus francoisi. Next base: position 55,220,981 of record NW_022681458.1, on the reverse strand, counting down.
GAGACATCTTCAACAGAGCTAAAGCAAAGGATAGACGAAAATAGCAATCAAAGGATTAGTATTCAGACTATATGAAGAATTTCTACAAATTAAGAAAACATAAGCAATCCAACAGAAAAACAAGCAAAAGTGATGAAGAGGAAATTCATTAAAAATTAAATGCAACTGATCCACAAACATTTGAAAAGATACTCAGCCCCATTTGTAACCAGAAAAACGCACATTGAAAAAACAATGAGACATGGTTTTTTGTGTACCAGATTACCAAATATTTAAAAGCTTGATATTATCAAAATATGGGTAGGAAGTAAGGGAATCCTTAAATTTTTTTAATATACTGCTAGTGAGAGTGTAAAGTGATAATGCCATTTGTAAGTATCTACAATGTTTAAAATGTGTGCTCTTTGAAAGCAATTCTGTCTTCCTATTCATCCTAGAAAAATACTTCACATATGTATAATGAAGCATTTATAAGGGTGCTAACTGCAGCATCATTTGTATAACAAAATATGGAATAATACTTCTCTGCTGCCTTATTCTCCAAACTGAAATCAATAGGTGCTAGCACTCTCACATTCTAGAGGGATCTACTAATGATCCCCAAAACTTGTTCCCCAAGGATATCTAAAACTGCAGGCATAATATGAAGAGCATGACAGAACATAGCCCAAGAGGACCAGCAAACAAGCAGAGAAATAATCTGAGTCTTTCAGGATAGCATTAAGTCAATGGCACTAAACTTTGGAGCCATTCTACTCCGTTCTACCTAAAACGGATTTCCTTTTTTAAGGTCGTCAATATCTGTTGCAGGCATTTTTATTAGGTTTCTAGCCTTCTTTACCCAGTCATCCACTAACCTCTAACCTGATACCTTCTTCATAGACTTTTATGCCCCACTCACAGTCTTTCTCTGCACCTTAACCCGTGTCACTCTCCCATGGATAAACACTGACATATGAATCATGAAGATACCGAAAGTAACACTAAATAATAAAAACTATACTTCGAGCCCTTATTAGGTGTCACATGTGAGACGCTTTACATATATTATCCCATGTAATCTTCACATCAGTTCTAAAAGCCTGGAAATAATATGACCTTCATTGTATGGATGAGAATCAGACATGGAAAAGTTTAGGAACTTGCACAGAGTCACCCAACTAGAAAGTGGTAGAGCTGGGATTCTGACTGCAAAGCTGATGTCTGTAAACACTGGGTCATATTCCTACACAGTCTTTCCTCACTGCTTTCTGGACTTCCTGAAGCAGACCTACACCTGTAGCAAGACCTACCCAGATTTACTTGATGTGGTTTCACTTCCAAGATTTTGATCTTTGGAAATCCACAGTCTGACTTCAACCTCAAAGCCTCCATTTCTTCATCATCACTGAACTTGTTTTTAATCCTACTGGTGTTTGCTTGTGTCTTGAACTCTCTCTTTTCTTCAGTTTATCCTCCCTTCTCTGAGTTTATTTTTAATGTAAATAATATGCTAATTCCTGACAGTAATACACTCTTCACCACCTCACAGCATCCCTTGCCATTTTTCTTTTCTCTCATTCCTGTCTTAGCATTTTCAAGTTCAATATAAAGAAAATATGCTTTCTCTACTGTCACTTTCTGGACATTTAACACTCTTAGGGAAAATGAATATGCTGGGTCTGCAGCAATTTAATATGTCTAATTTTAGCTAAGCTCTCATTACTGCCCAGAAATTATTATATTCAGGTACAGTCAACTCTCAGCCTTCCAGGTGGCCCTCTTGTCCTTCAGCTCCCACCCAATTTCTGGTTATTTCTCAAAATATACCAATCACTTTCTCATTTCCCAGTAAGATTCAAGATATCAGATGTAGACTTTGTGTAGCTTCATTCTATCCATCTCAGTATCTCTTGGTAATTTTAGTCTGTTCACCCCTTTCCTTTGCTCATGCCTCTAATGATGATGGAAGTCCTCCCTTTATGAGGTTCAACCTGGGCTCTATTCCCATTCTTCTTCACTTCCTTTAAGATCTTATGCACCAAGGGCCTCTCTTGATGGTGTTTTAATTTGCTCTCTGTTTGAGTTTCTAAAAATATTCTCTCTCCTTATAAAGATCCTTCCTTTGACTTGCTGCCCTCTCAAGTTACTGCCCTGTGTTGTTTCTTCTCTTCTTTGGAAAACATCTTTAAAAAGTAGGCTACCATCATAGCTTCCATTTTTTCCTACCACCCACTCATTCCTCAGATCCTTGGAATTGTAACTCCACCCTTGGTTCTCTTTCTAAAACTATTCTCTCAAAGGTCACCAATTACCCCATAATTGGCAAAGCCTGCATTTTTTCTTAGGCCTTTGTGTACCACTCAGCATTGTTGAACATTTCCCTGTTTCTTGTGATTTCTTCCTTCCTTGGTACTGTGACTGGTATCATTCTGGATCTATTTCTGGATCACCGGTCTTTCCTTATGTGTCCTTTCCTGTCTTCTCTTCCTTCTTCCATCTGCAAAGCACAGACACCTAGTAAGGCTCATTAGTGCACCTTTCTCCCTATACTCGCTCAGGATTCTTAAGTATCTATATGCATACCATTCTAAATATACCTAAGATTGTGTGCAGGAGCTCATGTCTGTAATCCCAGCACTTTGGAAGGCCCAGATGTGTGATTCACTTAAGCCCAGCAGTTTAAGACCAGCCTGGGAATACACAGTGAGACCCTGCAACTACAAAAAATAAATTAAATTCATTTAAACTAAATTTGAAATATATATAAATACTTAAAACCCACATACCCCTAAGTTCCTGAAATGCATAGAAAACTACCCTCTATATATCTTCAGTTTATATTTTAAAATAGCTATATCTAGCTATCTAATATCCAGTTTTCTAAGTGAGATAGGTACTGACAAGATTCTTTAAATAACCCATAGTGAATAGAGGTGACAGTGAATTATCTATCTAATATAATTGTAGCGGTAGTAGTAGTAGTATAGTAGTAGTAGTAGTAGTAATTATAGCAATGATAGCTAACATGTATTGAATCTTGGAATATATGCCAGCCATCAGGCTAAATGCTTTATATTTAAGAATTTATTAAATCTTCACAACAACTTTATGTGGGAGTTACTAGTACTAGCCTTTTAAAAGGTTCTATACACAGATTTCTCAAAAATCATTACAACAACCATTACAGTAGTTATTCTTATTATCCTCATTTTGAAGATGAGCAAACCAATATTTAGAGAGATTAAATATCAGACAGCTAAGTGATGGAGACAGTATTTGAACCTGTGTCAGTAAGGATGATGACGATGGTCCTAGTTACCATTTCTTAGCACCTACCACATTCCAGGACTGTGCAAGGTAAGTACATGTGCTATCTAACCTTCAGAAATCTATGAGGTTTTCCTTTTGACATAGTAGGAAACTCAGGCTAAGAAAGGTTAAATAAATGTTCTAGGTTATAGAGCAAATAAATTGCAGAATTTGTGTGGTGGATATTAAAAATGGCAAAAAGAAATTATTTGCAATTCTTGCCACAAAGAGTTACAGTCTGTTTCCCCACCACTAGAAGGATAGAATGGAGCCAGAAGTGTCTAGAGTTATTCATTTGAATGTCCCATTGGCATTTCAAACTCAATATCCAAGTCTGAACTAACTGTCTTATCACTTGTGTTGGTTAAGTTTATATGTCAACCTGACTGGCCGTAGGATGCGCAGAGGAGGCATTACTTCTGGATGTGTCTGTGACAGAGTTTCCAGATTAAATTACCATTTGAATCAGTAGACTCAGTAAAGTAGATTGCCCTTCCCAATATGGCTGTGCATCATCCAATCCACTGAGCATCTGAATAGAACAAAATGTGGAGGAAGGAGGAATTTTCCCTTTTGCTTCCTGCCTGTCTGCTTGAGCTGGACAACTCATCTCATGTTCTCTGATCCTTGGACTGGGATTTACACCATCAACTCTCCTAGTTCTCAGACTTCCAGACTTGGAATGAATTATACCACCAGTTTTCCTGGGTCTTCAGTTTGTGGACCTTCTCAGCCTCCATAATTATGTATGTATACATGTGTGAGAAAGAAGTAGGAGACAAATGTCTGTAAACAGATAGACACATATCCTACCGGTTGTGTTGTTTTTCTGGAGAACACTGATGAATATATTCCCCTAAAGTAAATCTATTTAATGTGCTTTATTCTGATATATCGTGGTTTAGAATTAGGGAACTGAATCTCTACACCAATTACTCTCATCCCCCAACCTTTTAATTAAATCTATGTTATATACCATTCCCTGGTTAAAATCCATTAAATGCAATCCTAACGTTAGTTCTCTGTTCAAAATCTTTCTGTGACTTTCCATTACCTCCCTCCCCTAACATACATACTCATGCTTTTCTGCCTTCGAGGCATTGCACTTTGCTTCTCCCACCCCATATTAAATATCTGTTTTAGTCTGTTCTGTGCTGCTATAACAATACCACAAACTGAGTCATGTATAATGAATATAACTTTATTGGATCATGGTTCCTGAGGCTGGGAAGTCCTAGATTCAAGGGCTGGCATCTTGAGAGGACTTTCTTGCTGTATCATCCAATGGCAGAAAGGCAAAGAGAGGGCCAGAAAGACCAAGAGGGGGTTGAACTTATTTGTATAATAAGCCCACATTTCCAGGATAATGACGTTAATTCATTCCTGAGGGCAGATCCCTCATGACCTAATTGCTTTCAAAGGTCCCACCTCTCAATACTGCTGCACTGGGGTTTAAGTTTCCAACATGTAAACTTTGGGGGACACATTCAAACCATAGCATCATCTCTTCCATGAGAGTTTTTCTTTTTTCAAATTGATACCTAATAGATGTACATACTTTCAAGGTATATATGATATTTAGATACATTCATATAATTTGTAATAATTGAACGAGGGTAATTGGGATATCCATTACCTTAAACCTCTATCTTCTCTTTATGCTGGGAAAATTCAAATTATTATCTGCTAGCTATTTTGAAATATACAATAGATTATTATTGACTATCGCCACTCTACTTATTTATCAAACACTAGGTCTTATTTTTTCTATCTACCTGCACTTTTTTCTTTTGTCTTGAAACAGGGTCTCACTCTGTCACCCAGGCAATGGCAAAATCATGGCTCACTGCAGCCTCAACCTCCTGGGCTCAAGGGATCCTCCTGCCTCAGCCTCCCAAAGCAACTGGGACTATACTCATGCACCACCATGCCTTGCTAATTTTTTTCTAACTCTTTGTAGAGATGGGGTCTCACTATGTTGACCAAGCTGGTCCTGAACTCCTGGCCTCAAGTGATCCTCCCTGTTTGGCCACCCAAAGTGCTGAGATTACAGGAGTGAGCCACCACACCCAACCACTACTGTAATTTTGTACCCATTAATCAACCTCTCTTTATCCCCTCGGTTTTTTCTTGATGCCTCTGCATGGCAGTCATGTCTCCTCTCTTTGAATTTTTCATAACATTTTGTTTTGCTTTTCTTGTTTTAATTACTCACCTTGTGTTATAGGTATTTATGAAAAGTCATCATACATTTTACCAGATATCAACTTCTATAAGCAAGACATGATGTCTTAGTCATTAGTGTATTATCTGTAGTAACCTCTCAGAACCTTACACACAATAGGTTTTGAAAATTTGGAAACTCAATAAATAAAATATTATTTTTCTTCTAGGTCAAACCCAACTGAGGAAAACATATTGAAGTCAGATTTATAGAGAAATATCAGCTTTATTATTGATAAAAAAAAATCTCAATTGGAAAATGTGATTACATGACTTGATATTGTAACTCTAAAATAGTAGGCTTATCATCTACCCTGTCAAGGAAGAGCTAGACAGGCCAAAGTCTTCCCCAAGGGCCGGGCCTGACTGCCTAGTGGAGACCCAGACCAGAATGTACCTGGTTAGCACAATGACAGATCCACTGACCACACAGCCCAGTTCCTTTTCCCAAACCCATCAATCAAATAAGTTGCCCCTCTTCCAGAAGAGAAGTGAGTGACAGGGAAGAGAGACCTGAGGTATTGATCCAGCTGAATTATCTCCATATAGAAACATGAGGATTGGCCTTGATGAAGATGGTGAAAGCTGAAAGAAGAGCCTATCTTCAGCTAACAGCTGGCCAGATTTATGGAACAAGGAATAGATAAGAAGGGATTTAATCTAGAGATATACATTAATGTAATAATGATGAGAGTGATGGTGCAACATAATTTTACAGTGAGTTAGGGCATCTTTCTAAGCCTTTTCATTGTATTAACTCAATTATCACCCCTATAATGACGGAGCATGTACTATATTATTATATCTTCACTTTACAGCAAAATAAACTTCGATAAAGAGTTAAAATTTATCCAAGTTCACACAGCTAGTAAGTGTGAATTCAAAAACAGTCTTCCCCTGGAGACACTGTAAGCTGAAAAATATTAATGATTCTTTTCAAATGTCTGTGCTGTGTAAACCTCCCCAGCCCACACACCACTTACCTGCCCCCAGCAATTTCAATAACTCAAGGTTTCTCTTTGTCATAAATAGGTTATTATTGCTTTGAAAGTTTTCAAATGAAGAATGTCTGTTATTGTGTGGTCAAACCTTAGACAGTTGCATCATTAATGAAAACCCCAGATTGCTTTCCAGAATCTAGATAGCCTTCTGAAAGTAACAAATAGTATCCTCCGGTTCTATTTTCATTGACTGTTTTCCATCATAAAATGTGTATTTATTTTATGTGATAAAATTATCTTGTCTACAGATGGCCTCTCTCATTCACCAACCCATGTAGTATTGGTTTTATTTTCTAAAAAGTTCAATTTACTACTAAGACACTTTGCTTAGCTAAGAAAACATGGTAGAGACTGTGTGGAATGAAGGTATTAACACAGGAATTTAGAAAATCCCTTGATGATTACATTCAGGCCTGGAAGACTGAAATGATTGTCTCTTAGGACACACTGAATCAGCACTAATCAAAAGCGATGTGTTATGAAAAGAAATAGGTACATGAGATAGTTATCGAGGGTGGTTGCTAAGTACGTTAGCTTCCACCAGTACAAAGCTCCAGAAATCCACCCTCACGCATGTCTAACACCAGATAATAAATGCCCCCAGCACTGGTGCACGTCGAGGGTATGTGATTACATGCACTTTAGAAATCCCAGAGTACCCTGACTAGGGTAGGGTAGAGTAGGGGAAGCAGGATAAGGTGGGGAGAGAAACACACACAGACATTTTTATAGTGCCACAGTCATTCAGTTGCATTTTGATAGCTACTTTAATGAAAAGTTTAAATTATCTTTGGAATTTGGATAAAATCTGGGTAGAATCCAGTATGCCTTGCTACACTTTAAGAGCCTCTCCTCAGCTACAGCCAGGGCCTTGGACACCGCATAAGAAGTCAGGAATTTCACTTAGCTGCTCAGGGAATGTCTCTTTGTCTGTCCCCAACCCTTCATCCCTGGTTCCATTCACTTTATTTTGGCAAACGCAGTGTCATTATTATTCACGAGTATTTACTGAACAAGTGACCTACATAAAATAATTATAGTTTCTACCTTCATTAAAGCTGCAGTATTAAAAAAAAGGATAATACATTTTTCTTTATAGCACTTATATAGTACTTAGTGCACAGTAATTGTTATATAGATATTAGTAACAATAATAATAATAATGTTTCCTATTTTACTTGCCCAGAATTAACCTCTTTGCTTATTTCTCTTAAACTCATGCCTTGGCTGAACTCTGGTTTTTGCCCCTTGGCACTTTCTTGTATCCCCCATGTTTTTCAGATAGCTGGCCAATTTTTATCATTCTGTCTTTCTGTGTTCTCTCTCCCTGTCACACACACACACACACACACACACACACACACCCCTGTCTTTAGGATCAGAGGTCAGGTTCAGTGCCTCAGATTTAAATAGATACTTCTCAATATTTAAATTGGTGAGTTCACAAGATGAATAAAAGACTTAAATGTAACCCCTAACACTGTAGAAACCCTAGAAGACAACCTAGGCAATACCATTTTGGACGTAGGTCCTGGCACAGATTTCATGACAAAGACACCGAAAGCAATTAAAACAAGAGCAAAACTTGACAAATGGAATCTAATTAAACTTAAAAGCTTCTGCGCAGCAAAAGAAACTACCAATAGAGTAAGCAGACAATCTACAGAGTGGGAGAAAATGTGTGCAAACTATGCATCTGACAGTCTAATATCAAGCATCTATAAGAAACTTAAAATTTACAGGCAAAAAATAAACAACCCCATTAAAAAGTGGGCAAAGGCCATAAACAGACATTTCTCAAAAGAAGACATACATGCAACCAACAAGCATATGAAAAAAAGAAGCTCAACCTCACTGATCACTAGAGAAATGCAAATCAAAACCACAATGAGGTACCATCTCACAACAGGGGAAAGGCTTTTATTTAAAAGTTAAAAAATAACAGATCCTGGCAAAGTTTTGGAGAAAAGGGAACACTTATACACTGCCAGTGGGAGTATAAATTAGTTCAATCATTGTGGAAGACTGTGGCGATTCCTCAAATACCTAAAGACAGAAATGCCCTTTGACCCAGCAATCCCATTACTAGGTATACACGCAAAGGTACACAAAGATACATGCATGTGAATGTTCATTGCAACACTATGCACAATAGCCAAGACATAGAACCAACCTAAATGCCCACCAATGAGAGATTGGATAAGGAAAATGTGGTACATATACACCATGGAATCCTATGCAGCCACAAAAAAGAATGAGATCATGTCTTTTGCAGGAACATAGATGGAACTGGAGGCCATTATCCTCAGCAAAATAATGGAGGAACAGAAACCTAAATACTGCATGTTGTCACTTACAAGTGGGAACTAAATGATTAGAACACATGGACACAAGGAGGGAAACAGCAGACACTGCTGGGGGTTGCTCCTTGAAAGAAGGAGAGTATCAGAAAAAAAAAATAACTATCGGGTACTGGGCTTAGTACCTGGGTGACAATCTGTACAGCAAACCCCATAACACAAGTTTACCTATAACAAACCTACATGTACACCCCTGAACTTAAAAGTTTAAATTTAGTGGAATTTTGTTTTTGTAACACAGATTAATTTCATAAAGATTAGGTAGTGATCTATCACCACAGAATGTTTTAGGTTTGTAGAATTATGCTATTGATTAGAACTATTCATTTTTGCATAATTTTTAAAGGTAGATAAATCATCACTAGCATAATTGATAGAATTTTTTCCCTTACATATGATTTTATTCCTATGTTCAAAGATTTTATTTACAAGCTAATATAAAACATTTAAACTTAAAAAATAAAAACTGGAAGTAAAAAACATTTTCCTGTTCTGGAAACATTGTCTGTGTTCAAAAGTATAATACCATAGGCCTATCTGTTAAAAACACACTGGTAAACAGTCAAACTTAATTACTTGAAATTTTGTTTCCATGTAAAATGTAAGTGTTGAATGAGCAATTGCTCTGTTGAGGGATTATATACATGTTTCCAGTCAGCAGGATGTTGTTCAAACTATATTTCTAAAGAATATGAGTTATGATGATTTCACACTTGCCAAAAAGAATTATAATTCCTGTTTGAAAGCTACTGGAAGCTCAAATGTTTCTGACTGTGTCAGATCTGACTGGAAACAGAGCCCCTAAGTGAATGAATCATTGAACAAAATCACTTATTCATACTGACATTTCATGAGGAACCCAGCTAGACCCTTGCCTTACAGCAGATTGCAGTATAATGAGCAGCTAGGACAAATGCATATGTAAAGATGAACGCTAAAAATCAGCCTGGGTTATATACCAAATAAATAGCACAGCCCAGTACTGCTGAGATATCTAAACTGGAATGTGGAACAATTACTAGCACCCTTTTACCCATAAGGTAATTTCACACCTAATGGCAAAGCAAGGATATGTTTTCTCAAGATTCCCACTATGTAATGTAGCAGCATTTCAGTGATGCCTGCAACACATGGCAAGATAAAATAATGAGAAGTGCAGTAAACTTATCCAATATCTGTACAACTTATGCTTGGGAATTAACTCCCTATACACTCTCAGTCTATGCAGATAATTTCCTAAGCAGCTAATTCCACTTCTAGCTCTGAAGCATGTTATGTGATACAGATGTGGCCAGAGTATCATTTTATATGGTGCTCATTACTAACTCACAAGCAGGTCCATCATAGTAATGAGACTGTCACACTGTGTTAGAGACATCAAGGTAGCAGACTCCTTTCCTGCTGTACTCGAACCAGAAAGGTTATGAAGGTGAGGCTTTTGCAGCTCTCTCATCACCACAAGGTGTCTTAGAATGAAGCCTTAGCATATCTCACACAGATCGTAATATGGAGATTAAACTTGAGTCAAGAGATAGAAGCCAAGCCCTTCCTGCTTCTGCATTTTTCAGTTGTGTAAGCCAAGAAATTTCTTTCTTAAGGTTGTTTGTATTTGAGGGGTTTTTGTTTTTGTGATTTGTTTTTGTCTCACATAACTTGTAAGTGTGATAAATTTTATCTTAGGCAAACAGAGGCCAACTCAGGAGCTCAGCATTAAGGAATTTCCCTTTCTCTCCAATCATTGAGTCAATGCTCTCTCTTCTCAAGAACCCATGAGTCAGGTGCCTGCAGCCTCACTGGCAAAAAAGATCAGTGTGCCTGCCTTAATGGAACTTACACTGTTAAAGTATATATTATACAAAGAAGTGTTAATTTACAATTGAGATAAGTGTTTCAAAAGAGAGACGGATGGTCCTATCTACAAGGACCTGAGACAGGAGAAATAGCCCAGTGAGGGAGGCCAGGGCAGCTTTCCTTTAAGGGTAGACCTGAAGGAGTGTAGACATTTCCTAGATGAGGAGGGGCCCTGTGAGAGAAGAGGATACAGCAAAGTTGAGATTCTAGAGGACAGTGTGGCTGTGACACAGGCATCGAGGTTTGTAGGATCATGTAGGACCTCAAAAACTATGTTTAGGATTTCAACATTTTAAGAATGAAATGGAATTAATTTGATTTCTGTTTTAAAGAAATAGGTCTCATTTATGTCCCTGTTTCTGATCTTACTGTAACACCTCCGAAGCAAAGCATATGTTTCTTTCAACAAAGATTATCCAGTTCTTCATTCTATAATATATTGGATATAATATATATATCATATAATATTCTATAATATGATATATTCTACATCTGACAATATATTGATATAATATATATTATATTATGTGTGTGTGTGTGTGTGTGTGTGTGTGTGTGTGTGTGTGTATCTCCTGCAAGATAATTTAACAGAAAGAAAGAAAGAAAAGGGTGGGGGAGAGGGAGGGAGACAGAAAGAGAGGAAGGAAGGAGGGAGGGAGGCAGTGGGAGAGAGGGAAGGAGGGAGAAAGGGAGGGAAGAAGGAATGGAGGAAGGGAGGGAGGGAGGGAGGGAGGATGGAAGGAAGGAAGGAAGGAAGGGGAAAAGAAAGAAGGAAGGAGAAAAGATATATGTTTCGAGAAGAGTTGTTTACATCTTCAGTCCCCACATTTGTCTCCATCCAGACACTTCCCTACATTATTTCCTTTCTCATTCTCAACTTCTCAACTCCTTCATGTCCTCTACCTTGAACACCCATACTCCCCCACAACCAACCCACACATACTGCCTAAGTCTTCCCTTCCTTACCCTGTTGTGCTCTGAGTCATTCCTCAACTCTAGGTCCCAATGGAAACATATATATCTTTGTCTTACTCCTCAGGCCTTATTTGATTTTATAATCATTATAGTTATGATCACACTGTATAGATGTGACAAAAACTGCCAGCTGCCTAGCTAATGTCCACTGGTTCCTTCTTTCTAAGTATTATAATCCTGATTTTATTTGATTTATTAAGGTGAATCCTCTCAAACCCTTCTGCCACCTTCTCAACTAAGATTGTGGAACATTCTATTTCTTTTTTGTTATTTCTACAATGTTCACAGCATCTTCATCAGGAGTAGATTCCATCTCAAGAAACCATTTTCTTTCCTCATTCATAAGAAGCAACTCCTCATCCATTCAAGTTTTATCATGAGCTTGCAGTATTTCAGTCATATCTTTATGCCTCACTTCAAATTTCTTCTATTTTTACCACATCTGCAGTTACTTCCTCTACTGAAGTCTTGAACCCCTCAAAGTCATACATGAAGGCTGGAATCAACTTCTTCCAAAATGCTGTTAATGTTGATATCTTGCTCTCCTCCCATGAATCATGAAGGTTGTTAATGGCATCTAGAATGGTGACTCCTTTCCAGAAGGTTTTCAATTTACTTTACCCAGATCCATTAGAGGAATCACTACTTACGGCAGCTATAGCCTTACAAAATGTATTTCTTAAATAATAAGACTTGAAAGTAAAAATTACTCCTTGATCCATGGATTACAGAATGTATATTGTATCAACAGGCATAAAAATAACATTCATCTTCTTGTACATCTCCATCAGAGCCCTTGGGTGACTGCCTTGTCAATGAGCAGTAATCTTTTGAAAGATACCTTCCTTTCTGAGCAGTATGTGTTAACAGTAGGCTTTAAATATTCGGTAAACCATGCTGTAAACAGATGTGCTGTCATCCAGGCTTTGTCCTTCCATTTATAGAGCACAGGCAGAGTAGATTTAACATAATTTTTAAGGGCCCTGGGATTTTTGAAATGGTAAATGAGCATTAGCTTCAACTTGAAGTCACTACACAATCACACCTACAAGACAGTCAGTCAGTTCTTTGAATCCAGTAATTAATTTCTTCTTTTTAGATAATAGCTATAATAATAATAAGTCCTAGATATCATCTTCTTCCAATATAAGACTGTTTCTTCTGTATGGAAAATCTGTTGTTTAGTGTGGCCACCTTCCTCAATGATCTTAGCCAGATCTTCTGGAGAACTTGCCGCAGCTTCTACATCAGCACTTGCTGTTTCACCTTGCACTTTATGTTATGGAGATGGCTTCTTTCCTTAAACCTCATGAAGCAGCCTGTGCTAGCTTCAAATTTTCTTCTGCAGTTTCCTCACTTCTCTCAGCCTTCATATAATTGAAGAGAGTTAGTACCTTCTTCTGTATTAGACTTGGCTTAAGGAAATATTATGGCTGTTTGGTCTTCCATCCAGACGACAAAAACTTTCTCAATATCAGCAATAAGGCTGTTTCACTTTATCATTTATGTGTTCACTGGAGTGGCACTTCTTATTTTTTCCGATAACGTTTCCTTTGCATTTACAACTTGGCTAACTATTCAGCAAAAGTCCTAGTTTTCGACCTATCTCAGCTTTTGATATGCCTCCCTCACTAAGTTTAATCATGTCTACCTTTTGATTTAAAGTGAAAGACATGGGAATCTACCTGTCACTTGAACACTTAAAGGCCACTGTAGGGTTATTAATTGGCCTGATTTCAATATTGTTGTGTCTCAGGAAATAGGGAGGCCCTAGTGGAGGGAGAGAGGTGGGGGAATGGCCAGTTGGTGGAGTAGTCAGAACACACACAGTGTTATATGGTCAGGGTTCTTAGTCCCTCTAAACATTTATGATAGTACCATCAAAGATCACTTATATGGGCAGGGTTCTTAGTGCCTCTAAACAATTACGATAGTAGCATCAAAGATCACTGATCACAGATCATCATAACTGATATAATAACAATGGAAATGTTTGAAATACTGCAAGAATATTGTGAAATGAACACATGCTGTTGGAAAAGTAGCACTGATAGACTTGCTTGATGCAGGGTTGCCACAAACCTTCAATTTGTAAAAAATGCAATATACGTGAAGTACAATAAATGAAGCCCAGTAAGATGAGATATGCCTACACAATATCAGATATTCTCCCTAAGAATTTGTGTGGTATGTTTTATTTACTTGGATAAATTTTGCTTGGGTGTCTTAGGTACCTGAAGTTTCTGGACTTCCAGGTATCTAACTCTAGGCTTCATCCTTTGCAGGGAGCTTTCACTGTTGCCATATTTTGGAAGTCCACATCCCACTTTTCCTACTTGTTCAAAACTACTTCTCAGGGGCTATCTCCATTTCACACTCTACTTTGCCTTGTTTCCAGATGAAATTCCTGAAGTATTTGAGCAGCGTGTCCTATTAGGCCATCATTTATATTCCATACTTTGAAAGCTTCTTCCCCTACTCACTAAGTATGACTCAACTTTGATTCTGGGCTTTGGATAACTGGCCTTCAGTAGACAAGTTTATAATATCCAAATTCAGCTTCTGATATCTGTTCCTTTATTCTGGAAACTAAAAACTGGCCCTAATTAATAATGAATCTTGCTAGCTTTTTACTAACTCTCCTCCATCTCTTAGTGATTAGTTTTGCTTATTCTCAATTTGTCACCTTTACAAGGTGAGGCATATGGGTAGATCTTAACCCTCCAGGTCTCTCCAGTTTGCTAAGAGCCAACCATGACAAGCAGAATTGCTGTTACATCTAGTAGAGAGATCATTGCCAAGTTAATTTGGTGAGTGGGAGCAGACTCAACAAATTGTTGATCTAATAAAATATTAACAGCTGTGTCAGAGATTAGTTCCAAGAGAACCCTAACAATACCAGTGATAGCATCCACACAATGAAGGCTGACATTTATTATGCAGTTAATGATGTACTTGACATGTCCCTAAGCATTTAAATCTGTATCTTATTTAACCTTACCACCAAAACTATGTGTGGTACATGCCATCATATTCTGTATTTCATATATGCAGAGATAAGAAAATGGTTCTGGGGGCGTGGTGGCCTAAACTAATAAAGAACCCTTCCTACCATTACTTAGAACTGTTAAACAAAATAAAATAAATTATACTGTAAATACCAAGGTGAGCTTGCAAAAAATAATGGAAAACTTCCAGGTACTAAGAAGAAATAGGCATTAACATTTAGGGATTTGGACTTTAAAACTCAAAAGAAACAAGAGACAAGTTAAAGATTTGAAAGTGAGACCTCTCTATAAACCAAGTCTCACAAAGGCCCTCACTATCAGTGAAAGGAGAACTAGAAAAAGTCTGTGTAGGGAGAAGGGAGTAAGGAAACATCTCTGCCTGGACAATTGGGTTGTGGAGCAGTGATGATGAGGGATGCCTGGTAGAAACAAATGAAAGAGCATTCTGAAGAGCACTTCTATAAATAAGGCAACAGGAAGTTCTTATAAGAGAAGCAAAACCCTGATGAATTCTAAGACACACAAGGAAATGATGTGTCTTAAGCCAGAGCCAGCAGATACTGTAACTGGGGGAAATTAGTACATCCAAGAACGTAGAAAACAGAATAATATGAAATAAGTTATGAAATAAATATTTTGAAAATAAGTAAACACATGAAAGAAGGAAGAGAAACATATGGAACATAATCACAATGAAAAAAGAGCAGGTGGATTTTAAAAAGGACCAGATAGAATAACTGAAAAGGAAAACTATAGTCACTGAAAGGTTGAGTAACTTGCTTGAAGTCATTCAACCAGAAGGTCACACAACTAGAGCTCAAAACTCAGCTTCATCAGTCACATGCTGTATATTCTGAATATCAAGACACACAATCTTCCTATTGATCAAAATCTAGCCTGGGGGTAGTGGCTCACGCCTGTAATCCCAGCACTTTGGGAGGCTGAGGTGGGAGACTGCTTGAGCCCAGGATTTCAAGACCAGTCTAGGCAACATGGTTCTCATCTCTACAAAACTTTTAAAAAACTAACCAGGCTTGGTGGCACATATCTGTGGTCCCAGCTACTCCAGAGGCTGAGGTGGGAGGAATGCTTGAGCCAGGAGGTTGAAGCTGCAGTGAGCTGTATTTGTACCACTGCATTCCAGCCTGGGCAACAGAGTGAGACTCGGTCTCAAAAAATAAAAATAAATAAATAAGTAATAAAATAAAACCTGAACTAATGAATTCCATAGGAAAACGTCACCCTTTTGATGTGGTGAAGTCTCTTTGGAGTGAGCATATTACTAAAAATCACATGTTGAGGTAAAATAAAACAAAATCCTTACTTTTCTATGGGAAATTAACAAGTTATAACCAAAAAAGTGTTGAAATTGGTAAAGTCAACAGAAAGTTTTTTTGCAAATTATTAATTGAACAGATCCATCAGTGGCTGTGACAATGAATGGCACACGTCTTGCTTTTCAATTGAACTTCTGATCTATTTGTCATTTGTTGTGTATGGTTATTTGCATGACTGGAGTAGGAGTCTGGGTTGGAGATGGATCATTGAGACATGCAGGTGATGTTTAAGAAGAGAACTGCAGGTATTTACTACTTTAAAAAATGGGGATCCTGGGCTGGGCGTGATGGCTCACACCTGTAATCCTAGCACTTTGGGAGGCCAAGGCAGGCAGATCACCTGAGGTCAGGAGCTCGAGACCAGCCTGACCAACATGGTGAAACCTCGTCTCTACTAAAAATACAAAATTAGCTGGGCGTGGTGGCGCATGCCTGTAATCCCAGCTACTCGGGAGGCTGAGGCAGGAGAATCACTTGAACCCGGGAGGTGGAGGTTGCAGTGAGCTGAGATCACGCCACTGCACTCCAGCCTGGGCAACAAGAGCAAAACTCGATCTCAAAAATAAATAAATAATAAATAAATAAATAAATAAATAAATAAATAAAATGGGGATCCTGCTCCAGTTAGCTCTTTTCTTTTCCTCCCTAAGTATTCTACTAATTTTGACAAACAAGCTATTTACACATGATTATTGCAAACTGAACAATGATGGAGAATGAGAAAGCATTTGGTCAGGTTTATTGCTGTATAGTATTGTCAATAACCACATCACAGAAACACCATTACTTTGGGCCAAATTCATGTCATGGAGCTAGATTTTTAATTTCAAATTTATTTTGAGGTTTGCTGTATTAGACATTTAATAAGTTTATCATTTTCAAATAATATAGTTTCCAGTGCAAGGACCTACAAAGGCTGCTATTAATGACAAATTTGTTGTTTTGCCCTTCTCACAGATGAGCATCATTTCACAGGTACTTATCTCTTCGTCCACAGAATCTCCATGTATTTAATGCCTCATGTTGTTCTTTCCACACTTTTCTTTATGTCCCCTTATGGGTCTTCCATAATGTATTCAAAATGTTACTGAACACAGAAGAATAAAATATGGGAATTACATGATTGATGCCAGGCAGTAAGATGTGATCAAATAAGTGTGGTGTATCTCTAAGTGTTTCCTGACTACAGGGCCGATTGTGTCTCCTCTCCTCCAAATATGATACAGCATTCAAAGAGGTCATTATTAAAACTGAATTATCTCAGTGCTGTGTATGGAAACTTAGATTTTGAAAAAAGATAGCTGAATTGTGACATGTGCAGACTAAAGAGCCCTAGGGCCTTGAATAAACATCAGTTGTAGCCAGGCAATAGTTACCACAGCCCTTGGGCGAGATCCAGTACTGTGCTGGCTTCAGGTATGACCCAGCACACACATAGCAGTGATGGCTACAGGAATGATTGTGTTACCCCTCCCCCGGCTCCAGGAAGTTCAGCCCAGAGAGACTGTTCTTTTAGGGGAAAGTAAGGGAAGTGAACAAGGGTCTCTGCCTAGTAATTAAAAGATTTCTCATGGATTTTACCCAAGACCACTAAGGCAGTATTTTTGCAAGCTAACAAGAGTCACGGTGTTACTAGCTTTGGAGTGTGCCCTAATGCACATATGGCTGCAGTGACTAAAGACTTACATTACAAATTCAATTCCCTGTGAATACTTCAAAATCCTTCACAAGAAAGACAGGAGCAAATAAGCTCAGCCTGCGAAGATTAGAATAAATACCTAACTCTTCAATGCTCACACACTGAGGAACATCCACCAGCATCGAGACCATACAGGAAAACATGACCTCACCAAACAAACTAAACAAGGCAGCAGTGACAAATCCCAGAGAAACAGAAATATGTGACCTTTCACACAGAGAATTCAAAATAGGTGTTTTGAGGAAGCTGAGTGAAACTCAAGATAACACAGAGAAGGAATTCAGAGTTCTAGCAGATAAATTTAACCAAGAGATTGGAATAACTTTAAAAAATGAAGCAGAAATTCTGAAGCTGAAAAATTCAGTTGACAAGAATGCATCAACTGTTGAGGTCAGTCTTTCAACGGTGGAATTGATCAAGTGAAAGAGAGAATTAGTGAGCTTGAAGACAGGCTATTTGAAAATACAATTAGAGTCCTGGCTAACACAGTGAAACCCCTCTCTACTAAAAATACAAAAAAAAAATTAGCTGGGCATGGTGGCGGGCGCCTGTAGTCCCAGCTACTTGGGAGACTGACGCAGGAGAATGGCATGAACCTGGGAGGTGGAGCTTGCAGTGAGCCGAGATTGCGCCACTGCACTCCAGCCTGGGTGACAAAGTGAGACTCTGTCTCAAAAAAAAAAAAAAAAAGAAAATACGGTCAGAGGAGACAATAGAATAAAGAATAAAAAAGAATGAAGCAAGCAGGCCTAGAGGATCAAGAAAATAGCCTCTAAAGGGCAAATCTAAAAGATATTAGCCTTAAAGAGGAGGTAGAGAGAAATTGGAGTAGAAAGTTTATTAAAATAAATAAGAGGGAACATTCTGAACCTAGAGAAAGATATCAATATTCAAGTACCTGAAGGTTGTAGAACATGAAGCAGATTTAACTCACATAGGACTATCTCAAGAAAATTAATAATTATACTCTCAAAGGTCAAGGATAAAGAAAGGATTTTAGGCAGAGTGAGGTGGCTCATGCCAGTAATCCAGCATTTTGGGAGGCCAAAGGGGGTGGATCACCTGAGGTCAGGAGTTTGAGACCAGCCTGGTCAACATGGTGAAACCCCATCTCTACTAAAAATACAAAAAATTAGCTGGGTATGGTGGCAGGTGCCTGTAATCCCAGCCACTTGAGAGACTGAGGCAGGAAAATCACTTGAACCAGGGAGGCAGAGGTTGCAGTGAACCAAGATCACACCACTGCACTCCAGCCTGAGCAACAAGAGTGAAACCTCATCTCAAAAAAAAAAAAAAAAAAAAAAAAAACCAACCAAACAAACAAACAAAAAAACAAGGATTTTAAAAGCAGCAAGAGAAAAGAATAAAATAACATACCGAAAGCCTCCAATACTTGTGGCGGCACACTTCTCAGTGAAAACCTTACAGGCCAGGAGAGAGTGGCATGATATATTAAAAGTGCTGAAGGAGGCTGGGCGCGGTGGCTCAAGCCTGTAATCCCAGCACTTTGGGAGGCCGAGACGGGTGGATCACGAGGTCAGGAGATCGAGACCATCCTGGTCTACACGGTAAAACCCCGTCTCTACTAAAAAATACAAAAAACTAGCCGGGCGAGATGGCGGGCGCCTGTAGTCCCAGCTACTCGGGAGGCTGAGGCAGGAGAATGGCATAAACCCGGGAGGCGGAGCTTGCAGTGAGCCGAGATGGCGCCACTGCACTCCAGCCTGGGCGACAGAGCTAGACTCCGTCTCAAAAAAAAAAGAAAAAAAAAAGTGCTGAAGGAAAAAAAAAAAAAACTTTTATTCTAGATTATTATATCCAGCAAAAATATGCTTCAGACATAAAGGAGAAATAAAGACTTTCACAAACAAACAAAAGCTGAGGGATTTTCTCAACACGAGACCTATCCTACAAGAAAAGCTAAAGAGAGTTCTTCAGTCTGAAAGAAAAAGATATTAGCAACCAGTAAGAAATCATCTGAAGATACAACACTCACTGGTAACAGTAAGCCTACAGACAAATACAGAATATATAACAGGCCGGGCGCGGTGGCTCAAGCCTGTAATCCCAGCACTTTGGGAGGCCGAGACGGGCGGATCACAAGGTCAGGAGATCGAGACCATCCTGGCTAACATGGTGAAACCCCGTCTCTACTAAAAATACAAAAGATTAGCTGGGCGAGGTGGCGGGCGCCTGTAGTCCCAGCTACTCGGGAGGCTGAGGCAGGAGAATGGCGTGAACCCGGGAGGCGGAGCTTGCAGTGAGCCGAGATTGCGCCACTGCACTCCAGCCTGGGCGACAGAGCGAGACTCCGCCTCAAAAAAAAAAAAAAAAGAAAAAGAAAACAGAATATGTAACAGTGTAATTGTGATGTGTAAACTGCTCATATCTTGAGTAGGAAGACTCAAATATCAACCTATAAAATATAATAACTACAAAAACAGTTAAATACACAGATAACATAATGAGATGTAAAGAGAAACAACAAAAAGTTTAAAAATGGGAGAACAAAGGTAAAGTGTTTTCTCTTTGCTTGTTGTTTTGTTTGTTTATGTAATCAAGGTTAAGTTGTCAACAGTTAAAATAATGGGTTATAAGACATTTGCAAGCCTCATGATAACCTCAAATCAAAAAACATACAACAAATACCAAACAAGAAATTAAAACATACCAACAGAGAAACTCACCTTCAACAAAAGGAAGATGGGAAAGAACAAAAGACGGAAGAAGAGAAGACCACAAAACAACCAGAATAACAAATAACAAAATGGCAACAGTAAGGTCTTACTTATCAATAACACATTTAATATACACGGACTACACTCTCCAGTCACAAGATATAGAGCGGCTGAATGGATGAAAAAACAAAACTCAATGATCTGTTGACAAAAGAAACACACTCCACCTATAAACACATAATAGATTGAAAATAAAGGGAAGGAAACAGATATTCCATGCAAATGGAAACCAGAATAGCGCAGGAGTCACTGAATTTATATAAGACAAAATAGATTTCATGACAAAGACCATAAAAAGAGACAAGGTATTATAATAATGATAAAGGGGTTGATTCAGTGAGAGGATATAACATTTGTAAATATATATGCACCCAACACTGGAGCACCCAGATATATAAAGCAAATATTATTAGAGCTTAAGAGAGAGAGATGACACCCATACAATAATAGCTGAAGACCTCAACATCTCACTTTAACATTGGACAGATCATCCAGACAGAAAATCAACAAAGAATCATTGGACTTAATCTGCACTGTATACCAAATGGACCTAATAGATATTTACAGAACATTTCATCCAACGGCTGAAGAATACACATTTTTCTCCTGAACATATGGATCATCCTCAAGGATAGACCATACTTTAAGTCACAAAACAAGTCTTAAAAAATTTAAAAAAGTGAAATTACATCAAATATTTTATATCACAATGAAATAAAACTAGAAGTCCACAACAATATTTGGTAAACTATACAAACACATGGAAATTAAACAATATGCTTCCAAATGATCAGTGGGTCAGTGAAGAAATTAAGAAGGAAATTTAAAAATTTCTTGAAGGCTGTGCAACATACTGAGGCCTCATCTCTACTAAAATAAAATAAATTAGGTGGGCATGCTGGTTTTTTCCTGCAGTCCCAGCTACTCGGGAGGCTGGGGAGGGAGGATTACTTGAGCTCAGGAGAGTGAGACCACAGTGAACCATAATCTTGCCACTTACTGCATTCCAGCATGGGCAAGATCCTGTCTCAATTTTTTTTTTTCCTTGAAAAAATGATAATGGTAACAGAGCATACAAAAACCTATGGGATACAGTGAAAGCAGTACTAAGAGGAAAGTTTATAGCTATGAGCACCCACATCAAAAAAGTAGAAAAATGCCAGATAAACAACCTCATTATACATCTTTAACAATGAAAAATGCAAGAGCAAACCAAACCCTAAAAGTAGTAGAAAAATAATAATAAAGATCAGAGCAGAAATAAATGAAATTGAAATGAAGAAAACAATAGAAAATACCAATGAAGTGAACAGTTGGTTTTTTGAAAAGATAAACAAAGTTGGCAAACCTTTAGCCAGACTAAGAAAAAGAGAGAGAAGACCCAAATACATAAATTCAGAGAAGAAAAAGAAGATATTACAACTAATACTGCAGAAATTCAAAGAATCATTAGAAGCTACTATGAACAACTATATGCCAATGAAATGGAAAACCTAAAAGAAATGGATAAATTTCTAGACACACACAACCTACCAATATTGAACCATGAAGAAATCTAAAACCTGAACAAAACGATAACAAGTAATGAGATTGAAGCTGTAATAAAAGTTTCCTAGCAAAGAAAAGTCCAGGATTCAGTGGCTTCACTGCTGAATTTTATCAAACATTTAAAGAAGAACTAATACTGATACTACTCAAACTATCCTGAAATATAGAGGAGGAGGGAATATTTCCAAATTCATTTATGAGGTCAATGTTACCATGATACCAAAACCAAACACACAACCAAAAAAGGAAACCTGCAAGCTAATATCTTTATGAACATTAATGAAAAATCCTCAGAAAATACTAGCAAACTGAATTCAACAACACATTAAAAAAGATGGTTGATCATGACCAAATGGGATTTATTCCAGGGATCCAAGGATGGTTCAACATATACAAATCAATCAATGTGATACATCATATCAACAAAATGAAGGGCAAAAATCACATGATCATTTCAATTGATGCTGAAAAAGCATTTGATAAAATTCAACTTCTCTTCATGATAAAAATCCTCAAAAAACTGGTTATAGAAGAAGATACTTCAACACAAAAAAAGCTGTATATGACAGACCCACAACTAATATTATACTAATTGGGGAAAAAATTAAAAGCTTTTCCTCTAAAATCTGGTACAAGAAAAGAGTGCTTACTGTCATCATTGTTATTCAAAACTGGAAGTCCTAACTAGAACAATCAGACAAGAGAAAGATATAAAGGACATCCAAATTGGAAAGCAAGAAGTCAAATTATCGTTGTTTGTAGATGATATGATCTTAACATTTGGAAAAACCTAAAGACTCCACCGAAAACTATTAGAATTGATAAACAAATTTAGGAAAGTTTCAGGGCACAAAATCAACATACCAAAATCAGTAGCATCTCTATATATCAACAGAAAATATTCTGAAGAACAAATCAAGAAAATAATCTCATTTGCAATAGCTACAAATAAAATAGAATACCTAAGAATAAACTTAACCAAAGAAGTTAAAGATTTCTACAATAAAAACTATAAAACATTGACATAAGAAATTGAAGAGGACCCATAAAAATTGGAAAGATATTCCATATTCATGAATTGGAAGAATCAATGTTATGAAAATGTCCATACTACCTAAAGCAATCTACAGATTTAGTGCAATCCCTATCAAAATACCAATGATAGTCTTCATAAAAATAGAAAAAATCATTCTAAAATTTATATGGAACCACAAAAGACCCAGACTAGCCAAAGCCATCCTGAGGAAAAAAAAAAAAACTGGAGGAATCACATTACCTGGCTTCAAATTATATTACATAGCAACCCAAACAGCATAAGACTGACGTAGTAGCAGACATACAGACCAATAGAACAGGACAGAGAAAAAAAAAGAACCCGGAAATAAGTCCATTCATCTACACTGATCTCATTTTCAACAAAGGTACCAAGAACATACATTGGGGAAAGGACAGTCTCTTCAGTAAATGGTGCTGGAAAAACTGTATATCCTTATATAGAATAATTAAATAGACCCCTATTTCTCACCATATAAAAATCAAATCCAAATGGATTAACGATTTAAATCTTTTTTTTTTTTTTGAGAGGGAATCTCACTCTGTTGCCCAGGGTGGAGTGCAGTGGCCCGATCTCGACTCACTGAAACTTCCACCTCTGGGTTCAAGTGATTCTCCTGTCTCAGCCTCCTGAGTAGCTGAATCACAGGTGCCCGCCACCATGCTTGGCTAATTTTTGTTGTATTTTTAGTAGAGATGGTGTTTCACCATATTGGCCAGGCTGGTTTCAAACACCTGACCACAAATGATCCACTTGCCTTGGCCTCCCAAAGTGCTGGGATTACAGGTATGAGACACCACGCCCGGCCTAAAGACTTAAATCTAAGACCTCAAACTATAAAACCACCAAAAGAAAACACTGGGGAAAGTCTCCAGGACATAGGTCTGGGCAAAGATTTTTTGAGTAATACTCCCAAAATATAGGCAACTAAAGCACAATTGGGCAAGTGGGATCACATCAAGTTGAAAAGCTTCTGCACAGCAAAGGACAGAATAAAGTGAAGAGAAAACACACACAATGGGAAAAAATATTTGCAAACTTCTCATCGTTCCAGGAATTAATAACCAGAATATATAAGGAGCTCAAACAACTCTGTAGGGAAAAAAATCTAATAACTCCGTTAAAAATAGACAAAACATCTAAATAGACATTTCTCAAAAGAAGACATACAAATGGCAAACAGGTATGTAAAAAGGTGCTCAATATCTTTAATCATCAGAGAAATGAAAAGCAAAACTACAATGAGATATCATTTCACCACAGTTAAAATGGCTTTTATCCAAAAGACAGGCAATAATGAAGGCCGATGAGGATGTGGAGAAAAAGAACCCTTGTACACTGCTGGTAAGGGTGAAAATTAACACAGCCACTATGGAGAACAGTTTGGAGGTTCCTCAGAAAACTAAAAATAAAATACCATATGATCCAGCAATTTCACTACTACCTATATACACAGAAGAAAGCAAATATATTGAAGAGATATCTGCACTCCCATGTTTATTGAAGCACTATTCACAATAGCCAAGATTTGGAAGCAACCTAAGTTATCCATCAATAGATAAGCAGATAAAGAAAATGAGGCACATACACAATGGAGTACTATTCAGCCATAATAAAGAATAAGATCCTGTCATTTGCAACAACATGAATAGAACTGGAGTACATTATGTTAAGTGAACTAATCCAGGTGCAGAAAGACAAATTTTGCATGTTTCCATTGATTTGTGGGAGCTAAAAATTAAAACAATTGAACTCATGGAGATAGATTGATGGTTACCAGAGGCTGAGAAGGATAGCGTGTATGGTGGGGGTAGTGGGGATGGTTAATGGGTACAAAAATATAGTTAGAATTAATAAGGTCTAGTATTTGATAGCACAAAAGGGTCACTAAAGTCCACAATAATTTATTGTACATTTTTAAATAACTAAAGGAGAGTATAATTGGAATGATTATAATACAAGGAAATGATAGATGATTGAGGGGATAAATACCCTATTTGTCCTGATGTGATTATTACATATTGTATGCCTGTATCAAAATATCTCACATATCACATAAGTATATACATCTACTATGTACTAATGAAAATTGAAAATTAAAAAGAAATTTAAATAAATGTGAGAAAAAAATTACATGAATGTCTTCTTTTGAGAAGTGTCTGTTCATGTTGTTTACCCACTTTTTAATGGCTTTTTTTTCTTGAAAATTTGATTAAGTTACTTGTAGATTCTGGATATTAGAACTTTGTCAGATGGATAGATTGCAAAAATTTTCTCCCACTCTGTAGGTTGCCTGTTCATTCTGATGATAGTTTCTGTTGCTGTGTAGAAGCTCTTTAGTTTAATTAGATCCTACTTGTCAATTTTTGCTTTTGTTGCAATTGCTTTGGGTGATTTCATCATGAAATCTTTGCCCATTCCTATGTCCTGAATGGCATTGCCTAGATTTTCTTCTAAGGTTTTTAGAAACAAAGCTTGACATCACTGATGATTGGAGAAATGCAAATCAAAACCAAGTGAGATACTATCCCATGCCATCAGAATGGTAATTATTAAAAAGTCAGGAAATAACAGATACTGGCAAGGTTGTGGAGAAAAGGGAACACTTATACACTGCTGGTGGGAGTTTAAATTAGTTCAACCATAGTGGAAGATGGTGTGGTGATTCCTCAGAGATCTAGAACCAGAAATACTATTTGACTCAGCAGTCCCATTACGGGGTATATAACTAAAGGAATAGAAATCATTCTATTACAAAGATACATGCATGTGTATGCTCATTGCAGCACTATTCACAATTGCAATGACATGAAATCAACCCAAATGCCCATCAATGATAGACTGGATAAAGAAAATATGGTACATGTCCACCACGGAATACTATGCAGCCATAAAAAGGAACAAGATCATGTCCTTTGCAGGAACATGGATGGAGCTGGAAGTCATTATCCTCAGCAAACTAACTCAGGAACAGAAAACCAAACACCACATGTTCTTGCTTATACGTGGGAAATAAGCAATGATAACATACGGACCCAAGGAAGGGAACAACAAACACTGTGGCCTCTTGGGGGGTGGGGTGGGAGAGCATTAGGAAAAATAGCTAATGGATGCTGGGCTTAATACCTAGGTGATGGATTGATAGGTGCAGCAAGCCACCATGGCACACGTTTACCTATGTAACAATCCTGCACGTCCTGCACAGGTACCCCCAAACTTAAAAATTAAAATTAAAAAAAAAGAAAATAACCACAAAACTAGGATTTTAAATGATCTTATACAGCAAATGAAACCTGTGGTCTCGTGTTTTCTGCTTTTGTGTTTTCACGGTCTAATTTAGTTTTTCTTTTTGTGAAGCCCAGATCCAGGAAAATTTAAGAACGCTAACTAAAAGTGGGCCATCTATTTATCCAGGCTGTGCTCAGCAACAGCACTGAGCTGATCATTTACTCAAGCAGCTCTGGAAAAGGGTCTCTGCAGATATAGTCACTCAACAAGAGAAAGCAGTTTGGTCATCCTTTCAGGCCATAATTATATTCTAGTTCAGTGAGCAGTGGTAATTAATTGTACTTTGTGCTCAATGTTAAAGCAAACAAACAAACACAATGGGGAAGTGCAGTGTTGGGTAAATGCCACAGGCATCCTTGGAATTTAAGCTAGTTTCTTTGAATGGTGTAAAGGAAGTTAATGTCTCACCTTCTCCCAGAATAAAAGCAGGTTTTAATAGGCAGCAGACCTATAACAGCACTTTCACCCCGCCCCCAAGGGAGACTTTAAATTTGATAGCTTTTGATAACAAAACAGAAGCTTTACAAAATAAAGCATTAGCATTGTTTATATTCTCTCAAAACCTATAGAAAGCTTGGAAATAGGTACAGATTTTTTGTTTGTTTGTTTTTTTAACTCTAAGTGAGAAGATTGTCAAAAGAGATTTAACCCACACAGTTCCATACTGATGTGGCTAGGAAAAAATGTACAAACCATTGAGGATACATTGAGTGTGGAATCATAGACCAAACGGCTAGAATAAACTATTTAATTTGTTTTTTTGTGTTTTTTTTTGTTGTTGTTGTTTTTTGAGACAGGGTCTGACTTTGTCACCCAGGCTGGAGTGCAGTGGCACAGTTACAGCTCACTACAGGCATGACCTTCTGGGCTCAAGCAATCCTCTCACTTCAGCCTCCGGAGTAACTGGGACTACAGGCCTGTACCACCATGGCTGGCTAATTTTTGTATTTTCTGTAGAGAAGGGTTTTCGCTATGTTTCCCCAGGCTAGTCTTGAACTCCTGGGCTGAAGCAAACAGCCGGTCTTAGCCTTCCAGAGAGCTGGGATTACAGGCATGAGTCACTGAGCCTGGCCAGAAACTAATTTATCTTTATTTCTTGATGGAGAAACTGAATTCAAGGAATGTATGCGAACCTGCCTAGGGTTAGTCAGTGGCAGAGTTAGGATCCGACCTTTCCCTGTGAAATTGTGTCAACAGCTCTTTCTACAACATAATAATGCCTCACAGGAGTGAATGAGGAGTAATTGTTTTATACTCTAGAAGCCCTAGAACAGAATTCAATGGCAGCTAATATAAAGGTCTAATTGCATATAAAAATTTACAATGTTGAATAAACATTAGTTTAGTTATTGTTCTGTCACCATATTGTACAATGTTCCCAGTTTTAAGAAACTGCGTATAATGGGCACGCGCCTGTAGTCCCAGCTGCTACTCCGGAGGCTGAGATGGGAGAATCACTTGAGCCTGGAAGGTTGAGGCTGCAGTGAGCAGTGATTGTGTCACTGCACTCCAGCCTGGGCAACAAAGCAAGACTCTGTCTCAAAATAAAATAAAATGAAATGAATTGAAATGAAATAAAATAAAATAAAATGGAAACTGTGTATGAGCCTCCCATGATGGCAGGAAAGGTAAACTACCATTATTTAGAACAAAAACATTTTTAGGCAGCTGACTTTGTGTGAAGGTTAACTTTTCCTCCTCATTTTGGGAGGCTCATGTTGCATAAGAGATGCATTCCACTTTGCCCTAGCTCATCTCCAAGCCAAAAATTTTCCAAAAGGGCACACTAAGGAAAGGACCCATAGTTAAATGTTTGCAAAACAATTTGCCACCCACCCTCTTCTGAGTCACCTCTTCAAGCTGGCAACCTTTCAACCTGCTGAGGTTGCCACCCAGTATCAGGGGCATGTGTGGACTCCTTAAGGTTTTTTCCCAAGGCATGGTAGCAGCTGCTGGGGTTGGTGAGGGGGACAGGTCAAGTAAAAGACCTGGTCACAGATTCTAGATTGTTTGGACACTAAAGTAGAAGACTGGCCAACCGCAGTGGCTCATGCCTGTAATCCCAGCACTCTGGGAGGCCAAAGCAAGTGGATCACTTGAGGCCAGGAGTTGGAGATCAGCCTGGCCAACATGGTAAAACCCCATCTCCACAAAAATACAAAAAGTATCCAGGCATGGTGGTGTGCGTGCACACACACACACACCCCAAACAATGTAGAAACTTAAAAAAAAAAAAAAAAGTACAGGACTGAGCGGAGAAGAGATAGAGGGAGCAGGCTAGGCACACATGAGGAAAGAGAATATATGATGAATGAAGTGGACAAAGAAAAACCAAGATAAATAAAAAATAAAAGAAAGAGAAAGAGTCCATGGGACAGCACTCCAGCATAAAGTACAAGGTACCCTAAAGGCATTTCTCAGTCTAAACAAGACTACAAAAAGAAGATTGTGATTTAGGGAAGATGGTAAAAAATGGATTACACCAAAGTGAAAACAATTAGAGGAAAAATGAGGAAGGTGTTTGGTTAAGAAACTAGGCTTCTGTAGACATTTCTTTTTATATTTTGTGTAAGTATGTGTTATGTATATGTTATGTTCATATCAGTAGCGTTGAAAGCATACTTTTATGTTATCGACATGTCTGTATGTGAAAAACAACAAGACTTAAAGATTTGATTTTCTTCCGTAAGTCACATTCCTTGACTCTAGTCAAGCCTCCCAGAGTAACAGACAATAAAAACTAGTCTTTTCCAAGCCAGTCTAACTCTGAGGTGGTGGCTGTTAGGTTTCTATTAGAAACATTAAGAAAAATAAATTATTTTAGAATCATGGAAAAAGTACTTTCCAACAATCTTGGTGTCACAGATATAAAATTTCTGAATTTGGAAAATATTTAGTGAGAGATATTTATTATAACAGTTGAAATAATAAAAATCTATTGCTTTCTTGCCACTGAGCTTAAGCAAAGAAAAAAAATCTATTGCTTTTCTCAATTGCTTGGAAAGCATAACTGAAAGTGGACACACTGAAAAGACTGCAGTGGGGATCCTTCAATTTCAGCCTCTGGAGATTATAGTTACTTACCCCATAAATATATATATCTACTATGTATCCATGAAAGTTAAAAATAAAAAAAAAACAAAAATTACAGTTACTATGTAACAACTAGAGTTTTTTTTTTTTTTTTTTTTAAGTGATTGCCTCCCACTAAGGATATAAAAATAAATATTAACCAGTGTTGCAGTGAACTGGTTGGCCAAAGATAGCAGGTCTTAACATTGGTTGTGCATAGGAAACAACTGAGGTGCTTAAAAAAAAAAAAAATAGGCCGGGCGCCGTGGCTCAAGCCTGTAATCCCAGCACTTTGGGAGGCCGAGACGGGTGGATCACGAGGTCAGGAGATCGAGACCATCCTGGTCTACACGGTGAAACCCCGTCTCTACTAAAAAATACAAAAAACTAGCCGGGCGAGGTGGCGGGCGCCTGTAGTCCCAGCTACTCGGGAGGCTGAGGCAGGAGAATGGTGTGAACCCGGGAGGCAGAGCTTGCAGTGAGCCGAGATCGCGCCACTGCACTCCAGCCCGGGCGACAGAGCGAGACTCCATCTCAAAAAAAAAAAAAAAAAAAAAAAAAAATACTGACACCTGGCTCCCACTCCCAGAGATATGGATTTTAATAGGTGAGATGAAGCCTGGGCATCAGGAGTTTTAAAAGCTTCCCAGATTTTTCTAATATACAGCAAAATTTGAGAAACACTAAAAACCTTGCTACTGACCAGTATGGTCCATGAACCAGCAACATTGCTATTACTTGAGAGCTTTTTACAGATGCAGAATGTCAGGCCTCACCTTAGAATCTGGATGTTTCCAAGGTTCTCATGTGGTTTGGTTTATATGTACATGAACGTCTGAGAAGCACTGCTCTAAGGAATTCTTGTCACTGATCATTTTTTCTTTCTCAGATGTTAGACAGTAATTCCATAGTTAATAAAAGATGAAAGAAAAAGAACTCAACTTTCATTCTCTAAAACTCAGGAGAAAAAGACTTTCATCTGTGACATTCTGTAGCATGATAAAAGGTGATTGCTGTGAGTTGAGATCCATATATGTAGCGTTGCCAGATAAAATATAGGATAGTCAATTAAATGTGAATTTTGGATAAGTGATTTTCTTTTTATTTTTAGTGAAAGTATGTTCCAAATATTGCACAGGGCATATGTATACTAAAAAACTATTCATTGTTGATTTGAAATACAAATTTAACTGGACATCCTGTATTTTCATCTGCTAAATTTGGCAACCCTACATATATTCCCAGGAGCCTCTCTTTGCTCTCTAGGCTCTCTTAGTTAAAAAAAAAAAAAAAAGGAAATGATACCATAAATGGCCAAGTGACTGCCCCCTAAGCTGTCTAGACTGATTGCCTGTAATGTTGTTTCTCATCCAGCCCAGACACAGGACTCTGACTTAGGGAAGCCAGGCTGGTGACTCATCTAAGTGGGAAATTTACTTGCTGACTCAGGAGGACATAGTTCTTGGCAAACTTTTGCCTTAGTATAAACCAAAAGGGGAAAAAATATATAAGCAAATGTTAAATACAGGAGAATGAATTCAAACACTTTAACTGGAGGCAGCAGGCAAATTAATGGCATATTTTCTTTCAGTTGATTAAATGAGATTTTCGTGGTTTCCTCTTTTACCAGAGCTTATCCTAAAAAGTGATTTTTGAAAACAGCAAAAGGTTTCATTTAAATGTGAAAATGGTAGAGAGAATAAAGATGGACTGAAGTCAGTTAGGTACACAGCATAAAATTCATTTCTCACTTTAGGAGAAAGACTGAGATAGCTGACTTGCCCATGGTTGCACTCAGGGTTTGGTATTTTTCTTAAGAATTAACTGCTAGTTAAGTCCTCTCAGAGGCCACTTTCCAAGAATACGTTTTAAATCAATTTTCTCAATATTCCATGTAACTTGTGTATACACTAGCAAATTCTTGGAGCAGAGATGTAGGTGTGGCTTGGGTGGAAGCCCTCCCTTTGCAAGCCTGGTAGAAGAGGAAACTAAATTTACTTAACCAGTTCTGATTTTTTTCATATTTGAAAAGGTTTTGATGGGAAAAAAAACCTGAATAAAATAATTGTGGATATGTGCGATTCTGTTGTATTAATAATTTTTTTCTTAAATAAGTCCACAGTTGTTTTTCAGTAGGTCCAAAATGGAAGTTAGATACCAACTCTTTTTTTTTTTTTTTCTTTTGAGCTTCTGAATCTTTTCAACTGAGGTTGGACCCTTATATTTAATGACTATTAGCTATGATATTAACAATCCTGGTTTTAGGACTAGAAAGCAAAACAACCTGTTTCTAGCAAATACAGATAGAAATGATCATTTCAAAGCAAAGCCCATAAAAAGCATACCATAGAAGTTTCATAAACACAACAATCCCTGCAGGCATGATGGAGAAGGGACTAAGTATTAAAAACTATGGTGTACAGGAAAAATAAATACAGTCACAAAATGCTTTGTGACTGAATCTATCAAGAGATGAAATCTGTTTTTTCTCTGCTTTGAACTTGGTCTGGCCATCTCACTTGCTGTGACCCAACAAAATGTGGCAGAAATGATGTTGTACAAGCAAGCCTAGGCCTCAGGAAAGCTTGCAGCTTCCACCTTTGCTGTCTTGGAGCATTGCCCTGAGGAGCTTCGGCTGACTGGAGGATGAGAGGTCACAAGAAGAACTGAGATGCTCTGCTGCTAACAGCCAGCAGCATTGCCAAACACATGTATGAGGCCATTTTGGACCTTCCAGTCTAGCCATGCTTTTACCAGAATGATGCTGCTTGAGTGAGCCCAGGAGATGCCAAAAGAGAAACTACTAGTGAACCTACACAGAATCATGAGAAATAAGAAATCATTGCCTAAAGCTACCGGGATTGTCAGGGGGAGAAGTTGCTATGTAGCAATAGGTAACTAAAAAGATGGAATGCTCAAATTTCACTAAGTTTAGTTTCACTAAAACTCCCCAAAAGAAGTTCTAAAGAAAAAAAAAAAACCTCAGGTCTTGTCATCTCCACCCCAGAAATCCTGATTTAGCTAGGCCTAGCATCCCACTTTTAGTACAAAGACCCCAGATGGCAGTGGTCCTCAGACTGCCTTTTGAGATACACCCCCTAGCAAGATTTTCTTCAGCACAGACGAGGCTTGAGGTAGGTGGCCACATAGCTGTGTATTGCTCCTGCAAATGATGCCACTGGAGCAAGTGCACATTTGTATCATCGTCATCATACGCAGTATCCCAGGTACCAACAGAGCATTTTTGTTTATATATATCTAATTATAAAATGGAAATTGAAAAGATTATTTCTATTCTTCCTCACGTATCTAATATGGATTATTGGAGAGGCGGTTGAATGGGGGAGCAAAATAGCACAGTCCCCTGCGGAAATGGGCTTGGTGGAGACTTTGACTGATATGGGTTAAAGTCTTGATATGGGCTACACAGCAAAAATGCAGCTGAGTTGAGGCAGAAGTGGGATAAAAAGTGTGCGGATGTTTTTGAGCATTATGAAAGGAAGGGAGAGGAGAACAGGGAAGGTAGATGCTCAGGGAGGTTTATTTGAGTGGAGAACCATATAAATTGTAGGTGAATATGCTGAAACCACTATAGAAAGATGAAAATGAATCTGCCTGAGGGAAATGACTGAGTCTTTTATTTATTTGTATGCTCTCATCATAGCTACAGCATAATAGGTGTATCATAAAACAAAGGTGGTGTGAAGTGTTGAAAGCTGTAGTTTTCAGGTGTACTCAATGGTGGTCCTCTGGCAGTGTCTGGGTCCTGCTTTTTCTTAGTCTTATATATGTGAATTCAGTTGGTGTGCCATTTGAAGGGTTCCGCTGCTAAGAAACATTTGAAAACCAATGAGTTAAAGCATGAAGGAAATGCTATTTAATTGAAGAGAAAGATTGATTATTAGACAAGTGATATTGACGTTTCTGAGATGGCTGCTTTTCAGTGGCAGGTGAAAGATTCAAACTTAATCTTCCTGGGGTTCTCTTTTACTCTCAGGAGGTGAGGAGAACCCAAGAAAACTCTCAATAGTAGCCACTTCCCAAGGACATTTAGGGAGATCAACCTGCATTTCTTTTGCTACAGTGAAAGTGAAAGAACTTGTGGTGAAAACACACATTTCTAGTATAGTAACAGAACTTCTACTCAGAATTTTTTTAAAAGCTATTTGTGAAATTTTAGCTCCTGAAATAAAGAGTAAGATGAAATCATAGATACGTACAGATAGTTGGCATAGTAGATCCCTTCTGACTCTTCTGAGCCTGAACTCACCAAAGAAATATTTTGAACTCTGATACTCACTAAATAAGGATTGTTTTCCCTTTCTCTTGGGAAAAATGTGAAATCAACTGTTATTTGTAGGTAAATCACACAAATATATGTATGTTTTTGTCTAGAATAGAAATTATATATATTGTAGTAAGGGAAAATATATAACATTTCATAATCACTGTGAGAATCCTTTTTGTTTATAAATTATGCCTACATGTAATTTAATGTATCCGTATTCCTCAGGATTGACTAGGTGGTATTATAGTATCAAATTAACACAGAGATCTTGGCATCTTAATGCAATAAAAGCTGCATTTCACTCTACTGCATGTGAGACACATTTAGTAAAAATATGTAATGGAAACATCAGGCATTTAATTTCATTCCATACACCCAGGCAGCATGAGTATAAAATAATACAAATGATGCTTTCTAGCAAATGAAATTTCTCTAAAAATAATGGTAAGTTTTGGTGTCAAGGCTAAAATAAATTGTCTCCAAACACAGTACCAACCAAGGTGTAGCAAGGTTAACAGTTTTCAAATCATCCCAACCACGGAAGTAGGGTTAACTGAGGAAATGGCTTGTTAACTGACATAGTTCCCACAATATCTAAAGATAAATGTATAATTTATAATACAAAAAGTTTTAAGCCAACATTGCATTTTAACCACAAAAATATTATGCCAATGATTACATAATTTTCATACTTGGTTTAAAACTAACAAAAACAGATTTAATTAACAGTAAGAAGGGCTAGGGTAATATTTTTCAAGTTTCATAATCAGGATAACTGATTAATATTGAAACAAAAAATTCGGGGCACATGTGGGAATTATTTTCCTCTTACATAAGTACCAAGAGTTATATGTGGAAAACTCCTTGAGGACAAGACATGTTACTTACGAGTCTGCAGTAGCCAAATGTTGTATTTGTATGCCTGGTTACATCTCTATCTTTGTGGAACTGCCCTTCCTCCATCTTAAGTAATAACAACATTCATCGACCACAGTGCTGTGCCACATTCTTCCCACAGGAGTTATCACCTGACCTGTACCCAACCATAACATCTCACTCTCTGAATACAGTGATTGGTTCAGGGGTGAGCAGTTATTATAAACACAGTCAATATAAATCATTGCCTTGAGTTGAGATACTTACTCGAGAAGAGGGAAGCTTTATCATCTATGGATTGCTAAACTAGGATGTATAACTATTTTCCCTGGTCAACTGTACAGCCTGATGCAGTTGGAGAGGGTAAGGCCAACATAAAGAAGAAAGCAGAGCTGGAAAAAGTGTTGTGTTTGAAGTCAGAACCAACGCTGCACTTCTGGGTTATGTGAATCAATCTAGTCTCTTTTTCACTTTAGCTAATATGAATTGGGATATTGTCACTTGTAATTGAAAGAGTCCTGACAAATACTTCATTTCATTCCTTTTTTTTTTTTTTAAAGAGAGAGGGTCTCACTCTGTTGCCCAGGCTGGAGTGCAGTGACATGATCATAGCTCACTGCATCTTCAAACTCTTGGGCTCCTGCTTAAGTCTCCCGAGTAGCTAGGATTACAGGCATGGGGCACCACTCCTGACTAACATTTTTTTATTTTTTGTAGAGACTGAGTCTCGTTGTGTTGCCCAGGCTGGTCTTCAGCTCCTGGCCTCTAGCAGTCCACCTGCCTCAGCCTCTTTATTCTTGAAAGTGCTGTAGGATATACCACAATATGCCATAGCATTTTGTATGTAGCACTGAGACAGTAAAGGTTTTATACTTCAATAAGCATTGGTAAATCTATCTTCTGGCATCCTCAAAAGGTATTGTTGGTGATCACGGCTTAATTTTGTCAAAATAATTATCATTGTCTACTTGCTTCTCTAACTCAATTCCAAGAGGAAAAAATTTTCTCTCTCTTTTTTTTTTGGTTAAAAGTTCTGCTTCCTATATGTAACACTGGATTTCCAAAGTATTGGCTGAATTCTTAACTAATGTACCCATGTGAAATACCATTTAAAAATACATATATACATCAAGCTATGTTCACTTTTTTACCTATGCATTTTTCATTTTTATATGATTTATTTTTCAAATGTTTGTTATGCCATTTTTGGTAGTCAAGAAAGATTTCCTATTGGATATAATATGTAAGTAATTATAAGATTCTCAGACATGTTTATAAAATCTTATTTAACTCATATTGTTTGTGTTGATAATATAATAGAAAGATAAATGCCTTTCAAGAGACCTGTATTCTAGTCCCAGTAACACCTTTTATTGATTTTATGACAATGGCCAAGTCCTCTCTGAGGCATCTTTTTCTCGTAACAATATATACTTATATAGCATATATAGTCATATGAAAAAGAAAATTGTATTTCAAACCCAGGAACGAGATCCTTTTTAGAGTAAGAACATTTTAAACTTAGTTTTTCATTCAAAATTTTGAGACTTGCAATGTATATCCCAAACATGGTCTGAAAAAAACAGGGCAAAACAAAGAGAAGTCTTAGTTGCTCAGTATGCAATCTGAGAAAGATTTAGACATGACCTCGGCCCAGAAGGAAGACACAGGGGCCTAGGAATGAGGACAAAGGAAAAAAAAAGAAAGTCTGGTTGCAAGGAGTGCACACAATGCAATGGCAGGCCAGGAGGCTGAGAAGGAGACACAGTCAACGCGATGTTCCCATGGTAGGAATGGCTGAGGGCTGTAAATATGTCTACTATTCAACTGTAAGTGGTTAGCTGGTCTCCACTGCATTACTCTCAAATACTACCCTCTACCATCACTGTCAGACTTTCTACAGAATTCTGCTACATGCAACCACCATGCATTCAGATTCCTTTGTGGAATAAATGTAAAAGGGGCGATATTCCATTTTTCAGTTTGGATGAAGTATGTGCAAGGTTGAGTAAATAAACCAGATGCAGAAGGTGAGGTACCAGTGAGATTGGGACCTTAATGTTGGCTTAAGCCCCTTTGAGAATTCTTGGAACACTGGCAAGAATCCTGGCAACAGTGGGAATTATGTACAGCCCACACGCAATCTCACATGTGCAAGTAATATCACATTATTTACATTAAAATCAATCTGATCTGACTCAGTGTCCTTATTATTCCTGCATGACCCCATATATTTTTGTGGGTTTGCTCCTTCCAAGCAGAGAAATATCTGCTGAATCTGGAAGTCCCTGCATTTAGGGTTTGGTGTCCATAGCCTGGTACCTTGCTATCACATTTGATAATGAGACATGTGTCCCAAAGGAGAAGAGATATTGAAGGCAGTGAAAGGGAAAAGCAAGGTCAAAGTGTTGATGCCAGAGCAGCTTTTTTTTTTTTTCCCACTGCACTTGACACACTAATTCTATGATGATTAAATTAATGAATAAAGGAATTCCTAATATTAAAGACAGAAAAATTTGGTTCAGAGTAGAGTAGTAATGGAGAAAAAGTTTTCCCATTTATTTTTGCAGCTATGGCAATATAAAGTTAGAAGAGACTTTAGAATCTATCAAATCTGATTCTTTAACCTCTGCATCAATACCATCTATAACTATGCTACCCAGTTTGGGAGCCATTAGATACATGTGGCAATGAAAATATTTTTTAAATTGAAATTTAATTTTTCAATCATACTAGTCAATTTTAAGAGCTCAAGAACCACATATGGGTAATGCAAGTATTCAGACAATATAGATATGGAATATTTTCATCATTTCAGAAAGTTATAGTAGACAACACATATTTATTATATCCTTATCAAATGATCATCCAGCCTTAGTTTTCATACATCTTAACAAATGTTCTTTCCTATTGCATTTCAGGCCAGCCATATTGTTAGGTTGTCCTTGAAGTTTCTTCCATATATTTATCCTAGATATTTTAGACGTATGAACAAGAGTTATTCTGCATAGAGAGTACTTGACTAAAGTATGGTTTAGAAATTTTGTTAATAATAAAGGTAGTCCAAACTGAAATAGTTAGAACAACTAGACAGAATAAGAAAGTTTCTTAAGGACTCTCTTATAACTAAAGAATAGAATTAATTCATGTAGCCATCTCCATACCAGTAATTTAGTCAAAACTCAGAAGAAAAGAAATCCAATTGTAGAACTCTTTATGCTTCACAAAATGCTGAAATGCATAAAAGCTTTAATTTTTTTTGTTTCTATGTGCTAAATCTAATGCTATTATGCAATTAAGAGTTCTGTATCTAACATCTTAGTGAACATCATCGTTTTCTATTAAATCCAAATATATCCATAAAGACTGAAAGGTGAAAATCTTTAACTAGTTTTCGAGTTTTTAGAGGAAGTAAGGGTGGAGATTTTAGAAAACCTCCCAGAAGGAACAAAATTAGTGATGGCACCAGACCATCTGAAAATTAGAGTATTGCTCACAATGACTTAATTCATACTTGTTTTATTAATGTCAACAATTAGAGGAGCTTCCATGGGGCATATAAACTTTTAAAGACCCTAAACAGTGAACTGACGCATCTTTCTGTACATAATAATAACCTTGTATCATCAAAAAAACTACCTGACAATGTTTCTCTTTTAGCTACTCTTCTCTTTTAGAGTGGTCAGTATATTTAGAATAATTTTTGTCCAAATAGGTTAAGAATAAAAATTTGTGGCACTCAAAATTTAAATCTCTGTTTGAGGAATTAAGGTGAGTATATCAGTTAAGATTAGGTTAGTCAAGGTATAACTGAAAATCCAAGTCATAACAGCTTAACAAAGATAAAGGTATATTTTTCCATTGCATAATACAGGTTTACAGTTCAAAACCAGTATGATGGGTCCATGGTTACCAGAAACACAAACTTTCTGTTCCATAATTCTTAGGTCATGACCTATATTACCAAGTATGGCTTCATGTCCACAATGTGGCTGCTGCAGCTCCGACTATCACATCCATGTCTTAGGCAGCAGCTACACAGAAATTGAAGCACAAGAAAGGTTTCTCGTGATAGTTAAGATAGCCCCCCAAAAGAAATTTCCTATAAGCTCCACCTGACAACTTCTACTGGCATATCTTGTTCATCTGTACGAAGCTGGAAATGGTTTCTTTTTTTCTAGCTAGACCACTGTTGCCACCACACAGTAGAGGGGTTTTATTACCAAACAAGAAGCAAACAATGAATATTGGATAGCTAGCTAGCAGTCTCTGTCTGAATAAGTGAATTATCCTTTCTTTGTGCTAAACTTACATTGTTGCACAGGCCATACTGTATATACTTACTTACATTGAAAACAGAATTGTGTAGCAATAGAGAGCATAGGATGTAATTAGGATGATCCTATGTTCCTGTTTGCCCTGGAGAGTTCCAGTGTATAGCTGTTGTATCAATATAGTTATTATTAGTGTTTCTATTAGTCTCAAAAGCACCTCAGTTCAACAATAAATTGCATGGTCACCTTAGCTATTATAAACTGGCTAGATCATCTCTAATACTTCCTAGTTCTGTGACCTTAGCAAATTACTTTTATAAACTCATTGTATTAGTTATCTATTGCTGAATAACAAATTTTACACCCCAATTATATTGGCTCAAAACAACAAACATTATCTCAGTTTCCATGGGTCAGTAATTAAAGAGCTACTTAGATGGATGGTCCTGGCTCAGGGTCTCACTTGAGATTTAGAGGCTGGCAGGAGTTGCTATCATCTAAGGGCCTAACTGGGAAGCAGGATCCAGTCTGAAAATTATTTGTTCACATTGCGGTTGGGAGGAGGCCTCAGGTCCTCACCATGTGGGTTTCTCCATAAGGCAGCTTGTGTGTCCTCACAACATGGCAGCTGGCTTCCCCTCCAAGAGAGAACAAAAGGAAGCTTCAGTGCCTTTTATGCCCTAGTCAACAAAATCCCACAGTCACTTCCTCTTTATTCTCTTCACTAAAAGCAGTTCACTAAGTCCAGCTCACACTCCAGGGGGGACTATAGGCACATGGCAATATGTCTGGGTAATTTTTTTATTTTTTGGGGAGATGGGGATTTGTCATATTGACCAGGCTGGTCTCAAACTCCTTGGCTCAAGCGATCTGCACACCTTGGCCTCCCAAAGGGCTGGATTACAGGTGTGAGCTAACGCATCTGGTCATGACTTCTATTTTGGTGCTTTGAATCTCAGTTGTATATATCTTCTATTATAGATTATACCAACTCTGAAAGGTAAGTATGAAAAAGGAGGCTTATGGAAATAGGACCACAAGGAAGGTGCTCAATAAATGTATAACTCCAGGAGGAAATATGACTTGATATTTACAATGTAAGTTTGACTCTAGTAGAAACAGTAAGTTTTAATATATATTTATGACATATATATGTATATGTATACATATATTATAGAGAGATAGCAAGAGAGAGACAGAGTATTGCTCTGTTGCCCAGACTAGAGTGCAGTGGTGTGATCGCAGTTCACTACAACCTCAAGCTTTTGTGCTCAAGCGATCCTCCTGCCTCAGCCTCCCAAGTTGGCAGAAATCTGGTCTCGTTATGTTGCCCTGGTTGGTCTCAAACGTCTGGCCTCATGCCATCCTCTTGTCATGGCTTCCTAGAGTGTTGTGATTACAGGCATGATCTTCCTTGCTTGGCCAATGTATGTTTTCTTAATCTACTCATTAACTTTCTCTTCATACTTGAGATTATATAGTAATGTCATTGAGTTCTTGCTATGCTGCCCAGGCTGGTCTCAATCTCCTGGGCTCAGGTGATCCTCCCACTTAAACCTTGCAAAGAACTGGAAATATGTTAGTTATTATTAAGTCTCCGGACAACGGAATTAATTCCTAAGATCCTGTAAGCTCCGAGAATACAAAGACAATAAGGTATGGTTCCCAATGAGTCTTCCTAGGAGACATGGGTTCTTGATATGCTGCCCAGGTTGGTCCCAATCTCCTGGGCTCAGGTGATTCTCCCACTTCAGCCTTGCAAAACAGTGAGGATATGTTAGTTATTAAGTTCCTGGACAATGGAATTAATTCCTAAGGTCTGTAAGCTCCAAGGATACAAAGACAATCTGGTGTGGTTCCTAAGAGAAGTCTTTCTAGGGGACAGGATGATGCCTAATACAAGCAATGAAAGAAGAGTAGGAAGCAGCCACTTTGAGGACATTTTGTATGTTTGTATATAACAGAAGGATGGGAGCCTGTGGAAAATGGTTGCAGGGAGAACTAATGTTGCCCAGGAAGATGGAGCCCTTTGAGCAAAGATGGCACTCTGGAGAAATGTTAAGTAATTTAATATGGCTAAAGGCTCCTTTGTGAGGTGGGAGGTGGTAAGAAGTGAGAGTTGACAGCATGACAATGCATAAGATCACCTTGAGGAGAAATGCAGTGACTCAAGAACTGAGACTTGGGGAATCCTAGCATTGAAGGGGTAGTTTAGGAAACATGGCCCAGAGAGGTGACATGTTTACTGCCTGCCTTCTCTTCTTTCCCATTCACCCGAAGAGCAGAAGTGCTGTCCAGAATCTTTTCTGATAGAGATCAGATAGGAAAGGGCAGCTTTGGGAGTGGAGGTGGTTATGGGGGTGAAAAGAGAACAAGTCAATCTCCCTAATAAACAGCCAAGAGAGGAGAGACAGGAGTGAGTTAGACAAAAATAGCAACAAAAATTCTACGGCAGGGTTTAGTGGGTTAAAGCCTCCAGAGAAATGGAGAGTAGACGAAGCAGATTTCTGAAGTTCCCATGGGTTATGATCTGAATCTCCTTTGAGGTTCTTTTAGAGAGATAAAATTTGAAATTCCTCTTAAATTATGGACTAAGTTCCTTTGTTTACAGAGACAGAGCTGCGTGAAGCCCTCGTTTGATTACGGTTATTGAAGGACCTGTTGGATAGGCACTAGGGGAACTAAGAGAGTGTAATAATAGTCATAAAAATTTACAGCAGGAGAATTGCTTGAACCCAGGAGGCCGAGGTTGCAGTGAGCTGAGATGGCACTACTGCACTCCAGTCTGATGACAGAGTGAGACTCCGTCTCAAAAAACAAACAAACAAAAAAAATTTACTATTGCTACCATGCTAAACTATTAGTCGTAAAAGTATCAATGGCAACAATAACTGTTCAATTCTAAGAGATAGACATAGTATTATTTCCCTTTCCCTTTCACAGATAAGAAAACTGAGGCACAGACTGGTTGGATTGATTTGCCCAGGGTCACACAACTGGTAGTTGGCAAAGCCAGGAATGGAACCCAGGCGCTTTATTTTACAGAAACCACTGGAATCAATATTTTTACTAAAGTATAGGGTAGTAGAGGATAAAGTTCAAAGTACAAATTATTTTTACTCTCTAATATTTTATTTTCTAAGAAAAGGATTATATTCAATGAATACTTAATGTATACACAGAAGTTCTCCTTTTAAGTTGGAAAACTGTTATAATGTAGTTTAAAGAGTAGTGTCATGGGGTGGGGGAGGTGCATCACCATTCTTTCATAGACTAAAACATTCTTTTCTCTCTCCCATGCACATAGCACCAGGTGGAATGTGGATTTTGAATCAGCATTAGCTGAATTGACATGTTCTATAATACAATTTGCAAGGCACTGTGTGAGTGGCTGCTCACGTATGGTAACACAAAGACATGCCTGCATTTATAACCCCAAGTTTCTAAAGCCACTGGGTTAGTCTGCTTCATAGTTTCCTAATTGAAATGTATGTTTC
Organism: Trachypithecus francoisi; assembly: GCF_009764315.1. Lineage (NCBI taxonomy): Eukaryota > Metazoa > Chordata > Mammalia > Primates > Cercopithecidae > Trachypithecus > Trachypithecus francoisi. Next base: position 55,178,601 of record NW_022681458.1, on the reverse strand, counting down.
CTTTTTTTTGTTGTTAGACAAAGTCTCGCTCTGTCACCCAGGCTGGAGTGCAGTGGCCCACATTACCACAATATCTCAGCTCACTGCAGCCTCCACCTCCTGGGTTCAAGCAATTCTCCTGCCTCAGTCTCCTGAGTAGTTGAGATTACAGGTGCACACCAGCCCACCTGGTTTTTTTTTTTTTTGAGACAGAGTCTCATTCTGTCATCCAGGCTAAAGTGCAGTGGTGCAATCTTGGCTCACTGTAACCTCCACTCCCCAGGTTCAAGTGACTCTCCTGCCTCAGCCTCCTGAGTAGCTGCCATTACAGGTGGCTGCCACTGTACCCAGCTAATTTTTGTATTTTTAGTAGAGATAGGGTTTCACCATCTTGGCCAGGCTGGTCTTGAACCCCTGACCTCGTGATCCACCCACTTCCGCCTCCCAAAGTGCTGGGATTACAGGTGTGAGTGAGCCACCATGCCTGGCTAATTTTTGTATTTTTAGTAGAGATGGGGTTTCACTGTGTTGGCCAGGCTGGTCTTGAACTCCTGACCTCAGGTGATCCACCTCCCTCGGCCTCCCAAAATGCTGGGATTACAGGCATGAGCTATAGTCCATGGCCTGTTTGCTTTTTTAAAAAAGACAAATCCTTGATTTGCAAGACTGCTCATTCAAAATAAACTCATAAAGAATGGCTCAAGAATAAGTGCTTTCAGTAATTTGTAGACCTATTGGGGGTGTGTTGTTCTCTCAAGTTTTGGTGGGTGTACATGTGTTGTCATTTCGTTGACTTCTTCCTTTCCCTGGTCCTCTCACATTTCTTCACTCCACCTTGGTCTGTTGGACCCCTGTCCTAGAATCAGAAGTTGAGGAGCGGGAGACTAACTGGATCTAGCCAGTGTTTAAACTCTTCTGTTTTCCTCACCTGGATGGATTTCCAGGTAGACTGGTTCTCATGTTTTTAAGACATAAAAGACCCTTTGGGTTTATGCATACATATCCGTAGCCTCTTTGGTGTATTAGGAAAGAAGGCAAGAAATAAGCTCGCCTTACACATATTTGCATTTATGTGTAAGGATTTGTGTCGGATTTCCTCTCTCAGTCAGCAATTTAGGCAGATGCTAGAGTATGCCTTGTAAAACATGCCAAAGGTTTTGCTGTATATCTTTTAGTCAAATTAAAAAATGGAAATATTTAATACAATTTTTTTTTTGAGACGGAATCTCACTCTGTGGCCTAGGCTGGAGTGCAGTGGCACCATCTCAGCTCACTGCAACCTCCACCTCCTGGGTTCAAGCAATTCTCCTGCCTCAGTCTCCTGAGTAGCTGGGACTGCAGGCACATGCTGCCACCCTCAGCTAATTTTTTGTATTTTAGTAGAGATGGGGTTTCACCGTGTTGCCCAGGCTGGTCTCGAACTCCTGAGCTCAGGCAATTCGCCTGCCTCAGCCTTCCAAAGTGTTAGGCATGAGCCACCACGCCTGGCTGTTTTTTTTTTTTTTTTTTTTTTTAACACAGGTCTTGTTCTGTCACTCAGGCTGGAGTACAGTGGCAGGCTCATGACTCATTGTAACCTGGAACTCCTGGGCCTAAGCGATCTATCTACCTGCCTTACCCCCCGCATAGCTAGGACTACAGGCATGCACCACACTCCCAGCTAATTTTTAAATTTTTGTAGAAATGAGGTCTCCCTATGTTCCCCTGGAACTCCTGGTCTCAAACAATCCTCCTGCCTCAGTTTCCCAAAGTGCTGAGATTACCGCATGAGCACCTGGACCTGGTCCAATAAATATTATAAATTCAAATTAGGCATTTCACTTCCATTTATATACATATCCTTTTGCAGGATTACTTGATAGTTAATGTATATTGTGATTGAGTTTTAATAGTTACTTTGGGAAAACAGAAATTACTGTTCCAGTACTTACTTGTAAGTAGTTAAAGTCTACACAATGCACTTAAACTTTATCTTGTTCAACAGATTCTGTAGCACATGAAACACTTGAAATATGTAAGAGTCACTTCTCTGGGCACTTTGCTGATTTCGTCTGCTATTTATTCACTGATTCGACACTTTATTGATCCATTACTATCTGCTTGGCAAGGTGCTAGAAAATAGGAATACTAAGAAAAAGGTTAAGGCTCCTATCCTCAAGGCCCTCTCTCAGTACAGTTTGGTCAAGGCTTGATGGAACACAGCAGTGGCAAACAAGCACGAGGGGCCTTATTTCACCGGTGTGCAGTCCTTTTCCAGCTCTGAAATTATGTGTATCCAAACATCCTAAATCAACAAATCAGTTTTTCTAAATCATACAACGGCAGCTAACAAACTGGGAATAAGGCTTCGATTATTCTGACTTGATTTAAAACGATCACTGCCAATTCTTTGCCCTGACAATCCTTTCTTTGACTACTAAGTTAAGCTTTACACACCTCACTTGCAAGAGGCTATGCTGGCTTTCTGGAAATCTGTAATTAAGTTCGGTGTTTGTGGGATGGAGTGTAATTAACGACCATTAATTACAGAGTTTCGTTCGTGAGAGCCTGCCAGACTAAGTAGCAGAAACACGAGAAGCTGATAAAAAGCTTTCCTCGTTTTTAAACAAAAGTCACACGGGACAAGGGAACGTGGGCTGCCCTTGCTTCTCCCGTGGACGCGGGTGGATTGGGACGCTGGACCGTGTCTCCCCGCCCCCGCCCCTACGCCTCCTCCAGTGCTCAGCCTGAGGCCTTCGTCCAGGAGCGCTGCCGCTGACCCAGGCTCAGGAGCTGGGGACCCCGACACAGACTCCCGGGTCTCGGGACAGGCGGCGACTGCACTCACGGAAGTGCGCTAAGCTCTCCCCTGTGGAAGGGCGCCTCTCCTCCCCCACTTCCTCCTCCAGCTTCGCAGCACAGCCTCTCGGGCCGGCTCCTCCTCCTCCCAGGTCTCCTCCCAGTGCCGCCGCGGCTCTCAGGCCCGAGGTGCGGCGCTCACCCCGGCAGTCCCCAGCCTCAGAAGCGGCGGAGCCCGAGGGAAGCCAGGGGCCGTCTGCGCTGCTGTCCCCGCCCCGCGCGCTCTGCGCCCCTCGTCCCTGGCGGTCGCTCCGAAGCTCAGCCCTCCTGCCTGCCCCGGAGCTGTCCCGGGCTAGCCGAGAGCGGCCAGCAAGTTTGGGCGCGCGCAGGCGGCGGGCCGCTGGCACTGGGCGCCTCGGTGGGGCGGGGGGAGGTGGCCACCGCTCCCGGCTCGGCGTCCCGCGCGCACTTCGACGATGGCTTCTCCGCCGCGGCGACGGCTGCGCCTCGGTCCCCGCGGCCTCCCGCTTCTTCTCTCGGGACTCCTGCTACCTCTGTGCCGCGCCTTCAATCTAGACGTGGACAGTCCTGCCGAGTACTCTGGCCCCGAGGGAAGTTACTTCGGCTTCGCGGTGGATTTCTTCGTGCCCAGCGCGTCTTCGTAAGTGGCTGCACTTGGAACCGGAGCCGGCCCCCTCCCCCACCGCGCGCACCCACCCAGCCCGTTTCTCCACTGGGATTGATTTCCGAGAGATCCCGGCGTCTGTCTGTCTCACCCATCCTGCCCCTCAGAGTGGTTTATGTCCTGGGTGGAGGAAATATTTGGGGAAATGAACTCCCCTTGGTACCCATCATCCAGTTACATCCCGCTCCTCACCTCTTAAAATTGGTTAGGGGCAGCGGGAGAGTTTTGAAGCAGACCTGTGCTTAAAAATCGGGATAAGTGGGAAATCAACAAAGGCTGGTCTTGCCGGACTCCCCACCTCCTGTGCCAACGTCGAGGATTTGGTCAATATCATCCCCGAACTTCTTTTTATCTTGTACCAGTTAGGCTTCTTGGTAGCCTTTTTCTGCTTTACAGGCTTAACGCCCGTCCTTTTCAGTCTCCCTAAACAAGCCCTCCCCCACTCTTTCCGCCTCTGTCTGATTCTGTTTCTCCTCACTCCTTTTGCAGACATTCTGATAACTTAAAATGACCATACTGTCCTATTGAATTCATTGTGTCTTATCTCTGGGACTGTCAGACATTTGCACATTTGAGGTTGAACAGATGAATTGAATGTGTCATCTGTTCTTTTTATAGTGATTCACTATTTAGGTCATTGTTCAGAAGGAACAAGGGTGTTTGCTGAGTTTTCACTCACTGCAGGTCATTTGAATATTGCAGTATTTCATAATTCAGTTATGTTTTCAAGTTGCCAGCGTTCCACGTTGAAAGGGCCGTCAGGATTTGTAACAGTTATTGTCATTATCGTGTTAGAAATCGTCTCCGACTTTACTGAATGCTGACATCATTCTCACCACCCCACCCCCATGGTAGCGTTAGGAGTACTGTTTTAATGAGTGTTCACTGTTTTTTTTTTTCTTTTTTCTTTTTTAATGATGTTTAAATCTTGTTTTCAAGAGAGAAACTGTTCTTAGGGTGCCTTCTAAACGCTTAGACATTGTAACAACATATTTTTGTTAGCATATTTTCTGTATAAGATGTCCCTTCGGGGTGAAGTGGAGGATAATTTTGACAGTTAGTACGTGGATAGGACCATCTTCCACTACATACATGCCTAATTTGAGGGTGGTCTTAACGTTTTTCTATGACTGGTTTAGAATATTCAGCAGAATTTAGTCTTAGTGTTTTTCTGAATGTTACTGAGTATCATTCATTTTGGTAACAACCTTCGCAGCAATACAGATTGGATGCAGTTAGTGGAAACTTTGTTAGCGGAGACATTATTTTATGTAGCAAGCTTAGTTTTATTTGTTGTTAGCAGTTACAGTGCTTTCTGTGAGACCTGGTGCACAGATTTTCCAACATGATAAAAATCATTATTTAGGCAACATTTACCAATTTCACATTCCATTTAGTCATTTTAGTCAGCGTTATCTTTTTATTTATTATTTTTAACCACAGAGGTGAATACCAAACATTATCTTTAAACATTTTTGTTTTCAGATACTTTCAAGTGTATGCCTTTATGAGACGGAACATTTTAGTTGCTCCCAAGGGTTCAATTTTAGATTTAATTTGTACAGAAATTCTAATGATTTTGAAAATATATGTCTTCGGTCAAAAATTCACATTTAAATACTTAATACAAAAATTAACCAGACGTGGTGGTGCACACCTGGAATCCCAGCTCTGTGGGAGGCTGAGATGAGAGGATTGCTTGGAAAGTGGAGGTTGCAGTGAATGGAGATTGTGCCACTACACTCCGGCCTCGGCGGCAGAGAGAGACTGTCTGAGAAACAAAAACAAAATAAAAAACAAAAACAAAACAACAACGAAAAACTTTAAAGTTAATGGCAGTGTTTTACAAATGTTACTGTTAATTCTTCAGCAATGCTCTAAGTTTAGTATAAGATAAATGAGAGGCTGATAAACTTCAAGTGTTGTTTTTTTTTCCTTTGGAAAATGCAGTAATGTTGAACTATTCATGATATTTACTACTGCTGATGACAAGCCAGGGTGACTAATCTTTGGCCGCTCATTATAATCAATGACTATGTTATGACCTCACAGGTTTACATGACTTCACTCATAGACCTTTAATGATAAGGAGAAATTGAACTTGGGTTTGGTTTCATATAATATTTTGAAATATTCATCAGCAACTTTGTTACTGATAGACTAGAGAGGCTTTAGGTATAGGTAACTTAAAAAATGGAAACCAACCTTGAGTTTTTTTTTTCTTTCTTTTTAAATGAAATGTGTATGAACAGAGGTTTTTACTCCCTGAGCTTTTCAGATTTAACAAAAATTCATGTAAAATTATGCTGAATTTTCTTTTTTTTTTTTTTTGAGACGGAGTCTCGCTCTGTCACCCAGGCTGGAGTGCAGTGGCCGGATCTCAGCTCACTGCAAGCTCCGCCTCCCGGGTTTAAGCCATTCTCCTGCCTCAGCCTCCCAAGTAGCTGGGACTACAGGCGCCCGCCAACTCGCCCGGCTAGTTTTTTTTTTGTATATTTTAGTAGAGACGGGGTTTCGCCGTGTTAGCCAGGATGGTCTCGATCTCCTGACCTCGCGATCCACCCGTCTCGGCCTCCCAAAGTGCTGGGATTACAGGCTTGAGCCACCGTGCCCGGCCTTATGCTGAATTTTCTAAAAGGGCATTTTAAATTTAGCAAGCGTTGGAATCCAAGGTACATGGGATGCCATTTCCAATATTACCAGTTGCATTTATTGTTATTTGGTATTACCATCAACTTTTAAAAGAAGAAAAGCCACATAATGAAAAAGTATTTGTCAATTCAAGAGTGCCTTTCTTCTGAGGGGAGAAGGATTCATGAGGAACAGTGGTTATGACGTCCACTCCTGTTGCTTTTTCCAGTTTTGGTGTCCACATACCTTGGGGAAGCTGTAGAATTATTTTCTGCCTAATTTTTCTCTTGATAGAAAATTATTATTGGATTATCTGCATAGTTTTGTTGTGAAAATTAATGAGTATTTATTAAAGGGAAGGACAGATAAAGTACTAAGCAAAATGTTAAGGCGGCCCCTCAAAAAGTCACTCCAGAAATGAGTCATGTTTGAAATAAAAATTCCCAAAAATAGTGATTTTCAAAATTATGAAAAATAAAGCATGTGCATTCTGTTTTTTTTCCCCTGTAAGCATTTATGCTGTATTGTAAAACTAAAATTTAAAGACTATATGCAGGCCAATAATTAAAGTCATACTTTTCTTGTGGTGACTAATTGGAAAAATTAAAAATTACATCCTAGGTTTAATCATAATGATGACATCTTATTTTGGTAAACGTATTTTATAATTTGCTAAGCACTTATATCTCATTTCATTCTGTAGCCCACACCACCAGCGGGGAAGTAAGGGGAAGCAGATATACTCATTCTTACAGATCAGGAGGAAACGGAGGCAGAAGAGTTTTCAGTCTAGTTATTTGAGTAGGTTGGTGTGAGTAGAGGGTAAGAAAGGGAGGGATCTGAAGACAGGGTGTAAAATTCAAATCCCACTTTTTAAAATTCAGATATTGAATTTTTAAAGAAAATAACTGAACAATTTTAAAATTCTTTAAATATATGTCATACAGTTCTCATTTTATGTATTTCTTTATTTTAAAATAATGCTATGATGAATAACACTGGATTCTTGCCTTTTCCCCCATTAAACACTAATGGAGCCTTATCTTACAGTTGACAATGTGTAGATGTGTGTGTCTTACAAGCAGAAGGTCCTTCAATGGTTCTCAGTCCTGACTTCATGTTTTCAATATCTGAAAGCCTTTTAAGTAAAACTCCTGCCCTGGCTGTATCTTAAATCTAAAAGTAGATCTCTGACTTGATATTCCAGTGGCCTGGCCTATAAATCATTTCTCATTGACTAGCCTGTCTTAACTCAATTTAACTAAAAAGGAACTCTTCACCAAGAGATGTCAGTTGCACCTCTGTTTCTATTAATGGTGGCATCATTTTCTCTGTAACCTTGGAAATAATTTCATATTCCTCCCTCTCATGTTCTATTTCTGTGTCTCTCCTACTTCACCACCTTAATATCAGTCAGTGATTAGTCAGCAGGCAGAAGCTCCTAGAAATTCTTCCTTCTACTCCTTATTTCAGTATAGTTATGACAAGTGTAGTCCATGGCACTCAGGTCCTCCCCAATCCCTCTGCCCATCATTTGGCTCTTAAACCTGCAGAACATCTTATCTGTTTCTATTTGTTTTATCTTTCTGTAACATCCTTTTTCATCCTGATATTCCGTTGCAAAAATTTTCATAATAAAGCTTCCGTTGCCAGCAAGAAAGTCCAAACTGCTTAACATGGATTAAGGTCACTTGCAATCTGTCCCAACCTGTGTGTATTATTAAAACTTCATGTACCATTTCTACTCTTACCATTTTAACTGTTTTCACAACACTTTACAAAATGATGCCAGCTCATTTTTTATAAACTTCAGAGTAGCTCTGACTAGATTGGTTGATTTTTCTCATCATAAATAATATAAATGTATATTAGGGGACACAAAATTAGACTATAATTTTATTCTTTAGGAAGCAATTCCTGTATTGATTACTTCTGATTAAGGACATAACAATGTTTTATAGAGCATAAGACAAGGGAAAATATATGGAAATTGTAGTTACTGCTTCTGTTTTACATCATGTGGTTGTTAACTGGCATTTTTGTTTTTCTTTTGATTCAAAAAAGCATTTTTTAAAAAATGAAAAGTAAATCTGAAACTGGAATTGTAGCTTTGAAATAACGTACAGTACTATTTCATACACATTTATTTCTATATACATGTATGATAGTTTTTCAGAAGTTCCTTTTGGTGAAGACTCATTGATCAACTCAGAGTCAGCTAAATATATTAAACATGCTTTATCTTAGGTCAGTGCTGAAAGCAGACAAACAAGTTAGTTTATTTGGAGGGTTTGAAAAATGGACTTGTCATTGTTTGGCAGGTTGCCCCTCCTTGGTTGTCAAGGTCACATTCCCTGAATCAACTGCCCTTCAAGTACACTTTGGATAGGGAGTGCATCCAAAGGCATCCTCCTGATTGGTTCCTCTGAGCCTCTTGTCTGTCTCCCGCTCATTTCCTCCTCTGATACCTCTCCCTCCCTATCTCTCTCTCTTTTCTCTTTTTCTGTCTTTTGTCCTTCCTTTCTTTTTCTTTTCCTCTATCTCTTTTCCTCCTTTCCATCCATCTTTCTGTCCCCTCTCCCAAACTCAATCCTTTATATTTTAGCACTTCTTGGCGTGGATGTAAACCTTAATTTTGAAGTCCCAGAGAGTTATTTAATGGCAATGTTTCCAGTCATTAAAAACAATGTAGAGGATGAGGATTCTGATGATGTTCTTGGACACACTTTTTGGAGGGAAATGGAGTCTATCAGGAGAGAGTTGCAGGCATAGGAAATTAAGTCACTCAGCTTCAGATTTACACTGCTCATCAGTGAAAACTCTTGTCAACCTTGCCTCACCCTGTGTATTCTCCCCACCTCTCCACTATTGATAAGAAATGTTTAAGCCAATTTTTCTACCTTTCTTTCTCTTTTTCTTCTTCCTTTGAGTTAATCACTGGACCATTAATGGCCCTTTGAAAAAATTGAGGAAAGAAAAGCCCTTTTAAAGACAGAATTTAAGTTTTACATTTTCTACTCTTTTAGGGAATAACTTATTAATGGCATCAATTGTTTTCAGGACCAAGGTGATAATTAAATACCATCCTCTTGTATTTTCCTGGTATTTCAGATTTTCTAAGTTTGCATTTATTATCACCCTCAGAAAATTTCTTTTTAAAGTAATTATAGTGGGCATTGTCTCCATTCAGTAAAAAAGGGAACAGAGATTCAAAGTTACTCCTTCAGTTGATTTGCAGTGTCTGTAAATTTTAATTCCAAACTGTTTCCATTAGATAGTGTTGCTTAGATCACAAACTTTTTTTTTTTCCTGGTCTGTCAGTTTTCTTACCCTAATTAAGCTGTTGTACACATTCATTAGTCATTCTTAGATGAAATTCAAGTAACAATTATTTTTATAGAGTATTTTATTAACTTTGTTTTTTGTAGTGTGTGTTCCTTTTTTTTTTTTGAGATGGAGTCTCGCTCTGTTGCCAGGCTGGAGTGCAGTGGCACGATCTTGGCTTGCTGCAACCTCTGCCTCCCGGATTTAAGCAATTTCTGGCTAATTTTTGTATTTTTGGTAGAGATGGAGTTTCACCATGTTGGCCAGGCTGGTTTTGAACTCCTGACCTCAAGTGATCCGCCTGACGGGGCCTCCCAAAGTACTAGGATTACAGGTGTGAGCTGCCGCGCTTGGCCTGTGTTGCTTTTTATTCCTTAGTTTTTTTATATAGCATCTTTTATCACCTTGTATCCAGTTTTCTATGCAAATATTTGTTTTTCACTATGCAACTTCCTCGTAAGACTTTAACATATGTCTAAGATAATTTTGCTTTCTCCGTCTCTTCATTGTTCTCTTTAAAACACTTAAATATCTTAATGATAAGTTTCATATCGAGATGGCATTTTGTATGAAAAACTTCATTCCTCTGCTTTTTTCCCTCACAAATTTGGCATGTAAATATTGACACATTCCTTTTATATTATTCTGCCATTTCTGTGGCATTTCACCAATGTGCAAGTCTGCACATGAAGGTATGCTTAGGAAAACTTAATGAACATCCATATTTGTACACCTGAGTACCATCATTTCATGCCTAAAATGTGCAAATAGCCTGATGAAAAGCAACAGGCTTGTTCCTGGTCTTATCCAAGGAACTCAAGCTGTGTGCTGCCAATAGAGTGCTGTTTTCATTCAGAGAACTCTCCTACTGGGCTCTTTTTCTCTGTCTTTGTTGAAGGCCTTCTCCTAATAACTTTCTAGCTCTCTCTGTCTTACAGTGCCAACTAAAGAAAGTATCTGAAACCCAAAATTAAGTAGAGATGTTACATAAGGAAATTGTTTTAAGAGTAATTTAAATAATTGGATGTTTAATAGAGGATGCTTTCTGCATTTTTGAGAAGTTCAGACATAGTGGAAATGACTTATTTATATATGGCTACTTTAAGATTGAGACATAGCTATTGAATTGACTTTGCTACACCACTGTCTATTTAAACTTTTCTTGAGTTCTTATGTGGCAGGCTTAAAAGATGAATTAGAGTACCCTGCATTCAAATAAGCAATTTATCATAAGATAGGCAGAATAGTTTTGACCAAAAAATTATAAAAGATATTGTAAGACAGGGATCCCCAGCCCTCGGGCCATGGACGAGTACTGGCCCACAGCCTCTTAGGGACCATGCTGCACAGCAGGAAGCAAGCAGCAGGAAAGTGAGCATTACCACCTGAGCTCTGCCTCCTGTCAGATCAGCGGTGGCATTAGATTCTCATAGGAGAAACACTATTGTGTGAACCCTGTTGTGAAGTGTGCATGCAAGGGATCTAGGTTACATGCTTCTTATGAGAATCTAATGCCTGATGATCTGAGTTGGACAGTTTTATCCTGAAAGCATCCCCCTCTATGTCTGGGGAAGAAAAGGTTGGGAACCACTGCTGTAAGGTACTATTTGAAGACAATCCAGAAGTGATTTTTGCTTGTAGGTTTCCAGGCAAAGCCTGAGAACCAATTTTCCTATCCTGACCTAGAACCTGGTATTATCCACAACACTTGAGAACGTGTACATACCTGTGCTTATATTACTCTCTTTAGGACTACTGTGGCAATGACCCAAGCAAGCACTATTCAACCCTGAAAAGCAAACTTACCTGAACTGTTCTTTTGCTCTAGTATGCACTCAAAATGAAAAGGGGTAGTCGTGTGATTTTGGGGTCAAATTTTAGACCTGTTAAAAAATTGTGTATGTAATAAATTTACATATTATAGTTTACACACACACACACACACACACAAAGTTTCACTGTGTTAACCAGCTCTGCTCTAGATAAAGAACCAATGGGGTTTTGATGACGAGCTGCTCTCTTAGTTATGGGAGGTGGGGACTCTCTTACTTGTAGCCTTTTTTTTTTTTTTTTTTTTTTGAGACAGTTTTCCTCTGTTGCCCAGGCTGCTGGACTGCAGTAGTGCCACCTTGGCTCACTGCAACCTCCACCTCCTGGGTTCAAGCAATTCCTGCCTCAGCCTCCTTAGTAGCTGGGATTACAGGCTCATGCCACCACGCCTGGCTAATTTTTTTAAATTTTTAGTAGAGATGGGGTTTTGCCATGTTGGTCTCGAACTCCTGACCTCAAGTGATCCGCCTGCCTCAGCCGCCCAAAGTGTTGGGATTACAGGCGTGAGCCACTGTGCCCAACCTCTTTTTTTCTTATAAAAGATTTTTGCTGAATGAAAACTAAGTTCATTTTCTACCCAGAATCATTTTGCTGTGATAGGAGAGAGCCAACATTCGTCTTTTACTGATGCCAAATATGACTGCATGAAGCTCTATTAAACAGGGCGTGGTTTGGTTGGGAGTTACATCTTTATTTTGAATTTGTGGATTTTTAAGATAAGTGTCAGAAAATGGGATTATTCGTAACCCTGCAATTCGTACAGCCAGCTTTTGTCTAGTGTAGATGAGATTTGTCAGCTACTACCCAGAATAAGACATTGATTTTAAGAGTTCAAATGAATGTGTTCCATATTTAAGATGTGCATTTCTTCTAATTTCACAAAAAGGTGAAAAGCAATTGTAAATGTTTCCTTTGCCAGGATAATTTAAGTGACTTAGTATTTAATGAAATAAAATTGTTATGGTGATAGCATTTTAGGACTGTTTTTGTCTACCTGTATCCTGTTTTACCTGACAGAATTCCCCCATCTGTGTTCTGATATAGCATACTGTCTCTCAGACAGGGCTTCAGACTACAATTGGATAACTCACAGATATCTCAAACAAACATATTGATAATAGAATTCATGGTTTTTCTGTAAATACTTATTTTATCTTATTTCTTGAGACAGGGACTCGCTGTTTCACCCAGGCTGTTTGCTTACTTTCTAGCACTTGTAATCACAGCTCACTGCAGCCTCAATGTCGGGGACTCAAGCCATCCTCCTGTCTCAGCACCCAGCTCCACCCCCAAAGTTGGGACCACAGGCACATGCCACCACACCCAGTGAATTATTTTATTCTTTGTAGAGATGAGGATCTTACTGTGTTGCCTAGGCTAGTCTTGAACTCCTGTAAGTACTTAATCTGCCTTCTGCTTCTTTGCTCTCTAGGCTTTTCTCCCATCAATGCACTCAAGAAAGAAACCTAGGTGGCATTCTTAAATGTCTTTTCTCTCATATTCAGGCCTCCAGCTATTGCTGTTCTACTCCAGATGTTTTTTTCCATCTGTCATCTATCTCTCCACCCACCCTCCTACTGCAGATCATGCTTACCTGCTCCCTGAGTTGTGGTCAGCCCTTTGCTTTCCTTGTTCCATTTTTTTCTCCCTCTCCCTTAATGCTTTCCCCATAAGGCATAAAATTTAGTTTTCTTTAGTAGATGATTTCATTCTTCTCCTTAAAAAACTTGGTGTCTTCAAATGAACCTTGGGATTAAACAAAGTTTAACCATGGCCAAAAGGCCCTGTTTGACTTAGCTATTGCCAGGTTCCATGACCTTATCTTGTGCCACTCCTGGCTTGCCCTCTCCTTCAGCTATACCTTTCTTCATAGCGCCTGAAAGTTCTTTCTTGCCCGGGTCTTTCTCCTTCTGCGTTGCGTATTCCCTCCATCTTTTCATTCTACTTCCCTCATCCCCACTCCCCACGCCCCTCCATCCTCAATACACAAATGCTCCTAGGCACCCTCCTTCTGATCCTGTGCATCTTAATGTTGTGGTGAGTTCCTTAGAAATAACTTCTCAGTCTACTTTATCTAAAAGAGGACTTTCTTCCCCATTCTTTAAAGACAATTTCCTTAGAGAGACTTCCCTTTACCTAGAGGAAATCTTTCCCTTCTCATCCTTGGAGATAACTGCTCTGTCTAAAGAAGATCCCCCCTCCCTATTGCCAAAAATCTCTCTCAGCTAATTTTTTGCTTACGTGGTAGGACTTGTAATAGTGATTTGTTTGTTGGCAGTTTCTTGCCTTTGCCTCTAAGAGAATTTAAGCTAAATTCCTCCATTAAGAGCAGGAACCAGCTGCGCACAGTGGCTCACGCCTGTAATCCCAGCACTTTGGGAGGCCAAGGCAGGCGGAGGTCAGGAGTTCAAGACCAGCCTGACCACAATATGGTGAAACCCTGTCTCTACTAAAAATATAAAAATTAGGCAGGCGTGGTGGTGGGTGCCTGTAATCCCAGCTACTCAGGAGACTGAGGCAGGAGAATCACTTGAACCAGGGAGGCAGAGGATACAGTGAGCCAAGATCATGCCATTGCATTCTAGCGTGGGTCACAAGAGCAAGACTGTCTCAAACAAACAAACAAACAAAAAAATTAAAAGAAAAAAAAAAAACCAGGAACCAAGGTAGTTTTATTCATCTGGTATCTCTAGTGCTAGGGACCTTGCTTTATGTAGAAGAAACACTCAGTGCATGTCTTTTATGAAGGAATAGAAAATAACAAAAGAAAAGATCTCTTTAGAATTAAAAATTTCACTCCTAATTATTGTGTCTTTGGTTTATTTTACCTTAATGAAAAAGAAATTGAATAGTGGTCCTAATCTTTGACCAAGAATTGATTTGATTAATCTTATGATAAGAAATTGTTTTTATTAGTTAGCTATTACAAAAATTAAGCCTAGTCCATGAAGTGAGACCCCCACCCCTACAAAAAATTTTTTAAAAAATTAGCTGAGCATGGTGGCATATGCCTGTAGTTCTACCTACTCAGGAGGCTGAGGCAGGAGGATTGCTTGAACCAGGAGTTGGAGGTTGGAGTTGAGCTGAGTTATGATTGTGCCATTGCACTCCAGCCTAGGTGACAGAGCAAGACCTTGTCTCTTGAAAAAGAAAAAGTAGAATAAAATAAAAATATACAGCAATATTTTTAATTCAAGATAATTTTTTCTAAATGGAAAAATAATATTTATAACTATACTTTGGAATAATTTATTTAGAATGTATTTATATTTTTTGCTCAACATTCAGGATATAGAAAATGCATAGCAATTCTCACACGCGTGCGCGTGCACACACACACACACACACAAGCACACACCAGAACACCAAAACAAAACTTTCCTGCCTGTAGGGAGCATGCATTTTTAACAGCTTTACTGAGATATTTGACATACAATAAACTGTACATATTTAAAGTGTATGATTGACCTGCAAAAATTCCTAAATGAATGTAACCCTGAACTTGCCTTATAAAGTTATCAGGAAAATAAACGATATCAAATTATGTATGCATGCAAGAGAGTACCAAATGAATAATGGAGATTATGCTCTCAGTGAATAGTAAATGGTTTTAAAAAATATTTGTTGATAAGAGAATGGTTGCTCCTCATAAATCAGAAGATATTGCTTACGCTTTATTTCATTTAAACTTTTGTCTACCCCTTTTGTATTTTAGCCGGATGTTTCTTCTCGTGGGAGCTCCCAAAGCAAACACGACCCAGCCTGGGATTGTGGAAGGAGGGCAAGTCCTCAAATGTGACTGGTCTTCTACCCGCCGGTGCCAGCCAATTGAATTTGATGCAACAGGTAAATATTGATGCACAATTTTCTTTTCATTGATTTCATTTGATTGTTTTTTAGCAATTGGTTTAAATGTAGCCATTTAATACAATAATATATATATGCACCTCAGACCCACAGGGAAAATTATGGAAAGACAAACGATTTATTACATGATTTTTTCCTACAATTTTTTTGATAGATGAAAGTATTAAAATTACGTTGTATTTCCTTTGGTTCAGATGTCTTCTGCCATAAACTGATAGTGTCAACCCACAGAAATTTGGGATGAATCTATTAAGATTTTTTTTTACTTTTTCTGAGAATCAGGAGCTCATAGGCACAGAAAGACTTTTTTGCTGCTTCTCTGTCAACCAAAGTGAAGCATGATTCACTGATTATTGTAGAAGACCAAATATCAGATCATGAATATATCCAAGCCTTGGGCTGTGCTATACAAAGCAGTTGAGGAGGCCAGGCGTGGTGGCTCATGCCTGTAATCCCAGCACTTTGGGAGGCTGAGGCGGGGGGATCACAAGGTCAGGAGTTCCAGACCAGCCTCAGGAACATGTTGAAACCTTGTCTCTACTAAAAATACAAAAATTAGCTGAGTGTGGTGCACGTCTGTAATCCCAGCTACTCAGGAGGCTGAGGTAAGACAATCTCTTGAACCTGGGAGGTGGAAGTTGCGATGAGCTGAGATCACGCCACTGCACTCTAGCCTGGATGACAGAGGGAGACTCCATCTCAAGAAAAAAAAAAAAAAAGCAGTTGAGGAATCTTTTGCATTCAAGTAGACTTAGGTGATGTAAACAACACTTACCAAGACTTTGTTGGGAAAATTATATATTATGGTTCTGATAACAGGAGAATTTTATCTTAGGGACAAATTTCAGTGTCAGGATTGTGGTAGCAAGGAGAAAAATAGCATGCAAAAGATGAGAAATAAGTTTTACATTTTTACCAGTGAAATAAAATATGCAGAATTCTGTACACATTTATATTGGTATATTTATTTATATTTGTGAAATCTTAGATAATCGTTAAGGAAATAGTGTGACATACTTCTAGTATAATAGTCTTACGAAATTTTTTGTTGATTCTGATTTGCTGGCTTTGACAGAGTGCTTTAAGATAAACCTACACAAAAGTAATCCTTTTTTCCATATTGTTATTTCCTGCCAGTACTAAAATTTATTGATGCTGGGAAATATGTCAGTGAAACAGGAATCATGATGTGGACTGTTCCATTTGACATTGTGATCAGTGCCAAAATGATTGTTAGTCATTAAGCCAGCTGTTAATGGGAACCAGATCACATGCACATGTTTTTAGGGGTTTTTTTTCCATTTGAAATTATCTACATTAAACCCTGTTGTATTTTTCCATATATGGCTAATACTTGGAAAACTCCAAGAGTTTGTAAAAAGGCTCAATTTTACCATAAATGGAGAAATACCTGTGACTCAGAATATGATGGTTTTAGGGCATTTATTGTCTAACAAAATATGAGAACTAATAAAACGAAACCACAGTTTAGATTTTGATAGGTCGAACTGTTCAGATGTTTCTATACTTAACACCATAGGTTTTTGTG
Source organism: Trachypithecus francoisi (assembly GCF_009764315.1). Classification (NCBI taxonomy): domain Eukaryota; kingdom Metazoa; phylum Chordata; class Mammalia; order Primates; family Cercopithecidae; genus Trachypithecus; species Trachypithecus francoisi. The sequence goes on along the minus strand of NW_022681458.1, from coordinate 55,161,958 downwards.
TATTGCAGGATAATTTATTGCTTCAGATAATTTTTTGTTTATTGAAAATAATATATGCACATGGTAAAACAAATTTTAAACAGTCTTAAAGCGTGTACAATGAAACATACAACTCACATCAGTCTTCTCAGAGACAATCACTTTTTTGTTTTTTGTTTTTGAGATAGGGTCTCGCTCTGTCACTTGGGCTGGAGTGCAGTGGTGTGATCATGGCTCATTGCAGCCTCCGCCTCCCAGGCTCAAGTAATCTTCCCACCTCAGCCCCACAAGGAGTTGGGACTACAGAGGTGTGCCACCAGCCCGGCTAGTTTTTATGTATTGTTTTTTTAAAGAGATGGGGTTTTGCCATATTGCCCAGGCTAGTCTCAAAACATCTGGGCTCAAGCAGTCTGCACCCCTCAGCCTCCTGAAGTGCTGAGACCTCAGGTGTGGCCTACTGTGCTCAGCCTGAGGCAATCACTCTTAACAATTTCATTTATCCTTCTAGAATTTTCTTATTTCTATATATGTATGCATCTTTGAAGGAAAGGCAGCTCAAAAATCTAATGCCTCCCCACACTGTTCTAACAGTAAAAATCTCTTGTAGATCTTTCCTTATCGATATATGAATTTACCTCATATTTTGTAAATCACTGATACTATTCTCTTGTATATGTGTACCTTATTTGCTTAAATTATATGTTCTACTAGTGGATACTTCGATTATTTCCAGTCTTTTATTATGAACACTGCTGTAGTGAAAATGTTATACACATGTATTTGTACAAATATGTGAATATATCTGTATGATAAAGGAGATCTTTGGATATATATATTTAAAGTTTTGTTAGGTATTATAAACTTTCCCTCACAGAAGTTTACACCCCTCCAGTTATGTTTTGAAACCCATGGCAACCTCATTTATTACCGTATTTTTGAATCTTTGTCAGTTTTGTAGGAGGAAATAGTATCTGTTATGGTAATTTACATTTCTTTAATTAATAGTAAGACTGAGTTTCTTCATATTTGTTGGTAAGCCTTCAGTATCCCTTTTCTTGTGAGCTACTTTTAGTATATTTGTACGTATTTTCTATTCATTTGTGATTTCAATAAATGAGTCTCAGTTTATAGCACTCTATCCTTTCAGTGTTTAGTCCAGAATCTGGAGCCATGTTTGACATTGCATCTTTCAGTAGGTCAAAATGTAACTGTTTCTTATCAGTCCACTGCTAATATCCTGGTCCAAGCCACTATTGTCTCCCATCTGGACTATTGTCCTAGATTTTTTAATTAAGGCACTGTCAGCAACGAGATGGCACATTTAAATTGGGGTAATTTGACTATTTACAGAGGACTGTGCAGGTACCTGGGGATTGATTGTATATCAGCACTAGTTAAAATGTGGCCTCTAGGCCTGAAGGCAGTGGTTCCCAGAATCTGAAAACAGAATACTAGGTGTAGAGAGCCACGTGACAGGAGCTGTGGCTTTTTTCAGAGGGCAGGAGCCAGCCCCAAATGACCAGAGGATTAAAACAATGAGCTCACTCTGCTTCCTCCCTTTGATTCTCTGTGCTGTTCTGTGCCTCATAAACAGTAGACACTTTCCCACCTCACCCTTACCTGGGCTGTGTTTCCTGCCGGGACATTCTTTCCCTAAACGTTCACTGAGTATCTGCTTCAACATCATTTTGAGAATGGCTCAAATATGATCTTCTCAGTGATGCCCTGACCATCTTACTTAAAATTGCATCTCCCCCTTCTCACCTTGTACTTCCATCCTCTTCTCTATGTTTTCCAGTAGTGCTTACATTGTTATATGTTATTTATTTGTTTTTAGTGAATGTCTCTTTCCTTCAATTAGAATGTAAGTTCCATGAGGACAGTTTTTTATCTTTGTTCATTGCTGAAACTCCAGGGCCTAGAACATTGTCTGGTGCCCGGCACAAGTTAGTGCCCAATAAATTGAAGAGATGAATGTACGATAAGAAGTTTTTGTATTTGGAAATACATAAAGTCCTTTAGTTGTCATAGATGTACATATATATATATATATATAATATATTTATATGTATAATACATATATTCTTATGTATATGTATATCTTTTGTCCCTGTTTATGATATTTCTGTAATCCTTTTGTATAACTTCTGAGACCTCCCCAGTGGAAAAGAAATTAAGACCTTAATTTTTTTACGTTAGTATTTTTATTCAAATGGTGTTTATTTGAATGTAAGAGGACAACATAGATTTAAATAACCCAGTCAAGAAAATGTATATCTAAAACAGCCACATTAAACTATATTGTATTGAGTTTCAAGGAAGAAATGCTTATAGCTTATAGCATCTTGCTAAACTTTCTTTATGTCTCTCTCCCAAGGAACTCTTTATCCCATCCTAGACCAAACATATAAGCATCTCTACAATACAAATGTCTTTTCTCTTTTTTATTATCTCAAGGGAGACAGAGGCTGAGCAGATATGTGGGGTTTCTGAAGGCAACCTCCCTGGGGATCAAACTCTGGTTCTGCCAGTTACCAGCTGTTGATGTTATACAGGTTACTATTAGGTTACCCTCTTCCCCCTAGTGCAGTATTCTCATCAACCTGCTCCATAGGTGTGGATTACACTGAATGAGTTAATTTACATATAGGTGAAGACTTTTAAAGTGCTTAGGACAGGGATTGGCATACTGAAATGGCTCAGTAAATATGAGCTGTTTCAAGTCACTATTCCTCCCTTTTACCTTCTTAGAGACCCTCCCTATTCCTTCATTTTCTCTGTATCCCTGCTGCATTCTCCCTTTTCCTTTCTTCCCCAATTTTGAAGTATGTTTAAAGTTTTTTTACCTGAAAAACTAATCAAAAACTGTTTTCCCTTGAAGATGTATCTTTTCTTAGTCATATCTTTCTCTTTTCTTTCCTTTACATCCATGATGTTTGAATACATATTGTGTCTTCATCACTTGCCATGCTTCAACCCAATAGAATCACTGTTGGGTTGTGGCACCGACCCAACCCAGCAGTGATTCTATCTGCGATTGTTAGCAGCAGCCTATTTGCTGGCTTCAGTGGATGGTTATGGTCCCTCATCTCTTCGGGCTGCTCTTTTACAATCACCCCATTGGCCATTCCCTCCTTAAAGTTTCTGCTCTTTGTCTGCTTGACGTGATCACATCCTTTTATCCCTCCTAAACTTCTTGATACTATTGTGGGCTTTCCTCTTTGACCCTTTTTCATCTCTCCATTATTTGTTATACCTATGGTGTCATGAAAAGGAATAGGCCTTTTGGTTAAACAGACATGGGCTCAACTCTAGCCTCTGTCATTTTTTTCTAACATTACCTTGGGAAAATTACCTGCCATTCTCCTTTGTATAATACATTCCAGGGGTGATCATGAAAAGTATAAATTGGTTAGTTTATTTACTTTCTTGTGTTTCTGAGCCCAGAACAGATTTTAATGCTTAAAAGTGCCCTGTCCTCATGTTTTTAATATTTGGGAAATAATTTACTTTATGAAATAGTCTCAAGAAAATTAGCTGTAATTATATGATGTGGGAGACATTACAACACTTTGTCATTATTCACATTTTTTTAAACTTCTGGGAAGAACTTTGGTATGCCCATGTGACTTTTTCTGGCCCATAAAGCATGAGCAGAATTGTGTCATTTCTGGGTGGCAGGGTTTAAGAGCTGAGGCATTATTCTGCCCCTTCCCAGGTGGCGTAGTGAGTAGTGATAGTTTAAATGGTAGAACTTCTGTCAACTTGAGGCCTGTAGTAAGGAAGACATAAAGCTTAGACTCTTACTCATATGTGTGTGTACAAAAAAAAACTATTGTTATTTTTAACTACTTGAAATTTGGGGGATGCTTGTTACCATAGCATCATGGAAACTAAACTGAATAACACATATAGGGATATTAAAATGGAATATTATCAATAATCAGCTGCTGGAAAATGGTTATTAAAACCACTTTCTATTCTGCATGCCAGTTTGGTCTTCCTTTAAGTTTCTAGTCTGACTTACTGAGTATCTGAGTGACTAAATGACTAGGTATCATTGCTTATGCTAAAAATGGCCCCAGATGTTAAGTTGCATTTGGATTGGGAGAAAGTATAAATAGACTAAGTACCTGATAGGGATATCATAGCTTTGGGGTTCCTTGAGTATAGTGACTTAAAACTGGCATGTGTTTTGTGGCCACTCTGGAAGCTATAGCTATAGAGTTGTTGCAAAAGATGTCATTTCTGTGGGGGCAAGAGGCTTTGAAGCCCGAATGACTCCTGTGTCTACTAGGTTTTGTTTCTTCAAATCTGAGCCGTCACCTGGCGGGGCAAAGAGAAGTACTCTGGACAGCTGGGTGGACAGCTGTATAGGAAAGTTCATGTAAGGATTCTCAGAGGTATGTCTGGTTCTGTCCTGCTGGAAAGCTGTGATTCTGTCTTATATCCTTGTAGATAGACTGGTGCTGCATATGGCCTTTGGTAGTTTTCTGAGTCTGAAAAATTTGAGACTTAAGAAGCCCCAGATGATTGTTGCATCAACATTTGAAGTTTGTGACTGTATGAAATATTCTAGGCTAGTTGCTGCATAGTCTGTTTCTCCTTTTAAAAAACAGAATAGTAATTATATTCCTTCCTACGAAAAAGAACAAACCTCAGCTAGCTCTAGAATCACAATAAACAATTTTATAGTAAAGTGCTTGGAGATACTCTAAATGCTTGGCATTAAGTAATATTTTGTAAAATGGTCCTTTCCTCTCCCATTTGCCTTTTAGGTCAGGTTCTGCCATACCGGTAGTCTCAGTGCACTGAGTACAGTTTTCTTTCTTTATTAAGCTGAATTTTTTGTTGATGTTTTTTTTCTTACTGATGTTATAGTATGTTTGTTTCCCTGAGTAGACTATAAGCTATCTAAAGGCAGGGAACACATTTATTTCCACTCACCATTTATTCCATTTCTCTATGGTGGGTTGCCTGTGTGTATGTTGCATGCAAGTTTTGGACTCTTCATGAAAAGTAATAGAAATAGACTCTAGCTAAATTTAACAGAACAAGAATTTATTGGAAGGATGTTGATAACTTCACAGTTATCTGAAAAAATAGGCAGGAACCAAGAGAAGCTAACAAAAGAACAACTGGTGGATTTTATTGTTGCTGGAACTGCTGTTGCTGAATGTGGAATAGCACCATGAGAATAATTTCTTAACCATTATGCCACTTTGCGTCATTTGCTAGAGTTTTAAAACTTTTATAGTAGTGTCTGTTTGGGTGAGTCCAAGTCTCATATCTGTGAAAGACCTGGAAAGCCTATCTTATCTTGCACAACTAAGAAGATTAAGAGGATTATGACCTGTAGAGGGAACTAAAAAGTATGGGATTAAGAGGGTACCTTTTTCTCCTTTTGACTGGAAAACAGGGTAATAGGAAAGAAACATCCTTTGCAAATAACCCTGTTTATCTGTTGGGCTAATTAGTAATTCATGAACTAATTTTACTTTGTGTTTACCTGTGAGGTTCCTGGGTATTAGATAGTATATAATTATTAAAAGGTCATTTAACTGTTACTTGTCACATGCATTAAGACATGCACTAGTAGCTAATTAAGAAAATCTGGATTTTGCTTTTAAGGTATCATAACACAACTTTTTTAGCTTTTAAAGAAGACAAATGGACACTTTTGATGTGCTTTCTTTTCTATCCCGTAGCATGATTTTGGTGGTTTGAGTTGGGGATAAGAGAGAGGCTTTCAAAAATATATTTGAGAGACTAGTCTAAAACTTATTTTACTGTAATTCTGAACAGCAGATGCAAATAGATTCATACCAAAATAAAGGAGGCGTAACTGGAAAGTATCTAACTTTGCCTGGGGACTTTGAAGAAGGCTTCCTAGATTAGTTGGTGACATTTGAGCTAGCTAATGAAAAATGAGATGAAATTCCTTAGATGTCGAAGAGGGTTACAGCTTGAGAAAACAGTATGTGTATGCTTAGTAAAAGAAGTTAGTGACTGAAAATCAAGTAATTCCATGTGTCCTACATATATGTATATGTATGTGGGCATAAGGGTTATACGTGTGTGGTGGTGGGGTTATGGTGTTGAGGGCATGATGAGGAATAAAACTGGAAATAGCTGAGGAAAGATATAAATGAGTTTTTAAAAAGATACTCTAAAGGTCTAGCCAAATAAATTTACCTTTAAATCTTAAGGCATATAGAGTATTATATTAGAGACAGAAGGATCTAGAGCTCCATAGGGACATCTTGAATTTCTGGTTCCTTGTAGATTTCACATGAACACTGCAGATGAACTAATACGTTCAGTACCTATTTTATTAATTTTCCTAGTCACTTTTTTGGTAAAATGATAGAAGTTACATGAAATAATGAATATTATCAAATACATATATTCAAAATATTATAGACATGACTTTAAAAAATGTGGAGTTTCATGATACGAAGTTTAATTTATTAGAAGGTGCAATCCAGGATGGAAAAGTTACTTGCTGCTTTGATTTTTGAATAATGTTTATGCCTTAGTGAGCCTTCAGGAGTGAAAGGAAACCTTAGTCCAAAATTTAGATTTGCAAAATTTATTTCCAAAATGTGCTACCCTGTTAGTTTTCTTTCAAGATCTTGACTCTGGCTTGTCACCTTTATTTTTCTTTTTCCCCTGTATTTGCTTGATAGAATATATAAACAAAGCCACAACTAAGATGTTTTAAATTTTTTCTTATTTTATATGTTTATGCAATGATTGAAATATTACAACTTGCTTTTGAAATAGCAGTTGCCCTCTTGGATTTTTAAGCCTTTTCATCCAGTGACTCTTCATAACTTATAGATTTTTAAATAGGGTCTTCATAATGACAGAATAGGTTTTTCCCCTAAATTGAAAGAATAATGTGAACTTTGATATGTTATAGAATTAGTGAAAATGAAACAGTTATTTGGGGGTATGATTTCTTTGTTTTAGTCTAAGATGATTGATACGTGGAAAACTCACAAGTGGATGTGGAAAAGTAGAACTGAAGAAAAGATTAATTGCATGATTTAGTTTAGGGATTAATGATCTATGTATTTTCAGTAGTAAAGTTATTCCAAACTATAATAGATTGCTATGCAAAACAATATTGAGACTATTCACATAGCAAGCCGAGACTGTTCATGTAGTCTGTTTTCTGTTTTGCCTTCATGGCTACATTAGTTTCCTGTTGCTATTGTCATAAGTTACCAAAGATAACAAATTTGTTATCTTTAATTCTGGAGGTCAGATGTCCAGAATGGATTCATTGGGCTAAATCAAGGTGAGAAACTGTTTCCTCTCCATTTCCAGCTGGTAGAACCATTGGTATTCTTTGTCTTGTGGTTCCTTGCCTTATCTTCCAAGCCAGCAATAGCTACTGGGGTCGTTCTCATGCTGTATTACTTGAACATTGACCCTACTGCCCCCCCCACCAACCCTTGTGATTTTAATGGGTCCACCTAGATAATCCAGACTTACCTCTTATTTCAAGGTCCTTAATTTGATCACTTCTGCAAAGTCCTTTTTGCCTTGTAAGTTCATATATTTATGTGTCAGTTTCTGGGAATTAGAAGTTGAATATCTCAGGGATATTATTCTGCCTACCACGGTGCCCTTTTGTGTATTTTCTTTTTTAATTATTTGTTATTTTTTTCTTTAAAAAGGAGAGATGGGATCTTGCTATGTTAGACCAGCCTGGTCTCAAACTCCTGGCCTCAAGCGATCCTCCCATCTCAGCCTCCCAAAGTGCTAGGATTACAGCTGTAAGCCACAATTGATATTGGTTATACTGCAAGCTATGCTAAGACAAGAACCATGCTTATATAAGTAGGCATTGCTGTCTCTCTTGTTCTTTTTCCCTTGGCAGCTTTGGTTATAAAGAATGCAAACTAAATTTAGAAGATGTAGGCTCAGATTCAGACTCTGATGTTTATTAACTGTGACCCTGGGCAAGCACCATCCACAATTTCCCCATTTGTCAAATAAGCATAATACCTACCTCTCAGGGTTGCCATGTAGATCAAATGAGATAATATTAGTCCAACATGGTGGCCTGGTGGCTCATGCCTGTAATCCCAGCACTTCGGGAGGCAGAGGCAGGAGGATTGCTTGAGTTCAGGAGCTTGAGACCAGCCTGGGCAACATAATGAGACCCCATATCTGATTTTTTTTTTTTTTTAAAAACAATGTCTATGAAGGTATAAGGTTGGTGCAAAAGTAATTGTGATTCTTGTCATTACTTTCAATACTTTGTAAACAAGAAAGCATTATACAGGTGAAGAAAGGATTGTTTATGTTGTGCCCATACTAGAACTGTAGGGAACTAAATAAGTATGGAAAAGGAAAGAAATAAAGATAATTGTGGATATTCTTAAATTGATTATAGCTTGGTTTGCATTTTAACTTCTGTTATTGTGACATTTGAGAAAATCCTCTTCTTATAACATGTTTTCCTTTTCTAGGGAAGCAGATGTTACTGATAGACTGATCCTTGGCCATGTTTCTTAGTAATGTGTGTTTGTGTGTGTGTGTGTGTGTGTTTTTCTCCCAAAAAGATAGACTGCTAATGTGCATTGAGAAAAGAAACCATGTTTCACCACCGTACGAAAGTCTTTTTGCTTAGAAATGCAGGCTTACCTACCTATTTGTTAAGTATGTTTTTTTTGTTGTTGTTGTTTTTTATTTGTTTGCTTTTTTAAAGGAGAAGCTCCTACCTTTATATTCCAAATACAGTGAATGGATGTCAGCTACCACTAACCATTTCTGTCATACCGAAGGGCATAGGTCAGATTACTATTTTTCCTGCCCGAAACAGCTTGCTGTAATGCTTGACATTTGTTCCTAGAAGGGCCTGGCTGTAGGTTGAGAGTAAATCTTGGCTATGTCAGTTCTATGGTCAAGAAAAATGCTGTGGAATATTTTCTGGGTATAACTAGATTTTGTATTTAATAGAGAATATAAAACATTTTGCTGTTTTCTAGCTTGTGCAGTACAGTTTCCATCTCGTTGCAATTAAAACACTCAGGCAGACCCTAAACTAACCTCCTTTAAGTTTTACTTCCTCCTATTGGTGAATTTTCTGTCTTCCAGAGTTGTGTCTAGGTATTTCTACAGTTGCAGCTGTCCTGTACACTAAAAAGTTAAAAAGAAAAGTAGTTTCCCTTCCCTTGTTAATACAAAACAAATTTATACTAAGGAATTTTTAAAAATAAAAATGTTTCTCCTGATAAAATCTGTTACCCCGTTACAGAATTACACAGAGACCTGGTAAGCACTTTAGAAATCTTGTAGTCGAATTCATTTATTACTAATTGACTGTCAGTCATACAGTTGGTCAGTATTTTACTGTTTTCAGTGTTTTACTGAAACCAAACTCACAAGCTCTTTTAAAGTCTCTTCCTTTCCCTGCTCACTTTGACCTGACTCAAACCATTCTTTAGGACTTAACATAGGATTGGCTTTCTTTTTTTTTTTTTTTTTTAATTCCCAGTAAAGAGTTTTTGTCTTAAAATGTTAGATGCTTTCAGGATCATTTCCTTCTCATGACTAGAAGGAAACAAACCAGCATTGATAAAGCAGTGAGTGTTTTCAAAAGGCCTGTATTCTTTGTGCTGCACTCCAGCAGGACCATCGGAATTGCTCATGGAAGAAGAGGGAGATTTTGATTCTTTATTGGCTGTGGTAGTAATAACTAACTAACTCAATGAATATCAATCCCAGTGAAATGAGCTTCATTCCTGTTTTCTTCTGGTTCTGCTTTTCTGACTCTTTTTGTTTATGTTTGGGAAACAGCTGTATCTTATTTTATGTAAAAGATGTTTCTGGATGGTTTTATATAAATTAGTAACACTTTGGCATATCCATGGATTATGGCTGCAGAACTTGTTTTTGTATATATAAATGATTTATTTTTCAAACACTTTGGATTTGGGGACCTTGGTCTCTTGGCTATTTTAAGTCAGTACGGGTAAGCTTCAAGAGACATTTGAAGACACTTTGGAAGTTTATAAAGCAAATTGTCCTTTCATTATTAGTACTGTTCTAATATCTTACCACTACCTATTGTCTGTCAGAGTTTCTTAAATAAATTAACAAACTGTATTTCCTTACTAAATCAATGAAATCATTAACCACCATTTTAGTCTTCAGTAGTTATCTAGAATTTTTATTTTTTAATTAGTTATTTTATGCAATATTCTACTCTAATAGTTTGATTCTATAACATAGAATAGAGGTCCCTAGGAAGGTTAATGCTTAAAAAAAGAAGGAAGAGGTTCCTAGGAACGTTAATGCTTAAAGAAAGGACAGCTTGTGTAATTAAAATTTTTTCTTGAATTTTATGAACTAAAATTCCTTTACATGTGTGAGATGAAAATGTAAACATAAAGTTAATTAAGAGGGGATGTGGGAGCTTCAAACTAAGCTTTTGTATATGAGGATTGAAGGATACTTATCCACACTACTTTTTAAAAACCTTTGAAACATTTTATAAATAATGCACATCCATTGATGAAAATATGAGAAAACCAGACCTACTTAAATCTCACCACTCAGGAAGCCAGTGGCCATAGGATATACTTTTGTGTGTATATTTGTGCATATGCCTTATGGCCTGTGTATATTCTGTGTGTGTGTCCGTGTATAAATACGCAAAATATATAAAGTTATTATTTACTCTGTCTCCTATTCTGTTGGACATTCTGTTGTTGTTGTTGTTGTTGTTGTTGTTTTTGAGACGGAGTCTTGCTCTGTCGCCCAGGCTGAAGTGCAGTGGCCGGATCTCAGCTCACTGCAAGCTCCGCCTCCTGGGTTCACACCATTCTCCTGCCTCAGCCTCCCGAGTAGCTGGGACTACAGGTGCCCGCCACCTCGCCCGGCTAATTTTTTGTATTTTTAGTAGAGACGGGGTTTCACCGTGTTAGCCAGGATGGTCTGGATCTCCTGACCTCGTGATCCGCCCATCTCGGCCTCCCAAAGTGCTGGGATTACAGGCCTGAGCCACCGCGCCCGGCCCGACATTCTGTTGTTTTATAACAAAACTTTGACATGCTTATTAGTCTTAGTTTGTATTACAAAATATTTTTTAGTTAATTTTTAAAAAATAAATGTAGAAGTCATAGCAATGTGTGTTTCAGGATTTCTGATACATCTTTGCCAAATAGGACAATACTGACACAAGCAATATTTGAACCAAATTTGATACTATCTTCCTTTGCCTGACAGGTGAAGCATATGTCTTATTTTAATATTCATTTCTGTTATTTCTGGTAAGCTTGAGTCTTTTTTCATAGGCTTATTAGCTCGTTCTGGGTTTTTAAATTTTGTTTTCTATTACCCATTTTCATTCTTGATCTATTATATTATTCATTTTTATTCTTGGTCTATTACTCTTCTGACACATCTATTTTTAATTAATTTTGAAAAAGTCATTTCATATGTATATATACACACACACACACATATACATACACACACACACACACACATTTCTGTTCAATGCTGCAGGTACTTTTTCTCCTGACAAATTTGTCATTTTTAAAAACAGCTTTATTGAGATATAATTTACCATAACATTGACCTGTTTTAAGTGTATAATTCAATGAATTTTTACTATATTTATAGAGTTTTATAGCTGTTACTACAGCCTAATTCCACAGCATCTCCATTACCTTAAAAAGAAATGTGTCCAACTTCAGTTTGTCCCCATTTGTACCTCCTGCCCTAAGCAGCTATTAATTTACTTTCTGTGTCTACATATTTTGGTTTTGAATATTTTATATAAACAGAATTATGTGATACATAGTCATTCATATTATGGCATGTATCAGTGCTACATTTCGTTTTTATTGCCTAACAGTATTCAACTGAATGAATAAACATTTTGTTTATACCAGTAGATGCACATTTGAGTGTTTTCTGCTTCTTGGCTATTATGAATAATGCTACTCTGAACATTCATGTGCAAATCTTTGTGTGGACATATGTTTTCCTTTCTCTTGGATAGATGTCTAGGAGCGGAATTGCTGCGTCATATGGTAATCTACATTTACCTTTTTTAAAAACTGTCAAACTATTTTCAAAAGTGGCTGTACCATTTTACATTTCTATTAGAAAAGTATGAGGGTTTCAGTATCTCCATATCTGTATGGACACTCATATTCTGTCTTTTTTATATTATAATAACCATCCTAATGAGTGTGAAGGCATATTTTGTTGTGGTTTTTATTTGCATTTACCTGATGATGATGAATGTTGAACATCTTTTCTTGTGTTTACTGGCTGTTATTTCTTCTTTGGAGAAACATCTATTCAAATTCTTTGCTTATTTTTAATTTAGTTGTTTGTCTTACTGAGTTGTAGAAGTTTTTTTTTTTTTTCATATTATTTAGGATACAATTTTTTTTATCCAGTATTTGATAAGCAAGTAATTTCGCCAATTTTGAGGGTTGTCTTTTTACTTTTTAAGTGGTGTTTTTGAAGCACAAAATTTTTAAATTTTAATTGGCTAATATATCTACTGTGTTATGACTATGCTGTTGGTTTTCTAAACCATTGCCTAACCCGAGTTCATGAAGATTTATTTCCTTGTTTTATTTTAAGAGTTACATAGTTTTAGCTCTTACATTTAAAAATACCTGTGATCTGTGTTGAGTTAATTTTCTGGTATGGTTTGAAGTATGGTTCCAAATTAATCTTTTTGTATATGGGTATCTAGTTGTCCCAGCACCATTTGTTGAAAAGACTATTTCTTTGCCACTGAATTTGCTTGGCATTGGCATCTTTGTCAAAAATCAGTTGACTGTGAATGTAAAGGTGCCTTTGATGTACTATTTATGTACTACTAAAAATACTAAAAGTGTCACCATTATAAATACGTCACCATTAACTATTGTACACATTCATATTTTAGACATGCTAGTATCTGAATATTTGCAGCTCTGAATCAATGGAATATGTTATTTCAAAATAGCATTGGGTTACAGATAAATGCATGATAACAGTAGTTGTCTGACCTCCAAATCATTTTCTCTCAAATTTATCTTATGGTATTTATGGCTCTCTGAAAATATTTTATATAATTATGTATTACTTTTCTCCTTCAAAAGCAAAGACTTATCTGTCTCATTTAATGCTATATTACTAGCATATAGACATAGGAGGTACCCATTTGTTTGTGATTTATTTATTTAAATGGATAATCAAAGAGATTTCTTCCACTAACCTGTCCATTTTTACATAATAAATAAGCATGCTTTATTGGGAGATTTTTTTCCTAGCAAATTTGTTACAGGAAGTACAACTAAGCAAGTGATGTTTGAAGTAAAAAGCTGCTTAAGAAAGTCTGTAAATTGTCTATGAATGCAGGGTGGTATTGTTTTAATAGGCTTTTTTTCTTTTTACTTTTTTTATTCATTTGTTTTAGCAAAAAGTAAGTTAAGGACCTGAATTATTTCATTATTCATACAAGTCATAGTAATGAATAGGAGCCAAGTGACTAAAACCACATTTAGCTTCAAAATGGAAGTTGACTCTCTTGCTTTTCTGATGCTTTAGCATTCTTGTTCACTTTGGCCTTTTCACAAAAAGGTGACATAATCTTGTTCCAAGGGATGCTCTTTTGGTATGAAAAGAAGAAACAAAACATTTTGCTTAGGGTAAGAAGGTAATTGTATCTTAAAAATAAGCACTGCCCATAATTGTCCAGCAAGTTGAATGCCGAATGTGTTGACAGTGCCTTTGGAAACACCAGGGAAAAAAGTTGGCTGCTAATAAGGAGTAGAGTTGAAAACTACGGCAATCTGCTTTTCTCATTTGCTTCTGTCCTCAAGCATGCAGTCATGGGAGTTTGATAAAATGCAAATGACAAGTTTGAAAACCTGGCAAAACAGACATGAAATTTTCAAGTCTCTAGTGATTTACTTGCTTATTGATTTCAAGTTTCTCTAGCAAAATTTTCCTCTGTATTTTTGAAAGTGGTAGTACAGAGCTGTATGTTAATTTACATAATACAGAGCAATTTCTTCTCAACTTTATTAGAGAGATTTAAAGATTATTAAATAAATGATATTTAAGATTTAAGTTGTTTAAATACTTTTATTTATTTAGATAATTAAATAAAATTATTTTATTGTGTGAGATACTCTTTTTTCTTTTTTCTTTATCTGGGTGAACAGAGCTAATCTTCCAATGGCTTTTGTGATTATGGACAGAAATCTTGGTATTCTTGGCTGTTGCCTGCAAAAGCATTTCTTCCAGCCCTTGAGTTTCTGTGGTTGTCTGTGTGCTGTTTCCTTTTCAAGTGTGTCAGCATAGTCCAGGCCATCTGAGGAGGTTCAATATCATTCTAAATGCTGGCTTCAGGGCTGTGATTCAGAATATTTACTTCACTCATGTGCCTCAGGATAGCTGCCAGGCCATGAATGACCTTCTTGTCAGTTTATCTGGAGAGCAGGCTTTCTTTTGCTTTCTCTTCACCCACTCTGTTTGTACTTCCTCTGGGTGAAACTTCTATGTAATGTTGAATCAAGGATTTTAAGACTTGGTCTCCAGAAGAACAATTTTGATTAGTAAAGAAAAACTTCCTAATGAGCAAACTTCTTAGAAAGATGGTAACATGAGCTTGTAACTCTGTTGCAGCTGAAGGCATTGAAAGCAGTGGATGATGTTTTTCTTTTTGAAGACCATTGACTAAGTTTTGGGTGCCAATGTATGCCAGTGCATTATATCCAGTTATACTGGACTACTTTGGTTTCCAAAAAGATATGTCAAATTCGTACTGATTTTGCATGAATTTTCTAGCTTAAGCTAACCCTGATGTCCTCAAAGACAGATATCCATAGCTGTTATGGCAAGGGATGTTTTTGATACTTTTTTAAAGAAATAGGAAACAGAACATGGTAGCTCTGCAGGCCTATGCTGCTTGACAGTGCCCAGCAGCATCTTGTGCCACCATATACAAGTTTAAAGAGATGTAACATTTGTTAAGAAAAACAGTCATGGAGGTAAATTTTCAAAGTTGTAGGGAGAGATTGGATAACCTTTAATAAAGAATAAATTTCAATTTTCAGGAATATAATAATTGAGAAAAAAATACTTAGCATAGAAGGCAACTCAGAAATCCCATAAAGCCCATTCTTAGCATGGCATAAACGCTCTTGACAAAAGTGGGAATGTAAATTAATACAGCTACTATGGAGTACAGTACGGAGGTTCTTCTAAAACTACAAATGAAACTACCATATGATCTGGCAATCCCACTACTAGGTATTTATCCAAAGGAAAGGAAATCAGTATGTCAAAGAGACATCTGTGTCCCATGTTTTTTGGAACACTGTACATAATCAGCAAGATATGGAATCAGTTCAGGTGTCTAACAACAGATGAATAGATAAAACATGATGTGTACATATATATGTGTGTGTATGCATTATTTTATATATATATATATAATGTATATATATTCCTGTCTGTGTTCAGGAATATGTATATACAGTGGAAAAATGGTGTGTGTGTGTGTGTGTGTGTGTGTGTGTGTGTGTTCAGCCATAAAAAGAATGAAGTCCTGTCATTTATGGCAACATGGATGGAACTGGAGGGTACTATGTTAAGTGAAATAAGCCAGGAACAGAAAATTAAACACTATGTGTTTTCACTCATAGGTGGAAGCTAAGAAAAAGTTGATGTCATAGAAGTAAAATGTAGAAGATACTAGAGGGTGGGAAAGGTAGAGAGAATGGCGGCAAAATTACAGCTGGATAGGAGGAGTAAGTTCTAGTGTTTTCTACCACTGTAGGATTATTTTAGTTAAAAATAAATGTATTATCTAATTCCGAATAGGTAGAAGGAAGGAATCGAATGTTCCCAACACAAAAAAGTACTAAATGTTCAAGGTGATGAACATGCTGATTACACTGACCTGATAAGTATAGATTATATGTATTGAAACATCACTATGTACCCCTTGAATATGTAAAATTATTATATATCAATTAAGAAAAAAAGGCTCTTGGCCAGGCAAGGTGGCTCATACCTGTAATTCCAGCAATTTGGTAGACTGAGGTGGGCAGATCACCTGAGGTCACGAGTTCAAGACGAGCCTGGCTGACATGGTGAAACCCTGTCTCTACTGAAAGTACAAAAAATTAGCTGGGCATGGTGGCATGCGCCTGTAATCCCAGCTACTCGGCAGGCAGAGGCAGGAGAATCGCTTGTACCTAGGAGGCGGAGGTTGCAGTGAGCTGAGATCGTGCCACTATACTCCAGCGTGGACGACAGAGCAAGACTCTGTCTCAAAAAAAAGAAAAAGAAGAAAAGGCTCTTGATAACCACTCCCTTCCTGATCATTCTCTGTAGTTACAGTGAACAACTCACAATTCTCTTAAAAAATTCAAGATTATCCACTCTTCTGTGAATAGAGAAACACATCTGAATTTTCAGTTAGGATTTGAATCCAGAGTGGAGGGAATAAAGTTTCTAGGCAAGAGGACCTCAGACCCAAATGCCTGCAGGTGGGAATAAGCATGACTTGTTTCAGAGACTAGGGATGAGGGATAAGAGTATTCTTTCACATAAAAATAAGTGTATCAGCCAGGCATGGTGGCTCACACCTGTAATCTCAGCACTTTGGGAGGCTGAGGCAGGTTGACCTTGAGCTCAGGTGGTCAAGACTAGCCTGGACAACATGATGAAACCCTGTTTCTACAGAAAGAACAAAAATTAGCCAGGCATGGCGGCGTGCATCTGTAGACCCAGCTTCTCTGGAGGCTGAAGTGGGAGGATCGCTTGAGTGTAGGAGGTTGAGGCTACAGTGAGCTGTGATCACACTACTGCCCTCCAAAAATAGAAATATTCCTAAATTTGAAATTGAGGGATATGTAGGGGATTGATTAAATAAAGTATTCTGTGGCTATTTAATAGGATACTACACAACAATGAAAATGATATTATAGGTCTGCCTTTATAAGTGGCTTATTAAGCGTTATAATGATGTTTAATGTTATCTTCAATATTGACTTAATATCTGTTTTACATATAAAAACATGCATATATTCATGAAACAAGTCTTTAGGATAGATAGTAATGTGTTAACAGAGGTCATTTCTTTATAATGGGGTTGTGGTATTTAGATTTATCTTTATATGTGGTTTATATATGGTTTTGTTTTATGTTTTGGTTTGTTTTGTAATGAATAAGACTTTTATAGTTAAAGTAAATACAATAAAGTGTTAAAAAGGTGAGAAGGTACCATTAGTCTTGTACATATATTTTGTACTTATTGATTACTATGTCTTAAATATTATTTTGAAAATTTTCAAACCTGTAAAAATTTGAATTTCAGTAATACAATGAACAATGAACAATACACTGTTCACCTAGCTTCACCTATTGTTGCAGACATTGTTACACTTAACCCCTAAATACTTCAGCATGTATCGCGTATAAACTAGGACATTTTCTTACGTAACTACAATATAGTCATCACATATTAGAAACGAATCATTATTATGAATAATGTAATATTAATAGTAACAATGTAATTATTGCTGAACATTATTACTGTTATCTAGTTCACAATTCACATTTCCACATTTATCCCAATAAAGTCCTTGTAACTTTGAAAAAACTTATTTGGACATAAAATTCAACCAGGGTTCACATCTTACATTTGGTTGCCATGCCTTAGTGGTCTCTTTTAATCTAGAAGTGTTTCCTACTCATTTTGTCTTCCACGATATTGACATTTTTGAGTACTATCCCAGGTGTGCTGTAGGCAAATATACTTGTATTGGTAAGAATATAGTGATGTTTGGTCTATCCCAATGCATCATTTTGTTTTTGACACTGGAGTTTTAGTGTACAGAAATAATTTTCTCAATAGTGAGGACTGAAGTAATAAAAATAAGTGTTTGATTGGAGTGTGCCATATTGAACTCTTTTTTCTACCAACCAAATCAGGTTTCCTGGATTCTAATTCTTACATTGTTATGTCACAGGCACAGGTCTCAGTCTTGTCTTTTATAGCATTTTACACAAAAGTGTTTCATACCATTTAATTTTCATAAATATCTTTATGCCCTACAGAAAGAACTTCTGGGAATAGATGATCACACGTATTTGTTTAATAATTAATTATCTAACTGTTGAGCAACTGGAAAACTATTTACAATTGCTTTTTCAATCGTGTATTATGATAATTAATGGGACTAATAATAACACTGAGGCCCTTCTGGGTTATCATGTATTCTATGTTTCTGATTAGTTGAAAGTCTCTAGTGTATATAAAGTATATATGAGAAAAATAAACAGTGGAGTATTTGATTAATCAAAGGTGTACTATTTCTCAACCTGGCTGGATAAAAATAAACTGTTATGTTAAGAACAGTATATTTTGGGTCTTACTACTCACAATATTCTTTTTTAGGCAATAGAGATTATGCCAAGGACGATCCATTGGAATTTAAGTCCCATCAGTGGTTTGGAGCATCTGTGAGGTCGAAACAAGATAAAATTTTGGTAAGTCTTCTGGATATTTATTCACAGGTGAGTTTAGTCAGTTTATGTAGAGACACAGGAGGTTTTTTTTTTTTTTTTAAATTATACTTTAAGTTCTAGGGTACATGTGCATAACGTGCAGGTTTGTTACATATGTATACTTGTGCCATGTTGGTGTGCTGCACCCATCAACTCGTCAGCACCCATCAAGTCGTCATTTATATCATGTATAACTCCCCAATGCAATTCCTCCCCCCTCCCCCCTCCCCGTGATAGGCCCCAGTGTGTGATGTTACCCTTCCCGAGTCCAAGTTTCCTCATTGTTCAGTTCCCACCTATGAGTGAGAACATGCGGTGTTTGGTTTTCTCTTCTTGTGATAGTTTGCTAAGAATGATGGTTTCCAGCTGCATCCATGTCCCTACAAAGGACGCAAACTCATCCTTTTTTATGGCTGCATAGTATTCCATGGTGTATATGTGCCACATTTTCTTAATCCAGTCTGTCACAGATGGACATTTGGGTTGATTCCAAGTCTTTGCTATTGTGAATAGTGCCACAATAAACATACGTGTGCATGTGTCTTTGTAGTAGAATAATTTATAATCCTTTGGGTATATACCCAGTAGTGGGATGGCTGGGTCATATGGTACATCTAGTTCTAGATCCTTGAGGAATCGCCATACTGTTTTCCATAATGGTTGAACTAGTTTACAATCCCACCAACAGTGTAAAAGTGTTCCTATTTCTCCACATCCTCTCCAACACCTGTTGTTTCCTGATTTTTTAATGATTGCCATTCTAACTGGTGTGAGATGGTATCTCATTGTGGTTTTGATTTGCATTTCTCTGATGGCGAGTGATGATGAGCATTTTTTCATGTGTCTGTGGCTGTATGAATGTCTTCTTTTGAGAAATGTCTGTTCATATCCTTTGCCCACTTTTTGATGGGGTGTTTGTTTTTTTCTTGTATATTTGTTTGAGTTCTTTGTAGATTCTGGATATTAGCCCTTTGTCAGATGAGTAGGTTGCAAAGATTTTCTCCCATTCTGTAGGTTGCCTGTTCACTCTGATGGTAGTTTCTTTTGCTGTGCAGAAGCTCTTTAGTTTAATGAGATCCCATTTGTCAATTTTGGCTTTTGCTGCCGTTGCTTTTGGTGTTTTAGACATGAAGTCCTTGCCCATGCCTATGTCCTGAATGGTACTACCTAGATTTTCTTCTAGGGTTTTTATGGTATTAGGTCTAACATTTAAGTCTCTAATCCATCTTGAATTAATCTTCGTATAAGGAGTAAGGAAAAGATCCAGTTTCAGGTTTCTACTTATGGCTAGCCAATTTTCCCAGCACCATTTATTAAATAGGGAATCCTTTCCCCATTTCTTGTTTCTCTCAGGTTTGTCAAAGATCAGATGGCTGTAGATGTGTGGTATTATTTCCGAGGACTCTATTCTGTTCCATTGGTCTATATCTCTGTTTTGGTACCAGTACCATGCTGTTTTGGTTACTGTAGCCTTGTAGTATAGTTTGAAGTCAGGTAGCGTGACGCCTCCAGCTTTGTCCTTTTGACTTAGGATTGTCTTGGCAATGCGGGCTCTTTTTTGGTTCCATATGAACTTTAAAGCAGTTTTTTCCAATTCTGTGAAGAAACTCATTGGTAGCTTGATGGGGATGGCATTGAATCTATAAATAACCTTCGGCAGTATGGCCAGGAGGTTTTATATTTTCAAGCTGATAGTAAAATTCAGTATGCTCAAGGGTGCAAGATATAACAACATAAGACAGCTCTGATCAAAGGCCACTCTGTCCAAAGAGGCCATCTCTCTTGCCCTTCTTGAACAGGCTTTCACTTCTTTTCACCCTCATTCCTACTTTGTTTTACCTGCCCCACTTGATAGTTCCTATCAGTTTATTTCCACCCAGCCAAGTATAGGAATACTGTGGCTTTGGTTAACAAATGCTTTACTACTTCCTCTCTTTCTCTCTCCTTTTTTTTTTTTCCCCCGAGATGGAGTCTTGCTCTGTCACCCAATGCAGTGGTGCTATCTCGGCTCACTGCAACCTCCGCCTCCTAGGGTCAAGCAATTCTCCTGCTGCAGCCTCCCAAGTAGCTGGGATTACAGGCATCTGCCACCATACCTGACTAATTTTTGTATTTTTAGTAGAGACAAGGTTTTGCCATGTTGACCAGGCTGGTCTCTAACTCTTGACCTCAGGTGATCCGCCCACCTCGGCCTCCCAAAGTGCTGGGATTATAGGCCTGAGCCACCGAGCCCGGCCACTTCTCTTTGAAAATGCAACATGATGTTGAAGTGGGATACAGAACAAAGTAAAAAAAAGTAACAACCTTCCTTCGCCTCATCTCCCCCTATGCTGCTGTCCATTCCTCTGCTCCTCTTCTCAGACACTTTCTGAAATGTTTTCTATGGTAGCCATCCTAGTTCTTTACTTCACATTCCCTTTCCTATGTCACCATTGACTTTCAGGTCACTGAAATTCACTAGCATTTATATATATGTACATACATACATACCATTATGTTTTGTTTTCTCTGCTGGTATTTATTTTTATCTTTCTTGCACTCTCAGCATTATTCAGAATAGTCAACATCCCTTTTTTTTTTTTAACCAAATTTTTCTTCTCTTGGTTTCTGTGAACTGTATTTTCCTGGTTTTTCTCCTATCTTACTGGCTGCTCTTTTGTAGTCTCCTTTAATGGCTCCTCTTCCATTCAATTTCCAAATATTGGGGTGTCCTTGATCTCTATGTAGCTTCCTTTGCTTCTTCTAACTACAACTTTTACCTAGAGGTTCCTAGTCTCTCCTATAGCTGTAAGTATAATCCCCAAATCTATATCTCTAGCTTTTAATTCTCCCTGGACCCTTTAAGTCATATTTCCAGACTACCTATTTGGCTTCCAAATGAACGTGGCCAAAATAGGACTCTTGTTTCCTTCCATGAAAGAAGATAAACAAATAAAAAGCTGTTTTATATATATATATATATATATATTATATATATATATATATATATATATATATTTCCCAGTTTATTAGGAGGCCTGATTTTCCGCCCTATTCACTAGTGAGCACTCACAATCTGTCTCAAAAATATATCTCACATTTATCAGTAGATCTACATGTCCGCTATTTCTACCCTGCAACAAGCCACCATCATTACCCCCTTGGACCAATGCAATGGCTCTTCTCATCCTGCTGCTGCTTCTCTTACCCTAACCGCAAGAAGGACCAGAGTGAACCAGAGCATTTTACCTTGATTAAAACAGTCAAGTGGCTTTCTATCACTCTCTGAATAAGTATGATAAGCTCATACTGTCTTAAAACCGTCTCCAAAAACAAGTCACTGGCTATGTCTTTGGCCTCCTCTCACTCCATCTTACATACTAAAGCCAGGCTTGTCTTTATTTCTTCCGCATTCCAAATCATTTCAGTTAGTGCCTTAGTGTTTGTGTTCCCTCTGCTTGTATTAGTTGTCTTTATGATTTCTACTTGGCTAGCCCTTTGTCATTCAGATTTCAGCTTTAATTTAATTTCCTCAGAGACCGCTCTTCCTATTTTAATTATTTACATAGTATTTTTTATTGCCTTTGTTTTTTCATCTAATTATGCTGCATAGGATTTACTTAGGAGGTGAATTTTCAGCAGACTTTAAAGGATGTGCCACATTTCAGCAATTGGAGGTGAAGGATTGGGTTAAGAGTAGAGATATTCTAGGCAGAAAGAGGTGCAAAGCAAGAGTAAGCAAAAGGAGCAGGCTACCCACTCTGGAACATCAAGTACGTGTAGAGAAGTAGCTGCTATGACCTACTTTCACTGTTTTCAGGGTACATATAGAATAAGTCAGTACTGGTGTTCTGCAGTGCTTATGTTAGCACTTTGCTTCAAAAAGTGTTATAGAAAACCAATTAAACCTTTTTCACTAAATGAATTGTTACATATTTGGTAGATTACTATGCTGTTAAAGCATTCATTACTCTGCTACTCTACGTGATATTTCAATCTAGAATGCTGAAAAGAAGAAGGTCAGTTTTATTGGAAAGTAAGTAAATACTGCACATTCTTTTGCTCTCAATAAATTATTTGCTGTATAATTAAGGGGATATATTCCATATGCATGAGTGTTACTTAGTTCAAAACCTAATTTGGTCTCTACCTTTAGCATAGCATATTGCATCAAGAAATATACTACCTGAAATAACAATTTTTCTAACTATTTTGAAAAAAAATTTGGACCACAAATATGGCCTTCGGAATAATGTGAGACAAAGACTTCTTTTAAAATCTTTATTTACCACTATGGTAAGGAATTTAAGGTATAGGATAGGTTTGATTAATTTCTATGAATGCTTTGCAAGTTGGCCAGGTGTGGTGGGTGTGTTAGCTTACAACTAGCATGTTGGGAGGCTGAGGCAGGAGGATTGCTTGAGTTCAGTTAGAGACCAGCCTGGGAAACATAGTGAGATCGCGTTTCTACAAAAAATTTTAGAAAATTAGCCAGGCATGGTGGCATTCACATGTGGTCCCATGCCACATGCTACTTAAGAGGGTAAGGCCAATTACTTGAGCTCAGGGGTTCAAGGCTGCAGTAAGCCATGATCACATCACTGCACTCCAGCCTGGGCAACAGACTGAGACCCCATCTCAAAAAAAGAGAAAGTGGTGTTATATTCTGAAGTAGTATAGAGCATCTGAAACACTAAATTTTTAGAAAATCTTTATGTCATGGACTAAACCTTTGATTTTAGGCCTGTGCCCCATTGTACCATTGGAGGACTGAGTTGAAACAGGAGCGAGAGCCTGTTGGAACATGCTTTCTTCAAGATGGAACAAAGACTGTTGAGTATGCTCCATGCAGATCACGTATGTACAGGATATTGTACCAGCCTTTAAGAAGAGGGGTGGGAAGCCTAGTTTGTTAAAAATATGTGCGTGTGTGTGTGTGTGATTAAAACATATAGACATATTATGAGAACAAAATGAAAACAATCCTACTAAGGTAAAGAGATTACAAATGTGAAGTAAACAGGTTTACTTTTTCTAAGAACTCATTTTCATCTTCCTTCATTCGTATATGATTTTAAGAACCTGTATTTTTGATGACTAATAGTCAAAAGATGCTCAGTTGAGCTTCTCTAACAGAGATGTGGACCCTACAACCAAAGGTTCTGATTCAGTAGCTCTAGGTCAGGCCTGGGTACCTGAATTTTTAACAGACTCTGCAAGGCAATTCTGATACCAAAGTTTGAGAACTCCTGCTTTATACTAATAATGATGTCGAAAATGAAAAATATTATGTCTTAAAGAGCCAAAGTTTATATAGGAAGATGAACATTGAACTCAGGAGTCTTGACTCTGAATTTTCCTGCTCTTAATCAGAGTTTCTTTGTTAACCTGCTACCAAGCCCACCCCTTTTTGGTGATCCAGAGGATTTTATGCTCTTTGCTAATATTACTTGAAATTTCAAAAGGAATTAATATGACTAAAGATGACTTGAAGCAATTATAATTTTGATTATGCTTTTCCAAAATCTGTACATCCTCTTCTCTTTGGAGATTCCAATCCTTTTGTGCCCCGCTACTCTTTGCTGAATTAGCTACTACTTTAGATCTTCCTTATACCAGAAGCATAAAAATAGATTACTGAAATGTGGTATAGTGTTTATGCCTAGAGCCCTTAGTCCATTATTTTTTGTGTTCCACTGGTCACCACATAGTTTATTAGAGAAAATTAGTAACAAATGCACAACATGTAAGACTCTTACTCCTATATTTGTTTTGTCCATGTTAGGTGACATGTGACACTAGGTCAAAGGGACCGTTCTGTCTTCCAAATTCTAAGTAGTTAAACCTACGGGAAACTGCAGATTATTTCAATAAACACTTATTTTCTTGCCCAACACTTTGATTCTACCTATTATAAGTGGGAAGCGAACATTAAAAGAGTGATACCTACCCAAATCTATATTGTTTGTTAGGAAAGAGAAAAAATTAGGTTAGAAAGCATACACTGCACAGGATGAGGGAAATTGAGGCTTTATCCTCAGGGCTTGGATGCCATCTGTACTGCCATCTTTATGTTGGTATTTTGGTTATGGTACTGTCATCTTTGGTAGTAGGTAGAGAATCTGAAGATTAAATTTGTATTTTTAATTTCTTTATTGCAAAAATGTTCCTATTTGAGAAGATAATTTAATAGCTATGAAGAATGAGTTAACCCTTGTATGCCAGGTTTGTTACTTATTACTTATATGATGTACACACACACACAATATACCCTTATTTTCATTTGATGCATGTGGGAACTGAGAATCACATAGTTGAGGCAATTTTATTTCCACATCTCATGGGGTTAAGAGTGGGGATATTCTGGGCAGAAAGAGGTGCAAAGAAGCAGGAGTAAGCAAAAGGAGCAAGCCACCCACTCTGGAGCATCAAGTACGTGTAGAGAAGTAGCTGCTATGACTGATTTTCACTATTTTCAGGGTACATATACAATAGGTCAGTGTTGAAGTTCTGAATGGTCAAATGAGGATTTAAACCTAAGTTTGTCTATTCCAAAAGAACCTTTCCTCTACATTATTCACAATAGAAAATGTTTTCCATTTCAGTTGCTTCTGTATTAAGCACAGCTTTTCTATAAAGAATACCTCCTGCTTTCATGACCTAGGTTTGAATAATTCCTGATATATAAGAATACATGGAAATCTCCTGAAAACATGCATTCTAATGATGATTCCCTTGTTCACAGAATGCTCTTATTTGGTTTAGGCACAGAAAGTATAAAGTCATTTAAAGCTATATTTTCTTTTTCTTTTTTTTTTTTTTTTTTTTTGAGACGGAGTCTCGCTCTTTCACCCAGGCTGGAGTGCAGTGGCCAGATCTCAGCTCACTGCAAGCTCCGCCTCCTGGGTTTATGCCATTCTCTCGCCTCAGCCTCCCGAGTAGCTGGGACTACAGGCGCCCGCCACCTCGCCCGGCTAATTTTTTGTATTTTTTTTAGTAGAGACGGGGTTTCACCGTGTTAGCCAGGATGGTCTGGATCTCCTGACCTCGTGATCCGCCCGTCTCGGCCTCCCAAAGTGCTGGGATTACAGGCTTGAGCCACCGCGCCCGGCCAAAGCTATATTTTCTAAAGTATCCAAATCAGGTCAATGAACTGTGGCTTGTGGGCCTCTTTTTGTGAATGAAGTTTTATTGGAATACAGCCACACCCATTTGTTGATGTGTTCTGTAATGATCTAGTAGAGTTCTGAGAGTTGAGTTGCTACACTATGAGCCTAAAATATTTACTGTTCGACTTTTTACAGGAAAAGTTTGCGGAACCCTGATCTAAATAATAAAATCTGAAATCTTAGGGAAAGCTTAAAGAACAATCTCAAAAAACAAAAAAGCAAAGTGCATGCCTTTGTTTCTAATAGGCCTGGCGCTTTCAGTAACCCTTGATTATTGTACATGCTTTTTGATTCAACCTTTGAAATATTAAACCACCTATAATAGGCCTAAATTGTGAAGGGCATCTTGTTTGGAGAAGACTTAGGAGTGGAAGTCTGAGAACCTGGGTTATATTCTGATTTTCTGCTGACAATCCACCTATAGCCCACTCTGGGCCTTTGTTTCATCATTGGTAAAACACCAATTCACACAAAAAATTTCAGAGATATAAATTTAGTTTTTTTATCTGTTTCATACTTCAGTAAATTATGCAAACCAATAATTGGTTTTATGAGGTGGTGTCAGTTTTGTGGGACTACATTGCTAACTTCTTAGTAACTTTGCTTGTCTTGGTGGCAGATTGTGGGTTGTTTTGTTTATTTGTTTGTTTGCTTTTGGGTTTTTTCTTTTTGTTTGTTTGTTTTGGTGGTTTGGTTAGTTGGTTTGTTCTGTTTTTAACCTGACTTATATGGACATCCTGGATAAGGAATTTCACTGTCTGTCACTAACTTACCTTATTACTGATTACATTTGCTTTCAGCTTTTTCATAACTGCATGATAAAACCTCAACTCTTAGGAAAAGCATAAAAAACAACCTCAAAAAACAAAAAAACCAAGTTACTTAGGGAAATTAAGTAACTCGACCATGGCCAACCAGCTAGTAAATGAGAGTATAGACCTGACCCCACGCGTGTCTACACCCCTACACTGCACTGTCTGAAATCAACAATGTACTTATCATTTCCTGAGCAATGACAAAGGACATTATGCAGTAGACCAGATGTTCTTCTGTTCTAAATTGCCTAGCCACGAATCATATGATGCGAATACCCTTTCAACTCCATGCTCAGACTGAATCTTCTGTTCCTTCTGTCTGCTTTCTGATGCTAATATTATTTGAACATAGATTTTTCTCAGTAATGATTTCTAATTGGCTTTTCCTTTCCCTTTGTCATTACTCAGGGAATGATAAAGATATTACTGATTTAAGACAGTGCAGTGTAGTATTATAGGCACCTCCGGGTTCAAGTCCCACTCTCTTATTTACTAGCTGGTTGGCTATGGTCAAGTTACCTAATTTCCCTAAGCATCAGTTCCATTATCTGTACAAATTATTGAGTAATAATAGTATCTCTCATAGGATTGGTATAAAGACTTAAAAAAGATGATGTCATGTAAAATGCTTTAGCATAATACCCGACTCAGAGTAAAGGCTTAATAAACCCTAGCTGATCTTACTGTCAGAATCAATAATATTACTATTTGTAATGTCATTACCAGACCTAACAAGTGGGAGAAGTGTTAACCATCCGCAGGAATAAGTACCAGAGCCTGCACCAAAATAGTTTATATTCAACATAAAGTCTTTAAATTGGCAAAAGCACCCAGTTTAATATATACCTGTTAAGAAAATTTTAAGGGACAGTCATGCTTTTTAACTGGATATTCTGGGAAACCAAATAAAGCAGATAATTGTACAGTATGATAATCAAAAAAAGGATGTCTTTATAAATAGCTTGAAATAGTTCCCCCAGATGCAACTCGAATAAAGGAAATAAATAGCTGACTTGCTCTAACTTGAGGTTAGAGCAGAATTCCTTAGTCTGATTCACTGGACGCTGGAAACCCCAGCCCCACATTTTCCCACTCCCTCCTGGTTAGAAAAATTTACGTTGGTTTAGCATTATACTCTTGAGGCTATTTTCTTTAAAAAAAAAAAAAAAAAAAAACTTAAAAAAAATTTAGATATTAAAGATGTAATCTTTGGGCAGTTTCCAGGCTTTAAAAATGGGTTCAAAATTTCTGATGGGATTATTTGGCAGAAGTCCTTAGAAGTTTGTCCTTATGACTGAAAACAGATATTTTTGGTTCCTGTATTTGGGTGGCAAATAAAGTAACAGTACAACTTTTTAATGTTATTTGTAACATTGGCCACAGTAAGTCTTTGATAACTGAAGTACAGTGTTTTCCATTGTTCTCTGTTATCCTCAAAGTAAATTAAGGGGGAAGTGTTCAGATTCATCCTTACATGTGTTCTAGGTACTGTATTGCTCATGATTAAAATTAATTTAAATTAATTGTCTGATTGCTCAGAATTAGTCCCTTTCTGTGAGAACTACTAAAAAGGGAACAACTACACAAGAGCAAAACTATTGAGCCTACTATGGTTGGAAAATACCTGAAAGTGTCATGAAAAGATGGTTACTTTAATTAGATCTCCACACTAAACGTGTGAGGAGAGCTTTATATTTTACTTTTTGAAGAGCATTAAGTTCTGGTCTCTCCATTTCCTGAAATTCTGAGCTATGTTATTCATCTTTGTTGTTGGCTATAAAATGTATGTATAGGAATGTATGTATCTCTTTGCTGCTATTAATAATAACAAAGGTCTTAGGGTAATAGGAATAAAGGAATTTCAGATCAGAACTTTTAACTTGCAGATCACAACTTGTTAGTGTTTTATGGAATCAGTGGAGTAGGTCACAACCGCAATAGTTTTTCTAAAAAAATAGAATGAAATAAAATAGAAAATGTTAGAGTGTATTCTATACAATAATACAAATATTGTTTTGTAAGATTTTAAGTTGTCTCTGTATGTTTTATACACACAATGTGTGTTGGGTTGTGATATAAATTATAATCTTTTTGTGGATTGTGGATTAAAAAAGGGTTTGAAATTTATCATTTTAGTTGGTTTCTTTGTTCTCTGGTTACTGGTTCAGGTATTTAATCTTTGTTTCCATATCTGAGTAAATGGTGCTGACAAACATGCATACTAACTCTCTTGGAATGTGGTAATAACTAAGTGCCCGAGTGAATGACCACTCTCAGAAAATAGTACATTATCTTATGATTCTAGTGATACCAGGTTTTCTCATGTTTTGTTTTGTGTTCTTTGTTTTTGGGTTTGTGTATATTTCCAATCTTTTTATTTTAGAAGATATTGATGCTGATGGACAGGGATTTTGTCAAGGAGGATTCAGCATTGATTTTACTAAAGTAAGTTCTCATTTAAGACTGAAAGAGATTCAGACCTACCTTACTGACTGAACTGTGGTTAAAAATAAACTGGTCACTCAGCTCCTTTACAGCTGTTACCTCTTTAATGAAAACAGTTAATAAAAAGATCCATTCATTTTGACATTCTTTGTCTTATATTATTCCCTCCCTAGTAAACATTGCTTATTTGAAATAGGGAGACATCCCCCATCACTCTGGGAATGGAGGAAAGTAGACAATCTCCTCAGTAAATGATAGGTAACTATTATGACTTAATATTAACATTTCCAGTTATATGAATTTATAGCATATTAAAGTTCTACATTTTTAATTAAAATTGTTTTTCTTACAAAAGCTGTCAATGAGAGCTTTATTACAAAATTAGAGTTACATAAAAGCTGGGAAACATGCATGTTTGCCATCTATTATGTGCCTATAGGCACTAAGTGAAGCTGACTTCACTTATGTAATGTGTAATAATTATAAGAAATCTCATAGGCAGGGCTCTATGTATTTTTAACTAAATTAATATTCTCTTCAGAATTGATATTTTTAATCTATTTTCTGAAAATAAGAATTCCATTTAAATGTTCAAAGGTAAATTTTCTGAAGTACTTTTCTTTATTTACTTTTCTTTTGTGTGTTTATTTATTTTGGTGGTGGGGGAGTATGCACATTTTGAATATCAAATTGAGAGTATTCTTTCTAGAGAAATCTAAAAAATATGTTGATTGATTGTGTGTAGCCCTTCCTTAGAAAGCTTATATGTAGACTTTCTTAGAAATGTGAGCAAAGAGGAGTGCCTTAAATGTATGAAAACAACTGAAATTGAAATAATATGATGCATAAGAACTAATAAAGCATTTTTCTTATTTTAAAAATTTGTAGGCTGGGTGCGGTGGCTCATGCCAGTAGTCCCAGCACTTTGGGAGGCTGAGGTATGAGGATCGCTTGAGCCCAGGAGACCAGCCTGAGCAACATAGTGGGACACCATCTCTACAAAGAATTAAAAATTAGCCAGGCATGATGACATGTGCTTGTGGTCCCAGCTATTTGGGAGGCTAAGGCATGAGGATTGCTTGAACTGCAGTGAGTGAGGCTGCATTGAGCCATGTTCATGCCACTGCATTCCAGCCTGAGCAACAGAGCAAGACCCCGTCTCAATTTTTAAAAACAAATTATATTTTATCCATATTTGTATTTTATTATTTTTTTTCTAGACTAGGTACTGATAATTATAGTTAACTCTCCTTACTAGGTAATTTGTTTTTAATACTCTAAATTTCATACTGTATTACTCAAAATTCAGAATGTAAGTAAGCCAGAGATAAAGTATATTAATAAATATTAGGTTTAAACTTGTATGATGGCCGGGCGCAGTGGCTCAAGCCTGTAATCCCATCACTTTGGGAGGCCGAGACGGGCGGATCACGAGGTCAGGAGATCCAGACCATCCTGGCTAACACGGTGAAACCCCGTCTCTACTAAAAAAAATACAAAAAACTAGCCGGGCGAGGTGGTGGGCGCCTGTAGTCCCAGCTACTCGGGAGGCTGAGGCAGGAGAATGGCGTAAACCCGGGAGGCGGAGCTTGCAGTGAGCTGAGATCCAGCCACTGCGCTCCAGCCTGGGCGACAGAGCGAGACTCCGTCTCAAAAAAAAAAAAAAAAAAAAAACTTGTATGATACATTTCCAAATAGGTATTATATATTTTTAAAATATATAATGTCCATCTTTTCTGTATTTATGCCTATACAACCATAACCCCAAAAGTACTCTCATACTGTGAAAGTCATTGCTAAATTAGATGTTCACTTTCTTAAACACATTTCTGAGAAAAGGGTGTCTTTTTAGGGCAGATGACTTAAAAGTGTCTTTTACATAGCCAAGGCAAAAGATTGTCTGTTGAAAGCTTGGAAGGGCTATATGTACATTTGGAGGGGAAAAAAATGTATCTTACCTCCAGCAAGAAGAGATTTCTAAAATATTGTGCTCAAACACAATATACCTAGAATTAGACACTTTTAGTTAGTTAAATGTAAGAAATGCTAGGCAAGCATAATTTGTATACGTATAATACACCCTGAAAATTTTATTCTCCACTTCACTCCTGTTTAGATCTGAGACACTAAAAGTATTTCCTTTAGCAGAAAATTCTTCAGTGATTATAGAAAGAAAATTTTCTGTATATAGTCACAAATTTAATATACAAAATTAAGAAGTGACTTTAAAAAATTGTAACCTGATAATACTTTGCATTAGTACCTCATTTCAAATATGTGAAGCAGCCAAGATCCACAAGAAGTTGTACATTTTCATATATTAAATGAATACATTATAACTTTTCTTTTAAATTTTGTTTTAGAAAAGATACAGTGAAAACCACTGAAACTGAGTTAGATGAATTTGAGATTTATGATTTTGTTTGCCTTAATATAGATTAGATAGATAGATAGGTAGGTAGGTAGGTAGGTAGGTAGGTAGATAGATAGATAGATAGATAGACAGACAGACAGACAGACAGATACATATAAGACTCAGTGTTTTAATAGACTGAGCTGGGAAGATTGCTTAAAGCCAGGAGTTTGAGAACAGCCTGGGTGAGGGAAGACCTTGTCTGTACGAAAAAAAAAAAAAAAGGCATCTTAATTAACCTGGTAATGATATAAAGATACATTACTGTATTGTTCAGTCATATATACAAATATATATATATCTTATGTTTTTCATTGATTTCTATTTTGAGAGATACTTGTTCTTTAAATATATACGTTTTTGTTGTGTGATTTCATCTAGGCTGACAGAGTACTTCTTGGTGGTCCTGGTAGCTTTTATTGGCAAGGTAGGTTAATATTTTTTAAATTACAATTATTGACTATGTGTCACTGATTCACCTGGCTTATTGTATGCCTATGACATTTTACAAATCATTTTAAAGAAAGAAATGGAAATACAATTAAAGTATATAAACACTCCATTTTACACAGTGTTTTTTAAAAGAAGATAGCATATATAATATATATTAAATGTGTATATATTCCTAGAAGAAAATAAACTAAATATTTTAAAAGTAAATATATACTTTTATGTTCAATATATTTTAAAAGTAAATATATAAAGTAATTTTAAGTAATTTATTTTTATTGTGTGTGATATATACTTCTTCATGTCTATACTCTAGGGGCCATGATACAATCGTTAGGCAGTGTGCAAAACCAATCTGTATAGGCCAACTGTGGCATTCTAAAAGTTGCAGGTTTTGAAAGTATTTTGAAGTTGCTCCTTAGGATATTTAAATGATTATTTTCTTATTACTGATACTGAGAATGATCTCTAGGTGTTTGGGGACTTCTTAAAAATTGAAGATCTTTTGCTGGGTGCACTGGTTCATGCCTGTAATGCCAGCACTTTGGGAAGCTGATGCGGGAGGCTCGCTTGAAGCCAGGAGTTCACAACCAGCCTGGGCAGCAAAGTGAGACCCTGTCTCTGCCAAAAAAATAAAAAATAAAAAAATAAAGCCAGGTGTGGTGGCCCACGCCTGTAATCCCCGCACTTTGGGAGACCAAGGTAGGCGATCACCTGAGGTCAGGAGTTAGAGACCAACCTGGCCAACATGGTGAAACCCCGTCTCTACTAAAAATACACACATTAGCTGGGCATGGTGGTGTGGGCCTGTAATCCCAGCTACTCAGAAGGCTGAGGCAAGAGAATCACTTGAACCCAGGAGGAGGAAGTTATAGTGAGCCAAGATCATACCACTGTACTCCAGTCTGGGCAACAGAGAGACACTGTCTCAAAAAATATATATAAAATAAAATAAAATTAGAGGATCTTATTAGGTTTTTAAAAAATATTAAACTGGCATTGATATAAAGATACATTATTATATTATTCTTCAGTCATTCTGGGAGGCCTAATTAAATTACCATTCGAACATATGTACAACAGATTATTGCTGACAGTTTGAAAATAGATAACTAAATATTTGCTTTCTTTGTGTATCATTAGAGATATACAATTATTTATCTCATTAATATATTGACGTATTTAGTTTCTGCTAAAAAGTACTATTTATAAGTTGAACTATTTTGTATTAGCATTCTGATATTCAAGCATTGTCAGTGTTTGGAAGAATTAGAAATCCTTTGACTATATTGATTTGAAAGTTTCAAATTTTACTCTTGTATTCTACACTATGCTTTCCTGAATTGCTTCTTTGTAGAAAAACTCATGCTTGCTTTTGCCTTGTGGAGAGGGAAGCTAAAGAAGGAGATTTGCTGGAGGATGACAGGATGGAAGGAGAATAAGAAGGAATGAAAAATAGGAATAAGTGAAATGTTGAAAGAGAGGGCAAAGGAGGGAATAAAAAAAGACAAAATTCAGGCATCACAGACAGGGATCAGAATGGGATCCCTGTCTCTTTCTAAAACATAGCAAAACTGAAAAATTGGAATTTCTATGGATTATATATCTATTGGGAAATAAAATGATTTAGAAAAATTATAATTGAGTTTTACTGTTTTACAACAAAAATAGCAGTTCTAAAGTACATGTGAGAAAATAGGGGATATTAATACTTTCTAGTTAGATATAGAAATACAGATTTATTTTTCTTCTTTATTGCTGACTATGTCATTCAGTGGAGGAGAAGGAAGTATCTGATGAGGATGCCTGGGAACCAAAACTGTCAAGGAAGCTAAATTTTGTGATTCTCAGTTAGGACTACTTGTTAACTTTGTCTTTTTAAGAGATATAGCTGTGAACATGTATGAACTTTTTTTTAATGCCATGGGTATTGCATAAATAAGAGTGATATTAATAAATAGGCATGTGCAATAATTAGGATACAGTAATAAATTAGGACAGAGAGGTACTATTAATATATTTATTAAAATTTTATTACAAGTTTTATGTAATATATAGCTAGCAGACTCAGTGAATTGGCAGATAGTATTTTGTTTTAATAACATTAAAATCAGCAGATGTCACCCTGGATAAGTACGTTAGAATGAATTTTTCCACATATCTCAGAATTGTAGTTGTTAGAATGGATAAAAGAATGTTTTATTCAGAAGAAATAGTGAATTTTCCTCTGTTCTTCGATTCAGGAAATGTTTATTGAATTTCGTATGTTCTTGGTACTGCTTAAGCCCAGATGATAAAGTAGTGATCAAGACAGAGAAAGTGTTTCTGTCCTGTAGATTCAATCTCTGTGACTGAACAGATGGGAACAGGACTGAAAATGTTAGCTGTTACACATTTCTTTCTAAAACAGCGGGAATGATAAGAGATTATTGTATCCATATTGTGGAGACAACATGTAATAAACCAGCTATCCTTTCTTGGCATGGAGGACAAGCTGATTTTTGTGTAGTCATCTAGATTTCTTGTCTGCTTAAAACAAGGTTGTAAACGAAGGTGAACTCATCCATTCAGGTTGTTTCCTAAAGATGTTTAAATTACTAGTTAAAAAGATATCAATTGAACCAGTCATTCTGATTATAAAGGTAACAGTATTGTTTCAGTGAATTTTTCATGTTTTAATGGATTAGTTGGGTGATAGCCTTTGATTTCATTATATTCATTTCAATATATATATTCCATATATATAACATTGCTTTCTAGTGGTTTAAGACAAATCCTGTTTTCTTAAATTTTTATTAACAGAGACTGATTTTAAGTACTGGCTTAAACAGAAATAATTTTAAGTTAAGAATATCCATTTTCAAATTGAGTATGATCAAGGAGAATTATGTAAGGCTAATAATTAGAAGTACTAATATCTAATATTGTTTTCTTTCATGCAGGTATATTATCTGCATCATAAAATCATAAAGATCCCATTTGAAGGTTATTTATTTTATATATATATACACATACTTCTTTTTAGGTCAGCTTATTTCGGATCAAGTGGCAGAAATCGTATCTAAATATGACCCCAATGTTTACAGCATCAAGTATAATAACCAATTAGCAACTCGGACTGCACAAGCTATTTTTGATGACAGTTATTTGGGTAGGTAAAACCAAAATTTGCTCATTTTTGGAATTGTGGTGTATTTGCTTTTATCTGCTTATGGTCTTTTAAGCAGAAAAATATTTTATGTGAAATAGATTAGGATTTTTAAAAACATACAGAATATACAATTTTAAATTGTTAATGAGTACTTTGGTTATGTTACATTTCAGTAATTGAAATTGAAGAGAGCGATTATTTGTGCAGTGATAATAGTAATAGCTAGCTTTTAAGATATGTTTACTGTGTTCTGGGCATTCCTCAAGGTGACTTGATTTGTATTCGCTCATTTAATCCTCACAAGTCAAGCATATTGTATTATTCTCATTTTGTAGATGAAAACACCAAGGCACTGAGATGCAAAATAACTTGCCCAAAGTCACTTGCTTGTAACTTGCTGTTCAGAGATTCAAATGGAGGCATTCTAACTCCTGAAGTTTTATTCATGATGTTAAATAAAAGTTTTGGTCTTTAGGACTTATTAACATGTGTTCTCTCTTTAAATTTCTTTCTGATATATTAAAACAAGTCATATATGACAGAAATAGTACTTGCTAAGAGAATTTATTTGTTGCTTCTTTTTGATGAATTGTAAATTTGCCGTTTTTAACAGACTCCTTTGTAAGGTTAATAAGACAATTGTAGTTTTATAATAAAAATAGCCTATTTGAGTATTTAACTCAGTTGTTTCATTTAAAATTCATGTATCATATACATATGAATCTGTTATGACTAGGGGACAAAATACTACATAATTAAAGGAGTTTCTTGAAAATATTTTCAAGGAATGCTTACTCAGCAAACCTGCTGAAGATAACTTACTTGTCCTGACGCTTCTCCCCTTTGGTTTCCTGTTTAGGTTACTCTGTGGCTGTTGGAGATTTCAATGGTGATGGCATAGATGGTATGAAGTTCTCGAACTATATCTAATCTTTAAAAAAATTAGATTAAACATTTGAAACACATGGCATTGAAATTTTTAAACAGTTTGAGTGGCTGGGTGCTGTGGCTCAAGCCTGTAATCTCAGCACTTTGGGAGGCCAAGGCGAGTGGATCCCTTGAGCCCTGGAGTTCGAGAATAGTCTGGACAACATGGCAAAATCCAGCCTCTAGAAAAAATGCAAAAATTAGCTGGGCACGGTGATGCACACCAGTGTCCAGATACTCAGGTGGGAGGATCGCCAGAGCCCAGGGAGGTTGAAGCTGCCATGAGCTGTGATTGTGCCTGCCACTGCACTCCAGCCTGGATGACAGAGCCGAGACCCTGTCTAAAAAAAAACAGAAAATTTTAAGCAGTTTGAGCGCTGGATACTGTGGCTCAAGCCTGTAATCTCAGCACTTTGGGAGGCCAAGGCGAGTGAATCCCTTGAGCCCTGGAGTTCGAGAACAGTCGGGA
Source organism: Trachypithecus francoisi (assembly GCF_009764315.1). Classification (NCBI taxonomy): domain Eukaryota; kingdom Metazoa; phylum Chordata; class Mammalia; order Primates; family Cercopithecidae; genus Trachypithecus; species Trachypithecus francoisi. Next base: position 55,125,606 of record NW_022681458.1, on the reverse strand, counting down.
CAACATGGCAAAATCCAGCCTGTAGAAAAAATATAAAAATTAGCTGGGTGCAGTGATGCACACCAGCGTCCAGATACTCAGGAGGCTGAGGTGGGAGGATCGCCAGAGCCCAAGGAGGTTGAAGCTGCCATGAACTGTGATTGCACCTGCCACTGCACTCCAGCCTGGGTGACAGAGCCGAGACTCTGTCTCAAAAAAAAGAAAAACAGAAAATGTTAAGCAATTTTAAACCATTGTTATGGAATATAACAGAAGAAATGAGAGAGATATTAGCACACTGGCGAGAGTCCAGGCTAGGTCTGTGCTAAACTTCCTCTAGTGGCTGCTGAAATTGAGACGGCTACACTTGGCTTCAGTGCCTTTCCTTTCTGCTTCTTTTTAGCCCCCAACACTGTTAGTGATTTCTTTAGCGTTTTCCTCCTTGCGTTCAGCAAATTCATTCCTCTGGGAGAGGCTTAGTTTCTTCTTTCGTTAGGCATCGTTTGTTACCTTCTGGGCCATCTCTGTACCATTATTATCCCATCCTCTCATTGTCCATCCATCTTCCTTCAGAGCTCCATTTAGGAATCACAGTCTTTACCAGATTTTGATCACATTTCTGTGCCACAGCCACATCTACCCCACTTCAGTTTGCTCTGTATTATTTTTCATTACTGTACATTTAGTTTTTCTTTATTCTTAGGTTACTTTATCTTGTCTATTCTTGTTTAACAGTATTACAAATGACTTGAAGGCTTATTTGTGTATGTTTGAGAGCCCTCAAGAATTTATATTTGGTAAATTTTGATTTTATAGTTTAAATATGCTGGGCTATTTATTACAGATACCAATTTTTCTAAATCGATTGTTTGTTTTGAACTGAAGTAGTAAAACTTAAAGCTTGCTGACATAGTCACTTCTTGTCTGCAACTTCCAGTGTTGTCCTAAAAAATGAATAATTTGTTTTTTTGTTTCAGACTTTGTTTCAGGAGTTCCAAGAGCAGCAAGGACTTTGGGAATGGTAGGACAGTTAGAAGGTATTTTTTAAAAAATCTCTAAATTATCTTCTGTTTTACTAGATTTCATATACTTCTGTTTTTCCTTCACAGGTTTATATTTATGATGGGAAGAACATGTCCTCCATATACAATTTTACTGGCGATCAGGTATGCTTCCAGAATATGATTGCCCTCTACCACTATAAAGGCAGTATGTACTCATTGGAGTAAATTTGTGAAATATAAAAGTATAAAAGTGAACTATAATCTCATCAAATAGATAATTCTTCCAACTCTTATCATTTTGGTCACACTATTATAATTTCTCTTTTGTGTGTGTGTGTATAAACAAAAATTGGTTTACTCTGTATTTTTCATTTTGTCTTGCCTTTTTCACTCAATATTTTATTATCAGAGTTTCTTAATGTCTTAAAACTTTGCTGGCAGTATCAGAATGATTTAATGATTCCATAACATTCAATATTCTACATATAAGATGGGCTTTAAATATTTCATCTTTGCTTTAGCCAAAGTAATTTGGATATTTTGGCTTGTTTTTGTCTGCCTTTTTGTTTTCTTGGAAAATACAAAATCACATACACACAAAACCACAAAGACTTTCTTTTTCTTTACTGGTAACATTAAATTCTTTTTTAAGGATGATCTATGCCTTATAATTTTATTAGATGCAACAGAAAGCATGGCACAGGTGTGTACTATAGATATTACAAGTGAACTTCATTTGTACTACATGAAATAAGATATTTCTTAGCTAAAAAATGCTAGTGCTTTTTAAGTATTAGACATTCTCTGCGAGTTCAGGCATTTTATAATATTCTCTGTTGTATGTCTCAGATAATTATACCATAAGTTGGTAATGATGAAGAAAAATTTAAATAGTAGGTAGAGGAAAATCTTTCTCGAAGTTTGCAGATCTGGGATTCAAGCCTTTTTGTTCAGTTGAGATTGTTGGGCTTTGGGATAGGATTGATAGGATGACTGACTAGACTCATGGTCCCCAGAAACCTCTTCCCATTTCTGTGGCAGTCAGGATTGATGCACAACCTGGGGAGCCCTGCAGTTGACAGGCAGTTAGGGTTGCTGCAGGGGTGTTCCCTTTGTTCCGTTGTGACTTCTCCAGCTCAAGCAGCTTCTCCTGTCTGGTGACCATGTATGAGTCTGGATCCTACTGCATGCAGTCAGTGATACTTGCTTTATTCTTCTTCCACTATTGGGAAGTGGGGGTGACTAGAGAGGAGTGGGAAACTTGGCTTTTATATGGGTACAAACCTGGGTTTTCCATGCTCAGTCTGTTATTGCATTGGATAAGGTATTTGCTGCTGAAAATTTGGTTCCTTATTTATGAAAATAGGGATGCTGGCAACTTCCTCATGGGACAGTTGTGAGAATCAAAAGAAAACATTTGAATCATAGTGCCCAGGACAAGATGTGCCTCAGTAAATGCCATCCTTTCTTTACACTTCCAAGCCAAGCACTGTAGGCCACTAAGGCCCATGAGTATTATTCTGTTACATTCTAGTCAGCACATCAACCTTGTGCCCCAAACACAGTATATTTTATATCACCAGCTCTGATCTTGTCATTTAAAACAGAACACACCTTTCATTTTCCCAATTACACTGTATCAACCCAAAATAGATAATGTAGGAATCTCCCTTATCATTCTCTCTTGATATCTGAGCCAATCAAATTTGAGAAGCATTGCTAACTTTCCTTGTTTGGTTTGTTGACTCATTTTTCACCTTACTTTGTATTTAATCTGTTATCTCTTTTAGTTTTGTTTTGCACTTTGAGCTCTCTTGGAGCTTTCCTTTTTCACATTTATTTACAGCTAAGCTGCTCACCCTGTGAAAGCCAGTGGTGTCCTGTGGTAGGGAAAAGGACATTTCTGCTCCCTGTGCATTATAAGCTCATAATAAACCCAAACACATTTGTACTGTGTGTGATTCAAAAGCAAAACCATGTGGCAAGTAATCGATAGAGGTATGACACAAAAATGAGCTCCTTTCAATATCTTTCCAAATAGTAATTTTTAAACAGTAGTAGTAGTTTCACATAGGGGAGCCAATTATTATCTATTATGAATAATTATTTATTATCCTCATGACATAGGCATCCGTATAAAACTTGTTGGTTTCAATCACAACATTTGTCTGTGACTATATATTTTTGTTAGTGTGCTTGTGTCTGGTATGTTTTGGGAAATGGAGAGAAAGGGAGATAATAGGGTAGGCCTAGGAAGGAGAATTGATAGTCGTTAGACTTAAATGGCATATGTCAACAACACTGGAATGATTTACATGTAATATATTGTGTCCTAGGAATATATTCTGTTTAGGAAAACAACAAGCCTCATTACCTGATTGTCATTGTGTTGGTAAAATAAACAAAAGACAAGACATTTAGATTGAAGCACTATATGCGGAGAAAAAAAATAGCCCTTTCTATTTGGTACATATATTACGAATGTTAATTGTCTAAACTAATTGAATGAAATATAAACATTTCATTTTCATCTTTTCATCCAGATGGCTGCATATTTCGGGTTTTCTGTAGCTGCCACTGACATTAATGGAGATGAGTAAGTTTAAAAAAATGTTTCCAGAAAGTTATCTTCTCATGTTTATGAATATTTTACTCAAACTAAACATTTTTTTCTGCTGTTTTTGTATTCCTTTTCTGCTAATCCTTCTGTTTAAGGAAACAATTTGAAGCAACCTTAATCATGAATTCTAGAAAACCTCTATGTTTGTGGCCGGGCGTGGTGGCTCAAGCCTCTAATCCCAGCCCTTTGGGAGGCCAGGGTGGGCGGATCACAAGGTCAGGAGACCGAGACCATCCTGGCTAACACAGTGAAACCCCGTCTCTACTAGGAATACAAAAAATTAGCCGGGCGTGGTGGCGGGCGCCTGTAGTCCCAGCTACTCTGGAGGCTGAGGCAGGAGAATGGCATGAACCCCAGAGGCGGAGCTTGCAGTGAGCCGAGATCGCGCCACTGCCCTCCAGCCTGGGAGATAGAGTGAGACTCTGTCTCAAAAATAAAATAAAATAGAAAAAAAAAAAGAAAACCTCTATGTATGTTCTGTTTCTTTCAGTAGCTTTTATAATGTGAACAAATAATTGTATGAATTACTCATAGTTTCTTAAAAGAATTAAAGGAAGGTTTCAATTTGAAATGGGTGCTCTGGTAATCACTTTGTGTTTCACTGTGGGTGTGAGAGATGCAGAAAGAGGAAAAGTGAGTTGTAATAAGAAAGAAAATGCGTACTAAGATATGAAATTTGATGTTGTAACCAGATGAGAAGATGCTGTTCTTTTAGTTATGCAGATGTGTTTATTGGAGCACCTCTCTTCATGGATCGTGGCTCTGATGGCAAACTCCAGGAGGTGGGGCAGGTCTCAGTGTCTCTACAGAGAGCTTCAGGAGACTTCCAGACAACAAAGCTGAATGGGTTTGAGGTCTTTGCACGGTTTGGCAGTGCCATAGCTCCTTTGGGAGATCTGGACCAGGATGGTTTCAATGGTAAGATCGAAGTTTAGTAGCTGCAGGTCTCTGATTATCTGTGTCCACCTGGAAAAGTCCTGTAACTCCATCTGTAGGAGTCTACACAAGCAAATCTCCTTCCTGGAAAGGTGGATTGTGTGTCAGTGAGTAACACACTAAATTTAAAGACAGATTGCTATTTTTCTTTAAAAATCAGAGCAAAGATTTCAAAAATTGACTCTCATGAGTTATTATTCACTCAGCCTCAAATTAGAAGGTCAGAATGATTACCTTCTGAAATGAACCTTCATTCCCCTGGCACCTCCTGCTAGCTGGTGGCTTTATGTGTTTCTGCATCCTGCTTAGTAGCAGTGCCCTCTTCTGTTCATTTGGCTACAAGTGTTTAAAAAAAAATGCTTCTAGGCACATTGTCAAGGCAATGCTGACTAATGCATACCTCAAAGATATGATTTCCCATTAATAATTTTAAAGCCATAACTTTGTTGTAGCTGTCCAAAATGTTCTGAGGGATGTTATATCTCCCTTCATGGTGGCATATTAAAAGTATAAGCCTATTCTTTTATAATAGTACCATTTTAATAGTTGTTGATATCTTTAAAAAGGAAAGTTAGCTTTTACTTTAGAATTCTTTTCAGAAACATGAAATATTGGTTACAAATTACCAAGAATTTTTTTTAAAAATCTATTAAAAACCTTTCTAGAGATCACAGAATGGATAGTTGAACTAGTTTGTGTAATCAACAGTATAGTAAGCATATGCCCCCTTAAAACTTAAAGGAAAGGTATACATTAAGAAGAAAACTTTAAAAATACAGATGACTTGTTGTATGTCTCAAATAGTAGTGGAAAGGTAAATGTTGTTTGCCCTCAAGATTTCACACCTGTCTTGTGGGTAAGTGATGTCATTTACTAGAAGTGTCATCTGGAAGATTAACCCTAGATGTTTGTTTCTTTTTTTTATTTTTTATTATTATTATTATTTTTTTATTTTTGAGGCAGCGTCCCACTGTCACCCAGGCTAGAATGCAGTGGTGCAATCATGGCTCACTGCAGCTTCGACCTCCCAGGGTCAAGAGATCCTCCCACTTCGGCCTCCTGAGTAGCTGGGACTACAGGCTCCTACCACAATGCCCTGCTATTTTTTTTGATTTTTAGTCGAGCTGAGGTCTTACCATATTACCCAGGTTGGTCTCTAACTCCTGAGTTCAAGTGATCCTCCTGCCTCAGCAGCACGAAGTGCTGGAATTACAGATGTGAGCCACTGTGCCTGGCCAACCATAGAAGTTTCAGTGGTACGGAACATCTACTCAGAGGTACATTTGCTACCTAAAATAGAGGCTTGAAGATTTTTTACCGCCAAGAGAACTTAGCATAAATCAAATGGAGCTATGGTATGAAGTTCATAATAAAATGTGAAAAGAACACTATAGAACAGATCAAATCATTACTTAATCATAACGAAAACTACATAGGAAACACAGGGCTAAGTTTGACGTTCCACCATGAATAAAGTTAATGAATTCTTTGCTATGTAGCTGAGCCTCTGTCTCCCAGTTTTTCTGGGAAGCCTGGTCATGTTTGCTGTCACCTTGTCTTGATGTTATTCCAGTTACTTTAAAGAAAGTTTTTCTCATTATTATGATCTAGCCAAAATCTCTTCCAGCTTTCTAAGTTTTTGTTATAATGTATTGTCTGTCAGTACAACAAATATAGACAACAGCTTAAAAAATGTGAAGTTTTACAATGATTTTACAAAGGGGTAAAATACAGATAGATACCATAGAGGATGATTTTGAAGACCCAAGGTTTTTCCTTGGGTCTTACTGTATCAAATAGTAGAATGATAATGTCTTTAGTGAAAAATTATCTGAGCTGTATTTATGTATAGTATTTAATACATATGTGTAAATATAGTTACATTATGCATATATATGTTCTGTTAGTTATAAGTTAGATCTTCAAGCCTAAAAATAAAACTTTCTCTCTTGAAAACAAAAAAATAAGTTAGATCTTTTGTTGTTGTTCATACATGAAGACATTAAGTGTCATTGCTCCTGTATTCCTATATTCCTCTCTTTCCACCTACCCACACCCTAGGCATCAACAAGAGGGATATTGAAAACAAAACAGGCCGGGCGCGGTGGCTCAAGCCTGTAATCCCAGCACTTTGGGAGGCCAAGACGGGCGGATCACGAGGTCAGGAGATCGAGACCATCCTGGCTAACACGGTGAAACTCCGTCTCTACTAAAAATACAAAAACTAGCCGGGTGAGGTGGCGGGCGCCTGTAGTCCCAGCTACTGGGGAGGCTGAGGCAGGAGAATGGCGTGAACCCGGGAGGTGGAGCTTGCAGTGAGCTGAGATCCGGCCACTGCACTCCAGTCCGGGCGACAGAGCGAGACTCCGCCTCAAAAAAAAAAAAAAAAAAGAAAACAAAACAATAAAGTTATGTTCCAAAATTTTATATAGCCCAAAGGTAATTATGTGCAGTTTTTATCAGTAGTCTTCCAGGAAAAGCAGAGGAAATAAAGAAAAACAGGAAAGAGCAACTAAAATGATCAAAGGAAGAAATTGATTGTATGAAGGTGTAGGATCTTCCAGACTCGACAGATGATAGCGAAGAGAGAAGATGATTAACATGTATAAAATAATGAAGGGTTTAGAAAGTTACAGACAATTTTTATTAAACAATCACTCAACATTGGAACTATCTTTTGTTGGAAAATTATATTTTAACGAATACTTTATATTTTTATTATTTATTGAGACAGGGTCTTCCTCTGTCACCCAAGCTGGAGTGCAGTGGTACGATCACAGCTCACTGCAGACTCGACCTCCCAGGCTCAAGCAGTTCTCCTACCTTACCCTCCGAAGTAGCTGGGACTACCAGTGTGCGCCTCCATGCATGGCTAATTTTTGTATTTTTTGTAGAGATGGGGCTTTGCCATGTTGCCAAAGCTGGTCTCAAACTCCTGGGCTTAAGCAGTCTGGGTGCCTCGGCCTCCAGAGGTGATAGGATTAAAGCATGAGCTACCATGGCCAGCCTGTTTTAATAAATACTTTATTAATGCAAATGTCGGTATAGAAGTTATGCTTATCTTTGTTTTTTTTTTGTTTATTTGTTTTGTTTTTTTAGACAGAGTCTCGCTCTGTCGGTAGGCTGGAATGCAGTGGCACCATCTCGGCTCACTGCAACCTCCACCTCCCGGGTTCAAGCAATTCCCTTGCCTAAGCCTCCTGAGTAGCTGGGACTACCGACACCAACCACCACGCTTGGCTAATTTTTGTATTTTTAGTAGAGATGGAGTCTCACCATGTTGGCCAGGATGGTCTTGATCTCTTGACCTCGTGACCCACCTGCCTTGGCCTCCCAAAGTGCTGGGATTATAGGCGTGAGCCACTGCACCCGGCCAACTTACCTTTTAAGGCTTAAAAAAGGATAAAAAAGTTTTACATAACTGAGGTACTCATTTTTAAGGATAACAAATTCTTAGTTGGTATTTACTGCAAGCCAGGCACTCTTCTAGGTGGTAGAAATGAGCATAAATCAGAGTCTACTCATGTCTTTAAGAAACTCAGCAACTCAGCATCCAATGGGGAGAGCATATATGTGTTTAAAAAAAAAGCACCTCAATGTGATCATCAGTGTTTGAGATCCCAGGCTTAATGGTCTCATATAAAGGACGAGTTATCAAGGTATTGCCGATGTTTCAGGGGAGCCATGAGACAATGAGGCATGGCTTAGTAAGGACCTATGAGACAGCTCATGTACATTCAGGAAATTGAGGCAATCTGTTATGGCTGGTACTTAGAGTCTGTGGTAGGCAAGATACGACATGTCCTTGGTCTCATGAAGCTTATGTTCTATAGCTTACTTATTTTGTGTGGTCATTGAATAAGTAAACAATGGGGAAATCCAGACAGTGATAAAGATGGTGGATTTTTTTTAGAAGGCAAGGTAATATAATAAGAGTTTTGGGATAGAGAGGGTGATAGAGAAAGTAGGGGATTGAGAGGGGTGGCGCACTGCTGCATAGGGTAGCTAGGGAATAGCTTGCTGACAGAATGACATCTGATCTAATGTCAATGACATTGATCTATCATTTGGACAAATAGAAGGAATAGAGTTGTAAAAGCTCTGGAGCAAAAGCTGTTAAGGCAGAGAGAACAGCAAATATAAGTCCATAGTTGGCAACTGGCTTCGTGTGTTTAAGAAACAGAAAAAAAGGCCAGAATTGCTGGGAAGAGTAAATAAGGGTAAAAAACTGGATGGTGTTGGGGTGGGGATGGGGAGAAGAATGAGATTTGCATACTAAATAATGGAAATACCAGGTAGGGTTTAGAACTTACTCTAAATGCTTTGGGAACTAATTGAAGGATTTTAAGAAGGGGATGGGTGTGACATGATATGGTGAATGTTTGGCCCTTTAGAAGAGAAAGTTATAGAGGCAAGGGTAGAAGTGGGAGGCCTCTTAAAAGGCTGTTTAAAAGCAAAATACGGCAATGACTTGTCTAGGGTGGCAGCAGCAGCAGAGAGAAGTGGGCAGATTGGTAATGTATTTTAGAGGTAGAAAAGATCATTTGGTGTTTGGGGTTTTTTAAAGATTTAAAATGTTACTCATTTATCTTCTTTCAGTGTAAGTTGAGCAAGATCAAGATGAAGTCACAACTTTCAAATTTCTGAGCAGATTGGCTTCTGTTCAGAAAAAACAATACCATCCGTAAATAAATTAACTAGAATTTTGAGAGTGAAAATAAACTTTAGATGAATCTTTTGATGTATCCTTCTCCCATCCCCTACCTCCTAGTTTTAACAAGGAAGCATTTGTGGTACAGAAAGTTTAAGTGATTTGTTTAAGGTCAGAGCCCTAAATTAATGTCTTTTCTGTACAGTTTTGCTTGAGTTTCCTTGAATTAGATTATTGCTTGTGGATAGAGAGTACCCTACTGAACTTTGAATTAATATTTATCATGATAAATGGGTTCTATAAATATTAAGATCTGTACAAATAATTACAAGTACTGAAACATTTTTTCTCTTCATCCTTGCCCTCTTCCCCCCTTCTCTCGTTCCTTCCTCATTCTTCCCTTTCTTTTCCTCCTGCTTACTTCTGTCATGCTCCTTCCCCCTCCTCTTTTTCCCCACAGATATTGCAATTGCTGCTCCATATGGGGGTGAAGATAAAAAAGGAATTGTTTATATCTTCAATGGAAGATCAACTGGCTTGAACGCAGTCCCATCTCAAATCCTTGAAGGGCAGTGGGCTGCTCGAAGCATGCCACCAAGCTTTGGCTATTCAATGAAAGGAGCCACAGATATAGACAAAAATGGATATCCAGGTGCTTTCTTATCAACACATAGAGCCCTTAGATTTTTCAGTCCTAATAGCAAGTAGTATTAGTTACTGTTCTTGATTTATATTATAAATTATTGCAATTCAGTATTTCATGTGTTGATCAAACCTCTAAAATACTCAAGGCATCATTCCCATCACCTAAGAGGATATGAAGAAAAGTCAGCTCTCTTTCCTGGGAGTGTATACAGTACACTCTGAGTTTCTCCTGTAGTCTTTAATGAAATGTCAAAGAAGAGTATTATGGAAGCTATAAGCAAAAGCTAAATGCTCATTCTAAGCTGTTTTAATGTTACCTATCTTTTTAATTTTTTTAATTATGTAGAATTTATGTACTTGACTAATAGTTATGATTTTTTTTTTTTGAAGACAAGGTATGGCTCTGTTGCCCAGGCTGGAGTATAGTGGCACAATCTTGGCTCATTGCAGCCTCCACCTTCTGGGCTGAAGCCATCCTCCCACCTCAGCCTCCTGAGTATCTGGGACTACAGGCACACACCAGCATGCCTGGCTACTTTTTGTATGGTTTGTAAAGAGTGGTTTTTGCCATGTTGCCCAGGCTGGTCTCAAACTCATGAGCTCAAGCAATCCACCTGCCGTGGCCTCCCAAAGTGCTGGGAATTAATACATGAGTTAATTTAAGCTCATTTTTATAGCTCATTATTATACCATTTCTGAATGTAAAAAGAGACTGAGAAAGGCAGTTTGCCCAAGTTGCCCCCTGCATGGGTCCAATAGAGCAAGCAAGACTTTTTTCTGGTTCTTATACACTTTGCAGCATTATAAATGTATCTAGGATCAAAATAGATCTTTTCTTTAAATGAAATATAGTGTAGAAAATTTAGATGACCTTTGTGTTGAAACACTTAATATGAGCTCAATATACAAGTATGTCAGTCTGTTTCCAGAAATAAGACATGAAGTTGATTCTCATAAATTAATATTATTTTAGAGTTTTTTTGTTATAAATGCAATATATTTATTATAGAACTTTTAGAAAATACATCAAAGCATATCTTCTCAATTTTTTTCCTATGCAGTCACACACATTTTTTTAAAAAGGAAATCATGTTTTTATATGCTGTTTATAATGTGTTTTATTCAACATTTCAGAAACATTTCTTTATTATTCTTCTAAAACATGAATTTTGTTTCCCTTTGTAACAAATAGCTGTATCGTATCTTATTTGCCTTATTTTGTGGCATTTTTATCTTTCTTTATAATTCTTTTGCATATCTCTGATTATGTCATTAGGACAAAATTCAAGAATCACTGTGTCAAGTGTGTGCACTTCTTTTCTTAAGGTTGTTAATACACATGGTCAAGTTACCATCCCACTCCCTCCACAGGAAGGTTTTTGTTAACTTTTTAAAGCACTCACCAGCAGTCAGTGAGTCATTGTTTTCCTACACTTGTGCCTCTTTTAAAATAATTTTTAACTGTATAACAGGTGGACTGGGTATTTTAACTAACAGTTTGTGATTCTAGAAAATAAGGCATGCATTTTATTCTTTTTTTTTTTTTTTTTTTTTTTTTTTTTTTTGAGACGAAGTCTCGCTCTGTCACCCAGGCTGGAGTGCAGTGGTGTGATCTCTGCTCACTGCAAACTTCACCGCCCGGGTTCAAGCGATTCTTCTGCCTCAGCCTCCTGAGTAGCTGGGATTACAGGCAGGCGCCACCACACCTGGCTAATTTTTGTATTTTTAGTAGTGATGGAGTTTCACCTTGTTGATCAGGCTGGTCTTGGGCAGGCTGGTCTCAAACTCCTGACCTCGTGATCCGCCTGCCTCAGCCTCCCAAAGTGCTGGGATTACAGACGTGAGCCACCATGCCCAGCCATGAGGTTGGTTCTTCACTATACACAAATAAAAATGATTATTTTTACTAATAAGCTAATGTATAGTTAAGAATCAACCTCATGTTGTTATTTGTGTATATACATATTTACTTCTGTGAATTTCCTTTTTGTGTCTTTTTTTCTTCTTTGCTACTGGGATGGTATTTTGTTTTTCTTTATTCATTCATTTTTTTTTTTAATTTTCACAGTAACTTAAATGTTGCGAATATTAACTCCTTAACGCTTGTATGTATTTTCTAGTTTGTCACATTTGCATTTTGAGCATAAAGTTTTAAACTTTTATGTAATCAAATCTCTCTGTTTTTATGTTTTTTTTTCATGTGCTTTTCTGTTTAGAAAAGACTTCCTCAAATTTAGCTTGGGTATACTGTGAGCTAGAGCTCTCATTTGTCTTTTTCTGAACTGTGAACCAGTTGAACCAGTGGCGTATGAAAACTAATGCGTTTCATTCTTGCTGATTTGAGTGCTATCTGCTATCATATTTTATATTTATATGTATATACACATATATTATATATAGGAAATAGAAAAAAAATTTTATAATAAGATTGTAAAATCCACAGGCGTCTATAAAGCTTTTTCCTTTGGCAGTATGTATGTTTGGCAGGTGTATGCTTATCATTGCTACTTTTTACTAAATATTCGTTTAAAAGATTTATCTCCACCTAGATGAAAGTCTGCTTTATAATAAACATTTTCCACTGATGGTAGTTTGTTTACAGTGTTCATATATTTTAGCCTTTTATATAATATCTTACAACCTCTTAATGAATAGTTTTGAGACTATGTTCAAGCTTTTTTATGTTCATTGAAAATTTTATAGAATGGTATATACATTTTAAAAACTATTATCATTATTAACATGTTTTTCCACTCTTTCTTAAGACTTAATTGTAGGAGCTTTTGGTGTAGATCGAGCTATCTTATACAGGTGAGCATTTTCTGTATCCTGTAATATAGGAATATTCTGAATTATTTGAATGTTTTTTAACTGTCAGTATTTGAATTTTAGTTTAATTTTCTTGAAATAATGATAAAATTTGTTCTTTCTATTCATGATTTGCTGCAGGCAAATAGTATTATTTTTATTGATACATAATAATTGCACATATTTATGGGGTACATGTGATATTTTGATACATTCATACAATGTAATGATCAAATCAGAGTAATTAGGATATCCATCATCTCAAACATTTATCATTTATTTGTGTTGGGAACACTCAGAATCCTCTCTTCTAGCCTCTCTTGTAGCTATTTTGATTTTTTCTTTTCTTTGGAGACAGGAGTTTCGTTGCAATGGGACCATCTCGGCTCCCTGGAACCTCTGCCCCCTGGGTTCAAGCAATTCTCATGCCTTGACCTCCCAAGTAGCTGGGGTTACAGGCACATGCCACCACACCGGCTAATTTTTGTATTTTTAGTAGAGACAGAGTTTTGCCATGTTGGCCAAACTGGTCCTGAACTCCTAGCGTGAAGTGATCCACCCATCTCAGCCTCCCAAAGTGCTGTGATTACTGTCATGAGCCAGTATGCCCAGCCAGCTATTTTGAAATGTACAATAAATTATTGTTAACTATAGTCAATCTGTGGTGCTATTGAACACTAGAATGTCTGTCTGTTTTTTTTTTTTTTTTGCCCAGTCTGGAGTACAGTGGTGCAATCTTGGCTCATTGCAACCTTTGCCTCCCAGGTCCTAGTGATTCTCGTGCCTCAGCTTCCCAAGTAGCTGGGACTACAGGCATGTGCCACAACACCTGGCTAATTTTATGTATTTTTGGTAGAGACAGGGTCTTGCCATGGTGCCTGGGCTGGTCTTGAGCTCCTAGCCTCAAGTGATCCACCCGCCTCAGCCTCCCAAAGTGCTGGGATTACAGGTGTGAGCCACTATGCCCGCCCCTTCTTTGTCTTTTAAATTATGTTCAAAGGTATTCTCCTGTAGTTTTAATCTCTCTAAAAATTGTCTGGGTTTACATTTTCCTATAAGAAGCAGGAAATTAACCTCATGCTTATGTCTTGGTATTCTCTGACCACAAGATTAGTATCTAATGAAACCCGAAATGAATATTTTTATTAGAGCAATATGTATGAACTTATATATTTCTATTTCCCAATTTCTTATATATCCCCAGTTATTCTCTGTATTTTATCAGTTCCTCATGACTTAGACTATCAGTTGGCATCCCAGGTAGTTAAGATGTTTACGTATCTATGATCTGAGTTTATACATGGCAGGAACACTAACATTAGTGCTGGGTAGTTTGTGATGGGTCAATTTAATTGTATACTATACAATAACTCTATACTATAGTAATTGTAACTATACAATACTTAACAGATTTCAGAGATTTATCATTTTGAGACAGGCACATTGATTGACTTGAGCCAGCTGTATCTTTGTATAGGATTTCAACCTGTGTATCTGAACTCAGGAAAACTGAATTTATTTTAATTTATTGTTTTTAGTTTTTTAAATTGCTGTTAATTATATAATGTATGTGGTAAAAATGCAAACAGTACAAGAAGGGTATATAGAAAAAGTTTTCCCTCACACCAGCTAATAATTTATTTGTTTCGTCTATTAGAAATATTCTATGCATTAAAAAATCATATTATGTATGTATGTATATCAGTAGACATCCTTTGTACATTTTGGGGTTTTTTTTTTTTTTCTCTCTCACTAAAACTATATGTTGGTTATGTCTTAGAGGTCATTGCACTCATTTTCTCCATGGTAGTGCAGTGAATTTGGTAGATATCTCACAACTTATTTAGCCATTCTGCTTTAGTGACTGAATTCATATAGGTCAGCCATTGTCCCACTTTGCCTGGAACTGAGCGATTTCTCAGGATGCAGGAGTTTCTGTGCTAAAGTTAGGACAGTTCTGGGCAACTGAGACATTTGATCACCTACAGTTATGTTGTTCCTGTTCCTTTTACTATTACAGACAATACTTTTAGTAGACATTGTACTATATATGTAGTGAATATGAACCAAAAATATTTCGATCAACCTAACTTTTTAAATAACTTTTTTCTTCATCTTCTTTTTTTCCCCCACTAGGGCCAGACCAGTTATCACTGTAAATGCTGGTCTTGAAGTGTACCCTAGCATTTTAAATCAAGACAATAAAACCTGCTCACTGCCTGGAACAGCTCTCAAAGTTTCCTGGTAAGGGTATTTGTTTAATAATAGTTATTACTGTGATTATTGTTCAGGCATTGTAAGAACAATTGAAAAGTGAAGGTGGTAGGGCTGAAATATTGCTAAAACAGTTTCTGTGGTATACTGTTTTTTCTATTCTTTTTTATTTGAAGCAAGGTCTGCCTCTGTTGCCCAGACCGGAGTGCAGTGGCACAACAACAGCTCACTGTAGCCTCGACCTCCCAGGCTTAAGTGATCCTTCCACCTTGGCCTCTCTAGTAGCTGGTACTACAGGTGTGTGGCACCATACCCGGCTAATGTTTTGAATTGTTTGTAGAGATGGGGTCTCCCTATATTGGTCAGATTGGTCTTGAAGACTGCTGTGCTCAAGCAGTCATCCTGCCTCCGTCTCCTAAAGTGCTAGGATTACAGGCGTGAGCCATTGCACCTGGCCTTATACTCTATTTTCATGTTATAAATTGGATTATAGAAATAGTGCTCCAAAAAAGAGCTGTAAAGATACTCTGTAAATGAGTATGAAATTAATTTTTAAAGAATTATGCATGGTCAATGAGTATTTTCAAAAAGAAAGAAAAGCTAATAAGATCTCAGTTCATTTATATGTAATTCCAAACAGGCCCATGAACACTTAAATTTTTAAAAGATATCTTGTTTTTCAGATTTAATATCTGTGAACAGTAGCTGTTTGAAAAAAATTATTTTGCTCTAATATATTTTCTGCTTATTCTTTTACTAATTTCCAAAGAAAAATATAATATTTTTTCATAAGTTAAATGTCTGAATTCTTCTCTACTCCATTCTTTCTCTCATCTTTGTCATTTGTATGCTACTTCAGTAATTTTTGCTCTATTTTCATTATAGATATTTTTTAAGTTGTCTCATGCTTTACTTCACAGTACTTAAAAGCAAAATGTAGAAACGAGTATCTTTCTCATACATATCAATATAAATATAAAACTAATGAAAAATCTTGACCCATGTACTACCAAAATCACCATGAGTAGTCACTCATGAGTTCCCACTTTGGGAAACACTATTCATGTTCCTTACTTACACAGAAAAGTTGCAGAGAACTTATGATCAAGGAGAAAATGATTGGTACTTAGAAAAATTTTACTTCAAAAGAGTCAATTAAAGATATTTTTCCTGAATTTGTTTTTGAATATTTTTGGATTATTGTTATAGTTATTACAGTTTTGAAATTTCATTTCTTTAATTGGATTACATTAAAAATTCAGTAATATTTGCTCTTCATTTTTATTGATTGGCAGTGAAGTTGTTTTCAAGATTTTGCTGTAAGTTTTACTGCTTTTCTACCCTGCATACCTCTGTGAAGTTGCCAATAATCTGCTTCTAATTATGTTAGTAATTCAAAGGCTTCAAACGTACTAACTAGAGCAGTAACATCATATGATTTTTGAGTATGGCACATAGTAAGAAATACATTTTGCATTATAAACATAAAAGTAATTAAATCAAGCATTTCAGATAATCATACTTACCTTCGATACCTAAATCAGTTTTATTTATTAAAAAAATTTTCTTGCCGGGTGCGGTGGCTCAAGCCTGTAATCCCAGCACTTTGGGAGGCCGAGATAGGCAGATCATGAGGTCAGGAGATGGAGAGCATCCTGGCTAACATGGTGAAACCCCATCTCTACTAAAAATACAAAAAATTAGCCAGACGCAGTGGCGGGCACCTATAGTCCCAGCTACACGGGAGACTGAGGCAGGAGAATGGCATGAACCTAGGAGGCAGAGCTTGCAGTGAGTCAAGATCACACCACTGCACTCCAGCCTGGGCAACAGAGCGAGACTCCGTCTCAAAAAAAACAAAAAATTTTTTTTCTTAAGATGCTGAACACAACCCATTCAACTGATTTTAAAACCTGCTAATAACTTGTGAAGAACACTGCTGTAAAGGAGATTGCTAATTAAAGAAAGCTTTGGTGGGTCCTTCTATCAATGGGACAGTTTTTAAAATCTAAACTGTCGGCTAGGCACTGTGGCTCACGCCTGTAATCCCAGCACTTTGGGAGACCCAGGCAGGCGAATCACCTGAGGTCGGGAGTTTGAGACCAGCCTGGCCAACGTGGTGAAACCCCATCTCTACTAAAAATACAAAAATTAGCCAGGTGTGGTGGTACATGCCTGTAATCCTAGCTACTCGGGAGGCTAAGGCAGGAGAATTGCTTGAACTCAGGAGGCAGGGGTTGCAGTGAACTGAGATCATGCCACTGCACTCCAGCCTGGGCAACAGAGTGAGACTCTTATCTCAAAATAAATAAATAAATAAATAAAAATCTGAACTGTCATTTCCCTCCTTTAGATTTATCAACAGGTTCTATAAGCTTGAGAGGAGGTTAGGATATTCTTTCTCTTTTTCTCATCAAGGTACCATGAAAGGAAGTGTGCTTAAATTACTGAAGGATGAGTTAGGTTAGTGTATAGAGTTTCATGTTTTTAGAATAATATTAAGACATAAAGATGTAAGGCTTCACAATACAAACTATGTATTAGAAATATTAGATGTGGATGACAATAAAAAATATGTCTAAACTGGATTATAGGATTTATGTATGTTTTTTTTTTTTTTCCACAGCTTTAATGTTAGGTTCTGCTTAAAGGCAGATGGCAAAGGAGTACTTCCCAGAAAACTTAGTAAGTGTTTTATGAAAAGTCATATTATTTTAATGATACTGCATACACAGCACTTAACAAATATTTTAGGATATTCAAATAGTTACTCGAATTGTTATTATAATTTTTTATTTGAATGTTTATGTTTAAAGACATTTAAGATTTCAACATAATTATTATATTCTTTGTTAACTCTTAAGCTAATTCAAAACTAATACACTTATTTGTGGACATTATGAGCTAAGTAGCCCACAAAATGGTAAACATGACCTTTGGAAGGTTAAGCAGTTACAAATGTGAGATAATGAACTCTGGGGAGGCATGAATGTTATTGTTTGTAAGCAGATGATCTGCTGAGAAGTCTGTGTTTTATGTCTTGGGGCAGCCCCCAGCAATCTCAGGAGTAGAGGTGGTTTAGAAATAGTGAGAAGGAGGAGAAAAAGTTTTGGTCATGCGGTTTAATTCACACAGCAAACTCTACTCTTCTTTTCCTAAAATGCTTGATGTGGTCCTGAGAGCAAGATAGTAGTGTTAAATAATTATTGCAAAGGTTTGTCAGTATGTTAATGGCAAGTGGTAAAGAATAATAATAAAGCAGAGAAGAAACTGAAACCGCTGGGTGTGTGTTTGTGTGTAAGTTTACACAGGGCAGCCAAGCAAGGTCTCCTTAGGAGACAACTTTTCAGTAGAGACCTGAAGGAAATGAGGGAGCTATGGGTTATGTGAAGGAGTGTTTGACACAGAGGAACTAGCAGTTTCAGCAGGCCTGAAGCAGGAAATGTGCTCAGTGGTTGAGAAACAGCATGGAGGACAATGTGGCCAAGTAGAGCAGAACATGAAGCAAAATAACCCTGGGTGTTCACCCAAATTTGAAATGGTCAACTTTTAGAGAAACTAGCAACGTGACTTCTAGTTTTAAAGATTTGCACTCTCTTAAGAAACTACTTAAAGAACTGAATCTTACAAGGCGGTAATCCTAATTGCTACATACTTGTTTTACAATGATTCTTGATGTATTTAACTCTGTTTGATCACTTGCTTCCTGAAGGCATATTCATCTGACAATTTGATACGGTAGCTTCACTGGAAGCAGGAGTTTCAAGTGGGGCAAACTGTTCATTCATCATAGTGTTTAATATGATGGTATGAGTACATATGAGCAAATACTTCTTAATCAAAATCAGCAAGACTCTTGCTACTTGAATTTATGGTGGAAGTCTCAATTCACATGTTTCATCCTCTGGATTTCCTCCTCTCAGCTTAAATTAAACGACAGCATTTCTCCTGTCTGATAATTGGCTTACTACTATCATTTTTTGGGGAATTACTTATGACATTACTTTAGGGAAAGTTTGGTTAATTATTTAATTATTATTAAATTTTTTTCAGAATTAATATGTTGTAGTCTCATTACAATGTAATGACATTTTAAATTAATTAGAAACAATTTACTTCTTAAGGAATAAAGATCTCTGTTAAAACTATATGGTAGAATAGATAGGTGTCCATAAAGAATATGTTGGTTATAAATCCTTTGGTTTACGTAGATTTCCAGGTGGAACTTCTTTTGGATAAACTCAAGCAAAAGGGAGCAATTCGGCGAGCACTGTTTTTCTACAGCAGGTCCCCAAGTCACTCCAAGAATATGACTATTTCAAGAGGGGGACTGATGCAGTGTGAGGAATTGATAGCGTATCTGCGGGTAAGAGATAACTTTTCTGCTACCTTGTTTTTCCTTTTCAGTCATTAGTTTTTCTTTTTTATCTAAATGATTTTCACTTTCTGTAAATTAGTGTTAGATCAAAAGGAAAAACAGAAAAATACACAAAGGAAATTTAGCTTTGTAAAGTGTCAAACCTGAATGATGGACTTCTACTTCTGGCAGACTGGATATTCCAAATGGCCTTTCCACAACAATACTACTGAACAAATTATGATAAACATATTTGTTAAATGCAACTGGACTTTCAAGACAGTTAAAGAAATCATCATGGTCCAAAAAATAATCAGTCAACTAAAAAACTCCAGTTGCAAAAATCTGAATTGTGGATTATAAGCAAATATATAAGCCAGAGTTGCTGGCAAAGGATGAAGCCTAAGGAGAGGGCAGGTGGTAATTGCAGACACCAGCACAGGAATTCCGACATATGTATAAGGCTGAGTGTTCTTACGACAGAGGTGTGTCCTGATTCCAGCAAGAGCCAAATGTAAAACCTTGCTGAAGGGGAGCTATCCAGTATGGGCCCCAGGATTTCCACAGGTTAAGTTTGATCAAATATGAATTCATTAAACACATACACACACAAAGAAACCACTAGAAGAAGCATCAGATTTTAGACCCGCAAAGGCCAGTTACAGAGTACAAATTTGTATAAAATGTTTAAAGAAATAAAGGGGCTGGGCACAGTGGCTCAAGCCTATAATCCTGGCACTTTGGGAGGCCAAAGCAGGATGATCCCTTGAGGCCAAGAGTTTGAGACCAGCCTGGGTGAGACTTTATTTTATTTAAAGGAAAAAACAAAACAAGACGAAAACATCAGTAAATATTTAGACAACAACATAATTAATGAACTTGATTTAACAGATTTATATAGAATCTATACCTAACAATTAACGAATATAAAAACTGACCATGCATAGGCCATAAAGGAAGTCTAAACAAATTTGAAAAAGTAATTTTATAGAATACGTGCCATTACAGTGCAGTGGTTAGAAATCCATAACAAAAAGATCAACTGGGAATTGGGGAGTGTGATTTTTAAATAACTTATGGGTGAAAAACAAGATCATAATGGAAATTTACTTGCAACTGTATTACAATGAAAATATGACATATCAAAATGTATACGCTATCACAACAGTAGAATATAAAGATAAATGTATAGCCTTAAATGCTATTTAATTTAAATGAAAGTTAAGAAAAAATGAAGGTAAGAAGAAAATACCATAAAAATAAGAATTGAAGTGGGGCATTACAGATAAGGGAGGAATTAACAGAATATTATGAATAACCTTGGGCCAATACATAGGAAAACTTTTAGACAAAACCTGGAAATTCTTAGTGAAACAATACAACTGTCATAAGAAGAAACAGAAAACCTGAATTATCCTCTAAACACTTAACAAATAGAATTGGCAGTTAATCTTTACAAAACGACAAAGCCCAGATGGTTTTATAGGCAATATCTACCAAACATTCAAGAACAAGATTTCTCAATTTTAAATAGCTCTTTGAAAGAATAAAAAACAAAATATTTCAAAGTCAATCTGTGAAACTAGTGTAATTGGTTCCTGGACTGGTCAAAAATAGTACCAGAAGGGAGAATTTCATTCTAGTCTTACAATAGATGTAAGATTACTAAGCCATTATAAGCAAATAACTCTTAGCAGTTTGTAAAAAAAGATACATAAACCAAGTTGGGCTTATCATTTATCCTAGAGTGGGTTAATATTAAGTCTAAAAATGTAATTTGCCACATGAATAGATTAAAGAAGAAACGTGACTGTCTTAAGTACAAAAAAGATTTGAGATTAAATTTTAAAAACTTCGTGATTTAAGAAGTAAGACAAATATCCCAAGTTATGGCTATGAAGGAATAGAATCTTACATTTAAACAAAGTCCGCGAATACCTATTAATTGGTCAAGATGTGAATTAAGAATTCTTATACATTGCTGATGGCAGTGTGAATTGTTTTGAAGACTTTGAAAAATGATGTGGTACTATAGAGCTGACAAATATACTTGTCACTATGTGTAAGAATAATCATAGCAATTTCTGTAATAGCAAAAACAAAACCCATAAACAATAAAAATAGCCTTCGACAGAATGGATAAATGAATTGTGGTATATTTACATGATGAAATAGTACTGAACAGTACAAAATTAACGTAGGCTACATGCAATAGAATGGATGGATCTTAGTGAGAGTGTAGGACAGAAAGCAAGTCACAGAAGACTACATGTGATCCTATTGAGAAGGAGTGCAGAGGAAGGAAGAGAAAGAAGTATTTGGGTAGCTTAAGCAGTATCAATAATGTTCTTCTTATTATGTTGGGTGTGTGTGAGTGCTCATGTTAACATGTCTCGTACTTTCGTGTGAATCAAATAGTACATTGTAAAACAAAAATTGACTAAACGTTCTTACTTGATAAGGATAATCTTTTGGATATTCTATTTCTACATAAGTATAATTTTCCAGAGAATTTTGTTAGAATTGAAGGCTCAGGTGAATACAGCTGGCTTTGTATTGTGCACTTACGGATTTCTCCAGATAATTTAGGTTGATGTTATCGTTAATTCAAAGCTTTTCCATTTCTAGGATGAATCTGAATTTAGAGACAAACTCACTCCAATTACCATTTTTATGGAATATTGGTTGGATTATAGAACAGCTGCTGATACAACAGGCTTGCAACCCATTCTTAACCAGTTCACGCCTGCTAACATTAGTCGACAGGTACTGTACTCAATTTACCACTAATGTGATATTTTGTGATTTTTCTTTACAATTCATGTTATTAAATATTAGAGGAAATTTCCTTTATTATGTTGATAGATGTTTAGTCAAAGTCAGAAGGTTAGGAATCTGAATTTTCTGTTTTTTTTTTTTTTCCTTTTTATTTTTTTGGGAATCTGAATTTTCAAGTCAGAGATATTTAAAGCCACTTAACATAGATATACAGAGAAAGACAGGATCACATTTCATATATGTGAAATAGGAAAATAATTCAAGGAGAACAGCAATGTGCCAGTTTGTTTACATATTTTAGTATTTCGCTAAAGATGTTTGGTGTCTATGTTATCTTTGATATTTTAATTTTAAAAAGTGCATATATAGTAAATAAATAATTCTTTTCAGAAAACCAAAGAAAGCAACAAAATTTGATAGGTGGTATTCTATTTTTAGAAAATCTTATGTATAATGTATTTAAATATTGTTAATTCTAATTACTATTTCTCCTTTTTAAATTACATGTTCATGTTTTTACATTAATATTTCTTCTTTCATAGAACTCTTTGCCCTAAATTTAGGTTGTCATTTTTTTTTTTGTCTTTCTAAGATCCCATAAGCTCTTTTTTTTTTGGTTTGTTTTCTGTTTTTATAATTTGAGATTACTATATGTCATGGTAGCAAAAGGCAAATTAAAATATTTTTAAAAGTCTTTTCTAATTTTTATATTTTAACAATTTCATATTTCGTTCTGTACATTAATAATCATGGTATATGTGCCATTTTCTAGTATTCATTAACATAGAACTTATAACCATACTTCTGTGTTTATATTCTTTGCATTTTTTATTTTTATTGAATGTACAATATTACGTTGATTAATAGTTTAATAATGACCACCTGAGCCTCTTAATGTCTGTCATTCAGTATTATACTTTCTTTAAAAGTTCATTATTACTTGTCCCTTTATATAATGTGCTTTCATATATGAGTTATGCTTATTTTCTGTTTATAGTTTTATAATTTTTTAGAAATCTTTTATTATCATTGTTATCACTGCTTCTGATTAGTTTTCCAAACTCCCCATCCAATCTCTTTAATGCCAACACCGTGTTAAAACCGGCTAATCAAGTAGGCTAACTTTTGGAACCTCTTGGAGGGCAAAAATAACTGCAGTAATATTTGGCTTCCTTTTTTTCCTACCTATTCTCATTCTTCATTGTTTGAAAAAAAATTTTTTTTGGTCTTCTCTGTGTCCTACATTTGTTCCATCAGTGACATATTAATTTTTAGGTATGTTTCTTTCTACATGCTTAGCTTTGTTATTCACTCTTGTTTTTATGTTAATTAATTACTCCACCATTTTTATCATTTTCTTTTCTCTCAAATGGATCCTTCATTTCGCTGGTTACATTACAAACTTCTCTGCACTCTCTTTTTGCTGTCAGATAGAAATATAAAGTTTTAATTGTAATTTTAAATTTGTAATTTTTAATTTGCTGGTTAGCAACTTATTTTATTTTATTTTATTTTTTTATTTTTTTGGCATTTATTCAGCATTTATTACAGTTAAATTTCTATATTATGTGAACCCAAAACATTATTGTGTGCCTCGAAAACTTACTGCTTTACTTTTATTTTTTATTTTTTTATTTTTTTTATTTTTATTTTTTATTATACTTTAAGTTCTAGGGTACATGTGCATAACGTGCAGGTTTGTTACATATGTATACTTATGCCATGTTGGTGTGCTGCACCCATCAACTCGTCAGCACCCATCAATTCATCATTTATATCATGTATAACTCCCCAATGCAATCCCTCCCTCCTCCCCCCTCCCCATGATAGGCCCCAGTGTGTGATGTTCCCCTTCCCCAGTCCAAGTGATCTCATTGTTCAGTTCCCACCTATGAGTGAGAACATGCGGTGTTTGGTTTTCTGTTCTTGTGATAGTTTGCTAAGAATGATGGTTTCCAGCTGCATCCATGTCCCTACAAAGGACGCAAACTCATCCTTTTTGATGGCTGCATAGTATTCCATGGTGTATATATGCCACATTTTCTTAATCCAGTCTGTCACAGATGGACATTTGGGTTGATTCCAAGTCTTTGCTATTGTGAATAGTGCCACAATAAACATACGTGTGCATGTGTCTTTGTAGTAGAGTAATTTATAATCCTTTGGGTATATACCCAGTAGTGGGATGGCTGGGTCATATGGTACATCTAGTTCTAGATCCTTGAGGAATCGCCATACTGTTTTCCATAATGGTTGAACTAGTTTACAATCCCACCAACAGTGTAAAAGTGTTCCTATTTCTCCACATCCTCTCCAACACCTGTTGTTTCCTGACTTCTTAATGATTGCCATTCTGACTGGTGTGAGATGGTATCTCATTGTGGTTTTGGTTTGCATTTCTCTGATGGCGAGTGATGATGAGCATTTTTTCATATGTCTGTTGGCTGTATGGATGTCTTCTTTTGAGAAATGTCTGTTCATATCCTTTGCCCACTTTTTGATGGGGTTGTTTGTTTTTTTCTTGTATATGTGTTTGAGTTCTTTGTAGATTCTGGATATTAGCCCTTTGTCAGATGAGTAGGTTGCAAAGATTTTCTCCCATTCTGTAGGTTGCCTGTTCACTCTGATGGTAGTTTCTTTTGCTGTGCAGAAGCTCTTTAGTTTAATGAGATCCCATTTGTCAATTTTGGCTTTTGCTGCCGTTGCTTTTGGTGTTTTAGACGTGAAGTCCTTGCCCATGCCTATGTCCTGAATGGTACTACCTAGATTTTCTTCTAGGATTTTTATGGTATTAGGTCTAACATTTAAGTCTCTAATCCATCTTGAATTAATCTTCGTATAAGGGGTAAGGAAAGGATCCAGTTTCAGCTTTCTACTTATGGCTAGCCAATTTTCCCAGCACCATTTATTAAATAGGGAATCCTTTCCCCATTTCTTGTTTCTCTCAGGTTTATCAAAGATCAGATGGCTGTAGATGTGTGGTGTTATTTCTGAGGACTCTGTTCTGTTCCATTGGTCTATATCTCTGTTGTGGTACCAGTACCATGCTGTTTTGGTTACTGTAGCCTTGTAGTATAGTTTGAAGTCAGGTAGCGTGACGCCTCCAGCTTTGTCCTTTTGACTTAGGATTGTCTTTGAAAACTGGCACAAGACAGGGATGCCCTCTCTCACCACTCCTATTCAACATAGTGTTGGAAGTTCTGGCTAGGGCAATCAGGCAAGAGAAAGAAATCAAGGGTATCCAGTTAGGAAAAGAAGAAGTCAAATTGTCCCTGTTTGCAGATGACATGATTGTATATTTAGAAAACCCCATCGTCTCAGCCCAAAATCTCCTTAAGCTGATAAGCAACTTCAGCAAAGTCTCAGGATACAAAATTAATGTGCAAAAATCACAAGCATTCTTATACACCAGTAACAGACAAGCAGAGAGCCAAATAAGGAATGAACTTCCATTCACAATTGCTTCAAAGAGAATAAAATACCTAGGAATCCAGCTTACAAGGGATGTAAAGGACCTCTTCAAGGAGAACTACAAACCACTGCTCAGTGAAATAAAAGAGGACACAAACAAATGGAAGAACATACCATGCTCATGGATAGGAAGAATCAATATCATGAAAATGGCCATACTGCCCAAGGTTATTTATAGATTCAATGCCATCCCCATCAAGCTACCAATGACTTTCTTCACAGAATTGGAAAAAACTGCTTTAAAGTTCATATGGAACCAAAAAAGCAACTTTTTTTAAAAGGTAGAAAATGTATAGTTGAAGTTTATTTTAAAAATATATCTGTATTAGTTTACTAGGGTTGTCATGACAAAGTACCACAGAATGGGTGGCTTAAACAACAGAAATTTATTCTCTCCTAATTTTGGAGCCTAGAAGTCTGAGATCAAGAGTCCGCAGGGCTAATTTCTTCTGAGGCCTCTCTTCTTGGCTTGTAGATGGTCACCAGTCACCTTCTTGTGTCTTCACATGGTCTTCTTTTCATGTGTGTGTCTGTGTCCTAATCTCTTTTTAAGCATCAGTCATTGGATTAGGGCCCACCCTAAAGACATTTTAACTTAATAATCTCTTAAAAGACTATATCACCAAATACAGTTCCATTCTGAGATACTGGGGATTAACGCTTCAACATATATATTTTGGGGGGACACAGTTCAGCACTTAACAATATTTAAAATATTGTCATTTTTACATGGAATTGCTTAAAAATTATCAGTGGAATATTTTGCATTCTATTTCTTACTGTCTTCAAAATCCAGAGTGTGTTACACACTTTTAACACATCTAAATTCAAATACTTAGGTTTTATTAGAATTTTTTTTTGTATTTAGAAGTCATATAATTAACAGTTGAAAAAGTAGATTCAAATAGTCAAGTTGTTCTAAACATACTAAAAGTTTTGCAGTAAGAGAATTAAGCATCAGCTTTTAACATTAAATTAATTAAAATTAAATAAAATTTAAAAATCAATTGCTCAGTGACATCAAGCCCATTTCAAGTGCTCAGAAGCCACATGAGGCTTGCAAGTGGCTACTATATTGGACAGTGCAGTTCTAGTGTTTCCCTTTCTGCTCCCTAAACCTTTGGTGTTAGAGATTTAGTGTTTTCTGCAGAAAGAGTTGGATTTTTTTCTCTCATTTTTTTGATTCAAATACACATTAAGTCCTTTTTTTTTTTTTTGAGACGGAGTCTTGCTCTGCTGCCAGGCTAGAGTACAGTGGCGCAATTTTGGCTCACTGCAACTTCCGCCTCCCGTGTTCAGGCGATTCCCCTGCCTCAGCCTCCTGAGTAGCTGGGACTACAGGCACCCACCACCACACCCAGCTAATTTTTTGTATTTTAGTAGAGACGGGATTACACCATGTTGACCAGGACAGTCTTGATCTTCTGACCTCATGATCCACTTGGCTTGGCCTCCCAAAGTGCTGAGATTACAGGCATGAGCCACCGTGCCCGGCCTCAAATGCATATTAATTTCTTACTTTGTGCAAGATATAATATATATAACTGTAGAGATTTGGTTGTCTGAGCATGGAAGACATTGCTTTTCCATTTCTGAAACTATCTTTCCTGACAGCATATTTTAATACTATGGCTGCTTCAATGCCAGCTAAGTCCTTTTCTTCCCCTATAGAGTGATGTTAGCCAAGTGTCTCTATATTACAGTTTCATTAATATTTTATACATATGTCTCATTGCAAACTTAAGATACTCATCTAACATTCTAACTGGGAATGTTATACATATCTTATCACTAGTTAATTTGTTATCTGCAAAGTCCACACTTTCTTCCTGATATAATCTAATCAAGCCTTCATTTATATTTGGCGTGATGTAAAGAATCACCATATAGTTCTTCTAATGGTCCTCTTTGAAAAAGGCTTATAGCAACTGCATATATCTAGGTAAGTGAATTAATTCACATATATTTTTGTGTTTCCTTCAAATTAAAACGACAGTTAAGAATCTCTATCCAATATACAGCCACTTGCAAGCCTCATGTGGCTTCTGAGCACTTGAAATGGGCTTGGTGTCACTGAGCAACTGATTTTTAAATTTTATTTAATTTTAATTAATTTAATGTTAAAAGCTGATGCTTAATTCTCTTACTGCAAAACTTTTAGTATGTTTAGAACAACTTGACTATTTGAATCTACTTTTTCAACTGTTAATTATATGAATTCTAAATACAAAAAAATTTCTAATAAAACTTAAGTATTTGAATTCAGATGTGCTGAAAGTATATAATACATTCTGGATTTTGAAGACAGTAAGAAATAGAATGCAAAATATTCCCCTGATAATTTTTAAGCGATTATATGTAAAAACGACAATATTTTAAATATTGCTAAGGGCTGAACTGTGTTCCCCCAAAATGTGTATGTTGAAGCCTTAATTCCAGACATTCCTTGTTACTTGGAAGTGTACAATCATCATCAATCATCATCCCTGTTTTGAGGGACTCCGTTTTTCTTTTCCTTTAAATCCTTTTCTCTCTTCTTTTTGTCTGCTTCTGTGCTTGAAGCAAAAATGGCCTCATCTTTATTTTCCATTCTTCTCTTAATTTTTATGTTTCTTCTTTCACATCCTACCCAGCTCCTCTGCTTTTTTCCCAGGGTTTCTCTCTTTTGGGTTTTTCCATTTTGCTGTAGCTGGAACATTCTTCTGACAAGATCTAGAAGGGAAAAAAGTTCAGGTCTTTGCTTTTTTCACCTACCCTGATTGGCTAGCTATAATGCTTCAAGCTCCTTTTCCTTCATCTTTTTCCAAATGACCGTGCAATGCTGGACTCATTTTATCTAGTTTCTTTTGCCCCTTGGTCTCTCTGCCTGTCTGCTAAATACGTACAGCTCCTTATTCTTTTATCCTCTGCAGCCCTATTTCCATGATATTGGTGGAGGCACAGTCCATAATGAGAAACTCTAGAAGGTAGTCTGTTTTGCCCGACATCTCACAACTTAGCTAGCAGCAGAGTAAAAATGAAGTATCATTTCTTGACTATTACTTTCTCTTTTACACCAGTCCTCATTCAAAGATGGTAACAGCTTAATTTGAGATAGAACTGAAAGGTTCCAAGGAACTGTATTATATCCTATGAATCTTTTTCTTCTTTCTCATTCTTGACTGGCTACACTGGCCTGTTTAAAAATAAGTGGCCATGGTCTCTTTTGCGTTAAGGTATACAAACAAGCTGATGAGTACATGAAAATATATACATGTGCACATACATGTATAACCACATAGATATTGATAAACAATGCTTATGCCACCTGCATTGGTATTTTTCATGTAGAAAAACAAAATGTTTTTTTCTAGGCTCACATTCTGCTTGACTGTGGTGAAGACAATGTCTGTAAACCCAAACTGGAAGTTTTTGTAGATAGGTAAGTTTTGCTTGAAATGGTAAATAATGTAGTAAGAAATTTAAATGGAAGGGTACATATTTCTATTCCAAGGACTAACATATTTTAACGAGAATTAGTTATACTGGAGGGTAATGCGTGAGTTTCTATAATACTAAAACTATCAATATTGAGCTTCTAAAGAAAATAGCTACTGTGTTTTCACTAGTTGCCTAGGTTGACAGAGTTATTACCATTCAACTTTGGGTAATATCACAAAGTAATATTGTATCATGTTAAAGATACATTTCATTGTAAATATACTTTGAACTCAAGGAATATCCTTACGATGTTGTATGGTATATGAATTATAAAGAATATTGTGAGAATTATGACACATGATTAATTTAGCTTTTAGAAAAATATTGGGGAATTACAAAGTACATATAATTCACTTCAGTAATAGATATGAATGATAGTGATATATTAGTGGCATCAATGTTTATTTTTACTGAGAGAACATTGGATTTGCACCCAGTGTGCTATTTTCTGTTGTCTATCAAGCTGTGAAGTAGTCTTAAAATATCTTGAGACACTGTTGAACATGTTGGTGCTGTGTACTTAACTCTTGTTTCTTTGAACAGTCATACTTTCTCCATCTAGTCTTTTTTTCTCAGTCTGGATTTGTATTGTTAACTTGTAGTGATCAAAAGAAGATCTATATTGGGGATGACAACCCTCTGACATTGATTGTTAAGGCTCAGAACCAAGGAGAAGGTGCCTATGAAGCTGAGCTCATCGTTTCCATTCCACTGCAGGCTGATTTCATCGGGGTTGTCCGAAACAGTGAAGTAAGCAGACTGCCTCTTTAAAAATCGAAATGCACTCACAGATCTTATTAACATTAATGAGCTGCTCCCCTATTTAGTGAAGCACAAGCTTAGCTATTGTACCTAAGGCTAAATTGCTAGACAATGGAGTGCCTATCTTACATAATTCCTTTTAAGCCTAATACTTTGCATAATGCATTGATATGACATTTTTAGAACTGCAAGCTAAGTGCCTGGAAACGAGGTTAGATAGATAAAGTGTCTAAGCCTGTCCATCAAATTATTTGTCAGAGGCTTTATGGTTATGTATGGTAGCCCTCTAGGGATCTTTTAGAAACACTTCTGCATTTCCATGTAGCAATTGTACCCAATTCTGGCTTTTTCCTTACCTCCTGGTTTGCTCAACTAGATTTATTTGCTTAGTACAAGAAACTGAAAGATCCAACTGCATGATATTTTATTTCCCTTCATATCCTTTTTCTTTGTCTATCAAAGGCCTTAGCAAGACTTTCCTGTGCATTTAAGACAGAAAACCAAACTCGCCAGGTGGTATGTGACCTTGGAAACCCAATGAAGGCTGGAACTCAAGTAAGACAATTTAATTAGACAGATTTTTTCTCCCCGGCAAATAGAAAAGCATCTTGTTCTCTGGGCTCATAGTAATTTTTAAAAATAAGTGCTTCAAAACAATGTCCTTAAATTGGTTTTGATATAACAGTTAAATGATTAGCAGAGTTTTGCATAGTTTTGACTAAGATACAAAACAATTGGTTGTGCTCTTACACGGTTTGCAATCAGCTGCTCTGTACGCCTCCTTCACTTCAGTAAATGGATGAGAACATGGTTTAAACTAAGGACTGAAATAATAATTTTGCACTTTTCACTGATGCCTTAATGGATCCTGAAAAGCTACTCTGGCAACTACTAAGACTGTCAATCCTAGGTGAGCTAGATTCCATCACAGGCCCCACACAGAGGATCAAAGCAAAGATTAGTTGAATCAGGCTCCCCTTCAGATGGTAGAGCAGGGTGCCCAGGAGCTTGAAAAGCAGCAGCCAATGGCTCACTTTCCGAATCCTCTAAAAAGTAAACAAAATATACCTTGTAGAATTCCTAGTAGCAAGGACAAAATGGCAGTATATGCTGTGTCTTTTTCAATAGAATTTAATTAATGACATATTGATATGGGTACTTTGAAGATATGTAGTAATATAGTTCTAAGTATTCCATGTTTCTTTAGTATGTCTTCTATTACAAGTCATTATTATTTCTAGATGTAACGTATCTTAGGGAAGAGAACTTGAACAAATTACCCTAAGTTCGATTTTTCACATGTATTACATGTTTTATTAACAATGAGCATGCCTTTTATTTTCTCATATTCTCATTCTCTCTAGCTTTCTGGTTATTATATAGTTTCTGCTTATTCCAAGTAGCCAACTCCAGACTTTGTGGGGTGGGAGGCAGTATCCAGGAAGTACTGTTTCTATGTGTCATTGATCCCCAAGAAGACTTTTTTGTACCTGGTGGTTCAGTTGTTTTATTTAAAATCTACCAATTTTCTGCCTGCAGGAGTTAGGATATTTGGTGTTGGGAGTGTTATGAGAGGTGTATGGAGAAATTCTGGTTGTGGCCCTACTCATGCCTTCTTTAGCCAGGTTCTCTTACTCTGGTAAATCATCCATTTCTTCTTTTCTGGGCTATGAACACAGCACATACTTTGGTTGTTAGCTTCCTGTTATCAAATCATTGCACCCAGTTGCTAGACTTTCACTGAATCAACAAACATTTACTTTTGCATTTTTTAGAAAGATCGTATTATAAGGAGGTATAATTATGATTAATAATTGTTAAATAGGCTGTCTTATGGATTGGCCTAGGTATATTAAGTAAAACAGATTTAATAGAAAATAAGATTTAATTATCTTTGTTCAGTTTTATTGTAAGCTCAGAAAAACCCCATTTTAGAACATTATTTTTTATTTAGACATTAGATTTGAAATTTTGCTAATTAGACATTGACTAACATTACTATCTTTTCCTCTCTCCTTCAGCTCTTAGCTGGTCTTCGTTTCAGTGTGCACCAGCAGTCAGAGATGGATACTTCTGTGAAATTTGACTTACAAATCCAAAGGTATGAAAACAACTTAT
Organism: Trachypithecus francoisi; assembly: GCF_009764315.1. Lineage (NCBI taxonomy): Eukaryota > Metazoa > Chordata > Mammalia > Primates > Cercopithecidae > Trachypithecus > Trachypithecus francoisi. The sequence goes on along the minus strand of NW_022681458.1, from coordinate 55,093,783 downwards.
ATTCACTTATGATTATCAAATAAATATTATTTGTTGTAAATATACTATGTAATATACTTTAAATATAGAATAGCACAGATTAAATTTTATTGCTTGATTATAGCATTTTAAAATCAATATTTATGTTATAAGAATAACTTTATTGTCAGGTTTGAGTTTGTAAAACGAAATTTAAAATCCAGAAATAAAACGTTCATCTTCTTGGAATTAAATGTTAATGAAAATAACTAAGTTGAAGTATAAGCTTTACACTTGTTTCTTTTGTTAATTTTTAGTTTCACTGGATTTGCCTCTGTATGTTTTTGGTGGTTATGCATAATTCCGTTTTAAGTATTTTTTTTTTTCTTTTTCAGCTCAAATCTATTTGACAAAGTAAGCCCAGTTGTATCTCACAAAGTTGACCTTGCTGTTTTAGCTGCAGTTGAGATAAGAGGGTCAGTATGAATACTTAGTTGAGTATCTCATTCTCACGATTGCTTTTTAAAGATAACTATCAGGCCTTAGTCTCTTCTGGACAGTAGACACTACATATTTAGTGGTGGTTTTACTAGGGCATTAGCTCCTGTAGAAATAAAATCCTAGGTATGTTCCAAATCCCCAATACTGGGTGATCCTCAAAAGGAACAAAACATGGCAACAACATGCACAAAATAAGTTTATTGAACTTTTACACAAATTATCAATTTACCTGTTACATGTACATTTCATAAGAGCAGTTTTTGTGCATGTGTGTGTTCATTAGTTTTCTCTTGAAGTATTTTTAAAAATTAGATCTAATTTTATTCACTTGAGTAATGAATACAGGGCACTTTTGAAAATGGACTGACTATGTCATTTTGATATTCATGGTGGGTTTTCTTTGGTCATTGTTTAGAGTCTCGAGTCCTGATCATATCTTTCTTCCGATTCCAAACTGGGAGCACAAGGAGAACCCCGAGACTGAAGAAGACGTTGGGCCGGTTGTTCAGCACATCTATGAGGTTTGCAGTTGTTGGATTTTACCCAAACCTAGTGAATGAGCCAACGAAGAGAGGAACAACTAAGCTACTTTAAAAAAAAAAAAATTCTATATAATTTTTATATAAACTCTGCATTGGTTAATTATGTGTCAGAGATTTGTTTGAATATTTTCCTTTTTCATAAATTCATTTTTATTTTACAAATGGCTTTGTTTAAATAAAGCAGTTTATATAATTTGTTGTTTAAAATCAATTTGTTCTACTTGAATAAAAGAAATAAGTCACTGGTACTTTCTCATGGGCATTTTGTAGTTCTGGCTAAAAATGAAAATACCTATGGCAAATAATCAAAACTGTATTTCTATAGGAATAAAATTTTCTTTGTCATCCTTAATTAATAACTTTTTAATATTTCACCTTTTGTTTATACATATACATATATATATATATATATATATTTTTTTTTTTTTTTTTTTTTTTTTTGAGGCAGTGTCTTGCTCTGTTGCCCAGGCTAGAGTGCAGTGGCCTGATATCAGCTCACTGCAAGCTCTGCCTCCTGGGTTCAAGCAATTCTCCTGCCTCAGCTTCCCGAGTTGCTGGGATTACACGTGTGCGCCACCATGCCTGGCTAATTTTTGTATTTTTAGTGGAGACAGGGTTTCACCATGTTGGCCAGGCTGGGCATGAACTCCTGACCTCAAGGGATCTGCCCACCTCAGCCTCCCAAAGTGCTGGGATTACAGGTGTGAGCCACTGTGCCCAACCTTGTTTATATTTTTATCCTGACACATTTTACTCTGTTAGAGACAAATGTTGAGTTTGATAATTTTTGCATAAAAATAGCCACATTGTAATTAGAGGTTAACTGTGGAAACTGTGCTGTTGTTCAAAACCTATTGCTAACATGATTTCTAAAGTTGATGTAGGGGATGGAATAGATTTTTGCCCAAGGTGTAGATACATTTTCTTTTTTCTCCTTAGCTGAGAAACAATGGTCCGAGTTCATTCAGCAAGGCAATGCTCCATCTTCAGTGGCCTTACAAATATAACAATAACACTCTGTTGTATATCCTTCATTATGATATTGATGGACCAATGAACTGCACTTCAGATATGGAGATCAACCCTTTGAGAATTAAGGTAATGTGCTTAATAGCAGCTCTTCATTATAATGATATTTCATTGCCTTCTTTCTAAACCTATAAAAGAAATTCATAAAATAAAACAACGATTTTAATATAAAACCCACTCTGCAAAAAATTGTTTAGTTCGTAAGCAGTACACTCAGGATAAGTTCATTTGTATAACAGGTAAGAATTAATTCTGTAACGTCCTAGTGAACTGTATCTTCATGGTGTGCCTACTGAGCCTCATGAGATGTTCTTCAGGGACTCAGTTTGACCTTGGCTCCATCACATTGTTGTTTGTTCAGGGCGTAATATCACATCAAGGGTGTTTTGTTGTTAAAATTGCTACTTTGGGATAAGCTTTACCGTTTTACTCATGATTCTCTTGACTTTTGGATATAGTCATCTCCATCATAGATTTTTACTAGAAACAATTATACAGTATGGTCTAAGGAAAGGTAAAGAAACAAAATAAAAAATATACCCATGATTGACATCACAAATGTACTGTGGAATTTCAGGCCATTTCTGTGTGTTCCTCGAGGTAAGCAAGGGCTGAAAATAATGGTTAGGGAGAGCTAACATTTTTGGTATATATTAAAGACTAATCTTTATTTTCTGTCCTTACTGCTCACCATATACAGAGTGGTAAATCTTCTATCATACTAAATTTTCATTCACTATTTTTTAATCATGTCTAAGAGTACATATCAAAATGCTGATATAAAATGTTTTTCATTGTCATTTACCACCATTTTGTTAATGTGATTGCATTAGATTTCATCTTTGCAAACAACTGAAAAGAATGACACAGTTGCTGGGCAAGGTGAGCGGGACCATCTCATCACTAAGCGGGATCTTGCCCTCAGTGAAGGAGATATTCACACTTTGGTAAGTGCCATTTCAAGTACGTGCACTATAGACATTTAAAAATATGTGACTATAGAACTGACGCCAAAGAACATTTCAAAAATAACAACAGCTGTGCTTGAACAACTACATTTATTTTTATACCATGCATTCCTCTTACTTTCCTTTTTCCTAGTCAGATTAATGCCATATTTTCTTCAAATGATCTATTTTTGTAGATAGCTAATAGAACTAGTTTATGTCCCAACTTAATTTTCCTACTCTAGTTCTTTAACTGTCCTCTTTCTTGGCCTCCTCCTAATCTCTGAGGCTTTAGTATGATACTAAAAAATCCAGAAGGTCCCAACAAAAATACATTGGAATAATAATTAGCATTTGATTAACCTTTGTTGAGTTAGCCTATATAATGGCTATAATGTTTTTAAAGGCGATTGCTTTTTCTTTTTCTTTTAATCAACAAATCTCCAAATCTCTAGTAGAGAACCTGGTATAGTGTTTTTTGTTTGTTTGTTTGTTTGTTTGTTTTTTGAGACAGAGCCTCACTTTATCACCCAAGCTAGAGTACAATGACACAAACACAGCTCACTGAGGCCTTGACCTCCCAGGCTCAAGCAATCCTTCCCTCTCAGTCCCCCAAATAGCTGGGACTACAGCCGCTCACCACCATGCCCGGCTAATTTTTGTATTTTTTGTTGAGATGAGGTTTCACCATATTGCCCAGGCTGGTCTCGAATTCCTGAGCTCAAGCGATCTACCCACCTCAGCCTTCTAAAGTGCTGGGATGACAGGCATGAACCACCAGGCCCAGGACTGTTTTATGTTTAATAGTGATCACTAGTTACTTTTACAACACCAAATTCTGTGGTTCTTGTTAGTTCTCATCCAGTTCAACTGCCTAGTGACTTTGGTTCACTTGATCACTTCCTTCTGTTGACTCTCATGGCTGTAAATACCATCTGGTATAGATGCCTTTGATTTATATTTCCAGTGTGATCTTCTGCAGTGAACTTCAGATTCCAATATCCAACTGCTTACTAGAAACTGCTTTTAAATATCTAATAGGAATCTCAAACTTAATTCTCAATATATACCCTTGGGTTTTCCCAAGTCTGCTCTTTCCATAAAGTTCTTAGTTAATTTTAGTAAATATCAACTTCATTCTGTCTAACACCTGGACCTCATGCTTGACTCCTCTCTTTATCTCAAATCTCACGTCTTGTATTTCAACAAATTGTATCAATATTTACCTTCAAAATGCCTAGAATCTGGCCCCTTCTCACTAGTTTCATCACTAACACAACCTAACCCAGGCTACTTTCCCTTCTCAATTGGACTATTGCCAAACCCCTGGTTGGCCTCTGTATTTCTGCCTTTCTCCCCACTATACTTTGTATGTCATAGAAGCCACAGTGATCATTTTAAATACAGGTCAGGTTGTGTCACTCCAGTGCCTTCCCGTCTAACTCAATGAGAAAGCAAGAGGCTACAATGACCTTCAAGCCCAACATTAACAGGCACTTCCTGCCTCTCTGCTTGCATCTCCTCTCCTTACTATTCTGTTTCTCAAATTTTCCACCTTGCTCTTCATTGAGCAGATAGCCCAAAGCATGTTTATTCCTCAGTGCTTTGAAATTGCTCTTTCATCTGCCTGGAATTCTTTGTTCAGATATCCTTGTAGCTTATTTTCCCATATTGTTCTCATGTCCTTAAAAGTAAAATTATGTCAGAGGAATTCCCTGACCAACCCATGGGAAATAGAAACTACCTTCTACCTCCCAACTCCACTTTTGATCTTGCACTTTCTGTCATCCTTCAGAATCTGCTTTTTAGTTGAGACAAAGCTTACATAAAATTAACCGTTTTAATGATTTTAAAGTGTATAATTTGGTGTTTTTTAGTATAATTACAACATTGAACCACCATTACCACTACAATTGTAAACATTTTTGTCACCCCAAAAAGAAATGCTGTACCCATTAAGCAGTTTATCCATTCTCCCCTGTCATCAGCCCCTGGTGACCACTAACCTGCATTCCTACTGATTTGCCTATTCTGGACATTTCATAAATGTAGTATCATACAACATGTGGCCTTTTGTGTCTAGCCTTCTTTCACATAGTATGTTTTCAAGATCTACGTTGTGGCATGCCTTAGTACTTCATTTTTATCCCTGAATAATACTCCATTGTGTGGACATACCACCTTTTGTTTATCCATTCATCAGTTGATCAACATTTCAATTATTTCTACTTTTTGTCTATTTTGAATAGTGTTGCTATGAATATTCGTGCATAAATTTCCATGCAAACATGTTTTTCAGTTTTATTGAGAATAAACATAAGAGTACAATTGCTAGGTCATATGGAAACTCTATGCTTAACTTTTTGAGGAACTGCCAAACTATTTTCCAAAGTTGCTGCAGCATTTTACAATCCCAGCCAGCAATATATGAGGGTCCTATTTTCTCCACATCTTTGTCAACACTTATTATTTTCTGTTTTTGTTTGTTTTAAAATTTTTATAATCAGGATATCCTGGTTGGTGTGAAGAGGTAACTCATTGTGGTTTTGATATGCATTTCCCTATTGACTGATGATATTCAGCATCTTTTCAGTTGTATATCTGTTTTAGACAAATACCTAAATTTTTTGCCCATTTTTACATTGAGTTGTTTGACTTTTATTGTTGAGTTGCAAAGAGTTCTTTATATATTCTGGATACTACTTTCATTAGATTTATGATTGCACAGGTTTTGTTTCATTCTGTGTGAATTGTCTTTTTAATTTCTTAAAGGTGTCCTTTAATGCACAAAAATTTTTAAATCTGAAGTTCAATTTATCTATGTCTTCTTTTGTTGCTTGTATTTTTGTTGCCATATTTTTGAAACCATTGCCCAATACAGGCCATGAAGATTTATACCTAGGCTTTTTTGGGTTTATAAGTTTTACACTTACAGCTCTTACATTTACATCCCTGATTCATTTTGAGTTAATTTTTGTGTATGGTGTGAGGTAGGGGTCCAGATTATTCTTTTGTGTGTGGCTATCCATTTGTCTCAGCATCATTTGTGGAAGAAATTATTCTTTCCCCTTAAATGGTCTCGGCAGTGTTGTTGGAGATGAATTTATTGTAGATATATGGGTTTATTTCTAGATGTTCAATTCTATTCAGTTGACCTATATGTATATCCTTAATACAAGTATTGTTTTGATTACTGTAGCTCTGGAGTTCAGGTTTTGAAATAGGGAAATATGAATACATTTTCTTCCTTTTAAGATTATTTTGGTTATTTAGAGTCTCTTGTGATTCCTTATGGATTTTAGGATCAGCTTGTCCATTTCTGCAAACAAGGTAGTTGGAATTTTGGTAGCAATTTTCTTGAACCTGTCTCAATTTGGGGAGTATTGCTATCTTAACATTACATTATTTCAGTTCATGAACATGGTATGTCTTTCTGTTTATTTATTCTACAATTTTTTCAACAATATTTTGTCATTTTTAGTGTACTTGTCTTGCACATCCTTGGTTACATGATTTCTGTGTATTCTTTTCAATGCTCTTTTATTTTATTATTATTTATTATTATTTTTGAAAAGGAGTTTTTGCTCTTGTTGTCCAGGCTGGAGTCCAATGGCATGATCTCGACTCACTGCAACCTCCACCTCCCAGGCTCAAGCAGTTCTTCTGCCTCAGCCTACTGAGTAGCTGGGATTACAGGTGCTCACCACCAGGCCTGGCTAATTTTTTGTATTTTTTTAGTAGAGATGGGTTTCACCATGTTGGTCAGTCTGGTCTCAAACTCCTGACCTCAGGTGATCCACTCATCTTGGCGTCCCAGAGTTCTGGAATTACAGGTATGAGCCACCACGTCCACCTTATTTTTATTTTTATTTTTTAAAGACAGGGTCTTATTCTGTCACCTATGCTGGAGGACAGTGGCTTAGTTATAGCTTACTGCAACCTCGAACTCTTGGGCTCAAGCAATCCTCCTGCCTCAGCCTCCTGAGTAGCTAGGACTATAAGTGCACCCACCACCCCTGGCTAATTTTTAAATTTCATTTTTGTAGAGATAGGATCTCACTATGTTGTTAGGCTGGTCTTGAACTACTGGCCTCAAGTGACCTTCCCACCTTGGTTTCTGAAAGTGTTGGAGTTACAGGTGTGAGCCACTGCTCTTGACCTCAATGCTATTTTAAAGGAAATTGTTTTCTTAATTTCTTTTTTGGATTTCTTATTGATAGTATACTGAAATATGACTCATATTTGCATATTGCTCTTGTGTCCTGTACCTTTTCTGTACTTGTTATTTTAGCTTAAATTGTTTTAATATGGATTATTTAGTGTTTTCTATATGTAAGATCCCGTCATCTACAAAGAGATAGCTTTACTTTATCATTTCTAATCTGGATACCTTTTAATTTTATTTTTATTTTTATTTTTTTGATAAAGAGTCTAGCTCTGTCACCCAGGCTGGAGTGCAGTGGCATGATCTTGGCTTACTGCAACTTCTGCTTCCCAGGTTCAAGTGATTCTCCTGCCTCAGCCTCCCAAGTAGCTGGGATTACAGGTGCCCACCATCACACCTGGCTAATTTTTGTATTTTGAGTAGAGATGGGGTTTCACCATGTTGGCCAGGCTGGTCTCGAACTCCTGACCTGCAGCGATATGCCTTCCTCGGCCTCTCAAAGTGCTTGGATTATAGGAGTGAGCCACCATACCTGGCCTTAATTTTTCTTAATTGCACTGGCTAGAACCTTCTGTACAATATTGAGTAGAAATGACTTGATTTCTATTGTCTTATTTGTGACCTTAGGGAGAAAGAAGTATGAAGTATGATGTTAGCTGTGGGCTTTTTATCAATGCCCTTTATCAGGTCAAGGAAACTCTTTTCTATTCCTGATCATCAACAAATGGTATCACTACTGGGCGGCATTGTCGTGGGGTGCGTACATGTGATATGTCTAATACAGTGTATAGAAGCATATAGAAGGTGGTGAATATTTATTTCTTTTGGCTGCCAACCTTGAAGTTACTGATTAAAACATTAAATGTGTCAGAGGCCATCAGCATGTGATTTGATTTTTGTAGGCCCTCCATGGAACACCCATTAAAAATTCTGTTTTCTTTTCCACGGGGATGTTGAGATCTGGTGTTTATATCTCACAAATACCATCATGTTCCGAGTTTGCCTAAAGAATGTTGAGTTCTAGTCATAGAATGAATCTTTTAATATTATGGATCTTATCCTTCTATAATAAATCACATTAAAACCAACCCTTTCATTTACAAGGAACTACATGTGTGGCAAAAGAAGAAAAAGGAAAAGAAACATACCAACCCCTTCACAATAAAAAGCATTCATAGACTCAACTATTAGCCTGTTTATTTACAAGACAAAAGAATCTGGATAATCTCTTTGACTATCACACAAAAAGAAAAAGAAATGGCGAATTTTCAAATGTTGAAGAGATGATAGAATGACCTTTTCTTATAAGTAAAGAATTTGTTTTGGCAGGGTTGTGGAGTCGCTCAGTGCTTGAAGATTGTCTGCCAAGTTGGAAGATTAGACAGAGGAAAGAGTGCAATCTTGTACGTAAAGTCGTTACTGTGGACTGAGACCTTTATGAATGTAAGTAGACTGGTGCAGCATTTAGCAAACATACCCAGTGTTTTCAAAGAAACATAAAAGGCCTGATATCTGGAAAATCATCTAATTGTTATTTCCAAACAGAAAGAAAATCAGAATCATTCCTATTCTCTGAAGTCATCTGCTTCATTTAATGTCATAGAGTTTCCTTATAAAAATCTTCCAATTGAGGATATCACCAACTCCACATTGGTAAGTCATTGGTTTAGGTGAATAGAATAAATATACTCAATTCAAATGCTGTACATGTTTTTATTTGGTTTAAAAAAAAAAATGACAGCTTAACTCTTGATAATTTAAACTGAAGTTATATGATAGCATTATAACCTAGTTTAATATTATCATTTTACTCCCCTACCTCGGAGTGATTAAAGCTAGACCTTTTAGTTTAGCATCTTGTCCAGTGTAAGAGATTTCTTAGTATATACTACATTATATTGGGGAAATTTTAGGAATTTTCCTTTACAAAGTTAGAAAGTTGGAAATTAACTGCAACAAGTGAGGCATTTTGAAGATATTTAAGGAGTAAAAATGGGATCAGCTTATGATAAACTGGATTGGATTATCTAAAAATCATTTCAAGCTGGGTGTGGTGCCTCACACCTGTAATCCCAGCACTTTGGGAGGCTGAGACTGGTGGATCATTTGAGGCCAGGAGTTCAAGACCAGCCTGGCCAACATGGCGAAACCCCTTCTCTACGAAAAATACAGAAAAATTAGCTGGGTATGGTGGCGCACGCCTGTAATTCCAGCTACTGGGGAGGCTGAAGCATGAGAATCACTTGAACTCGGAAGGTGGAGGTTGCAGTGAGCCGAGTTCATGCCCCTGCTTTCCAGCTTGGGCTACATGCAGGGCAAGACTGTCTAAGAAAAAAAAAAAAAGATTGCATTTCAGATGCAATCAGAAGTCAACCTGTCATTGGGAGTTTCATGTGTGTATGTGCTTGCTCTTGATACCAAATGTGAAACCGCTAAATTATCATATGCAGGAAAAGAATATACTGTGAATTCCATTAAAATAAAATATAATATTTTCTCAGATATTTGTTGATTAAGTCAATGCACTGTTTTTAAAACTAAAATCTTTGTTCCTCTATAGGTTACCACTAATGTCACCTGGGGCATTCAGCCAGCACCCATGCCTGTGCCTGTGTGGGTGATCATTTTAGCAGTTCTTGCAGGATTGTTGCTACTGGCTGTTTTGGTATTTGTAATGTACAGGGTGAGTAACAAACTTAGAAAGAGACAAAGGAGGAGAGAGGGAAAACAGAAGAAAAGGAAAAGGACAGAAGGAAAAGAAGAATGAAAAGTAAGGGAAGGAAGAAAGGGACCTGTAATGATGATGCTTGATGAGCATTACTTATTATTTGAGGAAAGATAAATTCTGTGAAATACAATTTAAATTTTCTTAGTGGTAATATAGTCACTCAGAAAATACTTTTCATATTCTACACTGATGTGACAGTAATAACGGTTTTTCTTCAACTGACAGATGGGCTTTTTTAAACGGGTCCGGCCACCTCAAGAGGAACAAGAAAGGGAACAACTTCAACCTCATGAAAATGGTGAAGGAAACTCAGAAACTTAACTGCAGTTTTTAAGTTATGCTACATCTTGACCCACTAGAATTAGCAACTTATTATAGATTTAAACTTTCTTCATGAGGAGTAAAAATCCAAGGCTTTACTGCTGATAGTGCTAATTGGCATTCACCACGAAATGAGAATTATATTTGTCAACTTTCTCCTGATAAAGAAGTTCAGACATACATTTAATAACATAGAGTGACTTGTGTTTTTAGGTATTTAAATAATAAAATGTCAAGGGATAGTTTTTATTCAATGTATATAAGACAGATAGTGCCTGATTTACTACTTTATATAAAATAGTACCTCCTTCAGTTACTATTTCTGATTTAATGTATTAAATTTCATTTGTTGTTGTTGTTGTTGTTGTTGTTTTAAAGCAGTCTAATTTGGACCTCAGCAATCATGTCTTTTGTATAGGTACTTAATGTTAATACATATTACACTACAGTTTACTTTTCAGGATACTAAAGACTTTATAACTGCATGAACTTAGATTTTTTTAATCACTTATATCGTGGAACTTTATAAACACATACATGATACCATCAAAATTCTTGCTTTTAATAACAAAGGTACAATATTTTGTTTTAATATGAAAATTGGGTAGATCCTATAACACTTTTGTTTATATTAAATCCACAATATTTTATTACATTTTAACTTGTATAAATTTTATGTCAAATCCTTCAAGCCAACCTATACTAAAAACTAGTTCCATAATCACAAATGCCTCTTTTGTGTAATTGTTTAATTTCAACTGAATATCATAATACTTAAAGCCATATGGAGTTGGAAATTATTTTCAAAGCATATTTATTTCATTGTTTTAGTCTGGCTATTTACAGTGTATAAAAAAGCATTTTTATTAAAATACTGTGTAGTTCTTTGAGATAGATGCTTATGCTTATAGTAAGTAGTGCATTCTTAGAGTAGAGCAGAGTTTTTAGTTAGTATTAATTTATTTTCCCCCATTCATGTATTTTTCCTTATATTTCCAAAACTGTTACTGAGAATGGGTCAATATCAACGAGGAATCCTTATAGTTGACAGGAACCTGGACCCCTTACCCCAACTTTATGAGTAATGCTTGGAATAAAAACTCTTAAGGTGACTCACTGATTTACTTCTAGCAATAGCATAATGTTATAGGAATATTAACCCTGTTTAAGCAAGGTAATATGTAAAATCAGTCTTAGCTATCAGAATAACTTCTAAAAGATATTTTTATAAGCAGTTCAAGTTATTGAAAACCTTTTAAAGCTTTCTGAAGTTTGTTAGTATGAATTACTTTTCTAGGATTTTTAATAAAAGCCACATAGGTAGAAAGTTGTAGTTTTATATGGCTCTGTAGAGTGGTGAACCTTCTAGAGGAATATATGATTTATTCACAGTTTCTGAAGGCCTGGGGATGATGATCAGTCATACCTATTTTTGTGTAATTACTTCATGTTGTGCATTAGAAGTGGAGAGTTTAATAGCTCTTTAACTGCTGTCCTCATTAGGTAATGATAAATATTTCCCTCAAATAATTGACTATTTTGCTGTGTTTTAAAAATAATTGAAATTTATCTTGCCATATCTCATAATTTCCTGCAGAAGTGACTGAGCTAATCTTAAGAAAATATTCATAAAATAGGAGCACATTTAGTTGAGGTATACAAGGTAGGACTATAGACAAGACTCTCTATTTAGCTTTAGTGAATTTCAAAAGTAATGGGTCTTGGAGTATAGATTTTTGTTAGTAGCTTGAAAAAGCTTAATTATATGCAGTAAATATTTTTATTACCAATAAATTTAAATTTTTTTAAGAAAAATATTTTTATCCTAGGGCCAAGTGTTGCCTGCCACCAATCAGTAAGTTAATCTATAACAAATTTTACCTTAACAGTTTTACCACCTAGTAACAGTCATTTCTGAAAATATGTTGACTAGAAAGTCACTCTTTGACAAAAGTGTTAGGATTTGCATTTGTGCCATCTATCTTGAAAATAATCTTGTATTGGAGATTGAAAGATGCTGTAATTTGGAAATTAACATGATTTCTTAAATTACCTTTATGAAATATAGTTTTGTATAATAGCATAGATTTTCCTTCAAAAAATGAACATTTATATATCTACAAAAATATGGAGAAGTGTAATTTGAAAGCCTACTTTCTGAAGAAAATGTTGGGATTCTTTTTATCATGATTAAATATCAAAAACTTGCCCCATGAAAACTTTAAATTTCTAAAACACTTGAAATACTACTGTATTTGTGATTTATTGAGAATAAAAATCTATTTTGAAGTATAAAATTCTTACGATCTGATTCAGTTTTAAGAAAGCATATAAATGAACTAGAAGATATTGAAAACATTTGACATTGTTAAGAAATATACTGATTTTGATTTTTATATAGGTATTTATTTCAAAATTGATATTTTGAGAAAAATACATGAGAGTCATTTTTTCTCTTTCTTTCTCTTTTCCCTTAACGATTATCACTGTAATTCTGAATCTGAAAGGTAAAACAATTAGTCAAAATATTATTGCCATCATTCTACCTGTGTTATGAAACTACTTACTCATAGTTAATTCTCATTAACACTTACATTTCCATAAGGAAAACTCAAGTGTTAGTAAAAGAGGCTTTACTGGCTTAAGAGGGCTGTGAAAGATTTTTGATAGTGAATCATGACCCTAAAGGAGAGATTTGTGTGATAAAAGCATTGTATATAATAGATCAGTGATTTTTGTAAGGCAAACAGAATTCATAAGTTGGTAGAACTTCCTAAGTTGCAAAATGTAATGATGAGCTTGGTGGAGAAGAATGAATCGTTCTTGGAATACCTGTGTGCAGCCACTACCCATCTCAGTATCACCTTGTTTGTATTCTTGGATAGCTAGTATATGTAGTAGTTTGATGACTAGAGAAAAACACCTAAAATTTGAAACATGATTGTAGGATCAAAAAAGGTAGATGAAATTACTTATACTCAGTGTTTTGGAGATTATTCCTTTTAGTTTGTTGGTTGACTGGTTTGAGCAATAGAAATATGCAGCATGCAATATATGCTTATATTTCATTGTAATTTCTGATATATAATGAACTTCTTGGGAGAAGTACTGAATCTTTGATTTTTTTTGTCATTTTTCTCAAGTGCAATATAACAATGTAACCAAATCTAGATAATCTCAAAGTTGTAATTAATTTAGTAAGCCTAATATAAACAAATATTTGTATTATTTTTGTTAGCAGGAAAGAGTGATTAAGTGAGGTTATTTACCCCTAAGTGGTCCATTCTGCATTGTATTTCAGGCTGGAAATGAATTATTCTTTACTAGTTTTGAAACACTTTGAAATATCCTAAGATAACTTGGAAGCTGTGTAGTGTATCAAATTAATTTGCTACCTAATAACATAGAAAGTAAATATGTTTGTGGTCACCCACATTGGGTGAGACAGAAAATGAATCTGTTCTAAAATTTGTAATTTGCTAACTTGATTTGAGTTAGTGAAAACTGGTACAGTATTCTGCTTGATTTCCAACATGTAACTTGTGACTGTACAATAAACATAAGCATATGGTGCCACTTTTGTGTATGGGGTTTATCCTTTCTATGATGTGTTTTTGTTTTTTCATTACATGAGCTAGCAATAATGAGCTAAAAGGATGGCCTCAAGAGAGGTAACTTTCTCTAAAACTTCAAATCTTGAATGTCAATTATTTGAAGAAAAGAAACACAAAAAGAGCAAAATGTACCACATTAAAATCCATCCTTAGAAATAAAAATATGTATCTGCCTGAAATACAAGAATTATTTTATTTCTAAACAAACATTTCTAAATTCATTATGCTAACCTTTATTATTTTTACATTATCAGATTGCTTTTAAAATGCACATTTACATCTTTCTTTTATAATTTTTAATTATAGTGTATATATGCCATTGCATATATGCAATTGCAATATATATATGCAATTCTAGTATGAAAATACCTATTTTCATAAATGAAAAGTACCAAGAAGAAAATTAAGTTTTGAGATGCTTGGGAAATTACACGAAGTACCGTAATACACCACCATAAATTCCTATGGAAATAGAGTATTGCCAGCATCCAGAAGCCCCCTTCTGTCTCTTTCTAATCATATCTCACTCCTGCCCTGCAAAAGTAACCACTGTCCTTACTTCTAACATTATATGCTTAGTTAGATGTGATATTTCCCCTGGACCAGCAAGTCATAACTACCCCTATCCTGACCACCATACTTGATATTTTGGCTGTAATTAAGATGTAAAATGTACAGCACCTACACATGGAAGTATTTTGAGTGTGAGGAGTAGAAAATGGGCAGAGCCTTTCTGTCCTGCCTGACTTACTAGTTGCTCTTAAGGATCAAATGAGAACACAAATGAAATGATTCTATTTTTTTGAGACAGGTTCTTGCCATGTTGTCCAGGCTGGTCTCAAACTCCTGAGCTCAAGTGATCCGCCTGCCTTGGCCTCCCAGAGTTCTGGGATTACAGGCATGAGCCACCACACACTGCTTGAAATCATTTTGAAAACTGTTCACACCACTTGAGTTCAAAGCTCTTCCCAGTCACTTACAAGTTTACCCTCTGTGGGAGTATCTTGGTCCACAGAGGGCAAATTTGTGAGGATTTTGTGAAAATGCAAGAAAAGGGGTTATCAAAGGCATATGTTAAGTGTTTCTCCAGTAAGTCTCGTCCATCATTCACTTGATTGGTCCAAGAAGAAAATTTTGAGCCACGGAATTCTCTTTTCCCAGATTAATTTTAAACATTCTTTGAACCTTATAATGGTGATAAATCATTAATGAGGAAAGCCATTATAGAGAGTTATATTAGTCTGTTTCACACTGCTATAAAGAACTGCCTGAAACTGGGTAATTTATAAAGGAGAGAGGTTTAATTGACTCACAGTTCAGCATGGCTGGGGAGGCCTCAGGAAACATAATCATGGCTAAAGGCAAAGGGGAAACAAGGCACCTTCTTCACAAGGCAGCAAGAAGGAGAATGAATGCAGAAGGAACTACCAAACACTTATAAACCATCAGATCTCGTGAGAACTTACTATTAAGAGAACAGCATGGGGGAAACTGGCCCCAGGATTCAATTACCTCCATCTGGTCTCTTCCTTGACATGTGGGGATTATGGGAATTACAATTTGAGACGAGATTTTGGGTGGGGACACAGCCAAACCATATGAAGAAACATTTTTGAACAGGCCTGAAATATAAAATTCAACCACCAGCAGCCATGTTGGCAAAAAGTGACAGAACTGTATGCATTTTAGAAAGAGAAATTATACCACTTATTTCTAAGAAGTAGCTTTCTTTGTTTTTTTGCTTTGGTGATATGTCTATTTATTATGAATAATTTATATAATAACAGCTAATATTATAGATACTATATTGATACCCATTTTACTGATTTGAAAATCTGCTCAGAGAGTGATTAAGCTCTCACACTAGCATGTGGTAGAGATTTATGCCCCCGGGTTATTCTATCTTAATGTGTTCTACAGTAGTGTCTTTCCTTGCACAAACCACCTAGCCCCTCCATACCTTTTTTATTATACCCCTTATAATAGACATCATGATATCTACCTCGTGATGTAGTGTTATCTTTGGAAATATTAAATATATGCAAAGTACTTACATATATTAGTATATTAACATATTAGAAGACAGAATGATGGCTGGCAATCGTTTCATACTACTGCCAAAAAGAGGTGATAAGGGCTTAAATGAACCAGGCTAGTAACAATTGGGAATAGAAAGGAGACATTTAGGAAAATGTATGATGTAGAATCCATAGGTTTCTGGGTTAGGTGATTGGCTGGACTAAGAATTGAGATAGGAAATAGGAGCAAAGGGGCAGATATTTGGGGAAGAGCAGAGAGTTTAGGAGGGGAAAAGGTATATTACATTTGAGGTACTTACGGCGTATCTAGATGGAAATTTCCAGCAGGTTCTTGTAAACATAAGCCTTGGTATTCAGGAGAAAGATCAAAGCCAGAGAAATAATATAGGTATTAGTAGAAGTTAATGGATGAGATTGGATGAGACGGTTCAGGAGAAAGGTGTAAAGGAGACAGGAAGAAGGCAGTGCACTGAATTTTTACATTTAAAAGGAGATGGGATGGCCAGGAGCCAGGATGATTAGCTATAGAAGTAAAAAGAAAGTCAAGAAAGACTGTGACACAAGACCATAGGGAAACAAAGTAAGATGAATGAAGAAGAGTAGGTTATTGGTGACCTTACAGAGAGCCATTTCAGTGGCATGGTCAAGCACTAAACCCAGATTCCAGTGGGTCAAGCAATGGATAGGCATTAGGCTTGGCTTGGCTTAGGAAGAGAAAGGGCTGTAGTTTGAGGTGAAAGCAAAAGTAGGAAAGTTCATTTTACAGATGGAAAATACTTGAGCAGTTTTATACATTAAGGGACAAAATACATTTTAAATGATGTGATGTAGATAAGGAAAGAAGGAAAGCTTGAGGAAAGCAGATCTAGAACATATTGGGAGAAGGAGGGTCAGAATTAGCATCAAGAGATGAGGTAGAACAATCACAGGGAGTATCTTGGATCAGGAGCAAAATCACAAGTTGAAAACAGTGGCCTGATGTTTTGTTTGGCCTCAAAGTGTTTTAAAAATAAATGAACTAGTTGGCACCATTAATGTATTATGAATACCCCAGAGACAGATATTCTGAATTCTAAGAGCTGCAGTATTCTTGAGGATAGGAGCCTGTGTTCTTGCTTGGATACAACATTGGAACTGAGTAAGGTCTGCACTGAGATGGTCAAGCAATTTTGGGGTTACCATAAATCCTAGAGAGACTTCTGTTTATTTCATGAGACTAAGTTCTCATTACTCATTTGCCTAGCCATTGTAGGAATTTGAGTTTGTAACTCCTGATGAAGAGCCTGCTGAAATCATGAATGGATCAGAATTACCTGCTGAGTTTACCATACCAAACACTCTTTGGCTAGGTTATACCCCAAATACCTTTTGCATTTGTTCAGTCTATTACTTGTACATAAGCTAGATTTAAAAACAAGGCAACCAGCTGGGCACAGTGGCTCATGTCTGTAATCTTGAGATTTGGGGAGGCCAAGGTAGGAGGTTTGCTTGAGGCCAGGAGTTCTAGACCAGTCTGGGCAAGACAGTGAGTACCCCATCTCTACAAAAAAAATTTGTTTTAATTAAAAACTTTCTTGCAAACAAAGCAACTTGATGACAGATACCATAATACTTTGATATGCTTGATTAGAAAAAAAGATTATAAATAATTTTAGTGACCAAGAACAGAACCATAGTCATTTAAAGTTTAATAGGGGTTTCTAATTTCAATAATGGCAGGATAGCTTTGTCAGATAACAATGATAAATTCTGAACAAAATACAGTGGAAAACAATCCTGTGAAGACATTGAAGTTACTGAAAGCAGGCAGAAATTGAAGGGGATTTAACTGTTAAAGAAGGCAGCTACACTTTCCCCTGAAGTTACTCCCTATGGTGCAGATAGAATACAACAGAAAGCTGTCTTTCTTTCCTGGAATGATGAGACTGCCACTATGGCTAGAAATTGAGGAGAAAAATCCACGAAAGGAAGCAGCCACAGGGTGGGAGGTGGGAAATACTTCCCTCAAATCCTTGGCTGAACCCAGCACTGAGTGAGGCTATAAGGGGCCCAGAGGAAAACAACAGAGGGAGAGCTGAAAGAACAGAGCAGTTATTCCAGCTACTACTGTCCACTGCACGAGAAACAAGAGATGGAAGTTCAAGTCTTACTCAGTTACAGGGCTTAGAAAAACCTATCTTTCCATTGAAACCCCATTGGATCTACGCCCTAGGAATAAGTAGTACATCCAAAGATTAATTAATTCACCCTAGGATGAAGGGTAAAGCCAAAACAGGCCCACCCTACCAAACCATAAAACCAAGCTTCCCCAAGTTTATGATACACTTGTAATTTAACTGACTGCTGGTAAAGACTTACTTTCAGGGGAAGATGACACAACTTAGAGACTCTGCAATGTATCGTTCACAATGTTGTGGAGGGGAGGAGGGTGGGGAAGAATGGGAAGAAATGGGAAAACGTGAGAAAATATAACCCAGAGTTTTGAGAAAAATCAGTCAATAGAAACAGACCCACAAACAATTTAGCAGACATGACTTTATTTTTTTGTTATTTTTATATTTAAAAATATTTTATCTTTCAATTTGTTTTTACTTCAATAGCTTTTGGTGTACAAGTGGTTTTTGGTTACATGGATGAATTGTACAGTGGTGAAGTCTGAGATATGAGTGTACACTTCACCCGAGCAGTGTACATCATACCCAATGTGTAGTTTGCTATCCCTCACTCCCTCTCACCCTCCCCACTTCTGAATCTCCAGGGTCCATTCCCTATGCCATTGTGTACCCATAGCTGACATGACTTTAAATAACTATGATGAAAATCCTCAAAAGTCTATAGGAAAATATGAATATTACGGATGAAGAGATGGGCATTTCAAGAAAGATTGGGAAACTAATTAAATACACTTGAATGAATATTTTAGGATTAAAAGTAATATCTCAAATCAGAAATCCATTGGAGGGGGGATCAAAAGTAGAGTGGGGTAGCATAGAATAAAAGATCAATGAATTTAGATCAACAGAATTTATCCAAACTGAAGCACAGAGCGGAAAAAAAAGAAAAAATAATTAATAGCCTCAATGACTCGTGGGACAACCTAACTAGGTGGAAAAACAGCCTCAGAGAAAGAATGGGGCAGACAAATTATTTGAAGTCAAAAATTCCAAATTTGATTAAAAAAATAGCAGCCTACAATTCTGGAAGCTCTGTGAACCCTAAACAGGACAACTTTTAGGCACATCAAGGTCAAACTCCTAAAAGTCATAAGTTAGAAGAAGTTTGACTCCACCCCTTCTTAATGTTAACAATGCCCAGAGACTTCATTATTTGGCCAAGGCAGTTACTAGCAGAATTGGGACTAATGCTTACACATTCAAATTCCTGGTCCAGTATGCTTTCTGCTGTGCAACATTACCTAGGTTACTAAACATAGCTCATAAAATAGAATTGCTGTTATCTAATGAATACCTTGCAATGCCCAAATATCAATTGGTGTAACAACAATATTTTTCCAAGTAATGTTTTATTCACTCTCTAAAGTGTTCTGACTTTCCTAGAAAGTTATTTGCCTATGGTCCTTTTCATACCATTTCCTTGTCAACCCTATTTTCCTGAAGCATGACAAATATATAATCGGTTTTAATAAAAGTAGTATTTAGGTTTTGACTTTGGTCATTACATAGTAATTTACCTTCACATTATTTAAAAATGCCTACTTTGTTTCAAAGTAATTAATCTCAAAGTTATTTTACTTCCTTTCTCAGATATTAGGTGTTAAAATGGAGTCTTTAGGGGTTACTTTTTAGTTAATCCTGTATTCAGAATATTAATTAGTTACCACTAAGTTATTCAAAAAGTGTCAACTGATCTACATTATTATTAGCAGTTTTCAATTTGGAGAATTATGCTCTTCACCAGAGTACTAGAAATCATTTTTGATCTTGTGTATGGTACATGGTAAATTTTTCATAGAAAATTCTGGTGGCTTATACTTTTTTTCATCTTTGAACAATGCAGATAAAGTTGTTTTTGAGATTATAAGTGACATAAACATCTTTAAAATTCAGGGATATTATCACCTCTTCTGGAGACAAATCAGTAATTTTGAATTTTTCGATATACTTTAGTGAGGAAATAAAAAGGAAAAAAATTATTAAATAAGTAAATTTCCTATTTTGTAATACCAATTTTGACTTTCTGACTTGCACCTTGACTATTAAACCAGAACCAACCACTTCACCACCATGTGGTGCTAAATTACTAGCACAAACTGAACCAGAAAGGTCTTCTCTCAATCATTCCACAGGTATTTAATGATTCCAAACAAATAGAGATGACATACTAGTAATTAATTTTACTTTATTTCCAATGGACAGCCCTAGCCTTTCAAGGGAACCCTAAAGCAGCTGCAGTATAGCAGTGATTCAATGACAGAACTGAGAATCTGGTTTATTTACCATACAGAAAAAATCCCATCTTCTCACTTTTAATTCTCCAAATCCAGCTCTTCTCCCTACCAATTCTCTATCCTCTCCTAGTTGCATGCAGTCTTGTCACTGGATAAGCTTCATTACTTTATCATGTATTGAATGATAAATTAGTTTTACATTGCTGACAAATCCTTTTAAGGCACTTTGGGTTTTAAAGTCCAAACTATGTGTAAGGTAACATATTCACAGCTTCTATGAATTACCTCATGTACATCTTTGAGGGGTATTTTTATGTCTACTGAAACGAGGTCAATTGTCCCATAGAACTGATATTTATGGTTTATTTTTAATAAACATAGAAATCGACCCTACCAGTCTTAAAACTTGAAAAATTTACATTTGTGTTATCTGAGTTCCTTTCTCAGGAAAGCACCAGCCGGCCTCCCAGAGAGTATCAAGGAACTGAAACTTAACAGATCATGGCATCTGGACAATGAGATCTCAGACCTCTTACTTGTCATGATTGCCTAACCAACCACTTGCTTCCTGTTGATCAACTTCTCTTCCTTATTCTTCCCTAATCTCCATTTTCCAACACATAGTTCCATTTCTTCCCTGCTATATAACCCTTAATTTTAGTCTAGTTTTTGAGGAACTGCCAAATTGTTTTCCACAGCAGCTGCACCAGTTTACATTTCCACCAGCAATGTGTGAGGGTTCCAATTTCTCCACATCCTTGCCAACACGTTTTCCATTAAAAAAAATTATAGCCATCCTAATGAGTGTAAAGTTGTATCTCATTGTGATTGATTTGCATTTTCCTAATGACTGTTGATGTTCAGCATTTTTTCATATGCTTATTGGCCATTTTTATATCTTCTTTGAAAAGAATGACTATTCAAGTCCTTGGCCCATTTTAAATACTGTTGTGTTGTTTGTTATTTTGTTTTAAGTTGTAAGAGTTCCTTTTATATTCTGTAGGTTGTCTTTTCACTTTCGTGATAGTTTCCTTTGATTCATAAATGTTTTAATTTTGATACAATTCAATATATGTATTTTTCTTTCTTTTGTTGCTTGTCCTTTGGTGTCATATCTAAGAAATTATTGCTGAATCCAACATCACAAAAATGTATCCCTATACTTCTTTTAGGAGTTCTATGTTAGTTCTTATATTTATGTCCTTGATCCAATTTTAGTTAATTTTTGTAAATGATGTGAAGTAAGGCTCTGACTACATTCTGTTGCATGCAGCTATGGAGTCGCCCAACATGAACATTCCCAGCTGAGGTCAAACAAGACGCTCTTCCTTCTTGTTCAGCTCTTAAAGTGGAAATGTGTCCTTTCTGTGGTCTATTTAGCACCATATTTTTCACAGTTGTGTGCTTTTTTCCTGGTGATTTTGTTGTTTAAAAGGGCTCTCCAGTATAATACTGGAGTGCTGTCTAGTGCTCCTAAGTACCAGAAGGCTGTGATGTGCCTTATAGGCAAAATACAAGTGTTAGGTAAGCTTTGTTTAGACATGAGTTACAGTGCTATTGTCTATGAGTTCAATGCTATTGAACCAACAATATATATAATAAACATGGTGTCTTTAAACAGAAACAATAAACAAGGTTATATATTGATCTGTTGACAAAAATCTTGTGATGAGAGATTCACAGGAACATAATTTGGTATTTCCCCTAGGAAGAATGGTTCAGTATTTGCTAATTCAATGTTTATGGTGACTTAATAGAGCATTGACTACCGAGAAAAATGAGAAGTGATTGCGTATAACATGCATTTTGTTTTGTTTTTAATTTTTTTCTTTTTATCTTCAGGTGAACATCATGATCTAGAAATTGTATATATGTATAAGATACATATAAACAAAACAGAACAATCATATACAAGTTTAACAAAAGAAATAACAGTTAACATTTACCGAAGACTTCCTCTGGGCAGAAATTCTAAGTATTTCACATGTTATTTTATTTTGTTAGCTCCTTTAGGTTCTATTATTTCTTCCCCTATCAGTTGAGGAAATTGAGGCCTAGAAACTCATGTAAATTACATCACTTGTGAGTGGTTGATACCAGAGCAGTCTGATGCCATGATTCTCCACCCTTAACCAACAGTTCTGCCTCTTAACATTATTTTATTGATTTATTCAGCCAAGTAATCAATCAAACAAGCAATGTCAGGTATCACGGTAGGAGCTGCTGACACAGCTGTGAGCATAATGGTCCTGGCTCTTGTGGGACTAGTGGTGGGGATACAGACAAGTAAATGCCCATTTTAAATAATAAGATCAAAACAGGAAATACGGGTTGCCATGCAAGCTCATAGCAGCGGCACCTAATCAAACTAAGGGTGTCAGGGAATGAATCCTGGAGGAAGTAATATCTAACCTGAACCCTTCTGGCTCTAGGGGAACTTGCCAGTTAAACAGGTAAAGGAGTAGACTTCTAGGCAGGGAAAATCACATATTTAAGATCTAGGGGCAACTCAAATCTAGTTCAAAGGAACAGAAGAACATCCCGTGTGTGTGTGTGTGTGTGTGTGTGTGTGTGTGTGTGCAGGAAAATTTTTTAAATGAACCTGAACCTAAGTAGTCAGGGGACATATTGCAAAGGGCTTTGTAAATAATATTATGAATTTTGGATTTGTGCTAAGAGTAATGAGGAGGTACCAGTAGGTTTTAAGTGGGGCAGAATTATATGTGTATAGTATTGTGCTTTGCTTTCTGATGGTTCTTGGGGCATTTTTCTAAAAATGATGAGTTTCTTTTTTTTTTTTTTTTTTTTTTTTTTTTTTTTTTTTTTTTTTTTTTTTGAGACGGAGTCTTGCTCTGTCGCCGGGGCTGGAGTGCAGTGGCCGGATCTCAGCTCACTGCAAGCTCCGACTCCGGGTTCACGCCATTCTTCTGCCTCAGCCTCCCGAGTAGCTGGGACTACAGACGCCCGCCATCTCGCCCGGCTAGTTTTTGTATTTTTTAGTAGAGACGGGGTTTCACAGTGTTCGCCAGGATGGTCTCGATCTCCTGACCTCGTGATCCGCCCGTCTCGGCCTCCCAAAGTGCTGGGATTACAGGCTTGAGCCACCGCGCCCGGCCAAAATGATGAGTTTCTAACCTTAGTGATTACATTGTGTTTAGCATAAACTTTATCATGGACTACGTACCTGAAAATAACTTGCTGGATTAACTGGCATTTTTCATTCCTTTGTAAAACACACAGACTAACATTTAGGGCAAAGTAGTTATCAGCTTACATCTTCCTGAATGTCTGCCGTGTTTACTACTATCATTGGGTTGTGCCTGTGCCAAAAGTCAGTTATATTTTTCACAAACTTTTCCTTTTTTTTTTTGCCAGTTATATGTGTGATAAGGAATATATACAATATGGATTTGAAAGAAGTAAGTTTTTCCTATTAAAACTAAGTGTAGGCCAGGTGTGGTGGCTCACACCTGTAATCCCAGCATTTTGGGAGGCCAAGGAGGGCGCATCACCTGAGGTCAGGAGTTCAAGACCAGTCTGGCCAACATTGTATTTTTAGACTCTACTAAAAATACAAAAAGTAGCCAGGTGTGGTGGCATGCACCTGTAATCCCAGCTACTCAGGAGGCTGGGCAGGAGAATCACTTGAACCCGGGAGGTGGAGGTTGCAGTGAGCCAAAATTGTTCCATTGCACTCTAGCCTGGAAGACAAGAGTGAGACTCTGTTTCAAAAAATAGAATAAAATAAAATAAAATAAAATAAAATCTAAGTTTAATACTAAGTATGTGAGAAAATCCTACAAGCTTGGGGAAAAAATTGAACATACAATGACTTGGCACTCTGATTGTGTGGCAAGGGTCTTTGAGAACTTCCACTTAAACTAAACCTGCAAATTATAGTGGTGTATCATAATTGTGGTTTATGACTTCCAACTCTAGGATGTGGTTGAATACTCAAAGAAAAATTCTTGGCCCTACATCAAAAGATTCATGAACGAATATGTATTTATTTATCTTGGGTAAAATAGGTGGTTTAAGATATATTTAGGATGTATTGACTTTGGTCTCTTGATGAATGTTTTTCATTTGTCAAGTACTAGCCCCAATTGCATCGGATAATATGGCTTTTTATATTGCACAGAAATTAAGCATAAACTACACAAATAATGAAGCACTTAAAAACCATTTAAATACTCTTGATTGACAACACTTATCTCTTGAAACAGTCCATAGTAGTGAAAGATTTGAGGTCTACCCTCTACTGGGGTCCATGACCCACTGGCTTTGCCTCCAGAAGATCTGCTTCTACTATATTAAAAATAACTTGGCTACCCCAAGGCAGGATGACAGAAATCCTGGCAGCATTCCTTTCCTTCTCATCCACCAGTCAGGTTTTTGGAGCCATTTCCGTTTTCTCCTTTCTTCTCTCCAGGAGCAGAGGTAACTTGGAAGAGATTGCAATAAAAACAGCTTGATGAAACTAATGGAAACTTGCTGCCTTCAGCTCTGGAGCCCCTCCCCCAAGGGCTCCTGCCTCACACAGACCAGGGAAGGAAAGTCCTGATGGAAGAATGATGCTTAGTGTGAGTGGCCTCACTTTAGTGTCTATTTTCCCCAAAATTATGGGGTCCACATACCTAATTTTTGTTTAAAAATCACTAAAAAAGCAATACAAACTCACAGCAGAAGTCTCAAACGGTGCAGAAAGGTAAAGTCACACACTGTAAATGTAGCCTCTGGCAAGACACGGAGCCTCTCTGATCTCCAGTGTCTCCATTTGCTAAATAGGATAATGAGAGCTAATTTGTAGAGATGATCTGAAGATATAATGAGATAATATATGCAAAATGCCTATTGTTATTTTATTTATGGTTATTGTGTCAGTCCATTTTCTTTATGTCAGCCCAGTAACATAAAGAAAAGCGGTTTACTTTGGATCAGTTCTGCTGGCTGTAAGATGGAACTGTGGTGCTGGCACCTGCTCTGGTGAGACCTTAGGAAGCTTACAATCATGGTGGATGGTGAAAGGGGGCCAGAGTGTCACATGATAGGAGAGGGAGCAAGCGAGAGAGAGAACGGAGTTGCCACACTTTTAAACAACCAGATCTCTTGTGAGCTCAGAGCAGGAACTCAGTCATTACCATGAGGAGCACACCAAGCCATTCATGAGGAATTCTCTCCTATGAACCAAAGACCTCCCACTAGGCCCCACCTCCACCATTGGAGGTCACATTTCACTATGAGATTTGGAAGGGACAAAACAACTAAACCATTAGTTATATATACACTATTTTCATCTGCTTAACCAAAAAATACTTTTCCAGTACTGAGAAGTTTGTTGTTTTCCAGCATATTGAAAACACGGGGAGGGACAAGGTAAGAATTATGAGGGTGGAAAAGGACAATGAACTACGATGGTAAATGGGGTGATGTCACAGCAGATGACATTTATATTGCACTATGAGATGTCCCACAGGTTCTCCAAATACAAAGAGACCACAACTGAACAAGCCAGGGCTCATTACTCTAGGCCAGTTAATGTTGATAAGGTCATAAGCCGCCATCTAAGATCTCAATTTGTCAATTTAGGTGTTCACACTAGGCACATCTCCTCCTCTTCCCAATTAACCATATCTGTTTATTGTAGTCTTATATACTGTGTCTCCTACTCTTTTCCTTTTCAGTTTCAATGACCTTTGGCATCTCCTCATGGGTTTTGGCAAACATCTCTAAACTGGCATCTTCTCTTCCAATTTATCCCCCTTTAATCCATCTGCCATACTGAGAGCAAAGTGATTCTTCTAAAATGCACAACTGGTAGCAAGTTTCTTCCCTGATCAATTTCTTTCATTATCATCTACAGTGTAAATTTCAATTTCTGTATACAGCATCTAAGTTTATTCCAGAAGTTAACAAATGTTAAGTCCTTAAGCACGCAGCAAGTACTACAGAAATCCTTGTTATTACTATTATTCTTTAATGACCTGGTCTCCACTCTGCTCTTCAATCTAAAACACTGTCATTCCTCCATTAGAATAATTGTTTACACTTTTCCAAGCCCACTGTGCTTACACACCTCTGGGCTTCACACACACACACTTCCACGTTCCTGATTTCTCCCGCGTGGAAGTCTTACTCTTTTTTATATTCTACCTCCCCTGGTGTTTCATAGCGCCTACATACACGACATATTTTCTTCCAATTCTGAGACGTCTGGACTTGTACTGCTTTTCTGTTCGTAGCATCACATTGGGTTCTAATTTGTTTCTGTGTTCCTCTCCCCTAATAGATGATGAGCTCCTGGAATGCAGGGATTATATTTTACTTACTCCAAACACCTGAGGAAATGCTGGCGCATGGTAAGCAACTAGTATTTAGTAAGTTTTTTTTTTTTTGAACAAATGAAAAGGGTAGGCTAGAATTAGACAAAAGGTAATTAAGAATATTTTATGATATGGAAAGAAATTCCCACTAGGGTAGAGAAAAGACGTTTAGTCAAAATCTGGCGCGCTGCAGTTTAACTTCTAGCTAACCAACCAGTGATGGCGGTGATGCAGCAAAGCCTATTTGGTTGAGATCCTGGCCTTTTGATCCTTTGGTGTCACGTTATGTGCTGGATGGGAGTAATCAATATACCACCTTCCCTGCTACTTTGGGCTCAGGTGGAGGGAATTTTATTCCACTCTCTGCAAATCTTCCCCGTGCCTCAGTGGGAAGTGGAGACTGTGAGGGTCTATCAGCTCCCAGAAGGCCTCCCATTTCGGTTTCCCCTAGGGCCCTCCACCCGAGCTGCAGCCCCAGCATCCGCGTCCTCTCGGAGCAGCCCGGCCCCAGGTGGCTGCCGGGCGCGGGGCCGCGGGCCTGGGCTCGCCCCTCCCCGCGCGTCACATGCGCAAGGATGCAAACTCCCCTTCCCTCCTCCTCCGCCCTCTCCGCCTCCCGGGCCTCTTCCTCCTCCCGGAGAGGGAGTGCTTGGCAGACTGCGCGAGGGGGAGCGAGCGAGCGGGCGCTGCCGGGAGCCCGCAGCCCTGGCGCCCGCCGCCGCCCGGAGCCCCGCAATATGCCGCCGCGGCCCTCTGGCTCTCGGCCATGGCGAGGCTCTGCCGGCGTGTCCCTTGCACCCTGCTTCTCGGCCTGGCAGCGGTGCTGCTGAAGGCGCGGCTGGTCCCCGCGGCCGCCAGAGCGGAACTCAGTCGCTCCGACCTCAGCCTCATCCAACAGCAGCAGCAGCAGCAGCAACAGCAAAAGCAGCTGGAGGAGGCTGAGGAAGAGAGGCCAGAGGTGCCTGGGGCAACGTCCACCTTGACGGTTCCAGGTAGGTCCTGGCTGCCCAGCCCGGCCTTTCAGTCTCGGCCGGCGATCTCTTAGGGCCTCGCCGGCTTCCTCGCCCCTTCCCTAGCCATTCCCATCCTCGTTCCTGTCACCATCCCTCCCGATCTCTCGCCCCAGACTGGCTACACAGCCTTTGGTCCCTTGATGTGGTGTAGGGAATCTGCTCTTCGGGTAATGAGCTTTCTGGGCAGCTCAGAGCACTGCAGTGGGTTGGAGAGGGGTCGGGAAGGCTGGGGGTGGGTGACCGCCTGGATTGATTATCTTTTTCTTTTCCCTCCCTTCTTCCTGAATTCTACCCTCCGCCCTGGGAATGACTGCACGCACACACACACACACACACACACACACACACACACGGTTCTTAAATCCCTTAAGCATTTTGTTCTCTATCCTTTTCTCTCCTAAAGACTGAGAAATCTTGCCATGGACACCCACACATCCCTTTTCACCATTTCTCCATGCCTGCTATATATAAATTTAGCCATGAAGAGATAAATCTTGATTTATTTTATTATTTATTTCTCTTTCTCCTTACCCCAGGAAGGGTTTAAGGGTTCATCTTATTGCAAAGAATGCTTTTAGTACAATAAGATGAAGCAAAACAAAATAGGAGTTTGTAATTGAAGGAAAGGGAAAAGGAGAGGGGGATACATATGGTGAAGTCTGGAGTGGTATTAGTACAGCAAAAGCCTATCCTTGGAGAGGGAAATCTCCTTACTTGTTAGTAGAACTTAAATGAGGCAGATTCTTGACACTGTTCAATGAAGGTGCAGAAATACGGCTGTGGTATAGGTGTCTGTAACAGTTCTGCAGTTTCTCCCTCTACCCCCATTACAGCTCCATCGGTAAGCAAATAGCTGGATTATCCATGTATATTGCATCTCCCTACCCCCCAACCCACTTCGCTTCCTGGATGTAGATTCTGTCTGCTATTTGGAAAGAAAAAAAGCCTCCAATTTTCTGGCATGAAGGCTTAGATTTTGTGAAACCAAAGTGAATTTTATTATGACGTTTGTTTTTGTTTTAAAATCCTGCCTGGTAACACTATATGAGTGCTGAAAATGAGATTTTAAAGAGTGGAATCAGCATCACGTTTTGTATTGCTTGCTCGTCATCAAAAAGCAGTACACAGGCATGCCAACTGCGATTCATGACACAGCCAGGATGATTTAATTTATCAAAGTGCTCTGAGCATAGAATGAAATCACCAAAGTGTGCAGGAAAGCATGTGTTTCTGACACCCTCTGAAACCAATTAGTAACACTCAAGTGTGGCTAAAAGTCTTGAAAGGTATAGTGTATGGTGGTTTTCCTACCCAGCTTTTAATAACTGAAAGTGATAACGTGGTTTGGGTGAGGCTACTGTTAGACATGCCGTTCGCTGAACTTAAGGAAATTGGATATATCAGATTGATTGGCCTCATTAATAGAGATATTTCATAAATTCACTATGAAGCAGAAGTCTGGGAGAGTGTTGGTGGGTTTTATGGTTTGCAGTATATTTTTATTTCAATGTACCTTTCAGGAATATTAAATGAGTTTTGACTACTGTAATACATATATGTTGTGATTAGGGTTATGAATAACTGCAATAATATGAAACCTGAATCAAGCATGCAAATTAAAATGTTTGCTTTCTGATATTTGTGAGGGAATATTCTGAAAAAGATGATTGTCTGGGAAATTAGCAGTTTTTGTTTTATTTTCTTATTAGATTGAATAAAGGAACCACACTATTCAATAGATCAAACTAGAACCTGAAAAGTAACTTATGATGATTCTTCTTCCTCAAAAACTCTAATTACCCAAGCCAGTGGCAAACAAGGGAGCAATTCAATTGACTGCTGTTTTAGTTATTGGAATATTAAGTCTTATAATGCAACATAGCTTATAGACAAATGAAGTTAAAATATTCCTTTGAATGCATTGTGATCTCTCCATTGAACTGGTCTTCCTGTTTCAACCTTTGTTTCCCTACTGTCTGTTCTCCTCACACAGCTAGGGATCTTTAAAAAAAAAAAAACAAACAAACATTTAAATAGGATCATTTCTGCTCATAGTCCTCCAATGGCTTCCCGTCTCTCTCATACTAGATGCCCAGGTCGTGAAAATGGCCTACCAGTGTCTAGATCCTTTGTATCCTCCTTTTCTCCCGTCTCCTTTAGCCCTTACCCTAACTCACTCCACTGTAGCCACACTAGTTCTATTTTCTTTAGCTTGCAAGTGGACCCAAGTGTTTGGCCTTTGCACTTGCCATTTTCTCTGCCTGGAATTCTGGAACTTCACATTTTTCAGGTTTGCTCAAGTGTCTCAGTAACTGAGAGACCTTTTCCTGACCAGGTGTTTAAAATAATGATCTGCACATCCTTTTTGCTCTTACCGGTATTCATTCTCCTCCATGGTACTCATTATTCTCAGCTGTTCTAATAAGCCTGTTTTCCCTTGATAGAACATAAGCTCTGTGAAAGCGTGGACTTTGTTTTGTTTACTGCTATATTTCTAATATCTCGAAGAGCACCTGGTTGGTACCCATAGACATTCAACCATTTGTTGAATGGATGAATGAATGAATGAATTCACTTTCTCAGTATTCTTCTTCATTGGAGAAACTCTCCATTGGAGTTTAGCAGGGGATTTATAAAAATAAATGTTATGTAGTAAAATTTGTAAGTAGAAATTGTAAAGTATATAAATTTTGGATCTTTAATTTTAGTTACTATCAGTGTTTATCTTATGTCGACTACAGAAAACTGATTGATACCAGTACTTGGGCCTACTTATTAGGTTCTATCAAGAATTTTGGGGGTTTTTTTCTGAGACACGGTTGAGTGCAGTGGCGTGATCATGGCTCAACTCAGTCTCAACCTCCTGGGCACAGCCTCTTGAATAGCTGAACTACAGGTGCATGCCACTGCGCCCAGCTAATTTTTAATTTTTTTATTTTTTGTAGAGCTAGGGTCCTGCTTTGTTGCCCAGGCTAGTCTCAAACTCGGGAACTCTGGGCTCAAGCAATTCTCCCACCTCAGCCTCCCAAAATGTTGGGTTTACAAGCATGAACCATAATTCTTTACCTGAGTATACTTAATCCTCTTATGACCTAGGAGGATTTTAACATATTATACCTTTAAATAGCTGTGATTGAGCTTGAGTTCATTCTTTACGTCTGTATGATGCTTCTGATTCTTTGGACATACCATATGAAAAACTCTAGGTCTTTTCTCAGGCAAAATTTAGAAAACGAATATGACACATTAAACGACTGATATATGACTAAGCCTTATCAGTCCATAGTAGAGAAATTCACCATTGCCCTTGCTTAGTATTCTCTGGATTTTATTATTCTAAAAATTTATACCTCTTTATATTTCTGAGAAATAAGAAAGCAAGATGAAACAAAAAAACTTAAATGTGAAAAAATTTTTAAAAATCAACAAATAAAAGTACATTTCCATTTTCTCATTAACTTACAAAAACACCATCTTCAGAGACCAGTGAAAATAAAGACTAAGGTTAGTATCCATCAAATCAATTGTTTTCTCCAGTGTATACAACAGCTCTTATTTCTCCATCTGTACCCGTATTTGTTAGGAATAAATATTTGAGGGTGCTGAGAAGAATTAATTTGGGGGCTAGTGGTGGTTAGTACAACCGTATTATACTCATTCTGATAGCCCATTAGATGGGAGGCATGCTGGGGTTGAGGGTGAGAGGAGCTGGGGAAAAATAATGAGCTCCGTTTAAAATTCTCCATGTGAAGCAGAGACACAGGGGATCTCCAGGGATTATAGAAATGTCTTTTCGGTACAGAGAAAGCTTCTTGAGAGGCATATTTTCATGATGTGATAATTTTTGATTGCATATTTCAGTGATATCTATTTTTAAATTTTTTATTTTGCAAGATGTTAAATATATAGAAAGTAAACAGGATAGTGTAATAAAAGCCTATACCTGTCACCCAATTTTAACAATGGTCAAAATTCTGCCATTGTTGTTTCACCCATATTTCTACCTGTTTCCACTATGTGGGATTTGTTTTTAATTTTTAATTTTTATGGGAACATAGTAGGTGTATATACTTAAGGGCTACATGAGATATTTTGATACAGGCATAAAATGAATAATTATCACATCAGGGTAAATGAGGTGTTGATCACCTCAAACATTTATCTTTTGTGTTGTAAACATTCCAGTTACACTTTCAGTTATGTTAAAATATACAATAAGTTATTGTTTATTACAGTTACCCTGTTGTGCTATCAAGTAATAGATCTTATTCATTCTGACTATATTTTTATACTCGTTAACAATCCCCACTTTTTCTCCCCTCCCAATACCCTTCCTAGCCTCTGATAACACCATCATTCTAATCTCTATCTCCATGAGTTTAATGGTTTTACATTTTAGTTTCCACAAATGAGTAAGAATATGCAAGGATGGTCTGTGCCTGGCTTATTTCACTTAATATTCTCCTGTTCCATTCATGTTGTTGCAAATGAGAGGATCTGATCCTTTTTAATGGTTGAATAGTACTCCATTGTGTATATGTATCACGTTTTCTTTATCCATTATCTGTTAATGGACACTTAGGTTGCTTCCAAATCTTGGCGATTGTGAATAGTGCTGCAATAAACATGGCAGTACAGATATCTCTTCAATATACTGATTTGCTTTCTTTGGGGTATATACCTAACAGCGGTATTGCTGAATCATATGGTACCTCTATTTTTAATTTTTTGAGGAACCTCCTACTATTTTCCATAGTGGTTGTACTAATTTACATTCCCACCAGTGGTGTACAAGGGTTTCTTTTTCTCCACATCCTCATCAGCATTTCTTATTGCCTGTCTTTGGATAAAAGCCATTTTAACTGGATGAGATGAGATATCATTGTAGTTTTGATTTGCATTTCTCTGATGATCAGTGATGTTGAGCACCTTTTCATATACCTGTTTGCCATTTGTATGTTTTCTTTTGGGAAATGTCTATGTACATCTTTTGCCTACTTTTAAATAGGATTATTGGATTTTTTGCATATTGAATTGTTTGAGTTCCTTATATATTCTGGTTATGAATCCTTTGTCAGATGGATAGTTGGCAGATATTTTCTCCCATTCTATGGGTTATCTCTTCACTTTGTTAATTGTTTCCTTTGCAGATGCTTTTGATGTGATCTCATTTATCCATTTTTGCTTTGGTTGCCTGTGCTTATAGGGTATTGCTCAATAAATCTTGGTGCAGATCAATGTCCTGGAAAATTTCCCCAGTGTTTTTTTGTGGTAGCTTCATAGTTTGGGGTCTTAGATTTAAATCTTTAATCCATTTTGATTTTATTTTTGTATATGGTGAGGGATAGGGGTCTAGTTTTATTCTTCTGCATAAGGATATCCAGTTTCCCAGTATGTTCTTGGCACCTTGGTTGAAAATGAGTTCACCGTAGATGAATAGATTTATTTTTGGGTTCTCTATTCTGTTCCATTGGTCTCTGTGTCTGTTTTTATGCCAGTTACAATGCTGTTTTAGTTACTATGGCTCTGTAGTATAATTTCAAGTCTGGCACTGTGATCTCTCCAATTTTTTTTTTTTTTTTTTTTAAAGCTCAGGATGGCTTTGGCTATTTGGAGCTTTTTGTAGTTCCACATAAATTTTAGGATTTTTTTTTTTTAATTCTATTTCTGTGAAGTATGCCATTGGTATTTTGATAGAGTTTCCATTGACTCTGTAAACTGCTTTGGGTAGTATGGACTGGGGCGTTTTGTTTTTTTTTTTCTTAATAGGTCCTTTTAGAGGTAAAATGTACGTATATGAATTGTACATATTTTACTGTACACTCTTGACAAATAGATATACCCATGTAAACATCACTGTATTGAGATATAGATGTTTATATCACCTTAGAAAGTTTCCTCATAGCCCCTTCCTAGGGAATTCCTGTCCCTCACCTGGCGATGTCTGCTGTGTTGATTTTGTTTTCATCATAGATTAATTTTGCATTTTATAGAATTTCACAAAATGGAATCAAATAGCATGTGTCCAGCTTCTTTAGCTTAGTATAATTTCCATAGATTTTATTCATTTTGTAGCATATTTAGCAGTTTATTCCTTTTTATTGCTGAATAGTATTCCATTGTATGAATTACCACAGATCAGTTTATTGATTTTTCTGTTGATGAGTATTTGGGTTGTTTCCAGTTTTAGCTATTCTGAATGAAGCTGCTGCATTCTTATACAAATCTTTGTGTGTACATGTTTTCGTATCTGTTGGATAAATGCCTAGGAGTGGAATTGCTTGACCAACTGATATACTTTTGAAGTGAAAAATGTTTTTGTTCCCCAATATTCTATGTAGGTGGAACTTACCTCTCTTAAGATGATTACTTTAAAAATAATGAAATGTAATATATAGTATTACTGTATGCTTTTTCTTAAAATAACTTAATTTAAACTTCTTTTTAACTTTTTTTTTTTCATATAGACTTTTGCTCTGTTGTCCAGACTGGAGTGTAGTGGTGCAATCTCAGCGCACTGCAACCTCTGCCTCCCAGGTTCAAGTGATTCTCCTGCCTTAACCTCCTAAATAGCTGGGATTACAGGTGCCTGTCACCATGCCTGGCTAATTTTTATATTTTTTTTAGTAGAGACGGGGTTTCGCCATGTTGACCAAGCTGTTCTTGAACTCCTGACCTCAGGTGATCTGCCCACCTCAGCCTCCCAAAGTGCTGGGATTACAGATGTGAGCTACCGTACCTGGCTAACTTTATTTTTTAATTGTATATGTTATAACAACAGAATATTTTAATAGGCTTATACATAGTGAAATAATTACTATAGTCAAGCAAACTAACATATCCATCCTCTCACATAGTTACCTTTTTTGGTGTGATAACAACACCAAAACCTATTCTCACCAAATTTCCAGTATACAGTACAATATTCTAACTATAGTCCTCATGCTGTACCTTAGGTCTTTAGACTTACTCATCTTACATATCTGCTACTTTGTACTTTTTGTCCTACATCTCACCATTTTCTCCTGCCCTTGGTAGCCACTTAAATCTCCCATCCATGAAAGCACTTATTTACTTACTTTTTTCTGTTCAAGAAATTTGAAAAATCAACAGGAAAAGTGGGATTCGAAATAACTAAGTAATCATGCCTCAAAGGCCATATTCCCAGATGGGGTAATAATGATTTCTTTCCAGGATTTTAATAACCAAAAGGAGTTATTTCTTGGTGTTGATAACACATATGTTATTGTGTTGAATTTGAGTCCAGTTTGTTTTAGTAGCAGCTTTATAGTGTTCTTAATGTGAGTAAGTAGAAACTGTACCAATTATTTTTCTGCAATAAAGCTCTTCCCCCAAGTATATAAATATTGAACTTGATTCTCTCTCAATGTCTGCCTGACTAGGTTAGCTCTGGTATTGTTGTCATTCATTTACTTGGCTTAGTGTAATGTTTCTTAATTTCCTTTTGCCCAAGTTGCCTTAGCTAGGAAATGGATACACTATTTTCCATTTGCTGTTGGTAAAGTTTGCTTTGAAATACTTATCTGGAAGAGTCTAAAACCATGAAAGATATGTGTGGTAGTAAAATGCAGTCCTGCATTATTGAACAACAAGGACATTTTCTGAAATATGCGTCATTAGGTGACTGTCATTCTGTGAACATCATAGAGTGTACTTACACAAACCTAAATGGTATAGGCGACTACACACCTAGACTATATGTTATAGCCTATCACTCCTAGGCAACAAATCTGTACAGCATGTGACTCTACTGAATACTGTAGGCACTTGTAACACAATTTTAACTACTTGTGTATCTAAACATAGAAAAGGCAAAGTAAAAATGGTATTATACTCTTATGGGACCACCACTGTCATATATGTGGTCTGTTGACCAAAACATTAATTGCTATATAACTGTGTAAGCGTTAAGAAAACGGCTCTGTTTGCTTTGAAGATTCTGTTTGGAGATGCCTCTTTAATTGGCCTTTTGCATCAGCACAATTCACATGTCCAAGACATATCAGGTTCTGTGCCATTTAATTTTTTTTTCTTTTATGATTGTTCGTGTCACAATGACTAGGCTATATTCTTACATTCTTGTTAATAATGCCTATGAATATAAAGCCAGTTTATTTGGGCCTAAAATGAGTGAGTGATTGAGAGTGCCATTTCATGTAGGGCAGCGAGTGTCAGGGAAATGGTAATCACCTTCCATCATTATTAATGTGTCAAATATGCCTCAGGGACCTAGTGAACCACAATTATAGCATGCTTCAGTCATGTATTACTCTTCAAATCTTGAGCTGATAATGCCAAAGTTCTCCACATTAAGGTTCTATATCTTACACAGAAAGTAAGATTTAAAATTAATTTCATTTATATGTGACATTTCAATTTCTATTTAATATGCTTTTTTTTTTTCGTCAAGCAGATTTCTATATCATAACAATTTAGGGAATAATATAACATTTAAGTTAATATTTCATTTGCCAGTATAATCACTTCTTGTACTTAGTTCAGTTTTGTTCCTGTTCAGTAAAGAAATTTCATTTATAAATTATATATATATAGACACAGGATCTCACTCTGTCCCCCAGGCTGGAGTGCAGTGGTGCAGTCCAGTCTCAGCTCACTGCAACCTCCGCCTCCTGGGTTCAAGCAATTACCGTGTCTCAGCCTCCCAAGTAGCTGGGATTACAGGCGTGAGCCACTGTGCCCAGTCAAATTACATATTTTTAATTCACTTGTTGGCTCTGCTGAGATGTAGAACATTTACTTGGCTAAACTAACAGCAATTCGTATGTGTGGGTCCAAATGCTAGCTGGTCTTTACGTAAGCAGTTGACCAGTCAACTGGTAGAAATGTTCAGCTTCAACTCATAGCTCATGCTGTGAGGACCTTGGGCTCCAAAGACATTATAAAATTCCATATCCTTTGTCCTTTCTGAAATAAAATAGCACCAGTGTTCACGCTTTTATTCCCGCTGACCTATTCCTCTGCTTTTTAATAATAGGAACATGACACAAACAGAAACAGGATGGATAGACAGGTGATTTGTTTTTCTTAATGGATTAACTATAACCAGGAGTTAGAGACAGCAGATGTCCTGGAGTTTGTGACCCATTCCACCCTTGCCTCCTTTCCTGTGTTTTGGGAAAGGGTAAAAATTAAGATGTCAAATTATGGCTCAGTGTAATTAAATGAATTAAGTTTCTTTAAAACTTGAAACATGCTGCTAATGTTCTTTGACATTTGCATGAGTAGGGTTTGTTTATAAATGTCTGGGTGACTGAAACAAGATTACCAGAAAAATATCCATTTACTGTAAGAATGAAATAGATGAAGAATATGCTTTTGTGTAAGGGGAAAAATATCACCAAAATAATGGGCATAGTAGAATTTATTTAACTATTTAAGTAAAACAAACCATTCATGGATCAGTGATAAGGGTGTGTCATGCAAGGGATTATGGTTAATTTGGTTTGTACACCTGAAGTTAAAAAACCCATCCACTTATTTATATTTAAATGAACTGGTACTTTCAAAGTATTTGTATTTAAAGACAAATAACGTCTCTTCATAAAATAAGTACTTCCTGAAGTATATTTTTCAATATATGTGTGCTGTTTAATTCTGGAGGTTTAGCAGAAAAGCTATGACTTAATACTTCTAAAAATTTCACTTTCTTTATATTAATCAGATTTTGACTATAAGCATTATTTTTATAGTATTGTATGAAACAGCTAATCTGATCTAATGCTATTTACAATAAATCAATGCCTAATATTAATTAAAATATGTAATGATTTTTTTAAAAAACCAAAAGTATTCCCTTCCCAGGTTATACTCATATCTATGCTTTATAATAAACTTTCTTGGAATCATATGCTCTTAGAACTAGAATGAGGTAGAAATGACCTTCTCTTATGTTCTTTGCTCTGGCAGTGTTTGAAAAGTGTAAGACACGAGCTAGAAACCCTTAAAAGACATTCTTTTAAGGTAGATACCCTTAAAAGAAATTGTGGTAACACTGGCAGTTACAAAGTCTGATAAAACTATTAAGGATAATTTGCTGATTTCCTTCATAGCAAGTATGACAAGGGTTGAGCTTGTTCATAATCTAAAACTTTTACTACCAACTGCTTCAAGTTCGTGAATCAGAGGAGTCAAAAGAATGTGTATTTTAAAATTGCTTCTGTACCGTAGTATACTATTTCAAATAGGAGAGAAGTCTATGCACCGATAAAGCTTGGCAAATGTAGGATGTGAAGATGTTGGAAGTGAAGACTTTGGAGGCTCAAGAGATGAGAGAGGGAGTCAGGTAAGTCAACAGTCCGTGGAGCAGGAAGGGTCTCCCAAGTAGTGAATCTTTTTTCTCCCGTGTATATGTAAAGGACTCTCATTCCTTTATACGTTATTGATGCAGGACAGGCAAGCCCCAAAGTGGGGCTTAGCCTGCAAAGGTTCTTGGCCTCGCCCAGGAAAGAATTCAGTGGTGAGTCAGTGGTAGAGTAGAAGACAGCAGCTTGATTAAACCATCAGTGTTACGGCTCCTATGGTGTTACAACTTCGTGACTGCTCCTGCAGCACAGAGCTACCCCATAGGCAGACAGTAGCAGCTCTGGGCAGTTTTGTAGTCATATTTGTACTTCCTTTTAACTACATATATGTTAAAGGATGGTTTATGCAGAGATTTCTAGGGAAGGGTAGTAGCTTTTGGGTTATTGGGTCATTGCCGTGGAAAGGGGCGGCAACTCTGGGTTGTTGCCATGGCACACTAGTGGGCATGTCTTATGGAAAGCTGCTTCTGCCCTGTCCCTGGTTTAGCTAGTTCTCTGTTTGGGGTGTCCAAGTCCTGCCTCCTACCTCATGGCAACGCAGAGGTTCTAGGGAGTCAATAGAAGGGCATAGGGGGTTCCTGGGAACCCTGAAATTAATTAGACAATCTGCCATTATCTATTGTTCAATGTGCTTTGAGATTTTCAAAGGCATCTCTGACCCCTGAAAGGGGTCAGAAAACCTACCATGGTTAATTAAGCCTTTGTAAGTGGACTCAATAAGAGAACAAAGGTAACATTCAAACTCAAATAACATTTAGACTCAAAAAACATTGTGTTTTCTTAACATGTGAAGATTTTTTTGTTGTTGTTATTGTGCAGATATGATGGGTGAAATTAGCAAGCATGACAGCCATATAACCAATCCAACCAGAAGGCTCTAAACCCTTAAAAGATTCGTGATTGCTTAGAATGCACGTATCTCGGTCACTTTTTTCAGCCTTAGTTTCTCCATTCTGTTGGTGGAATGGCTGCCAATATGTAATAAATATCTTCTGACAAATCACATAACTTGGAATTGATTCATATCTAGGTTTTGTTATATAATAAACAGGTGGGATACCTTATACCTGAAAAAACCCTTTGTTCAGAATCCGTTGGCAGTCAATCCAGAAACTCTGCATTTTGGCTCATGGCTCTTCCACTGAAAAATAGTCACTGAGATTGAATTAATCTTAATATGGGCTCTGATGATTTTCCAGTCATCTAATCCCCCCAGGCCTGATTATAAACCTCAATCAGTTTTAGCAGATGAGGGCTTACCCTGGTTGTTAGTAATTCCCAAAGAAGGCATTTATAAAAACCTAAACCTTTTCCTCTCAGGACCTAAGCTGTTTTGGGGTCAAAATGGTAATTTCAGTCTACAGTGATTTAAATCTGTAATTTAACTTGCTATTTTTATCACCAATGCTGTTCCAGGCTTTTGGAATTAATATCATCTCTAAACTCAGTGAAACCCATATTTTTATTTTTTTGATTCACACTTCTTATGGTATCATTAATAACTGATTACATTGGAAACGCAAGAGACTATGAGGAGTGAATGGCAGAGAGAATTTCTGTACTTTGAGGACTAGCTCTATCTTACAGAATTTATCTTTCACTTGGAAATCCAAAAGGAGAAATTTGTATCTCAGCACATTCTGATATTCCAAAGATAAATAATAGCATGTGTTGAGCTTGGAAAGCTGCAGCTTTAGAGAACGATCTAGGGCATAGAAATGAAAGTGAAAAAGATATAGACACCCCTTGACAAATCCCAGTCCTGTTGTGGTGATTGTGCTTTCTCTATATAAGGACTGGCTTAAAGATCAGGACGCTATGCAGGGACGGTACATGGGCCCATCATGGCTCTAACAACCTTGGCCCAATTCACTCCCCTTTCTTCTTTACCAATACTCCTTATCAATAGTATAGTAGAAAGTCTATAACTCAAATAATTTGCTCTCTAATAATTACATTATATTGAAAATTATATATTAATATTATAACACATTTGAAACTATAATATGCATGTCATTAAAATATCCTTACATTCTAAAACATGAAAGTAGAAACAAAATTTATTTTTCTATTTAACATTCTCTGACTCTCTTCTCAGCCTCCTCTCCCCCAGGTGGTCATATCCACTCCAGTTGCTTTAAATATCATCTATATGCTAAGATTCCCCAGAGCTCACTCCTGAATATATCTACCAATTATTTTGATATCTTTATGTGGCTATATCACAGGTATCACAGTTTAATAATAAACCTAGACTCTTGATTTCCTACCATGCCAGCTAAAATAAATATTTCCTTCCTTACTGTTACTAAAAACCAATAAAGTGCTCCAGCAGCCAGTGAGAGTAGTTGGTGCTGTGCTTGCTACCAGCTCTACACTCCTCTTCGTCTATCAGCAAACTCCATTTAGGAGTCTACTTTGTAAATATATTCCTCCTCTGTTAATTTTTCCCCATCTTTACTGCCTCTGCTCTAGCTCAGGTTACTCTTAGCACTAGCTCATATTAGCACATCAACCGGTCTTATGTCCATTCTTGATGCTCTGAAATCCAGACTCCCCAGAAAAGCCTTGGGGATTGTTCCCTACCCTGCCCTCCTATGCTGATTACTATAATGATTATTTTTAAGTACACATTAGTTACATTGAGAACCAAGTCAAAAATCGTAATGTGACCTGTAAGGCTTTGCATGATTCACTACTGCAGTCTCCACTCCAGCTTCTTTCCCACTTCATCACTGCTCCAGTTCTCTGTACCTTGGGAGTGACAGGTTTTGTGCCTCAGTGCCTTAACACAGGTTGTTTCTCTGGTTTTTAACATCCAACACAGGCACTGCCCATCCCCCACCCCAATTGCCTGGATAATTACATTCAAACTTCAGATATTAGCTTAAATACCACTTTTTTTTTTAAAGGTTTTTCATTGACTTTCCTGTCTAAGCTAGGTTCCTCTGTTATGCACTCTCAGAGGCACCTCCTAGTTGTGAAAGGTCTGTAATTAATTGGTGGCTAGGCATCTGTTCCATATTTCCATATTTATCTTTTCCTTTAGTTTGGAAGCCAGATCAGGCCAGGTGCAATAATTGCTTTGCTTGGGGCTATATCCCTGTATAAATATGTATTGAATGAATAAATTAAGGTCTCCATATAGATAATTATTTGGGTAATTGAATATGTTCTTTCATTCACATGCTTGAGCTGGCTTCTCCAGATTATATAAGAAAAGGATCTTATGTGGGGAAAAGACTGTAGGACCTTAGGACTAAAGTGGTCAAAGTATACAGGTTTTGGATGAAGAGCAATACCTGCTTTGAAAAGCAAAATTTGGCATTTATGCAAATTCAACATATCATATGCCAGTTTATCTATGGG
This sequence comes from Trachypithecus francoisi, assembly GCF_009764315.1. Taxonomy (NCBI): domain Eukaryota; kingdom Metazoa; phylum Chordata; class Mammalia; order Primates; family Cercopithecidae; genus Trachypithecus; species Trachypithecus francoisi. The sequence continues at coordinate 55,052,483 of NW_022681458.1, read as the reverse complement.
GTTGGTGAGAATATACAAGATTCCTACTAGACTGATTTCACGATTTTTTTTTTAAACAAAACTCATTGAATATCTATTTGCCAGGCACCATGCATGGTGCCAAATATATAGAAATAAAATACATTGTCACTGCTTGCAGAGAACACTCAGTTGAGACATGGATAAGAAGACCACACATAATAATAATGTGATGAGTATATTTGAGGTATGTATAGGCTACTGTGGAAACAGGTTTGGGGGGAAGTAATTTGGCCTGAGTTTCCCAGAAGAAAGCACACTTAAAGTGAGTCTCAGCATTATGTAGAAAGGAAGAAAAAGGAAATTATTTTAACTTTTGATTGAGATCTATTTTATCTTTCTGTGACAATAATAAAGTGCAGACTTAAGCTCTGACATATTAACAATTATATTAAGTATCAGTGATCCAAATATAGCACTTAAATTACAGATTGGAAGACTGGACAAAAACCAACCAATCAAAAGAAACATAACCCAACAATACGTTGTCTAAAGGAAGCTACTTCAAATATCATGATATACTTAGGCTGAAAGTAAAAGGATGGAAAAAGGTACGCTATGTATATTAAGCCATTCTTGCACTGCTATAACTACTTGAGACTTAGTAATTTTTAAGAAAGGAGGTTTAATTGGCTCATGGTTGTACAGGCTATACAGGAAACATAGAAGCATCTGTTTCTGAGGAGGCCTCTGGGAGCATCCAATCATGGTAGAAGGCAAAGAGGGAGCAGGCCCTTCACACAGAGGAAGAATGACTGAGAGAGAGTGGGAGGTGCCACTTTTAAATGACCAGATCTTGCGAGTACTGACTATGGCAAGGACAGCACCAAGGGCATGGTGGTAAACCATTCATGGGAAATCTGCCCCCATGATCCTGTCACCTCCCACTAGGCCCCAGCTCCAACACTGAGGATTACATTTCAACATGAGATTTGGGCGGGGACACACATCCAAACTTCATCAAGTAGTCTCTAGAATTTTCCATTTTATTTCGTATTTTTAGGGCTTATTCCAGATTAGAAAAGAAAACTAAATATAGCTTCTTCCATAGTACCCACATTTCTTGAAGAAACCAGACTGGTAATGCATCTTCCTTTCTTAAATAAGGAAACTGAATTCAGAATTCAAACATAAACCCCATTTCTGCCAATTTATTGGGATCTACTATGAGCTAGCAATTGGTACTTTTTGCCTTTACATTGATATATCATAGAAATACTTTCCCCTGCCACAAAAACAGTGGGAGTGTCACCATCTTGACCAGATTGTGCTGTTTTCTGAACATGTCAATCCTCAACTTGAATACAACAACACAGACCAGTTGTGTGTTGGTATCTTCTATAACCTCTCTTTCCCACCTGCGCCAGCCTGCTGGCCATTTCCCCCAATACATCATGAGACAACTTCTCTTATTTCCCTTTCAGTGACCTCAGATTTCATTTCCATACCCCACCACAAGACAGTGAGTGATTTAAAATATATTTTGTTAATTATTGTGGTTGCAATATCTAAATTGAGACTTTAAAAAATATAATTGCACATAGCAGTTGCCTGGGCTTCTGTTAAATTGGAAAGTTCATGAAAACTAATAAATATCAAGAATTTTTAATATTCATGAAATTTTCTCTTTTTCAGGTTAGCCTAGAGATGTACTCATAGCAAGAGGCCACTTAGCTGGAAATTATCAAAGCAGAAGAAAGGGCATATGTTTATTTTAAGCTGTATGCATTGATGTATTTTGTGGATACAATTGAAGTTTGTTCTTATCACATAAAGCACCTGTCATGCAGTTTTTGCATTTTTAAAAATCCCTGAAATTCTGTAACTGTTCCAGGCTGAGGGAACTGAGACGCCGAGACAGGTGGCTTAAGAGGAGAAGCATATGGGCTGACTATGGCTGTTCTCCCTCGGGCTCTAGCCCAGTGTTCTCAGGGTACTTGTGTGGTGTGTTGTCTTTTTTGGCTTTTAGAGACTAAGCGGGAGTTTATACCACTTGCACCACCATTCAGAGTGTGAATTGTGAAGAGGCAACATATAAATCTGTTTAACGAAAGATACTGTCTTAACCCAACAGATTTGCTTCCTCTTTAGACCTTATTTATTTCCACCATTTCTCTACTCATCGAACTTGGAGGGCATGGAATCTTCATTGATTCTGTCTTTTCCCTCTTTTTAAGTGTCCAATGACAGTGTTTTTAGTATTTGTTCCTGCTGTTTGATTTTTATGGCCACTTTCCCTGTCTAGGCCCCAACACCATCTGTTTGGATGATTGCATCTGTTAGGGTTTCTCATTTTTGCTTCCCTGTAACTCAAACCATACCCTTGCTGCATGCATCTTGCTGAAACATTGTTGTCTTTCCTAAATTTTCATTTTATTGTCATATATATATATATAAAGTTGAAGTTTCCATGAGGCTTCTATCTGCCTCCAATTGTTTATAATGAATACTTTGAAATATACTGAAACATTGAAATTGGGTAATGAAAATCCATATGCCCTCCACCAAGATACAACAGTTGTTAAAATTTCATGTTTGGTCTATTACTATCTTTCCACATGCACACACACATACATACACACACACACACACAATTGCAGAACCAATTGAAGCTTACTTATATACACCGGGAGTTTTCATCTCTAAAAGCTTCAGGATGCCTTTCTTAAGACCTGGATACTTTTCAGTTTTGTGCAAGTCATACTTTTAAAAAAATGGTAATGGTAAAACAATTATTAAAAACTCTTAAATAAGCGATGTAAAAATAAAAAAGTACAGAATTTCAAGTAATGAATGAATAAATGAATCTTATAGACTGTTCTGTGGAAAAAGAAGGTTTACTTGGGCCTGTTTTATTTGTGCAAATAGCATACTTTGTTTATACTAATATATGTGCACCAGATTGTGGTAAGTCCAAGTGTTGTAAGAAAGTAGTAATTTAGCTACATACTCTCTTCCAGGCTTTCCATTTATTTTGTTCTTTGATTATTTCCCACCAACCTGGGGTCATTTCCCATTGGTCAACTCTGCTCTTTGGCTGTAACTTTTATGGTGAATGTAGATAGCATTGGCTGTCTGGTACTTCTTCCCAACTTTATTCTGATTATACCACCATCATCCTTCCATAGTTGATGATGGAAATGGTAAGATGTGAAAACTGGGAATTGTCATCTGCCACAGTCCCCACCCTGTGGAGAAAACCAGCCAGGCTGTTAATGGAGATGAAGCCAGTACACAGAAATGGAGTTCCTGGTTCCAGTCATTCCTAAGATCTGGATAGATAGTTAACTTCCCCTGGCCTGCTTATATAACCCTTCCTTGTATTCCATGACTTAATAAATTCTGTTTTTTTTTTTTTTTTTTTTTTTTGGCCTCAGCAAATTCTGGTTGGATTTCCATAACTTTAAACCAAAAGTCTTAACTGACTTTATATGTTATTTCTTACACTAAGCCCTAATTCAAGCAAATTTTTAATCTGTTGACACTTTTCTCTCATTGACACTGCCCTACCTCTTTTATATTCCAAACTTCAGCAGAAACCAACTTAACTGTGCTTTCTCCATGAGGTTTTTCTGGTCCATGATTATCTTTATCTAACTGTATCACTTATAATCTCTGTTTGGTGAGTCAATATTTGATAATATGTCTTTTTAAATTAGTTTCTAATTGTTTCTGGTGTGTTTATCTTGTCTTTCTCTTGAGCTTATGAATTTCTTTAGGACATTGGTACTGTATTCACTCATTTCATGTCCCAGAATGACTTGTGCTCAGTAAGTGCTCTATAAAAGCATGTAGTGTCATAATATGTTATGAATATATATATATATATATATTAAGGGAAGTATCCAAGGAATTAAGTATTTTTTGTTATTTATGTATTTGCTCCCAAAATGTTCAGGATCATTTAAATAATATTTACTTGACTTGTTATTATCTTCCTTTTTTTGCTAATTTTCCTAGAGTTTTGTAATGTTTAATTAAGTGCATTGCTATGAAACATAATCTCTCATTCTACCTTTTTCTTTGTGCCCTTAGTATGTCCCAACAGACGTTTAAATGGGACTAATGGATAGTTGTCTTTCTCCTTGTGAGAGTAAGCTCCATGGACTGTCTCTCTTTGTTCTTCCACTGTATCCTCATGCCTCTCACAGTGCTAGACACATAATAGGTATTCCAACATTCTTTTTTATTAGAAAGTATTTAAGATGTATGAGTTTGGGGTAAATGCTGATGGTGTTAAAATGAAGGGGAATATGTTGACTTGAGTAATACCATAAAATGCTTTGAGTTGGAGAACTGTCAGTCAATCATATTAATATACTGAAGTACAATTCTTAAACCTGGGGCATTTTTTAGAGTCACTTTCTTTCCCTGTTCTACACTTTTGTTTCTTTCCATTTCTGCCTTTATTTTTGTCTCTTATTAGCACTGAGTTTTGTTGCTTTTTGGTCCGTGATGATAACCTCATGCCTTCTCACTCCCACTCACACCCTTTTTCTCACTTTCATTTATTTGTTCACTTCACAGTACTAATTTAAATGTCCTTGGATTCTGTCTTCCCAACATGAATCCTTTTTTTTTCCTCCTCAAAATACTGCCCAGGGGCCTCTGACTTATAAAAACACGTTTCTAAATCTATATTGCAAACAAGTACATTTAATTAATCAGTCTTCAATAATTATCAAATGAAAATTCTGTTTTCACAAATAGCATAACAAATGAGGGCAATCAATCAACTGCTTTTTGGCACTTAAAAAAGCTGGGTGGCCGGGCATGGTGGCTCACAGCACTTTGGGAGGCGAGGCGGGCGTATTACGAGGTCAGGAAATCAAGACCATCCTGGCTAACAAGGTGAAACCCGGTCTCTGCTAAAAATGCAAAAATTAACTGGGCGTGGTGGCAGGCGCCTGTAGTCCCAGCTACTAAGGAGGCTGAGACAGGAGAAAGGCATGAACCCGGGGAACCCGGGAGGCGGAGCTTGCAGTGAGCCAAGATCGCGCCACTGCACTCCAGCCTGGACGACAGAGCAAGACTCCATCTAAAAAAAAAAAAAAACTGACCAGCTAAACCTCAGTTCATGCTTGTGGTGTTGGACAAGAAAGATCTTGGTGAGTCTGAGTCTTGAAGGAAGGCCTGTGCGGCTGCCCTGGAGAGCATGAAGTGAGAGGGTAGTAGTCTGAGGGGGGTGGTTAAGGGAAATGAGGCTCAGGGATGGTCAGGGTTCTGTGCACTCACACGGGCATCTGCCATTCATGTAACCAGCAGGACTCATTCTAGGGCTGCATGGTTTGGTGACTAGAGCATGGGCTTTAGTGTGATGGCAACTGTAGTTTAAAATCTGTTCTTCCCCTTCTAGGGAGTGATCTTGGGCAAACTCATTAAACTTCCTCTGGGATAGAATTACATCCTTTAGAGTTATTGTAAGTATTAGAGATAATATGTGTAAAATACCTAATTCAACAGATACTTATCAATAATTATTAGAGATTACTTTTAGTAAATTAAATCAGAAGTATAAACCTTTTATTTCATTGATTTATATACTATTAGTAAGGGTTGAATAGGTAGGGAGAGAGAAAAGGTATACCCATTTTATAACTTTCTAATAAATGAGGCCAGATTTGTTTTTTAATGAAAACAAATTGTGCTTCCTGTAAATTCACTTTTAAAAGTACATATGTTTCTGTAGTAAGAAGTATTAAAGCATATTGTGGAATAAAATTACTGTTTTTCTTTTAAAACAACCTAGAAACAATATTGTCTTTGGAACATTACCTAAAGCAAGAAACCAAGAAAAATATATTTGAAAGCCAAAAATCAGTAAGGTATTCATCTGAGCTTTGGCTTTTCACTATTGTTGACGCCTTTTGTTTTGAATTCAAACAGTAGTTTTTATTCTTCTGTTCAGAAAATCTTAACATGAGCTAGAATATTCCCAGCATACTAAGAAGCCAACAAATACTGGCTGTGGTCCTGTGGAAAACCTTTTATTGAAAAGATAATGCTCTTCTTTATGTGAAAAACAAGAAAATTTTTCTTTTTCCTTTGCTGGCCTTGGCATTGTGGCATTGTGTTGGACAGTATCATTTGTCCATTAAAATGGTGTGACTTTGAACAGTCATTTTAGAATTCTGCGGAGCAGATGAAATCTTTTTTTTTTTTTTTTAATACCTCAACGGAGTAGTAAATTGTGTTTCTCTCTAGTATTGCAGTTACCACTCCACAACAGAGAAGGGCATTAACATCATAATGGAGGCAGCAGATTGATTAATATATTGATTAGATCTGGAAGATTGTGTTCTGTGAAATTTGAAGCTGGTTGAGTTCTCAAATTGGTAGGGCATTTCCATCTAAATAGTTAAAAAACTTTCCAATGTTAACAATATTCACAAGTAAAACAACATTTTATGTGACTTTTGTTAAAAGATGAGATGAAAGAAACTACACATTAAGAGAAAAGTGTCTGGAAATTTTACTATTTATTCTGTGTCTACAAGTAGGAAGCAGAAGAAAGTCATGAATTATAAAGGCCAAACAGGATCCACCAGGAGTTTACTAAAACTTGCTAGTCATGATATAAATTGTGTCCAAATTAAAGTAATACATCAAATGAAAGTTTAGAATTGGTGGGACAAAAATAAATCAGAATGTTATTTAGGAATTATTTTTAGTCCACTTTGGTTGTAACTGAAAATAAATGATTCAGTCACATTAAAATGATCTTTTTTTCTCTGTGCTTCCAGAGCCCAGCTAATGGCAGGAAGGCATCACCCCTGGACTTGTATTGAGTTCACAGTAATTGCTTCCTGAATAGTTATGCCGATGGATAAATGTTGGCTTCTTGATCGGTTAGGTGGAACTGATTGACAAGTATGGCAAGGGCTAATAAGGCAACCATGTCTAGATAGCCAGCTGAATAAAAGATTTGAGGATTGCTCAGTTCTTAACCCAAAGCAGTTTGTGTTATTGTCTCAGGCTTTGTCAGAAGAGCAAGAATTAGAAAAATTTACTTTAGAGGTGGTAATTCCTTAAAGTCTGTAACATCCAATAATTAAAACAACATGATATGCTGAACTGCAAAATGGAAAATTATTCAGTAGTCAAATAGAGAGATGGGCATAGAGTACAACTCTCACATTCAGTACAAGGGCAGGTAAACATTTACTATGCCCAGAATCTCTTTGGCTTGCTTTTCGAAGGAACTGAGGGGTGTGTGTGTGTGTGTGTGTGTGTGTGTGTGTGTGTGTTTTGTTTGTTTGTTTGTTTTGAGACTTGAGTTTTGCTCTGTCAACCAGGCTGAAGTGTAAGTGGCACAATCACAGCTCACTACAGCCTCGACCTCCTGCACTCAAGCCATCCTCCTCTTACCTCAGCCTCCCAAGTAGCTGGGACGACAGGCACATGCCACCACGCCTGGCTAATTTTTAAATTTTTGTAGAGACAGGGACTCATTACATTGCCTAGGCTGGTCTTGAACTCCTGGGCTCAAGCAATCCTCAGGCCTCCACCTTACAGAATGCTAGGATTATAAGCATGAGTCACCACACCTAGCCGGGACTGATTTGGTTTCAAGGTACTGTTTATAGGCAGAGAGGACATAAACATAAAAATATAAGGCAGACCGTCATAATATGCTCTGTTAACATTGAAAAGTGCTGTGGGAACTCAGGGAAGGAGAGACAAACTTTCATTTATTTCCCAACAATTTACTATATAATTACCTGCTTTTTGATCAGCATATTTTGATCACCTACATAAAAGAGGGTGGCTGGAAAGTAATAGAAATTTTCTTTGCTATTTGTCTCTAGATAGAAGAGTAGCTAGTAGAACTTAAGCAGGAAATAGGAACTAAGATTTCGGTTTGTATTTTTATATTCACATGTTCAGCATAGTAATGAATTCTTCCACTTCTATTTTGTTTTTCTTAAATTTTTAAATCCTTAAGATTTCAAACATAGAAGCAAAGTCTGTATGTAATGGGTCCCCAAGTGCTCACCACTGAGATTAATCAAATATTAGCTTTTTGCTCTGTTTGCTTCACATTTTGTCTCTCCCTCTTTTTAAAATCAAAACTTTAAATTTGAATTGTTTTTTGGAGATAATCTTGATCTGTCTCTCAGGCTGGAGGGCTCACTGCAGCCTCAAACTCCTGGGGTCAAGGGATCTTCCCACCTCAGCATCCCCAGTAGCGGGGACTGCAGGTGTGCACCACCACACCCAGCTGATTTTTAATTTTTTTTGTAGAGAGAGTGTATCACTATATTGCCCAGGCTGGTCTTGAACTCCTGGCTTTAAGGGATCATCCTGCCTCAGCCTCCCAAAGCACTGGGATTATGGGTGTAAGACACCTTGCCTGGCCTCTCTCTCCTTTGAGAAATAAAAATCAAAGATAGAATCAATCCTCATTTTCATCCCTTTTCCTTCCTTACCCAGAATTAATCACTGTCTTGAATTGGTGTCAATCATTTTCTGTTTAAAAAACCGTAATAGATGTATACACATATTATACATATGCTTTTGCAGTTTTCTTCACTTAATATCATGTTGAAGGACTTTCTTTATTGATATATTTGCATCTCATTAACTTACTATAATTACTGCATAATATTCCATTGTATAAATAAGTCACACTGATGGACAGGTAGGCTTTATCTTTGGCTTTGTAGTATGCTGGGTGCAATGATCTGTTTAGTAGGTATCTCCTTTTAGAGGCATATAACAATTTATATAGAGTTCATACAAAGAAATGGAATTGCTGAATTATATGGTATGTACATTTTCAACATTTCTAGGTCTGTTTAAGTTCTCCTCAAAAGTAGTTGTACAGTTTGCATTTTTTGTGGTTAATAATGCAATATTTTTCATGTTTTTCCTCTTCTATTTTTCTTTTCTGAGAGTTTGTTGTTGTTGTTGTTGTTGTTGTTGTACTTACTGTAGTAATACTTCAGGACCAGTTGCTGTTCTAAGCACATTGACTATATTATTTTATGCAGTCCTCTGATAACCCTGTGAGGTATGTCTGTTAGTCAGGTGCTGTCATTGTCCTCATTTCATAGAACGAAATTCAGGCAGACAGTGTAACTTGCCACTATGACATGGGTAGTGAGAGATGGAGCTGGTGTTAGAACCCTGGCTGTTTAGCTCTTAAAATAGACTATACAGCCTCTCTGGGAAAAGAGCCCATCCTTACTCATGAAGGCAGAACACATTTTTGAAAATAGCAGTGGTACTTAAAACAATTACTCTTCTTTTAAAAAATGTGAAGAAGAGAACATGAGTAAAAATAAATACAATAAAAATAAATATTTAGAACCTTAGTTTATGGGAATCTCCTAGCCCAAGAAATTGCATGAATAATTTTCATGTATTTATGAGTGCATGCTTTTCTTTGTTGGGGGCGCAGTTGAGATGGGAGTAAGGAGAGATCCATACATAAATAAGATTCTCAAAGGGATTAAAGAATTACTGTTCTGTTATTAAGAGGAGAGATCTTTTACACGGAGTTACATCATTGAATTACCAAGATAAAAAAAAAAAAAGTTCATTTATGTTTCTTTCCAGGAGGACAGTATATGAGTCCACTGTAATGGATGCTTCTGATCAGGTGCCCCTCCGCTTCTCTCTCTCCTTCTCTCTTGCATTCCATGCTGTAGTCGGGCTTTCCTCTCTGTAGTTTCTGCCAGCTGCTATCTTAGGCTTCAGTGTTTTTTCTCTCTCTGCCTGGAAGTCTCTTCTGTCTGGATAGCTTCTGCTTGCTAAGGTGAGGAGAGACTTTCTGGTGTCACCTTTCACTTCTATCAGGAATCTTTCTGGACCCAGCCCGGGCTTTGTGTCCTGCTATGTTTCCAAATCACATGACTTATTAATGCACGCTTTCTTCACACTCAGTTGTCATGACATATGGATTTGTCTGCAGCCTCCTGCTAGACTTTGCAGTCCTATGGAGTATGGTCTATTGCTGTTTTGCTGTTTGGCTGATAGTCAGTGCCTATCACCTTGACTGACAATTATTAGGTGCTCAATAAATGTTATTAAAATAAATGAATATTATTTCTGTTCACCTGGTTATCAAAACTCAAAAATCGCAGTATCGTTTAACATTTTCCCCATCTCAATATTGTGTCATTTGCCAAATCCGAAATGCTTTTGCTTCTGATCCTCCTTTGTCACTGCCTCTGCTCTAATTTTGATTTTCTTTTCTTGCTCCTAAACTATTTCAATAGCTATATCCAGTTTCTGACTATTTAAGGCCATTTTATAAATTGCTCTTTCTATACCAGAGGTCTTTCTATACCAGAAAGGTCTTGTCACACACAGCTCAACCTTCCTTACATCAGCAGCGGAATGAAATCCAGTCGTCTCCATTGTTCCCAGGCTTTTTTCTTGCTACAGCTGACTGTCATTCCCTTAACATGCCTTAAAAACAAAACAAAACAAAAAAACAAAACTTTTGTTCCTTTTCTCACACTATTCTTTCTTTCTGATGTGCCCTTGGCTCAACTCTAGGTTTTCACATCTATTCTTTCAAATCAGTCTTAATTATTTCCTACTTGAAAATATCCCATATTCCCTCATTTAGAATTCATATTTCCCTCTTCTCTATCCCTATAATACTTTGTTTGTATAATTTTATATGCCTTTCCCATTAGATTTTGAATTAATTCAGGCTTGAAATTGGGGAATATTAAATATACTTACATAAACATTAACATAGCTAGCTACTAACTCAAAGAAGGTGTTGAATAAATAGAAGCTGTTATGCCATATACTTCTACTGGACCTGGCATTTTACTTAATTCCTGGTCAGTATTCATGTTTACTGAGGCAAATTTAATTGATATCTTAATTTTTAAAAAATACTGAGATGCTACCTACAGATGTTTCTTTTGTATGAAATGTGTATTGCACATGTGTTGTGTCATGTCTGCTTTTTCTTTTAAGACATTTCAATTTAATATATATATTTTTATTTTGCTTAAAATTTCCAGGCCTTCCTGGCAATACAGTTGCCATCTACTAATGCTGTAGACTGTATCTCACTCATGCTGTGCTATTCATGCTGTGCTATTCTTTAAGGCACTCCGTGTTCTCATAGCACCTGAATTTGTATTTACTGGTCAGTATTCCTTTCAGATGTTAAATTACAGGGAAAACCCTACAATGTACTAAAGTGTCAGAGAAACATTGGAAAAAATGCTCCATCGAATTCTGTTTAAATCTAACCACTTTCCCCACTCTCCCAGCGTGGTGTGTCTCATCTGCTTAAATTAAATGCTGACAGAAGATTTCAAACCCTTTCTGAAAGACATGCTGAAGCATGTATCTTGCAGTTTCTGAGTTCCATTTGTTTCTTCATTGATCTAAACATACTTTGCGCATTGATAGAACAAGGAGAGAAAGGTTTCTGTAAAAGGGAAAAATGGATATTTCGTTTTTTCCCACTTTATTTCACTGTAAATAAATTATGTGCGTTCACCAATGGAATCCCAAAACAACAAAATAATATATATTGGACTGTTGTTGCTGTCAGGCTATTGTTTGTGTGTTTAATTTTCTTTATAAGAAGCTCTCTTAACCTATCAAGAGACTGTTGTGAGGAAAAAAAATGAAACAACAATCTTGGGAATGAAAGCAAGTTAAAGGAAAATATAATGATTTCAAAGCATACTGAGCATTCATTTCCCTGTTAACTCCCTGAGGAGACAGGAGCAGTCACATTGATATATTGACTACAGTAAAATAATGTAGGAATACTCTCCTGTTTACAGTGTAAATTGGCATCACATTCTGGAAAGCATTTTAGCAATGCACATCAAGAAGCTATGAACAGTTCACAGCTTTGACCTATTATTTCTCCTCCCCAGGAAGCAATTGTAAATTCAGAGAAAGGTATATGAAAATAGATTTTGATTAAAGCATTGTTTGCAAATGTGAAAAATTAGGTCTAAACATATAGTAATAAGAAAAAGTTAACAATAACCCATAGGATTTTCTTAAATAAGAAACAAGATAATTTTAGAAATATTTAGTACCATTTTGTATGTTTGCAATATAATCTTAACTGAAAAACACAGCATATAATATTCTTTTATTTTTTTGAGATGGAGTCTCGCTCTGTCGCCCAGGCTGAAATGCAATGGTGCAATCTCGGGTCACTGCAACCTCCACCTCCTGGGTTCAAGCGATTCTCCTGACTCAGCCTCCTGAGTAGCTGGGATTACAGGCACCCGCCACTATACCCGGCTAATTTTTGTATTTTTAGTAGAGATGGGATTTCACCATGTTAGCCAGGCTGGTCTCGAACTCCTGACTTCAGGTGATCTGCCCACCTCGGCCTCCCAAAGTGCTGGGATTACAGGCGTGAGCCACCACGCCTGGCCATAATATTCTTTATTGTCTAATTTTCTTTTTCCCCTCCTGCTTAATACATGTGCACTGTAGTTGTCATGTCATACATTTTGGTGAGTCACATAGTATCCCCTCTCCAGAATGACTCCTACTGATATAGTCAATATTAACAATTTGGTGAGTTTCTTTAATACATTACTGTGCTTATGCAAATGTAGACATAAGTAATCACAATATGATCTGAATTTTATAGGTCTGCTTTTTTCGTTATGCTTTTAAAAGTGCTGGATGGAAATCAAGTGACCTCTGAAAAATGGGATTAGGAAATATTTTTATTTTTCTCTATAGTTTTTTGTATTTTCCAAATTTTCTGTGTAGCTCATGTAAAAACAAACAAACAAACAAACAAAACTCCTCTAATTAAACACCTTAAATGTACCCAAACCCTGAGTTAACCAGACATTTCTAATATGGGAAGGATGCAGAAATAAATGAGCAGAAAATGGCAGATAACAGTAATTTGTTTTAAAAAATTAATAATAACTATCAGCAGATCTGGTAGCCATCAAAAGTCAGCTTTCATTTTTGTCAGTATCCTACCTCTCTGATATTCTGGGGTGCTTGTGCCTCTAGGGGTATGCATCAGGATTTGGGAGTAAGTCATAAAATATCAATGATATTGAAGATAAGCAATTTCAATTCTTATTGTTATAGTAAGAAAAACAGAACAATTAAATATGAACCGAAGAAGATGGCTTTAGGTCATATCCTTATCCCTTCAGGATATTACCTATTTATCATTTTAGGTCACATCTTGGCTGTGCACTAGAAATCATCTGAAACCTTTTAAAAATATGCTTCTCTGGACTCCATCTGCAGTGATTTTAACTTAATTGGGACTGGGGTGGGGCCTGGGAAGGTAGCAAAAGTTTAGTCTCCTAGGTAAGTCTAATGTATAGCCAGGGTTGAGAACTGCTGTTCTGGGCCAAGAGAGTTAAGCATTCTAGAGAAGGTTAACAATAGTAACACATTATGAACACTGATAATCTTGAGGTTTTATAAGATTCTCATTCAACATTTCATTGACTCGAGCAATCAAGCAATCAGTCATGCTTTCAGAAAATAAAAGTGTATTTAGAATACTAAATGTTTTTTTCAAACAAAACATGTTTTCTAGAATGTTCTTACTAAGACAATAAAGTGAACAAGCACCTTTTAGATGTACACTAAGAGTTCATAAATGACTGATTTCTTGCTTAACATTGTTAGCCAGAATAATTTAATTGTACAATTCTCTAAACTCTCAATTTACCTGTAATTTTCTTGGTACTGTCACTCACTCCTACTGACTTGTATACATATGAGAGGCAACTAATTTGTGTCTCTCTCAGTGCCTAGTACAGATCTTGCATATAGTAGGTGCTTAATAAAAGTATGTAGCATTAAGATTGCACAAAACAAAGGCTCCAAAACTGTCTTGGTTCACAGTCCCCTCAGTGTCTCAGTAGTTGTTTGGTAACCAGATAATGTAATGTCTAACTTAGTAGTTATTTGAAAAAAAAAAAAAAACATATTTGCTAATTGCTTAATGGGATATGTGTGCACAACTTTGCCAACATTGGAATAAGACTGAAAATTTCCACCTTCCATTTCCTGCTTAAATTTATTTTCATGAAGTATTTACTTTCTATCAGAGCAGTCACTGAAAACACAGCTTTACAAAGAACCATGTCATTTGATTGAACATAGTATGATCTAATGCTGAAATTGTAAATTCCCTGGTGTTTGTGATATCTAACAGATGTTAGTATCATTGTGCTTGCATGGAAAATTTAAAGTATCTTCTGGCACCCCTATGAGTTCATTGTATCACCTTTGGTAGCTTTGAGCATAGTTTGGGGCCTGCCCCAAATCTCAGGCATTTGATGATTTTCTGTTCTAGGTATGACACAGAATTGATTTACTAAGTTTTTGTTCATTATGTTGTTCATTTTAGATGTGAATTGACAAGCCTGTACACATTCTAACAAAAGATAGATCACACTGTTTCTTTTCAGCATTAAAGATATGGAACCACTAAAAATAGGTGCTTTAAAAAAAGGGACTTAACTAGATTTAAGGCACTGTGGTCATATATGCTTTACAGTACCCTTTTTTTTTTTTATTCTGTGATCAACTGTTTCACATTTTAATGTTTTTAAAACTTGAATGCATGATACACCAGTGATCAAGTTTTGAATGCATGATACGCCATGCATTCATGCAGTGAATGAATGTTTACCATGCAGTAAAGAAAACTTCTCTGCTGCAGGATGGAGAGGACTGGGTTGTCCGGTTGCACAGGGCATAGATAGAGATGATGGCCTTTGGGCTGTGCTAGACAGTTCTCTTGGCAGGAAGTGGAGGCCACTGGCCATCCCAGTTGGTACAGACGGTTAACCCTATCTTAAAGCTCGTTCTATTGAAAAGTGTTAACATGGACTCCAATAATGAGTTCCGTCTTACCCCATTTCCCCTGGCTCAGAGTTGTGCAGCTCAAAATGGTAATCACGTTTTACAATTATTTGGTGTTTGGGGATATTGCATCCTTTTTAGGAACTTTGGGGGAATAATTTTTTGTGGGCATTTTCCGTTTTGGACAATAAATCCTTTTCAGAGTATTAATTATATAAATGGCAATAGCCTGATTCTCCTTTTGGCCTGGAGATGATACAGTCGTCTCCAGACTTCATTCATCAATTATACTAAATTGGGAATACTTAGGGGCATTGAGTCATTAAGCTGCAAAGGAGGCTCGGGTACTCTGTATCCAATTCAAGTAATTCACACTTAATTCATCCCCAAGGGGGTATTGTACCCTAGCAAATGGATCTAACCAGATTTCCATTGTTACATTCATGAGAGGGAACATTCAGTAACTGTTGATTCCCCAAAGGTCCTTTTGTCTCTCTCATATAGATTTATCAATAATGTGAAACACCTGGAGGATGAACAATACTGTTAAAAGATTCCCAACAAATGGCTCTTTTAAATAATAATTTATTAGAAATAGTCTGTATGAAATAGATTTTGTAATTCTATATTCAAAAATTTGTTTTCTCAAGTGAAACTTTCCCCCTTATGTCTTTTTATTTATTTTCAACTGTATTATTCTCATTTTTATTGCCAACTTCAATTTTGGTTCTAGTATTTTTCCAATTAATTACTTAAAGTTGGGTAACAGATAAATGATGAATTTGATCTTCATATGTTTGTTTTTCTAAGGCAGAGCAACAATGGTGGTCCTAATCTTGCATTTTAAATCCTTTTTTCACATCAAAAGAATTAGTATATTTATTGAAGAAGTTGCTGAAGGAAGAAACGATAAAGAATTAAAGAATTTGTACTTTGTTTAAAGTACAAAACTTACAAATGTTCTGTGCCAGAAATGATTGCTTACCCATCTTCTTGCCCCACCCTGTACTTCAAGGCCTTCTACCTCATTTCACACATTTGCATCTCTTCTTGCAATTATTAAGTGGTTTTGAGCCAGTAGTCCCATGTGCTGGTACAAGAGTAAGGAGTTCATTCATTAATTCAAGTATTCATTAATTCAAAAATAAGTATTGATATTTGAGGATATAGTAAATAAAATGAGAATGTCCATGACCTTATAGAGTTAACATTCTAGTTGGGGAAACAGAAAATGAACCTAATGAATAAGTTATATATGTGTTAAGAAGGTAGTATGGAAAAATATTATGGAAAAAATAGATCAAAGTTGAGAAGTGAGTTAGCACAGCAGGTTTGGTTGCTCTGTCCTTGCTTGTCATGAAGCCTGGAGCTATGATTGTCTTTGGCCGGCTTCTGGGAATGTGGCCCTCAGAGTGTTCTTTATTTTACTGATTGATGATGATATTTTATATACCTGGAGCAATGGGATATGCTGTTCCAGCTTGTCAAGACTTCAGGATCATTTAGCAAGATCATGATATACACTTGATATTTATGCTGGGGGTCCTGTGTTTTTGCTGCCCTCGCTAGTTATGTTACAGGAATGTGTCCACATGACCAATGCCTTGACAGCTTTGGACCCTAAGACTCTACTGGCCTTCCCTATGCAGAGACACTGCCTGTGTCCCTGCAGCTAACAGCTAGAAGAAATACGTTTTTCATATTGTTTTACTCTTCATCCTTTTCTATAATAAAGCATAGTTTTGAGTATAACCTGTCCAAGGACATTTGATTCCTTTTGATGAATCACCAACCTTAAGGTGGTCTTGGGACCCCCGAAACACAGGAAAGTCAGATTGGGAGGAGAGGAGTCATGAGAAGTGTCGTTTTGACAAAGACTTCTAGAAAGTGAGGGAGTAAGCTATTTGGATTTCTGGGAGAAGACAATTCTAAGAAGGAATTACCTATGCAAAGACCCGGAGGTGACAGTGTGCCTGGAGTGTTCAAGAAAGTGTAAGGAGGCCATTGTGGATCAGAATGGATGAAGATAAAGGAGGGGAAATGAGCTGAGAGATGCAGTGGGCTCAGAAAAGGACATTGAGAGCAGAGGATGATGTCACTTAGCACATGCTTGCCGAATGAATTGCTAAATTCCCATCTTTCCTCTAAGGAGGAATATCTTCTTATGTTTCATGAGCTCATGTATTTCTATTTTTGGCAGAACTTTTACATATTCTTCTTAACCTCTTTGTTCTTTCCTCATTAAGAATTTTTGCTGAGTAGGCCAGGCGCTGTGGCTCACGCCTATAATCCCAGAACTTTGGGAGGCCAAGGCAGGTGGATCACAAGGTCAGGAGATCGAGACCATCCTGGCTAACACGGTGAAACCCTGTCTCTACTAAAAATACAAAACATTATCCGGGCATGGTGGTGGGCACCTGTAGTCCCAGCTACTTGGGAGGCTGAGGCAGGAGAATGGTGTGAACCTGGGAGGCAGAGCTTGCAGTGAGCCGAGATCACGCCACTGCACTCCAGCCTGGGCGAGAGACACTCCGTCTCAAAAAAAAAAAAAAAAAAAAGAATTTTTGCTGAGTAACCTCAGGAAAAAAAATTTACTTTCTCTGTCTTCTTTTCATCTATTATGCCAAACATGACCCTGATCTTAGGCGATAACCCAGTTTGTGCTGTATCGATTCAAAGGAAGGGGAAATCAGTCACACCATGCCTAGCGCAGAGGGTATATCTGAGCTGAGTCTTATCTGTGATTAAATTCCCAGGTTCAGGGATCTGTGCTATTCACTCGTTCCCCTCACACCCCATTTTCAAAACTCAGTTCTGATTTTGTCTTCACAGAGGAGCGCTCTCACGTTAGTCTGAGTTAGGTGCTCAGTACTTACATGGCAGTGGTGACCAGTGCTTTTTCAAACACTTAAAATTATCTTGAGCTTTCCTCACTGGGCTGAAGGCTCTTCTGTCTCTCTCTACTTAGTGCCATCACATGAAGTATCCTTAATAAATCTTGAATAAATGTCTGAGTTAGTGAATAAGTGCTTGTGATTCTAAGGAAGGATGAAAAATTGGGAAGAAAAAACAAGTCAGGATGATAAATGCCTGTGGAGTGAGTTTGGACAATCTGTTTTAGGAGCTTGGGTCAGATTGATTGGTTTCCATTGAGAAAAAGGGTCCTTTAGGTAGGCAAGAAGGACTGGAGTCCAAATAGTAATGACTCAGCTCTCTCATTTGTTCTCTGTTGAGTTGTCTATTGTGTGTTAGTTCTTAAGTTGCAAAGGTCCTTTTTATGTTATCCATTTCATTAGCTCTGGTGAATCACACTTATTGAAGCCTTCAGTCCTAATGGATAAAAAGTGTATTTTATTTGCTCCATAACATTTTATACCTTTGGAGATCATGTCTTTATTCTATCTCATTAATTTCTTCTTAGAATCGACATTTTCTCTGTAATAAATATTAGTTTACTGCAAGTAAATTTGTTTTTGATTCAAACACGCACATATTTTTTTTTCTTTTTCTTTTAAACCTCAAAGCCAAATAAGAGTTTGGATCCAATCTGGGGCTTAAGCAATGGAAAGGAGGCTTTTCTATTTTACTGATTTTTTTTTTTTTAATTCAGCACCCTGTTGTTTCTTTAAAAGAAGGAGGCTTGTGTGTCCATATTTGAAATGCTGCAGAGAGTAAACTGATTAAACCCTTTCTATCCCACTTTTCAGAATGCCTAATAATATGGTCCTTTTTCTTTATAAGCTCCTTCGTTGTCCTCAACTCTTTTCTGAACTTTCAGCCCTCATTCCAATTAAGTAGGGAAATTGTGCTAGTACTCTGGGAGAAAGACTCGTAAAACTACTTTGTTGATATTGTTTTATAGTAGTAAAAATAAAATGTTTAATTTACTCTTTGCTAGGATATAGTTCCCTTATATTATTTAGGAAGTTTTGCTACTCCCTAGTATCATTCTTCAGTCAAAATTGTTTTTTTCTAGTCAAAAATTCCAGGTTAAGATTCTTATGAAAAAAAATGGTATTAATTTCTGAAAGGAAGAGGAATCTTGTTATTTAGTTCTTGCTGTAATTATTATAGTAATGTAAAATATTTTTCACTGTCAAGTGTGGGATTAAGCTTAAAATTTTGTACCCAATACTGGGGCTGGAGAGCTGGCTGTAATTTCTGGTGGCCCCTGCCGAAATCCTGCAATTATCATTCCTTTTTTCAGGTGCTTGGCCATTTCTGATCTCTTTCTCCTTTTTCTACCTCTCTCCCTTCATTCCTTTTCTCTCTGCAACTCCTCTTCTTCTGTCTTTCCCCCGCACCCCTCTTTCATTTAGTAAGTATCCACACACTAACTCTTATTTAGCTCAAGCTTCAGTGTGACTCATGACTGAGTTGGAAACAACAGAGGCTGTCAAGAACCTGACTTTTGCAGAGAGAAGATACACAGAAAAGGAAAACATGCCAGAATATATCATGTGTCATTCATCTGGTCAGTACAGAACAGGAGATCCCATCTGATTGGGCTGAGGGGACATTTATTTGAAAAAGGGATATTTGACCATACTTTGAAGGATAGGTTAGGATTTTAACAGGTAGAGATTTTTAAAAGGGTATTTCAGATGGAAGAAAGAGATGAATAATTACACTGTAGCAGGAAAATGGGTTGTCTTGGTTAGTGACCAATGACTGTTTATGAGACAGTATAGAACCGGGTTCTGCAAACTTTTTCTGTAGAGTGCCAGATAGCATTGTAGCAAACTTTGCCATTGTAGCAAGTGTAGCCACAGGTAATGTATAAATGAATTAGCATGACCATTTTCCAGTAAAACTTTATTTACAAAATCAGAGTGGGTCAGAGTTGGCAGGTAGGCTGTAATTTGCCCATATCTGATATGAGTATGATGAGTGGGGAAAAAAGACTAGAAAGGGAGGTGGTGGTCAGATCTCAGAGAATTTTGAATGCTTGCCTGAAGAGTTAGAAAACAATTGATATTATGTTTAGTGAAACCATGATGGTTATGTTTCTACTAATGATTTAAATACCTAGACATTTAAATTTGGAATTAAATTAAATTAAATTTGGAACCAGATTTCTTCAGGTGTTTGTATACCTACCTCAAAACTAAGAGTTCTTGGTAGCTGAATATTTTGTGTGAAAATGGTGGGTAGAGAGCAAACTAGACCTCTGAATGACCCCAAGAAGCCTGATTTGGGAGATAAGCAGAAACCTGGTATCTTTTGGGTCCCTACCACAGCATCTCCACAGAAGTAGATCAAAAAGTCAGATCATGAAAAATAGGTGAGAATTCATGGGCAAGTCCTCAGATGATCTGGACTCAAAATGTTGACATTCTTCCTGTTAAAAAAAAAGTGATAATGTAAATTGATATCAAAGTAGATATTAGTGTCATTGTTTTTTGATACAGGAATTTTTATACATATTCTAAATTAATTTCTACATAATTTCTAGAAGATTGTTTTAGATAGTATAGGAAGTTCTTTTGTCTGTTTCAGTACTCCTTTTCTACCTCCTTTATTGTAATATCAGAAATTCTGTGTTTTTCCTCACGTGTTGTTTCCCCTCAGAATTATACATCAAGAAAAGTCTGTTTTCTATTGCTTTCTGTATCCCCAGTCCCCATCTCGTGCAGATCTGAGCAAAAGTAGGTAATCAGTAAACATTTGTTGAATGAATTCATATAAATGAACATTTCTATTGTTTCCAACCATTTTATTCTACTATATTTTTGTGTTCTCCATTTTTCCTAGTTCTCAGGATACATAAACCTCAATAAAGTTTTTTGAATTTATCTCATTAAAATATTGTTTTAAAAATTTGACCTATAGTCAGTTTATAAAATCTTTTTATTTTAGCAATGTATTCCTATAGGAGATAAAGTTGTAGCATATGAAATGAAATTATTATAGATACTTGCTTTTGAAACATAATGGAAATGAAGTAGGTGAGTTTTTGTACTGGATAAATCTGAAAATGAGGTAGCTTGTCTATATGTATAGTTGTAACCTACATAATGGTGACAACATAATAGGATGATGTCAGAGTCTCTTGAAAAGAAGTGGGATTGTGATTTTTCAGCCCACCTACATAAAGATGTAAATGTCACCCAAATATATATAGTTAGCAGTATTTTTTAAGCCCTTTTGGACTTTTAGTTACCTATTTGTATTCTGTAGGAAGACCATAATATAATATTGGTTCTAATATTTTTTCTAGAATATTCCTTTATACCTATTTATTGTTATTTGAATTTTAGTGATTCTCACTACTTAACAATGCTTGAAACCATCTACTAAATAGTTAAATCTTCACCAGCAACCTCAGGACCTAGCTCACTGATATGTATTTTATTTTTACTTGTTTATCTCAACATTTAGATTATGTTTTCTAAGGGTGCAGTTGAATCATTTAATATTGAACCATTTTAAAACAAATAGTGATATGTGGAAAAGATGATTATGTGGGTGAGACATAATGATTATGATTAAGTGACAGAGAAAATAAATATGCTCATTGAAAGCTAAACAATTACACTGGAGAAGGGTAGGTAGACAAAAGCACCTCCAGCTGAAAATCATATATTTAATCATGGAATCTGCCCTGTCTAAATGCCAAAGTATTTTATTTATTTATTTTTATTTTTTGGAGGAGAGAACTGGTAGAGGATTATTAGGGATATATATTGCTTCTGGCTGACTGTGCTGCTTGCTTGATCAAGCTGTTGACACCATAGAAATCAGAAGCATCCTGTTATCAGAAGTCATAAGCAGCTAATTGTTTGTAACTTTTACTTGAAGTAAAAAAGAGTTGTTCATGCCTCATTAATTACTTTGACCAAGCTTTCAGCTGAGGTTTTTTTGTTGTTGTTGTTCATGTTGTTTGTTTTTAAATGCTGCTTTTGCTGTGGCTTGTGCTGGGGTGAGAGACAAACCAAGTTTGAGGATGGGGAAAAGAGGCTCAGAGAGTCAGTCAATGAGAATTTCCTTCTGAGCATTGGTTGTGAGAAAATAAGTTAGTAAATATGACGAAAACCAAATCCCTAATGCCTTTCAATAAGAGTTAATGTGGAACGTGGGACTTGGAGTCAGAGGGAGTTGGCTGTGACTCCTGGCTATAACCTTATAAGCTGTGCAGCTTTTCGGTTTTTTGTTTGCTTGTTTGTTTGTTTTGAGACAGAGTCTCTCTCTGTAGCCAGCCTGTAGTGCAGTGGCGCGATCTCAGTTCACTGCAACCTCTGCTTCCCGGGTTCAAGCAATTCTCCTGTCTCAGTCTTCTGAGTAGCTGGGACTACAGGCACGTGCCACCACACCTAGCTAATTTTTGTATTTTTAATAGAGATAGAGTTTCACCATGTTGGCCAGGATGGTCTCAATCTCTTGACCTCATGATCCACCTGCCTCGGCCTCCCAGGGTGCTGGGATTACAGGCATGAGCCACTGCACCCAGTCAGCTGTGTAGTTTTAATCTCAATTTCCTTGCTTTAAAGTTGGGAAATGTCTTACAGGTGTGTGTTAGGATGAAATTGGACAATATGTGTAAAGTTTCCAGCACTGGGCTGGAAACAACTGCAAGGCGGTTGTTTCCATTTTGAGCTAGAGAGGAGCCCATTGGTCAGGCCTGTATTATGCACTGAGTCTACGAAGCACTTTAAGATATAGATATAGGCGATCTCATCAGAGAGGGGATTGTGATTTGGATCATCAAGACTTGACCTTTGCAAATCTTTTTTTTTCTAAATATGATATTTTCTCATCAGATTTATATTAACATTATTGCATGTGAAAAAATAAAATCATCCATTCTGGATTAGAACATGTTTTAGAAAACATTTTATAAATCAAATCCAGCTTCAGAATGTCAGGAGGGTTTCAGTGTGTCTTATTTTGGCAACTGTACTTTTACAAGGATGAAACAGATGGAATATGCAGTTTTTTTTCTTTTGCGAATTTAACTTAAGATCTTACCACACATTGGGATTTGTCTGTAAATCCAAAGGCTCTGAGACTCTCTGAAATTGATCTTTTAAACAAATGAATTAATAAAAATTCCCTATTAAATATGCTGTTGAAGGAGCCATTGTAGGTACATTTGGTTTGAACAAGATCTCTTACTGAATTTGAATAGAGAATCCTAATTCCCTTATGAGTTAGTTATGTTCAGTTTGTCTGTCATATGGTTTATCATGCTTTTGGTACTCAACAGTATCCTTAATTCCTTCACATTCTATAACAGGTATCTATGTCTATAAAATAGTGGCCTGGTAAATATTATCCTTTATTTACAGTTGTACATATTTAATATGCTTACTTAAGGAGCAGGCAACAGAAACAAACTCTGGCTACAAGAAATGAAAGGAGTTTCTAGGATAGATTATTATGTAGTTCACAGATCAGCTGGAAGGGCTGCACAACCCAGCTTCTGGAAGGAGAGAGACTAGGGAAGCACTAGAAAGCACAATGGTAAGGCCTCATAGACTTTCCAAGGTAATTCAGTTCCAGCAACCATTAGCATCTCTGTAACTGTATTCATATTTTGAGGTCCAGATAGAATCTATCTGGCCTATACTAGTTGGGTGCTTTATGCTGGTGGCTCAGTAAATTTTGACTGAAGGATTAGGGACTGGGTGGCTGGGAGAATTATTTCAAATTGAGCAGCAGCTACTTTTTCTCTACACATACAGTTTTTTAATACTATCCAACTACCTATCCAAGTACATTTGGTTTAGAAGCCCATCATGTCATATATATCAGGGGTCTGAAATCCCTTGGACACGGACAGATAAAGATACTGAGACCTATCAGGAACTGGGCCTCACAGCAGAAAGCGAGCAGCCGGTGAGTCAGTGAAGCTTCATCTGTGTTTACTGCCACTCCACATCACTCACATTACCGCCTGGGCTCCGCCTCTTGTCAGATCAGTGGCAGTATTAGTTTCTCATAGGAGCATGAATCCTATTTTGAACTGAGCATGTGAGGGATCTAGGTTGCATGCTCCTTATGAAAATCTAATTCCTGATGATCTGTCACTCTGTCCCATCACCCCGAGATGGGACCATCTAGATACAAGAAAACAAGCTTCTATCTTGTATACAACTCCCACTGAGGGGAGTTTTATAATTATTTCATCATATATTGCAATGTAATAATAATAAAGTACACAATAAATGTAATGCATTTGAATCATCCTGAAACTATCCCCCTAACCTGGTCCGTGGAAAAATTGTCTTCTCTAAAACCGGAGCCTGGTGCCCAAAAGGTTGGGAGCCATTGATATATCTTACTATTATAACCTTTTTTTTTTTTTTTTTAACCCAAGTGTTATATTTTCCATTTGAGTTTGAGGACATGGTTTGGCATGAGTATGTGTGTATATGGCCAGGGGATGCTTTTTCTTTTTAATGGATGTTAAATAAGAATTTAAATTCTCAATGATGATTGCAATCATATATTACTTGAGTTAATTTAGTAGTGTCACCCCAAGCCCCACTGTTCCATAGTTCAAAGATGGCTTTGGAGTCCTTCGTGGTGTTGGCAGTGGTGAATCCACATGGGTCTGCAGCCACCTCAGTTCTTGCCTTCTCAGAAGAAAGAATTCAACCGAGGGGTATAAGACAGAGAGAGACCAAGGGAGGTTTTAGAGCAGGCATGAAAGTTTATTAAAAGGTTTTAGAGCAGGGACAAAAGTAAAGTACACCTGGAAGAGGGGCAAGCAGGCAACTTGAGATTCAAGTGCATGGTTTGACTTTTGACTTGGGGTCTTACATATTAGCAGCTTCCAGGTTTGCTTTACTTCTCTGATTCTTCCTGTGGAGTGGGCTGTCTGCATGTGCAGTGGCCTGCTAGCACTTGGGAGTGGCTGCACGTGCAGTGTGTTTACTGAAGTTGTACACATGCTCACTTGAGGCATTTTCCCTCACCAGTCAAGTGTTGCTAGAGGAAGGTCATATTTCAGTTAAACTCTGCTATTTTACCTCTTAGTGCACATGCTTAGGCCCACTCACCCAATTCCTGAGATCTCATCAGGAAGTTGCTGATCACCAATTTCAGATTTTCTATCTACTGGGAGACTGCCCTTCCCTGGTGCTGGCTGTGACCAATTATTATTATGGAGAGACAGTTTAACAGGTGCATGATCATTGCCTGATGTTTGCCCGACATTCCTGGTGAGGGTGGGTCCTCTCCTGCCTTGCTCATGTCTGACTACCAACTGTAACAGTAGGTGTATTTGAAGACTGGCGTGGCCTCTTACCATCTGTGAGACTTTGGTCAATTTTCATGACCTATCTGAATCTTCATTTTTTAAAATCAATAAAATGGATTTGATGTTACATATTTTACAAAGGTATATTGAGATTTTTGTGGTCTGTACATATAAGACTTGGGATATAACTGACCAATGGGTTCTTCTTGCCTGCTTCCCAGATATAGCCGATTTATCAAGGCAGGGGAATTGCAATGAAGAAAGAGTTTAGTTCACACAGAGCCAGCTGAACAGAAGACCAGTTTATTTATTACTCAAATCAGTAATAAATAAACCCAATAATTTGGAGGTTTTTCAAAGGTTGTTTTGTCACAGGATCCTTGGGGTATCACTTTGCCAGCCAGAAACCTTTGTGGCTGGTGGTTTCTTTGCCTGAGTTTTGCTCAGGCCCACCCACTTGGCCCAGCAGGCTGCACTTAGCTCGCACTGCTAGCCTGGATCCCATGCCTGCCAAGGGTGAGCCTGGCACAGAGCAGTGAGGAGTGCGTGAGTGAGTGAACAGCCACTGCACACAGTCAGACATACCAACTGTGACAGGGCAGGCAGCTCCAGGCGCTGGCATGGGTGCTGGCTCCCTGCAAGGTTGTGGCTGGAACAGGTGTACCTCAAATGGCTTCCACTACAGGCACCAGGGAACGCAGTGGCACCTGGAAGCTTGGAGACTACAGGAACCACAGAGTCTTAAAGAGGGTGTCTCAGCTTTCACTCAGGGAGCTCTTAGGTCTGGGCTTCCTGAAGGACTGCAGCTCTTCTGTTTCCTTCTTGTTACCTGCAGTGTGGTGAGTGGAGGGGCATATGTCAACCCTGTATGTGTTACAGCTCTTTCAGTCCCAACCATTCAGTGGGACCTGAGTTCTTATCCCACATCCAGGAAAAATGAAGTACACAGACAACTGGAGGGTGAGCAAGGTGAAGAGGTGCTTTATTGAGCAAAAGTACAGCTCTCAGACTGTAGGATGGGTGTTATCAGTGTAGGTATAAATGATACCCTGACGTGAGTAGCTTCTTTCCACAGGCAGGACATCTCAATGAGGACAGCCCTCAGCAGAGAGGAGACCAAGAGTGGGTAGCTCCTATCCAGAGGCAGGTTGTCCCAATGTCTGTAACCCTCAGCAGAGAGGAGACCCAGAGCGGGTAGGTAGCTCTTATCCACAGGCAGCTTATCCCGATGAATACAGCTCTCAGCCGAGGGGAGACCTGGAGTGGGTAGCTTCTATCTTCAGTTAGGTCATCTCAATGATTGTGCAGCCCTCAGCAGAGAGAGGATACCTGGAGTGGGTAGCTCCTATCCGTAAGCAGGTCACCCTAACATCTCTGTGGCCCTCAAGTCAGAGGCGATCCGGAGTGAGTAGCTCCTATCTGCAGGCACGTCATCCTGTCCTCTGCCTGAGTCTGGCTGAGTCCAGAGTTTTTATGGGCTTCAGAGTGGAGGAAGTACATGCTGATTGGTACATGAGTGGGCCGGGAAAATGCACCGTAAGTTCTCATTCTGGTCTGTGGGACTGGCAGCCTGGCCTCCATGCTTCAGACCATCCCTGGCCTGAAGGCGGGGCTTCACCAGGGACCCACCCCTTCCTGCCCAGGAACCTGACTCCTGCACCATCAATCATGTGGTCCATGGTGCGCAGGTTTTCGTGCTGAGGGGTACCCACAATCCCACGTGGAGCCACCCTCAGCCTCTGCTGTTTCCCTCCTGTGGCCTTCAGGGCCCAAAGTCCGGAGGAGGCCTAGGTGGCAGGGGGCCGGCCTATCAGTGCTGTCCCAAGTGTGTGCACATTCAGCTGGGTTGCAAAAGTGCCTGTGCTTGGCCACAACTTTGCTTTGCCCCAGAGCTGGCACTGAGAGCAGGGAGAGGCCAGACAGTGGAAGCAGGCACTTTCAAGCCTGTGAGGGAAGGAAGCTTCCTGGGACCCTGAGAGCAGAGGGAGGCTGGGGTCTGTAGCTGCAGCTGACAGGCTGCAGCTGTGCCCAGGAGTGTTGGCTCCTGCCCCACCAACTCGGTAGGGGCAGGGCTCCCTCTGGCCCTGTGGATTGTGCAGCCCCATCTGTGCCTCCCCCACTGCAGCTGGCATCCTCACAGTGGCTGCTCCACATGGGCTGTCACTGCCATCAGTTTGGGGGAAGCAGGGGGTGGGGTGGCAGTGGCTAGGCAGTGGGTGCTTCTGCTGATTGGTTGGGTCAGAGATGAAATCATAGGGAGTCAAAGCTGTCCTCTTGAGCTGAGGTGCTTCTGGGTGCTGCCACAGGAGTGGTGGAGCCATCAATTCAGACATTAAAAAACCTGAAAAGCATCTCAAACGGCCAGTCCTTAGGTTCTACAATAGTGATGTTATTTGCAGGCGTAATTGGGGAAGTTGCATATCTTTTGACCTCCAGAAGAATGGCTGGCATTCTACACCTTAGAATTCAGGCTCCTCACATCCTCCTAACCCGATTATCTCACTAGCTTTACAAAGGCAGTTACATTTTTGAGGAAGGGCGATTATTATTTAAACTGTAAACTAAATGTCTCCCAGTGCTAGCCCGCCTTATCCCAGGAATAATTAAGGTAGCTTGAAGGCTACAGGAAAGAGGAAGGCGGTTGGTTAGATCAGATCTCCCCAACTGTTATAATTGTCTGTTATAATTTTTATAAAGGTAATCTGAGGCACATATATTTATTCTTTACCTTCATTTTTTGATTTTAAGTTGTTACAAACATATTTGTTTTGTAACAAAATACTATTAATGGGCTGAATTTATGATACAATGGAAAGATAGTTTGAGGAACAGCTTAAGACCCAAAGCTTATTTGGTCTTTTATTACTGAATGTTCTTCAATTTATCTCTTAAAAGTGATGATACTAATGACTACTCAAAGTAATTTGACCCCTCACAAGGTTTTCTATTATTATTGATGATGCAAAGCAGATGTGTGGATAAACTTTACTTATCTCTGTATCACCTTGGAATCTCTTCCTCATATTTATATTTGAATATATATGAGATTGTTGTTCAGGAAATTGTTTCACACTGACTAATGGACCTCATTTTAAGGTATGATTTGATATAATCTTCTCTTTGCTATTCTCAGTCAATTCTTCCCATCTCCACACTCTAAATTGAGATGATAATTGCTTTTAAGAGAGTAACCAGGCAGATGCAGGGCAATGGTTTACAAGATAAGCTTTGATGAGAGGTGTCCTGAGTTTATGACCTGTTTCCTCCATTTACTGAGGGTTAGCCATGGTTCATTTTCAAACCTGCAACTCTCAGTTACCAATATGTATAAAAAAAACAACAATATCTCTTCAATGAGGTTTTTTTGAAGAGTAAGTAGAATAATGTACTTAAAAACTAACACAATGCATGGCTCATTACCCCCAGCACATTTTAGTTCTTATTATGGTTAAAATTTTCATAATATATTTCATAAACATATACCAAAATATATTTATATCTCTGTGTGTGTGTGTGTGTGTGTGAGAGAGAGAGAGAGAGAGAGAGAATAGTGTTTGGATAACATTTAACCTTTTAGACTCTGGAAGGGATCAGAGCTTTTGGTTTGTTTGTTTGTTTGTTTGTTTGTTTTAGTTTGGTGGATTGAACCTTCCCTAGGACTGGGTGATTACTGCAAAAGTTATATTTGTATCTGAAATGTTGTTATGATCTAGAAGCAATTTAAGGTCCAGTTTAACAAAGAACAGACAAGGTATAACTATTTTGATAACAATATTGAGGCTCCGTCAACATTGACTAGAATTTTTTATCTGATGTGCTATTCTTGATACAAATTTTGAGTAAAAATAGGTTTATGCAAATGCATTGCAGCATAATCAATCTTTATATTTCTTATCGGTGTACTCTAATGTTTTTGAAGTGCTCTCTAATCGTGGAATAATAATTTTTATTACCAATCACATTAAGTGATACACAAGCTTTGTACTGGACACATTATTTCATTTTATTATCTCAGAGTAGCTATTTTCCTGATTTTACATATGAGCAAATGGACCTTGAGAGCTAACTTACCCAACGTCACATGTCTAGGGAATGGCAGAGGTGGATAGTGACTGACTCCAGAACCTATTTTACGGGGAAGAGAAAGCATCTTTCACAGAGATGTGATACATGCTTACAAAGGCACTTTCATGGTGGTACAAACTTTCTTGGGCAGACGTTATCAAGATCTGTACTTAAGGAGTAAGACCAGAGGTTTGAGTAAAAACAGACTTTAGTTTTCATTTTCCTCAAGATATGTTGGTTTCTTTTCTTTCTCTTTTTTTAGGAGATGGGGTCACGCTGTGTTGCCCAGGCTGCAGTGCAGTGGTGCGATCATGGCTCACTGCAGCCTTGACCTCCTGGCTAAATGATCCTGCCATCTCACCCTCCCAAGCAGCTGGCACATGCCAGTACACCCAGCTAATTTCAATTTTTTTGTAGAGATAGGGTCTCACTATGTTGCCTAGGCTGGTCTCGAACTCGTGGACTCAAGCAATCCTCCTGCCTCAGCCTCCTAAAATGCGGGGATTACATGCATGAGCCATCATGCTCAGCCTTGTTTTCTTATATACCTAATGGATAATGCTTTTTGATATTTTAAAGAAGGATTTTTGATATTTTGTATAGTTGGCACTGAAAAACATCTTCTGCTTTCCAGACAGCGGAAAAAAATAAAAGAGCTAGCCATGCAGTAGTGGCATTTTATTCTAAGAACTTTGACTACATTTGGAATATGTTAAATCTATATAACTTGATAGTGTTACAAGATTCCTACAGTACTGCTTTGACAACCAGAAATCTCTGCAGCTGACTCTGTCTGCGTGTTGCTCAGCCCAGCAGGCTGTGCTCGGCTCATGCCTGCTCAGATCCCGCACTGGCTCCACACTCAGCCTGTGGCTGGACTGGGCATGCTACAAGTGGCTTCTGTGTTGGGTGCTGGCATCTAGACTAGGGGAACATGGTGACACCTAAAAATTCAGAGATGCCAGTGATCACGGGGCCCCAAAGGATGTTACAACTCTGGCTTGGGGGGTCTGAGCTTCCAGAAATGTTTCAGCTCTCCACTTCCATAGCTTGGTGAGCAGGAGCGTGTTACAGCTATTTTATTCCCACCATCCACAGCCCATTGGGCAGATGTCAAGGTTACAGCTTGTTTGTTTCTGCTGCCCACAGTCTGGTGAGTTCTGGGTTCTTGTCCTATGCCCAAGAAGAATAAGGTACACAGACACTGGAGAATAAGTAGGGCAGAGAAGAATTGTATTGAGCAACAAAAGGAAAGCTGTCAGTGAATAGGCGACCCTGAAAGCAGGGTAGCCATCTGTGAGTCTGAGTCTGGAGTTTTTGTGGGCTTAGAATGGGGAAGTGCATGCTAGTCTATGGGTCATCTTGGAAAAAACAGCATTCAGTTGGTGAAAAGTCATCATCCAAAAGGAACCAATCAAGAGAGAGAGGATAAGACAAAGATAGTAGTTCTCACTCTGGTCGTGGACACTGTCCAGAACTGACAATTCAGTTTTCCGGTTTCAGGCTTTCTTTGGCTTGAAGGTTGGCACTGAAAGGGGACCCATTTCTGACTGTCTAGGAATTTGTCTGTCTCTTGTTGCTATTGATAGCATTAGAGTTAGTGAAACACAATAAAAATGTATTTTCCTTAAGAGAGAACCTCAATCTTCCCATTATTAACTGCTGTCCTTTCTTCTCCTTTTTTAATTGATAGGAAAAAGATGGAGTAATATTGTGCCTTAATAACAAATACAGCCATGTGTAACTTAACAATGTCAGTACACTATGAGAAGTGCATTGTTAGGTGATTTTGTTTTGTGAACATCATAATGTACTTATACAAACCTAGATGGTGTAGCCTACTGCACACCTAGGTTATATGGTATAGCCTATTGCTCCTAAGCTACAAGCCTGTACAGCATGTTACTGTACTGGATACTACAGGCAATTATAACACAATGTTAGGTGTCAGTGCATCTAAACTTAGCATAGAAAAGGCACAACAAAAAGACCATACAAAAGATTTTTTAAAAAAATAGTACACTTGTAAAGGGCACTTACCGTGAATGGAGCTTGCAGGACTGGAAGTTGCTATGGGTGAGTGTGAATGTGAAGCCCTAGGACATTACCGTATACTACTGTAGACTGTGCAAACACTCCACAGTGGTATGCTTAGGCTATATTAAATTTAGAAAAAAAATATTTTTCTTCAATAAGTTAACCTTAGCTTACTATAACTTCATAGACAAAAAAATTTAAACTTTTTGATTCTTTTGTAATAACACTTAGCTTAAAAGAAACACATTGTACAGATGTACAAATTTTTTTCTATCCTTATTTGATAAGATTTTTTTTCTATTTTTAAAATTTTTTACTTTTTACTTTTTAAGCTTTTTTTGTTAAAAACTAAGACACAAATATAAACATTAGCCCAGGCTTACACAGGGCAGGATCATCAATATTATTGTTTTCCACCTCCACATCTTGTCCCACTGGAAGGTCTTCAGGGGCAGCAGCATGCATGGAACTGTCATCTCCTAAGATAACAATGCCTTTATTTTTTTGGAATACCTCCTGAGTCTTTTTTACAATTAAGTTTTATTTTTGTGTGTAGAAGGACTGCGTTGTAAAATAATGATTCAACAGTATAGTAAATTCATAAACCAGTAATGTAGTCATCGATTATCAAGTTTTATATGCCGTACCTAATTATAAATGCTATACTTTCGTACAACTGGCAGCACAGGTTCATTTACACCAGCATCACCACTAACACGTGAGTAATGCATTGCACTGCAACACTATGATGGCTATGATGTCACTAGGCAATGGGAATTTTTTAGCTCCATCATAATTTTCTGGAAGATTATATATGTGGTCCGTCATTAAGTGAAATGTTGTTATGGAGCACTTCACTGTGTTAAAATTTATTTCATCTTAGGAAGAATAATGAATTCTTCATTATTATATGTATATGTAGTTCCTAAGTTTAACAACAGTTTTGCACTGTTATTTAGATATGTTGAATGACATTTAAAGACTATGACATATGCATTATAGGATACAACATGCTGCAATTTTTACCTTTTTCTTTCCAGTGTCTGTATTTATGCTGAAAGTTCAGGTGAATGACATCATCAGTCGTCAGTACCTGAGCCAAGCAGTTGTAGAAGTGTTTGTAAACTACACGAAGACAAATTCCACAGTAACAAAAAGCAATGGAGCAGTCCTGATAAAAGTACCCTACAAATTAGGACTTAGTTTAACTATTATTGCTTACAAAGATGGCTACGTGTTGACCCCTCTGCCTTGGAAAACCAGAAGAATGCCAAGTAAGTACTTAAACACTATTTTTGTTTTGTTTTGTTTTTGCTAAATATAAATGAATTTTTTTCTCTGTTTGGGGAATATCTTGTTCTGGTAAGCTGAAAATGAGAAAGCTTAAGTCAGTTTAAGGAGGTTAGAAGGGAGTGCCACTTTAAAGAAAGCATTGCCTTGGTCTTTTCAGGCTGCTATAGTGAAATACTCTAAGCTGGGTAGCTTGTAAAGAAGAGGAATTTATTTCTTGTAGTTCTGGAGTCTGGGAAGTCTAAGATCAAGGTGCCAGCAGATTCTGTGTCTGGTGAGGGCTTTTTTGTTTATAGATGATATCTTCGGTGTCCTCACATGGTAGAATGGGCAAACAAGTTCTCTTGGGCCTGTTTTAGTTCAGGGTCTTCTGTCCCAACAGGTAAACTATCTGAAACCTCCCTAACATATTATAGATTTAATTCATTTTTTTAAAAATTGGCAAAAATAATCTTTAAAGAATAAATGTGTAAAGATACATGGGAATCTTGTAAAAATACATCTCCTATGGACGATTGGCATTACAGACAACTAAAATATTATATATCTACAAAATTAACAGTGATAAGTTGTATTATGGTGCAAATTGGACACAGTATTTATAAAAATTTTATCTATGATAAGATGCCATTAGAAATCATTGAGAAAAGGTTGGATAGTTATTAAATGATATATATATTTTGGTTAACTATTTGGAATAAATTAATTGAATCCATATGTGAAAATATATTGCTTAGATCGATCAAATGTATAAAATAATTATATTAAATAAGAAAATAAACTATCTGACCTTTCAGTTAGGATGGTCTGTTTAAATTTAAAAGCAATGAAAGATGCCATAAGTTATATATGAACATATTAATAAACTCCTGTATGTCATAAACATAAAAAGCAACTGAGGTTGTAAAAATATTTGAAACAATAAGGCATAATGTCCTTAATATGTAAAGAATTCATACAAATCAATATGCAAATGCCAAGACCCTAACTAAATAAGGTAAATGGACAAAATCATGGCCTATCAATTTTCAAAACAGGAAATACAAATGGTTAGTAAATATGACAACGTGCTTTAATCTAAGATCAGTACACCAAAGAAATACGCAGTTCTTAGATTTTTTTGCCTTAAAAAAGTTGTTAAATGATTATCTTTAATATTGTCAAACAAGATAAGATCAGCATTCTCAAACATTCTTGGTAGAAGTACAAACTGGCAAAATTACCTCGGTAACAATTTTTGAAATGTTTGTGTCAAAGTCTTCAAAATCTTCATAAACTTTGACCCAGTATTCCACTTTATGAATCTGCACAAATAAACGTATGTTAAAATATTAAATACAGTGGACAGATGTTCATGTACCAGGAAGTTGATGCAATATTTTTGTAATAGTGAAATGGAAACATTCTAAATCTATGGGATTAATGCAGTAAATAAGTAAATCTTGATACCTTAATAAATGAAATATGTGTGTTAAAAATGTTATGAAAAGTACGTTTTGAGAGAAATACGTTATTAAATGAAAAAGGCAGGGTAACAGTATTCTGTATACAATATCATAATTTGCTATTTTAAAAAAATCACAGGAATACCCAACAAAGAGCTATAATAAAATATTATTAATGATTGTTCCTGTGGTGGTATTGCAATGATCATCACTTTTCATCTTATTTTCTGTGTTCCTCAAGTTTTTCACAGTAGGTATTACATCCCGTTTATAATAGGAAACAATTTTCATGGGAAAAGAAATCTGAATGTGTTTGAGGTTCAGAAAGATTCTCCTGATCTTTAACAGATGTGTGACTGAGAAAGTATCCAAATATGGGATAATGTCTTACTTAAAATCACCTTGACATTCAAACTGTGACCCTCCCACCGCTCCAATTTAATCCATTAATCAGTCTAAATGTTAATATATCCTGAAATTGAAATTACATTTTTATTTGGTAGTTCTCTTTTCCTATGGAAGGAGAA
This sequence comes from Trachypithecus francoisi, assembly GCF_009764315.1. Classification (NCBI taxonomy): domain Eukaryota; kingdom Metazoa; phylum Chordata; class Mammalia; order Primates; family Cercopithecidae; genus Trachypithecus; species Trachypithecus francoisi. The sequence goes on along the minus strand of NW_022681458.1, from coordinate 55,018,095 downwards.
AAGTATATTTCATTTTACCTCCACACATCATTGTATACTTTTTGTATTTTACTTTTCTCCATATTTTCTTTAAACTTTGACATATCTCAAAATAATAAAAGTATTTCCATGCAACTGTGTTTTCTCTTAAGAGATTTGAGGATGCCATCCTATTTCTATTTTAAATACACAGCATAGAGGAAAGATATCAAATGAGAACTTGTGCTTTGGGAACTCCTCAAAACTGATTTTTCTTTTGAAGGATTGATAAGTTTGATTTGATCTTGCTTGTAAAATGGTCTTTTGTCCCAGCTTCTTGCTCCAATCTTGAAATAATATCTTTCAGGTAATCTGCAATTAACTCATCCCCAACAGGTAGTTCAGCTGCCTACACTTGTAGGCAGGTTTACCTCCATCCTGCATTACTACTAAAGGTTGCCTTTGAATCATTTTGTGCGTTAAATTGTTTCCTTCTCTGCCAGCTCAGGATCCTTTTGGCAAACCACACCGTGTGCAGAAGAGCACTGTGCTCTTATGTGAGAAGGTAAAAATGAAAAGTGGATATAGTTATATCTAGAGAAGCTTGAATCATGGAGCCAAAAAATTTTTTTAAATCTTAATAACAAGTAACAAAGAAAATATATCGGGGGGTTATTCAAGCATTTAACTTGATCATTTATATCTGGGGTTACAGAACATCATTCATCACCTTTGTATAGACTACTACTATCACATGGAACAGATTAGTAAAATAAATAGTGTTAACCAATGTTTTCTTCTTACTTTATCGTGACCTTTTTCCTCCATCATATTTTATATTCATTCTTTCTTTGTTTTGAATTGCTCTTCCCATCAAGCAGTTGTTCCCCGCCACACACACACTTTTTGAGACTTGCTGTTACGAAACTATATTTGTCCTAGTTTTTTCCCCCTCACATTAAGTACAATATTCTAACTGTGCTATATTTCACAGTATATTCATCAGTTACACTTTCACTGTTCCCGCAAAGCCAAGCAAATATATGGCTATTTGAAGACACTGTTTTAATTACTGGAAAATTAGCTGGTAAGTACCATACTTCTAACTAAGTAAGCACTTGAAGTTATTGTTGTATAACTGCACTTCTTCACCAAGAATCAGTGTGAATTATAACTTGAGAAAATCTCAATTGTTTAGTATGATTAGTACTGACTATAAGTTGATCTGAATTGATACTTATTTTACTGTCAAATGAATGGTGTGGCTTTTTTGTGTAGCAGGAATCATTTTTTCCATTACTATTTTAGCCCCTCAAATAGGCACATTGTAGAGAACTTCTGTTCTTCTTTCCAAATCACATTTCTTACTGGGGCTTCCATGGTGGGAGAAATTGAGGAAAGGTCAGGACATATTGCTCAGGCCTTTGGGGCTAATTTGCAGATTGCTTCCTCCCTGCCTCCCGCATTAAATTTGTGGCTTTCATGGGAGATGCCTAAGACTTGGTAGTAAAGTATCTGCTCTGGAGATGTGATTTGCCTCACTTGTGTATCCCAAGGGGAAGAATGCAGAAATCATATTTTGGGTACTGATTCAAACTGTGTCCTCCAATTCTGCTTTACCAGCCACGAAGATGATCATTTCATCCTAACTCCCCGCAACCCGTAGAAACCTCAGAATTCGGTGACTCTTTGATTGCATATTTTAGGAAACCTCTATAAATGACAACAATTTACCTTTTTGTTTTGTATTGGTAAATTTATGTTTAGGTCTAAAGTGTAATAGGAATGACTGATAAAGTGAGAAAGCCCTCAAGGTAGAGTCCAGTAAGAGCGTCATGGTAAAAAGAACTCTCTGTGAAAGTTCTTTTCATATTTAGATGCTGTCTTATCTATTCCTAAAGTATGAAACCAGAAAATTTATTATTTGGGAAGAAAATAAACTAGGGCTTGCTGAACCTTGAAGCAATTTACTGAGTGAGGCTGTAGAATCTCTTACTTATGAAATACTAAGACATTTGCCAGATTTTTTTTTTCCTTTGGGACAGAGTTTCGCTTGAGTTGCCCAGGCTTGAGTACAATGACGTGATCTCGGCTCACCATAACCTCTGCCTCCCGGGTTCAAGTGATTCTCTTGCCTCAGCCTCCCGAGTAGCTGGTATTACAGGCATGTGCTACCACACCCAGCTAATTTTGTATTTTTAGTAGAGATGGGGTTTCTCCATGTTGATCAGGGTGGTCTTAAACTCCTGACCTCTGGTAAGCCACTCAACTCAGCCTCCCAAAGTGCTAGGATTACAGTCATGAGCCACTGTGCCTGGCCAGCTTTTGTTTGTTTTTGAGACAGCTGGCTCTGTCACCCAGGCTGGAGTACAGTGGTGCAATCTCAACTCGCTGCAACCTCCACCTCCTGGACTCAAGTGATCCTTCCACCTCAGCCTCCCAAGTAGCTGACACCACAGGCATGTACCACCATGCCTGGCTAATTTTTGTATTTTTCATAGAGATGGGGTTTCACCATGTTGGCCAGGCTGGTCTCAAACTCCTGACCTCAAGTGATCTGCCCATCTTAGCCTCCCAAAGTGCTGGGAGCTGCCATGCCTGGCCTTGCCAGAATTTTGAGTTAGTGATTTTTGCTGTGTATGGCAGAATGGTGGATGTGGAGCCTTGTGTGAAAGAATGGAAAGTAAATAAGAACCACAAGTATACAGAGAAGCTATGTTTAATGCTGTTGGGGCCTTAATGAAATTAGCTTCTTCACAGTCCCTCTTCAGTGTTTGTTTTGATGCATCTCTACCCCTTACTGGCATCTTCAAACCCCATTAAAAATCATAGTTTCTGCTGGAATGCATGAAATGGATCTGTGTGACCATGTCCCGTACCAATCCTTTGCCACTGTGCCAAGCAATGGTAAGCACTCATTTGTCTGGAAAGTACTGGCCATGCCTTGGCAGGTTTCTGTGAGAACACTGTGAGTCCTCTTGAATTCTCAAATCCCTTCCTTTTACTGTCTCATTTTCCTAAAAGGTGACCCATTCATAAGGCCAGGCAGGAAAGTATGAATGTTTCATAATGATGTTAAATCTTTCTGTAAAAAATACATATCCTTACTGCTAAACTTCCATAAAATGTTTCATTAGGTTTGTACAGTGGAAATTAAGCCTGTGTGTTTATGTATTTATGGCCAAAGGAGAAATTAGAACATTTAGGAATGTACAAAACCTGACAGAAGCTCAGCTAGACATTTTGCTTAGTGTGCATGTATTCAGTTGTTAAGAAATGTGGTCTTCAAAAGAATTAAGCCACATATTTTAAAAGAGCAAGTCATAGGTAGTACCTGTGAGTGATCAGAAGGCTTTAGATTGTATCCTCAACAACCAAACAAAAGCATATAATTATGTTACTTTTCTTAACTATTTTCCAGGTATTACTTTTTCTAGCTTCAGACACACAAAAACTACAAACTGAGAAGTCTTACATTGTTTCATTTATCATTTATTGTCATGCAGCTCTTTAAAAACTGATGTCCATTTAATTGATTGCTTCTGTCTTCATCGGTGACCTTACTAAAGTTCAAAGCAAAAGCTGATGTTTCTGATAATTTCCAGGTGTAAGAGTTGATCTTTGAATTATTAAATTCAAAATCTGTTGATTACAGAAATATCAATATTGTCACTGAATTCTCACTTGATAGATAATGTTAGAAGATACTGAGATATTTATACTTAGGAAAAATTCAGTTACTGAGATATTTATAAATTAAGTACCTGGCATTTGAAAGACTTTTAATGCATGGTTAGTTAACTGATAGAGAAGCTTACCCACTTAAGTATGTGGCTGAATATCATCAGAGACACTTTTCTGTTGCAAGTTACTGAAAACCCAGTTTAATCTAGCTTAAGCCCAAAAGAAGCATTTCTTTGTTTCTCTTACAGATGGTAAGTGTAGGAATAGGACAAACTTTAGACATGGCTCGATCAGGACTTCAGTAGAAATAACTGAGAACTGGTTCTCAGTTTCTCAACTCTCCACTCTTTGAATGCTGCCTCGATTTTTAAACAAGCTTTCATTTTTTATTGCAAGATAGCTGTTACAACTCCTGGATGTATACCTGTTCACATAAAATCCAGTCCAAGCAAAACACACATTACATCTCATTAACTGTGCTTGGGACAGGGCCTATCATTGAACAAATCACTGTGGCCAAGAGAATGAGATGCTTTTAATTGGTTTCAACCCATTCTGGCATGCACCATCAACTCCACTACTGTTACAGAAATGAGACCCCAAATGAAACACATGGGCTAAAAATGGTCAGTGTGGGGTTCCCCAGAGTGGAAAGAAAAGGGTGAGGAAATTCTGGGCAGCAGAATCAATCAGTTGCAAAGGTGCCATGTGTCATCTAAAGAAAGGAAAATTTCTTAGTTCTGCATTTAAAATAATTACATGAGAAGATGCTAATGATATTTAGCAATAATAATAATTGCTTTTTTTAAAGTAAAACATCCTGACCAATGCTGCTATAGTCAACATGCCTTTATCTCTTTGTTAATAAGGTTTCCTTTATTCCAGATGCCAAATCTCAACCAAGTGTTCAGTTTTCAAAAGCCTTAATTAAACTTCCTGACAACCATCATATAAGCAACGTTACCGGCTATCTTACAGTTCTACAACAGTTTTTGAAAGTGGACAATTTTCTGCATACAACTGGAATTACTCTCAATAAACCAGGTATTATCTTTTTGCATAATATAGTTATAAGAAACTTTAGTACACAAATCTTTCATCAAATGTTTAGCTATTTAGATAGCTATTAAATATTCAATATTTAAGCTATGGATAATACACATCACTTGAGACATAAATCTAGTTATTAAAATGTATATAATAAAAATTCCCTTTATCCAATGAAATATATATTATTCAATGAAAGAAAAACTCTGCATACATTATTTCAAATGCATGGAAATTTTGATTTCTTTTAAATTTATTAAATTTTATTTGATCCAAAGCAGGTAAGGTACAGAAAATAGTTATGATTATTGTATAGCTTTGAAAATTTAATACATTTAAAAATTAAAATTCAGTTAGTATTTTTTTCATAATTCCACCTATTCATTTTTATCCAACTGATGAGAAGTGTCAATAATTGAGATATAAAAAAGTTTATAGAGTAAGAGTTTATTGGAGTAAGCTATTGTAAATATTTGCTCTTCTCTGTGTAAAATATAAATACTGAAAATACATGTATTTCAGAGTCAACAGCACTCATATTTCTATAAGGCTGTCATAATATAAAAGGGGAACAATGGAATTTTACATTTAAAAATACATTCATAAATAAACCCCTTAAAAACATCATTTCCCTCTGTATATCCATACTTGTTCCGCCATTTTTTTTTTTCTTTTGAGATAGGGTCTTGCTCTGTTTCCCAAGCTGGAGTGCAGTGGCATGATTTTGGTTCACTGCAGCCTTAACCACCCAGGTTCAAGTGATCTTCCTACCTAAACCTCCCAAGTAGCTAGGACTACAGGTGTGCACCACCACACCCGGCCAATTTTTTTATTTTTTGTAGAGATGGGGTTTCGCCATGTTGCCTCGGCTGGTCTTGAACTCCTCTGCTCAACAATTCACCCACCTCAGCCTCCCAACGTGCTGGGATTACAGGCGTGTTCTACCATTTTCACCACTCATTGTAACCTAACTGGAAATCCACTGTTTAAAATAACCTCAAACAGTCTATAATTCTGATAGTTTCATCTTTTTTTCCAGATATTTTGTTTCATTTGAGGAACAGCCAGCAATGAGTGATAACAGGAAATAAGTATTTTGGTTAGATAGTTTTGTTTTGTTTTGTTTTGCTTGCTGTAGTTGATGCTATCAGTGCCCCAGCCAGATGACGCTCATTCTTGTGTTACAAACCTGCTTTTCCTACTGCACACATCTGTGACTGCCTGAGGGCATTCCTTGGTTCCAGGAAGCACACTTGACCGTCACATGGGGCAAGCTGTCAACCAATGACACACAAGAGCTGGTATGGCTAGGACAACTCTGAGCCAGTGTATGTCCCTAGTGGAACTGAGCTGGAGTTACCAGTGATAACCTGCTTGTTAACACATCCTGTGTTGGCTCCCTTCCTTCTGAATTATGCTTCTCTTAGTGCTAGGTGCTTCCTGGGCTTACCTACAAAATAAACTATTTGCACTCAAATTATTATCTCAGGGTCTGCTTCTTGAGAAGCCAAACTAAGACATCTGCCAAGATTTTCCAGATGTAACTTACAGCATACTATAAATAAAAACATTTACTAGAATGGTATCTGTACATACTATCACAAATGAAACTCATGGCTCTGAAGGGTGTTCATGGCCAAGACTCATTAGATCCAGTGGAAAAGGGTCACAATGAACTCTGTCCCCCAACACTGCTTTTGAGAGTATTCATTAAAAGTTTGGATTATCCTGAGAATGCTGCTATCATTTAAAAAGTTCAAGAGCAGTGCTGCCAAATGGAAATACTCTTCTCTGTCCAACATGTGGCTGTTGTGCTCTTGAAACATGACCAGTGCACTGAGGAACTTAATTTAAATAGCCACATGCAGCTAGTGGTCACTCTATTAAGATTCCGCAGTTCTAGAGTTCTGTGAGGATAAAAATGTTCTTTCATAAAAGTTTTGTTCTCCTTCTTACTGTTTTTATCAGTCGTTTTCCCCTTGCACCATTCTTTTCTCCTCCATTGGCTTTATCTCAAATGCTGGTGTGCCGGTTTCAACAGTTTGTAAAGCCACTGACTGCACAGAGCTGAAGGGTGGGGTTGAAGCAGGTACTTCAGAAAGCCAGCCAACTGGTTTTACTGAATAGGTTGATGTAGTTACTTAACAATTTGTATAACATTTGATTTGTGCTTGCAGTGGATGACTTACTAGCAATACCAGCCTATAAAATATATGTGGCAGTGCTTTGCTCATTTAATATTAGTCCTTCAGGTAATTTACTACAGTTAATTCTTATATTTAATTGAAAATTTTCAATAAGCCACTACTTGCCCTGTCTGACGGTTGAAGCCATTCCAGATGATAAGTAGTCATGATAACGAGTACTCTTTCTGTGGCTGCCAAGGCCCTCCACTCTTGCCTGTCTCCCCTGCTGCCCTCTCGCCCTGTGGCCACCTTTCTTTCCTGCACCTGCCAAGATCACTTCTAATTTGGAGGCTTTGGATTTGTTTATTCTGCCTGGAAAGTTCTTGGAGGTCCTTCCCATTTGGCTGCAGCCCAGATGTGCCCTCCTCAGACAGGAGGCCTTTCTTGACCACCTAATTATGTTCCTTTTCTAGATTATCATGCACTTACATTTGGATGGGGTAAAAAACTGATGAGGAGTAAATACATGGGGGGAAAAAGGATATTTGATAGGAATTATGAAAAAAGTATTGCAGACAATATCAGAAATTATGTATTTACTGTGTCTTTGGGGCCCATATGAGTGCATGGTGCCGGTAGGGACTCCGTAAATATTTGTTAAATGAATGAACAAAATTCTAGTTTTGAAGCCAAAGATTCAAAAGTGTAGACCAAAAGCAAATAGATAAAAAGTATACTTTCACCATCTATTTGTAGAAATACTGTAATTTTAACATGTATAATTTTATTCATAAATATACTGGTATATATTATAACTTTGTTTGGCATTGCTAATATTTCAAAAGCAAAAGAAAGGCACTTTCTGCTCCCTCTCTCTGCCCAGAGTGTAACAGACATCTGTAGATAGTTCCTGATATTTAAGAAGCCTTACTATAAATTGTATAATTTACTCTTTAAAACCTTAGGCAAAACAATATAACCAATTCTGTTATCTCCCTTTCTGCTACTTTTCAAGCTTTGAAGTCTAGTATTAGATTTAAAATCTAAGTTTATATTCTTTCAATTGTATGAATAATCAAGTATATTAAGACATAATTTTTATCAAGTAATATCACAGTGATTTTGTTTCATGTTTAATTGCCAAACCTATCCATTAAAAATTGTACTTTTAATCTGAATGCTTTTTATGTAAGAAGTGCAGCTGGATCTGTGGGTTCTAGCTCTCCTTAAAACAGATGGTCTTGGAAAAGAGAGGGCCAGATATTTCAAATCCACATCTGCATTGATGGTGTATGATGGAGCCTTTATTTGAGTATGGTTCTGTAATGAGATAGGGTTTTTTTGGTTGTTGCTTTTTAGATTTATAAAAATATTGAATTGGATTCTAGTGCCCTCATATCAGATGGCTTAGATAACTTAGGCTCATGTTGATTTATGTTACATTGCATAGCCTATATTTAGACAATATTTTAAAATTACATTTTAAAAATCCTTAATGTGTATTCAATATCTATTTGATATTAAAATAGATAACCCTTGGTGAAATAGAGGAACTACTTATTTTAGACCCATAATAATTAGGTAACTGCCACTTCTGTTTATATATGATTTTAATAAACTGTCCTCTTTTATAGGTTTTGAAAACATTGAATTGACCCCTCTTGCTGCAATATGTGTGAAAATATATTCTGGAGGAAAAGAACTAAAAGTCAATGGCTCTATTCAGACTTCTCTTCCTCTCCTACGTCTGAATGATGTAAGTGCAGGGGATCGCATACCTGCTTGGACATTTGATATGAACACAGGTATGTGAGCTAGCTTAAAATATTCTGAATATTTTGCATATTTGTCAATCGACTAACTGGCTGTTTTATCTTAGAACTTGATACAACTCTAGTTTTTCAGCAACATCACCAATGTATTTGTTAGTGACCAAAATTGACCTCACTTTAATATAATACAACTATTGGGGAAATGATGGGAATACACATGTCAAAAAATAGCATTATTTATTCATTCCATTACCTTTTTGTAGCACCACCATTCTGAGGTAGAAATAATTTTTTTTAATTATCTCTCTTCTTAGAAGTTTGCTTTTGTTTTGATAAACTCATAATACCTATCTAAAAGCATGGTTTAAGGCAATTGGGAAATGTATGCTAGTTTCATGAAAAAAAATAACATTATGTTATTAAGAGATAGAAAGAGTAATTGTTTTTCCAAAGAAACCCCTTAGATACTAGTTTTGTTCTCTGGGTTTTGCCTCCTAAATAGCAGCTGGAAATATATGTATATTTTCATCCTCAGCTTCCCTTTGTTTTGTTCATGGGTTCTCATGTAAATAAGGTAGGAGTGTGAGTTACCAAAAAAAGAAAGAAAGAAAAGAAAAAGGAAAATGATCAGCCCACAGCTGAAAAGTTTAGAGGTAGGACTTCCTTGGGGGAGTCATGTACAGTCTAGTTAGTTTCACAGGGCTTGGGCTTGGTTCCTGTCCTCCTCCACTCTCATCTGTTTGCTCTGTATTAGCACCTTTCTAGGATAGGATTTCCCTTCAGAGTGACAAGAAGGCTGTAGGTGCTCTAATGTTATACTTTGCCAGGTTGAAGGCCAGTGCAGAGATTTTCTTAGGAGCTATATATAGCAGAAGCCCTTGGACTCACTGTAGTTGTAGAGTGGAGTTTGCATGCCCATCTTAGAACCTGTCTTTGTGACCTGCAAATTGAATGCACAGATTTATTTAGACTTCAAGTCACATGTTGAAGCTGGGGTGGAACCCTAAACTGATCATGTTGATGGAGAATAGGGCACAATAGATCCTCAAAGGAGACTTGAAATGGGATTTCATATGGGTAATAAGACCCCCAAAACACATACATTTTCACTATAGAATATAAGCAGTAATGTATCTATGTTTTAAAGAAAGAGTGGAAACTATATAACCATGATAGTATGCTACTGAAATCATTAGATTAAAAACTCTAAGATTTGGAGTCTAGTCTGTTTGCCAGCAGTACTATTTGGAATAAGCCATTTAACTTATTTGGGCCTCAGTTTCCTGATTTGTTGAATGAGGAAGCTGTGTTAAGGCACTTAAAGAAAGAATATCTGCTGTTTGAGTCCTGGTTGCTGATTGTTCTTTCTGGCCAAGGCATTTATCTCTAATGTACCTTTCAGTGACAACATTTTTTGAATTGATTTATCACTGATATAACACTTGTGGACTGTTTAAAAGCAATAGATTAAATTATTCTCATCATTTTCAAGTTTCTCTACCTTATTAAAATACTTTTTTACATGTTGTAGATAATGCCCTATAATAAATCAATAAACCATAATACAAATATACACCAAACTCAAATAGCTTTGTTATGCTATTTATAAATAAAACTTCATAAGAGGTATAGGTTTTACTGAATTCTTTTTTCTTTTGACAGCAAATTTTACTGGATGAGGTAACATTTATTAAAAGTTTAGAAGATCTAGTTCTATAAGAACAATACCAACAGTACTAGACCAAAACAATATTTAGTAAAAAATTAAGGCCATAAAACAGTATATTTAATCAGAATATCAGAACAGGTGATAAGAGCTATCTTAATATGCACAGTTTAAATAGAATCTGGAGAGTCATGATTTTTCTAAGTATGTCTATGTCCTTCGTTTATTTTATTATTTTCTTTTTTCGAGACAGAGTCTTGCTCTGTCACCCAGGCTGGAGTGCAGTGGCACACTCTCAGCTCACTGCAGCCTCCACCTCCCAGGCTCAAGTGATTCTCCTGCCTCAGCCTCCTGAGTATGTGGGATTACAGGCATGCACCACCATGCCTGGCTAATTTTTGTGGTTTTTTAAAATAACTATTTTGTTTTAATATAAAATGAGAATTTTTTTGGAATGACAATTCTTAATTGGTATGCCAAAAACGTATATTAATATCAAGAAATGTGAAAATTTAGTACTTTTTAATTTTAAAACTCACAAAATTAATAGATGAGTTTTTCATGAATTCCATGATTAAGGTTTTGTGATCCAGTTATTTGAAGGTCTAATTCTAAGGTGAGTTTATTTCAGTACCTATTACAATAATAGGTATCGTAAATTGATAATTTTTGTGTTTTTAATGGAGACGGGGTTTCACCATGTTGGCCAGACTGGTCTTGAACACCTGACCTTGTGATCCACGTGCCTTGGCCTCCCAAAGTTCTGGGATTACCGGCTTGAGCCACTACACCTGGCCATCCTTAGTTTATTTACAGTGTTTTTTGGTCATGACAAATCGTCCAAATTATTCTATTACAGTATATACTATATTATAATATGATGTGATATATATTAGCCTATGATAATATATTGCCACAGTTTTCATAATCTTTGAAAAAGTCCCATAACATATTCTATGCATGACCATCAGTTCTTAAGATATATAACTGTAACTAACTGGTATTTTTTACATACCTTCCTTTTTAGGTGCTTGGGTAAATCATGGTCGGGGAATGGTCAAGGAACATAACAATCATTTAATCTGGACATATGATGCACCACATTTGGGCTACTGGATAGCAGCTCCACTTCCAGGAACTAGAGGTATTATAAAAAATGAAAGTAATTAAAACATATAATCCAAATAGTCTTGCTGGAATTGATAGCAGCAGACCTCAGTTTTATTCTTAGCACTGCCACTTACAAGCTATATGACAATGGGATAGGAACTTGATCTCAGCATTTTTTTTTTCATGTGTATAAGATTAAGCTCCATGAACTCTAAGATCTCTTACAGTTATATCTGATGAATCTGTGAAGAGTGAAGTTTGTTCAAATCAAGTATTTTCTTAGTCTACTTTTTTTTTTATGAATAAATTCTGTCCAAATCAGAGCTTTTGGTTGCAAGCAACAGAAAAATATTTTGAGTAATTTAAAAATATCCTATATTAGAAGGAAGTAGGGAGTTCACAGGATCCCAGGGAAGGCTGAAGAACCACATGCTGAAAGGTAGGACTCCTTGCTGTGCCAGATGGCCTAGTTAGCAGCCTGCTTAACAACCTTTGCCAGGTTGCTGCTGTGTGGTGGCTGGCTCCAACCCTTTCCAGCCCTTTCCAGTATTTTCCTTATACTGTTCCTGATCATTCTAGGGCTGAAGAATGATCATCCCAGTGGCCCACTTTTGGGTCACGAGCACATATGTTACTTGGTGGGGATTGAGGAGGAGAGGAAGGGCTCTTGGAAGTCTGCGGACACCATCATTCAAGAAAAGACTGAGGATGTATTAAATCAAGCTTGTCCAACTCCCAGCCCACAGGCTGTATGCAACCTAGGACAGCTTTGAATGAGACCCAATACAAATTTGTAAACTTCCTAAAGACATTGAGTTTGTTTTGTGATTTTTTTTTGAGCTCATGAGCTATCATTAATGTATTTTATGTGTGGCCCAAGGCAGCCAAAAGACTGGACACCCCTGTACTAGATGAAAATTGGTCTGACATTTTGAACAGAAGGAAGATGGAGGCTGGGGAGCAAAACCATGAATTGTCCCCTAGGGAAGATCTGTTCATATTCTAGGAAAAAATGAGAATTTCATTTCCTTATATTTAACATGTTGTCAAATTAGGTAATTTGTACCTCAGGAAACCCTACATTGATCTCAAGTTGTGTACATTCCTCAAAATATTCAAGCATTGCATATTTTAGCCATTAAATTTTGAAAAAAAGAAAAATTCTCTAACCTGCAGTAGTCTAGACCGGTTGTACTGTCAGCCTGCTACCACTTCCTGGGCCTTTTGGGTATGTGTTGGCATAAATCAAATTGCTTCTTGGCTTTCCCTGCCACCAGCTTTCATGAGTCAATTATGATAGCTTATTTTCCTTTATTCTTGTAGGTTTGTGTTTTTACAGATTAAAAATAAAGCAAAACGTTTAGTGTTATTTTAGTGAAGATTTTAGAGTGAAAGTTGAATACATGATTGAAGATTATGATATACATGCATTAGAGATAATTCTTTTGGTTTATCAAGTGTTTTGGCTCACAGCTGAGGGGTAGTTGCTACCTGGGTATTTCATACTGATTAGGGATAGTCCTAGTACTTACCCTGATCCAGAACATGGATGACATTTTACATATGTTTATCTGCAACATTTTGTCATCTAACATTATTATGACTGTCTATTATTTTGAAGGCTATTGGTTTTCTCTAGTGTTTAAAATCAAGTTTGATTTTTATTTTCATTCTGTGTTGGCAAGTTTGAATTTTCTTTTTTGATTGGGTCTTGCTATGTTGCCTGCTCAGGCTGGGCTCAAACTCTGGATCCTCCCACTTCAACCTCTTGAGAAGCTGGGACTAAGTAGCCATATATAATCGAGAAATGTTCTTTTTGTTTCTCTTTGAACTTAGTGCTTACAAGATTATTTATTCAGAAACCAGAGGGTGGTTACTTTTGCTTTTCATGATACAAAATATCATACAATCTTGCCAGCTGTCTGGCCTTATCCCATTCTATATTTGCAACTATAATGAAATATTGATGAAAAACTAATTTCATACAACTCATTTCATTTTTAATAAAAAGAACCTATGGAGCATTTGAGTTTTATAGAGAAATGTACTTACACTAAAAATATATCTAAAATAACTGAATTATATAAGATAGCTTTATGAATTACAAAAGCCAAAATTATTTTCTAAAACCACGTGGAAGTTCTGTTCCAGATTATTTGTTGGAAAAGATGTTGTTTGGATGAGTACAAAAATAAAAGTAGGGGCTTCTTGTTTAGTTTGAATTAGAGATCTTCTAGTGATGCTTTTGAAGAATTTATTCTGCAAGCATATCAGTCAAAGGAATACTACATTAGAAATATGGATAACTTGATGATAGCCCTTACTTTGTCTATAATTAACTGAGTGAGCTTGAAATAGGTACTTACCCAACTGAGCATTAGTTTTCTTGTTTCTACATTGGGAGAGTTGGATATTGTGTTAGTCTGCTCAGGCTGCCATAACAAAATAACTGCAGAGTAGTAACTGGCTATTAACAGAAATTTATGTTCTCACAGTCTGGAGGCTACTGTCCAAGGTCAAGGTGCTGTCAGGGTTGGTGAGGTCTCTTCCTGGCTTCCAGATGGCCATTTTCTCAAGGTGTCTTCACATGATCTTTCCACACACCAACCAATTCTCCAATTTTCAGTGGACGTTGATTATATCCTGTAATTCAGTTCAATCCTGACGTTAGTTAGCATCAGATCCCTCAGGTTAAGGGTTTAATCCCATAGGACTGCCCCCATTTCAGGTGCCCATTGCAAGCAGCAGGTTCTCAGATTTGGCTTCAAATGGGGGGTTTGCACAATTCTCTCCTCAGGTTTGATTATTTGCTATGATAGCTCACAGAAATCAGGGGAACACTTATTTACACTTAACAGCTTGTAATAAAGCAGATGAAAAGGTACATAGGGCAATGGTCCTGTGTACAGGAGCTTTTTCCCCCATAGAGTTGGGGTATATCACCCTTCTGGTCCGTGGATGTGTTTATCAACCTAGAGGCTTTACACACCCTACACTGTTGATGTTGATGGAGGCTTCCTCGTGCAGGCATGATCAATTATTAACTTAATCTCCAGCCATTCTCCCTCCCGGAGTATGAGGGGTGGTGCTGAAAGCTACAAGCTTCTAAGCATGGCTTGTTGGTCACCAGCCCCCAAGCATGAGCCTGTCCAGAGTCAACTTAGAACAAAAGATACTCCCAACACCCAGAAAATTCCAAGGGATTTAGGAGCTCTATGTTAGGAAACAGGGTCAAAGACCACATAATAGAACAAAAGAAAGACACTCCTAGAACCCCTGTTGCTCAGGAAATTCCAAGTGTTTTAGAAGCTCTGTGCCAGAAACTAGGGACAGAGACCAAATATATATATGTTGATTATGACACAATTCCTAATGTCCCTAAACATTTTAAGATATAATACTATAAAATCAAAATGGTGCCTATGATGAGCTAGTGTTTGCAGGGCTTCTTTAGTTATAAATGTGGTTAATTTGTTTTTTAAGTTTAAATAGAGTTCTAGAATTCCTTGGAAAAATATTAAGTGCAAGAGATTAATTTTTCAGATTGCTGTAGGAGAGTAAGTGGTTGAGTACAGAGTTTAATAAGCAAGTGTTTTAAATGTGCATTTTAAATATACTTGAATGAAAAAAACGCTTTCCTACCTAACTCCTTTTAGGCATGCATGCACACACATACAGACAGATGCATTCTCTTGCTACTGCCATACGTATAGGATTTGGGGCAAACTCAATATGTCAACATCCTGTTTCCAAATGTGAGTTTTGTTGGATTCCTGTGGAGTTGTTAGCATTATTCCATTCTGGAAACAAACTCATTTATGCCCAGTTATAATCAAACCAACCCTCCATACAAATCTACAGATAGCAGAAAGTTACTGTCATTTCATGTTTGACGAAATTTCGTATCGTACAGTGTTGTGCTTGTTTGTCTATTAAATAAGATAGATCAGTCACCATCTGTGAAATTATGGCCAATATTAGAGTGCCCGTTTTAATATAACCTTAAAGCTTCATTCAACAATAGTGTGGTATAACATAAACTGAGCGCTTATTGTGAGCCAAGCACTGGTCTAAGTGTTTCACAAGTATTTACTCATATCTAACCCATGTGAACTGCTGAGGATTAAATAACTGTTACTGCTCTGCAGATAGGGGAAGTAGATAGAAAAGAAATGAAACTTTCCCAAGACTGCATAAAAATAAATGGTGAGGTGAGAGTTCCAATTCAGACACTTTGGCTCTAAAGTCTACATGCATAACTGCAATACTGTTTCTCCAAATCTTTAGTGGAAAATTTGAAAGATAAAATTAAAGAGGTGGTGGTCCCTCAAATTCTTCAGTGTCCTCAGTACAGGTGGGAGCCTCATTCTGGATGTTTTCTCATGGTAAAGATGACCAGAAACTAGTTGCCCCACCACTCACTCTTCTTACCCTATCTCCCTGAATACATATTAGAATATAATTGGTACTGGCCGGGCGCGGTGGCTCAAGCCTGTAATCCCAGCACTTTGGGAGGCCGAGATGGGTGGATCACGAGGTCAGGAGATTGAGACCATCCTGGCTAACATGGTGAAACCCCATCTCTACTAAAAAATACAAAAAACTAGCCGGGCGAGATGGCGGGCGCCTGTAGTCCCAGCTACTCGGGAGGCTGAGGCAGAAGAATGGCGTAAACCCGGGAGGCGGAGTTTGCAGTGAGCCGAGATCGCGCCACTGCACTCCAGCCTGGGCGACAGAGCGAGACTCCGTCTCAAATAAAAAATAAAAAAATAGAATATAATTGGTACTGATAAGTAGACTTATTATATACCTTTTTGAGCTTTGTGATATTGAAGTCTCTGTGATATTGAAGCAGATTACCTCAAGATTAGCTGCCCAATAGCATTCATCTTTATCACGTTTTTAAATGTTTTATATTTGTGCGTACATAATAAGTGTTTATATTTCTCAGGTACATGAGCTATTTTAATACAGGCATACAATGCATAATAATCATGCATAATAATCACATCAACATAAATGGGGTATTTATCACCTCAAGCATTTATTTCTTTGTTATGTTTTAATTATACTCTTTATTTTTAAATGTACAATTATTGTCTGTATTCACTCTGTTGTACTATCAAAATACTAGATCTTATTCTAATTAACTAACCATCCCTACTCTCCCCCAACCCCACACCACCCTTCCTAGCCTCTGGTAAACCATCATTCTACCCTCAATTTCCAGTTGTTTTAGTGTTTAGCTCCCACAGATGAATGAGAACATGCAAAGTCTATTTTTCTGTGCCTGGCTTATTTCACTTAACACAATGTCCTAAACTCCCTTTCATGTTGTTGCAGATGACAGGATCACATCCTTTTCTATGGTTGAATAGTACTCCATTGTGTATATATGCCACATTTCCTTTATCCATTCATCTGTTGATAGACACTTAGGTCACTTCCAAATCTTGGCTACTGTGAACAGTGCTGCAATGAATATGGGAGTGCTGATATCTCTTTGATATATTGAGTTCTTTTCTTTTGGGTATATATCTAGCAGTGGGGTTGATGGGTCATATGGTAGCTCTATTTTTTTTTTTTTTTTTGAGAAACATCCTAATTGTTCTCCATAGTGACTATATTAATTTACATTCTCACCAACAGTGTCGGAGGGTTCCCTTTTCTCTACATCCTCACCAGCATTCATTATTGCCTGTCTTTTGGATAAAAGTCATGTGAACTGGGTGGGATAAGATGATCTTATAGTAGTTTTGATTTGCAGTTCTCTGATCAAATATGTCGAGCTTCTTTTCGTTTACCTGTTTGCCATTTGTTTGTCTTTTTTTGGGAAGTGTTCTATTCAAGTCTTTTGGTCATTTTTTAATGGGATTATTAGAATTTTTCCTGTTGAATTGAGTTCCTTATATATTCTGGTTATTATTTTCTCCCATTCTGTGGGTTGTCTCTTCTCTTTGTTGATTGTTTGTTTTGCTCTACAGAAGCTTTTGATGTTATCCCATTTTTGCTTTGGTCGACTGTACTTGCAGGATATTACTCAATAAATCTTTGCCCAGATTTATTGGAGAGTTTCCTCAGTGTTTTCTTTTGGTGATTTCGTAATTTGAGGTCTTAGATTTAAGTCTTTATTCTATTTTGATTTGATTTTTGTATATAGTAAGAGATAAGAGTCTAGTTTCATTCTTCTGCATAAGGCTATCCAGTTTTCCCAGCACTGTGTATTGAAGAGACTGTCCTTTCCCCAATATGTGTTCTTGGCACCTTTATTGAAAATGAGTTCACTATAGATGTATGGATTTATTTATAGGTTCTCTGTTCTGTTCCATTGGTCTTATATGTATGTTTTTACCACTAGCATTCATTTTTATGTTGAAATCATCCTAGTCAGCTTTTACTGCAGTAAAGCTTATCACAATTCCATTCCTATATGTATGTTCTCATAGCAGGAGGATAGTGGGTCAGTTGTGCTCCATTTACTCTAGAGCCCAGGTAGAAGGAGATGCAACTCTTAATCCTTCAAGTCTTAGAATTTTTGGATTCTATTTCTTTATACCCCTGTTTGCTTTGGTAAATCCTTTTTTTGAATTTGTCTTTAAAATTTTTTAAGATTAAATAAAATAGAATGTTGATTATCAGCTGTATTTACTATCTTAAAATCTCTTTGTACAAAGCTCAAATTAGTTAAAAATATTTTCTCCCAGTTTATTTTACCAACTTTTTTTGTTACTTGGATCACCAGTTTTACTGCCTGTTGAAACAGTTTTCTCACTGCCTGGCCTGGAAGCCAATGTCATATGTTTTAAGCTTTCTATAGCAGCATCTCAGCATCTTCTGTCATAGCCACTGCTGCGGTAATAAACAACCCTGCTGTCTCGGTGGCTAACAATATCAAACACTTATTTGCTACTTACATTTCATGAGTGTTTCAGGTTGTCTGCTACACTGTTGAACTTGGCTTCATTCAGTTCAACAGATACTCTCATTCTAGATGCCAGGTTGAAGGAATGAAAGCTCTCTGGGATATGCTATTCACATATTAGAAGGCTTGAGCAAGAGGGCAGAGCCATACCATGCAAACTTATTTAATATGCTCACATTTCATTGGTTAAAGTGAGTCAGTCAATGAAGCCAACGGATAGGGAAGGTTTACTTCACCCATAGGGAAATCTGTCATAGGAGGGGAGCAAACAAATAAAAGTGTGTATACTTATTCAATGTGCCTCACCCAGCATGTGACATAGTTGAGAATTTGATCTAAAATAACATTTTCTCTTTGTTTATATTGAACCATGTAGGTTCAGGTATAAATGAAGATTCCAAGGACATAACTGCCTACCATACAGTATTTCTTACAGCCATATTAGGAGGAACAATAGTCATTGTCATTGGATTTTTTGCTGTACTACTTTGTTATTGCAGGTAAGAAAATATTAATGGCTATAAACACAGAAATTATCAAGGTATGGTATCATTTCAGTGTATTCTGTACATTGAAAAGTTTATTTGTAGAAATAAATGTAATCTTACAATATAGCCTTTCTTATTTTTAATCTGCATATCTCACAATAGCATTGCACATATATGATGTGTAGATTGTGGAGTGATTTTTAAAAAATGAACCATTTGTGTCATAACTTTTAAATATTTTTTGCCTTCTCTTCTACTCTAGGGATAAATGTGGTACTCCACAGAAAAGAGAAAGAAATATCACTAAACTTGAGGTCCTCAAGAGAGACCAGACAACTTCAACAACACACATAAATCATATCAGTACAGTTAAAGTTGCATTAAAAGCTGAGGACAAGTCACAGTTATTCAATGCCAAAAACTCCTCATATAGTCCTCAGAAAAAGGAACCATCAAAGGCAGAAACAGAAGAAAGAGTTTCCATGGTAAAAACTCGGGACGATTTTAAAATCTACAATGAAGATGTTGCATTTCTATCAGTCAATCAAAATAATTACTCAAGAAACCCAACACAGTCTTTGGAGCCCAGTGTAAGGTCCAAACAACCTAAACATATTAACAACAATCTATCTTCATCTCTAGGTGATGCTCAAGATGAAAAGAGGTATCTCACAGGTAATGAGGAGGCATATGGGCGTTCCCATATTCCTGAACAGCTTATGCATATTTACAGCCAGCCCATTGCCATTCTTCAGACATCTGACCTCTTCTCCACGCCGGAACAGTTACATACTGCTAAGTCAGCTACTTTGCCAAGAAAGGGACAGTTAGTCTATGGCCAACTGATGGAACCAGTAAATCGAGAGAACTTTACGCAGACCTTGCCCAAAATGCCAATTCATTCTCATGCACAGCCCCCAGATGCCAGGGAAGAGGATATCATACTTGAAGGTCAACAGAGCTTACCATCCCAGGCTTCAGATTGGAGCCGATATTCAAGCAGTTTACTGGAATCCGTCTCTGTTCCTGGAACACTAAATGAGGCTGTTGTAATGACTCCATTTTCATCGGAACTTCAAGGAATTTCAGAACAGACCCTCCTGGAGCTGTCCAAAGGAAAGCCCTCCCCGCATCCCAGAGCCTGGTTTGTGTCTCTTGATGGAAAGCCAGTTGCGCAAGTGAGGCACTCCTTTATAGACCTGAAAAAGGGCAAGAGAACCCAGAGCAATGACACCAGTCTGGACTCTGGGGTGGACTTGAATGAGCTTCACTCAAGTAGAAAGCTCGAGAGGGAGAAAACATTCATCAAAAGCATGCATCAGCCCAAGATCCTTTACTTAGAAGATTTAGACCTAAGCAGCAGTGAGAGTGGAACCACGGTCTGTTCCCCTGAGGACCCAACTTTAAGGCACATCCTAGATGGAGGGAGTGGAGTGATTATGGAGCACCCTGGGGAAGAGTCCCCAGGAAGGAAAAGCACTGTTGAAGATTTTGAAGCTAATACATCCCCCACTAAAAGAAGGGGCAGACCACCACTAGCCAAAAGAGATAGCAAGACTAACATCTGGAAGAAGCGAGAGGAACGCCCACTGATTCCCATAAATTAACTCCAACGGGGATTGTGTGTCTGCTGTCTCGTGCTGTTTATTCTTGCTTCTTGTTGTAAATTGCTGTATGAACTTAAGAAGTTGAGACTGAGCAATCTCATGGTTCTTGGACATGTCTCAAGCAGAGTAAATGGTAATTCAGTAATCAGAGAGAAAGATGATACCAAGGAATGCTTTTTCTGGCCTATTCATTTATTTTTGGGTAATGAATTACAGTATCCAAGTTTTCAAAATGTAAAATAGCATCAAGATGTTAGTTTTCTGAAAATGTTGCTCGGCCAGCCAGTTTGGCCTTGACTCTCTTAAGAATAAACAGTGAAATATATACTCCTCAAGTTGCCTCCAAAAATGTTGCCTGTGCCATGGTGACTACCCCATGGAACATTTAGAAACAACACTGACTTCAGGCATCATATTCTTTTAAATGTTACTATTACATCCTCTTCTGCCTATACTTAAAAATAACTTGATAAATGACTTGGACTGATGTTACTCTAGAGTTATCTCAAAGAAAATGTTGTTTGCTCTTTAAACAGCATGTGTATTGTATCATCCCAAACGTAAATCCTACATATATATAATATGGACAAGAAGCTACTTGGTCATTAGAGAGGGAGACACCAGCTCTTTGGTTGTTTTTGGATATAACTTCACAAAATAAGTAAGGTGTTAATTTGTAATTTAGAAATTTGGCCATTAATGTTCTAATGCTGAGTTTTTATTTAAAAATTAATTATTTTTTCTTCCCCTCAACAATGAAGCAAGCTTAGCTGTCAAGGAAAACTTTTTACAAATCTGAAAAAATAATCTATGACTTTGATTTAAGGCTCACTGATACTTTTAGGCTAAATTGGTTTTCATATATTTCCTCTATTCTAAAAACCTGAACTCAGTCACTTAAAGGCTATGAAATTTTAAAAAATGATGTGAAAGTTTCTTTTGAACACTAAAATATGTGGAGATAAAAATAAACATTGATTTATTTGTCTTAAATGTTGATGAGAAGAAAAAGAAATGCCATTTTTCCTGAGGCTCAAAAATACCTTCAGGATAGTAGTTGTATATCCAGATATTGATTTGCTTAAAAGATATTTAAGAAAAACAGTTTCAATTTCAGGGGAAAAGTAAAAGTTTTTCCCTACATCACTTATAGCCTTTGCAACTTCTTTTTTCAGTTTTGTAAGTAATATATCTATATTCTTTTCATCATAGCAAGCATTCAATGTGAACAACTTTTTAATTAACTCAATTACCATTCATACATCCTAAAAATAAAAAGCTCATTATTCATTAAAATCAACTGATTCCATTTTTCTTAAAATTTCCCTGAAGGCAAATGTCTGAAGCACCTTTCCCTTGTGGGGGTAAAAATCCTAAATTGCTTTATTTTTCGTTCCCTGCTATCCAACATGGGAGCAACATAGAGACCGTCAACAAGTTCAGTGAACCAAAATAGCCACATTTGCTTTAGTAAAATTATAGCTAGATGTGCAAATTTTTCCTGCAACTTCTGCAACATCTAACCTGTCAAATAACTTTCCTACCATTCTGTGTTAACCCAAAGAACATAAAGACCCTAGGTAAATATTTGCTATATATTACTCCAATCCATAGAAGAAATAAATGTTTTGGGTAATACATAGGCTTCCTTTTCTTTTTTTTAAGCAATAAGGCTTATAACAATTAGAGAAGGCTTCTTATTGGTCTTACACAGAAAGATACATCAAAAGCAGCACAAATGAAAATGATTTGGAAAAGGTTAAAGTTAGTGCTCTGCTGAAGTGCCTTTGATATAGACTTGCATTATTAGAAGGATATAACATCTTTTTTAAGTGTACGTTTTCTTTCAGTTAACCAAACAGATGTGCAGTTTTATTAAAAATATAGACCTAGTGTTTCATGTTGGAACAATACATTTTGCATGTGAGTAGTATTTCTTGTTTTTTGAATACAGTATATATTGATAAATTGTTTATGTTGGAATGAAGTCAGAAACTATATAGCAAAACTTTATATTTTAAGTGTTTATTTTTCCCACCTTTAAATAAAAATGTTTCATCTCAGCTTGGTAATGAAATACACATATTGGTGTAAGGGTATACCATTCAAGTATGCCGCTTATTTTATTCATTTTTGTGTAAGGGAAATGAAATGAGATGATGTATCCCAAGGGCTTTTCTAGAACTACTTGTTTGGTTTCAGAATAAAACCTTATTATTTTTACACTGCACATGCTGTTCTCAATTGGTAATTATAGGCAATTTATCTTTTCTAATGATCAAAAGAGTGTGACTTCTCATTTGTGAGTAGTTCACAAATTTCCTGTTAAAAAGCTGAAGCCATCTACTTTTTCTTAACCCAAGTGATAATAAACAATATTCACAACTTTCTTAAATTTTTAAATTGAAAACTAAGGTTTTTTCAAATATAAACCTAGATGATTTTGGTCACAAATTGTTAACATTTGTCGATCCATTGTATATACTTTGGATATATATTAAAGGCAAAACTATCTCTCGACTGACTGATGGATTCATTTACTAAAGCACAGCTATATGTATTTTTGAATACATATTATGATCTTGAGACTTTATAAATCAATTTTTATGACTTTATGCAGTTGTATAGGGATTATGCCCTTTTATAATACATAGTATACCACAAAGATCACAAATGTTGAGGAATGAAAGCACTTCTTTGCTTTGGCAATCATTTTCAGGCCACTATGTGTTTGAATCCTCTGGTATCGATATGTATTATAGGGTTTTAGAGATCTGTGGGTCAAATGATGTCCCTCAAAACTTCCCAGAAAGGTGAAGCTCAAAGTCACACATTCATTTATAAGGCGCATGAGTTTCTCATTTTCCCATGTACCAGCATTGTAAAGGAATTCAGCTGTATTAATTTCTATTTCAGATCTAGAATTGACATTTTGCCTTCTTATTTCCAGGTGTTTCTATTTTTTGTATTCTTTCAGAGAAATCTCATATTTCGGTGTATTTATTGCTGTTACTACTATATTTACTGCTGAAAATTGTAACAACCTGAAGATTTGTAAAATGTTAAACATAGTTCATTAAAAATAATAAAATAAATCTAAAATGTGCTTGATGCATTGTTTCATTTTTGGTAAACTAGAAAACCTTCCTCCCTACATTGCCATTTAATCTAGTAAATATTCAATTATTACTTTTTACTTATTACATCTCCTACAGTAAAATAACCCCTTTTGTTTATATAATGAACTTGATATTTCTTTATACTTCATGTCTCCAAAGTTCCCATTTTTTACTGTTAGAGCTGAGTGTAGACAAATTGTTTTCCATCCACTGAGGAGACTTAAGACAATCTGATCGAATCTAAAATAAATGACAAATCCCAAAACACCTAAGGGAGAAAATGATACAGTAAACCCTCAACCCCTTTTTAAAATATTATTTGAACTCTAAATCTGAATCTAAATGATAACATAAAGGCTGTTTATATTTAAAGAGTTAGCTCTCCAAGAACCTTTCTGCTTAATCAGTTCAGGCAGTTTGTATTTGGGGACTTTAGAATACTTTGTAGAATTATCTTGACTGCCATGTTTTTAGACATTTCCTGTAACTTTTATAAATTAATATGGTACTAAAAATAGCTTTGGTCAGTTCTAATGGGAATTGGACTCTGAATCCACTCACCAATAGAGATTGTAATTCCCAACACTGGCTTTATGATAAATAGTTTCACTTGGATCCCTGCATGTGCCAGCCAAGCTATGGCTACCTTTGTTAGGGAGCCAGGTCTCCATCTAAGAGAGTCTTAGTCTTATCAGAAATGATACAGCCCCTGGAGGAGCCATAGGGGACCCTAACTCACATGGTACTGGTTTGTAACAAAACTATTCATAAATCAGAAACAGCTGCCAAAGATCATCACATTCTCATTTCAGAAGAGAAACTAATATGGGAAGACTGAGATGTAAGAACTGTAAGAAAAGTAGTTGGATGGAATTAAGAGACATTTTAACAAGTTTATCAAAAGTGATTCACATTTCGGTACTTAATAACTGGCAGATAATCAGTGATCCTTTCCTTGAAGTAAATGTTGGAAAAATATTTACACCAGTGTTTCTTTATCTAGACCCCATGAAATCACCTTGTGGACCTCTTTTTATAGGTGGATTTCTTAATAGATGGATACACAGTGAGACAGCTTACTTAGTAAGTTCTCTCTAAATCAACTGGAGAGCTAATTTCTTCTGAGAAAACTGCCCTATTTTCTTAGTTTTGAATTTGTTTGCTCCATCAAAATAAATATTATTTCTTTGACTTGTCTTTATCTTTTCATTTTGAGCCTCAGTTTGAGGACTGTAGATTTCTGCCTATTAAGATTTTTAAAACATAACATCTTCAGAGTTTGACTAGAAGAAAATAGTCTAGAAGTCAACCACAATTTGCCATATTAAATGCTGAAAAGCTAATAATCTCAATGACAAATTATGGGAAAACATTTTCATCAAGTATATAATGGTACATGTCTTAGAAAAAAAACTATTTTCTTTCCAAAAAAGGTAAGTTTAAAGATTACATTTTAAAACTACCTGTGATGTTTGTTAAAATATTGCAATAACACGTTTCTGCACTTTGTTAGCTATAGTAGATAAATAGTTTCCTATTTCTTTTGGGAAAGTTTACATGATGATGTAAACCCACAGATTATTTTTAAAAAAGAAAGTTCACATCTTTAGAAGCATATGCTATTTTATCCCCCTAGGCAACAAAACCTTTCTTAGTTGAAACCTGTATTTCCTGGTTTTCAAGTCTACCCCTGCTATGGTTCTGAATGCTATTCCACAGTCTTGAAAGAGTACCGCATTTTTCCTGTAAGTTGATTTTTTTTTTTCTGTTCTTCAGGTTGATTAGGGGTTTCATAATTCATATGTTGACTAGTTCTAATCCTTGTAGACCTTATTAAAACACTAGACTAACTGCAGACAGTCTGATTCAAAACAAATAATTACATTCCCAAGAGTCTCTGGACTTATTACACTTGAACAGCTTAGTTAGAAACCTTTTCTAAATGCTATACTGAAAGGGTAATAGTGGCTACTAAGCAATATAGAGTAAATGTCTCAGAATTTTTATTTTACATATCTCCATATTTCAATCCAATAATGTAGATTATTTTTTCATAGAAAAATACTTTTAAAAATTCAACTTAAAAAATTAGCTTATCAGTATCCAAAATTTTATACTAAAGACTATTTCAAAACCCTGATTTCTGATTTAGATAATTTCTGAAAGGTTTGTGTCCATAAAATACAAAAAAAAAAAAATACTTTTGCAGATATTTCCTCATTGTTACTTTTAAAAATGTAGTATTTCTGAATTTTAAAAGAGTTGCTTGTCATTATTCCATGGATTATTTAAAAAAACACTATTGATGTGAATATTGACCACTGAAGAGTATGTTAATAAGTAGACGAGATCTATAATTAAGGAGCTTACCAATTATTTCTAGGGACTGCTTATACTTACAAAAGGAAGGGAAAAATTATTTCTCTGAATAAGTTTTTTTCCTTAATGTGTAAATAAAATGACAAGAAAAGAATATTGAAAGTGAATTTCATGATAACAATCTTTAACACATACCTGTCTTCTGAAATTCTGTTTTCTCAAAAAGTAATCCTTGCTACTGTCCTATTATTTTCTTTTTTCATAATGAGACATAAGAGCAAGCTGTCATGAATTAGTGATAAGAGAACTGTATTTACTCTTCTTGAAATTGAGACCTGTCTTTCCTGCCTTTTTCTTTTTTTAAGTCAGGGTGAGATTTGATACTATTAAAATTAGCCTTAGTAAGAAACTAATCTGAATCAGGAAATTTCAAAATTCCATCTGCCCCAAGATGAGCTCATTTCACTTCTAAAGCAAATACTGCCTGATTGCATGTACTAAATTGTTATGTTGATATCTTGCTTATGTTTGTCTTCTTAGACCTCAAGATCCTTATGGACACAAACCATGCTTTATAATTCCTCCAATTCTTAACAGTACCTTTGTTATAGTATGTACTCAATAAATATTGATTAATGGAGTAATGAATTAGATGAATGATAATGGATTTTTTTTCAGTGGAATAATTGGAAGTGTTTTGAGAAGGGGAGAGAGTGACATCAGCAAGATGGTAAAATAGGAGCTCCCCTGCTTGTATCCTCTCAAGCAACAAAGGCAAAAGTGCCTTTGTGGGAGCTCTGGAATTCAGATAGGAGTTTGTGAAACCCTACTGGAGCTCAAGACCTAGTGAGGCCATTCTAGAGGGTAGAACTGTGCCCATGTAGAAATCTCACAGGCTATGGTCCCAGTTCCAGACCTGGAAATGGCCCTGTCATCCTGAGAACTCAGTTGCAGCCATGTTTGGCCTTGATCCCACTACCACAATCACCCACCAAGGAACGCAGATAAAGTCATGCCATTTATGCCTTGAGTGACTGGCCTGCTGACTTTGTTTCTTCCTGTGGACCCTGAAATGGCTAAGAGACTTGTCTTCAGCTCTGTCAGCTGCAGACTGCAAGCAGTCCTGCCCCATGAGGTCCCCAGGGGGAGATACACTTGTCTGAGTTCCTGGAGGCAGACCTGTCAAACTTAGTCTCAGCTGTGGAACCTGAAGCAGCCCTGCAACTGTTTTAAGTCCCTCTCATCTATGAGCTGGGGCCAACACTGCCTGTCCAGAGAACTACCCAGTGACCCAGGGGGAGCCTTCCCAGAAACCCACAGGAAGCCACACCAGTCTGTACACCTGGTGATAGGCTAGTTGTCTGAGCGAACTTGAAGACAGAAAAGTTGAAATTACCCAATTATAGGAAGAAAAAGAATGAAGGAAGCATAAGAGACTTATGGGACACCATCAAATACAAATATATTATTAATTATAGGAGTTTCTGAAAGAAGAGAGAGAGAGAAAGTTAAAGAACACTTATTTAAATAAATAGTAGCTGAAAACTTCCCAAATATTGAGAGGATTATAGACATCCAGATTCATGGAGCTCAAAAACCCCTAAGCAAGATTGACCCTGTTCCTACATTGCTATAAATACTTGAGACTGTGTAACTTATAAAGAAAAGAGACTTAATTGGCTAATGGTTCTGCAGGTTTTACAGGAAGCCACATACTTTTAAGTGACCAGACCTTGTAAGAACTCACTCACTATCATGAAAACAGCACCAAGCCACAAGGGATTCACCTCCATGATCCAAACCCCTCCCACTAGACTAAGAATTACAATTCAACATGAGATTTAGGCAGGGACAAATATCCAAACTCTATCAGACCCAATGAAGAATATTCTGAGACATATTATGATCAAATGTTCAAAAATCAAAGACAGCACCAAGAGAAAAGTGCCTTATTACACACAAGGGAACCTTCATAAGACTATCAGCAGACTTTTTAACAAAACCCTTGCAAGCCAGGGGGAAGTGAGAGAACATATTCAAAGTGCAAAAAGAAAAAAAAAAAAAACTCTTAACAAGTAATACTATACATGGCAAAGATGTCCTTCACATATGAAGGACAGAGAGACATTCCCTGACAAAGAAAACCTGAGAGAAGTCATCACCAGTAGACCTGCCTTACAAGAAATAATGAAGTTCTTAGAGTTGAAACAAAAGGATGCTAAACAGCAACATGAAAACATATGAAAGTACAAATGTTTCTCAACTTATAATGGGGAAACATCCTGATAAACCCATCATAAAGTCACAAAATTATAAGTCAAACCAATGTAAGTTGGGGACCATTTGTACAAAATTCACTGGTAAAGGTAAATATTTAGTCAAATCCAGTATACTCTAATACTGTAATAATGGTGTGTAAATGACTTTTGACTCTATACAAAAGTTAAAAGACCAAAGTATTAAAAATAACTATAGCTACAATTTGCTGATAAATAAACAAAATAGAAAGATGTAAAATGTAACATCAATAGCCTAAAAGGTGGTGAGGAGAGAAGTAGAAGTGTGGGTTTTGTATGCTATTGAACTTAAGTTTTCAGTTCAAAATAGAATATTATAACAATAAGATGTTTCATATAAGTCCCATGGTGAACACAAAGAAAAAATAAACCTCTAGTGAATACACAAAGATTAAAAAAAAAAGTCAAAGCATGCACTCTAAAAATTTAACAAATTACAAAGGAGGAAGAAAAGAATGGTATAATGGAAAAAAGGAATAATGAAACAGTGAACAACAAAATGGCAAAAGTTCTTACATATCGATTATTACTTTACATGCAAATGAATGTATTTTCCAATCAAAAGATGCAGTGTTTAAATGGATTAAAAAATATTATCTCAGTTGGAAAGAAATGGCAGATAGGAGACAGGACTAACTTCCAGTTCCCACTCAGAGCAGCGTGTGGAGGCTCACACTGTGAACCTTTGCTCCAAGAATTAGTGCAGCAACATACCAAGAAAATCAGAGACTCCACAGGCCCTTTGAAGGAAGCGGCTTGCTGTTGCAGGTTCTATGAGACAGCCAAAAGAATGTGAGTATTCAAAGTGTAAAAGAGGGAACATCCACCCCCAAACACACATCCTCCCTGGGAAACCTGAAGGTCCAGATCACAGGAGAAGGATCTGATGTTACCTGGAGCTGAGACAAATTTAGAGAGCTGAGCAAAATATGGGGGTAGAGGAAGCACAGGGAGGAGTCCTGTGGGCCCTCTCAGTCCCCAGGGAAGCCATTTCTGACTTTATCTCATAGGGGTCCTTGCTGGCAGTGGAAATGGGGAAAGATGAGGGGAAAGGAAACATTCAGCTGAACTTTGTAACAATTTCAACTGAAGGTGAAGTTTCCTGGACAGAAACTGGGGGAGGGAGTGACCTGGAATACAGATATGAACATAGAAGCTGCAGAAAGAAGGTAGGGAGGCATGAAACCTGAAAGCCCTGTTTACTTTCTCAGCAGGGAGGCTTGTAGCCTGGGGCAAGTTCTCAGCCCTGCTCACTGGCTGCCTGGAAATAAACTCAGTGTGGTTAGGGGGACACAGTGGGAGTGAGACCAGCCTTTCCAGCTGTATGGGAGCTGGGTAAGTCCTGTCACTGCTGGCTTTCCCCCACTTCTCTGGTGACCTGTATGATGTGGCAGAGGCAGCCGTAATCTCCCTGGTAATGTAACTTCATCAGCCTGAGAACCACACCCCCACCCCCTACAACAGCTGAAGCATGCCCTGCCCAAGAAGCGTCTGAGCTCAGACACACCAGACCCCACCCCTACTTGATGGTCTTTCTCTACCTACTCTGGTAGCTGAAGACAAAGGACATAGTTTCTTGGAAGCTCTGTGGCCCACCCACCACCTGAGACACCCAAATACTTATCCAGGTGACCTTAGGGCAAGCTTGTATACTCCCTTGAAAGCACTATGTCCTGGCCAGAGGCCAACCAACACAAAACCAGCACACTAAGCAAAAATACAACCAAGGACTCTCACAGAGTCCACTTCACTCCCCTGCTACATGCATTGGAACAGGTTCTGGTATCCATGACTGAGAGACCTGAAGATGGATCACATCACAGGACTCTTTGCAGACACTCTACAGAACCAGTCCAGAGCCCAGTAGCTCTGCTGTGTGGCTGGATCCAGAAGAGAAACAACAATCACTGTAGTTGAGCTCTCAGAAAGCCCCATCCCTAGGGGAATGGGGAGAGCACCACATCCCCATAAGACAAAAGAATCTGAACAGCAGCTCTTGAGCACCATATCTTCCCTCTGACATAGTCTACCCAAATGAGAAGAAACCAGAAAAACAGTTCTGGTAATATGAAAAAACAAGGTTATTTAACACCCCCAAAAGATTACAATAACTCACCAGCAATGGATCCAAACTGAAAAGAAATCTCTGAATTGCCAGAATAATTCAGAAGGTTGATTTTTAAGCTACTCAAGAAGGCACCAGAGAAAGGTGAATACAAACTTAAAGAAACTTTAATGTCACAGGATATGAATAGAAAAATAGATAAACAGCGTAAATAAAAAACAATCACTTCTGGAAATGAAGGACATACTTAGAGAAATGCAAAATCCACTGGAAAGTCTCAGCAATAGAATCGAACAAGCAGAAAAAAGAACATCAGAGCTTGAAGACAAGGCTTTTGAATTAACCCAACCCAATAAGGACAAAGATAAAAATTAAAACATGAGCAAAACCTTCAGGAAGTTTGGGATTATGTTAAAAGACCAAACCTAAGAATAATTGCTGCTCCTGAGGAGAAATCTAAAAGTTTGGTCAACATATTTGAAGGAATAATCATTCTACTATGGAAAACAGTGTGGAGATTGCTTAAAGAACTAAAAGTAGAACTACCATTTGATCCAGCAATCCCATTCCTGGATGTCTACCCAGAGGAAAAGAAGGTGTTATACAAAACATATACTTGCACATGCATGTTTATAGCAGCACAATTCACAATTGCAAAAATATGAAACCAGCCTAAATGCTCATCAATGAGTGGATAAATTGTGGTGTATATATGTATTAGTTCCTTTTCACACTGCTGATAAAGACATACTGAGACTGGACGATTTCCAAAAAAAAAAAAAAGAGAGAGAGAGATTTAATGGACTTACAGTTCCACATGACTAGGGAGGCCTCAAAATCATGGTGGAAGGCAAAGAGGAGCAAGTCATATCTTACATGGATGGTGGCAGGCAAAGAAAGAGAGCTTGTGTGGGAAACCCCTCATTTTTTCAAATCATCAGATCTTGTGAAACGTATTCACTATCCCAAGAATGGCATGGGAAAGACCTACTCCATGATTCAATTACCTCCCACCAGATCTCTCCCACAACATGTGGGTATTCAAGATAAGATTTGGGTGGAGACACAGCCAAATCATATCAATATATACCATGGAATGCTACTCAGCCATAAAAAGGAATGAAATAATGGCATTTGCAGAAATCTAGATGGAACTGGAGACCATTATTCTAAGTGAAGTAACTCAGGAATGGAAAATCAAACATTTTATGTTCTCAATCGTAAGTGGGAACTAAGCTACAAGGATGCAAAGGTGTGGAAATAATACAATGGACTTTTGGGACCTAAGGTAAGGATAGGAGCAGGGAGAGGGTTAAAAGACTACACACTGGTACAGTGTACATTGCCTGAATGTTTGGTGTACCAAAATCTCGGAGATCTGAGAATAACTAAAGAAGTTATTCATGTAACCAAACACCACCTGTTCTCCAAAACCTATTGAAATAAAAAAAATTAATAAGTTGAAAAATATGATCCAATAACATTCTGTGTACAAAATACTCACTTTAGGCTTGAGGACACATAGAAGGTAAGTGAATGAAAAAAGATATTCTATGCAAATTATAACCAAAGAGAGCGGGGGTGCCTATACTTGCAAAAGAAAAAGCAGACTAAGTCAAAAACTGTAAAACTATAAAATTCTAATGTAGTAGTAAATGCCTGCATTAGACAAAAGTGTTCATATATAATAAAGATGTCAATTTATCAAGAGGTTATAACAATTATAAATATATAGGCACCCACCATCAGATCATCTGAATATAATAGGCAGATATTAACACAAAGGAGAAATACACAGCAATATAACAGTGGGGGACTTTAATATTCTACTTTCAACAATGGATATATTATCCATACCAAAAAGAAAAAAATATCAATAAGGATGAAGTGGACTTGAATGATAAACCAAAGGAACCTAGCAGACATATAGAAAGATCATTCCATCTAACAGCAGCAGAATACATATCCTTCTCAAATACACATGAAACATTCTCAAATACACATGAAATACACAAGAAACATTCTCAAATACACATGAAACATATCAAATACACATGAAACATTCTCAAATACACATGAAACATATCCTTCTCCAATACACATGAAACATTCTTATGTTGTGTCATAAAACAAAACAAATTTAAGAAGATTGAAATCACCTCAAATATCTCTTTCAACTACAATAATATGAAACTAAAAAGCAATGATAGGAAGATTGGAAAATTCATAAATATGTGGAAATTAAGCAATAGGTTTCTGATCAACTAATGGATCAAAAAAGAAATTAAGACCAGGCATGGTGGCTCACACCTGTAATCCCAGCACTTTGGGACGCCAAGGCGGGTGGATCACAAGATCAGGAGATCAAGACCATCCTGGCTAACATGGTGAAACCCCATCTCTACTAAAAATACAAAAAATTAGCTGGGCGTGGTGGCAGGCACTTTTAGTCCCAGCTACTCAGGAGGCCGAGGCAGGAGAATGGTGTTAACCCAGAAGGCAGAGCTTGCAGTGAGCCGAGATCATGCCACTGCACTCCAGCCTGGGCAAAAGAGCAAAGACTCTGTCTCAAAAAAAAAAAAAAAAAAAAAAGAGGAAATTAAAATAGAAATTAAAAATTATATTAATACAAAAGAAAATGGAAACAAAACATATGAAAGCTTGTGGAATGCAGCAAAAGCAGTAAATGCCTACATTATAAAGGAAAAAAATCCAAATACGCAAACTAACATTACGCCAAAAGGGTCTGAAAAAAGAACAAACCAAGAAAAAGTTTGTATAAGGAAGATAATAAAGATCAGGCCAGGAAAAAAAAGAAACTAGGAAAACAATGGACGAGATTAATAAACCTAAGAATTGTTATATTTTAAAAGATAAGTTGATATACCTTTCACTAAGAAAAAACCAGAAGACTCAAAATCAGAAATAAACAAGGAGCTATTACAACTAAAGACATAGAAATAAAGAGGTTAAGAAGATTACCAAGTATACACCAACAAATTGGATAACCTGGAAGGAATGGATAAATTTCTAGATACACACAATCTACTAAGACTGAATTATTAAGTAGAAAATCTGAGCAGATCAATAACAAGCAAGGAGACTGAATTAATAATTTTTTTAGGAAATCACTCACCACAAAAAGCCCAGGACCTGATGCCTTCACTGCTGAATTCTATGAAACATTTAAAGAAGAACTAATACCAATCCTTCTGAAAGTCTTCCAAAAATCAAAGAAAAAGAAATAACTTTCAAGTGAATTATATGAGGCCCTGATACCAAAGCCAGACAATACCATTACAAGAAAATTACAATCCAGTATCTCTGACGAACATAGATGCAAAAATTCTCATCAAAACACTAGTGAAACAAACTTAACAGCACATTAAAATGATTATTCACTGTGGTAAAGTGGGATTTATTAATGGATGTAAGGATGGTTCAATATATGCAAATCAATAAATTGATATACCACATTAACAGAATATAAGACAAATATCATATTAAGAGTGCATCAAGAAAAATTATCTAACAAAATTCAACATCCTTTCATGATAAAAACTACCAATAAATTAGTTACAGAAGGAATACACCTCAACATCATAAAAGCCATATGTGACAAGCCCACAGCTTACATCATACTCAATGATGAAAAGCTGAAAGCGTTTCCTCTGAGATCTGGAACAATATTCACTCTCACAACTTCTTTTTTTTTTTTTTTTTTGAGGCGGAGTCTCGCTCTGTCGCCCAAGCTGGAGTGCAGTGGCGCAATCTCGGCTCACTGCAAGCTCCGCCTCCCGGGTTCACCCCATTCTCCTGCCTCAGCCTCCCCAGTAGCTGGGACTACAGGCGCCCGCCATCTCGCCCGGCTAGTTTTTTTTTTGTATTTTTAGTAGAGACGGGGTTTCACCATGTTAGCCAGGATGGTCTCGATCTCCTGACCTCGTGATCCGCCCGTCTCGGCCTCCCAAAGTGCTGGGATTACAGGCTTGAGCCACCGCGCCCGGCCCACAACTTCTATTCAAGTAGTACTGGAAGTCCTAGCTAGAGCAATTAAGCAAGAGAAAAAAAAAGTATTAAAATCACAAAGGAAGTAAACTGTCTCTGCAGATGACATAATCTTATGCATTAAAAGCTTTAAAGGCTTCAAATAACTTTTAGAACTAATAAATGAATTCAATAAAGTTTCAGGATACAAAATCAATGTACAAAAATCAGTTGCCTTTGTAAACACTAACAATGAATTATCTGAAAAAGAAATCAAGAAAACAATCCCAATTACAATAGCACATTGTTGGAAGGAATGTAAATTGGTAAGCTATTACATAAACCAGTATGGAGGTTCCTCAAATTAATAATGGAACTATCATATAATCCACCAAGTATTCTTCTGAGTATACAGTCAAAAGAAATGAGTACACTGAAGAGATACTGCACATATTCATTGCAGCATTATTCACAGTAGCCAAATTATAAAGTCATTCTAAGTGTTCATCAGTGGATGAATGGATTAAAAACTACGGTATATTTACAAAATAAACACTATTCATCCTTTAAGAAAAGGAAATCCTGCCATTTGTGACAACATAGATGAATCTGGAGGACATTTTGCTAAGTGAAAAAAGTCTGGCACAGAAAGACAAATACTGTGAGACCTCACTTATACATGGACTCTAAAATGAAACTCATAGAAATAGAGAGTAGATGGTGGTTACTAAGGGCTGGAGAGTGGGCGTGGGGATTGGGACATATTGGTCAAGGTACAAAATGGGAGTGACATCATCAGCAAGATGGCTGACTGCAGATGCTTGGTGCTCATTCCCCCTGCAAGAAAAGACCAAGACAATGAAAATACAGCTAAGAATTGACTCGGATGTTGAAGGGAAAACACTGGAGTGCAGCAGGGGAGTGGAGATGTATCTATGGTGATTGAAACTCAGGAAGGCAGTGTGGAGGCACCTGGCCTCTGAAGTCTTGTCTCCCTCACCCAGATCAGATTGGTGCAGACAAGAGGGACTTCCACTTGCAGAGGCGGAGGAGGTGAGGGAGGAAGGTAAGCAGAAAAATCCCATCAGCCCCCACTGCTACCGTAAATACCTAAAGTCCTTAGTACAGGAGTATCATACGGTTCTCTCAAAGCCCTGTGCCCAGTTGAAAGAGCTGTTAGGGCTTCACATAGGTGCACTGCTCCAGATTAGGAGCACAAGATGTATACTCCCACCATACACCCAGTCAAGCTGCTGCAGCACAGTGCCATGTTGAGATCAGGGCCATCGCTGGAGTGTGTCTTCCTCTGGGGGCAAGTAGCCACTGCACTTCTGAAGCACTGGGGCTCCATTTTCATTGCATCAAGCCCACACTGGGTGGTGGGGAGCCAGGGGCTGACCACCACAAACCCAGCTATGTAGAGCTTGGGCCCAGGATCAGCTGTGACTCTGGTCCTGCAAAGCAGGGAAACAAACCAACCACCACTACCTACACATCCAGTTGGAAAAAAGTCTTGCAAACCCACCCAGGGTGAACTTACTCTTGAGCCAGCAGACTGCTGTGTGCCTCACTCCCCATCCCCCCAGAGCTCCCCCACTGAGCAGGTGCCATACCCCTAGGCTGGCAGAGTGGCTACATGTTCATGTCCAATGCCTGAGAAACAGCCCTGTGGCATGCCTGACCCACATAGAAATGCCCCTGCCCTGGATTGCCCAAAAACTCTGCCTGCAATTCACACCTGAGAAACAGTCCCGGGCAGAAATGTCCTCAAGTTGACCAGTGAGCTGTGCACCTGTGTTCTGGGACTGAAAAACAACTCCACAGGCCACCCCTGACAGATATGTACTCAAGCCAGTTGAGTAGCTGTGCACTGACATCCTGGGCCTGAGAAACAGCCCTGAGGGCCACCACTAAAACACACACCCTTCAGGCCAGTTAAGTAGTTGGGTGGTCATGTCCCAGGCTTGAGAAACAAAAACAGGCTGCGCCTGACAGGCATGTCCCCAGGCTGGCTAAGCAACTACATGCTTGTGCCCCAGTTGGAGTAATAGACCCTCAACCTCAGTAAGCCAGACCCCTTGGCTGACCCATCATGTGCTCTGACCTGAGAAACAGCCCAGCAAGCCTATTTCTGGGAAAGCTCCACTGCCACCACTATGTTTCTCAGCTTAAGCCACAGACACACTTACAAACATTACTAATATAGATTATAGCTGAAGAAACTATATAGAGCCTACACTACTGTGTCCACCTAGAACCAAAGCCAACATACCTCATCAAACCAACAGCCCAATACCCATCTAAAGAAATAAATCTTTTCTACAACATCTACTTCATAAAACTGGAAAGGGTGACCCTTCTGCTAGATGCATAGAAATCAATGGAAGGACACATCAAACATGAAAAAGTAAGGAAACATGACACCTTTGAGGGACCACAATTATTCTCCAGTAACAGACCCCAATCATAAGGAAATATGCAAAATGTCACAAAAAATCAGAATAATAATCAAGGAAATTTAGTGAAGATACAAAATAATACAGATAGACAATTCAATAAAATCAGAAAAACAATTCATGAATTGAATGAAAAATTCAACAACAAAGTAGATACTGGAAAAAAAAGATACAAATATGAATTCCACAGCTGAATAACTCAACTAATGAGATAAAAATGTAATTAAGAGCTTCAAAAACAGACTAGATTAAGCAGAAGAAAAAAGTCTCTGAACTAGAAGACAGTTAGTTTGAAATAACAGAGAGACCAAAGAAAAAGAGATAAAGAAAAAAGAACGATGAAAGCCTACGAATTTATGTATAGGACACCATTAAACAAACAAATATTCACATTGTGGGCATTCCAGAAGAAGAGAAGGGAAAAGGTAAAGAAAACATATTTAATAAAATAATAAATGAGAGAGAATTTGAGTTCCAAATTGCTGTGTAGAAGCTAGCTGAAGCACTGCCTAGCCTCTCTCTCTCCCAACCAACAGAATACCAAAAATACATATATACAGCACCGAAATTATTACCAGAAATATCCCAGAACTCAAATATGAAGATGAGACAGTTTCTGAAACCACAATAAAGTGAAAAAACTGAGCAATTCATTAAGAGAATTGGATTTCCACATCTATCATGCCCCTCCCCAAATTTTGCTGGTTGTCTCCTGATTCTCACTTTTTCCAAGTATGCAGAAAATTTTTTCCCAATTGTGTTTTCTAAATTGGAAAAGGTGAGATTGAGGGAGACAACCAGCTTCCCCATCATCTTGGGTTTCCTGGCAGGAGACCTACCCTGTCTTAACTCACAGGAAGCATCAAGGGAGAAATACCCCTGAGGACAGAGACAAAGCGGGAAGGCAGGAATATCATCCCCAGCCTTGGAAACTCTGCCCCATAACTCAGCCTAAGGAGCTGTCAGATCAGAGTGACTGTTCAGTAGCACTGTGAAAGTTCATCCCACAGGTTCCCTGGGCACAAACCCCCTAGCCAACCTTCCCATACTGCTAGGATATCATGGACCTCCCTCATTCAGGAGGGGCAGAGCTCCACCTGAGGCAAACCTTAGCCTAAGATGCCATCCAGAGCCAAAACGGAGTCAGGATCCTAGTGGTAAAGTACGTCTAAGTAAATATATCGAATAAAAACCAAAACAAGCTAGAGATGACTGGAATAAATAATGAATCATTCAATGCAAAGACATAGACATACAAACATAAGAAACAACAGCAAACAGGGAATCATGATCATTACAAATTAACAAAGTAAGGAACCAGTAACTGACCCTAACAAGATAAGTTTGTTTTTTGTGATTTTTTGTTTTTAAAGCTCATCAGCTATTGTTAGTGTTTGTGTATTTTATGTGTGGCCCAAGACAATTCTTCCAATGTGGCCAGGGAAGCCAAAAGACTGAATACCCCTGGTCAAAAGTCAAAGATAGGCCAAGGGTGGTAGTTCACGCCTGCAATCCCAGCACTGTGGGAGGCTGAGGTGGGCAGATCACAAGGTCAAGAGATTGAGATCATCCTGGACAACATGGTGAAACCCCATCTCCACTAAAAATACACAAATTAGGTGGGTGTGGTGGCATGCACCTATAGTCCCAGCTACTCAGGAGGCTGAGGCAGGAAAATCGCTTTAACCCAGAAGGTGGAGATTTTAGTGAGCCGATATTGTGCCACTGCACTCCAGCCTGGTGACAGAGCAAGACTCCATCTCAAAAAAAAAAAAAAAAGGCAAAGATAAATGTATGATGTACTGATATGAAGATGAGACAGTTTCTGGAACCACAGCAAAGTGAAAAAAAATGGAGCAACTCAAGAGAGAATTAGATTTCCACATCCATCATGCCCCTTCACCAATTTTGCTGGTTATCCACCTAATTCTCACTTTAGCCAAGTATGCAGAAAAATTATCCCCAACTTGTGGTTTCTAAACTGGAAAAAGTGAGATTGAGGCAGACAACCAGCTTCTCCATCATCTTGAATTCCCTGGCAGTAGAGAATTGACCACATGTGAGAACACAAAACAAGTGTCAAAAAATTTGAAAAAACTGAAATCATATCAAAAATCTTATCTGACCACAACAGAATAAAACTAGAAATCAATTTTTATTTTTTTAAAGGGACATTTCAAATCATACAAATACATGGA
Organism: Trachypithecus francoisi; assembly: GCF_009764315.1. NCBI lineage: Eukaryota > Metazoa > Chordata > Mammalia > Primates > Cercopithecidae > Trachypithecus > Trachypithecus francoisi. Next base: position 54,979,274 of record NW_022681458.1, on the reverse strand, counting down.
AATTAAACAACATGCTCCTAAACAATCCATGGGTAAGAAGAAATTAAGAAATAAATTTCAAAATTCCTTGAAAGAAATGAAAATAGGACACAACATACCAAATCCTATGGGATACAGCAAAAGCAGTATTGAGAGGTAACTCTAGGCCAGGCACAGTGGCTCACTCCTGTAATCCCAGCACTTTGGGAGGCCAAGGTGGGTGGATCACGAGATCAAGAGATTAAGACCATCCTGGCTAACATGGTGAAATCCTGTCTCTACTAAAAATAGAAAAATTAGCCTGACATAGTGGATGGCACCTGTAGTCCCAGCAACTTGGGAGGCTGAGGAAGGAGAATGGCGTGAACCTGGGAGTCGGAGCTTACAGTGAGCCAAGATTGTGCCACTGGACTCCAGCCTGGGCAACAGAGCAAGACTCCATCAAAAAAAAAAAAAAAAAAGGAGAGAAGATCCAAATAAAGATAGAAATGAACAAGCAGATTTCACAATTGATACCACAGAAATACAAAAGGCCATTAGAGATTATTATAAACTATATGCTGATAAGTTTGAAAGCCTAGAGGAAATGAATAAATCTTTGACAAGTCAACCTACCAAGATTAAACCAAGAAGAAATAGAAAAGTTGAATAGAACAATAACAAGTAATGAGGTTGAATCAGTAATTAAAAGTCTTCCAACAATAAAAAGTCCATGACCAGATGGCTTCACCACTGAATTCTACCAAACTTTTAAAGAAGAATTAATACCAATTATTCTCAAACTATTCCAAAAAATTGAAGTAAAGAGAACACTTTCTAACTCATTCTATGAGAGCAGCATAACTCTGATACCAAAACAAATAAGGACACAAAAAACAGAAAAGAAAGTTACAGGTTGATATTCCTGATGAACATAGACACAAAAACCCTAACATGACATAATAAACTAAATCCACCAACACATCAAAAAGATACACCATGATAAAATGGGATTTATCTCAGGAATGCACAGATGGTTCAACATACAGAAATCAATGAACGTCCTCATTACATAAGCAGAATGAAGAATAAAAATCATATGATCATCTCAATAGAATAAGTATTTTATAAAACCTAAATATCATTCATGATATAAACTGTCAATAAATTAGATATACAAGGAAATTAGATATACAATGTCAATAAATTAGATATATAATAAAGGCCATATATGAAAACCCTACAGCTAACATCATACTGAATGGGGGAAAGCTGAAAACTCTTTCTCTAAAAACTAGAACACAAGGGTGTCCACTCATACCACTCTTATTTAATATAGTACTGGAATCCTAGTCAGAGCAACTAGGCAGGAGAAAGAAACCTAAATATACCTAAACTGGAAAGACAGAAGTCAGATTGTTCCTGTTTGAAGATTGTATGGTCTTAATATAGAAAAACCTAAAAGCTCTATCAAAAAAGTCTTCAAATTAATTAATAAATACAGTGAAGTTACAGGCTACAAAATCAACTTACAAAAGTTGGTAGTGTTTCAATACACGAATAATGAACTAGTTGAAAAACAAAGAAAAAAGGTAATCCCATTTACAATAGTTACCAAAAAAAAAAAAACAACAACAACAACAACAACAACAAAACAAACCCAAAAACCTAAAATACCTAGAAATAAATTTAACCACATAGGTGAAAGACCTATACAATGAAAACTACATAACACTGATAAAAGTAATTGAAGAAGACATAAGCAAATGAAAAGGTATCTCACACTCACGGATAAGAATATTGTTAAGATGACTATACTACTCAAAGCAATCTACAGATTCAATGTAATCCCCATCAAATACCAAGATGTTATTCACAGAAATAGAAAAATAATCTTAAAGTTTGTGTGGAACCACAGAAGACTCCAAAGAGCAAAAATAACAAAGCTGGAAACATCACACTACCTGATTTCAAAATATACTGCAAAGCCATAGTAACCAAAACAGCATGGCATTGGCATAAAACAGACACACAGACCAATGTAACAGAACAGAGAACCCAGAAATTAATACACATATTTATAGCCAACTGATTTTTGACAACAGTGCTAATGACACCCATTAAAGACAGTCTCTTCAATAAATGATAATGGGAAAATGGTATTTAAATCCAAATAATGAAATTAGAGCCCCATCTCTCATGCTATACAAAAATCAACTCAAAACAGATTGAATTCAGACTATAAATTTTAAAACTTCTAGAAGAAAACATAGCAGAAATGATTCAGGACATTGGTCTGGGCAAAGATTTTTTGTGTAAAATCTTCAAAAGCACAGGCAACAAAAGCAAAAATAAACAAATGGGATTATATCACACTAAATAGCTTCTACAGGCCGGGCGCGGTGGCTCAAGCCTGTAATCCCATCACTTTGGGAGGCCGAGACGGGCGGATCACGAGGTCAGGAGATCGAGACCATCCTGGCGAACACTGTGAAACCCCGTCTCTACTAAAAAATACAAAAAAACTAGCCGGGCGAGGTGGCGGGCGCCTGTAGTCCCAGCTACTCGGGAGGCTGAGGCAGGAGAATGGCGTGAACCCGGGAGGCGGAGCTTGCAGTGAGCTGAGATCCAGCCACTGCACTCCAGCCCCGGCGACAGAGTGAGACTCGGTCTCAAAAAAAAAAAAAAAAAAAAAGCTTCTACAGAACAACAAAAACAATCAACAAAGTGAAGAGGAAACCTATATGATGGGAGAAAATATATGCAAACTATTCATCCAATGGAATATTTAGAATATAGAAGTAACTCAAACATCTCAACAACCAAAATTTCAATTAAAATGTGCAAATAATCTGAGCAGACATTTCTCAAAAAATGACATACATGGCCAACAAGTATATGAAAAAATGTTCATCAATAATCATCACAAAATGCAAATCAAAATCACAATGAGGTATCATCTCACCCCAGTTAGGATGGCTACCAGAAAGACAAACAATAACAAATGCTGGTGAGTATGCAGGGAAAGGGGTATTCTTATACACTGTTTGTTGGAATGTAAATTAGTACAGGCATTATGGAGAAGAGCATGGAAGTTCCTCCAAAAACTACCAAAAGAAAAACCATATGATCCAGCAATCTTATTCCTGCACATTTATCTAAAGGAAATGAATATATATACACACACATATATGTATATATTTTTTATTTTTTTAATTATACTTTAAGTTCTAGGGTACATGTGCACAATGTGCAGGTTTGTTACATATATATACATGTGCCATGTTGGTGTGCTGCACCCATCAACTTGTAAACACCCATCAACTCGTCATTTACATCAGTTATAACTCTCAATGACATCCCGCCACCCTCCCCCCTCCCCACAATGGACCCTGGTGTGTGATGTTCCCCTTCCTGTGTCCAAGTGATCTCATTGTTCAATTCACACCTATGAGTGAGAACATGTGGTGTTTGGTTTTCCATTCATGCGATAGTTTGCTGAGAATGATGGTTTCCAGCTGCATCCATGTCCCTACAAAGGACAGGAACTCATCCTTTTCTATGGCTGCATAGTATTCCATGGTGTATATGTGCCACATTTTCTTAATCCAGTCTGTCACTGATGGACCTTTGGGTTGGTTCCAAATCTTTGCAATTGTGAATAGTGCCACAATAAACATACATGTGCATGTGTCTTTATAGCAGCATTATTTACGATCCTTTGGGTATACATAACCAGTAATGGGATAGCTGGGTCATATAGTATTTCTAGTTCTAGATCCTTGAGAAATCGCCATACTGTTTTCCACAATGGTTGAACTAGTTTACAATCCCACCAACAGTGTAGCACTCTTCCTATTTCTCCACATCCTCTCCAGCACCTGTTGTTTCCTGATCTTTTAATGATTGACATTCTAACTGGTGTGAGATGGTATTTCATTGTGGTTTTGATTTGCAATTCTCTGATGGCCAGTAATGATGAGCATTTTTTCATGTGTCTGTTGGCTGTATGAATGTCTTCTTTTGAGAAATGTCTGTTAATATGCTTTGCCCACTTTTTGATGGGGTTTTTCATTTTTTTCTTGTAGATTTGATTGAGTTCTTTGTAGGTTCTGGATACCAGCCCTTTGTCAGATGAGTAGATTGCAAAAATTTTCTCCCATTCTGTAGGGTACCTGTTCACTCTGATGGTAGTTTCTTTTGCTGTGCAGAAGTTCTTTAGTTTAATTGGATCCCATTTGTCAATTTTGGCTTTTGTTGCCATTGCTTTTGGTGTTTTAGACATGAAGTCCTTGCCCATGCCTATATCCTGAATCGTATTGCCTATGTCTTCTTCTAGGGTTTTTAGGGTTTCAGGTCTAACATTTAAGTCTCTAATCCATTTTGAATTAATTTTCATATAAGGTGTAAGGAAAGGATCCAGTTTCAGCTTTCTACTTATGGCTAGCCAATTTTCCCAGCACCATTTATTAAATAGGGATTCCTTTCCCCATTTCTTGTTTTTGTCAGGTTTGTCAAAGATCGGATGGCTGTAGATGTGTGGTATTATTTCTGAGGGCTCTGTTCTGTTCCATTGGTCTATATCTCTGTTTTGGTACCAGTACCATGCTGTTTTGGTTACTATAGCCTTGTAGTATAGTTTGAAGTCAGATAGCATGATGCCTCCAGCTTTGTTCTTTTGACTTAGGATTCTCTTGGCAATGTGGGCTCTTTTTTGATTCCATACGAACTTAAAGTAGCTTTTTCCAATTCTGTGAAGAAAATCATTGGTAGCTTAATAGGGATGGCATTGAATCTATAAATTACCTTGGGCAGTATGACCATTTTCACAGTATTGACCTTTCCTATCCATGAGTATGGAATGTTCTTTCATTTGTTTGTGCCCTCTTTTATTTCATTGAGCAGTGGTTTGTAGTTCTCCTTGAAGAGGTCGTTCACATCCCTTGTAAGTTCAATTCCTAGGTATTTTATTCTCTTTGTAGCAATTGTGAATGGGAATTCTGTCATGATTTGGCTCTCTGTTTGTCTATTACTGGTGTATAAGAACACTTGTGATTTTTGCACATTGATTTTGTATCCTGAGATTTTGCTGAAGTTGCTTACCAGCTTAAAGAGATTTTGGGCTGAGACAATGGGGTTTTCTAAATATACAATCATGTCATCTGCAAACAGGGACAATTTGACTTCTTCTTTTCCTAACTGAATACCCTTCTTTACTTCTTTCTCTTGCCTGATTGCCCTAGCCAGAACTTCCAACACTATGTTGAATAGAAGTGGTGAGAGAGGGCATCCCTGTCTTGTGCCAGTTTTCAAAGGGAATTTTTCCAGTTTTTGCCCATTCAGTATGATATTGGCTGTGGGTTTCTCATAAAGAGCTCTTATTATTTTGAGATATGTTCCATCAATACCGAATTTATTGAGAGTTTTTAGCATGAAGGGCTGTTGAATTTTGTCAGAGGCCTTTTCTGCATCTATTGAGATAATCATGTGATTTTTGTCCTTGGTTCTGTTTATATGCTGGATTACGTTTATTGATTTGTGTATGTTGAACCAGCCTTGCATCCCAGGGATGAAGCCCACTTGATCATGGTGGATAAGCTTTTTGATGTGCTGCTGGATTCAGTTTGCCTGTATTTTATTGAGGATTTTTGCATCGATGTTCATCAGGGATATTGGTCTAAACTTCTCTTTTTTTTTTTGCTGTGTCTCTGCCAGGCTTTGGTATCAGGATAATGTTGGCCTCATAAAATGAGTTAGGGAGGATTCCCTCTTTTTCTATTGATTGGAATAGTTTCAGAAGGAATGGTACCAACTCCTCCTTGTACCTCTGGTAGAATTTGGCTGTGAATCCGTCTGGTCCTGGACTTTATTTGGTTGGTAGGCTATTAATTATTGCCTCAATTTCAGAACCTGCTATTGGTCTATTCAGGGATTCAACTTCTTCCTTGTTTAGTCTTGGGAGAGTGTAAGTGTCCAGGAAATTATCCATTTCTTCTAGATTTTCTAGTTGATTTGCGTAGAGGTGTTTATAGTATTCTCTGATGGTAGTTTGTATTTCTGTGGGGTCGGTGATGATATCCCCTTTATCATTTTTTATTGTGTCTATTTGATTCTTCTCTCCTTTCTTCTTTATTAGTCTTGCCAGCAGTCTATCAATTTTGTTGATCTTTTTTTTAAAAAAAGCTCCTGGATTCATTGATTTTTTGGAGGGTTTTTTGTGTCTCTATCTCCTTCAGTTCTGCTCTGATCTTAGTTATTTCTTGCCTTCTGCTAGCTTTTGAATGTGTTTGCTCTTGCTTCTCTAGTTCTTTTAATTGTGATGCTAGGGTGTCAATTTTAGATCTTTCCTGCTTTGTCTTGTGGGCATTTAGTGCTATAAATTTCCCTCTACACACCGCTTTGAATGTGTCCCAGAGATTCTGGTATGTTGTATCTTTGTTCTCATTGGTTTCAAAGAACATCTTTATTTCTGCCTTCATTTACTTATGTACCCAGTGGTCATTCAGGAGCAGGTTGTTCAGGTTCCAAGTGGTTGAGCGGTTTTGATTGAGTTTCTTAGTCCTGATTCTAGTTTGATTGCACTGTGGTCTGAGAGACAGTTTGTTATAGTTTCTGTTCTTTTATATTTGCTGGGAGTGCTTTACTTCCAACTATGTGGTCAATTTTGGAATAAGTGCAATGTGGTGCTGAGAAGAATGTATATTCCATTGATTTGGGGTGGAGAGTTCTGTAGATGTCTATTAGTTCTGCTTGGTTCAGAGCTGAGTTCAATTCCTGGATATCCTTGTTAACTTTCTGTCTCGTTGATCTGTCTAATGTTGACAGGGGGGGTGTTGAAGTCTCCCATTATTATTGTATGGGAGTCTAAGTCTCTTTGTAAGTTTCTAAGGATGTGCTTTATGAATCTAGGTGCTCCTGTATTGGGTGCCTTATATTTAGGATAGTTAACTCTTCCTGTTGAATTGATCCCTTTACCATTATGTAATGGCCTTCTTTGTCTCTTTTGATCTTTGATGGTTTAAAGTCTGTTTTATCAGAGACTAGGACTGCAAACCCTGCTTTTTTTTGTTCTCCATTTGCTTGGTAGATCTTCCTCCATCCCTTTATTTTGAGCCTATGTGTCTCTCTGCATGTGAGATGGGTCTCCTGAATACAGCAAACTGATGGGTCTTGACTCTTTATCCTATTTGCCAGTCTGTGTCTTTTAATTGGACCATTTAGTCCATTTACATTTAAGGTTAATATTGTTATGTGTGAACTTAATCCTGTCATTATGATATTAGCTGGTTATTTTGCTCGTTAGTTGATGCAGTTTCTTCCTAGCATTGATGATCTTCATATTTTGGCATGTTTTTGCAATGGCTGGTACCGATTGTTCTTTTCCATTTTTAGTGCTTCCTTCAGGGTCTCTTGTAAGGCAGGCCTGCTGGTGACAAAATCTCTAAGCATTTGCTTGTCTGTAAAGGATTTTATTTCTCCTTCACTTATGAAACTTAGTTTGGCTGGATATGAAATTCTGGGTTGAAAATTCTTTTCTTGAAGAATGTTTAATAATCTCTTCTGGCTTGTAGAGTTTCTGCCAAGAGATCTGCTCTTAGTCTGATGGGCTTTCCTTTGTGGGTAACCCGACCTTTCTCTCTGGGTGCTCTTAACATTTTTTCCTTCATTTCAACTTTGGTGAATCTGACAATTATGTGTCTTGGAGTTGCTCTTCTCAAGGAGTATCTTTGGTGTTCTCTGTATTTCCTGAATTTGAATGTTGGCCTTCCTTCCTAGGTTGGGGAAGTTCTCCTGGATGATATCCTGAAGAGTGTTTTCCAACTTGTTTCCATTTTCCCCCTTAATTTCAGGCACACCAATCAGACGTAGATTTGGTCTTTTCACATAATCCCATATTTCTTGGAGGCTTTGTTCACTGCTTTTTCCTCTTTTTTCTCTAGACTTCTCTTCTCACTTCATTTCATTCATTTGATCTTCAATCACTGATACTCTTTCTTCCAGTTGATCGAGTCGGTTACTGAAGCTTGTGCATTTGTCACGTATTTCTCGTGTCATAGTTTTCATGTCTATCAGTTTGTGTATGGCCTTTTCTGCATTGTTTATTCTAGTGATCCATTCTTCCATTCTTTTTTCAAGATTTTTAGCTTCTTTGTGCTGGATACGTAGTTCCTCCTTTAGCTCCAAGAAGTTTGATCGACCGAAGCCGCCTTCTCTCAACTCGTCAAAGTCATTCTCCATCCAGCTTTGATCCGTTGCTGGCGATGAGCTGCATTCCTTTGGAGGGGGAGATGTGCTCTGATTTTTTGAATATCCAGCTTTTCTGCCCTGCTTTGTCCCCATCTTTGTGGTTTTATCTGCCTTTGGTCTTTGATGATGGTGATGTACTGATGGGGTTTTGGTGTGGGTGTCCTTTCTGTTTGTTAGTTTTCCTTCCAACAGTCAGGACCTTCAGCTGCAGGTCTGTTGGACTTTGCTTGAGGTCCACTCCAGACCCTGTTTGCCTAGGTATCAGCAGCGAAGGCTGCAGAAGATAGAATATTGCTGAACAGTGAGTGTTGCTGTCTGATTCTTGCTCTGGAAACTTTGTCTCAGAGGTGTGCCCAACCATGTGAGGTGTGAGGTGTTGGTCTGCACCTAGTGGGGGATATCTCCCAGTTAGGTTACTCAAGGGTCAGGGACCCACTTGAGCCTGCAGTCTGTCCGTTCTCATATCTCAACCTCCATGCTGGGAGAACCACTGCTCTCTTCAAAGCTGTCAGACAGGGTCATTTACAGCTGCAGAGGTTTCTGCTGTTTTTTGTTTAGCTATGCCCTGTCCCCAGAGGTGGATTCTACAGAGGCAGGCAGGTTCCTTGAGCTGTGGTGGGTTCCACCCTATTGGACCTTCCAGGCTGCTTTGTTTACCTACTTAAGCCTCAGCAATGGCAGGTGCCCCTCCCCTAGTCTCGCTGCTGCCTTGCAGTTAGATCTCAGACTGCTGTGCTAGAAATGAGGGAGGCTCCATGGGCATGGGACCCTCTGGGCCAGGTGTGGGATATAATCTCCTCTTGTGCCATTTGCTAAAACCCTTGGTAAAGCATAGTATTAGGGTAGGAGTTACCTGATTTTCCAGGTGTTGTGTGTCTCAGTTTCCCTTGGCTAGGAAAAGGGATTCCCTTCCCCCTTGCACTTCCTAGGTGAGGCGATGCCTTGCCCTGCTTCAGCTCTCGCTGGTCGGGCTGCAGCAACTGACCAGCACCAATTGTCTGGCTCTCTCCAGTGAGATGAACCCAGTACCTCAGTTGAAAATGCAGAAATCCCCCGTTTTCTGTGTCACTCGCGCTGAGAGCTGGAGGCTGGAGCTGTTCCTATTTGGCCATCTTGCTCCGGGAACCAGGAATATATTGAAGAGACATCTGCACCCTCAGATTTATTGCAGCACTACTTACATTAGCCAAAATATGAAATAAGCCTAGGTGCTCAATAACAGATGAATGGAAGAAGAATATGTGGTTTATGTACACAATGGAATAGTCTGTAGCCATGAAAAAGAATGAAATTGTGTCATTTATGGCAACGTGGATTGAACTGGAGGATATTAAGTGAAATACACCAGGAACAGAAAGTTAAACACTGCATGTTCTCATGCACATATGGAAGCTAAAACGTTGTTCTCATAGAAGTAAAAATAGAACAAAGGATCCTAGAGGCTGGGAAGCATGGGGCGAAGGTGGGAATAGGGAGAGAATTGTTAAAAGACACAAAATTACAGCTGGATAGAAGGAATAAGTTCTAGTATTCTATAGCACTGTAAGATGACTATAGTTAAAAACATATATATAATATATATAGTTAACATAACATATATATATAACATATATAGTTTCAAATAGCTAGAAGGATACTGAATGTGCTCAACACAAAGACATAACAAATGTTTGAGATAAATATGTTAATTATCCTAACCTAATTACTATACACTATATGTCTCTAAACATCACTATGTACCCCATAAATATGTATATTATGTGCCAATTAAAAATGTGAAAAATTAAAAAGGTTAAGAAGCTTCAGTTAATAAAAGAAATAAATTCCTGAGATGAATTGACTAGCGTAGTGACTATAATATTGTATACTTTAAAATTGCTAAGAGAGTAACTTTAAATATTCCCACCACAAAAAAACTGATAAATATATATGATGATATGTTAATTTGATTCAAATATTATGCAATGTGGTACATACATCAAGCACTTTTTATACAATATATACAATTTTTGTCAATTAAAAGAAGAAAAAGGCTGGACATGGTGGCTCACATCTGTAATCCCAGCACTTTGGGAGACCAAGGCAGGTGGATCACGAGGTCAGGAGATCGAGACCATCCTGGCTAACACAGTGAAACCCCATCTCTACTGAAATTGAAAAAAAAAAAGAAAAAATTAGCCAGGCATGGTGTCAGGCACCTGTTAGTCCCAGTTACTCAGGAGGCCAAGACAGGAGAATGGTGTGAACCTGGGAGACAGAGCTTGCAGTAAGCCGAGATTGTGCCATTGCACTCCAGCCTGGGTGACAGAGCAAACTCCATCTCAAAAAAAAAAAAAAAAAAAGAAAGAAGAAGAAGAAGAAGAAGAAGAAGAAGAAGAAGAAGAAGAAGAAGAAGAAGAAGAAGAAGAAGAAGAAGAAGAAGAAGAAGAAAATAATTAAGGTGATAAAATGAATGTGCTTAGATCACTCTGAAAGTAGTGTCAAGAATGCATGGGAGGGAAGGGAAGATCCAGATTTTGTCCAGTGGAGAACCAACTTATACAATTTTAGGAGTTCTTTTTAAAAAAGCAACATTCCACAAGTAGATATAAAACACAGGATGACAGAAGATGCCCAACTAGAAGCAGCTGCAGTCTGCAGCTCTCATGAAGAAAAATGAAAACAGTGAGTGAATTCTGTACTTTCAGCTGAAATTTCCAGGTCCTCACATTGGGACTGACTAGGCAGATGGCTCAACCCACGGAGACTGGCAAGAAGCAAGGTGGAGTGATGGCCCACCTGGGAGCAGCAAGGAGCTGAAGGATCCTCCATTGCCAGCCAAGAAAAGTGGTGAGTAATTATGTGGCCCCGCCTGGGAAACCACGCTTATCCCATGGATCTTTTCAATACATGGATCAGGAGATTCCTTTGTGAACCCACACCACCAGGGCCTTGGGTGCGATGCACAGAGCTGTATAGAGTCTTGGCAGAACAACCTCTTAAGCTCACACAGAAACTCAGGAGTTTTACACACTCTGACACCAAGAATCCTGGCAAGGTGGGAGATCTACTCATATACTTCCCGAGGAAGAGGGCTTAATCCAGAAGCCAAGCAGCAATGTTCTGTGGGCCCCATTTCCATGGTACCTCATCAGTTAAGACCCACTGGCCTGGAATTCCAGAGAGCCACTGCAACAGGATGGAAACTGCCTGAGATGGATGAGTTCTCAAGGGGAAGGATGGCCACCATTTCTAAGGTTAGGTCAACTCAGTCATTCTAGCTTGCTGGGTCTGGGGAGTCCAGGCAGTCTGGATGAGAAGGAATCCCCCATAGTGCAGCACAGCTGCTGTGCCAGATTGTGGCCAGATTGCTTTTTTTAAGTGGGACCCCACTTGATTTCTCTTCACTGGCCAGGGCCTCCCTGTGGAAATTTTAGCAACTCCAGTTAGGGTTATATAGACAGAACTCTGATCTCTCCCTTGGATGAAGACTGCAGGGGGAGGGCCATCTGACATCTCTATGGTTTAGTCAACTCGGCCTTTCCAGTTTGCTGGCTCTGAAGATTCAGGTGGTACAGATGAGGAAGGGTTCTCCCAGTGCAGGACACCTGCTCTACCAAAAAGCAGCCAGACTGCTGCTTTAAGCAGGTCCTTGATCCCATCCTTCCTGACTGGGTGAGAATTCCTAACAGAGGTCTCCAGACAACTCCTACAGGAGCATCTGGGCCAGCAACAGGTCAATACTCCACCTAGGATGGAGCTCCCAGAGAAAGGAGCAGATTGCCATCTTTGCTGTTTTGCAGCCTTCTCTGGTGATACCTCCAAGTAAGGGAAAAATCAAGGCAAGTAGGGTTTGGAGTCACCACCCAGCAAATCACAGCAGCCCTACAGAAATGGGGCCTGACTGTTAAACAGAAAGCAACAACAATAGTAACATCAACAAAAAATGAAAGACCCTGCAAAACCCTCAAAGTTTAGAAACCTCAAAAATAGAAGGTAAATAAGCCCACAAATATGAAAAAGAATCAATGCAAAAAAAAGCTGAAAACTCAAAAAGCCAGAGTGCTGCTTTTCCTCCAAATGACCACAACACTTCTCCAGCAAGGGCACAGAACTGGGCTGAGGTTGAGATGGCTGAATTGACAGAAGTAGGCTTCAGAAGGTGGGTAATAATGAACTTCACTGAGCTAAAGGAGCATGTTCTAACCCAATGAAAAGAAGCTAAGAATCATGATAAAACATTACAGGAGCTGATAACCAGAATAGCCAGTTTAAAGAAGAATATAAATAACCTGATAGAGCTGTAAAACACAATACGAGAACTTCACAAAACAATCACAAGTAACAATAGCAAAGCAGACTAACAGGAGGGAAGAATCTCAGAGCTTGAAGACTATCTTTCTGAAATAAGACCAACAAAAATAGAGAAAAAAGAATGAAAAGAAATGAACAAAGTCTCTGAGAAATATGAAGCTATGTATAAAGTCTGAACCTACAACTGACTGGGGTACCTAAAATAGACAGGGAGAATGGAACCAAGTTGGAAAACATACTTCAGGATATCATCAAGAAGAATTTCCCCAACCTAGCAAGACAGGCCAACATTCAAATTCAGGAAATCCAGAGAACCTCAGTAAGATACTCCATAAGAAATTCAACCCCAAGACACATAATCATCAGATTCTCTTAAGTTTGAAATGAAAGAAAAAATGTTAAGGGCAGCTGGAGAGAAAGACCAGGTTACCCACAAAGGGAAACCCATAAGACTAACAGTGGATCTCTCAGTGGAAATCCTACAAGCTAGAAGAGACTGAGGGTCAATATTCAAGATCTTTAAAGAAAATAATTTCCCACTCAGAATTTCATATCAGCCAAACTAAGCTTCATAAGTGAAGGAGAAAGAAGAACTTTTTCAGACAAGCAAATGCTGAGAGAATTCATCACTACCAGGCCTGCTTTGCAAGAGGTCCTGAAGGAAGCACTAAATATGAAAAAAACCTAACGAGGCACTACAAAAGCACACTGAAGTACACAGACCAGTGCCACCACGAAGCAAGCATATAAACAAGTCTGCAAAATAACCAGTTAGTATCATGAAGACAGGATCAAATCCACACATATCAATACTAACCTTAAATGTAAATGGGTTAAATGCTCCAATTAAAAGACAAAGAATGGCAAGCTGGATCGTGTATAGACTCATCAGTATGCTGTCTTCAAGAGACCCATCTCATGTGCAAAGACACACAGGCTCAAAATTAAGGGATGCAGGAAAATTTACCAAGCAAATGGAAAACAAAAAGAAGAGGGGTCACAACCCTAGTTTCTGACAAAACAGACTTGAAACCAACAAAGATCAAAAAAGACAAAGAAAAGCATACATGATAATAAAGGGTTTAATTCAACAAGGAGACCTAACTATACTAAATATATATGCACCCAATACAGAAGCACCCAGATTTATAAAGCAAGTTCTTAGAGAACTGCAAAGAGACTTAGACTCCCACACAATAATAGTGGGAGACTTTAACAACCCACTGACAATATTAGATCACTGAGACAGAAAATTAACAAAGATATTCGGACCTGAACTCAACTCTGGGTGCAGTGGATCTGATAGATATCTACAGAACTCCCCACACCGAAGCAACAGAATATACATTTTTATCACCATATGGCACTTACTCTAAATTGATCACATAATTGGAAGTAAAACATACCTCAACAAATTCAAAGGAAATGAAATCATAATAGTCTCTCAGACAGCAATGCAATCAAACTAGAACTCAAGACTATGAAATTCACTGAAAACCACACAACTACATGGAAATTGAACAACCTTCTCCTGAATGACTTCTGGGTAAATAATGAAATTAAGGCAGAAATCAAGAAGTTCTTTGAAACTAATGAGAATAAAGGAACAATGAACCAGAATCTCTGGGATATGGCTAAAGTAGTGTTAAGAGGGAAATTTATAGCAGCAAATTCCCACATCAAAAAGCTGGAAAGATTTCAAATTAACAAGCTAATATCACAACTAAAAGAACTAGAGAACCAAGATCAAACAAACACCAAAGCTGGAAAGCAATACATAACCAAGATCAGAGCAAAAACTGAAGGAGATAGAAACACAAAAATGCTTCAAAAAATCAATGAATCCAGGAGCTGAGTTTTAAAAACATCAATTAATAGAATACTAGCTACATTAATAAAGAAAAGAGAGAAAAATCAAATAGACACAATCAGAAATGGTAAGGGGGATTATCACCACTGACCTCAGAGAAATACAAGCAATCATCAAAGAATACTAGAAACACCTCTATGCACATAAACTAAAAAATCTAGAAGAAATGGATAAATTCCTACACACATACAGCCTTCCACGACTGAACCAGGAAGAAACTGAACTCCTGAATAGACCAATAATGAGTTCTGAAATTAAGGCAGTAACAAATACCCTACCAACCAAAAAAAGCCCTGGAGCAGATGGATTTACAGCTGAATTCTACCACAGGTACAAAGAAGAGGTGGTACCATTTCTTTCTCTTTTTCTTTTTTAATTTTATTTTAAGTTCTGGGATACAAGGGCAGAATATGATAGTACCATTTTTGCTGAAATTATTCTAAACAATTGAAAAGGAGGGACTCCTTCCTAACTCATTTCATGAGGCCAGCATCATCCTAAGACCAAAACCTGGCACAGTTAAAAAGAAAAAAAAATTCAGGCCAATATTCCTGATGAACATTATGCAAAAATCCTTAATAATATACTGGCAAACGAAATCCAGCCGCACATCAAAAAATTTATCCACTACGATCAAGTTGGCTTCATCCCCAGGACGCAAGGTTGGTTCAACATATGCAAATCAATAAATGTGATTCATCACATAAGCAGAATTGGAGACAAAAGCCACATGATTATCTTAATAGATACTGAAAAGGCCTTCATGTTAAAAGCTCCCAATAACTAGGTATTGAAGGAACATACTTCAAAATAATAAAAGTCATATATGGCAAAACCATAGCCAATATTATACTAAAGGCAAAATCTGGAAGCCTTTCTCTTGAAAACCAGCACAAGACAAAGATGTCCTCTCTCACCACTCCTATTTAACATGGTATTGGAGTTTCTGGCCAGGGCAATCAGGGGAGAGAAAGAATTAAAGGGTATTTAAATAGGGAGAAAGGAATTCAAATTATCTTTGTTTGCAGATGGCATGGTTCTATTTCTAGAAAAAAATCCCATCATGTCAGCCCCAAAACTTCTTAAGCTGATAAGCAACTTCAGCAAAGTCTCAGGATAAAAAAATTAAATGTGCAACAATCTCTAGCATTCCTGTACACCAACAACAGGCAAGCAGAGAACCAAATCATGAATGACCTCCCATTTACAATTTCTATAAAAAGAATAAAATATCTAGGAATACAGCTAATAAGGGAAGTGAAGAACCTCTTCAAAGAGAACTACAAATCACCGCTCAAGGAAATCAGAGAGGACACAAATGAAAAAACATTCTATGCTCATGGATAGAAAGAATCAATATTGCAAAAATGGCCATATTGCCCAAAGTAATTTATGGATTCTATGCTATTCCTACTAAACTACCATTGAAATTCTTCACATAATTAGAAAAAACTATTTTAAAATTCATATGGAACAAAAAGAGCCCAAACAGCTAAGGCAATCCTAGCAAAAAGAACAAAACTGAAGGCATTACACCGCCTGACTTCAATCTGTACTACAAGGATACAGTTATCAAAACAGCATGGTACTGGTACAGAAACAGACACACAGATATTGGAACAGAATAGAAAACTCAGAAATAAGATCACACACCTACAACCACCTGATCTTCGATAAACCTGACGAAAAAACAAAAAAGCAATGGGAAAAGGATTGTCTGTTTAATAAATGGTGCTGGGAGAACTGGCTAGCCAAATGCAGCAAATTGAAACTGGACCCCCTCCTTACGCCTTATAAAAAATTAACTAAAGAGGAATTAAAGACTTAAATGTAAAACCCCAAACTATAAAAACCCTAGAAACAAATCTAGCAATACCATTCAGGAAATAGGCATGGGAAAAGATTTCATGATGAAAATGCCAAAAGCAATTGCGACAAAAATCAAAATTGACAAATGAGTTGTAGTTAAACTAAAGAGCTTCTGCACAGCAAAAGAAACTATCATTAGAGTGAACAAAAAAATCTACAGAATGGGAGAAAAATTTCTTTGTCCACTGACAAAGGTCTAATATACAAGTTTTACAAGAAATTTAAATTTATGAGAAAAAAACAACCCCATTAAAAAGTAGGCAAAGGAATAAACAGACCCTTCTCAAAAGAAGACATTTGTGTGGCCAAATATATGAAAAAAAGCTAAACATCACTGATCATTAGTAAAATGTGAGTCAAAACCCCAATGAGATACCATCACATGCCTGTCAGAATGGTGATTATTAAAAAGTCTAGAAACAATAGATGCTCGTGAGGTTGTGGAGAAAAATTGACACTTTTCACTGTTGGTGGGAATGTAAATTACTTCAACCATTAGGGAAGACAGTGTGGTGGTTCTTCAGAGATCTAGAGGCAGAAATACCATCTGACTTAGCAATTCCATTACTGGGTATATATGCAAAGGAATATAAATTATTCTATTATAGAAGGGGGAAGGCAAGATGGCCAAATAGGAACAGCTCCAGGCTACGGCTCCCAACGTGAGCGACACAGAAAACAGGTAATTTCTGCATTTCCAACTGAGATACCAGGTTCATCTCACTGGGGCGTGTCAGACAGTGGGTACAGGACAGTGGGGGCAGCCCACCAAGTGAGAGCCGAAGGAGGGAGAGGCATCACCTCCCCTGGGAAGTGCAAGGGGTAAGGGAATTCCCTTTCCTAGCTGAGGGAAACCATGACACATGGCACCTGGAAAATGGGGTCACTCTCACCCTAATACTGCACTTGTCCAAGGGTCTTAGCAAACAGCACACCAGGAGATTATATCCCACACTTGGCTTGGAGGGTCTGACGCCCATGGGGCCTCCCTCATTGCTAGCACAGCAGTCTGAGATCTAATTGCAAGGTGGCAGCGAGGCTGGGAGAGGGGTGTCCACCATTGCTGAGGCTTGAGTAGGTAAACAAAGCGGCTGGGAAGCTCGAACTGGGTGGAGCCCACCGCAGCTCAAGGAGGCCTGCCTGCCTCTGTAGACTCCACCTCTGGGGACAGGGCAGAGCCAAATAAAAGGCACCAGAAACCTCTGCAGATTTAAGTGTCCCTGTCTGACAGCTTTGAAGAGAGTAGTGGTTCTCCTAGCACAGAGTTTGAGATCTGAGAACAGACAGACTGCCTCCTCAAGTGGGTCCCTAACCCCCAAGCAGCCTAACCAGGAGGCACCCCCCAGTAGGGGCAGACTGACACCTCACACGGCCGGGTACCCCTCTGAGACGAAGCTTCCAGAGGAACGATCGGGCAGCAACATTTGTCGTTCAGCAATATTCACTCCCCTGCAGCCTCCATTGCTGATACCCAGGCAAACAGCATCTGGAGTGGAACTCGAGAAAACTCCAACAGACCAGCAGCTGAGGGTCCTGACTGGTAGAAGGAAAACTAACAAACAGAAAGGATATCCACACCAAAACCCCATCTGTACATTACCAAAGGTAGATAAAACCACAAAGGTGGGGAAAAAACAGAAGAGAAAAGCTGAAAATTCTAAAAATCAGAGCACCTCTCCCCCTCCAAAGGAATGCAGCTCCTTGCCAGCAATGGAACAAAGCTGGACGGAGAATGACTTTGATGAATTCAGAGAAGAAGGCTTCAGATGATCAAACTTCTCTGAGCTAAAGAAGGAATTTCAAACCCATTGCAAAGAAGTTAAAAATCTTGAAAAAAGATTAGACTAATAGCTAACTAGAATAACCAATGTAGAGAAGTCTTTAAATGACCTAATAGAGCTGAAAACCGTGGCATGAGAACTACATGACAAACACACAAGCCTCAGTAGCTGATTCAATCAACTGGAAGAAAGAGTATCAGTGATTGAAGATCAAATGAATGAAATGAAGTGAGAAGAGAAGTCTAGAGAAAAAAGAGGAAAAAGCAGTGAACAAAGCCTCCGAGAAATATGGGATTATGTGAAAAGACCAAATCTACGTCTGATTGGTGTGCCTGAAATTAAGGGGGAAAATGGAAACAAGTTGGAAAACACTCTTCAGGATATCATCCAGGAGAACTTCCCCAACCTAGGAAGGAAGGCCAACATTCAAATTCAGGAAATACAGAGAACACCAAAGATACTCCTTGAGAAGAGCAACTCCAAGACACATAATTGTCAGATTCACCAAAGTTGAAATGAAGGAAAAAATGTTAAGAGCACCCAGAGAGAAAGGTCGGGTTACCCACAAAGGAAAGCCCATCAGACTAAGAGCAGCTCTCTTGGCAGAAACTCTACAAGCCAGAAGAGATTATTAAACATTCTTCAAGAAAATTTTCAACCCAGAATTTCATATCCAGCCAAACTAAGTTTCATAAGTGAAGGAGAAATAAAATCCTTTACAGACAAGCAAATGCTTAGAGATTTTGTCACCAGCAGGCCTGCCCTACAAGAGCTCCTGAAGGAAGCACCAAACATGGAAAGGAACAACCAGTTCCAGCCACTGCAAAAACATACCAAAATATAAAGTCCATCGATACTAGGAAGAAACTGCATCAACTAATGAGCAAAATAACCAGCTAACATCATAATGACAGGATCAAATTCACACATAACAATATTAAACTTAAATGTAAATGGACTATATGGTCCAATCAAAAGACACAGACTGGCAAATAGGATAAAGAGTCAAGATCCATCAGTGTGCTGTATTCAGGAGACCCATCTCACATGCAGAGACACACATAGGCTCAAAATGAAGGGATGGAGGAAGATTTACCAAGCAAATGGAAAACAAAAAAAGGCATGGGTTACAATCCTAGTCTCTGATAAAACAGACTTTAAACCAACAAAGATCAAAAGAGACAAAGAAGGCCATTACATAATGGTAAAGGGATCAATTCAACAAAAGAGCTAACTATCCTAAATATACATGCACCCAATACAGGAGCACCTAGATTCATAAAGCACATCCTTAGAAACTTACAAAGATGCTTATATCCCACACAGTAATAACAGGAGATTTTAACACCCCCCTGTCAACATTAGACAGATCAATGAGACAGAAAGTTAACAAGGATATCCAGGAATTGAACTCAGCTCTGAACCAAGCGGAACTAATAGACATCTACAGAACTCTCCACCCCAAATCAATGGAATATACATTCTTCTCAGCACCACATTGCACTTATTCCAAAATTGACCACATAGTTGGAAGTAAAGCACTCCCAGCAAATATAAAAGAACAGAAACTATAACAAACTGTCTCTCAGACCACAGTGCAATCAAACTAGAATCAGGACTAAGAAACTCAATCAAAACTGCTCAACCACTTGGAACCTGAACAACCTGCTCCTGAATGACTACTGGGTACATAAGGAAATGAAGGCAGAAATAAAGATGTTCTTTGAAACCAATGAGAACAAAGATACAACATACCAGAATCTCTGGGACACATTCAAAGCGGTGTGTAGAGGGAAATTTATAGCACTAAATGCCCACAAGAGAAAGCAGGAAAGATCTAAAATTGACACCCTAGCATCACAATTAAAAGAACTAGAGAAGCAAGAGCAAACACATTCAAAAGCTAGCAGAAGGCAAGAAATAACTAAGATCAGAGCAGAACTGAAGGAGATAGAGACACAAAAAACCCTCCAAAAAATCAATGAATCCAGGAGCTTTTTTTAAAAAAAGATCTACAAAAGTGATAGACTGCTAGCAAGACTAATAAAGAAGAAAGGAGAGAAGAATCAAATAGACACAATAAAAAATGATAAAGGGGATATCATCACCGACCCCACAGAAATACAAACTACCATCAGAGAATACTATAAACACCTCTACGCAAATCAACTAGAAAATCTAGAAGAAATGGATAATTTCCTGGACACTTACACTCCCAAGACTAAACAAGGAAGAAGTTGAATCCCTGAATAGACCAATAGCAGGTTCTGAAATTGAGGCAATAATTAATAGCCTACCAACCAAAAAAAGTCCAGGACCAGACGGATTCACAGCCAAATTCTACCAGAGGTACAAGGAGGAGTTGGTACCATTCCTTCTGAAACTATTCCAATCAATAGAAAAAGAGGGAATCCTCCCTAACTCATTTTATGAGGCCAACATTATCCTGACACGAAAGCCTGGCAGAGACACAGCAAAAAAAAAAGAGAAGTTTAGACCAATATCCCTGATGAACATGGATGCAAAAATCCTCAATAAAATTCGGGCACAGCAGTCTGAAGTCAACCTGGGATGCTCGGACTTGGTGGGGGGAGGGGTGTCTGCCATTGCTGAGGCTTGAGTATGCAGTTTTACCCTCACGGTGTACACAAAGCCTCTGGGAAGTTTGAACTGGGTGGAGCCCACCACAGCTCAGCAAGGCCACTGTGGCCAGATTGCCTCTCTAGTTTCCTCCTCTCTGGGCAGGGCATCTCTGAAAAAAAGGCAGCAGCCCCAGTCAGGAGCTTATAGCTAAAACCCTCACCTCCCTGAGAAAGAGCACCTGGGGGAACAGGTGGCTATGGGCACAGCTTCAGCAGACTTAAATGTCCCTGCCTAACAGCTATGAAGAGAGCAGCAGATCTCTCAAGACAGTGTTTGAGCTCTGCTAAGGGTCAGACTACCTCAGGTGGGTCCCTGACCCCCATGTCTCCTAACTGGGAGATACCTCCCAGTAGGGGCTGGGAGACACCTCCCAGTAGGGGCTGACTGACACCTCATACAGGAGAGCTTTGGCTGACATCTGGCAGGCGGCCCTCTGGGATGAAGCTTCCAGAGGAAGAAACAGGCAACAATTTTTGCTGTTCTACAGCCTCTGCTGGTAATACTCAGGGAAACAGGGTCTGGTGTGGACCTCCAGCAAACCCCAGCAGATCTGCAGCAGAAGGGCCTGTTAGAAGGAAAATCAACAAACAGAAAGGAACAGCATCGACATCAATAAAAAGGACATCCACTCAGAGATCTTATCTGAAGTTCACCAACATCAAACACCCAAGGTAGATCCAAGAAAAATCCACAAAATGGGGAGAAAACCATGGAATACTATGCAGCCATAAAAAAAGATGAGTTCATCTCCTTTTCAGGGATGTGGATGGGGCTGGAAACCATCATTCTCAGCAAACTAACACAAGAACAGAAAACCAAACACCGCATGTTCTCACTCATGGGTGGGAATTGGACAGTGAGAACACGTGGACACAGGGAGGCAAACATCACACACTGGGGCCTTTCAGGGGGTAGGGGGCTAGTGGAACGATAGCATTAGGAGAAATACGTAATGTAAATGATGGGTTGATAGTTGCAGCAAGCCACCATAGTACATGTATATCTACGTAACAAACCTGCACATTTTGCCCACGTACCCCAGAACTTAAAGTATATATATACACACGTGTGTGTGTGTGTGTGTGTGTGTGTACACTAAATGCGGTAGGACAGTCTGGAAGCAGGTGCCACCACCAGTGAGAACCTGGGCCCTGAGCCAGGCAGGAAAAAACAAAAACAAAAAACAAAAGACAAGCAAACAAACAAACAAAAACAAATAAATACAGTTGGCTTGATTCTCACCAAACTTGAATTCAGTACAATGGGGCAGAGGTGGGCCTTGATGATAATGGCAGTCTTCACAAATGCTTTAGTAAAGATTTTGTGACTAACCCTACTAACCAGTTCAACTCTCTATGTATGCTGCAGGTTAACAAGAGCAATGCATTAATTTATTGCTGGTTAGAAGTTCTGGTAAGTGAGGAAGGAAAAGCCAGTTAGTGTTTTCATATACCAGCAGCCACATAGATCCCTTGCACTGGGACAGACAAGTGGAGGAAGAGCTAATTAAATTTATTTTATTTATTAAATTACCTTTAAGTTTCAGGGTCCATGCACAAGTTTGTTCTACAATAAATTGCATGTCATGGGGGTTTGGTGTACATATTTCATCACTCAGGTAATAACATAGTATTCAATAGGTAGTTTTTCAATCTTCACCCTTTTCCCATCCTCCACACTCAAGCAGGTCCTGGTGTCTATTGGTTCCTTCTTTGTGTGTATGTGTACGGAATGTTTACCTCTCACTTATAAGTGAGCATGTGGTGTTTGTTCTTCTGTTACTGCATTAGTTTTCTTAGGATAGTGGTCTCTAGCTCTGTCCATGTTGCTGCAAAAAAACATGATCTCATTTCTTTTTATGGATGCATAGTATTTCATAGTGTATATGTACCACATTTTCTTTCTCCATTCTACTGTTGATGGGCATTTAGGTTGATTCCATGTCTTTATTATGTCAATAGTGTGCAATAAACATATGTATGCATGTGTCTTCATAGTGGAACAATTAAGATTCCTTTGAGTATATACCCAATGATGGGACTGCTGTTTTCAGTTTTTTGATAAATCACCAAACTGTGTTCTATAGTGGCGGAATGAATTTACATTTCCACCAGCAATGTATAAGGATTCCCTTTTATCTGTAGACTTGCCAGTATCTGTTGTTTGTGACTTTTAATAATGGCCATTTTGATTGGTGTGAGATGATATCTCCTTGTGGTTTTGATTTGCATTTCTCTAATGATTAGTGACGATAAACATTTTTTTCATATGCTTTTAGGTCACATGTATATCTTCTTTGAAAAGTATCTGTTCATACACTTTGCCCCCTTTTTAATAAATTCTTTTTGCTTAAGTTCCTTACAGATTCTGGATATTTGACTTTTGTCAGATGCATGGTTTGCAAATATTTTCTCTGATTGTGTGGATTGTCTAATTAGTCTGTTGATAGTTGCTTTTGCTGTGCTGAAGCTCCTTAGCTTAATTAGTTTCCATTTGCCAACTTTTTTTTTTTTTTTTTTTGGTAGCAATTGCTTGACAAAACCTTTGCCAAGGCCTATGTCTGGAATAATATTTCCTAGACTTTCTTCAAGGATTTTTATAGTTTTAGGTTTTACATTTAAGTCTTTAATTCATCTTAAGTTGATTTTTGTATATGATATAAGGAATGGGTCCAGTTTTAATCCTGTGCATATGGCTAGCCAGCTACCCCAGCACCATTTGTTAAATAGGGAGTCCTTTCCCAATTGCCTGTTTCTGTCTACTTTGTCAAAGATCACATAGTTGTAGGTGTGTAGATTTGTTTCTGGGCTATCCATTCTGTTCCATTTGTCTATGTATCTATTTTTGTGCCAGTACCATGCCGTTTGGTTACTGTATCCTTGTAGTATAGGGTTAAGTCAGGTAATGTAATGCCTCCAGCTTTGTTCTTTCTGCTTAGGATTACATTGGCTGATTGGGTTCTTTTATTGGTTTCATATGAAATTTTAGAATAGCGTTTTTCTAATTCTGTAAAGAATGTTGTTGGTAGTTTGATGGAAATAGCATTGGGTCTGTATGTTGCTTTGGGCAGCATGGCCATTTTAATGATGTCAATTATTCCTATCCATGAACATGAAATGTTTTTCCATTTGTATCATATCTGATTTCTTTCATCAGTGTTTTGTAGTTCCTGTTGTGGAGATCTTTCACTTGCCTGGTTGTATTTCTAGGTGTTTTATTTTTTGTGTTGTGGCTATTTTGGATTTTATTGTATTTTTTGGCACTCTGCTTGGGTGTTATTGGTGTATAGAAATGCTACTGATTTTCACACACTGATGTTGTATTCAGAAACTTTGCTGAAGTTGTCAGATCTAGGAGCATTTGGGCTCAGATTATGGGTTTTTCTAGGTATGAAATTACATCATCTGCCAACAAATAATTTGACTTCCTCTCTTCCTATTTGGATTCCTTTTCTTTCTTTCTCTTTCCTGATTGCCTTGACTAGGACTTCCAGTACTATGTTAAATAGGAAAGGTGAGAGTGGGCTTTCTTGTTTTGTTCCAGTTTTCAAGAGGAATGCTTCCAGCTTTCATTCATTAAGTATGATATTGGTTATGGGTTTGTCATAGACAGCTTTTATTATTTAGAGGTATGTTCCTTCAATTTCTAGTTTGTGAAGGATTTTTAGCATGAAGGGATGCTGAATTTTATTGAAAGCTTTTTCTGCACCTATTGAGATAATCATGTGTTTTTTGTTTTTAGTTTTGTTTATATGATAAATCACATTGATTTACATGCATTGAACCAACATTGCATTCCAGAAATAAATCCTGCTTGATTGTGGTGGATTAGCTTTTTGATGTGCTATTGTATTCAGTTTGCTAGTATTTTGTTGAGGATTGTTGTATCTATATTTCTCAAGGA
Source organism: Trachypithecus francoisi (assembly GCF_009764315.1). Lineage (NCBI taxonomy): Eukaryota > Metazoa > Chordata > Mammalia > Primates > Cercopithecidae > Trachypithecus > Trachypithecus francoisi. The sequence goes on along the minus strand of NW_022681458.1, from coordinate 54,954,710 downwards.
CATTGGCTGCAAGTTTTCTTTTTTTGTTTTTGCTGTGTGTGTCTTTGCCCAGTTTTGGTATCAGAATGATGCTGGCCTCATAAAATGAGATAGCAAGGAATCCCTCCTACTTCAATTTTTGGAATAGCTTCAGCAGGAATTGTACCAACTCTTCTTTATATGCCTGGAAAAATTTGTGAATCTGTCTGCTCCTGGGCTTTTTTTCTGGTTGGCAGGCTTTTTATTACTGATTCAACTTCAGAACTCATTACTGGTGTGTTTGGGGTATAAGTTTCTTCCTGGTTTGGTCTTGGGAAGTTGTATGTTTCCAGAAATTTATCCATTTCTTGTAGGTTTTCTAGTTTGTGTGCAAAGAGGTGTTGATCATAGTCTCTAAGGGTTTTTTGTATTTATGTGCATTGGTAGTAATGTTCCATTTTTCATTTCTGATGTTTACTTGGATCTTCTCTTGTTTTTTTATTATTCTAGCTAGTGGTATCTTATTCTTTTTAAAAACCAATTTCTGGTTTTATTCATCTTTTCATGGTTTTTCATGTCTTAATTTCATCCATTTTGGCTTTGATTTTGGTTATTAATATATTTTTTAGATGGAGTCTCGCTCTATTGCTCAGGCTGGAGTGCAGTGGCACGATCTTGGCTCACTGCAAGCTCCACCTCCCGGGTTCCCATCATTTTCATAAGCTGAGATGTATGTTGCCTCAGGACCCTGTGATGATTAACTGCACAAATTGTTCATAAAGCATGTGTGTTTGAACAATATGAAATCCGGGCACCTTGAAAAAAGAACACGATAACAGCAATGTTTAGGGAACAAGGGAGATAACCATTAGGTCTGACTGCCTGGGAGCTGGGCAGGACAAAGCCATATTTCTCTTATTGCCAAAAACAGTTAAGAGAAATATAGCTGAATTCTTTCCCCAGTAAGGAATATTAATAATTAACAGCCCTGGGAAAAGAATGCATTCCTGGGGGGGAGGCCTCTAAAATGGCCAACCTGGGAGTATCTGCCTTATGCAGTTGTAGATAGGGATGAAACACACCCTGGTCTCCTGCAGCGCTCCCAGGCTTGCTAGGATTAGGAAATTCCAGCCTGGCAAATTCTAGTCAGACAGGTTCTCTGCTCTTGAACCCTGTTAAGATGTTTATCAATGACAATGCATACACAGAGGGACATGAAACTTCATCAGCAATTCTACTTTAGCCCTGGTCTTGTGACCTTGCCCTACCCATTTGTCTTGTGATATTTTATTGTCCTTGAAGCATGTTATCTCTGTGACCCACAAACTATTCATACACTCCCGCCCCTTTGAAAATTACTAATAAAAATTTGCTGGTTTTACAGCTCAGGGGGCATCATGGAACCTGCCGACATGTGATGTCTCCCCTGGACACCCAGCTTTACATTTTTTCTCTTTTGTACTTTTCCCCTTTATTTCTTGGACTGGCTGACATTTAGGGAAAATAGAAAAGAACCTACATTGAAATATTGGGGGCTGGTTCCCCCGATACTGTGATCTGAGAGTGTGATTGGTATGACTTTTTTCAATTTGCTGAGAATTATTTTATGCCTGATTGTATAGTCAATTTTTGAGTATGTGCCATGTGCAGATGAGAAGAATGTACATTCTATTGTTTGCGGGTAGAGAGTTCTATAGATGTCTGTTAGGTCTCTTTGGGCAAATGTGGAGTTCAGATGTCAAACATCTTTGTTTTCTGCCTCAATGTTCTAATATTGTCAGTGGGGTATTGGAAATCTCCCACTATTATCACGTGGCTATCTAAGTCTCTTCATAGGTATCTAAGAACTTGTTTTATGAACTTGGGTGCTTCTGTGTCTGGTGTGTATATATTTAGCACAGTTAGGTTATCTTGCTGAATTGAACCCTTTACCGTTATGTAATACTCTTGTCTTATTTGAGATTTTTGGTTTAAAGTCTGTCTTGTCTGAAATTAGAAATAGCAACCCCTGTTTCCATGGGTTTTTGTTTGTTTGTTTGTTTTTTGTTGTTTTTTTTTTTTTTCTCCTTCTGTTTGCTTAGATTTTTCTTTGGTATCACTGCATCTGAGATGGGTCTCTTGAGGACAGCATACAGTTGGGTCTTGCTTCTTTATACAACCTGGAACTCTGTGCCTTTTAATTGGGGCATCTAGTCTGTTTGCATTCAAAGTTAACATTGATATGTGCAGATTTGATCCTATCATCATGTTGTTAGCTGGTTATTATGCAGACTTGGTTGTATAGTTGCTTTATGGTGTCAATGGTCTATATACTTGTGTGTTTTTATAGTGGCTGGTAAGGTTTTTCCTTTCCATAATTAGCACTCCCTTAAGGACCTCTTGTAAGGCAGGTCTGTTGGTAATGAATTCCCTTACCGTTTGTTTATCTGAAAAGAATCTTATTTCTCTTTTGCTTATGAAACTTAGTTTGGCCTGATATGAGATTCTTGGAGTTTCTTTTCTTTAAGAATGCTGAATATAGACCTCCAATCTCTTCTGGTTTGTAGGATTTCTGCTGAAAGTTCCAGTGTTAGCCTAATGGGGTTCCCTTTGTAGGTGATCTGTCCCTTCTTTACAACTGCCTTTAAGATTTTTTTCTTTCATATTGACCTTGGAGAATCTGATGAATATGTGTCTTGGGCATGGTCATCTTGTATAGTATCTCACTGGTGTTCTCTGTATTTCCTAAATTTGAATGTTGACCCTTCTGGAGAGGTTGGGGAAATTTTCATGGATGATATCCTCAAATATGTTTTCCAAGTTGCTTGTTTTCTCTCCTCTTTCAGGGATGCTAATGAGTCATAGATATGGTCTCTTTACATAATCCCATGTTTCTCAGAGATTTTATTCGTTCTGTTCTACTGATTTTTCTTTATTTTTGTCTGAGATAGTGCAGAGAACCAGTTTTTGAGCTCTGAGTTTCTTTCCTCAGAATCTATTCTGCTCAGAGTCTATTCTGATTGTACTATGAAATTCTTGTAGTATGTTTTTCAGCTCTATCAGTTTGGTTCCTTCTTAAAATGGCCATTTTGTGTTTCAGTCCCTGTACTGTTTATTGCAATGCTTAGATTCTTTGGATTGGGTTTTCCCTTTCTCTTGAATCTCAATGATCTTTGTTCCTGTTCATATTCTGAATTCAATGTCATTTCAACCTGGTTAAGAACTATCCCTGGGGAACTAGTAGGGCCGGATGAAAGACCACACTCTTGCTTTTTGAGTTGCCAGAATTCTTGCACTAGTTCTTTCTCACTTGTATGGGTTGATGTTCCTTGAACTGTTGTGTCATTTGAGGAAAGTCAGTTGGGCTCATTTCTGGATGTTTTTAGAGAGCCAAGGCTTTGTGCAGGGTCTTTATTTGTAGCTGAATTCTTGTCCTTGGTTTCAAGGGGTTGTATATTAGCAAACTATTTTTGGTATTGAAGTTTGGGTTGTGATCCACTATGTGGCACTTAAGTGTAATCACTGGTAGGTAAACTCTTGCTCAGATACGATTCTTCTTTATTTTCTAGAATTTGCAATTGTGCTCCTTCTCAGTGCTCCGAGACTGTGGGCTCCTCTCCCACTTCAGTGCTGGTTGCACTCTTGGACTGTACACTGCATCCCTGGGATGAGCTCAGGCTTGTTACTTCCTGCTTGGAGGCAGCAGAGGCAGGGACCTTAGCAGTGGTAATGGCAGAAGGCCTTTCACTTGTCTCTTGGGGTTCCATCCTAGAGAAATGCTGAGCTGCTACCAGTTGGAGTGACCAGCCTAGGGTGGGGCTGCTGTGTTGTGGACCCAGGCTGGAGGGCCCTGCCTGGTGTTGAGCAGGGGGGCTATAGGGGGTTTGCAGGGAAGACAGACTGGTCTCTTCTCCTTGGGGTAGCTGCAGTATGCTAGAGGTATGAATAAAGCACTCAGGGTCTTTGTTCCTTCACCAGTCTAAGGGCAGCAAGGAGAGAACCACTACAATGGCAGAGGGGCTGTCAGTTACCTTTGGGAGCTCCACCCTAGGGAAACACAGAGCCACTACCAGTGGCTATGGTCAGTGGGAGGTGGGACAACTGCCATGCAGTCCCCAGTCAGGGGCCCTACCTGGTGAAGAGTAGGGGTTGGGTGCTCACAGGAAAACGAGACTGGACTCCTCTCTGTGTGGTGGCTGCAGTGTGCTGAAGGTGCCAGAAATGCAACCAGGCCCTTTGTTCCTTCCCTAGCTGAAGAGGAGTAACAGTGGTACCACTGCAGCTGCACTGGGAGAGGTATTGTGGGTTGTCTCTGAGATCTCCTCCCTAGGGAATTGCAGAGTTGCCTCTGGACCCAAGTGTTCAGGCAAGGGCAGAATGGTTGTGCTGGGGGCCCAAGTCAAGAGGCCCTGCCCTGTGAGGAGTAACAGGGGCAGGTAACTGTATGGAAAAGTCTGGCTGCTTTTCTGTAAGGCAGCTAGCTGCACTGTGCTGGGGGCCTGTATTAGCCCTTAACCACTTTTCTCCCTCCTGAGTCTGAGGGCAGCAGGGGCAGGAGCTGCAGGGTAGCAAAATGGCGGACCTGCCTGCTGCCACTGGGAACTCCATCTCAGGGAAGTGCAGAACTTCTGGCAGCTAGAAAGCTCAAATGAGACTGGGGTGGCCATGCTAGGGTCCCAGGCCAGCTGGCTTCATACACTGAAGTGCAATGGAAGTGAAGACTGCAGTCCGTCCACTCCTCAGTCCTGTCATTTCAGCCCTTATCCTGGGGATGTGTAAGGGAGTCTGGGCTCCTCTGTTGCTGGAGCTGCAGTTGCTGGTGCCTAGGGGTCTGAGGCCCCTGGGATTTCATGTGTACCTGAGTGGTGGTTATGCCCAGACTCCGCATAGCTCTCCATGTCAGTCTGGAGGTCCTGGTTGGAGGGGAGTTCACACAAGATCTCCTGAGCAAAGGTCCATGGCAGAACTGTAGGGCCCTGGGGGCTCTCATTCATTCATCATTTCCCCTTGCTGGGGAGCCTCCACTGGCTCCACGCCAGTCCCAGGTGGGCAGCTGTCCTGTCTTGCTTGTCTCTGATCTCTGTGGGTTGTATTGTGTCTTCATGAGTTCCAACATGTTCACCTGGACAATCTAGTTCAAGGGCTAGTGTTTACTCACCACTCTTTCTCCTCTCCATGAGAGCAGCACACACTAACTGCTTCTAGGCAGCCATCTTGGCCAGGAAATCCACTCTATATTTTTTTCCCTCAATTTTTAGCTATGCTTTTCATATGAAAATTTTGTAATACATTCTACAGATAGAATAGGAAGATAATCCAGTGTTTCTTCTAGTATGACTGCTCAAAATTTATTAGTGGTAATTTTGATTCATAAAGCATGATTTCAAACACATGTTCTCACACTTTGTAGTACTGATACTGGTTTATATTCTATCAACACGTGCATTCTATTAAAGATTATTGCTGCCTGCTAATCCACTCTCCCCCAAAAGTAATGTGTTTATAAATGTATGTGACGTATTTGTGAATATATTCCTGAGAGAACACCTTCTGACTAGCCATTGTTTAGGACAGAATCCTCTACTTGCAATTATATATGGCTCAAAATTGGGGGAATTTTCTGTGGAATAACTTCTTGGCTTAGTATGTTTAAATTCTTTTGTTTCTTCCTCTAAACATGCCCTTCTGAGATGAGGCATGGGAACAGATTCAGAACATGCTATCACCTCTGGCTATGAAATTTGATGTCACAAATTTAGGTGAGTCAGTGCTGGGGTGGCTGGCAATACAACTCAATCTCCACTTACCTGGATCCCGAAAGTACCTCCAGCCACTTCAGTGCCTTTGACAAGTTAATTATTATGAGTGAAAGTCAGAGTGGATATAGTAGTCTTATCACACTCAAAATATTTTTGCAAATTTTCTAAAATCTATTACTATGTGAACAGAACAGTGCCCTCCACAACCTTGGAAGGGGTTTCTGCAAATGGAGGGCCCTGAACCTATACATCATTTGCTTCACAGTAAACACCCTTGAGGAGGAAAGGGATCAGGGAGGCAAGTCAAGACCATTTAGGAATCTCCTAAAATAACCTAAGAAGTGATGCTAGGTTCCTAAAGGAATGGCAGTGACAATGGCAAAGGTATATCAATTAAAATTTCCTCAGGGAGCTCCAACTTTCAGGACTGGATGTATTTTATGAAGTTAGTAGAGACAGGAGTAACAGATGACTTCCATTCTGTCTCTGCGAGTAACTGGGTGAATGGGGAAGGAGTTGATTGACTGTGGGGGAGAGCTTTCACTTTCTTTTGGATATTTCAAGTCAAGTCACCACAAGTAGTGGTGAGGATCCTAGGAAATTTTCTCTGAATCTCTAAATCAATCTTGGGTTTAGATGTTATTGTGATGCAGGCAATAGAAATTTGGGAAATTCCAGACAGTTCTTGAAGTTACAGGTAAAGAGTATGTAAGGTGATACAATATTTCTGTTGATGTCATTATTTGTTAATAACTTAAAATATCACTAAAATAGCAATTCTATTTAATTTTTACAAACTGGTATGTATTTGAGTTGAAGAAAAAAAACAGTGACTTCACTGTCTCCTTTTAAATTTCATAAATATGACCATTTCACTTTACATCTCAAGTTCAATTTCTATAAGTAGAATCTTATCTAAAAATAAGTGGTAAATAATTTTTATGTTAATGTTTCCCCTCATTATTTATCACTCAATTTTGATTTTTTTTTCTGTATTGCATTTTCACATCTTTAGCACAGTGTAGAGCTTCAATAAATATTTGACAAACAGGGGAGCAAGTCAGGAGATCTGAGTCTAAGTTGTGGTACTTCATCTCTCTAGTAAACCTCAGTTTCTTCCTCTGCTGTATGGGTTTGACATTGGTCCTGACAGTAACGCCTCCCTTACATGGCTGATGTCATACATAAGATGGTACCAAAAAAAAAAAAAAGCATAGGCTACATAAATATTAGTGATTGTTGTATAATACTAAACTTGATTAAATTACAAGGAGTCACTTATATGATTCAACATTATTACCCAATGGGTAAATCTTCAATGAAGATCTAATTATCGTTATTGCTATCAAACATCTATATCAGTGATAGTTATCAGAGTGTAGGCTTCAGATGCCAGATCACTCCTCACAGCCTCTTATGTTATGCTTTTTAATCAGAAATGAGAACTATTAAAAATATTTAGAGGATTTATTAGGATTGAGATAAGTGTTGCTTAGCTGCACTCATGCATAGTTTGTCTCCCACCCTCACATTACGTGTCATATAACAACTGCATGGTTTTCTAATGATTTAGCGGCAACTGTATAAGAGGCATAAAGAAGAGGGTTTTTACACGCTATTATCAGTGGTTCATAAATCAAAGGAACCAGAGTTATCCTTAAATCATGCCCCTGTAGCAGTTTTGCTCTAAATTTTTAAAATCTAAAGTTTTAAAATTATACAATTTTATTCAGGAAAAAAATGTATCCAGAAAACTTTTCTTAATTTCTTCACTGATACTTTGGATGTAATCAAAAACTTGTAAGAGAATGGACCAAAACATGACTAGGAGCTTTCCCGTTATCTTGGAGACTCAAGTCCATGGAAGAGAGGTCTAGAGAACCTTCAATTATCAGGAAAGCCACCTCCTCAAAAAGTTTGGGGAGAGGTGCCTTTTCAGCAGAATTGGTGCTAATCACTCACAGCACCCCAACCCCATTAATGTAAGAGTGGGACTGGGAAACAGATGATGTGCCCTCTGGAGAGGGGGTGTTGATGGAGGAAAGCTACCACCTCCCCTCAGTTCCCAGGTGGTAAGTGAAGAAAGTGCTTTATTGATATCACCTAGGAACTTGTTACAATTATAGACTCTTAACTGCTGAGTCAGACATATTTAATTCATGTTTGCATTTTAACAAGCTCCCCTAGGTGATTTGTAAGCATAGTACTGTTTGAGAAGAACAACTCTAATAGTCCATCTCTGCTAAGTAATATCTTTTAGGATCTCCACTACATGCTATGGGAACTCAATTAATTATCTAGAAAAGGGATTGCCTTTCCACGTGAGCTCCATTGGTCCTTTCTCTCCTTGGCGGATAAGAAAACCTTTCTTTCTACCACTGTTTCCTTCACTGGAACATTATTTTAGGGCTCACTGTTTTTCTCTGTTCCTTGAAACTTTGAAGACTTTTCTAGCCTTGAGATGTTGCTTTTTTTTGTACTTCCCTTTCTTGCCTTGCTCCTGTTTCCAGTCTTTGTTATTTAGATCGTTGTTGAGTTCCTGAGACCTTCTCTCACCCCATTTAAATTGGCTTCTGATCCTCCATCCTTAGGTACTTCCTAACATATTATGTCCTTATTTTTTTTCAGTTTTCTTTCACTATCTGAAATTAGCTTGTCTATCACCTTCCCTCAGTGGTAAGGTCCTGGAGGATAAGGATACTTTCTGTCCCTTGGAATACAGCTTCAGTCCTATGGTGGATAGCAAATTTGTTTCCTGAACATTTGTATCTTATTATTCCTGTAGTTACTTATTTACTTCTTTAATACTTTTCTGAGAGCCCAGATTATGTATATCTGTGTACACATACACACAAAATATGTGTATACTCACACAGTCTCTTGAGTTAAAAGTGTCAGAAGCATGGAACCTCAATGTAATATACTCAATGAAAATTATTTCAGAAAAGAAATAGTTCTTATTATATGAGATACCTTTCCAAGAAAAAAAAGAGGACATATCTTCAATGGAATAATACTCATATAAATGAACTACTATGTAAACTTTTTGGAAATTTATAATAGGCCTCCATCCACAACTCCTGGTTAATCAGGTACTGTCAGTTTTATGTTATCCTATAAAATGATGAAGACATTTGGATAGCTAGAGAATAAATGTAGATATGATGAATTTCAGATTTTATATACACACATACAAATATACACACATATTCGTATATACACCTACGTATATATACACATATATGTACACACACACACACACACATTTTAATCTGTAGAGATGTGATCTTGCTGCATTTCCTAGGATGGTCTCAAACTCCTGGCCTCAAAGGATCTACCTGCTTCAGCTTCCCAAAGTGTTGGGATTACAGGCATGAGTTACCATACCTGGCCCAGATTTAATTTTAAATTAAAACATGTTAAACATCAGATAAAAGACCCTTATCCAGAAGAAATTTGGGTGAATTTTTACACTGTTTATAACATAAAGTAATATAATTTAAATTTTCTATTGTCAAAATAATCAATTGAAGGTAAAAAATATTACAGTTGAGAATTATCACTATCATATTCACCTTATATATTTTGCTCACAATTCCTTAGCAATCTACAGCCTATAGTAAAATTAGGAAGTATAATTTTTTAAATTATGATTTTGCAAGGAGTTTTCTTTCAAAAAGAATTATAAATCAGTGTTAGTATCATATTTTCAAAATTGATGCCACATTTACAATGGTTTTATATTTTATTTGAAAGTAACTACATAATTACTTTGATCCAGATTATTTCAATAAATTTTGAGTACTATTTTAATTTACATTTAAAAAAATACATGCTTTATGAAATTTTGCATTTGAGAACTATGACCGTTAGATTCTTATGCTATTTCTTCTGTAATGGACCTTTAAAATTTTAGCATCTTCTAAATCATTAGTTTTGCTATCCATATAATGAGAAAAAACTCATAAGAATCAAGCTGTGAAAATGGCCAAATAGGAACAGCTCCAGTCTGCAGCTCCCAACAAGATCAACGCAGGAGGCAGGTGATTTCTGCATTTCCAACTGAGGTACCCGGTTCATCTCATTGAGACTCATTAGACAGTGGGTGCAACCCACAGAGGGCGAGCTGAAGCAGGGTGGGGCATCGCCTCACGTGGGAAGCACAAGGGGTAGTGAAACTCCCTCCCCTAGGCAAGGGAAGCCGTGAGGGACTGTGCTGTGAGGAATGGTGCATCCAAGCCCAGATACTATGCTTTCCCCATGGTCTTTACAATCCACAGGCCAGGAGATTCCCTAGGATGCCTATACCACCAGGGCCCTGGGTTTCAAACACAAAACTGGGCAGCCATTTGGGCAAATACTGAGCTAGCTGCAGGAGTTTTTTTTTCATATCCCAGTGGTGCCTGGAATGCCAGACAGAACCATTCACTCCCCTGGAAAGGGGGCTACCAAGCCAGGGAGCCAAGTGGTCTAGCTCAGTAGATCCCACACCCACAGAGCTCAGCAAGCTAATATCCACTGGCTTGAAATTCTTGCTACCAGCACAGCAGTCTGAAGTTGATCTGGGATGCTGGAGCTTGGTTGGGGGAGGGGCGTCTGCCATTACTGAGGCTTGAGTAAGCGGTTTTACCCTCACAGTGAAAACAAAGTCATTCAACTGGGCAGAGCCCCCTCCACAACTCAGCAAAGCCACTGTAGCCAGATTGCCTCTCTAGATTCCTCCTCTCTGGGCAGGGAATCTCTGAAAAGAAAAGGCACCAGCATCAGTCAGGGGCTTATAGATAAAACTCCCATCTCCCTGGGACAGAGCACCTGCGAGAAGGGGCAGATGTGGGCGTAGCTTCAGCAGACTTAAACGTCCTTGCCTGCTGGCTCTGTGCAGTGGATCTCCCAGCACAGCATTTGAGCTCCACTAAGGGACAGTCTGCTTCCTCAAGTGGGTCCCTGACACCTGTGTCTCCTGTCTGGGAGACACCTCCCAGCAGAGGCTGACAGACACCTCATACAGGAGAGCTCTGGGTGGCATCTGTTGGGTGCCCCTCTGGGACGAAACGTCCAGAGGAAAGGAGAGGCAGCAATCTTTGCTGTTCTGTCCCCTGGTGATACCCAGTCAAACAGGGGCTGGAGTGGACCCACAGCAAACTCCAGCAGACCTGCAGCAGAGGGACCTGACTATTAGAAGGAGAACTCAAACAAACAGAAAGCCATAGCATGAACGTCAACAAAAAGGACATCCACACAGAACCCTATCTGAAGGTCACCAACATCAAAGACCAAAGGTAGATAAATCCACGTATATGGGGGGAAACCAGCGCAAAAAGGCTGAAAATTCCAAAAACCAAAATGCCTCTTCTCCTCCAAAGGAGCACAACTCCTCACCAGCAAGGGAACAAAACTAGACAGAGAATGAGTTAGACGAATTCACAGAAGTAGGCTTCAGATGGGTAATAACAAACTCCTCTGAGCTAAGGAGCATGTTCTAACCCAATGCAAGGAAGCTAAGAACCTTGAAAAAAGGTTAGATGAATTGCTAACTAGAATAACAAGTTTAGAGAAAAACATAAATGACCTGATGGAGTTGAAAAACTTCGTGAAGCATGAGAACTTCGTGAAGCATACACAAGTATCAATAGCTGAATTGATCAAGCAGAAGAAAGGATATCAGAGATTAAAGATCAACTTAAAGAAATAAAGTGTGAAGATAAGATTAGAGAAAAAAGAATGAAAAGGAATGAACAAAGACTCCAAGAAATATAGGACCATGTGGAAAGACCAAACCTACATTTTATTGGTGTACCTGAAAGTGAGGGGGAGAATGGAAACAAGTTGGAAAGCACTCTTCGGGATATCATCCAGGAGAACTTCCCCAACCTAGTAAGACAGGGAACATTCAAATTCAGGAAATACAGAAAACACCACAAAGACACTCCGCGAGAAGAGCAACCCCAAGACATATCATTGTGAGATTCACCAAGGTTGAAATGAAGGAAAAAATGTTAAGAGCAGCCAAAGAGAAAGGTCAGGTTACACACAAAGGGAAGCCCATCAGACTAACAGCAGAACCCTCTGTAGAAATCCTACAAGCCAGAAGAGAGTGGGGGCCAATATTCAACATTCTTAAAGAATTGTCAACCCAGAGTTTTATATCCAGCCAAACTAAGCTTCATAAGTGAAGGAGAAATAAAATCCTTTAGAGACAAGAAAATGCTGAGAGATTTTGTCACCACCAGGCCTGCCCTACAAGAGCTCCTGAAGGAAGCACTAAACATGGAAAGGAATTGGTAACAGCCACTGCAGGAACATAGCAAATTGTTAAGATCATTGACACTATGAAGAAACTTCATCAGCTAACGGACAAAATAACCAGCCAGCATCAAAACATCAGGATGAAATTCACACATAACAATATTAACCTTAAATGTAAATGGGCTAAATGCCCCAATTAAAAGACGCAGGTGGGCAAATTGGATAAAGAGTCAAGACCCATTGGTGTGTTGTATTTAAAAGACCCATCTCCCATGCAAAGACACACATAGGCTCAAAATAAAGGGATGTAGGAATATTTACCAAGCAAATGTAGAGTGAAACAAACAAACAAAAAACAACAACAGGGGTTGCAATCCTAGTCTCTGCTAAAACAGAATTTAAACCAATAAAGATAAAATAAAGACAAAGAATGACATTACCTAATGGTAAAGGGATCAATGCAACAAGAGGAGCTAACTATCCTAAATATATATGCACCCAATACAGGAGCACTGAAACTCATAATGCAAGTTATTAGAGACCTATAAAGAGACTTAGACTCCCACACAATAATAGTGGGAGACTTTAACATCCAACTGTCAATATTAGATCAATGAGACAGAAAATTAACAAAGATATTCAAGAATTGAACTCAGCTCTGGACCAAGCAGTCCTGACAGACATCTACAGAACTCTCCACCGCAAATCAACAGAATATACATTCTTCTCAGAACCACATCTCATTCATTCTAAAACTGACCACATCATTGGAAGTAAAACACTTCTGAGCAAATGCAAAAGAACGGAAATCATAACAGTCTCTCAGACCACAGTGCAATCAAATTAGAACTCAGAATTAAGAAACTCACCCAAAACCACACAACTACATGAAAACTGAATAACCTGTACCTGCTCCATTATTTACTGGGTAAATAACGAAAATAAGGCAGAAATAAATAAGTTCTTTGAAACCAATGAGAACAAAGACACAACATACTAGAGTCTCTGGGGCACAGTTAAAGCAGTGTTTAGAAGGAAATTTACATCACTAAATGCCCACAAGTGAAAGCAGAAAAGATCTAAAATTGGCACCCTACCATCACAATTAAAAGAACTAGAGAAGCAAGAGCAAACAAATTCAAAAGCTAGCAGAAGAAAAGAAATAACTAAGATGAGAGCTGAACTGAAGGAGACAGAGACATGAAAAACGCTTATAAAAATCAGTGAATCCAGGAACTGTTTTTTTTTTTTTTTTTGAAAAGATCAACAAAAATACATAGGCCACTAGCCAGACTAATAAAGAAGAAAAAGGAATCAAATAGACGCAATCAAAAATGATAAAGCGGATATTACCACTGACCACAGAGAAATAAAAATTACTATCAGAGAATACTATAAACACCTCTATGGAAATAAACTAGAAAATATAGAAGAAATGGATAAATTCTGGGACAGATACACCCTCCCAAGTCTAAACCAGGAATAATTTGAATCCCTGAAAACACCAGTAACAAGTTCTGAAATTGAGGCAGTAATAGCCTACCAACCAAAAAAAGTCCAGGATCAGGTGCATTCACAGCTGAATTCTACAGAGGTACAAAGAGGAGCTGGTACCATTCCTTCTGAAACGATTCCAAACAATAGAAAAAGAGGGAATCCCCCCTAAATCATTTTATGAGGCCAGCATCATCTGGATAACAAAACCTGGCAGAGGCACAACAAAAAAAGAAAATTTCAGGTCAATATCCCTGATGAACACTGATGCAAAAATATTCAATAAAATACTGGCAAATTGAATCCAGCAGCACATCAAAAAGCTTATCTACCATGATCAAGATGGCTTCATCCCTGGGATGCAAGGCTGGTGCAACATATGCAAATCAGTAAACGTAATCCATCTCATACACAGAAACAATGACAAAAACCATATGTTTATCTCAATAGATGCAGAAAAGGCCTCCAACAAAATTAAACAATCTTTCATGCTAAAAACTCTCAACAAGCTAGGTACTGATGGAATGTATCTCAAAATAATAAGAGCTATTTATGACAAACCCACAGCCAATATCATACTGAATGGGCAAAAACTGGAAGCATTCCCTTTGAAAACATGCACAAGACAAGGATGCCCTCTCTCACCACTCCTATTAAGCTTAGTATTGGAAGTTCTGGCTAGGGCAGTCAGGCAAGAGAGAAATAAAAGCTATTCAAATAGGAAGAAAGGGAGTCAAATTGTCTCTGTTTGCAGATGATATGATTGTTTATTTAGAAAACCCCATCATCTCAGCCCAAATCTCCTTAAGCTGATAAGCAACTTCAGCAAAGTCTCAGGATACAAAATCAATGTGCAAAAATCACAAGCATTCCTATACACCAAAAACAGATAAACAGAGCTCCATATCATGAGTGAACTCCCATTCACAATTGCTACAGAGAATAAAATACCTAGGAAGACAACTTACAAGAGATGTGAAGGACCTCTTCAAGGAGAACTACAAACCACTGCTCAAGGAAATAAGAGAGGACAGAAATAAATGGAAAAACATTCTATGCTCATGGACAGGAAGAATCAGTACATGAAAATGCCATACTGCCCAAAGTAATTTACAGATTCAATGCTATCCCCGTCAAGCTACCATTGACTTTCTTCACAGAATTGGAAAAAACTACTTTAAATTTCATATGGAAACAAAAAAGAGCTCACATAGCCAAGACAATCCTAAGCAAAAAGAACAAATCTAGGGGGCATCACACTGACTTCAAACTATACTACAAGGCTACAGTAACCAAAACAGTGTGGTACTGGTACCAAAACAGATATATAGACCAATGTAACAGAACAGAGGCCTCAGAAATAACACCACACATCTACAACCATCTGATCTTTGACAAACCTGACAAAAACAAGCATTGGGGAAAGGATTCCCTATTTAATAAATGGTGTTGGGAAAACTGACTAGCCATATGCAGAAAACTGAAACTGGACCTTTCCTTACATCTTACACAAAAATTAACTCGATATGGATTAAAGACTTGAACATAAGACATAAAACTATAACAATCCTAGAAGAAATCCTAGGCAATACCATTCAGGACATAGGCATCGGCAAAGACTTCATGACTAAAACATCAAAACCAGTGGCAACAAAAGCCAAAATTGACAAATGGGATCTAACTAAAGAACTTCTGTGCAGCAAAAGATACTATCATCAGAGTGAACAGAATGGGAGAAAAGTTTTGCAATCTATCCATGTGACAAGGGGCTAATATGCAGAATCTATAAAGAAAAACAAATTGACAAGAGAAAAACAACCCCATCAAAAACTGGGCAAAGGATATGACGAGGTGCTTCTCAAAAGAATACATTTATGGGCCAGACATGGTGGATAACACCTGCAATCCCAGCACTTTGAGAGGCTAAGGCAGGTGGATCACGAGGTCAGTAGTTCGAGACCAGCGTGGCCAATGTGATGAAATCCCATCTCTACTAAAAATACCAAAATTAGCTGGGTGTGGTGGTGTGTGCCTGTAGTCCCAGCTGCTCGGGAGGCTGAGGCAGGGGAATTGCTTGAACTCAGGAGGCAGAGGCTGCAGTGAGCCGAGATCGCACCACTGCACTCCAGCCTGGGTTACAGAGCAAGACTTGGTCTCCAGAAAAAAATATATATATATATGTGTGTGTGTGTGTGTGTGTATTTATGCAGCCAACAAACATATGAAAAAAAGATAATCACTGGTCATTAGAAAAATGCAAATCAAAACTACAATGAGATAACATCTCACACCAGTTAGAATGGTGATCATTAAAAAGTCAGGAAACTACAGATGCTGGAGAGGATGTGGAGAAATAGGAATGCTTTTACACTGTTGGTGGGACTGTAAAGTAGTTCAACCATTGTGGAAGACAGTGTGGTGATTCCTTAGGGATCTAGAATTAGAAATACCATTTGACCCAGCAATCCCATTACTGGGTATATAGCCAAAGGATTATAAATCATTCTACTATAAAGACACATGCATATGTATATTTATTGCAGTAGTATTCACAATAGCAAAGACTTGGAACCAACCCAAATGTCCATTAATGATAGACTGGATAAAGAAAATATGGCACATATACACCATGGAATATTATGCAGCCATAAAAATGGATGAGTTCATGTCCTTTGCAGAGACATGGATGAAGCTGGGAACCATCATTCTCAGCAAACTAACACAGCAACAGAAAGAACTGCATGTTCTCACTCATAAGTGGGAGTTGAACAATAAGAACACATGGACACAGGGAGGGGAACATCACACGCTGGGGCCTGTCAGGGGGTGAGGGGCTAGGGGAGGGATAGCATTAGGAGAAATACCTAACGTAGATGATGAGTTGATGGGTGCAGCAAACCACCATGCATGCGTATACCTATGTAACAAACCTGTATGCTCTGCACATGTACCCCAGAACTTAAAGTATAATAATAATAATAATAATAATAAAGAATCCAGTCATTATTTTAAAGAATTAGTGTCATGGGTATGTAAAATTTCGGGAACATTATATTTTAAGTGGCTTTTTAATGTGTAAAAGGAATCTATTATTCCTCACTTGCACATGTTTCTCCTAAAGTTATAATTCATTGTAAGGAAGGAATTTTTGTCATTGTTTATCTTGATTATCTTGGTCATATATATTTTAGAGACAGGATCTTGCTCTGTTACCCAATCTGGAGTCCAGTGGTGTGATCATAGTTCACTGCAGCCTTGAATTCCTGGGCTCAAGGATCCTTTCACCTCAGCCACCCCAGTCCCTAGGACTACAGGCATGTGCCACGTGCCCAGATAATATTAGTATTTGTTTGCAGAGACAGGGTCTTGCTATGCTGCCCAGGTTGGTCTTAAACTCCTGGCGGTAAGCGATCCTCCCATCCCAGCCTCCCAAGATGCTGGGATTACAGGCATGAGCCACAGTGTCAGGCCCAGATATTAAATTATCATTGAAACATAACTCTAGTCTATTATTGACAGTTTTCAAATAAAAGGAACTATTCAAAACATTTAAATTTTCTTTGTCCTTTTGCTCCTTTATACTGTAAGAAGAATGCACTAGCATAAAGCTACTATTGGAGCATCCAAGGCTCAAGTTGATCTTTAGTGTTATATCTTACTATGCTTTCTCAGTATTTTAAGGGTTTGAACCGTACATCTTGGAAATGTTTTAATTATAAAATAGAGGACCACAAAGCAGAAAAGTTTATTTCTAAACTGAAATTAAACTTCAAAACATTGAGCCTCTTTAGTGATTTAAACCCGTGTCATGCCAAATTGTCTTTTATATGAATCAATGTTGCCTATTTTTAGCTTGAAAAATGCTCTCTCCAATCAAGAAAGACACCAATAATGGCATTTTAATTTTAGAGAAATTGGTCAACTTCTTCAAAGAACACATAAAAGTAGAACTTGTTTCACAGTAGTCACTTTTAAAACAAACAAACAAACAAAAAAAGGAATTCCATCAGCTTTAAATCCTCTGATTGCTTTTGAAAATGTTCCTGCAAATATGTACCTCCAAATATTTCATTTAATGGTTTCTTTGAATAAAATTTATCATATGTGTATGCAACAAACATTATGTTGTAATTAATCACATTAGTCATGGAGTATTTGCTAAGTATATTATTAATTATAAGTTGACTATACCTCATACTAAGGACAGTGTTTTGCCTTTATGAACTTCAGAAAACGTTCTCTAGCAAAATTATCAAAAAAGATTAGTTTAAAATGGGGTAGTACAATATTCCGTCAATTAAAAAGCTGAAATTCAGACTAGGAACAATGAAATATGAATTTTTCTGTAGTTTTGACCCCTCAATTTTTGTGTGACCATAGATGAGACAGTAAAACACTTTAAACCTCATTTTCATCATAAAGATAACAGAATTATTTCCAAAATTGCTCTCAGCTGTTAAACCCCGTGATTCTGAAGAAGGGCTAAGAGAAATTCAGGGAACACCAGAAACGTATCTTAGTACCTCTGCCTAGATTCTTCCCCTCTCAGGAATGTAACCATATCAATCATCACACACATCAGCTGTGTCTTAATGACATTTTAAAAAGTCTCTAAAAGAGACATTCCCACTTCCAGCTATTGTTTTCTCTCTCCTGTCATTCATAATCCCCCTTCTTGAGTTATGTATACACCCTGCCTCACCTGCCATTCTCTCTTCAACCCAATCCAGTCTGGCCATTGCCACTTAAACTGTCCTTGTTACAATCACTAATGCCTTCCTATTACTAAAGTGAAGCTGCATTCTTCACTCCCAAATTAGAACATTTCTCTTTTTCCTTTGCTAGCGTCTTCTCCTAAGTTTTAAATGTTGGAGTCTTCAGAGCTCTAATGTCCTGTATTTACTCAGTATGCACTCCTTGGTAGGTATCAGCAATTAACATAGCTTTCATCTACATGCTTGTGACCCATAAATTTATATTTGCACCTAAGTCTCTCTTCTGGAGTCCCAACTTATAATTGCTTACCTCAAGGATGCAGGCTGATACAGGCTCCATTATTTTGTTGATGTGCCATCTGTGATATGTGGCTCCCCAGTTATGGTGTCTGGGGAAGACTGGCTGGATTGTGCAGCAGCTTCTCACCATCTCTGACTGGAAGTAACGTGGTCAGAGCGAGTCCCAGGGCTCTGCATAACTCCAATAGTGCTGGGAAGTATAGTTTCCCAGACACCCAGAAAGGAACCAGATAGTATTTGTGAGCACAAGTAGTATCTACCACAAAAATTACTGTATATGACTTCTTTTTCTCCCTTTTCCTGTAACCATCACTTCCTAAATGTTTCTTTAGTATGTCTAATTTTCTCTGTCTCTACCTGTGGCAGATGAGAGATGCACTGCCCAGATCTTCAGAAAGCCTTCAAGAAAGGGCTTTTTGCCTCAGCTGCTGAGAACGCTTTCAGCAGACAGCCTGCAGCTGTCTGCTTTTTGAGGGTCTGCCTCAGCTGCATGGCCTCAGCTTGAGCACTAGCTGAAGTGCACACCCTTCTTGAGATGGCCTACACCTCACGATTTATTTGTGGCAGAGTATGACTGGTGCTTTCCAACTCTCCCACCTCCGTCAAATCTTGTTTTCTTTCTTCAGGGAAGGGATTAGAGTGAGGAGAAATGAAAAAAAAAAATCCACATTTTAAATACAGATAAGATCAGGCCCCTTCTTTGCACATGTGTTAATGTTTAATACAGAGCCTGCATAACAAATTCTATTTAAGCATCTGTTTTTGGAAGAAACAACCTATGCAAGTTGATAACAAGAAGGGTCTGAGAAAGTGGCTGATAAGATAGGGTTTAGGAGCCAGACCACTTTCAGCACACTGCGATGGGGACCCTGTCTCTGGTAAGTGGAATATAGACATCTCTGGGCATAAGGTGGGTGGATGCTCTGTTATTAAAACTCTCTAGATTAGTGAGTCATGAAGGTATGCTATTGGAGGTGGGGAGGGTACACACTAGCTGGTGTGAAGTATCAGATCTTCAAGAAGCAATGGGGAAATAGTTACCAAAATGATAACAAGAACAGATGGCTATTGCTAAGTTCATTACAACCTAAGAAAAAAATAATGAAAAACGATGAGCAATTGAACAGCAAGCATGAAATCCAATGCACCTTTATGATAGCTTACAAAAACCTCTTGTGCTGCAAGAAGGCAGAGAAGCTGAGGACCAGGAGTGAATGGTGTAGGAGAGCTCCAGATAAGGTTAAATGCCCCACTGAGGCAGATCAGTTATGACAATATCAAGGCATGGCTGGGAAAAATGGGATCCTGACACTTGAGAAGAGAACATCTAGTTGTGAATGTCCCTAGAAATTTTGAACCCCAGACTCTTCTGAACTCCAGAAATGCAGAAGTGGGTCATCCCTTCTTCATAAGGGTTGCTCACCCACCTTACTTGAAGGTAATGAAGAGTCCTCGCCCTCACAAAACAACAGGTGCCTCCTGTTATGGCCACTAGGCATTAACACTAGGGTTAACTCATAGCATAACCCAGCCAAAAAATGTGCTAGTTCTAATAGGGCTTAGTACCTTAAAGAAGCTGCAAGACCTAGCCATTGTGTAGTGGCAGGTACTGTAGGAGAACCTGTGGGTTTGACTCCTGAGAGTACTTAATCAAGCAGAACCAAAAATAAAATTGGGCAGGGAAGAGTTTATTGATATGGGAGCATTCTTGTGAAACAGGATTTAATGGTTTGGTAAGGACTTCAGGTGATGGTACATACAAGATGGCTTCTGGAAGCACAAAAAAAGCAACGACCAATGCTATGTGAAGTTGAAATATAGACAATATTTGCAGACAGTAGATAAAAGGATTAAAAAACACATGGAAGTGGGCATGCTGGAGTAAATACGCTTTATAAAGCCAGGAGCCCCACCTGATGGTAATATTCTACGGAAAGGCCTATAAAAGACACCAATTACCAAGGTCATAAACAATGTGCTGGTAGGGGGCTCTGACATCAGTAAAAGTTCAGCAGTGGCTCTCTCCTATAACCCAGGGTTGATGGTAGGAGAGGCTCTTACTACTAAGTTCACTGATAGCAGTGGGTTGAACACCTAATAAAGGCCAGGTGGTACTACTTAACTGCAAATCTAAGTGAATGCAATTATTGTAATAAGTGGCAGGGTCAGAGTAGCAGCCAGGAGGCCTGACCCACAGAGATGGAAATAGTTTATTAAACAAATTGTCACTAGGGGCAAAACAGATGGGACTACAACAAAGGTACTCTAGCTTGCGCTATCAGAAAAAATCAAGGATGAATGGCCAGGAGACCAAAGGCAACTGCACTGATTAAGAGTCATAATCTAGTGCCAAGTTGCTGGACCTGAGGTAATTTTCAGACCCAGAACCCACTGACTGAGGAGGCTAAGACTCCAGCAGGAAGGAAATTGTAATACTATAGCAATATACTTAAAAATGCATTTCCCACTTCTTCCACAAAAGTCATTTACTTGGATAATTTTTTGAATAATTGGCCATCCAGATTTGCCCAGAACTGAGGGGTATCTCGGAACATGAGACTCTTGTTTTAAAATCAGAAATCTCCCAAGCAAACTGAGTTGAGTTAGTCACCCTAGTGCCATGCATTAAAAGGGGCACAGCCAAACATTTAAGGTTTGTTGGACACAGTCAGAAATGACAGTCATACTCAAGACTTGAAGCATCATTATGCCACCTCTAGAGTGGGGCCATATAGAGACCAGATAGTCAATGGAATCCTGGGAAACATCTGGCTTTTTTGGGCCCACTGTTTCTTCAGATCTCTTAAGTGGTTATTTCCCTAGTCCCTGAAAGTGTAATTGAGAATAACATACTAAATAATTGCTACAAGCCTCACATTGGGTTCTTGGCCGGCGGCATAAAGATAATCATAGAAGAGGGGGAAAGTATAAGTCTTTAAAATTGTTACACAAATTCAGCAAATATAATAAATCAAAACCAATATCACATCCCTAAGTGGATGGTGAAAATTAGTGCCACTCTCTTAAGAATCTAGAAGATGCAGAGTTGTTGGTCCGTATTAAATCTCCATCAATTCACCCGTATGGCCCTTGCAAAAACTGGAAAGATTCTGGAAGATGAAAGCAGACTACTGCAAACTCAATGAAATTGTAATCCCAATTGCAGCAGCCATACTGGATGTGGTATTTTGTGGTATTTTACAGGAGATCATTATGTTCTCAGGTACATGATGTAAATCCATTAATATGGTGAATGTATTCTATTCTGCTAAGGTCAGAAAGGGCTCTTGTTCACACAGAATAGGCAATATTATATATTTGCAGTTTTGACCTAGGACTATGTCAACTCTCCTGTCCTCCAAATTATTTGAACATCTTGCAGAAGAGTACATTGATTTACTACATCAATGCTGTTATGTTAATTGGGCCAGATGGGCAAGAAATTGTTATCATAATCCTCGTTAAGACACAAGTGCTCTACAGAATGGAAGATAAACCCTACAAAGATTCAGGGGCCTTCACATTATTAAAATTATAGGGTTCCTATGAACGGGGACATACCAGGATATTCATTCTCAAATAAAAGACAACTGATCACATCTTTTACTTCTCACCACAAAAAAAAAAAAAAGAAGTTCAACATCTTTGAGTTATATGGGTGGCATATTGCATTATTCTACACATGGGATTACTGCTGTGGCCCATATGCTGGATAATACCAATGGCTGTCAGATTTGGGGGGACCCAGAACAGGAAAAACTTGGCTGGGCTGCAAGTCTAGACAGTGGTATAAGCAGTTCTACTGCCTGGGCCATGCAACCTGGTAGACTCTATGGTATTAGAGGTACTGGTGGTAGGTCAAGATGACCTTTGGAGCTTCTGGAAAGCCCAATATGGAGAATCACATGTATGTACCTGAAGTTTTGGAACAAGGCCATGCAATATCCCTTTGAAAAACAACTCATGGCATGCCGTGGTGGAGATGGGGCACCTGACCATGGGATACCAATTGATTGATTATCTGCAAATGCCCGTCAGCAACTGGGGTCTGTCAGATAGATCCATTGCCTCACAGAGCTGGCAGCAATCCATCATAATACAGAATTGGTAAGTCCAGATGTGAGCATGAACAATATCAGAAGTTAAGATGCTTGAGCAGAGAGCCCAGACTCCCATGTAATCCACCAGTGTTGGACACTGCCCCTTCTTTGGCTCATATCTACAACAAGCTTACACAGAAGGAAAAGACTTGGGCTTGGTTTCTGGATGGGTCATCTGGGTATGTGGGTGCAATCTGAAAATGGATGGCAACTGCCATTGGTCAGAGTTAGTCCCCAAATCTGCCTAACTCCAATGATGCTGGAAATTGTAGTTTCTCAAATGCCTGGAAAGGAGCCAGACATTATTGGTGAGCACAAGTAACACCTAACACAGAAAGCGTTTTTATACTTGCTTTTCTTCTTTTCCTTACTGATCACCTTCTAAATGTTTCTTTAATTTGTCAAATATTCTCTATCTCTCCTTATGGTAGATGGGAGACGCATTGCCCAGACTGACCTGAAAAGACAGTGGCGAAAAAAATTTTTCCAAAGGACAGCTTTTGGCAGTGCCTTCTCCCATATGTTCATCCACATGGCTTTACCCTAGACTTACTTGCCTACAATATTTCAATTTCTCCTCTTCTAGGCTCTAAACCAGCCTGTCATATTATTCACCACTGCCCAGAAGTATGTTTTATGCTGATCTCAGTCCATTTCCTCTTCCTCACAAATAAGATAAATTTTATTCTTAGAAACCAGACAAGTTTTGTGCAATTTATTTTGCCTAATTAAAAAATTGAAAAATTATTTAACTTCTCCTTGTTGAGTCACCTAATTTACAACCCCAACTCTGAGCAAAGCTTGCTTATGTGGTCAAGGAATCATTACTGTATTAGCTAATTTCTACTCTCCTTTTATAATCATGAATATTTGGTATATTGTATATTACTGCAACAATAAAATTAAAATTGCTAAATATTCATTAACCAGTTTGACTACTGCAAGAATAGTATCCATATTATATATTTCTCATAACTAAAACATGAATTTTATGGCATTATCTCAACTAGCATTCCAACTTTTTTACTGTTGATAGTCCTATATCTATTTTTTTCCTAAAAGATTGTCTATCTTTTTTGAAGGGTTCTTTTAAAAAGAAGAGTGAAAAACAAGCAATGGGGAAAGGATTCCCTATTTAATAAGTGGGGTTGGGAGAACTAGATAGCAATATGCAAAAAATTGAAGCTGGACCCTTTCCTTACACCTTCTACAAAAGTTAACTCAAGATGGATTAAATACTTAAACATAAAACCTAAAACCATAAAAACCCTAGAAGAAACGCTAGGCAATACCATTCAGGACATAGGCACGGGCAGCGATTTAATAATGAAAACACTGAAAGCAACTGCAACAAAAGCAAAAATTGACAAATGGGATGTAATTAAACTAAAGAGCTTCTGTACAGCAAAAGCAACTATCATCAGAGTGAACAGACAACCTATAGAATGGGAGAAAATTTTTGCAATCTATCTATCTGACAAAGGTCTAATATCTAGAGTCTACAAGGAACTTAAACAAATTTATAAGAAAAAAACAATCCCATTAAAAAGTCGGCAAAGGACACGAACAGACACTTCTCAAAAGAAGACATTCATGTGGCCGATACATATAAAAGAAAGCTCAACATCACTGATCATGAGAGAAATGCAAATCATAACCACGATGAGATACCATCTCATGCCAGTCAGAATGATGATTATTAAAAGGTCAGGAAACAACAGATGCTGGTGAGGTTGTGGAGAAAAGGAAATGCTTTTACACTGTTGGTAGGAGTGTAAATTAGTTCAACCATTGTGGAAGATATTGTGGCGATTCCTCAAAGATCTAGAAGCAAAAATACCATTTGACTCAGCAGTTCCATTACTGGGTATATATGCAAAGGAATATAAATCATTCTATTATAAAGATACATGCACATGAATGTTCATTGCACACTATTCACAACCGCAATTGGTTGATTTCAGAATCAACTCAAATGCTCATCAATGATAGACTGGATAAAGAAAATGTGGTACCTATACATCATAGAATACGATGCAGCCATAAAAAGGAATGAGATCATGTCCTTTGCAGGGACATGAATGAAGCCAGAAGCCATTATCCTCAGGAAATTGACACAGGAACAGAAAACCAAACACTGCATGTTCTCATTCATAAGTGAGAGCTGAATGATGAGAACACATGGACACCTGGTGGGGAACAACACACAATGGGGCCTGTCTTGGGGGCAGAGGGAAAGAGCATCAGAAAGAATAGCTAATGGATGCTGGGCTTAATACCTAGGTGATGGGTTGATCTGTGCAGCAAACCACCACAGCACATATTTACCTATGTAACAAACCTGCACATCCTGCACATGTACCCTGATACTTAAAATATAAGTTCATGAAAAAAATTATAAAATAAATAAGAAAGGTGAAATATCTATGGGAACATAAATAATATTTTATTAACTGGAAAATTATTTTGCAGTTTCCTTAGCTCTCTCTTTCAAGACAAATAGGCTGATAAAATCCTGAATTGCTGACAAATATATTTGGCCATCCATTTGCATGTCAGAAGCAAGACAAACTTTCATTCAGTTTTCAAATGCAGCTCATATTATAATTAATTCTCAGTTACTGTTTCTGAACTACATTTTATTAACTACTTTGTTTATGATTAACCTCAATTTAATCACTTCTTTAAATGCAAATACTCTTTTCAGAGAATTTTGCTTGATATCTTCAAGATTTGTTGCATAGACCTATGTTTTACATTATTACCATGATAAAAATTATCATGTGATATTTTTTCCTTGTGACAGATAATACAAATCAATATAGCATCAATAATTTTAAAAACATTTGAAAAGAAACTGAGCCATATAATTTAAAATCAAAATCTAAGGGTTATATTTTTTCAAATGAACATTTTGAAACAATGGTTACTTTGAAAATAGAGCAGATTTAAAATTACAGATCCTTCAACAATAGTGATTGTATTAAGAAATTTGGAAGTACTTATATAAGTTTCTTGAAAATAAAACAGTAAGACCATTATAAATGTGACATAGCTGATAGTATTTCATTTTATTTTCATTTCATGTATAAGAAAACTCCTTTATGGAGTTTTTTAAGTTTTTTTTTTTTTTTTTTATCAGTTTGTGGTAATTACTAGTGCAAGAAAAATGCAAAAAATACAGAAATACCGGGAAGTAATCCCTACATGTTATGTGCTACCATAAAAAATATTTGAAAACAGTGACTCAAAGTAGCAAACATCTATTTCCTTAATTTAAGTAAAAATCTATTTCCTTAAAGTAAAAATTTAAGATAATCAATCTATATATTATAAAGTTATTTTATTCTGATGTTTGCTAACATCAGAATAAAATAAGATAAAGGCTCTAAAAATTATTCATTATTTATAACATCCTGAATATACTCATGAAGACACCTGATGCTATAAGTAGTATAAGTAATAGAATCATTTCCTTTAAGTGTAGTGAGCTGTTTATAGGTAAGTAGGCAAATTCCAAGAGAGAATTTTATATATATTTGTCAAGACTATATGTGCTTTTTATGTTCTATATAAAACATTTTTTATGCTCAACATTCAAATATTTTCTAATAGTAAATAAAAATACCTTTTCACAATTGAACTCCTTCTATTATTAAAGATAGCTCAGTACCTTTTGTATTTACAGAGTGAGACACAGGCTGTCTTGACAGATGACTACATTTTTGTGTAATTTCCCCCATACAGTTATTATACCTTTTAGACAAACTAAGTTTAGCTGTGCTCCAATTGGCAATAAGATTGAAATCCTCTGGAAGTAAAGTTGATCTCTTATTGTCCTCTCTTATTTTAGTGCCAGGAGTCTTCTTTAGATTGTGGTTATTACATGTACAGCCTTTGGTCATCCGGCTTTGACTAGTGTGGTATTTTCCAATGATGCATGGACTTTCCATTGCAGTGGGACATATGATATTCTTATGAACAATAGGAGGAAGAAATGTTTGAGATGGTATTTTCCCAAATGATACCATGGGTAAATCTTGAAGATATCTGGGAAAATGTTGGCTAATTTTATATTCATAGGTTAATTTTCTTGAATTTGAATTATCTAATTGGATAGAGCATAGATTGTCTATTGGTATATTCTCACAGGCATCTTTTGGGCTTTGAGGTGTATTCAATTTATCAAAATTACACTGAGGTATGCTAGGTAAAATTCCAAGTCTATTTTGTTTTAAGACTAATCCAGTACCAGGAATAAAAAGATCTGGCTCCTTCTGCTTTGATAGATGAATGATGTCTCTGTTTGAAACAGATTGATGTGCTTGTCCATTCACTGCTGAATTTTTCCAAGTTAAAGGGTTATATATAACTTGTCCATCAATAGGGCACGAATTGCACTTGTGGAATAACCAATTGTCAATACATTTCCTGTGAAACTTTAAAAAAAGATAAGCTAATCAGAACTATACTAATCTTGTTTATAATATTATTCAAGTAAATTTCCCCCAGTTTCAGAATTGTATGATTTAAAATATTTAGCAAAATTGAAAAATAATTATTTATCAAATTTCATGAAAATATTTTGAAGGAATTCATTTCTAAATATAACTGATGTAGGGACTGATTTCCATTTTCTATATTAAAATGCAAAGCCTTTTATGGATAGCACTCATAATTTTGTTAAAAATTCTCTACTTAAAGCTATTAATTTCACTGCTAATTATTTCTAATGAAAATTATTTTAAAAGTCATAACCAACAGGGGTTGAAAATGGATCTGATAACAGTAAAATATAAAATAACAAATTAAATTTTTGGAAATAAAACAATTAGCCATTTTAAGTAAGGATGACTCTAAAACTTTATTACTGAAGCTTTGTTTATTTACTGAAGCAACTTTATTTCAGAAAAAAAGTTGGTTATCAACCACTATGTAGTTGCTTATCAATTATATAGTGATCAAGTAGTATTATCCTGATTCTAGTGAGTTCATATGAAATAATAATTGTCAACTTAGGCATTTCTGTTTCATCTTAAGACTCATAAAAATACATAGCAAAATATTAGTATTCTATAACCTTTTTCTTTCTACAGATAACTAAAGTAGATAAAGGAATCTAACTTAAAGTACCATTTTATCTTTCCTAGATAGTATATACAGAAATGAGTACTAATCAGTATAAACACATCCTCAGGGAGAAAGCTGCCTTCTCAATAGTCTCTGTGGCAGTTCTTTCCATGTGTGCTGTGCAATGCGAACACCTCTGTACAGAGTACAACTCAAAAGTAAAAGGACAGACTTAAATTGTCACTTCATTTGTGAAAATTGACCCTACAGGGAAAGTAAAACTAAAATGATGTGACTTTTACCTTGTGAGTACATGGTAGCAATCTTGTATGTTGACCAAGATGAAATGCCTTCAAACAAAGTAGACACTGGTAGCCTGGAGCAAGAAGCTTACTATTCTTAGTAATCAGTTGGAGAGGCAATGATCTTACAATGTGTTTTGGTGTGTAAACTTGGCTAAATGAGAAGAAGAGACATGAGTGTTTACATGTTATTATAGATCAGGAAGTGATCAATAGCACAGGTAAGTAGTCTCTATATAAATAATGCAATGAACCCTAGGTTTTCTTGAACTAAAGATAATCTCATATATTATAAAGTTAAAAAATCTATTTTATTGATCCTGAACAATATGGATCCAACTTCACAAAGAACAAAGTTTTTGGCCAGGTGCGGTGGCTCACACCTGTAATCCCAGCACTTTGGGAGACTGAGGTGGGTGCATTACCTGAGGTCAGGAGTTTGAGACCAGCCTGGCCAACATAGCGAAACCCCATCTCTAATAAAAATACAGAAAAATTAGCCAGGCATGGTAGTGGGTGCCTGTAATCCCAGCTACTCAAGAGGCTGTGGCAAGAGTATCCCTTGGACCCAGGAGGTGGAGGTTGCAGTGAGCCAAGATCACACCACTATACTCCAGCCTGGACGACATAGTGAGACTTCACCTTAAAAAAAAAAAAAAAAGTTTTAAGTAGTCATATCAAATAAAAACGCTAACCCAAAATTTTTGAGTTTGAGTTGCACTTTAAGGTCAATAAAATCAGACCATATACTCAAATTATAATATTTTAGTCTGAGTCAACACTTAGGCAACTGTTTAGAAAAATACAACCCAATTCACTCTGTCTTCTGGTAGGAAGTGAAGTGTATAGTAAATATTCCAGGCTACTATAGTAAATTGGTAGATCATAAGAGATAAGGAAATTTGTTTTTGTTTGGGGTATATTCTTATCACTTCCATATTGTTAGACTATGTTAATGTAACTCTAAAAGTAACAACTCCATTTTTTGTACCAAAAATACTGCCTGACATAACTAAGATGATATACTATGAATTAACTGCTATTTGATGCCATTGCAACTGGTAAAACAGATACAACAAATCTTTAAGAGAAAAAAAAAGTTTGGTTAAAAGGTCAGATATGTCCCTATCATTCAAAAGTCGTTCAGAACAAAGTTCAAATATATTCTTCAGAAAAGTTTGTACTTCTCATTACTCTGCAGATATATCCCCATCATATTAAAGAAATTGCTCTTACCAGGGTCATCTAATTTCAATGAAAATGTATATTTTTAGTACTCTTTTAACGTTGTTACCTACTGTTTCTTATCCTCAAATTCTCTTTATTTATTCCATTTTCTCTGCCTAAAATGTCCTTCTTCCCCTAATGTTCTCCTTCTGAACTCCCTGTCCCCCAATATCTCCTAAGTCCAACCATTAGTTATACAACTTAGCATTCTAACAGGATGAAGTATGATATCTGTGCAGGGAAAATGGAGTTGCAAAGCCTTTGTGTAGGCTCATTTGATGCTCCACAAGAGCTCTGGTCTCCAACGTGTGTGCAGTATCCATGGGCATGGGCTATATATCAGTTGAAGTTTGGATAGTGTGTATGTGCACGTGTGTGGGGGTATGGGTGTATTATATGTATGTGTGTGTGTGTATATATACATATATATATTTAGTGAGAACAAGCACATTTTTTGCTTAGTTGATTAACTGAAAGTATTTTTAGTTTCTATTTAATCCCATCCTTTAAAAGTTGTCTCTTTTCTATGTGTTTCATAATGTACACAATCTCTTAATATTATACGACAGGCTACATTTTCTTTCTTTCTATTTTTGAGATAGAGTCTCACTCTGTTGCCTAGGTTGGAGTACAGTATTGCCATTTCATCTTACTGCAACCTCTGGCTCCCAGGTTCAAGCAATTCTCCTGCCTCAGCCTCCCGAGTAGCTGGGATTACAGGTATGTGCCACAACTCTCCACTAATTTTTTTTTTTTTTTGTATTTTTTTGTATTTTTTTAGTAGAGACATGGTTTCACCATGTTGTCCAGGGTAGTCTTGAACTCCTGACCTCAGGTGATCCACCTGCTTTGGTCTACCAAAGTGCTAGGATTACAGGCTTGAGCCACGGCGCCCAGCCTAAATTTTCTGTAATTGAACAGGACTACTGCAAAAGGTCTGGAGACTTCTCCACTAATAATGTTCTGAATCAATGTTCTGAAATAAAACCAATGTGCTCAGCACTCTTCTTCCAACAGGGTGAAGTAGAGGGTAGAAAGAGGGAGAATGAAGCAAAAAAATTGGTCTCTTCCCCCAGAGGCCAATTATTTCAAAGGCAAATTTCAAATATATTTGAATCTGCTTTTATTTAAACATAACTGATGTCAGTTTCAATTCTACATTTATGTCGATCATTATTTGATTACTGAGGAAACCACTGTATCCCTAGTATCTAGTATAGTTTCTGGTCAAATTAAAAATAATAGATGAAATTATTTGAATATTTATTGTGTGTATTAACTCATTTCATACTCACAAAATTCCTACAAGATTGGTTTTAACAATTACTCCCATTTTAAAGATGAGGAAAATGTGGCAGATAGAAGTGAAGTAACTAGTCCACAAGTCACATAGACAATGTGTGGTTGAACTATGATTGGATTCAAGCAGTCTGACTCTACAGCCTTACTCTTCAACTGGATGGTACAATGCCACCTAGTATCTAAATGCTTAATAATAATTAAAGAATAAAAAGAGAATAAATACAACTTATTCAAATTGTAAAGTTATTCAAAGATTCGGTCATACAAGAAATATAAATTTTACTGGGAACCTCACTCTTGCTTTTTTTGAAAATGTGACATCTTTTCTTCTATCTCATTTTTAGTATCTATGTATTTTACGGCTTCATCTGTTCTTTTTTCTAGTGATCTCCATTTTTGGTTTCTTTTCTGTAATAGGTGAAAAGTAGATGTTACTTTGCAAAGTCATGGATATTTTCATTTTGTGGATAAAAATTAGTAGGTTGCATATCAATAATGTGAATAATACACAATTTTTTTTTTTGAGACGGAGTCTTACTCTGTCACCCAGGCTGGAGTGCAGTGGAACATTCTCGGCTCACTGCAAGCTCTACCCCCCGGGTTCATGCCATTCCTGCCTCAGCCTCCTGAGTAGCTGGGACTACAAGTGCCCGCCACCACGCCTGGCTAATTTTTTGTATTTTTAGTAGAGAATGAGGTTTCACCGTGTTAGCCAGGATGGTCTCTATCTCCTGACCTCATGCTCCGCCCACCTCGGCCTCCCAAGGTGCTGGGATTACAGGTGTGAGCCACTGCACCCGGCCAATACACAATATTTTTAAGCATATATATTATTTTTCAGCACGTTAAAGTATTTACAAATTGTTAGTGAGTCTCATGCTATTGCACAGCTACTATAATGGCATTACTTTTTAAGGTAAAAAATAACAATAATTGTGTATGTTTTATTTTATCTTGCCTGGTAAGCAGAAAGTAGTAGTATTATTCAACATCAGGAGATACTTTTAAAGTGTACGATTTAAATTATCCCAGTAAAATTCCATGTTTCGTTATTGTTTATGTAAGAAAATTTAAGAGAAAATCATAAATGTTTTGACTTTTCATTATAAGACAATTTGTAATGTTGACAGCTTTTTAAAAACTAATATTCAAGTTTGATGGCTATATTTTCTGTTCCGAAAATTTATTCATAATGTCATCAGATGTTTCTTATCATGTTAGATTTTATAAATTACCAGTGTAAGAACTGGTTGCTTTGTGAATCCTTATGAAAAAGAGTTCTCCTAAAAATATAGCTTTAGGTTTGTATTAAAAACCAATCAGCTCTGTTCCACAGTGTTGTTATTCTTCTTATTCTTAGACTGACTTAGCTCTACAACAGGACAAATAGAAACACTGTTTTACATTCAAGATGGATACTGTACCTCACGAAATGTAAACGTGTGGGAAAGATGGCAGCAGCTATCAAAACATTCCTGGCATAAGTGATATTCTATGCACTCGGTACACCTAAAAATACAAAACATCAAAACATGCAAGAAAAAACATCCTATTATTATGATGGTTTTGGGTGAAAAATTCAGACCAAAACTTCCTGGGAACAATTCAAACATGACAAGGATCATCTCAAGTCACACTGTGTATTAGTTTCCTGTCGCTGCTATAAAAATTTGCTACAAACTTAGCTTAAACTGCACAAATGTATTATCTTACTCCTCCATAGGATAGAAGTCTGAGATGAGTTTCTGTGTGCTAAAACCGACGGTTTGGCAGGGTTGTGTTACTTTTAGGGGGCTCTAGGGGAGAATCTATTTCCTTGCTCTTTCCATCTTCTAGAGCAGGGGTCCCCAACCCCAGGCGCTGACCTGGTCTGTGGCCTGTTTGGAACCGGGACATACAGCAGGAGGTGAATTGTGGAAGAGCAAATCTCCACCTTCTGTCAGATCAGAGGTGGCATCAGATTCTCATAGGAGTGTGAACTGTATTGTGAACTGCGCACATGAGAGATCTAGGTTGTGTGCTCCTTATGAAAATCTAGTACCTGATGGTCTGAGGTGGAACAGTCTCATCCTGAAACCATCCCCCAATAACCCCTGTAGAAAAATTGTCTTCCACAAAACTGGTCGCTGGTGCCAAAATGTTTGAGGACTGCTGTTCTAGAGGCTGCCTACATTTATTAGCTTGTGACCATTTCAAAACAAAGAAAGTAGCATCTCTCTGCCTTTCTTCCACAATCACATTTCCCTCTGACTTTCTTGCCTCCCTCTTCTACTTTTAAGAACCTATATGATTACACAAGGCTTATTCAAGCAATCCAGGATAACCTCTTTATTTCAAGGTCAGTGATTAGAAACCTTAATTTCCTCTGAAACCTTAATTCCTCTATGACATATAAGTTCTGGGCATAAGGATGTGGACGTTTTAGGAAGTCTATTATTTTGTCCACCACATGCCCCTTCCATGATGCCTTCTCAGACTACCTTAGCTTTCATTTACCTCTTTCTCTACATTCTTATAGGATCTACAGTCTATTAGATACTCTGTCACTTGATTATCCAGTGCTGCTTTCCGGTTGTTTCATGAGTGCCAGAGTTAGAGTTGGCAGCATACTTCTTGAAAATAAAAATTATATTCTTTCTTTCCCACAGAATGGAAAAAGGTAAACATAAACGATCTCAGTAAAAACTATTGACAAGTCAAAAAAAAACCACTTTCCATAAAAGCCCAATCTAAAAGTTATATTGTTTATAAAAATTTTGTCACAAGCAGAGGATTTTAAATTACTTGCAGCATAATTTACCAAACTGAAAATATTCTGAGCAGTAATCAAGTAAACTTATTATTCAAGTTATCAAATATTTAGAAGATTATCGCCATGAGAAATTTAAGAAAATATGTTCCTCAGACATCTTAAAAGAAGCAAATGCTAATTTATTCATTATTACTCTTTGTACATACAGGGAAGATTTTAATAATTAACAGCAATGGGTTGAAGAAATGGTGCCATTTATTCAATACATCAAAATATGTTGGGCTAAAAAAAGTTAAGCATCTCTGTATTTTAACATATATCTAGTAATTTTGGAATTAACCTCTTAAAAGATGAAGTAGTTAAATTCTGAAATTCTAATGAAGAAGGAATGAAGAAACTTTCTAGTTAATCTTGTCTCCTACTCAACGTGTTCCTAAAAGAAATGGAAATACTTTTCCAGACTGATGACTGAAATGTCAGTACTCGAGGGAATGGAAGATGGATGGAGTCACAAACATTGAAAATGCATTCTTTAATTTGTAAAAGAGAATGGAGACAGAGATGAGTAATTGTTAGCAAGATCCCTAGAGGAGAAGTTATGAGACAAGAAAAGATTCTCAAAGGAGAGTGTAGGGTCACTAGTGGGCAGGCGGCAGGATAGTGGGTCATGTGTTTACTTAGTAGGAAGAATAATGCCCAAGGACAGAAAAAGCAGTCAGAAAGCTCTGAGTGACAGGAGTGTACTGTCATCAACAACATACCTAAAAGCAAGATTTATACTAAAGTTGTATGTAAACCATTTGGGGAACATTGATTGTAAGCACTGAGAATTTTATACTGTGGCCCTCACATGTCCTTGTTCCCCCACATGTCCCAGCCCCCTCTTTCACATGTGACATTAGCCCCTACCTCACTGGTGCTATCCACCCCTCTTGAGAAAATTTAAATTGCCCATATGACGGCTGCTAATACCAAAGATCAAGTCCTTCCTTTTCCTGGAATCCTCTTTAAACAACATTCCTGAACCTAGCTAAATACCTCTTGCTAAAAGTTTGTAAACATTCTGTACTTCCTCCCCAAGTTGGAGTCCTCCCTAGGAGCCTTCTGAGGCCAGCCATTTTCCAGCAAACACTTTTGTGAATAATTAACTTTCTTCTGTGTAACACATACAGAAAACAAAACTAAATTCAAAGGAGATAGGTATAATTTGCTGTTGGGTGTGATAATGTTTTATGGCTTTATGAGTTTTAATATATATATAATTTAAATTGGGCTCATCATAATGTAATTCAAGAAGGCTGAAAAATAAACTGATGCATTTCAAAAAAATGTAACAAAGATTGAAATAATGTTTTCTTATTAATGTACTGTTAACTTAAAATTTTAATTAAGAAAATACAATTTCCTAGGCATAGCAATTAATTTATGTTTTATCGTGAGAATTGTGGGGAAGTTTGAGGGTTACTCACAGTGAAAATTGTTTTCTCTAATAATTACTATGTTTTTGTAGTTGTTGTTTAAGTATAAGATATGAAAGAAAGTAAAACCTGTACTCATTGCAATTTGGAGTAGAGAGGACTGGATTAAATATTCAGTCAATCTAGTCAATGTCCCTCTGGCCCAATCTTTGGAATTTTTGGAACTGACCTCAAAGGTAGTTCAAATAAAGTTACAGACGGTGAGAGATCCAGCAAGGCTCTGAGCTTGGAAACTCATCTAGGCTAAAGCCACCTATCCTGTGTCCAGAGCTTCTGGGATGGGGTGCTACTTCAGACCCAATCTAGACCAGAGCTCAAAACAATACCCTTGCACAGAAGAAAATAAAATGATTGGAGTTCCTGAGATACTGGACTGAGATAGAGGTCAGTCTGTAAGTCCTAAATAAGCAGTTGTCACACAAGTCAAACAGTATATGCAGGAAGAGAGAGGCTATAGAATGGGTGCTCTAATGCTCAAAGTTTCCTGATATAAAAAAATAAAAAGAACACATGCTTATAGTTTACAGAGAACACTTACTTATAACACTTCCCCTCAATTGGAAATTGTTTGCAGTTATTACAGGGAATTCCAAGGTGTTTGTCCAGTCTCTCTTTCTCTGCTGCAGTTACAAGTTTGCTAGAGTTTTTGAACTCCTCCAAAATAAGTTTTAATGGTGCAAATTCTTTCCTGCACAGCGGACATTTCAACATGGAAGTGTTTGATGTACTCTGATAATTAGCTAAGATTTTCATGCATTTTATATGAATACTATTGCCACAGCCAAACCTATGAGAGATAAAAATTCAAGTTTATCATTTGTATAGAGCAGTTTTATATATCCATTGTATATACATATTACATATATATTTATATAAGTAAAATTTCCTGTGCTACCATCTTTATTCCACATAAAAATAGATTCTGAACTGATTTTCAGCTATAGCTTGATTACATACACACACACACTCACTCACTCTAGTAATCTATCATGTTTAATACATCAGAATTCCAAACTTAAATTTTCCTTCATTGCAATGAAATGGTGAAAGATTTTGCAACATTAAAATATTTTCATTTGTAAAGTAAGAATGAATATAGGCTTAACACAAAGGAAAATAATAATAATTATTTTAATAAAATGGTTCACTGAGAGCAGGGGTGCCACCATACTTTTCCAGAAGTCACATAGTACATGGTGGTACCAAAGAAA
The DNA here is from genome assembly GCF_009764315.1 of Trachypithecus francoisi. NCBI lineage: Eukaryota > Metazoa > Chordata > Mammalia > Primates > Cercopithecidae > Trachypithecus > Trachypithecus francoisi. Next base: position 54,918,817 of record NW_022681458.1, on the reverse strand, counting down.
TAGCTGCTGAGAGAAATACTATTTTGGAAAGTAGTTAATAATTTTACAATATGCAATAGAAACAGACATGAACAACTACAGTGTGTACAAAAGTTTTGTTAAATTATCAGAAGAAAAAAGAATGATCAGGAGAAAAAGATAGCAATGGCAAATGGCTGTCCAAATTTTTCAAGTCCAACCTTATAGTGCTGTGAAGAAAAGTATGAACATTAGACTCTCAGTAAACATTTGTGGATATGTGAAAATTGAATTATTTAGGTTTAAAGATAGAATTTTGAAAAACTGAAAATAATTTTTGTAATTTCAAAATAAAATAATCTTTACTTCCAGAGAAGTCTTTATAACTATAATAAGCCATAACATTTATTCATGTGTATAAAATAAAAACACAAAAATTGCTCTACTCTTGTTACTTAAGGTAGGAGGAGGAATAATTGTGGAATTATGCTTCAATTTTTACCCTCGTAATGTAGCTCAGAAAGATTTAGAGTAAGAGTATATATTTAGCTCACAACATATATACACACATATATATGTTGTTTCCTAACATATATAATATATATTATAATATATGTAAATATATATACTATATATAAAAATATATAATATATGTGTGTGTGTTAGGAAACAAAGGAATTTAATTAAGTATAAATTAGCGGTAGGTAAGGTTGCCTATTTTTCCCTTATCAAGTCTTCTAAGGTAATAAATCACAAATATGTTTTATAATTTTTAATTAGTTTTAAGAATCCAAAGAAAAAATACATCACCTGCAAAAGGTGACAGGAAGCTTTTTCTCTAAAAGTAGCTCTTGACAAATAGAGCAGATATCCTCGGAATCAATTCCTTCTGTTTAATGTACCCATCTTCTTCAACATGTTCATTGTGGTCATTTGTTCCTGGTTGGGGAGTTTGAACTCGATGTATCCCCTGAAGCAAGTCACTTATCTCTCTTTCTCCAAGACCCAATTGTAAAGCAGCTAGTGAAAAATCCCAAAGTATTGAAATTCAGTCACAAAATTGGAGCTACAGAGAGGTAACAACTTATGCTGAAAGTTAGAATTTTCTTTCAAATATCAGAGAGACAGTTTTGACTGAATTATCACACTGACATTGACCACTTCTTTACATTTTTTTCATAGCCAAAATGTCACAAGAGAGTCATATGAAAAAATATAAAATTTTTTTTTTCCTGTTACTAAAAAAGAGTCAATGCAAACAGTGCACTTGAATATGATAGTGTTCATCCTTGGATTGGTGTTACAATCGTGTCTTATACTTTGAGCTGTTCACTTGTCCATAAACAAATATTTTATGAACATATAAGAATATTAAAATAAATGGGACATGAATACATAAGGAGGAAACTGATATCTGAGTAGCTACTGTAATTATTTGTTGGATGAATAAGTGAATTAAAAAATAATGGAAGAGCAAGACTTAACTAATTGTAAATATTTTCTGTTTCTGTTTTGCGTACCTACAAAAGAGTGTCTCAGCCTCGTCCTCAACAGATTTGGTCAGCGGTTCTCAGGACAATCTATTAGTTACTATATTGCCTGCACCATTAGCATGTGCATGTTTTGAATTCTGAATTTTCTCCATTCTGCAATCCTTAAGGTAATGATATTCTAAGTGCCTATAGTTTTGATCAGGGAATCCTAGATTCTTTATTCCTTGGCCCATCTCTTTGCTGCTTCCCCCTTCCCTCTCCTACTCCTGAACATGTCATAATTTAAATGCTAGTTGTTATCGGTCCCCTGCTTTCTATTCATTTTATGTATCTTTTTACTATATATGTATTAAAAATTATTTCCAAGATAATAAAATGCTCTGTTTTTCTGGAAAGACTCCCCAACTAAACACTAAAAACACTGAAAACATCACAGTTACATTTCAATACAGAAATCGCGGCTCCCTGTCTGAGGTGGAATGGCAAGTGGACTGTGGAAGGGCATCATACATTAATTAACCATTACTTTGGGGAAGAAGGGCTATTTGTCACAGAGACACAGCAACATCTGCTCTCTAAAACGGAGAGAAAAATAAATAACAAAATATTGTGCTTTGGGGAATAAAGATGCACAGGGTCACCAGAAATACTGAAGAATAAAATTTCATAAAAGAAGCTGGCAACAAACTGTTCTGTGTGGTAAAATGTGAACTAGAAAATAAAAGGAAGAAACAAACTCTTCTAAAGTGAATTTGGAAAAATTAATGCATAAGATTATACAGGAATATTTTGAAAGAGAAGAGCAAGGCAACTAATCTAAACTGACATCACAATGTGTTGTACAAGTAATAAATGTAATAATATATGAGATGCTCTAAATAATAAACATTGTTAAACAAAGAGCAAAATAAGTATTATCTAATAACTGTTACTGAGATAACTGGGTGGCAATATGGAGAAAATTAACTCAAACCAAATACCAACCTCCAACTTATACCAAAACAACTACACACTGATGCTATTATATAATGAAGAACAACAATGATAAAAAGAGCAGAAAAAAAAACTCCAAAGAACTATTGATACTATGGAAGAAAGACAATTTTTAAAGGGTCGAAACAATAAACATGAAAAGAACAGATGATCCGATTTAATAACACAAAAATTCATATGTGTAACAAAATTGAATAAAGTCATAGAGAAAAATTTATAGCAGATTAGAAAAACATTTGAAAAAAGTAATGCTTATAATAATTAAGAAATGTTTGCAGTTTTATCCTAATAAATAGCCAAAATACAATTCACGTAAAACACAAATAGTAAACAAGGCAGTGGAAGATGTTCAATTTTATTTGCATCAAAGGCAAATGAGTTGAAATAAGAATAAAGCACAGACACTAAATAAAACTGACTGAATAAACACTATCATAAATGTTATGATTTGTTTGTCTTATGTTATTTCTTACCCTAGAACTTAAAGTATAATTTAAAAAAAAGGTATTTGAAGACATTTTAGATCTTCCTAAAATTTATTTATCCTCTGGTATAAATAAATATACCAGAGAATAGAAACTCTTTTCTTATTTCATTTACCAGGCATGGATAGATTACTATGAACCTTGTATCTGGTATTTTCCTCCTTTGTGTGGCTGTCTTTCTTTCCAAAATTATAGAAATATTACTAACATGGAAAAATATTTCTATGTGTCTCTATTTTCATATTTCTTAAAAATGCTGTTAATATCCTTTGTATGCTTAAGTACTACAATTAAAATGTGCCAAAAACAGGAATCCAAAAAACAAATAAAACTTAAAGAAATTGACATTATGCTGAAATCACTGTAAATCAGCAAAAGTATTCTGACAACATATTTGGCAGTACATATGAGGAGAAGACATAAAAATATTAACACTTCTACTCCAAAACACAATAAGACTTTAGGCTAAGGAAATAGTTGAAAAGAACAAAAAGCTTCATATACAAAGAATATAACAAGTAGTTAGAAATAAATGCTTAATAGTGGAAGAAAGTTAAATTGCTTATAATATACCATATTTAGTGAAATATTAGCTAGCCTTTGATGACTTTTAATGAAAGTCATTATATAGCAGAGATTATATAGCATTGAAAATATAAAGTAGCCAGGCGCGGTGGCTCACGCCTGTAACCCCAGCACTTTGGGAGGCCGAGGAGGGCGGATTACGAGGTCGTCAGGAGATCGAGACCATCCTGGCTAACACGGTGAAACCCCGTTTCTACTAAGAAAAAAAAAAAAAATACAAAAAAATTAGCCAGGTGTGGTGGCAGGCGCCTGTAGTCCCAGCTACTCAGAAGGCTGAGGTAGGAGAATGGCATGAACCCGGGAGGCGGAGCTTGAAGTGAGCCAAGTTCTTGCCACTGCACTCCAGCCTGGGCGACAGAGCGAGACTCCATCTCAAACAAAAAATAAAACATAAAAAATAAATAAATAAAGTAACAATGTCTGATAAAAGCAGAAAACATCATTCTGACAGAATATTAGGCTGTTTTATGATATATATAAAATCATAAACAAAAATAGAAAATAAAAAGTTTACATCTTTCTGGTGAGAATTTAGAAAGATTTCCTTTAATGAAGTTTTAATTTTATTCATAAATATTTAATTCCAAAAAGAACAGATAGTATTCACTAGTTATTGTATTTAAAAGGAACTATCAGGTGGTAAATCTAGCTTTTGTTGGGAAAATGTTTGTGAAAAAAAGAATGTTCAGCGTTCAAAAATTAACATTTTTCATAATAAAATTCCCACATAATCATTTTTTGTCGGTCTTTGAAAAGAAAAGAGAGTCTCAGGTTTCTTATATGCAACACTGGAATGTAGATAATTGCTTCCAGATTCCTTTTAGAAAAGAATCTCTGAACGATGTTCAAAACATTCCTCTTCCATTACAAGTAACATTCCCTCCACACTTATTTAAATACTACACATAATCCTAAGGAGTAGTTATTTATAGTTTTCTTTATTTTTCATATATGTTTATTCTAGCTTTAATTTAAATGATAAATTCTAAGATCACTAAGACTTACTTTCTTTGAATATTATTACACTCTCTAGTATTATTTTGTACACATGGGATTTTCTCAATGTTTACTAATTAAAATTTATTTTAAATACAAAAGATATAAAAAATCTTTATTACAGAAGGAAGTATAAATTCTCAAATTATATAGGATTAATTTTAAACATTAAAAAATTCCCTACTGTAGACTGAATGGTTGCTGTCTTCAATAAGTGCAAAGAATAATAATACAATGTAAAATATTAAATTGATCAATACAAAATTGCTGTGTTTGCAGATGAAAGACATTCATATACTAGCAATACATATTTTTCAATTTATAAAAAGCATCCAGCAGAGCTCCTGGCTAATATGTGGTACAATAAATATTTGTTGAATTTAATTGGGTAGAACTACACTGTTGAATATTGTAGCCATTAGCCATAGGTAGCTATTGTGTACTTGAAATTTGACGAGTGTGACTGACAAAACAAATTTTAAATTTTGTTAAATTAAAAATTTAGTTTTTAACTTAAAGCTGATAATCTATAGTTAAAGAAAAATCTATAAGTATGTAACAATTTGGATATGTGAATCTATTTTTCAACTGAAAAGTTTGACGAAGTCTATATACAGATCAAATATTTCCATTGAAAATATAGTGTCAGAGTTGAGATCTACTGTAAGTATAACAAACACGCTAGATTTTGAAGACTTAATATAAAAAAAGTAAAATAGCTGATAACTTTTATATTGATTACATGTTGATACAATAATATTTTGATGTACTGGGTTAAGTTAAAATACATATTAAAATTACTTCCCTGTTTCTTTTTACTTCTTTTAATATGGCTACTAGAAAATTACATATGGGGCCGGGCGCGGTGGCTCAAGCCTGTAATCCCAGCACTTTGGGAGGCCGAGACGGGCGGATCACAAGGTCAGGAGATCGAGACCACCCTGGCTAACACAGTGAAACCCCGTCTCTACTAAAAAATACAAAAAAAAAAAAAAAAACAACTAGCCGGGCGAGGTGGCGGGCGCCTGTAGTCCCAGCTACTCGGGAGACTGAGGCAGGAGAATGGCGTAAACCTGGGAGGGGGAGCTTGCAGTGAGCTGAGATCCGGCCACTGCACTCCAGCCTGGGCGACAGAGCGAGACCCCGTCTCAAAAAAAAAAAAGAAAAAGAAAAAGAAAAAGAAAATTACGTATGTATGTTATATTTCTATTGGACAGCCTCAGTATCGAAGTTTGTGAAAATGATATGGAAGAATAGCGTAGAGAATAAGACTTTGGAGAAAGGTCAACATTTAACTTCAGTGAATACAATGGAGAAGTCAAAAAGAAAACAATATATATAAAATCATACAACCTAGTCATCATGCATGAAGGGACTGAGAGAGAGGATTAAGAAGAGGCTGACATTTTAGAAAGAATCTGTCTATCTGGAGGGTGAAAGACAAAGTGCAAAGTGCAGGCATTGGAAACAAGGAGGCTACTTAGAATGGTACTAAGGGCTGAGGAAAGTGGAACAAAGGTAAGAATGAGCATGGAGAAATAGAAACACTTGAGAAATATGTAGGATGTAAAACAAGCAGGATTTGTGGTATGGGTAGATATATGGCAGAAGAGAACGAGAGAGAAAAAATCAGAGAGAATATCAAGGTTTATAGCTTTGAAGAGAAAATAAAAAGGAAAGCCACTATGTGAGGCAGGGAATCTAAGAGCGGAGCACAGATGGAGAAGTCAGTATTTAAGATGCCCATGGGACCTCCAAATTGAGCTGCCCCAGAAGGCAACTGGAAATATCGGTCTGCTGGTAAGATTGGGAATCACCGTACAGAGTTAACAGTTGGAGGCATGGAAAATGGGGGACATTGCTAGAAAAATATGTAGAGTGAAAAGAGAAAAATCCCTGTGAAACACTAATGGTAATTTATTATCTGGGATAATTTAAAAAATATGTCTACTGTGATTGTAATTCTATAATAGCTAGGGGGAAATAAACTTGCCTAAATAAAACAAATCCTTTTTGAATAGAAAAAAATAAAAAACTAATTATCACTTTAATTATTCATTAATATCAGAAAATTTATTAATACTTTTAGAAATGCAGTTCTCAGATGGGTCTAGTATAGGTCAAACAATTCCTTAACTGCAGTTAACCCTTTCACAATGACAGTATCTTTATTATAAAATGTACAAATTTAAGTGACCTGTATTGCAATTATTTTTCTTTCTCTCTTATTTTTGAGAACTCTGTAATTTAAATTTATATAAATATATAACTGACTCTAAACTCAATTTAAGAACTCACTTAAAAACTACATTTTACTCTGCTTTTGTTTTGCAAAAAAAATTTCATTCAGCAAACATTTTTGAATAAAACAATGTGCCATACCAACAGTTTATTTCTGGGATCTAAAAAAATCACATTCGCTGTTTTTCTCACAATTAAAATAATTTTAGACACAGAAATCACTGTAACCTTTTCTTAGAATACATAAATGTTTTTCTACTTAATAACTGGCCATTGTTTCATACTTGTTTTTATTAAGTGCCTATGAGTTTGAAAATGACATGTAAAGTTACATTTTTTTAAGATGAAAAATGTTCCAAGTGTCTTAAGTTTAAGAAGCTGAGCTACTGATAGTTACCAGATTCCCTAGAAGAATAACCATCTAAATTTAGAAAATGTTAAATAAAAAAATTCTTATATTTTTTAACTTTAAATTAGTAAAATAAAAACAAAAAACCCAAACCCCAAAACTTACATTCATGGTTCCTTGGAAGCCTGAATTTTTTCAACAAGACCCTAACATTCACAAGTAGAAAAAAAATTGAGACATTTATTTTTGACATAAACTCAAAAGACATTTAAAAATATTTAGAATAGAAACTGAATTATAAGATTTATATTATGGGAAGTGTTATGAATAAACTTAAAACTCATCAATTTTCTCTTATAATAGTTGCTAAGCTTATATTTTAAAATAAGCATATGTGAAAAAAGTATGATTAGTGAAAACAAATGACAGCTGGTGTCAAGAGATTTGTCAGACAGAGTCCACTTATTTCTTATGACATACAGTTATTCACAGGGAAAGGATAAAGAGGGGATTTAGGTATTTATGATACTGCCTTAAATTTCTCTGGAAATGGAATAATTTTCTGGATAGTGTACCAAATGGCTGTTTTCCTACATACAACTCTTTAACACATGATAGAAAAAAATATTTAAAAATTTTACCAATTAAAATGGAATGCAACTTTTTTTAAAAGGTGGGAAATACCTATTAAATTATTATTCAATGACACTATATATACTTTAGTATGTGAAACACTGATTGTATTTCCATTTACTTGATGGTTACAATATTGTACAACGTGAGTTATATAATAAAAGAGAATACCCTTCCCCTGACATAAAATGAAAATGGAAAAAAACCCTATTTTAAATATAATCATGATACCAAATTGTAAGTTGTGAAAGGACCATATTTTATCTTTATGTCAACTAGAGTAAATAACTTGTGTCAAAATAAAAGAGCAAAATAAGTCAAAACATTAGAAATAATTATATAACGTTTTTTACTTGTAAAGACAAGCGCTAGAAATGTGAAAGTCATAATCTTTTCTTAATTTCTTATTTTTTCATGTTAACTATCAAATTAAAATAATATTAATAATTTATTAGTATGAGTATAGGTAGGCAAAACAAAAGGAGTTGATTTGTATTTAAATTAGAGGTTTTTTTTTTTCTTTTCTAGAGGTTAATTACCCTACAAATAGATTCTGACACTAGAGGAAAAATTTCAGATTTAATAGACATAATCTTCAATGGAGTTCTACTTCTATCTTCAAAGATTTATAGTTAAAGTCAACGAAATTAGACACTAGCGAAATGACATCCTATTCAATAAATGGTGCTGGGAAAATTGGCTAGCCATATGCAGAAGAAGGAAAGTGGACTCATAGCTTTCACCATATACTAAAATTAACTCAAGATGGATTAAAGACCTAAATGGAGACTGTAAACTACAAAAAACTTGGAAAATTGAAGAAAAACTAGGAAACTCTTCCAGACATTGGCCTGGGCAAAGAATTTATGATCAAGTCTTCATAAGCAAACACAACAAAAAGAAAAATAGTTTGATGGACTTAAACTATAAAGCTTCTGCACAGCAAATGAAACAATCAACAGAGTAAACAGACAACCTAAAGAATGGTAAGAAACATTTACAAACTATGTTGACAAAAGGCTAACATCCTGAATTTATGAGAACTGAAATAACTCAACAAGATAAAACCTAATAACCTCATTAAAAAGTGGGCAAAGGACATGAATAGACATTTTTCAAAAGAAGATATACAAGTGGCCAACAAACATATAATAAAATGCTCAACATCACTAATCATCAGAGAAATGGAAATTATAACCACAATGAGATAGCATCTTATACATGTCATAATGACTATTATTAAAAAGTCCAAAAACAACAAATGTCGATAAGGACCTGGAGAAAGGGGAATGCTTATATAGTGTTGCTAGGAATGTAAATTAGTTCAACCTTTATGAAAAACAGTATGGAGATTCCTCAAAAAGCTAAAAATAGAACTACCATGACTCAGCAATCCTATTCCTGGGTATATGTCTACAGGGCAAGAAATAATTATATTGAAAAGATACCTGAACTCATATGTTTATCACAGCACTATTCACAACAGCAAAGATGTGGAGTCAACATAAGTATCCATAATGGTGTGCTGGATACATAAAACGTGGTATATAAATATACCACATTAATAAAATGTGTGTGTGTGTGTATGTATATAAATATAATACAACTCAGCCATAAAAATTAATGAAATCATGTCTTTTGTAGTCGCATGGATGGGACTAGAGGCCATTATCCTAAGTTAAACAATTCAGAAATAGAAAGTCAAATACTGTATGTTCTCAGTTGTAAGTGAAAGCTAAACAATGGGTCATATGGACATAGAGAGTGAAATAAGACATCAGAGACTATAAAAACTGGGAGGATGGGAAGGGAGTAGAGGCTGAAAAATCACTTAATAGGTACAATGTTCAGTATTGGGGTGATTAGTACACTCAAAGTCCAGACTTCACCATTATGCAATATATGCATGTAAGAAACCTGAACTTGTACCCCCTAAATATATAAAAATAAATGAAAAATTTAAAAGTGCTTCATAGTCAAATGTTAATTGAAAAGGAAAATATTTTGCAACTTGACTGCCATAGGCCAAGACAGAAAAGGTGAATACTTTCAACCTATGTATACATGTAGAAAATGGAACATTTGCTATTCAAGAAAATGTGATTTTGGAAACACAATTTGTTGAAGCACAGCAATATCTCAAATGAACCACATAATTATCATCAGTGATAAGATCAGGATTTTCCCCCCTGTTTTATAGTTAGATTTCACATTCGTACATGAGAATCTAAAATTGATTTTTTCTATTTAAAAGCATTAACATTATAAAATGTTTCCCAATTTAAACGTTATTCAGTTTTCAGAATAAAATGAAATACTGAAAATTTTATTGGTAAGCTATGACCATTTTAACTTTATATTCCCCAAGCACCAAATTTCTTTAATTTTGTTGTTATTCAAACCATGAAAAAGGCAAAATATGTAACACACCAATATGCTCTTTTGTGGAAGATCTTCATTGAAAAATCACTTACCAGCAGATATGCTTACAAAGTTCCCCTCCTTTCAGAAATGTGGAACAGTTACAAACATGAGGATTTCCTAGAAAAACCTTTAAAAGAAAAATGCATAAAAAGATCAGTAAAATTTGAGAGAGCAAAACTGAGTTAATAAAAGAGATTTGAAGAGGTAATTTAGTTTAGGTGATTCAAAAAGGTTGAATAGATTCTATCGGAGAATCTTAACTCTTGATACCAGGCTCTAGGCTGATTTTTCATTTCATTATTTGTCTTTGTTAGCAAATTAACAAATTAAGATGGTTTTAAAGTGACCTGCCGTTAAGCAGGTGAAAATAAATCTAATTTCCAAAGTCAAAAGAGAAAAAAAGCAAAAATCAACCCATAAATTCCTTACTGTAAAAAAATTCTCCTTTGGGGTGGAGCTAAGCACTTTTGTAAGGCAGCTCATTTTGGATTTTTGTTTGGTGCATTTGAGTCGGTGAATTTATTTATTCAAGAGGACAAAATTTATTCACCAAGACTAGTGTGGCTAAAACAATCAAATACAGTAAGTATTGAAGCAACAAAGTAAAAAATATGCTTTAAATAAGCACAGACTAGTAAATTGCATTCAACTCTTAAACTGCATGGCATTAACTTAAAATTTTATAAGTCAACTCCTAGGAGGTAGTGCAGTGGCTGATTTTTGAGTGGTTAAGGGTGGAATATGCAAATATGAAACATCTGTGGTCTTTCAGCCAACTTGAATTTTTATTCATTAATACCTTTCCAAGGTATTGCCATTTAAACCATCCTTTAATAGAGCCTTCATATGATTTCAGAGTGAGCAAAGAGTAAAGGGAAACCTATTTATTTATTTAGAAAATATTTACAGTATGCTAGCAGATTGTAGAATTTTCATTTCGTTTGATTTACATGACTAAAGACCACTAACAACGGATCCAAGAACACATGTAATGCAAACCAGATATTCATATAAAGCCTCTGACATTTTCAAGCCTAAAGATCAAGAGCCATCATCTTTTACAAGAGTTGCAGTTTGAAGTCTTAACCTCCAAAAAATAAACTTCCAATAAATACTATTTCCTTCTGTAATTTGCACGTCTTTTAGGGTCTGGAACACTCGCGGGGAGACGCTTTCGGGGGTGAGGCAGCAAGTATCAGCAGGGATTGTGATGGTGGCTATGCACATTGGGTATGCCAGGAGGGGAACACGGTGGGCGGGGATGGTGGCGAAGTAGGGGCGGTAGAGGCGGTAGTTACTCGGAAATCCATGTATTCCGGCTCTTCCTCCCTCAGCAGGAAGCCAGTGGGGCCCATCTCTCGTAGGAGGTATATGCTGCTACTCAGTGCCTGGTGTTGGTGCCAGCTGAGCCTCTCGCTCAAGTGTCTTCTCCTTTCAGAGGCCTTATAGCCTCGACGAAGCATCCTGGCTAGGCGGAGGCGGCCCCTCTGCTGGGCTCACTAAGGTGCCAACCGGTCTCCAAGACAACGGCGTGCAGGCTGGTTGCCTTGGTGACGATGGTTGGGCTCCGCGCTATCCCCGCGTGCCTTGCGCAGAAGAAAAGCGGGCGACAAAGGTGCGGGATGGCGTGGATTTCGCAACTCGCCCCAGCCTCCCCTGCATTTTGAAGCGACGCCCTTGACTGAGGCGTGTCTTTAATAATCATCTGGCCGATTTGGAAGCTGGCAGCCGAAGGCATAGTTGTCCGTTTTCTTGGGTTCCTTCTGCTTCCTCGGGGCAGAGATGGTAAAATCTACGTGTTAGGACAGTTTCTAACCCAATTGCAGTCTGGGCTCTGGATGCTAAAATTATCCTGTGATGATTCATCATCTTTAACAAAAAGCCAAGGTTATGGAGCCCAGAGTGATTTTTGACGGTCAACAGTATTCCACAAACGTTTTCTGATTGCTCACTATGTGCATAGATTGACCAAGTCTCTGGGGGTAGATGTAGAAGACAGGAGTTCTAAACCCTAGGAAGTGCGTCATCCGTAGTGGGCCGGCTGTAGTCCCAACTACCTAGGAGGAAGCTAGATCCTTAAGCCATTTCTCTCTCTCTCTCTCTCTCTCTCTCTCTCTCTCTCTCTCTCTCTCTCTCTCTCTCTCTCTCCTTCTCTCTCTCTCTGCCTTCTCTCTCTCTCTTTCTCTCTCTGTGTGTATGTGTGTGTGTTGGAGGGGAAATGGTCTTCCAAGTGAGGGAACATTTTTTAATTGCATATTTGGGTAGGGGTGGGTGTTGGGGATGGTACAGCCAGAATGGTGGATGGTGGTACATCCTGAATGGTGGCACAGAATCCGTTGACTATGGGTACATGAAACTTACAAATCTGTATACTAAGGAATAAGAGTTTCAAGGTATGCAGTATTTGTACCTCTAATGATTTAAATTGTCTCTGAGCTTTGTTTACCACGTTTTAGGGGGAAAACTGTAATAAAGTATGGGTCAACATTTTGAGTCATAATTACTGAAAAAAGAAGCCATATTACTAGAATCTCTATAGGAAATTAAAAGCGGGAGATAGCACTACTTGGAGGCCCAGTAACCTTTGCCTTGGTGGCCAAAGATAGAGGATTTTTGTCCTATTTTATCATGGGCAGAAATCATAACTAGATTATGTAAACAGCAGGAAAGTTCTCAGAAAATGGCAAAGGCAAAAGATGAAAGAAGATGATGGTATTTGCATCTTTCACATGTGAGACAACTGGCTAAACATCATCCAACCCTTAAAATCTTAGGTCTGAAGTCTAAGGTTTTAATTTACTAAATTTTATTTTTAATCTCTTATTCTGACTAATAACAACTCATATTCATACTACCATACTCCCAACTTTAGAATCAATTTAATGGTACTAGATGTTAAAGCAATACATTATATAACATTAGAAAAAAACTCACATATCAAGAGCAAAAGAAATTATAAATTGGATTAAATTATTTTACATATTGATATGTATAATTTTAAAAACTCAATAAATTAATGACAATCTATATTTGCTATATAATATGATGAGTTGGGCTTCAGAGTGAAGACATTTTATTCAACCATCAATTTTTTTCTCCTTATATATGTGTGTATACTTATAAAATAAAGTTATTATAGAATTTTTAAAAAGAAACAGCAAAAATTGTTAAAGCTGTTGTGTTTTAGTTATAGCAAGATGGTGATACTTGTTTACTTGCTCCGTGTATAAGTGATAAACATTTTCGAAGGGTCGTATGTTTAAGACACAATAGTCATTATATCAATGGAATATAGGTTCATAAATTCCATTTTGGGAGATGGTAAAAATAACAGTGTTTATGCTTTCATAGAAGTTAAAAAGTGAAAGCACAGATTGCTAGACAGAACTTCAGTCTATTTGTAAGACACTTGTTTTGACATCTGTCAGTTATGACTTTAAAAACATTTTTATAGTCAGGTGACTATCCCATATGTTTGCTTCATCTCTTAAGAGTGTGTGATAGGTGTAATATTTTGAAAATATTAAAATGGAGAATTAAATATCCTCCTTAAGGTGCATTTTGTGGCATATTGCCCCAGGTGAGAGGGAGGTGGTTACTGCAAAAAACAAAGCAGTGGGCCAGGCGTGGTGACTCACACCTGTAATCTCAGCACTTTGGGAGGTCAAGGCTGGGGAATCGCTTGAGCTCAGGAGTTTGAGACCAGTCTGGGCAATATGGCAAAACCCTGTCTCTACAAAAAATACAAAAATTAGCTGGACTTAGTGATGTATGGCTGTAGTCCCAGCTACTTGGGAGGCTGAGGTATGCAGATCCCTTGAGCCTGAGAGGTGGAGGTTGCAGTGAGCAGAGATTGTGCCGCTGCACTCCAGCCTGGGTGACAGAGTAAGACCCTGTCTCAAAAAAAAAAAATGATGCTTGAGTTTCATGGATTGATAAACCTGAGTTTCTTGGATTAAATTTTAGCCTCTTTAGCAATACAATTGTCATGAAAGGCAGGTATTAAAAAGTTATAATGGCTCCTGTTAAGACAGAAAAAGCTGAACCTAGAGTATTACACCTTGGAATTATATGGAAAAGAATGCTCTATGAGGTAGGAAGAAGAGTGACAGAAAGCAGTGGAAGTCAGCTTGCCTGTCTCCAAATGGGCATGTGTGTGTTGGGTTGAGGGTAGAATATATGGAGTAATGGATTGAAACATTGAGATGAGTTTCAGATGACTGAATACCTGGGGCAAGTGTGTGTGTATAGCATACTTCTGTAATGGTGTTAGAGAATTTAAGGTACTAGGAAACTTCAGCTTTTTGCCATGTCTAACACATGGCAAGCAATATTCAGAGGTGCTGTGGAAGACGGGTAAATGATCTGGTTCTCAAGGATTACAAACATGAAATGGATACAAGAGTTTGTGTTTATTTCTAGAGATTAGGCACAAAAGAAAGGCAGAATACTGGTATCTGACAAAGAAGATACAGATTTAATTGACTTCAAGATTGGAAGCAAATAGAACTAAGGATTCCAGAGGGAGGCACCAGCACAACCACCTTAAAAAAAGTAAAAACTCGCAACTCAGTGTTCACTAGTGGAACAATTCCGACTGCCCATACTGTAGAAGTGACCAGCAAGAGTCTAGGGGACACTGCGTGAAGTTAAGGTCGTCATCTTTTGTTATCAGACATGCATTTACAGAGCTTCTATTTCCTCATACACTCATATATCTTTTTGAGATGAAATAGGGAATGAGTGGAAATCTAGAAATCTAGGCATTTTATCCTTAATAGTGTTAATGATGGTCCTAACATTCTACTTAGCTTGACTAAACTTTAGACAGATTTTTTCCTGAGTGTAGATTCTTGACCTCCCTTTTCTTAGAGTATTTACTTCAGAAAACTTGGAATTATAAATTATTTCTCTACCCCTTTAAGATGTAAATATTCTTGCAGCCTCTTGCAGATATGACAACCAGTCATGTCTTTCTCAAGGACCTGGGAGGCATTCTTTGAAATAGAATTATCAATAAAAATAGTGTTGTTGTATCCTAGTCTTTGCAGCAGCATAGAAGCCTAATTTAGATAAGTGCCAATTAGTAAATACAGGTGGCCTAATCACATTGGCCAACCTTCACCCTAAAGTCCTCCAGTACTTTTCCACTAGTTTACCTCTGGTTGCAGCAAACCACCATGGCACGTGTACACCTATATAACAAAACTGCACGTTCTGCATATGTGCCCCAGAACTTAAAGTATAATAATAATAATAAAACTGCCACCTTTTGTTTCAGTAGTCATGTTTAATCTCACTCCCATATTGCAGTAGACTTTAATAAAGTCTTCCTTACTTGTTTAACTCCATCCAGTGCAGTTTTTCTTTGACAGTGAACACCATTTCTCTAAAAGACTATTTGGTAATTAAATCAGGCTAAATTATATTTTGCTAAGTTTTTTTCTTGTGAACAAAGAGAGTGAAGTCTATCAAAAGTGACTGGACCATTTATAGAGAAAATATTTTTAAACTTTTTGCACCTATAAGTGTAATATGAATAAATATATAACCCACTATGTGTGTGATTGGGACTTTAAGATGCCAGACTAAGTAGATAATGTTAGTTTCTCCCCCATTAACTAGCCTAAAAAAAAAATCAGGTTTCAACCTCTGATAATGAAGAGAACTGAAGAGGGCTGAGGTAGGCAGAATTTTCAGAATCACCCCAGTGACCCCAACAACACTTACCCTTGTATAATTTCTTCCTCTGTGAATATGTAGTGTTATGTGGCAAAAGAGATTTTGCAGATGTAATTGTGGTTAGTAATCAGTTGACTTTGAGTTAATTAAAAGGGAGATACATTTGGTTGGTCTAATCTGATCTTATGAACTCTTTAAAAGCAGTTTTCTCTGGCTGGTGACAGAAGGAGAAGTCAGAATAGAAGCACATTTTGGGGGGCTAGCTTTGAAGATGGAGGGGGCCATGTGACAAGGAATTATGTGGCCTCTGGAAGAAGAAAGTGGCCTCTGGCTGACCACCAGTAAGGAACGGGGGTCCTTAGACCTTGAGCAGCAAAGGACTGGATTTTTGGCAGCGACTTGAATGGGCTTGAAAGTAGATTCTTCTACAGAGCTTCCAGAGAAGAGCAGTCTGGATAACACATTGATTTCAACCTCGTGAGACAGTGAGCAGAGAGCCTAGCTGAGACTGCCTGTACTTCTGACCTATATATCTGTAAACTGGTAAATGGATATTGTTTTAAGTCACTAAATTTGTGATAATTTCTTTTGCAGCAATAGAAAAAGAATATGGGGTCATTGGCAAATCAATAATTTCAACAACCTACTAGAAGAACAAATATGGATGGAAGAATGCTAACTGATGAAATGGGGAGTAATTGATGGCAAAAACATGGAACAGTTTGCATCTCATCTGCCAGCACTGGGTTGGACAATAGAATCACTTTAGCTAGTTTTACTTACAAAGGAATTTACTATAGGATATATGTTAGGCTGTAGGCTGACTAGAAGGGCCCAGAATCAAGCTTTAATTCCACCCTAAAGTGAGGCAATCGGGAAACTTGTATACTTATACCATGAGATTTTTCCAGTGGACATTCCTCTGAGTCATTAAAAAAGCTAGGGACTAAACATTATACCTTTATTTTCATTGTTGCAGTGAAAACAAAGGACTTCATAACTGTGATTGCTAGTTGGGCTGTGTGGTCTCAAGAACTTTATTATTGCCTTTTAAGTCCTGGCAGAATACAGTCAGGTATTTACAATAGTAAAACCTAAAAAAAAAAAAAATCTGGGTCGGGCGCTGTGGCTCACGCCTGTAATCCCAGCACTTTGGGAGGCTGAGGCGGGCAGATCACGAGGTCAGGAGATCGAGACCATCCTGGCTAACACGGTGAAATCCCGTCTCTACTAAAAATACAAAAAAAATTAGCCGGGCATGGTGGTGGGTGCCTGTAGTCCCAGTTACTCGGGAGGCTGAGGCAGGAGAATGGTGTAAACCTAGGAGGTGGAGCTTGCAGTGAACCAAGATTGTGCCACTGCACTCCAGCCTGGGCGACAGAGCGAGACTCTGTCTCAAAATAAATAAATAAATAAATAAATAAATAAATAAATAGAATAAAAATCTGTGGAATATGGAAAGGTGGTAGAAAAAAATTGGAGAGTTACCAAAATGGGTAAGGGGGCAGGAGAATTAAAACAATTTGACAAGCCAAAAGACCAAGATATTAAGAAGACAAGCAGAATAAGAAGTTTTTTTGTTGTTGTTGTTCTAGAAATGATTTTTCTTTTCTTTTCTTTTTTTTTTAAATTATACTTTAAGTTCTAGGGTACATGTGCATAACGTGCAGGTTTGTTACATATGTATAGTTGTGCCATGTTGGTGTGCTGCACCCATCAACTCGTCAGCACCCATCAATTCATCATTTATATCATGTATAACTCCCCAATGCAATCCCTCCCTCCTCCCACCTCCCCATGATAGGCCCCAGTGTGTGATGTTCCCCTTTCCGAGTCCAAGTGATCTCATTGTTCAGTTCCCACCTATGAGTGAGAACATGCGGTGTTTGGTTTTCTGTTCTTGTGATAGTTTGCTAAGAATGATGGTTTCCAGCTGCATCCATGTCCCTACAAAGGACGCAAACTCATCCTTTTTGATGGCTGCATAGTATTCCATGGTGTATATATGCACATTTTCTTAATCCAGTCTGTCACAGATGGACATTTGGGTTGATTCCAAGTCTTTGCTATTGTGAATAGTGCCACAATAAACATACGTGTGCATGTGTCTTTGTAGTAGAGTAATTTATAATCCTTTGGGTATATACCCAGTAGTGGGATGGCTGGGTCATATGGTACATCTAGTTCTAGATCCTTGAGGAATCGCCATACTGTTTTCCATAATGGTTGAACTAGTTTACAATCCCACCAACAGTGTAAAAGTGTTCCTATTTCTCCACATAGGAACTCCAACACCTGTTGTTTCCTGACTTCTCCAACACCTGTTGTTTCCTGACTTCTTAATGATTGCCATTCTAACTGGTGTGAGATGGTATCTCATTGTGGTTTTGATTTGCATTTCTCTGATGGCCAGTGATGACAAGCATTTTTTCATGTGTCTGTTGGCTGTATGGATGTCTTCTTTTGAGAAATGTCTGTTCACATCCTTTCCCCACTTTTTGATGGGATTGTTTGTTTTTTTCTTGTATATTTGTTTGAGTTCTTTGTAGATTCTGGATATTAGCCCTTTGTCAGATGAGTAGGTTGCAAAAATTTTCTCCCATTCTGTAGGTTGCCTGTTCACTCTGATGGTAGTTTCTTTTGCTGTGCAAAAGCTCTTTAGTTTAATTAGATCCCATTTGTCAATTTTGGCTTTTGCTGCCGTTGCTTTTGGTGTTTTACACATGAAGTCCTTGCCCATGCCTATGTCCTGAATGGTACTACCTAGATTTTCTTCCAGGGTTTTTATGGTATTAGGTCTAACATTTAAGTCTCTAATCCATCTTGAATTAATCTTCGTATAAAGGGTAAGGAAAGGATCCAGTTTCAGCTTTCTACTTATGGCTAGCCAATTTTCCCAGCACCATTTATTAAATAGGGAATCCTTTCCCCATTTCTTGTTTCTCTCAGGTTTGTCAAAGATCAGATGGCTGTAGATGTGTGTATTATTTCTGAGGACTCTGTTCTGTTCCATTGGTCTATATCTCTGTTTTGGTACCAGTACCATGCTGTTTTGGTTACTGTAGCCTTGTAGTATAGTTTGAAGTCAGGTAGCGTGAGGCCTCCAGCTTTGTCCTTTTGACTTAGGATTGTCTTGGCAATGCGGGCTCTTTTTTGGTTCCATATGAACTTTAAAGCAGTTTTTTCCAATTCTGTGAAGAAACTCATTGGTAGCTTGATGGGGATGGCATTGAATCTATAAATTACCTTGGGCAGTATGGCCATTTTCACAATATTGATTCTTCCTATCCATGAGCATGGTATGTTCTTCCATTTGTTTGTGTCCTCTTTTATTTCACTGAGCAGTGGTTTGTAGTTCTCCTTGAAGAGGTCCTTTACATCTCTTGTAAGCTGGATTCCTAGGTATTTTATCTCTTTGAAGCAATTGTGAATGGAAGTTCATTCCTGATTTGGCTCTCTGCTTGTCTGTTACTGGTGTATAAGAATGCTTGTGATTTTTGCACATTAATTTTGTATCCTGAGACTTTGCTGAAGTTGCTTATCAGCTTAAGGAGATTTTGGGCTGAGACAATGGGGTTTTCTAAATATACAATCATGTCATCTGCAAACAGGGATAATTTGACTTCTTCTTTTCCTAACTGAATACCCTTGATTTCTTTCTCTTGCCTGATTGCCC
Organism: Trachypithecus francoisi; assembly: GCF_009764315.1. Classification (NCBI taxonomy): domain Eukaryota; kingdom Metazoa; phylum Chordata; class Mammalia; order Primates; family Cercopithecidae; genus Trachypithecus; species Trachypithecus francoisi. The sequence goes on along the minus strand of NW_022681458.1, from coordinate 54,899,302 downwards.
TAGCCAGAACTTCCAACACTATGTTGAAGAGGAGTGGTGAGAGAGGGCATCCCTGTCTTGTGCCAGTTTTCAAAGGGAATTTTTCCAGTTTTTGCCCATTCAGTATGATATTAGCTGTGGGTTTGTTGTAAATAGCTCTTATTATTTTGAGGTACGTTCCATCAATACCGAATTTATTGAGCGTTTTTAGCATAAAGGGCTGTTGAATTTTGTCAAAAGCCTTTTCTGCATCTATTGAGATAATCATGTGGTTCTTGTCTTTGGTTCTGTTTATATACTGGATTACGTTTATTGATTTGCAAATGTTGAACCAGCCTTGCATCCCAGGGATGAAGCCCACTTGATCATGGTGGATAAGCTTTTTGATGTGCTGCTGAATCCGTTTTGCCAGTATTTATTGAGAATTTTTGCATCGATGTTCATCAGGGATATTGGTCTAAAATTCTCTTTTTTTGTTGTGTCTCTGCCATGCTTTGGTATCAGGATGATGTTGGCCTCATAAAATGAGTTAGGGAGGATTCCTCTTTTTCTATTGATTGAAATAGTTTCAGAAGGAATGGTACCAGCTCCTCCTTGTACCTCTGGTAGAATTCAGCTGTGAATCCATCTGGTCCTGGACTTTTTTTGGTGGGTAGGCTATTAATGTTGCCTCAATTTCAGAGCCTGCTATTGGTCTATTCAGGGATTCAACTTCTTCCTGGTTTAGTCTTGGGAGAGTGCAAGTGTCCAGGAAATTATCCATTTCTTCTAGATTTTCTAGTTGATTTGCATAGAGGCATTTATAGTATTCTCTGATGGTTGTTTGTATTTCTGTGGGGTCAGTGGTGATATCCCCTTTATCATTTTTTATTGCATCTATTTGATTCCTCTCTCTTTTCTTCTTTATTAGTCTTGCTAGCGGTCTGTCAATTTTGTTGATCTTTTCAAAAAACCAACTCCTGGATTCATTGATTTTTTGGAGGGTTTTTTGTGTCTCTATCTCCTTCAGTTCTGCTCTGATCTTAGTTATTTCTTGCCTTCTGATAGCTTTTGAATGTGTTTGCTCTTGCCTCTCTAGTTCTTTTAATTGTGATGTTAGATTGTCAATTTTAGATCTTTTCTGCTTTCTCTTGTGGGCATTTAGTGCTATAAATTTCCCTCTACACACTGCTTTAAATGTGTCCCAGAGATTCTGGTATGTTGTATCTTTGTTCTCATTGGTTTCAAAGAACATCTTTATTTCTGCTTTCATTTCGTTATGTACCCAATAGTCATTCAGGAGCAGGTTGTTCAGTTTCCATGTAGTTGAGCGGTTTGATTGAGTTTCTTAGTCCTGAGTTCTAGTTTGATTGCACTGTGGTCTGAGAGACAGTTTTTATATTTCTGTTCTTTGACATTTGCTGAGGAGTGCTTTACTTCCAATTATGTGGTCAATTTTGGAATAAGTGATGATGTGGCTGAGAAGAATGTATATTCTGTTGATTTGGGGTGGAGAGTTCTATAGATGTCTGTTAGGTCCGCTTGGTGCAGAGATGAGTTCAATTCCTGGATATCCTTGTTAACTTTCTGTCTCGTTGATCTGTCTAATGTTGACAGTGGAGAGTGGAAGTCTCCCATTATGATTGTATGGGAGTCTAAGTCTCTTTGTAGGTCCCTAAGGACTTGGTTTATGAATCTGGGTGCTCCTGTATTGGGTGCATATATATTTAGGAGAGTCAGCTCTTCCTGTTGAATTGATCCCTTTACCATTATGTAATGGCCTTCTTTGTCTCTTTTGATCTTTGATGGTTTAAAGTCTGTTTTATCAGAGACTAGGATTGCAACCCCTGCTTTTTTTGTTCTCCATTTGCTTGGTAGATCTTCCTCCATCCCTTTATTTTGAGCCTATGTATGTCTCTGCATGTGAGATGGGTCTCCTGAATAGAGCAGACTGATGGGTCTTGACTCTTTATCCAGTTTGCCAGTCTGTGTCTTTTAATTGGAGCATTTAGTCCATTTACATTTAAGGTTAATATTGTTATGTGTGAACTTGATCCTGTCATTATGATATTAACTGGTTATTTTGCTCGTTAGTTGATGCAGTTTCTTCCTAGCCTCGATGGTCTTTACATTTTGGCATGTTTTTGCAATGGCTGGTACCGTTGTTCCTTTCCATGTTTAGAGCTTCCTTCAGGGTCTCTTGTAAGGCAGGCCTGGTGGTGACAAAATCTCTAAGCATTTGCTTATCTGTAAAGGATTTTATTTCTCCTTCACTGATGAAACTTAGTTTGGCTGGATATGAAATTCTGGGTTGAAAATTCTTTTCTTTAAGAACGTTGAATATTGGCCCCCACTCTCTTCTGGCTTGGAGAGTTTCTGCCGAGAGATCTGCTGTTAGTCTGATGGGCTTCCCTTTGTGGGTAACCCGACCTTTTTCTCTGGCTGCCCTTAAGATTTTTTCCTTCATTTCAACTTTGGTGAACCTGGCAATTATGTGTCTTGGAGTTGCTCTTCTGGAGGAGTATCTTTGTGGTGTTCTCTGTATTTCCTGAATTTGAATGTTGGCCTGCCCTACTAGGTTGGGGAAGTTCTCCTGGATGATATCCTGAAGAGTGTTTTCCAACTTGGTTCCATTTTCCCCCTCACTTTCAGGCACCCCAATCAGACGTAGATTTGGTCTTTTTACATAATCCCATACTTCTTGCAGGCTTTGTTCATTTCTTTTTTCTTCTTTTTTCTTTTGGTTTCCCTTCTCGCTTCATTTCATTCATTTGATCCTCAATCGCTGCTACTTTTTCTTCCAGTTGATCGAGTCGGTTACTGAAGCTTGTGCATTTGTCACGTATTTCTCGTGTCATGGTTTTCATCTCTGTCATTTTGTTTATGATCTTCTCTGCATTAATTAGTCTAGCTGTCAATTCTTCCACTTTTTTTTCAAGATTTTTAGTTTCTTTGTGCTGGGTATGTAATTCCTCCTTTAGCTCTGAGAAGTTTGATGGACTGAAGCCTTCTTCTCTCATCTCGTCAAAGTCATTCTCTGACCAGCTTTGATCCGTTGCTGGCGATGGGCTGCGCTCCTTTGCGGGGGAGATGCACTCTTATTTTTTGAATTTCCAGCTTTTCTGCCCTGCTTCTTCCCCATCTTTGTGGTTTTATCTGTCTGGTCTTTGATGATGGTGACGTACTGATGGGGTTTTGGTATAGGTGTCCTTCCTATTTGATAGTTTTCCATCTGACAGTCGGAAGGACTGTCTGTTGGTCTGTTGGAGATTGCTTGAGGTCCACTCCAGACCCTGTTTGCCTGGGTATCAGCAGCAGAGGTTGCCGAAGATAGAATATTGCTGAACAGCGAGTGTACCTGTCTGATTCTTCCTTTGGAAGTTTCCTCTCAGGGGTGACTCCACCCTGTGAGGTGTGGGGTGTCAGACTGCCCCTAGTGGGGGATGTCTCCCAGCTAGGCTACTCAGGGGTCAGGGACCCACCTGAGCAGGCAGTCTGTCCGTTCTCAGATCTCAACCTTTGCGTTGGGAGATCCATGGCTCTCCCCAAAGCTGTCAGACAGAGTCGTTCGCGTCTGCACCGGCCCTGCTGCTTCCCCTATTGGGCTTCAGCTGTGGGCTGTCCCCAGAGGTGGAGTCTACAGAGACAGGCAGGCTTCCTTGAGCTGCTGTGAGCTCCACCCAGTTCGAGCTTCCCAGCGGCTTTGTTTACCTACTTAAGCCTCAGCAATGGCAGGCGCCCCTCCCCCAGCCTCGCTGCTGCCTTGCAGATAGATCGCCGCAGACTGCTGAGTTAGCAGTGAGGGGGGCTCCGTGGGCATGGGACCCTCCCGGTCAGGTGTGGGATATATTCTCCTGGTGTGCCTGTTTCCTTAAAGCACAGTATTGGGGTGGGAGTTACCTGATTTTCCAGGTGTTGTGTGTCTCAGTTCCCCTGGCTAGGAAAACGGATTTCCTTCCCCCTTGCGCTTCCAGGTGAGGCGATGCCTTGCCCTGCTTCAGCTCTCGCTGGTCAGGCTGCAGCAGCTGACCAGCACCGATTGTCCGGCACTCCCTAGTGAGATGACCCCAGTACCTCAGTTGAAAATGCGGAAATCACTGGTCTTCTGTGTCGCTCGCGCTGGGAGTTGGAGACTGGAGCTGTTCCTATTCGGCCATCTTGCTCCGCCAGAGCAGAAATGATTTTTCAATAAAGAAATTCAACAGAGGTTTTGAAAGATAAAGCCAATTATCCAGATGTAGAGCAAAAAGAAAAAAAGTTGAAAAATATTAAAAGAAAGAAAGAGGGCTAAGCTAAAATGTACAAATGTAGACCATTATGATTTTCAAAAGGCAGAGTGAAGGGAAGGAAATTATGAAAGACGACAACAGAAAAAAAATTCCTAGGATAATTTGGGAGAACTATATCTTCAAATATAAAAGGCTTATCAAATGATGAGCAGTACAAATGAATAATGATTCATACCTAGATATGTGGCTGAGAAATTTTGAAATGTTGAAAATAAAGAGAAAAACCTAGCCATTTACAAAATGAAAAAAAGATACAAATGGGCAAGAACAAGATAAGAATTAGAGTTTTTATTTGCATCAGGGATCCTAAATGACTTGGAAAAGTTCTGAGGGAAAATGATACTGACACTAGAATTTTATGTCTAGCTATGTTATCAAACAAATGTAAGGACAAGATCAAGTCATTTTCAGACGTGTAAGATTCGGAAAGCTTATCCCCCATTCATGAATAATGAATAAAGCACAGGGATATATGTGAGAAAAACCAGGAATGTATAATTTTATGTTTAAATGGTTCTTATTATCACCAGCTCTCCTTTTTATATCAGAGCTTCTCCATTCTCTTTATTTAGCAGATTCATTTCTTGGTTGATTTGAATGACTTCTTGAATAATTTTTTGCAGAGAAAGCATGAGTAGTATACTTTTTGTCTTGAATAACCTAAAATGTCTTAAAATTGCTTTCACATATAAATGAGAATTTGGCTGGTTATGCAATACTTGGATTAAAATCTTTCTCCTACAACTGTAAAGATATTGCTATATTTTTGCAAGTGAACCATAATATATAGGGTATAAATCTGACACCGGCCAAATTTTTTAACCTTTATGTATTGATAGCATGTTTTTTCCTGGAAGATTTTTAATTCTTCATTTTTAAGACTTCAACCAAGGTAATTTCATAAGCTGTCTTTCACTGATTTTTTCTGATATGTCATCAACCGAATGTTTTAGTCTATGATGTTATTGATTATTGCTTCTGTTCTACTGCTGCAGATTCTTTTTAAGGAACCCAAATTATCTGTACTTTGTTCCTATTTTATTTGCTTGTTTTTAGTTAGTCTTGTCTATTATTTTATTCTTCCTCATTTTTTTTCTCAATCTTCTGCACTCTGGGAGAGCTTTTCATGTTTTTCTTCTTTATCCTGATGCATTGAAAATTATGTCATTTGCATATTTATTTTAGAACACTTTAAAAATTATTGTTCTTTTGCTATCTTTGCCTGCCGCTCATGCAGTTTAAAAAAATCTCAGCTGCTTGTTTAACTGCAGATAGTTATTACATAACCTTTTTAACTTTTTTATAGAGGCTTTGTTTTAGCTAATTTTACTAATCATATAAAACAGAGATGTTATTAATTATTCATAACATATTTTTAAAAGCACATGCTTTCTCTACCTCTTAAGTGGTATGCCTTTTTGTTATTGTTACAGAATTTTTCCTAGTTGCATTCTTCTTTTTATTCATTTTTAATAGGGTTAATTCCTTCTGAGTTTGGTATTTTCCCCTAAAAGAGGACAGATGGAGTCTTCTTGTTTTGCCTCAGTTTCTACTTGGGATTATTAGAATCCTCTTGTAGCATTTTAGACATGTAGAATTGTTCATAGTTCAGTGATCTGGGAATAGGAAGAAGCTAGGGCTGTGGTCAGTACCACTTGGGGAACTTGTCTGTGTGAGGTTTCTTCTTGTGTTTTGTGAAACAATTTTTTCAGTGGCTTTACCGACTGTGGTCCAAGCTCCTTTCTAAATCTGTTGCCCACAGCATCAAAAAGAGGTCTGATGTTAAAGGGCAAAACTCCTTACTGATGACACTAGTATTTTATTTTGTGTGGCTTTCTTGATCTTTAGGTTCTTAAAGTCACCTTGCTGTCCCTGTTGCTACTACATTTCACATAGTCAGTGTTCAAGTCATTGTTTTTTGTAGACAAGCTCCTTGATTACTAGCACAGTCTCCATTAGGGGTGTCCAATCCTTTGGCTTTCCTGGGCCATATTTGAAGAAGAAGCATTGTCTTGGGCCACGCATGAAATACACTAACACTAATGATAGCTGATGAGCTAAAAATATTGCAATAAAACCTGATGTTTTAAGAAAGTTTATGAATTTGTGTTGGGTCTCATTCAAAGCCCACCTGGGCTGCATGTGGCCCATAGGCCATGGGTTGGACAAGCTTGGATGGTGTATCTTCCTGGTTCCTCTTGCACAATTCTCTTCAAATAATAAATAATGCAGATCAGTGTTCCAGGTTTTCTTCTATACTTTGCATATAGTTCATCTTTATGTCATAAGGAAGTCAAGTAGGGTCAGATGGTTTGGTTTTAGGTGCCAACTGGATTCTGGGAACCACTTTTTTTTGTTTTTTGTTTTTTTTAAATTGAGACAGGGGTCTCACTCTGTCACCCAGGCTAGAGTGCAGTGGCACCATCTTGGCTCACAGCAACCCTGACTCTTGGACTCAAGAGATCCTCCCACCATAGCCTCCTGAGTAGCTGGGACCACAGGCCCACATCACCACACCTGGCTAATATTTTGTATTTCTTAGGTGGAGATGGGATTTTGCCATGTTACCCAGGCTAGTCTGGAACTCCTGAGCTCAAAATGACCTCCCAACCTTGACCTCCCAACCTTGACCTCCCAAAGTGCTGGGATTACAGGCATGAGCCACAGCACCTGGCTTGGGCACTACATTTTATGAGGGGTTCTTAGAACACTTAAAAGGGCATGCTTTTTAAAAAGGCACACATATGAAAGAATACAATTTTGATCTATGTCATTCAAGAGGGCTTGATGTTTTGGAGACACAGACTTTGGCTCATTATGAAAAGGAGCTTTCGAACAATTTCAGCTTTCCACAAATGAACTGGCTCTCTTACACTGCTTGGAGATTCCTATCACAGAAAACATTTCATGGCATTCTGAATGCCCATATTCAGGGATACTGTGGAAGGTTTTCTTGCCCAGATGGTAAAGTGTCCTATAATATCCTATCTAAAAGACATTTCAGCTTTAAGAGTCTATGATTATTTTGTTTTAAATTATATGACAAAGCTTTAAATGTTGTTTTAAAGCTTAAACTAGTTACCGCTCATTGTTTACTTGCCATAGAAACTGTGTGTGTGTGTGTGTGTTCAGAGTCAGCAAGAATACATTGTACTTTGACATGGGAGAAATGTGGTTTTTTTTGAAAAACTAAGTTCAACTTCTAATTTAGATGCTGGTGGGACATATGCAGGTTTATTATATGGGTATATTGCATGACACTAAGGTTTGGAGTAGAAATAATTCTGTCATCCAGGCAGATAGCGTAGTACTTAATAGGTAGGTTTTCAGCCCTCCCCACTTACTCTGTCTCCTCCCTCTAGTATTCTCCAGTTTCTATTGTTCTCATCTTTAAATACAGGCTCACACCACCATGACTGGCTAATATTTTTTGTATTTAGTATATAAGTACCTAAGGTTCAGCTTCCACTAATAAGTGAGAACATGTGGTGTTTGGTTTTCTGTTCCTGTGCTAATTTGCTTAGGGTGATGGCCTCAAGGTGCATCTATGTTGCTGCAAAGGATATAATTTGATTCTTTTTCATGTCTGCATGGTATTCCACTGTGTATATATACTATATTTTCTTTGTCCAATCCACCATTGATGGGCACCTAGGTTGATTTCGTGTATTTCCTATTGTGAATAGTGCTGCAACGAACATATAAATGCGTGTGTCTTTTTTGTAGAATAGTTTATTTTTCTTTGCATATATACCCAGTAATGGGATTGCTGGGTCAAATGGTAGTTTTGTTTTTAGTTCTCTGAGAAGTCTCCTTGGGAGAAATCTTAAAGAGACATGATGCCCCACAGCAAATATCCATGTGAATATTATCCCATCTTTTGATTTCCAAAAGTTATTTCCTGAGCTCCAATGATGTGGTTCTACATTGGTCTGTGCAATGTTGGCATAAGTAAGAAAAAAAAAAAAGAAAGAGGATTCAACCGCACACCTATGCATCTCTCAGTAACTCTTTCGTTCTAGAATCTCTGGTGCATAGGAAGTAGTATGCATCATTTTACCTCTATTTACAGCTACTTGGACAAGAGTGGACCCTATATTTAATGAGAGTTCACAGACTAGTCTGACTTCAGTGGCCTAGCTCATGAAGATGATCTAGGCTTCCTTTGTTAGAAATGGAACTAAGATTTGAGAAGGGTTGTTTTCTTTTCTGGTGGGGAGTGTTGTCATGAGAGTATAGTAACAAGCAGCATGTGAAGTGCTGCATGGTCACACTAACAAAAAAGCAATAAAGTAAAGCTTTTTGGACTCCTGCTGCCAAAGTCACCAGAGCTACCATGAATGTATAACACTCTCCAGTCCTAATCTCACTGAAGTTTATTTCTATTATAGTCCCTCCTCCCAGATTATTATGTGATTTCTCAGTTATTTACTACAATTAACCTGCTTGTTTGAACTAGTTTAAGTGAGTCTCTGTTTTTTGTGATCAAATGAGTAACGAAAATGAGTCTCTGCATTAACTTAATGGTTGCAGAGATGTAAAAGAAAGAATGGGTTTAAGGTATAGAATCAAAATGCCTTAGAAATCCATAAGATATGGATGATAGGGATAAGGAAGAGTCAGAGAGGACTCCCAAACCCTTGCCAATAGATAACACAGAAGCCAGAACAGGGATTGGAAGAAACACATTGAGGTCCAGGTTAGACATGTTACGATTGTGGTGCCTGTGAGTTTTTTTGTTTTTGTTTTTGTTTTTGTTTCTTTTTTGAGACAGGGTCTTGCTCTGTCTCCAGGCTGGAGTGCAGTGGCGTGATCTCGGCTCACTGCAACCTCCGCCTCCCAGGTTCAAGTGATTCCCTTACCTCAGCTTCTGGCATAGCTGGGACTACAGGCTCACACCACCATGACTGGCTAATATTTTTTGTATTTTAGTAGAGACGGGGTTTCAACATGTTGGCCAGGATGGTCTCAATCTCCTGACCTTGTGATCAGTCCACCTTGGCCTCCCAAAGTGCTGGGATTATAGGCATGAGTCACTGTGCCCGGCCAACTGTGAGATTTTTTAATGGAGATGCATATTAAAAAGTTGGATATGTAAGTGTGGACTCAGCTTCATGCACTACTCTTTTCTTTTCCAGGAAAGAAGGTTTAGTTGATATAAAAATCTTATATTCAATTAGTTATAATTAAAGATTTTGACAATTGAAGGTTTAACTGGTAAATTGGCATACACTGCATCAAACTAATATAACATCATGCTATTAATGAGGTTTCATTCCTTTAAAATAACCTGGTTTTGGAGGCACAAATTTTGAAGAATTAGTCATGAATTTATGATGTCTCTAAGGTAATTTAGGTGTGGAAGTGCACAGCTAGTCTCTCTAAATATCATCTTTGGTTCTATTGCATTGGAACGCTTATAATCCGGTATCTTTAGTGTATTTTGGCTTTCTTCTCAGTGACCCAAGTGGCAAAAAGATCTATTAGCTAAATAAACACATAAGGTTGCTTCTTGGTAAATTAAACATATGAATCTAAATAATCTATTTTCCAAAACCCCACTGAAGCTATAGTAAAGGAATATTGTGAAAGACGTGAACCCACAAGTCAAAATAATCAGAGTGGAGACAACAGCGACATAATTTTGGAAAATGAAATAGTGGATAAGTGGTAGGCATTATAGCAAACTTGTGAAAGCTCTATACTAAACTTATGTTGCAAAAGGTAAGAACCAGTTCAGTTTACTTTGAAGAATTTTAAAAGAGCCAAGGATTTATGTGATTAGCTACCTCTGGCAGTTGGAGGGTCCAGTGGGATGTATTTTATAAAAAGGAAAACTGATTGAAAGCTGCTTAGGAAGGAGTTACATTCCCAGTTCTCCTTTCTCAGTCTGAAAATTTTAGGTAGTTGCCTCCATCCAAGTAAATCAGCAGAGATTTGTTCTCTGGAGGAGGTCAAACAAAAGGGCATTGAGGGATATCAAGCATGATTAGGGATATCTTACCAAAAAAGTGGTATTAAGTTAACATGCATACTGGAGGCTGAGTCCTAGCCCCTCCTTATTCTACCCTATAACTAGATTACTGGTTATCAGAAATTTGCCTTCCAAGACGAAAATAGTAAGAGTCTTCTCTAGAGGATCTGATGAAAAATGTAAATATTAATTAGAGGGGCTCCCTGATTCCTTGGTCCGGCCAGATTACCTGCAGTAATGTTTACAGTCAGAAAGCCCCACCTGCCCACTCAGTGTTTCAAACTGGGGTTTTTCATCGCCCACTCTAAAATATGAGCTGACAATCAAGGCTTAGAAATCTAAGGGTGACCTTTAACATGAAAGATGCAGATCAAACAGCTAAAAGTAAAAAACTATAGGAATAAACAGAGATTCTGCAGAGAGAAAATCATAAAATTTGAATAATCTTTTTAGAGAAATGTCTATAGAAACAAATGAACAGAATGCTACAATAAAGATATATTAAGATAATAAAAAAGAGATTTTAGTAATTTAAGTTATTACAAAGAAAACTCAAGATGATTGTAAGAGCTGAGAAAATTCACCCCCAAATAATCAAACAACAACAACAGCAAAAAGACAACAAAAACTAATTCACCATCACCATCACCATCAACAACAAAAAATAGAATAAGAATTCAAGTGAGGAAATATTGGAAGAGAGCACAACAGTTTCACTATCCAATTAACAGAAATTCCAGAAAGAGACCAGATAAAAGAAATGGGAAGAAAATGTTAAAAATAATTTTACAACATTTCCTGGAATTGATTCAAGGGCTCCTTAAGTATAACACGTTTGCTGAGTGCAGATGTATAGGTTGGGCATGGAACGACTCCAAGGAAGCAGTCTGTATGCATAAGTGAAGTCATGAGGTTCACACCTACAGGTGGTGGCTCTGTGTCCTCAGTACCAAGACCAATGGGTATGAAATTTCATAATTCTGGGAAATGACAGAAGATCCTACACTGTGTGTGAGGTGTGTGTGTGTGTGTGTGTGTGTGTGTGTGTGAGAGAGAGAGAGAGAGAGAGAGAAAGGAAGATAGAGAGGGAGAGAATGAGAAAGATGAAAGAAGCGGGAGGGGGAGAGAGAGAGGAGGGAAGGAGAGGGAGGGAGTGAGGAAGGGAAGGGGAGAAAGAGAAAGAAAATAAAGGATCTAGAATCAGAATTAACTTTTACTTCTCATCAACAGCAATGAAACCATGAGATAAAGAGTAATGCCTTCAAAATTCTAAGGTAAAGTAATTTCTAACTTAGAGTTCTATACCTAGCCAAGTACTATACTTATTACCTAGGTAACAAAATTATCTGTACACCAAACCCTCATGACATGCAGTTTACCTATATAACAAACAAGTATATGTACCCTTGAAACTAAAATAAAGGTTTTAAAAAAGCAAGAGCATAATAAAATAAAATCTTACATGTTCTGAAAATGTTTCTTATCTGCATAATGGTAAGTTTGGGGAAGAGGAAATGGGATGTAGAGAAGAGGGGACCATTTTTGTCTCAACAAACACTGATTATTTTAGCTACATTTAAAAAACCAACTTTGATTGAAATAAAAATGAAGAAAAAGCTGCTGATTACTTTTAAAAACCAAATTTTTATAGAATTTGGTGAGATATTATTTGAAAACCAACAGCATCTGCTTTCAATCATTTCAGGTAATTTTTCACTAAATTGGCACCTAGGCCATCTTGCCTTTTGGCATATTTATGATATGTGTATCATCTGAGTCTGTGTGTATTTGTGTGTTATTTATTCTACAGCTTAAGGGTGAAAAGCTTAAAAATAGATTTCTTGGAAGCATTGGGATCCTATTTTCATTCCACTAGGTGTCAGCATAGTACCATGAACCTGAATGCTGTTGGGTTAGCAATCATTAAATCATTGCTTGTTCATAAACATGTTTTTATTTATCATTCCAAAAATGATGATGTGGAACTTAGATTTAATAATGTAATCATCTTCTGCATTGTAATCATTATTCTCTACTCAAATGTTCCTTTTTCCCATACCTATTCAGATTAGTATGAGCTGCTTAAATTAGTTAACCTTTGGTGCTAATCTACATCAAGGGAATAGAAAAAGAAAACAATTGCTGACAGAAATGACAGCAACGAATGTGTTTCCTGCATCTGAACTTTGGGTTTTCAGTCAGTGTTTTCTTTTTCTTTTTTTTTTTTTAGTATGTTAAGAGAGACATTTGACTGACTGGGAAGATCAAAAGTATAACATTTCCACCATCTGTTATCTAGTTTATAAATATGCTTTAAAGGATATGAGCAATAATTGACTAGTTTAGTGCTATGGCGACTGATAAGTGTTCTTGTTAAGAGGACGTGCTGGGTATTTATTGTTAGATATTTTTAACCTTTTTATTCCCCCTCTGACTAATCACTGTAGCATCATTGGCTTTGGCTTTGTGTTGACTTGACCTTGACTCATCTCAACATCAGCTACACATATACCTTTATGTATATACGTGGATTTATATATATACACACATATAAACTCACATACACACACATATAAACATCTACAAATACAAGGAGCGTGTCTATCCTCTGTTTATTATAATTAGAAAAGTGGCTGAAACATAGGTATGCAATAAATATTTGTTAGACAAATGAATTATTTAAAGACACAATTCGATAATATACCTGTGTAAGAGATTTAATTATTAAGACTTGGTCACTTATGGATGCAGATAATTAGGAAAAGAGAAAATCCCTTGGGGTTTCTAATTTAGAAGTCTTGGTGGTGGCATTCACAACTATGTGGGACGGACTCCAGGAAGAGTTGTAAGTTCAGCAAACAGATAATGAGTTCAGATTCTGCCATTTTGAGGCACTGGAGTGGACAGCAAACTGAAGCTGTCTGATAGGCATTGGCTATAAAGCACATACATTTTGTAAAAATATTTGAGCTGGAGATACAATAATTATCATGATGTAGAATGGGTCAGAAAGTAGATAAGTTTACTTAGGCAGGGTTTGTTCAATGAGGAGAGAAAAAGGCCAAGGGCAGAAACCTTGCAGAATAACATTTTAGGAGTATTGTACAATGAAAGGGAATCCTGAAAAACAAGCTGGAAAGGAAAGAATAAAGTGTTAAGCATACAAAGTAGTGAATTTTGGCTGGGTGCAGTGGCTCATGCCTGTAATCCCAGCACTTTGGGAGGCTGAGGCAGGCAGATCATGAGGTCAAGAGATTGACCCCGTCTCTACTAAAAATTAAAAAATTAGCTGAGCGTGTTGGCACTCGCCTATAGTCCCAGCTACTCGGGAGGCTGAGGCAGGAGAATCACTCGAACCCAGGATGCGGAGGTTGCAGTGAACCGAGACTAGGCCACTGCACTCCAGCCTGGCGACAGAGCGAGACTCCGTCTCAAAAAACAAACAAACAAAACACACACACACAAAACAAAAAACAAAACCCAAACAACAACAACAAAGTAGTGAATTTCAAGAAAAATAGAATGGTTACCAGGGTCAAATGCTGCAAAGTAGTCCAGCTATATAAGCAGTAAAAGCCACGTATTTATGAATTAGGAAATTGTTAGTGATTCTGACATGAGCTGGTTCTGTGGAGTTATGAGAAGAGATTACTATTTACAGTATGATTGAGGATGACATAGGACATGAAAGAGTGAAGATAGTGAATACAGACTGTAGACTCTACTTCAATGGAATATGACTATTCAAAGAAAGAGAATAAAGAACTTGGCAGTTCAAGGTTTGCTAACACCAGCTGCCTCGAGGTTGAGATTTTATGGAATACTTAATCAGCAGTCTTCAAACTGAGATATGTAAACTTTTTGAGATCCACAAAGACTTAACCAAGTACATCGGCTTGAAATAATTTAGAGATTAATGTCTGGATCCTCCACTTCTACATACACTCTTGGCTAATATTAATTGGCCTTAGAGCTTTAGTTAAAATATCACACTTGTTTTCTTTTCCTAGTTTCCTTTTGCAACTACACTTCTCTTGCTTTGTCAAACAAAATCACATATTATCTAATCTGATGTTGATCATCCCAAGGTATAAAATCATGGAGACCTCAAACAAAAGAAAAATTTGTATTGATGATAAGAAAGTGAATTTCCTCAATGATTCAGAAACAAAATTTTTTTGAACGTCAGGGAGTTTCTAATTCTTTGCTTTCAAAACAATTTAAGGAACTGATATGTCATTAAAATATAATTTTTGATAATACATCCCTGTGTGACTTTTATATACATATAACATGAAAAGATTTCCATCGCTGATTTACATTGCTAATACCCAAACTTCCATTTCCATCTGTCCTATCCCGCGTTTTTACACGAAAAATTTTTCTCATATTTATAAAAACAACCAAATTAGGAATTAAATTTATGCTGAACACTGTCCTTCATCATAAGTAATATTTAGTCATTGCACATAAACTAATTAGAAATGAAACAAAAAAAGAAAAATAATCTCACAGGGTACAAAGAAAATTGTTGGGAAAGAGAAGAGCATTGGCACTCAGAACTGAAGGAGGATTGAACAGAATGGGAATGAGAACATACGAGAGGTAAGGTCAGTAAGGGGCTTGAATTCTGTGCTGGGCTAGATAGACAGGGACATAATGGAATCAATGATTCTAGGTTTGAGAGTTCCCAGTAGAAGTGAACTGAAGTCTCAGGTGATGTCCAACGAGGCCAACTATCTGTGACTCTAGTTTTCCCTCAGGATTCATGATTTTAGAAAGGCACTCAGGACAATGACTGTGATGGGATGAATCCTGAAGAGAACACTCTCATCAGATGGTGGGAGGAGATTCAATGTATCTGAGAAAACTCATCTCTTGAGGAGTAAGAGCTTGACTGCTTTCTTCAATAAAGTATTTTCAAAGCTTAGAACTCTGCCTGGCACAGGGCACTCAGATATTTTCTGTTAAATGAATTAGCAATGACTGGCAACAGCTAAGACTCCTGAGTCTTCACTTAGTAGAACTAGAGTGGCCTTTTAACAGAGCCTATTTGCATTTATACATTATGTGTTCACGCTATATAGAAAGGAACAAAAATAGGCCAAAATACATATTTATGTTCATATAATTCAGTTTGAAAGTTCTCTTTCAAATAAGTCTCACATGTCTTTCATTAGCTGAAATTAGAGATAGAAGTGTTACATGTAATCCCCCCAAAGAAAATAAATCATAACTCAAATTGTAATTTATTAATTAAAATAAATTATATATACTAGCATTAAATTATTTGCTATGGCAATATACATTTAAAAAGTGGGTGACAGCAGACAAAAAAAGGCTAAAAGTGTCACTTAAACTTGGTGTCATGAGGTGATGTTGTCAGAGACTTAGTTTTTAATAGGCCAGAATGTTCATGTAAAATTAAACAAGCAGCAATCTTAAACTGACATTCCTGGAAACATGGGAATGATTTTGAAGTTAAAAACGGTTTTTAGAATAACAGTCTTAATGATATTTTCTACCAATTAAAATGGCTATAATTGACAGCTGTTGTCGTCAAGAATTGTTTAGTTGTAATGTATAGAAATCCTATTTTAATTACTTTAACCAAAAGTGGGGATTTATTGGCCCCCAAAAACTGCATCCAGGAAGCCCAGGGTACACCTAGCTTTAGCACAGCTGGATGCAGGGGTTAAATGGTATCATTAAGACAATCCTCTTTCTTTTTTTCTTGGTCTTGTTTTCTTTTGTGTTGCATTTATTTCTAGGTAGACTTTCCCTACTAAAAGAGCCTCAAGAGTCCAAGCTTGTATGGTTGGTACCTGAAACTCTGAGGGAAAACACATTTTTTCCTGATAATTTTAACCAAAACAGCTGGGAGGGCTTCTGTGGGCTTGGTGTGGGCCATATATCTAGCATGAAAGATTTATGGGGGTCAGTACAATGTAGTCCTCTGTGTGACCAGAACTGGTCTCTTTGTGTCCCTGGGGAAAAGGTTGGTGTCTTCACCTGTTGGTGCTGCTAAAACAAAATACCACAGACTAGGTAACTGATAAACAATAGAGATTTGTTTCTCTTGTTTCTGGAAGCCAGGAAGTCAAAGATCAAGGTTCCAGCAGGTTTGGTGTATGGTGAGGGCTACTCTCTCTGCTTCCAAGGTGGTGGCTTGTTGCTCCATCCTTTAGAGTTGAGGAATGCTGTCCTCACATGGCAGAAGGGAGGGAAAGGCAAGAAAGTGCCCCCTTTAACCTTAAACCTTAAACCCTTTTATAAGGGTGCTAAGCTCATTCTTGAAGCCAGAGCCTTCATGACTTAATCACCTCCCAGAGGACACACCTCTTAATACTGTTGCATTGGGTATTAAGTTTCAACATGAATTTTGGAGGGGACACCATCATTCAAACCATAGGAGTTGGTGTTGGAGGCATCCCTATCTGAACCACTTGGATTAAAAATCCCACTCCTGCCCACCTCCCCCAAATAGATTGTCTCTGTAGAAGAATTCCAAAGGAAGGTGAGCAGTTCAGGGAATGTAAGTAGCTCTTCTCCTTAAGATCAATCGGGATTTGAAGTTTCTTCCATTTTGTTGTTTCTCTGTTCCTTAATGCTGAAGCTATCTCATTGGCACCAGCCCATAAGAAAGGGGAAGGAGGAAGTAGACAAAAGAAAAAGAGGAAGGTAACTTCCATTTAAGGAAATGATCTGGAAGTTGTTCACATTAGTTCTTTTCATATCATATAACCATGCCTGATGGCAGAAGAAGCCAGGAAAAATAGAGTTCTGTTACTAAAAGGAGGAAGGTCAGGATGTATAATAGGACAAGTAGTTGTCTCTATACCATTTACTTCTTTTAACTTTCAGATATACAAACATTCAAAGATTAAAAATTACTTTTACAGGAGGACATAGCTAAAAATGTGTCTTAATATGGGAAAATGGAAAATGAAATTTCTGTTCCATATTAAAAGAATCAGTTGCAGTGTAAATGGTTAATATATTTTAAAGTCCTTCACATATGGCCGTACAATTGAGAGATGCTTTAATTTTTGACATAATTATGTGCATTTCAGAAAGAATATTAACATATATTTTTACTTTTGAAAGAACAGATATTGATACTCTCAAAATAATTATAAATATTTTGGTTTTGTACTTTTAATGTCATTGGCTAGTATATCAATATTTTTAGAAAACAAAATTAACTATCTTGATTTTACAAAGAACCAAATCGTTCTACTGTAAAAGGGTGAACTAAAAATTCAGGTCTACTAGAGTTGCAAGATTTTATCTCTTTCTAATGCTAAAAAGTTACTGAACTGGAAAAAGTATAATTTAGTATGTTACTCGCTTGCCAAAAAAATAAAAGATGCCTGGCTTGGATTTTATCCAGGAAGACATCTGTTTGCCTGGGACTAATAATAGCACAATCCTAATGATGTGCCAAACAAGTTATTTTAATAGAATGCTTTGTTTTGGGAGGTTAAGTTTGGTTACTCAGCAAAACTGCTGTGTTTGTAAAGGTATTGTGTTTGAATCTTCAACTAGGGAAGCTTGGGAAAGTTGGTGGGAGATGCTGCACATTTTAAATATAAAGTTAAACTGATAGGGTATGCTTCATCTCGAAATGACTTTTCAAGATCAGAGAATGGATGCAAGGTAGTAGCAAATCACAATTCAAGTTTCAGAATTGATACTGGAGATTCTCCATTGTTTCAAAAGGCAAAGATATTATTCCAATGTCTAGTAACTATTTCTCAAAACGTATTCAAAGTAAAAATTCTACTTAGTTCATTTTGGTCCCTTTATTTTTCACCTTTAGCATTTCTCTAAAATTACAAAACATCTAGGTGGAGGGAAGAATAGTTAAATATTTGAATGTTTGGTCTATATGATTAAAAACATCTAGATGTTTAAAATCAGAAATAATTGAATTTTTAATTTTATTTAAACTTGTTATTGTATATACTTAGTACATTAGTCATTGATGTAACTGATTAGTAACTGTTTTTTGTATTATAAAAAAACCATGTGAACTAAATCAAAAGAAATAATGTCATAGGGAAAGAAATTTATAAGCCTTTTTGGCCTGTTGAGTAGTTTTAGTGATTGTTCTGTTCATTCTCATTGTGCCAACACTGCTTCCATTTAAGCATTAGGCCAATGGCTGATACTCATTTAAGAAATATGTCTAAAATTTTTTTCAATATGGCCTTAGGTGTTAATTCAGAGGCATCATCTAACCCAAAATGAGAGGCTAAAATGTTTCTTTTAACAAAATTAAACACTAGAGCATAACTATTGTAAGAAAATACTTACTAATTTATATTTTACTTTTTTGAACCAGAATATTAATGATATAGTTGAAGCAGTATAAAGAGGCTAATGCCTTAACATTAAAATAAGGTTTTCTATGTAAGTAATTTCTACACAAAGAAATTTTGTAAGATTAACATTTTCTGAAAAATTTTTAAATTGAAATGACTGCTATGATGTGTTTTATATAATCAATTTGTGTTAATTAGCCACCTTCTAAAGGCACATGAGATTCTGAATGATGTATACAGAGAACACAGCCAGAAGAACATTTACCGGCTAAATATGGCTCCACACGTTGCCACTGACCATGGGAAACAGATTTTGGTGAAAACAAATGCTAAGAATATTTCAGGAACTTTCTGGAACACCTGGATATATATATATATATTTTTAAATTAGTCTCTACCGAAATGATTTTCTAGGCTTAGGCTACTTTAGGGATAGGTCTTTAAAATACAATTTAATTCTAGTTCCCCAGATGGAGTTTCAGACTATATTGAGGGTCTTGAGGAGAAATATTAATGTAGGAAGTTGTAATATACACTAGTAGTTGCCTTTGCCAGATAAATCGCCCAACTATTTTTTTAAATTTAAATATAATATACATGTAGTAAAAGTAACCCCTTTTGGATGTACAGTTCTATGAATTTGGGGAAATTTTTACAGTTGTATAACTATTATCACAATCAAGATACAGAACTTTTCTATTATTGGAACAATCTCCTTCATGCTTCTGTAATCAATCCACTTCCCCAATCCGGAGTCTCTGAAAACCGCTGATCTTATTTCTATCCCTCTAGTTCTGACTTTTTAAAGAATGTCACAGATTGAATCACATAGTGTGTAGCTTTTGAGCCTGGCTTCTTTCACTTAGCATGATGCTTCTGAGATTCATCCATGTTATTATGTGTATCAGTAGTTTCTCTTCTGTCTTCTTTCTTCCTCCTCCTCCTTCTCCTCCCCGCCGCCCCTCCCCCCCCCGCCCCCCGCTTGTTTGTTCTTTCTTCTTTTCTGGAGACCCACCCCATCTGAATGCTAAGGGAATGGAAGATGCGTTTGGGCAAACTTAGAAGCAGTCTGAGTCAGCTGGTCGCGGTGGCTCACGCCTGTAATCCCAGCACTTTGGGAGGCTGTGGCGGGCGGATCATGAGGTCAGGAGATATCGAGGCCATCCTGGCAAACACAGAGAAACCCCGTCTCTACTAAAAATACAAAAAGTTAGCCGGGCGTGGTGGCAAGAGTCTGTAATCCCAGCTACTCAGGAGGCTGAGGCAGGAGAATCGCTTGAACCCGGGAGGCGGAGGTTGCAGTGAGCCGAGATGGCGCCACTGCAGTCCAGCATGGCGACAAAGCGAGACTCTGTCTCAACAAAACAAAACAAAAAGAAGTGGTCTTAGCCAATCATGGCAATCCTATTTTCCTTAGTCAAGGAGTCCATTTCTCAAAATTCTTTTCACCTAGGAATCACCATGTGACTGTTCAGACAAAGGAGAAGTAAGGGGAAATCTGCTGCAGAACATTTTGGAAAGATATCTCTCATATAAAAAGAAGGACCAAACACAAACTTGTCATACTCCAATCCCACTGGTTTGTCCCTCCCCCTTCCAGATTCCCGCTTCTAGACAAATTATATCTGGATCTATGGTAGCCATCTTGCAAGTCTAAAGGAAAGGCCAGGAGAACTGTAGAAAGCCCCAGAACTTTGTCATCATTAGCTCAGCAACAAACCTTGAAACTGCTCACCTTCAGATTATTGATTATATGAGATAACTGAAAGTGTTTATTATTTTGGTCACTTTATTATGTTATTTGCAGTAAATGGCTTTCCTTGCTGAGAAAATTGCCATTCAGTCTAGAAGCCAGTTCGAGTTGCAATTGCAGCACACAATTACAGAATTTTTATTACCATAGTTAGAAAACCTGTGCCACCACTTTCTACAGTAACTTCATATTGTACTTGAAATGAGTTAGTACCTAATCATTTTCCTGAGAATTTCCAACCTATTCATCCACTTGAATGACTGCAGTTCTACCTCTTTGGGATTTGTCTTGGTATTCACTTACTGTACTTGCTCCAATATTTTCTGTACTGGTTTTAGATCTCTGAAAACTATATTATTCACTGATTAAGATATTGCAGTTATCTTCTGTAGTCAAATTTAGCATGATTTTTATACTATTATCTAGAAAAGAGGAGAGAATTAACTAGAAAATTTAAGGAGTCTAGATCACAATGTGTTAGCAATGCTATCGTTAGAGTCTCACAATAGTTCATAGACAGTTACTCAAATAATACATTTTCTTACGTTAAGTTAGGTATAATGTATAACCTTAAATAATAGGATATATCCTTTACTTTGTGGAACTGGGGAAACATGTTAATACCTTTAAAACAAAATAGAAAATGAATAAAAATAATTTCTTTAGGTAGACCCACATTTTTATTTGGAGTCCATCCAATATATGCTATTATTACTTACTATTAAGTACTTGGCTCCAAGTTATTCCAACCAAGGTCCTTGTAATTTTTCAGCAACTGAACAGGAAATCCTGTGCTTAAAGAATTGTTCTCTTTGGCATTAATGTAGGGATGTGCCTATTGGGAATAGCCCGAGAGAGTAATTGACCCTACAGAAATATTGGAATAAGATCATATAAAACTATAAAAAACTGTAAGATTTTTTAAATGAAATACATTTATGCTAATAATTTAGAGGAAAGAAGATAATTTCAGGTTTAAGTCTGTTTTATATCAAACTCTTTTTCAAGGAGGGCCAGTGTTATTGACTAAAGCAAGTGCCCATATGCAACTAGTTTTTTAATCCAAAAATAAACTAGAAAGATATTTTTTAAAAAATCTTCTATATTTAAGACATATTATGAAATATTTCTTGAAATAGTGTTAAGAATAAGAAAGTAGATTATCTAAAGGATCTTTGAATTTGTCTTGAGCTTGTCTTGATTTATAATTCAGAATCAAAAAGGTCCTTAGAGACATCTATTTTTGTTGTTTCAAGGACTCTGATTTACCCAATGATGTGCATACTTTTTTTTTCCAAGTTGGAGGAAAAGAGGTGAAGTTACAGAGGAAGTAGCTACAATTGCCCATAATCTATTGCCATATTTCATGTGTGCTACAGTCCATGGGAGAGTGTTGCACTTGAGAGCCACCATCTGCCATGGGTACATGGAGATAGAGTTTGAGAAACAACAGATCTACTTAAATTACACTATATATTTGAGAAAACTAGTGGTCAGAGAGGTGAAATAAATAACCTGCTTAATATAAAAAAGCTATTCAGAGACCTAGGAAAAAATATCCTCAAGTAGAAATAAGTACACTTTGGACCTGTTCCTATATGTGCCATTAACTTGCTTGACATGGCAGTAGAAAAATGACTGTAACTATGACCAATGACTTACCAAATGTATGTAATTTATAGATTTGGGACACTGTGTCCAACCAACGTCCCATTCCCTGTATGAATTTGCCATGGTCACATCTTCTCTCTCAGAATCCTGACTGCAGCCAACATTATTTTAGTCATTGGAGGAGAGTTAATCAATATTAACCATATAATTGTTTGTGCTGCATGACTCAAATAGGATGATGAGCCAATCAGAGAGAAAGATCAGGTGGTTGTAGAGTTTAGCGAGTTTAAGGTGGCAGCCCCAATGAGTGAAAACGATTCAGTATAGACACAGAAATAAGAAGAGATAGTCATATATGGAATACTTACTACATACTATAAGCATCATTTTAAGCACTTTACATCTCTAATGTCCCAACAGCTTTATTAGGAAGCTTCTATTTTGATCCCCATTTTTCAGATGAGGAAAATAAAACTTATTTAAACTATTAAATAGTTTATCTAAAGTCATATAGTTAGTAAACTGTAGAACAAGATTTTGGACTCAGGTAGTCTAACTCAAGACCCATATTCTTGGGCAGTGAGAGAAGCTGAGATGTGATGAGCAGCCTGATACTAAAAACTTTTCAGTTTTCAGGTCTGGTTTTCTTAAAGGCTATGTTTTCTTCATTTTTTGTGTTCTTTGAGATTTACCTTATACTATCTTTTCACATTTTTATATGAGCTAAGTTTGTTCCTTAAACAAAAAGAGCCTGTGCTAAATGTTGGGAAATTAGGTGCTGAGAGTAGAAAACTGCAGAAACAAGCTACTGGAGGTATTTATGGTGTATGAAATACCAGACAGGGTAGCATTTTAGCAAAGACATCTCCAACTGGATGTAAGAGATATGGATTACAGAAATAATGCAAAGATGGAGACAGTGGGATTTACAAGTAATGATTATATTGAAATCTTAGAAATTCTGAGAATTTCTATGTGCCAAATTTAGACTCCGAATTTTAGCACTGTTCTAGAGTCTCAAGAGCTAGGAGTGGAGTGAAATGTCAGTTTTAGAAGGTTTCCAAAAAAATCTGTGCTGTTATTTAACGCTTGTAAGATGGTCAAAATATGTTGAGTGTTGTACATTCCATGAACTAGATTTGTAATTTACCTGAGTAATTTCATTTGAGAAAAAATGGACAAGTTGATACAAATGTTGTCCCAATGACTATTCTTTGAATTCCTTTTTTTTTTTTTTTTTTTTTGAGACAGAGTCTCATTCTGTTGCCCAGACTGGAGTGCAGTGGCGCAATCTCAGCTCACTGCAAGCTCCACCTCCCAGGTTCACGCCATCCTCCTGCCTCAGCCTCCGGAGTAGCTGGGACTACAGGCCCCCACCACCACGCCTGGCTAATTTTTTGTATTTTTAGTAGAAATGGGGTTTCATCATATTAGCCAGGATGGTCTCGATCTCCTGACCTCGTGATTTGCCCACCTCAGTCTCCAAAAGTGCTGGAATTACAGACATGATCCACCATACCTGGACTCTTTGAATTTAATCATTGAATTGCAATTATATCATCAAGCAAAGTGATTTGTGTGCTATGAAACTATAGTACTCTTTTTTAACTATCTAAACTATTAAGTACACAGTATAGTAATAGTTAACTATAAGCACATTGTTGTAGAGTAGATCTCTAGAACTTTTCATATTGCATAACTGAAGCTTTATGCCCATTAAAAAGCATTTCTCCATTTTCCTCTCCTCCAAAAACATCATTCTGCTTTCTGCTCTTATGAGTTTGACTACTTTACTTACCTCATAGAAGTGGAGTATCTTGCAATATTTGTCCTTCTGTGACTGGCTTATTTCCCTTGGCACAATGTCCTCAAGTTTCATCCATGTTGCATCTGACAGATTTTCCTTTTTTAAATGGCTGAAAAATATTTCATTGTATATATATAAACCATATTTTAATAAATTTATATATTTTTAATTGAGAAATAAAAATTATACATATTATCACATGAAACGTTCTGAAATAGGTATATATTGTGGAATGGCTAAATTGAGCTAATCGATATATGCATTACCTCGTATCCTTGTTTTTGTGGTGAGAACACTTAAAATCTAATCACTTTACAAATTTTAAGAATACAATATGAGGAGACTTCAAAGAGTTTGTGAGGAATGAAATCAAAATATAAAAATTTAAAAAAAAACTTTATTTCTCAATATAAGTTCTATCAAGTTTAAGACACTTTTGTAGCAATGATACCAGCCATTTAGTCCATCCCATTAGAACTGAGAGTCCTGGGAATTTAACTGTATCAATGCAGTCTTTTTTTACATTAACTGATGAAAAATGAGTGTAGTTTAAAGATTTTTTTTAAGACTAGGGGAAAAAAAGCCAAAAAAGCCAAATCAACACTGTAAGGTGAATAACGAATGAGTGGAATGAGCAGGAACATTGTTATGGTAGGTAAGGACTCTCTGGTGAAAATTACCTGGGCATTCTTTGGTTAAAGCATGGCTAACTTTCTCGAAACCCTCTCATAATAAGCAGATGTTATCATTTTGTGGCCTTTCAGGAAGTCAACAAGGAAAATGCCTTAAGCATCTCTAAAACTGTTGCTATGATCTTTGCTCTTGACCATTCCGCTTGTGCTTTGACTGGAACACTTCCATCTTTTGGTAGCCATTGCTGTGATTGTGCTTTGTCTTCAGGATAATACTGGTAAAGCCATGTTTTGTCTCCCAATACAATTCTTCAAATAAATGCTTCATGATCTTTCTTCTACTTGTTTAAAATTTCCATTGAAAGCTTTGCTCTTCTCTGCAGTTGATCTGGGTGCAATGGTTTTGGCAACCATCAAGTGGAAAGTTTGCTCAACTTTAATTTTTTAGTAAGAATTGTGTGAACTGGGCCAGTTGAAATGACTATAATGTTGGCTATTTTTTCTGTTGTTAATCATTGGTCTTCTTCAATTATGCCATGAACAAGATTAATTTCCTCCTTGCAAATTGATTTGAATAGTCTGCTACTGCAGGCTTCATTTTCAACATTGTCTGCTCTCTCCTTAGAACGAGTTGTCCATTTGTAAACTGCTGATTTCTTTGGGGCAATGTCTCGGTAAACTTTTCATAAAGCACCAATGATTTCACCATTCTTCTACCCAGGGTTCACCATAAAATTGATGTTTAATTTTGCTTCAATTTTAGTAGAATTCATGTTGTTCGAATAGGGGTTCCTTTCAAACTGATGTCCTTCCTCATGCCTGAAACTAGGTCCTGTTCAGACATGCCATAACAAGTTAGTATGAGTTTATTTTGGTGCAGGAAAACTTTGAAACCTATGCATAGTTTTTGATAATATACATTTTTTCCATGAATTTTTAAAAGTCCCTTCCTGGCCAGGCACGGTGGTTCACACCTGTAATCCTAGCCCTTTGGAAGGCGGAGGGAAGCGGATCACGAGATCAGGAGATCGAGACCATCCTGGCTAACACAGTGAAACCACGTCTCTACTAAAATTACAAAAAATTAGCTGGGCATGGTGGCGGGCGCCTGCAGTTCCAGCTACTCAGGAGGTTGAGGCAGGAGAATGGTGTGAACCCGGGAGGTGGAGGTTGCAGTGAAACAAGATGGTGCCACTGCACTCCGGCCTGGGCGACAGAGCGAGACTCTGTCTCAAAAAAAAAAGTCCCCTCCTTTGTTATTATTAAATATAATCACCATGTGGTACACCATATAGATCTCTTGAACTTTTTTTTTCTATCTAACTAAAATTTTGTGCCTTTGGACAAACATCTATTGCCACCCTCAACCTCAACAAAGAAGTAGAAGAAGCTTTCTACTTCTATGAGTTCAACTTTTCTAGATTCCATGTCTAAGTGAGATCATGCAGTATTTATCTTTCTGTGCTTGGTTTATTTCTCTAAACAATATGTTGTTCAAGTTCATCCACATTGTTGCAAATGACAAAATTTTCTTCTTTTTTAAAGCTGAAAAGTATCCTATTGTGTACGTAGATCACATTTTCTGTGTTCATTTGTTGATGAACACTTAGGTTGACTCCATATCTTGGCCATGCTGGATAATATTGCGAGGACCATGGGATTGCAGGTTATCTCTTCAACATACTGGTTTCATTTCCTTTGGATATACCCAGGAGTGAAATTTATGGATCTACCATATAGTAGTTCTATTTTTAATTTTTTGAGAAATTTCCATACTGTTCTTTTTAATGTCTATACTAATTTTCATTGCAACCAACAGTGTGCAAGTATTCCCTTTTCTTTCCAACCTTGCCAAAGACTTGTTATCTTTTTTTTTGTTTTAGTTTAGTCACAGCCATTCTAACAGCTGTGAGGTGATTTATCTTGATGGTTTTAATTTGCATTTCTCTGATTACTAGTGATTTTGAGCATTTAAAAATATACCTGTGGGCCATTTGTATGGTTTTTTTTTTTGTTTTGTTTTTGTTTTTGTTTTTTTGAGAAATACCTATTTAGGTCCTTTGTCTACTTTTAAATTGGGTTGTTTTCTTACTACTGAGTCTGAGTTATTTATATGTTTTGGATATTGACTTCTTATCAGACGTATGGTTTGCAAATATTTTCTCCCATTCTCTAAGTTGTCTCAATCTGTTGATTTTTCTCTTGGCTATTCAGAAGCTTTTGGTTTGATATAATATCATTTGTCTGTTTTTACTTTTGTTGTCTGTTCTTTTGGGTTTATATCCAAAAAATCCTTGCTGAGACCAATTTCATGCAGCTTTTCTCCTGCTTTTCTTTTAGCAAATTTTACAGTTTCAAGTGTTACCCTTAAGTTTTAATCCATACTAAGTCATTTTTTGTATCTAGTGTGAGATAAGGATCTAATTTCATTCTTTGGCATGTGGATAATCGGTTGTCCCCAAACCATTTATTAAAGAAACAGTCCTTTCTTCATTGTATCTTGGGACCTTAGTGAAAAATCAATGACCATAAACGTGGATTTATTTCTGAGATCTCTATTCTGTTCTCTTGGTCAATAAGCCTGTTTTCATGTCACTATCATGCTGTTTTGATTACTGTAGCTTCATAGTATATTTTGAAGTCAGGCAGTGTGTTGCCTCCAACTTTGTTCTTTTTGCTCAAGATTACTTTGGCCATTCAGGGCCTTTTGTGCTTCAATAAAATTTTAAGTTTTATTTCAATTTCTGTGAAAATGTTATTTTTTTTTTGGTAGGGATTACATTTAATCTGTAGCTCCTATTAAATAGTATGGACATTTTAACAATATTAATTCTTCCAACCTATGAATACAGGATAACTTTTTGTTTATTTGTGTCTTCTTCTATCTCTTACATCAATGTTTTAGTTTTCAATATGCAAGACTTTTGCCTTCTTGGTTAATTTATTCCTAATATTTTGTTATATTATATTTTTAGCTATTATAGATGGGATTGTTTTCTTGGTTTCTTTTTTGGATAGTTCATTGTTAGTGTATAGAAATCCTGATTTTTGTATGTTGGTTTTGTATCCTGCAACCTTACTGAATTTGCTTATTAGACATAAAAGGTGTTTTTTGTTTGTTTGTTTGTTTGTTTGTTTGCTTTTTGTGGAGTCTTTAGAGTTTTTTGTACATAAGATCATGTTTTCTGGAAACAGGGACAACTTAACATTTTACTTTTCAATGTGGATACCTTTTATTTCTTTCTCTTGCCTAGTTTTTCTGGCTAGGACTTCCACTACCATGTTGAATAGAAGTGGTAGGTATGGGCATCCTTGTCTTATTCCTGATCTTAGAGGGAAAGTTTCTGTTAGCTGTGGGTTTATCATAGATGGCTTTTATTGGATTGAGATATGTTCCTTCTGCACCTAATTTGTTGAAAGTTTTTATTATAAAATAATGTTATATTTTGTCAAATGCCTTTTCTACATCTATTGAGATGATCGTATGATTTTTGTTCTTCATTCTTTAATGTGTGGTGTATCACATTTATAGATTTGCATAAGGATAGTAGAACTGTCCTTGCATTCCTGGGATAAATCTCATTTTAGCATAGCGAACAATCCTTTTAAAATGCTGTTAAGGCCGGGTGCGGTGGCTCAAGCCTGTAATCCAGCACTTTGGGAGGCCGAGACGGACAGATCACAAGGTCAGGAGATCAAGACCATCCTGGCTAACACAGTAAAACCCCATCTCTACTAAAAAAAATACAAAAAACTAGCCAGGTGAGGTGGCAGGCACCTATAGTCCCAGCTACTCTGGAGGCTGAGGCAGGAGAATGGCGTGAACCCAGGAGGCGGAGCTTGCAGTGAGCTGAGATCCAGCCACTGCACTCAAGCCTGGGTGACAGAGCAAGACTCTGTCTCAGGAAAAAAAAAAAAAAATTGCTGTTAAGGGGGGCAGAGCAAGATGGCCGAAGAGGAACAGCTCCAGTCTCCAGCTCCCAGCACAAGTGACACAGAAGACAGGTGATTTCTGCATTTACAACTGAGGTACTGGGTTTATCTCACTAGGGAGTGCCGGACAATCGGTGCTGGTCAGCTGTTGCAGCCCGATCAGCGAGAGCTGAAGCAGGGTGAGGCATCGCCTCACCTGGGAAGTGCAAGGGGGAAAGGAATCCCTTTTCCTAGCCAGGGGAACTGAGACACACAACACCTGGAAAATCGGGTAACTCTCACCCCAATACTGCGCTTTAAGCAAACGGGCACACCAGGAGATTATATCCCACACCTGGCTGGGAGGGTCCCACGCACATGGAGCCTTCCTCATTGCTAGCACAACAGTCTGCGATCTAACTGCAAGGCAGCAGTGAGCCTGGGGGAGGGGCACCTGCCATTACTGAGGCTTAAGTAGGTAAACAAAGCCCTGGGAAGATCGAACTGGGTGGAGTTCACAGCAGCTCAAGGAGGCTTGCCAGTCTCTGTAGACTCCACCTCTGGGGACAGGGCACAGATAAAAAACAACAACAACAACAAAAGCAGCAGAAACCTCTGCAGATGCAAACGACTCTGTCTGACAGCTTTGAAGAGAGCAGTGGATCTCCCAACACGGAGGTTGAGATCTGAGAATGGACAGACTGCCTGCTTAAGTGGGTCCCTACCTTTGAGTAGCCTAACTGGGAAGACATCCTCCACTAGGGGCAGACCGACACCCCACACCTCACACGGTGGAGTACACCCCTGAGAGGAAGCTTCCAAAGCAAGAATCAGACAGGTACACTCACTGTTCAGCAGTATTCTATCTTCTGCAGCCTCTGCTGTTGACACCCAGGCAAACAGGGTCTGGAGTGGACCTCAAGCAATCTCCAACAGACCTACAGCTGAGGGTCCTGACTGTTAGAAGGAAAACTAACAAACAGGAAGGACACCCACACCAAAACCCTATCAGTACGTCACCATCATCAATGACCAGGGGCAGACAAAACCACAAAGATGGGGAAAAAGCAGGGTGGAAAAGCTGGAAATTCAAAAAATAAGAGCTCATCTCCCCCTCCAAAGGAATGCAGCTCGTCACCAGCAACAGATCAAAGCTGGTCAGAGAATGACTTTGACGAGATGAGAGAAGAAGTCTTCAGACCATCAAACTTCTCAGAGCTAAAGGAGGAATTATGTACCCAGCACAAAGAAACTAAAAATCTTAAAAAAAAAGTGGAAGAATTGATAACCAGAATAATTAATGCAGAGAAGGTCATAAACGAACTGACAGACATGAAAACCATGACACGAGAAATACATGACAAATGCACAAGCTTCAGTAACCGACTCGATCAACTGGAAGAAAGAGTATCGGCGATTGAGGATCACATGAATGAAATGAAGCAAGAAGAGAAGTCTAAAGAAAAAAGAAGAAAAAGAAATGAACAAAACCTGCAAGAAGTATGGGATTATGTAAAAAGACCAAATCTACCTCTGATTGGGGTACCTGAAAGTGAGGGAGAAAATGGAACCAAGTTGGAAAACACTCTTCAGGATATCATCCAGGAGAACTTCCCCAACCTAGTAGGGCAGGCCAACATTCAAATTCAGGAAATACAGAGAACACCACAAAGATACTCCTCGAGAAGAGCAACTCCAAGACACATAATTGCCAGATTCACCAAAGTTGAAATGAAGGAAAAAATCTTAAGGGCAGCCAGAGAGAAAGGTCGGGTTACCCACAAAGGGAAGCCCATCAGACTAACAGCAGATCTCTTGGCAGAAACTCTCCAAGCCAGAAGAGAGTGGGGGCCAATATTCCACATTCTTAAAGAAAAGAATTTTAAACCCAGAATTTCATATCCAGCCAAACTAAGTTTCGTAAGTGAAGGAGAAATAAAATCCTTTACAGATAAGCAAATGCTTAGAGATTTTGTCACCACCAGGCCTGCCTTACAAGAGACCCTGAAGGAAGCTCTAAACATGGAAAGGAACAACCGGTACCAGCCATTGCAAAAACATGCCAAAATGTAAAGACCATCGAGGCTAGGAAGAAACTGCATCAACTAATGAGCAAAATAACCAGTTAATATCATAATGGCAGGATCAAGTTCACACATAACAATATTAACCTTAAATGTAAATGGGCTAAATGCTCCAATGAAAAGACACAGACTGGCAAACTGGATAAAGAGTCAAGACCCATCTCACATGCAGAGACATACATAGGCCAAGGGATGGAGGAAGATCTACCAAGCAAATGGAGGACAAAAAAGAGCAGAGGTTGCAATACTAGTCTCTGATAAAACAGACCTTAAACCATCAAAGATCAAAAGAGACAAGAAGGCCATTACATAATGGTAAAGGGATCAATTCAACAGGAAGAGCTAACTATCCTAAATACATATGCACCCAATACAGGAGCACCCAGATTCATAAAGCAAGTCCTTAGAGACTTACAAAGAGACTTAGACTCCCATACAATAATAATGGGAGACTTCAACACTCCACTGTCAACATTAGACAGATCAACGAGACAGAAAGTTAATAAGGATATCCAGGAATTGAACTCATCTCTGCAGCAAGCAGACCTAATAGACATCTACAGAACTCTCCACCCCAAATCAAAAGAATATACATTCTTCTCAGCATCACATCACACTTATTCCAAAATTGACCACATAATTGGAAGTAAAGCACTCCTCAGCAAATGTCAAAGAACAGAAATTATAACAAACTGTCTCTCAGACCACAGTGCAATCAAACTAGAACTCAGGACTAAGAAACTCAATCAAAACCGCTCAACTACATGGAAACTGAATAACCTGCTCCTGAATGACTACTGGGTACATAACGAAATGAAGGCAGAAATAAAGATGTTCTTTGAAACCAATGAGAACAAAGATACAACATACCAGAATCTCTGGGACACATTTAAAGCAGTGTGTAGAGGGAAATTTATAGCACTAAATGCCCACAAAAGAAAGCTGGAAAGATCTGAAGTGGACACTCTAACATCACATTTAAAAGAACTAGAGAAGCAAGAGCAAACACATTCAAAAGCTAGCAGAAGGCAAGAAATAACTAAGATCAGAGCAGAACTGAAGGAGATAGAGACACAAAAAACCCTCCGAAAAATCAATGAATCCAGGAGTTGGCTTTTTGAAAAGATCAACAAAATTGACAGACCACTAGCAAGACTAATAAAGAAGAAAAGAGAGAAGAATCAAATAGATGCAATAAAAAATGAAAAAGGGGATATTACCACTGACCTCACAGAAATACAAACTACCATCAGAGAATACTATAAACACCTCTATGCAAATAAACTAGAAAATCTAGAAGAAATGGATAATTTCCTGGACACTTATACTCTCCCAAGACTAAACCAGGAAGAAGCTGAATCCCTGAATAGACCAATAACAGGCTCTGAATTTGGGGCAATAATTAATAGCCTACCAACCAAAAAAAAGTCCAGGACCAGATGGATTCACAGCTGAATTCTACCAGAGGTACAAGCAGGAGCTGGTACCATTCCTTCTGAAACTATTCCAATCAATAGAAAAAGAGGGAATCCTCCCTAACACTTTTTAGGAGGCCAACATCATCCTGATACCAAAGCCTGGCAGAGACACAACAAAAAAAGAGAATTTTAGACTAATATCCCTGATGAACATCGATGCAAAAATCCTCAATAAAATACTGGCAAACCAGATCCAGCAGCACATCAAAAAGCTTATCCACCATGATCAAGTGGGCTTCATCCCTGGGATACAAGGCTGGTTCAACATACGCAAATCAATAAACGTAATCCAGCATATAAACAGAACCAAAGACAAAAACCACATGATTATCTCAATAGATGCAGAAAAGGCTTTTGACAAAATTCAACAGCCCTTCATGCTAAAAATGCTCAATAAATTCGGTATTGATGGAACATATCTCAAAATAATAAGAGCTATTTATGAGAAACCCACAGCCAATATCATACTGAATGGGCAAAAACTGGAAAAATTCCCTTTGAAAACTGGCACAAGACAGGGATGCCCTCTCTCACCACTCCTATTCAACATAGTGTTGGAAGTTCTGGCTAGGGCAATCAGGCAAGAGAAAGAAATCAAGGGTATTCAGTTAGGAAAGAAGAAGTCAAATTGTCCCTGTTTGCAGATGACATGATTGTATATTTAGAAAACCCCATTGTCTCAGCCCAAAATCTCCGTAAGCTGATAAGCAACTTCAGCAAAGTCTCAGGATACAAAATTTATGTGCAAAAATCACAGGCAT
The DNA here is from genome assembly GCF_009764315.1 of Trachypithecus francoisi. Taxonomy (NCBI): domain Eukaryota; kingdom Metazoa; phylum Chordata; class Mammalia; order Primates; family Cercopithecidae; genus Trachypithecus; species Trachypithecus francoisi. The sequence continues at coordinate 54,866,716 of NW_022681458.1, read as the reverse complement.
TCTTATACACCAGTAACAGACAAACAGAGAATCAAATCATGAATGAACTCCCATTCACAATTGCTTCAAAGGGAATAAAATACCTAGGAATCCAACTTACAAGGTATGGAAAGGACCTCTTCAAGGAGAACTACAAACCACTACTCAGTGAAATAAAGGAGGATACAAACAAATGGAAGAGCATACCATGCTCATGGATAGGAAGAATCAATATTGTGGAAATGGCCATACTGCCCAAGGTAATTTATAGATTCAATGCCATCCCCATCAAGCTACCAACGAGTTTCTTCACAGAATTGGAAAAATCTACTTTAAAGTTCATATGGAACCAAAAAAGAGCCCGCATTGCCAAGACAATCCTAAATCAAAAGGACAAAGCTGGAAGCATCACGATACTTGACTTCAAACTATACTACAAGGCTACAGTAACCAAAACAGCATGGTACTGATACCAAAACAGAGATATAGACCAATGGAACAGAACAGAGTCCTCAGAAATAATACCACACATCTACAGCCATCTGATCTTTGATAAACCTGAGAAAAACAAGAAATGGGGAAATGATTCTCTATTTAATAAATGGTGCTGGGAAAATTGGCTAGCCATAAGTAGAAAGCTGAAACTGGATCCTTTCCTTACTCCTTATATGAAAATTTATTCAAGATGGATTAGAGACTTAAATGTTAGACCTAATGCCATAAAAACCCTAGAAGAAAATCTAGGTAGTACCATTCAGGACATAGGCATGGACAAGGACTTCATGTCTAAAACACCAGAAGCAATGGCAACAAAATCCAAAATTGACAAATGGGATCTAATTAAACTAAAGAGCTTCTGCACAGCAAAAGAAACTACCATCAGAGTGAACAGGCAACCTACAGAATGGGAGAAAATTTTTGCAATCTACTCAGCTGACAAAGGGCTAGTATCCAGAATCTACAAAGAACTCAAACAAATATACAAGAAAAAAACAAACAACCCCATCAAAAAGTGGGCAAAGGAGATGAACAGACATTTCTCAAAAGAAGACATTCATACAGCCAACAGACACATGAAAAAATGCTCATCAACACTGGCCATCAGAGAAATGCAAATCAAAACCACAATGAGATATCATCTCACACCGGTTAGAATGGCAATCATTAAAAAGTCAGGAAGCAACAGATGCTGGAGAGGATGTGGAGAAATAGGAACACTTTTACACTGTTGGTGGGATTGTAAACTAGTTCAACCATTATGGAAAACAGTATGGCGATTCCTCAAGGATCTAGAACTAGAAGTACCATATGACCCAGCCATCCTATTACTGGGTATATACCCAAAGGATTATAAATCATGCTGCTATAAAGACACATGCACACGTATGTTTATTGCGGCACTATTCACAATAGCAAAGACTTGGAATCAACCCAAATGTCCATCAGTGACAGACTGGATTAAGAAAATGTGGCACATATACACCATGGAATACTATGCAGCCATAAAAAAGGATGAGTTTGTGTCCTTTGTAGGGACATGGATGCAGCTGGAAACCATCATTCTCAGCAAACTATCGCAAGAATAGAAAACCAAACACCACATGTTCTCACTCATAGGTGGGAACTGAACAATGAGATCACTTGGACTCAGGAAGGGGAACATCACACACCGGGGCCTATCACGGGGAGGGAGGAGGGGGGAGGGGGAGGGCTTGCATTGGGAGTTATACCTGATGTAAATGACGAGTTGATGGGTGCTGACGAGTTGATGGGTGCAGCACACCAACATGGCACAAGTATACATATGTAACAAACCTGTACGTTATGCACATGTACCCTAGAACTTAAAGTATAAGAAAAAAATAAATAAAATGCTGTTAAATTCAATTTGCTAGTACTTTGTTAAGGGTTTTTGCATCTATATTCATTACAGTATTGGCCTATAATTTTTATTTCTTCTAGTGTCCTTGTCTAACGTTAGTATCAAAGTAATGCTGGCCTCATAAAAGGAGGTAGAAAGTTTTCCTCCTTCTTCAGTTATTTGAAAGACCTTGAGAGGATTTATATTAGTTTTTTTTTTTTTTTTTTTGAGACGGAGTTTCACCTTTGTCACCCAGGCTGGAGTGCACTAGCATGATCTCGGCTCACTGCAACCTCTGCCTCCCAGGTTCAAACAATTCTCCTGCCTTGGTCTCCTGGATATCTGGGATTACAGGGTGATGCTACCACACCTGGCTAAGTTTTGCATTTTTAGTAGAGATAGGGTTTTGCTATGTCGGCCAGGCTGGCCTCAAATTCATGACCTTAGGTGATCCACCTGCCATGGTCTCCTGAAGTCCTAGGATTACAGGCATGAGCCACTGCGCCTGGAGATATTAGATCTTTACATATTTGGTAGAATAGAGCTGTGTATTTATCAGTTCCTTGACTTTTCTTAGATGGCAATCTTTGTATTACTGATTCACTGTCCTTACTTGTTATAGGTCTGCTTCAGATTTTTCTTTTTCTTCATGAGTCATTCTTTGTAGGTTATGTGTACCTAGGAATTTAACCACTTTTCTTTCTAGGCTATTTAATTTGTTGGCATATAATTATTTGTTAAGAATAATTTCTTGTGATCCTTAGTATTTCCATGGTACCAGTTATTCCTCTTTTATTTCTGATTTAGTTTGATTCTTCTATTTTATTTCTTAGTCTCCTAAAGATTTGTCAATTTTGCTCACTTTTTTGAAAAACCAACTCTTTGTTAATTTTTTTCTGTTTCTATTTCATTTCTATTTCCATGTATTTGTCAATTTTCCAGTTTTTCTACTGCTATTGATATATAGCTTCATTCCATTGTGGCTGGAAAAATACCTTCATATGATTTCAATTTTTTTAAATTTGTTAAGACTTGTTTTGTGACCTAACATGACCTAGTATGTAATCTATCATGGAGAATGTCCCATGTGAACTTGTGAAATATGTGTATTCTGGTGCTGTTGGGTGGAATATGTATATATATATGTGTGTGTGTGTTCATGCATGTATATATATATATATATGTGCGTGTGTGTGTATATATATATAAATTTAGTGTGCTAGTGTTTGCTTGAGGATTTTTACATCTGTGTCTAAAGTAGTATATTGAAGTCTGCTATTATTATGTTGTTGCCTATTTTGCCCTTCAATTCTGTCAATGTTTGCTTCACATATTTAAGTGCTCTGATGTTGAGTGCAGAGAGATAGATAGATAAATTGTTATATCTTCCTGTTTTAGTAACAAGTTGAACTTGTCCTTAACTTGTTATTATTATAACATCCTTCTTTGTCTCTTTGTAACATTTTATTAAAGTCAATTTTAATAAAGACATTTTATTAAAGTCAATTTTGTCCAAGTATGGCTGTTCTTGCTCTTTTGGTTACCTTTTGCCTGAAATATCTTTCTCCATCCTTTTATTTTCAGCCTATGTGTGTCATTAAATCTAAGGTGAGTCTCTTATAGTCAGCATATAGTTGGATCTTGTCTTTTTTTTAACCACTGTATCTACTCTAGATTTTTTTATTGGTGAGTTTAATCCATGGACACTTAAAGTAATTATTGATATGGAAGAATTTACTACCTCAGTTTTGTTACTTGTTTTCTATCTCGTATTTCTTTTGCCCCTCTTTTCCTCTCTTGCTGTCTTCCTTTGTGTTTCATTTTTTTGTTTGTTTGTTTGTTTGTTTGTTTTTTGTAGGGACATGCTTTGATTCCTCTCTCATTTCCTTTTGTGTATCTTATATTGGCATTTTCTGTATGGTTACCATGATGCTTAATAAAACATCTTAGAGTTATAACAATCCACTTAAGCTGATAACTTCATTTCAACTGCATACAAAAACTACATTTTGCCCCCTTTATGTTAGTAATGTCACAAATTACATCTTTTAACATTGTATTAATATAGTTGTATTTTCATACTTTTGTCTCTTAACTCTATACCAAAATTAAAAGTGATTTTTGCACTACAATTACATTACTATAGTATTTTGTTTTTGTCTATATATTTACCTTTACCAACAAGCTTTATACTTTTATATAATTGTATAGAAGTTGCTGTTGCTGTTTTGCCTCTTTTATTTTAACCTGAAGGACTCTTTAGCATTTCTGGTAAAGCAGGTCATACAGTGGTGAACTGTCTCAGTTTTTGCTTATCTGAGAAACTTTGTATTTCTCGTTTATTTTTGAGAAACAGTTTCACCTAATGTAGTACTCTTGGTTGGCAGTTTTTTCATTTTAGCACTTTGAATATACCATAAATACCATCACACTATCTTCTCATCTGTAAGATTTCTGTAGAGAAATATGCTGATAGTCTAATAGGAGTTGTCATATAAATCACAAGTTGCTATTCTCTTGCTGCTTTCGAAAGTCTTTCTTTATCTAAATTTTGACAATTTGATTATAATGTGGCATGGTGTGGATTTCTTTGGATCTTCCTAATATGGTTAGATTGGGCATCTTAAATTTTGATATTTATTTTCTTCCTCAGATTTTGAAAGTTTTCATCAATTAAAAAAAATAAATCATATGCTTCTCTTCCTCTCTCTTCTTCTGCAATTTCTGTAGTGCAAATATTGGTCCACTTGATAGTGTTCTAAAGAAGCTTAGGTTGTCTTCACTTCTTTTCTTTTTTTTCCTTTTTGTTCCTCTGACTGGGTAATTTCAAATGACTTGTCCTAAGTTTAGTTATTCTCTTTTCTTCTTGGTCAAGTGTGCTGTTGAAACTCTCTAGTAAATTTTTTAGTTCACTCACTGCATTCTACCACTCCAAAATTTCTACTAAGTTCTTTTTTTATATTTTCTATTTCTTTATTGAAATTATCTTTTTGTTCATGTATCATTTTTTTCTCAGTTCACTGAGCATCTTTATGAAGGTTATTTTGAATTATTTGTTGGGAAATTTACATAACTTCATTTCTTTATGGTTGGTTTTTGGAAATTTTTTTGTGTCTTTGAATTATTTTCCTCTTTTCCTTCATGTTCCTTACAACTGTATGTTGGTATCTATGCATTTGAAAAGACAGTCACCTCTCCTAGTCTTTATAGATTGACTTTGTAAAAAGAAAAGACATTCACCAATCAGCTTAGCTAGAGATTTTGAGAATTTCTGAAATGTTCTCTATAGATATATCTTCTCTGAGCATGTTGCTCAGCTTGTTCTTATTCTCAGTGGCCTACAGGCATCTAGAAGATATTGGGTCTTATCAATACCCTGCGTTTTACTAAACAGAAACCAGTGCCTCAGGCATCCCCTTCAAAAGCTGGATCTTTAGATGCATATTCCACTCTTCTCTTTTCCCCCGAGGGAGAGGCCACTGAGCTATATTGGCTTCTCTCTGCTGTACCATGGGCCCTCCAGAGCAGGAGCACATTGCTCAGCTCATTTTTCTTTTCACTGGTCCCTAGCCATCTAGAGTATGCTGAGTGCTGTCCATGCTTTGAGACAAAAGAGACAGAAATCAGTCCTTTAGACAGCTACCCCAAAAGCCAAAACACCTGACCTGTTCTTTTCTTTGCACCCTGAGCAACAGACCATAAAGCCATTATTAGCCTCTGCTTGCTGTACTGTGGTCCCTCTGAAGCAGCAGCATGCTATTCAGCTCTATTGTTCTTAGTGGCCCCCAGGCAGCCAGAGTATTCTGGGTCCCATCAGCATTCCAAGAAAGATCAGACAGAAGCTGATCCACTTGGCAGCTTCCGTTAAAGTCAGAACATTGGGCATATATTTCCATCTTCTCTTTTACTCCCTAGGGAGAAGCCAGGAGCTGAGTGTTTCCTCCTGATCACGTGGCACTGTGCCAGGGAAAAGTACTGTGGCAAAAGAGAATAGGATGCTATGAATTTTTCTACTAGCTTTGATACAATTGGTTTCCTGTTTCCCTGGGGATAAAAAGAGTCTTTTAACTGGTTTCTAGATTTCTCATAAAGGGGATTGGGGTAGGTATTATTGAATCAGTATCTCCATGAGAGGAAGGAGGGTCTGGAGCTTTTGATTCTGACATCTTGCTGATGTTACCTATAACCTTGTTTGTGTGTGATTGAGTTTTTAAAATATTATGTGTAGAAATTAACGTTAGTGTTTATTCATTGTAAGTAATTATATATACATTGATAGATTTGGTACTAATGTTACTTCTAATTGTTCTCAAAAGTTAATGTTTATATAAAGCTGCTAGTTTTGACTACTCATGGACTTGATGAATTAGAAAATAGAAAATATTGGTAAAAAATTTACACATTTAAGGTATTATTATTAATAATGTATCTAATTCTCCAGTCTTAGATTTTAATGGGGAACTCCTGTAAATTTTATCAGCACTTGAATCTGAAACTCAAATCCCTGTTCAGTTATCCATGGCCTATCACATGTAGTAATGGAACGATATATGCCTAAGGGATACATTTGACCAACATACAGTTCTTTCTGTGACCATGATTTTTAGCCCAAATCCCAATATAGTTTTCTTAGTGAGCAGAACTAGAATTCAAAGCAGTCTCAGAAGCACCTCTTATCCTTTATCCCAAGGTGCAGAATAGAATTATTCTAAATTTCCCACTCTATGTTTCTTTTCTACTGGAGTTTCCCCACTAGCTTCAAGATACAAAAAACCAACAAGAAGTAGAGACACAATTTACTTACCACAAACTCAATGCAATGCTGAAAGGATGACTAACTATATGTCATTTAGTTTGTCCCAGACTAGAGGTTGCAAAATGGTGGCTCATGAGACAATTTCAGCTAATAGATCTGTTTGTTTGTCTAGCCCAGTATTTGTAAAAAGTAATTTTGAATATGTTGTCAAAATTTTAAAATTGAGTTGTTTTATATAGAAATCTGGATTGTAGATTTCTCCTGGAAAATTAAAGATCCAAAAGAGTGGACTCAATTTCCTTAAGGTAATAATAAGTTGAAATTGAATAGAGCTGCCTTCTTTATGTGGGGAATATTTTCTTCATTTTGTTGAATTACCCCTGTCCACTATATTCATTTACATTGTCTTTCCTGTGTGGGTGGCCTTTTGGTTTTGTGACCCTGACATAACACAGCAGCATAGTTCTTTCTCTTGGCATAGTTTGAATAAAAGGATCTGCGTTTAAGGGCGGGGATGGGGAGAGGGCAAGGAGATTTGAATGGGTGACTATCAATAATTCTGACTCATGGAATCTCCTAAGATACTGAATCAATTCAGTTGGGAATAAACCTATTGCAACTTAAATGTAGATAATCCATATATTTGATGAAAAAAATTTATAAAAGTTTACAGTAGTCCTTCACCTTTTTAACACTTAATGGAGTTGAGAACCAATTTCCAATGTGAGTAAATTCTTTTGGTGAAGGGCATTGCAAGAGAGTAATTTACTGCCTGTTATGGTTTTCTTGTTAGTTTCTTCAGTTTACCTCAGTATGGTTTCATTGTCTGGAAGGACTGAAATTTGCAGAAGCGGTTTTCTAGTGCCATAGTAAAAAAGATTAGCAGTGACAGTTTTCTAAAATATATGTTTCCTACCAGAAGCAGCCTTCTCAGCCCATTTCCTTTAATGATATCTGGTGAGGATCTGATAAGCTTTATTCTACTTGACAGAGGTCAAAGGGCACTGTCTTCCCCTTCAATCCAGCAGCCAACAACAAAACCAGGCATATGTTATCACCATCACACAGGAAGCTGTGGGCTTGCTTGTGTTAAACAGAGCACAAATACAGGAAAAGTGTCAGCCAGGTTAAAAGCTGGTAGAGCTGTGCTAGGAGAATATTATGCTAATAACATTACAGACAGAACTGAAGATACATGATTAAATTTCAGCATACAGTACTTAGAAATCCTTAAACATTGAAAAAATATAAATAGTGGCTGTGGCCATATTATTTTCCTGTATTTGAAACGATGAACCTATTTTTTAAAATAGGAAAATAACAGTTAAATTAAAGTTATGTCTGGAAATAGCACAATTTCTCAAAACATGCAATTAAAAAGTTCTTAATAATTTTAAAATTGTTTCCCTCTGTTTTGTATGATAAAAATTCCTAATTATATTATCTTATTTCAAAAGAAAAGACAATCTATTTTGTGTTAATGTTTTGTCATAAATACAAATCTGTGCCTTTTAAAAACTAAAGAACTCATTTCACTGAGGAAGGGGTGTGTGTCTGGTTTTAAGGTGTTAACCTGGGTCAAGGTGGGTATATTCTAGAGATATATACCAATAGAGTTTTATGTTCCATACTGGACTTCTTAAAAAAAAGATCTGAAAAGTTTTGCATAATGTTTTCTAAATTCTTTTCATTAAAAATATTAAAAACTATGAATTACAAAAACTTCTAAAGAGAAAATAAACAAAAATAATACTATATAGAACTGTGCATTAACACAGTGACTTAACATTTTAATTCATTTTATATCTATATTTTTCAACATATTTTCAAGATTTCAGTCCATTGCATGTGTGTGTATACCCACATGTATACATATACACATATATACACATACACAAACATAGATACACAGATACATTTATAACTTTGAATATCACCTTCTTTTAACAAATTAACATTATATCAAACATTTTCATGTTTTTTCTATTTGTCATAGTCTTCATTTTTAATAGCTGTATCTGGTTTCATTGATTGAACAAGCCATAATGTATTTATTCAGTGAGCAATTGTAGGGGGTGTACAAATATTTTTCTTTATTGGGACACTTACATTTCCTGAGTACCTTAGGGATAGTGGCTTTCTATATCTTGTATCTTCTAATGGCCATGATCAGGAAGGGCCTTGCCATGTGAATAAAATATTGGACATAGTGGACCTATTGTAATGCACATGCCCTTAGTATAAAGTAATTAAATAGTAAAATGTAAAGTTGCTGCTTCTAGGGGATAGTTAATGGTGCTGCAGAGGAAGTATTGTGGTTCTGTTCAAAAACATGACTCAGTTCCAGTTTGGATTCAAGAGTGTAATCTGTTGAAGAGACTTAAAATAGATATTGTCCAGTTGGAACAGAATTTTGTAGGTTCCTTGCCAAAGTAAAGACAGAGAAAACTCATGTTTGAGATAATACCAGGGTTAATAAGTAAAAATAGTACAAAAACTCTGTCTTAATGAGTGCTTTCTTGTTTGGGTATGTTACATACTCTACTCGGGATATATATGATATGTATATGCCCATTTGTATTGGAAACACTATGCTGATTTTGCACTTTTGCTTTTAGGACCAAAGAAACATTCTACTAGTGATACATTGATTATTTTATCTGAATGTCGCTAATGAGGAAACAAACACAAAAGTCCTAATGCACAGCACACCTTTGTCAGAGAGTGCTTGTTATCATCCTCAGGAATATTACTGTGTCTTTTCAGATAATAAAGAAAGAAAACATTATTGCTTTACTGTCTCTCCCCCTTCACCTCTCCCTCCCTCCCTTCCTTTTTAATTTTTTTTTTTCTTCTTCCTATTTTTGGTTTCTTTTCTCCCTTGCCCCACCTACATCTCTTTCTTGGTTTAAAGGAGAGGACTCAAAAACCAGACTTTTTAAAAAAACAGATATATTTTAGCTATTGAGTATCTTGTGCTACAGAGGATAATATGAAATAAAAGATTATTTTGATCTTCATGGGAATAATGATGTTTTAAATAAATCTATTATGACTAAATTTCTGTTGACATTATCAGATTTTTACCATTGGAAAATTATATTTTTTCTAATTGTAGCATTGAATAAATATATTTAATGTTTTTTTCACAGAGAATTTTTCTTGAAAAACCATAATATAAAGAAAAGAGAAGCCTACTGCCCCAAAATAAACTCTGCCTGTTTTTATTTAGGAAACTCATACACTGAAATATCAAAAGGAAGACAGAATACAATTTAGCTAGTTTAGTTTTGTGTTGGGCTGATGCTGGACATGACAACAAAGAATCTTTCTCTGCCGCATCCAGATGTTATGAGGCAATTAAACTTGGGTTTAACTGACCCAGGAGAATCAATTGGCTGCTAGAGCAGCCCTGCTTCTGGCTTTGTGGAGATCAAGGAAAGCCCTTTCAGCATGTCTGAGAGCCAGATCAGGGTGTCTCAGGCAAGCTGGGGAGCACGCTGGCAAAATCTCTGCGATTGTGCAATCTCCCTGGTTTTTCCCGTCTTTTTCCTCTCAAGATCATATGCCTAAATTGGGCCATGCAGCTGTGTGAGGGTGGAGTGCTTACACTTAGAGCTCTTAGGTCTGAGGGTGCGGGGTCAACGGTACATTATTTCCTCCTCTCACCATCACCCTGAGAAACTTCAGAAGTAATCCCTTGAGGTTTGTTCGTAACCTGATTTTTCACCCTAAATGTTAACATAGGGCTTGCCTTTTCTTGATATTACACATATGTAGCTAGTAGCTCTCAAAGAGTTTGAAAAATGTTTCACTTGCTTTCAGAAGTCTAATGACAAATGACAGTGACAAATGACAAATGGTATATCCGTAGGTTTATTTCAAAGAAGAAACTTCAGTTTAGTTGTCAGTTTAAAGAAGTCTACATTTCTGTAATATTATTTTAAAGTTTTACAGATACTTTATTAATCAGAGTATTGATTATAGAAAATGCAAAAAACTCATATAATTCTGTTTAAAAACACATTTTGAAATAGTCCCAACTATATTCACCACTGGGTTTCTTTGAATTATAGAACAGATGTTTCAACATCCTTAAGTAAGAACTTGATTCTTAGGGCAAAGTTAATGTTGCAAGAGCAAGGAACAATTAGTTAGAGTACTTATCATCGTCCTCAGGAACATTATTCTGTGCCCTCTTGGACCCAAAGACATTACATTTTGTTATTACTGAGTCTGCTTGATTCCTCCTCCTCTTATTTTCCTCCTCCTTTTCCTTATCTTCTTTCTCTGCCTCCTCCTCTTCATCTTCTTTCTCCTTCCTACCCTTCACTCCCCCATCCTCCCTTAAAGAAGATACTTGATAATTAGATTTTAAAACTTTACATACAATGATGCTATTGATTTCCAAAGTATCTTACTAGGAATAGAATACTACAATAAAAATATTTAAAAAGTAACAGATTATGGATGATATAGTATTTATGAAACTATTGTAGTCAATATGATTTAATCTAATTCTATTTTTATAACTACAAAAACCAAACTTTAGATATTCTTCTTTCAATTCATGTTCCACTAACATACTTTTGTCACTGATGAATGGAAAAAATAATTGCTACAATTGTGTTTTCAGAGTGGTGCATAGACATTTATTTCATTAGTGATAATGTCTTCTCATTAGAAACTCAGGGTTTTGTATGTAATCTAAGGTAACTTTTCATTTTCTATGAACCGGCTCAAGTCAAACCACAAGGGAAGACTATAAAATAGAAGATTAATCCAAACAAATTTACCTCTTGACTTTTTAAGAACATAACAAGTACTTGTGTGTGTGTGTGTGTGTGTGTGTGTGTGCATGTAATACAATTAACCAAGCACATTTGCCTTTATTTATTCATTAAGTCTTTAGCAAACATTCTTTAAACAAATACTTATTGACCACTTTAATTCACTTTGAGGCACAGAGATGCTTCAAAGAACTGACTTTTTCAACTATTTTGAAAAAGTTCTCTCTTTTAGTCCTCACAACTCTCTGAGATATATAAAGCCTTTCTGTAACCATGACTAATATTAGAGTTCCAAGTGAATGAAAATTAGTGGAATAACAGCTGAAGTTGTACTTTCAAGTTTCCCTTAAACTGATCACATTCTTCATATTCTAAAGGCAGTTACAAAGTAGTTAAGGTAGTTGCTATTATTATTATTACTGAAAAGAAAAGGATAAGGAGACAAGGAAAGTAGTAATCTAGCATTCTATGAGTATCTTAGAGGTTAGGTACTTTACAGATGCCTCATTCAATTTTTCCCACAGCTCTGAGAGTTATATACAATTTTCATGTTACAGATGAGAAATTGAAGCTGATTGTGGTTGTACGTAACTTATCTAAGTCACAGAGTTGGAACTAGAGAATGAATCTCACATTTTCTGATTATAAATCCTTTTTTTATGATACACATTTTCTTTTTGGGATCTCTTCATATACAAATACAAACATGAAAGAAAGGGAAATGATAGAGAACAAAAGCTAAGTAAAAGTTAACCGTGAATTAAGGTTTGCTCAAGTTTAATCACACGGAGACATTCTCTACTGCTGTCTTAAAAACAAGCTACTAAGGGCATACATTAGTAAAAGAGTCTTGAATTTCGCCATTTATTGTCGACCAGGAGCCTCTGGCAGAACAGTTCTTAATTTCACAATTACATGATGAAATAATTTGATGCTATGCAACCTTTGGTGTGACTCTGAATCCCAGGGGATGGGAATGTTGAATAAAATTCATATTAAGAAAATGAAAAAAGGCTTGTATATATTTTCATGACGAGGTAATAAAATGATGTAGTGACTATGACTAACAATATTTATCTCAATTAATGTAGCAGATTGAATACACATTTGGTATGACTAGACTGATCTCAAATGAGTATTCTTAGACACTCCTAAGTATTGATGAAAGTGAATATATGGTGTGAGAATGATTCAGTCCTTAGATAATTATAGAGAAATGAAGTTATTAGAATGATTTTGGTGGTATGTAAAAGAAAATTATACTTAAGTGAAATATTTTAAAGCTATTTTTAGTATAGAAAAAAATGCTAAACAAATAAATACCAAGCATAATAAATTTGGTTCTTTTGTCTATTAGAGGAACCCTCCTTTAAACAAAGTATGTGTGATCAACAATTGTTTTATATTTAATAATAATAACCATCTATTATTGAGAACCCACTCTGTGCCAGTCACTATTGTTTTGAGTTTTATTTAATATTCATAATATTCCTAGTAGAAATTACTATTCACATTTCATAAATTAGGAAATTGAGGATCATATAGAAACCATAAAGCCAATTAGGAATGAATTAATATTGAACTCAGATTTATCTGATACGAAAGCCTGAGGTTTTTCCCTTTACACTGTGCATTAGGGAAATTTTCAGCTGACCTATTCTGTGCCAATCCTGACTCTCCATGCTCCTTTGACTACCCAGCACCCTTTACCACTCATTACTCCCTCACCCTGTTTGGCCACAATTAAGTGGACAGGGTCCCTGTACCTTGAGAGGTGTGAGCCTAAAGTCTGCTCTCTCTTTCCTCTTTCACTTTGTAAACTCATACAGTAATTGCACCCAGGCCAATTCCTTCTTTTCTCAATTTTATCCATACAGAGGTATGATTCAGAAAGTGGCAAGATCTCAAGGTTTTTACTCAAGTTTGTTTGTATGAGTGGAGGGTGTGAAGGATGAAGATCACGGTAAGCAAAAGTGGGTCCCTACATGGCTTCTCCTAGGCTTTATTTCTGACAATATAAGCAGAGCACACCAATGGGTGTTCCTGTGCTTTTCTCTCTTTGTGTTAATGAAGTCATCCTTTGATTCTCATTCTCCTCTCGATCCTGCTGTGCAGACCCCTCCTGCCATTCAACCAAGAATGATGCTGCGTAGGGCAAGGTTTGTCCATTCCTGGGTACATGCCATAATACCCATAATATTAAAGTTTTAACATCTTAAAACTATTCAAAGATTTAAAAACTTTTCTTCAAATACATCATATTGTCTCATTTTCTCCATTATGCTTGAAATGATTTCACTTTTAGAAAACCCAATGATATTTGTTTATTGTAAAGGCATTGTTACAATAAAATAATTCTGTAACTACAGTAATTTATTCTGACTTTTTCTGTGTAAGTGAATTGGGGGGATGAGGAGGGGAGTCTTGATGTAAGTTTTCAATTATAATGTTCACATGTCAATCACACAGATATACCTTGATTGACAGAAGGAGACCCCATTTACTCTTTGTGTTGTAGCTATTCTCTTCTTTTAAATACAGAATATCATTATGGAATTTTGGAAGCTTTGAGGTTGGGGAAGCCAGACAGTCAAATTCCAAGAGGTCAACAGGTCACACAGAGTAGAATTATGACATTGGTGACTTCACTCTGGTCCAACTTTACAGGCCCAGAGACTCAATCTTGTCAATACCCTATAATTAGTCAGATGTGTTGGATGACTCACACTAACTAAATTCACAGGAGACTGAAGTGTATAAGTCAGAAAGCCAGCATGTTATTTGACAATAAGGATGTGTTGGATGACTCACACCAACTAAATTCACAGGAGACAGAAGTGTATAAATCAGAAAGACAGCATGTTATTTGACAATAAGGAATATAAGAGCCAACATAATCCAACACTCCTGTCCTCTTGCCAGAGTGCTTTTTTTCCCCTCAAATAACCAGAAATGGATTTTATGTACATGAGATCAGAATAAGTTACATATTTGATGTGAGGCTTTACTAGCATCTCTACAATAGAAATAAGTGTAGGCTAGTAAACAATGTCTACTTATCTCTGCTTGGATGGACCAGTGCCAACATTTTTCTTTCTGGTTATATTGCTCATGATTAATACATTTTTCACTCTAGTTACAATCTAGTCTTTTTTTGAGCATCTTTAAATAACATTCTAATATGTGGTGGATATAATAATGAAAGTTCCACTTGAGCACTGTAGGGAAAGATTTATATTGATTTAGTTTTTAACAACTATGTTTACTCAGTGAAAACATACTGGAGAAATTGGATTCTATAATTATTGTTAATGATACTTTCCTAGTCAGTCAAGTCATAGGCTATCAATGGATACACAGAATTGACACTACCAAAAAATCCCGGAGAAAGAAAAATATTTTAAAAATGAATGTAACATGCAACTTAGAAAACAAAGCAAGCAAAACATATCTATTATAATTCCAAATTGTACACTACAATTTAAAGAGAAAATTCCAGGATTATGTCAACCACATAAAAATTTGGTTGTAAGATGAATCAATCCTGAACTTCAACCAAAGCAATTTGTTTTCTGAAATGCCTGAAGGACCTCATTAGTATAGTCTTACCAAATGAAATGGTCATGTAAAGAGCCACAAAGTCACAAATATAAGCAGTTGCTATTGTAGCACTGTCAAATACTATCTAGTGTTATATAAGTATTTTCTCTCCAGTTGACCAACTGGTAGGAACTAGATGAGTGTAGGACCAGGTGAAAAATTGCTAGAAATATTTTCTTCCTTTTCACTGTTAACTTAGATAAAGTATCTTGAGGTGGGTAAACATCAGGGAAGAGGAATACTCAGTTTCTTATTAGGTAAATATAAACTGTGAAAAAAAGGGTTGGTGCATTCATTTATGTTAAAAATTTATACCCATAAAATGTCATGTGCTTATACAGATGACTGCTTCTGTTCTGTATTCTATGCTTTCTAGGTCACAGATACAATACTACATTTTTCCCCACTGAAGAGGTCAATGAAGTCATCTGAATTGATTTTATTAATACCACATATTTAGCTTTACAGTTTATCTCATTTTATATTTTATACATAATATGAAATATATTAACATTGTATAAATTCATATAAGATATTAAGTTTTAGATTTGAGTTATGTTATATAATTTGTAAAGTAAATCATCAACTTCTGGCTTCTACTTGTCTTTTAAATCCAAGATTAACTTAAACTAGCCAACTGATTACCATTCCAAGTTGAGCCGTCACCTTGGGTAACATCATTGTCTATGTACATGGCTCATCTGCTTCTCCACTCAGGTCTTTAATTCCCACATCTGTGGTGTCCTTCACTTCCACAGCACTTCATCCAGCTATTCTCTAAGCTACGTTCTAGACTTTTTTTTTTAATAATTAATTACTTCTTCTCCTTTCAAATGTTAGGGTCAAACAACCAATTATCAATTCCATATCCATTACAGCTCAACGGTTCTCAGTCTTGGTTGCACTTTAGAGTATCTGGAGACATTTTCAAAATTTCTCCATTTTGGATTCATTAAACTGGTATCTCTAGAGGTGGGATCCAAGAATCAGTATATTATATAGCTCCCCAGGTGATACCGATATGCAGCCACAGACAAGAACCACATTTTAAACTCTAGCATTCAGTTATTCTCCTATGCCTGTTGTTGAAACACTGAACCTTCAGCTATCTCCAAGCCTCATTTTCCCTTGTTCTTTGCACCACTGACTTCTTGTTTCATGCACCATCAGTCCTGGATTAACCTAAAGGTCCCTGCATGCCTCAGTATGTGGCTGGCTGAGCACTGGTGGTGAAAATCACAGAATAGGTCAGGATGGTGCCAGCGCTGGTTCTTCATTTTCAATTGCACCTGGGTTCTCAGTGTTAGTTATTTCATGTTCCCATTCTCCACAATACATGTTTAAAACATGCTTTACTTTTCTCAGACTACAAAGTACCTGGCTTTAAGAATTCAAACTAACTTTATTTTTCCTGAAATATCAAATGTTCTCATTTTTCTTCCCTTCCCTTCCTTAAACTTCCTTCTTTATTGTTTTGTATCTCACAACTTGTGTTTTCATTCAGTTACCAAAATCCGAACATCTCCTCTGAGTTATTTTTTCTCTCTCTCCTTATATCAAAGATCTCAAAAAATCATGTCATTTATATATTTTAAAACTTTGTCCACTTCTCAGTATTGCTGCAATTATGACCTTCAACTGGGCATCAACTTATTTTCTTGATTGCTGAAATAGTCTCCAATAGGTCTCCCTGCCTCTAGTCTGGCCTCTTTCTTAGCAATTCTCTAGAGTGATATGTCCAAAATGCATATCGTATTATGTCTTTCTTTTGCTAATCACTTTATCAACTTTACCTTTATTATAAAGTCTAAATTGCCAGACACAGTGGCTCATGCCTGTAATCTCAGCACTTTGGGAGGCGAAGGCATGTGGACTGCTTTGAGCTCAGGTTCAACATTGGCCTGGCCAACATGGTGAAACCCTGATTCTATTAAAAAACACAAAAATTAGCTGGGCATGGTGGTACCTACCTGTAGTCCCAGCTACTTGGGAGGCTTTGGTCATGAGAATGACTTGAACCCGGGAGGTGGAGGCTACAGTGACCAGAGATCATGTCACTGTGAAGCAGCCTCATTGTCTGGAGTAACACCCAAGGTTTATTGTCTCATAGCCATGAGAACAAGGATGCAGACACACACAGAGTGAAGTTGACAATGGAATTTTATAGGCAAAAGAAAAAGAATAGCTCTCTGCTGTAGACAAGGGTCCCAGAAAAATGGGTTGTTGGATCCACAGTGAAATGCAGGGGGTTTTATAGATGAACTGGTGAGATGGAGGTGTTTGATTTACATAAGGAATGAAAAACTGGTTGGAACAGGTGTGCCATTTGCATAGGGTGTGAATCTCTGGTAGCCCCCACCCTAATCTTTTATTATGCCTCTGCCTGAGCTGCACTATGTTGCCCATTTCTTCATTACTGTACATGTGGTAACAAAAAAAAGAGAAGATGGAGTCTCTGTGTTGGACATGCCTTGCCCCTGGGTAGCTCTTTTCTATTGGCGTAGCTGCCAGCATTCCCCCGTTCAAGCTTCCAGCTTGCTTGTCTATGTTTGCAGCTTGATTTTTTCGGGCTGCTCTTGTTAGAAAAGAAATGATTTGGGGGGTTGCCTTTTGTTAGAGGGGAAGCTCTGCCAAGGACTCTTTTGCCCTTGCTATCTGCCTAAATCATTTCTTTCTACCTCCTGTATCAACTGCACTCCAGTATGGGCAACAGAGTGAGACTCTTGTCTCAAAAACAAACAAACAAAAAACCAGTCTAAATTGCTGACTTGGGCTTACAGGCTCTCAATCTGTCCTCTATCTTTCTCTACTGCTTCCTATCAGCATTTTACAAAATTCTATTGCTTATATATCTGAAATATTTGTCCACTTGTCAGTATGGTTCCCTCTGCCTGGAACATTCTTTTCTTCCCTCCTTCATTGACTCAATTTGGCATCCCTTTTCCTAAGAAGCCATTCCCTAAATAAGTCTGGGTCTAGTGACCCCTCTACTTGGTATCATTCTTCCTGGCTCTTCTACATCTACCATCATGATTATCCTGTTTTTTTGAAGATTTTTTTCTCTGTATACATATGCCCCATAAATGATAAGTGCTCCAAGGGTAAGGATGACAATAATGACAAGGGTAAGGATGACAAACTCTGTCTCCAATGGTTTAGCACATAATTGGTTCCTAATAGGTTTTAATAAATAATTGGTGAGTAAATTCAAGTGAATGTTAAAATACTTCTAATGATTATTATATAATAAGGTTCATTAAGAACTCCACAGAATTTCATAATGCAATAAAAAACTCAATAGAGAACTATAAATAATAATGAAAATCCTGGGGCTTGAGTGAAAATTAAGTTAGTGATCTCATGTTTATATGTTTATTTTTGAGAACTTTTCCCATATTTGATGCACTGAACATGATTACCAACTCACCAGAAAGATCATTAGGCACAGATAGGGAAGAATGCAATCTTTAGTTGAGGTCTGAAAATCATCTGAAAAATCTGGGCCAAAAATATGTCCTTATTTGCTGAAGATGAGCAACACAGGCTTTGGAGCTAGACAAACATGTCTGTGAAAATTGAAACCACTATCAACCATGTAACCTTGGGTGAATTACTACTGAAGCCTTAGTTTTTATTTATTTAATTTTATTTTACTATTGTTTTTGAGATGGAGTCTTGCACTGTTGCCCGGGCTGGAGTGCAGTGGCACGATCTTGGCTCACTGCAACCTCTGCCTCCTGGGTTCAAGCAATTCTCTTGCCTCAGCCTCCTGAGTAACTGGGATTACAGGCAACTGATACCACACCCAGCTAATTTTTTGTATTTTTAGTAGAGACCGGGTTTCACCATGTTGGCTGGTCTTGAACTCTTGACCTCATGATTCACCCACCACAGCCTCCCAAAGTGCTGGGATTACAGGCATGAGCCACTGCACCCAGGCTGAAGACTTAGTTTTGTGTTTTTGTTTTTGTTTTTTATTATACTTTAAGTTCTAGGGTACATGTGCACAACATGCTGGTTTGATACATAGGTATACATGTGCCATGTTGGTTTGCTGCACCCATCAACTCATTATTTACATTAGATATTTCTCCTAATGCTATCCCTCCCCCAGACCTCCACCCCTTGACAGGCCCCAGTGTGTGATGTTCCCTGCCCTGTGTCCGAGTGACATCATTATTCAGTTCCTACCTATGAATGAGAACATGTGGTGTTTGTTCTGTCCTTTCAATAGTTTGCTGAGAATGATGGTTTCCAACTTCATCAATGTCCCTGTAAAGACATGAACTCATCCTTTTTTATGGCTGCATAGTATTCCATGGTGTATATGTGCCACATTTTCTTAATCCAGTCTGTCACAGATGGACATTTGGGTTGATTCCAAGTCTTTGCTATTGTGAATAGTGCCACAATAAACATACATGTGCATGTGTCTTTATAGTAGCATGTTTTATAATCCTTTGGGTATATACCCAGTAATGGGACTGCTAGATCAAATGGTATTTCTAGTTCTAGATCCTTGAGGAATCGCCACACTGTCTTCCACAATGGTTGAATTAGTTTACACTCCCACGAACAATGTAAAAGCGTTCCTATTTCTCCACATCCTCTCCAGCATCTGCTGTTTCCTGGCTTTTTAATAATTACCATTCTAACTGGCATGAGATGGTATTTCATTGTGGTTTTGATTTGCATTTCTCTGATGACCAGTGATGATGAGCATTTTTCATGTGTCTGTTGTCTGCATAGATGTCTTCTTTTGAGAAGTGTCTGTTCATATCCTTTGCCCACTTTTTGATGGACTGTTTGTTTGCTTTTGTAAATTTGTTTCAGTTCTTTGTAGATTCTGGATATTACTCCTTTGTCAGATGGGTAGATTGCGAAAATTTTCTACCATTCTGTAGGTTGCCTGTTCACATTGATGGTAATTTCTTTTGCTGTGCAGAAGCTCTTTAGTTTAATTAGATCCCATTTGTCAATTTTGGCTTTTGTTGCCATTGGTTTTGGTGTTTTAGTCATGAAGTCCTTACCCATGCCTATGTCCTGAATGGTATTGCCTAGGTTTTCTTCTAGGGCTTTTATGATTTTTAAGTTTAACATTTAAGTCTTTAATCCATCTTGAATTAATTTTTGTGTAAGGTGTAAGGTAGGGATCCAGTTTCAACTTTCTACATATGACTAGCCAGTTTTCCCAGCATCATTTATTAAATAGGGAATCCTTTCCCCATTTCTTGTTTTTGTCAGGTTTGTCAAAGATCAGATGATTGTAGATGTGTGGTGTTATTTCTGAGACCTCTGTTCTGTTCCATTGGTCTATATATCTGTTTTGGTACCAGTACCATGCTGTTTTGGTTACTGTAGCCTTATAGTAGCCAGGTATAGTAGTCAGGTAGCGTGATTCCTCCAGCTTTGTTCTTTTGGTTTAGGATTGTCTTGGCAATGTGGGCTCTTTTTTGGTTCCATATGAACTTTAAAGTAGTTTTTTCCAGTTCTGTGAAGACAGTCATTGGTAACTTGATGGGGATGGCATTGAATCTATAAATTACCTTGGGCAGTATGGCCATTTTCATGATATTGATTCTTCCTACCTATGAGCATGGAATATTCTTCCATTTGTTTGTGTCCTCTTTTATTTCATTGAGCAGTGGTTTGTAGTTCTTCTTGAAGAGGTCCTTCACATCCCTTGAAAGTTGGATTCCTAGGTATTTTATTCTCTTTGTAACAATTGTGAATGGGAGTTCACTCATGATTTGGCTCTCTGTATGTCTGTTAATGGCGTATAGGAATGTCTGTAATTTTTGCACATTGATTTTTATCCTGAGACTTTGCTGAATTGCTTATCAGCTTAAGGAGATTTGGGGCTGAGATGATGGGGTTTTCTAAATATACAATCACGTCATCTGCAAAAAGGGACATTTGACTTCCTCATTTCCTAATTGAATACCCTTTATTTCTTTCTCCTGCCTGACTGCCCTGGCCAGAACTTCCAATACTATGTTGAATAGGAGTGGTGAGAGAGGGCATCCTGTCTTGTGCTGATTTTCAAAAGGAATGCTTCCAGGTTTTGCCCATTCAGTATGATATTGGCTATGGGTTTGTCATAAATAGCTCTTATTATTTTGAGATATGTTCCATCAATACCTAGTTTATTGAGAGTTTTTAGCATGAAGGGCTGTTGAATTTTGACGAAGGCCTTTTCTGCATCTCTTGAGATAATCATGTGGTTTTTGTCATTGGTTCTGTTTATGAGATGGATTACGTTTATTGATTTGCATATGTTGAACCAGCTTTGCATCCCAGGGATGAAGCTGACTTGATCATGGTGGATAAGCCTTTCGATGTGCTGCTGGATTTGGTTTGTCAGTATTTTATTGAGGATTTTCACATCTATATTCATCAGAGATATTTATCTAAAATTCTCTTTTTTTGTTGTGTCTCTGCCATGCTTTGGTATCAGGATGATGTTGGCCTCATCAAATGAGTTAGGGAGGATTCCCTCTTCTTCTGTGGTTTGGAATAGTTTCAGAAGGAATGGTACCAGCTCCTTTTTGTACCTCTAGCAGAATTTGGCTGTGAATCCATCTGGTCCTTGACTTTTTTTGGTTGGCAGGCTATTAATTATTGCTTCAATTTCAGAACCTGTTATTGGTCTATTCAGAGATTCAACTTCTTCCTGGTTTAGTCTTGTGAGGGTGTATGTGTCCAGGAATTTACTATGTCTTCTAGATTTTCTAGTTTATTTGTGTAGAGGTGTTTATAGTATTCTCTGATGGTAGTTAGTATTTCTGTGGGATCTGTGGTGATACCCCCTTTATCATTTTTTATTGTATATATTTGATTCTTCCATCTTTTCTTCTTTATTACTCTTGCTAGCGGTCTATCAATTTTGTTGATCTTTTCAAAAAACCAGCTCCTGGATTCATTGATTTTTTGAAGTGTTTTTTGTGCCTCTGTGTCTTTCAGTTCTGCTCTGATCCTAGTTATTTCTTGCCTTCTGCTAGTTTTTGAATGTGTTTGCTCTTGCTTCTCCAGTTCTTTTAATTGTGATGTTAGGGTGTCAATTTTAGATCTTTCCTGCTTTCTCTTGTGGGCATTTAATGCTATAAATTTCTCTCTTCACACTACTTTAAATGTGTCCCAAAGATTCTGGTATGTTGTGTCTTTGTTCTCATTGGTTTCAAAGAACATCTTTATTTCTGCTTTAACTTTGTTATTTACCCAGTAGTCATTCAGGAGCAGGTTGTTCAGTTTCCATGTAATTGTGCAGTTTTGATTGAGTTTCTTAATCCTGAGTTCTAATTTGATTGCACTGTGGTCTGAGTGACAGTTTGTTGTGATTTCTGTTCTTTTCCGTTTGCTGAGGAGTACTTTACTTCCAATTATGTGGCCAATTTTAGAATAAGTGTGATGTGGTGCTGAGAAGAATGTATATTCTTTTGATTTGGGGTGGAGAGTTCTGTAGATGTCTAATAGGTCCGCTTGGTGCAGAGGTGAGTTCAGGTCCTGGATATCCTTGTTAACCTTCTGTCTTGTTGATCTGTCTAATATTGACAGTGGGGTGGTAAAGTCTCCCATTATTATTGTGAGGGAGTCTAAATCTCTTTGTAGGTCTCTAAGGACTTGCTTTGTGAATCTGGGTACTCCTGTATTGGGTGTATATATATTTAGGATAGTTAGCTCTTCTTGTTGAATCGATCCTTTTACCATTATGTAGTGGCCTTCTTTGTCTCTTTTGATCTTTGTTAGTTTAAAGTCTGTTTTATCAGAGACTAGGATTGCAACCCCTGTTTTTTTTCTTTGCACGTGAGGTGGGTCTCCTGAATATAGCACACTGATGGGTCTTGATTCTTCATCCAATTTGCCAGTCTGTGTCTTTTAATTTGGGCATTTGGTCCATTTACATTTGAGTTTAATATTGTTATGTGTGAATTTGATCCTGTCATTATGATGTTCTCTGGTTATTTTGCTTGTTAATTGATGCAGTTTCTTCATAGCATCAATGGTCTTTACAATTTGGCGTGTTTTTGCCATGGCTGGTACTGGTTGTTTCTTTCCCTGTGTAGTGCTTCCTTTATGCTCTCTTGTAAGGCAGGCCTAGTGATGACAAAATCTCTCAGCATTTACTTACCTGTAAAGGATTTTATTTCTCCTTCACTTATGAAGCTTAGTTTGACTAGATATGAAATTCTGGGTTGAAAATTCTTTTCTTTAAGAATGTTGAATATTGGCCCCAACTCTCTTCTTGTTTGTAGTGTTTCTGCTGAGAGATCCGCTGTTAGTCTGATGGGCTTCCCTTTGTGGGTAACCAGACCTTTCTCTCTGACTGCTCTTAACACTTTTTCCTTCATTTCAACCTTAGTGAATCTGACAATTATGTGTCTTGGGGTTGCTCTGCATGAGGATTATCTTTGTGGTGTTCTCTGTATTTCCTGAATTTGAATGTTGGCCTCCTTGCTAGGTTGGGGAAGTTCTCCTGGATAATATCCTGAAGAGTATTTTCCAACTGGGTTCCATTCTCCCCATCACTGTCAGGTACACCAATCAAATGTAGATTTAGTCTTTTCACATAGTCCCTTTTTTCTTGGAGGCTTTGTTCATTTCTTTGTACTCTTTTTTCTCTAACCTCGCCTTCTCACTGTATTCCATTAATTTGATCTTCAATCACTGATACCCTTTCTTCTACTTGATCAAATCGGCTATTAAAGTTTGTGCATGCGTCACAAAGTTCTCGTGCCATGGTTTTCAGCTCTATCAGGTCATTTAATGTCTTCTCTACACTGTTTATTCTAGTTAGCCATTCTTCTAATCTGTTTTCAAGGTTTTTAGTTTCCTTGTGATGGGTTCGAACATCCTCCTTTAGCTTGGAGAAGTTTGTTATTACCGACCTTCTGAAGGGTACTTCTGTCAACTCGTCAAAGTCATTCTCTGTCCAGTTTTGTTCCGTTGCTGGTGAGGAACTGCAATCTATTGGAGAAGAGGTGCTCTGATTTTTAGAATTTTCAGGTTTTCTGCTCTGGTTTCTCCCCATCTTTGTGGTCTTTGATCTTTGTCTTTGGTCTTTGATGTTGGTGACCTACAGATGGGGTTTTGGTGTAGATGACCTTTTAGTTGATGTTGATGCTATTCCTTTCTGTTTGTTAGTTTTCCTTCTAACAGTCAGGTCCCTCAGCTGCAGGTCTGTTGGAGTTTGCTGGAGTTCCACTCCAGACCCTGTTTGCCTGGGTATCACCAGTGGAGGCTGCAGAACAGCAAATTGCTGCCTGATCCTTCCTCTGGAAGCTTCATCCTAGAGAGGCAACCACCTATATGAGGTGTCTGTCAGCCCCAACTGGGAGGTGTCTCCCAGTTTGGCTCCCCAGGGTCAGGGACCCACTTGAGGAGTCAGTCTTTCCATTCTCAGAACTCAAATGCTGTGCTGGGAGAAGCACTGCTCTCTTTAGAGCTGTCAGACAGCGACGTTTAAGTCTGCAGAAGTTTTCTGCTGCCTTTTGTTCAGCTATCGCCTGCCCACAGTGGTGGAGTCTAGAGGCAATAGGCTTTGTTGAGCTGCAGTGGGCTCCTCCCAGTTCAAGCTTACTGGCAGCTTTGTTTACCTGCTCAAGCTTCAGCAGTGGCAGGATGCCCCTCAGCAATGGCAGATGCTGCCACCTTGCAGATCGATCTCAGACTGCTGCGCTAGCAGTGAACAAGACTCCGTGGGTGTGGGACCCACGGAGCCAGGCATGGGAGAGAATCAACTTGTCTGCCGGTTGCTAAGACCTTGGGAAAACCACAGTATTTGGGTGCAAGTGTCTTGTTTTTCCAGGTAGTCTGTCACAGCTTCCCTTGGCTAGGAAAGGGAAATCCCCCAACCCCTTGTACTTCCTGCGTGAGTCGAGGCACCCCCATCCCCCACTTCAGCTTGCCCTCCATGGGCTGCACCTGCTGTCCAACCGGTCCCAATGAGATGAACCAGGTACCTCAGCTGGATATGCAGAAATCACCCATCTTCTGCATTGACCGGAGCTCTTCCTATTCAGGAACAGGAGATCGGAGCTGTTCCTCTTCAGCCATCTTGGAATGGCCCCCCACTTAGTTTTTAATCTGTAAACTGAAGACAATTAAGCTTGCGTCACAGGGCTGTCATGTAGGTTAAATGAGATAATATATATAAAGTTCCAAATAAAGTACCTGCTAAAGTAGATGGTCGATAGCTTTGTTCCTTTTACAGTGGCACTTAAAATGCTATCATCATATGCATATGATTAAAGTATCATATCTCCAGGAACTCCCTGTTAAATGCCGTTATTGAACATGACAAGCAAACATTTACACATTAGCTTCAATTTGTGTTTGTGCATGTGGTGTGTTTATTTATTCTTCTCTCTGGTAATACAATTCTGACAGTTGGTCACAAAAACAGTGGATAGAGTGTGTTATGGCCTTTTAAGAGGCAGGAGAGATGGTGTGATAAGACATTGACTAGGATGAGGTTTAAGCCTATACCTCAGTGCTAGGATTGTATAGAAAACCTTGGATCCTTGGAAAAGAGGGAGATAAAGCCTCAACGCTGAGGCAGACAGCAGGGCTGTTGGACAGGAAAGAGTGCATCTAAGATAAGTTTCAACCTCCTTATATTTTAATTCAGACAAACTGGTTTATCTCAGTTGGCTTTTGAGAACCCAAAAGGAGACATTTATGTTGAGGTTCCCGATCTCTACATCCTGGAGCATTCCTGTGAATCTGGGCCTTTCAATGTTTTCAGGTTAACAATTCTTTACTTCTGTCACCTCTCTTTGTTCATATTAAAGTACAAATACCCTGTGGAAACTATTCAGTAAAAATGTGGCCCTTTGAAACAAGTCATTTCTAGTTAAAATCATCTGAATAATTTTGCTGCCTAGTTTTTATCTTGCACTCTATTTTTGTGCATCAAGAAATTTAGAGATTTAAAGATATGCATG
The DNA here is from genome assembly GCF_009764315.1 of Trachypithecus francoisi. Lineage (NCBI taxonomy): Eukaryota > Metazoa > Chordata > Mammalia > Primates > Cercopithecidae > Trachypithecus > Trachypithecus francoisi. The sequence goes on along the minus strand of NW_022681458.1, from coordinate 54,840,787 downwards.
TTGAATTAAAAAAGAAACACAATGGCGGGGCGCGGTGGCTCAAGCCTGTAATCCCAGCACTTTGGGAGGCCGAGACGGGCGGATCACGAGGTCAGGAGATCGAGACCATCCTGGCTAATACGGTGAAACCCCGTCTCTACTAAAAAAATACAAAAAACTAGACGGGCGACGAGGCGGGCGCCTGTAGTCCCAGCTACTCGGGAGGCTGAGACAGGAGAATGGCGTGAACCCGGGAGGTGGAGCTTGCAGTGAGCTGAGATCGGCCACTGCACTCCAGCCTGGGCGACCGAGTGAGACTCCGTCTCAAAAAAAAAAAAAAAAAAGAAACACAAAAGAGTAAATTTTTGATACTGTCACTAAGTTATGAGGAATTTATCTTTCAATACTTAAAATTCTCTTAAGAAGTGTGAAGTGTTTTGTATTAGCTGAATTGCATTCAACATTTATAATCTAGCCAGGTTTGGGGAATTTCATTAAAAACTTTATTAAAATTCTTATGCAGCATTTACATTTCATTTAGCTATCACAAGAGGGAGTAAGAGCTCTGCTTAGTTTTACATATTTTCAAACATTTCCCAAGATAAGTTGTATAAAAAGAACCCCCTTGAGTGCTCATGAGGAAATTATTTATCTTTTCCTTGATTCATCTAAGAATTCCTTTATTAGCACTTAATTTGGAACTGACATGACAATGTAGTCAAACAAATAAAAGTTAAATTCATGAAAATATTAGAATCTTTGCATTTAATACTGGATCATTTTGCAAAAGATCTAAGTGTATTTTTTATACAGTTTGACTAATCTGCCTGAGTTAGCGATCATGTTTTAAGCATTTAGGTTATTGCAACAAAGTTTTTTTTATTGACAATGATGCAACATAATAATGAAATATGTTTCAAAGGTGAAAAATAAGCTTTTAGGAGAAAAACTTGAAATTCCTTTTCTAGGATTTCTGTAACTTCTGAAAATTTGCTCTTTTCCCTTCTAATTTTACTGTTTTCCTGAAAAATCTGTGTGCTAAAGTACACACAATCACTTTATATATTTTGACATTCCACAAATCATTACATGGTTTTGAGAAAAAGTATAAAATATCTCCTATGGAAAGTACAACATTGCTGATCTTTATAAAGTTTCTTAAGAAATAACAATTTGTGAAATCTCTTTTTCAGAATTTAGGTCTTCGGATCACATCAGGATGTTTTTCTTATATTTTTAAATAGAATAGGTATAATTTCCCCTAGAAGATTGCTTCTTCCAGCTTAAAAATAAAGGGCTAAGACTTGAGAATCTGTTGCTATTTAAGAAAAGAGCTTCCCAAACTTAATATTGAATAAGTAATGTATATGTTTTGCTTTATGAATATAAGACAGATTTTATGATGAACTGATGCTACAACACATTTTTAATTTAATGTATTTATTTAGGTAGCTTTATGGGCATGAATGGTTTTTGGTTATATGGATAAATTTCGTAGTGGTGAAGTCTGGGCTTTTAGTGTACTCATCCACGGATAGTGTACATTGTACCCATCCATTCCTGAGGTACTTCACTTAGGATAATGGCCGTCAGTTCCATCCAAGTTGCTGCAAAAGACATTATTTCATTCCTTATGGCTGAGTAGTATTCCATGGTATGTATACACCATATTTTATTTATCCACTTATTGATTGATGGGCACTTTGGTTAATTTCATCTTTGTAATTGTACAACACTTTTTTTTAAGCTTTAATGTAGCTGTAGACTTTCTCCTTATCTAAAATTCCCACAAGGATGTGGGAGCAAAATATTGTAGGGCAACATGTGTAGAGCAAGATATTTATTAAAATAAATTATATAGCTTAATATATAAACCCTTTCTCACATCTCATTAGGTATATAGATATTAAATGACCTAAAATTTTGTTTTTTGGAATATCTATGGAAGCTATTCAATAAAAACGTGGGTCTTAGCTACAAGTCATTTCTAGCTAAATTTATCTGAAGAACTTTCCTGACTACTTTTCATTTTTAAACTTTGCTTTTACAGTAGGAATTCTGACCAGCAAAAGAAACACTTGTTATTGTTTGTAATGCCTTAGCTATTACACACATCAGCTAACTCCATGCAAACTTCTGGGAATCCTGAAAAAATGGCAGAGCTTCCCCACCCCACCCACTGCTCCCAAAGTTTCCCACAGTTTTTTTCCCTCATGTGGTTTAAGCTTATTAAAGTGTGATTATGATGGGTCATTTGTAATAAAAATTCAAAAGAAGTGATTCTAAATACATAGCCTCAGAGCAGTTAGATCACAGTTATTTTACAGGGAGAAATACAAGTTATACTTTTATTTTAAATAGCACAATTCTAAAATCTCTTATTATTGAGTGACTTGCTAAACTACTAGAATTAGCCTCTGGAAAAATTTCTTTTCATGTAAAATAATGCAAATATAAAATAGAACACCTATGAAGGGAAGTTCTAGCACTTGGTCTTGTTGGGTCTATAACTTTTGTTATTGAACTTGTATTAGTGATAGAAAGTTAAAGAACACATATTAATTTACTTAATGTAAGGCAAGAAAATTTTACAAACAAAAGCATATGTATAAATTCAATTTAAAGTTCAATAATGAATTCCATTCTTTAATTATTGAAAAGATATTTGTTGTACACCTGCCATTTGCTTAATCATTTCAAGCTACCTTGTTTAAAAATGAATTTAAGGTGATTTACATAAATGTAAAAGATTGGATAAGAGAAAATAATTGGTATTAATAAAAGTGATTAAACAAATCAAAATATGACAGAAAAAATAAGAGTGAAACATGTAAATGCCCTCTCATTCTACTTTTTATTTTATTTTATTTTTTTCTAACAGTCGGTGGGACAGAATAGAACACAGTCAAAAACTGTATTGCTCATACATTAAAAACAATCCAATTTCTCTAGAAAATCCCAACTATGGCATTGAGAGCAGAGAAAGTAAGTATTTTTCCTTTTGGTTTTTACAGAGACAACACTGTGTAATTGAATGAATAACCTCCACGACATTTTTACAGTGAATTACTACTTCTTTGCAGTCGTATACTAAGCACTGGGGATTCAAAGATGATTTTAATCTAGTCCATGCTCTCAAGTTGTGATTTAGCTAAGGAGTTAGACATAAATGTACAATTAAAATATAACACGGTGAGTTATACGATACAGGTAAAATCAAAATATTGTGAGTGCAAAAATACCCTGTGGGAGAAAATGTTTTTTAATGAGGAGTTAAATGAGATTTGTTTCCATTTAATAACATATAATAACAAAAGAAGTTCTATTGGTCATAATCTTCTCATCTTTAATATTTATTCCTGTAGCTACAGACCCTCATTGCTTTATTCTCGAACTAGTGTAGTTGTGTCTCATCTGGTCTTATCCCCTTCAAATATTTTTTATATTGGTTCTAGATATTCATTGAACTAAAGCTCATAAGTGATCCATGATTTAAAGTGTATTATGAAAATTGCAAACTCTTTATCCTCTATTTAATTTGGTATATGATCAGACCACAAACTATCCCTATAAATTATACACTTTTTTGAAAATAGAAAGTGTTTAAAAAGGTAATCTTTGTATTTCTTCTATTTCCAGCATCTATTCTAGCACCTTGCACATAATATATGCTCAAAAATGCTAGTAAAAAGCACTGGATAAACGAATTCAGCAGGTTTAATAATGGAACACTTCTTTAACATTTCTGTTAGTAGGCATTTTGAGAAAATACCAAAAATTCAATAATGCACTTTAATTTTGTATTGAAAAAATATGTCTATTAAATACTATAATACATAGGTTTTACTGCAGTGCAATTTTCTTAATACTGTTTGGTGAATACTTATGAAAGAAATTAATATTAATTTTGATTTACTGGAAAAATCATGTATTCTTCTATATACCTATGAAAGTACCCTATGAGATCTGTCATTTCTATGTCTATCACTATAGTATGTTTGTATGTGTGTATATATATGTGTGTATATATATATATACACACACACACAGACATTTCAAGCATTATCAGCTTGCTATAAAATTAAAAGACTTCAGCATGATTTCAAGATCCATTCAATGCAGCAGTATTCTATGTAAATCTTAATATGTTTCTAGGTGAATCCATGGTTATCAATGGCCATGATCTTAGCAGAGCAGCAAAATAAAGATCACATTCACATATCAGACGTATGAAAGGCATATTAGATATTTAATAGCAACAATAATCTAATATACTATATTACCTTTATTTCATAGTGCTTTTAATATTATCTATATTTAAATGATAGAATTACCTCACAGATAGATTATTCAGAGAATACTGACCAAAACAGAGGTGGTAAACTTTTGATTAAAACTTGATTGAGGCAAATAAAAGCATGGTGACATTTTTGAAGAGGTTAAATCAGAATTTATCCATTTAATTATGCTTTGTAGAATGCTGCAAGTTTTTGAAGAAACACATTTTATGAATTTATTTATATCCAATATTAACTAAAATATGTATACATATATGACATTCAGATTAGAATTAGTTACTCATTTATTACATTACAACCACAGCTATTGGGTATCTTTTGTGTGCTAGGCATGAGACAAGTGTTGGGAGTAAAAATGTGATTTATAATTTCATGTCATCTTCAGTTCAGTTACGAAGATTTTTCACAGGGTATTTTATAATAAGAACCCGGAAGAAGTGAAGAGAATTTGGGGAAAGCTTCCAGTGTTCTAGAAGTGTATTAAAGGAGGAGTGGGAAATAACCAGTCAAAGAGGAAGGGAAGGGAAATGCAGGGTAGAGCAGCCTGGACTGCTTGGAAAATTAGAGGCTGTTTGATCTTGCCAGAGAACAAATTGCTAAATAAGGAGTGGCAGAAATAAGACCATTCAAGTTATTCATTTATGTAACTATTTAGTCAACAAATTTTATTAAGCGATATTATCTAATTTGTTTAATTTTAAGACATGTTTATTATTAATATCTGCCATCATGGAGCATCTCTCTGGGATTAGATGACAAAGGCCTTTGAGTAACATATTAAAGAGGTTGTAATTTATCGTTTTGGCAATAGCACATCATTCACAGTTTAATCAGGGATTTGAGTGAGTCAGGTTTGTATTTTAGATAAATTACAGTGCTAATTGTGCAAGGCACACAAATGCACAGGGAGAGAATTTATTTGTGGGGCTACTATCTGCTGTAAGATAGTCAAGACATTAACTAGGGTAGGGAAGGAATGAAATTGAGGAAGTAACCTATCTGAGAATTATTAGCATATAGAATGACAAGCCGATAACTGCTTAGTTCTTGGGTATGAAGGAGAGGGAAGGGTTGGTGACAGCTGTGTGTTTCTAGCTTGTTTGGTTAAATGGATTGAGGATGGCACCACCAAATAATATAGTATAGGAGAATTCAGTTTAGAAATAAACATTTTTTTCTCCTAATAGCAAACCTATGGAAATCAAAAGCATATTCTTAAATCCATATAATATTGATGATTTTCTAGCATACTGAATGTTTTTGTCATTCTTTCTTTTATTCTCCAATTCCATTAAACAGTGTGAAATAGAATAGCAAAAATGAGAGAAGAACAAACATAAGTGATAAACGGAGAGCTTAGACTTCCTATTACCACCCATAAAATATCCACTTATTTGAAAATTATTTAACCAGGCCTTTAATACAAGTATCTACTATTGCATTGTAATTTGTCTATTGAATGTGAATTTTTCATTAAAATCATAGGATTTTCATTGTAATAGGCAGAAAGTAGAGAGAAAAATATATTTTGCAGTGTAAGGATGTAGGTTTTTAAGTGCCATAGCTGGGGTCAGAATCCAAGTGGCCTGGCTTCTGCTTCATTTCCTTCCCCAATCAAAATTAGCTGCCTTGCTACCTTATAAACTGCATATTTGCTTGCTGATTTTTGTTTAAATTATATAACCAACCCAGAGTTTGCAATCCTTATGTTTGGATAAGTGACGCAGAACAGTTTAAAAGTTCAGTCTTGTTTTTAATGACTTTAGTCCAAAACAACTCAAAACCTTCATACAGCTCTTCCAGTAGGTTTCATTTTTGCCTACAATTAACTTGTTTCCATATAAGGATTTTTTAAATATATTGCTCATACAATAACTGATTACTCTGTGTAGCTTCTATTACATGAAATATTTGGAAATATTTTCCTTTTAATCTGTGAAACAGTCCTGATGATCTAGTTGCAGTTACTTAATAAAGTGGAGAGTTTAAATTTGAGACTGTAGAAACACTTCAATTTTTCATCTCTTCCTTCCTACCATAGAAATTTTTGTGAAAGGGATTCCTGGTGCTATTTCTGCCATTTGCTGACATACATTTTGTTCCAAGAAGGCACACCCTGTAAGTGTGGGAATAAAACTCTTCTGAGCAAAGACTCTAGTGCTGCAATTATCTTAGATGAGGCTATGGGTTGCTTGATTTCTCCAGGGAGTTTGGTAATGTAGCTCAACCTCTCCTGTTGCACTTCCAGCGACACTTGTTTTCCAATGTGCCATCCTATTGTAATTATCTCACCTCTAACCTCAAATCACATGAACCTTTTAATTCTGACCCATCACTGAAACTAATTTAGGAATAGCTTTATAATAATAATATTAGAGGGGAAGTTATGCTTTCAAGATGCTGCCTGTCAGTTGTAATACTTCGAAAATTCAAATTGTTAGAGATACTATGAGAGACCCTGCTGCATTATAGAGTAGGGAAAAAGTCTGTTAAAGAGAACCAGTCAATGCTTTGACTTATGGTTTCCATTTCAATTATTAAGATTTTTTCTTTTTTTTTTGAGACAGGCTCTTGCTCTGTCACCCAGGCTGGAGTGCAGTGGCACGATCATGGCTGACTGCAGCCTCAACCTCCAGGGCTCAAGTGATCCTCCCACCTCAGCCTCCTGAGTAGCTGGGACTACAGGCACATGATACCACACCCAGCTACTTTTTAAAAAATTTTTTTTTTGTAGAGACAGCATCTCACTATTTGGCTCAGGCTGGTTTCAAACTCTTGAGCTCAAGTGATCCACCTGCCTGGACCTCCCCAAGTGCTGGGATTATAGGTGTGAGCCACCACGCCTGGCCTCTAAATTATTAAGATTTAATTGGACTGGATTAGTTGGACATATTTCTAATGCTGTACACATTTGAATACCTTTTAGTGCCAAGTTTAAATAAGCAATTCCCAATTCATCACTTTCAGCATTAAATAAAAATACAGAATTGTCAATACTTGGTATTGCAGCTAAGTGGTAAAACTGAACACTTAACATGATAATAAGCATAACTGCCATCTGCAGAAAGCTTACTATGTACCTTACTATATAGTATTCAGCTAGATACCTGCATTATCTTCTTTAATCATCACATTATGGCAATATTGTAGGCTCTGGAGCCAGTCTACTTGAGTTTAAATTCTGGCTCTAACACTTATAAGTTGTGTGACTTTGATTAAGTTATCCAACCTCTTTGTGCTTTAGTTTAAGTAGGGTAACAACACTTAGCTCACAGAGCTGCTAGGATGATTAAATTAGTTATTGCATGAACAATGCCTAGGATATAGTAAATAATAAATGCTACTGATTATCTTTTTTCTTATTTTACTTATTGAATAGTTTAGTACCTAAACTATTAGATTAGAAGATTAGATATTTCAAAAATGTTGATTTTGGGATATTGGGAGTTTGAGTTCTTGAGCTTTATAGCCAGGGTACTTACGCACTAGGCTTTGTTATGCCAGTATTATTACTGTTTGTTTTGAGAGCACCTTCGGGTATAAAATAAGGTGATGTAGCAAAATGAAAGAACAGATAGACAAGACTGATCTTTTCTTATCGTGTTCTACTTGACTTTTTCTGATGTCAGTTGCAATAGCAATCTCTGTGTGCCCGGGATGGACAATCTCTGAGCTGAGAATATATACTAATAGAAACTTCAAAACTGTAGTTCGGCGAAGTAATTGATACAATGGAGGGGCAGTGAAACATTTAGAGGGAGCAAAGGAGAAGCAGTCTGTACTGCATAGTGAGCTCTGGAAAAAGTCACAGCAATTCAGCTGAGATCTGAGGGATGAGTAGGGGCTCGTCAGGTGGAGACGATGATGGAAAGATTCCAGCAGGTAGAAGAACATGTGTGAAGCTGAAGAGTGGGGAGCGAGCTTGGCATGTTGGGGAACATCCTTAGAATTGTTTAGAATCACTGGAGAGTACAGACTATTCTGAAGAGTGATACGGGATGCAGGAAGTGGCAGGAGACAGAGTCAGATAGGCAGGCTAGTGTCAGATAAAAGACGTTGTATGCTATGTGGTTATGTCAGAGTTTTACCGTGAGGCGAGGTATTATGTAATAGAAACATAACCTGTAAAGGCAACTATAGATATAACCAAGTCTGGGACACCACGTAGAAGAAATTACCAGGCAAAGTTTTTGCTTGGCCACCCAGTGGATTATATTCTGTGTCAGTATCAGGAATTGTCGGAAACAATAACACATGGTTACTGTCTTTAATATACCAATAGCTCAATATAGGAACCAGAAGAGCAGCGGAGGCAAGGACAGCCAACGAGGCTGTAGGTGGCAGGGCCTGCCTCCTCTGTGCCCTTCAACAGCTTGGTCCTCATCAAATCTGTCTTTCAGAGTGTCTGTTTTTCACGGCAACAGCTGCCTTCTCACTGTCTCAGGTTCTTAGAGGAGGAGCAGCCAACCTCCACTGGCCTTGGGTGACAAGAAAAGCCCTTGGCTGTGAGGACGATGGGCTTCAGGCTCCCGCCCTATCTTGGAATGCCAGGGAGGCCCTGGTTCTAGTGTCAGTAACATGGAGTCCCCTCACCTTGTCCCTCCTCAGCCAGCAGGGGCTCAGGCCAGGCAAATGGAGAAAGTGGCTGGGGACCTTCTTCACCCCAGAACCCAAAAGTTAGTCAGGACTCAACCCAGAGGCCTGTGACAGTGTCAATAAAGTTTAGCTTTGTAAGAAAAAGATTGCATATCATCACAAATAAATTGTCTTTTTATTCTACTTCAATTCCCCTTTATTTGTATTTCCCTGATTTGGTTATGAATCAGCATAACTGCTAACTGAGCATAAGTTCAGGGTGAACAAGAAGATGGTATATTTAATTTATTGGAATGGATTTCTTCATATATAATGCTATTTAGTTTTCATATGAAGGATTGGATGTGGATAGGCTGGCTAGATTAGCTTTGTTTTAGATTTAATAATATTAGCAAATTTGGGGAAAGCAGCTTAAACAGAAGTTGTAGTTTAAATACTAGCAAAGTAATCAAGGGTATCCAGTTAGGAAAAGAAGAAGTCAAATTGTCCCTGTTTGCAGATGACATGATTGTATATTTAGAAAACCCCATCGTCTCAGCCCAAAATCTCCTTAAGCTGATAAGCAACTTCAGCAAAGTCTCAGGATACAAAATTAATGTGCAAAAATCACAAGCATTCTTATACACCAGTAACAGACAAGCAGAGAGCCAAATCAGGAATGAACTTCCATTCACAATTGCTTCAAAGAAAATAAAATACCTAGGAATCCAACTTACAAGGAATGTAAAGGACCTCTTCAAGGAGAACTACAAACCACTGCTCAGTGAAATCAAAGAGGACACAAACAAATGGAAGAACATACCATGCTCATGGATAGGAAGAATCAATATCGTGAAAATGACCATATTGCCCAAGGTTATTTATAGATTCAACGCCATTCCCATCAAGCTACCAATGAGTTTCTTCACAGAATTGGAAAAAACTGCTTTAAAGTTCATATGGAACCAAAAAAGAGCCCGCATTGCCAAGACAATCCTAAGTCAAAAGGACAAAGCTGGAGGCATCACGCTACCTGACTTCAAACTATACTACAAGACTACAGTAACCAAAACAGCATGGTACTGGTACCAAAACAGAGATATAGACCAATGGAACAGAACAGAGTCCTCAGAAATAATACCACACATCTACAGCCATCTGATCTTTGACAAACCTGAGAGAAACAAGAAATGGGGAAGGATTCCCTATTCAATAAATGGTGCTGGGAAAATTGGCTAGCCATAAGTAGAAAGCTGAAACTGGTCCTTTCCTTACCCCTTATACGAAGATTAATTCAAGATGGATTAGAGACTTAAATGTTAGACCTAATACCATAAAAACCCTGGAAGAAAATCTAGGTAGTACCATTCAGGACATAGGCATGGGCAAGGACTTCATGTGTAAAACACCAAAAGCAACGACAGCAAAAGCCAAAATTGACAAATGGGATCTAATTAAACTAAAGAGCTTTTGCACAGCAAAAGAAACTACCATCAGAGTGAACAGGCAACCTACAGAATGGGAGAAAATTTTTGCAACCTACTCATCTGACAAAGGGCTAATATCCAGAATCTACAAAGAACTCAAACAAATATACAAGAAAAAAACAAACAACCCCATCGAAAACTGGGCAAAGGATATGAACAGACATTTCTCAAAAGAAGACATTCATACAGCCAACAGACACATGAAAAAATGCTCATCATCACTCGCCATCAGAGAAATGCAAATCAAAACCACAATGAGATACCATTTCACACCAGTTAGAATGGCAATCATTAAGAAGTCAGGAAACAACAGGTGTTGGAGAGGATGTGGAGAAATAGGAACACTTTTACACTGTTGGTGGGATTGTAAACTAGTTCAACCATTATGGAAAACAGTATGGCAATTCCTCAAGGATCTAGAACTAGATGTACCATATGACCCAGCCATCCCACTACTGGGTATATACCCAGAGGATTATAAATTATTCTACTACAAAGACACATGCACACGTATGTTTATTGCGGCACTATTCACAATAGCAGAGACTTGGAATCAACCCAAATGTCCATCTGTGACAGACTGGATTAAGAAAATGTGGCACATATACACCATGGAATACTATGCAGCCATCAAAAAGGATGAGTTTGCGTCCTTTGTAGGGACATGGATGCAGCTGGAAACCATCATTCTTAGCAAACTATCACAAGAAGAGAAAACCAAACACCGCATGTTCTCACTCATAGGTGGAAACTGAACAATGAGATCACTTGGACTGGGGAAGGGGAACATCACACACTGGGGCCTATCATGGGGAGAGGGGAGGGGGGAGGGATTGCATTGGGGAGGTATACATGATATAAATGATGAATTGATGGGTGCTGACGAGTTGATGGGTGCAGCACACCAACATGGCATAAGTATACATATGTAACAAACCTGCACGTTATGCATATGTACCCTAGAACTTAAAGTATAATAAAAAAAATAAATAAATAAAAATAAATAAATGAATAAATAAATACTAGCAAAGTTTAGCCAGGCACGGTGGCTCACACCTGTAAACCCAGTACTTTGGGAGGCCGAGGCAGGCGGATCACGAGGTCAGGGGTTCGAGACCAGCCTGGCCAACATGGTGAAACCCCGTGTCTATCAAAAATACAAAAATTAGTTGGGCATGGTAGGGGCGCCTGTAATCCCAGCTACTCGGGAGGCTGAGGTAGGAGAATTGCTTGAACCTGGGAGGCAGAGGTTGCAGGGAGCCGAGATTGCACCACTGCCTTCCAGCCTGGGCAACAGAGCGAGACTCTGTCTCAAAAATAAAATAAATAAATACTAGCAAAGTTTGATAACATTGGCAATGGTGAAACTTTGACAATTATCTTCTAATCTACTGATGCTCTCTTTTTTTTTTTTTTTTTTCTTTTTTTGATGAAGTCTCGCTCTGTCGCCCAGGCTGGAGTGCAGTGGCTGGATCTCAGCTCACTGCAAGCTCCCTCCCCCGGGTTTACGCCATTCTCCTGCCTCAGCCTCCTGAGTAGCCGGGACTACGGGCACCCACCACCTCGCCGGCTAGTTTTTTGTATTTTTTTAGTAGAGACGGGGTTTCACCGTGTTAGCCAGGATGGTCTGGATCTCCTGACCTCGTGATCCACCCGTCTCGGCCTCCCAAAGTGCTTACAGGCTTACAGGCTTGAGCCACCGCGCCCAGCCCTGATGCTCTCTTTGAGTGCAGTCTAGAGTTTATTTTGACACTAGAATTTTTTTCAGTGCTTAAATTTCTGATATCTATTTTTTTCTAGCTGATTCTTCATGTCTACTTGGGTTTATTTTATTGCAGTCTATTTTTGTTTTAAACTTTTTTGCTTGGTTTAAATTGTCGTATTCTTTTGTCTATTTGAACACACAAAACATACTTGTTTTAAAATCTTCATGAGTCTGTTCCATAAAATTAATTTCATTTGGGGTGAATTCTTGTTACAGATTTTTTTGGCAGGGTTCTCTGAGGGTCTTAGCATTAATTTTGAATTGTTGTTTCAAATTTAAGATTGCAGTCTCATTTTGTGTGGGAGTTTATGTTTTTGCTATCTTATTTCTCTCTTTTTTCTCTCAAATTCCCACTATTAGTTTCCATGCACCCTTTAAGCTCTGAATCCAGTATGGGATCACATAATGGCATTTTGGGCTCTTGTTCTTCAGTAATGTTGGAGACATCACAGACCTACACAGGGAGGAATTCAATGGCTTCAGCTCAGTTTCCGTTTGCATAGCTAAGCCTTCATTCCCTCATCTGCCCCAAGCCAACAGAACAACAATTCATTCTGTTTTTCAGCCTCCTGTCATTAACGAGCAGTGAAGCCACACTGTAGCCCCTACTTTCTCACCCTGCAAGTGCCCTTCTGAGCTGCCATAATCGACTTTTGGTCCATGGAATGATTTGTCCTGTGTCTGTCTCAGTGGGATGGCTTCTTTGTTTTCTCTTTTAAATTTTATTTTCTTTTACATATTCCTGATTTTTTTAGTGGCACCTATTATACTCAGTACTTATTTATTCATTTATTTCTGGTCTTTATCCTCCACTAGAATGTAAACTTCTATGGCAAGAATCTTATTCATTGTTAAATTGCAGACTTCTAGAACAGTTCCTTGGACATAATTGGCTTTGTAAATGAATTTCAACCCATCATATGTTTTCTTTATAAGTGGGAGAAATAACCACCAAAGAAATAAACAAAAGCTTAAAATGAATAAAGAAATTTAATATTTAAAAACATTTTTAGGAGATAAATAGTTTTACCTTAGTTTTCATTCTCACATCATCAATCTCACCTTTTTTTCTAAGTCATCTCAGAATACAACATGTCCTACTAATTCCCATCTTAGAAGGAAAATCTCCCTTGATCTCATATTTCCACATTCCTCTCCAGCTACTCAAATACAATTTCTGTACTATACTTCACATCAAAATATTCCCAAATAATAGTATAGCCTCACTGTACTTTTTACCTCATATGTATTGTTCAACTCTGTAATCCAGCTTCCTTCCTCATCCCTCCATTGACATTATGCTTGTCCATCTCAGCAGCAACCAGGGCCTCTTCTCTGTCCTCATCAGGCAGTAAGTAGCATCTAACACAGCATTTAACCCAATTGATCACTGCCTCTTTTCGGAAGCACTTGTCTCTCTCAGGTCCCTATAGTGTCACACTTCTCTGGATTTTCTATTACTTCACTGGCTGCTCCTTTCCAGTCTCTGTTGGTTCCTCATCTACTATTGAACCTTTAGAGAAGTTGTGGCCGGGTGTGGTGACTCACACCTGTAACCCTGGCACTTTGGGAGGCTGAGGCGGGTGGATCACTGAGGTCAGGAGTTCGAGACCATCCTGACCAACATGGCAAAACCCTTCTCTACTAAAAATATGAAAATTAGCCAGGTGTGGTGGCACGCACCTGTAATCTCAGCTACTCGGAGGACTGAGGCAGGAGAATTGCTTGAACCCAGGAGGCAGAGGTTGCAGTGAGCCGAGATCGTGCCACTGCACTCCAGCCTGGGCAACAGACTCCCTCTCAAAAAATAAAATAAAATAAAATACTGAAGTTGCTCATGGCTCAGGCTTGGGCTCCCTTATCTGTTCTGTTATCTCTCCTTTCCTAGATGATATTATCGTTCCCATTGCATTATCTACTCTCTATCTTCTGATGACTACCAAATATTTATCTCTACACTAGAACATACCCTAAGCTTCAAACATGTATCTAACTGCCTCTGTGACACCTTTACTTGGCTGTGTTTTATACATTTCAAGTGAACTTGTGCAAAACAAAATACTTTTGAAATTTATTGTGTCTTTTGGCTTTTTCATCTTCTAAAGAATTTTAAATTTATTTTAAGGTTTCTTTAAATTTCCATATCTTAATTTTATCACTTATGTTTATCAATTCATTGGTGGCATTCTAAATAGTATTTATTTAATTATGTATATTTGATAGATCCTATACTTGTCATTAGATTTTTTTTTGTCAGTTAAAATTGCCATTCTTCTGATAAATGGACTAGTTTTCTTTCTTTCTTTTTTTTTTTTTTTGAGACGGAGTCTCGCTCTGTCACCCAGGCTGGAGTGCAGTGGCCGGATCTCAGCTCACTGAAAGCTGCGCCTCCCGGGTTCACGCCATTCTCCTGCCTCAGCCTCCCGAGTAGCTGGGACTACAGGCGCCCGCCACCACGCCCAGCTAGTTTTTTGTATTTTTTAGTAGAGACGGGGTTTCACCATGTTAGCCAGGATGGTCTCAATCTCCTGACCTTGTGATCCGCCCATCTTGACCTCCCAAAGTGCTGGGATTACAGGCTTGAGCCACTGCGCCCGGCCTAGTTTTCTTATTTGTATCTGTATGACAACTTGTAAGCCTCTAACATAATTTTACTCTCAAAAGGTAAATTTGGATTTTATTTAAAGTAAACAAACTCTGTTTAAATTTTTCATGCAAATTTTTTTCATCAGTGTCAATAGCCAAAATAAATTTTTCTAATACATTGGTTTTATATTTTAGGTACAGGATCCTATAAAGTTAAAGCAAAAGTAGGAAAGAAAGAAAGAAAGAAAGAAAGAAAGAAAGAAGAAAGAAAGAAAGAAAAAGAAAGAAAAAGAAAGAAAAGAAGGAAGGAAGGAAGGAAGGAAGGAAGGAAGAAGGAAGGAAGGAAGGAAGGAAGGAAGGAAGGAAGGAAGAAGAAAGAAAGAAGAAAGAAAGAAAGAAAGAAAGAAAGAAAGAAAGAAAGAAAGAAAGAAAGAAAGAAGAAAGAAAGAAAGAAAGAAAGAAGGAAAGAAAGAAAGAAAGAAGAAAAGAAAGAAAGAAGAAAGAAAGAAAGAAAGAAAGAAAGAAAAAGAAAGAAAAAATAAATTAAGCATCCGTATCAGTATTTTACTTTACCTTGTAAGAATCTGGTCAGGGCTTATAGCTTTAATTTGTGAACCTTTGAAATCAGTGACTGCTGTAATATTAAATTTAGGAGTAAATAACAGAGACCTGTGCAGAAATAAACTTTATAAAGTACATTCCAGAAGAGTAACTATTTCAGCACCAGAATCGTGACTGCAATTGTCACTCATTTAGAGTTTACATAGTGTAAATATCTTTCTGTAATCATATTTGAAGAGTTTAACAATAAATAATGACTTTTCCAATAAACTGAGAATCCTGTGGCAAACAAGAGAGACATGGTATCTTTTTCTCATAGAGGGGAACAAAATGCATTATAGAACCCATTAATAAGAAAAAAATAAGTCGACGCAACTGAAATAATACCATAGAGAAAACAAAGAAGAAATAAACAGGGAGAAGTTACTTTCAATTAGGTGATCAGAAAAGTCATATCTGAGGATGCTTTAAGATGAATAGATATTTAACCTGAAAAGTAAACAAACTGCAAAACCACATTTGTATAGAGGTTTTAAGAAAACCAAATTGATACTTGGTAAAAATGCTAAATTTTGTTCATTATGTAAACTCAAGGATTCTATTTTGCTTGTTTCTTGTGATTCGCTTTTCACATCAGTTAGTTGATGCATAGATCCCTAATTGGCAAAAATTCTACTACATATGCAACCAACATAGGAAGCAATCCTTCACTTTCGTATTAATTGATACAAATTCATACCTGTGAACTGTATTTCTTTACAGATGTTGGACCTCAATATTTTTGTGAGTGACTAAATTTTTGTCCCTGTTTGCAAATTTATTAAAACCTTTAATTTATATTCTAAGGTGGAGATTTATGATTGTTTTCAAAATGACAGTTGATTTAAATTTTAACTTCTAAATGTTTTAACTGAGTAATTTATTTTTGTCAATACAAACTCCCATAACTGGAACTTATATATAATATGAGGAAATTTAAAGCTGCTTTTTAATTTAATTAAAATCTCAAAAATATGTTTATAAAAATTAGTCTGTTATTTCATAACTTTTAGATGCTTGTTTCTTCCTCTTGAAGACCTTTTCCTCCAGTTGAGTGTTATGTGCTGGTAAGGCTTAAATAAATTGAATCATCTGAGATTAGATTCTATTAAAAGGTCAAGATGATTTCAGACTTTAAAAGTTATGGTTTGAATTATAATTCTATTAGAAATTTATTAAAATTCTTTTAAAAATGTATTAAACTAAATTATATGTTTATCCTGTATCTAACGATGGGAGAAGCTGCTCTTACAATACTATTAAATATTGTTAATATCCAAAAAGGATATATTGTGAAAACACACACACCACACACATGTGCACACACACACACACATTCACACACTCCAATTCATAGCTTTAAGGATTTTTTTTTTGTTTAGATGAGTGCTTTGAATTTCTAGGAGCTGGAAACTAACTAGACAATAGAGTTCTACATTTTGATTCAGAAACTTTTCTCCTGTGTAAAATAATATTGTTTTGTTATTATTTTATAAGTGCCATTTGTTATTGTTGTTAAAGCACACTTGAATGGATTTTGTCATCCAGAACCATATTCTTACAAGATTTTGTTTTAATAATGCCAAAATCAGCCAGTGCAGTGGCTCACACTTGTAATCCCAGCACTTTGGGAGGCCGATGCTGGTGGATCACCTGAGGTCAGGAGTTCAAGACCAGCCTGGATAACCTGGTGAAACCCCTTCTCCACTAAAAATACAAAAATTAGCTGGGCATTGTGGCGGGCTCCTGTAATCCCAGCTGTTCGGGATGCTGAGGCGGGAGAGTTGCAGTGAGCCAAGATAGTGCCGTTGCAATCCAGCCTGGGTGACTGAGTGAGGCTCCATCTCAAAAAAAGAAAAAAAAAAAAAAAAGCCAAAATCTGAAAATATTCATGCCTTATTAACTAGCTATTGTTTTTATTGAGAAAATAATTTAAAAATAATACTTTTCATTTAATTGATAAAGCATAAATATGCTTTATATGAAGTATAAATTTAAATATACTTATTTTAACTGTATTCTAGTGTATTCGTTCATTTTGTATTGCTATAAGGGAATACCTGAGAACAGATAATTTATAAAGAAAAGAGGCTTATTTGGCTTGCAGTTATGCAGGCTGCACAAGAAGCGTTGCACCAGCGGATCCTTCACTGAGGGCCTCAGGAAACTTTCAATTACATTAGAGGATGAAGGAGAAGTAAGCATGTCACATGACAGGAGAGGGAGCAAGAAAGAGTGAGGGAAGTTCCCAGACGTTTTTTTGACAACCAAATCTACATGAACTCATTACTGTGGGGAAGGCACCAAGTCATTCATGAGGAATCCATCCCCATGACCCAAACACCTCCCACTAGCCCCCACCTCCAATATTGGGCATCACATTTTAACGTGAAATTTGGAAAAGACAAATATCCAAACTGTATCACCTAGTGATATAGGTAAGATACTTTTGAAGCAATGCAGTGGATTTGAGAAAAAGGGAGTATTTTATTTGAGTAGAAAATAGAATTGAGATCCAGAGAGTTTATTGCTATGCCACTGCCTGGCTTTCAAGAATAACATATGCTCAAGTAATCCATTATGTGGTATCCTTTAAACATCTGTTAGTAAGTCCTAGCCACCCTGAAATCGCCTCTAAATTTGGGATTTGGAATGTTACTATTTTTCTACTGTT
Source organism: Trachypithecus francoisi (assembly GCF_009764315.1). Taxonomy (NCBI): domain Eukaryota; kingdom Metazoa; phylum Chordata; class Mammalia; order Primates; family Cercopithecidae; genus Trachypithecus; species Trachypithecus francoisi. The sequence continues at coordinate 54,822,823 of NW_022681458.1, read as the reverse complement.
CTGACTCTAGATGCTTTTTAAAATAAAATTCAAAAGCCTCTTGGAGTAGTAAGAACTAAATAATAAATGTTTGTCTAGTATGCCACAGTTGTTAGATAACAGCTCACTAAGCATCAGGACAATCTTTTCGGCCATAGGAAGGTAAATGAAGGTGGGGGAAAAAGTTAAATTTTGGGTTAGGATTAACTTTTTCTATGTATAAAATGAAGATAGGAATGAACTGAAGGAAAATTTTCCCCTTCATCTTGCTTTGTATAACATGTGGCTGTATTTACTTGGTGTTTCACACAAGAATTTCGTGAACTTCACAAGAATTTTCTATTGTCCTCAGCATGTTTTTAGAGATATTATGATAACTGGATATTGGAATGATTAACTAATAATTCATATGCTTTCATGTGTTTGCCCTGCATTTGTTAAGTGACAGGCTTCCTGTTTAATTGAATAAAAATGTATTTTTTTATTGACAGCTTATGTTTGTGTAACTAGATTTTAAGATATTATTCAGGGAATTCAGATATGTCATCACCTTGACCCTGGTGTCTGTCCTTTTACTTGAAAAGGTTGATTGAACTGGAAATGTTTCCATTAGAAGAACCGATTTGGATGGAAGTACAATTAAATAATCTAGTGTTTGAGTGGGAAGAATAACTTTTCTGCTCAATCACGAATCATGAATCCTGCTTTTCATCACTTTAAAAAAAAATAGGAAAGGGCAAGATGTCTTACCCAGAAGTAATATATTATTTATAGAGTCCTTGATGTATGACCAAGAGTTAGTAGTTAATGTTCTATGAGCACTTCTACAACGGTTTTGGTTCGGTAATGTACATAGTGTGCACTTACCAACCTGCATTGCCATCTTCCCTATAAACAAAATGACTGCATCATGGTACGATGAATGCAAAGGAATTTATCTTTGTCACGGAGTAGCAAATCAAATACTCATCCCAGATCTTCATCCATACAACTTGTTTTGTGAAGAGCAACTACCTAGGTGTGTTATGCTGAACCCAAACACAATTGGGACTGTACCAGAGAAATGGAACTAACAATTTTCTCAAGTGTTTAGGTTGAACACAATTATCTACTCAAAAAGCCACAATAGTAGGAATGTATTTTTAGAGAACCCCTTCCTAGTGTTCATTTTTGAGGATTTTTTTCAATTCAAATGAACATCAGAGATTCTGATCTTCCTTACCTGTGAAGGACTTGCCACTTATCTGTCAAATCATTCAAATCATATTGCCTTTTCTCCAAAACAGTGAAAATTATTTATATTAGACCCATGACTAGACTGTCTTCCTCAATAGAGAATTCAGTACTAATATTTATGGGAGCATACGGCTACCAGTGCTGATTTATTATTAGCATTTTTACTGTTAGAATTTTATTGAACTTTAAAAGTTTTTCCTCCCTTCTAATTGCAAGTTTCCAAGAAGGAGAGTTTTGTATATTCTGATCTAATGTTCATGGTTCTCATATGATGTAGTGCTTGGTAGCTTCTAGTCCCTGATGCCAAAAATGTTGGGGACTGCTGTTGTATAGCATTCCTCTGGGGTTCTATCATAACTCTTCCCAGTCCTGATTGTGTAGCAGAAAAGCTGCTTACCTTTGATAGTCAGTGTCAATGTGGTCAACCAATAGCATACTTGTGATTTTTAGCTCTTTACCTAGAGACAAGAGGTAATCAAAATTATCAATAGGCAGCCTCTGTTTCTGATTCAGAGAAAGTTTTATTGTGTTTGTTGGTATACACATATCTTCCTTGGGTACTACAGTTTATGGGAAAGTCAATTCCTCAGCTAAAAAGCAAACAATTTATAAGATCCTTGGATATAATGATTGGAGCTTCATTTGCATGCCTTCTCCTTCATACTAAAATGTGTGCATTTTTGGATAAACAGAAGCATATATTAACTCAGAGAGAAAAATACATCCTGCAAGTTATGTCCCAACTTTACAAAAAGTCTTGTCTTCAAACTAAGTACAGCTAAGTTTATAAATTATCCCATAAGATTATTGGCCTTGGACATGAGATCACTGATTTAAGATGTGAGGCTGGTACCTGGATTGGAAGTAATATTTTTTTTGAATGCTTCCTTGGCAATGAAAAGGCCACCCTTTAATTAAACAGTTGTCAGATAGCTGGCTAGTTCCCTTAGGGTATCACATTTGACCACTATTGCTGGCAAATTGGACATTCAGTAGTAGGAACAGTTAACTAAGCTCATGTATAATGATCATTCTTGTTACCATAACAACTTTGTTTATAAGCCTGAAGTCCCGGGCCAACTGTGGAAGGAGTATGACTCATATTCACATTCAGCTCATACATCTGGATTATTAAGTCTCCTCTTATGTGGAGCAGAGTGTATTCTGGTTAGAATCCACATGGGGTACAAATATTTTTATGATTTGGACTTTTTCCAAGTATTCCATCCACATACTCCTTTCCAAGCTTAGTTGTCTCTAATTCTTCTTGTTCCTTCTTCCTTCTTTCCTTCTTCTTTCCTTCTCCTCTTCCTCTTCCTCCTCTTCCTCTTCCTCCTCCTCCTCCTCCTCCTCCTCTCCAATTGTCAATCTCACTCTTTCCTAATTTATTTCTGTGTGGCCAGATACTAACCATTGCTCAACTACCCAAAAATAACACTGAATTCTTACACTTAAGTCGGTGGACAAGAAAATTGTTCTGCTCAATGCTTTGTCCACTAGGAATATCACAAGAGTTATATTATGTAATAACAACTCAAAGCTTTCATTAATGTCTCTCTCACTTAATACTGAGAATATGTAAACATGTGGATATGTCTCTGTATATGTCTATGTGTATTAACATGCACCATTAGGAGCCAAACAGAACATTATGTAATCTAAGGAAAAAAATCATCAAAAGAAATAAACTGAACTTTGAAATCAGAGAATTTACGTGATTGTGTTTCTAGCAATGGTCACGTAATTTATATATACAAGTAGATGACAGAAAATCCACAATTAAGATATTAAAAAGTGAAAAATGATCTCCTTTTACAGCTGCAAAATAAGCACATTGGGTATTAGCTTACCAGTCTGTCACTCAAGATTTTTAACAGCTTAAAGTCAATGCATCTGAAGGCAGTTTAAGCCCTAAGAGCTATGGAACAAATTCTTTGAATTAAATTTTACTTTTATTCTGGTTCTTTCTTTCCCAGCTCACAATTTATTTCAATTTTATTATATTTTTTTAAGCTCTAGACGCATTGATTACTCTTAAATTTTGTAAATGTTTCAAAGAATCTTAACATATCACTTCTCTTAGAGAGATACTTTTCAGGCCAATATATTCTAATATTTTAAGATGTTTTCTTTGGAGTGGATGAATTGCAACTGCCAATGCCCAGAAATGGTAAAGAATTCCCAGACAGAAGGGCAATACTATGGTCTCTCCGCATCTTAGTTGTCCTTTTCTCTCCCTTGAGCCATTCTATAGTCATTCCATTCTGTGCAGGTAGAGAGTCCCTGCTCAGAAACACTGTCCAAATCAAGAAAGAATAAGAAAAGTAAGATCCTGTAGTGAATAGGTTTCTGGGTAACATCTTTACTGAGATATATAATCCTCATATCATAAAATTCAGCCATTTAAAGTGTACAGTTAATGTTTTTTAGTTTATTTACAACGTTGTGTAAACATTTAATTTAGAAACATGTTTATCACCACAAAAAGAAATCTACCCTTTTAGCTATCATCCCCCAATCTTGTGATTTCTCCCTAACCCTCAGCAAACAGTAACCTACTTTCTGTCTCTATAGATTTGCTTATTCTGGACATTTATGTAATTGGTATCTTATAATATATGGCCCTTTGTGATTGACTTATTTTAGTCAACAATTTTGATTAGCCCACAAAGCACTAGGTTAACCCAGTCATTTAAAAAGTGTTGATTTAGAGCATTGTGTGGATGACATTTGGAAGCTAAATAAAATAATTTTTTTTTTTTTTTTTTTTTTGAGACAGAGTTTCACTCTTGTTGCCCACGCTGGAGTGCAATGGTGCAAGCTCAGCTCACTGCAACTTCTGCCTCCTGGGTTCAAGCAATTCTCCCGCCTCAGTCTCCCGAGTAGCTGGGATTACAGGCTTATACCGCCACACCTGGCTAATTTTTGCATTTTTGGTAGAGATGGGGTTTCATGTTGGTCATGGCTGGTCTCAAACTCACCCTTGACCTTGGATCATCTGCCTGCCTTGGTTTCCCAAAGTGCTGGCATTACTGGCGTAAGCCACCGCGCCCAGCCAGAATTGTTGCTCTTTTTTTTTTTTTTTTTTTTTTTTTGAGACGGAGTCTTGCTCTGTGGCCCAGGCTGGAGTGCAGTGGCCGGATCTCAGCTCACTGCAAGCTCCGCCTCCCGGGTTTACACCATTCTCCTGCCTCAGCCTCCTGAGTAGCTGGGACTACAGGCGCCCGCCACCTCGCCCGGCTAGTTTTTTGTATTTTTTTTAGTAGAGACGGGGTTTCACCGTGTTAGCCAGGATGGTCTCGATCTCCTGACCTCGTGATCTGCCCATCTCGGCCTCCCAAAGTGCTGGGATTACAGGCTTGAGCCACCGCGCCCGGCCCAGAATTGTTGTTCTTAAAGGTCCAGCTCAGGCCTGGTGTGGTGGCATAGGCCTGTAATCCCAGCACTTTGGGAGGCCAAAGCAGGCAGATCACAAGGTTGGGAGTTCGAGACCAGCCTGAGCAACTTGGTGAAATCCCATGTCTACTAAAAATACAAAAAGTATCCAGGAGTGGTGGCACACCCCTGTAGACCCAGCTACTCAGGAGGCTGAAGCAGGAGAATGGCTTGAACCCGGGAAGCGGAGGTTACAGTCAGCTGAGATTATGCCACTGCACTCCAACCTGGGCAACAAAGCGAGACTCCGTCTCAAAAAAAACAAAAGGGTCTACAGCTCAATTTCCACCTCCTGCAGGAACCCTCTGTGACTGCCAATCCCATTTGTAGTCAGTATATCATGGTTAATAATTCTAATAATTACTATTAATTAATATTCCAATACCATATGCTAGGTACTGTGCTCAGTACTTAACATGCTTATTTTATTTAATCTATACTATGAGGTAAATATTATTATTTCCATTTAACAGTTGATGAAGCAATTTTTTTGAGACAAAAATTATATATATTTCTCTGCCAATCAGTTTAAAGTGCACTGGCACCATCATAGCTCACTGCAGGCTCAAACTCCTGGGCTCTAGCAGTCCTCCTTCCTCTGCTTGTTGGACAGCTGGGACTGCAGGCACGTGTCACCATGCCTGACTAATTTTATAATTTTTATTTTTCGTAGAGACAGAGTCTCACTATTTTGCCCAGGTTGGTCTTAAACTCCTGGGCTCAAGGGATCCTCCTGCATCAGCCTCCCAAAGTACTGGGATTACAGGGATGAACCCTTGCGTGCCTGGTAGTGGAAATGTTTTAAAAGAATCTAAATGGTTTTCCTAAGATTTCATAACTCAGGGTCCCCGGGCTGTTGGGTATGCACTATGAAAAAGTACCCACTTGTAATTGTTGCACCTTGAGTTCTTGTTTCACAAAGTTCCAGGAAGAAGCTCAGCCCCAGAAAAACAAAAACAGGTTCAAGTCAGAGATGCATGAGTTGGAGATCCACTTTAGCGAACTCCCCTTATTATCACATGAAAATTCCTGTCCAGGGAGGAGTTTATCTGCCATTTTCTATACATCATGACATATGTAGAAGCAGAGCAGTGCACCTGCACTGCCTTTACTCCACATCTACATACGATGACTCAGCAAAACAGCCCAATTAAAAACCCTATGTTGGCCCAGCATGGTGGCTCACACCTGTAATCCCAGCACTTTGGAAGGCCGAGGCAGGTGGATCACGAGGTCAGGAGATCAAGACCATCCTGGCTAACACAGTGAAATCGTGTCTCCACTAAAAACATACACACATAAAATTAGCCAGGTGTGGTGGTGGGCACCTGTAATCCCAGCTACTCGGGAGGCTGAGGCAGGAGAATGGCATGAACCTGGGAGGTGGAGCTTGCAGTGAGCCGAGATTGCGCCACTGCACTACAGCCTGGGCGACAGAGTGAGACTCCGTCTCCAACAAACAAACCAAAAACCAAAAAAAACCAAAAAAACAAAACAAAAAAAACCCTATGTTCACCATTGTGAGGCACTGCTTTAGGAACTATCCTGGGCATCCTCCTTACAAGTAATAGAATCCCCTTGTTAAATCCACCCTGGTTGTGGTCGTTGGACTGTCAGTCACCAAGTGATCGAACCCACTGGTTGTGTGTCCAACAGTTTTATAATAAATCATAAATTTTCAAGCCTAGCTCTGTCTGATTACAAAGTTTAAGCAAGTGATTTTCAAATTGTAGTGCATATCAAAATCATCTAAAGGGCTTGAGGAAACAAACAAACAAAGAAACAGAAAACAGATTTCATGGCAACCCATCTCCAGTAGGTGTTACTGGGGTCTTAGAATCTGAATTTTAATAAGCACACTAAGTGTTTCTGATGTTGATGGCTCACTGAGCAAACTTTAAAAATTATCGACTGCTCTTATTGTTCATGTTATACTGCTGATTATTATTCTATGTAGCTTTTTTGATTTTTATTTGTACTACAATTTACCTTTTCATTAAAATATTATGTGTGAGTGTGTCTATTATATTGTAAGTAGGCTTTAACTGCTACAGCTGTCTTTTACTTATTTTTGTATATTCTGTAGAACCCAATGCCTATCCTTGAAATATTAGGGCCTCCTAAATATTTGAACTGAATTGATACAAGGCAAGAAATAATAATTTCCAGATGTTTGTTGTTTAGTAGACCTATGTACCTGAAACCTGAGTATTGCAATGGCAGAAAGTAGTGAGGGTACATGTTTGGATAGACCTGTCTTGGTGAGGAGGTGAGACTCATAAAGCAAATTAGCAATATGAAGATTTTATATATATACATATATGAAAGTAAATATGAATGAAGTATAATGGCTATGTTTTAAAATGAGCTAAAATTGGATAATTTGGAATAGAGGGTTCTTGATAGAGGAGTTTGAATGCTAGGGTATGGAATAAACACTTTATTGTAAAAGCCAAAGTTTGCTACTACAGGTTCTTGAGCAAAGAAATGAAAAGTTGAGAGCAGTGTGAAAGATTATGTTACTAAACTTCTGCAGTATTAAAAGCAAGGTGAAAGAAACAAAATTGTTACAATAATTTAAGAAATAGATGATAAAAACATGGAATATAATGATGTTTAGAAAAACACATCTTCAAATTTGGGGTAGTATGTAAAAGATTTGTCGGGACTTTGGTGTATTATCTTTTAACTAAACATGACTTTTTTTAAGTTGAGAGGCAATTTAGACCCTCAACTCATCTCTCAATTTTAAGATTTTTTAAGAGGTAATTATGAAGCATATATAATAAACTAGCCATGGTGCTAGATAATATTGATTCAAAGATTAATAAAATACAGTTCCTGCATTTAAGAAGTTTACAAGTTGAAGGCAGGGCATGGTGGTTTATGCCTGTAATCCCAGAATTTTGGGAGGCCGAGGTGGGTGGATCACTTGAGATCAGGAGTTTGAGACCAGCTTGGCCAACATGGTGAAACCCTGTCTCCACTAAAAATACAAAAATTAGCCAGGCGTGGTGGTGGGTGCCTGTAATCCCAGTTATTCAGGAGGCTGACAGGAAAATCGCTTGAACTCGAGAGGCGGAGGTTGCAGGGAACCGAGATCGCCACTGCACTCCAGCCTGGGCAACAGAACGAGACCCTGTCTCAAAAAAAAAAACAAAAAAATGTTCACAAGTTGGAAAGAGTCAGACATTCTTAAGACATTATACATTATATATGTTTAAAAGAGAAAATGAGCTAATTAACTAGACTCACATAAAATAATTATCTCAAAAATGATATGTTTTCAATTAGTTATATGTAAAACATTTTGTAAAATTACTATTTATAAATTTATAGTCATTTGCATGCTTCAAAATACTTTGAAATATAAAATTTAACTATATATTAGTGGGTTTCATGGGCAAGAAAGAGGGAAGTAGCTCCCCTTTACAGAGACAGAAGGAAGTGGGCTCCAAGCAGAGAGAGGGAACCCCAGGTGTGGGGGCGGGAGGTGGGAACAGCCAGTTATATTAGGAAGCTGGAGGGGGCGGTGTCTGATTTGCATAGGGTCCAGGAGATTGGTTTGACCAAGTACGTCATTTATGTAGCCTGGGAAAAAACTTGCCTCCCAACCTTGCCTTTTAATGTGCAAGTGCACATTAATGTGCTATTTGCAATATGCGCTTGCAAACCAAAATATACCAAATCTCTTTTCTGATAGTTTAAAAGATGAGCTCAGGACAATGTGAATCAAATGATAAAAAAAAACAGCTTTTATTGGTCTCACTGATCCAAAAGCTTTTCTTATTGAAAAGTCTACTATTTGTATATTTTCATTATATGCTTCTTAAAAATAAAGTTAAATTGTAATACTGAAATGTACTCTACTTGTCTTATGATTTTGTTATTTAGCTTAAAACTTTTAAATACATATAATGAGGATAAATTAATATTAAAATGTGTTTCCATGGTAGTAAACTGATAATCTGATAGGTCAATGTTTTAAAACTTTTAAGTTGGAATGAGATTTTATACTGTTTGTGGTAGAGAAACTGATTTAATAATTTAAATGAATAAATGGTTCAATTCGGGAAAATCAACTAGATCAATCTATGTAAATAACTTGCTCTTAAAAGTGTAGTATGATTTAAATTTATGTACTAAAATTGTGCTATAAAATTAGAATACAAAATCTAAATTTTTGATGTATCTGTATTTAATAATGTGTTAGCATTTGCTTTGCTCTCTGAGGCAATAATTATATATAAATCTTATGTTCATAAAAACTTTGATATTTATAAAGTTCAAGGAAGTTATCAAAGTATGATCTATTTTATTATAAAGAAAACAATGCAAGCAAATATATTACTCTGTAATGAAAGAAAAATTATGTACAATTTTTCCAATATGAACAAGTAAAGTAGAAAATTCACAAGGTTATAGTTTAATTGAGTTTAGAAGTATGAATTATTCACTGTCTATGAAAATGAAATGGGGAACAGAGAAACTTTGACATTGTTTTAGGTTGCTGCCCTAGATAACTTATAGTGATGTTTGAAAGAAAGCCACTGTAGCTTTAAATAATTACAGACTCTCTGGATCAATATATCCTGCTGCTTTCATCTCTACTGACTTATGAATAAAGAGTGACATGTAGCAGGAATTCAGTGCTGCAGCAGATGCTGAAGAAGAAAGCTTCAATTACAGAGAGTATTAGTGGGAGGTTTTTTTTTTCAAATTTATATCACAATCATGATGCATAGCTCACAGTAGTTGTTCAATAAATATTTTTAGTTAATGACGAGAATGGGAATCAATTCTAAAAACCCATGACAATTAGATTATGAGTTACCTCTAGCTCTCGTCAAAGAGAAACAGGCTTTCAAGTATTCACTTGACATAATCCCCAGAGAGAAGTATATTTAAAAATGTCCGAGGCGGGCAGATCACCTGAGGTCGAGAGTTCGAGACCAGCCTGACCAACATGGAGAAACCCCCATCTCTACTAAAAACACAAAATTAGCCAGGGGTAGTGGCGCATGCCTGTAATCCCAGCTACTCGGGGGCTGAGGCAGGAGAATCACTTGAACCTAGGAGGCGGAGGTGTGGTGAGCCGAGATCGCGCCATTGCACTCCAGCCGAGGCAACAAGAGCAAAACTCCGTCTCAAAGTAAACAAATAAATATATTTACAAGTAAATAAAAAAGTCTAAAAATGTTTTATTTTAATGAAAGAAAGACTCCAGTATAATTTTTATAGCATTTTCCACACATGACTTACTAGTTCAATGGTTATCAATGAGTAAAATCAATCAAAGTAAGGTTTATAACTTCAAATTTGATGAAAATCTTAAAAAGAATACCTTCTTGTTCTGTTATTAAAATTTAGATTGCAGCTATGACAAAAATATATGGTCCATATTTAAAATTTTAGCTTTCTCTGCACACAAATGGTACAACTCTTCTTTATCATAATTTTACTCGGTCGAGTAATAAATACACTTCTGTGTATCTTTCCACTTCCTAAGGTTCTGTCCTTTCTTTTACAGCTTCTTATCAAAGCTGGCAGACATCCTACATCTGTCTTCAAACCCTTAGCGGAGTTTTGAAGTTTAGGAGGAGCTTTATTTGGGGTTATCTCTCTTTGCTTCTTGTAGTCTGAAGTAAAATAATTTGAGTGTAAGAAACACTAAAAACAAATAATATATTGTCTTATGCTCTTGGTTTGTCTTCCTTTTCTAAATAAGAGCTGCATTGTATAGTGTGCCTGTGGAATTTTACAGTTTCCTACCATGAGAGAAATGCTGAGGGACCTTTACTATCTTTCAGACATTCTGCACCCTTAAGATAAATGTGGCATTTGCATTTATAGGCTGTGACAGTTTAGAGTGAGTGAGGTGATTTGTTAAAGTGCTGTGGAAAATTCAAAATTATTTTGTCGTTGTTTGACATGCATCTTGTCTGCTACTGAAGTAAGGGTGAGAAAACTGGAAGACAAAACAGCTTGAGCTGAAATACTTCATAGGTCCATATTTTGTATAGGATTACTCAGTGTCGGGCAATGCCTTGCAAGTTTCAAATCAGTCTACCTAGTTGAGAAATTTAATATTAGAAATCATCCAGAAAAAAGGAAAGAAATGCAATTGATTTTTTTTTTTTTTTTACAAATGACTTATTTTTTCGTTAGTATTTTGTGGAGTTGTATTATTTGAACAGCATTTATTTCTCTGTTAGTACAAGCATCTATACTTGGCCTCGAGAGAGGTGAAAACATGGAATGGTATGCACATAGTGCTGTTGTAGTCCTGGTTCCTCCCCTTGTTAGCCATCTTACCCTCTGGAGAGCTTAGTCTCTCTCAGACTGTTTCTCAGTTAGATGAGGATAAAAATTCCTCCCTGCTTTCGACACGTAGTTGTTGCAATGTATCCATCTATATTTTAAGACATAAATTTATCTTTAGTATTAGTAACTATTAGTAACATTAGCTCTGAACAAGATGAGCATTGTCTTTGTCCTCAAGGATTTACTAGTAAGGCATGAATACCTGGAAGGTCTGTTGAAGAAGGGTATGATAAACACCACCAAGAAGAGTAAAGTGACTTATTCTGTAAGCAAAGTTTCTCCTCGGGAATGTAGGGCTAAACATTATCCCTTGACTTTTAGTTATGTCAGAAGAAAAACCAACAGTAAAGATGTAATTGGGGTGGGGGGGGAACAAAAACCCTCATCAGAAAGACTACTCTGTCACCCCAAGTGTGAAGTGGGCTGATTTAGGTTATTTATTTATTTATTTATTTCCTTATTTATGTTTATTTCAACTTTCATTTTAGGTTCAGGGCATACATGTGCAAGTTTGTTACATGGGTATATGCGTGATGCTGAGGTTTAAGGTGTGAATGATCCCCTCAGCCAGGTAGTGAGCATGATTTAGATATTTCTTTTTCTTCCTTTCTCTTTTTCCCTGTAAGCAGGTTATACTAGGCATACACCTTTACGTCTTGTGCAAATGGGAAGAGCTGTCCCAATGATATCTGTTTATTTACAGCAAATTTTGATCCTGCATCTACAAGGTATCTAACGGAACCAAATTATTTCATCTTCAGTAATTTGGATGTACCCTTTATGCAAGAGTTAGATTCAGAGGGGACCAAAGAAATGGTGTGTGTCTCTGGTCTTCTCTTACAGGATAATGAACAATAACAGATTTCTAACTGAGGTGCATCATTGGTTCTATCACTGTATTTTAAATTTTTTTCTCAATTTATTTCCTTTATGTATATAGTTTTATCTAAAATAAAAATAATTTTTAATAGCTAAGATTGTAAAATAACTTTTTGATGACAAACAAAAAGTCTAGTCTTAGTTTAATAACGTCATAATTTCCCTTGTTCTTCAAATGTAAAAATAAAGCATTTCATTAATTGATTTCCCCTCAAGATTTCTCTCCTATTAGTTTCGCCCTGAGTTTTAAAATTGGTTTCATCTTCCCTACTTTCATACTCCACATCTTACACTCGTAGTGGAAATTTTTATTCAATTGGGTAAAGAAAACTCTTTCTGGAGAAAGGGGGTGGCCGAGAGAAGGGAAAATGATGTGGCAGTGAATTTTTGGCGGCTCTCTGGTTATTAAAAAGTCAACCTCGAGGTTATGGTAGAAAGGGTGATTAAAAATACAAAAATGTGTAAATCTAAAATCTAGGTAAGAGGAAGAGGACTCTCAGTGCTGATTATATTCTTTGTTTGTTCCCTATAGGTTTATCACCTGTGTTGTAGCTTTGACTTATTTTTTTCCAGAAAAACTTCTGATTATTTTTTATCACATGATTTATGATTTAATTATGTTTTATCCTGTTAGTGATCTCACAGTTTTTTATGTTTCTAATTTTAATGAATATGTAATAGTTGTACATATTTATGGGGTACATATGATATTTTGATACAAGCATACAATATGTGATGATCAAATCTGGGTAATTGGGATATTCGTCACCTCAAACATTTATTATTACTTTGTGTTGGAAACATTCTAAATCTACTCTTCTAATTATTCTAAAATTTACAATGAATTATCGTTAACTCTAGCTGCCCTATAGTGCTATTGAGAACTAGATCTTATTCCTCTGTCTAGCTGTCTTTTGTACTCATTAACCAACCTGTATCCATTTATTGCCAATTCCCACACCACCATTTCCAGCATCTGGTGACTACCATTCTAAACTCTCTACTTCCCTGAGATCAATTGATTTTTGATCCCACATGTGAGGAAAAATATGTGAGTTTTATTTTCCTGTGCCTGGCTTATTACACTTAATGTCCTCCCATTCTATCCATGTTGCAACAAATGACAGGGTTTTATCTTTTATGGCTGAATAATATTCCACTGTTTATATATGCTACATTTTCTTTATCCATTCATTAGCTGATGGACACTTTCCTATCCTGGCTATTGTGAATAATGCTGCAATAAGCTTGGGAGTGCAGATATCTCTTTGATATACTGATTTCCTTTCTTTTGGATATATATCTATAAATGGTATTGCTGGATCATATGGTAATTCTAATTTTACTTTTCTGAGGAACCTCCATACTATTTTCCATAATGGCTGTACTAATTTACATTTTTACCCACATCCTTGCTAGCATTTTGTTTTCTGTCTTTTTGATAGCCATTTTAACTGGAGTGAGAGGATCATTGTGGTTTTGATTTTCATTTCCCTGCTTTTTCCATCCTTCCTTTTTCTCTTTTACTTTTATTGCCCCTTGTGGAAGACTAAGATTTCCCACCATTCCGTCTTCTCCTTTCTACCAGTTCTGAACACGTGTTCCTTTTCTAAACCCCTAGAGATTACTCTGGAAATTTTAATATGCAAATTTTACTTAATAAGCTATACATTTAATAGATATTTTCATCATTCTTCCCCCAAGTTTAACAATTTTAAAATGTTTTAGCTAACATTTTTAATGATTTAGCTAATCATTCTTCTAAATAATATGCTATGATTATCCAATATTTTATTTCTAATTTATTTTAATCCCACAAATTGGACCTTATTATTGTTTTATTCAGTCAGTGTTTGTTTAGATTTACCAAAGTGTTTGTATATTCTTAGCTTTTCATTCTTTTTTGCCTCACAACTTTTTTTCTAGGGCCAACCTACTTTTTCCTAAGGTATTGAGAGGTGAAAACGTGCTAGCAGCCCTCTCTCACTCTAGATGCCTCCTCAGTCTCAGCGTCCACTCTGGCCACGCTGGAGGAGCCCTTCAGCCTGCCGCTGTGCTATGAGGGCCAGCTCCCTCTGGGCTGCCAGAGTGCTCAGGCTACATGCGGCAAAGTCCCTCTGCAAGTACCAGTGAAGGGTGAAGCCAACTGGGCTTCTGAGATGGGTAGGGAGTTGGAGAACTTTTCTGTCTAGCTAAAGGATTGTAAACACACCAATCAGCACTCTGTGTCTAGCTAAATGTTTGTAAATGCACCAATCAGCTCTCTGTAAAATGGACCAATCAGCTCTCTGTAAAATGGATCAATCAGCAGGATGTGGGTGGGGCCAGAGAAGGGAATAAAAGCAGGCTGCCTGAGCCAGCAGCGGCAACCTGGTGGGATGCCCTTCCATGCTGTGGAAGCTTTGTTCTTTTCATCTTGGCAATAAATCTTGGTGCTGCTCACTCCTTCGGTCTGCTCTGCGTTTATGAGCGGTAATACTCAGAGCGAAGGTCTGCATCTTCATTCCTGAAGTCAGCATACTAGGAACTCACCGGCAGGAAGTACCAACTCCGGACGTGCTGCCTTTGTGAACTGTAACTCTCCGGGTGAAGGTGTGCAGCTTCACTCCTGACGTCAGCAGACCACGAACCCACCAGAAGGAAGAAACTCCAGACATGTCCGAACATCGGAAGGAACAAACTCCCAACATACCATCTTTAAGAACTGTAAAGCTCACCGTGAGGGTTCTTGGTTTCATTCTTGAAGTCAGCAAGACCAAGAACCCACAAATTCCGGACACAGTATCTTCTTTAGAAGTTCTTTGCTCATGGCCTGCTTCTGTGTTGGGGAAGCATTCATTGTGATTGATTGTTGTCCATGACAGTCAGATCCCCAAAGTCCCACTTGCCAGGGTCTGCCATTGGTTTCCACTGGAGAGTGAAAAAGATGGCCCACGTGCCACCTGAGCACCACTTGTTGGTGCTGTTCCTCACTCTCAAATCAGTAACCCCAGTGGTAGCCTGATATACATTCATTCTGGCATTTTTTCTTTCTCACAGCATCTTAAGCATAAAGAAACTGATGCTTAGAGGAATTCCATAATTTGCTGAAACTGAATAGTGGAAAAACAAAAAGGACACGCTTAAGGTTGCATAGCATATTATATCATTTTTATGGAAGTAATGTTATATCCCAGGTTCCTATAATAAAAATTATCAGAATTCCTTTCAGGACTCTTGTTAGGAATAAAGGAAAATGTTAAATGCTCAAATTAAAAAACTTCAAGCAGGCCAGGTGCGGTGGCTCACGCCTGTAATCCCAGCACTTTGGGAGGCTGAGGTGGGCGGATCATCAGGTCAGGAGATCAGAGACCATCCTGGCTAACACAGTGAAACCCCATCGCTACTAAAAATACAAAAAATTAGCCGAGCATGGTGGTGGGCGCCTGTAGTCCCAGCTACTTGGGAGGCTGAGGCAGGAGAATGATGTGAACCCAGGAGGCAGAGCTTTCAGTGCGTTGAGATTGCGCCACTGCACTCCAGCCTGGGCGACAGAGTGAGATTCTGTCTCACAAAACAAAACAAAACAAAACAAAACAAAAACAAAACAAAAAAAACTTTACACAAAGTAATGTAGGCAGACCATTCTTAATATCTCTGCATTTTATTTATTTTTATTTTCTAATAAAACCTTGACAGAGAATAATTTTAATTTGCAAATTAAGTGCTGGTATTCTTACAACATAACCCGTATCTTAGAGCAGGAACAAAAATCTGGAATGGTTTCCTTTCTCTTACCAACAGTGCTGGCAAGGTTATTGAGGTTAGTGAGAAAAGGGTGTGGAGTTACTTGGAAATCTAAGGAGAAATCAGGCATGCGTGTGAATGGCTCCCCTTCAGACAATATGAATTTAAGGCTTTTTACTTTCTCTAGAAAACCAGTAAGTAGTGTACAACCTGCAGGGTCAGGTCAACCACCTGGGATTAGGAAAGATGCACAGCCAGACTTTCACATACCCCAAATTTCCTATGGATGCAGTCTATAAATTAGCATCTCACTTGGTGGACAGTTCCTTTTCTGTAAAGAAATTTGGGGGGGCTCCCCTCCCATGTCCAGAAGAAAGAAATGTATGCACACAAGGACGTGCATTTAGACAGACAGGTCTTGCTGGGTTTCCCCACCCAGCCTGTTAGCATTAGATTATACTTTTTTTGTCCAGTCATATTTGTATATGCCTGTCCATATTTTGTTAAACCTAAGCATAAAAAATGAATAATTTCCTCTCTATCTTTGGGTCTTTATTATGAAGACTCTTATGGGTACATGTGACATAAATTTGTATGCCTTTTCTCCAATTAAACTGCCTTTTGTGAATTGATTTTTCAGCGAATCTTCAGAGAGTCAAGAAGAAAGCTCTCCCTGGTCCTACAAAATGTCTCCTGGGAGAAGAATTCTACCAGTTATTTCCATCTAAATTTCAATGACTTCATACATGGCTGAGATAAGCAACACCTGGAAAAGAAGAGCATGATGAAATAGGGAACAGAATGGTTATAATTGAGAATAAGTGATAGGAAAATGTGACTATTTGTGATAAAACTGGTAAATTTTAAAGAGCTAAAGGTTCACAGTGGAGAGGGACCTAGGAACAGAGTTTTGAGATAGGCCCTGAAATAAAGAGAATTGACAAGGCAAAAAGAAGCCATTCTGGTCAAGCCACTTAGATACGATTGCACCATTTTTGCTTTGCATCTTTCATTAAACTGCCAGATAATGAAATGCATTTTATCTTTATGGTGTATATTATCTAGTGAAGTGCCTTAAGCATAGTAAGCATCCAATTAATTTCTGATTAGTTAAAAAGAAAAATGGCTAATGAACATGTAAGTGTCATCTAAACGTAACATATATTCCCCTCAAAGAGATGTAGGGAACCTTAACCTACAACAAAATCTCAGGCAATCTACGCATAAGAACACCGCATAGCTCAACAACAATTTTTAAATATATGCTAAAATATGAAAAAAAAAAACCCACATCATTTGTCATGCATGACTGAGCTGTCGGAAAACTGACAAATCTCCGAGGGGTCAAAATAACAATTTTTTTAAAAGTTGTCTCATTGGTACCTAATATCCTAGAGCCTGAATTGTCATGGGCCATGCACTACATGAAAGACAAACTTTGGACCTAGAAAATGAGATCAGTTTAGAGACCTTTTCCTAAAGCAAGAATGAAGAAAAAGCAATAGCCTCGGTGAGAGAACATAGAAGTAATTTTCAAAATATTATCAAATATATAAAATGTATACTGCTGTATAGCAACCTATACAGTAATACACATTGACATATAACTCAATATAAAAGTAAACTTTATGTTTCATTTCATTGCCTTAGTAATTTAAACCATTTATTATATACCTTATGGTATGTCCACATACCATACATGGTATGTCATAGCACAAATTAAAACGTTCCAGTAATTTACCATGTGTTAATTTTTAAAAAATTGTCAGTGTAACCTTCTGTTTAACTGTTTTTCTACAACTAATTAAGTGATGCCTTTATTTGAAACATGATTAGACATGGGAAACCATAACATTCTGTGAACGAATCCCCCATCAATTGGTGGAATGTAGACAATCATTTAATTAACATTGTTTATAATAACAAATAATGTTTTTCATATTTATAATACCTATATTCAATTAAGTCATGAAAATTACTTACTGGATCACATTTAATTAGGTTGTACCTAATCCTTCAGGTCATATAAGAAATGGTACATTATGGCATTTAGAAGGATGAGTTCTGGCACCAGGATGTCTGTTTCAAATTTCAGCTCTGTCATGTAGGTATTTAAAAACCTCCTTGGGCCTCATTTATCTCATCTGTTATAATGATAGAACTTACATGATTTAATATACATTTCAAACAGTACCCAGAACATAACAAGAGCTGTGTGTAGCTCTCATTTTATTAATAAAACTAATGCTGTAAATAATTTTACTCCTTTTATTGCATGCAGTGGAGAAACAGGGAAACCAGTGTAGTTCCCAATCATCCCCTGCTGCCTTTCTCCTGTTGCAAAGCATGTATGGCACCAGCAGAGCTCAGAGCACCCTCCCAGTGCCTGCCTCAGTTTTATCACTGCCCATCCTCTCTTTACTCTCTTTCTAGATCATTTGTAGCAATATTCCCAAGCTCGCTAAGTTTTCAGTAAGTAGCCACGTGACAGCAAAACTGATGATTGCTAACTGTCAGTAGGTACCCACAACCTTGGTATGTAGCAAATTTCTAGCTATTATAATAAGAATGGGTAATAATAATATTATAATTTTTACCTTGGTGTCTCGTAAAATAACATTTTGTCACCTAGGCCCTAGGGTCTGAGAAAAGGAGACAGTGTGAGCAGCTTGATAGAGGATAAGCAGAAAGAACTCAGAAATCTGAACAGGATCAACCCAGGCTCTGACCTTTCCAGAGCTTTCCCCTAGCTCTGTCCTGCCTCCCTTCCTCCTTGGTGTGTCTTCTGGTGTCCTCCCACCCCTGGGTGACAGGGTTGCTGTGCACTCCCCTGTGCTTCATCCTGCAGAGGAAGTTCAGTCATTCCCAGGATTATTCTGTGTCACTGCTGTCTATTCTCTACAGAAACTGAGTTTTTGTCTCACTAAGTGACCTCCATGTGCTCATGTAGCACCAAAGGCCTTTTCTGTTATGATCATTTTATTATTATTATTTTGAGGTGGAGTCTTGCTCTGTTGCCCAGGCTGGAATGCAATGGTGAGATTTTGGCTCACTGCAACCTCCACCTCCCAGGTTCAAGCAATTCTCCTGCCTCACCCTCCTGAGTAGCTGGGATTATAGGCACGTGCCACCACACCTGGCTAATTTTTGTATTTTTAACAGATATGAGGTTTCACTGTGTTGATCAGACTGGTCTGGAACTCCTGACCTCACTGTCCGCTCACCTAGGCCTCCCAAAATGTTGGGATTACAGGCGTGAGCCACCACACCTGGCCCACAATCATATTTTGATTATCCATTTAGTAGCATTTCCACAAGAAAAGTTTGAAAGACTAACAAAAACTTAAGCAATATTATTTTTCTGATTATATAAATAATCTTAGGCCAGACGCAGTGGCTCACGTCTGTATTCACAGCACTTTGGGAGGCTGAGGAGGGCCGATCACTTGAGGTCAGGAGTTCAAGACCAACCTGGCCAACATGGTGAAACCTTGTCACTAGTAAAAATGCAAAAATTAGCTGGGCATGGTGGTGCACGCCTGTAATCCCAGCTTCTTGGGAGGTTCAGGCAGGAGAATCGCATGAGCCTGGGAGGCAAAGTGTGCAGTGAGCCGAGATTGTACCACTGCATTCCAGCCTGGGTGACAGTGAGTGAGATTCTGTTTCAAAAAAAAAAAGGAAGAAATAAAAGTAATCTTAGTTTTAGAAGATTTGGAAAATCATAGGAAAGAAAAAGGAAGAAAATAAAATTATCTGTTAGTTCATGTCTGGGAGGAATTGTTAGGATTTTGTAGTATACTCCTGTTGGATTTCTATTTAGTCATATGTAACAAAGGCATACTCTACTAACGTGAATGTACTGGATATTATGTTTCAATCTTCCATTTCACTTAAATGTATTATCAGTATTTTATTGTATCAGTCATTTTTTCTACCATGTTTTGTCTATTTTTGTTTTTTATTTATTCATTTTTTTTTTTGAGACAGGATCTCACTCTGTCACCCAGGTTGGAGTGCAGTGGCATAATCATAGTTCACTGCAGTCTCAAACTCTTGGGCTCAAATGATCCACCCACTTCAGCCTCCCACATAGCTGGGACCTCAGGTGCATGCCACCATGCTCAGCTAATTTTTTAAAAATTGTTTTGTAGAGACAGGGTCTTCCTACATTGCCCAGGCTGGTCTCAAATTATTGGGCTCCAGTAATCCTTCCACCTTGGCTTCCCAAAATGCTGAGAGTACAGGTGTGAGCCACTGCGCCTGGCTTCTACCATGTTTTTAGAACTTGTATATATTTATTTTATGTGTTAGGGAATTGTAGATGTTTAGTTATTGAAGAAGTGGGTTAGTGTGGAAAATAATAAAATCTGATATATATCTAAACAGTTTATTTTAAATTCAACAGTATATTCACTTTGCAATTTTTTTTTTTTTTTTTTTTTGAGATAGAGTCTCACATTGTCACTCAGGCTGGAGTGCATGGAGTGGACTGTTGCAGTCTCAGGTGAATGCATCCTCAACCTCCTGGGCTGGAATAGGATCCTCTCACCTCAGCCTCCCAAGTAGATTGGACTACAGGTGCATTTTTTTGTATAATTTGTAGAGATGGGGTTTTTTCACGTTGCCCAGGCTGGTCTTGAATTCCTGGACTCAAGTGATCCACCCGCCTCAGGCTCCAAAAGTGCTGGAATGATAGGCGTGAGCCACGGCGCCCATCCTGACTTTGCAATCTTTTAGCTATAGGCCTAAAGCCCATTCTTGGAGAGTGCATCCACTTACTCCAGTTTCTTGTCTAAACCATACCCATAATATCCAGTTTTGATTTCTGTGGAAGGGATGATTGGATCCAGAATGTAAAAGACCTTCTATTTATATTTTTTATTATGGAATATCACTCTGTCACTCAGGCTAGAGTGCAGTGGCGCAATCTCGGCTCACTGCAACCTCCACCTACTGGGTTCAAGCCATTCTCCTGCCTTAGCCCAAGTAGCTGGGACAAGAGGCGCCCGCCACCAAGCCCAGCTAATTATTATTATTATTATTATTAATTATTATTATTATTATTATTTTAGTAGAGATGGGGTTTCACAGTATTGGCCAGGCTGGTCTTGAATTCATGACTTTGTGATCTGCCCACCTCAGCCTCCCAAAGTGCTGGGATTAGAGGTGTGAGCCACCACACCTGGCCAGAAAAAGTTTTTTAAAGTAGTTGGGTGTAGTACCATGTGCTTGTATTCCCAGCTACTCCAGAAGCTGATGGGGGTAGGACCACTTGAGCCCCCGAGGTCACTACTGCACTCCAGAGAAAGAATCTGTCTTGAAAAAACAAAACAGGCCAGGCATGGTGGCTTACGCCTGTAAACCCAGCACTTTGGGAGGCTGAGGTGGGTGGGTCGCAAGGTCAAGAGTTCAAGACCAGCCTTGCCAACATGGTGAAACCCAGTGTCTACTAAAACTACAAAACTTAGCCATGCATGGTGGTGGGCACCTGTAATCCCAGCTACTCTGGAGACTGAGGCAGGAGAATTGCTTGAACCCGGGAGGTGGAGGTTGCAGTGAGCCAAGGTTGCACCATTGCAATGCAGCCTGGGCGACAGAGCAGAACTCTGTCTCCAGAAAAAAACAAAAACAAACAAACAAACAAACAAACAAACAAAATGCTTTACTCTTTAGCTATAGTGTATTACTGAGTACCTTCAAAAGTCTAGCAAGATACTAGGAATAGCTACCCCTGAAGTGAGACTTTAACGTCTTAATTTGTCGTTCCCAGTACGTTTATTTGACATGGTGGAAAATTACAGATGGTTGATTTTTGTTTGTGTGTTTTTCTAAACAGGGTTTCACTGTCACCCCAGCAGTGATGCAATCTTGGGTCACTGCACCCTTGACCTCTCCAGCCCAAGCGTCCTCCTACCTTGCCTCCCAAGTAGCTGGGACGATAGGTGCATGCCACCACACCTGTCTAATTTTTTTTTATTTTTATTTTTTGTAGAGATGAAGTCTTGCCATGGTGCCCAGACTGGTCTCAAACTCCTGAGCTTAAGCACTCCTCCAGCCTCGGACTCCCAAGGTGCTGGGATTACAAACATGAGACATCACACACAACCTGATAGTTACTGACAAATTGAGGTAATATGGGAAATAAGAAAAAACAATCCATATCTAAACATTTAATTTTAAATTCCATGCTCTTTTGGTGATTTTTTCCACATATATTTGTTTTGTTTTTTTTTTGGGACAGAGTCTGGCTCTGTCACCCGGGCTGGAGTGCAGTGGTACGATCAATCTCGGCTCACTGCAACCTCTGCCTCCCAGGTTCAAGTGATTCTCCTGCCTCAGCCTCCTGAGTAGCTGGGATTATAGGCAGGCACTACCACGCCTGGCTAATTTTGTTATTTTTAATAGAGTCAGGGTTTCACCATTTTGGTCAGGCTGGTCTCGAACTCCTGATCCCGTGATCTGCCCCAAAGTGCTGGGATTACAGGCCTGAGGCACTGCGCCCAGCCTTTTTTTTTTTAGATGGAATCTCACTCTTGTTGTCCAGTCTGCAGTGAAATAGCATGATCTTGGCTCGCTACACCCTCTGCCTCCCGGGTTCAAGTGATTTTCCTTCCTCAGCCTTCTGAGTAGCTGAGATTATAGGCATGTGCCACACACTTGCCTAATTTTTGTATTTTTAGTAGAGATGAGTTTCACCATGTTGGCCTGGCTGGTCTCAAACTCCTGACCTCAGGTGATCCGCCTGCCTCAGCCTCCCAAAGTGTTGAGATTACAGGCATGAGCCACCATGCCCAACCAACGTATATATCTGTTTTTAAAAGCTCTTCACCATAGGATTTATTTATTTATTTTTTGGAGACAGGGTCTCTGTCGCCCAGGCTGAAGTACAGTGGCACAATCTTGGCTCACTGCAATCTGCGATTCCTGGGTTCAAGTGATTCTCGGGCCTCAACCTCCTGAGTTACTGGGATTACAGGCACATGCCACCACGCTTAGCTAATTTTTGTATTTTTTTTTTTTAGTAGAGACTGGGTTTTGCCATGTTAGCCAGGCAGGTCTCAACCTCCTGACCTCAAGTGACCCACCCACCTTGGCCTCCCAAAGTGCTGGGGTTACAGGCATGAACCTCTGCACCCTGATATTATTTAAATTGTATATTTTTTCATGGCCAAACAGAAAATTGGAATTGATATGTCCCTTGGCCTGCAGTGTAGCTTTCTGCTGTTGTTTCTCAGGGACTAGGTTCGTCAAGTTTTGCTCAGAGAGAATTGGCAACAATGGCTTAGAGAGCCTATGGGGTTGGTGCCAGATGGACTGGGGGTCGGCATTGTCTGAATTAGATAGTGGAGTTGATGACCCCTCACCTCCAGGCACCTTCTATTCAAATTATCATAGTTAGTGGGATATTGACAACTACTATGGAATCTCTATCTTTGTACACAGCACAGGGCCTGGAAAAGAGTCAGCGTTTAGTGAATATTTACTGGCTGGCTGAGATTCCTGCAAAAGCCTAACTGCTGCAAGGTTCTCAGGTGGATTCTAATTATGACTTTAAAGTTCTTGTACAGTTCACAAAATCTATTCACATGTGCTACAGATAATTTTAAGAATTCAAGGTTGGGCATGGTGGCTCACACCTGTAATTCCAGAATTTGGGAGACCTATGGAGGAAGATCATTTGAGTCCAGGAGTTTGAGACCAGCCTGAGCAACATAGGGAGACACCATCTCAACAACAACAAATTAGCCAGGTGTGGTGACAGCACCTGTAGTCCCAGCTACTCAGGAAGCTAAGGTGGAAGGATCACTTGAACCTGAGAGGTCAAGGTTGCAGTGAGCCATGATTGTTTCACTGCACTCCAGCCTGGGCAACAGAGGGAGACCCTATCTCAAAAACAAAATAAACTGCTGTATCTATATCTTCCTATCAAATTCTATCATTTGGACTTAGGACTCTTTTAATCAAATCCTGTATTTACACCATCCAAAAAGAATGTATTTGATGGAATGAAACCACTGTAAGTGCTCTGTGGTCTAGAATACAGCACCTTTTGTTTTGTTTTGTTTTCTTTTCTTTTCTGAGACAGAGTCCTGCTGTTACCAACATGGAGTGCAGTGGTGCAATCTTGGCTCACTGCAACCTCTGCCTCCCGGGTTCAAGTGATTCTCCTGCCTTAGCCTCCGAGTAACTAGGACTACAGGCGCCCGCTGCCAAGCCCAGGTTATTTTGTTTCTTTTTTTTTTTTTTTTTTTTGAGAAGGAGTCTCACTCAGTCTCCCAGGCAGGAGTGCGGTGGCGCCATCTAGGCTCACTGCAAGCTCCGCCTCCCAGGTTCACGCCATTCTCCCTCCTCAGCCTCCTGAGTAGCTGGGTCTACAGGCGCCCGCCATCACGCCCGGCTAATTTTTTTTGTATTTTTAGTAGAGACGGGGTTTCACCATGTTAGCCAGGATGGTCTCGATCTCCTGACCTCGTGATCCGCCCATCTTGGCCTCCCATAGTGCTGGGATTACAGGCATGAGCTGCCGCGCCCGGCCAACTTTTGTATTTTTAGTAGAGACGAGTTTCACCATGTTGGCCAGGATGGTCCCTATCTCTTGACCTAGTGATCTGCCTGCCTCGCCTCCCAAAGTGCTGTGAGTACAGGTGTGTACCACCCTGCCCGGGTAATTTTTTTATTTTTAGTAGAGACGGAGTTTCACCATGTTGGCCAGGCTGGTCTGAAACTCCTGGCCTTAGGTAATAATCCACCCACCTCGGCCTCCCAGTGTGCTGGGATTAGAGGTGAGCCACTGTGCCCGGCCTCCAGACTTTTAATGACAAATACAACTGGCATAAATGGGTGTTTAGAATGAACGTGGCTGAGTCTTAGGCAACATGCTGTTGAGTTTTTCAGAACACAGATATACAGATTAACCAAGATTCCTGTCAGCCACCAGTGTTTTATAGGAAAGTGTAGAATATCAGTTAATTTGGCCAGTCAGGTAGTGGAGTTAGGAGAGTGTCTGCCCTGTCCACTGTGTGGAAGTCAAAGTCGTTATCCACTCTCCTGTGGCTAAACATTCCAGTGGTTTCCAGTTCAGTCTTCTCAAATGTGCACTATCACAATCATCCTTAAGATGAACTCCTGGAGGTGTAATTGTGCTATGTATGAACATAGATATACATGCCCCTACATGAACTATGTCTTTGAGACAAACTGCCACATAACCAAAGAGTGTGTGCCAGATTTCATCAGATTGTAGTAGAGTGTCCATTTTCATGTTCTCTTTTCAAAATTGAAAATGGTGACAGGTTAAATGTTGTGGTTCACATCTATAATCCCTGCAGTTTGGGAGGCTGAGGCAGGAGGATCCCTTGAGCCCAGGAGTTTGGGGCCAGCTGGGCAGCATAGGGAAACCCTCATCTCTGCAAAAATTTAAAAAAATATATTAGCCAGGCATTCTGGCACACACCTGTATGTAGTCCTAGCTACTCTGGAGGCTGAGGTGAGAGGATTGCTTTACCTCAGGAGTCTGAAGCTGCAGTGAGCCATGACCACACCACTGTATTACACCCTAGGTGACAGAGCAAGACCTTGTCTAAAAATATTTATTTAAATAAAAAAAAACAAATAATTTTATGACAATAAATCTACAAAACGTGCTCATTTTGATAGGTGAAATTTTAAATTGCATCTTTAGTTTGTATTTTTGATATACAAATGCATATTTTTCTTTTAAAACATCATTTTTCTTTGTGACCTGATGAACATAACCTGTGCTCACTTTTCTGATCAGGTGTTTGCCTGTTTCCTGTTGGTTTGCATTCACTCTTTATTTATTTTTATTATTTTGTTTTATAGAGTCTCACTCTATTGCCCAGGCTGGAATGCAGTGGTGCAATCTTGGCTCACTGCAACCTCTGTCTCCTGGGTTCAAGTGATTCTCCTGCCTCAGCCTCCCAAGTTGCTGGAATTACAGGTGTATGCTACAACAATTGGCTAATTTTTTGTATTTTCAGTAGAGATGGGGTTTTACCATGTTGGCCATGCTGGTCTCAAACTCCTGACTTTAGGTAATCCACCTGCCTTGGCCTTCCAAAGTGTTAGGATTGGAGCGTGAGCCACAGCGCCTGGCCCCACTCTTTATTAATTACGGGTAATAAACCTTAGTCCATCACTGACAGCAAAATGTTCACATTATGTTTGCTTTCTTTGTTGAACAACATTGCAACTGTCATTCATTTTAGTATAAGCCTAAGGAGGACACAGCTTGAATTTTAACATTTAAACAGATAATTTTGGGGTAGTTGAAATGTTTCTTTATTTGGTTAATTTGTACATATTTGTTCATGTTTATTCAGTGTGATCAGCAAGATTCTTTGAGACCCCCGTTTAAAACAGTAATCTGTGTATTCTTGGAACTTCTCAGGTAAAGGACTATAGCATAGCGTAAGTTGTAGCACATCAGATTTTTGCAGCTGTTGCATAATAGGTTATGTCCTCCGGTTAAAAGTAACAATGACTTGGAGTATTTTATATGGCTCTCTTTTTTTGGACAGATATTTCTTTTGCCTTACAGAAATATAAGGGTTTGAATTAAATATTTTATGCCACCTGTGTTGCTGAAACCTAAATCATATTTGTAGGGAAGAAGGATGAAGAGGGAGATATTTATGGTGAGTGTTCAACCTCTGAATTTGTCTTCATGGCTGACTTTGGGGATCAGTCATAAAATTGTACCTGTCTTCAGTCTGGTGTAACTTTTAAAGTGATTGAGATATATATTAACCCAGTTATTTATTCTTGGAGGTTATTATCACTTTAGAGCTTTCTTTGAAAATCTGTCGTTAATTGAGACATCTTGTTTGAAACAATGTGCAGCATAGCAGAGAAATCATAGGCCATCGTTTGAGTGACATTTATTATATGTGGTCCATGATCGTCGAAAGTCTACTCTGTCCATGTTTTTTGAGCATTTCTTACCTCGGGCCCCTATTTTTGTTAACTCGGGGTTTAGTCTGAAAGGCTAAAGGTGAGGAGATTGTGTGTTCCTTTAAAGGGGCCTAAGCTTGCCACATGGCGCATTTCATAGATTGTCATTGGCTCCCACTGCAGAGTAAATGGTGATGGCCCACCGTAGCAGGGCTACCCGTCCTCGGTCCTATGGTTAGACACCACCCATCTGGCAAGGATCATTGCTCCGGATTGACTCCAGACTATGGGCTTCAGGAAGCCCCTGGAGGAAAGATTTGTAGGAAGGATAGGGGGGTCACTCTGTCAAAGTGCATTTCCTTGAGTGACTTAGTTTTTGTTCAAATGGAAATTTAAATTATTTCTAACAGGAAAAAAATCACACAGAAGATATGCTATTATAGTGTGTTCATATCATTAAATTTATCTAATGAAATAGACTAGATAAACAGAGACTGTTTCTCCCTCCGATGGGGACGTGTTGGTGGTGGTCTCAGGAGAGGGCTGTGCGGAAAACTTGCCTCTGAGGCCCCCAGGCCTAAGGTACTCCATCCTCCCATGGAGGCTGTTTTCTATTGCACTGGAGGAATGGTTTTCCTCTTAGGACAATCATGGCTTGTAGGAGAGCAGGAGGCCGGAGACTGCAATGGTCAGGGGATTCCAAGTGGATCTACATGGCTGGGTTTAAGTCCCAGCTCTGCCAATTGTCAAGGCTATGATACTAGGCAAATACTTCTCCTGAGCCTCAGTTTATTCTGTAAAATAAGAGTGACAGGCCAGATGTGGTGGCTCATGCCTGTAATCCCAGCATTTTGGGAGGCCAGGGCGGGCAGATCACTTGAATCCAGGAAATTGAGACCGGCCTGGGGAACATGGCAAAACTCTGTCTCTACAAAAATTACAAAATTACCAGGCATGGTGGCACACACCTACAGTCCCAGTTACTCAGGAGTCTAGGGGGGAGGATCGCTTGAGCCTAGGAGGCGGAGGTTGTAGTGAGTTGAGGTCACGCTGCTGCATTGCTGCATTCCAGTCTAGGCGACAGAGCCAGACCCTGACTCAACTGATCTTGGCTCGCTGCAATCTCTGCCTCCCGGGTTCAAGCAATTATCCTGCCTCAGTTCCTGAGTTGCTGGGATTACAGGTGCCCACCACCATGCCTGGCTAATTTTAGTACTTTTTAGTAGAGACGGGGTTTCACCATGTTGCCAGGCTCGTCTTGAACTCCTGACGTCAGGTGATCCGCCCACCTCGGCCTCCCAAAGTGCTGGAATTACAGGCCTGTGAGCTACTGCACCTGGTCTAAAAAATTATTTTTAGAGAGACTGCATCTCATTCTGTTGCCTAGGCTGATCTTGAACTCCTGAAACCTGGATATTTTCTCTAGCTTTGTCTCATGTACAGCGGGTCCTCAACTTCATTTTGTTATAACCACTGATGAGAAAACAAATCAGCTGTCGACCAGGGCCATGGCCACTCTCTGGGTTTTGTTTGTATGTTCTTCTCCTGTCTGCAAGTTTTCTTTTGGTACTCAGGTTTCTTCCCACATCCTAAGCTATCCCCATCAGGTGAATTGGTGGGTGTCTGGTCGCAGTCTTGGTGAGGGTAGGCATACGTGACAGCTCCCTGCTATGGGATGGCGTCTTGGCTAAGATCGGTTTGTGCCTTGTGCCATGAGCCACTGGGATAGGTTCTGGCTACCCGAGACCCTGAAGTGGAATAAGCAGGTTGGAAAATGAGTATATACAGATTATCATCCAATAAAAATTCCTAAAACGTAAGATTATTAATTATATAAATGCATGACAATAAACGATGTGGTCTGAAAGCATGTAGTCACCATATATGTGATTATGACTGTATGGTGTGGTAGGAGGTAGTCCCTCCAATTGTGGCTTTGCGAACATTTATTTTTATTTTATTATTATTTTTTTTGAGATGGAGTCTCGCTTTGTAGCCCAGGCTGGAGTGCAGTGGCACGATCTCAGCTCACTGTAGGCTCTGCCTCCCAGGTTCAAGCAATTCTCCTGTCTCAGCCTCCTGAGTAGTTGGGACTATAGGCACGTGCCACCATGCCTGGCTAATTTTTGTATATTTAGTAGAGATGGAATTTCACCATATTGATGATCCACCCCTCTCGGCCTCCCAAAGTGCTGGATTACAGGCATGAGCCACCGCTCCCAGCCTATTCTTGGTTTATCGTAGCACCGCTACAATCGCCATCACGTACTCATTCACCAAAAATTCAGTAATTGCCTTGTTTTTATTAATCTTCAGTGGATATATAGCTCACATTTATTTTAATGTATAATATTAGAAATGTTTTTAATCTTTCTTTAGAAGTTTGGTGATGTTTTTGTAACCAGAAATATGCTGGAGGAATTTAACTCTGGTTTATATTAATTAGCCTGTGGTAAGATTCCTTTTGCTATTTGTAGGTTTGCTTAAAGACACAGTTTCTATTAAGTGAGGATTTACTGTACAGTTAATGTATTTTTTTTTTTTTGGCTCTGGAACTTCCTTTTGATGTCTTTTATGGCTTTTAGTTCCTTTGCTGGAATTCTCAACCTTGAGTTTTAATATCTTGTACATATTAATGATAGATATTTTTAGGGTTTACTCCTGGTGATTTCATTATCCTCATCCCTGTGTATCTGTTTCTGTGGTTGTGCTTTTTGGTCATGACTTTTCCTTCCTGTCTGCTTGGGTATTTTTTCATTGCTTATTGAATATTTTATTTTATTTTATTTTATTTTATTTTTGAGACAGAGTCTCACTCTGTCGCCCAGGCTGGAGTGCAGTGGCGCAATCTCAGCTCACTGCAACCTCTGCCTCCCTGGTTCAAGCGATTCTCCCGCCTCAGCCTCCCTAGTAGCTGGGATTAGATGTGCCTGCGACCACACCTGGCTTATTTTTGTTTTTTTAGTAGAGATGGGGTTTCACCATGTTGGCCAAGCTGGTCACGAAAGATCTTACTTTTAAGTCTTTAATCTATTTGATTTCATTTTTGTGTATGTGTGTGATAAGGGTCTAATTTCATTTTGCATGTGAATGTCGAGTTTTCCCAACACCACTCATGAAGAGACTGTCCTTTCTCCATTATGTGCTTTTGACACCTTTATCTAAAATTAGATAGCTTTAAATGTATGGTTTTATTTCTGAGCCATTGATTCTGTTCCTTTGGTCTATGTGGGGACCCACCTCTGATCTCACCTGGTTCCTGGTAGGATTCGGTCTCTACTAGGCTTGTGGCTGGAGTCTCCCTCAGTTCCTTGCCATGTGGTTCCCCCGGTAGGGTGGCCCACATCATGGTAGCTGGCTTCCTCATATAATGTGAGTATACATCAGGAAGACGGAAGTCACGGTCTGTGTCTTGAGACCTGATCTCACTTTTGCCAGACTCTGATAGAAGCAAGTCAGTAGATCAGCCCACCAGTATATCAGCCCTCACAAAGGGAGGGCTTTAGATGAGGCATGAATTCCTGATCGCAGGATGGTTGGGCCATCCTGGAGGTCTGCACACCTTACCTGTGGGAGTAAGATTTATTTCAGGCCTGCTTTCCTCAGTGCCAGGGGAGCTACTGGCCACTCTAGGCTGAGGTTCTCACAGCTGAGCCCCAGAGCAAACCTCCCCTCTAAGAGCCTCTTGTTGGAACTGTCTGAGTCCATGGCCAGGTAGAAGAAAGATGCCTCTTGTCTGTGAGCTGTACTCATTCTGGAGTCTGCCTACATAGGAGCTGCAAGAATGGGTTCAGTAAAGACAGGTCTCACAAGGAGAATCCGGGTGCTGTTGCAAGGAGGGCCAGGGGCTCCAGTGAGGCACAAACAACTGAGGCATTGGCATCAGGTTCCCATTGATGAGGCAGTTATCTGTAGTGTTTGTCTGTCTCTTTTCCAGGGCTCCCCAGAATCTGTTTCTTTTTTCTTTTTTCTTTTTTCTTTTTGTCATGGAGTCTCATTCTATGGCCCCGGCTGGAGTGCAGTGGCACGATATCAGCTCACTGCCACCTCCGTCTACTGGGTTTCAGTGATTCCCCTGCGTCAGCCTCCTGAATAGCTAGAACTCCAGACGTGAGGTACCACACCAGGCTAATTTTTGTATTTTTAGTAGAGATGGGGTTTTGCCCTGTTGGCCAGACTAGTCTCAAACTCCTGACCTCAAATGATCTGCCCACCTCGGCCTCCCAAAGTGCTGGGATTACAGGTATGAGCCACTGTGACTGGTCCCAAATCTGTTTCTCAGCTCCTTTAAGGAAACTTGTGGTATTGATTAAAAGTGCATGTATTATGCATTTTAATTTGCAATATTAGTGTTTTCTGCTTTATAACATGGGATATGTTTCTTCCAGTCATTAAATGTATCCCTCAATGAAGTTAGATAGCTTTCTTCTTGGCTCTGCAACTTTTTAATATTATAATTATTCCTGGGTATTTTGTTTTTGGATGGATATTGTGAAAATGATTTAATTTTTCATTTTTTTGACCACATTATTGATCATGTACAGGAAAGCTATTGATATAATATTTTTTCTATTGATGTTCATGGGGGCAAAGTGTGATGAATTTGTATGTGTCTTTCTGTTACCTTGTGGAACTGGTGCAGCCACCGTCAGGTGTCTTCAGCATTCCTACCTGTCTCGGTGCTTCTGACCTTTGACTAGTTAATCATGATGCTGGTTATGGAGCTACGATGTACATGTGGGTAAAAACTTGTTCAGTTAGAGTGGGCGTTAACCTTCTCAAGTGCGTTCCTGAGGCAGTGTGGCCAGTGATATGTGCAGGTTTCTAACGTGTCCATGTGTGGCTTTGTCTCCAGTTCCCCATTAGTGGATGTTTTCAATGTGCCTGGTAATAAATATCTACAAATGAGATTGGTTGTAATGTTCTTGTTCTGTGGCCTCATTTTCAGATTTTTGTATTGTTATTATACTTATTAAAACCTCTCCTCTTCCATAGTGTTATTTGGCCCCCATCTTGGTGTTTTCTTACTTTTGTGCTGGAACATCACCTGCATTTCAGCTAGGAAGCCACTGCCTGGGGGCCAGACCCTGCCCACTGCCTGTTCTTGTCAGTAGTTTTTTTTGTTTTTGTTTTTGTTTTTGTTTTTGAGACGGAGTCTTGCTCTGTCGCCCAGGCTGGAGTGCAGTGGTGTGATCTTGGCTCGCTGCAAGCTCCGCCTCCCGGGTCTACACCATTCTTCTGCCTCAGCCTCCCAAGTAACTGGGACTACAGCCACCTGCCACTATACCCGGCTAATGTTTTGTATTTTTAGTAGAGACGGAGTTTTGCCGTGTTAGCCAGGATGGTCTCCATCTACTGACCTTGTGATCCATCTGCTTTGGCCTCCCAAAGTGGTGGGATTACAGGCGTGAGTCACGGCACCTGGCCTCTTGTTAGTAGTTTTTTTATTGGAACATTGTTTTATTAGAATTCAACCATGATGATTTGTTTACAATCATCTTTGGCTTCTTTCTTGCCACAGTGGCATAGCTGAGAACTTGTGATAAGGACTCGAGGACCCTCAAGCCTGAATTATTTATGGGGAAGCCCTTTAAGAAGAAGTGTTCGACCCTCTGCTTGCATCTCCCTGACCCCTCCCGGGCCTGTTCAGTCTAGACTGCAGGACACTTGCTTCAGCACTTTTCTTACCCTGCAAAATTCCTGCCCTTACAGTTTATACTTCAGTGGGGGAATAATAGGCAATAAAGAATAAGTATAGTGTACGGTAAATTAGAATGTGGGAGAAGAGTCAAGCTGGGAGGAGTGAGCGGAAGTGGGAGGCTCACACAGGTCACACTGAGGTTCTGGGTTTGTGCCCAGTCTGGCTGCTCTTCCACCTGTGTGCTGGCCCCACATTTCTTCCCCACAGGGACCTTCCAGAGTAACTGGACGGTCTTCACATCTCCTTTCATCAGTGCTCTCCTTGGTGGCCTATGGATCCCCAGAGGAAGAGTCTCCTGGACTGAGCACATGGGCGTGGTCACCACAAGGCCATGTGACCAAAGTGTTGCGTGACTGGGAGGGGAAGCTGGAGGAGGAGTTGTGGGAGACAGTGTGGGTGGGCACCATCTCCTTTCTGCACAGTCTCTTTCTTGCTTAGGAGTTTGCACCTGTCGTTTGGGCAATGAGTGCAACTTCAGGGTTACGAGAATTGTGGTCACTTGTGCATTTTTTTGAAAAGATGGCAGTAATAGGACCTTCTTCCAGGGCTGCAACTGAACTTAAATCAGTGGCATTTGTAAAGCCTGGGCCTCAGTGAGCAGTAGAAAGATTTGCTAAATGAAGCAAAGTTATCATATTCAAATTTGTAGTTCTCCGCCAGGCACGGTGGCTCACGCCTGTAATCCCAGCACTTTGGGAGGCTGAGGCGGATGGATCACCTGAGGTCAGAAGTTCGAGACCAGCCTGCCAACATGGCAAAATCATGTTTCTACTAAAAATACAAAAAATTAGTCAGGCGTGGTGGCAGGTGCCTGTAATCCCAGCTATTTGGGAGATTGAGGCAGAAAAATCGCTTGAACTTGGGAGGTAGAGGTCGCACCATTGCACTCCAGCCTGGGTAACAAGAAACTCTGTCTCAAAAAAAGAAAAGAAAAGAGAAGAAGAAAACCACAAATTTTTAGTTCTCATTTTTAATTTCTTTGGCTTTTTCTAGCAGTGATGTTTTTTGGGAACACGTGTTTTAATTTTATTGCCGCTACTAATGGTATAGTTTAATCAAAGATAGAAGAGAATAGTTAACTTTTATTTCCAGTAACTACAAACAAAAATGGTTGAGCATGGTTTTTCTAAGAAAAATTAAGGGTAGTTCTAGCTGAGTACATTTGCCATCAGTTCATGCATTGATTTTTTTTGGCAGCTTGATTTCTTGGTAGGTTTGCATAATAGCAATTTCAGCAACTCATTTAAAAAATATAACAATTTATGTTTTGATGCTCATTATCAAGTTCTTGTAGGTGATAGCCTATGTGCTACAAAAGGTAAGGAAGAAAGACTCCTGTGAATGACATGTTTCAGGTGGTGTAATGAATAATTTTTTTAAGTCCGTATTTGTGGTTGTATGATTGACTAAACATTAACCTGTAAGATTGACTTAATATTAAATCACAATGAAGCTGTAATTGGATGTACATTCTTGTGTTGATAATTGTGTTCATCGATTAAGTTGTTGGATGACCTTGGACCATCTTAATGTTGAAAGTGACAGTGGAGAACTGAACTGGCATAGGACAGGACATGGGAGGTTACAAACCAGGGCCTCGGATTGTGCGAGGCTCACACAGGATTGTCAGGAGCGCGGTAGAGGCAATTTTTTGCTGTGCAGATAGGTATTAAATTTTTTGCTTGGTTTTTTTTGTTTTATTATATTGTGTTTATTTTTCCGAATATATTTGATCCAAGGTTGTTTGAATCCAAGGATGCAGAGGACTGACTTTATTAGAAACGATTTCTGTGAGCAACAATATAATAGGATTTATAAAGCTGAGTGCAACAGCAGGCATTGTTGTAGTCCCTGTGCAGGGCTGTGTGTGGGCGCGCTGCATCCTTGGGCATTGTCCATCTGTGATGGGGCCCAACTTGCCAGAGTTCCACTGAGGCAGGACTCAACACTAGGCAGTGAACAGATCCCGTTTCTGAGGTGTCTTCTACATGTTCTTCTGCCATGGGGATGAGAAGCAACCTCGGCTCCACCCATCTCCACCAATGTGTAAAGCCAATTTCCTACTGAAGGCAGAGAACGCCACCACCTCCCACTTGCAGTCCCTGATCCTGTGCAGTTTACACAGTGTCCCTTCATTCATAAGTTGTCATGGTGAAGAAAGAAGTCAGTAGAAAAGTGACCCTCTTATGGAGTTATGAAATGGGGTTGTCATGGGGAACAATGATCTGCAGGGGACCTGGGGGCTGGCATGGCCTTAACACTAAGCAAGTGAGAAGGCAGCCATCCTTTGACAGCTACTGTTTGTCCAGCGCGCAGGTAAGTTAGTCCCAGTGACTCCAGTAGACCACGATGGTGATAACGCAAGAGGGGCACTAACTTGAAATAGTGGCCTTACATGTGCTGCACTAAGAACTTCACAGAAACTCACTCAGACCAATGTTCAGAGACAGGGAGCATCCCTATGAGAAACAGAAGAAGCTGAAGATGAGGAGCTGATCGCCTCACACTGTACAGTAGTCCCCTCTCATCCTCTGAGATGTGTTCCAAGACCCCAGAGGATGCCTGAAACCATAGCTAATACTGACCTCTAGATATACTGCTTTTTTCCTATACATACATACCTATGTTAAAGGTTAATTATGAAATTAAAGCACAGTGACAGATCAACAAGAGTGAAGTAGAACAATTAGGACAATATGCCAGTGTCACTACTCATTTGTTTTGGGGCATTATTTATTTATGAGGCAGGATCTAATTCTGTGTCTGAGGCTGGAATGCAGTGGCATAATCATGGTTCACTGCAGCCTTGATTCTCCTGGGCTCAAGCAATACTCCCACCTGAGCCTCCGTGGTAGCTGGGGCCACAAGCATGCACCACCAGGCCTGGCTAATTTTTTTTTTTTTTTGAGACAGAGTCTCACTCTGTTGCCCAGGCTGGAGTGCAGTGGCCCAATCTTGGCTCACTGAAACTTCCACCTCCTGGGTTTAAGCGATTCTCCTGCCTCAACTTCCTGAGTAGGCGTGAACCACCGTGCCCAGCTAATTTTTGTATTTTTTAGTAGAGACAGAGTTTCACCATATTGGCCAGGCTGGTCTCGAACTCCTGACCTCATGATCCGCCTGCCTCGACCTCCCAAAGTGCTGGGATTACAGGCGTGAACCACTGTGCCCAGCCTGGCTAATTTGTAAAAACAATTTTTTGTAGAGATGGACTCACACTATGTTGCCCAGGCTGGTCTCAAACTCCTATGCTCTACGTGATCCTAGGCTCGTTTTGGCCTCCTAAAGTGCTGGGAATACAGGCTAGAGCCATTGTGTCCAGTAATGCTGGACAAATGGATAATTGATGTCCCTGGTAGGATAGAGCAGGACAGCAAGGAATGGTGTAAGATTTCATTGTGCTACTCAGAATTGCCTGCAATTGAAAAGTTATAAATTGTTTACTTATGGAATTTTCCATTGAGTACTTTTGGAGGCAGCTCCTCACCTTATCCTCAAGTGTCTTACCCACGTGGTGTTAGTCCCCTGTCATAGTTGAGCTAGCTTGCAGACTTGGCCTTAGTCCTCCTGGGGGGTTCCCTATTGATTTACCAGCCTGGTGTTAATTCAATAGTTTTTTATTCTTCTGGATTTAAACAACATTTTTTTCAAAAACCTGTCCTTCCTCACCAGGGCATATTAACCTTACTGTCTTAATCACCTTATCCTCATGGTATTACCAATCTGGCTTAATCCATGTGACCTTATTAAACAAACACCTAGCCTTACTCACTCAATCTTAGTTTTCTGGCCTGACATACCTGGCCTTGCCCACCTCATTTCACCACTCTGGCCTGAACCTATTAGCCTTCCCTACCTGGCCTAGCCCTCTTTGCATTCACCACATGGCCTTAAAAACCTGGAGTAGCCATCGAGTGTTGCCATCTGGTCTGACCGACCATACGTAACCCACATGGCCTTCACAATTGGTTTACACGGTGGTCCGTAACTTTCTGGTTTTATATACCTGGTCTTACCCACTTGGCATAAGGCCCCTGGGTTTACCTTTCTAGGTGTACTCCCCTGAACTTATCCCTGCTGTTACTCTCTAGATATCCCTCCTGTCCTCCTGTGACTGAGACACCTTGCATTACCCATTTGGACTTAACCAACTGGCCCTAACCTCATGGCCTTACCAACCTGGATTACCAACTTAGATTATCTACCTGGACTTGCCACCTAGTGTTAAACTTCTGTTCTTAGTCATATGGCCTTAGTCTCCTTGCCTGAACTACCTATCTTTGACTTCTTAGCATTACATAATTGGAGTTACCACCTAGCTTTATCCAGTAGGCCTTAAACTGCTGGCCTAATCCACCTGGCCTTTTAAATTCCTTGACTTCCGGACTTGGTCTTAACCTAGAATTACCCATCTATCTGCCTTGTTAACCTGCTGGCCTTACTCACTTAGTGTTAATCCCCAGGTCTTATATACTTGGCTTACCCATCTGGCCTTACCCTACTGGGTATTCATGCCATGGCCTTGCCTACCAGAATTAGCTAACTGAACTTACCAACCCAGCCTGACCCAGTTGCTCTTCATAATTAGTCTCAACCTTCTGATCTCACTCACCTGTCCTCTCTACCTGCTTTAACATAGTGTCATTATCCTCTGGCTACCCCTGGCTGTACTTTCCTAGCTTTCACCTATTGGCCTTACCACATGGCCTTATTAACCTCCTGGCTTTACTCACTAGGCCTTAACCACCTGGGCTAATTAAACTTATGGCCATGCTCACCTGCCTTAGTCACCTGCCTGGCCTCACCAAGCATGACTTAATTTGGTGGATTTACATCCATAAGGTGTTAACCAGCTAGCTGTATTCCGTTGGCCATGACTTCCTCCCTTCCCCTCACCGTGTTCTTCACCCAGAGATTTGCCTCCTGTCATTATTTACCTGGCTTACCAACTTGGGCTTAATCCTAAGGCCTGGGTATTTCCCTGTTAATTTACTGGCAAGGTGATAACCAAATGGTTCTTATTCAGCTGGATTTTAACACCTGGTTTTAATAACCTGATTGTAGTCACCAGACTTATTAATCTTATTGCCTTAATCACCTTAACCTCATGGTATTACAAATCTGACTTTATCCATCTGGCCTTATTAAATACTCATTAAATACTCACCCAGTCTTAATACTTGTTAATTACTTTTTAAATACTTATTAATTACTCACCCAGTCTTTCCTGGCCTAAGACACCCATCCTTACCCCCTGGCCATAACTTCCCACTATTATCACCTGTTCTTAACTACCTGGCTTTAATTTGCTGTCCTTAATTGCCATTCAGTATTCACTTGATCTTACTGATGAAGTCTTACTTCCCTGCCAATACTCCTTGGACTCACCCACCTCATTTTACTGGAATGGCCAAACCCCAGTATTCTCTGCCTCCTAGGCTAACCCTATTGGCCTTATTCTTGTGTAGTTAACAACCTGGAGTAAGCAGCTAGTTTTCTCACCTGGTCTTACAGAGCGTAAATGAACCACATGGCCTTCACACATGGTTTACACAGCTGTTCTTAACCTTCTAGTTGTGTCTACCAGGACTTAACCCCCTGGATTTACCTCCCTAGGTTCACTCTCCTAGACTTACCCTCTTTACTTACTCTTAGATTTCCCCTGCCTGGACATAGACACCTTGCATTACCCATCTGGATTTACCCACCTGGCCTTAACCTCATGGCCTTACTATCCAGCATTACCAACTTAGCTTACCTCCCTGGCCTTTCTGCCTGGCCTTAATGTTCCATTTTCACTCACACGGCCTTAACCTTCTGGCCTAATGTGCCTAGGTCTAACCTCTTAGTCTTACTCACTTAAACTCAGCCACCTAGTTGTACTGAGGGAAAGCTTAACTTACTGGCCTTATCCATCTGGCTTTTTAAATGGCTTGGCTTCCCAACCTGGCCTTAACGTTACTGTCTTGCCAACTTAGATTTACCCACCTGCGTTATGAACTTCCTGGCCTCACTCATTCAGTATTAATCCCCTGGCCTTGTGCATCTGGCTTACCCAACTGGCTTTACCCTATTGGCTTTAACATCATGTCCTTAGCAACCAGAGTCACCCAACTGATCTTACCTACCCGGTCTTACCCAGTTGGCCTTCACAGTTAGTCTCAACTTTCTGGACTTACTTAGCTGTCCCACCCCTACTGGCCTTAACCTAGTGTCATTATCTGCTGTCCCAGCCCCTGGCTTTACTTTCCTGGCCTTTGCCTGTTAGTCTTCCCACATGGCTATATTTTCTCGGCCTTATCTACTTGGCCTTGTACAACTACTGGCCTCACCCAGTAGGCCTTCTGCAACAGACATTATTAACCTGGTGGATTTACATCCATAAGGTGTTAACCAGCTAGCTGTATTCCTAGCCTAATAGCCATACTCACTTGCCATATTCACCTGCCTGGCCTCAGCCAGCATAACATGACTTAATCTGCTGGCTTCATACCCATATGGTGTTGATTACTTTTTATTCATCTGGCCTTTACCGCCTCGCTTTCTCCACACTGTCTTGCCCACCTAGTGTTAGTTTCCTGTCATTATTTAGGTGGCTTGGCAACTTGACATTAATCCTCCTGCTAATTCCTCCATTGGTTTTGCCGGCCTGGGGTTCCCCAAATAGTCTTTTCTTTGGCCAAATTTAAATGCCTAGTTTTAACAATCTGGCCTTACTCACCAGACCTTATTAACCTCATTGCCTTAATCACCTTACCCTCATGGCATTATTAAACACACTTCATCCATGTGACCCTATGAAACTCCTGGCCTTACTGACCCAGTCTTAATTTCCTGGCCTAACTAATGGTATTGGCCTTATCTAACAGGCCATAACTTCTCGACAGTATCCACCTGTTCTTACCCACGTGGCTTTAATTTGCTGGCCTCAATCAGCTGTCAAGACCTACCTGGTCTTGCCCATGACTACTCACTGCCCTTTCTTTACCCCCTGGTCTTACCCACCTCATTTAATCACCCTTGACAGAAGCCATTAGCTTTCTACAATTGGCCTAAACCTATGGACCTTAACCCCATAGTCTCAACAACATGGATTACCTACCTAGTTTTCCCAGCTAGTCTCACCTATCATGGGTTTCATGCTTAGTTTACACAGATGTCCTTAACCTTCCAGTTTTATTTACCAGGGCTTAGCCCCAGGTCTTACCTTCCTAAACTTACATCCCTAGGTTTCCTCCCCTGGACTTTTTTCCCTGCCCTTATTACCTAGATTTACCCCCGCACCCGGACATAACACACCTTACATTTCCCACTTAGACTTTCCCATCCAGCCTTCACCTCATGGCCTCAATAGCTTACCAACCTGGCCTTCTCACCTGGCCTTACACTTCCATTCTTAGTCAGATGGCCTCAACCTCCTAGCCTAATGTGCCTAGTGTTAACCTAGTTAAGCCTTACCTAGTTAGAGTTATACAGCTAACTGTATTAGGTGGCTGTAACTTTACTGGCTTTACTCACCTGGCTTTTTCAATTGCTTGGCTTCCTGACTCAGCATTAACCTCATGGTTTTGCCAAAATAAATGTACCCACCTGCCTTATTAATCCCCTGACGTTACTCATTCAGCATTAATCTGCTGGCCTTATGCACCTGGCTTACCCACCTGCCCTTACCCAGCTGGTCTTAACCTCATGTCCTTACCAACCCAAATCACCCAACTGATTTTATCTACCCAGCCTTATCTATTTGACCTTCACGATTAGTCCCAACTTCTGGTCTTACATCTCCCAGCCCTACTGGCCTTAACCCAGTGGCATTATCCTTAGTCCTGACCCTTGGCCTTACTTTCCTGGCCCTCAACTATTGACCTTCCCCTGTAGCCTTATTTATCTGGCCTTACCCACTAGTCTTTTCCCACCCAAACTTATAAACCTTAGAGCAACACTCAACAGCTGTATTCACCTGCCTGGTCTCAGACAGAATGACTTAATCTGCTGGCCTCATGCCCATTTGATGTCAACCCCCTAGTTTTATTCAGCTTGACTTAACCTCCTCGCCTTCCTTTCATTGTCTTACCCACCTAGTATTAGCCTCCTGTCATTATTTGGTTGGCTTGCCGACTTGGCCTTAATTCTCCTGCATGTTTCTCCAATTAATTTACCAGCCTGGTGTTACCTAAATAGTCTTTTATTCAGCTGGATTTATACACCTGGTTTTAACAACCTGTCCACACTCAGCCAAAGTTACTAACCTTCTTTCCTTCATCACTTTATCTTGTCCACATGGTATTAAGAGCCAGGCATTATCCTTCTGACCTTATTAACCTCCTGGCCTTACTCACCCAGACTTAATTGCGTGTCCTAAAAGTCCTGGTCTTACACATCTGGCCATAAGTTCCCACCCACCATTATCCACCTGTCCTTACCCACCTGGCTTTAATTTGCTGGCCTCAATCTCTGGTCATGACCCACCTGATCTTGCCCCCGAAGGCCTTTGTCCCCTTCCTTTACTCACTGGCCTTGTCCCACTCTTGTTACCACCCTGATCAGACCCCATTAGTCTTCCTCACCAGACCTAACCCTATGGGCCTTAACCTGATGGCCTTAACAACCTGCATTAGCCACCATGTTTTCCCACCTGGTCTTACCGATCATGCATGACCCAAATGGCCTTCATATTGGTTTACACAACTGTCCTTAATCTTCTGGTTTTATCTACCATGACTTAATCCCTGGATTTACCTCCCTAGGTTTACTCCCCTAGACTAATCTGTCTGCCCTTATTCCCTATATTTACCTCCTACCTTTGGACTTCAAAACATTGCGTTAGCCACCTGGACTTACCCACATTGCCTTAAACTCATGGGTTTACCAACCTGACGACTAACATAGCTTACCAACCTGGCCATCCCACCTGGCCTTTACCTTTTCTTCTTCTTCTTCTTGTTTTTATTATTATACTTTAGGTTCTAGGATACATGTGCAGAACATGCGGGTTTGTTACGTAGGTATACACATTCCATGCTGGTTTGCTGCACCTATCAACCCATCATCTACACTGGGTATTTCTACTAATGCTATCCCTCCCCTAGTTCCCCACCCTCTGACAGGCCATGATGTATGATGTTTCCCTCCCTGTTTCCATGTATTCTCATTTTTCAACTCCCAATTATGAGTGAAAACATGTAGTGTTTGGTTTTCTGTTCTTGTGTTAGTTTGCTAAGAATGATGGTTTCCAGCTTCATCCATGTCCCTGCATAGGACATGAACTTATCCTTTTTTATGGCTGCATAGTGTTCCATGGTATAAATGTGCCACATTTTGCTTATCCAGTCTATCATTGATGGACATTTGGGTTGATTCCAAGTCTTTGCTATTTTGAACAGTGATACAATAAACATATGTGTGCATGTATCTTTATAGTAGAATGATTTATAATCCTTTGGTTATATCCCCAGTAATGGGATTTCTGGGTCAAATGATATTTCTAGTTCTAGATCCTTGAGGAATTGTCATACTGTCTTCTACAATGGTTGAACTAATTTACACTCCCACCAACAGTGTAAAAGCATTCCTATTTCCCCACAGCCTCTCCAGCATCTGTTGTTTCCGGACTTTTTAATGATTGCCATTCTAACTGATGTGAGATGGTATCTCATTGTGGTTTTGATTTGCATTTCTCTAATGACCAGTGATGATGAGTTTTTTTCATATGTTTGTTTTTTTCTTGTAAATTTGTTAAAGTTCTTTGAAGATTGTG
The DNA here is from genome assembly GCF_009764315.1 of Trachypithecus francoisi. Taxonomy (NCBI): domain Eukaryota; kingdom Metazoa; phylum Chordata; class Mammalia; order Primates; family Cercopithecidae; genus Trachypithecus; species Trachypithecus francoisi. The sequence continues at coordinate 54,780,872 of NW_022681458.1, read as the reverse complement.
GATATTAGCCCTTTGTCAGATGGATAGATTGCAAAAATTTTCTTCCATTCTGTGGGTTGCCTGTTCACACTGATTGTAGTTTCTTTTGCTGTGCAGAAGCTCTTTAGTTTAATTAGATCCCTGTTGTCAGTTTTGGCTTTTGTTGCCATTGCTTTTGGTAATTTAGTCATGAAGTCTTTGCCCATGCCTATATCCTGAATGATATTGCCTAGGTTTTCTTCTAGGGGTTTTCTAGTTTTAGGTCTTACGTTTAAGTCTTTAATCTGTCTTGAGTTAATTTTTGTATAAGGTGTAGGGAGAAGATCTAGTTTCAGCTTTGGGTAGCCAGTTTTCCCAATACCATTTTTTAAATAGGGAATCCTTTTCCCAGTGCTTGTTTTTGTCAGGTCTGTCAAAGATCAGATGGTTGTAGATGTGTGGCATTATTTCTGAGGCCTCTCTTCTGTTCCATTGGTCTATGTATCTGTTTTGATACCAGTACCATGCTGTTTTTGTTACTGTAGCCTTGTAATATAGTTTGAAGTCAGGTAGCATAATTCCTCCAGCTTTGTTCTTTTTTCTTAGGGTTGTCTTGGCTACCCAGGCTCTTTTTTGGTTCCATATGAAATTTGAAGTAGGTTTTTTCAATTCTGTGAAGAAAGTCAGTGGTAGCTTGTTGGGGATAGCATTGAATCTATAAATTACTTTGGGTCGTATGGCCATTTTCACGATATTGATTCCTCCTATCCATGAGCATGGAATGGTTTTCCATTTGTTTGTGTTTTCTCTTATTTTCTTGAGCAGCAGTTTATAGTTCTCCTTGAAGAGGTCCTTCACATCCCTTGTAAGTTGGATTCCTAGGTATTTTATTCTCTTTGTAGCAATTGGGAATGGGAGTTCACTCATGATTTGGCTCTCTGTTTGTCTGTTATTGGTGTATAGGAATGCTTGTGATTTTTGCACATTGATTTTGTATCCTGAGACTTTGCTGAAGTTGCTTATCAGCTGAAGGAGATTTTGTGCTGAGACAATGGGGGTTTTCTAAATATACAATCATGTCATCTGCAGACAGAGACAATTTGACTTCCTAGTTTCCTAATTGAATACCATTTATTTCTTTCTCTTACTTGACTGTCCTGGCTAGAACTTCCAATACTATGTTGAATAGGAGTGGTGAGAGAGGGCATCCTTGTCTTGTTCCAGTTTTCAAAGGGAATGCTTCTGGTTTTTGCACATTCAGTATGATATTGGCTATGGGTTTGTTATAAATAGCTCTTATTATGAGATATGTTCCATCAATATTTAGTTTATTGAGAGTTTTTAGCATGAAGAGCTGTTGAATTTTGTTGAATTCCTTTTTTGCATCTGTTGAGATAATCATATGATTTTTGTCATTGGTTCTGTTTATGTGATGGGTTACATTTATTGATTTGCATATGTTGAACCATACTTGCATCCCAGGGATGAAGCTGACTTGATCGTGGTGGATAAGATTTTTGATGTGCTGCTGGACTCAGTTTGCTAGTATTTGACTGAGAATTTTTGCATGGATGTTCATCAGGGATATTGGATTGAAATTTCCTTTTTTGTCTTGGTGTGTATCTTCACCAGGTTTTGGTATCAGGATGATGCTGGCCTCACAGAATGAGTTAGGGAGGATTCCCTCTTTTTCTATTGCTTGGAATAATTTTAGAAGGAATGGTACCAGCTCCTCTTTGTACCTCTGTTAGAATTTGGCTGTGAATCTGTCCAGTTTTGAACTTATTTTGGTTGGTAGGCTATTAATTGCTGCCTCAATTTTAGAAGTTGTTATTGCTCTATTCAGAGATTCGACTTCTTCCTGGTTTAGTCTGGGAGGGTGCATGTGTCCAGGAATTTATCCATTTCTTCTAGATTTTCTTTTTCTTTCTTTTTTTCTTTTCCTCTTTCTTTTTTTCTTTTTCTTTCTTTTTTTTTTTTTTTGAGACAGAGTCTTACTCTGTCACCCAGGTTGGAGTGCAGTGGCATGATCTTTGCTCACTGCAAGCTCCGCCTCCTAGATTCACGCCATTCTCCTGCCTTAGCCTCCTGAGTAGCTGGGACTACAGGCGCCCACCACCATGCTGGCTAATTTTTTCTGTACTGTTTTAGTAGAGATGGGGTTTCACCATGTTAGCCAGGATAGTCTCTATCTCCCCTGACCTTATGATCCACCTGCCTTGGCCTCCCAAAGTGCTGGGATTACAGGTGTGAGCCACTGCACCAGGCCTAGATTTTCTAGTTTATTTGCATAACGGTGTTTATAGTACTCTCTGATGGTAGTTTGTATTTCTGTGGGGTCGGTGGTGATACCACCCTTTATCTTGTTGGGGATAGAATTTTGTGTGTGTGTTTCTGTTTGATTCTTCCTTCTCTGTTTTCTTCTTTATCAGTCTGGCTAGTGGTCTATCTATTTTGTTGATCTTTTCAAAAACCCAGCTCCTGGATTAATTTTTTTTTTTTTGAGGGGTTTTTCGTGTCTCTATTGCCTTCAGTTCTCCTCTGATCTTAGTTATTTCTTGTCTTCTGCTAGCTTTTGAATTTGTTTGTTCTTGCTTCTCTAGTTTAATTGTGATGTTAGGGTGTTGATTTTAGATCTTTCCTGCTTTCTCTTGTGGGCATTTAGTGCTATAAATTTTTCTCTAGACACTGCTTTAAATGTGTCCCAGATATTCTGGTACATTGTGTCTTTGTTCTCGTTGGTTTCAAAGAACTTTGTGAAGCATACACAAGTATCAATATCTGAATCAATCATGTGGAAGAAAGGATATCAGAGATTGAAGATCAACATAATGAAATAAAGCAAGAAGACAAGATTAGAGAAAAAAGAGTGAAAAGAAATGGACAAAGCCTCCAAGAAACTATGGGACTCTGTGAAAAGACCAAATCTACATTTGATTGGTGTACCTGAAAGTGATGGAGAGAATGGAACCAAGTTGGAAACACTCTTCAGGATATTATCCAGGAGAACTTCGCCAGCCTAGGAAGACAGGCCAACACTCAAATTCAGGAAATACAGAGAACATCACAAAGATAATCCTTGAGAAGGGCAACCCCAAGACACATAATAGTCAGATTCACCAAGGTTGCAATAAAGGAGAAAATGTTAAGGGCAGCCAGAGAGAAATGTCAGGTTACCCTCAAAGGGAATCCCATCAGACTAAGAGCAGATCTCTAGGCAGAAACCCTATAATCCAGAAGAGAGTGGGGGCCAATATTCAACATTCTTAAAATAATTTTCAACCCAGAATTTCATATCCAGCCAAATTAAGCTTCATAAGCGAAGGAGAAATAAAATCATTTACAGACAAGAAAATGTTGAGAGATTTTGTCACCACCAGGCCTGCCTTACAGGAGCTCCTGAAGGAAGCACCTAAACATGGAAAGGTACAACTGGTACCAGCCACTGCAAAGCATGCCAAATTGTAAAGATCATCGATGCTCTGAAGAAACTGCATCAACTAATAGGCAAAATAACCAGCTAGCATCATAAGACAGGATCAAATTCACACATAACAATATTAACCTTGAATGTAAATGGACTGAATGCCCCAATTAAAATATGTAGACTGGCAAATTGGATAAAGGGTCAAGACCTTTTGGTGTGCTGCATTCACGAGACCCATCTCATGTCCAAAGACACACATAGGCTCAAAATAAAGGGATGGAGGAATATTTGCCAAGCAAATGGAAAGGAAAAAAAGGGTGGGGGGGGATTACAATCCGAGTCTCTGATAAAACAGACTTTAAACCAACAAAGATCAAAAAAGATAAAGAAGACCATTACATAATGGTAAAGGGATCAATGCAACAAGAAGAGCTAACTGTCCTAAATATATATGCACCCAATACAGGAGCACCCAAATTCATAAAGCAAGTTCTTAGAGACATATAAAGAGATTTAGACTTTCACACAATAATAGTGGGAGACTTTAACACCCCACTGTCAATATTAGACAGATCAATGAGACAGAAAATTAACGAGGATATCCAGGACTTGAACTCAGCTCTGGACCAAGAAGACCAAATAGACATCTACAGAAATCTACACCCCAGATCAACAGAATATACATTTTTCTCAGCACCACATCACACTTATTCTCAAATTGACCACATAATTAGAAGTAAAACACTCCTCAGCAAATGCCAAAGAATGGAAATCATAACAAACCATCTCTCAGATCACAGTGCAATCAAATTAGAACTCAGGATTAAGAAGACACTCAAAACTGCACAACTACATGGACACTGAACAACCTGCTCCTGGATGACTACTGGGTAAATAACGAAATTAAGGCAAAAATAAAGAGGCTCTTTGAAACCAATGAGAACAAAAACACAATATAACAGAATCTCTGGGACACATTTAAAGCAGGGTGTAGAGGCAAATATAGCACTATGTGCCCACAAGCAAAAGCAGGAAAGATCTAAATTGATACCCTAACATCACAATTAAAAGAACTGGAGAAGCAAGAGCAAAGATATTCAAAAGGTAATTGGCTTTCTTCTCTGATTTCCACCTAACAAAATCTCTGTCCTGTTTACTTCTTCTCTCTCCAGACCTCTTTGATCTTGCCTTTGCTGTAAACTCTATGCTGTTAAGTGGTAAGTGTCTTAAACAGTGAGTTTCTGGAGTTCCCTTCCTTGACTCCTGGCTCTTCTTAAATATGTCTGTTTATTTGAAAATTCAGGTAATACATTTTTAATTTCTGGAGGATTAAAAATGGCATTGAGAGGCCGGGCACGGTGACTCACACCTGTAATTTCAGCACTTTGGGGGGCCGAGGCAGGAGGATCACCTGATGTCGGGAGTTTGAGACCAGCCTGACCAACTTGGAGAAGCCCCATCTCTACTAAAAATACAAAAACTAGCCGGGCGAGGTGGCCGGCGCCTGTAGTCCCAGCTACTCGGGAGGCTGAGGCAGGAGAATGGCGTAAACCCGGGAGGCGGAGCTTGCAGTGAGCTGAGATCTGGCCACTGCACTCCAGTCCGGCGACAGAGCGAGACTCTGCCTCAAAAAAAAAAAAAAAAAAAAATACAAAATTAGCTGGACACGGTGGCACATACTTGTAATCCCAGCTACTCTGGAGGCCGAGGCAGGAGAATAGCTTGAACCTGGGAGGTGGAGGTTGCAGTGAACAGAGATCCCACCATTGCACTCCTGGGCAACAAGAGCGAAACTCAATCTCAAAAAAATTTAAAAATGGCAGAGACATTGTTGTAATGGTGATTTAATATTTGTATGGCTTTCTTTTAACATGGAATGTTTCATTCTTGAAAAAGTTTATTTTAACCATCACATCGGCTCTTCTGTTATTTCAAACACTAGATGTCTCTCTAGTGCCAGTCTCATTCTGCTTACTATTCGGGAAGTCTAGTTCAGCCTAGAATTGTCCTGGATTCAGAGTAAGGAGATGTCAATTTGACAGTGTTAGCTCTGAGAAGACCCTAGCATTTTCAATAATGTGTACCCTCTCAGATTCTATGTGGCTAAATTTCAGCAATGATCCTTTCCTACTTGCAGAAACAATGAGAACACTACTTTATCTTTGTATAGTAGTAGAATGTTTTTAGAGCCATCTAACATGTGTTCATGTGTTCTGTCCTCACAGCAACCTTGCAGGCCAGGTACTAGTATTTCAGTTTTTATAGTTGAAGAAATTGAGGCCTAGAAATGTTACAGAACATTAATAAGTTGACATAGCAACTAGTTACTGAACCCACATTCACTCACACATTCTCTGATTCTAAATCCATCGCTCTTTCCTCTACATAGAGCCACTTCTGTCTGTATAAGCACTGTTAGTAGCTTTCTGATTTACATGTTTTGATGAACAAAAATATATCTCTTCATATTATACATTACAACTTTAAATACACAAAATGTAACCTTAGCCATCTTTAGGACAGATGTTAGTTCTTTCTTCTCCTTCAGTATATATAAAGGTGTTATAGTTCTACTTTATTGTGATTCATTGTGAAACCCTAATGAACACTTGTCTTCTAGCTGATGCTTATAGATTGGCTTACATGGTCAAATAATATGTATGGGTGAGACTGCTCCTGTCTTTAGTCTGAACCTTGGGTAACCCCAGTTTGTGATTAACTTTGAAGAGGTATACGTGTGAGCTGACATTCCTCTGTGTACTTTACTGGCTGCCAGGAGAAACATTTAATTTCCTGGTCGGAGAAAATTATCTCTAAAGGAAGAGTCCCATTCTTTCTATTGTTACTCTAAGGTTCCCTGGATGGTTTCATTCTCAACAATGCACAAATAAGAACTCCCTTAGATTATGGTTAAACAAATATATATAGGAAGTGTTCTTCCTTGCTAGTTTGTATATTTTACATGATAATAAATCAGTCCTTTCTTGATATGTAACACCCATGGACATTTTTGAAATTATGTCCTAGTAAAGTTGTTGGTATCTTACTTTTCTTAAAAAAGGATATCAAAATATAACTATATATAAAATGAACTATAACATTTGATCAGCAGTTCTATATACTTTACAATTATATATAAAACTCATAACTAATTTTGAAATTATGTTCAAGAAATGAAGAGGATCCTGTCATTTATTGGAGTTTAAAGTCCTGAACACTTAGTAAACACTCCAATTTTTCTGGTTTAATGTAAGAGTACATGTTGCTTTTGAGTTATAAAAGGATAAACGTGGTCATTTTATTATATGGGAACGACGTTTAAAGTAAAAGGTTTACATTTTCATGAAGAATTCCAATTGTTACTCAAGTTTTAGTCTCATGTACAATTTATGTGTGTCATTGGCCAAGAATTTAATGATCCATAATATCTTTAACATTCCTGGGGATTTTTGTTTATATTTTAGTTTTTTTTCTTTTTCAAGGTGATGTAGATTCACATAGTTTCTGTTTCTTTTTCATTTTGTGTAAAAAATGTAGTACTCTATTTTCTAGCTGGTAGGTGGCTTCCCTGGCAGTCAAGAAATAACATTGTCTTTGGTGATAGACAGACTTGTGTTTCAATTTCCATTTCTTGCTATGTGATAATGGAGAAATTTCCTCTCTATGGTTCTGTTTCCTCATCTAATAAATTTTGATAAAAATGTCCGTATTTGCAAGTTTGTTGGAATGATGAAATGCAAGAGTGTGTGTAATGTGTTCAGCTAAAGGCTTGGAATATGATGAGTTGTCAATAAAGGACTCCATTGTTATCAAAGACACTTCTCTAGAAAAACATGACTATTCCCATACCTGGTTGTTTTCTTTTTTCCACATTACAGGGTTGTTGCTTATTCATTCATTAATAAAGAACATTTAAAATATCTCTTCAGAGAGTATAATAAATAAGCTCGCATTAATATATTATTGATATGTACCTGTAATCTTTTAGGGGAATATATGATGACTTTTAATAAAAAATATTGTAATCATTCTTGGGAAACTTCAATTTAGAAACCTACAAAATGCAATTTTTAGTTTTTCAGAAAAAATTGTACATATATATAATAAAGGGAAGAAGAATAACCAACTTTAAGCACAGCTAAATTGGCAGTTTCAGTCTGTGATCAGACATTCAATTGAAGCGATGTTCTTTAAAGGAAGAGGAAGAATCAGTTGGAAAAGTGATCGTTAGTACCACACTGTAATATGTTGGTCATTAAACTAGCCTTCAAAATAAGAATTGAATAGGAAAAGATATAGAGGGCAGATATAAATATATATAAATGTAAATGTATAATATATATAAATATAAAGATATAAATAAGGAAAGGAAATACTCATCAAAGAAATCAGGGGAGCACAGGGTTAAAGAGGGGAAAAGGAAACATGAGGAAAAGAATTTAAAGACTAGAATGAACAAATAGGGTTGATTTTTCTACAAATGTTTTTAGTGGTAGCAAATTCAATGATAAAACTCATTTCTCCTGCTTAAAACAAGTGGATGTGTAGAGCAGCAAACATAGAGAAGAACATTCTCTGTTCCTCTCTGGGTTGTCTTTTATGTCCCAAAATAACCCAGATGAAGTAATGAGCTGATATTCAACAATATTTTGAGTATGAGATAGAAATGTTTAATAGTACCTATTAACCACATTTTTGGAAATACATGATGTTAATAGGTACATTATATCAATGATTGAATATTTCATGTTTCACTATAATATTTTTCTATAATATACTTATATTTAGAACAATAATTTTTAAATAACAGAATTTTCTAAAAATAAAATTAAAAAAATAAATTTTTACCCAAAGAAGGAAGGATAAATCAGTTTGAATGTTTAACACTTTAGTTTTAGACTTTTGGGGGTATGTAATATTTCACATTCAGAAATGGAATACCTAAAAAGGAATCTTAATAAATAAAAATATTACTTTTTATTTTAGAAATAAGATTTTAATATTTGATTTAACAGTAAAGCTTATATGGATTGTATGATCATTTCTTTTGAATTTATTTCCAATTTGTCATATAAAGGTAATTATTTTCAGCAATTTGAAAGTTTTCTATTTAAAAATAATATTTTTTTCTTCTTTCTCTTCCTTCTCTCCAACTCGAAGTTTTTTAAAAAATCGAAAAAAGTAACAGTTGATTTGCAATACTTTATAACTTTCTCCCCTCAAAATGTGGGTTTAAATGCTCTTTAAGTTACAAGTGGAATGAGTCAGATGACCTGAATTTGCTCTTCTGTAACTTTCTGTGTTGATTTCAGAATTACTCTTGCCAACTCTATTTGAGAAGAGTCCAGTGATGAAATAACCAGAGTTGAAACCTGCTTGTTCAGAACATGACTTTAGCTACTATTGACATTTTCCTATTTTCTTAAGAAATTCAACGAATGTTAGTGAGGAGAAGAGGGACCCAATCTTCAAGACTAATAGGGTGTTCTTGAAACCAACTCTGATTTATAGTGTGTGAGTGAGTGTGTGTGTGTGTGTGGTGTGTGCATGTGTATTTTTATATGTTTTCAAGTGATATTTAAATGTTTTTAACCAACATATTTTATTAAACACCAAAATGTCATTATCCATTCTAGATAATTTGGTTTAAAAAATTTCTACAGAGTCTAAAATTTGAAAACATTTCTACAATGTGATTATTTCGGATCATTAATAAAATATTAAATATGGATATATAAATTTATTTAAATATACTGGTTTAGCCCTCTATTAGGAAGATATGTGGCATTAACTGATAAAATCATACTTTAACATTTGGCATTTTGATTTGACACTACATAGAAGTTAGGGATAAATATAAGCATTTTTCACAATGTATAATTAATTCAAACAATGAAATTACTCAAGTGACAGAGATGAGAAGAAATTTTCAAGCCAGTGTCATAAGTAGAAGCTGAAGTCCAAGGATTGTATTTGGTAAGGAGATTAAAATAATATATAGACCTTAATGGCTGAAGTTCTGGGTTTTAGGATCTAAATGGGTATTGGAAGTAGGGCTTCAACAAATATAGAACCTGTAAAATTTACTTTACCTGTGAAAGGAGGGCTAGCTAAACTTTGCCACCAGTCCAAGGAAGTAGTATGGAGTACTGTTATTTCAATGTTATCTTCGATAAATTGAAAACTTAATCCGTTGTGAAACTGTCAGATTGACTTAATTCGTGAGACACAACCCTAAGTAAAGGAATTAAACTAGGTGCCAGCAAAAGCAAAAGTAGTAATCTGTAATCGTATACCATCTCAAAATATTATTTACGTTTTATTGGTTTATTGAAAAGAGACAACTCATTGGGGAAACACATTTTATTTTTAATAATTGTCTCTGATTGCAGTCTGCAGATACCCAATCCTGTATCTCTGACTGAGATTAGCCTATTAGCTTCTAGAGTTGCAACCATATAAATGGATGCTGCTTTGTGGAACACATTAATTGGTTCTTCAGAGTCCTATGAGTGTCTTTCCCTTTTTTGATGTGGAAATCTGAACCCCTGGTTCTAACTTCTTTCTTTCCTCTTTAGCTCTTGCCATAGTTAGTGTCCCACAGCTTCATGAGGGTGTAGCAAAAAGACAACTGATGTCTTTAGAAAATTGTGAGAAACTCACATTCTGTAATTTTTCCTGTTCTTGTTTCTACATTGGGTTTTCCTGGCCAAATAAACAGTTTGGCTAAGTTTAGCTGAGAAATACTCATACCTGACTTAGAGGGAAATAAGTGGTTTTGATGACTGCAAGTTGTTTTAGTGATCCTCTTTCTTTCTCCTATTCTCGTCTCCAGGAAGGGAAAATATTGCATTTCTTCCACATGGAGGGGTGTTTGAAGAGAAATAAAACTTTTCACTGTGAATGTGCATCCCACAAAAATACACCTTTTTCTAACTCTCCTCTTGTACTGAATTAAGAGTGACCGTGGTAGTTCTGGTTTTGCAGGAGACTTACCTTTCAGCAAACCTTTCATGGGTAGGTGACATGAAGAGTTGAAAAATCAGTGTATTGAGACTTGGGATGCTTAGTGCTTTTCCCTCACCTAGGAGGCTCAACATCCGTTTCTGGTACCTAGGACCAGATAACATTTTGTTGTAACAGAGTATCAATAAAATTTAAAAATATTCAGAAAATTTAGAATTGAAAATAGTAATTAGTATTATTATTCACAGAATCTAAAGGAAACATCAAATTATGCACTTTGAAAAAGAAGGAGAGGGAACAATGAATAGGAAATCAAAGAAATTGATTAAAGTGTGCATTAACATCTCTGCAAAGAAATGAATTAACCTGTAGATGAATCTAAATAAACAATGAATATCAAAAGCAATACCGGGCACAGTGGCTCACGCCTGTAATCCCAGCACTTTGGGAGGCCAAGGCGGGTGGATCAGGAGGTCAGGAGATCGAGACCATCCTGCCTAACACAGTGAAACCCCGTTTCTACTAAAAATACAAAAAATTAGCCGGATGTGATGGCGGGCGCCTGTAGTCCCAGCTACTTGGGAGGCTGAGGCAGGAGAATGGCGTGAACCCGGGAGGCGGAGCTTGCAGTGAGCCGAGATCGCGCCACTGCACTCCAGCCTGGGAGACACATGAAGACTGCGTTTCAAAAAATAAAAATAAAAAATAATAATGACGATTACGAATTTTGAGTGCTTTAAAAAAAAAACGACGGAGCCAACTTGAATGAAAAAAATTAGAGATAAATGACTGGAGTTAAAGCTCAACTTGCATGAAAAAATCAAGAGATGAATGACTGGAGTTAAATCTTTCTCAAATCTGATATTTTGGAGGGAACTAGTGATACTGATTAAATTTTCACTCTGTTAAGTCAAGAATGCATGTAACATATTTAAGGATAAACTCTATAGACGAGCAATAGAATATAAAACAAGCACAAACCAATAAAAGACTCAGTTGTTTTAAAAAAGGAAAGAGCAATAAGTAAATTTAAAAAAGATATTCCAAGCACTTGGGAGTTGAAAAAAATAAGTAAATAAAAACCAGGAGACATAAAATAAAATATAAAATGAGATATTAAAAACATAAATGCTAATGATAAATTTACCTCTTAAAAGATAGGTAATTTCAAATTAAATTTTAAAAATCCAGTTGTGACCAGGTACAGTGACCCATGCCTGTAATCTCAGCACTTTGGGAAGCCAAGGCAGGAAGACTGCTTAACCCAGGAGTTGGAGACCAGCCCTGGGCAATATAATGAGACTTTGTCTCTATAAAAAAATTTAAAAATTAGCCAAGTGTGGTGGCACATGCCTGTAGTCATAGCTATTCAGGATGCTGAGGTGGGAGCATTTCTTGAGCCCAGAAGGTGGAGGTTGCAGTGAGCCATGACCATGCCACTGTACTCTGTCCCAGGTGACAGAGTGAGACCCTGTTTTTAAAAAAAAAATCCAGTTACATGCTGTTTATGAGAAATACACCTATACATGATCATAATGGAAAGATGAAAATAGTGAAATGTAAAAACATATGCAGGCAAAGATGAACCCAACAACTATTTTGCAATATTAATGAAAGGCAAAATAGACTTTGAAACAAAAAGGACTTTAAGTAGAAGTAACAGCCTAGTTCACTAGAAAATAGAGCAATTCTGAATACATATATGTTAAAAGCAAATAATATCCTGAAAAAAATTCATAAAGTAAAAATCAATAGTATTAAAGTTGAAATGGACAAATTATCAATTGTAGTGGGAGATTTTGACATAATTTTCATCAAATGACAGATTGCATATATAGAACACTACAAACAATAAGTAGGTGAAGGAAATTGTTTTCAAACACCCACAGAGTATTTTAAAAATTTATTTAAAATATTTATGTATCATAAATGTGCTGTTTTTTCATGTAGAGTTCTTGCAATTCTCTTTTGCCTTTTCTAGAAAATAATATACATGGAATTATTCTGTATATTAACTTTGGAGAAAGGTTTATTTCTCTTAGAATAATAGAGTTGAGATTCATTCATTTATTGCATGCATCAATACTTTATTCCTTCTTATTGCTGAATAGTATTTCATTATATGAATGCAGCACATTTATTTATCCAGTCCCCAAGTGAGGGACATTTGTGTTGTTTTCAGTTTCTGATGATACTAACACATTTGTTTTAAAATTACCACATTTGTGTGAATATGGGTTTTTATCACACGTAAATGCTAAAATGTGGGGTTATTGAGCTGTATGCTAAATATATGTTTGACTTTATAAGGCATTGTTTTCTAGAGTGGCTGTGCCATTTTGCATTCTCTTCAGCTTTGTATGAGAGTTCCTGTTGTTTTGCATCTCTGCTAGCATTTGGCATTGTCAGGTTTTTTGTGTGTTTGTTTTATTTTACAGGCATTCTGATAGATATGTAATTGTAATTGTAATTTCATTAAATAAAGTAAAAGATAATTTTATATTATCTTTTAAATATATTACTGGATTCAAATTGTTGAGAATCTTTTTTGTTTATATTCATGAGAAGTAGTGCATTGTAATTTACTTTTATTGTAATATTTTTGGTTGGTTTTGGTATCAAGGTAGTCCTGGCTTCATAAAATGAGTTGGGAAATATATACCCCTCAGCCTCAGCTTCCTTTTCTGCAAGAAATTATGTGAAATTAGTATTATTTGTTAAATATTTAGTAAAATTTACCATCTGGGACTACAGTTTTCATTTTTGGAAGTTTTTAAATAAAATATTGAATTTTCTACTAGATGAAGATATAGACAATTTACTGTTTAGTGAGTTCTGGTAATTTACATTTTTCAAGGAAGTGGTCTATCACATTTAAGCTGTTTAAGTCATGGGCATAGAGTTGTTGGTACCATTAGTCTTTTAATATCTGTGGAGTCTGTAGGAGTCATCTCTTTCATCTCTTTGATGAAAGACTGTGAAGTCTGTAGGACCATCTCTTTCATTCCTTATATAGTTAATTTGTGTTTTCATTTGTTTCAAAATATTTTCCAAGTTCCCACTCTACTACTTGTTTGATTTATGGTTTAGTTAATTTTCAAATATTTAGGTGCTTTACAGATTTTTTTTCTGTTACTCGTGTTTGGAAAGTGTAATGTATAATATATACAAAATATGATTTGATTTTTTCTGAACTTGTTGAGGTGTTTTATGGTCTATGTTGGTGAATGTTCTATGTGCACTTGAGGAGACTATGCATTCTGCCATTAGTGGGCAAGAGTGTTCTACAAATGTCAATCAGGTCAAGTTGGTTAATAGTGTTGTTCATTCATTCCTTCTGTGTCCTTACTGATTTTTTTTTTTTTTTTTTTTTTGAGACGGAGTCTTGCTCTGCCGCCCAGGCTGGAGTGCAGTGGCCGGATCTTTGCTCACTGCAAGCTCCACCTCCCGGGTTCACGCCATTCTCCTGCCTCAGCCTCCCGAGTAGCTGGGACTACAGGCGCCCGCCACCTCGCCCAGCTAGTTTTTTTGTATTTTTTAGTAGAGACGGGGTTTCACTGTGTTAGCCAGGATGGTCTTGATCTCCTGACCTCGTGATCCTCCCGTCTTGGCCTCCCAAAGTGCTGGGATTACCTACTTGCTCTGTCATGTCCATTACCTGTACATACACTGGAACCTTTCTAGAAATGTTATAAAATTTGCTTTCAGGCCGGGCGCGGTGGCTCAAGCCTGTAATCCCAGCACTTTGGGAGGCCGAGACGGGCGGATCACAAGGTCAGGAGATCGAGACCATCCTGGCTAATACGGTGAAACCCCGTCTCTACTAAAGAATACAAAAAACTAGCCGGGCGACGAGGCGGGCGCCTGTAGTCCCAGCTACTTGGGAGGCGGAGGCAGGAGAATGGCGTGAACCTGGGAGGCGGAGCTTGCAGTGAGCTGAGATCCGGCCACCGCACTCCAGCCTAGGCGATAGAGCCAGACTCCGTCTCAAAAAAAAAAAAAAAAAAAAAAAATTGCTTTCAAAAGTCATATATATTTTAATAAACTGAGAGGAGAAAAATATTAAATTATATTTATTCAGATACTCAGCCATTTCTTTTACTTTATCCTCATTCCTAAGGTTACAAGTTTCCCTTTGTTATAATTTCCCTTAAGTCTTGTTTGAGTTTAAATTATTTTTCTGAACTTCTTGAATTTTTTCTGTAAATTTATGTTTTTCATTGAACTTGGAAGTTTTTCATCCACTATATCTTCAAATATTTTTCTTCAACAATCATTTTTTTCCCTTTATTTCATAGATGCCAATGACACTATTACTAGGTTTTTTGAATATTGTTATTATATTATCTATAGGCCCTAGACGCTCTGGTCATTTTCATTTTCAATCTTTTTCTCTCTGTGATTTAGACTAGACAATTTTTATTGATCAAGTTTTAAGTTTGCTGACTTTTTCCTCTGTTATCTCTATTCTTTTATTGAACCGTCTAGGGAATTTTAAAATTTCAGGTGTTGTATTTTTTATTTTTTAAATGTCCAATTTTTCCCTTTTCTTTTTCCAGTAGTTTCTATTGCTCTGTTAAGAGCATCTTTATTTCCATTAATTTCAAGAGCGTTCACCTTTGCCTCATGGAGCATGGTTATAATAGCTACAATGAAGTCTTTATTCCAACATCTGGATCATCTTAGATTTGACATTTGTTAATAGTTGTTTCTCTGGAAAGCAGGTCCAACTTTTTATTTATTTATTTATTTATTGTTATTTGTATGTTGAGCAATTTTGCATTACATCTTCAAAATTTTGAGTAATGTGTTGTGAGACTCTGCCTCTTGTTAAAATCCTCTGAAAATTTTTTGTTTATTAATAAATCAAATTAGGTTCAGACCATGAGTTCTATCTTGCCTTACACTGGTGCTAGTTCGAATGTCATTTCAGGGTTTAAAGTCTTTATTGTGTTATCTGAAACAGTCAGGGATTAGTGTTAAGACTTTGGAGCTGATTCACAGATCAATTCTTAAAGCTTTTGCTATGCTTCTTTGGATGTGTTCCATACAGGCAGAGTTTGGGGGCACACCAGGGAATTTTCTTCTTCACTGCTTATTTATTTATTTTATTTTTTATTTTTTAATTTTCTTTGGAGGCGTTGAGACCTGCTTGATTTATTCTTATTATTTAATACACAATGACACAACTGTGATTCCAAGATATGCAAAGTGTGCCTTCCACTGCCGCTAAGGAGAGGGCAGGAATGGTATACCTGGGGATGGTGTGAGTCAGGAATGACAGGGAGGCGAGGCGGCCATGATCAGGGCAGCCTCCTCCCCAGGGCCAGGGACAGGGGAGTGGCCTGAGAAGCAGGGCCCAAGGGTAGCCTAGGGCAGGGGAAGTGGGTGGAGACCTCCTGTTGGCTTAGGTCAAGAGCTCAGAAGTGCCACATGGCTGAGGGGGTAGTGGCCCGGGAAGGACCAGAGGCAGGGCCAGGAGAGCACCATTTCCTGGGGGGCTGGGGGCAGGGAGGTGCCCTACGGGAGAAGCCAGGAGGGACCTCCTGCCCCTGGGGTGGGGGCTGGGCTGGAGCAGGCTGCAGCAAGACCTGAAGCATGCATGGGGCCGGAGAGCCTGGCTAGCTGGGCTGGTGTGTGTGTGTTGGGGGGTTCCCAGGGCAGCCTGGCCCAGAGAGCAGTCCAGAGTCTGCAGGCGGTGCCCAGCGAGAGGCCGCAGACCCCTCAGAACCTCCCCTCCTCTCTCCCTGGAAAGGAACTGGGGAACCTATAGTGCAAATCTGTG
The DNA here is from genome assembly GCF_009764315.1 of Trachypithecus francoisi. Classification (NCBI taxonomy): domain Eukaryota; kingdom Metazoa; phylum Chordata; class Mammalia; order Primates; family Cercopithecidae; genus Trachypithecus; species Trachypithecus francoisi. Next base: position 54,764,736 of record NW_022681458.1, on the reverse strand, counting down.
GACCACTCAGTTACAGAGGGAGGCTGTGTCCAAAAGTGGACACTGGGGTGAGCCCCCTTCACCACCTCGGCCTCCACGACTGTCCTCAGTACAGCCGCTTCTCAAAAGAGTGCAGGCTGTGGATGCCACCCTTGATCTGGGCCGACATGGTCTTCTTCTCAAACTTCAGCTCTCCTGAGTACATCAAGGATTGAATGACAGGCTGCGGCCGGATATCCTGGTAACTGTGTTGGATGCCCGCTGTGAGATAGGACACGAACTTATGAATGGACCTTTTGTCCTGGATGGAGCCCAAGACACATTGTGGGATCTTCACATTATTCCCCTCACCGAAGTATCATTTCTGGCTGCTGCTGCTCTTCTCCATGGCATCCAGTGAGTCCATGCCCCGGTACTTCTTGAGCCGCACCCTGTCTGAGAAGTACTCACCGGGGGCCTCCGTGATGGTGGCCAGCAGGGATCCCATAATCACTGTGGAAGCTCCAAGGGCCAGGGCCTTGACCATGTGCCCTATGGTCTGGATGCTGCCATTGGCTATGATGGGCACACTAAAGCACAGGGCATACTCAGCCACCTTGTACACAGCAGTGCCCTGGGGCCAAGAGCAGGCCATCACTTCCTGGGTGATGCAGATGGAGCCTCAGCCCATGCCTATGCGCACACAGCCCGTCCACATAGCGTCAATCAGGTTTTTGGCCTGGGCTGCTGTCATCCCAATCACCTGGAGGTGGGGGTACTTCTGTTGGATGTAATGCACCATGGCAATCTGATACACCGAGTTCCCTTGGGAGGAGTCCAAGACTGTGACGTCTACACCCACCTGGGTGAGCAGGTCCGGGGGGTATTTGTCATCCTCAGGGGTGCCCACAGCTGCCCCCGCACAGTAGCTGCTTGTGGGAATCCTTGGGCGCCAGAGGTTAGTCTTGGTTCTTCTTCAGGTCTGTGCAGGCGGTGATGGCCACCGGCTCATGGCTATCATTGAGGAAAGACAGCTTCCCTTTCTTGCTATGCTGCAGGATCTCATTTGCCTCTTTCAACATCAAGCCTGCTGGAGCTAACACCAGCTCCTTCCTTGGCATCACCACCTCACTGAGGAGGGTGGTGTGGTCCTTCTCAGCAAGAAAGTTGACGTCTCTGGAGGTGACGATGCCCACCAGCTTGCTGCCCATGGTGCCCGTCTCCGCGATGGGGATGCCTGAGAAGCCTTGCTGCATCTTGGCCTCCAGCACATCACCCAGAGTGTGCAAGGGGCTCAGCGCCACGGGGTCCGTGATGAAGCCCTGTTCAAACTTCTTGACCTTCTGCCCCTCGTTGGCCTGGAACTCTGGGGTGCAGTTGTGGTGAATGAAACCAATACCTCCCATCAGAGCCATTGCGATGGCTATGTTAGCCTGTCACAGTGTCCACGGAGGAAGGAGATCAGCGGCATCTTCAGCGTGATCTTCCGGGTCAGGGCTGAGGTCGGGTCCGCCTCATCAGCTACGAAATCTATGAATCCTGGGAGAATCAGGAAGTCGTTGCAGGTGAGGCGCTCGGCCCTGGCAAAGAGCTGCTGCGCGGTGAGCCAGTCCTCGGGCACGTAGCCGTTGCCGCTCATGATCAGGTAGGCCGCCATGCTGCCGCGAGACCCTGCGACATGCGGGCGTGCCGCCGCCGCTGCTGCCCCTGCTCTGCGGCCACGCTGCCGCTGCGAGCCAGGCGGGCCCGCTTCTCTCTCTCTCTGTCTCTGTCTCTCGCTGTCTCTCTCTCTCTTTTTAAAAAATAATTTTCTCTCGCAAAGTCTGCCTCCCACGGGCCCCTTTTTCCAGTCCCTCTGGCCAAGAGTCCTCTGTCTAAGTCTTCCACACAGTGGCACAGTTCTGTGTTATTAGATATACCCGGGGGATGGAGTAATGAAAGAAAAGACAGAAAATAAAAATGGAAATTCCTTCTACAGTCTTTAAACACAGAGGCCCCTAGAGGCCCATTTTCATGCTTCCTCTGTCCAGAAAGATGGATTTCTAGGGCTTACATTCATGCTGCTGCCTCTACATGCACTGAAGCTGGTCAGTGAAGCTGGCCTTGGGGCAGAGGGAGAGAAAAACACATTGGGATTTCACCTTCAACCTCCACTTTCCACCTCTTAGAGTCCCAGTTTCATAGTACTCTGACAGAAAACCAGAGTTTTCTCAAAGTTTTTGCTGTCTGTTCCCATCACATTGTTCCCTGATTTGGCCCATCCTTAAGTCAAGACCAGATGATCTTGAAGGAAAAATATCATAAGAAACTCACTATTGGCATACTGGTCATTTTTTTTTTTTGAGTTTTGATGTCTCTCCTCAACCTTCTTGCTATTATTTTGTTTCAGAATCATCCTCATTTAAGTGTTTTAGTATTTTGTCCTGAATTTTTAATTGTAATGAGTGAAAGAGAAGGATTCTAGCAGGCTTACTTCATCTTGGCTGGCACCTGAAGTCCATCCATAGGATATATTTTAAAATTGTTCATGTACTTGGCCACAAAGACAGTCTCTAAGAGTTGGTAACACAAAAAACATGTTCTCTGAAAACATTGCAATAAAATTAGTAAATAATGCCAAAATATACTTTTCCAAATATTTTGTAGCTTAAAGCAGAAATTGTATTGTAAATTATAGACTATTTAGATTTGAAAAACAAGAGAAGCACAACTGATAGACTACAACAGAAAGTATACTCACGGGAAAAATGTTAACCTTAAATGTCTGTACTAGGACAAAACAATTGGAAAATTATTAGCTAAATATTTAACCGAGGAACGTTTAAGTGAAGAAGTTAGAAAAATAGTAAATCTTAAGAAGGTAGAAAGAAGTAATAATAACAGAAATAAAGGAATTTAGAAAACCAAGCCACAATAGGGAGATTCAGCATAGAATAAAGTTTATTTTTAGAAAAGATTAAAAACTTACACAAACCTCTAACAACATTAATCAAGAAAAACCAAAGATAATCTACATTTTCATATTAAATTATTGAATAGTAAATTATGTATTTATAATATTTAATATAAAATATAGATTTAATGGACTATTTCCTAGAGAATTAAACATTATTAAAATGGATCCAGGAAGATATTTTAAAACTGAATACACTTACTTACATTAGGGAAATGCAATCAGTTGGAAGAAAAAGCAGGAGTCCTAGTTATTGACATGCGTTTATCAAACTATCAGGGAATACATAAGTATAAACTTTTAAATTTTCCTAGAGAACAGAAAATGTGTTCCCGATCAGACACTTATTAACTATATTCCTAGGTAAATGCTTAGCACTCTCACTTGCTTAATTAGGATAATGACCAGAGTACCTACCTCATAGAACTGTGATGATTAAATGGTGAAAACAAAAGAGATATGCTAAGAGCACTGACTGACACATAGTAAGCGCAAAATAAATGTTAGCTATTCTTTTTTTCTTATTATTATGGTACCAAAACCAGAAAATATTACTGCATAAAATAAATTCTTTAGACCAGTATTACTTAACATAAATGTACAGATACTAACACATTAGCTAACTAGATTCAGCAAAATATTAAAAATGCATCATGGTCAAATAATGTGTATTCTAGGATTTCAAGGATGACTTAATATTAAAAATTTTGTTAATCTTAGTATATTACTATGTTAACAAATTAAAAGAGAAAAAATTTATGATTGATTCAGTAGATTCAGAAAACTCATGCAATAAATGCAGCACCCATTTGTAAGAAAAACTTTTCACAAACGGGGAATAGGAAGGTACTTGCCCACTTACTGAAGTGTATCTAAACCTGTAGCAAATACTATTAATGGTGAAGCCTTACAAAATCTGCGTTAAAGTAGGGAGCTATGCAAGAATTTTATAGGACTTTGTAATCAATTCCAAAAGACAAGGATAACAAGTAAGAAGAATGAGAATTGGCATGGGGGAAACTAAATTTCATTATTTGCATATGATGTAATGATATATATATATATATATATATATATATAATCTGAGATGGCTTATAAATGAATTATTGGCACTAATAAGAGGTCAGCATGTTCCTGGATATAGAATCAATATATAAAAGTCATTGACATTCTTATTTATTCCCCATATGCTTAAACTATTATAGAAACTAAGATCAAATTCATAAGAGGTACAAAAACTAAAAGGTACCTAAGTATTTACTGAAAGATATAAGAGAATGCCAAAAAACTGGATATTAATTGATGGGAAAAGTTAATACTCTTAGGACATAAATTCTCCCCCAATTAATTTACAAATCCTATATAGTATCAGTTAAACTAACTCTAAAATTTCTTTGGAATGTGAAATGATCAGGAATATCTAAGCCTTTTTTTTTAGTAGGAAAGGAGAAGAAATTCTTTGCAGATATGAGGACAAATTGTAAAAGTGTGAATATTCAGCTATGTTACTATTTGTACGGGCTAGACAAACCAACCAATGGAAAGGAGCAAAGAACCCAGACAAAGACTTATGCATATGCACGAACTCAGTTCAGACATTATTAATTGGTTGTGGAATAACAAAGTTTTAAATAAATGGTTCCAGGTAAAATTAATTATCCTTATTAAAAATTTGCAATTTGTGACACATTAAAATAAATTCGAGGTAGATTAAAGACCCCAATATGAGAAAAATTTTATAAAGATTTTGGAGGGAAATACAGGAGAATCCCATATTTTAAAGAGGATGATCATAAGCACAAAACTTCAAAGGAAATTATTGATAACCTTGACCTTATTAAAATGCAAAGCCCTGTAATACAGGATACATTGAAGAAGTTAATAAAAAATAATAATTGAAGAAAAGCAATTTATGACATTTGTAGCAACAAAATATTGGTATCTTACTATAGTAAAAAAGTCTTCTGAAAATGAATAAGCATAAGACTAGTTACCTAACTGCAAATTGGGTAAATCAAACAAACTGAAGATTCTATTTAAAAAAGAAGCTGGAAAGATAAACAGCTGAAAAGGTCTTTAATGTGAGTAGTTGAGGGAGCATGCTCATGGGTTTGAAAATGGAATACCATTTCACAGTTACCACTGGCAGACCTCTGACCACTAAAACGTCAACAATACTCAGCTTTTGGAGGTGTGGAGAAACAGTCTCTCATATGCTCTCAGTGGCTATGTAAATTAGTCAACTACTTTGGAAAAACACTTAGATAATATCAAGGAAAGTGGACTGAGTATAGTACATATCCCAGAAATTTCACTTCTAGGTGGATGCTCCATTCTTTTATATGTACATAAGAAAACATGTACAAGATTATTCCTTGTAACAAGCACTGTTATTAAAAGAAAAAAGTGGGATACCATCAAAGTATTTATCAACAAAGAAATAAGTATTTTATCATATATTTAGTAGACTACCATCTGGCAGTTAAATTAAATGAACTAGATCTACATGAATCATCTTTGGTACATTTTGAAACCATAAGGTTAAATTAAAAATTAATTGCCAGGCATGGTGGCTCATGCCTGTAATCCCAGCACTTTGGGAGGACAAGGCAGGTGGATCGCTTAAGCTTAGGAGTTCAAGACCAGCCTGGGCAACATAGCGAAATCCCATCTCTCCAAAAATTAGCTGGGCAGGGTGGTGCACACCTGTAGTCCCAGCAACTTGAAAGACTGAGGTGGGAGGATCACTTGAGTCTGAGAGGGGGAGGTTGCAGTGAGCTGAAATTGTGCTACTATATTTCTGCCTGGGTGACAGAGTAAGAGACTGTCTGAAATAAATAAATAAATAAATAAATAAATAAATAATAAATAAATAAAATAATTGGGCCGAGCGTGATGGCTCATGCCTGTAATCCCAGCACTTTGGGTGGCTGAGGTGGGTGGATCAGGAGGTCAAGAGATCCAGACCAGCCTGGCCAGTATGGTGAAACCCCATCTCTACTAAAAATACAAAAATTTGCCCTGCATGGTGGTGTGTGCCTGTAGTCCCAGCTATACTGGGGAGGCTGAGGCAGAAGGATAACTTGAACCCGGGAGGTGGAGGTTGCAGTGAGCTGAGTTGCAGCCACTGCACTCCAGCCTGGGTGACAGAGCAAGACTCGGTCTCAAAATAAATAAATAAATGCATACATAAATACACACATACACACATAATTGAGCTGCAAATATCTATTCATACAAAATTAAAAATAATGTAAAATGATCCCTGTAATTTTGCTGGCAAAATTTTATGTGGTTAAGAGCAATAAAAATCAAGATAGAAAGGATATATATTCTATCAAGATACTAGTCATATCTGGAAAGAGAGGGTGTCAGGAAGAAGGGGATGAGTAACTCAGGTAAAAGGACTGGAGAAGGAAGTGAGAGGGGTTTTCTCTGTATCTGTCATTTTTCATTTTTTTCTCAAAAATTTCTGAAACAGTTAAAAATTTAACATTTGTTAGATCTGAGTGTTAGGTATAAACTTATTTTTAAGTGTTTGAAAGATTTCATAATGAAGAAAAAATGTAAAAATTAATTAACAAAAGAAGATATAACCACTTTGTTTTCTGTGCTGAGTGATGCACAGCTGTATTAGCTGTAGTGTTGAGCAGCAGAGCTTCACATTTCTGCTGACTTTACATGTGAACTTGAGCTGAGCCTCACAGAGGGAATGTGTAAGCTAGAGAAGTCAAAGTCAAGCGGGAGGGAGGATACTGCTATGACTAATTATTATTATTTTTTTAAGTAACCACAAGATTCTCCACACAAACTCATGTAACTATGAGCCTGTTATAGAAACTGACATATTTTGCTATTATTTTTTATACTCCTTTTCTCCTCTGGAAAAGGAGGGAAAGTGTTGGCAAAGTGTATTTTGGTGAAACTGCTGTTCTTTGTTTCCTTGAAAGCCATATGCTAATATATAGTCATAGGGAATAGTGTTATTTTCTCTTCCAGAATTAGTTTATCTGGTATAATTTAAGGTATATAACCCAGGGAAGATACTGGTGCTAAATTTAAATCTTTGAATTTTTCTCGTTTCTCTGTGTACATTCGGTTTTGAGAGTTTTAAAAATTTAGTGCTAAATTGCATTGACTACTACTACAGAATAAAATTGTAGTTTTTTCCAGGTAATCTCTTCCTCTCACCCCTGATACCACACATGCATACACACACACAGGTTTTTTTCCCATCAATTTTTGTTTCATTTTAAATAAAATTAAGGGATTATTTATAAAAATTAGGCACACATTAGCAATTCAGATCAATTTAAAAAGTTAAAATGGTTTTGTGTGTCAACCTGAAGCAAAGACTTTAAAAAGTAATATAATTTCATTATAGGACAATATTAAATAATTCCTCTGGTTGTGAGAAGCAAAGTTAGTGTTAGTTGGTGCTGTGATTAATTTTATGTGTTAGCTTGGCTAGGCTAGAGTGTCCCGTTGTTTGGTCAAACACCAATCTAGACATTTTTGTGAAGGCAGTTTTTAGATGTGATTGATAGCTAATTAGTAGACTTTAGGTACAGCAGATTACCCTCCAAAATGTGGATGGGCCTCATCCCATTAGTTGCGGCCTTAAGAACAAAGACAGTGATTTCCCAAAGAAGGAATTCTTCTCTAGTCTATAATATAGAAATCCTGCCTGGGTTTCCAGCCTGTGGTCCTGTGGAACTTGGACTCAAGACTGCAACAGCAACTCTCATTCAACTATACCTTCTGGTCTGGCCTATGTAGTTTGTACTTGCCAGCCCCAACAATTGCATGTTACATTTCCTTAAAATCAATCAATTTCTGTGCGTCTTTCTCTGCCTCTCTGTCTTTATCTATAGACATGAATATATCTATAAAGATATCTAGATAGCTGTTTATCCTATCTTTATCTATCAATCATCTTTCTATCACATCTATCTATCTATCTATCTATCTATCATCTATCATCTATCTATCTATATCTAGATACATAGACACCTCTCTCAATCTCTTCCCCCTCCTTCATTTTATTAGTTCTGTTTTTTTCTGGAGAACCCTAATATAGTTAGTTGGCTATTAGCCAGTTGAAATTAGTCATCATCAATATTAGAATTTTCCAACTATTGTAACACATTCTAGGTATACAAACTTTTGCAAACACCTGCGACAGTTTTTCTTCCCATAGGACAAATGAGCTTATTTGGGAATACGCAGGGGGTTGCAATCATAAGCAGCCTATGATGCATCATAGGCATACCCTTGGGGTAAAAGCGTCTTCATCTTGTAAAGATGACTATGTAAGCAGCCTTGAAAAAGATGCATAGGTCATTATAGGAGTTGGTGCTTGTTCATGGGTAGAAACAGCCTTGCTAGATAAGTATTCTTGTGCAGATGGCTATTCTGGAACAGTGGTCTTGAGGAATGTCATATGATAAGCCCTGTTACAGTTATTTGTGCATAATAGCTCCTCCTTATGCTTCCTGCCTCCATTTTGTTAGGGTTTTGACAGGAGTCACTCCATTTTGATACTGGCAACTTTCACAGGCTCAACTCTGAATACAACAAGGACAAGAGAGGATTTAGGGCCAAGGAGCAGAGTAAAGGGGTCACTGGATGAAATTACTAAGAGGAGACATTAAGGTTAGGGATATTCTTGCTGAATTGCCCTAACAGGATTCTTGGTAAAGGCAGACCAAGATGATAAGATAGCAAGGATAGGGAACAAGGAATTTAACCACATATAGATGGTGATCAGGGTGGGAGGATGACAGCAGAATTTTTTGCCTAAAACTGGGCTGGGAAGGCTTAGTTGACAAGAGACCTCAGAGAAGTCTGACTAAAGTTTGGTCAAGGAGAGTTTCTGTCGTGTTTAATGGATCTGAGTTCTCAAATGCCTGTCTTAATGTAACCTGTAACCCAGGTAACCATATTTAAGTGGACACTTCTGATTTTGATAAGGGTTAAATACTTGTGAGGTCTGTTAGGCCTGTCCCATATCTTTGACACCTGCTTCTTTCCTGTAAAGGCCAAGAGGGAGGTTAGGCATCAACACAGCCCTAGGGCTGCCCTGGCTTTATTTCAAGAGTTTACAGCTATTCTGGAGGCTGAGGTAGGAAGAACGCTTGAGCCCAGGAGTTCGAGGCTTCAGTGAGTTGTGATTACATCACTGCACTCCAGCCAGAGTGAGAGAGCGAGACCGTCTCACACAAAGAGTTTAAATTGCTGTAAGACTGGTGAAGAGACCATCTCCATACATGTTTGGGGCACATGCTCATTCAGCCCCACTCAGTGCTTCTGAACAAAGCTGCCCTTTCCACTCTTGCCTCAGCCTCCTAGTATGCATGCCACCCCCTTCCCCTCTCTGCACACTCCCCTCTCTGCACACACTCCCCTCTCTATGCCATCCAGGCCCAGTGTACCCCAATAAAAGGTTTATGCTCCCTGTGCATCTGGGCTTGCGTCAGAATCATGTCTAGGGCAGTTTATTTATTTATTTTTAATGCCAAAAATAACTGAACTCCATTTACTGCACTGACTAGAAAACAGTTGCCCGTATTTGGGGTTTGAAGTGCACAAGCAATTGCTAGGGTCAAGACTGAATCCCTCTATGTGACCCTCTCCCTGTAGCTTTCCACCCTCCAGTGACAAGGAGCCAAGAGGAGGCCCTGTGTCCAGAAGGATGTCCTGATGAAACAGAGCTATAAGGAACACAAACATGTAGTAGCATATATAAGACTGTTTTATAGAGTTGGAAGGGACAAGAAAACAGAAAAGTGAAGAGGAAAGTGAGTCTTTGGTATGCTGGCTGTTAATCATCAACATAGTAAGAGAAAAACAATTTTCTAATCTCTGTAGGACCTGGACATAAAATAGTGTAGCTTCCACACATGGATAATTCAGTCTGTGTGTACTGAAGTAGGAGTGAAAAAAAAAAAAAAAGCTTTGAACCCACTGTAGGAAGAAGGAGGATGTTAACAACTCCACCCTTTCCTCTGCCTTGTGCTTAAATCTTTCTTTGTGTTCTATTGTGTGATCTGGACACTTGGGAGATAATTTTTTCTGGAAAGAGCAACTAGGCAACTAGGATGTTTGCAGAGAGGAGTTGAGAGGGGAGTTGAATAATTACAAATTTTAAATGGCAGACACATGACTTACGTGGGTTTCCTACACACCCAGTTCTGCCAATAAATAGATGAGATCAGTTTTCTCATCTGTGAAATAAAGGAGTTGGATGTCTTCACTAGATGATCTCTATAGTCCCTGGCAGTTTAAAAATTTTATGAAAAAGTACAATGCAGAGAAAAAACAGTTAAGGTCTCTTATTCTCTTCTCAACCACAGGACAACCAGATTTACAATTTGATTTGTTATTTCCATATGAAGAGTGGTTGTTACCCAAAGAAAGAAAAGAAAGACAATTTATTTTATAAACTAAATATACAAAGCACTACTGAAAATAGACTGTGGATACAGTCAGAAGTTTAATTAACAGTACTTACCTGTAGTTTTAGCTTTTCAGAAATAAAGCAAAGTTCATATTAGTTAAAAGAGATCCTGGCAAAACATTTAATCTTAATGGGGGGATATTAAAAATTATTTTAAGTTGTACTTTATGCCTGTACTATTTTTGAAAACTATTTTTTATGAGACTTATTTTCCATCTTTAAAATTCGAATAATGATTTCTGAATTAGGTACTTACAAACTTTAAATGAAGTATTATACGTGAAACTCCCTAATATTCAATGCTGACTCTTAGCTTGCAAACAGTCTTCCTTTCTTCTTTGGTATTACTCATCTTGATGATCTGTTCATCAATATTTCTCTGTTGTCAAGCTAGAAAGCTAGAGTGACCATAAATCAATGCTTTTCAAGCTGTGGTGATGTAATCAATTTACGCAGAAAATATTTTAAAATAGAAACAATGGAATACAAAAAATTAGAGACCATTGCAAATACAACGGTATAGATTGCAATAATACTTAGCAAAGGTATGTATTATTTTGTAAAACTTTGATGATTAAAGAGTATGTTTGTGTATGGGGAGGCTTGGGGAGGGAAGTTCTTTTGATACAGAATGCATTTCTTTTTACCGTAAAAAATGTCTGAGAAACACTATCCTAAGATATGCTGTCTCTCTCCTATGTGCAATTGTTTTCCAGCTTATCAATTTTATTTTCTGAAGAAACTTCGGATCTGTACCCCTTTCTATTTTCTGCCATTGACTTAGTGTAAGCCTTAATAATTTTAGTTTCCTTGTCATCAAAATTTTTCACACTCCAAATTGCTACTCAAGATCTTCCTAATAAAATTCATATCTAAACAGGTGAACCCTACAGACAGATGCTATTTTTAGAGTGAAGGGTCAGTGTTTAATAACCATCACACGTATTGGGGGCATTTCAAATATACGGTTGTAAAATAAATTAATGCCTCAGACACTTCCTGAGTTCACCTCATGCCTTTCTCAGTTTCAAATTTTGTTTCAGCCTCAGCCTGTGGAACAGTTAGATCCTTGCAGAATTCTGTAACTCTCTGCAGTGACAATTACTCATCTTTAGTATGCATCCTTTGCTGACTGTCTAGCTGACTTAGTACAGGGCAGTAGAGCAGAATCATCTTTCAAAACTGTAAGTCAGACCACTTCACTCCTCAGTCTAAGCCCTTCAGTGGCTTCCACTTGCTGGCTCCACTCCAAGTCCACTTCCTGACTCTGGCCTACAGGTCCCCATATGATTGATTCCTCATGTCCTTTTCTCTTATTTATCCGCTCACCCTTCTCTCTCCCTTGATCACCATTCCCCTGTTGCAGATATTGCCTCTGTATTTTTATTATTATTGTTCTGGATTGAGACTTGAGAATGAGCCCATGTCTGACTCAGGATGAGAATATTTGGGAAGGGAGAAGCTGAGTCTTCCTTACTCCTGTGATTTTTCACAGTCAATGGATGGGGTCAGGCCCACTCAGTGGGTTAGGATTTAGTCAACTGATTGAGTATGTGTTCAGCTGTCTGGGAGTGAGATAGGTAGTGTAAAGGTATCCTCATAGGCATCCTCCCAAACCCATCTGATAACAAGCTGATTCCTGCAAATGACATACCTTATCAGATAGGACTCTGTTGTCAATAAAGTTAATGTAGAATAGTGGCTGAAGGCTGAAGAACAGAATAACAGCTAAGGGAAAAATAAAGATTCAGAACTCAACAAGCAGTGAAATGTTTATTTACAACCCTGGATTGGGGGTACATAATCTCATCAACTCAGATAATTAAATGTTATGAAAAAAGATCATAATAACAACAACTGATCTAAGGTAACAAATATACTCCTGGCTGTGGTTAGAATGTTTGTGTGCCCTCCAAAATTCATGTTGAAACTTAATCCCCAATGCAGCAGTATTAAGAGGTGTGGCCTTTAGGAGATGATTAGGTCATAAGGGCTCTGCCCTCATGAATGGTTTAATGCTTTTATAAAGGGGCTGAAGGGATCTAACTCAATCCCTTTTTTGCCCTTTCACCCCTTCTGCCATGTGAGGAAGCAGTGTTCATGGCTCCATCTTGGAAGCAGAGACTGAGCCCTCACTAGACACCACACCTGCTGGTGCCTTGTTATTAAACTTCCCAGTCTTCAGAACTGTGAGAAATAAATTTCCATTATTTATAACATACCTATTCTTAGGTATTTTCTTATAGCAGATCAAATTAAGACATTCCTTTTGGTCAGGTAAGCATAAACACTTAAATTTAGGGGAAAAAAGTAAATATTTGATGAAGTCGAATATTCTCATAAAATCAATATATATATATTTATTTAATGAAGTCTTGTTCTGTCGCCAGGCTGGAATGCTGTGGCATGATCTCGGCTCCCTGCGAACTCCGACTCCCTGGTTCAGGCGATTCTCCTGCCTCAGCTTCCCGAGTAGCTGGAATTACAGCTGGAATTACCACGCCCAGCTAATTCGCCCAACATGGGGTTTCACCGTGTTGGTCAGGAGGTCTTGATCTCCTGACCTCGTGATCTGTCTGCCTTGGTCTACCAAAGTGCTGGGATTACAGGTATGAGCCACTGCACCTGGCCCAATATTTTGGTTTTTAAACATTTAAAATAATGATGATAATGAGAATATATGCTGATTAAGATATATGAACTATTTGACAGAGTATAAAAGATCAGAAACACAGACATATTGGCTTTGTCAAAATTTTAATTTGAAATGTGTAGGAGAATTTTATTTGTATATTTAAGAAAAACTGATTTACATTTATATTTAGTTCATTCAATTTACAAAAGTTGCTTAAACACCTAGCAGTAATTTGCTAGTTAGGCATTTGTATTAGTTTTCTAAGTTGCTGTAATAAAGGACCACAGACGGACAGCTTAAACAACAGAAATGTATTGTTTCACAGTTCTGGAGTCTAGCAGTCTGCAGTCAAGTTGTTAGCCAGGTTGTTTCCTTCTGAGGGCTCTCATGGAGACTCTGTCCCATGTCTTTCTCCAAGCTTCTGGTGGTTTTCTGGCAATCTTTAGTCTTGTCGCTTGACTTGAAGAAGCATCACTTTGATTTCTGCCTCCTTCTTCACACGTTATTTCTGTGTGTGTTCTTACATCCAAATTTTCCCATTTTATAAAGACATCAGTCAAATTGGGTTAGAAACCCACCCTACTCCTATATAACCTTATTTTAACTAAGTATGTCTGCAGTGACCCTACCTCCAAATAATTTTGCATTCTGAGGTGCTGGGAATTTCTTCAACATATGAATTTCTGAAAGACACAATTAAACCCATAATAGTGTTTGTTTGACTTCTCAGAAGTTTGAATTGTTTAAAAAAATCAGCTATTTTTTTTTTAATGATAGAGTAAATTTTGCCATTTTTATTTTAAATAGACAAGATTTTAAAAATTTGCATTGACATGAAAAATTTAGATTAAAGATTTTAAATTTTCATTAATGAGGTAAAACACAGGCAGTTTTGTGTTTTTTTGTTTTTGTTTTTGTACAAAAGATATATTATGCAAACACTTAACTTAAAAATCTTCCAGTGGTGGACACACAACTGAGGCCTGACTATTCAGCAGAATCCACTTCCCTAGCCGCAATGATTCGTTCAGTGAGGCACATGTGACTCAAGTCAGTCCAACAAGAGCTAATTTCAGGACTTCCTTGTGCAACTGAAAATAGGGGTTCCCTGTTCCCCTCTGGTTGCTGTCAATAAGAATAGTGTGAACCTGGGGCTGTCAGGGTCACTATTCAGAATCTGAAAATGAGGCTAATACAAAGGAAAGTGGACCCAAGAAATGAAGAGACTCATGGCCCAAGTGATATAAGTTGAGCTCCCAGACACTGCTAACACAGGCAGTTTTAAATTTCGCTTTCCACACTTACATCTTCCTAGGTATCAAACACTCAACCAATACTCTTTACCATTCCAAGGCCAGCTGAACATAATACTGTATGCCACGACCTTGGTCACCAATAATTCTTTATGTGCATTCAACTTGTACCTAAAAAATAAAAAACATACTGAGACTTCTAGTTAATTCCATAAAAATCTGAATCAGTGGGGGTTTATTTTTATTTTGTGACTAGACCTAATTGAAATAGAAAACTAAGCTAGCTTGAAGTGGCTTATTTTCACATTGGAGACCAGAATCTAGAAATTAGACTTTTGCCATTATTATGACATTAAAACAATCTGGAGTAAATTGCCTTCAAATATACAGAGTTGATAAAGTCAATTTTGGCACAGTTTATATTATAGGACTGATATAACCATTCTGATTTCCCTGTGTACCAAATACACAAAGATTAATGTTTTTCAAAAAGTTATATAATTTTTCTTTAATAGTTTTTATATATTAGTTATAAAAATTTATTACACCATTTTATAAGTAGATGTTCTAAAGTAAACAGACTAATCTGATTAAAAACCATATGCCTAGGTTGATGTTATCCCATTAGAACATTTAAATGTATTTTGTGTCTATTCGATAGAAAATAGAATACTGATATGGTTTGGCTGTGTATCCCCACCCTAATCTCATCTTGTAGCTCCCATAATTCCCACATGTGAATTGTGGGAGGGACCTGATGGGAGATAATTGAATCATGATCTTTCCTGTGCTGTTTTTGTGATAAGTCTCATGAGATCTGATGGTTTTAAAAATGGGAATTTCCCTGCACAAGCGCTCTCTCTTGTTTGCTGCCATGTGAGACGTGCCTTTCACTTTCTGCCATGATTGTGAGGCCTCCACAGCCACATAGAACTGTAAGTCCATTAAACCTCTTTCTTTTGTAAATTGCCCAGTCTCAGATATGTCTTTATCAGCAGTGTGAAAATGTGCTAATACAAATACTAAAACTTGGTTCCTAGTGTCTTCACTTATTAACTTAACCATTAAAAAAAATGTAGCTGCAGTACTGAATTACTGCAATATTTTCACACTAAAAAGCCCCCACAGACCCTTTATCTTTAATGTTATTTGCAAAAGCAAAAGAAAATTAAGTACCAAAACCAAGCAAGTCAACTAAAATTTAATATTAAATATACCTTTTCAAACCTTTTAAAGTGTATTATTGGATATACTTTTTCAAATATTGGTATTAAATATAGCATTTTAAACCTGACATACTCTTCCCTGGTATAGATGTGTATGTAGAAGGAGGTAACACAGCCATTGTCTCTTTATCTGTCTCCTCAGGCTGCAAATCAATGAATTTGTTTAAATTGTTGACTAGATTATTATGGCAGCAGAGGTTTATTTTTATTTTTAAAAAATTTGTGTGATTGGAATGTGAAGACATCTATCTCCTTATTTGGAAAGATAAGAATAGGGTCCAGGGGGAACATCTGTTAGTTTGAGTTGTTGATCTGAGAAACTATAAAGGTTTGTGTTCGTCAGAATCAATATTACGGTAGTTATGGAAACAGGGAGGTTGCTGTGAGCTAAGGCCTTAGGGAGCTCTGTAAACCAGAAGGAAGAACACGGAAGCTGAGGGCTAACATGTTCTGAATTTGATGCATGTAATTCTAAGAATTTTTTTTAGAGTGTACTAGAATAATCATTACTACATATAAACATATAGCACAACTTCCATGGGAAGAGAGTTTTGTCAGATTTTGTAAAATCTATTGTTTTTAACTACATTTTTTTTTTTTACCTTCTATTGCATTCAACGTTTTGCTCAGTAAACTTTGCTGTACAATTGTCCCTGAAATGCAGTTCTTATTTGCTCAGCAAACTAGATTCTTGCGATCTATCCTGGAGAAGTTATTCAAGTAAGTTGTTCAGTTCCATAACTTTTCAAGGTTTATTTTAAATCTCTATCGTGTGGCAAAGCAAGACAGAACCCGCTACACCCCCCGAAAACCCTAAGTCATTAAGAATAAAATTCAGTCTTTCTAGGTCCTTCCTGATCTCAATTAATTTTTTAAGAATTGATTTAGTTCCCATTTTAGGGCTCTTCTCCCTAGAATTTTGTAGCCCAAGGCTCCATTGTAACATGTTTGAAACTTATAAATAAAAATATTGTTCAACTCAGGGTTAGGATGAGTGATTCTGGGTCAGCTAGGTAACTATCTAAGTATGTCTTCAGTGAAATCTAAAGATGGTAATGAAAATATCGATCTATTATCTTTATAATAATTTGAAATTTTTAGGACTGAAGGTTTTAAAAATTCTAAAAATGTAAAGATAAAAAATAAAAGCATGAGTAGACCATAAATGAAAATTTCATTATCGTAAAACTCGCTACTGTCTGAGGCAGAATTCTTTAGAGTCTCTTTATCACAGCGATTTTATTGGGTATAATTATCTCAATTTAACATGGGAGAGGCCTGAAACGTAGAAAAGTGATAGAATCTGACAAAAACATATAGTTGTTTGAAGGGAAGACTCAGAGTTTGAATTTACTTATCATTTCAAAGTCCCATTGTTTCCAAGACACCATGCTGTCCCCCAGGGGCAATGTTTAAAATGAGAAAATATCATTCCTTATCCCCTTGATATACTGAGTGAGTGACCATTTGTTTAAAAAGAGAACGTATCCAAAGCAAACACAACGAAGATTTCTTTCCTTTTCTGTTTTTTCAGCTGATGTAAAGTTTTGATGTTAAAACTAAAAATGAAGTTTTCATTAAATAGAAAACTTCTCAGCAGAGAACCAAGTGTTTTTCAAGGAAATCTAATTTGTTTATTTTTCAGTAATAGGGTACACTAACTAAAAATGTGGTCTTCATTTTTTCCCACTTTTTTTCTGCCAAACATTGATGGGGTGAAGTTAAAGGAACAAAATAAAAGAAACCAAACCAAACCAAACCATAAACAATTGGTTTTTATAAACTGTAAGCAATGGAGGGCATAAAAACTTAAATTTACCTTTCAGGTAAATCTTATCTTTGGATAACTGTCCTGAGGCCATTCAGTTAAAGAAATGTACAGGAATTGGACAACCACTGCTTGTGGAAAAAGCTTGAAGTAACTCAGATGCATATATATTTTCCTTTAAAAGCTAAGAGTTCTGATGACTCTTGCTGAGTGCATATTTCAGGGATTTTCTTTAAGGAAATATATATTTTGTATGGTTTTAATTATTTTTGTATGTGTGTGGAGATGAGGGTGTTATTTTGCAGTTTGAGGGATAGGCTAGAATTAGTCTGAGTTAGAATAGCTGAAGTTCTTTATAGAATTTTGATCACAACTATTATCCAATATGCAAAAACAGGTTTATTGCCACACTACTCTGCTTATGTAAATTTCTTAGACAAAATATTTACATTGCATAGCTAAACCCATTTTGTGGCTAGTATATTGAAGATGGACAGCCACTCTACCGGTCAACACATTAGGTAAGACATAAACAGAAAAGTGAGTATGAGGTCAACTCTAGACCATGGAATTTCTCAGAACTGCTGGTGATAAGCTGTACCTCCATTTGTAGCTGAGATTTTATGCCACAATCTTCTCAAACAGTTTTCATATTCTAGGTGGATCTTTTAGTACCTAGTGAGTAACTGTTAGAGGTATCCTTACTCTAGGGGTAGGACAAATGGCTTGTGCCAGGGATAAATCCTTAAATTTGGACTCAGATGCTGCTGGCTAGCCACATATCTTTTAATAAAGCACTGCATTTCTAAATATGCTGTGAGCTAAGGCCTTAGGGAGCTCTGTAACTTAAGTGCACTCTTAAGTGTACTCTTGTCACCTCAAATACTTATTAACTGAGGCAACCTGTGGCTCACAAGTGAATAGGAGCTGAGACAGAAATCTCTGTGAAGGTCAAACCCTCATGACATCATGCTTTAAGAGGAAACTATAAAAATGGATTTGGACTGGATTTGGCATTTCTTTTTTTTTTTTTTTTTTTTTTTTTTTTTTTTTTTGAGACGGAGTCTCGCAGTCGCCCAGGCTGGAGTGCAGTGGCCGGATCTCAGCTCACTGCAAGCTCCGCCTCCCGGGTTTACGCCATTCTCCTGCCTCAGCCTCCCGAGTAGCTGGGACTACAGGCGCCCGCCAACTCGCCCGGCTAGTTTTTTCTATTTTTTTAGTAGAGACGGGGTTTCGCCGTGTTAGCCAGGATGGTCTCGATCTCCTGACCTCGCGATCCACCCGTCTCGGCCTCCCAAAGTGCTGGGATTACAGGCATTTCTTAATGCGTACAGGACTACTGATACCCTTGTTCATAGTATTGTTTAAAACCAAATTATCTAGAATAAACTGATAGATGATTATGTTCAGATGTAAATTTTCTCTGAGTAAGATGGCAAAGGCACACCCAACTTCTTGGTTTTCCTAAAGGCAGAATGTAACATTTTTAAATATCCTGTGAAGTGGCTCACTTTGAATTGGGAAAATAATGAGAAGGGAGAATTTAAACGACAGGTTTTTTTTTTTTTTTCCCCTCTAAGAGTGTGCCTAGAATTTGTATTATGGGCACATTTATGCTATGTTTAATCTCCTGATCATGGGCTTGAGCTTGGTATATGAAAGTAGGGACTGTATTTGTTTTATTCACTGTTCATTATATGACCTCCATATTATCTGACATATTATGCTTCCTCCCCCAAGAAAACCTTTTATTGAGATATAATTTACATATAAATAAAATATACAGATTGTTAAGAGTATAGTTTAATGGGTTTTGTCACATTTATACATCTGTGTAACCACCACCCCAGTCAAGATACAGAACATTTCTATCACTCAAGAAACTATCTCCATGCCTCTTTCCAATCAACATCTTCCCTTGCCCACCAGGAAACTACACTTCTAATTTCTTTTACTTTGACTTAGTTTTGCTATAATAATAGTGATATATTGTATACTCCTGTGGTAATCTTTTATTCAGCATAATGCTTTTGAGATTCATCTACCTTATTGTTACATCTTTGGGTGTTCTCTTTTAGTGTTGAGTAGCACTAGAATATATGAATCCACAATGTTTTTATCCATTCACTTGCAGGAGACTTTAGGATGTTTCCAATTTGAGGTTATAAATAATATTGTTTCTATAAACATTCTTGTACAAGTATTATTGCAAAAGTATGTTTTTATTTCTATTTGATAAATACATAGGAGCAAAATTGCTACATAATTTGGGTAGGTGTATGTTTAACTTTATAACAAACTTCTAAATATTTTCCCAAAATGATTATTTTATAATATCACTCAGCCAAGTATGAGGGTTCCAGTTGCCCCACATTTTCACCAAAAATTGTATATTAAGTTTTTAAAATTTGAGGGCTTGGTAAGGTGTCATGTCGGTAATCCAGGCATTTGGGGAGGCCAAGGAAGGAGGATTGCTTGAGCCCGAGTTTGAAACCAGTCTGGGCAGCATAACAAGACCATATCTCCATTTCTTTTAATTAGTTAGGCATGTCTGCATATGCACATAACCTAGCTACTCTGGAGACTGAGGCAGGAGGATAGTTGAGCCTAGGAGTTCAAGACTGCCGTGAGCTATGATTGTCACTGCACTCCAGCCTGAGCAACAGATTGAGATCCTGTCTCAAAAAAAAAAAAAAAATTAGTCATCTTTGAAGATGTGAACTATCTCATTGTGGTTTTGATTTACATTTCCCTAATGAATAATGATATTTTTTCCCTATGTGACAAAATATCGAGCAATGAAAAATGATATTGAGCAGATTTCATATGTCTATTGATTATTCATATATCTTTCTTTGTGAAATGTCTGTTAAGGGTTTACCCACTTACAAAATTAGGTTGTTTGACTTTTTAATTATTGAATTATAGAAGCTTCTAAAATATATTTTAGACAAGTTCCTTTGTCATATATCTATATTGCATGTTTTCTCCCAGTTGTGATAGATCTTCTTATTTTCTTAATAGTATTTTCTATTGAATACAAATATCTAATTTTGATAAAGCATAATTTATAATTTTTCTTCAACAGTTATTTTTAATAAGGCTTTGCCTGCCCATATTTACAAATATGTTCTATATTTTCTTTGAAATTTGTTATAGTTTTAGCCACTTAGTTTAGATATATGACCCATTTCAAATTAATTTTTGTGTATGGTGTGAGTAGGGGTCAAATCTATCATAAGTAGACAGAAAGGTAGAAAAGGAATGCCTTTACAGAAATTTAAGACATAAATGCAACCCATAAGTTCTAAAAACAATCATATGTGGTAACAATTTAAGTTCTTTAGGTTATTTTGGATTCCTTTATAGTAGAGTGTTCAGTAAAATCTTATTCATGTTACAAAACAAGGGACAGTGGCTCTTGTAATGTCTTAAGAAAGAACTGAAATAAATCAGCCTGAGTGACTCCAGTTCTTAAGTATAAGAGGAAGAAAATTTCAAGGATTCTTAAAAACATTTGGGGAGAGGCTTTGAGATGGCTTGCCTCCCCCGCAAAGAAGATCCAAAACACTTTGCATAGAGCTTTGAAGAGAGAACACTAGAATTCAACAGAGAAGTGAAGGGAAACAGCTAAGACACAGGAGAGGGAAGTGAGGCAGCTGGCCCAGCTGGGATTGGCAATGTATTAGTCCATTTTCACACTGCTATAAAGAACTTCCTGAGACTGGGTAATTTATAAAGGAAAAAGGTTTAATTGATCACAGTTCTGCATGGCTAGGGAGGAACTTAAAATCATGGTGGAAGGGGAAGCAGGCACTGTCTGCACAGGTGCCGGGAGAAAGACAGGGTGTGAAGGAGGAACTGTCAAACACTTATAAAACCATCAGATCTTATGAGAATTCACTCACTATCATGAGAACAGCGTGGGGGAAACTGCTCTTGTCATTCAATCACCTTCCTCCCTCAACAGGTGGGGATTATAATTTGAGATGAGATTTGGGTAGGGACACAGAGCCAAACCATATCAGGCAAGGAACCCAAAGTGGTTCTCCAATGCAGGGAAAGAGTAAGTGAGAGACTCCCCAGTGGTCCTAGTGCTTGAGCATGCTGCCTGGGTGACTGGAGATTACTCTGTCCCATCTGTTGCTCTAGCACACATGTGGACCATCAGAATGCCTGACAAAAGACCCAGTCCTACTTCTGCCAGTTCCCAAGAGTACCATCCAGGAACCTGGAGGTTGCCTTGTCCCATCTATCACCTCAGGAGCATACATGCACTATCAGGATGTCTGACAAAAGACTCCCTCTGCACTCCTCACTACCTGCTGCTGGTGCTCAGGCATGCTGTTTGGGGGCCTAGAGATCACCTCACACCACCCATCACAGTCTGTGTCTGTGTGTACCACTGGGGGGCCTGAAGACAGGCCCACTCTACATGGTACCACCTTCCCAATGACTGCATGGTGCCCTGGGAGCCAGGAAATCACTCTGCCCCATTGATATCTCTGGGTGTGCACATAAACCATAAGAATATCTAACAGTAGGCCCAGATTGCTTGCCACTGGCACCCAAGCATGCTCACTGGAGGCCTGGAGATCACCCTGTCCTACCACCACATTCCTATGCCCATATATATTATCAAGGGGCCTAAAGACAGACGTGCACCACCTGGCACTTCACCCAGTGTCCAAGTGTATCATCTGAGGGTCTTGAAATCACCATGCTTCACCCATTACCATCAGTGTCTGTTCACTCCTCCCAGGAATTTGGGGGCTGGCTTGCCCAGCCTATTGCTGCTACTACTAGTACCAGCATTTGCCACCTGGAAACCTGAGGGTTGTGCTGCCACTGCTACTGCCATTGCCAATGCAATACATGCTGCCCAGGGGCCTGAGGATCCACCAAACTTCCTACCCCATTGTTGCTACTGCTGTCACCTGAACGAGTCACCTGGCCCAAGAGCTGGCCCACCTGGACCCACTAACACTGTTGTCTGTATATGCTGTCCAGGGGCCTAAGGACAGGAATGCCAGGCCTACCACTGCCATCCCTGGAGCCTGAGAACTAACCCACCTGGCATTACTGTACCCCGCAAGGCCTCACTACAGCCTCCTGTGACCCCTCAGATTAAGCCACTGAAGAAATCACAGATTCCACTGATGCTGATTACAGCAGTAGAAATCATACAGAGTACACTACTGCATGCACCTAGGATCAAGGCTAATGTGTCCTACATAACCAATGCTAGAGATACAGCTACAGGAAAAAGTATTTCCCTATGAAAACCTATTTAAAAAATATAAAGAGGTAACCATTACAGTAGATACACAGATGTTAATGTACAAACACAAGAAACATGAGAAAGCAAGAAAACATGACACTTAAAGTGGGAAATAATTATCTAGCAACAGAGTTCAATGAAAAACAAATTTTTGAAATGCCTAAAAAAGAATTCAGGGCTGGGCATGGTGACTCACGCCTGTAATCCCAGCACTTTGAGAGGCTAAGGCAGGCAGATCATGAGGTCAGGAGTTTGAGACCAGTCTGGTCAACATGGTGAAACTCCATTTCTACTAAAAATAGAAAAATTAGCTGGGAGTGGTGGCACAGACCTGTAGTCCCAGGTACTCGGGAGGCTGAGTCAGGAGAATCACTTGAACCTGGGAGGTGGAGGTTGCAGTGATCAGAGATCATGCCACTGCACTCCAGCCTGGGTGATGGAGTGAGACTTCATCTCAAAAAAAAAAAAAAAAAAAGAATTCAAAATAATGATATTAAAGAAGCTCAGTGAGATATAAGACAACACAAATAAACTATACAAAAAAACTCAGAAAATAATTTAGGATATGAAAGGAAAATTCGATGAAAAAACAGATCTCCTAAAAAAGAACCAAGCATTGGGAGGCTGAGGCAGGCAGATCATGAGGTCAAGAGATCGAGACCATCCTGGCCAACATGGTGAAACCCCATCTCTACTAAAAAATACAAAAATTAGCTGGGTGTGGTGATGCATGCCTGTAGTTCCAGCTACTCAGGAGGCTGAGGCAGGAGAATCGCTTGAACCTGGGAGGTGGAGGGTTGCAGTGAGCTGAGATCACACCACTGCACTTCAGCCTGGGTGACAGAGTGAGACACCATCTCAAAAACAAACAAACAAACAGAAATGATAGAACTGAATAATTCAATAAATGAAAAAAAGTGCAATTAAGAGCTTCAATAGTAGACTGAATCAAGAAGAAAAAATAATTTAAAAACTTGAACACATGTCTTTTAAAGTAACTCAGTCAGACAAAAATAAGAAAGAAAAGAATAAGAAAGATAAAGTCAGGCTATGTGACATATGGGACACCAGAAAGTGAGAAAATATTCAATTTTTGGTGTTCCATAAAGTGTAGAGAAGGGAAACGTCACAGAAAACCTATTTAATGGAATAATAGCTGAAAACTTCCCCAGTCTCACAAGAGACAGCTATTCAAACACAGGAAGTTCAAAGATTCCTAAATAGATATGACCCAAAAGATCTTATTCAAAGCACGCTGTAGTCAAATTCAAAAGTCAGTGACAAAGAGAATGCTAAAAACAGCAAGAGAAAAGTGTCAAGTCACACATAAGAGAAACTCCATCACTCTAACAGCAGACTTTTCAGCAGAAACCTTACAGGACAGGAGAAAATGGGATGATATATTCAAAGTGCTGAAAGAAAAAAAAAACAAAAACTGGGCAGTCAATAATATACTCTGCAAAGCTAACCCTAAAAAATGAAGAAGAAATAGTCTTTTCAAAACAAACAAACAAGCAAACAAACAAACAAAAAACTGAGGGAATTAATCACCACTAGTCTAGCCCTATAAGAAATGTTTAAAAATGTCCTGCCTTTGACAGTAACAGGATGATATCTACCATCATGAAAACACACATAAGTATTAAACTCCCTGGTAGAGAAGTCACACAAATGAAAAAGAGAAATGACTCCAATTTTGCCACTAAACAAAAACACCACACTCCAATGATAATAAAAAAGAAAGGAACAAAAGATAAACAAAAATAATAAAAATGTCAGTTAATAAAATGTCAGGAATAAGTCCTTACCTATTGATAATGACTTTTAATGAAAACAGATTTAAATCTCTACTTAAAAGATATAAACTAGCTGAATGAATAAAAAAGGACCCACGTATTTGCTGCCTACAAGAAACTCACCTAACCTGTAAAGATGTATAGACTGAAATTGAAAAGATGGACAAAGATATTTCATATAAACAGAGATAAAAAGCAAGCAGAAATAACTATACTTATATTAGATAAAACAGACTTGGAGTGAAAAGCAGTAAAAAGAGACAAAACGTCATTAAATGGATCAATTCATCAAGAAGATATAGTGGTGTGTATATATATGTGTGTGTGTGTGTGTATATATATATATATAATGATGTATATATATGCATTCAACACCAGACCACCCAGCTATATAACGCAATTATTATTAGATCTAAAGGAAGAGAGATACTCCAATACTGTAATAGTTGGGGGCTTCAACACCCCACTGTCAGCATTAGAAAGATCATCTAGATAGAAAATTAATAAGAAAACATTGGATTTAAACTGCACTTTAGATCAAATCTATCTAACATAGATTCATAGAACATTTTATCCAATAGCTGCAGAATACACATTCTCATTAACACATGGAACATTCTCCAAGATACATCATACATTAGGACTCAAAACAAGTCTCAGCAAAGTTAATATATATGTATGTGTATATATAGTGTGTGTATATATTATATATGTGTGTGTATATATATATATAGAGAGAGAGAGAGTGTCTTCTCAGACCACAATGGAGTAAAACTTTGGAAACTCTACAAATATTAATATATAGAAATTGAACAACATGCTCTTGAACAACCATTGGGTCAGTAAATAAATTAATTAAAAATTTAACAATTTTTGGCTGGCATGGTGGCTCATGCCTGTAATCCCAGCACTTTGGGAGTCTGAGGCGGGCAGATCATGAGGTCAGGAGATTGAGACCATCCTGGCTAACATGGTGAAACCCCATCTCTACTAAAAACACAAAAAATTAGCTAGGCATGGTGGTGGGCACCTGTAGTCCCAGATACTCAGGAGGCTGAGGCAGGACAATGGCGTCAACCTGGGAGGTGGAGCTTGCAGTGAGCTGAAATCGTACCACTGCACTCCAGCCTGCAGCCTGGGTGACAGAGCGAGACTCCATCTCAAAGAAGAAAAAAAATTAACAATTTTTTGAAACAAATAAAAATTGTGATTAAAAAAAGTGATATAGTTTGACTGCGTCCCTACCAAAATATCATCTCGAATTGTAATCCAAATTGTTATCTCCACGTGTTGAGGTAGGGACCTTCTGGGAGTGATTAGATCATGGGGGCATTTTCCTCCATGCTGTTTTTGTGATAGTGAGTTCTCATGAAATCTGGTTGTTTGGTAAGTGTTTGGCACTTCCCTCTTCTCTCTCTCTCTGCTTCGGCATGGTAAGACATGCCTTGCTTCCCTTTCACCTTGTGCCATGATTGTAAGTTTCCTGAGACCTCCCCAATCATGCAGAGCTGTGAGTCCATTCAACCTCTTGTTTTCATAAACTACCTAGTGTCAGGTAGTGTCTTTATAGTAGTGTGATAATGGACTAATACAGAGAATTGGGACCAGCAGAGTGGGGTACTGCTATAAAAATAATCTGAAAATGTGGAAGTGATTTTGGACCTAGGTAATAAGAGGTTGGAATAGTTTGGAGGTCTTAGAAGAAGAGAGTATGATGTGGGAAAGTTTGGAACTTCTTAGAGATTTGTTGAATGGCTTTGACCAAAATGCTGATAGTGATATGGACAATGAAGTCCAGGCTGAGGTGGTCTCAGATGGAGATGAATAAGGGGAACTGGCATAAATTTGACGCTTGCTATGTTTTAGCAAAGAGACTGGTGACGTTTTGCCCCTGCTCTAGACATCTGTGGAACTTTGAACTTGAAAGAGATGATTTAGGCTATCTGGTTGAACTTGAGAGAGGTGATTTAGGGTAGCTGGTGGAAGAAATTTATAAGCGGCAAAGCATTCAAGAGGAAAAAAAGCATAAAAGTTAAAAAAAAATTGCAGCTGTATGATGTGATAGCAAAGAAAAACCCATTTTCTGGGGAGAAATTTAAGCCAGCTGCAGAAATTTGCATAAGTAAAGAAGAGCTGAATGTTAATCACTATATTAGCCCATTTTCATGCTGCTGATACCTGTAACTGGGCAATTAACAAAAGAGAGAGGTTTAATGAACTCACAATTCCACGTGACTGGGGAGGCCTCACAATCATGGTGGAGGATGAAAGGCACATCTCACATGGTGGCAGACAAGAGAACAGAGCTTGTGCAGGGAAATTCCCCTTTATAAAACCATCAGATCTCATGCAATTTATTCACATCATGAGAATAGTACAGGAAAGACCTGCCCCAATGATTCAGTTACCTCCCACTGAATCCTTCCCACAACACATGGGAATTGTGGGAGTTACAATTCAAGATGAGATTAGGATGTGAACACTGTCAAATCATATGAATCACCAAGACATTGAGAAAAATATCTCTGGGGCATGTCAGAGACCTTCACGGCAGCTCCTCCCATCCCGGGCCTGGAGGCCTAGGAGGGAAAAATGGTTTATTGAGCTAGGCCCAGGGACTCCCTGCTCTGTTAAGCCTTGGGATATGTTGCCCTGGGTCCCAGCCGCTTTAGCTCTAGCCATGGATAAAAGGGGCCAAGGTACAGCTCAGGCTGTTTCTTCAGAGAGTGAAAGCTCCAGGCCTTGGCAGCTTCCAGTGGTGGTGGTCCTGTGGATATACAGTAGACAAGAATTGAGATTTGGGAAACTCTGCCTAGATTTCGGAGGATATATGGAAATGCCTGGATGTCCAGGCAAAAATGTGCTGTAGGGGCAGAGCCCTTATGGAGAACCTCTGCTAGGGCAGTGCAGAAGGAAAATGTGGGGTTGGAGCCCCCACACAGAGTCCCCACTGAGGAACTTCTTAATGGAGTTATGAGAAGAGAGCCACCATCCTCCAGACCCCAGAATGGTACATCCACCTACAGCTTGTACCATGCACCTGGAAAAGCCACAGACACTCAATGCCAGCCATGAAAGCAGCCAGGAGGGGGGATGTACCCTGCAAAGCCACAGGGGCCGAGCTGCCTAAGGCCATGATTGCTCACCTCTTGCATCAGTGTGCCCTGGATGTGAGACATGGAGTCAAAGAATGTCATTTTGGAACTTTAAGATTTGACTGCCTCACTGGATTTTGGACTTGCATGGAGCCTGTAGCCCTTTTCTTTTGGCCAGTTTCTCCCATTTGAAATAGATGTATTTACCCAGTGCCTGTACCCCCATTGTATCTAGGAAGTAACTAACTTGCTTCTGACTCTACAGGCTCATAGGCAGAAGGGACCTGCCTTGACTCAGATGAGACTTTGTCCTTAGACTTTGGGTCAATGCTGGAATGAGTTAAGAGTTTGTGGGACTGTTGCTAAGGCATGATTTTGTTTTGAAATATGAGGTAATAAGATTTGGGAGGGACCAGGGATGATATAGTTTGGCTGTGTCCCCACCCAAATCTCATCTTGAATTATAGTTTCCATAATCCCCACATGTCATGGGAGGAACCCAGTGGAAAGTTATTGAATTATGAGGGTGGTTATCCCCATGCTGCTGTTCTGATGATAACAAGTGTGTTTTCATGAGATCTGATGGTTTTATAAGGGGCTTCCTCCTTTGCTTGGCACTTGTTCTCTCTCCTGCCACCCTGTGAAGAGGTGCCTTCCACCATGATGTAAGTTTTGTGAGGCCTTCCTAGCCATGCAGAACTATGAGTAAATTAAACTTCTTTTCTTTATAAATTTCTCATTCATGGGTATTTCTTCATAGCAGTGTGAGAACAGACTAATACAATGATAAAAGCTGTCAGCAAACTAGACACAGAAGGAGCATACCACAGTATAATAAAGGGCATATATGACAGACCCACATCTTGGATCATACTGAATGTAGAAAAGCTGAAAGCATTTGCTCTAATAATTGGAACAGGGTAAGAATGGCCACTTTTACCACTCCTCTTAAGCAGAGTACTGGCATCCCTAGCCAGAGCAATCAGGCAAAATAAGAAAAAAAATTTACCCAAAATAGAAAAGTCTAATTAGGAAGTCTAATTATTGCTCTTTGCAGATCACATGATCTTATATTTAGAAAAACCTAAAGACTCCATCAAAAGACTCTTAGATATGATAAAGAAATTCAGCAATTTTGAAGGATACAAAATCAACTTAAAAAATCAGAAGCATTCCTTTTCTTTTCTTTTTTTGTTTTTGAGACAGAGTCTCACTCTGTCACCCAGGCTGGAGTGCAGTGGTGCGATCTTGGCTCACTGTAACCTCCATCTCCCAGGTTCAAGCAATTCTCTTGCCTCAGCCTCCCAAGTAGCTGGGATTACAGGTGTGTGTCACCACACCTGGCTAAATTTCATATTTTTAGTAGAGACAGGTTTTCACCATGTTGGCCAGGCTGGTCTCTACCCGTCTCTGCCTCCCAAAGTGCTGGGATTACAGGCATGAGCCACCATGTCCAGCCCAATCAGAAGCATTTCTATACACCCATAATGAATTAGCTGAAAAAAAAATCAAGAAGACCATCCTATTTACAACAGCTACAAAATTTAAGGTATCTAAGAATAAATTTAACCAGAGAAGTGAAAGATCTCTACGAAAAATACTGTAAAAGACTGATGAAAGATACTTAAAAGGACACAAATAAGTGGAAAGACATTCTGTAATCTTGGATTGAAAGAACATTATTATAATTACATTCTGCTCAAAGCAATCCACAGATTTCATGCAATCCCTATCAAAATGTCAGCGAAATTTTTAACATAAATAGAAAGAAAACAATCCTAAAATTGACCCAAAAAGAACCCAAATAGCCAAAGCCATCCTGAGCAAAAATAGCGAATCTAGAGGCATCACACTACCTGACTTCAAAATATATTACAATGCTATAGTAACCAAAACGGTATATAAGCAGACACACAGATCAATGAAACAGCATAAAGAACCCAGAAATAAATCCAAGCACTTATAGACAAGTGATTTTTCACAAGGTGTCAAGAACATACATTGGTGAAAAGACACGCTCTTCAATAAGTGATACTGGGAAAACTGGATGTCTACGTGAAGAAAACTGATACTAGACCCTCGTTTCTCACCAATACAAAACAAAACAAAAAACAACAAAAAATCTCAACATGGATTAAAGATTTAAATGTGAAACCCAAAAGTAAAAATCTCCTGGAAGAAAACATAGAGGTAACATTCTAGTACATTGGCTTAGGCAAAAAATTTTTGGTTATGACTTCAGAAGCATAGACAACAAAAATAAGAACAGACAAATCTGACTATATTAAACTAAAAAGCTTTATATAACGTAAGAAACAAACAGCAGAGTGAAGGGACAATCTGTCAAATGGGAAAATATCTGCAAACTATTTATCCAGTAATGGACTAATATCCAGAATATACAAAATGGTCAACAAGTATATGAAAAAATACCCAACATCACTAATCACAGGGGAAATGCAAATCAAAATCACCATGTGATATCATCTTGTACCAGCAAGAATGTCTAGTATAAAAAAGACGAAAAATAACAAATGCTGGCAAGGATGAGGAGAAAAGGAAACTCTTATACATTATTGGTGGGAATATAAATTAGTATAATCATTATGAAAATCAGTATGGAAATTTCTCAAGAAACTACAAATAGATCCAACAATCCCACTGTTGGATATTTAGCCAAAGAAAAGGAAATCATTACATCAGAAGGATACTTGCATCCTCATTTTTATTGTAGAAGCATTCATAATATCAAAGACAGTCAATAAACCTAAGTGTCCATTAATGGATGATTAGATAAGGAAAATACAGTATGTATACACTATGGAATACTACTAGACCATAAAAGAGAATGAAATCATGTCATCTGCAGCAACATGGATTGAAATGGAAGTCATTATATTAAAGGAAATAAGCCAGGCACGGAAAGACAGATATTGCCTGTTCTCACTCATATGAGACAACTAAAAGAGATGATCTCACAGAAGTCGAGAATAGAACGATATTTACCAGAGACTGGAAATGATATGTATGTGTGTGGGGAGTTGGGGATGAAGAGAGTTAGGCTAATGGATACAACTTACAGTTAGAAGAAATATCTTCTAATGTTTGACAGCACAATAGAGTGACCATAGTTAACAATAATACGTTGTGTATTTCTAAATAGGTAGACGAGACTTGAAATATTCCTAACACAAAAAGTCATAAATGCTCAATGTAATGGATGTCCAAAATACTCTGAATTGATTATCACACATTCTATGCATGTATCAAAATGTCGCTTGACCCCCATAAACATGCACAAATAATACGTATTAATTTTAAAAATTGAGGCCAGTCACAGTGGCTCACGCTGTAATCCCAGCACTTTGTGTGGGCAAGGCTGGTGGACTGCTTGAGTTCAGGAGTTTGAGATCAGCCTAGGAAACATGGCAAAATTTCTTCTCTACAAAAAATATGAAAGTTAGCCTGTCCTGTTGGTGTGTGCCTGTAGTCCCAGGTATTCAGGAGGCTGTGGTGAGAGGAATACTTGATCCTGAAAGATTGAGGTTGCAGTGAGCTGTGATCTCCAGCCTGGGTGACAGAGTGAGATCTTGTCTCAAAGAATACATACATAAATAAAAAAAATTTAGAGACATTGTAAAGATAAATTAAATCTTGCATTTAGATTGTGGGCACTCCAAGTTATTGTAGCTTGAGTACTAATGCAATGTGACTTTTATTTTTACTGTTTTTTGAGACGGAGTCTCCCTCTGTGGCCCAGGCTGGAGTGCAGTGGCGAGATCTCAGCTCGCTGCAAGCTCCGCCTCCCAGGTTCACACCATTCTCTTGCCTCAGCCCCCAGAGTAGCTGGGACTACAGGCTCCCGCCACCACACCCGGCTAATTTTTTGTGTGTTTAGTAGAGACGGGGTTTCACCGTGTTAGCCAGGATGGTCTGGATCTCCTGATGTCGTGATCCACCGGCCTCGGCCTCCCAAAGTGCTGAGATTACAGCCGTGAGCCACCGCGCCCGGCCGCAATGTGACATTTTTTAACTCTTTTGCCAGTGATTTTGAGCTCTGTTTTATATTACATTAGCATATGTTATTCTGTGCATTAATATATTAAGAAATGCATAGAAATTTAAATGCATATTCACATATCTGACAGAAATAAAAGTTTTTCTTCTGTCAACATGACATTTTTGGGGGACTCCAACGATGATAATGTCTAGTGTCTTAAAAGTAAATTGATTATGAGGATTTATGAGCGATATGTATGATTCAAACTGGAAAATCTCCACAGCAGGAAGTGCCTAGTTTCTTCAAGAGATAACTTTCAAGGACCAGAGAGAGAGAGATTACTGATAAAAAGATGAGGTGTAACAACCAATTAAAGTGCATGAGCTTTGTTAGGATCTCATTTCAAACAAATTATAATTATATGACAATTGGGAAAATATAAACATTATTCAGAAATTTGATAATAGTTGAAATTTCTGTTAATTTTGAGGGCATGATAATGATAACATTCTTGAGTTGATGGTTGTTGATAATAGGTAATATGTACATGTTAATTCATTTATTCTTGACTCGTGTGTTTTTGAAATTTTCCTTTAAAAAAGCAAATTGATACTAGAGAGATATTTTCATTTAGCAAAAATAAGTTAAAACTTTGGTAAAACATGAAGACCTGGGTTTAGATTCCATCTTGAAATTTCTGCTGAAGCTTACTATTAATAATGTGAAAACTTATTTATATGGTGAATAAAATTGGTATTATCAATTATCAATCAGAACTGTGGCTAAACCCATATTTTAAATGAAATCTCATAATTTTTCTAAAAAGGAACGTCTAAATGTGAGCAAATGCAATGCAGAAACCTCATACCTATTAAGATTTTTAAGTAACTGAATTGTTTTCTCACATTATTTTCTTGGATAACTCATCTTCTTTGACTTTTTATGTCAGTTTCTCTGAAGTAGGAGAAAAATAATTATATTTTTTTTTGCTTGTAAGACAGGTATCAGGAAGTGTTGATAACAAAGGTGTTTCTCAGTTTAAACATTAGGAATCTGAGGCTGAGGTATTTGTGAGCAAAGTAGACTTATGTCAGTTTATTGTTCATTGGATCTCCAAAGTTCCCTGTAACCCTTGATTCAGACTATAAGCCTATATCAGTTTGACCACACTGACTAAGATAACTAGTTTAGTGTATAATTACAGTAAGGGAAATTATGTAATCAATTAGTACTAAAAATTATTGGCTAATATTGATTGAGTGCTCATAATTTATCTGGTGCTGTGGCAAACATTTTTGTGTTTTGTTTCGTGTTTTTTTTTCTTTTTTTTTTTTTTTTTTACAAAACTCCATTTACCTCACAACAAACCAGTGAGGTCTGTGTAATTCTTACCTACCTACAGATGAAACTGAGGCTCGAAAAAATCTTAAACAGTTTTTCTACTCCTGGCAGGTGATGAATTTTAAATTGAATGTAGGTATTATTTACTTAATAAATTTTTCTAAAGAGTTTGCCATTGTCAAGGGTACCACCTTTTTATCTTTTTAGAAACTGAAATTGGCTCAACCATATATGATACTCAACTCACTTATATATCCCATAGTGAACATTTTAAAAAATTCTCAAAATATTAGAGAATAATAAGCCCTTCTAATACTCTGGAGAATTTTGATAACTGTCTGATTCAAGCAGAAAGCTAGAAAAAGCACATGGTGATTAAGCTTTTTTGAGTACAAAAATATGATAGATCACTCTTAGTAACTGTAGCCTTGGAGATGAACTAAATGTAAACATAAGGCATAAAAAGAGAGCAATTTCAGAGAACAGACAAATCTGAAAAGTAAGGGTTTCATACAATGACTACATTGATTGATTTTTATTTTGTATTAATGAGCTGAAATTTAATTATCATCCTCATTCTATTGTTCACCAGCTTACCTCCAGACAAACTAGCTCTACAGTCTTTCTTTTGTTCCTGATCTATGTCATTGGATATCACACACCTTAGATCATATTAAACATTGTCCTCTAATTGGTTGACTTACTCATGAGCTGTTCTTTTCCTCCCTGCCTTACCCTTATTATTTCTTTGTAGCAACTACTCTCAAATGTTCTGAAAATACTGTTTTCCTATGGAGTTTTATGTCCAGACAGAAAGAAAAGGTCTGGTAAATCATTCAAATGTTTATGTAAACCAATAAACCAAACAGCTAATCAACACATTGTGGCATCATTGACTTCTATTAATAAACAAGAATGATTTCACCTCTACTTGTCCTCCTTGTACATTTTAATCATCCCAACAGAATGTTCTGGATCTGATGTTTGTTGTGAACAAGGCAGTTGTAAATTTTTTTTTTATTTCTTAGTATATGTTAATGCATATTCTATTATTTTTATTTAAATTTAACAGAGTTTAATTGAGCTTTGGTCAAAATTTGGTGATTTGTGCAAGAGTGAGTTACAGTCTGTTTACACATCCAGTTAGGTTATGGTTCACTATATACAAAGAAACCTTTAGGCCAAACTTAAAATATATACAGAGGCAGCTTTAGGCTAAACTTAATTTAACAATTCCTCTTTTTGGTCATTCTCTCAATTTTGAAAGATTAACCAAAATTTTAGGCACTAGTATCACTCTGTCACCATTGTAAATGTGCCTATGTGGTCTTGAATCCCATTGGGAAACAGCAGAATGATGGGTTTTGTAAGATGGTAACAAGGACTTCAGGTTATCATTTTTTAAGTGGTTAGAGTAGTTAGGACTACTTTGTGTTGGAATCTCCTGTTTTAGGGGGAAAATAAACACTGTTTTAGAAACTGTTTCCTTAAAGTTTCAGTTTGATTATGTTGTGTTTAACATGGGTGACTTCAGTTTAATTTGGCCTGTTCTACTGGGGCCTAGTGCATGAGCTCAGTCCAAAACAATGGCCTCCCATACTTTTGTTTAAAAAATTCTTCCCTTTTGATCAAATTCTCTCTTAGTTGAGAGTGTGACCAAGACATAGGTCCTCAGAATCACTCTCAGTTACCATCATTTGGGTTCTGGTCTTAGTATGTCATTCATAGTTTATGATATCCTCATGGTCACGTGTTTTTTGAGTTTTTGTCATTGCAGTTGAAAAGAGACAATTTGACATTCTACAGATGGCTTCATGCAAACATTTAAAACTTGAGAGAATACAATGCACCAGGGAGACTACTATTATGATTATGAGGAGGATAATATCAAGAGTTTGGAGTATGCTACTTAGCAAGTGTCCCCATGAACCAAACCAACTAAAATTAAATAGACAAAGAATGAGCTACAGTGTCTACTCATTTCAACCAAGCAGTCTGTTTGTTAATCCCCTGCAACTGAATCTCTGTAATATCCAGTGTAGTCCTCCATTTGCAACTAGAAGTGTCAGCAACTGCACAGGTAATTCTCTGTTTAGCCAATAAGTAATCTAGATTTAGCCTATTATTTAGTACAACTTTTGCAACACAACTTAAAGTCTGTTGTGTAACCATAGCCTTTACAGTAGAATCTGCTATAGAGGCTACTATGGAAGATAACTTTCTAATCATTGCCTCATTTACTCCAAACTGTAAAAAAAAGAGACTTAGTAAATAATGCCCATCCAAGAGAGTGAAGGATTCCTGGCAATGTTCTGTTAACCTATGAAGTAAGTTTAAAGAAATGTACCAATGTTCTGTTTCTGACTGATTATGAGGCAACAAATTTACCATTAACATTTTTCACCCATACTGGCCCTTCTTTTGTCTCTCAAGGCATAAACTTGTCCATGTATTAGGTTGGTTGCAAAATCCTCCACAAATAAAAGCACACCCCATGGGCACACACAAGAGACACGTTTTGTAGTTCTTTTGTTCACAGAGGAATAAGCAAAGAAAAAACTGTGAGATTAGGGTCTCATGCTACTGGGAAAGTCTTGATCCATTATCTTGGGAAAAAGCTGTTTATATCAAGGATTCTGCCTACTTCTTTGGTTAGCTTTACCTTAAGATCCCTGATGGGCATACAGTTTCAGTATTCTGGAGGGGCCATTCTGACTGAGGTTATGAAACTGAGGTCCAAGATCCTAAAGTTTTGCTGCAGTGTGGGAGGCAAGAGCAGTCTTTCTCTGATGTTCTCAGAAGATCATCTCCAGGTTCTAGATAATGAATGGTTTGATTGTCCTCAGTCAGTGGACAATGAAAAGCTTTCTTTACCTAGTGAAGATATACTTTGATATAATGCATTTAAGCCTTGTATCATTTAGTCATATCAGAGTTTTGTACCAGAAGGTACATGAGGTTCTATTATTACTACGTGCATAGACCTTCCAGTGACTTTTATAAAAGGTCAACTTATATTTTCTACTCTAGGTGGATCTCATTGCCATCAATCTGCCATACCTTTGACCAAAACAATCCAGTCAATTCAGTTAGCTTTGCTTAATGATATTGTATCTGTAATACCTCACTGAACAGTTTTAAAACTTGTCCAGTGAAGCAAGCACCTCTATCATTGCAGACGTTTTTTAGGAATGTCCCATGAAGGAAACACATTACCAAATGACCATTTAGCTATTTTTATAACATCATCCCTGTTTCATGAGAAGGCTTTTATACAACTAGAAAACATGCATTGAAAATGACAGTTGAATGAAATCCCTCTGTTAAATGTTTAAATGACCCATCAGGTGGCAGAATTGTACCTGAATTTTTCATTGTCTTCCCTGCATTATGGGTTTGACAAACCAATCGTTAGTCATAAACCATTTAGCAATTTGGAACAGTCACCACACACACACACACACACACACACACACACACACATATATGTATATTAATTTGGATCATTTTACCTCTTCCATGATGAGTTATGGAATGCAGAGGTTTTAATAATGGAAGCTTTAAGGACTCATTTATAGTACCAAACATTCTGTATCTCCAGAGCCGGTCAGCACTCACTTAGTTCTCATCTAATATCAGAAGCGTCTTCCCCATATCCTTTGGCAATTTTAATTCTACTTTCTGTCTCCATGGATGACTTTTCTGGGTACCTCACATAAGTGAAATAATATATTTGTCCTTTTGTCTCTGGCTTATTTTACTTAGTGTAATGTTTTTGAG
Source organism: Trachypithecus francoisi (assembly GCF_009764315.1). Classification (NCBI taxonomy): domain Eukaryota; kingdom Metazoa; phylum Chordata; class Mammalia; order Primates; family Cercopithecidae; genus Trachypithecus; species Trachypithecus francoisi. The sequence continues at coordinate 54,728,191 of NW_022681458.1, read as the reverse complement.
ATTATTTTATATTGTAGCATGTATCAGCCTTGTTGCTAGATCTTTTATATGTGAAGATTTCAGAAAATGTAAACATTGCTAAGGAGACACTTCCCCTGTCTCAGAGAGTTAATAAGATAAGCATTAGGATTTCTGATTTTGACTAGATAGATTTACTAGGCTATTTAACTACATTTCAGAAGACTTTCTTATAAAAATACATTTCTGGAAAACTACATAGTGAATGACTTGGCACATAGTAAATAATTTAGTTGGCTAACATCTCTGAAGGAGGTAGTTTCAGAATGCCTATCTTTATAAAAATGGGCATAGGTCTTTGTTTGAAATTAGGACATTTTTCAACATAAATATTATTGTGATCCATAGGCTGTAACCTTTCACTTGCTCCTTTTCATCAACTGTAAGATCAGATTCTTGGCACAATATAATAGCATTCCAACATCTAGTGAAAACAGATGTTTCTTTTATTAAAATAAAGAGAATAAAACTGAAACACTTCTTAACTTTTAAAATATCTATCATCAGTATATTTGATTATGTGCTTAAAATCCAACTGTCTGTCATGTAAAAACTGTAATTTATTCATATTGGAATACAGCATGCACATAAAATCATTGAAACTACAAATTTTCTTTGCTATTATTTTTGTATTTTCCTGACATAAAATGTGTAACTTATTATATAAATATATTTTAATTGATCATTTGAATTAAATATTTATTGTGCCAGATTACATTTTGTACATTTTTTTCCCAAACATCATCTTATTTACTAGATTCATTCAACTAACTTTACTGAGAACCTGCACTATATCACTTTATTATTCTAGAAAATTAAAATGCAATTGTAAAGAAGACAGAAATGGACTATGTTTACATAGCTTTTATTAACTACTGGGGAATATAGACAAATAGATCACTGTAATGCAGTGTGAGATATGGTATGATAGGTACAGCAGGATAGCAGGCACGTAGACGAGTGTACAATAAATATATGAAAGCTGAGGACCATAAAAAGAACATAATGACTGAAGAGAAGACTATGCTATCTTTGCTTTGTGGTAAACCAAAGGAGTACTTATGGGTAGATCAAGATACTCTTCAGAAATGTGAGTTTCCAGTTAATGGACAGATGGATAATGCATGACTCCAAGTTTCATTTCTTAGATTAAGTTATGTTTGATATAACTTGAGTTTTGAGCCTAGAAAATGTAAAACAATAAACAGACATCCATCAAATGCACCCATTGGTACCTAGATCAGGCACAGCTACTTTTAAGTGTACACACAAAACTGTTTGTGACATGTACTCCAGGGAAACTTTGTGGCAGTAATTTTCAAATCATTTAGAATTTGGTGAGTATCTATCAAAGATGGTTACTTTGGCTTTATAGTAGTTGCTGTGTTGCTTGTCTTTCCAGCAAGAGTTGGCTAGTAAGTTTTCTTGTTTATTTAGACTTCTTCTGATTCAAATTTCCCAAACCATGCAAGTTACATTCTATATTGGGGTGTGTGTGTGTGTGTGTGTGTGTGTGTGTGTTCAAAAGACAACCAGATTATTCAGAGTAATTGTTTTATTTATTATTTTTTTTTTTAGTTTTTTGAGACAGGGTTTTACTCTTGTCACTCAAGATGGAGTGCAATGGTGGGATCTCGGCTCACTGCAACCTCCACCTCCTGGGTTAAAGCAATTCTCCTGCCTCAGCCTCCTGAATAGCTGGGATTACAGGCACCTGCCACCATGCCCAGCTAATTTTTTTTTGTATTTTTAGTAGAGACAGGGTTTCACCATGTTGACCAGGCTTGTCTTGAACTCCTCACCTCAGGTGATCCACCCACCTCAGCCTCCCAAAGTGCTGGGATTACAGGAGTGAGCCACCATGCCTGGCCTCAGACAGTAATTGTGGAAATCAGAAAAGTAGTGGGAAATATGGTAACACAACTTTAGTCTCAGAAAATTTTAACTGCTCTGTCAGAAGAATCATCTCCCCATGTCTGACTGGTTTTTGTGTGTGGCAAAGGCAGACTGTACCTAAAAATCATATATATATATATATATGTATTTAATAAGTATATAGTCCCTATTATGTGCCAAGAATGTGAAGAATATGAACACTGTCCTTAAAAGATAAACAAACAATCATTTGATGAGTAATACAAGGGGAAATGTAGAATTTTATGCAAAATAAAACAGGAAGACCCAGTGTAGGTTCTCAGTTCAGAAGTTTTCCTGAAAAAGTAAAATAAGATGAGACCTGAAGGATTAATAGAAATTTGCAAATGTGAGATTGGGAGATAGGGTGTTCTAGGCAGAGGAAACAACTTGTGGTAAACATTCGAGCAAAGAAGATAGAATCTCACATTTTAAGGATTTAGAGAGGAAAAATGCAGTGTCTTTGATGAGAAAAAGGAGCATCAGGAGTATCATCTAAAATTTAAGACTTAATTTTAAGAGCAACGAGGTTCTATGAAAGCATTTGAAATGAAGATTTGACATGACCAGATTTTGTTTTAAGAAGTCACATTAATATAGTTTGAATGTGTGTCCCTGCTCAAATCTCATATTGAAATGTAATCTGCAATGCTGGAAGTGTGGCCTGGTGTGAGGTGATTGGATTATGGGGGTGAATTTTTCATGAATGGTTTATCACCATCCCTTTTGGTACTGCCCTGGTGACAGTGAATGAGTTCTCATGATACCTGGTTGTTTAAAAGTGTGTAGGCCCTCCCGTCTCACTCTCTTGCTCCCACTTTTGCTGTGTGAGTTTCCTGCTCACCCTTTGCCTTCTGCTGTACTTGGAAGCTTCCTGAGACCTCCCCAGAAGTAGATGCTTCTATGCTTCCTGTGCAGCCTGCAGAGCCATGAGCCAGTTAAACCTTTTTTCCTATAATTAACCAGTTCCAGATATTTCTTTATAGCAATGTGAGAATGGCCTGCTACCCACTCTAACTTAAACTTTTGATGAGAGTAGGAATGGGGTGCGGTGTATTGATTTGAGACATAATTGTGAGGTAACAACCAATAGGACTCGATGATTGCTATCATGTAGAAGTATAGTAATAGTTCCTGAGTGTGAAGTACTTGGGAAAAATTCTATAAGTGGATGGTGACCTAGCATGCATTAAAATAAATAGCATATAGCAAATATTCAAAAGGTATTTGCTGAGTGAACACCTCATGTATGTATCTGTTTAAAAATTGAACATGACAAAGTTAGAATGTAGGTTTTGGATAAATAATCGAATGGATGATTATTGGAAAGTGAAACGGGCCACACACAAAATGTGGCTTCAAAAGCAAGGAAGAATTAGGACAGCTCCTTGAGCAATCCTACTTAACTGATGAGTAGAAATGGAAAGCAGGTAAAGAATTCTGAACAGGAGCAGAGTAAGATGAAGAAAAACTGGGAAAGCATGTTATCATGAATAGAAAATTGAAACAGTATTTCAGAAAGAGGGTATTGTCAATATTGTCTGATGCTCCTGATATTAGATAAGAACTGAGTGCTGACTGGCTGTGGAGATACAGAATGTTTGGTACTATAAATGAGAACATTTTCAATAGAATAGTGAAGGCAGCAATCAGGCTGGGTTTGAGAATTGAGTGACATATAAACAATACTTGGGGAGAGTGATATGGCTAGGCTTTGTGTCCCCACACAAATCTCATCTTGAATTGTAATGCCCATAATCCCTGGATATTAAGGGCGAGACCAGGACCAGGTGGAGGTAATTGAATCATGGGGGCGGTTTCTCTCATGCTGTTCTCTTAACAGTGAGTTCTCATGACACCTGATGATTTTATAAGGGGCTCTTCCCTCTTTGCTCAGCACTTCTTCCTGTTGCCTTGTGAAGAAGGTGCCTTGCTTTCCCTTCGCCTTCCAGCATGATTGTAAGTTTTCTGAGGCCTCCTCAGCCATGCTGAACTGTGAGTCAGTTAAACCTCTTCCCTTTATAAATTACTCGGTCTCTAGCATTTCTTTCTTGTAGTATGGAAATGGACTAATACAGAGAACAACAGTAGATAACTCATTCAAGACATACGAAAAAGAAATATAAGTAAGTAATACCAGAGGTTATTCAGGCAAGGCTGAAAAGCCTAGCTTTGCCATTTGCTATTTATATGACTTCTAGTAATTACCCAATTTTTATATAAGCAAAAATTTAAGACTTTGGAATTAGCAAAAGAGGTTACTGCATATCTTTCAATCAAATATTGGAGCCTTTGGAAATTACCTGATTCTACAGGGATATGCATGTTTGTAACTGACTACTTTAAACTCTGTAGAGATATTTAATAAAAGTTTACTTATAGAACACAGAATAACACAGATAGTTCTTGCTTATAAACATGCAAATAAATTTGGTCTAGTAGAGATTAAACTTACCTATTCCGGAGAGAAAACTTTTTTTTTTTTTTTTATTCCATGTTAAAATTCATCTCACCATTCCTCTATTCCACATAACTTTGTGACTTTGGGACGTCTTTGAATTCACTGTAACATCCATCTTGTTCCCTCATTTTTCTAAAGAGATTAATCTTTCACACGTGTTCCTTTTATATTTGTATAAAAGTTATGATTGTAACACTTTAAAAGGATTATTTTTTATAAGTATCAGTTTGCTCTCTGGGCAATGAGTTGTTGGAGAGGTAATTAAAATACTGTAAGTAAAAATGCTTAACACATTGGCTCTAAAAAGAAATTTGAGGTAATTGCTGGAGAGGAATGTGGGGTTAAGTGCAGGTGTTTTGTTTTTCAATAGTGTGAGAAACTTCAGGATGTCTAAATCTGATGGAAAGGAGCCAGTAGAGAGGGAAAGCCTCATGGTATAGGACAGAAGAGGAAAAATTAATTGATCAGGATCTGATAGGTGATGGGAGGAAAAAGAAGATAGATCATTTGGGCAGAAATTGATTTTTTCAATTAAATTGATAACTATTATGGGTATAGTATATGTATATATTTAAGGAGTACATGAGATATTTTAACACAGGCATACAATGCATAGTAATCACATCAGGGTAAACGGGGTATTCATTACCTCAAGCTTTTATCATTTCTTTGTGTTACAAACATTCCAATGATACTCTTAGTTATTTCAAAATATGCAATAACTTGCTGTTTACTGTAGTATTGCTGTTGTGCTATCAAATACTAGATCTTATTCTTTCTATCTATTTATATTTTATACCCATTAACAATCCCATTTTCCCGACCCCGCTACGCTTTCCAGTCTGTGGAAATCATCATTCTATTCTCCATCTCCGTGAGTTCAACTATTTTAATTTTAGCTCCCACAGATGACTGAGAACATGCATAGTTTGTCTTTCTGTGCCTGTGCAATTTTTCTTTCTATGCCTGGCTTATTTCACTTAACACAGTGTCCTCCAGTCCATTCATATTGTTGCAAATGACAAGATCATATTCTTTTTTATGGCTGAATAGCTCTCCACTGTGTATATGTAGCACATTTTCTTTATTCCTTTGTTTGTTGATGGACACTTAGGTTGCTTCCACATCTTGGCTATTGTGAACAGTGCTGCAGTAAACAAGAGTGTAGATATCTCTTTGATATACTGACTTCCTTTCTTTTAGGTATTAAAATGGTAAGTGGGATTGCTGGATCATATGGTCATTCTATTTATAGTTTTTGAGGAATCTCCAAACTGTTCTCCATAGTTTCTCTGCTAAATTACACTCCCACCAACCGTGTATGAGGGTTCTGTTTACTTCACATCCTCACCAGCATTTGTTATTGCCTGTCTTTTGGATAAAAGGCATTTCAACTGGGGTGAGATAATATCTTACTGTGGCTTTGATTGACATTTCTCTGATGATCAATGATATTGAACACCTTTTCATATATTAATTGGCCATTTGTATGTTTTCTTTGCAAAAATGTCTATTCAGGTCCTTTGTCCATATTTAAAATTGGTTATTTGTTTTTTGCTATTGAGTTGTATGAGTTCCTTATATGTTTTGGATATTAATTATTTTTCAGATTGATGGTTTGCAAATATTTTCTTCCACTCCATAGGTTGCCTTTTTATTTTAATAGTGGTCTCATTTGCCACACAGAAGTTTTTTTAGTTTGATGTAGCCCTGCTTGTTTATTTTTGCTTTTGTTGCCTATGCTTTTGATGTCATATCCAAAAAATCATTGCAAAGACTAGTGTGAAGGAGATTTTTTACTTATATTTTCTTCTAGGAGTTCTAAATATAGTGGTATCAGATCTTATAATTTTTAATCCATTTTGAGTTGATTTTTATATATGGTATAGGGCAAGGGTACAATTTCATTCTTTTGCATATGGATATTCAGTTTTCCCAACACCATTAATTGAGGAGACTTTTCTTTACCCATTGTATATTCTTGGTGCCCTCATTAAAGATCAGTTGACCATACAGGCGTGGATTTGTTTCTGTATTCTCTATTCTGTTGCATTGGTCTATTTTTATGCTAATAACATATTGTTTTGGTTATTATAATTTTGTAGTATAGTTTGAAGTCAAAGAGTGTGAGTTTCCCAGCTTTAGTCTTTTTCATCAAGATTGTTTTGAGTACTTGAGGTCTTTTGTGGTTCCATATGAACTTTGGGATTTTTTTTTTTTCTATTTCTGTGACTTGTCCTCTTCTTTCCTTCCACTCTTTTGCAGTCCCAGTGTCTGTCTATTCTGTTGTTTCCATCTTTATTTCTATATGTACCCACTGTTTAGCTCTCACTTATAAGTGAAAAAATGTGGTATTTGATTTTACGTTTCTGCATTATTTCACTTAGGATAATTGGCTCCTGCTCCATCCATGTTGCTGCAAACAACACGATTTCTGTTCTTTTTTTTATGGCTGCATAGTATTCTATGGTATATATATACTGTATTTTCTTTATCCAATCCATTTGACAAACACGTTGATTCTATGACTTTGCTATTTTGAATAGTACTGCAGTAAACATGTAAGTGTGGTGTCTTTTTGGTAAAACAATGTATTTTCCTTAGGGTAGATACCCAGTAGTGATTGTTGGGTCAAAAGGTCATTGTATTTTTAGTTCTTTGAGATATCTTTATACTATTTTTCATAGGAGTTGAACTAATTTATTTTCCCACCAAGAGTGTATAAGCATTCCCATTTTCTCTGCTTTCTTAGCCATTGTGAGTGGTATGAGATGGTATCTTATTGTGGTTTTAATTTGCATATGATCTCTGATGATTAGTGATGTTGAACATTTTTTCATAAGCTTTTTGGCCATGTGTATGTGTTCTTTGGAGAAGTATCTGTTCATGTAATTTTCCCATATTTTAATGGTTATTTTTCTTGTTGCTTTAAGTTCCTTCTAGATTTTGGATATTAGATTTTTGTTGGATGCATAATTTACAAATATTTTCTCCCATTCTGTAGGGTGTCTTTTTTTTTTTTTTTTTTTTTTTTTTTGAGACAGAGTCTCACTCTGTCACCCAGGCTGGAGTGCGGTGGCAGTGGTGTAATCTCCTCTCACTGCAAGCTCTGCCTCCCAGGTTCACGCCATTCTCCTGCCTCAGCCTCCCCAGTAGCTGGAACTACAGGCACCCGCCACCACCCCTGGCTAATTTATTTGTATTTTTAGTAGAGAGAGAGTTTCACCGTGTGAGCCAGGATGGTCTCTATCTCCTGACCTCGTGATTCACCCGCCTCGACCTCCCAAAGTGCTGGGATTACAGGCGTGAGCCACCACACCCAGCCCTGTTTTCTTTATTGATAATTTCTTTTGCTGTGCAGAAGCTCTTTAATTAAGTCTCATTTGTCTTTTTTTGTTTGTGTTGCATTTGCTTATATGGTGTTAGTCATAAATTCTTTGCCTAGGACAATGTCCAGAAGAGTTTTTCTTAGGTTTCATGCTGGAATTTTTATATTTTCAGGTCTTAAATTTAAGTCTTTAACCCATTTTGCATGAATGTTTGTTTATGGTTAGAGGTATGGATCCAGTTTCATTCTGCATGTGGCTAATCAGTTTACCCAGGACCATTTATTGAACAGGGTATCCTTTCCCCATTGTTTGTTTTTGTCAGTTTTGTCAAACATAAGGTGGTTGTAGGTATTTACCTTCATTTTGGGGTTCTTTATTCTATATTATTGATCTATATGTCTATTTTTGTACTAGTACCAAGCTGTTATTGTCACTATAGCCTTGTAGTGTTTGAAGCAGGTAATGTGATACTCCTGGCTTGTCCTTTTTTCTTAGGATTGCTTTGGCTATTCACACTCTTCTTTTGCTTTCAAATGAATTTTAGAATTGTGTTTTCTAATTTTGTGATAAATGACCTTGGTAATTTTACAAAAATTGCATTGAATCTGTGGATTGCCTTGGGCAGTATGATCATTTTAATTTATTAATTTTTCCAATCTATGAACATGGCATGTTTTTCCATTGTTTATGTCAACTATGATTTCTTTCATCAGTGTTTTGTAGTTCTCCTTGTAGAGATCTTTCACCTCTTTGGTTAAATATTCCTAAATATATTTTTGTGTGGCTGTTGTAAATGGGATTGATTCCTTGATTTGGTTCTCATTTCGAACATTTTTGGAATGTTCTTGAACTTTTTTGATATGCTACTGATTTTTATAAATTGATTTTGTATCCTTAAACTTTACTGAAGTCATTTATCAGGTGAGGAGTTTTTTTGTAGCAATCTTTAGGGTTTTCTAGGTATAGGATGATATCATCAGTTAGCAGAGATAATTTGACTACCTTTTTTTCTGTTTGGTTGCTTTTTGTTTGTTTCTCTTGCTCGATTGCTATGGCTAGGGCTTCCAGTGCTATGTGGAGTAAGAGTAGTGAGAGTGGGCATCTTTGTTCCAGTTTTAGGGGGGATAATTTAACATTTCCCCATTCAGTATGATGTCGACTGTGGGTTTGTCATAGATGACTCATCATTTTGAGGTATGTTCCCTTGATGCCTAGTTTATTGAGGATTTTTATCATGAAGGGATGTTGGATTTTATCAAATGTTTTTTCTGCATCTATAGAAATGATCGAATGGTTTCTGTTTTACATTCTGTTAATGTGGTGAATCACATTTATTGATTTGCATATGTGGAATCATCCTTGCATCTCAGGAATAAAATTCACTTGATCATTATAAATTACCTTGTTGATGTACTCCTGGATTTGGTTAGCTCATATTTTGTTGAGGGTTTGTGCATCTGTGTTCATCAGTGATGTTGGCGCCTTTTTCTTTTTGTGTTATGATACTGCTAGATTTTGGTATCAGGATGATGCTAGTTTCACAGAGGGAAGAAACTCCTCCTTGAATTTTTACAATAGTTTCAGTAGGATTGGTACCAGCTCTTTTTTGTGTGTCTGGTAGAATTCAGCTGTGAATTTCTCTCGTGCGGGGATTTTTTTTTTTTTTTTTTTGGTTGGTAAATTTTTTATTACTGATTTGTTAGTTTTGTAACTCATTATTTGTCTGCTCAGGATTTCACTTTCTTCCTGGTTCAAGTTTGGGTGGTTGTGTGTTTCCAGGAATTTATCCATTTTTAGTTTGTGTGGATGCAGGTGTTCACTGTAGTTTCTGAGGATATTTTGTATTTCTGTGGTATCAGTTGTAATGTCATCTTTATTATTTCTGATGGTGCGTATTTGGATCATCTCTGTTCTTTGTTAATCTAGCTAGTGGTTTATTAATCTTGTTTGTTTTTTCATAGGACCAACTTTTGGTTTCATAGATCCTTTATATGGTTTTTCAGTCTCAGTTTCATGTAGTTCTGCTCTGATCTTTGTTATTTCTTCTGCTAGATTTATATTTGGTTTCTTCTTCATTTTCTGGTTGCTTCAGGTGCAATATTAGGCTGTCAATTTGAGATCTTTATGTCTTTATAATGTAGGCATTTAGTGCTATAAACTTTCCTCTTAACATTGCTTTTGCTGTCTCGCAGAGGTTGTGTTATGTTGTATCTGTATTTTCATTTATTTCAAAACATTTTTTGATTTCTGCCTTAATTTCATTTTTAACTCAAAAGCCATTCAGGAGCAAATGGTATATTTTCCATGTACTTGTGTGGTTTTGAGAGTTTCTTTTGGTATTGATTTCTAATTTTATTCTACTGTGGTATGAGAAGATGCTTGTTATGATTCCAATTTTTTTGAATTTAGTGAGACTTGCTTTCTGACTGAACATGTGGTAAATTGTAGAGAACACTCCATGAGCAGAAGAGAAAATGTATATTCTGTGGTTGAGTGGAGTATTCTGTAGATGTCTATTAGACCCATTTTGTGAAGAGTCCAATTTAAGTATAGAGTTCTTTGTTAATTTTCTAACCTCAATGATCTGTTTAGTACCATCAGTGCTGTTTTGAAGTCTGCTACTACAATTGTATGGCTCTCTCTCTCTCTTTTTTTAGGCATAGAAGTATTTGTTTTATAAATCGTTGTGATCCTGTTTGTGTGCATATATATTTAGGATGGCTAAATCTTTTTGTTGAACTGGAAACCTTATCATTATATAATGGCCTTCTTTGTCCTTTTTTTACTGTTGTTATTTTAAAGTCTTTTTTTAATCTGATATAAGAATAGCAAATGGTGCTTTTTTTTGTTTGTTTTTTATTTATATGATAGAACTTTCTCCATCCTTTCATTTTGAGATTGTGGGTGTCCATACACATGAGATGTGTCTCTTGAAGGCAGGAGGTGGGTCTTAGCTTTTTAAAACCCAATTTGCCACTCTATCTCTTTTAAGTGGAGAGCTGAGGCCATTTCCATTCAAGGTTTATATTGGTATGTGAGGGTTTGTTACTATCATAGTGTTGTTGCTTTGTGGTCTCAATTATATAATTTGTTTATAAGATCTGTAAGCTTTGTATTTATGTGTGCTTTTATAGTAGCATTTCATTTCCATGTTTAGAACTCCTTTTAGTATTTCTTTTAGGTATGGTCTGGTGGTGATTAATTCCCTTAGTGTTTACTTGTGTGGAAAAGACTTTATTTTTCTTTCATTTATGAAGCTTAGTTTGGCAGCATATGAAATTCTTGACTGGCATTTTTTTTTTTTTTTTTTTCTTTAAGAAGGGTAAAAATAGTCCCCCAGTCTCTTCTGGCTTGTAAGATTTCTGCTGACAAGTCTTCTGTTAGTCTGATGGGATTTCCTTTATAGGTAATCTGTATTAGGTATTTTTCTCCAGCTGCCTTTAAGATTTTTTTCTTTTACATTTAGTTTGGATAGTCTAATGATTATGTGACTTGGGGATGGTCATCTTGTACAGTATCTCACAGATGTTTTTTGAATTTCTTGAATCTGGATGTCAACCTCTCTAGCTAGAGCAAGGAAATTTTACTGAATTATTTCCTCAAATATGTTTTTCGAGTTGCTTACTTTTGCTTTTCTTTCTCAGGAATGCCAGTAGGTCATAGGTTTTGTTACTTTACATAACTCTATATTTATGAAAGGTTTTGTTTGCCTTTTAAAATTCTTTTTCCTTTATGTTTTTCTAACTAAGTTAATTCAAAAGACTAGTCTTCAAGCTCTAAAATTCTTTCTTCTGATTGGTGTGGTCTATTGTTAAAACTTCCAACTCTATTTTGAAATTTTTTTTAGTGAATTTTTCAATTTCAGAGGTTCTATTTGGTTTTTCTTAACATAGCTATCTCATCTTTTACATCCTGAATCATTTTTCTAGGTTCTTTGTGTTAGATTTCAACTGTCTTTTGGATTTTTTTTTTGAGACAGATTCTCCCTCAGTCTCCTAGGCTGAAGTACTCGGCTCACTGCAAGCTGGGCCTCCCAGGTTCATGCCATTCTCCTGCCTCAGCCTCCCAAGTAGCGGGATTACAGGCACCCACCACCATGACCGGCTAATTTTTTGTATTTTTTAGTAGACTAGGTTTCACCATGTTAGCTAGAATGTTTTCGATCTCCTGACCTCGTGATCCGCCGGCCTCGGCCTCCCAAAGTGCTGGGATTACAGGCGTGAGCCACTGTGACCGGGCGAGGGTTTTTTGTTTTTATTTTTATTTTTGAGACAGAGTCTCGCTCTGTGGCCCAGGCTGGAGTGCAGTGGCGTGATCTTGGCTCACTGCAAGCTCCCCCTGCCGGGTTCACGCCATCCTCCTGCCTCAGCGTCCCGAGTAGCTGGGACTATTGGCGCCTGCCACTACGCCCCGCTAATTTTTGTATTTTTAGTAGAGACAGAGTTTCACCGTGTTAGCCAGGATGGTCTCGATTTCCTGACTTCGTGATCCACCCGCCTTGGCCTCCCAAAGTTCTGGAATTACAGGCATGAGTCGCTGCGCCCGGCCCTTTCTTTTGGATCTTATTTACTTACCTTGCAATTTATATATTGAATTCTTTGTCATTTCAAACTTTTCATTTTGCTGAGGATCCATTCCTAGAGAGCAAGAGAGCTAGTGTAATCCTTTGGAGGTGTCAAGACATTCTGGCCTTTTTTACTGCTGTAGTTCTTGCAATGAACTCTTTTTCTCATATGAATGTGCTATTTCTTTTTACTTTTGAATATGCTATCATTTGGGTGAAACTTTTTAGTTTTTATGTTTTTTGTCTCTTGAGAGTATGACTGTGATGTTTGTTGTTAGTGACGTTTAGCTTCATTTCTGGATGCTTTCAGGGGGCCAGGACTGTTTGGGTTACTTGGTTGTAGATAGCTTCTCTGTGATGTCTTTATTGGATGCTTCTTTGTGGTAATGTATTGGATGTATGAGCTGACACACACTATATTATGTGGGGCTGAGGGTACAGAGGACTCAGAAAGCTTATTTCATGGAGTAGAACTAAGCCCCTCAAGTAGCAGGCTTTTAATTTGCTGGTGCAGTTCATGCTGCAGTCCAGTAGGTGACACTGAAGAGCAGGAGCTGGTGGGCCCTCAGGTGAGATGATGACCGGTGGAAGCACCCACGCTGATGGAGTCGTTGCAGGAAGAGATTGTGCTTGGGTGCTCTGAGATACTGGGGAAATGGATAGAGAGGTGCACAGGCTCTTCATCATAACCTGGCAGAAATGCTATCTGCTTTCCTATTGTGCCCAGTCATAGGGCTTATGACCTTCAGTTCATGAAGACTTTGTCCTTTGTTTCCTGGCCACAGAACAGCTGTGGGCACTGGATATGCCCTTCTGATACCTCCTACAAAAATAGTCTTGGGGGAAGAGACACTGTTGTCATTCTAGAGCAGGCAACTCCATGACTTGTCTGTCCTCCATTGCTGGGATACTACCCTCTGTGTAAGAAGTGGGAGTTGAGTTGTATACACTCAGGTGGCATGGGCTCACTTTCAGTGGGGTTGTAGCTATTGCAAAAAGCATGAAAAAATGCTTTCTCTGAGTGCACACACACAAGCCCCCAGTGAAAGGACTACTGCTGCATGCATAACAGTGGCTAAGGGAAAGGTTTGGAGATGTCTACCTTTCTGTGTCTGTTCCTGGGGATCGGTGCTGCCACCTTCACCAACTGGAGCTGTGCTCCTGTTTTCTTTGTCCCCAGAGGGGATTTGGTGAGCTGCAATCCCCTCTTCCCTAAGCATGGCCTATGCTGAGGCTTAGATCTCCAGGAGTCCCACAGCTTCCCATGGACCTACTGGTCCACTGTGCTTACCAAAGTCAGAGTGGGTTGTAGGGAACATTCTGGGGTGACCTGGGGGTGTAGTGACTCAAAGGCAGATTCTCAAGTAGAGCAGTGGCCCACCATAGCTGCACAAGCAGTATGGTACCTGTCATCTCAGTTCAGGTGTACAGGGAGTGCAGACATGCCTGTGCAAGCTGGCCTCCCAGTTCTTTGTCCTGTGGAACTCCCCAAATCATTATTGATAATGTTGCTGTGGGTCACAAGAGCAGAAGAGCTTCTCAACAGTTTGGCAGTCAGCCAACTGTTGCAGGGGTGAAGAGAGCAGAGATGCTTTTCTATCTACCCCTTCCGTGAGGCTCTGAGTTCCTCAGGGGTTCATCCCTGCCAGACTCTTGCTTTCCTTTTCTGCAACCTAACTTCTTTCTGCGGGCACTCTAATGGGTCCTGGTCCACTTTCCTCACTTTTCCGTGCAGAACTTGTCCATTCGCCAGTAACTGTAATCTTCTTTCTGAGGAGAACTGACATCCAATGTCCCTGGTTAGACATCTTGAAAAAAAAGAAAAAGAAATATATTTCCAATTATTTGTGTCTTCAATATCTTTTATCAATGCCTTGGCAAGCCAAGCCATTTTCTTTGAGGCATGGGCCAGATCCTTTTAGTTTTTGAATTTTTTCTGATGTGAATGGTGAGAAGCAATTCTTTCCTCAACTTTCTTGTTATTTCTGAATTGATAATATCATTTAAAATTCTATAGCTATAGCAATTTCTTGCATATTTTTATATCATAAACCTTTTCTAAACTGTTACATGCTTTTCCAAACCATGAATTTTAATGGTTGTAGAACTGGAAAATAAACATTTGTCTTTCTTGCTGCCACTTTGGTATTTCCAGAGTCTCATTAACAGAAAAATATATTGTTGAAATATGCTCTAAATAGAGGTTTTTTTTTTCTTCAGGTTGTTAACAACTATGACAATTTAAATTTTAGTATTAATTAATTCAGAAATATTAGTAAATAGAAATACATTTGACTAGATTTTTAAAAAATATCCTTTATGTAATTATTTATATATATGTGAATATATCCAAAGAGAAATAGAAAGAAGACTTAATGTGCCTCTAAAAGTCATTTTATGATAGTAAGTTAAATGCTTCTTATATGTTAGAACTATGGGCTAGTTCACTCTATAAATCACTAATGATTACATAACATTAGAATGATCACTTCTTTTCTCAAACTACATGGGGGTATAGTTGATAATTTTATGTGCTATTATATTGTGTACATCATTTAAAATAGCTTGCATGTAATGCAGCACAGCACCCATTCACACTGTTGCCATGACAACAGTATTGGTTCTTTTCTAATTAGCAGCATAGGATGCTGCTTAAATCTACTGGCACTGAGTCAAGTAGTAAGGGTATTGTCATTATCATGCTTTTTCTCAGCTCAAGACAGTTAAATGTATCAATTTATATTTTTTTCATTAAATAGGAGGTCAGCTAGCCATAGTCCATTGGCTAAATTTGGCCTGGTGCCTGTTTTAGTAAATAAAGTTTTATTGGACTATACCTGTCACCATTGATTTACATACATAATGTCTATGACTGCTTTTGTTCTACAATGGCAGATTGAGTATTTGCAAGAGAAACCATATGGCCCCCCAAACCAAAAATACTATCTGGTGTTTTACCAAAAAAGTTTGCTGACCTTGCATTAAATTTCAAATTTAGTCTTATAAAAGACCTATAATTTTGACTTACTCTCTGAAATTTCTTTAGACATCTTTGATTTTGACATATAATACATTCATGTTGATAACCATGTGCCAGTAAGATGCTGGTTATTATTTTGATGTTTGACTGTGGTTAAGTTTATCAAAAGATTTGCTAAAATTCATGGAACTCACATCTTCTGCCCTATCATCATTCTAAGAATAGTCATCATGGTTTAATTTTTTAGTTATATATCTATCTGCTACTATCGTAGGCCATAACAATTTGAATATAATTGTACAGGCATATCTTGTTTTATTGCTCTTTGGTTTATTGCATTTATCAGATATTACTGTTTTTTTACAAATGAAAGGTTTGTGGCAAACCTGCATTGGGCAAGTCTATCAGTGCTATCTTTCTAAAAGCATGTGTTCACTTTTATGTTTCTGTGTTCACATTTTTAAACAATATTTTATAATTAATATATACACCTTGTTTTATGGACATAGTGCTATTTATTGCACACTTACAGTATAGTGTAATCATAACTGTAATATACACTGAGAAACCAAAAACTTTGTGTGACTTGATTTATTGTGACATTGGTGTTATTATGGTGATCTGGAACTTAACCCACAATATTTCCAAGGTATGACTGTATATTCCATCATAATTTGTCTTGACAGAATAATTCATAATGATTTAATTTTTAGTTGTTGGAGGCCATATAATTTAGTATTTAATATATATTACCCTATAGTCTCAGAGAGACCTGGATTTGAGTCCATACTGTTACTTACTTGATGTATGACCTTAGGCCATTTACATAATTTTTCTAGACAATGTTTTTCATATCTGTAAATCAGGTAAAACTATAGTCCAGTATACTCTAAGGCAATACATATTTCTAGTGTAAAATAATTTATATGTGATGTTTAATAGGGGAATGATTACATATAAAAGAAACTCTACTGATTGAAATGTAATTCTTTTTAATCATATTAATTTTTAGCCATCAAGTGATGGTGACTGAATACAAAATATGCTCATATAGTAAATGTAGCAGAATTCTGCTTTTCTCATGAATGAGATGAGTAATATTGTAGATATGTAAGACCATGTTTTATACATACCCATTTACTCCTTCACATGTTTTTTCTTACAAACACTTTTATGGAGCTCCCCCTTGATCTTAGTGTATTTTGCACTCATCTCCGTGACTCAGCAACCTCAATCATTCCTTATACCTTCTCCCACTATTTTTTTACTTTTAAGTCTTATATTTCCTGTGGTAGATAGATGTCAAGAGAATCAGCAGTTGAATTAAGAGCCAGTTGGAATCTGCTTTTAGTGAGGAAAGACATACTGATGAAGGAGATCTCCTAGAGGGAATAGGGACATCTTATTCTGAGATGAAGGACAAAAATGACAAGTACCTGAAATGGTAACATGGCACTGGCAGAATTAGAACTTGCCTTGCGATTAGAACAGACACTGAGACAACATGTCCAAAGTCATTGATTGTGAATGAGCTTGCATGTCAACATAAACTGGGTTAAGTATCTTAATTCAAATAATGTCTGAGATATCTCAGGCACAATGGTCAGAGATTGTCACAACAGAAGATCAGGATATGCACTTACAGGAAACTTACGGGTCACCAAGTATATGGAAATATTTAGTGGGGGAGCATAACTTGTTGTAGTGTACATTAATTGCATTAGTGTCACGACTCAGTGATAACCATTTTTGTCCTATTATTGTGCAACTTATGGGTATTTAATAAATCATAAAAGGACTAGTGTTTTTTTCTTCCCTTGAAGATATGTGGGACTTGTGGAAAGGCCCCTTCCACTAAGTGAATCCCCATCTGTCAAATCATATCATTTGAAAAATAAATTTGATTATCAAATCCTGAAATAACAGACACATTGTATCTAACCTACCCTCCCATAATATATGGTATAGGGAAAATGTAGACTTTACAGGTAGGAATAAAATAATTATACAGTAACTATGTCTAATTTTATGAAAATCAAATATTTACAGCACTACATAATACTATCATGTGATGTAATATAGAAATTATAGATAATATTGTAAGGCTGGGCACGGTGGCTCATGCCTATAATCCTAGCACTTTGGGAATCCAAGGCAGGTGGATTGCTTGAGCTCAGGAGTTCGAAACAAGCCTGAGCAACATGGTGAAACCCCATCTCTACAAAAAATACAAAAAAAGTTTATTTATTTATTTATTTATTATACTTTAAGTTCTAGGGTACATGTGCATAATGTGCAGATTTGTTACATATGTATACTTGTGCCATGTTGGTGTGCTAAACCCATCAGCTCGTCAGCACCCATCAATTCGTCATTTATATCAGGTATAACTCCCAATGCAATCCCTCCCCCCTCCCCATAATAGGCCCCGATGTGTGATGTTCCCCTTCCCGAGTCCAAGTGATGTCATTGTTCAGTTCCCACCTATGAGTGAGAACATGCGGTGTTTGGTTTTCTGTTCTTGTGATAGTTTGCTAAGAATGATGGTTTCCAGCATGGATGCAGCTGAAAAAATTTTTTAATTGGGCATAGTGGTGCATGTCTGTAGTCCCAGCTCCTTGGGGGACTGAGTTCAAGAGGATGGCTTGAACCTGGAAGGTTGAGGCTGCAGTGAGCCAAGATCGTGTCACTGCACTCCAGCCTGCAGTGAGTCCCTGTCTCAAAAAAAAAAAAAAAAAAAAAAAAACAACTACAGAAGCTAAAACAACTTATGATAACATTGGTGATGATCAAATGTATTGACAGATTGAATTAACAACCCCTCTGGACAATTCTTATATGGAGGAGAACAGCTTAAGGAAGACTTATACTTGATTAATGATAAATTGATTATAGTTCTTAATCATTCAATAGATATGTAAAATGTAGACATTTGAATATCAGGAAGTAAAAAAGTTGTAAAGATATTGAAGAATAAGATAAAGTCTGTGTTGGTATCATTGGATGGTTTGTCTGCTAGTTTAAATTCATACCAACCATTCATTGATGATTACCATTGGCTGGAATCTGTGTGTGCATTTTGATTATTGATATGAAGTTTGATTGATATACAACAATGTAAGGCAATTATTGCTGCCAACATAAGAGTGATTGTTTTGTTGTAATAAGGCTTGAACAATGTTCAGCAGGGTGAGCTGTGCTGTGAGGGATAATTCCAACAGTTCTGAAATTATCACGAATTGTTCTGAAATAAGATTCACACCTCTGCAGTCTTGACCCCTGCTGAAGGCATACAACATATGGATTTATAGTGTTTGTTTGTAACCATAGGTCTGAGAGGATTTAGAGTAGTTTTTACCAGTTTGTCAGCATATTTATTGATAGTGAGACTGAAGATTTGCATCTGGTCTCAGTGAGGCCCCTGGAAGGCTCTGCTGTTGTAGTTGGTTATGTAACAAGAATATGCCTATATGATCAGTGAATACATGAAGCTCTGTCTGAGATACCATTTTGGGCTCCCTTACTCAGAGCTATTCTATGTCCACATTGATGTTTCCTGACCTGAGAATGAAAAGGCGTCTACTGTGACCTTTCCAGAGGAAGGAAACTGAAGTTCCTGCATGGTCTGTTGGGACATTGCTCTGACAGCCTTTGGCTGTTATATATATTCTTAGTTTAGTGAGGTTGATATTTTGTGTTGTTTTCTTATATATTTACAAGCATTGCCATTTTGTATTATGTGTCAAAATCATAGATGCCTAAAGAAATTTCAGGGGGTAAGTCAAAATTATAGGTCTTTTATAAGACTAAATTTGAAATTTAATGCAAGGTCAGCAAACTTTTTTGGTAAAACACCAGATAGTATTTTTGGTTTGGGGGGCCATATGGTTTCTCTTGCAAATACTCAATCTGCCATTGTAGAACAAAAGCAGTCATAGACATTATGTATGTAAAGTACATTATGTATGTAAAGTCTTCTTTAACAATCAACCTTCTTTCACTACCCCTGTCAGAATTCCAAGTGATGTTATTAACTATATACTCTACACCTGGACATCAGTTCATATTCTACTTTGAACATGCCTCAAACCTAAGAGAGGCTTTTACAGACGCTATAAAATTTAATAGAATAATAATTTCTCAGTCCTTTGTAAGTTAATAAGAAAATCACCTATATCTGTAAAGGAGTGCGGATAAAAACGTTACTGTGAAAGAACAAAATAAACAGTTATATATGATAATGTTACCCTTGTTCAGAGACTTCTTTCTCATCTTAAACTGTCTAATGGTATGGTTTTATTTATTTATTTTTGTTTTGTTTTGAGATGGAGTCTTGCTCTGTTGCCCAGGCTGGAGTGCAGTGGCGTGATCTTGGCTCACTGCAAGCTCCGCCTCCCGGGTTCACACCATTCTCCTGCCTCAGCCTCCTTACAGGTGCCCGCCACCACACCCGGCTAATTTTTGTTTTGTATTTTTAGTAGAGACAGTGTTTCACTGTGTTAACCAGGGTAGTCTCAATCTGCCTCGGCCTCCCAAAGTACTGGGATTACCGGTGTGAGCCACCACGCCCAGCCATCTAATGGTATGGTTTTAAAATTTATATTTCAATTAAGCTTTGGCCGTGCATGATGTTCATGGAGATGGGCCATTCAGTCCTCCCACATTCAGACCTGAGGTGGGGAGTATCCTTGACTGACAGTCTCCAGCTCCTGCCCCTGTCAGTGCTAAAGCCAGCTGTGTCCAGACTGCTCCTAGCCAAGATGGCCCATTCTGGTCTGCTGAAGAACTCTTTCGGTGTTCATAGAACGTGTCAAAATGTGGTCAAATTTTGGTCCACAAGGTAAATCTCAGTGAATTACAAATAAATTAATGAGTAAATTAAAAAATAGTAGAATACAATATTTTGACCTTGATACAGCAATATAAAACTAGTAATAGGCTTAGAACAAGCCCAGAAAATAAAATAAAGCATTCCCTCTCTCAAAATAGTAAAATATCTAAAACTTAGGAGTGAAAAAAATTGTTACACTGTGATCTATGTGATTAGCTAATATTAGAACAACTGAAGTTTGTTTCACTCTCAAAATCATACTGTAATAATTGCATTACAAAACTAGAAAGAATGAAAATAAATGTCTCAATTAAAAACAAGCGTTCAATTGAAAGACATTTAAAAAACAACAAGGCCAGGCGCAGTGGCTCACTCATGTAATCCTGGCACTTTGGGAGGTCGAGGTGGGCAGATCATGAGGTCAGGAGATCAAGACCATCCTGGCCAAAATGATGAAACCCCATCTCTAGTAAAATAAACAAAATTAGCCAGGTGTGGTGGCACCCACCTGTAGTCCCAGCTACTTGGGAGGCTGAGGCAGGGGAATCACTTGAACCCGGGAGTCAGAGGTTGCAGTGAGCCGAGATTGCGTCACTGTACTCCAGCATGGCTACAGAGCAAGACTCCATCTCAAAACAATAACAACAACAACATAAGAAGAGGAAAGAATTAATAAAGATAAAAGGAGAAATTGAAATTAAAGAATACAACTAATGCCAGGCACAGTGGCTCACACATGTAATCCCAGCACTTTGGGAGGCCAGGGAAGGTTGGATCATCTGAAGTCAGGAGTTCAATACCAACCTGACCTACATGGCACAACCCCCATCTCTACTAAAAATGCAAAAAATTAGCTGGATGTGGTGGCAGGTGCCTGTAATCCTAGCTACTTGGGAGGCTGATGCAGGAGAATTACTTGAATCTGGGAAGTGGAGGTTGCAGTGAGCCAAGATCACACTGTGGCACTCCAGCCTGGGCAACAGAGCAAGACTCTGTCTGAAAAAAAAAGAAGACAACTAATAAATATAAATACATTCAAGAACCGATTACTTGGAAAACAAAACGAAACATTAGATAAATTATTAGTTATCAAAATAAAACAAAAAAGATTCAAAGAGTAAAGATGGTAACCTCATTAAGCATTTCTCATGTTCCTTCCACCCTGAAAATGTATTTGCTCCTTCAGAGAATGTCTGGAGCTGACTAGCAGCTGGCTGCATGTGAGACCTTGGGCCATGGGAGGAATCGAACAGTCAAAGCTGGCCTATGGCATGGGCTGAGACTAACATGGCCCCCAGGACATGTCATTCTGCCTGTATGATATTGAGGAGAAGTTGAACAGTAGAGCAAAGCCTACTATGCCTGAGATTACAAAACAAGCATCTAGAGAAATGTAACAGCTGCAGGTGACAGAAAACAATATGAGTAAAAACAAAAACAGTATAAACTTTAATAAAATTCAAGCATTGCATATAAAATTTCTCTCAAACTTTAAAAAAATGTAATATTTTAAAATTTATGAAGTAAATTATTCAGGGGATCAGTAAAAGCAAATAATTAACATTAAGACCTAATCAGGAGTAGCTCAATAATAAATAATAAAATAAGATAAAGAAAGAATATATACTAAAATAATAGGTAATATAACATAAAATGTGAATGATAGAGTTCCACAAATGGAAATGCCAACAATTGGAGAAGAGACAATAATTCAAAAATTAACAGAAGAAAATTTTATTCAGATGAAGAAAGACAAAAAGTCTACATGTTTCATAATAAGAGGTATCTACTTAGTGTTTTCTGGTGCTACAAGTTTCATTTGCAAAAAAGGAGAAAAGAAAATAAGAATAGTGTCTCATCTGCAACCTCAGCTGTTAGAACATATTTACAATAAATTACAGACTATTTGAAAGAGAACTTGAGCCCAACCCAAGCCATGTTTACATCTGTCTGCCAGGAAAAAAGAAAATATTTGAGAATATTAACATATTTAAAGTGTGTATCATCCATAGAAATTGTCTGAGGCAAACTACCAAGTAAATAATTAAATAACAAATGAATCAAAACATGTTTCTAATCATGGGTGAAGAGGATGAGTAGAGGAAACAACTGTTAGGTGCTGAAGTTAAAAATGTATATATGTGTATAGTTACAGCTGAATGTTTTGGGCTGGGAGTATAAGGCCAAAAAGGAGCACTTGAAATGGAGGAATATGCTGCAAGGAATACCATGATGTTATTCCAGAAAAAATAGTAAATGAAAAAGGATAAAAAACAAAGTATTCTAAGAGTTTCATCTTATAAGGATGTTGCAAGTAGGAAGTTATGAGAGTTTTATAGGGGAAAAACAGGATCTTTTTCTTTAAATAGTAGTTTCTGATTATTATGCTAGGAAAAAGAAAGAAAGGGACTGATGAAAGTATAGTAACCAAACCAAATAGCATTAATTAAGGACAAGGAAAGAAAAGAAAGGGAAAAAAAAACATTTAGATAAATCAGCAATATTAAGGAAAAGAAAAACAAGAACACAAAAAAGAAAAATAGAAAATAAAATACGATAGAAGAAATAGAATAATATATATTAGTCATTATGTTATATACAAATGAATTGGATTTACCCATTAAAAGATAGAGTGACTCAAAAAGCAGCACTGACTTTCATTGCATTATTTCAAAAACGTGGCTTAAGAAATATATAAAATCTCTAAATCCTTAGATGTTATGATTTTAAAACATTTTTCCATGAATTGCTTAAAAATTGAACACATATTGGCCATAAAAATGCATTTTAAAGTATGGTCATTTTTATAGGGCAATTTATCTGTTCATATTCACATAAAATTAGAAATAGTTTTAGTATTGTTTTAATAGCTTTATCTTGATATATTAACTCCTTGGAATTTAATAATCATTGTTCTAAATAATACATGAATAAAAAGGGAAATCATTTGAAAAATCATGAATGATCTAGCAAAGAAAAAGAAAAATACATTACATTAGAGTCCAGCAAAAACCCTCACTTAACTACAAATTAGAAATACACACACACACACACGCACACACAGAGCTAAGAGTGAACTATGAGTTAATGAACTAGGACGAAGTAGTTAATAAAGATGAAAGTAGAAATTAATGAAATAAAAAAGTATAAAGAATAGATTACTCCAATAGCTTGTTCTTTGGAGAAGCCAATAAAGTAGGTAAACCTCTTGGAAATTTGAAGGAAAAAAAATGGGACAGAATAAATGAGAAAAGATACATGGCCAGAAAATTTGAAGTTATTAAAGAGAACATAAGACATTTCAACATATAAATCTATGGCAACAAATTTAAAAATAATGCAAAGCCGGTTGTCTATTAGCAGGACATAAACTAACCAAGAAATAAAGAATTGGAAATCTTGGATAAACTGCTTATTGCTGACAAGATGAGAAGATTGCTTAGTAATCTACCCTTGGAAATGAAAGGAAGACCAGATGGCTCACAGCTAACCTCTTCTAACTTTTAAGGAACAGAGAATTCCAATATTATTTAAACTATTTAAAATCCAAGAAATATCTGTAACTTTGCCTTATTTATTTCATAATGCTGATGTACCTTTAAAAACAAACGTTTTATTTACAGTATTGTATGGGGGATGGGATTGGTTCTAGCACCACCATGGATGCTCAGACCCAAAGATGCTATAGTCCCTTATATAAAATGATGTAGTGTTTCCATGTAACCTGCATAGTCGTTTATTGGTATGTCCTACAAGCATGAATTAAATAACACCGTATGGTATTATGCGAGGCTGGAATATTGAACGTAGGTGTGATCAACAATGGTATGAACCAGGAATCAAAGACAGATCCTGCGACATACGGTATGGCGGGGCTAGCTTTCTGCGATGGGGTCGCATGCACACCCAAGATAAAAAATACCAAATGCATGGAGAGCTCCCGTGACAGATTTTCCCTATATTAGCAACAAACACTTAGAAATGGAAAGTTCATATTAGCAAAAACATAAAATAATTATGAATAAATTTTAAAATAAGGGCAGGACGGATAAAAATAAAAAAAATTAATTAAAGAGAGTAAAGTAAGATTTGAGAAAATAAAGAGACATAAAAACAATTGTGCAAACAAAATACCACACTTGTTTTTGCATAGAGAAATTTAACGTGATAAAATGCCAATACTCCCATAATTAATTTACAAACTTAATTCACTTCCTAATAGAGCTCAACAGAATTTTTAAGAATTGGTTAAAATGATCTTTAAGCTCATTTAAGAGTATGCAAATCTTAGGGTATATAGCAAAAAACATGAAAAAATATTTAGGATATAAGGGACTTGGTTTTATCAATAAAATAACAACATGTCCAAAAACCCGGAGTGAAATAGTAGTCAAAGTGGTGAAAACAGATTTTATTTAGAAACTATTGCAATAGGGGGAAAGAGACCTCAGTATAGAACTAATTTCAATAGCAAGTACAACAAGGAGGCCTGGAGATTTATAGCCAAGAAGCAGGGTGGGAGGTTGTTGATGGATGAAAAATTACTAAGAAGAGACATCGGCCGGGCGCGGTGGCTCAAGCCTGTAATCCCAGCACTTTGGGAGGCCGAGACGGGCAGATCACGAGGTCAGGAGATCGAGACCATCCTGGCAAACACGGTGAAACCCCGTCTCTACTAAAAAATACAAAAAACTAGCCGGGCGAGGTGGCGGGCACCTGTAGTCCCAGCTACTCGGGAGGCTGAGGCAGGAGAATGGTGTAAACCCCGGAGGCGGAGCTTGCAGTGAGCTGAGATCCAGCCACTGCCCTCCAGCCTGGGCGACAGAGCGAGACTCCGTCTCAAAAAAAAAAAAAAAAAAAAGAAGAGACATCAAGGGCAGGGGGATTCTTGCTGAATGACTTAACAGGATTTTTGCTAAAAGCAGGCCAGATTGATCATATATCAAGGGTGGAGGGTGAGAAATTTGATTCGATATCGAGGGTAGAAAATTTTCTCTAAACTAATTAGTGGCATTCTTGCTAAAACCGGATATGCAGACCCACCAAGGACAGAGACCAATGCTGAGGCCTATTTGAGAAGGGGACTCAGAGGAGCCCATCTAAAGTTTGCTTGAGGAGATAGATTTTGTCACATGAAAGTAATATTGTGGTACTGGAATAATAAAAGAACAAATAATTAAACAAAAATTGATATTCATATATACATTTGAATGTAATATATGACAAAGGTGATGTTTTAATTCATGAAAAAAGATAATAATTTAATAGAAAATATTATTAATACTATACTATCTATCTGGAATAAAATGAAATTAGACCTTTATCTTATTATACCAATACAAAAATCAATATTAAAGTAAAGCAACACAAATGCTTCCAAAATATCTAGGATACTATAGGTATAACTTAGGGATGAGGGAGATCTTCTTCAACACTAGAAACCCACAGCTATAAAAAGGGATAGATGCCTTTAATTACAAGTTAAAGATGCCATTATAAATCAGTAAACAAATAATTGATTTGGAAAGTATATTCAAAGTGAAAAGAGTAGAATGTTAATATCTATAATAAACAAGAAACTTAAAAAGGTACAGTAAAAGTATGGTGTAAAAGAACAAAAATGATACACCTGTATAGGGCACTCATGAATGTAACTTGCAGGACCGAAAGTGAGTCTTGGGTCAGAGAGTGAGTGGTGAGTGGGAAGTCCTAGGACATTACTGTATATTTTTATATGACTGGCAGTGCAGTAGGTCTGTTTACACCAGCATCATCAAAACACACGAGTATTCCACTATGATGTTAAGATGGTTATGAAGTCACTAGGTGATAGGACTTTTTTAGCTCCATTGTAATCTTATGGGATTGTCATCATCTATGTGGTCCATCACTGACCTAAATGTCATTATGCGGCATATGACTGTATTGCTATAGCAATGTTGACAGGAACAGCAAGTAAAGAAGAGATGACTTTCTTTGTCTCTTCCAGCTTTTTAGTTTCCCTCTAGAGACTCCTTATTGGCACATTCCTACAGGGTGCCAGCTGGCAAAGGGGAAATTGTTTTGCCCTGCCCTAGCCCCAGCATCATGTAGCAGAGCATGGAATGGTGGGCTTAAAGGGGAAAGACACTAGATTAATAACCAGCCAAACTCCGCCAATACATTTAAAAATTGATAATGGAAGAGATGATTTTCAAGAAAAATATAAATTGCAAAAAGGTCCCCAGAAGAGAAATAAACACCAAAGAGGTCAAATGCCATTAAGAAATTAAGTTGTTATAGGCCAACTATTTTAAACACACACACGCATCTGCAAACACAGTTCACCAACTTGTAAAACCTTCAAAGCACACAAAATTCTGATGCTTTTTAAGCTTCTCTAAAGCATAGTGATAAAAGGATATTCTTTTAACATATTCTTTTAATACTAAGATCTGAGAAATAAAGGAAAAAAAGAAAATTATATGCCAATTTTATTTATGGTTATTAATATATCTAGTGTCTTAAAATACATACCTGAATAATTAGTGAATTGTCTAGAAAATAAAATAACTTTTGTCTGTGTTATCTATACTTCAAATGTAAAATGAGTATTTTCTATTCTCTCTTTGTTTGCTGAGTGAATATAAACACAGTTATACATGTATACTAATAATGGACTATGTACATTTGGGTTGAATTAATTTACTATCATATATAAGGTGGCTCGCCAATCCGGCTGCACATTAGCTTCACCTGGGGAGCTTCAAAAAATTCTGATCCCCAGCTGCATCGCAGACCAATTAAGTCAGAAAACTCTCCAGGTGGGACTCAGGCCTCAGTATTTGTAAAACTCTCCAGTTGAATACAATGAAAACCAAACTGTCAATATAGTAGCATAATTTTAAATTTAAAAAGTTTAGTGACTAGCAGCTTGATATTAGCAAATGAGTTTCTAAGTCAGAACATTTTGCAGAATAGACATCTAATATTTAAAAAAACTTAAATTATTTTTCCAGCATAGGGAACTGTTAAAAGCTGAAAACTTCAGGGAGCCACAGAAGTCATATTCACTACCCTATGAAGTCTGCAGCACTCAAAAAATTTTTATTATTGAAATGCAATACTATTTCCAAAGTTTGAGTTAATTTTCATAAAATATAATTGCTCATTAAGCAGTATAAATGAGCATTCAAAATATTTATTATATTTTTAAAAAGTTTATAGGATGATTAAGATTATAAAACTCAAATATAATATTGGAATGTGTGATGGTTAATTTTATGTCACTTTACTAGGCCACAGTACCCAGATATTTTATCAAATAGCAGTCTACATGTTGCTGTAAAGGTATTTTTTAGGTGAGATTGATATTTAAACCAGTAGATCTTGGGTAAAGCATATTGCCTTCCATAACGCGAAGAAGTCTCATCTAATCAGTAGAAGGTCTTAAGAAAAAATGTTTCCTTAAAAAAGAGGGAATTCTGGCTCCAGGTTGCTTTGCTTTTTTTTTTTTTTTCTTTTGAGATGGAGTCTCGCTCTGTTGCCCTGGCTGGAGTGCAGTGGCATGATCTCGGCTCACTGAAACCTCCGCCTCCTGGGTTCAATGGATTCTCCTGCCTCAGCCTCCCAAGTAGCTCGGCTTACAGGTGTGCGTCCCCACACCTGGCTAATTTTTGTATTTTTAGTAGAGAGGGATTTTTGCCATGTTAGCCAGGTTAGTCTCAAACTCCTGACCTCAGGTGATCCACCCGCTTTGGCCTCCCAAAGTGCTGGGAACTGTGCCGGGCCTCCAAGTTGCTTTTGAGCTTGCACTTTGACAACTTTTTTCTGGGTCTCCAGCTTGCCGCAGTACATTTAAATGGGGCACAATTGAGGGATATGAAAAATCATTTAATTCTCATTTTCAACCTTACTTGTGTTACTAATGTTTTCTAATATAATTGCAAATTAAAAATTTAAACATTTCACTTAGCTGTTGTCAAAAAGATTAGTGTCCTCAGCAACTCAGGATGTTTGTTGTTTTAGAGGACGTGTTGGGACCAATTCCCAAGGTGGCATTTTTTTATTCAACAAATCTAGCTCCTGGTTGGGAAGAGCTTGTACCTCTGAGTTTTGTCCAGAGGGGGATTTTCAAAGTTTCACATAAATATTTTGATTCATTTTGGGAAACGAATTGGGATCATGAGATTGCTAAAGTTTATTTTGGTTTCTTAAAATTTGTTTTTATTTTTGTATATTCTTGTTTCATTCTCATGGGACCTCCAATTGTCTCTCCACTGTGTCTAGTCTTATAAGGAATACAAAAATATTGCCAGTTAAGGTAATTACTCTGTTGTTTACATGAGACAATAAATGAATGAAACAATTTACATGAGAATATGAAGTAGAGAACTGAAGATTCTTTGAGCTAACTTTGTTCTATAACCTTGGGATCCTCTGGATGAGAGTTTTGGTGTCTTTGACTAATCACTTGTCCAATTACCTCTGTTATTCACTCCAAATTTATTGCTTCTGTGGGCAGTTTCTTCAAATTCTTGGACCACACCCTCAAAAACATTCTACTTCATCCCATCTAACTCCTTTTAGGGAGTATGCCTCACAAGTTGAGAATCTTCTTGGTTGGTAAAGAGAGAAAGAATATGAAATCAAGATGAATCCAGGAAATTTTTTCAAGCTTTATTTCTTTTTGGTTGTATTAAGGAAAGAAAAGAAATCCTCTTCGGATGGACACATATTGGGGTCCCTATCATTTCCTGGAGTCTGGCACATATAAAGTTTAAGGTTAGAAAGATATTTTTAAACAATTCCTCGGGTTAGGGAAGGCAATGAATTCTTTCAGCATATTAATTAAGATGAAACATATTTGCTAGCAGCAGAGTGATCTTTGCTGTAAAAGATTTAATCCTCTGAGGCCAGACCAGGGTGGTTTTGTCCCGTCTCTTCTCCACCTTTAGGACATTAAGGTTTTCCTCTCTCTCTTTATCTCATCTTCTATTCAGCTGCAATGCCTAGGAGAAGAAAGAAAAAGGCCTACAAACCACTCCCTGGAGGCCTTATATCAGAGCAGGTGGAATATTACAGGAAGAGGGAAGTGCCTAATGGAATTGAGGGCTAGGAAGGGGAATGGAGAGGAAAGAGATCCTGTAGAACAACTCTGCAGAGAGCTCAGGATTTTGAGGTGTGCCTCTAGGGTCCTAAACCACCTGTGGGTATTTATTCACCATGCAGGTTCCCAAGTCTTAACTCCAGGCCTTACAAAGCTAGATTTCTGAGGAGGAAGTTTAGAAATCTACAGTTTCTGCATATAGCTAGCCACTTATCCCAGCACCATTTATTGAACAGGGAGTCTTTTCCCTATTGCTTGTTTTTGTCAGGTTTGTTGAAGATCAGATAGTTGTCGGTGTGTGGTCTTATTCCTGGGTTCTCTATTCTGTTCCATTGGTTTATGTGCCTGTTTTTGTATCAGTAGTACCATGCTCTTTTGGTTACTGTAGCCCTGTAGTATAGTTTGAAGTCGGGTAATGTGATGCCTCTAGCTCTGTTATTTTTGCTTATGATTGCCTTGGCTCTTTTTTGGTTCCATATAAAGTTTAAGATAGCTTTCTCTAGTTCTGTGAAGAATGCCATTGATTGATAGGAATAGCATTGGATCTGTACATTGCTTTGGGCAGTGTGGCCATTTTAATGATATTGATTCTTCCTATCCATGAGCATGGAATGCTTTCCATTTGTTTGTGTCTTCTCCAATTTTTATGAGCAGTGTTCTGTAATTCTCATTGTAGAGATCATTCACCACCCTGATTAGCTGTATTCCTAGGTATTTTATTTTTCTCTGGCAATTGTGAATGAGATTGCTTTCCTGATTCCTTGGCTACTATTGGTATATAAGAATGCTGGTGATTTTTGTACATTAATTTTGTATCCTGAAACTTTGCTGCAGTTGTTTATCAGCTGGAGAAGCTTTTGGGAGAATATGCGGTTTTCTAGATATAGAATCACGTCAACTGCAAACAGAGATCATTTGAATTCCTCTCTTCCTATTTGGATGCCCTTTATTTCTTTCTCTTGCCTGATTACTCTGACTAGGACTTCCAATACTATGTTGAATAGGAGTGGTGAGAGAGGTCATCCTTGTCTTGTGCTGGGTTTCAAGGGAATGCTTCCAGCTTTTGCCTATTCAGTATAATGTTGGCTATGGGTTTGTCATAGATTGCTTTTATTATTTTGAGGTACGTTCCTTTAATACCTAGTTTATTGAAAGTTTTTAACATGAAGGGGTGTTGAATTTTATCGAAAGCCTATTTTTGCATTTATTGAGATAATCATGTAGTTTTTGTCTTTAGTTCTGTTTATGTGATGAATCACATTTATTAATGTGTGTATGTTGAATCAACCTTGCATCCCAGGGATGAAGCCTAGTTAATCATGGTGGAATAGCTTTTTGATGTGCTTATGGATTTGGTTTGCTAGTATTTTATTGAGGATTTTCACATTGAGATTCATCAGTGATACTGGCCTGAAGTTTTCTTTGTTGTTGTTGTTGTTGTGTCTCTGCCAGGTTTTGGTAACAGGATGATGCTGGATTCATAAAACGAGTTGGGGAGAGTCCCTCCTTTTCAATTCTTTTGGAATAGTTTCAGTAGGAATGATACCAGCTCTTCTTTGTACATTTGGTAGAATTTGGCTGGGAATCCATCAAGTCCTGTGCTTTTTTTTCGTTGGTAGGCTATAAGCTGGATCTCTTACTTAAATAATATACAAAAATCAACTCAAGATGGTTTAAAGACTTAAATGTAAAACCGAAAACTATAAAAACTCTGGAAGACGATATAGGCAATACTATTCTGGACATAGGAAAGGGCAAGGATTTCATGACCAAGACACCAAAAGCAATTGCAACAAAAACAAAAATTGACAAATGGGATCTAATTAAACTTAAGAGCTTCTGCACAGCAAAATAAACTATTAACAGAGTAAACAACCTACAGAATGGTTGCAAACTATGCATCTGACAAAGATCTAATATCTGTATTTATATGGAATTTAAACACATTTATAACAGAAAAATAAACAACCCCATTAAAAAGTGAGAAAAAGACATTAACACACTTTTCAAAAGAAGACTTATCTGTGACCAAAAAACATATGAAAAAAGCCTCAATATCACTGATCATTAGAGAAATGTGAACCAAAACCACAATGAGATACCATGTCACACCAGTCAGAATTGCTATTATTAAAAAGTCAAAAAATAACAGATGCTGATGAGGTTGCAGAGAAACAGGAACATTTTTACATTGTTGGTGGGAATGTAAATTAGTTCGACCGTTGTGAAAAGCAGTCTAGTGATTCCTCAAAGAACTAAAAGCAGAACTCTGATTTAACCCAGCCATCCCATTACTGTGTACATACCCAGAGGAATATAAATCATTCTACCACAAATACACACGAGTGTTCACTCCAGCACTATTCACAATAGTAAATACATGGAATCAACCTAAATGCCTATCAGTGACAAATTGGATAAAGAAAATGTGATACGTATACACCATGGAATACTACTGATGTAGGATTTTTCTTCTCAGTTACTTTGCAAGCTGGGGACTTCTGGCCAGTGACACCCCACCTGAGCCCTGCTAGGCCATGCTACCGTGCCCTAGCTCACCTGTGTTATAGCTTGTACTCACATTCGGCAATTCATGAGCTCTTGTATCTTGCCCAAGAAGAGTGAGCATATGCTGGACGTTGAAGGATGAGGAGAGAGGAGAGGAATTTTATTGATTGATGAAACAGCTTTCAGCAAAGTGGGGACATGAAAATGGTCAACCGACCCGAAAGTGGGAAAGTCCCCTGGTGTGGCTGGGTCCAGGATCTTTTATGGACTCAGAATGGGGAGTGCATGCTGATTGGTTTGTGAGTATGCAAAAAAGGGTAAAGCAAAGACAGCACTCAAAGGTGGGCATGACAGTGTAGAAAACCAATTAGGAAAGGGTGGGTATATGTAAAATGAGTGAAGGTTGGGGATCAGTCAGAGGAAAGGATGCCAAATGGAAAGACAAGTTCTCAATCTGGTCTGAGGATTTAATTTGTGGCTTGGGTTTCAGGCTTTAAACTGTTTTCGGCTTCCAGGTGGGGTTTCACTGGGGACCCGCCCCTATCTGCCTAGGCATTTGACTGCCTCCTAACACTGTCACTATGCAACTGCAAAAAAGAATGAGGTCACGTCTTTTGTGGAAACATGGAGAGAGCTGGAGGCTATTGTCTTTAGCAAATTGACGCAGGAACAGAAAACAAAATACTGCATCTCCTCACTTATATGCGGGAGCTAAATGATGAGAACTCATGAACACAAAGAATGAAACAGACATTGGGGTCTACTTGAGGTTGGAGGTGGGAGTAAGGAGAGAAGCAGAAAAAATAACTACTTGATACTAGGCTTAATAGCTGGGTTATGAGATCATCTGTAAAACAAACCCCCATGACATGAGTTTACCTATATAATAAACCTTCACATGTATTCTGGGACCTAAATCAAAAGTTAAAAAAAAGAAATCCAAATTTTATGCAGGTGTTAAGAAATATTAAAGAGATATTTGTCCATGATTAAGGTAAGACAATGCAGTATGAATTGATTAAACTAAATAAATTACTCTTGACTCTGCTACCTTGAAGACTCTGACTCCTTGTAGTCAAAATTACATGTAACGTTTCCTTGGTTTCATGTATGTGTATGGTTAGCTAAAAAGACCTATTAGTGTGCTTCATGCATGCTGTGTGTGTGTGTGTATTAATAGCCCTCTCTTCTATAGTGTGTGGGATAGTAGGAAGATAACTTCTAGTTAGATAACAGCTGAATCTTCATGGCCTAAAAGCCAAAGGAGACTTCATATATCTCCGGCATTATTTGTTGATTTTATTTATTTTTTGAATGTTATATTGTAATCTTACTTCCCTTGATGGAAATAAGTAATGGATGGAGATAACTTTTCCTTTCTTCTCCACAAATTGTTTGCATTATGTACTTCTCAACCTTAATCCTAATGCCAAACATTTTTGGCAAATAAAATAATTTGCTTCAAAATATTTAAATCCTTTCCCCACAAATTGTTTGCATTTTGTGTATCTCAACTTTAATGCTAATGCTCACTTTTTCTGCAAATAATAATAAAAATTTACTTCAAAATATTTTAACATTTTGCTCTAACTTGTCTTCACCATGACTGATATCATTTCTTAGTCATCAAAGCCAAAAATCTATCTACAGAACCTTTGAAAATGTTTTTGGAAGCATACCATAAACATAATTTCTTCTCAATTTTTGTAAATAACCATTTCCTTTGAATAAAAAATATCTACTTATTGTTGATTAGTTGATAAATTCTGAAAAGTTATAGAAGTAAAGTTACCTGTAAATTATATTGCTAATAGAATTTTAATGCGTATTTATCTTTATATGTGTAGCATATATATTACTCACACAAAATTGTATTCATCAAACTTATATAGTGGGGTTATATCATACTTTTGAAAAAGTATTGAGTCTTTTCAATTATCAGTTCATGGATATTTTTGCATGCCATTTAAAATTATTGTAAGATATGTATTATAACTGCATAATATTCCATCATGTAGATTTTTTACCACGCCACTAAAGTTTAAATTAGTAATACTGTCATTGTTGTAACATTTTAAGCTGGAGGAGCTCAAAGGCCTCCTACAGGCCCTATCCATTAAGGCTCTATCCATCATCATCACTCCTGATTTCAATTGATTTGAAGTGTTTCCTAGTCACAGGGAACTGTGGGAGACAAAGGCAACAAAGCAATCTTATCTCTAAGGCAAAATTTCTCAGCCTTGGCACTATTGACATTAACAATTATTTTTTAAAAATTGTCACATAAGAATTGTACATATTTATGAAGCACAATGTAGTTTTTTTTTGATACAAGTATGCCTTGTATGATGATGAAATCAGGGTGACTAGCACACACGTTATACAGTTATCATTTCTTTGTGGTGAAAACATTCAGATAACCTCCTTAGTAGGCTTTTTGGCTGGATAAGTCTTTATGTTATGTGCATTGTTGGATATTTAGCAGCATCCCTGGCCTCTACCTATATGATGCCATTAGCATCTCCTATTCCCCACCCAGGTGTGACAATAAAAACTGTTTCTAGGCCGGGCACGGTGGCTCAAGCCTGTAATCCCAGCACTTTGGGAGGCCGAGACGGGCGGATCACGAGGTCAGGAGATCGAGACCATCCTGGCTAACACGGTGAAACCCCGTCTCTACTAAAAAAATACAAAAAACTAGCTGTGTGAGGTGGCGGGCACCTGTAGTCCCAGCTACTCAGGAGGCTGAGGCAGGAGAATGGCCTAAACCCGGGAGGCGGAGCTTGCAGTGAGCTGAGATCCGGCCACTGCACTCCAGCCTGGGCGACAGAGCGAGACTCCGTCTCAAAAAACAAAAAACAAAAAACAAAAAACAAAAAACTGTTTCTAGACATGGTCAATATTTCCTGGGCGGAGTAAAGGGGAATCACACTGGGTGAAGAACCACTGTTCCAAAGCAATTGGCCTGTACTCATAAACCTATGCAAGTGGTATAAATGAGGTTCCCTCTCAGGTGGGATCTTGAGAGACAAAACAAAAATATGGGGAACCACCGTTAACAAGGTTAAAGTCGTGTTTATGAGATCTACTTTGAGCAGTTCATTACTCTTTATGTTCATAATTACATTTTAGCTCATTCCACTTTATTGTGAATAACTGAAAAGTTTGAGGGGGGGTAGATTATTGAGGAGGGATTCAGGTCAATCATCTTATTTGAAAACAAAATTCAAAGCATGTGTTTGCCTCATGGTGATGAGCATTGTTAGTTACTAAAAACATAGAGTTAATGAGCTTTTTTAAAACCGCAGATACTCTTTCTCCTGGTCTAGATCTTTATTCCCCCTTTTTTCTTATAAAACTGTATGCATTATAACTTAAAATGACCAAGAGTCACAGTTGAAATTCAGGTGTGCTGTGTGTAGTCATACATGTTATGTACTGTACATCCAGGAGCTGTCTGCCATTCAAAACACTTCTGATGTTATTGTGTTTGCTGGAGTTGGGGGGACAACCTGCTGCAGTCTTGGGACATTTATCTAAATTGTACTCCCTCTTCTACTGATAACTGCTGAAACTAAAATTCAGTGTTAGGCCAGTCACGGTGACACACGCCTGTAATCCTAGCACTTTGGGAGGCCAGGGCTGGTGGATCACTAGGTCAGGAGATGGAGAATATCCTGGGTAACATGGTAAAACTCTGTCTCTACTAAAATACAAAAAAATTAGCCAGGCGTGATGGTATGCGCCTGTAGTCCCAGCTACTCAGGAGGCTGAGGAGGAGAATCGCTTGAACCCGGAGGCGGAGGTTGCAGTGAGCCGAGATCACGCCACTGCACTCCAGCCTGGGCGACAGAGAGAGACTCCGTCTCAAAAATGAGAGAGAGAGAGAGAGAGAGAATTCCGTGTTCTAAAATTCAATGATTTCTACTCTGTGACTGTGCAAAAACATCTGCTTATTAACACTACCTGAAATAGCCTCTCACATTTTTGGGTTTAATTTGTTCAACACATCTCATCGGATTGTGATTAGTTTAGAAACTGTTTCCTTGTACAAGGATATATTTCTTTCCTTAGCCCTTTTCTGCCTATAAAGCCAACTTTCTCCACTAAGCTCATTGGAACCCTCATTCTATTTTGTGACTCTGGAATTGCAATTAAAAGCTAATTAGACCTTTCAACTATATTTGCTGTATTTGTGTCTTTTGACAGTTCCAAGTCACTACTTGCTATTCTTCTGGCAACAGTGTAAATTTTCTGTTAAGAATCTACCAGACATTGCCTCTTCTATACATATGCTTGAGTAGGGCTCCTCCATGACTCAGGAGTAAAGCATGGTACCTGGCCCTAAAATAATCATTCCGTTATATTTCCCTGGCTTCAATGGTAGGTTAAGGATAGACATGGAAGTCAATCAAAATCATCAGGAAACAATGAGACTTCTGCTACTTCTATTCTTTCTAAAAAGGGGAAGACAGACACAAAACTACAGGGCATTTGCCAGGAACTTTGAACAGTAGAATGTAGGTGATAAAGAGATAAATTTTAAGGATAATGATTCACTGTAGATATCAGAAATTATTAGATACATCCACTTTCTCCCACTCCTGTTTATTACCTCAATTTGTTATGCTCCCACTGTGTATATGGTGTAGCACTAACATTTGTATGTATTAGATGATTAATTGAAAGATAAAATTGTTTTCAATGAGGAAATTTTTTCAAACAAGGATATTGAATTTCATTCTGGTGTGTGAAGCGAAATGGAAAGTGAAAAATGTAAATATAGAATGGCAGTGATTTAATTTGATATAGCTTGACATTATTGGGAAACATTATTTGGGCTCATGCTTTTTTCTTCACTGAAAGAATTGAACATACACATAATTCTTAGTGTTTTGTACTTTCAATCAAATGGGTAATGGGGAGGATAGAGTTTGAAGGAAGTTAAATGATTATCAAAGGTTAGCAAGAGGGCACTGAAGGTGAAATAGATGAGTGTATCTAAAGATGCCAGGAATCTGAGAACTAAGCTTAATTGACAATATTGCCTATCCAGCTATTTGGATGATTATGTTTGCCATACGTATTGATGTGGTTTGGATTTGTGTTCTCGCCCAAATTTCGTGCAGAATTATAATTCTCAATGTTGGGAGTGGGCCCTGGTGGGAGGTGATTGGATCATGGTGGCACATTTTCCCCTTTGGTGCTGTTCTCATGATAGAGTTGTCACAGATCTGGTTGTTTAAAAGTGTGTGGCGCCGCCCCCTCAGACCTCCTGCTCAGGTCATGTAAGATGTACCTGCTTCCCATTTGTCTTCTGCCATGATTGTAATTTTCCTGAGGCGTCCCCAGAAGCAGAAGCTGCAACACTTCCTTTACACGCTATAGAACCGTGAGCCAATTAAATCTCTTTCCTTTGTAAGTTACCCAGTCCCAGGTATTTCTTTAAAGCAATGCAAGAATGGACTAATACATATATATAGTAGACTTGTGAACAATATAGTTGAGTAATAAACAATAAAAAATATTTGAAAAAACTTAATTTTTCTGATTGGATGTCAATATAACAATACTTCCTTAAAAATACTTGGTTTAATTATGTCATGTCAATGAAATCTGTTTATTATGAGGTAAAACTATGGCTCCTGATCACAGGACATGCTATAGTATAAAGAGCAGATGAATCTGGAATCTTCATTCCCAATCTTAATTCCATTAATGACATACTATAGCACCATAGTCATTTATTTCCTAACTTGCTTGTAAGATGTGGATAAAAATTTCAAGCATTTTTATGAGAAGAAAATGTTTGCAAAGTTGGTCAAGAAATATGAGCTACATAGAATTATTAAGTATTATTTTATGTCAGTAAAAGAAATGAAGTGATCGTTATGAGAATCTCTAAATAAATATTTCCATACATTATGTTTTATGAAAATTTGGTAGAGTGATTAGAGAATCTCAATGTTTTTAAATATTTCTCAGCCCCTCAAAAGGAAAATGGACCATTTGTTTTACATCACCCGTTTGTTTCAGAGTGGAAACAGCTGAAGCATCATGCAGCCAAAGAATCCTGTCATAATTCTGAACACTCTGCATACTATTCCAAATAAGAAATAGTCATTTAATCATAGAATCTTAATTCTGAGAAACATTTTTAGGCCATTAAAAAGAACTTTTATAAATGAGGAAACAGAAGATAAAAGGCTTACTGACATAGGTTTCTCAGATACTTCAGATTTCCAATTTTGGTTTTATTCAGTGTGAAAAGTAAATAAACCATGTTCTAAATTCATTGTTCACCAAGATTTGAGGGTGTTTGGGCTCAATTTTTGGGCAGGTGAAGAAAGTGCTCTAAATTTGGTGATATCCCATAATCATCTTGAATATACATATACTGTATATGTTTTTTGAGCAGTAATATTTCCAAAATTTCACGACTGCAGCTTTCAGGCCATGTATCATCAATGGTCTGTCAACCTGGTACCACAACTTAAATGAAAGATACTTAAAATTGTTGTAGCTTTTTTTTGTGGACAGCTGAAATCTAGCAAATTTATTAGACAAATCATAGTTTGACGGCTATG
Organism: Trachypithecus francoisi; assembly: GCF_009764315.1. Classification (NCBI taxonomy): domain Eukaryota; kingdom Metazoa; phylum Chordata; class Mammalia; order Primates; family Cercopithecidae; genus Trachypithecus; species Trachypithecus francoisi. Next base: position 54,689,911 of record NW_022681458.1, on the reverse strand, counting down.
TTTCAGGGCATTATGCTTCTGTCACCAAGACCTGATTGTTATTTTTTAAAAAATATGCATTACAATGAGAAACCAAATGTTTTATAGTGATGGTATCAATTAGGGTTCAGTTGCAGATGTCAGGAATCATCTTGGCCAGTTTAAGTAGCAAGACAGTAAACTTTTCATTGTTTAAAGATTATGGGTGAATAGTTCCAAAAAGACCTGAATATTTGAAAATATAGTGATGTAGAGGAAGGTGAGAATTAAAAGAAATAGAAGAAGGAAGAAAATAAGGAAGGTATAAAGGAGAAAAGAAAGGAGGGAAGGATGTAGGAGATGTTGGTATCCCTGCTAGATCCTTCTTATTGGATGAGGAAGCCATCCTCCAGCTGTGCAAGTGTTGAGCTAACTCTGGAGAATTGTCCTGGGCTGACCCGATTCTCGTGGGCTAATGCTTGTGAGGTTATATGCCTCCGTGGGGCAGTCAATGAGTGACTATACAAGGTACAAAGGCCCAGCCTTCTTGCTTCCAGGTGACGCAACTCTGTCAGTGTGATTTATACTCTGGACTAACCTTACTTGAGGCCACATGGTTGCCAGCTCTTTCTCCTTTCCTCTCCTTCCCTTCTTCTCATATAGGTTCTCCCTAAAGAGTACTTCCACACAAAATCATATGTGCTTGAACTCCTGTCTCAGGCCCTGCTTCTAGGGAAGGCTACTTAAGATAAAGGAAAAAAGAAATAGAAACAAAAAGCAAACAAACCCTGTCATCCAGCCTTGAGAGATGTTTATGATACCATTAAACCCAGGAAAATTATATTACTTGCCTTTGTCTTCTACTCTAATTTACTAGAGAAACTAGTCTCTTCCCAACCATCTTTAAATTTTTTCACTGAAAACTCAATATGAGCACCCACTTGTAGCAAATATATCGAGACCCATTCTACTACCAAATACAGATTTCTCATGAAACTCACCCAGAAGGAACCAGAGAAGGAATAAACTTGATTTCTTTGTTGAAGCATATTGACTTCATTTGAAGGGATTAGTGTTAGAATAAATAGAGGTTGTTTTTACTTTATCCAGTGGATCTGAATAAATACAATGAAGCTTGTCATGCGAGGAGGTTAAAAAAAAAGAGAGAAAGCTTCAGAGAGTGTTTACCTAAACAAATGCTATTCATACTGATTAATAAAAAGAAGACAGAAGACAGAAGGTACATTTCTAATACGATGAAGCATTATCTGACATTCCAAGGACATTTACATGTTATTCCCTCTGTGTGTGTGTGTGTGTGTGTGTGTGTGTGTGGTGGTAGGCAGAATACTACCCTTCACCCCAGAGATGTCCGTGTCTTAATCTTGGAGCCTGTTACTAGGTCAGGTTACATGGCAAAGGGAAATTAAGGCTGCTTATCTGCTGTATTTAATGTGGGAGACTGCCTGGATTATCCAGGTGGGACCAGTGTAATTGTAAGAGTCCTTAAAAAAGGAAGCAGGAGGCACATTTGCCTTAAATTAATGTTAAAATGGTGCTGTGAAGATGGCAGGGGGCCACCAGCCAAGGAATGCTGGCAGCCTTTAGAATCTGGAAAAAGCGAGGAAATGGATTTTCCCCTAGAGCCTACAGAAGGAATGCAGCCCTCTTGACATTTGATTTTTGGCTTAGAAGACCTGTCAGACTTCTGACCTACAGAACTGTAAAATAATTTGTTTTGTGTTAAACCACTAAGGTAATTATAATTTGTTATAGTAGTGATGGGAACCTAATACAGTGTGTTTTAAAAAATGTTATTGTATTTTTTCCAACTATAACAATAGTTAAATGAGCACATGGTTCTTCTTATAAGAGAGATACAGAAAAATGTAATAAATTTTCTTCTCTCCTTTCAGCATCAGCACCTGAGCTAAGCAATGTTTCATATCCTTCTCTAATTTTGCTATTGTTATACATAGTCATGTAACCACATATATAGTTATTTTTATAATTGTTTGCAAAAAATGGGATTATCTCTTCTTTTTTTCACTTAAATGTAATGTGGGCCTTATTCCAGGTCAACTAGTTTAAAAAATCTAAACCTTTTGTTTGAATAGTTTTGAAATTTTCCATAGGGTTGATACAGTATAATTTACTCCATCATTTCTTATTGATGAATATTCATATTTCTAGTTTTTGTTGTTATTGCTGTGTTTTTTCCATGATATACAATGCTGTAATTAGTAATGCTCCTGTGTGCATATTTATATGTGCTGAAACTTTTATATTTATATAATTTGTTTACTGAAAATGAGAATGCTAAATTTTGTTTATTTTTTAATCTGGCACTTATAGGCCAAGTATATCATCAAATGTAGCAAAGATAATCTCTAAACATCACTCTAAAATTAATTTTATCCTTTTATTTCACTACATTTAGGATTTTAGCTACTAACATGCAAAAAAAAAAATAACTGGTGTTTTTTTCTCTTATTCCAAAACCTATATTATTAAAAAATATATTAAAAATGAGATAATTCTCAGAAAGGTGAGCAGCAAAGGAAAGCAAAATGTCTATGTATTTTCTTCTACAATTCGAAGATTACTTGAGGATGTGGCATTAATTATCAGTCTCTAGATTGTACATGCCACCAGTAGTGGCAGTTTTTTTTTTTTTTTTTTTTTTTTAAATTTCCTTCAGGGTTCAGTTAAAAAACGTGCTGAGACCTCAATGGAAACTAAGCAGGAAGAGGTGTGAGAGAGTACATATTTAGGGAAAATTAACTACAATTTAGAGCTGCCCTACTAGAAAAGCTGTGAAATAAATTACAATATTAAAACAAGCACAAGTTTTATAGGCTCTGATGTGGGGAGTAAGCTATGACATCTGTGGTACCTACCATGCTGGGAAGGGGAGGCCATATTTAGTAATGGTATAATTGGTATGTGAAATAACATGGTGGGATTGGAAAAAGATTTTAACATTTGCTGTCGTTTTCTGTTTAAATTTCTTCTTCTATTACCTAGCACTTCCAGTGCGCATGGATAAGATCTTTGGTAGGACTTTGTATAAGTCTCTTAAGTTAAAAAAAAAAAAAAAAAGTTTATTTCTCCCTCCTAATCAGAAAACCTCACTCATTTCAACGATTAACATTCCGATCCTATGTAATGGGCAAACGGTAAACTTCATTGTGCATTCATCTCCCTCTTCCAGTGCGAGTGCTCATTCCAGCTAGAGGTTTGCATTAGGGGCAATGAAAGGTGATATCCTTATGTTCATCTGTATCTTCTTAGCACTGTTACTGCTATCCAACTCTCTGGACTGCTGCTGCCTCTGCCATGATGCGAGGATGGAAGGAGAATTAAGAGGTCGAAAAGGTATTATGTGACCAGCTCAGTTGTATCTGTTGTTGATTTTCTCTAGATTTGGCTATTGTTTAAAGTGACTCTCTCATGACTGTTCAGCAAACCACTTCATGATTTTCCTGAAGCTCTTTTTACGTGGATAGAAATTCTCCTTCATCTATTCATTTATGATTCCCATCCAGCCTTTGTACCTGGCTATATACCTTTAGCCTCCCTTGCTGAGATTATATTGCCCTTCGCAGGAAACCCTCTTGGCCATGATTCACAACCTCTTCAGGCTATGTCTGTCTCCCATGGAACCACATGTTGTCCTTGGGAAACCTGGCCCTAGACCTACTGTGACATGAGTCATCTGCTTTCCTAACCAGCCCTGTACTCTGCCACCACATGCTGTTTTAGTCAGACTCTTGCCCTTCACACAGCCAGGGTTGAGTTGGAGACTAGACTAGATGTCCTCAAACTCCAGGGGACTTTGTTTGTCAAACTCCTCAATAAATGGTCTCCTTAATGTCTTGCTCATCTTACTTCAGATGGGGGCAAACTCCCTACATGTCCCCAAAATGACTTCTCCAGCCCTATAGCAACCATGTCCAAAGAAATCCTTTCTGTTTTCCAATGTGTGCATGTCCAACTGCTTTAAAAAGTCAGAGGTGAGTGGAAATCTCACGTTAACAAAGCAGATTCACGGACGGCTCTTTCACAATCCTGTTTAGGTGGTCTACTATTTCACATTAGAATATTAAAGCATTTGGCACCTACTGTCCTGGACTTCAGTAGAAACCAACAGAAACAGTCCTGTTCAATATCCTATTACTTTGGTCAGACTTGTGGATCCTGGGAAGCACAGCCAGTAGCAAAAACTATAGAAAATGAGAACCAGGCTCTGGAGGTGATGTGGCTGGCAGGAATAAAGCAAAATATTGGAATATCATTCAAATAGTCTGACGTTCAATGCAGGATTCCAGTATTAAAAGAGGTGGTGCAGTTGGAAATTTTGGGCAAAAACTAGTTCTAAGTCCTGGGCAAATATAGTAGTTATGGGAGGGAAAAATCAGCAGGCTTATGTCAAGGCTGCTTATGGCACACACTACACGCTGGTTTGTTAATGTAAGTGTTTTCTATTGTTTCAAGGACTATATGAGCTGAGTTTGTTCTCAGGTATTAATGATACAGGTGTTGAGTATCTGCACTTTTTCCAGGTGCTTTGCTGGGTGCTGGGAGAATGAGGATGAACTTCTGCCCCTGTGGAGCTCAGTCTAAATTGAGGTGTCTCTGAGGTCAGGTAGAAGTGAATGATGTTACTGCTACTGTTTTGTCCTTATCTTGCTAGACTCTTTTCCTTTTGATCCTGTTATATTTATGAGTATCTTTAGTTTAAAAGGAGGAAGGGCAGACAGAATTGGTTAAACTGAGGTAAATTCTGACACATTTTAAAGCTTGAATTAAAGTTACATAAGAATCTGGATACAAAAGAAAGGAGTAAGAATTATTAGAGATTATAAATCACCAGTGCTCCCATTTGTATGAAAATTAAGTGTGTTCTAAATTATTATTTTTGTACTAACTGAATCAGAAAAATTAGCACAGTTTAATTGCTTTCTCTAAAATCTCTAAAATTAGCGGAAAATTTTTTCTTGTCTTAATCTTACATTTCATTCTATCTTGTTTTAATGTTTGCTTCATTTCCAGACCAGCCTGTGGCAGAAGGCCAGCTGCAATCTGAAAGAGATCAGTCATGGTCTTTAGTGTTTTAAGAATATGTTCATATTAATAGATTTCCTCTAAGGATATCTTATATCACCATTTCCTGAGCCAAGTTTAAAATATTGTGTGTAATAATTTGAATACTGAGATTTCATGGAGATAACAGGTGCCAATCTGTATATGTGTGCGTCTTCAATTGCTGTCATTAAATGGGTTTAATTCCATTGTGTTTGAAAGTGGCTCTTTCTTTTTGAGTCTCTATAAATTAAAATACTAAGCGACTAAGCTTAGTATTTTAGTAGAAATTCTTCAGAATTTCTGCTTTTTGTTGCTGTGTAGTATATTGTAGTATATTGCATATCAGTGTACAGTTTTTAAACGTAAGCTTGCTTGGGGCAAAAGAGGCAAAAGAACACAGGCGCTATTCACTGCTGAGGTCAGAGATAAAGATTGGATTTCTTCAATCCCATTCTTGGAAGTAGAACTTATAAATCTTTGAGATTTGGTGGGACCTTAGAGACCACGTAATCTAATCATCTAATTTTACAGATGAGGAAATTACACCCTATAATGGGAACTTTACCTTTCTTTGCCCAAATAGTTTTTGGAATATTGTTAGTACTGAGAATTAATTTTGTACTAGTGGAAGCTAGAGATGACCATCTATATGGTGCTTATTTTGAAAAGTGTCATTGGTTAAATATTATTGTGGTCACATACAAGGATCATATATAGATTTAAAATAGTTTTTATATCAGTTATTTGACAGTGGTATTAGACTCAAAGTAATGATGTTGAAATTGGAAACAGGCTCAAAACTGTGTTTACCCACTCCACTGTAATATAATTTTAAACTAACATTTCTGAAGGAAACTGCACAGTCTAATTGTGCAGTTTTCTTGGAAATGATTGGCTTAAACTTAAGTAAATTAATTAAAATATAATTAAAATTTAATTACAAAGTAAAATTAATAAATATTTGATAGTTAAGTCTAATTATTTGACATCTGGAATATAAATCAAGGATGTACTATTCTCTACATAGGTTAGACAAAGACTGCCAAATGACTGGGAATATAATTATTGTGTGAATGGATGGAAGGGTTCACTGCCTTGGACCCCCTTTCATATGGCTGAGATGCCTTTCAGTTTCCGACTGTAACCCCTCACTAGGAAACTGCCTGAAATAACAGTGCAAATACAATAGTTTATGGTCCATCTGAGGGTGGAAATTAATGAGACAGACAGACAATTAAGGGCGGACACAGTTTACTTTCCCTTGAAAATTGACATCCTGAATATTTATGATTTATTTATGATTTGCTGAAATGGAAACTGAGCCTTATTTTTTCATACCCTATCCTTTTGAGTTACCTTTTGATTCTCTAAATCAAGAATTGCTCTTTGCAAAAGAGGAAAGTAGAAACCTACCCCTGTGTTACCTCTTTTGACCACAATGGTAGCCATTGTACCAGTTTTACTCTAACACTTCAGATACCTTAAGCATAAAGATCTTTAAGGTATTGTATGCATATGTGACACTTTTATGTAAATCTATTTAAAATTTTAAGAGCAAGGGAAGATTCTGAAATGCTTCTTTTTCTACCATTGCAAAACTGACATATTAATCTTTTATCTTTGTGACAGACGCTAGGAGTATGGTAGCATAGACTGATTTTTCTTTCAGCCAGGCGTCCCAGTTCCAGAGAATGAATACAGTACTAAAAATAAACAGTAGCACAATGATAATATTTATAACCTGGCAATTTTACATTCAAAGAGAGAGTACATAAATGTATTTAAGAAGGATCTGAAGCAGTCTTCTTTTAAGATACATGTATATATAATGTTGCAAAATAATTTTTAAAAGTATGCAACTGAAAATTGCAAATGTAGTTTGAACTCTTAAGTATTGGGGTGATGGGGAAGGAATAGATCTTGTTGTGTACTTACCATATGCAAGGTAGGGCATTAGGTGCTGTGCAAATATTGTTTCCTTTAAATGTGACAACATCCCTGCACATATGAAACAATTGCCTTTGGCTGTCCATGAGGAATTGGAGTAACAGAAATTAAGTAACTTGCCTAGCTAAAGTCATAGGTCATATAAAGATGGAGTTAGTATTGTAGATCAAGTTTGCCTGCTTGTAAAAGAGAGAGTCAAATGGGAGAAGATGGGTGTGAGATCACTATTTTTTTCTTTTGTTCAATAAAAGGATTCACTACGTAATCTGAATTTTTTTCAGAGTACTATTGAGTGGCATAGCTTGTAGCTCAGCCACAGGCACAGGTTATACATAAGGCATAATGGAAGCAATGATTGATGGTACAGGATCTAACATGACACATTTCTTTCCCTTAAATCCTCATCTTGAACACATAGACACAGGAGGGGAACATCACGCACTGGGACCTGTTGGTGAGTGGGAGGCTAGGGGAGGGATAGCATTAGGAGAAATACCTAATGTAGGTGACGGGTTGATGGGTGCAGCAAACCACCGTGGCACATGTATACCTATGTAACAAAACTGCACATTCTGCACATGTACCCCAGAACTTAAAGTATAATAAAAAAAAATCCTCTTCCATTACCAAAACGTCTCCATTCTCTAGAAATCACACCTCAAATATATTTATGTTTGTACTGTTTTGTTTTTATGAACCTGATCCAAATCACCATCACAATATTCTCGAGATTCTTGTTGATGACCTCAATATTCCCCTCTTTGGTCTTCCTTCTTCCATTCTTGCTATCTCAAATGTGTTCTCCAGGGTTAGATGAAGAAATTGTTTCAAGTATAAATTAGAACTTCGTGATTGTGACTTTTTGATGTCTTCCCAATCTGTTTAGAAGAAAATCAAACGTTCTTAATGTGGTGGACAAGTCCCTTAGTTTAATGGCTTTTGGCCACCTCTCTATGCCCTTACCTAATATCACTCTCCTCAATATTCCTTATACTTTAGCCACACTTGTTTTTTTTTTTTTTTTTCTTCTATATACCAAGCTTTATTCTGCCTTAGGAGCTTGTGTATGTCATGATTTCCGCCTGGAAAATTCTATCCCATTATTTACGTAATCTAAAAATAATCTCTTCTATGGGTTGTTAGGTTAAATGTCAACTACTCAACTACTCAGAGAGGTTTTCTTTGATTATCTAGACTAGTGTAAATCACGTTGTGCTTTTTCTTAATAGCATTTAAAATCAATTTGTCATATTATGGAGATTTTTTGTTTGTTTATTTATGTACAGATATACTAAACTCTAAGTTCAAAGACAATATACTTTGAGTTTACCACAGTGTATTCTGCCTTTAATTCAATGCTGGGCACAAAGGTTAGAGTTCAGTCCATATTAGTTGAGCAAATTGAATAAAATCAGCATAATCAACTTTACTTGTTTATTCTGTGATTCTTAATAAAATGAAAACCTGTGGATCAATTATTATATACATTAATTGGTCACTTAGTTACATCATAACAAGGGAAGTGTTCTTTAAGAGTGAAAGATATCATGCTGTAAGGAAGACAAAAGATGGAGCAACTGATTTTTGCCTCAGAAAAGAATTCGCTGACATGGTGATGTAAAGTAGGTTTTAATGATAAGTTACAATTTTCTAGGTGAAGAAAGCTAAATAGATTTTGGAGGATATTTGAGGGAATGGGAAGGTATAGATTAGCTAAAATAAAAAGCTTATAGGTGCAAGGTAGGAGCACAGGTGGTTGGAATAATGATGGAAGAGGAGCCTCAAAGTCAAATTGCTTCAAATATTCTTCTATTCGAGAATATGAAGTTTTCAATAGCAAAGTGACATAATCCCTATTGTTTTATAGGAAGGTAGTGTATGAGTAAAATGCACTGAAATTGGGAAAAACTGGTGAGAACAGTTAGGATGGTATTATGATATTCCATCCAAGAAATGCTGGAAGACTTAGTTGATTGATTAATTTCATTTTAGCTGTGCAACAGAGACAATAATATCTGCTGGAATAGGGAAATTCTGACTTCAAAAGAAGTTAATTAGAAGTACTTATATATTATTTATCTGGGAATGTTTCCAACTATATTCTTTGTCAGTCATGTGTTTGATTTTTAAACATTTGTCTTTAGTATACTGTTTTTCTAGAATACATTACATTTGAAAATAGGGTACTCCTCTAACAGATTTTATATTTATTGTGCAAGTGCTGGGTACAATGAAATGAAGAACATGGTAAACTCTACAGAATTTGAGAATAGGTGGCGGAGAGACTTTACAAATCATGTGATACTTGAGCTAAGACCTAACGTATGGGGGCAGGTTCACTTCAGGCAGAAGGAGCAGCTTGAGCAAAGGCACAGAGGTACGGTCTGAGCCAGGAAACACAATTAATGTGATATGCTTGAACTACAGAAATAATAGAAGTGAAGATTGTCATGTGTCCATTGATTATGGACTTTGGCTGAGCAAACGGGAGCTTGGATGAAATACATAAATAATTTTTTACCATTTTTGGACTCTGAGCATGGAGTCATCTAAAAGTGAGACTGCAGACATATACATATATCTGAGCAGGTTATATGTATTTATTTATTTTTTTATTATTATACTTTAAGTTCTAGGATACATGTGCACAATGTGCAGGTTTGTTACATATGTATACATGTGCCATATTAGTGTGCTGCACCCATTAACTTGTCGTTTACATTAGGTATATCTCCTAATGCTGTCCCTCCCCCTCCTCCCACCCTATGACAGGCCCAGGTGTGTGATGTTCCCCTTCCGGTGTCCAAGTGTTCTCGTTTTTCAGTTCCCACCTATGAGTGAGAACATGCAGTGTTTGTTTTTTGTCCTTGTGATAGTTTGCTGAGAATGATAGTTTCCAGCTTCATCCATGTCCCTACAAAGGACATGAACTTATCCTTTTTTATGGCTGTATAGTATTCCATGGTGTATATGTGCCACATTTACTTAATCCAGTCTATCATTTATGGACATTTGGGTTGATTCCAAGTCTCTGCTATTGTGAATAGAGCCGCAATAAACATACGTGTGCATGTGTCTTTATAGTAGCATGATTTATAATCCTTTGGGTATATACCCAGTAACGGGATGGCTGGGTCAAATGGTATTTCTAGTTCCAGATCCTTGAGAAATCACCACACTGTCTTCTACAATGGTTGGACTAGTTTACAGTTCCACCAACAGTGTAAAAGTGTTCCTATTTCTCCACATCCTCTCCAGCACCTGTTGCTTCCTGACTTTTTAATGATAGCCATTCTAACTTGTGTGAGATGGTATCTCATTGTGGTTTTGATTTGGATTTCTCAGATGGCCAGTGATGATGAGCATTTTTTCATGTGTCTGTTGGCTGCATAAATGTCTTCTTTTGAGGAGTGTCTGTTCATATCCTTTGCCCTCTTTTTGATGGGGTTGTTTTTTTCTTGTAAGTTTGTTTGAGTTCTTTGTAGATTCTGGATATTAGCCCTTTGCCAGATAAGTAGACTGCAAAAATTTTCTCCCATTCCGTAGGTTGCCTGTTCACTCTGATGGTAATTTCTTTTGCTGCGCAGAAGCTCTTTAGTTTAATCGGATCTCTTTTGTCAATTTTGGCTTTTGTTGCTATTGCTTTTGGTGTTTTAGACATGAAGTCCTTGCCCATGCCTATGTCCTGAATGGTATTGCCTAGGTGTTCTTCTAGGGTTTTTATGGGTTTAGGTATAATATTTAGTCTTTAATCCATCTTGAATTAATTTTTGTATAAGGTATAAGGAAGGGATCCAGTTTCAGCTTTCTACATATGACTAGCCAGTTTTCCCAGCACCATTTATTAAATAGGGAATCCTTTCCCCATTTCTTGTTTTTGTCAGGTTTGTCAAAGGTCAGATTATTGTAGATGTGTGTATTATTTCTGAGGGCTCTATTCTGTTCCATTGGTCTATGTCTCTGTTTTGGTACCAGTACCATGCTGTTTTGGTTACTGTAGCCTTGTAGTATAGTTTGAAGTCAGATAGCTTTGTTCTTTTGGCTTAGGATTGTCTTGGCAATGCAGGCTCTTTTTTTGGTTCCATATGCACTTTAAAGTAGTTTTTTCCAATTCTGTGAAGAAATTGCGAAGAAAGTCATTGGTAGCTTGATGGGGATGGCACTGAATCTTTAAATTACCTTGGGCAGTATGGTCGTTTTCATGATATTCATTCTTCCTATCCATGAGCATGGAATGTTCTTCCATTTGTTTCTGTCCTCTTTCATTTCACTGAGCAGTGGTTTGCAGTTCTCCTTGAAGAGGTCCTTCACATCCCTCGTAAGTTGGATTCCTAGGTATTTTATTCTCTTTGAAGCAATTGTGAATGGGAGTTCACTCACGACTTGGCTCTCTGTTTGTCTGTTATTGGTGTATAAGAATGCTTGTGATTTTTGCACATTGATTTTGTATCCTGAGACTTTGCGGAAGTTGCTTATCAGCTTGAGGAGATTTTGGGCTGAGATGATGGGATTTTCTAAATATACAATCATGTCATCTGCAAACAGGGACAATTTGAATTCCTCTTTTCCTAATTGAATACCCTTTATTTCTTTCTCTTGCCTGATTGCCCTGTCCAGAACTTCCAACACAATGTTGAATAGGAGTGGTGAGAGTGGGCATGCCTGTCTTGTGCCAGTTTTCAAAGGGAATGCTTCAAAGGGAATAGAGAGTTTTGCCCATTCAGTGTGATATTGGCTGTGGGTTTGTCATAAATAGCTCTTATTATTTTGAGATATATCCCATCAATAATTAATTTATTGAGAGTTTTTAGCATGAAAGGCTGTTGAATTTTGTCAAAGGTCTTTTCTGCATCTATTGAAATAATCATGTGGTTTTTGTCTTTGGTTTTGTTTATATGCTGAATTACATTTATTGATTTGCGTATGTTGAACCAGCCTTGCATCCCAGGGATGAAGCCCACTTGATCATGGTGGATAAGCTTTTTGATGTGCTTCTGGATTTGGTTTGCCAGTATTTTATTGAGGATTTTTGCATCAATGTTCATCAGGGATATTGGTCTAAAATTCTCTTTTTTTGTTGTGTCTCTGCCAGGCTTTGGTATCAGGATAATGCTGGCCTCATAAAATGAGTTAGGGAGGACTCTTTTTTTCTGTTGATTGGAATAGTTTCAGAAGGAATGGTACCAGCTCCTCCTTGTACCTCTGGTAGAATTCGGCTGTGAATCCAACTGGTACTGGAGTTTTTTTGGTTGGTAGACTGTTAATTATTGCCTCAATTTCAGAGCCTGTTATTGGTCTATTCAGGGATTCAACTTCTTTCTGGTTTAGTCTTGGGAGGGTGTATGTGTCAAGAATTTATCCATTTCTTCTAGATTTTCTAGTTTATTTGTTTAGAGGTGTTTTTATTATTCTCTGATGGCAGTTTGTATTTCTGTGGGATTGGTGGTGATATCCCCTTTATCATTTTGTATTGCATCTATTTGATTCTTCTCTCTTTTCTTCTTTATTAGTCTTGCTAGCAGTCTATCAATTTTGTTGATCTTTTCAAAAAACACTACTGGATTCATTGATTTTTTTGAAGGATTTTTTGTGTCTCTATCTGCTTCAGTTCTGCTCTGATCTTAGTTATTTCTTGCCTTCTGCTAACTTTTGAATGTGTTTCCTCTTGCTTCTCTAGTTCTTTTAATTGTGATGTTAGGGTGTCTATTTTAGATCTTTCCAGCTTTCTCTTGTGGACATGTAGTGCTATAAATTTCCCTCTACACACTGCTTTAAATATGTCCCAGAGATTCTGGTATGTTGTGTCTTTATTCTCATTGGTTTTAAAGAACATCTTTATTTCTGCCTTCATTTCGTTATGTACTCAGTAGTCACTCAGGAGCAGGTTGTTCAGTTTCCATGTAGTTGTGCGGTTTTGAGTGAGTTTCTTAATCCTGAGTTCTAGTTTGATTGCACTGTGGTCTGAGAGACAGTTTGTTATAATTTCTGTTCTTTTACATTTGCTGAGGAGTGCTTTACTTCCAACTATGTGGTCTATTTTGGAATAAGTGCAATGTGGTGCTGAGAAGAACGTATATTCTGTTGATTGGGGTAGAGAGTTCTGTAGATGTCTATTAGGTCTGCTTGGTGCAGTGCTGAGTTCAATTCCTAGATATCCTTTTAAACTTTCTGTCTCGTTGATGTGTCTAATGTTGACAGTAGGGTGTTAAATTCTCCCATTATTATTGTGTGGGAGTCTAAGTCTCTTTGTAGGTCTCTAAGGACTTGCTTTATGAATCTGGGTGCTCCTGTATTGGGTGCATATATATTTAGGATAGTTAGCTCTTCTTGTTAAATTGATCCCTTTACTGTTATGTAATGGCTTTCTTTGTCTCTTTTGATCTTTGTTGATTTAAATTCTGATTTATCAGAGACTAGGATTGCAACCCCTGCCTTTTTTTGTTTTCCATTTGCTTGGTAGATCTTCCTCCATCCCTTTATTTTGAGCCTATGTGTGTCTCTGTATGTGAGATGGGTCTCCTGAATAGCGCAAACTGATGGGTCTTGACTTTTTATTCAATTTGCCAGTCTGTGTCTTTTAATTTGAGAATGTAACCCATTTACATTTAAGGTTAGTATTGTTATATGTGAATCTGATCCTGTCATTATTATGTTAGCTGGTTATTTTCCTCATTAGTTGCAGTTTCTTCCTAGCATCAATGGTCTTTACAATTTGGCATGTTTTTGCAGTGGCTGGTACCAGTTACTCCTTTCCATGTTTAGTGCTTCCTTCAGGAGCTGTTTGTAGGGCAGGCCTGGTGGTGACAAAATCTCTCAGCATTTGCTTGTCTGTAAAGGATTTTATTTCTCCTTCACTTATGAAGCTTAGTTTGGCTGGATATGAAATTCTGGGTTGAAAAATCTTTTCTTTAAGAAAGTTGAATATTGGCCCCCACTCTTTTCTGGCTTGTAGAGTTTCTGCTGAGAGATCTGCTGTTAGTCTTATGTGCTTTCTTTTGTGAGTAACCCGACATTTCTCTCTGGCTGCCCTTAACATTTTTTCCTTCATTTAAACTTTGGTGAATCTGACAATTATGTGTCTTGGAGTTCCTCTTCTCGAGGAATATCTTTGTGGCATTCTCTGTCTTCCTGAATTTGAATGTTGGCCTGCCTTGCTTGTTTGGGGAAGTTCTCCTGGATAATATCCTGCAGAGTGTTTTCCAACTTGGTTCCATTCTCCCCATCACTTTCAGGTACACCAATCAGACATAGATTTGGTCTCTTCCCGTAGTCCCATATTTCTTGGAGACTTTGTTCATGTCTTTTTACTCTGTTTTCTCTAAACTTCTCTTCTCACTTCATTTCATTCATTTGATCTTCAATCACTGATACCCTTTCTTCCACTTGATCGAATTGGCTACTGAAGCTTGTGCATTCATCATGTAGTTCTTGTGCCATGGTTTTCAGCTCCTTCAGGTCATTTAAGGACTTCTCTACACTGGTTATTCTAGTGAGCCATTCGTGTAATCTTTTTTCAAGGTTTTTAGCTTCTTTGCGATGGGTTCGAACTTCCTCCTTTTGCTTGGAGAAGTTTGATCATCTGAAGCCTTCTTCTCTCAACTTATTAAGGTCATTCTGCATCCAGCTTTGTTCTGTTGCTGGCAAGGAGCTCTGTGTTCCTTTGGAGGGGGAGAGGCGCTCTAATCTTTAGAATTTTCAGCTTTTCTGTTCTGTTTTTTCCCCATGTTTGTGGTTTTATCTACTTTTGGTCTTTGATGATGGTGATGTACAGATGGGGTTTTGGTTTGGATGTCCTTTCTGTTTGTTAGTTTTGCTTCTAGCAGTCAGGACCCTCAGCTGTGGGTCTGTTGGAGTTTGCTGGAGATCCACTCCAGACCCCGTTTGCCTGGGTATCAGCAGTGGAGGCTGCAGAAGAGCAAATATTGCTGAACAGCAAATGTTGCTGCCTGATAGTTCCTCAGGAAGTTTCCTCTCAGAGGGGTACCTGGCCAGTGAGGTGTCAGTCTGCCTCTACTGGGAGGATGCCTCCCAGTTAGGCGACTAGGGGGTCAGGGACCCACTTGAGGAGGCAATCTGTCTGTTCTCAGGATCTCAAACTCCATGCTGGGAGAACCACTACTCTTTAAAGCTTTCAGACAGGACATTTAAGTCTGCAGAAGTTTCTGCTGCCTTTTGTTTGGCTCTGCCCTGCCCCCAGAGGTGGAGTCTACAGAGGCAGGCAGGCCTCCTTGAGCTGCGGTGGGCTCCACCCAGCTTGAGCTTCCTGGCTGCTTTGTTTACCTACTCAAGCCTCAGCAATGGTGGGCACCCCTCCCCAGCCTCACTGCCGCCTTGCAGTTCAACCTCAGGGTGCTGTGCTAGCAATGAGCAAGGCTCCGTGTGCGTGGGACCCTCCGAGCCAGGCGCAGGATACAATCTCCTGGTGTGCCATTTGTTAAGACCATTGGAAAAGCACAGTATTAGGGTGGGAGTGACCCAATTTTCCAGGTGCTGTCTGTCACAGTTTCTGTTGACTAGGAAAGGGAATTCCCTGACCCCTTGCACTTCCTGTTCGAGGTGATGCCTCTCCCTGCTTTGGCTCATGCTCGGTGGGCCACTGTCCTGCACCCACTGTCCGACAAGCCCCAGTGAGATGAACCGGGTACCTCAGTTGGAAATGCAGAAATCACCCGTCTTCTGCACCGCTCACGCTGGGAGCTATAGACTGGAGCTGTTTCTATTCGGGCATATTGGAACCCTCCCCAGTTATATGTATTTAAATGCTATTTCAGTGTAGCTATATTCTTACCACCACGAATATTCTAAATGTTCGCTTTTTCTCATTGGAAACCGCAACCTTCAAACCCAACCTTACCTCACCAATCTCTTGTGATATATAGCTTTGAAGAGGGAGCCATCTGACAAGACATAATGCAACTTCCTATTTCCTGGCTTCAAAGCTCCTCCTCCCTTTGCCTATCTGACCCCCATCCTATGCTCTCTTTCCTGATCTGTTACCCCCATTACACTACTCTTTGAAGGACAGAATAAATCTTCCATCACTAGTTTTACCTCCCACTCACCCTTAACCTCTTGCAATCCTGTTACTTTCCTTACTGCTCTTTGTAATTATTTTCATAATTCCTCAAATTCCAGGGTTAATTAACTTTTTTTCAGTCCTTCTAAGTTTTAGGCCCACTTGTTGACTCTCCATTCCCCCTTGGCCTGCATGCATGACAACATCCTTATTTTCTTTAAATATTCCCTTTTTGATATCTCATCTTTTGTTCTTCCATGTGGATTAATCCTCAGTTATTTCCTTTATTCAGTTTCTTTTTTCTCTATATTCTCAATTAAGTGTTTTTTTTTTGCTGTATGGATAATTACCAGATGCATATCTACAAATCCAGTTTATCTTCAGGGTCCAGATCCACATTTCTAAACTTCTGGGTAAAAATGTTTTCTTTCTTCTATATTCTGTTAGTTCTTCAAACTCAAGTAGTATTGCAGATTTTAAGCCAATAACTCCTTCTCCATTCTGTCAGAGAACCAGCAATTTCCCAGTTGTTCATGCTTGTCAGGCAAACTACTTTCTCAGTCTTTCATGTGTAATTCTGCCAATTGAATATTGAGACAATTTCTTCCACTGAGCTTATTTTAGTTTCTTTTTTCATTTTCATTGCTGTACCTTGGCTCATAGCCTTATTTTTCCTTGTCTACAAAAGCATGATGCCATGCTAACATGCCATGCTAACATATTCTCACTTGAGCCTTTGAATATGCTGAAGACAGACTATTTTAGACCAGTGGGTGAAAAACATCCCACCATTCCCCAGATTAAAAAAATTTTCAATGGCTCCCTATTTCCTACAAAATTTAGAGAAAACTCCCCAGTCTATACTGAGAAGTTCTCTATAAAAATTATAACTTCTGCTTTTACTTAAGTTATTTTTTAAAAATCCCTTTATTTGGTTTATGGATAGTATATTAGTAATCTATTGCTGCATAACAAATTACCCCAAAATTTAGCAGCTTAAGAAATACAAACGTATTACCTCACAATTTCTATGGCTTGGGAATCTGGGCGTGGCTTAGCTGAGTCTTCTTCATAGCTTTTGGTGAGGCTGTAATGTACTGCCCAAGGCTAGAGTATCATCTGAAGGCTTGTTAGGGAAATGATTCATTTCTAAGCTCATTTATTTAGTTTTGGTAGGATTTAGTTCTCTGAGGGTTGTTGAACTGAGATTCTCAGTTCTTCACTGGATAGTGGCTGAGGGCTACTCTCAGTTCCTCGCTATGTCATCTCCTCCAACTTGTCAATTTCCTTCACTCACAGCCATCAGAAGAGATTTTGTTAGGAAGATACGATCTATTCTCTTATGCATCCCAATTATAGAACTTTCTTGTCATCCTGTCACCTTGACATTTTCTATCAATTAGAAACAAATCACAGATTATGCTGATACTGATGGCAAGGCAAGGGAATTACATAAGAGTATAAATAGCAGGAGGAAGGGATAATTGAGAACATCTTAGAAGTCTACTGGCACAGACAGGTTGGATTCGTAGATGTATGCAAGCAGCAAATGTATAACATCTTTATTATAGCCCCAGTGAGAGGTGGTCTTGACAGAAAATGAGTAGGGAAAATCCTTTCAATGGCCAGAAGTTCACATGATATACCTGGTTATCTACTTTTTGTGGAAGGAGAAATGGCCTAAGATTAAGTTTGTATAGACTTATGAACAGTGGCAAATGACTTAGCCAACTGTTCAGGAACCTGGAAGGAGACTAATTGGAAGACTGAGGACAGAAATCTGGGACAAAGGCATTTGGTTGTATATATGGGAGTAGGTATATGGTTTTAAAATATTTAATTAAATATTAATGCCAATAAGAAAGCACCTAACATATAAGAAACCCTAACCAACAAAGTAGGCAAAAAGACTTGGACATCAACAAAATTTATCACCAGCCATCCTGGTAATGGCATGATAGGCACCCTAGTGCTAGCATATGTGTGAAGAGGCACAGTGGTAGGGATAGAAGCTATGCATGAATCCAACAGTATGGGGTCTAACATACTAAGACTGATCTACCTCCTATTGCCACAAAATAACCACCCTGTCAGTAACAGAGGCCAAGACTAAGTCCCTGATTATGGCATCAACCTCCGAGCGGACTAACTGCCTACTTTGTGTCAAGTAGAAAACATTGAACCCTTTCATTCATAGAAAGGCCAGTGATGTCTGATAATAGCAGAAATGTATTTTGGGGATGGGTTTGCATTTCCTACCTGTAGGGCCTCAGATCACACTAATATCTAAGTTAGGTTTACACAGTGTTTGATGCACCAGCATGAACTCCTAACAACATCATGTCCATCCAGACGACCCATTTTTGTCAAAGGAGATGTGAGAATGGGCCCATTACTGCTGTGGTCCACATCTAGTGACAAATGGATGCATGAATATAAAGTTTTTCTTTCCTGGCCCAACACAAGGCAATTCTGAAGTCTCTTTATAGTTTCAGAGCTCCATATGAGTCAGTTGAAGCTGTCTTTGGGACTTTATTGCAACTCAACCTCTTCCTCTACCCTGTCCTGCTATGGCTCTTCCCATCTCCACGCAAGTTTTTGTTTCCAAAACTCTTCTTAATACACATTCTTCATGTTAATGTTTATTTCTGTCGTTGTCTGCCTCCTGGGATATACGATCTGACCCATCAACATGCTAGCAAAGATTTCATATTAAGGAAAAATAGTAGGAAACATAGTCACGTTCCAAAGTATTATGATTTTAAGGAGTTCAAAAATATTTTTATCATAAAATGTCTTATGAAGATATTCATAAAATGAATGGATTCATGAAATTATAGTGTCAACCTATAATTATAGTTCTAAAATAGTTTGAATAGTTGAAGTGAGATTTTATGAAATAAATAGGCAAAGTATTTCACTAACTTTGAGATGGGTTTTTCAGTAAAAAATGTTAACAATAGAGATTTAAAAAATTCTAGAATTGACAGTTAGTTGTGGCTACATTTATATTTGAGGAGAAGTAAAAAACTGACAAAATTTACAATGTTGTAAACATAGGCAGTCATTCTGATTTTTTTAAAATAATTATTTGTGGGGTTTTTAGCTGATAATGTAGATCTCATTTTAAATAATATGAAATAGTTTTAAAATTCTATTACAGTCGTTTTTCCATGTGATCTATCATCATTTTATATTTTGAATACTTTTCTATTTGTCACAAATTTCTATTTCTCTGATGCTAAGATAATGAATTGATTGACAGTTTTTATTGCATTGTGTTGTCTGAGTTGAAAGAAAAGAGTTTATCTCTCTTATCCCACAATACACTATCTGTGTATAATATTGTAAGTAAAAAGACCTAAACTCCCAAAGACTCTTTTGAAATTATTTTAATTATTTGTGAACAGAGTTGCTAGTTGTTTGGAGCCTAAATGTGATAGAAAGTCAGACAAAAACCTGTAAGATGTTGTCTGGTATTGTATATGTAACTACACTCAGCAAGGAAGCTCTGATGTGGCTAGAATGATGTCCAAGATGACTATTTCATACATATGTCTGGGGGCGTAGCCCTGAATGATGGCTAGAATACCTCAGTTCTCCTCCATGTGGCTTCTCTCTTCATATTGTCTTCCATCATTTATTATTCTGGCCTGAGCTTCTTTATATGGTAACTGGCTTCCCAGAAAGCCAAAATAAAAACTTGTAATATCCAGGCCTTGAAGTCACACAGCATAACTTCCATCATACTGTTGGTCAAAGGGGATCATAAGGTCAGCCCAGATTTAAAGGGAAGGAACATATCTTTTGTCTCTTAATGGGAAGAATGGCAAAATTATGTCAATAAGGGGCATATTCCACAGGAAGAATTACTGCATCTATCTTTGGAAACCATTTGCCACACCAGAATTACAGAGAGTGGCAAGGCTTGCTATTATGGATAGGGCTGTCAGGGAAGTTATGGCTAAGGTGGTGACATCAGACTAGGAGGTTCAATGAAATACATAAATGAACTATATGAATATAAGGGAAGAAAGAGGCTTGTCTCCAAGGAAAAATCAATAGCAAAAGGCCCTAAAGTAGAAACAAACCTGGCACGTTGGATAAATTCTTAGAGTTTCTTGTGGTGGTTCAGGCAAAAAAAAAAATTGTCTCTTGATCTAATTTTTGAGATAGTTTTAAGAGTGGTGAGTTCTTTAATTTGTGTATGTTTTGAAACAGAACTGATATGATTTCCTTTTGGATTATATGTTAGGTGTGAAAAAGAAGAATCAAAGATCATCTATAAGGTTTTTGGCCTAAATCTAAGTAAATAGTGTTGCTATTTAATGAGATGAGATGAAGTTCTGGGGGAGTGGAATGGGTGTGTGTGACAAACAAAAACTCAGTATTGAATATTTTATTTGAGATTCCTATGGATATAAAAGTGAAGATGCTGAGAAAGTCTAGAATTCAGTAGAAAGAATAAGGCTAGATATAAAAAATTTAGGATTTCTCATATTTGATTTAAAAAATACGATTTCATCCAGAAAGTGATTGTAAAAAGACAAAAGAAGAAGCTTGGGTACTAAGTTCTGGAGCAATCTATAGGGGTTAGGAAGAGCAGGAAGATCTGGCAAAGAAGTTTGACATGGGAAGCAACTGATGCTGACTGTCAACTAGGGCAACAATGTCATAAAAGTAAGTATTGAAACTTTTTGCAAAAAGATGGGAATTATCAACAATGACAAATGATATCGAGAAGCCAAGTGAGATGAGAACTGAGATCTGACTGTTGGATAATTGTATAACTTTGGGGAACAGAGCTGTTTCAGTGGAAGGTACAGCTAGGAAAGGTAGTGTAAATAGTATGTATTCAAAATACATGTTTTATCTGCTAATGAGAGGAAAGAAGTGGGGCATACTTTTTGTTGATGGGAATGATCCACATGGAGAAAAAAAATGATGCAGAAGACAGGGGAAAGCAAAGTGTTTCAGATTATAAGAGGAAGGAGAAAAAATACTCAGCTGGGACTTCGATAGGGATAAGTGCTATTTATCCTCTTTAATAAGTGGATAGAAATAATATGAAACGTATAGTTTGAGGCTAAAGAGTTATAACTTTGGTAGATTTAATAGTGGAAGATACAATTTTTTTTTCTGAAATTTCTGTATTTTCTAAGTGAATTAAAAGCAAGGTGATCAGCTAGGAGTGAGGTGGTCATATAGAGTTTTGAAATTTCCAGAAGAAAGGGGTGAAAAAATCATTTTGTAGGAATGACATATGAATTGGCTAAAGAAATGTGTACAGTCACCAGGCAGCACTAACACAACAGTTGAGGTTCATTGTAATAAATTTAAATTGGTTAGTGTAATATTCGGTGTTTTTCTTCATGTAGACAAAGTTACCTAGGCACAGGAGTAGACTAAGTGGCTTTTGAGAGTTGGAATTTTCCCACGATATGGAATGAAAGTAGGATAAGGGAGCTGAAAAACCACAATTTTTTAACTACAGAGAATGGTTAAAAGAATGAATCATGGAATCCAAGCTAGGCAAGGGAGGAAGTGAGGAAAATTAAGAGGGTATTGGTAAGTAAAAAGAGATAGAGTTAGTGGGCTGAAAATCCTGGTGAAGTGGAACTTGGAAGGTTGTAAGAATATATAACTAACTTCCTTTCAGATCCCTGAAGATATGGCACCCCTTGGAGGGGAATTAGGATGAAGAATGACTACGGTAGCAAGACCAAAGTTGGCACAAGTCCTGGGGATGGATGAGAGCATCATTGACCAGGATTACATATCCTGGCAACCTAGAGATTTGAGGGTAGTATTTAACTTACTTTTAAGCGAGAAACCAATGGAGAATTTCTTATACATCTTAATATGTATGTTTGTATGTGCATTTGTTTGTATTTCTGAGGATAGTGGAGTTTTGAAAGGGTTAAAGGAATTTTCCACTTTTATAAATTATAACATGCTCAAATGTTTTTAAAATGTTAAACATCACTTCAATTTGAAAATCAGAAAAGAAACAAGGCTTTACTGGCTATATAACTTGAGTGCGATATGATATAAAGCGTTAAGATATCTAAAGAAAGAATGTCTCAATTTGATGCAAGCTGGTTAGTCATGGGAGCCTTTAAACAAGAATCATGAGGGCAAATTTGGCAGTTTTCATCCAAGTACTACCCAGGAGAGAAGGATATTTAGCTAACAGACTGTGAGTACACTGACTCCGTTGGCAAGCCTATCCCTGTTTTAAGATGAATTCATCAGCTGTCTGACCCTAATGCCATTAAACATTGGCTTCATTTAACTTCTTTGTTTTGGTTCCACATTTATTAAACAATCTTCTGATTATTATTTGTCTTTCCGTGTGTGTGCCTACAAGGACACAATGTGTTGCTCATATGGGCTTCAATATTTTAATTCCTGTAACAATTATTTCACATTAAATGAAGTCAGATTCTGGTTTTATTTATCTACCTCAGGAGCTTGGATAATATGAACTGGTTCTTGAGAAGTGAATTTTCTTTTGGAATGCTGACAAAAATCAGGTTATTAGGCATGTAAAACCATAAGCCAATTCATGGGCTATGGTAAACCCACCAAGGTAAAGCATACCACCCCTTGAGGCCTCTTGGGAGGCAGCCAGCCTTTCCTCTGGCAAAGTCCCCTGCAGTTACTGTGCACAGTGTCTATCTACACTTGGAACTCTAGCTCCAATTTTGCCTCGCCTGTGGTGTATTCTCTGGACCTTTCCTCTACTTTTAGCTGTTTCAAGGTGCATTTTATCTGTCATGCAATCTGGGATGCCAGAGAGGCTTGCCTGCTCAAAAATAAAAGTGTCCTAGGAGTCACTTTAGATTTCTTCTTATGGAAAGGATATATGACTGATTGAAGTTTGTCCTTAGAATCCCCCAGACGAAAGTTCTATCTTCATGTTTTCGGTCTAGAAAAGAAGGCTTTAACCTTATCCTTACTCAAATACAGTATTCCAGGTTCTTTGAGAGGGAAGGCTAGGGCCTGCGTGCAGGTTATCCTCATAGTCTACTTTTGTGTAGAGGTGGAATAATGATCTTTGGTATAGACAAATACATCAGGATTTTGGATGTTAACAAAAACAAAAATTTTGCTCACTGGCATGTAGTAGGAGGCTAAAATCGGAATACTTGCCATCCAGTTCTCACTGAAAATACCGCTTTGGTAATTGATATTCCAAAGGAATCATTTATGTCGGTGTATATATAAGTGAGGGTAATATTATAATTTGTCACTTAAACGAAGCCACTTTGAGGATAAAAATGTGTGTTATTAATTATGCAAGGACAACAGAAATAAACTAGAATTGTCCTGCATAAACAAATGTGTGGTTATCCCACACATAGGATGGACTGGTAACAAGCAGTTGTGGGTCAGTGTAACCACACTGTTTGTTAATAGCCATCATCTGCTATGATTGGTCAGTATTTTATTTTGATATGCACTGTGTATGTGCTGTGCTATTTGAAAAAAAACATTTTTTAAAACTCATTCTGGCATATAAGGATAAAGTGTTTATAACTTTAAAAAATCCTGAAAATTTGATTAAGCCTAATAAAACTCAAGGGAGATTATTCTAAGTAATGAAGTGCAAGAGAAATAGCTTATTTATAATATAGAGCCTCATTGACTATCAATAATATATTTTATATTCTTTTTTATATGAAGATATTAAAAGAGGATACACTGGAAATATGTACTTTGGGGGAGGGGCTATTTTTTCAGTGACTATGTATTTTTTATCTCCAAGGTAAAATAATATCATAATAAAAATACTTTCAAAACATCACATTGCCAGCATATTTTATGCAATTTGTCATCTTTCTAGTCCTATGTTTTAAGTGATTCCATTGAATTTCATTGAGAAGGACATATTAAATTATCTGTTCCCTTATAGCTTTACCTTGAGACTCTTTTCCTGATTTGTATTTTTTTGCTGTCATTAATAATAAAGCAGTTATTGCTAGGATGGTGTTTTTATTATATATTTATAGACATAGAATTAATTAGAAAAATAAAACACTTCATACACAACACACATTGTAAAATAGTTGCAAGAGATCATGATAATTTATACTATTAGTAATTGTGAATGGAAATGGAGGTCACTTAAAATCTGTAGATCCCATTTTTAATAACAAGTTTATCCCTTGTGATCAACTTAGAGAAATTTTTATATAAGGAGATATTTGCTTTTCTGCATAATAACTTTTAGTTATAACTAGGTACTAAATTTCTCAGAAATGACTGCTCCTTTCTTTAAAATCTTAATCAAAATAATACACATATTATTTAAACAATAAATTGCTCTGTTTAAATCAATACTTTTTATTTATAAATTATGCATTTATAAATATTATTTACAGATGAACTATCTATTGAAAGACATTCCCTTTCTTGTGCAACTGTTTCCTCAAAATAATAATTGTCTTCTATTTTGTTTTAATTTTTTATGTATCTTTCATTAACTCATCCCCAAACACTACCAGAAGTGTAAATATCCACCATTATGTTCAAATGCATTCATTAATCTATGAGACATAATCTTTATTTTACTGGTCAGGAAATCTGTTCTCTGTCCTGAAGGGAGACACTATTTCTGTCTTCCAAAGGCTACTTGCTATATAAACATCCTTGAAAGATAGTCTGAAACATCCTATCCTGAAAGATAGACTGAAACAGAAGCTGACATAAGACAGAGAGAAATGTGAGAGACTTATGGAGAAATGTCTTTCATTAATATACTTGAGTCTATTTCTGGGCTTTCTATTCTATTACGCTGGTCTAGCTGTCTGTTCATGTTAGTACCACATTCCTTAAATTATAGAGGCTTCATAGTATGTTTTAATACCTTGTAGGAGTAGACACCCTTATAGGTTTTCCTGGTTAGTATTTTCCTGACTATTGCATTTATTATAAATCAACTTAAGGAAAAGTGACATCTTTATGTTGTTGAGTCATTCCATCTAAGAACAGTGGGTGTGTATTTATGCAAGTTTACTTTTTGCTTTTCAGGAGTTGTCTAAATTTTTCTAACATAGTTTTATACATTTATTGTTCTGTTTATTTCTAAATATTTAATCTTTTTGCCATTGCAGTTTTTCTGTTTTAGTGCAATTTAAATGATTGTTTGCATATATGAATACTATTGATTTCTGTGTATTACTTTATCTTATTTAATTTTTTGTTTGTTTGTTTGTTTTGAGCTAGCTTTATCATTAATTCTCTGGGTGTTCCAGGTATGCTATAATATCTTCTTATTTACCAATTCCTATTCCTCTCATTAATTTATCTCATTTAAATGCATTTAATACCTCTTGTACAGTGTTACCGATCGTGTCTTGCCTTGTTCCTTATCTTAGAAGAATTCAGTATTTCATCATTAAGATGCTAACGGATTAAGTTATATTTCTATATCTTGTCATGTTAAGAAAACGTCAATCAATTTCTATTTTCTTGAGAATTTTTAGAAAATAAGAAACAAATTAGGAAATATTTCAGAGGTTTCTTTAGCATTTATGAAAATAATAATACTATTAATTCTCCTTCGATCTACTTATATTACTGGATTTCCTAATATTGGACCAACCTTTCATTCCTAGAGAATATTCCACATGGTCATGCAGTATTATTTTCTCAATGTAGTGTTGAATTCCATTTGCTAATATTTTATTTAGTACTCTTGCGTTGATATTCCTAAGTGATATTGGTCTATACTACAGTTTTTTTTTTTGTACTATGTTAGGTTTACATATCAGTGTTATATTTGCTTGGTTAAAAATAATTGGGACATTTTCTTTCATTTTCAGTGCTCTGAAACAACCTACAGGACATTTGATTATCTTTTTTTGGAGATGTTGGAGGAGTTCCACAATGAAACTTTCTATGTTTTGTGGTGTGTGTGTGTGTGTGTGTGTGTGTGTATGTGTCTGTGTGTGTGTGTGTGTGTAGGGAGGGATATTCTTCTTTAATCTACGTTAATTGTTGTGTTTAGGCTTTCTATCTCTAATGTAATCTGTATTTCCCCTGAAAATTAGACATATCAATTAGATTTTCAAATATATTTGTAGAGAAGTCTGAAAATCCGTTTCATAATTTAATATTTTTATGTTGAATTTTTTGTAATTTTGTATTTTATATATTTGTATTTCTTTTTTTTCTAAAATAAGCTGATGGCTGTATTTGTTAATTTAAAAAACCCCTGGAGTTTGATGAATTAGTTAGGTTTACAATTTTCCTATTCTCTGTCTCATTAACTTCAATGTATCTTTATAATTTCCTTATGTTTTCTTTTGGTTAAGGTTGTTGTTCTTTCTCTACTTTTGGCACAAAAATTAATTCATTTATTTGCATTCTATTAATTACAACATGTCTTTAATCTTCTCATTTATTTCTGACTCCTGCTAAAAATGTATCTTTGTGTAAGTACTGTTTTCATTATTATTTTTAAAATTTTTAAATTTTAGTTTGTGTTTCACTTTTCAAAAGAGTTACTTAGTATAATGAAAACTTCTCAAAAAGTTGAGAAATACTAATAAGTATTTCGTAGAGATAATTGGTTAGACTTGCAATATCCTTACCTAGTTTTTGACCCCTTGATCTGTCTTGTACCCAGAGTGTTTTGTTAAAGTTTATGAAAATATTTCTATTCACGTCTTCCTGCATCTTCTACAGCTTTTTATTCATTACAGAGAGGTATTTTCTGTAATATTTACTATATAGTTTATTTACAACTATTACATCTTTATTGTGAATTATGGTTTTTAGCATTAAAAAGTAACTCCATTATCATATTTAGTCGTAAATTGTACTTTGTCTGACACCAGGATCGTTATTCCTACTGTTTTTATTCACCTAGTATAATTTTGTTCATGTTTATTTTTAACCTTTGTTTTGTGTCTGTCTCTCATATGCAGCTTATAGTTGAGTCTACCTTTTTGAGCCAAATCGAAATCACTTTTCTTTTAATAGGTTAACTAACCCATTCATTTTAATTATACTACTCATATGTTTGTTCCCAACTTTGATAATGTCTTATTATTATATATATTTTATATTATGCTTATTTTTTTTCCTACAAGATGCTTATTTTTTGCTTTTTACATTTTATTTTTTAAAGTTGTTTTTATATTTAGGAAGGCTTTTGTTTTTGTTCTAGTGCTTACTTTTATATGCTAAATTTTACAAATGCCTTTAGTTCTCTGTTTTCTTATTTAATGTTTACTAGGTGTGTCTATTTTTAATGGTATCTCTTTACTTCCACCTGTTGCCTTTATATCAATCAATGAGCTAATTCTATTTCTTGTCCTCCATTTTTAGTATATTATTTTTATTTTTTACACAGCATGTTTGTGAGATGCTTTCTTTATCTCTTTCTTTGCTGAAATTTGTTTCTATTTATCAATTTCAGAAGAAACTCATCCTCTAGGAAATTCCTTAAGAATAGCTCAGAAGTATAGAATTCTAAAGCTTTCATTACATTTAATATTTGAAGTCAACTTGTATGATATAACATACTTGGTTCATACTTTCTTTAACTATTTTTCTTTTTAATGCTGTTCCATTTTTGCCTTCTTATGGTTGCGTTTGACAAGACTTATACTAGTCCATCACTTCTTTTCCCTCTGAAATGTGATCTTTGGCTTAGAGGATGTGAGACATTTTTGTCTTTATCATTTAAAGTCTAATACTTTTACAAGGCTTTGTCTGTGAATATTCTGGTACATTTTCTCATATAGTTGATGGGGTAAATGTTGGTCTTTTTATTTCTGGACATCTTATTGAAATATAGTTTTAAATATTAGTGCATTTATGTTGGTTTGCCATTTTCTTTTCCTTTAAGGGATTCCAATTATATTCATGCATTCTTTCTTTTTCTTTTCTTTTTTTTCTTCTGGTTTTCTTTCTTAATACTTTTCTTTAAGACCTCTTATTTACAACTGTCCTGTGGGTATCCTGTAACTAAGTCTGCATTTCTAAAAACATTTTATCTTTTTTCTTCCATATCTATTCTTTTTATTTCTTCCTGTTTTATGTCCATCTTATTATTAATTATTGACATTTTGATTTAAATTTTTTTTCAAAGTACTTGTTGGAATATATTTTATTCTCAGCTTGGACAGTTGTCTTACACATTTCTTCTGCTTTGTTTTAGGGTTGGGTTTTCATCAATTGAGGTGTGTTAAAACTCATTACCTGGTTTATTTTTTGTAGCAACATTGCATTGATTTATTTAGTTTTCTCCTGTTTATTTTGTGGTTTTGGGATAATTTGCAAGATTCTTAGTTCAGTGGTATTATTTTCTCTCAGTAGAATAAAATCAAGTTTCTTTAGTTGATTTTACTTTTAGGTTGTAATAGGGGCAGGAGTTGTGTGCTTCTAATTTTTTGGTCTTTTATTTTTATGTTACAGATTACTAAATTTTTTTTAAAAAATTTTCCTGTTTACTATACAATTTCCAAAGTATACTTTTCCTTTCTTTTGCATTTTTCTTTTCCAGAAACTATACCTTGAAAAGACTGCAGGTTTAAACCATATCCATTTAAGTATCTTCTCTGTTATTAGTGCTTTCACACACCAGAATACATTTCTAATAGTTTCACATTTAGCCTAAACTTTCTCTTTGAAATTTTGGAGCAACCTTAGACCTCTTGCAAGTTCCATACTTCTTTCTGCTCCTACAGTTTTTCACAAAATGCTCTTGTTCATCACAGAGGCTTGTCATGGTAGTGTGAGATGTCATTCACTAGACTTTTGTGTTTTTTTAATTATTAAAAAAAGCATGATTATTTTGAAGCTTGGCTATTTTGTGTCTTCTGGTTATCTGAAGAGCATGGTTTGTGTAGTTTTATATGTTCTTTTGTTCTGTATTCTTTTAGAAAGCTCTGTGGGGAGGGAACAAAGATATAGGCAGCCATAATTTTTTTGGCCATCCAAAAATTTCCTCTTTTCCTTTATAGATAGACTTAACAAAGTCCTACAACATTCCCCCTCTTCCTCTTTATCCTCTACTTGGAGAGGTATCTATTGCCACAAATCCTGAACATTCAGCTTTTGCAGTGCATGCAAAGTTTGTTCTTGCCTTTCCTCACTGCCAAAGTGAGATCTGGATATTTTTTGGCTTTGCTGTCATTTGGCTCTGCTAAGTCACGCTAATCAGTGACTGGAAAGCATTCACTTACTGACCTGCTTTCCAGCTACCAAACGTTACTATTAACTCTTCTCCCATTTTCCCTATATTTGGGCTTTTTTTTTTTTTTTGCCTTTGAACTGTATGTACTTTTACACCTGTGAGTTCTAGAATATTTGATTTCTGGAAGGTGTGAGGGTTTATGAGTGTTTTTAATCCACAATCTTTATCCAGAGGTTTTCGTTTGTTTGCTTTTGTTTAGACACAGTGTCTTGCTCTGTTACTTAGGCTGGAGTGCAGTGGGATGATTTTAACTCATTTTAACTTTGAACTCCGCGGCTCAAGTGATCTTCCCACCTCAGCTTCCAGATTAGCTGGGATTACAGGCACATGACACCACATCTAGGTAATTTAAAAATGCATATTTTTTATTTTATTTGTTTTTTGTAAAGATGGAGTTTGCCATGTTGCTCAGGCTGTTTATTCAGAGGTTTAAACTATTTTCATATGAGACATAGCTAAAGCTTTTCAGGACAAAATTACCCTTGTTATGTATTCTGAGAAAGTTATAATATGCAAGACAGAAAGGATGTTGTCCTCTAGTGTTTTAGAAAGAAAGGAGAATTTGGGCAATAATTCTTCATTTGTATGATATATTAACATTTCTTGGGATCTTTTAAAAAATAATATAGCATCTTAAGCCTTACTCCTGTAGTTTTGGATTTAGTAAGTCTGAGTTAGAACCTTAATATATATACTTAATCATCCCAAGTGAATTCTGGTGCTGTTATTTTAGGGATTGCACTTTGAGACATAATAAACTATGGATAGACTTTAAAAAATAAATTAGAGCCATTTCCATATTTCTATGAATTTCCATGGTAATTTAAACTGTTACTGGAAACACCTTGAGAGGCTTGGCTATGGTAGCTATTACTATTATTCATCAATATTCAATTCTCCTCTACTACTGGGACAAAGAAAAATTTGTTTGTATACCCTCTTAAATGTACCTATAACAAAATATTAGGAAAATTAAAGCAGTTAAAATAAGGTAATAATGTCTATTTCATTTGTTAATTAATTTTCATAACACACTAGCCTCTATGGAGTTGCTCAAAAGAGTAAATAAACCCTTATTAGTACTTATTCTGGAGGATTTCATGTGGGAGGCACCTCTGTTGAAAAATCAATACTTTTATTTTTGGACATTTGTTCTTTTGATATTTGATTTGCAGTTTATACTTGAAACTATTCTTTCATTTTTGTTTGTGATGTTTTACTCTGCATACAATTTCTTCTTCTAACAGCTGTCATGGAATCCCTGTCTGTACCTCACCTCAGTTTTGGTTTCTCTAGATGATAAGTGACAATGTTTTTTTGGTGGGGGTGGGGTAAGAAAGGTAAGAAGATAAACCAAAACTCACAGATGTTGCAGGTGTCTTCCCTCCTCTCCCCTCCCCTTTCCTCCCCTTCCTTTCTTCTCTTCTTTTTCTTTTCTTTCAACAGAGTCTCACTCTGTCACCCAGGCTGGAGTGCAGTGGCGCAATCTTGGCTTACTGCAACCTCCACCTCCCGGGTTCAAGCAATTCTCCTGCCTCAGCCTCCCAGCTTGCTGGGATTACCGGTGCCCACCACTATGCCTGGCTAATTTTTTATTTTTAGTAGAGATGGCATTTCACCATGTTGGCCAGGCTGGTCTCGAACTCCTGACTTCAAATGATTGGCCCACTTTAGCTGCCGAAAGTGCTGGGATTGCAGAGGTGAACCACCGTGACTAGCCAAGAGACAGTTTTTTTTAGGTGGTCCCAGGTCTCCCTCTGTTCAGTGGAACTAGAATATGCTACACAGCCTATATTCTATGTCTGCCATTTATAAACATATCTTCTATACTTCATTAAGACACATTCAGACATTTTTGGATGATGAAATAAGAAAGATATATCACTAGGAACATGTTTATTATATGCTTTTTCCTAATACAGAAATATATTCTTTGTTAATTTAATAAATATACAAGAAATATAGGGGAGATGAAGTGTGACCTTCAAAGATAAAAGATGATTGCAGTAGTAACTGATATAGTATTTTGAGTAGAAAACTGTTTAGTCACTGTTGGCAGAAAATGACTTTAAATTTTCGTTAGAACAGCTCTGGAAGCAGCTACACTCTTGTACCCAATTAAGTGTCTTCTGTTTGTTAACTTTTATTGAAAACTTATTATTCACCAGACACTGTTCTGATTCTCTGTATGGAAAAAGTCAATTAATCCTTATCATAATGCTGTGAAGTAGGTGCTATTATTACCTTCACTTTAAAGATAAATAGATGAGCATGATGAATATAGTTAATAATAATTTATTGTTTGATTAAAATTTACTAAGACAGTAGATTTCAAGTGTCCTTACAACACACACACACACTCTCACGCACAGTGGTAACTATGTGTAGTGAAGTATATGTTAATTGATTTGTGGTAATCATTACACAGTGTACATGTGTATCAAGTTACCACGTTGTACATCTTGAATATATTCAATTTACATTAGTCAATTATATCTCAATAAAACTGGAAAAAATAAATATAAATAATCTGAAAAACAAGAAAAATTAAGTAATTTGTCCCTGATTACTTAGGTAATAATTGAAGGAACTAAGATTTGTGCCTAGGTTTCTTCCTCAGAGTTTTTGATCTTAAAAATTGCACTATGGTTATTTATTTAACTTGTGGCAGATGGCATTATCCATCTGTGTCTCGGAGATAATTCAAACCTTCTAGCCTGAGGCCTTGCACACAAAGTTTAATATTTATAGGCTATGTCTCTGTATTTAAACAATGCAAGGCATACTTACACTCTTCACTAACCAAAAGGCCATGTAGCAGAAAAAAAAATGTTTTGCCTCCTTTATTTGAATGAATTCAAAATTAGCAAAGTCTGGTTACCTGTAGAAGCAGAAAATTAGAAATATTATAAATTAGGAAGCAACAATAATGCATCTGCAAAGCTCTTCTTAACCCGTTTTCAAAGTTATAGAGATTTTACGTAGGAAATAGTATTCTCAAGAACACTATGCTTTGTCTGTTTGTGTTATTACATATATTTTTCTTACTATTCATGAGATTTCTCAAGAGGTATGCTTTCATAAACTGTGAATCAAACAATACCTATTGTGTAATGCTGAGATGGACAGCAGTCATGCCTTTATTACATTTCACAGTGTATTATTTGGGGATTAAAGTGGAAGAAATCCAGATGGCTGCAATAATTTTGTCTTGGGTAATTTTTCACTTGTTCAATAGACGTTACTGATACATAATATTGAAAGCCAACTTGTAAAAGAAGTTTGGAACCATCTCTACCAAAGGGAATTCTGCCATAGCTAGTTCACTATCCCAGAGAAAACAAGATGTGATCACAACATGTTCCGTCTTACTTACTTGTTCTTTCATTTGCTTGGGATGCATGTAGTTTTAAATGTTACTTATTACTAATTCAACCAATGAAGCAAATATATTAGCAGAGACTGGACATTAAAAATTTTTAGGGAAATATTTTGGGTATATATATAGTTTTACGTCTCCTTCTTTATTTAATCAATTCAAATGGAAATTGAACCCCAGGTTAAAACCTCCAAGGTAGCAACTTTCAGAATTTGTGTATATCCCAAGTGGAAATCGGTGTCTTCTTTGAGGCTTGTATTTTGTGAGATATATCTGAAACTCTGGCTTCAACAAGGATGTGTAAACATTTTTGTAAGCGGCAGACACTCTTTTCAAATACAGACTGCCTCTTGTTCTTTGTGTATATCCAGCATCTAAATCAGTACCTGGCACAGAACAGGCAATTGATACACATCTGTAGAGTGAATGAAATAAACAATAATAATATTTGTCTCTGTTGGATAGTTTTTTTCCATGTAGAAAACTTTTATTTATTTATTTATTTTTATCTTTGTTGCAGTGTCTACTTTTTTTTCTGGGCTCTGTATTCTGTTGTATTCATCTCTGTGTCTGTTTTTATGCCAGTACCATACTATTTTTTAAAAAATCAACTTACTTTAAATTAACAAATAAAAAATTATACAGCAATCCACCCCTTATCTGTGGGGAATACATTCCAAGACCTACAGTAAATACCTGTAACCTCAGAAAGTAATGAACCCTATTATACATACCATGTATTTTAATACCATAAATATATAACTACAATAAAGTTTAAATTATAAATCAGGCAAAATAAGAGATTAATAACAATAATAATAAAATAGAAGAATTAAGTAAAATAAGGGTTACTTGAACATAAGCACTAGTAACCTAGACTACTAAGTGACTGATATTCAGGTAGTGTATACTGTTTAGGTATGCTGCACAAAGGAATGATTTGCATCCTGGGCAGGTAGGAGTTGGAGGGAAGAGATTTCATCACTATTCAAAATGGCATGCAATTTAAAACATATACATTGTTTATTTATGGAAGTTTCCATTTAATATTTTGGACCATGATTGACCTAACTAAGGCAACTGAAACCATGGGAAGCAAAACCGTGGATAAGGGGGAACTACTGTATACATTTATGGTGTACAACATGATATTCTGAAATATGTATACATGTTGAAGGGCTAAATCATATTAATTGACATATACATTTTGTCATACACTCATAGTGTATGTTTAATATATGCATATCTCCCATTGGTCATCAATGAAAATACCATAAATCTCAAATTATCTAAATCTGACTTATT
Source organism: Trachypithecus francoisi (assembly GCF_009764315.1). NCBI lineage: Eukaryota > Metazoa > Chordata > Mammalia > Primates > Cercopithecidae > Trachypithecus > Trachypithecus francoisi. The sequence goes on along the minus strand of NW_022681458.1, from coordinate 54,656,005 downwards.
GAGGCAAAGAGCAAAAACTAGAATTTCAACGGGATACAGTATGGTGAGGTATGTGTTGTTACTTGGAAGAAATCCTGAAATTGTATAAAGGGAATATTTAAATTTGATTTAATAAGCCATTATCAACATTGGAGACAGTGAAATCTGAATATTGTTTTGGGATTTGAATGCAGAATGTGAATTGTTTCTGAGAATGTGGAAGCAGAATATGGAAGCAAAAAAGACAAAAACACCTGTCTGTAGATGTGTGCTAATTGTTTAATAAAGGGGAAAATAAACATATATTTCAACTGTACACAATAACCTTGTGGTTAATTTAAATAATGACCTCTCAACTTATTTTAGGTTTCGGGGTATAATAATTCACTATGCTTTTCACTGATTCCAAGACAAGACAAAGAAGTGACAAATAATTGGAGATCTGCTCAGTATAAGTAGGGGCCGTAAGAGAATCTAAGCTATTGCTTGGGAGTGGGTACAGTAACCTCTGAGCAGAGGGCAATCTTGGTGGAGCAAGAATTTAATAAGCGTGGGTTAGAAGCCAAAAGAAGAAGCACCTGTTACATTTTCTTTCCATTTTTAATTATTTATAATTCCTTAAATACTTACCCATGTTGAATTAGAATTAGAATAGTCGAAAACCCCAGATCATGCTCACTGAAGGTGACACTAAAAAATACAAAGTAATGATGATGTGTGAAGTTAAATGCTGAGAATAAAACGAGATTTGAGTTTAGGACTGTGTAGATCTTCACAACGTGTCAGCATTCTATAGTTTGAAGTAGTGAGGTTTCTAGAGCTTTGGACAAGCCATAATTAATTTATTAGAGCAAAAGCACACCAAAAGCACACCGAAAGTCAAGCAAAAGATTTTTGAACTGGCTGATTTTTTTTTTTTTTTTGCCTTATTTACCACTCCTCCTTTCCATGTTCATTTGATCATCACAAGCTACCAGTTTATTAACCAAAACATTCCCTCATTGTTATGTGTATTGATTTTATGGTACATGTCCAAAGGAAAAAAAAAAGCTTCTTAATAAATAAGCTCTTTGAAACTCAGTGCTCCAGGTAATTGTATTTGTTCTAACACATTCTTCTTCTGTAAATAATTTTCATTGTTTTGGATATACATTTTTATTTGTTTTCATCTGAAAGCCTGTTCAAGACATTTTCTTCCTGGCTTTTGAAATATTGACAAATTCTCAACATATATCATTTTGGACTCTCATGGATGAACCACCCTCTTTCTCAGAAGTTAGCAAAATCTACTTTTGTCTGATCAGCCAAATTGGCTCTATTGCTGCCTCTTAACTATGCCTTTTAACAAGTGCCAAGACACATTGCGAGAAAATTGCAAATGGGAGAAACATGAGCATTTGTTGAGATTCTCTCTACTATCTGATTAGGAGATTATGTTACTTGTCCTTTGTGGAGTAGAATTCTCACTTATAAAAATTTTCCCTATCCAGTAATTTTTCAATGTCCCCAGGAGAATTCCTGGGAAGTTAAACCTGAGAACGCTGTTACAGAATCTTCCTGAAGTCCAGGACCTTTTAGAGTAGTTGAATAAAAAATAACATTCCAGAGTACATACTTCGGTTATTCAGAACAACACAATCTATAAAAACAGAAAGAAATATAGTAAAAAATTTCTTTATGTACCTATTCACCTTTTGAAATGCAGTGATTAATTTATCTTAGCAAATTAGTCTTGTAAGTGTAACTTGCCTTTACTCTTCTCTCTCAACATTCTCTCCTGTGAAATCTTGTTAAGACACTTATGGGCTTAACTGTCACCCATGTGGAAAATGTTTCTACATTTATCTCTCTCATCATGGCAACATTTTCTAGTCCAGTCTTTGTGATATTTTAAAGCCATATAATGGAATTTAATAATAGCCACTGCATTATTTTTATATAATGCTTTTAACCTTTAAAACACTTTTACCTTAGATTTTATATTAGAATAATGTCTTATGATACTCAAATCATGTTAGTTTGCCACTCTGGCACTAGAATGTATTAAATGGAAGGCAGACAAAATTATGTTAGAAATAGTTATTTTTCACATGAAGAAAGTATTGATTCTTGCTTTACATTTCTTGTTCAATATCTGAAATATTGTTTTTAGTCCATGATATTACACAGTAAGAGGAACGAATGGAAGCTATCCAGATTATAAAATTCCTGCAAAGCAATAATATAAGCAATAGCTGAGAATGGTTAACTGGATAAAGGGAACAATTTGGAGTTTTGTGTGGTACTACAAGAAGTAATACCAATAGATGAAAGTTAAAGTGAGATGGAATTAAGTGCAATTTAAGGAATACCTTTTTTTAATGCATGCTTATATCTGTGGCTCCTAGAGTTTTATCTGGCAAATGGCTAGCTCACAGGAAATGTTTGTCATTGTAGATGATCGAAGATGCATATATTGAGCTTTCTCTAAAAGGAGTGAGTTCATTGTCACTGCATATATCAGGTAGAGGTTGTATAATCTTTCACTGAAAATGTTGTATAAAGAAGTCTTGCATTGGGAGTGAGCTTGCACTACATGCATCACCTCTTAGTTTCTTTCCGTATTTATGTATGTGTAATTGTATAAATTCTTATCCCTATTGAACAGCCTTATGTTGGTGTCTCTATGCTATGTCTAACACTTAACAAGGTAAGAGTTTTCCTTTTAACATGAAGGTCTTTCTCTCTTTTTTGCAGATGTGCTTTTCAGTCCCTCAAAATAGTAGGCTACTAATAGTCCATTGTTAACCAGAAGTCTGATCGATAACGTAAGCAGTCAATTAAGACATCTTTTATATATGCATTGTATAGTATATTCTTACAATAAAGTAAGCTAAAGAAAATAAAATACTGCTAAGAAAATCATAAGGAAGAGAAAATACATCTACAGTACCTCATTGTATTTACTAATACGATAAGTTTACATAATCCATTTATAAGATGAATTGTCTATCTGAAATGTGGGGCAACCACAGCTGCAGACCTCAGCTTACTATACATATGAAGTAATTCAACTTTTTCTTGTGATATCATGACTTCTCTGCTTCTTGGAAGCACTTTCAGCATCACTAGTGGCACTTTATCTGGGTCCCATGATATTATCCAAGGTTTACAGTTTTGCACTAAACATGATGAAAAATAAGCACAATCACTTTTTACTATGATACATAATTTACTGGAGAGATGAACTGCTCATGAGGAGATGATTAGTGTCATCTTAAGCAGATACTTGCAACACGAGCTCATTGAAATAGAACAGAGATTATGAAATTATTATAGCAGTGCAGTATGTACTTCAGTTCATTTTATACAGTTATGATTTAATACTGCATATTTACATTTGTTTATATTTCTCTCAACTGCTAATGGTATCATATAGGTCTGTAGGTGCGTGTGTGCAACTTTTTAATATTTAACTTTTTATGGGACTGATGTGCTACCTACCGCACTAATGAGGCACCTAAATTTTAACATTTTATAGTAGATTTGTGTATATTTTATTGTAGTAAATTATAAAATAGTATATATATTTTATGCATTCATGACATATCTAACTTTTTCTTAATTTTTTCCATATTTCCAGGCTACACAGTTTATCTTTAAATTATTGCAAATCTTCAAAAAGTTTTCCAATATATTTATTGAAAACATAATCCATAGATAAGTGGACCCATGCAGTTCAAATCTATGTTGTTCAAGGATCAAGTATATATAGGAAAATGATAGACTTTTGCATATTAACCTTATATGCTTCAACTTTGCTCTATTGCTCATTCCAGGAGTTTTACAAAATTGATTCTTTTGAATTTTAGTTTGTTTGTTTCAGTATTATTGAGATAAAACTATATATAGATATATAACTATATATATAAAATTTATATATACATGAACCTGCCTTGCAAGGCATGTTAAAAGAAAACTTTATATATATATATAACTGTAGATCTCTCTATATAGATCTATAACTATAGAAAACATTTATATATAAATCTATAACTATAGATCTGTATCTATAGATCTATAGATGTATAATATTATACATCTATAGATCTATAGATGTATAATATTATATATCTATACATCTATATATCTACATATATAGTTATAGATCCATATATATATAAAGATTTTCTTTTAACATGCCTTGCAAGGCAGATTCATTGGCAACAAATTTCCTACAATTTTGCTTGTTTAAGAAAGTCTTATTTTTTTCTTTACTTTTGATTATGATTACTAATTTCACCAGGTTCAAAATTCTAGGTTGGTGATTTCTTTGTCTTAATACTTCAGATGCTTCAGTTCACTCTCTTCTTGGCTGTATGGTTTCTGAGGAGTTGGATACAATTCTTACCTTTGCTCCTCTGTAAGAAAAGTGTTTTTCTCCTCTGGCTTCTTTCAAGATTTTCTTTTTTATTTTTGATTTTCTGTGACTGGAATATAACATGCCTAGGTATATTTATTTATTTAGGCATTTATCCTGCTTTTCTTTTCTAACGTTCCTAGATCTGTGGTTTGATGTCTGACATTAATTTGGGGGAAATTAGTAATCATTGTTTCAAATATTTGTTACATTTCTTTCTCTTTTTCTCTTCTCCTGGTATTCCCATTCACATGTACCTTTTGTAGTATCTCAACAGTCCTTGGAAAATCTGTTTTGGTGTTTTATTTAAGTCTTTGTTCTCTTTGTTTTTTAGCTTTAGAGATTCTATTGATATATCCCCAAGCTCAGAGATTCTTCCTAAACAGTATTCAGTCTACTAATAAGCCCATCAAATATATATTATTTTATGTTATGGTGTTCTTGACATCTTAACATTTCTTTTGTTCTTTCTTGAATGTCCATCTCTCTGCTTTGAGCGTCCATTTTTTCTTGCATACTGTCTGCTTTCTCCATTAGTGGCCTTGGCATATTAATCATAGTTGTTCTACATTCCTGCTTTGAAAATTCCAACTTTCCTCCTTTGATAATTTTCCTGCTTTGATAATTCCAACACTCCTGTCTTATCTGAGTCTGCTTCTGTCATATCTGACTCTCTTCTCAAATTATGTTTATCGCCTTCTTGTATGTCTTGTAACTTTTTCTTGATAACTGGCCATGAATCTCTGAATACAAGGCACTCTGTAAATGGGCCTTTATCTGTTTCTTTCAATGGGCCTTTAGTGAAGTGGTGGTAAGGTTTTTGGGGAGTACAAGCATTCCATAGTTCTATGATTAGGTCTCAGTCTTAGTGAGCCTATGCCTCTGGAGTGTGAATTTCACAAGTGCTTCTCAGTGTACCCATCCCTCTTCCTTTGGTCAGACAAAATAGCTAGAATGGGCTGGAGTTGGTTATTTTTCTTCCTTCAGGGATGTTAGGCTCCAATAAAACCCCAGCTGGTAAGGCTCTGCTTACATAGTTTCTCCTGAGGGTAAACTTTGTTAAGAACGAAGTGCTTGAATATATTTTAAATTGTTACTTTTCCCTGTCCTCCTTTTGAAAGTATCAGGAACTTTTCTCTGATTTTTATTGTGAGAACCTGGTTGAGGTTCTAGAGTTAAAACTAAGAAACGTAGGGAGATCCCCTGAGACTGGGTGCCCTTAGAGTTTTTGATTTTTAGGCTTGTACCCAGTTTGCCTCCGGCAATGTATTAATTACAGTTTGGGATTTCCTACCTGTCAGTGATTCCTGTGGAGGCTTCTACTTGGTGATTCTTTGTACTCATCTGTCTGTCTCTCCCATTTGGGGGGCAAGAGTTTGCCCTGTGATCTCAGTTTTCTTGTGGATCTAAGAAGAGTTGTTGAGCTTTTCTTTTTTTTTTTTTTAAGTTTATGCAGCTTTTTACTTGTTTGGCTAAAGTGGCAACTTGCAAGCTCCTTATTTCCTGGACCAGAAACTAAAAGTCTGCCTGTGATTTTTCAAAGTCTTCAGAATATGTCAGTTTGGTGATGTTTTCTTCTCATGTTGGACCAGAAAATAATTATTTTTCTTTTCAAACTATACTATTACTCCTGGTAAAAATCAACTCATTTTTCCAAAAAACAATAAATTTAACACATTTTCTGTATTGTGTGATAACTTTCTAGTCCAAGTCAGTATCTCATAGTCTTCAGAGGATTCATTGTTGGATTGTTGCTTGTTTGACAAATCACATGAAAATAACATTATCATAGTGTGTGTTTTTTAAAATTTTAACTGTTTTGCATTTTTATCATCTTCTTTTGTAACTTTTTCTGTTGTTGAGGTAAAAAAAGTTTATAAACATATATTTCATTTAAAAGTTGCTAAATAAATGCTATTTTTAATTGGTTTCCTCTAAAGAGGTGTTTGCCAATAGGTAAGATTAGTATGCTATATTAAGTTATGAGTTGAAATCTAAATGAGAAGCTAAAGTGATTTCTTCTTATTTTTTATTTATTTATTTTTTTATTTTATTTATTTTTTTTTTTGAGATGGAGTCTCGCTCTGTCACCCAGGCTGGAGTACAGTGGCCGGATCTCAGCTCACTACAAGCTCCGCCTCCCGGGTTCACGCCATTCTCCTGCCTCAGCCTCCCGAGTAGCTGGGACTACAGGCGCCCACGACCTCGCCCGGCTAGTTTTTTGTATTTTTTAGTAGAGACAGGGTTTCACCGGGTTAGCCAGGATGGTCTCGATCTCCTGACCTCGTGATCCGCCCGTTCTTCTTATTTTTTAAGCTTCCCTAATTCTAGTTGCTGTTTCTGCGAACTAGAAATAAATTTTTAAAATACAAAAAAAAATAAGAAAGTGCTTTAAGTATCTATTAATACACAACCCAACTTCGTCAATTGAAGCAATTGCCCATTTGGTTTCAAAGTTGTGGAGGAGTAAAGCTATAAATCAATGGGAACTATCGTTACCAGCAAATCTAGAAACATTTAGTGGGCATTTAGTAATCACTAAGATATAGTAATCACCGCCATGGTATACATGGTATATTGGTTCTCTGGACTCCTGTCACTATTCTGATTCTTGGGGTACTCAGATACAAATCCCATGGTGATTTGTGTTTATATTCTTGAAAATCCCCTAAATCTATTGACAAAATAAAAAATAAAAATTAAAAAAAGAAGGGTGATGTTTTAGAAATTTAGATAATGGCATATTATGCAACAATGTTTGGCAGTTTAGTGATTCTTAAATGTTTAAGGAGGAAAAAATACTTTTTTTGTTGTTTCTCTTCTCACTTTCTCAGATTTTTCAAATCTTTCTTGTCTAATGACAGTTGCCTAGACATCTCTTGAGATAAAAAATGTCCTCAAGTAATATTTTAGTATCTTCTCAATGAAATATAAAATAAGAACAAGTTATATTCTTTTATGATTTTAAGAATTTTTTATTCATAAATCCAGTTATCAGATATTTGTAGAAGACCTAATAATGCTAGGAACTGTCTATAATTTTGTAATGGGATACAAAGATTAAGGTGAACAGCTCCTGCTCTATAATATAGATTGGAAAGGGAAAAAAATCAAACCCATAATTATAATAAAGTACAAATTACTTTAATATAGATCATAATGAATATGAAGAAGAGCATTCACTTCATTGCCTAAATAGTGACATATTAAATGATATTTTAGAGATGCTCATGTGTTTGGCAAGAAAACTGTAGGAAGGTGGTCTAGGCATGTGAACCCAAAGACTGTGAACCCAAAAAAATAAGAGATTTTTAAGAAACTACAAATAGTTCAACCTGGCAAAAGAACAGTATGTATTTGTGTGTGTGTCTGTTGGGGTTATGGGTGTGTGTGTGTGTGAATAAAAATAAATGAGACTATAAAGGTGGGTAGAAGAAATATGAACACTTAAGCCCTGTTTTGCATTTCTTAGGATGTGAGGTTTATTGAAATAGAGACATTACCAGATTTTAAGTAGAAGAAATATAATCAGATTTTTTTCTTTCGGGAAGATTGTACTGGTTTCAGTATGCTCGGTTTGAAGCATACTATGGGGAAATGGGAATTGGAAGCATACTATGTGGAGTTGGGAGTTGGAAGGCAAGCTAACAGCCATAGAACAAATTGATAAAATTCTATACTATGTTATAGGTAATGAGAATGTGGGCCATGAGAGGTTCCAGATTTTAAAGATATTTAGGAGGTAGATGACAGACATTTAAGAGCAATAAACGAAGGTGATGAAGAAAAGGAAGTGATTTATATATCTGGCCTGGGAAAATTGATGACATAAATGCTATTACCTTAATAAGCAATGAAAAACAATAAACTAAATTTAGGGAAGAAGGTAAGTAATTCAATTTTTGGCATACTGATCTTCAGGTGTTGGAGGGACAGTTGGGTGGATATATGCAGAAGGCAGTTATGCATGTTTCTAGATCAAAGAGGTAGTTATTGGACAGAGTTATAAAAATCACAGAAGAATGTGTGGCAGTTGAAATCATCAAGGTGTGCATTGAGAAGAAAAATTGTGCAAGGTTGGCACTGTGAATAGCATTAAAAGTTGAAGTAAAAAACCAAAAACATAAAACATGTCGCTAAAAAGGAGTAGTCATGACAGCAGGAAAAAGTAAGAAAAAATAGTGTTATGGAAGCCATGAGTGAAAGAGATACCCAAGATTTGTTTAGGAGTAGTCAATATGAGATGTTGTATTCAGTTCTAGGAACATAAAAATTGAAATAAATCTACTGGATTTATCATGTAAAAGATTGTTAGTGTCGGCTGGGCGTGGTGGTTCAAGCCTGTAATCGCAGCACTTCGGGAGGCGGGCCGGCGGATCACGAGGTCAGGAGATCAAGACCATCCTGGCTAACACGGTGAAACCCTGTCTCTACTAAAAAATACAAAAAACTAGCCGGGCGTGGTGACGGGCGCCTGTAGTCCCAGCTACTCGGGAGGCTGAGGCAGGAGAATGGCGTGAACCCGGGAGGCGGAGCTTGTAGTGAGCTGAGATCCGGCCACTGCACTCCAGCCTGGGCGACAGAGCGCGACTCCGTCTCAAAAAAAAAAAGATTGTTAGTGTCTTTAACAAAAAAAAATATTACATTGGTGGTAGAAGCCAAAGGCACATTCTGAAAATTCCATAAGCTAAGTGTAATAGAGTCCTAACAAATGTATAAAATGATATAATTTTTTTAAATATTTGTTATTTTTCTTTTTCTTTGCTACATCAGAAAACCGAAATAGCCAGAGGTACAGCTAAGGCTTTGAAGCAGGTATTTTATCCTTTATTACGCTTTTTTTTTAAAGTAATAGCACATAATGTAACTAGACTTTACTTTCCCGGCTTTGGGCTAAGACAGTTACTTTCATTTCTGTTTCCAAGTGGTCAATAAGTCTAAAGTGGAAGTGGAAGCCAAGCATAATGCACCATTGTTTATTTCTAACTAAATGCATTTGGTTTCTTAATTCTTTTTGTTTTATACTTGGAGAACAAATTTTAATTATTGTTTTCAATTAAAGATGGTTGGTGCTCTTACACTTTGTAAAACTGAAAGCATAACTAAGTCCAGATGAATTATTATAAGAAAAGGAACTATTTTACTCTGTGACAACCTTGGAACATATTAGAAAGATTTTAAATACAGTGATGTCTATTAATTGACTTTAAAGTCAACATTTAAAAATAAAAGCAGGGAATAATTTGTGGGTAAGAAGAGAAGTTTATGAGAATTTATGGAAAAACTATGATCTAATTCTAGTCTTTGTATATAAAAAGTTTTATTTTTATCTATGGTGTTTGCTATGAAATTTTTGTTAGAATACATTTTAAATAAAAACTAGTGATCATTAAAATAAAAGTTTTTGAATGATATAGTACATAAATTCTTTCAGGCAGTGACCAAATTCTCAAATAAGTTTAAAGTTAAATTTATAATTTTACTTGCTCTCTCTTCCCTCAACTATGCAAGTATTATTTTACAAAATAATGTAGTTAGGAATGCAATAATATAGATTTGATTAGAATAGTAGTTTTTGCTTATGAACTGTATTTGTTTTAGATTTTTTTAAAAGCTATTCTGTTTAATAAAAGTACTTCTACAATCTGTGTCTAATTTGAATATGACTATTGAGAGACTGTATGTTATTTCCTAGTAGAGTTTCCATCAGGCAGTGAACAAAGAGAAAATAATAGATGTTTTTTAGGAAACAAAACAAAACAATGTTCTTCTTGGTCGTTGGAAATACATCTCTTGGGTAATAATGGGTGCAAATTATTTACTGAAACTTATCATAAAACCTTCAAAAGCAAACAAAAAACATATAGAGCAGTAATTTTAAAAATCAAAATATGTTCTAAAATACTTTTATCACAGATTGAACAGTTTGTACTGTAGAAACACATTTAATGTTCTTTCTTTTTAGGGTTTAATTATTTGTCAGGAAATTTAATATTTAATGTCACAGTGAAGACATTCCATTTCTAAAATGATTCTTAATTTATAACATGGCTACTTTATTTGCAGAACTTATATATAGTAAAACATGGTCTAAAACTTGAACCTACAATAAAACCAAAGAAATTACAAATTATTTTTCCTTATACATATATTTTTATTTTGTAATATTATTTTTCTCTCTCTGTAAGATATAATGACAGATTAAATATCTTTCTCAGGTGATGATTTTCATTTAGTTAACAGATGTTTACTAAGCCCTTACTGTGGGCTAGGCATTCTAAGTACAGAGTGAATCGAGAAACATGGAAAACAGCAGTGAACCAAGGAAGCACAATAAATATCAGAATCATTATAACATTTCACATTAATAATATATACTACCATCTGCCCTAGGCAATGTATTTTAAATGCAAATATTTTAGATAGAAGTTGGTAGAAAGTTAAACTCTGCCGACTGTATTATATAGTTTAAGTGAGAAAGCTTTACAGGATTGCTACAATAAGCGCCTCTCATGTATCTATTTCTGTAGTCATCTGAAAATGAAATTTAAAAAGAGCTAAAGAAAAAAAAGATCAATCTGTATTTGAAGAACAAGATAAACAATGGAATCAATGGCTGTTCTGACTGTCAATGCTGTCAAATGACTTTTTTTTCCACCTACACTCAAAATAAGCAGTTCTCTCCTGTGAAGGGAGTTGCAGAAAAATAGTTTTGCCACAGACTCACTGTTGGATAACTGAGGGAAGAAAAGCCAGAAAACTTTAAGGAGTGCTTGGAATACTAAACAAATTATTTTAAATTTTCAAAATGAGTTTTTTTCTTTTACTAATTCCTTCATTTACATGTTCTCTCTATGAGAGATCTGCTGACGTAGCAGGAATATTTTTAAACAAAGAAGTTCAGGAAATCCAAAGAATTAAAGGTACAATCTTCCCAGCTCATGTTTATTTGCTTGCTTCTTTTGACAAGTTCTCAAAAGCTCTCTTACTATCACATAATTTATAATGTTATATTTGTCATGGGTTATTATTGAGATAGCTGGACCATCCTCAGTTTATTCATAAACTGCTCTTTGATGCAGAGTCAAAAGAAGAGATCAAATTGCATATTTACTGCAATTAAGAAAAATAATTATCGTTTGACTCCTAATTAGAAGACCTGGCCTTAATGAGATTGATAGGATCATTTTAGAGATTGTCTAAATTTGGTTGCAAGCAATAGAAAATAACCCAGGCATCTTATCCAAAACTCAAAGGAAATTATTAAGAGGATATTGGGTTATTCAATAGGATCCAAGGGAAATTTAAGCAACTAGATTTTAGGAATAGCAAAACCTGAAACAGTGCTATGACTCTTAGAAACCATAAGATACTCTACAGTTTCTTATAGAAGGGGCATGGGGTGTGGACCTGAAAAGAACACTAAAGATCGAAATGCTTTTTTGGCACTTCATGCTCAGAGTCTATCCTGCTAGTATACCAAGTAACTTTTCAAGGCATTTCTCCTTTCAGGCCAATTTCTCTTTCAGACCCAGATCATAAAATTTACACACTAAAAATGGTTACTATAAAAGTAAGGAATGATAAACCCAAGGAAGGAAAGTCAAAGGAACATTGCCCAATGCCCAGAGCATAGTCTAAGCTCCACATGTTGCTTTTCCCTAGTTGGGGTACATCTTACTTATGAAAGTCTAGCCCTTGGTTCCATGATCCCTGCAACTATCCTTGGACTTGGTCTGCCTCAACACTTCATTTCCAAGGAGTGAAGTGGGATTATGGTTTAGAAGATCTGCTGTCTCTTTAGAGTCTAACTTATTAATAATCAAACTTTCATATTTTGGGAAATAATGAAATTCTTCTTGAATTTCCTTACCACTGTTGCTTATAATCTTATGAGTTATGTTATATAATTTTTGTATTAGTTGAGGGGCTTATGTGAATTTTAATTACTGAAGGAGAAATCAGAGAAGCCTTGTAAAAATGTTTTACGTTCTTTGCTTTCCTGCCCTACACAACTTCTTCCTTTAAATCACTGGATGGTACATGCTATGGTCACTGGCATCCTGCATGTTTGAATCAGAACTTCTTTCCTCCTATCATATCACTTCCAATCTGCTTCTGATCTTTACATTTTCACCCTGACCTTATATCCAATCCTTAGTTTTGCCTTCATATTCTATTCTTCCACCTACCATCAACTATCATCCTGTAGTTTTCCACCTTAGTTTGTGTTCCTGGCTTTAAACATGGTTATTCATTTTGTTACAATGTGAACATACTTATTTTGCCTTGGGGAATTGAGGATAATCACTCTTCCTGCCCTGAAGAATCCCTGTAAATGATATTTCCACTAGCATCACCCTAGATCCACAAGTGGAGTCCATATGGGACTGACAGGTCTAAAGAGAAATCTTTCAAAGAGTAAAGTTTTGAAACAATATATGAAGAGTTACTATAAGACAAAGATATTCCTTGTTTTTAGATTTTTAGGTATTCTGTTAAAATACTGTTTAAGTTTTTTTTATACATAATAGGAAGTCAACTATATATAGATGATTTAGATACAACACATTAGTGTCTACACATTTACATCAGATTGAACCTCCTGACCAATGACAATATTAATGTTCAAATAATTTGAAACAGGCCTTTTAAATCTTTGAAATGGCTGTATTTATCATGCCTTATTCTAGTAATTTGGTTGCATTAATAGTGCTTGAAGTTAAATTGGTCATTGAGTAAGATTTATCATTGTTGTAACTTATCAGTATACTCAAATTTACATAATCTGTAACAGTAGTACTACTGCATGAATATGGAAAGCATAGTGTACTTTCTCACGTTGGTTTTCAGAATTCTGATTAATGTTTATATGATGAGAATACTATTACAATGTTAATTTATTCCAAGTATAATGTATTTACTTAAACATACTTTTAAAAGCATGATGTTACAAAATCTCCTTTTAAAAAAAAGTATAAGTAATATTTATTAATGGTTCCCAGGAGAACAGTTTATTTCTTGTAAAAAGATTAAATTTGGCTATTTAAAAAATTATGTCTTGCATTAGAAAGTATCAGGTTGCATTGTTAAAAAATACAATGCATCTGATAATTTTGGTGAAATATAACCTAAACATAGTTATTTCTAAAAGTTTCTATTTGATTCACTGATTTTTTTTTTTTTTTTTTGATGGAGTCTTACTCTGTCACCTAGGCTGGAGGGAAATGGTGCAATCTCCGCTCACTACAACCTCTGCCTCCCTGGTTCAAGTCATTCTTGTGCCTCAGCCTCTGGAGTAGCTGGGACTATAGAAGCCACCATGCCTGATTAATTTTTGTATTTTTTGTAGAGACGGGATTTTACCATGTTGGCCAGGCTGGTCTCGAACTCCTGACTTCAAGTAAGCTTCCTGCCTTGGCCTCCCAAAGTATTAGGATTATAGGCATGAGCCACTGCGTTGGCAATCCACTGATATTTCTAATATTCATGTTAAGTGACAGAAGACCACCAGAATTTTATTTCTAGCCACTTTGCTCTAGGGTGGGTGGTGGTGGGTAACTGAAATTTCCTCTGGCTTCATCTTCTTGGGGGTGTAAGTGGGGTCTCTGCAATTCATATGTGAGTTTCCAGTTTGTTTATACAGGATTTTATACTAAGTGCACCTCAAGTACTTTCAGAAATCGCAATAAGGTGAATCAAATGTACTGAGGAGTGAGCGCAATCATTTTAGGCATTATGGTACTACTCCAGGTACTCCTTTTGTCTGACCACTGCAATTAGTTCTTAGAGTACAGCAGTCTCCATGGGCTCCAATGGGTGGCAGTGTCTTTCAGGAGAATTCACTGGGCTCCTCTCCATTGTCTTGGCCACTATAGCCCCTCTGCTCCTATGCTGCAATCTCCTAATGGATGCTTCGCATGTTTCCCTGATCACTGCACTGCTTTACTGGATTTTCATGACACAGAAGCTGTTTCATGGTCAAAGAGAAAGTGACAGCTGCATCTCTATTTACATTACACCTCTGAAAGGTCCTAAAACAGCTCAATTTTTACACCCAATGTTGCATAATGTTTTTAGTTAAGAAATTACTTCCATTATTACCTACAATCTCTTTGCCTTTTGTAGAACTCAACCATAATTTGAGATCTGTGCTAGGAGACAAAGCTGGTGATAAAAATCATACTTTGTTTCTCCATTTCTACATTGATGCTTCCTTTTTGGGTCAGACTCCTTATGTCTGACTCTTTCTTTTTTCATCTCTCTGGATGGATTATCTCTCAGGGTGTTAATTGGTCCTTATGAAAACAGATTTCTGTTGAGCTTATACCAGTTTACTAGACAGACTTATGTTTGAATCCCTTTTCAATTTTTTCTTCCCTTGTTTCTCTTTTTTCTCTCCCTCTCTCCCTTTCTTCTTTCTTTTTTAAAAATTATCATCTTATCATCAAATGTATTTCATAAATGTCCAAGTAAAAATCACATACTAAAATAAAAGAGGTACTGTTAGCTGCAGAAGAGATCCGAGTTACCCCGAGGGAGTCTGAAGCAACTTCAGTCTTTGCCTCTTCAGAAGAAAGAAATCGTCTGAGGGGCATAAAGCAGAAAAAGAGACTGAGGAAAGTTCCAGAGCAGAAATGAAAGTTTATTTAACGGGCTTTAGAACAGGAAAGAACCCTTGGAAGAGATCCAAGTGAGTGCCTGAAGATTAAAGAGAGACAAAAAGAGCCTTTAACTTTGATCCTGAGACGTTATAGGCTGCCTTTTTCCCATAATTCTTTCCTTAGGGTGGGCTTCCCACGTGGGCAGTGTGTTCCTTACCCTTGGGAATTGAGCATGCGCAGTGTGTTTAGAAAGTTGTACGTATGCCTTGGAAGTTTTTTCTCCTTGGCATCTGCATTCAGTTAACACGTTTATTGTTAATAGCTGTGGATCATCAGGAGATTGTGTTACCCTTTGGCTGCTGAATTAACATTTTTAGAGAGGCATTGTGATAATCCTGGCACCATCACCTGACATTCCTAGTGGGTAGGGGGAGAGCCCTGTCCTGCCCCACTCATGCCTATCTATCTACCTATAAGAATACTTAACACTAAAGATCAAAGGGGGGAAATATTTAAAATATTTACATTTTAATTAAAAAATATTTTTAAAAGGTTATGTAAAATGATGACAAGGTAGAATTCAAATAAGGAAAATCTTAATTCATTCAGCTAGCATTTAATTTCTCCTACCTTTATTGAGAACCCATTTTTAGATTCTCATATGTTCGAGTAAAATAATAATTCTATAAGTTTTAATGGAAGTAAGCCCAAATAATATCAGCCAAATAGAAGGTCATTTTGGAGGCGAGCAGCAGGCATATTTCCAAATTTGAAAGGACAGAAATGTGATAGAAAATCAGACTTGTTTTGTATTTGTTATCCATCACTTTCAATGCCTTAACCAAAATTTACATTCTCACCTAGTCAGAGGGGAAAAATGCAAGTTGTAACAAAGTTCACTTGAATTTCCTGCCCTATCTCCTAGAAGAAACTATAACTCGCTCTGAGTTTATGACAATTCCCCTTAGGAAATAGGAGATTCTTCTAAGCATGCAGAAATAATTTCCAAAGTGCCATTAGGAATGTTCCCATAACCAACTTTATTTTTTTTTTTTCTTATAAGGACCTAAGCACTATTTTTACTTCATAATTCAAATAGAGACAAATTGAGAAATGGTTTTGGTTACTTTCTTACTGTCTATTCACCAAATCTAATTTTCAATTTAATTTATTGAACGTTATATTGAGTATTTACTATACAGATTATACTGTTTAAGTTTTGGGAGGAATTAAAAATGACAAAGGCATAATTCTGAAGTCAAGGATTTCACAATCAACTGGAAGAGACTTTAAATTCATTTTTTTCAGCAAAGATCTATTGGAAGCTATGATATAAGGGACATAAACTAATTAATAAGGAAATTAATATAAAATATTGATTAATTCTGATAGGGATGATGGATATCCATGATGAAAGTAGTAGTATGACCTGTCTTTGGAAGAAGTGAACAGTTGTAATAGACGGGTTTTGGGGGAGAGGTAATTGAAAAGACAGTCTAAGTAATGTACACAGCTTTAGAAAAGCACTGATGTGGGAAGTATTAGGATGAAAGATAATGTGGGAAAGCAGAACCATCGGAGTTTAGGAGGGTATGCTGGAGGAAGGGATGAAAAAGGCAAATTGGGAGTAGTTTGTGGAAGACTAAAATGGCATACTGAGGATTTTGGACTTTATTCTCAGTGTAATGTGGAGGAACTGCAAGTTTTGTATCAAAGATACATAAAAAAATTTCTCATAGAAAGAACAAATTTGTGACCGGGTGTGGTGGCTCATGCCTGTAAGCCCAGCACTGTGGAAGGCCGAGGTAGGCGGATCGCTTTTGCTCAGGACTTCAAGACCAGCCTGGAAAACATAGTAAGACCCCATCTCTACTAAAAAATACAAAAAAAAAATTTAGCTGGGCATGGTGGTGCATGCTTGTAATCCAGCTACTCGGGAGGTTGGGGTGGGAGAATTGCTTGAGCCCAGGAGGCAGAGGTTGGAGTGAGCCATGATTGCTCCCCTGCACTCCAGTCTGGATGACAGTGAGACCCTATCTTAAAGAAAGAAAAAAGAACACATTTGTGTTTTGATAAATTGAAAGGCTGGAAACTGAGAATATGGTTTCATTACAAGCCTCTGTAATAGCTGAGGGAACCATAAGGTGCCAACTAGAACTTTTACTATTATTCCTGAATTGGCTGAGGCCCAAGAACAGAAAGTGCCCCTCAATCTAAAGGAAGTATCAATCAACCTACAGTTGGAGAAAGCCACCTTACAGCTGTGCCAATTGAATGTTAGCCAGAATCCCAACAATATTCTACCACCTTCCTTTTCTAGTCATAATAAGAGGGGTTAGAGAGATAACGCGTCATTGGCTTTTTGGGTTGAAGAGTATTTTAGTGGGAGTTTATTCCTTCTCTTCAAAGCATATAGGTGCTTTTTACAGAATAAAACCTCATAAGGAAAATCCTATGAAAATCAAGATTAGCGGTATCTGAGCAAAGGCACTGGCATCTCATTCTCTTATTGGAATCATAATAAGTTGCCAACATGTAGTACCACCCTGATGTTACTCAAAGATCATAGTAGGTAGTGTGAGAGTCCTTGGGATGCAATTTTGGAGTCCTGGGAATATGGGGTAATTTTCTGTTTAGTTACATCCTACTACTATTGGAAAGAAAAGGGAATTGTTTGATGTCTGGGCTATAAAATTGGTTGAAAATATCTGGAACAGCCAAAATGAGCAGGACATAAAGTTTAAGAAAAACATCTATCGCGTATTGACTGTTTGCATGGTTTGAAGGACCCTACAATGTATGCATTGTAGAAGAGGTCCCTAGCTCTTCCCATAGCTCTTTGTGAAGGATCAACCATTGAGTAACTTGACGTCACATCCAACTTAGCAAATACATTAAGGGTGTATCAAAGGCAGACATAAACATCCCCTGAAGGAGTTTCTAGCTATGTCCTTTGTACAAGTTAGACAAGAGCATCACTGAATGGACACAGCCTTGAGAAACAGAGTGGAGACTGGATTTCAGCATCCAATTACCTCCTTTGCTGAGCACCCTTGTGCGTAACCTACACAACTCCACATGGTGGTTCTCCTTAGGGCAGGGGTGACACTGAACAGTGCCCCAAGAGAACCACATACACCAACTCTGTGAAGCATAGCATGATCAGCAGAGATCAACAGTGTCAGACTGAATTGGTGAGTCTAGGAACACCTTTTATCAGTATGTGGGCAATAAGATTAAGACATCTTTGTCTTCTCTATCCTCCTGTCAGCCTTCTACAGCAGAGAAACTAGTGCCTAGATAAAAAAGAAGAAGTGTCTGCAAGCCACCATGCACTGTCTCACTCTTTGACAATCAAAGCTCAGTTCTGCTCTTCATTGTGGAGGTGGGAGATGGGAGGACACAACACACAAACATAGAACCAAGTTTAAGAATAGTCTTTTTGAGAAAACCAGAACTAAGTCTTAAAAATAAAATGACACAATGACAATAGCCAAATGTAACATGAAAGGGATGGAATTTAGCCAAAATAATATTAAGTGGAACAACATAGCATGGTTGAAAGGTTATTACTGGAAAAATTAAAATTATTTATGCTTGTACCCTGATGACTTGAAACTCTTCCAATAAACTGATTACACACTAAGCTGAGGACTTGAATTTTTTAAAAAGTGGAAATGTAAGTCAAAACAAATTGTTTAACCTAATTTGTGAATTTTCCAGCCATGAAATTTTTTCTCTCTGTTCTTCCACCTTTGTCTAATTTTCCTTCCTAAATCAGAAGTTTTGGGGATATTGTGATCTATAGCCACACTTTACATCTACACTTTGTCAAGTTTCATATATTTGTATGTTTTCCAATAAGCCCCTTTGAAAACTGCAGCACACTCAAAATTTCTACTTGCTCAGTCTGAAATCTAGTCATTTTAACTCCAAATAACACTATCTTTTTATATGGAAAATTTTTAAAAAAACATACCCTTCATTAAATGTTCTATAAAACTATTTTCATGTATATTTCCATCATCCTTATTTTTCTGGTGACATATGCAGTTTCTTTTTATTGTTTACTTTTTCTTTAAAATGAGAGATGAAACAACATTATTTCAAGGAACTGAAAAGTGAATCTAAAATTATTTACTGAATTTCGTCTGTGAAAACATTTTTCTTTGGGTCATTTTGTATTTCCAGTGAACTACATTTTAGATTTCACAAATTAAAGATGAAAATGTACATCAGAACCTTTATTTAAAGCAATGTATTAATCAGGAGAACAATTTATTTTTAATGTAACTGTTTCTCAGAATCACTGGTTTATACTGAGAACTTTTCTGGAGGTTCTAGCACAGTAGCACAACTACCAGTATACCCTGGATGACCAACAGTCCTCCTCTATCTGGGAAGGTTGCTCCCTTCGATTAAGCTCTTGACTTCAGGAGGGATGCACATGGAACAGTAAGGTTGGAAGGGGCACCTGTCTAGCCAGACAGATCAGCCCAAACAACCCTGGTGATCAATGGGGTGATGTTGAAGCCAGATGACTCTCACTAGTTTATTTTGAAATATTCATATGCATCACTAGATTTTTTTCAAAGAAATTTAACTACATGTTATACAATACAATTCATGTACAGTATGAAAATACATTATTGTAGTAAGTTCTATATTTTCATGAAGAAAAGAAAATTAAACATATCTTAATTGTACAAATAGTTTAAGCCAATATTGACTTTAGAATACTAGAATTAGACAAAATGTAGGTCTTTTAAATTATTTCAGTACTAGGTTTCTTACTAGTTTTGAAAGACACCCTATTCTCGTTAGTGATATGTTTACTTACCAAATACTAGGGTGGATGCCTGCAGTATATCGCTTATATATGCATTTTACGTTGTTTTGTGTTTCAAGTTTAGAGTAAAATTTTTGACATAACATCACATTCTGAGATTACATTTTCTTCTGAGCTAATTGCACCCTACATGTTGGATATAGCTGAAATGTTAAAATCCAATTCTGATTCTCCTCATTAAGTGAATTAAGAAGAGTTGTATTATTGCTGTGTAACAGAACCAGAATTTACATGAAGGAATCCCCAATTTTCAGTTTAGGGTTATATTTCCCATAACTTATGCTGTCCATATTTCAAGTAAACATTTTTTTCTAACAAAAAAGACTGATGTGACTCAGTTTATAGTGTGTATCAATTCTGTCACATGTAAATGATATTGAAATTCCTGGAAACCAAGAATGAAGTGATGGAAGATCGTCACTTGATATTGCTTATCTCTTTAGTTCTGTCTTAAAATATCTTTTGAAACCAGTATTTTTTTCTTGATTTCTTTCAATAGCCAACACAAACTTTGTTAAGAGAAACAAGAAAAAGGAAAAATTAGAGAAAATATTATTCCAGGAAGTCTTAGGGCTGTTAAAACTACTGAAAAGGATTTACGTTTTCAAAGAATCTGGGATGTAGTCTCCTTCCTCGTAATTATGCAGGAGAATACACAAATGGTAGTTAAAATTTTAAATGATCTAGGAATAATACAGCCAATGAGGTCTATGGTATTTTTATAATACTGTTATCAAAAATATGGAAAATAGTATTTCTAAAGAAGAATGTGGAATTCATTTTCTGAGAGTAGAAACTATGCATGACCTTAGTCTTCAAGAACTGTAAGTTTTGTGAAGTTCATCAACTTCAGGACAAAATATGAATTCCTTAACTTAGTAAACGAGATTTTGTGACTGGCCACTGCCCACATCTTCAGCTTTGTTTGTGCTGTCTTCCCATATTTTCCCTGTACTTTTGTCACTCCTGGGTATAGGTACTTTCCTAAACTTTCTTTTTTATTTTTGGCAAATGGTAGGATCTTAGTTTTTCCCCAGCTCAGTTTTCAAGACTCAGCTTAGGTGAAGTGCCACTGTGTAATTGTAAAATTCTCTGTAACCCACCATCCAACTGTTTTCAAAGGATTTTTTACCTGTGTTCAAACTTAGTGAGCAAACACATTTTTAATACCTTTCTCTTTATTTTTAACGCATCTGGTGCATAATTTCTGGTCATAAAATATTTATTCAATAAATAAGTGATGTTAGAGTTAAGAAATAGAAACGAATACAAACAAAGCATATTTGCCTCAGTTAGGGGTTACTTCCCTAATCCTGCAGATCAGATCTTGCCTCCCTTCTGTGAGCATATCTTGTACTTTTTCTCTAAAAATTTCTGCAAGAAAAAACAATACTGTGAAATGCTTTTTGCTTTCACACATTATTCATAAAAGAATGACATTTTAATTTTTACAAATTGAGATGTCTTTTGTCACACCCAGTGATATCAGCCAGGCTCACCTCTGATGTCAGTGAGTTTACTACAGTTCATTTCTACATGGACGGGTCAGCCTTTAGTGCAAAAGACTCAAGAGCAGGGCAGGCGTTTTGGCTACACAGAGATGTAACAGGATCACAGGGCTTCACATCAGTTAACATAATCTCTGTTCCCAGTAGTGAATTCCAACTGGCCTCAGTAAAATTGGAATTTGCTTATAATTAAACAAGGAAGGAGACTGAAAACCCAGACACAAGTTTACAATGGACTAATTCCCATTGTTAATTATCAGAGCTATCAGACTTTCAAATTATAGTTTTTATTAAAATGATGTCATACACACAAACACACACACACGTACTATGCATATATCTATCATGGATTTTTTCTTCCTAGTCAATCATTCTATTGATAAAAGAAAGATAGCCATTTTTTTTGTAGTTAACTTTAGCTAAAAAACACATGATCACAAAACAAAACATGATCTCTGTTTTTACTGGATACAGCCTCTTCGTTTCCAGGGGTAAATTGTTTACATTTGTATTTTTAACACTTACATATCAGAAATGTTTAATTAAAAGAACCCACAGGTGAGGAATTTTAGTCTGGTTTTATTTTTCTTCATACTATTGTCAATGCTCTTTTACCTGTGGATTTCACAGTTTGCCTTCTAGGAAGTCTTCAGGATCGTGTGATAAGAAGAGGGGAAAGGGAGAAAAACTTGTAAGGCAACTTCAAGAGCTAGGAATCACTTCCCAGAGATATAAAATAAAAGGGTGGTCATTTTTATCTTTGTCCGTTCACCCTAACTATGCTTTGTTTTTAACTGATGAGTTTTTTCCATTTAGAAAGAGACCTAGTACTCAAGCTTGATTTTCATTTTTTGCTTTGACCCACAGAATCTGAAATCAAGGCCCAGAACACGTTTGCTTACTTTAATGTTGCCATTCTCATCTTAAAGATTTTTATTTAGAAGTATCTAGGAAACGTTTAGTTATATTTCTCATGAAGTTAAAGGAAAACTTACTATCTCAGTTATGAAGCAATTTACTACTTTTTCGTTCTGAGAAAAATCCTTTTTGTCCAAGAGTGAGATTAATTTAATTCTAAATTTGAGCATCAAATTCCATGGCTAAGC
Organism: Trachypithecus francoisi; assembly: GCF_009764315.1. Classification (NCBI taxonomy): domain Eukaryota; kingdom Metazoa; phylum Chordata; class Mammalia; order Primates; family Cercopithecidae; genus Trachypithecus; species Trachypithecus francoisi. The sequence continues at coordinate 54,633,560 of NW_022681458.1, read as the reverse complement.
AAGTATATATAATGGGCACATTTTAGAAGAATCTTAGGTTAGATTCTAAATTCTAATTTTGTAATTCTGTCAATTTCCACTTGCAACATACCATCACGTCACATGAAGGAAGCCACTAAGGTCTAAATCTCAAGGTATAATTTTCAGAAAAGAAAGATTGTAATATAAATCTGAAGAAAGATGAATTTGAGTTGGGTTATTTAGTTTTCCTTTTTCCTTTTCACTTGAGTTATGCTTAAACAATAACAAATAACATTTTTCCTAATCTTTTTTTTTTTTTTTTTTTTTTGTAGGGAGAGGGTATAGAAACAGTGATGGTCAAGGCTAGAAAGAAGGAATTTTAGAGGAAAAATAATATCAATGTTGTAACCTCACAGAAACAGTATCTCCTAATTTGTTGTTTTTCAGTTTCTTCCTTTTCATTCCAGTGTAGGCTACTCTAAATAATCATTCTAGTTTCATTTGCTAGAATCATGATAGTGATATGTGAGTTGCATTGTATTTTACCAGAAATTAAATGTTCCACAGTACTTTATAAGGTATATGGATATTGATATTTATTTATATTTAAGTACAAATTAACTCTGAGTATACATAACCATGTGACTGCAACTATATTTCCATAGGTTCAAATGATATTAAATGAAGACCCCTAAGTCATCAGAAGCTGTGTTAGAGACAAGCAGCCCTGTCCATTTCTGTCTCATGGGCATTAACAAATCTCCCTCCTTCTCTGTTTTTCTTGTGTGTCTGCATTTTTTCTGAATATCTGTTCTAATCTCCCATTACTGCTGACCGGTTGACTTCTGATATTTTTCTTACTAATCAGTTTAATTTTTTCCTCTTCTCACAGCTTCTGGCTATTCACAGTTTCTGCTATGAATTATGAGGTAATTCTACTCAATTTTTATGACCTTAACTCCAAGTTTTCTCCTGGCTTTTAGCTCCTGTTGCTAGCTGCCTTGTTCTCTTTAGGTTTCTCATTTCAAATTCCAAAAGTGATTTGATTGGCCAAACTCCTCTTTTGGCATCAGACCACGTCATAAGTCAATTCCAGTCTTTAAATTGGATGTTGTTAGGTCCAGTGAATTGTAGTTGTTGGAGTCACATCATGAGATACAATTAAATTTAGAAGAGACCATGAGTATAGTAAGAGAAGTGTTAGAAACAAAGTAGTCTGAAGCTTCTGGAGCAAGAGCCATATCTCTTTAACTTGTAAGATTTTTCATTGCAACAATACCAGGAAAAGGAAATTTGTATTATAATTTTGATATTCATCCATTCAAATAATATTATTTTTATATGTATTGAATGACTATGTGCCAAGCACTGTTCTAGGCTGTAAGGTTATATTGCTGATCAAAATAAAAGTAAATTGCCTGCTCTTGTGGAGCTTGCATCTTCATGGAGAGAAACAACAATAAAAAATGAAAAATAAAGGTGGTAAGTGGTATAAGGGTGATATTAAATGTTAGGGAAAGAATAAAGCAAGTTAAAAGGCCAGAGACCTATGGTATGTGTCTAGGGTGATGGAAGGAATTGTTATTTTATACAACATTGTTAGGTTTGTTCTCTTTGAAAAAGTTTGAATAGAGACATGAATCAAACCCTTCCTTGGCTAATTACCTCCATTTATTCTCAAAGGAGTTTTCTCACACTGATATGTTTTAATATCCTTAAAATAAGAAGGGTTTCAGTGTTTTTTTGTTTTTGTTCTTTGTTTGCTTTACATTGCTGAGAGAAAAGAATATTGACAAGAATATGTTCTCCTTTTGCAGTCAGTGTTGAATAAAGTATTGTAGTCAATATTTAATCCCATTCCCAAGGGATGGAAAAGCTGTGTGTGGTCCTGTTGAGGAGAAAAATAAAAGAAATCTGAGTCCTCAATGATTTCTGAAAAGAAAGCTGAGCCTAAGACTGAATCTGAAATGAGGTCTCAGGTCTTGGATATTCTTAAGGTCGAATGTTTGTGTTCTTCCAAAATTCCATGTTGAAATACTAACCCCCAAAGTGATTGTATTAGGAGGTGAGACCTTTTGGAGGTAATTGCATCATGAGGACAAAACCTTTATGCATGGGATTACTGCCCAGGAGAAGACGCTCTGGAGAGACCCTTGCTCTACCCACCAAATGAAGACAGAGCAAGAAGGCCCTGTCTGTGAGCTAGGAAATGGGCCCTCTTCAGACACTAAATCTGCTGGTTGCCTTGATCTTGGATTTCCCAGCCACCAAAACAATTGAGAAATACTTTTTTGTTTGTTTATAAGCTACCCGGTTTATAGTATTTTGTTTTTACCACCCCAAAAGACTAAGACATGTGTAAGTTATGTAATGGCTCAATAATATCTAGAATGTAACTCATTTTATATTCCCATGTCGACCTAATGTTTTGATGTCTTGTTGCACTATATCAAATCTCTCAAAGTAGAATTGCATATTCAACTCAATCCTATTTTCTCTCATGTTCCTTCTACATGCAATTAGTCACCAGTTCACTTGAAACATCTGCAATATATGTTTCTCTGCTTTGTTTCTTTTGCTATGGTCTTCATCCACGCCTTTGTACTTTTTACCTTAAATTATTGCAACATCCTCCCAACTAGTCTCCTTGACACTAACTCTTTTCTATCCCAGAGTTGTCATCTAAAATAGAAAAAGGTGACCTTTCTATACGTTGACTTAAACTTAGCTGAAAGCCCTTCATTGCTTTGTGTGGAGATTCCAAACACGAAGCTCTGGTATTGATCAGACTTAGATTTGAATACCATCTTTGTTTATCATTCCATGCCTTAATTTTCTCATCTCCCACCATAATCTCCCATGAATTGCAGAAATGTTACCTTTCCTCCAAGACCCATTTCAAATGTCATCGTTGAGGGGGAAGGGAAATACTTCCTACACATGCTGACTCTTTCCATGTGGAACAGTCTCTACAATAATCTCTACTTTTATGTTCTCTACTTACATCCTCTCTTGTCCCTCTAAGGAGAGATGGAAAGACTTCTGATTGGTTAAGTTTCAGAAGAACTGGACATGTGTGCTTCTGCCCTTTCATCTCACGTTCTTTGTGGGAGCTGGCTGATAAAGAGGACATGTTTTTTTCTCATCTTTCTGCCATGTGGTGAGAGTAACCTGCTCTCATCTTCCTAATCTGAGACTCAATATTACTAAGCCCATTTTTAGCATGTATGTAAGGCACCTATAATAGATTAGGTACTCAATAAATTATTGTTAAACAGATATTGAATGAATATGAAAAATTTGGTTTTTCATTTACCTGAAGAGGTCTGTCACAGAAATGTGATGATTTGGTGTACCACTTTTGAGTCCCAATAATCGACTTAAAGAAACTTTCTCTGAAATCTTTGATAAGTGTAAATACCTCTTCAGTGAATACTGAATTGTCTGTGCAGTAGAATTACCGTGGGGTGCTTATGAAATTTTCTACAAATTCCTGGGCATACCCCTAAGATTGTGATGTGGTATATTGGAGGTCTAGGTCAAGAACTGATCATTTTAACAAGCACTGCAGACGATCCTTTAAATAGAGTTTGAATACTGTCTTTAAGTTCTTAAAGAACTTTGTTTATATCTCATTACTGTATTTTATTTATTGACACTCCTGTTTTCCCCAGTAGGTTATGAACTTATCAGGGACGTTTGGTCTTAGCATTTCAAAAACATAGTACAGAACCTGAAACCTGGTAACTAGTCAATACATGTTTGTTAAATAAATGTTTGTTGATGAAGTCACACAGGAGGCTTGAATTTACTATTTTATTTGCCAAGCAAGAATTTTGGGATATTTAAAAAAGAACACAATGAAGACATCATATTCCATTAAATAAACTTACATTCGCTCATGAACAGTCCCATTCATGTATTTTTCCAACTATAGAGCATTTGGCATGTTCAAAAAGTATTAACCATCTTTTTTCATGCATGATTCATAAATCTACACTAAACTGACATAAAGCCTTTTGACAAAATGCAGGGTAAAATAATAAGTAATTGCAAATCTATACTATGTATAATGTATTTTTAAAAAAACATTATCCTGAGTTCTGGACACATAAATACATCAAAATATCTCAGGTTGCCTAGCTTTCACTTGTATGTATTTTTTCATCTAGCCACAACAGCATGTTTGTAGGCAACAGAAAAAAGGAAATCTTTTTTTAAAACATAAATCTGTGAATTCTCCTCAAGAGAGACATAGGCAATATTTGCTGCATCACTTAGGGAGTGAAAGGAAAGGGGGAAAAATCGGATTAGCTTCTTTGCAGCTGTGTTTCAGTATTCAAGACCACACCTGGACCCGGTAAAGCTTCTCTGATTATAAACCTTTGGCAAAAAGGAAAAGTTACTGCCTGAAAAAGCAGACTGTTTCTTTGGGGATTCCTTTTGGCTGTTTCAGTATTTAACAGATGTACTAGCTTAAGCTTTATATTTTGAAGATAGAATGGAGCATGGAGAAGCACTGCACTCTCTTATTGAAAAGTCTTATGGTAAATTGGGGTGTTTAAAATGTATTTAGAAATTGACAATATATCACCCAGAAACATCTCCTTAAATCTCTTCATTTTATCCTGAAGTATAATAATTTATCATGTATAATTCTGATATGAGTATGGTATTTGTATACTATAATTACAAAACTCATAATTTTGTAAGTGTTTACAACCTGAGGTTGGGATCCACATGTATTCCAAGTCTGAAGTACCAAATGAAAAATATTGTGATTATCTGTTTTATTTATATATAAGGCATATCTTGAGATGCACGCACCCCCCCCCCCCCCCCCCACACACACACATACACACTTGGCTTCCGTAACGTAATCAGTCCCCGTTATCAATGGTAAAATAATCATATCTTTTTATTTTGTCATTTAAATACAACTGGTAAATATTTTTATTGCACAATATTCATAGTTGAATAACAATGATAAGACAAACAGTAAATGAACTACTAGCCTTCCATCAACATTCATTGTCTTCACAGGAAGTTTAAATATAATTTAGATGAAAATGTTCTAGTGATATAGGAGTAACAAAGCATATCTAATGGTAAATGCTATTTTAATGGCTTTGAGTTAGTTCATGGGAACAGTTTTTATATCCAGTATCAACACTAGGAACTTTCATTAAAACCATGGTAATTGCCATAAGAATTATTTTATATAGATAAGCATTACACTTAAAAAGCCACCCAGGAAGAAGTGCCAAAGTGCTTGTAATTATATTGCTAGTAGTCAATTATATCTTGTAGATCTATTTTGGGGGTCATAAGAAATATAAGAAAATACCAGTAATATTCCATCATAGAAAGAACGAAATCTTGCCATTTGTAACAACATGGATAAATGTGGAAGTACATTTTGCTAAGTGAAATAAGCCAGGCATAGACAGTTACTACATGACCTCACTTATTTGTAGAATCTAAAAAAGTTGAACTCATAGAAGCAGAGAATAGAAAGGTGGTTGCCAGGGGCTGGAGGTGGGGGAAGACAGGAGATGCTGGTCAAAGAGTACAAACTGCCAGTTACAAGACAAGTAAGTTCTGGGGATCTAATGTATAGCGTGGTGACTATGCTTAATACTACTCTATCGCCCACTTTTTGATGGGGTTGTTTGTTTTCTTCTTGTAAGTTCTTTTTAGATTCACATAGCCCTTTGTCAGATGGATAGATTGCGAAAATTTTCTCCCATTTTTTTTTTTTTTGAGATGGAATCTCGCTCTGTCACCCAGGCTGGAGTGTAGTGGCCTGATCCTGGCTCACTGAAAGCTCCGCCTCCCGGGTTCACGCCATTCTCCTGCGTCAGCCTCCCGAGTAGCTGGGACTACAGGCGCTCGCCACCTCGCCCGGCTAGTTTTTTGTATTTTTTAGTAGAGACGGGGTTTCACCATGTTAGCCAGGATGGTCTGCCTGTGCACTCTGATGATAGTTTCTTTTGCTGTGCAGAAGATCTTTAGTTTAATTAGCTCCCATTTGTCTATTTTGACTTCTGTTGCCATTGCTTTTGATGTTTTAGTCATAAAGTCGTTGCCCATGCCTATGTTCTAAATGGCATTGCCTAGGTTTTCTTTTAGGGTTTTTATGGTTTTAGGTCTTACGTTTAAGTCTTTAATCTATCTGGAGTTAATTTTTGTATAAGGTGTAAGGAAGGGATCCACAAAGACTTGGAACCAACCCAAATGCCCATCAGTGATAGACTAGATAAAGAAAATGTGGCACATACACACTGTGGAATACTATGCAGCCATAAAAAAGGATGAGTTCATGTCCCCTTGCAGGGGCGTGGATGATGCTGGAAACCAGGAAACTATCTCAAGCAAACTATCACAAGAACAGAAAACCAAACACCACATGTTCTCACTCGTAAATGGGAGATGAACAATGAGAACACATGGACACAGGAAGGGGAACATCACACACTGCGGCCTGTCCTGGGGTGGGGGTCTAGGGGAGGGATAGCTTTAGGAGAAGTAACTCATGTACATAACGGGTTGAAGGGTGCAGCAAACCACCTTGGCACATGTATGCTTATGTAACAAACCTGCATGTTCTGCACATGTACCCCAGAATTTAAAGTATAATAAACAAACAAAATTTACTAAAGTTCTGTAGTATTAAGTGCTGATTTTCACAATTTAAAAAACCATATTGACTCATTTATCATCTTATATTCCTTTAAGTTGAAAACATAAATTATTGACAGTAAAAACAATTTTAACAAAAAGTCAGAGCACTTGGGCTTATTGAATCTTTAAAAAATTGAATCTAAAAAAATATAAAAAGTAAATGAATCTTTAAAAATGAAATTCAATCTCTCTGTTTCAGTTTCAGCAACTATAAAATAAAGGAAATGAACTACATAATGTATAAGGTTCATTTATTTTTTAAACATTTTTCAGTCAACTGCTTACTATGTACCTGATTTCTACTATGTGTAAAGCATACACGTAGGTATTGTAATTGTTGTGATAAACAAGACTAAGTTCTCCCTGCTTTGGAGTTTACCTTCTGGTAGGAGAACAGACAGTAAACCAACAAGCGAAAGAGTACATGATTCCAGATAGCAGGAAGTATAACAGCAAGCAAGGAAGGGAGTAGCAAGTGACTGCAATGGAGTGCTATTTGACTGACATTTTATCAGAGCCAAATGAGAAGAACGTAGTCATAGAAAGACCTATTAAACTGTTTTCACTGTGGAGGCAGGAGGAAGTTTCCCAAGTATGCTAGTGAATTTGGTGGGGTCAAGGAATAATGAGAAGTCCAGTATTGCTCAAACATGATAAGCAAATGAGAGGTAGTAGCAGAGAGGTCTAAGAAGTACTTGGAGTTGGCCAGGCGCAGTGGCTCACCCCCAGAACTTTGCGAGGTCAGGGCGGGTGGATCACTTGTGGTCAGGAGTTCGAGAGCACCCTGGCCAACATGGTAAGACCCTGCATCTACTGAAAAATACAAAAGAATTAGCTGGGTGTGGTGGTGGGCCCCTGTGATCCCAGCTACTTGGGAGGCTGAGGCAGTAGAATCACTCAAACCTGTGATGTGGAAGTTGCAGTGAGCCGAGATCACGCCATTGCACTCCAGCCTGGGTGACAGAGTCAGACTCTGTTTCCAAAAAAAAAGTACTTGGAGTCGAACTATGTTGGGTTTGATAAGGAGTTTGGATTTTATTTAAAATGCTATGAAAAGCCATTGTAAATTTTAAATAACGGATCTGATGTCAACTTATCTAGCAAAAAGAATAATATGACATGTGGAGAGAACCATTCTGTGCTAAGTCTTGTGGACCAGTTGCATGTGTATGTGTATGGATATGAATTATACATATACATAACTAAACATGATTCAAATCATATGGTCCTGTAAACATTCGTAATAATTGAAAATATATCAATAAAAATATAGTTGAAAAACAACATCCAGTGAAAATCTTAATATGTAGAAAGATAGTGTGAGGTACTTATTGACACCTGGATGTTGGATATCACTGTACCAGGGAACCAGGGACCTGCAACAGTAGAAGGACATCCTGCAGGTGTGAAGGTACAAATGGAGAGAGCAGTGTTATTAGAGCTGGGTGAGAACTGGTGACCTAGAAGTCAGGAGAAAAAGCTGTCAATATAGAGGAACATTTTCTGCCAGACCATAACACAAAATCACAGAGAAAGCAACATAGGAGGCAATACCCTGATGTCTACTGGTGGTCTGTCTCATTGACTGAAACCAATTCAATGTCTGAAGGCAATGGAGGCTGGATGCTGCAGTCTAGAGGCCAGCCTCCCACGGCACAGAGTGACACAGACAAAAGTAGAGATGGATTTTTGTGAACAGAAGGAGGTGAACCAGGTGTGATTTTTTACGTAGTTAATTCTCACAACAGTATATGTTAGGTACTTGTGTTATCCTTAATTCACAAATGAGAAATATCCCTATGTCACAAACCACAGAGGTTAGCTACTTTATCTGTGTAAATGCTCAAACAAATATTTAATCCCAGTCTCCAGGGCAACTATTGAGAGCAATGTTTTCATTTTCCCTGAGATTGAGTTTGAAGAAGGGCCACTTCTAGGCATGAGACTCATCATGCATTGGATGATACTACACTGCATTGGCAGCATTGATTATCACACATTTAGGGGAGATAAAGGTATCCTTTTGGAGGATATTCTTGTTTGTGAATAGGAGTCATTCCTTAGCTCTCAACTGAAAAATCCCAAGAAAATAACTTCTAAACTATGGAAGAAGAGAAGACTGACATCTCCTTTTCAGTTGAATGACTGCTTATCTACCAAGATTGTAGACCTGACTCATGATATCAGAGTAGGAGGAGAGACCTTTGAGGATACAACAGCGCATTTTGATAGACTGAGTCAAGATCTGTCCCCTCCCTTAATCTCCTGGCTCCCTAGATATACAGAAGATAAATTATGCCTATTTATGGTACTACATATTGGACACCACAAAAGAAGTTTGGACATAAGAAGAATTCATATGGTGTTACAATCTGGGTATCGGTTGCAAGATGTGACCTCATCTTGTCAGGGACCACCAAAACTTAAAGAAGCCACTGGGAATTGAGTTGTTCATTAATGATGCCTGTTGAGGTCAAACTGGTCACTCTTGTTCCGTAGGCAAGCAATAGGTCAACAGTGATGACCAACAGAGCAGATACTTCCATATCACCAACAGCTAAAATATGAGATGCCCTTTTCCTTTTGAATTGATCATGAAACTGAAGCTTTAAAATGAAGAGGACAAAGTCAAATTAATTGGCATAAGCCTGTTTTTACAAACGTTAGAAAATCAAACTGTCAAATCTTTTTAGAAGTCTTCTGTTCACCAGAAAAGTGGTTTGACACAGCATTGCTGGTTAATATTATTAGAAAATGAAGATAATTTCATGCTATAATTGAATGAGTTATATATGCTGTGATTTTAGATTATACTTTCGAATGACATCCTTTTAAGAACAAAGTGATGCATAAATAAGTAAATACATTCTAGTCCTCAGGTTTTGTTACTTATGTGCTTTTTAAATTATATTTTAAGTTCTGGGATACATATACAGAACATACAGTTTTGTTACATAGGTATACATGTGCCATGGTGGTTTGCTGCACCTGTCAACCCATCACCTACATTGGGTATTTCTCCTAATGCTATCCCTCCTCTAGCGCCCTACTCCCCGACAGACCCCAGTGTGTGATGTTCTCCTCCCTGTGTCCGTGTGTTCTCATTGTTCAACTCCCACTTATGAGTGACAACATGTGGTGTTTGGTCTTCTGTCCTTGTGATAGTTTGCTTGAGATAGTTTCCTGGTTTCCAGCGTCATCAATTTTTATGGCTGCATAGTATTCCATGGTGTATATGTGCCACATTTTCTTTATCCAGTCTATCACTAATGGGCATTTGGGTTAGTTCCAATTCTTTGCTATTCTGAATAGTGTATGTAGTAATACTGCATATAAGCTACTCAGAATTGTATGAAATGCTGAGAAATGATTAAAGAGTTCTAAATATCTTAAAGAGTTCTAAATATCTTTGAGCTACATTATGTTTTTTTAAAAAGGCAGATCATCTACCATTTTCCCTGTGAAAACTTTTAATATATCTTAAAATAGCAATAAAGTAAAGACACAGGAAACTTCCTGAGGATTAGGGGCTGGCTAGAATTAAAGGCCAAATGCTTTCAACAACTTCTAATCAAAGATGAATCCTCAGGAAATGCCTTGTATCCTCATCATTATTGTTTAATTAAAGTTCCTTACTTGAATGTAATCTGCTACCTCTTTATGGTTTGTTGATTATTAATCTTGAGGCCTCTGTGCTAAATGGCCTTTCTCTGTGACTTCGTTTTCAGACACTTGCCCCATTCTTAAACACGTGTCCTTGGGGAAAAATTAATGAATCCTAAAACACCCTATAAAGTGTATATATTAATTTATTCCTTAACTGTAGAATATTATATTTGTTTCAATGGTATTTAAAGCAAAATGCAATTAAACCTCTGCCTACCTCCATCCTGTAAGTGACATCCTTGCCTAGTATAATGACAATATCAATTTTTAAATCATCTTGAATACAAATTGCTTCTCATATGTAATTGTTTTTATAGCTGTAAGAAAAAGATATAAAGGAGGACAACCAAAGCAATTTATTTTACATTTTTGAGAAATGAAAATCCTGACAGCTACTGAATAATTTACTCTCATCTGAATACCGACTGTAAATTTTATGTATGAGGAATGGGAATGATTTGTTTTCAAACTACAGGTAATATAAGTTTTCTTCAAGCCTCCCAGCAGTTGAATTTCCTTTGAGTACTTAAAAATGCCAAGCCATCTTTAAGGTGTTTCCTTTGCAACTTGCCTCTTGTAAGAAATGCTAACACATGAGGGAAATAGTATATATATATGGTTTATTGCTTGAGAGTATTATTAGCAGCTGCTTTTTAAATGTATTCTGTTAAAAAATATAGGTTGTAATCCCTTCCACTGAAACCTAGGAGTAGCTAAATAATGAGGCCAAGCTCAGGAAATGTCAGAGGAAGGTGCATCCTGGGAGTGTGTTAGTCCATCACTTTCAGGAAGGGACAATCTAGTCTTCTGTCAAGTTGGTCTGTTCAGGCTTTCTCAGCGTGGCAAGCTTCCTCCGATTCATGCCTCTGTAAGTAGTTATAGTTCAAATAGGAGTGGCTCTCCTAGGTTTCAAGCTCCCCTTCTAGGAAAATGTTTCCATCATTCACCATTTCCTACAATTGTTATACCTCAAGCTGAAAAAGCTATGCCTAGCTGGGAAAAGGCGGGATTCTGGAACTCTCCTTTTCCGGTCTATCACCTGAATTAAAGCCAGAGGGAGGGGAAAGGGATATAGCACATTATGATATCGCCACTGAAATGGAATTTTACAAAAAGTTTTAGAAACTTACAGCTAATTCCTGAATGCATGCTTTAATTTGCATAGACATAGAACTAACTAGGATATTTAGTATTTCCAAAGTTAGGTTTGTAATACTCTTGACATTTTTTCACCCCACCCCACCTTTCTTACATATTTGTAGCATTCTAAGTTACTTTATTTGAAAGTGATTAAAAAGAGCTAGGGTGGGATCACATTCTTTCTTTTTCCTCTTGGTTTCCTCTTGCCAAATGAAAGCCCAGCTCAATGGCTATCCAGTTGATAACCTGCAATATGGAGTCTGAGCTGGACTGTTAAAAAGAGTGTTTGCACTTTTCTTGGGCCCTCTGGACTCACCTGTTCTTTCTGCAGTATTTGTTGATAAAATTGAGGTTTAAAAAAAAAAAAAAACAGTAGTCCATGAATTCTTCCCAGTTATCTTCTATCATAGGAATTTTCATAGGGTGCTTTGTAGGCATTTTTCAAACCTCTATCCATCCCCTCCCATAAGGATATCACACTATCATATTATCCAGGAAAAAAAGACTTATTATTTTCATTCTGAAAAGAATGAAAATAATCTTTATATCAAGGATAACCCTTGATATAATGCCAATGTTAATTCATAGCATCTATGCTTTCTCCCAGCCTAAAAATAGAAAATGATATAAGATTAAGTTTTCTGTTACTATTATAGCAAGTGGGAATTCTGAAGGATAAATATTCTTACTGTTGTTATAATACTTTCTTTTCATGGACAATTTTCACATGTAGGTAAAACTTAAAAGATTGTATGCTTATGTTCATAGTATCTACAACATAGACTAATAATGCTGAACTACATACAACACTAGAAAATTGCATGTAAAATTGCAGCAAAGATAAATTGCCTAGAAAATTCTTTAAGAATTTTGATGCCCTTTAAAAGATAGAAGGGAAGAAAATCGTCCTTTCTGACTTACTCATTCTCCTAATGTTGAGTAGATTAGATAAAATTATCAGTTGTGCAAAATTATCAGAGAGGAAAACATAAACATTTCTAGGCAGTTCTCAAACTGTCTTCTTTTAGTTAAATATGGACACAAAACTATTAAATAGTTTTTGAAAGTATTTAAACTCTGTTTTTCTGTCCATCTTCCTAGTTGCCTTTTTTTGATGTTTCAGAGATTTTTTTTTTTAAGTATATGTTATTTGCCATTTCTCTTATCTCTCTTTGTGAAATGAAACAGTTTTTTTCACAGAGTTGTTTTGTTTAAATCACTCATGGGTGCAGGAGGGGACATCAACAGTTTTGATGCAATTCTCATATTCACTTGTTACTTTTTGGAAGTGTCTCCATCCACCACGGAGGGACTCTAGAGGAATGTCCAAAGCTGCTGTCCTTCCTTTTCTGCTGAGGCTCTCTGTGCCACTGGCCAGCAGGGTGCAGTGTCTTTCTTGGCTTTAGCTTTATTTTTCAGGATATTTTCTGGCCTCATTAGGATCACTTTTTTTTATTGTCAGCCAGCTTCTGAACTCTCAGGAACAGACATCCTCACAAACAAAATGATATTATGAAAAACAGACCCCAGATATTGGCACATCAGCAAAACAGATGGGGATTTAGGAAAGAAAAAAAAAGGAAAAAAAAAAAAAAACTTCTTTGGAAAGATTACCATTTCTCTACTATATACAAAATGTTGCTCCATACTCTAATTCAAAGCATTACAAATTTTAACTTAAAAAAGAGAATTCTAGTGCAATTACATTAAAAGAGAACATGTTGCATAAGTCAATAGAAGGGATCCAATTGTAAGATTTTAAAGAATTTGCTTGTCAAAGTCTCTGGATTAGTGGTTATGAACTTTTATCTAACAACTTCAGAGGCTCAGCAAATTTAAATAACTGAAACAAAATTTATTAATAACTGTAAGAATTGTTTATATAAACTTTAAAGATTTATTTTGATTAAAATCCTTAGTCTTTCTAATTAACCTAACTTTAAAATGATTAATTAAAGAACTGTGAAACTAATTTTTTTTCCAACATTGAGATCTCACATTTATAGAACATTTACAATGGGGGAGACACTATGTTTGTAAAAATCTGAATTATCTCATTTAAGCCTCAAAATAACCCTATAATAAAGATAATTTGATCATCTCATTTTTTAAAAGATGAAGAAACTGAGAAGTGTGCAGTGTGGTCCAGCTCACAGAGCTAGCTCATGGTGGAGCTGGACTGGGCTCCTGGCAGTCTGATTCCAGTCAGTGCTCTTAGCTACTAGACCTTAACTCCCCTTTCATTCAGTCCCTCTTGATGCCTGTGGTTCTCAACTTTGATTACACACTAAATAATTGAAGATTTAAAAATAATACCAATGCCCAAGTCTTATTTCAGAGCCATTACGTCAGAATTTCTGTAGTGGGGAGATTTCATCTGGGCATTAGTAACTTTATAAAAATTGGGATTATTCTGAATTGCAATCAAGATTTAGAACTGCTGTTTAAACCAACACTTGTTTCAGGCAGTGAGGCTACAAGATGAAAATGATAAAAAGTTCCTTCCCTCATAGGGGAGTGTATTCATTTCCTGTGGCTGGTGTAACAAATTATCACCAACTGAGTGGCTTAAAACAACAGAAATTTATTTTCTCACAGTTCTTCATGCCAGAAGTCTGAGATCAAGTTTATGGCAGGGCCATTCTCTCTTGGGAGGCTCTAGGGGAGAGTCCATTTCTTGTCTCTTCCAGCTTCTGGTGGCTGCCAGCAGTCCTTGGCTAGTGGCCACACATGTGATTGCATTTAAGGCTCACCTGGATAATCTCCCCATCCAAAGATCCTTATTTAATTACTGTGCAAAGACCCTTTTTCTAAATAAAGTAACATTTATAGGTTGCAGGGATTAGGACTCAATATACTTGAGTGGCTATTCATCGTACTAGAAGGAGTTGAACAACTGGAGAGAGAATTTAAATATAGAATTAAAATGCTATTAAGATAATGATGATATTTCTAATAGTTCCAAGGAAGTTATGGAGACAAAAGGAATCCACACTTTAACCAAATGTTTTTTAGTTTACTCACCTGATGGTCTCTTAATACAGATTACTCTCCATCTGTAAAGGCTATGCTTTAAAGTGACTATATACTTCCCAGGTTTAATTTTTATTTTAAAACAGTGGATCTCAAATTTTATCATGAATCAGGATTATTGATCTGGGATGGGATAATGGCAAAGAATGGATATTTGACTTATTTATAGCTATTTAATAATTTAATGATCTGGTGAAAAGGGTGAGAATATGTATATATGTATGACATTTTTTATAAAATATCCTTTTATCCTTCTTAGGTTAATATCTAAATTTTTTATAATACTTATTAACTCTTAAAAATCATAATTCTTAAAAGGTAATACAGATATATTATAGAATGTTCAATACCAGTACTTTTTTCAAGCTAAATATATACATTTATATCTGTAAATATTTGTTTATTGATTTAAACTTTTTAAAAAATAAAAATGCCATTTTAAATAGTAGATCTCTTGGAGCTTACAGAAGTATTACTCTAGCTATTGCGAGCATTTGGAATTGCCTAGAAATTGACAATAGATTTTTCTAATAAAAATGTGACTAATGATGTAAAACCTTCTCACTTCCAAAATTAATCTGCAGTTCAATGTAAAGACTATAACTTTAGGAAAGAGCATACCTTTGCAACTTGCCAGCAAATTTACTAACTTGAGCAAGTTATTTATCCTTATCTCTCACATGGGATTAATAGTATTTATTCATGGAATTTTTGTGAGGATTAAATGAGAGTACATACTTGAAGTTTCCAGCACGGAACCTAACCTGGATTTGACTCTTTAAAAAAAAAATTGTCGGTTGTAGAAAAGGTCAATAGTTTCAAGGTCACAAGAAATAATTCACAAGTTCTAAAGATGTTCATTTCTTGTTGGAATTGTTAGCATCTCACAGAATCTTAGAGGTCTCTAAATGGATATCAGATATTGATTATAATTAGTCCTTGAACAGAGGATCAGAGTAATGAAGTCATTGGTTCTACAAAGGTTTACGTCTTAATGAATTTAGACATAATTTGACTTTGTTCTGCATAGAAAGCCCAAGTACACACTGCGAACTCTTTCTTACTGAATTTCACTGTTACAGATCTTCTGTTCAATTTTTATGGTTATTTTGAACACTACATTTATGCTATAAGGCGTGAGTTAGAATCCAAATCTAGTCACAATCATGGACATAAAGAATATCACACGTTTTCAATTTTATTTTCTGTGCCATCCAAAAACACTCACTGTAGCAGATTTAATTTTATTTTTCAATGAAATGTATTTGATCAGCAAAATAAAATAATCTAAGAAACATTAACATTGTAAACATACAAATGATCTTTATCCTGTGCCCAAAGCACTTTATTTCCTGAGAATTACTGAACAATTTTTTCAGGCAATTTTAAATGAATTCACTTCGCGTAATATTGAATCTAGACTCTTTTTCAATTTATACAATGTTATATATTCTGAAGGGAAAATGACATTATTTTGATACATTTCATTTTAAGACTTAGTTCAGAAATTTTCTTTTGTATTATTTACATTTTGAATGTCTTAAGCATAGAGAAAAAAACTGAATGTTCTACTAGGGCGGATATTTAAGCATCTAAAGTTTAATTCAATTGTTAAATGCACAGGTTTAAGCATTACTTCTGAGAAAATAAGGGTATAGATTTACAAAGGTAAAGGCATCAAATTCTCAAATTTTCTCCAGAAGGAGAACTTCTTAAATGCAATAACACATTTTATTTAGAAATAAAATAAGTTGCCTAATTTCACTCACTGGAAGTGACATAGCCAGGATGCAGTACATAAGCACCTTTGATTTTGGGATGCTTGCTCCTAACTACTTTAGTCTATACATCTTTTTCTTAATGCCCTCAAATTGTAGCATTTTTCTTACTAGATTTACTTTCACCATTTTTATATTGTTATAAACATTGTGTGTGTGTGTATAAAACTGAGATCTCACTTGCCTTTTCTTTTAAATTTTACCTCTATCTCCCTTTTATTTTCACTCAATTTACCTTAAAATTTTTGTCTACTTTTGTCCCCTCCATGTTATTAGGCTATAGGAAACAACATTTCATGTGATTCATTGGATAACATTTAATCGTTATTTAATAATAATCGTGAAAGCAGAACCCTGAAGAATAAATGGGTCTTTATATAAAACATAAATTTCTAAAAATAAGAAAATTATTATATAATATGTGTTGATGGATATATATATTATATATATAAATATATATATATATAATATATATAAAAATATAAAAAAATATATATATTATATATATATAAAATGGCTGAGGCATGGAGGGGATTTAATTAATGGCCATCATATATATATGTATGTATATATCCATCAACAGAGATTAATAATTATTGCTTTATGAATTTGTCTTGAAACTGGATAGGAGATTTTAGAGAGTTACAAACAAAACACACATATTGTGAATTCTCTCAGTTTTTATCTGTAAATTTCTTACTTAATTATGGATATATATATATATATATAATGGCTAAGACATGGAGGAGATTTAATTAATGGTTTTTGATTAAAAGGGCAGTAACTAGAAATTTATAAAGTAATATGAAAAATGAACACACACAAAAACCTTATAAACCGTTATGAATACCACGGGAACTAAATAAAATATTGGGGAAAATGGCAATGAGGAGGTAGAATGCTTTTTATCTGAAAATTAGCTGAACATTTAGGGTATATAATCATAAAAGGAACAATCTCAATTAAAAAACAGAAAAATCTTCATGTATTGGTAATATGATTTATTTCGGTAAAATATTTATAATTTTGGTACAATTCTATTTTTGTTAAAATTTGAAGGATAACACAAAAGTTATAAACAATTAAAAACTTGAATATAAACTCAATAAATTGGAATTTGATTTTAAGTGTTAACATTGTTTATAATTGCATAATTTTATCCTTTGCTCCATGTAATTTGAAAGCTAATTATCCTTCAGGATTTTATAAATAATAAGGGGTATACAATTTTAAATCAAAGGATGTTCTCAAGGCACATCACTCTTACTTTGGTATTCATGAGTAAGCAATTATACAAATGTTGTTGAATTAGCTTAATTTACTAAAATCAAGAAAATTACTTCAAAAATGTAATTAGTATTTCCAGTGCTATCTGAAATAAAAGTATCTTTTTCAAATATTGTTTCACATTCACAAAGTCAGGTTTCACCTTGGAAAATACATTTGGGATATGATTTGTTTATTAAGAAATTGACCAAGGTCAAACTCATTAATTTGGTCAATGGGAATGACAGAATAAGAACCTTTCAAAAATCTCCTCCATTAAAAAAAAAAAAAAAATGGCAATACTATCAAAGTAGTCAAATATAGTTTTCCGTAACTCTAGAAATTAACCAAAGTCCTAGAACAATTAGAGAAGTATTTATTCAAGAAAAATGGCTGTATGTTCTTAGTAAGAACTCAAGCTTTGTGGTAGTTTAACTTCCTCTATTTCCATCCCACTCTCCCTAGCTTGATCACAATCTTGAAAATCAATAGCTCTGCAATGGAGGTAGAAAATAGCTTATCAATCACTGCAGTGAGTAGAACAGATTTGGAGATCCTCCAAAGCATTATTCTCAATTAATTGTCATTAATTTTCTGGAGGTTCCCTGAAAACCCTTACTCACAGGCCTTGTCTTTATTTGACCTGAATCAGTGCTTATTCAATGCAAACAGCATTTTCACTGGAAATATTTGTGAAAAATCAGTGATAATAATTTGACATTGTAGCTGCCTGAGGTAGAACTGTCAGGTGGGCAAATAAGAAGCTAACCAGAAATATTAAAAAGAAAAACTGGGGAAGGAGATGTTGTCATAGGTGGCTTTAGCTCTAATATGTTTAGAGCTGTCTCAACTTCTAAGTATTAAAGAGACACCCCAATACACATACAGAGCCAGAGAAAACTGATTGGTTTGAGTAATTTAAGGACTTTTCTGTTCAAAAATTGGCTGACCACTAAGTTAATTGAGCAGAGATATCAGCGGCCAATTTGGTAAAGAATATAGATTTTTACAAAATTAGTCCAGGGAAGTCACTAAACAAACAGCAACAACAAATGACAACACAGGAATAACAACAATACACCCTTGGGAACAGGGCTCTGATTTCCAGAGTTGCCACGTTGTATTATTTTAAATGCCCAGTTTTCAAAAAATTTATGAGACTTGCAAATAAGAAGCAATGGCCTCCACACAAGAATAAAGAAGTAGTAAATACAAATTATTTTTGAGGCAGGTGTGTTAGACTTACTAGTTAAATATTTTAAATTAACTATTTTTAATATGTTCAAAAAGTAAGGGAATCCATGTCTAAGAATTGAAGGAAAATTTAAAAGTGATGTCTCCCCAAATATAGAATACTAATAAACACTAGGGTTGAAAAGTACAATAATTGAAATTAATTCACTCACTAGAGGTACTGAAGCAGATTTGAGTTGTCAGAAAGTCAGCAAACTTGAATATTGGTCCATTGAGATTGTCCACCTTGAAGAACAAACAGAAAAGAAATGAATAAAAATTAAGCAAACTGTAGAGACTTATATGACACCATAAAATGTACAAATACACAATGTAAATTCTAGAAGGAGCAGAAGTAGGGAAAAAGAGGCAAAATAATATTTGAAGAAGTAATCATTAAAAACTTACAAAATTTGATAAAAAACAGCAACCTAAACAGCCAGGAAAGCCCATGAACTCCAAATAGAAGATACTAAAAGATATTCAGATCTAGGCATATAATAATCAAACTGTGCATACAGAAAGAGAACTTTGAAAGCAGCAAGAGAACCACAACTCATCAACATGAGAATCCTAAATTGGATTTAACAGCTGATTTCTCATCAGAATCCATGGAGGTAATAAGGCACTGATGTGACATATTTAAATTTTTTAATGATTGTCAACCAAGAATTCTATGTCCATTAAAACTTATTCAAAGTGAAAGAAAAACTAAGAAATTTACAGATTAAAACTGAAAGAATTCACCCTGCAATACTAGAAGACACGCTAAAATAATTTCTTAGAAAGAAAACTCTTAACTAAAAGGGAGTCCTTCAGATTTCAAGAAAAGGACACTAAAAAGTAAATTGAATTCACATGAGAAAATAAAGAGCATCAATAAAGGTAACTATAAGGGAAACATAAAATACAATATGTGTGTTTTGTTTGTAATGATCTAAAATCTCCTATCTAGTTTAAAAGACAAATTCATAAAATAATAATTATAAATTTGTGTTGATGGATATATACATTAATTTATATGACAGTAGAAACACAAAGAAACCAGAAGTAAATGGAGACATATAGAACCAAAGTTTTTGTATATTACTGAAGTTAATTTGGTATTAATTCAAACTAGAGGGTTATAGGTTAAAATATTAATTGTAATCCCAGGGAAACCACAAAAAGCTAAAAAAAGTATTAAAAATGATAAGGTAGGTTAGAAAATATTTAATACAAAATAAGGCATTAATGGAGGATAGATGAACAAAAAATAAAAAAAAAGACACAGAAAACAAATAGTAAAATAGCAGGTGTAAATCTTACCTTATCAGTAAGTATATGAAGTATAAATAGATTAGTTATTCCAATTAAAAGCAGAAATTGGCATAATAGATTAAAAAACATGATCTAACTATATACTCTCTATAGGAGATTTACTTTAGATTCAAAGACTCAAATAGATTATATATAAAAGGATAGAAAAATATACTCCAAGCAAATAGTAAACAAAGAAGAGCTTGAGTGGCTATATTAATCTAAGACAAACTAGACTTTAGACACAATTGTTATAAGAGATAAGGATGTTGATAATGATAGAAGGCTCAATCCACCAAGAAGATACAGCAATAAAAACATATATCAACCAAAAAACAGTGCCTTATAATAGCAACCTTAAGAGAGCTGGAATAACTAACTATATCAGAAAAATTGACTTTAAACATGAAATGTTATTATAGAGAAGAACAGATATTTCATAATGGTAAAATGCTCAATCTATCAAGAATGAGCAAGAATTTACATATATGGCTCTAACAACAACTCTAATATACATACAGCAAAATACTACACAATTGAATGGAGAAACAGATAATTCAGCTATAATAGTTGTACACTTCAATATTCCATTTATAATAATGGATAGAACAAATAGAAAAGGGATGAACAATGAAATACAATACTTGAATAATACCGTAGACCAACTAGAACTAACAGACGTCTGTAGAACACCCAGCAACGACAGAATATACATCCTTCTAAAGTGTTCATGGAACATTCTCTAGAATAGACCATATGTTTAGCCATAAAACAAATATTTAAAAATATAAAATGATTGAAATAGCACAAAGCACATTACCTGAATAGAAGGGAATAAAATTAGAATCAATAATAGAAAGAATTTGGGAAATTTATAAATATGTAAAAATTAACTTTGAGGTGAATATAAAAGATAATAAAACATACCAAAACTTACAGGACACAGCTAAAGTAGTGCTTAGAGAAAAATTTATACCTGAAAAATGCCTTTCCTATAACAGAGAAAGATATCTGAAACCTATAACCTAAGCACCCACCTTAATAAATTAGAAAAGTGAGTGTAAACTAGACCCTCTGAAAGCAGACAAAAGAAAGAATTAGTAGTGGAAATAAATAAAATGGAAACATTTTACAAGTAGCAAAAAGAAACGAAGCCAAAAGTTGGTTCCTTAAAAAAAATCAACAAAATTGACAAACTTCTAGCTAGATTTACCAAGAAACAAATAGAAAATACTTAAATTACTAAAATCAGAAATGAAAGAGAGGAGTTATTACAGAAATAAAAATAATTATGATAGAATACTATGAACCATTGTATGATAATGCATTAGACAACTTAGATGAAGTGGAAAATTCCTAGAAAGAAATTACGAAAACTGACTCAAGAAGAAATAGTAATTCTAAATAGTCCTATAAGAATTAAACTGATTAGTAAGACCTACCCACCTCTTTTCCTCACCCCAACAAAACCATCACAGATGGCTTAACTGATCACTTCTACTAAATTTTAACCAAGATTTAATATCCATCCTTCATAAACTCTTATGAAAAATAGGAGAAGAGAATATTTTCCAACTTGTTTTATGAGATCAATATTACTCTGATACTTAAAACAGACAAAGACACCATGAGAAAACTATGGACAAATATCCTTTATCAATAGAGATTAAAAAATCTTCAACAAAATACTAGCAAACCAAATCTGGCAACATGTACATTGTATTACGCAATATGAAAAAAGTGGGATTTATTTCAGGAGCAAAAGATTGATTCACGCATGAAAATCAATCAATGTAATTCACCATATTAATAGGATAATTAATGAAAACTGCATGCTCATTTAATATATGCAGAAAAGTATTTAACAGAATCCAATACCCTTTCATAATAAGAATACTCAGCAACCTAGGAATAGAAGAAATCTCCAATGAGGTAAGAGCATCTACACAAAACCCACAGCTAACGGCATGCTTAATGGTAAAAGATTGAAGATTTCTCCTTAAGATCAGGAATAAGACAAGGATGTACACTCTCACCAGTTGTATTCAACACTATACTCAAGGTTTTACCCAAAGCAATTAGATAAGAAAAAAAATGTCATCCAGATTGAAAAGGAAGAAGTAAAATTATTTCTATATGAAGATAACATGATTCTAAAAGGCCTAAGAAATCCACCAAAAATGATTAGAACTAATAAGTGAGTTTAGCAAGCTTTTCCAGATACAAGGTCAATATACAAATTGTATGCTTATGATTTTTTAAGTCAAAGTTTTGTTATAGTAAAAGTGGTAAATCTAAATTCACAAAGTTATAGATCTGTAAATAAATTGTGAGGAATCCATATGTTTGCATACTGTGGAGTCATTAAAAATAAGTAGAATCTGTATGTTTACTGAGATACAAAAATTATCAGATTACTGATATTATTAAGTATAAACACATGGTAGATTAATTGAATTTATAGCCCCATTTCTTTTCTTTCTGCTTTTAATCACTTGTGATGTTCTTCTGAGAAGGGACCCCACCCTTTGTAATTTACCTTGGTCAGAGAATTAGGCAGATGTGATAATGTGCCAGTTCTTTGTCTTTAGGTAACTTTGCATAATTCCACTTGCTCCCTCTTGCATATCTGTGATTGCAACCTGAAGAGCATGCTCAGATTAGCTCACACTGGTCTCAATTCACCCCAGCTGAATTCAACCTAGATCCAAAGACTGTAAATAACCCCTAGAAGAATAAGTGCGCTAAGAGGAGGCTGGCAGAGCTGTTCATCCCTGAGCAGCCGAACCCTGAGATGCTCAAGAAATAAATGTTCATTATATATGCTACTGAGTTTCTGAGTGGTTTGTAACCCAGAAAAAGCTAAAGCATAAAGAACTATTTTAGTAAGAAAAATGCGCATGTGGTCAAGCATGACAAAACATGTTTAGCAAGGTAAAGTAAATGATTAACTGTGGTTCTTTTAGCATTATGAGTAGGAGTAATTTTATTTTTTCTGGATAATCATGTATTGTTTTGCTATGGGTGGAATTTTCAATAAAAATGATAATAGGTTAAAATTATTTGTCTTCCTTTTTAAAGGGAATAAATCAGTGTTGAAAGTTTATTACGCCAAATAAAAATTTTTCCTTAGAAAGTTTGAAATGGTTTCTGACTCTGAATAAGCTTAAAGTGATAGAAATAAAGGTATATGAATAAACTATTTCATATTATAAACCTTGGATTTAGTGGCTTTTACTGACTCTATTTTGGGCTATATAAAAATCTGAAAGTATTATTGTATAGAATTGAAATACAGATTTTAGTTCCCTCTATTTTCTTACCAAAATGTGAATAGTGTGTTTTTTTGCCATTAAAAATGTTATCCAACTTCTTCATGGATAAAAAGTAATTTTTCCAGGAATATTCTCTACGAAAAAGTTAAAACAATGTTTTGAAATGTGCCTACGGTACTTAGTGAATGATATTTGAGACAATGGCAGAACATCTTTGCTTTTGATCTAAAACAGGCAAGATGAATTCATCCATAGCTCTAAAATGTACCCTGGAAGCCTTGTAGGTTTTGTAGTGTTAAGTTGCTTTATGACTGTTAAAGTCTGAGAAAATTTGGAAGTTATATTTCATATTTCTCTTTTCCTCAGTCTTCACATCCAATCCATCAGCAAGTCCTGCCACTACTTTTCTTCACCTCCACTTTTATCATGATATTGTCAAAATATAATTTTTAAAGTTAGAAACATGACTTTCTTACAAATGTCAAGTGAGCATATGCCAAACACTGATTTAAATCATTAATAAGGGAGTCAGTAGGATGATAAAGATAGTTCAAGAGGCATTTGGAGAATAGAGACTGTTAGGAAAGGTATACTGAAATAAAGTTGCTACGCTGGGCACAAAACTGGTTAATACCTTGCAGAGCAATGAAGTATAACCCTTCTTCTGGAAAGAAATTATATATCTCCAATGGACAAAAACTACAAATGAACATGTAACATTACAGAGTCCTAGCTTTAATCAATAGTAAACAGCAAAGCAAGCAAAGGTACATACTAGGGAATTAGATTATTCTTCGGTGGTCCTGTTAGATAATGTCCTAGTATGACACTGAAATAACTTGCAGATATTATTAGCAATTTTGGGTAATTTTTTTTTAACAGTTCTCCATTGTTATTATAAATAACCTTCATCACAAATAAAGGTCAGCCTTCTGGTGTTTGGGCCTAATTGACATAGATTGGTAAACAGTATTAATAATCACATACACTTTTTTATAGTATGGTCAGCAAATATAGTCATTCAGTTTTCAGCAACTCTTATCGTCAGAGAATTAATTTATTTCTAGAATTCAAGACAGTTCTTCATGTGGCCTTGGACCAACTCAGTTCTCCCTCATTTCTCCTGTAGTTCTCAAGGATAATTGTAGAATGTGCTGGGAATGCAACATTCTGAGACAAAGGGGAAAAAGCCTGGGCTCTGTTCCTGTTTCTCAGAGAAATAGAATTTTCTTCAATGCTTTATCCCAGTGTGTTGTGTTTCTCCAGAGGTCTAAAACCCAGCTGGGCTGCCTTTTGGAGTCCCTCAGCTGTGGTGCAATTGAGGCACAGGCAGACAAGATTTCGTCTATCCCGGACAGCTTTTCTGAGTCTTAAATCCAGCTTGCCCTTGAATCCTAGGCTTCTGGGTTATTTGCTGCCTTCTTATGAGTAATAAATTTGCTTTGCTTAATTTGTTATGTGAATGCTCCTTTTCACTGGACTTGTGCAAATAGTAGAAATTGCAGCCCAAGATGCAATAAGCTGTAATTGTAACCAGTCCACAGAGAACATTGCATGAGGAAAACACTGAAAATAATAAGAATATACTAAAATAAATTGTATTGGATGAAATATAACCACAAATTCTTTTCTGTTTCTTTTTTCATCAAGTCTTTGTTTCCTCCACTTAAACTTGGGTTGGTCTTGTAACTTTCTTTAACCAATACAATTAAGCAGAAATGGTGGTTTTGTGTCTGTCTTTGCACTACTGTATCATTCTGGAACCATGTCTAACATAGTATAGGTCCTCAAAATAAATATTTACTGAATATATGAATAAAAATGTAATGATATTTGTCTTAACACTATTTGCCCAGTTGACAAGTGGGTTATCAAGACATATACATTTTACTGAAAGGAAACTACATGTTTTACCTCTGTACAGCAGTATCCTCCTGTTTTTATGAGGCACCCTTTCTCCCAGAAGTTCAGAATTCTTGTCCTGGCTGCTTTACATCATGGCAGCAGCCTATGTTGAGTTCTTGACAGCCTATGTTGAGTTCTTTACCACTGTCTTTTAAAGTACATTCCTTGTTTTTATTTAAACCCCTAGAAGTCTCTGCCATGGCATGATGAGTAATAATAAGTTTATCAGATAAATCAATCTCTATCTCTGTATTAACCATGTAAGAGAAAACACAGAATAAAGATTATGGGTTTGGAATCAGACTCAGAAAGACTCTGATGTGAGTCATAACACTCATCTTCAGCTAGTAAGGGTGGTGAGTTTAGACCAGTATGAATTTAGACCATTATTTTATTTCTTGAGACTCATATGTAAATTGGGGAACATAAAACTACCTAGTAAGGTGTTAAGAGAATTAAAAGGAGCTATGTATATATAGTTTCTATTGTGTAGTAAAGGGTTAAATTATTTTGGCTATTATAGGAACTGATTTTTCCCCAAATATCATATTGCCTTTTAGTAGATGTCTCCAAAAGAAGTTGAAAATTGTAATGGCGAGAGATAGGAGAAATCTTGGGTTAGGTGCCTCTTTCTAGATAGCCATTTCCATCTCCTTCTCCCAGGGCTAACACTGCTTACTTTTAAAAAAGACACTTTCAGACATAAGTGGTGAATTTTTGAACTACGGTTAACTAATTCTAGCCAAACAATTAAATTATATTTCCAGGAATTCCTGTGATGATTGTATCTGCAGTAAATTAAGAATTATAAAATCAGAAATTATATTTATCATAGCTATTTTACTTGATAGAATCTCTTGATGTGATTTTTTTCTAAGCCCTACCTCTCAAATACTCATTTACTACTGTAACAATCTACATGTCTAGAAGAGTGTTAAATATGGGTTGTGTTTAACAAGTTTCCCCTATTCTAACAAACATTCTTCTTTTGTAGATTCTGCAGAAATGGAATCTCAACAGGTCACCTTGAATATATGAGGTTCAGGTGAAGTGCTGGATGAGGAGTAATTCAAAACATGTTGAATTAACGAATAGCAAAACAGACAGATAATATTCTTTGGTCCTTGTGAAAAAGCAGTTATAAAAAGATTTCTCCTAATTCCTGAAGTTTCTATTATTTAAAAATGAAGTAAAATCTTAGAACCCATTTCAGGTTACTTGGTTCACCTAGTCTCAGCTCAAAAAGATGTTATAACTACTCTTTCAATAGCAAATTAACTCTTATTTACTAGAGATATATATATTTATAATTGAACTTCCTTTTATTGAAATGAGCTTCTGCAAAATCACAGCTGAATTCATCTTCTTTCTTTTTTATTCATTTATTTATTTATTTATTTTTTCTGAGACAGTGTCTCTGTAACCGAGGCTGGAGTGCAGTGTCATGATCACAATCACTGCAGCTTCGACCTTAAGGGGCTCAGATGATCCTCCCGATCCTTCCATCTCAACCTCCCGGGTAGCTGGGGACTACAGGGACACACCACCATGCCTGGCTAAATTTTATATTTTTTTGTAGAGACCAGGTTTCTCCATGTTGCCGAGGCTGGTCTCAAATTTGTGGGCTCGAGCCATCCACCTGCCTCGGCTTCCCAAAGTCATGGGATTACAAGCATGAGCCACTGCACCTGGCTTTGAATTCATCTTCCATTACTATATTCTACAATTAAGAGTTTAGTTCTGAGGGTAGGTTTTATTTTTTTCACCAATAAAATTTAGAACATGGATTGTTAAACAGCACAGTTGGAGTGCCTGCTGTTGAAATATATTGACTTCACTTTAGAAAGGGTAATTTAGGCTCTTTTGCCCTCCTGGTTTTTGGTTATGGCATTAAAGTTATGCTTTCATGCTGTGAAGATTTAATTAGTATTACAGTGAATATAACCAATGTTGATATTCAGATTGTCCTCATATTTTCTCCCTCAACAATTATTTGGGAGCTATATTACACTGGAAATCACATGAACTCATTCCCTGTGTTTGGTTTAGGAATAGCCTAACATTGTTTAAAAGAGAATGGCTTTAGAGTGCTCAAATTTTCCATAAAAGTCTGTGTGCTCCATTTAAAAGAATTAGCTGTTCTACTTTTGTATGAGCTGTCCTCTGCTGTGCTTACTGTGGTGGCAGGAATCACCTTTCTGGGGTGATGCAGAGGCAGTAAAAGTCATTCAGTCAGTGCCAGTGGTGTTCAGGTTACTTTTGTGACTGATGTCATCATTTTCAGTGCTTTATTCTTGAAATCCATTATCCATTCAGTAATATCATAACATTGGGGGGAAAAGCTATTTCCTTTTGGGTTTCAACAGAATAAATTAAAATTCTTTAGTTTGTACGTATCTGAAAGATATCCTAACAGGTCTGTCTAACTAAGTCAGCTTTTGCCACTCAACCAGCACACAGTCTTTCCTATTTACAGCATTTGTAGCTTTTTTTTCAGTCACTGCTTATAAATTAACAAGATCATAAAAAGCCCCAATGTTTAAAAATGTTATGTTGCTTTAAAAAGTCAATGTTTAAAAAGTTATTTTGCTTCAATTGCTTTTTAGTAAAGATAATAATACTGTAGTTGACGCTGGAAGTTTTCTGATACCTAAAAGCCTGTCACAATGCAAACCAAACTATGTGAAGTTGTTTCCAAAATAAAGTCAAAATAAAAGAAGCAAGCCACTCACTAGAGATTCAAGGTGGGGCTTAGGGGAATTTTGGACTTTTCCCAATTTCCATTGGCACTTTTCACCTCACCCATGCACCCGAATGCATATTCACAGAGATGCTTTCATCAATAACTTTTCCTTCTCTTGCATAAAATGTTATGCAATGGTCCATCAAAGCCAGTATTCTAATCCCATCCTCTTCCTACACTTCTTCATAAAAATTTGGCAACTTCCACTGATATCATCCTCAGTTTCCTCCTATGTGGTCTGAAGACATTGAACTCGATGGCACATGATTTGTTACATCTTTACGTTTCTATTATAAATGTCTTCATCCAGTACTATGTCCAGGTGAATAATGAGATTGAAGTGAGTTAAACAGTAAATGTAAAATTTTCTGCAAAAAATATATATGTGTAGGAAGTGTACACTGATATTATTTCAGTGGTTTCTTATCCCTGAACTTGCTGAACACTATACTAGTCGTTGACTGCAGTGAAACAAACATAGGAAACACATTCCTTTAAGGCTATTACTTTCTACTGGAGAAGAAAGGACAAATACACTGGATTATGAGACAGCAAAGAAGACTGGCCTGATATATATAAAACATGACTCTTGTTCATAAGAGATAACTTAATAAACATATTTGTTTATTTAATATTTTGGAGAAATATATTTTTATTATTTTTTTGTGTTCTGTATCCCAGAAAATGATATTATTATCCCTCTTACTCAAACCAGAACCCTGGATTTCTTTGCTCTTATTTCCTCCTTTTTCCTGCTTCTTCTCCATAAGCATTCAATCACCTGCTGAACTTGTCTGCTTCTTGCATCCCCACTCTATGACCATAGTTCAAACTATTAATATTTCACTCCTAAATTATTTCAAAAGCTTAGCAGTTTGTCTCTGTTCCTTTTCTGATATTCTTCTATTTGTCTTCTAAGCTTCATTCATACTTTTTTTCAGTTTTTAGAATTCCCTATGTTTTCTTATTTTTATATTTTTATACCTCTTGTTTTTTGTGTTACTAAGATACTATATCCCCTTCTTATGGTAAATTCATCAGCTTAGATATGACTTATTTCTAATATTTTTTGAGCCCTAAGATCTGGGTTTGGTGTCTTTCCTACATGCTTGTACACAAAATTGCACTACCTCTATAGTTATTGTCCCCAGATTACATTTTAATTGTCTGTTTGTGTATTTGTGTCAGTAACTACACCACAAACTCTCTGAGACCTAAAAATCTATTGTTTAGTATCTTTAGCATGTACAATTAAACCTGATATTCAGTAATCATTGACTGAACTGGTAGATAGAGGATGAGGGTTGGCAAACTATGAGCTGTGGGCCAGCCAGCCATTTTTGTAAATAAAATTTTATTGGAACACAGTCATGCCCATTAGTATATGAATTGTCTGTGGCTTTTTTGCACTACAATAGCAGAGATACAAATTGGAGCAGACACTCTAATATGATCTACAAATCTGAAATATTTACCATGAAAATTTTGGTGACCATTGCTACAGGGCTATGCAAGTTTTTTATTTCTTCTTGAGGGAGCTATGGCAGTTTGTATCTTTCAAGAAATTTTCTCTTTCAAACTAAACTATCAAATTTATTAACATAAATTTATTCAAAATATTCCTAAATTATTCTTTTAAATATCTGGGGTCTGCAGTGATTGTCCTTTTATATCCGCAATATTTATAATTTGTGTGTTCTGTGTTTTTCCTTAATTAATTTGACTAGAAGTTTATCAAATGTTTTGGTCTTTTAAAATAGCTAGCTTTTAGTTTCAATGATCTCATTAACTTTTTCTGTTTTCAGTCTCACTAATGTAAGCTCTTATATTTACTATTTTATTCCTTCTGCTTGCTTAGGGTATAATTTCTCTCTATTTCTTGTTTTTTAAAGGATACTTACTTGGAGTTTCATGAGTGTCTTATCTATAATTTGTTGTTTTTCATCACTGTTAGACAATTCTGAGCCATTTTGTTTTCAAATTTTCTTCTGTTCACTTTTTCATTCTGGATGTCAATTGCACATATGTTGGACAATTTGATGTAGTCACACAGTTCTTGGATGCTCTTTTCTCTTATTTTTCCTCTATTCCTTTTCTGTGTTTTGTTGTGTAATGCTAATATTTAAATTGGTAGGATTTTAATACAGCAGATTACTATCTGAAATGTGGGTGGGCCCCATTCACTCAGTTGAAGGACTTAAGAAAACAAAAAATGACTGAGATCCTTTGAGGAAGAGGAAATTATGCCTCCAGATTGCCTGGGGACTTGAATTGCAAAATAAATTCTTCTCTGGATCTGCAGTCTTCTGGTCTGCTCTTCAGATTTCAGACTTGCCAGCCCCCACAATTGCATGAATCAAGTACTTAAAATTAATCCTATTAATTCTTTTTTCTGGAGGATCCCAACTAATGCAAGCCAACACAAACCCACCACCTAATCCTTGAGTCAGTGGTACATATTTTAGGTGTTTCTTATAGTAGAATCTCATTTCCAGTACCAATTTCTGTTTCATTTACCTATTTCTGTGAATCAGCTAGAAATTTAGGAGATTAAAATAATAACCATTTTACCCGCTCACAATTTGCATAACAAAAATTTACGTAGGGCAGGCCTGGATTATCTCTGCTCTGTGATATCTAGGACTTCATTTTGAGTGACTCAAATGGATGGAGGATGTTGGAGTGGTTTGATTTAGACCATGTGTCTGTGGCCTTAGTCCCGGATGACAGGTAGATATCTTCGTTCTCTTCCATATATCAATGTGTCTAACTTGAACGTCTTCACTGCATAGCCATTTCAGTGTCTCAAAAAGGTTTCAGTATACAAGCACTTACCAGTACTCTGCTCGCATCATATTTGCTATATTGGTCTGCTCAAGTTGCCATAACAAAAGGCCACAGGTGAAGTGATATAAACAAAAGAAATTTATTTCTCACTGTTCTGGAGTCTGGAAGTCCAAGATGAAGGTATCCTCAAGGTTGGTTTCTCTTGAGTCCTCTTTCTTTGTCTTGCCATCCTCTCTCTGTGTCCTCACATGACTTTTTCTCTGTGCATTCACATCCCTGGTATATTTTTTTCTTCTTATAAGGACACTAGTCCTATTTGAATAAGACCCCACTGTCTAGCCTCCAGAACAGAGAAAAATAAATTGCTGTTTATATATTATCTTGTCTAAAGTATTTTGTTACAGTATTCCAAGTGAACTAAGACACTTTTGTGAAGGCCCAGTCTTCAAATATAATTACTTGGGGGTTAGGGCTTCAACCTGTACATTTTGGAGAGCTAGGATAATTCAGTCCATAACATTTTCCAGTGTCCCATTTGGCAAAACAGGATACATGGCCAAGCCCAGAGTCAACTTGGAAGGTACAACAGTATACTAGGGGCAGGAAGACTAGAGATGTGGTACAATAGGTTTCCATCAATATTGTGCCAATCGGAGAAAGATGTATTTACAACTCAGAGAAACAGCTGCTTTCTGACAATCATTTTATTTATTTATTTTTTACATACTTGCTCTTGTGGTCTCCTTTTCTGCAATGTCAGTCAGCATGGCATATCTTATTTATCTTTGTAATTGCTTCGCAGGGTAGACATTAACTTACTACTCAGAGGTCAGACATGTCCTATCAAGCAATTTATTTAAAGAGGGGAGCAATGAGGAAGTTAATAGATTTTTAAAGCAAATTAAAACTCTCTTGTTGCCATTACAGCGTGAGAGATTAAATAAGCACCTCTTCATATTTCACTCACAGAAATTATCCTAAATGATTTGGTCAAATTTTAAATTTGTGGAAAAGTGCAATTCAATTTCCTGGACAAAGACTACCAGGAACACATCTGTATTTGAGCAAGGTGGGGTTTATCATTTATTGCAGTGAAGGAGAATGGACGTCACAATGAACCATTGGAGTATTTTAGTCAGGATGTTATATGAGAGTTACTTCAGCCTGGGCAACAGAGTGATATCCCATCTCTACCAAAAATAAAAAAATAGCTAGACATGATGGCATGCACCTGTGGGCCCAGCTACTCAGGTGGCTGAGGTAGGAGAATCAATTGAACCCAGGTTGTCAAGGCTGTAGTGAACCATGTTTGTGCCACTGCACTCCAGCCTGGGCAACAGAGCATGACCCTGTCAAAAAAAGAAAAAAAGAAAAGAGAAAAGAAGGAAAGAGAAAGGAAAAAAAGATAAGAAAAAGTTACTACTGGATTTCAGCTTTGGTTTGGTGATTTGGGGAAGGGCCCAAGGAATTGAGGGTCTGCTATAGATTGGGTGTTGTCCAAAAATGGGTAACATGGGAACGAGGACTCCTCTCTGTACTTAATGTACCTAATCATTGGGTACTAAACAGATCATATCTTTAAACTTGGAATTGATAAAGCATTCCTATTAGCTGGGAATGGGGAATGTTTGGGATTTTGCACTTGAACAATGTTCGTATTTTCTGTGTTCAAACATCATTACAAAGTGGTCTTGTTTTGCTTTGATCTATAATGGTCAGAGAGTGGTCTTGTCTGGTGTTAATGTTCTATGAAACTTCATGTTCAATAGGAGAGCACCAAGGCTAGCTGTCTGTATGTCAGGGGCTGCATTTTCTTTCTAGCTCATGTTATTTCATTCTAGATCAGGTGGGAACATAATACTTAATACAAACTGCTGTTTCAATATGTTCCAAGTAAATCTTTCCTACGACAAATAAGAAACTATTTGGAGTTTGTCTGCATTAGTTCCATGTTTTATACTTTTGATTTCCTGGCTTTGACACCGAGTGAGTTTCATAAAATCCATAGAGGAAATTCCTTCCAGGTTTGCACAGTCTGGATGGAGTACTTCTCCTTATTTTCAAGGAGTATATTTTGGAGATTCATATGTTGTGTGGTGCTGCTCCTAGGCAAAATTAGAGCAAATCAAGGCTTTTTTTGCTGTGATGATGTTACAACATTGCCTGTTACTTTTCTCTGGTATCATTCTGTGAGCATTCACCTCTGTCACTCCAGGTAGTCAGAATCTAGACTCTGCCTCTGAAGCACCACCCTCAGCCTGTCCTTTTGAGCTGAGTGCTTTGGGCCTTTCCTCCTTAATTACCCATCAGGATATACTTGCCCTGCTCCATTTCCTCAGTTCCCACAGCTACATCAAAAATTTGGCTAACAAATCCTTGTTAATGCTTTATTACTTTTTTAACACTTCATGACAAATCCGGTTTTATTGTGGCTTCCTGGAAAAAAATCTTTTGACTTCAAAATATGAAGCCTTTCTGGACTGGAAGTGTATGAGTTATTTGGGTCAGACAGATCATTTTTCTCCCCCTCAAATTTCCCAAACAAAGCTGGTGGCTTTCTATCCTGTTCGTTCTGGTTGCTGACTATTCTTTTTATACAAATCAGAGTAAGAGGATTTGCTTATTAATGTTCTGCCAGGCCTTGAACAATGAAACTAGCATCTTCATTCTGGGAAGAGTTTAAAGGACACTTTGTACTTTGGAATACCAGTTTCTTATAGGGGATGAAAGAAAGTATCTTTCATTATTTCATTACTTATTTTCAAACAATAATCTTTCTCTCTGTCTCAACCATATTTTTTTATTTGAGATACAGGATTACTCTGATTTTAGTAATAAGTCCAAATAGTTACTTAACTTAGCAGATGGTTACTATCATTTTCTTCAACAACAACAACAACAAAAAGATCTCTCTTATCAAAAAGAAAATGCTCTGTGGAGAGGATTCAAAGAAAAAAATCATAATATTTATAGGATGATTAATTATTTTTATCAATTTGCCATGACATCAAAGAGGATTTCACACATCCTGAGAACACCACAAGGCCTCCCTAATTGTTAGATTTCTCTCCAGAGATGAAAAAATTTAAATAGTTTCACTACTGAGCAATTTATTTAACATGTGTGCTAGAATGATTTCCAGTGGTTATTGGAAGTTATCTCTTTGCAACATTAATTGCAGAAAAAGGCTTTCAACTGCTAATGCAGCAAAACACATCGGGTGGTTCCCATCATTTGGAGTATGTGCTCTACTTGAGGGATGATGAATGGGCAGGTAACTATCAAAAAATATATTAAAAATGCATATAATTCCTGACATTTCTAGGGAAGAAAGATGGCTTTATCATGGTTTTTATAAGAAGATTAAATAAATAAAAATGGGGACTTTAGGAGAGATAATTACTCAAATTTGACTTTCAAAATATTAATTAATGCAGAAAATTTGGGCAATACTACTTAATGGCACAAAAATATAAACTTTATAATACATTTAAGAAAAGAATAAAGCTCAGAACTAACCTCCTAGACAAATGTAGGATGTCATGTAAAAATATGCACCAAATTCAGGATTGCCTATATTCAGGAAAATCTAGCTGTTAGAAGTAAATGGCAGAGATTTTTATCACAACTTTTGGAGGAATTAACTACACTATGATCTTATTTGGACTAACCTCAAAGGCTATAATGATTTGTAATACAAAATTCTCCAGGCCAAACTACAACCAAACTCCAGCTAACATGGTTGGTTACCTGCTAGGGTTCTCCAGAGAAAAATAACAAATAGAATATACAGGAAGAGATTTATTATGAGAATTGGCTCACATAATTATGGAAGATGAGAAGTCTCATGATCTGCAAGTTGGAGATTCAGAAGAGCTGGTGGTATAATTTAGTCTAAGTTTGAAAATCCAAGAATCTGGTAAACCAGTGGTGTAAATCCCAGTTGAAGAACAAGTAAAGACTGATGTTCCAGCTAAAGCAGGAAGACAAGAAGCAAAAAGAGGTGAATTCATTTTTCCTTTACCTTTAGTTCTATTCAGGCCCTCAAGGAATTGAATAATGCCCAAACGCATTAGGGAGGACAACCTACTTTACTGAGTCCATTGATTCAAATACTAGTCTCACCTGGAAACTCCTACACATAGAAATTCAGAAATATTGTTTAAACTGGACACCCCTTGTTCAGTTAAGTTGACAGAAAGAATTAACCATCATGTTACCTTTTTTAAAACAGGAATATTATTAATAAAATGATTTACTCCAACAAATTAATTTTCTCATGAAATCTACTCTATTAAACTAAAGTTTATGAAGATTTTAAAGAAAATTTGCCTTTTCTTTAGATAGATAAAATTATGCAACACTTTTATGTTGTTATGCAACATTTATTTATGCAATAAACTACATCCTCTGATTAATGAGTATGTCAAACATATTGTTACTTCACTTCTGGAATTCTAGTCTGAGGCACAAGGTTATACTAATTTAACCTCAGAAACATATCCACTTTTGATAAAAGATTCCATTTAGAAAAATGCCCCATATTCATTGAAGTCAACTGGTAAGAAATATAGGTCATCAAATTGGAAAATACAGATTTTGTTAAAAGCTGCTGCATTATAAAATAATCTATATATTTCATTATGTGTTATGAATTCTATCATTAAATTAAATTAGACTTCCAGAATGCTACAATTTTGAATAGGAAGCTGCAGAAATGTGTCTTCATCTAAACATTTTATTGATAGTGTATAGAGATTTAGTGTCTTTGTGCTTCTTTTTTGTGTGGGCTTCTAGATGGTTCAAACCAAGTCCGTACATATGTATATATGAATCTGGGGAACCAATGGTGTAAATCCCAGTCTGAAGAGACAGGTAAAGATTATCATATATATGTGTGTGTATACATATGTATGTATATATATAATATATTCATTTTTTTAGCTTTGAGAAGTGGAAGTTTTTAAGTGTGTGAAACACACAGCAGCATTGTCAAGCTATGTAGGCTCCCAAAGAAGATGACAGCACCTAGAGGGTCTATAAATGAAGGCATTTTAGTAGTTTTGATTGTTTAGTACTTTCAGCAGCTGTAACAAATACTCAGATAACAGTGGATTTCAAAATCTAGAATTTATTTCTCACTCATGTATAGTTTAAGCATAAGAAGTCCAGAACTTGAACTATGATTATACAAGAATCCAGAGTCTTTCTATCTTGTTGCTTTACTTCTACCTTGTGTATTGCCAAAGGTGTGCAATTAAACTGACTCTTTGAGAAAAAATTACTGATTTGTATTATTTGCTGATTTTTGTGGCATAAATACTCCAACAATAGCCAATTTTAGGGTACCAATGGTTAAAACCCTGGATTGCAAAATTCCAGCTCTGGAATATCAGTGTGAATTTATAGTCATAATTATAAGAGGGACAATAATGACTGAAATGAAGCAAGTTTATATGAATAAGTTAATATAAGATAGCTGTTAATTTGAAATGATTTTTCCATTTCAAGTAACAAAGAAATGAATAATAACCAAAGTGCCTAATTAATAACAGGCAAAGAACACTGCAGTGCTAAGTTAAAACAATGACAGAATGATAGGTGTTCCAGAAGTTAAATATGATCTGTGTGTACTAATTATCATTATATGTTTTTCTGAAGTTTCTCTGATTGACATTTTAAAAGATTTATTAAATATTGCATTACAGTAGAATGGTTTAAGAAAACAAATTGAACATTGAGAAGTCTTTCCCAATCCCCAACTATCTATTACTGAAAACAAATCAACAATGACAGTTTGAGAATTTTATATTCCTAAGAGTTCAGATAGAAGAGTAAGATATCTATGAGAGGTTGTTTATAATCATAGTTGAACAACAGGACTGGGTTTATTTTAAAAAAATGAAAGTCCATGACAATCAGTACATTTCATATAAGATTCTGGAGTTTGCATTAAAAGTACATTTATATTCCCAGATTACATTATTCAGACCCACAAATCAAAATATCACCTCTGTGCTAATCAGTGATACTGCCTACGATGTGCTACACCACCCACTTTCAGCAAAACACCACCTATTAGACCTCCTCACATTCTGTAAGCCATTAAACTATAACCTGAAAGAGTGGTTACATTGACCTTCTTTCCTTTGTCTCATGATTCTCAATCACATCAGATGTTTGTTAATTTATATCTTGCAATTCTTCTGTTATTTTAAGGGGAAAATTCCAAAAAGAGTATATTTTATATTTTTTCACTTTCTCTTGTTGAATAAATTAAAAATAAAACTCTTCCTCCCAATGTAAAGAATTGACACTATAATAACTTTCATGTACGTAAATCTGTTGTTCTTATATTTATTATTTTCTACACTTTTAGTTATTTTATCATTCAATTATTTTTCTTTTCTTTTTCTATTTTTTTTTTTTTTTTTTTTTTTTTGAGATGGAGTCTCGCTCTGTCACCCAGGCTGGAGTGCAGTGGCGCGATCTCTGCTCACTGCAACCTCCGCCTCCCGAGTTCACGCCATTCTCCTGCCTCAGCCTCCCAAGTAGCTGGGACTACAGCGCCTGCCACCACACCTGGCTACCTTTTTGAATTTTTTTAGTAGAGATGGGATTTCACGGTATTAGCCAGGATGGTCTCGATCTCCTGACCTCGTGATCCACCCGCCTCAGCCTCCCAAAGTGCTGGGATTACAGGTGTGAGCCACCGCGCCCAGCAATTCTATTATTTTTCTATTCTGAGACTCTGAGTCACTAAAGGCTTAGGACTGATATTTTCAGTTTTTAAAATCACTATCAAAGTTTCATTATTATTATTATTATTTACCTGATACAGCTACTCATCCCCCTGTCTATGTAATACTTATTTATGTGTGTGTTTTTAATAGGGTTGATCTTTTTAAAGACCACTGGACATAGACTCAGATTTGAGTTCATGTCTGGTCTTTTCTGTAATCTTGGCCTAATCAGCTGATCTCTCTGATCTCAGTTTCTCCATTTGCAAAGTGGGGATAAAAATACCTGCCTTAGTGATTTATAGTGATATGGAGGGCTTACTTTAAGAATGAACTATTTTATTTTGAAAGATCATTTTATTTGGTATTCTGTTCAAAATGGTGACTGGAATTGAGATTATATTTAAAATCTCTGATCTTTCTCATCAGATTTTAGAACACATGGAAATAAATTAAATTGTCTCACCATACAATTTTTTAAAATCTGTTAATTGCAGTATGTTAAAGACATTGGAACTAGAATATTTATTCTAGGAAATATTATCCTAAGGGGCAATACTCTAACAATAACAACAACAATAGATAATATTTATCGAACAGACTACATGAAAATCACTGTTTTAAGTGCTTTATAAGTATTAACTCACTTAATCCTCACAAGAAACCTACGGAGAAAATATTAAATGATAAAACAGGAATATAAGTTGAATGTTTAAGACAGATACTGCCAGTGCTATCTGTTCAAATTCAGCCCACATTTAATGCCAGAAGGCGAATTTTTCTCCAACATATGTTTATTTCTTCTCTTTGTCCTTTTTTTTTTTTTTTTTCGAGATGGAGTCTCACTCTGTCACCCAGGCTGGAGTGCAGTGGCGTGATCTCGGCTCACCACAACCTCCGCCTCCCAAGTTCAAGCTATTCTCTGCACTCAGTATCCCTAGTAGCTAGGATTACAGGCGAGTGCCACCAGGCCCAGCTAATTTTTTTTTCTTTTTCTTTTTTTATGTATTTTTAGTAGAGACGGGGTTTCACTATTTTGGTCAGGCTGGTCTCAAACTCCTGACCTCGTGATTCGTCTGCCTTGGCCTCCCAAAGTGTTAAGATTACAGGCGTGAGCCACTGCGACTGGCCCTCTTTGTCCTTTTAACACTTATTAAGAATCCTATTAATGTCAGACTCATTGGCTTTATTTCTCTGTGACTGCTAAGGAATATGCATTTTGGTGTGTTAACTGAAAACTCTTATTGTGTAACTTGGAAACTTCCAGTTTAAAATCGTTTTTGCTTAAATTCTCTCTTATAAAATATTACTTGGGCTATACAATTTTCACTTTTATTATCATTTGCCTGCTATAGCTTTCCTCCACACCAATTTTCTATGTACTATTTCTTTTAAGTGTGTGTCTGATAAAGGCTGTAAAAGGATTTTTTTTTCCTAAGTCAATCCAAGAATCTCTGTTTTAGTGGATCATAAAATCCAGTGACATTTGTTGTAATTACTAAGTTTTATTTTCCAATTTGTTTGCGTTTTCTTTTAACCAGGCATTTGTCATCTTTGTCCTTTCATAACTTCTATTTGCTCACTTTGTTTTTGTATTTTATTTTCAGTCATTTTAACCATTATATGCAAATAACTTCTTATATTTGAATTTATTCTGCTAGTTTGTACTGCTTCCTGTAGTTAGCAGTTTTTAAAAATTTGAAACTATTTCTTATTCAAATATTTCCTTATCCCATTCTTCATCTTCTCTTCTTTATGAAATCCAAGTACCCGTTGGTTGACTCTTTCACCATGACTCATATATCTTTATACATTTTTCTTTATATTCCATTCTTTATGCTTCAGATTGGATTTATTTTCTGAGATACCTTCCAGTTCACTGCTTCTCTCTTCAGATTTGTCTAATCTTTTATATTAGACATTACTGAGCTCTTAATTTCAGATATTCTTCAATTCTAGAATTACCATTTGATTCTTTCATATAGTTTCTAGTTCTTGGCTGAAATTGTTTGTTTTGTCATTTAATGCTTATGTATATTAACCTCCATTATTTTAAAAATTATTTACTCCAAATTCCAATGTATGGATCTCCAGTGGATCTATTAGCTGATTTTTCTCTTCATTTTATTTTCAGTTAATTCTTTCCTTTTATTTACATTTATTTATTTATTTTTCCTGCTGCCTGTTTTTTATTGAGTGTTATTGTATGTAAAAAATGTTAGATGTGATTTTATGTTTTTAGATCACATTATCTTTCTCCAGAGAGGATTTTTCTTTTGACTCTGGTAGGCAGTTAAGTTGTAGCTGTTTCTCATTAATCCAATTATACTTTTAACTGATTCAAAGGTGGTCTTCAGTCTGTGAGTATTAGTTTATTTCCAGCTCATATTTATTTCTAGGGTGTATCCTTTGGAGATACAAACTAAATATTCAGGGTCTATAGTAAAACCCCTCTTTCTTGGATGGTTCTGAGATACAATTTTTGTGTTTAGCATTGAGAGACTGCCAAAAGCATTTTTCCCCCAGCTTCTTAGCCTCTGAGCTGTATTTTCTGTTTTCCTCTTAACCTTCTCTAGAGATACTGCTCTAGAATGTAACAATGCCTCTATGGGAACATTTAATCCTCCTCATCTCAACC
Organism: Trachypithecus francoisi; assembly: GCF_009764315.1. NCBI lineage: Eukaryota > Metazoa > Chordata > Mammalia > Primates > Cercopithecidae > Trachypithecus > Trachypithecus francoisi. The sequence goes on along the minus strand of NW_022681458.1, from coordinate 54,593,412 downwards.
TCAAAACTTCTGCTGTCCATTAATCCTGAGACATTCTATGCTTTTTGAGAGGGGGAAGAGCAAGGAATTTCAGCCACTGTTCCCTCATTATCCTGGACTGTATACAACCTTCAAGCTCCATCTATCCTTATGTTTCTCTAAGCTTTTCTGTTCTGCTGGTCAGGAATCATGGTGTAAATGGTAGCTGTTTATCAGACTGCTATTTTGGAGTAATTTAGGATCTAGGCTACAGTTTTCTCATACTCTAGATCTTCCAATCCTAAGAGGGAAAGACCTATGCATAAGGGTTTCTAGTTTCCCAATTAACTCCCAGAGCTTAGGTCATTGGGCCTCTTCTCAGATACTGACCAGGGCCTAAAACCCAGTCATCTTCTTTCTAAGTTTCCCTTCTTTGCTTTCTTGTTCAAATCTTACCAGTTAGAGACAGGAAACAACTCTTGTCTACTTACTTATTCTTTCCACTTTATGGATTACAAGTCTGAACATGCTTTCACTCTTCATATTTAAAATCAAGCTTTTGAAATAACTAAAAATATACAAACAACAGTTTTCTCTCTCAAACATCTGCTCTTTTAATTTGAACCCAGAGTTCTCAAAATTATAGTCTTTACTACAGTTTTATAAAAGTCAACTTAAATGTAAGTCATTTGACATTTACTTTTTATCTTAAAGTAAGATAAAAGGCAGCATACATAAAAATCTTTGTTGAAGATTGGATGATTAGAAGAGTTAAGACTAAGAGTAATCTTCCACTAAATAGAGTGCTAACTCTGTAGTGTCCTGAAACAAATGATATAGCTATAGTGACGATAATAATGTCGGTCATTTATTGGGCGCAAGCTGTGTTTCTTAAATGCCCACAGTGTTTTCTGAATCTGTATGATTTCCTCAATAACTTTGTGAATTTAGGATAATTACAAGTGAAAAAATTAAATGCTTTTAGAGGACAAGTAACTTGCCCAACTCACTAGTAAGTGGTAGCTGTGGAATTTAAGCCAAGGTCTGTCTGACTCCAAAGCTGTGTGTATTTGTTCTCTATGCTATGCATAAATTTTTAGCTATTAATAATTATAATTTACTTTATTCCTATCAATATAATAGTGGTAGAATGGAGTATCACCTAGGAAAAACAACTCAATTTATAAAATACTGATATTCAAATGAAATTTTACACTTAAGAAAGTGTTTTATAAGCTGTTGTAATATTTTATTTTATCTATGTATACCTACTTTATTTTCTAGATTGTTTCTTTTTTCTTTTATGTCTCTTAATATATGTATTATACTAAATCCCAATTTTTGATCATTATTGACTTGTGTTTTAGTTCTAAAAAAAATTAGATTATGTTTGTTAATTAATTATTTTGTAGTTTTATTATTCTATAGACTATTTTGGTGTTTGATGTTTTTTTTTTGTTTGTTTTTTTTTTTTTTTTTTTTTTTTTTTGAGACGGAGTCTCGCTCTAGCCCGGGCTGGAGTGCAGTGGCCGGATCTCAGCTCACTGCAAGCTCCGCCTCCCGGGTTTACGCCATTCTCCTGCCTCAGCCTCCCGAGGAACTGGGACTACAGGCGCCCGCCACCTCGCCCGGCTAGTTTTTTGTATTTTTTAGTAGAGACGGGGTTTCACTGTGTTAGCCAGGATGGTCTCGATCTGCTGACCTCGTGATCCGCCCGTCTCGGCCTCCCAAAGTGCTGGGATTACAGGCTTGAGCCACCGCGCCCGGCCGATGTGGACATTCTTATTATTATTTTCTTTTTTTTCTTGCATAATCCATATGCGAGTAAGCTGCAAGAGATCATGACCTTCACTCCAAACACTTCAGTGTGCATGTCTAAGAAGAAGCATATTCTTTTGTATAATCATAGTAGAATTATCAAATTCAGAAATTTTCCTTTAACAGATACTATTATCTGACTTATATCCAGATTTCAACTTTTGTATCCAAATTACTGTCTTTTATAGCCACATTATTTCCTGATTCAGGACCATCGATTGCATTTGTCATTTTTTTAAATTGCCTTTATTTTGAAATAGTTCTCCAGAATTTTACTGATTTTTATGACATTGACAGTTTTGAAGAGGCCCCTTCATTGTGTGGTTGTATTTGACTCCTTGCACCAGAAAATATATTGTCCAGGTACTTAGCAATGACTAATATTCTTTTAAAAGGAAAATAAGGGCTTTTAGAAAATATAACCACAGGTAAAATATAACTGCAGATAACACTAAGAGTTAAAGGGAATAATGTCAGACAACAAGGGAAAAGTTTACAAAGTTTTTTGTTTTCTTTTTTTTTTTTTTTCCTTCACAATTTTACCCAGAACCAGCTCTGATAGTTACCATGGCCATAAGTTGAAATGAGAGTACCATTTTTTTTCGTATTCTTACTGCAGACCAGGGTAATGAGATTTACCTCCGAACAATGAATGATCAAAGAGGCTTTTACCTACTGTTCTTTCAGGAAGCAAGTTTATCTCGCGGTAAGCTAGTATAGAAATATAAATATCAAACTATAAATTCTGGAACTCTACTTGAATGTCAGAGTGGTAAGGGAAGGAAACTGGACTCAGATCTAGAGATAATAACAATAATAGTATAGCAATAACAGCTATTTTTGAGCAATAAATATTTATGATCACTGTGCTAGCATTACCTTATATCCTTACAATAACTAAAAGTAGGTTTCATAACACCTGATTATCAGCCAAGGAACAGGTTTAGAAAGATTAAGTCAATTATCCAGCATCACAGCATCAGTCATTCAGGTAGTAAGGAAGAGAATCAGGATTATATCATAGGCTTGTCTTAGTCCTAAAGAGTACTCATTACTTACTACTAGGTTAACATTGCCTCTCAAATGCAGACTCCACCAATGTTATTTTTTATGCCTTTAAGCCTCAATTTTCTCATTTTTAAAATGATAACAATCTTCACAGAGTGAAAGAATTGTGGGCAAACTGACTGACTCAAAATAGCTATAAAACATATCCTTTCTCTTTCTAGTCAGATTCTAGACTTTCAGTTGTCAGTATATTGCTAGATAATTTTAACAGTTAAATATACATAACTATAATGCATGTTTAGGTATTAGAAATAATAGTTTGAAAAAATTCCCAGGATAAAATCTCTATAACTTATCAGAGGAAGGAATAGGAATATGTATTCAGTCATTCATATTACCTAATTTTACCAAGATCTCTTTTTGTTGCCACATCCTCAAAATAATAATTTGACATTCCCTTGAACTTTCATTTTTTTTTCAGTCATGTATTTTTAGGTTTTTGAATTAACAGGAAAAAAAAAAAATTAGCACTGTTCTCTTTTCTCCACAGCCTTCATTTGTTTCATTTCCTCTTCTGTCACCTATCTCCTAGGCAACAAAGCAAACAAAGGAAAACCTTTTATTATCAAAAAATTAAAATAAGGAATCAGATAAAAATTGAGGAATTGATGAGAATTGTCTGTTGAGGCTTATGTAACTGAAAAGAAAAGCAAACACTTGTTTTTTTAACTTCTTCCATTAACACAGCAGCTGCCTCTCTAGGAACCGTCGGTGTGAAGCTGGCCCCAGAGGCCTCACTAGTGAGGGTTTGACAATCTGCAATTAATGTTTGATCTCAAGCTTCTCTCCATTACTCGTGTCGTTATTTTTCTTTTCTTTACATGAAACTATATGTCCTGTCAGGATAAAATTACTTTACGTGTTCAAAGTAAACAAATCTGTTCATTCTAGTAAAACATCCCTCAGAAGTTTCTTCCAGGAAAACCCTAAACCAGACAAAAACTTTACAAGATTTTTTAGGTTATGGTTTCAATATATCTGCAAGTGATTTATTTTTCATAGTTCTTGAAATTTTGCTTGAAAATTATTTGCTTTTAATTCAATAAATCCCTGTTATAATTCTCATTTAAAGAAAAAAAATGTGCCAGTGAAATGTGTTAAATAAAATAATAGTTCTGAACGAAACCAATAGCCAAACATCTACAGTGGATTTAGTGTGTAAAAGGTGGTTATGAGGCTTGGGTTATGTGGCCAGGATGAAGCAAGATATTTCCCTGAACACTTCACTGGCGGGAACTAGAATGCATGGGTACTTGAACTAGCCAGGCAATTCGGCACTGGCAGGGATGAACTCTACCCACTCAGACCTGCTGTGCTCCACCCCTCATGGGACGGGGAGCACACAGGTGTGTGGGTACAAGAACTGGGGCGAGTGCTTTTGGGTGCCAGCAAGGGCAAACTCTGTACCAGCCCCATGGCAGCATCTGGAGGTGGGGGTGCCCATGACCCCTCAAGCCCGGGAAGTGTTACAGTACTGTTTTAGGTCTGCTGTCCATGGATGGCTTAAGTGTTAACAGCTCAGTGGTGGGTCAGTGTGGCAACCTTTTGCACCTGCATTCATAGCACCCAAGTTCTTGTCCAGCATCCAGCAAGAATAAGGTTGCACAAATAAATTGGAGATGGTAAATATGGGGGATTTTATTTCCAATGAAAGTGGCTCTCAGCAGGAAGGGGAGCTGAAAAGGGGATGGAGTGGGGAGGTAATCTTCCCTTGAAGTCTGGCCATCCCCAGCTAGAATCCTTTCTGAAGCTATGCTGTCAAGCTGTCCTCCTGAAGTCAAGCCACTTCTCTCCAACATCCAGCTGTAGTCTCTGAGGTCCAGCTGCTTCTCCTCTCTCTGCTAGCTGAACCTGGGATTTTTGGTGGGGCAGAAGATGGGGGCAAGGTGGGCCATGGATGGTTTTGGAAAAGGCAACATTCGAGTGCAAAAACAAGGATGTAATTTCTCACTTTGGGCCATGGTATCAAGCTTGAGGGTGGGGCCCTCACCAGGGACCTGCTGTCTTCTGGCCAGAATTTCCGTGACTCCTGTCCCTATCATTTCCTCACTCTGAAAAGGCTCATCTAACTGCTATTAGAACGTGAATGGTGGCCTGGCATGGTGGCTCAAGCCTGTAATCTCAGCACTTTGGGAAGCCAAGGCAGGCACATCGCCTGAGGTCAGGAGTTTGAGACCAGCGTGGCCAACATCATGAAACCACGTCTCTACTAAAAATACAAAAATTAGCCAGGCATGGTGGCACATGCCTGTAATCCTAGCTTCTCAGGAGGCTGAGGCAGTAAAATCACTTGAACTAGGGAGGCGGAGGTTGCATTGAGCCGAAATCGCACCACTGCACTCCAGCCTGGGTGGCAGAATGAGACTTTGTCTCACAAAAAAAAAAAAAAAAAAAAAAAAAGATTATGAATGATGACTGGTCTTAGCTACTTCCTGCTGAAAAGGGGTGTTGTTTTGAGGAAAACCAGTAGTTGGATTCCTCCCAAAGATTTGCCGAAGGGTCCCTGGAAAAAGGGAGCCATTGTCTGAGGCTCTGGTTGCCTGACCATTTGGAGTTTGATGGCCTCTAGGTGAGAAAAAAACAAGTTTATCAGGGTTAACTATGCATGGATCAAATATGTTTATTTTACAAAGAGGAGTTAAAAGAAGAGTATTTCATGCCAAAGGTTACTGAAATAAGAAGTGAAATATGGTAATCATCCTAAAAACAACATTGTACCCCTGTGTTATAGAACAGAATGAAGTAAGGACAGCAAGACTCTAAAGAAGATATCAACGAAAGGTTAATTATTAACACTAATTAAATAATAAGTAAAGTTTCATTATTAACACTAATCTTCTGTGACTTTTAGCTTCATGTCTCCAGTGTCCTTACATTGGTACTTTGGGTGCTCTTCAGGGTTGACGGAGGTAACTCCGTTGGCTTCCCAGGCCTTTACTCAGGTATAATGAGTCTATTAATCTATTCCAGTGACCCTCACTGCTGTAGGAGTAGAAAGAAGTACAGTATAAGTTCCCTGCCAATCTGAGTTCACAGAAGGAGAAAGGGAAGGAAGTAAACGTACCAGTACTAGGTCTCCTGGGTTGAATAGAGGTGCCTCTAGTTCATGGGATTGGACCTTCGATAGTTGTTTCAGTTCCTGTTGGAAATGGGCCAAAGAAGTTATATGTTCAATCAAATCAGAGGTTTCTTGGTCTAGCAAGAAATAATTGGTGAGAAAAGCCTGTCCATACATCATTTCAAAGGAACTTAAACCTGGCTTTGAAGCAGTGTTTCTAATATGTAGTAGGGATATGGGGAGAAGGGTTGTCCAAGGGAGATGAGTCACCCAAGACAGTTTCCTGAGGTGCCTTTTGATAATATTATTTGTCTTTTCTACCTTTCCTGAAGACTGTGGTCCCTAAGCACAATGAAGGTGGTACTATATGTCTAGTGCCTTTGAGATCCCCTGGGTGACAGCCACCTTGAATGAGGGGCCATTATCACTCTGCAGGTACTGAAGGAGTCCAAAGTGAGGAATTATCTCCTTAGTACTTTTATCACCTCAGAGGCTTTCTCTGTCTAATGTGGAAATGATTCTACCTAGTTAATGAAGGTATCGATCCATACTAGAAGGTATTGGTCCCCTTGCCTTTGGCATATGGGTGAAATCCATTGGCCAGTCTTCCCCCAGCTAACCTCCTGTTCTCTGGGTTCCTGGAGTAAGAAGACATCGGTTGAGGGGATTGTTTTTAAGGCAGGTCTCTCAAACATTAACAACCTGTTTAACCATTTGTATAACATTTTTACCTAATATAACAGTCTCTAGGTCAATTGATAGGTTTTATCCTTACCTAGGTGGAAGACCTGGTGAAGGCTTTTAAGAACTTTCTATTAGTTGGTAGCCAGTAGATGAAGCTTGCCATTCTCTGATTGTAGCCATCCTGACGACTGAAAGATGTATCCTCAAGAGGTGGCCCATTCTATTTCCACAGGAGAATATTGAGGTTTTATTTCTCTAATGGTCCCTTCCAGATCAGTGTAGCTTCAAGTAGATGAGAAATCTAGGGCTCTCTCACTGCTGATTTAGCTGCTTGGTCTGCCAACCTATTTCCTTTGGCTATTTCATCCATCCCTCTTTGGTGACCTTTACAATGTATTACTGCCACTTCCTGTGGGAGGAAAACTGAGGATAATAGTGTATTAATTTCCTGATGGTATTTAATGGGAGACCTGTCAGCTGTGAGGAAGTTTCTCTCTTTCCAGATATTGGCATGGCATGGAGAACTAAGAAAGCATACTTAGAATCAGTATAAATGTTAACTGCTTTCCTTGTGCTTAATTTGAGTGCCTTCTGATGGCAATTAGTTTGACTACTTGAGCACTTGCGCTCGAAGAGAGACAAACCCCTGCTCTCAACAGTATCATTTAGAGTAACTATTGCATACATTGCTTGATGGATCCCTTGTTCTACAAAATAACTTTCATCTGTGAAGAGAATCCAGTCTGGGTTCTCTCAGGGGGTTTCCTTGAGGTCCTCTGGCTGCATAGGTTTGTACTACTACCTGTTCACAGTCATGTTCAGGCTCCCCAGTTACCTCTGGGAGGAAGGTTGCTGGATTTAGGGAGAGACAGGTTTAAGAACCTGTCTTAATTCAACTGCAGATCCCTCTAATAGGAGAGCTTGATACCTGAGGAAATGGCTCTCTCTTAGCCAGAGACTCCCCATAGAAGACAGCAGTCCTGCCACATTATACAGGGTGTAAACAGTTAAATTATTCTCCATGGTTAACTTAGTAGCCTCTGGTACCAGCAAGGCTACTGCTGCAAATGCTTGGAGGCCGGCTGGCCATCCTTTAGCTACCTTAATTAAGCTCCTTACTTAGGTAGCCTACAGGCTGCTGGGCTGGACCCTGGGCCTGGGTTAGAACCCCTAGGGCCATTCCCTTTCTTTCTGATGCATAAAGATTAAATGTCTTCCCTATGGGGAGATTAAGGGCTGGTACCTTAAGCAATGCGTATTTTAGTTGGTCGAAGGCCTTTCTAGCCTCCATTTACCAAATTAGAGAATGAATATTAGTCCAGTGGGTCTCCTTTATTAGGTGATACAAAGATGAAGCTATTTCACCATATCCAGGTATCTATAGTCTGCAGATTTCTGTAGTGCCTAAGAACCCCCTCAGTTGCTTCAGGGTTTTGGGGGAGGGGGAAGGAGGAGATGGGCTTAATCCTTTCTGAGCACAATGCCCTGGTACCCTCTGACAAGATTAGGCCTAGGTACTTCACTGAAGTCTGACAGAGCTGAGCTTTAAATTTTGAAACCTTATTGTCTTGTTTTCTAAGACCACCAGAGCGGGCACAAAAGAACCAGGGACTAGGCAAAAGGTAGGAGCAAAACTGCAAGTTTATTTTGGTCACCTAGCTTCAGGGGAAGAAGGTGGGTAGGGAGAGGTCTGTTGGCCTCCGGCAAATGAGGCCAAAAGAGTCGCCCCTGGAGCTCTCAGATGGAGTTCCAACAGTCCCGACAGCAGTGGGGAAGCTGGGAAGTCCGTGCGTGGCGTTGGTCCGGAGCGGCTTTTCTAGGAGTGGGAGGGCAATAGGCGGGGCACGGGCGTGTCGGGGGCGTTCCGCAGGTGCGACTAGGTAAATCTTGGTCTCTTGGGATTGACATCACCTGGTGCATGCCTAGTTGGTCTGCACCTTCCGGGGTCGCCGGCTGCATTTGCGCGCGCGCGGGAAAAGTTGGGGGGGGATGAAGAACCCGGAAGTGCACCATCTTGCCTCCGTTCGTCCAAACACTTATATCCTCTGTTAGCCAGAAAATTAAGAAGAGTCTTACCACCCTCCTGAGAGATTTGCTCAGTTGGAGCACAGAGGTGAATGCCATCTATGTATTGTAAAACTTTAACCTGAGGATAGAGGAACTCGGAGAGGTCTCCTGACAATGCCTGCCCAAGCAAGTTGGGGCAGTCTCAGAATCCCTGAGGTAACGCCATCCTGGTTAACTGGGTGGTTTGGTTTGGTTTGGTTTGGTTTGGTTTGGTTTGAGAGTGATCCTCAATTGCAAACAAATACTGGGAGTCAGTGTGTAATGGTATGCAGAGGAAGCATCCTGCAGGTCCAGGACATGAACCATTTAATTACCTCAGGTATTTGAGCTTGGAGGGTATACAGATTGGGAACCACCAGGTGAATTGGAACCACAGTCTCATTAACAAGGCAGAGGTCTTAAACTAGTCTTCATTCTCTGTCTAGTTATTCTCTGTCTTAAACTAGTCTTAGTTCTCCATGTATCCTCGATATTGGAGTATTACAAGGGCTACTCCAGGGTTTGAGGAGGCCCTGCAACCTTGATATCAATGATGGTTTCTGGTCCCTTCCTAACTTCTGGTTTCAGGGGATATTGTTTCTGGTTAGGAAAAAAGGTGGGATCCTTAAGGTGGACCCAGACCGCTATGGCGGTTCTGGCTTGGTGGATTTTCCATTGAATGGCCCAAACTTCTGGGTTAATATCTGTCTCCACTAGGGTGAAACAAAGAATTTGTCCTGGGGCCATCATGATAGAGGTCCCCATATGGGAGAGAATATCCCTGCCCAACAGAGGAGTTGGACTTTCAGGCATAATCAGAAAGGTATGGGTAAACAAGAGGTTTCTCCAACTACAACTAAGGTGTTGGGGTAAATATCAGGTTAAAGGCCTTCCTGAGAGGCCCCTCATGGTCATGCTAAGAGAGGAGAGAGGGCCCAGATTGGACGGAACTGAGAGACCAGCCCTGGTGTCCAGAAGGAGGTCCACTTTCCTTCCTTTCATTTCCAGAACTACCTAGGGCTCCTGGGTGATAATGGTAGTCTGAACCACTGGAGCTGGGAAGAGGAGATCCGGGACTCTTCAGTCCTGCTGGGGCATTTGGGAGATTAGCTCTGCATCCAGTGACCAGTGTTCCTGGTGACAGTCCACCTTCCAGTGGTCCCCATTGCAAATTGAATATGGTCAAGGTGATTCTTCATGCCGCCTGGACAATCCTTTCTAACATGTCCTGGCTTACCACATCTGTAGCAGTTAACAGGACATCTCAGGAATTCCGCTGTTTTGGAGCTTGTGTGGTTGCCATTAAGGCCTCTGTCTCTTTCTTGTGTTTCCTTTCTTTCTCCTGGGCCTCCGTATCTCTATTATAAAAGACCAAGCTGGCCACTTTTAGGAGGTTCTTTAAAGTACAATCTGGTCCCAGGGCCTGTTTCTGCATCTCCCTCCTGACATCAGGGGCTTTGCCTGAATAATACATTTGTCCTTTAGGATTAGTTGTCCCTCAGCTGAATCAGGAGATGGAGAGGTATGCCTTACCAAGGTCTCTCCAGGAAGGCAGTGGAATTCTCACCAAATCCCTGGTCTATCACGGATAGCTTGCTATAATTGAGAGGCTTAGTTCTGGACCTACATAAGCCCTCCCTTATGCACACTTGAAAGTGTCTCCTCTTCCATTCTCTCATGTCATCATTGAGATCCTATTTAGGGTCATCCAATGATACTGCTTCACTTCTAGCTGGATAAAGTTTTACTACCTCCCTGACACTATATGTGATTCAAAGCTCATCCCCATATCTCTCTGCCACTTGCAGAGCAACCTGCTTCTCAGCGTTAGAGTTTGATTCAAAAGTAACATAGTATCTTTCCAGGAGGGTTTGAATACTTGGGTTAAATTCTAGAAAGCCTCTGTATATCTGTCAGGGTCATCTGAAAGCTTGCCAAGATCCCCCTTAATTTGTCTTTAGTCCTGTAGAGAGAAGGGGACCTGGACCTTACTGGGGCCAAAATCACCAGGCATCTGTTGGAGGACTAAGAGTGAGACTGGGGCTTGTCTAAGGTGAGGATTTCTAGGAGGAGTCAAGCAAGAGAGAGAAACTGGAGAGAAAGGATGTAGTAGTCCCAGAGGAACAGGGCTGGAGGATCCTGGTTCCCTGCTGGAGGTGCCTGTGTGGTTCATTTCTTTAGTTCCCTGGGATTACCCTTGCAGCCTCTCCTGAGATGGCAAACAGGAGGGCTGGATGAATCCTACCCTGTTGGCAAAGGTCTGGATTACCCTGCAAAGTAAAGAAAGCCTGCGCGTGTGGGGCCTCAGACCGTTAGCCCTCATATTTACAGAAAAGGTCCAACTGCAGGATGGTATCGAAATGAATGATTCCTTCCTGAGGTCAAGTCAGTCCTTCCTGCAGATCATAATTTGGCCAAACCTTTGTTCAAAGGACTGTGAGGTGATTTTGCTCCAGAGTCTGAGGGTCAAAGTAGTCCCAGTGATTCAGGATGCACTCTAGAGGAGTATAGACTGGGAATTGTGAAGATAGCTGGTGGCCCATTCTGAAACACAGGGAAATAGGCATCCCTTATTTCCCTTCCATCTTTCAGTGATAACCCAGAGTGTGAGGGAGAAAGAAAATGAGTGTCCCCACTTTCTTTTCTCTCTTTTTATCCCCAAGACCTGGCGATCTTAGATAGATACCTTCCGTGGGTGCCACTGAAGCCTGAACTCATGGAAAAGAGAGGGCCTGTGCCTCCTTTCCCCCTAGTGTTGGCAGCCTTTGTGTTCCCTGGACCTTATCTATGCCATGAAAAGTGGCCTCCTTCCATGAAGCGTGGGCTTAATCAGCAGGAATTAGACCTACTCATTTATGCTGCGCCTGTTGCCTGGCTTTGGATTCCTCAGATCTGGTTTTCCTTTCCAGGGCCTCAACCTAAAATTTAGAATTGAGTTTGGAACAAAAAGATGTCTCAAGGGGAGCATGGATTTATGTAGATTAAGTTCCTGACAGGCCTTGCCAAATTTTCAGTTATTAGCTGTTGGGGTCATTCCTCTGTTGCCTCCCTATCTTAAGCAGAGTGATGAGGTAGGAAAAGAACTCTCTTGCATAGAAAAGAAAGAGGGAAAAAAAAAAAAAAAAAACCAGATTAAGAGAGGTGGAAGAGCCTCTTGCTCTATGCAAATGGGTTCCTTTAATCATTGTATCCCTCCTCTGGTTTAGACTGGCTGCTTTGGTGCCAGCAGGGGCAAATTCTACTACTCAATTGGATCTGCTGCACTCCACCCCTCACAGGATGGAGAGCATTATATATATATATATATATATATATATATATATTTAAAAGCATCATATATGTGTGTCTGTGTATGTGTGGGTGTGTATATTTAAAGGGGTGTTTATTAAGTCTTAACTCACATGATCACAAAATCCCACAATAGGCCGTCTGCAGGCTGAGGAGCAAGGAGAGCTAGTCTGACTTCCAAAACTGAAGAACTTGGAATCCATTGTTCATGGGCTGGAAGCATCCAGCATAGGAGAGAGATGGAGGCTGGGAGTCTAAGCCAGTCAAGGCTTTTTACGTTTTTCTGCCTCCTTTATATACTGGTTGAACTGGCAGCTGATTAGATGGTGGCTACCCAGATTAAGCATGGGTCTGTGTTTCCCAGTCCACTGACTCAAATGTGAATCTCCTTTGACAACACCCTCACGGACACACCCAGGATCAATACTCTGCATCCTTCAAGCCAGTCAAGTTAACACTCAGTATTAACCATCACAAGGTCACCCTTTGTCAACTTGAACCCGTAGAGATCTCCTGAGATCACACATAATCTTCAAATAATGACAATAATAAGGTCATAATTATGCCTAACATAATACAACTGTCTTCCATACAACTGGAAATGTACCAATTCCCAACCCAAATACTGTTACATAAGTTTAGCAATACTTAAATGCTGATATGAAGTCAATAAATCTTATGTCACACGATAAAAGAGAAAGGAAATAAAATGAAAATATTTTCTTCATCTGAGTGTATACATGCACAAACATGTTTTGAACAAAAGAAGAAGGAAATACCCATGACAATTACAGTCCTTGTTTCTCTAGCTGGTCACATGGTCTACCTTCTTCTACCCATTATATATTCCCTTTGCCTTCAGCAAGCACCTCAGCAGGTCATGGTTTTCTTCCTGGTGGTGTGACCCAAACCTTCATTCCTGAAGTGTCTGTGTCATTTGTAGTCCTGCCTGGATTGGGCTGTTGTAGTTTCCCATTGACCCTAATCACAGGGCATGGTAATACTAAAAAACGCCCTAATGGATCTTCTCTATTCCATACATACTCTTCCTTACTTCCCTTGTGGAGTAGACTGATTTCATCTTGATAGTCTGAGTCAATCACCACAGCCAACTCTGTAACTCCTTTTTTAGCCTGTTGACCTAAAGGTAGGAGAAGCCCAAGTGTCCAGGTGGCAATCTTAACTTCCAGTTCAATGTCCTTGTTGTATCTCCTGGTGGCAGATTTCTTCCCTCTGGAACTAAGACCTCTAGGCCAGCAGAACAGAATGTCGTGAAAACATGAAGTAAAAATTTTGCTAGTGCATCACTAGGGGTGATGGTGGGTGGTGCTACTTCCACTTCCACCCCTTGATTCCTGGACCTGTGAATTCTGGCTATGGGAGAAACATTGCCATATATTGGATGCTGATTCATAGCATACATGGCCTTCTGGAGAACTTTGCCCCAGCCCTGCAAAGTATTGTCACTTAGTTGCTTTGGCATTGTATTGTGACTTCAAAAGACTATTCCACCATTCTGTCAATCCAGCTGCTTCAGGATGATGAGGAATATGGTAAGACTAGTTAATTCCATTAACATGAGCCCATTGCCATACTTCTTTAGCCCTAAAGTGAGTGTCTTCATCAGAGGCAATGCCTTGTGGAATACCATGATGGTGGATAAGGCATTCCATGAGTCCACAGATAGTAGTCTTGGCAGAAGCATTGCATGCAGGGTAGACAAACCCATATCTAGAGTAAGTGTCTGTTCCAGTGAGGACAAACCACTGCCCTTTCCATGATGGAAGAGGTTAGATATAATCAACCTGCCACCAGGTAGCTGGCTGATCAGCCCCCAAGGAATGGTACCATATCGAGGGCTTAGTGTTGGTCTCTGCTTCTGGCAAATTGGGCTCTCCGCTGTGGCCATAGCCAGGTCAACCTTGGTGAGTGGAAATCCAAGTTGCTGACCTTGTGTAGCCTCCATCCCTGCCACCATGCCCACTTTGTTCATGGGCCCATTGGATAACGCCAGGATTGGCTGGGGAAAGAGGCTGAGTGATGTCCACAGAACAAGTCACCCTATCCACTTGATTATTAAAATCTTCCTCTGCTGAGGTCACCCATTGGTGAGCACTCACATGGGAAACAAATATCTTTACAGTCTTTGACCACTCAGAGAGGTCCATCCATATACATCTTCCCCAAATTTATTTGTCACCTAGTTTCCAATTATGCTTCTTCTAAATCCCTGACCATCCAGTCAAACTATTGCCTACAACTCATGAATCAGTATATAATTGCACATCTGACTATTTCTCCTTCCATGTAAAGTGCACAATCAGGTGTGCTGCTCAAAATTCTGACCACTGGGAAAATTTCCCTTCACTACTGTCATTCAGGGATGTCATAGAAAGAGGCTGTAGTGCTGAAGCTGTCAAACCTTGGGTTGTGCCTGCATATCGTGCAGAACCATCTGTAAACAAGGCCCTAGTCTTCTCTACCTCTGTCAACTGATTGTAGAGAATGCTACATGAGGCCATCAGTGCAGGCTGGGGGAGAGAAGGCAAGGTGTCAGGAGTGGAGACCATGGGCACTTGAAACACTTCTTCATGCAACTTACATGTGCCTTCAGGACCTGCTAGAGCCCAATCGTGTATATACTTCCATTTGATAATGGAATGCTGCTATGAACATCTCACTTTATGGTTAGATGGGTTAGAAAGCACCCAGTTCATGATAGGCAGTTCTGGTGACATGGTGACTTGATGACCCATAGTCAAACATGCTGTTTCCACCAAAGCCCAGTAACAGATCAAGACCTGTCTCTTAAAAAGAGTGTAGCTATCTGCAGAAGATGGCAGGGCCTTGCTCCAAAATCCTAGAGGTCTCCACTGTGATTCACCTATGGGGGCCTGCCAAAGGCATCCTATCTGCCACTGACACCTCAGCCACCATTGGATTTGCTGGGTCATATGACCCAAGTGGCAGAACAGCTTACACAGTAGTCTGGACCCCTTGCGGAGCCTTCTCCTGTTCTGGACCCCACTCAAAACTGGCAGCCTTTCAGGTCACTCGATAAATGGGCCAGAGTAACATACCCAAATGAAGAATGTGTTGCCTCCAAAATTCAAATAGGCCCACTAGGCACTGTGCTTCTTTCTTTCTTTTTTCTTTTTCTTTCCTTTTTGTTTTTTTTTAATTTGTTTGTTTTCAGATGGAGTCTTGCTCTGTCACCAGGCTGGAGTGTAGTGGCACCATCTTGGCTCACTACAACCTCTGCCTCCTGGGTTAAATGATTCCCCTGCCTCAGCCTCCCAAGTAGCTGGGACTACAGGCATGCACCACCACACCTGGCTAATTTTTTTTTTTTTTTTTTTTTGTATTTTAGTAGAGATAGAATGTCACCATATTGGCCAAGATGGTCTCGATCTCCTGACCTCATGTTCTGCCTGCCTCGGCCTCCCAACATGCTGGGATTACAGACGTGAGCCACCGCACCCGACCACATTGTGCCTCATTCTTGGTTGTAGGAGGGGCCAAATGTAGCAACTTATTCTTCACCTTAGAAGGAATATCTCAACAGGCCCCACACCACTGGACCCCTAGAAATTTTACTGAGATTGAACTTCCCTGAATTTTAGTTGGATTTATTTTTTTTTCTATCATCCTACATACAAACATCTCACCAATAAGTTCGCTATTTCTTGCTCACTGGATCCAATGAACACAATGTCATCAATGTACTGGACCAGTGTGTTATCTTGCAGAAGGAAAAAGCAATCCAGTTCTCTCTGAACAAGATCATGACACAAAGCTGGAGAGCTGATATACTGCTGAGGTAGGACAGTAAAGGTTTATTGCTGGCCTTGCCAGCTGAAGGCAAGTTGCTTCTGATGGGCCTTACATCAGCAGAGAGTGAGTGTCCAGTAGTCCCCAAAATATCTGATCATTTCCCTGTCTCCAATGCACAGTTACCCTTTTAAAAGGTCAGAGGTCTCCTTGGGGAAGGATGTGAGAAGGATTCACTGCATAAATTGTCGGTAATGTAGTGGTATCCTTCCTTAAGGGGACCTGGACTTCCCTTCATTCAAGGGGTTCTGGGTCTGTAAACTGGTTCAAGTCTGGAAATTGATTGAGGGGCTGTGATTCTTTTTTTTTTTTAAAAAAAAATAATAATTCAAATTAATCTTCTGTGGTTTCGACCTAGAAGTTTTCTGCTTATATAAATTATGCAGTAAGCTTCCTATCAATTTCACTTATAGGATCACTGTGATTAATTAGCCAATGCCAGAGCTCTACACAAGTCAGATTATTCTAATTATCAGTTTCCCTCTGCTATCCATTACTGTAGCTACACCCATCTTGCCTTTGATGATTGAGTGCTGCCATTTGGCCCTTGCTACCTGGTAATCTAATTATTCTCATTGTATTTGAATTTCGTAGTTGAGTTACTGAGATTCCCACCGTTAGATCTGACATACAGAGAAGAGCAAGTACAGGACTCTTCAAAGATGCAGGTGCTGCCTTAACAAATCTATTTCAAAAGGCACTGGTCAAGGTTATATCTTCTGGACCCTCTCAGCTGGGATGAGTAGGTCTAAAGTGACTAATCCACTCCACCACGCCAATCTCCCTAAGCCTTTGGATCACTTCCTCAGACATTTTCAGCTCACTCACACTGGGCCATCTTTTAATCCATATTTCAGCCACAAGCTAATAAACTGTTAGAACTTTTTTTAACTCCCCGAGCTGCAGCATTAAATGCAGAGTCCCTACTTAATGGGCCCAAATCAATAAATTCAGTGTCATTCAACTCTATGTTCCTTTCACCATTATCCAACACCCTTGATATCCATTCCCATGCTTGTTCTCCAGATTTCTGTTTATATAAATTTGAAAACTCAAGCAGTTCTTTTCGAGTGTAGCACACCTTCGCATAGGTCACATTCTTAGCCTCACCTCTAGGGGTCCACCGAGACTTTAGTCTAGTTATAGGACTAGGAGCAAACAGGGATGTTGGGAGTGGATCCTGAGGAGAATCAACATTATCTTGCCTGGCAACTGCCTCAGGAAAGGCCATCACTGTTGCCTCAGGCAGCACAGGGTTTATCTCTTCAGACAAAGGTAGAAAGGCCGATGGCAGCATGGGTTGGGAGGGGATGTTGCCACTACTGGGGATGGGAAAGCTGTTTCTTCTGGTAAAAAAATATTCATCAGAATTTACAAACTCAGTGTCCCTGGCTTCATCAGGGTCCTTTCACATGGTCCCATTCCAAGTTGCTGGGTCACATTCTTTTCCAATCAATGCCCTCACTTTAACAGTAGACACCTGATGAGGCTGTGCATACACCTTTCATTGCAGGTCAGCCACTTGCATGATAAGAGATTGTGTCTGCCTTTCCACAGTTTTGGCTCTTTCTTTACAGGAGATAAGGATCTCACTCGGGGTAATCTTAGCAGATTTGAGGCTCAGTATCTGCTTCTGAAGCCGGGAGATTGAATCCCTGAGTTCATCATTTTACATTACTTGGTCCTCTGAACTTAGGAGCAGCCAACCAGCTTCATTATGTTCCTTGGTTCTTCACTTATGGTCAAAGGTATTATGTATAGAGTCATTAAACTCTTTACCTCTCATGCATGATGAATCAGGAATGACAGATGCATTTATTTTGCATATCTCTCTAAAGAGTTCATGCCAGCCGGGCGCGGTGGCTCACGCCTGTAATCCTAGTGCTTTGGGAGGCCGATGCGGGCAGATCACTAGATCAGGAGATCGAGACCATCCTGGCTAACACAGTGAGACTCCATCTCTACTAAAAATACCAAAAATTAGTCAAGCATGGTGGCCGGTGCCTGTAGTCCCAGCTACTTGGGAGGCTGAGGCAGGAGAATGGCATGAACCTGGGATGTGGAGGTTACAGTGAGCCGAGACCACGCCACTGCCCTCCAGCCTGGGCAATAGAGTGAGACTCTGTCTCAAAAAAAAAAAAAAAGTTCATGCCAAAGACTATTGGTGTTCTCCATACTATTAGAAGTAGAGCCTTAGTATTTTGGGGTCTAATCATATTTATCAGACAACTCTAGAAACCCCAAAACCAATCAAAGAACTCCATCCTTAATGTTCTGTTCCTCTAGAACCACTCCTGATACAAAAATCTGTATTAGTCAGAGTTCTTCAGTGGGACAGAACTGATGGAATATATATATATATATATATATATATGAATTTATTGTCTTAACTCACATGATCACAAGGTCCCACAATAGGCCATCTGAGGCTGAGGAGCAAGGCGAGCCAGTCCGAGTTCCAAAACTGAAGAACTTGGGAGTCAGGTATTCCAGGGCAGGAATCATCCAGCACAGGAGAAAAATATAGGCTGGGAGGCTAGGCCAGTCTCTCTTTTCACATTTTTCTGCCTGTTTATGTTCTAGCCATGCTGGCAGCTGATTAAGTGGTGCCCACCCAGATTAAGGGTGGGTCTGCATTTAACAGCCCACTGACTCAAATGTTAATTTCCTTTGGCAACACACTCAGACACACCCAGGATTAATACTTTGTATCTTTTAATCCAATCAAATTTACACTCATATTAACCATCACACAGCCTTTTGCACCCATACTTGTGGCACCCAAGTTGTTGTCAAGCATCCAGGAGAAATAAGGTCACACAAGTGAATTTAAGATGCTAAATACAGAAAATTTCATTGCTGATGAAAGTGGCTCTCAGTGGGAAGAAAGCTGAAAAGGGGACAGAGAGGGAAGATAATCTTCCTGGCCAGACTCCTCTCTGAAGCTATGCTGTCAAACTGTCCCTCTGAAGTCAAGCCACTTCTCTCTGACACCCAACTGTAGTCTCCAGTGTCCAGCTGCTTCTCCTCTCTCTGCCGGCTAAGCCTGGGTTTTTTCTGGGAACAGAATGGGAGAGGGTTGGGCTAGGATGGGAAAAATTCAACATTTGAGCATAAAAGCAGGGACATAAGTTCTCATTTTGGGCCATGATGTCAGGCTTTTCAGTTTGAGAGTAGGGCCCTCGCTAGGGACCTGCCTCTTTCTGCCCAGAATTTCCCTGCTTCCTGTGCCTATCAAGGGCATCTGGAGTCATCAGAAAAGACTTCTGCAACCTGTGTACAACATACAGCAGTATTTCTTAATTTCTTTGACTCCTGTATATTGTTAGAACCTTTTAGCTATTTCAAGCCAAACTTGGCAAAAATAAATCAAGAAAACAGCAAGACAATGGTTGCTGCCCTTTTATAACAGAGTATTGGCCCACATATTTTAGGATTGTACAATTTTTTTTTTCAATATTAGAATGAGAAAATAAACTACAGCATCACTTAAAGATTTCACCTCAGGAACTGAAAATATCAACCATCATAAATACATAATTTCATCACAAAACAAAATTCCATTCCAAACAACATTTCCATGTCAAGTTCAATTTGTACCTTCCACCTACCTTAGGCTAATAAAGAAGGACTTCCTCTGGGAACCACTATGTACTGTGCAATTATGTCATAAAATGAATACCCTGTCTGTAATCAAATCACATTTTCCTCACATCTGAGGCTGACAGGTAACCCGCTGATTATACCTATGTACTCTCATTGCAACACAAACTTCTGTCACCATGGCTACCACAGGTCAGGCAAGAATGCCTAGGTGGTACTAATACTAGAAATGGCTGGTGTTTCATGAGCACCTGCAAGGTATTAGGCTCTGCAGTAGGAGGCTTTTCAACATTTGTATTTAACCTTCCCAATTTAGTATTGTTTTTGCAGTATGTAAATGAGAAAATTAAAACTTGGGAAGGTAAAATAATTTGCCCAGAATAGACAGCTATTAGATGGCAACATTGGAATTGAAATGCAAATCTTATTTCCAAATCTAGGAATTTCTGCTATAACTATTGCGTATAAAGGTAGGTGACAGAATCATTGGAAGTAGAATAAGTGGAAAAGGCCTTATTTTATGCTCCAAATATTATGGCATTCATTTTTGGTAAGTCACTTCAAGGCCGTCACTTCTATTATTATTCTTTTTATTATTAACAAGTCTTATAATATTACTACCAGGTTTCTGGCTTGGGTGGCTGGATTTGCAAATATAGGTAGGATGTTCATTCAGTGTAAATATATTTGAATATATTAAACTTATGGTACTTGTTTGATATCCATTTTATCTTCTAATCCAGTGGCAAGAAAACTGCAAGCAAGCAACAGCCAGGTACATTGAGAGGACAGTGCCTTTTGACAGTACTCTATGTAAACACAGAAATTCTATGGTAGCCTTTTAAAATGTGTTTTGAGAATCAGAGTGAGTCACTTTAAAGGGATAACCTTAATCACTTTTTATACCTGCCAGCTGGAATCTTAACTGGAAATTCTGCAGGAAGACAATGACTGACTGCTAATGCTTTCAGTTGTTGATGACCTAAAAAAATTGCTGTATCATTCATTCTTAAAAGATTATTACTATAACTGTATTGTTTTAGTGGTGTGAAGGTACGTTTCCTATTTCTTGTGATTTATAGCTCTGTATTCCCATGAATGTAGCGATTTTCCACAGGCAAATGTGCAATGGAAAGGAAAGGATTAAATCAACGTTGGTTCTTTGTCACGTGAAGTAACTTTTATCTGTGCAGTTAATAATTCCTTTTTTTGGTAATTATTTTACTCACTTGCTTCTATATTGTTACATAATAGGCTGATGATTTCCAATTATATTTCCCTTTATACACTGCAGGCAACTCTCCAGCGTAGAGAGAGTGATTCATTAAAAACAAAAATGCAATGCACACATGTGTAAAATTATAATGTGGATATAAATTAAATTATCAAAATTTGAAATCATAGAAATCTGGATGTTTATCTCTGACTACTTTGCAATTCACTTTGAAAATACAAGATTTTTTGATAGTAAAAAAATATGAACTAGAGTTGCATTTTTTTGAATTGGCAGAACACAGAATCTACACCATTCTATAAATAATTCTAAAAAAATTGGATTAAACATAAGTAAATAAACTTTTTAAAATTATAACTTTTACAGCATATATACAGACTAAATTTTTAAGCCTATATTTTAATATAGCTAATATATATGTAGGGGCTTTATAAATATAGTTTTAAAGTGTTAAAGCCTGTTCAACTCTATGTAAGAACAATTTTATCTTATTTAAAATATATTTACAGGACAGCTTTGGCCCTTTTGAGCTCAAAAAATTAATATTTCCAATTTAAATACCTTTTATCTTTTTTTTATAACAACAAAAACATATCTAGTCATCAACTTTTCATACTGACTCACAACATGGTTTCCTTAACAAGTTCATTTGAAGGTCATAGATGTTTTGCTTTCCAAATATTTCAATCTCATTTGATTGCACATTTTAACAGAAGTTTAAGGTGACATGAAGAAAATTTTATATAAACTGCAGTCAATTTTGCATGGCAGAAAATATATGTTATATTAAATGTAATGGCTTAATGTTTTCCATGTTTTATTCCGTACATTCATGTGAAATGTCACATTTCAGATAGTATTATTAAAACATTCTCTTCAAAATAGAAAACCTAGATTGCACATGTGATATGCAATATTCAACTTGAAAAAGATACATGAATGATTTTTGATTGGGTTACTGTCTCAATAGCAGAATGTGTATTATGTGCACAACACAACACTTAATTAACATTTTACTGTGGTAAATGAACGCAATCCTCCTAAAAATTACCTTCAGGGATTTAAAGCACTTGGTCTTTAAGTTTTCTGGGTCACAGACTCCTTAAAGGAGCATTTCTGACAATGCTATTCCCAGATATATAGGCACCACCTTATGTACAATGGCAAAGATTTCCAGACCACCTGGGGACTATATATCATAATGATGAATATTTATGTGTCTGAAAAGAACAGACATCTCTTGGGTGCTTTTAGCTTTTCATCCTATGAATCACATTTGGGGGCAACCACAATTATATATTATATATATAATATAAATACGTTATGCCATGGATAGTCTCAACTACGAAAGACAAAAGAGTCTCCTGCAAAATAGAAGCAAACTGAAAGTACTTTCTGCTTCATTGGATTGATTATATTCAGACTCCTTCCTCAACTTTTATTTCTCCATGCCAACCTTCTGGAAACATTACAGGAGAAATAGCCCTTTTGTTTGCAAAAGGTGTGACAGGTTTTCTAGGTTACTTGATGATAGTGCGCTTTAGTTATGCCATTCTCCCAAGACAAATTGGCCTTTATTTTTGTCTTAGAAAAAAGAAAGAAAAGGGAAAAGTGTATTACTATCAAATGACATAATAATTTTTATTTAAATTAGCAAAAAAACAACATTGAAATGAGAAAATATGAGCTTGTTTTTATATTTTCACCCAAAGTTGCCCTTAGCATTCTTTAAAGCAATATAAATACATTTTAGAAGGATATGCAGTTACATTAATAAGATTAGTTTCATTGTTTCTAGCATCATTTTTAAGGTGACCAAGTCAAATGCCTTAATTTAAATATCTTTATCAATCAATAAGGTATGAAGAGCAAGACTTTATCTGGTAACTACTTCCCTAAATTAGTTAAGATGATTTTGCAACTGCTAATTAAGTGCACAGAAGGTGCCAGAAAGTGTGATATTCTTCCAGCCTTCAGAGAACTTAATCCTATGTTTTGATAAAATATGCACATATTAATAATTACTGAAGTACAAGACAGTAAATCCACGACCTTCTCATCTTACTTATGAGACCCACACATAAAGTGAGGTGAATTCCTAAATGTTAATTTGTTATTGCTGGTTGGAGAAATAAAAAATAACAATTAAAGAAATGTGTATGTGTGTAATTTATATGTGTTTTAACATGTGAGCTACTTTGTACTTGTAGTAATTATTTTTTTTATTAAAAAATCAGGGAAACATATTTCAATGTATTGCAAAACAGTAAGTGTGGGTTATTAAATTTTAAATATCCTACCCATTACATTGACTTCATACTTTCTGGATTTTTAACTGAGGTCTATGAGTGTTCTTCAGAGTATCTGTAAATTCTCTGATATTTTAATTAAAAATGTGTGTGCATGTGAATGTATATGTTATTTTTATGGAAAAAAAACTAGCTTTCATTAGCTTGTAAACAGTATCTGTGACCCAGAAAATGTCAAGGGGTTGGTACATTATCTGTCCTAATTATTCATTGTAAACTTTAAAACAATGACTCTGAAACATTGATATGATTATTTATTCCCAGAGAGTTAGCATGAGATAATAGACTAATTAAAATCTCTTTTTGCTGGAATCAAATTACTGATATGTTCAATGTAGAAAACAAATATTAGCCCATAGCAACCTGAAAACAAAGTATTTCATGAACTGAATAATGCAAAAGAAGAGAATTATAAGTCAAATATGATGAAATTCATTTAAAGTAGTGCTTTCCATGAGAAGAGCCTTATACATGAACACAATTTCAAAATATTTCATGCAATTTCTATTTCTATTGGAATCAGCTTTCTGTACCCTTTAGATAATGTTGTGCCAATTAGTTAACCAGTATCATCTAGGAGGAAGTTAAGTGTGAAATTATTGGAGATAATTTATTGTGTAGAATTTGTTCTTCACTTGTTATATTATTAAAATATGCAAATAAAACTATGTTTTTAAATAATGATGACATATATTTATGGTTTCCAGATATGTTATAGGATGACAAGCTAAGTGTGAATTTCAAATAATGAATAATTTTTAGCATAACTATGTCCCAAATATCGTATGGAACATACTTATCCTAAAAAAAATTTGTCATTCATCTGAAGTTGAAATTTAACAAAGCATGCTATACCTTTATTTGCTAAATATGACAATCTTGTATATATATCAAATATTAAAAATTTCAGAAGCAACAGAAAATAGCAAAAATTACACTAAATTTTCAGATGGGCAGTTTAAGAAATAAATTCTCTTGAGAATCAATATTATCTTATCAAAACATAAAAATAAATGCTTTCTATCTCTTCAACTGAATAACAGATTAATATACAGAATTAAAAAGTCATTACAAAATTAAATTTTAAATAAAGGAATGTACCATTATCTTTGATTATCACATTTAATAGAGACTCTGTATCTTTTATATTATAAAAAAAGATGCCCTCTACAAATGAAATAGTTTCCAGGATTGGAGCAACTGTATCGAGAAATGTTTACAGTAGGCAGAATGTATAAAACAATGACTAAAGTGTTGGAGCATAAAAAGTTATTGATGTGATTTGGTTCTGTGTTCCCACCCAAATCTCATGCTGAATTGTAATTCCCAATGTCGGAGGTGGAACCTGGTGCAAGGTGATAGGATCATGGGGGTGGTTTCTAATGGTTCAGCACCATCCCTCCAGTACTGTCTTGTGATAATAGAGTTCTCATGACATCCAGCTGTTTAAAAAGTGTGTGGCACCTTCCCATTCATGTTCTCTCTCTCTTGCCAGCCATGTGAAGACCATGATTGCTTCCCCTTCACTCTTCCACCATATTGTAAGTTTCCTGAGGCCTCCCCAGAAGCAGAAGCCTGCATAGTCTGCAGAACTGTGAGCCAATTAAAACTCTTTTCTTTATAAATTACTCTGTTCCATGTATGTCTTTGTAGCAATATGAGAATGGACTAATACAGTTAGTTATTAAACATGAATTTACCATAAAACTATCCTGTAGTCATAGGAGAGTAGTCATAGAACTGTCCTGATGCATGTATGTAGAGAAAGAAGAGAATATACATTGGAGGAAGAAACGTTGAAGGGCACTTGAAAATTAAAAAAGAGAGAAGGATAAAGGGTAAAAGAAAACCTTGGTAGTAAAAGGGCAAGATAAAATCAGAAGTAGATGTGAATGGAAGCAAAGAGTTAAACTAGCAAGTTGGATTGAGACTGTTCTATTTGGAAAAGAAAAATAAATGTAATTTATAGAGTTTGTCCAAGTTGAAGAGCCCGTTGAGAAAGGCAGGCTAAAAGGTGAGCAAGGGGAGGAGGAAATATTCACGCAGATCCCAGATAGGTTGTATAAGTTAGCAACAAAATGTATAATTGCAAGTCATACAGTCAAAGATATAGTTGTTAGGAGGTAGATTCTGAGTGAGTGATGTGATGAGCTGAATGTATCATACACAGTATCAGTTGTTGGAAATACTTTAGTATGTCTATGTGAATATAATGACTAATTAGTGCTTGCTATTTGTGTTTATCAAATAATATTGTTTATTGGAAAATGTAATGATATGAGACTTGTCTAAATGGCATTTGCTTACTGTCTTGCACACTGTTTGGGTAAAAGAAGGAGTGAAGCAGTTTCACATCATTACATAGCATGTGGAATGGAAAAATGTTCACATCATTACATAGCATGTGGAATGAATAGATGAATGAGAGAAAACAAACTCGTAGATATTCACAAATATTGTACTGAAGCAACTTCTTTTCCCAAATAGTTAAAGAACTTGTTCTTTGGCTGGAAGGTAGGAGAAAGAGGAGGATAGAGAGAGATTTGTTAAAGGATATAAAATTAGAGCTAGATAAAATAGATAAGTTCTAGTGTTCTATAGCACTGTAGGATGACTATACTTAACAATAATACATAGTTTCAAATAAGTGAAAGAAGGATGTGAAATATTCTGAACACAAAGAAGAGGTAAAATATTTGAGATAATATACATGGTAATGATACTGGTCTAATCACTATGCATTATGTTATCAAAACATCACTATGTACCCCATAAATATGTAAAATTAGTATATGTCAATTAAAAATTAATCAGATGCCAAAAAAGAACTTGTTATATTTAATAATCTAAATTATTAAAAGATAATATTTAATAATCTATAGTATTAAAATTAATCTGCTTTAGTCAGTAAGAAAAATT
This sequence comes from Trachypithecus francoisi, assembly GCF_009764315.1. Classification (NCBI taxonomy): domain Eukaryota; kingdom Metazoa; phylum Chordata; class Mammalia; order Primates; family Cercopithecidae; genus Trachypithecus; species Trachypithecus francoisi. Next base: position 54,567,596 of record NW_022681458.1, on the reverse strand, counting down.
AGTTGTTTTTAAAATGAAAAAGTCTCTGCTCCTTGATATCAATTTCAAGATTCAGTGCCAATATTCATGAATAGGAATACAGATGTATAAACTAAGTAGGTCTTCAATATAGTTAGAGCATTTCTGCAAATCACATTCAAATGGTAAAGTATGGTAAACTCTTTTAAATTCTATGGGAAATAAAACTTTTTTTTAAAAAAAGAAGTTTGTTATAATTTTCAAAAGAAGGAAGAGGCATATAGAAACCCATACTGAGGTAATTATGAAGAAAATACAAATCATTTAGAATTAATAGGTTCTTGAAGAGCTCATAATATTTTGAAGACCAAGAATAAATGCCCTTCTATTCAGATTCCTAGAGCTTCCCAGCTGGTTGTAACACATATTCATTTACATTAGTTGTTTTTAAGATATTTTAATCTTTTTTTAAGAAGTTATTTCTATTGGGAGTGCTGCAATTCTAATTTAATTAATTTATACTAAAAACTGATTTATAAGAAAAAAATTAAGATACAAGGAGATATAACTTTATGCCCTCTAGACAGGGAAAAATTTAAGAAATCTGACAATATCAAATGTTGGAGAGTGTGTGTGGATCAAATTTGCTGTTGAGAGTGAAAATTTGTCTAACTATTTTCAAAACAATTCAACACTTTGTTGTACAAATATCTTTTGGAGCCATGATTTCTAAAAAATATTTGTTCAAGTGCATGTAAAGACAAAAATACAAGAATATTTCAGCAGTACAGTTTGCAAGTGGAAAACATTGGAAGCAAACCTAATACTTTAAGATTGTGAAATTAACTTAAATTAAAGATTGTGATGTTTTCACAAAATGGAGCACTTCACAAGATTAATGAACTATAGTGTCATGAATGTTGTGATGTGCCACCACAACCCCAGTTTGTATCAAAACAGTTGATAGCTAATTGTTCTTGGGGAATTACCTTTGGTCAAAAATAGCTGCTTCATATATGGGCAGTCCACATCTAAGAGGTTACAAGAGTCTGACCACCTTACTTCTATCTGGGATTTTTCTGAAGGGTGCTCCAGCTTCAGAGCCTCCCTTGGATTTAGCCAAGGTCTCTCTTGCAACTGCGTTGTAGTTCATTGTCTCCTTTACCCAATCCTCCTTTCGTCATCCCTTACAGATGTGATTCTTGAGAGCACTTGCCAATAAATCACCTTCACACAAATTTTGTCTCAGAGTCTGTTTTCTAGGAGTCTGAACTAAGGAAGGTGATATGAAGAGGAGTATTAGAAACAGATTCTAAATGGAAATTTTGTAGCTGGGTCACCAGTTGGCTACTGGCAATGAAGACCTCATCAATGACAGAAACATTCCATGTGTATTCATCCAAGTCATACACTTTTTGGAGACATAATACAATGCAAACATCTATAGGAAACTTTTCCACAAGTGTTGTTACTTGTTATCAAATATCCTAATAATCTTTTCCATCTCTTTCTTCTTTTTAACTATAATGTCTATTTTACAATATAAGTGGGTATTGGCAAAATTTATAGAATTGGTATAATTGCCAGATTTATTGCTTATACTAGACAGAATGGAAAACTTCAGCTTTGACAGTGGCTATAACTTCACCTGGCCTGTCTTTTAACCTCTAGGAGAAAAAATGATTGCTTTGTTTACAAGATTTACCTTTGTTATGTCTTTTCTAAAACAATTTGAATGCAGGATAGAATAATTATTCCATCAATTATAATTCAAACAGTTATATAGAACAATTATTTTATCAACATATACAGGCAAATCCATTAAATGATGCTTCTTGGTTTAATTATATGGAAAGAAGTACTGCATCAATGACACTAGATGGAGTATTTATAGCACCAGGTATGATGTAGCAGAATAATTGCTAAATTTTGCTGGTTGTGAACAGAAAACAGTGTAAGTGATATACTGCAAATGCATTATCTCAATATTGGAAAGGTTTAGGGAAAAGTAATTGTAAGGACTATGAAATCAGATGGCTATTGAGATGGGGAGGGCTTGGGGAAAATCAATGCATGGGAGAAAGCACATTTATGGCCTGGCCCTAGGGCTATTTTACCTTGCTTTCTTCTCTGTCAGATACAATTTGGAGGAAACTGGACATTCTGCAGAATATCACATTGACCCACTGTGCCAATATAATGATGTTGATGATCATGTTAATCAATGCATCACAAATACTTTGGTAAGACACTTATAGTCAAGAGGATGGTAAGCCTTATGAAGATGTAGGGATCTACCGCAATTGTAAAACTTAACAAGGTTGGGAGAAATCCAATAGTCTTAAGGATTCAAGGCCATCCTGGAAAATACACTTCTTTATTTAAGTTCTTTGAACCACTCCTCCAGAATACCAGTGGGCCTCTTTTTCTGGGGTACTTGTATAAGAGAACGGTTAGTACAACAAACCATAGTCCCTACCTCTGCAGCTATTTTGAAGCTAGAATTGCTGCTCATTGTTTTCTCCTATTTTATACATTCTACATTTCCTTCCCCATCAGCTACCAACTGATCAGCTGGCCTCAGTGTCTTAGCTAAGGGTGTCAAGTCCTCACCCCTGAGAAGCCTGAGCCCCTAGTTGCTATACATTTCCAGCTACTAACTACAACTGGAATTTATGGTCAAACTTGGGCAGGGAAATAAGTGGCACCCAAGTAAGTTATCTAGCCAACAGTTTTTTTTTTTTCTTTTTCCGACCCACATTTTGAAAAGGAGTCCTACTTCTTCCTGATGATCAGGGTAGCTAACTCTTCCAAGATGGTGATGTCAAAAGGACACATCAGGATGAAGGGGTGCCCCACTGGCCACATCTGGCACAATTTTAGTATCATAGGAAATAACAATACTAACAGATTTTAGTTGAATAAGATTTCATGAATCGATATAGAAATCAGACAGAGAGAAAAAATATTTAAAATGACTTAAAATGTTAATGATTGAGGAACTGTTGTGTGGTGGTATATGGGAATTCTTTGGACTAATCTTGCAATTTGTGTGTACATTTAAAAATATTTAAAAATAAGATATTAAAAGGCTAACCTTTTAAAAGTGAGACATGGAAGTTTCAAAACTAAGATTCAAAACAACAAACTGAAATAAGTTAGATTTGAGTTGTCTAGACAAACACATGGGCCAGGTTCTTACTGACTTTTCAATGAACTTCTAAACAGGCACGGACATTTTGGTTGCCTATTGATAAGTAGAATTATTATGATCTGTGGTTTGGATTTACTTGCAGTCTCATTTTGGGGTTCTGGTTTCTAACTTATTTAAAACTGTAAACTCACCATGATTTATGACTTCTGATTCATATTGCCTAATTTACGACACTACATTGAATTCAGAATGCATGCTGTGATGCCAAATTTATTTTACTAGCTTCTTATTGAGTATTTAGGACTATGGAATTGCTTGAAGAAAAAAATAAATATAAACAACTATCAGGGGATATAAATGTCTTAGATGAAAATTGTCTAAAGAATTTAGAATTTTCTAGAGGAATTTGTTTAAACAAAACTACCAGCTTCATGAAATGATACACTTTAAAATAACAAATATAGAGTATCAGGAGAGTTACCACTTTCAGACTCTGAAGTGATTCTGATTAGGTCAAATCAGCTATGTGACAATTAAAGAAAAAAACTTAAATACCATAGATTATACTACTACCATATTAGTAAGATACGCCTAACAAGTTATTCAAATCATATTGCAGTCTTCAAACATAGAAACCATTCCATGTGTATTCATCCAAGTCATACATTTGTTGGAGACATAATACTATGCAAACATCTATAGGAAACTTTTCCACAGTTGTTGCTACATATTATCAAAGACCCCAATAATCTTCTCCTTCTCTTTCTTCTTTTTAACCATAATGTGTATTTTACAATGTAAGTGGGTATTGGCAAAATTTATAGAATTGGTATAATTGCCAGATTTATTTCTTATACTAGATAGAATGGAAAACTTCAGTTTTTGGCTACAACTTAACCTGGCCTGTCTTTTAATCTCTAGGAGAAAGAGTGATTGCTTTGTTTACAAGATTTACCTTTTTTATGTCTTTTCTGAAACAATGCGAATGCAGGATAGAACAACTATTCCATCAACTATAATTCAAACAGTTATGTAGAATAATTATTTTTATCAACGTATGCAGTCAAATCTATTAAATGATGCTTCTTGGTTTAATTATATGGAAATTTATATCAGCTAACTCTGAATTTATCACTTTGTAGATATGAAGCCAAAAAAGGGTAGAAAATCTAACATGGAGTCTCAGTGTGTGGCTCTGGGGTGGGGTCCACAACATGTTTCAAAAGGTCCATGAATAAGATCACCTGAAAAGCAATGAAAAGAATGTTTGGCAGGAAGCCAGATTTTTTTTTTTTTTTTTTTAAGGTTTTCATAGCAAAGCTAAGAAAAAGTAGCAATAAATGCTCTTAGTTTTAGGAAAAATAGACTAAAGTTTTAATTTATTTTTAGTAGTCAGTGTAATAGATTAATGGGGATGAAACTCAAACAAGAGAGGTCAAGGGAAGAGTTGGGGCAGAGAGGAAATAAAGACAATAGGAGTCAAAACTACTTTCCTCTAAGAATTGCTTACATACATTGACTAGTATCTTTTATAGGATTCTGTCAGCTAATTAGTACATATAATTCATCCATAAGTCTTAATTACTGAGTCATATTATTCTGAACTAACTTATTCTCCTTCCATGACCCAGTGCTATGAAAAACATAAATATATGGTTCACATCACCCTAATAAACATGAAAGGTAAGAAAACTGTTCACTAAAGGAAAAAAAAAAAACTTTTCAAGTAAGTTTCTATTGGGGAAATCAACCATTGAGAATGTAATCTGTATTAAAAATGTTCCTGAAAAGACGATTACACAGTAATTCAAAAAAATGTGTGTGTCTCATTATAGCATTTTGACCAGCTTTGATTTACAGAGGAGTTAACTAGTCAATCATAACAATAGTAGGAAGTGCCTCCTGATGAGAGACTCCTCCAGTGTTACTGTAATTTCTACAAAATGTTTCCTCTTTGATACTTCTTGTTTATGATAGATAGATTAAGACCATTCTTTGCACCAGGCATAACAAATAGAATTCCCTTTTTTATTTTCTAGTTTCTTAGAATAAAATATTTTAATAATATGCTTTGATTAATATATGCCATTTCATGAGAGGCAGTCTAATTTACTCATAAAATACTTTAGATTCTGTTTATGTATTAGTTTAACCTTTATTTCAGTTTCATGTTTTAATGATCTACTTATTTCTGTTTTCGCTTTTAACCAAAATCTAATTTTAGTTACACTTATTTATTCTTTTTAAAGATTCTACCACTGAATGGAAACATGGCATTGTTTAATTTTATTTTAAGTGGCAAACTTCAGTAGGGATTACACACTGGTAATAAACCCATCTGGGAAATGAAATTGATTGTGAAAACATCTCACCATTTCTTTAGGCCACTATCATTTAAATTATTCAAAGTGAGAATTTTAAACTGAACCATGTAGGTCCATTTTGAACTTTGTTTATAAGAGGGTGAAATAATCTGCATCTGTGAGCCAGGGACTATGTATCCTTAGTCCCTTAGTTACTCTTGTCCTCACTTGTCTCATTTACAGAGTGAGAAAATAGGAGTACATAATTTCCATGGTCCCTGAAACTCTGATCCTATGATTTGCTTTCTTTCTACTTCATGAGTGTGACTCCAATATGTACAGGCAAAAATATGTCAAGAGATATAGCCCTAAGTCTAGGGCCTTGTGAACTTTGAATCAGTTCAATGAATCAGTAAATGAAGGATACTTTGAAAGGAAATCAGCATAAATAAAGCATCCCTGTCTAAACCTGCTCTTCCGTTTGCTTGGAAATTTTTCCCCCCAGTTCTTCATATGGCAAGCTCCTCATCACTCTTACTGCAGATCCACTGTCACCTGACTCCTCTACACTCTCCTTTGTTGCCACCTGTCCCAGGGAAATAGTGAAAATGCTTTATAAAGTTTCAGTTCCCTGCATCCCCAAGAAAAATTATGTTTAGAAACCTTCTCCAAGAGATTTATTTTACTTATTTAGTTGTCCTAGTAATCATAAACACATTAGTTTGACATAATGAGTTAAACAGTGTACCTGAAGAAACTGAACATTCAAATATAATGAATTTAACTGATTAAAAGAGAGTGTTCTTTGGAGATTAAGCAATAATTGCGGATGTTTCATTTACTGCTTAAAATATTCTGATTCGAGAGACTTAAACGTTGAAAGCATTTGAATGGATTACTAAACATTGAGTTTAAAATATGCAAAAATAATTGATTATATTTTTGGCCCAGAATGAAGCATGTATAATAAAAGCTGAACGTATCAGCTAAAGCCTTACTAAAGGAGTAAATTTACCCTCATAAAATTGGGACAATCACTGTGATAGGGTTAGGATCCTATAGACTGTGAGTTTCCTTGTTTTTGATGATCTTGACAGTTTTGTGTAATCATGGCCAGAAATTTATACAATGTCCTCAATTGGTTTTGTCTGGTGTTTTCCTTATAATTAGACTAGGATTCCGGGCTTTTTGGAGAATGACCACAGAGGTGAAATGCTATTTTCATGTGATAGAGTTTTGCATTCTGTTTACCATGATTAGATATCACTCCATCTAATGGTCTAAAATTATGTTATACAGATTGCATGTTACTCATAGAAAAGTTTTTATAAGTTGATTTACCTAATATCTGTCTCCCACAAAATAAAATGTAAGCTCCATGAAAGCAAGTATTTGCCTGTCTTGGCCATCACTCTATCCCTGGAATAATGAAGAATGTCAAACACATAATAGGAATGTGATTAATATTTGTTGAGTGAGTGAATAAAAGAGCAAGATAATGTATCTTGGGTATAAGTAGCTGAATCCCATTTTAACTCCAGCTGAATGCTGTAGTCAATACACACTGTACTGTACCAAGGTACTATATGAAGTCAGGGTTCTCTAGACTTATAGAACTAATAGGATAGATGTATCTGTGCAGGGAAGTTTATTAGGAGAATTGACTCACACGATCACAAGGTAAGGTCCCATAATAGTTCATCTACAATCTGGGGATCCAAGAAGCCAGTCTGAGTCCTAAAACTCAAAAGAAGGGAAGCTGATAGTGCAGCCTTCAGTCTGTGGCCAAAGGCCCGAGAGCCCCTGGCAAATCACTGGTCAAGTTTAAGAGTCCAAAAGTTGAAGAACTTGGAGTCTGATGTTCCAGGGCAAGAAAGCACATAGTATGGGAGAAAGATGGAGGCCAGAAGACTTAGCCAGTGTAGTCTTTCACATTCTTCTGTCTGCTTTTATTCTAGCCATGATGGCAGCTGATTAGATTGTGTCCACCCAGATTGAGGGTGGGTCTGCAACTCCCAGTTCACTGACTCAAATGTTCATCTTCTTTGGCGACACTCCCACAGACCCATCCAGGAACAATACTTTGCCTCCTAAATCAAGTTGACACTAAATATGAACCATCACAAGTCCACCCCTTATCAACTTGAATCCATATACATCTCCTGAAATCATACATAATCTTCAAATAAAGATGATAGTAAGATCATAATTATACTTTATGTAATACAGCTATCTTTCCGACAACCAGGAACACACCAATAGCCAACCCAAATGCTATTTCATAAAGATAACAGCACTTAAATGCTGACAGGAAGTCAACAAATCTCATGCCCCATGATAAAGAGAAAAGAAAAACAATCAAATGAGGACATTTTCTTAATACAAGTGTATACATGCACAAACATGTTCTTTACAAAATAAGGAGGAAATACTCGTGAAGGTTATACTCCTGGTTTCTGCAAATAGTCATGTTGTCATAGCTGGTATTGATGACTACCTTCTTCTAGTACCCATTCTGCATTCCCATTGCCTTCAGCAAGCACCTCAGCCTCAGCAGGTCATGGTGTTTTACCTGGTGGAATGACCCAAACCTTCATTCCTGAAGGGTCTGGGCCATTTGTAGTCCTGTCTGGATTGGGCTGTTGTAGTTTCTCATTTATCTTAATCACAGGGCATGGTAATACTAAAAGATGCCTAATGGATCTCCTGTATTCCATGCATACTCTTCCTTATCCCCATTGTGTAGTAGACGACTAATTCATCTTGATAGTCCTGGTCAGTCACCTCAGGCAACACTGTAACTCCCTTCTTAGCCTTTTGACTTAGAGATAGGAGGAGCCCAAAGTTTCCAGATGCCAATCTTAACTTCCAGTTTAATGGAATCATTGTGTCTCCTGGTGGCAGAGATTTTCCCTCCAAAACTAAGACCCCTAGGCCAGCAGAAAGTAATGCTGTGGGAACAGGTAGCAAAAATTTTGGTAGTGGATCACTAGGGGCGATGGTGAGTGGTGCCACTTCCATTTCCACCCCTTGAGTCCTGGACCCATGAATCCTGCCTATGGGAGAAACGGTACCATATATTGGATGCAGATTCAGAGCATACATATACAGCCTTCTGGAGAACTTTGCCTCAACCCTGCAAAGTACTGACAGCTAGTTGGCATTGTAATTATGACTTCAAAAGGCCATTCCACCCTTCCATCAATCCAGCTGCTTCAGGATGATGGGGAACATGGTAAGACCAGGGAATTCCATGATCACAAGCCCACTGCTACACTTCTTTAGCTGTAAAATGAGTGACTTGGTCAGAGGCAATGCTATGTGGAATGCCATGATGGAGGATAAGGCATTCCATGAAGCCGGGGATAGTAGTCTTGGCAGTAGCATTGCATTCAGGATAGGCAAACGCATATCCAGAGTAAGTGTCTATTCCAATGAGGACAAACCACTGCCCTTTCTATGATGAAAGAGGTCTAATATAATCAACCTGCCATCAAGGAGCTGGCTGATCACCCTGAGGAATGGCACCATATTGATGGCTCAGTGTTGGTCTCTGCTGCTGGCAAATTGGGCACTCAGCAGTGGCCATAGCCAGGTCAGCTTTGGGGAGCAGAAGTCCATGTTGCTGAGCCCTTGCATAACCTCCATCCCTGCCATCATGGCCAATTTGTTTACGTGCCCATTGAGTAATGATAGGAGTGGCTGGGGAGAGAGGCTGAGTGGTGTCCACAGAATGAGTCATCCTATCTACTTGATTATTAAAATCCTCTTCTGCTGAGGTATAGTAACCCTTTGGTGAGCTCTCACATGACATACACATATCTTCAGTTTTTGACCACTGGGAGAGGTTCATCCACACACCTCTTTCCCAAATTTCTTTGTTACCAGTTTTTCAATCAAGGTTCTTCCAAATCCCTGACTATCCAGCCAAACCATTGACTACAGCCCATGAATCAGTATATAATGGCACATCTGGCCACTTCCACTTCCAAGCAAAGTCCACAACCAGGTGCACTGCTCAAAGTTCTCACCACTGGGAAGATTTCCCTTCACTACTGTTCTTCGGGAACGTTTTAAAAAGGGGCTGTTGTGCTGCAGCTGTCCACTTTTGGGTGGTGCCCGCATATCTTGCAGAACCATCTGTAAACTAGGCTCTTGTATACTCTTGCTGTGTCATCTGATCATAGAGAACTCTGTATGAGGCCATTGATGCAGGCTGGGAGAAAGATGGCAAGGTGGCAGGAATGGAGACTGTGGGCATTCGAGCCACTTCCTCATGTAACTTACTTGTGCTCTCAGGACCTGCTCTAGCCCTATCACCTATATACCACTTCCATGTGATGATAGAATGCAACTGTGCATGGCCCATTTTAGGGCTAGATGGGTCAGAAAACACTCTTAAAAGGAGAGTAGTTATCTGCAGAAGACCTTGCTCCAAAATCCTAAAGGTCTCTGCTCTGATTCACTGATAGTGGCCTGTCAAAGGCTCAAAATGACATCCCTGTCTGTCACTGAGACCTCAAACACCATTGGATCTGCTGGGTTATATGGCCCAAGTGGCAGAGCAGCTTGTACAGTAGCCTGGACCTGTTGCAGAGCCTTCTTCTGTTCTGGACCCCACTGAAAACCGGTAGGCTTTCAGGTCACTCAATAAATGGACGAGAGTAACACACCCAAATGAGGAATGTTTTGCCTCCAAAATTCACATAGGCCAACTAGGCATTGTGCCTCTTTCTTGGTTGTAGGAGGGGCCAAATGCAGCACCTTACCCTTCATCTTAGAAGGAATATCTCAACACATCCCACAGCACTGGACCTCTAGAAATTTTACTGAGATAGAAATTCCCTGAATTTTAGTTGGATTTATTTCCCATCCTCCTGTACACAAATTTCTCACCAACAAGTCCAATGTGTTTGCTACTTCTTGCTCACTGGATCCAATCAGCATAATGTCATCAATGTAATGGACCAATGTGATGTCTTGTGGAAGGGAAGAGTCATCAGGATCTCTCCAAACAAGATTATGACACAGAACCGGACAGTTGATATATCACTGATGTAGGACAGTAAAGTTTATTGCTGGCCTTGCCAGCTGCAGGCAAATTGCTTCTGGTTGGCCTTAAGGACAGGAATGCAGAAAAAGGCATTTGCCAAATCAATGGCTGCATACCAGGGACCATGAGATGTATTTTGTTTAAGCAGTGAAACCACATCTGGTACAGCAGCTGCAAATGGAGTCACTGCTTGGTTAAGCTTACAATAATCCACTGTCATTCCCCAAGATGCATTCATCTTCTGCACAGGCCAAATAGGAGAGTTAAGCTGAGATTTGTTGGGAATCACCACCCTTGCATCTTTCAAGTCCTTGATGTGGCATTAATCTCTGTAATCCCTCCAGGGATGCAATATTGTTTTTGATTTACTATTTTTCTAGGTAGAGGAAGGTCTAATGACTTCCATTTGTCCTTTCCCACCAAAATAGCTTTCACTTTAACAGCAAACACCTGGCAAGGCCATGCGTGTACCTTTTGTTGCAGGTCAGCCACTTGTATGATAAGAGCTTATGTCTGATTTTCCACAACTTTAGCTCTTTCTGAACAGGAGATAAGTTATTTCTCCCACTCAGAGAAATCTGAGAAGATTTGATGCCTCTGGATCCAGGAAAGAGAATCCCTGAGTTTATCATTTTCTTTCATCACTTTATCCAGTTAACTTAGGAGCAACCAACCAACTTCATTATATTTGTTGGTTCTCCATATATGGTCAAGTGTATTATGTATAGAGTTACTAAACTCCTTGCCTCTCATGAGGGGTGAATCAGGACCATCAAATGAACTTATTTTGCATAACTCTCTAAACAGTTCTTGCCAAGGACTATCAGTGTTCTCCATAATATTAGAAAGAGACTCCTTAAAATTTTGAGGTCTAATCACATTAAGCAGCAGTATTAGTCTGTTCTCAAACTGCTAATAAAGACATACCTGAGACTGAGTAATTTATAAAGTAAAGAGGTTTAATTGACTCACAGCTCCACATGGCTGGGGAGGTCTCACAATCATGGTAGAAGGAGAATGAGAAGCAAAGTCATGTTTTCCATGTCAGCAGGCAACAGAGAATGAGAGCCAAGTGAAAGGGGAAACCCCTTATAAAAGGATCAGATCTCATGAGACTTATTTACTACCAGGAGAACAGTATGAGAAAAATTGCCCCCATGATTCAATTATCTCCCACTGGGTCTCTCCCACAACATGTAGGAATAATGGGAGCTATAATTCAAGTTAAGATTTGGGTGGCGACCCAGCCAAACCATATCAGCAGCCAACTCCAGAAGCCCTGAAACCGGCTAAATAAATTATCCTTAAGATTCTGTGGCTCTAGAACCACTCCTGGTACCAAAATCTGTATTAGTCAGAGTTCTCTAGAGGGACAGAACTAATAGGATAGATGTATGTATGAAGGGGAGTTTATTAGGAGTATTGACTCACATGATCACAAGGTGAAGTCTCACAATAGGCTGTCTACAAGCTGAGGGACCAGGAAGCCAATCTGAGTCCCCAAATCTCCAAAGTAGGGAAGCCAATAAGGCCCGAGTGCCCCTGGCAAATCACTGGTGTAAGTTTAAGAGTCCAAAAGTTGAAGAACTTGGAGTTCATTGTTTCAGGGCAAGAAGCATCCAGCATGGCAGAAAGATGGAGGCCACAAGACTTAGCCAGTGTGAACTTTCCAGGTTCTTCTGCCTGCTTTTATTCCAGCCATTCTGGCAGCTGATTAGATTGTGCCAACCCTGAGGGTGGGTCTGCACCTCCCAGTTCACTGACTCAAATGTTAATCTCCTTTGGCGACACCCTTACAGACACACCTAAGAACAATACTTTGCGTCCTTGAATTCAATCAAGTTGACACTTAATATTAACCATCAAATCAGGAAGATCAGCATTTGCTCAAATTCATTTATGAAGATCTGGCATGTATCATTTGGGAGTTGTATCAAATCAGTATTCAATCAGAACATAGAAAACAGAGGCAATTTAATAGCAGGGATTAGCTACTAAGATGTTAGAAGGTTGAAAAAGCCAAATCAAGGAAGGAAAAATTAGGAACAGCAGGATGATGCTACTCCCTTAAGCTGAAGAAGAATGAGGGACAAGTTCACAACCCAGAGCGTGTGATGATTGTGCTTCTGGAGTTAAGTTGCCTGAGAGGAAATGGCACTTGCCTGTATTGCTTTTTCTGCTTCTCTAGTAGCCACTGCTAGAAGCACTAACAGAGCTGAAGAAACAAAAAAAGGCCTTGTCTTTCTTCCTACCTTTCAATCTCCTTTAGTGCTTCTCATTGACAACAGGTGACTAACAGGCAGCCTTCAGGCAAGGGAATCCAGGGAATGTATTCACAGGCTTCTCATGCCAGGAAAAGAGAAGAGTTGGTTGAGAGACACCAGTCACATTGAGCAAAGGAGGAATGACTGTAATATAGTTGAGATTTTAACAGTCAATAAGATAAGTAAACATTTACTAAAAAACTATTATGAAAACATTTAAAAGTTATAAACAAAGCATTGTGCTACATGTTTGGAAAACTCAAAATGTATAAGAAATTAATACAAACCCTGGCCATTATGGAGGCTACTATAGTGAGAACAGACACATACCTAAGACATTCAAAGCAGGTGGTGATAAATATCCTAAGAATATAAACCAAGTAGTAACAAAGGACAAAAAAAAAAAAGGACATTAACTTTATCCAGATGTTTCCCCAGTTAAAGTTAATGACTTTCTTCTTTGTCCTTAGTTACTGCTTTGTTTATATTCTTATTAGGATATTTTCAACCCCTTTGTGCTTCACTTTACTCCTTTGTAAAATAACAGTGAAAATAATAGCACCGACTTCAACAGATTATGAGAGTATGACGGAGCCATCCATCGAAAGCTGAAAGTAAAATATTACAACAATCTTCAGACAAAATAAGGGCTTGTAAATATTTATTAGTTCCTAATAAATATCTTGATTGTTAATTAAAAAACAAAACAAAATGAAGAAAAGGAGTTGGGTACTTTCCAATGATCTATGTCCTTTTAACATAACCTGTGGACACATGCTTTGATTATTAGACACAAATATTCTATGTCCTTGGCAAGTATATCTTACTAGTGAAAAATAAATTTTACAAATCACAAGTTGAAGCTTGACATCTAATAAATAATTTACAAAAAATCTTAAGTATATTAAAAATTTAACTGTGATTGCTTTCAAGTGCATTTAATATTGTGGTTACCACAAATTTGGTTAAAGATGGAATAAAATCACTAATCAGTTGTTCTTTTGTCTATTAAGAACTTATGGAATTTTAGATACAATGCAGTCTTTAAGGGATTTTTTAAAAGTTTATGAACCACTGGAGAATACTAGACAGGAAGTGGCATGTTCTGACTTAATTTTTAATATGGTTAATAATAAAGGGAAAGGAAATTTATGGAGATTATTGTAAAACTACTACAATTATTCATACCAGAGAGGAAGTCAGGTGAAAAGTCGTTGAGTTTTGTGTTTTAAAGGCAGAGCAGACAGAATTTGCTAATGGATGGGGTGTGAGTTTGAAGGAAAATGGAATTCAAGGGTTAACCCCGAGGTTTTTGGCCTGAGCAATTAGAAGATGGAGGCACCAGATTTTAAAAGGAGAACATGGTTGAAAGAGAAATTTGGAAGGATGGCTTAGGATTTTAATTTTGAACTACTTGTGTTTGTTATACTATTTAATATCCAAGTGAAGATGTCAAGTAGGTATTTAAATATAGGGATCAAGTTGAGAGGCATGATCTAGGTCAGATATATACATATGAGATTTGTCCAAGCATAGATGACATTTAAATCTATATGGTCAAAAAAGATCGCCTAGGAAGTGAGTGTAGATAGAAAAGGTTAGATGATAAAGACTCCCTATCCCTGAAGCCCTTCAGTACCTATAAATGAAAGAGATGAGAAAAACTCAACTCAAAGGAATTGAGAAGGAGCAATTGGTAACTATAAGGAAAATCAGGGGAGTGTGGTGCCTCAGAATACAAGTAAAGAACATCTTACAGGGAGAAAGAAATGATCAGCTGTGCTAAATGCTACTAAGTCAGGTATAGGGTAGAGACAGAATTGATTATTAAATTGCAATGAGTTGATCATTAATGGTCTTGAGAAGAATGTTATTATAAGTTTTTTTTTTTTTTCTTTTTTTTTTTTCTTTTTTTATTTTTATATACTTTAAGTTCTAGGGTACATGTGCATAACGTTTATATCATGTATAACTCCCCAATGCAATCCCTCCCTCCTCCCCCCTCCCCATGATAGGCCCCAGTGTGTGATGTTCCCCTTCCCGAGTCCAAGTGATCTCATTGTTCAGTTCCCACCTATGAGTGAGAACATGCGGTGTTTGGTTTCTCTTCTTGTGATAGTTTGCTAAGAATGATGGTTTCCAGCTGCATCCATGTCCCTACAAAGGACGCAAACTCATCCTTTTTGATGGCTGCATAGTATTCCATGGTGTATATGTGCCACATTTTCTGAATCCAGTCTGTCACAGATGGACATTTGGTTGATTCCAAGTCTTTGCTATTGTGAATAGTGCCGCAATAAACATACGTGTGCATGTGTCTTTGTAGTAGAGTAATTTATAATCCTTTGGGTATATACCCAGTAGTGGGATGGCTGGGTCATATGGTACATCTAGTTCTAGATCCTTGAGGAATCGCCATACTGTTTTCCATAATGGTTGAACTAGTTTACAATCCCACCAACAGTGTAAAAGTGTTCCTATTTCTCCACATCCTCTCCAACATCTATTGTTTCCTGACTTCTTAATGATTGCCATTCTAACTGGTGTGAGATGGTATCTCATTGTGGTTTTGATTTGCATTTCTCTGATGGCGAGTGATGACGAGCATTTTTTCATGTGTCTGTTGGCTGTATGGATGTCTTCTTTTGAGAAATGTCTGTTCATATCCTTCCCCACTTTTTGATGGGTTGTTTGTTTTTTTCTTGTATATTTGTTTGAGTTCTTTGTAGATTCTGGATATTAGCCCTTTGTCAGATGAGTAGGTTGCAAAAATTTTCTCCCATTCTGTAGGTTGCCTGTTCACTCTGATGGTAGTTTCTTTTGCTGTGCAAAAGCTCTTTAGTTTAATTAGATCCCATTTGTCAATTTTGGCTTTTGCTGCCGTTGCTTTTGGTGTTTTAGACATGAAGTCCTTGCCCATGCCTATGTCCTGAATGGTACTACCTAGATTTTCTTCTAGGGTTTTTATGGTATTAGGTCTAACATTTAAGTCTCTAATCCATCTTGAATTAATTTTCGTATAAGGGGTAAGGAAAGGATCCAGTTTCAGCTTTCTACTTGTGGCTAGCCAATTTTCCCAGCACCATTTATTACATAGGGAATCCTTTCCCCATTTCTTGTTTTTCTCAGGTTTGTCAAAGATCAGATGGCTGTAGATGTGTGGTATTATTTCTGAGGACTCTGTTCTGTTCCACTGGTCTATTTCTCTGTTGTGGTACCAGTACCATGCTGTTTTGGTTACTGTAGCCTTGTAGTATAGTTTGAAGTCAGGTAGCGTGACGCCTCCAGCTTTGTCCTTTTGACCTAGGATTGTCTTGGCAATGCGGGCTCTTTTTTGGTTCCATATGAACTTTAAAGCAGTTTTTTCCAATTCTGTGAAGAAACTCATTGGTAGCTTGATGGGGATGGCATTGAATCTATAAATAACCTTGGGCAGTATGGCCATTTTCACGATATTGATTCTTCCTATCCATGAGCATGGTATGTTCTTCCATTTGTTTGTGTCCTCTTTGATTTCACTGAGCAGTGGTTTGTAGTTCTCCTTGAAGAGGTCCTTTACATCCCTGTAAGCTGGATTCCTAGGTATTTTATTCTCTTTGAAGCAATTGTGAATGGAAGTTCATTCCTGACTTGGCTCTCTGCTTGTCTGTTACTGGTGTATAAGAATGCTTGTGATTTTTGCACATTAATTTTGTATCCTGAGACTTTGCTGAAGTTGCTTATCAGCTTAAGGAGATTTTGGGCTGAGACGATGGGTTTTTCTAAATATACAATCATGTCATCTGCAAACAGGGACAATTTGACTTCTTCTTTTCCTAACTGGATACCCTTGATTTCTTTCTCTTGCCTGATTGCCCTAGCCAGAACTTCCAACACTATGTTGAATAGGAGTGGTGAGAGAGGGCATCCCTGTCTTGTGCCAGTTTTCAAAGGGAATTTTTCCAGTTTTTGCCCATTCAGTATGATATTAGCTGTGGGTTTGTCGTAAATAGCTCTTATTATTTTGAGGTACGTTCCATCAATACCGAATTTATTGAGCGTTTTTAGCATAAAGGGCTGTTGAATTTTGTCAAAAGCCTTTTCTGCATCTATTGAGATAATCATGTGGTTCTTGTCTTTGGTTCTGTTTATATGCTGGATTACGTTTATTGATTTGCGAATGTTGAACCAGCCTTGCATCCCAGGGATGAAGCCCACTTGATCATGGTGGATAAGCTTTTTGATGTGCTGCTGAGTCCGGTTTGCCAGTATTTTATTGAGAATTTTTGCATCGATGTTCATCAGGGATATTGGTCTAAAATTCTCTTTTTTTGTTGTGTCTCTGCCAGGCTTTGGTATCAGGATGATGTTGGCCTCATAAAATGAGTTAGGGAGGATTCCCTCTTTTTCTATTGATTGAAATAGTTTCAGAAGGAATGGTACCAGCTCCTCCTTGTACCTCTGGTAGAATTCAGCTGTGAATCCATCTGGTCCTGGACTTTTTTTGGTGGGTAGGCTATTAATGTTGCCTCAATTTCAGAGCCTGTATTGGTCTATTCAGGGATTCAACTTCTTCCTGGTTCAGTCTTGGGAGAGTGTAAGTGTCCAGGAAATTATCCATTTCTTCTAGATTTTCTAGTCGATTTGCGTAGAGGCATTTATAGTATTCTCTGATGGTTGTTTGTATTTCTGTGGGGTCGGTGGTGATATCCCCTTTATCATTTTTTATTGCATCTATTGATTCCTCTCTCTTTTCTTCTTTATTAGTCTTGCTAGCGGTCTGTCAATTTTGTTGATCTTTTCAAAAAACCAACTCCTGGATTCATTGATTTTTGGAGGGTTTTTTGTGACTCTATCTCCTTCAGTTCTGCTCTGATCTTAGTTATTTCTTGCCTTCTGCTAGCTTTTGAATGTGTTTGCTCTTGCCTCTCTAGTTCTTTTAATTGTGATGTTAAAGTGTCAATTTTAGATCTTTCCTGCTTTCTCTTGTGGGCATTTAGTGCTATAAATTTCCCTCTACACACTGCTTTAAATGTGTCCCAGAGATTCTGGTATGTTGTATCTTTGTTCTCATTGGTTTCAAAGAACATCTTTATTTCTGCTTTCATTTCGTTATGTACCCAGTAGTCATTCAGGAGCAGGTTATTCAGTTTCCATGTAGTTGAGCGTTTTGATTGAGTTTCTTAGTCCTGAGTTCTAGTTTGATTGCACTGTGGTCTGAGAGACAGTTTGTTATAATTTCTGTTCTTGTACATTTGCTGAGGAGTGCTTTACTTCCAATTATGTGGTCAATTTTGGAATAAGTGCGATGTGGTGCTGAGAAGAATGTATATTCTGTTGATTTGGGGTGGAGAGTTCTATAGATGTCTATTAGGTCCGCTTGGTGCAGAGATGAGTTCAATTCCTGGATATCCTTGTTAACTTTCTGTCTCGTTGATCTGTCTAATGTTGACAGTGGAGTGTTGAAATCTCCCATTATTATTGTATGGGAGTCTAAGTCTCTTTGTAGGTCTCTAAGGACTTGCTTTATGAATCTGGGTGCTCCTGTATTGGGTGCATATATATTTAGGAGAGTTAGCTCTTCCTGTTGAATTGATCCCTTTAGCATTATGTAATGGCCTTCTTTGCCTCTTTTGATCTTTGATGGTTTAAAGTCTGTTTTATCAGAGACTAGGATTGCAACCCCTGCTTTTTTTTGTTCTCCATTTGCTTGGTAGATCTTTCTCCATCCCTTTATTTTGAGCCTATGTATGTCTCTGCATGTGAGATGGGTCTCCTGAATACAGCAGACTGATGGGTCTTGACTCTTTATCCAGTTTGCCAGTCTGTGTCTTTTAATTGGAGCATTTAGTCCATTTACATTTAAGGTTAATATTGTTATGTGTGAACTTGATCCTGTCATTATGATATTAACTGGTTATTTTGCTCA
The DNA here is from genome assembly GCF_009764315.1 of Trachypithecus francoisi. NCBI lineage: Eukaryota > Metazoa > Chordata > Mammalia > Primates > Cercopithecidae > Trachypithecus > Trachypithecus francoisi. The sequence goes on along the minus strand of NW_022681458.1, from coordinate 54,548,956 downwards.
TTAGTTGATGCAGTTTCTTCCTAGCCTCGATGGTCTTTACATTTTGGCATGTTTTTGCAATGGCTGGTACCGTTGTTCCTTTCCATGTTTAGGGCTTCCTTCAGGGTCTCTTGTAAGGCAGGCCTGGTGGTGACAAAATCTCTAAGCATTTGCTTATCTGTAAAGGATTTTATTTCTCCTTCACTGATGAAACTTAGTTTGGCTGGATATGAAATTCTGGGTTGAAAATTCTTTTCTTTAAGAACGTTGAATATTGGCCCCCACTCTCTTCTGGCTTGTAGAGTTTCTGCCGAGAGATCTGCTGTTAGTCTGATGGGCTTCCCTTTGTGGGTAACCCGACCTTTCTCTCTGGCTGCCCTTAAGATTTTTTCCTTCATTTCAACTTTGGTGAATCTGGCAATTATGTGTCTTGGAGTTGCTCTTCTGGAGGAGTATCTTTGTGGCGTTCTCTGTATTTCCTGAATTTGAATGTTGGCCTGCCCTACTAGGTTGGGGAAGTTCTCCTGGATGATATCCTGAAGAGTGTTTTCCAACTTGGTTCCATTTTCCCCCTCACTTTCAGGCACCCCAATCAGACGTAGATTTGGTCTTTTTACATAATCCCATACTTCTTGCAGGCTTTGTTCATTTCTTTTTCTTCTTTTTTCTTTTGGTTTCTCTTCTTGCTTCATTTCATTCATTTGATCCTCAATCGCTGATACTCTTTCTTCCAGTTGATCGAGTCGGTTACTGAATAAGCTTGTGCATTTGTCACGTATTTCTCGTGTCATGGTTTTCATCTCTGTCATTTCGTTTATGATCTTCTCTGCATTAATTAGTCTAGCTGTCAATTCTTCCACTTTTTTTTCAAGATTTTTAGTTTCTTTGCGCTGGGTACGTAATTCCTCCTTTAGCTCTGAGAAGTTTGATGGACTGAAGCCTTCTTCTCTCATCTCGTCAAAGTCATTCTCTGACCAGCTTTGATCCGTTGCTGGCGATGGGCTGCGCTCCTTTGCAGGGGGAGATGCGCTCTTATTTTTTGAATTTCCAGCTTTTCTGCCCTGCTTTTCCCCATCTTTGTGGTTTTATCTGTCTCTGGTCTTTGATGATGGTGACGTACTGATGGGGTTTTGGTATAGGTGTCCTTCCTGTTTGATAGTTTTCCATCTGACAGTCAGAAGGACTGTCTGTTGGTCTGTTGGAGATTGCTTGAGGTCCACTCCAGACCCTGTTTGCCTGGGTATCAGCAGCAGAGGTTGCCAAAGATAGAATATTATTATAAGTTTTAAACCACACATATTTGTGGGCAATTATTTTTCTATAGAGGGGGCTATGATCTCCACAAATTCTTTTGTTGTCTTCAAATATTCTGAGCAAAATAATCTCTTCAGGCATTGCTACAGTTAGTATGCAAACTATGAAGACTTGAGCTGTTACATTTAAGATGCTGGTGTCAAAGAATAACCCTGTGTCTTAGACAAAGCTACATTAACATGGCTTGATTCTATCTGGCTATGTTATAGATTGCAGTAACATGAAGAAGAAATCTGTATCTCCCCTTTTACATAGAAGGGAAAAAACACATGTGTTTGAAGTCTGAAAACTGCCTTTTTTCAATTTGATATAAAAATTTTCTCCCTTTTAAGCTAATTTCCATATTAACTTTTGAGTTTTTATGATAGTTAATTCTATATATCAACTTGACTGAGCTAAGGGATGCCTGGATAGCTGGTAAGACATTATTTCTGAGTGTGTCTGAGAGAGTGAATCTAGAAGAGATTAACATTTGAATCTGTAAGCTGACTAAAGAAGATCACCCTGATCAATGTTAATGGGCAGCATCCAATGCACTGAAGGCCTGAATAGAACAAAAAGGCAGGGAAAGGGTAAATTTCTCTCTCTGCTTGAGCTGGAACATCATCTTCTCCTGTCCTTGGACTCAGATGGGGACTTACATCATTAACCCCCAGTTCTTGAACCTTTGGATTTGGAATGAATTACATCCCAGCTTTCCTGTTTCTGCAGTTTGCAGACAGCAGATCATGTGACCTCTCGGCTTCCAAATAGCATGATTCAAATCCTATAAAAGAGAGAGAGAACTATACATATATTTTTTTTGTTTCTCTGAAAAACTCTGATACAGTTTCTGATAGTTCAAATTTATACTCAATATTCCCTTGGCAACTATCATAAATAGAATTAGATATATACTTCTTTTCTAACAAGTAATTCAGACTTATACAAGTCTCACTTATGAATGTATGTTTAAAACAATTCTTAAGTACAACTTAAATAGTACACTTAAAAATAGAAGCAATATGTATATAGTATATTCACCACCATTAAACAGTTGACATATTGTGTAAAGCAGGTAGAAAGTTATATAAAACAAAAAAACATTATTTTACATTTAATTTTAAATTGCTATTTTATGTCAGGTTTCTAGTTGTCAAGAACTGTATTTATTTATTCAGAATATTGGTTCAAGATGGGCGACGAGATGCAGCCAGGTGAAACAACTACTACCGAAGGACTGAGATGACTGGTGCACCTCTTACAGATCTTCAGAGGGAAGGCACCGAGAGTGATTGGAGAAAAGACACAGAGGCTGGGCTGAAACAGGAGGAGGCTGAGAACCCTGCATGGGGCTACCATGCACCAGGACTTGTTCTGGGCCCCAGTGACTCCAGGGGAACGAGTAAGTTGAACTGGTAAGGAGCAACCTGCTCTCGCCATGAGCCTCTGGAATCCTGGCAGGTGGAGACACTTCAACCACCATGGACACTCAAGTTGGCAGTGAGAGGTGCTTAGAGGCATGATAAGGGCAGCAAGGCAGCTAAAGTAGAGCCCAGGGGGATTGGTGCAGGAGTGTCTGTAGTGGAGTACCAGGGAAGCCCATCTCCCTAGGCTCGACTTGGTCCCACAAGAGACTTTAGCCTTGGGGGAACTGTCAGACTTGAACTCTGCAGGCCACTCTTGCCCATTAGATGGGGTCAGTTTGTCCTGAGCACCCCTGTCTGCTGACTTCTCTTGGGGCTCCAGCCTTACTCTGCCTGCAGCCTTGGGTGCCCTGGGGGCCCACAACATAACCTCTTCAGGGGAAGACGATGGCTGAGTAGCAGAGAGCTCTGGCAGGGTGGCCCCTATGGCCATACATCAGCCTGCTCCCTCTCCACGTTGCAGCTTCCCTGAGGCCTATAGCAAAAACCCACATCGTTTTGCCTGCACATTTGTGTACTGGTGGATTTTGCTTCTTTGTCCTGCCAGTGCACATGTGTGCCTCCACCCTGCCCTGCCACAGCTGCAGTGGGAGTGCACTCTGCCCCCCTCCCTCTGTCAGACTACCACTGCAGTGGGATCCTTGGCAGACACAGAACCTGCCAGCCCCACCCCTACCAGTGTCCCACCCTTACACCAACACTGCTGTGTGAGTGAAACTAGGCACAGAGAACAGCAGAACCTCCCCCTCCCTGAGCAATTATCCCTGCCTACAGCCACAGAGAATGCACACGGACCTGTGCCTGACAGCACTCTCTCCTGTGCTACCACCATCACCTGTACAATCACATCCAAAGTCAGCAACAGGGCTACCCCCTCCCCTCAAAGCCATGCTGTCTCTGCCACTGTGGTGAATGGCCACATGGAGGCAGGCACCCTGGCACCTACTAGCAACCTGTTGCAGTTGACAAGCATGTACTTTGACACACTGCTGCTGCCACTACTGGTGACATGTGTGAACAAGGACAGATCCCACTGCCACCACATTACAAAATGCTCTGGCTAACACCACCCATGGAAGTGTAGGGACCTGTGGTTTAAGAGCACCCCAGCCCCTGAGCACAACAGAGTCCTAACCTCCAAGAGCCAGAGAACAAAATTGGGACCCAATACAAGTCCCCTAGAGTTAGAGCACACAGTCCAGGAATTGAGAGCTGAGCATTGCCCCCTTAAAATCTTTCAGAAACAAACTCAGTAGGCTGAATCCACCTTATATCACAATCAAGCCCTTAAGGTCATCAAACAGGATTAAAAAAAAAATCATCCAAAGGTCAGCAACTTTAAAAATTAAAGAAACATCAGCCCACAAAATGAGGAAAAAAAACAATGCAAGAACTCTCACAAGTCAAAAACCCAGAGTGCCTTCTTTCCTCCAAATAACTGTACTGCCTCTCCAGCAAGTGTTCTCAGCCAGGGTGAGATGTCTGAAATGGCAGAAATAGAATTCAGAATATAGATAGGCGTGAAGATCATTGAGATGCAGGAGTACATTGAAACCCAATCTAAGGAGGCTAAGAATCACCATAAGAAGAGACAGAAGCTGACGGACAAAATAGCCAGTATAGAAAAGAACGTGACTGACCTGATAGAGCTGAAAAACATACTACAATAATTTAATAATGCAATCACAAGTATTAATAGCAGAATAGACCAAGCTGAGGAAAGAATCTCAGAGCTTGATATGGTTTGGCTGTGTCCCCACCAAAATCTCATCTTGAATTCCCACATGTTGTGGGAGGGACCCAGTGAGAGATAATTGAATCATGGGGGCAAGTATTTCCCATTCTGTTCTCATGACAGTGAATACGTCTTGTAAGATCTGATGGTTTTTTTAAAAAGAGTTCCCTTGCACAAATTCTCTCTCTTTCCCTGCTTCCATCCATATAAGATGTGACTTGCTCCTCCTTGCCTTCCACCATGATTGTGAGGCCTCCCCAGCTATATGGAACTTTAAGTCCATTAAACCTTTCTTTTGTAAATTGCCCAGTCCCGAATATGTCTTTATCAGTAGTGTGAAAACAGAGTAATACAGTAAATTGGTACCAGTAGAATGGGGTGCTGCTGAAAACATAGCTGAAAATGTAGAAGTAACTTTGGAAGTGGGTAACAGGCAGAGGTTGGAACAGTTTGGAGGGCTCAGAAGAAGACAGGAAAATGTGGGAAAGTTTGGAACTCCCTAGAGACTTCTTGAATGGTTTAGACCAAAATGCTGATAATGATATAGACAATAAAATCCAGGCTGAGGTAGCCTCAAATGGAATTGAGGAAATTGTTGGGAACTGGAGCAAAGGTGACTCTTTTTATATTTTAGCAAAGAGACTGGTGGCACTTTGCCCTTGCCCTAGAAATTTGTGAAACTTTGTACTTGGGAGGGATGATTTGGAGTATCTGGCAGAAGAAATTTCTAAGCAGCAAAGCACTCAGGAGGTGACTTGGGTGCTGTGAAAGGCATTCAGTTTTATGAGGGAAGCAGAGAATAAAAGTTCAGACAATTTGCAGCCTGACAATGCAACAGAAAAGAAAATGCCATTTTCTGAGGAGAAATTCAAGCCAGCTGCAGAAATTTGCATAAGTAATGAGGAGCTGAATGTTAATCCTTAAGACAATGTGGAAAATGTCTCCAGGGCATGTCAGAGGTCTTCGTGGCAGCCCCTCTCATCACAGGCCTGGAGGTCTAGGAGAAAAAAAATGGTTTCATGGGTAGACCCGGGGTCTGCATGTTATGTGCTGCCTAGGGACTTGGTGCCCTGCATCTCAGCCACTCCAGCTGTGGCTGAAAGGGACCGATGTAGAGCTCAGGCCATGGCTTCAGAGGGTGCAAGCCCCAAGCCTTGGCAGCTTCCACATGGTGTTGAGCCTGCAAGTGCACAGAAGTCAGGAGTTGGGGTTTGGGAAGCTCCACATAGATTTCAGAAGATGTAGGAAAATGCCTGGATGCCCAGGCATAAGTCTGCTGCAGGGGCAGGGCCCTCATGGAGAACCTTTGCTAGGGCAGTGCAAAAGGGAAATGTAGGGTCAGAGCCCCAATGCAGAGTCCCTACTGGGGCACCACCTAGTGGAGCTGTGAGAAGGCGGCCACCGTCCTCCAGACCCTAGAATGGTAGATCCACTGAAAGCTTGCATCATACACCTGGAAAAGCTGCAGCCACTCAATACCAGTTGGTGAAAGGAGCTGAGAGGGAGGCTGTACCCTACAAAGCCACAAGGGTAGAGCTGCCTCTTGCGTCAGCCTATCTTTTGCATCAGCATGACCTGGATAAGAGACATGGAGCTTTAAGATTTGACTGCCCACTGGATATCGGACTTGCATGGGGCCTGTAGCCCCTTTGTTTTGGCCAATTTCTCCCATTTGGAATGGCTGTATTTTCCCAATGCCTGCACCCCCATTGTATCTAGGAAGTAACTAACTTGCTTTTAATTTTACAGGCTCATAGATGGAAGCGACTTGCCTTGTTTCTGATGAAACTTTGGACTATGGACTTTTGAGTTAGTGCTGAAATGAGTTAAGACTTTAGGGGACTGTTGGGAAGGCATGATTTGTTTTTGAAATCATGAACATGTTTATAAATGTGAGAACATGAGATTTGGGAGAGGCTAGGAGTGGAATGATATTATTTGGTTGTGTTCTCACCCAAATATCACCTTGAATTCCCACACATTGTGTGAAGGACACAGTGGGAGGTTATTGAATCGTGGGAGCAAGTCTTTCCCATGCTGTTCTCATGATAGGGAATGTCTCATGTGATCTGATGGTTTCATAAAGAAGAGTTCCCCTTCACAAATTATCTCTCTTTGCCTAATGTCATCTACGTAAGATGTGATTTGCTCCTCCTTGCCTTCTGCCATAATTTTGAGGTCTCTCCATCCATATGAAACTGTAAGTCCCTTAAAGCTCTTTCTTTTGCAAATTCCCAAGTCTCGGGTATGTCTTTATCACCAGTATGAAAATAGACTAATACAGAACCTGAAGAAAGGCTTTCTGAAATAAGAAAGTCAGACAAGAATAGAGAAAAAAGAATGAAAAAAAAGTGAACAAAAGCTCCAGAAATATGAGATTATGTAAAAAGACCAAATCTTTGACTCATTGGTGTCCCTGAAAGAGATGAGGAGAGTATAGCAACTTGGAAAACATATTTCAGGATATTATCTATGAGATAATATCCTGAAACCTAGCAGAGAGACCAACATTCAAATTCAGGAAACACAGATAACCCCATGAAGATACTCCACAAGAAGATCATCCCCAAGACACATAATCATAAGATTCTCCAAGTTCAAAATGAAATAATGTTAAAGGCAGCTAGCTAGAAAGGGCAAGTCACTTACAAAGAAAGGGTCATTAGACTAACAGCAGAAACCTTACAAGCCAGAAGAGATTAGGAGTCAACATTCAACATTCTTTCTTTTTTTTTTTTTTGATGGAGTCTCGCTCTGTTGCCAAGGCTGGAGTACAGTGGTGTGATCTCGACTCACTGCAAGCTCCGCCTCCCGGGTTCACACCATTCTCCTGCCTCAGCCTCCCGAGTAGCTTGGACTACAGGCACCCACCATCATGCCCGGCTATTTTTTTTTATTTTTAGTAGCAATGGGGTTTCACCATGTTAGCCAGGATGATCTTGATCTCTTGACCTCATGATCCACCTGCCTCTGCCTCCCAAAATGCTGGGATTACAGGTATGAGCCACCATGCCCGGCCTCAACACTCTTAAAGAAAAGAAATTGCAACCAAGAGTTTCATATCTAGACAAACCAAGCTTCATAAGCAAAGCAGAAATAAGAATCTTTTCAGACAAGCAAATGCTGAGTGAATTCATTACCACCAGACCCACCTTACAAGAGTTTCTGAAGGAAGCTCTAAATATGGAAAGGAAAAACCATTACCAGTCACTACATAAACACACTTAAGTACCCAAAGCAGTGATGCTATAAAGCAACCACCTAAACAAGTCTGCATAACAACCAGCTAACATTATGATGACAGGATCAAATTCACAAATATCAATACTAACTGTGAATGTAAATGGGCTAAATGCCTCAATTAAAAGGCATACTGTGGAAAGCTGGATAAAGAACCAAGACATACTGGCATGCTGTTTTCAAGAGACCCATCTCACATGCAATGACACCCATAGGCTCAAAATAAAGGGATGGAGAAAAATCTTATCATTTGGAAAATAGGAAAACAGAGGTTGCATTCCTAATTTCAGACAAAACAGACTTTAAACCAACAATGGTAAAAAAAGATAAAGGCATTACATCATAGTGAAGAAGCATTCAATTCAACAAAAATACTTAACTATCCTAAATATATACTATGCACCCAACACAGCATATGAAAAAGAGCTAAACAGCACTGATCATTAGAGAAATGTAAATCAAAACCATAATAAGACACCATCTCACAACAGTCAGAATAACTATTACTAAAAAGTCAAAAAATAATAGGCGCTAGCAAGGTTGCAGAGAAAAAGTAATGCTTGCACATTGTTGGTAGAAGTGTAAATTAGTTCTACCATTGTGGAAAACAATGTGGTGATTCCTCACAGATCCAAAAACAGAGCTCCCTTTTGCCCCAGCTGTCCCATTGCTGGTTATATACCCAGAGGAATATAAATTATTCTATCATAAAGACACATGCATGCAGATGTTCTCTGTAGGACTATTCACAATGGCAAAGACATGGAATCAACATAAATGCCCATAAGTAGTAAACTGGATAGAGAATACATACATACCACAGAATCCTATGCAGCCATAAAAAAGAATGAGACCATGTCCTTTTCAGGGACATGGATGCAGCTGGATAACATTAGTCTTAGTAAACTAAGGCAGGAACAGAAAACCCAATACCACATGTTCTCACTTATAAATGGGAGCTAATTGATGAGAATATATGGACACTTACAGGAGGACAACAGACACTGAGGGCTACTGGAAAGTGAAGAGTTAGAGGAGGGAGAGGAGGAGGGAAAATAACTAATGGATACTAGGTTTAATACCTGGGTGATGAAATAATCTGTAAAATAAACCCCCATGACATGAGTTTTCCTATATAACAAACCTGTACATTTACCCCTTAACTTAAATGTTAATAAAATTATATTTATTTGTTCAATCATATTATTAATGAAATTAAATATGTGTTTTTAAAATCTTCTTCTTTGGAAGACTTGGCCATAGGTGGGAAAAGAGTCATTTAAATTATACAAGAATAGTATATGTAACCTCAAACAATGCCAAAACATAATTTACTTTTAATGTAAATATTATTTATTATTGCCATTCAGTCAATGTAATTAGTGCATGGAAACATGAGGCATATCCAAACATATATATATATATATATTTTGTATATAATTAATTATAACATGTAAGACCTAAGTGTATTTGTTTGTACGACATTTTATAATATTCCAGTTGGCACTGGTGTTAAGTTTCTTAACTGAGAAACCAATACAGAAAGGTAAGGATGTTTTATACAGTTCCACCCAAAGCTACTACTGATTAATTTCAAAAGATTTCCTTTGCAGATTTTCCACTGCCTTAACAGTAGCTCTGAAGCACTTGGGACGAGACACCATTTCCTTTATTTACAGGAAGTGTTACTAAGTTGGGGCTTCTATACTTACCATGACATTTTATTTCAGAAAGATACAGAAAGAAAAGTAAGCAAGGATTTTGCCAGATGATTTCTTTGTGATTATAAAACAGGGTTACCTGAAAAGTAGTGTCCTAAGGAAACAGCATTAGTGGAAACATAGTACTTACAAGGTAATCATTGTTTCTAGACATTTTGGACAATTTTTAAACATAGAAATATCTCATTTTATTTCAAATGCTATTATTTTAATAAATTGTAACCTAAAATATATTAGAATATTAAATTATGGCTTTTTATAAGTAAGACACTGGCTCATTCAGCCAACTGACCACTTTTGATTTCAGATACCTCTGAAAAAGGCCAGGAGAGGTCACTGAGTGAGCAGCATTGACATAGCAACAAAGTTAAATTTCTTCCAGTTGGAATTCTTCTCCACTTGTAGTAAAAACACATCGAAAGATTTCATTGCTTAAGGAAGAAACTCTGTATAGAATTAGTAATCCCCAAGGCTAATTCTCTCTCTCTCTCTCTTTTTTTTTGTCTTGCATGTGTTTAGCCACCACATGCCAATACTACTTAGCTCACATTTTGCTGCCCAAGAAGCCACTTTAGTTTAATTTTGGGCTTTCCAGAGAATCATTAGCAATAAAAAAAAATTGAAAAAATGACAGACATTTTTTCATGAAGCATTAATGAAATTGGAGATTATGTTTTCAATAAATATTTAACTCATATATTTTATTTTTATTGTAACATGAAATAACAGTTCATATTCACCATAATTATTAATATACATACACAAGTGCTAAAAGGAGATTGCTGTATTACTTAGGTAGACACCTCAATGCATTTATAATTTAAACTCTAGATTAAAAGTTTATCCTACGTAGTGGAAAACTTAAATTAGATCTGCAAAAAGATTATACTAGATTTTCTTGGACACAACTGAGTTATTATAGTAAGTACTTTAAAAATGGATATAAAATGTATGAAGGCAAAATTAATTACTTATTGGAGAGATCATCAAATATGTTCAAGAACAGATTTTTAACCTCCCTTACAATATATCATCACACAGAGAGGGTAAAATAATTTAAATCACAAAAGCATTAAGATTGATGAATGTTGAAGGATCACTAAACTATCAAAATTGTCAGTTTGCAGAGATATCACATACAACCATGAATACAGAAAATTAATGACATAGGGACACATAAAAATTATTTTAGATGTTTTTCTCTAGAAAAATACATGTGAAAAAGCTAACTGAAAATTTCTAGAAAGACAAAAAAACTAAAAACATTGGATGGAGTGGAAAGAAGGAAGAGCAAATTAAAGAAGAAAGAATTACAAGAAGAGAAAGTTACACACAGCAAGAGTGAGGAATAAAAAAGAAAGAAAATGAGGGGAAAGACTGACTCCACTCTGTGCAAGATGGAGTTTCAAGTTAAAAATTCAGGCAAGAATCAAAATTTAAAGGAAAAGAAAGGAGAAAATATAAGTCATTTTAATGAGTTAGACTTGTGTATTTGGGCTTTGCCCTTCTGAGAGCAATTTGTCTCTTGTTGTTTCATTGATTCATACTGTTTACAATAATAAAAATGGTGTTGAGAGCTAACATATATAAGAATTTACTAAGTTTCAGGAATTGTGCTAAGCACTTTACATGCATTGTCTCCATTGGAGTAACTCTGTAAGAGTTTACAGATGAGTACATCAATGTTTAGTGCAATTAGGAAACTTGTTCTTGGCCACATGGCTAGTAAGAGTTTGTAAAGACAGAAGTTGCATGCCTAATTTCCAGTTCCAAATCCTGAGCCATTGACTTTGCTCTGCTGTCTCCCCAAGGCTCTTTCACAGAGAGGGTCAATTCTAAAAGGAATAATAAATTTAACCCACTAGGCACTGTTTTTTTTTTTTTTTTCTTTTGGGATGCTGCAGCACTCACGCTGCTAGCTTTGGTTTACAACAGAATTACAATTTGGAGCCAAACATTTCCATATCTCTTCAAAAGTATCCCTGAGGTTTACAACACAAAGAATGTTTGTGGGCAGAGTGGAAGGGGGACAAAGAGGCTTTGCAAAATGAAAGAAGAAAAAAAAGAGAAAGAGGGAAAGAAAGGAGAAAAGGACAAAAAGAGAAAGAACAAGGCAGAGAAGCAAAAGTCTGAAAAAATTAGAGACAGTAGACATTATTAGAATATTAATTAGACACATTCTCTTACAAGAAGGGGCTTGCATAACTGAAGTTTGAAACCAGAGTGCGTGGTGATGGGATATGAAGAATGTTTGTGAAATAAAGCTAATATGTAACACATATATGAAATAGACGCTCTTCTAACCTTTACAACTATTACTCAGTTTAAAGCAAACCAACTCATATTCTCAGTCCTATTTTTATTCCACAGCTAAAAGTGGTAATGTGAAATGAGTGGGCTGTCTGCAGAGTCCATGGTCTAAAAGAGCTCCATAAAATGTAAAAATACAATATTAGTTAATGCAATTAAATCTCTTTACTTTTCTCACTGAACCATAGTAGCTTTGGGCTAGAACAATTCTTAAATATTAATGTCTAGACAAATCACTCACAGGCCTTGTTATAACCCAGATTCTAATTAGCAGGTTTGGGTTGGGATATGAGACTCTGGATGTCTGATAACTTCCTAGGTGATATTGATGCTGTTGATCTACAGAATAACACTGTAAACAGCAAAGGTTTAATTTCCAGAAGGGAATGGGGTTGGGGACATTGTGAAATGACAAGGAGAATAGTAAAGAACCTGGGACATTCTGATTATGTATATGTGTTTGTTTTTGTCCACAATTCTTGCTTTTAACTCTCATGGCCCTTGTTACAGTCTTTTGTTATAATGTTGAGAATATTACATCTTGGGAGTAGGCCTCAGCAAACAGACTCAATCTCTCTCTCTCTCTCTCTCTCTCTCTCTCTCTCTTTCTCTCTCTCTCTCTCTCTCTTCTCTCTCTCTCTCTCTCTGTCTCCTCTTTCCTATCCTCCTTTCATTTGTCCATGACAGGACTCTAATCTGATTGTGGGTCAAAAGACCCTCTAGAAAGGGTCCTGCTCCTTATCTTAAAGGAAGAAATGCTACATAGAGGCCAAGAGAAATCTGAATATACAGGCCTTGCTAGGCTTAGATCATGTGCTTTTTGTCCAATTATATTTCCACACAGATATCAATCATGCCTAGATAATGAAGCCTCCATAAAAAACAACAACAAAGCAGGTTTGAGAGAGATTCTGGATAGCTGACCATATTGAGGTTCCTGAAGGGTGGTGCACCCAGGAAAGGCAGGGAAGCTACATGCCTCTTCTCCCATAATTTGCCCCATATCTCTTCATCTTTATCCTGTGTAATATCCTTTATAATAAACCCATAAATATTAGTGACTGTTTCCCTGAGTTCTCTGAGCTGCCCCAGCCAGTTAAGCCTAAAGTAGGGATCAATGGGACCCCAATTTGAAAAGTCCATCAGAAGTTCCAGAAGCCCAGACTTGTGAATAGTATCTGGGTGGAGGCAGTTTTGGGGACTGAGCCCCCAACCTTTGAGATCTCCAAATAGATAGTGTCAGAATTGAACTGAAGGACATCCAGAGGGTGTCTGTTTCTTGGTTTGTGGAGAAAGACCCCCACACCTTTTGTCACAGATGTCTTCTTCTGTGTTGACTGCTATTTTGGTTGTAGTGTGAGAGCAGTGGAAAAACATGATTTTAGAGAGTTTTTCCTCAAACAGATGGTTCAAACACCAAAGTGGAGTTTAAACACATGATTGATAATGAACAGGCCTTTAGAAATGAAGTAGTCTTAGGGGTCATCACACTGAATAAATTTACTTCAAAGGACAGCATACTTGAAGAGCTCGTGACTTGGTTCCACAGCAAGTCAAGGATGAAAACTTGTGGCTCCTTTTCCTGTACTTTTACTGTATTCATGCTGCCACAGCAATTCTGAAGATGGTATCTGCTTTCATGGTCTAACTCAGTCATGAAGGAGGATTAATCATGCCTATTTTTCAAAAGGAATTTGAGAACATTGTCTTGTAATCTTAATTAAAACGTACTCCTGGCTTGAAGAAATGTGCATGTTACAAATTAAAGGAAAAGGCTTTGTATTAGCCAATGTTTTCCAAGAAACAAAACTGATAGGATGTGTATATGTTCACACACACACACACACACACACACACATACACACACAGAGAAAGAAAGAGAGAGTGATTATGAGGAACTGGTTCATGAACTTACGTAAGCTAAATCTCAAGATCTGAAGTTGGCAAACTAGATACCCAGGAGAGCTGATGGGTACTTTCAATCTGAGTCCAAAGACCTGAGTACCAGGAGAACGAATGGTGCAGGTTCCAGTCCAAAAGCCAACAGGCTCCACACTGAAGAAAAGCTGATATTCTATCATAGAATCTGAAGGACAGAAACAAGCAAACAAACAAACAAAATGTCCCAGCTCCAGTCTAGCAGGAGGAGTTCCCTCTTACTTGCAGGAGGGTCAGTATTTTTGTTCTATGTCAGACTTCAATCGATTAAATGAGGCTTGCCCACATTAGTAAAGGCAGTCTGCTTTATTCAATCCACATATTCAAAGGTTAATCTCATTCAAAAACACCCTCACAGACACACTGAAAATATTTGACCAAGTTTCTGGGCACACATGGTCAAGTTGCCACATGAAATTATCCATCACAGGCCTTGAAAACTTGGCTTAATTTATGAAAAACAGTTTATAAGTAACTATATTAGTTTTGAAGGCACACTTAGGTTTTCAATGAATCAAAGTTACAAATGTCCTGACACATTATACCTAGTCTAATTTCAAAACTTTGATCAGCATTGGGAACACTATTATTCTTCACATGCCCAAGAGATGGTTCTGTGCATTAATTTACTATGTGAGTACTAGGCTTCTTATTATTATTGTGTAGTTGCCTCCTTTTGTAGTAAAATTAATATAGCAATCTTACCTTGGCAATACAAAAGAAGTTGATAAACTGAAAACTATTATTCATAAGCCAGTAGCTATATAGCATAGTAATAACAACAGAAACACTGAGACAGAAGATGTTGAGTTCAAATATTGGTTCTCCTACCTCTAAACTGGTTCACTTTGATAAAGTTACTTAACTTCCAAAAATTGCAGTTTTTGCCTCTAAAAATATAAAAAGAAATAGGGCCTTCCCATTGTTGTGATGAGTAAATAAAATAATACATAAGAAGGTCCCAAACCTAATGCATAGTCACATAGGAATATATAGATACAAGCTAACTAATATTGCCACCATTAATTCTAATTATTTTTCTAAAATAAATTGCTATTGTCATTATATTTAACATGTATGGAATATGCTGCTTTTAATACATATCCCACATTAGGACAAAATCCATGTCCTAAGTCCTCAAAGAATGTGGACCAGAAGAAAACACACTTTGTTGTTGTTTTGGTTGTAAAATATTTTTGAATATATTTCTATTTTATAAGATATAAAATATCTTGCAGATTATAATTAAAATGTTCAACTAATAACATAATAAGTTTCTATTATTCTATTACACTTATCAGTTAAATAAAAAACATTTCTGAATATATTTACCAGCCAGATTGATTCACTCTGTCATCTTAATGGTTTTTCTAATGAAGTGTTCAAGTTTTGTCAAAATGCCCTTTGGCTCTAGGAACATGTGACAGGAACTATTTTCTATCAATTACTTACTAGTATAAAGGAAGTTCTTATAATGCACAAAATTGTGTTATTTCTTTAACTACTCACTTGGCATTTAATAAAAAATCTGCTACTAATTCTTCAGATAGAGAGTTGAGTAAAATATACATCCAAAAGCAGTTATATAGTATTAACTAAAAAATGGACTTTGAACTAGGGGTTTCATATTTCAGTCCTCTTATGCAAATCACTTACTATTTTATCTTTATAAAAACTTTATTGCATGCCTAAGGTTCCCCAGTTTTATAGAGATAAGGTAATTATTAGCAGCATAAACCTGATTCAGAATGCAGATCTACCCTTCCCATGTACACCAAATCCTTAGTTTAAAAAGAACAAATATATGAAGAATAAATCTATAATGACATTGGAAAAAAATCTCTTGGCCACAAATGTTGAAAAGAATTGAAGATAGTTCTGGTGGTGACAAAATCTCTCAGCATTTGCTTGTCTGTAAAGGATTTTATTTCTCCTTCACTTATGAAGCTTAGTTTGGCTGGATATGAAATTCTGTGTTGAAAATTGTTTTATTTAAGAATGTTGAATATTGGCCCCCACTATTCTGGCTTGTAGAGTTTCTGCTGAGAGATCTACTGTTAGTCTGATGGGCTTACCTTTGTGGGTAACCCAACTTTTCTCTCTGGCTGCCCTGAACATTTTTTCCTTCATTTCAACCTTGGTGAATCTGACAATTATGTGTCTTGGAGTTGTTCTTCTTGAAGATTATCTTTGTCATGTTCTCTGTATTTCCTGAATTTGAATGTTGGCCTGCCTTGCTAGGTTGGGTTAGTTCTGCTGGATAATATCCCGAAGAGTGTTTTCCAACTTGGTTCCATTCTCTCTGTCACTTTCAGGTACACCAACCAAACGTAGATTTGGTCTTTTCATATAGTCCCATATTTCTTGGAGGCTTTGTTTGTTTCCTTTTACTCTTTTTTCTCTAAACTTCTCTTCCTGCTTCATTTCATTCATTTGATCTTCAATCACTGATACCCTTTCTTCCACTTGATCAAATCAGCTACTGAAGCTTGTGCATTCATCACGTAGTTCTTGGTTTTCAGCTTGTAGCCATGGTTTTCAGCTCCATCAGGTCATTTAAGGCCTTCTCTATGCTGTTTATTCTACTTAGCCATTCATCTAATCTTTTTTAAACACTTTTAGCTTCTTTGTGATGGGTTCGAACATCTTCCTTTAGCTCGGAGAAGTTTGTTATTATCGATCTTCTGAAGCCTGCTTCTGTCAACTTGTCAAAGTCATTCTTCATCCAGCATTGTTCCCTTGCTTGTGAGGAGCTGTGATCCTTTGGAGGAGAAGAGGCACTCTGATTTTTAGAATTTTCATCTTTTCTCCTCTGGTTTCTCCCCATCTTTGTGATTTTATCTACCTTTGGTCTTTGATGATGGTGACCTATAGATGGGGTTTTGGTGTGGATGTCCTTTTTGTTGGTGCTGATGCTATTCCTTTCTGTTTGTTAGTTTTCCTTCCAACAGTCAGGACACTTAGCTGCAGGTCGGTTGGAGTGTGCTGGAGGTCCACTCCAGACCCTGTTTGCCAGGGTATCCCCAGTGGAGGCTGCAGAACAGCAAATGTTGCTGCCTGATGCTTCCTCTTGAAACTTCTCTGATAAAACAGACTTTATATCAACAAAGAACAAAAGAGACAAAGAAGGCCATTACATAATGCTAAAGGGATCAATTCAACAAAAAAAAGCTAACTATCCTAAATATATATGCACCCAATACAGGAACACCCAGATTCATAAAGCAAGTCCTTAGAGACCTACAAAGAGACTTAGACTCCCACACAATAATACTGGGAGACTTTAACACCACACTGTCAACATTAAACAGATCAATGAGACAGAAAGTTAACAAGGGTATCCAGGACTTGGACTCAGCTCTGCACCAAGCAGACCTAATAGACATCTACAGAACTCTCCACCCCAAATCAAAAGAATATACATTCTTCTCAGCACCACATCACACTTATTCCAAAACTGACCACATAGTTGGAAGTAAAGCACTCCTCAGCAAATGTAAAAGAACAGAAATTATAGGAAACCGTCTCTCAGACCATAGTGCAATCAAATTAGAACTCAGGATTAAGAAACTCACTCAAAACCACACAACTACATGGAAACGGAACAACATGCTCGTGAATGACTACTGGGTACATAACGAAATGAAGGCAGAAATAAAGATGTTCTTTGAGACCAATGAGAAAAAAGATACAACATACCTGAATCTCTGTGACATATTTAAAGCAGTGTGTAGAGGGAAATTTATAGCACTAAATGCCCACAAGGAAAGCAGGGAAGATCTAAAATTGACACCCTAACATCACAATTAAAAGAACTAGAGAAGCAAGAGCAAACACATTCAAAAGTTAGCAGAAGGCAAGAAATAACTGAGATCAGAGAATAACTGAAGGAGATAGAGACACAAAAACCCCATTCAAAAAATCAGTGAATCCAGGAGCTGGTTTTTTGAAAAGATGAACGAAATTGATAGACTGCTAGCAAGACTAATAAGAAAAGAGAGAAGAATCAAATAGATGCAATAAAAAATGATAAAGGAGGTATCCCCACCGATCCCATGGAAATACAAACTACCATCAGAGAATACTTTAAACACCTCTCTTCAAATAAACTAGAAAGTCTAGAAGAAATGGATAAATTCCTGGACACATACACCCTCCCAAAACTAAACCAGGAAGAAGTTGAATCCCTGAATAGACCAATAACAGGCTCTGAAAGTGAGGTAATAATTAATAGCCTAACAACCAAAAAAGTCCAGGACCAAATGGATTCAAAGCCGAATTCTACCCGAGGTATAAAGAGGAGCAGCTATCATTCCTTCTGAAACTATTCCAATCAATAGAAAAAGAGGGAATCCTCCCTAACTCATTTTATGAGGCCAACATCATCCTGATACCAAAGCCTGGCAGAGACACAACAAAAAAAGAGAATTTTAGACCAATATCTCTGATGAATATCAATGCAAAAATCCTCAATGAAATACTGGCAAACTGAATCCAGCAGCACATCGAAAAGCTTATCCACCACGATCAAGTTGGCTTCATCCCTGGGATGCAAGGTTGGTTCAACATATACAAATCAATAAACGTAATCCATCGTATAAACAGAACCAAAGGGGAAAATCACATGATTATCTCAATAGATGCAGAAAAGGCCTTTGACAAAATTCAACAGACCTTCATGCTAAAAACTCTCAATAAACTAGGTGTTGTGGATCATATCTCAAAATAATAAGAGCTATTTATGACAAACCCACAGCCAATATCGTACTGAATGGGCAAAAAACTAGAAGCATTCCCTTTGAAAACTGGCACAAGACAGGGATGCCCTCTCTCACCACTCCTATTCAACATAGTGTTGGAAGTTTTGGCCAGGGCAATCAGTCAGGAGAAAGAAATAAAGGGTATTCATTTAGGAAAAGAGGAATTCAAATTGTCCCTGTTTGCAGATGACATGATTATACATTTAGAAAACCCCGTCATCAGCCCAAAATCTCCTTAAGCTGATAAGCAACTTCAGTAAAGTCTCAGGATACAAAATCAATGTGCAAAAATCACAAGTATTCCTATACACCAATAACAGACAAACAGAGAGCCCAATCATGAGTGAACTCAATTCACAATTGCTTCAAAGAGAATAAAATACCCAGGAATACAACTCACATGGGATGTGAAGGACCTCTTCAAGGAGAACTGCAAACCACTGCTCAATGAAATAAAAGAGGACACAAACAAATGGAAGAACATTCCATGCTCATGGATAGGAAGAATCAATATCATGAAAATGACCATACTGCCCAAGGTAATTTATAGGTTTAATACCATCCCCATCAAGCTCTCAATGACTTTCTTCACAGAATTGGAAAAAAATACTTTAAAGTTCATATGGAACCAAAAAAGAGCCCACATTGCCAAGACAATCCTAAGCCAAGAGAACAAAGCTGGAGGCATCATGCTACCTGACTTCAAATTATACTACAAGGCTACAGTAACCAAAACAGCATGGTACTGGTACCAAAACAGAGATACAGACCAATGGAACAGAACAGAGCCCTCAGAAATAATACCATACATCTATAACCATCTGATCTTTGACAAACCTGACAAAAAACAGCAATGGGAAAAGATTCCCTATTTAATAAATGGTGCTGGGAAAACTAGCTAGCCATATGTAGAAAGCTGAAACTGGATCCCTTCTTTATACCTTATACAAAAATTAATTCAAGATGGATTAAAGACTTAAATGTTAGACTAAACCCATAAAACCCCTAGAAGAACACCTAGGCAATACCATTCAGGGCATAGGCATGGGCAAGGACCTCATGACTAAAACACCAAAAGCAATTGCAACAAAAGCCAAAATAGACAAATGGGATCTGATTAAGCCAAAGAGCTTCTGCACAGCAAAAGAAACTACCATCAGAGTGAACAGGCAACCTACAGAACGGGAGGAAATTTTTGCAATCTACCCATATGACAAAGGGCTAATATCCAGAATCTACAAAGAACTTAAACAGATTTACAAGGAAAAATCAAAAAATCCCATCAAAAAGTGGGTGAAGTATATGAACACACACTCCTCAAAGAAGACATTTATGCAGCCAACAGACACATGAAAAAATGCTCATCATCACTGACCATCTGAGAAATGCAAATCTAAACCACAATGGGATACCATCTCATGCCAGTTAGAATGGCAATCATTAAAAAGTCAGGAAACAACAGGTGCTGGAGAGCATGTAGAGAAATAGGAACAATTTTACACTGTTGATGGGAGTGTAAATTAGTTCAACCATTGTGGAAGACAGTGTGGCAATTCCTCAAGGATCTAGAACTAGAAATACCATACGACCCAGCCATCCCATTACTGGGTATATACCCAAAGGAATATAAATCATGCTACTATAAAAACACATGAACATGTATGTTTATTGTGGCACTATTCACAATAGCAAAGATTTGGAACCAACCCAAATGTCCATCAATGATAGACTGGATTAAGAAAATGTGGCACATATACACCATGGAATACTATGCAGCCATAAAAAAGGATGAGTTCGTGTCCTTTGTAGGGACATGGATGAAGCTGGAAACCATTGTTCTGAGCAAACTATCACAAGGACAGAAAACCAAACATCGCGTGTTCTTGCTCATAGGTGGGAATTGAACAATGTGTACACTTGGACACAGGATGGGGAACATCACATACCAGGGCCTGTCATGGAGTCGGGGGAGAGGGGAGGGATAGCATTAGGAGGAATACCTAATGTAAATGATGAGTTAATGGGTGTAGCACACCAACATGGCACATGTACACATATGTAACAAACCTGCACATTGTGCACATGTACCCTAGAACTTAAAGTATAATAAAATAAATAAATAAAATTGAAGATAGATATAGATTGATGGAAGAAATCATAGCCCTAATTTCATAAATTGATGCCCATGTGGGAGGATTTCTACAGCTTTAGGAACAGTTCAGGCATGTCTCAAGTACAGCAATATTTGGTAAAAGAAGATGTTTCCCAAACAAGAATATTGAACTGCATCTATGTATATGGAGAACACAAGTTAATTACATCCCTTCTTTTTACCAAGTTCCCAACACTTATGTAGAAGTGTTTACTCACAGGCTAAAGCAGAGTTTTAGGATTCAGGTTGGTGTGGCCAGACAATTAGTGTTTCAGAAGGAAGAGAAATACTCAAACCAGAAAATAAGAAATTGTGTCAGTTTTCTGATAGAATAGTCAACTTGTTATCCAGATCATCGCTGGGGCCGTTTTTTCTGTAAATAATATTAATACCCATAAAGAGGGGAATATGCATTCCCAAAATTATATTGAACAAATCAGAATCATCAAATATTTGAAGGAAATAGTAAAGAAGAGACATGTAAGGCTAATTCCCAAGACAATTCATTTAACGGCATGAACAAAAGAAGATATTAAACTATCACTTCTATAAAATAAGAATCATTGGAGAGAGATGAGTCATACATTTTAAAAATAAAAAAATCCCAGCTGGGCGCAGTGGTTCACACCTGTAATCCCGGCACTTTGGGAGGCCGAGGCAGGGGTATCAGTTGAGGTCAGGAGTTCAAGACCAGCCTGGCCAACATGGTGAAAACCCCATCTCTACTAAAAATACAAAAATTAGCTCGGTGTGGTGGTGGACACCTGTAATCCCAGCTACTTGGGAGGCTGAGGCAGGAGAATCACTTGAACCTGGAAGGTGGAGGTTGCAGTGATCCAGGATCATGCCACTGCACTCCAGAGCAAAACTATGTTTAAATATATATATATATATATATATTATATATATATATATATATATAAATAATTAAAATTAAGGTTTGAAAGAATGGCTAAAATAAGTACAGTTAGATAAATACAGTTAGTAAGTAAATATTAATTGAAAAACTAAACTGTAGTCATCTGTCAGAATAAATTAAAAAGGGGAAAATTGAAGTTGAAAAAGTGATGTAAAAGTTCAGAGACATAGAGGACACTTCAAAAAGTTTCAGTGTATACCTCGGAGGAATTTCTGAAGTATGCAACTGAAAAATGGTAGAGAGGAATAAATTAAATGAATAATACAGTTTTCCAGAATTGAGAAGAAAATGAAAAGACATTAGCTAGAAGTGGGAAGTATGGTGTGGAATGAGGGTGGAGGGAGGAAACAGTATCCTGAGTCAAGTGAGTAAACCAAAGGGCCACACCTAACAAAGCTAAGCATTACTAATGGTTTTCAAAAAACTGAAACAGGTTTCCTGCAAAAAATGAAAAACCAAGCTGACATCAGATGTCTCATAAGTCAGACTAATTGTTAGAAGACAATGAAGTAGTATCAACAGGGTACTAAGGCAGAAACGATGTTGTGTCTAGTTTCCTACACTCAGGAAAACATTGGCATTTAGGTGAAATGAATAAAATAGAGATACTTTCAGCATTCACCACCCTCTGGCCTTACTTGAGATAATTGGATAAAAATGCACACCAGTAAAATAAAAAAAAAAAAATTAAAGACTAAGGATGAAGTAGCATTCACGGAATAATGGTGAACAACAGAGGCAGTAACATTTAAATAGCTGTAAAATCTATAGTTTTATGTAAGTTACTATTGATGCATGACATTAAAGAAAAATGGTAATAATTATTAACTAAAATTCTGGGTTTCAGCATTTGAGTTTTGTGTACAAGTGTATGTGCATAAGTGTTTTGGAGTATTGGGTTTAAAGGCTCACAAAGACTTTTGCTTTATTTAATAGGAAGTCAAAGACTAATTAATGCTAGATTTTTAATAGAAAATACAAGATTAAGTGGGCATAAAAATTTTTGCTTAGCTAACATTAAGAAAAGAAATCAGATATTTCTAGATAGGTTAGTGAAAAAATGAAATACTTTCAACCCACTAGAGGAAAATAAACCACACAAAATATATGTTACAGAATACACAAAATAGAATGGTTAAAATTAATGCAAATACACTGGTTATTGTATTAGTCCATTTTAACACTGCTATAAAGATAGTGCCTGAGACTGGATAATTTATTAAAAAAAAAAAAAAAAGGTTTAATTGACTCACAGTTTCACATGGCCAGGGAGGCCTAAGGAAACTTACAATCATTATGAAAGAGAAAGATGGAAGCAAGGCACATCTTACATAGCAGCAGCAGGAGAAAGAGAGAGCACAGGGGTAACCGAGACTTTTAAAACAATTAGATCTCATGAGAACTCCCTCACTATCATGAGAACAGCATGGGGGAAACTGACCTCATGATCCAATCACTCCCATCAGGTCCCTTTCTCAACACATGGGGATTACAATTCAAGATGAGATTTGGGTGGGGACATAGAGCCAAGTCATATATTATGCATCAGAAATGTGGATGTGTTTAATTTCTACAAAATCCAATATTCTGAAATGAGATCAAAATACAAACTTGGCTGTACTTTCTTTCTTTTTGACTATACAGACTGATGATATGGTCTGGCTTTGTGTCCCCACCCATATCTCATCTTGAATTGTAATTCAAATTGTAATCCGCATGTGTTGAGGAAGGGATTTCATGAGAGGTGATTACATCTTGGAGGTGGTTCCCCCTTGCTATTCTCATGATAGTGAGTTTTCATGTGATCTGATGGTTTTTTATAAGGGGCTTTCCTCCATTTCACTCTGTACTTCTCCTTCCTGCCACCATGTGAAGAAGGATGTGTTTGCTTCCCCTTTCACTATGATTGTAAGTTTCCTGAGGCCTTCCCAGCCATGCTGAACTGTGAGTCAGTTAAGCCTCTTTCCTTTATAAATTACCCAGTCTCGGGCATGTCTCTAGTAGCAGCATGAGAACAGACTAATACAGTTGGATTAGCCTAGAAAACTATCTTTTAATACCTATCACCCTACCCTACTTCCTTCATAAAAGTTCTGGGCCTCAGGGAAACATTAAACAGCTTATAGAATGAGAGATGTCTTGGTCTGTTTTGTGTTTCTGTAACAGAATACCAGAGACTGAGTAGTTTATAAAGAAAAGAGATTTATTTGGCTCATAATTCTGGTGGCTGGAAAGTTCAATATGGGGCATCTGCATCTGGTGAAGGGCCTCTTACAGCTTCAACTCATGGTGGACAATGGAAAGGGAGCTGGTATATGCAAAGAAATCATGTGGTGAGAGAAAGCAAGAGAGAGAAACCAAGGAGTCAGACTCTTTTTCACAACCTACTCTCTTGGGAACTATCTATTCCTGAGAGAGTGAGAACTCACTTACCCTCTTAGGAGGGCATGAATCTATTCATGAGGAATCCACCCCTGTGACACAAACATTTCTCACCAGCTACTCCTCAGTGTTGCCACATTGAAGATCAAATTTCAATATGGGTTTTGACTTTTGACAGGGGCAAACCAAACCATAACAAGTGACAAGCTTTGATTTTTGCATATTAACAAGGTCATTAGGGCAATATGTGATGGGGAGGGTTAAAGAAAAGGGGCAGTTGAAATGCTCTGGAGATTCTACTTTTGATGCATTTAAATATGTCATAAGTTACTGCTTCACACATAGTCCAGCTGACACAGTATTTGGTGCATAATGGCAATACTGAAGAATGTATACAGATCTTACTTTAAAAAATTGCATGTAAATAATTCTAAATGCTATGGGGGAAGAGTAAGCTATGTGTGTTACATTATCATATAAAAAGAGGACTAAAAAGAGGACTAGAATAACCTGAGTGGTAAGGAAATTTCCCTAGAGGAACTAATTTTAAATAGTGTCTCCATGATTAACAAGCATTGACTCAGGGAAATGGTAGTTGAAGAAGAGGGGAGAGTGTTCCATGAAAAGGAACAGGAGGTAGAAGAAACATCATTCTGGGACTGAAACATTACCAATATGACTGTCATGTGAAACAAAGGGAAGGGGCATGAGATCAGAGTACATATTAATCTGGTGCAAAAGTCATTATGGTTTATGCTGTTACTTCTATTGTAAAAGCAAATGCAAATTACTTGGTTGGTGTAAAATAATGACTTTTGCACCAGCCTAACAGATGTGCAGAGTTTGGGTTAAGGATTTTTAAAAAACCTCTATTCTTAGAGAAATAATAAGTCATTGTCAGTTTTAAAGCAGGAGAGAGGTGACAGTAATAGAATTTGTCTGTAAAAGAATACTCTAATATCTATGAAAAGAATGGATAGTTCAGATGGTATGTCTGTGGGGTGACTAGTAGTCTAGGTAAGAGTTAATGGTGACTTGGACTAGAATGCTGGTTAATGAGATGGAAAGTGGGAAAATTAGAAAATTGAATCAATAGGAATTAGTCATGTGGAATGTAAGTATGCTGGTTTTCTTTTGCTGTACAACAAATTACCATAAATTTAACAACTTAAGACAACACCCATTTATTTCCTCACAGTTCTTTATGTGGAAGTCCAGAACAATGTGGCTGGAATCTCTAGGTATCATTAGGCTGAAAGCAGAAATTTGTCATGTGTCTTCATCTATAAGCTCTGGAGAAAAACCCATTTCCAAGCTCATTAACATTGTTGGTAGAACAACTTTTGAATTGTAAACTTGAGGTCTCTATTGTCTTGCTAGCTGTCAGCAGGAGGCTGCTCTCAATAACTAGAAAGTATGTGCATTACTTGCCACATGACCTCCTTTTTCTTCAAAGACAGGATCACAGAATCTCCCTCCTATAGAATCTGTATTAGTAAGTTTTCATGCTACTGAAAAAGACATACTAGAGACTGGGCAATTTACAAAAGAGGTTTGCTTTTTAAAACTGTCAAATCTCATGGCACTTATTCACTATCATGAGAACAGCAGGGGAAAGACCTACCCCCATGATTCAACTACCTCCCACCGGGTCCTTCCCACAACATGTAGGAATTTAAGATGAGATTTGGGTGGGGACACAGCCAAACCATATTATTCCACTCCTGGCCCCTCCCAAATCTCATGTCCTCACATTTCAAAAGCAATCATGCCTTTTCAACAGTCCCCCAAAGTCTTAACTCATTTCAGTATTAACGAAAGTCCACAGTCCAAAGTCTCATCTGATACAGGGCAAGTCCTTTCCACCTATGAGCCTGTAAAATCAAAAGCACGTTAGTTACTTTCTAGATGCACTGCTGACAATATATCATGTTAATCTTTCCCCCATTCTTTCTAAAGGGGATCTACAGCTTTTGACAAGGGTAACTGCACTGGGGAAAGGGAAATGATCAGACATTTTGGGGACTACTGGACACTGGCTCTGAGCTGACGTTGATTCCAGGAGACCAAAGATATCATAGTGGTCCTCCAGTTAAAGTAGGGGCTTATGGAGGTCACATAATTAATGGAGTTTTAGCTCAGATCTGACTTACAGTGGATCCAGTGGGTTCGTGGACTCATCCTGTGGTAATTTCCCCAGTGTCAGAATGCGTAATTGGCATAGACATTGACTTAGCAGATGACAGAACCCCTACATTGGCTCCTGACTGGTAGGGTGAGGGCTATTATGTTGGAAAAGACCAAATGGAAGCCATTAGAGCTGCCTCTACCTAGAAAACTAGTAAATCAAAAACAATATTGCATCCCTGGAGGGACTGCAGAGATTAGTGCCACCATTAAGAACTTGAAAGATGCAGGGGTGGTGATTCCCACCACATTCCCGTTCAACTCTCCCATTTTGCCAGTGCAGAAGACAGATGAATCTTGGAGAATGACAGTGCATTATTGTAAGCTTAACCAAATGATGACTCCAATTACAGCTGCCGCACCAAACTTGCTTTCATTGCTTGAGCAAATTAACACATCTCTTGGTACCTGGTATGTAGCCACTGCCTTGGCAAATGCTTTTTTTTCCATTTCTGTCCATAAGCCTCAACAGAAGCAATTTGCCGCAGCTGGCAAGGCCAGCAATATATGTTTACTCTTCTACCTCTGGGGTATATGGACTCTCTGGCTTTGAGTTATGATCTTATTCGGAGAGATCTTGATGACTTTTTGCTTCTACAAGATATCGCACTGGTCTGTTACATTGATGACATTATGCTAATTGGATCCTGTGAGCAAGAAGTAGCAAACACACTGAACTTACTGGTGAGACATTTGTGCGTCAGAGAATAGAAAATAAATTGAATTAAAATTCAGGGACCTTCTACCTCAGTAAAATTTCTGTGGATCCAGTGGTATGGAGCTGTTGAGATAGTCCTTTTAAGGTGAAGTGTAAGTTGCTGCATTTGGCCTCTTCTACAACCAAGAAAATGATACAATGCCTAGTGGGCCTATTTGTACCCTGGAGGCAATACATTCCTCATTTGGGTGTGTTACTCCAGCCCATTTATCAAGTGACCCAAAAGACTGCCAGTTTTGAGTGGGGTCAAAAGAGGAGAAAGCTCTGCAGCAGGTCCAGGCTGCTGTGCAAGCTGCTCTGCCACTTGGGCCATATGACCCAGAAGATCCAATGGTGGTTGAGATGTCAGTGGCAGATAGGGGTGCTGTTTGGAGCCTTTGGCAGGTCTCTATAGGTGAATCACAATAGATGCCTCTAGGATTTTGGAGCAAGACCCTACCATCTTCTGCAGATAACTACTGTCTTTTTGAAAGACAGCTCTTGGCCTGTTACTGGGCTTTAGTGGAAACCGAACGTTTGACTACGTGTCATCAAGTCTCCATGTGACCTGAACTGCCAATCATGAGCTGGGTGTTTTCTGACCCATCGAGCCCTAAAGTGGGGCATGCACAGGAGCAGTCTTATCATCAAATGGAAGTGGTATATATGTGACTGGGCTCAAGCAGGTCCTGAAGGGATCTATTATTTTCGTCCCTCTATTATTTCTGTTCCTCTAGAGAACCCTGATTAATTTGATAACCTAATTTGGAACTAATCTCCCATCATATTCAAAGGTCTCTCATAATCAGGGAGAGAAGATTATAAAGGGTCTAGATCATTGGGGCCTTTTAGAATTATTGCTACCATAAGGATAGCCTGGTAGGCAATGGTGCCATTTCCTGAGATTTAGTTTGATAGCATGAGGTAGTTTTGGAAATTACTGATTTTGAGAATTCTTGTAAAAGAAACATCCAAGTGGGGATACTGATCTAAATATGTGAGTCAAGTGTTCCGCATTCTACGAATGCCAATGTGCATTATGAATTTTCAGATGTGTACCACATTTTTCAAACACATTTCAAAAAAAAAAAAAAAAACTTGATTGCACAAAGCATTAAGGGAGTAGTGCTATATGTGAAAAATTCCCTTAGAGTATAATTCATAAGAAAAAGATAAAGTAATCAACTAGGGGCATCTGAAGATTATTTTCTCATCTGTGAAGAAAATGAAGCAGAGATGTTACAGAGTTACAAGAAGTTTGCATGAATTATATTCGGTTAAAAAAAAACTTAGAAAGTGATAATGTTCTCAAGGAGCTGTCTTTTGCACTATTTTGGCACATTAAAGTGATCATATTTTCAAAATTTATTTCTCTAAACCAGTTTAAATACAGTGAATGTTTTATGAGACTATAGAGTGAAAAATATTTGTTTTTTCAATGAAGCTAATACTTTGTTATTTGCTATGGCCTTTAGTATAATTGTTTATGATTTATGAAAATATGCTGAAGTGACAACAGAAGAAAAATCCTAATGAATAAGTTCTATTAATTTATAAGAAATGTGTGAGGTGTTATATGGAACAAAATAAACCAAGCAAGAAGAAATGAGACCCCCGGGATCTATTTTATTCTCTTCAAATGCATAAATTTCCTACAGGGAAGAAAAAGAGAATATACAGAGAAAGAGAGAATGGTCCAGCAGCATTGAAGAAACACCAGCTTTGTGAGGGTAAGCCTTGGTGGTTCATGGGGAGGTACATTGCATGATTTTGCCTCTTTAACATAGCTGTATATAAATAATAGAACCTCATAGTGAAAGTGCACCCCTGATGAGAATGCATACAGGCAAAGAAAAAAAGAACAAGTTCTCAACCTCCAAACACAAATAAAATAATTGCTTGAGTTAAAATTAGCTGAAGTCAGTTCACATTCAGTAATGGCAAATCCAACAAATATTTCTTGTATAATTTTTCTACTTTTTTTATGAAAAAAATAAGCCCTTATATTTGTATAAGCATACTTTATTTTCTCTGTTGTGTCATAAACTCTAAACAAGCAAGTACAGAAAAAAATACATCTTTTGTAACTCTACTTTTTTAAAAAATGCCTAAGCATGAGAAATGATAACATTTTCAAAACATTATATTAGGTAACAGCACTTTCATAACAAAATTATAAAAAGGTAAATAAGTTTACAAAGTTATTTTCCAAAATTTTGTGATTCTGGGCCCATAGATGACTATTCTCATATTTCATTAATGTATTATGTATACATAGAATTGACAATGACTCTTTTGAATGAAGTATTCTATATCTGCCTAACTACCCCTGGTAGCTTCTACCAGTGTTAAGGGAGGTGATGACATTGACTAATTTTCATTTTATGGAACAAAATGTTGACTCAAGCAATAAAAATATCCTGAAAACAGTTTTGATTGTTGTTTTAATAAGTGCCTTAACAGTTGAATTGGTGATCCTATATCTTGATAAGTTGTGACAGTAGCGTGGGCTGAGACTCTTCCCCAATAATTTAATAATTTAAGCTGTATTATTCCTATTAATATTGACTTGGGCAAGAAAAAAGTTACAAAATGAAAAAAATCTCTTGGGCCTAGGTTTGTTCATACTTCAAATTGAGTTCACAGAACTGTTGTAAGAAGTAAATGAAATAGTGCATGAGGATAATCAGGAATATAGTGATGTACAACAATAATTATCATTATAAACCAATATTTTCAATATGCCATACTTTTTATCCTACACACTTCCTAGTGATCACATACATACAAGTCTAATTGCCATATATATTTTGATAATACTCAAACCAAACTATCTGCAATCTAGATCTCTTCTAAGATTTAGACTCATTTCTCATTTCTTTAGGAATACATTTTTTTTTGGCTAGGAAATAAAATGAATCATAGCAATAAGGTTGGGTTTTTTGGTGGTGGTGGTGGTTAGAAAAAGAGCCTCAACTCATCTTATTTACTGGATCCAAGGTTTCGTAGAATGTTCCTATATCTTACTCAAGGACAACAGAACCTAACTCTTCATTCCTCCATGCCATATTGTTTGGCGTTCACTATAAATCTTTTTTTTTTTTTTTTAATGCTAGAAAACTCGAGTCCTCTGACTCTGTTTTCTTCATCTGTTATATACAGTCTATCACTGTGAATTGTTCATGGTTCTGCATGTGGTTTTTGCTGGTATAACCAAGAAAATCTCAAGATTTTTATACAATTTGTTACAAAACAAGCTCTTTTATTGGGCTATGAGATTGGAGCTGTTATTTCCACTTTGTCACCAGAGGAGATGAAAATGCCTAAAAATAGAGTTCAACTGGGAGAAGAACAGCTGGCACACAGAAGCTGGGGATAGTATAATGGCATCATTTGTGCCTCTTATCAGTTTGTGCTTATATCTGGGCTTTTGATTTCTTCTCTTTGTGGCGTTCTGGGTTGAAATCCCTGTCACTTGAAACTGAGGGTTTCCTTACTCAGTCACATGATTTTCTGTCTCCAACATTTCCACCTTAGTTCAGATTTCCATTTCTCTCTTGGATTGCTCCAAAGCCCTGCAACTGATTTCTCCTGCTGTAAGTTATTAGTATTTTCTGTCAGCTCTCAACTCCACAGAGCTCTCAGAATGACCTACCTAACATACAGATCTGACTATGCCATGTCCCTGCTAAAAATATATTTTCTGACCACAGTGTAAAGAATAGTATCTTTAACATTGAGTGTAAAGCCCTTTGAGATGAAGCCCCCTACCTAACTCTACAACCTAACTTATCATTTTTCCCTCTCAATATTTGTGTATCAGCAGCACTGAACAGCTAGTGTATTTCTCTTGCAAACACACTGCAGTATTTTTCAATACCTCCACTTTACTCAAGTTCTTTTGCCTAGAATACACTTTCATTTTTCGTGTTGTGGAGTCTAACTACTACCATTCATTCCCCTATGCACCAAACCTAGGTAAGGTGTCCTGAACCTGTGCTTTTAGAGTCCGATAGTCATTTTTATCATTGTATTTACCATATTTTATTGAATGAATTTGCTCATCTCTAATCAATGCCCCACCTTCCTGTTATCCAACCCACACATATGACCATGTCTTTTAAAAATTTTTTTTGAATCTCTAGCACCTTAAGAAGTTCCTGGAAAACAATGTCCAGTAAATGTTTATTGAACAAATGAATGTACAGAAAAACACTACCTTGCTACTTGGCTGTTTGTTTAATTCTGCAGAAAAGGATTAAGTATGCTGCCCCAGTTTGACAGAAGTTAAATTTGTATTTCAACTTCAAAACCAAGTTTACATTAATCTTCCATTTCAGAAGAATATCTCGTTGCTGTTCATCAATTAAAGTCAAATTGACACTTCTGTTTTCAACTGAGCTAATATATTGCATTAAAATTTCCTAACTTCATTACAGCTTACTGACAACCTAATGACTGCAGTATATTTCAATTTTGCAAGAACAGAGAGTGCAGGAACCCATTCTAAATTTTTATTTGATAATCTTTACCTCTTTTCACATGGTCACAAGAGCTTCTTTTTTTCCCTGTTGCTTCAGTTGGGATTTTCAACCCCCCTCTCTCTCCATGTCCACCTTTTGTACATAGCAAAAGCCAATGATGCCCTACCTCTCCAATTCTTCCAGACCCTATCCATAAGACAGCCAGTCCTTATTCTTTGTCTCAGCATTATTTCAGCACATTCTAGATTAGGGAATGATAACGAAGGACTAGCTAGACTTCTAGATAAGAGGAAAGAGGAAGAAACCCCATGTGGAGGTGTCTCCCTGGTACCAGCCTTTTGTCCAGTGCTACAGCAACCCTGCTCTAGTGCCAGAGCCACAGACAGCATCTTCGGCTCCACTCTATTTCTTTACATTCTGATTCTTAGAGGATTACAGATAAATAGGACTCTTAAACTGAAATCAAAACATTACTCTTTTCTCTTTTTTCCCTTTCTTATTGACATGCTAGAAACTTAGTCCAGATTATCTAAATGTAAGAAAAATAAAACTTCTCTTACTTCTCTGACTTTCTGTAGTTGTTGCCATCTTCTCTCCTTTCCATCACATTCAAAATCTGTCAAAGCATAGACTACTATCTCCTCTTCTATTTCTTTCATTCTTTCTTTTACTATTTTTATTAGGAGATACAGCCTACATAAAAAAGAGCATAGAAAATATATATGTTTATTTGGAAGAATAATGATAAAGAAAACACGCCTGTTATCACCACCGAAGTCAACAATAAGACATTACCAGCATCTTGGAAGTTCCCCAGATGACTCTGTACAATCCCAAAGCCCACTCTCCCTCTTAAATAAATTATCCAGAAGTATGATGTTTAAAATAATAATTCTTTTACTTTTCTTTACAGTTTTATCATCTTATACAGGGCCCTAAAAGATATGATTTAATTTTGCATATTTTGCAACTTTATATGTATGCTTCATGGACTACATATGTTTCTTTCACTCCATATAATGTACATAATATTTGATTTGCCCTATATAGCTCTATTTATTTATTTTTATCACTATCTATATTGCTGCTGATGGACAAGATGAATGGTCTTAGTGTATGTTTTCTGCTTCATGTACAAGAGTTTCCCTTGATTATATACCTAGGATGGAATTACTGGTATGCATCTGCAACTTTAGTAGATACAGCCAAACTGTTTTCCGAATTCATTGTGTAAATTTACAATCCCTCCCTTACTTTATAAGAGCTACTACTGCTTCAAATCTTTACCAACATTACTTATTGTCAGATTTTATAAGTTTTATAAATCAGGGGGTCTACAAAAGTTGAAAACTATCTTAATGGTTATCTAAATATACTATTCTTACTTCTCAACCCTCCCCCATCTCTTTTGATGTTAAAGCAAAATACACAGAGAATAAAGGACAGAAAGCTGGTGTAGTGGATTGAATGGTAACCCCCTAAATGATATGTCCACCAGAACCTGTGAATGTGATCTTGTTTGGAAGAAGAGTCTTTGCAGATGTAATTAAGATAATGATGCCATGATAAGATTACCCTGGATTATCATGAGTAATAAACCTAATGACAAGTGATTTTATAAGAGAAGAGCAGGGAAAAGGACACACAGGAGAAAGGCCATGTGAAAACAGAGGCAAAGACCTGCGTTATGCATCCCCAAGCCAAGGAAAATCTGGAGTCACCAGATGAGGAAAGATTCTCTTCTAGAGACTTCAGAAGCAGAGCAACCCTCCCAACACTTTGATTTTGGACTTCTGTCCTCCACAACTATGACAGGAAAAATTTCTGCTATTTTAAGTCACCAAGTAGTAATTTTTATGATAACCCTGAGAAACGAATACAACTACTTAGTGTCTGAGAACTAGAACATCATTCTAAAATATCTAGTTGATGACTTTACTCATTACAGGACAACATGCCCCTTTTTCTCACTCCATGTTCTTTAGTCTAGCAGTTGTAACAAAATAAGGATGGGTAATAAGCAATGTTAATTCCATCTACAACCTTAATTCCCCTTTGCCATGTAGCCTATGGCAGGTGAGCAAGCATTACCACCAGAGCTCCACCACCTGTCAGATTAGCAGTGACAATGGATTCTCATAGGAGCATGAACCATATTGTAAACTGCACATGCAAAGGATCTAGGTTGTGTACTCTTTATCAGAATCTAATTAATGTCTGATGATCTGAGATGGAACATTTTCATCCTGAAACCATTCACCCCCACCCCCAACCCTCATCCATGGAAAACATTGTCTTCCACTAAACTGGTTCCTGGTGCCAAAAGGGTGGGGGACAGCTGGCCTAACATAGTCACAGGTTTTGGAGATTAGGATGTGGACATCTTCAGGAGATCATTATTCTATTTACTACACTGTGAATCTCTTTTATATTTCAACAAGGTAAGGAAGGAGATGCAGGTCATACCTAGAAGAGGTAATGATAATGGAAACAGACAAAGTTGGATAAATCACAAAGTTAGATAAATCACAAAGTTAGATGAACAATTAAGCTTGGGACTGTGGACTCTGGCAAGAAGCCTCACTCACCCCCCAACTCCCAACTCTGCTCTCTCTGTGATCTCACTCCTTCCTGATTCATATTCCAGGCTGCTGGACTTCCTGTCCTGCTACATAATATCTGCCACCTCACTTTAAAATAGTCTTTGATCTCACTAGTTAATTCCATGAAAATTGACCTTGAAAAAAAATCTTTTCTATAAATTCATTTATCAAAAATAAATAAAAGAAAACAAAATTATGTGTGTACATTTTATATTACTTCTCTAAATATGTATCTTGTACATTCCTGTTTCAAGTAATTATTTCAAAGTATTTTATTCAAATATGGGTACGTAGGGTGCTTTTGTAATTGCACTTAATTTGTTTCTTGATAAATTTCTCCTCATCAAATAAATAAAAAATGAACATATTCTGAATTTGATCATTATAGGTTATACTGTTACCATCTCTGAGAATAGGAATAATTAGTGAACATTTTACCTACTTTTTTTTGCTTTTTGAGACAAGAAGAATTAAATTATGTTACTACATACTGAATTCATAGGTCTGAGATCTGAAAATGTCTGAGAATGTGTTCAAATTAATGTAGGAAAAATGCCTCCTGAAAATGTACTTAGACATTATGGATTTTTCCATTTATTGCAATTATATATAAGTTGTCTGGGCGTGGTGGCTCACGCCTGTATACCCAGCATTTTGCAAGGCCGAGGTGGATGGATCACCTGAGGTCAGGAGCTCGAGACCAGCCTGACTAGTATGGTGAAAATCCATCTCTACTAAAAATACAAAAATTAGCCAGGTGTAGTGGTGGGAGCCTATAGTCCCAACTACTTGGGGGGCTGAGACAAGAGAACCGATTGAACCCGGGAGGCAGAGGTTGTAATGAGCTGAGATGGCACCACTGCACTCCAGCCTGGGTGACAGAGTGAGACTCTGTAAAAAAAAAAAAAAAAAATATATATATATATATATATGTTGAGAGTAGAAGGTGCATTGACTTATGGACATTTACATGTGAGAAGAAATTTAGTTTCAGAAGGTGATAGGAAGCAGTATTGGTCGACTAATCTCCTACCATTACCATCATTCTTTTTTGCAGAAATGATAACTATACTTTAAGAAATGATGACATGTAAATGAATCATCCCTCCTCCCTTCTCATGAATTAGGGAGAAGTTACACAATGAACCTATTTGCCCTGCTGCACTAGAAGCAAACTTTAGGTACCCTGGCCTCTATGGAACTGGGAGGCTTATACACCAATATTAGAGAGATGAAGGACTTGTGATTGCCAGGAAACCACTATTTTCTCCCACCTGCTCATATCCTTGCCCTAACGCTCCCCCAAAACTGAGGAGACAGGTCTGAATATCCCTCAGATAACAAGATGCTCAACTTGGCTTAAGAGACCTAAGATCTTAAGCCGTCCCTTACTGCTATCACACTGAAGACAAGCAATAAAGAACATGTTGATAACTGATATTTGAATGGCTCTAATGTTACATGCATTTCATTATCTATTCATTTTTGCTTTAAGATGCATAATAAACTGTTTTCTTTTAATAAATGGAACTGTTTGAAAGAGAAAGGCATTCGTAAACAAACGTTGAGAATATGTTATTAGAACATGTTTCTTTCTCCATTAGTTCATATTACATGGGTTTACATTATATGCATTTTAAACAAAATATGTTAAGATAAATGAAAATAGTTATATTTAGACTTTTAGTATATTATACATATAAAATATTTTGTAATAAAACTTATTTTGACATTATATAGATTTAATTTTGTTTGATCACAAATTACTATTTGTTACATTATTTACAAAGAAAACAGTATGCAAAGTTTTATATAAATTTTAGTTAAGTTCATTTAACTTAATTTTAGTTAAGCGCATTTTTTAATATGACCTGTTTTCAAATTGGGAACTATATCCTAGTTAATAAATTAACTTTTCAGTGGAGCTGATTATTTATGTTGTTTACTGATTAATGTTTTTAATTAGTAGAGCTTGTTTTTTAGAGCAATTTTAGGTTTACAGAAAATTTAGCAGATCATAAAGAGTTCCCATATACTCATTCTCCCTCGCTCACAGTTTCTTCTATTATTAATGTCTTGCATTCTGTGGTACATTTCTTGCAGTTAATGAGCCAATACTGAAATACTGTATTAACTAAAATCCATAGTTTATATTAAGGTTCACTCTTTGTGTTGTGCAGTTCTGTGGATTTTGACAAGTGTATAATGTCACATAACCACCTTTATGGTATCTTGCAGACTAGTTTCACTGCCCTAGAAATCAATCCCCTGTGTTTTACCTACTTATGTCTCTTCTCCTACCTTGACCCACTGGCAACCAATGATCTTTTTTACTGTCTCTGTAGTTTTGCATTTTCCTGCAGGTCACATAGTTGGAATCAAACAGGATATGACCTTCTCAGACTGGTTTCTTTTATTTAGCAACGGACACTTAAAAGTTCCTCCATATTTTTGAGACTTGATAGGTCATTGCTTTATACTGCTGAATAATATTCCATTGTCTGAATGTACCACATTTTTTTTATCCATTTGCCCTTTTGAGGGACATCTTTGTTGCTTCCAGTTTTTGGCAATACAGCCTCTATAAAAAATCATGTGCAGGTTTGTCTGTGGATACGGCTTTTAACTCATTTGGGTAGGTATCTAGGAAAGCAATTGCTGGGTTCTATGGTAAGACCATGTTTAGCTTTTTAAGCAATTAGTTTTCTTTGTAGAAAGAAAGAAATATATTTGCTGAATTATTTTCAGAAAGAATTCGTTTTCTTTCTACAAAGAAAACTAGTTTTCATAGAAAAGCAGCAAATATACCTTTTGTTTTTAAAT
Organism: Trachypithecus francoisi; assembly: GCF_009764315.1. Classification (NCBI taxonomy): domain Eukaryota; kingdom Metazoa; phylum Chordata; class Mammalia; order Primates; family Cercopithecidae; genus Trachypithecus; species Trachypithecus francoisi. Next base: position 54,512,306 of record NW_022681458.1, on the reverse strand, counting down.
ATATTAAACCTGAGGGGAGTGGCTTTAAAACTCTTAAGTATTTTACATAATCTTTTTTCATTATTTCAGTTTTTATTGAATTTCTTTTTCCCTATCCTGGTGTACTATGCACCAGGCTGACCTAAAGGAGAGGCCTTCCTTGCTTTCTATCTATAAATTTAAATTTTTTTCTTTGACAAATTGATATACACATGAGTTTTGACAGAAATAGAATTGCCTTGATAACTCTTCAAATGTAAGTTTAATGAGGTAAGAAATAAATAAAGATTATTTGAAATCTCAGTAGAAATTCAACTATGAGAGACAAAATAGTTTAGATAAATATATAAAGGGGAAAAGCTGAAAATGTTAAAAATACCACATATTCAACATGCAGAAAAAATCTGTCATTGAACAATGCCTCCTGGAGAGATCAACAGTTTTTTAAAAAACAATGAATGGTATATTATTGCAAACTTTGTTTCCCACAATTTATGTTCTTTTCCTAAACTGATAAAATATAATACAGTGCCTCAAATAATATTCATTTATCAAAACCACTTGATAAATATCTCCATTGTTTCTTGGAAAACTATATAGGAAAACACCCTACATTCTGCTTAATGATTTCCTTAGTAAAACAACATATTCCACTCAATATTTCTAAAATTAATTTCTAAACAAGGTGTTATATCTCTAATATCCCTAAACATGGTTTCATTAGCTAGCCAAGGTAACAGGTTGAAACCTTACTAATGTGTCCCAGAAGATCTTGTTTTGTATCCAGTGAAAGGGAGTCATGGCAATATTGTGTTCTGTAACATAATTAGTGAATTTCTATATTAAAAATAACCAAATCTCAAATAAATGATTTAGTCCTTGAGATATATGAAAAAAATGTAAAACTGTTTCTTAAACTCATGCTTTCTGAAATCATTCCAATCTCATTTTTCTCTCAAACTCCTCAGTCATGTTCTACCAACAGAATTATTAATCTTTCTGATGTTTCTACCAGACAATCCTCTTTGATGAAACATTTTTTAAATTATCATATGAAGATGTTAAAAAATTTGTTACAGAGAAACAAAACTATTGTTTTATTTTTCTAATAAATGTGTAATATATTATTAAAATGCAGTACTATATATTTTTAGATACAAATAGGTATAAATTATCTGTATTTCCCAGAAAGCAAATGATGACTGTTCCTACATAAATTATTTTATTCACTGTTTAATCTATCATTAGGTTTGCTGACACTTTGAAATAAAGTTTGTAAATAATATGGGAGATAAAAAGATTCTCTGAAGACTGTTTTCAAGTTCCCTCTTTTAATACAATGTTCTTCAATATACATATTTATTATGAGTTAAGAGAAGAAATAGTTTTATCTATAATTTAAAAAGAATGACAAACATCTTTACATTATTCTTTTAGCAATTAGCCATTTAGTAGCAAATAAACTATAACCCTTCAAATTTAGCTGCAGAAAAAAATCCACGCATTCTGTTCCACATTTATCTAATTTTATTCAAAGATGACTGGATACTTGGGTTATAAGTGGTGAAGATTTGAGGAATAAGGAATAGATTAGAAAGAAATAAACAGAAACATATAATTTCTCCATTCTCCTCTTAATAATAGCCAGTAAATATCTGAGAGAATTACAAAAAATACAAACTCAATTTTCATTGAAACTAGTGATTGCAATAACAGTTGTCCATAAGCATTCCATGAGACCATGACATATCAAGCATTGAAAAATGTATTTTTGTTGGTATAGTGACATTATTTTGTCAATTTAAAATTTAGTTTCTAAATCATTTACATCTGTAGCTCAAGACCAATTATTTTGTTATTTGTAAAATAATGGGCAGTTTCAACCCAGACAGGTGTGTGCTTTGTACAATTGCTATGTTATATTATGGTAAGTTTAAATTGCAATATAATTAGTATTCTCATTCAAATATTTTCTAAACATATGGAATATGATGATATAGTACTACAAATTACACATTTAACATTATATCAGAACTTTTACCTGTATATGAAGAACTTAAGATGAACAAAAATAAATGCTTTTGTTGAAGCAAAATTTAGAGGTTCTGTCAATAAATATATTGTAGTCTGTGTCTACTATGATTTGGTCAGGAAAATGGAAACCTCCAAATATTTCAAACAATAAGTGATTTAAAATAGAAAATTAGAAATGAATAAAAGTACTGGAAGACTATTGGTACAAAGCTCAGGAAAGCCAGAATGGGTCCAGAAAATACAGGAATAGCAGAAAAAAAACTAAATGGTCTATATCAACTGTTCATACTATTGAATTGAGTTTTTGCAGAATTAGATGATATTTTGTGAAAGGATTCTCAGATATCACTGGCAATGTCTCATATTTGCATCTTCATATATCGGCCCACACTTGTTCAAATGCAAAAATGGCTTCTGCCTTGCTTTTCTTTCCAAATTTTGCATAATTGCTACTCATTTGAATAATCTATTCTGGAACCATGCTGCTAACCATTATGAGAAATATGGTTTCAAGGCTTCTGGCTCTTGTAATAGAGGAGAGGGTATAAATGGTGAAACTGTTACTGACTACTGGCACACAGTTCATCTTTCTTTAAAATGTTCATAAAGATGTCTCCCAAATTGTCAAATATAAGAAAGAATTATGTGAAAATGAAAAAGTCAGCAGAAATTATTTGTAAATAACCTTAAACCATCTCATTTTCCCTCCCCCTTTATTTTCTTTAATCTTCGCACTACCTTCGTTCTCAACTCTCCCGTACTTTGCTTATTCTCATCCAACTTCCAGTTTTAGCAAAGGTTTTCAGGAAAATGGTGTTGGAGAATACTGAGCAAGTTAGATGAAAATTCCTAAACCAAGTTTGGAGTGTGCCTTTATGGAGAGTAGGGGGTCAAAGTGATGACAGCCAAGGATGGGTGGCCAGTTCTTAAATCTAACAAGCTGAAATATTCTTCCACAAATGAATCCTGGACAGGTTGCAGGAAATCCATTTCATTGTCACTGGCTACTTGAGTGGAGTTCGAGCAAGAGTGCTGGTCAGAGAGTGGCACTCAGGGCATCCTGGTCAAGCAGGAGGCACAAGCCTATGGGGAACAGAGTACACCAGACACCAGATCACCAGGGCCACTGCACATAGTCTACATCTTCATGATCTGCATGCTCAAGACCCAACAGACCTTTCTTTCCTGCTCCTTAGGCCAATGCTTTTTTTTTTTTTTTTTTAAACCCATTTAGTTTACCAATATATTTTTACCTATTTAGTTTTATTTGGCGATTTAGAATATATTTATACCTTTATTTGTTAGAAATGTATTGCCTATTTAGTTTTATTTATTTCTTTACAAATTCTGAACAGATTTTTAAATAAAATATGCCAATATTAACACTGATATTTTGGTCTAACCTGAAATAAAGTCTGACATTCATATGATATTGCCACTTGACTCATATTGCAATTACTAGACAAAACCAAGGCCTCTCTGTAACCCTAAATTGCAAATGCAATACAGTCAAACCACGTTAGAAAATATGGCTGAATATGATGCCCCAACTGAAGGTTTAAAACAAATTCTGCAAAACAAATTTCTCCCTAGTATGAGGCTTATATTCTGGAACAAAGCTGACAATATCACGTTTTGGATAATGGGAATAGAAAAGTGAGAACAGATGAAGTTAGGAGCTTCTCAACTCTACTTTGGCCCAAAGGAAGCAGGATGAAATAAAATAAATGAAGATTCACACAGATTAGATATGTTTGCAGTCTGGGGAAGAGAAATGGGCTCTGCTCTGTAAACTGCTGTCTAGAAGTCAACCTCTGCTGGCTGGGAAAAATAAATGCAAAATATTTTGTTCTCACACACAACTGTTCAGAGAACAGTCTGCATTTAAATAAAACACATGAAATGAAAAAAAAAAAAAAAAACTAAGTGAATTAAGGATTCTAACCTGGGAGACAGAAAAAGAACTACAATATAAATTTGAAGAAAGTAGAAATAATTATCAATTATAAAATATTAGCATAATGAAACAATGAAAAAAATGTCCAAAATAATAAATACATTCAAGAAGAAATTTTTGGCAAAAGAGATAAAAAAAAATAGATGAACATTTAACTAATTTAATTCAAAAATATTTGGAAAGCTGTTGAAGGTAAAGCACAAATTACCAAAATAAGGAATGAAAATGAATAGCAATATTAGTTGGCTCAACCCTATGCAAACAGAATTGAGATTATGATTTGTATTTACCATCTTTATTTTGTTCATCATCTAATAAAGAAACAGTATTTCATCATTATTACGATGCTCTCTGTAGATTTTTAGTAGCTATATTCTATCAAATTAAGGAAGGTCCATTATATGTATTTGTTTCTTTTCTCATGAATGAGTGTTGAATTTTATCAGAAGTTCTCTTTTTTAAAAAGATATTTATTTTTAATTTTTGTGGGTACATAGTAGTATATATTTATGGAGTACATGGGCTATTTTGATACAGACATGCAATGTGTAATAATCACATCATGGAAATTGGGGTATCTATCCCCTCAAGCATTCATCCTTTGTGTTACAAACCATCCAGCAGATATTCTCTTGTTATTAATTGAGATGACCATATGGTTTTCATTTTTTCTCTGTTAATGAATCACATTATTTTCAAATGTTAAACAAACCTTGCATTTATAGGAAAATCCCCACTTGTTAACAGCCTCTTACTGGCTTTACAATTTCTGTAGGAGTTGTAGTGGTAGACACTTCTTTTGTATTGATAATTTATTTTCTCTCTCACTTATTACTCTAATAGTTTTGAAACATTCAAAATTTGGATTTATTGACTTTTTATTTCTTCTTTATATTAATACTTCATGTATTTATTCTATTATTGTTTCTTTGTTTTATTGTATTTTTTTTCTTGTTGAGATTGAGATGGAGGGTTGAGATCATTGATTTTTTTACCCTTTTCCATTTTCTCTTAAGCATTGCTTTAGCAGCATCCTACATGCTTTAATATGTTGTTTTTCATTGCATTCAAAATATTTAAATATTTATTTTGAGATTTTTTCTTTGACTCTTGGATTGGGTATATTGCTGAATTTCCAAACATGAAGATTTTTAGTTATCTTTATTATTTCTAGTTTAATAATTCCACTGTGGTCAGAGAACATCATTTGTATGGTTTCCTTCCTTCCTTCCTTCCTTCCTTCCTTCCTTCCTTCCTTCCTTCCTTCTTCCTTCCTTCCTTCCTTCTTCTTCCTCTCTTCCTCTCTCTCTCTCTCTTTCTCTCTCTTTTTCTTACTGCTTTATTTTTGTGGAGTCTCGCTCTGTCACCCAGGCTGGAATGCAGTGGTATTATCCCAGTTCACTGCAAGTATGGTTTTATTTCTATGAAAATAATTAAATAACTGAAGCTTCATTTATGGGCCAACATATGGTTCATTTTGGCAAATGTTTGAAATGTACTCAAAAAATACATTGCTGTTGTAAGTAGAGTGTTCTACATATGTTGACTAGGTAAAGTTGATTAACCAATAAGTAAATCTCTAAAATTAATAAGATTTGCTCTGCTTGTTCCAATAATTACTGAGAGACATTTGTTATCTTTTGAAGCTGTGTTATGAAATTTCCTTTTGTCTCTAATAATGTATGTTGCTTTAAAGAGCAACACAATGCAATAACCAACAAAACTTATCAAACCTTTACTTTGTTCCACTCATCCTGAGTTTTCTGCATATACTAGCACAAAGCTAATCATCACAATTCTGTAACTATTGTAATATTTCAGTTTTATAGGTAAGTGAACTGAGTTTTAGAGAAACTTGCAAATGCACATATATGGTAGATGGCAGAGATGGCATTTGAACCCAGCCAATGTAGACCTAAATGTTCCTAATATCTTTGGAGCACTGACTTAAGCAAATGAAAATTTATGCTACATTATTTGATAGAAAGGCTCTAAAATCAGTTTGGTAATTTTTTCATTGTTGTAAAGCAGAAAGTAAATGTTTTATGCTTTCACCACATATGTTTTTTTAAACAATCCTTTTAAATATTTTTTAAAATTCCTATCTCATTGATCATACAGGAATAGACCATTTGCCAGGTAAGTTCCATGGGCCATAGTTTGCAAACCCTTGCTCTACACCATGAAAATGTGAATTCTCTCTGCCTCTTATGCACAAATTAAATATCATTTCAATAATGATGCAATTATTTGAGTAGGGAAGAACCATGGAAACCAAAAATGTATTTCATATGTGAAAAATATTTTAGCATATAAATAATATTAAAGCAGAGAAGTCCCTCTTAGATGGCATGCAAGAAATACAAGCTGCTTAAAAACTTACACAAATAATTTTGAACACTTATTAGATAACACATACTGATCTAAGAACTTTTAAATCTATTGTCTCATTTTATCTTTATCTTTTTATCATAGCTTGGTTAATGTCTATAGCTAGTAGATAATATAATACGGATTTAACACTAGGAAAACTAATGTTAGAGTCAGAATTATAGCTTTTAATTAATATGATTGAAAGTGCACGCCACTATATGCAAGAAGCACAGCTACACCTTAGTAACTGAGGCACATTGCAAGAAAAATGATAATGAAGACCTAAAAGAAACATGCAAATCTAAATTCATTAGTAGTGCCTGGATGTGTTGCCTCATGCCTGTAGTCCTAGCACTCTGGGAGGCCCAAGTGGGTGCATAGCTTGGGCTTAGGAGTTTGAGAGCAGCATGGGAAGCATAGTGAGACCTCATCTCTACTAAAAATTTATAAAACTGGATATAGTGGCACACACCTAACTACTCAGCAGGTTGAGGCAGTAGGATCACTTGAGCCTGAGAAATAGAGGTAGCAGTGAGCTATGATTTTGTTATTGCCTCAGGCAGACAATGACTATTATTGTTACTATGATACTGATTATCACTAAGATATATAATGAACACTAAGAAAAGAGAGTATTATCTTTTCAAGGGTTTATGCCTCCGTTTATGTTATATCTACCAAGTACAAATTATGCAAATCAAATTATTTTATCAACTTAGCAAAAATATGAACCCCAACAAACATTCAAAAAGTAAGACCCAGATTAAAAACAACAACAAAAACAAAAACCTCAACTTTCTTCCAAATATTGGCTAATTTAATTAAGGGTAAAACATAATACAAAATGGTTAAAAATCTAGGAGATACACACGCACACACAACATATATATATATGAAAGTACTTATTATCTCAGTCTGTTCAGACTGCTGTAACAAACATATCATAAACTGGGTGGTTTAAACAACAAACATTGTTTTCTCACAGTTCTGGAGACTTAGAAGTCCAGGATCAAGGTACTGGCAGATCTGGTGTCTGGTGAAGACACACTTCTTTTTTCATAAATAGTCATCTTCTTGCTGCATCCTCACATGGCTAAAGGAGAGACAGCTCCTGAAATCTCTTTTATGAGGCCACTAATTTCATTTATGAGGACTTTAGCCTCATGACCTAATTATCTTCTGAAATCCTCACCTCCTAACACCATCACATTGGGGTTAAATTTTCAGCATACTAATTTTGGAGTCACACAAACATTCAGTCCATAGTATATACATTTTTCCTAGGATATATTCTGCATTATATTATGTATTACATGTAAATATATGTTCTAGGATATATTTTTTTAAATTACATTCTACACTTTGTAAAATATGGTTTAAGTAGAAATGTTCAGAGGAAAACTCATAGTGTTAATCTATAAAATTTAGAATTAAAAATAAGGTTGGCCGGGTGTTGTGGCTCACGCCTGTAATCCCAGCACTTTGGGAGGCTGAGGTGGGTGGATCACGAGGTCAGGAGATTGAGACAATCCTGGCTAACATGGTGAAACCCCGTCTCTACTAAAAATACAAAAAATTAGCTGGGCGTGGTGGCGGGCACCTGTAGTCCCAGCTACTCGGGAGGCTGAGGCAGAAGAATGGCGTGAACCCGGGAGGCAGAGCTTGCAGTGAACCGAGATGGTGCCGCCGCACTCCAGCCTGGGTGACAGAGGGAGACTTCGTCTCAAAAAAAAATAAATAAATAAGAATTTAAAAAAAGGCTGGGTGCTATGGCTCACGCCTGTAATCCCAGAACTTTGGGAGGCTGAGGTGGGCAGATCACTTGAGGTTAGGAGCACAAGACCAGTTTGTCCAGCATAGCAAAACCCCATCTCTTCTAAAAATACAAAAATTAGCCAGGCGAGGTCGTGCACAACTGTGGTCCTGGCTACTAGGGGGGCTGAGGCAGGAGAACCGTTTGAATCTGGCCGTGGAGGATGCAGTGAACCAAGATTGTGCCACTGCACTCCAGCCTGGGTGACAGAGTGAGACTCCGTCTCAAAAAAAAGAAATAAAAAAAATTAAAAATATAGCAAGGATTCTATTCAAACCATTAGAAAAAATAAGAAAACCACAAAATGTAAGATAAAAGCAGACATTTTATATTTATATTCTTATGCTGATACATTTATCATGAATGGCTTTTTGACAGAGTGAACAGGCATACTACCACCTATCACGATTAGGAAAAAAGAGAGAAAGCCCACATAGAAATTAGTAATAGCAATTAGAAAATTACCCAAAAGAGGAAATTGATGGAAATTTTAGTAAATATGTTTGAAATTTTAGAAGAATTAACTCATTAGAGGAAAACATATGGTAAACAAATTTGATCCTAGAGAGAAATTCTAAGTAACAGTTGTTATGGAAGAAAAATACATTAAAGTCCTACATCCCTAAAAAGACACCAGGCTCAAATATTTTATAGGTTAACCCTGTCAAAACTTCAAAAACAAATAATCTTGTGAGATTTTAACTGTTCAAGAATAAGCAAAATAGATGTGTTTGTTTATTAAGGATCATCAAGATAAGTAAATAAATAAAAATGTGTGACAGTATTTATAGGATGCTCCTACTGGGTTTATAAAAAGACATTCATATCTACTCATAAGCACAAAAAAATTCTGGAATTTTACAAAAAAAAGTCATCTGTTGCCAGTGGCTGCCTTTAAGGCATGAGCTTCAGAAGATTTGCTTTTCTATTTTATACTGTTTTATTTTCATGAAGTGTGCATTTTTAAAGATTTTTTTTCAATAAACATAATATTTTTAAATAAACAATCCTAAGAGTACAATGACAAGAAGACAGCAAGAAGACAGATGTCTTGGCAGTGTGATTTGGAGTAGAAGAGCTGTACTGATAAATCCTAAGACCCGAAAAGTATAAAACATAAAATTTTTCAAGTAGGCATCATTCAGATGTTTTCCCTTCATAATGCTACAATAAGAACATTTTAAAACCCTTGACATGTACATATTTTGGCATCATGCAGTCTTAAGCCACAATCAGTAACCTTTTTAAACATTAAAAATGTATCATTAAATATCACAAATACAAACTTTCAAAAACCCATCAGAGTTTAAGTAGAAATTATCAATATAACTAAAGTCTACTCAAACATACCCTTTCTTTCTACTCATTAGATGTAGCCTTCTTCCGTTTTTTGTATTTGTATATATATTTGTTTCTATATATATACTTCTAATATTGTTTACTTTTGCGACTTTTAAAAAGTACCAAAAAGTATTTATTTTGTATTACTTCAGTATTATTAATGTTCAGTATTATTGTGCTTGTGAAAGTTATTCATGAAATACAAGTGCCACCAATTTCTTTTCACTACCCTGTATTTCTATTGTACTCTTTTGCAAAATTGAATTACCTTTCCCTTGTAAAGAAACATTTGTATTGTTTGAATAATTATTTAATTATTTTGAGAGGAAATATCACTCTGTCACCCAGGCTAGAGTGCAGTGATGTGGTCTCTGCTCACTGCAACCTCTGCCTCACAGGTTCAAGAGATTCTCCTGCCTCAGTCTCCCAAGTAGCTGGGGCTACAAGTATCTGCCACCATGACTGGCAGATTTTTGTGTTTTCACTAGAGACAGGGTTTCACCATGTTAGCCAGGCTGGTCTCGAACTCCTGACCTCTTGATTTGCCCGCCTCGGCTCCAAAAGTGTTGGGATTACAGGCGTGAGCCACTGTGCCCGGCTGAATTATTTTTATTAAAAACAGTTATTTTGTGACTATTATTATAAATGTCTCGTTAGATGGCAAGCATTTCTCTAGCCAAAGTAAGTTACAGTTGGATTGCTGGGACATTTTATCTTTACAGAGATGCAAAAAAAAAAGAAGAAAATGCATCTTAAAATCAATGAAATGTAATAGATAATGTCAGAGCATGATACTAAGCAGTAATGTACATATACAAAATAAATTTATCAGAGTGTTGCTCTGTAGCCGATACCAATATTTGGTATTATCAGACTTTCTAATTTTGGCTTATCTTGTGAGCATAAAATGGTGTTCTGATTGTAACCTTTATTTCTTAATTAATAAATTAATATTTATATTTGACAGCATATAAATTGTACATAAATTTCTGATTTCTTTTATTTTTTATTATTAATCCTGACAGATAGTCTATTATTCTTTTCAAAACAAAATTAAGTTTGAAGTGTTTTAAATTTTTTATTTTATGCATTTTAAAACTACATACTAGTATCATGTTTTTGAGTTCTAACCATTGCATATGGGCAAAGAATAGATTCTTTGTAAAACCAATTCTCTGAATTTTGTTAAATCTTGTTTTATAGTTTATTCATGATCAACTTTATATTTCAAATTTGTTTGAGTCAAATGAATATTCTCAAGATATTGGGTAGACTATTCTATATATGTCTATTAGATCAAGCATGTGAATTGCATTATTTAAATATTTATAGATTATGAACTGTGAAAACAGCACTTTTTTATACAATAACTGAAGTTCATCCTTCAAAGTTAATTTGCTCCAAGTACAAAGTATTTTTGTAAACTGTAAGATTGAGTTTTAATACATTTTTTATTAAATAAGGAATAGCTATTTATCCTTTCAAAATTTTATTGTTGCTGCTCTTTCTTTTAGAATAAGTCAATAATGCATTAGAATTTCAGAATTTGTAAAATAAGCGAATTTATTTTTTGTGTGAAAAATATAGTTCATAGTTGTTTAGGTGTTTATAGTTCTCATTTTATGCATTACCAGTTTTATGTAACATCTATTTTTACTTTTTAATGTTAGAGGAAATTTCTTGTGATTTTGAATTGCATTGTACTACCAGGTTCCTTTCAGGAACTATTTTAGTCATAGATCAAATGGCTTCTCACAAGAATTAGCCACTCAATATCTTAGTAAGGTGGGCATTCATGCAAGGCTTGAAAGGAATCAAATTTATTTTGCTTTCAGATATCTACAATTTTATGCATCTTTTCTGTACAAAGCCCCAAAACATTTTACAAAAAGCAAATATAGATGAATAGAAAATTCAATGTAAAATTCAATAGCTAAACTGCTTTAGAATTTTGAAGGACATATGTATATCAGTGAAATACAGTACAAGTAGTTATAGAAACAAGAAAGCAGGCTGGGGCATTGGTGCTAGTTATATCTTTTATAACTAGCCTTCAAATAAATGGGTTAAACAGTGATAAATTTTTACATCACTTTGATACGTTTTAAATTTTGAGAAATTATATTGGGCAAGAAATAATTTTAAAACCAAGGTTTTAGGAAATTATCTCATCTGAAAACATTTGAAAGCAAAAATGAGGTAGTTTCCTGTATATCCTATATAGTGGTTTAAATGTGTGTTCGGATAGAAATGATTTCAGTCAAGTAATTCCACTTTCTTGAACTCTTGGCCAGTCTGTTTTAATTACTACCAATTGCTGCTACACATTCTATGGAATCAATGTTATATAATAGATTATGAATATGCTATATTCAGAAAGAGTAGTGATTACCTTCCATAGACTCCTAACTATTCTTCATGCTTATTTGATTTTCCCATTAGATACAATGTTCATTTTAAAGCAACTTGTATATATATCAGTACTTTTTTAGTCCTCATTGCCTACAAAACTAAGTCTAAACACACCAGTCTGGGATTGAAGACCTCCTATAAATAGCATATCCATACATCCTGGTATGCTTGAGATAGTCTATTCCAGCCCTCGTATAATTATCAACAGTGCCCCTTTTACTCTCAAAGGTGTCCTATTTTAGATTATATAGTTATCCCATCCAAAATCAAATTCCAACCAATTTTTCCAATTTCATCTTACATGGGAATGCATTTTATGAATTCAGTTCTCAAACCCAAATAAATAACTTTATGTTCCCTGTATGTTTTTCCATCTTTCCATGTTTTCTTTTTTGCCTCTGTTCCCCCGTCCTCTATGAAATGACCTTCATCCCCAATTGTTTTGGTTTCACTTTCGGTAGTCATCTCAGATATCAACTCTTTCACAAAAATTGTCCTGATTCCCAGTTGAAGATAATTTCATTCTCTAATCTTTGTGTCATTTACCTACATTCATTTAATGGTATAATTACCTGACTTGACTTGTGGTTATTAGTAAAATTCTAATCTCCACTGCTTGATTTGTTGTTTCTTGAAGGCTAAATCAATGTCTTATCATTTTATCATTCATAGTGTCCAATATCTAGGACATGCTCACAAAAATTGGTTGATTAAATAAATGAAAAATTTAAAGTCATGCATTACATTATATTAAAAAGATTCCATATCTAAAATAACCACATTAATCAGTGTAAGGGAATTGTGAAAATGACAAAATAAAATTTGTGTTATTAAACGTTGTATTAGATTTCTGTCTCTTAATGAGGATTTGACTTTATAGTCTACATAGTATATTTCAAAATTTGAGAATTTCAAAACTGTTATCTTCAAAATGTTGAAGTCTTATAAAAATACCTCAATACAATTATTTTGTGACAGTTTAAACTTTCTCCGGCTACTGATCTTCACAAAAATACATGTAGGGGAACAACCACTGAATTCCTCCCCTGAGGGGTTACTTTAGTTTAATCATATGCTAGAAATGATTTACAACAAAATTTGAAGTTCTGCATCAGTCTGAGCAATAGTTGGAAGTTCTTTCAGTTCATTTATACATATTTACGAAGTTGCTTTACAAAGAAAATGCTGTAGTAGTATTTATGAATAGAACAAAAATAAACCAAAAAAAGACAAAGCTCCTTCTCTAGGAAAAGGATAGAAAATATGCATTTGAGAAAAATTCCTTTTTTTCCCTTCATTCTAATATTGACTTATCATCAGAGGATTAATATCCCTGTGGGTAATGTATTTGGAAATAAAGAGAATACACTGGCAAAAATATGTTTTGAAAGTGAATGATAATTTTAGAACGTAGGGAATTATATTCTAGCACAAAGAGAATTGTAGTAGGTTACTTTAAAAATATTTTTAAATTTTATATATAAGTATATATATGTATATATACACATACAGGTTAAAGCAAAAGTTACTCTTCTTTAAGTAAATGGAGAAACATTGTAATGAATTATGCTATTTTTAAATGCCATATAAAAGATACAAGACAATAATTTTATTAACAATACTTTGTGATCTCATTTTCCTATTTACCCCTTATATGATGTTTGTTAACAATGTGCCATCTCAGCAAATCAGTTTATCTAGAGATATGTCTCTACAAATGCAAATTTTGGTTGCTAAGATTACTGTCAACTCCATCATAGCTGAAAGAGAAACAGGCTATTCTCATTTAATTAGGTTTCTATTTTGGCCAAAATTTTAATATTTTATTGAAATTTAAAATTACTGAAATGGGAAACAGTTTTTGTCAATGGAGAATGATAAATATTCACCTGAGTGTTTTAAACATATTGGGGTAGAAATAATGACAACATGTTTGGAAACAGGTTCTGAAACATTGGACTTCATCCATTCTGAGGATTCATTTTTGCCACCACTATAAAAGCACTAACTTTAACAAATCCATTGGCATGGAATAATCTTATCAACAAGATTCCCCTCAAATGGTTCCCTATTGTGTAAGGATCTTATCATATTCCTGGATTTGTTATTCAAAACCCTCTGCAGTCCATCTTCCATCTAGCTGTATAACTCAGTACTTCAAGCATACTTAGGAAAAGAAACATAACTAAGCAAAATAAAACAAATACATGCTTGCTCAGTGTCCCTTTGAGAAAAACAAAGTACATAATATGATTTATAACAATGACAAATACTATAGTAAAAAAAAAATCTTTCAAATAAATATACAGATGCTCATGGACTTGCAACGAATTGATATCCCAATAAACCTGTCATAAGCTGAAAATACTGTGTTGAAAATGCATTTGTTACACTCAGCCTAGAAAACATCATAGCTTAGCTTAGCTTGCCTTAAACGTGTTCAGAACACTTACATTAGCCTAAAGTTAGGCAAAATCATCTAACACAAAGCCTATTTTATAATAAAGTGCTGAATACCTCATGTAATCTATTGACTATTGTACTGAAAATGAAATTCAGAGTGGTTGTATGGGTACTGGAAGTATGGTCCCAACTGAATGCATATAGCCGTTGCACCGTCATAAAGTAAAAAAATGTAAGGTGAGCTCATAAATTGGGGACTGTCTGTAACTGCTTTTTGGTAACATATTTAGATGGTTTTAGGGAACACACTGAATTTATTTTCCACCTCTTTCCTTAGTACACTCTTTGCTCCAGCCAAACTGGCTGGCTGTTTGAACTCTCTTGCCTGTAGAGGTTCCCTTAAAATTCTCTTCTCTTTCTGCCATTGATCTAAGACCTTTGCCTCCTTTGGAGTCTAGCATACCTTACATTACTTTCCTGAGGCTAGTGGTGACAGCTTAGATAGAATGACTAATTATAGAATCTATAATTTAGTTACACTTGGGTTGTGCTACTTTGTATTTGTTATTGGTCTTTCTAGTCACCATTTATTCATTCAATAAATATTTATTAAGTGACTACTTTTTGCCAAAACATGGAGATGAAAAGATAACTGAGAACTAATTTATATATTTTATCTTTTAATCCCCCAAGAGCAGGGACCTTGCCTAATATCTTCACATACTCTCTATACTTTGCAATATCCACTGGGAGAGTCACAACTCAGTAGCGTTGTTGATAATGAAATTCCAGGTTTAAGATGTTTTAAATAAAAATCTTTTTACAAGTTGTCAGTTTATGTAACTAACATAAAGGTAGAGATTTTGGGTTTTAAAAATTGTAGTATTTAAATATTACTAGCTGTATTAGTCTGCTCTCATGCTGCTAATAATAACATACTCAAGACTTGGTAATTTATAACGGAAAGAAGTTTAAATGGAACTGACTCAGTTCCACATGGCTGGGGAGGCCTCACAGTCATGGCGGACCGCAAAGGAGGTGAAAAATCACGTCTTAAATGGCTGCAGGCAAACAGAGAGCGTTTGCAGAGGAACTCCTCTTTATAAAACCATCATATCGTGTAAGTCTATCACAAAATCAACACGGGAAAAACCCGCCCCCATGATTCCTTACCTCACATAGGGTACCTCCCACAACACATGGGAATTATGGGAGCTACAATTCAAGTTGTGAAGATGTGATTTGGATGGAGACACAGCCAAACCATATCACTAGCAATAGAAAATTCTTCCTGGGCTGGGTGCGGTGGCTCAAGCCTGTAATCCCAGCACTTTGGGAGGCCGAGATGGATGGATCACGAGGTCAGGAGATTGAGACCATCCTGGCTAACACAGTGAAACCCCGTCTCTACTAAAAAATACAAAAAAACTAGCCGGGCGAGGTGGCGGGCGCCTGTAGTCCCAGCTGCTTGGGAGGCTGAGGCAGGAGAATGGCGTGAACCTGGGAGGCGGAGCTTGCAGTGAGCTGAGATCCAGCCACTGCACTCCAGCCTGGGCGACAGAGCGAGACTCCATTTCAAAAAAAAAAAGAAGAAAATGCTTCCTGAGGTAATGGAAAAAAGCCCCTTTGTCCTTACTTTGAAAACCACTGCTTTAGAGCATTCCAGCCAAACTCAGCCTTGTAAGCTTTACTTTTAAAGGCATATTTCTTCAAGGCTTATGTTTTAAAAACTGCTCAAGGTAGAATCTCTACAATAGATCTGGGAAGGTGTCAGTTAACTAATCCATTAACTCTTAAAGTCAATGAATACTAGAAAAGTATTCTAATTTGTTGTTGTTTTCTGCATTCAAAGGTTTTCTCACATTATTAAAATCAGAGGAAAATTGTATATAAAGTCAGAGGCAAATTAAGCCCCTAAAGTCAAATGATTATTATTTCTATGGTATCGTTTTTAGATGTATGTATGTTTAGATAAGCAAATGCTGTCCATCATTTCAGGTATGTTAATATGTACTCTGTTTACATGGTCTCTGTAAGACTTGTAATAGTCTTTTGTAATTAGTGAACTTCCTTTCTGTCTGAATGGCTTCATGTGTTCACAGACTAGTGATCTTTCTAGCTCCAAGCCATAGTTGCTTTTACTCTACTTTTTTCTAGTTCTTGTGGAAAGCCTTTTCTTTTCATCTCTTTCACATTGGCCCCACTTTTTTCATTTTTCCTCTTCTACGGAAAGCCATTCAGCTATTTGAAGTTCAGATCAATTTCTACTTATGGAATCTTCACTGATTATTCAAAGTTAATGTAAATCAAGCATATTTATTGTGCATATAATGTAATTTATTCCCTAATCATATCCAAGTTAGCACTCCATTTTGTATCATCTTGCACTGTGCTATAATTCCTTCTCGTACATGTACAGTTCTTTAAAACAAGATTATAAATAATTAGAAGTTGAGGATTAAATGAACAGCATACCACACACAGGTTATTTCATTCCTTTTATGTTTACAAATGTGCTTGACATATTTCATAGAATTTATATTATGCTAGGAATAGTTCTTAATATATCATTTCTGAGCTTTGGATAAGTTTCTTTAACTAAAAAACATACTTTTTTAGAAAATGTACTGGGTATTCTTGTGTGATACTCTAAGGTCCATGGATGTCTATAGCTCAATTCTCTTATAATTTTTGTTAGGAATGAAGATTTATTACTCCCATAGACGACAGCCTTATCTAAATGTCTATGAGTCTGGTCTGGAGATATGCATTTTAAGATGCCTGCTGGGTATATTTTGGACTCACTAAAGTTTAGAGAACTATTGAAGAGATACTACAATAAATTTGTTCTCTTAAAATTCTTCAGAATATTAAAGCAAATTGAAGTTGAAGTATGCAACCATTTTGATTTTTTTGATGAGTAGGAAATATGATACTAATAATTTACATTTGTAAAGTGCTTTACAGTTAATACATATATGTCATACACATATCTAGATATGTAGTTTAATATTTTGACCTTAAAACCATATACTTTATTAACTTTTACAGTATATTTGTGAAGTAGCATCTAGAAACTAAAAAGATATAACTCTTAACATAATTAGGATGAATTTTCAAATGTGTGACAGTTTATATCTAGTTATTGAAGGGCAATAAAACACATCTTCAGCTAATGTTACAAAATGTGCCTTGGAAGTAAATGCCAAATGACCAAACTGATTTCATCTAAAATGAAGTATGTAAAACTTTGCTGAATGTAAATATTGATCCTAGGTTCATATAAACTGTTTTGATAAAACAAAATTGAAAGGAAGCAGATAATATCAAATGCATAAAGGTTATCAAAAATAAATAGTTGTGAAATCATTTTTTCATTGAGAATATCTTAACATGACTTTATGAGATAAGGTCAAAAAACATTTTTAAATAAGGAAACATAGCACTACCTAGAAGGGTGAGGCAGAAAGGTTTTGGTGCTAAGCTAATATAGTCTGATTTTGAGAAGAAATTTTTGTTAAAAGACACTATGTCATTACGATACTTTTGCTTTGTGTTTTAACCCTATATCTGTATGTCTAGAAGTGCAAAGTTTTAAAAATTTCAAATAACTCCTCCTTAGTATAGAGTTCATAGGACTAATCATTGTATCTGTAGAGTGTCCTTTATCCAAAATGCTTGGAACCAGACGTGATTCAGATCTTAGATTTTTGTTTTTATATTTTGGAATATGTATATTATACTTACTAGCTTAGCATCCCAAATCTGTAAATCCAATCCAAAATGTTCCAACGAATATATTATTTGATTGTCATGTCAAATGCTCCAAAATTTTGGAGTATTTTTGATTTCAGATTATTGTATTATGGACCCCCAACCTTATTAAATTCAAGAGAGGCTTCTTTAACACAGATTTTTAAGGCAAGATTGCTATTAATAGCAACATAGACAAAGCACATTTTCTAGGGGGAGCAATTAGTATATTCATTAATATACTCATGCACTGCACAGCAAAGTTTCAGTCAATGAGGGACCACATGTAAGATGCTGTTTCCATGGATTATAATGGAGCTGAAAAATTCCTATCACCTAGTGACACTGTAGCCACAGTAACATTGTAGCACATCAAATTTATATGTCTGTGGTGATACTGCTATAAACAAACCTACTATGCCACCAGTCGTATAAAATAATAGCACATACACTTATAATATAGTACCTAATACTTGATAATAAACCATTATGTTACTGGTTTGTGCATTTACTAAATTATACTTTTTATCATTATTATAAAGTGTAGTCCTACTTTCTAAAAATACATTAACTGTAAAACAGCCTCACATAGGTCTTTCAGGAGATATTCCAGAAAAAGGCATTGTCATCACAGGGAAAGAGAATTCTATGCCTGTTATTGTCCCTGAAAATCTTCTAGTGAGACAAGCTGTGGAAGTCAAAGACAGTGATGTGGATGATCCTGACCCTGTGTAAGCCTAGTGTAATGTGTGAGGTTTTGTCTTCATTTTCAAATGAAGATTCAAAAAATTTTTAAATGATAAAAGCTTATAGAGTAAGAATACAAAAAAGAAAATATTTTGAACAGCTGTACAATGTGTTTATGTTTTATGCTGTGTTATTACAAAAGAGTCAAAAGTTAAAAAATTGTAAAGTTTATAAAGTAAATAGTTACAGTAAGCTGTTTAATTTATTATTGAAGAAAAATATTTTTCATAAATTTAGTTTAGTCTAAGTATATAGTGTTTTAAATCTACAGTAGTGTACAGTAACATCCTAGGCCTTCATATTCACTCACCACTTACTCTCCAACTCACCCACACAGCAACTTCCAGTCTGGTAAGCTCCATTCATGGTAAGTTCCCTATGAGGCAGATATGGTTTGGATGTTTGCCCACCCAAATCCCATGTCCCCAGTGTTGGAGGTGGTGCCTGGTGAGAGGCGTTTGGGTCATCGGGGGCAGAAACATCATGGCTTGGTGCTGTCCTCGCAATAGCGAGTGAGTTCTTGCAAGATCTATTTAGAAGTGTGTAATTCCTCCCCTAGCCCTCTCTCTGCTCCTACTCTTACCATGTGGCATGCTGGCTCCTGCTTCACCTTCTATATGAGTAATACCTCTCTGAGGTCTCCCCAAAGCCTGAGCAGATGCCAGCTTGTACAACCTGCAGAGCTGGGAGCCAATTAAACTTCTTTTCTTTATAAATTACCCAGTCTCAAGTATTCCTTTATAGCAACACAAGAATAACCTAATACACAGGTGTACCATTTTTTATCTTTTATGCCACAATTTTTATGATATCTTTTATGCCACTATTTTTATGATATCTTTTCTAGATGTACATATGTTTAAATACACAAATACTTACCATTGTATTATAATTGTCTACAGTATTCAGTACAGTAACATGATCTACAGGATAGTAGTCAGGGAGCGATAGGTTCTACCGTATAGCCTGGGTATATAGTAGGCTAAACTATCTAAGTTTTGTAAGTACACTCTATGATACCTGCACGATTACAGAATTGTTTAATGATACATTTCTTAGAACATATCCCCATAGTTTAGCAATATGACTGTATTTTCAAGTACTGTGCCTTATCTAAATAAGTGTTTTAGTTCACTCTTGCTTACTCTGTCACTCTCTCTCTGTCTCTCTCTCTCTCTCTCTCTCATTATACATTGCTATCAGAGGGCTTTTCTTTTTTTCATGTAGTTCCTTGGGAAAAACAAATGTTGCTTTCATATTTAAAAATGTTATTTTCCTCTTTGACTAACAAATATGGTTGGCAAATAAAAAGACCTGTGACCTCAAAAAGCTCTGAGTGATAGTAGCTTAATTAAGTTGTTTCTTTTCATTTAATATATGGATTACCATTTATGCCAATATTATAACCAGATTACTCAATCAACAATAAGGATTTCTATTTATTATGAGAAAAGCATGATTGATCAAATGTATGAATAACTATCCAATCATTACATGAACTTGCCTTATGCACAGTGGCTATTAAGCACTTATGCATGTTAATTAGAGTTGTTTTGTATTCTTCCTTGTGTTTCATAAAACATTTACTTTCCACAATTTCTTCTGAATACCTTCTTCTGGGTTGACAGTTGAAATCATTAAAGCATTTCATGGGAAATATTTTAAGATTTTTATCTGTTCCTTGATGGAAATAAGAATTTTCTTTCTCACAGACTGGTGCACAAAGACTCTAACAGCTACCCGTACTTCCTGACAGTGACTCCGAAAGGTTAGTTTCTAAAAGTTTAAAAGTCATTTCATTATATCAGAGCTTTTATCCAAAATTCATGCTGACTATAAAAACATATATGGGAAAGGATGATTTACTTTGAAATCATCACAAGCAAATAATATCCGGAAACGTGTACCTTTAACTTTCTGGTCGTTTTTTCTAAATACACCTTAAATAAACATAAAATTAGTATACTAGTGTTCACTCTTTCTGAACCTATAATTATTTCACTCTCATTTGTGTTATGACAGCCATGCATGTTTTGTAATTTTATTTCTCTGATAGTTGGAAAAATATAATTTGTTCTATTATATTTATTTATTATTTTCCAGTGAGATGTTCAGTCATTATCCCAGAAATACATACGTTCAAAAGTTAAATAAGATAGGAAATTAACCATAACATGTAGTTACCTTATCTGAAGCAGAAAAAGATTCATTTCCTTAAAAAAACAAAACAAAACAAAAATAATTTTTCATTCTTTATCATCTATTTCTTTAATATTTGAGTTAGCTAAGCGTGGTAAAAAGGATTACTGTGTGCTGTAATTTGAGGGTTTTCAGGACCTATTAATTTAAAAAATGTCCTCCAAATATATAAAAAGCAGCTGCTCCAACCCACATGGCCTGATAATTTCACCCTTAGGACAAATGGATAATGAAATATAAGAAAGTACTTTGTATTTTGGGAGGTGAGTATGGAGAGAGAGGAGCTTGGAAATGGAGAAAAATTTTAAAGCACATAAAAGCTTGGAGAAGAATTTTCCTTGAGATATAAGATAGCTTGTAATCATAAAATAAATATACCATTTGCCCAGGGGTGGTATGAAGAGACTAGAAGGGATAGAATAGCTCAAATAAACTGTTTCTAGGGCTAAAGTTCCCCCCCCCCCCCCCCCCAGACCTCTTGGATACTTATTACAGTATCTGGCACAGTAACTTTAGTCATAATGCTAGTAACTTCAGTCATAATGCTAGCTTCAGAAGAAGTTAGCAAACTATCAGTGATTGGATGAGGGCAAGACCTCCTAGGCTCCAAAGATACAGTAGCTAGGACATGGAATTGTACCATTTATTTCTGGAAGATCTAAACTTTGTATGTTTTTCTTTCTGTGAAAAGGATAACATATGGCCTCCAGTGTAAATACCTTGTATTTTAGTCAGGAGAGAGGAGGGCATTTGGTGCTTTACTGCTGTAAAGAGTTCTCATGTGAAAAAAAAAAAAATAACATTGACCCAGTGAATCAGAGCACCCAGATAAAATGATTACAACCTATTGTATAATTCCCTGAGCCCACCCAGTTGTGTCATGGAACAGGATATCACATATGTATACAATGGAATTTGTATCCAACATAAGAAGCATTTGTTCCTTGATTTTTTGAAGTGTATAAACAGCAGATATTCATTTGTGTTTGTTTTATTTTAGGTATCCCAATACCTAAATACACAGACATTACTGGAAGAAATATTCAGTCTGGTGTGATATACTAGGTGAATGGATCATAAGAATTTCTGTTCCTTACAAAATTGTGAATGCAATGTTTTAGAAATTATATTGGCTACATGATACTGATCTTTGATATCTTTGTACCTTAAAGCAAGATTTTCATAGTGAACACTGGCATTCACAGTATTTTTTTTTCCTCTGGCTATATCAAGAGCTTTAGTTGTTTTCTGTTAAATGAAAAGAATGAAGAGACTATCTTTCAGGTTAAAAAGTTAAAGTTCTGTGTGCGGACTTTCATGTCACTTAGAAAAAGGAAGTAATGGGAGTTAACTGATTTCGCTGTAATTTTTCTTCAGTTAATGAAAAAAAAATCTATGCTTAAAATACTGATTAATGATAATGGGTGACAATTTTTATAAAAATACAATTTTTGTTTTTTAGAAAGTTAACTTTTTTCTATATTTTATATAAATAAAGCATTAGTCAGCAACTGTGTGTTCAGATGCCTAAAATGTATAGCTTTTTTGTTTGTTCATTTATTTGTTTGTTTCAAGAAGCTATGTCTTAATTAATTTGGGAGACTATAGGGTTATTGGGAACACATATAAATGGAGAAGCCAGAAAAAGCTGGACACAAAAACAGATTATTAGAATGGAGCTGTACATAGATATTATAATTGGTAGCTTTTTTAAATAACTGAGACATAGTTGGACATTTCCATACTCCTGTGTTTACCATTGAGCATTTTTACCCTCTTTGTATTTTTCTCTATCTCATTACTTTTCTTACTTATAATTTTGATACTCTTATAGGTTCAGTTTATCAAGCCCTTTACAACCATCCCCTCAGTCTGTATTCTCTTTCCAATGACTGTTTGGTTTCAGCATCTATTAAATATCTTGATGCCTTCAATTGACAAGTCAGGTTCAAACCTGATAATCATATTGGCTAATCTCACTTCCATGCTAGACATCATAGATGACTGTTACATCTGAGGATTAGCTGCCTTTGGGTGATTTATCCATTTTTATTTAGTTCAATCTGTGGCACAGGCTGGATCATGTGGGTCTAAATATGATTTAAAATTACATCAATTGGAGATGTAAAGGTTTTCCTTTAGGAGAAACTATAGGCTTGGAATAAACAATAATTGGTACATTTGAGATTTTGAAATTCTCTTTTCAATATATGTGGCCAAGAAACATATGAAAGAAAACTCAGCATTATTGATCATTAGAGAAATGCAAATCAAAACCACAATGAGATAGCATCTCACACAAATCAGAATGGCTATTATTAAAAAGTCAAAACACAGCCGATGTTTTTGAGGTTGTTGAGAAAAAAGGAATGCTTTTGCACTGTTGGTGGGTGTGTAAATTAGTTCAACCATTGTGGAAAACAGTGTGGTGATTCCCCAAAGACCTGGAGGCAGAAATACCATTTGATCCAGCAATCCCAATACTGGGTCTATACCCAAAGGAATATAAATCATTCTGTCATAAACATACATGCACATGTATGTTCATACAGCACTATTCACAATAGCAAAGACATGGAATGTCCATCAGTGATAGACTGAATAAAGAAAATATGGTACATATACAACATGGAATACTATGCAGCCATAAAAGGAACAAGATCATGTCCTTTGCAGGGACATGGATAAAGCTGGAAACCATTATCCTCAGCAAACTAACACAGGAACAGAAAACCAAATACCATAGGTTGTCACTTATAAGTGGGAGCTGAATGATGAGAACACATGGATGCATAGTGGGGAGCAACACTCACTGGGGCTTGTTGGAGGGTGGGGAGGTGAGAGGAGGGGTAAATCAGGAAGAATAGCTAATAGATGCTGGGTTTAATAGCTAGGTGATAGGATGATCTGGGCAGCAAACCACCATAGTACATGTTCACCTATGCACTGTTCACATAGTACATGTTCACCTAAAATAAAAGTTGGAAAATAAAAAAATAACTGTCTTCTCTAACACAAGGAGCTATTCTCCAATATTATGCATCATTTATTCATTTACAACTTATTTGGCCACTCAGTTCATTTTATATATATGTGTGTGTGTGTGTGTGTGTGTGTGTGTATATATATAGGAGGATATATTGGACTATCTATCACATGACTGCTTATATGTTCCCTTGAGGCCACGTCATTTGACTTTATATTCTTTATATGGTTGAGGGAAGGATTTGGTAAAAAGAGTATTGAGGATCATTTTCAACTTAGATGAGTAAATGATGCAATTACCCAAGATGAAGACAATTGAAAGAGCAACAGGATTGGAGAAGACGAGTTCAATGTTAGCCATGCTGAATTTAAGCATGAATGTGGAATGTGACTTCCAAGTGTTGAAGTATGGCAGGAATTTGGAAATATAGTTATACATTTTGGAAAAAAATCTAGACTGTTAAAAAAGATGTGAAATCATTAGTATACACATTTTACTTAAAGCCAGAGAAAATGTAAATAATTACCAGACAAAAAACTAAGGTTAGAAGAACAAAACATTTATCCTTAGGGAATGTTGGGGAAAAACAAATCAAAGATAATATTAAGCAGAAAAACAACAAAAATCCCAAATCATAGAAAACCAAGGGCTTGATTTTCTTGGAAATCAAGGGCTGGGTGGGTTCCAAGGTGCTGTTTTTTAATGACATCATGAGAAGTGAACAGAGAAGTCATAGAGAAGGGAAAGAAGAAGAGTTATTAAACATGTACATTGCACTTTGAATCCA
This sequence comes from Trachypithecus francoisi, assembly GCF_009764315.1. Classification (NCBI taxonomy): domain Eukaryota; kingdom Metazoa; phylum Chordata; class Mammalia; order Primates; family Cercopithecidae; genus Trachypithecus; species Trachypithecus francoisi. The sequence goes on along the minus strand of NW_022681458.1, from coordinate 54,487,522 downwards.
GGCAGTCACTGGAAATTTGCATGAAAGTAGTTTCTGATATAAATGATGAATTGATGGGTGCTGACGAGTTGATGGGTGCAGCACACCAATATGGCACAAGTATACATATGTAACAAACCTGCACGTTATGCACATGTACCCTAGAACTTAAAGTATCATAAAAACAAATAAAATAAAATAAAAAGAAGGTAGTTTCTTATTGGGGAAGAAGGTGGACTGCAATGCATGGAGATTTGAATAAGAAAAAGGGACTATAGACAATGCATGTAGAGAGCTCAAGATGCTCAACTTTGAGGAGTGGAAACAGATGGGAATATGTTATAGGAAATCATAAAACTGAGGGAGTTGCTTTTTGCTTGATCCAGTTCCAAAATAAATAGCCACAAAGAAAAAAGAAGAAAAGAAAAACAAAAAAATAGAAGAAAGAGGAAAAGAGGAATTAATCATGAAGAAGAAGAGATACCTAATGCAACAAAATCTTTGAGGGTGTATGAGGGAATGGTGTTTGAGCACCGGTAGAGGGATAATGTAATGAGGGTGCTGTAACATGGCCATTTGTTAGACTGACAGCCTAGGTTGGAGAGCAGGCACTTTTTCCTGAGGCAATTTCTCCTGCCTTCTGTTTATGCAACTTCAGAGTGTGACTACTCTGTTGTGGGGTGAGGTGGAGGGCTGCAAGGAAAACTACACTCTGAGGCTCACTTAAGGCATGTGCTGCCAGTAACACTTGTGAATGAGGTACAGATTTGGAGGCAGTAATTACGACATTAGCGTCACAGAAAGCCCAGTGAAAAGTTTTTGGAGGGAAGAAACTTGCTTACAATGATTTCTTTCTGTTTTAGATTTTACTCTATAAAACATTATTTCCAAAATCAGAAACCTAGATGGCCTCTAATTCTTATTATTCACTGCTCAAGAGCTGTGCCTGTTTCCTCCTATTAAGTATGTTTTCTTGTGCTACTCTGTTGCTTAGACTATTTTCTTTGGTTCTTCCTATTGCATTCTCATTGAGTTTCCTTATCTTTTCTCACATTTGTTTCCTTGTGATAGTGCAGGGCTGAGTCTTCCTGGTTCCTTCAATGGCTAGCTACGTTACACTTCTTTCACTGAAAACCTTCCCTTTTTTGTAGTGGGGACAGGCATATTGGTGTGGGAAATAGGAGAGGTGAAGAGAGAGAGAAGGGTGTGAATGGAAATAGTGAGTGGGGATTATATCACTAGACCTTTATCATCTGTCACTTTCTTTCCTGAAGTTTCAGTGATGACATTTCTGATAACATTTGTAAGAATGTAATAGACCTATTTTTCCTAATTTTGAATATGTACTTCAGTAAATTAAGGTTTATATCATACTATAAGTTCAAGAAGTTAAATGGGAAGAAATAATTCCCTAGTCAAGCTTGAGAATATATGAGAACTTAATTTCAATGCCATACAAAAATATGCTTTGTGTGAAATAGGCAAGAGTTGGGCCGGGCGCGGTGGCTCAAGCCTGTAATCCCAGCACTTTGGGAGGCCGAGACGGGCGGATCACGAGGTCAGGAGATCGAGACCATCCTGGCTAACATGGTGAAACCCCGTCTCTACTAAAAAAATACAAAAAACTAGCCGGGCGACATGGCGGGCGCCTGTAGTCCCAGCTGCTTGGGAGGCTGAGGCAGGAGAATGGCGTAAACCCAGGAGGCGGAGCTTGCAGTGAGCTGAGACCCGGCCACTGCACTCCAGCCTGGGCGGCAGAGCAAGACTCCGTCTCAGAAAAAAAAAAAAAAAAAAAAAAAAAAGAAATAGGCAAGAGTTATTTTTTGACATGTAAATAAAATATGTTTTACAAGCATGACAATAGACACATTTTATAACAGCATAAACATTATAAATAAGAAAGTAGAGCATAAAAGTATTATGTGAGAGAAGTCAATGCCAATAAGAAATTATGAAGTTAACAAGAGGAAGAAAAAAACTGTTGTAAATAGATTGAACGAGATACTCTGTTTAAAAAAAAAAAAAAAACAGATACAGATGTTGGTTAGAGAAAACATGGGTAAAGTTAGAGTAAAAAAAATAAACTTAGAATAGGTCATTAAATCTAGCTGTTTTGAAAATTGGAAAGTATAAGCAACATAACTGGAGACTACAAATAATAATTTATTTATCTTTAAGTAGCATCAGTGGTGATTGAAAGAAAATCATAAAAAGGATCATGAAGTAAACATGACCTTTTTTTTTTTTTAACTTGGTGAGGGACTTTTTATTTTATATCTCTTCAAAGAATGAAAAATGCAGACCAAAAGATGTTCAACATCGTGAATCATAAGGGAAGTGCAAATCAAAACTGCACTGAGACACCACCTCAAACCTTTTATGATGGCTACTATTATAAAAACAAAACAAGTGATGGGGAGGGTGTGGAGAAATTTGAACCCCTTTTCAGTATTAGTGGGAATGTAAAATGGTGCAGCTACTGTGGAAAACAGAATGGTGTACCTCAAAAAATTAAAAATATAATTCCTACATGATTCAGCAATTCCTTTTCTGAGTACATACTCAAAAGAATTGAAATCAGAGACTCTAACAGGTATCTGTGCACCTATGTACATAGCAGCATTATTATTCATAATAGTCAAAAGGTGCAAGCAACCCAAGTGTGGATTGCAATTGACACGAATGAACAAGCAAAATGAGATATACACACACAAGGAAGAATTATTCAGCCTTCAAAAGGAAGAAAGTTTTGACCACATGGTATTACACAGATGAACCTCAAGGACATGAAGCTAAGTAAAATAAGTCAGACACCATGGGACAAATATTGTATGATTTCACTTACAGAAGCTACGTGGAATCGTCAGAATCATAGGGACAGAAAGTAAAGTGCTGGAGGAGGAGGAAATAGGGAGTTATGTTTCATGGGTATGGAGATTCAGTTTTGAAAGATGGAAAAAGTTCTGGAGATGGTTCATGATGATGTCATGCTATGTATATTTTTACCACAATTTTAAAAAAATACTTTTATTTTAAAAGGCCAAAGGGTGATGAAAGTCCTCATTGCTTTATCCATCTCCAGGAATTTTCTTCCCCATTCAATTCATCAAAAGAACTAATTTTCAAATCTTACTATTTTCTAGGAAGCTGTTCCTGTGCAGTTTGCTCTCCCAAGGGACTATTGTCATGGAACAGAATTCCAGGCAGGTAATATGGGGCTCAGCCAACCTCAAATGCCAACCGGGCACTTATGTGCTGTCTTTGAGAAGAAAGGAGCTGGCTGGGCCTGAGGGTAAAGGAACAAGAAGGTTTGGGTGGGGGCTGAGACCAGCCTGGTGTTGGAATTTGTCCTTGTCAGCTGCAGGAAAAGTGCTGTCAAGGCCTGGACAGAAGCTCCAAATGCAGAAGTATATGTGCATGTGCCCATGTGTGCTTTCACTTATTTATGTGTTCATCTATTCATGTATTCAGTGAACACAATGAGCAGCTGCTGTATGCTGGGTACTGTTCTATCTAGTAGTAAACCAGCCTGGCTGGTCTTTGTCCTCATGGGAAAGATACAGTGAACGAGCTCACAGGCAAGCACATGTGTGTACAGTGAGCCTGTAACTGCACTCTGATGGGGTACATCAGGCAAGTCTCATTTCTCTGGTAGCCACTGGGAGATGTACGTAGATAAAGCCAACAGAGAGTCAGGAACAAGATGCAGGACAAGTTGGAGATATCATTTGTGCTCAGAATGCAGAGGCCCTTGCCAGCCACGCAAAGGTCTTAACCCTAGAGCAACACGAAGCCATGAAGGATTCTAGGCAGTGAGAGGCATGGTGAGATTCATGTTTTGAGAAGTTCCCGCAGGCTGCAGTGTGAATACCTAGTAGAAAGGCAGTAGGCCAGGTGAGAGAGGAGCTGGCCTGCTCCAGGAGATAGAAGCCTCTGGAGGTGTACTTTCCTCTGTGTGATGTTGAGTAAACTTCTCACAGTCCTAGTTGATGTGCTTTTAAAATGAGAAAAGGAGCCACCTCGGCCTGTCTTTCTCTAGAGTTTCTGCTGTAATAACTGGGTGAGATCATGTGAATACAGAGCTTTGTCATTAGGGGCAAGGTGTTGCAGGTTTATTGATGAGGATGTGGATGGTGATGGTGATGGAGAACATAATTCTGGTATTTAAGGGGTTGAGGAGTGCTGCATGTACTCCACTCAGGGCAGCATACTCAGAGCTTTATGCATATCATCCAGTAGGATTTTGCCCCACATTTGGAGATACATGTTATTGTCCCCAAGATAATGAAGAAACAGCTCCAGGAACGCTTGTGCAAAGTCGCCTAGAGGAGGAGGGTCAGAAGGCAGATTCAAAACATGGTTTGTCTAGATTTAAAACTTTTGTGAGCCCCACACCACCAGCCACTTAAGAAGGCAATTGTACTTTGAGATTTTATCAGTCTCAGTTGGCTTTGGGGCCAGGATGTGTGTTCATTCATTCATCAGTCCATTCAGAAAATATATATGGAGTACCTAATATTTGGTAGCCACAGCCCAAGCCCACGAGAGGAACAGTGAACAAAACACACATCTTTGCATGACTTTTTTATTGTGGTTAAAAAAAAAAAAAAAGACACAGCATGAATTCTACTCTCTGAACAAATTTTTCAGTGTACGGTACATACAGTATTGTTAATTGTATGCACATTGTTGCACAGCACATTGCTAGAGTTTTTTCATTCTGCCTGACTGAAACTATACACATTGCACAACTCCCCATTTCTCTTTCCTCCTAGGCGGTGGCAACCACCATTCTACTTTGTTTCTGTGAGTTTGACCACTTTAGATATCCCGTGTAAGTGTAATCATGCATCATTTCTCCTTACATGACTGGCTTGTTTCACTTAGTATAATGTCCTAAAGTTTCATTCATATTGTAGCATATGACATAATTTCCTTCCTTTATAAAACTGAATAATATTCCATTGTATATATTTACCACATTTTGTTTATCCACTCATCTGTTGATGTACGATTAGGTTGAGTCCACATCTTGGCTATTATGACTAATGCTGCAGTGAACATGGGAGCACAGCTAACTCTTTGAGATCTTGATCTCAATTCATTTAGATAAATACTTTGAAGTGAGATGCTGAATCATATGGTAGTTCTCTTTTTAAAATGTTGAGGAAACTTCGTACTGTTTTTCAAAGCAGCTGCACCATTTACTTTCCCACCAACAGTGCAGAAGGGTTCCAATTTCTCCACATCCTCAGCAACACTTGTTATTTTCTTTTCTTTTTTAAAAATATTTTAATTTAGATGAAGAGATTACATGTGAGTGTTTGTTACACTGTTGTGTTATGTACTGGTGAAGACTGTGCTTCTAATTCACTCATTACCCAAATAGTGAATATTGTACCCAATAGACAATTTTTCAGTCTTCCCTGTCGTCTCACCCTCCCCTGTTTTGGAGTCTCCAATGTCTATCACTTCCATCTTTATTTCCATGTGCACCCATTGTTTAGCACTGATTTATAAATGAGAACATGTAGTATTTGATTTTCTGTTTCTGAGCTACTTCACTTAAGATAATGACCTCCAGCTCCATCCATGTTGCTGCAAAGGACATTCATTCCTTTTTGTGGCTCTGTGGTATTCCATTTTATGTGTGTATGCGTGTGTGTGTGTGTATGTGTGAGTATACATGGTATTTAATATATATAATACATATATGTAGATATGTATATTACATCAATAAATATTATTTATATAATTATATATACATAAGTATATGTATTATATATTATAAATAATAATATAAATATTATTTATTGATGTGATATACCATATTAAATGTGATACACGTGCGCGCACGCGCACACACACACACACAGAGACATTTTCTTTATCCAGTCAACCATTGGATAGACACTTATGTTGGTTCTATGACTCTCCTATTGTGAATATTGCTGTGATGAACATACAAGTTCAGATTTTTTTTTATAAAACAGTTTATTTTTCTTTGAAGAAATACCCAGTGTTGGAATTGCTGGGTTGAATGGAGTTCTATTTTCATTTTTTTTTTTTTTTTTTTTTTTTTTGAGACGGAGTCTTGCTCTGTCTCCTGGGCTGGGGTGCAGTGGCCGGATCTCAGCTCACTGCAAGCTCCGCCTCCCGGGTTTATGCCATTCTCCTGCCTCAGCCTCCGGAGTAGCTGGGACTACAGGCGCCCGCCACCTCGCCCGGCTAGTTTTTTGCATTTTTAGTAGAGACGAGGTTTCACCGTGTTAGCCAGGATGGTCTCGATCTCCTGACCTCGTGATCCGCCCATCTCGGCCTCCAAAGTGCTGGGATTACAGGCTTGAGCCACCGCGCCCGGCCTGGAGTTCTATTTTTAGTTCTTTGAGATACCTCCATATTGTTTTTGTAAAGGTTGAACTAATTTGCATTCCCTCCAACAGTGTATGAGCATTCCCTTTTCTCTGCATCCACGCCAACATTTGTTATATTTTACTTTTAACTCTAGTCATTGTGAGAGGATATCTTATTGTGGTTTTAACTTATATTTCTCTGATGTTTAATGATGTTGAGCAATTTTTATGTTTGTTTTTCACTTATTATTTCTTTTGATAAATGTCTGTTCATGTCTTTGTTAGTTTTTAATGGGGCGTGTTGTTTGTATTTTATTGAGATTTTGAATTCCTTATAGATTCTGGATATTAGTCCTTTGTGAGAGGCATAATTTGCAAATATTTCTCCCATTCTGTAGGTTGTCTGTTTACTCTGTTGATTATTTATTTTGTTGTATCGAAGACTTTTAGTTTAATTAAATCTTATGTCTATTTTTATTTTTGTTTCATTTGATTTTGGAGTATTCATCATAAGTTATTTGCCTAGACCAATCTCCAGAGGAGTTTTTTTTCTAACTTTCTTCCAGAATTGGTATATCTTCAGGTCTTACTTTTAAGCCTTTCATCCATATTGCCAATTTTTGTATAAAGTGAAAGATAAGGGTCGATTTTCATTCTTCTGCATATGGCTAACCAATTTTCCCAACAACATTTTTTGAATAGGACGTCCTTTTCAGATTTGTTATTTTTGTCAACTTTATTGATGATCAGTGGGTTGTAGGTACGTGGCTTTATTTCTGGGTTTGTTTCACTGATCAATGCATCTCTTTTTGAACCAGTACCACATTGTTTTAGTTACTAAATTCTTGTAGTGTAATTTGAAGTCAGGCAATATGATGCCTCTGGATGTGTTTTTCTTGTTTAGTAATTCTTTGGCTCTTTGGGCTCTTTTTGGGTTTTGTGTGAACTTTAGGACTGTTTTTTTTCTAATTCCATGAAAAATGATGTTGGCAATTTGATAGGGATTGTGTTGAATCTGTGGATTATTGTGGACAGTGTTATCATTTTAATTATATCAATTCTTCCAACCCATGAGCATGGGATGTTTTCCATTTGTTTGTCATCTATGATTTCTTTCATCAGTGCTTTGTAGTTTTCTTTGTAGAAATCTTTCACCTCCTTGCTTAAATGTATTTATAGGTATTTCATCTATTTGTTACTATTGTAAATGGGATTGAGTTCTTGATTTGGATCTCAGCCCAAATAATTACTTTTTAAAAATAGGAAGTTTCATGAGTTTGCATATTCTCCTCTCACGGGGACCATGCTAATCTTTCCTGTATCATTCTAATTTTAGTATATGTGCTGCTGAAGAGAGCACCAAATATTACTGATGTATAAAAATGCTACTGACTTTTATACATCAATATATAAGAGTTGTGAGATTTGTAGTTAGGTATCCTTTTATGATAGTGAATATCATCCTTTTTGTTTCCATGTTACAAATCCTTTGAGTATTTTCATTTGACTAGTCTAATGGTAACACATTTTCTTTGTAGTTATTTGTTTGAGAAGGACTTTAGTTTTGCTTCATTTTTGAAGTTTTGTTTGGTAAGATATGAAATCCTTGACTAGCATTTTTTATATGTAAAGAGACTAAAAATAGGCTCCTAATCTCATCTGCTTATAATTTCTGCTAAAATAACTGCTGTTAGTCTGATGGATTGCCTGCGAAGGGATTCATCACTTCTCTCTTACCCATCTTAGGATTTTTTTCCTTCATATTGACTTTGGATAGTCTGATGACTATATTCCTTCATGAAGTTTTTCTTGAAATGTACATCTAAGAGGTCTCTTAACTTCTTGTATCTGGTTGACTAAATCTCTCCCAAGACCAGGGAAATTTTCCTGAAATATTTTGTTAAATATATTTCTCATACTTTTTACTTTTTTGTCTTCTCCTTCTGCAATACCTGTAACTCATAGGTTTGGATGCTTTACAAAATCTCTTATTTCTCAAAAGATTTTTTCATTTTTTCATTTTTTAAATTTTTTATTTTTTTGTCTGATTAGTTTGATAGATCTGTCTACTAGCTCTGAAATTCTCTTTTCCACTGGTCTAGCCAGTTGTAAAAAGTGTCAGCTGTCTTTTCTTAATCCTTCAACAAATTTTTATTTCGTGAAGTTATATTGTTTTAAATGATATCTGTCTCTTCTTTTATACCCTAAATTGCTTTTCTGATTTAATTGTGTTGGCTTCAACTTTCACTTGGATCTCACTGTGCTTCTTAAAAATCAATATTTTGAATTCTTTATCTGGTATGTCAAATATTTCATTTTGGTTAGAATTCCTTGCTGGAGGGCTAGTGTGACCCTTTGGAGATGTAATCCTCTGGTTTTTCATACTTTCATAGTTGTTTCTCTGGTTCCTTCTATGAAAGGAAGCTACATCTCTTCCTTATTTGTTGAATTTGCTTTCATTTAGATGGGAATTTTCCTTTATATAGTATGTTGTATAGGGTCTTTTGGCTTTGTTTCTGGGTACTTTCAGCAGCAGAGTCTCTATAAGTTTCTTAGTTACAGATAGCCTTTTGTGGTGTTTTTTTTTTTGAAATGCTGATTCCAGTTGCAATGTATGGGACATGTGGTCAGGCTCACAGCCTCTAGTGGGGCTAGGGTGACAGAAGTCTCAGGAAGCTTATCTCATTCCCTAGTACTGTGCACTTGTGTCAGCAGATTTTCTACTGTATTGTGCCATTCAACCTCTAGGCCAGTAGGTGGTAGTTATAGGTAAGATTTGGCTGCAGCTAATGCAGATTGGTACATATATGATCATGTTTACTGAGAGAAACTCTCTCTTGCCTTAGGAAGAGGGCTAATTTTTCTCAGGTGAACACGGCTTTCCTACCTTCTCCTCCCTGGGATCTGAGGTGTCCTTTGCTCTTCTGATAAATTTCCATTTTCCTTCTTGAATTAAAGCTCACAGCCTTGATCTTTACATACTATTTTGCGATTTCCAAGTAGTTGAAACTTGCTAAAAGCCTCTAATCTATCATCTTGTTAAAAACAAATGAACAAGCAAATAAAAAACAATAAAAATATCCCAGATTTGTTATTTTCTGTTTTTTCAAATTCCCATTCTATCAGATGTGAGGTGATATCTCACTATTGTTTTCAGTTTCATTTCCTTGCTGATTAGCCATAGTGAGAATCTTTTCATATACATGTTGCCACTTGTATGTCTTCTCTGAAGAAATGTCTATTGATATACTTATTTTGTATATTTTTAATTGAGTTGTATGGTTTTCTTGTACATTTTGGATATTAACCACTTATGCAGTTTAGAAATATCTTCTCTCATTCTGTAGGTTACCTTTTCGCTTTATTGGTTGTTTCCTTTGCTGCACATAAACTTTTAGATTGACATATTCCAAATTGTCTATTTTTGTGTTTGTTGCTTGTGATTTTCATGTTACATCCAACTATTTGATGCCAATATAGTGTTATAAAGATTTGCCTTCATGTTTTCTTCTAGGAGTTTTGCGACTTTAGATCTTATGTCTTTAATCCACTTAGACTTGAATTCCATTTTCATTTTTGCATGTAGATATTCAACTTTACCAAATCTATTTATAGAAAAGACTATCCTTTCCCCACTGTGTATTCTCGGTATCTTTGTTGGAGATCATTTGACCATACATGTGTGGGTTTATTTCTGGGCTCTCTATTCTATGTGATTAGATTACATGTCTATCTTTATGCCAGTACTATACTCTTGATTACTATAGATTTTTCATATGTATTGAATTGCAGAAGTGTGGGGCTTTCCATGATTGTTCTTTCTCAAGATTGTTTTGGTTCTATGGGATTCTTTATGTTTCCATATTAAATTTAGTATTTTTTTTCTATTTCTGAAGAAAAAAAGTCATTGAGATTTTCATAGGGGTTGCATTGATATTGTACATTGCTTTATATAATAAGAATATTTTAGCAATATTAAGTCTTCCAAGCCACAAACACAGTATGTCTTTCCATTTATTTATGTCTTCTTTATTCTTTGAACAATGTTTTGTAATTTTCAATGTGCAAGCTTTTCACATCCCTGGATAAGTTTACTCTTAATTGCTTCTTTTTGGATGCTAATATAAATAGGACTACTTTTTAAATTTCCCTTTTAGATTTTTTTGTTGTTGTTTCAAGAAATACAACGGATATTTGTATGTTGATTTTGTATCCTGAAAGTTTACTGAATTTGTTCATTATTTCTAACAGGATTTTAAAAAGTCTTTAGAGTTTTCTATATATGAGATCATATCATCTGCAAACAGGGACTTAGGTTTGGGGGCACATATGCAGGTTTGTTATATGGGTAAGTTGCATGTTGCAGGGGTTGACGTACATGCAACTTACCCATATAACTATGCTAATAAGCATAGTCCTGATAGTTTTTTTTATTTTTAATCCTCTATCCTCAAATAGGCCCCAGTGTATATTATTCCCTTCTTTGTGTCCATATGTACCCAGTGTTTAGCTCCCATTTATAAATGAGAACGTGCTGTATTTGGTTGTCTGTTCCTACATTAATTCGCTTAGGAAAATGGCCTGCAGCTGCATCCATGTTGCTACAAACAAAAGGCATGATGGTATGCTTTTTTTTTTGATGGATAGTGTTCCATGCTGTATAGATACCATGTGTACCATATTTTCTTTACTGAATCACTGTTGGGCATCTAGGTTGATTCCATGTATTAGTTATTTAGAACAATGCTGCAATGAGCATACACCTGCATGTGTCTTTACGGCATAACAGTTTATTTACCTTTGGATATATATCCAATAATGCATTTTCTGGGTCAGATGGTAGTTCTGTATTAAGTTCTTTGAGAAGTCTTCAAAATGCTTCCCATAATGGCTGAAATAATTTAGCCTCTACCAAGCAGTACATAACCATTCCCTTTTCTCTTCAACCTTGCCAGCATATATAATTTTTGACTTTGTTATAGTAGCCATTCTGACTAGGTGAGATACTATCTCATTGTGGTTTTGATTTGCATTTCTCTAATGATTGGTGATGCTGAGCACTCATAATGCTTTTTGGCCACATGTGTCCTCTCTTGAGAAGTATCTGTTCATGTCCTTTTTTAAAGGGGCTGTTTTCTGCTTGTAAATTTGTTAAAGTTCCTTATAGATTCTGGATATTAGACCTTTGTCAGATGCATAGTTTGCAAAATATTTTCTCCCATTCTGTAAGTTGTCTGTTTACTCTGTTGATAGTTTATTTTGATGTGTGGAAACTCTTTAGTTTATTTAGATAACATTGGTCAACTTTCTTTCTTGTTGCAATTATGCTTCGTATCTTCATCATAAAATTTTTGCCAGGTTCTATGTTCAGAATGGTATTTCTTAGGTTATTCATATGGTTAGGCTCTGTGTCCCCACCCAAATCTCATCTTGAATTATAATCCCCATAATTCCCACATGTCAAGTGTGGTCCCTGGTGGAAGGTGATTGGATCATGGAGGCAGATTCCCCCATGCTGTTCTCATGATAGTGAGTGAGTTCGCACGGGATCTAATGGTTTCATAAACATTTGAGAATTCCTTCTACATGTGCAGTCTGTCTCTCTTTTTCACCTGTGCCATGTAAGATGTGCCTCTTCCCCTTCCACTCTGATTGTAAATTTCCTGAGGCCTTCCCAATCATGTGGAATGAGTCTATTAAACTGCCTTCCTTTATAAATTACCCAGTCTTGGGTATTTATTTATAGCAATGTAGGAACAAAACAATACACTTGTCTTCAAGGATTTTTATAGTTTTTTGTTTTAACTTTAAGTCTTTAATCTATCTTGAGTTAATTATCGTATATGGTATAAGGAAGGGGTCCAGTTTCAATCTTTTACATATGACTAGCCAATTGTCCCAGCACCATTTATTAAATAGGGAGTCCTTTCTCCGTTGCTTATTTTTGTTGGTGTGCAGCATTATTTCTAGGTTCTCTAGTCTATTCCATTGGTTTATGTGTTTGCTCTTGTACTAGTTCCATGCTGTTTCGGTTTCTGTATCCTTTTATTATAGTTTGAAATCAGGTAATGTGATGCTTTAGCTTTGTTCTTTTTGCTTAGAATTGCTTTGACCCTTCAGGGTCTTTTGTGGTTCTATATGCATTTTAGAGTTTTGTGAAAAACGTCATCAATATTGTTGTAGGTATAGCATTGAATCTGTACGTTGCTTTGGGAAGCATGGCCATTTTAATAATACTGAATCTTTTTATGTATGAGAATGAAATATGTTTCCATTTGTGTCATTCCTAATTTCTTTCAGCAGTGTTTTATAATTCTCATTATAGAGATTTTTCACGTCCCTGGTTAGGTCTATTTCCGGGGTGGGGGGTGCTTCTTAGCTTGGATATTGTTGGTGTATGCAAATGCTTCTCATTTTTGTACACTTGTATCCTGAACCTTTGCTGAATTTGTTTAAAAGATCTAGGAGCTTTGGGCAGAGACTATGGCATTTTCTACATATAAAATTATATCATCTGTGAAGAGAGATAGTTCAACTACCTCTCTTCCTATTTGGATGCATTTTACTTCTTTGTTTAGCCTGATTGCTCTGGCTGCAACTTCCGCTACTATGTTGAATAGGAGTGGTGAGAGTGAGCATTCTTCTCATTTCTCAAGGGGAATGCTTCCAGTTTTTGCCCATTCAGTATGATGTTGGCTGTGGGTTTGTCATAGATGCTTCTTATTTTGAGGTATATTCCTTTAATGCCTAGTTTGTTGAGGGTTCTTAACATGAAGCGATGTTGAATTGTATCAAAAGTTTTTCTGCATCTATTTAGATAATCATGTGGTTTTGTTTTCAGTTCTGTTTATGTGATTAATCACATTTATTGATTGGTATATGTGGAATCAACCTTGCATCCCAAGAATAAAGCCTACTTGATCATGGGGGATTACTTTTTGAATTACTGATGGAATCAGTTTGCTAGTATTTTGTTGAGAATTTTTCCATCTATGTTCATTAGGAATATTGACCTGAAGTTTTCTTTTTTCATTGTGCCTCTGCCAGGTTTTGGTATCAGAATGATCTTTTGGGAGAACCCACTCCCAATAGTTAATGTGGGTTCTTTTCTATTTCCTAGGCATCTCCGCTGGTTTGAGAAATAAAGGGAAAGAGTACAAGAGAGAGAAATTTAAAGCTGGGTGTCTGGGGGAGACATCACATGTCAGCAGGATCTGTGATGTTCCCCGAGCCGTAAAACCAGCAAGTTTTTATTAGTGATTTTCAAAAGGGAAGGGAGTGCACGAATAGGGTGTGGGTCACAGAGATCCCATGCTTCACAAGGTAATAAATTATCACAAAGCAAATGGAGGCAGTAAGAGATCACAGACCACTGGATGGGGCAAAATTAAAATAACTAATGAAGTTTCAGGCATGCATTGTCATTGATAACATCTTATCAGGAAACAGGGTTTGAGAGCAGACAACCTGTCTGACCAAAATTTATTAGGCAGGAATTTCCTCATCCTAATAAGCCTGGGAGCCCTGCAGGAGACTGGGGCTTATTTCATCCCTTCGGCTTCAACCATAAAAGGCGGCCGCCTTAAGGGGGCCATTCATAGACCTACCCTCAGGGAGAATTCTCTTTCTCAGGGATGTTCCTTGCTGAGAAGAAGAATTCAGCGATATTTCTCCTATTTGCTTTTGAAAACAAAAGAAATATAGCTCTGTTCCATCCCGGCTCACCGGCAGCCAGAAGTCTTATCTCTCTTGTTCCCTGAACATTGCTGTTATCCTGTTCTTTTTTCAAGATGCCCAGATTTCATATTGTTCAAGCACACATACTCTACAAACAATTTGTGCAGTTAACACAATCATCACAGGGTCCTGAGGCGACATATATCCTCCTCAGTTTAAGAAGAAGATGACGGGATTAAGAGATTAAAATAAAGACAGGCATAGGAAATCACAAGAGTATTGATGGGGGCAGTGGTCATTGTTCATGAAATCTTCACAATTTATGTTCAGAGATTTCAGTAAAGACAGGTATAAGAAATTATAAAAGTATTAATTTGGGGAACTAATAAATGTCCATGAAATCTTCACAATTTATGTTCTTCTACCATGGCTTCAGCCGGTCCATCCATTTGGGGTCCCTAACTTCCCGCAACAATGATCCTAGCCTCATAGAATGAGTTAGGGAGGAAATCCTTCTGCTCTAATTTTTAGAATAATTTCAATATAATTTATATCATATCTTCCTTATTATCTGGTAGAATTCAGCTGCAAATACATCTGGTCCAGATTTTCTCTGGTGGGTAAGCTATGATTACCAGTAAGTTATGATTGTGGGTAAGTTATGATTAAATTTCAGAACTTGTTATTTGTCATTTAGGTGTTTCAGTTTCTTCCTGTTTCAATCTTGGGAGGTTGCATGTTTCTAGGATTTTATCCATTTCTTCTAAGATTTCTAGTTTGTGTGCATAGAAGTGTTTGTAATAGTCTCTGAGGGTGTTTTCCTATTTCTGCTGGGTCAGTGGTAATGTTTCCTTTGCCATTTCTAATTATATCTATTTATATTTAGATTATATCAAAAAAACCTGAAGACTCCACCTGAAAAAAAATTGTAGATGTGATGAATGAATTCAGTAAAGTTGTAGGATACAAAATCAGTGTAAAAAAATTAATAATATTTCTATATTCTAATAACGATCTAGCCAACAAAGAAATCAAGAAAGCAATCCCATGTACAGTAGCTATGAAAAAGTAACAAAATACTTACGAATAATTTTAACCAAGGAAATGAAAGGCCTCTATAAGGGAAACCACAAAATACTGATGAAAGAAATTCAATATGACACAAACGAATGGAAAAAGATTTGATGCTCTTGTTTTAGAAGAATTAATATCAATAAAATGACCATATTGCCCAAAGCAATCTATAGATTTAATGCAATCTTTGTCAAAATACCAGCATCATTCTCAAAATCATAAAAAAGTCCTGAAATTCATATGGAATCATAGAAGAGCCTGAATCATCAAAGCAGTTTTAAACAAAAATAACTACACTGGAGGCATCACATTACCTGACTTCAAAATATGTGGCAAGGCTATCTAGCCAAAGCAGCATGATATTGGTATAAGAATAGACACACAGATCAATGGAGCAGAATAGAGAACTCGCAAATAAAGCCACACTTGAAGAGCCAACTGATTTTTGGAAAAGCTAAAAAGAACTTATACTGGGAAAAGGATACACTGTTCAGTAAATGGTTCTGGGAAAATTTGGATAGTCACATGCAGAAGAATGAAACTGGACCTTGTCTCTCACCATATGCAAAAATCAATTCAAATGAATTAAAGACATATAAATGTAAGACCTGAAATTATAAGAATAGTAGAAGAAAACAGGGAAAACTCTCCTGGACTTTGTTCTAGGTAAATATTTTATGATTAAGACCTCAAAAAGCACAGGCAACAAAAACAAAAACTGATACATGGGACTATATTAAACTAAAAAGCATATGGACCACAATCAATGGAGTGAAGAGACAACCTCTTGAAAGGAAGAAAATGTTTGCAAACTATTCATTCAACACAGGACTAATATCTATTGTCTACAAGGAACTCAAACAACTCAACAGGAAAAAAAAAATATATGTAATCCCATTATAAAGTTGGTGAGGGGAAGAATGCTGAATATAGGCCCCTGATGTCTTCCGGCTCAGAGTTGCTGGTGAAAAATCTACTTTTAGCCTGATGGAACTCCCTTTCATGCAACCTGTTTCTTCTCTCTGGCTGCCTTTAAAATTTTTTCTTCCATTTTGACCTTGGAGGATTTGATATCTGTCTGTCTTGAGGATGGTTATCTTGTACGGTATCTTGCGGGGATTCTCTAGATTTCCTAAATTTGAATATCAACCTCTCTAGTGAAGTTGGGGAAGTTTTCATGGACAATATCTTGAAATATGTTTTCAAAGTCCTTCTTTTTACAGGGCTGCCAATGAGTAGTATGCTTGGGGTCTTTACATAACCCGTATTTCCCAGAGGCTTCATTTATTCATTTTTATTTTTATTTTGTCTGAGTTGATTCAAAGAGCCAGTTTTTTGTGTGTGAGCTCTGAGATTTTTAGTCTTTGTCTATTTTGTTGTGAATACTTCTGATTAGATTATGAAATTTTTATAGGGAGTTTTTCAACTCAATCAGATCAGTTTGGTTCTTTCTTAAAATAAGTGTATTCCACTTCAGCTCTTATATTGTTTTATTGGGTTCCTTAGATTCCCTCGATTGGATTTCAACTTTCATCTAAATCTCAATGATCTTGATTCCTATTCATATTTCAAATTCTATGTCTGTCATTTCAGCCTGATTAAGAACCAGTGCTGAGGAACTAGTGCAGTTGCTTGCAAGTAAGAAGATACTCTGGCTTTTTTAGTTTCCTGAGTTCTTGTGTTGGTTCTTTCTCGTGTGTGGGCTGATGTTCCTTTAATCTTTGAGGCTGCTGTCCTTTTGGTAGGGATTTTGCTTTTATATTCTTTAATACCCTTGAGGGAATGACTGTCATATAAGGTGGGTTCAGTCAACTGGCTTCATTTCAAGAAGATTTCAGAGGATAAGGCTCAGCTGGATACCCATAAGCTGTGTGCTTTAACTTTGAGGGGTTGGTACCAGCCCAAAGCTTTGTTCTCTGGCCCATCTGGGTTAAGTACCTGCTGAGCTGGAGGGGTCAAGGTGTTTCCACTGCATGTCAACAGTACTGTAATGGGAGATGTCACCAAAAGTGCTTTGATGGGGTCAGGCAGTAGCATCCATATGCAGGTGTGCATTAGTGGTGGTGGTGACTTGGCAGGGTCCTCAAACATCAACTGGGTAGAGCACCAACTGAGGCCAGGTAGCAGCATCTATGAGTGCCAGTGCAAGAGTGGCAAGGGTGTTTGTGCCCATGCACTCACATATGACAGTGGCAGGTGTGGTGGGGTGCATGCTTGTGTGTACTAGTCAGGGAAGGGTGATGAGGTCTGCTTGTGCATGCCAACACAATGGTGTTGGGGGACTGTAGGAGAGTGTGCTCTGGCAGAACAGAAGGAACATTTTTTTTTTGAGATGACCTTTTTTCCCCTATTGACTTGCTGTTGAATAAAAGTGGCTAGAGTGGGCATCTTCATCTTAGAAGGGCAGTTCTTCATCTTAGAAGAAAGGCTTTCAGAATTAATCCTGAGTTTGATATTAGCTGTGGACTTTTTATATATGGCCTTTATTACATTGACCTAGTTTATTTCTCCTCCTAGTTTGTTGGATGTTTTTATCATTAAAGGGTATTAAATTATGTTAAATATTTTTTTAGCATCTATTTATATCATTATGTGATTTTTAAAAATTCTTCATTAATATGGTATATCATGTTGATTTTTGTATGTTGAACCATCTTTGCATCCCAAGGATAACTCTTACTTGATCAAGATGTGTGATCCTTTCAACATGCTCTTAAATTCAGTTTGATCTATTTTGTTGAGTATTTTTATGTCTTTTTTCATTAGAGATATTGACCTGTAATTTTCTTATAGTGGCTTTGATATCAGGATAATGCTTGCTCTATCAAATGAATTTGGATCTGTTTTATCCTCTTCAATTTTTTGAAAGGGTTTGGAAGAAAATAATTGGCATTAGTTTATTAAATATTTGTTAGAATTCACCAGTGAAGCTATCAGTTCTTGAGCTTCTCTTTGTTGGATATTTTTTATTACTGATTCTATGTAATTACTAGTTATAGATCTGTTCAGATTTTTATTTAGTCATTACTTAGTCTTGGTAGATTGTATATTTTTTTGTGTTTTTTTTTTTGTTTTTTTGAGACGGAGTCTCGCTCTGTCGCCCAGGCTGGAGTGCAGTGGCCAGATCTCAGCTCACTGCAAGCTCCGCCTCCCGGGTTTATGCTATTCTCCTGCCTCAGCCTCCCGAGTAGCTGGGACTACAGGCGCCCGCCACCACGCTCGGCTAGTTTTTTGTATTTTTTAGTAGAGATGGGGTTTCACTGTGTTAGCCAGGATGGTCTCGATCTCCTGACCTCGTGATCCGCCCGTCTCGGCCTCCCAAAGTGCTGGGATTACAGGCTTGAGCCACCACGCCCGGCCGATTGTATATTCTTTTTTTTTTTTTTTTTTTTTTTTTTTTTTTCTGAGACGGAGTCTCGCTCTGTCACCCAGGCTGGAGTGCAGTGGCCGATCTCAGCTCACTGCAAGCTCTGCCTCCCGGGTTTACGCCATTCTCCTGCCTCAGCCTCCCGAGTAGCTGGGACTATAGGCGCCCGCCACCTCGCCCGGCTAGTTTTTTGTATTTTTTAGTAGAGACGGGGTTTCACCATGTTAGCCAGGATGGTCTCGATCTCCTGACCTCGTGATCCGCCCGTCTCGGCCTCCCAAAGTGCTGGGATTACAGGCTTGAGCCACCGCGCCCGGCCTGTATATTTCTAAAAATTTATCTATCTTTTCTGTGTTATCTAATTTGTTAGAGAATAAGTATTCATGCTAGTCTCATAATTCTTTTTATTTCTGTAGAGTAAGTTGTGATGTCTATTATTTCTGAATTTATTCATTTAAGGCTTCTCTATTTTTCTTAGTTCAGCTAGAGCATTCTTAAATTTTTCATGTTTTTAAAATTTCAACTTTTGGTTTTATTATTTTTTCAATTTTCTTGTAGTCTCTATTTTACTTATATAAGTCTAGTCTTTATTTTCTTCCTTCTGCTAACTTCGTGTTTAGTTTTTTTTTTTTATTTAATTTACCATTTTATATATTTTTTCTTTTCTTCTTTTTTTCTTTTTGGAGACAGGGTCTCACTTTGTTGCCCAGACTGGAGTGCAGTGGCATGATCAAAGCTCACTAGAACCTAGAATTTGTGGACTCAAGTGATCTTGCCACTTCAATCTCCCAAGTAGCTGAGAATACAAGTGTGTACCACCACAGTTGGCTAATTTTGTTAATTTTTAGTAGAGAGAAGGTCTTGCTATGTTCCCCAGGCTGGTTCTTTTCTTAGGTAGGTGTTTATCGCTGTGACTTCTCTTTTAGTACTGCTTTTGCTGTATTCCATAAATGTTGGTATGTTGTGCTTTCATTTTTGTTTAGCTTTGAATAGCTTTGGTTACTCTGGGTCTTTTGATGTTACATATCATTTGATGTTACATACTATTTGATGTTACATACAAGATATTTTCTAAATTTTCTTTTGATTTCTTCTTTGACCCAATCATTATTCAAGAGTATGTTGGTTAATTTCTCCACTTTTTTTTTCAGTTTTCCTTCTGTTATTGATTTTCCTTACTACTTTTCCCAGCTCTGGTTATCATCCTTCTACTCTCTATCTCCATGAGCTCAATTGCTGTGATGTTTAGATCCAACAAATAGGTGAGAACATAGGACATTTGTCTTTCTGTGCCTGGCTATTTCACTTAACATAATAATCTTTCATTCCAATCATGTTTTCTTGCAAATGACAGGATCTAATTCTTTTCTTTTAGAGTACTATTTCCATTCATCTTTTGATGGACATTTACATTGCTTTCAAATCTTACCTATTGTGAACAGTGCTGCAACAAACATGGATGTGCAGGTATCTCTTTCATGTACTAATTTCCTTTCTTTTGGGTGGTAGCTCAATTTTTAGCTTTTTTGAGCAACCTTCAAACTCTTCTCAAGAATAGTTATACTAATTTATATTCCCATCAATAGAGTGCAAGAGTTCCCTTTTCTCCATATCCTTCCCAACATTTGTTATTATCTGACTTTTGCATATAAGCCATTTTAACTGCTGTGAGATGATATGTCATTGTGGTTTTGATTTATATTTCTCTTGTGATCAGTGATGTTGAGCATCATTTCATATGACTATTTGTCATGTATATGTCTTCATTTGAGAAATGCCTATTCACTTTTTTTGCCCCTTTTTGATGGGAATATTAGACTTTTACCTGTAGAGTTGTTTGTGCTTCTTTTGTATTCTGTTACTAGTCCCTCGTCAGATGGGTAGTTTGCAATTTTTTTTTCTCCCGGGTTGTCTCTTCACTTTCTTGATTGTTTCCTGTGCTGTCCAGAAGCTTTTTAACTTAGTGTGATCTCATTTTTCCATTTTTGCTTTGGTTCCCTGTGCTTGTGGGGTATTACTAAGGAAATTTTTGCCCAGACCAATGTGCTAGAGATTTTTCCCAATGTTTTCTTATAGTAGTTTTATAGTGTGAGGTTTTATATTTACATCTTTAATCCATTTTAATATGATTTTTCTATATGGTGAAAGAGTGGGATCAAGTTTAATTCTTCTATATACTGATGTCCGGTTTTCTCAGTACCATTTATTGAAGAGACTATCTTTTCTTCAGTGTATATTCTAGGCACCATTGTCAAAAATGAGTTCACTATAGCTGTGTGGATTTGTTTATGGGGTTTCCATTCTATTTCTTTTGTCTACGTGTCTGTTTTTTATATTATTTTTTGGTGTGTTTTTATTTTTTATGCTGATACCTATCTAACTGTTGTTATGTCAGTACCCTCCTATTCTGGTTGCTATAGCACTGTAGTACAATTTGAAGTCAGATAATGTGATTCATCCAGTTTTGTTCTTTTTGCTTAGAATACCTTTGGTTATTCTGGGTCTTTTGATGTTGCATATAAATTTTAGGATTTTTTTTTAAATTTCTGTGAAGAATGTTATTGGTATTTTGATAATGATTGTACTGAAACTGTAGATTACTTTAGGTAGTGTGGACATTTTGATTATATTGAATCTTCCAATCCATGACCATGGAATATCTTTTACCTTTTGGTTTTCACTTCAGTTTCTTTCATCAGTATTTTATAGTTTTCATCATAGAGATCTTTCACTTCTTTGGTTAGGTTAATCCTTATGTTTTTAATTTTATCTGTGGCTAATGTAAATGGGATTCCATATATATATGTGTGTGTGTATATATATATATATATTTTACCATTAGTATATAGAAATGCTATGATTTTTGTATGCTGATTTTGTATCCTGCAACTTTGCCGAATTGATCAATTCTAATAGTCTTCTCGTGAAGTTTTTAGGTTTTTTTAAATAAAAGATTATATTATCTGCAAACAAGGATAATTTGAATTCTTCCACTCCAGTTTGGATGCCCTTTTTTATTTCTCTTGTCTGATTACTCTAACTAGGACTCCCAGTACTATTTTGGATAACAGTGGTGAAAGTGGGTATTTTTGTCATGTTTCAGATGTCAGGGGAAAGGCTTTCAGTTTTCCCCCTTTCAATGTGATACTAGCTGGGGATCTATCATATATGACTTTTATTATGTTGAGATATGTTCCTTCTCCACCCAGTTTTTTGACAGTTTTTGTCATGAAGGGATGTTGAATTTTATCCAATGTTTTTTCAGCACCAATTGAAATGATCATATAGTTTTTGTCTTTCATTCTGTTGATGCGATGTATCATAGTGATTGATTTGTGTATGTTCCATCCCAGGGATAAGTCTTGTTTGAGCATGATAAATGATAATGACCTTCCTTCCTTGCATCCCAGGAATAAGTCTTGTTTGGTCATGATAAATGATCTTTTTAGCGTATTGTTGAAGTCAGTTTGCTTGTATTTTGTTGAGGCTTTTTGCGTAAATATTCAACAGAGCATTGACCAGCAGTTTTCTTTTTTTGAAGTGTGTTTGTAATGGTTTTGGTATAATACTGGATTCATAGAATGAATTTGGAAATATTCCCTCACCCAATGCACAGAAATGCTCTCTGCATAATGCCACCAATGTGGAAGAGTGAAGAATTGAGGTTATGGGAGGTGGATGATGTTGGAGGTTCAAGACTGTTTTTTTCTTCCCCTTCTGTGCCTCTTTCAGTGACATGAAGTTAAAATCAGATACAGTGAGTACTGAATTTTAGTGCTTGTGAAGGTGCTTTTCTTTTGTAGTTGTTAAATTGGTGTCCTTCTGAGTGGGACAATCAATGGAGACTTATATTCTGCCATCTTGCTCTGACTCCCACTCTTCTTCATTTTTGAGGGAAATTTTGTCAGACATACCATTCCAATTTGCCGGGTTTTTGTTTTGTTTTTTTCACTTTAGCACTTTAAATATATTATTTTCCATTCTGGCTTGCAAGATTTCAGCTAAATCTATTTTGTAAAGCATTGGTCAAGGGTATATCTTCTGGACCTTCCTGGCTGGGATAAGTAATTTTAAACAGACTAATCCACTGCACCATCCCAATCTCCCTAAGCCTTTAGATCCCTTCCCTACATTAACCAAGGGAGATCAGGCATTTCCCGTTCACTCACATGGGCCATCTTTTAATCCATATTTCAGCTAACCAAGCAAATAAACTATTAGAACCTTTTTTAACTCTCCAAGCTGCAACATTAAATGCAGAATCCCAACTTAGTGGGCCCAAATCAATAAGTTCAGCCCTATCCAACTCTATGTTCTTCCACCATCATCCCACACCCTTAATATCCATCCCGAAGCCTGTTCTCCACATTTCTTCTTATGTAAATTTGAAAACTCAAGCAGTGTAGTGCAGCTTCTCATGGGTCACATTCTGCACCTCACCTCTAGAGGTCCACCAGGACTTTAGTCTAGTTATAGGTCTAGAAGCAAACAGGGGTGTTGTGGGTGACTCCTGAGGAGAATCAACATTATCTTACCTGACAACTGTCTCAGGGGAGGCCATCACTGTTGCCTCAGGCAGCACAGGGTTTATCTCCTTAGACAAAGGTGGAAAGGCTGATGGCAGCACGGCTTGGAGAGGATGTTGCCTCTACTGGGGATGGGAAGCTGTTTGTTCTGGCAGAAATGGTTCGTTGGAGTTTAAAAAGTCAATGTCCCCAGGTTCATCAAAATCCTTTTACATGTCCCTGTTCCAAGTCGCAGGATCCCATTCTTTTCCAATCAGTGCCCTCACTTCAACAGTAGACACCTGGTGAGACTGTGCATACACCTTTCATTGCAGGTCAACCACTCACATGATAAGAGTTTATGTCTGCCTTTCCACAATTTCAGCTCTTTCTCTACAGGAGATAAGACTCACTCAGGGCAATCCTAGCAGATTTGAAGCTTGGTATCTGCTTCTGAAGCCAGGAGTTAGAATCACTGGTTCATCATTTTCTTTCATCACTTTGTCCAGTGAACTTAGGAGCAACCAACCAACTTCATTATGTTCCTTCATTCTCTACATATAGTCAAAGGTATTACATAGAGAGTCATTGAACTCCTTGCCTCTTACAAGCAGTGAATCCAATGAAAGACCTCCATCCTTAGTATTCTGTTCCTCTAGAATCACTCTTGGTACCAAAATCTGTATTAGGGTTCTCTAGAGGGACAGAACTAATAGGACAGATGTATATATAAAAAGAACTTTGGAGACCGGGTGTGGTGGCTCATGCCTCTAATCCCAGCACTTGGGGAGGCCAAGGCAGCTGGATCACCTGAGATCAGGAGTTCAAGACCAGCCTGGCCAACATGGTAAAACCCTGTCTCTACTAAAAATAAAAAATTATCCAGGTGTGGTGTTGGGTGCCTGTAATCCCAGCTTCTCGGGAGACTGAGGCAAGAGAATCACTTAAATCTGGGAAGTGGAGGTTGCAGTGAGCTAAAATTGTGTGACTGTACTCCAGTCTGGGCAACAGAGTGAGACTCCATCTAAAAAAAAAAAAAAAAGCAGGGGGAAGCTTACTAAGTAGTGTTAACTCACATAATCACAATGTCCCATAATAGGCCATCTACAAGCTAAGGAGCAAGGAAGCCAGTCTGAGTCCCAAAGCTGAAGGACTTGGCATCCAATGTTTGAGAGCAGGAATCATCCAGCATGGGAGAGAGATGTAGGCTGGGAGGCTGAGTCAGTTTAACCTTTTCACATTTTTTTTCTGCATGCTTTATATCCTGGCCACACTGGCAGCTGAATAGATGGTGCCCACCAAGATTAAGGGTGGGTCTGTGTTTCCCAGCCCATGACTCAAATGTTAATCTCCTTTGGCAGTGGCCTCACAGACATACCCAGGATCAATACTTTGCATCCTTCATTCCAGTCAAGTTGACACTCAGTATTAACCATCACAGTTCCCATTTCCTTATCTGCAAACTGATGATAATGGTGCCTACCTCACGGTCAGGGAATTAGGTTAGAATGGGAGAGCTCTGTAATTAATAATACTATACAGAAAATATATTCTTGTAAGACTGAATTACTATAAATGCATTATTTTCTTGAAATAAATTAGTACTTTGTAAATCATAAGCAAAAATATATTGCTTATACATGATGTGTGGAGAAAATAAATGTTGCCCAAAACTTTTTAAAAACAGAAATAATTTGAAAAACATTACTGTTGTGAATAGTGCGGTGTCATGTGTTTATAAAATGGGAAACTCAATTCTACTCTATAACCATCTTCCTTTAAATCAATTTGTTTGTGTTACAGCAAGGGATAATTGGATTTATTTAGTCTGAAGAGTAATATGAAAACCCTTGTTCAGAATATCTTTTCCCTCTCTTAACCTTACAGTGTCCAAGAAAATTTGTAGTAAGTATGAGTTAATGATTTGCTTCTCAAAATTTATCAAATTAATAACAATAACTCAAACTTTGTCCATTACAATTTTTCCTCAATAGGGAGAGAATATAATAATATTTATAAAGGAAATTTAACTAATAATACTTGACCATATTAACACCTGTAAAAGTTAAAACTATCTCATGCACTAAACATTTAATACCTTGCTGAAGGAGGTGCTTATTCCCTCCTTCAACATTACCCTATGTGTTTTTTTCTCCTTTCCTTTATCTGACTTAAAGAATAATTGCTTATCTTTTGATTTTGAATCGTGTTTTGATGAATTCCTTCAATGTTCAAGCATTCATTACACCAGGTATCTTTTTGTCAGCATATTAAACTTCTCACTTTCTAGGTCTCTCTTCTAAAACCAAAAATATTTTTGAAAGTTCTCATGAAAAAAATAAAAAAGGAAAGAAAAAGTTTTGTTCTTTCTACCTTTCTTTGTAATCTTATTCTACGTAAACTTCTATTCTTAATGAAGACTTTTAATAGACTTGTTTCTACTTTCTTATAACTTATGTACCTCTTTAATTTGGCTTTTATTACCACCTCTCTACTGAAACGAATTTCTGAATGAGTAATCTGCTTTACCTTCAACTTTCCTCCTCTTTGAACTCTTAGCAGAATTCATTACTGTTAACTGTTGGGTACAAGTGTACTGTTTGATGGTGATTGATAGGGTTTGACTAGATCTCTGATATGCCTAAATCCTGCTTTGCCAGTTCCCTCTCTCCTGATATCATTTTCTAAACAAGTGAGGCCCAGTGAGTAACAGCAAATGGAAAACACATTATCACTTTAGTTTCAACTAAACCAGTGCCAGTAACCTCCATGTCTAAGCATTTGTGAAAACAGATTATTATATACCCCAACCCAAAAGGCTATAATCACCTATATTCTTACCACTCCAACTCAATATCAAAGTTGAAAAACTTCCAGATACCACACAGAGATACTAAAGTCCTTACATGAAATTTCTCTTCTCTGGATAAAGTAAAATCCCAAAGTAAGCAAAGTCCATTGCTCTTCTCTCTTTTACTGTCTTATTTTGTCCATCTCCAAAAGATTTTTACCCAGATGTCTGGGTGGTCCAAATTCCTTCCACAGCATTTGCATCATGGGTTACTTTCACTGAAATGGGTGTAGCCATTTCAGCACATCCAAATTTGATTCATTTAATCCTGTTTCTTATGCCTTCCATTATTTAAAAATCTCAAGAACAATCAGGTTCACAAAAATAGCCCCTCACCTGATACATTTATAAAATACCAGAGATAATATAGAAATGTATTTTCTAAGCTCCATCTCCACTGTATCAAGAGAAAATAATAGATTCTGAGCCCAATGAATATATTTTGATTCCTTCATGCTTTAGTCTGTCATAGACCCCAGCTAAGGCTCAGAAATATTTGGAATGAACTGGATACACAGAGAACATGTAATACAAACAAAAAATAAAAGCTTCTTGGTTTCTGCCTTTTTAGGACACTAGTCAGTTCATGTCAGCTGTCCA
Organism: Trachypithecus francoisi; assembly: GCF_009764315.1. Taxonomy (NCBI): domain Eukaryota; kingdom Metazoa; phylum Chordata; class Mammalia; order Primates; family Cercopithecidae; genus Trachypithecus; species Trachypithecus francoisi. The sequence continues at coordinate 54,461,116 of NW_022681458.1, read as the reverse complement.
AAAGCCATGACTTGTGATCTTAAACCACACTGGGAGATGTCTCCCTTCAAAAAGCTGATTATCTTGCTATAGAAGCCCAGGCTCTCTCAGCTTCAGGCAACTTCCAGAGGGATATTCCAAACCTAGAAACTAAGACAAAATTCCAATGAAACAAACACTACTTCTTCCAAAAACCTATTTCTTAGAGTTTTAATTTTTGGGGCTTTGATTCATTTTCCCTGTGACTATCCTTTTCCACCAAGTAATATTTTTTCTTGCAGTTGCAATACCTCATTTCCTAATAGATAAAAATGCCATTCCCACAGTTATGTCTAAAGAAAGAAGGGAAAAAATAAGAAAGTAAAGCAAAAGAATTTTAGATCATCCAATCTAGTGTCTGTTATTATTTCACATCACGTATAAAGATGCTAGTCCAAACCTCATTGACAAAATTTCTGCTTAATATTACTTCTTTAGTCTTTGTGAATAGCAGCCACTGTTGAAAATACATCTGTATACTAAAGATTAGCATGATTTAAGGCAAACTTTCATTTCTCTAACAAGGTCTTTAGTTCTCCACAAAGGGCTTGTGATTCAAGTTCCCAGGCAACTAGACTCACTCAGTTCTCTTTTACCACAGATAATAGCCACAATCACACCTAATAATACTTATAATAATTGTAAATCAGAGCTACTAAATGCTTTTGAGCTTTAAATATACCCATATAGTACTAGTACACAGATAGTAGTATCTGAATACAACACTAGTGAGACTATTTGGATATACTGGAAATAATGACAAGATTTTTATGAAATTCCAGCTACGAATTACTCTTTCTCTGTGTGCCAAATAGTGTCTTATCTCTCATGTTATCATTGTCCACTTATACTCTTTTGTCACTGGGACTAGAGAAGTGAAAACTAATTTTATGCTCTCTGGCTTTCTGTTAAGTTAAACTTACAGGTGGCACTGATGGTATATTGGAAGGAAAAAAGAAGAACCATTTCCTTTCAGCTTCTACTATGCTATCCTGTGGGACTGTGAGCCTGAGCAGATAACTGAGAGCAACTTTGGGTTCCAACACATTGGTGACAGTTTTCACAGTGTCAGTGGGAGTGCAGGCCCCTGATGTCTTGCTCAAAGAGTAGCCATTTGTTCATAAAATGGGAAGCTCTTATGTTCCTCCAAGAAAAACAGAGGGAATAGCAGCTTTCTGGTAACTCAGCCTCAGACTTGGTAACAGTTTCTTGAACTGTGGGTTAAATCCTTCTACTCCTTTTGGCTTTTCCAGTATCATCTTTACCATTGGGTCTTTCAACAATACAAAAAGCTTTGTAACCAATTTCAAGACTTAAAAATTTTAGAACTTTGTTTTCCCCCTAACTGAACATTGACTGATATTGTTATTAGTATCAGGAATGAGGTCAGGAAACTTATCTACAATGATAGTCATCTAGGATTTGTGATTTTATCTAATTGAATTTAAATACAGAGACAACCTCATTGCTAGTGAAACATTGAAAGCTGGTAGTCAGAAGTAGGCAGTAGCAAAATAGTCATTCACGTTGTTTGCTGTAGTATGCAGTAGGCAGAAGTAGGCAGTAGCAAAATAGTCATTCATGTTGTTTCCTGTAATATGAAGTGCCCATTGAAGACAAAATTTTGGAAAGCCAAGGGTCTGTTGCTCTTGATCATAGTTGAGTAAATAATGAATAAATGGAGTATTAGGGTGGCTGCCTATGACTTAACTGGAAAGATTATGGAGGTAAAATGTCAAGCTGAATATTTTAATCAGCTCAAGTCATTTTCAAACAACCAGAGTGCTTCTGGAATTGCCCTAAAATTATTTGTTTTCTTGAATAGCCCCAAGGCTGCTGTAAATAAAATTCATACCAAAAGTTTGATATTGTGGATGAAAAATTTACGAAAAACATTGAATTAACAAGTCAATTGTTAATTAACAATTCAATTGTTTTTACATAAAAATCTAACCTGCAAAGATATCACTTATACACGGTGTTATTGCACTGATTTTTGGGGGAAAAAAATCTCAGTTTTTGTTGGCAGAAATTTGAAGAATATGTATGGGAGTTTTCTAATAATATTAGACCAAAGAGGGTAAAACATAACATTTGCATCAAATTTTTGAATATTAGTATACTGAACAGAAATTCTTGGAACAGAAATTCTATTTTAAGAAGCAGCTAGGAGTGGCTCTAAAACTGTACTTAGTTGATTGACAAACTTTGACTCAAGGGTTTTTCATATTTAATGAAGCTTAGATCCCACATCCAAAGACTTACGGTGATAGGGATGTTAGAATAAATTTAACATGTATCACTTTTCCTCCTATCCCACAGTGGGAGAGAACATTCTCTTTACCAGTGAATTGAAAAATCTTGGACACTTTTGCATTGCTTGCTGTCTGAAATGTGGGTGGTGATGCAAAATCCAGTTAAAAATTGTATTCCTTTATCTCAGTGGAAATGATTGAAATGGGAAAGACTAAGTGGTAAGTGCTTAACCAGCAGACAAGGTGAGCACAGTAGCATAGTCATCATAAAGGAAAGGACTTGGGTAACGACCAGAGTGATTTTCCTGAGTCACTGGCTAATTGTTCAATTTCTGGGGCTGAAATATATGGACAATATACAAAAATATTATTGATTTATGTTAAGGAATAATTCTGAACATGACATGACTTGAGTCCTTAAAACAGGCATAGCCTCTGACTTAGTTTCAAGAACTTAGCCACTTTACATTCATTTGCCAGTACAAAGACTTAGAACCTCTTGAATGAAGGTGAGGGCAGTGACCTAGAGAAGAACCTGAAACATGACCACAAGTGTGTACTGTTAATGTTCTTCTGTGCTTTTTCTGAAGATACCAGTGGCCATTTTTCAGAATTATTGTGCATTAGAAAATGGAAATACTCAGACCTTTATGGGAGTTTTAGAAAAAATGGCTTTGAATTGACCTTTCTCACTGGGAATCTAAGCCATAATTATGGCCCACTGGTCAGAGAGAGGAGTTATTGGTGACAGATAATAAATATTGATTCCATCTTGTAGTGAACCTAGTGAGTCTGTGGATGCAACCTGTGAATATTTTCCCTATCTGCAGTGAATTGTTGGAAGATCATATTTAATAACTGACACAATACCCACATGGCTTCCTATTCTGTGTAGTGAGAGCTACTAAAGAAAGAAAGATTAAGTAAAAGCTTTTGAAATGACTCTCCCTGTTGAAGAACAAACTAAAAACAATGCCTTTTCCCTGATAGAATTGCAGAATGAGTGTCATCACTGAAAACTTAATTATATAATAACAATCATATTTCAATTTTACTCAATTATTTGACATGTACAAAAGGTGGGGAAGTCTTGAAAAATGACATTTAATTATCACAAAATTAATAAAATTGTAGGTAATAGTGTAAGCATGACCTCTTTCCTAGAGTAAGTCAACATTGTCTTGTTTGGTATACACTATTTTTTTATTCTCGTGATTCTATCTTCTGCATCGTAAACAGCACTCATAACAGAAGCTCATTTTGCTATGACATGTCTGTGTAGCCTAGCTGAAACTATTCTCTTTCTCTTTTTCTTAATTACTGTTATATTGACTTCCTTACATTTGTGTAATACTTCAAAGTTTGCAAAATATTTTCTCATGTATTTGTGTCTTCTTTAAAATCTATTTTAAAGTAGGTATTTTCTTCTCATTTTCCCAATGAGGAAACTAATATATATTAATAGTTTTCTCATGCATAGTTAACAACTTTCCCCAGAGCAAAAGGCTACCTAAGAGAAAAGAGGACACTTCAGTCCAGAATTTTTTGAGTGAATCCTAGGCCCTCCATGTATTCCCTAGGAAAAGTTCCAGGGGCAGGTGAAAGATGCACTGATGTCTGCACACTGCCTTCAATAGAAATGAACCTCTTGATGGAATTATGAAGAATAAGAAAGACTTCAAAGATTCAACCCACTCATTTTACAGACAAAGAAACTATTATAAACAGTTTGAAAAACTTTACAAATATACGCCGAGACAAAAATTTATTTTCCTGATCTAGTAAATAAAACTCTAAGAGAAAACCAGTTGTTATTCAGTAATTCTCGTATATGACTTTTCTTATGTGTAACTATAGTATATTTTTAATAATATACTGCATCTGAAATGCTGTTTCCTAAACCTTAACAATTATCATTATGTATTATTAGTATTTGTTAGTATTACTATTTTGGCTGATAATTCTAACTCTTTGCAAGTAAAAGAATACAAGTGACTTTGAAGAGCTCAAAACAAAGCAAATCCAACTAATTATTTTAGTTCAATATGTCAGGATGTCAATGATTAATTCTTTTTCCTCCTTAAATAGTTGCAAAAAACTAAGACAAACAAATAGGAGTGAAATGTTGTGTGGGGAAGACAGCTGGTATTTGTTAACAGTATTCAAGGGTCATATTAAAGTCAGTGGGGAGCTATGGGTGGGAAAATTTCTTTTCTTTTTCCAGATGGCTCCTGTAGCTTTGCCTGTCAGAATTAAAACCTGTAGATAAAATATGAGTATGTGCATTGAGGTCTAAGCTTCCTAAGGCTTTGAGTGGATGGGAAGATGTTCCTTAATTCTCTAGATCCATTTTTTTTTTTTTTTTTTACATTCTTCATCTAAGAAGGTATTAGGCAGTTTTGGAAGAACACAGAAATTAGCATTAAAATGCCTACGTTCCTGTCCCATCTGTGTTGTCTTGGGCAAATGATTTAACTACTTTAGGCTAAGAATCTTTTTTTTTCACCTTTTATTTTAGATTCAGGTATGCATGTGTAGGGTTCTTACAGGTATATTGCACTCAGGTAGTAAGCATAGTACCCAATAGATAGTTTTATAACCCATGTTCCCTTTCATCCCTCTTTCTCTTGGTATTTAAGTGTCTCCTGTTCCCATGTTTATGTATGTGTGTTCTCAATGTTTAGTTCCTCCTTATAAGTAAGAACATTAGGTATTTGGTTTTCCATTTCTATGTTAATTCAATTATAACTATGATTTTCAGCTCCATCCATGTGGCTGCAAAGGATATATTTTCATTTTTTATGGCTGTGTAGTATTCCGTAGTATGTATGTATTACATTTTCTTTATCCAATTTACCATTGATGGTCACGTGGTTTGATTCCATGTCATTGCTATTGTGAATATTCTGTGATGAATATACAAGTACGTGTGTGTGTGTGTGTGTGTGTGTGTGTGTGTGTGTGTTTGGTATAATGATCTATTTTATTTGGGGTATATGCCTAGTTCTGGGACTTCTAGGTTGAATGGTAACTCTATTCTAAGTTATTTGAGAAATCTCCAAATTGCTTTCCACAGTAGCTGAACTAATTTATATTCCCATCAACAGTGTATAAGTGTTCTCTTTTTTTCCACAACCTCTCCAGCATCTGTTATTTTTTGAGTTTTTGATAATAGCCATTCTGACAGAAACTATTAATAGAGTAAATAGACAACCTACAGTATGTGAGAAAATACTTGCAAACTATGAATCTGACAAAGGTCTAACATTCAGAATCGATAAGGAACTTAAACAAATCAATATGCAAACAACAAATAACCCCATTAATAAATGGACAAAGAACACGAACAGATACTTCTCAAAAGAAGGCATACATGCAGCCAATATGCATATGAAAAAATGCTCATCATCACGAATCATCAAAGAGATGCAAATCAAAACCACAATGAAGTACCATCTCACACCCGTCAGAAAGGCTAAGAATCTTAATCCATAAAAGAAAGTAAAAAATAAAACTAATGGATATATTATATGCCCAAGATTAGACAGTAGTTATAAAAATAACTTTGTGAACTATTAATCGTTCCATAAATTTCAATTTAATGTTACATATACATTTATACATAATTTGTGTATATCAAGGATGCGTATCTTCTGATCATTTCAAATGTATAATGGCAATTTCTGTTTCTGGAAATAACAGAATAGTTAAATTGGCATTCCAACATTAATAATTAAAAAGATGGAGAAAATATATAAAATAAAGGTTTCAGATTTTGAACAAAAGTGTTGCAAAGCTAACATACCTAAGATAAAGGAAATAAATGAGGTAAACCCCAGAATCCAGTTTTCTGCTTGGAGGCACGTTCTAAATGTTGACACAGATATGGGGAGCCCAATAAGAGCATGGCATTCATGCTGAGAAAAGGCGACAGATTGGATTTTTATGGCTACTGAAGCATCTGGAATTGGTGGGATATCAGTGGAAAGAAAATTTTGTAGCGGAGTACTAAGCATAAGAAGTCATTCTATTATTAATTTCATACGTTACTCCAAATACTTAAATCAACTGCATACCACAGGTAAAAATATACTTGAACAATTTTCTATTAAGGCATCATTAAAATAATTCAGAAATATCTAACCTTCAGGATTTGGAACATCTAAGTATCATACTCCTCATTCCTACCCTGATGTTTGAGAAAAATCTCAAACCATTGTTTTTAAGAGATAAACAGGGCGGAAAAAAAAATACCCTAGTTATTCTAAATCCAAAGGATGGCTGCATCAACATGTTAAATAATCAGAATTTAGACATTTCTTATTAAAATACTTAAGCTCCTATTCTTCATGTCTTGTAAAGATATACTTCTGGCCGGGCGCGGTGGCTCAAGCCTGTAATCCCAGCACTTTGGGAGGCCGAGACGGGCGGATCACAAGGTCAGGAGATCGAGACCATCCTGGCGAACACAGTGAAACCCCGTCTCTACTAAAAAATACAAAAAACTAGCCGGGCGAGGTGGTGGGCGCCTGTAGTCCCAGCTACTTGGGAGGCTGAGGCAGGAGAATGGCGTGAACCCGGGAGGCGGAGCTTGCAGTGAGCTGAGATCCGGCCACTGCACTCCAGCCTGGGCAGCAGAGCGAGACTCCGCCTCAAAAAAAAAAAAAAATATATATATATATATATACTTCTGTGAAACAGTGCTTAATTTATGTCATGAGAATGAAAGTCATTACAAATGCCCATATTAACCTTCTATCCACAAATCATAGCACAAATTTTCAAAGCTTCTATGTAAATATTTTTAAAAACAATTTTCTAAACTAATTATTCTATGTTTTTGTATTTTTTAAAAACCACATTAAGCGCACAGAAAAATTAAATAAATAAATAAAATGTAATTTAGTGTAATGTAGTAACTAAGAACATGGCTTCAGGAGCCAAAATGCATGCATTCCAACCCAGTTCTGTGTTTATTTGCTGGGCGATTTGGGCTATCTTACTTAACCTCTCAGCTGCAGTTTTTGTTCTATAAAATAAAAGAAGCAAAAGGCTTAATGGTGTTATGTAGCTTTAATACATAGAAGCCATTTCATTACAAAATATTCAGTTTTGATAACTCTTTATATTTGGTCATATTTGCTTTAGATCTCTGTCTCATTTTTAAGAATTAAAACATAAGAGATGCAGTTTAAAGTTTCCTAATTTATTCCCCTTTGTCTCTCCCCAGAAGTGATAAGAGCTTGGTTTTTATCACTCCTATGCCTGTTATAATTTTATATGAATCTCTAATTAACATATAATATTTTTAATATACTTAATTTGAAATTCCATGCTTATTTTGCAGATTTATTAGTGAGGATGTAAATTTTTGCAAAACATGTGTGTATTAGTTCGTTTTCACACTGCTGATAAAGACATACCCAAAACTGAGCAAATTACAAAAGAAAAGTTTATTGGACTTACAGTTCCACGTGGCTGGGGAAGCCTCACAATCATGATGGAAGGTGAAAGGTACATCTCACATGGTGGTGGCAAGAGAGAAACAGAGCCAAGTGAAAAGGCTCTCCTTTATCAAACCATCAGATCTCGTGAGACTTATTCACTACCATGGGAACAATAAGGGAGAAACTCCCCCATGATTCAATGATCTCCTACCAAGTTCCTCTCACAACATGTGGGAATTATGGGAGTACAATTCAAGATGAGATTTGGGTAGGAACACAGAGTCAAATCATATCAATGTGTTACTTAGATCACCTTTTATTTTAAAAATTGTGCAATCCTATCTTCTACTGAAGCAAAAGTTCAGCCTTTTATTACTTGGTGTTTCAGATAAGAGATCTGATAAATAAATAGCCTTAAATGAATTATCAGAAGATCTGTTAATCTTTCATCTGTTAAAATATGTCCCACAGTTACAAAGTAATTAAAGTTTAAGCACAAGTGTAGAGTATAACATTTTAGTGGCTTAAAACGGTCAAGCATTTGTTTGTAAATATACCTTGGATGAATACAGTCAATTATCATCAAGCTGAAAGATGGGGATGGTTTTGGTGTACACGAGGTACCGATGAGAAATTGAATAGCGTTGTCTGGAAAAAAAGAGCAATAAAATAAATAAATAAAAAAGAGCAAAGTACTCTTAACTAATAGCATAGAGAGAGAGAGAGGAAGAAATAGCTTCAGCTAGCCTGCCCAGAGATATGTTTCAGCAAAATGAGCTTCTGTTACTAGGGCTGCTCAAGAATGCAGGAGATAGATATCATGGGAATAAGGAAAACAGTGCCTGAATGGTACGTCAGCTTGACTTGATGGCCCTCTAGGGCTTTCTTGTTCTTGTATGAGAATGTGCTTCTGTGTTCATTCATCAAAGATGGTGCTATAGCGTTTCATCATGGCAGAAACACATTTTTAAATTGAGCTCTCATGGAATCTATTATACATGGTTTCCTCATAGGACACTTACGATTTCATGTTTCTGCTTCCAAGGTCATCTTATGTAACTCACCTTGAATTTCATTTACTCTACTTGGCCACAATTATATAATACATAAGATTTTATGTACCAGAAAATAGTTGGCTAATGAGGTTTTATGAGTCAAAACAATGAAACTTTCCAGCTAACAAAGAGATTTATTTTCTCCACTAACCTCATCATTTTGATTTATTGTTCAGAATTATTTTAAACTAGACGGTAATTTGCCTCCTTCAACAACTTTTTTCTTTTTCTCTATCACTTTGTTATTGGTTTTTGAAAATTCTTTTGGACACAGACTTGTGCCAGAAAATTCAAGTAGTTAAAAAACAAGTAACTCATATGAAGCATATTTTCAAGTATATTTTAGTATCAGGATAGGGGGCTCAGAAATGCACAAAAAGAATGACAGATACAGCTTAAACATGTTAAGTATCCTATAGAGAATAATCAAGCTAGTATGACAACACCAAGAAAGGATAGAGCATATGCAGGCATAACTAAAAGATTAAAGAAAGCAGTAAAATTGAAATAGTTCATAAACATTGATAGAAATTAAATTAATGGGATTGGAAGAGGAGAAGGAGAAAAAAACACAGTGATTTTAGGGGGGAATGAAATCCACTTTGGCTGACATAAAAGATGTAAAGAAATAGTAAGCGAGCAAAATGAGAACAGATCTTAGGGAAGTCTAGATACTCAAAGCCTGAATTTTAGTAGGCAGAGGGGAATGTGAGGAATTTGAACAGCTGACTCTCATATAAGATAAGCTTTAGGAACATCTTCTGACTTGAAAAATGTCTGAAATGTTCTTGGTGTCTTTGAAATTTAGAAAACTACAGGGATATGTCTGAACATGGTATTTAACAGCTCTAAATCTTCTGTTCATTATTGCATTGTAGTCAAAATACAGTCTTTGCTTCTGGTTTCTCATCTTGTGGCTTTCTACATTGTTCTACTTAAGACTCAAGATATTTTCCAAATGTGTCCTAATTATATTGCTTTTGGCAGCCCTATTCTAATTGCCACTGTCATGTCATCCTCTACTTCAGTACGTAAATCAAGAAGTAGATATTCAATTCCAAAATGCAATTTTGACCACATTACCCCTGTACTAAAACTCTTTTAATGACTGCCTGTTGTTTAATCGACTACAGGTTTAAATCCAAGATCTTTCACCAAGAATTTAAGTACCTTTGTGATCTGACTCATGTCTTTCTCTCCAGCCTTATTACTCATCCTTCTCATAATTTATTTCTGTGTAATAGTCATTAAGTAATAATTTCTTTCCATGTCATGCCCTCATATCTTTGACTCTGCCATTGTTTCTGCCCAGAATGATTTTCCCTCCTTTGTCTGTTTTTGTTTCTTCCATTCTTTCTTGATAATATACTATAAGTATACAGAAAGTCTTTTACTTCTGACTTTTGCAGGCACAATTAGTCTTCCTCTAAGATGTTTTCACATACCCCCCAGTACTACTTTTTGAAATGCAAATATTTGTTCCACTAGACTGTAAGTTATTTGAGTCAGTGTCTCTCCTACTCCAGGTTAGTAGCGGAAATATAGCAAACATAAATTTTTGTTGAGTGAATGAATAAATAAAGTGTCCATTCTACAGGATAGTGGCAGGTACAAAGCAAACATAAATATCTGTTGAGCAGATGAATGAATAAATAGGTATATCAGAAGGTTTTATTGTAAACAACGAAATAAGAAAAGTATGTATTTATGGGAATTGGTGTATAGCTATACTTTTAATTTGAATCCTCCTTTAGTTATTGATCATTTCTGATAATTTGGCATAGTTGAGATAATCATGGACACAGGCCAACTTTTATTGCTGCCTTTAATTTAAATGTAGACAGTTATAGTAATTTATCCTGCAAGTATTCATCTTCAGCCTGCTTACATATTATAGAAATAACAATAATTACTATAGGCAGGAATATTAAAAATAGTGATAGATAGTAGAAACTGAAAAGAATTAAATCCACAGAGATCTGAAAATCAGTTAGTTTGTCAAATCAAAAGCAGAATGATTGTGTATCAGAAGAGGGCAGCAAAGTGCAACCCAGACCAGAAATCTGAACTTGACCAAGTGCCCTGATGTGAGATGAAGAGTATGACTAAAGACCCCTGGAGAGTGAGTGCAACATTTAGTAATAGAGAAATGTAGGAGAATGTAGGAGATGTAGAAATGTAGGAGAACCAAGAAACTAATCTACTATCTTTGTACCAAGGGTGGCCAATATAATGTATAAAATTTTATAAGAATATAAAAGCAGTATTATTTTCACTCTCATTATCACATTTTAATCTTTGAAACAATTCTCCATGGCATGGATAACTAGGTACTGCCTGCGGGAAGCAATATTTAAAGAAGGAACTGCTAGGAGAGACTAGATCCAAGACTACTCTTAGATAACCCAGTCTAGATGAGCATGAGGAGCGTCAGGTTGAGTAGAGGGAGAATCATTAAGGTTTCAGTCTAAAGAACAAAGGCCAAGAGCAGGGTCCAAGTATCACAGCAAAAGGAGAGCAGCAGGAAGCCAGAATTAGGAGACAGGTTGAGAGTCTGGCTACATGATAGCTTTTGGATGGGATTGTGGGGATTAATTCTGAAGTCTTGGATAGCATTCCTCCTGATTAAAGATGACTTGTCATGCCCAGTATCAGTGTGAGAACTCACATGGCTAAAAGAGATTTGTCCTGTTGGAAATCAAATCTTTCGATATCTATTCATTGCCCAGAGTTATTAGTATGGCATTTAAAGTTGAGAATGATCTACTAATAACATTGCTATTTCTAGTCTTACTGCCTTCTTCCTATTTAATACACTTACAGCATTTTATATATATTTCCCTTGTATAATTTAAAACATTGTATTAAACTTTTGGTTGATATATCTTTTCTCCCCATCTTGTAGTGAGGTTGTTTCCAAGGGTAGGTGTAGAATAGTATTTTGGCTCTCCAGCAATTTTTGTTGAATGAGTACGTTATTAGTGCTTACCTCAGTGTAGATGAATGTTTTTTGCACTGTCATAGAGCATAACATTTTGCAACCAAATTATAGTTCACTGTCTACTTGTAACTAAAGTGAACATTACAGACAAAATTAACACAAGTATTTTTGTATTGCAATGACAGTGGGATTCTTTGAATTGGGGCCTTATTATTAGAGGAAGTAAGTCTGAAGAAGCTGTATCATTCCCATAAGCCTGTTAAAATACTGCCAATGCTCTTTAAACATTTCTGCTATTTTAATAATATTTGCACAAGGACATAATCAGAAGGCCACAATTAAAATAAGCATTACAAGTGCTTCCCTTCCCATCTTTTCCCCTGCCCTCTCGTTATTTTTTTCAAAACCCTAAGGACAAAAGAGAAAATTGCTCCTATCAAATGAAATCCTTTTGGTTTCTTTTTTACTAATAAACACATTTTTCCCTTGGCACACAGAAAATGTAAATATTTACTTTGTAGATTATTTTAATTATTGGATTATTATCTGAATTATTTGAGTAACATTGCTTTCTAATTATTATTATACTTGTTTACATTTGTTTCTTAAATTTTAATTAATGTGTATTGTGCTCAGTGAAGTAGCATGTCTAAAACATTGTTTCAAAGACAGAAAATTAACATTGCTCAATCATATAACATTAATATTCGTTCAAAGATAGAAAATTAATATTCCTTTTAAAATTAAAAGTTAGGAGAATTACTTACTGAAGGCAAGCTTTATGCAATCTCTTATTCATTTTAACTGATTTCATAACAGAGCCCATATACCAATATCATGGTTGAAAGACTTTGTGGAGAAATACTATTTTAGCCACTTAAGTACCAAAAATAAACCTTCTGAAGCCATTGCTTAATTTCATATCTATATTTTAAAAGCATATCATAAATTGTTATTGATTCATTCTTCTCTTGAAGAATATTTTGCTTTATTTTGGTTTTAGCTGATGTAACATAAAGTTCTGAGACTAATAAAAAGTAATTATAGTGTAGCACAAAATATTTTGTAATATTTTCTGTTTTAACAAAGTCTGTAATGTTTTCAGTGATTATATGGAAAGCAGCCATATAATTTAGATTTTTAAATGGCATAATCAAAATTTGCCCTTTGGTCCTAAAACGGACTTTCAATTTTAATAACAATACATTTATGAATGTATGCTTAAGCATAAAATGTTCAAGTATAATATTCCTGCAATTTTGTTGACAAATTAAGGCTAATATAAACTCTGAAAATGTACTGTTTATTATTTCCACTTCCAGTATCTAAACATTTGAAGAAATGTTTCGAACTGGAGTGAAAATGTTTTGTACTTCTTTCCTAAGTTTTCTACAGACCATGACATAATAAATTGTGTTTTCTCTTAATTTCAGAAGTATATCTTTAACGTTGCAACACAATTCTAAATAAAAGGGGGAAATTAATCTGAAGAAAGTAAAACATGTTTCTTTCCATTAACAATTTGTATAGTAATTTAAATCTTTTTTCTATTAGGAGGATAAAATGAGTAAAAATTACTAACGTCGTGTTGACCTTAGAAACAGCTCTTCACTACAATCTGTATTATTTTTAGAGCTATGATTTGGCAAGACTTCTTTGTATTTTTTAAAAAAGCAAATTCATGTAGAATATACATCTGGACAACACCATTCCCATTTAGAAGAAAACACAAATAAGTGACCATCGAAGAGTGGTTTTCTGTGTGTACTAACTTTGCATGGCAAAAGTTCAAAAGCAGCAGGAACTTCCCATCTGTTTGCAAGCTGTCTCAGACCACTTGATTTGCAGAAATTCTATTTCCCTTTTGTAAAGGGCACACTTCTCTAAGATTTTAAAAGAAATTTCAGTATTGCTTAGGAGAAATGGGATCACAGTAGTAAATACACTGTTGGTGTGTATTATTTGTACACACTAATAATTCTTAATTTGGTAATAACAAGAATTATACTTTCAAAACAAAATCACCAATAGGAAGAATTACATTATTTATGAAAGAACTCAGAAGAAGCAAATAAAAACAAATACCTTTGAATCATGTGAAAGCATAGTGTACAGGTGATAAAACAGATTATAAAATATATAGTGGATTCAGTCAACCATTGACAGCTTTTTGGAAAGATATTGCACTTGTGCACATGTGTGCACACACACACACATTTCCTTTTCAGAGTAGAAATATTGCCCTTGTATTTAGTATCCAGTTTTATCCCATTGTTTTTGAAGACCAGGATGTGATTCATTCTAAAAATAGCTTCCCCCAGTATAAAGTGTCTGAACAAAAATAGTTTGTTGTTGTACTGTTCAGGAAAGTCTAAAGATCTCTGTGTGTGTGTGTAACAGTTAGCAGCCTCATAATATTTCTAAATAAGTACTATATAATTGAGCGTGATACATTGAAGGATTGTTTAATGGCTTCAGATGTTAGGAACATAAAAGAATAAGTTAATTCTTATATACAGTGGTTATCTAAGTATCAATATTTTATATTTATAATTAAATGCATTTTTTCTTTATATAATTTATTTTAATAGTAATAATCTGGTTATATTTTTAAGTAAACAGTTAAAATTTTATAATTTTCTCTTTTGATGTATACTACATTTTGTATATTTTAGGTGAGCCAACATCCCAGTGGGGAATGATTTGGTCTTTGTAATATAAAACACCTTATGACAAAAAAGCCAAAGCAATCAAATGAGAAATTGTTTATAAATATTTGTTTTCTCTTGTTATTCTTCTTTACCTTAAATGAGATTATGCTTAATTTTATTTTATAGCAACGGGTTTTTTTAATCTATCTGTTTTAAATTCAAAAATACCATTAGCCAAAAACCTCAATGATGTTAAACACAATATCCACATAGTAAGAGTTTTTAAAAAGCTTCTTGTTTTACACCTGTTATTATAATTAACTTGGTGACTCTACTCAGAAGAGCAAATAAGAACATTAATTGCCATTAAATTCCAGTGATGTTGACAATGAAGCACATCTTCATTTCAATAATTAAGGATATTGTCTTCTACTGGTTTCTTCTGCTGAAGTCCAAAGGGAACATTTTTTAGTCTACTTCAGAATTCATTCAAGTGATTTTAAGATGAATACATATTAATGTCAATGCAATATACTGTATTCGTAAGTGACAACAAAATTCTAGAACAACAGAATATTATTTACAGCTGTAAAATTTTTAAAAATTAAATTATTAAATGGTTTCTATAATTGCAACGGTTCATACTCAACCGTTTTTTTCTGTCTATACTTTATAGGGAAGTTTTCTTTCATTAATTCTCTATCAGTGTCATTCAGTGTTCAAAAGCAAGAAGCAGTCATTAGGGATGAGACAAACTCTCTTACTCATTAAAAGAACTGAGGGTTTTCTTATCTTTGCAAATAGTGATGAATATTCATTAACCTAAGAAAAGATTTACCAGCTGCAAATCTTTGCAAGGTGCCCCAGTTCTCCAAGCCAAAAGGAAAGGAAAAATTATAAAGCCTCTATTTATCTGTACCACAAAGGATGAAGAAGATAAGCTCACAAAAGTATCCTCGGGAGAAAAAGTAACTCACTTCATACACTTTAGAGGAATACATGCATTTAAATAAAAAACCATGGTTTTTAGATTTTTCTAAGAGTATCATAAAATGCCAAAAAGGGAAGAATATTTCATAATTATACTGATATTTAATTTTATTTTTTTCTGCTGTACTATAGGGATCTAGATGAAGGCTAAAGATTTTTTCCCTTTTAAACAAAATGTGACTCTCTGAACTAGCCTGTATCTTATGTTATATTTAGTCAATATGAATGGGAATGGAACACTTCTGCCTTATAGGAAGCATATCTTTCTTATAAAAATCTGGGTTGAATTCTTCAATATTAAAATATCCATTATTTCTGTGTTTTCTTGTGTTAAAATCTCAACTACATTTAAAGTGAAAAAGAAATATACTCATATATGTTAGAAAAATGTTAACTATTTTTGCTATCATAGTATATTTTCAGATGTTGTGTTTCTTTTTTTTTTTTTTTGATTAATACTTAAATGTTTATTATTGTGGTGGCAGTGGGTAATAGTCATATCTTCTATTCCAGCTTGCTTGGACTCTTTAGTCTAACATTCTTTTTACCTTTTGATACCCAGTCCCTAATTCATTTACATTTTAAATGTTTTTTTTTTAATTTTTTTTTTATTATTATGCTTTAAGTTCTAGGGTACATGTGCATGACGTTTATATCATGTATAACTCCCCAATGCAATCCCTCCCTCCTCCCCCCTCCCCATGATAGGCCCCAGTGTGTGATGTTCCCCTTCCCGAGTCCAAGTGATCTCATTGTTCAGTTCCCACCTATGAGTGAGAACATGCGGTGTTTGGTTTTCTCTTCTTGTGATAGTTTGCTAAGAATGATGGTTTCCAGCTGCATCCATGTCCCTACAAAGGACGCAAACTCATCCTTTTTTGTGGCTGCATAGTATTCCATGGTGTATATGTGCCACATTTTCTGAATCCAGTCTGTCACAGATGGACATTTGGGTTGATTCCAAGTCTTTGCTATTGTGAATAGTGCCGCAATAAACATATGTGTGCATGTGTCTTTGTAGTAGAGTAATTTATAATCCTTTGGGTATATACCCAGTAGTGGGATGGCTGGGTCATATGGTACATCTAGTTCTAGATCCTTGAGGAATCGCCATACTGTTTTCCATAATGGTTGAACTAGTTTACAATCCCACCAACAGTGTAAAAGTGTTCCTATTTCTCCACATCCTCTCCAGCACCTGTTGTTTCCTGACTTCTTAATGATTGCCATTCTAACTGGTGTGAGATGGTATCTCATTGTGGTTTTGATTTGCATTTCTTTGATGGCGAGTGATGATGAGCATTTTTTCATGTGTCTGTTGGCTGTATGGATGTCTTCTTTTGAGAAATGTCTGTTCATATCCTTTCCCCACTTTTTGATGGGGTTGTTTGTTTTTTTCTTGTATATTTGTTTGAGTTCTTTGTAGATTCTGGATATTAGCCCTTTGTCAGATGAGTAGGTTGCAAAAATTTTCTCCCATTCTGTAGGCTGCCTTGTTCCCACATTTTAATGCACAACCTAAAATACAAAATGTGAAAGTTTTGTCTCCACTTTTTCCCATAGTTCATAGTAAGGGTTACTAATGATCTGAAATCTATGTTAATTTCTAATAAGAGAGAATGGATTTGTTTGCTTAAGTCATAATTAGGAATAGTAAAACAATTATTTTGTTATTAAAATATTAATTTATTTCATTAAAAGATGTCCAAAAGGGCAATCTTTTATGTGGGTACCTTAGCACAAATTGCCAAAAGAGGACCATGGTCTGCTGTGGTGATTTAAATGCGTGGTGATTTAAATGATTTAAATAATATTAGCAATGTGGACATCTTTCATTGAAAGATGTCCAGCAGGACAATCCCTTAATGAAAGTTGTCCACATTGCTAATATTATCTTACTGGTGTCTTGGAACCATTTGGTTATGAAAAGAGGGGTAACCCAAAGGAATAGAAATAATTACTCATTTAAATCACCACGGCAGGCCATAGTCCTTTTTTTGGCAATTTGCACTAAGCTATCTACCTAAAATGGGCAGCATTTATCTTCCTAACCCAGTGTTGTCCAAATGATTATTCTTGATAAACTGTTAATGAGAATTCTCTGATTTCCTGTAACTTTGTGGGAATTCTATGTGTCAATATTCTCCCTTCATGAAAATGAAAACATATCCATTTCTGAAGAGAGGAGACCTCCTGCTAATAAAAGTATGCAGCGTGTTCTAAAATTATACCATTAGATGATCCTTATCATAATAGCACAAAGAGATCAAAAGGATTAAGTCACACTTATAAACATTTTTTCTTCTGTAGGATAGTTGGAAGATATTACTAATAAATTATTTTGGTTCTCTATAATGTACTTGTATCTATGCATAATCATTTAGACAAAATATTTTAATGTAGTATAGTATATGTACAGTAAACTGTTTTATTATTCAGGGTATATTCATTAGTAGATCTCAAGTTTAACTGAATTTCTAAATTTAGATCCCCTTGTTGGAACAATCTTCCTACTGCCTCTCACTTGCTGATTTGGCTGACTGAGAGCTGATTCTCAATGTGACTTCCTCAGAGAGGCCTTATTGAGCCTCCTTCCTCTTTCTTTAGGTAAGGTAACATATCGCTTATCTTCCCCCTTCTATAACATACTATACAATGTTAATTATTTGATTGTTGTATTCCACCCCTCTCAAAACAAATTCTAACCTCCATAAAGCTATACACTCTCTGCATGTTTATCTATTTTATACATATTGTAACCATAGCATCTAGCAAGTTGACTGACATGAAGTAGTCAATAAATATGTGTTGAGTCAATGAATAGATACATGAAGTTTTTAGTGTTTTCCATTAGAACAACACATTTCGTTATATTAGTTTTTAGTTTCATGCTCATACACTTTACTTGACTGGCATATCTTTACAAGTTGCCACCAATAATTGGTGAAACTTAAGATAATAGATAGAAAATTATGGCGATGTGCAGCAAATAAGAATGACACCAGATACCCAAAACAAATAAATATCCCAAATCATAATCACCAATAATTAGTATTTTCATTCATTTATTCATTCATGTGCTCAAGTGAGTTCCCATCATGAGACACTAATGAAATAGTAATTATTAGACAGAAAATATCCCTGATCTTATGGAGGTTACATTTTAGTAGGTGCAAACAGACCATATAAGCTAATTTATTAAAAATAATGATCGAAGCAAACATTTTCTATATTAGTCCATTCTCATATTGCTATAAATAACTACCTGAGGTTGGGTAATTTACAAAGAAAAAATGTTTAGTTGACTCACAGTTCTGCAAGCTGTACAAAAAGCAAGGATCAGGAGGCCTCAGGAAACTTACAATCATGGCAGAAGGCAAAGGAGAAGGAAGTACCTCTTACATGGTTGGAGCAGGAGGAAGATAGAAAGTGAAGTGGGAGGGGCTATGCACTTTCAAACAACCAGATCTCATGAGAATTCTATCATGAGATACCACTAGGAGGATAGTGCTAAGCCATTAGAACCCCTACCCCCACATGATCCAATCACCTCCCACCAGGCTTCACCTCCAATATTGGTAATTACAATTCAGGATGAGATTTGGGTGGGAATACAGAGCCAAATCATAACACAGGCTAATAGGATGGAGAGTAACTGGATGAGAAGGAGGGTCAAGAAGAATCATTTAAAGAGGTGTTTGAAAATATTGCTCTGAGGAAGTAATATTTGCCTTAATTCATGAGGAGTCAGTTAATGAAATGGGTATATCAATAAAATCCAGCTTCTTTGATATCTTCAAGAAAATCATTAACCACATGAAACATATCTTAAGGGTACTCTTTAATTAAGCCTCAAATGATGGCTTGCCAAAGAGAACCCTGAAAGTAGTACTTATATGGTTTGGCTGTGTCCCCACCCAAATCTCATCTTGAATTGTAGCTCCCATAATCCCCATCTGTCATGGGAAGGATCTGGTGAGAGGTAATCGAATCATCGGGGTGGGTCTTTCCCTTGCTGTTCTCATCAATGTGAATAAGTCTCATGAGGTCTGATGGTTCTATAAAGGGGAATTCCTCTGCACACACTCTCTTGCCTACCACCATGTAAGATGTGACTTTGCTCTTCCTTGGCCTTCTACCATGATTGTGAGGCATCTCCAGCCATGTGGAACTGTGAGTCCATTAAACCTCTTTCCTTTGTAAATTACCCAGTCTTGGGTATATCTCTATTAGCAGCATTAAGAGCAGACTAATACAAATACCTTATAAATGTAAAAGCATAAGCTAACTTATAAATTAATGTAGGTAAAAAATCATTTTTTAGAATCATAGCAAAGAATATAAAAAATATTCTTTATGTTTGTTTCAAAATCTGACACTGGCAAAATGTAAGATCAGCTAAACTGTAGTGGATTTCAGGAGACAGAGAAATGGAAACAGAAATAGAGAGAAATAAAGAGAATGAAAGAGAGACTCTCCTTCATATAAAGCATAGATAGTATTACCAACTTTCTTTTATTTTTGGTGTTTCCCAGAAAGCCATGTTATCATCTATAGAAAAATATTTTTACTTAAATATAGATAGTCAAGAATAAGGATGTTATCAGCTCTGGAATTTGCTTTGTTTAGTGGTCATGTGCGAAGTACAGGATATGAAAGATAGTTTAGTTCAGTTTAGTAACTGCTAAAACCAGAATAACTTTAATATGAGTTATGCAGAGTTAATCGCATTAAGGGAACTTCTCATAGTACCTGACTTAGGGAAGAATTGAATGGTTATGTGTGCAGTGTTGCTTTGTCTGATATTTGTTTGGACCGTAAGCATTAATTATAAATGAAATTACAGATGTTATATACTATGTTTCAATGGTCAGTCTATATTTAGCAGAAACAATATTTATAAGAATTGGGTCATTCTTTAATGTGTTGGTTATACCCATGTAAAATTGTGATTCAGAATTTTTATATCATTGTTGTACCACAAGGAAGAAACATCAATTAATTAAAGAAAAGCATAGAGCTAATCACAAAACCACACCCCTTTGCCTTCAGAAAGTTAAAAAAAAAAAATCCTGGACTAATTTTATATGGCATTTATAGACAGTATACATTTCATTGATATTTGTAATTTCAGAAATATAGTTCTCATACTTCACTAGTGAACAAAAGAGCATCTTCTCTTCCTCTTCTGTCTGAGTATTTAGGTAAATTCATGCTTTGAATATGTAAAATTAGAAATTTTCATAGTCTTTCTTGTCATTTCAGTGCTAGATATAAAAATATTAAGAAGAGTTAGCTGTATTTTTAGTTTAACTGCTCTTTGTTTTAATATTTGTAAAATCTCTTTTTCCCTCATACACTTCAAAAAATGCGTAACATATAAATATAAGCTTATGTAAATTTTCTCTGTGCTTTGTTTGGTTTTGTTGGTAGGAAGTGCAGTATCAGCAGAAATGTAGCTCTTTATCCTTTTATGTTTTGTTTCTTTAAATGAACATTTTCTGTAGCCAAGACCTCAGCAGGCTTCTGAGACCATGTTGTTTGAGCCTGTTAACTAACACTAGTTAGTTAACTTGAACAGTTAGTCCAGAGTACCTCCACTCAAATTCTGGATCTGTTGCTCTTCCTCTCTGTAACCTTTTGGAAACTGCTTAACTACTCTATACCTTATTTTACTCATTGATAAAATAAAGATAATAATATTATTCCCACTTCACAATGTCATTGTGAGTATTGACTGAGTTAATGTATGTGGAGTGCTTAGGATACATCTTGTAATATAGAAGCATTGCACAAAATGCTAGCTGCTATTATTATTGTCACTTTCCTCCATCTGAGGGGAGAGAAATATGTGGACTTTGTGTCCTACTTCTGTCTTTGAGACCTTGAGTATTGCAAAGACAAGCATAGGAATGAAATTATTGGAATATCAGAGAAGTTGTGAAGATTACATTGGAAAGTACTTAGAAGAGTAACTAAAATATAGAACACATTAAATAAGTGAAATTACCTAACTATATCTTTTTCTTAGTTCTAGAATTTATAGATTGTTTTTGATTCATTTACTTTTTAACAAAAGAGTACAGTGCCGAAAGGGGAATGAGTGGCCAAGACATTTGAGTTTTACTATTGCAGAAAGGAATCTCAGCTTTTATTGAACTAAAACCTTTTAATATATTAAGTGTTTCTATCCAGTCACATCTGAGATGAATGCTACCTCTGCTATTAGTCATGTGATATTAAGAAAGTTACAAAAGCTCTGTGAATTTCAGTTTTTTTATTTGCAAAGTGGAGTCATAATGGCTATCTAAAAAATATTTATTGTGATGATTTAAAAGACAGATTTAGAAAACTTAGCGTCATGTACACAGCACAGAGTAGTACTAAATAAATGGCATTAAATTCTTTCTAATTTTTTCCTGTCTAAATTTTAATTTACTGTTTGGTTGACCTCAGTTTTTCACTGCTCTTGTGTGGTCATTCCTATTGCCTACCAAGTTAAATGGGGCAACAGGCAAATGAAAACGTTGTTGATGCAGAATACACTATACTCATGTTGTAATTTTATAATGAATATTAATAACTTTTCTGCTATGGATTATCAATATTTGATCTCAGACCATCTGTTTTCTTTTAAATGTTCTCTCACACTCCCTTCTCTTTTGTGATTTCAGCTATCATCTTTCCAGGCCCTTGGGCATGAAATTTCAGTCTTCCCCATCTCCTCCTTCTTTTACTCTTTTCATAATCAAACTGTTGCAAAACATTCCTGTGTATTTCTTTGAGAGAAAATTGATTTCATTTGCCCCCTCTTATTTATCCTATTAGAAGAATTCCTGGTGAAAGTGTTAGTCACATTACAATGTTTTGGCTTTGTTTCTCACATCATGCTCATTTGTCCTTTTATTAAAAATTCTCCACTTAACCTGCATATTGTCTTATACTTGAAATTTGAAATTCATTGCTGAAGACCTGGATGTTCTCAGATTTTTCCTTATCTATATGACTTCTCTCTTTCTCTCTACTTCAGCATATACCCCTCTTTTTTCTTCAATTTCCTTTTATAAATTGAATAATTTTAAAATTCAGCAGGATTATTGATCATTTTGAACAGTAACAAATACTATAAATATAATTTTAATTTACATTGAATTAATAATATTGTTTTGAAATAAGGCAATATAATGATCAACAATTTTTTATTTGTTCAAATCTAATCAAGTTCTAATTTAAGAGATGTAATAATTATGACATTTAAAATATGTCTTAGAAACTTATCTACTATAATGGTACATAGATATATTTATAGTGATGTAATAACCATAGTTTTAAGCAAACTGATTCACATTTTAATACACATAAAATGCCACATATGCCAAAGGAAAGACATTTTCTAGCTACATATGTACTTATTTAACTTGATGGACAAACAGTGGCTGGGAAAGTGCAGTTCACTCTGTGATTCCTTTAAAGTCAGGATGAGTCCAATTTCTTGATGAAACAAGAATGGAGGGTGGAGAAAAAGGAAAGGTTTAAAAAATGTTATTCCACTTGCATTTGTCTTCTTTGCTAATCTCAATTTTTACTATAACAGATCCATAAACTTATGACATTCTCGGTTGGATTGAATTCGGCTGTTTAGAAAAAAGCAAGTACAACTATTGTTCCCAAGCCAAGGTAACAACACACCAATTATGACTAGCCAAGAAGCCTGGAATTCACAAACTGCCTTATATTTATTTATTTCTTCATGTTGGCTGTTTATCAGGAAGTGACTTCAGTAAAAAGGAGCTGTAATTCATTTATTAAGTAAGCTCTCAAAACTCTAAGAAGAATGGTTCATATGCTATATTTAAAAATGACTGAATAATTTTAATGCAAATATTATTGCAGTTGATTTGACTAGTACTTTTTCTAAAAACCATTTGGGAAAGTAAGGTCATGATGACATGGGTGAATTGGTTTTTAATGTCTTTGCTTTTGTTTCTGAAACGTCTTATTGATCTATGTGCAGTCTCTATGAGCAAAGGAGAGATATGTGTGTGTATGTATTTACACACACGTATGTGTAAAGCATATATATATATATATATATATATATTATATATATATATAATTATCCTCAATAGTAAATCTGATACAAATTACAGTTTTAGGCAACCTAAAATTAGGTTTCAATGTAAAGTTTATATGAATACACAGAAGGCCAGTCTTGGCTGAGATGATTTTGTTAGGTGTAGATTTAAAACTAACTTTCCCAAAAGCTTTTTGTAGCAAATGCTATTACAGAACATTTAAATTATAGATAAATACTCTATTTAAATTATACCCATATCTGTATTTCAAATATTAAACAAAACACTTAGCAACGTTTTAGAGAGTCAATTTTTTAATAAACTTTTATTTTAAAATCTTTTTGTTTTTAATTTTGGGCTTCAAAATTACTTTTAATTATTACCTTGGAATTATGGCTTTTCTGATCTCATTCATTGTCTCTCTCCCACCTCCTGCTTTTTAGGACCTTAAACTTTGGGGTGATTATGGGTCCCTTTGAGAATCTGATTAACGTTATTTACTTTCTTCTCATTAAAAAAAGAATTGTGTTTTTAATCCTAGCATTTGGGAAGCTGAGGTGGGTGGATTACTTGAGCTCAGGACTTCGAGACCAGCCTGGGCAACATGGTGAAATTCCATCTCTACAAAAACTACGAAAATTAGTCAGGTATGGTGGTGCACTCCTACATTCCCAGCCACTCGGGAAGCTGATGGGGGAGGATTGCATAAGCCTGGGAGGTTGAGGCTGCAGTGAGCAGTGATGGAGCCACTGCACTCCAGCCTGGGTGATAGTCAGACCCTGTCTCAAAAAAAAAAAAAAAAAAAATGTGAATCCTATAGTCTCTCCATGGTACCCACATAAAAACACTTTTAAACAAATATTCTTCTTTTCTCACCTTTCTACCTAAATACATATTTAGAGTCAAAATAAATCAACCATAGAAACTACAGGATGAAGGGGCATGATGATCATGTTCATTATAATAGACTTGAAAATTATACTTTTGGTTAACTATTTCTATATTATAGTTCTGGGTGGTATATTTCATATATACTCACATTGTAAGAGAACACGTCATTTGGGGGCAAAAAAATTAAGTAAAAGAAATTCCTTTTATTTATACATTTCAAATAAAAGTTTATTGAATTTGTGAAATTTGCCCTTTCTTCCAGATAGACAGTTTCATAGTGGAGTTGCATAAATAATATTTTCCAAATCTCCTCCTATGTACTCTTTAGATATTTTATACTACATTTATTTATTAGTTATTTTACCTACTGAATTCCCTACTTTATTTATTTTTCATGACACTCAGCATACTGATTTCTTTTTTCATTTAAAACTTACTACCAAAAATCTTTTATGATGTGTTTTTAGTAACACAATGCCTTGAAATTCTGTTGGCCAATAGGAACCTGATGTGAGGGGCAGGTGCAGTGGCTCACACCTGTAATCCCAGCACTTTGGGAGGCTGAGGCGGGCAGATCACCCGAGGTCAGGGGTTTGAGACCACCCTGGCCAACATGGTGAAACCTTGTCTATACTAAAAATACAAAAATTAGCTGGGCTAATTTTGTATTTTGATTACAGCTGGGTGCCTGTAATCCCAGCGACTTGGGAGGCTGAGGCAGGAGAATCGCTTGAGTCTGGGTAGCAGTGGTTACAGTGAGCCAAGATTGTGCCATTGCACTCTAGCCTGGGCGACAGAGTAAGACTCCATCAGAAAGAAAAGAAAGAAAGAGAGAGAGAGATAGCGAGAGAGAGAAATAGAGAGAGAGAAATAGAAAGAAAGCGAAAGAAGGAAGGGAGGAAGGAAGGAAGGAGGAAGGAAGGAAGGAAGGAGGAAGGAAGGAAGAAGGAAGGAAGAAGGAAGGAAGGAAGGAAGGAAGGAGGAAGGAAGGAAGAAAGAAAGAAAGAGAGAGAAAGAAAGGAAGGAAGGAAGGAAGGAAGGAAGGAAGGAAGAAAGAAAGAAAGAAAGAAAGAAAGAAAGAAAGAAAGAAAGAAAGAAAGAAAGAGAGAGAGAGAGAAAAGAGGGAAGGATTGAGGAAGGGAGGGAGGGAAGGAGAGAGGAGGGAGAGAGGGAGGGAGGGAGGGAAGAAACCTGATGTGAGAAGTCTGTAACGGCTGTGATGAGAGGTACGCCGTGGCCTTTAATCACTGTGAATTAAATCTCTTTCAGGACCTTCACAGTATAGATATTGAGTTTACTCCATTAACTCAATGAATCAATGAATGAATTAAAGAAAACATGATTACCCAAACCAGGACAAATTTTGCAATTGCTAGAATAGAAGTTGACTATGGTTGTTCGTAGTACACTGGGGTGGAAATTGGAAAGAAAGTAGAGGAGATATTTGAAATGCCCATAATATCCTCAGAAAACTCCATTACTAAAGTCAAATTTTACTAACAGAGGCCAATAGATTCTTCCTTGAGGAATATTTACTTTTTATAACATAATTATCACATACCTTTAATCTTCAAGTCAAATCATATTTAAATATTTAAAAAATACATGGATAGGCCTGTAATTTGTAGACATAGAAATAAAAAGAGAAATCATAACTAATGGCCTACTATGAAGGCCTGCAGCACTTATCTCAAGAAGATCTAGAGTAAGAGATGAAATTTGATTTGATAAACCTTAGCACACTCATGCAAATTATATGATTATTTTTAAAACTAAGTTATTTAAATAAATAATTTATCTTAATTAAAATTACATAGGATTTGCCAGCATTTTGAAATAGTGTAAATCATTATTACATTGATCTCTATAATTTTAAACTGAAAGAAGATATACAATGATTTAAAATTGATTTTTTAATAAAATTCTGACATGTAACATTCATTTATGCTTGTATAAATTCAAATTATTGTGCATTTATTATGTTTGGGATGGAGGGGTAGATAAATAAAACAGTACAGTGTAGAAGATTGATATCAAAATCAATTATTACTATCACATGTAACCACTGCTGTAATCACTGTGTGAGTGCGAGTCCTTTGGGAGAAGAAAACAGAACAATTAATTGTCCTAGGGAGTGAGGAAAGGCCATGGATGAGGTACTTTTGAACTGCTGCTGAATAATGAACAATGGTTTCCTTTTTTTTTCTTTTTTTTTTTTAAATACTTTAAGTTCTAGGCTACATGTGCATAACGTACAGGTTTGTTACATATGTATACTTGTGCCATGTTGGTGTGCTGCACCCATCAACTCATCAGCACCCATCAACTCGTCATTTACATCACGTATAACCCCCAATGCAATCCCTCCGCCCTCCCCACACCACCCCCCCTCCGGTGATAGGCCCCAGTGTGTGATGTTCCCCTTCCCGAGTCCAAGTGATGTCATTGTTCAGTTCCCACCTATGAGTGAGAACATGTGGTGTTTGGTTTTCTGTTCTTGCGATAGTTTGCTGAGAGTGATGGTTTCCAGCTGCATCCATGTCCCTACAAAGGACTCAAACTCATCCTTTTTAATGGCTGCATAGTATTCCATGGTGTATATGTGCCACATTTTCTGAATCCAGTCTGTCACAGATGGACATTTGGGTTGATTCCAAGTCTTTGCTATTGTGAATAGTGCCGCAATAAACATACGTGTGCATGTGTCTTTACAGCAGCATGATTTGTAATCCTTTGGGTATATACCCAGTAATGGGATGGCTGGGTCATATGGTACTTCTAGTTCTAGATCCTTGAGGAAGCGCCATATTGTTTTCCATAATGGTTGAACTAGTTTACAATCCCACCAACAGTGTAAAAGTGTCCTTATTTCTCCACATCCTCTCCAGCACCTGTTGTTTCCTGACTTTTTAATGATTGCCATTCTAACTGGTGTGAGATGGTATCTCATTGTGGTTTTGATTTGCATTTCTCTGATGGCCAGTGATGCTGAGCATTTTTTCATGTGTCTGTTGGCTGTATGGATGTCTTCTTTTGAGAAATGTCTATTCATATCCTTTGCCCACTTTTTGATGGGGTTGTTTGTTTTTTTCTTGTAAATTTGTTTCAGTTCTTTGTAGGTTCTGGATATCAGCCCTTTGTCAGATGAGTAGATTGCAAAAATTTTCTCCCATTCTGTAGGTTGCCTGTTCACTCTGATGGTAGTTTCTTTTGCTGTGCAGAAGCTGTTTAGTTTAATGAGATCCCATTTGTCAATTTTGGCTTTTGCTGCCGTTGCTTTTGGTGTTTTAGACATGAAGTCCTTGCCCATGCCTATGTCCTGAATGGTATTCCCTAGGTTTTCTTCTAGGGTTTTTATGGTATTAGGTCTAACATTTAAGTCTCTAATCCATCTTGAATTAATTTTCATATAAGGAGTAAGGAAAGTATCCAGTTTCAGCTTTCTACTTATGGCTAGCCAATTTTCCCAGCACCATTTATTAAATAGGGAATCCTTTCCCCATTTCTTGTTTTTCTCAGGTTTATCAAAGATCAGATGGCTGCAGATGTGTGGTATTATTTCTGAGGACTCTGTTCTGTTCCATTGGTCTATATCTCTGCTTTGGTACCAGTACCATGCTGTTTTGGTTACTGTAGCCTTGTAGTATAGTTTGAAGTCAGGTAGCGTGATGCCTCCAGCTTTGTTCTTTTGACTTAGGATTGTCTTGGCAATGCGGGCTCTTTTCTGGTTCCACATGAATTTTAAAGCAGTTTTTTCTAATTCTGTGAAGAAACTCATTGGTAGCTTGATAGGGATGGCATTGAATCTATAAATTACCTTGAGCAGTATGGCCATTTTCACGATATTGATTCTTCCTATCCATGAGCATGGAATGTTCTTCCATTTGTTTGTGTCCTCTTTTATTTCACTGAGCAGTGGTTTGTAGTTCTCCTTGAAGAGGTCCTTTACATCCCTTGTAAGTTGGACTCCTAGGTATTTTATTCTATTTGAAGCAATTGTGAATGGAAGTTCATTCCTGATTTGGCTCTCTGTTTGTCTCTTACTGGTGTATAAGAATGCTTGTGATTTTTGCACATTAATTTTGTATCCTGAGACTTTGCTGAAGTTGCTTATCAGCTTAAGGAGATTTGGGGCTGAGACAATGGGGTTTTCTAAATATACAATCATGTCATCTGCAAACAGGGACAATTTGACTTCTTCTTTTCCTAACTGAATACCCCTGATTTCTTTCTCTTGCCTGATTGCCCTAGCCAGAACTTCCAACACTATGTTGAATAGGAGTGGTGAGAGAGGGCATCCCTGTCTTGTGCCAGTTTTCAAAGGGAATTTTTCCATTTTTTACCCATTCAGTATGATATTGGCTGTGGGTTTGTCATAAATAGCTCTTATTATTTTGAGATATGTTCCATCAATACCGAATTTATTGAGCGTTTTTAGCATGAAGGGCTGTTGAATTTTGTCAAAAGCCCTTTCTGCATCTATTGAGATAATCATGTGGTTTTTGTCTTTGGTTTGTTCATATGCTGGATTACATTTATTGATTTGCGTATATTGAACCAGCCTTGCGTCCCAGGGATGAAGCCCACTTGATCATGGTGGATAAGCTTTTTGATGTGCTGCTGGATCCGGTTTGCCAGTAGCTTATTGAGGATTTTTGCATCGATGTTCATCAGGGATATTGCTCTAAAATTCTCTTTTTTTGTTGTGTCTCTGCCAGGCTTTGGTATCAGGATGATGTTGGCCTCATAAAATGAGTTAGGGAGGATTCCCTCTTTTTCTATTGATTGGAATAGTTTCAGAAGGAATGGTACCAGCTCCTCCTTGTACCTCTGGTAGAATTCAGCTGTGAATCTGTCTGGTCCTGGACTTTTTTTGGTTGGTTGTCTATTAATTATTGCCTCAATTTCAGGGCCTACTATTGGTCTATTCAGGGATTCAGCTTCTTCCTGGTATAGTCTTAGGAGTGTGTAAGTGTCCAGGAAATTATCCATTTCTTCTGGATTTTCTAGCTTATTTGCGTAGAGGTGTTTATAGTATTCTCTGATGGTAGTTTGTATTTCTGTGGGGTCGGTGGTGATATCCCCTTTATCATTTTTTATTGTGTCTATTTGATTCTTCTCTCTTTTCTTCTTTATTAGTCTTGCTAGCGGTCAATCAATTTTGTTGATCTTTTCAAAAAATCAACTCCTGGATTCATTGATTTTTTGGAGGGTTTTTTGTGTCTCTGTCTACTTCAGTTCTGCTCTAATCCTAGTTATTTCTTGCCTTCTGCTAGTTTTTGAATGTGTTTGCTCTTGCTTCTCTAGTTCTTTTAATTGTGATGTCAGAGTGTCAATTTTAGATCTTTCCTGCTTTCTCTTGTGCGCATTTAGTGCTATAAATTTCCCTCTACACACTGCTTTAAATGTGTCCCAGAGATTCTGGTGTGTTGTATCTTTGTTTTCATTGGTTTCAAAGAACATCTTTATTTCTGCCTTCATTTCGTTATATACCCAGTAGTCATTCAGAAGCAGGTTGTTCAGTTTCCATGTAGTTGAGTGGTTTTGATTGAGTTTCTTAGTCCTGAGTTCTAGTTTGATTGCACTGTGGTCTGAGAGACAGTTTGTTATAATTTCTGTTTTTGTACATTTGCTGAGGAGTGCTTTACTTCCAATTATGTGGTCAATTTTGGAATAAGTGTGATGTGGTGCTGAGAAGAATGTATATTCTGTTGATTTGGGGTGGAGAGTTCTGTAGATGTCTATTAGGTCTGCTTGCTGCAGAGATGAGTTCAATTCCTGGACATCCTTGTTAACTTTCTGTCTCGTTGATCTGTCTAATGTTGACAGTGGGGTGTTGAAGTTTCCCATTATTATTGTATGGGAGTCTAAGTCCCTTTGTAAGTCTCTAAGGACTTGCTTTATGAATCTGGGTGCTCCTGTATTGGGTGCATATATATTTAGGATAGTTAGCTCTTCCTGTTGAATTGATCCCTTTACCATTATGTAATGGCCTTCTTTGTCTCTTTTGATCTTTGATGGTTTAAAGTCTGTTTTATCAGAGACTAGGACTGCAACCCCTGCTTTTTTTTTTTTTTTGTTCTCCATTTGCTTGGTAGATCTTCCTCTATCCCTTTATTTTGAGCCTATGTATGTCTCTGCATGTGAGATGGGTCTCCTGAATACAGCAGACTGATGGGTCTTGACTCTTTATCCAGTTTGCCAGTCTGTGTCTTTTAATTGGAGCATTTAGTCCATTTACATTTAAGGTTAATATTGTTATGTGTGAACTTGATCCTGCCATTATGATATTAACTGGTTATTTTGCTCGTTAGTTGATGCAGTTTCTTCCTAGCCTTGATGGTCTTTACAATTTGGCATGTTTTTGCAATGGCTGGTACCAGTTGTTCCTTTCCATGTTTAGTTCTTCCTTCAGGGTCTCTTGAAAGGCAGGTCTGGTGGTGACAAAATCTCTAAGCATTTGCTTATCTGTAAAGGATTTTATTTCTCCTTCACTTATGAAACTTAGTTTGGCTGGATATGAAATTCTGGGTTGAAAATTCTTTTCTTTAAGAACGTTGAATATTGGCCCCCACTCTCTTCTGGCTTGTAGAGTTTCTGCCGAGAGATCTGCTGTTAGTCTGATGGGCTTCCCTTTGTGGGTAACCCGACCTTTCTCTCTGGCTGCCCTTAAGATTTTTTCCTTCATTTCAACTTTGATGAATCTGGCAATTATGTGTCTTGGAGTTGCTCTTCTCAAGGAGTATTTTTGTGGCGTTCTCTGTATTTCCTGAATTTGAATGTTGGCCTGCCCTACTAGGTTGGGGAAGTTCTCCTGGATGATATCCTGAAGAGTGTTTTCCAACTTGGTTCCATTTTCTCCCTCACTTTCAGGCACCCCAATCAGACGTAGATTTGGTCTTTTTACATAATCCCATACTTCTTGCAGGCTTTGTTCATTTCTTTTCCTTCTTTTTTCTTTAGGTTTCTCTTCTCGCTTCATTTCATTCATTTGATCCTCAATCGCTGATACTCTTTCTTCCAGTTGATCGAATCGGTTACTGAAGGTTGTGCATTTGTCGCGTATTTCTCGTGTCGTGGTTTTCATCTCTGTCAGTTTGTTTATGACCTTCTCTGCATTAATTATTCTGGTTGTCAATTCTTCCACTCTTTTTTCAAGATTTTTAGTTTCTTTGCGCTGGGTACGTAATTCCTCCTTTAGCTCTGAGAAGTTTGATGGACTGAAGCCTTCTCTCATCTCGTCAAAGTCATTCTCCATCCAGCTTTGATCCATTGCTGGCGATAAGCTGCCTTCCTTTGCAGGGGGAGATGCGCTCTTTATTCTTTGAATTTCCAGCTTTTCTGCCCTGCTTTTTCCCCATCTTTGTGGTTTTATCTGCCTCTGGTCGTTGGTGATGGTG
The DNA here is from genome assembly GCF_009764315.1 of Trachypithecus francoisi. Classification (NCBI taxonomy): domain Eukaryota; kingdom Metazoa; phylum Chordata; class Mammalia; order Primates; family Cercopithecidae; genus Trachypithecus; species Trachypithecus francoisi. Next base: position 54,429,393 of record NW_022681458.1, on the reverse strand, counting down.
ACGTGCTGATGGGGTTTTGGTGTGGGTGTCCTTCCTGTTTGTTAGTTTTCCTTCTAACAGTCAGGACCCTCAGCTGTAGGTCTGTTGGAGATTGCTTGGGGTCCACTCCAGACCCTGTTTGCCTGGGTGTCAGCAGCAGAGGCTGCAGAAGATAGAATACTGCTGAACAGCGAGTGTACCTGTCTGATTCTTGCTTTGGAAGCTTCCTCTCTGGGGTGTACTCCACCCTGTGAAGTGTGGGGTGTCAGACTGCCCGTAGTGGGGGATGTCTCCCAGTTAGGCTACTCAGGGGTCAGGGACCCACTTGAGCAGGCAGTCTGTCCGTTCTCAGATCTCAACCTCCTTGTTGGGAGATCCACTGCTCTCTTCAAAGCTGTCAGACAGAGTCGTTTGCATCTGCAGAGGTTTCTGCTGCTTTTGTTGTTGTTGTTGTTATTGTTTAGCTGTGCCCTGTCCCCAGAGGTGGAGTCTACAGAGACAGGCAGGCCTCCTTGAGCTGCTGTGAGCTCCACCCAGTTCAGTCTTCCCAGGGAGACTGGAGACTGGAGCTGTTCCTATTCGGCCATCTTGCTCTGCCCTCCGCCTGAACAATGGTTTCTTAAGAGGAGGAGGTAGATTCCAGGATATCCAAGAGCGGGATATTCTAGGCACTGTATTCTGAAAGGGAGTGGTATGTTCAGAGAACGGAGCGTTCAGTGTGCTTGGCACAAAATTCTAAAGGGAGAAATGGTGACTAGAGAAGTAAGTTGTGACCAGGTTGCAAAAGACCTAACATTCCAGGCTAAAGATTTCAAGCTTTACACTACAGGTGATGGTGAAGCAGAGAGGTCTTAGGTAGACAAGTGAAATGATCTGGGTAAAGAATATTACATTTAGGGGCGGGCAGCATGTGAGTATCTATAGAGGGAGAGGAAACCTCAGCCAGAGGAGTTCAGATAGGAGGGAGAAATAACGCTCTAAGTGAAAGATTTTAAGGAACTGAACTAAGGCAGTTGAAAGGAAGACAGAACAGACATTAGTGAGAACAAATTAATAGTTATAGAGATTAATTGAATATAGATACTCTGGAAAAGGGAGGAATGTAAAAGGATTTCTAAAATTTGGGCTTAAGCAAAGACAGAAAACAGTAACACCCATTAAATATACAATACGGGGGGAGATCAAAATCAGTAGAAAAAGTATATAGTTCCATTTTAAACATATTGATAGGGATGATATTGGGATATTAGGTTGGTTTTTCCAACAGCTAATCCTGCTTTTCTTTCTTTTTCTTTCTTACCTTCTTCCCTCTCTCTCTTTCTTCAATATAAGTATGATATTTGATGCCATGACACTGATTTGGATCACCCAGAGAGAGTGACTATAATTGGAGGAGGTGAGCAAGGGAATCCAATAAATAACCTGCATTTAAGAGATGTGTAAAAGAGGAACAGTCGGTAAAGGTGACAGTGATGAAATAATCACAAAAGTAGATTGGGAAACAAAAATTCAGTGATGTCTTAGAAGTTAAAGAGGAGAGTTTCATGAAGTCAGGTCACCAGATTTAGTAAATTCTTCAAAGACCAAAAAGCAAGAAAATATTGGCAACCTTGGCAAAAGCAGTAGGGTGAAAGAGTTGAATTCATCCATTCATTTATTTATTCAATAATCATTTGTGAAAGGTCTTCTATGTACTTGGGCTTGAGACACAAATTTCTGTAATACTTATCATCATGTACATTGCATTAAAATAAGGATATGTCTATTCTATCAACAGTTTTACTCGCAAAGCAGTTCATTATGGGTAGATGATCTTGGTTACATTCAGGCTTTACACTGCATTCTTCTTTTAAGAAAGATGTTTCTATCAAATATTTGTTTCATTGTATGGCACCTATTATTTTCTGGTCTATAACCTCTTAATGAATCAAAGACATGAACCAAATGAGGATCTCTATCAAAGTGATTACTTAATCTTTAGAAACTTGAAATAAAATTTCTACAGAAAATTCTCCCATTCATCTTCACCCCTGTTCCCTCTTGCCCCACCACACACACACCCATTATCAGCAGCCACACATTATCACCTAAAATTCTCAGATAAAACGGAAATTGTACAATTGAACTTTTAAATTTAACAATTAGAAACACAAATGTTTCATTCATATTTTAACTAATAATACTTAAATGATGTATTCAGTCATAATTAATATAAAATTCTGGCCTTAGATAAAATCTCTCACATTCTCACTTATGGCTATATGACTTTTAGACAAATGACTTAAGTTCTCTTAACTCCCACATAAGTAAACTGGGAATTACAATACATGCTTTGCAAAGTTGTACATTAACAGGAAATAAACTAATATTTAAGAAATAGCTAAGAAAGAGCTTGACACAGAAAATATTAATAAATGGTGATTATTCATATAACAAAGTGCTTAGTAAAATATATAATACACAGTAGCTGTTTAACAAATCTAATCCTAAAACTATGTTCTTTGAAATGTCCTTCATTATGTAATATCCCACTGATATATATATAAATATATATCTTTATATATATATCTTTATAAATATCTTAACTGATTTAATTCATACAAAATTTATTAAAATGGTTATTTTTTCCTCCTTGCTGAATAACAAAAGAAATGAAACCAGCAAGTTAAGCAACTTGACTAAGTTGGGGGAATGACAGAACTATGATTTGCTTGCTGGCCTTTCTAACTCAAAATCCTGTGTGACCCGGCCTGCTTCTCTTTTAAAACTCCTCACTTTCATTTCTTCCTCTACTTTCTGATTCATTCTATTTTCTTGTAGTTGTTACTTCTCATAAATTGTTACCAGGGATCCAGAAAAGCAGCTAGTTTTCTAAAACTCCTTTAGTGTATGCTTGCTCCACAGTTCAGTTACTTGGGAAACAGCTTACAGTTTGACTATAAGTGATACTGTACTGTAAAATCTTTCCAGGGGTATCAGTAATTTCTATTAGATTTGTTAAGATTTGAAGCCAGGCATGGTGGCTCACACTGGTAATCCCAGCAGTTTGGGAGGCCAAGGGGGAGGATTGCTTGCATCCAGAAGTTGGACACCAACCTAGTCAACATAGTAAGACCTTGTCCCTACCAAAATAAATAAATAAATAATTTAAAAAATTAAAAAACCATGAAAATTAGCAGGGCATGAGGGTGTACACCTGTAGTTCCAGCTCCTCCGTGGGCCGAGGTGGCAAGATTGCTGAATGCCAGGATGTCGGGGCTATAGTGATCCATGATCTTACCAACATGCACGACAGAGTGAGATGCTATCCCCCCAAAAATTGATATGTCTAACAGTTTCAGATGTTTCCGCCAAGATAAAGATTTTCTTTTCCTTTCCTAACAGATACAGTGACTAATCTTTTGGTGTAACTGAAAGCAATCACTTTAAAAAGTGTTTCCCATGGACAGAAAAATTATAATTAAAGCAAAAGTTAGTAATATAAATTTCAGAGCTATATTTTTTCTTTTCATGTCATGTGAAAGAGAAAAATATCAAATTAATCAAGTGTTTGGCTATTATAATTTACTACGTAGTATCTGTTCATCCTCCCTTGTACTTGAAAAGGTTAGAAACGGCAAAGGTTCTATTAATTCTTTCCACGTGCTTTTTCTCTGAACTAGAATAAATCTTGGAATGTCTTGAAGATCTTGGATGCTGATGAAAGCTTGTATTTATTTTTTAGAAAGGAAACTAAGAAATCAGTTTCTTTTATAGTTTAACATCTTTATTTCAGTCATTCTCCCTGCTGCTTTGTCAGTTAAAAAAAAAAAAAAAAAAAAAAAAAACGTTTAAAGATGAAATATTCCAGACCTTATCTTTTGAAAAATCAAAGTGGCTTTTTACTCAGTTTGTCAATTCGAAAAGCCTGCTGTCAAATTTAGTAAGATTTACTTACATTTACTAAACCTAGTTGATAGCTGCTTTTCACTTATATTTAGCAACCTAACTCCATTCTGATGTCTGGCAGCTTCCTATCATCCGGGGAAAATTGTTTGAGTATCCAAATGTCCTTTGCTTAAACATGCATTATTAATACCAGGTCCTTGTATTTTTTTTTTCACTTTTGTGCTATCTATGTTTAGTTCAAATATTATCTTGTCTTTTAATATGTAAGCCAAACATAAATGGAACAGCTGATAGGCAAATAACGTATACACTGGGTATAGAAAAATGGAATGATGTTAGAATTCTGAGCTGGACGTCAATTTGTAGAATGTAATTGTGTAAAGAAACCATGTATATTGATTCATAGCTACCCTATTTTTTCAAATTTGTGCATGTCTCTTCCTTTTTTTTTAGAAAGAGTCATGAATGTATAATCTAATCCATTAGCACAAGTATAACTCAGGGGGAATGTGAATTAAAAATCTGTAGTCAAAAGGAAATGAGAGTTTATGACCATAGAACTTCGTAAAAATACTTTTGCCTGAGAAGAAATAGACATGCTCAAGAAGAAATGAAAGACCCAGAAGCAGCTAATCTAATTTGGAGCAAGACTAACTGAATTATAAATGCAAAATCAAGCTTTAGAATTTAAATCAATTATAGATGTAAAGATCCTTTCACTATTCAGCAGTTCACATCAAGATCTATGCAACTGAATTTAAAATTTTTCTGTCTTTAATAGTTTTCTGAAAAGTATCCTGGGTGGGAATCAGGGAAATAGAATAAGTTATCTATCATTACAATGAATCACTCAGCACTCAAAACGGAGACTTCATGTGCATGGTACACTTAGAGACACTGGTTTTTGAAGCAGGTACACTTAAAAATATCAAAAGACAGATTTCTTCTGGGTTAATTTCTTGAATATAGATAGCATCCTGACTACTTGCAGATTTTTTCTCCTTGATCAATGTAAAAATGAGTTCATTCTTAATAAAGATGCTAGTGTTTTCCATTGATCTGTATTGCTATCATTATGATAGGAGACCAGATTTTAAAGATATAAATCTTCTTACAGTGAACTTGCTACCCTCTGAAAGCAAAAAATAATTTGAGCATTTTTTAAAATGTATATGATCTCCAAGTTCTTTTGAACTATTACTCCCCACCATTCCTTTAATATTTTTTAAACAATTCTAGGCTTTGATTTTAACAGCTGCTATTCTTTCTTTTGAGCAATACTGCTGCAGTCATTTTCAAAGTGTTGACCCTGGACCAGGTGCATCAGCATCAGCATCACCTGGGAACTTGTTTGAAATGCAAGTACTCAGGTTCCCCAGACTAGCTGAATGAGAAACTATGGGGTGGACTCAGTAACTAGTGTTTTAATAAGATCTCCAGGAGATTCTGGAGCTGCACGTTCTCAAAGTTGCATGCTCAAATTTGAGAATCACTGCACTTCTGAACTGAGCTCTTCACTGTGTTGTGTATACTGAATCTCTTTGGTAGTAGGGTAAAGCTCATGGATATTTTCTCAGAATAGTGTTTTTAAAAATCCAAAATGAAATACATGGATTACTAAGGAAATAGGCTATACAGAAATTCAGTTATCCAAATATTAAAAAGAAATCTGTTATACAATAATACATGTCCTTCTTTATAAACACATTTAGCTAACAAGGTCTGTGCAGGTCTAATTACTATCATAGCTTTGAAATATTGATGATCAATAAAATTGTTTTTAGATTACTGCAACAATCACAAAGTGATATGACTATATATATATGATTTATACTGGTGATATATTCACAGATATTACAATTAATATTGTGGTTTATGGCCACATTTATAATGAAAAGAAAACATAAATTTCAGCCAGCAGTTAATAAAAATAAAGATTTTCTTTTGCATTCAAGTTTATGGTTCCCTTGGATTTTGTCCATAAACTCCTAGGGGAAAAGGACCCTTGCAAGACAGGTCATTCACAATTCATCTGGAAAAAAAAATGCTTATCTTGTAGCCTGATAAATATGGTACATTGTAAAACATAGGAGACAGGATATGAATCAAATGTGTTCTGGAAACCATAGAATAAATTGTTCTACCCCAGGACACCTCATAACCTAACACCTGTGACAATTAAAGCGGAGCTGATCTAATAGTTTACTGGAAATTACAATGCTCCACATTTTCCTGACTCATCATACATTTGATTCATTATACTTTTAAATTTCTTTCCACATGCTTTGCAACTGTCTACTTGTCATTTTATGTATTAATTGATAACTTTTGATTCTTTAGAACCATTTAGAAACAGTTTTCAGGTCCTCTCTTCATGTTGTTATGCCAACTCCATTTGAGGAAACGGATATTCAAAGATCACAAAAACAAACCAAGGTCATGGAGCATAGTTCAGTGTCATGACTCCCACTCAGTTCCATATTTCTGGTTCTGTCTCCTGGACTTACTGGCCATAGCTGCAAAGAGGCAGGGAGCCAATGAGACCTGACCACCATTTGAGATAGCTGACTGGCAAATCAACTGAATGAAAAGAATTTTTTATAGAAGGATTCCATTTCAATTACTGCAGACAGACTATTCAAACAGGAAGCAGAGTATAAAAGCATGGACTACTTTCATTACGGGACAGAAGAGACAATAGACTTTCAGAAAAGGAAGAGATATATATTTTGTAGATTAGGCTTTGTATAATAGGATTTGTTTTTTTGCCAATTCCTTGTTTCAGAAGCCATTATTTTTAAACCATGTTTTCATCTTGAAGCTTGTTTCATTTGCCAGATTCTTTCCCCAGACCCCGGTTATCAAGGGGCAGTAGGAGGTTCTTTGAAGAGCTTTATTATAATGATTTTATATATTGTCTCTTGCTGGGATGTGCAGCCTGATAATCTGATATGAACACTGATTTTCCTAGTCCTAACTTTATAATTTGGTAACAGTGTGACATCGACATAAATTTTCAAATTATCTATTTCATTATTTATGAACTGAGGATTATATTTGCCTTATTTATTCAAATAGAGGGAAGAGAAACAAATATTTATTTACCACCTACTGTGTGTCAAGCTCTCATAATATAGAAGAAGCAAGCAGTGTAAAACAGCAAAGAAAGTAACACAACTAATTCAGCAGACAGAGGTAGAAGAAAGGAGAGTGAACCTCTGTAAATGTTACAGCTATCAGGGGCCAGATTTCAACAGTGAGGAGGTACAGAAACAAAAACACTACGGTACAAGAAGAACCCATGATTGTCTTGTTGGGGTGTAAGTATCTGCAAAATATCAGTGGTAGCAAGAATGAACCACAGTATTTTTGTTATGCAGAGTGCTGAGTTTTCTTCTCTAGCTTTTTCTAGGGCTGTAGAAATGTCTGCAGACAGCTGCCGATGGAAAATGTAAGAAAGATGGAAGGCAAGGAAAATCTGTCTAATGTGGAATAGAACACTCCTTTTTTATGGGACAAAGAGGAGGGAAAGCCACATTTACTGTCAGTTTCTATATTTCATGCATACTATCTACATTTGGAAGACCAGACAAAAGCAGAAAGGAGAATTTCCCAGTTTCTATGTGAAAGGGAGTGGGAGGACCCTTTGAGTGAAGAAACTCTTCGTGAGAACCACTGTCTCCAGAGAAAGAAAAACTGATCCACACACTCTGATGTTTAATTCAATGCTTAGGAATACAGCAGATATTTATTTTTATTTTTATGCCAGGAAATAAAGAATTTGAAATGACCTGTAGAACAACAGTGAAGCCAGACTCAAAGATGTGTCTATTAAAGAAGCTTATTATGACTTCTGGAGGAAATTTTTTGCAATTTCACTTAGCAAGTCAAAGATAAAGACTGTTAGTTACTTTCAAGAGTGGACCATGCTTCACAGGACCATGCAGTATAATATTTGGGCTATAATTATTAGAATAACAGGGTAAAATTAGCTATTTTTATGGTTATTACTAAGAATTATTAAGTTGTGTCTTGTTAAAATAGCAGGTAAATGTGAGATTTAGTATGCATAAGAAAAGCATGAAATAGCTCTATGGCAAAAAAAGAAAAAAGAAAAAAAGGCTTAACTATGTAATATGCAGTTTTCAACTGGGGACAGGAAGGAGTAGCCAAAGTGAATATGGGAACATCTAATTCATTATCCAAACCTGGATACTTTTTTTTCTCTCTCTTTTTTCTTTTCTTTTTCTTTCTTGTTTTTTTTTTTTTTTTTTTTTTTTTAATTTGAGATGGAGTCTCACTCTGTCACCCAGATTGGAGTGCAGTGGCGCAATCTCAGCTCACTGCAACCTCCACCTCCTGAGTTCAAGCAGTACTCCTGCCTCAGCCTCCCTAGTAGCTGGGACTGCAGGCATACACCACCACACCCAGCTAATTTTTGTATTTTTAGTAGAGACGGGGTTTCACCATGTTGGCCAGGATGGTCACGATCTCTTGACCTCGTTATCTGCCTGCCTCGGCCTCCCAAAGTGCTGGAATTACAGGCGTGAGCCACTGTGCCCAGCTGAAACCTGGATACTTTTATTTGGTACAAATGTTCAGGCTCCTCCTTAGTATCTTTGGGGACTGAGGCAAGAGTACAAATGGGAGCTCATATATTTGACGTTTTTCATTCAAGTATATAAAAGAAGTCACATAATCATTAAATAGCTTTCTATTTCTATCTTTACTAATAATTATTCCTAAAACCCAAGAAAATTCACATCTAATTTAGAGTTCCAAGAATCCTCAGAATCCTTGGAGTTTTGTGCAAGAACATGCTGGTGTAGGGTGAGCTGCCCTCTGATCTCTTACCCCTGGCCCCTTACTGTTCAACCCCAGCTCCTTCTTGCACTGGTGAGGCCCCTTGTGTGTATATAAGTCTACACTTAAGCCTGCGTATCTAAGTTGTGTGCACTTCTTTGTGTAAACAGCCATCTTATAGCCAATCCTTGAAACTAGGGGTGGATATAGAAGAGGGATCATTCATCATCAGAAAGGGGAATCCAGACAAAACATACATGTACTTTCTGAATATAACATAAGCCGTTTGGGTTTTAAGCTCGGGGTCCCAGGTGCCAAGGATATGGTTATAAGGGTTATAAAGCTTTAGGTGGACAGATTTCCTTAGTTTGAATAGCTTATCCATGGAATGAGGGCCAGCTAGAGGAAAACCAAGGTGGGATCTCTAAAGTGCACAGACAAAGGCAGGGGTCCTTTCTTCAGGAATCTGAGGCTAGTTACTGCAAATGCTAACCTGGAATTGATGCCAGAACAAGCAACAAACCTAGGCTCTTGGGAAACTGGGATGCACGGTCACCCTAAATTTATGGTGCCCATGCACTATAAACTGCAGTTTGGGTGAGCTTTCTGGATGCAAAATCAGAAGGACAAAAATGAGGCTGACTGCACTTGTTACATGAACATGAAGAAATACGATTTTAAAGTGCCAAAATGAACTTTAAAGAGAGAGTTTCCAAATTTGTGGAGATAGCTTTGGCTATCTATTTGGGCTCTCTTTTTGTTCCATATGAATTTTAGGATTTTTTTTTCTAAATCTATGAATAATGACATTGGCATTTGGATAAAGATTGCACTGAATCTGTAGATCTCTTTGAGCAGTATCGTCATTTTAATAATTCTTCTAATCCATGAGGCCAGGATGTTTTTCCATTTGTTTATGTCATCTACAATTTCTTTCATCAGCGTTCTGCAGTTTTCCTTGTATTGGATGTCTATGAAGAAAAAGAAAACAGTCATAAACAATTATCCAGAACAGACTTAAGCAAGATGACAACTTTTCCAGAACACTTATTTTGGGAAAGAAAATACTATTTGATTTAGAGGGAGAATGTAAAGTTTGATTGTTCATTATTTTGTTTCATTATGAGGTAATGGGTACACAGAAAATTTCTAATAAAATGATGGAGTGTTATGGATTGAATGTGTACATGCCATCATAATTTATGTGTTGAAGCCTGTCTTAGTTTGTTAGTGCTACTGTAACAAAATATATGAGACTGGGTAATTTATAAAGAACATAAATTTATATCTCACAGTCGAGAGGCTGAGAAATCTAAGTTTAAGACACTGGCAGGTTCAGTGTTTTGTGAGGGTCAGTCTCTGCTTCTCAGATGCCTTTTTGCCTTGTTGCTATGTCCTCACATGACAGAAAGCAGAAGGCAAAGGGGACTAGCTAGTTCCCTCCAGCCCTTTTTTAAAGTCACTAATACCATTCATGAGAGTTCCATCCTCGTGATTTTTTTTTTTTTTTTTTTAACACAGGATCTTGCCATATCACCCAGACTGGAGTGCAGTGGTGCAATCACAGCTCAGTGAAGCCTTGGCATCCTGGGCTCAAGGGATGCTCCCTTTTCAACCTTTGTAGCTAAGATACAGGCAGCATCATCATGATTTAATCACTTCATAAAGGCCCCATATCTTAATAATATTATATTGGATCTTAAATTTCAACATGATTTTTGGAGGGGGAAACAAACATTCAAACCATAGCAAAACCCTGACCCCATTGTGGCTTATTTACAGATGAAGTAGATGATGTCTCAAAGGAACTGATTAAGATTTTCTGCTGGGATTTGAGTCTAGTTATAGGTTCAGAAACAGAGAGGATGGTAGGGGTGGTTCCTGAAGAGATGCAGCATTGTCTTACATGTCAGCTGCCACAGGGGATGCCATTACAATTTCCTCAGGGAATGCAGGATTTATTCCCTGCAGGAACTAGAAAAACCAATATTACTTTGGATGGTGAGGCCTTTTAGCTGGGGTAAGAAAGCCACTTTCAGTAAGGGTGGGGAGGCTTCTTCCACTGGCAAAGAATACTTAACAGAATTTAGAGGCTGAATGTCCCCAGCTTCATCAGAGTCTTCTCACAGGTCTCCATCTCTTCTTACAAGATTCCATTCTATCCCAAGAAATGTTGTCACTTTAACAGTAGACATTCTGCAAAACTGGCAGTTTAACTTTTATTGTAATTCGCCCAATTATAGGATGAGGTTCTGCATTTGATTTTCAGCAATTTCAGCCATGTGGCTACAGGAGATAAGACTTTCCCCCAGGATACACATAAAAGCTCTCAGTTCATTTATGCAGCATAGACTGGGAATTTGACTCTCTAAGCTCATTCTTTTCTTTTACTACTTTGTCATAAAACGTAAGGAGCAGCCAACCAATTTTTTTTTTTTTTTTTTTTTTTTTTTTTTTTTAGTTTTCCAAAAATGCTTGAAAGTATCATAAAGTCACTTAGTTCCATGCTTCTTATAAGTGGTTGGTTAGGTATACCCAATGCAGTCATTTTATATATCGCTATAAACATTTCAAGCCATAGACTATCAGTAGTCTCTTCCTTACTGGAAATAGAGTCATAATCTTTAAGAAACTAAAATGTTTTTAAAATGTGTTACCAGGTACTTTATTTTAAAATATGTACTGTTTCTTTGATTAAATAGATAAACAAATATTGTTTCTCAGGCTCCCATAATAATATCTTAAATGTCCACATTTCCTTTGATATCTTTTTAAAATTTTTGCCTTTCTAAAAATCTGATTTTATGTGTGTATATATATATATATAGAGAGAGAGAGAGAGAGAGCAAAATAAAATCTCAAGACATATTTTACACTTAAAACTAGTATTGACATTTGCCAGAGTGCCCTGGAAATTGCAAAATTATATTCTTTCACCTGATAAAAAAGATGCAAGAGGCCGGGCACAGTGGTTCACGCCTGTAATCCCAGCAATTTGGGAGGCCGAGGCGGGCAGATCACATGCGGTCAGGGGTTCGAGACTAGCCTGGCCAACATGGCAAAACCCCGTCTCTACTAAAAATACAAAACTTAGCTGGGTGTGGCGGTGCGTGCCTGTAATCCCAGCTACTCAGGAGGCTGAGGCAGGAGAATCACTTGAACCCGGGCGGTGGAGGTTGCAGTGAGGCAAGATTGCGCCACTGCACTCCGGCCTAATTGTTTGCTTTATGGCAAGTCCTTAGAAGTTTATCAGTGCACTCCATTTCTGTAATACATTTTAATTGTGGAGGAAACACTGATAAAAAAATGTACCAAGTTTTCGTATAGTTATTACTGTTCTGGCAGTGCTTTGCCTGATGAGATTAGACAACAGTAAAATATTGTCAGTCATAATTTCGGTTATTTAAAACATTGCTTGGCTACAGTCTTACTTCTTTAATTTGAATCTAGTATCACACACCAGTGGTCCCCAACCTTTTTGGCACCAGAGATCAGTTTTGTAGAAGACAATTTTTTCAGGGATGGGGCGGGGGATGGTTTCTGGATGAAGGGATGAAACTCTTCTACCTTAGATCATCACGTATTAGTTAGATTCTCATAAGGAACTGACAACCTAGATCTCTCACATGTGCAGTTCACAATAGGATTTGAGCTCCTATGAGAATCTAATGTTAGCCTCCTGCTGTCACAGGATCTTTTATTGCTTTTCCAATTGGAAACCTCTGTGGCCAGTGGTACCTTTGCCTGAATTATGCTCATGCCCACTGGGCTTTTTCCGCCCACTCGGTCTGGCAGCTGCGCTTGGCTTGTGCTACCAGCCCAGATCTCACACCTGTCAAGGGCAAGCCAGGTGCAGAGCAACTCGGGGTATGTGGGTGAGTGAGCACGCAGTCCAGCCACTGCACACAGCCAAGCACACCGGCTGCTGTGGCAGGGCGGGCAACTCTAAGTGCAGGCATAGGTGTCAGCTCCGTGTGAAGCTGTGGCTGGACCAGATGTCCACATGCAGCTTCCGCTGCAGGCACCCGCGTCTGGACAAGGGGAACACGATGGAACCCAGAAGCTTGGAGATACCAGAAACTGCAGAGCTCCAAACACGGTTTGACAGCCCTGACTCAGAGAGCCCCTAGGTCTGGGCTTCCCAAAGGGCTACAACTCTTCTCTCCTTCTTGTCAGCCACATCATGGCAAGCAGGGCGGAGGTGGGAGCGGGGGCAGGCGGCGGCGTGTTTCAGCCCTGTTTGTGTTACAGCTCTTTCAGTCCTGACATTTGGTGGTTCCTGAGTCCCTGTTCCATATCCAGGAGGAATGAGGTAGGCAGACAACCAGCGGGTGAGCAAGGCAGAGGGGAGCTTCATTGAGCAAAGGAAAAGCTCTCAGGAGAACCAAAGTGGGTAGCTCCTTTCTGCGGGCAGGTGGTCCAGACAAGGATCCAGCTCTCAGCAAAGAGGAGACCTGAAGTGGGTAGCTCCTTCCCACGGGCAGGTCATCCTGATGAGTCCAGGAGACCGGAAGTGGGTAGCTCCTTCCCACAGTTGGTAGTCCTGATGTCTGTCCAAGTCTGGCTGAGTCTGGGGTTTTTCTGAGCTCAGAAGGGAGGAAGGGCATGCCCACTGGTCCATGGGCAGCCATGGGAGGGTTCGGAAAAAGCACCCTAAATTCTCACTCTGGGCTGTGGACTCCACCCGGAACTGGCAGCCTGGCCCCCAGGTTTTTGAAGGTGGGGTTTCTCCAGGGATGGATACAACCCTTTCTGCCCAGGAGACTGTCTGCTTCCTGCCGCCAAAAACATGCTGTCCACAGCACCCAGGCCATTCCTACCAAGGGACACCTGGAGGCCCATGTCCAGCCACCCTCAGCCCCACCTCTGCCTCCCTCCCATGCTTGTTGGCACCCAAAATCCAGAGGGGGCAGAGGTGGCAGGCGGCTGGTGTATCAGCACTGCTCTGAGTGCATGTACACCCTGCCAGATTGTGACAGCACCCAGGCTTGGCCACAACTCTGCTCCAACTTGGAGTTGGCACTGGCAGTGGGGACAGGCCAGGGAGCAGGAGCAGGCACTTCCAAGCCTGTGGGGGAAGGGGACTTCCCAGGCACTTGAGAGTTCTGGAGCTGTGGCTGGGCAGCTGCAGCTGCGCCCAGGGGCACAAGAATCCTGCTCTGCATACTCAGTATGGGGCAGGTTTCCTGCCTGTTCCTGGCTGCCATCACCTTCAAGGATCCCGCAGCCCCAGCTGCAGCCAGCATCTTAGTAGAGGCTACTCCAGACAGGCTGCCACTGCCATCACTACTGTGCAGCCAGGGTTCCTAACAGGACATAGACCCGGTTCTAGACCAGTGGTTCTCAACTGAGACAGACTTAGTCATGAAGGTTTAGAAAACTAAAGATAATACTTAGGTCTTATGCCAAACTTACTGCATCACTTTGCTTAATGTTCTTTGTATAAAAATACATCTCAAGATTATTATGTTATAGCTCAATGTGTATTTCATTGTCTATTGTTTTTTTAATGGATTTGTTGTTTTTCTTCCTACTGGAACAACTACATTTTCTTCTCAGTTGCATTATTATTCTTATTATGATCCTGCATTACAACTTTTACTTTTGAAAATTTTCACTTATATATTAACCATAGACATTGTGATTTCTGTCATATCTCATCATTTTGTTTTACACTGATGCTTTCCCTGATGCTCTGCTGTAAATTATAGACAAGAGTTCTGTCTTTAATACTGAAGGATAAACACACAAGCCCTTGGGGAAAAAAAATTTACAAGGCACTTCAAACTGTTGGCTTGTGAAAAAAACAGATGCATGAGTACACACTTGGCACTTTCCGTGTAAGTGGAGTGAACCAGGATTTTGAGAGCATTTTTTCTCTGGTATCTGGCTTTTTTGGTTGCACAGGAGATGGCTTCATGAGATTGCTAATCTGAGATCCAGCTGAACAGTAATTAATTTCATAAGACTGAAACAATTGATGAGGGCAATTTTATTGTGTTACTTGTGTGAAATGTTGATTTTGTTTTCATATTCTACTTACTGGATATATAGCTCAAACTCTTCTGTCTCGTCTTGAGATGTCTAACACACAATAATTTTATAAATATTGCTTTTAAAGTGAAATAATACATTTAGAAATAATAGTAGATTCTAACTTAGCCTCAGAATGTTAGGGGAAAAACATATTAAATATCCTTACTTTTCATGATAATATAGTTAATTGCATAAGTCCAGTAAGAATGTACCTTCCTTTCTACCACTATATAATGGGAAAAATGGATTATACACTAAAGGACTTACGTGGAGTGTCATGTATCAGAATAACGGTCATCAAATTATGCTCATATTGGGGAACAAAGTTTGGCTATTCTATGGAGCCAATGCCTACAATGCTCTCCCAGAAAAACTGGCCTGGTATCTAAATCGCCTGGTAACTGGCTCCATGTTCTAGACTTATAGGTGAATTATAGGTGAAGGAAGGTCAATTTCAGGAATGCTAGAGATGACAATAAATTTTAGGGACTTTGAGAAAGAGAAATATATTCAAATTTATAGACATGGCAGATGAAGTCTGACTTTTTGTGCATAGTTTATTAATGTCATAGATAGCAAATAATATAGGCTTTCAAAAATCCAATTAAATATTCCATTTTAAAACTTCGAGGCAGAAGTTAAATTTGAAACCCTAGTGGTTGCTCAGTACTTTATAGTTAACAAATTAGATAAATTAGATGAAATGGACAAATTTCCAGAAGAAAACAAACTACTGAGACTGGCTCAAGAAAAAATAGACAATCTAAATAGACCTTTATTAAGTAAAGATTAAATGAGTAACTAGAAAACTACCTACATCTGGCTAGGGCCTAGATAGCTTCACCACTGAATTTATTAAAGAAGAATTAATACCAGTTATTCACAAATTCTTGCAAAACTATAAGAGGAGGAGCTACTTTCCAACTTTCTAAGAAGTCAGTATTACTCTAATATCAAAACAGCACAAATCTCAGCACTTTTGGGGGGCAAGGCTGATGGATCAATTGAGGCCAGCAGTTCAAGACCAGCCTTGGCCAACATGGTGAAATCCTGTCTCTACTAAGTATATATTTATATATTTATAAAAATATGTATTTATATTATATATAATATATAATATATATACTAAGTATATAAAGATATATAATATATATTATATATACTAAATATATAATGTGTATATTATATATAACAAATATATAATATATATTTATATAAATACTAAATGTATAATTTATATATTATATATACCAAATATGTTATATATTTGTATTATATATTCATATTTATAGTATATATACTATAGTATGTATTTAGTATATTCTACAAGAGATCCAAAATAGCAAAAACAATTGTGAAAAAGAAGAATAAAATAGAATAATTCATACTTTTGGATTTCAAACTCACTACAAAGCAAAGGTAATAACAACAGTGTGGTTTGAGCACAAGGATAGACATATATATATATATATATATATAAATGAAATAGAATTTTAAAAGAAACCCATGAATCTATGGCTGATTGTTTTTTGATAAGGATACCAAGACCTTTCAATGGGGAAAATGGTCTTTGCAACAAATGATCCTAGAACAAATAGCCACATGCAAAAATATATGAAGCTAGACCCTTACCTCACACCACATACAAAAATTAACTCAAAATGAGTCAATGACCTAAATATATAAGCAAATCTATAAATTCCTTATAAGATTGTATAGGAGTAAATCTTCATGATTTTGAATTTGGCTAAGGATTCTTAGATGTGACACTAAAAGCATGAGTGACACAGAAAAAAATGTACTTAATAATTGTTACCTTTTATGCATCAAAGGACACAATTGAGAAAGGGACAAGACAATTCACAGAATGGGAGAAAGTATTTGCAAATTATCTGAAAAGAGACCTATAGTGTGTGACTATATATATAAAAATAAGAAGACAACCAAATTAATAATGGACCAAGAATCTGAATAGATATTCCTCCAAAGAAGGTTACACATGGCCAATAAACATATGAAAAGGTGCTTGACATCTTTAACCATCAGAGAAATGCAAATTTAACTACAAGATACCATTTCACATCCATTAGGATGTCTAAAATAAAAATAACAGGTAGTAACAAGTGTTGAGAGAAATAGAGAATTCAGAACCCTTCATACACTGCTGGTGGGAATGTAAAATGATCTGGCTGTTTTGCTAAATTTCTGAAAAGAAATGAAAACTGTGTACAAACAAAAACTTGCCAACAAATGTTTATAGGTATATTATTTATAATAACCAAAAGGTAAAAGCAAAACAAACATCCATCAACAGACAAATTAATAAATAAAATGTGGTATGTTCACCCAATAGAATAAAAGGAAACATTGATACATGCCAAAACATGAAGGAATTTTAAAAACATTATAAGTGAAATCATTTAGTCACAAAAGGTCACATACTATATGATTACATTTATATGAAGGTCTAGGGAAATCTTTTGAGACATAATGTAAATTAGTTGTGTTTATAGCTGGAATGAAAGTGGGGATAGAGGGATAGAGAAGTGATGGCTAAAGGATACACTGTTTCTTCTCAAGGTCATAAAAATATAATGAAATTGACTGGTGATGGTAGCATGTCTCTATGGATGTATTAAAATATACTCTACTAATATACTAAAAACTGCTTTGAATATGAAATATTATATGATATGTGAAGTATATCTCAGTGAAGCTGTTAAAACGTGCAGTATGGTTCTAGATTTGTAAAACCAACTTGAGGAGGTCTATATTGTAATGAACACTCTCATGTACCTGTCTCAACAATAGACCAAACCTTATGAAACTAGCAATATTTTTAATCAAGAATATTCTTTCTTGCAGATTAATATAATCACAAGGAGGAGAGATTGTAAGAAAAAAAATGTTTTGCCGTGTAATTGACAGTAAATAAAATGTGTTCTTAAAAAAGAAAAAAAAAGAAAAAAGAAAAAAATGCAAGTGTTTTAAATGGGAGTTTTTTCCAGAAAACAGATAATGATGTACATTATTCTTGATCATAAAAATAAAAATTAATTATTAAGTGGAATGCAATTGATTATTGTCCTAAGGATAGAGTGGTTTTGCACTTACTTATAAATTTATTTCAGCATTTTTAATATTCTCATATAAGTGTGATATTTTGAATTCTCCTTTAAATTGTTGTAACATCTTACTTGTTCCTTCATTAATTAATGAGTTAAACAAAATCTTTTTGAAACATTTTTCATTTTATATTTGTGTGAGAGCCATGAATATGCCCTCTTTAAAAATTACCTTTAAATACTTATTTTTCTTTCTAATATTTAAACAAAACTACAAAATGAAATATAGTAGATAAAGGAGATGAATTTCTGAACATCTTCTTATTTTGAGACATCCTTTTTCTTCTTTCAGCATAAGAAGGAGTTTGCATCCATTGTACTATATTTGGATTTTTTTAGTTTGGAAAACAAATCATGACTTTTTCTTAATTGGTTTATTGAATTCATTTACTGGTTTACTGAAGACTTTAAAGAGGGCAAAAGAGATATTTTGTTAAGAGATTTGTTAATTTTGAGAAGTATCCCATTGATTAATGTAAGAATTATGTTTATAAATTAGATTATTTGGCACTCTAGTAAATATCAATGGAAATAAACTTTAACTCATAACTTTAATATTTTCATACAATCAAAAATAGAGATATACTCTAAGTAGGTATAACATAAATTGTTACAATTGATCTGAATATCTTGAATATATTTTTACAGATAACTAGTGGTTTCTACTAGCAGATTAAAACCAAGAGAAAATTAAAAGTAAGTTCACATTTTAAAAAATTTATAAGCAATAAATACAGCACTACAGCCACCACGAATTCTATGTACATTGGATTAATTTAAACAAACACTGCATTCAAGAGTGAATATTTTATGAATAAATGCATTGGAAATTAACTTTAGGAAAGAAAATGACAAATTAGAATTTAGAAAATTAAAATATGACTTTCACAAGTAATCACAGTAAAATGACAGATCTACATTTTAGAAGCTAGAAATTCCCCAAATTTATTTTTTGACAGCAAAGAAGTTTGCTTTAAAAAAGTGTCAGATTTACTTTGCTTTATGAGTATGATACAAAGATATTAAGTAGCATTCAGCTTTTGAGGAATCTAACATTTAAAATTATTCTAAAAATATATGGGTACAAAACTAACAGTGATTAAACATGAATGACTGCTACTCCTCAAGACTTTACAACAGATAAACCCTGGCTATAAAATAAATCTGATCTAGAATTAATATTATGAAAGCACAACAAAAATACTTGAAAATTACATGTTCATTTTAATATAATCTCTGATAATTCAACATTTTTTAATGTCTACTGTCAAGATGGTTGACTTGACAGTTTGTCTAGAAGAAGGCTGATATATGTCAACATGATCAGCAAAGGATTTAAATATGGGTCTTTGAATAATAAATAGCTAATAATTGAGTTTATTGAAATGAATTTTTGTATAATGTAGGCAGTTGAAGGTCCAGAACAGCCTGCGTTCCTTTCTATGGCAGCTTGCTATGAAATTCATGTTTGAAACAAAACAATACTTTTTCATGCATAAATTATTAATGTACTGACCAGACCATTCTATATGTTAATTCTTACTCATTTAGATAATTTTTCTTAGCAATTTCAAATGAGTTCTGAACTCACCATCTATTGACAGCTTAAGAAACAACTTGTGATGAGTAATTCATTAGTTTCATCCATTTTAAGCAGATTGACACACTTAAAATACAGATACACATGATTTTCCCAAAATTGGCTTTTACCAATTGAAGTCATTCTTGTTCTTCAGAGATTTCAGTGGAAAATAACATTAGAGAAACTGAATCCCATATAAATTTCACTTTAGTTCATTAGCAAGGTTTTCTTCTATCTTTATTTAATAAAGTCTGACAATAATTCAATAAGATCTGACAATCATTTTTTCTCAATGATATATTCAAGTATTTTCCTAATTTGTATTATATACAGTAGCTCTATTAAAATATTAAAGCATTGTATATGATATATATTGTGTCCCTCTATTTTTTTATATTTCTTGAGTAACCTGGGACATTTCCAAAGCTATGTATCTTCATATAGTGAAAGTCAGTAAAGTAATATTTTAATGGGGTAAAATCTATACAAGTATCAGATTGGTATTTATCACAGTAGTTGTTTAAAATTTCTGCATTAGAATGTGAGTTCATTGTCAAAATGAAAAAAGAACTATGTCAAACACACCTATTATTAAGGTATGAGTCATCAAAACAAATATATTCAATGAAATAGTGACCTTGTGTTTTTAAAATAAATATATCTTATGATAGACGTTTCTGTTATCTTAGTTCTCAGACTTCTGATGCTGGCATCTGGTTGTCTTTAAAATAGTTACCAAATATAGAATTCCAGACACTATTTTATTTAAAAAATCAGCCCAGATACAGTATCAGATATTAACATGCACACATTGTTGCATTATATATTTGCTTTAAAAATTACCTAGGTTGTATGTATTTGATTTGAGACTGTAAAATAAAATAATGGAGTATTTACACGCTCATTTTCCACAATTTCTTTTTACAAAATTCCAAGAAAATAAGAAATCCTTCATTGATTTTCCTTATATAAAATGATTGCTAATTTGTTTCTACAGTAGAAATGGAAGGGAAAAAATGTATATTTACAGGTACGAATTCCCTCCCACAGTGTGGTAAAACAGGAAGAAGTTGACAACGTGTTCTGTAGCATCAACTAAGATGTTTTCTTAATGATATAGAAGTAGGATTACATATTATACATCCTGTTCATCAAATTTCGACAATGGATATGCCACAAGATATAACTGATGTGTCAGCAAATGAGTAGATCATAACAATTGTACTCAGTTGCTTTTCATAGAGAAAAGAAAGCCAGCAGGGATAATTCACTTCTGGTATGGTCCATTTGAGAGGGTCATTACAAAAAGACTACAGCAGTCTCTGGGCAAAAAAAAAAAAAAAAAAATGTCAACTGCCCCAATCAAGATGGGATAAAGAGTTTTAAAACTAAAAGCTAATTTTCCCTTCATGTCTATAGGCCTTAGCTAGGTCTCTTGGGGCAATAAGGGTAGAATCATGCCCAACATGTATATTTACTTTTACAGTCATTTGTTTGTGAATTCATGCAATGGTGTGCTGGAGCTGGCTTACACCAGCTCAGAAAAGTTGATTGTGCTTTTCTCCAATTCCACACTTGGTGATGTCACCTCAGATATAGTGGGTTAGTAGTGTCACATCAGGCATAGTGGGAGTATTTACTAGCAAACATTACAAACCAGGATTTCTTTTTTCCCACTTACAGCTGGATGCTACACTCTTATCAACACACTACCAATTTCATGGGAGGCTTTTCTTTATGATATTCAAAAAGCCATTTAATATTGAAGTCTTCTGACTTTAGAGTCATGGATCCAAGTCCTTGAGTTAGGAGAGGCACAAAACAGTCAGTCAACCATCCTTCTATTTTCAATTATATAAATTTTCTGGTTTTAAGACAACATTTTCAATATCATGGATGCTTTTCCCATTTAAGTGTTCACTAGAACAGTCATGACTATAACCTGGACCGTCACTGATTGTTGACACTGTGTAAGACGCACTACGAAGAGCTTCTGAGTTGGAAAAGCTGTTTCCAAATTGAATTTTGTATTGATTCCAGTTTCTTCTCAGAATTGCTTGAACCTATCAATCAAAAAGAAACAGAAAGAACAAGAGCAACCCATTAATTGAAATGAAGACACTGTTTTTGAAGCACAATTAAATAGGTCTTGGAGAAGAGCTTTTTTAAAACAAGTTATGTTAATTAGTGAATAATATAGCTTCATTTTATTTTCTTACTTAATTTAAAAAATTAAGTTAAGTGTACCATCTTTACATTAGGAAATGTATTACAATTACATCATACTTTATATTCCATTGATATTTTTCATGCCATGTTTTGTCTTCAAAGCTTTTATAATGCGTATGTATTCATTGTTGCCAAACAAATAGGTAATCTGGACCCCCATTTACAAGATTTCATGTACAACATCAAGTTTTATATTAATGTCTTTATTAATAGAATGAGAAGACAATTCGTGACAGGATTAGAGAAAGATATACAAAAGAAAAGAAGTTAGGATACGGAGAATACAAATCATCATCAGCAGCAGCAGCAGGGCAGTAGCAGCAACGTTTGTTTTTGAGTGATTCCCATATGCCAGAAATTGTGCTACATTCTAAAAAAGGGAGCATGATATTTGTCCTCATGGAGCTTACTACATAGAGGAAAGAAAAGTGTTGAACAAATAATTATAAATCTGGTGAATATTGTGAAAAATAAATTTAGGAATGTAACCACTCCACTTTTACATATTTGAATCCTCTTCTGCTGAATGAATTTGCAGTTTAATGACTTCCTTCCCCTCTGTTTGAAGCTAGAGATCAGGGGTAGGTGGGTCCTATACAGTAAAATACTGGTCATAATCGAATGTAAGGCGCGAGAGTGAATTTTCTTCACTGTCAGTCAATGGGCACAAATGAGAATATTTAAAACCATCCCTAGCTCAAGTACCTGGACTTTTTCAGGTCTGATGAGTGGGCACACTGGCTTGGAGCAGCCTGCTTCTAGGTTATGAATGTGTTTGCCAAATGTGACCCGATCTATATCTGCCCAGAGTGGGTTTGCTTTGAATGGTCTCCCCCAAGCTCTCTATTGTTCTTTGGCTCTTTCAGTGCTTTTCCAAAGGGAGCCTGAGCATCTCACAGCAATTTTCTGGTAATTCATTTTCTACGTACTCATGTATAATTGTTTAACTTCCTACTACTTATATAGAATTCCTCAACTTTCTCTTCACCGTATCCATGTACACAAATCATTATTAAATCTTTAGAAAGGGTTTACTTCTTTCTTGTTATTTCCTAGTCTAATGGGTTAAAACACACACACACACACACACACACACACACACAACCTCAATTCCTGCAATTACAAACATTCTGTAGAAAATAGGTGTTCCAGGATGTCTGCAGCTTTACAGGATACTTCAGAGATCCTGTTAAAGTATCTTATATTCTGTCACTTAAACCCAAAGTTTATTGTCTCGTTTCATGTAGAAAAAAAGAAGGAGCAAACATAAAGCCAACAATGTATTTAGGTAAAATTAAACGAGGTATTAAAATTACCAGTTAGTTTCGCTCTACGGTATAGTTCAAAAATTATATAATTAAAATGACATTACTTCGTACTAAAAGTTACATGAGATACTTCAGAGATCCTGTTAAAGTATCTTATATTCTGTCACTTAAACCCAAAGTTTATTGTCTCGTTTCATGTAGAAAAAAAAGAAGGAGCAAACATAAAGCCAACAATGTATTTAGGTAAAATTAAACGAGGTATTAAAATTACCAGTTAGTTTCGCTCTACGGTATAGTTCAAAAATTATATAATTAAAATGACATTACTTCGTACTAAAAGTTACATGATGATGAAGTTCAGTAACTTCAGGGCTTTCAAGTTCAATTAAAAAATATATGGTGGCCGGGCGCGGTGGCTCAAGCCTGTAATCCCAGCACTTTGGGAGGCCGAGACGGGCGGATCACGAGGTCAGGAGATCGAGACCATCCTGGCTAACACGGTGAAACCCCGTCTCTACTAAAATACAAAAAAAAAAAAAACTAGCCGGGCGAGGTGGCGGGCGCCTGTAGTCCCAGCTACTCGGGAGGCTGAGGCAGGAGAATGGCGGAAACCCGGAGGCGGAGCTTGCAGTGAGCTGAGATCTGGCCACTGCACTCCAGTCCGGGCGACAGAACGAGACTCCGCCTCAAAAAAAAAAAAAAAAAAAAAAAAAAAATATATGGTAAACATATCTGAAGAAAATAATTTATATTCATGTAAATGTGCTTTGAAAATAAAAGCATTTATAAGGCAACAAATTTATTTATCTTGCAAAAATTAAACTTTCCTCTCAATATAGTAATGTAATTCTAAATCCTCCAAATAAAATATCTAAATTAAGATAATTTAAAAGTAACATCTGCTATGTAACCACCTCAAAATCATGAGCAAACTAAAAATTGAATGGCTTCAGACTGTGAATTTTAAATACATATTCAGAGATTCAAAATAAAAATGACCATTGACTAATTATCTATATACATCTGATAATAAATATTTTTATCCTTATTTTTTGTTTCATAAATTTCTTCTCATTTTGTTACTAAATGCTGAATTGGTTGAGTACATAAACAATATAGTTTCTGGTTGAGGGGAAGTGGCATATAGCTTTGTATAAAAAATTCTGTATAATGGTTGAGAAAAAGCTGACAGAAAATAATATCTTAGCTGTGAGTCTAGTACTTATAGTCTTAAAAAGGAAAGCTTAAATTCAATTTGGAAGGAAAATGGCTATTGAAATATATGACTGTTTGCTCTTAAAATATCTACTTTGATTAAGGTCATCACTCTATTTCTTCCTTGCAACTAAATCATCAGAAAAACCATAGAAAGCCAATTTCCTGAACTGTGGGGTCTTACTATAGTTAAAAATAAACCTAATTAAAGATCCACAGGCCTTGTAGACTTGTTTGTTTATGTTATTTGCTCTAAGGATGTTACATTTTTCTTCTGCTTCCTCTAATACAATATCATACCTGTTAAATATGACATTAAAGCAGTTACTCTTAATAAACTTTTAATGAGAAAAAAATCAATGGGGAAGAGTAACAAGCAAATTTCCATTGTAAGGGAAGATAGCTGGGTGTTGTTAAAGATATGAATGTTTTTATTGTTTATGCATGACCATGATATAAGTAGTAAGGCAAATGTTTAGAATGTGACACTACAACTTTATATACCTATTAACACCCAGTAAGGAACCAACTTTATACTCCTTAATGTGAATCAATACGAAGCTTTTATAAACGTCTGCCTAGTTCTCATTAAAGGATTTGGGTTTAATTGTTCTCAATAAATCTTTTTTGAACATCTGATGGAATATCTACCCTCAGGTGTTGTTAAATATAACCTTCTGATGACTAGAGTCCTTAGTTTATGATCACAGTGCACATTTTTGTCTGAGGGCACTAGGGATAAAATGAAAGTAATCCAAGCACTTGTTAAGCCACATTTATTTAACTAGTGAGAAATGCTAATAGCAAGATATTGGCTAAAAAGTACATAAAAGGTGGGAGAGAAAAAAACACAAATATTAAACTAAAGGCAGGCATTTGACCTAATATGGAAAACAAGAAGGAAGCTAAGCTTGAGCAAATGATTTTAAGAAGTGCATGACATAGTTGGAACAAAATGAATTTGGCAGTTGTTTCTTCATGTTATGAGAGTGGGAAAAAGTAAGAGGCATTGAGACAAAAAGGGAGGGATCATAGTATTTCTTAAGTTGAGAAATGAATCATACTCAAGCAGGGATTTTATCTCCAGAGATGAAGAAAAGGAACAGATATTAGAAATGTTGTGAGGAACCGAAAGATTTGGCAAGAGCCTAGCTCAAAGATTTTGTATTATTGTAATTTTCCAATGTCAAAATTTTCTCAATTTTAGGACATGGCAGAAGATCAAGGTTCTGTGTCCCTTTTGTTTACACAGATCGAGTGTAACAGGAGTGTTAGGCATTACTTTAGATATTCCCTAGGCACTCTTTCTAAATAAAATGGCCAATTTGGGATTTTGATACAAAATGATTAATGTTCCTGTTTGCACATGTATTTTTGAAAATAAGTGATTTGACAAATCAAATAATAAGTATGCTGAGTATCTAATGAAGTGGGGCATGGTGCTAAAAACTTTATCTTTATTAGCCTGTATTTATTTTTCTGAGACCTGTGTAGAGAACTTGCTTTAATTTCCCTTTAAGAAAGATAGACACAGGCTCCTGAAGTTTGCCAGCATTTGCCAAAGTATCACAGCCAAGATGAAAAGTAGCATCTTTAGTGTCTAAATACATGGCTGTGTTTATTCTACACTGCTTCCTATTACAAAATATTTTACTAGTGAGTGTGTTTTGAATATTTAAAAATTACTTTATAGAATTAATATCTGTTTCTGTAGATACAGAGGTCTACCTTTCCTATTTCATGCATGTTCTTTACCATGTTGTCCATATCACTCTCATCTATATTTAATTATTACATCCTATAAAAGCAGCATTTAGGATTGTTTAATTCAGTGTATATAACATTAAATTTATAGAGGTATATAATAAAATCTATTAGAATTTTACTATCAAATGATTTATCTATTTTTTGTAACTGCATTCTCTGTCTGCTTCTCATTGATTTCAGAAAAAGTTGTTCTTGTCTTCTGTATAGCAGAAGAATTATGGAAGTACCACTTAAAGGTGTGAAATATAGTCTACAATGTGTGACAATTCTATACCTTATTACAAATAAATAAATATAGATAAATAAAATAAATAATAATAATATAAATAAATACCTATGTGTTGAACTTGAAATATATTTTAATTAAAAACTAAACATTGAATTTTATTATTTGCCAAGATGAGGAAGTAAAAATATTACTTAAGTAAGAGCAAATAACATGTTATAGTTTTTCAATGATGTGTGCATGATTTTCAATGTTCATTTGTTTTATAGGAATGGTTGTCATAGGTTATACCAACTGGTCCCATGTGTTCCCCATCTGAAGCTTTATGATAAGCTTCACAGTTATCAAGTGTCTGTGTCTCACTCAGCTGCTGTCTGGATTTCTAAACTTTGTTCAATTTTTCCAAAATCCTCCTACAGGTTAAACTGTGTTGAGCAGATTAAAAACATATAAAGAGCTAAGTCATCAGAGCTCAAATTACTGAGCTATAACACATTTGTATGCATAAGAGATATGTTACCAGTTTTCAAAATGCCTGAAACTTCCCAAGTAGGAAACACACGGATAAAAATCTAGAAGTATTGAAGAGTACATGGTCATGTTATGAATTAGAGCATTCTCTTCTCAATTTCCTAACCCACTGAATTTCTTCCCTGTATAACCGAGAGTTTAATTTTTAAAATCCTTTTGTATTGGCCATAAAGTTGTTTCCACAGGCTACATTGTAAGACAGGCAAAAAAGAGATGATCCTATTTCTTATTTCTTATTTCCTATTACAGTGTATGTTCTGTGAGATTTGGGATTTCCTAGCACTGTATCTGGGGAAAAGCTCAGACTTAATGGGACTCAAAAGGTATCTCAAAAGACTAGATGAATACCTTTTAAAATATTTTTAAGTGAGGTTGACTTTTCCCTAGCTTTGAACTCCAGTATGACCTGAGCATTTGAGAACCAGAGTTAAACTTATGGTAAGAGATTCTATGGTTCTTTCCCTGATGGAAATAGAATTTAATATAGTTGTTCCTGGGGAATTTATAATTTTATCTCATTTAAATACATGGATAGATAGACAGATAGTAAATATAAAATAATGAAAGGAATAAAATCAATTACCATACCTCTCCATTAAAGAAGCAGAAAATGGTAGAGACCAAAAGACCCTGTAAAAGAAAAATAGAATGATCTGAATCCAAATGGAAAGATACATGTATTTGTAACCAAATAGCTGTACAAGTAGGAGTAAAACCAAAGCTATATGTATATTTAATACGAAACTTCTCAAGCTGCCTTCTTAACAAGAATGCCATACCTGGAAGTGCATAAGGATGTGCATGATGTAGTCATATACCTCCTCTGCAATCCTTCCTTCAGGTCGCCATGGAATCAGCACAAATTCAATGCCAAGCAAGGGGACCAAGATAAGAGTAGCTCTCACAGCTTTCATGTAGAGATTGGATTCCGCTTGGTGTGTAACTTTTAACTTGGTGATGAGAACACGTACAATATTTAACAAGAAAAAAAGATTCACCTAAAAACAAAATAAAATGGCATCTGAAAAACATTTCATATTTAATATTAAGAAGCATTATTCAAGTATCTCCAATTATATAAATCTGAAAATATTTTTAATGTACAAGAATATTTTAAAGGGTATTATTGCCTAAGATATTAATTTATATATTTGGAATTGTGATTTATCAATTTAACAAGTATATCCATTTTATTAAACAAGCTTATAAAAAGTAAAATTAAATTATGGTATAATTACTGTGGAACATATTCAGTTGAGGAATATTTCAGTGTTTTTCTCAGCTCATTTTCACATGCAATTAAAAAAATTCTGTGGTCTAAAATCTAAAGCTTTTGATCACTTTCAAATCAAAGATAATAATTGTTTATAGAAAAATGCTAATTTTTAAAGAATCCCCTCTTTATAATGTCCATATGACATACTTTCTAAATGTATATTATACCATAATAACCATTTTCATCTTTCAAACCAAAAACTTTCCTGTTTCTTCTTGTAACAATAATCTTTAAAACACCTTTCCAAAGTAGCACTGTAATCCTCTTTTACTTATGAGGGAACTTTGAACCAGCTGATATTAAACCCCAGTCATTCTAGAGCTAAAATAATTTGACATTCTATAAGACCTCCTGTAATGACATAATATTCACTATTTTTGTGCCTTAACAACTTTCTCGAAGAGACAGTAGTTTCTTTGGATAGGAGACATAACCCTTTGACACTCTAATGTGACTTAGCAAACAGGGTCCTACTGAAACATATTTATTTCTCTTTCTCTTGCATAATACAAGTTTATCTTTTTCTTATTTTCACCCAAGTTAGAGTTTATCTCTTTCTTATTTTCACTCAAGTTAATATCTTTTACTTTGGTCCATTTTCTCTATGCCCATTCCTTATGCCTTCCATAGAATCATGAATATTAATTTCAGAAGAGCTCCATAGGGGCTAATTGTGATTCACTTTTCTTTTTCCCCACCCTTAGTTCTGGCATCTGCCCTTTGTTTAATAATCTTAAATTTTCAAACTATTAACCAAATATAATTTATATTCACACAGTTTAAAAATTGCAAAAACTAGTATTTCCCATTTATTATAGAAAACAAATAACAAAGAAGATGCATTTGCTAAATTGACACATGTCTCATAAAAGTAACTGGGCATAAAAATATTCTTCCACTATTTTTAGAAAATTTAATGGAACATATGCTTCAAAAATATACAGTTCACTATAATCCTAATGGAAACACATCTATGAAAAGCAATGTTTGCAGACACAGAAAAGCGATAAAGACAAAAGCAGATTAAGCCATTTCAACAGGTGTGAGAATGAAACATGACAAATGAACACGTCAGCTGTTATTCCATTCATCCTAATATATTCCCTTCCTAAGCATCCATTGCTCTTTAAAAAAAGATAACAATAATCTTTTATCTGCTTAATATAGAATATTTTATAATCTTAATACATTAAATCATAAATTATAAAACAGCAGAAACATTGCAATTTAGATCCCAATTATATGAAAAATTTTAAATGCAAAGTGCTTCTCCAAATGGCAAGTCTGATTTAAAATGTGAGACTAGAAACTAGAGTTGACAATAGAGTTAATTATTCTATTAACTATTTTATAAATAATTATCTTAGAATGAATTCGATGCTATTTTCCATGCTATTTTTCCACAAAACATAGTTTTGAGAATTATAATCCCCTCATCTTACTTTATTTTCTGTAAATATTTCCATTTACTTTAAACAAAAATAAAAGAAGAATTTTAAATTTTAGAAGAACTATGTCTGAATTTCTCCCACCCTCAAGCAAAGCTAGTTCAGTAGAAAAGAAGAAACCTTTAACTGCCATACTCATAAAGTTTACATATCTAGTAGGCACATCAGGCTATTTTCGTAACACAATACCACACTTGGGTCATGACAGGAAGCAGGGTAAATCTATACAGTGGCTATAGGAGAGTTTCTGGAAGTCATTTCCAATCACTTAACTATGCACTGAAGTCACCCAAATATCTGTCACTGAACCCAAATTAAATGTATCATCTCTCAACTTCCCCTCAACAAGATCTCAAAAATGCTGTAGTCACTCCAGTACCACCCTGCTCATGTGGAAATGTGATGGAGGAAGTCTGAGTGGAATGACTTGTGATTAAAATATCTTATTTATAAAAGTTGTGCAAAACCATATGATAACCATGAGAGAAATTACTAGGGCTTCTCCCAGGAACTTGGAATTGGCCAGGACCAAAGAGGAGCTCTGGAGCTTAAACAAGGACAGAATTATTTATCTGGATAGAAAAATAGGTTCCTAATGTTGTTTTAGGCCAACAAAATGGAAAGTTTTAGGCAAATAATGTGGATTTTCACTTCTTTTCTTACAGCTTGATGGGCTATATTCCTGTATTTCATCCTCACTCTTCTTCCTCAAAGTTTATATGAATAGATGTTTCCAAGGGTTGTGTAGATGATATTACATTTTGCATTTGCTAGGTGCTTTCACTTCCTGAACCTTACTAATTTAGAAGTCTGAATCATGTATCCCTCTGTGCAGCCAGATCTTTTGTAATAAAATATTGTCTTGCATTTGTTCTGGAATCTCCTGAATAGCCCAATAATACATTATAATTTATTTGAGCTCTTCTCAGAGTGGAAGCATGGTATCATGCAAAAACTACAAGTGAAGAAACTTTGTAGGCATTTTTTCAAGAATTTATAATATTCTATGCACTAACTGTGCCAAATCACTTAACAGAAAATATCTCATTTAATCCTTTTAATATCCTGTGAGGTATATATTCTTATTATTCCATCATTACAAATGAGAAAACAAAGACACAGGGAGGTTAAAAACAAAATAAAACAGAAAACTTGGTCTGAGATGATACACAGGCAGCTGTGATAGAGCCAGGATTCAGTGCTGACTCTTTTGTGCACAGAATGCAAAGCCAGGCAGTCTCAGGGTACAACTTAAACACAGTATGTCACTCATGCCCTTAGAATGTAGGAGAAGGAAGGGAAGCAAGTGCCTCTGCCTTTGAAATTTTCACTATAATCTACATTAAGATATATGAAAAAATTTTATGGAAAGTCATAATAAATTCTACAAGAATGGCTTAACAATGATACATTTTGATAATGGTTTGAACAGTGATCCAACACAACCACATACTAAACTGCAGCTAGCAAATATAGTTAAATAATAGAATATCTGTATTTTAAAAGATTCTGAAAATAAGAATGAGGAAGCTTTGAATTTTACATGAAAAATATCACATACACCCACAAGCACACATATAGATAACTTAATCGCAGTTGTAAATAAAGGGTATTCGAATAGGAGGGGAGGAAGTCAAATTGTCTTTGTTTGCAGATGACATAACTATATATTTAGAAAACCCCATCGACTCAGCCAAAAAACTCCTTAAGCTGATAAGCAACTTTAGCAAAGTCTCAGGATATGAAATCAATGTGCAAAAATCACAAGCATTCCTATACAACAGTAATAGACAAACAGAGAGCTAAATCATGAGTGAACTCTCATTCACAAATGCTACAAAGAGAATAAAATATCTAGGAATACAACTTATAAGGGAAGTGAAGTACCTCTTCAAGGAGAACTACAAACCGCTGCTCAGTGAAATAGGAGAGGACACAAACAAATGAAAAAACATTCCATGCTCACGCATAGAATCAATATCGTGAAAATGACCATACTGCCCCAAATAATTTATAGATTCAATGCTATCCCCCTCAAGCTACTATTGACTTTCTTCACAGAATTAGAAAAAAAACTACTTCATGTTTCATACAGAACCAAAAAAAAAGAGCCTGTATAGCCAAGAATAAGCAATCCTAAACAAAAAGAACAAAGTTGGAGACATCACGCCACCTGACTTCAAACCATACTACAAGGCTACAGTAACCAAAACAGCATGGTACTGGTACCAAAACAGGTATATAAACCAATGCAACAGAACAGAGGCCTCAGAAATACACCACACTTCTACAACCATCTGATCTTTGACAAACCTGACAAAAACCAGCAATGGGGAAAGGATTCCCTATTAAATAAATGGTGTTGGGAAAACTGGCTAGCCATATGCAGAAAACTGAAACTGGACCCCTTCCTTACACCTTATTCAAAAATTAACTCAAGATGCATGAAAGACATAAAAGTAAGACCTAAAACCATAAAAACCCTAGAAGAAAAATGAGGCAATACCATTCAGGACATAGGCATGGGCAAAGACTTCACAACTAAAACACTAAAAGCAATGGCAACAAAAGCCAAAATTGACGAACGGGATCTAATTAAACTAAAGAACTTCTGCACAGTAAAACGAACTATCACCAGAGTGAACAGGCTACCTAGAGAACGGGAGAAATTTTTTGCAATCTATCCATCTGACAAAGAGCTAATATCCAGAATCTACAAAAAACTTAAATTTACAAGAAATAAACAACACCATCAAAAAGTGGGCGAATGATATGAACAGGAACTTCTCAAAAGAAGACATTTATGCAGCCAACAAACACATGAAAAAAAGCTCATCATCACTGGTCATTAGAGAAATGCCAATCAAAATCACAATGAGATACCATCTCACGCCAGTTAGAATGGTGATCATTAAAATGTCAGGAAGCAACAGATGCTGGAGAGGATGTGGAGAAATAGGAACACTTTTACAATGTTTGTGGGAGTGTAAATTAGTTTAACCATTGTGGAAGACAGTTTGGTGATTCCTCAAGGATTTAGAACCAGAAATATCATTTGCCTCAGCAATCCCATTACTGGGTATATACCCAAAGGATTATAAATCATTCTACTATAAAGATACACGTACACATATGTTTTCTTGCAGCACTATTCACAATAACAAAGACTTGGAACCAAACCAAATGCTCATCAGTGATAGACTGGATAAAGAAAATGTGGCATATATACACCATGGAATACCATGCAGCCATAAAAAAAATGAATTCATGTCCTATGCAAGGACATGGATGAAGCTAGAAACCATCATTCTCAACAAACTAACACAGGAAGAGAAAACCAATCATTGCATGTTCTCACTCATAAGTGGGAGTTGAACAATGAGAAAACATGAACACAGGGAGGGGAACATCATACACTGGGGCCTATCGAGGGGTCAGGAGTAAGAGGAGGGATAGGATTAGGAGAAATAAGCATGTGGGGCTTAAAACCCAGATGACAGGTTGATGAGTGCAGCAAACCACCGTGGCACATGGATATCTATGTAACAAACCTGCATGTTCTGCACATGTATCCCAGAACTTAAAGTATAACAACAACAAAAAAATGAATAGCAGCTGTAACTAAAATACCACTCTGAAGGACTGTAATTGCATTATGATCTCTAATACTCTCTGAGACAAAGCATGCTAGATTGCTAGTTTGTATTAATTTACTTTCTCATTCAAATAATGTAATACACTTGTAATCCCAGCAGTTGTGAAGGCCAAGACAGAAGGATCCCTGGAGCCCAAGAGTTTGAGACCAGCCTGGGGAACATAGTGAGATCCCGTCTCTATAAAAATGTTTAAAAAATTTATCCAAGCATAGTAGTGTATACCTATAGTCTTAGCTTCTCAGGAGCCTGAGGTGGGAGGATCCCTTAAACCCAGGAGTTGGGGCCTGCAGTGAGCTATGATCATTCCACTGCACTCTAGTCTGGGCAACAGAGCAAGATCTTTTTTCAATTAAAATAATAAAAAATAATAATAGTGTACTAAAAGCATCAAATGTGACTTCTGTTTTTCTGCAATCACACTAAAATGTCTAATTGGTGCACTGACATTAAATGATAATAATTATAATGTAAAATTTACATAGGTATTTTGTTTTATCTTGTTTGTCACCTCTCACCCCCCTGCTAATTCATCCTCTATTCCTCTCTGTGCCACAGGAGGCTGATGTCTGTGAACAGCTTCATCCAGACTTCCTTGCCCTGACACATTTGCTGCATCTGGCTAATGGGGAAAAAAAGATAAGAGTATGGGAATAAAGATAAATTCGAGTCTTTGTTTCTGCTGCTTCTATTCTGCCAGGCTGTGGTTTTGGCTGTGGTTGTTTTTCTCCAATCAAAATCAGATCTCTTACTGGATGACTCTTCCCAGTGCTAATTTCAGTACACTAACACTCCTCTCTTCAGGTCTACCTGTGATAACAGCATTCCACTGTTGATCCCCAATGGCTCACCATCCCTTACTAATTAGTTCCTTTGCCTTTCCTGCCTATACATCAAATATGATACCTTCGCTAAACCCTACTCATTTAAGCACTGTGAACATGCATGTCCATCTGTGTCCACTGGGACCCTGAAGGATATCATAGGCCAGATGGTTCAGAAATAAAGTTGAAATGTGAGCAATGATAAGGAAAGGAGAATTTGTTACATACCAGTAAAGCAGCACAAATTGGGCCATGGATAATATAGAGGAGATGGGTATCAGAACTGATCCAGCAACTAGAGAAAACATAAAAACATTATGTTGAAATTTTTTATTTTACGTTGTTCCAGTAGAAATAATAAAAAGAGATTTTCTTACTTGTCATTGTAATATAAGCTTCTAGCAATGGCATGTATACAAGCAGGAATCAGTGGAAATCCTGTAATATCAAAGAAAAAGAAAATAAATAGGATTTTTTTCTACAGATGGTATTTCAAAAATATGTAATTAAATACAAAAATTCGAAGATACTCTAGAAGCAAAAAAACTAGCCACTGTATATTTGTTGAATAAACATTATCTGTATAGTCAACAATACACATTATAAAGTATTAGATATTTACATTTTTGTGTTTGTGTGTATATGTGTGTATGTTTTCTTCTACTATAATTCATAGGTCATTTTGAATCAGTGGACTTCAGAACTTAACTCTTCAGATGTGTTTCCTAAGCCACAAGGATTAGAAGAAATTCAGCATTCATGTACTTTCTGTGAGATGGAATTGGCCAATATTTGGTACATTATCAGATGTGGAAAAAGGTTGAGAATCACAAGAACTTCCACTATGAGAGAGATTACTACTAGTAAGCCATTATTTGAAGAAGAGGAGAAAAAAAGAGATTAATTTATGTACCAAAAATTTGTCAGGCTTTGAACATTCTAAATCAGCTCTTCCAAATATGAAATTAAGCAATGCTTTATAAAGTTAATCAGAATACACTAAAATTGTGTATCCTGAGAGAGAGAGAAAGAGAGAGAGAGATTAGATAGATAGATAGATAGATAGATAGATAGATAGATAGGGTAGATATATGATAATAGATAAGTACAACTTCAGTTTTGTTTCTGGAAACTAGTCCTGTTAAATTCATTTCTGCACTTTATATTTTGTATTATTCCAGTTATTTTTAATATGTCAGAAGTGTATCACTGTTTTCTTTGTGAATAATACCACATCAGGAGATTGTGTGGAAAAAAATCTGTTGCATGCCTTTATTCAATCACTAATCCCTCTTATCATAAAATGACAATATTTTAAACAAATATTTTTAGAATGTTACTTAAAAGATGTTTAAATCCAATGCTCTCATTTTACACGTGGTAAAAATGAATATCCAAAATAGTAAAAAGACTAAATCTTTAATTTATCATTCTACTTCTATTGTTTTAGTCACTACATAGTCAAGATACCCTATTCATTGGCATATTCAATAGAAAAAAAGACACTATTATATATTGACTTGTGACTACTGAAAACAATGGATGAGTCAGTGATTCTTTGCTTAAAATGTTGCAATTTGCAATAATAGGCAAAAGTTAATCACCTGATATTCTTTAAAAATGATTACCCATTGGTATATTCGTATTGCAGAGGAACCTGGCATCCTCCAAAGGCTTTTTTAATCCATTGAATCAACAAGTATGTATAATGACACTTACCCCAGCCAAGAAAATAATACCACATTAAGTGTTGCTTCTCTGCAAACACAGCCACCACGATAAGTGTGTGTAGGTAAATGCCTTCACAGAGCATCCAAAAGTAATTACAGCCCATCAGGTAAAGATGAA
This sequence comes from Trachypithecus francoisi, assembly GCF_009764315.1. NCBI lineage: Eukaryota > Metazoa > Chordata > Mammalia > Primates > Cercopithecidae > Trachypithecus > Trachypithecus francoisi. Next base: position 54,393,695 of record NW_022681458.1, on the reverse strand, counting down.
TGAACTGGGACACTTTGCAACTAACCTGTGAGAAGAAAAAAACAATATTTACTTGTTTATGAATTGACATGTAAAGCAATAGTTTTAGCTCAGGAAACATGGAACTTTCTCCCCTCCACACAAAATCCTAGACATTAATGATTAGGATTTGTGGAATGCCAGTCTTCGTAGTCATCTAATGATGCCTTTGAAGTTTTTAGCCACAGACTCCAAAGATTTATAATGGTGTATCTTCCAGAAAAAAGCCTAAATTCTAAATCTACTTTATTTAGTGAATGTGTATTTTCTGAATGTATTTTTGTTATTATGTAATTATAAGTATAAAAGTGTCACACATAAATAACTTTACACTTATTTACATCATCATGAATCCCTTGACTGTTGCACTCTGCTGAAAATAATAGTAATTTTACAACCAATTCATTAAAAGTGCCCAGATACTTGAAAAGTTTTGCATATTACATGCTCCTCATGCAAATGCTTATTAAATAATAATCTAATATATCCATAGGTTATCCTATCCAAATACGGGGTTTGAGGGCTTTGTGTAAGTAAAAAGAGGACCAGATTATTGTTTCCCTTCTGTTTTTCCTGAGGTCTCCATTCTTGCTTCTCTACTTTAAAAGAGGCAAGGAAGAGAGACATTCAAATTACAGCAAAGAAAACACAAAAGAGTAAGAGTGACAGTTTACTCCCTTAAAGAGGAGAATACAATTAAAGCTTTCCCAAAAATACATGACCTGTTACTCCTATTGGCTCCAGTTTCTAGTCTGAAAATCAATAAATGTTTAGTGGCAATTATCATTATTTTTGAAATAGTTTTTTTAACCAAAAATAAAATTGAAAAGAAAATGCACTGGATTGTTAATATTGGGTTATCACAGAATAGTAATAATGGCATGTGCCCGGAAGTTAGCCTAAAATACTTTTACAAATATTGTTTTATTTAATTCTTACAGTAGTCCTATGAGGTGTACATTATCATTAGGCATATATTTTATACATAAAAAAGCTTAGTACCAGAGAAGTTCAATGATTTGCTAATATTTATACATCAATCAAATCTACAACCTGAACATTCCAATTTTGTTTTCATTATATACAATGCCTCCTAACTAAAGGATATTTGTAAAACCTATTTATTCATTAAATGTATCTGCAGAATACATAACATTAAATTTTAAATAATGTACCTTTATGTAAAACACAGCATTATATTAAAGTTCACTCAAAGGTGAAAATGAGATAGTCTACTATATGGAAAGAAATTACAAATTTCGGCTTCAACTTTTTATCTAAAGAGTTTTTAAATATTTATATTTAATTGGGCTTCTAATTCTTGATTTCATTCAAAAAGTTAATCAATAAACCATTACAATAAAAAAGAATTAAGAACATACTGCAGAAAAATATTTCTATGCAGGGCATTAGTAATATAAAACAAAAATATATGACAATTTATAATGTGTTTATTAAACACATCTTTGTGTACAAATACAAGATTTAGAATCTCATGCTCTGCAGCTTCAAGACAAAACTCTGAATCTCCTTGTCTTACAGAAATTCACTCTAAAATGGCAGGACATTAGCCCGATTTTTATGTTGCTAATTATACCCCAGTGTGTTTTCTAATCCAATGACTTCAGAGTGGAGCATATACAAGATTAAGCAATCGGATGCACATGTGCAAACAATGCAGGGAATTTTAGAATTTTGAAAGTTACTCTAAAAACACACATAAAACACACACGAGACTATTTATTGACCCACTTGTTAACAATTTTTTCCCTTCCTGATTTCAGTCACTAATTTTTTTCTTTTAAAAAACACTTTATATAGACACATACACATATACAAAATATAGTAAATATTCCATAAACATTATAAAAGCTGATAATTTTTACAATTTGAATGTATGTTTATGTATGCAGATATTTTAATTTAAACATTTAACATATGCATATAGCTTACACAAAATGTATACATTTAGATAAGTAAATTTTAAACTCTGTCTTAAAAATATGGCCTGTAAGGCAGCAATTTATAAATGTTTATTGAGATCGAACACTGTAGTTCCTTTTAAAACGTTATGCTATGAAGTTTAATCTCAAGTAGGATATGTACAGTTCATTCTTTTCCTGGTTTTATTGACTTTTTAAAGTCAACCTGATACAAAAAATATAATTTATTTAAGTTTTCCATGTGCAGGTACTATTTTTTCGAACTATGCAGAGTTCATTGCTTTGAGTTTTTCATTTGGATTGAATAAATATTATGTAGTGATAAACTATTATGTCTCATAGCAGGAGGACTCTACAGCTATAAAATGAAGTGAAGATATGTGTATATGTATAAATAGCTGAAGCAAATAAATATATTACACTTTTCGATGTTCACTCATATCTTGGGGAATATTGAGAATACTCTGGGGGAATACTCTGTAGAGTAGATGTAGCTGTATTCTAATGTAGAAAGGTAAATATTTCTCAATATTCCCCAAGATATAGAGACTTGAAAATGTACATATATGTCAGACTTGAAAATATACATATATGTGTACTTAATTATACACATTATCCATATATCAGCCATGTTCCACCTTTCCCATTAGGCCCTTGAACCAAGGGCACAATCTTGGTTTACTTACAGGATTTGTGGCTACTAAGGCCTGGTTGTTGGCCACTGCAGTGAGGTGAATGATTGTTACAACAGAGTTACAAACAAATGAGAAGAACAGATTTTTGTGTAAGGTAATCCTTTGGCAACTTAGGCTCCTAAAAAGCAAGAAGAACAAGTGTGTTCACATCATGAAATGTTTATTTATTAATCATTATTCAAATAAGATACATTCCCAATTCATAGCAGCTGTTCCACTTTTGAAAGAATTATTTTTTCTCCCTAAAATCCACTCATTATAAAATCTTAATTAGGGAAAACCTGTAAGTGCTTAAAACCTAGAGACAAATGAGTTGCTCCAGTAGAGGTAAATACACATATGGCTAGAAAATTTGCCTGTACAAGCCTCTACATGACTTTCTCTATTAATTTCTGAACATAATTAATAGTTTAACTCATTTTGCAAACATTGGGATTCAGTAAAGTTAGATAATTGATCAAAACTTATGCAACTAATTAATTTGAACACTTTGTATTTGCTGTCAGATTCTCATGTGGATAACTCTTTTTTCATTATACCATATATATTGTTCTGTTTAAATATAACTGTGTGTTTTGTTGTGATGATGGTCATTACACAGACCAATCTGGAAAAAATAACAAAGTATTCAGAATAGATGAATTGATAAAAATGTAAACTTAGCAACCAATGAGATTTGCTCAGCTTTACTGAATTTTTCTAATTGGTGCAGCCATATGTAAGGTAAAAGTAATACCGCCTTTTACTAGAGTTTCTCTTTTATAAAACAAAAGAGAGTTCACTGTGTGGAGTTCACATAAAAGCAGATTTCAACAAAAAGTGCCACTAATGATAAGTGATGTCACTCTTAGATTGAATCCACCTCCTCTCTGAGAAGATTATGCACATATGACTGCCTGCCTATGTTCAAGCAGTACCTCCTTTATAATGCATTTACTCAAAGGCTCATTATGATTAAAGTTTCAAAATAATAGCATGGGATCCACTTGTACCTGAATACTTAATGTCAAGTGTGAACTCATATGAAGACCTGAGGAATTATTTCACTAGAGGCATACAATTTCATGATATGTGTGTGTGTGTGTGTATGTGTTTTAAATGCCATTAATATGATCAACCTATATAATCCACCATATATAATTCAAGCCAAAGGCTTCTATTTTGGAAACTTTAAGGAGAACTTTACCTAATTTTATCACTACATCTCTTTATCTTAAATAGACTGTGTGCCCAGGATATTAGAATTAGGATGGGATGCCAAGATTTTCTATATTTAAAAATGCAGTTTAGAGGATATTGCCTCTGAAATTGCCTTTCTTCCAGCTACAGGTCTGTGATTCCATATATAGCTCTAGTAATTAAAGAGTCTGGAGGAATATTTGATCCAAATCAATATTTATAAATTGTCAATATATGCCTTCTACAAGACTTCTATGAAAGGATTCATGGGCAAGATGGCTCTTGGAATGACTGCTGAGTGTGTGTAAGACATTCATTCATATGCCAACAAATATGTGAAATCCAGCTGGAATCCATCAAAATAGAAACAACTGGAACCAGCTAGTATTTTCATATTAAAGAGTGGTTTACTTTGGCCTGACTTTGTAGTGTATAAGAGTAGTGACGCAGGCAGTAATCAGGCCTTATCTACAGATTATTGATTATATTCTATAGAAAAAAAGAATCTTTGAAAGTTTTGAACAGAAGAGTGGCATGATTCCTGCTATTACTTAGGAAAATTCAACACTGAGAGAAAGACAATCCTATTTTTGATAAAATGCCCCAGCAGTGACATAATTACTTTCTGTTCATTGAGCATGAAGAGAGTTAATGAATATCAGAAAAAGTCTAGTAAATAATGTTCTTTTCAAATCAGTTATATTACGTGTGGTTTATTTCTGTAATTCATCAGTGTTCCATGATGAAAGTTATAGACATACAACATTTGTTCATATGGTCTTATTTTAAAATGCCTGCTTTGAGCTTAGCTATGTCTATTGAGTGCCAAGTATTGTTTAGAAAGGAACTGCTTATCTATGCAAATATACATGTTTTTAGTAATACAATATAAGTAACTCAGCTACCATCAAGGGAAAAAAAGTAAAGCATTTTTCTTAACTGGGTGATTTTGTCATTTTTCTGCTGAGCACACATATATCTAAGTCCATTGGCTAAGACATATCTATAAATAACAAAATTTCATGGTTTTCAAACTATAACAAAAAGATTGAGAAGGTTTGCTTAAACAGCAAATAAGATATATTCGTAAGAAGTAAGTTGAAATAAAGGAAAGCAAACATTAAAGGAGACTTTCAAAAACAGAACTATTCTACCATAAAAAAAAAAAAAAAAAAAAAAGGACTTCTCTCATTCACTGTGTTACAGATGGAACTGGAGGACAGTACATTAAATGAAATAAGCCAGGAACAGAAAGAAAGCCTGCATGCTCTCACTCATTTGTGGAAGCTTTAAAAAAGTTGATTGCGTAGAAGAAAAAAGTAGAACTAGAGGCTGGAAAGGGTAGGGGGAAGATGGAGATAGGGAGAGATTTGTTAAAGGATACAAAATTACAGCTAGCTAAGAGGAATAAATTCTAGTGTTCTGCATCACTGTAGGATGACTATAGTTAACATGTAGTTTTAAATAGCTAGAAGGATTATGTGGGCATATTGCATGATAGTAAAAATTAGAAAAATAATTAAAGAGAACTAGAAGAAGGATATTGAATTTTCCCAATACAAAGAAATTATAAATATTTGGGATGATGGATATGCTAATTATCCTGATCTAATCCCTATATATTGTAGATTTCTAAACATCACTGTGTACCCCATAAATATGTACAATTATTATATGTCAATTAAAAAGTGAAATAAAATAAATAAGACATGATAGAAGAGCTGAAAGATAGGAGCTAGGAACATAATAAATACATTTATATTTTAACTGTTTATATTAATAATATTCACATGTGAAAAGATTGGAAGGGAGTAAAATAAAATGCTAACTGTAGTTAGTTGATGAAAAATTTTAATCCTCTTGTATACAGTTAAAGTTTAATCCTATTTGTATAAAGTTAAACATCCTCTGTGATGTTCTGTGTTTCTGTTCCTGTCAGAATTCCCTTTTTTTTTTTTTGAACCTGCTCCTGCCTAAATTTGTCTTGAAAGGTAAGTACTTAAAAATGAGCTGCCGGTATATATTCTCTTCCAAAAATGTCATTATTGTGAGTCAAACACACACACACACACACACACACACACACACAAATGACTTCTTATTCTCTTAGTATGGGATAAAAGGATATACCATATTTCCCTTTTTAAGACCCAAACAATATCATTATGGGTAAAGTTTTGAAATAATAGAATGAAATTCCCTTGAAATTTATTGAATATTTAATATCAAGACAAAACAAGTTCTTAAGAAGATGCATTAAATAATTTCATTACAAAGACATTAAAGTTTATTCAGAATGTTTTACACAATTACCCAAATAACGTGGTCAGACTAGATAATCCACCCTATATAACTCAAACCAAAGACTTCTGCTTTGGAAACTGATATCCATTTTAGCTGCCCAAATTATAGTAAACTGGATCATTGCCACATCATTTCATTTAGTGTTGTGTAAATATGTCCTACTGTCTAAAATACTAACCTTTTGCTTCAGTTTCTTCCATCTCTACCTCCAGGCACTGTGCAACTTGAACAAATGCAGATGCTAAGTAACATATGGTTTCTATCAATGTCTAGTATAAAAATGGCTCAGATTTTTCTGACGATGTATTTTGTTTGTTTCTAAACATATTCCTTAACACATGTAAGTAGATTGGTACAAATAGAATCAACTTGTAAGTGAAAACCAAAAACATGTCATTGGTAAACACATGATTTGTTCAAATGAAGCCCTAAAATATTTGTATATTTTTTCAAATATACTAACCTGTAACAAATTTTACTTAACTTAAATTCTTAAATATTTTTATTTTATTCAAAATAGTAAAAGCAATTATCTTAGAGGCTTAGAGAACGTTTACAAAAATCCTTCACTTTCTTTAAATTTTATAATCTCCCTTTCTATCCCAGCATAACCACAGAACAGAAAATGTGGTTTGTGGGTCCGGATTGTTTCTATTTCATATTTTTTACATATAATTATTTTAAAATGCTACTTCAATATGCAATTTTGGCAAGCAGAGTTACAGAGGCAGTTGATATTATTGTGTCAACAAAATCATTATACTTTATATGTAATGAAACTGTGTCTTTCAATTCACTTTTAGAACAATTTTAGAAGCAAGTAGCGTCAAGTCACTATGTGTAGTTCAGACAGTGAATCTGAACTCTGCCATCTATTGACGGTATGACTTTGGGTAAATTATTGACGGTATGACTTTGGGTAAATTATTTAAGATCTTGAATTTTTAATTTTCTGATCTGTAATTTAGGGATAAAAATTGTACTTCATAGGATTGACTTGAAAGTTAGAGGAAGTAAATCACTTAAACTCTTAGCATAACATCTAACCCATGATAAACACTCGATGTTAAGTTAGCTGTTGTTTTTTAACGTAATTATCATATTGCTGATTTTAATCAAATGCTCTAATGGGTTTTAGGTACAAATAATAAAATAGCATGCAGGTTTACCTCAGTAATGTAAAACTTCCTTTATATTAATATATGTATATTTTAAGTAACTCAATCAAACAGAAAAATAGTCATTTTTTTCTTACCAAACAGGAATTAGCATTAGACAGAATTTCCATATGATAAAGGGCAATACATAAAGCAATCTAAATTATCTTCCCAAGAAATCTCATTCTTTCTATAGTTGTTGCCAAATTGCCAGGTTCACTATCATGCAGATCCCAAATATTATAGTACTCCATCTTCAAAGTTCTGCAATATATGGACAATAACCTTGCCTCTGTTTTCCATTTGCTTTTGACATGAGCTAAAAACTTCCAAACTACTTTTCTCAATACTAATTATGAGCAAAATGAATCATGAAAGGGGAAAGTATAAGCAATATAAGAATAGCACAGTCTACAAATTATTTGCTTTCTTATTCTACCTTATCTAATTTAATTTCCAATTTCTCAGATCTTTCCCCCAAAAAAGCACTAACAATGTATCCAAAAGGAAACCATCAATCTGAACACCGCCACAAACAATAGGCAGAAAACAACAAGTACATTAAAAGAATCAGTAGTGTGACTATCTTTTGTCTATTCAATGGAACTCTCAAGTTGATAGAATCACATGTTTACATATGAGAAGTCTATAACCTCTTTCAGTAGCTCTCTTTTGGAGGCGCTGGTGATCCAAATTAGATTAGGCCAGATTAGAAAGAGTGTGAGTATTCCAACCAAGGTGTTCAATGAAGGTCCTAGAGGAGAAATGATTACTCTTCCTCCATTATGCTCCCTCCTCCCATGCCCTTGCATTTCAGGGCTGCTGACTTAATGAAATATAGGAGTATCAGGCTGCATAAGGAACAGCCATGTTCATTTTGTATGGACAACTGATTTTCTATTGTTTGTGAACTGCTTTGGTAAGGCTGCTTTTCCTGGTGTTCTAGTGAGCAGGAAACCAAGAGAAGAAAGTCTTTCTGAATCCCTGTGATTCTTGGGCTCCAAAACCAACCAACCAACCAAAAACCTTTTCAGAGGCAAAATTTATAATAATAGCAGCCACGATTTTTGAAACCCTTAGAATATCCTCAGCACAGAGATAAGCACTTGAAAGTCCTTATCATATTTAACAACTCCTTGAAGTATTATTATCTTTTAATAAAATGGAGGTAAGTTTCTCAAGGTTACACTCTTATTAAGTGATCTATTGAGTTTGAATTTTGAAGTTCTCAAGAAAGCAATAAAGCTTCTGACTACTTTATTTTCCTGCTAGTCACTTACTATTGGATAGTAATATTTTGGGCACTGTTACTAGAACTGGGGAAACAGTTGTGAATAATACAAAGCAAAACCCTGACCTCCTGTGACTCCTATTATAGCGGAGGGTAAATAGGCACATAAATTAAACAATGTAATCCCAGATAGGAAGACATCCCTGTTTGTCAAAGCCCTGAGCTTAAAGTTTCTGAGGGGCAAGAACAAGCCATGTGACAGAGTACAACGTAAAAGTCCACGATGGCTTTTTTTCCATTCTATAGAATGAGTAAATTAAATTCAAAGAACATAACTTACTGAATGGCTTTTTGATTCTGAAGTTCATACTCTTTTATGTTATATAGCTTTTTTAATGATTAATGAAAAATTGTTTACTTTATTCTTTTAAAAAATTATCCCCATCTCTTTCATGTAAGACCTTCTTGGTTTTTGACATCTTAATGTTTCATCAGCAAATGTTAGCAGCATAATATCCAGTCACTCTGTTTTTTTCTTTTTCCTAAATACTAAAAATAAACTACAGTTTTGAGAGTGTGCTTTGACTTTCTTCTCATATATGTCTGTTGGTTTGATCTAGAAAAATAAACTGTCTATAATAATGGAAAACCCAATTGTAAAATATATTACGACTTTTGGGAAAAATGTTATTTATTTCTATTTTCTATTTCAAATAACAAAATTTTAATCTATTCAAATAATGATATAATTTTCAAAATGTATTGTCATTCTATTGCCATGAAAATTTGGGTATGCTTAAATTAAATAGCACGTATGATGAAATTCACTATTCTGAAATTGCATATTTATCAAATATATCCCTAGGAATAAAATATGCATATTTAATGTGGATTTGTAGCTTTATATTTTTTATATCTTAAGTCCAAATTATCTAATTCAGTAACTGTATTTACTTTATATTTCCATACCTGGGACTCTTCTCCATAAGCCAGTAATAGCAATGACCTTATAGCAGAACAGGTTAATGTTAAAGCATGTCCATTATTCCTTGCACTATTCTGTTCACATTCAAACCGTATACTCTATGTAGAAATGCAATTATTTTCAATTCACTTTTGGAACAACTGGAAATGAGATGCAGCTAAAATAGACATATTTGAAACATTTTGGCACCATCTCACATTATGGAATAAGAATGTATTCCCCCCTCACAACATTCAGTTTGAGAGGGATGGATTTTTTTGTTCACTAATTGATTAAAATTCATTAATTTGGAGATAGACTCAATGAGTATGACCGAATAAAACATTTAAGAAAACCTATAGTTCTCACACCTGTAATCTCAGCATTTTGGGAGACCGAGGCGGGCGGATCATGAATTCAGGAGATCGAGACCATCCTAGCTAACACGGTGAAACCCCGTCTCTACTGAAAATACAAAAAACTAGCCGGGCGCGGTGGCGGGCGACTGTAGTCCCAGCTACTCGGGAGGCTGAGGCAGGAGAATGGTGGGAACCCGGGAGGCGGAGCTTGCAGTGAGCGGAGATCGGGCCACTGCACTCCAGCCTGGGCGACAGAGCGAGACTCCGTCTCAAAAAAAAAAAAAAAGTTAAATAAATAACATCTAATGTTAAGCTGAAGGAAACCTGGGATACAGACCACAGAATAGGCTATATCTCAGGACCATAGTGTATAACAAATTTACAATGAATAAATGAACGTACTGTGAGTTAAGAGAGCAAGCGTTATGCTGGGTAGGCAGTGAAGGGTGTGCTGTTCAGATAACACTACATGACTGCTTTTGAACTCAGTCCTTGTCAAACCTCTGACAGTGCAGTATTGCCAGGTTTTAAATAAATGAAAAGTCAAAGTTCCAATATGTCAAAACAGGTACAACATCAGGGTAATCAGTAGAGCAAACTCTATAGGTTTCCACGTAGGAATTCATTAATAGCTGTGTTTAAATATGGTTTAAAGATTAATGATGTGGGAGGCTGAGGCAGGAGAATCGCTTGAACCGGGGAAGTGGAGGTTGCAGTGAGCCAAGATCGTGCCACTGCGCTCCAGCCTGGGCGACAGAGCAAGACTCCATTTCAAAAAAAAAAAAAAAAAAGATTGATCATGCACAATTTTCAGAGAAAAGTTATAGCTTAAAGAAAAACTATACTTGCTCTAATTGAAAAAAAATATGAAGAAACTGGAAATGAGATAACAGTTCACAATACTGTTTAAATATATTCAGATGTGATCTAAGAAAAAAATGAGAATTTTGGTCATTTGTACTGAGAAGCAGAAATACAAGCAATAACAGGTTATTTTAATAAGTTAAATTTGAATGCTTTGGTCTACCAATTGGATAGAGGTTATTTTTCTGAATTTTATTTGGGACCTATGGCAAGTACCTACAGAAGATATCATTGTTTACATAGTTCCAAATACGCAACTTGGCTTTTAAATTGATTGGGGTCAGTGTCTGAATGTTAGCAAAGATGTTCTTTAAAAAATAAATAAAATAAAATAAAATAAAATAAAAAACAACAGCATTTTATCTTTTTTTCTATAAAAGCTGGATAGATGTCATATGCTCTCTTTTCTGTGGAAAAAAGATGAAGCCTTTTGTCTAGGTTGTAAGAGTAAGATTTGCTCTGCTCTCTGATTTTAAACAGTAATTAAAATATAATTTGTAACTAATTCCAGTAAAGTTTATTTATTTATTTATTTATTTATTTATTTATCTAAAGGGTTCCACTTTGTTTTTCCAAGAATCATTATGAGTAAGAGTCATCGCCTCTCAGGGCTTGGCAAGCCCTAAAGTGATGTCTCGTTCGCTTTTCCCCTCCCTCTCTGTTCCCTTTCTTTTTATCTCCTGCTCTGACTTGTTCCTTTAATTGGCTCTAATATAAAACTGAAGTATATCTGGTGAATACTGTTTTGTGTTCTCTGTTTCTAATTTAAAGAATGGATGAGTGGCAGACTTTTCTCTCTCTAAATAAAAAATAACAAACAGTATCCTAAATCAACTTTTTGTATGGTTCTTGGTTTTTATTAGGGTGGGTCAGTGACCCTCAGTTACCAAAGAAGAGGAAAAAAGTTTCCCATACCGAATAAGCAAGAATAACTACAGTATGAGGAACTGGGTTAAGAAACAGAAAGGATCTGCTAATAGATATTTTTATACACAATGAATAATTTTCTGTGAAACATCAACTCCTCTAGGAATTGTTTTCAGGTTAGTTGGACGAAAGCTAATAATTTCTATTGCCCCTGACTTCACAAGAACATGATTCATGAACCATTCAAATTCAATATTTTCTGAGATGGCCCTATTCTTCCTTGGATCTAGCTGCAGAGTCTTTCATCTTGTTTTACACAGATGCTTCTACTGATTTGAATTTTAGAGTCTTAGTCTAATGCCTTTCTTTGTTGATGGAGACAAATAAGGCCAGACAATCTTAAGGGACATGTTGAAGGTTACAGATAAGACATGGGCAAGTCTATCCTATATGTTAGCTTCAAAGTCAGTTCATGTCTTCATTCCTTAAAAATTTACGGAGCGCCTGCTATGTGCAAGATCCTATGCTAAGCCCTGAGATGTATAAAGAAACAAAGCAGAGGTGACTCCTGCTCTCATAAAGCTAACTTTATAAAACTATTTTCATTAATTCTAGTGACATGTCCGGTAGATAATTCTGTGGAATAAATGTTAGAAGTATCTAAATTCAAAGACTAAAAATTCCTTAATATTGATTCAAAAATGGAGTAAGCTACATGTTATCTTATGGTCATAAAAAAATCGTATTACTTTTGACTGATTTACTTAACCATAGTTTTTTTCTATCGTAATTATATTATTAATTTGGTTATAAAAATGTTCAATGTTTACTTATTTTTTTACATGAATATTTTCTTTATAAACATGGTCCATTTAAAACTAGAACCTGAACTATTTAATTTTGTTTTTAAAGATCTTACTGATATAACATACCTACCAGAGCTAAATATTTATATTCAAACCTTGTAATGGACTAATAAGAAGTAAGAACTATGCCAATCATAGATAACATTTTTTGAATCAGACACTCTGATTAACACTGCATCTCACTGATAACCCTGCCATTAGCTCAGTCCTGATAGCAAATCTATGATGTAGATACTAATATGATCTGCATTTTTAACACACACAACTGAGGATTAGAAAAATGAAAGAACATGTTCCACGCTACACAGCAAGTAAGTGACAAAGTGGAATTTCAGACCAACTCTGCCTGTCTAAAGAACACTCTCAGGCTGGGCACAGTGGCTTATGTTTGTAACCCCGACAGTTTGGGAGGCTGAGACAGGAGGATCACTTGAGGTCAGGAGTTTGAGACCAGCCTGAGTAATATAATTAAACTCCATCTCTAAAGAAAAAAATAGTTAAAAAAGTATCTGGGTATGATGGTGTATGCCTGTAGTCCTTGCTACTTGGGAGGCTGAGTTGGGGAGGATTGCTTGAGCTCAGGCGTTTGAAGCTGTAGTGAGCTATGATCGTGCCACTGCACTCCAGTCTGGTGACACAGTGAGAGCCTATCTCTAAAACAAGAAAGAAAGGAAGAACACAGTCTCCTGTAATGACATCTAGACATACAGAAAATATTTAAAATGCTATGCATGAGTTTTACTTGAAGACGATTTCTCGTGTTTTACCTAAGGCCTGAGAATTATAATAATAAAGGAAAATTTGCAGTTTTGCTTCTTTCTTTTCAAATTCATTTTTAAAGATTTGTAGAGTCAATTAAAATAATTAAGTGAACTAGAACACAGATCAAGAGAAATCTTGAAAATGTTACTTAATTAGAAAATAAGTAACATTAGGTGTAAGACTAGACAATCACTTCACCGCTTATGGCTTATAATTTCTATCTATTGAAGTTTTACCCATCATTGAAGCATTTGCTTTAATTAGAGTATCACCTCAGGAATCTTCAGATTCTATGAGTTAGAATGGTTCTTTCCTTTCTCAGTGTCCCCCAGGTCTTTGTATCTCCAGAATAACACTCATTTTTTTTGTTTTGTTTTCTTTATTTTACTTTGTATTACTGTTACATGTGAGTATTTCAGATGAGTACATAAATGTATTCTGAGTGCCTGTATGATTGATATAGTCTAATGAAAAAAATTAGTAACTCTTACTACTTATTGAGGGGCTCCTAAATGCCAGGTCCTATATGAGTCTACTTTGCCCAGTATTTTAAATAACATCATGACCCATTATAAACACACACACACACACAAACACACATATCCCTGGGGCTTATTTAAAGCAAAATCAGGCTAAGTCCATACTATTAGCAAGTAGACATGACAAGTTTGGAATACATCCCATGTCTTAATCATTATCTTATACTATACATTAAAATTAAGTTATGCCTGAATTCAAGTGCATACCTCTCATACTAACTCACCATTGAAAAATTCTTTTTTTTTCCTTTCAGTTCACTATATGGAATAAACAGTTAATTGTACTTTCAGTAAAAACTTCAAGTAGAAGCAAGGTAATTATTTGAAAAACATATTTTTTCTTTTATGTAGAGGTCAAATTTCTTATATTGGCAAGACACTCATTTCCTTTAACAAAGTTTTGCCTATGTAGCATGTTATACATCTTATTTAAAAGCATGGGCATTTTAGCAAATAACAAATGCATGTATTTATTGCACACAGTAATCTTTATTTTAAAAAAATATTATTTTTCTAAAAAATTGGCCTATTTATATGTAAAACATGAGAACAGTATTTGGGAGAACCAAATTTCTGGCCTCTCTTTCGGAATGAGGAATGTGCCTACAGGTTGCATCCTTAAAGTTAATAATTTCGTAAATATATACACAATACCAGTTTTAAAAAAGCACTTCTCCATAGATGAAATAAACATTCTCTGATTTTAAATTTTAACCCTTCAATTAAAATTTAAAATTAGTCGTGAGTGTCAGTTGAATAGTATTTGTTCTTGAATAAAACATACATAAGGCAGATATAAAAATATTGAACATGACTTTATTCCAATTCTTTATCAATAAGAAATACAGTTTACCTGTGTAGATTGCTTTAAGCTTGCAAAATACTTTGACGGATACCAACTTCCCTGATATAGAGATTGTATATTTTGATTAAAAAGATAATTCTTTCATTCTAATCCTCTTTACTAAATTACTGTTTCATTCGTAGATTTTTGGGCTTGGAAAGATCATTAAAGATCCTCAGGTCTAGCTATGAACCCAGGATAGAAAAGCCATCTACTTCAACTTTCCTGATAGGTTAACAGCTAATTTCTGTCTGAAAACCCTGAGTGACAGGAAGGCAGATGGCAAGGTTCATTACATTTTGTTTAGTTATATTCATTTTTTTTATTTTTTAATTGAGCTGATTTTTTTCTGTTTGTTATTATATATATTATATTATATATATATAAGAATACCAACTGTATTCTTAATTATAGTAATTTGGATTCTTGAAGTCATACATTGTGCCTTATATATTTTGTCTTTTTCTGGCTTAACGCTCCTGGTATGGTACCTTGATGCCCTGATCAGTTGATATTTTCTTCAATTTCTTCACTTGATAAGTTAATTTTTATGATATCTTACTTTGCTCTCATATAGTGAACCAGGTGAATAAGTGGTCTGATTAGAGATTTAAAATTGAATACTGTACATTTGTTGGTATCATTTGGCTTGCAGTATTGTTTTCACTTGGCAGCTCTACTCTTATCTAATTAGTTCACAGCAAGCATTTTCCATTAAATCTTAGACTCTTTCACATGAAGGGACATAATTAATTTTGCATTTGACTTTAGGAAATTGGTGCAGGAAGGCCGGGCGCGGTGGCTCAAGCCTGTAATCCCAGCACTTTGGGAGGCCGAGGCGGGCGGATCACGAGGTCAGGAGATCGAGACCCTCCTGGCTAACACGGTGAAACCCCGTCTCTACTAAAAATACAAAAAACTAGCCGGGCGCGGTGGCGGGCGCCTGTAGTCCCAGCTACTCGGAGGCTGAGGCGGGAGAATGGCGGGAACCTGGGAGGCGGAGCTTGCAGTGAGCCGAGATCACGCCACTGTACTCCAGCCTGGGCGACACAGCGAGACTCTGTCTCAAAAAAAAAAAAAAAAAAAAAAAAAAAAAAAAAAAAAAGAAATTGGTGCAGGACTTTACTTATCTTTACTAAATTCTAACTTGTTTGGGACCGTATGACTTAGAATTCTAGAAACTACTGTCCTCCCTGTAGCCACTGGTTTTGACAGGCAAATGTAATTGTTGTACTTCCTACCTTTATCTTCTTCAAAAATTTAATGTGCTTGGATATTTTGACTTATAACATGCAACATAAAAAGAGACCATTTAATCTGAAGACTCTCAGCTGTATTAGTTTTTAATTTGCAGAGATAGTGGTCTTCCAAATGTTAATTAAAATTTTACCCTATGTCTACTATCATTAATTGCAATTCTGGAAATATTACAATGAGTAATTCAGGAAGATTTCACTGAGGAAGTGATGCTAAAATTTAGATCTGAAAGATAAATACATTTAATTAGACTAAGGAGGAGGCAAAGATAACAGGCAGGGCAAGTTAATGATTTTGGTTTTATATGAATTACAATGGAAAATCTAAAAATTTTAAAGCAAAGAATGGCAAAATCAAATCAATATTTGATCTAAATATTTGAAACTATTATTCTGGCTGCCTTGTTTAGAATTAAATGAAGAGAGAAAGTGAATTTACTGAAGCTAGATAGAACAAGACTGCTGGTGATGGCAGTAGTGATCAGCAAATGGAATAG
Organism: Trachypithecus francoisi; assembly: GCF_009764315.1. Classification (NCBI taxonomy): domain Eukaryota; kingdom Metazoa; phylum Chordata; class Mammalia; order Primates; family Cercopithecidae; genus Trachypithecus; species Trachypithecus francoisi. The sequence goes on along the minus strand of NW_022681458.1, from coordinate 54,377,350 downwards.
ATTAGAAGGGTTTCAAAAGGTTAAGTTCACCAGGTATAAGGAAAGAGTGACAGAGAAGAAAAATGAGAGAAATGTATCATGGATCACTCTTAAATTTCTGGCCAATGTAATTGGATTTCTGGTAGTGTCATTTGTAAAGATGGGTCACTCTGGAAGAAAACCAACTTGGGTTAGAAGGAGGTAGATACTATGAATTTGTTTTGAACATGTTCATTTTAGATATTTTTGAGATGATGTGTTTCAAGAGCCATAAAAAGATATATACCCTTTGACCAAGAAATCCCAAGATTCTGGGAATGTAGCCTGAGAAAATAGTACAAACTACGGGAAAAGTTATAGTTGATAATGTCCATTGCAGTGCTTTTTAATTGAAAAAAATGAAAGCAATGTTAATACTCAAAAATAGAGAATTTATATAACAACTTTTGTACACTTACTAAATGAGAAATTATTTAGCTGCTCAAATGGTTGTTTAAAAACTGCTTAGTAACATATAAAGTGCTAATTATATAATGCTGTTATAAAAATAGTTCAAATATTTTAAATGCTATAATTAAAACTGTAGAAACGATATGAAATAAAATTAGAAAAATATAAGAAATTGCTTAGGCCGGGCGCGGTGGCTCAAGCCTGTAATCCCAGCACTTTGGGAGGCCGAGACGGGCGGATCACGAGGTCAGGAGATCGAGACCATCCTGGCTAACACGGTGAAACCCCGTCTCTACTAAAAATACAAAAACTAGCCGGGCGAGGTGGCAGGCGCCTGTAGTCCCAGCTACTAGGGAGGCTGAGGCAGGAGAATGGCGTAAACCCAGGAGGCGGAGCTTGCAGTGAGCTGAGATCCGGCCACTGCACTCCAGTCCGGGCGACAGAGCGAGACTCCTCCTCAAAAAAAAAAGAAATTGCTTAATAGGATATTAAAATTATATGTTTATATATATATCTTCTTTGTTTAAAATTAGTAGAAGAAGGAAGTTGGAGGAAGGAGGAAGAGTAGGAGGAGGAATAATAAGAAGAGGAGGAGGAGGAAAAAGAAGAACAAGAAGAAGGAGAAGGAGAAGAAGAAAGAAAAAAGAGAAGGAGCAGCGGCGGCGGTAGCAGCCACAGGAGCAGACGGAGCAGAAGATGACGACAATGCTGATGAAGATACAATGAAACATAGCTACTTACTCTTGTCACACTGAATTCTGTAATTATTACTGATGATCAAAATTATGAAAATCATGTGAAGGCATAAAATAATGCATGCATGACTTAGAATTTAACTTTCTAGAAATTTAAAATTGATTGTTGATTGCTTTGTTCAAAAAATTGGAGCTGACTGTTCCTCCTCAAAAAGGAGTGAATTACAAGTAAAATTGAAAATACAGTCACACCTTTTTAATGATGACCCTCCAAACCAGGAAAAATCCTAAACAAAGTGTATTTAGATTATATTTTTTATGACATATGTTAAATGCCATTGTTATTATTTGCACAAAATTCCAGTTTCTAAAATGGACACTTATTCTGTTATTAAAATTGGCCAAAAGCTAAACACACAATTAAGAAGGCCTATAATATTTAACAGTTCCCAAAGCAAATATAGTTAGGTTTATATATTAGTTTGGACTCCTTATTATATGTCTTCACTTTTATATGCCTACTAATTTTGTAAAATTCAGGTTAAGATATGTCATCAATCTCCTCCACATATTTTACAAAGCTGAGATCAACTTAATTTCAATTTATTTTAAACATTCAACTTATTTCAAACATTATAAATCATCTATATTTGTATATTTTGTCAGACATGACATAAATGTGCACATGATGGAGCATTCACCCGACACATCTAGTAATTTTCTTAAAATATTTTAAATTTACTTACTTGAAATAAAAGAATATGCCAAGCGAGATAAGCAGTGATGCAATAGATAATCCATGTCCAATTATGGTCAGGTAAAACAAATTTAGTGCAGTCTGTAATTTGTATAAACAAAAAAATTTGGTTCATATCAATACCATAAGTATCTATAATCCTACACATGCAGAAGTTCAAATTCAATTTAATAAACTATATTTTTAGAAATATGTGATCTCATAGCCTTACAATGATGAGCTTGCAAACCAATAAATACTTGAATGCGTCTGGAATGAAGAATACCTCTCCAGTGAAATTATCAAAATTTATAAGTTGTATGCCTTTTTATTTTTAAATATTTTTTTAAAAAATTAGAAGTCAAATATTAAATCTATAAGGCAATACTTTTATTGATCTAGATTATATACTATATGAAATTAGTATTTTATATTTTGTGCACCTTCAAACAAATGCTACATGATGATTTGTTTTGTTCAGACTTAAATGCCAGATAAAGGTTTCTTTTCCAACTGAGTTTCTTTTTCCCTGGCAAATTTGAAGCTCAGAGGCAAATCTCAATTTGTGAACTTAGAAGATTCTATGATCTGTACAAATGTGTTCTTTCTCATGGTTTTCACTTTTTTATTTTTATTTGTCTGTATTCCATTTATTTGTAACCTACCACTTTATTATGTATTTGTATAATTTTCTTCCAATTCTTATCTGAATAAGCTGGGAATATACTATTTATAAACATAACGATAGCTGGTAGTTATCAAGAGCTTACTATATGCTGATCTTTTAAGTATTTCCCTTATGTTAAATCAATCCCTATGAAAATAATGAGAACGGAATCTATTCTTACCCTCATTTCATATATGAGGGGACTGAAGCAGAGAGATGTAAAATGGCTTTTTTAAGGTCAAACAGCTGGTAAGAAGCAGAAAGAAGAGATCAGGTTTTAGGACTCACAGTTGTAATCACTGAAATAAACTGCCTCTATTACAAACACATGCAAATACATGCAAGCATTTTCTATCGAAACTATATTATAGTGCCAAAGTGTAATTAACCTTGACTCCCATGTGTAGTGTTTAAGGATGCGATCGTTAATGCGAGTGACCTAAGAGCCAGTCAGAATGAGAGCCCTCTGCTGAGGGAGAGCCAGGACACTTTAAACCCTGCTGGGCTTATCCTGTTTACTTGAGCGCAGTTTCAGAGGTCATTCTAGAAATTCCACTGCAAATGAAAGATTTTCCTTTTCTTACACTTTTAAGGTATGTTTTCTTTGGAAAATTTGAAACCCCAAAACTGAAACATTGACTTGTAAATTACACTCTTACCTAACAGGATTGCTTTTTCAGTGTAATGACAAAATCAATAGTAATTTTTTTCCACGGATATATTTCTTCATTATTCTTCTCAAATTATATTATGAAAAGACTTTATAAGGGAATGGAATAATGACTTTATTTTCTTCAATACAATATTGGACAAACAAGCTGTTTAAATAGATAGTGTAAGTTAAATTTCAATTCAGAATTACGACATACCTTCACTTTCTCGTGGGTGTTAACATTACACTGGGTATAATTTGTCCATGTTCTGTTGCTTGCTGGATGTCTAAACCAGTTTCCATCTTGGTCACAGATCTTTGTAACTTTTTCTTTAAAATTAAAAAGAAAAAAAAAGGGAAAACAGTAATTTAATTAACCTAGGGCTTATTAAATAGATGTCAAGGACATATGTAGATACATTTCTGCTTTTACCTGATGGATCAAAGTCCTGAAAGTAATCAGGGCAGAGCTGCATTGATTCAGTTCCTGCTGCAACATTATTCCAGCAGAGCCATCCATCCCAGGTTCTGTTGCAATAAACACCTTAGTGGGGAAATAAAAATTAGGGATAATTAAATCCCTCTACTTATACATGAAGACATAGTCTTAAAAGTGGTTTCACACTGATGTGGAGTAAAGGCTATCTACTGAAAATGCAGATATTATATAAAAATCTCTATATAGAAATTATTTGGCTTCCCACCAAGTAATATTATAATAATTTGTGAATTAAATTCTAAATTCAATTTTAAAATACCTAAATATATAAAGTTTAGATTTAATTCTAATTGTCAAAGATAGCTATTTGTTTAATAAATCAAATGGTCTTTGCTAGTTGTCCTTAGCCATAATGTAGAGATTAATTAGTGTCCCTATGCTTAACATAAGAGAATAATGGGAAATTAAAAACATGATTCATTTTAGAAAGTATATTCTTAGGGCAAGGTGTTAGTATTTTCTGAAGCAAGCAAATCAATATTCCAATATTTCCTATTATACTGTTGTAACCCTGAAAGATACTTATTTAGGCCCCTTCACCAAATTCTGGCTCTTCATTCCTTTTCTTTTCAAATAAAGTAGAATGTTTAATCATCTCACATTTTTCTCCAAACTTAAAGAAGGAACTTCTTACATTAAGATATATAGTTTTTTTTAAGGCATAGGTAAATTAAACGACCAATGTTCAAATGTTGTAACAGTCTATCATCAAGAGTGTAATTTTCTTTTTTTGGGGGGGGGCGGGGACGGAGTCTCGTTCTGTCGCCAGCTGGAGTGCAGTGGTGTGATCTCGGATCACTGCAACCTCCGCCTCCCAGGTTCAAGTGATTCTCCTGCCTCAGCCTCCCAAGTGACTGGGACTACAGGTACGTGCTACTACACCCAGCTAATTTTTGTATTTTTAGTAGAGACGAGGTTCCACCATGTTGGCCAGGATGGTCTCAATCTCTTGACCTCTTGATTCACCCACCTCAGCCTCCCAAAGTGCTGAGATTACAGGTGTAAGCCACCACACCTGGCCCAAAAGTAATTTTCTAACTTGTCAGGTAGAGATAGAACCTTGATTGCTGCATGAGATGTTTATTGTTTTTAACAGATTTGTAAAGCAATATCGGAATTTGTCTAGCCCTCATGAAAATAGAACAAAATTCTGATGGCCTGTAAGTTCAAGTAAATTGAACTTAAAAACAACAAAATTTTAATGTTTCCCTAGATAATGTTTTCTGCCCTGTCATTTTTTGGACAATTATTTAAATAATTTGAATCCATATATTTCTAGATAAAATACATTTCATGGCGTATTGGAAAAAAAATTCTTGATGTAGTTTTAGAAAGCATCTCAGATATGTCCATATCACAGCTCCAAAAGAATCTATCTAATTCACTACAGCATTGGTAATGTGATAGAGTGCAAGGTGCAGAATTTTTGAAATTGTGTTTTATGGCATTTGAGTGAGATGTAAGTAGGTATTCCATGAAAAAAGTTTCTCTGGTCAAATGGATTTTAGAGACCCAAAGTTGAAATAAAAATAGCTCTTTATTGCAAGACTTTCTACGGTATTTAAAATCACAAAGTATATTATGAAACTTCAAGAAGATATATTATGCAATGATTCCAAACTTCTTTCACCACAGAATACTTTCATTATGAAACTTTACAAAGATATTCCTATTGTTCAACAAATAAATTTAAAATCTACTTTTACATAATAGATAGCAAGAAGGCTTGGAAGGGTTTCAATGTTAAAAATATCTAAAGAGTCTTTTAAATTTTATTTTACTGTGAGTTTTACATTTGATATTTTGAAAATAACCCTTTCTTTAAGGTTGCCAGGTAAAATATAGGACCTGTTTTTGTTTTGCTTTATCTGGCAACTCTGCTTGTGCTACTCATCTTTTATCTTCAGAATCTAGGCAAACATCTGGTGCTTAGTAGGCTCTCAATAAATGTTACCCAAAAAAGCAAAAGAATATCTTAATGTAAACAGAAGCACTTGGATTTCGTTAACTTTGCCACCAAATCTACTATGCAAATTGTGTGTATTATGCAAAACAACACTTTTGTATTCATTATATTATTATGCAACCTCCTGTCAAGCAGGTAGTTAAAAAAAAAAAAAAAAGAAATACACAATTATATAAACTGAAAAAGTCAACTGTCATTGATTTGTGTTTTTGTATTAATATTAATACTTATTTGATTTAAATATCTTTGCACCATAAAAAGAATCATACTAAGCAGATCACTGTCACATATTTTTATTGTTTTTAAGAAGCAATATAACATGATGTCATAAAATGTTCTTCAAACATAATTAAAATTGCACATATACAAAAAGGTAGCAATTAATCTATTTTTAATAATGGACCTAAGGAACTTATGATGATATAATGGGGGTAGTTTTCTTTTAAAAATATGTCAAATGCATTTACAATTAAGTAGCCATGCTTACCTTCTGCTTGTTGAATGGGGTCTTGCATAATCTTTTGGTAACATTCATATTGAGCTGTCATGATTTTATTTCTAGTAACTCCCAACTGAATTGAGTCCTCAGGACTCTCTTCTAATTCTGCTGTAACAAAAATCTAAGGGATTAAAAAAACAACAACATCAACTTCATGAAAAGGATTATGAAAATGTGTTTGTCAAAGGCAGTCTGTCACAGTGGAAAACAGCAAGTGCAATGATGTACTGGAAGATAAACTGGCTCTCTGGGGAAAAATCCCCAATTTGTAGTGTTTGCTATTTCCATGGTATAAATATCCCCACCATGTCCAATTTCAAAACACCAACAAGAAGTCACCATTGGCAGAGTGGGAAAGCACAGTCGGTTCTCAGAAGCCTGTGATAGCCAACTCCAGGACATTCCTTAATATGTGTTCTGGGATGTAGAGAGAGATGTCTTCCACTCTGACCCCAGTGTTTTTCCTGGCTCTGTGAATGAAGGCACGATATTGTCTGTCCCCTCTCCCTAAGCCTCTGCTTCCTTATTGTAAAATAGTATAAAATAGCATCAAGATAACAGAGGAGATATATCTGGCACATGGAAATACTTACAATGTATTGCCATTGTTATGATATTTTGATAATCAAAATAATGGCAACATCATTTATGATGTTGGTAAATAGAAATTTTTCTTGTATGCACATCAGTAATGTTTTTGGACAAGTTATGTATTTATTTTCTTCCAATATAGTAGCACTATTTAAAGCTTCAACTCTACTTTAGTTTCCACATGACTTTTTTCTGATTTATAATATGAGGCCCAAATAAACCTCTTTTTAACACTTTTAGCAGTAATTATTGCATAATTTGTATTAATTATATTCCATAAGCTGTTATCTTCCTATCCTTCCTTTGTCCCCTCATTGTAGTATTTCTTTTTTCTAGCAGGAAGTTGAATTTAGTAAAGTCAAAATGACATTCCACTCAAGCTCAAGTTTTACCATTGTGTGACCACCATTTAACATTAACTCTTTCATTCCTTTATTGTTTTAATTTCCAAATAAAGATTTATGCCATGGTAGTGCTACACAAGTAATAAATGGAAATGTGGAACATCAAGAAAATTAACGTATTTGAAAACCACATAAAAGTCCATAAAAGTGCATAAATCCGTATCATTTTTATCCCTACTTGGAACACAGACTCTGATTTATACACTATCTTACATGAATTCAAGACGAAGAGTCATAATTTCTTAATTACAATAATCAGTTGCTAATCTGTTACAGAATTACCTGCAGGAAAGTAATGTTCTATGCAGCTCGCTCAGTGGAGGGTGGGAGCTGAAGTCAACTTAAAGATATCATCTAAGAAGTGCAGAATTTGGACTGCTCCTAGACTTGAAAATGTTTTCAAATACAAATGCTGACAGGAATATACTCTTGTTTTTTTGTTTCTTTGTTTGTTTCTCATTTAGGTTTTCTGTATTCTCTGTATTGTTTCCATCTTTGTGGCGTTTGCTTGGAAACACCTCAAGAAAATTCCTGCTGCCACAGGAGTAGATAAGAGTAGCTCTCTTGGTTTCTCGTGTTTATAATGAGATAAGAGCACGGTCAATATTTTATTTTGAGGTAGAGAAAAATATGGGTGATTCATTACTATAATTAAAAATAAAATTAATGTATGAAGTATATGACTCCTCCAGCAGAGCAATCTAGTTTTTGTCTTATTTGCCTACCTTTGACCTTGGGCACCATATCCGCAGTGTATACATGTACAGGGACAGATGACTGTGTACACTTATGCACACACCTGCCCCAAATTTAACATCAATGTCTGCTAATTTGAATGAATGATTGAGGAAATAAATTTAAAACAAAGTGCATGGTTCTAAATTGCCTTGCAATCAAGATATGTCAATCAACTGGCAGAATGGGAGAAACATCAATGGGAAAATCACTTCTTTAATAGATCTAACTCTGAATCTACAATTCTGGCTGAAACTATTTTCTCTACTATGTACAACATGTACTATAGAGTCATTCCATTTCTTTTTCAATCTCTGATTACTTTCCTCTGGTGTCTTACGCATTTGTGTGTATTCATCTTTCCCATTCTGATCCCCTCCACTTCCTTCTCATTTTATGCCTGTTATAGGACTAAAAGCATACACTGAATGAAAACACATTATTGCTGTATCAATTGGATATAAAAATGTAATTAATTTCTGTATCTAGTAATTTCTTTAATATTCTTTATCAATTATAGGTATACTGGAAGCAAAAACAGACATAATCGTATATATTTTTATGCTTACCATAAAAAACGGCAAGAGAACCAGAAAATACAGGGTACACTTTTTCTCCATCATTAAGCCAAAATGAAATATGCTATATAACATAAACTGCAACAGAAGATAAAAGAAGTATAATTCATCAATATTTATGAAATAAATGCAGATGGTTCTTAACAGAAAATTTATTTTAAAACTACACAATAATTCAATAATTTTACTTTAAAGATTTGATTAATCATTTTTTTTAAGACAGGGTCTCACTCTGTCAACAAGGCTAGAGTGCAGTGCCACAATCTCAGCTCACTGGAGCCTGAACTTCCCAGGTTCAAGCAATCCTCCCTCCTCAGCCTCCCAAGTAGATGGGTTACAGGTGCGTGCCACCACACCCAGCTAATTTTTGTATTTATAGTAGAGATGGGGTTTCACCATGTTGGCCAGGATTACAGGTATGAGCCACCCTGCCCAGTAGATTAAAATAGATTAAAATTGCAAATGTTTAAAAGCATTATGGTATAAAATGTTAAGGAGCTTATAAGTACATTTTAATTTAATTTAATTAGGCTCTCAAACAGAAAAACTTCTTAAAGATGATAGACATAGATAGACAGATGATAGATAAATAGATAATTAGAAAACAACTTGCATTTTTTCCTTTACCAAAATTGGGATCAAATTATAAAGGCATTAAAATAAAGAGTTTTCATGGACATAAAAATTTTTGATAGCACATTTTATTATAAAGCTTACCTCTGGCCGGGCGCGGTGGCTCAAGCCTGTAATCCTAGCACTTTGGGAGGCCGAGACGGGTGGATCACGAGGTCAGGAAATCTAGACCATCCTGGCTAACACGGTGAAACCCCGTCTCTACTAAAAAATACAAAAAACTAGCCGGGCGAGGTGGCGGGCGCCTGTAGTCCCAGCTACTCGGAAGGCTGAGGCAGGAACCCGGGAGGCGGAGCTTGCAGTGAGCCGAGATGGCGCCACTGCACTCCAGCCTGGGGGACAGAGCGTGACTCTGCCTCAAAAAAAAAAAAAAAAAAGCTTACCTTTATTTTCTGCAAGTACTCATCTCATTTTCAATTTTCTGACTCCTCAGTAATTTAAGGAAGGAAATTGTTCTGAAACAATTTCTTGAGAATCAACATCTATACATCATAAAAATGTCCTTATAATTTAATAGAAATTATTCTTCACTACTGAAAATTAATTTTTAAAAAAATTAGGAAATAAAAGATTCCCTAAGTCATCTACATTTTGAAATAAGGTTTCAGGGAATTAAGTGTATCAAATAAAATATTTGTTTGAATATTTGTAATACTAAATACAATTCTGAGCTAATGAAAAATGGCCTCTAAAATGCTACCCACTGGCTTCCTAATTGGAAGAGACAAGAAATGCTGGAGTGTATTTCCAAATGCTTACACCCTGTGAAGTCCGGGAGCAACCTACTCTGACATATTGTCAGGATGTAGCCATATAATATAATATTCATTTAACTAAATGATATGGTTTGGCTCTGTGTTCCCCCCTCAAATCTCATCTTGTAGCTCACATAATTCCCACGTGTTGTGGGAGGGACCCGGTGGGAGATAAACGAATCATGGGGGTGGGTCTTTCCACTGCTGTTCTCCTGATAGTGAATAAGGCTCACAAGATCTGATGGATTTAAAAATGGGAGTTTCCCTGCACATGCTCTCTTCTCGTGTCTGCTGCTATGATGTGATGTGCCTTTCACCTTCTGCCATGATTGTGAGGCCTTCCCAGCCACGTGAAACTGTAAGTGCATTAAACCTCTTTCTTTTGTAAATTGCCCAGTCTTGGGTATGTGTTTATCAGCAGCATGAAAATGGACTAATACACTGAACATGCAAACACTAATTTTAAAGGAGAGAAAAAATTTTCAATCAACAGATATTTGCCACTAAACTGTGAGCTTAGATTTAATTTTGTTAGGAAACTAGTAACGATTTTTATTAAAGGGCTAATTTGGGAAAAAGAATTATAAAAACCTTTTTTACATGTTCACATGTTTTGCTTATTATTTTTATTATGACATTCAGTGAGAGCACACCATTAATTGTCACACACAATTGGTGCCATTGCTAGCCCTCGCCAATGACTCACCTAGAAGTTGTAGCAATCTTGTTTTATAGCAACCTTGTCAAGTTGTAGTTGACAAATTGAAGTTTGTAGCAGTCTTGTCAAGTTGTAGTAGTTTTCTTTTTAGTGGTAGCAATCTTTCGAATATTGTTTTCCCTTCTATCAGGTAGTCTGGGTTTTTATTATTAGATGATCTTGAGAAAAATATAACCAAAATATCATGAATCATTGTATTAATTTTAATAAAAATAGTGTTGTTATGGACAGAAAACAATGGATCAAAGTTTCTTTAATTCAGTAATTAATAAGTTAATATTTTAGTTTAAATTACATTTTACCATGAGAAAATTTAATTTCCCAATACTTACATGCACAATTGTCTCCAGACTCAAATCACATTTTCTCTTGGATCATATTTGACATTGTCTTTAAGAATTTCTTAAATTCAGGGGTCAAGATCTGAAATATTGATGAATGTAATAATTTAATATTATGCTAATGACCAAAATTATTTCTATGATACATTAAAAACTTCAAAGAAAATACTGCTACTAAGATCACTTTTATTGATCGATTCCCACTTTTAAAAACCTCTTTTGCTTACAATATATTTGAATTATTATATAGCATTATCAGAATCACAGCATGTGATGTTTCAATATGAATTATAGATCTATGTTATGAGAACACACTTGGGCTAGAATGTACGTATTTTCTAGGAGTAAATAATTTTTAAAGAGTGATTATGTCGTTTTCACTTGAAAAATTGTTGATTTTAGATATTTACATTTTTTTCATAGAATTACTAAAATATTTTCCTCAGGCATTTATAAGTTAGATAAATATTTCTTTATTTATTGTAGCTATAGTTGTATAATTCCACAATCATTCTAAATTATACTGCCTTTAAAAATAAATTTTGTGTTTTAATCTTCTCAGTGGAGCTTTAATTATTATCAAGTATTAATAGCAAGGTGGAAGAAAGTAGGGTTGTTTTGTTTTTGGTTTTTATTTTTGTACACATTTTTGTTGAAGACTTGAAAATAGTAAACAGACACAGTAACTCCTAGAACTCTACTTATCATATTAATGATAATTTACTAGGATTTCTGTTAAAGAACAAAAAATTAAAGCAATTTACAATTCATTATTATATAATACTCATACATGCACATTTCACCTGGAAATGTGATCTATTTCCCTTGTGGATTTGGTTTCATATCTTATTTATATTTGCATCCTTTGTGACTGACAGTTAATAAATGTTTCCCATATATGTGAATGAGTAAATGAATTAAAACATGAACCAGTAAAGTACTTTAGGATCCTAAAGTCACAATAAAGAACACTGATAATAAGTACTAATTGTAATTTATCTTCTTAGAAAGTTTTAGATAGTGTTTGAATATGTACTGACAATGAAAATTGTGGGGGTGTTTCTTATAGCTACATGTCTATTTTCTTACAAAATAAAATCCTGAAAACTATTCAGTTTTGAATTTTGTGATTGCTTAGATATTAAATAAACAGTAGTTTTCTGTACTGCATTTGGAAGACCTAAAGGTTAAGCCACATTTAAGGCATTGTAGTACATACTTGAGATATTAGTAGTTCATATTTTTCTGTATAAAAGTATATATATTTAAATATGCTAGTAACAATGTAAATAAATATTATTCTATTTAAAAATCAGATATGTTTTACAAAATAATTTTTTAATGATCTACACGAGTCAGGATTAAATTTCCTTTAATATGCATGTGTAATCCAAATATTGAGAGGCAAAGTGCTTCAAAAATCATGTTTGAAGGTTTTCCAAACCCCACATATTTGAAAAACATTTCATCCAACATGACCTTTTTTTTTTTTTTTTTTTTTTTTGAGGCGGAGTCTTGCTCTGTCACCCAGGCTGGAGTGCAGTGGCACGATCTCGGCTCACTGCAAGCTCCGCCTCCCAGGTTCAAGCCATTCTCCTGCCTCAGCCTCCCAAGGAGCTGGGACTACAGGCACCTGCCACCACGCCTGGCTAATTTTTTTGTATTTTTAGTAGAGATGGGGTTTCACCGTGTTAGCCAGGATGGTCTCGATCTCCTGACCTCGTGATCCACCCACCTCGGCCTCCCAAAGTGCTGGGATTACAGACTTGAGCCACCGCGCCCGGCGACCATTATTTTTGTTGCTTACCTAATAGACTTCAAAATCAGAATCCCAAAAAGTATCTTAGTGAAATATCTCTTAGTGGTAACTAAATCATCCTGATATCAGTAAATAAAAAGTATTCAACTCACAAAATATTTATTAATGCAAATATTTCCAATTTTATAGCTTTCCTTCTTTACCCTATTCCCTGATGATCTGGCAATTGTGCTACTAGGAATAAGGTTGTATTTTTCACTGTGTAAACTTGTGTATTCCTAATCAAGGGGGCAGGTATATGGCCCCTGGGTTTGTCAAAGATGGAGCAGCAAGTTTAGGTAGCAGCCATTCAAACACATAGTGGACACCTGTACACGCCATGAGATCTAGTAATGACCAGTTCATTTGGTAGTGCAAGTCACTTGAGTCATCTACTTTGCAAGGACCTATCAAAGTTTCCTTGCCAGCAGACACATGTGGTGAGTGGCAGTTATGGAAGAATCATCTCTTTCACCAAGAGGTCTCAAATTCTATAATAGACGAATCATGGCAAGGCATGTGCAAAATGCCTTGGCAAATATAACTGAAAGTCAACTTAGATAGACTCTCATACTGGGAGATGAAATGATGGCACTGTTCTCAGGAGAAGTATGTTTAACTGTAATCCTTGGTTTTAGCTCATTGGTTCTCTGCATACTGCCTTTAATTGGCTGATTCAGAAAGTACTTCTCTCTCTATATTTAGCTTTTTCTAAATATATCTTCACGAAAATACAATTGATGCTAGTTGACCAAAGCTGTTAGGCAAATCATTTTTCATCTCTTTCAGATCTTGTTAAATTGTTTACTGATAATTGAACTGCATGTTACATCATGAAATATAATAGTTTCCATTTAATTTTAAGGAGAGATCAGGCAAATAATGAAAAGAAGTCAAGTTAAGTGATTAAGCCTGCCAGAGGATTTTTCCACGTGTTCTAAGGTTTGTTTAGTAGGAAAAGTACTTCAGAGTTGTGAAAGCTCTAATTTATACAGTTAAGTAAATTTGTAATCATATTGGCACCACTAGTTTGTACGGGCATTTTCTCTTCAAGAGCTGCTAGTTTCATAGTTCCTATAAGTACTATTTTATTTTCCTTTTTCAAAATTAAGCAAAGTGTTTTATTACTAGAAATGAAATAATTTTCTTTATCATACGAAAAGAATTTTAGAAGTCCTTTATTTCAAAATGTTTTCCGTGCTTTGGCCCCCAACATCTTCAACATTAAAATAAAAATGATATATTTCATTACAAAAAGAACTCTGAAAAATAAAAATGTCTTAAAATCTGAAATAACTTTTGAAATATTACTGCCTAGTCACTCAAGAATTTATGTAACTTACCATTCTGGTTTTATTTCTTAATATATCATACATCTACAAAGACAATTTTCCCAAATTCCCTCCAAGAAAATTTTCCCAAATACTTAAATTTTAAGAGGGCAATTTTCTTGACATATAATAGTGTAAAAGCATGTTTTATTGTACATAAGCATTAGAAACCAATGTGACTTAATCAATATTTATAAGAACACACACAAAAAATCCTGAACATGCATACCAGTGCCTTGCAAGCCTATTTCTTATTTTCTAACATTTGTATTGTTCCTATACATACTTTCCATTAATTTACGTTTCTTTATAATAATTCTTATTTTCATTGAGTCGCCTAGCACTAATATTGAGTGTATGTTCACTCCAAGATTAAGCAAAATAATAACTTAATCTTCTATTTCAGTATTTTGAAATACCTTTGATTTTTCAGGCTCTAAACCATACTCTGTTTTTCATTCACTATAAAGTTGGCTAACAGAAGTACTTTCTATACGTATTTAATTTGCCATAAGGTTCACCAACCCGAACCATTGTGTGAGCAAAGTTGAGCTGTGTGCTATATGTTATATTATATGCTTTCCCTTACTTATGGAATATTAGACAAGCTACGTATCTCTTGAATCAAAACAAGGAATAAACACTCTACTCCAATCCAAGTGTTCCACACTTGCATGGCAAATGGAAACTTATTTCAATCATTCTACACAATTTAAGAAATGTCAAAGTGCAAGAGCCTGGTTAACTTATTTTTCTCACTGCTTATTTTTGGAAAAGTTAAGTCTTTGTGCTAGAATTGTTGTTGCAAGTTACTATCTTTACTTCCAATAGAGTCTTTTTAGACAGGATGTCACTCTGCCCCAGCTGAAGTGTAAGTGGTATGATCATAGCTTACTGGTGTCTTGAACTTCTAGACTCAAGTAATCCTCCCAATTTGGTTTCCCGAATTGTTGGGATTATAGACATGAGCTCCTGCACCTGGCCTCAAATAAAGTATGTAAAAGAAATTCCAGTGTAAGGTTTTAGTGCCCACTTCAACCTAGCTTGGAATACCACTCACACTTTTAATATGTAAAGCAGCTAGTAAAACAAAACATAAAGAAGCTTCACTTTCCTGAAGACATGTTACTGATATAAGAAACTTAAGCTATATGTCCTCTTTAGGATGTCATTTGAGTCATGCATTATTTTTTAAGCGATTGAGTGAGCAGGTGCCAAATCACTGATGTAGTACACACCACGTCCTCAAAGTGTGAGGTTGTGGGCCACCTGCATCAGAATCACCTCCAAAACTTGCTGAAAATGTTAAAATGGCCAGGGCCCACCAAGGACCCTCTGGAACAGAACCTTTTGGAGAAGAATTTAGGAATCTGCATGTTTAGTAGGCACCGAAGTAAATTCTTGGCCTGTTATACTTGGGAAAGCATAATATAAATATTTCATCCTCACTGGGACATGCCAAAACCTGAACACACTTGTATTTCACTGTTTCTAGGTAGTGGTAAGACTATTTTAAAATGAACTATAAAGTATAAATCAAGCAAAATGTTCAGTAGTGTTCCCAGGCATTATTAATGTCACAGAACTCCCAGAGCAAATTATTCAAATATCTATTTTAAAACACACCATGTAACCTTATAATTATTTCTTTGTGTTTCTCCGCCATGAGATTGTGAGCACAGTAAGAATAGGGCAGGCAGCATATTCATCTCCGTGGCTACACACCCTAACAAAGCGATTGCATAAAGAGGGTATACAGAAAGTGTTTTTAAAGTAGATTACTCATAAAATAAATTCAATCATGTTGAAGAAACCTGATGTTTTTAGTTATTCCTAACCCTTTCAAGCCTATTATAATTTTCTGAGTCATAAAAAAAGACCATTGACTCGATTCTACTCCAAAAATTTCTGATTCAGGTCATCTTGCTTGGGGCCCAGGAACAAGCATTTTTTCAAGTTTCCCAGGTGATTTTAATATATAGCTGGGGTTGAGGATCCCTGGCATAGACAGAAGAATCACGTGGCAGGCAGAATGACAGGCATACAAACATTTTCCTGCCCTATTCACCAGAATCTTTGATTACAGCTATGATTTAGGTTATGAATCTTAAAATAGAATGATTGACCTAGGTTATGTCGAATTATCCAGGTTACTTTCAGATAATAACTTGAGCTCTTAAAAGAAGAAAAGAAAGGGTGAAGGGTCAGCGAGAGCAACACAAGGGGAAGCAGAAAAGATGGAAACATAAGAAAGAGTTGATTCCTTGTTGCTGGCTCTGCTGTGGAGCCCACATGCAAGGACTAGAAAGTGGCCTCAAGCCAGCAAAGAGATGGGGACTTCAGTCCTACAACCACAAGGAATTGAATTCTGCCAACAATCTGAATGAGTCTGGAAGCAGGTTCTCCCCCAGAGTCTACAAAAGGGAATGTAACCCTGCCATTACTTTTATTTTGACCTTGTAACACTTGAAACAAAGAAACCAACCGAGCCAACAGAACTGACCAATAGAACTGTGAGATAGATAGTAAGTAAGTGTTGTTTAAAGTTACTAAATTTATGGTCATTTGTTACAGCCAGGATAGAAAACTAATAAAAATCCTTACCTGACAAAAATTACATTTCTTTTCCATCAAACCGAAGTAGTAACTCTGCTTCCCAACTAGCCAGTCATTCCTCTTAACCTTACAATACATTCATCCTCCTGCAAGACAATCCCATTAGCTAGAAGTGGTTCTTCTAAGGTGCTTCTAATTTGCTGTGTAATTTTAAGAAAATCAATTCAACTATTTTCTGCTTGGTTTACTCAACTAGAAAATGAGTGTAAAACTTGATCGTTAATTGAGTTTCCTGTTTTCTGTTGCATACTTATTAGAAGACATACAAAAGTCAAAGAAATATATCTTTAATGCCAGTTCTTATACACTTAAACTCCCTAAACTGATTTTCTGACCTGAAAATTTGCATAAAAGTAGTGGCTGTTTTTCGAAGGTTAATGTGACTGGTAAATGAGATAATGCCAATCAATGCCTGGCTAAATCAATGTTGCCTATAACTTTTATCATAGCACACCTTGTCGGATTATTTCAAGTGTTAAATTACATGATTAGATATAAAAAACTTGCTTAATCATAAATACACAAATTCTGTTCGTTATGGCAATAATAATGCTGACTGAACAAACCAGGCAAATCCAGCATGCAAACTGTGACTTGGCTAAAGTCACAAAGATGCTTAGGTCTGACTCCAAGCTCAGAACTCAGGTTTTCTGACCTTAAATTTCTACCCTTTGCCCTGTATCATACTGACTCGGACAATGGAGTTGTTTATTTGCATAAAGTAAAAGACACATTTCTATTTTGCTTATTCAGTAATTTTGCTTAACCACCAGTTTTCTCATTACATGTCACTTGTACTCATCAAACACATTTATACTTCTTCCCAACAAATTCTTCTTTCATTCCTCTTCTTAGCAATGTCATATTCATTTTTTTTTTTAAAGCTTACATTAATAAGTGGCTTGACAACTCATACCTGCCATTCTGGCAAGGTACCAAAATGAAAACATATGTACTGTCTCATTTTCTAGCACTTTAAAAATGCATTTTAAAAGGAAGAAAATTTCTTCTAGAAATTAAGTGTGCTATCCTACCCTATTTATTGAGCATCTACTTTTACCTAGTTTGGTACGGTGAAGGAAGTGAGATATAAGTTAAGATTTCTGACCTTGATAAAAGTATTTATCAAGTTGGAGAACAGTATTCTACTGCTTTTGAGGCTTACTTCATTGATTTCAAACACTCTCCGTAGAACTCATTCACGAGGTTCTAGCGAGGGATGATTTTATCAACATTTAAAACAGGAAGTTAATGTCTTCCTCACTCCTACCTCTGTCATTCATTGAACCTGGACAAATTCCATGCCTTCCCAGGTGTTTCCTACTCATCAAACAAAGCATTAGGGTAAAAGGATTAAGTCTTGGGTAAGAGTTCAAAATTTATATGAAAAGAAAAAAATGATTGTTATATAGAAACAGTTTTTACTCCAAGTAACCTAAAGCCAAAATATCCTTAAAACTAAATCTTTCCTGATACTGTTTTGTTTTTGTTTTCCCTGTGGCTCAGGAAGACTTTGTGTATGTCTCCTCTTACCTAATAGCTCAGGGGAAAAAGTGTGTCATTTGGTTAGATAATTTTTCTCTCATTACATGAGAATTCAGGGAAAAGATATCTAGACCAAAAAAAGAAGTAAATAAAAGAAAAAAAAATCACTTATCTTGCTCTCACCTCTTCATATACTGCCTCTTTTCAGAGCTATTCTTACTTTTGAAAGGCCATTCGAGAAAAGTCTAGTTCTTTCATCTCCATTGCAAAAAGCCCAAATTAGAAAAGCAAGCACACTTCTTCATTAGTCCCCTTTCCAGATGTCTCAGAATGGAATCTGGTAAGTTCATGTACCCTAAGCTAAACTCATCACCATCATCATTGGAACAGGCTTAATGCTCATAGGACTAGACATTAACATTTTCTGAATTTTGACTACATTGAGTTTTTATCTTCTTTGCATTTAAGAGAGAGTCACTAAGCCAAGACTTTTAAATATACAGAGTAATTGAAATTTTAAGACACATTAAAAAATGATTCAACAATGCCTAAACTCAACAAAGGAATTAAAAAACAGAAAATTATTACATTTAAGCCATTAAATTCCTATGGATGACCTGATATAGAAATTGCCAATTTTTAAAAGTCATTAAAAACTCTCATGAAAACTTCTAGAAAGCATTTTATTTTTGAAGAGATGCCTAAAGTTAATTATAACTATTAAAATCCACATTAAAATTCATATATAAGGAAGCATATGCTGTTAATATAGTCTCACTGGTTAATGACACAGTTTTTCTTTATCCAGAGAGATACTGAAATTTTTAAAGTAGTATCCAACTGATATTTAATAATTCACATAATGAAGGGATGATGTCTAATGCCAGTTACAAATAGAAACAGTAGTTGTAGTGGTTATAAATATGAGTTAGACTTCTTGTTTTTAAAATCCAACTCAGTCACACACTAGCAAATTAAACAACTTCTTTAAGAATAGTTTTCTTGTCTGCAAAATAACTCCTAAACAAGAAAGCTATTGCAAAAATAAAATTAGATAATATAAACTTCTTAGACCTCACTAAATATTACTTATTATTATACCACATTAAAATGTTTGTAAATATAAGTAAGTGTATTATACATATTTTCATTTATTTGCTATAATTTCAATAGCACTGTATGTGGAAAACTAACACTATATTTTGAGGTGGTGGTCACATGCATCTTGAGTTTTTTTTTAATCTTCTGCAGAAATAATATGGTTATTTCCTTATTCTGTAATTTAAGTAGTTATGAAAATATCAAATAAAGTGAATTATAAGTATATTCCCAGATAGGATGTCAATCTAGTTAATATGACTACACAATTACTAACACTGAGCCTATATATAACCCAAAGCTCTAGCAAATTTTTTATAACATTGTAATCACATATTGACTTCTTAATGAATATAATGCTAAGCCAATTAAAAATAAGACATAGAACCTCCCAAATTTTACTTTAATTTTTTCTTTTTTATTTGTATAAATTTAAGGGGTATGAGTGCACTTGTATTGCATGAATATATTGCATAGTTGTGAAGTCTGGGCTTTTAGTGTAACCATCACCTGAATAATATACATTGTACCCATTAAATAATTTCATATCCCTCACCCCTGCTACAACCCTCCCACCCTTCTACACCACCAATGTTTATTATTCCACACTCTGTGTCTTTGTGTATACATTGTTTGGCTCCCGCTTGTAAGTCAGAACATGCAGTATTTGACTTTTTGAGTTGTTTCACTTATTTTAAATTGGCTATAATAGACTTTTCTAACACTGTACTGGAACAACAAAAGAAAACATTGACTCTATGCTTACTTGCTTATTTAATGAACATTCCAGATTGAACAGTTGAATAACTATTAAAGAGAGATAATTCTGTGATTAAGTTTGGGACTTCACTTTACACTGTAAAGTACTTACTCACGGGACTAATTTTCCCATTGTGGGCATAATTAGCCATTTTCCGGTGATTTTGGTCACCCTCTTTTTATTTGAAAGAGGCAAGCAGCCAAATCTCAGGCCAATTAGTACAAGGTGGAAGGGAGCCTGAAAAAAATGCTTTGTACTTGATGGAACACTCTCCCTCCAGGAGATCTAACATGGAAAGAATTAATTGCTCAAAGAGCACTAAAACAAAACACATCTTTCCAGCTCTTTGGAATAAGAGCTTTATACCTATTTTCCTTCCACAAAGTCAGGAGTCAAATGCTATGTGAAATCATATTTTGTTTTGTTTTTCCCTCCAATAATAAAATCAGAAAATATACAATTCTGCTATAATTTTAAGTTACATACCAGTCTATAAGCAAAGTTATGATATTCTTGTTACATTGAGCTTTGCAATCATTCTCAAAATAAAATTTATATGGCACCTACTAGCACATTCCAACTTTTAGGAGGTAGAGGAACTCTGTTGATACTGTCTGTTTAGCACATCTTCTTTATTTTCCTTAATAAAATGAACCTTTTTCCCTATAGAGAATCCATTCTCTCTGGTTCAAGTGAGATCTCCCTCTTGATCACTGAAGTAGGAATTGATTGAAATCTGGTCAGACTAGCACAATCCCCTGGTTAAATTTAGCTTAGTCATGGACATGTGTGGTCCAAGCAACACCACTGGAATTCTCCCGGGACATTTGCATTGTTGTTATTAGGGAAGCTTTTTCTTTCTGCTGGGGTTGCAAAGCAAGTAGGGTATGAATATCAGACTATTCTCATGCATCTTCCTATCATACAGAGAAAATGTTAAAAAATGCGGTCAAGTGAAGGCAATCAGCTGAGAGCTGAGGATTGGTGGAGAATCCAATAACATTAGAGCCCTTTAATTTGGCCATATTTGAAGGCAGATACAATTCTAGAAATGCTCACAAATTGCAATTAAATTACATTGTGTGCCTAACTGATTTATTTGGAGCAGTGTAGTGGAATAATCACTATGTGTGGAATAAGAAGGCTCCATTTTGCATTCTGACTGTGATTGAATGCCCTGAATATTCTTAAGTTAGTCATTTTGCTGGGTCTTCGTTTGCTGACCTGTAAAATGAGATCACTTCAAGCACCTTTTCATCTTGTAATCTAGATATTTACAGATTATTTTCTTTTTCACAAAATAAGAATATCATTGTTTATACCTGAAGCATACTCCATGCCCAGCCAATAGGAGTTCAAATCTGACTTTTTTATCCAAATACATCTATGGAGTAATTTTTTTTTCTAAATATGAAATAGTCTTAGCAGTATATGCTCTTGGATAATCCACAACTAATATGTACCTATGGCGAGATACTCATATCCAGCTCAAAAAGTAAATGCAACTCTTAGATGAAAACATATGAGTAAATGTTTGTCACCTCTGGTTAGGCACTGGCTTTATAGATATGACATTGAAAGCAAAAGTGACAAAAAACAGGTAAATTAGATGACATCTAAATTATAAACTTTGTGTTTAAACTATCAAGAAAACGAAGAGACAACACACAGAATGGGAGAAAAAAATTGCAAATCACCTATTTGGAAGCAACTTATATCTAGAATATAGAAATAAAGCTTTTGGCTCAGTAATAAAAAGAAAAACAACCCAATTAAAAAATGGGCAGAGAAGATATTGAGTCAACCTAAGTGTCCATCAACAGATGAATGGATAAAGAAAATATGATATAGACACAAAACAGAATACTATTCAGCCATAAAAAGAATGAAATCTTGTGGCATCATGGATGAGCTGGAAGGACATTATGTTATGTGAAATAAGCCCAGAAAAGAAAGATGAATACTGTATATTCTCACTCATATGCAGAAGCTAAAAATGTTGATCTCATAGAAGTAGGGTAGAATGATTATTACTGGAGTCTGGAGTGGGTAACAGGGAGAGAGTGATATGGAGAGGATGGTAAAAGAATACAAAATTACAGCTAGATAGGAGGAATAAGTTCTGGTGTTCTACAGACTGTGGAGTAAATATAGTTTAAAAATTTTATATTTTCAAATAGCTAGAAGGAAAGATTTTAAATGCCTTGAACACGAAAAACAATATAAGTTTGAGGTAATTGATATGCTAACGACTCTAACTTGATCACTACACATTGTATTATTGAAATATCACCCCATAAATAGGTACAATTACTATGTGTCGGTTTTTTTTTTAAATGATGGGTAGAGGATCTAACAAATACTCAGTAAGCTCATGAAGTTATTATGTGTCAATTTTTTAAAAAAATTGATGGGCAAAGGATCTAACAAATACTCTATCAGCTCCTGAAAAGATGTTCAATATTCTTAGTCATTAGGAAAGTGCAATTCCAAACCATAATAAAATACCACTTCATACCCACTAGGATAGCTATAATAAAAAAGACAGACAATAACAAGTGTAAGAAAGAATATGGGAAATTATAACCATCATATGTTGCTCATAGGGATGTAAAATAGTGTAAACCATTGATAAACACCTTAGTAGTTTTTCTAAATGTTAAACATAGAGTTACTATATGACTCACCAATTCCACTTTTAGGTGTAAACTCAAGAGAAATAAAGACAGATATCCAAACAAACGCTTGCACATGAAAATTCTTAGCATCATTTATAATAATTAAAAGTAGAAACAACTCAAACATTCATCAGTTTGTGAATGGATAAACAAAATATGATATGTTCCCTACAATGGAATATTATTGGCAATAAAAAGAAAGGAGTACTTAATGCATGCTATCTACAGCATGAATAAACCTTGTAAACATTATGCGAAGTGAAAAAAGACAGTAAAAAAAAGAAACATATTATATGATTCCCATTTATATGAAATATCCAGAATAGGCAAATCTGTAAAGATGGAGGATGTATTAGGGGTTACCTAGGACTCAGGGAGCATGGCAATGGAGAGTGATTGCTAATGGGTACAGGGATTTTTTTCAGAGTAATGAATGTGTTCTAAAATGATGGTACTATCTTGAAAATAAATAAAAACCACTGAATTGTATTCTTTTTTCCTTTATAGTTTAGGCTCAGAGAGTATATGTGCAGGCTTGTTACATGGGTATATTGTGCAATGCTTAGGATTGGGCTTCTAATGATCCTATTGCCCAAGTAGTGAACATAGTGAATTGTGCACTTTAAGTGAGTATACTCATAAAGTGTATGGGTATGTGATTTATAGCTTAGTAAAGCTGTTTCTAAAAAAATAAGTGCCAAAAGGGCATATGTATCTAAGGAAAGACTTAACGCTGATCATTTAGTCTTCTCTCTTACCTCTCCTGCCTTCTTTAGTTAAGAGAGAGATGATATTCACATTGTAAAACAGAACACATTGAGCAAAGAACCTGCCTAGCTAACACAGCATATCATGCATGTAAATTCTGAATTGCTCCTTCAGTTGGATACATTATTTCATGTTCAACAACAAATTGATTCTATTTTATATATATAGAACTGCTTTGATTTGAAACACATACATTTTTCTTGAAATTTATTTTCAACAACCAATTTTTAATTCATGCACGAAATATTGTCTTTCCTTTGATAAGTAAATTTTAGTTTATAAAAATGACCATTGTACATAGTTGAGAGAAAAGATCTATACACATACTTAGAAAATTTCCCTTAATTTTAGATAGGATCCATAATTGTTTATCTTTTGCTCCTGTCAGTGATTTCACTTTACAGATTTTAATTTCTTATAGGAGCGGAGCACTGACAATTTACATACAAAAATGTAGATATTTTATTATATTTGTGATTTGTGACATTTTAACTGTGTTATTACAAATAGAAACATAAAAAATACAAGAGAAATATTAGCAAGAAAAAATGTTGAACTTCGGTTTATTCTTGGAACTTAACCTAGGTTAGAAATTTTGCATCCTAACTATACTTCTTCTATGGAGCTATTACATGGTGAAAGAAAACTAAACATGGAAAAAAGAAATCAAGTAAAGAAGGAAGGAAGAAAGGAAAAGGGGAGGGAGGGAGGGAAGGAAGGAAGGAAGGAAGGAAGGAAGGAAGGAAGGAGAAAAATCAATATATGTGTCTCAGGTAAATGCACACTTTAAAAAAATTGTTATTTTTATTAAAAGCAAATAAAATGTTGATATACTACAATTTGTTTCTCTAGTGTGTCTCAATTTCTTACAAATATTAGATATAACTCCATCTTAGTACCTTTTACTATATTAATATATTCATTCATTCAAACATTTATTTAGAACCTCATATTCTCCAAAAGTTCTATTAAGTTTTAGGGATCCAGAAATGCTAACCTTTCTGTTTTCAGAGATAATTAAAACTTTGTAGGGGGAGAATGATATGTACAAATATGAGTAATAAAGTATTATGGGTACCCAATAAAATTTTATGTGTCTAGCTGACCAGCTGGAATGATGCATTTTACATGGAGGAAGTATGTGTGTGAGTGTGTGTGTGTGTGTGTGTGTGTGTGTGTGTATGTGCGTGTGTGAGAGACAGAGAGAGAGACATCTACGTAGGGAATGTGTGGAGTGTGGACATACCAGGTGCTTGAGAGATACAGGATACATGAGAAATGAGAGATAAGGCTTTCCAATAAGACAGAAAAGCAAATTAATGGTACTTTCTGTTGTATTGAGGAGTTTTGATTTAATGTTCTAGGATAGATAGTTTCGTTTTGAATATCTACTCTGATTTACTGGTAGTGGCAGCCAGAACTGCTACACTGAGAAATGTTAAAATCAGTCTAGTCCAGTGAATCAGAAAGAGTCTCCTGATTCATTAACGATGTCTGCCATGGCAGCCTCCTGAGAACGAATGGCATGTATTCCATATATTTACTAATGCTGTTGCATAAAATGAATAATAATTGTAGGAAAATTACGCAGTAGAGCCATATGACAAGATTTTCGTTTTAGAAATATGAAATATGATGGTATTTGGAGGTGGGACTTTTGGGAGGTAATTGGGTTTAGACGAAGCGATGGGATTAACACCCTTATAAAGAGAGAAAGAAAGAGATAGGTAATCTCTCTCTGCCTGCATGCATGCACCAAGGAGAGACGATGTGAAGATCCAACCCGGAAGTGGGCCCTCACCAAGAATTCAACCATGCTGGCACCCTGATTTCAGACTTCCAGGCTCCAGAAATGTAAGAAATAAATGTTTGTTGTTTTACCCACCAAATCTATGGCAATTTGTTACAGAAGCCTTAAACTGATATGACGCAGAAAAATATTTAAAAATCAGAGTTATTTTAAAAGGTTAATGTATAAGGATGTGAGAGCTTAGCAAGTGCAAGTAATGTAAATGGATTCCTGAAATTCAGTTATGGGTATCTGAGTGGGTTCCGATCACTACTATAGGGAATACCATAGAATAAAAGGGATGGTAGGGAAATATATGAGTGCAGTTCACACATCTTGAAGAAAAAAATTGTCCAAGAGGGTTTTTCTGCACAGTTCTGTGGATCAGCAAAGGAGGGCCTTGAAATAGAAGTTTCACACCCATCGTCATAGGACACATTTGTAAGAAAGGTGACATTTTGTTTGGAAAGGCAGTGTATGCTAAAACATGTGTATTGCAATTGAATTATAACATATTTCAAAACATTCATGTTTAAGGAATTCAGAGTGAGTAACAAAGGTGAACTGGATAAAGGGTAGAGTTAGCTGGGGACAAGGAACCAAAAATACCAAGGCATGGGTACAGAAGTGAGCGCAGCTGTATAACTAGAGGTAAAAGGACAGGCCTGTGAGAAGCTTGAGGCCTTTGGGGAAATTAATGAGTGGAAACCTGGAAATGTGACTTCAGACATTTGCTAGACAAAGTACCATGAAGCACTCTATGAACTGCTGTAATTTTACACATACCAAACACAGCTTATTTTTAATCATTTACTCCTGTGACTAAGTCTGGGTTACAATTTAAAAATAGATCTTCCAGTGCAAAAGAAGTTGCACAGGAAGGAGCTCCTTGCTGAATTAAGCTGTGCTTAAGTGAGAACTGCCGCTTAAGAACAACACGTTCCCTGTGAAAAAAGATGGCAAATCCATTTCAGTGAGCCTAACCTTTACCAAGTGCTATTATCAACTCAATTGTATGTTTTTTCCTGTTTCACAAACATGTTCCCAAAAGACTTTTAAAATAGCTTTCTTTCCTGCTAAATTGTTGTGCCAAGCACTTTTTCTGATTTGCAGCCTTAACTGGACCAGGATGTGTTAAAAAAAAAAAAAAAAAATGCTCCGTCACGCTTGACAGAGTTTAATAGACCTTAACAACAACAGTGAAACATTTTCCTAACGTGACTGTCCCTCCCTCATCGAATCTTAAGACAGTGCATTTTTATCAAAATATGAAATACCCTGAAGAACCTAAGGAAGCAATAGTATCTTTAAAAGTTACTCTATTAAATCAAAACATCTAGTGAAAAATCTGTCCACCAAAGTAAGATTTTGTTTTCCTAACAAAGAGAAAAATATCACTACAGAAAATAAAGTTTTTTATAAAAGTTAAAATCATCTAAACAATTAATCATATGAAATGGTTCCCTAGGTATCTTATAAACGCTTTTATTTTTTTGTAGAAAACACATAACCATAACATCCTGAGGTCTACCTTGGTCATTTCAAAATGAATCCCATGCATTGCTGGAGTATTTTTCTCAAACTGCAACTTGGCTTGTAGTTTACCTTGCGTGTCTGTCTTTGCAGTGAGGAGTTTCCTCACTTAAATTCCTTCTGAGGTGCAATAACAATGGCAATCTCGAAAGAAAAAAAAATGACGAAAGTAGGTAAAAAAGAAACACCATCTGATGGACACTGGTGGAGGCTATGGCTAGAAAACTCACATGAATGAGGCTTTCCGGAGCAGGAGTCAGCATGGGCGTCTGAATAGTATGCTGCTTTAGACAGCAGATAACAACAATGAAAAATAATAGCAGTAGGGACTTGTACCAGAGGGAAAAAAAGAGCAGTAGAAAGAGAGACACGGCCGGGAGCGGTGGCTCAAGCCTGTAATCCCAGCACTTTGGGAGGCCGAGATGGGCGGATCACGAGGTCAGGAGATCGAGACCATCCTGGCGAACACGGTGAAACCCCGTCTCTACTAAAAAATACAAAAAAACTAGCCGGGCGAGGTGGCGGGCGCCTGTAATCCCCCCTACTCGGGAGGCTGAGGCAGGAGAATGGCGTGAACCCGGGAGGCGGAGCTTGCAGTGACCTGAGATGCGGCCACTGCACTCCAGCCTGGGCGACAGAGCGAGACTCCCTCTCAAAAAAAAAAAAAAAAAAAAAAGGAAGAAAGAAAGAAAGAGAGACACAAGGCAGAGAGCACAGGTTTCACACGGAAAGACTCTGGGTTTGGATACTAGGGTTTGGATACCAGCTGTGGAACTGCAGTGTTTACTAACTGGAAAGTAGGTAGAAACCTAACCTGTAAGCTTTACCTTCTGCAGCTGTAAGATGGGTAATACATGTCTCATAAGTATATTGTGGGGGTTAAATGTAATAACCCACACAATTCTGTGTCACAAGAACTAGGAAGTGATAACTGCTAAGTAAGTGGTGGTCTCCCCCCTGCAGCAGAAATGGAATGTCTTGGTTTGCTTTAATTGGCCTCAGTTAGAAGACTTATAATTTTGAGTAAAATTGTATGTGAACATTTAACAATGCCAACTTTCCCAGCTTTCTGCAAAGGAGGCTTTGTGAGCTCCTTTACATAATATTGTGGTCATTAAAATGGGAACATTGTAAACAATTTCAAATGAATTATTGCTTTTAATTCAGAAATAATGCATATTCAAAATTTTAGTAGTGCAATTAGTAGAACACATGGTAGGATTTTAACATATTTTAGCATGAATAAGGATGGGCACTGTCTCCAAAATCACTTGTTTTCTCACCAATATTAATTGTCTCTGTATGCATAACACTCTGCTCTGTTACAGAGTATCTTTTAAATATATATTAACCCTCCCTTTTAAGAGTGGTAATAAACACCAGTGTTAAAGTCTCTCATCTTTTCTCATCATCCAGAGGACAGTATTGTTAAGGAGGTGAAGACATTTATGTCTTGTCACAAACACAGACTCTAAAGTGACTTGCGTATTTGCATTATAACTCTTGATTTGTATTTGTTTAATCAATTCCTAGAGGAAGAGGAAAACCAGTTAAACTGAAGGTGTGGGATTCATTATCTGGAATTAGCCCTAGGTTATTAGTTGGAGATAAATTTGTGCAAGGAGATAAAATGCAAATGGCTGAAACAGAAAGAAAGAAAAGTTTGCAGCCAACAATTAAGCTCAGCAGAAAGTTTAGTAGTTTGGAGGAGTGGCTGCTGTGTTCCTGAGATACTTAGCATGCAATAACTAGGGAAATCACTTCAGAAATTTGTCCTTATGAAGAACTTCCATTGGGCTATTTCAGTCCTGTGTGTGTATACGTGTGTTGTCTGTATGTAGAGGTGTGTGTGTGTGTGTGTGCATTTACATGTGCATGTGTTTTAACCATTTGGGACAAGTCAATGTTGTGTCTGCTAGTATAAAATAATACCAATATGGGGCTCTTAAGCAGCTGGGCTTTATCACCTCACTCAGAATGACTTGTCAAAACTTGACACCAGACCACCCAACCAAGACAAAACAAAACAAAACCAACCAACTAAACAGAAACACAAACCTGATATGTGGTATGTGAAAAACATCAGTCCATCATCTAAAATTATTGGTTAAGCAACTCAAATAATGTATTGGCCTGTAATATTGCATATATTTTGTTTTAACTCTATTTTATAAAAATTATTTGTAGGCAAACATGTTCTTTGAAAAAATGGAAGTAAATGTACTAGTGTAAATGTACAGAATATTCAATACACATTTCAAACTTAAATTTCTACAAAAATCATCATCATAAAACATATCTTAGGTGAATTCTATCTCTACAAGATGTAGAGCACCAGTTGGTGAGAAAAAGGGAAAGGCAAATACATAAAGAAAATAAAAGAAAAGGAAGTATTGAGAAATCTAGCTGTATATTTATTTATTTTTTATCTATAGTCTTTGTAACTAACCATTCCTGGTAATGCTGTGGTTGGCACTCAAAATAAAGATCCAATAATTGTTTGAAAAAAAGATGTGGTTTGGTCACTTTTTGCTGTGTATGTATGAGAAAGAGAAAAAGAGACAGAAAGAAAAAGAAGACAGAAGGACAGTCTTACCTGGTTTATTTCCTACTAGAATAGGAGTGATGGAATCAACATTATTAAATACACACAAATTAACAAACTGAAAAATCTTTTAGATGTATGAGGGGCAGAATTTTGGAAAAAATAGAACTATTTTGTACAGTAATGCTAGTAGTGTTTGTGAAGTCTACTATCTATCTTTTTAGGCCTAAACTATCATTCCCAAAAAACCTTATTTGAAGTCATAACTTCTTTAGTTTCACTCCACCTTATGCCTACAGCACAAATAGGCCGAATACGCCTTTTGTACGAGCCTTCTAACAGCACATTATCACACTAGATCAAGTTAGGTCTGTTGTTTTCTTTTCTTTTTTATCTTCCCCACTGAAGGTAAAAGCTATTTGAGGGCATTGCTTTTTTAATCATTGGGATTCCCCAAGGGATTGTCTGGTATTCATTTATCTTCATTAAGTTTTTTAATGAATAAATAAATGAAATAATTATCCATTACAAAAATGCATCCATAGTGATGATAATTAACATTGTTTTAATACTTTATGAAGTCTGATCACAGTAAAACCCACATATATTTAGGGAGAATAAAGACTGGTTAAGATCATTTGTTTTGTCCATTTGTAAAGTAAATAAGGAAAAGCACTTGAACTACTCAAAGGAAGTGTTTTCTCCCACTTTTGAAAAAAACAAGCAAAAAATTAGTAGGCAATAATAATATTGTGGTAGTTAAAATGGGAACATTGTAAACAATTTCAAATGAATTATTGCTTTTAACTCAGAAATAATGCATATTCAAAATTTTAGGAGTGCATTTTTGCCTATTAATCTTAGAAATTTGTGCTGACATTGACTTTCATATTATGAGAGAAAGACTTCAATTTTAATAATAAAAGAATGAAAAGTCTTTGGGCATAAGGTAAGGACTGCTGTGCAGTGAAAGATAAATATACAAAGCATTGATACTAAATCTTTCTTCAGCAACAAGTACATATTTAGGTAACATACTGCATCTAAAAAATTCAAATAGCACTACATCGAATATGAATAAACCCAGGTTCTAATTTTAACTAAACCTCGGGATTACAGAGGAGATTGAATTGAGGCTGGTTCCAGCAGCAACAGGTGTGATTCTAAGACTTCTTCTGCATGGTGCATTAAGCTTTGCTAATGTTCCCACCTCTATATATTAACTTTGTTTCTGTTACTAAGCAAACTCTACATAGTTTGAGCAAAATCACACCATTTATCTTTTGGAGGCCTCGGATTATTTTTATTTCATTTGTAAAATAAGTTACTAGACTAGATTCTCAAGGTCCTTTTTGTTCTTTAATTCTATCATTCTGAGGGGGAAAATGTCATTATTATTACATCCAGGACATATATATTAATGCAAATGCATTAAGTATTGAAAGCCAAAGTTAAAATATAGAAAATCTTTTCTGGTTAATTTACTTCAAATATACATGAAACAAAACATTACAGTTTGCAACACAGCACTCTTTTCATGTTTATTTATATATTTATGAAACATTTTTGGATTTTGTTTTCAGCTAGGGTGATGGAGATGGTTTTCAGCTAGGGTGATGGAAGATGGCATATCATGAATAGGATGTCAGTCAGATGTCATTTTTTAGCCAAGATTCACATATATACTTTGAGTTTAGGCACTATTATATTATGAAAAATGAAAGGTTATGTTTTCAGTCTCTTCCAGGCTTGGCAGCTAATAATTACAACTCCTCTTAATGCAAAGTGAATTTTAAATAAAATCAGTATGACATGCTGCTGCCTACATTAAGAAGTGAGTGGTGGTTTAAAATGTGGCCATGCATTTATACTTTTTAAATATAAAGTTATTTTTATAATTAAGAATGGAGTAGGGTTGCCTACTATTGAGAAATTCAGAAATCTTCTTAGACAAAAATTTGCAAATTAACTTTCTTAGGCAAATTAACTTTCTAATTACATGACTTTCCCATACTCACATCCTAATAAAACCTGGTAGACAAAAGATTCCAACCTAGAAATAAAATATGTACATAAATAAAATATTTGTTATGTTGCTGTCCCAATTTAGATATGATGCTTTCCTTTCCTCCTGTTAGATGACAGGTAATGATATCCAATACGAAATTTTCACTATAGTAATGCCTAACATTTTTTGAGTGTTGTGTGCCAGAAAATGTTCGGAGTTCTCCTCATTCCAATGTTTCAAGTAATAGTCACATATAGGATATAAAATGAAATATAATATTATTATCCACATTTTATTTATGTAGATAATGAGGTTAGAGGAGTAAAATAATTTGCCCAAGTTACATAGATGCAGAGAAAGCCTCAGTTTACATCATAGCTTAACACAATACAGCCTCAATCAATGTCCAGCTCCATAATTAGAAGCAAATTTCCAGTCTTTGCAAATGCCAAATAACTCTCACTTCCCTTAAGATGTAAATGTGACCAAAGCAATTCTGGATTTCCCTCTCTGGTATTTTACATCTACTGAAATACAAATCACAGTTTTTTGTGTGTCAGTCCTTGTGCTGTCAACATACAAGTTATAGTTTAAATAAAGAGGATTATTTCAAGGTCAGGCCACTAACAATTACTTTGCAGAGTTTTTCTATCAGAATTGCCAAATGAAAAATCATTTCTATTTTTTGCAAGGGACTTATTTCCCCTAGGTTTGTCTTTTTGACACGTAAATTACAATGTCTTTTATTATAATCTTATCTCATTATCTTGCTTTTCTCATATGGGAGGGAAGATATAATTAAATTAACTGGTAAAATATATAACAGTTATAGGTAGAGCAACAGTCAGGTAAAAAGAGTGATTCACTTACAAAGTTTAAAATATAACAGCTGATAATTATCATATATAATTACATATGATATTAAATAAAACAATGAATGTTTCAGTCTCGTTGAAATTCTCAGATGTAAGTGCTATGCCCATGTGATGTTCACTCTTTTTTTTCCCTGTCTTTTGTCTTTGCCCATGTTACCTCTTCTATCTAGAATTCTCTTTCTCTCCCTCTGTCTCTTTTTCTCCTACTTTTTCTTTAAGGACAAGCTTAGATTTCCCCTCTCCCTGGAACTTCTATTTCGATAACCTGAAGTATTCCAGCTTTCTTTGATAATTCCTTCCCTGAAAATGTAGAGAGATAAATCCTTATATACAAATAAATTGAATGCTTACTATGCTTATTTTGTCTTCCTCACCAAATTGTAGGTTTGCAGAGAACAAAGCATATTTATGATCCATAGCAACTATAATAGTACTAGTTGAGAGAAAACAATCAACAAAACATATTTATGATCCATAGTAACTATAATAGTACTAGTCGAGAGAAAACAATCAATAAAAACTAATTAGTTATTGATATATGTGGAATTAGTCACCAAAGGACAAATATTTTGAGATGTCCTAGACTTTAAAACCTGAAAGCTATTTACAGTATTTAAATATTCCATTTTGTATTAGACTAAGCCTTAGAGCCTTGAGGCTTGAGTCAAGTCTCACTCTTCACACTTGTATCTTCAACCTGCTATTTTTTTTTAAAGTTTCAAAATAGTGTATCAAACAGAGGCTGCCCTTAGCTTGAATAATTCAGATAATAGTCTATGATTTAAATTCCAGATACAGGCATATATTTTGTGAAGCTCAGCTTCATACAATAAACATGAGATTTTTTGTGTGAAACCAGAAGGAGTTACAATTAGAGGGAGACAGTAATCATTTCGCTTAAATATTTAACTTCATAGATGGGGAAAGAAAAGAGTCAGAGAGATAAGTGAATTTGCGAAGGTTGCCCAAGTCAGATGCCATAGTAAGACTGCTGCTCATGCTCTTGAGTCCCCTTTTCAGTACTCGGTTCCATGTCTACCCTGTGGACCATTTCTCTTGTCTTTGGACCACTTCAAGAGAAAAATCATGAACATTCCACACAGACTATGAATTTTAAAAGAAATGACACCCACTCAAGCTATCCTGACTAGCAGAAATAGGAAACGTAAGAATGTTTCTGAAAATCAGGAAAGATTTAGAGCAGTATCTCACACAGACTGAAACTCAGTTCTAAAACTGGAAGGATACAGGAAGACCTTCTCTCAGTAACTTCACTCTCATTAAACCTGTGCCATTACTGTTCCAGATCCCTGTTCCTCCTCTGCGTCTCTGTCCTCAATCCCTCTTGTTAGAAAGGTGCTAATTCTCTCCACTCAGGATGTAATTCTTTACTACACCCCCTACTCCTCTGGCTTATCCTTCTATCTGTTTCTTCCTGTCCTTGTCGCAATACCTCATGATATTTAATGGCCCTAATTCTGTATCCTTTATCCTATGTTTTGACACTGATTCTACATCTTAGCATTTATCTAGGTATCCCATTTCATGATCCATCACTAAATAATTTTTTCCTAATTAAAATTTTGAAAGAGATTTAAACTGGCTCAATTCATCCTTGTAACACTAAATTATATCATGGGTCATTTGCTACCTTATAGATTGCTGCTGTTGGATAAGTTATCTGTTTGACTAAACAATGATAGTAATGTGTGAGGCTCTTTCACCTAAAAACTCCTCAGGTGTAGCAGATAATGTTATCAGCATAGTTAGCACATACAATCATGAACAAGAATCAATGTAATAGTATTTAGAGTAGTGTCTTATTTATAGTTATATAGAGATATTAAGTTATTACCATTTCTGGATACAGTTTATCTTAATTTTTTGAAGATTACCTCAACTGTCTTTTTTCTCCATGTGCTTTCAGTACATTTCTTTCAGTATTTCTAGGGAGATCTGAATTCAAGAAGTAAAAAGGGTACTGTTTAAAAGAAAGTTTGGTTAGCAAGTTTTCCAACTATTAAAGCTTTCATGAGTAATTGAAGTTGATTTTTATTTCATGCAATTCTTTCTTCTATCACACACTAGACAAAATAATGAATCTTTTATTATTCTCTTTTATGTAAGTTGGAAGGATAATGCACCAGAAAAAAGTATTTAAATCCCATTAAACCCTGTGGCCCCACGTACTTCCCCCCGCCCTCCCCCCCGCTCACACCAGCACACACACACACACACACACACGCACTTTGAGCTTCTTGAGACTACCTTAACCATGCTCTCATCCCAAAGTACAAAGGTACGGATTATCAAGACCCACATGCACCTCTGTCTTGAGCCATAGTACCTTATGATCCCCTGATCCCACCTTCAACTCTTCTTCATCCTTAACATTCTTCCCCTGTGGGCCATGGAACTGATATTACACCCACCCACCAGCAAACTTTAACTTAGCTCAAACCAGTTTATTCCTTACAAAGAAATTCTACTTGGTTTAGTCAACACTTTCCTCCACTGTCTAAAACAGTCTTTCAAACCTTCTGTCCTTTCTACAAAACCTCAACACCCACTCCATTTTTCCTTTCTCTCTCAACAGCCAGTGCTTCAAAACAAAACAGAGGTTTACAGAATGTAGCTCCCTCACTTGCATATTTCGACACCTATAAGCCTATCAGAATCAGTGTTCTTTTTTTTTCTTTCTTTTTCAACTTGTAAAGTAGAGCAGGTATCTCTTCACTTCTGTAAAACAGATTGCCATTGCTGACTTGCACCTCATTTCCTCCAATTTGGTAAAAAATTGAATATCTGTGATGTCTTTTAATACATTCAAATTCTTCCACTCAAATGGATCCCCCATTAATATTTTAAAATGTTCATGTCACTCTCATTCAAAAACAAAACTCTTCTTTCTACCCTATAGATTCTCCCACATCCACCACTGTACCCTGTTTTCTCACTTTACAAAACCAAAATCTCAAAATAACTCTTTATTCTTGTTTTCACCCTTACTTCTTAACCCATTTCCCTCTGATTTTTGTTGCTCAGTGCTAAACCACATATTTTCTTGTCAGCTACTGAAAATACAGGTTTGCCAGTGTAATAAGACAAAGACCAGAGTCTTTAACAAGTCATCCAACCCTGCTTAGTGTGGTCCCTGCATTTCCACAGCCTCACCTGACACAGCTCTCTCCCTTGCCTTCTGCCCTCCGTTCCTTTCCATAGAATGCATTTGCATATGTTTTTCTCACCTCCAGTCTTTCCCTAGTCGATTAGGACTCAAATTTCAGATATCAAGTGAGTAAAATACCACTTCATCTGGGGAACCATCCTTAATCCTCCAGATTAGGTCATCTTCTTCCTTCATAGGACTATCTCAACTTGTCATTTTAAATTTGTATGAATATTTGATTAATACCTGTCTCCCCTATTATAATTTCACAAGGGCTTGCAACTAATCTTTTATTCACCATTACTTCCCAACACCCAGCCAAATGTTAGGCACATACCAGTAGCTCAACAAGCATTTGTTGAATGTGTGAATGAAGTTAAACTTTTCTGAGGTACAGGATGACATTTAATAATTTCACTGCAGATTATGCTTTGGACAGTTGCTGTCTTCAATGGTGTATGCAATCATGGCACTAAACTTATATTTCTATAAAGTCTCATATTTTGTAACAAATTTCTTTTGTGTACAGTTATTTGAGCCTAGTATTTTAGAAAGAAAATATCAAGGCGGGGTGCGGTGGCTCAAGCCTGTAATCTCAGCACTTTGGGAGGCCGAGACGGGCGGATCACAAGGTCAGGAAATCGAGACCATCCTGGCTAACACGGTGAAACCCCGTCTCTACTAAAAAATACAAAAAACTAGCCAGGCGAGGTGGCGGGCGCCTGTAGTCCCAGCTACTCGGGAGGCTGAGGCAGGAGAATGGCGTGAACCCGGGAGGCGGAGCTTGCAGTGAACCGAGATCCGGCCACTGCACTCCAGCCTGGGCCACAGAGCGAGGCTCCGTCTCAAAAAAAAAAAAAAGAAAGAAAGAAAATATCAGAAAATAAATATTTCATAAATATCTTCTGACAGATGTTTAGATCTTAATAACGTTTCCTTTATTAATCCAGAGAGAAATCCTGACACCCTACTAAGGTTATTCCCTGAATCAAAGCAAATATATTTGAAAGGCTGACCCAGTGGAGGGAGAAAAAAAATGACTTGATGTTGTAAACACTTTCCCAGGGAGACCAAGGCTATTATCCATCATTATTTGGTAAAGGGAGTCAATTAACTGCATTCACATGTAAAAGATTTCTTTACAAAAAGCTCACAAGGACTGTTCCAGTGTTGGAAGAAAGAAAGGGAA
The DNA here is from genome assembly GCF_009764315.1 of Trachypithecus francoisi. Lineage (NCBI taxonomy): Eukaryota > Metazoa > Chordata > Mammalia > Primates > Cercopithecidae > Trachypithecus > Trachypithecus francoisi. Next base: position 54,340,810 of record NW_022681458.1, on the reverse strand, counting down.
GAAGAAGGAAAGACTTCAGACCTCTAACCGAGAGTAATTGTGAACATTTTATGTGCTCTGAATTAATTTATTCATGCTCTCTTTAAAATGTAATTGCTACTTATTTTTAGAAAAAAGCAAGTTCTATATTTCTACAAAATATTACACGGTACAATGTGACTATAGAGAGCACAGAGAAAAGGAGAATGGAATAAAAATGATAAAAAACTGCATTTATAACAATTATTTTTCTTGGTGTGGATATTTTTTAACTCTGGTTGGAATATAATTATCTCACTCCACTGTACAGTTATTAAATTACTTAATTTATTTCATTAAAATTTTCCTGGTAGCTTTTCTGAGATGTGAGAATTTATACATAAATTACAAAAAAATTAAAATCTTTTCTTATTTATCCCAAGAGAAAAAACAAAACCAGCCATAGAAGGGGGTTTTATTATTTACTATTAATTTCTGTACAGAGCAGAGGACTCTAGTGCAAGGTTAAAGCAAATACATTTATTTATTTCTGCAACAGGCATTTAGGCTTCTGTATCATGGTAATGTTTTAAAGGAAAGATATGTAGTACATAATATAATTTTACGAACATCATATTTCTATGCATCCTACTGGTAAAACTGAGAGCTTCAGGTGATAGGATAAAAGGGATATAGAATATATGAAAAGTCCACACTAAGTAAATGCTTCGACAAATGCTTCCTAAATGTTAGGACTTTTGCTAAAAGCTGTGCTTACATGCCTGGCTTTTGAACTTCTCACATGAAAAGGGATTTTGAAAGAAGCTTAGCAGATAGTGAGTGTAGCCAAGGCAACTCACAAAATGTGTCTGTGGGCAAGCAGATTTGCCTTCAGACCATGATTAGCAAACAAAATAAAACAAACATTTAAAAGGTGGCATGCTTGAAAAATATCAAAACACAAAAGAATCAGAGGAAAAATATACATCTGAAGTGTACTTCATAATACAGAAATGTCATATAAACTTTTGTGGTATCTAACAATGTTTGCAACACGGAATTCTGCCAGTGTGTCAGTGGTGGACCTGACCAGCCGTCTGGAAAAACCTGCTAAATATGATGACATCAAAAAGGTGGTGAACCAGGCATTGGAGGGCCTCTTCAAGGATATCCTGGGCTACACTGAGCACCAGGCTGTCTCCTCCAACTTCCACAGCAACATCCACTCTTCCACCTTCAATGCTGGGGCTGGCATTGCTCTCAACGACCACTTTGTCAAGCTCATTTCCTGGTATGACAATGAATTTGGCTACACCAACAGGGTGGTGGACCTCATGGTCCACATGGCCTCCAAAAAGTAAGACCCCTGGACCACCAGCCCCAGCAAGAGCACGAGAGGAAGAGAGAGGCCCTCATTGCTGGGGAGTCCCTGCCACACTCAGTCCCCCACCACACTGAGAATCTCCCCTCCTCACAGTTTCCATGAAGACCCCCTGAAGATGGAGGGGCCTAGGGAATCCCACCTCGTCATGTACCATCAATAAAGCCCTTGTGCTCAGCCAATAATAATAATAATAATAATAATAATATAGGTATAAAGTATTACTGAAAAATGCTAAGAGAGTGGATGTTGTTTGTAGCACAAAATACAATTCTACTAGGTAATGTGTACATTAATTGGCTAGACTTAGTCATTTCACAATCTATAGATACAACCAAACCTTATGTTGTACATAATAAATGTGTATAATTTTATCGGTCAATTAAAAATCATAATAAATTTACTAATGGTAATATAATAAAGTAACATTTAAGCAGGACATTCAGCACTTATAATTTCTGTGTGTAAGTATCTAAAATTTTTCATCTTGAATGATACAGAGTTACCATGTCATACTGAATGACACAAAATATCTTCTGTATTCCTGATTTCCCTGTTATCTTAGTAATAGATCTAAACAGGTACAAGAGTGTCCCTGTTTCTTTCACCTAAATGAAACTTATTAAACACAGATAACATTACATACATGAAAAAAGAGAAAAAATACTAATATTGGGAAATGTAAAGAAGAGCTAGAAATAAGATATTAAAAGACCTTGTATTTTATTAAAAACTCTTGCAAATGAGGGACGGTCTAAAATTTTGAGTCTTCTAGTAGATCAAGTTACCAAGTGTATGGTCTGTAGTATGAAACTAACGAATTTCTAGGAAGAAGTGCTAATATACTCTCAACTAACTGCAAAAGATCATGTAGGATTCTCTCAAAGAGAACATTCTGTAATTCAATGTATATGTTTCCCATGTGAATTTCAATAATAAAAAATGTGGCAAGTTGCAAAGGGCTGTTTCTTATGTTCATCAGTAAAGACCTATAATCAGGCATAAAAAAGTATTCTATAGCAATTAAATATAATGTGGTCCTTCAATCTGTTGATTTGACTTCACCTAGGAATAAACTTTGAATTATCTGAAAAAGTAAATGCACTAAATATCCTTTGAGTAACCCTGACTGTATACTCTTTCTCTCAGAAGAGATTTTTGGTAAATATATATTTGATAAATACAATCCTTGATGAATAATGAGGGTGAAGCTCTCTTACTGGAACAAGACTGAAAACTTTTTGTCTGAAAATAAAGGCCACTTATTTTCCATACTCAAGTGATTTTTAAAATGTATTCCCAAGACATTTTTGAAAACTAATATATAGATGAAAAAACGAATTGATGTTTCAAAGGTATACTCACAGTAGCATGGTTAACAACTACAACTATGACAAAAAACAACAAACAAACAAACAAAAAACAAACCCATAAACACACAAAGGAAAGAAAAGAAATACTAAAAGCATCAATGGAACCCAGCAAAGCTACTTTTGGAATAGCTTGCCGAATAAACATCTTGTGACGTTTATGCTGGTGAAGTTTATTATTGTATAAGACTTCAATTGATTTCAATCCAAATCAAATATAGATTTAAAATATTTGATGAAATATATGCCTATGTTATAGATAATGTCTGCTTATTTATTTTCCAATTTAAGCATAACTATTAATAAATTTTAAAACAATTTTAACATGACTTTGACCTGTAATGAACAACTACAGAACCTGAAAGATGATTAAAGATTCAGTAGTAGCATAAGTAATATTTGTGGTAAAATACTGACTTAAAAATAATGTAAACTACATTAAAGCTATTTAAATAGGACATGGGAGTCGGGGAAGACACAAGGTCTAAATACTTTTCAATATTTTGTCTTACAGAAATATTTTTATATTGAAATAATTATATTTAAATTTAGATTTTGTGATTAAAGTTAATTTAAAGTTATGAACTATAAAACCACCATAGGAAAGAGGATAATGTTTCGATAGTTACTTGTTAATGTCACAGTTTATAAAATAAAAAGTAACCCACAGTATAGGATTTCTCACATTTACAAAGTGTCAAGTGTTTACTTCTTTATCAATATCGCCTACATTTTCATTATTTAACATCTTTGCCCAGTTCCCACTGTAATCAAGTGGACTTCCATGCAGGCAAGTTAGTGCCCAGCTTAGTTTGAGGTTAAATGTAAAAAGCTTTGACGGTTTCAGTTCTCAGAGTTCTCTTGCAGATGCCTTTGTTCTGACCTTTCACCCACCCACTAAAAATTTGGAATTATCCATGCTAATCCTGGAATTCTGGTCATTAAAAGAAAAAAAATTGTGTATATCATTCTCTGCATCAATTTCAAAAGTTATTCTTCACACCAATATTTAGAGATGCAGTTGAAGCTTAAAAATATTCAATTGGGAATATAATTTTATAAAAATATAGCATTCTAAAAGGAATCGAGAATCATGTAAAATTTAACCTATTTTTACAGATCTATAAGCCCATATAAAATATTTAGTTTTCTGTGTACATTCCCTTATCTATTTAATGACACCGTATTGCGCTTATTTTGTCTTTTTCCTTCATTAGCCTATATAGTCTTCATGAGAGTAAATGAAATGAATCATGTCTTAAATATCGACTTCTATTGTTATTTTGAATCTTCCTAAGGGTATAGATCAAGGTTTATTCATTCTTACCTTACCTTCTGTTTTAGCATTTAAGACAGTTCATAGTAGACATTGGAAGATTGGTTAAATTGCTATTTAAATAACCTAGAATACAATTGTTTAAGTAATTTACCAACCTTTGCAAAGCTGAATTATAGTTGTGTATTCTGTCAGTATTACATAATATTAAGGTTCAGAGATGTGTTTTTTTCTTTATTCAGCTTTTCCTATATTCTAGAAAATTTCACCTTGTTCATAATCATTTCTTAGAAACTCTTGGTTTTTTTTGTTTGTTTTGTTTTTTTTTGTTTTAGATGGAGTCTTGCTCTGTCACCGGGCTGGAGTGCAGTGGCGCAATCTCGGCTCACTGCAACCTCTTCCTCCCAGTCTCGAGCTATTCCCCTGCCTCAGCCTCCCGAGTACCTGGGACTACCGGCACGTGCCACCATGCCTGGCAAATTTTTTTAAAAAATTTTTTATTTTAGTAGAGACGGGGTTTCACCATGTTGGCCAGAATGGTCTCGATCTCCTGACCTCGTGATCCGCCTGCCTCGGCCTCCCAAAATGCTGAGATTACAGGCAAGAGCCACCAGGCCCAGCTGATATTATGGACTAAATTGTGTCTGTCCCCAAATTAGATATTTAAGTTCTAACCCTCAATGTGGTTATATTCGGGCATGACACACTTAAAAAGTGATTATGATTAATGAAGTAATAAGTGCATATCCTTAATCTAATATGACTGATGTCTTCATAAGAAAAGGAAGAGATGTCAGGGATATGCAAACACCCCTGTGAAGATGCAATAAGAAGGTGACCGCCTGCAAATAGAGAAGAGAGGCCTGAGGAGAATCCACACCTGCCAACATCTTGATCTTGGACTTCCAGTTTCCAGAACTGTTAGAAAATAAATTTCAGTTGTCTAAGTCTTCTAGTCTACAGCTTTCATTATGGCAGCCCTTGCAAATTAATACAGTTAGTTTGGGCCAGCTCACAGAACTTAACTCTAAAGTGAAAGCTGGCGAAAAAATTTCAAAATTTTACAAATGAAATTTTTAAAATTATCTAATTTTAAACACTTCCTTATTTTTGAGCAGGCCATTTTTTCAAAGATAAAAGCAAAGAAATATATTTTAATTTACAGAAGAGCAACTTATGTTAACTGAAGAAAATGCTTACTGAATGTGAAGTTAAAGTAAAATGTGTTAAAAGAGACTTCCTTAAATTATTTTAGCTAGAAGCATAAATCTGCCTCTAAACATTCTATGATAGCATAATGAATATAAATAGCATATTATGCCATTATAAATAGCAGTTTTAAATGATATGATTAATAACTGTTAGTTCTGGAGCCATATGTTAATCTTTGTGGAAGCAGAAGCTGGCTCATATACTGACAACCTCTGTTTGCCCTACTAATAATTCAACCCCTAGTTGTATTGTCACATTGAACTACAAGTTCCTAACAGAAATTACTCCAGAATCTAGGAAATGAAACAGATGCTAAAATTTCAAAAAAGGCTTCAGAACAAGAACATTTAAAAAATCATTTTCATGTAGTGCTTAGAATAAATCGAATCTGCTGGTATTTCATGTGCTTAAGCGATCATAGCTTTCCCAGCCAGTGAGTATCTTTAAAAGAGAGGTTTCTGTCTTTCATATCACGTGTTATTTTGATTAAAGTAATCATTTAATAAACTAGATCTGGAAGAAGTCAAAGTTCTTTTATAAGATTATGACATAATATTAATAATTAACATCTTAGAAAAATCTCTTATTTATTGAACCACTGTTGTTTTTCAAAGAATAAGGAAAACATTATGATAAACCTCATTAAAGGTATACTTTATATAGTCTAATAGTTATAATTATATTTCTTCTTCTTCTGTATTTTTTTCAAAAGAAATTTTTTTTTAAGTTTTTTAAAAGAACACATTAAAGCCAGTTATAAATTCTTGTCCACTACTGCCAGGAAAAACAATAAATCAATACGGCCTCATGCAACTTATTTGGAAGTCCAAAATCAATGGTAAATATTATAATATGAATTTACATTTCAGAAAAATATATGTTCAAGTACATTGTGAGTTAAAAAAAGAATTTTGAAATATGCATGTAAGAGATGTACTCTTCTGAGAGTAGAGGTGTGGGGAAGGCTAGGTTCAGAACAGAGGAAGAAAGTAAATTTTTAATATCTAGTCTTGGTTTGTTTACACACAAATACAGTAATAATCCACGTCTAGAGTTTTATTTTCCAATAGATTTAACATATCTGAATATTGGATACTTTGCGTGAGTTTTGTGAAAAGATTGAGTTAAAGATTTCAACGCCATTTGAGAATTTCCTTTGAACACACTAACGGGTATCTGTGAATACTGGCTTATTATATCATGGCTGATTTATAAGAATTTACATGTTGCCTTTCTTAGCTGGAACTGTATGTGCCAGGAATAGGTTAATCCTTAGGGTTACATAGATCAGCAGCAAGACTTCCCATGTGGAAGTAGCTATATTCATCTTTCCCATCTGAAAATAACTTTATTAGAAAATATCACATATCTTCTGACTGCCAGGTGACTCATAGGAAAGTACAAGATACCTGAAATCAGCTACATAATCCTATAGTTCATGCACTATTTTCAAACACTTTGAAACTTACTGTTGGTAAGTAAATGTTTATCTGAATTATATCTAAATCATCTCTTCCATAATTACTCTTGTGATTGAAACTTTGTTAGGCCTCAGAAGCCTCGGGATATCAAAATAACTCATAAATTCCTATACCTCAGAACATCTGCACCTCAGAACATGAGACTTCCAGCATCCTGGAAAGTTCAAGGCGTTTCTTAACCTCTCTAAAGGGATGGTCTGCCAGCCAGTCTCTTTCATAGGACCACCATAGATCATTCTTTCTCTAACATTCTGACTTAATTTGTCCATGACTTCTGCCTTTATAGTCAACTGGAGTGCCTTTACTCTGGCTACTATGTACTATTTTATGTTGACACTATCTCCTGATGCTCTCAAAGTCATCATCTCTTGGGGTGCCAGAGTCCTGCTACATTCTCGGCACAACTGGTGAAAAATGGCCTTCAAGTTTACCCTATGCTGTGCTGCCATCTGGGCCCTATAGCAGCACAATTCCTGTCAAGAGTTTTATTAACTCCCTCATGAAAACACCATTTTCATATTCAGCTCTCTAGAAGCTCCAAACCAGTTCAGTGTCCAGTAAGCATAGACACCATGCCACCCTTTGAGCCTTTACATTCTCATTGTCACAAATTGGGTCTCCCAAACAAAAGAAAACCATCCAACTTTCTTTGTCCTTCTTCCACAAAATTCAGTGCTTCTTGGCACATTATTTCAAGCATACAGATGACAGCAGGAGTGTAGTAGGAAGTGGACAAAAGGAAGGATATTTAGACCAAGTATTTTATCCTGGTTCCACCGTATGAATAAAAGGAAAGTCGACATTGTCAGGAATTCACTGATGCGGTGTTAAAAAATCTATTACCAAAAGATCAAAGGTAGATAGCAGGAAATAAGATAAAGGACTGACACCCAATTGTATCCACAGGTCAAGTGTTTTTATTACCAAAATTCCAATTAAAAAATTAGTGTTTCTAGAAAATAGATACTTATATCTGGGTTCAGGCAGATTAAAAAATCAATGAGTTTTAAAAATTGCATTTAATGAACAGAGTGCTTTATGTTTTTTTGTTTGCTTTACTAATGTGCCAGTTTGATGTCCCTGATAACAAGTCCAGCTTGATAGCCCTGCTAACAAATCCAGCTTCATCTAGTACAATAGAATATATTTTTTCTCAATTCTTTTCCATTTACTATCTGCTCAGTTTCTTAAGTTAGAAAATGACTTGACTAATTCAATGGACAATGGATTGGATATGAATCTAAAATGAGGCAGTTTCCTGAAGCCCAGACTTAACTGTATGCGACTTTTTTGCTTTGGGGCATTGTGAAACAGAAGATTTCTCAAATTTGTCTAATAATAGTGAGGCTCTTATAGTAAATATCACAGAATGCTTTGTTAAATTTGAAGTTCAACATATAAGAACATGTAGAACATGTCCAGAAGAACACATTAATGTCCAGAAGACCCTACCTAATCTTGTCTCCTAAAGTTATCAGCAACATGCTGATATCTTTATATCTGATATCTTTATCAGCATGTTGCTGATAAATTTAAGAGACAAGATTAGGTAGTTTGTGGACATTTTATGGAATAGTCAATACAAATCTATTGAAGAGAAATGGTATAATTCTGGTTGTGACACTAGATTACTATTCTGTTTCTTTTAATTTTCTTGCTTCTCAATTTTTAATCTAAAATATGAGGGAGGTGTATTAAAAAGATAAAAGGATCTTTGTAATCCTAAGAAGCTATGAAGATAGTCTATTAGAAGATTTAAATATAGGGATTTTGAAAGCTTGTGTTCAGATATGGCATTAAAGTAATAAAGTTCCAATAGAGAAAAGGAATTACAATTCACATTACAATATTTAGATAGGACTGTAAGAAAAATAAATGGCTCTTCCTTATTTCACAATAAAAATTTCAGACGAATTTGACCTTCAAAGATATAAGTCTGAACAATAATAATAGAATATAATAGAAAAATTGTTCTGACTGCAAAGAAATAGACCTTTCCCAACAGTCACTTCAAAATGCAAACCAGAATGTATGGTCTATATTGTTTTTAATTTAATGTATCTATGTTAACAAGCATACTTCTTCCTCTTCATTTTCATTGCATAAATTTTTACTTGGAATGCTTTTGAAGCGAAACTAATGTGCTTCAAATTTACTTGTATGTATGTTTTTTTCACCAACTGTACATATGACTGTAATTTCCCACCAAATATGGTATCAAATATGTAGAATCTGAGATGTTATAAAAGCATTCAAAATCATATTTTCCTCATAAAGAAAACACAAAATTGACCTTAATAGGATATTGTTGAGGAATATTTTAATTATCTGGCTATAAAGATAAATTCTACGGTTTCCTAGGATTTAAAAAACTTACTCTAAAGTATTTTGCATCTGTGTGTGTGTGTGTGACAGTGTTGGAAGTGACAGGGAAACCTATGTCCTATGTGTCAAGGTATTGTTTTCTGGATCATTTATTGACATATCTGAAGGCTTGGGAAAAAATTTAGGATAAATAGAGAATAATGAACTTTTTCAGAAATAACTAAGCTTACTCCATGCAATAGAATCCCAAATGATTTGAAGTTAGACTTTATTATCAGTTATACAGTAAATGTGATAAATAAGTTCACCCTGTGAGATATAAAAAATAAAAAACTTCAGCATGACCATAATTTTTTTTTATAGATAAGGGGCTCTCATGCCTAAAGCCTGGTTAACAATAGCCACATCTGATTTCAAAATATAGATATGCCCAATGAGGTAGTTCTTTACATTGGGAATTGCTGGTTAGGTGTTGGTTACCCAATTTCTCTTATTTAAGGGTTAATAGATATTTGATGCCATATAGACAAAACATTGGAAGAAGTTTCAAATTCTATCTGGAGATAGGTGTCATATAAAACACCCTAAAAAAAAAAAAAAAAAAAAGAATGGTTTAAAAGGCTTGCTCGAGTTAACTAAAGATTGGCAGACCCATTCGCCAGGCTTATTGAAACAAGCTTTACCCTCCTTTAAATGCAGGGTCTGTTTCTCATTGGCAGGAATGTTTTAGATTCAGCATATTAAAAGCTGCAGATATTTGTGTTGGGTTTTCCTTTGTGAGATATCTACAGCAATGTGAGACAGCGAGTACATTTAGCCACAGGAGGAACTTCCCGTAAAATCATAGTAAATGACTGTGCTTTTCTTATAAGCCACACCCTTCCTAGGCATTTCTCAAATACTTTACATAGAAATTTGCTCACTTTAACAAAAATCAATAAATGCAACTAGCATTTCATTTGTTTTCATTAACTAGTAGAAATAGCAGTAATATATTGTTAATTGTATTAGCAGGACCCTATACCTTAATGCGACAAGTCAAAAGGCATCTGGCCATTCACAAGTATTGTGACTGATGGATTAATATCGACAAAAAAATTGGATAATCTTGGAAGAGCATAAAGATGTTCAGTTTACAAAGAGCTGGCTGAAAATTGAGAAGAACTGGCAGATTTGAAACCGTGACAGGTATAAATGAATTGTGGTATGGCCTAATTAACAATTTTACTTCATCATATTCATACTGGAGTCTACATAATTTGGGAAGAGGAAATATTTTGTCAAAATTGATATATCCCATAAAATATAACTAACATACTTTGCAAGGAAGCTTAAGGAAGGCCTGGGAGACAAAAAGGACAACAAATATAACAATAATAATATTTAAGTGCAATAAAGTTTTTATAATGTCATTTTTCTTAAAGTGGTTTTCTACATAGGGGAAATCAACACTGCATTGACTATTAGACTTAGTTTGGGGGTCTAATGGACTCTTCCTGAAATTTAGACTGAGGGATCAGATTATTAATGGTAGATCTAAATCTGTCTCAAGGAACAGTATTTGGACTCCAGTAAAACCTCTTCAGATACTCTCTGTTTAACTGATTGCTTGTTTCAAAGGTCGATTCATTTTGGAAAAAGATTATGGATTTTTCTCACATTTTATGACAACATAAATGTTGACAACTTATGTTTTTGTTAATGTATAATATTATTTTTTATCAAAAAAGCAAGCTATTTGCTAATAGTCATGTCACAAATATAATTATTATACATAGAATTATACATAGAATTACCCAGTTTCAATGGACCTTTCTTAACTTCCTGATAATTTATTATCCTTTAAAACACAAGAGAAACCCATTTGGTATCTTCCACCTATAGCTTGAAAGTCTTATATTTATTTGCTTATTAGTAGTACGTTTCCATTTGATACATATAATATCAGATTGCATTATTCTAGATCCAATTTTTCCTTCTGTAAGTGAAGTTTATGAGATAAGATTAGTTGTTCTAGTCACAAATGCATTGTACAATGAAAAGCATGACATTATAACTCACCATATTTTCATGATAAGAAAAAATTGTATGCATATTTATTGATAAACGTATTTTAAGTGTATTCCTTATAGTGGAGGAAATGCAATGATGAATGAAACACTCTAGTAAAGAGCAATGTGCTCCAAGTTTTTCTGTTGACACCTTGTGTAAAATAATTTTGAAAAAACATCACCCATTTCAACTGACAGATCAGTTGCAAAGCATGTAACTTTTGGCACATTTTAAATGTTGACATTCTAAACTATAACTGTTACATCATTTTAAAAAAATTCACAGTAAAACATAAATATAAAAGCAATTCAATATCTACCACATTCATTTAAAATAAATGAATGAGTTCTTCACAGCAGTTGGAAATGATAGATCATTTCTTTCTCTCCTTGAAATCATATCCCAGTCCACTATCCACCCTTCATCTTAAAGAATTTTATTCTATTAAAATGTATTTTTATATTTTAAATTATTTTTAGTGATACCGTGAAAGAGAGCCAGGAAAACTCATTATACAGAAAAAAAAGGGAATAAAGGTAGCAAGGAGCAAGAAAGAAGATAAAGTGACATAGAAATAGATCATTAGATGAGCAGGTAACACTTTAAAATTTGTGATGTTATAGTGTCTGTCTTTTTTTTTTTTTTTTTTGCAGATGTGTGCATTGGTGTGAAGTAAATCTCTTCCAATCTTCTCTCATGAAAATCTTTACCCTGCTCTAAAATTTTTGCAACAAAATTTGTACATAGATTAAAATTTTATTTTAAAAAAATCCTGTCCAAATGGCAGCAAATGAATGCTTTTAAAAAGTTCTTCCAGATTGCATTACCACCATAACTTTTATAAAAAATAATGGCAATAATTATCATGTTGATAATAATAGTAGCTAACACATCTGGAAGGCTTACTAAGTTTCAAGCACTAATCTATACATTACCTATTTATACCTCTACTTGTAGCTATCTATTTATATAGTGTCCACCAAATCTGGAAATACAAATGATATATAATAAATGATTCACTTATATATATTAGATTGTAATACTTTTAAAAAGTAATATTTGATTTTCTAGACTTTACGGTCACCTTACAACAATCATGTAAGGTAGGTACTATGATTAACCCAGCTTTACCAATGAGGGACCTGAAGCTCAGTCGGTTTATTAACTTTAACACATGATTAAAAATTGATTAATTCAAGGGTTGAATCATGCAGTCTGGCTTTAATGTTTACACTCAAGATCAAAATGCATTATTATAGACTTTGAGATATAATTTGATTCTTAATCCATCTTAAACACAAGTAAAATTTTATTTGCCCTATATTATTTAATGAGATGAAGAAGGGGGAAGCTGACATGTCCTTTTGAAAGGAGGCTTGGCAAACATCAATGTACCCACCATCCTCGTCCCCGTGTTTGTGGCCTAGGAGATCGTTACGCTTTGCAAAAATGCTCTCTAGTAAGATTCAGAATGGGTAATACAACACTTGTGTTTTTTGGTGTGGGGAGGGAGACGTAGGTAAAAGAGAAGAAGGAAGATTGTGAAGAGAGAAGTGGAAAAGGATAACTAGCTGGAAGCTTGTACCTTCGAAGTTTTCACTGGCAGATCAGTTTTAGGAAGGAGATCAAATCGAGTTTGAGGATTAGGAAATTGATTTCTGTAAAACAAGCTGTTTCTGCCTATGTGGTAAGAGTACGGATAACTCACTTCGTAGATCCTTGGTCTAGGGAAAGGAGTAACACATAGTAAATGGGGAAACTCAATTCTACCAAAAATGAAAATGTTGTTGCATTTGAGAACCATTATGGTGGGCAATGTAGTAAAAAAGATAAACAAGACACTTATCCTAATTTAATGTAAAACAAATTTGTAAAGAAAAAAATGATAACTAAAGAATTTCATGAAGGTAATATCATCACTGCATATAATATGCTTTCTACTAAATTTCAATGGCAGTTTATGTTTACCTACTTACATATTAAATAATTGCTATTACATTGGCATCATAATTCCTCTTATGAGAGGAACTGTTCTTTCTGATAAATTAAAAATCCACTTAGAGTAGAGCAGACTCTTGGTCATAAATGTTATCAGGTGCTCAAATGTCAGGGGAAGAAGTCTCCTCTCCATGAACCAAATTAGGAAATGCGTTACTTTTACTCGTGCAACAGAAGCTGGAAAATGAGTGACAAAAGGAAAGAATGGGTAAAGATAGAATAAAGTCAAAGAGATAGAGAGAGGTCAGAATAGATTATTGGGAGAAATAACTGACATCTAAAAATGGTCATTTATACTATTGATTTGAAGTTGTTTACATTGGTGGTATGTGAACCTCTCCCATATCTGCTACCGTGTAAATCTTTAGTGAAGTCTACTATCTGTGTGAGTGAAATTTTTTACAGAGATCGACAAATTACAGGATCAATGCAAGGCAGAACAACTTTATTCACTAAAGAAGAGTCTGATTAAGGGCAAATTAACAAGGACATTGCAGGGAAGCATATTCATATTCTACCATTTTACAGAAAGAATAATAATATGAAAATCTTTTAGTGATGAAGGAGTTACTGGTAGACTTTCATGGCACTTAAGATGAGACCCTCAAGGCACATGATCAAGTACGATTACCAATACTTACTTATTTAAGCCAGTGCCATATTTAGGTCCCAGCTTTATTTTGCTGCGGTACATGTAAGTTAACATAAATGACAAGTCACGCTGACCTCATTTGTTTGAATTTTAACTACTTTAATTGGAAACACTGGTGATTACACAAGAAAATGAGAATAAGTATTTTGTAAACATTCTGTTATAAAAATGAATGTTTTGAATCTTTAATTATGACTTGCAAGTCATTAATTGTGTCTCTCATACACATGGGAGTATACCTAATTTGAACTCTGAGCAATAGGACAGTGTGCTTTAAAATTTTAAAGAGATGATAAAATAATCATTCATAAAATTGATTTATTAAGCACACTTCAAAACACTATAAGTATAACTTTTCTGGAGTATTTTCATATAATTTACAAATACATTTTTTAGTTTATATGATATGTTAAATATTATTTCAATTTTAGCTGGATTAAAATTTAAATGCAAAAATTGAGCTATTAAATGATTACAAATTTATAAGTTAATATCTTTACTATTTTGGAGTCTGAAAGAACTTTCCACAAGATTACTAAACTTTACCAATAACTAGAAATAGATACTTCTGTTGCCAAAATTCAAACTAGCCAGAGACATTTCTCCTTATATTTGTTTATTTCCCACTTCTTACCCATCTGTCAAGTTTCAGTCAGCTGTATGATTATATAAATAAAACCATGCAAAAAAACAAACAAACAAACAAACAAACCCTTGTAGTTAGAGGAATTGAACTACTACAAATCACATAGCTGGTTACAAAGAACTTCAGATATTTTATTTTTAGCTCTTATCTTTAGGTCAGAGAGTTATAGGCAGCTATTTCAGAATCTTAAAGCCGGAATGGACCTGAGAAATCTTAAAGAAAAATCTTCTCATTTTAGAGACACAAATTAGGAGCTCAAGAGGCTTTTGTGATTTGCTTTATATTCCACGGCAGTGGTAGAAGAGCTAAGACCGGGAACCCCCTCTCCTAAGTCTCTGTTCGGTACTTCTTTTATTATGTTAAAATGGAAACATATATAATTCAAACTAATATGAGGGCAAACTGCAATCATAGTTCTCATTTACATTTTTAATTTCCATAAAGAAAATTTTTTTCTACCTCTGTCTTGCTGCAATTGAAGTGAATTTACACCTTAAACTGCACTATTAGAACAAAAAGCAACTCAAATGGCAGCCATTATCTTCTCACAGAAAATCTTTCCAATGCTCTACAAGTTCTGTGAGACCAGGCTAATGAAGAGAATGCACCTTTAAACTTGGACCTTTCATTTTCAGTTACTTCCAATGTATCTTCTTCAAACTCTCAAACAGATGTTATAATTTATAAGTTGAAAAACACACTTGGAAAAAATATAGTGTATTCCTCTCAGCATTCACATGAAGACATGACTGATACACACAGATAGTGGGAGGCCAAATCTAGTTCTTCCCTAGTAAGTGAATTTTCTCCCATCGTGCTCTCTTTCCTATGTTTCTTTATTAAGCAAACTTTGGGCCTTTTGAAAGTTGATCTGGTATTACTTCACATAAAAACCATCAGGAAGAAAAATCCAGCTGTCAGATATAAGTAGGCATTTTGAGCATTCAAACCTTGCTCTAAGGAACAGTGAGTCATGTGAAATGCAATGTGCAAAGGAAGCTGACACATGAAAGGACAGCACAACAATGATGAGTTCCCAAAGACATGCTGTGGGAGAAAGAACAATTATAGAGGATCTATTTTTGGGCCCAGCAGTATGAACTGGGAATTTTAAAATCACAGCTTAAGTACAGAAGGAGGAATGATGTCACCCAGTTTTAAATTTAAAAGAAAATAATTTAGTAGCCTTTAGTTTTAATTTAGGTTATTACCATTTATTATGATGATACATTATTGAATTGTCAAATTTCTGCAGTCTAAAAACAAGTTAATGCAGGACATTTAATTTTGTAGGAAAGGCAACTATGAGGTGTAATATTAATTGCATAATTAATATTTTATTTGCCATGGTACTATAATGCCAAACATAAATAACAAGACAAACACATCTGGAACAGTAGTCTTTCTGGAAGCACCAATGCCCCGAAAGCCTGTAGTTAATGCCCAGGATTGAAAATAAGACCTCAGAGTGGCCAGGGAGTTCTAAAAATAATATTTAGAGTCATTTAAAGTTTTTTCCTTTGCTTATAAATAAGATATCATCTTATGTTCCAAATATAAGAAAGTTTTACATCCATTCATAGGAATATAACAGTAACAATGTGAATAGAAAATAAAGAACTCTATAGAGAAAAGGAATTTAGTTCAAATGAGCAATTTAGCCCTATTTTATCATGTTAAACACAATTTTTGGTATATATCCATATAATTATGGTTATAATATGTTTTATATAGTACATATACATATATGAGGTCTGTGGCTAATTTTACAAAATAACTAATATTAATAAATCTACTAGGACACATTCAAATTAATTTGACACTCCCGGTAGTCTGGCCAAGAGAACAGCAATGTGGACACTAAGTCCACTGCCAAGGTCCCAAGGAAATAATTTTGTAAGTGTGACAGATGTCCATAATTCCATCTTTATCAGTATTTTGTTAGATTGCCTTTCAAGATTCTCTTTTATTCTAAAGTTAACCATATACCTTTCTGTGAAATATTTCTTACTATTGTTAATATGGTCTTATTATCCTCAACTTTACCAGAAATCCTACATGTACTTTCATTAGGTCATGAATGTTCTTTTGTAATATATGCAATACCTGAAAGTAGGGCCATCCAAAGTTTTGACAGCTGGTAGCACAAGTGGTTGGTGTATCATCGTAGGACCCTAGATGACAAGAGAACATTTCTGTGAATTTGGTAATATTATGAGTGGATAGTGGGATTTCTCGGAATTTAACTTCAAGTTAAATACTAGTGTGTTTCTTTGTTAAAACCATAAACATACATATTTCAAAGGATACTTTTCAATGGAAAGTTGGGAGGAGACATACCAGGTATACTGAGGTTGTCACCATCTAGCCTGAAAGTAATCAGTAACTTTGTTTTTGGCATCGTATGTCCTAAGAATGGGAAATCCAGTGGGCACAAACATGGAGGCAGATAGTGCCTGTTGTTTAAGGTCTTGGCCCTAGGAAGATGTGTAATCTATGTTTGCATGGTTCTGGTCTGCGGGCTGGGGATATGGTAGTCACTGCTCTCGTGGAGCTTATATTATAAGGAGAATAAAAGAGAAACAAATAAATATAAAAATGTCCAGTGTTGAAAAGTGGCATGAAGGACAGTAAAGCAAGCTAAGGGAGAATAGGGAGAAATGTATGATGGTGGTATACCAGATAGAATAGTCATAAAAAGTGTCTGTGAAGAGACATTTGAGCAGTAGACCCGTAGTAAGGGAGCACACTACCCTTAACGTTCGGGAGAACAGTTGCTTTTAGAAGAAAGGATGATTGAGCCAATGGTTCTAAGGCAGGAATAACTTGGCTAGTTTAAAGTACAGAAAAAGAGTCAATACAGTCATAGTGGAGTGAATGAGGGCAAAAAGCATTCAAGAACTTGGTCAAAGAGGGAACCGGAGGCCAGATCTTGTCAGTAATAAGTTTTAACTCTCTATAAACATAGGATGTTACTAACAAGTTAAATTCATTCCCTGTCAAACAAATATTGAAGTTACATAAATGTAGTTTACATACATCCTTTCAGGCTCAAACTAATGTTGAAAGCAAGGCACAGCTAGTTTACCTTGCTTTGCGTTTATACACTGTTTGAATTTCAAGAACTTGAAAAATGTCACAATTGCATTTT
The DNA here is from genome assembly GCF_009764315.1 of Trachypithecus francoisi. NCBI lineage: Eukaryota > Metazoa > Chordata > Mammalia > Primates > Cercopithecidae > Trachypithecus > Trachypithecus francoisi. The sequence continues at coordinate 54,323,308 of NW_022681458.1, read as the reverse complement.
GTGAATTATTTATCTCAATTAACTCATACTGACATTTGAAAGGCTTTTAATGACCTTGTGCTTATGGAGCATCAATTTTCTACTAGACCTAACAATAATCAGATCTATTGCCAATAATTTCTTTAAAGTCAATAGAGACGTTTATGTAAACCCTCAAAAATATTCAGAAAGCTTATTATTAAAAGTAATCTCTGCAATTGAATCTTTTGTAAACCAAAAAACACTTCCAATTATTTTAAAAAATTACCTTGTAAATGTTTACACCTTCATGTGTTTTAATAACATATTATATATCACTAAAATTGATTACTATAATTAGAATCATGTGGTCGTATTAATTAGATGTCTATTTGTACATTATCAAAAAGTCTGCATATGCAGTTAACACACTGCATAAAGATGTTTCAGTCAAAGATGGTCCACGTATATGACTGTGGTACCATAAGATTTTCATACAGTATTTTTTACTGTACTTTCTATATTTTGGTGTGTTTAAGTACACAAAGACTTACCAGTGTGTCACAGTGGCCTACAATATTTAGTACAATAATATAGATTTGCAGTCTAGGAGCATTAAGCTTCACCACACAGCCCAGGTTTGTAGCAGGCTATCCCATCTAGGTTTCTGTAAGTACCCTCTGTAATGTTCACACAGGGACAAACTCACCTAATGACACATTTCTCAGGACATATCCCAATCCTTAAATGACACCTGACTATATTTAGATTCTAGATTTCCAAAAGCTATTTCAGAAAAAATAAAAGTTATTAGTCTCGACCTTTATTGGCATACATATGGAATTCAGCAGGTTCAAGGTTGAAGTTTACTTTTAGTATTTTCCCAACTTGCCAGAAAATACTACTAGAAGTAGAAATACTCAGAAGCATTATTTTTTTTTCTGCATGGTTCTTTTTTCATCCCAGTCAAAAATGCTATGAAAGACTCTTTCCTGCTTTTTGGTGTTTGGGACATGTAAATGGTCACTTCTGGCTATCAGAAAATTTATTGATGAGTTAATTTTTATTAATAAACATGTTGCATATATTAATAAAATTACAATGTATATGTGAACATATACTTACTACCTCTTCTGAAAAATATCAGTTATCTGTGATATCAAATTATGTGCTAAAATAGGTTAAAATTCAAGAAGAAAGGATAAAAACAAAACATTTTTAAGCCCCAGTGTAAAAGATAAAAATATCTAGAGAAAACTCAAAAGAAAGAGCTAATTTTGTTCAAGTAGCAAAACTGGTGAAATGGTTGGACAATAAAATCCTAATCAACTAAATCTGGAAAACACAGAAAAGTAATACAGCAAATAGGGATAATACCTAGACTTTCTTGATATGATGTTGCCATGGTGAAATATAACAACTTAGCTGAAGAAAAAAATACATAAACCTAAGTATATTTATGAAGAGAAATCAGAACCTTGAAGAAATATACTAGTTAAATTCAGCTGATGGCTATAAAGGCAATCAAGTGAATTAAAAAATGAGGAATTACGTGAAAAACACAAACTTCAATGCTTTCTATGATGTTTTGATGTGCAAGAAGTAATTTTTTACAATAGGTAGAAAGAGACATAATCACTCTCAGGAGATATGCAAGCTTCATAAATTATTGTAAATGTGCAACCAGCTTTTAAAAAAGAACACATAAACACCCCTGAATAGAATTATTCATTTTCCTCCTCTCTTTATTTTTCAAAGGAGATTTTGATAGATATCAGATAGTTTTTGAATAAAGAGAAATAGAAAGTTAGAGCTGTGATTCAAGACATTTTCTATCTCTGTTCTTGTTCATGATGAGAAATGTTATTCATACATATCCAATTTTAAAAGCAATAAAACATATTTTTCCTTTCCCTGGACCATCTAACCAAAGAGAGATAGTTAATCCTTCTCTTAAATAGTTAAAAGCACAAAGTGACTTAATTATAATCCTGCAATATTAAGTCACTGCCATTCAATTAGAAACAAATGTTTCAGAGGAAAATTTTAATTCATTTAGCTTACAAATTCATTGTGACTCATAATAAGGAAAATGCAGATTAAAACCACAATGAGATACTATGCTACACTCAACCGACTAGCAATAATTAAAAAGTTTGACAATAATACACAGCATTAGAAAAGATATGATGCAATGGAAACCTCATATACTCTTGGTGGGAGTATAAATTGGCATAAGCATTTTAAATTGCTAGGATCCTGAAATCTCACTGAAAAATATATCCTCAAAAAAACATGGACATATGTGTACCAGGAGATATGTTAACAAAATGTTCATAGCCTCATTGTTTGTAATAGCAAAACTGTGGAAGCAATCCAGATGTTCCTCAGCAGGAAAAAGGATAAATACATTGTGTTACATTCATACAATGGAACACTGTAATAGTGAAAGGAAAGAACCACAGCTATACCCATTAACAATGATTTATCTCAAGAACATAATGCCGAATGGAAAAAGCAAGTCTTCAAAGAATGCATTCAAGATAATTCCAGTTTCATTAAAGTAAAAATAAAAACAGAAAAATAACGTAAAAGTTTGCCCAGAAACCATATGTGGTAAAGTTGTAAAGTAAAACAAGGAAATGATTAGTACAAGCTTAGGGTAAAGGTTTACTTCTGAGGATGTCCATGTGAGTCAATCAGGGAAGAACATGATGGACAATCTTGGGTCTAAGTATACAGGAGTTTATTTATTTAAACAGTATATGTGTATGAGTTAGACTGTCCTTTATTTTGCTATAAAGAAATACCTGAGGCTGGGTAATCTATAAAGAAAATAGGTTTAATTGGCTCACAGTTCTGCAGGCTGTATAAGCATGGCTCCAGCGTCTGTTTCTGGTAGAGCCTCAGGAAGTCTACATTCACGACAAAAGGGGAGCTGACATATCCTCATATCTCGTGGAGACAGAGGGAGCAAGAGAGGGAGCAGAAAGGTCCTATACTCTTTTAAACAACCAGACTTTGTGTGAACTAACATAGCGAGAACTCACTTATTACCAAGGGGAAGGTGCTAGGTCATTCATGATTCAATCTCCTTCCACCAGGCCCCACCTCCAACACTGGGAATCACATTTCAACATTCAACCTTCATACAAGATTTGGAGGGGACAAACATCCAGACTATATCAGTATGGTATACATAACATTCTACATACGAAACTACATTCTACATTCTACATCTAACATTTCTACATAAGAAAATTAAGAAAATTTCTTAATTATAAAGGTTTTTGTAGAAAAGTATGCAGAGCAGAATTCCCTCCTATGGAATGATGTATTTGTTATGAATCTACGGATCAGCATATATGAAATGCAATTTATTAGGGAAAGGTCAAGGGATCTGGGTGGGAGATGGAGCTGCCTTATACAGTACTGATCCTATCTGAAAGTTTATTATGTGATTTAAATGTACAAATTCTATTTGATTTCAAGTTAAATTCTTATATATACAAAGGAATTTTGGAACAGCAATGATTTCTAAGCCTTAAATCAAGGGGTGTGTGTGTGTGTGTGTGTGTGTGTGTGTGTGTGTTTACCCCTGAATCTGATGAAGGTGAAAAGGGTCTACAAATTTGTAATTTGGATTATTACCAAGTTCCTAAGATTTTTAAGTTAGAATGATTCAGACAGGAAAAATGTGCCACCAAGTCACAGAACTAATCATTCTCAGCCCAGAATTAAAATGGGAAGTATTACATACTTCTTGTTATTTATGGGTAGTTCAGTATACATTTATAGTTATTGTTTAGTTATTTGTGAAGACAACCACTTGATTTAAACATGTGTCCTATGTACTGACTTATTTTGTTATTGTAAGTTTGACTCTATCGTGTTATTATGCCTTATTCACACAACATCCAAAATACAGAAAAGAGAACACTATCTCAGGAAACACATGCATCACTTAAGTATCATCTCCATCTGTCTGTTGAGCCATCCCAGACTAATTTGGTAGGTTCAGAATAAGCAGAGAGATTTTCACTTTACCAAACAGCACTGCTGCTTTAAATGTGGTATGACCAATGTAGCCCAACATGTTGAGGTCCTGAGAGACTGAGACAGATTTTATGACCCCTCCACTTAAAAGCAGAGTAATTATCTTGACCAATTGGGTTCAATCCTGAAACGCAAGTCAGTTATTACCACCCAGGAGGTGGTATTTACTTTTCACAATTTTTAAAATAAATACTTTTCAGCTCTTATCAGAAGTAATAACCCCGAGGCTTAACACTCACCATGCCCCAATCGAAAAGGCAGATTAAAGGTTTACCATCCAAAATTTTAGACTAAGCATCTGGAAGATATTTTCATGTCAACTAAAAATGGTACCCACTGAAGTGCCCATTGTCCATGGCCATGTAGACAAAGCATCTCATCTTAATTTATGTGATTCAGCACTGGATTTTTATAATGTAACAAATTACAAATCTAGCTAAACAAATGTCTTATTGGACTAATTTATCTTCTTTTACAGCCTCTCCTTTTATCTTCTCTTTCTTTTCCTGTCTTTATTCTGTTTGCTCCCCTTTTCTTTTAAGGTTTCTCTTGCTTTCAAATTTCAAACCTCCCCCTGATCTTTTAACTTGGTGAGCAATAGTTACTAAGTTAATATTGTTTTTACAGTCATATATTTCTGTTCTTTAGATGCGAAGTTTTTTGGTTACACTCTGTTCTGGTTGGCTTTTCACTCTTTAATCTTGTTCCTTTCATTTCAAATTTCACCAGCTTTTGGGTCAATCTCCCAAGACTTCATACTGCCATTTGTAAAAGCCACTGTCACCAGACCTGAAACAAAATGCATTGTTCTGGATTTACTCAAAAAGAACGAAGTTTAGGATGTGCGACATTTTAAAATGTTAAATTCAATTTTAAATACATATTCAAAACTGAGATACATATAGGCTGGGCACCGTGGCTCACACCTGTAATCCGAGAACTTTGGGATGCCAAGGCGGGCGGATCACGAGGTCAGGAGATCAAGACCATCCTGGCTAATACAGTGAAACCCAGTCACTACTAAAAATACAAAAAATTAGCTGGGCGTGGTGACGGGTGCCTGTAGTCCCAGCTACTCAGGAGGCTGAGGCAGGAGAATAGCGTGAACCCGGGAAGCGGAGCTTGCAGTGAGCTGAGATCCGGCCACTGCACTCCAGTCCCGGCGACAGAGCGAGACTCCGCCTCAAAAAAAAAAAAAAAAAAATCAAAAATCAACAACAAAAAACACTGGGTTACATATAAACCTGGAGAGCACATCTACTTTAGAAACATCTGAAGTGAATAATTAGTTAGCAATAGGAATTAATTAAAACAGGATTTATCAGAGAAGTCTTAATAACATTTGTTTGTAAACATCATGAATTATAAAATTGTTTTAAGGTTATATTTCATGCTGTAGACTAGCCGGTTATGTCACTGGTGTTACCATCAATCTCTGGAATAGACATGCTTAACACAGTCAAGGCAATCCAACATACAGAGAGCTAAAACAAAAACAAAAACAAAAAAAAAGCTACTAAAAAAGTTTGATTTTTATACATACCCTAAAATCCACTCTGCAATACAGAGTACATTGTAATAATTAGCAAAACTATTTAAAATTTATAGAAATGTTTTTATATCTAATTTAGGATCAAACAATTATTCAGACTTCAAAATAACCTTAATTCAATCTACAAGTAGTATTTTGTCAGAAAAGGCTCTCAAGGATATTTGGTGTCCCCACTGAATCTAGATGAGAGTGAACAAGTATTTTGGCACAGCCTTTTTCTAAACAAGAATGTTGGGAGTAACCATTTGTTATTGCAGGGACCAGTGCTAGCTTGAGAAAGGGTGACATGCCTGCTTACTGTGAAAAATTAGTCATCTTTGCACTCAAACTTTAAGAGCAAAGTATACAAATTCAAATTTCTTTCAAGGCTTTTATTTATGTAGAGTTTATCTTAAATGCCTTTTACATTATTTCATCAAGCCTATTCAGATTAGAAATTTCCACTGTCTTGTCTTTTTAAAGACAGCCCTGTTTTATTTATTTATTTATTTTTCTATTTTAAGCTCCTTAGGATAAAGAATATGTGTTGCAGAATACTGAGTTATCTTGCCATATATAAACTTACCAGAAACAAACTGACTAATTTTAAAAACAAAATATAGCTTTTTAAAGGACATGCTTATCTGTATGTTTTGTAATAATAACTTTATCAAAAATATGCTGTTTGATAATGACTATATCAAATAAAGTCAGAAAGTTTAGGGCTAAGAGTTAAGAAACAGGATAGGTTGGTTGTAAGAAGAAGCAATTTGACAATTTTAAAAAATGTTTTGTGTGATAGTTCGTCTAAGACAGAGAGTTATTTAATCCAAACCAGTGTGTTGCTTATGGTTTAAAATCCAGTCAGTAGTGTGATAAGAGAATATGTAGAAACACAGTAAAATTACAACTTTGACACATTTTATATACATATTTTATCTGAATACTATGGATGTATGTTGACAATTAGTATTTTTCTCAAAGTAAAGTTATTGTTTTACTGAATGACATATATATTTGAACTCAGAAGAAAGAAAACCTTAATAGTGGTATTTCTAGGTAAATGAATAAATTAGAATTCTGCTTTAAAAGAAAACAATAAAGTTAACACTGAATCTCAAACAAATGGGGAATCTAAATAGAAAATAAAATATGTATTCTTATAATATGAGTTGTGTCCATTCAGAAGATAACTTGTGTAAAGATTCATAATGAGGCTTTCAAATAAATTATGATTTATTTAATCACAAATATGTATTTCAATTTATAAAATAGTCCTTTGGCTGTAAGTTTAGAAAACTTCCGTAACCATACAATGATGTAAGGTCATTGACAGTTGGCATTATTTTTGAGTTACCTGTATTTATACATCAACACTGAAAAGCTTAATAAATTACAGACTAACAAACATGTAACTCACTGTTTACCAAACAGATGTAAAACTTTATGGCAATTAAACAGAATTTGCATTATGCTATAGATGTTTTCAGAAAAGATTACTTTTCTTTCCTTCAATTTCATTGCTAAGTTTTTTTGTGTGTGTTTTTTGTTTGTTTGTTTGTTTTTTCCCTCCTTGTATAGGCTCTTTACTGCTATTGTCCAGAAAGGCAATAAGTAACGGAATAAGGCTTTTGTTGGGAGGCAAGAGTTGGCAAATCAGCCAGTTTCAACAAGAATTCTGCCAGTTTTAGCCATTGTGTGGCCATTTGGGGAAAGGCTTCAACATTTTATGTTAAAATACTGAGTTATCTTCTCATTTACCCTAATTTGAAAGGTCATTCCCTGGAATTTAGTAAAATCTGAACATTAAGTATATTACAGGAAGCATCTTCTAACTTTTTTCCTTTCAAAGTCAGTGAAGGAACACATATTAGGTTGAAGTAAGAATAAAAAAATGAAAATTAATTTTTGAATATTTTCTTTTTGGAAATATACAGTGATTCTAACACCTTCAGTATTTTTACTCCAGCATCTCTTGAATAATATATAAACTCACAGGAAGCCAATATCCAGTTTCCTGTGAATTAGACTCTAGCATAAAGAAACATTCATTAATTTATTCATTTATTCATTTAAATATTTAGTAAACAGTTTTGGGGCACCTAATATACAGCACTTATCTAGGTGCTTCATATATATTAGTGAAATGAAAATCAGGCAGAAATCCTTGCACTGCAGCTTACATGTTAGTGGGTGGATGGAAAATAAAAAATAACAGCAAGGTTGGGTATGGTGGCTCACACCTGTAATCCCAGCACTTTGGGAGGTCAAGGTGGGCGGATCACTTGAGGCCAGAAATTTGAGACCAGTCTGGCCAACATGGCGAAACCCCGCCTCTACTAAAAATACAAAAATTAGCTGGATGTGGTAATGCTGAGGTAGGAGAATCGCTCAAACCTGGGAGGCAGAGGTTGCAGTGAGCCAAGATCATACCCCTGCACTCCAGCCTGGGCAAGAGAGCAAGACTATTCAAATAACTAAATAAATACAAAACAAAACAAAAGAAAACAAAAAAACAGTAAATATGTAAATTATGGTAGATTGGTGCAAGATGATTAGTATTACAAGAAAAAAGGACAAACTAAACTAGATGAAGAACAAAAGAAGTCTGTGGTGGTATAGATGTAGGTTGATTTTAAATAATTATCCATGTAAGCTCTTTAGAAGAGTTCACATTGGAGCAAGATTGCAGGGTGGTGAGGGACTTAGGTATATGGATATCTGAGAGAAGAACATTTTATGCTAATTGAAAGAAACCCATAAGTAATTCTTAATTCTCCTTTAGAAAATGTGTATATCTTTCTTTAAATCTGTGCCAATTGAAATCAGAAGTACTGGCAATAAGTAAACTTGTCTAGAGGTGAAGGACTTGATAAATGGAAGAAGAGACATTTAAATCTGGAATACAAGCTCTATAGGTCCATAAGTAAGGAAGATAGCACTCTTTTCATATTCAGATGCTAATGTGATGCTTATGTAATGTAGAGCAAAAGACAAATAAACTTAGAAATTATTAAAATAAATACTCCTTCATACTATTATGAGATTATTATATTACTATTATAATCTTATATCAATGAAATTATATGATGTACAATGATCTTTATTCCTTACCAAAAATTTAATTTCATTGCAAATAGTTGTTAAACTGGAATGGATATACTGTTATAACTGATGTCCCTATACATATTAGGTTGAACTAAAATGTCCAGACGAATAAAAAAGCATGTCTGTTATAAAGACTGTTTCCCTTCCATGATGATAATATCACGCAACTATTTCTGTAAGGAAAATGTAGACCAGAATGTAGGACAAGCCTTTAAGTCTAAACTATTTTGAGTAATTAGGGGTAGAACGTTGTCAGAGTGTAAACATCTAACATCTTCTATTTCTTTTAAAAAAGCACATGCCATTTCAAGACCTACACCATAGTTAGATTTAATGAAACATTGAGATGGAGTCTCTCTTTTCTAAGTTAGGAATCCATTAACTAAATTTATTTAACTTATCCAGGCGTCTAGCTTAGGAAGCCACATGTCATATTTAAGGTTTTGAACATATGCAGTCTTTTATGGTACTGGAGTCAGGACAGTTGAGAACTTACTGAACGAACTTAGCTTTCAGGATTAGTATGAAAAGTTACACATTTAATGGATGTTTTTGAAGAATGCTTGTGTTATATCTAAACTCAAATATAAAGTCTTTGTTAATTTTGGTGTGTATTTACTTTGAAGGAAGTAGACTGGAATTTGGTTCATTAAATATAAACATATATTAATTTTATGATCAAAATGACTTTCACACTGATAACATGAAACATAGAACAGGAAATCCTTTTGGAAAGTGCATAATTAAGGAAGGTAGCTATTGTGAGAAATTCAATTAATTAAAAAATTAAACAATATTTAGGAAAATCATTATATGAATTTCACTCCTGCCAGGTTGTTCCAGGCCTTAATATTTGCTCATATCTCATTTGAAGGCCTTCCTATTCAAATTAATGAAGACAAATATTCATCAAATCTTTATTCTTAGGAATATCACTTTCTTTAACCATGGTATTTGCAATGGAATTAGACATAAAAAAATTTTTTTTTGCTGGGCGCGGTGGCTCAAGCCTGTAATCCCAGCACTTTGGGAGGCCGAGACGGGCAGATCACGAGGTAAGGAGATCGAGACCATCCCGGCTAACACGGTGAAACCCCGTCTCTACTAAAAAATACAAAAAACTAGCTGGGCGAGGTGGCGGGCCCCTGTAGTCCAGCTACTCGGGTGGCTGAGGCAGGAGAATGGCGTGAACCCGGGAGGCAGAGCTTGCAGTGAGCTGAGATCCCGCCACTGCACTCCAGCCTGGGCGACAGAGCGAGACTCCGTCTCAAAAAAAAAAAAAATTTTTTTTCAAAGTAGGAAAGGTAAAAATTATATTAGAAGCAATTGAAAGGGAGATATTTCAGAATATCTTAACCAAAGAAAACATAAAATTGCAAACACAGTGAATCTAGTTGTTGTTTATTTCAGGTTTTTTGATGTTTTGTCAATAACTGAAGGTTTGCTATGATAATAAATAGATACATATTTATTATATGTATTTGATTTATCTGATTTATCAGACATTAAAAGATCTGATTTATCAGGTTTTGTCATTTTAGAAAACACTCTAGTTAAGATATTGAGTCTTGATCTTGTGACAAGATGAAAAATAGAGTGACAGCCAGCAGTATGAATTAAGACTTTACACTTCGATTGGAACTGTCTTTACATAACATGGAAGTGGTGGTGTTGTTGTCCAGAGTAGGAGACCTGTCTTGCTGGCCTTTGACACCTAGCATAGGGCCAGGCACCTCATAAGTACTTCTTATAAGGTACTTTTATGGACCATATTGTTTAATCCTAGTATCCCCTAATAGAAATAAATGTATAGTCATATGCGTTAAAATATAAATATTCTTTGACAGAAATAAACTCTGGGATGAAAAAGCAGTCTGCTTTCTTCCCCCAAATGAAATATACTGCAATATTACCAGATTTCAATTTGTTTAGAGAAAGAGCAATTTTGGTATACAGGAAAATATGCTACTCTTGACCACCTGAGGCCAGAATGTAGCTATTGGGCATCTGGTTTGGAAAAAAGTGAATGTTAGACAGGCTAAGTGAGAAAACTTAGTGGAAGGAGAGGGATACCAAAAGGGAGATGGAAAATTGCCAACTGCAGATTGTACTTACTGTATAGTTTTTCCTAAAGCCCTGCAAGTCATGCCTTCTGTTTGCTGGGAAAACTCTTGGCCATTTGTTTCTGATGTCCATGTCTGTCTTTTGAATTCTGTCCCTTACTCCCTGATCTATAAAAGTATCTGAGGTGGCTTAAAAACATTACACACGCACACACACACACACACACACACATACACATACACACGTATATACACACATATATACACATACATATATATTTTTTACCTTATTTTATAAGAGTAACTGTCACATGAATTACCTGAGACACGGGTTTTTAAACTGAGAGTTGAAGAACTCTTAACATAGCTATCAAAAAAGAGATCCTATGAAACTCATGCAACTGTATGCAAAACGTGAGTCCCTTTGAATGTAGTTTGTTTGTTATTTATGGAAAAAAAGTTTTGGGTTTCATTACATTCTCAATGTGGGTCTTAATTTATAAAATATTGAATGATAAATTCTTAAAATGAATTATGTTAAACCAAAACCTAATTTTTTTTTGCCCTCCTGTTGCACAGGCACTCTATTTTTGAAATATAATAAATAAGAAAATACAAGTGTCTTCCATTAGGTGGAAGTTCCTATAATAAGAACTTTAAAAAAAATAGTCAAAAACAACTTGGAATCCTAAAAACTGAATTTATTGAATCCTTCTTAATGTTCTCATTTTGAGATCGTGGAGCTGCTATAATAGTCAAAACTAAAATTTTCTGACAGATGTCTACATTTATCTCTACTGTAGTATAGTCACACAAGTAGCAAATAAATTTGTATAAATAAGTTTACTTTTATTATCCTGTGTTAGAATAGATTCAGTTTGGATTTGGTGAATCATATCATTATTAAACTTTGCACAACTTTGGTAATGAGAAGTCTAGTAATAGATAATACACAATAGCATAATGAAATATTTAGGATTTAGATTCATAATATATTGAGGATAAAACCAGAGTTTTGTCAATGAGGATTGTGCAACTTTGGGTTTCATTGAGTTTCATGTGTAAAGAAACACAACAATTTTTGTTTAATATACCTTTTTAAATTGTTCATATGCAGGTATTTTTAAGTGCTCAAGTTCTATGGAGATAGTAATTATCAATATCAATTTTATTAGGTTCTGGCATGTATTGTACGATAGCAAAAGGATGATCACTCTAATACTGTAATTATAAATCACACTTGTTCACTCTTCCTGTCTTACAGATAGATTGCATTCTGTCTATCCATATGGATGTTGATTGTTTGGAATGAAATTTTGCATAGAAACAAATTATGTCCTCAGTCTCATTCACAACAGACTTAAGGTGAACATGAAAATTTATTAAATATGTACCAAATGCCAAGTGCTAAAAAATTTCCACGTGTTAACTCATGGATTACTTACAAAACCTTATAAAGTAGTATGATTATCACTTACACTTTATAGATGAGAAAGGGGAACTGATAAGTGGTAAATTTTGGGTTCATATGTGGATGGTCTAAATCCAAAGTGCATCACAGTGTACTTCTATAAATACCATATACCTACATTTCTAAAATAAATGCAGAATTTTTTCTTAATTTATAAAGTATATTTGTATATTTGTAGAAAAGACAGAAACAAATATATCATTAAAAGTAATATTTTAAAGACATTCAGATTGACTAATAAAACATTAAACTTGTTACTCTAATATTAAGTTTCCATTACTAAGTACAAAATAAAAATCACTGTTTTGTATTGATGACATTCTTTTCCCATGGTTTTAACCCTCTTTTTCTATTATAATGTTATTTATTGCTCTCTGATGCTTACCAAAATTTCTATTTTTCCTTCAAATTATCCTTGGAAGAAAGGCAAAATCGAGGTGCATATGCAAAATCTCTGCATAATCATTGGTCTCAGGTTAATTAGTAAACACCGTTCAAATTAACACTCATTTGTAAAATTTATGAATTCGGTCGTTGGATACAAGAAAAATTTATCTTCATTTTGGTTAATAAAACCAAACCTGTGTGCTCATGAATATGTATTGATCCTCCATGTGACTAGGCTGTAAGGAGATGGACACTTACAAACCATCTAGTTGCTATGTAACTAAATCATTGCAATTTAATATACCAAATGATATGCTCAAAATTTACTATAATTATATGAGAAACATAAATGAGCTTAAGTTAGCCTAAGTCTGAATAGAGAAATAACTACAGTTTTATGCAAAAGTTCGTGGCATATTAACATTTTTTAATTCAAAAAGATATGTTCTGTGTTAAGGGAAATAAGATTTGTCTGAAAATTGGGCTTCATTCAGCAACGTTAATAAAATATAAAACTATAGCCTCAATATCATAGCGGTTATTTATGTATTCATTTTGGCTTATGCTAGGTTGAACTGGGTTGGGATTTTTGTCTTTTTAATTTTTGGTAATGGAAAAAGTGTATAACACATTTAATTTGAACCATGAAAAAATTAAAAAATAAAACTTTTTTAACATTTCAAAAGTAAATACACTAGTTGGGCCATCTTTGCAAACAATAATATTTTGGTGTGTTAATTTTGAATAATACTGTCTCTTAAGTAAACAAATGAATTGAAGCAAAAATGGAAGAATTGTATTTTAGGAAAATATTTGCAACTTATTACCTGATAATAATTCTAGTAACCTAGGAAACAGAGACCCTAAATCAGTTCACAGGCAGTGATACTATTTTATATTTTTGTAAGAAGTAAGACCTTATTGTGTCCTTAAAAATGGACACATTTCTTCTTTTTTGTAATATAGCTTATTACAATTAAATTAATTTGATTTTAAGATTATTCAAATAAGGAAAAATGCAGAGATTAATTGACTTAATCTAATTCACATGGTCCATGTGAATAAATGGGAAAAGGATAGATCCATCTGGTTCGAATGCGGAGTTTATCTTGTATTTCTGGTAAGTTTTTATTTTCCACCTATTTGCATCATAATATTTTTGTATATTAAATGAGAAGATGTCTTGAAATAATTTGTAATCTAGTATGGTACATGTACTTTGTCAGAAAAATAGAACATACCTGAGAAATTGTGAATGTTTATAGTTTACCCATGGATTTGAAAACCAGATACAGATAAATGTTTTAAATAGCTGTGTACCATTTCTCTATCTTAAGCGTATTCTCCAAAATTCTGAGTGAGTCAAAACTAAGATACGTTACACACTTGACTCTCATAAGAGTGTCTTTCATTAACACCATTGCAATGATAGAGCTTGTGTTTATGGTTTAATAGCCTCTCTGAATGCCAAGCATAAGATACGCAGTAAAGCAAAAGATTTTAAATAATGTTTCTTGAACATATTTGTATTCTGAAAAGTTGGTACTGTAATCATGATATCTCCAAAACCAGAATTATTTGTTAAAGCTGTATTCAAGGTCATATGTAGAATATGAAATAAATTTTGTTTACTGAATACATTTTTGATCCTTTAAAGATTACTATTTTTTTCTATAAAGATCTAGAACAATCTTTTAAAATTAAGTTACTATCAAACTTCTGCCATGTAGATAAAATTAGTAACAAAATATTTTTACAATATTTCCAAATATGATCTAGTTAGAAATATGTAGTGATGCTATTAACTGAAATTCAGTTAGTCTTTATGTGTTTATCAAATAATTTGTCCACATTAATTTGTAAAGCAAATAAGGTAATCATTTTACCTTTATATTATTTTCAATTTTTTTAATTAAATTTTATTTCTGTTATGCATGAAAAAATAGTATAATATGTGCAGGTGAACGTAAATGTTCTTACAAATATGCTAAGTATTGACTTCACTTAAAATTCATACATGTTCGGAGTTACCAGTGAGAAAAGCATATACATCTTGCCCATTCATTTAAAACAATTTTCAAAGTTACAGACCCAGTATTATTTTTAAAAAGGTTTTTGTTATTCCAGTTTTTCAAAGTGAATGAACAGTTTCATATATTATAAAAATCTACATATTTTAACTTTTAGTATAATGCTTTGGTATGTAAGATAGAAAAAATCTTGTAACAATAACCGAAAACATTATCTCTTTAAGAAATAGAATATTTCAGGTAAAACATATTTTAGCTCACGTTATTCACATAATATTTCAATTCTGTGTTTCATTTTACTTATGTAGAATTGACTGTAGGCTCAATGCATTGATTTTATGATGCTACAAGGAAACATCATCTAGCAAAGTAAATTCATTTCTTTATGGCTAAAAGCATGCATTGATACTCTGACATTCTCTTATCATTAAAGAAAGCACATTTTGAACACAATAATATGAATTTTTATTTCAAACTTCCAGTTATGTCCTCAAAGATTTCCTTTGGCGAATGACCTTCAATGTTCATCGTCTAGTGTTTTTCAAAAGTATTTTTGGAAAACAAAGATTATAAACCATACTGTTAGTAAACTCATAAACATTTAATCAAATTATACAAGAAAATTATGGGTTTGGGGCTGGCAATTAAACAAAAATTAGGGAAGTTTGGAGAGTTTCTCATTATAAAATATGATCATAATATAATACCTCCTAAGAAAATAATCTGAATTTAAAATAATGTTGTTTTAATTTTTGTTACTAACCTATCGCATTGGGTTAGTAAATGTGTTGTTTCCACTTTCTCCTCCATTTATATAATGGCTAAAGTCTCATTCTAAAAACACTCTTCCCATTTCTACACATGTGTCAGGGAACTCAGTACAATTGAAGATTGAAAAGAGAGAGAAATCAGCCATGATACTTTTAAAGAATCACAAACCTAAGAATTAATTTAAATCTTCATTATGTTGAGGAATTTGTGGAAAAATTGAGTTGTAAATTACTGAGGAGTTACTCAGGATGTTTGTAGCCTACTATTAATGTGCCAGATATGAGTGATTAAGTACAGGATGCTTCCAATGCAGGACATCTTGGAAAGTATAATTTCATTTAGGTAAGAAAATGTATAACTTAAAAATTATATCTATCAATGTCATTTAAAATTTGACATCAAACTTTCTCCAGCAACAAATTTGTGATATATCTATACAAACAATTTGTTAAGCAGACACTAGTTTCTTAAATTGTTCAGGACAGTCTGTACCATTGGAATGAGCATTAACAGATGTTTTATCTCAACATTTCAGTAAGTTCCATCCTGGAAATTCTTTTTTAATAAGTACTTTAATTTCTTCATTTAATCATCTAATATACTTGTTTAGGAAAGCTGTCACATTTCTTTATCCACAGATATCTTGGTATCACACCCTCCTCCAAAAGCTTGCAGAGGGGAACCAGTCAAGTTGAAGTATTCTCTTAAAGATTTCAAAATTAAGAATTGTTTTAACAATCTACATTTCCTAAACTCTAGGTCTTTTCTTTGTAGCCGACACCATGATCCAAATAAAGAGGAAACAGTTCAGGGTTAGCAGAAGACAGATTTAAACCATCTGGCAACAATGAACAACAAAAATTAGTTCAGTAGTTACAGATGTATGTGTAAATAAAGGTGAAAGGCAAATAAAAGCAAACGTAATAAATGCAAAGTGATTACTTTTCAAAACTCTGCATTGTGTTCAACCACAGAGTAAGTGAGACTCCGAAACCCATTAAGTAGCTATTCTTTCACCTCTTTCTTAGAGCTGATAACATGGAAAGTTTAAAGACCCTTCCTGGAGGAAAAATGTTTTCCAGCTGTCAAGATTCAAGCTTAGCTAATAGTAGAGCTAATTTTAAAAGGCATTGTTCTCTGATTAAAGTATTTGTTCAGAAATATGTCTTTTAATCCATTTAGATTTTTAATACTTGCTAAATTTATTTTCTAGAATACCATGGTAAACAATATTATCTAGTAGTATTAGATTTTGTATTAACTTTGGGGTAATAGGCTGTATTTTCTCTAGCATGTGAAATAAGTGAGAATATGTTTCAACACTATTTCAATGCTATCTACTAAATTCTATAATAGAAACATTGTCAAACTATATGAGAATGCTACTTAGAATAAATATATTTATTTTGAATGTGCACTTACCCAGTCCAGCTCTTAAGGAAATTCTTTGTGAAATATTCTTAGGATGAAACTTTACTTTCTGAGATTCCGCAGAAGAGATTTACCCACAGGCAAGGTGGGAGAAAGAGTGAAAGCTTTGCAATGTGATCCTGCAATCAGGATGAGATTCAGTTAGCAGAGCTTGATGGTCCTAAAGCAGGAGGTGACACTCTGCTGGAGAGAGAGAGGTTGTTCTGAGTAGATTGTAAGTGTTGTCAGATTGTAAGTGATCAGCAGCAGAAGGGAAACATCAGAGCTTCCTGTTACATCACTCTGACCCCGCCTGCAGTTAGTGTTAGGTTACTTTCTTTCTCAAATAGCATACCCCAGGAAAGCAGCACTCCTTTCTTATTGTGAGACAAGAGCAAGAAGCAGCCTGAACAGGGAGAGATCATAGTCTGTGTGAATGCATTGTTACCAGTAAAAAGCTGGCTGGCTTTCACCTTGACTGAGTTCTGTTAGAACTTGCCAAACAAGCTACTTGTGATTTGAAGGAAATCTGAATATAGTATTCTGCTCAAAGAATCAAAGAGTTAGGCGTGTGTGTGTGTGTGCGTGTGTGTGTGCGTGTGTGTGTGTGTGTGTTGAATTATAGCTTACAAAGTATCCAGGAAAAAAATATCTAACAAATCTGTGTTCATAGCACAACACAGAAAAAAAATTAACTGCATTCATCATAATTGGTTTTGTGATTTGGCTCTTACTAATTTGGAGCTCTGCTAATTGGGTGCTATTCCTCCATCAGTTCCTAAGTGCAGTTCCTAATCAGTTACTTAGATCAAGAAACTTTATCCTGCAGTTTTTAAATCTTTTATTTTTTCCTTTACCTTCTTCATAACATAAGAACATGAGTGTATGTGTTATAAATTCAACTTGTGTATGTGTGTGTATAGAGTGTTTCTTTTATAATATATAATATATAAGTATTATATTTGTCAAAATAGCCTTTTGAATAATTCATAATTTTAACATTATTGCACACATTTATAAATATTTGGTATGATTATGTTATTTATAATATAAAAATAATTTATACCACAATATTTGTAAATCAATACAATCTTAAAGAAAATGTAGATATGTTATAAACATAATATTATAAAATAATATAAATACAAAGCATACTTTATTTCTTAGACAAAATTTCATCTCAAAGCATAATTTTTCCTGAATATGTTTAATACATCATTGGATATGATCAGGGGAAAATGTTGTAAATTTGAAATGCTTTTGTCATTTTTATAATTTGGTAAATGTATGATATGAAACAATAATTATAACCCCTGTAACCTAAACGGCACTAAAAGTCACTTAATTTATCAGGGCATAAATTTTCTCATCTATAAACTAGAAGAGATAGCTTTTATCTCTAAAGCTTTGAATTGACAAATTTCATAACATTTAGAAATAGATAAGATATGGTGAGGATCATTCAATTCTTAGTAAATTGTTAGTGTAATTCCAGGATAAAATGAGGTGCCCATACACCTTGTAGGCAAACAAAGAAGGTAAAGGCAAAATAGATTCAGTAATATCATGTATTTAAAGCAGGGTGCTCATGTTCATATTTTTATTGTCTGAATTAGTGGAAGAAAATGTGTATATGCTCTTTGATTTTAAGACCAGTAAGATCAATATTGATAAAAAATTACAGACATATAAAAATAGGATATACCTTAATCTCTGTAATTATGGTTAATAGAAAAGACTTGTAAAATCTTGAGTGACACCGGTGAACTGGTTCTGATACTGTCTGGTGTGATCTTTACGAAGCTTTTTGGGCTTGGTGTTCCCATCTTGAAATTCAGCGCAAAACAAATACTAGATTTAATATGAAAGTAATAATGGGTCATGTCTTCTCATCTTCCATGCTAAGTATAATATATGAATCCTATAAAGATATTAATATATAGTTTTTGAATTTAATTAAATCATTGAAAACTAAAACTTTTCCCAATATGTTTATAAAAGCATCAATATTTTTGTCTTTCCAAAGATTCCTTCCTTCCTCCCTCTTTCTTTCTTTCTCTCTCTCTCTTTCCTTCTCTCTTTCTTTCCTTCTCTCTTTCTTTCCTTCTTTCTTTCTTTCCTTCTTTCTTTCTTTCTTCTCTTTCTTCTCTTTCTTTCTTGATGGAGTTTTTGCTCTTGTTGCATAGGCTGGAGTGCAATGATGCAATCTCAGCTCACTGCAATCTCTGCTTCCAGGGTTCAAGCAATTCTCCTGCCTCAGCCTCCTGAGTAGCTGGGATTACAGGCACCCGCCACCACACCCAGCTAACTTTTTGTATTTTTTTGTAGAGATAGGGTTTCACTGTGTTGGCCAGACTGGTCTCAAACTCCTGACCTCAGGTGATTCACCCACCTTAGCCTCCCAAAGTGCTGGGATTACAGACGTGAGCCACTGCATCCGGCTAGATTCATTGATTTCATTTGCCTAATACTAGTAAGGTCTACTGAACAAAAAAGATTCATGTTTTGAGCTCATAAGACCTTAATCCAATGCTCTTTCTCTTCTACTCTATATCAAGTGCTATACTTTATGGGGTGTCTTAATGGAAGTTGTATTATTTATATTTAAGTTGATGGACACATGGGCCCACGGTTGTAGTCCATGAAGACTCCTTGATAAATTTTATTAATATCATCTTTAATTATTATTTAGACATAACAGGAAAATTGCATCCTAGTAATCCTTAAGAGCTGCCATTTTATAAACTTCAGAAAAAATAAATGGTACAAGGACTTCCAGGAACGCATTCAGGGTATTCTAAGTGATGAAAGAGCAAGTGATAAGATAGATCATAAAAACTTCTCTAATACCTACTGAAACAGGAAGGCAAATGTTTGGAAAATTGTAGCAGAACTAAATGAAAACATTTCAATAATCAATGAAGCCATTTTGAGCCAACATGGCATTATATGGATTTATGTATTATAATCTTTTTTTCAGAAGACATTAAAACCACTTGCAATAATTTAATTAGTACTGACCAATTTGTATATAGGTAATGTGCTAACTGTGTTTTAGTGAGATAAGTAAAAATAGAATGTTCCCTGCTATCTAGTCCTTTAATGAACAGATTGACTAGCACCTGATAAGTCAAGGGCCAAATTCTGTGAATTTAGCAACTGATGCTGCTAACATAGACTCTAGATGTAATGATCCAGAGCACTACAATAAGGTTTTCTGTAGAAGTGAGGAATGGTGTATAAGTGTAGAAATATATGCATATAATGTTGGACAGTCACACATTTTCATTTTAGAATCCTACATGCAGTATTTGTGCTTTTATTTGTGCTCACACATAAGGCTCACAAGCACCATTTTCTTCCAATAGGGGGTGCTGGTTACCATGTGAAATGCACGTTGACTCAAAATTAGGAGGAGGCTAACTCCAAGTTTCTGGGCTACTGTTTATATTGAATATGTTAGTTAAACCGGTCCAAAATGTGGTTTGGCAAATTTAGTTTTCTACTGACTGAACTGACCACTTATTTTGAATTTGTATGGATACTGCCTTGGAGCATACTTCTGCCACAAGAACGAACAAAATAAAATAGAGCACTTTTACAGGAAATATATTAAGGACAGACTTTCCGTAGTGAGACTGCAAGAATAAGTCAAAAGAAAGACTTTTTAAAGAATTATTATGAAGTTTTAAAAGTGATTACTTTATGTTAATAATTCTTCTGTGTTCTTGTCTGAAAGTAATTACTTATACTTGGTGATAATTTATGCAGTCAGCAATATTTTATATAACTTGCCTTATGATAAATGCACCAATAATTTGAGGAGAAACACATAAACTTTACATCAGAAGCCTATGTGTTTACAAGCTTTGCATTAAAAAACTACTTCTAGCAAGGAAATAAGTTGACCCGACCTTTTATTATTTTACCTAGCAGTTGCTGTTAGCATTTTTCAAGCTGCTTTTCAAAACAAAAATAAATTGCATTTGGTAAAAGAATCTGGATACAATGTCTGGGACAAGAGAGTGAATATGCCATTATCTATTACTAAAACCAAAGGGCTGTTTTTCACTTTAATTGTGCACATAGCTATCATTTTAAAGAAGATTACAATATTCTTTTAAAAATAGGTACTATGAATAAGAATTTGGAAGATGCGGAAAACTATGTTTGAAATGGACAGTATATATATCAGGTCAGATATGCAGAAATGTACACCAGGTTAATACACAGATAAATAAAACTATTTTATAGCCTATATATAGAGTTTCTTTTAGTATTTAATAATGTATTTTCTCAAGAAAGCCAAGTAACATAAAAAATAATTGGCAAAACATTTGCCTATTTAAAAATTCTTATACCCTGATGGATTTAGATCTTCTGGGGAACTTAGTATTTTCTTACAGATATTTATGAGTGTTGGAGGGGTGGCTATTGCTAGAATAAAGTGCTAGTACTGGCTAGTGATTTATGTCATGGACTAATTCAATGGATTTTCAAATACAACAGAATTATAAATGCTTACTTTAAATGGGAGTATACAATGAACTTTCTGAGGGGAAATACCTTCAATAGGGTAATCATATGTCCTCATTTTCTGGGGCAGTCCCAATTCATAATTTCGGGCTCAAAAATGCTCTGGTTTGAAGAAAAAAATATTATACAGTATATGGTGAACCTAGCCATACTTATCAATAGAGCAGTGACAAGTAGCACATAAATAAATTATGTGAGTAATTTATTTGGGAAACCCAAATCTTCTTTCCCAGAAGATTTTAAAATAGTTCTTACTATTTCTAGGATGGTTTTAGTTGGCATCAAAAAAGATGCCCTTTTTAATTCTGGATATGCATTTCATGTGGATTTATTCCAAAATGCCTCTTATTTGCCAAATATCAGTCTTGACTGTGAAAATAAAAGGTTTATTTATATTTGTATTCAGGCATTTTGACTTAAGTAGTATTTGATTAAATGACCAATCCTTATATTTTACATAAATAATTTAATCATTAATTTCTAAGAAGATGCCAAATAGTATTTATATCTTTCCAGTATTAACAAACTATTTTCTTCAGCTATCATCATATTTATATAACTTATGAAAATATTAACAACTTATATTTTTGTTTATTTTCTTTAAAAGCTTATTCATATTTAATATCAGTCAATAATGTACAGTGAGACTTTAAATATTAATGACTCTGGAACTGTATGTAATGCATATATTGAAATATATGATGGATTTGCCTAGGAACTCTTAATACCTTTGAGAAAATGTCACATCTTTCTTTTTACAGTTTTGCAGAATCTATAGTGTCATCCTGCCATCTAGTGTTAGACATTCTCAAATTACAAAAAGTTCTGTGACCAGAATAAAAATGAAATTCCATTGCTTTTTCTCTAAGGAAAAAAATCTCAATAACTAGGGAAGATTTCTAAGAAAATATCCTAATGTACTTGATAAATATAGTTACAAGGGGCGGGTACTTAATGTAGACTATACAAATTAAAGCCCATATAGTCGATGGAGAATATGTATTTCATCAAATTTTAAGTGCAGAGGAAAACAATGATGTAATAGGTATTTTAAAATTATAAAATAAGATGTCATACCTTCTTTCGTCTTTCTATGTAGTTATCACTCCATCTGTTTTCATGATTCAAAGCTAGAGATGGCTAGGCAAAAGAAGACTAACTCCTACGTATCTTATTAGGAATACAAATCAAATCACTGAAAACTAACAACAGAGTGATAAATGTCTCTCACGTCTGATAAACAAGGCTCTCGCTATGTTAAAGCATGGAAAGCATTTGTTCTACCACTATCTGTTGGAAACAAAATCAATCACTAATTCACTATGATCCTGCTCTGGCTTAATGACTCCCACCCTGCTAACATTGCCATAGCAAGTACCAACTTGCATTTGCCACCTGGGAGCATGGGAACTGGCCCACCTAGTATGACGTAGCCCCTGCTAACACCAATGCATACTATTCTGAAGCCTAAGGGTTGTCTCACTACTGCTACTGCCATTGCCCATGCCACACATGACTCCCAGGGGACTAAAAGCCCACCCACTTGCCTTGCCCAATATTATCTCTGCCAGTACCTGAGCAAGTTGCTTGAAAGCCCCCAAATTAGCCTGTTTGCACCTGTTAACATTGATGTCCATGTATGCTAACCAGAGACCCAAGGACAGGAACACTTGGCCCACCACTGCATCCATTGGGTCCTGAGGACTGGCCCAAGTAGAGTCCCTGTTCCCAGCAAAATCTCACCACAACCTGCAATAACAACTGCAGCCTAAACCACTGAGGAAATCACAAACACCACTGATGTTATTTGTAGCTGAAGATATTACACAGAGAATACATTCTCAAAATCAAAGCTAAAGTGTCCTATCCAACCAATACCATAGATGTGTCTTCAGGAAAAAGTCTTCCCCTCTGAAAGCCAGTTCAATGGACAAAAATAGAGAACCCGGAAATATATTTACATATTAAACTACCATCTGGTTTTCAACCAAGGCACCAAGCACCTACATTGGGAGTGGACAACCAGTTCAGTAAATAGTACCAGTATCCAGAAAACTGGATAACCATATGCAGAAGAATGAAACTAGACCCCTATCTCACATCATATACAAAAGTCAACTCAAAATGGATTAGAGACCAAAATATAAGTCTCAAAACTGTAAAACTACTAGAAAAAAATATAGGAGACACATTGATCTAGTTAAAGATTTTATGTCTAAGAAGGCACAGGCAATAAAACAAAAATAAGCAAATGATACTACACTAAATAAAAAAACTTCTGTATAGCAAAGGAAACAATCAACAGAATAAAGAAATAACCTGTTGGATGGGAGAAAATATTTGCTACCTTTTCATCTGACAAGGGAATAATAAAACAACTAAACAGCAAAAATAATAATTCAATTAACAAGTAGGCAAAGAACATGAATAGACATTTTTCAATAGATGACATAAAATAGTCAACAGATATATTTTTTAAATGCTTATTATCACTAATCACCAGGGAAATGAAAATCAAAACCACAATGGGATATCATCTTACTCCAGTTAGAATGGTTACTATGAGAAAGACAAAACACAATAGATGTCGGTGAGAATGTGGAGGAGAAAAAAGCTTATATATTGTTGGTGGGAATGTAAATTAGCATAGCCATGAGAAAAAACAGTATGGACATTTATCAAAAAACTCAAAAACAGAACTACCATACGATCCAGCCATCCCACAGTATTCACAGGAACGGAAATTAGTATATCAAAGAGATACCTGCACCCTATGTTTATTGCAGCACAATTCATAATAGCCAAGATATTTAATCATCGTAAGTGTCCATCAGTGGGTGACTAGATAAAGAAAGTTTGTTTTACCTACACAATGGAACACTACTTGGCCATAAAAAGAATGAAATCTTGTCACTTGTAGCAACATGAATGGAACTGGAAATCATTATGTTAAGTAAAATAAGCCAGGCACAAAAAGTCAAATATTGCCTGTTCTCTCTCATATGTGAAAAGTTAAAAATTTGATTTCCTGGTGATAGAGACTAGAATGATAGTTACCAGAATCTGGGAACGGTAGGTGGGGGATAAAAAAAAAAGGGTTGGGTAAGGATTACAAACATACACTTAAATAGAAGGAATAGGTTCCACTGTTCAAGGGCAAAGTAGAGAGACGAGAGTTAAGAACAATGTGTCATATCTTTTTAAATGGCTAGAAGAGAGGACTTGAAATGTTCCCAACATAGGAAAATGGTAACTACTCAGGTGATAGATACTTTAAATACCCTGATTTGATTGTTACACATTCTGTGCACGTAACAGAAGACCACATGTACCCCATAAAATGTGGGACTATTATATATCAATATTTTAACTATGTGGGAGAGGCATCAAAAGAGTCTGCTAAGAGGCTATTGCAGGTAGACAAAACTTGCTCAGGTGCTATACTTGGATTGCTCCTGGAGCTTGGAGACCAGTGAGCAGGAAGAGAGACACAAGTATATACATGAGGACACAGAATGTAGGGTCATGTTGATTGGGGTAAGGAATTCGCATTTTACTCCACGTGTGAGGGATCATATAATACAAAGCATGTTTTAGGAACATGCTGGTGGGTCTGGATGAAGTTTGGGTAAGGAGAAAAATACAAAAACTTTTTTTAGAAATTTTTTATGACTTTCTACAAAGTATTACTTGAAGTTAATATCCTCAGTTTTAATCATAGTCCCTTATATATGATACTCTTAAAATTCATTTCCCATGGCATTTTTAGATTCAGAAAATAAAAATGCTACAATTAAAATACTCTCTTTTTTGGATTAATTGTAAGGAAGCATAAAAATAAATTTGATTTTGGATTAAGTCAACTATTCTACAGTCATATGTCACTAAATAGTCAGGACACATTTTGAGAAATGGGTTGTTAGGGGAATTCATCGTTGTGTGAACCTCATAGTGTGTTACTTACACAAACCTAGACGGTATAGCCTACTACACACCTAGGCTATATGGGGTAGCCTATTGCTTCTAGGCTACAAACCTGTACAGCATGTTGCTGTACTGAATACTGCATACTGTATAGGGCACTTATCACAAATGAAGCTTGCAGGAACAGAAGCTGCTCTGAGTGAGTGGAGAGTGAATGTGAAGGCCTAGGACATTGCTCCATACTACTGTAGACTTTATGAAGAGTGTTTTTTTCTCCATCAGCTTTTTTCTGTTTTTAAAATTTATTTGTTTTTACTTTTTAAAGTTTTTGTTAAGAATGGAGACACTAACACATGTACTAGCCTAGGCCTACACAGGGTCAGGATCATCAGTATCACTTTCTTCTGTCTCCACATCCTGTCCTACTGGAAGGTCTTCAGGGGCAATAATATACATGGAGCTGTCCTCTCTGATGATAAACAATTCCTTCTTCCGAACTGTCCTTCTTCTGAACAGCCTGAGGATTTTTTACCCTTAACTTATTTTTTAATAAGTAGAAGGAAGACACTCTAAAATAACAATAAGCTGGGATTTAGTGACTTACCCCTATAATCCTAGCACTTTGGAAGACTGAGGCAGGAGGATTGCTTGAGGCCTGGAGTTCGAGGCAATAGTGGGACTCTGTCTCTACAAAAAATTTTTTAAAACTTAGGCCGGGCGCGGTGGCTCAAGCCTGTAATCCCAGCACTTTGGGAGGCCGAGACGGGCGGATCACGAGGTCAGGAGATCGAGACCATCCTGGCTAACACGGTGAAACCCCGTCTCTACTAAAAAATACAAAAAACTAGCCGGGCGAGGTGGCGGGCGCCTGTAGTCCCAGCTACTCCAGAGGCTGAGGCAGGAGAATGGCGTAAACCCGGGAGGCGGAGCTTGCAGTGAGCTGAGATCCGGCCACTGCACTCCAGCCCGGGCTAGAGCGAGACTCCATCTCAAAAAAAAAATAAATAAAAATAAATAAATAAATAATAAAAAATAAAAATTGATGGTGCACATCTGTAGTCCCAGCTACTCGGAAGGCTGAAGTGGGAGGATTGCTTGAGTCCAGGAGTTCGAAGTTGCCGTGAGTCATGATTGTACCACTGCACTATAGCCTGGGAAACAGAGCAAGACTCTGTCTCAAAAAGACTCCAAATTGAATAAGTAAAATTGAAATACAATAACAGTAAAATGTGTAGTATAGTAAATATATAAACCCATAATTTAATTTTATTACCATTATCAAGTATTGTGTACTATACAAAACTGTGTGTACTATTCCTTTATGAGACTGACAGCACAGCAAGTTTAATCAGCTTCACCACAAACACAGGAGTAATCTGTCATGCTATGACATTACAACAGCTAGGAAATCATTAGGGGATAGGAATTTTTTAGCTCCATTATAAACTTATGGGCCCACTGTCATATGTGTGGTTCATCATTGACTGAAATGCAGCTCATGGCAATATTTTCAAGTATTTAATATCTAGTAACACTGATAGGTTTCTGCTTTATTTTAGGGAAAGTTGGGACAGGAAAGTAGCACTGTTGAAAATGAGGATTGTTTCCAAAAATATGCTATACTTTTTAGATATTTTCTTTAATTCTGTGGAGATCTTATTTCCACTTTTTAGGTGAGGGGATGGAATCTTAGTAGTTAACTGGAAATTGGCAGAACTGAAACTTGACACTCTAGGTGTTGCGTTATTGAATGTGTCTTCCTTCTTTACAGCATGTTACCACCAATTTTTCATTATTTGAAAAATATCTAATTTGGTAAACTATTTCACATATTTTGGAAGACAATTATATAAACTATATGACAAATTATATGGGTTATTGGGTCTTCAGTTAGATAATTCCACACTGAGAAAAAGAAAATAGTGAACATTAGCGAAATAGAAAAACAACAGTTTTCAGCAAGTTCACATTCAAACATTAACAACTAACTTGGCCATTTTTCTATTTTTAATTCTGATGTCTATTCAGATCATACATTTCCACTATTATTCACATAGGAATAATGATGTAGGTTCTGAATATTTGGGAGGATGACACAAGCAATAGTGATGATCATTTTATAAACTTTTAAAACTTCTTAGAAACATAAGACATATGCAAATATTTTAAGATGAGTTTTATACAAATTTGTAAATAAAAAGAACAATTTACTGATTTTTGCCCTTTTAAAATCCATGTTAGAAAAATTTTCATATTAAAAATCTGTTAGCACTTCTTAGACAATTATGTCAAAAACAAACTATTAAAAAAATTAAAAGTTATCTAATGCATATTTTTACCTGTCCCTTAATTGATCCTGTTAAAAGTACAACTACATCATATTTATGTTAATTTCTCATTTTATAGGATTACCTTCGTAGACAAAACTTACCTCAAATTTTCCTACTTTGACTTGTAATTGCCTAGCTTATTTGAATAACTGTTATTACAGCTCAGAGACTGTATTCTAAACCGTTGAAATATTAAATAGTAAATTGTATATACCAAATGGTACCATTTTATTGAATCTTTACAATGTAGTACTGTACTAAGCTCTCTTGTATGTATGATCTCATTTACCCTCACAACCATTTTACAAAGCAAGAGGATTAATGATATGAAGTCCTATTGAATTCAAATCTAAGTTGTTTTGAATCCAAGCCCTGTGTTCTTTATCATTATATTTTATTTGGCATTAGACCTTTCGCCAACTATAGTCTTTAAATAGTCTTCCTGTGCATCTGCCAGTTTATTAACAACCAGTGGAGGTGAGAGAAACTGTGCAATGCAGTGGTTTTAAATATTTTCTCCCTAATTAAATGACTGCGTGTGTGTGTGTAGCTTGTGAAGAAGGAAAATAGTTAATAAAGAATATGTAAAGAGATAAATAAGAAATTTCCTAACATATACAGTCATTAGCTTTAGAATTTTAAGCACTTTCTCATTGAACAGTGGCAGATATTTCCAATAAAAAATGGTAATTGTTTATTTCATCGTCTCTGGAGTAACAATTTCTTGGCAAGATGGATCATTTAGGCAGCTCACAGCTGTTCACATCTTGAAACGCTGGAAATTTCCCTAGAGTGATTTACAAATTTTGTAGAACATTCTGTTGAGAGTGGGGAATATGTTTTTAAAAAAAAAAAGACTGTTGGAAAGTCAAAGTTCTTGCTTTTTGATTCCAAAAACTGACTAACAAGAAGGAAGTAGCAGTTTCCTCTGGCTTCTAATTTGAGAGCACCTGCAGCTTAGAAAAAGAGTTCAATAAATTAGAATTATGCCCCTTGTGCAAATACAGATTAAATATGGATTAAGTCCCTAAAGACATTCAAGTTCATAATTGAGTTGGCTGATTTTATCTTATAATGAAAAAGAATAGTAAATCATCAGTAACGTTGACAGGAATGAGTTGATTTTGGCTACAATTAGGATTTGTCTAAAACTTATTAGAATAAATTGTTGATTGACATAAAACATTTTGGTACTAGAAAAATCTAATTCTAGTTAATTATTCTTAATTAAATTTGGCTTGCTTTTTTAGAATAATTAAGAGACTAAACAGTCTAAAAATTATGTCAAAACTTCTCATGAGCTTGAAACACCTTGATGAGTTAGTATAAATCAGATCCACATATATTATTTTCCCTACAATATACATAATATTGAGAAAGAAAAAGTTAATGGATTCAGAAAATGTTTTTTGATTATAAAACCCATTATTAAGGCATTCAGGAAATCCCACAGTATGTGGGACCTCCTGTAAAGTAATTACTTGGAAGCTTCTCATAAAATCTTTTGATGTTTGGAAATTAATCAGGCACTAAAAAAGGAAATTGTAGGTATATTCAGTTTGAAGATGTCAAGCTCCATCAGCATAGGCTATTTTTGAAGAATATAGAAGACTACTGTATATAACAACCTTATGCTAGGGGGGTTATGGATATTGCTAACAGTAGAATCTGGCCAATGTTGATTTTTGTTTTTTAATCACAGAACATTGCTCCATTTTTTTTGGCTTAACATACGTTGGTATCGGATCGTTTTAAATAGAGGGTATTGCCATAAAAATCTTAAAATTACCCAAACCAAAAAACTTGTTTATTTTTTGGTAATTTTAAGTCTAGTCCAAAGCATTCATTCTTAATATAAGTAAATATGGGGCCAGAGAAATTAGATGGTCAAAAAAATTCATCCACTACGTTAGTATTGGTACTAGAAACAGTATCTCTTAGTTTATATTCTAAAACTTTTACCCAAAGCCTCTTTCCCATCTTTCAGCAAAGCACTACACACACATAATTGAAAGATCAGTTAGTACAAACAGACTTCAAGCAAGTAAATAGCCATTTGTCATCCCTCAGACTTCTACATCCAACAGTCTCGTGGTTTCCTTCCATTACTGTCATTGAAATGTACAATTCCTTTTTATTTCTATTTCTTTGTGTGTGACTTATCCCTCCACAGTCTCCTGTCCCTAGAACTTTTCTCTTCATTGCTAGTATTTGAAATTTCATGTGTGTGCAGAGGGGGTATGTTAGGTGGTTACCATTTGTTGGGTACAACACACAATTTCAGTGAAGGGGAATCTCCGTTATTCTTTTTCTGTAAGATGTCTCTCCCCTCTATTTATCTCTGCTCTTTTCCAGATCCTTTTGACACTTCAAGTAGGGCACCTGAACTAATTGTGAAATTTTACCTTTTCTATCTTCTTTTTCATTCTTATGACTTCTTCTTTCCATAGCTTAGAGATTTTTTTTAACTTTATCTTCTATTTCTTGATTTTAAAAAACGTTTATTTCATTTTAATTACCAAGAGTTTCTTTCTTATAATCTAGTGTTATCATTGGCTTATTTCTTTGTGAATACTAATTATAGAAGTTACAATAAATAGGAAAATATTTAGCTCCATTTATGTACTTCAATAACATATTTGCATTTTCAATATAAGATTTTTTTATCTAAAAGTTTTAAAAATCATCTTTTGTGGGATTTACTGTTGGGCACATTAAGGTTCCTGTTCTATTGTGGCTAGTACATTTTCCCTAGTGTACAGAAATGCTATTGATTTTGATACAGGAGTGCTGGGGAGGGATGAGCACGGTCCCCTTATGTGATACCGGACTGGAGACAGTGCTGGGTTGACCAAGGCCGGTCCCTGGCTAGGGCTTCACCCTCCGACTTGTGACCACGAACCTAGGTGAGGAGAGGCACTCCTGCCTTTGTTCCCAAATGTTGCATTTTCCAAAACCACCCTGGCCCACCACGCCCCCATCCTAGGCCTATAAAAACTGAGACTCTAGCAGGCAGATACACAAGCTTCTGGACGTTCAGAGGAAGGGATCAGCTGAAGAAGACACAAGCAGCTGGACATCGAGAGGACGTCAGGCGAGCGTGCCGGTGGAAGAGCACATGACAGACACTGGCAGGACAGCAGGCCATTGACTGGTGGAATGATGTGGAGTTTGGCAGTTTGGCGAGATCAGGAGCAGGAGAGCACGGGCCACTAAGCAGCCGGACCCCTGGTCCATCTCCCGTCTGGCTCCCACATCTGCTGAGAACTACTTCTACTCAACAAAACCTTGGACTCATTCTCCAAGCCCACCCACGCGTGATCTGATTCTTCTGGTATACCAAGGCAAGAAACCCTGGAATACAGAAATCCTTCTGTCTTTGTGATAAGTAATGGGGGGCTATGAGCTGGTTAACACAAGCCTACAGATGGCAAAACTAAAAGAGCAGAACTAAAAGAGCATCCTGTAACACACATCCACTGGGGCTTCAGAAGCTCTAAACATCCACCCCTAGTCACTGCCGTGGGGTTGGAGCCCCATGGCCTGCTTGTCTGTATGCTCTCCTGGAGGTTTGCGCAGCCGGGCACTGAAGAAGCAAGCCCCTCACCCATCACATGCCCCTATCCGGACAAGGGTACTTTTCCTGTTTCAATTTCGTGTGTTGAACTTTCATATAGCAATCTTGCTGAACTCCAGTATTATTTATTTCTAATTGTTATGCTTCAGATTATCTTGAATTTTCAATTATGATAAGCATATTATATAACTAAAATATAATGTAATATTTATATCTAATTTCTGTTCCTTGCCTTTTTGCATTAGTTACAAATTAAGATTGCTTGAATATGTTGTATAGCACAGATAGTGGACTTTAGTGGAAATGTTCTTTTTTTTTTTTTTTTTTTTTTTTTTGAGGCGGAGTCTCGCTCTGTCGCCCGGACTGGAGTGCAGTGGCCGGATCTCAGCTCACTGCAAGCTCCGTCTCCCAGGTTTACGCCATTCTCCTGCCTCAGCCTCCCGAGTAGCTGGGACTACAGGCGCCCGCCACCTCGCCCGGCTAGTTTTTGTATTTTTAGTAGAGACGGGGTTTCACCGTGTTAGCCAGGATGGTCTCGATCTCCTGACCTCGTGATCCGCCCGTCTAGGCCTCCCAAAGTGCTGGGATTACAGGCTTGAGCCACCGCGCCCGGCCGGAAATGTTCTTAAAATTTTAACACTTAGCATCATGTTATTGCATGTTTTTAGTTGCTATCCATCCTCATATTATCATGTCTCTTTTTTAGTTTGCTAAAAGCTTTAATCATGAAACAAGCATTAACTTTCATTAAATGATCTGTCTTTCTCTATTGATAATAATAATTTAGCTTATACATGTTAGTATTTTTATTATATTAAACAATAATTAAATTTGAAATATTTTCCATTTACTAAAAATTATTAGTATTACTAGTTTTTCCTTTTGCCTTAGATTCCAATATGACTTGGTTATTGATCCCGTCTTTATAAAAATTCTGATATTTTATTTATCATGGATGTTTGCTGTAATTTTAATTTTTTAAACATGTTGCATTACCATATTATTTATCTTGGTTACTGAGATTTGTTAACGTTCCCTTAAATGTTGTGCCTGAAGAGATTACCTCACTTGCCTCACTCTAGTCCCAGCCCTGCTAGTCAGATTACGAGTTTCAGATAGTGTTTACACCGGAAAGATATTTAGGAGTGGACTTGTGAATCAACATTGTTCAATCAGACAGTCATATTTCTCTAAACATGATGTTAGCTTCAAGGGTGACCTAAGACATTTGGGTCAATGATCGTGAAGCCAGGACTTTAACTCAATTATTTGAGGTAGGATAATCCACAGTTTTTTAGAAGACTTTACCCTGAAAAGATGTGGACCTTAAATTCTGAAAGTCATATTGAAACCTTGTGCAACTAGAAAACAAAAGCAAAATATAGTGGGCAGCAGAATCATGAGCCAAAGATAGCCCGAGTTTTATTGGCCTAATATGCGATCCTGAATCTATCTATACTCAAGTCAAATTCCTCTGGTCTTTTCAGATTTGTGATTCAAATATATCTGTTTAATTTCAAACTGATTGGGCTAGAAATTGTATAATCTGTGGCTAAATTGATGAGGAAATTATATTCATTGTCCTAATGCTCCTTTTTATTATAAGATTAAAGTCTCTCTCTCTCTCTCTCTCTCTCTCTCTCTCTCTCTCTCTCTCTCTCTCTCTCTCTCTCTCTCTCTCTCTCTCTCTTCCTGGTACAATAAATTACCATGCACCAACTATCTAAATCTTTCTTATATTTATAAGTACTCTGAGTAATTCTAACCAAGAAACTAGCTATGTGGTTGAAAGTAGTTCAGAAACTGGACCTGCAGGACCAACAAAAGCAAGGTTTTCTGTTCTACCTAGCAAAATGTGGGAAAGTGATTAAAGTACATCCCAGCCAAAGTCCCTGAGAAAACACTTAAAGTCAGAAGTTGGAAACACTAAATAAAAATGCTAATTTGCTAAAAACCAGATAAGAGGAGGAGCAGCTGATGGAAGAATCAACAAAAGACTTAAATAGTTAGCTAGTTTAGTGTCACTGTCTTTTTTCTTCCAGTATAGAGATGGGCTAGGCCAAATACAATAGTCAGGATAAGAAGTTATGCAATGTATAGTTATATAACATATATTTAAATATACATGTCTATATTTGTACAATTATGTATGAAATGAGTGATGAAAACACATATGTAGCAGAGTAAATTTTTTTTTTTTTTTTTTTTGAGACGGAGTCTCGCTCTGTCGCCCAGGCTGGAGTGCAGTGGCCGGATCTCAGCTCACTGCAAGCTCCGCCTCCCGGGTTTATGCCATTCTCCTGCCTCAGCCTCCCGAGTAGCTGGGACTACAGGCGCCCGCCACCTCGCCCAGCTAGTTTTTTGTATTTTTTAGTAGAGACGGGGTTTCGCTGTGTTAGCCAGGATGGTCTTGATCGCCTGACCTCGCGATCCACCCGTCTCGGCCTCCCAAAGTGCTGGGATTACAGGCTTGAGCCACCGCGCCCGGCCTGTAGCAGAGTAAATTTAAAATGTATAGATTGTTAGGACATAGTGTACTAATTTGTTTGACAAACAAATTATAATATATCGATGAGTACTTGTAATTAAAAGGCAACTATTAACAATTCCAATTAAAGGAAATAAAAGCAGAGTGTGAGAACAATTATTTTTTTGATCTTAAGATTCTGTACCTTTATGATAACTAATGAGCATTGAATTCTTTTTTATGTACTAAAATCATTGTGAGTCCAACAGCCAGGTTTCATTATTCAGAATAATATATTTTACTTCTTATAATGTAAAAAATATAATCATTTGAGTGGTTTTCAGCATGATCTGTTAATTTTGAATACACAGAATGAACAAAGCAGGTAAATATATGTATATGCTGAATAATGTAATTCCATATACAATTCACAGTTAGATGCATTTGATTGTGGAAAACAAAGGAAGACAATACCATAAAGGTCTTATTCCAAAACATGGTAAAAATAACGTTCACATGCATTAAACATTTCAAGCCATCTCAGTACATGTCTTTCTTGAGTAAGTAGTGAACCAATGGACCAGTGGTTATTGTTGGAGAAAACAATTACACAACTCACAAATGCGCTATTTATACAATCTTAGTGACTATTTACCACATTACCCAAGTAGACTTTCCCACTTATTTGAAGCTATTGCTATCTATAAATAAACGGCAACAGGAAATGTTTCACAAGGGCCTTTGATTTCCAAAACTCTCAAATTCCACAGCAAAGACTCACTTTAAGGCAATTATTTATGTACTGAACATTTGAATCAAGATGTAATATTTTCCTTAAGTGAAAAAAGCTGATACTATTTTGTAATGATAAAATTTGTATACCACAGTAGAAAATGATTTGTAATTATATGTTAGTACTTTTTATATTCCATACTGAAACACAGTAAGTCTGTAGCTGGCATCAGCTGTACCCTGACTTCACATGAATGGCCTGGAGGGGATCATATTTTTAAACAGGAAATCAGTGTGAATTAGCTGAGTAATTAACATTCAGTGTACAGTGAGCATTCTTAGCTAAATCAAAGTAGTCATGAAAGAAAATACTGTAGGTAAACCCAAAAATATACATCAAAATTAAATGGTGAGGTTGAAGGTTGTAGTTAAGTACCAACTAATGTGAGTTCTGGGAGCATTTTGAAAGGGTGGAGGAATGTACTAAATTTCTGAGGAATTAATACTGATGGGAAGAATGCAGTAAAGAATAAAAATGGGGGCATTGTGGCTTATATCTGTAATCCAGCACTTTGGGAAGCTGGGGCTGGAAGATTGCTTGAGCCCAAGTATTCAAGACAAGCCTGGGTAACATGAGGAAACTCGTCTCTACAAAAAGTACATAAATTAGTTGGTGTGGTGGCCTGCACCTGTAGTCCCAGCTAGGTGGGAGGTTTCAGTGATCCGTGATTGCACCACTGCACTCCAGCCTGGGTGACAGAGTGGGACCCTGTCTAAGAAAACATAACAAAACAAAACGGAAAAAAAAAAAAAATGTAAAGAAAAAAGCCTAGGGATTGGGTGATTTTTTTGGAAAAAAAAAAAAAAGGATAAAGATTTGGAGACTGTTTAGATGTGGTATATGAGGGAAAACAAGAAATCTAAAACAAGCAATCTAAACTGAGTTCAAAATTTCAATCCTGAAGAAGAGGCAGAATTATACTATCATTGTTAGTGAGAAGTCATGAATCTATACCAGATGAATGAAATGGTTATTTCTAAATCAGTTCCGATTCAAATGTCAAATTTGAGGTGAACACTACAGAAACTGATGTGTCTTGGAGGTTGTTGAGGTTATTGAGATACCAGACTGCACATGGCTCAGCAATAAATGAAAGATATAGGTCTGGATATAGTGAATTAACTCCAGTGAAATATTAAATCCCCAAGAGTGACTAGCACATGAATTTTCTAGTAGACTCTTCCTTGCTGATTTTCTCTTCAACAGAAATAACCTACTTTTTTAAAGCATGAATTATTAGTTGCATTGTGTGCAAATCCTAATGATAATGGAATAGATTTCAGAAGGTTTAAATATTTTTGTTATTTTTAGTAAGAGAAAATATTGGGAAGCATAGTATTAGGAAGTACGTATAAATAATTCCCTTTCGATTGCCATAAAACTTATTGTTTCCATAAAGTTTCTCCTTATCATGAGTTGTATTTGACACACAATTATTCAATCATCTTGACTGATAGAATGGGCTACGGTCAAATAAAAAAAAGTGAAACCAATCCAAATCAGGCAGGCACATGATGCAGAGTTGACTGTTCAAAGACAGTTTAGCTCAATATTGATGGAAGTACTGGTTAGTACAATAGGAGAAAAGCTATGTCTAAGGAGGGAAGCACATAATAGAATTATGTTATTACCAGTCTTTTCAAATACACAATTGAATAATCTTTATCAGAAGCAGGTGTTTGTCACCATTTTATATGTGAAACTCAAGAAGTTCTTGATTTTTTGAGAGCTACATTCCTTAATCTGGTTACAGACTATAAAGGAGATAATCATTTACATGATCGTATCCTCAAACAAATGGTCACCAAATGGAAACAAAGGACTGATTTGATGTAGCCAGTAGTATGATAATCTGTAGTAAAATACAAATACAGAAGGATCCAGAGAATAAGTAATTTCCCAGTAGCCAGCTGATAAATTACATACATAGAATAAGCAATTTAGCAAGATTAGAAAAGCAGCTCTGATACAAATGTGTTGATAACAAGTACAATAAGCATAGAAAATTTAATGAACATATTAATTAAAAGCATTTTAGTAGAAGAAAAAATAGAAAATCATAGAGAAACATTTCGTATAAAATATTTAGTAGAATTAATGTTATATTGCTATAACAAATTCACATATTTTTAACAAAAACTTCTTCATATGCTATTTTCACTCTCTGCTTCTTTCTTTTTCTTTTGGTTTTAATTAGGCCTCCTTTTGATATTCTTTGGATGAAACCTATAAGAGGAAGAGGAATAAATTAATGTGTGATAACACAACAAAACATTTTATCTAAAATCCTCTCAAAGTATCTTTCAATATTTAAATCCAAAAGATGTTATTGATTTAAAAGCCTTTAATTTGTCCATGTATTCGTGTAGAACAATCTATTTTTAAGGAAGTTACTTTGCATATATGAGTTAATAAAAATGGATAAGCATGCCATTCATTTTTATTATTTGTTCATCTTCTGTTACAAATCCATGCTTGCTTTATTTTTAAAAAGTAGAAATGTGGCTGTATGTGGTTGATTAAATTACAGGTAGTTTGTATTTGCATTTTTATACTCTTCTTAGTATTTTATAAACATGCATTACTTTTATATTCAGAAGACATTAATAAATATGTTAAAATTTTGTGTCTTACAAGAAAGCTTAAAGCAATTTTGGTATAGTCTTTTAAAGTGAATGCTTAGTATTTGAACATTAAAAGAATAAAATGTTTAATTTGTTTTAAATTGATTATTTTCCTATGAGGACATTAAAAGAAATTACAGTTATATATCTAGCAATATTATCTAAATGTAATTGAAGAGGACATTTGTTAGCTAGATCATACTTTCTTAAAATAAAGATAATTAATTTCATATTTAATATATTATCATTTAAATTCAATTGCTATCTTAAACACTAGTCAATTAATGGGAAGAGTATCTTCTATACCTTTTTTACATGCCCTCAGACATTCTTTTTTAGAAGTAAAATTGTTTTCATTTCCCCCACATCCACTGTACTTAAATGGGCGGCATTTCCCAATGACTGAATTGTAGTAGAATCTGTTCTCATTGGCACGACACAATCCTCTGTCTGCTGGAGCGAGACACCATGAGGGACCGTGAAATTCTGAAAACATCAGGAAAACATGGTAAGCCATATGTGATAGTGAATTTCAGGCTTTCATGTTGTGTATTGTTTATAGATTAATGTTGTTGCATGTGCATGTAAAACAGTAATCTGAATGAATGAAGGGATATTTAATAAAATTGGTGCATTTCAATTCTAGGAAAATGCTTAACAAAACCATGTGTCCACTATATTGAGACCTTTCTCCAATGAATTAAAAATATCTCATTTGCTAAAGAGAAGTGTTATGATTACTCTTTATATGAACAAACTATTTGTACATAATAAAAACCACTCTTCAACAATGTAACTGCTGAAAATTTCTTACAGACACACACACACACACACACACATATTCATTTACATATCATTTGTTCACAAATATTTAGCTTTAAAAAAATTCTAATGAGCAAAGTTTTTATTTGTGATGTAACAAAAACACTGAAGCTGAGGAAGAGTTACCTCTCTTGACTAAACACACGCTGAATGATGTAATACAATCACAGTTTAAAGTGGAGGAATTAGGAATAGCAAGCTTTAAGTTTCAAGGAATGAGTCCAGATGAGATGTTTGTCTCGGTAGCATTTTTTTATCATAAATTGAAGCTTAGTTTTAGATGAGTTAAATGTTTTTGCAAAGGAAGCAATATTGCTAAAGCCAGTGAAATGAAACATTGATTTTGGATCAGACAGATAAGCTGGTTTGTCAATGGGATCAATCAATGGTTTTCAAAAACACAGGAGTAAAATACAATTAGGGTAATAAAAGGAGCACTCATTTGCTAAATCAGAAGAGAAAATTAGTTTCAGCTCAACGTTAGTTTTTAGCTCTTTTGGAATTACTCTCAGTGAGGGGCACCTGGTGCTCTTCGGTAGCACAGTTAAACTGCTTGATGTTAATAAACCAGTACTACAGGTAAGTTGTTATATGGCAAGGAATCAATACAAGAAAACTTTAATGGCTTTGCCAAATGGTGAGATGTGATACAAGCAAATACAGATGAAGAAGATTTGCTAAATGTCCAATATTAGCAGAAAATAGAACTTCGAGGAATCCAGTTAATGAAGGTGAATAGATTTTGCCTTAAGCAAGAAGCAGTCTTTTGCCAAATAAACCCGAGATGAACAGACTGTAAAAGCAAAGAAAAGAAATAAAACAAAGTGAGAAAAAATGAGAAAAAATCTCAAATTGATATAAACATTTTTTACCACCTCCTGCCTTCCAGATATTTAAATAAAGACTAGAGTGTCTTCATATAGTAACTCAGGTAACAAAAAATATTCTGGGAAATATGAGAGGGAATGAATACTGTGAGAATAATTTATGAGAAGAAATTTGAGGCAGGTGACATCCTTGTGCCACTATATATTATATATATATATTATACATATATATCAGAACTATAATCTAAAACAGAGTATTTGATTTTACTTAAGTCTTTGACTAGGTATATATGCAGTGATTACAAATCCTTCTAGGATTTGTAAAATGAAAATATCATTTTAAATCATATGTAGCCCTTTATGTTTTACCTTATCCTATGTGGGGATTATAGTGCATGATTTTTAAAATAATTTTTATTGTGTATGTGTGAGGTTTACAAAATGATGTTATGGGATATATATAGATAGTAAAATAGTTGCTATAGCGAAGCAGATTAACATATCCATCTTCTCACAGTTACAATTTTGTGTGTGTGACAAGAGTAGCTAAAGTCTACTTATGTAACAAAAATCCCTAACACAATACTTTTTTACTAACTGTCATCTTCATGTTGTACATTAGATCTCTAGGCTTATTTATCCTACATGCCTGTATTTTGTATCCTTTGACATGATGATATGCCATCATAAATCAAAGTTGAATGGTGAGAATGTGTGCTAGACATTCTAGAAAATGTTGACATTTCCTGTCACTAAGAATCATTTATATTAGAGGAATTTTCTAGCAGTCTAGGACAGTTATATTGTAATTGAGTTGTACTATCATACAAACTTTTCCAATGTGTCTGATGTGTATTATCATTCTTGCACAGCGTAGAATATAAAATGATTAATTGCCACCACTTTGAACTCATGAGCTTCCAGTTATCACCTGCGTTCAGAAACAAAAGAGATGCACTAGATGCAATTAGCCTAATTTGAAAAACAGAGAAAACAGACAAAATTGCTATCCCTTTTTTTTCCTGTTTAAACACCCACAGTAACTTCGAAATAGATGTGTATGATAAAATGATATGCAACTTATACATCAATTTTACTTTAGCATTTTGTGTGTAAGGTATATCTGCCCATAGTAAGTTGCAGATAACATGTGTGAATGTGGTTGTAAATTGTATCCTCATTTGCAAATGTTAGTTGTTACATCTTAATAGCAATGCCAGACATCAAGCTCCCTTATTCCAGAACAGAGAAAATTTTTTTTTGACAGGGAGCAAACTTCTTCTCTTTTCCCACATAGAACCTACAGTAAACATGGCCCAGTCACAAAATCAAGGTTATTTCAAAATGAGAAAAAACTAGCCTAGTACATATGGGGCTACAGTCCCTAGACTGGAGGTGTGAGAAGAGGAGCCTCTGTTGTCATAGACCAAGAACAGCAGGTAAACCCTAGAGCCATTCGGGCCTTTCCATTGAAGCTGAAACCGTGGAAGGTACACCACAGACGTGGTGGAGAGACACATGCTAGCTTCTGTCTTCCTTTGACCATCCAGTCATCCAACAATGGCTGCCATTTACCAAATCCTTTCAGAAGCCAGAGGAGAAAGTTCCCCATAAAAACCACACAAGGCAGGTTGAAAGCAGGGGGTTGGTTTGAGAGCAAACAGCCAGTTGACCAGCATAGATGCCAGCAGAGAAAATTTCACTAAATTATCCAAGGCATCAGATTGCCTCTACTAACACTCTTTATGACTTCTGAATCAGAGAGTGTCTGGCATGCTGCTTCTGACAGCCTGGGATTTGGTATGTAAATGCCCCTATTATCAGATACTTGCTCCTCCTTGTCCATGACTGATGCAGTGTCAGTTGTTTATCTATCTTATGTCGCCCTGATTTCAACCACTGCTTACATAGATCATTCAACATAACAGAATTTTGACCCAGATCAACAGTGAGGTTCCCAACACTAGAAATGACAATATTTCGATAGTGTATTAAAATGTGAAGTTAATCACTAAGGATACTGCATTATATGTAATTAACTTTTAGAAGTTTTTAAAGATGCAATAAATTATTGTCAGTTAAGGAATCATTGTAAGGCGAGTATTCTTCAGAACATAAATTTTACCTGATATGTAAACTAATTCATTTCTCTTAAGATGATTTTAACTCTGAGCAGTAAGACTATCATTGGGTTACTGTAGCATAAATCACAGTAAAATTAAAGTAATGAAGCAAATGGTTTCTTAAAAACATTTTAGCTCCATTTGAATTTTTTTCACTTCTTGAAGAGAAAAACTTGTTTCCAAATAGCAAATTTATTCTACATATGGATCAGCACTCACCTATTCAAAATCAAGACTTTGCTATCTACAATGAAAGAAAATACAAAGGTTTGGCAAAATGTGATTTTTTTAGTTGAGATTATAATTATTCACAGAAATTTAAGATAGAATAAAAAAGACACTAACCTGACTTTTGTTCTTTTTCCAAAGGGAATTTATTAATCAAATGCATTCTGTCTTGATCCTGCCATTAATAACAAGTTGGGTACCTTGTGTCTACAGGGTTTTGATAGGTTTCAGAATTCAGGATCTACTTTTTTTTTTATATCAATAACTATCATGATGTAGTGTGACTGCTAAACTGTAAGACGGTGCTGTAAACTCAGTTTTACAGGTAAAGTTGTTAATGTAAATTTGCTTTGAGATTTATACAGTAAATTTTGAATCATATATTCACTTGGAATCTTTACTGTGGTAACTTTTTTATGACTCTCATTTGGCTTGCCTACTTAGGCTTTTGTTTTACTAAACAAACTAGGTTTTGGCCGGGCGCGGTGGCTCAAGCCTGTAATCCCAGCACTTTGGGAGGCCAAGACGGGCGGATCACGAGGTCAGGAGATTGAGACCATCCTGGCTAACATGGTGAAACCCCGTCTCTACTAAAAAATACAAAAAACTAGCCGCGTGAGGTGGCGGGCACCTGTAGTCCCAGCTACTCGGGAGGCTGAGGCAGGAGAATGGCGTAAACCTGGGAGGTGGAGCTTGCAGTGAGCTGAGATCCGGCCACTGCACTCCAGCCTGGGTGACAGAGCGAGACTCCGTCTCAAAAAAAAAAAAAACAAAAAAAAACTAGGTTTTATGAAATATCTTACAACTTGTTAAGTACATTTATTTTGTCTTCTGAGACTTTTTAGGGAATCAAATAACAAATCTTTTTAAAAGTTTTTTTGTTTATAATTTTGTAGTAAAGAGAAATATAAATTATTTACTTCAAATTATCTTTGTAAAATTTGAAATAATATGAAAGTATAACAAATGTAAAACAAAATTTATCCATAATTTGATTCTTACCCTTTAACCACCGCTGATGGTTTACATATCTTCAAATTGTTTGCATATGCAAATGTATTAGCATAATATTCTATATTTATTACTATACTTGATAATATTTTGTGGCTGTGTCTCCGTATTTTTATATAGACCTCACTCTTTTTAATGTAGGTACAGTATTTCATTTTATGAGTTAACTACAGTATATTTAGTCAAATGGACATATAGATTATTATAATTTATTTTTTTCAGTTCTGGACAACATCTCATGAATACCCATGTACACTGGTTCAGGTACTTCCAGAGGACAAGCTTCTAAAATTAGAATTATGCAAAATCTATATTCAATTTATAACTTGGTTGATGTTGCTGAATTCTCCACTGAAACTTTTCACAAATTTATGCACCTACAACGACATTTAAAGCGCCTAAACCATTTAGCAAAACATGGACCTTACTGCTATGAATTTATCTACTATTCAACACTTTTTTTCTTCCCCATGCCAACAAAAGTAGAAGGGTACTATGTGGGACAAGAAACTGCTTATAGCTTGCCAAATGTTATATGAAATATCATTTACATAAAATCTAAATGTCATTAATTTGAAGATGCACTATTATTTTATGTACTACTCATGAAGACAGAAAAACATGGCTGGGCGCAGTGGCTCACACCTGTAATTCCAGCACTTTGGGAGGTCGAGGTGGGTGGATCACCTGAGGTCTAGAGTTTGAGACCAGCCTGGCTGACTAGGTGAAACCCTGTCTCTACTAAGAATACAAAAATTAGTTGGGCATGGTGGCACACAGCTGTGGTCCCAGCTACTAGGGAGGCTGAAGCAGGAGAATCACTTGAACTCCAGAGGTGAATGTTGCAAGTGAGTCAAGATTGCACCACTGCACTTCAGCCTGGGTGACAGAACAAGACTCCAGTTCAAAAAAAAAAAAAAAAAAGGAAGAAAGAAAGAAAAAAATACATAATTACACGATTATACACTATCAGTTATGTTTCATCATGATTAGAATTGTTAGAATGTAGAAAAACCTGCATGTTAGAATCGAGAAAATGTAATAATTTATATTTTGTGCCAACACACAAATACATACATATACAAACACATATAAATGAGAATAGAATTTATATACGTATGCATTGGGCAAATATTTAAAAGGACTTGTAGTCAGTTGGGAGGATGATTACTATAGAGATAGCTTTATTAGGTAGGGAGCTTAGACATTTGCTAGGTTAAATTTTACAAAAAGATACTTTTATGCTGAGCTTATTCTATATTGTTACATCTCCTCAAGCAGCTACTTCCAGTTTTGAACTTTATTTACTTTGTGATCAGTTGAAAAAAAACACAAGGAAATAGTAAAATGAAATATGCTATAATGCCAACAGTGATTGTTTCTGCATAATGTGGATATGGCCAGTGTTTCTTCTTTTATTTTCTTTTTTATCCAAATTATCTGTAATTGTAATGCTCAAAATATATGATAGAAAAAATACGTTAGAGTGAGTCCAGTGTCCTGAGGTAATAGATAAAAGGCTAGAGATTAGAGATTGGAATCTGTTTCTGAGTAGGAATGTGTGGTAAACCTGTCCCTCTCTCTGTAAAAAAGAAAGAGTATGTATCTCTACTCATTAATCAGGAGAAGTGGTATTAAATTGGTGGAAGCCGATAATCTATAAAGAAACAAAAAAAACGGGGCAGGGAATGGAAAAACGAGCACTGTGGACCTTTTTTTTCTCCCCTATGTGTACACTGGGCCACTTACCTGAGGATAATAGAAGGAGGGTTGCCAGTGAACTTGAAATTGAAAGCTCATGAAGAATAGACTGAGTGAAACCTTGCCCAGACAGAAACTCCCTCCGCATATTAAAAGGGAAGGAAATAAATTGGGTAGATGTTCTCTGGGTTGGATTTCTTTGCCTAGATACTGCCTAATCCATGGACAGAGTTCATAAAGTCAGTTTCCTTCAGGGATTTGTCTAAGCAAAGCCACAAAGAAAGAAAGCCATAGTAAAATTATAGATTATACAGCTATTGAGTATACTTTCTTCTAAGATAATTATGTCTAATAGTGCATGAGAAAAACCTTCTTCATGACATATATGTAAAATTTTAAACCCTACAAAATTTTAGTAAAAGTAAAAATTAGCATTTAGTCTGTTGAT
Source organism: Trachypithecus francoisi (assembly GCF_009764315.1). Taxonomy (NCBI): domain Eukaryota; kingdom Metazoa; phylum Chordata; class Mammalia; order Primates; family Cercopithecidae; genus Trachypithecus; species Trachypithecus francoisi. The sequence continues at coordinate 54,279,112 of NW_022681458.1, read as the reverse complement.
CAGTTTTTTAGGAAGAATGGGATTTTAGTAAGCAGAGGATACAGAGAAGCATATGGGTGAAGGAAAGTAAAAACACAAAGGTCAGAAGGTTTCTAGTTTGCTTGGGGGTACTTTGCAAACTCCAGGCTATCTGGAGAACATAATACAAAAAAGACTGTAGTGGGATACAAGGCTGGAAAAATACATTTAGGTCAAATTAAGAAGGTTCTTGAATACTTCTATATTTGGATTTTACAATGCAGACAATAATGAGCCACTGAAATTACTGAAGAAGGAAAAGACAAGTTCTGATCTCATTGAATACATGAAGGAAACTCAACCAGGCATGTTTAGATTGAATTCGGTAACTTTCAATAGAGAATAATATAAAATTACCATAACCGAAGCAGTTACCATGGGAGTAGCTAAAATTAAGCACCAGATTGAATTTGGGCAGGTAGAGAGCTGGAGATGAAATAATTCTAGTGTTTCTGCATTCAGAAGATGTAACATTTTTCCAATATATTATGAAACATTATAGAATAAATTCTACTTAGAATGTTGTATTTTTTGTAACTTTTGGTGGCTTTTTTTCATTGTGGCTTTACTTAGAAAAATATCTAAATATAAAGATGAAATTGTAGACTATGTCCATGCATTAGCCAGCATCCAGGCAAATGAATTCGAAGTGGAAGATGAAGATAGAGCTCAAGTTTTGAAAACATAGAATATTTTAATGTTGACATTGTCTAATGAATGTAAAATGTTATTGTAACTCTGTTCTCCCATAACCCTTGTGCAGGTCTCTGTCTTAGCAGAGTTACAACACAGGCATTGAAGTCATCTATTTATTTATCTTTTTCCCTATTTGACAAACACACCTATAAAGGACAAAATTACCCTCTTATTATTCTATACTCCCCGTACCTATGGTAGTTATTCCCATGTAGGAGACACTCAATGTTTGCTGAAATGAACTGAAATTAGGAAGTACACAGATCTGTACCTTAGGTCATCAGATAAAGTTGAAAATATAGGTCTGTATGTCTTTCAATTACTTATAAGATCCAAAGACAAAAAAAATTTGTATTTTACAACTATATTTGAATTTTCAAGTGCTATATATGTTATTTCAAATAATCTTAGCATAAAATATGTTAAATAAAGATATGTCAGATCAAGTTTACAGACTTTAGCTGCATTAAAAATGATCAATAATAAAATGTATAAAAATAGCACTCATTTTTTGGCTGGAAACCTCAGATGAAAATAAGTCATCATCATCATCATTGAAAACAACCGCAAAAATTAATACTTCATACTCTAATTGTGTGCTCAACACTGGGTTAAGAACTTGATGTCTCATTACAGTTTTACAAAAATTTTGAGATATTTCTTGCCACATAAAATAAATGAGGAACCTGAAGCTGAGAGAAGTTGTGTAATCTTTTTTCAAGGCCACAGACTGAGTCAGCAAATAGCAGAACTGGAATTAAAAACCACATCTTTCTTTCTATAACGTCAATGCTCTAAACCACTAAGATATGTCATTCTGAAAACTAATTAGAAAATTTTAAAAAAGTAATACCTGAGCGAAAACATTTTAATAATTTTATCAGATAAAAAGAAAATTGTCACAGCTTCTCCTTTAGAACTGATGTCCAAATTCCCTCTTTTCTGAAGCTCAGGTTCAGAACATGTTAAATATACTATAGTCCACAGTTACAAGCATGAAGTTCAAGTTTTCTAAGTTTGACAGAGTTCTAATCAAAATAGGTCACCACACAAGTCTTGGGGCAAAAATGCTGATTCAAACAGTATTTAGAGAGCTTGAACATTTGAAGGCAACAAGTATTGAGTTGAGATGGTCAATGCAGACTGATTCTAGAAACAACCACGCCAAAGTTAGTCTTGCATCCATGGGATCATATCTGCACTGGTCACTCAGATCCATGTAATGGTATTACATACAATTAAAAGCTGGAAACCCCACTCCACTGTGTTCCTAGAAGAGGCAGAGTTGGAATTTTCCTGATCAACAAATTTTATTTATTTATTTTGAGAGAATCTTGCTGTCATCCAGGCTGGAGTGCAGTGGCAAAATTACAGCTCGCTGCAGCCTCAACTTCCCCAGCTCAAGCAATCCTCCCACCTCAGCCTCCAGAGTAGGTGGGTCTACAATCACAGGCCACCACACTGGGCTAATTATTTTATTTTTTTGGAGAGACAGGATCTCTGCATGTCGCGCAGGCTGGTCTTGAACTCCTGGGCTCAAGCTATCTTCCCACTCCAGCCTCCCAAAGTGCTGGTATTACAGGAGTGAGCCACTGCACCCAGCCACCATTTTGTATTAATACTTCTTAACTTCATTTCTGCAAAGATTTTATATTATTCAAATAGAAAAAAGGAAGAGAATTACACACAACATAGAGTAGCTCAAGTTTGTCTAAGCTATTCCTACCACATTACTAACCTGCCCTATACCAGTTACTATTAAATTCATATTACAATAAGGATCTTTCTTTTTTAAGCAAAAGAAGTCTTATCAAATTAGTATTATTAATTTATTAGTTTGTAGTTTGCATGGTATTAATTTGTACACAATTTTTGGTTTATAGTTGTATAATAATCATAATGAATTTATTCCTACTATGTTACTGGTTCATACAAAATGAATGTTATTTTAAGTAATTTGGCTTACAAATTGGAAGCCTGTGATTTTTTTTCCTTTTAAAGACATCTATATATTATTCAAGCTTGAGAAACACTTCTCTGGAGGACTCTTATGACTGGGGCAACAAATTATCTGTGTTAAGACTAAAGATGGTCCAGGAAGAACGGGATTAGAAACGTAGACAGTGGTCATCTAGGGTGACTGCATTTCGATGGCAGTGATTTTGGCAGAGATGAAGTGCCACATTTTTGTTTCTCATCACCATTCCTGTCAGGAAGTAGAAAACTTGTTGGGTGCTGTCCAAAACTTGTTATCTATTTTTGGAAAGCCAGCTTGTCAGAAAATCAGAATATGAGGCTCCAGATTTACTATGCAGGCATCTTTAGATTATGAGGGATGTTCCTGTGCTTCTTGGTCTTAGAACACATTATGAAAGGCAAGATACTTCTTTAGAACTATGAAAGTGGACTATGGATGAAGTGGTTTTTTGTTTGTTTGTTTTTTAAGAACTGTAAACAGTGCTTGTGATGACCTGTGGTATGCAGCTGGATGTGGAACTCTTTAGCTGCTGAGGGATAGTTTCTCTCCAGAAAGTTCTCATGCTTGCAGTATTCCTCTACATGCAATCACACCTTCAACAAGAGGCCAAGGAGATAATAACAATCTCATACAGATTTATAGATTGACTATATCAGTGATTGTGTTTGAGTGTCCATTAGGCCCTTTGTGAACATAACACCTGTTTCAGAAGGCTAGTGATAAGAAAAATATTTTTAAAATGTATTTATATATGCATAGATTTTATTTTCTATTTTTTTCCACATAAATGGAATGTATATCTAGAGGTCATACATTGAATACATTTAGGAGAGGGATAGAGTTTCAAGCAGCAAAATGATCTTCAGGATGTCATCCAATTACTTTCCCTGGACCTGGAGGCTGGCAGGAAGCACTGTGGAACTGGGTATATAGGTATATAGGTGTTCCCTTTCCCAGTTAGTGGCCAACTAGAATCGGGTTGGCAGTAGCTTTTTAAGTCTACCTGAATTTTTTCCCCCCAGAATATCATAAAGCTGATGTTGTTCCCAGCTAGCTCTCAAGAGTTGAGGTATGGGGCCAGGCACAGTAGCTCACGCCTGTAATCCCAGCACTTTAGGAGGCCAAGGCGATCACCCGAGGTCAGGAGTTCAAGACCAGCCTGACTAAAATGCTGAAATCCTGTCTCTACTAAAAATACAAAAAAATTAGTCCGGTGTGGTGGTGAGCGCCTGTAATCTGAGCTCCTGGGGAGGCGGAGGCAGGAGAATCCCTTGAACCTGGGAGGCAGAGGTTGCAGTGAGCCGAGATCACGCCATTGCACTCCAGCCTGGGCAATAAGAGTGAAACTCCCTCTCAAAAACAACAACAACAACAACAACAAAAAACCCAAAAAACCAAAGAGTTGATGTATGGAAGCAAAAGGATATATAAAAATCAGAAAAAAAAAAAAAAAAAAGACTTTTTTTTTTTTCATGAATAGTTAGGTCCAGTCAAAAGGCTCACAACTAGCACGAACTTCTGAGAACATTCATATTTCTTTGCTAGTTAGACATTTACCAGCGAGGTGCAGTGAGAAGACTATGTTTACTATGCATGTAAATATTAAAACTTTATTAGCAGTAGGCTACCGAAGGCATTGTGTATACACGTAAATATTAAGGAAATGCCAAAAGCATAAATATTAACATAGGCATAAAATGCTATCCAATCCTAGAAAGAACATGGATGCATGAATGCAGAAGGCGTTCAGAAAGACTTGGTAAATATGAGCCGCATTCTTCCAACCATCATTTGTTCCTTCTTTTGTAACTGTGGATCACAAAATTAATAAATAAAAAATGTGAGTCATCTTTACATGTTTAACACTGTGATCAATGTTGAGGGTGGGAGAAGTCTATAAACTATATAGCACATTATCTTTTTCTTCAAAAAATCTTGTAATCTAGACAGTGAGGTAGAGCAAACACAATATCTAATAATACAGATATTAAAGGAATCATAGTAAGAAGCCAAGGGAGAGAGACAGAAAGAAGGCCTCCTTATGGTAGTGAAAAGGCAGATTGGTTAAGAAGATGAGGAGGGTCATTCAATTTTAGGTGGGGAAAATCACACAGAACATCCTTTAGAATGAAAGTGAATAATTTGTGTTTAATGGTAATGAAGAGGCCAATTTGAATGGATGGAAAAAAGTTGTACTTAAGGGACAGAAAACATCTGCAATAGATAGAAGACTAATGGACAATGCAGACAGATTTTAGGCAAGTAGACGAAGCTAAATTACCCACATGATCGATGAATGGAAATGGGACAATGATGTCAAAAAGGTCATGTATAATTTGTTACATATGACTGCTCCTTTCTCTCTCTCTCTCTCTCTCTCTTGCTCTCTCTCTCTCTCATATACTTTAGTTTACTTATGTTAGATATATAATTATATTATGTGTAATGTATATATACAATATCTGAGTTATATCTGAGCTTTCTAATATCTATTTATCTATTTGTCTCATGTCTATACAGCCTGGTTTGCCTAAGCCCCTATTAGTTTATGCCTATTTTGGGATGATATCACATTTATATATATATATATATATATATATATATATACACACACACACACACACATACACACACACACACACATATATTATTTAAAAATACTAAAATACTTTTAAATATAAAACTATTTTTGTAGAGTCACCAAAACAACAATTCCAATTTTATGTCAATGCATATATATATTTAAAATAGACATATACCTTAATTTTTTAGCACCCTCTTTAACTATCATTAGTGTTCCAAATTGGATGACATGATTGTTTAGGTAATCTAACCATGAAGGATTGATGATATGAACAAAAAAAATAGGAGTGAAAATGGAAGAGACAGAAATAAACATTTCATAAAAAGCAATGAAATTTAATGAATGACTGGAAGAATAGAAGTGATACAAAGAAAATTACTAATCATTCAAATTAGAATAATCAGAAAAACAGTGGAAAAACTCAAAAAGTTTGGAAACTTGGGAATGTCGAAAAGATAAAGAACAATTATACAAATAAACATCTTTTGACCTGAAGCCCCATGATACTTCTCTGTGATAATAATCTCATCTTGTTTCTAATAAACACATTCAAACTCTTTGAGTTTCCATATATGCATTAATTTAGTCCTAATATGAATTCTTCTTAAAATATTAGTCATGATTTTGAGACTGTATATTTACTGATGCATTTATCTGAATAACTAGAGACTTTATGAGTGTCTGAAATAAAAATTTGTTCTGCAAATAGGAACTTACAAAGGAGTTGTTTTACAAATGAGAATCTAAGGCCTGGTGAGTTAAGCGTACTACTCTGAATCACATGGATAATAATAATGAGGAACCCTACACCAACTGACTAGATATCAGGCACTGTCCTAAGAAAGTTATATATTTTGACTGATTTAACCTCACAACACAACCTATCAAGCTAGTACTATAGTATTACCATCCTCATTTTACACTGGAAAGATGAAATTCAGTTTAAGAAATATCTTAGGGTCACACAGCTATTAGTTGAAGAGTTGGAAATTTAACCCATGTCTTCAGGCTGAAAGGTTTTTTATCTGCTATATCATTTCAATCATGGGGGAAATCAAGAAGAACCAATATTGATGTTTTTCAATTCTAGAGTTTATGCACAAAATGGCACACATTTAGGGAAATTGCTTTAGAAATATTTCTTTTACATACGTGGAGAGAACACATTTATTTGAACTACATGGATATACTCAACACAGCCGATCAAACTGAAATAATGCACTCACACTCAGGGATATGCTTACAAATCATTATTTAAAATCTCTTAAGGAAGAGTAAGACTGTCTTTGAGATGACCTAAATAACTTGCTAATATTGAAATGTGGAAATAAAAAGAAAAATTACACCTGAATTGTGCTTAGTAAGTATTCAAGTATCTTGAATTAAGAAAGCTTACTGGAAAAATATATCTTGAAAGCTGTTTACAACATTCTAGTAATTAAAAATAAATAGCAATTTTTAAAAAGTCATATTCTAATAATGTTTAAACTTCTAAAATGTTTCCATATCATGAAGAAAAACATTAAAACTATATTTATAAATATTTCACTTAATAATAATTGAATTTTAGAATATTCAAATACTCTACTTAAAAATTGTTATTTAGTGGAAAGAATTTTAAAAGAATGGTGTTTCATTTATGTTGTGGGGCAGATTATTATTCCTGTACATTGAATTGAAACTTTAAAGGATTTACAGCTTTTCAAAATAATCTGATACCACAGAGAACCTTACACATTTGATAAAACCCTTGAAAAACAAAGTTTTATGTATACAAAGAATTGCATTTTCTTAAACTACAATAGAATGTATCAATATAATTGTAAGCAGTGACAGATGTAATTATATTTGATTGAGGAAATTAAGAGGTGTCTATCAGCAAATCCCTCAGACAGAAGTGACAAGGGGTCCTCTAAGTTTTAGACAGAATACAGGGACATCTGCATTCCCACTTCTGGATCTTGGCTGGGGCAGATTAGAAATCACATAGGTTTTAAGAAGAATGGCAACATAGTTTCATCAACAATCCATGTTATGCCATCCTTAATATCAAATGTCTCCTAGTTATTGCAACATTGTTTCATGTTTTAGGCTAGGAAAGAAGGAAGGAAGGAAGGAAAGGGAAGGAAGGAAAGGGAAGGGAAGGGAAGGAGGAGGGAGGGAGGGAGGGAATAAGGGAGGGAAGGAAGGAAGGAAGGAGTGAGGGAGGAAGGAAGGAAGGAAGGAGGGAGGGAGGAAGGAAGGAAGGAAGGGAGGAGGGAGGGAGGGAGGAAGGAAGGAAGGAAGGAAGGAAGGGAGGGAGGGAGGGAGGGAGGGAGGAAGGAAGGAAAGAAAGGGAAGGAAAGAAGGAAAGAAAAGGAAGGAAGGAAGGAAAGAAAGAAAGGGAAGGAAGGAAGAAAGGGAAGGAAGAAGGAAAGAAAGGAAGGAAGGAAGGAAAGGAAGGAAGAAAGGAAGAAGGAAGGAAGGAGAAGGAAGGAAGGAAGGAGAAAAAATACATTATGCTCATAGAAAAAGAGGAAAATTGATCAAATTGGCTGGAGGAATGTTGATTTTGAGGCCAATATACACAATAAAAAATAAAAGTTTTCTAGACAAATAAAGGAGACATTTGCCCTAATTTTAAATGCAGTTATGATAATATTATTCCTTAAATGTCTATTATTCTGAATAAATTATTGCTAATATTATTTTCTTTTAAATTCATGTTGTCAATTCTTACTGCTTACTTAGTTAATAATTTGCTTTCACAAGCATTTATTTATTTGTTACAATTTTCAATGTGGATCTACATAATAAACTAAAGAAGACACATATCAGAGGCCATTTAAAACTCATTAATATTACTTTCTCACACTTATTTTCATTTTCTCCTTTCTAATTTGGTAGTATGCTTACCAAATATTTTAAATTTTATGCTTTAAAAAATTCAAGTCAAAACTATTCCCTAGCCTACTCTACTCACTTTAATGATAAATGACTGCAGATCTCCACTTGAATTGGTAAAATAATTCAAACAAAAATATTCAAACATGTTGCAAACTGATTTCATACATTTCTTGTACTTGTTGATATACTGTGTCACATGTATATTTAAACCTGTTAATAATTTCATCATTCTAAATTTTCTTTTACAGCAGTAAGATTCAATGTGCTTTTGAAAATATAATACTTAACTGAATAAAACAAAATATGAGTGAAAAATATAAAGCTGGAAAGACATAAAGAAACAATGTAATGATAGTACTTAATTTTTCAGATAAAAAAAATCAGAATCACAAAGGTATTGATTTTTACAAACGAAGTAGTATTTAAAAATTAGACTCAAGTTCATCTGGCATTCAATTCACTGCTCTACCTATTGAATGTAAGGGCCTAAAGTCATTTTGAATATATCGTACTTTCCAACTCCCACTGAAAGCTTGCATTCCCTTAATGACCTCTTAAGTGCTAATTGAACACTTATCGAATGCCTACAATTTAGGGAATTTATTAATCCCTGAGACAGCCATCAATTTTTTAAGATCTCACATAAGAAGGAAACATATTATAGAAAGGTATTTATACTTCAGCTCTCACACATTAATCCTCATGCTTAGGCTGGGTTGAGGGTGATAAGGGAGGATGCGGATGGGGATCTGGGGAGGGTCTGAAATAGGCAGGACTAAAGGGTAAGGCATGCAGAGAACTTAATTCTCCTTTCACATAATAGTGTTTCAATTATTAAAAGCACATATTATGCTCCCTCGTAGATCTCACATCTCTTTACACTTTCCATTTCCTCTTGAATCATGTTTCAAATCCTCCTTGTGATTTCCAAGGTGTGACATTCAGTGCTGAAGCAAGATCCACAAATGATTAGATCACTGTGGGACTCAGCGGAACATTCACAGACTCTTTCTAGATAAGTCGGAGTCAACATTTTAATGCTTCAAATCCACCTGGGCAGGAGATTTGTTTGCATTCTGTTGGCTTGCTTGCTTAGTTGCTCGTTTGTTTGTTTGCTGTAAAGAGGAGTAGCTCAAAGCCAATCTGATTCTGATAAATGGCCAAGGTAGATAATTCCTGGCCCAAACACTATGTTTCTTTATTATGATTATTTTAATCCTAAGATAGCAATTTTAATAGTTACAGAATTCCTTACACTCAGGCTAAGTTTATATATAAATATGCCAAGTTTACATTTGACATGTTCACATGGACTACTTCTAAGCAAAATCTTAAATATCTGAGTAAGAACATGTACTTTTTATAATTTAGCTAGGATCTATATTTTTACACTGGTAATTTTTAGCTTTTTATGTTATTTCTAACTGACCAGATATTTGTGGTTCCTGATTATGTTTTCCAGTATTTTCACTATTTTCTCAGCTCTGCATTTTGTGGAAATATTTTCTGTATATTCATTTAAATCTGATAAATAAGTTAACAGACAAGAACATAAAAAAGAGTCCTGAAGAATTCAAAAGAAAATTCCCTCCAGAGTGACATAAACATTTAGGCATGGTTATTCAATCCATTTCTAATCTGTCCTCTGAGTAACACCAGAGACCTTGCCTAGTGCTATATTGACTTTAAAAGCGCTTTAGACTGCCTTTGATGCACTGCTGTGCCAGTAAAATGATTTACCATCTTACACCGAGGCTGGTAATTCCTAGTGTTGTTTTACAAAATAAATTTGGCATAGAGCTAAATATCATATGAAAGTTTTTCATGTGATACATAATCAAAAGCTTACTTCAAAGCATATTTTAAAATAGATTAGGAAAATTGTTGCTTTTATGAGATTAAATCTCTTGAACAATTTGAATCTCAGTATTTCAACGAACACATTATTAAGCAACAACACAGGTATACATATATTTAAAGACATACTTCTAATACACAATCCACTTCACTGGTATCGGGATAATAGTTTCCTGGAAGCAATAAAATCCACAAGATTCTTACCAAAAAAGCTGGGAACCTTGGTTGATTGTGGAGTCTGGGAGTTATTCACAGCACTGAGCTGGGTTCCATAATTATCCACCTGGAAACCATCCACTGGAAAAAAATACAGCCAATGAAAATAGATAAACATTGTCACAATCTCATATTTGGACTCATGAAGCATACAACAGTTAATAAAGCAGACTTCTGGCAATTTCATTCACATTGCTATGTTAAATTAGCAAACAGTGAATCTTTAAATATATTGTAAGGTAATACTTCCATGAGTAACTGTAGTTCTTGGTCAAAAAAGCATGACAGTTAATGTTTAAGTCATCCCTTCAATCAATGTTACAGGCAGATAAAACTAATTGATTTTAGGTGGTAGTTTTCATTAACTGTTTGCTCTCATATTTGTATAAATGTGAAAGATTTCAACAATTCTATTGCGCCAAAATTGTAATGCAGTATTCTCAGGAAGAAAAATTAAATAACGCAACATAAAAAGAATTAGATCTATGAAAATAATTTCTTAAATTTCTATGCTTTTTAAAAAGCTATAGTCACAAATCTCACATTTAATGAATATATATCTTCATTTGCATGGCTAAAACAAAATCTGAGTAAGCTTGAATATCATCTGAGATGCCTTAGTTTTAAAAGAATGCCCATAAATGTACTAAAATGAAATGAGAAGTAAACTTACAACCATCTTCACAGGTGTTCTTGCATTCTTCCAGTGTCTCAAAATTGTTCATATTGCCCAGGCATCCACCATACTTGAAACGTTCGCACTGTTTTGACTGATTGTTATAAAAATACCTGGTAATATAACCTCTACATATTCCAGGATCTTCTTCCAAAAAGCAGAAATCTGGCTTTTCTAGAAATTATAAAATTGTCAGAAGGCAATATTCTTTTGTGTAAATAAATTTCTGATTTTAATAAAATTTATAAATAACTGGCTAAGTTATTTAAGGAGTAAGCATAAAAATTAAAAAGTAAAAGATCTAACTTTATCCACAGCTATACACTATTAAAATTATCTATCATTATTTTGGGAATGGCATTTCAAATTCTAAATTTCTCATTGTAAATTAATAGGGATTAACTATCATTTTTTTTACAAATTTAAGGAATAACATATTATTTTACCATGTACCACTGTTGCTTTGAAATTACAAAACTTTATGGCAAAAATGTGGTTTAATTATTTTTAATATGTTTATGTGTATTAACATTTAGGAAAGGTCTATGAACACTTCAAGTTATTGAGGGTGGCTTCTCAAGAAAAGCATTTTAGTGTGTTGCTTAACAAAGCTACACGTTGTGCACATGTACCCTAGAACATAAAGTACAATTTAAAAAAAAAAAGAATGGTTTAAATTCTTAAAAATTGAAAAAGAAGACTTGAGGGGATGAAGTTTTCATGGCTAGCCTTAGAAGTTCCTGAATTCTTATGCAGGAATTAATATCTGTACTAGGTAGCACATCCTCTACTGCTGTGTTATTTTTATTTTTTCCTTCTTCTTGTCATTGGAATGACTTCAATAATGCAGAGGCAGAAAGGAAATACATGTTCAAGGATTGAAGAGGCTTTTGCAAAAGACTAAAACTTCTTCTTTGATAGTGCTCCAAAGCAGGCTAAACACAGCTGTCATAGAAGTTGTGCCACTGTGATCTACATCACCAGCTCTGTCTACATGCATGCACTGTGAAAAGAAGTGAGCTAATTTTCAAAATTATTATGTGCACAGGCATATTTGGCTTGAATTTTTAGAACAAAATTCCAATTTCTCAATTTTTTTCCTGCAAGTATATTACCATAGTGGCAAAATTGAACTGTGGTAACCTTTTTCATCTTAAAGCAACTTGTTCTTCTATGTCAGGGAAGCAATACCCACAAGTATTTTACTATAAAAAAGAACGTGTATTTAATAATGTTAATGATTTCTGCAATAGTTGCAGATCTATAAAAGAACCAACTCCTTATTAAAAAGTTATTTTATTAAGTAAAACTTGCTACTATAATATAGTTTTAAAAGTATTTTCTGTAACTTTTCAATGTATTAATTTGAAAGTTAACTTTGTTTCTTCTGTTTTGCCTCTTGTTTTTCCAAATGAATGTTTTTATGATGTTTAGTTAAGTGTAATAATATGTGGGGGAAAGGAATAAAATAATTCTTTAAAATTTTATAACATTTTATAAGGTAAAAAATACATTGAATTACTATCATATGATTTGTTTTAGTTTTAATGTGTACTTTTAATGAAATTTTAAATAATCTGAACAGAGGATGCAAAAACTTTGTTTGCCAAAAGTGGATGTGGGAAAAATATTACATATAAAAACATAAAAGTATAACAAATTATGCTGATAAGTATAATTAAGACACTGTACATGTACATAAATATATACACCTGATATGTACCCACAAAAATTAAAAATAAACAAAACAACAACAAACAATAAACTGTACAACTGAAAGTTGCTATTTTTTATATGAAACCACATTGGGAAACATGAACTTATTTGAAGACAAAGTTGAAAATAGACATATGTAAAATAATTCTTTTTTGACCTGCAGTTTAAACTACAGTTGTAAATCAAGAAATTAATTTCCCATTTTCTTCAGGTAAATAAATTAACCTTCTTATTGAATTTGCATAAATAACCCTTGCTCTAAGTTGGTGCTCAGTTGAAATTGAGTAACACAGAATGCAGACTAGATAAGCTACAGCATTATTACTGTCAACTTTTGTTTGTGTCTGAACACTTGGGAATTGTCTTGGACCAAACTTTATTTCTAAGGGATTGTATTAAATCTCAAATCTATAATGGTCCAATGTTAGGAAGCATAATATAAAGCTAACTCAAAATTGATCAAGTCTTTGTTATGAATAGGTGTTAGCATGTAAGCATTTTTCACATTCATATGAACACAGCTTTATTCTCTAACTTTCATATAAAATATGAGTTAGGAATGATTGAATTCTGAATTATAAATACACACTTTATAGCATAAATTTACATTAAAATATTACCTGTATTTAATTTTTTTCTAGTTTTATGTTTTTGGTAAAAGGTCCTAATATTTAAAGCTTGGTATTTTCTTTCACAAAAATATTTATTTCCCTTTGTAGACAAAAACTTCTTTATTATAAATATGCTATTTTATTTGATACTACAGATAAAGCCTTCATTTAATTAAAGTTCTAAACATTTTTGTCAAGATTATTTTAATATTTATAGGAACCTATTTTTTAAAATGGTAAGTACATACATTTACTTATGTTTCTTGTACAAACTTTGCTATCATCTTTATTTTATACATTCTGATTCCAATTCTGGTCAGTGATTTGGGCCTACAGATTATCAATGTGTCACAGAAATTTTCAAATCTTTCCCACATAAATAAATCAAAATAAATAAAATTTAAATGCACTTTGAATTTTGTGGCCTTTCATGTCCTGAGTTAAACTATTTTATCTCTTTGTTCAATATTTTCTCATTGAAATGCAAATGCCATAACTGACAATTGGACCAAATCAGTTTCTAGACCTTTTTAAAAGGAGGTTGGTTTCCCTGATCCATTGATACCATTCTTTCTTGTGCTAATATGCTTGTGAAAAAGTAATTATTTTTAGCTGAAAACAATAAATAATATGATTTAAATTACACAATTAAACATACACATACATGCTAGATATTTATTTTTAAATATCTCCACTTACTTTTGCATGTATAACTGCTGACAACTCAAGACACATACATCCATTCCAGGGAATATTTGGTGAAACTTGCTAAAGCCACACAATGCTGAGATTAACAAGTGATTAGAGATCAGAGAAATAAAGTAAGACTCAAAACATCTAAATCTCTATCTGGAAGATGTTAAAATAGCATGTGTGGCTCTGGACTACGATTGAACTAAAACTAAATATCATACTACATTAGAATTAGAGTAAATATGGTGTTTGGAGCCTCCTCTGACAAATATAATGCATATATTTTCCTAATTTTTGATTATGTCCATTGAAACACGTAATAAATCATTTTGAAAATGACATGATCAATTTCTCATATGTGTTTATGATCAATCTCTTTTATGGGTTTTTTAAATCAATCTCAGAGAAACTTAAGAATTGAATATCTATACTGAATCAAGAACCAGAAATAACAAACAAGGAAGCAAAAAAACAAAAAGTTGAATATCCAAATGCCTTATATAAATGTTCCAAATTTACAGACAAATAAATATTCACCTTGTTGCAATGTCGTCTGTATGATCCTGTTTGCATTATCTGTAATCAAAAGAATATATGAATATCAATTGCCACAATTTATGATGTCATACTATGAATTTGAATTTAACAAACAAGAGTGATGTATTTATTACGATTAAAATTATTCTTATATAGAAAGTCTTAATAAAAATTGGATTTCTTTTTCTTTTCTCTAAAAATTAATCTTTTCTATTTATTGTAACCATGAAGCCACTTCATTTCAATAGAGTAATGTTTTAGAAACTGTGATAAAACTTTCTAACACACTTACAAAGCTGAGAATTCATAGTGACTATGTCTACCGTTCAGGAGATCTGTACTAAAAGCAATTATTTAAAAAATGTGAAATATGAAAGTAATTCAAGCAGCCTACATTACATATAAAAATAATTTGTTAGATACCTAGGAATAAAAGTGAAATTAACCAGAATTATTTCCTTTCCTTATTCATTCCCTTGCTTCATTGTCTCAACCCAATCGCTAGTTTCATTATTATTACCAATGTAGAGAAGAAAAGGCATCTGGGACAGGTTGTTTGGCTTAACATTTGAATTAACGGAATCATTTCCCTCTAAAACTAGAATGTTAGTTGTCTTTGTCCTACCATATTCCAAATATGAATTCTAAGTTCTAATTTAAATGATAGGTAATGAAATTTAAATTGACAAAAATAAATCTATGAAGTTTTAATTTGCTCACATAGACATTAGGAAAGTTGAGTCATATTTATTTTGTTGTGGAATCATTTGCTTTACAGAGAAAATCTTTGGTCAAAGCAGGTTACCATTAGTTATATGGCCAGAGAGATAGAAAGGGAGCGAGAGAGAGGAAGGAAGAAAGAATGAGAGAAATAATATGAATTGGGTTATAAGCCTCTTTTAGCAACAGGATCATCCTTTTTTTCTTGAAATAGTTAATTCTTCTATGGAGAGTAAAATGTCTGTGAAAGGGAAACTAATGGACCCAAACTTCTTTTAGAATTGTACTATGTTTTATTCAATAGCCTTTTAAGAAAAAGAGGTGTGTGTGTGTGTATATGTATAGCCGTATCTGTTGAAGTAAGTTGTTTGGTTTACTTTGCTTTCACTGCAACTAACCAACTTCATATTAATGTTTTCAACTAGATTGTAGACTGTCATATAATCTGACATTACAATATTTAGATATAAAACTAATATGATTTAATTGATAAGGAGAAGAAAGAAATGTGTACATATAATAAGTACATAAGACTAGAACACTAAACAATTTTCATTCATGATTTACTATTGACAATAGTCATAGGGTGGGAATATATAAATGCTTGATTAATACAATTTTTGAAAGAACGTCTATTTTGTTTGCTGTTACATTCTCCATAGGATTAATTCAGGTAATATACATGCCAACTAACTCAATGTGGTTTAGCACACTAGAATTTTAAGTGTATTTATATTACCAATAATTATCTTTGAGGAATCTAATAATAATAACCTTGGACATGATAACTTGTATGGCAATAGCAGTATGAAAGCAATTAATAGTTAAAAAAGATTTATAGCAAATTATCAAGTTTTCTTAGATTTAGGCAGGACAAACCATTTAACAATGCTTTTTAACGAGCAATGAGAGAATGTTAGACTAATTTCCATTCTAGTACTCTTTTGAATTTCAACTTATATTAATTTGTTTTAATATTTCATTATGAATATTAAAATGTAAGATTGACAACAAAAACATCCCCAAATTTGCATTTGGTTGACACACATTGGCATATGATATTTATACCTCAAACTGACTTATTGATTTTTGTTTCTAAATCCATTCAAAAGTGTGCCAGATGTAAACAATGATATGTTCATCTGGGTGTGCAAGGAGAGTGTTAGATAAACACCACTTATGTGAAGTTGGTAGAGAGTGTTGTTCAAATCTTTTATATCCTTAGTGATTGTTGTTTACTTTTTTTGTCAATTACTGAAAAAAAGGTGTCTTGGACTATGTAAACTGAACTGAGGAATTCTACACTCTGACTTCTGCCAATTTTTTCTTTAAAAATTTTGGAGTTTTACAATTAGGACCATGCACATAGACATTAAGGATTGTTGTGTCTTTTTTATTAATGGACCCTATTATAAATTTCTTTCTTTCCACCTGGTAGTACATCTTATTCTGTAGTCTACTTTTACTAATCATATCTTTTTCCATCCTTTCACTTTTAATCACTCTGTCCTTATTTTTAAAGGGCCTTTCCTATAGACAACATGCAGTTAGTTAGTTCTTGATTTATTTTTGCATACAGTATGATAATATCTACCTTTTAGCTGGAGTGACTGGACCATTAAATTTTAATTTAATCTAATTATCATTAGAGTTGATATATTACAACTCTAATTACATTAGAGTTGAGTACAAATATCACTATTTGATTTCTGTTTCTCATTTCTTCTTTGTTTCTGTTTCCCTCTGTTCATGTCTTCTTTAGAATGCCTGCAATTGGATATTTTAATAATAATTTCATCTCCATTATGGACCTATATGTTATTTCTGCTTATTCCATGTTTTTAATGGCTGCTTTAAAGATTAGAATGTACTAATCCATTACAGTCTAGTGCCAAGTAATGTATGCCATTGTCACCTGTAGAAACCGCAGAACTTTATAACAATAATCTCATACTTTTCTCCTTCCTTCCTGTGTGCTTTAATTCTAAATCCTTTAATACTAATTGTACTGCTGGTCTACGAGGAATAAATTTCCCCAGATAATGTTGATTTGAAAAGTGCTTATTTTAAGAAGTAGATTACTGATTGGCACTTTTTTTTTCTCTTTCGGTTCTTTATTTTTTCTTTTTAAAAATTTATTTCTTTTTTATTTTCATAGATTTAGGGGATAGAAGTACAATTTTGTTACGTGGTTATATTGCATAGTGGTGCCATGGATTTTAGTGTAACCATAACCCAAATAGTGTCCATTGTAACTGTTAGATGGTTTCTCACTCCCCAGTCCACTTTCATCCTCTTATTTTTCTGAGTGTCCATTGTCTGTTTGTCTGTTATTCTACTATGCCCACATGTACACACTATCTACCCCACACTTATAAATTAGAACACGTGGTATTTGAATTTCTGTTTCTGGTTATTTCACTTAAGATAATAGCCTCAGGCCGGGCACGGTGGCTCAAGCCTGTAATCCTAGCACTTTGGGAGGCCGACACGGGCGGATCGAGAGGTCAGGAGATCAAGACCATCCTGGCTAACACGGTGAAACTCCGTCTCTACTAAAAAAATACAAAAAACTAGCCAGGCGAGGTGGTGGGCCCCTGTAGTCCCAGCTACTCAGGAGGCTGAGGCAGGAGAATGGCGTGAACCCGGGAGGCGGAGCTTGCAGTGAGCTGAGATGCGGCCACTGCACTCCAGCCTGGGCGCTCCGTCTCAAAACAAAACAAACAAAAAAAAGATTAATTGCCTCCAATTCCATCCATGCTCTATAAAAGACATGATTTTATTTTTAAGGGCTGAGTAGTGTTCCATGGGGTATATGTATATATATAAATATCACATTTTCTATAACCAATCATCTGCTAATAGACACTTATGTTGATTTTATATTTTTGCTATTGTAAATAGTGCTGTGCTAAACATACAAGTATAGTTATCCTTTTGATATAATGATTTATTTGCTTTTGGGTAGATATCCAGTACTGGGATTGCTGGAACAAATGGTAGTTCTATTTTTTGGGTCTTTGGGAAATCTCCATACTGTTTTCCATAGAGGTTATACTAATTTACATTTCCAGCAACAATGTATAAGCATTCTCTTTTCTCCTAATCTTCAACATCTGTTATTTTTTGCCTTTTACTAATAGCCATTCTGACTGATGTAATATGGTATCTCATTGTAGTTTTAATTTGTATTTGTCTGATGATTAGTGATTTTCAGCCTTTATTCATATGTTTGTTGGCTGTGTATATGCTTCTGTTGAAAAATACCTTTTTGTGTCCTTTGTCCATTTTTTAAATGGTTTGTTATTTTCTTGTTGAATTGTTTGAGTTACTTGTAGGTTTTAGATGTTAGTCGTTTGTCCAATACACAATTTGAAAATACTTTTCTCATTCCTTAGGTTATCTGTTCAGTCTGATATTGTCCAATACACAATTTGAAAATACTTTTCTCATTCCTTAGGTTATCTGTTCAGTCTGATATTTCTTTGTCTGTGCAGAATATTTTTAATTTAAGTTACTTGTGGTCAACTTTAACTCTCATTTGTCAATTTTTGTTTCTCTTGCATTTGCTTTTGAGGATTTAGTCATAAATTCTTTGCCTAGGTGAATATGTAGAAGAGATTTTTCCAGATTTTCCTCTAGAATTATTATAGTTTCAGGTCTTACATTTAAGTCATCGATCCATTTGGAGTTAATTTTTGTATAAGGCATGAGACATTGTTCCAGTTTTATTCTTCTGCATATGGCTATCCAATTTCCCAACACCATTTATTGAATAGAGTGCCCATTCATCACTGTATGTTTCTGTTGATTTTGTCAAAGAACAGTTGGCTGTAAATAAGTGTTACAGCCAGGAGGGAGGCTGTACCCTGCAAAGCCACAGGGGTGGAGCTGCCCAAGGCCATTGGAGCCCACCTCTTGCATCGGCGTGACCTGGATGTGAAACATGGAGTCAAAGGAGATCATTTTGGAGCTTTAAGATTGGACTGCCCCGATGGATTTTGGACTTGCATGGGGCCTGTAGACCCTTTGTTTTGGCCAATTTTTCCCATTTGGAACAGCTGTGTTTACCCAATGCCTGTACCCCCATTGTATCTAGGAAGTAACTAGCTTGCTTTTGATTTTACAAGCTCATAGGCAGAAGGGACTTGCCTTGTTTCAGATGAGACATTGGACTGTGGACTTCTGAGTTAATGCTGAAATGAGTTAAGAATTTGGGGGACTATTGGGAAGGCATGATCAGTTTTGAAATGTGCAGGCGCATCGTGTAAGCTGTCGATGGATCTACCATTCTGTGGCCTGGAGGACAGTCACTTTCTTCTCACAGCTCCAGTAGGCAGTGCCCCAGTAGGGAATCTGTGTAGGGGGTCTGACTCCACATTTCCCTTCTGCACTGCTCTAGCAGAGGCTCTCCATGAGAGCCCCACCTAAGCAACAATCTTCTATCTGGGCATCCAAGCATTTCCATACATCATCTGAAATCTAGATGTAGGTTCCCAAACCTCAATTCTTGACTTCTGCACACTCTCAGGCTCAATACCATGTGGAAGTTGCCAAGGCTCGAGGCTTGCACCCTCTGAAGCTCTGGCCCTAGCTCTGCATCGGCCCCTTTCAATCATGGCTGGAGTGGCTGGGACACAGGGCACCAAGTCCCTAGACTGCACACAGCACAGGGACCCTGGGGCCTAGTCCAGGAAACCACGTTTTCCTCATAAGCCTCCAGGTCTGTGATGGGAAGAGCTGGCACAAAGGTCTCACATGCCCTAGAGACATTTTCCCCATTGTCCTGGTGATTAACATTCAGGTCCTTGTTACTTATGCAAATTTCTGCAGCTAGCTTGAATTTTTCCTCAGAGAATATAATTTTGTTTTTTTCCTTTTTTTTTTTCTTTTTCTATCTTGTTTATTTATTTATTTATTTTATTATACATTAAGTTCTAGGGTACATGTGCACAACATGCAGGTTTGTTGCATATGTATACATGTCCCATATTGGTGTGCTGCACCCATTAACTTGTCATTTACATTAGGTATATCTCCTAATGCTATCCCTCCCCACTCCACCCACCGCATAACAGACCCCGGTATGTGTTGTTCCCCAACCTGTGTCAAAGTGTTCTTATTGTTCAATTCCCACCTATGAATGAGAGCATGTGGTGTTTGTTTTTTTGTCCTTGTGATAGTTTGCTGAGAATGATGGCTTCCAACTTCACCCATGTCCCTACAAAGGACATAAACTCATCCCTTTTTATGGCTGCATAGTATTCCATGGTGTATATATGCCACATTTTCTTAATTCAGTCTATCACTGATGGACATTTAGGTTGGTTCCAAGTCTTTGCTATTGTGAATAGTGCGGCAATAAATATATGTGTCCCTGTGTCTTTAGGGCAGCATGATTTATAATCCTTTGGGTTTATAGCCAGTAATGGGATGACTGGGTCAAAGGGTATCTCTAGTTCTAGATCCTTGAGGAATAACCACACTGTCTTCCACAATGGTTGAACTAGTTTACAGTCCCACCAACAGTGTAAAAGTGTTCCTGTTTCTCCACATCCTCTCCAGTACCTGTTGTTTCCTGACTTTTTAATGATCGCCATTCTAACTGGTGTGAGATGGTATCTCATCGTGGTTTTGATTTGCATTTCTCTGATGGCCAGTGATGATAAGCATTTTTTCATGTGTCTGTTGGCTGCATAAATGTCTTCTTTTGAGAAGTGTCTGTTCATATTTTTCGTGCACTTTTTGATGGGGTTGTTTGTTTTTATCTTGTAAATTTGTTTGAGTTCTTTGTAGATTCTGGATATTAGCCCTTTGTCAGATGAGTAGATTGCAAAAAGTTTCTCCCATTCTGTAGGTAGCCTGTTCACTCTGACGGTAATTTGTTTTGCTGTGCAGAAGCTCTTTAGTTTAATTAGATCCCATTTGTCAATTTTGGCTTTTGTTGCCATTGCTTTTGGTGTTTTAGACATGAAGTCCGTGCCCATGCCTATGGCACAAATGGTATTGCCTAGGTTTTCTTCTAGGGTTTTTATCGTTTTAGTTTTAACATTTAAGTCTTTAATCCCTCTTGAATTAATTTTTGTATAAGGTATAAGGAGGGGATCCAGTTTCAGCTTCCTACATATGGCTAGCCAGTTTTCCCAGCACCACTTACTAAACAGGGAATCCTTTCTCCATTTCTTGTTTTTGTCAGGTTTGTCAAAGATCAGATGGTTGTAGATGTGTGGTATTATTTCTGAGGACTCTGTCCTGTTCCATTGGTCTATATCTCTGTTTTGGTACCAGTACCATGCTGTTTTGGTTACTGTAGCCTTGTAGTAGCTTGAAATCAGGTAGTGTGATGCCTCCAGCTTTGTTCTTTTGGCTTAGGATTGTCTTGGCAATGTGGGCTCCTTTTTGGTTCCATATGAACTTTAAAGTAGTTTTTTCCAATTCTATGAAGAAAGTCATTGGTAGCTTGATGGGGATGGCATTGAATCTATAAATTACCTTGTGCAGTATGACCATTTTCACAATATTGATTCTTCCTATCCATGAGCATGGAATGTTCTTCCATTTGTTTGTGTCCTTTTTTATTTCGTTGATCTGTGATTTGTAGTTCTCCTTGAGGAGGTCCTTCACATCCCTTTAAGTTGGATTCCTAGGTATTTTATTTTCTTTGAAGCAATTGTGAATGGGAGTTCATTCATGATTTGGCTCTCTGTTTATCTGTTACTGGTGTATAAGAATGCTTGTGATTTTTGCACATTGATTTTGTATCCTGAGACTTTGCTGAAATTGCTTATCAGCTTGAGGAGATTTGGGGCTGAGATGATGGAATTTTCCAAATATAAAATCATGTCATCTGCAAACAGGGACAATTTGACTTCTTCTTTTCCTAACTGAATACCCTTTATTTCTTTCTCTTGCCTGATTGCCCTAGCCAGAACTTCCAACACTATGTTGAATAGGAGTGGTGAGAGAGGGCATCCCTGTCTTGTGCCAGTTTTGCAAGGGAATTTTTCCAGTTTTTGCCCATTCAGTATGATATTGTCTGTGGGTTTGTCATAAATAGATCTTATTATTTTGAGACATGTCCCATTAATACCTAATTTATTAAGTTTTTAGCATGAAGGGCTGTTGAATTTTGTCAAAGGCCTTTTCTGCATCTTTTGAGATAATCATGTGGTTTTTGTCGTTGGTTCTGTTTATATGCTGGATTACATTTATTGATTGGCATATGTTGAACCAGTCTTGAATCCCAGGGATGAAGCCCACTTGATCACAGTGGATAAGCTTTTTGATGTGCTGCTGGATCCGGTTTGCCAGGATTTTATTGAGAATTTTTGCATCAATGTTCATCAGGGATATTGGTCTAAAATTCTCTTTTTTTGTTGTGTCTCTGCCAGGCTTTGGTGTCAGGATGATGCTGGCCTCATAAAATTAGTTAAGGAGGATTCCCTCTTTTTCTATTGATTGGAATAGTTTCAAGAGGAATGGTACCAGCTCCTTGTACCTCTGGTAGAATTCGGCTGTGAATTTGTCTGGTCTTGGACTTTTTTTGGTTGGTAGGCTATTAATTATTGCCTCAATTTTAAAGTCTGTTATTGATCTATACAGGGATTCAACTTCTTCCTGGTTTAGTCTTGGGAGGGTGTATGTGTCCAGGAATTTATCCATTTCTTCTAGATTTTCTAGTTTGTTTGCATAGGGGTGTCTATAGTATTCTCTGATGGTAGTTTGTATTTCTGTGGGATCAGTGGTGATATCCCTTTTATCATTTTGTATTGCATCTATTTTCTTCTCTCTTTTCTTCTTTATTAGTCTTGCTAATAGTCTATCAATTTTGTTGATCTTTTCAAAAAACCAGCTCGTGGATTCATTGATTTTTTGCAGGGTTTTTTGTGTATCTCCTTCAGTTCTGCTCTGATCTTAGTTATTTCTTGCCTTCTGCTAGCTTTTGAATGTGTTTGCTTTTACTTCTCTATTTATTTTAATTGTGATGTTAGGGTGTCAATTTTAGATCTTTCCAGCTTTCTCTTGTAGGCATGTAGTGCTATAAATTTCCCTCTACACACTGCTTTAAATATGTCCCAGAGATTCTGGTATGTTGTGTCTTTGTTCTCACTGGTTTCAAAGAACATCTTTATTTCTGCCTTCATTTAGTTATATACTCAGTAGTCATTCAGGAGCAGGTTGTTCAGTTTCCATGTAGTTGTGTGGTTTTGAGTGAGTTTCTTAATCCTGAGTTCTGGTTTGATTGTACTGTGATCTGAGAGACAGTTTGTTATAATTTCTGTTCTTTTACACTTGCTGAGGAGTGCTTTACTTCCAACTATGTGGTCAATTTTGGAATAAGTGAGATGTGGTGCTAAGAAGAATGCATATTCTGTTGATTTGGGGTGGAGAGTTCTATAGATGTCTATTAGGTCCACTTCGTGGAGAGCTGAGTTCAATTCCTGGATATCCTTGTTAACTTTCGTCTCGTTGATCTGTCTGATGTTGACAGTGGGGTGTTAAAGTTTCCCATTATTATTGTGTGGGAGTCTAAGTCTCTTTTTTGGGTCTCTAGGGACTTGCTTTATGAATCTGGGTGCTCCTGTATTGGGTGCATATATATTCAGGATAGTTAGCTCTTCTTGTTGAATTGATCCCTTTACCATTATGTAATGGCCTTCTTTGTCTCTTTTGATCTTTGTTGGTTTAAAGTCTGTTTTATCAGAGACTAGGATTCCAACCCCTGCCTTTTTTTGTTTTCCATTTGCTTGGTAGATCTTCTTCCATCCTTTTATTTTGAGCCTATGTGTGTCTCTGTATGTGAGATGGCTCTCCTGAATACAGCACACTGATGGGTCTTGACTCTTTATCCAGTTTGCCAGTCTGTGTCTTTTAGTTGGAGCATTTAGCCCATTTACATTTAAGGTTAATATTGTTATGTGTGAATTTGATTCATCATTATGATGTTAGCTGGTTATTTTGCTCGTTAGTTGATACAGTTTCTTCCTAGCATCAGTGGTCTTTACAATTTAGCATGTTTTTGCAGTGGCTGGTACCAGTTGTTCCTTTCCATGTTTAGTGCTTCCTTTAGGAGCTCTTGTAGGGCAGGCCTAGTGGTGACAAAATCTCCCAGCATTTGCTTGTCTGCAAAAGATTTTATTTCTCCTTCACTTATGAAGCTTAGTTTGGCTGGATATGAAATTCTGGGTTGAAAATTCTTTTCTTTAAGAATGTTGAATATTGCCCCCACTCTCTTCTGGCTTGTATAGTTTCTGTTAACAGATCCGCTGTTAGTCTGTTGGGCTTCCCTTTGTGGGTAAGCCAACATTTCTCTCTGGCTGCCCGTAACATTTTTTCCTTCATTTTAACTTTGCTGAATCTGACAATTATGTGTCTTGGAGTTGCTCTTCTCACGGAGTATCTTTGTGGCATTCTCTGTATTTCCTGAATTGGAATGTTGGCCTCCTTGCTAGGTTGGGGAAGTTCTCCTGGATAATATCCTGCAGAGTGTTTTCCAACTTGGTTCCATTCTCCCCGTCACTTTCAGGTACACCAATCAGACATAGATTTGGTCTTTTCACATAGTCCCATATCTCTTGGAGTCTTTCTTTGTTTCTTTCTATTCTTTTTTCTCTAAACTTCTCTTCTCGCTTCATTTCATTTATTTTATCTTCAATCACTGATACCCTTTCTTTCAGATGGTCGAATCGGTTACTGAAACTTGTGCATTTATCACGTAGTTCTTGTGCCATGGTTTTCAGCTCCATCAGGTCATTTAAGGACTTCTCTACAATGGTTATTCTAGTGAGCCATTTGTGTAATCCTTTTTCAAGGTTTTTAGCTTCTTTGCGATGAGTTCAAACTTCCTCCTTTAGCTCAGAGATGTTTGATCATCTGAAGCGTTCTGCTCTCAACTCGTCAAAGTCATTCTCCATCCAGCTTTGTTCCATTGCTTGCAAGGAACTGTGTTCCTTTGTGGGGGGGGGTCCTGTTTTAGAATTTTCAGCTTTTCTGCTCTGCTTTTTCCCCACGTCTGTGGTTTTATCTACCTTTGGTTTTTGATGTTGGTGACCTACAGATGGGGTTTTGGTATGGATGTCCTTTCTGTTTTTTATTTTTCCTTCTAACAGTCAGGACCCTCAGCTGCAGGTCTATTGGAGTTTGCTGGAGGTCCACTCCAGACCCTGTTTGCCTGGGTACCAGCAGCAGAGGCTGCAGAACAGCGAATATTGCTGAAGAGCAAATTTGCCGTCTGATCATTCCTCTGGAAGCTTCATCTCAGAGGGGTACCTGGCCATCTGAGGTGTGAGTCTGCCCCTACTGGGGGGTGCCTCCCAGTTAGGCTACTTGGGGGTCAGGGACCCACTTGAGGAGGTAGTCTGTCCGTTCTCAGATTTCAAACTGTGTGCTGGGAGAACCACTACTCTCTTCAAAGCTGTCAGACAGGGACATTTCGAGAATGTAATTTCCTTTTCACTTGCATTGTCAAGCTGCAAATTTTCCACACTTTTATTTTCTGTTTCCCTTTTGAAACTGAATGCCTTTAACAGCACCCAAGTCCCCTCTTGAATGTTTTGGTGCTTAGAAATTTCTTCTGTCAAATACTCTACATCATTTCTTCAAGTTCAACATTCCACAAATCTCTAGGGCAGGGGCAAAATGCTGTGAGTATTTTTGGTAAAACATCAGAGTCAGCTTTGCTCCAGTTCCCAACAAGTGCCTCATCTGTATCTAAGACCACCTCAGGCTGGACCTTATCATTCATATCACTCTCAGCATTTTTGTCAAAGCCTTTCAATAAGTCTCTTGGAAGTTCCAATCTTTCTCACATTTTCCTGTCTTCTTCCGAGTCCTGCAAACTGTTCCAACCTCTGCCTGTTACCCAGTTCCAAAGTCACTTCCACATTTTCAGGTATCTTTTCAGCAACACCCCATTCTACTGGTACCAATTTACTGTGAGCAAGTCACATCTTACATGGATAGCAGCAGGCAAAGAGAGAGCTTATGCAGAGACTCCTGTTTGTTAAAACCATAAGATCATGTGAGACCCATTCACAACCACGAGAATAGCATGGGAAAGACCACCTGCCCCCCGCTCTGTCCCCCATGATTCAATCATTTCCCAGCAGTCTCTCTCACAACACATGGGAATTATGGGAGCTACAAGATGATATTTGGGTAGTGATACAGAGCGAAACCATGTAACACACACTGTTAGAAAACCACAACCACTTTCACTTTCTAATCTCTAATAGCCACCTCCTCTCTTCAGAGAGACCACCATGCTGTACTTGGGTTTTCTTACTATAATGGCGGTTTTGAATGCCTTCACACAGGAAGCAGGGGAGGTTGCAGGGCTCATCATATGTATTTACCTTCTCCCAGAGGTCACAATCCTACACTGCCTTTTGTTCAATGTTTGCAGACAGTAGTTTTTTACATTTTGCCCAGTTTTATAGTTCTTTATGTTGGGAGAGAAAGTCTTGTTCTATTTGTCCATCATGGCTGCAGATTAAATTCTCTCCCTAGGTGCATTTTTAAAAGTCTAGCCATACTTTTTCTATATACCAGCTATATCCTTATCAGTAGTCTGCTGTATAAAACACTCAGACATTCATATTATAATGGCAAGTGACTTTTTTTTTTCATGGAGTCTTTCTTTGTTGCACAGCTGGAGTGCAGTGGCACAATCTCAGCTCACTGCAGCATCCACCTCCTGGTTTCAAACAATTCTCCTGTCTCAGCCTCTTGAGTAGCTGGGACTACAGGCACATGCAACCATGCCCAGCCAATGTTTGTATTTTTAGTAGAGATGGAGTTTCACCATATTGGTCAGGCTGGTCTAAAACTCCTGATCTTAGGTAATCCACCCGCCTCGGCCTCCCAGAGTGCTTGGATTACAGGTGTGAGCCACTGCACCCAGCCTCAAGTGACTTTTGATAGATAATGAGGAGATGGGGGTAAGAGAGTTACATTTACATGCTAGCCAGAAATGATATTTTAAATGATGATAAGCAAGGCTATCACTGGTGAGCAAAATGATTACATTGACTAACCTTTAAAGAAAAGGGTAACTTTTGCACAGTGATAAACCATAAGACTTGAACTACACACATATATAAAAAGAACAGGTATATATTTCAAAGAAGAGGCCAGTTGATGAAAATAAATCACCTGCTAAATGAAAGAGCGGGGATTAAAAAGAATGAGGCAACCAGGCTTCTAGCCAAGGTACTGACAACTAAGAATGATTCTCAACTCAACACAAAAGGATACTTGGCCCAATATGTATGGAAGAAAATGGGGTATAGAAATCTGTGATGAATGGAAAAAGACCAAGCAATCACAAAAACCAAAGGCACCACTGAGGACCACTGAGCTGCCTAAACTGTGTTAGTAACATTTCTAGGGCATCTATGGAGAGGAAACAGAAATCAGTGCTGTGAGGTTAAGGAAATATATTCATGTCTATTCTCTTCTTTCAGCTCTGGAGCACACAACAAAACATCTTACAGAGTCACAGCGGAGAGAAGTTCACTCTTTTCACCACACTGAGGTTTTCCCACAGGCCAAGAGCACCATGATGCCAAGGCTGTTTAGTAAAAGGTATTTAGAAAGCAGTAACAGAGTGGGAATGCAGAGCTGCCTGATTTGCAAAAAACAAGACATCTAGTGTTACTAACCAGAGATATCATTTCTGTATCACCTCAATTGTATCCAATCAGCTCTATGAACATGCTATGGTAGAATATTGGGCTAGAAACTAGGGAAATAAAATCAACTCAGCTTATTCTATCCCTTGAGTAACTTACAATTTGGAAGAATAACCTGAGATTTAAAAAAAATTCAAAATTTTTGTCAGTAATTATTTGTAATTTATCTTAGTGAGAAGATATAAAATCTTTTTATATTGTATAAAATTGTATTGTATAAAATTATTAATCTATTGTATAAAATTACAATAAGGTAATTAGCAAAATTTGCAAAACAAGTTAAGTTTTAGTAGGATTAATGTAGAATAAAAGTTTAATATAATATGACATCCTTTTGAAATTTATAACTTAGTAATATTAATATAAAACATTAGGTTTAGTAAAGTCCACAAGGGTCATCAGGGATGATTTTTCTTTTCTATGGTATTCTATTTTTATTTCCTGTAGTATTTCAAGGTTCCAATAATAAAAAAAAACCTTACATTTCATATATAGTTCTAGTATTTCATGCAGCTTACAATTTTCTTTTTTTTTTTTTTTTTTTTTTTTTTTTTTTTTTTTTTTTTTTTTTGAGACGGAGTCTCGCTCTGTCGCCCAGGCTGGAGTGCAGTGGCCGGATCTCAGCTCACTGCAGCAGCTTACAATTTTCTAACAAGAGCCATAGAGCTTCAGTTTCCAGATTCATGATCTTGAGAGAAGATAGAGATGATACCATTGTGTTGACAAAGGAAAGACTAAGCCAATGTAACTAACAGTTTTTCTTCTGCCAGCTGAGATTACAAGTCTGGGAGACTGAATTACACCCACTTTATTTCAAAAATACTTCACAATTCTGTGAACATGAGTTGAGGTTGTTTTCTTCTGTCTTTATTATGGAGAAGAGTGTAAGACAATAAATGAGGCCTCATATATTTTGTAATTCACTGATATGAAAAAATGAAAAATGATAGTTGAATGCGCAAGCTGACCTTATCTAAAATTTGATAATTTGCTTTAAAATGTCCCTGAGGCATATGGAGAGTTTCTGGTACCTATAAATATGGGTATTTCATGGTACAATTCAGAATTATCATTTTCCTTAAATGTTTTTAGACTTCCCTGAAAGTCTGAAAATGTGGAAATAAAATATTCCTTGGAAATATTAAAATAGCATGAAATTACTTTTCTCCGTCTTGAGTAATAAGGATTCCCAGAAACCTACCTCTTGTACACACTTTTTTGCACTCTTCCAGACTTTCAAATCGATTCTGATTTCCTCCACATCCCCCATATATAAATTCTTCACACTGTCGAGTGAAAATATTGAAGAAAAATCTCTTCATGATTGCTTTACATGGGCCATCATCCGGCTTGAATGCACAAAATGAATGCATAAGTTTCAGTGGTGGCAGCTCAGTATCTAGAAGGTAAAAATAAAAGATATAACATGTAATCTCCATCAACACTATAATGATGTTCTTTATTTCCTCTTTAATATACCCTGATTTTAAGGAAAAGTGCAATAAAACATGCTGATAAGATAGTTACCAAAATTGTAGATAAAGTTAATAAATTCACCAAATGAGACACAACTTCTAGACTCTTGTTAGAGATGTATTGCTTAAATCATACCAATCGAACTGGGAGGGAATTGAGTAGTAGTTGTAAGGCAACTTCATTCAAGTGGATGTGTCCTCAATAGACTTCTTCTTTTAACTCAGCTAGTGGACAGTTCTTTGAATTTCTCTCCTTAACCCACACTTGTATCACTTTTTACACATAAAACAACTCTTTAAAAGCAACAGTATATTCACTTTCATATATATATAGATACACACACACACACACACATATGTATATAACACTATATTAAACCATTCCCTAATTATGAAAATTTATGTGTTTGATGTTATGAAAAATATACTTCATGGTGCTTTTTTTTTAACTTACCATACCATCCTTGGGTTTTAATAATGCTGAAATAATGTAAATAATGCTTTCTGTGTTTTAAATAGAATGAGGCAATTCTTTTGACTTCAACTTATATATTTTTTCTTTAAATACTTAGCTACTAATTTTCATAACAGAATTTTCTATCCTAGGAGTGGGCATACAAACAGAGGAAACTCAAATAGATTTTTTAAACATTTTATTTTTTTCAAGTCCAATAAAATTAATACGAGCCTAATATTAAATAAGTTCTATTTGTTTACCAGTAAAGATAGACACTGAAAATTGTAGGTGGTGCAACCAAAAGAATAATGACAAAAATGCCATATAATACTTCTTAAATATTTTCTGCATATTGAGTCTATGTATTTTCTATATCTTTGGCAATTGATTATTAATCTCTTATGGGGAATATTGAAACCAATAAATGACCTAAACCAATTTTTCCTCTGGGGGCAGCAATATTATATTAAATTAAACAGATGAGTATAAATATCTTGAAAAAAAGTGTTTTCATGCATTCTAAAATAGTTTACTTTGAACAACAACAAAAAAATGAATGGATGAGACTTTAATATTTTCACATAAAATATTTTTAAAGCATAAAATACAGGATAAGTTTTTGAAGTATGATTGTCTCAAAAGAAATCCGTTTTAAATTTCCTGTAATTTCAAAAGGTGAATTTTTTGAAAGAGAAAATATGCATATAATAAAAATTAAATTAGATAATTTTATTACTCACATTCCACCTATAATATATTATTATTCTAATCATCAGTTTTGAATTCATAGCAAGTATTAGTTTTATTTTAGTAATGATAAAACTCTTTGTAACAAAATGATTGAAATGATATTGTTAATTTTTTATATGAGCCATAAAATTGTAGGTAGTATTTACAATCTTGGAAGGGTTAAAAATACAGTTTTCTATACATAAGTTGGCATTTTCATGCTGTTTGATTCATGTGACACTAATTATTTTTGAACATGTAAATTTTATCTCAACTACTAACACTGCTTTCAATTTTTAAAAATTCTAGTTAAATTTACATAATACCATCTCATTACTTTGATCTATTTGGTCAGTTAATTGATTTTTTTCAATTGAAATAAATTGAGCTGACAGAACTGATAGAAGAGTATGTTTTTCAGTTCCAGAATTTGTTAAGTTAGAATAACATATGACAGATAACTATTATGAAAGAGGGATAGTTTCAGTACCAAACACAGTTGTCATAAAATAGCTAATTAGCAAGTAAGAATGTTGATCAAACCTTTAACTAAAGTTGAGTTTTATGCACATATGTATTTGTGTGTCTTCAAATTTCTCTGGAGTTATTTTCAATTGACAAAATGTAATGTTTGTGTTTACCGACATGATTTTGAAAATAATTTTAAACCAATAACAGTGTCACTAAATCCAATAAATATCTATAGTCCATATATAAATAATTTTATCAAAGTGAGTTAAGAAATATTGGTGAACATTGACAAGTTTAAATGTCATTTCTTTTTTTTCAAATTCTTTAACATTTTATGTTGATGAATTTATCTAAAATATGATAATTTGCTTTAGAAGATCTCTCAGACATATAGAGAGTTTCTGGTACCTACAAATATGAGTACTTCATGGTAAAATTCTCCATTTTTCTTATATTAGATACACAAGTACTTTTTTAATAGAAATTCATAACATAAATATAATTGAGGATTGCTAAAAATACTTCCTAAAAATAGAAAAATGTATCAACCAAAATGACTTGTTAAAACATATTTTCTCTATCACTGAGGTTATAACTGTCAGTTTAAATTTAAAAATCATTGACTTTTTTTCTGAGTGGCACATTTATGAATAATTGTAAATACTGTTTATAAATGTTTGTCTTTACTTAAGGATTTTAGAATGCTGAGCTGACATTTTGAGTTGTTATGAGGAACAGGAAAAGTTGGTGTGAAGACCCTAAGTGGTGCATCTCACTTACAGCCGTCCCACACCACAACAAGTATCATCGAATTTCGTATCATGAGTTTCTGAACTCTAGACATGTTTGTTTTGAAACCAATAAAAATGTGACCGATCGGTTCTTTAAATATTGGACCCCAGAATTCACATAATTTCAATTAACAAAGCAGGAATAAAAATATTCTGGCATTTTTAATTTTACAGCTGTACACCATTATCTCGAATTGCTGTAGAAATTCTCATATAATGTGATGTTATTCAGTCCCAAGTTAATATTACTTTAGAACTTTGGAGACATGTTATTGAGGCAGTGTTTCAGATAGAAAACTTGAATAAAAATCTGTATCTGGAAAACACAGGGAACTTGACCTAATACATGAGTTGCCATGTATATTCAGAAAAGTCATTTTTTAAAATCAATAATTTTTATCAGATACTATTTGGTGATTTCTCTACTTTTTATTTTTAATATATTTGATAGGGTTTATCATCAAGCTAAATCTTTTTTCCATTTTCTGCATTAAAAATACACCCTAAGTTCAATCTGCTATTTAGTAATTTCGCCAGCAGGTGGTGGCAGTGCACCACAAAGGCAAAACCTGATTAAACTGGCTGTAGTAGTACCTAGCAATAATAGCTAATGTTGCTCACTGAGTAATTACAATACTCTTGACATTTTTGTAATTGTACCCTTGAATGATCATAACTACCTACTGAGTTAAGCATTATTATCTTCATTTTATAAATTATAAAATAGCATTGCAGAAATTAAGTAAATGACTTAAAATCATACCATAAATGATGGGTTTAAAATCGATCCTCACATGGTTTTACAACAGCTATCTCACACATTCTTAACAACTGCATGATATTGTCACAGATATGTGACTGAGATTCCTAAACTAGCATTTGGATCAAGCATACAGTTTTAATTATATAATTTCCACTCAATTAACAACCTTTATTTTCAAACATTCACCTTTATGAAACTAAAAATGGTTTCAATAATAGAAGTAGGTGATACTTTTATAGAAATTTTCTAGGAGAAACACTAAATATTAACTTTTATGAATTATATTTTGTTAATTATTAGGTGATTATTTGTCTTTATTCACACTTTAATGTATTTCTTATAGAAATCCTGTGTTAGAATATTCTTTGTGCAGTGATCTTGCAGTGGTCTAAGCACAGCATCCCTGGACTCAAGCAATGGCCAGGTGTGCTGTGTGACCCACAGTGTCATGCCACTCCACCCAAAAGGGATGGAAATCTGCCTTGATTTTCATTTCTTATTTTGAAAAAACCCTTTTGAATGTGAATAATTGTGTATTGACCATGTGTCAGACACTGTACTGTCACTAC
Organism: Trachypithecus francoisi; assembly: GCF_009764315.1. Classification (NCBI taxonomy): domain Eukaryota; kingdom Metazoa; phylum Chordata; class Mammalia; order Primates; family Cercopithecidae; genus Trachypithecus; species Trachypithecus francoisi. Next base: position 54,245,977 of record NW_022681458.1, on the reverse strand, counting down.
AGATGTGACAGTAAATTAGATGACAGCAGCCCCTCGTTCATGGAGCATATAGACACTAAGGACTTATGCAAATATTCAGAAAGTCCTGGGTGTTGTGCGAGTGAACAGTAGGATACCTAAACTAGCCTGAAGGGGTCAGCGATAACTTTCCTGAGACTTGAAATTGAGACTTGAGGGAAATGTTTACAGAGGTAATCATTAACTTCCAGCAGTCATGAGAAAGCAAAACACATACAGGGCAATGTACAAGGAATTTAATCTGATCCAGCCATTTAAATAGAATTATGGTTTACATTAAATCATTCGCATTCGATGTCATGAATTTTATGTCTCGTAGTCTAAAGGTTACAATCCTGCCTTCCCCTCCCCGCCCCCTGCCCCATGTCCTGGGATGTTGGATAGAGGGCTTACTATATTTGCTGCCTGAAAACATGTCATGCCCTGGACTGTAAGAATATTCATCCTCTTGGAACTTGTTTGCGAAGCTAGGGCTTTCAGGTAACTTACCATCTAAGAATCCACATGCTGCTTGCCTCTAATTAAAGAATTTGATTTTTTTTTTTTTTCTGTCAGGTAAGAACAAACATGTACACTTTACCTTCTCCGTGTCAGAAAATGTGCCAGATGCTTTTCCACTTTTTATATAAAAACCATAGAAAATCACTTATTTAAATTATTCATTTATAGCTTAGGACACTGGGAGTCAGAAAGTTTAAATAACTTATTCAGTTTCACAAAGGTACTAGGTGGCAAACTGCACCTGCAAACTCAGGTCTATCTGATTCTAAATCCTACAAAAGATACTTGCCTTTCATTAAATGTTCACTCTTAATTTTCTCTCTTCTAGCCCAATGGAATTGTTTTAAAAAGCTTATCACCACTATTTTTATTATCATTTTTTGTCTTATCTAGAAGTTAATTATAGATTATCCTCCCTGTTGATTGGACTGATAAAAAAATCACCTACTACTTACTTGTGAGAGAAGCAATAAAATTTGATGCATTTTTCTATTAATGAGTACCTTATTTCAATTAAATAATATACTTCTATAAAATGATGTTATGACCTTAGCACCATGGGATAAATTGTATCTCCAAAATAGAATTTTTCAGATGTGAGATTGGATTATTATAAAAATTTATTTTAAACAAAAGCAAAACAAAACTAGATAAAACTGCAACTAGCTGGTGAAGAGGTCTTTAAGTCTAGCTTAAATATCAAAATTATTTGTTATCCACCTAGGTTTGGAAGCTACCTTATAGTAATTTTAAATTCTGGCTTAATTACTGATGACTTAATTCTGGATTATTGATTGACTATGGCAGCAGCTGCAACAATTTCAAGAACTTCCTGGTTATCCAATATTCATTTTCTCAGTCCAGTTGAGGCGAATTGGACTGGGACAAAACAGGGAACACTTGGATCGATTTGCTTCTCACTTCCCACAAGTGAGGTTGCCTGTTTTTTTCCCTGTTAGGACTTATTTTATCCTCCACCTTCCTTGTTTCTGTAACCTCCGGAATGTTCGAATCTTAACCCACCAACTTTTGAGAAAAAAGCTGAATCAGGAAAAGCTGAATGAGGAATTGAAACTCATAATGTCCAAATTCCTGTTTTCAAAAAGGCACATGAGGGTTTTTACTAAGTAATGTTTCATCTCTAGGAATTTTTTTTTTCTTTTTTTTTTTTTTTTTTGAGACGGAGTTTTGCTCTGTGGCCCAGGCTGGAGGGCAGTGGCGCGGTCTCGGCTCACTGCAAGCTCCGCCGCCTCCCGGGTTCACGCCATTCTCCTGCCTCAGCCTCCCCAGCAGCTGGGACCACAGGTGCCCGCCACCATGCCGGCTAATTTTTTTCTGTTTTCAGTAGAGACAGGTTTCACCGTGTTCTCCAGGATGGTCTCGATCTCCTGACCTCGTAATCCGCCCGCCTCGGCCTCGTAAAGTGCTGGGATTACAGGCATGAGCCGCCGCGCCCGGCCTCTAGGAAATTTTTATAACATGAATTCCCTTTGCAGAGCCCTCAAAAAACCAAGCTTGAATGAATCTCCTTCCTTTTCCCATCAACAGCAGCACTCTCCATGCTTCTGTCACTTTGTTTACTACATTATACGGAAATAAACTGTCCACCGTTCATACTCCCCTAGGAGGCAGCGAGATTCTTGAGCACCTCATCTCAGCCATACCTGTTTCTCTAGCACCTTCCACAGTTTCAGGCCCAGATGTATTTATTCACACTTTATTAAAGTACACTGAACACGGTCATTTTAAAGAGCTATTAGAGGTATCAAATAAGAATACATTTATGGAAATCTTTTTTACATCTTAAATTGCTATACAAAAATAAGCTATCATTTTGTTTAATATTCTCTCATTAATACCAATGCTTGAGATTTCTGTCAACAGTTACTAATTTGCCACAAAATGTTACTTTAATAAAGGTATATATCCACAGTAACCATCACCATACAGTCTTCTCCATGCTCTATTTTTTATTTTTAATATTATCATTATCAGACACAGAATTTTGTGGGATTAGATCTAACTTACATTACTAGATCCTTTGGTGTCCTGGTTGACTAGATTTGTATGTTAGTCTTGACTGGGAAGTTATTATTTTGGAAATATGGGGAAGAAAGAGAATAGCTGAAAACTCAGATGTTTGAAGTTCACTTTCCTCCTCACACTTTTCCTAGCCAAAGGGTAGCATCAAATGTCATAGGGAATTGTTTTTACAACATTTTGCTCCTTGCAATAGCCCAGAGCTACTCCAGTGTTTAATATTGTGTGCTGAAAAAAAGAGAGAAGTCTTTCAGCTAAAGTTACTTGGTTTTGGACTGTTTAACACACACACACACACACACACACACACACGCACTAGGTATAATAAATTTCCAAAGAAAAATATCACTTCAATAAAAACTAATTTCCCTCTACAATGGAAAAATATGGTAGATTTTTTAGATTAAAATTGAGAGCTTTAACTAGCTTAAAAAGATAAATGCTTCTAATATTTTACCTGTGATAATTGTATATTCTTCATCTTCCTCAGAATCAGCATTAAGAGGAGCAGGGGCAAGATTAAGCAGCAGGCATATGGAAACCCAAAGTGCATGTACTTTCTTCATTGTGTAAATCATCTCTGAAATACAGAACCCATACATATCAAATAAATAAAGTGTTAATATGGACTCATTTACAGACCAGTAAACATCGTATTTGTACTTCATATGCCTATGACATTTTATGTGTATACACATACATTTCTCTGTGCATACTCAATGTCATACTTAAAATATATATGTAGTATTCAGAATTATCGGCAAACACATTCAGTACATATATTTATTAATATTCAAGCAAACAGGTCATATTTCAACTTTGAAAATATAAATAAAAAGGACAGTAATTGAGAGACATGGGTAAATGCTGATCAATATGGCGAAGTATATATTAAAGTCCATTTCCATGTGCAATCTTACTTTCTACGTCTTTCACACAGCTATTCTTCCTTAGTCAGAACTAATAATTATTTAGGCATTTTTCTATTACTTCTTTAATGCAACTTTTAATTCCTGGCTTATCTTTACCTCTGCTCTAGTTCTTCTTTTAAAAAGGAAACACATTTTCAGAATTTTCATCTTTGTTTCCTTTAAAAAATACATTATTTACATCAACTTCCTAACCAGATTTTCTATGAGACAGCAGACAGCCAAAACAGCAGACAAAAGAAGTGTCCGACATTCGAGTTAGTCCTTTTTCCCAGTTCATTATTCCCCAGTTTAGGGCGTTATCTGATTCAAAAGAGTTTCACAGAAAAGTGACTCTAAGTGACAAGCCATCACTTTACACTCTAAGGGAAACAGATTTCAATAGGAGAGTGAGACTTTACCTGTTTCAACCTTGTTTAAAGATCTACAGCCAAAAAAGCAAAAAAGAAAGACAGAAAGAAAGAAAGAAAGAAAGAAAGAAAGAAAGAAAGAAAGAAGGAAGGAAGGAAGGAAGGAAGGAAGGAAGGAAGGAAGGAAGGAAGGAAGGAAAGAGAGAGAGAGGAAGGAAGGAAGGGAGGAAGGAAGGAAGGAAGGAAGGAAGGAAGGAAGGAAGGAAGGAAGGAAGGAATCACCTCTATTTTTTTGCAGATGACTTCTTTGGATTTAAAGGTGGAAGGAAAAATGTAATGATCATGCAACACAGAAAAATAAAAGAAGGGAACACTTGCTTCCTTCCTTTTTTCAGCCACCAGTGCCATTCCAGTCAGGAAGGAAAGCGAGATCTTATCAGCAAACATTCACAAATGCAGGGACAGATACTTCATCAAAAACAATCTAGAAAATTATCTGCTTTTGTTTGTGGCAGATCACAGCTGCAATATACACCATTGTGGGTAGTCATATAATAATGAAGTAATAAATGTCATTATGCTTTAAGTTTCATTAAAAATCACTAGTGAGATATATAACCTTTTTTTCTTACAACACTTTGCAAGTATTAACATACATTTGATTTTTAGTCAGTAGAGATATCATATATCTTGTAAATCATACCACAAACAATTTGAATTCACAAATATATATACATATTTATATAGATACATGATTTTTGAAGAATCTTTAAACCTCTAATCCTTATCGCATTTTTGAACACATATTTTTCAGAGATTCATTTATTTCCATTTGATTCTTTGAAATATACAATCCTGCTATACTTTGAGTATAAAATACAGAATATGCAGTGCATCACACAGTTCAGGAAGCAGGCTGAGGTTGGCGGCCTGCTGAGGCCCCCGAGAGCCAGGGATCTAAATTCAGCAAGTTCCTCTCTTAAAAAATGGCGGCCTGAGGTATTGCCTAAACTTAGTATTTTAGACTTTCCTTGGGTGCTAGGATTAGAAACCAACTCTGACAAATTTGGATCATCAGTTTATTTATTCTAGAATATATGGAACAATCTGAGATGACAAGGGCAGGCTTGCATTGGTTCTCAGAAACAGCTAGAGCTGGTGAGCTGAGCACCACCAGGTATCTCTCATTGTGGCTACACTTCTTAGATAGCTTTATTTTCTCTCAGTGTGAGCCAATCTTTTCTGCATAGCATGATGCATGAACAATGGACTGTCCTGGTTTTTAAACCTTAAAAGTTTTTCAATCAAAATAGTTTGACTACTCGTCTTTATGTTCCAGGCTTAAACAGCTTGAGACTAGCTCTGATTGTTTCAGCATGAAACAAGGGCCACATTTTGGACCAATCCATTTGAGTTGGGAATTGTGGGAACCATCATTGATTTGGTGGACCCAAAACCAGTCTGGGGTCAGGAATAACAAAATGTAATAGCATTGCAAATATTAATGGAACCAAATGGTTTGGGTGGTGGAAAGGGACAAGTGTAACTCCCAGAAGGAGGAAATTGTTGCTTTCAGAAGGGAAGCGTGTTGGACAGATAAAACTATGACAATATACCACAGCAAGCCATAGCTAAATAGTAGCATATGTAATTAAAAACAAAAAGAAAAATAAGCAAAAGGCAAATAAAGTACAATTGCAAGAGGAATCAAATATCTAAATTTTTACTCAAAAATTCTGTCTGGTTCTGAGTGATAACAGATTTAATATAGGGATGAATCCATGCACCAACTTCTATATACCATGCACAAACTTTTTTCTTTTGGAAAAATCCAACTTTCTTGAAATTGGAAAACAGAGGTTTATAAAACACCATTTGTGGATCTCCTGCCCCCATAGACCAGCAGAGAATTTGTTGTAAAGATCTGCTTGATAAGCCCATAATCTTGTCTTTCTAATAGAAACATCTCCTTTTAAAAAAATTGACTCTATTATTTAAAATAGTTTTAGATTTACAAAAAAACAAAAATTGAGAAGAGTGTACAGAGACTTCTCATACGCCTCACACCTCGTTTCCCTGTTAACATGTTACATTAGTATGGCACATTTATCATTAATATACCAAAATTGATACATTGTTACTAAAGTCCATACGTTAATCCTTAGTTTTTCCCTAGCATTTTTCTGTTCTAGCAACCCAACCAGAATACCAAATTGCTCCAGTTGTCATCTCTCCTTAGGTTCCCCTTGGCTGTGACAGTTTCTCAGATTTTTCTTATTTTTGATGATCTTGACTGTTTTGAGTAATACTGGTCAGGTATTTTGCAGGGTATCCCCTTATTAGAATTTATCTGATGTTTTTACTCATAATTAGACCAGGGTTATGGGGTTTGGGAAAGAAGATAACAGAGCTAAAGTGTCATTTTTGTCACATTATGACAAGGATACATACTACCAACATAATTTATGACTGATGATATTGATCTTAAACACCTGACTAGGGTAATGATTGTTAAGTTTCTCCACTATGAAGTTACTTTCTACCCCTACCTTTCCATACTGTTTGTTTATTTAATTTTTATACTTTAAGTTCTGGGATGTATGTGCAGAACATGCAAGTTTGTTACATAGACATACACGTGCCATGTTGATTTGCTGAACCCATCAACCCATTATCTACATTAGGTATTTCTCCTAATGCTATCCCTTCCCTAAACCCCCACTCCCTGACAGATCCTGGTATGTGATGTTTCCTTCCCTGTGTCCATGTGTTCTCATTGCTCAACTTTCACTTATGAGTGAGAACATGTGGTGTCTGGTTTTCTGTTCCTGTGTTAGTTTGCTGAGAATGATGGCTTCCAGCTTCATCCCTGTCTCTGCAAAGGACATGAACACATCCTTTTTTATGGCTGCATAGTATTCCATGGTGTATATGTGCCACATTTTCTTAACCCAGTCTGTCACTGATGGACATTTGGGTTGATTCCAAGTCTTTGTTATTGTGAATAGTGTCACAACAAACATATGTGTGCAAGCGTCTTTATAGTAGAATTATTTGTATTGGGTCAAATGGTATTTCTGATTCTAGATCCTTGAGGAATCACCACACTTCTTCCACAATGATTGAACTAATTTACACTCCCAACAGTAGTATGAAAGAGTTTCTCCAGCATCTGTTGTTTCCTGACTTTTTAATGATCACCATTCTAACTGACCAGTGATGATGGGCTTTTTTTCATATGTTTGTTGGCTGCATAAATGTCTTCTTTTGAGAAGTGCCTGTTCATATCCTTCGTTCACTTTTTGATGGGGTTGTTTTTTGCTTGTAAATTTGTTTAAGTTCTTTGTAGATTCTAGATATTAGCCTTCTGTCAGATGGATAGATTGCAAAAATTTTCTCCCATTCTGTAGGTTGCCTGTTCACTCTGATGATAGTTTCTTTTGCTCTGCAGAAGCTCTTTAGTTTAATTAGATCCCATTTGTCAATTTTGGCTTTTGTTGCCATTGCTTTTGGTAATTTAGTCATGAAGTCTTTGCCCACACCTATGTCCCAAATGGTATTGCCTGGGTTTTCTTCTAGGGTTTTTATGGTTTTAGGTCTTATGTTTAAGTCTTTAATCCATCTTGAGTTAATTCTTGTATAAGGTGTAAGGAAGAGGTCCAGTTTCTGTTTGCTGCATATGGCTAGCCAGTTTTCCCAACACCATTTATTAAATAGGAAATCATTTCCCCACTGCTTATATTTGTCAGGTTTGTCAAAGATAAGATGATTGTAGATGTGTCCTGTTATTTCTGAGGCCTCTGTTCTGTTCCATTGGTCTACATATCTGTTTTGGTAACAGTACCATGCTCTTTTGGTTACTGTAGGCTCATAGTATAGTTTGAAGTCAGGTAGTGTGATGCCTCCAGCTTTGTTCTTTTTGCTTAGGATTGTCTTGGCAATGTGGGCTCCTTTTTGGTTCCATATGAAGTTTAAAGTAGTTTGTTTTTTCTAATTTTGTGAAGCAAGTCAATGGTAGCTGAATGGGGATAGCATTGAATCTATAAATTGGGCAATATGGCCATTTATCAATATTGATTCTTCCTATCCATGAGGATGAAATGTTTTTCCATTTGCTTGTGTCCTCTCTTATTTCCTTGAGCAATGGTTGGTAGATCTCCTTGAAGAGATCTCTCACATCCCTTGTGAGTTGTATTCCTAGGTATTTTATTCCCTCTGTAGCAATTGTGAATGGGAGTTCACTCATGATTTGGCTCTCTGTTTGTCTGTTATTGGTGTATAGGAATGCTTGTGATTTTTGCACATTGATTTTGTATCCTGAGACTTTGCTGAAGTTGCCTATCAGCTTAAGGAGATTTGGGGATGAGACAATGGTGTTTTCTAAATATAAAATCATGTCATCTGCAAATAGAGACAATTTGACTTCCTCTCTTCCTATGTGAATAAACTTTATTACTTTCTATTGCCTGATTGCCCCAGCCAGAACTTCCAATACTATGTTGAGTAGGAGTGGTGAGAGAGGGCATCTTTGTCTTGTACTGGCTTTCAGAGGGAATGCTTCCAGCTTTTGCCCATTCAGTATGATATTGGCTGTGAGTTTGTCATAAAAAGCTATTATTATTTTGAGATATGTTCCATCAATACCTAGTTTATTGAGAATTTTTAGCACGAAGAGGTGTTGAATTTTATCGAGGGCTTTTCTGCATCTATTGAGACACTCATGTGGTTTTGTCATTGGTTCTGTTTATGTGATAGATTACGTTTATTGATTTGTGTATGTTGTACGAGCCTTGTATTCCAGGGATGAAGCCGACTCAGTCGTGGTGAATAAGCTTTTTGATGTGCTGCTGGATTTGGTTTACCGGTATTTTATTGAGGATTTTCACAACAATGTTCATCAGGGATACTGGCCTGAAATGTTCTTTTCGTTGTTGTTGTGTCTCTGTCAGGTTTTGGCATCAGGATGATGCTGGCCTCATAAAATGAGTTAGGGAGGATTCCCTCTTTTTCTATTGTTTGGAATCGTTTCAGAAGGAGTGGTACCATCTCCTCTTTGTACCTCTGGTAGAATTTGGCTGTGAATCTGATCCTGGGCTTTTTTTGGTTGATAGGCTATTAGTTACTGCCTCAATTTCAGAACTTGTTATTGGTCTATTCAGGGATTTCACTTCTTCCTGGTTTAGATTTGAGAGGGTGTATGTATCCAGGAATTTATCCATTTCCTCTAAATTTTCTAGTTTCTTTGTGTAGAGGTGTTTATAGTATTCTCTGATGGTAGTCTGTATTTCTGTGGGATCAGTGGTGATATCCCCTTTATCATTTTTTATTGTATCTATTTGCTTCTTCTCTTTTTTCTTCTTCATTAGTCTGGCTAGCAATCTAGCTATTTGCTGATCTTTCAAATAACAAGCTTCGATATTCATTTATTTTTGAAGTTTTTTTCATGTGTCTGTGTCCTTCAGTTCTGCTTTGATCTTAGTTGTCAGATATAAAAAGAGTTCCTCTTTAAAAGTTTGGCTTGTTTGGCATCCTTGCTCTTTGTTCCATATTCCCAAAGCCAAAATACATTCCTTATCCTTTATGCCTCCCTGTTTTAGTTTCAGTAAACAACTTTCCCATCATTCCTTATCTACAGAGCTCACATCTGCTAGTCATTCTGTAAATTACCCCTCCCATTGTCCACCAGTGTAATCACACCCCTGCCCCTTTCAAGTTAGCCAATCAAGTTCAGCTGCAATTGTACAGTCCAACTCCAGCTAACAGAGACTAGACACATGTCAGAGATGATAAATTCCTCTTCAAAAAGTTTTAGTTCCCTGTTCTTCCTGTTCTTTGTTTCTCCAGTTTCTTTAGCTAACTGTGCTATAAACAACCCTTTCCACCAGTCCTAATTTATAACTTACGTCTGTTCTGTTCCCTTAGTTACACACTCTACAACTATTCTTCCCGCTGAAACTACTTGTTCTACCACTATAACCCACATCCTTGCTCTATTCAAATTAGCCAATCAAGATTAGCTTAGATTATACAGTCCAACTCAGTCAGTAAAAAAAAGACACAACAGTAAAAGCCCCTTGTGTTAAAAATAAAAACCCCTGCCCACCCCTCTTGGTGTGCTCTCAAAATGACAAGTACAAATAACACCCTTCTACTAAGGGAGGAGACCACTCCTCATATTGTCTTATGCCCAACTTCTGCCTCCGAAGACAGAAGAAGTAAAAACTAAAAGCCAGAAATGAAATCCACAGGCAGACAGTCCAGCGCAGTGCCCTAGGCCTGGTAGTTAAAGATCGATCCTTGACCTAACCGGTTATGTTATCTATAGATTCCAGACATTGTATGGAAAACCATTGTGAAAATCCCTGCCCTGTTCTGTTCCATTCTGATTACTAGTACATGCAGCCCCTAGACACGTACCCCCTGCTTGCTCAATTGATCACGACCCTCTCACATGGACCCCCTTAGAGTCATAAGCCCTTAAAAGGGACAGGAATGGCTCACTTGGGGAGCTTGGCTTTTGAGATGCAAGTCTGCCGAAGTTCCCAGCTGAATAAAGCTCCTTCCTTCTTTAACCCGGTGGCTAAGGAGTTTTGTCTGCTGCTCATCCTGCTACATTTCTTGGTTCCCTGACCAGAAAGTGAGGTGATTAACGGATGGCCGAGGCACCCCCTTAGGCAGCTTAGGCCTGCCCTGTGGAGCATCCCTGCAGGGGACTCTGGCCGGCTTGAGTGTTGTGGATCCTGGGAGCGCTCCCAGGTAGGCATTTTCCGCAGTGGAATGCCTCGTCAGAGCAGTGCATGGCAGGCCCCCGCGGAGGATCAGCACAGTTGCTGAACACCGGGAAAGAACTGGCACTTGCAGTCTGGACATCTGAAACTTGGTAAGACTAGTCTTTGGAACTTGCCCACTCCATCTGAGTGGACGCGTGGCCTGATCACCCATGGTGTGTCTGTACTGGCACTGTGGTTTTTGTTTTTGACTTGACTTGGATTGCTTGATACTTTGGTTTTGGTTTTGACCTGGCTTGGATTTCTTGATACTCTGTTTGGTTTTGATTCTGGTTTGGTGTAAACTGTAAAAGTGTCAGTGTGCCCTTTTTCCCCGTTCTTTGTTTTGTGGTGTGAGTGTGGTGTAAGCATGGTGTTTTGTCTTGAGGAAGCATGGGTGAGGCACAAAGTAAGCCCACCCCACCAGGAACTATGTTGACAAATTTCCAGAAAGGATTTAAGGGAGATTATGGTATTACTCTGACACCAGGAAAAGTTAGAACTTTGCGTGAAATAGATGGCCAGCATTAGAGGTGGGTTGGCCATCAGAAGGAAGCCTGGACAGGTCCCCTGTTTCAAAGGTATGGCACAAGGTAACCTGTAAGCCAGGGCATGCAGATCAGTTCCCTTAGGTAGACACTTGGTTACAGTTGGTTTTAGATCCCTCCCACAGTCGTTGAGAGAACAGCAGCATAAATGGCTGGCAGAGGCAGGGAAAGACCAGCAGAGAGAGACAGAGAGAGAGAGAGAGAAAAGAGACAGAGAGGAAAAGAGGCAAAGAGAGAGGGAAAGAGACAGAGAGGAAGAGACAGAAAGACAAAGAAGGAGTCAAGGAAAGAAAGAGAGAGATATACAAGTAGTTAAGAATAAAATAAAATAGTGTACCCTATTCCTTTAAAAGCCAAGGTAAATTTAAAACCTATAATTGATAATTAAAGGTATTCTCCTTAGCTCTATAACACTCCAATACCACTTTGTTGTCAGTGTAAACAAGGGAATACCCAGAAAGCACTGCGGTCACTGATAACCCCTAGCCTTCCTGTGAAAAATCATTAACCCAGTAACCCGTGGATGGCCCAAATGCATTCAATCTGTAGCAGTACCTACTTTTCTAACAGAAGAAAGCAGAAAAATAACTCTTAGGGGAAACCTCATTGTGAGCATACCTCACCAGTTCAGAAGTATCCTAAGGAAAAAAAGGGGGGGGGGGAGGTGCAGAAAGGTAGCTTACTAACTTAAAAATCTTAAGGTATAGGGGTATTCTGTTAAAAAAAAATGATGATTAACATTAACCACTGAAAATTCCCTTAACCCAGCAGGTTTCTGAACAGGGGATTTAAATCTTAATTATCATACAAAGGTCTGACCAGACCTACGAGGAAGTCCCTTCAGGATAGAACGAAAGATGGCTCCTCCTGGGTAATTGAAAGAAAAAAAAAAAAAAGACAAAGCCATCTATACCAATTCTAAGTTAATTTGAACTAAACAAGGTCTTATTAATAACAAAGGATAATTGAAATCCCAAACTTACATGGTTTTCAACAAAAGTAAAGTTTGCTAAAAGTTAACAGTGTAACATGTATTACAGTAACTTGTAATCTTGTGGTCTTAGACAGTCTAGTCCACAGACATAAAGGAAGTTCTCTTTGGAAAAGAATGGTTACCATCTTCGGAAAAAAAGGAAGAAAAGGGGATGGGGGCAGAATTTATGTAAAAAGAATGTTATATGGTAAATTCTTGTCCTGAAATAAATTAACTGGTTGTTTAAAGAAAGAGATGTTGGTAATAAGTCAGAAAATTAAGGCATGTCGAAGAATTGTCTGTGAAAGTCATGAAAGAGAAAAAAAACTTATAAAAAAGAATTTATGCCAGAAATATTGTATAATTTAAAAATAATTAGGCCTCTTGAATGTAAAACTATTGAAGAAACAGTTTATGTGCAAGGTGTATAAGGAAAGTAAAATATACCTTTGGTAAAGGGATTATAAGGAGGCATAAGAATGTAGATTTTTACCTACACTAAAATGTTAAAAAAAGTTTTGTTTTGAAGGTTTAAGCAAGTTTTAAAACATTAATCGTAAAGAAAATTCTGTGTGTAAACATATTAATTTAAAGAGGTATCATCCAGTTTTTCTGTGAACTGAACATTAAAATAAAAACACAACGGGTTTTTCTTAAATCCCTAACCTCTTTAACAAAAATTATAAAAGGTTTAAAAGAGTCTATAAAAATCTTACCTTATGGTCCAATATTAAAATTTGAATATGTATGTCTACAAAGTTTTATTAAAACTAAGTTTAACATTAGTAACACACTAATATAAAGGTGAAATTTAGCTTATCTGGTATAAAATCATACAGGAAGCATTCTGAAATATAAAATGGTATTTGACTTTCTTTGGTCTAAAAACTAATAAAAATAGGTGCTAAAGGAAATTTCTCAGCAGAAAGTCACCAAGGACTATAAAGTCTACTGCTGACGTCCCCACATTTAAAACAAAAGGTTAATTTCTTAAAAATTATATATTTGGTTTATCTTCCACTTTCCTTTCCCTCAAAACTAAAAGTCTTTTAGCACATGTACCACCTCTAGAATTTCCTGTAAACTAGCACCAGCCTGAAGATCACGTTCTCATCAAAGGGTGGAAAGAGGGAAAACTCGAACCAGCCTGGGAAGGAGCTTAACTTGTGCTGCTAACCACCAAGACTGCTGTTCATACAGTGGAAAGGGGATGGATTCATCACACCCGAGTCAAGAAAGTGCCACACCTTCCGGAGTCGTGGACCACAGTCCCAGGGGAAAACCCTACTAAACTAAGGTAAGAAAAATTTAACTCTTTCATCTATTCTATTACTCTTTCTCCTTTCCTTGCTCTATTGCTCATCATCTAGTTATTAACATAACCAAGTCAATTTTGCCTCAAATTATTGCATTCAATGCTTTCCTTGTTATACCCTGTGGGGACTTGCCAAGTCAAAGACCGCTCTCTACTTCAGAAAAGTACCTCTGTCCTTCCTGACTCTCCTCAGACTGGGCATTAGTAAATTAGGACCATTTAATTCAGGGAGATTTCCATAAAGATCCCAGTGACAACCAGGAGTCTTGCCGCCCGATGTAGAGCTTTTATGCCATAGTTGGTCCAATACTCTGTGGACCACTAAAGAGCAAGAATGGACTGTCCCAACTGGTTTTTGTAATTTCCTAAAATCATACATTCATTTTACTAGAGGATCATAGAAGTTAAAGACTTAAAACAAACTTTGGCTATTAAGCAGGTTACCAAGATGCAAATGCCTGGTTGGAATGGATCAAATATTCCATCCACACGTTAAACAAAGGCAATTGTTATGCTTGTGCACATGGCAGACCAGAGGCCCAGATTGTCCCCGTTCCATTAAGGTGGTCCTCCTGTCAACCAGGCATAGGCTGCATGGTAGCTCTTTTCCAGGATTCTACAGCCTGGAGTAATAAGTCATGCCAAGCTCTTTCTGCTATATCCCGAAGTTCAGCACCCTGAAAGTCAGCCCTCAAGGGCCATCCAGCTTCCACCTCCCAATACTAGGTTCACTTCTTGTCTCTCACAACAGGGAGAAAACTTAGCGTTCCTTGGAGACCTGAAGGGATGCAATGAGCTTAAGAATTTTTAAGAGCGTATCAATCAGTCAGCCCTTGTTCATCCCTGAGCTGATGTGTGGTGGTATTGTGGTGGACCTTTACTGGGCACTCTGCTGAATAACTGGAGTGGCATTTGTGCTTTAGTACAATTGGTTATCCCTTTCACCTTGGCATTTCATCAATCAGAGGAAGGAAAAATAAGACATCACAAAGTGAAAGAAGCCCCTTATGGGTCTTTCGACTCTCACGTCTGTTTAGATGCAATTGGAGTCCCATAGGGAATACCAGATCAATTTAAAGCCCAAAATCAAATAGCTGCAGGATTTGAGTCAATATTTTAGTGGTGACAGTTAATAAAAATATAGATTGGATAAACTACATCTATTACAACCAACAGCAATGAGCTTTTCATGAGTTAAAAGAAAAACTCACGTTGGCCCCAGCCCTGGGGCTACCTGACCAGACAAAACCTTTTACACTACATATGTCAAACGGAGGGAAAAAAAATGGCAGTTAGAGTTTTGACCCAGATCATGGGGCCCTGGCTGAGGCCAGTGGCCTACCTCTATAAACAACTAGATGGCATTTTTAAGAGTTGGCCCTCATGTTTGAGGGCCTTGGCAGAAACAGCCCTGCTAGCACAAGAAGCAGATAAGCTAACTCTTGGGCAAAACCTAAAGATAAAGGGCCCCCATGCTGTGGTGACTTTAATAAATACCAAAGGACATCATTGGCTAATGAATACTAGACTAACTAGATACCAAAGCTTGCTCTGTGAAAATCCCCGTACAACCATTGAAGTTTGCAACACCCTAAACCCTGCCACCTTGCTCCCGGTATCAGAAACCCAGTTAAACATAACTGTGTAGAGGTGTTGGACTCAGTTTATTCTAGCAGGCCCAACCTCTGAGACCATCCTTGAACATTGGTAGACCGGGAGCTGCACGTGGACGGGAGCAGCTTTGCCAACCTCAGCAAAGTGACTCTGAAGAAGATGATAAGCCCTGCTCCAGTCACATCTGGAAGCTGACTCGTCAACGCATGGCCAAAGCATGTGGAAATTCATTGCAGGACACATTTTCCTTAAAATTTGGACTTGTACAGTAAGGACTTCAACTGACCTTCCCCAGACGGAGGACTGTTCCCAGTGTATGCATCAAGTCACTGCGGTACGACAAAAGGTGGCTACAGTCCTATTATTTTATGGTTATTATAAGTGTACCAGGACTATCAAAAGAAGTTGTTTGTATAATGCTATTCTATACAAGATATATAGCCCTGGAAGTGACCAGCCTGATGTGTGCTATAACCCATCCTTTTTCCTACTGCCCATAAAAACAGGTGCACTTCCAGGCTTCCCAGTCTATGCTTTCCGAGAAAAGAGAAACATAGCTATAGATGATTGGAAAGATGATGAGTGGCCCCCTGAAAAAATCATACAGTACTATGGACCTGCCACTTAGACACAAGATGGCTTGTGGGGATACCGAACCCCCATTTATATGCCCAAATGAATCATATGGTTACAAGCTGTTTTAGAAATAATAACTAATAAAACTGGCAGAGCTTTAACTGTTTTAGCCCAGCAAAAACCTAGATGAGAAATGCTCTATCAAAATAGACTAGCCCTAGACTACTTGGAGTAGTCAGTGGAAAACCTAACCTAACCAATTACTGTTTGCACATAAATGATCAAGGCAGGTAGTTGAAGACACAGTTGAAGAAATGACAAAACTGGCACATGTGTCCATGCAAGTGTGGCATGGATTTAATCCTGGGGTCATGTTTGGAAAATGGTTTCCAGCACTAGGAGGATTTAAAACTCTTATAATACAAATTATAATAGTAATAGGAACCAGTTTACTACTCCCTTGTTTGCTACCTGTACTCCTACAAGTAATAAAAAGGTTCATCACTACCTTAGTTCACCAAAATGCTTCAGCACAAGTGTACTATATGAATCACTATTGATCTATCTTGCAAGAAGACATGGGTAGTGAGGATGAAAGTGATAACTCCCACTAATGAGTGAGGTTCTCCAAATGGGGGGGAATAAGGGAAGAGACCACATCTCATATTGTCTTCTGCCCAATTTCTGCCTCCAAAGAAAGAAGTAAAAACTAAAAGGCAGAAATGAAATCCACAGGCAGACAGCCCGGTCCTGGGCCTGGTAGTTAAAAATTGACTCCTGGCCAAACCAGTTATGTTGTCTATAGATTCCAGACATTGTATGGAAAAGTGTTGTGAAAATTCCTGTCCTGTTCTGTTCCATTCTGATTACTGGTGCATGCAGCCCCCAGTCACGTACCACTGCTTGCTCAATTGATCACAACCATCTCACGTGGACCCCCTTAGAGTTGCAAGCCCTTAAAAGGGACAGGAATTGCTCACTGGGGAGCTCAGCTTTTGAGATGCAAGTCTGTTGAAGTTCCTGGCCAAATAAAGTTCCTTCCTTCTTTAACCCGGTGTATGAGGAGTTTTGTCTGTGGCTTGTCCTGCTACACTACAAAAGTAAAATTGCCTTACTAAATAATCTTTTACTGAGTGTAAATTTTCTTCACAGCACCAAGCACTTGTTTCTAACATTAGTTATTTCTTGTCTTTTGCTAGCTTTTGAATTTGTTTGCTCTTGTTTCTCTAGTTATTTTAATTGTGATGTCAGGGTGTCGATTTTAGATCTTTCCTGCTTTCTCTTGTGGGCATTTAGTGCTATAAATTTCCCTCTAAACACTGCTTTAGCTGTGTCCAAGAGTTTCTTGTATGTTGTGTCTTTGCTCTCATTGGTTTGAAAGAACTTATTTATTTCTGCCTTAATTTTGATATTTACCCAATAGTCATTTAGGAGAAGGTTGTTCAGTTTCCATGTAGTTGTGTGGTTTTGAGTTTCTTAATCCTGAGTTCTAATTTGATTGCACTGTGGTCTGAAAGACTGTTTGTTATGATTGCCATTCTTTGCATTTGCGGAGGAGTGTTTTACATCCAATTATGTGGCTAATTTTAAAATAAGTGTAATGTGGTGCTGAGAAGAATGCATATTCTGTTGATTTGGGGTTGAGAGTTCTGTAGATGTCTATTAGATCCACTTGGTCCAGAGCTGAGTTCAAGTGCTAAACATCCTTGTTAATTTTCTGTCTTGTTGATCTAATATTGACAATGGGGTGTTTAAGTCTCCTACTATTATTTTTTGGGAGTCTAATTCTCTTTGTTGGTCTCTACCAACTTGCTTTATGAATCTGGGTGCTCCTGTATTGGGTGCATATGTATTTAGGATAGTTAGCTCTTTTTGTTTCATTGATCCTTTTACCATTATGTAATGCCTCTCTTTGACTCTTTTGATCTTTGTTGATTTAAAGTCTGTTTTATCAGAGACAAGGAATGCAACTCCTGCTTTGTTTTGCTTTCCATTTGCTTGGTCAATATTCCTCCATTCTTTTATTTTGAGCCTATGTGTACTTTGTGTTTGACATGGGTCTCCTGAATACAGCATACCAATGGGTCTTGACTCTCTATCCAATTTGCCAGTCTGTGTCTTTTAATAGGGGCATTTAGCCCATTTACATTTAAGGTTAATACTGTTATATGTGAAACTGATCCTGTCATTATAATGCTAGCTTGTTATCCTTACTCTTAGTTGATGCAGTTTCTTCAGAGTGTTGTTGGTTTTTACAATTTGGTATGGTTTTGCAGTGGCTGGTACCGATTGTCCTTTCCATGTTTAGTGCTCCTAGAGGAGCTCTTTTAAGGCAGGCCTGGTGGTGACAAAATTTCTCAGCATTTGCTTGTCTGTAAAGGAGTTTATTTCTCTTTCCCTTATGAAGCTTAGTTTGGCTGGATACAAAATTCTAGGTTGAAAATTATTTTCTTTAAGAATGTTGAATATTGCCCCACTCTCTTCTGGCCCATAGGGTTTCTGCAGAAATCTGCTGTTAGTCTGATGGGTTTTGCTTTGTGGGTAACCCAACCTTTCCCTCTGGCTGCCCTTAACATTTCTTCCTTTATTTCATCCTGACGATTATGTGTCTTTGGGTTGCTCTTCTGAAGGAGCATCTTTGTGGTGTTCTCTGTATTTCCTGAATTTGAATGTTGGCCTGTCTTGCTAGGTTGGAGAAGTTCTACTGGATAATATCCTGAAGAGTGTTTTCCAACTCCTTTCCATTCTCCCAGTCACTTTCAGGTACACCAATCAAACGTAGATTTGGTCTTTTCATATAGTCTCATATTTCTTAAAGGCTTTGTTCATTCTCCTTTTTCATTCTTTTTTCTCTAATTTTGCCTTCATGCTTTATTTCCTTAAGTTGATCTTCAATCTCTGATATCCTTTCTTCTGCTCAATACATTCACCTAATGATACTTGTGTATGCTTCGCAAAGTTCTCGTGCTGGGTTTTTCAGCTCCATCAGGTCATTTATGTTCTTCTCTAAACTGGTTATTCTAGTTAGCAATTTCTATAACCTTTTTTAAAGGTTCTTTGCTTCCTTGCATTTGGTTAGAACATGCTCCCTTAGCTTGGAGGAGTTTGCTATTATCCACCTTCTGAAGCCTACTTCTGTCAATTCATCAAACTCATTCTCTGTCCAGTTTTGATCTCTTGCTGGCAAAGAGTGTGATCTGTTGGAGGAGAAGAGGTATTCTGGTTCTTGTAATTTTCAGCTTTTTTTGCGCTGGCTTTTCCTCATCTTCGTGGATTTACCTACCTCTGGTCTTTGATATTGGCGACCTTCAGATGGGGTTTCTGTCTGGACATCCTTTTTGTTGATGTTGATGCTATTCCTTTCTGTTTGTTAGTTTTCCTTCTGAAAGTCAGGCCCCTCTGCTGCAGTGCAGGTCTGCTGAAGTTTGCTTGAGGTCTACTCCAGACCCTGTTTGCCTGGGTATCACCAGCAGAGGCTGCAGAACAGCAAAGATTGCTGCTTGTTACTTCCTCTGGAAGCTTCATCCCAGAGGGGCACCTGGCAGATGCCAACTGGAATTGTCCTGTATGAGGTGTCCCTTGGCCCCTGCTGGGAGGTGTCTCCCAGTCAGGAGACACAGGTGTCAGTGACCCACTTGAGGAGGACGTCTGTCCCTTATCAGAGCTAGAGTGGTATGCTGGGAGATCCTCTGCTCTCTTCCGAGGTGGTCGGCAGGGATGTTTAAGTCGGCTGAAGCTGAGCCCACAGCCACGCCTTCCCCCAGCTGTTCTGTTCCAGGGAGATGGGAGTTTGATCTATAAGCCCCTGACTGGGGCTGCTGCCTTTTTTTCAGAGATGCCCTGCTCAGAGAGGAATCTAGAGAGGCAGTCTGTTTACAGAGGCTTTGCTGAGCTGCGGTGGGCTCCGCCCAGTAGGAACTCCCCTAGGGCTTTGTTTACTCTGTGAGAGGAAAACCAGCTACTCAAGTCTCAGTAATGCCAGACTCCCATCCCTGCACCAAGCTAGTGCATCCCAGGTCAACTTCAAACTGCTATGCTGGCAGCAAGAATTTCAAGCCAATGAATGTTAGTTTGCTGGGCTCTGTAGGGGGTGGGATCCGCTGAGCTAGACCACTTGGCTCCCTGGCTTCAGCCCCCTTTCAAGGGGCGTGAACAGTTCTCTCTCACTGGCATTCCAAGCACCACAGGGGTATGAAAAAAAACTCCTACAGCTGACTTGGTGTCTGCCCAAACCACCGCCTGTTTTGTACTTGAAACCCAGGGCCGTGGCGACGTAGGCACCCAAGGAAATCTCCAGGTCTGTGGGTTGTGAAGACCACGGGAAAAGCATCCTATCTGGGCTAGAGTGCACTGTTCCTCAGGGCACAGTCCCTCTTGGCTTCACCTGACTAGGGGAGGGAGTTCCCCAATCCCTGGTGCTTCCTCAGTGAAACAATGTCCCACCCTGCTTTGGCTTGCCCTCTATGGGTTGCACCCTCTGTCTAACCAGTCCCAATGAGATGAGCCGGGTACCTCAGTTGGAAATGCAGAAATCACCCACCTTCTGCATTGATCTCTGTAGGAACTGTAGACTGGAGTGCTACCTATTCAGCCATATTGCCAGCCCCCTGTACTGTACTTTGAAAGAAAGTCACTACATATAGCCAGCACTTTAAAAGAATGGAGAATTATGGTCCCTGTCCTTAAGGTGAGAGTATCTATATAAATTGTTTGGAACACTTTTGCACCAGATATTTGTCTTTCTGTATTAAATTATTTAATCATTTATTTATATCAGTATGGACTCATGGATATTTATTCTATACTTTGGGTTATAATGCAATATGACTTTACTTACATTGGTGCTCAAACGCTCTCCCGGCTTTGGCAAATATGAGAGAGGATTCAGTTGGCTCCTGTACTTCTTTGAGATAGCTCCATCAGAATGAGTTTTTAATTTTTTCTGAGTGCCTTACTTTTTGTCACTACTAGATGCCACAGGCTCATATTGTATATTTTATGCCCCACTGTTAGAATCACAGCCATTTCTCCAAGAAGCCCTGGTTCCTTCTATTAGAGATTGGTATTAGAAACCCAGATTAGAAATCTGGGCACTAGGCATGCTTATTGTTACTGGGATGTCATTTCTTTTAGGCCCTCTTTTTGGCAGATTAAAGGAATATATGTGTGTATTCTACCCTCTCTGTAAAGGTATATTACCTTTAAATACATCAATATGTTCTGTGACTGGCTTATTTTACTTAGTATACCATCCATGTTGTCAAAAATAGCAGAATCTCCTATTTTAAGGCAGAAAAATATTCCACTGTATATATGTATATGCCACATTTCTTTATACATCAATTTTTTAAAAAATGCTTGAATTGTTTCCATATCTTGGTTATTGTAATACCTCAATGGACATGGGAATACAGATATCTTTCCAAGACTCTGGTTTTAATTCCTTTTTATATGTACCCAGAGGTTGAATTGCTGGGTTGTATGACAGTTTTATTTTTAATTTTTGAGAAACCTTCATATTATTACCCATAGCTACTATATCACTTTACATCCCTGCCAACAATCTGCCAGCATTCCAATTTCTATTTTTTGAGACAGAGTCTTGCTCTGTCACCCAGGCTAGAGTGCAGTGGCGCAGTCTTGGCTCACTGCAACCTCCATCTCCCGGGTTCAAGTGATTCTCCTGCCTCAACATCCCGAGTAGCTGGGATTACAGGCACTTGCCAACATGCCTGGCTAATTTTTGTATTTTTAGTAGAGACAGGGTTTCACCATGTTGGCCAGGCTGGTCTCGAACTGCTGACCTCATGATCCACCCGCCTTGGCCTTCCAAAGCGCTGGGATTACAGGCGTGAGCCACTGCACCCGGCCCAGCATTCCAATTTCTACACATCCTTACCAACATGTTACATTTCAAGTTTTTTAAAAAATAGCCATTTTAACAGGCATAAACTGATATTTCATTATTAGTTGATTTTCATTTCCTTGGTAAATAATGCTGCTGAGCATCTTTATGTATCTGATTTGTATGTCTTCTTTGGAGAAAAATGTGTTCAACTCCTTTGCCCGTTTTTTAAAAACTTCTGCTGTTGAGTTGAAGGAGTTCCTTAAATATCTTGGAAATTATCAGATACATGATTTGAAAATATGTTCTCTCATTTCAGTTTGTCTTTTTAGTCTGTTGATTGTTTCTTTTACCATGCAGAGATTTTAATTCGATGTCATCTTACTTGTCTATTTTTGCTTTCGTTGCTTGTACTTTTGGTCTTATATTCAAAAAATCATTGCCAAGACAAATGTCAAGAAGATTTTCCTCTATGTCTTTGTCTAGAAGTTTTACATTTTCAGATGGTAACTATAATAGTCAAACTCAAAGAAGAAGAGAATACAATAGTGGTTGCTAGGGGCTGGAGAGAGGGAAAATAGAGTGCTTGTTGTTCAATGGGTACAAAGTTTTAGTTATGCTAAAAGAGTAAATTCTAGAGATCTGCTGTACAACATTTTGTTTATTGTTAACAACATGGTATTTGTGTTTCAATAAGAGGGCAGATCTATTTTGTGTTCTTAGCACAAAATAAACAGAAAACAAAAACAAAATAAAAAGGCCGGGTGCAGTGACTTACGCCTGTAATCCCAGCACTTTGGGAGGCCGAGGCGGGCTTATCACAAGGTCAGGAGTTTGAGACCACTCTGGCTAACACAGTGAAACTCCGTCTCTACTAAAAATACAAAAAAATAACCCAGGTGTGGTTGTGTGCACCTGTAGTCCCAGCTACTCAGGAGGCTGAGGCAGGAGAATGGTGTGAACCCGGGAGGTGGAGGTTGCAGTGACCCGAGATCACGCCACTGCACTCCAGCCTAGGTGACAGAGCAAGACTGCCTCTCAAAAAATAAACAAACAAATAAATAAATAAATATAAAAAAAAGAGATACAATGAAACTTTGGAAGGTGTTGAATATGTCTATTATTTTGATTGTGTTGATGGGTGTTTACATATGTACAAACTCATCAAATTTTACATAACAAAAAATGTGCATGTGTTTCACTGAAATATAATCACTACAGAAGGAACTGCACATATTATTGTCTAAAATTTGATGAGTTTGTGCAGTTTTTTAATAGTCATTATATCTCAATGAAGTTGTTTAAAAACTTCAGTGAAATAAATAAATACATAAATAAGTAAGGAACCATCTTTGTCTATTTAAGAGAAACATGAGTTCTTACATATGTGTTTATCACATGAATTATTTTAGCCCTTGAAACTCGACTGTCAGTATCCACTAACTCTTTAATTAATTGTTCAATTAAAATATATATGTATAGCAATAGGAATATTGTTAATCCATATGTCCATGGAATACAATTTTATTAACTAGAGGGCAGTGTGCATGTGCAGTTCCTTTTCCCTTTAGACTTACAGGCTCCACTTATTTTCAAAGTTATTCAGGTCAGCCCTCCTCCACCCACAAGCTCCTTCAGTGAGGTTGCCTCATACATTCATAGTAGAGTGAGATTTTCTTGTCACAGTCTGCATTCCTTCCAAATTCCTGACCTTTTAATTCATATTTTTTAAATTGTATACATTAAGGTTCACTCTTTGTGCTGTAGCTGTCTATGGGTTTCAACAATTGCATAGTGACACATATCCACAGACTAGTTGTAGTATCATACAGAATATTTTCTTCTAAAAATTATCTGTGCTTCATCCATACATCTTTCTCCTCCTCTCCTCTATTCCCTTTGAAGTTACTGATCTTTTTACTGTATCTATAGTTTTGTCTTTTCCAGAATGGCATATGGTTAGAATTATACAGTATGTAGTGTTTTCAGGTTAGCTTCTTACACTTAGAAACTTGCATGTGAGGTTCCTCCATATCTTTTCATGGCATGATAGCTAATTCTCACTTTTTTTAAATCACTGAATAGTATTCAATCATATACGTTTACCACAGTTGTTTATTAATGTATTAAAGAACATCTTCATTGCTTCTGGTTTTTTGTAATTATGAATAAAGCTTCTATAAATATTGTGTGTGGTTTATTTGCATGGACATATGTTTTGACATCAGTTGGGTAAATATGTACGAGGATGATTGCTGGAGCATATGTTAAGACTATGCCTAACGTTGTAAGACACTGGCAATCATTCTTACGAAAGAAATTTCCTGTTGATCTGCCTCCTCATCAGTATTTGGGCTGCCAATTTCTACAATGTTAGTTATTTTAATAGTTGTCTACTAATATCTCATTATTGTTTTAAGTCTCAATTTTCTGATGACAGTGATAAGTATCTTTTCATATACTTATTTACCATCTGCATATTTTCTTTGATTATGTGCCTATTCATATCTTTTGCTCATTTTTAAATTGGGTTGTTTGTTTTCCTATTGTTGAGATTTAATAATTCTTTGTATATTTTAGATATATGTTCTTTATTGCATATGAGGTTTACAAATACAGTCGGGGGGGGTCATGTTTTTATTTTGTTTTTAGTGAGTTTCAGGATGCTACCACATGACTTGGTGGACTTTGATGTTTTTGGTATTGAATCATATCAGGCAGATTTGTTTGGAAATAAAGTGTCTTTTTGAAAGCCACTATGTAGATGTAACAAACAGTTCAATATCTCAGAGTCCACGAGTTTAAAATTACACTTAGAATATTTTATTTAATAGTTTGACTTATACTTTCCTGCTTTAAAATGTATTTACTTTTTTTCCAGTTAGAATGGCAATCATTAAAAACTTAGGAAACAATAGGTGCTGGAGAGGATGTGGAGAAATAGGAACACTTTTATGCTGTTGGTGGGATTGTAAACTAGTTCAACCATTATGGAAAACAGTATGGTGATTCCTCAAGGATCTAGAACTAGAAATACCATATGACCCAGCCATCCCATTACTGGGTATATACTCAAAGGATTATAAATCATGCTGCTATAAAGACACATGCGCACGTATGTTTATTGCGGCACTATTCACAATAGCAAAGACTTGGAATCAACCCAAATGTCCATCTGTGACAGACTGGATTAAGAAAATGTGGCACATATACACCATGGAATACTATGCGGCCATAAAAAAGGATGAGTTCGTGTCCTTTGTAGGGACATGGATGCTGTTGGAAACCATCATTCTCAGCAAACTATCACAAGAACAGAAAACCAAACACTGCATATTCTCACTCATAGGTGGGAATTGAACAATGAGATCACTTGGACTCGGGAAGGGGAACATCACACACCAGGGCCTATTATGGGGAGAGGGGAGGGGGGAGGGATGGCATTGGGAGTTATACCTGATGTAAACGATGAGTTGATGGGTGCTGATGAGTTGATGGGTGCAGCACACCAACATGGCACAGGTATACATACGTAACAAACCTGCACGTTATGCACATGTACCCTAGAACTTAAAGTATAATAATAATAATGATAATAAAAATTTAGAAATTCATTAATGGTGATATCCACATATATTTAACACTTTCTAGTTGTACATGAAACTCAATTTGTATAACATATCCAAGTGCTTTTCAGAATAATCTAAAGTCTAGGACTATCTGTAAAAGCTGGTTTTGGCTTTTATAAAATTGAGAGTCACCATATATTTTAAGCAGGTTCTGAGGGAGAATTGTAGAGTGTAGGAGAATGTGACTAAGGAAGACAATATATCCTACCCTCTGAGTTGTGGTGAGTGTGGCATTTGTCGTATTGATAAAATAAAAACAATAAAGCCAAAAAAATGTATTTACTTTTTTCTACAGAGTCATAATATTTTTACTGTTTTACTCTCTTTCTATTTGGATATTTCATTGTCCAGACAACTGCAGCATCATTTTAAAGGAATATCTTTTAAATTGTGCATTGTTTCTTCTAACTATTAAATATTGCTTTATTTATGATTTATTTAAACGTTCTTGGTATGGAAGCCAGCTAAATTGAGTTCACAGATAAACAAGACTCTTGATGAGTCAGTGGCTGGATACATATATAATAACAGGTTTCTGAATTAGTTAAACCTATCACAGGTACAGTCTTACACCTGGTTTTTTAAAAAAATTTTCTTCAGATATCATTTGTTATGTGTGATTCATCAAGATTTATTGTGACAGTTCAGTCAATAATGCTTTGGGAATTTATTTAAATATATCAAGCATAGAAAAACATTCTGTTTCAATGAAAACTTTACAGAGGGAAGTAGACGTAGTGTATTTGAAAATGGAAGTCAAAATATATTTTTTCATAATATTTAAAAATCAAGTGTGATTTTTGCAGCATTATAATTAGTCAGGCATACTGATTCTTACATTGGGCTCCTCTTTTAGCTATATTAGCTTCAGAGTACCTTGACAAATCTCCCTTAATTTTTAATTTGTTATCAAATGTTGTTAAAGCAAGGATACTTTATGTAAATGTGTTAGTAATTAGTTGTGCATGATGACATGTTAGACACTAAGGGAGATTTGAAAATATAGGCAAGCCTGGAACTCTTAGGGAATTTATGCTCAATACATCTTGAGAAATAATGCTACAGATAAGAAAAAGTCAGTAAATTTTCTGGACCATAAAAATATAATAATGTATAATGTGCTTGCTGTTTTGTTAAAGTCAATAATACATGGAAAGATATTGAGAAGAAAATACTATAAGTAGAATTAACAGCTAGAGTTTTGAAGAAGATTAGATTAAAATTAAGAAAGGGTGCTATCAGTGGAACTACAGAGAAAAGAAGATATGAGAGACTTTTTAAGTATTGGTAAAATTGAGTAATTGAGTAGATAAAGGATGTGAAAGAGGATTCAAGGATATCCTGAATGAGTTGTTGTGCTAGTCACACAACTAGATAAATTAAAGTAAGTATTGACTGGTGTGCCTATTATGGATATATTCAGTCCTAGACTGATAGCACCTGATATTATAACTTTTTAAAGTGAACCTGTATAAGTGCAATTGGAGACATGAAACAGGAGCTGGGAAATGTTTAACTGTATCATTATCATCCTCATCATTATGAAGCAGGAACGTTTCACCAAGAGTAAGTTTTCCAATATGTCATTTGAAAATACTTCTTCAACTTAATTTCCTATCATTCTTTCCAGCAATCACTCAGCTTCATTACCACCTATCAATCCTTCGGTTCCATTCAAACTGCTGATTCTTGAATAAACCAGTCATTCTTGGTTTAGTATTTTTAAACTGCTATTTCCTATGCTGGGAACACTCCCCTACAAGACATTAAAATGACAGACTTCCTTCTTATTCAGGACCTCTGGTCATATATTCAGGTCAGATATGCTCTCCTCCAAAGGATGTTCATCAAGTACCATATTTAAGAAACTACCATCAGTTTCTTTGTCACTCTGTATCCCTATAACCTGCCTTTTAAAAATATTACTTGTCCTTTAAAATTTTTAAAGTATTACTTATCTTTTCATTATTGAGTTGTAGGAAATCTTTATATATAATGAATATAAATTCTTCATCATATATATTTTATATATTTTCTCAGTTCTTGGCTTATC
Source organism: Trachypithecus francoisi (assembly GCF_009764315.1). Classification (NCBI taxonomy): domain Eukaryota; kingdom Metazoa; phylum Chordata; class Mammalia; order Primates; family Cercopithecidae; genus Trachypithecus; species Trachypithecus francoisi. The sequence goes on along the minus strand of NW_022681458.1, from coordinate 54,218,819 downwards.
TATTTATTTTCTTATAAGTGTCTTTTAATAAGCACTAATTTTTGGTTTTGATAAATTTGATTTTTTAAGTAATTCAATCATTCACAGTTTTGTACAAATATTATTACAGTCAATTTTAGAAAATTTTCATTCCCCCATAAGGAAATTCTCCACCTTTTATGCTTCACCCTCTTCCCTTAAAGTTCTCCATCTCTACATCAGTAGGAAACAATTATTCAGCTTCTGTCTCTACTTATCGCCTATTCTGAAAGCTTTAGTTAAATGGAATAATATAATATGTGGCCTACTATGTCTGGCTTCTTTCACTTAGCATAATGTTTTCAGGCTCCATTCATGCTGTAGCATAGATGATTGTTTTCTTTCTATTGTTGAAAATATGTTATAGTATAAATATACCAAAATTTATTTATTCACAAGGTAATGAAAATTTGTGCTGTTTCTACTATTTGCTTATTATAAATAATGCTGCTATGAACATTTGCATACAAGTTTTGGTGTCAACATATGTTTGCATTTCTTTTGGGTATATAACTAGCGGTAAAATTCTCAAATCACATGGCAATTCTATGTTTAACCATTTGAGGAATTTCCAGACTGCTTTCCAAAGTAGCTGCACCATTTTCCATTCATAACAGTAATGTCTTCCTTTCTCTTTTGAATGACACTCATCACCATTTATATATTTATGTGCATTTATATATTTATGTGTGCTGTCTCCACCACTAAAATGTTTTCTATTCTTAGCGCAGGCATTTTACATAGAATTCACAACTCTATGTTTATTACCCAAAAATGACTGATAAAAGTAACACTTGATGAATAATTAATAAATTAGAATAAACTCTGAGTTAAAATTAGGCTGCAGTATAGATCTTTGCATATATGCACGGTGGTTTATTTCTACCAATTCCACCAAAAAACAAAGAGATCAGAAACAAATATTGTGAAATGATGCCATAAATATTTGTAAAATTGCCTTGTGTTGCTTCTTTCATTTTTTAAAGGTAAGAAATACTTCTTTCATTTTTTAAAGGTAAGAAATACTTCAATTAAAATTGTTTAAAGGAATTTGTAATGCAAATGGAATACAAATGACATAGATTTAACATTTTTAAAATTTTGCTGAAATGATAGGTATTTTTCAAGTCAAAGAAGACAGATAAGAATGATTGCTGAAATGCAAGCGAAAGGGAAATGTGAGTCTGTGGGAAGGTGACTAAAGAAAGGTGGACTTAGAAAAGAGGTAATTAGGTAGAAGAAATGCATAATTTGCTATTTTACTCTTTCTTTGTAATATTAATATTAATATTTATGAGAGAATATGTGAAAGAGAGGTAAGTGTTCTGTATTGAATCTACTAAGAGAGGACCCAAGAAAGGAAAGGAAAGAAAAAAAGAAGACCTTTGAGACTTTCACTTTTTATGAACTCTTCTATGAACTTCATATGAACTATAATCCCCCTAATAGTCCTAAACTATAAGAAGTATGATGTGCATCTTAAGAAAACTGAGATTCATGAAGGGAATATAACCTTTCCAAATAGAATAAAACAGAGTAATATTTGCACTCATAACTCTGTGACTCCGGAATTCATGGACACTTCACCATACAAAGCTGCCTTCCCAAGAATTACTTTGTCTCCAGCATCATCTGGAAAGCATTCTGCCTCCAGTTGTCTTCATAATTATTCTGGTTTGCTTGGCAAGCAGCTCCTTTCTTTCTCCCTTCCGGCCTTCCTCCTTTTTCTTCTTCCTCCCTCTTTCCCTCTCTCTTTCTCTAGCTCTTCCTTTCTTTTTTAAGTTCATTTCAGTGGTTAAGAAGAGGGGGTTTGTAGTAAGACTGTTTTAAGGGCTGAATTGTGTCCTCTTTCAAATTTATATGTTAAAGTTTTAACTCCCAGTACCTCAGAATGCAACTGTATTTGAAAACAAGGCCTTTAAAGAGGTTACTAAGAATAAATGATGTCACTGGTGTTGGGTCCTAATCCAATATGACTGGTATCCTTATAAAAACAGGAGATTAGGACACATAGAGGAAAGACTGAACATCTATAAATCAAGGACAGAAGGCTCAGAAGACACCAATCTTACTGATCACCTTGGTCTCAAACTTATAGCCTCCAGGACCATGAGGAAATAACAAACTATTCATTTTTAGCCTTTGTTATGGCAGCCCTAGCCAACTAAAACAGACTATAAAAGCTTCAAATACCAGTTCTGTAACTTACTAATTATATGAATTTGACATTATGTTTACTTCCTATTTGTTCTATTTACTTATCTATAAAATGGGTATTTTACTAGAACCTACCACATAGTATTATGAGGATTAAATATAAAAGAATTAGAATGGTGACTAACTTGATAATGTTAGCTATTATAATTTTTATAAGTAATCCTTGAAAGCCTCTTGGGTACACTGTAGACACAGAAGCTCAGTATTTATAGAGCTTATTCTGCACTGAGAATGTCACGTCAGACATTTTGAAGGTCTAAAAATATAATTGAAAAATAGCACTGATTTGGAAAGAGTTTAGGGTCAAACCAAGAGACATTTTTGTTTGAATTTGGTTAAGCATAGGAGCTAAGAATTGCAAGACTCCAAGTGGTAAGCTAAAGCGTTACAGGTCTCAATGTAAAAGTCATGTTCTAAAGATTCAGATCTATTGGAGCTAAAATATTTTGGCAATTTGGCTTTGGTGGCCAGAAGAAAAAACCTCAAAAGGAATAGCAACAGATATTGACAAAAATGAAATTTATGGGATAAAAAGAAAAAAGAGCAAGAAACTCACATAGAATTAAAGAGAGTAATAGGATTATACCATACCATTAAATTTCCAGTTCATCATCTTGGGAAAGGCATGATACCACTGGTAGGCAGTTATCGATCTATTTTATCACTAGTTTTGGGGTATACACATTATTTTATAATCTTTAAGTGAATCTAGAAAAAAAATTATGGTGCTAACATGTATACTGAAAGCATGGTACTTATATAAAGTTTCTAGTTCAGATTTTCCTCTATTACACAGTGTTGAATTTTTTTCTTTTTTAAAGTTTTACTATTAATCTCTAAGCTCACTGAGTACTTTGCCACGTCTAAAAGAAGGAAATTTCATTTTAACTGCTGATTTATGGTGTACCAGTGGAAGACAGGAGAGACAAAGCCTGACAACCAGAAAAGAAAAAAAATAAATTGAAGAATCTTTCTAATTTTCTGCTCAGCAGTGGCTAATGTTGTTGCCCTCTTCTTGTTGATTACTTCCATCCACTCAATTTGGCTGATCTCCAGGGGGCCTACCCTTCTGTCCACTAAAACCTGGCAGTCTGTTTTTTTTGTTGTGGTTTTTTGTTTTATCTTTAACTGATGTGCTTTCATTTTGTTTTATTTTATTTTGGTTGTTTTTCATTTTGGGTGAGTTTACAGCACACTGATACCAAAGAAAATGAATAAAGAAAGAAAACATTAGAATAAAACTATGGTGGAGGAGAAGGGGGACAACAAACTGTACAGGAATTCTGATAGTTTTCTATTTCCTTTTCTTGAAGTTTACTTTTTGTAAGTAGTATTCTCAATTGTAAATCAACAAATATTGACAATAACTAGGATCTGCAAATGGATTTTTGTTACTAAACGTTCTTTACTAGATTTCCAACTGTATTTCCCCAATGGAGAACTTGCATAATCTCAGGGAGAGGTTTGAGAGCCAGATTTTTCTCAGAAGAACAGTATTTCCTGAATAAATACATTGTGGGAATGCAAATATTTGGGCAATTTCCCAAGGGAGGTCTAAGGTTGTGTAACTGTACATTTGTCACATACCAAATTCTAACACGTCGGCACGGAGCCTGCTTTATCTCTTTATTAATGTCCCTGCTGGGTCCCACATTTTGGGGATGTTGAGTCATCACTGTAAAGATTATTTTGGCATTAAATTTCTTTATATATGACATAAAATTAAAAAGATAAAATTTCGTAAATTTGGCTATATGGTGAATATATACCACATTTATTTAAAGCAATAATATTAGAAGTGCAAAGATGTATCATTATAAAACATCATTTTTTATAAAGATTTACTATTTTCACAGTGGTTTCTTATCCGTTAGATTACATATTGACAGTAATACTGTGCAAGTATGTTGAATAGTGCTATGCAGGTACATTGAATTTATCTTAGAGCTACATAATACATTTTTCAGCATGATATGACTAGATGGCTAGTAAGTGACAAAGGCAGACCTAGAACCTGGGCTACATTATCCCAGAGCATCCTGAAAATGAACAAAATATATGAAATGGAGGCCAAACCCCAACCCAGGAAAATATAATAAAGAAATATATTAATTACTTAAATTTGTCTATATTTATTTTTAAATACATTACCTTAATTCAACTTGAAGAAGATGTTTGGAACTGTCACAAAGCAAACTACAGGATAAAACCTGGTTTCTCTGATTTGTTAATTCTACAAATAGAACTCATTAACCAATATATATTTTTACCTTGATCATTATTATAATTTTTGATTCAGTGAGTTGTCTAAATGTTTTCTATTTCTAAATTAAATTGTAAATTTCATTTATATTTATTATCATAAAATACTTCTACATCACTCTATCCACATATATGTAGGAATCTGGGTTTCAGCTCAAACCCTAATTAACCTCATTAGAGAAGGGCACAGGTCAGAAAGCTTAGAAAGCTGGAGAATTGCCTCTCATACCTGGGAATAGGGCACAGAAGTTCACCCAACAGTCAAACCCTGAATGAATGGATTAGTGCAAGCCTAAACAAGGGAATGTCTAAAGAGATGCTTGAAGATCTGTTAAGTATTATATTTACTTTCCCTTCAAATTTGAAAGGAAATACAAAGCATTTAATACCAGTTTTTTAAAAAAATCCTGGGTAAAGAGTTGAAAAGAGCAAACCCTGTTTTATTTCAGCCTCCTTTCAAGCATGTCATTACAGTCAATTCAATTATCTGGGACTAAGTGTTATATGTAGATTAAGTCTGTTTAGATTTGCTCTGTAGATGCCATTTTATTACTATAGGGAGGTTAAATTACAGTTTGTCCTTCTAATTATAACAATCATAATGCAAATAGCAGTTTCTACTGTCGAATCTTTATTATTATTTTGCTTTTCTCATTTGTATCTCATACTCACCTTAAGAGAATGTTATCTTATGCTCATTTTATAAAGGTAAGAAACAACGGTTCAAAATAACAAAATAAATTGTCCAAAAAACAGCTTGGAAGTGGCAGTGTAAGTATATCTGACCTCGAAGCAAATGCCTTTAATCACTGCTCTATGCTATCAGATATTTTAAGATAGTGTTGGTAAAAAAAAAAAAAAATAGTAAAAATCATATTTAAACACTGATGTATCGATTGAGTAGTGTGACTCATTTTTTTTTTTTTTTTTTTGAGACAGAGTCTCGCTCTGTCACCCAGGCTGGAGTGCAGTGGCCGGATCTCAGCTCACTGCAAGCTCCGCCTCCCGGGTTTAAGCCATTCTCCTGCCTCAGCCTCCCGAGTAGCTGGGGCTACAGGTGCCCGCCACCTCGCCCGGCTAGTTTTTTGTAGTTTTTAGTAGAGACGGGGTTTCACCGTGTTAGCCAGGAAGGTCTCGATCTCCTGACCTCGTGATCTGCCCGTCTCGGCCTCCCAAAGTGCTGGGATTAGAGGCTTGAGCCACCGTGCCCGGCCAGTGTGACTCATTTTAATAAAAATGGTAAGAATTTGAAAAAGGCAGTAAATATTTGATACAGGCAGTCACCATCTTATAATGGAGTCATATTCCAAACTCTGTTGGTAGGACTAGTGTTTTGGAACTCTGAACATACAATATTATAAATGAAGTTTATGTTGATAGTTAACTGGTAAAAACAAACATGAATAAAAAAAGCCTCAGTGCATAATAGTCCAGATTTGAAGTTTAGCAAGAATGCTGCATTAGACCCAGTTCAAGGTGGCTTTTATTTGCTATCACTTCCAAACAGCCAACAAGTCTTAGAATGGATCTTCACCAGGTAAGTGAGGCTCTCAGGAGCTATCTTAGTCTATTAGGGCTGCTATAACAAAATATTACAGACTGTGTGGCTTAAACAACAGAAATTTGTATCTCACAGTTCTGAAGGCTAGGAAATCCAAGATCAAGGTGCTGGCCCAGTGGTTCCTGGTGAGGGCTCTCTCTTGGCTTGCCACTGGTGGCTGCTTTCTCACTATGTCCTCACATGGCCTTTCCTGTCCTGTGTGCACATGGAGAGAAAGAAAGAGATATCTCTTCTATAAGGCCTTCTTTAAGGCCAACTTACTGTCTCATTTATGCTAATTACCCCCAAAGCCTTACCTTCAAATAAAGTCACATTGCGGGTTAGGTCTCCAACATTTTGGGGAAACACAATTCAGAGCAGGAACATTCCTAGTGTTTCAAGGAAGTGTCTCTAACTTGGTTGCAAATTTGTCTCGGAAGCGGGGGTCACTGCCTTTCTATCAGTAGGCTGAAGCTGAAGATACGTCAGCCCTAGAGTGTACTTTCTAATGTGCAATTCAATTCTTTCCTTTCCGCATAGCTACAGACTTTCATTCTCTGTTTCTTGTGGCATTCTTAACCTTTAGGCAGGACTGGTCATACCAATCACATTTCTATTGAAAATATAGCAATCGCCAACTTCTTATGTTGTACATTTTATGATAATTTGCCCAAATTATGGTGTTTGTTTATTCATTTATGGTTGTTTCTTAAGAGCAAATAACTGGTCTGGGAAAGTGACTGTTTTCTAGAAGTATTCTCCAGTGAGAAAGTGTATTTTTTGCTCACAATAAGAAGGAAAGACTTGGCAGGGAAAACAGATCCTCACGTCGAATTCCTTCTCTACCCTTATTTCTCAACTGTAATTGCAAATCACATGTAAGAGAGCAGAAGGCACTGCCCTGGAGGTCAATTCTTGTAACCTGAAATTGAGTAATATATTTGTTTTCTGATTCAGTTAGTTGTGCAGACTAACTATGAAAGTACCCAGAAGGCTTATTTTGAAATCGGAGATCTTTTTCAGAACTGTGCATAATAAAATTCATATACTAAACATTCGAAGGGCCCCAATCTAAATATGTAATATTTACCACAAGATTTTAGGAAAATAATCAGTTATTATTACGAATATGAAAAAAGGTGGAAAGACATTTCCAATGGCAGCAGTGAGAAAACCTGATAAATCTGACCCATATTGTCAACATTATGTCTTCACTTTTGGCATCGTCCCCTGACTTAATCACATGAATGGAATGGAAATACTGCTTCTATACAAAATCTCTACTCAAATCGTGTCTTTCAGAGCATAAAATAGGTTCCTTCCTATGCTTTTTAAACTACTGTACCTCTTCCTGTGTTACACATTATATATTTATTTGCTTACTCTGTCTTTTCTCTCAAATGTAAGCTCTTTAAATATGGGAATCATGTTTGTTCTTTCTGGTACCTACTGGAACTCAATGGATATTTGTGGAATAAATCTTTTATGAATTAAAAATTGAGTAAAAATTGTTTTATTTTGTATTTTTTAACAGAAAATAAAAGGTCACTGGAGAAATTTAAAACAAATACATAAGATAAAGTTATTTTAAATGGTATGAATAAAAGTGAATATAATGGGTAATGGGCCTCAAGTATAAACTAATCCTTCATTAGAGAAGACAATTACTACTTAGCTAATCATTTTTTCCTTTCTTCACCTTTGTTTCTCACAAAACCTGTCCATATTCTGTACTCAAAAAATGTATTCTCAAAACTCCTAATAAATGGATAGTAATGGAGTCACAGCAGCATCCAGCCACAACTGACTTGCCAAGGAGTCAATACCTTTACAGATTCGGGCTAACTGCTGTCTGTAGAAAGGTGTGTGGTATAGAGTTCTACAGAGGGCCAATACTAGAGAGGCTGCTACAGTAAACTTAGCTATTTATATTTTAGTTTCAGGCTTAGCTCATGACTGTAGAGTCTCTAAAATACTCTGTATTCTACCAAAGAATTCCAAATTGTGCTTTCAAGGTCTTATTATGTAAGATGTTTATTGTGTCTGAATGAATTCAGTCTCACAATGAATCATTAAAATGTGATGTATTTTATCAGCACCTTATTGATGTAATAGTTTCTTTTTACAGTTATTACAAAAGTGTCAATAACAAAAATATTCACAGAAATTTTTCTGTGTATTTTGCAACCATTTGACTATAAATAAATTTTCATAGTTTCAATTTTTCTATTTAAAAATATCTATAGCATATTCCTCTTTTGATATGATTTATATGACCATGATAAGCTTACAAGTTCTATGTCAACCAAAAGTTTTATTTTTCCTCGTCTTTGCAATGGGAAAAATTTAAAAAGGTTTACCAATGCAATCACCTAGAAATTGACTATTTTATTTATGTTTGATGCCATTTACAAAAATAAAAACTAGTTTATTTTTCATCTAAGTGACACATTGACATGTCTAAGACAACATTCTACTTGATATTATTAAAATTGTATTCATTATGGTCAAATAAAATTTTGCTATGACCATTTATAATACACTTAAATATTTTCTTCCAAAGGTAGAAAAGATTGAGAGAATGAAGATTTCTTACCAATTGCTTTTATTTAATTTTTTTCAAAATTGGAGTATTCTATTTATTTTTAGCTACATATTTAACTATTCTATTCTTTTAGCATTTAAAATATTAAAACTGTCTTTTTAAATTGGAAGAGTAATACATGTGTATTTTTCCAAATCATAAAATATAAAGCAGAATAAAGAAAATATAGAATAAGCATCAATCTACTTATTCAGAAACAACCTTTGATTGTATATGATTTCTTATGCATATTAATATGTACAAGTGTGTGTATACATGTGATCATATTTATACGAACATATGTGAATCATCATTGCACATATATTGTTTAGTAACCTCCTTTGTCATCGAATGAGATGATATTGATAACTTTTGAGTTGTAGGCAAGATGGCTGAATAGAAACAGCTCTGGTCTGCAGCTTCCAGTGAGATCAATGCAGAAGGCAGGTGATTTCTGCATTTCCAACTGAGGTACCCAGCTCATCTCATTGGGATTGGTTAGACAGTGGGTGTAACCCACAGAGGGTGAGCTGAAGCAGGGTGGGGCACTGCCTCACCTGGGAAGCACGAGGGGTCAGGGAACTTCCTCCCCTAGCCAAGGGAAGCCATGAGGGACTATGCCATGAAGAACAGTGCATTCTGGCCCAGATACAACGCTTTCTCCACGGTCTTTGCAACCCGCAGACCAGGAGATTCCGTCGTGTGCCTATGCCACTGGGGCCCTGGGTTTCAAGAACAAAACTGGGCAGTCACCTAGCTAGCTGCGGGAGTTTTCTTTTCTGCTGTGGGAGTCTGGAATGTCAGTGAGACAGAACCCTCATCCCCTGGAAAGGGGGCTTAAGCCAGGGAGCCAAGTGGTCTAGCTGAGTGGATAGCAGCCCCATGGAACCCACTAAGCTAAGATCCACTGGCTTGAAATTCTCGCTGCCAGCACAGCAGTCGGAAGTCCACCTGGGATTCTCCAGCTTGGTCGGGGAAGGGGCATCCACCATTACAGGCTTGAGTAGCTGGTTTTCCCTTTACAGTGTAAACAAAGCCTCAGGGAAGTTCTAACTGGGTGGAGCCCAACAGAGCTCCACAAACCCACTGTAGGCAGACTGCATCTCTAGATTCTTCCTCTCTGGGCAGGGCATCTCTGAAAGAAAAACAGTAGCCCCAGTTAGGGGCTTATAGATCAAAATTCCATCTCCCTGGGACAGAGCACCTGGGGAAGGGGTGGATGTGGGCGCAGCTTCAGCAGACTTAAACATTCGTGCCTGCGGGCTCGGGAGAGAGCAGCAGATCTCCCAGCACAGTGTTTGAGCTCTACTAAGGGATAGACTGCCTCTTCAAGTGGGTTCCTGACCCCCGTGCCTCCTGACTGGGAGACACCTCGCAGCAAAGGTCAACAGACACCTCATACAGGAGAGCTCCAGCTGGCATATGGTGGGTGCCCCTCTGGGATGAAGCTTCCAGACGAAGGAACAGGCAGCAATCTTAGCTGTTCTACAACCTCCACTGGTGATACCCAGGAAAACAGGGTCTGGAGTGGACTGCAAGCAAACTCCAGCAGACCTGCAGCCAAGGGGCCTGACTGTAAAAAGGAAAACTAACATAAAGGAATAGCATTAACATCAACAAACAGGACATCCACACAGAAACCCCAGAAACTCATATGAAGGTCACCAACATCAAAGACCAAAGGTACATAAATCCACAAAGATGAGGAAAAATCAGTGCAAAAAGGCTGGAAATTCCAAAAACCAGAACACCTCTTCTCCTCCAAAGTATTGCAACTCCTTGCCAGCAAGGGAACAAAACTGGATGAAGAATGAGTTTGATGAATTGACAGAAGTAGGCTTCAGAAGGTGGATAATAGCAAACTCCTCCAAGCTAAGGGAGCATGTTCTAACCAAATGCAAGGAAGCAAAGAACCTTAAAAAAGGTTATAGAAATTGCTAACTAGAATAACCAGTTTAGAGAAGAACATAAATGACCTGATGGAGCTGAAAAACACAGCATGAGAACTTTGTGAAGCATACAAAAGTATCATAGGTGAAAGTATTGAGCAGAGGAAAGGATATCAGAGATTGAAGATCAACTTAAGGAAATAAAGCATGAAGACAAGATTAGAGAAAAAAGAACTAAAAGGAATGAACAAAGGCTCCAAGAAATATGACATTATATGAAAAGACCAAACCCACATTTGATTAGTGTACCTGAAAATGACTGGGAGAATGGAAAGAAGTTGGAAACTACTCTTCAGGATCTTATCCAGGAGAACTTCCCAACCTAGCAAGACAGGCCAACATTCAAATTCAGGAAGTACAGAGAACACCACAAACATACTCCTTGAGAAGAGCAACCCAAAGACACATAATCATCAGATGCAACAAGGTTGAAATGAAGGAAAAAATGTTAAGAGCATCCAGAGAAAAAGGTTGGGATTCCCATAAAGGGAAGCCCATCAGATTAACAGTGGATTTCTCTGCAGAAACCCTACAAGCCAGAAGAGAGTGGGGGCCAATATTCCACATTCTTAAAGAAAAGAATTTTCAAGCCAGAATTTCAGATCAAGCAAAACTAAGCTTCATAAGTGAAGGATAAATTAAATATTTTACAGACAAGCAAATGCTGAGAGATTTTGTCACCACCAGGCCTGCCTTACAAGAGCTCCTGAAGGAGGAACTAAATATGGAAAGAAACAACCAGTACCTGCCATGCAAAAACATACCAAATTGTAAAGACCATTGACACTATAAAGAAACTGCATCAATTAATAGGCAAAATAACCAGCTAACATCATAATGACAGGATCAAATTCACACATAGCAATATTAACTGTAAATGTAAGTGGGTTAAATGCCCCAGTTAAAAGACACAGACCGGCAAATTGGATAAAGAGTCAAAACCCACTGGTGTGCTGTATTCAGGAGATCCATGTCATGTGCAAAAACACACATTGGCTGAAAACAAAGGGAGAGAGGAATATTGACCAAGCAAATGGAAAGCAAAAAAAAAAAAAAAAAAAAAAAAAAAATCAGGGGTTGCAATGCTAGTCTCTAATAAAACAGACTTTAAACCAACAAAGACCAAAATAGTCAAAGATGGGCATTACATAATGGTAAAGGGATCAATGCAACAAGAAGAACTAAACTATCCTAAATATATATGCACCTGATACAGGAGCACCCAGATTCATAAAGCAAGTTCTTAGAGACCCACAAAGAAATTTAGACTCCCACATAATAATAGTGGGAGACTTTAACACCCCGCTGTCAATATTAGACAGATCAATGAGACAGAAGGTTAACAAGGATATCCAGTACCTGAACTCAGCTCTGCAACAAGCAGACCTAATAGACATCTACAGAATTCTCAACCCCAAATCAACAGAATGTACATTCTTCTCAGCACTACATCACAATTACTCTAAAATTTACCACATAATTGGAAGTAAAACACTCCTCAGCAAATGCAAAAGAATGGAAATCATAACAGTCTCTCAGACCATAGTGCAATCAACTTAGAACTCAGGATTAAGAAACTCACTTAAAACCATACAACTATATGGAAACTGACCAACCAGCTCCTGAAGGACTACTGAGTAAATAACAAAATTAAGGCAGAAATAAATAAGTTATTTGAAACCAATGAGAACAAAGACACAACATACCAAAATTTCTGGGACACAGCTAATGCAGTGTTTAGAGAGAAATTTATAGCACTGAATGCCCATAAGAGAAAGTGGGAATGATCTAAAGTCGACAACCAAACATCACAATTAAAAGAACTAGAGAATCCAGAGCAAACAAATTCAAAAGCTAGCAGAAGACAAGAAATAACTAAGATCAGAGCAGAAATGAAGGAGACAGAGACAGGAAAATCTCTTCAAAAAAATCACTGAATCCAGGAGCTGGTTTTTTGAAAAGATTAACAAAGTAGATAGACCGCTAGCCAGACTAATGAAGAAGAAAAGGGAGAAGAATCAAATAGACACAATACAAAATGATAAAGGGGATATCACGACTAATCCCACAGAAACATAAACTACCATCAAAGAATACTATAAAAATCTCTATGCAAATCAACTAGAAAATCTAGGAGAAATGGATAAATTCCTGGACATGTACAACCTCCCAAGCCTAAACCAGGAAGAAGACGAATGCCTGAATAGACCAATAACAAGTTCTGAAATTGAGGCAGTAATCAATAGACTACCAACCATAAAAAGCCCAGGACCAAAGAAATTCATAGCCGAATTCTACCAGAGGTACAAAGAGTAGCTGGTACTATTCCTTCTGAAACTATTCCAAACAATAGAAAAAGAGGGACTCCTCCCTAACTCATTTTATGAGGCCAGCATCATCCTGATACCAAAACCTGGCAGAAACACACGCAAAAAAAGAAAAATTCAGGCCAATATCCCTGATAGACATTGATGCAAAAATCCTCAATAAAATACTGGCAAACAGAATCTAGCAGCACATCAAAAAGCTTATCCCCCACGATCAAGTCAGTTTCATCACTGGGATGCAAGACTGGTTCAACATACACAAATCAATAAACTTAATCCGTCACATAAACAGAACCAATGACAAAAACCGCATGATTATCTCAATAGACGCAGAAAAGACCTTCAATAAAATTCAACATGGCTTTATGCTAAATACTCTCAGTAAACTTGGTATTGATGGAATGTATCCCAAAATAATAAGAGCTATTTATGACAAAACCACAGCCAATAACATACTGAATGGGCAAAAGCTAGACACATTCTCTTTGAAAACAGGCACAAGACAAGGATGCTCTCTCACCACTCCTATTCAACATAGTGTTGGAAGTTCTGGCCAGGGCAATCAGGCAAGTGAAAGAAATAAAGTGTATTTGAATAGGAAGATAGGAAGTCAAATTTTCTCTGTTTGCAGGTGACATGATTGTATATTTAGAAAACGCCATTGTCTCAGCCCAAAATCTCCTTAAGCTGAAAAGCAACTTCAGCAAAGTCTCAGGATACAAAATCAATGTGAAAAAATCACAAGCATTCTTATACACCAATAACAGACAAATAGTCAAATCATGAGTGAACTCCCATTCACAGTTGCTACAAAGAGAATAAAATATCTAGGAATACAACTCACAAGGGATGTGAAGGACCTCTTCAAAGAGATCTACAAACCACTGCTCAAGGAAATAAGAGAGGACACAAAAAAATGGAAAATCATTCCATGCTTGTGGATAGGAAGAATCAATATCATGAAAATGGCCATACTGCCCAAAGTAATTTATAGAGTCAATGCGGTTCCCATCAAGCTACCATTTACTTTCTTCACAGAATTAGAAAATCAAACTACTTTAAATTTCATATGAAACCAAAAAACAGCCTGTATAGCCAAGACAATCCTAAGCAAAAAGAACAAAGCTAGAGGCATCATGCTACCTGACTTCTAACTATACTACAAGGCTACAGTAACCAAAACAGCATGGTACTGGTACCAAAGCAGATATAAAGACCAATGGAACACAACAGAGGCCTCAGAGATAATGCCACACATCTACATCCATCTTATGTTTGATGCACCTGACAAAACCCAGCAATAGGGAAAGGATTCCCTATTTAATAAATGGTGTTGGGAAAACTGGCGAGCCATATGCAGAAAGCAGAAACTGGACCCCTTCCTTACACCTTGTATAAAAATTAACTCAAGATGCATTAAATTAAATGTAAGTCCTAAAAACATAAAACCCTAGAAGAAAACCTAGGCAATACCATTCAGGACATAGGCATGGCCAAAAAATTCATCACTAAAACACCAAAAGCAATGGCAACAAAAGCCAAAATTGACAAATGGGATCTAATTAAACCAAAGAGCTTCTGCACAGCAAAAGAAACTATCATCAGAGTGAACAGGCAACCTACAGAATGGGAGAAAAGTTTTGCAATCTATCCATCTGACAAAGGGCTAATATCCAGAATCTACAAAGAACTTAAACAAATTTACAAAAAAAAAAAAAAAAAAAAAAACATCAGAAAGTGGTTGAAGGATATGAACAAACACTTCTCAAAAGAAGACATTTATGCAACCAACAAACACATGAAGAGAAGCTCATCATCACTGGTCATTAGAGAAATGCAAATCAAATCCACACCCATTAGAATAGCAATCATTAAAAAGTCAAGAAACAACAGATACTGGAGAGGATGTGGAGTAATAGGAATGCTTTTGCACTGTTGGTGGGACTGTAAACTAGTTCAACCATTGTGGAAGACAGTGTGGTGATTCTTCAAGTATCTATAACCAAAAATACCATTTGACTCAGCAATCCCGTTATTAGGTATATAACCAAAGGATTATAAATCATTCTACTATAAAGACATATGCACAAGTATGTTTATTGCAGCACTCTTCACAATAGCAAAGACTTGGAACCAACTCAAATGCCTGACAATGATAGATTGGATAAATAAAATGTGGCACATATAAACCATGGAATATTCTGCTGCCATAAAAAAGGATGTGTTCATGTCCTTTGCAGGGAAATCGATGAAGCTGGAAACCATCATTCTCAACAAACTAACACAGGAACAGAAAACCAAACACTGCATATTCTCTCTCACAAGTGGGAGTTGAACAATGAGAACACATGGACACGAGGGGAACATCACACACCCTGGCCTGTTGGGGGTTTGTGGACTAAGGGAGGGATAGCATTAGGAGAAATACTTAATGTAGATGATGGATTGCTGGGTGCAGCAAACCACTATGGTACTTGTATACCTATGTGACAAACCTGCACGTTCTGTACATGTACCCCAGAACTTAAAGTATAATAAAAAAAATTAATAACTTTCCAAACTGACTTGCATAACCTCATTTAATGGCTGCATAATTTTTTTTGAGATATTTAAAAATTTATGTTATCATTCTCATATCTTCGGGCAATATCTATTTTTGCAATTACAAGTATTCATGCAAAAGTGTTTTTGTAGTTTAATATTTCAAAACTTTGAAAGTTACTTATTTATGGTAAATTCACAGGAGAAGAATTATTGGGTCTAATATTTAAACATTTTAATAATATTAATATGTATTAAAAATTGTCGTTCAGAGATATAATATCAACATACACTTATGAGCATATGAAAGTGTTTATTTGTACCTTTGCCTAAATGGAGTGTGTGTGTGTGTGTGTGTGTGTGTATGTGTATGTTCTTTCAAATTTTATCAGTTGTTCATTTGGATTTCAGTAAACATTAAGTGATTGCTACTTGGACAGAATAATGTCTGTGAGTACATTAGAGAAATATTTTACAGAGTGTGAGAATGCAAAGTAAGGACCAGTGATAACAAAGTTCTAGGTATGCCCTTGTAGACTCCTTTTTTTCCTTTCAAAATAACATAAGAATTAAAACAAAATGAGAAGGAGCAAATAAATATATTGATGTTATTTTATATGTAGGGCAAGGTAGTGTAAAAAAGTGAGATGGATAGAATGGACATAGGAAAGGCATAAAAAAAGATCTAAGTTTGATTACTAATTTTTTAGTGGAAAAACACACTAACCATCTATAAGATTCAGTTTTTCATTTGTTAAATGAGGTTATTAAGCCTATTTGTGTTTATGATGAGTGAAGAGAATGCATAAATAACGCAGCAGATCGTGTGTAACCTTAGTGCATTTTCCTCAGCAAAATTTAATCCACTATTGGAAACTCCAACATCTGTGATTTTTTCCAGAAGTAGAAAATGCCTTCAGATAAAGTTTGATGAAAGTAGATAGAAAGCTAGAAAAAAAATGGCCCATTTGTTTTCAAAAGTCTAGATGTGATTTATTCCAAATCAGACAACAGAAAAAAAGAAATGGTGGAGGATGGGAGATATTGTTAATGTGAAAGCAGAGTCTAGTTTATCCTCAAACTGAATAAACATGTTTTGCATTCAACATGCTTGTTGAGAGAATTCCTGACATCTTTAACATCACAACCACCACCCATTATGTCATTCTCTCTCTCTTTTTTTTTTTTTTTTGAGACAGAGCCTCGCTCTTTCACCAGGCTGGAGTGCACTGGTTCGATATTGGCTCACTGCAACTTCCACTTCCGGGTTCAAGTAATTCTCCTGCCTCAGCCTCCCGAGTAGCTGGGGCTACAGGCATCGACCACCACGCCTGGCTAATTTTTTGCTGTTGTTGTTGTATTTTAGTAGAGACAGGGTTTCACCATGTTGCTTAGGCTGGTCTCAAACTCCTGAGCTCAGGCAATCCGCCCACCTCGGCCTCCCAAAGTGCTAGGATAACAGGCGTGAGCCACCGTGCCCGGCCACATCATCCTCATTTATAACCCTTAACTATTTGAGCTTCATACTAAACAGAAAGAGTAAGATCCTTACCTCACTGCAAAAAATTGCAAAATAAGATGGAAAAAACATAGTGTGTTAATAAATCATATCATACTATGATCAAAATCAAAGAAGCCCCACTGCACATTCAGTATAGGGGGATTAATGCTGTTAATAATATGACAGCTGTGAACTGGAAGGAAATAGTATTTTGAAGGTAGATCCTTGGTAAAGTGAAATATCAAAAACTTCTGAAAACTTGGAAAGAAAGCTTGATAAATTGGGACAAAGAATGAGCAAAATCTGTGAGAAATTTTACAGATGTAAGTCAAATAAAGAGATGACTTCTTTTATGTAATAAATTTTCTTAAAACAAAAGAATAAACCGGCCAGGCGGGGTGGCTCACTCTTGTAATCCCAACACTTTGGGAGGCCGAAGCAGGCGGATCACTTGAGGTTAGCAGTTCAAGACCAGGCTGGTCAATGCGGTGAATCCCCATCTCTACTAAAAATACAAAAAGTAGCCTGGTGTGGTGATATGCACCTGTAGTCCCAGCTACTTGGGAGGCTGAGGCAGAAGAAAACCTTGATCCCAGGAGGTGGAGGTTGCAGTGAGCTGAGATTGTGTCACTGCACTCCAGCCTGGGTGACAGAGTGAGACTCCATCTCAAAAAAAAAAAAAAAAAAAAAAAAAGAAAGAAAATCATATAAACCTTTAATTAAAAAGTCAACTTAAGAGATAGGATTAAGTAATGACAGATCATTCAAGATGCTTCAGATTCTGAAGCACAAGTGACCACAAGCAACATATTATGTAAAAATATTCAGACACATTTTCATATATCTTCTCCATATTTCATATCATAACATCACAAATACTTATCGCACACACTCAAAAACTATAAGACATAAAACTAAAAAGTTTTCCTAACATGTATACTTGAAAGTTTTCACGGAGCAATTTGAAGTATATTCTGGAATATCAGAAAACCAGAAGTTTGGGGATAAGAATTATCTATGATTTGTAATACAATATTGAAAATAGTGGTCTAATTTGTGAGAAAATTCAAAAGTAAATTGAAGAGACTTTTATGATTAAAATGATAAGGCAACTGAGGAAGAGAGAGGCATCAAGATCACCTACAGTGAGGGTCTGACTTTAGCAAAGGTGTCAGTTGATGGTTCCTGACACTGACTTGGGAGCCTAAAATAAAAAAGCACATAGCCCTAGGAAGGTGATTAATTCAAGGTGAGGTAGTTTGAGTTTGAAGGATTTGTGAAACCTCCAGTGGAACTATGAAACAAAAAGCCCCATATATAGATATGGCTCAGAATAGAGGTCTCTGCTGGAGACAAAAACTTGAGAATCAGGAGATAAACTATCATTGTTTCGTGGGGTGAATGAGACCTATTTATTTAACAAGTATATATAGTATTTGATGCGAAGCAAGCACTCTCCTGAATGCTTTCACAAATATTAACTCATGTAATCCTCATAGTGGCTATGAGGTGACTGTGAAGATTGGGAAGGAATATCCTAGAAGTGAACTCTGAACAACCAGGAGAAAAACAAGTATGAGAAAACTGAGAAGAAATGGCCAGCGAAGCAGGAGAAAACCTGGGAAGCTGCAGTTACACAAACACTAAGGGAAGTGAGTATTTCCAGAAATTATCATGAGTCAACGATGTCTAAAGCACAGAGTGTTCCAGAAGGGAAGGGGTAACATGGGATTTAATGACAATGGCATCATGAGTAACCTCGTAAAATCTTTTAGTGTGAGGGGGCAACAGCAAGTGAGATGGGGTAGGAACAGGAACCGAGGCTACGTAAATAGAAATTTAGGATGTTATTTTATAAATCTGTGCTGAAAAGTAACAGAATTTGAAGGGAAAAATTTTGTGAAGGTTATAGTTTTATGTGGTTAAAAAGGGAGGGTTAAAAGCCGTAAGAAGAGGCCGGGCGCGGTGGCTCAAGCCTGTAATCCCAGCACTTTGGGAGGCCGAGACGGGCGGATCACGAGGTCAGGAGATCGAGACCATCCTGGCTAACACGGTGAAACCCCGTCTCTACTAAAAATACAAAAAACTAGCCGGGCGAGGTGGCGGGCGCCTGTAGTCCCAGCTACTCCGGAGGCTGAGACAGGAGAATGGCGTAAACCCGGGAGGCGGAGCTTGCAGTGAGCTGAGATCCGGCCACTGCACTCCAGCCTGGGTGGCAGAGCAAGACTCCGTCTCAAAAAAAAAAAAAAAAAAAAAAGCCGTAAGAAAAGTAAAATGAATAGCAGATGAGATCCCAGGCACAGGTGAAAAGAGTTTAACTGTGTGCTGAGAAAAGTTGTATTTTCCATTAAAATGATAGGTTTTCTTGGTGGGGGATACAAATACATTTTCAAAGTGTGTGTAATGAATGTGTGTGTGTGTTTTGCCGGCGGGGGGGAACAAAGAAACAGAGAGAGAGAGAGGAGAAAGTTACTGAAGAGCGGATAGGAAGGAGAAAAATTTCTTGCTGCGATTAAATTTTGTACGTGAGAAAGAGATTGAGACTGTCTTTCAGAATGACAAGAAGTAGTAGACTTTTAAAAATGTGAAGGTTTGATGTTTTCTCTAAGCAAAATAAAATGGAGCATTAATAATTTAGCATTAAAAGATTTCTGGAGCCAGGCGCTGTGGCTCACACCTGTTATCCCAGCACTTTGGGAGGCCGAGGCGGCTGGTCACAAAGTCAGGAGTTTGAGACCAGCCTGACCAATATGGTGAAACCCTGTCTCTACTAAAAATATAAAAATTAGCTGGGCGTGGTGGCGTGTGCCTGTAAACCCAGCTACCCAGGAGGCTGAGGCAGGAGAATCGCTTGAACCCGGGAGAGGGAGGTTGCAGTGAGCTGAGATAGCACCACTGTACTCTAGCCTGGGTGACAGGGTGAGACTTAGTCTCAAAAAAAAAAAAAAAAAAAATTCCGGGCTGCTGGAATCCCAGCTATAAATTAATAGTAACTGCTGCTGCCTTAAAAATTCAGCATTTCTCCCCTCCAGATACAGGAATTTAATATTTGAATGATTATATTTGTATTTTATTAACTGGACAGAGATAAAGAACAAAAGAAGCAAGACTTTGAAAGGTGTTGGTAAGAGGAAATATATAAATGGTTTATTACTTAATCATCAACTAATCATTTTTTTCTACATGTGTTCTTTCAATGTTTAGAAATGTAGATAATAATTCAAATTAGTAATATCACACTTTGGAATTAAAAATACTAAAATGGTTGTGTGCACGTTCATGTATATTTTACTACAGAAAATAAAATTACATTTTAAACAATGTAGGTTCCAACATAATGAAAATTATTATATATCTACCAAATTTAATATACACTGAGTTAAACTGGCAGTGATAATGACTAGAAGATAACTTCGGAGTAATCCACATGATATGAATTTGAAATGCTGTACTCAAAAATAGATGCATACTTTAAGATCAACCAAGTAAAACTTGGTGTTCATGGAGAAAAAGATGGTTTGGTAACAGAAAATACTTTAGGTCAATGAGATTATGAATTCATTTTCATCATTTCTCTTCTACTTAAAAAAAAGTTTAGTCATCTTGTTTGTTTGCTCATGAAACATTCTCTGCTACATTAGAGTGAGAAGACTCTTTAATATGTTCATAAATCCAGCTCTCAGAAAAGGATAGCCTACACCCACCTAAGGAATAAATCATCATTAACCCACATTGATCATGGTGATTCCATTAACTTTGTAGTGTTTGGTTTAGATATTTCTATATGAACTCTGGCTAACAAGTTGAGAGGGGATGTAGCTGCATTGCTGGGGATGGAGTGATTTTGAAAATTCTCCTTGCTGTGAATGCACCTACATGGGAAGAACCACAAGATAACTCCTCCTTGTATTTGTCCTGTCTGTAAGTAACACCCGTTACTGAAGCTGCTATCTTGTAACATTGAGGCAGACAAACTAAAAATAAAATTCATCTGCTGTGAATGATGGAAATAAAAACATAGGAAAAAACTGGTTCCTTGTTGAAGGAACCAGTCTTGAAGCCGCTTACCTCTGTATTTTGTGTAATGCGGGCTAATAAATTTAAGCTAATTATTTATGCTACCTGTGCTGTGATGTTTTCCCATCAGCAGCCAAATATAACCTCACAGTTGTTTTGCTATTTTTGCTTTCACAAACGAGCTATTAACCAACTGAAAAAATTTTTTTGATTGAAGGATGCTTAGGGGATGAGAGGATATCAATAATATAAGCCCATGTGAAATCCCCATTTCTTATCATTAAAACTGTCCTGACATTAAAGCAATGTTTATTTTTTACCATAAGAGCAAAATTTTGAGATTATAATTTTAAAGCATAAAATATTTACACTTAAATTATACTTATAATTTTAAAGTGTAAAATATTTACAGATTAAAATATGGGAAACAATGAAGCAAAACATTCTAAACTTGAAAAGTAAATTAACATTACAAACACAGAGACTTAAAAACAAACAAAAACAACAAAAATCAAACCTCCATTGTAATTGCAGATTTGCTGACTAACCATGTTTACTAAAAGACTGGCTAGCTTGAGCCCAGGAGACGGAGGTTTTAGTGAGCTGAGATAGCGAGATAGCGCCACTGCCCTTCAGCCTGAGCAACAGAGCTAGACGTCATTAAAAGAAAAAAAAAAGACTCGCTAAAGGGAAACTTCTTTTTGGATTTGGCTCTTTTTACAGGAAGTAATAGTTTCTGGAGAATTACTTGATGAAAAATTTCTTAACCTTACTTCATGAATCAAATCACAACTCTTTCTACATTTTAGATAGTGAAAATCTCACTGATAAGAAAAAATAATTGTTTCTCTTGGCCAGTAACTCACGTCTATAAAACCAGCACTTTCGGAGGCCGAGGCGGGCGGATCACCTCAGGTCAGGAGTTAAAGACCAGTCTGGCCCACATGATGAAACCCCATCTCTACTAAAAACACAAAAATAAGCCGGTCGTGGTTGCGCCTGTAATCACATCCTCGGAGGCTGAGGTAGGAGAATCGCTTGAACCCGGGAAGGCGGAGGTTGCAGTGAGCCGAGATCGTGCCACTGCACTCCAGCCTGGGTGACAGAGGGAGACCCTGTTTCAAAAAAAAAAAAAAAAAAAAAAAGAAAAATAATTGTTTCACTCTTTTAAGTACAAAGTAATTGTACATGGTTGTTTTTTAAAGGAGGGAAAGGAGGGAAGTCTCTTCTGAGAATAAAACTATTCACTGTATAGAATTAATATTTTTGTTATTCATATTATTAAAAAAAAAGGTCTCATGGGGAGGAAATAGCAATGCCAGGCAAAACGAGTATATAGTTTTATGTTATAACCCAATAGCATATAGCATATGCAAACTGTTTATTTAAATAATTTTAAAGCTAAAATGGAGGCGAGGTCACACATTTATATACTGCTAGAGCTAAAAACAGTCATAGAAATAAGTATCTGAAATATCCAGGTTTTTAAAATACAAAAACTGAAGCTCGGGAAATTGATTTTTTTCACCCCAGAGTTTTATATTTGCATATTGGCAATGTTTCAACTCAGACATAGGAATTGTGACCATTCAAGGAAAGGGCAACTGCAAGCTTCAGAAAGACACGCTATTCTCAGAAATATTTTCCTTTTTATCACCTAAAGTAAATTTCAGATCACTTACAATCTCTAGAAATTAACATTTCATTAAGCCATAACTAGGAAATGTTTATTTAATGTTTGAGCTAAAGTTAAGAAACATATTTAAACTTAATTAAAACAAAAATAAATTAAATAAAATTAATTAAAACAAATTTTTATGTAATGCTTTGAGCCAAAATTAAGAAATTTAAAACAAAACTTTTTTTGGTGTTTATATTTTTGATAGATAAAAATTTTATCCTATCAAATAACAGGGAATATTAATATTTATTGCCAATTAAGAGAGGAATGTGAGCTCTGGAAGTGGAGAAGTGAAACTGGGAGGCAATAAGGGGGAAGGAGGAGAAGAGATCATTAGAAAATTAAGAACAAGGCAAATGTAAACATGTAAACACATTTCTTAAAATTTGCAATTGAAATATGAAGAGAATATGATATACTATAGATCTCCACTACTAAGAATACAACGAACAAATTGAAATAAAAAAGAAACACATAATAAAGGAAATAATGCCAATGTTTCTTTTTATAGTAATGAATAGTATTTTATTATGCCTGTTCTTTGTATAGTTGTCCATAACTACTAAAACTCTCTAAAAATGAATGGAAGTATTTTGTCTGGACTTTATAGTTAAATTTGTAAGTTTTTTTTTTTTTTCAGAAAAAGATTACATTATTTTCTTTGAATGAATTCACCTTTCTTCATCAAAATTACTCTGATTTCCATACTAACTCAATTTGTTTAAAAGCAAAGCTCTTTATGGTATGTTACTGTCATTTCCTTTAGAGGGGAAAAAAAAACAAATAAAAGTTAGTATTACATGTCTGAACCAAATGGAGGTTTTCAAGAATAAAATTCTGCACAACTACGAAAGCTGGTACCTCCAAATGAAAGGAAATGGAATAAAAAATGAATGCAAGATAATACAATGAATTTTTGGCGTGAGAGGAGAAAAAAAGAATAATATATTAAATGTGTATTTCTCTATTATAATTACCACACATATTAAAAATGGGAATGATATATAGAGATAGAGAGACCTGTGGCTACTTTTGGCTATTTTACCTGCTTTTTGTATTTGCTCTTCTAGGTACCTGTTATTGAGTTAGGTAAGCAAATGGTATTTCAGGACCAAAACATCTATATCCTGAAGAGTTGCTCCTTTAATTGTGTATCTATCTACCTGTCTATGTATCTCTTGGTAAATGAATATAATTTGCTAGTTAAAATCAATCTATTAATTCATAATGAATGGGACATCTTGCGGGAGGTACATGTGCTTTGTAAATACATGGAAAAACAGTTGAGACTTTCCTAACAGGTTCTGGTATTCAGATTGATATTACCTTTTTAAAAAAATTTTAGGATTAATAGCTAAAAAGATCAAATCAGTTTCTTCATTTCTCCTGAAGGCCTGTTTCCATCAGATTTTACCTCTGCCTAGACAAAAATATTGGAGACTTCTCAACTTTCTGCTTCTGATGATCTCAACTTGTCATATGACAAAAGGAGAGCAAAATGTTCACTCAGGTATGGGAATTGCTCACAAAAATGTTACTTTATTATATTTAGGGAAAAAAGGGGGCAAAATCTACACTCACAATACCTGAGATTGGATTTCTAGAACCTTTTGGTTTCAGATTTATGATGAATTAGAAAACTTTCTGCTTAGAAAAATGTTATAGTTTCAAATATTATTTAAAAGTTTTATCTTTAAGTACAACAAACATGATAAATAATGATCAATGTTTTCACTCCTATTAAGGAGAGAATTTTTAGTAGTAAAAATAAGCCTCAATGTGAAAAAGCTAAGAATTCATGATTGCTTCTAATGAAAGTATCTGGGAGGGGTCTGAGTTTGGTTCAAGAGAGGAACTACAGCTGTTGGTGACTACAACCATCTGCCCAGATGACATCGTGATCAACTGCTCTGAATCACTCTAAAGGAACGAAGAGTCAGGGCAGCTGAGTCATGGTACCCCAGGAGCCATTAAGAAGTTGATCTTCAGTCACTTCCATTCAAACAGAAAAAATCCCACGAAGGATGAGAACTATGGTTCCTGAGAATGACAGGCAATTGGTGCCACTTTATTCACAGAATCCAATAAATAGTTTTCTTTGTTTCACATGTTTAATGCTCATTACTTTACATTTTTACAAAGACCACTTAGTCTGAATTGCCATTCATCTCTTTCCTATCAAAATCCTACCCAACACATAGTCATATCATCAGAAATCAGATGTTTTCTTGTTTAATGCCCTACCTAACTCATTCGATTGTAATTTTCTGGGAATGGTTACCAGAGATTTGATTTTTTGTAAGTTACATCAAATCCTCATTACTTTATAAATGATGAAAATTTGTCACATGGTACACTTTTCATATCTTTTAAAGGATTAATATATAAAAAGTACATAGTTAATGCTCAGCTTTAAAAATATTAAAATTGAATCTGCTTATTCAAGTATAATGATAGAACTGAAAGAGATCTTAAAATGGTTTAATCTCTTCCTTAGCTTTCAAAAATATAAAGTCTTCTTCTTTATTGGAGATTTCTTTATCCATAGCATATCTTAATTCCCCACTCCCCAACTTCCTCCCCATGTCAAGTTTTTAAAATATTTTTTAAATATTTTAAAATATTGTGTTTATTATGTTATAAATATTATAAAATATTGTGTCTTTAAAATATTTGTGTTGTCTTCTTCAGGATGTATCACTGATTGACACTCTTTTTGATTCTAGTTATATATACTGTTATCCTTGGATATTAAAGTAGGTCTCAAATATAGCTTTCATGGTGTTGTGTAAGATTCTGAGAGAGCTGGAAAAAAGGTATAAGCTCCCTTCTAAAGTGCAAGTATATACTTGCAGAGATATTTTTTCACTTACATTTTTGGAGATCATCCATGGTCTCCCCATGTCTTTTACAGAAGAGGCTTCCGGCACCTATTAGGGAAGCTTGTATCTTCCTTATCTCTGTACTAGATGATAATATCGAATGCAGGTAAGTGGTGGTGGGGAGAGTAATACTGACAGAATAGTGATATGGCAAACATTGGCACCTCAGAAACTTTTTGCTTTTTTGAAGGCTCTTATTAATATTTGCAAACTTTAAAAAGGCTTGAAAAGAGTTACCCAGAGCTCACCACATATAGAAAAACAGACATCTCTTGTTATGGGAATTGAGGCTAGTCCACATTCCCCTAGATTAAACATCTTTTCTCATTTGGCACATTCTTCAGCTGTTCCTTAAGAAAAAAACATACTAAGAAAAGTTAATTCTGGGAAGTCTAGAATTGGAATAAAATTCCTGACACTAAAAGGAAAGCCCAGATATCTCTTAAAAAATGCTTATCTTAATTTTTTTGAAAACTCACATTAGCACCAGATCATTTCTTTAATGCGTACCAATTTCCTTTCTTCATTGACTAAATAGCTTTGCTAAATGAGAGTAAAACCACATAACTCAAATGAGATATGTAAGATGTTGAATAATGTTCACATATCTATAAAATCAAATTCCAGTGCTAATATAAATGATGTCTACTACGTTTGTCATTTATTTGGGATTATCTGTTTGCCTCAAGTGGTGCAAAAAAATTGAGCAGGAAGCACCTGAAGCTTCCTTTCACAACAAGAGGAAGTTGTAATTTGTATTTACTTTACCCAGCTTTCTTTATATGAAAGTAGCCAAGAAGCAGGGGAGGAAAGACAATTACAAGAAATTGTGATAGGAAACTACTGGGAAAAGCAATTTGTAATTTCTGATAAAACTCTAGGCAAATAACCCTGAGCACTCATAGTCTGGCAAGTGGGAAGTACCTGTTGAACAAGTGACCACTTGATTGATTTTAAGCATGTGGAGCTCATTTGTCATCTAAAATATAGAAGGGAGTGAGATATTAGCTTCCTGAATAGCTATTGTTATTTAGAAAAAATAATGAACCAATAAACTTCTCATATAAGATGAAATAACTATTTTCTAGAAACAGTGATCTTATGTTTTTCATTGTATAAACACATATGTACTCATATAACATAGCTCCTGGGACACAATAAACAATAAATGTATGTTTATCTTATTTAGGCAAACTAAAAGTTGCAGGCTCTGTGCCCTTAAATTTTTTAAATTTATATTCACATTTTGTTTTTTACGATGTTATGAAAATACAATTTTAAAAGCCCATCTATTTCTAACCACGATGTATTAACAGGGATTGGATTTTTCCACCCACCTAAAATAAGTAAAAAAAAAAAAAACCACAAAACAAAATAAAAGAAATTATATTGGTCAGTGGAGAGCAGTGATTTCATAGAGATAAGAGACAAGTGTTTAGCCCCACATTTGTACATTTGTTCCACCAGACTGAGTGGAGACTCAGTTTAGTTCCTATATGAAAGTTCAGGGAGGAGGAACTCTATAAGAACCCAGTGGTCTCTCTCAGTCTGGGAGACAAAGCAGACAGAATCTCAGGAGGTAGTTAGGGTATACAGTACCAAATGTCAGAGAGGACAGAGTTATACAGAAAGAAAGATCCACAGATCTTCAGATGGACTTCTAGTCTTCAGCTCAATATTGATCTGTTGCATTCATAAGAGAAAAGTCTGAAGACTGGGGAAAGCACCACCTAAAAGGGTTAGAGGGGCCCACACGTGTAAAGCAGGGAATATTTTTTGTTCCAAAGTTGCAAAAGTCTCAGTTCATAAAGGATTAAGTATAGTACTCAGTTGTTTGCATCAGTAGTAGGAAAAAGTTAACCATAGAATAAACAATTATCTGGTCTTGCCTAACAAAATTTAATAGCAAGACAACAAAATAGGAAACAGTTTCCAAGTAATTTAACTACATCCCAGAAGAGAGCTCAAGGATATTTATAGAAATACAACATATACCAACATTCAATAAGGTAAAATTCATAATATTAGGCAACCACATCAAAATTACTAGGGATGCAAAGAGCAGTAGAATATAACTCATAATGAGAAAAGTCTAAATGACATAGAAATGACATAAAAAACAGAATAAGCAGACAAAAATATTAAAAATTTAAAGTATTTCCCATATGTTCCAAAAACTAGAAAAAAGTTGTATTACATTTTAATATAACCATTGTGATTCATTTTCTGATATGAAAATTAATCTTTGAAGCTTCCTAAATGGACTTTAAAATATTACCAAAATATTCATAATAAACACCGTTACTCTGGAGACTTATCCTGTTTCTGAGATTTATTCTGCTTGTAAGCCTTGAGAAATGAGGAATGAGGAATGAAGTGATGCTTTCAGGTGAATTATCCTAGAATTCAAGGACTGGATAGAAATAGATGAGGGTCAAGACGAGGAGGAGAGATAGACTAGGTTGACAGCCGTGTGGTGGCAGTACTTGAAGGTGTGGTATAGTTGGAGGGTGTCAAAGGCACATTGTGCTTGGTATTAAAAACTATTTACATTTTATCAGTGTCCTACTGATGAATACTTTCACATTTCTGATGTTGAAATAGCTTTATTATGCCCTAATCAACAACATATAATATTTTTTACTGACATTCTGACTGGGCAATTCCTTGCAATAATTCTAAGTCTATACAGAGACCTAGAATTGTTCCATATGGAACAATTGGGATAGTTGTATTGCAGCACTGGGACTTCTATTATGGGCCATGATGTCCTTATATTCTTTTGTTTTTGAAATAATTTTACCACTTCGCTGTTCCAACTAAGAGAGGACACAACAAAATAGAGGCTTAAAGAGAAAACAGTGGATTTGACATGGGCCCATACTTTCTGTTATTGCTGGTTTGAGGAAGAAGAAAAGTAGAGGTGATGAAGTTGCCCTCAACAACTGGTAGTTACTGGTAGTTGAATCTCAGGCTGTGGTTCTACTCGGCATCTGACACTTGGATAAGTGAAGACAGGGAAAGAAAGGTAATGGGAAGACTGGGCCCCTGGAATTGATATGTAACACCAAGAAAGCAGTCAGTGAGGATCTCAGAAAGCCAGGAGAGATGGTCTATTATGAAGAGTACTTGTTAGAAACACTTGAACACGTCCCTGTTTCTGGTGAGATTTGATATCCAGAAACACATGTCTATTGAATTCAAGTTTCTCCTAATGCACACTGTAGCAATCAGAAAGAATTATAGTGCTGCTATATTTCTATAAAAGATAGCAGAATCTACCTTTGACACTAATGCATGAAAATATATTTGTGTTTTAAAAAGGCAACCTGCCAAATTTAATTTCTCAAATGAGTTAATTGCTATAGATGGTAAACAAAAAAGGATGGCTGGTTGTAGAAGGCCTGTATTGTGAATAGATGAGTTGTATTGTAGTACAATTCTTAGATCATGTCCATATAGAAAAAATAAATTGATGATATAATTAACCCATTTTAACCTATATTGTAATTCCATTTAATTAATTTATACTGGTAAGATTTTTTTGAAAATCCTAGTCTAAGTAATTAATGTCTTCACTTTTCTTTTTATTGTCTCTTCCTTTTTATTTTTTGTAAGGATGTTTACTTTGCATTTTTTTCTTGTATTAGGTAGAGATATCAGTTGAAAGATACCTTAAAATTTTGTGACATTGAGTTTAATCAACCAACCATTCCTAAGGAATTGATAGTATATTTATTATTTGGTTAGATGGATAGGCACTCTGGTATTAAATTAAGTCTCTAAAGTTGGCATTTTTTCTCTCTTAGTTTGCCATCCTGCCCACTTACCTCTTGAATTTGAAAGACGTAAATAAATAAGATTAGAATATGAATTTTTAAGATAATTAAATTGTTTTGAAAATTAGAGTTTATTACAAAATATGTTCTCATTTTATGTATTATTAATTTAACAATAAGTTTTATGACAGAAGATTTTAGTCAAAATAGTTACACAGTCAACAAGCAAATGATATACGGGCAATCAATCAGACCATCAAACACCAGTTGATAACATAATCCATTTGGACAGGAACCACATTTCCAAAACGAGTTTTGATTTAGTCATTGGAGGTAAAACAAAAGATATCAGACTGTACCTTAAAAATGAACAAACAAAACAAAACAAAAACTTGTCCAATTCAGTATACCTAATAGAGACAGGAATCAAATAGTAGTATATGTCATCAAACTTTTCCAACAAGATTCTGTGGTCACCTGAAGTAGAAAAACTTGGTTTTCCAATGTAACTACTCAAATCAATAAAAATAAATATTTTAAAACTTTACTCTTGTTTTAAAATTTTACTTTATTATGTTAGTTATCTGCATCTACATTAATATTTTTCAGTTTTTATTGATCCCTATTTATATTTCATATAATTTTATTAAGCTGTAGGCCACAAATTAACA
This sequence comes from Trachypithecus francoisi, assembly GCF_009764315.1. Taxonomy (NCBI): domain Eukaryota; kingdom Metazoa; phylum Chordata; class Mammalia; order Primates; family Cercopithecidae; genus Trachypithecus; species Trachypithecus francoisi. The sequence goes on along the minus strand of NW_022681458.1, from coordinate 54,188,850 downwards.
TTTCATACTCAACTAAATGTCAGGGACTATTCCCTCTTTAGTTTAAGGATTAGATGAGATATGGATACTATATATTGAAATAATCATGCACTAGAATGATAGATTTAAAATCATCTTTAAAATGTGTTATGGAGATTTTGTCATGTTCAAACATTTTGCAGTATCTCTCAAAATTGTCACAACTTTCCCCCTTTCATGTAAATATTACGCCTTTACATATGAAACGTGACTCTCTGCGCAGTATGTTTCCTGCTTGAGTTTTGCCCTTTGTGTTATATTATCTCATGTTATACAAAGTCATTTTGTGACTAATTTCCAGAGCACTGAGTCACAGTGTGGCTGTTGCTTATCTTTTCTTTTTTCCCACATGGTAGTACTCTTGGCCCTTATTTTTGGTAATTATTTTAAACTAATGAGTGCTTTTTCATAATAAAATAATTGTTTCTCTCATATTTCTGTGGCTGTTTACTGCTGTATTATATTCTTTCATTTTTTACTAGAAGCAAACATTTTATAACCAACAGGAACATAACAGTACATCATGTAGGCACGTTATCTATTGTTTTAATTTACAACATTGCACAATATAGACTTGATCGTAAGTATTCTCGTTTAGATATCTCAGAATATAACTTTTGGTCTTTGGAGACTTGTAAAGTATTTCCTTAGAGAGATTAGTTAGTGCTGGCATAAAATATTCAATTTAGATTACGATTATTTTAATGTTTATATCTCATTTTAAGTATCAACTAATGGCATTGAAAGATTATTTGAATAGAAGACTGACAGTCTCTTTATTATATGTTACGAAAGAAAATGCAAAGGTAAACCAAACTTCCAAAAACTTCCAATTAACTAAGCACAATTAGTAAAGAATTCTACTACAATCTTCAAATTATAAAAAAGCTACATACACCAATTCATTACAAAAACGTTTATGGTTTAAAATCATAAACATTGCACATAAATTTGCTTAAGAATTAAATTCAAAATGCTGAGAACTCAAGTTTGGATTTCAGTTTGTTTACTTTGTTTACAGGGAAGGGTTGATTTTCATTTTAGGCAAATAAACAATGATCCTCCCCTATCAGTTCTTTGCCTCTCAGCACGCTGCTTTTCCCCCCGAGAAAGAAAAAATGGAAGTTATTTCTCATGGGCTAGACAGTATATTGCCAGGTACTCACAAGTAAAATCTCTGATGAAAGTTCTTGGAACGTTTTTTTCAAAACGGTGTTGAGGTGATTTTGTTTTTCCTTCCAGGTATTGAAGAGAGGATTTATCTTCTCTACTTCTTCTTTTAGAAACAGATCAAGAAACTGAGGATTGAAGAATAACTGAAAGAAATGTAATCTGATCTTACTAGCAGTGAAAGAGCGAGGTAAGAATTTGACTGTTATCCAGCCTAAAGTCGCTGCTGTCTGTTAGAGCAAAGAGGGAGCCTGAGAGTCGCTTCAGAGATCACTGGCAGTTGGGAATAGCCCAACTTCCTGTTAGGTCACTGCAACTCTGACTCTGTTTAGTCTAAACCTCTTTTTCCTTTCTTTCTCTCTCTCTCTCTCTTTTTTTTTTTTTTTAGTGGAGGAAACAGATGAAGGAAACAGCTTACACCAAGATTTCAGATACGATCATTTTGAACAACTATTTCTTTTACTTTCCAGGATTGTTTTTGTAATCAGTTGAAAAAGAATGCTTTTTCTCCCCCTAGAGTTAGGGTTTTAAAAAAAATTACATACTTATTATTACATTGTTAATAAATAAACTTTTTTGCAGTTTGTTTCTTCTTCAAGTTATTTCATTTGTTTCACCCACTGTCAATATATTTATTTTTTAAAAAAGTCTGAGGGCTACCATTGGATGTTTCTTTTAGTGAGACAATGTAATGCATTATCTATTCCAGGAGGTCAGGCTTTGAGCCCTACCTTAGCTACTTGCTAGCTTGGCTACTCAGCCAAGTTATTTGAATTCACTATGCCTCAGTTCCTTTGTTCCTAAAGTGTTGATAATAAGAGTTTCTGGGCTTGCTATAAGTACTAAATGGCTTAATACATAAAAAGCACTTAAGGCAGGCCCCAGCATGTAGGGAACCTCCAATAAATGTTCACTATCATTATGGCTGTTTTCTGTATTTCTATTATTATTCTACACAATATATAAATATTTAAAGATGCCAACCAGAGTCTCTCTGCTGTATGTTCCTACCATTGAGGTTTATCCTTACTATTTCTGTATTGGAATTATGGTCATATCAGACTAAGATCACTAGAGATCTAATACATTGGCAGAATCTACTTTGCCAGGAAGGCTGAAGACATTTGTTCAGAAAATATATGAGTTTCTTGCTTCTCCATTTCAGATTCTTTGTGCCTTCATTTTTTCTTGCTTTCCTTAGACCTCTCTGTAAAAGGTAATCTTTCATCTTGTGTGTTTTTAATACGTATTGAATAATTATTTGGTGACTGGAATATAAATTATCTTATTTAATTCTCACAACTAGCTTATAAAGAAGGTCCTCTTTGTATGCCCATTTCACAGGTCTAGGAAGATTGAGTTCCATATGTGGAGCTGTGATTCTAATGTCATGCAGTCTGACTTTAGAGCAAAAATGCTTAAATCCTCCTCTATGCTGCCTTCACACTCATGTTCTAGATTTCATATCATGTTAATAACTTATCTCTTATTACCTCACGCCCTGCCCCTCAACCACAATCAAAGCTCTCATCTCACTCAGACTGTAAAGTCCCTTTTTCTTGGTACAACAATGGACCTTGATTAAACTTTTGACCAATCTGTAGCTCAGGTAGAGGCAAGCTCAGCCAATCAGATTTTCTTTCTTGAAAGCATAAAATGAGAACTATAGAAAAAGCACATAGTGTAAAAATAAAATAAAATGTCAGGACTATCTAAATTTATCATGTCAAGGAAAACAATTAAGCCCTAGGGACTGTCATGTAGCATATCTGCAATTCTGCCCCTTAGATGGTAGAGTGGCTCTTTCCTGATTGTTCTTGTTCTAAAAATGACTAGCAGATACCAGATATCAGATCTTCCCCTACTTCCAATTACTCCTCTTTGTTATAGATTAACTGCCTCCTTTGTTGTCTGGTACCTAATTCAGACCAGATGGCGCCCAAGACCCCATGATTATTAACATCTTCAGTGTGGAATGGTAAATATACCTTTCTCAAAACAAAGCACCACCTGCACCGATCAGCTAATTGTAACTATGCCATTAAGGCTTATGAAGAAAGATGCTGAAATTTTGTTAAGCTTTCCTAAACTTTGTCCCTATAAGTGATCCCAAACTTCTTCTTCTCCTTCTTCTTCTTCTTCTTCTTTTTTTTTTTTTGAGGCGGAGTCTCGCTCTGTCTGGTTCTGTCCCCTAGGCTATCTCGGCTCACTGCAAGCTCTGCCTCCCCGGGTCACGCCATTGTCCTGTCTCAGCCTCCCAAGTAGTAGCTGGGACCACAGGCGCCCGCCACCATACCCGGCTAATCTTTTGTATTTTTAGTAGAGACAGGGTTTCACCGTGTTAGCCAGAATGGTCTCGGTCTCCTGACCTCGCGATCCGACCTCTCAAAGTGCTGGGATTACAGGCGTGAGCCACCGCGCCCGGCTGTGATCCCAAACTTCTGTACTTCTGAACTCTGACTTCCATTCTTTGGAATTTGTCCTTCCTGAACAGCTTGTCCTCAAACTTTGTGCTTGAATAAACTCTCTTTAAACTAGATTCTGACTCTTTTAGTTATTTTAGGTTGACAATGGTAAATTTCAGGCTCTTAACTAAAAAGCCGGATAGAGAAAGGGCTGATAGCCACAATTTCTGTAAGCAAGATGGTTATGTGGTGAAAGCTGGTTGACAGGATATTGAGGAAAAGAATAAAGGAAAACAGGTAACTTCTAAGAGAGAACCAGGGAAAGAATGAAAACAAGAGCAAGAGTAAGCAAATGATGTGAGCATGATGCCTGAGCTCTACAGCGGCAGTACATGCCCAGGCCTAGCTCAAGCTTTCCAAAGTACTCAGGAGCATGCATCCTTGCAATAAGCCCCTTTTTGTCCTAAAGTCATTTAAAAATGTTTTTCTTAAAATGTTAAGAACCTATCTGAAAGAGCCACCGCTGAGTGGTTTTATTTTAACACCAGAGGTGATCAATTTCATAGTTAAGCTGTGCTTGGCTTCAGTGAAAACTTCTCATCATTAAAAAAAAAAAAAAAAAATGTAACTTGCAAAACCTTCAGTATTCTTGTGCTAAAGAGAATGTGAGAACTTGATGTTATGATACTGTAAAGTCAGCCTGATGTTGTAACTATGGACTCTGTAGACTCAGCTCCTCCCTCCCAAAGGCTTGTGCAAGATCCTTTGTGTGCTTTTTTTCTTTTTTTTTTTTTTTTTTTGCTAGTTTACCATTTCATTGTGTATAACTCTAAGTCTAATTTATTTGGATAAAACAAATATTCTCACCAACAATTTGTCTATCTGCCTTTGTATCTTAAACTTCTTTGTGTCTAGTAAGTATCTGGATCTTTTCGTTTCTCACCATGTTTTGTTATTTTTTCTTTCCAACTCACACGTGTCAAATATTATCAGTTTTTAATATAAGGTTTAATATTTCTGGACTAAGATATAAAAATAATCATTTTTCTTTTACTTGCCCTACCTATCAGGAGACATTTCCCAACTTTATCCTTTAAGAATGTTGGCTGTTAAAACATATCTGATGTTTCAATAAGTTCAGGTAATTCTAATTGATCATGGTGAGAAGGTCACACATGGTTGCAGGATAGAGAACACTAACATGTTAAAACTTCAGATTCAACAGAGGTTTTCATAAATATCCAAAACAAAATTAAATTTTATCACATCAAATATTCATTTCATGTTTTTTTGTCTACTTTAAAGTGGGTAAATATTAGATATTCCATTTTTTCATATTTTAAACAATTACTTTTCATACAAAATGTGACTGCAAAGATGTTTAACTGGATTGGGCGAAGGGTGAGTCCTTGAGCTTTACTTTTCATTCCAGTCTTCATCCTTATATATAGAATCTAAGCCATATAGTGTTTTTAGCTCACTTTTTCTGAAAATAGATTTCTGAAAACGGATCAGCAAATGAAAACAATGGACATTTTCAGATTTCAGATGTGAAAAAGAATGGCCTCTCGGCTATATCAGATTATATTTATTAAAACGGTATGTAATAGGTAAGACACATGCAAACATGATTTTAAACATGCCTCTATATTTATTTAATCATTACTGAAATGTATTTAGCTCTGAAGTCCCTATGTTTACTGATATGGAAAGTGCAATCTTGCTTTTTGTAGGTAATTTATTACTAGCTAAATTATCAGTTAAAATTTGGTCACTTTGGGGAAAATTGAGGCAATTCAGATGTGTCCTGCTCTCATTCCTTCCCTTCTCTTGAGAGCACCTGAACCTTTGGGAGTGACTGAGGAAGGACCTTGGCCCATTTTCTCCTCTCTGTCCTGACTGCCCTCTACTAAGAGGGCTGTTATAGCTTGGTTGTGTCTATTACAGGCAAGATTTAAAATTAAAAATATGTTCTCACTTCAGATCATAGTTCTTGCAATTTAAAGCCTTGTCTTTCAAGAAAATCTTCTTTCCTGTGGGTTGAAACATCCATTCGGCAAGTCACGTGAAGTTCTTTTTGCTCTTATCTTCATCTGCCAGGGATAAAGGGTAAGGACAAAAATAAATGGAAAAATGTATCATGTGGCAAATCAAAATACTACCAACTATAGTCCAGCCACCTTATTTTTAGCTAAATTTAATATCATGTTCATTTTAACAATAGTTGAGATATCTAATATTAAGCATATCATGCATTATCTGCATGATTAATTTCTCTTTAGATAGTTTTTTCAACCATTAAGTATCTCAATTTTTCATATTTCTTAAGAACTTAAAAAAGCCCATCTCATAGGGAATGAGGGACATTTAGATACATGTGAAGGAGAAGGGACATACTTAGCTTCTTTTCCTACTCCTCTCTGTGGTAGATTATATTATTTGTTCAAACATACATATTTCCTTCCCCTCCCTTTTGGTCCCTCTTTGGTAACCAGTGAAAAGAGAATATTTCTCTCCTCTCTAACATAAGATTTTGCTGCATTACTGGCTTTGGCAAATACAATGAGCAGAAATAAATGTACACAACAGCTGGGTAGAATTTTTATGAGCTTCATGACAAGTGTATGAGTTTTATGTTCTATATTTTTTCCATTGTTTCTGCCAGATGATTGTTATGTTTGAGATAAGGGCTATTCTTTCATAATCATAGTAAAGAGGAAAAGAAGCACAAACATAGATGACCCACAAAGGTGACTGAAAATGAACACTTGGTTGGTAAAAGCTCTGTACATTTGGGAGTAGTTTGCTACCAAGCATAAGTTAGGCAGAAATGAACAATACACTGTCTCAACTGCATGCATATAATGACATTATGTAACCCTGAACCACTGGAGTAAATTGGACTGCTAGACCCCACGTCTTCCATCTCCCTGCGCCTCATCTTCTTCCTACACATTCATTGCAGCATATGAAGTAGTTTGGGGGAGAATCCCTTCCTGAATTTACCTATGGTAAGCAGCAGCCTTCAACAATTAATTAAACAAGGATCAATTTGAAATATGTTGCAGATTAAAGTAAATTATTGTTAAACAGCCTAGTAGTGCCAAAAGGGTTTTCAGGAATTTTCTATTCACAAGCAAGCTGAGTCCATCTGTAGGAAAATTCCGTCTTCTCAACTGGTTAAATTTTCACATGGATATCAAAATAAATACATACATGTAAAGGTTGAGTGCCAGCATTGTTGTAATTTTTGTTTGATCTATGTCATATTTATTATTAATAAGATATTTCTTGCTAAGTTGAAAATGAGAATGGTTTTTGAGAAGTAGTTGCCGCACGTGGGACTATGAAACTCTAGTCATGGTTTGAGGGTTACTTAGCTCTCACGGAAAATTTTTCAAAGAAGTATTAGTCATAAATTGCATTAAGGTTTTCACAATATTACTACTTATTTTTTAATGTAATGTCTCACAAAGAAGGAAACAAGTTCTTCTGTGGACTGAAAAAATATTTAGTGTGAGATATTACATTAAAAAAATTCTAGTTTTCTATGACCAGACATTCTTCTACATAGTATGGTGATATTATTTAGATATCACTTATATTAATGTAGTTTTTTCCTAATACTATTCATTTATTTCTCTACCTCTTTCTGTAAGAACCTCGTAGGTATATCTATATCTCTGAAATGTAAATCAAGAGGTAATTGATATACGTAAATTGACTGACTTTTTAAAGGTGCATAACAAGGGTTTCCTATATGCTTACCTCTGATAAATAAGTCCTGTACAAATGACATACCTGTTATAAAAGTATCACAGACTCTTAGGTCACAATAATTGATAAAAATCATCTAGCATAGGAAGAGTAATATTCCCACGGCACTTTGCAATCTGTTGCTTCCATCTGTGGACCAAACATTAGGAGAGCCTTGTCAAAGCACAGTGTGTTCAGAGGAGTGAGTCAAAAGTCATGTTATTTAAAGGATACACATTTAGACACCTTAAAAATAAATGTACCTCAAAAGAAATATGAAGCAAGCTGGGATATTTAACTTTAGGAAGAAAAAGCTTGGAAAGTGGGGAGAGTATATATTCACATATTATATTATATTACATTATTTTATATTACTGTTGCTAGAAAATTAGTATGTGGAAGAGAGTGTAAATATAATCTCTTTTGCTCTAGAGAGAATTAGATGAGTGATAATATTGGACACACAGATTTTAGCTTAAAATCTGGATAACTTTCTTACCAATTGTAGTTTGCAAAGAGTGGATGAGCTGCCCTACAATAGGGTATGTGCTCATTCTCAGAAATGTCAGAGAGTGGTATGTGGAAGCTGCTCAGAAGACATATTGACACTGGTGTCTTTAGTCAAGACACTTTGACTAAACTAAAAGATCTGGAGAATTATCTCTGTTATTCACAATTTTTCTAGACCCCTCCTCCCTTGATCAATAATAAGGATAATGTAATTACATGTATAAAAACAATAATACAAATAGATGCATGGCAATAATAGTTAATGTTTATTGAAGGCTTACAGGGTACCAGAAATTATTCTAAGTCCTTTATGTCTTAAAATTGCTTAATTCTTGCCAGGTGGCTCACGCTTGCAATCCCAGCACTTCGTGAGGCTAAGGTGGGCAGATCACAAGGTCAAGAGATGTAGACCATCCTGGCCAACATGGTGAAACCCCAAATTTACTAAAATGACAAATCAAAAAAATAGCTGGGCATAGTGGCATGCACCCATAGTCCCAGCTACTTGGGAGGCTGAGGCAAGAGAATTACTTGAACCCGGGAGGCAGAAGTTGCAGTGAGCTGAGATACACCACTGTGCTCCAGCCTGGTGATAGAGTCAGACTCCATCTCTAAAAAAAAAGAAAAAAAGAAAAAACACCTGCTTAATTCTCACAACAAACATGTGAGGTAGGTAATAATATTTTTCCATTTATAGATGAAGAGAAATTATTAGTGTAAGTTCAAACAGCAAATAGAAAACAGTGAAATTTGAATCTTGACAGTTGGATTATGAGCATACAGTCCTAAATACCATACCACATACCCCTCTGTTTCAGTAGTTATGTTACCTTTTCTATACTTCACTAGCCATAATAATAAATATCCTTTGAACTTCTTAGTTAAATTAAGAAATTCCCAAAGCCAAATCTAGTAATTTTAAAATTATGTATAATCTACAACCCAGAAATTGTAACTCTAATATTCTAAAAAAAGTTGCACTCTCCATTTATGCACCAGTAAATACTAACAATGATACATGTAATATACATTTTTTATTATACTTTAGATTCTGGGATACATGTGCAGAATATGCAGGTTGGTTACATAGATATACACGTGCCATGGTGGTTTGCTGCACCCATCAACCCATCATCTAGGTATTTCACCTAATGCTATCCCTCCTCTAGTCCCTCACTCCCCTACAGGCCCCAGTGTATGACATTCCTCTCTCTGTGTCCATGTGTTCTCATTGTTCAACTCCCACTTACGAGTGAGAACATGCGGTGTTTGGTTTTCTGTTCCTGTGTTAGTTTGCTGAGAATGATGGTTTCCAGCTTTATCCATGTCCCTGCAAAGGACATGAACACATCCTTTTTTATGGCTGCATAGTATTCCAAGGTGTATATGTGCCACATTTTCTTTATCCACCATATCATTGACAGGCATTTGGGTTGGTTCCAAGTCTTTGCTATTGTGAATATTGCTGCAATAAACATATGTGTGCAAGCGTCTTTATAGTAGAATGATTTATAATCCTTTGGGTATATATTCAATAATGGGGTTGCTGCATCAAATGGTATTTGTGGTTCTAGATCCTTGAGTAATTGCCACACTGTCATCCACAGTGGCTGAACTAACTTAACTCCCAGCAACAGTGTAAAGCATTCCTGTTTCTCTACATCCTCTCCAGCATCTGTTGTTTCTGACTGCTTAATGCATGCCATTCTAACATGAGATGATATCTCATTGTGGTTTTGATTTGCATTTCTCTAATCATCAGTGATAATAAGCTTTTTTTCTGTATGTTTGTTGGCCACATAAATGTCTTCTTTTTAGAAGTGTCTGTTCATATCCTTCACCCACTTTTTAATGGGGTTGTTTGTTTCTTGCTTGCAAATTTGTTTAAGTTCCTTGTAGATTCTGGCCAATTGTCTCTGTTTGCAGATGACATGATTGTATATTTAGAAAAACACATTGTCTCAGTCCACAATGTTCTTAAGCTTATAAACAACTTGAGGAAAGTCTCGGGATACAAAATCAATGTGAAAAAATCACAAGCATTCTTATACACTAATAACAGACAAACAGAGAGCCAAATCATGAGTGAAGTCCCATTCACAATTGCTACAAAGAGAATAAAAGACTTAGAAATACAACTCACAAGAGATGTGAAGGACCTCTTCAAGGAGATCTACAAACCACTGCTCAAGGAAATAAGAGAGGACACAAATAAATGGAAAAACATTCTATGCTCATGGATAGGAAGAATTACTTTGGCCATACTGCCCAAAGTGATTTATAGATTCAGTGCTATCCCCATCCAGCTACCATTGACTTTCTTTACAGAATTGGAAAAAAACAAACTACTTAAAATTTCATATGGAACCAAAAAGAGCCCATAAAGCCAAGACAATCCTAAGAAAAAAGAACAAAGCTGGAGGCATCATGTTACCTGACTTCAAACTATACTACAAGGCTACAGTAACCAAAACAGCATGGTACTGGTACCAAAAGGTATATATAGACCAAAGGAACAGAACAGAGGCCTCAGAAATAATATCAAACATCTTCAACCATCTGATCTTTGACAAACCTAACAAAAAACAGCAATGGGAAAGGATTCCCTATTTAATAAATGGTGTTGGGAAAACTGACTAGCCATATGCAGAAAACTGAACTGGACCCTTTCCTTACACCTTATACAAAGATATGTGTAATATTTTTTATAAAATCTGAAAATTGAAAGCAATTAATTTTTTGAACATTAAATTCAGGAGTACATATGAGGGTTTGCTATACAGGTAAATTATGTGTCATGGGTGTTTAGTGTATAGATTATTTTGTTACCCAGGTAATAAGCACAGTATCTAATAGTTTGTCACTCCTCACCTCCTTCCCAACCTCCACCCTCAAGTAGGCTCCAGTGTCTGTTGTTCCCTTTTTTGTGTCCATATGTACTTGATATTTAGCTCTCACTTACAAGTGAGAAAATGTGGTATTTGGTTTTTTGTTCCTGTGTTAGTTTGCTAAGGGTAATGGCCTCCACCTCTATCTATGTCACTGCAAAGGATATGATCTGATTCCTTTTCATGGCTGCTTAGTGTTCCATGGTGTATATGTACCAACCACATTTTCTTTATCCAGTCTACTATCGATGGGCATTTAGGTTGATCCATGTCTTTGCTATTACGAATAGTGCTGTAGTAAACAAACATGTGCATGTGTATTTATGATAGAATGACATAATAATTTAAAAATTAATCAATGTGGACTGAGTAAATGCACTGGGATATAATCATTTGATAGAAAACTATTTGGATAAAATACAGTAATATGGTATTTAGATAAAATACAGTATACACATGGCCAAAACAAAAAATAAATCAGAGTAAAAGTTAAGAACAATATCATTTACATAACTTTAGAAATATACATAGCTATATATGCAATAAAAGGACATATAGTTACATTTGTTGTTTGTTCTAGAAAGGAGGGGAGAGGCATGCAATAGGGAAAGACTATAAAGAATGATGTGACCTTCAACTATACATGTAATATTTTACATATCTGATATGAAATACTAAATAATACTGTATTTTACACAAAATACTATATAATAAAATATAAATTATTACATATAACATATAGAGCAATTACAATGAAAATCCTAGTATTTACTAATTATAGATGATTGTTACTGGATTTTTGGGATATTTTCTTTTCTACTTTTCCTCGATTTCAAATATTTAAATTAAAAATAAATTAGAACATATAACAACAACAGAAAAACCTTAGAGAGACATTTTACAGTTCATTCTTTCCAAAATGCTTAATTTTAAAAATTGTAACTATCTAAATGAAAGAAAAAAATAACCATTTGTTATCAAGATAATATTTGTAAAAACAAATTAGAAGTCCTTTAAACATTATTTCATTTTATCATTTTTATCACATCATAAAAAGTGCAGGTATTCTTTTACTTTTATAAAATGATGTTACTCTCTTTTATAATGTAGTTTCCAAAGTCAGTGTGCGTGAAAAGTAAAAAATATCTTTCCTGGTTATCTGCATAAGATGCAATAATCAAAAAACTTCCAATATAATAACCATGTGGAACTAACAGCACTCTTTTTCTAAATGTATTGATTTTTCTTTTCAATAACTTTTTCTCACAAAGCAGCTGACCATTTTTGGCAAGATTTAAGAATTTTAACCTACAGCTCTCTTTAGCTGTCTGTGCTAGGCATGCATGGCAACAAATGCCTTCTGAATTTCACTCTCAAAAGAAGCTGCTTTTTGCCTGTGCTTTCTCTTTCTCTTGAGGAGAGCAAACAAACTTCATTTATGCTGTGCCTTTATTTTAAAAGGGAAACCATAGAATGTGAACCATGGAAACTAAATAAATTGAAAGCTATGATAACACTCTGTATGTAATCTTGACATAGCTTTAAGTCTTGCAACATTTAATATAAATCTTGGAACAAATTATTTTGTGGCCCAAGAGAAAGTACACAAGAGAAATTTGTTATTTCCCTTTTTGTGTATGCTTTTCTTTCCGTCTGTGAAAAATGGATATGGGTTAGTGGGGACTAGCAGATTAAATTTTCTGTTTCTTCCTGTCTTTCCCCACCTCTGTGTGGAAGATAAAAACTCAGAACACGGATTTCCTGCCGAGCTTGCTGCTCTATCCTTTCTGGGAATTTTCCTAAGTGAGAAAAAAGTCCAGATGGAAAAATGTAACCTCCTTTGAGAATTCAATAGGCAATGTAAAAAGTGCTCAAATATTTGTCCAATCTCTTCTCCTAGGTTCTGGCATGTGTGAAATGCACCTGATAAAGAAGAGTGATTGGTCTGCTCACCATATTCTCTTTAAGTTCAGATTTCATTAAGAAAAGTAATGTTTTACTTAACACAGAATTATAAAACCATTATTCACCAAAACTATTATAGGCTATTAAAAAATTTAACCAAGTATACACACTTGATTTTCTTAACAATGCCTTAAGATAGCACACGGAATGTTTAAATAACTTTACAAGTGTTAACTCCAACTCTATACTCCTTGAGTTTAACCATTATGAGGTACTGTTTCACTTTTTAGGACTAAGGGGTTTGCAAATGAATGATCCCTTTTTCTTTGCAGTATGTAAGGGATCAGTTTACACACACAAAACCTTGGGTGAGTGAACACAGAGAGAGAAAAAACCATGGAAAGAGAAGCAAAACTGCTGAGAATAAATTCACAGCCTTGTCCCTGAAAATTAACCACTGCTGTGCTCACCAGAGTTCTAGTATGTATGGATTTCATTTAGGATATCTGCCTGGAGACCCCCTTCAAAAAAAGTCAAATCTCAGGGACAATTATCTTTGCTTTTATGGTTTCTGCATCTCTCAGGACCCTGTTTCCTTCTGCATTGGAATGTTAGGTCTCAGAATTTATACTTTTAACCATTCTGTGTTTTGTTTTTTTATGTTCTAGCCTTTGTTTTGCTTTTATTTATTTTCTATAGTTTAAACTGGTCTTAGGCTTTCCATTTACTAGGCCGTTTATTTTAATTACTTTGTAACACATTCTTAATGATTCATTTAATCTTTATTGCCTGTATTCCATTGAAAATCATTTAATATTGAATCCCATGTATAATATTTTATTTTTAACAAATTTTATTGTTTTCAGTGTTATTTTAACTCTCATTTTTGTCATGTCTATCTTAAGTATTATTATTGGTGCTGTATTAATGTATATATAATGCATGATGGTCATGTGTATGAATATAGTATGGTATAAACCAGAGAAGTTGGGCCTTTTTTCCCTTTTAATAGAGCTGCAAGCCTTCTATCTGCCTAGGATGGACTACCCATCCCTTCTCAAAAATCATACTCAGTGACTCTGTGATCACCACAATGAATAATTTCGTAGGTCCACAGACAAAATTTTACCTGTCCTGCAAGGAAGGAGAGTAGCAAATTGCATAAAAGGTTTGCCTTCTCATAAAAATCAATTTCATTTTGAATCTCCCAGGAAAATTACATGTAAGGATAGGTCTATTTTACTGCAATCTCCCCACCAGTATACACATTTGCTGATTTCTATCTCTTTGTGAATTGAGTTTCAGGGATAATTACTTACGGCATAGATTATCTTATCTCTCTTATTGATTAGGAATGCTTAAGGAACTTTGACGTCAGAAATAATTATGCTTACAATCTTTTCCTGCTGTTTCAGACTGTATATAGGGAACTAAGCCCTTGATGAATCCTGGCCTGAAAAAGCCTGGCTGATTAGATAAAACAATCCTGCCCAGATTTTCAGAGTGCACAAGACCAACCAGTCATCTTCATTCTTTCCTTGATTATAACCTCTGAGCATCACAAAATGTTCAACTGAATTGACTTACGCAGTTTCTAGACTCTGTTCATTTCTTTAGTTGAGAACAGAACTTCATTTTAGGAAGGTTTCAGTCCTGCAAAACAGGTAAAAATGTAGCTGACTTTCTCTGATGTATTGTCCTTCTCAGCAGTGAAATTATATATTTGCCCCCAGGTATATTAACTTGGGCATTATTGACATTTTAGAACAGATAATTCTTTGTTGCAGTAGGTTGCCCTGTGCACTGTAGGCTATGTAGCAGCATTGCTAGTCTCTATACACTAGATGCCAGTAAACAACTGCGCCTGATGGTAACAACTTAACATGTCTCCAGAATTTGCCTAACATTCAGTGAAGAACAGAATGATTCCCAATTGGAAATCACTGTTCTACTTTTAGCCCCACTCTGCAAATCTGACTGCGTCTGGGGGGTTCTACTTAACTGTTCCTATGCTCTGTGTCTCACATTCTCCCTCTGAACGAATTATCTACCTGTGAGATTTGGGGCTCTCAGGTAGCTTCTCAGAAAAGTTTATCTGGGTATGATATGTGGCCATTCTCTCAAATGATTTTCATTTCAAATAAAATAAATACCAGTAAAGTAAAATACTTGATTAAGAATATCTGCTAATTATGGAAAATAAGAAAAGCATAAAGACAAAATTCAAATAATACATATTATTCATATGTATTTCCCAACTATAGGCATTGTAAAACATTATTCTGTATTTTCTCAGTCATGCAGAGCTCTACAGATATATGTTTCTTTTTTTTAAATGGATTATATTTTGTCTATCAGTGTGTGGTCTGTTTTGAATGACTTCACATTTTTTTGTATTCTAATACATTACTTTTATTAGCCATGTTATTTAATTGCAAATGTTTGATTAGTTGCTAAACCAACAATCTGTTGTTAGAAAGCTGCATCTTTTAAATGACTATAAAATATCTGAATTTCATAGACAATATATTTTAGAAGGCCTGTATCTCTGTTACCACATTGGTATCGATAATACATTTTACTTCAAAGGAATTAGGCTGGTCCCACCTTATGAAGTTAGCCAGGTTATAGCCTCAGATCCATAGACTTCTATATTTTATTATGTAAGTGGCTACATCTTCCAATGGTAGTATGATACTATTAGAAGATTTATCTCCCAGGGAGGAAGATTCTTCTCTTGGAATGTCCCAGGGCAATTTAAAGGTATAGAAATGTTTACCTGGTAATATTCCCTCCAGGCTATCACAGTCTCATAAAAAAGTTATAGAGGCAGAGTAGCATTGATTGAGTATCGACTAAAGAAGTAAAGGTGCCAGACATGGATAAATTTATTCTAGAACAAGACTTAGACCAGACTACAAGTTCTTCTGTGTGAGGATTGGACTAACTTCTATATATAATATGTACAGTGGTATATTAAAATGTGTCTGTGTTGTATTAGAGTTCAAAGATTATGTTCATGACCACATCTCTCAGTGATATATCTCAATGATACCAGAGTATGAGTTCAAAAGAAAATGAATACACTTTGTCTTTTTTATTCTATATTCTTTCTAATCACTTGAATTTTCAAATGTCTTCTATGAGTTAGTTTGAATAATATATATATAACTATTATTATTATTATATTATTATTATTATTATTATTGAGAATAGGGTCTCACTCTGTCACCCAGGCTGGAGTGCAGTGGCATGATCTTAGCTCACTGCATCCTCCCGGGTTCAAATTTTTCTCATGCCGCAGCCTCCCGAGTAGCTGAGATCACAGGCCTGTGCCCCTACACCCGGCTAACTTTTGCATTTGTAATAAAGACAGGGTTTTGCCATGTTGCCCAGCTAGTCTCAAACTTCTGATCTGCCTGTCTTGGCCTCCCAAAGTCCTGGGATTATAGGCGTGAACCACCACACCTGGCCTGAATAATAATTTTTATTCAAAATATTTTATTTTTATTTTTGTCTCTCTTTATTAGGTATATATTTGTGTTTTCACTAATTTTTTCTAAGAGGAACCAGAAAAAAAAAAAGACACTGGTCCATGCTCTTTGGAACTCTAAGGAAAAATGGCTCACTAACAATCATAAAGCTAATGGTTTTGTGATTAACTATTTCCATTTATCTAATAATACAAGACACATCTACAAAAACAAGAATGGTTAGCGGACAGAGAGTTTGACTGATTTTTGGTAAGAATCATAAAAATATTGCTAACAGATCATCTCTATTTTAGACATTTAAAAATAATTTCCTGGAAGTTTATAAACATTTCATTAAAATATTTTTACTTACAAGTTTCTTAGGGAAAAAAAGTATGAAAAAATAGCACATAAACATAGACATATTTATTAAACACCAACTATATGACAAATACTGTTCAAGGATTTAAAAAAACAGCAAAGGATAAGACAGATAAAACCACAATAAAGTGAATTCTACCAATGATCACAACTTTTACTCTGAAGGAGGATTACAACAAACTATGTCTCATCTTTTGATATATCTCCTCTTAAAGCTGCTTAGAAATATGTTATTCCCAAGCTTCATGTAAAATTCTGTTTATTTATTATGCCTTTTAATTTATACAATCATGTTGGTGTATCTTGGGGAGGTTTTCACTGGTTATTCAACATCTAAAATGTAAAGAAAAATTGTTACTTATCTCATATTCAGATTTTTAAAAAAAGTTTAAAATTGGAATCCCATGGTGAATAATTATATGTTTATGTCAATTTCTAGTCACTTGCACTTTACAGTTTATGATAGTAAGCTCCTTTAATGACACATATATTTTTTCCTCAGTTTTATAGGCAAAACCTGGCAAAATTTTAAATTTGCAGTTCATTGAGTAACAGTGAAGTTGAATATTAATTTTCTTATTAGATTTTTCTTTTGTGAATTGTTATTTATGTTCTTTGCTCATTTTATATTACATAAACACATGTACATATGTACATATATTACATATGTTACATAAACATATATATATTTTGCATACATGTATATATACACACAAGCTTAAGGATAAAATGCAATATTCTTTCTATTGTTAGATACTATTGTCCTAACACAAATAAATCTGTATAATGACAATAGTAGTATAGTAACAATCAACATTATTTAATGCCTATTATATACCTAGTACTGTTGTATTTTTTCAAATAATTATTTTAATCCTTAAACAATCCTCTAAAATAGCTATTGTCACTATTTTAAATTTAAAGAAATTTGAGAATTATTAGAAAGCGCAATTAAATTGGCCAGAGTTTTAGTACTTACTGGCAGTAAGGAGCCAAGCATAGTTTAAACTCAAATCTGTTGCTCCTTTGTCTGTAATCCTCCCAGTGGGCACTAATGCATCCACACCCACTACGCAAGTGATTAGAAGGCAGAGAGTAAGAGACATTTTGATTCCCATTGGCAAGGCCACTTCTGTCATCATGAAATTATTTTTATAATCTTTCTTCTTTTATTATGTTTTTATTTCTAACCCAAAGGACTGATGTTGTTTGAAATAAGAAGTGTTTGGTTGCTTGAAGTCTTTGTTTGGAGAGGAGAAAATTGGAATGTGATCAAAATTTGTAGGAATAGAGAAGAAAATGGTGGCCCTTTGAATACTATGTTTCTTCAAATTGTATTAAAAGTATTCGTGCTGGCTCAGAGAACAAGGGATTACTTGTGGTTAATTACTGCCCTCTGTTGACAACATGATATATAAATTGTAATTCACGTTTTAAAAAGAAAGTTAAAATTACAAGAAAACTCATTTATGAAGATTAGTAATGAAATCTCAGAAAACTCAAGTACTTGCCCAAACACCTATATAGTTAGTTAATTACGGGGACAGAATGAGACTGCAAGAGTCATAAGCTATGATTAGTCTTGTGTTGACTAAATTAACAACAGTATTATTTTTGGCCTGAAAATATTTTCTATTTTCTGAGACTCAAAAACAAAGGTTGCAGCACTCAAAAGAACTCAAAATACATTTTATTTAAGAAAATTTTAAATACAATTTATATTCAGGTTAAAATAAATTATGCAGTACAGAAAAGTGGGAAGTGGAAAATAAATACCTTTTTCTCACTCTCTACCTGATCCCAGAGGTAACAATCACTAACTGTTTGTTGTTCTGAAATGAATTATAAATGCATAGAATTTTTTTCAAAACTAAAATACTGGTCTCTAACTTTTTTAAAACTTAAATATATGTCTTAGGGTTTATTCCATATAACCACATAGAGACATAGCTTAGTTTTTAATATAACTGCCTACTATTGATGCTTTCGAGGATTACAGGCATGTTTAGAATGCCCTTAACTTGGAGTAACTTGTTATTTCCACATAATTAAATTCAGGTTATGCGTATCTTCTGGGATTATTACAAAAGTGAGATTGTTTTGTTCTCATTACCTTCCACCAGGGGGCACTTCATTTTGGTGTGTCTCCATCAATGTTCATTCATTTCGATCACTGGATTAAGGTGGTGTTTCAGGCTTTTTCATTGAAAGCTACCCAATTTTCCTGCTTGTGTGTACAAGAAGGATTTGAGTGGCAAAAGTGCTCAGCTAAGATAAAAAATAAGTAATTACCCTGTCAAATCCTTTGTCTCAATTAACAGGAATAATGGAATGGATCGTAGAATGTTAAGCATTATTTTCCCCAAAGTGCTGAGTATTCTAGTTTGATTCTAATTCCTTTCTAAATTAACATACAAATAAGTGAGGTATTTGTACCAGTTGTACAAGGAGGGTAAATAATCTTTTCCTATATAAAACAATTGATTTAACTCAAATTTGTTAATATATAAGTCTATAAGCAACACATAAAGTATAATAATGATTCTTTCATTTGGCAGCTAGGTGAATATTAGAACTGATGATAGTTTTGTTTTTCTTAAAACATTTAATAAGACATAGTCATTTTTAAATAATGTTAAAATTTCAGTTTCGTTTGGCTATTTATTTTAAAATTTCATACCATAATAAATTTGCAATTTGCATTTGCATTTCAATAAGTAATTTTGAATTCTTTAGAAGAAAAATGTTATTGAAAAGATGTTTAAAAATGTTTAGATTTAAATTTACATTTTTGAAAACGTATTTCAAATTGTATGCTCTTAAATACAGTACAACAAAATGATACGATAATCATGATTGCAACATAATTACTGGTTTTGCTGAAATGAAAGGCAAGGAAGATCAATGTAGAATGAATGTACACTTATGAATTATCTATGTATTTTCATTTATTATTAATCCAAGCATCATAACCAGTTAACTAAATACCTAAATACGCAGAAAAAATTTATTTGAGATGTCTCAATATTTTGTCAACTTTCCTAACATAAATATTACAGCTTTATAACACACCTTTCAATTGTCTTTATGAAATATATTTGCCTAAATGGAATGGAAAATATTTTACATAACAACATACTAGCTTGATTAATAACTTTTAATATTTAACATATAGTTACCATAATGCCTTCTGCGTCTCACCTCACAATAATGCAAAGAGCATATTTATTGAATCATCCATTCACCAACTATTATTAGTCAACTACTATGTGCCACTATTGGGACTGTAGCAGTAAACAAACAAAAAAGGAAAAATTCTGTTTGCTTGGAACTTACATTTTAGTACATTATTTACCAAAGAAGAAAGGAGACACATTCAGACATATAGCATAGCTTTTGCCCACTTTGTTTCACACATAACTTTTTTTTTCATTATACTTTATGTTCTAGGGTACATGTGCACAATGTGTGGGTTTGTTACATATGTATACATGTGCCATGTTGGTGTGCCACACCCATTAACTCGTCATTTACATTAGGTATATCTCCTAATGCTATCCCTCCCCCCTCCCCCACCCCACAACAGGCCCTGGTGTGTGATGTTCCCCTTCCTGTGTCCAAGTGTTCTCATTGTTCGATTCCCACCTATGAGTGAGAACATGCAATGTTTGGTTTTCTGTTCTTGTGGTAGTTTGCTGAGAATGATGGTTTCCAGCTGCATCCATGTCCCTACAAAGGACATGAACTCATCCTTTTTTATGCTTGCATAGTATTCCATGGTGTATATATGCCACATTTTCTTAATCCAGTCTGTCATTGATGGACACTTGGGTTGGTTCCAAGTCTTTGCTATTGTGAGTACTGCTGCAATAAACATACATGTATCACACATAACTTTCTCAAGTTTTCTTTATTGGCATGATAGATTTTTGCTGAATTAATGTGGTTTTAGACGAATATGGCCATAACTACAGATAGATTTACCAGAAGCCTGGAGAAAAAGTTTGGCCTTAGGGGAAATTTTTAATGAGGAAATGACAGCAGAATAAAAATTTTAGTGTGGCCAATAATATGTTGAATATTTAATGAGTAGAGTTGAAAGTGGAAAGAAGCAAGGAAAATTGAAATTTAAATTGAGTTTTTGTTTTACTCTGGAGAAATATTACAGAAGCAGAATATGCCTGATTAATTGATTTCACAACGTGTAATATACAATCACAAAATCATATCCTCTATGTCTCCATGGAAACAAAGTGATAAACAGCTGCTGTCCACTTTACAGGCACAGAAAAGCAAGGTTAATTAGAAGTACTGTACCTGAAAATTCAGTTCCATTAACGGCAAAATCAATTCAGAAAAGAGAGTTTTCACAGCATAATTTTTTTTCCTAGTTCTATTAGTATTGTGTCAGATCCATATATTTGTGATTCATTAGAGAGCTTAGAAAGTGGGATGCCTGCCAATGCCCACCTGGACTGGGAAGAAAATCATTTCGACTGCCTCGGCAACAGTCATTTTTCTTTCTTTCAGTGTAAAAATCGTTCAGAATCCAGGTGACATTCATGATAACCCAAAGTCACACTAAACAATAAAAGCATATAGACAGTACTCGGTCTTCCTCCCACCACAAATAAGTAATAAAATTCTTAAATCACAAGCTTAACCCAGATTTTTCATATTTATCTTACACTTAGGGAGTGTCTGTACCTTTCCTTTCACAAATAAGGATGACAACTGAGTAATGCATTTACTTTAGGATGATGTTTAGGGCTCAATTACCTGTGTGCCCCAAAGTAGGGAAACAATCTTCAGTGAGTATTAAGATTCCTTTATAGGACGTGGGGTTTACAGCACAAACTGTTACTCATCTTCAGATGTTTCTCCTGATATTTGTACTGTTCATGCTTTGTGGATTGCAGGTACCACTCATAGTCAATATGAACAATATGAACCCAAATTGATTTTACTCTGTCTGAAAACCTTAACGCCAGTACATTCTACAGTCTTTCTCCCTTTTTAGTAGTAGCCAATAACCAGAAGCTGGGATGAATTCTCCCCATGTACATTTTCTATTTACAGAAATAATTTATATATTTTTCCTGTTTTAAAAGATACACATATAGTATTATATTTTACTTATTCTTTTGTAACTTACTTAAAAATATATACCTATGTATTTACCACTTGTTTTATTTTTGTTGCACCTTGTTCTTTTGAATAGATATGTAAGAGTGGAATTGCTAGGTTGTAGAATAAGCAGTTTTTCAATTATAAAACATGTTGCTAAATGGCTCTACAAAGTGTTCTCATCACAGCACTCTGGAATAGTATTTATTTCTTCACCTACTTGCTAAAACTGTGGTGAGAATTTTAAATTCCTGACAAAGTAATATTTAAGAAATGATGTCTCATTTTTTATTTGATTTTCAATTCTCAGATTTCTTGTGAAGATGTGTTGATAGTTATTGGTTTCCTCTTCTGAGAAGTGCCTGTTCATATTGTTTAACCATTTACAAAATTTGGTTCTCTGGTCTGTCTGATTCTTGTTTCAGGAATAATTATTTTTTATTCTGGACAAAACCTTTTATTGGTTATATGACTTAATCACTTCTCCAAATACGTGTCTTGACATGTTAGTTGGTTTAGAGTGCTTTACTTGTCTTGTGGCGATTAATATTGAGGTAAACAACTGTATCCATCCTCTTAATGATTTACGCATTTCACATCTTAAAAAATTCTACCTACCATAATATGATAATATAATTCTATATTTTCTTCTGAAGTCTTACTTTTAAGTCTTTGACATCTTCATCTTTGTCTTTTGTTTTAAGCACTTTAAAGTTCTTTTGGCATTTTTGTACCTTTTACATCTTCCATGTGCGGTCTAACATTGGCTTGACCTTTTCTTTGTAAAAAAATAATACTAACTAGTAGTTCATTGGATGAATAAATTAATTTTGAATGAATATTGTTGATAGACAAGAAGAGCTTGAATTCAGTGACCAGACAGATGCATTCACCATAGCTGGGAGAAAGGTAGCTTATCTAAAAATAGAAGTCGGCCAACGCAGGAGGATCAGGAGGTCAAGAGATGGAGACCATCCTGGCCAATATGGTGAAACCCTGTCTCTACTAAAAATACAACAATTAACTGGGCGTGGGGGTGCGTGCCTGTAATCCAAGCTACTCAGGAGACTTAGGAAGGAGAAACACTTGAACCAGGGAGTCTGAGGTTGCAGTGAGCCAAGGTCGTGCCACTGCACACCAGCCTGGCAAGAGAATGAGACTCCATATAAAAAAAAAATAAAAAAGAGAGAGAGAGAGAATAGAAGTAATGGCTGCGCTAACAATAATCTTGACGGACATGTGCCTACTGCAGTCACACCAGATGCTGTGCTCAGGGGAGACCTGTGCTTAGCTCAACTCTCTGTTGTCGCCATCTTGAAACTTTAATAAGGAGCCCACTTTTTCATTTTTCACTGGGTCCCAATATTTTATGGACAATCCTAGCAAGTATATGGGTACAGTTGCAAAACATGGGCAGATAGAGTAACTGGTGTATATGAAAGTTCTCTTCTGTTGGCTTTTATATCTTTCAAAAAAATGGGGAAGTAAAGGTCGTTTGTCTCCCTGTGCTGCAGTCTAGGTTATTTTCCTAGGTCTCATATTCAATTCATTATTTCTTTCTGTGCCTTATCTGAAATTTGAGTGGATCAATACATTTATAATTATAATAACTATATTTTAATTTTAGAAGTCCTACTTAATTCCTTTTCAAAACTGACTTTTCTATGAATTTGGTGCTTTGGGCTTGATGATTTTAGTTTCTTGTTTTATCTTTAATAACTATGTACGTTATTTTTATACTGTTTTCTAAATATTGTTTTTCTATTTTTTGAAGTTCTTAAGACTATTGGCTATGTCTGTCGATAATTCTTATGATGCTAATAATTTTGGAAATGTATTCACCTTCACAGTGAAATTATTTGTGGAAATTCTGTCTTGGATTATGTATCTTTTCAGAGAGATTATGCATTTTTATATACCAGATATCCCAAATGACTGTTGTTAGCCCACAGGGGAACTTTTTGCTATAATTTCTACAGACAATGCATTTCATATAATTGTCATAATGTACTAAAACAAAACAACTTACTGCCAAAACTGAAAAAAAAGTAATAGAAAATACACAACTATAATTTCAAAGATACGACTCACTTCTCTTGAAAGTAATACCATTGTGCAAAGCAAAGTCTGCACAAAATTTTATAAAGTTGTGGTCTTACCTGTTTTTTAAGTTTTTTAATGAAACCAGCTTCTAAGCTTATTTTCCTCTCCTACTGGCATTTCTAAACCATTGGAATTGTGCAAATTTGACCATGAACTCACCTAAGAAACATACTCATTGCTGTAAATTATCAAAGGAAGCTTGTTTTCTGACTGTAACCACAGCAAACGGTCTTCTGATCTACTTCTGTAGGTGAATAGAGATTTCCCTAGACTTCCTTTTCAGCAGTTGTGTAACCTTTGTGTAGAGTCTCAGTATTTTGCAGTTGCATCAGTTCTAACGTCCTGTGTCACATAAACTCAAGACGTATTTCCTGTCCCCATGAGTATGTAAAACCAAACTTAATAGCCAGACACAGCCACAAGACCAGCTCACTATTTTCATTTTATCCTTCATCCCCTGACCCTGAGGATTTTACATTTTTTCCTATAAACATAGCAATACATTTTATCAGAAAAGTTGTATTTCTATTCAGCACTTTGAGGCATTTGTAGCATAAAAGTTTAGTATTAATTTATTCTACCATATTGCATCCATCACAATAATTTTAATTACATTCCATTAACTCAGGAATTTAGATTTTCTCTTCAAAACAAGAGGCTACAACCACCAGACAAAAGTTTTTGAACACTAGCTCACTGTTAAAATATTTATAATATTCTTCACGTCCTTACTCCAACACATTTCTTGTTACTCTCAGTAGAGGATTTTGTTTTGTTTTGGGAGAAAAAGGAGACAGCTAGATAATGTGCTACCAAACTTCCTGTTCCTCACCAGCAGTCTTTTCTCTATCCATACCTTTTTGTCTCAGTTGTATGGGTGACGGTTGAGTTGAAGCAAACAGAATATACTGTAAGTAGTTTAAGGATAAATGTATTTATTACACTGTTCTAAATGGATTATAAATTATTGAGAGGGCTTAAGAAAGAGACATATAAACATCTAATAGCAGAACTATGCTGCCAGCTTATCAGCAGCTCTTCTCAAAATAAGGAACTTGTCTGTTCATTGATAAGTCGTCTTCACAGCTGTTGTCTCCAAACACACACACACACACACACACACACACACACACACACGCTATTACACCTGCTGGGTTCAGAACCATGCTGCCTCTTTTTCAACACTGACCACCAATTAGAGAACCATGCACTGTGCTTCTCTGGTCAATCAATAATCTCAGTTGTAATTCCAAGTCTTGTGTGAGCTCATTTGATTATGGAACCTGAAACACATTTGGAATTCTAGCTATAAGATAATCTGGAATTTGTTTTAAGCTTTTCTGTCTCTGCAACATAGAAAGAAATACTAAAAGAAAGCTGGGATAAATATGGAATATTTTCCACTCACAGTATTCTTGGAAGTTCCTCTTTCCAAGGTTTTTGTATTTATGAAGTCAAATGGACAGTTTTCAATGAGCATCTTGCCCTCTAGTCTTTGACCTCTTCACATAACTTGAGATTAGTCACTGTTTCTTTCTAAAAATTTCACCTGATTGCCTGTCTCTGCCTTAGTCTTATTTCAAGTTCTTCTTTCTCTGCCCATCCATCAATTTGTATTTTTCCCAAGGGTTTATACACTTCTTTCTGCTAATCTGAAGACTACATCTAATTTATTTCTCTGAACTGTTGGTATCAAATAACCATACATGTATTGAATTACAAATATTGTTTTTCTTTCTAATACTTCCAAACATAGATACAATTACATAGTTACCTATTGCATATACCCCTTGGATATTACAAAGACATATATAAAGCTGAACTACAACCCTGATTGTCTAAATCTATGATTTCTGTTGATATCCTAGTAGTTTTTCCTATCTCTTATTTTCCCTTAGGTCCTGTGGGTTATAGCTCATGAATTGTTTTTCAATCTTTTCCATCTCTTCTATTCTCACAGCTATCACCTTGGTTCTTCATTTATTATTCATCAATCACTGTAGTGGTCTCCCTAGCTGCAATCTTAGCTTCTAATCTAGCTTTCAAATTGATGTCAATATGATGCTTTAAAAGCAAAATTCCAATCATGTCACTGTCTATGTAAAATTTGATGCATCAACTTTACAGATATCTATCAAGCATTTACTATGTTCCAAGCGTAATACAAAATAGGCATAGTTCTAGTCCCCTCAGACTTTATCATCGAAAATACTGATTCCACTGGTCTACCTAACATGTGATACTGAGAATGCATTATTTACTTAACAATTCTCTCCCATATATGGCAAAATTATTTTCAATAATGACCATGAAGTTAAATTATACATAATACTTGAGGCATTAGATATGCCAAACAAAGTAACAAATATTCAGTAATTGATAAGTGAATTTTAATACGACTGGAATTTCTGCAAAACAGTTTAAGTTATTATTAAACAATTGCCATTTTATTTATCTGCTAATTAGTTTTCCAGTAATCAATTAATAGTTATAAAAAGGAATGCATTTTGTTTTTAAATATGTATTTTCAAATTAAGTAATATTTTTCATACATGGGATAAAATTTGCACTTACCAAAAATATTGTTCCTTCCAGTTCAGACTCTATTTCAATATTTAAAAATTTAAATGCACACACACAAACTCCAAGTGTGCAAATACAACAAAATTCAAATAATGTAAGTTTTGTTTCCCCCTTAGAAACTTTTCTTTCATACTTTATTTTGACTTTACTCTTTAAATGCAGGAATCAGCAGTTATCCAGGGGATGGAGACCAAGTGGCACAGAAGGGAACTAGAATGATTCAACATTGTTGTGAATTTGGTGTTCTATATTATTAGGAGTTCTCAGAATTAACTTCCACGTAGAAAATATGGAAGTTTGCTAAAGGGCACCTAGCAAAGTTGAGCTATTTGAAGCTTACTATTCCTATTTGTTGACACATAACAAATCACTATTAGTGAGTGAGTGGTTTAAAACAATGACTATCTTTTATTTCGTTTGCAAACATGCAATACCAGTAGGCTCAGCGAAAACAGTTTGTGTCTGTTCCAAGCAAAATCCACTGGGGAAACTAGGGAAACTAGGTGCTGGAATCTGAGAAGTCATTCACTCAGCAATCTACCAATTGATTCTTGCTCTCATCGGGGACTTAAGCTGAGAGTGAATCAAAGAGAAATAGCACTAGGTTGAATTAAACAGGTGAAGAAGACTTCATTCAAGACTACTGCAATAGGGATCAAGCCTATTGCAATACGGAGAGAGACTGATTTCATCTCCATGGAAACAAAAGGCAGAAGAGTCTTAAGCACTGGGGAGAGCTAAGGGAATAGTAGTGGATAATGTCAGGCAGGAGGTTGGTCAATGTGATTAGCCATCTGTGTTTGCTAATTGGTATTTATCAAAGTTAGGCTCCTACCTAATGTAATCATCAAGAAAGATATTACCCCATCTCTCATAGAGACTGCGAGATGGGCGAATTTTTTTTTTTTTTTTTTTTTTTTTTTTGGTGATTACATTTCAATGGTTTAACTCTCAGGTCCTTGAGAAAGACTTCCCAAGACTGCAAAACTGGCAAGAGGCTGGGAACAGATGGATACTTCAAAGGGCCAAATAGATAATTTACAATTGCAAGTTTTCTAAAGTAAATGCTCCAAGAAGAGGATCAGGGGCTTACAGTTAGTAAGAAAACTGTATAGTGCTTTGTCAAGATGAGGGGAACATAAATGTTTTAAGGCTATCTTGGTCAAGTGCCGTCAGGAACATCTGCATGTGTCCTCTGCAAATGACTGCTTGGCTTCCTCCCAGTAAGGGTGGCTGGGAGTCAAAAACAAGCATTCCCTTTCAAGAAGGAGCTTCTACAACTTAACCTCAAAAGTCATATAGAGCATCTCTTCTGCTGCATTGTGTTTATTGAGACAGTTAAAACAGTCTACTCAACGAAAAGTAGAGAGGAAGAAGTTTACACTTCTTGATAGAAGAGTGACAAAATTCTGGAAGAGCATATTATTACATCTGTTTTTGGAAAATACAATCTGCCACCCTGGCACATATATTATTAAATATCAACAATAAGTGTAGAAATTGTTTGCAACTACACCAACACATTTTTTTTTCTAGGAGAATTTATCACTGACATAGTTTAGAATTGCTGGTGCCTAATAAAGAAATGACAACTAAGTTGATTTTTGTATTAGTCCATTTTCATACCACTATGAAGAAATACCCTAAGCTGGGTAATTTATAAAGAAAAAGAGGTTTAATGGACTCACAATTCCACATGGCTGGGGAGAACATACAATCATGATGAAAGGCAAAGGAGGAGCAAAGGCATGCCTTAGGTTGGCAGGCAAGAGAGTGAGTGCAGGGGAACTGCCCTTTATAAAACCATCAGATTTCCTGAGAGTTATTCACTATCTTGAGAACAGCATGGGAAAAACTCACCCCCATGATTCAATTACCTCACACTGAGTCCCTCCCATGATACATGGGGATTATGGGAGCTACAATTCAAGATGAGATTTGGGTGGTGACATAGCCAAACCACATCACTCTTCCCCAGCCCCTCCCAAATTTTATGTCCTCACATTTCTTTTTTTTTTTTTTTTGAGACGGAGTCTCGCTCTTGCCCGGCTGGAGTGCAGTGGCCGGATCTCAGCTCACTGCAAGCTCCGCCTCCCGGGTTTACGCCATTCTCCTCCCTCAGCCTCCGGAGTAGCTGGGACTACAGGCGCCCGCCACCTCGCCCGGCTAGTTTTTTTGTATTTTTTAGTAGAGACGGGGTTTCACCGTGTTAGCCAGGATGGTCTCGATCTCCTGACCTCGTGATCCGCCCGTCTCGGCCTCCCAAAGTGCTGGGATTACAGGCTTGAGCCACCGCGCCCGGCCATGTCCTCACATTTCAAAACCAGTGATGCCTTCTCAACAGTCCCCAAAAGTCTTAACTTATTTCAGTATTAACCCAAAAGTCCAGGTCCAAAGTCTCATTTGAGACAAGGCAAGTCTTTCTGGCTATGAGCCTGTAAAATCAAAAGCAAGTTAGTTACTTCCTAAATACAACGGGGGTATAGGCATTGGGTAAATACACCCATTCTAAAGGGGAGAAATTGGCCAAAACAAAGGGGCTACAGGCCCCATGCAAGTCCAAAATCCAGCAGGGTAGTCATTAAATCTTAAAGTTTCCAAATGATCTCCCTTGACTCCATGTATCACATCCAGGTCACACTGATACAAGAGACGGGTTCCCATGGCTTTGAGCAGCCCCACCTCTATGGCTTTTCAGGGTATGGCCCTTCTCTTGGTTGCTTTCACAGGCTTGCTTTGAGTGTCTGTGGCTTTTGCAAGCTCACGGTGCAAGCTGTTAGTGCATCTACTGTTCTGGAGTCTGGAGGGTGGTGGCCCTCTTCTCACAGCTCCATTAGGCAGTGCCTCAGTGGAGACTCTGTGTTACTGGGAGTAAGTGTAACACAGAGACTCTGCATGGATGACTCCAACCCCACATTTGCCTTTTGCACTATCCTAGCAGAAGTTTTCCATGAGGCCTCCACACATGCAGCAATCTTCAGCCTGAACATCCATGCATTTCCCTATATCTATTGAAATGTAGCCGGAGGTTCCCAAACCTTAATTATTGTCTTCTGTGCACCTGCAGGGCCAACACTGCATGGAAAATGCCAAGACTTGGGGACTGCACCATCTGAAACATGGCCTCTTTTAGCCACAGTTGGGATGCAGGGCACCAAGTTCTGAGACTGCTCAAAGCAACAAGGCCCTGGACCTCGCCTATGAAACCATTTTTTCCTCCTAGGCCTTGGTGCCTATGATAGGAGGGGCTGGTGTGAAGACCTCTGACTTTCCCTGGAGACATTTTCCTCTTTGCCTTGATGATTAACATTTGGCTCCTTGTTACTTGTGCAAATTTCTGCAACAGGTTTGAATTTTTCCCTGAAAATGGGTTTTTCTTTTATATTGTATAACCTGGTTGCAAATTTTCAAAACTTTTATGTGCTGATTCCCTTTATTATTATTATTATTATTATTATTATTATACTTTAAGTTCTAAGGTACATGTGCACAACGTGCAGGTTTGTTACATATGTATACTTATGCCATGTTGGTGTGCTGCACCCATCAACTCGTCAGCACCCATCAACTCGTCATTTACATCAGGTATAACTCCCAATGCCATCCCTCCCGACCCCCCCATAATAGGCCCCGGTGTGTGATGTTCCCCTTCCCAAGTCCAAGTGATCTCATTGTTCAGTTCCCACCTATGAGTGAGAACATGCGGTGTTTGGT
The DNA here is from genome assembly GCF_009764315.1 of Trachypithecus francoisi. Taxonomy (NCBI): domain Eukaryota; kingdom Metazoa; phylum Chordata; class Mammalia; order Primates; family Cercopithecidae; genus Trachypithecus; species Trachypithecus francoisi. Next base: position 54,158,817 of record NW_022681458.1, on the reverse strand, counting down.
TTTCTGTTCTTGCGCTAGTTTGCTGAGAATGATGATTTCCAGCTGCATCCATGTCCCTACAAAGGACACAAACTCATCCTTTTTTATGGCTGCATAGTATTCCATGGTGTATATGTGCACATTTTCTTAATCCAGTCTGTCACAGATGGACATTTGGGTTGATTCCAAGTATTCGCTATTGTGAATAGTGCCGCAATAAACATACGTGTGCATGTGTCTTTATAGCAACATGATTTATAATCCTTTGGGTATATACCCAGTAATGGGATGGCTGGGTCATATGGTACTTCTAGTTCTAGATCCTTGAGGAATCACCATGTGCTGCTTCCCTTTTAAACATACATTTAATTTCAGATTCTCTCTCTGAAGTTCAAAGTTCCCCAGATCTCTAAGGCAGGGACAAAATGCTGCCACTCACTTTGCTAAAGCATAGGAAGAGTGACTTTTGTTCCACTTCCCAATAACTTCCTCATCTCTATCTGAGACCACCTCAGCTGGATTTCAGACACTATCCTTTTCAAAATGGCCACGGGCAAGTGGGAATCTGTAGTTTTGTTCACCACGTGTTTTTGTGTTTACCAGTTTTGCTAGGTAAGCACATAGGACATAAATCTTATGATTTATGGAGGGAAATCAGTTACCATTCTACTTGGAGAAAGTTTCCATGTTCTTCAAATAATTATCCAATTATCTTTATATAGGCTCTTCTTTAAAGAGAGTAAATCTGGAATGCTTAATCTTTCATCACTCTTCTAATTATTTTGTATTTTAGATTCTATTTGATCAATTCATTTAATGGAATTTTAACTGAATATCTTCTTTTTAATTTGTTTTTTTTACATCTCATAAAGGCACATAGAGCATGTATTACACATAACAGAATTTTTTTTTAACGCTTCCTACATGCAATAGTTTGGGTTATACTATTAAATAACTTGCTTATTTGTGAAATTCCTGTGACACATACTGAGTGAAACTGTTTTTCATTTGTTCTCCTCTAAATGTTTTCAACTGCCCTTGTGCATAGCTAAACATTTTCCATCTGTGATTTGCTCAGTTTGTTTTTCATGTTGCTACTAGATTTCCTGTTTTAGTTATTGTTTCTGAATCAGTGAACCAATGTTACCAACTTTCCAAGGTAGGAGATTCTTGGAGTCTGAATCCATATGCTCCTTTTAACATCTTCAGGTTTTTAATGAAGACATTTGATAGATATTAGGTATAGTAATAATAACTCATAAAGAAACTATAGCACATACATCTACACATCAAGTAAAATATTGGTTAAAGACATAAGTCAATCCCTATATGCAACTTGAAATCTGTATTAAGGTTATCCAGAGAAACAGAGCCAATAGAATACATGTGTATATATGAGTATTTATCACTGACATTGTTTAGAATTGCCGGTGCCTAATAAAGAGCAACTAAGTATGTGTGTCTGTGTGTGTGTGTGTGTGTGGTGTGTGTGTGTGTGTATCAAGAAGTCTAAAATATGCTACCTGCAAACTGGAGAATCAGAAAAGTCAATGTTGTAATTCAATCTGGGTCCAAAGGTCTGAGAACTGGGAACTCACAGTTTAATTCCCAGTCCAAGGCCAAAGGCCTGAGAACCAGAGGTCAGGGGGCAGCTGATACAAGTCTGAGTTTAAAGACCCAAGAATCAGGAACTCTAATATCTGAAGTCAGAAGAAGATGGATGCCACCAGCTCAAGAAGACAGAGAAAGAATTTGCCCTTACTGCCTCTTTTTATACTATTTGGGCCCTCATCAGATAGGATGAGGTCCACCCACATTGGTGCAGGTGGAACTTCTTTATTCAGTCTACTGATTCGAACGCTAATCTCTTCCAGGAACACCCTCTCAGACATACCCAGAAATAATGTTGTATCAACTATCTGGAGGTTCTTTAACATAGTAAAACAGACACATAAAATTAACTGTCACCATACAAATAAATCAATTTGGTCATCAAAGAAGCAAAACTCAAAGGAATAGACATGCAAAAGATTAACTGGGGAATCACCAATGAAGAATAAGTTAAAGAGAGCAGGGGAAGGCAAGAAAAGCATTCAGACCATGAGGCAGGTCTAATACCTGTGCAAGGAGAAAAAGTAGGGAAAATTGAGGAGCCAAAGATTCAGACTGCAGCATACTTCTGATAACATTAACCACTGGCTCCTGAGGGAAATGTCTGAGGAAACGTTGCCTGTTCAGAGAACCTTGTACTAAGCAAGTATCTTGATTCTAGGGTTCTGGACGCACACTATACTCACTGTCTGAGAGCAGCCTGGAATGCCTCATGGATGAAAAGGTACAGTAACTGGAGAGTTTCAATCAGTTTTACTCTCTTATCCTGCATATGAAAACACTGCATGCAAAAGAGAGAAAAATTGCCTTATTAAGATACATAGTAACTGCTTAAAAACACTTGGAAGAAATATAAAGTCTACAAAGAAACTTAATACAGTGTTTGAAGAACATATTTTAATTCAGTGGGAACTGGATTATTTGTGTAATAAAAGTTGTTGATGAGATTATTTAATCATCTGCTAGAAGAAAAGTCGGAATTTTACTTTATTTACTCATTGAAGAATAAATGTCAATCAAGTAAGTATCTAAATGAGAAGAAAAGTAGTAAATATACCATAAGAATAATAGTAAAAATTTGAAGTGCTAAAGATCTTCCCAAACAAAGAAGGTAATTCAGAATCTATAAAGTAAAAGGTGGATATATATTTATGTAGACTTTTTTTTGTATGGCAAAGGATACCATAAATATCTTAAGACAAATAACAACTAAATATGTATATCATCATAAATTATACAGTTATTACTGCCTATAAATATGTCCTGTAAATTAATTTAAAAGACAAATATCAGATAAATGACAGTTGTCGCAGATATCATTAGTCACCATCAAATATTCACCAAGTATAGCTCACATATTTCCCAGACTTACTTATAGTTAGATTGAGGCCATAGGACTAGTCATTGTAAGAAGAAGTGATAGTTATATTTTGGAGCTAAGGCTGCCATGAGCTGTGTCTCCTCTATAATTCTTTCTTCTTGGAAGCTTATTGTTTTCATTCTCTTAATGATTAACTGGTTTTAATTTTCAGCGAGTGATGTTTTAAGGATACAGTCTTAGAAAATTTAAAATAAACAGAAAAAAGTATGTAGTTAATTTATTTAATAATGCATTTTCCTTTGCTTTTGGCAAATCTAAATAACATTCCTTGAATTAATCTGAGTAGTCACTGGATGTCACTGTTGCTTTACCACATATGACTGTTTTATTCATAAAGACAATTATTTAAGATATTTTCTAAATAAGCACTGTATTAAAAGAAGCAAATCCACATCATAAGTATCTGTCAATAATGTTTAGGTCAAAGCTGCATAGCATATCAAGAATTTTAAAACATTTAATTTTTTAAATTTACATGCTATACGTTTCTTCCTAGGCTTCTAGATACGCTTCAAAAAGCATTCATTGGGAATATTTTATTTCATTTTATTTTTGAGACGGAGTCTGGCTCTGTCACCCAGGCTGGAGTGCAGTAGTGTGATCTCGGCTCACTGCAAACTCCGCCTCCCGAGTTCACGCCATTCTCCAGCCTCAGCCTCCCGAGTAGCTGAGACTACCGGCGCTGGCTACCACGCCTGGCTAATTTTTGTATTTTTAGTAGAGATGGGGTTTCACCGTGTTAGCCAGAATGGTCCTGATCTCCTGACCTCTTTTTTTTTTTTTTTTTTTTTGAGGCAGAGTCTCGCTCTGTCGCCCGGACTGGAGTGCAGTGGCCGGATCTCAGCTCACTGCAAGCTCCGCCTCCGGGTTTACGCCATTCTCCTGCCTCAGCCTCCCGAGTAGCTGGGACTACAGGCGCCCACCACCTCGCCCGGCTAGTTTTTGTATTTTTAGTAGAGACGGGGTTTCACTGTGTTAGCCAGGATGGTCTCGATCTCCTGACCTTGTGATCCGCCCGTCTCGGCCTCCCAAAGTGCTGGGATTACAGGCGTGAGCCACCGTGCCGGCCTCATTGAGAAAATTTTACAGTATTAAAAAAGCTATTTGAACAATGACTGTTTTTGTCAAAATGGAGAAATAGGTTTTATGTTACATATGGTGCATGAATAACATTTTACAAATTAAAAATTATTTATAACACACAAAACATTTAAAATCATATGTGCATTTATACTCAAATATTGGAAATGTATATACTTAATATAAAATTGGAATAAGTTTATTCTATAGATACCTTTCCACTTCAATCTGATATATTTACTGAAAATTTTATGCTTAAAATATTTTCCCTTAGGCAAAAAAAAGTTCGAAGGAAAGTAGTTTATCACAACTACCATATAACTGCAAGAGAGTATAACTACCAGTTGAAACTGTGTATACAGATCAGCTTATTTTGCAAAGTGCTTTATGCAAAAACTGTTTCTACACTTGTGCTTCCATGCTTTGAACAGGCCCCACCCACCACCTCATTGTCTGGCTAAACTCTTCTCACCTTAATATCCTTTCTTCAGGGACTGCTGTACTGAAATTTATTAGTTACATCACCTTAGAACATTACTTTTTACTCTTTTTTTTTTTTTCATTTACCATCCAGGTCATTACCAGTTGAATGTCTACTTACACTACTGGACTGTAAACTTCCTGAAGGTGGCACAGTATCTGCTTTATTGATTGCTTATATCCAATAGCACATAAAAATTATACATAAACGTGTTAAACAGTAAAACTTTTGGGAAGCAATAACCCGTTTAGCACTGTATAAAAAAAGTTTCACTAAATGTGATTTATGAACATGAAAATATTACTACAGTTTGGAAGGGAGAGATTGGAATAAAGTTCTAAATCTAAAATAGATTACATTTGTCAAATAGGCTTTCAACTATTCCCTGATTGAAGAACATGTGAATACATATGGAGAGACTTTCAAAATTCACATCTTTTCGAACAGCATTTTCTACTGTGTTCTACTTTGGGTCATAGATCTACATTTACCGTCATTGAGAAAACAGTGATAAAACATTGTTTACATATGCCAATGATCAATGTAAATATGATTTTAATGTAAAATTTTATATTCTAAATATTCTATTTTATTTTGCCTTTGAAAATTTCCTGGATTTCAGGCAAAAGTTGTTCCAGGCTTATCTTGTATCTCAGCCCTAGAAACAGCCATTTTTTTCCACATTGCCACATTCCTTAAATTGGAATACTGTATTTAAAGTAAATGTATTGTTTCCTTGTCTTCTCAATGTAAAGATCTAGGGACAATGTACTTTTTTATATATACATGAACATATGCAACTATATTATTTATGCATCTATCTGTCTAACATCTTAAAAATCAGAGGATAGCACCAATATCTCTAATTCCAAATCAATACCACAGGGTTCATTTTAGTTTTTTAGTAGACTGACAGTATTAAACTGTAACACAAAGGATAAAATAAATGTATGAAAATACATACTAACATAGACAAATGATAGAATAGATAGATCATGCCAGAGAAATGACAAAACTTTCTTACCAAAGAACAATATTCAAATAGTAAATGTAGACAGAATGAGAGAAATATAAATTTACCATAGCAGTACAAGTGTGTGAAACTTTAAAGAGAAACAGCATATCTGCAAGTGCTCAAAATATTTCCTTGAAAATATGTATTACTTAGGTGATTTTTAACACATGTCCACAAATTATTTGACATCCCTCTCACAAGGAGATGATACTTAATTCCGTTCCATGTGTGCTGGAGAATCTGTCAGACATCGCTTAACCAAGTGATGAAACTTAATATCACCAGTAGTAAATCCTGTCAACATCATTCATATACTCCTTGATATGTGGTGAGAAAGCCGCTTTACCTTTCTGGTATTTTTCATAAAATCCATAACTCAAGTCTAATCAAGAGCAAACACCAGACAAAGTCAAACGAAGGAGTGATGTACAAAATAGCTTACCAGTACTCTTCAAATGAGTCAAAGTCATGAAAGAAAAGAGAAGACTGAAAAACTATCACGGTTTTGAGGAGACTAAAGAGCATTGTAACTAAATGCCATCTGGTATCCTGGATTGGACTATGGAATAGAAAAAGGACATTAGTGGAAAAACTAGTAACATTTAAATAAAGTCTATAGTTAAATAGCATTATGGTTATTGAGGTTAATTTATTAGTTTTGTTAAAGATATCATCATTATGTAAATATTAACATTAGGGAAAACTGAGTGAAGAGTATGTGAAAACATTCTGTTCTGTATCTGAATCTCCATTGGAAATATTTCAATTTCAAAATATTTGTAAGCAAGATATGATCATTCCTGTTACATATCTATTCCTAAATCTGATATGAACAGCACTTCTAGTGTGTTATATTAGTTACTAATATTAGAATATTAAGAGACATTTGTTATGAATTAGCTTTTTAATGTTTTTATTAAAAGGAGATAAATTTTACATTATTTATGCAATACTATGCAAGGGAAAGGGGTATTCTATGGAAGATTTAGTTATGAAATGAGCAATTTCTTGAATACTAAAGATAGAACAAAATTGTGCTTATCTTCAGAAATAGGTTATTCATATGAATAATGGGTTTTGGCTTTAAAACTCAGAAAGCTGTAGAATAAAATTAGTATAGATTTTCAATCTCAAATGCCCTATGACATAATAGTTAACTAGTGAATATGACACTGTGTTGCAAATAAGAGATGTAAGGATACCTGATTTAAAATATATCAAAACAGAGTTTGTTTATGTGCCCTCAGAAAATAGCAATGTCATCTTCCAAATTGGCTTTACTTCCTTCAGAGTCCAGTCTAACTCTTATTCTTTTGATTTTTTCATCAAAAGCAATGAAGATCTGAAAATACACTCAATATCCTCTGCTAGGATTCTTCAAATTTGGCATTAAAAGCTTAAGAGAGAGAGTATGAATTTTTGAGTTTGACAGATCTGGGTTTTAATACTGCCTTAACAACTCTGGGACCTCTGGCAAGTTACATAAACTCACTAGGACTGAGATTTCCATCTATAAAGTGAAAACACAATATCAGGTTTGATGTCTAGCTTTAACATTCACCAGCTGTGTGAGTTTGGTAAAACCATCTCAACACTGTGTGACTCATTTCTTCTCTGTACAATGGTGAGAATGATAGAACTTCCTTCCCTAGGCACTTTACCGAAGTGGCTAATAAAGGAAACCTCCAAGGTCTTAGATCTAATTGTATATTTTTAATTTTATATTGTTTTCAATAAAAAAGACTCCCAATTAAAAACTCACAGGAAGTCTGTATCTTCTGCCTACTTCTTTGGAAAGTTTTAATATTATTATGTTTCATAATGACTACTATCTTTCAGGATTAGGTGGGTGACATTATGTATTGTGTCTAAATCAAAGTAGCTGCTTAATTAAAGGTAGTTTTAATAATAATGTTAGCATTTATTATTATTGATATTCTATAAAGACAAAGTCATGTCATCAACCTTGATTGTATAGTGTTTCTATGTGCAATTGATAATTCTCAAATTATTTACTCAAAGAAGGTTTCTATACCAGTTAATTCTCATTTGCAAAAGTATCTTTTTAACATACAGATATACTTTTTTTGGTTAATAAAAATAAAAATAGTAATCTTTACTGTCATTATAGCTAGCACTTATTGAGTGCCTACTCAATGCCAAGCATTGAATAATTGCTACCTGTAATAACAGTAGAAAATAAAGTAACAGGCCAGGCACGGTTGCTCACAACTGTAATCCCAGCACTTTGGGTGGCCAAGGTGGGCAGATCACGAGGTCAAGAGATTGAGACCATCCTGACCAGCACAGTTAAATCCCATCTCTACTAAAAATACAAAAATTAGCTAGGCGTGGTGGCTACTCAGGAGGCTGAGGCAGGAGAATCACTTGAACACGGGTGGTGGAGGGTGCAGTGAGCCAAGATTGCGCCACTGCACTCCAGCCTGGCGACAGAGTGAGACTACATCTCAAAATTAATTAATTAAGTAATTAATTAATTAAAATAAATTAACAGTAAGTAGTCCATACTGACTACTTCTGAAATTATATACTTTTCAAATTTTCATGATGACTAATGAAGTAACATGACAGTGTAACAGGGAATGGGTAAATTAAGAAATGTGACCAAAGTTCTGTAGCTTGAAGAGGCAAAGTTAGGATGTGAATGCAAGTCTATCTGATTGTTGAGTTTATATTATTAAAACACTACTCCATAATAGCTCTTCATGTTCACAGAAACCCTAAACTTATAGCCACATCAGACAGAAGAAGTAATGTACCTTCGTTCTGAAATATTGATCACCTTTACTATTTAGTTTTCTCGGCATTCATTTCTCCCTTCCTTGGAAACCCTGACTTCCTTTTCAGTGTGACTTCCTTTTCACTTTGAGTAATCATAGTGGGGCTACCAATCAAGACATCCTGCGCTCCTCAAAGTTTCTTTTAGAACTTTGTAAAACGGTGAGAAGGTTCTCATGAAGAGATTTGTCGGTCCAATTGAATTTGAACCATGTCCTTAAATTTCTAATAAACCATTTTGCCATAAATATTAGATTTTCAAACCTAAAAATTAGACATTTGATAGTCAGAAAGCAAGTCTTTATAACATCTTTCATTGTATGTGAATAATAATATTATAAAAGACACTATGTAATAATATATTATCTGCGATATAAAAAATAGTGGAAAGTGAGATATATGGCAATTATTTCTGTTAAAATACTGTTTCTTTAAAAAGTTAATGATCTACCTTGAATGAGTGGAAAAATGTGATGTTTTTCTCTTAAGTCAAAAATTATGACACTAAGACTCTAATATAAGTTCCAATTAGAAAGTAAAAGCCATCTGTATTAGTCTGTTTTCACGCTGTTATAAAGATACCACTGGAGACGGGGTAATTTATAAAGGAAAGAGGTTTAATTGACTCACAGTTCCACATGGCTGGGGAGGCCTCAGGAAAGTTACATGGTGGAAGGCGAAGGGTAAGCAAGGACCTTTTTTACATGGCTACGGGAGAGACAAGTGCAAGCAGGCGAAATGTCAGACGCTTTTAATATCATCAGATCTCGTGAGAACCCACTCACTATCACGAGAACAGCATGGGGGAAACCCCTCCCCACAATCCAATCACCTCCCTCCCTTGATACATGGGTATTACAGGTCCCTCCCAGGACACTTGAGGATTACAATTCGAGATGAGATTTGGGTGGGGACAAAGAGCCAGACTATATCACTATCTTTTCTTGAAGTGAAGCCTATCTTCTGTGATGCCACATACTTCACTGAAACAGTGCCATATCTTGGGTCACCACATTAAGATAATAAACTACACCAAAATTATACAGTAATCTCTGACACATGGCATAATCCACCGGAAACATTTAGAATAATAGAGAACATTTCTCTAAGTAATCATAGAGAATTCTTTTGTCATGTCTGGCTGATGTGAATGAGCAGTGAAAAGGCCTTTAACGAAACTGTGTGATGTGTGAGCTTGATAACTGCTGTGATCAAATTCTTTAAATCACTGCAAGGCTTATTTAAAAAGATCCAAATGCTTTTGATTAAAAGAGTCATGCTTCGGCAAATCTGCAAGGAGCATCCAGCTGTGTATCATTTCTCATGGCTCATGGGTTAGTTTCCGGTATCATGTGTAAAAGATTTAGATAAGAAAATTCAATTAAAAAAGGGAATTTTGGTAGCACACAGTGCTGACTTCTGGGGAGATATTAGCGGTTTTTGTATCCCTCCCTTTTTTTACCCTTTACAACATGAATTCATGCAATAATTTTTATCTGCAGAGTATGTTTAGTAAATTGTTTCCTTTCGTGTAAAACAGACACTCCTGCATACCATACTTTTCAGGCCTTAATGATTTAGAGAATGCTCTGAAGTGACTAATAAACAAACTGCTTCTGATAGCAAGCCAGTGGTCAATGTGTCCAACAGTATAGACCTAAAAGGCAAGTAGAGACACCCTACAGATAGCTTTTAAGAAAAAAAGGAAAACCTATTTGATGTATGACTTCAAATATTTTTGAGGCCTCTGAACATTATTCTCTGTTTTTGGTAAACAGCATTTTGGAAATGATTTCAGAGAGATGAATACACTAGACAATGAAAATCAAGTGGAAAATTACAAAGCATCAGTAATGTTTACTTTTAAAATTTCTCTAAAAATAAACTGTAACTTGTATTTGTTTACCTTATTTGTGCTCTTTCTCTACGATGTGTTGAGTATATGAGCCATATGCATAGTGGGCATAAGATTAGTTTTGGTTTGTGTAATAAACTAATGAATCAAATTTACAGGTTATTCATGTTAATATATTTTTGAACATAATGTTATAAAAATATAATACCTTGGCCGGCGCGGTGGCTCAAGCCTGTAATCCCAGCACTTTGGGAGGCCGAGACGGGCGGATCACGAGTCAGGAGATCGAGACCATCCTGGCTAACACGGTGAAACTCCGTCTCTACTAAAGATACAAAAACTAGCCGGGTGAGGTGGCGGGCGCCTGTAGTCCCAGCTACTCGGGAGGCTGAGGCAGGGAATGGCGTAAACCCGGGAGGCGGAGCTGGCAGTGAGCTGAGATGCGGCCACTGCACTCAGTCCGGGCGACAGAGCGAGACTCCGCCTCAAAAAAAAATAAAAAATAAAAAATAAATAAATACCTTAAACAAATATTACATATTTCTATATTAATATGTGTATTAACATCAATATCTATGTTAATATCAACATTATATAAATATTTCTTCAAATATATTTCAGCAAAAAATAATAGATGTTTACAACTGGAAAATAATATTTTGGTTTTAGTAATTTAAGGTTAAGGATTTATTTTTTGAGCCTTAATAAATACCACACAGAAATTACTGAAGACATTTTTGTATTTATGATTCTTTTGTATTATGTATTCTTAGTATCTCCAGTTTTTCTGGTGTCCTACATATAATAGTACTTAGATTTGTGGACAAATATCACATCCTGTTTATCAGAGGTCTGTGAAAAACTCTCTTTATGTCAGTGTTAATCCTTTTCATATAGTAAATGGTCTAAAAAGAAAAACAAAGAATCTTCTAACTCCTTTGAGAGGATAAATATAGCCTAATGTATCACTATGAAAGAGAAGAGATAAGTTCTTCTCTGGAAATCACAGGTATGAAATGAGAAGACTAAGTCAAAAGACTATGTGAAAGATTTGATTTTTACTTAGTAAATTCTCGTCAAATAGTCTTTGTAAGTTATATGATTCAGTTTGATTATTTAATAGTATTGACATTTCCAGGGTTACAAAAGAAATTAGAGTAGTGATTATTTACACAATTGAATAAACAACTAGTTTATCTTTCTAATAATGACTTGTCTAAAATAAACTTCGGTAAATTTATGTCTTGCTAGCTAACAGGCTATCAATGTCTCAAAAATAATATTTTTAAAAAACTAGCTACATTACACGAATTGTTGTTATACAGAAGAACTAACATTTCTGAATATTATGAGGGCCAACAATCAGAAGCTGAATTTGTACACAAGATCTATAACACTTAATCTAAAAGTAATAACTCTCTTATCAGTGAGATCCCTGTAGCTTTCTGATGCAACTTATTGTAATAGGTGGATTATCTCCTGGTTGTGAATTGTGGTAAACATGAATTTAGTATTGCAATTTTTTATGTGTGGGTTCTCTTCCTTCTAGTGTCTCATGTTACTCTTTATTGGAATATGAACTGAAATGGAATATACTGACTAAATCAGGGAGAATAGCTGCTTGAAGCAAAGACTGACTTGCCAAAGTTAATAGCTGTTAACCAAGCATAACAAAGATAACTGAATAGTTCAAGTGATGAGAACAGCAAAAATCAAGGCAATAAAGGGTGAAATTAAAAGTTAAGTGGAGTAGCTAAGATGGACAAAAATGGACTTCTTTTTAAATCACAGAGTAAAACCAATTAAGCTCATCAATTTGTTAACAATTACCACATTCTGCAGACTCTGGTGATGTATTTCAGACTCTTCCCCTAAAATCTGAGGGTACAACTGTGATATTTTTGCATCTGTTCCTGGAGCAAACATCTAAAGCAGAGAACTTACAATATAAAGTATATCACGGTGTTCCCTGTTTTAAGGGAAAGTCAATGCCCACAAAATAACCATAACATCATGAAGGCTTAGCGAGGCCAGGAGGGACACCTACCTCCCTGTACTTAGGTCACACACCCATGGTGTCAGAGGACACAGTTGGAAGAGGAAGTGGTATGGACATAACCGTGAGCATGTGGGAAACAGGTACGGAAGCACTTCTTGCGAGACTTCTGCCGATCAGATACCACAGTCTGCTTCTTATGGGAATTCTGCCATTCATGTTGCAAGTACTTCCACCATAGTAATGAAGTGACTTTAAGTAAACCACTAGTGACTAACGAGAGTAGCAGAGCAGAGTGGTTATAAGCACAATAACTAGATAGGTTTCCTGATTAATTACATTATAAAGACCCATTTTCTCTGTTTTGGAAAATGAGGTTCATAATACTTCTCCCAGGGTTTTGTGTGGGTTAAACAAATTAGATAACAAATGTAATATTCTTTAGTTAGTGTTTGCCACTTGGGGTCATTGTGTAAACACATGTGTGCTTGGAATCCACATGATCTATTTTCTTTGCAGATTGAGTCTGTTCATATGAATACTGAAAGAAGTTCCTGAGAGATTTTGTGAACATATGCATAATGAAGGAAAGCATAAAGGTGCAGAGGTCACAAAAGTGAACACACTTTACCTCTCCTTCCTGTGCCCACTGTTAAGACTTTTGCATGTCAAAGGAAAACAATGATTTAGATCACTGAACCTTTTTGTTTGAGACTTGCATTTCCTTGTATGTTGTTGCTGACACAGCAATCCTTCTGACTTTGCAGTATTGCTCTGCACTACTCTCAGTTAACCACCATCTATCAATGTGATGGTTATTGGTTTGTAACTATTGGCTATTTTACCACTCACTAGTTCTGGACTTGACTCTAATTCCTTTTCCGTCCTTTAACATTCACCGAGCCAAAGGATGGATTCTTTAACATCTTATCACACATTAATGAGTTCTATACCTCCTCATTAATAAGTCAGCACTGATTCCCAGATCAGCAAAGAATTCTAGCTTTGAAATTTATGTATAATGAATGCACATATAATTTAAAAATATTAGATACCAATATTTTTAAAGAAAACAGAATATATATTAGATGTATTGCAAACTATAAAATATGCTTGCAATCAGCTTAAAAAAGAATAGATGAAATTTTAAGAGATTAATTTTAAAGATTATGTGGTACATTTCAGTTTAATGGCTCTCTAGTTATACTTACTAAAATATGAGTAAATTTTATTTCATTATGATATTCAATGACAGTGAACATTAAAATTTCTCTAAAAAATGTTGCTTTTAAATAATAGCAAATAATATTAAATATAAAGATGTACTGAAAAGGCATAATATGTTGTAACAGTAAGGAAGACTGAGTACCTTAGTGAGGGATATGTCATAAAATGAAATGTTAATCAAAATTAAATCTAACAAAAGACCCCTAAACTAAAAAGTACAAAACAATGCTGAAAGAAACCTAAAAGACCTAAGTAAATGGAGATATACACCAAGTTCATGGATTAAAAGTATCAATTCATGCAAAGATAGATCAATTAAAGAGAACAAAGTACACACACATGCACACATTAGCAACTGATACAAAATAAAGATGATAAGGTAATTGAATGGGAAAACTTTCAACAAGTGATGGTGAGGATGTAATAACCGCCTTTCAGAATTGTTGTGATGTATTATTTATCATTACGGTGTAATAAATTATTCCAAAATTTAACAGCTTAAATACAAACATGTATTTTCTCACAAAATTGCTTAGAGTCAGGGGCCCAGGAATGGCTTAGCTGGGTCCTCTGAGTCAGGGTTGCTCACAAATTTAAAGTTATCAGCCCAAGTCACTATCACGTCATTGCTCAACCAGGGCTGGAGAGCCCACTTCCAACATAGCTTGCATGGCTGTTGGAAGGCTTCACACTCCTTGGCTGTTGACTGCAGGCATTAGTTCTTTTCCTTGTTGCGTTTCCATAAAGATGCTCACACATTGCAGCTTGCTTACCCCAGAGGGAATGATGACAGAGAAAGAAGACAAAGAGTGTGTCGGGGCCCAAATGGAAATCTCAGTTTTTAAAATAATCTAATCACAGAAATGGCATACCACCCCTTTCTCTGTACACTATTGGTCACGCAGAACAAACCTAGTACAATGTAGGAGGGTACTGCACACAGGTGTGAATACCAGGAGGTGAGGATCATTAATGATTATCATAAAAGACTGACTATTCCATGAAAATAGAAGAAGTTAAAGGTACAAAGCACTCAGAACAGTTTCTGACAAAGCAGAAACACTATGCGAGCATCATCTATTCCTATTATGACCTATACCAATTATTTTGATATTTTTGACAATAAAGTATCACATTTGAGATAATATTATTACAGTTTATTCCATATTTGTAATTATGATTTTTTTCTTCTTACATCCTTTGTAGGATGATCGGTAGTAAGTTCACTGAAATTGATGTTTCAAATGCAGAGAAATTATTTTAGTATTTAATGTGAAATTTTAGAGTGACATACATGAGTGAATACAGGGACTGTCATTTCAGTGTCAGTGTGAATGCAGGGAACTGCCCTCATAATTACAGGCTGATCCTGACTGCATTATATCCCCTGATGAAAGTCCCTCATTCTAGACTTTGATAAATAATGCCATGTGGCAGTTTCCAGTTTCAGCATCAGCAAATAGAGCCAATGTGCCAGGTGCAAGCTGAGATGATGTTTCAATGCACAACAATTTGGATGCCAATGTTAGTGCTTTGCTTCCTCTGGTTCAGCTCATCTTTCTGATATTGAGCTATTACTGGGTCAGTGCTCTGGTGATATGAGGTCAAAATAAATGAAAGTCATTGTGGGTGATTCTTGCAGTACACATATTTTTGCACAAAAAGTTGTTAACTTTATTGCTGCTTAATATGTTCCTTTTCAAAGTTAGAATCTTGGCCTCTTTGAAATTTCATAGGTCGAGTGGGTGGATTTACAGCATCTGAGAATTATTACGTCAACTTATAAAGTAAGGAAACATAAACTTTAGATTTTCTGAGAAAAATGAGAAGACGTGTTTGCTTCCAGCATAATTTTACAGTTGCCCTGACTCTTTTAAAAAGTGTAGCTCTTTGAAAGAATGCTTTGAAGACAATAAACAGGCTATAGAACACAGCACCCCAGGTCTCTTGCCTCAGACACTACGTTCCTTAAAAGAAAAATGACCCTGCTTCTTGCCTTTTCTTACACGTAAAAAAAGCCTAGGAAGTTTAGCAATTATATGCTCCTGCAAACTATAACTAGACATACTCTTACACCCAAGCTCTGATATAATTTGCGTGTACTGAATCTTCACCGCCTGAATAAAAACTATGAGCTCAAATGCTGCGTCAGAGCTGACAGAAATTCTCTCAAAGACTCTCCGAGGTTATAATCCTCAGTAAGCTGGAATAAAACTAACTTTAATTGTTTAAAACCCTGATTTTTCTTTAGTGGAACATTTAACTAGTCTTTGTTTTTGTGTTGCTGTAAAGGAATACCTGAGGCTGGGTAATTTACCAAGAAAAGAGGTTTATTTAACTCGTTCTGCATCTGGTAAGGACATCAGGCCCTTTGACTCATGGCAGGAGAGGCATGGGGGCCAGTGTGTGCAGAGATCACATGGTGAGAGAGGAAGCAAGAGTGAGAGGGGAGATGCCAGGCTCCTTTTCACAATCACCTCTTAGGAGAACTAGAAGAGCAATTCATTACTGTGAGGGTGGTACCAGCCCATTCATGAGGGATCTTCCTCCACAACCAGAATACCTCTCATTAGGCACTACCTCCAATACTACTGAAAACCAAATTTTAATACAAGACTTGGTGAGGCTGAACAAACCAGACCAAAACTATAGCAACATCTAATCCAAAGCTATATCAAGTATGTTCCTCAGAACTATAGTTCTATAAGATGTTAGTAGCTGTTACATGATGTCACTGGCATATGTAATTTCTTGACCATTCATATTTATATTTTCACAATAATCTCCCAAATACTTTTCAGTAAATTACCTTTTTCCCAGGGTGCATTTGAAAACAGAGGCTGACACAAACTTTCAAGCTAAAATTTTGTTGATGAATATCATTCAAAGGAAGAAAACACAGAAGGAAAGGAAATGAGGTAGAGAAGAAGGAAGAGCAAATACAAGATAATGATTCCCAACCTACAAGAAAACCAAGATGTTGACTCTGTCATGCAGAATACCTCTAGAGAGGCAGTTTAAAACCACTGCTCTTTGAATTGTCCTAGTTCCTATCTCTCATTAGCCAGTCCTTCCTGCACAACATTAAATCATCCACTCTTTAGAATGGTGTTGACCGCCGGGCGTGGTGGCTCAAGCCTGTAATCCCAGCACTTTGGGAGGCCGAGACGGGCGGATCACGAGGTCAGGAGATCGAGACCCTCCTGGCTAACATGGTGAAACCCCGTCTCTACTAAAAAATACAAAAAACTAGCCGGGCAAGGTGGCGGGCGCCTGTAGTCCCAGCTACCTGGAAGGCTGAGGCAGGAGAATGGCGTAAACCCGGGAGGTGGAGCTTGCAGTGAGCTGAGATCCGGCCACTGCACTCCAGCCTGGGCGACAGAGCCAGACTCCGTCTCAAAAAAAAAAAAAAAAAAAAAAAAGAATGGTGTTGACCATCTTCTCTTGACAGCATCTGGGGGAAGACAAAGCTGCCCCTGGTATGGTCTTCTTGACACTGAAGTTTCTGTGACTCCCAGAATGAAGCTTTTAATGGAGATCATGGAAGCCCACTCCTCACCCGAGCATAGGCTGAGACTACTGTCTGTGTTATGAGACTGTGGCTTTGTGACTGAGAACTACTACAAGAGCCTGCTGACTGGCAAATTAGTCCATCAGGAGAAGCCTGGAAGGCAGGAAGTGCTGAGCTAAGTTTGTGGAAGGTATAAACCAGGTCCAACACATAACATGTGTATATATATATGAGAGGTATTGAGGGGAGAAAAAGGGGACTTCTACTGAAGTTAAAGGGACTTAATCAATCATCTCTTAGGCCACATTCAACCAGTAATAGTAAAATAAATTTGGTGCTTGTCCATCTAGCAGAACTTGGCAAAGAAGTTTTCAACAACTAAGTTTGCAACCCTTGACTTCTCATGCACTTGAGGATATTAAAAACTATTCAGTTGAAGTGTTTTTTAAGATAGAGCTATAAATTTGTTGTGAGGGGATCATGCCTTCCCCTTACCTCAAATGTAATAATAAAGACTTAAACAAGGCCACTTGGGGAATTTTAGAGGTGTTACTAAAGTTTGAACATTTGGTGGACACATGAACTAGTGTTTCCTCACTTGGAAAATGCAAAAGGTTTTCTGTGACAACAAAGTCATGATCTGCGCTGGTTTGGTAAAGGGTGTGAAAGCACTAGTCCAAGGGCTGGATTTACCACTAGGTAATCGGACCAATGGTTTCCAACCAGCCTATGTCTGCCCGACTGATTATACCACCAAAGAGGCACAGAAGTACTGCTGGGGATTTCTGCTTTGAGTTCTCCCAAAGCTAAAGTCCTTGTACATATTTTCATGGTTCAAGCTGAAGACAGAGTAAGTTTAGTGTGTGTGTGTATGTGTGTGTGAATATATATATATCTCGATAAAGTCCCTGGGGAACTTGCTGATGGGATGCTGGTTGGAACCCAATGCTTGCCTGCATTCTCCTTCTCTTGTTGCAGTGTATCATTTGCCTTTAAACAAAAGCCTAGATGAGTATGTACTGTGGAGTGTGGTGAGTTTTGAAAAGACTTTCGGATATCTGAATTTGGGAAATCTTTACATTATATATTGGGAAATTGAATTAAA
This sequence comes from Trachypithecus francoisi, assembly GCF_009764315.1. Taxonomy (NCBI): domain Eukaryota; kingdom Metazoa; phylum Chordata; class Mammalia; order Primates; family Cercopithecidae; genus Trachypithecus; species Trachypithecus francoisi. The sequence continues at coordinate 54,140,777 of NW_022681458.1, read as the reverse complement.
ACCCTCTCAGGATATTATCCTTATGAAAGAGAATTGGCCTGAAGACTTAGACTTCATTAATGAGAGATAAATTATGTTTTCTTAGTCATTCAGCAAATATAGAACATAAATGCAGAAATATAAGTGAGATGAAAAATTACAGCTAGTACAAAAATAAGTATTTTGTTAGTACAAAAATTTTGTGCTGGTATTGGATATTTCAGCTGTCTGATTCCATATAAGTCCTAAACACTGGGTATTACAAATGTTTGGAGTTTGTAAGTGACTTTTGATTGTCTATCTGATTATATGATGTTGCAAGGAAAATAATTACTGACAAGCAAGAATGATATTTTGTCATAAGACAGTCTTGACCATTGATTGGTCAGAGGCTTGAGTGTGCTATAAAAGTTAACTTTAGCAGATCTGGAATTAGCCTTGGCTTTCTTACTGAAATAAGAAACACACATGTATGGTACTGACCTCTGGTCAAGGTATTAAATATGTTAATTAATAGGGTTGCTTTTTGACCAGGAGTCTGAGGACATATAGGGTAGTTTGTCCTAGCTTGTCAGCATTGCTAACTGATTACAAAGAAATTGATTAATGATTTGAGCTTGGGCTCAGTGAGATCCTTGAAACACTCTGCTTTTGAATCTGGCTACTTAGCAGGAATATGCCTAAGTACCCAGCACTTTCTGAACATATATGGGGCTTTTTAGTTTGGAGGTGTTCTATGCACAACTTCTTTCTATCGTTTAATGATGATTTCCTTTTGCTATTATGCTCTACTTAGATGAAACATACACCTAGCATGTATCATAGTAATTTCTTCAGGCCAAACTTCTAGCAATTTGGACCTCCTTCTGTTGCCTTTTCCAATCCTGTGGATCTAATCCTGAGATCTTAACCTCTACTAGAATTGCCCTTTCTATGAAGAACAAAATTATATTTCTCATAAAACTAACAAGAATAGAAAACAAAACAAAATCTTTTCTCTTCTAAGTCCGTTACTGTACAACTAAAAGAATTTCTTAAAGTATTTAGAATTAATCACCTTTGCTATATTAATGTCCTAAATCAGAACCTACACGTTTCTGGTTGAGCTAAGGTAATTTGTAATTTTGGATTATATTACCTTAGAACTGGAAGAAACAGTTGTATTGCTATTTCCTAAGACATTATTGTTCCATTCTGTAACTTCAACTCCTATAGTGAATTGATACTATATGTATTCAAAAATGGTATCTTTGGATTACCATAATGATGAGAAAAGAATGATTTCACAAAGCTTCATGAAAAAGTTCTAACAATTGTTTATCTTAGTAGTAAATTCAATAGGTAAATCATATTTAGTGTTGTCAAATTGGCTTAAATATTTTACATTTAACTTTGTTCTAACATCTGATTTATAACTTAATTATGTCCATGCAAATCTATATCTAGTCTCATATTATATAAAAGGAATCCTAAAATTATACCCATTTTCAAAATATATTGAATTTAAATTAATCACAGTAAGTATACATAAGAGTAAGAATATCTAAAAATAATTTTGTGAGTAAATTAATGTAAATTTATTCAGAACAAAAGAAAGTTGTTTAAGCCAGTATAGTAGCTCATGCCTGTAATCCCAGCACTTTGGGAGGCTCCGTGATAGGCGAATCACTTGAGGCCAGGAGTTCCAGACTAGCCTGGGCAACATGGTGAAACCCCATCTCTACTAAAAATATAAAAAATTAGCCAGGCATGGTGGCTTTAATCACACCTTTAATCACTGGAACCCAAGAGGCAGAAGTTTCAATGAGCTGAAATCATGCCACTGCACTCCAGTCTGGGTGACAGAGCAAGGCTCTGTCTCAAAAAAAAAAAAAAGAAAGAAAAAAAAAGAAACAAAAAGAAAAAAAACTGGTTTAAGTGACAGAAATAAATTCAGTATTGAGCAATTAATTGAAAACAGACTTGAAATTAATCCATAAAAATTTATTTCTTTTGATATCATTCTCTGTTTTTAAATTTTAGTAGTCTGATTTAAAAAAAAAAAAGCAAAGTGATAAAATTCTCTTAATAATTGTGTGATTTAAAATACATTGTATTTGATCAAATCTAGAGACAAATTAAATGTAAAAGGCTCTTATGGAACTTTTCAAAGGGAATTGATACAGAGGATGAATATTACAAAATGGTTTAACTTTATGTCATGTTATTCTTAAGAACTAAATTTTTTTTTTGAAATTTTCTTATATTCCTACATTCCTCACGCTATTATAGTGTCTAAATTCTTGTAAAATGAGACTTTTAAGGACAAATTTCTTCGTATTTTTGTTACTTGTTTTTGAAAACTTATTTCAAAGCATATAAATTGTGACTTCATAATTGACATTTAAACTCATTGTATATATAAAGGACATGAAGTACTTACTAAAGACACAGAACAAGAAATGGAAAGAGAATATACAAGTGAGTACAAGTGAAACTAAGATTTTAGAGAAGAAACTTTTTTGAAATTGTAGACAACACAAGAAATGCCTTTTAAAAATAGTAAAATCTAGCTATAATTGAATCTTAAATTATTTTTCCTAAAAACTCCATGTATATTGATGCCTATTGCAAAACCCAATTATTTTGAAATGCATATTGCACAAACAGTTCCGCTTATGCTCTAAAAGAGAAGAAAGTTTTATTGTTTGAACATCACAAACTGAGCTCTGAGGATTAAACATCTATTTCATTCTTCCAGAGAAAGAAGCCCAGACTAACCCCTTCTGGAAAATGCATGTAAACTAAAGGGAGATCCATCCACCCTTCCCAGACAAGCAGAATCCTGAATAGCAATGAACAGATTCCTCTTTTTCCTGGGTACTCTGCCAAAGTGTTTGAGTAAGGAATAATTGCATTTATTTCTCCTCCTCCTCTTTTTTCCTTCTTCTTGTTTTTCCTTTTGTGGTAATTATTATCAGATACGATTAACCATAATTTGACATTATTCTTAATGGCTATTACTGTATTAGGTATATTCTGATCAATTAAGCCATGTGAGTCACAAATTAAAGAACACATCATCACATTAATTTATGTGGTCTGGAGCTGCCAAATCTGCACAGAGGGAAGACTTTGAGGGAAGACTATGAAGATTTGACGATAAGCTGTTGAAAAAGAAGATCATATGTAAACAGTAGGCACAAACAGTTCACCTTGATCTATAGGATAAAGAGTAGAAACTTTCGTCCACTTCAATATGTACTGTCTACTCTCTACAATAATTTGTTGTTTTTATCAAAACCTTCCTTAAGATTCATTATAATCTGATGCCACTTGGATAAAAACCTTGGTATGGTATGCGAGGTACTGAACAAAAAGAGATGGGACTTGGAAGATAGCATCAATTGATGTATTTTATTTTTTATTTTTTATTTTTGTGAGGGAGTCTCACTCTGTCACACAGGCTGGAGTGCAGTAGTGAGATCTCAGCTCACTGCAACCTCTGCCTCCCAGGTTCCAGCAATTCTCCTCTTCAGCCTCTCTTGTAGCTGGTATAACAGGTGCCCGCCATCACACCTAGCTAATTTTTGTATTTTCAGTAGAGAAAGGGTTTCACCATGTTGGCCAGGTTGTTCTCAAACTCCTGACCTAAGTTGATCTACCTGTCTCGGCCTCCCAAAGTGCTGAGATTACAGGTGTGAGCTACTGCACTTGGCCCATGGATTGGCTTTTGGTCCTGTCTGACATATAGTAGTTTATAAATGTAAATTATTTTAAAGCAATTTAATCCCAAATCATTTTCAAAAAATTACACTCTTGGATTAAAAATGAAACAAAAGAAATTTAAAAAACAATTGCTAGTATCATGAAGATGTTTCAAATGAAATCATATATCCATAGTATTTTAAGGTCAAGAATGTTAGATGACCAAGTCTGAAGATATGATAATGACATAGAAAAGGGGAAAAGAAAAATTATAAATGCATTGGTTGTTATTTAGCCACACCCATTTGATTTGCCTATTCAATTCTTTTCTATATTGAAAACTGATTTTTTAAATTTAGTATAAATTTATATTTGGAATGAACAAATTTAGTATAAACCACATGAATTATATAACAATCATTAAATGGACATTGGTATTCCCTCTATTACCAGTTTCTATCTGTGACCATGGTCAAGTCACTTAATTTTCTTACGTGAAAGATTCTCTGTAATTTTAATAAAAATTTTAGTATCATTTCTATAGCAGTGATATGAACATTCATTAAGATGTATATAAAGTCAGTGATTATGACTAGAAACTATTTTAGAGAAATAATTTTTATAAATAAATATGTTACCTAAAGACAACCTCCCAAATTTTCAATTTATAAAAATTTAAATTTTCTATGATGAACTGCATTTATCATCTATATTAATGTGAAGCTGAGAGGCAGTTATTGCAAATAATCCAGAATACTCAGAACATCTTTCCTTGATTGTGAAAAAGACTATAATTGAATTGCTCTTGAAATATAATTGTGATACAAGGCATTTTTCTATATGCATAAGATTGACTAATAGTCCAATCACTTATACTTAGCCATATGGTTATGAGTAGCTTGCAGCTGACTATAGATTTTACACTACAATTAGGAAGGACATACTTTTAAAACCCTCAAGAAGAAATTTTACTCATGATGCATCACATTTTAAATTGTGATATATCCAAATCCATATTTAAGAAAATATTAAGCTTTCATCATGTATCTAAATTCATATTTTAAAAAATAAAGCTTTTGTCACATAAATATTACATGCAGTACCCTTCAACCTGTCTAATCACCAGAAGGATAAGGTATTACTAAAAAAGGGATGATGGGGCGAAATTTAAAAAAACAAAGTGCATTTTAATGTGTGATATGGTTTGCCTGTGTCCTCACCCAAATCTCAACTTGAATTGTACTCCCATAATTCCCATGTGTTTTGGGAGGGACCCAGTGAGACATAATTAAATTTTGGGGGGGCGCGGATTCAATCATACTGTTCTCATGGTAGTGAATAAGTCTCACGAGATCTGATGGTTTTATCAGGGATTTCTGCTTTTGTGTCTTCCTCATTCTCTTTGCCCGCTGCCATTCATGTAAGATGGGACTTGCTCCTCCTTGCCTTCTGCCATGATTGTGAGGCTTCCCCAGCCACACGGAATTGTAAGTCCACTTAAACCTCTTTCTTTTGCAGATTGCCCAGTCTCGGGTATGTCTTTAACAGCAGTGTGAAAACCAACTAATGCAGTAAATTGGTACCAGCCGAGTGGGGTGTTGCTGAAAAGATACCCAAAAATGTAAAAGCAACTTTGGAACTGGGTAACAGGCAGAGACTGGAACAGTTTGGAGGGCTCAGAAGAAGACAGGAAAATGTGGGAAAGTTTGGAACTTCCTAGAGACTTGTTGAATGGCTTTGCCCAAATTGTTGATAATGATATGGACAATAAGGTCCAGGCTGAGATGGTCGTAGATGGAGATGAGGAATTTGTTGGGGACTGGAGCAAAGGTAACCCTTGTTATGTTTTAGCAAAGAGACTGGCAGCATTTTGCCCCTGCCCAAGAGATTTGTGGAAATTTGAACTTGAGAGAGATGATTTAGGGTATCTGGTGGAAGAAATTTCTAAGCAGCAAAGCATTCAAGAAGTGACTTGGGTGCTGTTAAAGGCATTCAGTTTTATAAGGGAAACAGAGCACAAAAGTTAGGAAAATTTGCAGCCTAACAATGAGATAGAAAAGAAAATCACATTTTCTGAGGAGAAATTCAGGCCATCTGCAGAAATTTGCATAAAAAATGAGGAACTGAATATTAATACCCAAGATAATGGGAAAAATGTCTCCATTACATGTCAGAGGTCTTCATAACAGCCCCTCCCAACACAGGCCTGAGGCCTAGGAGCAAAAGATGGTTTCATGGTCCAGACCCAGGGTCCCAAGCTATATGCATCCTAGGGACGTGGTGCCCTGTGTCCCAGCCACTCCAGTCATGGTTGAAAGGGGCCAACGTAGAGCTTGGGCCATGGCTTCAGAGGGTACAAGCCGCAAGCCTTGGCAACTTCCACATGGTGTTGAGCCTGTGAGTGCACAGAAGTCAATAATTGAGATTTGGAAACCTCCACCTAGATTTCAGAGGATGTATAGCAATGTCTGGATGTCCAGGCAGAAGTCTGCTGCAGGGGCAAGGCTTTCATGGAGAACCTCTGTTGGGGAAGTGCAGAAGGAAAACGTGGGGTCAGAACCCCCACACAGAGTCCCTACTGGGGCACTGGCTAGCGGAGCTGTGAGAAGAGGGCCGCCATCCTTCAGACCCCAGAATGGTAGATCCACTATCACCTTGCACCGTGTGCCTGGAAAAGCCACAGACACTCAACACCAGCCTGTGAAAAACAGCCAGGAAGGAGGCTATATCCTGCACAGCCACAGGAGCAAAGCTGCCCAAGACCATGGGAACCTACCTCCTGCATCAGCACGACCTGGATGTTAGACATGGAGTCAAAGGAGATCATTTTGGAGCTTTAAGATTTGACTGCCCCACTGGATTTCAGACTTGCATGGGGCCTGTAGCTCCTTTGTTTTAGTCTATTTCTCCCATTTCAAATGTCTGTATTTACCCAATCCCTGTACCCCCACTGTATCCAGGCAGTAACTTACTTGCTTTTGATTTAACAGGCTCATAGGTGGAAGGGACTTGCCTTGTCTCAGATCATACTTCAGACTTTGGACTTTTGTGTTAATGCTGAAATGAGTCAAGACTTTGGGGGACTGTTGAGAAGGCATGATTGGTTTTGAAATGTGAAGATATGAGATTTGGGAAATGTCAGGGGTGGAATGATGTAGTTTGCCTGGGTACCCAACCAAATTTCATCTTGAATTGTACTCTCGTAATTCCCACATGTTGTGTGAGGGATTTGGTGAGAGATAATTGAATCATGGGGGTGGTTTCCCCCATATTGTTCTCATGGTAGTGAATATTCTCACTAGATCTGATGGTTTTATCAGGGGCTTCTGCTTTTGCATCTTCCTCATTCTTTCTTTTCCTGATGCTGTCCATGTAAAATGGAACTTGCTCCTCCTTGACTTCCACCATGATTATGAGACTCCCCAGCCATGTGGAACTGTAAGTCCAATTAAATTTCTTTCTTTTTTAAATTGTCCAGTCATGGGTGTGTCTTTATCAGCAGCAAACTAATACAACATGATTTAAATGTTATAATCCTTAAAGACAGGAATAGGTCCTATTTAAAATATGTGTATATAATATTTATAAACCTTATTAGATATCTATAGGTTCTTCGTCTCCTAAAGGTAGCATTCAACAAACCATTTCAAATGTATTTTGGGAAACAAATACGATGGATTCCCCAGAAAATTGAACCCCTACTTTTGTGCCCAATTTCACATTCATCCTGCTCTTTATCATCACTTCAGCCACACTGGTCTTTTCCATAAGTCAAGCTCTCAAACCCTACAGCATGCAGTAAGCTCTTACCCAGAGGTCTCTCAAACTGTAATGCTCTTCCTTCTTTGTCTGGTTACTCTTCCATGAAATCTTACTCTTGATTAGTTTAATCCTTCTGATTCTCTAATTTGTTTATTCATTTTGACGCCATGATCTTAGTGTTTGACATGACCACTGCTCAAATCTCTCATGATTTGTTTTTCTATATCTGTTGAAAACATGTATTATTTTATACTTAAAATTACCCCTTTAATTTTTGATTAATATATTTACATCAAAAGGAATTGTTCAATTATTATGCAAAAAGAAATTTGATCAAATAAATGAACTTTCCATGAATATGTATTTTTAATAAGTTTTAAAAAATATTACTTAGAGATAAAACACTTTAGGGTATGCTCAGTCTCTTTTTACATATTATACAGTGGAAGAGAATTGTAAATGTCAGACACTCAATAAATATTTAACTAATGTAAATGAAAAATTAAAATTACTTTTAGGTGTTTTGAAGAAGGAAAGATACTTTTTCTAGAATCATAAGAAGACATTTATATTTCTCTATGATTGTCCTAAAAGCACTTTTATTCCAACCTAAAACACCCACATGACTATGGGTAGTAAATAGTAAGCATTTTATAAACATACTCTTAATAAATTAATGACAGTCATTCATCATTAAATGGGAAATTCATGCAATGGTTGTTAAAATAACCAAAACAATTTAATGATAATTATGTCATGTCATTCACACAAAATGCATACTAAAAGGAGAAATGATACCATGTGGAAGTAATTATAACCATGACAATACTGATCCCACTGACCATTCAAAGTTCAATTAACTAAGTTTCTAAATTTTAATACCATTATTATTCTGGTGAATAGTGCGCTTTCATTTCCCACAACATATGCCCAATACTATTGACCAGAAATATTCTCATTTATAATAAAATAAATACATAGAATTCATGTGGGGGAAATATTCTCAGTTAATTGATTTGTGAATAATAGTTTGGTAAAGTCTTGTAAACATCAATATCATTCTCTTAGCATAAAATAATTTAATAATATACAGTGCAATATAATATTTTCCCTCAATTTTAGCAAAAGAATAAAGAAAATTGTAAAGTAAAATCTGCCTTTGATGAAAGATAAGTCAGCATATTAAATGTTAAAACACACAAACATAGTCATTATAATTAAACACACACCTTTAAGGACAGAGTTCATTAAGTTTAAATAGCAAAATCTTTCAGGCACTGTTTATGGTTTTTGATTGAGTCATATCTAATTATATTACTATACCAATACAGATTTATGAACATATATAATAAGTGTAATACATTTTTAGAGCATAAAGCAAGAAATCAAAAAGATTTTTTTAAAAATCCTGCTTAATGTTAAAGGTAAGGGAGTTAAAAAGTAAATACCCGTTGTTTAATTTATACCTCAAAAAGCTGATTCTAAAACACTGATGAATTTGATTCAGTTAAAACCCTGGAAAAGATCATATATGCAAACTCTGACTCTACAGAAGCCAAATTTGAAATCGATAAGTTATAAATAACTAAAAACGTAAAGTAATCTTAACAATAAAGGCCTTCCTGATAACTCTAGGACTTTTTTTTTTTTTCTCAAGGAAATCTTTTATTGAAATATAACATACACAACTATCAATGCTCGTTTGGGGTTTTTCTAGCTTGGCTTTTATGGCTAGAGCTCCTATGATTAAGCTTCTACTTGTCTTTTGGTGAACGGGCATATGTGTTTCTGTAGGCTGTACCCCTAGAAGCTTTTGTAGATATCATTAAATATTTAATGAAGTGCGGCCGGGCGCGGTGGCTCAAGCCTGTAATCCCAGCACTTTGGGAGGCCGAGACGGGCGGATCACGAGGTCAGGAGATCGAGACCATCCTGGCTAATACGGCGAAACCCCGTCTCTACTAAAAAAATACAAAAAACTAGCCGGGCGACGAGGCGGGCGCCTGTAGTCCCAGCTACTCGGGAGGCTGAGACAGGAGAATGGCGTGAATCCGGGAGGCGGAGCTTGCAGTGAGCTGAGAGCTGGCCACTGCACTCCAGCCTGGGCGGCAGAGCAAGACTCCGTCTCAAAAAAAAAAAAAAAAAATTTAATGAAGTGCTTATAGCAGAGTCCCTGTTACTCCAAGTCCTCATTATCAATCACTTGCTATCGTCTGTCTCTTTCTTTTTTTTTTTTTTTTTTTTTTTTGGGACTAAAACTGTAGAGACTGACATTTATTACATTATTTACAACAGACACAGGCATCTGGCATGTTTTGTCTGGTTTGCATATCTGTATTTGCGGCTTGGTAAAAGTGAATAAGTGAACAAATATTTCCAAATAGGAGGACACTTCAGTTTGCTCCTTTGGACTTCTTTCTTCTTTGTGGCATACAAATATGACTTTAGTGCCCTACGCCCAGTGAAAGTCAGGGAATTCAATGAAGAATTGCAGCTCAGTTTTTGGTGTCATCCTTTAGAACAATCGCCAGCTTCTAGAGAAGTTGCATATGCAATAGAGAGTACTCACTACCACCCCTGTCTCCAAACCATTTAGGAACAAAAGTTTAAAGCCTATTAGGCTATAATACGTGCTTACAAACAAAAATTTTTCATAAATAAATTTATTACAACCATCAGAAGTGGGAAACAAATATTGATATATTACTATTATCTAAAACTCATGCGATTAAGGTTTCACCAAATGTCCGAATAATGCCTTTTCCAGCAAAAACTCCAGTTCAGAATCACAAATTAGTTACAGTTTATCATGTTTCTTTAATCTCTCTTGGTCTTGAGTGATTCTTTATCTTTTCTTTCATTATTTTTACATTTTACATGTTTGAAGATCATAAGGCACTTCTACTGTGGAAGGTCCTTCCATCAGTATTTGTCTGATTGTTAGGTTATTTATATTGACAGGAATATTGCAAAGGTGGCACTGTGTTCTTATTGCATCCTATCAGTTGATAAATGATTTTAATTTTTCCTATTACTGATTCTGTTTTAATGAGAACAGGTACTCTTGCCTTATTCTGAGAGTTAGAGGGAAAGCTTTCAACATTTTATCATTATGTATGTCATTTGCTTCAGGAGTTTTGGACCTTCATAATTTGACACCTCTTTAAGATAATAAAATTTTTACTCTACTTATAGCACGCTAAATATTTTTATCATGAAAGGTTTTTGAATTTTTAAAAATATTTATTTTGTATTTATTGAATTCATTGTATGATTCTTCTTCCTTTGATATGGTGAATGATATTGATGAACATTTCAAATGTTTAATGAACTACATTTCCATTACTGAAATAATTCTAAATAGGTTGTGATGTATTGTCCTTGTTTATTTCTGAATTCAGTGTGCTAGCTTTTTGTTTAGAATTTTTCACATCTATTTTTGTGAAAGAGATTGGCCTAAAGTTTTCTTTTACTCTTGTCAAGTTTTGATGTCAAGGTTATGCTCGCCTTATACAACGAATTTGAAAATTTGGCTCGGCATGGTGGCTCATGCTTGTAATCTCAACAATTTCAGAGGCCAAAGTGGGAGGATTGCTTGAGCTCAGGAGTTCTAGACCAGCATGGGCAACACAGTGAGATCCTATCTCTACAAAATATTAAAAAAATTAGCTGGGCATGGTGGCACATGCCTGTGGTCTCCAGCTACTTGGGAGGCTGATGTGGGAGAATCATTTGGGCCCAGGAGGTTGAGGCAGTGAGCTGTGATTGCACCACTCCACTCTCGCTTAGGGAATGGAGCAAGACCCTGTCTCAAATAAATAAATACATAAAAATAAAGAGTTTGAAAATGTTTCCTCTTTTCCTATTATTTGGGAAAATTTGTTTACAATCTGCAGTATTCACTTATAAAGTGAATACGTCCTAGAGTTTTTTGTTAGAGATTTAAAACTACAGATCCAAAGTTCTTAAAATTGTATTTTGTATTGGATAGTCTTCCCTTAGATTCAAAAAAGAAAAAACAAAGGAAAAAGAAAGAAAGATCCTGGGACAATGACTTGGAGGAAGGTAATTTAGTTAGTAAGGTAGCCCACTGAACAGGAGTGAGGGACTAGGGAGATCGAGAGAGACGGAAGAAAGCTGAAACAAATCTACATAATCAAGCTGTTAACCATTCCAAATAGTTGCGGTTTGATCCCCTGGGAGTTGATAGGTTGGCGTGAAGACTGCACCTGAAAGTTGTCTGTCTTAGTCCTGGAAATGATAAATGTTCATTCATTAGTGTCTGTGCACCCATTGGTCAAAGGTTGCCATATGAGATGTTAACTTCCTTATGCTTACACTTCTGAGCTATACATACTTTAAAGCTAAGCTGGTTTCTGCTGTGTCCTAACTATTGTTTTAGATAAAGACAAGGCAAAAAGCAAAGATGAGTGGTGTAGGGGAATCAAGGTGTTATCGCCACATGTTTGGGCACAGATGGTTGTCGTAACAATGATTGTGTAAAGAGGTTAACGCCATGGAGTGAAGCAGGGTACAGGTATTTAAACAGTCAGGAGAGATGCAGTGGATCATGCATGTAATCCCAACACTTTGAGAGGGCCAAGGCAGATGGATCACTTGAGGTCAGGATTTCCAGACCAGCCTGGCCAACATGGTGAAACCCTGCTTCTATTAAAAATACAAGAATTAGCCAGGCCTGGTGGCAGGCACCAGTAATCTTAACTACCCAAGAGGCTGAGATGGCAGAATCACTTGAACCGGGGAAGTGGAGGTTGCAGTGACCCAAGATTGCACCACTGCACTCCAGCCAGGGTGACAGAGTAAGACTCCTTCTCAAAAATAAATAAATAAATAAACAAAGAAATAAAAAGAATTACAAAAATAGATTTTCTATTCTATCTCAAGTCAGTTTTGCTAAAAATACAACAACCACCAAATCCTTAATAATACTGATTTTCTCTGTTGTACTTTATAAGAACATTTCATTAACTTCTGCTTTTACTTTTATTATTGCCTATCTTCTATTTCATAGTGTTTAATTTTTGTTCTTTTTCTAAGCTTTTGACATCAATGATTAGATCTGGTTTTCTGTTTCTCTTCTTTTTCAGCTAGTCAGTAAAGATTATACAATTCCCTTTAATACCACATTAGTGCTGACCCTTCTGTTTTAATATGTTCCATTTTTACAATCATTCATTTCAAAATGCTTTCCATTTTCTACTGAAATTTCCTTATTCACACATAGCTTTCTATTTCAAAGTTCACAATTTAATTTTCAACCTTTTGAATATTTTCTATTAATAGTTATATTTTTGTTTCTAAGTTCAAGTTTAATATCGTTGTGGTAAGAGAGCATATTTTGCATGATTTCATTTAACATTTGTTGAGGTTTGTATTCTAGCCCAGCATTTGGCCAATTCTGGTAAATATTCTGGTGGTCTTGAAAAAAATTGCATTCTACGGTTGTTTGGTGTAATGTTCTGTACATATCTACCAGGTCAGCTGGATTAATTTTATTCCTCAAAAGTGTTATATTCTTAATGAATTGTTGTCTCTTTGCTTCCTCAATTCCAGAAAAAGAAAGAGGTTTTTTTTTTTCACTATTATTTTAGGTTTATATCCTTCTCCTTGTCACCTATGTCAGTTTCTGAAAGGTATATTTAAGACTATATTATTAGGTGCATAAAATATTAAGGCCTTTTTACTGTTATTAAATATTTTTCTTTATTATTATTTTTTATTTAAAGTCAACTAATCTAAAACTCATTTAAATTAATATTATTTAAGTCTACCATAGGGGCTTAGATACAGATATAGATCTTACTGTTTTACAATTAGTCTTCCCTAGTAGCTTCTCAGCAATATAATCTCTAACAGATTACCAAATTCTCTCTCACTCTATCAAAAACATCAGAGCAACCTGTTAATCCTTTGTGAATTTCATAAGTAATTTTAGACTGTATGGGTGTTAGTGGGCCTTACATTTATTAACTTTGAAAACCATCATGAAACATCCACAAATTCTAATATTTACTGAAAGTATTTGCTTGCTTGAAAATTTTTCCCCAATAAGAAATGGAGAAAGTATCTGATATTAATATAGCTATTATCTTTTTGTTGATTGAATATTTAAATACTTTAAAAATATTTTTGCTTTTCATATTCTGGTATAATGTATTTAAGTTGTTTCTCTTGAGAACAAAATATCACTGAATTTTCTTGATCAATCTTTTTCTTTTAACTGAAATATTTATTATACTTGCATTTATTGCACTTACTCATATATTTGTATATAAATTTAACATCTTACATTTTTCGCTGTTTTACTCAACTGACTTATATTCCATTTTATCTTTTTTATTTTATCTTTCTCTTATCTTTTTTGCACCAATTAGCCTTAGATTTCAGCTTTTTCTTTATTATACTGTTTACATTCTTAAACAATTTTTAAAGATTATGCTAGAGATTACATGTCGTATCTCTGATTAGACTCTAATATATAAAGTGGTAATTTTATCACTTATTAAACAAAGCAAATACATAGGAACATTTACTTCAATGTACTTAAATTTAAGATGTATTTTGTGTATTTAACTTTTAACAGTTACTGAGGAATGGAAACATGCCATTCCCCAGTGCATCCTACTTTAATTTTGAGTTTCAAAACTGTGATATAATAAAATATTTTGGAGTTAAACATTTATTAATAGATAACTGGCTCAGATTAGGATACCAGAAGTGGTGTGCTGCCATAACAGATATCTGAAATATGAAGCATTGTCACTGAGACTCAGAGACAAAGAGAAGCTGGAAGGTCCTAAAGAACACGTAGTGAAAAGTTGAATGAAGTGAGAAAATTGTTATCAGTGATATACGATTTGTGACTAGAATCTCCATAGACTTTGTTCTAGTTGGTGTCTACAATGACTATATTGCAAATTCATCAACTGACCCACATGAAACTGAACTTATCAAGTCAGCACGCACAAGGGCTTTGATCAACACATGAAAGCATAACCCAGAATTGTCCGTTATTCCTACGGTAGAATTACTAGTTCACCAACAATCTGTTCAAACTCATAATTATTAACATTGTGTCTTATTTAAACTTATATTTTCATTATTTTTCCTAAATCATTGAGGCTTAATGTGTTATAATGTTTTATAAACATGTAAGTAATGTTTTATAATTAACAAAAACAATGAAAGAGGTTATTGAAATAAATAGTCCCTTAAAATCACTTCTATATATTTCATATTTTAGACATGGGGATTCTGAAAAAAATGGAACCTGAAACTCCTCTCTAAACTAAACATTTTTAAATTATTATTTTGCAAGAATAATTTTTAAACATGAATATTCTGTCTATTTCATAAACATCTACACACTGACATTGGCTCCTTCTTAAGAACTGATTAGACTCGAGTATCATATATGTTAATAAAATAATGAAAACCAAGACAATCACTATACTGTGTCCTCATTGCATTGTGCAAAAGGAGTGTTTTGGCAGATAGGATAAAAACAAAATTACATAAATAATAGTTTTTTTTTTAAAGATGAAGAAGATATTTCCACAAAAGACAAAGCATAATCACAAAACTTTAAGTGGAGAATCTATTAAAAATTTGGAGGGATAGATTGTATTTTTGGTAAAGGATTTAAGCTGTCAAAAATTAGTTATTCTCAGCCATCTGAATACATTTAATATTATTCTGTGCTGAGTAACTGAGTTGTGACACAAATCTTTGACCCGTGTCTTAAGTTTCTCTTGTTTAGTGACAGTGAAGCAGAAACTCTAATTAAACTAATCAAAAGGCAGTTGGAGATGATGAATTTTGTTTACGTGAAAACTAGTGAAGCTGTGCTGGTCAGAAGATAATTCATCATCTAGTAAAAAATTAGTCAAAAGGACAAATTTCTCTGTTGACATCATGCAGAATATCTTTCAATAATTAAAGTTTCCTCCTTCCATTTCTGCAGATTTTCCATTTTCTGCCATCTGTTTAGAGTAGACATAGTGCTGATGTCTAAGCAGCTAATGCACAACATTTTTCACATGTAGATTTCTCTGAGTCATCAAGTGCCTTTAGCCAACAGCATAATGGTTCACTGTTGATATTCAGACATGGAGCTTTAGGAGCAGTTCTCAGAAGAGTATTTGGTTATTTCTGGTAATCATAATTGCTGTTTGTCAAATATTTCCAATACTCTAATCCCCAACCTCCCTACCTTCTAGGCCCATAGTAATATTGCACTGCTGTCTCTTTTGTTTGAAAGTGGCTTGGTTTCTAGTTTAGGTCAATGAGTCATTAGCATTTAATTGTTGAAGTCAGAACTTAGCATGTACTTGCTACAGCAAGAACTCTTAGAGTCTGTATCTTTCCTCTGATATGGGAGCCAATATAACGTGCAAAGGTGACCACTCCATCATCCAAAGTCTCTGAGTGATTGTAATAAACAAAGGCCCCCTGATGGACATAGAACATAAACAAGAAATACATATTTGTTGTTTAAAGCCTCTGAGATGCTGGGGGTTGTTTTGCTACTGCAGTAATTCTCAACTGAAATCCATATCACCTATGACTTTCAAAGTAGATTTCCATTCTTAAGAGTATAGCGCTTTGTTTTGCAGAAATCAGTGATGCATTATTTATTTATTTATATATTGTAAAGTCTCCAAATGGTATATTAGTTTGATGGAGAGATATTTTCTGTCAAAAGCTCTCATTTCAGGTGAATTTACCATCTAAAAAGCACCTATATATCTTCATTCACATACACCAGCTTCTTGTTTCCTTGCACCAAGAAAACATTACATTGTCAAGTGATAGAATTATCACAGTCTTTCCTTAAGTGTGGTTTACCATCAAGAACACCACAATTAATGACTTTGCTTATTAAAAATGTAGATTTCCCCAAAACCTCACTCTGGGTCTATTGAATCTGAATTACCTGAGATTTGTGGCTGTATAGAAAACAAACATTTCCCACAAGTTCTCCAGGTATTTCTAATATATAGCAATATTTGAGAATCACAGCTTCCTGAATACTTTTATACAAAATTTTTCTATTTACTTAGAACGTTAAAGTATCAGCCAATTCATGTAATTTCTAGTATTAAGAGAATGGTGATTGACAAACTTACAAAACTTGAACAGTAAACATTAGTTTAGATGCAAATTGAATGATTAACTTTTTTCACAGCCTTAAAAGCTTGGAACAATTTTTGTGTTTGATTTAGGTTTTGCTTACAAACTAAACTGTTAAACTGTGCTGTGTATCTCTTTGTATCAAAGGCTGAAAAATAGTGGCTGAGTAGAGTTTACATAAAAGTATAATAAAATCTGTTGCAGAATGAAAGGTTTAAGTTGTCTTCATGTGTGAGTTGCCAAATTTTCAAGATAGCACTATCATTTTCTTTGTATGTGAAATATTTTATGTTGCATGTCAACCTTCCATTTACAGAAGTATTTTAAGGGCTATGATGTAATGATATCATCCAAATTGGTGTTGTTCTGCCCTGGAGAAGTCTGAAAAAATTTGTACAAGTCAGGTTAGATTTTATCAAATCAAAATTCTTTCACACATTTCCAAACAGAATCCACATTATTGGCATTCTTGACCTCAATTGCTCTCAAAAGTATTATTATCAACTAGCATGGGAATGAATGACCAGCGAAATTTTATTGGTGGAGAAAATAGATGTTTGTGGTGATAAATTTTTGCAGTTTTGTTAGCATGCCATGATAGACACAGTTATAGTCTATTTACATACATTATATTTTGCCATGCTAGGGAATTTTAAAAGGTACTATTCAATAGTTACATGTCTACCTGAATGAATTTGGAATACGATTCCACATTAATGCCAGTACTTCTATAAATATCCCCCAAATAACTATCCACTTTATGCTAGAGATTACATGTCATATCTCTGATTAGACTCTAATTCATAAAGTGGTAATTTTATCACTTATTAACTTATTAAACAAAGCAAATACATAGGAACATTTACTTCAATGTACTTAAATTTAAGATGTATTTTGTGTATTTAACTTTTAACAGTTACTGAGGAATGGAAACATGCCATTCCCCAGTGCATCCTACTTTAATTTTGAGTTTCAAAACTGTGATATAATAAAATATTTTGGAGTTAAACAAGGGCTTTGCTCAACACAGGAAAGCATAACCCAGAATTGTCCATTATTCCTACGGTAGAATTACTAGTTCACCAACAATCTGTTCAAACTCATAATTATTATTAACATTGTGTCTTATTTAAACTTATATTTTCATTATTTTTCCTAAATCATTGAGGCTTAATGTGTTATAATGTTTTATAAACATGTAAGTAATGTTTTATAATTAACAAAAACAATGAAAGAGGTTATTGAAATAAATAGTCCCTTAAAATCACTTCTATATATTTCATATTTTAGACATGGGGATTCTGAAAATTAAGACAATGCCACAGTGTTGCAAGATATAGCAACAATATGCTTCACGAGATTCTCTCTTCACATTTAAAAGCACTCTTTATTTGCAGCTGCTAATATAAACCTTGATATTTCTAGTACTATTTAAATTGCCTTGTAAGAATGTTATTTTATACTTGTAAATATTTGTTAATTCTAAATGAAATTACCACCATGTGACACAATAAAATGCCTAATTTCTCATGAATAGGAAATCAAAGAAATACTGTGTGTGCAACTAAAAACAAAAAACTGCAATCTAAGGATGTATTTTCACATAAGTGAATTACTATAAATGAGTTGCTAATGAAGTATTCTAGATTTTCCATGAAAGTTCTGAAAAAAAAGTATCTGACTTCTAAAATTGCCTTGCAGGGAGTAATTATTTATATAGAACAAATTCGCTCAATAAAAATAAATGATCTTTGTACGTACAAAAATAGGGCAATGTCAACCAAATAGCAAAGGACATAATTGTGTATATATAAGAAAATTACATTAAGGAACATTGTTCAGCAGGTAATTTATTTTCTGAATATATGTAACTATAGATAAAAAATTAAAATTGCTGCTGTAAAGAAATGCACTATTTTTGAAGGAAAACCTAAAAACATCCAAAATACACTGAAGTACTTGTGCCAAAGGGATGAACTGAGTTCAATAGCATTGAAATTTTATTTCCAGCAAAGCAAGATATTATCTATTCATTATTGTGATCACATTTATATCTTTCTTTGTTCATCACAGGCCTTAAATTATAAATAATTAGAGATCACCAAGAATATACATAAAATAGGCACAGTTAATTATATTAGTTCTGCTATTTGTTAATTTTATGCATTAAACAGACATAACTTAGGTTGCTTTAGAGGGTAGGGCTTTATGTTAAGGATATATGGAGAACAATTAGGAAATCTGGGAAATAATCTTACTGGCATAGTCTGCATTCAAGGATTGCTGGGCATGTTTAAGATGCTGCAAAAACTGAAAATGCAAATCCAACTTGGAAAGCTTTTAAATTTTAAGTATCTTCTTACTATCTTTCCTATATTTTTCCTAATAACTGTATTGATTGCCCCTTCTGTAGTCTGCTTCCTTTTGTATCTGACCTTCTGCTGTCTGTATCAGCATTTGCATTGCTGTACTCCATGTGAGTAACTTCTGCTCAAGAACTACAAAAGCAAAATGGGTGGGCTAGCAAGTCCCTGAGTCTTTGAGCAGAATTCTAATGCTTGCCTAGCCAGCTGCCTTTGGAAACAAATCTGCAATGAAAGCAGCTATATCCAAGCAGGGATGCTTGCAGAGTTCAAAGTGTAAGAAGCTTAACATAGGGAGTGTATACAGAATCTCATGATTTGACCAAAAAATAGCCATGAAATAACATAAATGTCTCCTCTGCCACTGAAAAAGGCAATACCAAGTCCAGGACAACAAATATTGCAAAAATAAATTATCATACAAACATGAACCAAACAAGTGACATGACTATGAAAAATAGTTTTTTGTGTAAGAGAATACTTTTTCCATTGATACTTGTAATGCTCATTTGAAAGATAGAGTGATTTCCTCTCTTTTGTCCAATCATGTTACTTGCTATTTCAATTTATTTTCATTATTATTATCATTCAAAAATTGATTGTGTTTAATTAATACAATGAGTGTCTGTAAGAATTCTCAGATTTCCTCAAGACTTTCCCACAATGAGCAACTCTACCACAGGAAGACTAAATATAAGTAAGACAGCACAAAATTCAGACAAATAGACAACTCTAAATATAAATATCCCTTCAAGTAAAGGGCTTTTCTATAATTAAATATTTTAAATATATTTTTAAAAGCTAAGTGATATTAAAAGTGACAAATGTATTTATTAAAATTATATACAAAATAGATCTATATTTAGAATATTCACTAACATATATTCAAAATATTATATACTGTTTTTGGCCTTATCACTTTTTATTAAGCTAATTGAAAACATTTTTAAAATTTTGATAAATTAATATTTTCTATATTAATGCTAAGAAAAATATTAACTTATTTTATAGTTTAAAATAAGCTTATTTATTGAAGTAGTAGACAAACATTAGGTCTATGTCCAACTCACTTTAAAGTTACCGTATTACTTCTAGTCATACTAGAGTATGTACAAAAATTGTCCAAATATGTGCAGAGGTTTCCTTGCAGATTGAATATTTGAATATTTATTATGTCTTCTATTGCCCTCAAAAAATTAATGAAATGTCAAATTTCAACTTAAATGAATACCCATCATCCTTAAGGAAAAAGACTATCATAAACAACGCCAGTTCCAGGAATAAAAATGTCAAAGTATTTATCATATAAAACCACTGCAGATGTGATTTAAAATAAAACACTAGTAGCATCTCTGTTCTTCCATTATCATCTGGAGTGAGGATCAAAACTAAAAAGTAAACTTTTTAAATAAAATTAATAGTAAGGTAATTTCTTTATAATTCACATTAATGAGCAAATTATAATCTTAAAATATAGTTCAAAATGTGATAAATTCCTTAGACTTCTATCTACCAAATATGTTACATTTTCATTGCTCTTTTCATTCAAAAGGAATTCTTGAATTTAGACAATTAGTCCCATTTGTAAAAACAATAAGTACACTGCTATAAAATAGTATTCAAAATTACAGAAAATATAAATAAATATTGCTACAATTTTGGTTTTTTAAACTTTAAAAGTATAGTTTCATAATATTAAGTTTGATTTTCTTATATGATTACTTACATATCTTAGACAAAGGTTTTTTATTTTAATTCAATGGGTAATGATGCTTTTGATTTTTCTTCCAGCAACCCACAATGTAGTCACAGCCAGCAAGGTATATGCATGTAGTTGCTTTCCTGGGTGTGTAACAATGATCCCTCTACTTCAGCAAGATCTCTCTTCTGTGTTTTTTTTTATTTGTTCTGTGAAAATTTTATGACATTAACTGACAACACTGTTCTAGGAACAAGGGTTTCACAGTGGACATGCCCTCACATTTTAGGGTAGAGATTTAGATAGTGAATAAGCCAACAACCAGACGAGATAATTCCACATCATAATGACTGCTCATAAGACATTTATCTCTTTTGTTGATAAGTCGATGGGGTATTGGGCTACAGATTGAATTTTGTGTTGAGAAGCTACATTAGCTTAGATTGTGCCTTTCTGGGCAGCCAATATTTAATTTAAAACCTGAATTTTGAAAAGAGTCCAGGACAATGAAGACTAGGCACGGGGGAGTATTCCAAAAGAAGAGACAGCAGATACAAAAGTTTAAAGCAGGAATGAACTTCGTAGATATGATATTTTAAAAAGTGGCTTTGAGGCTGGTTTATGGGCAAATCTTAAGAGCTGTGTAAATCTACTGTTAGAAATTATTCACTGCTTGAACACATTATTCTCTGAAACCTTAGCAAACTTGTCAGGACAATGATGGACAAGCAATCAATAAACTGGTCTTCTATAGACATTTTACTCTTCTGCAATATTGCATTCACATGCATGCACATTCTCTCTACTTCTAGACCTCTTAGTTACTAGCATCTCCATTCTCCTGTGTAGATTGTAAATAGTTTGTAAACAGATTGTACATTTTTGTACATACTCTAGTATGACTAGAAGTAATACGGTAACTTTAAAGTGAGTTGGACATAGACCTAATGTAAACAGATTGTAAATCTACACTATTTACAATAGTGTAGCATAACATCGAGGATTCATCTTGTTAGACCTACCTGTTATACAGTACCCTCTGTGAAAAACGGCAACAATGAATGGGAGAGATTAAATTATGTCCAGTTCCTAAATTCACCTGAGAGAGTTGCCACTTCTTTATACTTCTTTTGTTCATTCCTATACCCTTTTCTTTCCTTGCCTGAGTGTCCATGGTCAAATAACTGATTTTAGACTTCCACCGAGATGGTGACGGGGTAGAAAGATAGAGTGCATTTCAAATTTATTACACATTTAAAAAGTAAAACTTCTTAGGAGTCTCCATTAAAAGGTTAGACTGGGAAAGAGAGTTGAGCTATTTGCATAATGAAACATTATAAATT
This sequence comes from Trachypithecus francoisi, assembly GCF_009764315.1. Taxonomy (NCBI): domain Eukaryota; kingdom Metazoa; phylum Chordata; class Mammalia; order Primates; family Cercopithecidae; genus Trachypithecus; species Trachypithecus francoisi. Next base: position 54,118,791 of record NW_022681458.1, on the reverse strand, counting down.
TATTTTGGGGTTCAAACAGATCCTGCTATTTTTGACCCCAATTAACATAACTAATCAAGGACTAATCTACATATCACACTTTATTGACAGTCTTAGTGGCCAGTCAACATCCGTCACTGCCAATCATATTTATTTATGTATTCATTTTTATTTTTAGAGACGAGGTCTCACTCTGTCTCCCAGGCTGTAGTGCAGTGGTGCAACCACAGCTCACTGCAGCCTCAAACTCCTGGGCTCAAGCAGTCCTCCTACCTCAGCCTTCCAAGTAACTGGAAATACAAATGCACACCACCACACCCAGCTAACGCCAATTATGTTTCTTTGGCTTTCAACAGGCCTATAACTTGTTGTTCTGTGTGATGAACCCCATAAGTTGAAACTGTGCTACCAAATATGGATAAATCTGCAGTTGCAATGAGATTAGAAAGTTAAAATATGTTGTTATAATATAGAAGTCTAATATATTCAGAGGCAATATTAAATTTTATAAAACATGGAATTTTTAATAAGTAACACCTACATATTTATTCACATATATACATATATTATTTCATGAGAAAATATAGGTATTTAGGATTTAAACAGTAAATTATGCATTTGATTTCTTTGTTAGTCCATTCAGATAATTCAAGAGACTTACTTTATATGAGAATTAAATAAGCAATTAAATGACAGCCTACTATAACCTTTAAGAGAGCTTAACATAATTGGCTTTATAAAAGATTAACATATACAATTAAAATGTTTCTTTCATACATGCAAAAAATTAAAATATCTATTACAATATGTTTTCTGTTCAGAATTTTAAAGGACAAAAACTATGGGGAAAACTGAAACTACTGAGACCTAGTAATGGGCAGACACACATATAACATCATAAATAATGAAAATGGCATTTCAAATCAAGGGGTAAAGTATGGACTATGTAATAAGTGATGTAGAGTGAGGCTCACTCCTGGTCAAGCCGTTAGGTGGCTGAGATTCAATGACTGATCAAGGCCAACACCAGACAACACTGATGGCCACTGCAGCATCAGATCTCTCCCACTGGGTGAAGTGAGACTGGGATCTGCAACACAGCTCAACTTCTCCCTTTGAACCATCTGGTCTCCTTCTTTGCTATTTTATAGGTGTTGCTCCCTGATAAACAACATCCACCACACAAACCAATACCTCAGAATCTCCTTCCCAGAAATCCCAATCTGTAGCATGCTCATAATCCAGACTTATGCCATAGGAAGAATATTTTCCTACCTAGAGGACAAGAAACATAAGGTCTAATAGGCTTGCATAATTGCAAGTAGCTTGGCCACTTAATGATTAGACATAACCCCATTTTCTATAAGCCAAATGAGACTGTGAACACTGAAAAGACTTAGAGCACTTATTTCTTTGTTCTAAAATGCACTCACTTGTTAACTCCCTTATGAAACTATCTCCAATAGGCAAAATCACCTATAGGAAATGATTTTTGGTAATATGGACTATACTTACATCAAAAGTTTTCATTAGAGTAACTTACATTAAATAATAATCTGAATTTTTCTTGCCAAAATTAACTTACAGAGCAAATGGAAATTGGAAACTTACATATAAAACATTCCTCTTTTCAGTTTTTCTTGACAAGTTAGATCTAACAAGCAGCCTACATTGCTGCTTTGGTGGGAGTGTACTTTTCCGTGGAAAATGTTTTTCTACTCCTCCACAACCATTATCACCCTCTTTCAGTCACATATGAGGTGACCATATATTCCTGCTGGCCTAGTGCCACCCTGTTTTACCCTTGTCACAACATTTCATTCTCAAATACCAACATTTTCATTCTCACTACTGTCCCAATTCAGATAGTAAAGTTCATGGACATGCTACTAATTTACCTTTCTGGCTTTTACTGAAGACATTTAGTTCAAATACCATGAATATGTAATGAGGAAGATTCTCAGTGACTCCCTGAATCACCATTAATGCAATTTTCCTCTGGTAACAGATAATTGACTATAAAAGAACCTTGCTTGAACATGAGTTCAATCGTGAATTTTTTCATAAGATAGATGGTAATAAGAGTTCCTTTATTATCTGTCAAGGGAATTTTCAGCATGTTAGTGTAAAGTTGTTTGTGGCCCTGTCCCCAGTGTGAAAACTAACACACAGAGAGAAGCAAGATGAAGGACCAAGTGAATCCTAACAGGAAATAAAAACCTATATCCATTGCTACTGTCATCCAGGCTTTTTCTAATTATGAGGGCAATGTATGTCATTTTTATTGACCTAAATGGAATTTACATTCTGGTAAGTTGCAAATAAAATGAATCATTCACTTTTATTCCAATAGCTTAGCTTGTTCATTTTTACTTACATATATAAATAGAATTAAAATAAAAATGTATACATATATATTTCAGTGAAATAATTTAATATTTTTTTCTTCTTGGTGTTTTATATTTAATCTTAAGAATAATGATCTATTCCTATATCTAACACTTCATGTTACATCCTCGGACAGAAAGACAGAATTTAAATTTTAAGTGTGAGAGAAACCTTAGAAATCATCTTCTGCAGCTATGTAATTTTATAGAAGTCACAGAAATATTCCATGACATAATTGTTCATACCCAGTCATAATATAGTATTGACTGAATTTTTAAAAATATTAATATACCTTTGGTCTCACTTATTCTTCTGCTCTTATTGTAAACCTTTATTTTGGCAGAGGTGGGCTGAGGGGGCTAGCTGGTGGTGGTTAAGGATAGAAGTGGACGTATTTATTTATTCTTTGAAAGAAGCACTCTGCTTCTCCTTATGGCTTTACAATAATGATAGCTAATTTTTACTGTGTACCATTGTAATGGTGAGACAGACAGATTGGAAGGGCTCCCCGGCAAAACTCCAACCGGCCTGAGCACTGGGTTGGAGCCACAGAAGTTCACACCTGTTTGCAGTCAGGAGGAACCTGGCCCCTCCTCTGCCTGGGTGGAACAGGAAATTCAAGCTACAAGGAGGGAAGCGCACTAGCAGGAACTCTGGCCTTGTGAAGAGTCCCTGTTCCCCCTGTTTTCCCTTTTTACCGAATAAAACCCTGCCTTACTCACTCTTCAGGTCATCTACAAGCCTAAATGTTCATGGCTGTGAGACAAGGACCCTGTCTTTTGGTGAACTAAGGAAATGTCCTGCAACATTTTTGGCAGACAACATAGGACTTGAAAAGTGATGAGTGAAATGGGAACTCAAAACCTCTCATTGTGGCTTCTAAGCTTTTTCATCCTAGTATTTCTGAGGGTAGGGGAAATCATGCCCCCACCTCAGTCACTCCCAGGTGTCTAAAAGGTCGGCCTCAGTCTCCATGGCCTTTCCTTCCTTTTTTGGAATGGACCAGCAAGCAGCGGCTCCCCTCCACTCCCTCATTCCCTGCGGCGCTGGGACACATGGCCCAAGGCACCCCGGGTGGCTGGCTGGCGTTTTCTGCCACGTGCCCTTGAAGTCTCCCCATCCTGGGGCCGGCTCTGTCCCACAGCAATTAAACTTGTCTCCCTGGTGGAGGAACCACTGGCATTAGAATAAGATATTCCTCCCCGGCTATTTTAAAATTGTTTCTTTTCTTCCCTCTTCACCCCATCAGCAGTTAACTTTTATAGTTTTTTTTTTTTTTTCCTTTTAGAAGACTTTTTACTACTCCAGGCCCCCCAACTATCACTTTATACTCGCTGTAAAGTGTTGGTCATGAAAAGAATCTTGTGGGACCTGGGCTTTCTCCTTCCTGTGTCTGTGATGTGTGTAATATCTGTAGAAAAAGCTCTAATTAATTTTGCCTAAGAAAGACAAGTGCTTGGATCAAATACGTTTTTAAAGGGAAGATAAAAACTGTGGTACCTTTTAGTTCATGTGACTTTAATCTCTGAGAAATAAAAACAGCCTTAAAGATTATTGGTAAAATGCAGGTATCCTTAAAATGTAAACAGGTGAACTAAACTATGCAGGACAGGTGCAAGCTTTGCTAAATATTTTACAGTTATAAACTGCTTTCTGGGTTTTGAGAACTATTTGAACTGCTGGCTTTACAATTGGTAAGGCCTAGGGACATAAGGAATTAACCACACTTTTAATTATGCACATAGCACACAATTAAAACAACATACCGGGTGTTACATTAAAGTTAAAAATTGCTAGGAGTTACCATTATAACATTTAATTGAGACTACTGGAAACAGATTTACATGCAAGTTGTGTAAGAAGAGTAAAATGGGCTCACGCCTGTAATCCCAGCACTTTGGGAGACCGAGGCGGGCTGATCACGAGGTCAGGAGATCAAGACCATCCTGGTTAACATGGTGAAACCCCATCTCTACTAAAAATACAGAAGAAAATTAGCCAGGCGTGGTGGCTGGTGCCTGTAATCCTGACTACTCGAGAGGCTGAGGCAGGAGAATGGAGAATGGCGTGAACCCGGGACGCAGAGCTTGCAGTGAGCCAAGATCATGCCACTGCACTCCAGCCTGGGCAACAGAGTGAGACCCTGTCTCAAAAAAAAAAAAAAGTGTAACGTGTGTGTGTGTGTGTGTCTGTGAAAAGTTATACAAAGACATGGAAATGTAAATTTTTGCCTAGGGTTAAAGGGTTGTTTTGAATTAGATAGAATAAAGCTGAAGATTCCATCAAGTGATGGGAGGATTTTGGAAATTAATCTTGCAGAAGAGGTTCTCGATGTGAACACACTGACTAAATTAAAAAATAGTACCATATGGTTTTTCTGTAAATTGATCATTAAAATAAAAGCACAACAAGGTTTTCTTAAGGCACTATTCTTCTCTTTGGCAAAATGTATAAAAGATTATAAAAGATTTTTGCTTCTTTAAAATTTCTGAGTCATCATTTTGGCAAAATAAATAACTTATGGTCATCTAGAATTCTATTTCATAATATCAAGTGTTTTAAACCTTGAACATAAATTTAACAGTCTTCCCAAAATCAAACTTCAGTTTCAAAATTATCTTTCCTGATACCTGGCTTTTTGGATACTTCAGAGGGCCTCTCAAACATCCAGAAAAGAGAGGTAAACAGGATTATTTGACATATTTAGGTACATGGGATTGCCAAAATGATGTTCAATCTTCTTTATGTTACGTTTTTATGAATAATACTAACATATGTCCCAAAATTGTATGGGATTTCTAAAGTTCTAATGTCTAAGTATATGCTGTCAGTCATAATTAAGGTTGTTAAGTTATCGTAAGCTACAGAGATAACCAAACTTCTGTGTAAATTGTGTTTCTAACTGTAACTACCTTGGATTTTTTGTTATTCACAGACAATTGTCCTGTTTTAATCCTTTTCAAAAGATAGTTTATAATAAGCTATACAGCTTTGGTATGTGCTCTCAAATACAGACTTGTGGTAACTTTGGAGATTGTAACATTACAATAAAGGAAAATGTACAAGAACTAAAAGGACTGAACTCAGGAAACTGAAGCAACCTTTTTGATTTTTGCTTGGAATATTGCTGATCCTTGTTTTTCTTTTCAGAGTCAAGGAAACTTATTGTGAACTATTTACAGCCTTTAATAATTGAGTAAGATATATTTTTGTGATCAAGATTTGGAGCATGTTTGTTTCTCTGTGCCTGGTTCCTCTAGAATTGGGAAACTATCCGTGAGTATTCTTAACTTACGGCAATATGGTCTTTTGCATCAGTGCAATAAGAATACATTTTCTTTCGCCAGAGGACACAATTGGAAAAACTGGTAGTTTCACCAAGGCTTTGACTGGAAGTGTGTGCTTCCCTTTAAAGAGTCAATCTTGATTTGTAGAGCTAATAAAAGCCCAGTGGGGAAACTGGCCTCATACCCTTGCCTACACAGTCCCTGTACAGTGTTCCTTACCTGTGGTCAGTAAAGAATGTCATTCTATAACATTGAGTGGAGGCCCAGGAGCTCCACGTTTATGTTGGGACCTTATGAGGAGAGAATCACCCAAGTCACAGGTATTTGAGGATACAAACCCATTCCTGGGTTTGGATTTAAAAGGTGTTATCTGAGATTCCTTGGGGAAACAGAGTTCCATCAAAGGGAATCCAAAAGGCCTATGTAGAAGTAATTATTCTTGTTGTACTTTATGCAAATAATCATGCCAAGTATAAAACTAAAGTCTATTTTGCAAACAACTCAGTCCTATGGTTATTTGATTTTTAACAAAAATAAGGACTGGAGAGAGAGCAATTATACTTTAAAACTTATACATTTGTCATTACATTCTAAACTCATTAGTTGTTGTTAAGTTTTTGCCTATACTTTCAAACTAACCCTACTTGTTCCTGTGAAACAACCAGCAATCTCCAGCTGCAGCTCAAAAGGATTAAGAAAGATGGGTAATGTAAATATCTGGATCAATATTCTAATTCTGAGCAATAATCTTGCAAATCCTGTCAGGTGATAGAAATAAGAAGGATGTCCATCACTTAGAGGTTTTCTTTTTGGGAAAGTAAGACCAAGGGTGCTAACCAAAGGCAAGCACCATGCACCCAAATCCTAGCAAGCGTAACTATAGCCACCAGTTATCTGGGTGTGTCATAAGACATCCTTTTCTCTTGCTTGTTAGAGGAGGACTCAGTTCCATTCAATTCACCTTAGCATTCAGGATTCCATGCAACATTCCACAGACACATTTTTGTCCCAAACTCAATTCCAAGCTTTGGGTCAAAGCCCTAGGAAAGAAAACTGGATATAAGAGATCCAGAGGCAGACAATAATGGAAGTTAGAAGGCACAGCATAGGGGAATGTGGCTGATTCCTGCTGATTAAGCCAAGCCCAAGCTTCCTGTTTCACATATAAAGGCCACATTAGTATCCATGGCATAAATGAGGTCTAGGGAATCCAAGGTTACTGATAGTAGGAGGGAAAAAGACATAGGTTAGAGCAGATAATTCCTATTCTCTAGGCCCTTCCTGCTTCATGGGTGCAAGCTGCTTTGAAACCTGTGGTGGCACCTGCCAAGGTCACCAGGATTTGGAGACGCAAGAATGGAGGAGGGAAAGAGGATGCTCTTCCCTTTCTCTATCAAGTACCACAGGTATCTGCTAGGAAGAGAAGGGAACCAGGTCTGTCCAGAATTGGTTCCTTCCGATGGGTTCTTGGTCTCGCTGACTTCAAGAATGAAGCTGCGGACCCTCGTGGTGAGTGTTACAGTTCTTAAAGATGGCGTGTCTGGAGTTTGTTCCTTCAGATGTTCAGATGTGTTCGGAGTTTCTTCCTTTTGGTAGGTTCGTGGTCTCCCTGACTTCAGGAGTGAAGCTGCAGATCTTTGCAGTGAGTGTTACAGCTCTTAAAGGTGGTGCCTTGGGAGTTGTTCATTCCTCCAGGTGGGTTCATGGTCTTGCTGGTGTCAGGAGTGAAGCTGCAGACTTTTGTGGTGAGCGTTACAGCTCATAAAGGTAGTGGGGACCCAAAGAGTGAGCAGCAGCAAGATTTATTGTGAAGAGCGAAAGCACAAAGCTTCCAAAGCGTGGAAGGGTATTTGAACGGGTTGCTGCTGTTGGCTTGGGTGGCCAGCTTTTATTCCCTTATTTGGCCCCACCCACATCCCGCTAATGGGTCTATTTTACAGAGCACTGACTGGTCCATTTTACAGAGTGCTGATTGGTGTGTTTACAAACCTTTAGCTAGACACAGAGCGCTGATTGGTGCGTTTTTACAGAGAGCTGATTGGTGCATTTACAAACCTTTCGCTAGACAGAAAAGTTCTCCAACTCCCCACTGGACCCAGGAAGGCCAGCTGGCTTCACCTCTCAAAGGGATACCTGTTCCTCTCTTTCTAGATGGGTTGCCATTCATCTTCAGTCTGTATCCTTCTCAAATGCATCCTGAGCCCCTGGGATTCCTTTGACAAATGCCTTCTTTTTTCCTTTCTCCTTCTCTGTACTCTCTTCACAGACAGGTAATTGTGTTTCTGTACTACGGGACACTCCCCTCAGATACATCCTCCAAACTGGAAGAAGTTAATTTCCCAAACCTTAAACTGGTTGTCTTAAGATTGGTCTCAGGGGAAGGGAACCCCGAAGCCCAACATGCTGGCAAGAGGATAAAGTTTTTAAAGATTTTTTTTTTTTTTTTTTTTTTTTTTATTACCAGTAGGGCTTTTGGCCTCCCTCTCTCTGTGCAAACTGTTAAAAGGCCTCAGGATATTTGAGCTGTCCTTACACCTCCCCTTGTTTCATTTTGATGCATATTTTCTAATAACCCGGTTTGTCTCTACTTGGCTTCAGGCCATCAAACTCCAGTCATGCAACCAGAGTCTCTGACATCAGCCCTTTCTGTTGGACACCCTTAGATAAGCCTCTGAGGGAGCTCTGACAGCCGTTTCCCCAAAACAGAGTCCCCTCTCAGCAGGAAGTAGTTAAGATCTTTTCCTTATTCTTCTAAGGGCAGTTAGATGCACTTCTTTAGAGGGGGAAATGAGACAGACAGGTGGCCAGGGGTCCTCAGGAAAACTCCACTTGGCCTGCACACTGGGGTGGAGAAACAGAAGTTCACCCCATTGCAGCCGGGAGGAGGCTTGCACCTTGTCTTCCTGTGTGGAAGCTGGGATTCAAGCTGCAAGGCGGAAAGTGCACCAGCAGGGAGTCTGGCCTTCCAGAGAGTCCCTTTTCCCAGTTTTTTTCCTTTTCACCCAATAAAACCCTGCCTTACTCACCCTTCAAATCGTCTGCAAACCTAAATTTTCATGGTCATGGTACAAGGACCCTGACTTTAGCTGAACTAAGGAAAAGTCCTGCAACAATGACTTGTTTTTTTTTTTTTTCCTTTTTCATATAATCCCTGCGTCAGCTTTATGATATAAGGGATTTATAATCCCTGATTCAGCTTTATGATTAATTTCCCATCCAACAAAGCATTTACTCCAAAGCAGCAACGTGGTGTCCTGTTGTTGGATCTAATTTATGAAGAAAAGCTGGAAATGTGAATTTTTAATGTAAGTTTCCAATTTTTCTATTATTAATTGGTTCAATTTTTTTCTTTTTAATTTTTTTAAAATTTATTTTAAAAATTTATTAAAAAAAAAATTAAAGTAAGTGGCTGGAGGCCTCAGTTGGGAGGTCCTGTCCAGTGAGGAAAAATGGAATCCAGAACCACTTTAAAAAGCATTCTGCTCAAGTTTTGGTAGAGTAGCTGTGCTGTGCTGGGTCCATTTCAGTCCCTGATTGTCTCATACACTCCAAAGCCAAAATGCTGGCACAACTGAGTTACCCAAACTGCAAAGATGGCAGCCAACTCTTCCCTCTGGGAGCCTGTCCCAAAGGGATTTCAGATATCTGTCTGCTGGGTAGCTCAGGCAGCGGTGGCTAGAGGTCCCAGTTTGGAGGTCCTGCCCAGTGAAGAGGAAAGAGATCAGGCACCTGCTTAAAGTCGAGTTTTGGTAGAGCAGTTGTGCTATGCTGGGGGATCTTTTCCACCCTGGATTGGCTCAGACTCTCCAAAGCCTGAAGGCTGGAACAGCTAAGGAACCTGAAGAGCAAATATGGTAGCCCAGCCCTCCCCCTCTGGGAGCTCCTTCTTAGGGAGGTGCAATGCCATTACTGGTAGCTGGCTGGAATTCCAAGCCAGTGGGTCTTATCTTGTGAGGTGCCATGGAAGTGGGACTGGCAGGCTGTTGCTGCTCAGTTCCCTTAATTCAGCCTCTATCCGAGTATTATGTATGGGAGTCTAACCTCCCACTTTGGTGCAGCTGCAGCTGCTTTTGCTGGAAAGCCGGAATATCTAAGTCTTCAGCGTCTCCATGCATGCCTGAGGGGCTGCTCTGCTGAGACTCCACATAGCTGTCTGTCAGACTGAAGATTGAAGGCCCTGGAGGAGTGAGTTCACAAGGAGATCTCCTGACCTAAGGGTTGCCAAGTTCTGTTGGAGAAGCATGGTTTCCTGGGGTTGCTCATTTACTCCTCACTTCCCTGGGCAGGGGAGAATCCCCTAGCTTCCTGTTGTTTCCAGGTGGGCAGTGGTACTGTCTTTGCTTTTCTTCATTCTCTGTGGGTCAAGTTGTTTCCTTGATTAATCCCCTTGTGAATAGCTGGATGTTTCCTTTGAAGGTACTGTATTTACTTGTCCCTTCTATTCCTCTCTGTGAGAGCCATGCACACTAGCTGTTTCTAGTTGGCCATCTTGGCCACTGCTTGAGATTCACTTTTGTAAACTCTTTTAAATATCTTGGAAACTTCTTGTTGAAGAACCTAAAATCAATGAGGTCAAAGTTGAGCCTTGAGATGAGAGACTAACCTCAGATTTGCTTCTGAAGTTTTCTTCTAGACTCCTTTCTTTCTCTCCAGCAAGCACACCATGATGTCCACTGTATGAGCAAGCCAGAATTCTTCTATTTTCTTGTTCCACTTTGTAGGAGATATCTAGTTCCAAGGATATCTCATGATTCAAAACAGCTTTGACTCAATTTTTAACCCAGCCTGTGAGCAGGCAGCTTATTGCCCCAAGTCTAATAAATCAGGCAAAATTATTGACTCTTTCAGTGACCTACTGAAAAAAATATTTACTATCCCAAGTCCTCCTGTCTATCTCTATCCTACATAAATTCTGACAAATTGTATTGTGCATATAAATGTAATTCACAGAGATTTATTTCCTTGTAATGTATTTTGGTCTAAAACACAGGATGATGACACATCCTGTATGAATCAGTTTTGTCCCATCATGCAAGCAGCATGATAACCATATACTCAAATACCTGGAGCTAAGCGTATGTGTGCATGGTGCAGGATAATAAGTGAGTGGAGTCTTAAAGGAAAATGGACCTTGATAACAAAAATAATGGGCCCAAGGTACCTGGTCTCATACTCTGATCTCATCAGTCTCTGACATTATCATAACTAGATATGTCTGGGTGAAGTATTTAATGAAGGAGAAGGGACTTAAAATATGCACAGCCTTTTGGGAAAATTATTTTAATTTTGGAACTCTACATGACAAAGCCTTGGAACACAGTTCTTTTTGCTCTATGTATGATATGGATCGCAGAGCAGAGCATTTCACACTTCATTTAACTTTCACAATTTATCATTCCCAAATAATACATCTAACTGACATGCTATACAATTATTTTTGGAAGAAAAAAGCTAAAGGTCTATGGATGAATGATTGAGGGAAATGGAAGCCAGGTAAACCACACACCCGGATCATTTCATGAGTATTAGAGATAATTGTCATGGTTCTGAGGCCAGGGCCTCAAGATGGAAGAACGAGAATGGGGGATGAAAATATGAGGCTGAAAATGTGACTGTTGAATGACAAATTTGTTCACCATACAGAGTATAATATCATCCATACATTAGCTTTTAAATCATGTCCTCTATATATTTTCAAAGAAATAACTGCTGCCAATTACAAAGGCTATTGGTATTCATTTACATTTAGTCATTGCTCACCTGCTAAGGGCCTAACCCACAGCTGTAAATATAATATGAAAATATTAAAACCACAGTCACTGTTACTATACATGTAAAATACTTACAAATAATTGTATATCTGACCTGCAAGACTTAGTGTTTTAAGACTTTTTTTTATTATTAAGGAATTTTTAATGTTATTATATTTATCTTTATATTTTTAGTTTATTCTATGTTCATATTAATATAAATATTTAAAACTTAGTTTCTATTCATTTGTTCATAGACATATGCCATCTATTTTTTTCAGCTTTTAAGATCTATGTCTAACATTTAAATATTAAATAGTTTTATCTCCATTTTAAAAAAAGCTAGTGTTGAATTACATATAGAGTTTGAGAAACTGTATCTTCCTCATGAAAGAACTTTTGTAGAAGTAAATGTATATTAAGTACATAATATTAAGTAGAAGAAGAAAGATGATGCCTGGTGTGCTCAGAGATGCTCAACCTTTGACCCCCTAGTTCTTGGCCTCAGCAAAGAGTCCAGTGTTCAAACTGAAAGCAGAAACAACTAGACAACTAGACTTTAAAGGGTGATAAAGCCTTGGCCAAAGGGCATTTCAGAGGCTATAGGTGATGAGGAGATGAACAAAGGCTGATGGATCTCTCTGACTTTCGCTGTGATGAAAATTCCAAGGAATTTTTCACCATTGTTATCATAGGTGGTCAAGATTTTAAAGTATCTGTTTTTAATGTTTCTAACTTAAATTATAAAAAGGTATGGAAAATGTTTTCTTTCATATTTCTAAGCAGAAACAGGCTTTTAGAAATACTCTGAGTTTAAAAATGCATAAGCAAACTCATGGATCAAGGTATCCAAAGGAAAGTTAAATTTTCTCAATAATTTTCTAAAATCTGGATACTTTATATTTTTACTTACTTATTTTTTTTGTTGGTAACCAGCATCAGCTCTTTTCTACCAGAAGCAGATCTTTGTGAAGAATATTAGAACAGGGATGATAACCTTGGAGTAGCCATTGGCATTCTCAAATCATATTACTAAGCATCCAAAATATAGTGTATTCATTACTCAAGGTCAGCTGCACACATGAATGTGGTATTATTCCTTACTCAGACTTTTACATTGCATTTACAAATGTTGTCAATAAGCTAAAGTAAGCTTTATTTCTAGACAGATGAATAAATAAAGGAATTCATTACCTTTAATTTGGAGAGTTAACCTAGTTATATATGAGATAGTTGTATGCACTGTCATTCCAAACAACTTAAAAGAAATTAGGGAACAGCTGACTGGGGAGCTTTAGAAGCTAGTGGGGAGTAAAAGAATGAAAAACAAAGAATAAACAATAGCCACATGGTAAAGGGTATCGCAAATCCTTACTACAACTTTCTAGGATAATTACCTGGTGTACTTTAAAGACGTACACTCTTACTAAAATTATTTACATTTGAAAGATGTCTTGGTACCATAAAGCAAGAAAAATAAACAAAAGGCATAGAGTATAAAAAAGAAAAAGTAGAGAACTTATCATACTTATTCCCAGATTATATGATTATTTAAAATCCATGGAATCTACAAATACAAAACAAATGAAACTAGTAACTGAAATAAGCAAGATCTCAGTATAGAAATTCAATATCATTGTATTTACATATATAAATAACAAATACTTGAAAATAAAAATGAAAAATAATGTTTATAACAGAATAAAAGGATATATGTAACATACGATACACAAAATTCCCACACTAAAATTAGAAACATTACTGAAAGCAGTTTAAAAGACCTGAATAAATGGAGAGGTAGCCTATGTTTCTGAATTGGAGAACTCAATATTGTTATCTCATTTATTCTTCACAAATTAATCACTAGAATCAATGCAATACCAATCAAAACCACATTCAGCTCAACTGTAGAAATAGCCAGGTGATTCTAAATTTTATAAAAATGCAAAGGTCCTAGGATAGCTAAATCCACATTGAAAAATAAGGCAAAATTGGAAGAATAACAACATCTGATTTTAGTACTATAGCATTACAAATTCAAGCAGGGTAATATTAATGTGAGGATAGACAAATACTACAGTGGAGGGAGTAGAGAACCCAGAAACAGAATCACCAATCTGTGTTTGACAAGGACACCAGAAAAATTCAATAGCAAAAATTCAATGAGAAATAGTGCTGAAGGGTACCCTGCCTATGGAGTAGCCATTCTTCTATTTCTTTACTTTCTCTATAAACTTGCTTTTACTTAAAAAAAAGAAAGAAAGAAAGAAAGAAATAGTGTTAGAATAAGTAGATATTACATGAAAAAAATTGAATAAATCTTGAATAACCTACCTCACACCATCCACAAACATTATTTTGTGATGTTTTATATACCTAAATATTACATTTGGACCTATAAAATTTGGAAGAAAATATAAAAGCCTATCCTCATGACTGGAGTAGGCAAAATTATCTTTGAAAGGAAAGGAAATCTCTGAGCATATTAAAAATTAGTTAAGTAGGACTTTATCAAATTAAAACTTATGTTCTTCAGAAGACAACTTTTAGAAAGTGAAGGCATGAATTTGGAGAAGATATTAAATATGTATGTGTGTGTGTGTGTGTGTGTTTGAGAGAGAGATGATTTATATTTAGAATATATAATGAATTCTTCCAACTCTAAAAAGATACCACCAAATAAAAATGTATGAAAAATTGGACACAGATCTCAGAAGAAAAGATATACAAACAGCCCATGTTATAGACATGTCTCATTTTATTATGCTTCACTTGCTGTAATTTGGAGATGCTGCATATTTTACAGTTTGAAGGTTTGTGGCAACCCTGTATCCAGAAAGTCTGTCATCACCATTTTTCCAACAGCATGTGCTCACTTCATGTCTTTGTGTCACATTTTGGTAATTCTCACAATATTTCTAAACTGTCCATTATTGTTGTATCTGTTATAGTGATCAGTGATCTTTGATGTCACTGAGATAATATTTTTGGGGAGCCACATAAGATGGTGAATTTAATTGATAAATGTTATGTGTGTACTGGCCGTTCCACTGTCTTTCTGTCTCCTCAGAACTCACTATTACCTGAGACACAACAATATTAAAATTAGGTCAGCTAATAACCCTACAACGGCCTCTGAGTGGTCAAGTGAAAGGAATAATCTCGCATCTAGCACTTGAAATCAAAAGTTTAAATAATCAAGCTTAGTGAGGAAGGCATGTCAAAAGCCAAGATATACCGAAAACTGAGACTCTTGTATCAGTTAGCCAACTTGTAAAGGCAAATAAAAAGTAATGAAGCAAATTAAAAGTGCTAATTTAGGCCGGGCATGGTGACTTACGCCTGTAATCCTAGCACTTTGGAAGGCCGAGATGGGCGGATCATTTGAGGATGGAAGTTCATGACCAGTCTGGCCATCGTGGTGAAACCACATCTCTACCAAATATACAAAACTTAGCCAGGCATGGTGGCATGAGAATCACTTTAACCAGGGAGGCAGAGGTTGCAGTAAGTTGAGATTGAGCCACTCCACTCCAGCCTGGGGGACAAAGCAAGACTCTGTCTTAAAACAAAACAAAACAAAACACCAACCAACCAAACAAGCAAAAAAGTGAGGGCTGGGCATGGTGACTCACACCTGTAATCCAAGCACTTTGGGAGGCTGAGGCAAGTGGATTACCTGAGGTCAAAAGTTCAAGACCAGCCTGGTCAACATGGTGAATCCCCATCTCTACTAAATATACAAAAATTAGCTGGGCATGGTGGTGGGCACCTGTAATCCCAGCTACGCAGGAGGCTGAGGCAGGATAAACACTTGAACCGGGGAGGCAGAGGCTGCAGTGAGCCAAGACTGGCCATTGCACTCCAGCCTGGGCAACAAGAGTGAAACTTCGTCTCAAAAAAAGGTGATACAGCCATATTGCTGATATGGAGAAATATTTAGTGGTTTGAATGGAAGATCAAGATCAAACAGCCACAACATTCCCTTAAACCAAAACCTAATCTAGAGCAGAGCAACCTAATCCCAAAACCTGATTGAAGCTGAACTCTTCAATTCTATGAAGGCTGAAAAAAATAAGGAAACTGCATAAGAAAAGCTGGAAGATAGCAGACGTTGTTTTGTGAGATTGAAGGAGAGAAGTCATCTCTGTAACATAAAGTACAAAGTGAAGCAATAGGTGCTGAGGCAGAAGGTGCAGCAAATTATCTAGAAGATTTAGCTAAGATACCTAATGAAGGTAGCTACACTAAACAAAATGAATTTTCAATTTGTATACAAAACTGAGGTCTATTGGAAGAAGGTGCCATTTAGGATTTTCGTATCTAGAGAGAAGTCGATGTCTGGCTTCAAAGCTTCAAAGACAAGCTGATGCTCTTGTTAGAAACAAATGCAGCTGGTGACTTTAAGCCCATGTTCATTTTACCATTTTGATAATCCTAAAACCCTTACGAATTATACTAAGTCGACTTTGCCTAAACTTTATAAGTGGAACAACAAAATCTGTATGACATCCCAGCTGTTTACAGCATGGTATGCTGAATTTTGTATGCCTACTATTGAAACCTATTTCTCAGGAAAAAAGATTTCTTATAAATATTACTACTCATTAGCAAGGCACCTGATTACACAAGAGCTCTGATGGCGATGTACAAGGAGATTACTGTTGTTTTCAGGCCTGCTAACATAACATCCTTTCTGTGGCCGATGGGTAAAGAGTAATTTTTTCAAGTCTTATAAGAAATACATTTTGTTAGGCTATAGCTTCCATAGATAGTGATTGCTCTGATGGATCTGTGCAAAGTAAATAGAAAATCTTCTGGAAAAGATTCACCATTCTAGATGTCATTAAGAACATTTGTGATTCATGAAAAGAGGTCCGAATATCAACATTAACATGTTTGGTAGAAGTTGATTCCAAACCTCATGAATGACTGAGGGATTCAAGACTTCAGTGGAGGAAGTGACTGCAGATGTGGTAAAATAGCAAGAAAACTAGAAATGTGAGGTGGAGCCTAAAGATGTGACTGAATTGTTGCCATCTCACATTAAAACTTTAACAGATGAGAAGTTGCTTGGTATACATGATCAAACAAAGTGATTTCTTGAGATAGAATCTACTCCTGGCCGGGCGCGGTGGCTCAAGCCTGTAATCCCAGCACTTTGGGAGGCCGAGTCGGGTGGATCACGAGGTCAGGAGATCGAGACCATCCTGGCTAACACGGTGAAACCCCGTCTCTACTAAAAAATACAAAAAACTAGCCGGGCGAGGTGGTGGGCGCCTGTAGTCCCAGCTGCTCGGGAGGCTGAGGCAGGAGAATGGCGTGAACCCGGGAGGCGGAGCTTGCAGTGAGCCGAGATCCGGCCACTGCACTCCAGCCTGGGCGACAGAGCGAGACTCCGTCTCAAAAAAAAAAAAAAAAAAAAAAAAAAAAAAAAAAAAAAAAAAAAAAAAAATCTACTCCTGTGAAGACGCTGTATACATTATTGAAATGACAACAGAGGATACTTAGAATATTCCACAAACTTAGTGGATAAAGCAGCAACAGGGTTTGAGAGGATTGATACAGATAAATCTTACATGAAAGAAGTAGTCAATCAATGCAGCAAACTTCATTGTTGTCTTATTTTTAGAAATTGCTACAGCCAGCCCAATCTTCAGCCACCACAACCCCGATCAGTTAGTCAGCAGCCATTTATATAGAGGCAAGATTCTCCACCAGCAAAAAGACCATGACTTGCTGAAGGCTCACATGATCATTAGCATATTTTAATTATAAGGTATTTTAAAATTAAGGTAGACACATTGTGTTTTTAGATATAATGCTACTGCATACTTTATGGACTACAGTATATTGCACTGGGAAACCAAAAACTTTCCATGACTTGCTTTATTGCAATAGTTACTTTATACCACTGTTCTGGAACTGAACCTGCAATATCTCCAAGTATGTCTTGGAATAATGGAATAATACATTGTCAGTGAATAGTTATATAAACATATTATATTATATATGTGTATGTATATTTATTTATTTATTTAAGATGAAGTCTTGCTCTGTCACCCAGGCTGGAGTGCAGGGGTACCATCTCGGCTCACTGCAACCTCTGCCTCCTGGGTTCAAGCAATTCTCCTGCCACAGGCTCCCAAGTAGTTGGGACACTCCACCATGCCCAGCTAATTTTTGTATTTTTAGTAGAGACAGGGTTTGGATGATGGCCAGGCTGGTCTCAAACTCCTGACCTCAAGTGATCCTCCAGCCTTGGCCTCCCAAAGTTCTGGGATTACAGGTGTGAGTCACCGTGTCCAGCCAATAAATAGTAATATTTTGAAAGGAATCTTTTTTTTTTTTTTTTCTGAGCAGTAATTCTCAATAGTGGGCTGAAAATATTCAAGAATTTAAAATAACTTTTGAAAGCTAACATTAATAAACATTTTAGTGAATATCTCTGTAAACTAAATTCTAATTTCTCATCGTCATAGTTTAGTTTCACTTCTGAATTTATAAATATGAAATCTGCAGTGTATTTTTCAAAAAAAAGTTTCTCACTGCTTGCAGAGGAAAAACAATACCTAGAAGAATAGAGCAGATTATATAAATAAATTTATATAAAGTCTTAAATCCTAAAAAAAATACAGAACTCTTATCCTTTAAATTAACAAAGAAACACTACTCTTTCAGTTCACGTTAAGTAAAATTATTTTACACCATTGTTTTGCTTTAATTTTATATTGATATTAGTATTCCCAAACTCAATGCCTTTGAAATTAAAGTAATGAAAGTTTAATAGCCAGGCCTGGCGCGGTGGCTCAAGCCTGTAATCCCAGCACTTTGGGAGGCCGAGACGGGCGGATCACGAGGTCAGGAGATCGAGACCATCCTGGCTAACACGGTGAAACTCCGTCTCTACTAAAAATAAATACAAAAAACTAACCGGGCGAGGTGGCGGGCGCCTGTAGTCCCAGCTACTCCGGAGGCTGAGACAGGAGAATGGCGTGAACCCGGGAGGCGGAGCTTGCAGTGAGCTGAGATCCGGCCACTGCGCTCCAGTCTGGGCGACAGAGCGAGACTCCGTCTCAAATGGTAGGAGAAAAATGAATACATAGCCAAAAACCATGATTGTAGCAGCTTAAATGTGCATAATGACATTTAACAAAACATTGATATTCACATTGCTTTCATAGTACACTGAAATTTCAGGTCTTAAATGTTCCTCTTTGTAGTGACTGTCTTATTGTGACATTACAGTTTGTCTTAGTCTAATTCCTTCTTTTGTGCTCTGTGAGATTTAAATTGAAGTCTGAAATATGTGAACAAAACTTTCAAATAAAATCCTTCATTTGAAAATACTAGCATACTGAAAAAAACCTGGCACACACTGACGTATTATATAATACGTGAAGCCTCAATTTGGACTTTTCATTTTACAGTTCGTTTTGAGTATTATGTATTAGCATTTTTTGGATATTACAAAAGCAGATTGTCTACTGTAGCACTTTGATTAAGAATATCCAGAAGCGAAGCTTGTAGTCAGCTCTGTATATATGTCATTTCGTATTCTTTTTGTTACAAAAAGAATTCAAAAATGATGTGCTTATTCATTTAATCTCTTGAATACAAGTTGTAGAATAATTTAACATAGGCATTGTTTAAAACTTCCATTGTAATCTTTTAAAGTTGCTTTACTTTAAAATATTTGTTACTTAGACATAGAAAAAAACATAGAAATAGTATTTTTTTAAACCTGTAAACAACCCCAGTTTCAACAATGGATAGATCACCCAGACAGAAAATCAATATGAAAACAACAAACTTGAACACTATAGACCAAATAGACCTAACAGAGATATACAGAACATTCTATCAACCACAGCAGAATACACATTCTTTTCAAGTGCACGTGGTACATTCGAACATTCAACAGGATGGATCACATGATAGGTGCCAAAATTTAAGCCTGAAAGTATATCAAGTATTACTTCTGATCATGATGGTATGAAACTAGAAATCAATAACAGGAGGAAAAGTAAAACATTCACAAATATGGGTAAATTAAACAACATACTCCTGAACAACCAACCATTCAGTGAAAGTAGAAATCAAAAGGGAAATAAAGAAAAACATCTTGAGACAAAGAAAAATGAAAACACAACATACCAAACCTATGGTATGCAGCAAAAGCAGTTCTAAGAGAAAAGCTATTAGCAATAAATGCCTGCATTAAGAGAAATAAAAAGATCTTAAATAAACCACCTAACTTTACATCTCAAGGAACTAGTAAAAGAAAAACAAACTAAGCCCAAAGTAAGCAGAAGCAGGGAAATAATAAAGACCTGAGCAGAAATAAATAATATAGAGGCTATAAAAACAATAGAAAAGATCAACCATAGTAAGAGTTACTTTTCTGAAATGGTAAAATTGATAAACTTTTAGACTAAAAAAAGATGATTTAAATAAATCAGAAATTAAAAAGGAGACATTACCACTAATGTAACAGAAATACAAAGGATCACAAGAGACAATAATAAACAGTTATATGTCAAGAAGTTGAATAACCTGGAAGAAATGGATAAATTCCTAAACACATACAACCTACCAAGATTGAATAATAAACAGAAAATCTCAAAGAAAAATAATGAGTAAAGAGATTGAATCAGTAATAAAAAGTCTTGCGTTGAAGAAAAGCCCAGGACCTGACAACTTCACTGCTGGGGTCTGCCAAACATTTGAAGACCTAATACCAATCCTTCTCAAACTCTTTAGGAAAAGTAAAGAGGAGATAATACTTTCAAACTAATGTGATGACGCCAGCATTACTTTGATACCAAATCCAGACAAGGACACTACACAAAAGAAACCATAGGCCAGTGGCCTTTTCACTGATGAACATAGATACAAAAATCTTCAACAAAATACTAGCAAACCAATTCAACAGTACATTAAAAGATCATTCACCATGATTAAGTGGAATTTATGCCTGGGTTCCAAGAATAGCTCAACATACACAAATCTATAAATGTAATAAGCTGTACTAATAGAATTAAGAACAAAAAACATGATCACTTCAATAGATGAAGATAAATCATTTGACAAAATTAAATATCCTTTCATAATAAAAATTCTCAACATTTAGGTAAGGAAGGACTGTAATTCAATATAGTAAAGGCTATATATTACAAGCCCACAGCTAACATCATACTTAAAGGGGAAAGGTTGAAAGCTTTTTCTCAAAATCTAGAAGAAGACAAAAATTCCCACTCTCACCACTGTTATTCAGCATAGTACTGGAAGTCCTAGTCAGAGCAATTAGGCAAGAGGAAGAATAAAAGGATTCAGAAATGGAAAAGAAAAAGGTAAATTGTCCCTGTTTGCAGATGACATGATCTTATATATAGAAAACCCTAAGGATTCCACCAAAGAGTGTTTGAACCAGTAAATCAATTCAGCAAAGTTACAAAATACATAATCAACACATGCAAATTAATAACATTTCTATATAATAACATAAATTATTTTTGAAAACCTGATTCCTCCTTATCTCTTTCTAGAACAGTTAATAAATTTATGTTGAACGTTTTCATTTTACTTTCATGCCTTTCGATTTCTCCCTAGTTAAATTTCCTTAATCTACCTTCCAGGTTACTAATTTTATCTTCCTAACCTGAGGTTAACATAATGGATTAAAAATCTAATTTAATGAGTTAAGTAATTGCAAATTCTGAATTTTTTTCCAAATTTTCCTATTATAATTTTATAGTTTTTATTTTATTATAGTTTTAACTTATTTTCATGTTTGATTATTTAAACCTCTATAAGACTGTGTTATTTATTAAAAATTATTTTAGCTTTACATTTCCTTTTTACTTCGCTGATTCTAAGGTGAGTGATTATTCACATGTTTTATAGTGTGAGAAATTATGACTCCATCAAATGAAGTTGCACCTGTGATAATTAAGTTCAGCTTCTCATGAGCTTGTTTCCTTTGGGAGTAACATCTGGCAAATACCAGTTTGTCACAGCCTGGGACCACTTTTTTGCATATTTGTCAACATCTAAGTTTGGAGACTATATAGATAATATAAATTCTAGCCCCAAAGAAGAGATCCTTTCCCTCTCATATCCCAGGCAGATTTAGAAAATGGTCCCTTTCATTTTTCTATGCCAGGGGTTTCCTTGTTTCTAGAACACTGGAGACAGCTCTTTTAAAATTAATTCCTTCATATGGCAATCTCAGTTCCAGTTCTGACCCTGAATGGACTGAAGGACATTTATCCTGTTCCTGGATGGGCATGAAATACCAATCTGTGGTCTACCAAGTAGGACAAGTACCTAAACACATTCCCATGCACCTACACATACACAGATACACACACACGGACACACATACTCTAGGGCAGTTAGAGTTTCATTTTCTAGCCAGTATTGTAGAAATTTCAGCAGATGAGCTTTCAGGTTATTTAATTTTTTTGTATTTACAAAAGTATATATAAAGTCATGTAAGCTTTACTAACTGCTATGCCACTTTATCAGTAGCTTTTAGCTAGTCCTATAATGTGTAAAAAAGGCATGATTTTATGTGTAGTGATTCATCCAAGTTTTTCTAATCTTTGCCAAAGATCTACTTTCTTTACATGTTTCCATCAACAGTGGAGACTTGCTCTCTTTCTGGAATGTAATGTTGTTTTTTCCTTTTGCCTCATTAAAAAGGGGAAGACTGATTTATATTCCATGTTATTTCCAAGTGACATTTCTCTCAAACTCATTTAGTGAAGTGCATATAATTTAATTTGAACTAGCGAAGTATTTCTTATTCCAAATTCTGAAAGTATGCCTTTCATTTATTAGGTTAATTTAAGGTATTTGAAAAAGAGTGGGTAAATTTTGTATTGGTAAATTACAGGGCACAATAAAATTATATTAAACTCATTTGGCTATTTTTGTGGGTAAAACTGATGTTTCTTTTTTTTTTTTTTTTTTTGAGGCGGAGTCTCGCTCTGTCGCCCAGACTGGAGTGCAGTGGCCAGATCTCAGCTCACTGCAAGCTCCGCCTCCCGGGTTTACGCCATTCTCCTGCCTCAGCCTCCCGAGTAGCTGGGACTACAGGCGCCCGCCACCTCGCCCGGCTAGTTTTTGTATTTTTAGTAGAGACGGGGTTTCACCATGTTAGCCAGGATGGTCTCGAAACTGATGTTTCTTTTGGTGTTACTTGAGATGTTGATGTCATACTCCTTTCCATATCTTTCCTTTTAAACTCAATGTGGATGTTTTTTCCATTGTTCATAACAAATTGCATAAGAATTTGCCTATATTTAATGACTTTTGCTCATATTTGATGATTTATATGTAATATATATGCTCTTCAGCTGACATCTTAGAGTACCTCTTCATGCCTTTCACAAATATTCCTTTTTATGATATATACCATGCAATACCATGCAGCCATAAAAAAGAATAAGATCATGTCCTTTGCAGGGATGTGGATGAAGCTGGAGGCCGTTTTCCTTAGCAACTAACAGAGGAACAGAAAACCAATGTTCTCACTTGTAAGTGGAAGCTAAATGATGAGAGCACATGGACACATGGAGGGGAGCAACACACACTAGGGCTCTTCAGAGGGTAGTGGGTAGAAGGAGGGGGAGGATTGGGAAAAATAATTAATGGGTACTAGGCTTAATACCTGGGTGATGAAATAATCTATACAACAAACCCTCATGACACAAATTTACCTATGTAACAGACATACACTTGTATCTCTGAACTTAAAATAAAAGTTAAAGAAAAATAACTTCTAGAAAGAAAAAATCTATTTTGTAGCATTTGTCTCCTTTGGTCATATAGAGATTACAGTGTTGTACTGATGTTATGGATCATTTATTCAAGGAAGTTTTACTACAAAATCAAAATTTTTAAATGCCCTTAGCCATCACACTGCCACAAAGTACATTAACTAATGACATCTCAGATTAACTTATAAAACTAATTAAAAACTTATGAAAGAATAGATTTTGTTGTTATTTCAAGGAGGCAACATTCAGAGAGGTTAGTAACAGAGATGAAATTTTGATTTCTAACAGATATGTTCCTCCACAGTATGTCATATTCACTTAGATTTAGAATAATATTATATATATATCACATTATACATATATGTGTATATACATATGTGTATATATGTGCATCTGTGTATGTGCATGCTCACAGACACAAATGCACACACATAGCTACATATACTCACAAATACATTCAAGTATTATTTCTGTAGCAGAGTTTATAATTACCCAGATGTTTAAATATTTACTAGGATTTTTCTTTAAAAAGTAAGACAAAGAAAAAGTCCTCAGAGTTTCTATGAGTTTTTTTCCAAGAGAGCTTATCTCTACCTGGGTACTTAATTTGTTAGTTTATATGTCTCTCATTCACACTAACAGTGTATATTTTATGTTCTAGCGAATACACCCCATACCTCTTCATCTTGTATTCTTTTTAGTCACCTGTAGAATTTTAAGTAAGCCAGTCTTCCAAGATTCATTCTATGTGAAAGAATATTCTTGGATTAGTGGTTCTGTTGACATTCTTTCTTACTCAGTCTTAATACCCATCAACTTTCCAAGTTTATACATATTTGTTACTGGCCAGGTCCAGATCCATCCTACCTGCCTGCAGCAAGTCAATCATTGTGTTTTGTAAAAGAGAAAATATTTTTTTCACAAGGGCACTGAGTGAGGAAGTGGGACAATAGCTCCCAAATCCACTTCCCTGAAGATAAGGCTTAGGGACATTTATGGGTTAGGGAAGTGGGATGATCTTCCCTAACCCATACCAAAAAGGTATGGGCAAAAGTAATTGACAGTGGGATAAATGAAGTAACCAATTCATTCTGCCCAAGTAGAATAACCACCCAAATAGTGCAGAATCTCAAAATTTAGATTTAGAAAAAGATAGGAGATCTTCATCCTAATCTGCATGTGCCACCTCAGGTTTTAATGTGGAGTTTATCACTGTGGGTATTAGATTCTTGCACAGATATTAATAGCTTTATTACCTTCTCAAACAGTTGAATATGTTCTATCACTCTTTAAAACTTTTAAAACTCTTCACCACTTACTGTTTTAAACAAACAGCAGTTTCCCGGCAGGGTTTCTGTCCCGGCCTCTCAGCACGTCTCTGTTCTAACCTCAATTTGATTTTCTTTTTTTCAGTCTCATGCAGTGACTGAAGGGAATGAGACTGTGACCTCCCTCGTGACACTAAATAGCCAGAGTTCATGACATTTCATAGGACATATGTACAGAAAGTGGTGGTATCAATATGATCTGGGGGTGGAGTTTTTGGTTCTCCCACCTCAAAAAGTAATCTCTTGGGCACTTGTGCAGGCCTAGTTGAAAGACCAGTGGTCTCAACCAGTTTGAGTTGGCCAGGAGCTGGCCAAAGTTTCTGAAAAACAACTGAAGGAACTGTTACCACTGTGACTTGTGAATGTTATCTATAACATAGCCAGTGAAAAGTGTGTCCTTCAGCTCCTGCAGAAAAGGGGAAAAAAATTAACAAGAGGCAAATGACCAAAAAAGCAAGCAGGGAGGCAGACCTGATCGAAGTAACACCTTGGTTTCCTATTCCCATATCATTCTTTCTTCATTGTTTTATTTATGTTCAACTAATTGATATGTTTATTTTAATTTCCATCTTTATTGCAATAACTACCATGAATTCTCAGGTCTGTTTGTAATCCTCAGCAAATGACTCAAACGCTTTCTCTCAATATCTTAGTTTGTAATACAGTAATAGAATCTACTTCCAAGGATTATGGTGAGAGTGTATTTTCATACATGTCAGTAACTAGAGCAGTTTCCTGGCACATAGCACTCATTCAGTAATTGTAAATTATTATTATTTAATATTTATCACAAATTTTTGGTAACTTTATAGCATCCAGACTGTTTATTCCGTTGTCAATTCTACCAGTACAAGACTTTTATACCTATCCTAGACATTTTCATCTCCAGAATCACTAACTTCATCTAGTCTCTAACCTTCTGTATAAGCTCTTACTTTATTTCTTAAAGTATTTATTTGTCTTTAGCCTTTCCTATAAACCAGTTGTCTGTATTATGCCCATAATTTATTTCTAAATCACCTATCTATTCATATTTTCATTCTTCAAAACTTCAACAGGATTTTCTAATGATTAATTTCATCATCCTTAAGTAAGGCACACAAAGCTTTTGATTTTCTTGTATTGGAGAAATAAACAAAATATTATGCCATTCTACAAATCTTCTTGACAAATGTTAAAAAGAAAGAAAATAGATTTATTATTAAATATGCACTAAACTCAATTGTGATTGTCTCACAGGCAATCCACTAAAGAGACTGCAAGACAGAAAGAAATCTCACATTTTTATATGCCAGGAAGATATGATTCATTAAATACAGCTTAGTTGTTTTATCCAAAGAAAAGCAAAGCTTCTCACATCTCCAAACCAAGCAAGAAGTTACAACTTGGAGCCAGGCATTGAGGCCAAAATTCCACAGATATATGGGAAAAAGGCCCTTTCCACCCTGAGGTCCACATTTCAAAAAGATAGCCCCAAAGTCTTCATAAAAGATTCCTGGGATTTAAAACCAGCAAGAGTATTATTTAGCTTTTTTAAAATTGACAAATACAAATTCTGTATATTTATGGTGTACAGCATGATGTTTAGGTATATGTACATACGGTGGGATGGCTGAATCAAGCTGGTAAATACATCCATTACCTCATATAGTTATTTTTTTGTAGTGAGAACATGTGATATATACTCTCTTAGCAATTTTCAAGCACACAGTCTAATCAACAGTTAGTAGACAACCTACAAAGTCGGATACAATCTTTGCAAACTATCTGATGAAGAATTAATATCTAAAATATACAACAATTTTTAAAATATTCTATTTCCTTTACTCTTGTCACAGTTTGTAACTTTATGTTAATTTCCTGGAAATCCCTTACACCTTCCTGAAGCACATTACGTTTGTACCTCACTTTTCCATACATTTATGCCTTCATTAATGCAATTTATTCCCCATGCTGAAATGTCCTTCTTTTCTTCATCTTTCTAGAAAACATTTAAGCATTCTTCAAGTTTATGGCCCAAGTACCACCTTGTCTATGCATTGACAAATATCAAAACATTGCTATATCTACTAGGAAATATTTTTTAAAATACCTATAATAGCTAAATATTTTTAAAACAGCTCTATTTATTAAACAGAGATATATCATAACATACCATTTGCAAATTTATTATTAAAGAGATATATTTGAATGATTTACACAGAAAAATATTGGACATTTATGACCAAGTATGTTAATGTAAACTGATATATAATGATCAAGTTTTATAGTATGTTTCTTTTTTATTCAAACCTCACTAAGCATGAAGTATGTAGGCTGACATGCAAAAATAATATACATATAGGTTGCTTGTTAAAATGCTGAAAAATCTCCATAATTTGGAGGAGTGTGAGTCATGACTGTATCAATTATGAGCAAAAGAGCACAAACAGCTGCTGCTGATCCCTCTGCTGCCCTTCAGTTTTCCTACTTTAGAAGCTTTATAAACATAGTAAGATGAATGAGGTAGGGACTCAGGATTTCTCATTTTTCAGTAAGTCATTAAAAAAATGGTTTCGACAACATATTCATAAATTATGATTAATGCGCTGCAAATTTACTTTGCAGCATAATCAGCTTCATTTTAGCTGGAGAGGCGTTACTTGAGTCTATCTTTTACTTTGCAGAGAGATCATATTTAAAAGTGAATAGTCATCATCTAACCTACCTTTCTTTTCAACTCTAACTAGGATCACATTAAAATCAGAAAATTGAGAAGAAACCAAATATTTACTTTTTCAAGAACAAAATATTATTGCTTTGATAATACATTTCAGTTTTTATTGACCTATAAGAACTCTAAATGATTTTGGTTTTTATCTTCATAAATATTTTCAAGTACAGGCTGGGTGCGGTGGCTCACGCCTGTAATCCAGCACTTTGGGAGGCTGAGGTGGGTAGAACACTTGAGGTCAGGAGTTCTAGATCAGCCTGGCCAACATGGTGAAACCCCGTCTGTACTAAAGATACAAAAATTAGCGGGATGTGGTGGCACACGCCTGTAGTCCCAGCTACTCGGGAGGCTGAGGCAAGAGAATTGCTTGAACCCAGGAGGCAGAGATTGCAGTGAGCCGAGATCACACCACTGTACTACAATCTGGGCAACAGAGCAAGACTCTGTCTAAAAATAACAATAAATAAATAAATATTTTCAAGTATTAGTTGTCAAATGTCAAATGGGATATGTACTACTATGTATTATTTCACTGATGAACGAAACAAATATTTTATATTAAAACACTTTTATAGGACATTGAAACAACCGAAAATATGATGATTTAAAATGAAACATAATATTCCAATTACGTGAACCACCGAATAGTGGCATTAGAGTGGATTATAGAAAACCAGGAACAATTTTCCCAGTGGTTTGAAACCAGGACCCAATATCCCACCTGAAAGAGGAATAGATAAAATGGCATCTTAACACAAACCTGGGTAATCTAAAGAGGTGCTGTGAGAGACTCACAAGGGTACGGTCCTGAGACCAAAATAGGCTTCAAGCACTTGCCCTTGAAAATGTTGAATTTCATTTTTGTTGCATACACCTTTTCTCATTAGAGAAATCTTGTCTCCAAGATTTGTAGGGAACTGAAATGGGATTGAACATATTAAGTGGTATCTCAATGCCTGGAAAGTCTTAAGATCTCAACCAAACTTATTTCCATTTTCCTCACTGTCTAAAGCTTGTACTAATAATATGTCTAACATGTTGTACCCTAGCAAAAAGAAAAGGTGGAATCATTCATGACAAGAAAAATATCTGTAAAGTATATGATCCGTACATTGTTAATTAGTAAAACTACAGCCTATTTATTTTATGTGTAAGATGAATGTATTTTTAAAAGTTAGCTCTGATGTTGGTGAAGTTACATCTTTACAGTCAGAGCAAAACATAAAGAAGATCATAGTACCTCATTTGTAGAGTTGTTGTAAGGATGAAATGAGCTACTGTATTTTAAAATAAAAAGAGAACAAAAGCCTAGAATATAGTAAGCATCCCACTAAGTGATATTTTGAATAGGTTTCTAATATTTTTGATTATGATAATATTGATGTTGATGATGATAAAGTTATCATAATATCTTTAACATTGAATAGGTCGTTTTAACCCATTATTTTATAATGTGTCTAGTCTTGAAGGGGGAAAAAATCGAGTATGTATAAACATGTATACATTTATTAAAGTATCTCAGTAGTTTGTCACTATAGTCTACCTTCCTTTTTTATTTTAATGTGAATATAAACAATCTCACTCTTACTAAAGATCAGACTTTATAGTTGGTTAAGTTAGTCCTAGTACTAAAACTTAGGGGCAAGCATTCTAATTATAACATTAAATGGAGAAAAAAATCAAGTGTATATATTCAATACCAGTCTTATGCTGTTGGCAAATTATTGATGTTTAATTGACTATTGGGAGAAAATGCTACTTATGCAACTGCACTACTAGTGATTCCAGTGAAACCAAATGAGTCCACATGTCGTATTAACCCCTCCAAATGAAACCCGCTGCCTATTAGCTTTTCTCTTTCTCCCATGTACCTTTCATCATATATAAAAGGCATCTCCATGGAAACAAAAAGCATTTCCCTTAGAAGACAAGAGGTGAATGATTCCTGCCTAGTCCTATCATTATTCTTCAGAGACTACTTCATTTTGTTACAAGTGAAAAACCTGAAACAGCAATCTGTACTCTGCAATTAAGAACAGGGCAGTTTAATCCTCGTAATAAGAATGGACCAGCATCAGCTAAGAACAATTTTATTAACTTCCTAGAGGATTTGTGGCTGTACAACATTAAAGAAGGCCTCACAGTAAACTAATTTCCAGAGGGGGGGAAGCAGTGTATTTCAACCACGCATGACAGGTCAGAAAAGCCCCCTTGAGGAGTATTTGAAATATTTGGTCTTCTTAACACCGATCAACAAAACGACACCATATCATATCTGTGTTTGCTGCAGGCTGACACTCTACCTACTCTTATTTGTTTAAGATTGATTTTTAAGAACAACAAAGAAATGCTGGAAATGATTTATGGCTTTGTGCATAAACTTTAGGTATTGAGAGCCACAAATCTCTCCTAAAAACCCATGAAGTTTTGGCACATTCCTAATTTCATTATTGTTTTTATATAATCTTGTGATAAATTTTATAGAATAAACATATATGGTTTATAATAATATAAAATATTACGTTATTTCATCTGTATGTTTTCAAAATCATCATACAAAAATGTCCAATGACTTCACATCCTCATCCAAACATTTAAATAATTTGATTTTTTTATAATTTCCTATTTTTTGCCTTCCTTAATTTTTTCATTAAAATATATGGATAGGTGTGTGACATATCTTTTGCAATTTAAAACATCCTATTAGAAGGAAACCCAGAAAAATAATAAATTATAGTGCTTCACATAGACAGCTATCACAAACTTCACAAATAGGGATACTAGACAAATGGAGTTTTGAAAAGATATAAATGTCTTTAAGAGTAGAGAAGAAGCATGTGTATGCTTGTGTGTGTGTTTGCATATATATAGTATGTATGTGTGTATGTACATAAATGTATATATGTGTTGGAATATTGGTATATAATAATTATGTTCTTTTCTCTATATTTATGTAACATGATTAGTGTCAATCAAAATTAGAAAATAAGAAGAAAAATGTTTTGTTTTCTCCATTGCAGACATTAAAAATTTAACCTATTGTATTTTCTCATTTGGTAAAATGAGTTAATTATGTTGCATTTTCTTTTCCTTTTATTCAGACTCTCAATACTGTGGTTAATATGTTTTTTTTCCAAAGTTCAAAGTTCAAAGGTCAAGAAATACACAAAAAGAAAATCAAGGATTATAAGCAAATGAATAAAGGGAGGTTACTACAACTTTCTCTCTTGCTTTAGTGATGTAACCATAAATTTTAGCTGGATGGTGGGCTACCAATAATAAAGACTAGAATTCCAGATTTTATTGCAGCAGGTGGAGGACTAATTCTGACTAATGTTAAATGAAGTGGTAAATGCATGACCTTGTAATGAATGTACCCTCACAATGGCTAGAACACAGCTTTGGTTACGATTCCTTGTGGACTAGGCAGATTTGAGTGAGGCCCCCAAAGGGGCAGAGTCATAAATTAAAGGGAGACTGAATTCATGACATATTGATATTCACTATAGCTCAGGTCACTGTTATTCCAATTCTTTGCTGCAGCAGCTGAACTTGTGCACTCATTAATGTAGAACATAACTTTATATCTGAGAGCAAATATTCATTCATTCACTCAATTAGCCAGTACCTACTGAAAGCCAACTATATGCCAGCAAATTCTTATAATCTGGTAATTATACTCTTGAGTGATATGCAGATGTAAGCAAATATGGTATAAATACGTATGACTTTAAAAGTAGATTGTAATAAAGAGAAACTTTTCATGCAGATGTCTTCTCAAGTTAGACCATGAGAAAACTGGAGTTTTGAGAAGGTGTAAATGCCTTGAAGAGTAGAGAAATAAAAATGCTAAATAATAATAGATGAACTAGATAATAACATATGAAGGGAATAAAAGTATTGAAGATATTATACTGTCAGAAAGGGTAGTCACAAGTGCAAAATAAATGATGGGCAATCAATGCCTCAAATTAATGAAAATAACTTTCCTGTGGTATGAGAGATATTCATGAATTGACATGCATATTTATATATATGAATAAATATAAAAGGTAAATTAGGAGACAACAGATGTAAAGTATTAAGCCAAATTAAATAAATTGTATTACTTATAATACAGTATTTAATAAAAATTATAAAGCTATCAGAAAATATAAAATGTGCTCTTTAATGAATGCATAGAAAATTCAAATTAATTGGACAAGGGTGGACAGATATAACTGCTATGTTTTTATGCCAAACATGAAGTTTAACATCTAAGGGAGAAATACAACTGTATAAAAACATAATATACTATTCCAAGATAACTCTTATATACATATATATCTTTGACATCACTATGTATTTATTTAGTGTTCACTTTTAACTCTGATCAATATTTAAAATACTTTATTTTTATGAAAATAGTCCTTTGAAAATTTAGCATAAATTGTAGCTATTTTCTTTGTATATCTGCTTTAATTTTTTGGAAAATAGGCTTTGACTGTTATATAATGAAGAGATGCCTGAATATTTTATGAATCGATTCATAGCATTTGTAAAATGAAAATAAAGTATTGACATTTTTCCAAGAACAAAATTAAAATTTACCTTGAAAGAAATTCTGATTCATTAAGAAATCAGATATTGTGAAATTATATCATAATTGCTTCTACAGTAACTACCCTAAAAACCCAAGTATTTTAGTTTGTGCTTTTAAATCTTTTAATTTAAAAATATCTTTTTGCAAATTTGTCTCACTCTTGATGTTATGAATTGATTCTTTCATTTCATTGCCATATCCAGTCAAAACCTTAAAGCAGTTATACACAGATATGAAATCTAATGGTTTCTCATTAACCTTATTTTAATCCATGCTCTTGTCAAGAAGCAATACTTATTCGGAAAGAATTAAAGGATACAGTAAATGTTCAGCCAATATTTGTTGAATGAGTCATTTTAATGCATGTGTTATGTCTAAACACTGAACTCCATTTAATTGGACTCAGCTAATTGTTATATTGTTGAGATGGATCTTATCTTTACAGAGAATATGAGCAAAATATTTTATAGGCAGTTACTAATTTGCATTAAATTAGAAATATGTTTGAATGTATAGAAACCAATTTAAGACTTCTGGATGTATACTTAAATACAGAATTATAAAATGTATCATATAAAGTTGATCTTATTGAAAGCCATTTCTTTCATTTGATCAGTAGATTTCATCCTCTTCTTCTTACTCAAGGATGTTAGTTCTATAATTAACCTCTTTCACATCATAAATTTCTCCTTCTCTATTGGATCATATCCCATTGGCATATAAACAAAAAATGTTAAATATTTTTATTTTTAAAAACATCATAAAATTTTGTTGCACTTCGTTGTTTCTCTTTACATTTTCATGCTCTAATTCCTCTGCTCCTATTTCTCTCTTCAACCACCAATAAAGGAGTTTGCTCTTTCCAACCCACTGAAATTCATTTAGTTTACAGTGTACAATAATTTATAAAAGTTTCTTCACCTGGCTTCTAGGAAACTCCACTTCATTACTTTTCTTTCTACTACACTAGTTCACTGAGATTTTTTTTTTTCCCCCGATTCTTTCTCTTCTCAGCACACAACATTGGAGTGATTCATGCCTGTCATTGGCCCTTTTCTGGTCTCTAACTACACTCTCTCTTTTGCTGGTCTCATTCAATCTTATGATATTGTGTACTATCTCTAATAGCAATTATTCCCACATTTTCAGTCCAGACCATTTCCTGTAGCTCCAGTCTTATATATCCAACTGCATACTTGATAAAACTGATAGGCAAATGGAACATACTATATCTCAAACCAAATAAGCCTGATACCTCCCTACCCTGAATCTCTTCCTACCCACAGCCGGCCCCATCTCATTGATGGCAATCCATTCCACAGGTTACTCAGGACAAAAACCTCACCATCGGCGTCACAAATTGTGGGGATTACAAGCGTCAGTCACCACACCCGGCCATCACCATCATTCTTGACTTTTCTTCTTCCCTAATATTCCACATCCAACCTGTCATGACATTGCATTTTTCTCCCAATATACCTAAAATTGGTTCTGATATACCTCAAATTGGATTGGACCCCTCTTTTACGACTTCCGCTTTGTTTAAGCCACTACCGTCCCTTACTTCACTTAGTTCACTAGCTTCCTAACTGGTCTCCCTGCTTCCCAAGTCGCCTGTCTACTTTGTATGATCAACACAACACTCACGCTGAATCTGATAAAATATATATTAGGCAATTTATGCCTCTGCTTTAAAATCCTTCAGGGACTTCCTGTTTGATTTGCCACAAACATTGAGGCCCTGTAAGGCTGTCGTGAGTTGCTCTCTTGCTTCCTTTTCTGTTTCATCTTTTATTGCTCCCCTATTGCCCAGTCTTCTCTAGTCCTTTGCCTTCTTCAAATATACCAGAATGCCAAGCACCACCATATGAACTCATTGTTCAAGATCACCTGCTCATTGAGGCTTACCGTCACCATAGTATGCAAAATTGGTAATGAACACCCTTCCCTCTACCGTATTTTTGTCACCTTTTACTGTCCCTGCTTTATTTACTGTATTTTTTCTAGTAACACTTATTAACACCCAACATACTTTTATCTATTATGTTTATTGTTTAAAGCCAGTCACTCCTAGCTAACATCCTAACTTCAAACAAGCTAGAATATGTGCCTGTTTTGTTAACTGATGAATTCTAAGTACTTAGAACAGTGTATGGCATATATTGAACACTCAATAAATATTAGTTGATTAGATAAATGCTGTTACGTTAAATCACTTCAGTCTATATTATATAGAAATAAAATTTGTATTGCATTCAATGACTACTATCATTTGAACATTGTCAGTGGAGTATCATAATAAATGGACTTTCATTTTGTGTATGCTAGCTTGGCAACAACATTGTTGAAAAGCTTGTACCTAAAATACTTGAAATTTCTGTTTGATGCCACTTATAGGGAGATTATAGCAAATCTAATGAGACTATTATAAGCTCCTTTAGCAGTGAAAGAAACATCTTACTTCCATTAGAGGGATTTAGGTGATCCAGATTCTAACCCTAGGTCATATACAGTATCATTATATAACTTCAGGCAAAGTACTTCAGAGTGAACATCTTTTGCTTTCAAAATAGAGAAAATAATTGCCCTGAAATTTTTATGTATAGTTGAAAGTACCAAGAGAGATTATGTTAGGGAAAATGCATTATGAAGATATGTAAATGTTCTATGCATGTAATTATTCAAAATATATAAATTATACATAAATATGTACAATGTTTCAGCTTTTGACTTTGGATGCTGATACATCAAAAGACTTCTCTAAATTCAAATTTGTTCTGTAGCACGAAACAATAATAAACTATGAAGACTTTAAAAGTTTAGAAACATTTTCAAATACATTAGTTCTTTAATTTAAAAATTCCATTGTTAACAGAGATTTATTCTAGCTAAAAAAGAGAAACATATTTATCATTAAAATCATTCCAAATGTGTTTCTAATACAAAAGGAAATGAGTTTTTTTCACTGACATTATAGTACAGTAATGGAAAGAACAAACTTCAATGAAAATTGTGTTCAACAATTATGCATTATCTTAAGAATAGTTTGTAGTAGATGATCAATGTTCAGAGTATCAAGTTAAAATGTAAAGGTTTGGAATAATTATTGTATAAATGATATCTATATAATAACAGTAATTTATAGTTTTTATTTATAGTATGTATATTTATACATAAGAATAGTTATATTTATAATCATTATAGCATAATCCATACTATTCAAAACTCAAAATTTAATTTTAGAATACTTTTATGCTAGCATTGAGATTTATACAAATTACAAAATGTTTTTGAATATGTGATACTCTTACATTCTCAAAACTATTGATTAAAAAAAGGTATATTAATCCTATTTCAAGGATGAATCTTTTAGCAACATCACACAACAGCCAAGCTTACTGACTTTATATTCCTATATTCTATATCATGGCTCATTATTCTTTATGTCTTTTCTTATTTATAAGATTTATATATGTGTTTTATATGTCTGTATCTCCAACTTATATAATTTAGAAAATGTTTGTACACATAGTAAAAAGACCAAGACAGTCATTAATTACCATAAGTTAATTTACTAACCTATCTAAATAAAATCATTAAATGTTTTATCTCTACTTTTATAGATTAAAATGAATATGCTGCTAGTATAATATATTAAGAAAATAGGAAACATAATTAACTGAAAATAAATTGTAAGCTTTAACATTTTAAACAGTCAAAATAGCAGACTATGGTGGAAAAAATACATATCATCACCACATCAATTTGAATTTTAATAATGGCTGTGACCATTAGCAAGTTTCAAACTTTTCTAAACCTTGAATTCCTCATGTGCAAAATGGGAAAAATTACCTTATATACACTGACATTCTTGGAAAGAACAAGTTAAAATTCTGATTAAATAAATATGTGTAAATTAGATGTAACAGTGTGCTACCAAAAATATGATTGCAATAATATTTTGATAACTACTAATCTATTTATATATACTTATGCAAATATGTTATGTATGAAATGAAACTCATTCCATATGACATATGTTATGTATTAAATGTTATATATAATATATATGTAAACACATACATATGTAGGAGCAGGTAGAAGAATATACACATACACAATTTTCCTACATCCATGCTATCTGAATAATGGCTTTAAAATTTGAAATGTATATAAATTGCCAAAACGGCATTTAATATATTTTTATCCAAGAACACTTATTTCCTTGAAAATTAGAGTTTGGCATATATAACTTTCAACCAACTCACATTTACTAAAACATTCAATTTCAAAAATGTTAGTAATAGATATTATATCTTATACTTTATGTAACAAGCACTTTCATTTTACCCCCAGAAAAATCCTGTGTGCAACATGCTACAAGTGTCATAGTTATATGTCACCAAACAGGTTTATAACATAGGATAATTTGAAACAGATTATTCAAAAATTTTGTTCACTTTTAATTGACAAATAAAAATTGGGTACAATGTGATATTTTGATACATGTATACATTGTGGAATAATTAAATCAATCTAATATATCTAACACCTCATATACTTACCATGTTTTTGTGATGAGAACATTTAAAATCTACTCTGTCAGCAATTTTCCAGTATAAAGTACATTATTAATTATCATCACCATGCTGTACACTAGATCTCCAGAACGTGCGTCTCCTGTATAACTGAAACTGTTTACCCTTTGATGAACAACTCCACATTACCACCCTCTTCCTACCCAAGCCAGCCCTTGGTAACGAGCATCTACTCTCTACTTCTGTGAGTTTGACTTTTTTAGATTCCACATGTAAGTGACATCAGTTGGTAAATACGCAAAAATGTTTCAGTAATTTTTCTTTTCTGTCTGACTAATTTCGTTTAGCATATATATTTTTTTCCAGTTTCATCCTGCAAATGATGATATTTTTCTTCTTTTTTAAAGGCTGAATAGTATTTCATTGTGTGTGCATACCACATTTTCTTTTTCATTCATCCATTGATGGATATTCAGTTTGATTCCATATCTTGGTCATTGTGTACAATGCTGCAATGAACATGGAAGTGCAGGCATCTCTTTGACATGCTGATTTAATTTCCTTTGGCTACATACCCAGAAGTGTAATTGTTAGGTCACATGGTTGTTCTATTTTATATTTTTGGGAAACATCCATACCATTTTCCATCATGACTGTACTAATTTACATACTCACCAACAATGTAAAAATATTTACTCCATATCCTCACTAACACTTGGTATCTCTTGTCTTTTTGGTAAAACCTTTTCTAACAGCTGTGAAATTATATCCCATTGTGATTTTAATTTGCATGACCCTGATGATTCATAATGTTAAGCATTTGGTAATATATGTGCTGATCATTTCTGTGTTTTCTTTTAAGAAATGTCTGTTGTGGTCCTTGGACCGTTTTTATGTCAGGCTATTTGTTTTTCTGCTATAAGCTGTTTGACTTCTCATATATTTTGTATATCAACTCCTTCAGATATATGGTTTGCAAATATTTTATTCCATTCCATACGTTGTCTCTTCACTCAGTAAATTGCTTCATTTTCTGTGCAGAAGCTTTATAGTTTGATGCAATCTCCTTTGTCTATTTTTGCTTTTATCGCCTGCACTTTTGGAGTCTTGTCTAAAAAATATTTGCAAACACAAATGTCAAGAGGCTTTTCCCAATGAAAGATTATTTTTTAAAAACATAAACAGTGTGTTTTATGCTACCATAGATTAAAAATAGCATTTAAATGCAAGCAAAAGATGAACTAAGCTTAATAACGTACCACAGATGAATTTTCTTAATATTTGATAAACTCAGAGATGCAATTAATTAGATAGGCATAAAAGTCATCATTAGGAATTTTACGTGAAAGATTTTAACACAAAACATTCACCTTGCATTCACCTCAATCTATTTTACTGTTCTCTTATAGGCTGTGCTAGGAAAAATGATATAGGATCACTGAAAAATATTTGGTCATCAAACATGCCCCGTGTTCTCCAGTGCAACTTATACAATAAAGCAGAGAAGAGAGAGTAAGATATTTAAAAAGATTTTTTTTATCTGAAACAAATATTCATTTTTTGAAAAGTTAAGGCATTTAAAAAGTTATGTCATTCAACATCCATGTAGACAGCAAATGATTAATCAGATCTTTATTGAAAAAAGAATATTCTAGGTTTTAGTGATTTTAAGAGTAACATGCCATATAAATCAATTTTAGTGAATGTTTCAAAAGATTTTTACATAAAAACATCATATGTAGAATTTATTATATAGCTTTAGAACAAGATTTTATATTGATGATAGAAGTTGATCTGTACACATAAAAATGATACACATGAAGTAAAGACAAATAAATGTGGGCTTTAGGCAATGATTGACATCATAGAAGAATCTAGTAGGAGTTTAAGAAGCTACAGTATCTTTCATTTACTAATTCTTTTTAAAGAAGTTCTCAAAAACTACAAAAGGAATGACTAATGGAGGTATCTCATCTTCAGCATGTTTCTAAACACCACTGTGACAATATTCAATTTCTTATATTTATCACTTATACTACTTCTACATCCAGAAAGAAGTTGAGACTGATTGCCATTATGTATCTATTACAAAGTAGAAGTAGATACAACAGCCAAAAATTAAGTGATTTGATTTTTATAAATTTTATAAAAGTAAAAAATGGTAACAGGATTATTTTCACTAACAGATAATGCCTAAAATAATTGCTAAAATTATATTATATATGAAATTATATTTATGTTAATTAATTGTAATTCCATACTTTTGTTTGCTCAGAAAACTTACTGAATATAGCACATTGTTAACTCCGTAATAAAAACTGTAATTTTCACTTCAAGCACCACTGTGCTTATTCTTTCATTAATGTAATGGCTATACATTTTAATCTTACTATACATAAAACCAATGCAGGAATTAATAGACAAAACCCATATTATCTTTATACACATTATAAAATAACATATTGTTAGAGTGGGCAGATAGCCAGAAATGAGCAGGCAAGGGAGCCCCCTGGGAAAAGAAGTCTTAGAGGTGCTCCCCACTGATAGTCAGAGCTGCACATTAACAGTAAGCAAAAGTGACAATGGTGATATGGTTTGGCTCTGTCCCCACCCAAACAGTGTGTTTTATGCTACCATAGATTAAAAATAGTATTTAAATGCAAGCAAAAGATGAACTAAGTTTAATAACGTACCACAGATGAATTTTCTTAATATTTGAGAAACTCAGAGATGCAATTAATTAGATAGGCATAAAAGTCATCATTAGGAATTTTACGTGAAAGATTTTAACACAAAACATTCACCTTGCATTCACCTCAATCTATTTTACTGTTCTCTTATAGGCTGTGCTAGGAAAAATGATATAGGATGACTGAAAAATATTTGGTCATCAAACATGCCCCCTGTTCTCCAGTGCAACTTATACAATAAAGCAGAGAAGAGAGAGTAAGATATTTAAAAAGATTTTTTTTATCTGAAACAAATATTCATTTTTTGAAAAGTTGTCAAGGGACCAGGTGGACATATAGTTGACTCATGGGGGTAATTTCCACCATGCTGTTCTTGTGATAGTGAGTTCTCATGAGATCTGATGGTTTTATAAGGGGCTTCCTCCTTCCCTGGGCACTCACTCTATCCTGCTGCCCTGTGAAGAGGTGCTTTCTGTGATGATTGTAAGTTTTGTGAGGCCTCCTCAGCAATGCAGAATTGTGAGTCAATTAAACCTCTTTTCTTTTTAAATTACCCAGTCTTGGGTATTTCTTCATAGCAGTGTGAGAATTGACTAATACAGTAAACTGGTACCACACAGAGTGGGGTGCTGCTGTAAAGATATGCAAAAACATGGAAGCAACTTTGAAACTGGGTAATAGGCAGAGGTTGAAACAGTTTGGAGGACTCAGAAGAAGACAGGAAAAGGTAGGAAAGTTTGGAACACCCTAGAGACTTGGAGGGCTCAGAAGACAGGAAAATGTGGATAAGTTTGGAACTTCCCAGAGACTTGTTGAATGGCTTTGACCAAAATGCTCATAGTGATATAGACAATGAAGTCCAGGCTGAGGTGGTCTCAGATGGAGATGAGGAACCTATTGGAAATTAGAGTAAAGGCCACTGTTGCTATGCGAAGAGACTGGCGACATTTTGCCCCTGCCCTAGAGATCTGTGGAAGTTTGAACTTCAGAGAGATAATTTAGGATACCTGTCAAAAGAAGTTTCTAACTGGCAAAGTGTTCAATAGGAAGCAGAGCATAAAAGTTTGGAAAATTTGCAGCCTGATGATGTGATAGAAACAAAAAAATTCTGAGGAGAAATTCAAGCCTGCTGCAGAAATTTGCATAAGTAATGAGGAGTCAAATGCTAATGACCAAGACAATGGGTAAAATGTCTCCAGAGCATGG
Organism: Trachypithecus francoisi; assembly: GCF_009764315.1. Taxonomy (NCBI): domain Eukaryota; kingdom Metazoa; phylum Chordata; class Mammalia; order Primates; family Cercopithecidae; genus Trachypithecus; species Trachypithecus francoisi. The sequence goes on along the minus strand of NW_022681458.1, from coordinate 54,078,544 downwards.
CAGAGACCTTTACAGCAGCCCCTCTCATCAGAGACCTGGAGGCCTAGGAGGGAAAAATGCTTTCTGGGCCAGGCCCGGAGCCTGCTGTTCTCTGCAGCCTCAGAACATGGTGCACTACATCCCAGCTGTTTCAGCTCCAGTCATGGCTAAAAAGGGCCAACATACAGCTCAGGCCATTGCTTCAGAGGGTGCAAGCCCCAAGCCTTGGCAGCTTCCATGTGGTGCTGGGCCAGTGGGTGCATACAAGTTAAGAACTGAGGTTTGGGAACCTCCACTTAGATTTCAGAGGATGTATAGAAACACCTGGATGTCCAGGCAGACCTTAGCTACAGATGTGAAGCCATCCTGAAGAACCTCTGCTCGGGCAGTGTGGGGGGGGGGGGGGCGGCGGTTGGAGCTCCCACACAGAGTCCCCACTAGGACACTGCTTAGTGGATCTGTGAGAAGAGGGCCACCATTCTCCTGGCCCCAGAATGGTAGATCCACTGACAGCTTGCACCGTATGCCTGGAAAGGCTGCAGACACTCAACACCAGCCCATGAAAGTAGCCGGGAGGGGGTCTGTACCCTGCAAAACCACAGTTGTGGAGCTGCCTAAGGCTATGGGAGCCCACCTTTTACATCAGTATAACCTGGATGTGAGATATGAAATCAAAGAGGATCATTCTGGAACTTTAAGGTTTGGTGAATGCCTTGTTGGATGTCAGACTTGCATGGGGCCTGCAGCCCATTTGTTTTGGTCAATTTCTCCCATTTGAAACAACTACATTTACCCAATGCCTGTACCTCCACTGTATCCAGGAAGAATCTAACTTGCTTTTGATTTTACAAGCTCATAGGTGGAAGGCACTTGCCTTGTCTCAGATGAGATTTTGGATTTGGAATTTTGGCTTAATGCTGGAATGAGTTAAGAGTTTGGGGGACTGTTGGAAGGGCATGATTGTGTTTTGAAATGTGAGGGCATGAGATTTGTAAAGGGCCATGAACAGAATGTCAGGGTTTGGCTCTGTGTCCCCATCCACATCTCACCTTGAATTTTAATAATCCCCATGTTGCAAGGGGAGGACCATGTGGAGATAATTGAATCATGGGGGTGGTTTCCACCCTGTTGTTCTCGTGATAATAATGAGTTCTCACAAGATCTGATGGTTGTATAAGGGGCTTCCCCTTCTGCTCACCACTCACTCTGTCCTCCTGCCTTGTGAAGAGGTGCCTTCCTCTATGACTGTAAGTTTCCTGAGGCCTCCTTTGCAATGCAGAGCTGTGAGTAAATTAAACCTCTTTTCTTTATGAATTACCCAGTTTGGGGTATTTCTTCATAGAAGTGTGAGAATTGAATGATATAAATGGCAACACTGGCTACTTCTGGCCTTGTGGTTTGGCTCCTCCAGCCCTAAAAGGAATTTATCAGGCCCTAGCTAGAGATAACATTGCTAGGGATTTTCCCTGCTGAAGAGTGTGGACATTCCTCCAAAAACTCACCCTAGAGTAGCCTTTTGTTTATCATAATAGTAAAAAAATACATCCCTGAGTGGAGGTTTCCTTTCTTTTCTTTTCTTTTTTTTTTTTTTTTGAGATGGCATTTTGCTCTTGTTGTCCAGGCTGGAGTGCAGTGGCACAATCTTGGCTCACTACAATGTCCACCTCCCGGGTTCAAGTGATTTTCAAAATAATAAAAGCCATATATGACAAACCCACAACTAACATCACATTGAATGGGAAAAAGTTGAAAGCATTTCCCCTGAGAACAGAAACAAGACAAGGATGCTAACTTTTGCCACTCCTATTCACATAATGTTGGAAGTATGAGCTAGAGCAATTCGGCAAAAGAAAGAAATAAATGGTATCCAAATTGGAAAAGAGGAAGTCAAACTGTAGCTGTTTGCAGATGATATGATTGTATACTTAGAAAATCCTGGCCGGGCGCGGTGGCCACTCAAGCCTGTAATCCCAGCACTTTGGGAGGCCGAGACGGGCGGATCACGAGGACAGGCGATCGAGACCATCCTGGTTAACACGGTGAAACCCCGTCTCTACTAAAAACTACAAAAAACTAGCCAGGTGAGGTGGCGGCGCCTGTAGTCCCAGCTACTCGGGAGGCTGAGGCAGGAGAATGGCGTGAACCCGGGAGGCGGAGCCTGCAGTGAGCTGAGATCCCGCCACAGCACTCCCGCCTGGGTAATAGAGCGAGACTCGTCTCAAAAAAAAAAAAAAAAAAAAAAAAAAAAGGAAATCCTAAAGACTCCTCCAACAGACTTTTTAGATTTGATAAATGAATTAAATAAAGTTTCAGGTTACAAGATCAATGTGCACAAATCAGTAGCACTGTGATACACCAACAAAAACCAAGATGAGAATCAAATCAAGAACTCAATCCCTTTTGCAACAGCTGAAAAAAAAAAAAAACTTAAAAATACACTTAACCACACAGGTGACAGATCTCCTCAAGGACAACTACAGAACACTGCTTAAAGGTATCATAAATGACATAAACAAATGGAATCACATCCTATGCTCATGGACTGGAAGAATTGATACTGTGAAAACGACCAAACTCTCAATGCAATCTACAGATTCAATGCCATTCCCAGAAAAACATCAACAAATTTTTAACAGAATTAGAAAAAAAATACTAAAATTCATATGGAATCAAACTGACCTGCCTGGAGCTGTTTTTTACTTCACTCTAGGAATGCACTTTTTCTTCCTTCAACAAAACCTGCTATTTAACTCTTGTTGGGTCTCTTGGTTTAATTCTTTCTTCCAAGTTAGACAAGACCTGATGGATCAAAGCCTAAACTATAAGACTTGAAACTATAAAAGTCCTGGAAAACAACATCAGAAAAACTCTTCTAGACATCAGCCCAAACAAAGAAATAATGACTAAGGTCCCAAAAGCAAATGTAATAAAAACAAAAATAAATGAAAGGGATCTAATGAAATTAAGAAGCTTCTGCATAGCAATTGCAGTAATCAAGAGAAAACCAAAAAAAATGGGAGAAAATATTTGAAAAGTATACATCTGACAAAGGACTAGTATCCACAATCTACAAGGAACTCAAAACAAAACACACACACACACACACACACACACACACACACAAGAGAAAAGCAAATAATCCCATTAAAAAATCTGGAAAGGACATAAACAAACATTTCTCAAAAGAAGATTTACAAATGGCCAACAAACATATGAAAAAATGGTCAACATCACTAATCATCACAAAGGCGAAAATGAAAGCCACAATGAGATACCACCTTACTCCTGCAAGAATGGACATTATTACAAAATCCAAAAATAGGCTGGCCACAGTGACTCATGCCTGTAATCTCAGCACATTGGGAGGCCAAGGTGGGCTGATCACTTGAGCTCAGGAGTTTGAGACCAGCCTGGACAACATGGCAAAACCTCATCTCTACAAAACACACACACACACACACACACACAAATCAGCCAGGTGTGGTGGCATGCACTTGTGGTCCTAGCTACTCCAGAGGCTGAGGCCAGAGGATTGTTTGAGCCCAGGAGGTTGAGGCTGCAGGGAGCCATGATCATGTCACTGCACTCTATTCTGGGTGAGAGAGTGAGAACTTGTCTCAAAAAAAAAATAATAATAATAAAGTAAAAAAAAAACAGTAGACACTGTTTTCTTCCAAGTTAGACATGTGGATATGGGAGAAAGGGAACATTTATACACTGCTGATAGGAATATAAATTAGTGCAACCTCTATGGAAAACAGTATGGTGATTTCTTATAGAGCTAAAAGTCAGATCTACCATTGACCCATCAATCACACTGCTGGGTACTCACTCAAAAGAAAGGAAGTCATTACAGGAAAAAGACACTTGCACACGTATGTTTATAGCAGGAAAATTCACAATTGCGAAGATGTGGAACCAACCTAAGTATCCATCTACTAATGAGAGGATAAAGAAAATGTCATATATACATACTATGGAATACTATTCAGGCATTAAAAGCAACGAAATAATTTATTTTGCAACAACTTGGATGGAACTGGGGGTCATTATTGTAAGTGAAGTAACTCAGGAATAGAAAAGAAAATACCATATGTTCTCACTTATAAGTGGGAGCTAAGCTATCAGAATGCAAAGGCATAAGAGTGATGTAATGGACTTGAGAAACTCGGAATGCGGTGGGTGGAAGAGGAGCCAGGCATAAAACAGACACATTAGATACAATGTACACTACTGGGGTAACAGGTGCACTAAATTCTCAAAATTAATCACTATATAATTGATCCATATAACAAAAAACCACTTGTATACCTAAAGCTATTGAAATAAAAAAATAAAAAATAATATAGGAAGAAAGCAGTTTTGATATGGAAGATTAGAACCCAGTTGCAGACACATACGGTTTATATGCCTGCTTAGAGTAGACATATTTGGGATTGTCAGTAATACATTTTTTTTCTAGTGGTTTTTCAGATGGCTATGTTACATATTTTCTAATCAGCTAGCCACTGGTTACTAGAGATGGATAAGTTACTATAAATAAAGAAATGATTCTCACTTCTGAAACTTTTGCATTTGTGATGATAAGTAATTCAGCCATCTGTCTCTAGTGCCTGAATGTTTTAAGCTCAATGGCTTTTTGGGGCCATGTTTACTATTAATTTCTTCTAAAAAGTCAGAAATATAGGTAGTTTTCTGAATAAGAGAAAAAGGAATCAAGAACACAGACAAGTGTGGTGAAACAGAAGGTTTATAAAGAAAAGCCTCTACTAGTTTCTCATGCTTAGCAACATTCAATATGTTAAGATTTTCAGTATCCTTGTAATACCTCCTGTTCATGCGCAGCTGGTTTACATTATTATTTTGGCAGGTAAACTTAGAAAAGAGCATACATATACTGGGGATCATCATGTTTGTGTGGGTTAGTCAGTTTAAATCTTCAAGAAACACACATGATGAGTTTTTTCAGTTAATGGGGAGTTATTTTAAAGAGAGACCAGATAGTAAAGATTAAAAAAATTTTTTTCTAAACATTACAAGCCTTAGGAAGAAGTGGTGTCCTACTCTTCCACATGCAGGTTATGATTCAGGGAGTAGCTTTGATGACCTATTTAACAGTTCTGAGAATTGAGCCAAGATCCAATGCTTCTCCTTCTCTAGCAAATTCTTCATTCAATAATACAACAGTAAAAACTGTCAATATATTTATAGAATTTTAATGATTGTGGCTATAATGCAAAACCAGGTGCAACCTACATAGCATTTTGTTCTATCAGAAAGAAACCATGGATAAAGGAGTATGAGTATGTCAGGCATTTTCAATCTTGCTAGAAAAGGGTGTGAAAACAGAAGAAGTGATAGTGTGATTGTAGTAGTGCTGTCTAATACTCTTCGTCTAGGCTCTTACTTCTTCAACTGCCCCCTAAATGCTAATGTGCACCAGGGTTCTCTACTTGACTTGCTCACATTATCCACTCTATCTGCGTGATTACAGAAATTATATAGCTTCTATTACCATCTGATATGGTTTGTATCTGTGTCTCCACCCAAATCCCATGTTCATATGTAATTCCCAGTGTCGGAGGTGGAGCCTGGTGGGAGGTGATTGGATCATGAGGGTGATGTCTCAGGAAAGGTTTAACACCATCCCCCTTGGTACTGTTGTCATGATGGTGACTGAGCTCTCATGAGATGCTGTTGAAAAATAGATGGTACCTCCCCAAACTCTTTTGCTCAGACTTTGGCCCTGTGATATGTGTTCTCCCCCTTGTCCTCTGCCATAATTGTATGTTAACTGAGGACTCCTCAGAAGCTAAGCAGATACTCGCAATCATGCATCCTGTACAGCCTGCAGAACTGTGAACCAATTAAACCTATTTTCTTTATAAACTACCCAGTCTCTGGTATTTCTTCATAGCAATGTAAGAATGAACTAACAGACCATCTCTGGCAATTCTGGTAATTCAGAAATGTATGTTATTATCAAATTAGACTTTGACAGAACTTTTGTACTATATATAAAACTTCTTACTGAATATCTATGCCTGGATATTTCAGCATGTCAATTTGACACATTTGGTCTTTAATTAATTTTTTCTCGAACCCAACTCTTCCTCCTCTTATATGCTCACTATTGATACAATCACCACAGCCTCAAATCTGAGCAATGTCACAGACGTATTCTTCTCCTTCACTTGGGATTAATTCCTAAGTCCCATGAGTTTACTGTCTCTGGCTTTCCAGTTTCTCTATACTATTGCTGCTGTCATAAGTGGGCCCTATTTCATCTCTTATTTAGATTATTGAGAGGCAATTAATACAGTTCTTAGGAACATGAGTTCTGTGACTAGACAATTGGGTTTGATTTCAAGCTTTACTATTTACTTACTCTGTAGCCTTCATGTTTCTGTTTCTTAGTTTCCTAGACTATCAAAGAGAAAGAATTATCATAGTGCCTATCTCACAGGTTTACTCTGAGGAGTTAACGTGACTGCATGTAAAGTGTTTAGAACATTGCCTTGACAGTTGAATAATGGCTTCATTAATTTTCATTTTGATTTTGCATTTCTCTTCTTGAATCCATCTCCAATCTGTCCAATTTATCTTCCACACTGATGCACTAATTATTAATCCAAAACCAAAACCTGGCCTTCCCAAAGCCCTTTAGTTGATCTTCATTACTTGTACAACAATATTCTAAGCCTATTGTATGGCATAAAATGCCCTTCATGCCATGGCTCATGCCTGCAAATTCAGCATCACCTGTCAATAACTTATACTTTAGTATAATAATAGAACAAGGCTTCCCTATACATATCTTGCTGTGTCTTACCACGTGCTTTTCTTTCCATGTGCTTCACTTTCTTCTCCCATCCCTCTGTCAAATCTCCTCTTAAGCTCTCTAATAAATCAGATTGATTTATGTGCGATTCCTTCAACTATTATGTCTTCATTTCTTCCTCTGATTTTCTGTTCTCCCTTTCCTGAATGTGTATCTAAAATAAAATAAAAGGCTTATTTCAGGACTTCCTAGATTAACTGATGTTTTTAGTTATTCCCTGAATTATGGTTTTATATTAAGACAGGGATCTGTAAACTAGGCAATTTCTGTTTTTATGTTCTCATTTTGCTGTAATCAGTAGGCAGTTATCGAGGGGTTTGGAACAGCAAAGAAACTCAAAAGATATTATAATAAAATGTATCCATCAGGAAAATATGAGATAGATTAGAGCAGAGATTCCCAAACTCAGTTCAAGGTTCCCTTCATGTTTCAGTAATTTTTTTATAACCCTCTTAGGCCAAAAAATACCTAAAGATTCTGTCTATTAAGGAGTTATGTCCAAGCCATGGAAGAGTAATAGCCATCAACAAATGTTACCATGTTTCCCTTGAACATTTAAAATATCCCAAGGGGCATCTCTGTAAGTTCAATGTGGTGCCTCAATAAAACTTGCTTGTATTTCTTAACTACAAGACTAAAAGTATGTAAATAGGAAGACTTGCAACAGGAAGGTCATTTGGAACAGGAGCTGACAAATTATGACCCATAGGCCCAATCTGATCTACTACCTGTTTTTGGAAACAAAGTTTTATTGAGACACATGTATTGTTTATGTACTATTTTTAAGTTAGAACAACACAGCTGAGTAGTTGAGACACAGACCATATGGCATGCCAACCTGAAAATATTTTCTCTCTGACCCTTTACAGAAAAAGCTTTCCAGCCCCTGATTTAGAAGGTTATTTCAATATCAAACTGTGATGCAGTAAAAGTATGAACCAAGGAGGCAGCCCTGGAAATTCAATGTTATTGTACTTAATTCACAAACATTTGAAACATCTGTGTTATGCCAGACTCTTTGGGAAAGCTATAAGAGGTTTGTTATAAAGTTTTAATCCCATATATCAAAACTTGAAATCATGGAAATTCCGGTATCTAATATTTTTTCTTATGCTGTCTTATTAAAGCATCTCAGGAAATTATATTTCCACCAAGGGTCAACTCCTTAATAATCACAATCCTTTCTATAGTTGACTGGCAATTAAGATAATTTTGAAATCTGTTCCTTTCATATATTAAAAGCCACAGCAAAGTTGATGTACTTACTGATATCTGCAAGAAAAAAGATTACACTCATCTTCACTAAGATTAAACAGCAAGGTTAATTACCAATATCGTTTTAAGTAATGGACATAGAAATCCAGTTCAAAATATCTAATGGAGCAGCCTGCAATGATATAATACTAACTTAGGAGAAATTCTCTCTCTTTTTCATTAGGAAGCGTGCTTCTTTAACATATTCAGGCACAATTGAAATCATCCCTCTTCTATTTTAAAGATAACTTTAGAGATTGAAGATAGCAGAATTAGACCATAGAGTTATCCTTAATTCTTACCCAATAAGTGAATATCATTTATCACTCACAGCCTATTCACCCTCACTTCAGGGTTTCAAAAGTATTTTGCAAATAATGTATCTAAATTGACAGAAATAATCTTAAGGGATTTTCCGCAGTATTTGTTTAGGGCTAAGCTGATGCCTGAGTAAAATATAAATATAAATTAATAGGCATGATAGACTAAGTTTGAATGTGAACCAATCTATATCCTTTAGAAATAGTCTATTACACATATAAATATGCATATGTGAGAGAGAGAAAGAGAGATTAGGGGCAGATAGAAAAATACTTCTATATGTAATTTGCTATGAAAGTAAATTGAATATAAAATTTATAATTTTTGGCTATAAATCAAATTAAAATTACATATTTTCAAATACTCAATAATTTGAACTTATGAAATCAATGACTTTTGTAACAGCATTTGTAGTAAATTATTACTTACTAGGTTTATATAGAGTTTTTTTATTGTGTGAAGGATTTTCATGGCTTGTTTATTGGTAGAACGTTACTTTTAAAAAAAGCTTAAAACCTTTTATTTTTCATAAACCAAACAGTATTTTCATTTCTAAAACTTATCAATGGGTTTTGAAATGATCTTTCTTTCCATTTTCTCATCTTCTCCATCTCTCCAAACACTGAGATATTCTAAATAAATTGTACCTTATTCTAAATAAATTTTACCTTTCAGTATCCTGATAATAATTCCTGTTCACACATAGCTTGTTTACATTATTATTTTGGCAGGCAAACTTACAAAATAGAATACATATACTGGAGATCATCATGTTTGTGTGGGTTACTCAGTTTAAATTTTCAAGAAACACACATGATGAGATTATTTCAGTGAATGGGGAGTTATTTTAGGAGACACCAGATAATAAAGATAAAAAGAACACTTAGTACACTATCTCTTAGCTGAAGTTGCTTTTTCAACCACTAGCAGCCACTTTGTCATCTACAGTGTCTTTTCAACATCCCTAAAGCCCTATCAGCTCTGGCTGCCATTCCACAAACAGTGGGGGAATTCCACTACTATCCTCTTTTCATCCTTCACCAATGCCACTGCTTTTGACTAGTATCACACACACACAAAAATTAGTTGCACCAGTGATTAAACAAACTTGTTACTTCTCATAGCTTTGATTTCCCTAAAATAGCTACAATGCAAAACATGTCCAGTTTCTTAGGAGCAATGAATCCAACCGTGACTGGGATTTTTTAATGAGTCACCAATCCCTACTTTATTAGTTCAAAAACCTGAAACTAAGTACATAGTGAAGAGTCTTCTATATGCTTTTAAAGCAAAATTTATCTGTAGAGCATGGATGCCAGGAAGTACTTCTCTTTTCCATCCTCTTTGAGCGTAAAGCATATCTTGGGATACTGGATGCTGAATTAACTGTACACTAGTTAAAAATCTTTAAGGTATAACAAAAGTTGTGTATATAAATGAAATTCCCAGATGAGGAGCAGCTGTTATTTATGTTTAATTTAAGTTGCTTTGGCACTTCAACCATATATTTTTATCTCATTTAATTAAAGCTTTGAAAATAAAAGCATCATCAAATAAAAAAAAATAGTTGCCTCTCTCTTTGCCAAAGATACTATAGGTTTCAGATATTATGCAGATTATTATTTTTTTAACCCAGAATACATTTTAAGAAGATATTATAGTCCTTGCAGTTCAAGAAATCAGTAATTTATTACAACTGTTCACATGCTAGGACATTTTTTGAGCATAACCTGAGTATCATACTATTTTGTATGAATGATGAATTATTTATTCAAAATCATAATGTACCTTTGCAACTAATGTTTCATTGTGGCTGGGTATGGTGGTTCATGCCTGTAATACCAGCACTTCAGAAGGCCACAGTGGCAATATTGCTTGAGGATCTTTTGAGACTAGCCTGGGCAATATATTGAGACCAATCGCTACGAAAAGATTTTTTGTTTGTTTGTTTGTTTGTTTGTTTTTACGTAGCTGGCCATGGTGGTTTATGCTTGTAGTCCTAACTACCAGGAGGCTGAGGTGGGAGAATTACTTGAACCCAGGAGGTCAAGGCTGCAGTGAACTATGATCATGCCACTGTACTCCAGCCTGGGTGACAGAGCAAGACTTTGTCTCTAAAAAAAAGATAAAAGAAAAAAATGTTTTTTATTGCTACAAACTACATTATTTAGTTTTAAAAAATGAGAGGAGCTAATACTGAAAGCTATTATTTAATCCAAGAACAGAGTATATTTTCAATAAATCAAGAAAATTGATAACATCAAGCTTCAAATTAGTCAGTTATCTTAGGTATACATTTTGCATTTGGATATGAGAAATACATTTCAGTTAGATTTCATGCCTATGAATACAAAAATCTAATATAATAATGGTTTCTATAACATATGAAAAAGTGAAAGCATCATGGAACAAAAATGGTTTAATTTACAAAATTATATTTCATCTTTATGCTAAATCTTTGTGTTTCTTTTAATATATGACTTATAATTATGGTCCCTTTAGTGCAGCTCAATTAGGACATTGACAAATCGAAGACACATTAAAATTATTTTTCAGAATGAAAAAATATCACATCTTATATAAAGTATATTGGAATTCCAGTTTCTACTTGAATTCTAAGACAAATACATAAAAAAGTGACTGGCTTTGTATTTTTAATTATACTTACGGCAGCAGACTTATTTGCGAAGCTTTCCAGTCACAACTTTTCACAACCGTAGAATTCTAGCCTCTCTTTTTCTCATTCTGTATTTGGACAGAAGAATGGAAAGAGTTGTCAATCAACTTCTTTTGACAAAATCACATTCAAAGTTTGTTTTCATAATACAACTTTTGAGTTTTCTCTTCCTTCCCATTTTCTCTGATTTCACCCTGCTTTTAGTCCTAATCCCTTTTTTGTTGAAGTAGTATGTTTAGCACATGCACACATACATACACACAATCACACAAACTTAACACTGCTATTTTAAACGATTATAAATGCATGTTCACCCAGTACTTTTCAGAGCAATGGAGTGGGTTTATGGAGAAGTTGTCTTTAGAACCAAGGAAATGGCTTTGATTTTAATAACGAAGTAACACTATTTGTATTGGAAACAGCAGACATCTCTGCAGCTTAAAGTACAGCCAGTACTAATTCACTGTTCATTATTTATTTTCTAGAAGAAAAACTGATTTCACAGGCCTGATTCATCTGCTGGAAGGATGGATTACTTCCACTTTTTGACTTATACTTTATTTGCAGGGATCTTCAATAATGATCTAAGAAAAAAATAGCATTGTAGTTGTCAGAAAGTATAAATCTGTATGTCATTTAACAAAGAGCCTCTTAGTGCCTATTCTAAGTTTCAGTCTAGAGATCCTATTCTGGGCCCTGAGCAGTTAAACAAGAGTGACATGAAGACATATGAGAGGTGGTGCTTCCTGAGACTCCCAAACTTTATTTGTCACCAGTATGTTGATCTCAAAAATAAATATATTTCTTTGGTAATAAATGCCCTTTTATTTGAAAAGTAATTGATTTTGCTTTTTCTTAGTGGAAGAACTAAAATTACAGTGAATAAAATATCAGTCATCTATTTATTTTCTTTGCATAATCTATCACTATGAGCTATCTACCATGGTGAGATTAATTTTCTTACATTTTACATATATCATGCTGTTATCTTCTTTGAGGACTTTTGATGACTACCCTTTCATCACAAGATAATGTAAAAACCCTGGACACAACATTTGTGACTTTAAAATATGACTCCAACTCTAAAACCATAACTACAGAAATTTTCTCCTTGAACATCACTAAGACAAAACAAGAAATGGGGAAAGGATTCACTTATTTAATAAATGGTACTGGGAAAACTGGCTATCCCATATGTAGAAAGCTGAAACTGGATCCCTTCCTTATGCCTTATACAAAAATTAATTCAAGAGGGATTAAAGACTTAAATGTTAAAACTAAAACGATAAAAACCCTAGAAGAAAACCTAGGCAATACCATTCAGGACATAGGCATGGGCAAGAACTTCATGTCTAAAACACCAAAAGCAATGGCAACAAAAGCCGAAAATGACAAATGGGATTTAATTAAACTAAAGAGCTTCTGCACAGCAAAAGAAACTACCATCAGAGTGAACAGGCAACCTACAGAATGGGAGAAAATTTTTGCAATCTACTCATCTGACAAAGGGCTAATATCCAGAACCTACAAAGAACTCAAACAAATTTACAAGAAAAAAACAAACAACCCCATCAAAAAGTAGGCAAAGGATATAGGAATAGACACTTCCCAAAAGAAAACATTTATGCAGCCAACAGACACATGAAAAAATGTTCATCATCACTGGCCATCAGAGAAATGCAAATTAAAACCACAATGAGGTACTATCTCACACAAGTTAGAATGGCGATTGTTGGCCGGGCGCGGTGGCTCAAGCCTGTAATCCCAGCACTTAGGGAGGCCGAGATGGGCGGATCACGAGGTCAGGAGATCGAGACCATCCTGGCTAACACGGTGAAACCCCGTCTCTACTAAAAAAAAATACAAAAAATTAGCCGGGCGAGATGGCGGGCGCCTGTAGTCCCAGCTACTCGGGAGGCTAAGGCAGGAGAATGGCGTGAACCCGGGAGGCGGAGCTTGCAGTGAGCTGAGATCCGGCCACTGCACTCCAGCCTGGGCGACAGAGCGAGACTCCGTCTCAAAAAAAAAAAAAAAAAAAAAAAAAAAAAAAAAAAAAAAAAAGAAAGAATGGCGATTGTTAAAAAGTCAGGAAACAACAGGTGCTGGAGAGGATGTGGAGAAACAGAGACACTTTTACACTGTTGGTGGGACTGTAAACTAGTTCAACCATTGTGGAAGATAGTGTGGCGATTCCTCAAGGATTTAGAACTAGAAATACCATTTGACCCAGTGATCCCATTAGTGAGTATATACCCAAAGGATTATAAATCATGCTGTCATAAAGACACATGCACATGTATGTTTATTGCGGCACTATTCACAATAGCAAAGACTTGGAACCAACCCAAATGTCCATCAACGATAGACTGGATTAAGAAAATGTGGCACATATACACCATGGAACACTATGCAGCCATAAAAATGGGATGAGTTCATGTCCTTTGTAGGGACATGGATGAAGCTGGAAACTGTCATTCTCAGTAAACTATTGCAAGGATAAAAAATCCAAACACTGCATGTTCTCATTCATAAGTGGGAATTGAACAATGAGAATATTTGGACATAGGAAGGGGAACATCACACACCAGCGCCTGTCGTGGGGTGGGGGAAGGGGGGAGGGATAGCATTAGGAGATATACCTAATGTAAATGACGAGTTAATTGTTGCAGCACACCAACATGGCACATGTACACATATGTAACAAATCTGCACGTTGTGCACATGTACCCAAGAACTTAAAGTAAAAAAAAAAAAAGACAAAATTGTTACTGCTTTTCTTCCTTCCCAAACCTTTTATAAAAATTCTAACTGGTTCCAATTTGATCAACTCTCTTCCTCTTTTTATATGTTTGCACTTTTTCCCTCTTCTGATTTTTTTAAGTCGTTTCTTTTTCCTGGAATGTATTCCATCTTCTTCTGAACTCACCACAATTCCAACTAACCCTTCAAGGCATGACTTGTCTCATCTTCTCTATGAAGCCCTCCTAGACTACTCCAAAACAAAGTAAGTCTTCTTTCTTCTGTTTCCATCATAATTGCACTTCCCAGTCATTTCAGAGCAATACATGTGTCAAAACCAACATTTGTGAAGGTGTGGCTTTATAGTATAAGAAGTCATAATGTTTATACAAAATATTGATATAACAATATTTATCCAGCAGCAATTTGTGGAGCAATATACTTTGTGTGGAGAACTTTTCTAAATGTTGGTTATAAAAGAATGACCAAAGGAGACCAAAAGCCTTGTTTTTGTGGAACTCATGTTTTGGTAAAGTGGATAATCCAAACATACATTATATAAGTAAATGTCATAATATCTTAGAACTTAGGGAAGAAATATATGATGCTTAATTTTATGTGTCAACTTGATTGGACCACGGGTGCCCAGACTTTTGGCCAAATATTATTCTAGATGTGTCTATATGGGGTGATTCTAGCTGAAGTTAACATTTGAATTTGTAGACTGAGTAAGGAAAATAGATTGCCCTCCCCAGTGTGGGTAGACCACATCCAATAAATTAAGACTTTTATCAACCAATGTAACTGAGTAAGAGAGAACTCCTTCTACCTAACTGCCTTGAGGTAGAACATTGGTCTTTTCCTTCCTTCAAAATTGAACTTTAAAAAATCAGCTTTTCTTGGGTTTCAAGACTGCTGACCTTTGGACTGGAACAGGTACCACCAGCTCTCTTCATTCTCAGAGTTTTGAACTCATGCTGGAACTACCCATTGGCTTTCCTTGGTCTCCAGCTGGCCGACTGCAGGCCTTAAAATTTTTCAGCCCCTATAATCACATGAGCCAATTATTTATAATAAATATGTATTTATTACATCTATATATCTATATTTATATCTATATCTCATTGATTGATTCTGTTTCCTTGGAGAACCCTGACTTATACAGAGGTAGGGCACTGGGAACCAGAAAGATAAAAGATAGATTGGGTCAGGTCATGGAAAGCCTTTAATTTGCTTCTATTAGGTGGTGTAAACATATCACAAGTTTTTAAGCAGCAGTTTTACACGAAAAAAAATGTTCCAGGAAAATCCTGAGCAAAAGTGGACTAGCATAAGAAAAACTGAGGTAGAGTGGTGATGAAGATGTGACCAGAGCAGATTCAGTGAAAATGGAAATGAGGATAACAGGGCCTGACAAGTCATTGGCTATAGAAGATCAAAAAATAATTCCAGTTACCGGTTTTAATCCTAGGTGAGGGAAAGATAGTACTGCTGAGATTAGGAGACTGAAAGGATTTATTTTCTCATCACAACCCTGATGACCAAAACAGGATCTGGTCTAGACAGGTTAAAGTGAAGAAACTGGCAAAAACCAGCAGATGACCATAAAAGTGATCCCTAGTTTCCCTCATTGTTCATTAGTATAAGACACTCCCACCAGTGCCATGGCAGTTTACAATTGCCACTCCTTTCTTAGAAAGTTTTAAATAACTTGCTCCTCAATTTGTATTGCTTTGCAAGGAGCAGTACTGTGTAGTAAAAATATTTCCATCTAACACCACTGGCTCATCCTTGAATTCTTTCTTGGATGAAGCCAAGAATGCTCCTAGGCTAATCCCTAATTTGTGGGCTCATCTATCCTGCATCACTGTTATTTAGTGAAACTAAATGACTTTAGATGACTGAGAAAAATCTCAGAGCAGAGGGAATGGATGAGTTCATATTTGCATATAGCCTGCAAACTGGGCGCCTATAAACCAAGCCTAACCCATCAAATTTTTTTTTAATTCATTTGAAAGGCTTTCTAAAATTCTAATTTCTTTATCGATTCAAAAAAAATACAACTTTTTAGTTTTTAAAAGTCTATACTTTTGACATTTTCATATAACATAGCAACTATTAGTGGATTTGAGGATCAGTCACCTTTGTTAGACAAGTTATGGTTACTGTCGCTTACTACAGGCCCCTCTCCAAGACTATTCCTGAAACTGAGGCAGAGTCAGGAGCCACTTTATAATTTTTTGCACTTTGTAAATATTTCAACTACAGCTATGGACTGTGCATATACCTTAGATTGTGAGTCCTAAAGGCAGAGCCAGGGTTTTTACAAGCCATTTTAAATTGTGTTTGTCACATGATTCAATTAAAGCTTTAATGGCTGTAAAATAGGAAGATTAACTAAACCCAGTCCTGACTGATTTCAAATCCCAGGTATTTAGCAGGTGTCTTATCTTTTTTGAGCCTCAGTTTCTGCATGGGTAAAATGTTGTAATGGTACTACCTTCTCAGAGGGTGGTGATGAGGGTTTTATGAGCTATTGTACAAAAGATGCTCAACTGTTGTTTCAAACAATGACCAGGTAATGCTAGCCATAATGTCAGGACAGTCAAATCTAACATGTGACTACCTTGTGAAAACAAATGGAAGTAGCAAAGTTATAGTCTCCTAAACTGTAAGTCCTTCATGGGCTCTACTTCTTGAGCAAGTTTTCTTTTGTCCATAAACACAAGCAATAAATAATTGTACACATTTAAAGATATAATAGAATAGTGTTCCTATCGTAAATCCATATCCATCTCATGAAAACTTCAATATTTAATGGAATGTGGCATTTTAAAGCAGTATACCACTCAACAGTGTAGAAAATGTTGTCACCAAGTTAGTTGTCTTGTTTATATGGGTTTATATATATTTATGGTGAATGCCAGAGGCTTTTTGCCTGCTATTTCATTTTATTTGCATATTATGAGTGCAATTTAAAAATTCACATTGTGTTTTAGCAAATAAATAACAGATGTGGAAATTCAAAATGAATGTTTTATAGGCAATAAACAGCACTCATATATACATAAAATAAATTATATTATTTTATGTACAATAAGAACATTTGAAAAAAATGTTCATATCACCAGGAATAAAATAGATATTACAATATGTATTGAAATACTATTTTAATATTTGCATGAAATGATTGTTGTCTAATAAAAATTTTGCAATACGGGGGGGCTAAAAGAATTCAGAACATCTTAAAACTTGAATAAAAATCATTGTTTCTAATGTACTGTAATTTAATGAAAAGTCATTTTACACTTTAGGCTAACTTCTTTTTTTAAATCGAAGTGAGAGTATGATTGATTTTCTTTCTCTAATGCATTCCTTTCTCTTTATTACTGAATAGAAGTTAGATGCTCTACATCTGGAAATGAAATTCCATTGTTTGCAAGTTACCTTATTTTCAGGCTTGACTTTAACAGAACATTCAAAGAGATTCTTTTAAAAAGGTGCTGAATCGCAAGGCAATTTAATCTGAGTAGAGGTAGCTGAATTAGACTCATTAGCTTCAACTGGAATTGAACAGCCACCTTGGGAAAGCTTGCCCAAGAGAAAATGAGTACAGCTAGATTTAAGGCAAGGTGTAAGAGAACATCTGAAAGTGTAATGTTATGCAAAGTATTTCAGTATGGCCTATTAGTCACACCTTGAAGCCTGTTTTAAAAGTCTAGACAGACAATAAAAATAACTACAAGAGAAAATAAAGAGAGATTCTGGATGCCTCTGGGAATTTCTTTTAGTGGAGAGATGATTTAAACTAACCATAAACCACCTCTTCCACTTGCAAATAACTTTAGGATGGGTTAATTTTAGTGGAGAAATCACATTTAAATATTTTCTTAAAATGTAGCCAGATTACTCCTTAGAGACTTTATTGCTTTACTTTGTTGTACAACAAGGTACATTAAAAAAAATTCTGGCTCTTGCATTTCTTGCAGTCTTAATCTACTATTATTATATTAGAGTACTCTTGTTGTAGTGTTATGTTATATGGTAGAGAAGGAATGCTCTATAATCTTCTGATTAAACTCAGTCTTTTAGTGAACCTATACCTTGGGCTGTGAGCTTTACAAGTGTTCCTCAAATGGTATAACTTTATTTCCCCCCTCCCAGAGTTGCCTGTGTTCTTCCCTGGTGTAGAGGTCTAATCAATTTACTTGAAATTTTCACTCCTGTTGACTGTGATTTTCCCCGACCTTGGATAGGAAGGCTGGAGGGGACTTAAGTCAGAGGAATTCCATTTTCTCAGGATAAGGTTCTGGCTAATTCTTTTCCTCTGGAAAGTAGGCTTTTGTTATGGAGAAGGATCTAGGATCGTTTCACAGTGATAACTCTCTCCCTCTCTCTGCTAGAGCCACAATGAAAGATTCGAGATCTTAACTGTGAGATCTAGTGGCTTTCTGAGAAGAGCAGTCCAGAAAAGGGGCTTCCCCTGAGATTGCAGCTCAGAAGCTTTTTATTCTCACACTAGTCCTCATCAGTCTATTGCATTCATCGAAGATAGCATTTAAGTATATATATTAGCTTCTGGCTCTAGCAGTTTCTGCTCCAGATAAGTAGGTGTTGGCTGTGTCTCTTTGGACTCATCTGTCTCTCCACATTTCAGGGTTGCAGGCTGCCCGATGACGTTAGTTCTTTGGGATACAAGATGAGTCACTGATTTTCACTTTTCTAGCTATTCTTGGAAGTAGGTGAGTAAAGACTCTAAGCTTTACGTTTTGAAACTGAAACCAGAAGTAACCTCATTTATTTTAAAATTTTCATCATGATAGTTTTCGTACTAATTATTGTGACTCCTTGATCTAGCTTCATATAGCAATATTCTTTCCAATTACTAATATTCTTCTCTTCTCTTTGAGCACATTACTTATTATTCCTATTTTAAATTCTTGAACTCCTATTTACTTTTTTTTTGTAAAACCCGTATTTCTGTTTATTGTCATACTTCCATAGCAGTGATATAAAACATGTGTGTAATGTTTTTTATCCATAAGCTACTCTCACTACCAAGTGTTCCCGAAGGTGAAGCTGGGTATGCTTATCAGGAGAAGACACTGAAATCCAGACTCTGATTTGTACCATATCTTTGAGAAAAGTTGAGGGTTTTGTCTGAAGAAAGAGTACTCTAGATACTAAGTACTCAAATTGCTACCACTATATCATCTAGCTCCATCCCTCAGAGAACTTTGCAACTCCATCCCTCAGAATACTTCCGTAAACTTCAAAAGGTATACCAGTTTGTGGCTGGCTGCGGTGGTTCATGCTTGTAATCTCAGCACTTTGGAGACAGAGGTGGGCAGATCACCTGAGGTCAGGAGTTCGAGACCAGCCTGGCCAACATGGTGAAACCCTGTCTCTACTAAAAATACAAAAATTAGCCCAGTATGGTGGCAGGTGCCTGTAGTCCTAGCTACTAGGGAGGCTGAGGTAGGAGAATCTCTTGAACCTGGGAGGCAGAGGTTGCAGTGAGCCGAGATCTTGCCACTGTACTCCAGCCTGGGTGACAAAGTGACACCCCGTCTCAAAAAAAAAACAAAAAAAAAAAAAAAACAACAAAAAAAGTATACCAGTTCAAGTTTATAATCTTGATTTTAATTCACATATTTGGGAGTAGAGAATGGAGAGAAGAAGAAAGTAGAAACTTTCAAGTTTAACTGGTCTACCTGAACCAGATTCCCTCCCTGGCCAAGCTTTGGTGCTCTCTTCTTGTTACTCCAACGCAACCTGGGTGGCCTCAACTGCAGCAACTGTTTTTTGTTATCTAGGGGCAGGGTCAAACAACAATATGCCTAAGTTAATGTGGGAGGAACAAAAGAAATGCTCAAAAGCTGCACCCAACATACCCCCTTATGCAGAGCCTCCTGATTTAGACCATGCATTCTCCCTTATCACTGCTGACTTACTGCCGAAGGGTTTCTCCACATTTGGTGTTAATTTTTCAGAATGCTGCTTTTGTCTCCTTTTTCATCTTTTCTCTAGAGTTAAGCTTTAAACAGTAGGCCAACAGGATAGGCTAGTTCCATTTTTATTCTACATGTCAATTTAAATTTATTGAAATGTAAACCAGACCCTTTATCTAGACTGCCTCAAAATGGGGCTTTGCCTCTTTTGCCAGTGCTGATTTATTTCTAAAACATTACTGCTTAAACAATATCTGTCTTGAATAACACGATTCTATATTAAGGTGATGCTATCTTGTAGAAGTCTTTTTTTCGAAATACAGAGTACTCTAATGGTCAAGGCTCTATCAAATATTATTTATAGAAATCAATTCAATAAATCTATGAAATAAAGAAAGAAAATATGAAAGGATGATGCTAATCCTATAAACTACTGTAAAAAAAATTTGCCTTCAACATCATGTGGTATTTTCTTTTTTAAAATTTTATTTTAGATTCAGGAGTACATGTGTGTATGTTATATACATAAATTGTGTGTCACAGGGGTTTTGTGTACAGATTATTTTGTCTGGTAATAAGTGTAGTAACCAACAGGTAGTTTTTTAAATAATCTCCCTCCTCTCACTCTTAATCCTCAAGTAGGCCCCAGTGTCTGTTTTTTTCTTATTTGTGTCCACATGTTCTCAATGTTTAGCTCCAACTTATAAGGCAGAATATGTTGTATTTATTTATTTGTTCTTGTGTTAGCTAGCTTAGAATAATGACCTCCAGTTCCATATATTGCTGCAAAGGATGTGATCTGATTCTTTTTCATGGCTGCGTAGTATTCCATGATTGATATGTACCACATTCTCTTTACCCAGTCTACTGTTGATGGGCATTTAGGTCGATTCCATGTCTTTGCTATTGTGAATAGTGCTTCAGTGTACAGATATGTGCATATGTCTTTACCTTAGAACAATTTAATCCTTTGAGTATATCCCCAATAATGGTATTGCTGGGTTGAATGGTGCTACTGTTTATGTTCTTTGAGAAATCACCAAACTGCTTTCCACAATTGCTACACTAATATACATTCCCACCGGCAGTGCATAAGCATTCCCTGTTCTCCACAACCTCACCAACTTGTTATTTTTTGACTTTTTAATAATAGCCATTCTGACTGCTGTGAGATATGTATGTATATATGTGTATGTATATGTATATGTTTTAAGGAAGGGGTCCAGTTTCAATCTTCTGTGTGGGCAGCAAGCCACCCAGGTGCCAAGGCAAGAGACCAAGGGCACAAGCTGTTCCAGTATAATACAATACATAAAATAAGAATAGTTATACTAGATACAGATAATAGATATAATTATATATGAATATCTTTAATCATTAGTTTGTAGCAATCACTCTTTACTCCAATATTATAATAATCCTTGCTCTACAATTATAACCTAGGAAAAACCAGGCCATACAGAGATAGGAGCTGAAAGGACATAGTGAGAAGTGACCAGAAGACAAGAGTGTGAGCCTTCTGTTATGCCCGGGCAGGGCCACCAGAGGGCTCCTTGGTCTAGCAGTAACACCAGCGTCTGGGAAGACGTCCGTTGCCAAGCAGACCGTGGTCTAGCAGTAGCATCAGTGTCAAGGAAAAACACCTGCTACTTAGCAGACCGGGAAAGGGAGTCTCCCTTAAACTCTAAAAGGAGTTTAGAGAAGACTCTACTCCTCCACCTCTTGTGGAGGGCCTGACATCAGTCAGGACCGCCCGCAGTTATCCGGAGGCCTACCCATCTCCCTGTGATGCTGTGCTTCAGTGATCATGCTCCTAGTCCACCTTCATGTTCCATCCTGTACCCCTGGCTCTGCCTTTTAGATAACAGTAGCAAATTAGTGAAAGTACTAAAAGTCTCCGATATGCAGAAATAATGGTGTAAGCTGTCTCTCTCTCTCTCCTCTCTTTCTCTCTGCCTCGGCTGCCAGGCAGGGAAGGGCCTCCTGTCCAGTGGACATGTGACCCACGTGACCTTACCTATCATTGGAGATGGCTCACACTCCTTACCCTGCCTCTTTGTCTTGTATCCAACAAATATCAGCACAGCCTAGCATTCAGGGCCACTACCGGTCTCTGCGTCTTCGTGGTAGTGGTCCCCCAGGCCCAGCTGCCTTTTCTTTTATCTCTTTGTCTTACGTCTTTATTTCTACAATCTCTTATCTCCACACATGGGGAGAAAAACCCACCGACCCTATGGGGCTGGACCTTACACTTCTGCCTATGGCTAACCAGTTATCCCTGCACCATTTATGGAATACAGGATCCTTTCCACACTGCTTGTTTTTGTCAGCTTTATCAAAGATCAGATTGTTTTAAGTGTGTGACTTTATTTATAGGCTCTATTCTGCCATTGGCTTTCCATTGCCATTGGCCTCTGTGTCTGTTTTTTTGACAGTGTCATGCTATTTTGGTTACTGTAGCATTGTGGTATAGTTTGAAGTCAGGTAATGTGATCCCTCCAGCTTTGTTCTTTTTGCTTAGAATTGCATTGGCTATCTGGGCTCTTTTTTTTTTTTTTTTTTTTTGGTTCCACATAAATTTTAAAATAGTTTTTTTTTTTGCTAATTCTGTGAAGAATGTTATTGGTAGTTTGATAGAAATAGCACTGAATCTATAAATTGCTTTGGACAGTATGGCCATTGTAAAAATATTGATTTTTCCTATCCATGAGCATCAAATGTTTTTTGATTTTTTGTGTCATTTCTGATTTCTTATTTTTGTGGATATTGTGAATAGGGTTTTGTTTTTGACTTGGCTCTCAACTTGGACGTTGTTTATGTATAGAAATGATAATAATTTTTGTACGTTGATTGTGTGTCAAGTTTCAGCTTCCCCTGAAACTAGGGAAGCTGTTTAACATATCTAGGCATTTTGGGGCAGAAACTATTGGATTTTCTGGGTATATATAATCATATCTTCTGCAA
Organism: Trachypithecus francoisi; assembly: GCF_009764315.1. Taxonomy (NCBI): domain Eukaryota; kingdom Metazoa; phylum Chordata; class Mammalia; order Primates; family Cercopithecidae; genus Trachypithecus; species Trachypithecus francoisi. The sequence goes on along the minus strand of NW_022681458.1, from coordinate 54,055,818 downwards.
ACAGAATAGTTTGACTTTGCCTCTTCCTATTTGGATGACTTTTATTCTTTCTCTTGAGTTATTGTCCTGACTAAGGACTTCCCGTACTATGCTGAATGGGAGTGGTAAGAGAGAGCTTCCTTGTCTTGTCCTGGTTAACAAGGAGAAAGCTTCCAAGTTTTGTCTGTTCAGTATGATGTTGGCTATGGGTTTGCCATAAATGGCTCTTATTATTTTGAGGTATGTTCTTTCAATAACTAGTTTGTTGAAGGTTATAAACATGAAAGGATGTTGAATTATATCAAAAGTATTTTTCTGTGTCTATAGAGATGATCATGTGGTTTCTCTTTTTACTTCTGCTTATGTGATGTCACATTTATTGATTTGCCTATGTTGAAATGTCCCTGCATCCCAGTGATAAAGCCTACTTGATCATGGTGTTTTAGCTTTTTCATGTGCTGCTGGATTCAAATTGTCAGTGTTTTGTTTAGGATTTTTGCATCTGTGACCAAGGATATTGACCTAAATTTTCTTTTTTTGTTGTGCCTCTGCTGAGTTTTGGTTTCAGGTTGATGCTGGCCTCATAGAATGAATTAGAGAGAAGTCCTTCCACCTTCTTCATTTTATTTTTTAATATTTTCAGTAGGAATGGTACCAGCTCTTCTTCACACATCTCATAAAATTTGGCTGTGAATCCGTCTGGTCCTGGGCTTTTTCTGGTTGGTGACATTTTTATTACTGATTCAATTTCAGGACTTGTTTCCAGTATATTGAGGGATTCACTTCCTTCTTGGTTCAATCTTGGGAGGTTGTATGTTTCCACGAATTACATCTATATTTTCTAGTTTGTGTGCACACACAGTCTCTGAGGGCTTTGTTGTTTTTCTGTGGGGTTGGTGGCAATGTCCTCTTTGTCATTTCTCATTGTGTTTATTTGGAACTTCCGTCTTTTTTTCTTTATTTGACTACTTAGTGTTCTATCAATCATATTAATTATTTCAAAGCACAAACTGCTGACTTCACTGATCTTTTATATGGTTTTTCACATCTCAGTTTCCATCAATCCAGCTCTGATTTTTAGTATTTCTTGTCTTCTCCTAGCTTTGGGGTTGGTTTGCTCTTATTTCTCCAGTTCTTCTAGGTGTGCTGTTATGCTATTTATTTGAAGTCTTTCTAATTTTTTGATGTGGAGGTTTAGCACTATAAACTTATCTCTTAACACTGCTTTAGCTGTGTGCCAGAGATTACGTTAAGTTGTAACTTTGTTCTTATTAGTGTCAAATAATGTCTCAATTTGTTCCTTAATTTCATTGTTTACCCAAAAGTCATTCAGGAACAGGTTAATTTCCATGTAATTATATAGTTTTGAGCAATATTTTTAGTATTTATTTCTATTTTTATTGCACTGTGGTCTGAGAGTGTGTTTGGTATGATTCATTATTTTGAATTTGCTGAGGATTTTTAATATCTATTGTGTAGTTTTTATTTTATTTTATTTTTTTATTTTAGACAGTCTCACTCTGTCACACAGGCTGGAGTGCAATGGTGTGATCTTGACTCACTGCAACCTCTACTTCCCGAGCTCAAGTGATTCTCCTGCCTCTACCTCTTGAGTAGCTGGGATTACAGTTGTGTGCCACCACGCCCACCTAATTTTTGTATTTTTAGTAGAGACAGGGTTTCACCATGTTGTCCAAGCTGATCTCGAACTCCCGACCTCGTGATTCACCTGCCTCGGCCTCCCAAAGTGCTGGGATTACAGGTATGCGCCACCGTGCCCGGCCTGTGTGGTTGATTTTAGAGTATGTGTCATGTGCAGATAAAAAAAAAAAGTATATTCTGTGGTTTTGGGGTACACAGTTCTATAGATATCTATTACGCCCATTTGATCAAGTGGAGTTCATGTCCAAATATCTTTGTAAGTTTTCTGCCTTGATGATTTGCCTAATACTGTCAGTAGGGTCTTGAAGTCTTCTACTATTATTGTGTGGTTATCTCAGTCTCTTCATAGGTACCTAAGAAGTTGCTTTATGAATCTGGGTTCTTCTTTATCAAGTGTATATATACGTATGATAGTTGTATGTCATATACCTATATATATATAACTATATATGTATATACATACTTATGATACATATATACTTCTCATTGAATTGAACCCTTTACCAAAATGTAATGCCTTTGTCATTTTGATTGTTGTTTTAATGTCTACTTTATCTGAAATTAGAATAACAACCCCTACTTTTTTCTGTTTTCCATTTCCTTCGTAGTTTTTCTCTATCCATTTACTTTTAGCCTGTGGGTGTCATGGTTTATAAGATGGGCTTTTGAAGACAGCATACAGTAGGGTCTCACTTCTTTATCCAAATTCTCACTCTATGCCTTTTAACTGGGGCACTTAGGCCATTTAAATTCAAGGTCAATATTGATATATGCAGATTTGATCTTGTCATCATGTTGTTAGCTGGTTCTCATGGAGCCTTGATTGCATGGTTGCTTTATAGTGTCCATGGTTTATACACTTAAGGTGTGTTTTTGTGGTGGTGGTAATAGTCTTTTATTTTATTTTCATATTTAGCACACCTTGCATACTTCTTATAAGGCAGGTGTGGTGGTAATAAATTATCTCAGCCTTTGCTTGTCTGAAAAGGATCTTATTTCTCCTTTTCACTTACAATGGTTATTTTGGCTGGGTACAAAATTCTTGGTTGGAATTTCTTTTCTTTAAGAATGCTGAATATAGGCCTCCAACCTCTTTTGGCTTGTACAGTTCCTGCTGAAAGTTCTGCTGTTAGGTTTCCCTTTGCAGGTGACCTGTCTATTCTCTCTAGCTGACTTGAATATTTTTTCTTTCATGTCAACCTTAGAGAACCTGATGATTATGTGTTTTAGGGATGGTTGTCTTGTATAGCATCTCACAGGGGTAGGCTGCATTTTCTGAATTCAAATGTTGGCTTCTCTAGCGAGGTTGGGGAAATTTTCATAGATGATATTCTCAAACACGTTTTCCAAGTTTGTTGTTTACTTTCCCTCACTTTCGGGAACGTCAATGAGTCATAGATTTGGTCTCTTTGCCAACCCTCACATTTCTCAGAGGTTTTGTTTATTTTTTATTCTTCTTTCTTTATTTTTGTCTGAGTTAGTTTGGATGACCAGTCTTTTAGATCTGAGATTATTTCCTTAGCTTGGTCTTTTCTGCTGTTAATACTCTGTCAATACTTGTGATTGCATTCTGTAATTCTTGAAGTATGTTTTAAGCTCTAACAGATCAGTTTGGTTCTTTCTTATAATGACTGTTTTTTGCTTTCACTTCCTGTACTGCTTTATTGTAATCCTTACATTCCTTGGATTGGGTTTTGACTTTCTCCTGAATCTTGATGATACTCATCCTTGTCCATATTTTGAATTCTGTGTCTGTCATTTTAGCTGTTTCATCCTGTTTAAGAACCTTGCTGGGGAACTAATGAGGTAATTTGAAGGAAAGCAGATACTCTAACTTTTTGAGTTCCCGGAGATCTTGTGATGGGTTTTTCTCATCTGTGTGGGCTGGTGTTCCTTTAACTGTGGTGTTACTTGTGTATAGTCAGTTGACTTTGTTTCTGGATGTTTGGAGGGTCAAGGCTTTATGCAGAGTCTTTAGTTGTAGCTGAATTCTTGTCCTTGGTTTTATGAGGGGGTATATTAGCAAAGTATTTTTAGTGTTGAAGTTTGGGCTATGATCTGATATTTTCTTAAGTTTAAATTTAAACAATTTATGTGCACTGTATTCCAATTTATTTAGCAAATGACGCTTAAAATAATTTTTGTTTTCCAACATTACACATAGATAATAGAATTCCTCAGTCAACAATATAAAGGTTCTAGTAAATCTCACTTTATATGTTGAATATAATAAACATATCAAAATATTTCTAATAATTAACATTAGATAAAATAATCAACTTTTAAATTTAATAATTGCTTTAGTCTTCTCTCAAAATTTTAGATACCCATAACCTCTTTAAAAACCATAATTAACTATTCTGTTATTAATGAATACAATAAAAGACAACAGTTTTAATAGGTTTCTGGTATTTAGCTTTGCATATATTGTAGTGCTTTACTGCTTACTAGAAGAGATGGTCTGTGATCTCATTTCTGTTAAACTTCACAAGTTTTTCGTTCTACATTTTCATATCTATTCTTGATCAAGAAATTCAATTGTTCCTATTAGTGGGAGAAAAACTGAAAAATGCAAAAACAAATAGTTAAAAAGAGTATCTCTTAATTTACAAAGGTCTCCCACCTATTTCTCAGAGCAAGAAACTTCAGAAAATAAATCCAGTGCTAAATTTCCCTGTTGATTCTCTACTAGATTCACTACTATAAATCAATTATGTTCAAGCACGTGTTTGAAAGATGATCCTATAAGATGAAAGATTAAAGAGTGAACCATTTTCTAACACACTTGAGAGAGTTTTAACAGTTAAATTTTATAATCTAAGGAAGGATGGATGTTAAGAGTAAAAGGAAAAAATAGTACCCAGTTTATAAGCAAATGCTTTAAACTGGTTTTATTTAACTAAGTTTTCGTGTCATTATAAGAAAGATCTAGCTAAAAAAAGTAAGTCCATAAAATTTCACATACAAAATAGAAAATTGTGGATTAGGCTTATTCCCTTTAGCTAAATAATTCAATTAGCTATCATTTTCTTCTGGTTATGATTTAGTGGTAAAATATACATTGCCTATGATCTTCATTTATTCCTTGAGCTTCTACTATATCTCAAATAAAGCCCTGAGAATTTAAAAATGAATATGTCAATGTATTTGAGGTCCATTGATTGAGGCAATTAAGCAAATGGGTAATATTGAACTAATAAAAACTATACAAAAATATGGCCTTGTCATTAATCAGGTTGTGATAACAAACACTCCCAAAGCCTTCTGCAAAGTTAACAGTAACAATATTTCTCTCAAGTTGATGTTGTAACATTAAAGTGTCATAATTATCCGCTTTTTAAAAATCTTTAAATTTTTTAAATTTTTTCTTTTTCAGGGACAGGGTCTAACTCTGTCACCAACCCTGGAGTGCAGTGACACAATCATAGCTTACTGCTGCCTCAAACCCCTAGGCTCAAATGATCATCCTGTCTTAGGCTCCCAAGTAGCAAGGACTAAAATTATCCTCAAGTAACTACTGCTTTCTTATCAATAATGTCCCTGACCTTGCTTGATATATCTCTATCAAGAATACTAAGATACTCAGTGCAAACCTTTCATTGCCTCACAACAGCAACAAATCCAGACTTATTTCTGCAAAACATCTGGACTCCTCAGAAATATTTACTGCCAGACCAACCTATATAAAAAAACCCTTTTTTACTACATCAGATGTCCTATGGCTCCCATAGACAATGTTCTCCCTCGTTGCAACAAGTAAATAAACTTAATTTTTTGCTTTAAAATACATTTTATTGCCTATAGTTAAGATATACAACATGACTCTCATGTTCCTTGCAGGATTATTCACAATAGCCAAAATACTGATTATAACCTAGGTGTCCATCAATGGACGAACGGATAAAGAGACTAAGGTATATAGACACAATGGAATGTTATTTAGCCTTAAAAAAGGAAGAGATTATGTCATTTGCCATAACATGGGTGAACCTGAATGACATTATGCTGAGTAAAATAAACCTAATATTTTGGACTATAGATTGCTTCTGATGGTTTTCATTAGATAGGCTTTATCAATAATGAAATTAAATGAAATAAAATGCTAACTTCTCTTTTTAGCTATTAAACAATATGGCTTCTACTATATATTTCTTTTCTCATTTTTATATTTTATATTACAGAGAGCATAAACAAGGACACAAAAATGTTTTGATTATTTTGAACTCTTTATCACACAGTCCAAAATCACATAAATATTAGAAAAGGAAGCTCTCTTGGACTTATCATAAAGAAATTATAACAGATTAAAGCAAATAAAATATTAACCAGGAAATCAAAGTATTCTGAGTAGTTTATAATTGAAATACAAGGTAATTCACAATATAAGTAACATATTAGATGTCAATTATATCATGTTGACATGTAAGAGAGTCAAGCATATACAAATCTTTTACTCGTAGAAAGAACTTTGTTTATTATTTAATATCTTTTTATTTAACCAAATTTGTGGAAATATTTACATTTTATATAATCCTATTTCTTACATGGTTGAGAAACAAAAATGATATTGGTTATGGACAAAACACTAGATTGGCAATTGGTTAGAATGATAAATTTTCATTTCACTAGACTTTCATTATTTATGTTCATGATTATTTATCTTTTTCACACAGTTTTCAGCACTTATTACAGGTCAAGTGTGATGAGAGATACTGAATAAACAAAGAGGGATGACCTAGGATGGTCACATTCCTGGAAGAAGAAAATAGAAATATTGCAGAGCCATATGCTGAGCATGAAATTACTTTTAGAGAATACTGTGTAGTCACAAATGATTCAGAATCAAAATTTTGGGGGCTTTGAGGGAAGGCTTTGCTACTAGGTGATATCTGAAAAAATTCTAGCTATACTACCTGAAAGAACAGTAATATGGATAGCTACAGTGCTAATAACTGTCATTCACCAAATGCTTTATCTGTGGTCTGTACTGTGTTATACAAAGAGGGTTTATATGTTCTTAATCCTCATGAGATAGTTATTATTATGGTGTCTTTTGTAAAAATGAGAAAATGAGGTTTTTAAAGGTTAAATATTTTATATTTGTTCAAGGTTACAAAGAGAGATGAAGTCAGGACCTCAAGTTAACTTTCTTCTTACCAGAGTCCACATGCCTTTTCAATGTTAATATCAAACATTATATACAACTAATGACTTCACTATCTAGAAGAACCTTTACAATGCTGTTTTTTAAAATATGTACTAATATTTGAAAAAGAAATTGACTGCTATGCATTTCCAGATCAAGGGGATATGGTTTAAATGAGGAGATTTTTTGCTTACTGTCAAAAAAGGGTAAAACTAACAGCACCCAGATAAGAAGTCTGAAAAGGAAACGGAAAAATGAGCACTGGGGAATAGTGAGGGAGGGTAAATGTCTGTGTGTGTGTTATTGGAGGGTTTCCTACAGTCCCCACAGTAAATCATTAGACAAAACAAAAAGTAAACTTCACCTATTTAAGGGAAGTTATTTTTCTAGGACAGCGTTTCTACAATTGGTTTCCCAGAATACTCTTTCAATGAAATACTAGGGGAGGGGATGTGGGAAGAAAGAAGTGAATATTTCTCAGGTTAAATGCACTTGGCAAATACAATGCACCATTAGCCATTCACAGATCTCATAAACACATTAAAGCTTTCAAAAATTTTAGTTAATTTGACATAACTGAACTTGATGTAACCCAGTATTTAACAGGCATTCCATAATTTTTCAGAGTTGGTGGTGTTAGTTACTGCAAATACACTTTGAGAAATGTTGGTTTATGGACACAGGAATATGTTCAGAGATAAAGAAACAAATACAAAATTCTAATTCTTCTTTTTAATCAAAGAAAGGTTTTAATTCACTTGTAATTTTCTAATAAATGTAGCTTTTGAAAAATGTGCTTGAGGTTTAATTTTTTTAAATTGCGTATTTAGGCAATAAATGCCTCTGATAAGAGCTAGAGATTTAATAAAAATGGGCCCCTTCTGGAATAAACAAGGAGTAAATTAGTAAATGTGCTATGTTCACCCCTCCTGAGGACAGAAGGCTGGCTGTAACCAAAACCTACACAGACACTCAAATTACAGTTCTACACATTACAATACCATTTTATAGTGAAATATGATACAATTCATGATAAGTTCATCTGATGTATTTATTAATCCTTTATAAAATTCTCCTTGACATGAATTTTGGATTCCAGTGCAGGCCTGAATTTCACAGACGTTAACTCTATTAGGGAATCCTGTGAAAAGTTAACAGAAGGATTTATCTTAAGCGGTACATTGGGAAAATTTCATTTTCTTCTAACTGCAGACTGGAAATGAAATGATAGTGCTATATCTTAAAATAAGTCAATGGAAAAAGAGGACATATAAAAGAATTATTTTCAGTGGTTTCAATTCAAATTTAGATAAACCATAACTGAGTATGCCTTTGTAGTATGCACTTAAGTTTATGAACTAGTAAATATACATTCTAATATTAAAGTAGAAGTGTTATGATTTTTCCAAATGGGTAATTACATAAAGTTGTAGATTATTATTTTTTTCATTATTTTCCCAGTACTTAGATTTGGCTAGTGCTTAACAATTTCCTTTTTCTAAAAAACAATAAGAATGAGTTGGCAGGAGCTCCTGTGCCAAATGATTATTTAAATACTGTTTTGAACTGTGTAAAAGCACAGGAGACAGGGGCCTAATTTCCTACAGAATGTATATGTAGGGCACAGAGAAAGCACTTGGAATATGACTTTAATTACTTAGATAAAATTCACTTAAGTGATATTTGTGTGTGTGTATATATTCGCATATATATATAATATACACTTATATGTGTGTATGTGGTGAATGTATGTACATGTGTTGCATATGTGCATATATATGTCTTTATATGTGTGTACACATGCACACATACACAAACACAACTATATACAGAACTATATTTTCTCTATGTCATGGCGCCCAAGTACATACCAATGATAAACAATCTTATCTCATCATTGAACTTATCTCAAGGGTGGGCAATTTAACATGGACAGTGAAAGCTTTTTATATATTGCTTAAAATACGAGACCAAATGTAAATCCAGTGTATATCTGTCACAGGTGCCATTTTCATAATGAATATTAATCTAAAATAAAATCAAGAATATATGATTTTATAAAGAACCTTCATTTAATTTCACATTATTTGGGATTATTTTACTATTTAATTGAAAACAAAAGGCTGGGGGTGGTGGTTCACAAATGTAATCCCAGCACTTTGGGAGGCCGAGGCGGGCGGATCACAAGGTCAGGCGTTCCAGGCCAGCCTGTCCAACATGGTGAAACCCCGTCTCTACTACGAATACAAAAATTAGCTGGGCGTAATGGCGTGTGCCTGTGGTCCCAGCTACTTGGGAGGCTGAGTCAGGAGAATCGCTTGAACCTGGGAGGCAGAGGTTGCAGTGAGCCGAGATTGCACCACTGAACTCCAGCCTGAGTGGCAGAGTGAGACTCCATCTCAAAAACAAAAAAAAAAAAAAAGAAAGAAAAAAAAAGAATCATTTTTAACACATTTCTGAAGTGAAAGGTCATTTTTCTGAAATTTTATGAAACAAATCATTAATGAGTATATAGATTTCAATGTAGCATGGTGATTAAATTAAATTTCTTAAGTACATTTTCTTTTGCCAGCAACGTATTAGATACAGAAAGGACAGGGGATTTAAGCAATTCAGAATACTTTTGACAAGGTATTTCAATGACTGGCAATGAAGTAAGTTTAAGGACAAATAAGTAAAACATGCATAATTAAATTCTCACTAAGAATACAAAATGTTACATAAATCTGAAATAAAATTTCATAGAAGATAAATAGCTGATACCATTTCAGAGATGCTATTAACAATTGTAGTAAAGAAAATTTGAACTTGTAGGGAAAGAATAATAACAGGCAAAAGAGAAAATTATGTGGTATATGTGGAAGGCATGAGCTGAGCTGCTGTCACATAAAGGAAAGGACAAAAAGTCTTTCTATGAAGACAATGAGCATTACAGTCACATTCTTTATATTTATTTGAAGAGAAGTTACTGATGGTAGAAACATAAGGTACATTGCAAGACGCATTGGAAGAGGAGGAAAAAGCACTGGAATGGAATTTGTAGAGACCAGAGCAGGCTGTCCGTAACCTAAGAAATATGTGGTAAGGAATTAGACCAGGAGTATGGTAATTCAACAAGTAATTATGAAAGGACTCTGAAAGTTAAAAGGAAGAAGATAGATTATCTAGGGATCTTTAGATTTAAGGAATGACCATGTGATGAGTTCCTTGGGTTTTATTTTTGTTTTTTGTACGCTATATTGAGCTGGGTGCTAAAATCTGCAAACCTGAACAACCAACAAGTATAGAAAAACAAAAACGAAACAAGAAAATTCTGCTGTCTATGACCGAAGAGGCAGGCCAGCAGGGACTATATGGGAAGATCCATTACACAATACCCACCTAGGGTAGCAGTAACAGATCTGCAGCAGCAGAAGCAGGGACCTGCCCACACCTGGGGCAATGATGAGCCAGATTTACAATTGCACCAGCATAAGCCATTTTGGAAAAAGACTCAACCGTGCTCACAACCAGTGGTACTGGCAAGCGTGATATGTTAGCACCAATGTCACAAAAGAACTGGTGTCTTCTAGCCCTCTAATGATGACAGCAAATGACCTACATCTATTTTTTTCTTGAACTTCCCACCCATTAGCACTGGACAACCCAGATAGCACTTGTTGGAATGAACAGGAGCCCCAGCAGCTTCATAAGAATGAAGCAGACCAGAAAATTATTGCAAGACCTCTGAAACTACAGTTCATAAAAATAGATTTACATGCTAAGCCTAAATAGGGTAGCTAACTGCTAAAATAAAAGATTTAAATAGGATCAAAAATTTCTTAACATAATGCCCCAAATGTCTAAAGTACAGTTTAAAATATTCAGTTTTTATGTATATACTTGTTTTATCTTTGTATATTTTGTATATAATATGTTTATATATAGAGAGTTATCTAGCTATATATAGCTTTATATTATGGAAATTTATATCTACATACATAAAATAACCAAGAATCAGTAAAAAACATAAGTTGAATGAGAAAAGACAATCAACTAATGCTAAAACTATCAGATGTTGAGATTGTCTATAAAGATTTTTAAAACATCCCTGTGGTTTTGTTCATTTGTAATTGCTTGTTGCTTCAACAATTATAAATTATTTTGAAGCAAATGAAAAATAGACAAAAACTCAGCAAAATAAATAAATAAATAAATAAAAAGAAACCAAATGGAAATTGTGGAACTGAAAAATAGAGTAGAAAAATAAACCTGCCAGATGGGCTTAATTAAACAGTGGATATGACAAAAGATAGCATCAGGGAATTGAGGACAAATAGATTTTATTCAATCTAAACAACAGAGAGAAAATTGATTGAAGAAATGAGCACAGCCTCAGGGACTTGTGAGATAATAACAAAAGGCTGAACATTTTATTATAGAAATCTTAGAAGGGAGAAATAAATGAGTAGGACTGAACAAATATCCAAAGGAATAATTGAACCCTTCCCAAATTGGAAAAAGACATAAACTTTCAGATTCAAAGAGCTTAGCGAACCTCATATAGAGTGAACCTGAGGAAATACACATAAAGACATATCCTGATGAAACTTAAAAATGAAAGACAAAAAAAAATTTTTTTTTAATGACCAAAGAGCAATGCCACCTTTAGAGAGGAACACCAACTCAAATAACAGTACATTTCTCACCTGAAATCATGGAAGCCATAAAAGTGGTAGAACATTTTAAGTGGTGAGAGAAAAGAACTGCCAACCAGGCATCACATATTCAGAGAATAATCCATAGCAAGGCATTGTAGCAGCAGGTAAAACAGTGAGAAGACTGTAATAATAATGCAGGAGATAAATTATGATGTGTCTCGAGGTCTGGATTGTTATTTTATTTCTATAGACCACTGCTTAGTGTTACTTAGAATCAAATTATATACTAATTAGATGTTAGAGCATACTTGGAAATAGACATGAGTTTGTATTTATTATTTGTTAGCTTTCAACCTATAATTCAGAGAAAACATAGTAGAAATAGCAAGAAAAATACGTGACAGATTTTAAAGGAACACAAGTTTAGATAAAAAGAATTTTCCTAGAAGTATAAATGATCACACAGAAAAAAAATCATTAGAGGTTATTCAACAAAAGATGGGGGTAATTGCATCAAAACTGGAGCTAATAGAAAAAAATACTTTAAATTTCATATATTTAGTATTTAGATTCTTCCTAATATAAAAGTTATTTCTGAGTTAGCGACTATTCTCTAATTGTACATATCATAATAAATATATCAATATTTAAAGCTCTCACTGATAAAATAAATATTGAAATTGTACATCAATTTATTCTTTTGCAAATTAATGACCACAAGTTCCATGTGTATCATGTGTGTACAACTAGCTAAAATGCTACCAGGATTTTTTTATAACTTATTTTAAAAGATAAAAAGGGAATAATTTGATTAAATTTACAAATAAGTAGGACATATTTGTATCTTATGTAAGACAGTTAATCCCTCAGAACATCTCTTTTTCATCAGTTTAGGCTTGTAGTTAATTTCTGGCTTTGAATTCTCTGAGACAATATACCTGTATTCAGATTTTTTAACGGAAAATTTTAATGTTTTGGAGAGGATATTACATGTATAGATCATAGAATCTTAACATCCTGATGCTTGGGATTATGGAGTTCCATTGGGACTAAATCTTCACATATACACAGACAACACAGATGGAAAACTAGCCCACACTTTAAAGGATGAGATTTTTTTTGGCAAGTATATTTATGACAGAAAATTTTTTAACGCTTATCATTAATATAATTGATAAATAGATTAATTAAACATCAATAAGACTTTGAATCTACCTTATGTTGTAATTCAGCAACAAAATAAGTATAGATCATTATTTATCTCAATATAAAATTATCTTAGAAAATATATATTTCTTAAAGCTTACCACATTAAATTAACATGGTGATGGAGTTTATATTAAAATATTTTTTAAAAATAATTGAGGTACATTACAAACAATTGAAATGATCCATGATATATAAGCTAAATGGCAACTATCTACTTAACTGGATATTCTATCACATTTAATGAAATTAAAGAAGGATCAAATACTAGTTCAGATTAATGATATAGTCTTTCATTTTGCTGTATTCACAAGTTCATTTCCCCCTGTAATTTAATTTTCCTTACTTCATTCCTGAACCCTGAAAATGTTTAATGGAATTTCCACATTCATTTATGATCTGGGAATTATCTCTATTTGGAAGCTTTGAAACCACTGACTGATTATACAGGAAAAGAGTTTAGCATTGATAAAGAGCAATCATTTTCAAGTCTGTATTTTAGTTCTTCCTGTTGCTGTCCAATACAAAGTTTGTATTCACATGAAACACTTTTTAAAAGTTGTTTTACATTTGTATGTTCAGAATTTTATCAAAAACAAAATTCTTCTAACCACACGTCAGAAATATTTATGGAAATATTTGTTCCATATGCACTTCATTAAGCAACTATCAAATTCCAGGTAAGCATTGCATTGTATACTTTGTTATAATTCATTTTTGTTTTGGCAAATTTCTCTTTGTCTCTCTGCCCTTCATTAGTTCAATACTCAAACGCAGATGGGTTAGAGTTTTCAGTATTTGCTTGAGTAGGTGGGGACTAGGCAATCGGATTAGGAAATAATAGTATCCAGGTAAGTTGTTAATATTTGCTCAGTTGTGTAAATGTGTCATTATATTTACTTTTTGCTTCTTATAAGACTATATACTGACTGAAAAATGTTGTTTTGCATTAATAATGTGACTCTGCAGTTCATGCAACTTAATATGTTATTGCATTATGGTAGATTTAGTGCTTTTTATATTCTGTTCTTTCTGATAAAAGAAAAATATTTTATAAACTAACTTTTCCTTATAGGTTATCTCATATAAACTGGGTCCCAGAGTCCCAGAGTACTAAAAATAAAATCACTCATTTATATGTGACATAGCAGAGATAGTTGTCTTACACATTCCATGATACAGCCAATGCAAGGAAAATTTGCAAAATGAAGAAATTAACTGCAGCACCATCAATCTTTTCTACTAAGTCATATTCCTCAAACATGCAACTTCTCAGTATTTTTCTACCCATCATTATGGTATTCCACTCTTCTGTCCTTCATATGCAGTTTCAGATGTTCTCTTCTTCCTTCCTATACTTTCTTTCACAAAAGAGATCTTTTAACTATTGCTTCTTATTGATTATTACAAAAATAAGGTTTTTACTAACACTTAATTTTGGCTGTGTTTTCTACAGTAATTTGACATTTATCAGAACAGATGAAATATATATTTAGGAAGAGGCTAAATTCCTAAATTTATATCATGCAATCAAAAATATCTTCACTTACTAGTTAGATGGATTGTACCTTGTTTGACTACATAAGTAAATTGTTTCCATGCCATTGTCTATTTTTCAGGCACTAAACTATGCATTAGGAAACCTGGTGCCTGTCACATAAAAGGTACATCAATAATACCTGTTGATTTCTGAGTCATACTGATCTAATTATAACAATCTTTTCCTTCAGAGGTAAGTGAATATACAGGAAGCACACAGTCTTTCCTAATAAATATTTACTAGTGAATATCCTATTGATTTTAGATTGTCTTATTAGATGCACAAAATAACAGCCGTTTGGTGAAACAGACATTAACTCTGAGAAATCGCAGTTCAAACAAGCCTCCCTTAAGCTAATCCAATAAAAATATCTAAAGAAACAATAGGCATAATACATTGTTGGCAAGAAAGAGTATATTTTAAAAAGCCCTTAACATCAAACATTTTCAAATAAAACAGTGTTTTAAGAATTTTCCCTTTAAAGATGCAGTTCTAACACTACCTCACCAATAATAATCTGTCCAGAGGACTTAACAAGTGCTCTGATCTGTTCAGGCACTTCAAAAGTACCCTGAGAACCTCTGATTCAAATAAATAACGGAGTTATTGAGAGTTTTCCTAAGTTGGTTTCAGAATAATTTCATGCTGTTTAATAAATACACTTTTCAGTTTGAGTACACATTTACAAACATAGATTTATAAGTATAATTTAATGTGTATCTCATAAATTTTGAGAGTCAGAAATAAATTTATGTGTCTAAGAGAACTAAGTCTACATGATAAATTAAAATTTTAGAATGTCTTGAAATGATGACAGATATTATTCATTTCATTTCTGCTATTATGGGAAATATATCTAAGAGTGATAGATTTGTGTTTCATAAAAGTATTAATACATGTCCCAAAAGTTTAAAATATCCCAAGATGCCTGTCTTTATGTGCATACAGAGTTCTCCACAAAATCAAAATTTAAGTACAAAATTAATTACAGATTCTAGTTTTCATTTATTTAAATATAGCACATGCTAAGTTGGTGTAAATGTAATTGCAGTTTTTACCATTAAAAGTAATTAGCAAAAACCGCAATTATGTTTGCACCAACCTAGTATAGAGAAGTCAATATATAACACAATTAAGAGACAGATATCTTACCACAAAATCACATATAAAACAAATTTATGCCACAAATATACTTGTTATCTAATGTGTATAGCACAAGAAAACCTTCTAATATGCAATATTTACAAAGTCACAAGGTTAAAAATAATTTTAGAAAATTTATAAGATCTGAAAAATATCAATCTTCCATTAAAGTTATTAAGTTGAGGAAAATACTTTCCCTTTAATGTTTACTAACCAAATCTGAAATAATATTTCCTAATTTAGTATCTTTAGAAATTTTTCCATAAGCTTATATGAATAATATATAAAATTAATGTAGCTAAGAATAAATTATGAATTGAGTTTGAGCTATAATTTCCTCAGCAAATTTTAATTTGCTATATTTTCAATAATGAAAAAGTAACATGTTATAATGTTTCAAAACTTTTAAAGTTCTTTCCTTTTAATTTTATCATTTAAATAGTTATAATGGATACAGCAATTTTTATTCCTTCACTCCATAGTATTAAAAAGGAAGCTCATAGAATATATATGATTTTGCTGAGATCCACAGCTAGACTTCCTTTATAACCTCTTGCCTGAACAATATATTCATTCATAATAATTTTACAGTGGTTATCCAGAATGAGAAATTAAAATGATAGATGTTTTATTGGAAAAATACATTCGTATTTTTAAACCCTCATTATATTGGTTTTCATCTGGGCTACAGAAAGCTGGAAACAGTGTGATTTCTACTCTATTCAAGAGAAAAAGTCAGATAATCTACAAAATCAATCTACACGAGTATCTGTAAAAACTTTACTGTTAACATGGTACTCGATAGTAAAATATTGAAAAAAATTCTTGAAATCAGGAAAAAGGCAAAGATTACAATTTTTACTCTTTTAATTAATGATTACATAGCAGTTCCCAGCCAATGGAGAAGATGATAAATAAATAGACATAAGGATTGGAAAAAAACTAAATATACTCCCGCTAATATTCACAGATGACATGAATATAAACAAAATTCTAAAAATGTCGAGAAACGGACAATTAGAATTAACAGGTTAATCCCGAGAGAATTCTAGGTATATAAAATTAAGGTATATAAAATAAAAATAAGGTATATAAAACTAAAATCAGTCATATTTTAATATACTGGGAACAAACAAATGGATACTTATATTTTTAAAGTGATAGCTTTACAATAGGATTGGAGAAAACCCAGAATTTTCTAAAATAATCTAACAAAAGTTATACAAGAGTTTGTTACTAAAGGTGATTGGAATAACAGAATAGAGGATTGTGAAACACATCCACACATAAATGGTCACTTGAGATACGACAAAGGTGAGACTGTAGAAGTAAAGAAGAGTTTCTTTTTGATGAATAGTGCTGGGTCATTTGGATAGCTACATGGGATATATGTAAAAGAACCACAAACAAAAATCAATTCCATATGGATTTCATGTATAAATATAAAATATTTCTACTTTAAAGGAAGATGTAGGAGAACATCTTTATGTACTTGTAGTAAGCAAGAATCTTCTTTTTAAAAAGGACATAAATTGTGCTAAGAAAAATGATACAAGAGTCCATATTAAAAGTAGGAACTTCAGTTCATCAAAAGACAACAGTAAGAAGGTAAAAAGAGTAGCCTATAGAGTTATAGAGTGGGAGGATATATGTTTGATGGGCACACTTCCAGAACATGTAAACATTCCAACAAATCAACAGAAATAAAAGAGAGCTCAACGGACAATGGATGATTATAAGTTTCAAAATAAAATATCCAAATGAAAAATTGTATGAAATGTGTTCAATGTAATTAAATATGCAATTAAATTATACAAAATAAAATCACAATAAACCTTCACTATCTCCACTAGAATGAATAAAATGGAAAAAAATTGGGATATAGTTTCAGAATGAGTTGGAGCAACTGGAATTCTCTGGTTCTTCATATGCATGTGTTATGAGCTAGCAAGTACACATATGGTTATATATCTGATCTGAAATCTGATCACATTCACAGAACCACTATTATAATACTCAAAACATAAAGACCAGCAGAAATCTTTTCAATAACTATAATGAATAATGAATAATATCACAAAGATGATATTAATATTCAAGCTTGCAACAATTCATATGTTTCTCATATGAAAATTTGAATAAATAAAGAAGTAGATAGTCATTTTTGAGAACAATCTAGAAATACATATAACAATGAATGTATTATTCCTTGGTATATCGTCCAAATTAACTTTCCTATATGGGTTCAAAAATATGTATTTTAAAGGGTGTTCTTGCATATCTATTTGTAGCAGTGGAAAAATGGGAGAATACAGAAATATATCACTAAGCATAAATTTTACTAAGAAAATGAAAAATATAGTAAAATTTTTCAATAAGTATAGACCTCAAAACACAATTTAAATAAAAATTATAAAAATGAGGTTATACACAAATTCATCTGTGTACATTTTTATATATACATAAACATATAAAAGAGAAATTGAGTGGACATAACTTAGCAAAAAAGAATGAAGGATAGTGGAATGTGATTATAATACTGGAATAAACAAAATATTAATGGTAATAACTATTTTAAAATTAGATGAATATAAGACTTCACTCAGATTGATTACAATAGCATGCCATAAGTAACTAATAAGTAGATAAATTTAAAGAAAAGGAAAACATTATGGATAAAGTGATTTTATAACAGGTATGTCTCAGTTAAAACACTGTTTATCAACCAGACATGGTGGCTCATGCCTGTAATCCCAATGCTTTGGGAGGTTGAGCTGGGAGGATCCCTTGAGGCTAAGAGTCAGAGACCAGACTCTGTGACATAGTGAGATCCTATCTCTATCAGAAGTAAAATTAATTTTAATATTGTCCATGTTGTCTGTTACAATAATGTCTTGATAGAATTGAATTTTGAAGGTAACAATATTTTATATTTTATCCAGCAATAAGGTCAAGCACAAAAGTAAAGGCTGCAGAAGCTCCCCATGACAGAAACTGCAGAGGCCCAAAGAAGGTGTCACAGCCCTGACCTGGGGAGCTCCTAGGTCTGGGCTCCCTGAAAGGCCACAGCTTTTTTCTCCTTCTTGTTGCCTGCAAAGTGGCAAACAAAGGATGTGTTGCACAGCCTTCATTGGATTAATGCCTATTTGACTTGGAATTAGACCAAGTGGCTGTGAATAAAACCTCACCCTTGCCCGCATATTTATATCTCAGAAAGGGTTTTGAGAAGCACCTATGAAAGCAATATGCAAGGGCAAAGACAAACTATGTATTTGAAAATTAAACAGAAAAATAATTCTCACATTGTATATAAAATAATTGCTGCGGCAGAAGTATAGGTCCTTCAAGCCATCTCTAAAGATCCAGACAACATTAAGTCTGGAAAAGAATTTTCTGTGAGAAAGAAAAAAATGAACATAGAATTTATCATTATCAGTTTGATCTCTATATAAAAAGATCCACAATGAAAGGCCAAGTAAAGAGATTTGAATGCTTTTAAGTATAGAATGAGGACTAACAATTTGCAAAATTATAGTTAGAGCAGAGGATGATTTTTAACATGGTAGTGTCAGTAGAATCATATCTCTAATAAAAGTTGTAATGGAGAGTAGTGAATTTTCATCAGAAAGTGATTATATATTCAATTTTGGAAAACTCAAACAGGTTTAATAAAGGGACTGTATACAAAGGTGTGGATAGGGTATAGTCAATCACAAAGGATCATTAGTGTATTAATCCTTACACTACTAATAACAGGGCAGTTACATCTGAAAGGTCAGGGACAGGAGTGGTTACAGTAAAATGTGCCACCAAAGAGAAGCTAACTTACTTTTCAGAAGAAAACACTAATTAGAAATTTTAAAATATAGAATAACTATAGACTGAAAAGAATCTGGAAGAATTTTAGATTTACTTTGCTTAACTCTGTACAAAGAAATTAGAATAAACTAGAGGAAGAGATTATTATTTTGGGAAATTATATGTTGCTAAAACTGACCCCAGAAGAGGTAGATAATCTGAATAGGTGGATTCCTTCAAAGAAAATGTACCTAGATGAATTATTCTTGAACCAAAAAAAAAAAAAAAGAGTTTCACAAAAATAAGTACAAGGACCTTATTGTTTTAGATAAGCTAAGCAAAAAAATATATATATAAATACAATGCATAAATATCAAGAGACAAGAAACTTTAAGAAATTGCCCAGTGTCAATACCATTCAGGACACAGGCATGGGCAAGGACTTCATGACTAAAACACCAAAAGCAATGGCAACAGAAGTTAAAATAGACAAATGGGATTTAAGCAAACTAAAGAGCTTCTGCACAGCAAAAGAAACTACCATCAGAGTGAACAGGTAACCTACAGAATGGAAGAAAATTTTTGCAATCTACCCATCTGACAAAGGGCTAATATCCAGAATCCACAACAAAGAACTTAAACAAATTTACAAGAAAAAAACAAACAACCCCATCAAAAAGTGGGCGAGAGATATGAATAGACACTTCTCAAAAGAAGACATTTATACAGCCAACAGACACATGAAAAAATGCTCATTATCACTGGCTGTCAGAGAAATGCAAATCAAAACCACAATGAGATACCATCTCACACCAGTTAGAATGCCGATCATTAAAAAGTCAGGAAATAACAGGTGCTGGAGAGGATGTGGAGAAATAGGAACGCTTTTGCACTGTTGGTGGGACTGTAAACTGTTCAACCATTGTGGAAGACAGTGTGGGGATTCCTCAAGGATCTAGAACTAGAAATACCATTTGACCCAGCCATCCCATTACTGGGTATATAACCAACGGATTATAAATCATGCTGCTATAAAGACACATGCACATGTATGTTTATTGCGGCACTATTCACAATAGCAAAGACTTAGGACCAACCCAAATGTCCATCAATGATAGACTGTGTTAAGAAAATGTGGCACATATACACCATGGAATACTATGCAGCCATAAAAAAAGGATGAGTTCATGTCCTTTGTGGGGACATGGATGCAACTGGAAACCATCATTCTCAGCAAACTATCGCAAGGACAGAAAACCAAACACTGCATATTCTCACTCATAGGTGGGAATTGAACAATGAGAACACTTGGACACAGGGTGGGAAACATCACACACTGGGGCCTGACATGGGGTTGGGGGAGTGGGGAGGGACAGCATTAGGAGAAATACCTAATGTAACCTAATGTAAATGATGAGTTAATGGTTGCAGCACACCAACATGGCACATGTATACCTATGTAGCAAACCTGCACATTGTGCACATGTACCCTAGAACTTAAAGTATAATTTAAAAAATAAATAAACATAACAATAAAACCCAGCACAAAAAAAGAAATTGCCCAGTGTTGTTTAAACTTTTCTGGAGCTGACAGAATAAAAGGTTAGAAGTTATTTTTATAAGCCATAATATGATAAGCTTATAAAATAAATGTAAAGATATGAGAACTATGAAATCTTTTTCCTCATAGACACCAATAGAAGAAACACAAAATGTCAGGAAATACAACCCTGTAATACTATTAAGAAATAGTATTCCAATGAAAAGTGAGATTCCTTTGCATCAACATTACAGAACCAAATTTCCCTGCCAACACTATTTCCCTCTTTAACCCATCCATATTGAGTTAGAAGTGATGGAATTATTCCCCTCAAAATCCTCAATAATTGCTCCTTTGAAAAATAAAATATAATCTTTTTACAACCTTTAATTTGATATCTATAATGATTTGCATTTGTTCTAATCACAAACTTTTACTAATAGCTTTAAAGTATACACTTAGTCCCCTCTTTTTAAATAGATATCATCCATTATTATAGCACAATGAACAATTTTGCAATTTTCTAATAAAGTGTTTCTTCCACTTTCCTCCCCCTCTCCAAGATTCTTGCTTAAGGAAATATTATCTAACTCCCAGTTAACACTTACAAGATATTAGTGAGCTTTCTCTATGAAGATTTCTCTCGCCTATACCTTCATTTGGGATAAATTTATTATAACAATCCATCTATAATATCTTTGTAAAATCTCAGAAAATGTAAAAATCCAAGACATTTAATCACTTTGATATATATAACTTTGTGTTATTTGTAAAGATAAATATATTCAATGCTCAATATCATTCATTATGCAGATTTTTCTAAACATGCCTTGTCTATTTGAAGCAGTTTCAGTGATAGATTATTCAGAAAACATGGATCAGAAAACATATTCACTGATTTATTGCACATTTACATGTAGTAGCTTTTTATCTTCATCTGGCATTAAATTCAGTCTCAGTGTTATGGATCCTTGGGGTGTTGCCTTACCAGCCAGAAACCTCTGTGCTCAGTGTCATCGTTGCCCAAGTTTTGCTCAGGCCCACTGGGCCCACTCTGCCTGGCAGGTTGTGCTTGGCTCTCACTGCTGGCCTGGATCCCATCCCTGCCAAGGGCAAGCAGAGTGGTGAGGGATATGTTAGCAAGCATAGGGGCCGGCCGCTGTGCACAGCCAAGGATGCTGGCTGTAGCAGTATGGGCAACTCCAGGTACTGGCATGGGCGCCAGCTCCCTGCAAAGCTGCAGCTGGACCAGGTGTCCTATGAGCAGCTTCTATGGCTAGCACTGGAGAACACATTGGTGGCCAGAAGCTTGGAGATGCCAGAAACTGCAGAGCCCCAAAAAGGGTGTGACAGCCGTGACTTGGGGAGCTCCTAGGTCTGGGGTCCCCGAAGGGACACAGCTCTTCTCTCCTTGTTGTCTGCAATGTGGCAAGCAAAGGATGTGTTTCAGCCTTGTTTGTGTTACAGCTCTTGGCAGCCCTGCCATTAGGTGGATCCCGAGTTCTTGTCCTGTGCCCAGGAAGAATGAGGTACATGGACAAGTGGAAGTTGAGCAAGGTGAAGAATTTTACTGGGTGATAGAACAGCTCAGAGGAGACTCGCAGTGGGTTGTTCCTCTCCGCAGCCAGGGTGGCCTGACCAGTGTTCAGTTCTCAGCAGAGAGGACACTCCGGAGTGGGTAGCTCTCTCCACATCTGGTCATCCTGATTGTCTGCTCAGTTCTCAGCAGAGAAGAGACCTTGGAGTGGATGGCTCCTTTCTGCAGCTCTTTGTCCTGACATCTCTTTTAAATCAGGCTGAGTCTGGGATTTTTATTAACTTCAGAGGAGAGGAAGTGCATGCTGACTGGTCCATGGCCAGCCCTGGATGGGCCCAGAAAAGTACCATAAATTCCTACTGTGGTCTGCTGGACTGGCAGTCTGAACCCTAGGCTTCAGGTATTCATTCCCTGGCTTGAAGTTGGGACTTAACCAAGGACCTGCCCCTTTCCACCCAGGAGCCTGTCCACCTCCTGCTGCTATTCATGGCAACCAGGTTGTTTGTGCTGAGGGATGCGTGCAGGCCAGTGCCAAGCTGCCCTCAGCCCCCGAGGCCTCCCTTACATGCTGCTCACTGGTGCCCAAAGTCCAGAGGGGGCTCACGGGTCAGGGGGCTGCTGTGTCAGTGCTGTCCTGAGCATGTGCACACCTGGCTGGGTTGTGACAGCACCAGGGCTTGGCCTCTGCTCTGAGATCACGGTCGGCACTGGGAGTGGGGAGAAGCCAGGCAGCAGGAGCAGGCACTTTATTATTATTATTATTATTATACTTTAAGTTCTAGGGTACATGTGCATGACATGCAGGTTTGTTACATATGTATACTTGTGCCATGTTGGTGTGCTGCACCCATCAACTCATCAGCACCCATCAACTCGTCATTTACATCAGGTATAACTCCTAATGGCATCCCTCCTCCCTCCCCCCTCCCCATAATAAGCCCCAGTGTGTGATGTTCCCCTTCCAGAGTCCAAGTGATCTCATTGATCAATTCCCACCTATGAGTGAGAACATGTGGTGTTTGGTTTTCTGTTCTTGTGATAGTTTGCTGAGAATGATGGTTTCCAGCTGCATCCATGTCCCTACAAAGGACACAAACTCATCTTTTTTCACAGCTGCATAGTATTCCATGGTATATATGTGCCACATTTTCTTAATCCAGTCTGTCACTGATGGACATTTGGGTTGATTCCAAGTCTCTGCTATTGTGAATAGTGCCGCAGTAAACATACATGTGCATGTGTCTTTATAGCAGCATGATTTATAATCCTTTGGGTATATACCCAGTAATGGGATGGCTGGGTCATATGGTATTTCTAGTTCTAGATCCTTGAGGAATCGCCATACTGTTTTCCACAATGGTTGAACCAAATTACAATCCCACCAACAGTGTAAAAGTGTTCCTATTTCTCCACATCCTCTCCAGCACCTGTTGCTTCTTGACTTTTGAATGATTGCCATTCTAACTGGTATGAGATGGTATCTCATTGTGGTTTTGATTTGCACTTCTCTGATGGCCAGTGATGATGACAATTTTTTCATGTATCTGTTGGCTGTATGCATGTCTTCTTTTGGGAAATGTCTGTTCATATCCTTTGCACACTTTTTGATGGGGTTGTTTTTTTCTTGTAAATTTGTTTGAGTTCTTCGTAGGTTCTAGATATTAGCCCTTTGTCAGATGAGTAGATTGCAAAAATTTTCTCCCATTCTGTAGGTTACCTGTTCACTCTGATGGTAGTTTCTTTTGCTGTGCAGAAGCTCTTTAGTTTAATTAGATCCCATTTGTCAATTTTGGCTGTTGTTGCCATTGCTTTTGGTGTTTTAGACACGAAGTCCTTGCCCATGCCTATGTCCTGAATGGTATTACCTATATTTTCTTTGAGGGTTTTTATGGTTTTAGGTCTAACATTTAAGTCTCTAATCTATCTCAAATTAATTTTGTATAATGAGTAAGGAAAGGATCCAGTTTCAGCTTTCTACTTATGGCTAGCCAATTTTCCCAGCACCATTTATTAAATAGGGAATGCTTTCCCCATTTCTTATTTTTGTCAGGTTTGTCAAAGATCAGATGGTTGTAGATGTGTGGTTTTATTTCTGAGGGCTCTGTTCTGTTCCATTGGTCTATATCTCTGTTTTGGTACCAGTACCATGCTGTTTTGGTTACTGTAGCCTTGTAGTATAGTTTGAAGTCAGGTAGCATGATGCCTCCAGCTTTGTTCTTTTGACTTAGGATTTTCTTGGCAATGAGGGCTCTTTTTTGGTTCCATATGAACTTTAAAGCAGTTTTTTCCAATTCTGTGAAGAAAGTCATTGGTAGCTTGATGGGGATGACATTGAATCTATAAATGACCTTGGGCAATATGGCCATTTTCACGATATTGATTCTTCCTATCCATGAGCATGGTATGTTCTTCCCTTTGTTTGTGTCCTTTTTTATTTCATTGAGCAGTGGTTTGTAGTTCTCCTGGAAGAGGTCCTTTACATCCCTTGTAAGTTGGATTCCTAGGTATTTTATTCCCTTTGAAGCAATTGTGAATGGAAGTTCATTCACGATTTGGCTCTCTGTCTGTTACTGGTGTATAAGAATGCTTATGATTTTTGCACATTGATTTTGTATCCTGAGACTTTGCTGAAGTTGCTTATCAGCTTAAGGAGATTTTGGGCTGAGATGATGGGTTTTTCTAAATATACAATCATGTCATCTGCAAACAGGGACAATTTGACTTCTTCTTTTCCTAACTGAATACCCTTGATTTCTTTCTCTTGCCTGATTGCCCTAGCCAGAACTTCCAACACTATGTTGAATAGGAGTGGTGAGAGAGGGCATCCCTGTCTTGTGCCAGTTTTCAAAGAGAATGCTTCCAGTTTTTGCCCATTCAGTATGATATTGGCTGTGGGTTTTTCATAAATAGCTCTTATTATTTTGAGATACGTTCCATCAATACCGAATTTATTGAGAGTTTTTAGCATGAAGGGCTGTTGAATTTTGTCAAAGGCCTTTTCTGCATCTATTGAGATAATCATGTGGTTTTTGTCTTTGGTTCTGTTTACATGCTGGATTATGTTTATTGATTTGCATATGTCGAACCAGCCTTGCATCCCAGGGATGAAGCCCACTTGATCATGGTGGATAAGCTTTTTGATGTGCTGGGAGCAGGCACTTCTAAGCCTGTGGGGGAAGGGGCCTTCTCATGCCCCCGGGAGTGCAAAGATGCCTAGGTACACAGCTGTGGCTTGAGTGGCTACAGTTGCGCCCAGGAAGGTGGGGCTCCTGCCTGCTCCCAGCCACTGAGAGCACAGGGATGCCTGGATCCACAACCTCAGCTGGGAGGCTGCAGCTGTGCCCAGGAAATGTGAGGCTCCCACACTGCCAACTCAGAAGCAGGGGCTTCTGCCTGTTCCCAGCTCTCACTGGCTCCATAGAGCATCCAACCCCAGCTGCACCTCTCTCACTGCACCCAGCGTCATGGCAGTGGCCACTCTAGACAGGCTGCCTCTGCCATCATCAGCATATATAAAATTCTGTTTTCATATATTATTCCCTTAGGTATTTTAAATGCATTTGCTGCATTGGCATCTGACATAGTCTGCAAACTTTGAAAAGAAAAATGTACTTTCAATTTCCTTTCCCTTTTAAGTGGCCATGTTTTGTCTGGATTCGAGTCCATTTTATTCTCTTAAAATTTCAATAATCTTATCAGATTTTATCAAATCTTATTGTTGACTATCTGAGTCAATGTTTCTTTAAAATCATTTATTTTTTTAAAAACTTTTTAAAGATACAGGGTTTAACCCTGTTGCCCAGGCTGGTCTCAAACTCTTGAGCTCAAGCAGTCCACTTGGCTGAGACTCCCAAATTACTGCGATTATAGGCATGAGTCACTGTGCCTAGCCAAACTTATTTTTAAAGGTATTATTCCCAATTCGACTTTTTGAATTATTTTCATTCCCATTGTTTTTGTTTGTTTGTTTTCTTCCTTTCAGGAATTCCAAGTTTGCATTGGATCTTCTTGGCTTCATTCTATATTTGTTATTTTCTTCTTTTTTCTTTTCTGCTTAATTTTATTTTCCTTTTTCAATACTATATTTTTTATTGGATATTTGTCATTTCTGTATTTTCTTTTGTTCTATAATTGATTTTTTAACATTGGCAACCTCTTTAATATATAGAGATTAGATATTATAAAATAATGATTCATATGTCTACTATATACACAATATATACAGTATAGCAAAGTTAAATGAAATGCATGTAATACATAGGCAATGCTGAAATTTTCTAATAAACACCGGCAAAACACCTTTTTCAATTTCTTCCCTTCCACGTTCCTCAATCCAATGAACAGGTACATAAAATGTGCTGTTCACAGAGGTGGTTCAACAATTCCACTTCCGAAGAGCATTTCCCATCAGTTTTTAGAAGCTATTTACAAAAAGTGTCATTCTGTTGCTGCTATTAAATACATCAAGCATTTCCAAATATCTAGAAAGACTAGATATAACCTGTACACCATATACACAGCAGTGTTAAATAAAATTGCACACACATAACAATGGTTATAATCTGAGTTATCTTCTAAATGTGCATTTTGGCCTTGAACCATTCCCCCTCACTTCCTTCTCTCTGCTTTCAATCCAGTGGACAAGTACAGGCATATGTAATGCTTAGAGATGGCTGGACAAATTCTTTTCCAAAAGTCATTTACAGAAGATAAGTTTTGCTATGAATTTCTACATAAAGCATATAAAATAGTTAATTTTACAAGACATACTGAGACTGGAAAGAAACAGAGGTTTAATTGGACCTACAGTTCCACATGACTGGGGAAACCTCAGAAGCATGGTGGGAGGTGAAAGGCACTTCCTACATGGCAGCAGCAAGAGAAAATGAGGAAGAAGCAAAGGCAAAAAAACCCTGTTAAGCCCATCAAACCTCATGAGACTTATTCACTATTACAAGTACAGCATAAGAAAGACCGGCCCCCATGATTAACTCACCTCCCCCTGGGTTCCCCCTACAACACATGGGAATTCTGAGAGATAAAATTCAAGTTGAGATTTGGTTGGGGACACAGCCAAACCATATCATTCCATCCCTCACCCCTCCAAAAATCAAAAGCAAGCTAGTTACTTCCTAGATACAATGGGGATACAGGCATTAGGTAAATACAGCTGTTCCAAATGAGAGAAATTGGCCAAAACAAAGGGGTTACAGGGCCCATGCAACTCCAAAATCCAGTGGGGAAGTCAAATTTTAAAGCTCCAAAATGATCTCCTTTGACTTCAGGTCTCACATCCAGGTCACACTAATGCAAAGGTGGGTTCTCATTGTCTTGGGCAACTCTGCCCCTGTGGCTTTGCAGGGTACAACCTCCTTCCTTGCTGCTTTCAGGGGCTGGCATTGAGTGTCTGCAACTTTTTTAGGTGCACAGTGCAAGCAGTTGGTGGATCTACCATTCTGGGTTCTAGAGGATGGTGACTCTCTTCTCACAAATCCACAAGGTAGTGCCCCAGTAGAGACTGTGTGGGGGCTCCAACCCCACATTTCCCTTCTGCACTGCCCTAGCGAGGCTCTCCATGATGGCCCTGCCCCTGCAGCAAACGTTTGCCTGCACATCCAGGCATTTCCATACATCTTGTGAAATCTAGGCGGAGGTTCCCAAACCTCAATTCTTGACTTCTGTGCACCCTCAGGCTCAACATATAGAAGCTGCCAAGGCTTGAGTCTTCCACCCTCTGAAGCCACAGCCCAAGCTGTACATGGGCCCCTTTCAGCAATGGCTGGAGTGGCTGGAACGCAGAGCACCAAGTCCCTCAGCTGCACACAGCACTGGGACCCTGGGCCTGGCCTATGAAACCATTTTTTCCTCCTGGGCCTTGGGGCCTGTGATGGTAGGGGCTGCTGTGAAAGTCTCTGACATGACCTGGAAACAATTTCCCCATGGTCTTGGGGATTAACATTAGGCCCCTTTCTACTTATGCAAATTTCTGCAGCTGACTTGAATTTCTCCCAAGAAAATGGGTTTTTCTTTTTTATCATATAGTCAGGCTGCAAATGTTGCAAACTTTTATGCTCTGCTTCTGAATGCCTTTAACAGTCACCTCTTGAATGCTTTGCTGCTTAGAAATTTCTTCTATCAGATACACTAAATCATCTTTCTCAAGTTCAAAGTTCCACAAGTCTCTAGGGCAGGGGTAAAATGCCACCACCACTCTCTTTGCTAAAACATGATGAGTCACCTTTGCTCCGGTTCCCAACAAGTTCCTCATCTCCATCTGAGACCACCTCAGCCTGAATTTTATTGTCCACACTGCTGTCAGCATTTTGGGCAAAGCCATTCAACAAGTCTCTATGAAGTTCCAAGCTTTCCCACATTTTCCTGTCTTTTTCTGAGCCTTTCAAACTGTTCCAATCTCTGTCTGTAACCCAGTTCCAAAATTGCTTTCACATTTTTGGGTATCTTTTCAGCAATGTCCCACTCTCGGTACCACTTTACTGTATGAGTCTGTATTCACACCGCTGGTAAAGACATAACCGAGACTGGGAAGTGAAAGAGATTTAATTGGACTTACAGTTCCACATAGCTGGGGAGATCTAAGGATTATGGCGGAAGGTGTAAGGTACTTCTTACATGGTAGGAGCAAGAGAAAATGAGGAAGAAGAAAAAGCGGAAACCCCTGATAAACCCATCAGATCTCATGAGACTTATTCAGTATCACGAGAATAGCATGGCAAAGACTGGACCTCATGGTTCAATTAGCTCCCCTCGGGTCCCTCCCACAACACGTAGGAATTCTGGGAGATACAATTCAAGTAGAGATTTGGGTGAGGACACAGCCAAACCATATCACTGTCCTTTCCCCAATGTATGTCCTTAATGCCTTTGTCAAAAATGAGTTCAGTGTAGATATTCCACTGATCTATGTGTCTGTTTTAGTGGCAGTTTTATGCTGTTTTGGTTACTATAACTCTGTGGTGTAATTTGAAGTCAGGTAGTGTACAGTTTTGTTCTGTTTGCTGTATTGGATCTTTCATGGTTCCATATCAATTTTAGGATTTTTTTTTTTCTGTGAAGAATACGATTGGAATTTTTTTTTTTTTTGAGACGGAGTCTTGCTCTGTCACCCAGGCTGGAGTGCAGTGGCCGGATCTCAGCTCACTGCATGCTCTGCCTCCCGGGTTTATGCCATTCTCCTGCCTCAGCCTCCCAAGTAGCTGGGACTACAGGCGCCCGCCACCTCGCCCGGCTAGTTTTTTTTTGTATTTTTTAGTAGAGACGGGGTTTCACCGTGTTAGCCAGGATAGTCTCGATCTCCTGACCTCGTGATCCGCCCGTCTCGGCCTCCCAAAGTGCTGGGATTACAGGCTTGAGCCACCGCGCCCGGCCACGATTGGAATTTTGATCAGGATTGCACTAAATCTGTAAATTTCTTTGGCTAGTATAAACATTTTAACAATATTGATTCTTTCAGTCCATGAACATGGAATTTTTTCCATTTTTTTGGTGTCTCCAATTTCTTGCATCAGAGGTTTAGTTTTCCTTGTAGAGATCTTTCACGTGTTTGTTTAGGTTAATGACTAGGTATTTAATTTTATTCATAGATATTGTAAATGGGATTACTTTCTACATTAATTTTTCAGATTGCTTGCTGTTGGCATATAGAAATGCTATTGATTTTTACATGTAGATTTTGTATCCTGCAACTTTAATGAACTTATCAATTCTCATTTTGCTGAAGTCTTTAGGTTTTTGAAATATAATATTATATTATCTACAAACAAGGATAATTTGACTTTTTATTTTCTAGTTGGATGCCCTTTGTGTCTCTTGTCTGATTGCTCTAGCTAGAACTTGCAGTACTATGTAGAATATCAGTGGTTACAGTAGGCATCCTTGTTGTGTTCAGATCTTAAAAAGAAGGCTTTCAGTTTTTCCTCATTCAGTATGATACTTGGGGGTCTGTCATATATGACTTTTATTATGCATAGTTATATTCCTTCTATACCCAGTCTTTTTGGGTTTTTATCATGAAGAGATTTTGAATTTTATCAAATGCTTTGTTTAACATAAATTGAAATGATCATATGGTTTTTGTCCTTCATTCTGTTTATATGATGTATCACATTGTTTGATTGGCATATATTGAACCATTCTTGCATCAGAGAGATAAAATTCCACTTGGTCATGGTGAATTATCTTTTTAATTTATATTTTTAATGTATCACTGAATTCAGTTCCCTAGTACTTTTTTGACGATTTTTGCATCAATAGTCATCAGTGAAATTGGTCTATAGTTTTCTTTTTTAAAATATGTCTTCTTCTTGTTTCAGTATCAGGGTAACACTGATCTTGTAGAATGAGTTTGAAAGTATTCTCTATTTTTCTCACTTTCAGTATAGTTTCAGCAGAATTGGTATTTGTTCTTCTTTAAATGTTTGGTGGAATTCAGCAATGAGTTCTTTGGGTTCTGAGATTTCATTGCTGAGAGACTTTTTATTATGGCTTTGATCACATTGCTTGCTATTGGTCTGTTCAAGTTTTGTACTTTTTCATGGTTCAATCTTGGTACATTGTATGTGCCTAGAAATTTATTCATTCTTTTAAGTTTTCCAATTTACTAGCATATAGTTGCTCATAGTGGCCACTAATGATCCTCTGAAGTTCTGCAGTATCGTTTGTAATGTCTCCTTTTTCTTCCCTAGTTTTATTAATTTGGGGCTTCTCTCTTTATTTCTTAGTCTGGCCAAAGGTTTGTCAATTTTGTTTATCTTTTCAAAAAACAAACATTTGGTTTCATTGATCTATTGTTTTATTTTATTCATTTCAATTTCATTTATTTTTGCTCTGATCTTTATTATTATTTTTTTTTTCTGATTTTGGGTTTGGTTTGCTCTTGCTTTTCTAGTTTTTTAAAATAAAACATAGTATTTGATTTTTTTTTATTTTTTGATGTAGGCACTTATAGCTATAAAATTCCTTCTTAACACTGCTTTTGCTATATCCCTTAGACTTTGTATGTTGTGTTTCCATTATCATTTGTTGCAAGAAACTTTTTCATTTCCTTCTTAAATTCTTCATTGACCCACTGGTCATTCAAAAGCATATTGTTAATTTCTATGTATTTGTATCATTTCCAAAATTCCTGTTGTTATTGATTTCTACTTCTATTCCATTGTGGTCAGAAAAGATGCTTGACATTATTTCAACATTTTTGAATGTTTTAAGACTTACTTTGTGGCCTAACGTATAGTCTGTCCTTGAGAATGATCCATATGCTGAGGAAAAGAATGTGCATTTTGCTGCCATTGAATGAAATGTTCTGTATCTCTTATGTCCATTTGATCTACAGTACAGATTAAGTCCAGTTTATTTGCTGATTTTCTGTCTGGAATATCTGTCCAATCTTGAATGCATGATGTTGAAGTTGCCAACTATTACTGTGTTGGGGCCTATCTCTTTCTTTAGCTCTAGTCATATTTGTTATATATATATATGTGTATGTGTGTGTGTGTGTGCATGCGCGCGCACACGCACATATGCTGCAGCGCTCAGTTCATACATATTTACAATTGTTGTGTCCTTTTGTTGAATTGACCCTTTATTATTATTACACAGTGATCTTCTTTGTCTATAGTTTTTGTCTTGAAATCTATTTTGTCTTCTACAAATATAGCTACTTCTGCTCTGCTTTAGTTTCCATTGGCATGGAATATCTTTCTTCCATTCCTTTATTTTTAGTTTATGTGTTTATGTAGGTGGTGTGTCTCTTGTAGGTAACAGATCTTTTGGTCTTATTTTAAAAATTCATTCAGCCACTCTATTTTTTATTGAAAAGTATAGTCCATTTGCATTCAACGTTATTATTGATAAGTAAGGACAAACTCCTGCTGTTTGGTTTTTTGTTTTTTGATTGTTTTGTGACCTTCTCATCCTTCTTATCTTCCTCTTAGTGAAGGTGGTTTCTCTGGTGGTATTAGTTAATTTCTTGCTTTTATGTTTTGTATATCTCTTATATGCTTTTTTATTTGAGGTTACCATGAGACTTGCAAATACTATCTTAAAACCCACTATTTTCAGCTTATAACAACATAATATTGTTTGTATAAACAAACCAACAAGCAAAAAAGAAAACTAAAAAGTCTCTCCACCTTAGCTTTGTACTGTTGCTTTTTAAATTGTTGTTGTTTCTATTTATATTTTATTTTAGGTTCTATGTCATGAATTGTTATATTTTGATCAGTTCATATTTTAGTCTTTCTTCTTAAGATATTAGTAGTTTACACACCATAGTTACCATGTTATCATATTCTGTGTTTTTCTGGGTATTTACTATTATCAGTGAGTTTTGTACCATCAGGTGATTTCTTATTGTGCATTAATGTCCTTTTCTTTCTTATTAAAGTGCTCCCTTTAACAGTTTTTGTAGGACAGAACAGGCATTGATGAAATTCTTTAGCATTTGTTTGTTTGGGAAAGTACTTCTCCCTCATGTTTGAAGGATATTTTCACTAGATATACAACTTTAGGGTAAAACATTTTTTCCTTCATCACTTTAAATATATCATGACACTCTTTCTTGGCTTGTAAGTTTTCCAGATGAATTGGGAGCTTTATTATGTTATTTGTTTCTTTTCTTTTGCTATTTTTAGGATTCTTTCTTTATCCTTGACCTTTGAGAGTTTGATTATTAAATGCCTTGAACTAGTCTGCTTTGGGCTAAATGTCCTTGATGTTCTACAACCTTCTTGTACTTGGATATTGATATCTTTCTCTAAGTTTGGGAAAATTCCTGTTATTATTTATTTAAATAAATTTTATGCCCCTTTCTCTTTCTCTATCTCCTTTATAAGGCCAATAACTCTTAAATTTGCCCTTTTGAGGCTAATTTCTAGATCCCGTAAATATATTTCTTTCTTTTTTATTCTTCTTTCATTTGTCTTCTCTGACTCAGTACTTTCAAAGAGCCTGTCTTCAAGCTCACGAATCCTTTCTTTTTCTGCTGGATCAATTCTGCTATTAAGACTCTGATACATTCTTTATTATGACCATTTTATTTTTCAACACAAGAATTTCTGTTTGATTCTTTTTAATTATTTCAATCTCCTTGTTAAATTTATTGACTATAATTCTGAATTTATTTTGTGTTACCTTGAATTTCTATGCATTTCCTCAAAACAATGATCTTAAATTCTCTGTCTGAAAAATCATATCTGTTATTCCAGGATTAATCCTGGCGCCTTATTTAGTTCATTTGGTGAATTTATCTTTTCCTGATGGTCTTGATATTTTTAGACGTTCACCTGTGTCTCAGCATTGGAGAGTTGGGTATTTATTGTTGCCTTTGAACTCTGGGCTTGTTTTTACCTGACTTTCTTGGGAAAAGTTTCAAGGTATTTGAAAGGATTTCGGTGTTATGATCTAAGCCATGTCTACATTTGAGGCACTTCATGCCCAGTAACACTGTGGTTCCTGCAAACTTATAGAGGTATTGCCTTCATGGTCTTGGATAAGATTTGGAAGAATTATCTGAATCACCAGGCATAAACTCTTGTTCCGTTACCTTATTTTCTCCAATCAAATGGAGCCTCTCTTTCTCTGTCTGAGCCTTGTGGAGCTGGGGGTCTGGTGACACAATCACCACTGTGGCCACTACCACTGGGACTGCACCGGGTCCCACCTGAAGCTAGCACAGCACTGGTTCTCACCCAAGGCCTGCTGTAGTCAATACCTGGGTACCACCTATGTTCACTCAAGGCCCTGTGGCTCTACAATCAGCAGGTGGTAAAGCCAGCCAGTCTTGTATCCTTCCCCTCAGGGTGGCAAGTTACCCCTGGTCCCTGGCAGTTCCAGAGGTACTGTCCAGGAGTCAGGGACTAGTGTAAAAAAACCTTAGAAATCTCCTGATGTTCTATTGTACTG
This sequence comes from Trachypithecus francoisi, assembly GCF_009764315.1. Lineage (NCBI taxonomy): Eukaryota > Metazoa > Chordata > Mammalia > Primates > Cercopithecidae > Trachypithecus > Trachypithecus francoisi. Next base: position 54,021,708 of record NW_022681458.1, on the reverse strand, counting down.
TGGCTGAACTGTGACTTAAACTATGAGATGCTGTCCTTTCCACTCTTCCATTCCATTTCCACAAGCAGAGGAGCCTCACCCCATGGCCACCACTACCATAAGCCCATTGGGGGAACTGCAAGGCTACCACCAATGTTCATTTCAAGGCCCAGGGTCTTTCAGTCAGCTTGTGGTGAATGCTGGTAGGTCTGGGATTCATCCTTTGGAGCAGTTGGCTCCCCTTTGGCCCAGGGCAGGTCCAGAAATGCTGTTCAAGAGCCAAGGCCTGAAATTGGGGACCCCAAGAGCATGCTTGGTACTCTACCCACCTGTGCAAGACAAAGTCCCCCTTACTTTTCCCTCTGATTTACTCAAGTAGAAGAAGCCTCTCCATGTAGTCATCATAGCTGGGAATATGCTGAGTCTCACCTGAAGCCAGCAAGTGTCACAGTCTTGTCCAAGGCCCATGGAGTATTACCTGGGTATCACTGCTGGTTATTCAGGGCCCAAGGGCTTTTCAGTCAGTGGGTGATGGCTCCTAGAAGGTCTGAGTCCTTTCCTTCAAGACAGTGGATTCCTTTCTAGCACAGGATATGTCTAAAAATGTCATTCAGGAAGCAGGGTCTCACAGCTCTGACGGGTGTACTATCCTGCTGTGGCTGAGCTGGTAACCAAGATGCAAGACAAAGTCTTCTTTGCTGTTCCCTCTCCTCTCCTCAAGCAGAAAGATGGGCTCTCTTTCGGAGCCATGAGCTGTGCAGTCTGGGGTGCAGGCAGGGGTAGCACAAGCACTGCCTTAGCCACCCTGGCTGGCATCTCACTAGGTCATGTGCCCCCCAGGTCCACTCACTGTGAGCCCAATTCAACACTAAGACTTGCCTAGGAGTTGCAGCCCTTGTGGACAAGACTGCCTTTAAAGAACATGTAAGGCCTTAAAGCACTGTAGCCCACAGTGGCTAGGCTTGTCAGAACTTGAATTTTGATTGCTGGGTAGGGTAATATTCCTTTGGCTAGGGCTGGTTTACATGCTCCCTTTGTGGGCGGGCATCAGGTGAGTTCAGCTCAGTTTTACTTTCTGCTGTGACAGGGCAGCACTGAGTTCAATGCAAAGTCTCTGAATTGCTGCACTCTCCCTCCCCCAATCACACAGATTCTCTCTCCATGCCACATGGCCACTATGGTCACTACAAGATGGGGGAGGTGGGGCATTGGCAATTTAAGACTACCTTTCCTATACTCTTCAGTGCCTCTTTCAGTAATGTAGAGTTAAAACCAGCTACTGTGAGTACTCACTTGATTTTTGGTTCTTATGAAGATGCTTTTTGTGTGTAGATAGTTGTAATATTAGTGTATTTGTAGGGGGACAATGGTGGACTCTTCTATTCTTCCATTTTGCTCCACCCCTTCTAAAATATTACTTTAAAGCGATTTGATAACTATAATGCTGGATATTTTAGAAATTATTTTCCTTTCTTATAGATCCAGTTTTTAGGGGTGACTGACACATTGTTAAGAGTCTGGAGATAAAAATGCTGATTGTAACAAACTAATGATGAGGAATATGGCTTAGATTTCTCTCTTCATGAAGGTCAACAAAACCCTATGGCTATATTGAAGGCAAAATGTAGGTAAATTAGTTTGTGGTTAAAGTTACTACTGCTATATAATGTAGTATAATTCTAGATAAGTTAAGGTAAGAAATGAAGATAAGCAGATAGTTAAGGTAGTTATGTGAAACCAAAAGGTTAAATTCAACATTTTAATTCCCAGTTTATTTAATACTAAAAAAGATAATAACCGCATTTTTGAGACTACAATAATAGTATTCATAACTATATTTCTTTTAAAACTTCCTCCAGCTAAAATAAAGTTTATTTTAGTTACTTCAGAACCAATGAACTCTGAAGACAATAAATAGGATTAAGGAATTAAAAAGTTTATCTGTTAACTTCTGAGCTTTGGAGTTGAAAGTAGGTGTTTTAGCATCAAATGGCATTGCTCTGTTCCTCCTTTTAATAAGCTGCTGTCCTTGATTTTGCTTTTCAAGTGATTGCATTGATTTTACACTAGGTGATAAAAAGGCAGAAGAAAAAATGAGAAAAATGTGAAGAATAGCAGACACAAATTAAAGGCTGCCAGAACTGAAAGAATCATTTAAAAAAAAAAAAATAGCAGTCACGCAGAGTTAATACTGTAAAACAAAACAAAGAAAAGGGTGGACATAAAAGATTTATGAAAACATTTAATATTTTAATAGAATGTAGTGAATATTCTCTTTCATTTTTTATAAAATAACTTTATTTATGTTGAAATATTCCATTATATTATTTTAAAAGAAATTGACCTCTAGTTGATAACTTTAAAACTAGTATATGTAGAATGAATCAATTCATGTTGTAAATATTTAAATTAAGCCTCATTTGGCAATATAATCTTTTTCAAAATTAAGATAGTATATATAATTACTTTAGGAATTACTGGATATTGAATTCCAGTTAAAAGCAAGATAATCAACATGAGAAGATAATTGGGAGTATAAAAGTTTAAACCATTTGGACAACCCTTTTTACTAATCACCTATTATCATAGAAATGTACTGTGATAGACCCCTAGACACAAATGCCAATAATACAAAGTCATATGAGAAAAGTGGCTAAAATTTTAAAATGTAGAGTCAGCTATATGGGTTGGCAGAAGGAGGGATCATAATAAACTGGATTGTTAAGAATTATTTCTAGAGAAGCTTCTATAAGTTCCAAAAGATAGATAGGTGTCCAGTCAAGGAAAAAACAAAAAGTTGTAGGTCAACATAGAGTCTACGTAAGAAATAGGAATTGATTATTTTTAAATGTAAAATAAAGCCAGGTGAAAATGTCATATTAGTAATATCTGGCTAAGTAATTTGCTATTGATAGTAGCAACATATGAAATTTTTTGAGTAGTTTGTTCAGAATGATGCCAAAAAGTTGCAGAGTGAATTGGAAGAGACTGAAAGCTAGAAATATTAGTGGAAAGATGTTGAAATAGTGAAATAGTGAAATGGTGAAAATATATGGCATTGAGAGCCTGGTATTGAATCACGGTATGCATAGACTCTTCAGAAACTATGAGTATTCTAAGATTGAGCAACGAGTAAATATATGTAATAGAAGCTATGTTTCTCACTTCAGAGAAGGGAGCTATAAATACAAAAATGGAGGGGGATTAAAAGTACCTTGTGTGTGGATGTGCATTGTCTTAGGAACGCACACACATAAGCACACATGCAAACAATCACACACATACTCACATAAGTATATATGTATTTCTTTGCCTGGTCCTTTTTTTTTGTTGACTTTGAGGAGTTGTTCTGTAGCCCAAGATGGAGTGCAATGGCGCGATCCCTGCAATCTTTGCCTCCCAGGCTCAAGCTATTCTCCTGCCTCAGCCTTCCAAGTAGCTGGGATTACAGGCACACACCACCACATCCAGCTAATCTTTGTATTTTTAGTAGAGATGAGGTTTCGCCATGTTCTTCAGGCTGGTCTCGATCTCATGACCTCAGGTTATCCACCTGCCTTGGCCTCCCAAAGTGCTGGGATGACACCACCCCTGTCCGGCTTAGTCCTCTTAGAGGGTGGAGAATCATTGACACTCTAGGAGCAGTGAGCATATGTAGCTCTCAGAACCCAGATTTATTTCTAAACCAACTGAAAGTAAGCAGATTTCTGATTCAAGGCTGGTTCAGGGGAAGAACCACAACCCCTTGGAACATCTTGCCCTGCCAGAAACAAGGAAATACTCGAAGAATGATGGAGGCCTATTTAAGGAACAGAAGAGTTAGCTTGAAGTGCCTCTACTGGTCAATTTATGAGTACTTTGAGTATCAAAACATAGTAACAGATTATAGCACACTTAACAATTTAAATAATCCTTAAATAAATAAATACAAAGAGGAAAAAGCTATCTATCCATTGCAACAAACTGAGAACTAATAAATAAATGTATGAGTAGTGATGGAATGAGAAAATCCTTTCAGACTTTAACAAACTCCACAAAATACTCTTGGTAAGTTAAGCAATTTAATAGTTTGTGTTTAGCTGGTAGTAGCATATCACTCTGGGGTCTGGCCTGGATAAAATTGTCTGCAGGTATGTACAATTTTTAGATTGCTAGATTTACCCTATGTAAACATGAGTAAAATTGATATAATTAGAGGGAAAACCTTTAGTCAATGTAACTTTTCTGTCACATATAACTCTCAAACTCATACATAAACTATCATTAGTAAAAAATTGCTTGAAAAGCACCTTACACCAGTGCCCTCATACTATATATATATAAGAACTTTAGATAAGGGCTACTATTCTCATTCTACTCGAAGTAGAAAATCTGATAAATGCTGGTGTTTCTTTACTGACAATGTTATCACAGAAGAGCAAGGAAAAGTTAACAGAACTGCTTCTGTGAACAATTCTCACAAAAAAGGGAATTCTGGTAGGTAAAGTGAAAGGGATGGAAACATTTGGAGATACTAATCATATCATTAAACTGTCTGAAATAGCTGTGAAAGGTAATATTCATCACTGTTTGGCTTGCACAATAAATGTTAGGAAGGAACACTGGAAGATTTTAAAGATAATTTTCAAACTTATCACAGAAAATCTACGTTTCTACAAAATGCATCTATGATGTATTGCTTTTAAAATTTTCAGGTTTCCCATTTACAAAATAGTCTGAAGCTCTTAGCCAGACACTTCAGGCACTTAATGGAAAGGTCTTGCCAAATATTTCACCAGAGTCCCTCAATTACCCAAGTGTCTCACTTAATCCCTAGAAATATACATAAATGCCACCATCAACACACTACATATATAACATACATGCATGTATAGAAAATTCATAAATCTCTCTTCTAGGCATTTTGCATTTGTAATCTCCTAAACATGTCTTGCTCTGTCACATCTCTGTGCCTCTGGAAATTCCCTCTGTCTGGAATGTCTTCCCACATCAACTTATCTATTTGCCAAATTCTATTTTTCCTTCAAGATTTCTAATATTTTTGTTTTTATACAGTCTTTTTTGTCTTCTTCTAAGATCTAGTTAGTCACTGCACATTCCTTGTTCAGAAGTTTCTGCACACATTTTTCAGTGCATATTTAAGAGTTTCAAAAAACTATATACACTTTTCTGTCTCTTTTAGATTATGAGTTTCTTAATTTTAGGGACGTGACTTTGTTCTACTTTGACTTCTTGATCACACTCACACTGTATGTGTCAGACTTAATAAATGTTTGTTTTTGTAAAAATCAAAATCTATATTATGATTATATAATTACCAAAATATAGACTTTATTAAGACACAGAAGAGTGCTTGGTACTTAGTAGTGAATTGATAAGCATTATTTGAATAAATATGTATTGAATATTCACAAATCCTATCAAGGAGGGAGAAGAGAAGTGGACATCAGTATAATATAGACTATCAGACTTCTGCATGGAATGTCCTGGCAAGCTCAGCTTTCTAAAAAATTATTGTTAATTTTTAGTTGACAAATACAGAAATATATATATTAATAGTGTGGAATATTGTTTTAATATATGTGTCCATTGTGAAATGATTAAATAAAGCTAATTAACCTATCCATCACCTCACTTACTATTTTTTTGTGATGAGAACATTGAAAATCTACTTTCAGCAGTTTTCAAGTTTACTATAAGAGGTCAAATTCAGAAGATGTCACTTAGGAATAGCTAACTAGAATAGAAATGATTGGTTATATAAAACTGTACAAATTTGGACAGGAATTATAGTAACAAAGTAACTAAAGTTTATTACAAATGCTAAGAACAGATTTCCATGTATAGAACTCAAGTTGTGGCCGGGCTTGGTGGCTCATGCCTGTAATCCCAGCACTTTGGGAGCCCCAGGCGGGCGGATCACGAGGTTAGGAGATCGAGATCATCCTGGCTAACACAGTGAAAACCTGTCTCTACTAAAAATAAAAAAAGAAAAGAAAAGAAAAGAAAGAAAGAAAGAAAAAACTTTTTTTACAGGGCGTGGTGGTGGGCACCTGTAGTCCCGGCTACTTGGGAGGCTGGGGCAGGAGAATGGCGTGAACCCAGGAGGCGGAGCTTGCAGTGAGCAGAGATCGCGCCCCTACACTCCAGCCTGGGCGACAGAATGAGACAAGAGCTCAAGTTATTGTCCTTTATTTCATTGTCAGGATTGAAACTGAGATAAAAACCTCAACTTAATTTAGGATGTAATTAAAGTTCTTGATTTCATTGTGCAAGGAAGGACCTCAAAAATTACAGCCTATATATAAGACATACTTCCGTTAAAAATCATAAAGAGATTCAGGTGCTCCAATTCCATAATAAAATATGAAACTATTTTATAAGAATAACTAATAAATATCTAGAGAAACTGAGGAGAAAAAAAAAAACAGTGTAAGATGGCTTATTCCAAGATCAAATTAGACTTATATTTTAATACAGTTCAGGGACAACTTGATTACTTTACGAAATCCTTATAATACTTCTTAGGTATATTTTTAGTGACCTCTATTTTTGTGGCTATCATTTTTAAAACTAAAATTTATCAAAGTAACTGCACAATTGTTTTAGAGAAATAGAGATAAGAAAATGCTTCTCAGTAGTAAAGTAAACTGGAGAAGTAATAATCCGAAACAGGACACAGTAGGAAATTCAAGGAGAAGTGATAACTCCTATTACTCACAGAAGGAAAAAGGACAGTAGCAAATGGGCAGATAATCTAAGGAAAACTCACAGAGGCAAAACACAATGACAACCTGGAGTTCTTATCCAGCAGATGCTTATTTTAGGAACAAAGACAGAAGAAAACCAAGAAAGCGACAAGCCATTGCTTAGATAGTGCAGAGAGAATACAAATGTAGGACCATTATTTTGCTTCTCCATTCTCATTCAAGAAAGAGATTTTATAATTAGATTTGTTAAAGTGTGCCATAACCAAGATAGGTAAAAAGCTAGTAATATTGCAAAAAGATTTTAAGAGGCTTACAAAAACTAATAAATTTTAGGTGTGTGAAAATAAGTTGAGATCTGCATCTGCTAGGAATAATGGATTTGTAAGTTTCTGACTTATCTTCCTACTGAGACCAACTTAGGAAAATGTAGAAAAGGTTGGGCAGGGTGGCTCACACCTGTAACTGCAGCACTTTGGGAGACAAGTGTGTGTGTGTGTATATATATGTATATTCATATTATATACCTTGAATATATTGAGTCTTTATGAGTCACCAAACTATTATAAAATTAAAAATACAAAAAAAATAAAAATTTAAAAGACTAATTTATTCAGATAGCATAATGCCAGAAGTAATGTTAACACATCATACAAAATGCATGTAATAAGTGTCTATACATTTATGAAAGGGGAAGATGGTAAAGAAAAAAATGGTTTGAATATTTTTAGCAACCAGAGCTAAAAATACAAGCATGGCCCAAATATCAGATTTACAGTTTTCATGAGTTGTAGACAAACTGTGGCTCAAAGTATTTCAAATATTCCAGGTACAGAAACCACAGAGAAAATTTTTATTAAAAAATGTACAATGTACTGAATGTTATCTTCAAAAACAATTTAAAAGTATAGAAATAAATTTCAAAAACTCATAGTTCGATTAATTTAAAAAACCTATATCGATGTAAGGAAAAGCAGTAAATAAAATCTCATCATAAATTTTTTTACAACTCTGATTCTTTGATTTATCTAGGGAGAGATTTAAACATGTCACTAAAAAAGATCCAATCAAAATGTCCTTTTAATCCAACTTTTATCAGTCATCACCGTCAAGGTCACACTTCCTAACAAATATTTGGAATGCAGCTATTCTGTGCTGCGAGTTTGTGCTAAGCCATATGCTACAACAATCAATGAAACGGAAGGTGAGATTAACATCCACTATGAAATGTGAGGAGCCTAACAAGGACAGGTGCCTGACCAGAAGGCCACAGATATTCACTCAGAGGTGGACCCAAATAATTTCTACCAAGGTTCTCCTAAAAAATTAAAAGCTTGTGGGCTGTTCCAGCGCATCTAAGAATAGGTGATAATGTCCTCAAACGTTGTGCATTATAGAAAGATTGGAAAAGTTTGATCTCAAAGTATTTAAATAAATGAAACACTCCTATTGCTATTTTTATCCTCTTCTACCACTACCACACTGGCAGTAGACACTATTAAACATTCACTTTGTCACTCGCCCTAAGAGCTTATATACTCATTTAGTATCAATTTAGCATCTCAAACATCCAATAGTAATGACAATGATAATAGTTACCAGATAATAAAACCAAAGAGTCAGTCTAGCCACGTGTGTCACAGCTGCTGTGCTGCCCTGTGGGGAATTCCTCCAAACTGTCCAGTCTCCCGGCACCTGCAGGGGACAAATGGCAGACTGGAGCTCCAGTGATGGCTGCAGGAAACAACAGATGCTAGAAAGGCTGCGGAGAAATAGGAACACTTTTACACTATTGGTGGGAATGTAAATTAGGTCAACCATTGGGGAAGACAGTGTGGCAATTCCTCAAAGACCTAGCACCAGAAATACCATTTGACCCAGAAATCCCCATACTGGGAATATACCCAAAGGAATATAAATCATTCTCTTACAAAGATACGTGAACACATATGTTCATTCCAGCACTATTCGCATTAGCAAAAACATGGAATTAATCCAAATGTCCATCAGTGATAGACTGGATCAAGAAAATGTGGTACATATACACCATGGAATGTTGTGCAGCCATAAAAAGGAGTAAGATCACGTCCTTTGCTTGGACATGGATGGAGCTGGAAGCCATTATCCCTAGCAAACTAACACAGGAACAGAAAACCAAACACTGCATGTTCTCTCTTACAAGTGGGAGCTAAACAATGAGAACACATGGACACAGGGAGGGGAACAACACACACTGGGGCCTGTCAGCAGGGCAGGGGAAGAGACAGCATCAGGATAAATAGCTAATGCATGTGGGGCTTAATATGCAGGTGATGGTTTGATAGGTGCAGTAAACCACCATGGCACACATTTACCTATGTGACAAATGTGCACGTTCTGTACTTGCATCCCAGAACTTAAAATAAAATAAAATGAAATATTTACATAATAAAAAGTAAAGACTAATGTGCCATGGACAGTGTTAATATCTGTACATAATTATCTAACTTAATTATCCCAACACACTAAGAATTACCTTAATAGTATTATCTCTGTCATATACACTAAGAACATTCAAATGTAGAAGAGTAGTAATTAAGAGATTTTGTATAAGAACTAAGATCTGAACTCAGGTCCATATGATTAAGATTGTGATCTTATCATTTAAACTGAAGGTATTGGTGTCACCTAAAGTTCAGTTGAGAAAATTGAACTTTAAGAAGATGGCATAAACAGGCCAAAGTCACACACATTAAAAACTGTGTAAGGTAGAATTAAATTCAATCCCATCTGACTTGCAAAGCTTAACATCAGGAATATGGAAAGCCTTTAATATGTTAATATAAATTGTGGAGCTCTAGGAAGGTGCTAGAATATGCAGCGTATTATAAACATTTTGATGATGGAACTTTTTAAAACCTTATACCTATTAATACCTCTGGGAATAATATGTATACACATATCCATACACACATGGACACACATATGAAAATAGGTTAGCAGACACACAGACCAATAGAACAGAATAGAGAAACCAGAAATAAAGCTGCACACATACAATCATCTAATCTTCAACAAATTTGACAAAAACAAGCAATGGGGAAAGGACATCCTATTCAATAAATGGTACTGGGATAACTGCCTAGCCGCATGCAGAAGAATGAAACTTGGCTCCTACCTCTCACCATATACAAATCATTAACTCAAGATACATTAAAGACACAAATATAACACCTAAAGCCATAAAATCCTAGAAGAAAACCTAGGAAATACCATTCTGGACATTGACATTGGCAAATAATTTATGACTAAGTCCTCAAAAGCAATTGCAACAACAACAAAATGACCAATGAGACCTAATAAAACTAAAGAGTTTCTGCACAACGAAAGAAATTATCAACAGAGCAAACAGCCTAAAGAGTGGGAGAAACTATTCACAAACTATGTTTCTGACAAAGGTCTAATATCTAGAATCTATAAGGAACTTAAATATTGAACAAGCAAAAACCAAATAATCCATCAATAAGTGGGCAAAGGACATAAACAGGTACTTCTGAAGATATACAAGCAGCTAACAAACATATTAAAAATACTCCACATCAGTAATCATCAGAGAAACGCAAATCAAAACCACAGTGAGATACCATCTCACATGAGTCAGAATGGCTGTTATTGAAAAGTCAATAAAAACAGATACTGGTGAGGCTGTGGAGAAAAGGTAACACACCTATACCCTGCTGGTGGGAATGTAAGTAAGTTAGTTCAACTACTAATGATGTGGGAAGCATCTTTGAGGTTTCTCAAAGAACTCAAAATAGACCTATCATTCAACCTAGGAGTCCCATTACTGGGTATATATCCAAGAAAAATAAGTTGTTCTACCAAAAAGGTACATGCACTCATATGTTCATCACAGCACTATTCAACAGTGAAGACATGGAATCAACCTAGGTACCCATCCATGGTGGCCTGGACAAAGAAAATGTGATACATGTTCAACATAGAAGACCACACAGTCATGAAAAAGAATAAAATCATGTTCTTTGTACAACAAGGATGCAGCTGGAGGGTATTATTCTAAGTATAGGAACAGAAAGCCAAACACTGCATATTCTCACTTATAAGTGGGACTTAAACATTGAGTACACATAGAAACAAAGACAGGAACAATAGAAACTGGGGGCTACTAGAAGGGGAAGACAGAGAGTGAGAAATGGTTGAAAAAAACGCCTGTTGCGTACTATGCTTAATACCCAATAACAAGATCAAACGTATCCCCAACCTCTGAACCATGCAGTATATCATGTAACAAGCCTGCACATGTATCCCCAGAATATAAAATACAATTTGAAATCAAAAATAAAATAAAAGATATTTAGGGCATCCTTTACTATGCTATAGCGTCTAAAAGTTTTAAAATGCATTTTATTAAGAAATATTTAGAAAATACATAAAAGTGCAAAGAGTGATGTAATTGCATTCTTCACCAACCATGTGATCAATTTATGTATGTACGTCAGATGCATATATGTATGTGTGCATTTATTTGTCTGTTAGTATATTTATCTTTCTTCAATATTCTTACTGGTAAAACACTGATGAAAGCCCAATGAGGAAAAAAATTTACTGAAATATTAAAGGCTTAGAAAATTTAACCTTTACCTGAGGTGAAAGCAACACTCTGTCATCATCTTCTCCTGGTTTATAGACAACCAGGCATGCTCACAAGGCCAGACTGATAAAAGTACTTGCTCACGGGCAGAAAGGCTAGAGGGTCTGGGCCTGCTGAATCAGGCATTGGTTGTCTTATTCTGGGTAACATTCTTTTCCTCTTCCATAGTAATAGTCTTTGGTAATCAGTCTTTTTATAAATGATCTATGTCTGTAATAATTTCCATGAAAATGCTGGGACGGGCGCGGTGGCTCAAGCCTGTAATCCCAGCACTTTGGGAGGCCGAGACCAGCGGATCACGAGGTCAAGAGATAGAGACTATCCTGGCTAACATGGTGAAACCCCGTCTCTACTAAAAAAAATACAAAAAAAAAAACTAGCTGGGCGAGGTGGCGGGCCCCTGTAGTCCCAGCTACTCGGGAGGCTGAGGCAGGAGAATGGCGTAAAACCCGGGAGGCGGAGCTTGCAGTGAGCTGAGATCCGGCCACTGCACTCCAGCCTGGGCAACAGAGCGAGACTCCGTCTCAAAAAAAAAAAGAAAATGCTTGACTTACTTATTGCCCCAAGCTAAGAGGTCTGGCACATAAACACACACAGGGCCAATAGTCTTTGAAACTGAATCTTGAGCTCAGGGACAAAGACAGAAGACAACTGAAACTGAGTTATTTTAATGACAACTCCTAAAAACACTCTGTTAATTCCTCCTGGCTTGTTTTCTTGAGCCCCTCAAAATTTTTAGTCAGTTTTTATCCCTCCAACTTTTTATTTTTTCTTAAGTCAGGTAGCATTACCTAAATCCAAGAGAGTATGCTGCATTAGTTGTACTACATATACTATACTTACTCTGTAAACTACATTTTTAAAGAAATACTGTCAATAGGATGACTTCTGAAAGTGAGCACAATAATCAAATGACAAGAAACCATTAAAAATGTATTATTATTTTTTCATTTTCAGGATAAGACTTGATATAAAAGAGGCTAATCGGCCAGGTGCAGTGACTCAAACTTGTAATCTCAGCACTTTGGGAGGCCGAGGCAGGTGGATCGCCTGAGGTCAGGAGTCCAAGACCAGCCTGACCAACGTGGAGAAACCTTGTCTCTACTAAAAATACAAAATTAGTCAGGCCTGGTGGCACATGCCTGTAATCCCAGTTACTCGGGAGGCTGAGGCAGGAGAATTGTTTGAACCTGGGAGGCAGAGGTTGCAGTGAGTTGAGATTGAGCCATTTCACTCCATGGCACAACAAGAGCAAAACTCCATCTCAAAAAAAAAAAAAACAAGAGAGAGAGAGAGAGACTGATCAAGACTACCTCAACCAAAGAAATTCAAAACTCAAATGTGTTACTGTTTGAGGTAGTCAATTTCTTGTCTCTGATTGTATTCAGTGGGCCTAGATGATGGTTAAAACTTCCTTCTGCTCATATAATCATCCTTAAAAATAAATTATTGTCATTGTATTATTATATTATTATTATTATCATTTTGAGATATTATCATTTTCACTCTTGTTGCCCAGGCTGGAGTGCAATGGCGCAATCTCGGTTCACTGTAACTTCCGCCTTGAGGGTTCAAGCTATGCTCGTGCTTCAGCCTCCAGAGTAGCTGGGGTTAGAGGGATGAACCACTGCACCCAGCTAATTTTTGTACTTTTAGTAGAGACGGGGTTTCACCATATTGGCCAGGATTATCTCAATCTCCTGACCCAAAGTGCTGTGATAACAGGTGTGAGCCACCACACCCGGCCGTCATTGCGTTATTTTTAGAAAACAAATCATCAATAGTTATGACTCTCTTTCATATAACATGTGAAGTGTTCAACAATTCTGTTCCAAAAGGCCTTTTTCCTAGAATGATTATATGGAATTCAGAAAATTTACAACTTAAATCTTCCACTTCCATAATTTTAGATCAGAAATTAGGGAAGGCTAAATTATGACTTCTATCTGAGGGCACTAAGAAGGCAAAAAGAAAGAGTCCATTATTTTCTGTGATGTTGGGAATGATGTAAAGACATCTTATTGGTGGACAGGAGTACATTGGTATGCATTTGCAAAGCCTGAGTACTAGTAATAGTACTTTCCATTCCATTTGTATTGCAGTTTTAATGGGTAGAGTCTCTTTGGATTTTAAGCAATTAAGAAAGATAATGAACATTTCAATTAGCACAAGGATTTATGTTTACAGAAATGGGAAAGAAAAAAATAATGGGAAGGAGTAAATTACTTGGCATTTGAGAAAATAGCTAGAATGTCAAGCGTATATTTGTAAACAGCACCATTATTTTCTCTTAAGAAAATGTCTTAAGCAAATATAATTCAATTTAAAAGGTTTTCTCAAAGGTGTATGTGTCCCAGAAATACCTTATGGAGCATTCAGTCTGTATTGACTGAGATATAAAACAGGAGGATTCCAACTGTGTCATGAAAATAATTTGGTATACATTGTTAAGGCAAAGATAAGAAACAAAGGGTTGTTGATGGATGAAGCAGAGGTAAAAAAGAGACAGGAAAATCATCGAGGAGATTGTAAAGTTTCTGGAGAGAATAGTGAAAATTAATGGAAACTGAAATAATGGAATGGCTGTAGAAAATATTAAAGAGAAGAATCTGAACACTGTTCATTAGAATTCTCAAAACAGTTAATGGGCTACATGAAAGATGAAATGGGTGACATATCAAGTGAGTCAACATAAAGTGAGCAAAGGCAAGAATGTAATTAGTATTCACTACAATCCAAGAGAAGCCTAAGGGCAACTGGAGCTTGAACAATGCTTTTCTAAGTAGAATATCAATTCAATTATATTAGTGCAGTTGCACAGATGATTTCTCGTGACCTTTACCCACAGTTCAAACACGATGTTCTAATGACTGATTATTTGATACGCAAAGTATCTCATGTGGTATGTGATACACAGAAGATGACCATTCCTGGCCGTTGTCACCTATACAAATCTGATGCCCACAAATACTAAAACCCATTATAAATGTATCTATGTTACAAAGAATTAAGGGACCTCAGATATTCTCTTTTATATGTTCTATTAATTTGGGAAGGGGAAATATTAAGGGCATCAATAATTAATATTTAAGGGAGCAAACAAGCTGTATATTCACATCAGGAGACCACAGAGTGAAGAGTGATAAGTAATATTTGGGGCATGGAGAGATTCTTTTTTAAAAAGGAGACATTTGCTCTGAACTTTGAATGATGGATACTACCTGGTCTGAAATGATGGTATGAAGAATAATCCCAGAAAATTTTCCCTGGTGAAAGACTTGAAGGTATGGAAGTGCAGGGGTGCTCTGGAAACAGTGTTTAGTTTGCTTTAATGACCATTTGATTTAAGGAAGGGCTATGACTTGAGAGGAGCCAAGAAGGTGGGTCACAGTCACTTGTTAAAAGCCTTATTTGATGTTAAGGAATTTGCATATTGTCTTTTAGGCAATGAAAAACTATTGGAATTTTATTATTATTATTGTTATTCTACTGCTACTATATCACCATTCACTGAACACCTACTACTGTACTAAGATGTATGGATATAACCATTAACCAGAAGTACAATATATCATTAGTCTTGTATTATAGAATGAGAGACAGACAATTTAAGAAACATGCATGAATATGAGATAATTGCAACTTGAGATTCATGCCATGGGTAACAAAACAGCAAAAATTATGAGAGGTTCTTGAATGAATATTGGTATTGAAATCATGGATACCAATATGGTTGGCAAAAGTAGTGTGTCCTGAACTGTGTAGCTGCACATAAATTCAATGAGATAGGTAGATAGGAGAGGATTATACGGCATCTTTGGAAGACTTTGTAGTTGTGTGGCTGTCCTCCATGAACAGATAGAAACAAGAGCTGAGAAATTTATGTCATAACTTTTTGAATGATCCTGGTTACCAGGAATAAGATCTGGAATATACTTGGGTTATACATACATCAAATAATGCCAGAAGCCAGTACTTTATTCTGTCTTTAAGGTTTCTGATAATTAAACTATCAAACACTTATTTTTTACCTTTAGTCAGATTTAAAAGATCCAGATGATGTTCTCTTACTTTAAATTACTTTTATGTAATTCATAAAAATAATATGAACAATTTAAATAAAGTCACTTAAAATCTATACAAGAGTTTTACTGATAGCTTATTTGTATTTTCTTATTTTAATTTTGGAAACATGTTCATCCAGCTATATTTGGGGGAGAAACTAAATTTTTCCTTGGGAAAAGATTCAGTGTATTTCTCTTAGGGATAAAAAGAACATCTTGGTGATAAAAAGGACACTTGTGTCGACATGTAATTAAGGGTCGTATGAGTTATCACAATTAGCCTTAGAGTCACTAATGTGATAGTGTGCTTTCTTTAACAAACTTTTACCAGAAGAAAGTTGTTTCCATTAATGTACTTAAAGTTTGTAATGTCTTACTTTAAGGCCACAGTTTTATTATGTCATATTACCCAGTTTATATTAATGTCAACTTATTTAATTATATGAAAATCACATTTTTTCCAGAAAATATAAATGAACAAAAATTGTCTCCTTGCATATGAAAGTACCAAAAAAAAAAAAAAAAGAAAAAAGAAACAAAAAAGAAAAAAGAAAAACTGGGAGCTTCATTGTGAATTTAACCAATTACTCTTAAAATTTCTACCTCAGCATAAAGGCCGAAAACTATATGCAGCCAGATATGTTCCAAGGTGAATAAGAAGCATACATGAAAAGCATTACATTTTTTTGTTATTTTAACATTGAGGTGTCTCAAAAAATCATGTTCTGCAAGATTTATTATGAGCAATAGAAAGTTGGTATACAACATTGGTTGAACAAATCACACAAATACACACATGTATACAAAATCAAAACAGATTCTGCAGGCTTATTTGCTTAATACATAGTCAGATTTCATAGAATGCTGCTTTCATTTTAAAATGCCATAGAGGTTGTTTGCAAATAAGAGTTTATATTA
The DNA here is from genome assembly GCF_009764315.1 of Trachypithecus francoisi. NCBI lineage: Eukaryota > Metazoa > Chordata > Mammalia > Primates > Cercopithecidae > Trachypithecus > Trachypithecus francoisi. The sequence goes on along the minus strand of NW_022681458.1, from coordinate 54,005,389 downwards.
TATTTGCAATATGTCCACACATGCTTATTCAACTATTAATATTTCAAATATCAATTTGATTAATAGCTTGATCAGCCTTTCATTTATATTTATATAGCTAAATTGATTTTTAAAACGTATAAGATGAAAATTATTAAAATTAATAAAATTTATTTTAATAACTAAACATACATTTAATTATTTTAAAAGTATTAAAATTTATGTGTTTTGATGAGCATATTTGATTCCAATCCAAATAATCTAAACTTTAAATAAGAAAGTTTCTATTTATTCTATAAAACAGGAAAATTAGTAGAAAATATATTTGACTAGTAACATATGAGTGTTGAAGGAGTCCTAGGAAATCAAGTCAATGGATATTAGGTTGAAAACAAAGCCGCATCTAAACCAAAACTTCTAGAAATTAAATTCAGTGGTTTATTAAAACCTATTCATTTTCATTCATTGAAAAGAAAGTAAGTTATTGAAAAAAATCAAAGAGTATAAAGGCAGAAAAAGAGGAAGCAATGAAAATTAAAATCCTTGCTTTATGTTAACATTCATATGTTATATCAATATAAACAGAAAGTGAAAACAAATAAATGTAAAAGTGAAAAAATATGTAAGCTTCTGATTAGGGTTTCATTGTTGAAAATAAAAATTAAGCTATGTTTTAACAGTTTTCAAGTTTTGGTATCCTCTTTTATGAAGATGTCTTTTATGAAAAAAATCCATAAACTTAACTGTCGAAAATGTACAGCCCTATATAGTTTTCAAGATGTTTGGAATACATAAAGCTTAATTTATTTTAACTTTTTATTTTGATATAATCCTAATAGAAAAGATACAAGAATAATGTAGGAAACCCCCAGGTACCTCTTATTAGAGTCACAATTTGTTGTCACATTTTGACCCATTTGCATGTATAAGCATTTATATTTAGAGAGAGACAGATGATTTTTTCCTGAACACGTGAGAAAAGTTTGAAGATATTGTATCTTTTTGCTACTAAATATTTCAGTATGTACTATTTTATGGAAAATGGCATATTTTCTCACATGTCCACAGTATAATAATCAAAATCAGAAAATTTTAGCATTAATATATTTCCATAGTATACCCACATATCATAATCAAATGTATCGAGTGTCTCAATTACATATTTTATAGTAACTTTATTTTTCCTGGTCTAAGAACCAATCTAGGACTGCACTTGGTTGTTATATTTGTTTAGCCTTCTTTAATCTGAAATAGTGTCTTAGCCTTTCCTAAGTTTCTTGGCCTTGCAATTTTTGAAGTGTAGAAACCAGGCATTTAAAAAAATATTTTTACTAAATTGGGACTTTGTCCTATAATTAGATTCAAGTCAAGCATTTTTGGAAGGAGTGCCATTAAGTTAACGGTAGATCCTTCTCAGTACATCATATCTGAGGCACATGATATTGAAATGTTTCAATATTGGTTAACTTTGATAACTTTGCTTAAGATTGTGTCTCTCAGGATTTTTCAATGTAAAGATACAGTTTTCCACCTTGTAATTAATCATAATAGTTGAGGTAATGTTTTGAGACTGTGAAACTATCCTGTTTCTCATTACATTTTTCCTCAGTTTTAGCTTCCACTGATGATTTCATATTGTCATCATTCTTCCTATATTTATCAGGTGTCATTCAACTTCCGTTATAATTTATCTCAAATTTCTTTATTCATGAAGTTTATTATAACCAATGACTTAAGATCCTTTACTATATCATTAAGTGTTTTAGTGATCAAGTATTCTCATATTTGGCCGGTGTGAACCCCTTTCATCTATCTCATCATATGTTCTTTTGATATTTCCCTTTGGTTACTTTCTGAACCATCTTGTACTTTCCATTAATTTTGAAAATTAGACTATGCTCCAAGGAGCATACTTTCTAGAATGTATTTCTGGTTCCTTGTTCCAGGGACAAGAAAGACAAGTTGCCTTGCTGGAAAAAACTAGATCCTACTGACCATAGCATTATTTGGGTGAGCGAGTTGGCTATAGGGTCTTTGTTATTTTGTTATGCATGTATCCCAAACCCCCTCTTCATCAGGGAAAAGATAGAAGGAAAAAAAAAAAAGGAAAAATGAAAATCCTGTCACGCCACTCCATCCTTTTATTGAAATTCCTCAGCTTTTACAAAGAAAAAAATTCTCATTTTCTCTTAGGGAGGGAAAGAACTATGCTACCTTAAGCACCACGAATCACACATGGGTTTACAGAGTTCAAACCAGTCTGTAAATGTACTGGAGCTTGCTCCTTAGTTTAATCTAAAATGGGGTGAACTTGTTCCTGTATGTCTTTGTCAAATACCCTAAAACAGAGGCCAAAGAGAAAATCATGCTCCCTCACAAACACAGAAAGAAAACCAAGAACAATTTTTCTGTTTTATGCATGCAGCTTTATGTTTAACCTGTATGTTGCCTCTTACATTCTGGTCAGAGATATCTCAGCATATTGAATGAAGTTCAAATACCTTGGGCTGAGATAAAAAGAATTCCTAGATTTTTAAATTTTTTTTCATTATTTCCCACAGCAGTATACTCTCAAAATCTCTTCCTTGCTCAGAGTTGGAGCTGGGGGGTGGCAGTCATTTCTCTCACAGTATCTTTTTTAGCACTCAGGCCCCAAATAGGACGTGCCAGGGAGAAACAAGTAAAACGTTTCCTACAAAAACTAAAATAGTTTCATAAGCCATCCAGAATTGAACTTGATGCACAAAAATAACATTATTTTTGGGGGTCTCCATCCGTTCTAAATAGGCTTTTGATGGTCATTGATTTCACTAAACAAAATTGAAAGTGCATCACATTTTGTAACACCTGTTCCCTCTGCAAATTTTGTGCCATCAGACATTGGTATCTAGTTTTATTTTTGAGGTTATATTAATTTCATTCACAATCAATTAACTGTTCATGATTTTCCTTCACTAGAGAATTTCTCACTTAACCCTGGAGCTCTGCCTTTTCCTTCACTACTGACTGTAGCTCTGAATTTCCCCACTAAACTCTATATCAATCTTCATTGGCCATTTGTTTCCACCATGCTGGATTCCTTCTGAGATGATATTTCTAATTCCAGGATGGCCCCTACTGGCTTCACTCACTCTGTGCACCATTTTTCCTGTAGTTTAGGGAACATGGTGTTATGTTCTTGACCTGGTATGGTTTGTCATGATTCATGCAAGGTCAGACATTATATCACATATTGACAAAAATTTTCCTCACATTTAACTCTTAAGATATGTTCTTGTACTGTCTAGCAAATGCACAGAAACAAATATTATTAGATGACTGTAAACTTACAATGAGTTAGAAGGGTACTGCAAAAATATTCCCTTAATGTCCCCACTAATTATCTATCTTACTACACTGAGGCCAGGCCAGATAGCTTCTCAAAATATTTTCTTTTAGATTCTAACCTCTTCCTTTGCCACTTCTTTTAACCATTCCTTTTATCTTTTGCTCTCTCTGCACCCCTCTTCAGGGTCCCAGCTGCAGCCTAGATGTTTTCATATTCTGGGCCTCCTCTTTGACTCTAGAATTAGCAGCAGTGGCTTCTCCATATTGAAGAATATATTAGATCTTCAATTTGTTTTAATTACCTCCATCAGGTTATTGAGGTACAGGTGGTATTTGGTTACATGAGTAAGTTCTTTAGTGGTGATTTGTGAGATTTTGGTGCACCCATCACCTGAGCAGTATTTGCTGCACCCTATTTGTAGTCTTTTATCCCTTGCCCCTTTCCCATCCTTCCCCCTAAGTCCCCAAAGTCCACTGCATCATTGCATCATTCTTATGCTTTTGTGTCCTCATAGCTTAGCTCCCAGATATCAGTGAGAACATACAATGTTTCATTTTCCATTCCTGAGTTATTTCACTTAGAATAATAGTCTCCAATCTCATCCAGGTCACTGCAAATGCCATTAATTCATCCATTTTTATGGTTAAGTAGTATTCCATCATATATATAAGATATATATATATGTAGATAAATATGGTATGATATGGTATGTGTGTGTATATATATATACATACCACAATTTCTTTATATACTTGTTGACTGATGGGCATGTGGGTTGGTTCCACAATTTTGCAATTGCAAATTGTGCTGCAATAAATATGTATGTGCAAGTATCTTTCTTGTATAATGACTTCTTTACCTTTGAGTGGATACCCAGTAGTGGGATTGCTGGATCAATTTTTCAAACTAAAAAAACCATGAGGAAAACAAAATTGACTGACCCTAACAAAATAATTTTGTCCTAGAATGAAAACCAAAGCCCATTCCATGATCTATAATGCTCTATGCAATCTGGACCCAACTTGACCCTCCTTCCTACCTTTTCTCTTTTTTATGCTGTCTGACCTTACTATTTCTCAAATGCACCAAAAATATCTTTGTCTCAGGAACTTTGTTTTTTTTCCCTCCCTGATATGTACTTTCTTTTGGCTCTCTCTCTTGGTTCATTCATGTCTCTGTCAAATATTATTTCAGCTCAAAGTACTTCCCTGATTAATATATACAAAAGAGCTGCTGCCCCCGACCAGCTCCATTTTTAATACTGCACATGTGCTCTTTGTTTGAATGAATAAACATATATGCCATAATTTTTTTCTTTTCATTGTGTCATACTAAAGAATTGTTCCTTGCCTAGAAGAGAATAAAAGTAAGGAGGAATCAAATTCTCCTTTACATGCATATAAGAATATAGCTCAGTAAGCAATAGCAAGATAAATAACAAGGTGTTTTGAGAGGAAGTTGGGGAGGTATGATGCAAGTTGGGTTGCTAGCAAAGGCTTTTAGAAGAAATTTAAAGTGAGACTTAAAAGTTGAGAAGAAGCCAATTACGTGAGGAATTGAATAATAAAGATTTTCAGGCAGAAGGAATAGCATGTATCAAAATGTTTTAGCCAAACACAAAATTGCTAGAAGAGAAAATACATATCAAAGCAGAAATAAATGAATTTGAAATGATGAAAGTAATACAAAAGATCAACAGAACAAAAAGGTGTTTTTTCCAAAACATAAACAAAATGGACAAACCTTTAGCTAGACTAACTAAAAAACAAAGGAAGAATGCCCAAATAAATAAAATCAGAGTTGAAAAAGGAAACATTAAAACTGACACCACAGAAGTTCAGAAGGTCATTAGTTGCTAATATGAGCAACTACATGCCAATAAATTGGAAAATCTAGAAGAAATGCATAAATTCCTAGACACAAACAAACTATCTACAAGACTGAGCCATGAATAAATCTATAACCTGAACAGGTCAATAACAAGTAATGAGATTGAAGTTATAATAAAAAGTCTCCCAACAAAGAAAAGACTGGGACCCAATGCCTTCACTGTTGAATTCTACCAAACAACTAAAGAAGAATAAATACCAATCCTACTCAAACTATCCCAAAAAATAGAATAGGAGGGAATACTTTCAAACTCATTCTTCAAGGCCAGTATTATCCTCATACCAAAACCAGATACATCAAAAAAAAAAAAAAGAGAGAAAACAATAGGCCAATATCACTTAGAAAACTGAAAATCCACATGCAAATAAAAAAAATGAAAGTAGACCTTGTCTCTTGTCATATAAAATATTAAATCAAAATGGGTTAAAGATTTAAATCTAAGAGCTCAAGCTATTAAAATACTGCAAGTAAACACTGGGGAAACACTCCAGGATATTGGATTGGGCAAAGAGTTCTTGAGTGATACCCCACAAGTATAAGCAACAAAAGGAAAAAAAAAAGGACAAATGGGATCATATCAAGTTAAAAGCTTCTGCATAGCAAAGAAAACAATCAACAATGTGAAAAGACAACCCACAGAATATAAGAAAATATTTGCAAACTACCCATCTGACAAGGGTTTAGCAACCAGAATATATAAGGAACTCAAACAACTTTGTAGAAAAAAAAAATCTAAAAATTTGATTTAAAAAATGGGCAAAAGACCTAAATAGATATTTCTGAAAAGAAGACATACAAATGGCAAACAGGTATATAAGAAGGTGCTCAATATAATTGATCTTCAGAGACATGCAAATGAAAACTATAATCACACATAATCTTGCCCCAGTTAAAATGACTTTTATCCAAAAGACAAGCAATAACAAACGCTGAAGAGACTGTGCAAAAAAATGAAAACTCTTGTACAATGTTGGTGGGAATGTAAACTATTAGAACCACTATGGAGAACAGTTTGGAGGTTCCTCAAAAAAGCTAAACATAGAGCTACCATATAATCCAGGAATCCCACCTCTAGGTATATATCCAAAAGAAAGGAAATCTATATATTGAACACCTGCACACCTGTGTTTGTTGTAGCACTGTTCACAGTAGCCAAGGTTTGGAAGCAACCTGTGGCCATCAACAGATGGATGGATAAAGAAAACATTGTATACACAATGAAGTACTACTACTCAGCCATGAAGTACGAGATCAAAAATCATTTGACAAAATTCAACATTTATAACAACATAGATGGAACTGAAAGTCATTATGCTAAGTGAAATAAGCCAGGCACAGAAAACAAATTTTACATGTTTTCACTTATTTATGGGAGCTAAAAATTAAAGTAATTCCACTCATGGAGACAGAGAGTAGAAGGATGGTTACCAAAGGCTGGGAAGAGTAGTCAGGGAAGGTGGGGCAGAGGGGAGTGGGGATTGTTAATAGGTACAAAACAATAGTTAGAAAGAATGAATAAGACCTAATATTTGCTACCACACCAGGGTAACTCTAGTCAAAAATAATTTAATTGTACATTTAAAAATAACTAAAAGGGTATAATTGGTTTGTTTGGATTAATGTGTGGGGTAATGGTTACCCCATGTGCTCTGATGTGATTATTATACATTGCATGCCTGTATAAAAACATTTTATATAACCCATAAATATATACACTTACTATGTACCCACAAAAATTAAAAAGAAAAAAAGTTAAAGACCCAAGATCCTCTTGTGAATGATACACAATCAATATGGGGAGAGTGGCATAGGAAGAGTTGGGAGAGGCAGGTTGGGTCTCAAACACAAGGTGTCTGGTGGGCCATGTGTGGAAACATGGCTATTATTTGTACGTGGAAAGGGAAGCCATTTGATGGTTTTAAGCAAGAGGGCAACAAAACATTTCATACTTTAAAATTATCATATTGATTGCTGTGTGGAAAATGAAATTGATAGTGGTAAGATAGAGATGAAACGAGTCAAGAGGGTATTGCAGTACTCCAGATGAAAAGCATTGGTAATATTCATCAGAAGCGAAAGACAGAAGTATATGGCACATGTTTTTGTGAAATAAAATAAAGACAACTGAGATTGGGGAGATTAGACATGGGGGTAAGGGAAAGAGTCACAGGTTCCTCAGGACAGACATGTGACTGAGTGGATGCTGGTGCTATTAAATAATTTGGAAATGTCTGTGGAGAAAAAAGGCTACTATGAAAGGGAATTGGGAAGGAGTGAAATTAGTAGCTCAGCATAGTTGTATTAGGTATGAAATATCTTAGAGATAGCCAAGTGAAGATTTGGAAAAGACAACTGATACACAAATATAGAGCTTGAAAGAGAGGTTTAAGCTTAATGAGAGAAAATTGGGAGTGTTTTTCCTGTTATACCTTTTCATCAAAACAATATGGCTTCTAAACATAATATAATAAAGCATAATATAAACATATATATTATTCTGTCTCTTTCCAATAAGGTGCCATACTTTGATTATAGCATAGAAGAAAAAGGCAAATAGTTATAGACTATTTTTAAAACACCATAACAGATTATTTCTTTTCTTTTTTTTTCTTTTGTCAACAATGTAATACATTTAATTATTTACATTTAACTCAGGGGAACTGAGGTTTAAAGAGGTTAATTAAATTGCCCCAAGATCAATCAGCTTATAAGAGAAAGAACCAGGATTCAACCTTAGTTTTTGTTGTTAAGCCTATACTTTTTCTACACCAACTGTAACATAAGCATATATTTATTCATTCTTTCACTTAAAGAGATCTAAAAATGAAATTGGATAACTTGAGATCAGGAGTTCGAGACCAGCCTGGGCAACATTGTGAAACCCCTTCTCTACTAAAATAGAAAAATTAACTGGGTGTGGTGGTGCATCTGTAATCTCAGCTACTCAGGAGGCTGAGGCAGGAGAATTGCTTAAGCCCAGGAGGCAGAGGTTGCAATGAGCTGAGATAGCACCACTGCACTCCAGCCTGGGTGATAGAATAAGACTCTAACTCAAAAAAAAAAAAAAAAAGAAAAAAAAGAAAAAAGAAAAGAAATGGTGGTATGAGTTAAGCAGCATTTTTATTTACCTCAAATCATGAATATTTATTAAAAGTTCTAGTATGCCTGTAATTTCAAGTAGTCTGTTAATTCAATCTCATTATGATGGAAAAAAACACAATGAAAGCTATATCTTGGTGGCCATTAGTTATTTCCAACAAAGAAACTCGGTATTTGGAGGGGGCTTAAGTTATTCCTTAAGGTAAGAATTATGCACTTGATAAAAATTCTGGCACCGTTTAGTCAGAATTACCTGGAGTACTGGTATTTGCTGTTCTTGCTATTTTTGATAAGGGGCAGGGTCAGTGAGAAACTTTGGGTCCTAAAAGGATTTTTCCAAAAGGTGATTATGCATTTTTTACAACATGAGAAGTTTTATTTCATTAGCTTATATAATTATATAACATTTGGAAATTAAATCAATTTCCTTCATTTTCTTTTTCTGAGGATTTTGGATGAAACAGGATTATGGTATGGGAATACTAGAGATATTTGTCTTATTGCTGACACATGGAAATATTTTATTATCCTTCTGAAAATATTACAACAAAATCTAAACATTCTCTTTGATATATTTTCTAATTTGTGTAACATAAAAAAGTTCTATTACATCTGAGTGTGTAATTCTGCCCTTTCATATGTCAATCAACATCCAGGTTAATAACAATCATAATGTTGGAGGCATTTTAAATACTGAAATTCTTTTTGAAATAAAATGAAATTATTTTATTCTTTATCATTGCTCTATTTGGATATCATTTTAGAATATTAAAATTTTAGAATTAAAATTATATAAAATGTAGTGGCTTCTACATTTTAAAAAAGGAGAGGGAGGAAGATAAAAGAGAAGAGGGAGGAAAAGGAGAGAGAGGACGATAAAAAGAGCAGGTATTACTGAGAGATTAAGATAGTCCTTTAAGAGATTTTATGTGTGGTTTTCAACACACTGTAATTTAGGACTTTTCTTTTTCTATTTTAAGGATGATTAAAGTAAGACTCAGAAATATGAAATAATTAGTCCAAGCTAACACAATCAGAGCTGTGCAAGTTTCGCACTTTAATTTGGAATAAAACAATTGTCTAAACTTCCTGAATCACTGAGAAGGACTTGATATACAATTTGCTTTTACCAATTGCTTTTAGACATCTGTGGAAATTCCCAAATTTGTAAGTGGAAGTGAAGAACATAATATCTGTGAAATAAAATAATTAGCATCAATGACATTTGAAAAACATAGGATCAGCTATTATTAACCTGATTCTTCATTCAGAGACACTTCAACTTGACTAGTATTTTATTGCTCAATGAACCTTGTATAAACATAACACTATTCAATCATTCATTCATATCTATTGCCTTTTTACTTGGTCTTAAAATTGTTACAAAAGCATCCTTTTTGTTCATATTTGCTTATTATATCTTTGTGCATTACTTCATTTCCAACTACTCTGTATTCATTTATTAAAATATTTCTTTACTGCACAAAGTATTATTATTTATTTGTTAAGCCTGAGAGATGCAGTCTTTTGAGGGGTGGATGTCCTGGGCCAGGTTCTCTTGAAGCGGAGCTTGACATGAAATTCTGGTGAAAGTGATTACTGAAGGAAGGCTCTCGGGAGAAATCTATAAAAAAAACCTTTGGAAAGCGGGTTAGAACTGGGGCAAAGAACTATTCAACTATGTACTTCTATTGATGTCCTACTTGTAGACAAATTAAGCGAGAAACTCAGAATCAGAGTTGTCCAAACTCCAGACCGAGTTAGCTTTTTGTACTATGTATCAGTAAGTTATTGTCTGCAAGCCACCTCTGGGTAAAGGGCATACGTTTTCATGCCTTTTCTGGTAAATTGATTCCCTTTGATAATAGCACTTTTCCAGACTGAAGCCGTAGGTCATCAGAAGCTTCCATTCACGGCAGCTGGGGATCCAGATACACTGACAATGGATGGGATGTGGATATGACACCACAGCATCTACCATAGTCTAATGCTTGCACTGCTGAACCCATCTTACTTCTCACATTAGTTCATTCAGTCAGGGTACAGTTTCTCTAGGATTCTTCAGACACACTATCTGGGGGAAGTTTCAAGAGGAGGGTTTTTGGAATATACCGTATTCTTGGTTCTTGATCTCAAGGCTGTTGTTAATGCTCAACCTCACCCTATTTTGCCACCAATTCTAAATTCCCGTTCCTTCCAGGAAAACTTCTGTTGGTGTGGGTGCCTTGTCTGGTAGGATAAAGCAGGCCATCATACCTAAGGTGATTGAATTCCCAATTATTATGTCTGTATCAAGCCATTGTTTTTATCCTGAACCATTTAAAGGTAAAACTCTTAAAGTGAGTATATAATTTATCATTTAAATATTCTATATTTTTGTTGCTGCCCCCATTATGTAATAAGAGACATACTTCTCATGATGATGAAAGTCAATAAACACTGGCAGTGTGTTAACTCTTTTCCTTGCCTGCTAGTTAACAGTCACAGGAGCCCAAAGTGAAAAGGATGTTTTAAATTTAGTGGGGATGGTGCTGAGCCACCCCTGGCATTCTGAGAACCAAATCCTTTAGAAGCACAAAGTTTAATGTTAAATGGAAAGAAAACAAAAACATCCCAAGTACACTGCCAGGAGTGTCAGACATATGTAGTCTACACTTTGGGAAATAGAGCTGCGTAATGAATATTGGTATGAAGTATGTATTGTACACAAATGGGTAGTATACCATAACCTCAGGTTCTCACACTGAAGCTGATGCTCAGATGCACTTTAAAAACACGGTTTCAAAAAAAAAAAACACGGTTTCATTGCTATCAGACCAGAGGTGCTATCACACTGTCACTTTGATTTGCATTTTTTTTTTTTTTTTTTGAGACGGAGTCTTGCTCTGCCGCCCAGGCTGGAGTGCAGTGGCCGGCTCTCAGCTCACTGCAAGCTCCGCCTCCTGGGTTCACGCCATTCTCCTGTCTCAGCCTCCCGAGTAGCTGGGACTACAGGCGCCCGCCTCATAGCCCGGCTAGTTTTTTGTATTTTTTAGTAGAGACGGGGTTTCACCGTATTAGCCAGGATGGTCTCGATCTCCTGACCTCGTGATCCGCCCGTCTCGGCCTCCCAAAGTGCTGGGATTACAGGCTTGAGCCACCGCGCCCGGCCTGATTTGCATTTTTTAATGACTAATGCTATTAGGAATCTTTGTCCATGCTTATTTTTCATCTGCTTTTCTCCTTTTGAGAAATTTCTATTCAAATTCATTACTGATTTGGGAATTTGGTTTACATGCCTTTTTATTATTGAGTTAAGGATATTCTTTTTGTAGTCTGGATATCCGTCTCTTATCAGATATGCAATTTATAAATATTTTCTCCTATTCTGTGGATTGTTTATCCATTTTATTATAGTATCATGTAACATAAAGGTTTTAATATTGAAAAAGTCCAATTTATCTATTATTTCTCTAGCCTCTTATGCTTTCAATATCATATCAAAGAAACAGCTGCCTAAGGCAAGTTCACAAAGATTCACTCTTATCTTTTTTTCTAAGAGTTTTACAGTTTTAGGTCTTGCATTTAGTCTTTAATTCATTTCCCAGCACCGTATGTTGAAACAATTGTTCTTTTCTTACTCAATTATCAAGGTATCTTTATTTAAAATCATAATAATTTTAAATACATAAGTTAACCAGAAATATGAGTTTAATTTTGTATGTTAAACTTTGTTCCATTGGCCTATATTTATATTTGTGTCAGTACCACAATGCATTTATTACTGCAGCTATGTACTAAATTTTGAAATCCACAAATGTGAGTCCTCCAACTTTGTTCTTTTTCAAGATTTGTTAGCCTATTTTAGTTTTCTTGCATTTTATATGTGTTTTAAGATCGGTTGTCAATTTCTGTTAAAAGGTAGACTGGTATTTAGATAATAATCATATTGAATGTAGATAAATTTCAGGATCTTTACCATCTCAACAATATTAACTTATCAAAAAATATAAGACCAGAAGAGAGATCCCAGAAATAAAAGCAAACATGTATGGTCAGATGATCTTTGACAAGGGTGCTGAGAACACAAAGAAAAGAAAAGATAATCTGATCAATAAATAATGTTGAGAAAATTGTCTATCTCTATGCTGAAAAATAAATTAGACCTTTATCTCACACCACATGCAAAAATCAACTAAAAATGGATTAAAGGCTTAAATATAAAAATTGAAGCTATTTAAAGCCACTAGAAGAAAAGACGGGAAAAGCTCCTCGACATTGGTCTGGGCAATAATTCTTTTGGTAATCACATCAATAATATAGGCAACAATAGCAAAAAAACCAGATAAGTAATATCATGTCAAAGTAAAAAGTTTCTGCACAGCAAAAGAAACAATCAGAATAAAAGGGAAACCTATAGAATGGAAGAAAACATGTGTAAACCATATATCTAATGTGGAATTAGTATTCAAAATATATAATCAGCTTATATAACTCAATAACAAAAAATTCAAATAACCTAGCTTAAAAATGGGCAAAGAAGATCCTGAAGATATTTCACTAAGGAAAGCATACAAATGGCCAACAGGTATATGAAAAGGTGCTGAACATCACTAATCATTAGAGAAATGCAAATTGAAACCACAATGGTATATTGCTTCATACCTCTGTAATTCTCTATTATCAAAAAAACAAAAGATAAGTTGATGAAGATGTAGAGAAAAGGGAACACTTGCACACTGTTGGTGGGAATGTATTATAAATTAGTGCAACTATTACAAAAAACAATATAGAAATTCCTCAACAAAATAAAAACTAGAACATAGAATGGAAGCACAGAAAGATGGCCAAATAGAAGCAACTTACCAGTATTGAATCATGAGGAAATTCAAAATCTGAACCATAATAAAAAATCTTCCAGCAAAGAAAAACCTGGAACCTGAAGGCTGTACTGCTGAATTCTATCAAACAATTAAAGAAGAACTAATACCAATACTACTCAGACTGTTCTGCAAAATAGAGGAAGAAATAATATCTCTACACTCATTCTACAAAGCCAATATCACCTTGATACCAAACCCAGACAAACACACATCAAAAAAGAAAACTACAAACCAATATCCATGATGAATATTGATGCAACATCATTGACAAAATATTATCAAACTGAATTCAACACCACATTAAAAAGATTACTCATGACTAAACTGGATCTATCCCAGGATGCAGGGATGGTTCAATGTATGCAAATCAATCAATGTGATACATCATATCAAAATAATGAAGGATAAAAAACCATACGATTATTTCAACTGATACTGAAAGAGGATTTGATAAAATTCAACATCTTTTCATAATAAAAAAGTACTAAAAAAACTGGGTATAGAAGGAATGTATCTCAGGATAATAAAAGCCATATATGACACAACAATAGCTAATATCATATTGCCTGGGGAAATACTGAAAGCCTTTCCCCTAGGATCTAGAATATAACAAGGATGTTCATTTTCACCACTGTTATTCAGAATAGTGCTGGAAGTCTTAGATTAACAATCAGACAAAAAAAATAAAAAAGTAAAGCATATTCAAGTTGAAAAGAAATAAGTCAAATTATCCTTGTTTGCAAATGATACAATCTTATATTTGGAAAATCCTTAAAACTTCAGCAAAAATATTTTAGAATGAATAAACAATTTCAGTAAAGCTGCAGGACACAAAATCAGCATAATAACATAAGTGACATTTCTATATGCCAACAGCAAACAATCTGAAAATGAAATCAATAAAGTAATTCTATTTACCAAAGTTACAAATAAAATTAAATACATAGGAATTAAATAAACAAGTGAAAGTTCCCTACAATAAAACTATGAAATATTGGTGAGAGAAACTAAAGAAAGTGCCAGAAATGGCAAGGTATTCCATGTCCACGGATGGGAAGAATCAATATTGTTAAAATGTCCATACTACCTCTATTATTCCATTCTTGCACTGCTATAAGGAGAAACCTGAGATGGAGTAATTTATAAAGAAAAGAGATTTAATTGTCTAATGATTCTGCACGCTATATAGGAAGCATGATACCGGCATCTGCTTGGTTTTTGAAGAAGCCTCAGGAAAATTACAATTATGGTGTAAGGTGAAGGGGAAGCAAATATGTCATCTGGCAAGAGCAGGAGCAAGAGAGAGCAACTGGGGAGGTGCTAACATTTTTAACTGACAAAATCTCATGATAATTATTATGAGAAGTGTACCAAGAGGGATGATGGTAATTATTCACGAGAAATCCATCCCCATGTTTCAATCACCTCCCACTAGGCCCTACCTCCAACACTGGGGATTATATTTCAATATGAGATTTAGGCAGGAACACACATCCAAACTATATCACTACCCAAAGCAATCTACAAATTCAATGCAATCCTTATCAAAATGCCAAGGACATTCTTCACAGAAATAGAAGAAATAATCCTAAAATTTGTATGAAACCACAAAAGACTCAGAATAGCCAAAGCTATCCTAAGCAAAAAGAACAAAACTGGGGAAATCACATTATGTGACTTCAAATTATACTACAGAGCCATAGTAATCAAAACAACATGGTACTGGCATAAAAACAGACACATAGAAAAGTAGAACAAGATTGAAAAAAACCCAGAAACACATCTTTACATCTATAATGAACTCATTTTTGCCAAAGTTGCCAAGAACATGCACTGGGGAAAGACAGTCTCTTCAATAGATGGTGCTGGAAAAACTAGATATCCATATGTAGAAGAAAGAAACTAGATCCCTCTCTCCATAGACAAAAATCATATCAAAGTGGGTTAAAGATTTAAATGTAATACCTCAAATTATGAAGCAACTGCAAAAAACACATGGAGGAAAATCTCCAGGACATTGGACAGGATGAATATTTCTTAGGTAATACCCCACAAGCACAGTCAATCAAAGCAAAAATGGACAAACGGGATCATATCAAGTTAAAAAGCTTCTGCACAACAAAGAAAATAATCAACAAAGTGAGGAGACAATCCACACAATGGGAGAAAATATTTACAAACTACCCGTCAGATAAGAGATTAATAATCAGAATATATAAGAAGCTCAAACAACTTTATAAGAAAAAAAGGAATAATCCAATTACAAAATTGGCAAAAGACTTGAATAAACATTTCTTAAAGGAAGACATACAAATTGCCAATAAGTATATGAAAAGGTGCTCAACATCGGTTTGTCAGAGAAATGCAAATCAAAACTATAATGAGATATCACTTTACAGCAGCTAAAATGGCTTTTATCCATGGGGCATGGTGGCTCATGCCTGTAATCCCAGCACTTTAGGAGGTTGAGGTGGGCAGATCACAAGGTCAGGAATTCAAGACTAGCCTGACAAACATGGTGAAATCCCATCTCTACTAAAAGTACAAAAATTAGGCAGGCATGGTGGCACCCACTTGTAATCCCAGCTATTCAGGAGGGTGAGGCAGGAGAATCACTTGAACCCGGGAGGCAGAGGTTGCAGTGAGCCAAGATCGTCCCACTGCACTCCAGCCTGGGCGACAGAGTGAAACTCCATCTCAAAAAAAAAAGAATGGCTTTTATCCAAAAGACATGTGATTTAAAAAATGGTGAAAATGTGGAGAAAAGAGACCCCTCATACACTGCTGGGGGGAATGTAAATTAGTGCAACTACTATGGAGAACAGTATGAAGGTTCATCAAATAACTAAAGATAGAACTACTGTATGATCCAGCAATCCCACTACTAGATATTGATCCAAAGGAAATAAAATTAGTAGAGTTATCCGCACTCCCATGATTATTGCAGCACTATTCACAATAGCCAGGATTTGGAGGCAACCTAAATGTTAAATGATAGATGAATGGATGAAGAAAATGTGGTACATATACATAATGGAGTGCATATTAGGTCTTTATATGTTATGAACTCAATAATACATTGTTATAGTTATTGCTTTATATAATCTTATGTCTCTTAAAAAACTTGAAAAAAGAAAGGAGAGTATGTGTTGGCAGAATTGTTACATGTACCTCTTATTTACCATTTTTTATTCTTTGCATTTCTTCCATTGAATTAGTTGCCATCTGTGTTATTTCTTACTCTATACAACTTTTCTCCCACCCATCTCCTCTGTGCTGTTATTGTCAAATACATTATTGTCTAATGTTTTAAACCCAACAATCCAATTATATACATATATTTTATGCAATTATTCCTTAAGCGAGTTAAGAAAAGGAACAGTAATAATTATACAATTACACTGTCTTTTGTAAATACTTACATAATTACCATTATTGGAAATATTTTATATTTTAATTTTTTATTACTACCTAATTTCATTAGTTTTAAGCCTGAAGAATTCTTTTTAATATTTTCTTGTGAGTCTGCTAGCAATAAATTCCTCAAATTTTGTTTATCTGAGAACTTATTTATTTTATCTTCGTTTATTAAAACTTTAAATATATCATATATTTGCCTTTTGGATACCATTGCTTCTCCGGAGAATTCAGTAGTTAAACTTCTTGGGATTCCCTTACATATCATGAGTCATTTTTCTCTCTGACTGCCTTTAAGACTTTGGCATCAACATTTGATTATGTCTAAGTGTGAATTTCTTTGTGCTTAAAATATTTAGAGTTCATCACAATTCTTAAATTATCTGATCAGTGTTTATCAACAAATGTAGAAAGCTTTCAGACATCCTTGAAATATTTTTCTGCCCTTTTCTTTTTTTTTATGGTTTTTCCATTATACCTTTGTTGGGGTACTTATTGGTGTCTTACTTTTCTCTTTGGCTCACTTCACTTCATTTATTCTTATTCTTTTCTCTCTCTCTTCTTCAGATTATATAACCTGTATTGCTCTATCTTCAAGTTTGCTGATTCTTTCCTTTGCCAACTCAAATCTTCTGTTGAGCCAATCTAGTGAATGTTTCATTTTGATTTTTGCATTTTCAACTTTAAAATTTTCGTGTGGTTCTCCAAAGAACAATTTGTCTCTCTTTCTATTCATGGAACATTATTGCCATATTTTCTTTAAATTTTTTTAGACAGGGTCTCTTAGTTCTTTGAATATATTTATAGTGGCTGATTTAAAGTCTGATAACTGCAGCATCTAGACCATTTCCAAATAAGTTTCTATTATCTGCTTTCTTTTTCTGTATGTGGTTATGATTTTCTCTGTTTCTGTGCATCTCAAAAGTTTTTGTTGCAAATGCAGCCTTTCAGGTAATGTATGGTAGCACCCCATGTTGCTGATCCCATTCACCCCAGGTTATGTTGTAGTTTTTTGATTGGCCATGTATTTATTTGCTTAATAATATTTAGTTGCCATTAAACATTTAAATAATGTTTTATTTGTTTAATGGCTAGACTTCCGCAGAGTCATTTCTCAGTACAACCATGTGACTTTTGATGTACTTGCTCAGAATTTTTCTTATTTTAATATTTCAGCCTGGTTATGTAGGTGTTATCCCTGGATTAGCATAGGTCATTTATTACTCAGGAGTTGTGCTTAACCCCCCTTTACGTGTTAGATTTTTAATCTTTACCATTGAACATGCTTGTGGTGTGGAGGCTGCTGTTAGCGTCAAAGGAGTTTGTTTTTGCCACATCTTCACCCAAGTATGAGTATCTAGATTTTACTTTTCCATTCACTCCTGGAGGGCAACACCTTGGCCATACATACAATCTTCCAGGTTGCCATGGATACATGTAATTTCATTTTTAAGCTTAGTTTTCCAGGAGTTGCCCCTATGACAAAATAGCTCATTGTTTAGCTATAAGATGGTCAGAGGTTGTGCTTAAGCTCTTGCGCCACTGAGACTTCTGCCCTTTGTTGATGCCCATTGTTGTGGTTAAGGAATGCTTCCAAATATTCTCTACATTCGGCCCTGATTCTCCTGACAAAGTACAGTTTAGAGCATATAGACAGCCCGTCCAACCCTGTTGGCTGTCATCACAGGATAGACCTTCTTGGCTCACTCATTCTCCGGTTCTCTATGATAAAAATCTGATGCTCAGCAGTTTTGCTTATTAATACTTGTATCATGGAGTTATAGATAAGTCTTCTTAGTTGCCCTTCACCAAAAACTCCATTGCTTTTAGCAGAATCCCTAGGCATGAAATCCTCCACAATTTGTTCCAAATAAAATTAGTTTCCTCACGTAGAACTGTGGAGCTCTTCATCCTTAAGGACGACCTCTCCAGCCTGCCTCTCCCCATAGATAGAACCTCTGCACTACTACACAAGAACTGGGCACAGGGACAGTAGCCTACATTTCCTGGAGTGACAACTCTGCTTCAAGAGTGTAGGCTATGCTGAATGCTATGCCTATGTCCTGAATGGTTGCAAGGACTTCATGTCTAAAACACCAAAAACAGAGACAAAAAAAGCCAAAATTGACAAACGGGATCTAATTAAACTAAAGAGTTTCTGCACAGCAAAAGAAACTACTATCAGCGTGAACAGGCAACCTACAGAATGGGAGACATTTTTTGCAATCTACTCATCTGACAAAAGGCTAATATCCAGAACCTACAAAGAACTCAAACAAATTTATGAGAAAAAAACAAACAACCCCATCAAAAAGTGGGCAAAGGATATGAACAGACATTTCTCAAAAGAAGACATTCATACAGCCAACAGACACATGAAAAAATACTCATCATCACTGGCCGTCAGAGAAATGCAAATCAAAACCACAATGAGATACCATCTCACACCAGTTAGAATGGCAATCATTAAAAAGTCAGGAAACAACAGGTGCTGGAGAGGATGTGGAGAAATAGGAACACTTTTACACTGTTGGTGGGATTGTAAACTAGTTCAACCATTGTGGAAAACAGTATGGCGATTCCTCAAGGATCTAGAACTAGAAGTACCATATGACCCAGCCATCCCATTACTGGGTATATTCCCAAAGGATTATAAATCATGCTGCTATAAAGACACATGCATACGTGTGTTTACTGTGGCACTATTCACAATAGCAAAGACTTGGAATCAAACCAAATGTCCGTCAGCGACAGACTGGATTAAGAAAATGTGGCACATATACACCATGGAATACTATGCAGCCATAAAAAAGGATGAGTTTGTGTCCTTTGTAGGGACATGGATGCAGCTGGAAACCATCATTCTCAGCAAACTATCACAAGAACAGAAAACCAAACACCTCATGTTCTCACTCAGGTGGGAATTGAACAATGAGATCACTTGGACACGGGAAGGGGAACATCACACACCGGGGCCTATTGTCGGGAGTGGGGAGCGGAGAGGGATGGCACTGGGAGTTATACCTGAAGTAAATGACGAATTGATGGGTACTGACCAGTTGATGGGTGCAGCACACCACCATGGCACATGTATACATGTGTAACAAACCTGCACATTGTGCACACGTACCCTAGAACTTAAAGTATAATAATAAAAAAAAGAGTGTAGGTTGGAAGGGGCTCTGGTCTTCTTGCCTTGCCTCTCCTGGTATGTAACCTATGCCCTATGAGTGAGCTTGTAGCTATCATATAAGAACAGGATATGGTGTTCTTGGTCTGTTGCATCTATGGTAAAGCTTCACACTTGTGAGTAAAGGCTAGGCAAAGCAAGGGTCCTCTCAACCACACCTGCTTGAAAACAACTTACATGGACTTAACATGGCTGAGGGTAGAATGAGAAATTCTTACAGTCTGTTCGCTCCACCTGCAAGTTGAGACCAAAGCCCCACCTGGAATCTGAAGGAGAGAGAGCACCCCATCTTCTTGGCTTCACCTTCCTATATTAGAGCTCCTGGAGTACTTTTTGTTTTTTCCTAAGAGGGAGCCTATGAGGGATGGGTGAGAGGCGGAGGTGGGAGTGAAGGTAGTTTGTGGTTCAAATGCCACAGATCCTTACTACTGTCGACAAATTTAGGAGATTTTCTTGAATAAATGTTACTCGTTTGTTCTCCATATGCCCATAAAAAAATTTTCAGCTACCTCAGAGTAGCTTCTCCAGAAATACAGAGTTAACTCACGGCAAAGGCAACATGAGACACCTCAATTTGAGGAAAGCTTGTCCAAAATATTCCCCATTCCCAGCTCTGAGCAAGTTGAATCTTTTCCCTGCAGCCTACTTGCTTCTCAAAATGTCCCTGATTTGGCCAGTGGTTGCTTGCTTGAGCTGGCTCCTGTATCTTTTTGATGTGTCTCTCCCATTGTTTGAATGTCTCTTTATTTTCAGGCACACACAAAAAAAACACAATGTTTTACGATCACGTGAATCAAGCATTTCTCCAAGGAGTTCTAATTCCTTTCTAAAGCAGTTTTAAGAGTATTAAATATAATCTCTAAATGTTGGGAGCGCTAATGGGATTTTCTTTCTACTCTTTCTTATTAAAATATTTTGGTAAAGAAATTTCCTATCGCCTACTCCAAATTTATCTGAGCCAAAAGGGGCTCAGATAAATTTATCTGAGTCTGACTACATATTATTTTCCCATTTAGCTTAGACTTGTCATCATGCATTTTAACCAAGTCCTCACTAAAATAACTCATTAGCTAGCACTTTTTCTGTGACGTAAGTTTCCAAACCTGTACAATATAATCTACTTATTTCAAAAAGCTATCAAACTTAAAAGAAAGAAAACTGAATCTAAAGTTTAAAAAACATAAGCTGTATTTACTTCAGGGAAAAAATATCGAACTGTGTCTTGCAACTGCAGAAATTCCACCCATAATCCTATTTCATTTTCTATATTTTTCAGCTTTCTGAAATTTGATCCATAAGTATAGTTATTTAAGTCATAACATCAGAAATAGACTTGGAATGAAAAAGAAATATGTCAATATGGTGTCTAAATTTTTTCTTAAATATGAAAAAATAAAAGTCAAATTATTAAAATGAAATGGTAAGTAACATATAACATTGTTATAGTTTGTATAACATAGGACTTTAAAAGTCATTTATTAAAAGAAATGAAATTACATGTTTATTGTTCTTCAAGCCCCTTCAAGGCCATTCTTTCAACCTAACTTTAGATACTCCTTTATTCTACCCTTGATTCACTACTGAATTTTATTCCAGTTCTTTGCCCTTGTGTTTGAGATCATCATCTCAGATGGTCAGCTTTTTTTCCTCATGAAACATTTTTCTTTATGTTGTAATGACTTCATATTTTCTATTGTAAATTCTTTGGAAGTTAGCCCTAGTAAATAAAATTAAATATGATTTTTAAAATATTTTTATAATTTGTACTCAGTTACACTTAATGGTAAGCAGTATTTACTGAACACAAAATTCTAATGAAAATTGTCATAGTTATCTGTTCTCTGAAATTCTCTCTGGTAAAATTCTAATCTATCAAGTTTTAATAAATTGATATCTCTCATTTACTACCACATTGCTGAAGATTTAGTCGTTGATTTTTTTTCCCACAAATATAAAAACTAAAATGAACTTTATTTATTTATTTATTTGTTTATTTTTGAGATGGAGTCTCACTCTGTTACCCAGGCTGGAGTGCAATGGTGTGCGGTCTTGGCCACTGCAACCTCTGCTTCCCGGGTTCAAGCAATTCTCCTGCCTCAGCCTTCGGAGTAGCTGGGACTACAGGCTCGTGCCACCACATCCAGCTAAATTTGTATTTTTAGCAGAAATGGGGTTTCACTATGTTGGCCAGGCTGGTCTCCAACTCCTGACCTCTGCCTCCTGATCTGCCCACCTCAGCCTCCCAAAGTAATGGGATTACAGGTGTGAGCCACTGCGCCCAGCCAAAAGAACATTTTTTAAAAATCATCTTTCTGGATGCAGCAGAGGATAGACATATGACTATTTTAAAACAAATATTTAATAATTAAGTAAATTTAGATAATTCTTAGTATTTTAGCTAAGATTTTTCTACCACTTTATATTACTTGATTTGTTCATAATTTAAAAGTTTGAAATTACAAGAACGTGGCTTTAGAATGTCTAAGACATGAACTCAGTATTTACATACTATGTGTGTGATGCTGGGAAATCCTTTAGCATGATGGATCCTTTTGCCACTAAAAAATAGGATAGGCCAGCACGGTGACTCACACCTGTAATCCCAGCACTTTGGGATGCAGAGGAGGGAGAATCACGAGGTCAAGAGAGTGAGACCATCCTGGACAATATGGTGAAACTCCGTCTGCACTAAAAATACAAAATTAGCTGGGAGTGGGGGCACGCACCTGTGGTCCCAGCTACCCGGGAGGCTGAGGTAGGGGAATCGCTTGAACCCGGGAGGCAGAGGTTGCAGTAAGCCGAGACTGCATCGCTGCACTCCAGCCTGGCGATAGAGCGAGACTCCGTCTCAAAAAAAAAAAAAAGAAAAAGAAAAAAAAAAGGATAATGACATCTACTTTCTAGAGTTGTGTTAATTATATCTTTACGATAACATAATGTGTGTGAAGCACACTACCAATATATGATTATATATGTAGGTTATTTATTATTTTTTGAGACAAGGTCTCGCTCTGTTGCCCAGGCTGGAGTTCGGTGACGCGATCTTGGGTCACTGCAACCTCTGACTACCGGATTCAAGGGATTCTCCCACTTCAGCATCCTCAGTAGTTGGGACTACAGGCTAGCACCACCATGCCCAGCAAATTTCTGTATTTTTTGGTAGAGAGGTGGTTTCACCATGTTGACCAGGCTGATCTCTAACTCCTGATCTCATGTCATTCACCCACCTTGGCCTCCCAAAATGCTGGGATTACAGGAGTGAGCCCCCGCGCCTGGCCATTTAGATTATTGTCAATGAGTACCCATAATATGCTGTTTCCTTATACAAGCATTTGTCTTCCTTCTAATATTTGCTTATGTAACAAAATTTACCTGTAATTTTAATTAAAATGATTCTACATCTTGTTTCAGCTCTAACTTTCAAACACTATAAAGTAACACTACCTTAAAATAAGTCATATTAAAAAATTCATAACCTTAACTGTATTTTTAAAGCTTAGCATTTTCAATTGCTTTCCACTTTTTATATCTTTTTTAAGATTCTCTGGGTTATATGTGCTTTCTAAAACAGTGCACACATAGCTGTCAGAACTAAACCATGCAAAGGAAAGGTCAGACTTCAACAGATAATTCCTGTTGCTGTGGAAACAAAGTCGGTTTAGGAAAAAGCTGCAAGTTCTAAATAATCACAGATTCAAAAACTTCATGGTCTTCCTTTGACAGGTGTAGCAATGTAAGTATTACTTTAAAAAGGGCCAATTCATAGGTCAGTCCTATCTAAGAATTTTGAATATTGGTACTAATTTATCTGTCTTTAAGAGGCACCTATACATCCTATTTGGGGTCACCTTCTTCCAGATAAAAAGCCGCAAATAAAATGAATCAGATATTTTTGGAGACAAATTACTTGCTTATTGTACATTCTTTTTCATCAATTATCATAAATTTCAGTAAACTTCATTGCTTCTGCTTCATGCAAGAGTGAGCAAGATACTGAATGGCTTTAGCCTTAGACCTTTTGGATATTTCTTTGGTTTGTTGGGAGAATTTATGTTATATATGCTAGTCCTTTATGCATTTGAAACAAGGGCATAGGAAAATAGGATTTACACTGATGCCATGTAGAGCCAAGAGGGGCCGCTTGAGAGAGATCAATAATAAATTAGAAGATATTTGGGGTTATACTCTTTTTTGGAGATCCATGCACTTCATTAAAAAAAAAAGTGATTATTAGCAATCAAGGTTGAATTGTATTGGGACCACTTTCCACATGAACTGCATAAGATCTGGAATCAATTATTTATGTCTCAATTTGCCTATTTACACAGTAGTATTTTTTAATTAGACCTATACTGATAATAAACATCTTGGAAAAAGTTGTGGGTAGAAATTCTAGTTACTTGATTACTACTTTTTCCCTCTCATTTTTTGAATTTTTTTCCTTATTTCTCATCTTATTTTCTTTCTTTCTTCCTTAAATTTGTCAAACTATTTTAATAATTTCACATCAATAAATACAATTAATGGGTGAAGTTCATGAGAATATCATTTAAAAATTCAGAAATTTTCAAGTACATATAATTTTGCTTTAATGGCATCACAAGTAATTTTATTTGATCTCTTTTTCCCCAAACAGCCATGAAAATACTTTTGAATGAAACTTAAAGCAAAGAACTTCAAAAATAGAAAATTTGCATCAATCATTTCTATAAGTCTAAGAGGAACATGTACTAAAAATAGTTGAGTTTGAAGCATGAATGAGAATCATAATTAGTTGTTTTACTACTGGAAAGTAGTTTAGAACAAACTACAATGTAGGTGACAATGTAGGTGATTGATGGTCCCATAAGAGATGTAACCTGTTATAACAATTACTCCTCTCTGATAACTGCACATTGTCAACCCTCCAGCAGAACAGATACTAAAGTTGAAATTCACAAAACCCAAGGCATGGGTTAAGATTTATAATAGTATAGCAGTATTCTAAATGATGAGCACTTTAACTAAGGGAGAAAATGTGGATTAAAAAATGTATGAGAGATGTTAAGGTGGAATTCTGTGACTCAATTCTCTTACTTATATGACCAAACACCAATTTATACTTTTAGATGAACCTCAAAATGAACACTTACCAAATTTGAAAAAAAATGTCTACTCTTTTTCATGCTTCCAGACACTTCAAATTGCCAATATCCATATCTTATCAGAAGGCAGAGTTCTCAGAATGTAGAATACAGACTTTAAGCCTATCAAATTCAACTATATAGCCCAAATGTTTGCTACTGTACCTGTCAAAAAGTCATCATTCAATACATATTTGCCAAATTCAACTGTACCTCTGTTACTTTCTCAATTGTTTTTTGTTTTTCTTTTTTTATCAGCTTCAATATTTTTTCCTTTTAAATCCAGTATTTGGGGTATGCAAACAAACTCTATAAAGATGAAAGGAATTGAGGTTAGTCACGATCTGACTTTACAATGGTCTTTCAAATAGATAGGATTCAGTATTAGAGAAGCGCATACCTCTTCTTTATACTTATAAGAGTCACAATAAAATAGGGTTAAGCTGTAAATAATAGCTTCAGACATTGAGGATGTGTCTTTGAAAAGGACTGTTGAGCCATATTTTGAGGGGTTTTCTTTAAAAATAAGTTAATTCTCATCTATGGGCACTATAGATAATCTTTATTCATTGTTATATACTATTTTAAAAGTATGCAATAACTAAGATATTAGGTTCAGCAGTAAAGTTTGTAAAGTAGTCTATAATAATGAATCTGTCTTGGCATCTATAATAAGTATTGGAGACATATTCAGTCTTTTTTTTTTTTTTTTTTGAGACGGAGTCTCGCTCTGCCGCCCAGGCTGGAGTGCAGTGGCCGGGTCTCAGCTCACTGCAAGCTCCGCCTCCTGGGTTTACGCCATTCTCCTGCCTCAGCCTCCCAAGCAGCTGGGACTACAGGCGCCCGCCATGTCGCCCGGCTAGTTTTTTGTATTTTTTAGTAGAGACGGGGTTTCACCATGTTAGCCAGGATGGTCTCGATCTCCTGACCTCGTGATCCGCCCGTCTCGGCCTCCCAAAGTGCTGGGATTACAGGCTTGAGCCACCGCGCCCGGCCTACATATTCAGTCTTAATGAAACATAAAATTTAGATTTACTAGTCAATTACAGAATCCATAGAAATTATTTCTTTTAATATTATAAGCAAAAACATCTGTGTTTCTTTTGCTATTTTAAGCATAAAATACAAAATCAAACAAATTTGATCTTTATAAAATAATTACGTTATGTCAATAGTATTCCAACTTGTTCTAGAAATTCCAAGTTAGTAAGATATACGGACACATTCCATCATATTCCTATACCTATAAATTGGGCTACCTCTTTGTTATTTCATTTACTGAGAGAGCATATAATCAATTTAGGACCATCTATCAAACATTTTATCATTGCACTGTAGTTCAAGGTGATCATACACAGGAGCAACAATTTCTGTGATTCTCTGCCAGGATATCACACACACAATATAAATGGAGGGACCCAAACAGGAAACTTTTTCAGTAACTCCTTAGTAGGTATAGAGAACCTCATACCAGTATCCTAAAGTGAAATTGTTAATTACTAGGGGATAGGATGAAAGAAAGAAAAAGATAAACTGGGAAATATTCACATGAGAAGAAAATAGTATTTGGAACATTTAAAAAATTACCCAATTTTCTATTTTTATTTTTTTTAGGAAGAAATACATTGGTACTAAAATCCTAACAATTATATATATATATATTTATAAAATATACATTTTTATATATATTTCCTTTATATTTATATATTTATATGTATAAATAAAATATATTTATAAAATATATATATTTATAAACATATATATGTGTGTGTTTGTGTGTATGTATGCACTAAGCCAAAATATCTCTTCTACCCCTGTATATTATGTATGCAGAGCCCAATGTCCCATCTCCTCAACATCTAATCAGTTTGTTTTGTATTTATTAATTTATTATGTAGGAAGAAACAAATATAACTCTCCAGAAAGAGAGAGAGTGCAAAAATTAGGTTGATGCAAAACTAATGTGTTTTTTGCTATTAAAAATAAGGGCCATTAAAAGCTATATATATATATGTGGAGAGAGAGAGAGAGTTATATTTGACAAAAGTAACCTCTTTTATAGATAAAGTAACAAACTACACACATGATTCCACATCTTACTTTTTTATTAAAGATGTCCTTTGGGACACGTTTTACATATCAGCTTCAATATACAAGGACCACGAAGTCATCACCCCAGTCCATCTACATAAAAATACACCTAGACTCAGACCTTACTATTACAACTGGAAAGGGATAATAGATATAAATATAAAATGAAATACTGTAAAACTTCTGCAAGAAAACATAGAAGAAGATCTATGTGGTAGATCTTTTGGTAATGAGTGTTTAGATAGAACACCAGGGCATGATCCTTGCAAGAAAAACGTTGATAACTTGGACTTTACTAAAATTAAAAACCTCTGTTCTCTGACAGACATTATGGAGAGAACAAAAAGACATTCCATAGACTTCAAGAAAATATATTTAAGCACATATCTCATCACATATACCCCCATTATATAAAAATCTCTTAAAATCAGCAGTAAGAAAAAAAGACAAAATGCACAAATGATGTGAACAGACACCTCACCAAACAAGATATACGAATAGCAGATAAGTATATGAAAAGATATTCACCACCACTAACACTAAAGAATTGCAAATTAAAACAAGGTGATACCGCTATAAACCATTAGAATGATGAATTTATAAAACCTGATAAGACCAATTGCTGGGAGGATGCAGGCATTAGGAGCTCTCCTTCACTACAAGTGCAAACAGAAATGGGTGCAACTACTTTAAAAGTCAGTTTAACATTTTCTTACAAAGCTAAACATAGTCTTACCATGCAATTCAACACTCACTGTCTTAGTATTTACCCAATATATTTAAAAACTTATGTCCATACAACACCTGAAAACAAACATTTATAACAGCTTTATTGATCATCACTGACTTTGGAATCAACCAAATAATCTTCAGTGAAAGAAAAGCTAAATTTTGGTACATCCGAACATTGGCATATTATTTATTAATGAAAATAAGTAAGCTATGAAGGCACAAGAAAACAGGGAGATAATCTAAAGGCATATTGTTATTTGAAAGAAGTCATTCTGAACAGGCTACATACTGCAGGATTCCAATAATATAACATAATGAGATTGTCAAAATCAGAGAGATGATAAAAAGATGAGCCGTTGCCAGGGCATCAGAGGACTACAAGAGGATTGAATATTGACATACAGGAGATTGTTTAGGAAAGTGGAACTATTCTGCATGATATTCTGCATGGTGGACTCATGACACTAGGCATATGTCAAAGCACATAGCACTATATGACAGGAAGAATTAATTTAATATATGTAAATTTAAAGAAATTATTTCATATATCTGGTATTCCAGGATGGAATTCAGAATGTGATAAAATAATTTAACTGTGTAATAAATATATGAAAGTACCTCACTGAAGGGAATGAGGAAAAGGCATAGGACTAAGTCACTTTGAATTAAGTAGGTAGGAAAACTAAAGGTAAAAGAAACTACATAATTACTGTACTCTGTGGGCTAAGCACTCTGATACTGCTCTACATGTAAACTGGGATTGAGGAATTAAGCAAATGGTTAAAAGATGGAATAAGCCAAGTCTCTATTGAAGGAAGAAGTTACAGATAAGCAAGGGAGGAGGCTAGAATAATCAATGTGGTAATAGATTACAGTTGAAGATGCCATATCAAGTCACAATTATCTTAATATTGACACAGGTAGTTTCATAAAAATATTTGTAGGTATCTGTATGGACACAGGTTAGCATACACACATGTATTCTCCTGAGCTGTCAACTGAGAGGTCCTAGAAGCCATGGCACAGCAATAGAAATGAGCACAATGAGCACATCTAGTACTGAAATCTTGGTTTCTAATGCTATTTTCTGATCAAATAAACCAAGGGAATATAGGTGAATCTTGAAATATCTTTATTGCCAGATAGTAACAGTGTTTAAAAACAAAGAGATAAAAGAAATAACCCACAACAAATGGTGGCGTTCATATCAAAGAGATATAGGATCTAACAGAAAGATCTCTCAACAATATGGAAGGCTAAGACAATTTGAGCAGGGTATTAAACAATTAGTCCTGGGTCAGGTGTGGGGACTTGCGCCTGTAATCCCAGCACTTTGGGAGTCCGAGGCAGGCAGATCACGAGGTCAAGAGATCGAGACCATGCTGGCCAACACGGTAAACCCCATCTCTACTAAAAGTACAAAAATTGGCTGGGTGCAGTGTTAAATGCCTGTAGTCCCAGCTACTTGGGAGGCTGAAGCAGGGGAATCACTTGAACCCAGGAGGCAGACGTTGCAGTGAACAGAGATCACGCCACTGCACTCCAGCCTGGTGACAGGGAGAGACTCCGTCTCAAAAAAAAAAAAAAAAAAAAAAGGCCTGAATTACAATCTGCAGCATAAAGCAAGTACTGAATAAATACATAAAATGGGAATTATACAAAAATCTGTGTGCAGAAGAAATCCAAATAATTTATATAAATTCTCATTTCTCAATGACATGGAGCATAACTCCCCACTCTTTAATTGTGGCAGCTCATTATGAATTCTTTCCAAAGAGTACAGTGTGGAAAGGGAGAAAAGGGTAACTTTACAGTAAGATTAAGCTGGAAACCACAACCTTAGTGATGTGACCAAGGTCAATATTATTAAGTCAGGTTGGCATTATGTGCCTTTGATATGATAAGATGAAAATGGCACTTTTGCTCTGTGGTCTTTCAACTCACAATGCACAACCTCAATCTAATTATGAAAAGAAGCATCATTAAAATCACATTTTAGGGATAATTTACAAAATACCTGACCAGTACACCTCAAAACCATGTAAGACATCAAAAGTGAGGAAATTCTAAAAAACCTCTCACAGCCAAGAGGAGCCTAAGGAGGCATGGACACTAAATGGAATATCATGTTCTGGAATGGATCCTGGAACATTAGGTAAATAAAGGAACATTAGGTAAAACTAAGAAAGTCTGATGAAGTATGGAATTCATTAGCTAACAATGTATTAAAATTGGTGCGCTCATTGTAACAAACATACCATGCTAACATTAGACATTAATAATAAAGAAAACTGTTTCGGGTAAGTAAGAAATCTCTGTACTACCTTGGCAAGAAGGGACAGCTGGTGTGGGGAATAAGAGCCTGAGCTGGGTCAGGAAGGCTTCCCTCTTGGTGTGGCGTGGCCTGGTGTTGGGTGCTACACACAGTGAGGTGACAAAAAAGGGAGAGATGATTATTTTTAAAAAGTAAATAATTAAGGTGATGAGAGGTAGTTTCTCCCTGTCAAAAAGGAAGTTACACATATGGAAAGGAACAAAAATGAATCTTGAAGAGCCTCTCTGTCCTTCAATCTGTCTATGCAGTTCTCTGTATATGTGCTTGGGTGTGTAAACGTACATGTATTCCATAGCTCTGCCTACTGTGAGGATGTCGGAGTATGCACACACCTGGTACCTAGATATTGGATCCTTGGGGAAGTGGTTGATTCTAGGTCTGGGGCAGGGATATTATAATAAAAGGCTAGAATGCACTGTTGTGTCAGAAATAAAGGAGGCTCTCAAAGAAAGTTGGAAACACGAGAAAAAGACACAGAAGTCAGCTTGAACAGGGTCCCACTAGGAAATTATGACAATTTGAGCATCAAAATATGTAATAACAGTAATGAATTATAACCAATTGGATAAAATAGGAATCCACGAGACCATACTAATATAAAAATTTTCATGAACATATCGAAAGTTGCATAAGAAACAGTGTAAGTAAATAGTTTGAAAGTACCTCCCAGCAAAACATTTATTAATTTAAAAGGGAATAAAAGAGAAAACTGTTAGACACCAACTTGTTCAAGTGATCAAGCTAAATATAATCAGAAATGAAACAAATTGGCTGCTCTGCCTATGGAGTAGCCATTCTTTATTCCTTTACTTTCATAATAAACTTGCTTTCACTTTAAAAAAAACTAATGAAACAAATAAAAATTGTTCTTTATCTGATAGATGCAATGAGAACATAACATCTCTTCTGTGTTATTTCTGCCAAGGTATATAACCTGAATCTAACAATAAGGAAACATAAGGTAAGCTTTCCAAACTCAAGAAGGCTGAATACCTGACAACTAAAACAACCTGAATGCTAATATGTAATTTTTAACTGGATTATTTTGGTATAAAAGACATTTGCAAACAATTGGCAAAAATTTAATAGCCTCTGAGGATTAGAAGTCAGTAATTTAAAAATGCTACATTACTGATTGGGGTGGGCGTTTTATGATCACATTGAAAGATCTCTTTCTTATAGAAATACACAGTAGAGAATTTGAGAGTGATGATCCATCAGAGTGACCACTTATTCTCAAAAAAAATTATTTGTACTGTACACTGAAAGATATGGTCCAATCTCACAAACACAACATTGTTTTAAGAACCACAAAAGAGCCCACAAGGCCAAAGCAAGACTAAGCAAAAAGGACAAATCTGGAGGCATCATATTACCTAATTTCAAACTATACTGTAAGTCCATAGTCACCAAAACAGCATGGCACTGGTATAAAAATAGGCACATCACAGAATAGAGAACCCAGAAATAAATCCAAATACTTACAGCAAACTGATCATCGACAAAGCAAACAAAAACATAAGTTGGGGAAAGGCACTCTATTCGTCAAATGGTGCTGGATAATTGGCAAGGCACATGTAGGAGAATGAAACTGCATCCTCATCTCTCACCTTATACAAAAATCAACTCAAGATGGATCAAGGACTTAAATCTAAGACCTGAAACTATAAAAATTCTAGAAGATAACATCAGGAAAACCCTTCTAGACATTGTCTTAGGTAGGATTTCATGACCAAGAACCCAAAAGCAAATGCAGTAAAAACGAAGATAAATAGTTGGGACTTAATTAAACTGAAGAGCTTTCGCATGGCAAAAGGAGCAATCAGCAGAGTAAACAGACAACCCACAGAATGAGAGAAAATCTTCACAATTTATACATCTGACAAAGGACTAATATCCAAAATATACAATGAACTCAAACAAATTAGCAAGAAGAAAATGAACAATCCCATCCAAAAGTGGGCTAAGGACATGAATAGACAATTCTCAAAAGAAGATATACAAATGACCAAAAAACGTATGAAGAAATGTTCAACATCACTAATTACCAGGGGAATGCAAATCAAAACCACGATGTGATACCATCTTACTCCTATAAGAATGGCCATAAACAAAAAGTCCAAAAAAAATTAGATGTTGGAATGGATGCAGTGAACAGAGAACACTTCTACACTGCTGGTGGGAATATAAACTAATACAACCACTATGGAAAACGGTGTGGAGATTCCTTAAATAACTAAAAGTAGAACTCCCATTTGATCCAGCAACCCCACTACTGGGTATTTACCCAAAGGAAAAGAAGTCATTATGCAAAAAAGAATCTTGCACACACATGTTTAGAGAAGCACAATGTGCAATTGCAAAAACATGAAACTAACCCAAATGTCCATCAATCAATGAGTGGATAAAGAAACTATGGTTTATATATGTGTGATAAAATACTACTCAGCCATAAAAAGGAATGATTTAATGACATTTGCAGCCACCTGGATGAGGCTGCAGACTATTATAATAAATGAAGTAACTCGAGAATGGAAAACCAAACATTGTATGATTTCACTTATAAGTGGGAGCTAAGCTATGAGGATGCAAAGGCATAAGAATGACACAATGGACTTTGGGGACTTAGAGGGAAAGGGTGGGAAAAGGGTGAGGGATAAAAGACTACAAATTGTGTGCAGTGTATACTGCTCAGGTGATGGGTGCACCAAAATCTCACAAATCACCACTAAAGAACTTACTTATGTAGTCAAACACCACCTGTTCCCCAGTAAGGATATGGGAGGAGTTACGGAAATAAATTTTTAATGAATAAAAAATAAATAAGAAGCAGCAAGGATATGAATAAGAAGCAAATAAAAACAATACATTTAGTAGAATTTCACTTTCTAAACTTTAAAAACAGGTAAAACTAAGCCACATTTTCTAGAAAACATACATGATGAAAAAACAAAAAAACAAAAAAACAAAAAACAAAAAAACAAAAAAAA
This sequence comes from Trachypithecus francoisi, assembly GCF_009764315.1. NCBI lineage: Eukaryota > Metazoa > Chordata > Mammalia > Primates > Cercopithecidae > Trachypithecus > Trachypithecus francoisi. The sequence goes on along the minus strand of NW_022681458.1, from coordinate 53,972,353 downwards.
CAAAGAGGGTGCCATAGAAGTCAAAATAAGTGTTACACTTAGAAGAAATGGAAGGAATCACAAAATTATTTGAATTGGATTATTATTACCTGGGTATGTATATACTTTAAGTTATTTAGTGATTTGTACTTATTATATTTATGTATATTTTAAATGAGAATACTATAAGAAATCATGATACAATTAGTTTATACTCTTGAAGTCTAACCTCAGAGTGGGAACTACCTTACTAACTGCCATACTTTATCTAATCTATGACACTATCATTTTTCTGTGTCACCAGTATTTTATACCAGAAGAAAAGAAAAAATACCTACTAGGTATACTTAAAAGACACATCCTAACATCAAGGATATTAACATGTGAAAAAATGTAGGTCTTTCCCTTAACCACAGCTATATAATACTGTCTCAGTAGAGTGTATTTTATCTCAGCTTCTTATTCAAAATGGGTTGAATGCTTTTGCAAAATTAACTCAAATACTGTAAACTAAAGATCCTTACTCTAACAAATATATTCCAATTTACATTTTTATTTGCCATCCCAATTCATTTAACAAAGTAAAATGCTCAGATCATTTTTAAATAGAAAGTAAATACAACACTCCTCCTAAGACAGACCTTGAGGAAAAGTCTTTCTGGTTACACTTAGATAGTTACACATTCTAATAAAACAAGTCCTTCTTATATATAAACTGTCAAAGTATATATAAATACATAATTTATATATAATTATGTATATAAATTATATATAGCATGTATGGCAATTATATATTATACTTACAATGTATAAACATATAAGGTATATAATTATATGTTAATTTACATAAAAAAGTCAAATTATTTCATGTCACTTTTCTACATTTAAAATCTATTTCCCTTGCTTCCTTCTATCTTTCCCTCATTGAAGTTGTTTTCTCAAATATGCAAATACTGCATCCCCTTGTGACAGTTTAAAATCAAAATTAATTATACTAATTATCTTATTTGGGTTGACCTAATTAAATTCAATTAGTTGGTCTTGTTAATTCTAAACATTATCCCCTGGGAAATTTTACCTTTTGGGTTAAAGTTGTAGAAAATTTAAGTACCCACTTACCCTAACATACTTAGAAAGCATAGCACATGTAGGTATTCTAATGTTGTGTGTATAGTCATCTAGCAATTGATGATACTTCTAGCCATTGATTTTGTTAAAATGTATATTTCTGGTGGAAATTTACTGAGGTAAATGTTAAGGTTTTACTTAGTAATTATATTCTTCCATTTAAAACAAAGTCACAAAAATACAAAATCATGATATTCAATGTGACTAATTAATAAACTGTTTTACATCGTTATTAATTTTTAATTATCTCTGGAATGTTGTTTTGTGTACTACTGACTCATTCTTAACTCTTGTGATACTTCCATTCCCTAATACCCTTCCTCTTTTTACTCTCATTGTTCCATTTTATGGAGCATCATTGCCTCAGTCTAACAAAATCAATTTGTATTTCCAAACATTCTTCTCTGGTTTCACTTTTCTTCTCTCATTAATGCTCTCCCAGGTGGACTTCACTCACTGTATAAATGGCTTTAATTTCTATGTATGGCCTGGAAAATGCTTAAATCTTCATTTTTCAGTCTTGAACTTCACCTTGCAATTCATACATATATCCAAAAATCTGTTCAACATATCAACATTGGTTATCTACAGTCATCAAAAACAAAACAAAACAACAAAAACATTCAAACACTGTACTTATCATCTGTACCTATTCTCACTTTTCAGGTCCTAATTATTTCTCACCTGCACTATTTCAGTAAACTTCTTGTGTCTCTTGTTAACCTCCTATCCTCCATCACGTCCAAGTTCATTATGTTATCTAATAGCTTCGAGTTATGATCTGGTTTGCTTAATTTGAAAGAGTAAACTTGCTTGTGTCACTAAAGATCAAAAAATTGATCTTTTTCTCCTACAAATAAAGTCTAAGTGACTCAGCAAGAGTCTGTAAGTACAGTTTCCCATTTAGTGCCCATCTCCTATCAGGGCTTCATTTTGAAATGTATACTTTAAATGATAGCAAGGCTTTTTATTTCCTGGCACAGAAATTTAAGTTTTGAACATCTATGAGTGTGTTGTTTATTGCTGTCTATGCCTGATGTGCTATTCTTAACTTTTTAATGGTTTTTATATGCAGTTAATATATTGTTATTTGCTAACAATAAGACAAAAAGTGATTTAAACAATACAGGTATGTAGAGAGTTAAAACAAAATTATCCTAAGCCTGTCTCCTACCCTACTGCTCCAGTCAGTAATCACTGGTTTAAAAAAAAATGATACATATCTTCCAGACTTTATGTAACTACCTATCCATCTACCTGTCTATCTTAAAAATTTGGATTTTCGCTCACTCTGTGTCAGATATAGATATATCCTGATGTGTGTATATATATGCATACATGTATATACATACACATGGATCAATATGTATATATACACATACATGTATATATATGAACTTTTTTCTTTTTATAGTTATGGGGTAAGGCATACAGTATCATTTGATCATTCTGCTGTTGGCAGATATTTGGTGGTTTTTCTTTTGGTTTATTATTGTTATTATTATTTTCTTTTGGTTTATTATTATCATTATTTTCTTTTGGTTTATTTTTATTTTTAGTGCAATGAATGGTCTTGTATTTCCATTGGCCAAACTGGATTTTTCATTCCAGTTTTTAAAAAAAGAATCCAGTCTGATAAATATCCCTCTTGTACATATCTACTGATTACATGATATATATAGAGAGAGCATTGTCTATTAAAAACTCTTTAAATATTATTTTGCAAATGACTGTATCTTAGAAATAAACTATGACAGTAATTAATTAAGAGATTTGATAAACAATTACATGCATTATTTTGCTACATGTATATTTTTAATTATATTTAAAAGTTTCTGGCTAGGCATGGTGGCTCATACCTGTAATTCCAGCACTTTGGGAGGCTGAGGCAGGTGAACTGCTTGAGCTCAGGAGTTTGTGACGAGCCCAGGCAACATGGGAAGACCCAGTCTCTCATTAAAAAAAAAAAAAGTTTCGAGTTTAGTCTAATTTTGTAAAATAATTTGAATTAAACAGGAAGTGTGATCATTGTTTAATGCCATTTTGGCCAGATTATCAGAATACATAATAAATAAATGTTATGAGAGCTCTATTATAAATGAAATATATTTGAGAATCATTAGATGTCGAATGCAATAGGAAGAAAAAGAAAACTATATTTTTGTGTGAATGAAAAGAAATACTCTTCCTTACTGGTTTTATTAGTTCTATTGGTCTATGTCAAAATGTTACAGGATTCTTTCAGTGTTGCTTCACCAGCCGGAAATCTCTTCAGCCAGTAGCACCTCTGCCTGGTCTTTGTTCAGCTCTGGGCTTGCCACTGGGCTCACTCCATTCACTTGGCCTGGCAGGGTGCACTCAGCTTGTGCTGCCAGCCTGGATTTGACACCCACCATGGCTCTGTGTTCAGTCTGCAGCTGGGATAGGCATGCTGTGATCTGCTTCAGCCTCGGGTGCAGGTGTCTGGATGAGGGGAATATGGTGGTACCCAAAAACTCAGAGATGCCAGCAACTGCAGAGACCCAAGGGATGCTATGGCTCTCACCCAGTGAGTCCTGATATCTGACCCCCAAAGGACTGTTACAGTTATTGTTTCCCACTACCCACAGTGCAGCAAACGGGGGTGCATGTTACAGCCTACATTTAATCTCGCTGCCCACAGTGCGACAAATGAAGGGGTGGCATGTGGCACCCAGAAGCTTTTTCTCCCTGTTGTTGGTGAGTGGGAGGGAGGATTACAGTGTTATAGCCCCTTCATACTTGCCATTTGGTGGGCTCTGGGTTTTTGTCCCATAATCAAGAAGAATTAGGTTATGCAGACACTGGAGAGTGAACAAGGTGAAGAAGAATTTTGCTGAGTGATAGAAAAGCTTTTGACAGTGAGAGGGGACCCAATGTGGGCAACCCACTGTGTGAGAGGGGGTCCACAAGTGGGTAACCTAAAGTGTGTCTGAGGCCAGGGCTTTTATGGGCTCAGAATGGGGGAGTTTGTGTTGATTGGTCCATGGGTAGGCCAGGAAAAAGCACCATTTGACTGGCTAAAAGGCATTGAAGAAGTTCTCACTGCAATCGTGGACTCTACCCAGAACTGGCAGCTACGTTTTCAGGCTTTAAATTGTCTTTGGTTTTAAAGTCAGGTTTCACCGGGGACCCACCCCTGTCTGCCTAGGAATTTGTCTGTCTCCTGCCACTATCAAATAACTGTAAGTTTTAGAATACGTTTGTTATTTTCCATATTTACAACCCAGGCTTAACAAACTATATTTAAGCTAGATTCTTTATTTTCACACCCATTAGTTTTGTCTTTTTTTACTTCTCAAGCAAATAGAGCTGTGAATTCAACTCACTACATGAAAGGTTATTCACTTTGACTCTCTTTTAAAAAAATCAATAATAATTGTATATTCTTACTAATGATAATAACATATTTAAAACAAAAGTATACATTTTACCAGTTTTGTTTACAAAATAAAATGTGAGAGTAAATATCTGAAAAAAATATTCAAAGAAGGTTGGGTGTGATGGCTTACAGCTGTAATTCCAGAACTTTGGGAGGCCAAGGCGGATGGATCACTTGAGGTCAGGAGTTTGAGATCAGCCTGACCAACATGGCGAAACCTTGTCTCTACTAAAAACACAAAAATTAGCTGGGCATGGTGGTGTGTGCCTGTAATCCTAGCTGCTCAGGAGGCTGAGGGAGGGAGAATCTCTTGAACCTAAGAGGCAGAGGTTGCAGTGAGCCAAGATTGTACCACTGCACTCCAGCTTGGGCAACAGAGCCAGACTCTGTCTCAAAAAAAAAAAAAAAAAAAAAAAAAAATACCCAAAGAACAAAATAATATAACATGAAAAATCACAAATTTTCAAATAAATCAAACCCTCTTAAGTTTACTAGAGATTTTGGTCAAAGGATACAAAATTTCAGTTAGCTGTGAGGAATAATTTCTAAGAGATCTATTATACAACATGGTGACTACAGGTAACAATGTATTGTATTCTTGAAACATGCTAAAAGAGTGGACATAAAGTGTTCTCACCATAAAAATACTCCTGTGAGGTAATGTATATGTTAATTACCTAAATATAATCATTCCGTAATTTATATATACTTCAAAACATCATGTTGTACATGGTGAAGACATACAATTTTTTATGTCAATTTGAAAAATAAAAGAAAATGAAAGTAGAATATGTAGTTTTGCCTGGAGTGATGACAGGGCTTGGGTCAATTGAAGGCATTTTGCCTAGACACAGAGAAAATCACTTGTTCTTAAAGACTATAAGCTCCACAAAAGAAAAATCTAAACTAAACTAAAAATGAATAAACTTAGACTACACAAAACAACTTTTTAGTCTCATAAGGATGTAAAGATGTTTCAACTTGTCCAGATTAGCTCTGGATAACTGTGGAACTGATGGTTTGCATTTTGCGTTAGTGATATCTGAGAGCTGTTCCTTTGAAACTACTGATGTAGCAATACTTCACCTACGGAAACAGAAGAGTATGAGAAGCATTCGCCAATAATCAAGATTAGGCTTTCTGGTTCATGCTACTGAAAAAGATCAAACAGATTTTGTTCATTTTAGACCTTAAATTTCACAGAATGTAAAGAAACATGCCACATAATTTCTACTTGGCTTTTTCAAGGATTTTTTCAGAAACAAAATATTGTATTAGCAACTGAAATAAACACGTAAAAGTATTTTATGAATTATGTCAATAACAATCATAATATTTTCATAAAAATGATAACAGACATGATGTGACTATGGAAACATAGACCACTTATGATTCAATTATTTCTTATTTTCTCTGAAATCCTGACTGGTAATCATTAACTTACCATTGCATATGTCTTTTCCATAAAATTTCTTCTGCTAGCCCAATGTAAGAGTGCCAAGTTTAAAAAGCTTTATTGATATCATCTTATACAATATTTAGAAATATATTTTTAAAACCATCCTGATTTCTGTTTTTAGATAGATGGAGTACTTCACAGGATAACAATTCTGCTGAGAACCACATGAAAAGTCAAATTATTTACTGTATATACAGATAGAGATCCACAGAAATCACCACAAGAAGTAAAATTTAGAGTCTTTCAGAGTTGATCTGAATCTCTTGTGCTCTTTCTGGGTAAACTCCTGTACCTTGCCTAGAGGCTTGAATTCTGGGATTGACCTAGGAAGAAAAGTGCTACAGAGGGACGGAGATGACACAATGGAGCTTTACATAGTTACGGGGGCTGGATGGGGAAAACAAACAAGTGAACAAATAAAACCTTCTGTGCTAGAAGAGACATCTGTTAAAGATAAGGTCAAAAAATGTTGAAAATGAGGGAATGAAAGATATACTGGTAAAATTGAGGCTAAGACAATAAATGTGTGGGTGGGTAGCTTTACTAATACTGAAAAAAAATGTGCTTCATGTAAAGAAGAATCGCTGTAAATTATTATTATTATTATTTTATTTTTTATTTTTTATTTTTTTGAGACAGAGTCTCACTCTGTCACCTAGGCTGGAGTGAAGTGGCGCCATCTCGGCTCACTGCAACCTCTGCCTCCCGGGTTCAAGCGATTCTCCTGTCTCAGCCATTGGAGTAGCTAGGATTACAGGCCCACGCCACCGCGGTGGGCTAATTTTCGTATTTTTAGTAGAGATGGGGTTTTAGCATGTTGGTCAGGCTGGTCTCTAACTCCTGACCTCAGGTTATCTGCCCGCCTTGGTCTCCCAAAGAGCTAGGATTACAGGCGTGAGCCACTGCGCCTGGCGAAAAAATTTTATATCAATGATAAATGTGTTAATAGAAAAAGACAATATGCCAATCTAAATCTGCTTGCATTAAATAAAGAAACTTCAAAATACTTAAAACAAAAATCGTCAGAATTAGAAGGGATAGGCAATTAATAATAAAAGTGGAAGGCATTAACAAATCTCTCTAAATACCTGTTACAATTAGTAGACAAGAACTAATCTTCTAGCCTATAGATTAGAAGATCTAACAAACATAATTAACAAATTCCCTACGTAAAATACTGTCTCGAGCAACCTCAGAACTTACTTTATTTTCAAATGCTAATGGATAATTTACCAAAAGTGGTCAGATGTTGAGACATGCAGAAACCCCAAAAATCTTTAAAACATTGAAGTTATTTAGATTATGTTCTCTTACCAGAGTGGAATTAAGTTACAAGTCAATAACAAAATAACAAAAATATATCCTATCTATCAAAAAGTTATGCAACATGCTTACTCATAGGCAAAAGAAAATATCACAACAAAAATTCAAAAAGTAAGATTGCTTAAAAATATACTTAGATAAAAGAAATAAGTTATAATGTTGAGTACTCCAGTAGGGCAACTACAGGTAACAAGAATTTACAGTATTATTTTAAAATAGCTATGAGGAAAGATTTGGAATGTTCCCAACACAAAGAAATTATAAATGTTTGAGATGACATTACCCAATTACCCTAATGTGATTTTTATACATTGTATGCTTGTATCAAAATATAACATGTACCCCATAAATATATACAACTGTTATGTATCAATTAAAAGTCACTTTTATTTTAATGAAGACAAGATATATCGAACTTGTGTAATGCAGCTAACATATGGTTCAGAACAAGTTTGTAGCTTTAAATGTATAAATTAGAAAAATATATATAATTTTCTAACTCAAGAAGCTAGAGAAAGAATAGCAAATTAAAATGTATGGAATGTAAAGGAAAAAAGCTAAGAATATAAATTATTTTCAAAATACACAATGAAAAAATTTAAAAGTCAGGCTTTGGCTCCTTAAAAGAATAATAAAACAGATTAAATTTCTAGAACTGCTAATCAAGATATAAACTGATGCCAAAATCTGACAAGGATGTAACAAGAAGGATTAAATTAGAGTAATCCTCATGAATATAGACACAGAAACCCTAAGCAAGCGTAGAAAATTGAATCCAGTGATATATGACAACACAATTATTTAAGCAGCAATCTCAAGGAGCTAGAGAAATAACAGAAAATAAAATTTAAAAGAGTTGTAGAAGAATAGAAATACCATTCAAGTGTAATTTTAATTCAGCAATTCAGGGAAGGATTTAATTTCTAAAATCAGTCAACATTATTCACAACATTAAGAGAAAAAAATATTCAAATGTCTCAATACATGTAATATAAAGCATTTGGCAAAATTCCACAAATATTTACTAAAGGGAAAAAAAGAACAAAAACAAAACTAAACAAAAACTCTCAGAAAATGAGATGAATCTGAGTAATAACCTGACCAATAGTGTCTCCAAATTACCTCCAGCAATCATGTGTAATAGAAAAAAAAAATCACTAGTTATTGAGACCTATTATAGTTCTATAGTAATTAAAACAGTGTGTTATTGATTCAATGATACAAAATAAAATAAGAGACTTGAGAGTCTAGAAGCTCACCCCAAAATATGGTCACGTGATTTGTGACAAATTGCTACTATTCAGTGAGAAAATAATAGGATATATATGTAATTGTAACCCACTATTTATATTTCTATACATATTCATTTATAAAATATACATATATGTGTATTAATATGTTTTAGAACAGTTATACATTCACTACAAAATTGAGTAGAAAGTATAGAATTCCCATATACTTTCTGCCCCTTACACATGCACACCCTCTCCTACTGTCAACATCCCATGTCACAGTGGACACTTGTTACAATTGGTGAATCTTCATTGGCACATTGTTAAAGTTCACACTTGGTGTTGTACATTCTATGTGTTTAGACAAATTCAAAATGACATATATGTACCATTATAGCATCCCACAGGGTAATTTCACCACCCTAAAATCCTCTGTACTTGATCTATTCCTCCTTTGCTCTCCCCAACCCCTTGCAACCACTGATCTTTTTACTCTTCAAGGTTTTGCCTTTACCTGAATGTCATATAGTTGGAGTCATGCATTATATATCCTGAGGAAGATGTGAAACAGAAGCAACTTTGCTGGTAAAAATAAAAAATGCTGCAGCGACTTTGCTGGTAAAAATAAAAAATGCTGCAGCAACTTTGCTGGTAAAAATAAAAAATGCTGCAGCAACTTTGGAAGAGTTTAGCAGTTCTTACAAAACTAAACTTATTCTTACTTTATCAAGTAAGCATCAATTGTGCTCCTTGGTATTTATGGAAAATATTTGAAAATATTTGAAATCTTATTTCCCCACAGAACCTTGCACAAGAATGTGTATAGCAGCTTCATTCATAATTGCCAAAACTTGGCAGCAACCAAGATGTCCTCCAGTAGGTGAATGAACAAACAAACTGTAGTACAACTAGACAATGAAATATTATTCAGCACTAATAGAAAGTGAGCTATCATGCCCTGAAAATATTTGGAGAAATCTTAAATGCATATTAGTAAGTGAAAGAACCTAAATGGAAAAAAAATTGTCTTTTTAATAAATGGTGTTGAGTAGGCAAAGAGTTTGTAAACAGGACCAAAAAAGTGCTAAACATAAAAGAAAATATTGATAAATTGAACTCTATTAAAAATATAAAACTTATATTAATCAAAAGACATTAAAAGTGTGAAAGTCAATACATACAATGGGAGAGATATTGGCTACACACATATCTTAAAAGGAAGAGAAAGACAGATCCAAATATGTACAGAACTCAAAATATATAAAAAACATCAAAATGAGAAGGACAAAAAATATAAAGAATAGGGAAAGGACAATGTAATACAAACATACGCCCATCAGAATGGCTGAAATAAATATAAACCAATGCCAATACCAGTCACCTCTTCCTTCAGTTGGGATAAGTCTGAGATATTCTACTCTATCTCCCTACTATATCTCCCAGAATTTCTCAACAGGATGGAAGAAATAGTAATTACTTGATAATGTGTCTGCTATGGTCTGGATGTTCGTATTCCCCCCCAAAATTCACATGTTGAAACCTAATCCCCAATATGATAATATTTGAAGGTAGAACTTTTGGGAAGTGATGAGAACACAGGGGCAAAGCCCTCATCAATCAGATTAGTGCCCTTTATAAAAGGCCACAGAGAGTTTTCTTGCTCCTTCCAACATGTGAGAACACAGTGAGAGGGTGCCATCTATGAACCAGGAAGAGAGCCTTCACCAGACACTGAATCTATTATAAGACTTCACAGCCTCCAGAGATATGAGAAATAAATTTCTGTTGTTTTCAAGTCACCCAGATTATGGTATTTTGTTGTTGTTGACTATAAAGATATTTATTAAAGTTTATTTTGAATTTGGAAAAGCAGGAAACATTCTAGATGTTTTAGACTTAATATTAAATAAAATTGTGGTATATCCATTTTGCAGAACACCATGTAGCCACTGTGGAAATGAGACTTAATTAAATGGGCATGATGGCTGTTATTGGGGTGATGAAAATCTTCCAAAGTTGACTTATGGTGATGGTTGTCACACTTAGTAAAGTTACTGAAATCATTTAATTGTATACACAAAGCGAGTGAATTTCATATTATATATATATATTTTTACATTTGGAATTTTGTTAACCTTTAAGTTCAGGGGTACAAGTGCAGGTTTGTTACATAGGTAAACCTGTGTCATGGGGGTTTGTTGTACCAATTATTTCATCACCTAGGTATTAAGTCTACTACCCATTAGTTATTTTTCCTAATCCTCTCCCTCCTCCCACCCTCTGCCTTCTGAAAGGCCCCAGTGTATATTTTTCCCATCTATGTGTTCATGTGTTCTCATCATTTGCTTCCACTTATAAGTGAGAACATGCCGTTTCTGGTTTTCTGTTTCTGTGTTAGTTTGTTAAGGATAATGGCCTCCAGTTCCATACATGTCCCTGTAAAGGACATGATGTCATTCTTTGTCATGGCTGCATAGTATTCTGTGTTGTCTATGTACCACATTTTCTTTATCCAGTCTATCACTGATGGGCATTTGGGTTGATTCCCTGTCTTTGTTATTGTGGATAGTGCTACAATGAACATATGTGTGCATGTGTCTTTACAATAGAGTGATTTGTATTTCTTTGGGTATATACCCAGTAATGAGATTGTTGGGTTGAATGGTGTTTCTGTCTCTAGGTCTTTGAGGAATCACCACACTGTCTTCCACAATGGCTGAACTAATTTACACTCCCATACACCCTTCCAAGACTAAACCAGAAATAAATTGAATCCCTGAACAGACCAACAACAAGTTCTGAAATTGAGGCTATAATTCACAGATGTCATCAAGCTGAATCCTCCCTTGGCCATTTTGTATGCCCACCGACCAAAAAAAGTCCAGGACCAGATGAATTCACAGCTGAATCCTACCAGATGTACAAAGAAGAGCTGATACCAGTCCTACTGAAAATATTCCAAAACTGAAAAAGAGGGACTTCTCCCTAGCTTATTCTATAAGGCCAGCATTATCCTTATAAGCAAAACCTGGCAGTTACATAACAAAAAAGGATAATTCAGGCCAATATCCTTAATGAACATCAATGCAAAAGTCCTCAGCAAAATACTGGCAAACTGAATCCAGCAGCACAAGGAAAAGCTTATCCATCATGATCAAGTAGGCATCATCCCCGGGATGCAAATATGCAAATCAATAAATGTGATTCGTCATATAACAGAACCAAAGACAAAAAAACACATGATTATCTCAATAGATGCAGAGAAGGCTTTCGATAAAAATCAAAATCCACGCTAAAATCCATTAATAAACTGGGTATTGAAAGAACATACCTCAAAATAATAAGAGCCATCTGAGTCTGTTCTGACTTGCAGCAGCCGCCCCCTTCTGCACGGTCATGCCAAGCCAGCGCCTGGGTCTGGAACCTGGTCGCAGTCCCTCAGCTTCGCCCACCGCCTCCTGAACATGGAACCCCGCAAAGTGAACAAGGTTTGGGCCTTTGTGAAAATGTGTAAGCAGGATCCGAGCGTTCTGCACACCAAGGAAATGTGCTTCCTGAGGGAGTGGGTGGAGAGTATGGGGGTTAAAGTACCACCTGCTACTCAGAAAGCTAAATCAGAAGAAAATACCAAAGAAGAAAAACCTGATGGTAAGAAAGTGGAGGAAGACTTAAAGGCAGACAAACCATCAATTGAGTAAAGTGATCTAGAAATTGATAATGAAGGTGTGATTGAAACAGACACTGATGCCCCTCAAGAAATGGGAGATGAAAATGCAGAGATAACAGAGGATATGATGGATCAGGCAAATGATAAGAAAGTGGCTGCTATTGAAGCCCTAAATGATGGTGAACTGCAGAAAGCCATTGACTTATTCACAGATGCCATCAAGCTGAATCCTCCCTTGGCCATTTTGTATGCCAAGAGGGCCAGTGTCTTTGTCAAATTACAGAAGCCAAATGCTGCCATCCGAGACTGTGACAGAGCCATTGAAATAAATCCTGATTCAGCTCAGCCTTGCAAATGGCGAGGGAAAGCACATAGCCTTCTAGGCCACTGGGAAGAAGCAGCCCATGATCTTGCCCTTGTTTGTAAATTGGATTATGATGAAGATGCTAGTGCAACGCTGAAAGAAGTTCAACCTACGGCAGAGAAAATTGCAGAACATCGGAGAAAGTGTAAGCAAAAATGTGAAGAGCAAGAGATCAAAGAAAGAATAGAAAGAGTTAAGAAGGCACGAGAAGAGCATGAGAGAGCCCAGAGGAAGGAAGAAGCCAGACAACAATCAGGAGCTCAGTATGGTTCTTTTCCAGGTGGCTTTCTTGGGGGAATGTCTGGTAATTGTCCTGGAAGAATGCCTGGAATGGGAGGGGATATGGCTGGAATGGCCGGATTGCCTGGACTCAATGAAATTCTTAGTGATCCAGAGGTTATGGAAGCCGTGCAGGATCCAGAAGTTATGGTGGCCTTCCAGGATGTGGCTCAGAACGCAGCAAATACGTCAGAATACCAGAGCAACCCAACGGTTATGAATCTTATCAGTAAATCGTCAGCCAAATTTGGACGTCAAGCATAATGCCCTTCTGATAAATAAAGCCCTTGCTGAAGGGAAAGCAACCTAGATCACCTTATGGATGTCTCAATAATACAAACCAGTGTACCTCTGACCTTCTCATCAAGAGAGCTGGGGTGCTTTGAAGATAATCCCTATCCCTCTCCCTGAAATGCAGCTGAAGCATTTTACAGTGGTTTGACATTAGGGTATTCATTCAGATAATGTTTTCCTACTAGGAATTACAAACTTCAAACACCTGTTAAACCTTAAAACTATTTAAAATAAATTTAAAGCATCTGTTAATTTTTATATTTTTCTTTACTAATCATTTTGGATTTTTTCTTTGAATTACTGGGCAGGGAAGACACGTATGTATGCAATATTATTGCTCTAATTTGAGTGAAATAAAAGTATTTTAGTGCAAGGCAAACATAACTCATTTGAGGATAAAGTTTGTGTTGGATATGTGGTTCCTGAAGTATCTTGACTTATCTTTTTAAATGCTTTATCTTTTTCTTTAAAGATTTATATCAATAAAACTAGTTGGGACCACCACCATTTCAGTAGGACCTGGGTAGGAATTGGAGGTACTTGGCAGGGCAGCAGCAATCTTGCTGTGTTTTATATAACATGCATCATTGGGCTAGTTACCCTTAAATCTTACACGGTGGTGAAGGGATGATTTTTTTGTAATCCTGCAGTAGAGTTGGAGTACTTAGTTCTGTTCTTGTCCAGTATATCTAATAAATGTCTCATATTATTTCCACATAGGGGAAATAAGGGATTACTTTGCTTTGTATATTTCGTTGCTTAAAATTATCTTTCCTAGTCAAAAAAGTAAAAACGCCCAACTCTGTGTCTGCTTTCTGCTTGTTAAATATTTCTCCCTTACTTTTCTTACGCTAAAGACAGGCTTTTTCAACCAGCATCATCACTGCTATCATCATTAACAGCATACTTTTAGAAGCATATTTAATGCTGAGTTTAATTCAATGTGTAATATATATGGTAAAAGTATTGTAATACCCACAATAACTGTATTTTCTTACTTGGCCATGAGAATGCTTTTTTAAGTGTTAGACTTCTACTCTGGCAAAATCTTGTCATATCGAAAGACGTTGGAAAGAGGGATTCCATTTGGTGTTTGGTCTTCTACTTAGAAAATACCTAGTGCAGTTAGAGTTTATCTTGCAGTATTCATGTTTGTATTCTGAAGATAATAAGGTTTGAGTTAAATTGATCTATACAGAGGGGAACCAATTTTTTTGATCCAGTGTGAATTATAAATGAGATAATTCAGTTATTCATTGTGGCATTGTTGAGACTGTAAAAGACTCATTGTCTTTGTATTCAGCTCATCCTTAAACAGTGTAACTATACCCCCACCTCTGTTTGATTTCTTTCCCTCCAATGATAAAGAAAATGATAAATTAAAAAAAAAAAACATCTATGACAAACCCTCAGCAAACATCAACACTGAATGGGCAAAAGCTGGAAGCATTCCCTTTGAATACTTGCACAAGACAAGGATGCCCTGTCTCGCCACTCCTATTCAACATAGTATTGGAAGTTCTGGTCAGGGCAATCAGGCAAGTGAAAGAAATAAAGGGCATTCAAATAGGAAGAGAGGAATTCAAACTATCCCTGTTTGTAGATGACATGATTCTATATCTAGAAAACCCCATCTCAACTCAGCCGCAAAACTTTTTGTTTGTTTGTTTGTTTTGTTTTTTTTGTTTTGTTTTGTGAGACAGAGTCTCGCTCTGTCACCCAGGCTGGAGTGCAATGGCTCAATCTGTGCTCACTGCAACCTCCACCTCCCGAGCTCAAGCAATTCTCCTGTCTCAGTCTCCCAAGTAGCTGGGATTACAGGCACCCACCACCACGCCTGGCTAATTTTTGTAGTTTCAGTACAGATGGAGTTTCACCATGTTGGTCAGGGTGGTTTCAAACTGACCTCAAGTGATCTGCACCACCCCCCCAACCCGGCCTCCCAAAGTGCTGGGATTACAAGTGTGAGCCACTGTGCCTGGCCAGCCCCAAAGCTTCTTAAGCTTATAAAAAACTTTAGGAAAGTCTCAAGATACAAAATTAATTTGCAAAAATCACTAGCATTCCAACCAACAATAGTCAAGACCAACATATGCAAACAATAGTCAAGTTGAGTGCCAAATCATGAACAAATTCCCGTTTACAATCGCCACAGAAAGAATAAAATACCTAGGAATATAGTTAACTAGGCAGTGAAAGAGCTCTTTCATGAACTACAAAACATTGCTCAAAGAAATCAGAGATGACACAAATGGAAAAACATTCCATGCTCATAGACAAGAAAAATCAACATAGTTAAAACAGGCATACTGCCCAAAGCAATTTATAGATTAAATGCTATTCCCACTGAACTATCATTGACATTTTTCACAGAACTAGAAAAAACCTATTTTAAAATTCATATGAAAGCAAAAAGAGTTTGAATAGCCAAGGCAATTACAAAAAGGACAGAGCTGGAGGCATTGCTCTGACTTCAAACTATACTACAGGGCTACAGTAATCAAAACAGCATGGTACTCGTACAATAACAGACACATAATGATACTGGTACATAACAGACCAATGGAACAGAATAGAGAACCCAGAAATAAGGCTTCACACCTACAATTATCTGATCTTCACCAAACCTGACAAAAACAAGCAACGGGGAAAGAATTCTCTATTCAGTAAATGGCATTGGGAGAACAGGCTAGCCATATAAGATTGAAAATGGACCCCTTCCTTACAACATATACAAAAATTAACTCAAGATGGATTAAAGACTTACACATAAAACCCAAAACTATAAAAATTCTGGAAGACAACCAAAGCAATATCATTCAGGACATAGGCATGGACAAAGATCTCATGACAAAGACACCAAAAGCATTTGCAATAAAAACAAAAATGGACAAGTGGAATTTAATTAAACTAAAATGCTTCTGCACAGCAAAAGAAACTATCAGCAGAGTAAACAGACAATCTATAGAATGGGAGAAAATTTTTACAAACTATGCATCTGACACAGGTCTAATATTCAGAATCTATAAGGAACTTAAACAAATTTATAAGAAAAAAACTAACAGCCCCATAAAAATTGGTAAAGGACATGAACAGATACTTTTCAAAAGAATTAGATATTTTAAAAATAGCTCAATAAATGTGTTAAAACAACAAAAAAATTCCTATTACACATGCACATATATGTACATGATTGCATCATGAATGCATAATTTTGATTATATATACAAATACTTTTAATCTCAGTGTAAGCAAAATTTTAAATCTATATGAAATAGGACTTGATTATTAGATTTTTTTCATGCCTGGATGGCTCTCTAGCCATCTGGTATTAATGTTTCTTAAATCTTCAGTGGTCTTCCATGCAAACAAATATATACTTTCTAAAATGTTTTTTATTTTTATGGATTTAGGAGTACAAGTGAAGTTGTGTTACATAGATATATTGTGTACTGGGCTTTTAGTGTGCCTAACCATAAAAAAAGAAAAAAATAATGTGTCTTTTGCAGCAGCATGGTTGGAATGGGAAGCCATTATCCTTAGTAAAATCACTCAGAAAGAGAAAGGAAAAATCTCATATTCTCACTTAAAAATGGGAGCTAAACAATGGGTACATACATACTTACAGAGTGGAATAATAGACAGTGGAAACTGCAAAAGGTGGGACAATAGGAGGGGGGTGAGGTGTGAAATATGCTATTTGGTTATAGCAGCCCAATCAAAGACAGTGATTTCAATGGAGACCAAGGGAACTCTTTCTGAAGCTGATTATAGTCTCAAATTGTGTGCTCATTGCCTGAGGATGTTTGGTTTGTGAAAATATATGGGCCTACACATTTAACATTTGTCAGTTTTATATCTATGTCTACATGAATACTTCTATAGAAAGTTTAAAAACAATATGGAAAAAAGATATAAATTAGTAGATATGTGTATGGCAATCCTCAGTCTGCCTTGATTCACAGCCTTGAAATAATCATTGCAGTCTTCCAGAAATGAGAAACCTGACTGCCCTTTAGGTCTGAGAAAAAAAATAAAGGCAGTTTGACTTGCCTTTATTTTAATTTTTTTAAATTAATTAATTAATTAATTAATTATTTATAGCTAGGAGCTGGTATCTGGGAGCAAAGCCACATAAGCACTCAAGTAACTTCTAACATCAAGTCAAAAACCACTTTTGCTGAGCCACAGATAGACAGGTAGAATCAAATAACACACAAAACTGAGGTAAAAGTCAAGGCAGCATGGACTGGAGTACGGCCAGAAAAGTTCTCATGTCCTCACTTCTGGGTAAGAGGCATAATCAGCTTGAAAAAATGGTGTCCTGCAACTGTTTCACGTTCTTCCTAGATTTGGGAAGACAGCAGTGACCTCAAACAAGGCATTATCTGTAGAGAGTTTTGGGGTCTATTTAAATCTGTGCTTTCTCAGGCAATTTGCATAATCTCCTTCAGAAGGTGGAGGATGACGTGAACAGATGCTTTCACTTTTAAATTTTACCATTTTCTGAACTACTAAACCAATCTAATTATGTTTGAAAATTTACAGGCAAACTTTGATGTTTCACTGATTCACAATTTATTTCCCTTGATAATGCTAATTTTATAAAAATTTCATCCTTAGCACTTGTGAAATTTTTGATGAATTAAAATTGGTGAGTTGGTGAATATTACAAATTTGCACTCTTCTAACAAAGAAAATTTAGCATGATTAAGATATTTTCTTTTAATACAAATCAAAACCACAATGAGATACCATTTCACGAAAGTCAGAATGTTGATTATTAAAAAGGCAAATAACAGATGCTGGTGAGGCTGCAGAGAAAAGGGAATACTTATACATTGTGGGAATGCAAACTACTTCAGCCACTGTGGAAGGCAGTTTGGAGATTTCTCAAAGAACTAAAATAGAACTACCATTCAACCCAGCAAGCCCACTACTGGGAATACACCCAAAGGAAAATAACTCACTCGATTAAAAGGACACATGCACCCGCATGCTCATTGCCAGTGGATTGGATGAAGAAAATATGGTACGTATGCACTTTAGAATACTTTGCAGCCATAAAATAAATGAAATTGTGTCCTTCACAGCAACAAGGATGCAGCTGGAGACCATTACCCTAAGCAACCTAATGCAAAAACAGAAAACCAAACACCACATGTTCTCACTTGTACATGGGAGCTAAACATTGAATACACATGAACATCAAGATGTGAACAATAGACACTGCAGACCTCTAAACAAAGGAGGAAGGGAGAGGGGTGTGGGCTGAAGAACCACCTGTTGGCTGCTATGCTTACAGCCTAGGTGACAGGATCATTGAGACCCCAAGCCTCAGTGTCATGCAATTCACTCATGCAACAAACCTGCACATGCACCCTTTGACCTATAATAAAATTTGAATACTTTTTAAAGATGTTAATATTCATCTGAGGAAAAATGTTGACATAATTTAGACTAACGTCTCTGCTGCCATATTGTAGGAATCAGAAAATCTGCCAGGCATTTTTGAACTTAATTTAAATGAGTTTGTATGGCTTTGGGCAACTTTTTTCCTTCTGAGTTAGCATTCGCTAAATTGTTTTCCTCAAAATCAAGGGGAAAAATGATCTGCTTATATAAACTGGAGAAACAGTATGTTAAATAAAATAAGGATAAAGATTCATTGCTAGAAAACTTTAGAATCTTTGGCATGCTAGTTAGCAAAATGAACCTCTAGAATGCAACATGTCCCAAAATTATTTAAACACAGATTCCATTTTTATATAATACATATTACCATTTAGAGTTTTCTTTGTGGCGGGGGGAGGTAGTTTAAAAACATTGTTTTAGTACAAAACTTATGTTGATATATAAAGCTAACATAATAATTGTAAAACTATTTTCTAAGTATAGCTAAAAGCCCAAGAAAACCAGATTTCATTGGCAGATGAATCTACTAGATAAGGAATAAGAAGTGACTTTATGTTTATTTTGCCATTGACTATTAACCTTTATACAGTAGGGCAACCACATCTAAAAAATAATTATTTGTCAGTGGCATCACTGCATCATGATAATCAATAACTAATTCTGAAAGAAATTATCAGTTGATCAACACTGAATTATTAATGAAGAAATTGACAAGGTACTTAATTGCATCAAGAGCTAAGGAAATTTGTCTACATTTCACATATGTGATTAATAGATGGATTATCAAAGTTAATATAGTTGCATTGATCACCTGTTTCAACTTTTTTTGCTTTAATGATAAGTCGATTTTTATAATCATCTATTTATCTTGAAGCTTTTATTAGTGCATTTTATTTTATTTTCTTTCAATAGATTCTTGCACTGAAGACTGTGATGGTGAGTATATTTATGTTGTTAAATTCAATAATTGATGTTGATATTATTCCATATGATTGCACAACAGACTGCATAAGTTGTAATTAAAAATCGGCAGCCTGCAGAAGAAATACCTAATATAGATGATGGGTTGATAGGTGGAGCAAACCACCATGGCACGTATATACCTATGTAACAAATCTGCATGTTCTGCATATGTATCTCAGAATTTAAAGTATATTAAAAAAAAAAATCAGCAGCCTGCAGACCAAATCCATGTCCCATATGGGTTTTGTCTGGCCTTCATCTTGCTCAATTGTTATTTCAAAGATAACTTTAAAAAATACACATTTGAGGCCAGGCGCGGTGGCTCACGCCTGTAATCCCAACACTTTGGGAGGCTGATGCGGGTGGATCACGAAGTCAGGAGATCGAGACTATCTTGGCTGATATGGTGAAACCCCATCTCTACTAAAAATACAAAAAATGAGCCAGGCATGGTGGCACACACCTGTAGTCCCAGCTGCCCAGGAGGCTGAGGCAGGAGAATCACTTGAACCCAGGAAGTAGAGGTTGCAGTGAGCCGAGATGGTGCCACTGCACTCCAGCCCAGGTGACACATTGATAATCTATCTCAAAAAAAAAAAAAACAAACAAAAAAACATTTGAATAACAGCAACAACAACAACACATCTGGTCACTTTGAGAATACACTACCAATGGCAGTAGTCAGCTGGAGCTGAGTAGAGGATTTCTCCTTAGGCAGAGAAATTGCTTTACAGTTTGCATGTCTGTTCACACAATACACACGTATGCATTTTCATTGCTTCTGTTCACTCATTTCCATGACCTTACAGGTCTCTCCAGATCTGAATTGTAACAACTGGTATAAAGATAATTTGAACAATAACAACATGCAAAATATATGCTATACGTCTGAAAATAAAACATACTACAGTAGAAATATCCCTGAAGGAAGCAGTAGAATAATTTGGCTTTAATCCCGGATTGCCCTTAATTTACTATCTAGTAATTGTCAAAACACTGCAGTTTCACTGACCTCAGAAGCCTCTTCTGTGAAATGAGAGTATTTGTGTCTCTTTGGTTTTAAGAAGTCCTTAAGCCTCTTATCTCTTATCAATGTTTTTAAAAATTAATAAATTAAGCCTAAATTTAGAGTGATTTTTTTTTTGTTGTTTTTGAGACAGAGTCTTGCTCTGTCGCCCAGGCTGGAGTGCAGTGGTGCGATCTCGGCTCACTGCAAGCTCCATCTCCTGGGTTCACGCCATTATCCTGCCTCAGCCTCCCGAGTAGCTGGGACTATAGGTGCCCACCACCACACCTGGCTAATTTTTTGTGTTTTTAGTAAAGACGAGGTTTCACCATGTTAGCCAGGCTGGTCTCCATCTCCTGACCTTGTGATCCACCCACCTTGGCCTCCCAAAGTGCTGGGATTACAGGGGTGAGCCACCACGCCCGGCCAATTTAGAGTTATTTTTAAAACTTTAATAGATACATGCTACCTTCATTAGAAGCTGTCAGCACATTAAAACAGTACTGCAGATGTTTACATACAGAGTAATTGTGCATTTACACTCTCCATGAGCAAGGTTAAATTATTTTATTAACCTCAATTTGACGTGCTAAGTATAATTGAGGAAAAATTAAAGATGAGTGTCTCATGAAGAAATGGAATAATTATTACTTCAGTTGCTTAAGTACCAAATATTGCTTATGAAGTCCAATTAGGGGTTATGGTCAGGGTTCTGCAATCCTCTGCAATATATATGGGAGTTCACAAGGGATAGAAGTGGCTTAGTCACCTTAATACCAGGGTACATACACAACACAGAGGTCACTCTTCTGTGAGATTCTCAGGCAGAAGAGCCACTTATATATGCGTATGTATATACAGTATATACACTTATATACACATAGACTTGATGCAGGGAAGGTTCTTGGCTTCACCCAGGAATTAATTCAAGAGCGAGCTGGTGGTGGAAGAAAACAGCCTAATTGAGGTGGCGGCAGTCCTGCAGCTCTGTGACTGCTCCTCTGAAGCAGGGCTACCCCATAGGCAGTATGTGGAGAGTAGCGACTCAGGAGCAGTTCTGTAGTCACATTTATACCCACTTTTAATGCTATGCTAAGTAAGGGGCAGATTGTTTAGAATGAGCTAGAAAATGGGCAGTAATTTCTGGGTATTATCTTGGCAAGGATGGGTAACTTCTTGCTTGAGCCAAGGCAATGCTAAGCTGTCATGGCGCTATTGGGTATGTTTTATGGAGAGGTGCCTTTGGTGCCTCTTCTAGCCTTTGGCCAGTCTTCAATCTGGTCCAGAGTTGTGGCCTGCCTGCCGCCTACCTCAGATTCATCCATATTTATAGCATGTTTATAGATCCATAGCTTTTTTCCTTACACCATCATAAAACCCACTCCCATTCCCTTTCTCCAGTGTGCATCCACTGTAATGCATCTGTTATTTGTCTTTGAATAGCTATGAATCTGTGAAAACACACATAGTGTGGTCGCTGCTGCTGGTGGGAGTAGTGGTGTATATGTGTGTTTAATTTGAATAAATATGTTGCTAAAGCACTTATGTTGTACATATGTATTGTTATTTTAAAATTTCCTCTCTTCTACATATAAATTTACAGTTTCTAACTGCTGCATAACATGCCACATATACCTGTTCAATATTTTACTTTGTTCCCTTGTATGTATGAATCTCCAATTATACTCAACTTCTCATTCACATGAATAATGCTACTATAAATATCCTTATACATATACCTATTTTAAGTTTCTCTGGGTGAATTTCCCTAGTATGTATCTGGGAAAAGTTTTCCATAGAAGAGGTACACACTGAATTTCACCAAGTATTGCCAACGCAATATTCTTGTTTCTCCCCATAATTCCATTCACTTGTTTTGACGGTACATACCTTTTAATTCTATTGATTCCAACAGAATGACTATGACAATAGCATCTTTCTCCCTCAATATTTTTTTTCTGAATTTTTCCTCTGCTATCCACTCTGCATAAAATCTGTTATTTTCCCTTCATAATTCATTGTAGTATCTCACATACAAAAGAGTTCATAGGCTGTCTGATTTAATAATCTACATAAAAATGTCTTCTCATTATGAGAAGTATGGCAGTGACTTTTTCATAAAGTTACCCTCTAATGAAACAAAAATTTGCTACCTCCAAATAGTATTCCTCTTTTTACATTATTTAGACCACTAAGGTATTTGTTTCTAAATAAAATCCTAAAAATTGATTTTGTATAATTTTATACATTCTTGAAGAAACAAATATGATGACATTTGTTTTGTTTTTTCAATGGAAAAGCCATTTGTGCTTTCTCTTGAGGCGAAATTAAGTAAACTATTTTAGTGTCTATCAGTTTAAGATATATTTTTCTTTGACACCTAAATTATATCCAGGAAAGTTAACAGCATTCTAATAACGCCTCAACACTTGAAAGTTAATTGTTTGTGTTATTTTACTTCATTGCATTCTTCTTCTTGGTACATTTGCTAATGTGACTCATTTGATCTGAGAAACTTTTTGTTTTGTTTCTGAAATGTTTAGAGGTAAAAAAATATGATAAAATAGCATATTATGCTTTGATTGTTAAACTTTGTGAAACCTAAACACTGCACTACTTGCCTAGAAATAATTAAAATAAATTATATTTTGATTAAATGGGACAATCCCCACATGTCTAACTATTTTTAAAAATAAATATCATAGATTAAATTTGCTAAATTATTCATGCATCTAACTAACAAAGCACCAGTCTATTAAAGAAAGAGCAACGGTCATATCTCCCTATATCTTGGCATATTAATTATTATATTAAAGGTTAAGTGCAATATTAAGCATTTGGAAAGTATTTAGGATTTTTCCTAACAGAGTTGAGTCTTACACATATTCTTCAATATAAATTTAATTTAGGACCACAACCAACACGATTATTTGAAAAAATTGATGTTTTATGCGCTAAAAATCTTAATTATAGTTACTGTTGGAAATATTTGTATTTTGGGGGAAAACTGTTAGAACATGCAACAATTATAAATTATTCATCTGACTTAAGAGATGAAGACAACTTTGTTTGTTTTTGTTTTTTTTTTTGTTGTTGTTGTTGAGATAGAGTCTCACTCTGTCGCCAGGCTGGAATGCAGTAGCGAGATCTTGGCTCACTGTAATCTCCACCTCCCGGGTTCAAGCGATTCTCCTGCCTCAGCCTCCCAAGTAGCTCAGACTACAGGCACACGCCACCACACGCAGCTAATTTTTGTATTTTAGTAGAGATGGGGTTTCACCATGTTGGCCAGGATGGTCTCGGTCTCCTGACCTCGTGATCCACCTGCCTCAGCCTCTCAAAGTGCTGGGATTACAGGCGTGAGCCACCGTGCCTGGCCAACAACATTTTAAGAAGACTTCTAGTTTACAAAGAAAATAACAACAATGTATTTTAGCAGGGGAATTTTTTTAAATTAAACTAGTATCACCTGTGTTATAGGTATAAGGTATATAGATATACCCATTACTCCCCTTTTCCTTTTAAATGATATAATATTCTGTATCTCTAGGATAGTGGAAGGTTGATTTGCAAAAAAGAAAGAGTAGATATGCACATTATTTTCTTGTTTAAATTCATTAATTATGAGGAAGTTGTATTTTATTTTATGTTGTCACATATTTTTAATATTTTATTTTTAAATAAAAGATTCAAATAGTTAAATATTTCAGCTAACTATGAAGATAGTTTTCTAAGAATGTAAAGAGACAAGGTTGACATGATTTTATAACACAATCAAGAGAATTTTAATATACAAGCTTCATATTTAAGTCCTTGTAATAAATTTATATTTATAATGCAAATACACTACAAATATTTATGATACATTTATATAATGAATTTAAATTTAATTATGGAATTAGATTTTAAAGAATATTATAATCTTAGATCTTCAAACTAGTGAGCATACCCCTGAGGGTTAAAGGACATGAATAAATTAAAGAGAATACATTTTAAGATACTCAAGTTGAAGATACTCAGTTGCTTTATATACTATGTTTCTTCCAAAAAATAATCTGCAGGAATAATTTTAAAAATAAATTAGTATAAATCTATATTGACATGAAGCATGGAAATATTATTTCAAAGAAGAATGCAAACAAAGTAACATGTTTAACTATTCGAGAGGAGCTTTTATTACATATTTTATGTAGATGTTGGTGAATGTCAGGTCACAGTTATAAATATATATAGCTATAACAATGATTAAATTTATAAGTAAGTTAATAGACTTTGTGAGTATAGATTTTAGGTATCTTATATAGTATCTTATATAATGAATATTTATGTAAACTCAAATTAATATGTAACTTCCTATTATATTGCATATGTATACATATATAAAATAATTGGATTCACTTAAATATACCATAAAGTATCTATTGAAAATTTGTAGTGATGCAGGGAGCTGAGATCGCACCTCTGCACTCTAGCCTGGGCAACAGAGTGAGACCCCATCTCAAGAAAAAAAAAATTGTAGTGATAAAATATAGACATCTTCCTACAAGTATTTGAGTTAAAAATAAATCAAAATTATTTTAAGTATTACAAAAGTTAAACAGTTCAAGAATAACACAAAGAGAATATGGACTTATACATTTAAAAATGTGTCAAGGCAAATACAGACACTCTTCCTAATATCTCATCTAGCTACCTTTCTAGTATCTTCTTTATCTACATTACTGATAGCTTATCTATTCCCCCAAAGGCATCAAATTTTTAGCACCTAAAGGCCAATCCTTGGTGATAATGAGAGAGAATGTGCATACATAGATGTGTGTACGTATCTACATATCTACATAGAGAGAGAAAGAGTATGTGTGTATGTGTAAATAGAGCCAGTAAGAATATTCAAATAGTTATTTCAGTCTGTATTTCAGTAAGTATCTAAATACATGGAAGTCCTTCTGTGCTTGTCATTGATATACTTATACAATAGATGTAGCCAACACAGTCAAATCTGTTGATTTTTACCACATCTTTATGCCACTTCTGCTGCTGTGTGGCCCTTTTGCCTCCTATGACCATGTCAGCATCTGGATTCTTTTTCTGAAGACTAGCCACAAGCTGATAGAGCTATTTTGCCCTCAAAGGGAGAGAGAGTGGCTGTGGCTAGGAGTTTTATGTTCAATTCACAACATCCAACTTGGAAAGTCAGCTTCTTGCTTCAAATAGGGACAAGTTTGAGCACTAATTTATACTCCTAAACTCCCCTGCAAGATCAGATTGGAGCCACCCTCCCTGAAATTTTATCTGAAATTGAAGTCTTTCTTGGTTTCTTGTTCTCCCCCTTCCTCTTCCTACCTGCTTTTACCAAAAGCCCTCGGGAATAAATTTTTAAACTATGTATTTATTTATTGACAAATGAATATTGTATATCCTTATGGGGATAATTTTTAAATAAATCAGTTCCCCATAAAGCCACTCCTTAGAAGGTGCTTACTGGGCAACTCAATTTAAGACCATGGTCTCATGGAATAATTACAACATAGTTCCCTAACTTGCCATCATTAGGGAGGCTTTAAAAGTGTTACCGACACAGAATCCTACATATTTCTTAATAGTAGGGTCAGATTTAAGCAGGAACAGTACCAGAACTACGTTAGTGAAGCATATAACTCGGGACAAAGTTTAAAAGTCACTAAAAACTGAATAATTAACATAAATAATATTTTAATGTAACATTTAAAACTAAAAATTAACTATAAATATAGCATGATTAAAATTAATTCTAGGAATGCAAGGCTGATTTTACCATTCAAAAATTCATCAACATAATCTGTCATATTAACAAAATAAAGTGAACTTCTTTGGAAATTCTTTAGCCAGATAAACTATTCTAACTTACTAAAATTGAAACAGTCAAAGATCTGAAATGACTGAGAAAAACTCTAAACTCTATGATGCAAGCAACATCTACATTTTAATTAAAGACAAGATCAATATTACTGATTTCTTTTTCTTTTGTCTCAGATTCCAATATGGTTTCATAGCTTTTGTGCTTTGACTTCCAAAAAATAAATAAATACATAAATACATAAAATAAAATAAAGAAGATCAAAGGAAACCAAACCAAAGCAACAGAAGAAAATAAATAATACCAATAACAGCAACAATCAGTGAAAACAGAGAACAATAGAAAAAATAAGTGAAATAAAATGCTGGTTATTTGAAAACAATAGCATTCTAGCAAGACAGACAAAGAAGCAAGAGAATGACATCCATTGCCAATATCTAGGATGAAAAGAGAGATTACTACTAGAGACCCTGTAGATATTAAAAGGATAGTAAGGGAATACTATGAATAATTCTATACAAGTGAATTTGACAGCTTAAAGACATGAACCAATTCCTCAAAAAAGGTAGACTCCCAAAGCTCACCCAAAATGAAATAGAATAGTCTAGTAACTATTAAAGATAGTGATTTGGCAATTGAAAAGTTGATCCAATAGAGAAAACTTCAAGTCTGGATGATTTCACTGGACAAATCTACCCAACATTTAAATAATTAACCCCAGTTTTACAAAGTCTTTTTACAGAGTTTCACTCTTGTTGCCCAGGCTGGAGTACAATGTGCAATCTTGGCTCACCGCAACCTCACCGCAACCTCTGCCTCCCTGGTTCAAGAGATTCTCCTGCCTCAGCCTCCTGAGTAGCTGGGATTACAGGTATGTGCCACCACGCCCAGCTGATTTTGTATTTTTAGTAGAGATGGGGTTTCTCCATGTCAGTCAGGCTGGTCTTGAACTCCCAACCTCAGATGATCCGCCCGCCTCAGCCTCCCAAAGGATTATAGGCGTGAGCCACTGCACCCGGCCTACACAATCTTTTTTAAAAAACAAAGAAGGAAGAAAAACGCCCAATTTATTATACAAGGCTAGCATTACCCAATACCAGCACCAAAGGCAGCATAAACACACATGCTCACGTGCACACACACACACACACACACACACACGTAGAAGAAAATAAAATAAAATAAAAAAGAGCCCAGGTTCACTCTTGGAAATAGACATAAAACTCCTAAACAAAATACTGCAATTCAAATCCAGTATAAATATAGCATGATTGAGTAAGATTAATTCTAGGAATGCAAGGCTGATTTTAGCATTCAAACATTCATCAACATAATCTGTCATATTAACAAAACAAAGCAAACTTTGTTGGAAGTTTTTTGGCCAGATAAACTATTCTAACTTATTAAAATCGAAACAAAGATCTGAAATGATTGGGAAAATAATTAATTTGATTTATAGACTGGACAGATTTGGCAATTGTAATTTTTACGCTTTTGTTAACAGCTCAAGCAAGTGTGGGAAAAATGAGACATAACTTTAATATAGTCACTGAACACAGCATAAAACATATGAAAAAGCTTATTTTGTTCTTTTTCTTAATCCACTGCTTGTACATTGCATGGAAGAATTAAAGTATTATACATAATTTAGATATACTTGTCTGCAGAATTATGATAGATTTTTACCTGGAATAATTTGCATAATAACAAAATAGGTCAGTAGTTTTAGCTAATTAATGAATAAATATTAAGTCTATTCTGCATTTCACAAGAAATACTTTCATTGACAACTATAATAACGTTTTGGCTGACTTTAGCACAGTCTAGTGAATCCCAGCAAAATATCTTCCCAACTCTAAATAGCAAGCACACTCCATACTTGTATGTTAGATATATAAGTGTTTGTAGAAATGTGGATTTTTTACATTTAGGATATTAATAAGTATTATAAACATTATCTGTAAATGTAATTATTCTAAATTATCCTTATCATTAATTAATAAGCACTTCAAAATGTTTCTAAGATATTTAGTAAGTTTTCCTTGTGTGATAAACTTCCTTTAGAGAAATATGGCTATAAGAGGAAACAAAATGTGACCACCAAAGACATTAAAACATTAAAGTCTCCATATAAGAAACTTAAATAATTGAACAGGCAAAAAACAAATAGCCCCATTGAAAAATGGGCAAAAGACATGAACTAACACTTCTCAAAAGTAGACATACAAGCAGCCATAGAAAAAAATGCTCCATATCACTAATCATTAGAGAAATGAAATCAAAATTACAGTGACATATCATCTCACACGAGTCAGAATGCCAATTATTAAAAAATCTAAAAGCAACAGAAGCTGGTGAGTCTGTGGAGAAAAGGGAATGCTTATACACTGTTGGTAGGAATGTAAATTAGTTTGGCCACTGTGGAAAGAAGTTTGGAGATTTCTCAAAGAACTTAGAACTATTATTTGACCCAGCAATAACATTACTGGATATACATCCAAAAGAAAATAAATTGTTCTACCAAAAAGATACATGCACTTATATATTCATTGCAGCCCCATTCAAAATAGCAAAGACATAGAATCAGCCTACGTGCCCATCAACAGTGGATTGGATAAAGGAAGTGTGGTTCATACACATCATGGAATTCTATGTAGCCATAAAAACGAATGAAATCATGTCCTATACAATATGGAATACTATGCAGCCATAAAAAATGAAATCATATCCTTTGCAGAAACATGGATGCAGCTGGAGGCCATTATCCTAAGTGAATTAACACGAGAACAGAAGACCAAATACCGCATGTTCTAAGTGGGAGTTAAACAAAGGGTACTTGTGGACATGAAGACGTCATTAATAGATACTGTGGACTACTACTAATGAGCTCCGTGTGAGACAGGAAAAGGTAGAGGGATGTTATCTGTCACATAGCATTTCAAGGACACATTGGACAGGAGTTTGAATGGCCTGAATAACTGACGTACAGTGTGCAAAGGGAAGCCAGGAAGAATTCTGGAAGCATAGCTTAAAGACGTATATGTTTATAAGTGGTTTAGTTGTTGATTTACATGAAGGTAAATGAAGACTTTTAGTATCGTCATCTAGAATCTCTTCAATCTTATTTTGTAAATTTGTGAAGAATGAGAGCATGATGAAAACTGATAGACAAAGTCATGCCCTGGCCCATGATTTTGCATCGATCAAGGCAAGATAGGAGAAAAGTCTTCTAAATCTTATGATTCGTTTATATCCAAATGGCTCTGTATGCTGTTTTAATATAAGCGAAAGTGAATTGGAGACAACAATAAAAAATATATATCAATTTCTAAATGTCTCAGGAAGTCCATGTGGAGGACTGAGACACAAGAAAGTTGTCACGGAGTCTGGAAGGGAGGGGAATTTAATTTTCCATCAGGCATCCAGAGAGGGAAATGAACATGAATTACTGTAAGACTAGACTGTCCCTGACATGAAGGAATTCATGTATTTCTAAGTGGGCAACTTTTACTAAGAATTATTTTCTAAGCTGACAAGAAATACGATAAAATCCAGGTTCTCATTTTTTAAACATTGGCTTACGCAGACATTGTGGGAAAAGCTACTGTACCTTCTTACACAAGGGCTGTGCTGCCCCCTTCTGGACAAAGGAAAAGGAAAATTCCACTGAGAAATTTACATTCCTCCACTTCAGATACACATAAAAATTGAAAGCATCCTCATCTTATTCGGTAGAAAAAATATGTATGTGTGTATACATAGGTCCATATATATTTATTATATATGTAATATTTTATATTGGGAGTATTAAGTGATCAAAACCAAGTAGTGATCAAGTTAAAAGACTAGAACACATGAATGGACTGCTAACTGGCCCTTAGAGCATAGGCTCAAGGTTTTATTCCAGCACCTGGAAGTGTCTGCAATATAGTAGACACACAAATCACTTCTCTAAGAACCCACATCCCATGTTATAATTCTTTAGTGGCTTCACTTTATGGTTGAGCTGAGCCCCAACTCTTTGACATGGCATTAAAATTTTTCAAAATCAGATCCTAACCTGTCTTTTAATCCATAAAGTCTGGTCATTTACATTATCCAGGCTTTACTTTTGTCTAGCTGCAAATATTGTTTCAATCACATGTTTTCTGCCCTACATCTTTTCACAAATTGTTCTCATTTCTCAGAATGCCTTTTATCTCTCCCCTCTGTATCACCACTAATGAAAATCCTTACCATTTAAAACAATCAAAATGAATTACTAATTATCTGTGAAGTCTTTGTCAGTATTTCATATCAAGGTACTTTCTTTTTCTGTTACTTCACACTATTTTGATTTTCTTTACATTGCAACAATCTACATTATCTGCCTCACAGTTTCTTCTTATTCATCTTTGACAGACATCACTTTTTATTCATCTTTGTATCTACATTCCTTACCAAATGCCTAACATACAATGTTGTCATCCAACTGAATAAATGCTGAGTATATTGATGTGCAAAATCACAGTAATATTTTACATTCAAAATGAGTTGGCTGAGTTGAATTTTTTTTAGCAATACAGATGGATTACAGTCAGGTTGAATAAGGTTTACAACACCATGAGAAGAATTAACAATTTCCACTAATTACAATCCAGACAGCTAATGACAGTCATTAATCATAAACCATTCTATAAGGAAATTAAATTCTGAAGTATATCACCATGTTCTCTCATATGGGTGTGGGGTACACTGAATAATGGCTCCAATATAGCCACACCTTAGTCTTCAGAACCTGTAAATATGCCACTTTACATACTAAAAAAGGATTCTGAAGATGTGATTAAATTAAGAATTTTGAGATTGTGGAGTTATCCTGGATTATCCAGGTCCAATATAACCACAAGGGTTCTTATATAAGGGAGGCAAGAGGAGCATACTAGAAAAAGAAGATGTCCTTAATGGAACCAGAGGTTAGAGTGATGCACATTGAAGATGGAGGAAGGGACCATGATGCAAGGAATACAGACAGCTTCTGAAGGCTGGAAAACACAAGGAAACTAATTCTCTCCTGGAGCCTTGGGAAGTAGTGCAGCTCTGTGTATATATATACTATATATAAGCTATATAAGACTCATCTCAGACTTCTGAACTCCACAACTGCAAGATAATAAATATTTGTTGTTTTAAGGCATGAAGTTCGTCGTAGTATAGGAAAGTAGAAATTGGAAACTAATATTCATCCAGTATTATAAGAATAGCTCTTTTATGTATATGAAGCCTTTGAATATAACTAAAGTTGGATGAACACATAAATTGTGACACATGTCTTGGGCTTTTCAGATGGACTATTACTATAGAATTATTACATGAATATCACATCATTTAAAAATAATTATAATTGAAATATACTATTTAACCTCTGGAGTCATGATACTGACTTTTCAAAATAGGTTTGTAGAACAGCAAAGTTTTGTCTCTATATCTATCCATGGCAAATAACTAGTCCTCATGTATTTTATTCATTGTTGGGGCCAAAGAGGCCTAGATATTTGCATATAAATTAAAAATAACTGCATAAAAATGTAGCCATTAACTGGGTTAAATTGTTTATTAATGCATTTGCAATCAGGTATACGTATCATAGACGTCAACTGGTCAGTTGGAATAAACAACTGGAGTTGTATAAAGAAATGACTCAATGGTGTTTTTGAAAAGCTTACAGGTTTATGAGTTTATAGCAAATATGTTAATGGACCACTTTCATAGCTATTTTTCTACTTACACTTCAGTTTATGTGTGTTGTATGTGTGTGGTATTTCATATAGTATCAGAAATTTGTAAATGAATTTTTTTCTCAATATATACCTTAAAATTTTAATGTATTCCATGCTTTTATTGTTGTGGGGTAGAACAACAATTTTTTGTTTTAAGCTTATATACTTGAAGATATTTTACTTATTTCTTACTTTAGTGAGCAAAATATCTTCAAGTGTGTAAGTTGAGTCATGCAAAAATGGCATTATATGTATACACTTTTGCTTTAAAAAATTGGGGGGATTCTATTTTAGAAATGTAACCTGGAGCACTAACTTACATGTAATATGCCATTAAAAATAGTCTGCATAATTCATATTTTCATGTAATAAATGTCTTTCATTCAAGCCAGATGTGAAGAACAAATCATAGCTAGCTATTGTCAAGGCGCATTTCCAATAAAGCAGACTACTGCATTCTTTCTTCAAAGAAGTTCAGAGACTTTCTTGGGGAGGAGTGAGGACTGCTTTTCAGAAAATCTTTTTTTTTTTTTTTTGAAGGTGGGGGGCAGTGTCTTGTGCTGTCACCCACCAGGCTGGAGTGCAGTGGCGTGATCACAGCTCACTGTAAACTGAAACTCCTGGGCTCAAGGGATCCTCTCACCTCAAACTCTCAAGTAGCTAGAACTACAGGCACATGCTACTCTACCCAGCTGATATTTTTAAGTTTTGTAGGGACGGTGTCTCACACATTGGCCAAGTTGGTCTCCTACTCTTGTGCTCAAGCAGTTCTCTTGCCTCAGTCTCCCAAAGTGCTGGGATTATAGGCGTGAGTCACCAAACTAGGCAAAGGAAATCTTAAAACAGAAATGAAGAAAGGAAACCCAACAGATAATATGGCTGGACCCTGCATTAGAGGATTTGAGAATGATAGCATAGAGGATGGAAACTTTACATTAAGTGACTGTTAGTTCTGCCTTGTGAAAGCACTTAATTTCTCAGAAATAAATTTAATCACTTGTTATATTTGCCACTTCCAAAATCATACCTTTTTGTATCTAGCTTTTCAACTATGATTTGCTATCATTTCAACTTACCTACTCAAAAATACTCTTAAGAAATGTTTCTTTCACTTCACTGAAACTTCCAGACAATATACTTCACCAACTTTTCACTAATCAAGAGATCCATCTTGGAATTATTTATTGTCCTTTCCATGTTATGTTCCATTATCTCTATTTTCCATTTGATTTGCTTACTCATCTCTCTCATTACTCATCTGTAAAAAACAAACTCTACATATGTGTTTATATCACCTTCACTGTTTCTGCACACAGGTGAGAATTAAGAAAATCACATAACCATGCAGACTGGCATTATTGTGAAATTATAATCCCCAAACTCAGTGATGTCCTTCAATTCTGTTATCTTTTTTGCACATGCCATTGGAAAATTATAGTAATCAGGTGGGAAATCCCTCAACTTCTTATAGCTAATTCCAAAAATAAACCTCTGTCTTTACCCACCTATTCCTTTTTTTTTCCTGTCTCCATGGAGAGGGTATGCTTCCTCTTCCCAGATGCAAATGCTTCTACATTTACTTGCAATTCATTCATCTCATGTTTGAGGGTTTTGTCCTTTACAATTACAATGATCTCCCCTCTACTTTGTACTATCAATTCCTCTTTATCTAGTTCATCATTCAAAAACAAAAATCCTCTAGTTCACCCATTTTAAACAAATAAAATTGGACCCTGTGTAGGACATGAGCCAAATCCAATGAAACCAAACAGCACAACTTTCCTAAAGGCTCTCACTTTATTTTAGCTACAATTTGGACATCTCATCTTGATCTACAGGTACCAAATGTTCTTGGTCCCTGCTTATACTCCCAACCTCATCTAACACCATTCTTCTCCTAGCTCACTACATGTTTGCCACACAAGCTTTACATTTTTCAGACATTGAAGTGTTTCAAAAAATGACCAATCCTGGGAGCTTCAGTTGCTATGGGTGTCATGGCCATTCCTGGGCCATACATTGCCTATGTTAGGGTCCTTCTTCTGCCATTACCTTATTACCTGCTACAGCAAGATTACTCTGCTACTGAAGTTGCCAGCAGTAGCAAATTTCACCTTTGGACCATGGCTTGGCAGAGAGCCCCTCAGACAACACCACCAGTATGCTGAGAAAACCAGGAAGATCAGATTATTTATTAATCATTGTTGTAATCCAAGAGCCATTGTGCTTAGAGATACCAATCAGACCTTTGGTTACAGACACCTGGACTATTTATAATCTAATTTCCAATCTAGTTAGTCATAAATAGAACATGGGATTCTGAGAGGATAACTAGAACTCTCTTTTGGTACAGGAGATTTGGAAAGAAAAGAATATAATAAGCTCAGTCAGGGAAAAAGAAGAGGGGAAGTCCTGAGCTGCCAGGGTAGGGAGAGATGGCCATATACCAGCACAAAGGATACAGAAGCTGGAGCAATACGACGTCAACC
Organism: Trachypithecus francoisi; assembly: GCF_009764315.1. Lineage (NCBI taxonomy): Eukaryota > Metazoa > Chordata > Mammalia > Primates > Cercopithecidae > Trachypithecus > Trachypithecus francoisi. Next base: position 53,937,760 of record NW_022681458.1, on the reverse strand, counting down.
TGCACCATCCCTTCTGCTCAAGTTGCTTTCTCTTGTCTTGTGAATGTAATAAGCACCAAGAGGGATGGGCTTATTGCACTCAGATGCAGATGGCTTTTAACATCAGTGCAACCGAAGGACAAAGTACACCACTGTTAATGAGGAAGGATATTTAAGCAGTTTCTGAATAGGATATTAGGTAATTTCCCTTCAAATTGACCTCTGTCTCTTCTGGAGCCAATTCTACAAATGAGTGAACAGTTTGGAAAACATCAAGAAATCAAAGGCAAGTGACCAAAAACACACAAAAGACTAGAGGAGTAATACTGATTAGGAGAAACTCACAGGGAAGCAACAGTATTAAGTGAGTCTTCTGTTGTTCACTGCATTTCGAGTGAGCACACAGGAAACTAACAAGCTGGACATCAGAGTGCCAAAAAAAGCCTAATTCTTAAGCTTGAGCTGCATAATTAGTGAGCACCAGCGATTCCCTTGTTGTGATCGGTTACTGGGTTACTGGCATCTGAAACCAGTAAGACATGGCAAACACTTAGCATTCAGCTCTTATGGATGGGGAACACCAGTCGATCCTCTGATGCGATCATGGAGATTCTGTATAAGCCTTTTTGTTGACCAAAAGTGACTGCCTTAAGCTCTTAACTATAAATGGTTTCCATGGAGTTCTACGGAGGCGAATCTCTTTTGTAAGGAGGCCAGACTGCGGGACAATTACTCTTAAGTACAATAACCTTTACCTTCCCATAAACCATCTCATCCCTAAGGGCCTATAAAACTTAAAAAGTCAGGAGAAAGAGAACCAGATACTTGAGGATAGAAATGTCACAAACCAGTCAAAATAAACTGTGAGAGTATGGACCTGCCAGGAAGTGGAAGAGAGGGAAAGCAATGAGTTTGCAGAGTGAATAACAAGGCAGCAGCCTGTTAATGGAAATGACCCACCAAAAGAAAGCCCTATCGGCAGAGCTGATAGCTTCAACCTGTTATGTGAAGTGGCCAGTGAAAATGGAAATCATAGCAGCTCTTTCTAAGCAGGTTTCTCAGGTGCTAACACAGAAGGCAGAGTAATTGTTTACCTAAAACACGGAGGGGTCAATTATAAAGAGAATTCACTTATGAAGTAGGAGTTATAGCAAAACCTCAAAGAATTAACCAGCACTCTAAAGTTGTAAGTAGGTCAAATTTGTGTTCACCAAAATTACATTAAGTTAGCCTTCTGGGATTATCAGACAGACTTTTCCTTATCCAACAGGTTAAAATGGCTTTCTTGGTTTCAAAGTGATGAGAATATGTGTCCCCAGCTTTGGAACACTTGATTCTAATATTGAAACACAAAATCTCTAATTGACAAGTGCTTAACAGGAAGGGAAATTATTGTTGTTATTATCATTATTACTATTATTATTATCTCATGTAACAAGAAGTCTAGAAGCAACAAAGTTACAGGATTGGGTCACTGATTTCTGGAAAAGCTCTAGTTTCTTCATCTTTTTACTCTGGTCTCCTCAGTATGTTGTTTTTATCCTCAGGTTTGTAACCTCATATGAATAACACCTGACATAAATTTCCAGGCACCTTAGTTTCACAAATTAAATGCCCAAAAGTGAGAAGAAGAAAATCATATAAAAAAACTCAACATCACTGATCATTAGTCGAATTCAAATCAAAACCACAATGAAATAATATCTCACACCAGTCAAGTCAAAAAATAACAGATGCCGATGAGGTTGGGGAGAAAACGGAATGCTTATACACTGTTGTTGGTGGGAGTGTAAATTAGTTCAACCATTGTGGAAGACAGTCTGGTGATTCCTCAAAGACCTAAAGACATAAATACCATTCAACATAGTATTTGTCTATAATACCATAGACATAGATAGATAGCAATTCTATCACTGGGTATATACCCAAAGGAATATAAATAATTCTATTGTAAAGACACATGCAGACGTAAGTTCATTGCAGCAATATTCACAATAGCAAAGACATGCAATCGACCCAAATGTCCATCAATGATAGACTGGATAAAGAAAATGTGGTAAATATATACCAGGGAATACTATGCAGCCATAAAAAAGAATGAGATCATGTCCTTTGCAGGGATATATATAGAGCTGGAGCTCATTATCCTTAGTAAACAAACACAGGAACAGAAAACTAAATAACACATGTTCTCATTTATAAGTGTGAGCAAAAAGATGAGAATACATGGACACATAGAGAGGAACAACAAACACTGGGGCCTTTTCGAGGGTGGAGGGTGGGAGGAGGGAGAGGACCAGGAAAAATAACTAATGGGTACTAGGCTTTATACTTGGGTGATAATATAATTTGTACAACAAAGCCCCATGACACAAGCTTACCTAGTTGTATTTTTTTAACTTTTATTTTAAGTTTGTTACTTGCATTTGTATCCGTAAGCTTAAAACAAAAGTTAAAAGATAAAATAAGGTGCATCCCTTCATTGTGAATTTTTCTTAAATGAAGAACATCCTTCAGAATCTACCAGTACACTTTCCCTCAAACATCGTTGCTCAGAATTAAGCCACATACTTGTTCTTAAAGCAAACACTAACAAGCAGAGAAAATTACCATGATTTAATTTTAATTTTGTTATATGGGGAGCTCTCCTAGCTGTCAGACACTTTAATGCAATTGAGGATCTATCAAAAAAAAAAAAAAAAAAAAAAAAGAGGGGCAGAGGGTTGAAGCAGAGGGGAGCCAGGAACTGTTATTAGGCCAGCAATCAAATGAGTGTGCCACAGACTGTTTCCATAAGGGTAAATCATCAGCATTTTCTACATTCGTTAGAGTATTTTTTAAAAATTTTACCTTGTTTTGTTTTCATATTCTACATATAATATGGTTATTTTATTTTTGGTTCTTTACTGAACTGTAACCATCTGGGCAGTAAAGCTGTCTTTCTACTTTTGCATCACCATGACATATAATATAATACTATGCAAAGAGTAGTCTCTCGATGAATTAGTATCTAACATTTATCTTCAAGTAGTATACAGTATGCCTCTTTTTGTATAAGACAATGCTCTTCAAAGCTGTGAGTAAATTAATGTTTGTAAATCAAATTCAGTTTCCCACATGTGTTTTTATTGTAATTAATGAATCCTGTTCTGCATTAATATTAAATTGGCAATATCTAATATTTAAAAATGTAAATCTCACCTTTCCTCAAGTATCTCTGTCAAGCAATTAATTATCTAAAAATAAACACTTGGGTACATGAGGAAAGCTCATTAATTAAAGGATCATTGAATCTTATCATAAAATAAAAAAAATCCTTTTTGCGTCATGAGCGATTGCACCAAAACTGCATATTTAAAAGGAGAGTTTTAAATTTGCTTTTATTTATGTTGACACAACTACTTTAAAATATAAGAATTACATTTTCAAATATCCATCTAATTTGGTTTTGATGTAAGAACTTATAAATCCAAACCCAGAAAGATAGAATTACTACACTGCTGAGTAATGCTTAAAATCTACATAATGGGTAGGAAAACGTAACACTTTTTCCATCCATCTTCCTGAGTGTTGTTATACTCACACCACTTCAGTGTTCTACTGGGCTACTCAATTTTAGAACTGAAATACACTTTTGCAATTCTGTAGTCAAACTCAACATATCATCACAATGTCTAAACGTGCCACATATATATGTACTATATTATAGGAAAAAATCAAATTCATCATAGTAAAAAAAGTATAATTATTATAAATAAAAATATTTAACATTTCATAAATGTAATATTATATACTTGAGGTTATACAGTTTCAACAGTGGCAAGTCATAGTTTGTGGATTTTAAATACGAATAAGAGACTTTCCTAAATAATACCTCAGGGTAGAAATATGGATGTGCACTTATAATTCAGGATGGAAACGTTTTAAAATATATAAATATTGCAGAAATCCTGTGTAAGAGTAAAAGTTTTAGGAAAAAGAATACATTTTTCTGAAAACGTTGGTACTGAGTTATCATGTTGTGACAGTTTTGGTTTCATTTACTGAAATCCCTTGCTGTCTTTTTCCTGTTTGTAAAAAGTAATTTTAAAGGTTCACATAAGACTGGCCAGTGGCCAGTCAAGCTGTTCTATTTGAAGAGGTTATTTAAGGAAGTTGCCAACAAAAATTTATTTTTTATTTGTGGTCAATAGTTAAATAAAATACACATTTCTTCCAAAGTTAGATTTTATTACCCAGAGCTGACAAAATTTCTGCCCAAACAGATGCTATGATTTTAGAATCCAGCCAAATGAGCAGATCACACAGTCCTACACTCCACCCCTGTAGGGGAATGAGGAGAGTGAGGGGAAGCGTGTCAGCGGTGCTAGGGTGAGGGCATATAAGGACACGCTACATGTGAAAAACAAATGTACTGCTCTACCCAACCTCATATTCCATGGAGGAAAATCACACTGGCATTCTCAAAACAAAGTAGGAAAAGTCAAAAGAGGTGCCACCCGGTTTCCAGTGTACAACCTGACTCCACATTAGAGTCGCCAGAGGAGACCTAAAAATATCAACAGCCAGGAACCATCCTCGAATATTCTAATGAGTTTGTCCACGGTGGGGTCTAGATATTTTTTAAGGACTTTATTTAAAGAAGTTTTGGGTGCATGGCAAAGTTGAGATGAAGGCACAGAGACTTCCTCTCTTCCAACACACGCAAAGCTTCACCCGTTGTCAGCGGCCTCCACCAGAGTAATACACTCAGAATTTGATGAACTTGCATTGACACATTATCACCAAAAGCCCATGGTTTAAATGAGGGTTCACTCTTAGTGCTGACATTGTATGGGTTTGGACAAATGCATTATGACATGTATCCACCATTACAGAAAATTTTCACTGCCCTAACAATTCTCCGTTCTCTGCCTATTCATTCTTTCCTCCTTCCTAAACCCTGGCAACCACTGCTGATTTTATCATCTTCATATTTCTCCTTTTCCAAAATGTTATACAATTGGAATCACATGGTATAAGTCTTTTCGGGTTGGCTTCTCTCACTTACTAATATGCATTTAAGTGTCTTCTGTCTTTTCATGGCATGACAGCTCTTTCCTTTTTAATGCTAAATACAATTTCATTGTTTGGATGTTCCACAGTTTATTTGTTGATTCACCTACTGAAGGATATCTTGGTTGCTTCCAACTTTTGGCAATTATAAATAAGTTGCTATCAACATTCATGTGCAAGTTTTTGTGTGGACATGAGACTTTAACTTCTTTGGGTAAATACCAAGGAGTGTAATTGCTGGATCATACAGTAAAAATATGTTCAATTTCTACATCCTTGCTAGGATTTGTGTTGTCATGTTTTGGATTTTGGCCATTCTAATAAAGGTGTAGTTATATCTCGTTGTTTTGATTTGCATTTTCTTGATGACATAGGACATAGAACATCATTTCATATGCCTTTTGGTCACTTGCATACATTATTTCGTGAGGTGTCTGTTCAGGATTTTGGCACACATTTAAGTGAGTTGATTGCTTTTTGTTGGGTTTCAGAGTTCTTTGTATATTTTGGATAACAGTCCTTATCAGATAAGCTTTTTGCAAACATATTCTCCTTGTGTGACTTTCCTCCTTCCTAAACCCTGGCAACCACTGATGATTTTACCATCTTCATATTTCTCTTTTCCCAAAATGTCTTTTCATTCTCTTGACAGTGCCTTTGGCAGACTATACAACTTTAATTTTAATGAAGTCCAGCTTATCAGTTCTTTCTTTCACTGATTGTGCTTTTTGTGTTAGGCATATGTATTTTTTTTTAAAGCCCTAATATTTATAATCTGCAGTCAGAACTGGAAAAAACACTTTAGGGTTTATTGGGCTTTATCTACGAGGGGGTCATGTATATGGCATTCTACCTGTAGTCCTATTGTTTCCAAGTTTTGCAAGCAATTTTTTTTTTTTTTTTTTGACAGATTCTCGCTCTGTCACCCAGGCTGGAGTGCAGTGGCATGATCTTGGCTCACTGCACCCTCTGCTTCCTGGGTTCAAGCAATTCTCCTGTCTCAGTCTCCCGAGTAGTTGGGACTACAGGCACCCGCCACCACGCCCAGCTAATTTTTTGTATTTTTAGTAGAGATGGGGTTTAACCATATTGGGCAGGCTGGTCTTGATCTCCTGACTTTGTGATCCGCCCGCCTTGGTCTCCCAAAGTGCTGGGATTACAGGCGTGAGTCTCCGCACCCGGCCGCAAGCCATTCTTTAATGACTTTTAGCAACCCACTGTAATGAGGTCATGTGATCAACTCCTACAACATACATTCTTCAACTTAGATGTACGAAATCTAGAACATGACTGAAAAGACACTATGGTACTAGAACAATAACCTTAGCATGATGAAGCAAGATTACATTGGAACTCCGTATCACAGTAATTTCTCCATCCTTTTCTACCCTTTTAGTTGGTAAACTGGTTTATATCTATTTCCATTCTGAAATGTCACCTAAATGCATTACCATTTTGATAATCTAATGCTACCCACCTAAGACGAGCTTCATCACACTTCCTCTGGAAACCCTGTGCATCTTTATGGTTAGAGAGTGGCCTCCATTTTGAAATCCCAACTCCAGGAAGTCTGCATGTGTTATCTTGGGGAAGCTGCTCTAAGTCACTGTTCACCAGTTACTTTATTTGCAAAATAATGTTACCTATACCTCATAGGGTTGTTGTTAATATACATCATCACTTAGAAAACGATCTGCCATTGTCCTTAGACTTCTCCTAGAGGCCTGCATCTTCTCCCAAGTTATGTCAAGACAATACATTTCAACATTCTCAGGATTTCTCATAACTATGTAGATGTCTCTAATCTTCCACAAGAAAAGGGAAAGCTGGAACTTGGGATGTTATCTCTGCAACTTATCTCTATCAGTTTTTCCAATCCTACAAACTCTTAGGGCTAGAAGTGATTTTTCTTATATCATGCTCAGAGTTCTCCCAACCTTTTGAGTTAAGGTTTAAGTTCTCTATGACTGGCTGTTGAGACATTAAGAAGAACTTAAAAAATTTACTCTTTTTTCCAACAATATCTTTCAAAATATCCCTTTGCTATAGAATCACAAATATTCTGGCATTAATTTTGAATAATAAGGCCTATCATTAGTAAATGTCAGGCACCTAACATTGACTGTTTCTTTGCATTTTATTTCTCAGAAAAAAATAAAAAAACAAGAAAAAAGAAGAGTCTCTACCATTCCAAAGAATGCAATTTTATCTTAAAGTTCTCTAAAGTAAGTAAATAAGAATAATCATACATGATTATTCTTTGACTTCTTAATAAAGGCAGCATTGACACAATGTTAAACATAGCTCTAAGGAAAAAGCAGTAATAAGTTCATTATAGTAAAATTTCTATTAGATTTATCTTGAAAAAATTTAACTGCTAAAATGTTGTCATTTTTGTAGTCTTAATGTTTACAATATTGTGTACATTAGACATAAATTACACTAATGTTTTAAACATTAAGCTTTTTATTCTGGTTAGCCTGACAAAGAGAAAAAAAAAAAAATAGTGTTTTTTCATTCTGGTTTTAATTCTGGTTCAGCTACTAATTTTGTAGTTTCTTAGGATCACTTTCTTTTTTTTTTTTTTTGAGATAGAGTCTTCCTCTGTCAGCATGCTAGAGTGTAGTGGCATAATCTTGGCTCACTGCAACCTCCGCCTCCTGGGTTCAAGCAACTCTACTGCCTCAGCCTCTTGAGTTGCTAGGACTACAGGCATGCACCACTATGCCCAGCTAATTTTTGCATTTTTAATAGAGATGGGGTTTCACCATATTGACCAGGATAGTCTCGATCTCTTGACCACGTGATCCTCCTGCCTCGGCCTCCCAAAGTTCTGGGATTACAAGCATGAGCCACTGCCCCTGGCCAAGATCACTTTCTATACAAAAAAAAGTCATAATCATACTTAATACTTGAGGCTTGTTGAGGGTGAAGTAAGGTGTTGTGCTTAACATGTTTGTCACAATTACTAGTACATGGTGAGTGCTCAATAACTGGTAGAAACAAGAGCAATAATCATCATAATTATTATTAATATTAGTAAACTATTATTTTAGGGGGAACATATAACCACCTACAGGAAATAAAAAATGGATATACTTTATATTTCCCACCTATTTTAGCATTTTGCACTTAATTTAGTGCATTGATATATTTTTTCTTATCTTTAGAACAGACCATCTTTTATGAATGAATTTTGATTATTTTCCACTGTTAACTATCAAAGAACTTTTAGAAACATTTAGTCGTACTTAATGTTTTAACACGTCACAAATCAGGAAATGATTTACATCAGACACTAAGCATTTTTAAATTACAATATTATTTGAGCAACCATTGAAATCTATGGACATTCTCTCCAGAACATTAAATATATATATAAATGGATTGCAAGACAGTTGCAGAAGCTCTGAAGCTTATCTATGCATATTTTAGCAGTCCACAGTCTACAAGCCAAGAATTCCCTACCCTATATAAATAGAAATATTTTACAAAAAGTTTTATAAAATTTTAAATTATTATGACTCTAGTTTTCAGTATTACATAATTAAGCAATTTTTCTTTCTTAAGTGTTGCTGTCCCTACATCTAGTCTTGAGCACAAGTTATGCCCTTAGTTGAGTAGGTCTTGAAGTCACATAAGAAAAAGTCACAATATTGTACAGACATGTGTATATATGAGACAGAAGAAACAATTCCATATAAAGTTGTTATGTTTCCCAAAAGTGATATATAATTTTAATATCATTGCATTTTATTAAACTGATGTTATAGTTTACTTTAAAGAATAAGTAGTCATATAATAATTATCAAATTTTTGAAAGTGACAGATGAGTTGGTCCTCCAAACAGAACATTATACTACAAAACTACAATGGGGTACTCATTCAGGAATATACAAATATATTAAAGGTATGAAAGAGCCAATACAGAAACAATTCTACCAATATGGGGATTATAAAGGGAGCTATTCAAAGCACTACAAAAAATTGAAGGGATCGAGTTGGCTAACCACAGGTGGAAAAATAAGTTAGATACTTACGCATGAGTTTCCAAAATTCATAAAAGATGAGATAAAACCTGTCAGAGCTAAGAATATAGCAGAAGAAAACATAGGTGAATGTATACTTTTTAATATATATTAAACTCTTTAATATGCATTATTCACCTAATTTATAAATACAGGTGAATATATAATCTTTAATCAGGAATTGCTTTCAGAGCAAGACCACAAAGACACACACCAGAGGTTACAAACTGGTTGCAAAGCAGCAGCAACGACATACAGACACATTTTTACCATTCATTCAAACAGGTTGTTTTGTTTTTAAGTTATTCAATATGTAAACATTATAAGATTACAAATACAAGGCTAATTAACTGATATTTTTGGTTTGAAAAATTACCAAATTTTCTGGCAAAACTAGACTAATCTTTCCACAGGGCTGCCATCAGGTAGAACTGAGTTCAGAGATCCCCTTTAGAAAGGAACAAGATTTATCCAGTAAATTGTATCTCTCACCTGCTTGGTTTCACTCCTTTTCCATTCAGCCTGTACCTGTGGGCTTTTAAAATTGAGTTCCCAGAAGGTGATTCAATTCAAATATGAACTTACAGTTCATATTTTGTTTATTTTAAACAAAATAAAATCAACAAAAAACTAAAAAGCATTTTCAAGATATGTGATGACTTAATATGTTTATTATACAAAAAAGCAATTTAAGAGGCCTAGATAGGCATATCACCTGAGGTCAGGAGTTCGAGACAAGCATGGCTAACATAGTGAAACCCCATCTCTACTAAAAATACAAAAACTAGCTGGGCTTGGTGGCACACACCTGTAATCCCCGTAACTCACAAGGCTGAGGTAGTAGAATCACTGAACCTGGGAGGCAGAGATAACAGTGAGCACCATTGCACTCCAGCCTGGGTAACAGAATGACAGAACGAGACTTTGTTTCAAAAAAAAAAAAAAAAGGCAATTTTAAATGAATTAGAAACTATGTATTTAATTTTTAATTGAATTAAGTATGCAAAGTAATCCAAGGCAGAAATGTAAATTTTAAGAAAAAATGAAACAGAATATTCTAATTCATTAGTTATTAAAGAAAAAAATTCAAACTGTGTTGTTTTTAATTATTGTATTGACAAAAACTAAAGAGGATATTTTGTGGAAGACGTTTAGGTGGTATTTGTAAACTACCTGCCAGAAAACTATATATAATAAATGCTCAATGTTATTCACTAATTTTATTATTACCATTAAAATAGTTATTGAATGAAGAATGTGGCCAGCTAGCTCAATACTGTAACATTAGTGTAAAGTCTACAAATTAAGAATAATTTTTCGTGATTATATCATGCTATATATTAAATAGTTCCATGACCAATCTGCTAGAAAATACACTGTTGAGTATGCGTTCCATGTGTTTTTTTTTTTTTTTTTTTTTTAGATTACTATGCAATTTTATCTTATGCCCTTTCCCTTTCTTTTTTTTTTTTTGAGGCGGAGTCTCGCTCTGTCGCCCAGGCTGGAGTGCAATGGCCTGATCTCAGCTCACTGCAAGCTCCGCCTCCCGGGTTTACGCCATTCTCCTGCCTCAGCCTCCAGAGTAGCTGGGACTACAGGCGCCCGCCACCTCGCCCGGCTAGTTTTTGTATTTTTTAGTAGAGACAGGGTTTCACCGTGTTAGCCAGGATGGTCTCGATCTCCTGACCTCGTGATCCGCCCGTCTCGGCCTCCCAAAGTGCTGGGATTACAGGCTTTAGCCACCGCGCCCGGCCGCCCTTTCCCTTTCATAACATCTTTTATTTCTACGGATTATTTTAACCACATTCTCTCCTGTATAGCTAATGGTATCCCCCTATTCTTTCTCCTCACAGATTCATGTAATATCTCTAAAGTGTTTGTTAGACAGAGCAATAAAAACAAAGAAAATGCAAAAATATAGAGCATCTTTTCAAATCTATAATGTAGTAAAATCAGTGATTTGTAATTAAAATGAGAAACAATATTAATCAATATGTTATACTGATTTGCTGTACAATTTCTCTTTTGTTTTCTTTTGTTTTCTTTTCTTTTCTTTCTTTTTTTGTTGTTGAGATGGAGTCTCACTCTGTTACCCAGGCTGGAATGCAGTGGCGTGATCTCGGCTCACTGCAACCTCCGCCTCCCAGGTTCAAGCAATTCTCCTGCCTTGGCCTCCTGAGTACCTAGGATTACCGACACACGCCACCACGCCAGGCTACTTTTTGTATTTTTAGTAGAGACAGGTTTCACCATGTTGGTCAGGCTGGTCTCAAACTCCTGACCTCTTGATCCACCTTCCTCAGCCTCCCAAAGTGCTCAGATTACAAGTGTGAACCACTGTTCCCAGTCAATTTGCTGTACAATTTTTTAAGTTAAATAAAAGTTAAAAGCAAATTTGAACATATTTTCCTTTTATTTTCTACTTCTGTTACCAAAACACTGGGGGTTTTGTCTAGATCCTGCTGCTCACCACACAGAAAGTCAATTACTGAGACAATGAATATTGCCAGGAAGAAGGCTTTAATCTGGTACTGCAGCTGAAGAGATGGGAGATCAGTCTCAAATCCAAGTCTCTGACAGATTAAAATTGTGGGTTTATATAGTGGGAAAGGAATGTAACTAACTACAGGCAGGTAAACAGGAATTGGGAAGGAGCAAGGAAATCATGAGGGATGAAGGGTCTGGCTTCTCACTGTCTGGATGTGATGATCTAATAAGTTTTAGTTCTGTAACACTACCTGGGAGGCCAGAAGGTCAGTTTCCTGAGGAAAGAAGTTAGAAAAGACAAATGTAAGCTTCAAGCTTTAAGATGCAGAAGATCAATTTCTATATTTATTTCAAAAGACTGCAAACATCAGTTCTATGGGACAATTGAGCCAGTTTCACTTCCAGGATTTGGCCAAAAAAGTCCGAAAATGTGTTCTCTAAATTTTAGTAAACAGATTTTTAAATTTTGATAGACTCAAAATTTACGAACATTGCATTTCCAGAAAGTACACTTCAAGAAAATACTATTTAAAATTTTATTTTTAAAAATATGGGTCTGGTGTAGTGGCTTGTGCCTGTAATCCCAGCACTTTGAGAGACCAAAGCAGGTGGATTACTTGAGGTCAGGAGTTTGAGACCAGCCTTGCCAACATGGCAAAACCCCATCTCTACTAAAAATACAAAAATTAGCCAGGAAGGGTGGTAGGTGCCTGTAGTCCCAGCTATTTGGGTGTCCGAAGCAGGAGAGTTGCTTTAACCCAGGAGACGGAGGTTGCAGTGAGCAGAGCAGCCTGGGCCACAGAGCCAGACTTTGTCTCAAATAATAATCATAATAATAAGAAAAGAAAACAAAAATATATAAAATAACTCTACTTTTAAATTTGGAAATGCTGAGCATGTAGTAGAGTGACAGTAAAATTGAAATACATATACTTAACTGAAGGTTAAGGCTATGTCTTTCTGTGGTATTTATTATTCCTCACAGTAATTAGCCATATTTTAATTATTCCAATATTGATTGTATAAATATATTCAAAATCTGTCTGGCTTTTTTGAAATTGAAATTTGAAATTAACTTAGAGTAAGATAGAAGAGAATATTGTGAAAGCTATTTGTAATTTTTATATTTTTGCGTCCTTACAACTGACTTTTTTTTGGTATTACTGTAGGTCTCTAGTAAGTTTACCTTTCTCTAATCTTTTCAGCCTCAGAGAAGGATATTTATTCATTAAATCAATATATATTTATCAATTAACAACTATGTTCAAAGAACTGTTCATTATATACCTGAGTATATAACTAAGGACACCACAAGGTCTTTGCCCTCCTAGAGCTTCCATTATAGCTGAGAAAAGCAGGAAACAAACTCATCAGTATATAATATATGTATAGTTCAGATCACTCTAAAAGTCTTGGTGAAAATAAAACTGTATAAATCTAATATAGAGTTGGGGGATGGAGAGATTGATATTGTATGTAGAATGACCAGAGAGATCTCATTGATGAGTGGCATTTGAGGAAAGACAGAAAATAAAAGAGACAGCTGTGACTTTGGGAGAAAGAAGTTTGGTTCCATGTTGCCACCACTTTGGTAACAAGCATCACCTGTGAGGCTTATCATGTCTGTTCCCCCTAAAAAATCGGTGGGCAATGTTTCTGACTGGCTCTGATATTGCATACTGTCCCTACTACGACCTCTCTGTCATGAAATATCATATATAACCTAAAAGAAAATGACTTAAATATAGAAAGACAGAAAAATAAAGGGGAAGAAGGGAATAAAGGAGAAATGAAAGAATGCAATAATGCCTAATACATGTATTCTCAGAAATAAGAGTAGAGGGAAACAAAATGAAAAACATATATTTTTGTTTTTGTGTTTTGTGTTGGCGTATGTGTGCGTGTTTGCTTTGCCATACACTTCTGCTTAATCGTATTAGACTGAGTATATTTCAATTAAGCAGTTTGAATCTTTACCAGTGTGAAAGGAAGATAATGTTTTGCTAATAAAACAAAGAGAAAAGGTTGGAAAGTGCATCAAACCAAGTTTGCTCCCGTGTTGAGTGCTATGACTCTCCATCTATCAATATAAAAACCAAAGGTGGAAGTGAGTTATGTGTTCATACTTTGTAATGCTAAGGTATGGTAAGAAAGATGAAGTAACAACATTTATCCCATCTAGTGGATGAAAATATTACATAACCTTGCTTGTAATGAAATCTCTTTTGTTTTTCTCCAAGGAGGTGAACTTTGAAACTATCCTGGGACTGCAATTTAAGCTTGAGACAAAGGAAACTGATTGTGTTATCTCTTTGTAACCCAAACACTTGTAAATCTTCTTGGCCAAGCTTTGACAGTATCTGAACACTTATTGATCTTAAAATGGTACAAAAACCTTTACATGTTTGCCAGTCAACAAAGGTTAGTAGATAATATAAATTTAATATTCTAAAGAAAATGTGCACTTTTCATAACCTTACACTTCCTAATCTACTTCCTAGATAACCAAATCACTTTACTTTCTATTCTGGAGAGGAAGGAAGTGGGACACAGATGGTTTTACATATCATTATGCCTTTTTTGTTGGTGTAGTCTTCAGTCTCACATTTTTCTTCCATCCTTCATTTTTATTCAATTATCTAACAAATAGTTACACTGTGCCTAACATGTACTGACTCTGGAGCTATGATTGTGAATGAAATAAACATAGTTCATGCTCTTTCAGAACTTAAAGATTAGTGGAGAAAATTCTCAAAAGGCACGAATTATATAATGCCATGATTGCTTTAATGGGGCTAGTATAGTGCATAGTGGAAGCAGTTATGTGGAACACAACCATAGCTGACAAGGGAAAATGGGCAAGGAAAACTTCTTAGGAAAAGAACATTCAAGCTACAATTTACAACATAGGTAGGAATTAGCTAGGAAAAGCAGCCGAAATATCATGTTCAAACCAAGATCAAAGATAGGATAGCGGCTTCAGATAAATCCAAGTTGTTGAAAGGAGCTAGCTAAGATAGTGGGTGAAAGGTGTGATGCAAAGTTTGGGCCAAATTCTATACAAGGTTGGGAATCATTTAAAGCTTTTAGGCTGAATCCTGAAAGAGGGACCACTGAAGTTTTGCAGAAAGAGAAAGAAGCAGTGAGTTTTAAATGCATTAACCAGATTGGAGGAGGGCTAAACAAAGTATTCTTGTAATAATCCAAGAGAGAGATGAAAGACTAAACTAAAAGGGGGTTAATGGCATTTAAACACTAGAACTGACATGTTAGAGATGATAGATTGAATGGGCAAATAAATGAAAGGGAGGTTGCAAGAATGGGACTCTGGTTTCTGATTTAGCAAATATATAATATCTGATGTTTTGCCCTAAGATGAGAAACATAAATTCATCTTTGAACATGTTAAATTTGAGGAATATGTAACATAGAGTTGCCAACTGACTTTCAGATACATAACACAGAATCAGGAGAGGTGTAAGCTAAAACATATTGAGTTGGGAAAGTAAATGATGGTTAAAAGAGTAAGGATGGTCTCAAACAATGTAGTATCTTGAGAGATTGAAGTTCTTTTTTTGTTTTCATGGAATAAGGAGGGGTGGGGGAAAGAGAGGGAGAGAGATTGAAGATAAAAAAGAGAGGTTAAACTCAGGATTAAGCTCCCTCAGAAGGCTAGGCAACATAGAATACAGATCACAAGTAGAAGATGTAGCAGCCTTCAAAGTGAAGGATACTTCTGCCATTTTAATAGGAGGAAAGGAAAAACGGATGATTATAGAGATACTTACGGAGTGATATCAGGAAGTTGAATGCTATAGTTTAGATATGTGTCCCCGCCCAAATCTCATGGTGAATTGTAACCCCCCATATTGAAGGCAGTGCGTGGTGGGAGGTGATTGGATCGTGGGGGTGGATTTCTCATGAATAGTTAGCACCATTCTCTTGGCACTGTCCTCATAATGGTAAGTTCTTGCAAGATCTAGCTGTTTAAAAGTACGTCCTCTTGCTAGCCCTCTCTTGCTCTTGCTTTCACCATTTGGTGTGCCTTGTTCCCCCTTCACCTTCTACTCTAAGTTTCCTGAGGCCTCCCCAGAAGCCAAACAGACGCCAACATCATGCTTTCTGTACAGCCTGCAGCACTATGAGCCAATTAAACCTCTTTTCTCTGTAAATTACCCAGTTTCAGGTATTTATTTATAACAACACAAGAACAGCCTAATACATTGAGCAAGTCCTATTTTCTCTTATTTGCAGAAACCACTGACTGAGTACTCTGAAGGAGAGTTAAAGGTTTTAAGAGAATGAAGAAAGTTTCAAACGTTCACTAAGGAGAATGGGGAAAAGAGTTGACTAAGAAAATAGAAAAGGATACCAAGAAATCATTGAAGAATAGATTAAAGTTAAAGGAGATTATTTTGTATTTATATAAATGTGCAAGCTTCCTCAATTTTTCTCCAATACATACATTACTCTAGGCATAAGCACAGAAAGCAAGACAATTGCCAGGAGAATGTAATGAAAAATGAGTTGAAACACTGAAAAAGATAAAGTACGTCAGTGGACTATGAACAGATTAAGGAATAAAATAAAGAAGAGGAGTGGGCTGTGGAAATAAAAGGAAACACAAAACTGGAGGCTCAATGAAGTCACAGAACATGTGGACTAGGAAAACTAAGATGGTTGAAAAGACAGCAGATTGTGAATACACCAAAAATTCTGAGCTTAAATCATCAGCAGCAGTAAGGCAATATCAAGTAATGAGAATTCCAGCTGTGAGGCTGTATGAGTGATTTGCTGGAGAGGCACAGAATTATAGGTCAATGGAGATAAAATCATCCATAAACTACAAACAAGGGAGTTGGAGGAGCCATTCAGGGACATTTAGAAATGTGGTTTAGTCAGACGGCCTGAAAATTTCAGAAATAAAGGTATGAATACATTATGTTAAATGTCACAAAAAAACCCAGCGTTATGGTTTGAAACAACTTCACAATTTCTAAAGGCTTATTTTTCAGGCTTTATACTTGATGACTTGATATTAGCTTGTGGTTAATAATTTGTAACAAATATAACATGAATAAAGATGCAACATAAACTAGGTAAGTACTATAAACTGAATAGAACATGGAAAATTAGTACACATAGTGCTGTGGGGTGATGACAAAGTGAAAGCAAGTGTTATTTATTTATTTATTTTCTTTCTTTCTTTCTTTCTTTTTTTTTTTTTTTTTTTTGAGACAGAGTATCCCTGTTGCCCAGGCTGGAATGCAGTGGCGTGATCTGAGCTCACTGCAAGCTCTGCCTCCCGGGTTCAGGCCACTCTCCTGCCTCAGCCTCCTGAGTAGCTGGGACTACAGGCGCCCGCCACCATGCCGGGCTAATTTTTTTTTTTGTATTTTTTAGTAGAGACGGGGTTTCACCATATTAGCCAGGATGGTCACGATCTCCTGACCTCGTGATCTGCCCGCCTCAGCCTCCCAAAGTGCTGGGATTATAGGCATGAGCCACCGCGCCTGGCTAAAGCAAGTGTTATAATGATGTTTTCAATTTGTATAATTAAAATTTCTGTGTATTAACATTTTATCTTTCATACTTTTTCAAATGTAGGTCTTTTAATGCTCCAATTAAGATATTCTTATTACCTGAGGAAAGAAGTGATTATTAGCATGGCAAAAAACAAGGAATACAATATGTTTTGAAAACTGTCATGTTGAAGATTTGTTTCTATGTGTGTTATTCTTTTGCAAACATGTATACAGATAGTGTTGATTAAAAGTAATATAATAATTTTACATTAATAAAAATGCCATACAAGACTCTACTTTTTTAAGAGCTTGATTACATAAAACATTTCATAGTTGCTTATGTTAAGGATATTATTTCTAAAAACAAAGAATGAATCATATTGTATATAAACAAAATGTATTGAAAGTTGTTGTGCTCTGAAAAAGGAACTTAAGTAATTATCTGAAATTCTAATGTAAATTCTTTATAAAAACATGCAGGCATGAACGCTGATGTTGAAAATATAGGAAGCCTTTTTCTCCTGACATGAAATCACTTTTAGTAGAATCAAACAATCTGGGAATGGTGGTTCCAAAATTTTATTGCTATTACTAGTTTAACTTAGCATTTATTTTTATTATTACTTCTACCACAAGATGGGTGTTTACGAACGAGTGTGAGTGGTATCAATGGACAAAAACCTGAGGTAGCTTTCTTACTGCCTCCCTACTTCTAGTTTTGCCTATCTTCATTTACTCAGATGACTTACATTCATTGCAACTTGTTAACTTATTCACTCATTCATTCATTTATCATTGCTTGTGTACCTGTAAAGAGTGTCAGCTATATTCTAAATCTGTACTGTCCAATAAAGTAGCCATACATAGCTATTTAATCTCAAACTAACCAACCAAAACTAAAACTTCAGTTTGCAGACATTCTAGCTACATTTCAAGAGCCCAAACTCCATATGGCTGTGGGCTAGTTTATTGGCCAGCACAGATATAGAACATTTCTCTTATCATAAAGCATTCCATTGCTCAGTCCTACTCTCAAGCAGAGGAATGTAGAGATACAAGTTGAAATCTCTGCCGTGAAAGCTCATGGATCATCAGAAAAAGAAAATTAAGATAGAAGAATCTTCAAGGAACTTTCAGTAACAAAGAATAAACATCTAAATGAATCCGAAGAGAACATGAAATGAACAAAATGATGCCTGACATGGATTTAGTCAGGTGCTCAGGGATGAGCAAGCAAAGGAAATATCATTTGCAATGCTCATGCACCAAACATAACAACAACAACAAAAACATATACTTTCAAGGACATATAAATAGTTTTAAATGGCTAGAATGTGGAGTGATATTCAATGAGGTTTTCCAACAAGTCTCATCTTTGGTTTAGTTTGGTTTCATTTATAAAATAGGAATAATAATAGCACCTAACTCCTAAGGTTAATGTTTAAATTTAACTTATTTTAATATATGAAGCACTTATAACAACTCTTGGTACTAGCAAGTATTTATAAATATTAACAGTTATTATTATCATTATTATATTATGTATATTATTTTTAGAAGATTGGAAGTATGAGCAGTGACTTCAGAGTAAGAAGCAGAGGCAAACTTCTCATCAGAACACCATACCCAGTGATATACAGGAAAAGAATTAAACTAAAAACCTCCTGATCCTTCTATTTCTTTTGGAGGGAGTGTGAATGGTGGGAAAGGGATGTCACTGCTTCTAGATACGCTGGTCGGGGAAAAGTCACAAACAAATAAGAGAAATAAAAAGTAGCTTAGAGTACACAGAGCCAGAATATTTCCTGACTATTGCATGTGGGTATGTGCTTTTAACTTATAATTATTTTCTTTTTTTTTAACTTTACTTGGTAAGAAAAAGCATATCAGAATTATGAAGTTAAAATAAAACTGTGTTTTCACTATTTATTTCTTTTTATTCCTCTTTTTCCTGGTTCAAAAGAATCAAGATTAAAAACTGCCAAGAATATCCTAACACAGATTGTTCTTATAAGAATTCCAGTTGACATTTGGAAACTTGAAAGGTTTCGGTGGTTTGGCTAAAAGTCAACCAAGAATCAAACATTTTAACTGTTTATTCAGACTGAACTTTTGAACCATCTCATGTTGTTCTTTTTACTACTATACAGTAATGATAAAAACCACTGTTTTTTTTTTCTTAATTTACTAAGGCAAATATTTGCAAATACTATGCAAATAGCAGCATTTAGTTAAATGTGTAACTAATTTATTTCTCTTACATTAAGCTATGAGAGCAATGTGATTATAAACTCATTCATTATTAGTTTTAAAGTGACCAGTTTAATATTTCAAGCTATTTTACTCAGTAGTAAAAGAGCTTCAATAACATATGAAATGTTCTTCTTCCTTCAAGGAGCATAAATTGTAAAAGTTTGTGAATTTGATTAATTTTTTTGGTAGTTTCCATGAAGTAGTTGGTTATATTTGTGATTGATTGAAAATAGGAGGGTTCTGATTTTACATGCAAGCTAATTTTAGGGGGTAAGAAAGCTTTGAATTTTTCTTTGACCCAAATCATTGGCAATAATTTTGTGCATCACACTGTTACTCTTATCAGTTAGGTTGAGATTATCTCTATTAATTGTCTCAGTCACAATGCCCCAAGCCACAACCCAGAATTTATAAATCAGAATCTGCAGGACAGGAAACCTAGTCCTCAGAATTTTTTTTAACTCTCACAAGTAAAACTGATGATCACCCTCTTAGAGCGGTAATTTTCATTACCAATAGACTACCTTCTTTATTTCTGGATGGTAAATTTAAAAACCATTCATTTTGATAAAAGGATAAAATCAGATTTAAGATGAAAGTATTTATATATTATATAATTATAATGCAATTTGTATAATAAAGTAATATGTATTTCAAAATATAAATCTTAGGCAGTACTACAAGAAAATACAAATTATATTAATCAAATATGTGTACTTACAAAGCAGTGACATCCTTTTCCTATCACTCACACTGTCCCCTCAATAAAGAGAAGGGTCAGGAGGTTTTTAGTTTAATTGCTTTCCTTAATATCACTGCGCATGGTGTTCTGATGAGGCATGTGCCTCTGCCCCTCACTCTGTAGTAAGTGGCTGATCATACTTCCAATCTTCTAAAAATAATAGTAGAAATATAATAATGCTCTGATCTTAGTTATTTCTTGCCTTCTGCTAGCTTTTGAATGTGTTTGCTCTTGCTTCTCTAGTTCTTTTAATTGTGATGTTAGGGTGTCAGTTTTAGATCTAAGATCAGAGCAGACGTGAAGGAGATAGAGACACAAAAAAACCCTGCAAAAAATCAGTGAATCTAGGAGCTGGTTTTTTGAAAAGATCAACAAATTGATAGACCGCTAGCAAGACTAACAAACAAGAAAAGAGAGAAAAATCAAATAGATGCAATAAAAAATGATAAAGGGGATATCACCACCGACTCCACAGAAATACAAACTACCATCAGAGAATACTATAAACACCTCTATGCAAATAAACTAGAAAACCTAGAAGAAATGGATAATATCCTGGACACTTACACTCTCCCAAGACTAAACCAGGAAAAGTTGAATCCCTGAATAGACCAATAGCAGGCTCTGAAATTGAGGCAATAATTAATAGCCTACCAACCAAAAAAAGTCCAGGACTAGATGGATTCACAGCCGAATTCTACCAGAGGTACAAGGAGGAGTTGGTACCATTCCTTCTGAAACTATTCCAATCAATAGAAAAAGAGGGAATCCTCCCTAACTCATTTTACGAGGCCAACATCATCCTGATACCAAAGCCTGACGGAGATACAACAAAAAAAGAGAATTTTAGACCAATATCCCTGATAAATATCAATGCAAAAATCCTCAATAAAATACTGGCAAACCGAATCCAGCAGCACATCCAAAAGCTTATCCACCATGATCAAGTGGGCTTCATCCCTGGGATGCAAGGCTGGTTCAACATACGCAAATCAATAAATGTAATCCAGCATATAAACAGAACCAAAGACAAAAACCACATGATTATCTCAATAGATGCAGAAAAGGCCTTTGACAAAATTCAACAGCCCTTCATGCTAAAAACTCTCAATAAATTGGTATTGATGGAACGTATCTCAAAATAATAAGAGCTGTTTATGACAAACCCACAGACAATATCATACTGAATGGGCAAAAACTGGAAGCATTCCCTTTGAAAACTGGCACAAGACAGGGATGCCCTCTCTCACCACTCCTATTCAACATAGTGTTGGAAGTTTTGGCTAGGGCAATCAGGCAAGAGAAAGAAATCAAGGGTATTCAGTTAGGAAAAGAAGAAGTCAAATTGTCCCTGTTTGCAGATGACATGATTGTATATTTAGAAAACCCCATCGTCTCAGCCCAGAATCTCCTTAAGTTGATAAGCAACTTCAGCAAAGTCTCAGGATACAAAATCAATGTGCAAAAATCACAAGCATTCTTATACACCAGTAACAGACAAACAGAGAGCCAAATCATGAATGAACTCCCATTCACAATAGCTTCAAAGAGAATAAAATACCTAGGAATCCAACTTACAAGGGATGTCAAGGACCTCTTCAAGGAGAACTACAAGCCACTGCTCAGTGAAATAAAAGAGGACATGAACAAATGGAAGAACATACCATGCTCATGGATAGGAAGAATCAATATTGTGAAAATGGCCATACTGCCCAAGGTTATTTATAGATTCAATGCCATCCCCATTATACTACCAATGACTTTCTTCAAAGAATTGGAAAAAAACTGCTTTAAAGTTCATATGGAACCAAAAAAGAGCCCGCATTGCCAAGACAATCCTAAGCCAAAAGAACAAAGCTGGAGGCATCACACTACCTGACTTCAAACTATACTACAAGGCTACAGTAAACAGCATGGTACTGGTAACAAAACAGAGATATAGACCAATGGAACAGAACAGAGCCCTCAGAAATAATACAACACATCTACAGCCATCTGATCTTTGACAAACCTGACAAAAACAAGAAATGGGGAAAGGATTCCCTATTTAATAAATGGTGCCGGGAAAATCGGCTAGCCATAAGTAGAAAGCTGAAACTGGATCCTTTCCTTACTCCTTATACGAAAATTAATTCAAGATGGATTAGAGACTTAAATGGTAGACCTAAAACCACAAAAACCCTAGAAGAAAACTTAGGTAATACCATTCAGGACATAGGCATGGGCAAGGACTTCATGTCTAAAACACCAAAAGCAACGGCAACAAAAGCCAAGATTGACAAATGGGATCTATTTAAACTAAAGAGCTTCTGCACAGCAAAAGAAACTACCATCAGAGTGAACTGGCAACCTACAGAATGGGAGAAAACTTTTGCAATCTACTCATCTGACAAAGGGCTAATATCCAGAACCCATAAAGAACTCAAACAAATTTACAAGAAAAAAACAAACAACCCCATCAAAAAGTGGGCAAAGGATATGAACAGACACTTCTCAAAAGAAGACATTCATACAGCCAACAGACACATGAAAAAATGCTCATCATCACTTGGCATCAGAGAAATACAAATCAAAACCACAATGAGGTACCATTTCATACCAGTTAGAACAGCAATCATTAAAAAATCAGGAAACAACAGGTGTTGGAGAGGAGGTGGAGAAATAGGAACACTTTTACACTGTTGGTGGGACTGTAAACCAGTTCAACCATTGTGGAAAACAGTGTGGCGATTCTTCAAGGATCTAGAACTAGAAATACCATTTGACCCAGCCATCCCATTACTGGGGATATACCCAAAGGATTATAAGTCATGCTGCTATAAAGACACATGCACATGTAGGTTTATTGTGGCACTATTCACAATAGCAAAGACTTGGAATCAACCCAAATGTCCATCAGTGACAGACTGGATTAAGAAAATGTGGCACATACACAGCATGGAATACTATGCAGCCATAAAAAAGGATGAGTTCGTGTCCTTTGTAGGGACATGGATGCAGCTTGAAACCATCATTCTCAGCAAACTATCGCAAGAACAGAAAACCAAACACCTGATATTCTCACTCATAGGTTGTAATTGAACAATGAGATCACTTGGACACAGGAAGGGGAACATCACACACTGGGTCCTATTGTGGTGGGGAGGGGGGCGGGATAGCATTAGGAGATATACCTAATGTTAATGATGAGTTAATGGGTGCAGCACACCAACATGGCACATATATACATATGTAACAAACCTGCACGTTGTGCACATGTACCCTAGAACTTAAAGTATAATAATAAAAAAGAAATATAATAATGCTAATAATTGTTAATAGTTATAAACACTTGACAGTGCCAGGAGCTGTTCTAAGTACTTCACATATTAAAAATTAATTAAATTTTAACATGAAGACTAAGAGTTAGGTATTCTTATTCCTATTTTACAGATTAAACCAAACCAAACCAAACATGAAACCTGTTTAGAAAACTTCATCAAATTATCACTCCACATTCTAGACATTTCAAACTATTTATATGCCCCTGAAAATATTATGCTTTTTTTTCTGTTTTGTCCATGAGCATTGAAAACAATATTCCCTGTACCTGTATAAGAGAGGGAAAATGTCTTCTGTGCACCCTTCTAGGTTCTCTGGCCTATGAAGTAAATTGACATAAGACAGATTAACAGGAGAAAAACTATTTGAATTACGTGCATTTGCACTGGAGTCCCACAAAACATGAGATTCAAAGAAAGGTCACATGATTGAAGCTTATATAGCATCCTGAGCTGTAGAAAGGAATTCCATTCCCATATATGTCAAAGATGTCTCTGCCTGAAAGCTTTTGCTCAACTCACACACTGTGCAAGGCTAGAAATGACCACGATGAAACCCTTAGTGGCTGTCACTCATTCATTTATAGAAATGAACTGAAGCATAAGTGTCCCAGGTGTTTTGAAGTTTGGATCAGAAAACTTGACCATGTACAGGGGTTTTCCTTAAGACTGAAGCTTAGTGCCTCAGAGATAACCTGGGTAGTTAAAGCACCTTTTATTAATTTTGTTTCCTGTCCTGTATTACTTTCCACTTCTCTACTGATTCTTCTGCAGTTAATTTGCAATAAAATCCTTTTCTTTTTTTTTTTTTTTTTTTTGAGACAGGTCTCACTCTGTCACCAAACTGGAGTGTAGTGGCACGATTTTGGCTCATTGCAACCTCCAACTCCCTGCTTGAAGTGATTCTCCTGCCTCAGGCTCCCTAGTAGCTGAGATTACAAGCATGCGCCACCATGCCCAGCTGTATTTTGTATTTTTGTATTTTCAGTAGAGACAAGATTTCACCATGCTGGCCAGGATAGTCTCGATCTCCTGACCTCGTGATCCACTCGCTTCAGCCTCCCAAAGTGCTGGGATTACAGGAGTGAGTCTCCACACCTGGCCCAAATCCTTTTCCTGAAGTATGCATCTAGGGAACTCACCTAAAGAGAGTTGGTGAAGGATGAGATTCTGGAGTTAGATTACTTGCTGTGCAAATGTCAACAAGTCTCTCCTTGCTGTCAGTAACTGGGTTAATAATTATCCATAGCATCCTATACAATGCAATTACTCACATGGATTAGATTAAAAAACCTAGAAGACTTGTAGAATTTAGCACTGGTTTATGTAATAGCTCTAGTGCTTAAAAGAATGCTAATTATGCATATTGTGATATTGTTTGGTGATTGTTAACACCATAGAAGCCCCAAAGAAGGAAAGCAACAAACATAGATTAGCAAACATGCTAATCTGAGCATGACTTATAGTGTGATGCTCAGAAAGTGTCCTTGGTAGCACTTTAGGAGACACTTATCAATTGTAGCTAGAGACAGGAGTGTGTTGAAAACCACAATTTCAATTGTAACAAGTACATACCACAAAGGAAGCTTAATTTACAGCCATAGCAGGGCTCCTCCTATGTTAAAGCCAAAACCATGTTAACAAATAAATGAGACCCTTATGCCAGAATATTTGGGTAGAGATGCATGCGACAAGGTGTTTAAACCTCTGGGTAGCCCTGAACAGTCTAAGCAGGGCGGGAAGATTTCACTCTCCTTGCTGGAGAAACACAGTCTCATACTATTATGAGAAGGACTCACCTGAAGTTAAGGCCCTGCAAAATGATTTTTGGCTTCTTTGAAGGTATCTCCACCACTGCTCACAACTTGTAGCCCAATAGGGAGATTCAAGTCTCACCACAGCTCAGATAAAGTATAGCTCCTGCTATGGGAGGAAAATTATACAATAAAAGACTTCTAGGTCCTGGCTTATATGTACAGGCAGAAATCTGTAGAACATGCTAGGCAATGGATCTTGAGGATGTGGGACCAGAAAAGATGAAGTAAAGGCCAGGAGAAAATTGTTGACATAGGGCCACTCACTCATCATTTAGAATTGAATAATGCCTTAAGCATGTTTGAGATAGGTCTAATATGTTTCAGTAATTATTCCTTGAAGCTTGGAAACACCAAGTAAATGAGGTAGATATGTCAGAACTGCTTCAGCAATTAAGAAAGCAGACAGAAGTCTCAGAAAAGTGAGCATGTACAAACAGATTTATTCTACAAGACCAGAAAAATCGCCAGCGGACAATGTACTAGCAAGGAATAAGGAACAATCTCTTTCCTGGAGAAATAAAGATTATGTTAACAGAGTGACATGATTATCATTGTGAAAGTCCACAACAGCTATCCTCTATACTCTCTTCATTTTTTAAAAAAAGTGTATTAATGGGAAAAAAATCAAGAATTAATCTATTTATTGAAGTAAATGGTGTAAATTAATGAATAGGTGCCTATTTAAAAATAAAACATTAAAATATCATAAGTGTGTTTGAAACATTTTAAAATCTACATTGATAAACAGTTAATTATTGATTCCAAATAATAAAACAACATCAGCTCCTCTCCAGGTCTGCAGCTGAAAGACCCTCAAATGAGAACAACATCAGCTCCTCCCTGAGTCTTCAGCTGCACAACCCTCAAACTAGAAGAACAGCTCTTCTCCGGGTCTCCAGCTGTGGGACACTCATACTAGAAAAAAGCCAGCGTCTCCGGGGTTCTACAGCTGCATGACCCTCAAACCGAAAAACATCCACTCCTCTCCAGGTCTCCAGCTGCACGAACTTCAAACTAGAACAACACTAGCTCCTTTCTGGGTCTCCGGCTGAACGACCCTCAAACTAGAACGTCAGCTCCTCCCCGAGTCTTCAGCTGCACGACCCTCAAAATAGAACACCAGCTCCTCTCCGGGTCTCCAGCTGCAAGGCACTCATACTAGAAATACACCAGCTCCTCCCAGGTACTGCAGCTGCACAGCCCTCAAACTAAAAAACACCAGCTCCTTCCCAGGTCTTCAGCTGCAAGACCCTCAAATTAGAAAAATACCAGCTCGTCCCTGGGTCTCCAGATCCATAACCTTCAAACTAGAACACCACCAGCTACTCCCCAGGTCTCCAGCTCCGTGACCCTCCAGTTAAAACAGTATCAGCTCCTCCCGCGTCTCCGGTTGCATGACCCTCCAATTAGAACACCTCTCCCCACTGGATCTCCAGCTCCACAACCCTTACAGAAGAACAGCAACACCAGCTCCTTCATTGGTCTTCAGCGCCACAACCTAAGACGTCGGTGGCAGCACCGGCTACTCCGTGGACCTCCAGCTCAACAACTCTCAGACTTAAAAAGCAGCACTGGCTCCTCCCCAAGGCTCCATCCCTACCACCCTCAGATTTGAACAGCAGTCACACCAGCTCCTGTCCGGGTCTTTGGCCCCACGACCCTCCCTGAACAATCCCTTCTCATGAAATTCAGCAGTCAAGTAAATGAATAAATATTTTGTTTTCAAAAAATAAAAATAATAAAATAATAAAACTGGGTGTTAGTATGAACATGGAGATAAATCAAACTAAAAATTTTTAATGATACAAGTCATTATCTAAATATATATGATGCCATAGGGAAGGAAAATATCCCTCTTCTTCCCATCTTAGGCTGTTGGCTGAGGCCACATAACAAAAGACAGATTAAAAAGAGAAAAGCATCTAAATTTATTTACTATCACTCTGTTGCCCAGGCTGGAGTGCAAACACACAATCTCGGCTCACTGCAACCTCCAACCCCCAGGTTCAAGCGATCCTCCTGCCTCAGCCCGCACTAGTAACTGGGATTACAGGCATGCACCACCATGCCCAACTAATTTTTGTATTTTTAGTAGAGACAGGTTTTCCACATGTTGGCCAGGCTGATCTCAAACTCCTGACCTCAGGTGATCCACCTGCCTTGGCCTCCCAAAGTGTTGGGATTACAGGCGTGAGACACCGCGCACAGCCAAACCTACTGCTTTTATAGTGGATTGGATGAAGAATAAAGAGTCATGGAGCAATATGATAGGGCAAAAACAGTATGATCTAATAGCATTAAACTGGGGCAACTTAGTAAGGGCAGTATCTTCAGATTCTTCTAGGTATCTCTGTGTCTTTTGAGACAAGGATGCTCATTTCTTCTGTGTGTAGAGAAGGCATCTCTCACATGAGGGTCTTATGATTTGCTTCAGAAGAAGATTGAGAAAATCCTTCCTAGGTTTTATGACTGGCCTGAGGAGAAGGGTAGCAGAAGGTCACAGAGACCTCCCTGCTTCTGCCATTTTCTCAGGTTCCTTCTGCTCAAAACATTTTGTATATATGCCAAGATGTCATTATTTTGGAGTAACATGTCCTAAACCCTATCAATGCCTTAGGGCATATTTTCAGGAAAATTAAAGCCAACTAAGAAGAAGAAAAATTATAACTAAAAGAGATTATAAACACTGTTCAACATTTATTAGCTAAAAATACGTTAATTTTTGCAAAATACATTTTATAAATGTTCATATACCTACAGAACATTACTCATGAAAATATATATCTTAAAGTTCCCAAATGAATTACAGGTATCAGTGATGTTTTAGGCAATACTTTACATATGAAGTCTTTGATTCTTTTTTGTAAAGCTAATAAGAATCTGTTAATTACCTCTTATTTGGATGTCTTTCTATTTATCAATACCTGTATACACTTATTGAATGTTTATTATGTACCAGGCTTTTTCCTAACTTTTAAATTGATTTCTTATAATCCTGACCCTAGCCCAATGATATAGGCATTATCACTATGTTAAGAAGTTGAGAAATCAAAAATGAGGCTAAGAAGGATGAAATAACTTTCCCAAGATTATATAGCTGTTTAGTGACCAAGCTAGGAGTTAAATTTCTGTAATTTGACTCCAGTGTCAGCAAATTTAGATATTATCATGGTTATTAAAGTACATATTCCATGAAATAGTGCCTATGTATCTTTTCAAAATCCCTCAGCATAAAATGTATTCAAACAACAATTTATATAGTATATATGCTACATCTTTCAACTAGTATTTTGAATCACATCCATTTGACTTCCAGATCATAACAAATAAATCCAACAACCAGTAGAAGCCAAGAGGAGCACAGACATAACCACCAAGTCTCCCCTTTCCTAGACACTCAAAATCAAAACACCTTAGGCTTGTTCATTTCTCTCTTTGCTTTTCCACTTCTCAGTTCTTATTAAAATAACTGTGCTTAGGGCTTTACTATCTCTAGCCTGCCTTGTTTTACAAACTTCCACCAATTTCCTTCTTCAATCAATCATATCTATCAGAGCCCGTGTTGGAAAAATAAAATAAAATAAACACTATTCCTTTCCACTCATTTGCTTGAAAACTCCATGGATTTCTGAAAGAAGTGCATACTTCTCAGTCAGCCTTCAGAATCTGGTAACTGCACCTTACTCTTCCACTGTGTCCTAGAACTCTGTGCAAGAGAACTGGTCATCTGTTCCTTGCTTCTGCAATGGGTTTCCCACCAAGAATGTGCCCCTTTTCAATAAATGTACTCAAAGTTTGCTCTTTCATAAGACCTTGAGTCAAACTCTCCCCACAAATATTCAGCATTTCATACTAAATTCTACACAGATTTTCCCATAAGTTATGCTTAAAATATTTTATTTTGATTATTTATTCAGTCATAAAATTACAGATTCTTAGAAATGGAAGAAATCTAGGACATTATTTAATTTTACATGTTTCAGATGAGGAAGATGGGGCACTCAGTGTAGCAATACTGACATTTATGTTTCAATACATTGTTCTCTTATTTCCAAATATATGCACACATTTTTTTTAGTGTCTGGGCAAATCATTACTAAATAGTTGCTGATTGATCAGCACTCATATAACATCAACTTTAAAGACTAGCATACAGACTAATATATATCAGAATTATCTTGAGGGCTGGTTAAATCAGTTAGCTGGGTCCCATTCTCAAAATTTCTAATTCAGTAGGTTTGGGGTGGAACCTGAGAATTTGTCTCAAACGAGTTCCCAGGTGATGGTGAACCTGCTTATCCAGGAACCATACTTGGAGAAGAGGTGGCCTAGGCGACAAAATGACAAATATAATAACAGCTTATCATAAAAAAGTCATACCTCTGTCCTTAATTTTTCTTTCATTCTATTTTCTTAATTTAATATACAGTGGTATAATAGCAGAAGAAAAATAAAACACGATTGCTTTGTGTTGTTTTGATTTTAGTTTACCTAATTCATTATGTATAAAACATTGGCTTTTCCTTTTATAAATTACTAATTTAATGAACTTAAATACACTATTTTGATAACTATAATTGAAGTTCTCATTTTCCTTATGAAATGAAAAAAATGGTTTATTCAATATTATTAAAATATATCCCTGCCTAGGTTTTTTTTTTTTTTTTTTTTAAAAAGGATGTTGAGATAAAGGCTATTGATCAGAACCATTTACTAATTAATTCTTCATTTCTCACTACTGAGTGGAATCTGCCAATAGAATGGAAGGTCATATCTTTGAGAACTTCCTCAGAGGTACAAAGTGCAGTCACAGCAGCACGTAAATGAACAAGCCTAGCAGAAATGACCTCATTTCAGATTAAGAGAACAAGCTGCCCTAGAATTTTTCACGGCTAATGTGCCAAATTCATACCATGCTTTGTCATCAATTTTTATTGAAATTAAACACAAATTGGGAAGTTGTTGTACATGGCAAAAGAAAGCCGCTTATCTTTAAACAGCAAAGCTATTAGTGACTAATGAAGGCATTCTATCACTATTCCTAGGAAAGCTGTGTCTGACATCTGTTATTTTTGTTAATTTTTGTTTTCTACATATGTTCAGATTGTTTTAGATGTGCCATTGTAAATATAACCAAATCTTTTTATCTCAGTAGTACCTCCTAGAGCAAATAGAGTCTGCCAAGGAAGCTGGCAAAATCAGAACCCTCATCTACACAAACACTGGGACCTGAGATTCATAGATATATATATATTTCATACCTAACACATGCCTAATTATAGACTAGGAAGAACAATTTAGGGAAAGCATAAGAAATTTATATATAGCATATAAATTTTATTATGAAGTATATTTAGAGTTTCCATAGTCAAACATCTGTTGAATGCTGGCTCTCAAAACATCAACAAAGAAACTTATTAAAAATATTGAGCTGACTTTATTGCTCATCATACTTAAGAGAACTACCTTAACAAAATTTTAGTAACATCCTAGAGGAGAGAACACAAAGTCTAGACATTGAAATTGTGGAGTCACTTTTAAGACAGTTCTTTCAACATGGGGACTTGGTTAGGATTGGGTAATGACCATAATATAATGGTTTATAAGCAGTAGATGCAGCAAGGGGAGGATGACCAGGCAAGGAGTCCAAAGAGTCATGGAGTATAAATTGTTGTTTGATGCTTTTCTATGGAAGAACTAATGAGTCCTTGAGAAAATTCGTGGAATTAACGACAAAGAAATTCATCATTTTTTTCTCATCTTGGGCAAGTGTTTTCAGGAATTATAAAGTTAAATGGAAGAAGATAGCACAATACTAAAGTCGTGTTAATATAGACAGTAAGCTATGCAGTTGATTTTGATTGTCAAATCACTGCAAAATTCTCAAATCCTTAAAGAATATTATCTCTGAACTGGCACTTTTGCTCATTCTTCATTAGGCCATTCCAATGATCTACAATTCTGCTTCCGGGGCAGTGTGCAATATAAATAGTGACTCCCATGGTCACGGGCTCATTTCTACAATTTTTTTTTCTTTTTTTGTGACATGGGTTGTTTGGATAAATAATATGTAATGTGGGATCCCAAAACCATATATGAGCCATTCTGTAATCCATGTATAATGGTCCTGGCTGAGGCTCTGTGAGCAAGAACGGCAAATCCACAGTGAGCAAACAGCCCTATTATTGTTAGGGGAAATCCCTGGCCCTTCAAAGGTGGCAAGAGATGAATGTAACTGACATGCACCAAGTGACCAAGTTGGTCTTCTCAGGGAATTATGCCGTATTTAGAGCTCAATGTTGTTTTTTTGTTGTTGTTGAAAGATCGGACATTCAGAGGCATCACGAGCTAGATCAACTTTATAGTCAATGGGAGGTAGATCAGTGGGAATCAATACTGCTTAGTTCACATGTAGCATCACTCTGTCAATGTCATCAGTTTGTTCACAGGCCTGTGATGTCAGTTGCATGGTGACCTGTGATTGTTCAGCGGCCCTTACATAGTAAATAAATTCTCATAGATGTGAATGTGTGATACAAAAACCTTTACTTGCTGTGCCCCTAACTAAGTATCTATTGATATGCCTTTATACCAAAATTTATTGTCTCTAATTTTATCCTTTTTCCTTCCAGGCTTTTCACAAAATAGCCAGTCCATTGACAACTACCTAGTAATCCGTATATATTCTCGCCTCTGATTGTTTTTTCTTTCATACTAAATAGATGATCACATATACTGTAACTCACTCCACTGTCTACCAAGGCCACCCATGAATATGACAGTAATGCAGCTTTCATCCACTTTTGGCTTGCATCCACATATCCAGCCAGCCTATGTGTAAACCAAATTTGGGTTTCTTCATCCTCTTTCAGCTGATTGAACAGAATGCCCTTATGGCCAAAAGTCTACTGAGAATAAGAATTCCATCCCACTGTGGTTCATGATATGGTATTTCTGGCAACAGCATAGATCTGCCAGACCTATGGCCCTAGCAGCAGAACTGTTTGAATGACAGCCTTGACCTGCTGTAGTTCCCTTTTCTAGTCCAGACCTAATCAAGGCTTGCAGCTTTCTATTTCATCCAGTATTTCTGCGTGTACAACTTGTCATTTTCACAATCCAAAAAGGCCTACCAGGTGCTGTACTTTTTAATGGTGAATGATGCAACACAATTCTCAAATATTTTGCATTGCAAATGATTAGAGACCATCAACAGCATTAGGAGTTGTGAGTTTTTTGAGTTTTGTAAGAACACAGATTGGCAAGAAATAGAGCCCATCTTGTACAAGACTTAATATTGACAGTTCCAGAATTTCTGAAATGTTATTCTACTGGTGGGCACATTTGGTGCCCAACTATCATGTCTGGTATGGTATGGAGTACAGTCCTAAGAATGATCAAGGAAACTTACTTGTAATTATAAAACGAAACGTGAAAGCCCACCTAGTTCTGATATCAGAACTGATTTCTGAGAGGTATGTTTGTGTGTGTTTGGGTATACGTGTGTGTCTGAGAGAAAAAGATAAGAAACAGAGACATTTAGAGGAAAATTGTATTTGTTTTATAAAGACAATGATTCTGTGGGTAACAAAGACTAAGTAGGAAACCCTACCCAGAAAGAAAACATTATTTGATCTTATCTTTTGTTATTCATGATTATCTTCTTTAATTCCCTGCTTCTTTCCAGCTCCATTATTCTCTATCAACTGTCCACTTAAATTCTCAAAATACAGCAAAATGCATACTATCACCTTTTACTTTCTCATCCTCTTGGGCCTCTAAGCTGTAGATACAGCAAGGAAATAAGCCACTGAAGTAAGAAGGAGCCTGATTCAATCTCTCCTATATGTAGTATGGATAGATTTGGTCATATACTGGGGTATTCATTTCTTATTACTGCTGTAACACATTACCCCAAACTTGGTGGGAAAAAAAAAATTAATCTCTCACTCTAGAAGTCAGAAGTTCAAAATCCATTTCACTGGTCTAAAGTCAAGGAGTCAGCAGGGCTGAGTCCTCTTTGAGGCTCTAAGGAACCATCCATTTCCTTGCTTTGCCAGGTTGCCTGCTTTTCTTGGCTTATGACCCCTTCCTCTACCTTCAAAGCCAGCAGCATAGCATCTTCAAATTGCTCCCTTTTTCTTCCATTTCTTCCATAAGCACATTTCTTTCTACTTTTCTGTAGTCAAATATTCTGCCTCCTTTGTATAAAGTCACTTATAATTGTATTTAGGGCATACCCAGATAATCCAGGGTAACTTCCATTTTAAGATCCTAATTTAACCACACATGTAAAGTATTTTTTTTTCCATATAAGGTTATCAGTTCCTGAAATTAAGACATGACTATATTTGGAGAGCATTATTCAGCCTATCACAACCAGTTATGATCAAAGTTGTTGAATGGAATACTTTACTCATCTCTACTCTAGTTTCTGCTCATAATATTTGATTCTTCTGTCACCATCTCTTCAGCTTAGAAAACATACCCTCTAACTATAAACAAACCTAATAAATCAAAGGAAAAAGAACATGTACAAAATTCTTCCTGTGGCTGGCAGATTATTTTAAGGATTCATCCTTAGTTACCTTTGAAATTTATTTACTTCAAGAGAATGGTATGAAAATGGAAATAGAGTGGATAATTTGGAGTTGTTTTCCTCAATGTATGAAATAAATTTCAGTTACTATGAGCATTCAAATTAGTAACTAAAGATAAAATGCTCAATATCATCTTTCTATTCTCCTTAGTAATCAATTTTCCTGACTACATTTGTAATCTTATTTATCCTTCAAAATGTTCTTTAATATTACTTGAAAGTACTGTATATCGTGCTAAGAGCAGAAAGACTCTATATTAGTATACAACACTGATAAGGCTAACACTTTGAAAAGGTAACATTACCATACTCAATTCCTTCAGGATTTGAAACAGCATTAAATTTATATTCAAAATACTGATGCATTAATGTCTGATAAGAAGATATCTTTTTTAAAAGTTTCTGCAAATTATATACCAATTTAACATGTTTGAAAAGAGTTTTCTAGTAAAGGTACTATACATAACTTATTAGTTGCTATTAACATTGCTTTCCTGTCCATGTATTCTAAGGATACAACAGAACATGAGAAAACCAGTATACTAAAAGAAACATGTTTCACTGAGTAAGAAAATTCATTTTGTAAGTCTGCAGAATTGTAATACTTTCTTATATATGTCTTTCATGACATCAAAAGAGCTAAGACATGGATTATCAGAAACAAAGTGGCATAAAAGAGTGTAAAAAGGAAAAAATGTGAAACTGGTTATTATGATATACTGAATGATTAAATGAATTAATAAATATTAGTGTAAAGAAATTTACTCTTCACTTTCCTGTGAACAAAAGAAAAGACCATATATATATATATATTTTTTTAATTAGAATTATAGCTAGCAAAATTAAGAAGCATTATTTCACTATAGTAGCCAATATTAACATTTTAAACTTCATAGAATGATAGAATTCATCATTTTATATGATAGTGGTCTGATAGTATTCTATAATATATCATGGTAGCGAATGCTGGCTGGTCACCAGAGCCATTTCCCTTTTATTTAGGAACAAAGTTGAGCTATTTTTGTAACATTCCTTTTGATTGGATGTGGTTATACAAATCATTCTGGACAATGGAATGTGTGATGGTTAATAGTAAGTGTCAACTTGATTGGATTGAGGGATACAGAGTATTAATCCAGGGTGTGTCTGTGTGGCTGTTGCCAAAAGAGATTAACATTTGAGTCAGTGGGCTGGGGAAGGCAGACCCACCCTTAATCTGGTGGGCACAATCTAATTAGTTTCCAGCGATTATAAAGCAGGCAGAAAAACATGAAAAGGAGAGACAGGCCTAGTCTCCCAGCCTACGTCTTTTCCCTGTGCTGGATGTTTCCTGCCCTTGAATATGAGACTCCAAGTTCTTCGCTTTTGGGACAAAGACTGGCTCTCCTTACTCCTCAGTTTGTAGACACTCTATTGTGGGACCTTGTGATCGAGTATAAACTCCCTGATATATATGTATATATCCTACTAGTTCTCTACCTCTAGAGAACCCAGACTAGGACAGGAATGTGAGCAGAGGTATACCACTTCTTTGTCTTCTACATGGGACCTTTTATGAAATGTCCTTTTGAGCTGACATGACGTAGATGGACAAAATGATCTTAGAAGCCATATGTTGATGATAGTACAGCAATTAAATGGGAAAGATGTGTATTCTTAAGTATTATCTTACAGAAGAGTCATCCATGAATCAGAACTTTAGGAAATCAAGAAATAAGCTACTATTTTGTTTAAGCCAGCATATAGTTGTATGTGACTGAAGCTACTATTACACTAAATGGTATAATTTGCAATCATTTGTTTGAAAACACAAAACTCAAACAAATGAGCATGTCTTCTACTTAAAGAAACTAAGCTGAATCAATTGTCTATACATGATGGATCTATCTTGAAAGAAATATAAAACAGCATCTTCATTTTTAAGAAATACGATTTAGGGCCGGGCGCGGTGTCTCAAGCCTGTAATCCCAGCACTTTGGGAGGCTGAGGCGGGTGGATCACGAGGTCAGGAGATCGAGACCATCCTGGCTAACACAGTGAAACCCCGTCTCTAGTAAAAATACAAAAAATTAGCCGGGCGTGGTGGCGGGCGCCTGTAGTCCCAGCTACGGAGGCTGAGGCAGGAGAATGGCGTGAAGCCGGGAGGCGGAGCTTGCAGTGAGCCGAGATCGCGCCACTGCACTCCAGCCTGGGTGACAGAGCCAGACTCCGTCTCAAAAAAAAAAAAAAAAAAAAAAAAAAAGAAATACGATTTAGGCTAACAGATATTAATAAGTTTAGGAGAATAAAATCATCTAAAATAATTTGGACAGAAAAGAGGGAGTTAATAAGGTAACAGGATGAAGAGAAACAAAACATAGGACATAAAAGAACTTTTATAAGCTGTCAGGTGTTTGTCATTCTTTATTAAAACTATAAACCTATATTATAACTATCTCAGACTGTTTATATACAAAACCCTACCAGTGCCACCCTGGGGTTATTAATTTATAAAGCCACCACTCTGAACTCTCTCCCTATCTCAATTAACATTTCCAAAAGGGAACTGGCAGAGCAGTATTTCCCCGTTGTGTAAGTAGACCTGGACTATTTTAGCAGCTTGAATTTTTACAAAGTTTCTCAACAGTGAGATAAGGTCTTCTTACCTTAATCTCAAGTGTCTTTTAAATGTTAGAAAGCATTTCAAAAACACATTTGCAGAAAAAATAGAAAAATAAAACAACAAACAAAACATAGGAAGTACTTTTCTCAGCACACATTGCAAATAACTTTCAAAGATCACAGCTGTAAATCAATGGAAAATGATGAAAGTATCAGGCATTGTAAACATTCAAGCCCAGAAATGGCATGAACAATGTATCCCCCTATTTTTTCAAAAATGCTTTCAGTTTTGTAAAAAAAAAAATATTAGTAACAATATCAATTCTCAGGCTATTTCTAAGAAGAATAAATAAAATACAATATTGCTTTCAATTGCTCAAGTGAAGAAAAATGTTCTAGTTTCCAACTCTGCCTTTTATCATTTAGCAGAAGCTAAAACAAATGGTAATAAATAGTCAAAAAGGGGGAAAAGGCTAACACATCTAAAGAAATATGTTCATGCAGTCTTCAACATGGCTTCCTAAAGATTTTACAAAGTACTGATTTAGTCTTTTTAAAGCTGCCTTAACAACTTCACTAGGGATATGCTAATCCAACTGTCTGGCAGATGGAATGCTAATGCTTTGACAACTGGCAGGGAAGGATCCTTTACAAATTGCTTGTTACTTCATTGTGATTTTGAAACATCCTCTAGAGAATAACTGTCATTACATTCTTAATGTTACATTATAACTCATAGACTCTGACACCGTTATTTAGCTGAGGCAGCGGGTTATTAGCCAAACTGCTGAGGGAGAGTTTATCATTTGAATAACTCTAAAAATCAAATTAAATAAATAAAACTATAGCATAAGGACCGATCCCATCCCTCTATAGGTGATTGACTTTTACCTATGAACTAAAGTATTCGGTTTCTGTTTGTCTTTGATCAAGATCAAGTAATTCAATTGACCTAAATGTACATAATGAGTTATATATTAACCAAAATGGTAGCTGAAAGACATACCTTCTTAAACCATCTATTGGCAAAGTATCAATCTCTAATGAGCTGATTATTCAGGAAAACCAGCTGTCTAAATCATCCAGTAACTCTAATTAGTTAATATGTGTGACTGTGCTGGTTTCATACAATATCAGCACATCCTGGTTGCTCAAACATTATTAAAATCAATTATGAATACTGGGAATAGCAAAATGAAGAGGTAATTATTGGGGCAGATGATTATTTGAGGAGATATTCTGGGCAAATTTCAAGCTAATCAGTGTGTTTATGGAAAGAAAGGAAAGGGTGAGGAAGCTTCCTGATTAATGGAGATAGCCAGTGAGTGGTGTGCTGATTGTTAAATTTTAATAAACTTTGTAAGCCAGTTTGTTAAACACAACTATTATTTTAAAAATAAGTTATATAACCTTACAATTACATCAATTATACTAAAATTGAAATACATAGTCAAAATCATCATTTCATCATTATTTTACTACATTTAACTGTTATCTACGCTCATGGATTTATTTGTTATTGCTGTAAGGAAAAAGTACCGTGTAACTTTATACTGACTCACAAACTTCCTAAAAATTTAACAATCAGTTGTCAAAAGCTGAAAGGTGGTGGCTTCAGCACACCACTGACTACCTCCATTAATCAAATTCCTTCCCAACTCTGAGTTCAATGATGACTCATTGATAGCTTGGAATTGGCCATAGTGAATGGATTTACACTACAGAAATAAGCAAATACTACAGTTTCCTATTTAGATAGCTGAAGATAATCATTCAGTTGCAAACCTATAGGGTTATTTCACATCTCTGTAAGCAAACACAGAACATTTCTGCTAATTCTGAGTTGGCAAATATATGATAACTCCAGTTGCACACGTGTTATAACAACAGTTATATCTTTGAATTGGTTAATAAATTATGTAGGACATAATGCACGTTTGCTTGAATTCAAATTCCAGAGCTTGTCAACTAGCTGGAATTTTATCTAATAAATGTTGTAAAATACAACTAAGTCCAATAAAAAAGATGTACTTGGAAGACAGATAAAACTAACTGATTTTCACAAATGGCAGTATCACCAAGCACCTATTATTTAATAAAAAAAATTCATTAAAATATGGCAGGATAACTTAAATAGCTAAAATTGATATATAAGTATCATTTGGAGTAATAGTTCTCCAACAGACAGATTTAAAAAAATTATTAAAACTACTCTACTAAGGTATGGGTTTTTTTTTTCACTAATCTTAATGATGATTTTGAATTTTATCCATTGAACCTCTATAAAAATCTTAATTTCTTCACAATTCTTCTTAGATATTGTTCTAAAGAGTCTGATTTATTTTAGTGTTATTCTGGTTATAAGCATCTTAGGCATCATCTCACTGTCTATAATCTGAGAAGGAAAGAATCATATCTGTGACTTGCTGTTAAGTTTAATTATCAACCTGCTAGGCAGAATTGCACTTACTGCAAGTGTAAAAGTCCCTTGTGACGTTAGCCTGCTCTTCTACTCACAGGAACACTGTCACTTCCAAACCTTGCCCTGCTAACTGCAGACTGCTGGATCTTTCCTTAGCAACACTTCCTTTTCTACTCTGTTGGGTTCTCTTCACTTTCAAAATTAATTCTCAACTAAACTGGACAATACTGTGATGTTTATTTCCTTCAAAATAATTTTGTACCCCAGTAAATTATAACCATTCAGATGCCTGTTTTGCACATAGAAAGCTATTCTCTCTTATCCTTTTTCTTTTGTTAATAATAGAATTTAGGCATTGTTTAAATTATTTGCCTAAGCTTTTTAAATAAATAGTAAACTATAGAATTTATTTTGAAAAATAAAATAAAGAGCCCAGGATTTTTAAACATTCAAAAATGAGGAATACAGAGTGGCCACTTTTCAAACAAAAAAAGCATTGCCCTCCAAAAAGTCTTTTAGAAATAAAATTTAAAAATACAACTATTGTTTACCCACTTTTGAAATAATTGTGATCATTATGTTGGATGTTAATAATAAATAAATTCACTCTAATTCAATTCACTGGCAATGGAATCATCCTATTTCATCCACCCACCCTCAACATGTTTTGTTCCAACATTACACACTAAAACAGAGTCTTTTTACAGAAGACTACATTGTTTTGGTGTACTGTTATTTTGAAACCAGAGATAGGAATGCAAAACAAGTCTATTTAGAATGAATTGTCAAAACAACATCTGGTTTTGACAGATTTTGCTTAAATTGCTGATTGTTCAGCATCTGAAATTACTTTCCTCTTAGTGCGTTTTTTTTAATATGAACATTAAGTTTTCCACTAAGACATATCATAAATAAATAAGATTCATTCTCTTCTGGCCTTTTCAAATGTGAATTAATTCAAAGCCTCTTAAACAGAAGAAAAAGAACACTAGATCATATGCCTATTACACAAGTATCTAAAACCTCTAGGGTCAGACTTGGAAATCTGTTCTTTTTTCTCATGTGGATAAATCTAGTTTAAAAATGTGTGAGTGTGTGTGTGTATGTATATGTGTGTCTTCACTTTTTATATTCATATTAATTTCAATTTATTGAAATAAAGACATCAGCAGGATGTTTGTATTATATTTTCATACTACAGTTTTTCTGCTTAACACACCAATAAAACAGATGTTGCTCACTGACAATGTACCATAGCCACTTACAGTGTGTAAAATTTGCATGCATTTGGTTATTTGAACCTATAAATATATGAAAAAATAAGCATTGTCTTGGTTTCTGTTTCCATTATAGACAGCAAAAAAAGATATAAATAGGGCCATGGTACAATGATTTAATTGTAGGAGGAAAAAGCTTTATCACTGGAGAAACACTTGTGAAGTTTACAACCCTGAGACACAGGCTTCCCAAAAGATTGAGTTTTAATCAGCTTACGGAAGGCTCCCATTCCAACACACTATACCACCATACCAATGGTGCTTTCATATGATAGAAGTGAGTTCTAAAGCTGAACTAGCCGTAAGGTACAGACTTTCTAGAAGAGGTACTTAGGAAAAGCCCAAAGTCAAGAGCAAAGCTAAAAACAAAGACACTAAAGGAATCTGAAGACTCTAGAACTGCAACAAAAATAAAGAATACCTTTCTTGGGTTCATCAGTAGACATAACACAGCCAAGGAAATAAGCAGTGAACTTGAAGGTAACTTAATAGAGCCTTCCTAAACTGAAAGGCAAAGAGAAAAGGAATTGAAAAAAAAATGAATATGAATATTCACAATAATTTCAGAGGATGTAATATATGTGTGAATATAACATCAGAAGAAGAAACAAACAAACAAACAACAAAAACAACAAAAAAAAAAAAACAGAAGAAACAGAGAGGAAGAAATATTTGAAATAGTAATGGCTAAGAACTTTAAAAAATTAATGATAGACACTAAATCACAGATACAGCAAGTTCAGAGAACATCAAGCCGAATAAAGACCAATAACCCCACAGGTGGGCATGTCATTAAAACTGCAGAAAACTAACAAATAAAAAAACAAATTCTTATGAGAAGCCAAAGGAAAATACATCTTACTTACAGAGAAACAAGGATAAGAATTATAATAGCCTTTTGTGCTACAATTAAAAAGATACTTAGTCTTTATCCCTAGTTCCTGGCACAGAGCTGCTAAATCCCTAGGAATTTCCTGAGTAATAAGACTAACTTTGTTATGCTAGAGAGGCTACACATATGAAATATATTGTATTTTATATACACGCACATATTTACATGCATTTATTTGTATATATATATGTGTATATACACAAATATTATACACACACACACGCACACACATATTTTTGTAAACCAAGTCTCCTCTTTGTTAATTGAGTACTATTTCTTCACATCTACTGTCTTTAGTCTGGAAGTGCCTCCATATAATAAATTATAAACATTAGTGAGAGTAAATTACTAAGCTTTCCAAATAAGACTACATATATTTGAATAAATGTTTTTTTTTTTAATGGTGTACTTAGGCATTTATACATTTCTCCATTACTCATTATGATTTCAAACTCTTCTTTGGTAAGCTCTATAAATGAAATATTATCAATATAGGAAATTAGACTGAATA
This sequence comes from Trachypithecus francoisi, assembly GCF_009764315.1. Classification (NCBI taxonomy): domain Eukaryota; kingdom Metazoa; phylum Chordata; class Mammalia; order Primates; family Cercopithecidae; genus Trachypithecus; species Trachypithecus francoisi. The sequence continues at coordinate 53,896,252 of NW_022681458.1, read as the reverse complement.
TTGATACTCTCATCTTATTTTATTTATTTTTTTCCTAAAGGCTACATGCATAGCCTGATAACCCAACTGATTTGAATAACAAGTTCAAATAAAATTAAATATGGCTGCCTGAAAGGTAATTTTTACCTTGAAATATTTACCTAAATTGGACACATTTAAAGTAACGCACTACAAGCTTTTCAGGCTAGTCCCAAAAGTGAGTTTTGAGAGAGATCATATTAAAGTATAAATAGGAGACACTTTGGCAGCTTCTGCCAGACCATGTTCTCTACTGCATGCCTTTTCTATCCCTGTAGTTAGGGGCTCCAAAACATGATGTTTGTAGTATATGCTCATGCCCCCTTACAAGTGATCATCATAGAAACAGATAGACATCCACAGTAGGATGAGATCAAAGATGAAAATATGTAATCAGAGAATTCTAAGCAGCTGCATTCTACTATGTACAAGAAAAGATGCAAAACTAATTAGTATAAAAAAATAAGATGATGACTTTCCAGTTCATTCCTACAGATGCTGCCTTAGACCTGGCCATTTCCCTGTCCTTAGGTTCCATGATATCCCACAGCAAAATGTTGGGGCTCAGCAAAATGATACCCCAAAGTATGGTGCTTTGACTTGTTGAGTACAACTCACTCTTGAACCATGGAGGACTTACGGGCACTAGCCACCCACATAGTGAAAACTTCACACATATATTTTGAATTCCCTAAAATTTGACTACTAAGAGCCTACTGTTGACCAGAAGCCTTACCAATAGTATGAACAATTACCACACATTTTGTATGTCATATATATTATAGACAACATTCTTGTAAGTAAGCTAGAGAAAACAAAATGTTATTAAGAAAAACATAAAAAAGAGAAAATACATTTACTACGTATTAAGTGGAAGTGTATTATCCTCATCATGTTTACATTGAGTAGGCTAAGGATGAGGAGGAGAAAGAAGGGGGCTTGGTATAGCTCTCAGAGGTGGAAGAGGTAGACGAGGTGGAAGTGAGGCAGAAGAGGCAGATATACTTGGTGTAATTTTTATTTGTAAAAAATCTGCATATAAGTGGACCCTTGCCATTAAATACTGTGCTGTTCAAGGATCAACTGTACTTTGCACTAAGGAAACAGCTTCAGAACCAAGGTCTCTCTGACCTTCTCCGACACCCTCTTCTCATCTTTTGACCCTCTGCCTCTCGTGAAGCACAGAGAGGGGCTTTTCCTAAAATTCCCTTATCTGGCTAAGGAAAATTCCTTCAGAATAAATGCAGTTGTCTTGGGGCCCGCCCCTATAATCTCACCAAACAGAAGATTAACTCCCAGGAAGGAAGACTAGAGTTGACACCACACACAGAGCCATAGGAATTTTGTCCCAGGCTATTATCTGTTCTTTGGGCCTATTTATCTCCCCTAAAAATTATTTACTCTTCCTCTAAAATTGCCTACATTTCCCACTTCCCTCTTTCCTATGAAGGGGATATTTAATCTTCAATCATCTGGCCTATCTTTGAGTTCTCATACTTTTTGTGACTCCCATTCACATGAGAGAATGCCTTTCCTCCTGTTAATCTGTCTATTGTCAGTTTATTTCAGCAGACTCAATTATTCACTTGTCAGAGAGAAAGTTTTAACTTTCCTACAATAACATAATAAATATTTCCTTTATTGTGTTAGGTAGCTTAGGCTATCAAGTTTCTGCCCAAGTACCTTGATTAATTCTATCTTCATAGATTAGGAAGTGATTTAGACTACTGCTATCAAACTGTAGTTCATGGACAGGTACTAATCCATAAAATATTTGATATTGTCATTGATAATATAAGGAAAATGTACCAGATTATAAACCAACCACTTCATGACTTTAAAGCTTTTTTTAATGGCAAAACTTTATCAAAGAAGGAAGTGGTAAATTGATTTATATTCCAGCATATGCTCCTTATCACCTTTCAAACCTATAATAAACAGACCACATAAAAAAATTGAATTAGTAACTTAGAACTGCCTCATAAAGAAAATCCCAAGCCCAGACACGTTTTTGGTACAGTTTACAAAAAATTAGAGATGAAATAATACTATTTCTTCACATGTTCTCCCAGAAAAAGAGAGGAAGCGAGGAATAGTTACCAAATTATTCCTGAAGGCCAGTATTACCCTGATAAAAAAGGCAGATTAAGATGTCACATTAAAATAAAAACACAGATACAAAAATTCTCAATGAAATATTAGCTAAGCAACACATAAAAAAGATTCTACACCATGGCCAATGAGATTTCTTATGGTTATGTAAGGTCAATTTAAGATCCAAAAATATCAATATATGTAACACACCATGTTTAAAAAATATAGGAGGCCATTGTTTTGGACAAAGTGCCTATATTAGGCTCCAACAGACCAGACTAAAAAGCAAAGTACAGTCATGCAACCCAAACTAAGTTGTCTGGCCATCCAAGAAATCAGGAGAAATAGCGAATTTCCTGAAAAGACCAGTTTAAATACTTCAATGGGCGAAACAATGAAGCTCCCTCTGTTCCAATCCTTACACAAAAATGGTAGCTTTAAGTAACCTGATGTTGACTAATCAGTTATTTTCTATTGTTCTGTCCACCTGTCCCTGCCTTACCAGAAAAGCATCTTTGAAAGGAATTAAATGCTTTTTGTTCTTTGCTTCTTCTTTCTTCGGTTCTTCCCTGTCTAAAGAACCAACCCTTTCGGTTCAGCTCATTGAAACACTTATTCTGTTTTATGGAATGAAGTTTTGGTGCTTCTAGAATTACAAACAAGGCCAACTGAAATACTTAAACTAAATTTGTTGTAATTTTGTCCTTTGATAGCCATATTGGTAGAATAAAGGGCAAGAACCACATGATCATCTCAACAGACACAGGAAAGTATTTGACAAAAATCTGACACACTTTCACGATAAACTGACACCGAAAACTGGAAATAAAAGGGAATTTTCTAAAACTGATAAAGGGCATCTATCAAAAATGTAGGCCAGTATCAAATTTAATGTGAAAGACTGAGAACTTTCTCTCTCCTATTAGGAAGAAGGCTAGGATGCCCACTTTTACCAATTTTATTCAGTATTGTACTGGAGTTTCCAATCAGTACAACCAGGCAAGAAAAGGAAATTAAAGGCATCCAGGTTGGAAAGGAAGAAGTAAAGCTTTCTGCCTTTATTCACAAATGACATGATCTTTTACATAGAAAACCCTAAGGGGATCCATGCAACCCCACCCTTATCAAATCACATACACACACAACTACCGAAACTGTAAGTTCAGCAGGATTTCAGGATAGATAGAAGATCAATATATAACTGGTCATAATTCAGTTAGTTAGGATAGCGCTAATAAAATAATGCTGATTACATTGTTTTAAAAGTGCTTTCAAACAAGATGTACAAATTAAGAGTTAATTCAGCTATCTATTCATTCCAAGGAAATTTCTGGATACCATATTTGGGAATATTCTATATTAATCATAAAATTTAAGCCATGCATATAATTTCTACTGCCATTGCATTTATACTGTGTTTATAAAATTATATACACACACATGTGTATAATGGTACAATACATACTTTACATACATATATATGTTACCATAAGTAACACAGAGGCCAAATGAATAAATGACAAGTTTTTTTTTCTTTGGTTTACATCTTTAAAATTTATTGACAAATAGTAATTTTACATATTTATGTGTACAAAATGTTGTTTTGAAATAAATATATATTGCAAAATAGCTAAATCTATTTAGCATATGCATTATCTCACACTCTGAGAAGTTTTAATCGTTAATTATAATAACAATGTTATTGGTTGTAATTGACTATAATTCAAAGTCTTGTTAAAATATTCACTTAGGTCTTTAAAAACAGCTCTTTTTGGTATGTTGAGAACTATCACTCTCATTTTTGTTACTAGAACAGGAAGAATCAATGTAGAGTTTATATGGAAGAGATTTTCAAGTAGATCAGTCTCTGCCAATACGCATACCTCTGTAGAGTCAGCAACCTTCATGTGGACACATTTTGGCTCAGCAGTTTTTCCCAAGAGTCAGCACATATTTGGGGAAATCCATCCCCATTTTCTCTATAACTGAAGAAAATTTGACCCAGTAATGAACCAAATAAAATAGTATATTTTTTAAAATTTAGTGGAAACAAAATTTAAAAGCGATATAATTGATAAGTAAGTTTTAAATTAAAAGGAAAGAGGCATTCAATAAAGATAATCTTTTACAGTTGTATTTGATACATGATACAATTTTGCAAATGATAATACTTTTGTATAAATGAGGGCTCTATTGGTTTCATTAAGTAGACATTTAATCAACTCATTTTTTTCCTAGGATATACCAGTTGTTGAGTTACTGCTTGAGATGCAGACATGAAGAAGAAGACATAGTCTTTGCAATTAGGGCATGCTCAATTCACTTGAAAAGTCATGAAAGAAAATCAATACCTACAAAACTGTATGGTAAGTGCTATAGTATAGGAATGAAGAAAATATGATGGGTGCAGAAGTAAAACTGGGTATGAATACCAGTACTCTTGAAGGAAATATCCAGGAAGATTTGGCAATGATTAAAAGAGATAAAAAATGTAAAACAAAATTACAATAAAAGGCATGGGTCAAGTAGACATAGAAGAAGATTATTTCCAGATAGAAGAAACAGAATATGGAAAACTAAAGAAATAACCACACCTCCTCCAATCATTTAAGCTAGGCCTACTCATGTACTCAACTGAACGAAAGGGTGATTTACACACACCAACCATTTTCGTGTCCATTACACTGGACCTTCCACAGGTGTTCTATGTAGTTCTGCTGATACTCTCTTTAGTTTGTGAATTTGTGGTCCTATTTTGCCTCTGGCTAATATATTTAAATAATTCTGTTTCCCCATCTTATTCACCTTGGCCAAGAAAGTTGTCTCTTCAGAACCCAGCCTGACAGTGTTTTTCACCCCAGAAAAACTTGTATTAACATTCCTGTGAGAAAAGTGGTGGTAGATGGAATGGGCGTAGGAGGGTAGGAGATGTATTAGTTGCATTAGTTGCATTTTCATGCAACTGGTAAATATTTACATATCGAAGACTGGGGAATTTATGAAGAAAAGTTGGCCTAATGGACTCACAGTTCCAGGTGGCTGGAGAGGGCTCACAATCATGATGCAAGGCTAAAGGCATGTCTTACATGGTTGCAGACCAAGAAAAAATGAGAGCCAAGTAAGAGGGGTTTCCCTTTATAAAGTCATCAGAGCTTGTGAAACTAATTCACTGCCAAGAGAACAGCATGGGGGAAACTCCCCTAAAATTCAATTATCTTCCACCAGGTCCCTCTCACAACACGTGGGAATTATGTGAGCTACAATTCAAGAAGAAATGTGGGTGGGTACACAGCCAAACCATGTGTTTCTGCCCCTGCCCCCTCCCAAATATCATGCCCTCACATTTAAAAACCAATTGTGCCTTCCCAACAGTTCTCCAAAGTCTTAACTTATTTCAGCATTAACTCGAAATTGCACAGTCCAAAGTCTCATCTGAGACAAGGCAAGCCCCTTTCACCTATAAGTCTGTAAAATCAAAAGCAAGCTCGTTACTTCCTAGATGCAATGGACTACAGGCATTGGATAAATACACCCATTCCAAATGAGAAAAAATTGGCCAAAACAAAGGGTCTAAAGGACCCACACAAGTCCAAAATCCTGTGGGGCAGTCAAATCCTAAAGCTCCAAAATGATCTCCTTCGACTCCACATCTCACATCCAGGTCATACTGATGCAAGATATAGGTTCCCATAGTTTTGGGCAGCTCTGCCTCTGTGGCTTTGCAGGGTGCAGCCTCCCTCCTGGCTGCTTTCATGGGCTGGTGTTGGGTGTCTGTGGCTTTTCCAAGTGCACAGTGCAAGCTGTTGGTGGATCTACCATTCTGGGGTCTGGAGGATGATGGCCGTCTTCTCACAGCTCCACTAGGCCGTGCCTCCCGGTGAGGATTCTGCGTGGGGGCTTCAATCTCACATTTCCTTTCTGCACTGCCCTAGCAGAGGTTCTCCATGAGAGCCCCACCCCTCCAGCAAGCTTCTACCTGGTCATCCAGGCATTTCAATGCATCCTGTGAAATCTAGGCAGAAGTTCCCAGACCTCAATGCTTGCCTTCTGTACACTCAAAGGCTCAGTACCACATGGAAGCTGCCAAGGACTGGGGCTTACATTCTCTGAAACCACAGTCTGAACTACACCTAGGCCCCTTTTAGCCATGGATAGAGTGGTTGGGACACAGGGCACCAAGTTCCTAGGATGCATACAGCAGGGATGCCCTGGGCCCAGCCCACAAAACCATTTTTTCCTTCTAGGACTCTAGGCCTGTGATGGGAGGGGCTGCCACAAAAGTCTCTGACATGCCCTAGATACATTTTCCCCATTTTCTTGCAGATTAACATTTGTTTTCTAATTACTTGTGCTAATTTCTGCAGCTGGCTTGAATTTCTCCTCAGAAAATGAGTTTTTCTTTTCTATCGCATTGTCAGGCTGCAAATTTTCCAAACTTTTATGCTCTGTTTCCCTTTTAAAACTGAATGCTTTTAACAGCACCAAAGTCACCTCTTGAATGCTTTGATGCTTAGACATTTCTTCCACCAGATACCCTAAATCATCTCCCTCAAGTTCGAAGTTGCACAAATCTCTAAGGCAAGGGCAAAATGTTGCCAGTCTTTTTGCTAAAATGTCCATATCATTATTCACATTTTGGTCAAAGCCATTCAACAAGTCTGTAGGGAGTTCCAAACTTTCCCACATTTCCTGTCTTGTTCTGAGCCCTCCAAAACATTCCAACCTCTGCCTGTTATCCAATTTCAAAGATGCTTCCATATTCATGGGTATCTTTACAGCAGTGTCTCACTTTACTGGTACTAATTTACTGTATTAGTCCATTTTCATACTTTTGATAAAGACATTCCCTGAGACTGGGTAGTTTATAAAGCAAAACATGTTTGATGGACTCACAGTTCCACATGTCTGGGGAGGCCTCACAACCATGGCGGAAGGTGAAAGTCATGTCTTACATGGCAGCAAACAAGAGAGGATGAGAGCCAAGTGAAAGGGGTTTCCCCATATAAAACCATCAGACCTCATGAGACTTATTCACTACCACAAGAACAGCATGGGGGAAACTGCCCCCATGATTCAATTATCTCCCACTAGGTCCCTCCCACAACACATAGGAATTATGGGAGCCACAATTCAAGATGAGATTTGGGTGGGGACACAGCCAAACCATATAAAGAGAATACTCAGAAAATTAGAGAAAAGGCAATATACTTCACTGTAAAAGTGGGAGTATGAGAGGATATAGTCAGTGATGAAGCTAGTAAGGAAGAATGAAACAAGACATTAAATGTCACTTGATTTATCAAATAGAATTCGATCCTAATTCTGAATGAAAGTGGTTATGCTGAAAAGGAAGAAAATACATATGTCATGACAAGGAATACAATACTTGTACTTGTGTTTCTTGAAGATAACATATTAGATGGTCATATGGAAGAATATTTAGGGAAGAGGGAGTCTATTCCAATAGGTTGAGAATGATAAGATAAAGTAAATTTAGGAAGTGACATTGGAATTTATTAGAATCAAAATTTAGTATTGGTCCCATTTTATGGAATTGAGATTGGGATTCACTTTTCCTACTCTTGATATTATGCATCCAGTTTTTCTACCTATGATCATATTTGAGATTCAGAAAAGGTATAACACCACATGCAAATGTGAGCTTATGGCTAAAAATTTTCCCTCTCATTCTTATGTCATAAGCTACCTTGGCTAGACCCTGAGCTGTACAAAATGGAACCCCAAGAATGTCTTTTATGTTTCTTTTCTTATGCTAGAGTAATGTCTACCACTATATTCCATCTCTATATCTTATTCACAGCTCCAATATATTCGCGTTCCTAAAATGTATGCCCTTCTACACAAGTGCCTTGTTTTCCAGATCTCCAGCTTTAGTGATCACTCCTGATCTCTTGCTTTGTTTGTTTTTCTATCTGTGTCACTCAAAACTTGGAGTAATTCTTTCCAGAAGAACATTTTGGAAGCAAGCCCCTAGTTCCTTACATATCTAAAGAGATCTGTATTTTCTTTTCAAATGATTAAGAGTTCAGAATTCTAGGTTCAATTTTTTTTTCCTCAGAAATAAGAAAACCCCTATTTAATCTATACTTAATATAGTCTAGTATGTGGCTGTGACTGATGCCTATCTGAATTGTTCTCTCTCTCTCTCTTTCTCTCTCTCTCTCTCTCTATAATTGCCTATGACCAATAACACCACAGTTAAAATAATTGTAAAGACAATGATCTCAAATTTATAGATGATAAATATAAACATTATATAAATATGAATACAAATATGATATATACAGAGAATATATATAATAGTATAGTATTCATATATAAATTACATATATACACTATTTTCTGTTTTTTATGTTCCCTACAAATGATTTTAGAGTTTCCCTTTTTTACTTAAAATTCTAAAATTCTAAAATTTTATCCGAATTTGTCTTGGTGGAAATCCTAAAAATGATTATTCCCACTTGGCATTCAGTGTGGACTTTTAATTCAAAAGTTCACATCTTTTTTCAGCTCGGGATATTTTTTATGTTACATATTTTTTTTTTTCTCCTTTGTGATGGTTAATTCCCTGCCTTTGTGGCATCTATTAAGTGAATTTTGAAATCAATAGACATATCCATGTTGTCAAACATTTTTCCATAACTTTTATTTTATTGTTCTTTTGCATACATTTTGAAGGAATGCTGCATTTTTTTTCCTAAGATCATTAAAAATTTTTCAGCTTGGAGAAAAGAAATCTGAGTTTAGAAATCATCTATGAATTTGAGATTTCTGTCTTTAAAATTATCATGTTAATTGTGGTATTCTTGGTCACAGACAATAAAATATACTTTCATTGGCAATAGGAATGGCATATAGTGATATACTCATGATCTTCATATACTGGATAAGAAGAGAAGCATTAATTTCTCATCTAGTTTGTACATGTTCCCACTCCTCCTCTAAACAAATAAACCAAGACCCAATCATTTTTGTATCATGTTGGTAGTTTCACAATTATGTTAATCATAGAAATATCATACACCTTTCAAATTTTCTTTTTACATATTAAGAAATATGATTTTCTCAATTTAAGGTTTCAAAACTGTAGGTATTTTTTCTTTGAATGTTATATATCTTAGAAGTGAAATACAGTCCACTAGAAAATGTAACCTACCCAAAGTTAAGAAACCTTAAAGACAATGCAAAATCAAACTGTTCACATCCTGTGAAATAAATACATTATAAGTGCAAATGAGAAGTTACTTCCATTAGTGACAAGCACAAAAAAAAAAAATGAAATGAATTAAACAATAATTATAAGACATCTCAGAGATTGAGAACTTGCTTTAATGAAGCTGAAATTCAAAGGGAAGTTAAACTACATGTCTTATTTGAGAAACAAATTGTTTATTCCAGACCTGACACTTTTATGGCTCTGGGAAATCCCAAGTGATTTTTCTGAATTGAGACAAGAACCAATTAAAATATTTTCAGAACACCATAGACTTTTTATATGGGCTATGACATATAAATGCACATTTTTTATAAATAGTCTGGGCTTCTATATGTATTTAGCAGATGGATATTGCAATCTTTAGCAAAATAAATTAACTACTTCGCCTCCTTGAAAAAGAAAAGTATTATTTTAATACACCATTAAGTGATATCATACTAAATTACAAAAGATTCCTATTCAGGCTCCAGCTGCAAAGACAATTTACTTATTCTAATCTACAAAATACATTACAAAGGTCTTCAACACTAATATCCAATAAAGACACATGGTGATAGGATTAATTAATGCATTAGATGGAGAGTATAAGAAAAAGAGAAGAATCAAGTTAGACTCCAATATTTTTTATTTTTTACTTAAGCATCTAAACACCGTGATTGCCATTTACTAAGATAGGGTATTCTGCTGGAGAGATTTTCTAGCAGGATGGTCCGAGTTGGATCTGGGAATGCTGGCGTGTTTAAGTAGGTGTATTCTCCTTTACTGTAAACTCACTAACAGCTGCTTCTGCTGAAACACCAGCTGTGTAGCCTGAAAAGATCTCTCTTATGGAAGAAGTTTAATATATTTTCTTTTTTTTTTTTTGAGTCTCGCTCTGTGGCCCAGGCTGGAGTGCAGTGGCCGGATCTCAGCTCACTGCAAGCTCCGCCTCCCGGGTTTACGCCATTCTCCTGCCTCAGCCTCCCGAGTAGCTGGGACTACAGGCGCCCGCCACCTCGCCCGGCTAGTTTTTTGTATTTTTTAGTAGAGACGGGGTTTCACCATGTTAGCCAGGATGGTCTCGATCTCCTGACCTCGTGATCCGCCCGTCTCGGCCTCCCAAAGTGCTGGGATTACAGGCTTGAGCCACCGCGCCCGGCCGAAGTTTAATATATTTTCTTAACAAAACTGGACACAGAAATAATTCAAAATGTCTGTTTCCTGAGAAATATATCACCATTAGTCATTGCCACTCACCTACAGGACAATTTCTTGTCTTCCACAATTAAGAGTTCTTGATTCACTTTTGTATCAGTGGCAATGATGAAAGTGCTAAGTTGTTTGCAATAATTTACTTCTCAATTAATGCATAGGCATTTCACATTAAGACCAGCATAATGGTGGGGAAAATTTGCTATTTATACAGTTTTTCTATTTATACAGTTTCCCAAACACATTTTACTTGTTAAGAGAAAAATTAGTTTCTTTCACATATCAAAACAAGAAAAAAGCGAGTTGCAAATATATTAACTAAAAGTATGTTATTCTAGTCAGGTGCAGTGGTGCACACCTGTAGTCCCAGCTACTTGGGAGGCTGAGATGGGAGGGCAGATCATTTGAGACCAGGAGTTTGAGGTCAACCTGGGCAACATAGCAAGACCTTGTCTCTAAAATAAAATAATAAATAAATTACATGTTTTTTCTTGTTTTTTATTATTTGAAGACCTTGCATATTTAGTGTTATTCACTGTAGATACTTAGAACAGAAAATAAGAAAAAAAAGTCAAGCTGTAATCATTTCACTTTACTCATTTATACTAATTCTACTCCTGTTTTTTGTTCATGAACAGACATGTTTGACCAAAGACATGACTAGATAGCCTGGCCAAAATGAATATTCCATCTTTTTAAAAGATGGCTAAGACTCCAAGAAATGAAAAATCTGAGACAAATATGAATGTCCGAGTATAACAGAAGGTCTACTTTCAAGTAATGAAATAAAATAATAGCCAAACTAAAACTCTGTACTCAATAAAAATATCCTTCCCAAATGAAAGTAAGTGAAAAGGATTTCAGAAAAACAAAAACAGTGAGAATTCCTGGAAAACTTTAAACACACACACACACGGGAGATTTTCAGGCTGAAGAAAAATTATGTCAATAAGAAACATTGAATTCCTGGGAGAAAAAAAGTGTAAATGTGTAGGCAAATATAAGAGATTAATGACTACAGAAAACAAGAAAATTATATGCTACTTGGCTTAAATTATATAAAAATTGGTTCATAACAAAAATAATATGAAAGGTGAGTAGGTAAATGAAGTAAAAGTGTTTAAAGTATTCTGACGTTAATAGGTAATTGGTGAAATAATTTGTATTTTACTAAATTAAAAAATGTTCTATGCTTTTATAATGGCAGGAAATTGGTTAGAAGAAAATAATAGACTGTAATAGATACAAGGATCTTGTATCAGTCAGATTCCAATCAGGTATTATGTAGGTGATAAGCCAGGAACAGAAAGTTAAGCACTGCATATTCTCACTCATACTTGGAAGTTAAAAAACGTTGCTCTCAGCTTGGTGTAGTGGCTCACGCTGGTAATCCCAGCACTTTGGGAGGCCGAGGCTGGTGGATCACCTGAGGTCAGGAGTTCAAGACCAGCCTGGCCAACATGGTGAAACCCTGTGTCTACTAAAAATACAAAAATTAGCTGGGCGTGGTGGTGGGCACCTGTAATCCCAGCTACTTGAGAGGCTGAGGCAAGAGAATCGCTTGAACCCCGCAGGTGGAGGTTGCGGTGAGCGGAGATCGTGCCACAGCACTTCAGCCTGGGCAACAGAGTGAGACTTCATCTCAAATAAATAAATAAATAAATAAATAAATTTTTAAAAAAGTTGCTCTTATAGAAGTAAAAAGTAGGATAGAGGGTAGTAGAGGCTAGGAAAGGTAAGTGGAAGGAAGAGATAGGAAAAGAATTGTTAACGTTTACATAATTACAAGAGGAATAAGTTATAGTGATACTTGTGGGGTAGGGGAGGTCCCTAAACACCAGTAAGATGTCACTCTTGGCTGATGTCCAGGCTTTTGACACCATTGTGAGAAGAAATTCAAGGATGAGTCAGAAAATAGTGAAACTTCAGAGATTTGTTGTAAACTGAGAAGTACACACTCAAGAAAGGGGAGTGTAGGCATATTCAAGAGAGAGTTACATGCAACAGGATGTAGCGTTACTCTCTTTATGGGTTTCTTTAACCAAGGGGTAGAATATTCATGACAATTACTGGAAGAAGTTAAATATTTCTCGGAACTGTGGCACTACTCATTTTCATACTAAATATAGATGTTCCCAGAACTGTCATGGCGCTGGTGGGTATGTGATTTAGTATGTCAAATGGGCATACAATGAGGTCCTAGGTGAAACCTAGGTCAAATCCCGCTCAATGTTGGGTCCAGTTGGTCTTGCCCAGCTTGGCCCACACCTTGTTTCTCAGGATCTTATCTGCCCTTAACTTATGTAGCTATTTCAACAATTCACTTTTACTAGTCATGTGAAATTGCCCCATGGAATTTTCTATTCCCCCGCAAATGCCCTGTCTCACTAGTATTGTATAGTACTACAGGAGGACTATGGTAAATAAAATATACAGATTCAAATAGTTAGAAGAAATATATTAAATGTTCCCAACAACAAAAAAATGATAAATGTTTGAAATGACAGATATGCTAATTACCTTGATCTGATCACTATAAATTTTATGTATCTAAACATCACTATGCACCTCAAAAATATGCACAATTATTTTGTGTTCATTAAAACTGAAATAAAATATTTTACTCAGGAATAAGAATTCACATCATTTTTTAAAATACAGATGATTTAATTCTAACATTATAAGAAATTATATCTCTATGTGAATTAGAATTCTTCAGAGAAACAGAACCAGTAGGTTATTTATTTATTTATCATAGTGAATTGACTCATGTGATTATGAAGTGCTAAGAAGTCCCCAGATCTTTCTGCAAACTAAAGACCAGGAGAACTGATGGTGTAGTAACAGTCTGAGTCTAAGAGCCTGGGTATGAGGAAAGATGATGATGACAGTTTCAGTCCAAATGCAGAAAACCAATACCCAGGCTTGAAAGCAGTCAGGTAGAGAAAGAAAATTCTCCCTGACCCTTTTTTCAGTCAAGTCATACCTTCAATATAACAGTGGAGAAGGCAATCTGCTTTACTCATTCAAATGTTAATGTCATTCAGAAACATCCCCACAGACACATGCAGAATAACGTTTAGCCAAATATATGGGTACATTGCAGCTCTGTCCAGTTCACATATAAAATTCACCATAACACAATAAATATTCTTGTACTTATTTTATAACTTTCATGAAAGTTCAACTATGTTGTAAATGCCAGGCAGACATTTATATATCTATAATCTCTACCACTTGATTTGTAAATTACTTATCAAACTAGTTGCCTAATAAATATTTTCAAATAAATGGATGATTAATATTTTGCTCTTAGATTTATTTCATACTGAGAAGTTTCAACAGAAGGGCTGCTAAACCACTGAAAATATCTGAACTATAGTGTTGATGGCTATTGTTGAGACCTTGGTTCTCGTCTTCTTAGTTTAAAAGAATTTTAACAAGAGACACACAGCAAAAGAGGTGCAGTATAGAGCAATTTATTACAAAGGAAAAAGAATATTTTGAAAGTTAACTGCAGAATAAACAGTATACCCTCAGAGACAGAGAGGATTCAGGGCGGGCTGCTCATAAGGATGAGACAGCAAAGATTGGCACTAGGAAGACTCCGTTTATGGGAGTCTTACATAATTATTCATAAGAGGCAGAAAAAGTGTTACTAGTAAGCATGTTCTGGGTGGTCCTCTGGGTGCACATGCACAGTAGCTGTACATGCTTGTTCATATATCAGATGTCTTATTAGCATCAAAAATCTCCACCCTGCACTGTGTTTTTTAATATTATTAAGAGCAAAGGTTAGTTTGAATACAGGTAAAATCAAAACGCATGTGCTTTCTACAGGAGAAATTCCCTACTGGAGATTGTTTTGCTTTAATGAGTTTGACTCCAATGCAAATGCTGAGGCTTATTGTGTTGACTGTGTGGTTGCCATGGTCTCACATCCCGGGAACATGGTTACTTCCTTGACTGTCTCTACCGTGCCTCAATAGGATCTCAGAAATATCTCCCTAGCTTTGTGATCATGTAGAAAATATTATCAGTATATATCAGCCTTGAGTATTTGGTAAATGCTCATTTTGGGAAACGTTTATAAAACTAATGAATTTAAATTCTACCTAATGTTTAACATCAACAAATTCACTTTTCTAGTGTAAACCCTGAAAATTTGAGATAGGTCTTAGTTAATTTAGAAAGTTTATTTTGCCAAGGTTGAGGATGCATGCCCAAGACACAGCCTCAGGAGATCCTGATGACATGTGGCCAAGGTGGTCAGAGCACAGCTTAGTTTTATACATTTTAGGGAGACATGAGACATCAATCAACATATGTAAAATGAACACTGGTTCCTTCAGAAAGCCAAGTAGGACAACTCAAGAGGGGAGAGAGTTTCCAGGTCAAAGGTATATGAGAGACACACCTCATTCTTTTGAGTTTCTGATTAGCCTTTCCGAAATAGGCAATCAGATATGCATTTATTCAATGAACAGAGGGCTGACTTTGAATAGAATGGGTGCCCTAAGCAGTTCCCAGCTTGAATTTTCCCTTTAGCTTAGTGATTTGGGGAGCCAAGATATTTTCCTTTCACACTAGTAAAATTGTATATATATTTTCAAGGTTCTAAATTTCTTTACTCTCAGCTGTATCTTATAATAAATACTTCTTTTGTTCATATTTTGAACAAGATTTTGTTAATCTTCATGAACAAAATAAGTGATCTCAAACAAACATAGTTTTTAAAAAATTTCTACAAGAAGATTAAAATAATTTCTACAAGAACTTTGATGATATGGTTTGGCTATGTCCCCACCCAAATCTCATCTTGAATTCCTGCTTGCTGTGGGAAGGACCTGCTGGGAGGTAACTGAATCATGGGGACAGATATTTCCCATACTGTTCTCATGAGAGTGAATAATTCTCATGAAATCTGATGGTTCTGTAAGGAGGAGATTCCCTGCACAAACTCTCTGCCTACTGCCATCCATGTAAGATGTGACTTGCTCCTCCTTGCCTTCCACCATGATTGTGAGGCCTCCCCAGTCATGATGAACTATAAGTCCATTAAACCCTTTTTCCTGATAAATTACCCAGTCTCGAGTATGTCTTTATCAACAGTGTGAAAACAGACCAATACATTTGGGATCTGGCAGTAAATAATTAGAAGAAAGTGCATTATAATGACCTTAGGCCTGTCACAGCAACTTGCAGTGATTCACTTTTTCCTCCAACTAAATAGTAGCTGATATGATTTGGCTCTGTGTCCTCACCCAAATCCCATCTTGAATTGTAGCTCTCATAATTCTCACCTGTTGTAGGAGGGACCCGGTGGGAGACAATTGGTTCACGGGGTGGTTTTTCCTATACTGTTCTTGTGGTAGTGAATATGTCTCACAAGATCTGACAGTTTTATAAGAGGTTTCCTCTTTCACTTGGCTCTCATTCTCTCTTGTCTACTGCCATGTAAGACTTGCCTTTCAACTTCCACCATGATTGTCAAGCATCCCCATCCATGTGGAACTGTGAGTCCATTAAACCTCTTTTTCTTTATAAATTGCCCAGTCTCGGCTATGTCTTATCAGCAGAGTGAAAACCGACTAACACAGAAGCTACTTACAACCAATTTTACATGTAAATGGAATGTTAAAATAAATCCTAACATGCTATGAAAAGTGTCCAAAAAATCAATTTGAGTAGGATTGTTATATATATTCTATTCAAAACTAATTTATTCTAATAGAAAATCAAGTAAAAATACTCTATTGTGTTTGAACACTGGCAATGTTCACATTTAATTCTTTATTTTTTTTCTTTTTCGAGATGGAGCCTTGTTCTGTCACCCAGGCTGGAGTGCAGTGGTGCAATCTTGGCTTACTGTAACCTCCACCTCCTGGATTCAACCCACTCTCCTGCCTCAGCCTCCTGAGTAGGTGGGATTACAGGCACCCACCACCACGCCCAGCTAATTTTTATATTTTTAGTAGAAACAGGGTTTCACCATGTTGCCCAGGCTAGTCTCAAACCCCTGACCTCAGAAGATCCACCCGCCTCAGCCTCCCAAAGTGCTGGGATTACAGGCGTGAGCCACCATGCCCCTCCCACATTTAATTCTTAATGCTTAACTGCGAAAATGCACGTTTTCGCAGTTAAGCATTAAAGTCTAATGATTTGTTATTAAATATACCAGATATAACAACAATAAGCAAGTGTCAAATATAATGGAATAGTTGTGTTTCTGCCAATTTGTTTATTTTTGCCATCATTGTTGCTAATCTACATTTTGTTTCATAAATGGCTATTCCTTTTATAGGACAGTAAATATTTCAGATACATTTCTTTGTTCCGGAAAGATAAAAAAAAGACATAAAACAATTTCTTTGTTTAGATGTATCGAATAGCAGAGACATATATAAACAGCTAGCAGAATCTTTTCTTAACTCAGATTACACTTTTGTATTGTTTACTTATTTCTCTTAGTCACTTGGGGCCCACATATTCCTTTTTCTATTACAGTCGGCTACATTTGCTTTTTCTGTTACCTTAATATTGAATGGAGAGCACTCCAAGAATAAGCTTATACTTTGTAAACATCTAAAACAAGAGGTAGAGCTGTGATCCAGCACCTGAAAAAACTGACTTCTAGACAGTCACTGTCTGCTCAGATGAGAATGAGAAAACCGTGTCCTGATCTTGAGCTAGAAATAACTTCCTGGTCACCTTACAAGTTTAATATTCTAACTAAAATTAAACAATATCAATGACTCCTGAAACTGACATTCCATGGGTAATAATGGAATGCTTAAATGTCAAATTCTGAATTAACCATTTTATTATAAAATAGAGAATAAATCTGGCATGTAAGAAATGATTTAATTATTTTTCCTGGATATGAATAGGAAAGGAATGTCGATGGGGTGACCACATGTCCTATTTTCCCTGGGCCATTTCATGTGAATTATGATGTCCCAGTGTAAATATTAATAGTAATCCCTTTCACAAAATTCTCCCACCATGAACGATAAAATATATTATTGACTCGTACTATGGACACAGACCTACACTATCTGTTTCTCCTGAGTCTTTCAAGGCGTTTTCAATAATCCACACTCCAGAGAGATGTTCTCTTCAGATAAATTAAAAGTAGATTACATCACAAAGATTAAATCATTTGTGTTTGATACCTCTCCTTTGTCCTCCCAAGGCACCAGGCAACCCCTCTAACTTATCAACAGAAGATTGGAATGACCTGTTAACTCACCTCTCTCCAACAACAAAATGTGAAGCCAATGATGTTTAATAAAAATATGAATAAAATAAATTGCACTTTTATAGTTTAAACATATAATTGTTTTTTACCTTATGGTTGTACAGGTTGCAAAGCCATTATCCTGTTCGCTAGATATTGATTTTTTAATGTTAAATCTTTACCTCATGCTTAAGAAGAGAAAAGTCAATTGACTTTGTAATGTGTGTGCTATTTGTTTACTCTGCAGTGCTGTTGGGGTCTTTTTGAAATATTGACTTTCAAAGCAGAATTCTAAATATGTATAAATATTTAACTGGTCATTCTCCATTTCTTCAAAATAATTCACCTAGATGCTAAAATATTCTTTAACTTAAAATGGAAAAATAAGATGGCTGTTTAGAAATATTCACTCATTAAGTACAATTGCCAGAAGTGATGATTAGAATCTATGTAGTAAATTAGATATGTCCCATTTGCATATAAAAGAAAGCCATATTTACTATTTGCCACAAAATTACAAACTATATATCAGAGGAAACTGTGACACAGGCAGAATTTCACCCAGAAACTAATATTGCTAGGCAAACAAATTTTTTATATGAAAAAGAGGTCTTCAAAACACATTCATAAATATAAGAAACTTTAATTGAATTCTGTCATAAGACATAATTGAAAACAGAAAATTGCATCTTATTAAATCAAAAAAGATTATCACATGTATAAAATATAAAGACTAAGGTAACATATTTTCATTTTATCTTTATTTCACAAGCTTGAAAATCTTTCAAAGTAGACAGACTTTTCTGGGACATTACCTGAACATCACAACACTATTGATTTCCTCTAGGTCTATAAAACAAGTACTAACCAAGTTTGAAATAAGACGTTAATGCTACATGAATCACTTTCAGCTTTTCAAGTCATTGAATTCTCAATATGATACTTCATCACACTGTTATACAAAAGCTCTCAAACAGTGTTATGTATTGTTTTTATTTATGTTTTGTTTTATAATAGCACTCTGGGCTTTCCCAACTCAGGGGAGGTTTCCGTGACAGAATTAAAAGCCGAAGCAGCTTGAAAACAATGTTGACTTCCACCTTTAGTAAAAGTCTCCACTGAAGGTCTTTGGGCTGAGTAAAACTTGCTGATTATTTATTTTAGTTTGTAAAATTATTTTAATGTGTGTTAAATATTAGGAGGCTCCCCATAAAAATCTGAATTTGGGGCTGGGCATGGTGGTTTATGCCTGTAATCCCAGTGCTGTGGGAGGCTGAGGTGGGAGGATCATTTGAGGCCACAAGTTCCAGTCCAGCCTGAGCAACATAGCCAGATCCTGTCCATACAATAAAATTAAAAAATTAACCGGGCATGGTGGTGCTCCTCTAGTCGCAGTTACTCCAGAGGCTGAGGCGAGGTAATAGTTACGACCCAGGTGTTGGAGGTTGCAATGAGCTATAATCATGGCACTGTACTTCAGCTTGGGTGAGAGAACAAGATTCTGTCGCTCTAAAAAAAATAATAAAAATAAAAATAAAAGGCCGGGCATGGTGGCTCACTCCTGTAATTCCAGCACTTTGGGAGGCCGAGGCGGGCAGATCACCTGAGGTTGGGAGTTTGAGACCAGCCTGACCAACATGGAGAAACCCTGTCTCTACTAAAAATACAAAATTAGCTGGGCGTGGTGGCACATGCTTGTGATCTCAGGTACTCAGGAGGCTGAGGCAGGAGAATCCCTTGAACCAGGAGGCGGAGGTTGTGGTAAGCCAAGACTGCGCCATTGCACCCCAGCCTAGGCAACAAGAGCAAAATTTCTTCTCAAAAAAAAAAAGTCTGGATTTAGATTTTAAAAATTTCAGTGACACTCGGCCCATATTCTCAGGATGCGTCTGGCTGGAGCTGAATATCAGCCCACCCTGTTCGCTGACTTATAATAGCTTACCATAGTCAACTCTAATAGGCATATATGTCCCATTATGGAATATGTAGGCATTTGCGGTTGTCAACCTTGGCCTTAGTTGATCTAGAAGCATTAGTTGTATGTTTCAGAAGAGAACAATTACCAGGGAGGAATATGCAGAGATAGAGAGGGGCTGGTTTCTTCCTCAGTCTCAGGAAGAAGACAGCATTCTTGATTCTGAGCATAATGTGGCTCTGTACCCTTACTGACTGTGCCCCTGGCAGGGTTGCCAGACTTAACAAATAAAAAAGCAGGATATCCAGTGAAATTTGAAATTCCAATAATGAATATTTTTTGTATAAGTATGTCCTATGCAATATTTTCAAATTATTATACTTTTAAAATTATGCCATTCATCTGAAATTCAAATTAAATGTGCCATTCTGGATTTTTCTGCAAGCCTAGCCCCAGGAGATTATCAAATTCTCAGAGAAAAATAGCAACATGATGCATCCATGGAGGCTGGATTTTAGGTACTGATGTTTTTCACGTTGCCAAAAGTTCTTATCCCAGGAAGAACTAAAATACGTGTCTTCAAAAGGCCATACAAACTTGAGAAATGAGGTTCTGATTAGTGAATATGATGATGTGAATGAAGAAGAAAGGGAACTTTCCACATATTATCACCCAGATTTCTCCATAGAAAGAGAACCAATGGGATTTATCTATCTCCCTATCTAGAAAGAGATTGATCAAATTATTATAAGGCATTGTTTCGCATGATTGTGGAGGCTGAGAGCACCATAATCTCCCCTCAGCTGGAGACCCAGAAAAGCTGGTTGTGTAACTGAAATGCCCAAGAGCTAGAGAGCCAACACATTTTCTAGGCACTTCTTTACAAAAAGATCCTATCCTTCCTTATCCAAGATAACAAGATTGAATTTCCTTCCCAGGAGAATGTGTCTGAATCAAATTTAATTTAATAAAAAAAAGAAACATTTCTTGTATACTTAAGTGTATATATCAAGAGCTGTATCTGCTGCAATGAAAATCTTATTAAAAAGTACCTTTTCTATGAGGTTGTCACAATTTCATATGCTGTAAATTTGTTCTGCTCCATAGAAACAACATTGTTCCATATATGATTTCAAATTTGATTGTGACACTGTCTTATCTCAGTATCTCAAACCTGTGAATCTTTTATATCATCTCCCATGAATGAGTCACACAAAACTCATTTTTTAAGTTTCCCAATCAAAAAATAATCTTATTGACAATAATAAAGCTATATGCTTATTCAAAATTAAATTTATCAGGTTGGACAAATAAAATATAAAAAGAAAACAAATATGTTGACATAAGGCAAAGAAGTGCTATGAAGTCATACTGCATCACAGTCTAAAGCAATACTAAGCTAGCCATCTTTTATTTTTATTTTTATTTTTATTTTTTTAGATGGAGTCTCGCTCTGTCGCCCAGGATGGAGTGCAGTGATGCAATTTTGGCTCGCTGCAAGCTCTGCCTCCTGGGTTCACGTCATTCTCCTGCCTCAGCCTCCCCAGTAGCTGGGACTACAGGTGCCCGTCACCACGCCTAGCTAATTTTTTGTATTTTTAGTAGAAACGGGGTTTCACCATGTTAGCAAGGATGGTCTCGATCTCCTGACCTCGTGATCTGCCTGCCTCTGCCTCCCAAAGTGCTGGGATTACAGGCGTGAATCTTTTGTTAGTGATAAGAACATCTGCCCCAGCGAGGTGGCTCACGCCTGTAATCTCAGCAGTTTGGGAGGTCGATGTGGCGGATCACGAGGTCAGGAGATCAAGACCAGCCTGGCCAATATGGTGAAATCTGTCTCTACCAAAGATACAAAAAATTAGCCAGGTGTGGTGGCACGTGCCTGTAATCCCAGTTACTTGGGAGGCTGAGGCAGGAGAACTTCTTGAACATGGGAGATGGAGGTTGCAGTGAGCCGAGATCGTGCCATTGCACTCTTGCTTGGGCAACAGGGAGAGACTCCGTCTCAAAAAAAAAGAACAAAAAAAAAAAAAAACAAAGAAAGAAAAGAACATCTATAACATAGGAGGGATAATACTTCAATGTGCATTATGCTTCCTCAGTGTCTACAGGCACACACTCAGTTTAAGCAGAGAACACCTCCAAATAACGAATTACACACACTCAGGGTACAACAAAATACTCATATACTGAAATTTCATATATAAGTCAAGTGTTGACGTACGTATGGGAAAAATGCATTCCTGGGGCTTTGTAAAATAGTTAATGCCTCTGAATTTAATTCCTTATGATATAAATGGTAATTTATGGCCTTGCTTTGTTGAGCAGGTATCTTCTTGGGGCAAATAATGTAGTGGATTTGCAAATCTATAAATGGAATATTTTAAGCTAAAATTTAAAAATACATACATGCAAAAATGACACAATTTTAAAGGGGTTTATAAAGTCTCTTATCTACCTTTTGAAAATAGCCATGATGTTTTATACAATATCTCCTTAATTCTAAGTTTCACTTTTTTCTCATATTTAACATTTTTAAAATCAGGATTAGACTTTTTGGTGAATGCATACAATTTAGTGCTTATTTTTACCCTATAAAACTTTATTAAATTGACAATATATCTTTAAAAATAAATAACTATTGTATTTAGGTTGCTTAATAGAATAATCACAAATTTATTAAGATTTAAAGAGGAGTTTATTGATATCTAAAGTCCTCAAAAAATTACAGCCCTTACATTTTTTCCTATTACAAAACATGTCTCTTCTTTTTATTTTATTTTATTTTATTTTTGAGGTGGAGTTTCACTCTTGTCGCCTAGGCTGGAGTCCAACGGCGTGATCTTGGCTCTCTGCAACCTCCGCCTCCCAGGTTCAGGCAATTCTCCTGCCTCAGCCTCTCTAGCAGCTGGAATTACAGGCGCCCACCATCACATCCAGCTAATTTTTCTGCATTTTTAGTAGAGACAGGATTTCACTACGTTGGTCAGGCTGGTTTCGAACTCCTGACCTCGGGATCTGCCTGCCTCGGCCTCTCAAAGTGCCGGGAAAGCAGGTGTGAGCCACAGCGCCCAGCCCGAAACATGTCTCTTCTAATAAATTTCTGCATCTGAGCAGATTTTTAGTGAGTTTTTTATTGAGTGGGTCCCTATTCCAGGCTGGTTTGGGGGCCAAAATGCCAAAATGATGTCTGGTTTTCATTTGGAGGACACGAAACCTGAAACCTAGATCAAATTATCTTTAGGGAAGTAGAAAAAAATGAAGCCTACATTCTGATTCCATTTTTCATACCTGTTCTTTTTTTTCTATGCAGGGTGGCCAAGTTTGGATCCTTTTTTTTTAATCTGTATAAATTTAAGACACGTACATGCTATTTTGCTACATGGCTATACTGCTTAATGGTGAAGTCTAGGTTTTTAGCGTGTCTGTCATCTGAACAATGTATGTTGTACTCTAGATATATTTTTACACACACTTTTGCTAAAAATGACTAGGAATGGTTGTCCTAATAGGACCTATAAGATCCCTAAAATTAACTAGAACTAACATTTTTGAAGATTTGTTAATCTTATATAGTAGTTTCAATTACTCTATAACCAGCAATAAACTTAGAATTTAGGCACTCAAGAAATTAACAATGATAAATATTATCACAGATAATATTTCCCTTAGAAATATTTCTGGAACAAGTTGTGGTCCTCATGTTATAGAGAATATTGTAGCTGCCACAAAATGATTTTGAAATTCCAAGGAAAGGGAGGGTACTCCTCCCCAGGGCTCAACTGCCATCCCAAGAACTCAAATTGAAAAAGGAAAATAATAATCAGTAATACAATCAAACACATTTTTAAAAATTGACTGATGTTTAAAAAACAAAGGCAGGAAAGTAACACTTAGACTGGTGCTGGTTATATGTTAACATATGCTAAGTAAATCATGGCAATTTGGAGAGATATTGTTATGCAGGTTACTAGGAAGCTTCAATGTTAAGGCAGTATTATTCACATGCTTTCTCCAAAAATAGAAGAGAAAAAAAATGATTCAGTCTTAGGAGTGTGTCTGTGTTCAGGAATTTATCCATTTCTTCTAGGTTTTTTAACTTATGTGCATAGAAGTGTTTATAGCATTCTCTGATGCTTCTTTGTTTTTCTGTAGGGCCTTTGATGATATACCCCTTATTCTGATTGTGTTTGTTTGAATCTTCTCTCTTTTCTTCTTTATTAGTCCAGTTAGTGATCTATCTATGTTATTAGTTTTTTCAAAAAAACTAGCTCCTGGATTTGTTGATTTTTTGAAGGGTATTTTACGCCTCCATCTCCTTCAGTTCAGCTCTGATCTTGGTTATTTCTTATCTTCTGCTACATTTGGGGTTTGTTTGCTCTTAGTTCTCTAGTTCTTTTAGTTGTGATGTTAAGTCATTAATTTGAGATCTTTCTAGCTTGTTGATGTGGGAATTTAGTACCATACATTTCCATCTTAACACTTCTTTAGTTGCATCCCGAGATTCTGGTACATTGTATCTTTGTTCTCATTAGTTTCGAAGAACTTCCTGATTCCTGCCTTAATTTCATTATTTACCAAGAGTCAATTGAGGCAATAATAAATAGCCTACCAACCAAAACAAGTCCAGGACCAGACAGATTCACAGTTGAATACATCCAGAGGTACAAAGAAGAACTGGTACAATTCCTACTCAAACTATTCCAAACTGAAAAGAAGGGACTCTCCCCTAACTCATTCTATGAGGCCAGCATCATCCTGATACCAAAACATGGCAGAGATACAACAACAACAAAACAAAAAACAAAACAAAAACTTCAGGCTAATATTCTTGATGAACATCAATGCAAAAAACTTCAGCAAAGAGCTGGCAAATCAAATCCAGCAGCATATCAAAAAGGTATCCACCATGACCAAGTAGGGATAACCTGGATGTAAGGTTGATTCAACATGTGCAATTCAATAAATATGATTCATCACGTAAACAGAACTAAAGACAAAAAACACATGATTATCTCAACAGATGCAGAAAATGCCTTCAGTAAAATTCAACATTCCTTCATGTTAAAAACTCTCAGTAAACTAAGTATTGAAGGAACATACCTAAAAATATTAACAGCCATATATGACAAACCCTCAGCCAAAATCATCTGAAGGAGCAAAAAGCTGGTAACATTCCCCTTGAAAACCAGCACAAGACAAGGATTCCCTCTTTCACCACTCTTATTCAACATAGTTTTGAAAGTTCTGGCCAGGGCAGGCCGGGCACGGTGGCTCACGCCTGCAATCCCAGCACTTTGGGAGGCTGAGGCGGACAGATCACAAGGTCAGGAGAGCAAGACCATCCTGGCTAACACGGTGAAACCCTGTCTCTACTGAAAATAGTCGGGCATGGTGGCAGGCGCCTGTAGTCCCAGCTATTCGGGAGGCTGAGGCAGGAGACTGGCATGAACCCAGGAGATGGAGCTCGCAGAGAGCCAAAATCGCGCCACTGCACTCCAGCCTGGGCGACAGAGCTAGCGAGACTCCTTCTCAAAAGAAAAATTAAAAAATAAAAATAAAAATAAAAAAAAAGAAGGTCTGGCCAGGTCAATCAGGTAAGAGAAAGAAATAAAGCATATTCTAATAGGAAGAGAGAAAGTTAAACTATCTTTGTTTGCAAATTATATGATCCTATATATACAAAACCCCATGTCTCAGCGCCAAAAGCTTCTGAAACTGATAAGCAACTTCAGCAAAGTCTCAGGATACAAAATCAATGTGCAAAAATTACGAGCATTCCTATACACCAGCAACAGTCAATTTGAGAACTAAAATCGGGAATGAACTCCCATTCTCAATTGCCACAAAAAGAATTAAATACCTAGGAGTACAGCTAACTAGGGAGGTGAGAGATCTCTTCAAGAACAACTAAAATCAGTGCTCAAAGACATCAGAGATGACCCAAACAAGTGGAAAAACATTCCATTCTCATGGATAGAAAGAATCTATATCATTAAAATGGCCTGATTGCTCAAAGCAATTTATAGATTCAGTACTATTTCCATTAATCTACCATTGACATTCTTCACAGAATTGGAAAAAAACTACTTTAGAATTCATATGGAACTGAAAAAGAGCCTGGATAGTCAAGACAATCTAATTTAAGCAAAAAGAAAAGAGCTGAATGTATCACACTACCCAACTTCAAACTCCACTACAAGGCTACAGTAACCAAAACAGCACAGTACTGGTACAAGAACATACACATAGACCAATGGAACAAAATAGAGAAACCAAAAATAAGACCACACACCTACAATCAACTGATCTTCAGCAAACCTTTCAGAAACAAGCAATGGGTAAAGGAATCCCTATTTAATAAATGGTGCTGCAATAACTAGCTAGCCATATGTAGAAGATTGAAACTGGTCCCCTTCCTTATACCATATACAAAAATCAACTCAAATGGAATAAAGACATAATGTAAAACTCCAAACTATAGAAAACCTAGAAGAAAATCTAGGCAATATCATTCAGGACATAGGCACAGGCAAAGAATTTATGATGAGGATGCCAAAAGCAATTGCAGCAAAAGCAAAAATTGACAAATGGAATCTAATTAAATTAGAAAACTTCTGCACAGCAAAAGAAACTATCATCAGAGTAAAAAGACAGCCCACAGAATGGGATAAAATTTTTGCAATGTACCCATCTGACAAAGGTCTAATATCTCACATCTACAAAGAACTTAAACAAAGTTAAAGAAAAAAAGCAAACTCCATTAAAAAGTGAGCAAAGGACATGAACAGACACTTCTCAAAAGAAGACATACATGTGGCCAAAAATATGTGAGTAAAAGCTCAGCATCACTGGTCATTAGAGAAATGCAAATCAAAACCACGTGAGATACCATCTCACACCAGTCAGAATGGCTATTATTAAAAAGTCAGAAAAACAACAGATCCTGGTGAGGTTGTGGAGAGAAAACACTTTTACACTCTTTTTGGGAGTGTAAATTAGTTCAACCATTATGGAA
Organism: Trachypithecus francoisi; assembly: GCF_009764315.1. Taxonomy (NCBI): domain Eukaryota; kingdom Metazoa; phylum Chordata; class Mammalia; order Primates; family Cercopithecidae; genus Trachypithecus; species Trachypithecus francoisi. The sequence goes on along the minus strand of NW_022681458.1, from coordinate 53,869,539 downwards.
GACTGTGTGGTGATTCCTCAAAGACCTAGAGGCAGAAATACCATTTGATCCAGCAATTCCATTACTGAGTCTATACCCAAAGGAATAGAAATCATCCTATTATAAAGATACATGCACATGTATATTCCTTGCAGCAGCATTCACAATAGCAAAGACATGGAGCCAACCCAAATGCCCATCAATCATAGACTGGATAAAGAAAATGTGGCACATATACACCATGAAATACTATGTAGCCATAAAAAGGAATAAGGTTATTTCCTAAAAAGGAGCATGAATGCTGCTGGAAGCCAGTATCCTCAGCACACTACTATAGGAACGGAAAATCAAATACTGCATGTTCTCCCTTATAAATGGTAGCTGAATAACGGACACATGGACACACAATGGGGAACAACATACACTGGGGCCTGTGGGAGGGTGGGGGATAGGAGAGGGGAGAATATTCAGAAAGAATACCTAAGGGATACTTGGACTTAATACCTAGGTGACGGGATGATCTGTACAGCTAATCACCATGGCACATGTTTAACTATGTAACAAACCTGCACATACTGTACATGTACCCCTGAACTTAAAATAAAATAAAAGAATGAAAACAGAAAAAGAATTGAAGCTGGGCTGGAATCCACCTGAACCAAAGAACTCTGCTTGCAGCTTGCATAGAAAGAGTTCACACTGTGTCCCTGTTTAATGTAATCAGTAGCCCTTCTTTGTAAATTAAAAATAAATCCCTTTTCCCTGATAATGTTTAAAAAGAAGAGGAAACACGTCCTATCTTTCTAAAAAGTAATTAGTCTTGCAGAATGTTTCTTTCAACATCCTGTCCCTAGAAACAGAAATGAAGGGGAAAGTTGTCATACTACATTGATCCAATTGGTAACAATTTGAAAATAAGTTCCTAGCTAATTGAATTGGCCTCTAGCACCAAATAAATTGACAACTTTGAAATTCTCCTACTAATTTCAAGTATTTTAAATTGTACAGCTCTAAAGAAGTTTTAAAAAGTTAAAAAAAGAATGAAAGATTTTAAAGTATCATTATTTTACATTTTATGTTACATATATGTAAAACTTCAAATATTAATTAAGAAGAGTTACTGAAATATAAATGATACTAACTTTGTAGACCCCAAATTTCTAGAACTCAGAGAGCTTGATACTTCTCACTGTGACTCGAAATGGGATTTTCCACAAGATTGTTCCATGGAAGAATATTTTGGTATGATAACCTTATTGCATAAAAATTACATGGTCAAATAGTTTGGGCACTACTGTACATTCTGTCCACCTGACAGTAAGAAAATTTATTGTTTATGTTTAATATAATTCCCCAAATATGTTTAATTTATATAATGTTGATTGTACATATAATTCTAAGCATTGGTAAACTTTATCAGTCCCTTCTTGGAAAAATTTTTTTCTTAGTGTAAAGGACACAGCTCTTTCTACTTTCCTCTTCCCTCAGTGGCAGATCCTTTTCAGTCTTATTAGCTGGATCATTCGCCTCTTCCTAAACTATCAAGATGTACTCTTCTTCATCTTCATCTGTACTCCATTTACATCCATCTTCAGGTGATCTCAATGAGTTCTACATGTTAAAAATCATATTAGGCCAGGTGTGGTGGCTCATGTCAGTAACCCCAGCACTTCGGGAGACTGAAGTGGATGGATCTCTTGAGGCCAAGAATTCAAGACCAGCCTAGGCAAGGCAACATGGCGAAACCCTGTCTCTACTAAAAATACAAAAATTAGTCAGGTGTGGTGGCACATGCCTATATTCCCAGCTACTCAGGTGGCTGAAGCACGAGAATCGCTTGAACCTGGGAGGCAGAAGCTGCATTGAACCAAGACCATGCCTGAGCAAGACTGTCTAAAAATAATAATTATTATATATGTACATATATATGTACATACATATATAATTATTATGTATATTATATATAATTATATATAATATATATAATATATAATTATATAATGTATATAATTATTATATATAATTGCTATTAATAATTATATATGTACATATGTGTATGTACACATATGTGTATGTACATATATATAATTATTATTATTTTATATATGTATGTACATATATATATATATATATATAAAACCTACTTTATATACACAGTGCCAACAATTCTCCTATACTCAAGACTGGAATGTTTAATAGACATCTCAGTAGTATATGTATACTGACATACTGTTAAACCCCCAAACTCTGCTTCTCCCTCCAATCCCACAGTGTTCAGAATAATATTTTATGTCATCACACTTCATTAAAATGTTAAGATTTTTTAAAAAGAACAAAAATTAGGGGTTCATCTTTGATTCTGTAAAATCTATAATAACTGATATCCAACTAATTAGTAAACAATTTCAGCTCTACAGTCAAAATACTTTCTATATTAGATGATTTTGCTATTATCTTGATTAATCACTACTTGCCTCAACTACTGCTATTAGCATCTAATTTTTTTGTTTGCACATTTATCCTTAATGCAATCTATACTCTATAGAAAAGACAACATAGGTCTTTTACAATATAAATTACACAGTGTCATTGCTATAATCTGAATGTTTATGTCCCCCACAAATTTATATGTTGAAATCCTAACCCCTGATGTGATGGTGTTAGGAGGTGGAGCCTTTTGGGAAATGAATAGGTTCTGAGGGTGCTTGGAGTCCTCATGATTGGGCTTAGCATCCTTATAAAAATAGTGAGAGAGAACTAGCTAGCCTCTTCAGCCATGTGAGATTACAGTGTAAAGATGTCTGTCTGTGAAGGAAGTGGGCCCTTACCAGACACCTATTTTGCTAATGTCTTGTCCTTTCCAAACACCAGAACTGTGAGAATAAATGTGTTTTTTACAAACTAATCAATTTGTGATCTTTTTTAATAACAGTCTTAATGGACTAAAACAGTCAATGTCTTCACTCAACTATTTGAAGAAACTGAAGCATGAACAAAATTTGGCAGAAAATCAGAAGTAGTGAACTCTTAGAAGAATGGAACTACATAAGAATCATATGTATGTGACTTTTTGCCTGAAGGTACTTCCTGTAACGTAGCATAGCTGGAAGTGAAAATTGCAATGCTGAAAAGGTAATTTATGTCTTTATAATCGGAAAAAAATATTTTAAATATAGGACTTAGGTTGCACCATAAGAAGTTAGGGAAAGATGCACAAATAAACCCAAAATAAGTAAAAGAAGACAATAATGAAGGACAGAAATCAGTGAAATAGGAAATGGGCAAATAGTAGAAAATTTTAACAAAGCCAGTAGTTTACCCTTTAAAAAGATCAGTAAAATTGATAAGTCATTAGTAAAACAAATCAAGAAAGAAAGAAAAATCAATATCAATAACCAAGGAATATCAATATCACAATTAAGAGAGGATAACACTACAGATCTTTGCAATCATCAAAAAATAAGAAAGAACGATTTTAAACAACTATAGGATACCACAGTAGTCAATGACTTAAATAAAAGCCATTTTTTAATAAATGCAGGTCATGAAATCTGACACAAGTTGAATTAGAAAATCTAAATAGTTCTGGAGGACATTGTGTTAAATGAAACATGCTAGGCACAGAAAGACAAATACCACATGATGTCACTTATATGTGAAATCTTAAAAAGATGAAATCATAAAAGCATTGAGTAGAAAAATGGTGTTTACCTGTGGCTGGGGAAGTTGGGGTGGTGGTTTGGGGAAATGTTGGTCAAATGATACACAATTTCAGCTAAACAAAAGGAGTAAGTTCAAGAGATCTATTGCAGGGCATGGTGGTGTAGATAATATCAACGTATTTAACTTAATAAAGTTGCTAAGATAATAGATTTTAAGTGACCTTGCTGCAAAAAAGTCAAGTAATGTATGTAAATTAGCTTGATTTAGCCATTCCACAATGCATACCTATTTCAAAACATCATGTTGTATACCACAAATATATAAAATTTTTGTTTGTTAATTAAAAAATAAAAAAGAAAGATAATAAAGGAAGTCCTTAAATAGTTCCCCTTGGCCAAATGTGAGATATTTTGAATATCAAATTAAATAATTATAGTCATACATTGTAACTTGTTGAATAAAATAGAAATTCACAATTTAATACTGATGTAAGTGAATGAAGAAGCAAAATACCTTCCTTAATATCAGGGGAACTGGCCCCCAATATTCCAACAGGTTCTTTCTATTTTCCATAAGTGTCAGCCAGTCTGAGAAATAAAGAGAAAGAGCACAAAGAGAGGAATTTTATAGCTGGACCACCGGGGGTGACATCACATAACGGTAGGACAGTGATGTCCACCTGAGCTGCAAGACCAGCAGGTTTTTATTAAGGATTTCAAAAATTAAAATAAAGTTTTTTTCCCTTAGAAATATGTTTTTATTTTCAAAAAAAAAAAAAAAAAACCATGTAAAATGATTCATCCACTACACAAGTCTTTAAAATTGCTATTCTGAGATTGACTGGATCTATTGCCCTTGAAAAAAATGATGTTTTGTTTAACTATTTTTGGAAGATAACAATTTCCAGCAACACAGATGCTTTTATTTTTATAAGGCAAGACATTTATTTTGAAATCCAGAGCCTTTCAAAGAAAAATACCATAATGAATGTTTTCTGTGAACAGCACCTTATTTTAAAAGTATTCATACGAACCTCTGGACATTTCATGCCTTTAGAGGGGACAATTACAAGATAATGAGCTACGAAATGGCAAGCATTAGTCTCTCTAGTCTTTCAAAGGGAAAATAATTTCCCTTAGGCATCTGATACTGCCCAAGAGCTACTGACTACTCCTAAAGGAGGTCATATTTAGGATTTTTTTTTTTAGAAAAAGCTCATAACTTGGTGATTTCAATATAAAAACATGGCATAGAGTTTCAAGACATAGGAAAGCTAGAGTTGTTTTAAAGTGCACATTTAGTACATTTGCATTTTAAACCTGCAGGAACACACAAACTCTAGCAAAGCAAAAGTAAAATTAGAAACATTATGCAAGCTGGGTCATTAAATGTTCTTACAGGCTAAATAGTTTAATTAAAATTTTATTTTATATATTTTTATTCATTTCTTTTGAATGTATTCTTTAAAACTCTTTTCTCCAAAGGAGTAGCTTTTAATTTATTGTCATTAGTTACCTCTGTTCTCTATTTGTGTGACAGAATTCATAGCTGCAAATTCCATGATTAGATGACTTTAAGCAGATATTAGCACATCAGAATTATTTAGAGTTAATGATATGGATGCATGTTATAAAAGAGCAAAATAATAATTCTTCCGGTTTTTTTGTTTGTTTGTTTTAGATACAGAGTCTCACAATGCTTCCCAGACTGGGATGCAATTGCTATTCACCAGTGCAATCACAGTGCACTAAAGCCTTGAAATTCTGCCTCAGCTTCCCCACTGATGAGATTACAGGGGTGCACCACTGCGCCTGACTCAATATTTCTTTAAACAACATGAATTAGATATAATGAGGAAATTTGTCCTCCCATTGATCTGCAGCCAGTTTTCATTAGCTTATTTATCTGTCTATATAGTTCCCTTTAATCTCTCCTTCACAACTCTGGATACTTCACTCCTAAACCTTAGCACATTTGTGGGGGAAAAAAAGGCAAAAGAGCAACCAAAAAAAAAAAAAAAAACCAGTTAAATTAAGCATTCAATATGACGAAATGATTGATGAAAAATCTCTTTACTAAATCTATTTTAGAATTTCAAATATTCCATTGGGGTTTATATTACAACTAAAAACTCTTAAGGAATAGTACATTTTAGTAATAAAACATTTAGACAAAAATATGTTAAATGTTATCCAAGATCACATAGAAATGTACTAATGAGCACTAATAATTATATTTTTATTAATAAAATATCTTAGATATTAAGCAATATCTAAGATATACTGGTTTTTATTAATAATAAAAATATCTCAGTATATATGATATTGTTTAATATCTCAGATATACTGCATAGTAAAACACAAGTAATAGATGGTCACTGAGGTTTAAACATATTCATCCCTAAAATTTGAATTTTTTTGTATTCTGGTCTTTTCCCTGACAGTATTTACGCTGATCACTTAGACTCTTTAGTTTCTCAGGAGTTTATTTACTTTTTTTTTTTTTAAAGAGACCCAGGCTGGCAAGTGATGTACCTTTCTCAGGCTCCCAAAGTGCTTGGAATACAGGTGTGGGCCACCATGCCTGACCTTCTCTTTTTTTCTGGTCCTCTTTTGTTTTTCTCTTCAGGTTCACAGAGTCAAGTTAATTGCATCACAACATTCTCATCAGTACATCCAAGATGCTAACTGGTTTCATATTATTATCCATCCCCATGTATGCTTCTTTCTCTCTGAGGTGAACACTAAAATAGTTGATATATGCAAAGAAGCACACACAGTTGTTTAAGCTTGTGAATTCTGGGGTCAGACAGACAAGGTTTGAATACTAGCTTCAATTATATCCCAGCTGTGTTCGTGACTATTCATGTTACTTATAGTCTACACCAGTTCTTCTACAAATTTAACAATATCTGTTTCTTAAGTTGTTCTAGAGTTTAAGTTATTACATTTGTAGAAATAAACACATAAATATGTGTATATGTATATAGCAGATATACTTTTTTAGCTGTATAAATTTAAGAGGTGCAAGTGAAGTTTAGATACATGATATATTAAGTAGTGGTGAAGTCTGGGCTTTTAATAGAACCATCATCTGGATAACGCACATTGTACCCACTGAGTAATTTCTGAGTCATCTCTCATCCTCCTCCCACTCTTTCAAGTCTCCAGTGTCTATTATTCTACACTCTACATGTGACAAATACTTTAGCTACAACTGTATGTTCTTATATATGTATTTATTTCCTTAAAATATTTCTATAAAATAATATCTTATGCAGTTTCTTACATTTTTCCTCAAAATTGTATTTTTTAAGATCCATCAGTGTTGCTTTATATAAAAGTAGTTAACTGCTTCTGAGTATCGAATAGTAATTCCATTATGTGGATCCCATATGTTACATTTTCATTCCCAGAGAAATAAACAGAAACAGCTACTTTAAGCATTTATTCATTCATTGTTCCATATTAATCTGTATGAAAGTGGGCAATGTACCTGGGAGTGTTTCTACTGAGTAATAAAACACATAAATATTTCCTTTCAATAGTTCTATTGGATTAGATTTTGGAATGTCTACAGCAATTAATCTCCTCTGAGGAGAGAAAGAGGTGTTTTCCCAGAGCTTTGCCAAATCTTTGCATTAATGGGTGTTTTACCATTCAGAGGTAGGCAATTTAGAATGTATTTGTATACCTGTACATAATTTTATAAAAGAATCCAAGTTTATTTTTTTCCATTTGATAGGCCCTTTACCCAAAATAGTTTACCCAATGATTTGTCATAACAGCTTTATTATGCATGAAATTCTCATAGACATATGACTTTATATGGGAATTGCCTTCCAGTATCTTTGTTCCTGTGTCCTATTCATGTGTCAATAGCTCATTGTTTTTATTCCTGTACCTGTGCCTTTTCATTTTATATATATGTATGTAATATATATGTTAGACTTTTTCATTATATATATAATGAAATATATATATTAGATATCTATAATATATCTATATATACAAATATATATATATTAGACTTTTATTTTAGGACATTTTGGAATAAATATACAAGTATGATGATTAGATTTTGTTTGGGAAAAATATACTGACTTTACACATATATTGGGAGAATTGAGGGTTAAAGGGTTAAGTAATCCAGAAAGTTGTTGTCTCTTGTATTTATTCAGACTTTTATAATATCATCTAATATCTAGCAAATGTCTAAAACTATCTTTCATACTACTTGCTAAGTATAGCCAAGATTCTTTATGGATTTTGTTATTAGTGAAGGGATATCTTATTTTCTTTATTTTAATGAATTATTTGAAACATAGATAGATAATAATAGAATTAAGACTCAGCTACCCACAATTTAACTTTGCTAATTAAACATTTTACCATATTTACTTAGTGTATTATTTTAAGCAATGAAATATTAGTTGGAGTATTTCTTGAGCTCCTCTCCAGTCCCTCTCATCTTTTTTCCTTCTCTTATCAGAGTTAACTATTCTGAATTAATCATTTGTATTTCTTACATATATTTGTCTGCTTTTACTATACACGTATGTAATTTTTTAAAGTTTTAAAACATGAAAGAAATAATATACTGCATTGAAACTTCATTGTTGAATTAAAAATCTGGTTTGATATAGAAAAAAGAAAAGAAAACAATAAACTAATGTGTTCACTCAGAGTTTATTTACCTCATAAGTGATTAACAGCGGGTAAAATTTAGGATTATTTTCTCCTACACTGGGTATTTGCTTTTATTTCATTTAAATATTAAAAATATGTTTCAAAAACTGAAAATTCACACAAATATAATGTCTATATAGTTTTTTTTTGTTTTTGTTTTTTAAATTTTTTTATTTCTTAAGTTGGAAATTGACAAATGATAGCTGTATATTTGACCCTTGAACAATACAGGGCTTAGGGGTTAGGAGCGCCGACCCCTCATGCAGTCGAAAATCTGCATATAACTTTTGACTCCTCAAAAACTTAACTTGCTAATAGCCTACTATTGACGTTCTTTACCAATAATATAAATAATTAACACATATTTTATATGTTAAATGTATTATATACCGTATTCTTACAATAAAGTAAGCTAGAAAAACAAAAATGTTATTAAGAAAATCATAAGGAAGAGAAAATATATGAGTATCCACTAAGTAGAAGTAAACCATCATAAATATCTTCTTCCTCATTATCTTCATGTTTAGGCAGAGGAGGAGGAAGAGGAGGGATTGATTGGTCTTGCTGTGTCAGGAGTGGCAGAGGTGGAAAAACATCCAGATATAAGTGGATTGCCACAGTTCAAACTCATGGTTCAAGGGTAAATTGTAGTTCATTGAATTTCTCTAAGAAGATTATTCTGGGCCGGGCGCGGTGGCTCAAGCCTGTAATCCCAGCACTTTGGGAGGCCAAGGCGGGTAGATCACGAGGTCAGGAGTTTGAGACCAGCATGAACAACATGGTGAAACCCAATCTCTACCAAAAATATAAAAATTAGCCAGGTGTGGTGGCAGGCGCCTATAAGCACAGCTACTCGGGAGGCTGAGGCAGGAGAATAGCTTGAACATGGGAGGCAGAGGTTGCAGTGAGCTGAGATGATCATGCCATTGCACTCCAGCCTAGGTGACAAGAGCAAGACTCCGTCTCAAAAAAAAAAGATTACTGTGAATTCTTTGTCATTTAATATCATTTAATAGATCTCCTTTTTTTAGAGACCATTGTTGTTGAGGCTTTGCTGGTGCTGTTTTGTTTTGTTTTGTTTTGTTTTTTGAAGTGTCATAATGTCCTCGTTCTTTGCAATCCTTGTCTTCTGGTGTTGGTGTCTTTGCATTTGAAGAGACAGCTACCTTTTCTGGGTTTCTGGTGTGTTTGTCAGGGATAAACCTTCACTGTTTAGCTGGTAATTATGGATGGGTCAAGGATAACAACACTGGGGAGCAGAACTTGCTTTGGATTCTCTAAATGGCTGAGCTGTTGCTTTTAGTCTGAGTTGAGGTGGGGCAGCTGGCTGGGCTCCGCGATTATGCTGAGGTGCTGGATGAGCACTGTAATCACCTCTAATTTGGCCAGCCCACACGTTGTATTCCATGGCCATATGGTACTGCTATTTGAGTCCATCAGTTGGACAGGGTTGCAGGAGGGGCCCTGAGGTTAGGTGCAGTTGCTGATTGGAATGGACAGGACCAGTTGCTATGCAAATCAGAAACGTACAGTGGAGGTTTACCTCTCTGCCTTCATAGGGTTTGGGGGTGAGCTTTGAGGCTGAATTGAGTGCTATTTAAATTCTGTGGGAGGGGTGCAAATCTAACCCCTGATTTTTGCCAGGTGCTGTTAACCTCCCAGGAGTTGTGGAACTAGCCCTATTCTTTGCTAAATTTCGCTGTAGTAGTTGTCTCCATTCCTGGGTGAGGCCCCAAGGTACAATCCAAGGTTGGTCCTTCAGGTTGGCCATCTACGGATTCCAGGCAGGTAAAACTTTTTATTAGTTTTGCGAGTGGCCAGCTAAGTTTCATGAGCTCTGATACCATTGGCAGGTATGCAGAGCTACCACCAAGATGTGTGCTAGGTGCTGTGGGCTCTACCGTCTTTGTTTCTCCCTGACCCCGGGTAGTTTATTCACCCTGGAAAGTGTTTAAAAATGCTAGGGGATCTAAATGTCAATCTCTGCTTCCATTTTTTCTCTGTAGAAAGCATGATCCCTGGGGCATCCTTTCTATGTAGTACTGTGCTGACTTGGGGTTGTGGGGGGGCAACACAGTCAAAGACCATTTCTCTTACCATTCCCATGTGGGTTTTATTACATTTTATGAGCCACCTAGATGACTCAGGCTTATTTCCAGTTTGGGAGGCTTTCACCAAGACATTATTCTCTGTGGATAGTTGCTAGTTAAACTTTTTGTGGCAGGTAGTGCAACTGAACTCAGGTTTAGGTGCTCACTGCTCAAAAGCCAAAACTGATTTGGGTGAGGACACAAAGCCAAATCATATCAGGTTATAAAACCTGAAACTAACCCAATAGTCCCATAGACAGCTGTCTTTGGATAAACATAGAAATTGACCCTCTGGTCTTAATCCATTTCCCCATTAGAAAAAATAAAAGAGTGCAGCTCACTGCCAGTGCAGTATTCTCCAGGCACACTTATGGCTTGAAACTCACATTTGTTTTATCTCAGTTCCTTCCCAAAGAAAATATTCCCAGACCTTTCAAAAAGTATCAGAGAACTGAAACTCACCAGATCAAGGCATGCAGATAATGAAATGCCAGGCCCCTCATTCATCATGATTGCTTTCTTACTCTTCCTGAGATCCTGTTTTATCAAACATAGTTACATTTCTCCCTTGCTATATAAACCCCCAACTTTCAGTCCATCCGGGAGATGGATTTGAGACTGAGCTCCCATCTCCACTGGAACACCCGATTAAAGCCTTCTTCCTTGGCATTTGGCAATACTCATTGTGTCAGTCATTAGCTTTCTATACAGTGAGCAGCAGAACCTAGATGAACCCCAGAACCTATATGAACCCCTGGTGTTTTGGTAGCAAGATCATCCTCGTAGCTGGGATTTCTGGGTCTCAGCAGCTGCTGAGAATGCTTTTGTCTCAGGGAATCTCTCTTCTTTCCTCTTCATGGCATCAACTGATTGCAATGCTTAGTCAGTGCAAGGAAAAGCGGTATCTGAGAGTTGATGGTTCCAAGATTGTGTAAGTCAAACTTGTGTACACACCAGGAATCTTCAGTCTCTACCTTTTGGTCTTGTGCCATTTGGACCTAGCATGAGTCATTTGTGATACTGTTTGGTATGAGATAAGGTTTTTGAAGACATCTCTTCAGTCTCCCTTTTTTGGGAATTAGCTTGGGAGTGCTCTATTTTGGTTTCTGTATGTTTGTTGGTTTTTAATTGTTTAAAAGGTGAAACATGAAAGTTCAAAGACATGCCAGATTTTCTGGAACTCCAGCTGGTCACATATTATCCCCATTTTTGTGCACATTTTAAACTGATAGGCAAATTACAGCAAGAAAAATTCAGGGCTCAAATGGTTAACCAGCAACTATAGAGTTAAGCAGAGGCTTCTAAAGCTCCCTATTTCTCTCTTTTCTGTCTACTTTGAATCTGTAGCTATTGAGCTATTAATATTGAGATAAAACTCACTTAATTCAAACTTACTTGGGATATTTTGTTTTTCTTATACAGTTCATCCAGTTCTAGTTAAAATGTAAACATTGAAAACTCTTGAAATTTAAAAAAAAAAAAAGGGTAAGAGTTTTCAAAAATTAAACTGGTGTCTAAAGTGCTTTACCAAAATTTTTGGTCATCAGCTTCATGCAATTACCTATTGAGACAAAGTTTAGCTGTGTGGACAGGCTCTAATTTTTTTTTTTTTTTTTTTTTTTTTTGAGACAGAGTCTCGCTCTGTCACCTAGGCTGGCTTGCAGTGGTGTGATCTCAGCTCACTGCCTGCTCTGTCTCCCGGGTTCATGCCATTCTCCTGTCTCAGCCTCCCAAGTAGCTGGGACTACAGGTGCCCGCCACCACGCCCAGGTAATTTTTTTGTATTTTTAGTAGAGACAGGGTTTCACCATGGTAGCCAGGATGGTCTCAATCTCCTGACCTCATGATCCGCCTGCCTCGGCCTCCCAAAGTGCTGGGATTACAGGTGTGAGCACCGTGCCCAGACCCAATTTTGTTAATGAAAAAATTTTGGATACAGCTATCTTTTATAGGCCAGTGAGTTTATGATACACTCTGATGGTTAGAGGTCTGAGGTAAAAGCTACTGGATCTTGGTTTGTATGTGTGTATAGATATTTATATGTGCTTATGTATATGAATATATGTGTTGTGTCTAACATATACCAAACCGGATTATAAATAAATGAGTATTTATAAATTAAGTCAGTCAAGATGTTTTTCAAGTTCATGTACACTTAGTAACTTTTGGTAAATAAAAAATGGTTTTGAAATCACTAATGTAATAAAAATAGAAATATCTTCCAAATTGTTGGCATTCATTTTTATCTGGATATACCAATTGTGAGAAACACACATTCACCTGACCAAACCCTTGGAGACATGAAGAACAGCAGAAACAAGACTTTTAATGGCAGTCTTGCAAGATTGGCCATCTGGTAGGCAGGCACACCTGGGCCAGTTACAGCAGGTAATTTATGCCCTAGAATGTAATAATTCCCTCCCCCAGTTCCTCACTAGTCAAGTACTATGGGGTTACAATCTTCCGGGATGTTGCCTAAGTTTCATTATCCCCCTTATAAGGTTATACCCCAGTCGCCCTTCCCCACTTAAGTTTTGATTTCCCAATAACAAAACTTTCTTCCCTTTTATGGGCTGACCACTCCTCTACATTATGTTTGCTTATTGACCTTCTAGGTGCGCAAGCTGCGTGGTTTGTTACATCCACAGGCTGGCTGCACGTACTTAGATTTATCATGCCTTGAAAATGGACTATTTAAAGTGTTTTCTCACACCAGTTACTTTATATCTACCTTTGCTAAATATTTCAGGTTCAATAAAAACAGCTGAGGCTTCTGAATTATTGGCAAAATGCCCTTGTGTTTAAGGTTCTTATTCAGATGAACACCTGATGTTCACAAGCTTTATAAATGAATAAGAGAGAAATAACTTTAAGTGACAACTAGTTTTGTCTAATATCTCCATTTTTTGTAAGTCATCTAGATAAACTGTTAACAATAAAAAAATTAAGTGCATAAAAATAGGATAAATGCTTCCAGGTAAACTTTTTATGTAATTTTAAAATCTTAAAATTATTTTGCATGCTTATTGAATATTTGTGTCATTTCTAACTAAGAAAGAGTTATAATGTAGGAAAATGTATTTCTAAAATTGTGGAGTGGTTTCATCTATAAAATGTTCACATCTGATGGACAGTTCAGGATTTCTTGCTTCCTAGGTTTTCACTAAAATTTAAGGTTACTAAGAATAAGAATTCTAATTAATATATAATTCTTATATAATTCTATAAGTTGTGTTCTTGAGAAAAATAATTTTATATAATGTAGAAGTTATTCAAAAGTTAAAAAAGTAAAAAGAAAATAGGAAGTAAAAGAGATGTGAGAAGAGTTATGAATATGAAAATATTTTTGGTAAGTAAGATTGTTTAAAAATATTAATTTTATCTAAAAAAGATCTTGTGTGGTAAATTTTTGTCTTAAAGTAAAATGACTGGTTATTTTTAAAAAGGTGTAATGTAAGACAAGTAAGAAAGTAAAAAATGTTATAAATGGGCTGCGTAAGTGGTTATAAGGTACAAGAAACAGCATTTATAAAAGGAATGTTGTAAATAATTAAATAAGTTGGTTATAATTAAAAAGGAAACCATTATAAGAGTCTTTCTAAAGGTTAGCCCCTTACATCAAAACAAGGGTTACTTAAGGTATTGCTTTGCTTTCAGGGAAATTACAAGAGGTTTTGATTTTTGATTTTTAACTAATTTATTTTAAAAACTTCCCAGATTCATATCTCAGAGGCTCAACATTTGTTGTGTCTTGTTGCTTTCAGCTTTCCCCCCCCCTTGAGAGGGTTTGAGATGACAACTCTCTCCTTCAATTTTTTCATCACTCCTGAAATTTTTTTCCTCTAGTTCCAACTGTTATTGTGGCCTAATACTAAAATGTTTTATCTTAAAGGTCTAAAAAAGCAATGTTTACCTCCAGTATAACTTTATCTGTACTCTTGATTTTTCTTGATAAGTCTAAATTTTTCAATGTAATCAGGAACTTCTCATGCTGTTACTAAGGGTCATGTATTCCCCTGCTATACTCATAACCTTGAACAGACTCTTCCTGTGTCTGATTACATTTGTATGCTCTTTTCAACAGGTTTGACTTTTGGGTTACCTAAATGGGCTTCCCATAAGGAGAAGCAATTACACTGCAGAAAGTTGTCTTTGCCTTTTTGGTACTTGGCTTAAAAAACAAAGATTTTACATTTTATTAATAGCAAAGTAATTTCTATATTATATTCATAGGTTTTTGATTCTTTAGGAAAACTAAAATTTAAAAGGGTTAAGGTATTTATTTTCATATAACTTTGTATATTGCTTTTAAAGTCTTTTAATTATCAATCTTGGTTAAATAAACAAATATTTTTTGTTTTGGTGAAATGTTTTGAGCCTTTTAACATCTTTAATAAATATTCTAGAAATCAAAATCCTAAGTGTCTGACCTAAACTTATTGCTGGGGACTTAACAAAGCTATAAAAATGAATGACTACAAGATTGTAGAATCTTTTTGTAACTCTTAAATCAGGTCATAAACTCCAATATTACCACCTCAAGCTCCTTGAAAAGGTCCTAGGTGCTATTAACTAATCCTTGTGCTGTTAAGTTACAAGGTTTTGATCCCTGGATATACAAATCCATGAACTGCTGCTAAATCTTAAATGTTGATGCAAGTATCTGACACCAAACTTAAGTTAACCAAAGGCTGGACTTTAGACCTGGGAGAAGGTGACAATTAAAATATTTAACTGCTTTCATGAAATATGTGGACAGGCCCTAATACAAAGACACTAAGACTCATTTAATAATTTTGCTTCTAGATCCTTGATGCTAAATGTATTAGTCCATTCTCATGCTGCTACTAAAGATATACTCAAAACTAGATAATTTGTAAAGGAAAGAGGTTTAATTGACTCACAGTTCAGCATGGCTGGAGAGTCCTCAGGAAACACAATCATGGCAGAAGAGGGAGCAAAGATGTTCTTCTTCACATGGTGGAAGGAAGGAGAAGTGCAATGCAAAGGGGGAAAAGCCCCTTATAAAATCATCAGATCATGTGATAACTCACTATTATGAGAACAGCATGAGGGTAAGAACCCTCATGATTAAGTTGCCTCCCACCACCTCCCTCCCATGACACATGGGGATTATGGGAACTACAATTTAAGATGAGATTTGGGTGGAGACACAGCCAATCTATATTGCTAAATAATTTGAAGGTTTAACTACCTGTGAGCTTCCTTTTCTGTCATTATCAAGACTTGAAAACAGTTTATGACCTTTTTGTTTAAAACATTGCTAATTCTCTATATTTTGTTTTCCAAAGTCAAGAAAACTTTTTTTTGTTTGTTTGTTTTTTGTTTTATTTTTTTCATTTTGAGCTATTTACAGCTTACAGAAATTGGGTACTACAATCACAAAAAATATCTCTCTGCCTAATACCTCCAAAATTTGAAAACTGTGCAAGCCTACTGAGTCAATATGTTTTGGCTTGCCTATGCACTGCTATTAAAGCTATATAATGTCAAGCACCCTCCCTCTAAGCCCAAGGACTATTGTAGAAGAGGTGGATGCATGAGAGTATAAGAGTGAATTTTGAGGGACAAAATTTGTTCAGACCCTTGAAATCAAAGATGGGTATACCGATGCTTAAACAGCAGCTCGATATGTAGAACTTATAAATTATTCAATTTTGTCACCTTGCATTTTTGCTTTTAGTTTTTAACTCTTATGTTGCCTAAAAGGTTTTAAGAGCTAATGAGTGCCTGCCCTCCTACATTCCTGCCTGGTCTGGAATGATTAATTGGCTATAAGTCTTCTGGCTCGAAGTTCTTTGCCATAGGAGTCCCACTGAGGGACATGATGGACCCAGGACAGGTAGCCGCACCACTCTGGCAATGATATGGGACAAAATAAAAGCTTGGCCATTGATGTTGTCTCTGGCCTATCTTGCCCAAAAAAGGAGAAATATAAACAACAACAACAACAAAAATCATAAGTCCTCCACTGACTGAGCAGACCAAGGAGCCAAAGAGGACACCCCAACCCCCAACTCCAAAAAAAAAAAAAAAATTAAAAACCCAGTTCCCAGCCATGATGGTATAAAAGGTCAGTCATGTCTCATTATACTTCCTCCCTTTTATGGTTTAGACACAACAGCTGACCAGCATTAAAGTTAAAATACAGATCATAAAACTGACAAAACATTCTTTGTGGTAATAAGATACCAAATTATAAATATAACCTAAGTCCATGTCAGGCAAGGGCCAAGTCATGCAC
This sequence comes from Trachypithecus francoisi, assembly GCF_009764315.1. Lineage (NCBI taxonomy): Eukaryota > Metazoa > Chordata > Mammalia > Primates > Cercopithecidae > Trachypithecus > Trachypithecus francoisi. The sequence goes on along the minus strand of NW_022681458.1, from coordinate 53,852,854 downwards.
CTCTACACTTAAAGAATAAACTACGTTCTAACTGCCATATGGTTTTTGTTTTTCTCCAGCAGCTAAACAAGCACTGGCCTCGAGGTAAACAATATTAAAATGATTTGCACTTCCACCAGATGCTAACAGACCTCCCATGCTCCCTGCCCATGTTGGACTAACATAACTATAACTTTGAATGGACAAGAGACTGATTTCAGTAACTTTCCCAAGATAAGAATACCACTGACCATGGACTGGTTCTGACTAGTTTACAGAGATTGTGTATTTGTGTGCCTTTGTGTCCTGAAAAAACCTTTTGATGTATAGGACCTAGTTGTAATACTTTAAATTTTAGGTCTCCACTCCAAGGTGAACGTAATTCATATGTTACATGTATGTTTGTTCAGTATGCATGTGTCAGAATCACCTTCACAAATATTCATAACTTATCCTATAACCTGTTGAATATGTATGTTTAACCAACATGTCATTATATCCATACAGCAGCCCAGGTACAATTAACAGTGGGAAGCAAATTTACTGACTTTCATATTGATATGGGGACCATATATTCTCTAGTTAACTCCTGTCTATCCTCTGTTTCAAAGAAGACTAATATTTCAAAATACTAGACCACTGCTAGTATTTTGGTATTTCCTATCAAATGGTTACAGAAATGTAACCATTTGTTTACAGAAATGTCAGGCGAAATTGTGACTTTCCCCTTCCTACAACCTTTTGATTGTCATCTTGGAGACCACAATCTAAGACAAAAAAAAGTATTGTCAAAATATGTCCAAAAACCCATTTGACTTGAGAGAAGGTGTTGTCAGTTGCCCTGTTATAAATGTAAATGGCTTCCTGAAACAGGCACAAATTGAGTCTTTTAAACATATTTTATAGTAGGCCATTTCAGGTTTCTGCCATGGTGGGAAAACCAACTGATACTTAAAAAAAAAAAAAAAAAAGCCAAATTTGTTAAGACTCCAGGCACTATACTAACTCGTGTTTATAAATTTACTTCTAATGGGAACACTCACCTCAGAAATGGCCCTATATTCTTTCCAACTTTGCATTGGGTCCTCCTAAAGACCCAAAAATAAAACAAAAAACAAACAAACAAAACAGAGACCTGAACATTGCATGCTACTGGGTCACGTAGTCTCATTCCAAAGTCCCCAATCAACGCCCCCATCCAGCAGGAAGTAACTAGACTAGAGTAGATGCCCCTTTTCCATAGAAATGGAATAAGAAATTGACAGTGGAGAATTTGTAACTGAGGCAGTGACTCCCTTCTTAAAAGTAACTAGTCATTCTTTCACAATGCTTTACTGTGTACTTGCTTAAGAACTCCAAGAACTAACTTTGACATAAAATCAAGGCTGTGAAATGCCCACCTCTGGAAAAAAGCTGAGCATTTAATGTTCAATCCTGCTGCAATCTAGCTGATGCCTGCCAGGAAACCAAATGGCCCGTTACTCAAGATAATCATTGGAACAGGACATGCTAACCTGTACTTAGCTAACTTCTGCACAGTTTCCCAAGCCCCTACATTTTAAAACTCCTTTGGCCAGTCAGAAAAAAAGAGAGATGGTCTTTACAATGCAAGTTCACCATCTCCTTAAGTTGTTAGCTCCAGAATAAACCTGCTTTTCCTCACATCAACCCTTGTTTCTGGAGTTTTGCCTTCTAAGTGAAGAGGAGCTGAGCCTCAGTTTGGTTATAGTAGTGCAGTCTATGACCTCCTATTCCCTCATCCTGCTGACATCACTTCACATTATTTCCTGAAATTTGTATTCTTAAGAGTGATATGGACAAGGTTTAGTCAGATGTGAGAAGGCTGTTATTTCTTTTAGACCATGGATTTTTAGGAGACTTAGAAAGTGTGCAAAGCCATGAAGTGCAAATGCATAGCAAAAGGCAATGGAAATTTGTACTCTGGTCTTCATCTAAGTATTTCTGTAGACAAGCATTGTAAACCATGGGCTATTGTAAACATTCTAAATCAGTGACAATTTACTCCATAGCACTTATGTGAAAAATAAAATGATTAAATAGATTGCTTCGTAATACTTTAATAAAAAGTTTCACGTTTTGATTTTTGTGTGTGTGTGTTTTTTGTTTGTTTGTTTTTAGACACAGTCTCACTCTGTCACCCAGGCTAGAATGCAGTGGCACTATTTCGGCTCCCTGCAACCTCCGCCTCCCAGGTTCAAGCAACTCCCCCACCTCAGCTTCCCGAATAACTGGAATTACAGATGCACACCACCACACCTGGCTAATTTTTTGTATTTTTAGTACAGATGGGGTCTCACCATTTTGGCCAGGCTGGTCTCAATCTCCTGACCTCAAGTGATCCACCAGCCTTGGCCTCCCAAAGTGCTGGGATTACAGGCATGAACCACTGCGCCTAGCCACATGTTTTGATTTTATATTTATTTTCAATTTGTCATATCATTCTGCCTGCATACAATTTTCCCTACTTTGTTAGATGTCTTATTTTCCTTCAAATACTTTGTTATCTGGTGTACTGTCTTGAATTTGGTAGAGACCCAATTGATGCTTTTGTTTATTAACTAGATCCCCAAAGAGCCAGAAATCAAGATGTTTGATTTTTTAATGCTTTTTTCAGTTTATATAAATATTTCTTTTGTTTGTTTTTCTTTGTCAGGATTGTCTTTTTGTTTTGTCTTTTTTCTTCTTTTGTTTTTACTTTGTAAAATTCTATTGCTTTTTTCTTTCCTTTCTTTTATAGGTTTCTAAAGAAAACACAAACTGGCAGTCTGCATATCTTATTTAAGCCACTTTATTTTTCAATTAGCATTTGAAATTTTTATATCCTTTTGAGTAAGAAACATGACTTTTAACCAAAATATTTTGCTAGGAATGTGTGTGTGTGTGTTAACTGAACAAGAAAAGAGAATGTTAACATTTGCAGAAGCCCTCAGAGAAGAATCCTATGGCTCAGAAATTATTCTTGCTTGCAGTTTAATATTTCTATTAGAGATAGAAATGTACCTCTAAGATCATAATTTTTAAGCAAGGAGTGAGTATGATTAGAAGTGACTATTTAATCAGCCTTAAGTGTGTTTTATTAATCTTGTGAAATTTAGTGTCATTGGTATTAAAATAATCATTTTAACGTTTAGCCTAGAAAGATAAATTATCTCCCACTTGTTTTTACCAAAGCCTTTGTGGTGAAGAGAAAGAAAAAAAAAAAAAAAAGAATGTTTCCTAATATATTGAAACTTTAATCCTAGGTTATTAGAGACTTACAATTAATTTAAGGTTAAAGGCACTTAGAGGTCACATGATCTCCTTCCCAATTAGTCTAAGAACAGGTGTATGAAGGGTCACTGCAACTAAAAACTACTAATCTGCTAGTTATTACAACTTTCTACTGTATAGCAGGATGTGAAGTAATACTTAATTTTGGCTATTTTCTTGTTAATTACCAAATTCATTTTTGCCTGGGGGACAAATAGTTTTTAAAAGATTCTTACTTTGGAAAATTTGAGATTGTTCTTTGGCTCCTTAAATGGAATTAATATTTAAAACATTGATGGCTATTTAAACAACAACAATTTAGACTTTTTGCTTTTGCATATTTACATTATATATACATGAATATGTATATATGTACATACACATATAAAATATACACACACGATGTTTAGTTAGACAGATTATTATTCATGTTCCCCAAATAATAACTTTTTTTTCCAAAAATTTGATCTGCTTATTCTTAACAAAAGGATGTTGAAATCTCCACAAATAGTTGGCGTATTTGCCAGCTTCTCTTTGAATAACTTGTGAAATTCTTTCTCTATTTACTTCAAAATAATGCTGTTTAACACCTTACAATTCTAATCATTATATTTTCTTGAATGATTCATTTTTATTAATTTTTAATAATACTCTGTCCACTAAGCATATTAATTTCTAATTTCTACATTTTTGGTAGTGATATTATTGCATTTGGTTTTTTCAAAATATAATCGGTCAAGTATATCTGTCTCTCTCCTTTTATTTGCAGCCTTTTCTATATTTTTTGTATCTCTTGCAATCATTTCATGTATGTTCAGATGGTAAGATAGTCCTAAAGTCTCTGTATTTCAATAGGTGTTAACCCACAGTCCTTATGATTACTGAATTCTGCTATATTGACTGCCTTTATTGCATTCTAATTTGGTTTTATTTTCCTAAGCTTTGTTGAATTGATCCAGCTTTTAATTAGTATTATTTCTCTTTCCCTATCCTCTACTTTCTGAAATAAAATATTCTAGCTGCTATTACCTTACATATAATTTAGAAATTATGCATAATTTTAATTGATATTATCATAGATTCTATCTCAACTTGTTTTCTTTCTTTTTTTTTTTTTTTTTTTTTTGAGACAGAGTTTCACTCTTGTCACCCAGGCCGGAGTGCAGTGGTGCAATCTTGGCTCACTGCAACCTCCGCCTCCTGGGTTCAAGTGATTCTCCGCTTCAGCTTCCCAAGTAGCTGGGATTACAAGTGCCCACCAGCATGCCCCACTAATTTTTGTATTTTTAGTAGAGATGGGCTTTCACCATTTCGGCCAGGCTGCTCTCAAATTCCTGAGCTCAGGTTATCTGCCCTCCTTGGCCTCCCAAAGTGCTGGGATTACAAGCGTGAACCACCACGCCCAGCCTCCCCATTTTTTCTTATATTTAGTTTATATTATATTAACTTTGGTAGAGCAAGCTATATGTTTTTCAGAAATAATTTGTCCCTAATAGATTGAGCTCTTGCATATCCAAAATAAATTTTATTTTGTCCTCATAACTGAATGCTCATTTGATTAGCTACAAAATTCTCAATTTAACATCACTTTTCCCTCAGCACTTTGGAGGCTTTGCTTGATTGCCTTTAAATATTTTTTTGCTCAAGCTGAAGTTTGATGTCTCTTTGATTTGTTTTTTTTTTTTTTGGCATGCGACATACTTTGTTCTTTGAAAATATTAACAATTCTATCTTACCTATGCAGTTCTTAAATGTCACTAACATATACCTGAGTTTGAATCTGTTTTTATTCACTTTGTTCAGGTCTCAGCTGTTCATTTCAAACTTTAGACTCATTCATTTGATTGTTTGATTATTTATTTCACTTACTTGTCCCTGTTCTTTTGGTTGGAGACTGGAACTCCTGCAAGAAGGCTATTATTATTCTGGATAATTATAGTTATAAAGATAAGAAAGAATGATATATTTTGGAAAATAATCACATTAAAAAATACACTCAATAGCCTTAATATATTGAAAACATATACTATATATGTGTAACTGTGTTGAAAATAGAGTAGACACAGTTGAACGTAGTAAGCTAGAAGACCGAGAAAGGAAAATAACATCCAGAATAACAGTAGCCACCTTGCAGGGGTTCCATGCTGTGTATGCATATATACATGTTGTCATATATATAAAGAGAGTGTATGTATGTATGTGTGCATGTGTGTGTGTATATTTATATATTTTCTATATTTAAATTAAATATTAAATAAAATATATAGTATATATTCATATTTTTATATACACACAAATACATTATATATAATTTATACATATTATATATCTCTATATAAATATATATACACACACACATGCACACCCACATAATCCTACATACACTTTTTAAATTAATTTATTTCTGTGGTTTCTGGGAAATTCTTCTTTCTCAGTCTTCTAGTTTACTATCTTCAGTTGTGTCTATTCTGTTTTCAATATAGGTATATATACATAATAATATATGTTTTCACATATATTAAGAATATTGAGGTTTCAAAATTATATATTTTTCAAAATACATTATTCTTTCTTATCTTTACAACTGTAATTATTATATTAAATTAGTTTATCCATAATTAACTGTTTTCTAATGATTTACTTTTGTTAATTTTGTTGCCTATATTTTGAGGTCTGAATTGAACACAAATATCTAGTGACTCTCATCTGTGTTTATATTGCTTGTAGAGGTGTCAGAAAGTGTATTTTCTCAGGCCAAGTAAGAATTCTTCTCGCCTTGTTGGGGAAAACCAATCTTAATTTTAGGAGTCTTGCCTTGGGCTTTTCAACCCACAAAAATCTGTGGCTGTGGAGTATGGGGCTGTGTGGAATAAGAGGAACTTATGATATAGGGGTATTAGCTGCCCTGCTGTCCAGGACAGTCCCTGTACCAACTCTGAATATCTCTTGGATGCAATCTTTCTACACTTGATCTTAGCCAAAAGGCCGAGAAGTGATAGGATGGAATTTTTCTATGCACAGAGTTGAAAGCACAGCTTTCTCCTGGATGTAGTTGGAAAAACCAATATTTTCTTTTCTTTTCTTCATCTTCTTCTTTACTCTTTGCTGAAATGTTGAGTTGACAAGTCTCTAATCTGCTTCTTTTTCTGTTTGAGTATCCAGGATAACCACTGTGATTGGGCACATAATCCAACTCTTTAGGAATTCATGTTTGAGGTTTAGTAAAGGACAAAATTTTATGATGCCAATCATTTAGTATAGATGGATGGTGGGAAAGATCTCCTGAAACAATTTTTCTGGGGGCAACCCTTGTATTACAGAAATCACTGCTCCATATTTTAATGTTTTTTGGTTTTGTTTTTGAGACAGAGTCTTGCTCTGTCGCCCAGGCTGGAGTGCAGTGGCGCTATCTCAGCTCACTGCAACCTCCACCTCCCGGGTTCAAGTGATTCTTCTGCCTCAGCCTTCTGAGTAGATGGGACTACAGGCATGTGCCACCACACTCAGCTAACTGTTTTGTATTTTTAGTAGAGACAGGGTTTCACCATATTGGCCAGGTTGGTCTTGAATTCCTGACCTCGTGATCCTCCCCAGCCTCCCAAAGTGCTGGGATTACAGGTATGAGCCACCACGCACGGCCCTTCACTCGGTTTTGTCGAATTTTTTTTCCATCTAACCTTTATGGTGAGAATGCTTTCTGGCCTTTATCCTTTGTCTGTTTTGGGCTAAAGTTTTTCTCTTTTCTGGTCTTTGTGTGAGTGCAATTCTACAGTCTGTCCTAAAGATTATAATTCCCAGTCAGTTGGATTCAAATTTCCCCAAAGCAGTAGTTCCTTACACAGCACTTTGGCCTGTCCTCTCAAAACCTGACTTCAAAAGATAGGTACTTTTGTTTTTGAAGATCCCCAATCATTAGAAATTATCATAAAAAGAATAGTGATTCTTGGATACTAAAAGACTAGGACAGAGTTCTACTGATAACTTTCATTTTATCTCTCCACCTTTTCATTTAGAAGTATTCTCTTTGATCCTTAACAAGTATAGATGCTTTGAAGGGTCTTGCCTTTTCTACATAGATCAGAGGAAAGCACTTCAACTCTAGAGAAGCTGCAATGAAAGGTTAGCCTTTCTTTACTTTTTAATGTTATATTTAGAAGAGGCCACCTTTTGTGAGAAAATGTGCAATGAAAATTAAGTAGCATCACAAAATGAAGAATAAAACACTACTCCCTTCTGAGCTCATACATATTTGAAACCAGATGGCTGCCCAAATTCATAATTTCTAGCAATCCATTTACATAAGAATTTATGTGATTTTGAGGCTAATTCCTCTCTTAAGGAAATGGGAAGACCAAAGTCTAAATAACTTATTCTTTGAAAATATTAATTAAACAAAACAAAAGTTAAAGCCTATGATACAGACATACCTTGTTTTATTGTGCTTCTCTTTATTGTGCATCATAGATACTGCTTTAAAAAAATGCCAATTGGAGGTTTGTGGCAACCTTGCATTAAGCAAATCTATCAGCACCGTTTTTTTCCAACAGCATGTGCTCATTCTGAGCCTTAGATTTTGAGACCTTATATTCTCTGTTAGCCAGAAAATTAAGAAGAACCCTACTGCCCTCCTGAGAGATTTCCTCAGTTGGAACACAAGGGAAACTGTCATCTACATATTATAAAACTTTAACCTGATGATAAAGGAGCTCAGAGACATCTTTTGACAACACCTGCCCAAACAGGTGGGGGCTGTCTCAGAATCCCTGGGGTAACACCATCCAGGTGAGCTGGGTGGTCTTATTGGAGAGATCTTCAAATGCAAACAAATACTGGGAGTCGGGGTATAATGGTATGTAGAAAAAGGCATCCTTAAGTCCAGGACTGTGAACCATTTAGTTCCCCCAGGTATTTAAGGTATAGTGAACGGGATCCACTGGATGAATTGGAACCACAGCCTCATTAGTGAGGCAGAGGACCTGGACCAGTCTTCATTCCCTGTTGTTTCTGTAATACCCCAATATAGGAGTATTCCAAGGGTTGTTGCGGGGTTTGAGGAGGCCCTGCATCCTCAAGTTATCAATGATAGCTTCTAGCCCTTTCCTAACTTCTGTTTGTAGTGGATATTGTCTCTAGCTAGGGAAGGAGGTAGGATCCTTAAGGTGGATCTGGACCAGTGTGGCGGTTGTGGCTCAGCCAATTTTCCCTTTCGTTGCCCAAACCTCTGGGTTAATATCGGTCTCCACAGAAAGAGGCAAACAGTCTGTCCTGGAACCATCTAGGAAGGTAGTTCCCATACCAGCCACAATATCCCTAGCTAGCTGAGGAGCTGGGCTTTCAGGCATGATTTAAAAGGTGGGAGTAAACAAGACATCTCCCCAATTACAACTAAGTGTTTGGAAAAATATCAGTTTAAAGACTTTATGGAGACACCCCTCATGGTCCTGCTAAGAGAGGAGTGGGGGTGGATTTCAGAGGAGAACTGAAAGGCCCACTCTAGTGTCCACAAGGAGGTCCACCTTCCTCCATTCAACTTCCCGAATCACCCAGGGCTCCTGGAGGGTAATGGCAGTCTGAACCACTGGAGCTGTGGAGAGGGGCCCCATGACCCAACAGTCCTGCTGGACCATTTGGAAAACTGGCTGTGGACCTAGTGATCTGCATCTCCAGGGAGAGTCCACCCTCCAGTGGTCCACATCAGAAATTGGACACGGTCGAGGTGGCTTCCTCATGTTGCTTGGGCAGTCCTTCCTAAAATGCCGTGGCTTGCCATATTTGTAGCAGTTAACAGGTGCATCACAGGGATTCTGGGGTTTGTGAGTCTGCAAGGTTACCATTAGACCCTCTGCCTTTTTATTGTCTCTCCTCTCTCAGGATTCTTCCCAATCCCTATTGTAAAAGACTGAGGTGGCCACTTTCAGCACGTTCTCTAAAGTACTCTCTGGCCCCATGCCCTGTTTCTGCAGCTTCCTACTGATATCAGGGGTTGCCTGAATAATAAATGTATCCTTTAGGATTAGTTGTCCCTTGACTGAATCAGGAGATAGAGAGGTATGCTGTACTAATGCTTCTGTTAGCCTTTCCAGGAAGGCAGTGGAATTCTAATCTAATCCATGGTCTATCAAAGACAGTTTGGAGTAATTGGGAGGCTTAGTTCCAGTGCTTCAAAAGCCCTCCAATAAACACACCTGAAAGTGCTTCATTTTTCATTCTCTCATTTCATCATTGGGGTCCCATTTAGGGTCCTCCAGTGATACTTCTTTTCTTCCAGTTGGATAAGGCTCATTCTCTTCCCTGGCACTATATGAGATACAAAGCTCATCTCCAAAATTCTCTGCCACTTGTAGGGCGGCCTGCTTTTCAGCAGCAGCCAGGGTTTGGTTCAAAAATAACATAACATCCTTCCAGGAGAGTTCAAATACTTGGGTTAAGTTCTGGAAAGCCTCTGTATATCTGTCAGAGTCGTCTGCAAACTTGCAAAAGATCCCCCTTGATTTGCCTTAAGTCCTACAGAGAAAACGGAAACTGAACCTTAATAGAGCTATATTCACCAGGCATCTGTTGTAGGGGCAGGAGTGAGACTGGAACCTGCCTAAAGTGAAGATTTCTAGGATGGGACAAGCTTGAGACAGAACCTGGATATAGAAGATGGGGTGGACCAGAAGGGGCAGGACTGGAGGGGTTGACTCCCCCACTGAAGGTACCTCCAGGGTTTGCTTCCCTAGTCCCTGGGATTGCTCTTTGCCGCCTCTCCTGAGATGGTTGCTAGGACTAAATCAATTCTATAACATTGGCAAAAGTCTGGATTACCCTGCAAGGCAAAGAAAGCCTGCCAAGTATGGAACCTCGGACCATTTGCTCTCATGTTTACAGAAAAGGTCCAGCTGCAGGATGGTATTAAAATTAATGCTTCCTTCCCGAGGCCAAGATTTTCCTTCCTGCAGGACATAATCCGGCCATGCCTTTGAGCAAAGGAATATGATGCACTTTTTCTCCAGAGTCTGAGGGTCAGAGAAGTTCCAGTAATTCAGGATGCACTCAAGAGGAGTAAAGGCTGAAAATGATTGGTTACCAATCTGGAAGAGAGGGGGAAAGGCATCCCTTAGTTCTTCTCTCTTCCAGTGAAAACCGGAGTTTGTGACACCGAGAAAAAAAAAAGTCCCCCTTTTTCTTCTCTCCTTTTCTTCCCAAGTCCTGGCATCCCCGAGAGGCTCCACTCACGTAGCAGGGAGGCCTAGTGGGAAGGGATATTCTCACTTACCTCTGCTGCCCTATCCTCACACTGTTGGTAACCTGTGGGTTCCCTAGTCCTCGTCTATGCCATGGATGTGAGCAAGTTCTCCACTCATGAAGTGGGATGATCTAATTGGCAGGGACAGTCATGCTCACCTGCATTGTGCCTTGGTCTTCCACTGTAACTACCTTTGGGTGCCTCAGATCTAGTTTTCTGTTTTAGGGCTTCAAACCAAAGCTTGGAATCAAATCTGGGACAAAAAGGTGCCTCAGGAGGGTGTATGGAACCAGTAAATTAGTCCTAGGTTGCCCTCACAAAATTGAAGTCAGCAACCAGCAGGGCAGCTTCTCCATTGCTTCCCTATCATAAGCAGAATGCTAACGTGAAGCTGTGGAACCAGGTTCTCAAGCAAGGGAGAAAAAGGGAGTCTCAGGGATTGGGGACCTGGCCTAATAAGATGCCTCCCAAAAGGAAAAAGAAAATCAATCTTTGCATGGAAAAAAATCTCTGTATTTGCAGGATTATGCTGGCTCCTGCCATGGTGGAAAAAAACAAAAAACAAAACAAAACAAAAAAACTTAAATTCAGGGGACAGAAGGCTGCCTGGGGGAAGTAGCCTCTTGCCGTATGCTAATAAATTTCTTCCACAGAGGAAAGAAAGCTTTCAATCATTACATCCTTCTTGCTTCTAAGAATAGATAGAAACCACACTGTTCTGGATTACACTCTTGATGACTATACTATCTCTCTGGTTTGCAACAACACCCTTAACATTGTATATTTATAAAAAGATATGAGCCATGACAGCCACAAAAGAAAGATAATGTGACAGGAAAGAATGGAAGTCCTAGCGCTCACATCCTAATGGGCTGTTGGAGGCTGGAGCTGGTCTTGGGGCCTTCAGGCAACACCAAGGTGTGGCCTCAGCTAGATGCCATCAGTTGCCCCAGGATCTTTCTCCAATCTGACGCTGTGGCTAAACATCCATGAAGGGAAACTGGATTGGAACAAAGCCAACATTCCCAACACCTGAGAGTGATGGGGGATTGACAGTGTCCTCTCCAGCAAGCCTGTCCTCCGTGTCTTAAGTCCAGCAGCCACGCCAGTCAGTGTTACCTGACCAACAGAGGCCGGTGTTTTTCTTTCATTCTGGCTATTGTGGAGTTTTGGGACTCTGAAAAAAAGGACAGAAAGCAGTAAGTCCACTTTTATTCAGCCTTCTGCAGATCCCAGATGAGGCTCCAGAAATGTCACAGGATCCTTCAGGTGTCACTTTGCCTGCCAGAAACCTTTGTGACTGGTGGCACCTCTGCTTGAGTTTCATTCACACCCACTGGGCTCATTCCACCCATTTGGCTCAGCAGGCTGTGCTTGGTTCATGCTACTGACTTGGATCCTATGCCCGCCGAAGGCAAGCCAGGCATGGAGTGATGAAGGGTGTGTGAGCAAGTGAGAGTGTGGTCCAGCCACTGTGCTCAGCCAAGTGAACTGGCTGCTGTGGTGGGCTGGACAGCTCCAGGTGCCATCACAGGCGCCGGCTCCATGCGAGGCTGTGGCTGGACCAGGCATACCATAAACAGCTTCCACTGCAGGTGCTGGAGTCTGGATGAGGAACATGACATTACCTAAGAACTCAGAGGTGTCAGCAACTGCAGAGATCCAAGGGGTGGGGGTTGCATGCTACAACTCTCTTGATCCTGTTGCCAGCAGCTCAGCAAGTGGGGGTGGGGTGGCATGTTTCAGCTCATTCGGTCCTACCGCCTTGCTCCAGCTTACAGCTCCCAGGCTGGCCTGGCTCCACTGCCACTTCCCATCACATGGGGCAGCCACTTGATGCCAGCGGAGGGCAGGAGGGCTATTGTGTTACAGCTCTGGCTCAGGAAATCCTGAGGTCTAGGCCCTCAGAAAGGTTGCCACTCTTCACTCCCGCCATCTGGCAAACAGGAGCGTGTCACGGTTCACAGCTTGGCAAGCCAGCCCAAAACAGGTTACAGCCCTTTCTGTGCCTGCTGCTCAGTGGGCCCTGACTTCTTGTCCCATATCTGGGAAGAATGAGGTTACATGGACAACTGGAGAGTGAGCAAGATGGGGAAGAGTTTTATTGAGCAACAAAACAGCTCTTAGTAGGGAGGAGACCCCAAGTGGGTGGTTGCTACTTGCAGGTGCGGAGTCCTGATGTGTACCTGAGTCCCGGGTGTTTATGGACTCAGAATGAAGGAAATGCATCCTGATTGATCAATGGGAGGTCCTGGAAAAAGCACCATTTAATTGTCTGAAAGGCAAAAATCTCACTCTGCGTGGTAGATTCCACCTGGAACAGACAGCTTGGTTTGCAGGCTTCAGGTTCTTGGCTTGAAGGCTCGGTTTCACCAGGGACCCTCCCCAATCTACCTAGGAATTTGTCTGCCTCCTGCCACTATCATATGTGTATGTATACCCACATGCACATATGCACCCACATTTCACCTCAGAACTAAATTAAAAGTTTATAACATATGGCATTTGTAAATATAAAATAATTTAAACTGAAAAATGAATCACCCTGATCAAAGTAATAATAGGTAAGAAATTACCTGAAATTATTTCATCAACCATTTAAAAATATTTGTAGTTATGAGGACATTATGGCCACAGGTACAGTAAATGATTAAGATAACTCTTAATATAAGACCAGGCTGTTTGAATGGCACAGCATATTTTTCTAAAACAGACTTAATTAAACCTGAATGAGTGCCATGTTCTTTAACCTAAACTAAAATTCATTTTTGGAATAATTATCAAGACATAACAGCTGGTATGAGAATCTGCTAAGCCACAAAACCTCATCTCAACATGACCAATTACTTGTCTTTAGTGTCACTAAGGATCAGGTGTTCAGATTCCCCACTGACTAAAGAGGTGCCTTTAAAATTGTAAACATGTCTGAGGAATATAATTTGATGAACTGAAACTAAAGGAAATGGAAACCCTAACTCGACCAAAATGAAGGGAATAAAATTGTCTTAATAATTCCTTTGAGAAACAGTTGGCCTAAGCACTACAGAAACATATTCACAATTTCTTGAATTTCCTTGAAAGCCTAATATATAAACTAATGATAAATATCAGATCTTCATTAGCTGATATCTAAATCAGTTAACTACCTACTATATATGAGTAAAAGTAATTGGCATTAATATATTATTTGAAAAGTATTCATTGAGCCCATTATATGCTCAGGGTTGAGGGAGACAAAAACAGTACTGCACACAGCACATACCATGGTTTCTGCCCTCAGTCAACTAGAAGTCAAATAAGAAAAGAAAACATTTCTGAAACAGAAAATGCCATTCTTATTTTAAAAAGGCAAACAACACTTACCAACAATTAAAGATTCAAAGTTGGCAATTAGGCTGCAAAACAGGCAACCTCATATAATCATTTAAAAAACAGAAATATGTTAAAAGAGTTAGAAATAACTCATTGTTTTTGACCCACTAATTCCATTTCTAGGGACTTATTTCAAGGAAATTATCAGATGTGGTTCAAAGATTTATGCTGTGAGAGATTTTGTATAGTTTTAATAGTTTTGTATATAATAATTTAAAACTGAAGCATTCCAAATGTCAAAAAATAGGTTGGTTAAATAAATACAGGGTAATATTAAGATGAGATATTATACAACCATTAAAATTGTGTTTGAATATGAACCTTTTCTCAGTAATCTGGAATGGCCTCCTTCCTTCCCTGCACCCCCTAACAAAGACTGCTACTAACTATACAAATATCTTAGAAAACAACTAAAGTTTCTATAGCATCCACTTCCACTACTGAATTATTTAAACTTAGCATCAAAGGGCTTTACTCATATTTTGTACTTCTGATTTATTTTACCAAAATTGATGCTAGTATCCCAGAAAAAAATCAGAAGAGATCTCCCCAATTTCTTCACATCTGCCATGGTAGTTATGATATTTTGTTTAGGGTGAGGTCTTTACAGGTTATGGCAAGGTTTTTATGTTCCAAAACTTTAATATAATTGCCTACATATTTATCAAGCTAGCTTTAATAATACATATCACTTTAATCTACTTATATGTTCTGAGTATAATTCCTTGGGACACTACCAGTGCCATACTGGTATACTGACAACAATTTATATAACATCTGGATATCACAGCTTATGTGATATATATGTCGCTGTGCAAAATGTCTATTAGTCGACATATGCAGCTAGTTGTGTTTTCTATTCCAAGACTTAGATAGGCCTAAATAAATCAGATCCGGCCATGGTCTACCACAATTGAAACAGTAAAGGAATGAATAGGAAGGGCTGTGAGTGCACTGAACAGGCAGAAGGGATCTATATCACTAAATAAAGGGCCAAGAATCAAAAGTCATCTTCTCCTAGCTCTGAGAGGAAGATGGAGAACTCATGTTTACTCATCTTTTAATGGAATATATTCATTAAAAGTAATATGTTAAAAAACTAAAGTAAATTTTTGTTGGGTACTATCCATATATAGAAGAGGGTGTGTTTGTGTGTGTGTGTGTGTGTGTGTGTGTGTGTGTATGGTATAAAGACAGACATAGAGACAGATATAAGAAAATGAGATTTAAATGAACTGTAACACAACCATTTTATTGTTAAAAGCTAGAAGGAAAGAAAGACCTCCACTTATGCACAAGAAACCAACATGGCTGGAAAAACTCATAAGAGAACAATACAGTGGAAACTGTGGCAAAGGTTTGTTAGTAAAGCATGAGCATATTTAAATAATCAATGACTTGGTCTGTGAAAAGTACAATGTTTTTCACAGGTAAGTGTGACATCTGGCAAGTTATGTCTCCTGCAGCTTGCACCTGCCTGCCTGGCATGACTGTCACACCAGCAGTGGCTGATGCCACCAGGCTACCAGCACTGTTATCAGCAGAAGCAGGTGGTCTGCGTGCACCTTTTTTTCCTTAGAACTTCCAGAGATTTGGGCCTTGGCAGCCACGTAAAAGAAAATCAAACAGAATGCTCTCTTATACTTTATTTGGGGGCCTGATTGAACTTCCTCTGGAGTTTTTCTCTACTTCACAATAGAGGATAGTGTTGTGGGAATGGTTGTGGTTATTGTACTGGGCACAGTAGCCATCATTCAGGCATTGACTTAGGGAAGCTAACCTGAGACTTCACTAGAGATCATACGGCTACAAGGTGATATCGCTAGTGCTAATGCCAGTGAGGCTGGAGTTCCTATTTAATCCAGCAAAATCTGAAGTCTCTAATGATAATCTTGTGAATACATGTATGCGTGTCTTAGCATTCTTGGAATATAAAAAGCCATAGAGGACCATAAAAAAAAAAAAAGATGGAACAGCCTGCTGAAATCACAAACGAAAATCTGACATTTGTAATCTGGGATGATTGCCTTTATTATACTCTTAGGTATCCTATGCTGGCCACATGCAAATTGTGTACATGGCTATCTTTCCCATTAGACAGTGATTCCTTGAGGGGGGTTATTAAGTTTTATTCATATTTGTACTTCTGGTGTGTGAACACATTATATTTATTAATGCTTCTTTCTTCAAAGGATAGATTTTCCATGAGGCCCAGAACTGAAGTGCTTTCAGGAGCCAGGTAGATAATATGCATGTATGAAAAGTTCTGTTGTATGAAAAAGTGGAATGGAATGGTGAGAACTAGTGCCAACTTAGAGAGGGTATGCCATATCTATTATTATGTAATAAACCACTCCAAAATTTAATGGAATAAATAACTACTTCAATAAATGATGATTCTGTGGATTGTCAGCTTGTTTTGGGCTCAGCTGGGTGGTTCTTCCATTGGTATGCTCTGAGTTTATGCGTGCAGCTTCAGTTGCCTGGCAGGTAATTGAAGGCTGATTGTTTTGGGATGGCCTCACAAACATGACCAATGTTCGTTCATAATGGATGTTTGCCACTTGAGCAGTCAGACATGTGTGTAAGGCCATCCACAAACAATCAGCCTCAGTCACCTGCCAGAAAATGGTTCCTTAGATACTCAGCTAATCTCAACTTCTTCAAATGACAGCTGGTTTCCAAAAGCAGCAATAATGATCAAAGATGTGTCAAACATCTCCTTCACTTATTTTGCTAGTATTCCATTTGCTAAAGCAAGTAGACTCAAACTCTTATGGAAGAAACTGCAAATTTTGAGATAATTTTTTCATTCTCCCACAAAAGAAACTAAAGTGTTTTTAATGTTTTAGAAATAAAACCACTCTTATATCCAAAAATAACAAAGTCCCACAAGAGTGATCACATTCAGCTTCTGGCACTGGCTCAATACTTCTTCTCAAAGTGATGATAATTTTTTGAAGAATCATTCAAGTAAAATTTTTTCTCCATGTCCAACTTAAATATCTCTTGCTATACAGTGAATTGTGAATGTCTCATTTTTCATGGCCTTTTAGTGTTTCAGTAATTAAGTCCCTTTAGATGGCACTTTACATGCGCTTATCTTACTGTGAATTCCTTTTATGGGGGATATTAGAAAAGTGTTCTCTTCACAGTGTCATGTGCTCACTGGTTATAGAAAATGTGACTCCTGGACTCCTACCCACAGTTATTCTCCAATGTCTTATGTCTGCCTTGTAAAAATGCACAAGCAAAATTATTATAATTTATCTTAATTACTGTTAATAATTTACAGTTTTTCCATCCAAGAAAAACACTTGCTCAGTCACAAGCAGATGTAAACCTGGTAAAATGAATGACAGATCAAATAATTAGGTATCTTTCTGTATCTCTCTCTTCTCACTCTCTTTATATATGTGTATGTAAATACAACGTATCTTAAATATTAACAAGTATTAAATATTTGTGTATAATATAAATATGAACATATATTATATATTATATTAACATATATACATATACATATATAATCTGTTTGCAATTTCAAGGAATGATACAAATATTTCTATATGATTTAACATGTTCTATTATTTCTCATTTTAATGGACTATTATAATAATGTCATTTTATACCATTGTTACAAAACTCTCTTGTCATTTCAAAACTTGCATCAAAGAGACAGGGCTGCAAAAGACAAAGAATAGATTCAATAATATATATTTTCTTTTAAAAAGATATATTTTTACTTATTGAATATAGTTCTACATAGTATAGTATTTCCATGTAAGATTTAATTAAAATGGAGACCATAGGGATGTTAAATAGATTATCACAATGAAAGTTTGACCAACTTTTCAAGTTTTTGGCCCGTGCAGTACAGCATGTGTTTCTTAACATTCGAGACATGTAGTCCCCTGGAGAAAACACCTGTGAATTTCCCACAATCTAAAAATCCCAGTTTTTGAAACACTGCAGGATATCATTATCACAAGAACAAAACATGCAACAAATAAAAAGTCATATTGCACAATGGAACATTAGATAATTGCTCTCTTTTTGAAAAGGACCCATGAAAAACAAGTTTAAAGAACAACCCAAGGATCGAAAAATGTAGCATTAATATCTTTAAGTCTCCAGGTAACTGACGTAAGAGAGGCTACAAATTTTAGGAATACTTTGTGCTGCCTTAAGTGGCATTCAGGGCTAATTCAACTAAACAGAAACAGTCCTTGACTGTGCTATGCCCCTGAGGAAAGCTGCTTATTACACTGTAAAATGTTAAGGACCAAGATGGTAATTGTAGAGTAAGCTACATTCTCCTGGCATGGTTAATTCTGATGATACAATATACTTATTTCACACCAAAACCTAAGGTCAACTTTCTAACTCATTTTTTAAAAAAAGTTAAAACATGAAGAAAAGATTTAAGTACTATCATGTAAAAACAAAAACTTGTGAAAAAGACCACTATAATTGTGATATAATGAAAACTGACTTTCATAGCGCTTCTGTCCTTGCACTAAATTTACATTTTCTTTTGTCATCATGGCTCTGTTTTTCTTTATTTTCCATATACATGTTTATCCATGTATTCATATTTTCTCTTTGTGTTTTTCTGGATACCCTAAGCATAGCATTTTTAGTATCATTGTCTTCAATAATTCACAAATCATCTTTAAAAGTTAAGAGACTTTCTAACTCAAATACAAAGGTTTAATTAATAGAATGTGTGTGTGATTGTGTTTGTGTTTGGTTTTGTGGTGTGCTTTCCCTATGTCTCTGTACATAGGGAATACTGTACATGCTTCACAGTGAGAGAATTTTTAGAGATACTATTTGGTATGCTCCTTGCCAAACAAAGCCAATGCATGTTGTCTACAAAATCCTCCTTACAAAATATCTCCTATAGTTACACTTTGGAAAAACAGGCAATCAAATAATACTTACATGCTGTGTGTTGCCCATAAAACTTCCCACGTTACTCAAAAGTTTCTGCTATATAATTGATTAAATCTTTCATTTTCAAATAGTATCCACCTGAGCTACCAGTGTAAATGTATTTTTACTCACAACCAGGAAGGCCTTGCTTAGATGTTGCTATTAAAGGGTTTTAGATCCACTGCATATTGATAACACACACACCAAAGACACAGATAAACTCAATTTCTCAGAAAACTTTGAAAACTCCTTTTAGTTCCCTCCTTTATCTCCTTCTTTGGAAGAGATATTTGAGAAAGGGATGGGTGTCCTCAGAGAAGCAGGCCATTAAAGGATACACTGCTAACTGGATAACAGGCAGACAATGAAAATGGCATGTGCAAGTTCGGACCAAGGCAAAACTGAGGGTATCCAAACTTACTTTGTAGCATAATGATAGGGTTTGCTGCTCCGGAGTCCAGAAGAAATGACTTTCCCTCAACAAAACACTAGCTGTTGAACCCCAAGCAATTTGTTTAAATTATGTTAAACATACATTCCCTCGTCCATAATGGATGAACATAGTCCACCTAATTGTTCTTGGAAGGATTTAGTTCTGGTATATGGTAATTGTCCATAAGGGTAAGATATAAGAGGATAAGAACAAAATAGTAAAATATAAGTATTCACAATCTCTCCCCTTCCCATACCTTCAAAGGTGTGTGTGTGTGTGTGTGTGTGTGTGTGAGAGAGAGAGAGAGAGAGAGAGAGAGAGAGAGAAAGAGAGAGAGATTTTGATCCCTTTTTATGCTGATTAGGAAGAAAGGAGAGAAAGAACAGTACATAGCTAAGAAGAGGAATGTTGATTTATGTAAGAAAAACAAGGAGCTGTCCAAGAAAAAAAACCAGAATAGGAACTATAGTGAAGGTGAGAGGAGCTGAGTGAAAGAAAGGTATAGACAGTGGATCTGTAATCTACTGTGGAAGTTTCTAGGAAGTTGTCTCAGGATGGGTTCCACAAAAACCTGACCTTGAGAATGAAATTAGTGCACCATAGGGTTATTCAGGAGTGCTCTGGGGGTCAATACCTAGGGACAGGGCACAGGGAAAATTTGAGTTGCAAAAGAGTTGCAACAGAGGGCTCAGCCAACCCTCTTGGGAATTCTGAGACTGGAATGAGCCATCTGAGTTGTCCTGAGTTGGGGTGATAAGGCCAGGCCTTTCTAGTACTAGTTGAGCAGTAATTGGATGCTGGATACCCTGGGAAGGGAACATGACCTTAGACAGGATCCTTGCTTAAACCAAGGCCATCCCAGATGTGGACTGTTCTCTCAGTGCTTCGTTGCCAGCATCCCTAGCAGCTGTTCAGAGTCCTCTACAGAAGCAAGGCAGTGAGAGAATATTTAAGTCAATAAGAATATTAAAGAGAAAGGCAAATATCTAGAAATAGAGGGAAACTTCAGTAAAGTTCATAATCCACCCCCTCTCCCTGCCAACCCTCCAAAGATTATACTGAGGATTTAGGTTTCTTTTTATGGCTTAAAAAAAATCACTGCCACTTTATTCATGACCTATTGAATAAGCACCATGACTGGATTCTCAAATGTTTTTGACCATCCTCTACCCAGAGTCTATGAATCCTTGATTTCAGTGTAAACACATCAGTATACAGTTACATATGTTGTGTGTGTGTTGTATGTAGCCACACTTTAATTAACTTTATTTTAATATCTCATTACCTCTAAGTAAATTTTTTATATTTAACACACATCCAAAGGCCTATCTAAATTTTGAAATCATATCCGAAACAAAGCTATAGAGAGGCAACTATGAAGAGAAGTTTAGGACGGAGACTCTAGATCTAAATTTCCTGTGTCACAGTCACAGATGTATTACATCACTGACTGACAGCATGACTTTCAGAAAATTTCTTTTTTTGCCTTTATTTTGTTATCAGTAATACGGAGTAAGCAGTACTACTTGTTTCACAGAGTTGTAATAGAAATTAAGTAAGTGAATATATTTAGACACATGGCTAAAGTGCTATTGAAGTATTTGTTACTATTACTCTTGCCCTACAAAAGACCTGAGTTTGTACACAGTTGTTGCGTTGCTTGCTGAAACTTCAGCTCCTTCTCACAAGTTGCAAAATCAGTCTCTGATACCACTTTTCTCAGCTGGTAACTTAACAAATGACAAAGTGAATCTATGCCTTATTTTTTCCAAATCTGCAAATAGCTACTAAGTTAATTGGATTGATTTTTAACTTTTTCTTCGACTTCCATTTGTTAATTTATCACAACCTAACTTGCATAGGGTAAATTCCCTAATGATACACATGACTCTCCTTCCCAAAACTTTTCAGTGGTTGTCAGGCTGCTATAGAATGAAACCCAAGCTGCTCTATTTTAATATTCAAAGTCTTTCCAAATCATTTCTTGATCTAGATTTTTAACCTCATGTGTTCGCTTTCTACTTTCACTTAGCTTACACATTAGAGCCAAAGAGGCTACTACTTCTTCTAGTGTACCATTTCCTTGCTGCTCTTCTTTTGCTTTTCTCTTCGCAATCTTTTTCTCATATGTTTTCGGGCCCAAATTCTGTCTATTCTTTTTTTTCTTTTTTTTTTGAGACGGAGTCTCACTCTGTTGCCCAGGCTGGAGAGCAGAGGCACCACCTCGGCTCACCACAAGCTCCGCCTCCCGGGTTCACGCCATTCTCCCACCTCAGCCTCCCAGGTAGCTGGGACTACAGGCGCCCGCCACCACGCCTGGCTAATTTTTTTGTATTTTTAGTAGAGACGGGGTTTCACCATGTTAGCCAGGATGGTCTCGATCTCCTGACCTTGTGATCCGCCCACCTCGGCCTCCAAAAGTGCTAGGATTACAGGTGTGAGCCACTGCGCCGGGCCAATTTTGTCTATTCTTAATAATCCAGTTCAAATAACTGGATTTGGATCCTTTAATCCTTCCAATTTTCTGACAGCCAAAGCTCATCTTGCTCACCTCTAAAATCAGCAAATGAAACAAAACATTTTAATGGCAGATATTATCTTCTATCTGGTATTGTGATCATAAGCATGTCACAGTTTATTTACTGAATTCGGAAGGTTCCTAAGGGTATCTCTCTTTAGTACAATGCCTTCATAAGTCAGGTGGCTAATAAAATCTTTTGAATAATTAAGTGGAGAGTAAGGAAGTACAAAACTGCAGAAAAGACATAGGGTTTCCTTTGCCCTTCTTGCTTCCCTCATCAGTCTACTACCTCTCAAATGTTTGACTTATCATTCTGCTTGAAACTCAGGTTTGCTTTGTTCTCCCAAGTAGCCATGCTCTCCCCACTTGCTCAAGTCCAACCAAAACCTGTATTCTCTAATATCCAATGTACCATACTATCTTTTTAAAATAAATATCTCTGAGGTGTCAATATGGGCAACAGAAAAGCTTAGTGTTCCAGGATGGTTAATTTTAGCTGTCAACTATAGTTGGCCACAGGATATGCATACATTTGGTTAAGCATTATTTTGAGTGTGTCTGTGAGGGTGTTTCTCGACAAGATGAACATTTGAATCAGTAGACTGAGTAAAGCAGTTTGAGCTAAGATGGGGGGTGGGCCTCATCCAATCAGTTGAAGCCCTGAATGGGAAAGAAAACTGACCTTTTGAGAATAAGAGGGAACTCCTCCTCCCTAAACGCTTTAAACTGGGGATCAACCTTTTCCTGCCCTTGGACTTGAACTGAAACATCCGCTCCTCTTGGGTGTTGAGCCTGCCAGTTTTTGGACTGGAACCATGCTAGCAGCTCCCCTGGCTCTCAGGCCTTCAATGTGTAGGCGCAAACTATACAATGACTCTCCTGGGTCTCCAACTTGCTGACTGCAGATCTTGGGACTTGACTGCAGATCTTGGGATTCCATAATCATGAAAGCCAATTCCTTGTAATAAATCTTCATCTTGATTTGAGATCTCCTATTGGTTCTACTTCTCTGAAGAACCCTAATACATGCTGCAGGAAATTATTTGTATTCAAAGATCAGCATAAAATTCTAATTGCCCTTCTGATTAGGGGAGGAAAATGTATTTTATTTTACATTTAAATTTTGTCCTTAAAAAATTTTTTGTCCTGCTCATGCATCGATTTCTTCACATTCATGTTTTAGTATCTTTGAAATTTTATTCACAATAAAAACAAAATAGCTCCATGGAGGCAGCATTTGTTGGCAATGAGTGTGAACAACACGGAATAGTAATTCTGAGCCTATATAGAAATAAATATGTATGTGCATGTGTGTAGGTATGTGTGGTGTGTGTGTGTATGTGTGTATGTTTGTACATATATTTAGAGAGAGAGAGAATATATAATACAGGTACAGGTGCACATATAAACAGTCTTTTCTTTATCATGAGTGCTGAACTGCCATGGCCTTATTGTGTTTGTTTGTTTTCAAGTGTACTTACTTCCTGATTCCGTATATGTCTCCCTTGCTCCCTCTCTTTCTCTCTCTTTGTTACCCCTGAGTCTATTACTTTAATAGCCCTTCAGTTTTAACCCAGTTAATTAATGATGAGTATCAGTTTCCCAGGTGATGTGATTCTAATACCTCTTGAGTGAAGTTCTAAATGTGTCTTCTTTCACAATATATGTTCTCAAGAGTATCATGAACTTTACCATGGAATCATCAATTTTTCTAGTGTCTTTTGAGGAATTCAATTTACTGAACAACATGTTTGCATAATTATCATGTGTTGCCCAAGAGAAATTCTATCAAGTCTCTTATGTGGAAAATGGGGATAATATAAAAGTAATATTACTATACAAGGAAGGAAAAAACAAGCAAGAGCAAAAAATTAATTTCAATAGTAAATTAATTTGGTATAATTTTTTTCTACTCATTATCAGTCTTTGCAAATTAGTCATTCTAATTATCTAAACTGAAATAAAAATAACATCACCAATTTGCTAAGCTACAGAAAGATACAGAAAATCTGACAGCATGTTAAGAGGAAAGAAACAAAAACTGAATTATTACCTTTTAATATTAAAAGTTAAATAAATGAACTTTTCAAATTGTATTTTATTTACTGATGAGAATACTGACATATTCACTATGATTTTATAGTGCTTTCCATAAAGTGTCATATGTTTTATCTCATTTGGTCCTCAAAATACTCCTGTGGGATAATTTTATTGTCTCCATTTTACAATGAGAAAACCAGGGTTCTAAGAAGTTAATGATTTGAGATCACAGAGTAATTCTCAGAGAAATTTCATGTTTAAATTTCTTTAAAAGATCATTAGCTACTCAAACGTAAGACAAATTACAGGTATGCAAGAGGAATGTCTGCTTAGATTAAATGGAGAATAAGGTATTCACTTGGAAAGGGATTTAACTCTTTTGAACACCATGTATGAGGTAGTAGGCTGATTGTTTCCTATTTGTATGTTATGATTGAAGAGGGAACATATAACTTTGGTAATGGCATTACCACTTTCAGTTCCTTTTTCCTTTCAGAAATATTAATTTTGAGGATTAAAAGAAATAATTATTAAATTAGCTATAATGTTACTACTTTGACGAAATAGACCTATTAACTCTCTGCTTTTTCCTAGTTCATTCTAGCAATTGTAGTGAGCGGAATAATACCCTCCCCCCCAGAAAAATTAATGTCCATTTAAAACTTCATATGTGACCTATTTTGGAAATACGGTCTGTGAAGGTTTTATTAAGGTAAGAATCTTGATGAAATCATATTGAATCAGGTTGGGCCATAAATCCAATGAGAATATCCTTATAAGACACAGGAAATGATAAAGAGACACAAAGGAGAGAAAGGCATGGGAAACTGAGGGAAAGATTGGAGTTATGCTGCCACAAGCCAAGAAAGCCTGGAGCCACAAGAAGCTGGAAAAGACTAGCAAGTGAGGTAGGAAGCCACACTGGACTCCAGAGATGGAGCTTGGACACTGAACCAGATTGAGTAGTAGCTAAAATAGGGTCAGCACAGAAGCAGCTTTCAATCAGAAGAGCCCACCAGTGTGCTATGTCAATTTACTGTTGCCATGAAAACACCTGGAAGTTACTACCCTGCCCCTTTCCATGGCAATGACCCAATGATACTATCCCTTGCCTAGAAATTTCTGCATGAACCACCCCTGAATCTGCATGCAATTAACAGTGGGTATAGGCTGGGCGCAGTGGCTCATACCTATAATCCCAGAACTTTTGGAGGCCAAGGCAGGCAGATCACTTGAGGTCAGAAGTTTGAGACCAGCCTGGCCTACATGGTGAAACCTCTACTAAAATATAAAAACAAAAAAATACAAAATATTAAAAATGCAAAAATTAGCCAAGCATGGTGGCGCATGCCTGTAATCCCAGCTACTTGGGAGGCTGAGGCAGGAGAATGGTTTGAACCTGGGAGGTGGAGGTTGCAGTGAGCCAAGATCACACCACTGCACACCAGCCGGAGTGAAAGAGAGAGACTCTGTCTTAAAAAAAAAAAAAAAAAGAGTTGGGGAGGTGTATAAATATATGACCACAAAACTGTCCTGAGCTGCTACTCTCTGCCTATGAGGTAGCCCTGTTCTGCAGAAGCAGTCATGGAGCTCTAACATCTCCAGAGCTGTAACACTGCTTCTTCAGTAAATCTGTTTTCTTCTACCTCTGGCTTGCCCTTGAATTCTTTCCTGGGCAAAATCAAGAATCCTTACAGAGTTAAGCTCCGATTTGGGGCTCTCCTGCCCTGCACTACAAGCATTCTCCCTTTGAACATTCAGAAGATGTGGTCACACTGACACCTTGATTTTAGATTGCTGGCCTCCAGACCTGTGAGAAAGTAAATGTCTGTTGTTTTAAACCACTGAGTTTGTAGTAATTTGTATGGCAGCCCTAGAAACATAATATACCAATTAACAGGATGTAAAAATTACCAGTGGGGTACAATGTTCACTATTTGGATAATGGGTACACTAGAAGCCCACCCTCCACCAGTAGGCGACATACCTATGTAACAAACATGCACATTGACCTCCCGAATCTCAAACAAAATAAAATGTTTACAAAAGCAAAGAAACAACAAAGTTTCATTAGTAACATTACTTTCAGAGTATCCTTAGCTCTGATAGCAATAATGTTTACAGAAAGAAAGGCAAATAAATGTCAAATATATCTCTGCATAAAAAATACTGAAAATTTAGCTCTCACCTATTAATATGAAGGATTGATGTGACAACAAAAACAATAAATCATTATCAAATTTATCAAAGCTTTTTCCTTCAAAGATATAAACTCTATTTTGTAATTATATTAAATTTAAATACATGCAATAGTAATACAGCACCAATGTGCTAAAGAGCTCCTTTAACATGGCATAATAATTAGAGCCTGAATTTAAATCGACCTTCAATATTTTATCACTGAGTCCCCTTTGGGCAAGCTACTTCATCTCTCACGAAGCTACAATTACCCCTCTTTATAACTTATGTGACCAGGTGATCCCAATTAGTAGGTGGGAAAATCTGGATTTGAATAAGCAAAATAAATTGTACATCATATTTATTTAACAAACTGCTATTTCTCTTTGATTTTGCAAATATCTCTCTAGTTGTATGATATATTAACAATTTAAAAGATTAACAAGTGGAATTGAAATGGATGTACACTGTCACCATTCAAATAAATAGTAATCGTTTTTACAGTGCTAGCCAATGAAATGACTTAGGAGAAAGAAAATAGGAGGAGGTAAAACATTATCTTTTCCAGACAACATGGTTGTTTGATTGCAATATCATGTGTAAATAAGTGCAAAGTGTTAAAAATGAAGCAAAGAATAAGAACATTTGTAAAAGGCGAAAGATTTATACGATTTGAAGAGAAACCAGAGTATAGAATAAGAACATTTGTAGCAGCTGACACCACCTTTGCAAAATTGACAATAAGAGAAATCTGATGTAGATGACTCCATCTTGCTTCTAACATCTAAGCTATCCTTGGTCATTCCTGGGCATAGGCCAAGCTACTGTGGGAAGAATTTAGTTTATAATTTAACATTAAAGCAAGGATGGTAATAGTCCTCCCCAAAACTAAACTGACTTTCTAAAACTAATGCAGTTATTACATAAATCAGTTTCCCCAAAGGCTTAGAAGTTAGGGCTTTTCAAGGATTATTTGGTGGACGGGGGCTAGGGAATGGAGAATGTTGATTGATTGCAGATGAAATCATAGGGGTATGAAAAATGATCCTTGTACCCCAAGTCAGCCTCCAAGTGGGGGCCACAGGACCAGCTGAGTCACAAGTTGCAGGTCAAGGTTATCAGAAATGCTAAAGTATGAAAACACATTTCAAGAGGCCAATCACAGCTTATATAATAGGGATGTTTTAGCCATAGGTATATTGGGGAAGTTATGAATCTTGTGACCTCCATAACAACAGCCGATTATCATTTTACTATGCCTACATCTCAGCAGAATTCAGGCTCCTCTCATAACCCAACCATGTGGACTTTCATAATGACTGATCAAATTCACAAATAACAATATTAACCTTAAATGTAAATTGGCTAAATGCCCCAATTAAAAGGCACAGACTGGCAAATTGAATAAAGAGTCAAGACCCATCAGTGTGCTGTATTCAGGAGACCCATCTTACATGCAAAGACACATATGGGCTCAAAATAAAGGGATGGAGGAAGATTTACCAAGCAAATGGAAAGCAAAAAAAAAAAAAAAAAAAAAACAACAACAACAACAACAACAAAAAAACAGAGGTTGCAATCCTAGTCTCTGATAAAACAGAATTTAAACCAACAAAAATCAAAAAAGACAAAGAAGGGCATTACATAATGGTAAAGGGATCAATGCAACAAGAAGAGCTAACTATCCTAAATATATATGCACCCAACACAGGAGCACCCAGATTCATAAAGCAAGTTCTTAGAGACCTACAAAGAGACTTAGACCCCCACACAATAATAGTGAGAGACTTTAAAACCCCACTATCAATATTAGACAGATCAATGAGACAGAAAAGTAACAAGAATATTCAGGACTTGAACTCAGCTTGGAACAAGGAGACCTAATAGACATCTACAGAACTCTCCACCCCAAATCAACAGAATATATATTCTTCTCTGCACCACATAGCATTCATTCTAAAATCAACCACATAATTGGAAGTAAAACACCCCTCAACAAATCCAAAGAAGAGAAATCATAACAAACAGCCTCTCACATAACAGAACAATCAAACTAGAACTCAGCATTAAGAAACTCACTCAAAACTACACAACTACATGGAAACTGAACAACCTGCTCCTGAATGACTACTGGATAAATAACAAAATTAAGGTAGAAATAAATAAGTTCTTTGAAACCAATGAGAACAAAGACACAATGTGACAGAATCTCTGGGACACAGCTAAAGCAGTGTTTAGAGGGAAATTTATAGCACTAAATGCCCACAGGAGAAAGCAGGAAAGATCCAAAATTGACACCCTGACATTACAATTTAAAGAACTAGAGAAGCAAGAGCAAACACATTCAAAAGCTAGCAGAAGTCAAGAAATAACTAAGATCAGAGCAGAACTGAAGGCGATAGAGACATGAAAACACCTTCAAAAAAATCAGTGAATCCAGGAGTTGGTTTTTTTAAATATTAACAAAATAGATAGACCTATAGTCAGACTAATAAAGATGAAAATAGAGAAGAATCAAACAGACACAATAAACAATGATAAAGGGGAGATCACCACTGATCACACAGAAATACAAACTACAATCAGAGAACACTATAAACACCTCTGCACAAATAAACTAGAAAATCTAGAAGAAATGGATAAATTCCTGGACACATACACCCTCCCAAGACTAAACCAGGAAAAAATCAAATCCCTGAAGAGACCAATAACAAGTTCTGAAATTCAGGCAGTCATAATAGCCTACCTACCAAAAAAAGCCCGGGAGTAGATGGATTCACCACCAAATTCTACCAGAGTTACAAAGAGGAGGTGGTACCATTCCTTCTGAAACTATTCCAAACAACAGAAAAAGAGAGACTCCTCCCTAACTCATTTTATGAGGCCAGCATCATCCTCATACCAAAACCTGGCAGAGATACACAGAAAAAAGAAAATTTCAGGCCAATATCCCTGATGAACAGCAATGCAAAAATCCTCAGTAAAATACTGGCAAACCAAATCCAGCAACACATTAAAAAGCTTATCCACCATGATTACAAGGTCAGGAGTTCGAGACCAGTCTTACCAACATGATGAAACCCGTCTCTACAAAAAGCATACAAAAATATGGGAGGCTGAGGCAGGAGAATGGTGTGAACCCAGGAGGCGGAGCTTGCAGTGAGCTGAGATCGTGCCACTGCACTCCAACCTGACCTACAGAGCGAGACTCCATCTCAAAAAAACCAAAAATTAGCCGGTGTGGTGGCATGCACCTGTAATCCTAGTCACTCAGGAGGCTGATGCAGGAGAATTGCTTGAACCTGGGAGGCGGAGGTTGCAGTGAGCCAAGATCATATTACTGCATGCCAGCCTGGACAACAGAGGGAGACTCCATCTCAGGAAAAAAAAAAAAAAAAAAACGCTTACCCACCACAATCAAGTCAGCTTCATCCTTGGGATGCAAGGCTGGTTCAACATATGCAAATCAATAAACATAATCCATTACATAAACAGAATGACAAAAAACTTATTATCTCAATAGATGCAGAAAAGGCCTCTGATAAAATTCAAAACCCCTTTATGTTAAAAACACTCAATAAACTAGGTACTGATGGAACATATCTCAAAATAATAAGAGCTATTTATGACAAACCCACAGCCAATATCATACTGAAACGGCAAAAGCTGGAAGCATTCCCTTTGAAAACTGGCACAAGGATGCCCTCTCTCACCACTCCCATTCAACATAGTATTGGAAGTTCTTGCCAGGGCAATCAGGCAAGAGAAAGAAATAAAGGGTATTCAAATAGGAAGTGAGGAAGTCAAATGATCTCTGTTTGCAGATGACATGAATGTATATTTAGAAAACCCCATTGTCTCAGCCCAAAATCTCCTTAAGCTGATAAACAACTTCAGCAAAGTCTCAGGATACAAAATCAATGTGCAAAAATCACAAGCATTCCTATACACCAATAATAGACAAACAGCCAAATCATGAGCAAACTCCCATTCACAATTGCTACAAAGAGAATAAAATACCTAGGAATACAACTTACAAGGGATGTGAAGGACCTCTTCAAGGAGAACTACAAACCACTGCTCAAGGAAATAAGAGAGGCCACAAACAAATGGAAAAACATTCCATGCTCACGGATAGGAAGCATCAATATTGTGAAAATGGCCATACTGCCCAAAGCAATTTATAGATTCAATGCTATTCCCATCAAGCTACCATTGACTTTCTTCACAAAATTATAAAAAACTATTTTAAATTTCATATGTAACCAAAAAAGAGCCCATATAGCCAAGACAATCCTAAGCAGAACAAAGCTGGAAGCATCATGCTACCTGACTTCAAACTATATTACAAGGCTACAGTAACCAAAACAGCATGGTACTGGTACCAAAACAGATGTATAGACCAATGGAACAGAATAGAGGGCTCAGAAATAACACTACACATCAACAACCATCTGATCTTTGACCAACCTGATAAAAGCAATGGGGAAAGGATTCCCTGTTTAATAAATAGTGTTGGGGAAACTGGCTAGCCATAAGCAGAAAACTGAAACTGTACCCCCTCCATACACCTGATACAAAAATTAACTCAAAATGGATTAAAGATTTAAATGTAAGACCTAAAACCATTAAAAACCCTAGAAGAAAACCTAGGCAATACCTTTCAGGACATAGGCATGGGCAAAGACTTCATGACTAAAACACCAAAAGCAATTGCAGCAAAAGCCAAAATTGAGAAATGGAATCTAATTAAACTAAAGAGCTTCTGCACAGCAAAAGAAAACATTATCAGAGTAAACAGGCAACCTACAGAATGGGAGAAAAATTTTGCAATCTATCCATCTGACAAAGGGCTAATATTCAGAATCTATAAGGAACTTAAACAAATTTATGAAAAAAAAAATCCCATCATAAAGCGGGTGAATAATATGAGCAGATGCTTTTCAAAAGAAGACATTTATGCAGCCAACAAACATATGTAAAAAAGCTCATCATCACTGGTTATTAGAGAAATGCAAATTAAAACCACAATGAGATACCATCTCATGCCAGTTAGAATGGTGATCCTTAAAAAGCCAGGAAACAACAGATACTGGAGAGGATGTGGAGAAATAGGAACACTTTTACACTGTTGGTGAGAGTGTAAATTAGTTCGACCATTGTGGAAGACAGTGTGTTCCTCAAGGATCTAGAACTAGAAATACCATTTGACACAGCAATCCCATTACTATATACCCAAAGGATTATACATCATTCTACTATAAACACACATGCAAAAGTATGTGTATTGCGGCACTGTCCACGATAGCAAAGACTTGGAACGAACCCAAATGCCCACCAATGGTAGACTGGATAAAGAAAATGTGGCACATATACACCATAGAATAGTATGCAGCCATAAAAAAGAATGAGTTCATGTCTTTTGCAGGAACATGGATGAAACTGGAAACCATTATTCTCAGCAAACTAACACAGGAATAGAAAACCAAACACCACATGTTTTCACCCATAAGTGGGAGCTGAACAATGAGAACATATGGGCACAGAGAGGGGAACATCACATACCGGGGCCTGTCAGCAAGTAGGGGGCAAGGGGAGGGACAGCACTGGCAGAAATACCTAATCTAGATGACGGGTTGATGAGTGCAGCAAACCACCATGGAATATGTATACCTACGTAACAAACCTGCACATTCTGCACATGTATCCTGGTACTTAAAGTAAATACATATAATACAAAATAAATAAATAATAAATACATTTATTAAAAAATAAAAATAAAAACATTAAACCTAAAAAAGTTAAAAAGTTGGAATCCAACATTATCTATTTCTCCCTTGCTCTCTATACATATATTATTTAAATTTTTCCACAATATGTATCATATTAACCATATAATATATAATAAAATGTGTATTAATATATTGACATATTACTTTCACAATAAACCTAAGAGTAATTAAAAAAAGAGAGAGAACTGACTAAGTGTGGGGCATCATGTGCTTTAGTAGGATGATGCATGCTCTACAGAACTTTATTTTCCTCAATTTAATCTGTAAATTATGATTCTGATACAAATACTAATGGCATTTTATTTTAATGAAAAAGTATAGCCTATGATTTATATGGAGGAATAAATAATAAACAAGGAAATATTTTAAAATATAGCAATGAACAGATATTTTCCTTCTAAGATATCAACCATAGCAATGATCTTGAAAAAGTATTATTTGCTTTTTGTGTAAAAATAAGTAAATTGATCAAATGGCATATAGAGAAACAGACCCATGTATATACTGGAATGTATTTGTATTAGTTCATTTTCACACTGCTATAAAGAACTACCTGAGACTGAGTAATTTATAAAGAAAACAGGCTTAATCATCTCATGGTTCTGCAGGCTGTACAGGCTTCTGCTTCTGGGAGAACTCAGGAAACTTACGATTATGGTGGAAGGGGAAGTAGGCATGTCTTACAAGACCAGAGCAAGAGGAACAGAGTAAAGAGGAAGGTGCTACAAACTTTTAAACAACCAGATCTCATGAGAACTCGTTAACTATAATGAGAACAGCAAAGGGAAAATCCGTCCGCATGATCCAATCACCTCCCACCAGGCCCCTCCTCCAACACTGGGGTTTACAATTCAACATAAGATTTGAGTGGGGACACATATTCAAATCATATCAATATTATATCTTTAAAATGACATTTCAACTCATAACAAATCATAACACTTCAAATTATAGACTATTCAAAAATACTATTTTGTCAAGGTGGCTGTTTTTTAAGCCAAATAAAGTTAGGTTCCTACTTCGCCTCATACTTTAAAATCCCAAATAAATTAAATAACTAACTAGAAATACAGACTCCAAATATTTGCAATTGTTAAGAAATGAGAAGCAGTCTAGTTCTGCACCCATGTATGGTCATATCTGTGCCACTAGCTAATCTAGAAAACCTGAAAGAGCTGCTAATATAAAAGAGCCTGTCACAGACCAGTACACAGTTTGGCACAAGTTATGTAAAATATAACTATATAAGCATATCTGTCTATGCCAAAGTATAAAAAGGACATTTAAAGGAATCATAGTACATTGTTGTTGACAGAACTTACTTCTGGTAAATGGAATTTCAGTGAAGGAGAGAATGAAAAGAGAGCAACAGAAATTAGAAAGGTTTTCCCATGCTTTGATGTGTTACAAGTTTCTTTTCTAACAAATGTAATATATGCCTCACTAATTTGGTAGTGTGCATACTAAAAATTTAAAATTATTCTATTTTTTCCTTCACAGCTTTTATAGTGACATAACTCTTTTGAAAATGTTCTTGGTCAGTTGATTAACACGGAATGGATTTTGTGCTCTTTTATCTTGCCAGTTGATGCTGTCACAGTAAAATTTAAAACAAAACTTCAAAAAAATTTATCGTTAAAATATTTTATTATAATTTATTTACTTCAGTAGCAAAAGAAATGTCTATTATTCACTACCTAGTCTACTATAAACAATTGAGTCATAGAAAATAACAGGAAAGAAGGCTTTAATGGGGTTAGATGTTAAGAATTCTGTTTATATTATGAAAGCGAAAACAGAACTTATTTCTACCAATCTAAAATTATCTTACAAAATATTTATTTAGGAATAAAACATTCAATCTCATGCCAGTTACTTCCATGTACCAAAGGTTTAAAAATGCATGTAGCTCGAATTGGCAAGGAGTCTCATTAAAGACCACCAGCAAGAAAGTTAAATAAAATAAAAACTTTAAATAGTTTTTATTTAAAAAGCAGTTTAACTCTTTATAGAAAATTCTCAAAGAATGCCAAAAGGAGATTCCATGCATAATTACAGTAAACTTCTGTCCTAGCTCACCACCATTTTCCCGCCAAATTGTCCTTTATCTTTCTCAACCTTGTATCTTTCTATTCTCTTTTTCTAAAAGAGAAATCCTGAAAAATCTTCTTCCATCTCACTCTGTGTAGGGTGCATGTGGTTTGTGGTTTCAGCCTACCATCCCTATTAACCTTCTGCTAAGAACTCTCTAATCTTCTATGAAAAATTAAATTTCTAAGTCTTGTTTATTAGCGGTACTTAGCTTACTGTATAATAAGAAAACTTACGACTTATCTATTAGGTTAGTCTTAATAAATTGAATGTGAAACAAAACTTAAGAATTGATGAGTGTTAAGCACCAAGTATCTGCCACAAGTTTTAATGCAAATATTTCTACTGTTTACATGAACTATGTATTTTTTTCAGGTCTGAAACAAGAGACCATAGAAGTCTGGAAAAAAACAAATACAAGTAACGAAGAATGTGTTGTACCTAGACCATTGCTCCTTTCTGATCATTCTGATTTATCATTGAATCAGTCCAGATAATACTGGATATATTTAAACCAGCACTTAGGCTAGGTAGGATCATGGCAGTGAGTAGGACTATAGTTTAGACAACAAAAGTCTCTTTAAACTCTGAAATCTTAATACTATGCTTATGTGTGACAGCGTCTTTTATCTCCATAAAATATATCTGTGTTACTTAAATGCCATGGGTTCAGTCTAGGTCCTGCTGCTTGCCACACAAAAAGCCAATCACTGAGACAATGAGTATTGCCAGGGCTTTAGTGGGGTGCTGCAGCTGAGATGGAAGATAAGTCTCAAATCCCTCCCTGACTGAGTAAAATTTGGAGTTTACATAGCAGGGAAGAAATGTAAATATGTGCAGGAAAACAGGATTAGGGAGGAGCAAGGAAGAGCAGTTGTTCAGCAGGAAGTAGTTGGTTGCTTAGGCAATCATGATGGGCCAGTGTTCTGACCTCTCATTGTCCAGATGTAGTGATTTGGTAAGTTTCATTTCCTTGATAACATCTCAGAGACCTGATAGTTGGTTTTCTGAGAAAGGAACTCAGGTAAGACAAATGTAACTCTCTCATGTTTCAAGACTCAGAAGGCCAATTCCTACATTTATTCAAAAGAAACCATAAACATCAGTTCTATGGGACAATTGGGTTAGTTTCATTTGTAGTCACTATTTTGTACATTTTGTTACTTCACCTTCCTCCTTCTTTCTTAACTTTTACTGTTTTTTAATAACTCTCTCATAATTTGAACAAATTATATTTTAGTGTGCTTCTCTTTGAATATGTCTGTCTTCACTATTCACCTACTTTTAATATTGTGATTCTAGGCATCTTGTCCTATTCACCATTGTACCTCTAATTTTACCCAGGACACTGAATAATCTATCCTCATCTATACATTTGAAAGATTGGCATGCTGTCTGAATAATCAGTATTCTTATTTGTCAAGTCATTTTTCCTTCACTTACAAAGTTTTACCTTTCTCCAACTTTCAGCCAAGCAGAGATAAAGCTACAACAACAAAAAAAGGAGAGACCTATACACTAAATTCAATTTATTTTATTTTGATCAATTTAAATGCACTCATTTGAAAAGTATTCTATTACTAATAGTAAGTTATTAGTAAGAGTATATTCTGGGAATATTCTCAGAATAATTTAAAGCTTATGGGGTCACTTTTAGGAACCAAGTATTTAAAAAATATATTGATACTGGAATAATCTTGAAACAGTTCAATTTGATGATGTAATATATCTTTGGACCCTTCACATTTTAAAACTATAATTGAAAAATAATTGGATTTAAAGAAAAAGTAATTCAAACCACTCGCCAGCCAATTTTTCACAAACAAAAATACAATCTTGTCATTTTGGCAACTTCTCTATGAGTGTGAGAGATTTTCTGAATTTCAATTATGTCACAAAATGTTCTCATAATATTTTTCCACACAACCTGCCTTCCATAGAGGCCTTCATTTATGAGATACAACACAGCGATATGATGTAATGGAAAGAGCAGTGAGCCTGTGCACCCTGGAGCAACAAGTTTGTCATTAACTAACTGGAGACTAGATCTCCATTATTTTATCTGTGACAAGATTAGAACTGAATATATAGGAATATTATTTATAATAAATATTTTAATAAAATTTGATTTATGTAATCAGAATAGGCAAGACGATATGATGCTCTTACTGAGATAAGTAGAATTTATTTCAGGATTAACACTTTGACACACTATAAAATGTTTCTGCACTAAAATTAAGTTATATGAATTCTCAATCAATGAAGAACAATGATTTGATCAGAGAGAAGGGAGTACATGCTTTATTTTGCATATTTTGAGTAAAAACTATGAGATTTAAATCTGATTTTCTTTGGTCACTGTGATATTTAAATTGACTTTTTATAAAATAAATAAGGAAATTCAAAGCAGTAATTCTTACTTGGGAACAATATTTTGAGCAACACTAAGTTGTTACTTTCCATTCAAGTTTCTTATAATGGACCTATCTGCATGGTAGTGCCATTTAACTTGCCACATGTAAATTGTCATATTTGAGATAACAGTGTTGGAATTTCTTAAAATCCTTTAAAGAGATGTTACAAGTTTATGCCAATGAATTATGGATTTTACTGGGTAGGAGACCAAACTTGAATGTCCTAAATATACAGGCTTTTCAGAATACTATAGAATACTATAAACAAATATTTTTGTAATTCTTTTATAAATAAAAATATTTATTATTATTAAGACTTAAAAATGAGTGGGTGTGACCTCAAAAAGACCCCAAAACCAAAAAGAACAATCCTTTTCTTACAGACATCATTCATCAATTACATTAAAATGTGAGGTTTCCATACATTACAGAACATATGTTCTGTCCATATGTTACAGAACAATACCCCACAGGGAGTAGGCCACAGTTTTTTTCAACATCAAAATGAAGGGTTGTACTACATTAATGACCACCACTTTTTTTGGCTCTACATTTATGCTCTTCAAAGGTTAAAATTTTTTAAACTAACAGAAAGAATAGTTTCCCTTTTCCTACTTTTTGGGTAATGTTGATAATTATTATGTTATACTTTTATACTTTAAAATTCATATAGACTATTTTGCATATTCTTAACCTAAGTCATACATTTCTCGGTGTTACATTTCTCTCACAAATATTGATAATAAAAAGACCTAGCTAACATGTTAGAGTGATAATCAAATGCCATCCAAAGAATTTAAGTTATTTTCCTTGATCCCTTTCCTAGTACTTTTATAAACACTAGCCAAAAGGAAATAAGACTTATTTTTGAACATTGGGGATAAAGTTTATTTGGTTAGAAGATAAAGTATAGTAATAGTCATAGTTGTTCACCTAGTATTTGATACACATATAAGGTTATAGGGCCAATTCTCTTGGCCTAGCTACAGTCATTGACCTTAGACACATAATGTGACTTATGGGAATTACATTATCTATCTTCCCCATCAGTCTACTTCACCATTATTCTTACCATAACTTCTCTATATTCCAGCTCAGTTTTTCAATGCAGAAGATACAAACAGTTTTTGTTATTTTAAGTAGAATGAAATCTCCTGGAAAGTATGAGGAAATAGTAGTGGAGACAGATCACACAATAGATGGGAAGTTTGAACTAGCTAGAAGAATGGGAAGGATCTGAGGGAATCTTCAGTGGGCTATGCAACAGGAAACTGAGAAACAATCACACAGCCAAGAGTCAGCCGGGATGCCCGGCCTTCCCTGCCACAGTAATGACCTGTGACACTTTCAACATTGACTGAACCAGCAATTGGGAAGGAAAAGATATAGCCTTTTCAGCTGTAACATGGGGGCATATGACTCCTGAAGACATACAGAAAGAGATTAGGAATAAAATTAGATGAGAGACTTCCATAAAACAACTAAAATCCATTGTACCTGCTTTCTATTTCAAGATATGGTATAAGTTCCAAAGTTTAGGTCAATGGTTTAACCACATTGAATTTTGAGATATAAAGTGTTTTTGATCATCTGAATGGCCTAATTTAGGTCTTCTGTTCAGAACTAATCGCAAAATGAGAAAGCACTTTGCAATATATTTCTAGCAATACATGAACTTAAGAAACTATTTCATTATGAAAAACATTTGCAAATAAAATAAACATTTTATACACTTATAAAATTGGGGATATTTAAAAAGCCAATTTTTCTCCAGATAAAACACTTTTTATTTGAAAAGTAAAAACTGAATGGAACCCAATTGTCTTAATTGGCATTAGTATGTGCTGTCTTGGTAACAGAGAGTAACACAGTAAAGTGTCAAGAGGATAATATATAGCACAGGTAAATTTGGAGAAGTTAGGAAAAGCATTAGTCTATGTCCACAGAAATTAGTCTTAATCGGGGTGTCACAGAAAGAAAATGAGAAAACAAAATAAGAAGAGTGTGTATATGAGTAAACAGCCACCACACTTTTGTGATTGGCTGGCCTTTGAATCAAGATATCTACTTTCTCTAATTTGGCAGTGTTGTTCACAGTGTATTTGGACTGCTGTCTACTAAAATATGTAATAAGCTTTTGAAGTTCAAAACAGATTTCTGGAGAAAATTCTATGTCTGTATTTCTGGATCCATCACCTGGAATCTTATTTACTTTCTTAGTTAATCGAAATAGTTAGCTTTCCCATGGAACCTCTAATGTCTTTTTAACCCTTAACAAAATTCCCTTTAGGGATTTAAGGCAATGTTTGAGAACTCCCTTCTACGTCCTCTCTCATAATGAGGTATCAGATGTGAGAGTTTCTTTGTTACCCCATATATTTATAGTTCAAATACTCTTAGAGAATGTTTAAGAGTAGAATTTGGTGTCTTAAATGTGGTACCTCTTTGTCTTTGAGAGTTTTGCTTTTTTTTTTCAATAAGAAGAAGCTATAGTCCTTAGCTCCTTCTTGAAGAGTATGACCATTATTTAGGCAGGCTTAGCGCCCTTTCAGGAACTTGCAAGACTTAACTCCACATTCAGATTGTTCAGGAGCTACTCTACTTTTTAAATTTTTTCCTGAATTACCTCTAATTAGGCAATGGGAACACATAAACCAATTAGTTTTCATGTCAGTGACATGAAAAAGGGTCACTGCACTCATTCTAACTATGGGGGTACAGACCATGATTAATCCAAGCAAAATACACCCTAAATTCCACTGATGTAAAGATTTCCAGAGGCTGAATTTTAAGAAAGTCACTTTTTTCTGAACTGACTCATTGACCCAATGATAAAGTTTCAAAATTAGCTTTAATGGTTTGTAATCAGGATAAAAATGTTAATTTTCTGATTAAAGGAAAATGAAACCAATTAAGAAATATGAAACTTAGCCTTTGTGTCAATTTGGGAAAATCTGTAAATTTACACAAGATCATTTTTAGTAAGTTATGAACCTATGTCTCTAAATCACAATAATGTTGGAGTTTTAAAAAATGTAATTTACTACAATTCTTCATTATTCTGATTTCATATATCTATTTATTGACTTTTCATTAAAATATGGCTTTCTAGAAAACATTTATCAAGATCTTTGTTATTTATTAACAACTATTTTAATATTGCTGCTGTTTTAAGAGACAAAGAGCACTAGACATATATATGGATAACGTGTTCCTTGGAAGTAAACAGATTATATTTAAATTTAATGCATTCATATTTCGATGTTACTTTTGAACCCAAATGACTGATATGACAGTTTAAGTCACTAATTTCATTTTAAAACATAGGTTTGGTTGGTTGCTTTATTCATTTTTAAGAGCCAAACTGCTGTCTATGGGGGCCAGATGAAATAAAATGCCTTACTCAGAATTGATCATCAAAGATGATTCAGATCCAGCTATCTCACCACTGGGCATTCATCCAAAGGAAATGAAATGAGTATATTAAAGACACATCTGCACTCTCATGTTTATTGCAGTGCTATTCACAATAGCAAAGATACTGAATCAATCTAGGTGTTCAACAACACGTGAATTGATAAAGAAAATGTGTACATATATATTCTCACACACACACATACACAATTCAGCCATAAAAAAATGAAGTCCCAACATGTGGCAACATGAATGGAGCTAGAGGATATTATGTTAAGTGAAATAAGCTATGCACAGAAAGGCAACCACCACATATTCTTTTTTTTTTATTTTTTTTATTTTTTTTTAGAAGTTCTATTTAATCTTTATTTTTGTGTGTGTGTGTGTGCACGTGTCTTTATTTTTTTTTTTTATTATACTTTAAGTTCTAGGGTACATGTGCATGACGTTTATATCATATATAACTCCCCAAAGCAATCCCTCCCTCCTCCCCCCTCCCCATGATAGGCCCCAGTGTGTGATGTTCCCCTTCCCGAGTCCAAGTGATCTCATTGTTCAGTTCCCACCTATGAGTGAGAACATGTGGTGTTTGGTTTTCTCTTCTTGTGATAGTTTGCTAAGAATGATGGTTTCCAGCTGCATCCATATCCCTACAAAGGACGCAAACTCATCCTTTTTGATGGCTGCATAGTATTCCATGGTGTATATGTGCCACATTTTCTTAATCCAGTCTGTCACAGATGGACATTTGGGTTGATTCCAAGTCTTTGCTATTGTGAATAGTGCCGCAATAAACATACGTGTGCATGTGTCTTTGTAGTAGAGTAATTTATAATCCTTTGGGTATATACCCAGTAGTGGGATGGCTGGGTCATATGGTACATCTAGTTCTAGATCCTTGAGGAATCGCCATACTGTTTTCCATAATGGTTGAACTAGTTTACAATCCCACCAACAGTGTAAAAGTGTTCCTATTTCTCCACATCCTCTCCAACACCTGTTGTTTATTCATATGTGGAAGCTAAAAAATTTGATCTCATAGATATAAAAATTATAACAGAAGATACTAGAGGCTGAAAAGCATAGGGGGGAAGTGGGGATAGGGAGATATTTGCTAGAGGCTACAAAATTACAGCTAGATGGGGGAATAAGTTCAAGTGTTTATAGCACTGTAGGATGACTATAGTTAACAGTAATATAGCTAGAATGGATGTTCC
The DNA here is from genome assembly GCF_009764315.1 of Trachypithecus francoisi. Classification (NCBI taxonomy): domain Eukaryota; kingdom Metazoa; phylum Chordata; class Mammalia; order Primates; family Cercopithecidae; genus Trachypithecus; species Trachypithecus francoisi. Next base: position 53,811,967 of record NW_022681458.1, on the reverse strand, counting down.
TAACACAAAGATAAACCTTCAAGATGATGGATATGCTAATTAACTATGTACCCTACAAATATATACAATTATTGTATGTCAAATAAAAAGGAAAGAAATGAAATGAAATACAGCATGTCTTTCAAATTTCCGTATGTAGTAGTTTATACTAGCATTGCTTAAGCACTATGAAGAACATTAGTACTATAGGAAATTTGGAAAAATGTGAAAAACGGTGTTTCTTTCTCAGGTATGTCTCGTGCAGTATCGCAAATTCTCTCAGTCTCACTTCTTACCCCAGCCTTTACTGCAACGACTACTTATGAATAGGCTTCAACCAATTTCTTTCAACTGGACTCAGACAGTACCTTTCCATAACCCTCACCTCATATAACGGACTGCTCACCTCCTAACACCAGATTTTGCCAATGCCAGCAATACAGAACAGTCAATATCTGTAGAGACACATTGGACAAGGGACAACTGGAATTCCCAGTAAATAGTTAAGAGATGCTTTTATAAGCCTACTCATAATATCTTGTTGTAATTGAACATGTATCTTCTGTAATACCTTTGCAATTACTTTCTTTTTTCCCTGCTTCTACTCCCTATATACTCTTTTTTTTTTTTTTTTTTTTTTGAGACGGAGTCTCGCGCTGTCACCCAGGCTGGAGTGCTGTGGCCGGATCTCAGCTCACTGCAAGCTCCGCCTCCCAGTTCCCGCCATTCTCCTGCCTCAGCCTCCCAAGTAGCTGGGACTACAGGCGCCGCCACCTCGCCCGGCTAGTTTTTTGTAGTTTTTAGTAGAGACGGGGTTTCACCGTGTTAGTCAGGATGGTCTCGATCTCCTGACCTCGTGATCCGCCCGTCTCGGCCTCCCAAAGTGCTAGGATTACAGGCTTGAGCCACCGCGCCCGGCCCTCCCTATATACTCTTAAGCATTCTTTTGTCCAAGGCTCCATTTTCAGAGACATATAGGTTCATTTAGTTGGTTACACTAGTTGAAATGATGCCAAAAATTGAATCCCAAGATGGGATTTTGGAGCTAAATTATTCATAGGTCATTAGGCAATGAGGATCCCATTTCTGGTGTTAAGTGGAATGGTGGTAACCCCTGACATGGAGTAGCATTAAAATGATTAAGATTTGGCCGGGCACGGTGGCTCAAGCCTGTAATCCCAGCACTTTGGGAGGCCGAGACGGGCGGATCACGAGGTCAGGAGATCGAGACCATCCTGGCTAACATGGTGAAACCCTGTCTCTACTAAAAATACAAAAAAAAACTAGCCGGGCGAGATGGCGGGCGCCTGTAGTCCCAGCTACTCTGGAGGCTGAGGCAGGAGAATGGCGGGAACCTGGGAGGCGGAGCTTGCAGTGAGCTGAGATCTGGCCACTGCACTCCAGCCCGGGCAACAGAGCGAGACTCCGTCTCAAAAATAAATAAATAAATAAATAAATAAAAATAAAATAAAATGATTAAGATTCTCAATTATGGTGAGATAAGGTGCTCACGGACTATGAAGTGGTAGGGTATATAGAACCTTTGGCATGCTCCATATGAAGATAATGATAATTTTAAAATGTTTTACTGTCTTACAATTTCAGGAAAAGAATAATAGGTGCAGATCAGCTAGTATCAACTCAAGGAACATTGTGAAAGCTAAAGTTTCTATGGTGATGATGATCTTTAGGGAGACTCCTATGTCCCGCAGTCACAGGTCAGACTATGCTGAAAATCAGGCCAAGGATCTAAGTATGAGGCAGGGGTGGTTACAAAAGCTGTAGTATTAATTTCTTCAACAGGTTTCTAATTTTAAAAGCAATGTCTTTAAGACACTGAAATCTGTGGTGGGTACATTTAGCAGACAATCTTGAGACAATACTGCATAAGTCACTGAACCACAGACTTTCTGGTTTGTCAGATGCAGCTTCCTACCCTATGGAATGAAGAGGATTAGTCTCTCCTTGTTTAGAGACATTGCACACACCTCACCTGAAGCAGATTTCTCACAAGTTGCTGTTTATTCTCCTCAATATCTGCCTCTCCACATCACATATTGTCTCTATATAATTAAACAAGATCAGCATCAGCACAAACAGCAGCTGTGTGCATTCTTGCTCAAATAGAAATAGCAAACACCCCAAAGAAGCTGTAAGACCTGCCTACTATGTACTGACAAGTGCTAGAGGACATATATTTGATCGGAAAAGGAAGAATGTGACAAAATAATTTAATAACTTGAAAACAATCACCCGTGATTCAGGGTTCAATGACCTGGCAGGGACATCTGGAACAGATTATAGTACCATGCTGAGATAATCTCTTTGAAGTTCATACAAAATGATAGCCTACAGTAAATGAGGTGAAGTTTTTTTTCAGAACTGCCATAATAGAAAAATGAGAAAGAAGTCAGAAGTTTCAAAAAGGTGGAAATGTTATAATGGATTTATTATGTAAAACCAAAGGACCTCTCGCCTCACCATCTACTGTTTTTTCCTTAGGAGCTCCTATAGAATGCTCCATTTTAAGTCAATAAGTAAATAAGTAATACGTTTGTGGTGCTGAGAGAGGGTGGGGGATACATAGGCATCTTTGTGAAATTTAGTAGTGGACTTATGTGTGGGTTGGTGTGAGCAGATAGAACTGGGCGTCCTTTTTACAGAATTCTGGCACGTTAGAGGCCAAGTGGCAGTACTTAACTATCAGAGGCAAGGTACTTGTAATTACTCTAATAGGCAGCAAGATCAGAGTAGCAATCAGGGTGCCCTGACCCTCAGGGATATGTGGGGATGATTGAAAGAGCATTATGTTCCAACACAGCTGATTGGATGTTATATAACTTGCATAATAAGAAAAAAAAAATGTGGTCGGGCAAGCAGAAGACTGATGTTAGACACCCAAATGGAAAAATCACAGTTTTTTACTCAGGGTCCAGATGTAAGTGACTGCATAGATCCAATATCCATTGATTGGAGGAAAAGCTGGGTCCCCTTGAGGAAGGACCCAATTTTACACTATTAGTATATCAGATAAACATCCCTCTATTCTTTCCCAAAAAGATCTATGGCCATTTACCATTTATGGAAAAAAAGGAGAAGGGCCAGGCTTTTGGAGGGCTGTTGGATACAGTATCTAAACAGACACTAGTAACAGGAAATCCAAAATACTATCTTGGAACCTCAGTTGAATGTGGTGAAGGAAGCCAGTTAATAAATTATGTTCTGATCCAAGATCATCTTACTCTAAATACAATGCATCCTCAGATTTAACCAGTTATCATTTCCCTTGCCTCTGAATTCAAACATCATAGCAGCTGGCAGAAGCTTCTTTTGCATTGGTTCTCTGGCTTGTGGAGTCAAAGCTACTAAGGTAGAAAAGGCTAAAACAAAAGCCCCTAAAACTGGCCTACCACCCATGAAGACCAATATAATTAATAGGAAGCAACACTGTATCCCAGGTGGAATGGAATCAATTAGTGTCATCCTCAAAATTGTAATGAATGCAGGAGTGCAGGTGCCAATCATATCCCTGTTTGATCCCTGTTGGCTTCTGCAACATTCAAATGATGGATGAATAATGTCATATTTCTACAATTTAACATAATGGTAGTCTGAAGCTCAGTTGCCACACCAGTTATGATATCTACTAAGAGAGATCAGCGCAGTTGCAGTGCTTAGTATAGGGCTACTAATGTGAAGAGTGCATGTATCACATCACCATCAATTAGAAATATTAAAAGCAGTGCACTTCATAGAAAAGACAGAGGTATACATGAAGTATGACTAAGACAAATTAAATCTTCTCTGTTACAATGTATTATACAGACAATGCAATCATTTTGATATTCTGCACGAGTCACACTAGTCCTCCATATATTGATATCAGATACAATAACTTTTAAATATAGAACATTATAAAACATAATGAAGATATTTCATAACAGCAATAGAATTAATACATCAAAAAACATAAAAATGAAAGCATATGTGCCTAAAAACAGAGTTCAAAATATATTTAAAAATTATACAGAGAAAAAGATAATTTTACCATCATAGTTAGAGTTATTAGATAACTCTTTTAGCAACTAATAGAACAATGTATTCGTCCATTCTCACACTATTGTAAAGAACTACCTGAGACTGAGTAACTTATGAAGAAAAGAGGTTTAATTGACTCATTTTTCCACATGGCCAGGGAGGGAGGCTTCAAGAAACTTACAATCATGATGAATTGCAAAGGGGAAGAAAGCACATTTTATCATGGCAGAGCAGAAGAGAGAGTGAATGGGGAGGTGACATACACTTTTAAACCATCAGATCTCATGAGAACTCACTCACTATTATGAGAACAGCAAGGGGAAAATCTGCCCGCAGGGTCCAGTCACCTCCCACTAGGCCCCTCCTCCAATTCAACATGAGATTTGAGCAGGGACACAAATCTTAACTGTATCAAACAGCTACACCAAAAAATAAAGTTACAGATAATATAAACAATACGATTAATCATTGTGACTTAGATGTTTATAGAGCACTAAGAACTGCAATTGAAGCATACAAATTATTTTCCTGTGAGTACAAAATGTTCACCAGTTTAAACATATGCTGGGACATCACACAAGTATCAGAAAACTTCAATTGATTGTAGTCATACAGAGTACATTCTAACTATAATCAATTAGGCATATATAACAATAAAGTATTAGGTAGATCGCCAATATTTGGAAAGTAAACTATATATTTCAAAAAAAAAATCAGATTTCAAAGAGGAAATTACAAGTCAAAACCATATCTAGCAAATAATAACACAATATAATATATCAGAAGTTGTTGGATGCAGCTGAAGTAGTACTTAGAAGCTTCAATGTCTATCTTAGAAAAGTATAAAGATCTAAAATCAATGACTAAAAGATGATGAAAAAAAGAAGTAGAAGGGAGGAGAAAAGATCAGATTGGATATTAACGAAAGCAGCAGACAAAAATAAAGATAATAAGAAAACACTTGGTTCTTTCAAAAGATAACAAAATTGAGAAAATATTTATTAGACTACAAAATAAAATGAGAGAACACAAATTAACAATATCAGAAATGAAAAAGTAATTATTAGTGCAGATCATACAAACAGTAAAAGAATAACAAAAGTATAACCACAATAACTTTTATACTAATTTGAGAACTTAGATGAAACGAATATTTTTAAAAGCTATAACATTAAATTTGATACAATATTAAAGAACGTAGTCTTATATCTACTTTAAAAGTTGATTTATCAAAAACATTTACCTGAAGAAAACTCCAGGCATAGGTTATTTTATTGTTGAATGTCATAAAATATTTAATAAATACACATTAATTTCACACAAACTCTTCCACAAAAGAAACAAAAGCAAGCACTTTCCATATCATCTTATAAGGCCAGTAAAGCCCATAAGACAACCTGACAGTAACATTTCAAAAAATAAAATTATAGACCAAAATCCCTCTTGAACATAGATGCAAAAATGATAATATGTTTACCAGGCAGGATCAGGCAATATATTACAAAGGTAATGCATCCTGAATGTGTTAGTCTGCTTTTGTATTGCTACGAAGGAATACCTGAGACTGGGTAACTAATAAAGAAGAAAGGTTTAATTGGCTTTCTGCAAGCTGTACAGGAAGTGTGGTGTTGGCATGTGCTTCTTGTGAGGGCCTCAGGAAGTTTACAATCATGGCAGAAGGTGAAGGGGGAGGAGAGGGGAAGCAAGAAAGGGAGAGGAGGAGCAAGACAGAGTGGGAGAGTTGTTATGCTCCTTTATTTATTCATTTTTTTATTTTTTAACTTTTATTTTAGATTTATTATGATCAGGAGAAGTGGATCATGCCTGTAATTCCAGCATTTTGGGAGGCTGAGGCAGGTGGATCCCTTGAGGTCAGAAGTTCAAGACCAGCCTGGCCAATACTGTAAAACTCTGTCTCTACTAAAATTACAAAAATTAGCAGGGCATGCTGGTGGGTGCCTGTAATCCTAGCAACTTGGGAGGCTAAGGCACAAGAATCGATTGAACCAAGGAGGCAGAGGTTGCAGTGAGCAGAGATGGTACCACTGCACTCCAGCCTGGGTGACAAGAGTGAGACTGTGTCTCAAAAAAAAAAAGTTTATTACATAGTTCAACTCATGTCATGCAGGTTTGTTGTACAGATTATTTCATCACTCAGATATAACATCCAGTACCAAATAGTTATCTTTTCTGCTCCTCTCCCTCCTCCCACCCTCACCATCAAGTAGACCCCACTGTCTGTTGTTCATCTCTTTGTGTCCATGAGTTCTCATCATTTAGCTCCCATTTGTAGGTGAGAACATGTGATATTTAGTTTTCTCTGTTCCTCTGTTAGTTTGCTAAGGATACTGGCCTTCAGCTCCATCCATGCTCCTGCAAAGGACCTGATCTCGTTCTTTTTTAAGACAGTATAGTATTCCATGTTATATATGTACCACATTTTCTTTATCCAGTCTGTCACTGATAGATATTTTGGTTGATTCCATATCTTTGCTATTGTGAATAGTGCTCAGTGAACATTCACATGTATGTGTCTTTATGGTAGAATAATTTCTATTTCTCTGGCTATATTCCCAGTTATGGAATTGCTGGGTCAAATGGTAGTCCTGCTTGCTCTTAGCTCTTTGAGGAATTGCCATACTGCTTTCCACAATGGTGAACTAATTTACACTCCCATAAACAGTGCATAAGTGTTCCCTTTTCTCTAACCCTTGCCATCATCTTATTTTTTTACTTTTAAATAATAATCTTTCTGACTAGCAAAGATTTCATGACAAACATATCAAAAGCAATAGCAACAAAAGCAAAAATTGAAAAATGGGATCTAATTAAACTTAGGAGCTTCTGCACAGCAAAATAAATTATTAACAGAGTAAACAAATAACCTACAGAATGGGAGAAAATGTTTGCAAACTATGCATCTGACAAAAGTCTAATATCCGGCATCTGTAAGAAACTTCAACAAACTTACAAGACAAAAACAAACCACCCCATTAAAAAATGGGCAAATGATATGAACAGATGCTTTTCAAAAGAAGACAAACACGTGGCCAACAAGCACATGAAAAAAAGTTAAATATCACTGGTCACTACAGAAATACAAATCAACACCAAATGATATACCATCTCACACACTCTTTTAAACAGATTTTAAACAAGATCTCGTGAACTCAGAGTGAGAACTAACTCATTACAGCAAGGAGGTCACCAATTCATTCTTAAGGGACCCACCTCCATGACCCAAACACCTCCCACCAGGTCCTACCTCCAGTATTGGTGATTACATTTCAACATGAGATTAGGAGGGTACAAATGTCCACACTTTATCAATGAACAAATAGAGTTCATCTCAGTAATAGAAGGTTGGTTTCACTATTGAAAGTCAACCACAACAATTCATCAATTTTAGAATATAATAAAGAAAAGCCAGGTGACTATCTCAACAGATAAGAAGAAAATTACAAAATCAAACAATTTTTCATAACATAATTAATATTCTCACAGTATAGTAGTAGGAAGAAACTTTCTGATTCTGATAAAGAACTTGTACCAAAACAAAACCAAGTCTACAGCTAATATTGTATTCGATGTCAAAATACTGAATACTTTCCCAAAGATTGGGACCAAGTTAAAAGTGCACAAAAGGTCCAATGGGGATGAAATGGACTAGCTATTGACCTCAAGACCTTTTATAAAGACACTCATGCCATTCATGGGGGAACCCACAGGATCTGTTCATCTCCATCCTCATAGTCTCTAGGTTCCATCACCCTACATGTAGTTATGATTGAATAGAGACCCAGGTAAGGCAATAAACTCCTCAAGAATGAACAAGAATTACTTTAACATATGCACTGTTGGGTATAAAATGACATATATTTGATGCTAAATAAGATTAGTCATTAAACATTTAAAAAACACAATTTAAAGAAAGAAAGGAGTAAATTCGGAAAATCAACATAAACCCGGTTGGCAGTACTAAAATGCATCTAATATTTAAGATTAACTTTAAAAATAATCATATTTTACTACATATTTCAGGTGCAAATGCAATGTTTGTACTGTATTTATGATTGAACACTTTTCTGTTTCTCCCTCAGTTGAGTAAAATATTCTGGTCTCAATATAAATACATCATGTAAAATGTGGCATAGTGTCAAAACATGATATTCATATATAATTGCAAAAGCTAACACTTAAATTACTCTTTTGACTTAAATATAATGAACCATAAGAAATTATATGTGGCTTACTTTTATTTAAATCAAAATCAAGGAATATATAATTTCTCTCTTAATGCTTCAGCTTTCTCTGCTATTTCCCAAAGACATCAACTTTACTAAGCTGCCTTTTGTGTTATTAATGCTAATAATGAAATATATTGGTCTCTTTTATAGGAAATTGAATAACCATGATGCTTTAATTTTTAGTAAGGTAAACTGATGTTACAACAGAATTACCTTATGACTAATTGTAATGTTCCCCATGAGTCTGAATGTTATTCCTTTATATGTTTTAATTGAGTAATTTTTGAAAAGCAAATTTAAGATTAAATTAGGGTGAACACGGCCGGGCACAGTGGCTCACGCCTGTAATCCCCGCACTTTGGGAGGCCAAGGCGGGCAGCTCAGGAGGTCAGGAGATGGAGACCATCCCGACTAACACGGTGAAACCCCGTCTCTACTAAAAATACAAAAAAATTAGCCGGGCGTGGTAGTGGGCGCCTGTAGTCCCAGCTACTCGGGAGGCTGAAGCAGGAGAATGGCATGAACCCGGGAGGCGGAGCTTGCAGTGAGCCGAGATCACGCCACTGCACTCCCGCCTGGGCAACAGAGCAAGACTCCGTCTCAAAAAAAAAAAAAAAGAAAGAAAAGAAAAAGAAAAAGAAAAAAGAAAAAGGTAGGATGAACACTTGTCCTACTTTAGTCCTGGTGTGTACCCATTTTCCCTGTGTCCTGTCTGTTTAGTTCCTCTGCTCACTGTAAATGTGTTCACATTTGGATGATAAATTATCTTCACCCCAGGTAAAATACTAAGGAAATTAAACCCTCTTAAAAAGTACCAAGAGACATGTATGGACTTATGAAATAAGTAAATGGGAGTCTTTTCTAAGAATGATCTGCATCTTTCCTCTTGTTCCTGCCTCAAATATGTATGTTTAGAAGTCACTTCACCATAACAATCACAGTAGGCTAGCTCTCTGGCAAAAGAAGAGGCAGGGAACTTCCAGGGAACTGACATAAGGAGAGAAATGAAGGCTCTGAATGAGAACCCAAGGAAGAGACAAAGATAGCAGAAGAGAAACAGAAGCAAAAAACACGACATGCATCAAAATATGGCACAAAATAAATGCTACCAAGCAGTGAGGTCATGAATAAACACACCAGGCAATATGCTCTTTCTTCATCTAGAAGAAGGTGGGAATCCTTTTATCCTCTTGCAATCAGAGTCTAGTTTCTTGTTAAGAAAGTATGTTGGTTATTGTGCTATTTGAAAGAACAAAGTTGTCTACATAATAACCATTTGCCTTCCATGTAAATGCAGGTGGTCCGTTTTAAGATGGTTTAACTTAAACTTTTTTGACTTTACGATATGCATTCAGTAGAAATTCCACGTCAAATTTTGTATTTTTATCTTTTCCAGGGCTAGCAATATGCCTTTGACACTCTCTCAAGATTCTGGGTAGTGATGGCGATCCCAGCTCCCAGTCAACCACAGGGACATGAGGGTAAACGACCAATACTCTACAATGAACCGTGATGTCTGGTGAATTTGCCCACTGGAGGCTGATGTAAGTAAGTGTTCTGAGCACATTTAAGGTAGGCTAAACTGAGCTATGACGTTTCGTAGGTTGTATGTATTAAATTCATTTCCCACTATGATATTTTCAACTTACAATGGGTACATCGATACATAACCCCATAGTAAATTGAGAAGGATGTCTAGTATTTTTACCCTAACATTACAAATAAGAGCTCACTCCTAAAATATAATTGTACTACACATAATAGAATTATACTTAAAATGCAAATGTTTTTAGAATATATCATATACATAATTACTGAATACAGACATACCAAAGCCACGTATAAAAATGAGATCTATATTTACCCACCATGTTTCTTTAACTGAGATTTTCTAACCATTCTAGAGAAAAAGAAATTATATTTGAAAAGGTATTTGAGTCACTAACATCTGTAACTAACATATTTCAAGATGTGTATGTTACAGTGAACCTAATAGGCTCCTAAATATTTACTTGCCATTATTTTAAATATTATCTAATTATATATGACAAAGATGCATTTATATATATATATATATATATATATATATATATATAATGCATTATATAACAGGTCTAGTTACAAAAGTATCTCTACCTTCAAAATGAGTGAAATATACTTTATAAATGATATTCTGATGAGTATGTGTATCTTTTCTGGGGTGTCACCCATCTATGTCAGCTGTGAGCTAACACCATGCAGGGTACATATTTCTGCCTTGCTCCACTATTAAGCTTAATTTGGGTAATTATTTTTGTTCTTTTTCCTTCAAACATGTCTCTTTATACAGTTTGAAAGAACATTAGCATAATCAGAGTGTTCTGTCAGAAATTTATGAATATTAGTCATCCCCCACTCCTAGCTCAGATATATTAGTATTCAGACTGAGAAATCCATTTTCAAAATGACCAGTCAAAAAATTATTAATTCACATTGTGATTTTGTTCATTTTTCACCTTTCCTCTAAAAGTCTATGGTGTTGTGCTACTTTAAATTCTCCTTAAAGTTTATGATTTTACTATTTTTAGAAAGTAAAAAATATAAACATAGGACTGAAGATTTTGTTTGCATGTGTTTTTCTTCATAGTAATTTTCACACTAATATCAAGGTCAGGTGTCATGCTTACATCCTCTCATTTAGTTCTCGCCACAGTACTGATTAATATTTTCCCCATGCTTTCAAATAAAAAATTGAGCTTTCAAAAGGATAATAACTCAGCAAAAATCACATATCTAGGGAACGCTAAAACTGGAATTCAAACTAGTTCTTACTTTTACATCAGTATTTTCCTGGTGGTATTTTATGGGGCAGTGAAGCGGTGGTGGGGAAATTAGAAACAATTTAAATGCCTATAGGACACTTGCTAAGTAAATTACTGTCTGATATTAATAGAATAATGGGCTATCCAGTTGATAAAAATGAAAGATTGACAAAAAAGTATTAACAACATAAATATAACCCCTAAAGCTGATAACACTATTTCTAGGCAGGGGATTGGGTAAACCTGGAAATGGCAAGAAAAGAGGATCTTCTCATTCTTTACTGTGTTTGTACTTTTTTGATATGTTCTTTAAATGATATATGTGTATATTTGTTATTAAAATATATATTATTTATTTATGTCATCTTTATGTTTTAGTCTTAAAAATGGAAAGAAAAGTCCTATATTTTTGAATCTGCTGGCTCCACAACCTTTCCTCTCTGTTAAAATATGATGCAGCTAAATGCTATTCGCCTTCTTGATATGCTATAAACAGTTCATACAAGGAAAGAAAAATGGCTTTACTAATTTAGTCTGACAACTGGCTCTAAGTATGACAGCAGTCAGGCTGGCTGGTGGACTTTTCTGACAACACATTAGGAAGGGGAAATTGGTTCTTTTGCAGTACAGGCGACTCATTCCTTCATCTTAGCCATAATGTTACTTGTGATTGAACCACCCTAATAAAAGGAACATATGTTTTCTTCTCTCTTGATGTTAGAAACTCCACATAATTAAAAATGGTGAAGTTAAAAATTGGTCATGATTTCTATGCTATTCTTGTCTATCTCTTGTTACTTGATGTGGTTATAATAAGTAGCCCCTTATCTCCAATGAGAAAGATTTAAACTTCACAGGCTATTTGCATGACTCTAGACTCTACAGTTAAATTATTGAAAGCAGGCTCTATTGCATCCTGTTTCCAATTCCAAGTAAATGCTCAGTGCTGTGACATGGTAATTGTGTCAGCATTCCACTTGCTTTGAAGTTAATCTGGTATTTGGTTCAGAGTAGGTCAATTCAGGCACAACATGAAGAAATCTTTCTAGACACAGAAGAAACAAACCAAATTACATTACATCAGAAAGAAAGTTAAGTCTAAAAAAAATTAGACCTCTTAGGTAATTGCATAGTATTGCTGGTAATTTTCCAAAGTGACCTTGTTCTAATTATAGAAAGAGAAAGTGATACATACAGGTATAATTTAGATCTCGGACATTAGTATTCAAGATAACGTCTTACAAATTGCATTGTGCTTAGTTGTGATCCGAACAGGAATTAGGCTTCCTGCTGGTTTCCTACCTATATTACATCCACTTACAGTCAATCTGCTTAAAATCTCTGAGGAGAGGGCAGAAAAAATGCCCCAGAAATGTTCTTTTCCTAGGACTTCTGCTCTAAATCACATATCTGTTCTCCTACCTGAGTGGGTGATGGACTACACAGAAACATAAAGAACACCTTTTCTCACTAACCCTTTTTAGCATAGCAGCTCTAAGAAAGTTTGCAGTTCCTTTCCCCCTGTCTCAGTGCAGAAGTACAAGTGCATATCACACCACTGCAAGCACTAGAGGAAAAAGACTAGAAGACAGATAAAAAGAATTTAAAAATTCATTATTTCTCTAATAACTTTAGTTAATAATTCCAGTTCATTTAAGAGAAACATGAATATTTTATTTGTACAGTAATTGTTACTGAAGGTGCTCTGTTGAACCACTTTTCTCTGGGTCCGTGGCAGGTGGTGGGGAGTAGAGTCCTCTGGTTCTTCTAATAATCTTAACCAACCCTAAAACTTTACAGTAGCATGCTGTGGGAAAATAGCCTCTATTCAGTTAACTATTAGTCCTATTCATTTTGAAATGCAATCTCATATAATTAAAGAGTCTTCTACTACGCAAAGAAAACTAGACAATTGACTGGTCTATGAGGTAGAGGTAAGGAGAGCTGGGGTCTGTTCTCCTGCTCTTAACTTCCCTGTACTTATTCCCTGGTGTTGGAGGAGGAGGAAGGGAAAGGAAAATACATTTTAGTTTTCATAGTGGCCTATGGCAAAGTTTCAGTCTCTCTTCTTTCAGTTACCACTACTGCTAATGTTGTTTGTATGTAGGCTCAGGGTAGGCAGACACGCACATCAATAGGCAGTAAAGAAAGACTGTCCTCCTTAACTAGCCATGGTGAACTCCAGTGGTACTCAGTTACCTGATGACTCCTAGCTTTGAATCCCAGCCTACCTCCTTGGATATGTAGACTTCCCTTCTAAAACTGTGAACAATTTGGCTGGCTTATATCCCTCAATGATATCTGTTATTGTGGTTCCCAGATCGAGTTATATAGATGCAGAAAAAAAGCCTGCTCTTTGAGATAGTCCTTGCACAGTGGATCTTGTGATTCCAAACACACTACCCTCTCTAGGACCTTTGGCCTTCTGATAGAATGGGAGCAAATTAGTCCAGTCAACAAGTCTTTGATTAAACTGTTATTATCCTGGTATTGTGAGATCTCTGATGGCAGGGTCAATGCATATCATTGTATTCCCACAGATATGCACAATTCCTGGCACAAAACAGGCATTCAGTAATTGTTGAGTTTATATTTTGCAATGTAAACTAGGATATAATTCATGGTGATAGGTGTCTCAATGTCAGCAATAAAAGGCAGTCTTTCCCTTCTTATCAACACATCCAACCTTTTTGAGTAATTCTCTTGGCATCACCTTCTCCCGGCTTTAGGAGGGAAAACTAGTGGAGATAACATCTTTTTCATAAACAATGCATGCTCTAAGAAAGTCAGTCACCTTCTCTTCTCAATTCTTTCAAATCACTATAAGGCCATCAAAGGAGTCCTGCATATTTTTCTTTTACAACTTTTGGCAACACCATTACACACTTTCTATTTCTGTGTGTTTTATTTTAAAACTAAAAAGTCATTATAATTTAATATTGGGGAGCATGTAAATAGAAATAAAAGGCTTTTTGAGTCTGGAATTATGTCTCATTGAAAACCAGAGAAATAACTTTCTGATAGTTAAGAGTTTTCTGCATTGTAAAGTTGGAGACTAAATGACTTATGTTCTCTCTCAATGAGCCTGTGAGATGATGGATTCCCTAAATACTGAGAGACCCAGATGACCACTCATTGTTCCTTTAGCATTCAATAGGTACAAGTTTACCCTGAGCATAAGTTATATTTGAAAGATAAACAGTTATCTTTAGACATTGATTTGCTTCAGGTACTAATTTGAAAACCAATACAGTCAAATTTGCTCAGTTCTGTGAAAGGTAAAAAATGGAAATTGTTGTTAATATTTAAGTCATGGTTATACAAACTAACTTTAAATGTAAATCATATAAGTGGATCAAACTCTCTTAATAAATCACTTTTTTATTTTACTCGATGTCTCCATTCCTCATTGCATAATGGAGTAAACGTGTAGATAGTCCCTTTGCTGTAAATTGCTATGGCAGTGTGAGGTCTTTGATAGCAGAGGCAATGTGTATTATTTCATTCTCACAGATGAGCAAAATTTTCGGTACAAAACAGTCATGTAGTAAGTGATTTTTGAGTTTAAAATTTTGAGTTGTAAACTCAAATAAATTAATGGTAATCGAGTTTCAAAGCATGAATAAATACATGACACAATAAAATATTTAGTCTTGGTATTAGATTTAAATATTGTTATGATTGTTAAATTACAATTAATTATAACTTTAGGATAATAGCATCAACATTAATAACCTTATTGATAACAAAATTAATCTAAGCACCCTTTTAACACTAACTCTACATCAGTAAGTAAACTGAGCATTACCTAATTATTTATTCCTCAACAGAATACATAAAATAGGAAATATTTATTAGTTTTTTACAACTAAAGTGTTTAAATTACTATGACAAGATTGCAAAGCTAAGGCTGAGTGCTAGAGTTGGAAATAAATTCAGGCATCTCTTTCTACAAACCCCTACTTTTAACCACTACACTTCATGGCCTGGATAAAGCTTAAACTATGATTAAGCAGTCTAAAAGAATCTTATAAGATGAAATATATAATTTTGGAATGGAATTATAATCTAAAATTACACTCAGTATTATGATCAATATTTGAAGATTTAAGAAATAAGAAAAATTTATATCTCAATTTCATGGAGATGATAAAGAATAGGAAATGAAAAAATTAGGAACATGTCATATTTCAGCTAGTTTTGGATCACATTTTTTGTTTTTTTGAGATGGAGTTTCGGTTTTGTTGCCCAGGTTAAAGGACAATGGCACGATCTCGGCTCACTGCAACCTCTACCTCCCGGGTTCAAGCAATTCTCCTGCCTCAGTCTCCTGAGTAGCTGGGATTAGAGGCATGTGCCATCACGCCTGGCTAATTTTGTATTTTTAGTAGAGACAGGGTTTCTCCATGTTGGTCAGTTTGGTCTTGAACTCATGACCTCAGATGATCTCCCTCCACATCCCAAAGTGCTGGGATTATAGGCATGAGTCACTGCGCCCGGCCTTGGATCACATTGTTAGAAAATAAGCATTTTAGTGACTTGATTTGAAACAAGTAAACATTTTCTTTTCATCTCAATCATACTATTGAGAACCTATTCCACAGTGATTTTTAAATTTAACTTTAGAGATCAAAGTTGTCTATAACTATCATCCGATTTACATTTTCAAGTGAAAATAATTTGGAAAATTCTGACTTGGAGTTAGAGATCAATAGTCCCCACTCCATACAAAATGTTTATGATAAATAAATCTTCCAAAGAATCAAGATAGAAAGCAATTTCAAATCTTAATTTTTACTCAACATTACTATATTATCTTCATGCTATGAGTCATAAATTAAGACAGCTTATTACAGATGAATTTATGTAAATGTGTAGTGAAAGAGGGTCATGTTAATAATATTCCCAAACTATACTCTTATTATATGCCAAGCATAGCTTGTTACGGATTCATTCTGTCATTTAATTCTGAGTGACAGTAATTTATAGATTTCTTTAAAGAAAAACTAGTTGTAAGCCCTTGAAAAAAGTTAGATAAAATTCAGAAAATGCTATTCCTCATTGAGAAACTTCATATATGATGTTGCATTGAAGTGTCTTTAATATTATGTTTACTTAAAAGTTCTTTTTATAGGCTTCTAATCTCTAAAATAACCAAAATGACCAATATTATGACTTTCAGGGATTGAAATGCTAAATTTGAAGTTTTTGAATACACTGGAAATTTTAAAATTCTAAACTCACACCAATATAAAAATTATGGTTTTAAACTTGGTATTGCTTTCGTTTAACATGACAATCCCTTCTTTTTATGATTTAAGAATGGGTTACTCATAACAAAGAAAGCTGAAAGTTGATAACATTGTTATACTATGTTGTATATGTTAGGTTATGCTACAAATTCACATATTTGGCTCAAATTAGCTAATACACCAAAATTATCTAATAGAATACAAATATTCATTTTAAAATCAAGTTTACTAAGATGTAATTATTTATTTCATATGGCTCTGTAATTATTATTGTTCAATATTATCCTTAATGGTTCTCACAAGTATTACTGGAGAATTTCTTGCTAAATATTTTAATGTTCCATATTAGTGTAAGGAAACTTTCTAAACGCCCTCTTGTGTGTTTTTGTTTTTTCCAAGCTTATCAGGTATGATTCACAAAAAAACTTGCATATCTTTAAGGTATACAATGTGATGTTTTGATATACATAGTAAAATGATTACTACAATCAAGCTAATTAACATATCTGTCTGAAAACATAAATACGCTTTGTTCATTTTTTAGTTTTTTATTTTTCAGTACTTACAATTACTTTTCAAAAGCATTTTACATCATTATTAGATAAAAGAATAAGTTATAAATGAACATGTAAAGGAACATGGTTAGTTGTCAATAAGAAATGCTTATATCCTTATCATTTCTATAAATGAGTTATATTGTTTCCAAAGCTGAACAATAACTTAAATAAATAAAAATATTTTTTGACAGCTAAACAGAATGATTAATATTTCATAGCATTTTAGGAAGAGGTACCCTAGTTAGGAACACTATTTAATTGGTACTAATGAATATGTATCATTTGTGCTCCTATTGTTTTGACTTCTTGGCTGGGAAAAGCAAGCTATTTTTTTGAGCAAGGTGAGATACGCATTTCTGTTAAGCCACTGCTTCATAGATTAACATTAGCAAGAAACCCTTGCAAAAGAAAGGCAATTGGAACACAGTTAATGAGGCTTATTGCTCAATTTTTATTTACCCTTCTAAGGATCAACTTAACTAATCAATTTATCAACTAGCGACATATATTTAAAACTTTGCTTAGACCTTTATTGTTCTTTCTGTTTTGGGTATACTTCAGAAATATGAAGAGAACGTTCATTGATAATTCTATTTTAAAAACCACATATAATACACATTTCAAAAGAATTTTATCTAAGGCAAAATTCTATTGTATGCTATTGAATATGAATGTTGAAAATATAAAGTTTTCTAATAAAAACTGGATTCAATGTTTCAGAGTGAAAATTTATCTTTCTTTTTTTCAATGTATTATTTATATCAGAAATATCTTCCCTATGAGTGAACACCATGCAAACAAAATATTTTCTGTGTTAGGTTTTGGAAGATAGCAGACTGAACACAGTTTTTGCCTAGCAAATGTTCCATGAATACTCTTTTTAATAGTTTGTCTATTGACATCAAAGAAATAAATCTTTTTTAAAAATCTATTTAAAATTAGCAATTATACAGCCAATCCTCATTCACAGATTTTACATTTTTGAATTTGCCTACTTGCTAAAATGTATTTATAATCTCTAATCAATACTTGCAGGGCTTTGGCAGTCATTCAGAGACGTGCAGAGGCAAGGATACACGTGTCCCCAGCCAAGGTCACACAAGGCAAAGCTCTGTTTTCTTTTTTTAGCTCTCAAACTGTAAATAAGTGTCCCTTTTGCAATCTCTTTAGCATCACTTTTTTACATTTTTGTGGTTTTGTTGGTGATTTTGGTATTTAAAATGTTTCTCGAGTGTAATGCTGAAGTACTGTCTGGTATTTCTAAGCACAAAACGGCTATGATGTGCCTTACAGAGGAAGTATGTGTTTTGGATAAGCTTTGCTCAGGACTGAATTGTTGCACCTGAGTTCAATGTTAATGATAAAACAATATATATTAAATAAGATGTCTTCAAACAGAAACACACATAAAACAAGGTTATTAATTGATCGGTTGAGAAAAATATCATGATCAGAAGCTCACAGAAATCTAGCCCTGTATTTTCTGTAAGAGCCATGGGTCAGCATTGACAAATTCCATGTTCACAGCAATTTTATACAACGTAACTACTGCAAATAATGAGAATTAGCTGTATAACTAAGTAAATCAAATCCTGCTGAATAAGTAAATTAAACACCTGTTAATTTTTATACCTTTTTTTTTGTCAGTAAGGTATCTACAACTTGATTTTTATTCTTTATGCAAAAGGGTTAAAGTATGCTCTGAGCATTGTCAAGAAATCTATTGGTATGTGGTGATATGTTGTTTCAGAAATGCAAATCGAATCATGTTTTCTCTCAGCTAAAACGTGTTCTATGACCTTCCAAGGCTTAAAAGATGAAGCGCAGTCTCCTCATCATGGCATAAAAAGCTTGATCACAAGACTAATACTTTCCTATCTCTCAAGCATTTGTCCTGTCCATTCTCCCTTTTGCAGCTTCTGCACTAAAGTTCACATGCTATCCCCACTCCCTGTAATTGTTCTACTTGATCCTTGCCTAACTGTTGAACTTCTAAAACTCATCAAAATTCTCACTCCCAATGTTACTTTCTCTCTGATCATTTCTCTGAATTGCCAATGCAGAGATCATAACTTCCTTTTTTGTAATCCCATAGCATTTTGTAGTTTTCTTTTTTGCGCCTGTCTTTCTCATTGCATTGGGAGTTGCTGCACTTTGATAGTTGCATGTTGGATGTATGGAATTACTCAGAACACAACATAATTGTTACATTTAAACCAATTTTAAAATTTAATCCTCATAAAACACCAGCAACAAAATCTATGCATTTATATTAAGATTACGGCACCTTAGCATTCAACAGAATTCAGTAATATTTTGAGGGGACATTAAGCAGGTTTTGGCCACTCTGTATGTAACCTACACTTTCTATGAGTTCTATGGGGTCCTCAGGGGGGATTATTCTCCCACCACTGTGCGTGGGGCTTGGCAGGAGGGGCATTACCACTAGCCACCTTTTACTACTGGCACGTGTTTGAAGTATAATTTGAAATTAATCTTATAAGTCAAGGAAATTAGGACAAAATTTGATAATTGCAGAAGCAACAGTGTCCATGTTAAGGCAGTATTAGCAGCAGCAGTAGGAGCAGCCTTTGTTGTGCTAGCTAGAGGGATGAATAATGATGTTAGGCTCAGATGGCCAAGAAAAATTCTGCAGTATTCGATATACATCTAAACAACAACTGAGAAATTGGTACTTACAATGTGATTGTAGCATTAGCATAATTTGATGGTTAAAAACCCTTACAACCTAGGTAGTCTTGGCCATTTATTAATAATAAAAGCTAAGACTTTTTAAAAAATTGAAAGAGATAGATAATGGACATATGGTCCTATCCATTCTTTGAAAATATAGGATTCTGAATAAGGAAGTGATACAGTTTGCCCAAGGTCACAGAGTCACTGGCAAAGCTAGGCTAAAACCCAGGCTTTTGAGGTTTAATGTGGTACTATATTTTATGATGCCATCATGCTTGCCAGATTACTTCTTACCTATTTTTATTTTTAGCATAATTTGAGAGTCTTAACTTTTTAACTTCTCTACTTAAAAAGAATCCCTTATCATGTGTCGTCACTTTTTAGAATAAAGATATTAAGAGATTTGTAGATGTCATATATGGATATCATTATTAAAGATAATAAAATTCTTGTTTTAATATGCAAATAAGAAGTGTAGACTGTAGACTCATATACACGGATACTGAAATTAGACCACAATTCTAGCTATGATTTGAAAACTTGAATAATATATTGCCCTGTATACTGCCTTTATATGTTAACTCATTTTATTGATCTTTTTCCAATATTTCTATTTTATGTACATTGGGAATTTTTAAAAGAAACATTTGGTTGGAACAGTCATATCAGATCAACTTGATGGGCAACAACTCTAAATAAAACCTAATTCATGACATTTATTTGAGGCCAAAACCTTTAAATAAGTTATACAAGTTCAAAATTCATGAGGCAGTGAAATTTACAGCCTTTTAAAAAAATCTAGTCTGGATTTGGTGGCAACCATGCCTTCATCTCTATATATTTTTCAGTACTTTGGATCCTTTAAAAGGATTCAGACAGGGCTTTGATATTTTTACTGCCATAACCACCATCACAAAGGGAAATTAAATTTTCCCACAGTGGTGTCATTACCAAGCTCTCTGCTTCATCCACTCTATTCCAGTCAGTCCATGCTCAAGTTCATTCCAGACTTAGACTTAGAACAGCATCACAGTTCGAGCAAGAAGCCACTACACAGCTTACCAAATCGCCTTTTTATGAAATATTTGTTTCCAGAGTTTGAAATTAAACTGTTTGTTCCTATTTACAATAAAGTTTGAAGCATTTTACATAATAAAATTTACAAGAGTGAAAGATTCAGTTACAGAAAAATAGGCAAAAATGTTTAATTCTTTTCATTGATCTAATGACTATCTAAAAGACAAAGGACAGTCTGATTTCAGAGGAGGTTATAAATACATGAATACATAGTTCTTTAACCAAATTGTTACTTAAAAGTACAGGTGCCACTGCATAAATCTTTGCTGAGTGCAAATAAATGTTTAAACTGTGTTTGATAATAAATTTCTGTAGGAAAAATTAAAGTCAACTCAGCAATTATGAAATTAGTAAATGTGAAACTAAATGCCATGAACTATTATCAAAATAGAAGTCTATAAAAGATAAATACGTAGAGATAAAAAATGTAAAATTATCAGTTAGATTTATGTATATTCTTCCACAAAACCTACACATAATAAGCAATGATACCATGAAACCAAGTAATTTACAACACCATGCATTTTACATATTGTAGGATTGTTTCAAAAGCACATCTACTTGTCTCTGAAAACAAACAAATAAACAAACAAACAAACAAAGGTTTTTGTCCTAGATAACTGAGTACCAAAGAAAATCTTTGGCAAAGGGTGAGTCGGCCGTTTCCTAGATAGTCTTTTCTCTTGGTTAGCATTTTGCCCTGTTTACTATCTTTTTTGTTCCTAAATAGCTGCAGATAAAGGAGCCGTTTACCTTTTGTATAAGCTAGGATGCTTTCAGCTACAGAAATAGAAACTCTAAAAAGAGCAGTTTAAACAGTAAAGAAATCTCTTGTCTTTTTTAACAACAACAAAACCAGAAGAAGTGGCTTCAGAGATGGTTAGCAGGTTAATGTTGTCATCAAATAATCATGCGTCTGTTTTTCTAGGGTCAGTGTGACATTCTAGCAAGCCTGGAATTGGTCTGGGTTATTACTGAAATGGGAATTGCACCTTCAGACACTGAACTCTGATCAATGTATGAAACACACTGTTGAATACCGTAACCTTGTAACCATGAAGCTGAAGAGTTTCATGCAGCATATACTGGCTTGTTTGCATTGCTCAGAGAAAGCAGCGAGATTGATGCTATGCACGTAGTCTCAGGATTGATGATGTACCCAGAGACCCCCAGAGGACACTCCAGTTGGGCTGGTTATGTAGCAATGATACGTTTAGGTCATCAGCAGAGTAGAAGAAATCCCAGCTGAGACTCTATTTTAGGCACCCTAGTTCTGAGGGGCTTTATTACACGTCAGGTGGTTTCTGATCCAAGATAGAGAGCATGTCAGTAAGACCTTTACAGAGGGAGAATTGGATTTTGAACCTGGTGTCTGGTGACTCCTTGCTGTGAGAGAAGGCCTTTGGCAGTCATTCATATCCTTACTTTAACACTGTTATGCTATTGTAGCCGGTTCCTGAAATAAAGGGTAGATTTGTAAGCACTGTCATTTGGGTCTTGCGGGTCAGGGCCTGGACTAGGGTGATGCAAGTACACCTAAGATCTCCTAAAATTTTCTGGCCTCAGCTTTGTTGTGGGTCTTCAATGTCAATCAAACTCTTTGTTACCATTAATCAAGTCGACTTCATCCTCAAGCTAGTTGACTACTGTCACAAGATGCCTACCAGCGGCAGTGGAAGATCCATGCTTTCCTCTTCATACACAGCAAGAGACAAAACTTTGATTCCAGCAATGAACTATTTTTCTTTTAATTCCCTTAATCTGGGACATTTCACCTCAATCACTAGGAGAATGCCAGGTCTTTGTTAGTTTACTAATCAGGATGGCTCTATAGAGCTGTTGTTAGTGTGATTAGTTGGAAAGAAAAAAATACTAACACAGAATTGTGTTAAGAAGGATAAAAGAGGGAGGTCTGTTGTCACTTGTGCAAGCAACAGTGTCCACTTTGCCTTCTTAATGGCAGAAACATTAACTTAAAAGGGAATACATGCGGCTTATGAGTAAAATGCCAAATACTTCTAATTAAAATTAATGTTCTCCCACCTTTTATTTTCATGAGTTAACTTACGGGCTTAACTAAATAAAGTTTTCCTAAGAAAACCCTTCTATATTAATGCCTAATATATACCGTTCACATAATAAAAGATCAATATCAAAATGTAATAGCAAATAGCATAGCTAAGGTAGAGAATTTAAATTAATGGCACTGGTGCTCACTCAGATGTCAGGTATTAATTATCTTTTTTATTGATTTCCATAAAACAGAGTAAATCAGATATTTGAATATTACTAATTTCTTGCCATAGGCATGCTATTTTACATGATTTAAAAATATATTTCAAAAGTGCATCTAAGGTCTTATTAAAGTTGCAATTATTCTACATTAAAATCTTATTCATTTGATTTGAAACGATTTAAAATTCAAACAGTGCATAGTAAGAATACTATTAAATGTTTTATAAGATTTTGCAGTGTGAAATACTCAACCAGCAACTACTCAGTTCAATGATTATAATACAGGAGTTATTAAGAAATAATTTTTAGGTAGCTAGAAAGGGTGAAAGTTCATGGTGAAATTTTCCTTTAATAAAAAGCAACCCCCTAGGCCGGGCACAGTGGCTCACCCCTGTAAACCCTGCATTTTGGGAGGCCAAGGCGGATGGATCACCTGAGGTCAGGAGTTCGAGACCAACCTGGCCAACATGATGAAACCCCGTCTCTACTAAAACTACAAAAAATTAGCTGGGTGTGGTGGTGGGCACCTGTAATCACAGCTACTCAGGAGACTGAGGCTGGAGAATTGCTTGAACCCGGGAGGCGGAGGTTGTAGTAAGCCAAGATTGTGCCACTGCACTCCAGCCTGGGCAACAAGAGTAAAACTCCATCCCCCCAAAAAAAGAAAAAAGAAAAAAGCAAACCCAGAACCATTTCCTTTCTAACAGAAAGAGGTTTGAAAAAGCAGACCAGCAAGCATTGATATACAAATGCCAGCGTAGAAATCAGGTCCACTCACTATGTCTGTTCCCACCCTCTTCTTGTCACCACCTGTGTCAGGTGTCATGGCCACCTCCAGATAACACCACCTGTGCAGAACATCATGGCGACCCATATTTGCATATTAAAAGACTAGGGTGGGAGGGCCAGGTTTTTCCGCTGGCTATGTGAAAGACACACCTGGTCAAACCAATCCCCTGGGCTCTATGCAAATTAGGCACTACCTCCTCCAGCCTCCCAATGTAACCTACTGCTTTCTACCATACGTGGAGTTTCTCTGTTTGGAGCCCCCCTACCTCTGTATGGGGCAGCTATTTTCTTCTTGCCTATTAAACTTTATACTCTTTAAAATCACTCCACATGTGTCCATGTTGTTAATTTTATTGACACGAGACAAACGACCCTGGTGTTTCTCCAGTCATCGGAACCATATCAATTATTCATTCTATATTGCATTGTATACTTCGAGGACTATAAAAATGCCACTTGTAGTTTGTAAAAACATATATAAGTAAATAAATAAATAACAATATGTTATAAATAAACACGTTACAAATAAATAACACTATGGTTCGTACAATATGGTAAAATGAAAACACATACAAATAAACTGGAGAGAGAATGAGTACCAAAATCAAAAAGTCTAGGAAAGAAGCCATCTATATAACTTGGAAATCCTTGTTAAAAATCTTCAAATTAATGTTTTGAATGTTTTATTATCAGAGTGAATTCATGTACATAATGACCAATCAAATAGCAAAGAGGAGCTTAGGATAAAGAACAGATAACCCTGTCTTTCATCAACCCTGTTCTTGCTTTCAAAAGGTTTTTTCTTGTAGTCATTTGTCAGTATTTTTGGTAGTTCTATCTAAAACTATAAGTAACATACATATCATTTTATTTTGTCTCTACATTGTCAGTCATTTTACATGCATTATCTATTTCATAGATTCTCTCTTTTCCCAGGGGCCTCCTGCTCTTGTCTGGACAGGTCACTGCCCAAGCCCTCTGCACGGCTATCAGCCTAGCCTGCCCTTTAGTGCCAGACCTCTTTGAGCTACTGTTTCCTGGAGCCCAATGGATACTCAAGATATTCACAGAAAGAGCTGATGGAAGATTTATGTGCTAAATCACTACATGCTTCAAATTATTTTTATTCTGCCTTTATGCTTCATTGAGATTGACTGGATAACATTTCTAAGTTCTAATTTAATTTTCCTCAGAAATACAAATTTATTGCTCTATTGTCCACCATCCAGTCTTAAAGAAATTCCTACAGCCATTTTTATTTTTGTTCTATTGAAATTAATATTTTCTTTTTTCCTCTTTGGAAGCTTATACGTTCTTATGTTTGTCCTTGGAATTCTGAAGTTTCAAGATAATGTCCTCAAATGGAGGTAGATAATTTTTTATTCATTGATCTGGATATTCAACAGGTCCTTTCAGTGCAAAGACTTACAATTTCTTCATATATGAGAAACTATTTTATATTTTCTCATGATCATTTCCTACCTTTTATTACCTTAGTCCTTTTCTCTATGACTGGCCATTGTCTTTTGTGCT
This sequence comes from Trachypithecus francoisi, assembly GCF_009764315.1. Taxonomy (NCBI): domain Eukaryota; kingdom Metazoa; phylum Chordata; class Mammalia; order Primates; family Cercopithecidae; genus Trachypithecus; species Trachypithecus francoisi. Next base: position 53,786,762 of record NW_022681458.1, on the reverse strand, counting down.
ACTGATCTGCACTACCCCCAGGTATTCTGATGGTCTGTTTTAAATTACAGAAAGAAGCAGTGGGTGGGTTTCTTCTGCTGTTGTGTTTTTGTTTTTGCTTTTGTTTTCACATCAAATCTCTCCCTCAGGGGGAGGTTTTACCACTATGTCTCTGCAGTGAGGAATAGAAAAGGCAAGGGGGTGATCATGGGCACTCTAGCAAAGAGCCCATTTGATTCAACTCCTTTTTAGAAGAGTCCCTAGTTACTGCTTCCAACCCAAGTGCTAATTATCAGAGTGCTGGCACTCTGAGTTAACAATGGGTAGGTATACTAACTAATAAAATAGAGCTTTACACAGACCTCCAGGTAATCTTCCTGTGCCACTCCCTCTTACTCACTAGCTCTGAGATCAGAGCCCCTGGGAACTGCAGAGGAGATGTGAATGAGATCCTCCCTCCACTGCAGGTTCTTCATAAAGTATTTTGAGCTGCAGTTTCTAGGTCCAAACATTTAGTCTTTCAATGTGTCCCATCAACATTCTCTCTTCCATGATTTTTCTGTAATCTCTCATGGTTTGCTGATCATCTGCTTTGATCTTTTTGCTATGTGTGTTATGTTTTGTCTTTTTCCTCTTTTATTCCAAGATAGAAGGCAAACAAACAAACAAACAAAAACATGGCAGGCATTTTGACTTTCAATGCTCACATTTTGTTATTAAATAACTATTTTCCTTCAATTTATTTTTTAAACTTTTATTTTAAGTTCAGGGGTATCAAATTATGTCTGAAAGTAATTTATTATGTGAAACAAACTTATACTGAAACCAGCTTAGAGAGATTTACTAAGGAGATTAATTATTTTAAATTATGATTTTATAATGTGCTTATTGTATTCCTATTTTGGGGAAAATCACTTTCTCCTTTTCAAGATGGTAAAATCAGTCCCTATCTCAAAATAAGCAGAAAATCTATCCTGTCTCTACATCTGCCAAAGATTTAAAATAAATGTCTCTAATTATTTCACCAAAATGGAAAGGATATAATAGACAAAGTTCTAAAGTTCAGAAAACCGATCAGAGTTTGCTGGAAAGACTTTAAAAAGCAAGAAGAGATGTTTTTCTGAAATTACCAGAGAACATGTTATGATATTCTCTGATTAAAAAAAGAAGAGAAAAATATCATATACTATGTCTATGTAGGAAGCTGCAAGATTAGTCTACAAAGCCATGAGAATAAAAATTGCAGTTTAATTAAATCTTGGAGAGTTGGAACCAAATAAAACTGATACAAAGCCCTGAAGCTTGAGAAAAATAGAGCCTTTTCCTTATTTAGATATACCAAATCCATATAGTCGATAAACGTGATATAATTTCAACAGTTACCACTTTGTCAGAGTCACTTGCCATAAGACACAGCTTTAAGCACTGTGCTGATAGCACAACTCTTTGAAGTAGGTATTATTACAATTTAGCAGATGAGATAGTTAAAACAATACACATTAATTTGTGCAGGTGACATAAGTAGTAAGTAGCATATTAAAAACCCTGCATATGTGAATCATCAATAATCTGGAAGACATTATCCTAAATGAATTAATGCAGGAGCAGAAAACGAAATACCACATGTTCTGACTTGTAACAGGGAGCCAAACACTGAATACACATGGTTACACAGATGGAAACAATAGACACTGAGACTACTAAGAGGGAGACAAGGAAGGGGGAAAGGGTTGAAAAACTACATATTGGATACTATGCTCACTACCTGGGTGATAGGATCACTTGTACCCCAAACCTCAGTGTCACGCAATGTACCCATGTAACAAATATGTTCATGTATCCCTGGAATACAAAATAAAAGCTGAAATTAAAAATACTCATAATTATCCAATTGTTCTCTACTCCGGCTGCACTTCAGAATTCTGCCTGAGAAGCTTTAAAAGATAGAACGGAGATGGGAGGCATAGAGGGAGGGAGGGAGGGAGAGAGGAAGGAAGGAGGGAAGGAAGGCAAGCATAGAGCCTACCATTGTCTACGATTATGCTTTAAATGGTTTGGGAAAATGTCCACAGGCTTTGGTGTTAATTTTGGAGAGATATTTAGGGCATTCTAATGTATAGCCAGTGATGAGAACCACTGTCCTAAATCAATAATTCTCAAGCTAAGGTGCATATGAATCCCAGGGGAACGTTATTAAGATGCAGGTTCTAAGTCAGTAAATGTTGTTGAAGCCAACTCAAAACTAAAATTCCTTGGGCCATAAGCAAAGTCACCTGTAAGTTACCTTGTATAACAAGCTTCTCTGAGGAATGGCATTCAAAGAAAGTCTTTTGTCACTAACAAAAAGACTCAGGATAAGTAGCAAAAATATTTTTATTCAATTACTGAGAAAGTATGCATGATTTAAAAGTATCCCTCAAGTAAAACTTCAAGTAGAGAACTATTGGTCTGAAATTTATGTGTAGATGGGAAAGAGCTGGGAGAGGAAAAATTGAGAGTCTTAAAGTAAGATATGGGTCAGGAGGAGTGATACTGTGAGCACAAAAGGAAGTGTTAACATCAAACAGAAAGAAAGTCACTGTTCCCCTGAAATTGGAAGAATAGCAGGTGCCAATCAAAATACGTTGTTTCGGGGGAGGCAGAATACTGATGGAGTTTTCCTCTGTTCATCCTTGTTGGTTCTGTGAAGTAAGAGTAATGTTTTACTGAGAAGAACATTTGTAGAATTGGGATCTTGAGGAAAAGATAGAAGATTAGGATAATTACCAAGAGATTAAGAGGATGATCTGACTAGAAACAACTTCAAGGACTGTCAGGTAGAAATGTGGACAGAGCTCTGGCTGGGCTGAAAATCATGAATTTGTGAAGGCACCACACAATTTTAATGTCTCCTTTAAACAGCACTTCACAGTACTAAGCTCATGGATGGACTCAATCAAACATGGGGCTTTGTATCAGAAAAAAAGTGTTAGAATAGAATTGTTGTTATCGCATATTAAATATTTAAATTACATTTTCCAGAGTTCTCTTTGGAAAGGTAAAACAAACAAGTCATATAAAAACCCTTGTAGTTAATCGTATTGATAGGCCTTAGTATTTACTGGAATCTCAGAAAAATTTAAATAAATCAATAGCAAAGAATTAGGAAAATCCCATAAGATTAATTTAAAAAGATAAGTCTCGGTAGTTAAAATCTGGCATAGTGCCTGTTAAAAATTAAAACACGTATTAAAGTCTCTACAGAAGGAAGCCAGTATTCACTTCCAAAGGCACAATGAGAGAGTTTGCAGACTGCTTTAGAAACAATGGTCATATGCAGTGACTTCATGAGTGACAGTCCCAGAACTGATAAATGTATCCACACAAATAATTTTTCATATGCACTTTTCAACAAAGAAAAATCTAATTAGTGTGAAATACTTGTAAATGTCTTCCAGCACACACACACACACACACACACACACACACCGCCCCTGCTGTCCCAAAGACAGCAGATCCGAAGCATTGTTAGCATGCCTCTCCCACTTGCAGAAACAAAATAGTGTGTAGAGATTCATGCTGTGAACTTTTTCCCATGAAGCAGTATGGGAATTTAACAGGAAAACTGTACAAAACCACAGACTCTTTAAAAGAAACAGCACACTGCAGCCTACATTGTGAGCCAGGCAGAAAACTATGAGTCCCCAGAGTATGAGCAGGGAGAGACTGTGTCTGGGATACCCACCCCAACTGGGGAACCTGGCAATCCAAGCCACAGGGGAATTAACCCTACCCAGTACTGGAACTAATTTACTGAAAAGTGGGAGTCTCTGAGAAGGAGTGGCATTGGGATGTGCTTTGCATGCACTCCCAGCCTTTCCAGGAACAGGGGACCTCCCAGCAGTCAGCTAGCTCACTCAGGCAAGACTTGGTGAGAGGCCAGGTGCAGCGGTTCACACCTGTAAGCCCAGCAATTTGGGAGGCACCGGTGGGCTAATGCTTGAATTCAGGAGTTCAGCCTTGGCAATGTGTCTACAAAAACCCTGTCTCTACAAAAAAAGAAAAATACAAAAATTATCTGGGTGTTGTAGTAACTGCCTGTAGTCCCAACTACTTGGGAGGCTGAGGTGGGAGGATCACTTGAACTTGGAGGCAGAGGTTGCAGTGAACTCTGTCTCAAAAAAAAAAAAAAAGAGTTAGTGAGAGAAGCTCCCAACTGAGATTCATGATACAATCTTGAATGGGGGCTAACCCCCTTAGCCAAAATCAAGGTGCAAGTGGGACATGTGTTATATATAGCCACAGTGAGGGATCTGGGCACCGTGCTTCAGGGGCACAGGGGAAGGGGCGTGGCCCAAAAGCCATGATCTCTGTTTCAATGAGGAAGGCTTGTGGCCTGGGGCAGCTTGGGGTTCTAAGTACAGGCTGCCTGGAACCCAGCTAGCTGCTGCTAGTGGATAACTGTGGGTTCCATTAGCACTATGCACTCACCAAGTGCATAGGAGCTGGGTGGAGCTTACTGCTGCCTGCTACCCTCCATTCCACATGTGGATTCTTTTGTGCAGCAGAGGCAGCAGCACTCCTCCTTGGAACATTATCTCAGTAGCCAGAGAACTGCCCTCTAATGCCATTGAGGCCCCTGCTTGCTCCTGCATGTGTGAAGCCAGAGTATGAACTTGCCTAACCCAACCCCCACCTGACTTTGCCCCTCCACTCATCACAATAGCTTAACTCAAAGGACAGGGACTTTTTGAAGCTCTATGCCCCCCCCCCATTGCCTGAGACATCAGAGTACCTACCTCCCATGCGTAACGTAGGACAAGCACAAATCCTACTGCTACCACGACAGCTGGTGCTCTTTTGTAAGTGCCATCTCCTGGCTGGAAGCCAACCAGCACAGTCCATTATAGCATCTGCAGGCAGAATGACACAGTACCAAGGAGGGAGGAAGCTTTTGCATGACTTCAGCTATCAACATTGCCTGCATCACCCTGGCTAATCAGGAGGTCTTGAGTCTGTCCATACAACCAGCTCGTTACTACAACTAGCATCTGAGAAAGCCAATATACTAAGGCTACGTATAACCAAAGAAATTTCACAGAGTCTATGTCACTCACCTGCCACGCCCATCAGAGCTGGCGCTGGTACTCAGTGCTGGGAGATTAGAGAATAAGTAACATCACTGGATTCCTTGCAGAAATTCCCAGCCTAAAGTGTCGCAGCTCCACTGGGTGGCAAGACCCAGAGGAGCAGCAAGATTCACAGTAGTCTGTCCCTCAGTGTGACAGGAGTTATTAAGAAATTATTTTAGGAAGATTGAGAGGAAAAGTGGTCCTTGGAAAGTTTTTGTCTCTTTCAAAGCAGCTCCAGAAACATTTCTTGTTTAGCAGGAAAGCCCCAGATCTTAGAGCCTGGCAACAAGCTTTGATATGCAAATGCAGGGCATTAGAAACTGGGTCCACCCAAACATGGCAATTCTGGCAATTCCCATGCTCTTCTCCTTGCCCTTGCCCTCACAAGTGCCTGGCAACATGACCACTCCAACATATCCCTACATGTGTAGAACATCATGGTGCCCCGCATTTGCATATTAAAAGGCTAGGGTGTGAGGGCCAGATTTTTTGAGGGCTACGTGAGTGAAATGCCTGGTCAAACCAATCCCCGAGCCCTATGCAAATCAGACACCACCTCCTCCAGCCTACTCATATAAGCAGCCACTTTTCCATGGCACACGGGGTCTCCCCTCAGCTTTGGAGCCCTCCTCCCTCTATCTCTGTGCAGGGCAGCTTCTTCCTTCTTTCTTCTCCCTTCCTTCTTGCCTATTAAACTCTCCACTCCTTAAAACCACTCCACGTTTGTCCATGTGGCCTTGTCTAATTCGGCATGAGACAAGAGCTCTGGTGTTCCTCCACTCATCAGAGCCGTATCATCAGATCCCCTACTCCTAAGGGAATCGGGGGTGCACCTCATCAAGGGAGCACTTTGCGGGACAAAATAAATCAGACTGCAGGCCTTGAGTTTCAGAACTTTACACCTGTGGAAAATTTCTTTCAGCAGAGACACAGGTGTGCTGGTGGGCCTAGTGAGGAAAGTCGAAGACTCTATCCCCAGTGGTCAGGCAGCCCTGGTACTCATGAAGGGTTTTGAAGAAGGGGAATTATTCTCCTCCTCACTCACCACTGCAGACACACACAGCCTTGACATAGGTGCACCCATACACAGACTCTCTGGAACACTTCAGGGTGACTACATCCCCACAGGAGGAGTGCACTCCAGGTTCAGGCTTGCATGAGGAGTAGAGTCACAATCTCTCTCTACACCAAACATCAGTATTCCTGCAGCTGAAAAGACGTGCCTGTCTCATCTGAATAACCAGAATACTGGGTCAGAAGTGTGACTGTGAGGTGGAAAGCTTTCCTTCTGGTGTGGTAGGGGAGCTGAGATGGCTCCCTCTCTTCTCCCTGTAAAGACCTCAGTGTGTTTAACTGAGAGCTCCTCCAGCGGTTTCTGTCAAGGCTGGGACTTCTGCCCACCATTGGGGTATTGTGTTTATCCACTTGCTTCAGTTGCAAGCAGTTTTTACCTACAGACACTTCTTACTGGGCCGAAACCTGAACTGTTCAACCCAGTGAGTAGAATACTGGAAGAATGAATGAATGAATGAATGAATTGCACACCACTGGGAAATAAGATAAGCTTCATGAGACCTCTGTTATTCTGGCACCATGGAAGACAGTGAACCTGGTCACTCATCAAGTATACTGCTACCACAACCATCACTGGAGAAAGCCATTATACACAGACTCTGTGTAACCAAGGATTTCATATGCAGTCTTCACCACTGAAAGCACTCAGAGGCAAATTATGTTACAATAAACCACAAACATTAAAGTCATATTCTCAAAGAGAAAAAAATTTTAAAAAACCAATTATCAAATATACATTCAAAAGTATTTAGAAGAAATAAGAAGAAACCAGAAAAAGAATTCTGGCAATATGACAAGGCAAGGCTCTATAACATCCCCAAAAGATCACATTAGTTCTCCAGCAATGGATCCAAACCAAGATGAGCTATTTGCAATACTAGATAAAGAAATCAAAAAGTTGATTATTAAGTTACTCAAGGAGATACAGGAGAAAGGTAGACACTAACATAAACGAATTTTTATAAATGATTCAGAATATAAATGAAGAATTTTCTAAAGAGACAGATATTTTAAAGAAAAACCAACCAGAACTTCTGGCAATCAAAGACACACTTAGGGAATCACAAAATGCAGTGGAACGTTCCAGCAATAGACTAGATCAAGTAGGAAAAAGAATTTCAGAGCTCAAAGACAAGGCTTTCAAATTAACCCAATCAGACCAAAATTAGGAAAAAAGAATTAAGAAAAAAATTAAGAAAGCCTTCAAGAAATACAAAATTATATAAAATGGCCAAACCTAAGAATCACTAGTGCTCTTGAGGGAAAAGAACAAGCAAAACATTTGGAAAACGTATTTGAGGAAATAATTGAGGGAAACTTTCATGGCTCAAACAAATGAAGCTCAAAGAACTCCTGGCAGTTCATTGCAAAAAGAGACATTACCAAGTCATATAGTCATCAGACTATTTAAAGTCAATGTGAAAGAAAGAATTCTAAGAGACATGAGACAGAAGCATCAGGTAACCAATAAAAGAAAACCTATCAGACTCAGAGCAGACTTTTCAGCAGAAACCTTATAAGGTAATAGGGATTAAGGTCCTATGTTTAGTCTCCTTAAACAGAATCATAGTCAGCCAAGAATTTTCTATCTTCCAAAACTAAGTTACATAAGTGAAGGAGAAATAAACACTTTTTCAGCTAAGCAAATGCTGAGGGAATTTGTCACTACCAGATCAGCCCTACAAGCAATGCTAAAAGGAGTTCCAAATCTTGAAACAAAATATTGATATGCACCAGAATAGAAACTCTTAAAAGCATAATATTCACAGGGCTTATAAAACAATAACAATAAAGGAAACAAAGTAACTAGGGAACAATCAACATGTTGACTGTCACAGTAACTTACTTCTCAATATTAACATTGAATGTAAATAATCTAAATGCTCCCTTTAAACAATACAGATTGGCAGAATGGATAAAAAAGAAATCACAAACCAAATATCTACTGTCTTCAAAACACATCTGACAGGTAAGAAATTTTATAGACTCAAGGTAAAGGGATGGCAAAAGATATTCCATACAAATGGAAACCAAGGCAGGAGTAGCTATTATTACATCAGATAAAACAGACTTTAAAGCAACAACAGTAAAAAAAAAAAAAAAAAAAAAAAAGACAAAGAAGGTAATTAATGATAAAAGGATCAATTCAACAAGAAGGTATAACAATCCTAAATATATATGCATCTAATTATGGAGCTCCCAAATTTATAAAACAATTACTACTAGACCTAAGAAAAGAGACAAACAAGAACACAGTAATAGTGTGGGAGTTCAGCACTCCATTGACAGCACCAGACAGATCATTGAGGAAAAAAGTAAACAGAGAAACACAGGATTTAAACTATACTCTAGAGCAAATAGACCTAACAGATATTTACAGAATATTCTACCCAAGAACTGCAGAATATACATTCTTTACATCAGCACATAAAGCATTCTCCAAGATAGACTATATTATAGGCTACAAAATAAGTCATAATACATTTTTAAAATCAAAATTATGTCAAGTATCTTCTCAGATCACAGCAGAATAAAACTAGAAATTAATTCCAAAAGAACCCATCAAAACTGCACAAATACATAGAAATTAAGCAATATGCTCCTGAATGATTTTTGGGTTAACAATGAAATCGGGATGGATATTTTAAAATTATTTGAAATAAGTGATAACAAACAGTGATACAAATTATCAAAACTTCTGGAATACAGCAAAAGCAGTGAAAAGAAGAAAGTGGATAGTGCTAATGCCTACATCAAAAAGCCTGAAAGACAACAAATTAACAAACTAACCTCACAACTTAAGGAACTAGAAAAACAGAACAAACTAAACCCAAATTTAGCAGAAAAAAAAAAGTAACAAAGATCAGAACAAAACTAAACAAAATTGAAAACAAACAAACAAAAAAATACAAAAGACCAATGAAATGAAAAGTTGGTTTTTTGAAAAGATAGACAAAAATCAATAGACCATTGGATACATTAACCAAGAAAAGATTCAAATAAGCTCAATTAGAAATAAAAATGGAGACATTACAACTGACACTGCAGAAATGCAAAAGCTCATTTGAGACTACTGTGAACACCTCTATGCTCAAAACAGAAAATCTAGACGAAATGGATAAATTCCTGGAAACACACAGTCCTCCTAGCTTGAATCAGGAAGAAATAGGAATCCTGAAGAGACCAGTAAAAAGCAATGATATTGAATCAATAATAAAAAAAACTTGCCAACAAAAAAAGACTGATTCACAGCCAAATTAAACCAGATATTCAAAGAAAAATTGGTACCAATTCTACTAAAACTATTACAAAAGACTGAGAAAAGAGAGAATCCTCCCTAATCCATTGTATGAAGCCAGTAAAACCATGATTCCAAAGCCAGAAAAGGGCATAACAAAAAAAGAAAACTACATACTAATATCCTTGATGAGCATAGATACAAAAATCCTCAACAAAATACTAGCAAACTGAATCCCACAGCATATTACAAAGGTAATTCACCACGATCAAGTCGGTGTCATCCCAGGGATGTGGGGATGGTTCAACATATGCAAGTCAATAAACGTGATTCATCACATAAGCAGAATTACAAACAAAAACCACATGATCATCTCAATAAATGCAGAAAAAGCATTCAGTAATTCCTAGCATTGCTTCACGAGAAACAAAAAACTAGTCAGAGAAGGAATATATCTAAAATAACGAAAGCAATGTATGACAGATTCACAGCCAACATCGCACTGAATGAGGAAAAGTTGAAAGTGTTCCCCCTAAGAACTGGAACAACACAGGATGCCCACTTTCACCTCTTCTATTCACCACTGTACTGGAAGTCCTAGCCAGAGCAATTGGGCAAGAGAAAGACAGGGCATCCAAATTGGAACAAAGAGAATCAAACTATTTCTGGTTGCTAATGGTAAGATTTTATACCTGGAAAACCCAAAGATTCCTTTAAAAGACTCCTGTATTTGATAAATGAATTCAGTCAAGTCTCAGATTACAAAATCAGTGTACATAAATCAGTAGCACTGACAGCTGAGAATCAAGCCAGGAACTCAATCCCTTTTACAACAACTTAAAAAACAAAACAAAGAAAAAAAAAACTAGGAATATACTGAACCGAGGAGGTGAAAGATTGCTATAAGCAGAATTACAAAACACTGTTGAAATAAATCATAAGTGACACAAACAAATGGAAATACATCTCATTCTTATGGATTGGAAGAATCAATGTCATGAAAATGACCATACTGCCCAAAGCAATCTACACATTCAATGTAATTCCTATCAAAATATCAGCATCTTTTTTTTTTTTTCCACAGAACTAGAAAAATAATCTCAAATTCATGTGGAATGAAAAAAGAGCCTGAATAGCCAAAGCAGTCCTAAGCGAAAAGAAGACATCTGGAGACACCACATTACCCGACTTTGAATTATACTACAAGGCTATCGTAACCAAAACAGCATAGTTCTGGTATAATAGTAGATACATAGACAAATGGAACAGAATAGAGAACCCAGAAATAAAGCCAAATACTTACAACAAGCTTGTCTTTAAAGGAAGCACATAAAAACTAAATAAACTGGGGGAAAGGCACCCTATTCAATAAATGGTGCTGGAGAAACCGGGTAAACACATGTAGAAGAATGAAACTGGATCTCTATCTCTCATCATAGACAAAAATCAACTCAAGATGTATTAAAGACTTAAATCTAAGACCCTAAATTATAAAAATTCTAGAAAAAATTCTGAAAAACTTCTGAATATTGTCCTAGTCAAAGAATGTATGACTAAGACCCCAAAACCAAATTCAATGAGAACAAAAATGAATCATGGGACCTAATTAAACTAAAAAGCTTCTGTACAGAAAAAGAAATAATCATCAGAGTAAACAAACAACCCACAGAATGGGGGAAATATTTGCAAACTATGTACCCTACAGAGGACTAATATCCAGAATCTACAAGAAACTCAAATAAATCAGAAAAAAAAAAAAAAAAAACTCACTAAAAAGTGGGCAAATGACCTGAATGCATTTCTCAAAAAAAAGACATACAAATGGCTAACAAACATGAAAAAAAGCTCAACATCACTAATCATCAGGAAAATGCAAATTAAAATGAGATACCAACTTACTACAGCCAGAATGACCATTATTTTAAAAACAATAAAAACAATAGATGTTGGCGTGGATGTGGTAGAAAGGGAATGCTTATATACTGCTGGTGGGAATGTAAATTAGTACTACCTCTATGGAAAACAGTATGGTAGTTTCTCAAAGAACTCAAAGTAGATCTACTATTCAATCCAGCAATCCCACTACAGTTATCTACCCAAAGGAAAAGAAGTCATTATATCAAAAAGACACCTGCATCCATGTGTTTACTACAGTAGAATTCAAAACTCTAAAGATATGATAACAATCTAAGTGCGCCTCAAGCAATCAGTGGATAAAGAAGATGTGATATATATACACACACACACATATATACACACACACACACACACATACACACACATATACACCATGGAGTACTGCTCAGCCAGAAGAAAAGAATAAAATAATTTCTTTAGCAATAAATTGTGATGGAACTGGAGGCCATGATTTTAAGTGAAGTAACACAGGAATAGAAAACCAAATACCAAATGCTCTCATTTGTATGTAGAAGTTAAGCTGTGGGTATGCAAAGGCATACAGAGTCATCAATGGACACTGGAGACTCAGAAGTGGGGAGATCTGGGGGAATGGCAAGGGATAAAATGCTACACATTGGGTACAATGTACACTGCTCGGGTGATGGGTATACTAAAATTTCAGGCTTTACTACTATACAATTCTTCCACGTAACAAAAAACCACTTGTCCCCTTGACGCTACTGAAATAAAATAATAATGATAATATAAATGTCAATAAACTGATAAAAATTGTTGTGAATCAGAATCTTGAAATAATTTGATAAAAGTCTCATTTCTAAGACAAGTAGCAATTAATAAGTGATAGATTAAAGGAACTGTTAGTTTTCAATTGTTTTCATCTTTTAAAATATAAAAAGTATTGATAGAAACAGAAAACACAACTGTTATCAACAATATCAATAGTGTTGATTAAAACCAAAAATGTTAAGTCCAAAAAATCTTACATAATGAGGATTTTGTTAAGCTAATTTAAAAATTGCATATGTCTTAAAGGAGAAATGAAAATTTTGCTTTCTTTAATCATAATTAAAGGTACATCTCTGGGAATTAGGCACAAATTTAGACACCACTGAAGTGTCAAAGGAAGCCAGGATAAAATAGAAGCAGTTTAAAATTGAAGCTTGAGGCATTTATATAGATCTTAGTAGAGCTCTTTGTTGGGCTAATTTCCAATATCTTTATACAACACCTGGCTTAAACAATTACCATTATTCATTCACTATCATAACTACTAAATTCATTCCTGAAGAAGAAAGCCCATTTGTGGGACTGAGTGAACTTCAGAATAAATAAATAAAAAATTTAAAGTAATACATGAAATTCCTGTAGGTAATATAAAATCTGTAATTACTTGGAATTTTTAGCAGCCTCATTAACATATGTATTTAGCTCTAATAAGATATTTTCAAATATTGGGAAGAGAATAAAATAATATATTAGCATTAGTAATTATCAAATAGTTTGAATAAACTGTTGACCTTGTGTCCATAAAAACAGAACTATGCACAGTAAAGATCCTGATGTAATTGAGGTAATTGGGCAGTTATACTTCTCTCCACAAATGTAAAAATGTCTCTACTGTGTTTGCATTACTTAAGTTAACAACTATCTACAGGGTGACATCACTTAATTCAGTCAAATTTTTTTCCTTAATATATGTATTTTTGACAATACGATCAGATAATTTTGACTTTTTTTTACTCTGGGCCATATTTGTAAATATTGTTCTTCCTGCAATTTCCCAATACAGTTGTGTGACACTATTTCTGAATTTTCAAGTTATTTTCCTATAGCTACCAAGAGATAAAAGCAGCATTTTTGTTTTCATTGTCTGTTCAAGTACTCAGGCTAAGAAGAGTAAAAGCTCAAATATGACATTTAAATCTGCCATTTAAACACCTTGTAAGTTGTTTGCTCCTTTGTTTAAAACTTTACATTTTTATTATAGAGGCCATCAAAAACCAATGTAGTTTTTCTGATTTCCCATTTGTTTCTCCAAAGATTATTTATCATCAGTTGTGAGGTGTGTTTATCCAAATAAGCTTTCTATATACTCCACTGGACCGAGAACTTACCAGGTTTATTTTCCATGTTTGCTCATGTGCCCACTCCAGAGTTACCTGGCTCTGTTGTTCAAGGTGTCAAAGTCCTCAAAATGATGGCCGAAGTGAAAAGACACTCTAATCCTAACCACCGGTTTCTAAAAATTACACTCAGGTTTGCATCTTGCCACACCTTTACTTTAGGTTCTCATTCAGTGTGTTGGTCCCAGAAAATCTGGGTTGTATCTATGTGACATTCCATAACACTGGTAACCTCTGTCTCACATTTAATCCATAAATAAAGAGGAACTTGAAGCAGCACAGTTAGCTTTTTGTAACACAACAAGGGCCATACACACTATACAACATCTCCTTTCTAAACAACCCCAAATACTTGGTGACAAAATAGTATAGATTTCATATGTCAGAAATCTGCTATAGGTACATAAGAGAAATAAGTAGCTTCATCCAAAGAGGTGATGACATCAAGAAAAGCATATAGCAATGTAAATACAAGTATGAACACACACATACACAAAAGGTTAATATACTACTCTTAGAAGATTTATTATCCAACACAATTAAACTGATACTTGATTAACAGGAATCAATTAGAGTATGAGAAGAGCTGAACATCTTCAGATGTAGGCGTCAGTCAATACGCCCCATTGGGAACTGGGATATGGATAAGTGAATATCAATTAATATTCTTTGCTACTAAAAATAATGCTGATATGGACATTCCTATACACTTTTTTCCGATTTCAATATGTCCGTTTGTCTAATAGAAAATCTTCTCTGTTCTTCCTTTTCAAGAGTGTTGGCTACTCTTAAAATTTTGCTATTTTATATATATTTTAGAAACTACTTCTTAGAGTAAGTGAGAAACCCTGTAAATTTTTGATAATGATTGCATTGAATCTATACATTAATTTAAGAATAATTTGCATAATTCATATTTTTTACTACTAATAAATATTTTCCATTTATTTAGAACTTCCTAAATATATTTTTTATCAAAATTTTTGACAGACTGCATACCTTGTATTCAGTTTCTTCCTAAGATTAACACTTTTTGTTAATATGTTCAAAGCTATCTTTCAAAAAATTGTATATTATTATTCATATGAATATTAAATTGACTTGCTTACTTTCCCCGGGTTTCTATTTCTTTCTTTTCCTTTTTCTTTTATTTATTTATTTATTTTTGGACAGAATCTCACTCTGTCACCCAGTCTTGTGTGCAGTGGCTCCATCTCAAGTGGCACCATCTTGCTTGGCTCACTGCAACCTCTGCCTCCCAGGTTCAAGCGAATCTCCCACCTCAGCCTCCGAAGTAGCTGGGACTGTGGGCATGCACCATCACTGCAATCTAATTTTTGTATTTTTAGTAGAGATGGAGCTTCAGTATGTTGGCAAGGCTGGTCTAGAACTCCTGACCTCAAGGGATCTGCCCCGCTGGACCTCCCAAAGTGCTGGGATTACAAGCATGAGCCACAGTGCCTTGCCTACATGCCTATTTTTTGTTTGACCTCTGTGAATTGTTTATCTTTCTGTCATTTCAATCATGCATCATATATATATGAAATAAATATAAAAATAAAACTGTGTGTATATATATATATTCCTTTTTATATATGTCCAATCTTTCAGTTTTATTTTTATTATGAGCTTTGTTTAGTGTGCTTAGTCCACTGTACTACCAGAAACAGAAGGCTGTCATTAATTTGTATTTGAGTTCTTATATCCCTCTCTCAGCAAGAGTTTTTAAAGATCTTAAATATACGCTACACATGGTAGCTCATGCCTGTAATCCCAGCACTTTGGGAGGCCGAGACAGCAGGATAGGTTGAGCCCAGGAGTTGAAGACAAGTCTAGGCAACATAGTCTCTACAAAAATTTAAAAATTAGTCAGGCATGGTGATGTACGCCTGCAGTCCAAGCTACTCAGGAGGCTGAGGTGGGAGGATTGCTTAAGCCTGGGAGTTCAAGGCTGCAGTGAACCAAGATTGTACTGCTGCCCTCCATCCTGGGCAACAGAGCAAGCCTATGTCTCCAAAAAAATGACGTTAAACATCTGGAATCCATAACAATATCATAATAACATTTATGAATTTTTCATTTTACCTAGCATCCTTAATTCCTTATAATTGATTTTTACTCCTTACATGTTGACAAACAAACATATGGGCTATGGATTAATTTACCCAATAATTTGTGTGCCTTATATGCTCAAATCTACAAAAATAATTAGAAAACTCATGGAACATTTGATATAGATGATTAGAGTTTATATATATTTCATATCAGCTTTATTAGTTTTTAAACCCTAAGAACTGAATAACTATAAAATGAATATGTAACATAAATTATAACACATTTAATGGAAAACCTTTGCAAATCGTTTTTGTCTTTTTCTAAACAGTCCTATCATTTTTAAAGCACATATTAAACCAGGGATCATCAATGCAAAGTCTATGAGAATGTACCATACCTTCAGGTTTATAACAATCAGAATCTTGTCTTTGTATTTAACCTGTCAGGATTACAACTAATTAGAGAAGCATATTCACATGTAGATCAAATAAGGTATAAAGTAACATGTATTGTATGATATAGGCAAGTTAAATTCTCACAAAAGCCACCTCCTCTCTGAATTTGAGAAAGTCACCAACCTGTAACTCATATAGAAATTATAATGAACTTTTACCTTCTAAAATTTTGGGAGCTTGAGATTGAAAGACCATCTCAATTAGAAGACAGCACAATTTTCAGAAGATTGTAAGTAACCAATATATAAAGATCCTTATTTTTATTATCATTATAATCACTAGTACTACTACCCAGCAAAATAAAAATCGCCCTTGATGATTTCAAATCTATTATCATTATACTTATGTAACCATTGGTTATTTAAGATAAATTCTTTCTTTTCTTATCCCTTTCTTTATCATAAGCAGGCTCATTTTCTTTCATAAAGTTCCCTCTATTACAGAACATGACCACATTTTCCACATTTGTTAGGCTTTGTCAGGTGGCAAAGGTTACTGTAGATGATACAGATTATTTTAAAAGATGCAAGAGAAAGTAAGGGAATTAGAAACAATGGTGTCAGGACTCAGAGAGAAGACACACAGTGTTCTAGTAGCCTGAAGGATGCATTATTGACTATACGGGAAGTCCAGTAAGTAGATACCTCAATAAAGGCAGCCTCCCTGGCAGTCTCGATTGTACTGTTCCTGCACTCCCAAATACTAGAATTTCTTTATAATTCCCCCTCTACCTTGTGACTTTTCCTTTCCTATGCCTTTTACTTAGTCATAGCCTCTACCACTTGGCTTCTATGTGTCTTCTTCCTATTTATCTTATGCCCCATTACAAATTGAGTTCATCCTTATACCTTTCTGTCAAATGTCTTTTGTTTTCTGCAATATTTTTTCATTTTGTTCCTACTGTTGCTGTTCTGCAGGGCCGTGACACCAGAATATTTAAAGGCTGCTGGCCTGGCTGTAAATTGCTTTTGCCTCTGTTACATACCTACACTTGAGCTCACCAGCAACTTAAAGGGGATAGACTTTTATGATACTACACACAGACACACACACACACAGAGCAGGGGTGTAGAAAGGTTGGCAGTCTGAGAACTGAGCAGTGAAATCAGTCATTTTGTTCAGTTCTAATCAGAGTGATCCCACTTATTTGGAAGAATCTTTTCCCTCAAATCCAGTACCTCAAAGGTATTGTGATCATTTTGTCATTGATAAATGTTCATGTCTTTTCTTTCTCTGCTTCCAAGCCACATAATTCCTATATTCTGTTCTCAGATCATTTCTTTATCCCATTCCTTCTGATCTAAGAATAACTGACCCATTCTAATGTGTATTTTTACTTCTTATCAAAGAAGCGTTCTATGGCTATTCCCTTGAATAGCTATGGAACACTACCTTCTATATTCCCTTGAATAGCTATGGAACACTACCTTCCTCTATGCACAACATTTCTCAATCATTTCAAGCTTTTCTAAGTTCTTGATCTGCTGATAGATATTATTTTGCTATATTCTTGCCTGCATCATTTGATGTGCTGAGACTGCCCTCTTACCCTGACACATTTCATTAATATACCTTCTTTAACAGTATAAAACAATAGATCAAGAAAGAGAGAGTTCCCTGTAGTAACTTTTCATCTTAGACAAAATAAAATACTTTTATTCCAGAATCACTGTTTCTGTTGTTTGATGTCCCATTAATATTCTGGCATTTGTCTATTGCCACATTCCTTTACAGATTGCTGCACTGCATTTTTTAAATGTCTGCAATATCAAGAGGTGAAAGAAGAGAAACTCAAGAAAGAAACTGGCTCAATTTATTCAAATAATCACCCTTAATTCCTATCAAAATAATAATATTATAAAATCTCTGGATGACAGTCACTGTATTCTGTTTGAGCCAAAATAATTCACTTCTTTAGGTTATTTTTCTGAGACAAGTAATAAAATCCACTCTATTAGTTTGGTTTCTGACTTCAGTTTTAACTATTCATGTGTCATCACACACATTGTGGAGAAATAATTTCAAAGAAGGGTTACCCTTGGTTATTCTGATCAAACTTTCAAAATCATTTTTTTCCTGCTACAACCAAAATTTACACAAAAATTAATATCTGTTGCTAAAATTTAGAAAAATAAGATGTATGTACTTAGCATTGAGACTCCAAAGATTCAAAATAGACCAGGAAATATATCTGTTATATATTCTTTTTGCTTTACTATCATTCTAAGAAATGCTAGGTACTTAAGGTAAAATGATAAACAAAGAGAAGCAGACAGAAACAACAGGTACCTGAATCGTCATGAAAAAACTAAGTATAGAGATATTAATATGCCCATAATACGTTTTATTTTATCTTTTATGTTGTCAAGGTTCCTGCTGCTTAGTCCAATTCAGTACTTTATTTGTATAATAACTATATTTTTAATATAAACTGTTAATAACTAATAAATAGACTAAGTATTGGCACACATTGGAATAAAATATAACCACCATTAAAAGTTATGAAAATCACACAGAACACCTTCACACACACATACACACACACAATGAAGTTTGTATTCCAGTGACTGATATACAGCAGGGGACTCAAAAAGTATCTGTTGCAATTAATTGGTAAATAAATGATGATTCTAACTGAAAGACTTCCTCCTCTTTTGGTAACACTTTAGGGTGTTGTTTTCTTAATTTTCTTTTCAAAGAACCCAGTGTTTTAAGTATTAGAGGGCCGTGTGGCACAACAATGTTACTGAGGTGTACTGTAGACTCCAGGCAGAAGCTGCCCCTGAAAGACACTCAGACCTCCAAAAGACTGCATACTCATAATCACAAAACTCTATTGTATCAGTCTGTTTTCATGCTGCTGATAAAGACACACCCCAGACTGGGCCATTAACAAAGGAAATAGTTTTAATGGAGAACTCACAGTTCCAGGTGAGTGGAATGGAGACAGGGCAAGAGAGACTGTGCAGGGAAACTCCTCTTTTTAAATACGTCGGATCTCGTGAGACCCATTCACCATCACGAGAACAGCAGCGGAAAGACCCGCCGCCATGATTCGATCATCTCCCACCAGGTCCCTCCCATAACACGTGGGACTTGTGAGAGCTACAAGATGAGATTTTAGTGGAGACACAAAGGCAAACCGTATCCTCTATCAAAAGGTCAGCAATAACAGTGGTGAAGTATGACATTTCCAGGTCTATCTATTTTAGCTACAGGAAATGGGCATGGTTTTAATTTTTCACTGATTTGGTTACAATAATATTTCATAATATTCTCAAACAAGGACAATTGTACCTGGTAGTTGTCAGACGGTTACATAAGCATAGTCTAAATCTTTCAAAGGTTTTCATGTGAAACAGTTTGGTTTCTGTTTAAATGCTGAAAATGAAATAAAACTTTTTTTCAACTTCAGCTCAGCTCTCGTTTCAGATGTCCATAAGCAAAATTTAGCAGTTGCCTCTAAAACTTTCCGTTGGAAATATATTGGACCATCTGTTTCATTTGCTCTCCGATACTCGAAGATAAGTAACCCCTGGCATCAGAAGCAAATACAACAGCTGTGATTTTGCTTGTAGTATGCTAGTTGTGCTATCAAAATTCCAAAACCTAGGGTATCATAATGTCTTCCAAGCCAAATGATTTAAACCAAGGTCAGTAGATTGTCCTCTGAGGACAGGGAAAAATAATAGTTTAGGATCTGATCACTCAGGTATGGTGACAAGCAGCATTAATTAGTGACTTTTAGATATTGAAATTGATTTTGCCACTAAAGTAGAAAGTTTCAAACTGAAAAAGGTATGCACACATCAATCTAATAAATGTGGATGATCGAAGCAAACTAGATGCTTAACAGATATCTCCTCTCATTTATGTGAGGGGTGTATAGCATGCATAAAAGTCATTTATTAAACTCCTTATATCATCCCTAAATCACAACATTTAGTCCATGCCACTGCTCATTTAACTGTTGGTAAATTCAAGTAAGATCATATTTTATGGAGTCTCCTCTTCTACTGAGTTTTAGGTAAGCTGGAATATTTGGTCTTGAGTTCATACTGAACACGGCTTGCCCAAGCCCACATGGCTTTTCTGACGTGTTTCTTTTGTTCCTATGCCTATTCTTTTGTTCCTATACAGGAATGCTTTGCTGTGGCTCTCAATGCTTTTAGTATTCTGGTCTGCTTTCTCCCCTCTATTTGTCCACCCAGTGCCCTATTCTCCTGCCATCAATTCAGAGGGCCTGTCATCTAAGACTTCATGGTGCATGTACTGCTACTACAGGCAGACAGTTTCATCAGTGCTCACCCCTGATCCTCCATACTTCTTTCAAATCAATCAATGTGAATGGCCTTTCCTCTTGTCTTCTCACAACCTGGATGTTTTTTCTAAAACAAATGTCTGGTAGAAGTTCTCTTCTGGAAGTAGTGCCAATTTTTTGTTTTGTTTCCAAAGTTCCTAAGTCAAAATAACTATCTTTTTGGGGGATGAGAAAGAGTTTTCCACTTTTTTCATTCACTTGCAGCAGCATAAATTAGAAATAAACTACCTTCTCACTTGTAGGTGTACTCATGATACAGGGGAAATGTACACAATATTTTACAAAACCTTTTACTTCAAAATATTTCTCTTCTATTAAAATGCATTTTATGTACCAAATCCTCTTGAATAGGTTATTTGTAAGTAGGGTTTAGATAATAGGTTATATGCTCATCTTATGAGTAAGTTAAGTTCATTTCTGTGTTACTAATTATTTATTTGTGAAGTCATTACATTCAGAATCAAAAGTATTTTTTATTCAACTAAGAAATAAAGTTTTGATTCTATCAACCTACATTAATAGCTCAGGTGACAGTGATGAATGGAGTCTTCCAAATTTTCAGATTTCAGTATACTGATAAACCAAGTTCAAAGAATTTCACTAAACATGGCTCACCATCTTGTAGAAATTTCTTAATGGGTAAAGAGCATGATTCACATGTAACTATTTGCCCTGCAAACAAGAAAATAACATATATATTTTAGAATTAATTTCTAGCCAGGGATTAGGACAGGCTTTAAAATATTATATTACCATGTAAGGTTTTAGGAAAAGTTCTTATACTGCTGACATTTTAAAACTTGCCTGAAAAATTGACCGTCAGCATATTCGAATCCTACTAGGAGGACTGAGTAGCAAAGCTTATCTCTCATTATTTTTTCCTCTTGGAGAAAGGACAAACAAGGAGGTTTGATAAATAACTAGTGAATATTAAATGGCAGTGATCAGTATTAATTTAGGGTAATTGTTTTAATGTATGGCCAATTGACATAACATTACATGGACTCAAATATTTATCAATGATACAAGTTCATTTTGAGGGTATACTGTTTATTTAAAATGAATCTTCATGTGGACAAAGTGTCAAGCATTCTGAAAATTCACAGATCCCAGTTTCCTGGTTTATTTTGTTCACTTCCTCCTGACTTATTAATACATTTAATTAAAAATGGCATATTTCTTCCTATATTATTTGTATTCTTTACATATAAATCTGCCAGAACAGAGAAACAAATTCATCCTTATTCTCTTGACCGAGATAGAGAAAATTGCCACTTGTACAAAAAATATTCATTACATTTGTGGTCTAGAGCATCCTAGAGTTTCTCTCTGGTGTCACTTGGATTTATTTTAGTTTATAGTATTTGAGGATAATGGCTGAAATCAAACAATGAATCCTTTAGTGAATTGAGAAGATAGTGTGGCTTCCAAAAATACGACAGCTTTTGTTTCTTCTTAAAAAGTCCATCCTCCATTGCAGGGATTTTTGGCATGCCTAAATTTATGTCCATTTGTTCATTTGTCACACAAATAGAAATGCATCCTTTAAGCAACAGGCACAATATGGGATGCTGCAGGTGGGATAACAGCATGACATATAGTTTCTGTTTAAACGTTCCTTACAAGCTAATTATGGAGATCAGACATTGCACAAATATCTAATTCAAGGTGGTGTGTGTGTGTGTGTGTGTACGCATGCCATGGAAGAGATGCAAATTTAGTACTGTAGAAGCATACACAGGAGGAATCACATGATTCTGCCTAGATAAATCAGAGAAAGCAATTTAAGAGGAAAATAATATTAGCTAAATCTTGAGGCTTTGAACCTTGATTTTGAAAAATTGGTCATCAGGAGTAAGGAGCACACCTAGTAAGAAGAAATACCATGAATTCACCTAGGGCAAACACTACTGATTTTGACTTCTGGCAATCTTTACAAATTGGCTGAAATTAAGGTAATTAACCATCTTAATTTGACCAACACTGAGACATTTCCTGGAATGTGGGACTTTCAGTATTAAAACAAGGACACACATGAGCAAACTGGGATGATTGCACACCCTAGATTAAATACAAGTTTTTTCCTACCTTTATCTTCTTCCCAATATTATTCTTATTTCTATGTCATACCTTTTTAACTTTAATGTATAATTATTTTTACATATTAATCTAATAATCCATTAAATCCAGCAAATCAATTGAAGACTTTCCCCCTTTTGTGTAATCTGCAAGGGTTTAATCTCATTCTCTTCAAAAAGTGGAGTAGAGATACTACATTCTGACTCTTTAGCATGGCAAAAACAACACAGAAAGGTAATGATGATAAGAATAATAATAGCTAACACAAATTGAGTTATTACTATGGGCCAGGGATTGTTCTAAACATTTTATGTATATTTATGCATTTGAAACCTATAACAACCATAAGAGATGGAAATATCTGTGAAATTGTTACAGTGAGAAAATTCAGGCATTGAAATATTAAGTAACTTGTCCAAGTGCTGAAACTGGAAGTAGAAACCAAAGCAATATGATTTCAGATTCAATCCTCTTCATTACACTACTGGATTTCCTTATCAAATCTAAACTTTATATTCTGCAGTATTTAGAAGAAGATGCAAGGTCAAAAAAGGTTGGGTTTAAAATTTTTTTTTTTCATTCCTTTCTTTTTATTTTAAGATGGAAAAGATTTAAGGGGATTTAAAGACTATGAAAACAGTAGAAATCCAGAAAGGAAACAGAATGCTACTGGAAGTCATAAGAGGAAATCATCAAAGGGGAGCATCAGCCTTGAAAATTCTTCTTTCAGTGGAGGGAGGTTAGTGCTGTTATTCACCAGACTTTATAGGATAAAGAAATAGATGAAATAGAGAATCTAAGAAATACATAAATGAAAATGATCTCAATTTAAGTGAAATGACATGATTTTCCATAACTATTTTTTGAAGAATTTCCTTTTTTGCATTGGTAAAGAGGAGATTGAAAAGGGATAGATCAGGTCTATGTGTAAGGCTTACTAGGGTAAAACGCTGTCAGTCAAGCTCATTGCACTCTCGAACATTTTTCACGTGTCCTTCTGAATACAACTCTTTGCTTAACATCTAGTACAGTCTGTTTCTATCTCTCTAAACACATGTTCCTGGTCTCATTCCTGGATCTTACTCTCCTTTTATCAAATCTGTTTGTGCCCTAAAGGTTTATTCATGGAATTTTAACATTCATTCATCCATAACTCTTTTCCTCTATCATTGTGGTAATGTCAACTCACATAGTTGTTTCTCATTACACATGTTTAGTTAAATTAATAATCATAGAACTGCAAATCTTGGATTTGTCAAAAATTTGATAAGATAATTTTTACAGTGGATTCTATTGCCATAGTTTTTACACAGAAAATAGTAATTTCTGAAAAGTTTTCTTCTTCTTGGCAGGAATTAACAGTTCACTGTTAATTTTTTTCTGTAGCTATATCTACATGATAGTTAAACATTTCAACATCTAAAATATTCTGCCATCTTAAATCTACAGTTTTATTAATAGTATTTTTTGGCTTTGTTTATTTTAAAATTTCAATGTTGTCATTTATACTTCTAGTAGGAAAAAAAAAGTCAAAATATTTTCTACTAAACTTAACCTTGCAGCATTATCTACTTTAAAATGGCGTTGGATTGCCTGGACATAGTCTAAAAACAAAATTATATTGCATCATCTAAGGAGAAATAAACTCATTTTCAAGGAACGAAAACTCTAGAGGCTAGAGAGACACTCTGATCATTTGTAAAAAGAAAAAAAAAGTCTAGACCCTGGACAGATCACTTCAAGGCAACTTAGATTTTTTTCTAGCATGTACCTCAAAAACTCTTCCAGCCTCTACCCATTACCCAATTCCAAAGCCACTTCCACATTTTTAGGTATTTGTTACAGAAGCACCCCATACTTGGTAACAAAATCTGTATTAGTGTGCTAAGTATGCCACAATGAGGGCTACAGACTAGGTCGTTCAAACAACAGATATTTATTTTCTCAAACTTCAACATCGAGTTGTCAGTAGAGTTGTTTTAATTTTGCGGCCCCTCTCCTTACCTTGTAGGTGGTTGTCTTACCCCTCTGTCTTCACAAAGTCATTTCTCTGTATGTGCATGTGTGTGGTCTCTCTGTGGGTCCAAATTTCCTCTTCCTAAAGGACAGCAGCCATATTGGGCTAAAGATCACACTAAAGCCCTCATTTTAAATTACTAACTTCTTTAAAGACCCAAATACAATTACATTCTGAGGTACTAGGGGTTAGGACTTCAAAATATGAATTTATTGGGAACAGAATTCAGCCTATAACATGCACTACTTTCAAAAAGTGCTGTATGATTAACAACATTTAATATGTAGACATCTCTGTTATTTTAAAGAAACAACTGAGATCAAGCAGTTAAGAGACTAGCTCTGAGTTACATAGCTTATTAAAAGGATAGCCAGGACTGGATTTTTATATTTTTTTCTCTATTCTTCTAACTATCTTTCAAAATGTCTCTTGCATATTTCCTTTCTGATGCTATTCTCCTAATCTTTTTTTTTTTTTTTTTTAAATGGAGTCTTGCTCTGTTGCCCAGGCTAGAGTGCAGTAGTATGATCTTGGCTCACTGCAACCTCCACCTCCTAGGTTCCAGCGATTCTCCTGCCTCAGCCTACGAGTAGCTGGGATTACAGCCACCAGCCACTATGTCCAGCTAATTTTTGTATTTTTAGCAGAAATGGGGTTTCACCGTGTTGGCCAGGCTGGTCTTGAGCTCCTGACCTCAAGTGATCTGTCTGCCTCAGCCTCCCAAAGTATTGGGATTACAGGCGTGAGTCACTGCGCCCAGCCTATTTTCTTAATTTTTTTTTTTTTTTTTTTTTTTTTTGAGGCGGAGTCTTGCTCTGTCGCCCAGACTGGAGTGCAGTGGTGCAATCTCTGCTCACTGCAAGCTCCACCTCCCGGGTTCACGCCATTCTCCTGCCTCAGCCTCCCGAGTAGCTGGGACTACAGGCGCCCACCACCTCGCCCGGCTAGTTTTTTGTATTTTTAGTAGAGATGGGGTTTCACCATGTTAGCCAGGATGGTCTCGATCTCCTGACCTCGTGATCCGCCCGTCTCGGCCTCCCAAAGTGCTGGGATTACAGGCTTGAGCCACCGCGCCCGGCCATTTTCTTAATTTTTAACCTCTACCTTATCTTTCTTTTTCTCAAATTCTTAGGAATGGTGACAATTAGCATTAATTTGTGACTTTTAGATATCTGAAGATATTCTTTTCACTGCCATGACTTTTAGTACTATAACTATATTTCTACTCTGGATTTGAATTTCCAGCTTCATCCCAACTCTGTCACTGAACTTTAAACCCACATGTCTACTGACCACTGGACACCTCTACTCAGGTGTCCCCAGACTCCTCAAATCCAATTCCACTCAACCCCAAAATATCTTCCTTTTTGTATTTTATGTCTTTAAACTCCTTCTCCTTTGAAATAAATTTCTGAACCACTCAACACTTACCTTGTCTAAAGCTAGAAATCCTAATACCATGTTAATTTTTCTCCTTTACCACACGCCTCATATACAATTAATCACACTATGTCTCATTTCTTCCAACTTCTAAAAAATCTTAAATGGGCCCAATCCTTTTTTATCAGCTCTTCTCAGTTCCCAGAATTACTTTTCTTGCCTCCTGACTTTTGTATATGTTATTCTCCTGATAGGGAAATATATAACCAACTTTATATGTCACTAATTTAATATCACTGTGCTCTGCTCTAAACTTAGAAATAACTGTTTCTAGGAAAACTTTGCTATTCACACTGGATTCGTTCCCTCTCCCCGTGCTCTATTTCCGCTGCACTGCAGCTACCTTAACACTTAGTGCTCTGGATTCTTGGGGCCTGAACAATTGTCTGAGTGCTACCCACTCCCTCAGTAGGTAGGCAATTCCTGTAGGACAGAAGCTATGAGTTCTTACCAATATCTCTGTAATGCTTCTTCTTGAGAGGAGGTAATAATCACATAAACACTACTTGTGGTGAATGAATTCTGGTCTACACAATTTTAATGAAATATTTATTCTATTTTATTAGGTTACTACATCTTTGGCTAAAATTATTGAAGATTTTTACCCAGGTAGACAATTTATATAAAAACAGATTTAATTTTTGGTGGTACATCTAGCCAAGGTAACATGTAGAAAATAAGATTCAGCATATAGAGATATATCTTTATTAGTCTTGTGTCTTGGGTTTTTTTTTCTTTTTTCTTGAAAATCAGATTGAGGCATGTAACTTAGTAAAAGTGTCTCAGTTCATTTTGTCTGCCCTGGCACTTTAAAATTCATTTAAAGTTTTGAAAAATGGATGCTTAAGGAACATGAAGACATTTAACAATATTAGTGTGCAGTGATAAAAAATATATGAGAACCAAAGCAATACTAGCTCAAATTAAAATATAAGGACCATATAACATTTTTTAAATGTGCATACTAAATTATGATGAAATAAAAGTGACATAAACAGCCAGAAAAGTGGTTACCTACTATATTTAAACTTATTAGCAATTCTGGCAGGCCAGACTGATAGGGAGTTTTGGACGAAGGTGTCTCTTACAGAGTGATCTGCAATCTGATCACTGAGGCAGAGCTGCAGGAAAACCTCAGAGAAAACTCAGGTCAAATCTCATTCAAGTTGTCTTAGCCATGACATCATTCAACTCAAAGAAGCAAATGCATAGAATTTAAAATATTTCCTATATACATATTTTCATAATGCTATATCTTAATATTGTACATTAAGGATTTTATATTTTGATCATAAATGAAAGGAATGCTCCTTCTAATAGCTGAGGCATCTGCAAAAAGCTGGGTGCAAGTACAGGAAAATGTCTGAATGTGTAATAAGGTAGAAAATAGGTTAAAATTAGCATTACTATTTGGCCTTGTTCTTTATTTTATATTTTTCCCCAGCTGTCTTCAGTAAGGCAGCAATAGGAAAGAGGTGATAGAGACAGTGTAGAGACAGGAGTTTTGACATTGATTTCCTTACCAAGGAGAAGACATGTTGCTAGTATTAAAAAATATATATCTTAAATGTTTGAATGGGTTGGAAAGAGAGGGACCTTTTTAGAGGTTGAAAAAAAATTAACAATGTATATGTATGATAGATTCTTTATCCATATTTCCAATTTGCCTTTTAAATATATCATTTTACATTGGTTTAGATCCCTGCCAGAAATTGACTGGATGGTCCATTGGATGGTTCTCATTACCAAGATACTGTCTAGAATGTATTAAAGGAGGTATTATTGCAAGAAAACATACATATGCCTAAGTATTTAACCTCTCAGTGATCATCCTCCAATGACACTTTTGGCTTCAGGTTGATTAGGATAGCCCAGGAGACCACCAAATAATCTTTATTTTTAAACAGGTTTGGCAATTCTAACTTTATCTGCCATTTTGCTCTTCTATTGAAGGAGTCATGTTGGAGGCTCTTAACATGGATCCCAGCTGATCCCATGCTGGTAGCTTTAAAGCCCAACTTCTGATTGGGTGAGGTTTCTGGGCAATACTATAGAGGCAACTGTTCTTACTATTATTCCTCAAAATTGTATACTAAATACTCTATGTGATGGTGTAATGAAATATAAATAATGATTTGTATTTTTGGCAGTGGTGGAGTGTAGAGGAAGGAGAGGCTCCTTATGACTTCTGAAAAGGTCATTACTTATAATCACTGTTCTAACAAGCTAAAGTTATATTTTCTTCACTTCAGCAATTGAAAAGTCCATTATAAGTTGATAGACCTGGGACAGTGTTATATATATGTAATTCATTTATAAATATTTATACTTATAAATACTCTAAGTGTTAGCCTCTCACTCTTTTCTAGAAGACTAATCTCTAGAAAGACAATCTTGAATAATTTTTAAAATTGCCATTCCTGTCAGTATGTGTGATATGGTTTGGCTGTATCCCCACCCAAATCTCATCTTGAATTGTGTTTCCCATAATCCCCATGTGTTGTGAGAGGGACCTGATGGGAAGTGATTGGATCATGGGGGCAGTTCCCCTCTGCTGTTCTGGTGATAGAGAGTGAGTTGTCATGAGATCTAATGGTTTTATAAACACCTGGCACTTCCCCTGCTTGCACTTATTCTCTGTCCTGCCACCCCTTAAGAGGTACCTTCTGCCATGATTGTAAGTTTCCTGAGGTCTCCCCAGTCATATGGAAATGTGAGTCAATTAAACCTCCTTTCTTTATAAATTACTCAGTTTCAGGTATTTCTTCATAGCAATGTGAGAATGGATTAATACAGTAAATTGGTATGAAGAAGTGGGGTACTGCTTTAAGCATACCCAAAAATGTGGAAGTAACTTTGGAACTGGGTAACAGGCAGAGGATGGAATAGTTTGGAGGGATCAGAAGAAGGCAGGAAAATGTGGGAAATCTGTAACTTCCTAGAGACTTGGAGGGCTCAGAAAACAGGAAGATGTGGGAATGTTTGAAACTTCCTAGAGACTTATTGAATGACTTTGACCAAAATGCTGAGAGTGATATGTACAATGAAGTCCAGGCTGAGGTGGTCTCAGATGGAGATGAAAAATTTGTTGGGAATTGGAGTAAAGGTCACTCTTGCTATGCTTTAGCAAAGAGACGTGGCTTTTTGCCCCTGCCCTAGAGATGTGAGAAACTTTGAACTTTGGAGAGGTGATTTAGGGTATCTGGCCAAAGAAATTTCTAAGCTGCAAAGCATTCAAGAGGTGACAGAGCATAAGAGTTTGGAAAATTTGCAGTCTGATAATGCAGTGGAAAAGAAAAACCCATTTTCTCAGGAGAAACTCAAGCCAGCTGCAGAAATTTGCATAAGTAATGAGGAGCCAAATTGTAATCACCACGACAATGGGGAAAATGTCTCCAGGGAATGTCAGAGACCTTCTTGGCAGCCTCTCCCATCACAGGCCTGGAGACCTAGGAGGGAGAAATGGTTTCCTGAGCTGGGTCCAGGACCCCCAGTCTGTGTGCAGCCTCAGAACTTGGTGCCCTGCATCCTAGCCACTCCAGCCTTGGCTAAAAGTGTCCAAGGCACAGCGCAGGCCATTGCTTCAGAGGGTACAATCCCCAAGCCTTGACAACCTCCATGTGGTATTGGGCCTGCAGGTGTGCAAAAGACAAGAATTGAGGCTTGGGAACCTCCGCCTAAATTTTAAAGGATGTATGGAAACACCTGGGTATCCAGGCAGAAGTCTGCAGCAGGGGCAGAGCCCTCATGGGGAACCTCTGCTAGGGCAGTGCAGAAGGGAAATGTGGGGTTGGAGCCCACACATGGATTCACAACTGAGGCACTGCCTAATGGAACTGTGAGAAGAGGGTCACTGTCCTTCAAACCCCAGAATGGTAGACCCATTGACAGTTTGTGCTGCATGCCTGGAAAAGCCACAGACACTCAATGCCAGCCATGAATGTAGCTGGGAGAGGGGCTGCACCCTGTGAAGTCACAGAGGCAGAGCTGCCCAAGGCCATGGGAGTCTACCTCTTGCATCAGCATGACCTGAATGTAAGACATGGAGTCAAAGCAGATCATTTTGGAACCTTAAGGTTTAATGACTGCCCTATTGAAATTCAGACTTGCATGGGGCCTGTAACCCCTTTGTTTTGGCCAGTCTCTCCCATTGGAAATATTTGTATTTATCCAATGCCTGTACTCCCATTGTATCTAGAAAGTAACTAACTTGCTTTTGATTTTATGGACTCATAGGCAGAAGGGACTTGTCTTGCCTCAGATGAGACTTTATAGTTGGGCTTTTGAGTTAATGCTTGAATGAGCTAAGAATTTGGGGAACTGCTGGAAAGGCATTATTGTGTTTTGAACTTTGAGGACATGAGATTTGGGAGGGGCCAGGTACAGAATAATATGGTTTGGCTCTGTGCCCCCACCAAAATCTTATCTTGAATTGTAGTCACCTTAATCCCCACATGTCATGGAAGGGACCTGGTGCAAAGTGATTGGATCATGGAGACAGTTTCCCCCATGCTGTTCTGGTGATAGCTGTGAGTTCTCATGAGATCTGATGGTTTTATAAATGTCTGGAATTTTCCCTGCTTACACTCATTCTCTCTTCTGCCACCCTGTGAAGTGGTGACTTCTGCCATGATTATAAGTTTCTAGCCATGTGGAACTGTGAGTCAATTAAACCTCTTTTCTTGATATATTACCCAGTCTCAGGTATTTCTTCATAGCAGCATGAGAACTGATTAATACAATGTGTATGTATGTGTGTGTATAAATATATATGATCTATAGTAATAGGTCATATAATATGGCCATATGAATGATTTAAAATATGACAAAAATACATAAAGGCATTAATTAGGTCTTCTCTGTACCTCATGGTGTTCACATTCACTGCCTTCAAGTGAATTGGTAACTTTTTTGAAATTTCTAGAACCAGTAGAGAAACTGGCTTGAGTAACTAAGACAACCCAAACCCCAAGAAATACTCTGAGCAGAGTAAAATAATCCACATCATTAATGTTATTAATCAAGAATAGGCTAAGAAAATAAGAAATCCAAATTCTGAATAAAGGTGAACAAAAAGAATTATAGAAGCAGCACCTGAGACTACAACACTAGATTTACAAGCAGTCTGTATAATAAGCTCCTGCCCATTCCTTCCAGATCCCCTCAACCCCTGATTCCCAACAGAGTCACTACAAACACACAGGTACAGGCATAGATACATCACTTTTGCCCACTCTCTCTGCTTACTCTCTCTCAGACACTAAGGAGGACCTGGGTAAATTAAGAAATTTATATCTTTAGCTTATTAGGGGAAAATAGCATACCTCTCACATAAAGGACTAAGTGTATTCAGGTTGCTTTTTGAGAGATAACTTATAAATCAACAGAATAGCTCTTAGATGCCCAAGGTAGCAAGATTGAGAGTTTCAATATAACTAAGGAAAGAAAAGATCAATCATAACATGGTCACAGTGGAAGTCATGAAAAAGCAACATTACCAAGATCTTGTAAACTCCATCCACATCAATTAAACATTCTGTCTTAGGGAAGATTTATCCCCATTATGGATATAGATGTGTTAGAAAATTTGGGCATAAAGCCATTAAACATTAAAATCCTGTAATTCACTATTCTTGCTCTCATTTCAGGCTTTCCAAGCATCTGTCTGATGACTGAAGTAGCTTCCTATAGAGAGAGGTCAGGCTAGTCAGGCCTTCATGAACACTGAGCCTGCTGACAGGACATTTCTTATTTTAATGTAATACACTAGAATCCTGATTTATACAGTTCACTATCTTAAGGTTGAATCTCCTTGAATTACTCAATTTCAGTTTACTGGCAAAATAGCATTTCTGGATCTGCCCAGCTGAGGTTAGGTAAAGGATCAGGTAAATGTCACTTCACTCTATTTTGTAAAATCTAGACTTTTCTGGCAAATATCTGGCTTCACTGTTCACCTATCTTTAAAATTTCAAAAATGCCTACTTTTTTGGTTTATGATGGGTATTAAGCAGGATTATATATAAAATGAGCCTGGCCCGGTGCATGTTATTTAAGGCTCATATAACATTGCTTCTCTTTCTGAACTTGAGAGCTCATAAAACAACTTTAACGTTGTGGCACTCTGGTGCTCTTCCTGCCTCAACTGGAAAAACTTAATGCCCCAAACTAAAGCTGGGTAGTATGCCAGTCTATGGTGGTTTTAAAATAATATGCTTTTTCTTGATTATAAAAGCAAAAGATATATTTAATTCAGACACATAGAGAGCTATAAAAAGAGAAATAAAATCATTCATAACCAGTGGCATACTAGTAAATATTTAACAGCTGGCTCTTTGGGAAAAATGTATATGTTGATATACTTACACAAGTTTTTACAAGTTTTTAGTGACATACAAATGATAATAAAATACATAATATTCTTTATTGTAAATTATATCTAACCTATTAATTTTTATACAATGCTTTTATGGATTTTTTGCCAAATTCTTTTATCTATAGAAAAACTCTGGTCATAATCCAAACATGATTCAATAAATGGAGTTTTATCCTAGTCATCTATTACTTTTTCCAATACAGTTATTGTCATTAAATCTGATTTGTGATCTCCTCTTAAACTATTTATCACCCTTATACAAATTATACTCATTACAATGAGACCTCTTTCATCTTCAGCACTAGACATGCACACATTAATCTATGCTATTAACTCTTTCTCTATTACTTTCTTAAGTCTAGGCAAACAACAAAATATTGAGTCAAGTCCTGATTTGAAGCACTGGCTAATTTCAAGCTATCCAAATGGCATCACTGACTGTGGAGATAAGAAGTGATGTGCGGCAGCACACCATTATACAGTATTTCCAACATGTGGATAAAGAAGACATAAATAACCTGAAAAGTACAGATAATAACTATATGCCTTAAATGCATTTTATTTTCTCTGAAGTATATTCTTAAGTGATTTTTTCCTAGATTTTGTGGGTGACAAATTGTCTGAGTCTTGGCATATTAAAAGTTTCATTAATTTGCCTTTATATCTGGATAAGAATATAGCTGGGTATAGGAATCTAGTTTCAGATTATGTCTACCCATAAATTTAAGATTATTGCTCCACTGAGCTCTCTCTGCATTTGTACTGTTGTCACTAAGAAGTCCAATATTAGGAGTCTTTTCTGTATTGTCAGTAGTTGGGTTTTAGTCATTGAAAAAAACTAAAGATTTTTGAAATTTTTATTAAAATTTTTGTTATGAGAACTTTCAGTCTGCATTTTTTCTATTTTAATGTGTGTAGAGTCTGTTTATTATTTTCTCTTAAAACTCAGGGGTTTTTTTTGTTTGTTTTTTGTTTTTGGAGGCAGAGTCTCACTGTGTTACTCAGACTGGTCTCGAATTCGTGGCCTCAAGTGATCCTCTCATCTCAGTCTCCAAATTCCTGGATTACAGGTGTGACCCACCGTGCCCAGCAGGACTACTCTTAAATTTGGGGGAAATTATTTTTAATTATATTTTTAAAATATTTTCATTTCTTTATCTTCTCCTGGTATTCCTCTGAAACAAATTCCAGAGCTATTATATCTGTCCTCTCAGATAAACTATTAGTCAAACTAACCTTCTTTTTGTATTTTTCTCCATTTTCTGAGCTATATCCTTTATTTTATTTTTACTTTTAAGGGAGTTTGGGGGTAATCAGTATAGCAACCAATAAAAGAAGGGATGGCAAAGGAGCCTGGCTTCTGATGTTATCAAAGATTGCACTATAAGAATAGGTGTTACTTATATGCCTAAATTATCTTAGTTTACTATGGATTTATTTTTACTTTACCAATGCTGTTATTTCCATATACTCAATTAATATTTTTATATTATTCATTTATTGCAATGACAACATTATTGTTCATAATATTGAACATAGGAGCCTATTATTTCTCAGTGCAATATTCTCTGAATTGTTTATCTCAGAGCAAAACAAATAATTTTTAAAGTAATATTTATGAAAACAAAAACCTTTTACTTCTGGGTCAGTCATTTAGTTTTCCATCTTTATCACTCATAATTTTGTGTTTCCCTGGTTTGATAGTACTAATGTATCTATTCATGTTTATGAATAATGAGCTAGAATAATTAACAGATTATGGAGTTCTTTGAAATTGCGTATATTTATTTATCCAATTAGCTTTGCTCATGAAAGGGAGGGTTCTCTGCTGGCTCTGTGAATAAGATGGGGCATGCTCTTTAGTCAGCATACTCTCCTTCAGACCACACAAGAAGAAAGGAGGCAGCTGCCAAAAATATGGAGCACTTTACTCTGAAACTTGAGCTTTTTAGTTTATTTCACTACAGAATGAAACAAATGTTCTTTTTTGTTCTTCCTCTCATCATTTGTTGTGGGGATCTGGACTTAAAGGATATGCTTTAAAGATGTTTATATTTTTATGCAGTAAAATTTTTCAGTCTTGTGTCCATTTTGTGTCTTTCTTCTTCTCATTTCAATAGGTTTTTGGGGAATAAGCATTGTTTGGTTACAGGAATACATTCTTTAGTGGTGATTTTTGAGATTTTGGTGTACCCATCACTCTAGCAGTATACACTGTACTCAATGTGTAGTCTTTTATCCCTCACCACCCTCCGACCCTTACCCCCAAGTCCCCAAAGTCCATTGTGTTATGTTTTTTCTTTTTCTTTTTTTTTGAGTTGGAGTCTTGCTCTATCACTCAGACTGGAGTGCAGTGGTGTGATCTTGGCTCACTGCAAGCTCTGCCTCCTGGGTTTGGCCATTCTCCTGCCTCAGCCTCCCGAGTAGCTGGGACTACAGGTGCCCGCCACCATGCTCAGCTAATTTTTTATATTTTTAGTAGAGACGAGGTTTCACCGTGTTAGCCAGGATGGTCTCAATCTCCTGACCTTGTGATCTGCCCACCTCGGCCTCCCAAAGTGCTGAGATTACAGGCGTGAGCCACTGTGCCTGGCCTCCATTGTATTATTATGCCTTTGCATCTTCATAGCTCAGTTCCCACTTATGAGTGAGTACATATGATGTTTAGTTTTCCATTCCTGAGTTACTTCACTTAGAATAATGGTCTCCAGTTCCATCCAGGTTGCTGCAAATGGCATTATTCCATTCCTTTTTATGGCTGAGGAACATTTCATGGTGTGTGTGTGTGTGCGTGTGTGTATATGTGTGTGTGTATATATATATATATATATATACGACTTTTTTTAACCACTCATTGATGGACATTTGGGCAGCCTCAATATTTTTGCAATTGCAAATTGTGCTACCATAAATATACGTGTGCAATGTCTTTTTTCACATAATGGCTTCGTTTCCTATAGGTAAATACACAAGAGTGAGAATGCTGGATCAAATGACAGATCTACATTTAGTTCTTGTAGGAATCACCACACTGTTTTGCATAGTAGTTGTACTGGTTTACATTCCCACCAACAGTGTAAAAAATGTTCCCTTTTCACCACATTCTCACCAACATCTATTATTTTTTGATTTTCTGATTATAGCCATTCTTGCAGGACTGAGGTGGTATCACATTGTGGTCTTGATTTGCATTTCCCTGGTAATTGGTGATGTTGAGCATTTTTTCATATATTTCTTGGCCATTTGTATATCTTCTTTTGAGAATTGACTATTCATGTCCTTAGCCCACTTTTTGATAAGATTTTTTGTTTTATTGTTGTTGATTTGTTTGAGTTCCTTGTAGATTCTGGATAATAGTCCCTTAGTTGAATGTATAGATTGTGGAGATTTTTTTTCCCACTCTTTGGGTTGTCTGTTTATTCTGCTGATTTTTATTTTTTATTTTTTATTTTTTTGCTGTGCAAAAGCTTTTTAGCTTAATTAGGTCCCATCTGTTTATCTTTGTTTTTGTTTCACTTGATTTTGGGTTCTTTATTATGAAGTCTTTGCCTAAGCCAATGTCTAGAAAGGGTTTTCCAATGCTATCTTCTGGAATTTTTAGATTTAAGGCTTTGATCCATCTTGAGTTGATTTTTGTATAGGTGAGAGATGAAGATCCAGTTTCATTCTGCTGTGTGGCTTGTCAGTTATTCCAGAACCATTTGTTGAATAGGGCATCATTTCCCTACTGTATGTTTTTGTTTGCTTTGTCAAAGATCAGTTGACTGTAAGTATTTGGCTTTATTTCTGGATTCTGGATTCTGTTCCATTGGTCTATATGGCTATTTTTATACCAGTATTATGCTGTTTTGATGACTGTGTACTTATAGTTTAAAGTCAAGTAATGTGATGCCTCCAGATTTTTTTCTTTTTTCTTAGTCTTGCTTTGACAATGTAGGCTCCTTTTAGGTTCCATATAAATTTTAGGATTTTTTCAAGTTCTTTAAGGAATTATGGTGGTATTTTATAGGAAGTACATGAAATTTGATGATTGCTTTTGGCAGTTTGGTCATTTTTACAATATTAATTCTACCCATCCATGAGCATGGGATGTGGTTCCATTTGTTTGTGTCATCTTTGATTTATTTCAGCAGTGTTTTATAGTTTTCCTTGTAAAAGGTCTTTCACCTCCTTGGTTAAGTATATTCTTAAGTATTTTATTTTTGTTGCAGCTATTGTAAAAGAGGTTGAGTTCTTGATTTGATTCTCAGCTTGGTCACTGTTGGTGTACAGCAGAATTACACATTTCTGTACATTAATTTTGTATCCTGAAGCTTTGCTGAATTTATATATCAGTTCTAGGAGCTTTTTGAATAAATATTTAGAGTTACTTAGGTATACAATCATGTCGTCAGCAAACAGCGACAGTTTGACTTCCTCTTTACCAATTTGGATGCCTTTTATTTCTTTCTCTTGTCTGATTGCTCTGGCTAGGACTTCCAGTACTATGTTGAACAGAAGTGGTAAAAGTGGGCATCATTATCTTGTTCCAACTTTCAGGGGAATGTTTTCAAGTTTTTCCTATTCAGTATAATGTTGGTTGTGGGTTTTACATAGATGGCTTTTATTACCTTAAGGTATGCCCTTCTATGCCAATTTTGCAAGAGATTTACTCATAAAGGGATGCTGGATTTTTTTCAGATGCTTTTTCTGCATCTTTTCAGATGATCATGTGATTTTTGTTTTTAATTATGTTTATATGGTGTATCACATTTATTGACTTGTAGATGCTAAACCATCCCTGCATCCCTGATATAAAACTCATTTGATCATGGTGGATTCTTTTAGACATGGAGTTGGGTTCAGTTAGCTAGTGTTTTGTTGAGGGTTTTTGCATCTATATTTATCAAGGATATTGGTCTGTAGCTTTCTTTTTTTGTTATGCGTTTTCCTGGGTTTGGTATTAGGGTGATAGTGGCTTCATAGAATGACCTAGGGAGGATTCCCTCTTTCTCTATCTTTTGGAATAGTGTCAATAGGATTTGTACCAATTCTTCTTTTCATATCTGAAATAATTCAGCGGCAAATTCATCTGATCTGAACCTTTATTTTCTTGGTAGTTTTTTAATTACCATTTCAGTCTCACTGCTTGTTATTGGTCTGTTCCGATATTCTATTTCTTCCTGGCTTAATCTAGGAGGGTTGGACTTTCAGGGGGCCTGTAGCCCCTTTGTTTTGGCCAACTTCTCCCATTTGGAATGGGCATATTTACCCAATGCCTGTAACCCCATTGTATCTAGAAAGTAACTGACTTGCTTTCAAATTTACAGGCTCATAGGCAGAAGGGACTTGCCTTGTCTCAAATGAGACTTTTGACTTGAATTTTGGGATTAATGCTGGAATGAGCTAAGACTTTGGGGGACTGTTGAAAAGGCATGATTGTGTTTGTGAGGACATGACATTTAGGAGGGACCAGGGGTGGAATGATATGGTTTTGCTCTGTGTCTCCACTGAAATCTCATCTTGATTTGTAATTCCCATAATCCCCACATGTCATGGGAGGGACCAAGTGGGAGGTAATTGAATCTTGGGAGCAGTTCCCTCATGCTGTTCATGTGACAGCTAGTGAGTTATCACAAGATCTGATGGTTTTATAAGGGGCCTTTCCCCACTTCACTTGGCACTTCTCTTCCCTGCCATTAAGGTAGGAGACCACCCCTCATATTGTCTTATGCCCAATTTCTGCCTCCAAAGAAAGAAGAAGTAAAAACTAAAAGGCAGAAATGAAATCCACAGGCAGACAGCCCGGCACCACACCCTGGGCCTGGTAGTTAAAGATCGACCCCTGACCTAACTGATTATGTTATCTATAGATTACAGACATTGTATGGAAAAGTATTGTGAAAATCCCTGTCCTGTTCTGTTCCATTTTGATAACCAGGGCATGCAACCCCCAGTCACATACCCCTGCTTGCTCAATCGATCATGACCTTCTCACAGAGACCCCCTTAGAGTTGTAAACCCTTAAGAAGGACAGGAATTGCTCACTTGGGGAGCTCGGTTTGTGGAGATGTGAGTCTGCCAATGCTCCCAGCTGAATAAAGCCTTTCCTTCTACAACTCGGTGTCTGAGCAGCTCGTCCTACTACATTTCTTGGTACCCTGACCGAGAAGCGAGGTGATTAATGGACAGAAGGTTGAGGAAACTCCTTAGGCAGCTTAGGCCTGCCCTGTGGAGCATCCCTGTGGGGGACTCTGGCCAGCTTGAGTGACGTGGATCCTGAGAACGCTCCCAGGTAGGCATTTGCCCCAGTGGAATACCTCATCAAAGCAGTGCATAGCAGGCCCCCACAGAGGATCAGTGCGTGGGTGAACACTAGAAAGGAATTGGCACTTGGAGTCTGGACATCTGAAACTTGGTAAGACTGGTCTATGGAACTTGCCCACTCCATTTGAGTTGAAGTGTGGCCTGATCACCCATGATGTGCCTGTACCGGCACTTTGGTTTTTGTTTTTGACTTGACTTAGATTGCTTGATACTTTGGTTTTGGTTTTGACCTGGCTTGGATTTCTTGATACTCTGATTTTGGTTTTCATTCTGGATTGGTGTAAACTGTAAAAGTGTGTGTGTGCCCTTTTTACCTGTTCTTTGTTTTGTGATGTGTGTGTGGTATGAGTATGTGGTGTTTTGTCCTGAGGAAACATGGGTCAGGCACAAAGTAAGCCTACCCCACCAGGAACTATGTTTTGGAAAATTTCAAGAAAAGATTTAAGGGAGACTATGGAGTACTATGACACGAGGAAAACTTAAAACTTCGTGTAAGATAGACTGGCCAGCATTAGAGGTGGGTTGGCCATCAGAAGGCCGCCTGGACAGGTCTCTTGTTTCAAAGGTATGGCACAAGGTAACCTGTAAGCCAGGGCACCCAGACCAGTTCCCATACAAAGACACTTGGTTACAGCTGGTTTTAGACTGCCCCCCACAGTGGTTGAGAGAACAGCAGCATAAGTGGCTGGCAGAGGCAAGGAAAGACCAGCAGAGAGAGAGGAAGAGACAGAGAGACAAAGAGGGAGTCAAGAAGAGAGAGAGACAGAAAGTCAAAGACAGAAAGAAAGAGAGAAATATACAAGTAGTTAATTAAAACAAAACAAAGCAAAACAAAAAAACAGGGTACCGTATCCCTTTAAAAGCCAGGGTAAATATAAAACCTATAATTGATCATTGAAGTTCTTCTCCGTAACCCTACAATACTCCAATACAACCTTGTAAGTGTAAACAAGGGTGTAGCCCGAAAGCACTGAGGCCACTGACAACCTGTAGCCTTCCTATCAAAAATCCTTAACCCAGTAACCCACAGATGGCCCAAATGCATTCGGTCCGTAGCAGCAACTGCTTTGCTAGCAGAAGAAAGTAGAAAATAAACTTTTAGAGGAAACCTCATTGTGAGCACACCTCACCAGTTCAGAAGTATCATCAGTTTAAAAAAAAAAAAAAAAAGATTTAACATTAACCACTGAAAATTCCCTTAACCCAGTGGGTTTCCTAACAGGGGATCTAAATCTTAATTACCATACAAAGGTCCGACCAGACATTTGTACGGTAGGGAGTTGGATTTCCCTAGGAGGAACTCCGTTCAGGACAGGACGATAGATGGCTCACTTTGGAAAAGAATGGTTATCATCTTTGAGAAAAAAAGGGAACGGGGGGGGGGCAGAATTTATGTAAAAAGAATGTTATATAGTAAATTATTGTCCTGAAATAATTTAACTGGTTGTTTAAAGAATGAAATATTTGTAATAAGTCAGAAAGTTGAGGCATGTTGAAGAATTGTCTGTGAAAGCCATGAAAGAAAAAAAAAGTTATAAAAAAGAATTTACGCAGGAAATGTTGTATAATTTAAAAGTAACTAGGTCTCCTGAATGTAAAAACTATTGGAAAAAACAGATTATGTGCAAAATGTATAAAGAAAGTAAAATATACCTTTGGTAAAAGGATTAAAAGGAGGCATACGAATGTAAATTTTTACCCACATTAAAAGGTTAAAAAAAAAATTGTTTTCAAGGTTTAAGCAAGTTTTAAAATGTTAATTGTAAAGAAAATTCTGTGGGTAAACATATTAGCTAAAGTTAAAGGAGTATCATACAGTTTTTCTGTGAACTGGACATTAAAGTAAAAACAAAATGGGTTTTTCTTAAAGCACTAACCTGCTCTCTAACAAAGATTATAAAGAGTTAAAAAGAGTCTATAAAATCTTACATTATGGTCCAACATTAAAAATTGAATCAACATTAAAAATTGAATAAATATGTCTACCAAGGTTTATTAAAACTAGGTTTAACATTAATAGCACACTAATATAAAGGTGAAATTTAGCTTATCTGGTATAAAAATCATACAGGAAACATTGTCAGATGTAAAATGGTGTTTGGCTTCTTTGGTCTAAAAACTAATAAAAAACAGGTGCTAAAGGAAATTTCTCAGTAGAAAGGCACCAGGGACTATAAAGTCCACTACTGATGTCCCCACATTTAAAACAAAAGGTCAGTTTCTTAAAAATTACATACTTGGTTTATCTTCCACTATCCTTTCCCTCAAAACTAAAAGTCTTTTAGCACATATACCACCCCTAGAATTTCCAGTAAACCAGCACCAGCCTGAAGATCACGTTCTCATCAAAGGGTGAAAAGAAAGGAAACTTGAGCCAGCCAAGGAAGGACCCTACCTTGTGCTGCTAACCACTGAGGCTGCTGTTCGTACAGCAAAAAAAGGATGGACTCATCACAACTGAGTCAAGAAAGCGCCACCCCCTCCAGAGTCATGGGCCATAGTCCCAGAGAAAACCCTACCAAACTAAAGCTAAGAAAAATTTAACTCTTTCATCTATTCTATTACTCTTTCTTCTTCCCTCGCTCTATTGCTGACCATCTAGTTATTAACATAACCAAATCAAGTTTGCCTCAAACTATTGCATTTAATGCTTGCCTTGCTATACTCTGTGTGGACTTGCCAAGTCAAAAACAGCTCTCTACTTCAGAAAAGTACCTCTGTCCCTCCTGACTCTCCTCAGACTGGGCATTAGTAAATTAGGACCATTTAATCCAGGGAAATTTTGACAAAGACTCCAGTGTCAACCAGGAGTCTTGCCCCCAAGGTAGAGCTTTTATGCCATAGTTGGTCCAACATTCTGTGAACCACTAAAGAGCAAGAGTGGACTGCCCCAACTGGTTTTTGTAATTTCCTAAAATCATACATTCACTTTACTAGAGGATCATAGAAGTTAAAGACCTAAAACAAACTCTTGCAATTAAGACAGGATACCAAGATGCAAATGCCTGGTTGGAATGGATCAAATATTCCATCTGCACATTAAACAAAAGGAATTGTTATGCTTGTGCACATGGCAGGCCAGGGCTGCAGATTGTCCCTTTTCCACTAAGGTCCTCCAGTCGACCAGATGTGGCCTGCATGGTAGCTGTTTTCCAGGATTCTACATCCTGGAGTGATAAGTCGTGCCAAGCTCTCTCTGCCCAAAATTCGGCACCCTGTGGGTCAGCCCCTGAGGGCCTTCCAGCTTCCATCTCCCAACATTAAATTCACTTTGTGTCTCTCACAACAGGGAGGAAACTTAGCATTCCTTGGAGACCTGAAGTGATGCAGTGAGCTAAAGAATTTTCAAGAGCTTATCAATCAGTCAGCCCTTGTTCATCCTCGGGTGGGTGTGTGGTGGTATTGTGGTGGACCTTTACTGAGCACTCTTCTGAATAACTGGAGTGGCATTTGTGCTTTAGTCCAATTGGCTATCCCTTTCACCCTGGCATTTCATCAACCAGAGGGAGGAAAAATAAGATGTCATAAAGCAGGAGAAGCCCCTTATGGGTCTTTTGACTCTCACGTCTCTTTAGATGCAATTGGAGTCCCGTGGGGAATACCAGATCAATTTAAAGCTTGAAATCAAATAGTTGCAGGATTTCAGTCAATATTTTGGTGGGTGACAGTTATAAAAATATAGATTAGATAAACCACATCTATTACAACCAACAGCAACGAGCTTTTCATGAGTTAAAAGAAAAACTCATGTTGGCCCCAGCCCTGGGGCTACCTGACCTGACAAAACTGTTTACACTCTATGTGCCAGAAAAGAAAAAAATGGCAGTTGGAGTTTTCACTCAGACTGTGGGGCCCTGGCCAAGGCCAGTGGCCTATCTCTCAAAACAACTAGACAGGGTTTCCAAAGGCTGGCCCCCAGTTTTAAGGGCCCAAGCAGCAATGGCCCTGTTAGCACAAGAAGCAGATAAACTAACCCTTAGGCGAAACCTGAATATAAAGACCCCCCATGCTGTGGTAATTTTGAAGAATACCAAAAGACATCATTGGCTAACAAATGCTAGACTAACCAATTACCAAAGCTTGCTATGTGAAAATCCTGCATAACCATTGAAGTTTACAACACCCTAAACTCCGCCACCTTGCTCCCAGTATCAGAGAGCCAGCTGAACATAACTGTGTAGAGGTATTGGACTCAGTTTATTCTAGCAGGCCAACCTCTGAGACCATCCTTAAACATCAGTAGACTATGAGCTATACATGGACGGGAGCAGCTTCACCAACCCCTGCACAGTGACTCTGAAGAAGACGACAAACCCTGCTCCAGTCACATCTGGAAGCTGACTGGTCCACGCATGGCCAAAGCATGAGGAAACTCATCGTGGGTCTCATTTTCCTTAAAATTTGGACTTGTACAGTAAGGACTTCAACTGACCTTCCTCAGACTGAGGACTTTTCCCAGTGTATACATCAAGTCACTGCGATAGGACAAAAAGTTGCTACAGTCCTATTATTTTATGGTTATTATAAGTGTACCAGGTCTCTAAAAAGAACTTGTTTGTATAATGCTATTCTATACAAGGTATGTAGCCCAGGAAATGACCATCCTGATGTGCATTATGTCCCATCTGAGCCTCCCATGACCACAGTTTTAAAAATAAGATTAAGGACTGAGGACTGGTGGAGGCTCATAAATGATATGAGTAAAGTGTTATCCAAAACAGAAGAAAAAGGGGTGCCCAAACAAGTCACCTTGAAATTTGATGCTTGTGCTGTCATTAATAATAACAAGTTAGGAATAGGATATGGTTCTCTTAATTAGGAAAGAGGCTGGCTATATAGCAAAAAATAAGTACATTTGTCATAAATTAGGACTGTGTGGAAATGAATGTGGATACTGGTCTTGTGTCAGTTAGGCTATTTGGGTAAAAAATGAAAAGAATCCTGTCCATCTTCAGAAAAGGAAAAGTGGCCCTTCCTGTACCAGTGGTCAGTGTAACCTAACCCCTTAGAACTAGTAATAACCAACCCCCTTGATCCTCGCTGGAAAAAAGGGGAGTGTGTAACACTAGGAATCGATGGGGCTAGACTAGATCCTTAAGTAAACATTGTGGTTTGAGAAGAAGTTTATAAATGCTCTCCTGAGCCAGTATTTCAAACCTTCTAATGATGAACTGAATGTGCCAGTACCAGAAATTCCAGGAAAAACAAGAAACTTGTTTTTGCAATTAGCCAAGCATGTAGCCCAGTCTCTCAATGTCACTTAATGTTATGTATGTGGAGGAACTGTAATAGGAGATCAATGGCCATAGGAAGCCTGATAATTAGTACCTACAGACCCAGTTCCTGATGAATTCCCAGCTCAAAAGAATCACTCTGATAACTTCTGGGTCCTAAAATCCTCCATCATTAGACAATACTATATAGCAAGAGTGTGGAAGGACTTCACCCTTCCTGTGGGAAGACTCAATTGCCTTGTGCAAAAACTGTATAATAGTACTACAAAAACAGCCACCTAGTGGAGTTCAAACCACACTAAGAAAAATCCACTTAGTAAATTCCCAAAGTTGCAAACCGTGTGGACCCGCATGGAGTCCCACTGGGACTGGACAGCCCCCACTTGATTTATACTGGATATGAGGGCATAGAGCTTATGCCAAATTACCTGACCAGTGGGCAGGTAGTTGTGTTGAACCATCTTTCTTCCTACTGCCCAAAAAGGCAAGCGAACTCCTGGGCTTCCCTGTCTATGCGTCCCGTGAAAAGAGAAGCATAGCTATAGGAAATTAGAAAGATGATGAATGGCTCCCTGAGAGAATCATACAATATTATAGGCCTATACTTGGGCACAAGACGGCTTGCGAGGATACCAGACCCCCATTTACATGATCAACCAAATCATAAGGTTACAAGCTGTCTTAGAAATAATCACTAATAAGACTGGCAGAGCCTTGACTATTCTGGCCCAGCAAGAAACTCAGATGAGAAATGCTATCTATCAAAATAGATTGGCTGTCAACTACTTTCTAGCAGCTGAAGGAGGGGTCTGTAGGAAATTTAACCTTACTAATTGCGGTCTACACATAGATGATCAAGGGCAAGTAGTTGAAGACATAGTTAGAGATATGACAAAACTGGCACATGTGCCTGTGCAAGTGTGGCATGGATTTGATCCTGGAGCCATGTTTGGAAAATGGTTCCTAGCACTAGGAGGATTTAAAACTCTTATAATAGGAGTCATAATAGTAATAGGAACCTGCTTACTGCTCCCTTGTTTGCTACCTGTACTTCTTCAAATGATAAAAAGCTTCATCACTACCTTAGTTCACCAAAATGCTTTAGCACAAGTGTACTATATGAATCCCTATCGATCTGTCTTGCAAGAAGACATGGGTAATGAGAATGAAAGTGAGAACTCCCACTAA
This sequence comes from Trachypithecus francoisi, assembly GCF_009764315.1. Lineage (NCBI taxonomy): Eukaryota > Metazoa > Chordata > Mammalia > Primates > Cercopithecidae > Trachypithecus > Trachypithecus francoisi. The sequence continues at coordinate 53,741,846 of NW_022681458.1, read as the reverse complement.
TGAGTGAAGTTCTCAAAGCGGGGGAATAAGGGAGGAGACAAACCCTTCATATTGTCTTATGCCCAATTTCTGCCTCCAAAGAAAGAAGAAGTAAAAACTAAAAGGCAGAAATGAAACCCACAGGCAGACAGCCCAGCACCACACCCTGGGCCTGGTGGTTAAAGATCGACCCCTGACCTAACTGGTTATGTTATCTATAGATTACAGACATTGTATAGAAAAGCACTGTGAAAATCCCTGTCCTGTTCTGTTCCATTCTGATTACCGGTGCATGCAGCCCCCAGTCAAATACCCCCTGCTTGATCAATCGATCACGACCCTCTCACACGGAGCCCCTTAGAATTGTGAGCCCTTAAGAGGGACAGGAATTGCTCACTCGGAGCTCGGTTTTTGGAGACGTGAGTCGCCAGTGCTCCCAGCTGAATAAAGCCCTTCCTTCTACGATGCGGTGTCTGAGGGGTTTTGTCTACGGCTCATTCTGCTACACCACCACATGAAGAAGGAAGTGTTTGCTTCTTCTTCCACCATGATTATAAGTTTGCTGAGGCCTCCCAAGCCATGTGGAATGGTGAGTCAATTAAACCTCTTTCCTTGATAAATTATTCAGTCTTGTTTATGTTCTTATAGCAGCATGAGAATGAACTTATACAGTAAATAAATAAACATATTTATTTATGCACGCACACACACACGCACACAAACACCATGACCAATTGATCAAGTGAAGTCTATTTCAGGGATAAGGGCAAGGTAGTTTCAGTACTCACAAAGATAAATCAATATTCACCACAACAGGTTAAAGAAGAAAAATCACATAATTATGCCAATTGATGCAGAAAAAGCATTTGAAAAAGTCAGCACCCATCCATGATAAATAGTTCTCAGAAAAACAGGAATAGAGAGAAACTTCCTTAACATGATAAAGGCATTAAAAAATCTATATGTAATTTAGCACTTAGTTATGAACAGATGAGAAAAGAAAAAATAAAACTGTTCTTATTTGGAGATGACATAAATTATCTACATAAAAACAAAACAAAAACCTACAAGACGATAGCTTCTAGAATCAACATGTAAGTTCACATAAATATGTGAAAATAAATTGCATTTATATACTAGCAACAAACGTGTGTCAAAATATCCAGTCAATATTCTAGTCATGGTAATAACATATAGTTTTACAAGATGTTAATACTGGGGAAAACTGAGTAAAGGAACAAGGGATCTTTCTCTGCAATTTCTAAGAACTGCATATAAATCTACAATTATCTCAAAAGTTTAAATTAAAAAGGTGTTTATTTTAACTATTTACAATGGCCTGCTTAGAGTTGGAGAAAATTTTACTATTATTTTTTCTATTGCTTTAATTTTCTGTCTAATTATGTATTTGCATTATAATCAGTAAAAAAAAAAATACTTCAGAAAAGCAGACAAAATATGCAAAAACATAATTATAAAGAAAAACATATACATCATAAAAATGCTTTATGAATATATTATAAATTTCAGGTCGTGCTAGATAGGGTAGTTCTTGTACAGATGTTTAAAAAACATGTAGATGTAACATGAATAGAATCAAAAAGGATTATCTCCATGGAGCTAAAGTAACATTTTAAGAAGAGCATACTTAAAATATATTTAAAAAATAGTTTTCCTTCAAAAAAGAAACTTGGGAGCATCTTTCAATTTTCTTTGCACATTAAACTGTGTGATTAATTAGAAAGAAATTTAAAAGATGTAACAGGGCAAATATCTGATTATCATATTAATATGGAAAGTGGGCAAGACGTTACACTGAATATTCCATTAGCTCTCAAGAGCAAGGGGAAAAACAATTCTCCTAGAGATTCAATCTTTGCAGTAGAAAAAACTAAGCATGCATTGCATCATTGTGTAGCAGAGACTAATGTTAGAGAAGGCAAATGGAGAATCCCAACAACACCCACGTTATAGTTATAAATAAGTCTATGCAATGGAGGTCTCTGATTTTGATGTAAAATTTGGTAGAGATGAATCACTGAGGCGCAGTTTAAAGAAGGTATATAAAGTATGAATACTACAGTATCCTTTGACGTTCCCTTTTTGAACATGCAGCTTCAAGTAGATATTTTCCATTCCAAGTGAAGGAAACTAAATTTAAAATAATTTAATCTAAACATGGGATGGATTGGAAGGATATAAGATAGCTGCAAAAATTAAAGGAAGAACTGCTGGAACAGGGCATCTCAGAGGCATTAGAGTATGGATCTGAGGATTTGATCCTGTAAGACTCCTTCTGCTTCTTATATACTTCTTGGGCTTTGTCACATGAAAAAGACTTGCTCCCTGAAGGGTTTTTTTTAAACTACACTTAATACTTGATATCCAGAAGAGAAGAGAGAATTCTTTCTGCTAGTTCTACTTAGAAAAACCCCACAGAACGCTGTTTTTCCTAACTTGAATCATATGACTACTCCTATACTGGCAATTTGGCCAGATTAATGAATGCTAACTATGACTCACCTCACTTATGTCACATATCCAGCCTACGAGAAGGAGAAATGTTCTGGGCAGACGAAAATAATATGTTCTATAGAGACAACATTATAAGCAGGATCAGAGGAAAGTGACATAAGGATAAACCGACTTGAGAAAGAAAGTGAGAAAATAGCCAGAGGGTTTTTTCTCTTGTTTTATTTTTGCCATTTTTACACTGGGACACTCACATAAATCTTCTTTTTTGTTAATAAAAGACTAGCATTGAGAATTTCATTTAATTAGTCCAAATGTGTTAAATGAGGAAGATTTCAAAAAATGGACTCATAATTATTATAATAAACATAAAAACAAATTGGACTTTTTCAATATTGAAAATAAATAGTAGATACTAGATAACATATAGTACTTGGTAATAATTTCGGGGGAAATAATTACTATGGCTATGGTTTGAATGTATTTGTCCCTTCCAAAACTCACGTTGAAATTTAATCCCCAATGCAACAATGTTGAGAGGTGAGACCTAACAGGGAGATTTTTAGGTAATGAGCGTTCAATCCTCATGAATGGATTAATGCCACAATAAAAAGGACTTGTTAAGTGGGTTCTTTCTCTTTTGCTTTTCTGCCACATGAGGATACAACATTTGTATCCATAGCAAGAAGGCCCTCACTAGACACCAGATGCCAGCACTTTAATATTTAACCTCTCAGTGGTTAAAAAGGACTGAGATAAATAAGTCTTTGTTCTTTACAAATTACCCAGTTTGTCGTACATACCAAAGGAATATAAATAATTCTATTGTAAACACACATGCACATGCATGCTTATTATTGCAGCACTATTTCCACTACCAAGACATGGAATCAACCCAAATGCCCATTAATGATAGACTGGATAAAGAAAATGTACCTATACACCATGGAATACTATGCTGCCATGAAAAAAAAGAGATCGTGTCCTTTCCAGGGACATGGATGAAGCTGGAAGCCATCATCCTCAGCAAACTAACACAGGAACAGAAAACCAAACACTGCATGTTCTCACTCATAAGTGGGAGTTGACATTGAGAACACATGGACACAGAGAGGGAAAAAACACACACCAGGGCCTGTTGGGGGGTGAGGGGTGAGGGGAGGGAACTTAGTGGATGGGTCAATAGGTGCAACAAACCACCATGGCACTCGTATACCTATATAACAAACCTGCACATTCTGCACATATATCCTGCTTTTTTTTTTTTTAAGAAGAAATAAAGAAAAAATAACATAAATTACCCAGTTTGTCATGTTGTGTTATAGCAGCACAAAACTAAGACAGAAATGGGTACCAGGAGTTGGGAGTTGCTATGACAACTAAAAATGTGGAAGTGGCTTTGGAACTGGGTAATAAATAGAGGCTGAAATAATTTGAAGGAACAATATAGAAAAACCTATATTCCCATGAACAGAGAATTAGAGGTGATTCTGATAAGGGCTCAGAAGAGGATAGCTGTAGAGGGAGCCTAATACTTAGAAGTTTTTGTAGATGGTTATGAACAGATGTTGGTAGAAATATGTACAGTAAAGGCCATTCTGATAAGGTCTCAGATGGAGATGAGGAATAAGACATTGGGAACTGGAGGAAAAGCCGTCTGTGATGGTTAATATTGAGTGTCAACTTAATTGAACTGAAGGATGCAAAGTATTGATCCTAGGTGTGTCTGTGAGGGTGTTGCCAAAGGAGATTAACATTTGAGTCAGTGGACCGCGGGGCAGGCCCACCCTCAATCTGGGTGGGCACCATCTAATTAGCTGCCTGTGCAAGTAGGATAAAGCAGCCAGAAGAAATTGGAAAGAGCAGACTTGCTGAGCCTTCTGGCCTTCATCTTTTTCTGTGCTGGATCCTTCCTGCCCTCAAACATCAGACTCCAATTTCTTCAGCTTTTGGACTCTTGGACTTTGTATTACTCTGTTCTCGTGCTGCTAATAAAGACATACCCAAGACTGGGTAATTTGTAAGAAAAAAGACATTTAATGAACTCACAGTTCCACATGGCTGCAGGTGCTGCACAGTTATGGCAGAAGGCGAAAGAGTTCTGCCACAGTTATGGCAGCAGGCAAGAGAATGAGTGCCAGCAGAGAAAAATGCCAGACACTTATAAAACCATCAGATCTCGTGAGAACTCACTCACTATCATAAGAACAGTATGAGGAAAGCTGCCATCTGGTCCCACCATTGACATCTTGGGGATTATTACAATTCAAAATGAGATTTGGGTGGGGACACAGAACCATATCATATCAGACTTACACCAGTGATTTCCAAGGAGCTCTTGGGCCTTCAGCTACAGACTGAAGGCTGTACTCTTGACCTCCCTACTTTTGAGGTTTTGGGACTCGGACTGGCGTCCTAGCTCCTCAGTTTGCAGATGGCCTATTGTGGGACTTCACCTCATGATCATGTAAGTCAATACTACTGAATAAACTCCCTTTCATATATATATATATCATTCTATTAGTTCTGGCCCTCTAGAGAAGACTAACTAATGCACAACTTTCATTGTAACGTGGCAAAAATAAATAAATAAATAAATATACCTGGGCTGAATTTTGTCCAAGCCCAAGGGCTTTGTAGAAGGCAGAATTTAAGAGTAGTGAACTGGGATATTTGGCAGAAGAAATATCTAAACAGCAAAATATTGAGATGCTGCATGACTTCTTTTAGCTGCTTATAGTAAAATTCAAGAACTGGAAACAAAGAGAGAATTTGTAATTAAAAGGGAAACAGAATGTAAAAATTTGAAAACTTTTCATTCCAGTCATGTAAAAAATTTAAAAAGCAACTTCAGAAAAAAAAAAAAAGAAAAGAAAAGAAAAAGGCTGGGCACAGTGGCTCACGCCTCTAATCCCAGCACTTTGGGAGGCTGAGGCTGACAGATCACCTGAGGTCAGGAGTTCGAGACCAGCCTGGCCAACATGGTGAAACCCCGTCTCTACTAAAAGTACAAAAAATTAGCCAGGTGTGCCCAGCTACTAGGGAGACTAAGTCAGGTGAACGACTTGAGCCCAGAGACAGAGGTGTCAGTGAGCTGAGATTGCACCACTGCACTCCAGCCTGGGCTACAAGAGTGAGACTCTGTCTCAAAAACCAACCAACCACACAAACAAAAATCTAAGGGTGTGGCCAGAGATCATTTGATAAGGATATTAATATAAGTAGAAGGAATCCAGGTGCTATTCATCAACACAATGGAGGAATGACTTTGAAGACATTTTGGAGTCTTTTGAGGCTCCAATGCCCATCACAGTCCCAGAGTTACAGGGCCTTGAGGGCAGACAGTTTTCAAGAGAAGATTCTAGGGCACATGGGTGACCTTGAGTCTCACTACCCAGAAACCACTTTAGATTGCTGCTGTCTACATTTCAATGCAGTGCTTTTTGGCTTTTTCAGCTGTAGTTCAGGCAGACCCAAGTATGGCCCAAGCCACAGCTTCAGAGATTGGAAGTGGTAAGCCCTGGTGGTGTCTACATAGTGCTAATTCTGCAGGCACACAAAGTGATAGAGAAATAGCTTCCTCTACCCAGATTTCAAAGGATATCTCAAACAGCTTCAAGATGCCACAGAGAGCCCTCAATAGGGTGATGTACAGTGGAGTTGTGGAAGCAGAGCTGCCCCAGAGATCCCATAATTTTGGAGCCAACTATGTGCAATATCAGCCTGGAAGGGCCATAGTCACCTTACTTCAGCCTATGAGAATGACACGAGCTGCACCCAGGAAAGTCATAGAAGCAGGTCTGACAGAGGCCTTGGGGCCCCACACTTTATTTCAGTGTGTCCAGGACATGGAATCAAAGATAATTATTCTGGATCTTTAAGATCTAACATTGTTTGCCTTCTTGTGTTTTAGACTTACTTGGGACTTGTTGTTCCTTTCTTCTTTCCTGTTTCTCCCTTTGGAATAGTAATATCTATCCTATGCTGTCTGATCATTGTATTTTGGAAGCATATAGATTTTGTTATTTCACAAGTTCACAGCTGGAGGAAAATTTGCCTCAGGATGAATCATGCCTGGAATCTCACTCATATCTGATTTAGATAAAACTCTGGATTTTGGAATTTTAAAGTCATGCTGTAACAAATTAAGACTTAGGCTACTGGAATGGAATGGATATATTTTGTATATAAGGATGAAATGAATTTGGGAGTGTGAAGGGCAGAATTCAATAGTTTCAATTTTTTTATTCCTTCCAAAACGAATGTTGAAATGTAATCCCCAGTGTAACAGTGTTGGGAGATGGAGTGTCTTTAGGTTATGAGGGCTCAACCTTCATGAATGGATTAATGACACTACAAAAAAGGGCTTGTGGGAGTGAGCTCTTTTTCTTTCATTCTTCTGCAAGGTGAGATCCCAGTGTTCATCCCTGCTTGCGCTTCTGCCTTCCACCACGTAAGAATGCAGCAAGAAGGCCCTCACCAGACACCACCTGCCACTGCCATGACTAGGGACCTCTCACCCTTCAGAACTGTGAGAAATAAATTTCTGTTCTTTATAAATTATCCAGTGTGCAGTATTTTGTTATAGCAGCACAAAATGGACTAAGAAAACTACCAAAGAAGTAAATTATTCTTGGAAATTCTAGGTCAAATGATGAATATGTGTTTAACTTTTTCTATCACTAATCATTTAATACAATATAAAAATTATTAACTAACAAATAGCTACAATACCACATTCACACAGAGATTTAATGTTAACATGCCAGGCTTACAATACACCCCCACAATGCCTTACAAATTGTGGAATACAATTAATGCCAAAGAGAGAAGCCAGTGTTATAAGACTAGTCTGAGTAATGGAAGTTGGAGATGTCTTTTGAAAACTCACAAATTTACCAGAAGAAGTATTTTATTTGGAAAGCTTTGTAACTATAAAAAGTATCATACATGTTTACTTTTTTCCCTAAGAACCACTATGTCATTTATTCACTGTATTTCACTGGATTTAAAGATTTTAAGTTTGGTAATTTGAAATATTTTGTTATTGGCAATAACATTTAGAAAGAAACCTTTCTATTCCTTGCAGTGGGCTATTAGGATTTCAGTATTAATATCTGGAAACCTATTTTCACTCCTTTTAAAAGGTGATAAAAATAAATTTTCTAGTCAGGAAAATAGCCTCATGATTAAATGAATTAGAATATTCTCTGCATCTAGCAGATGCCATAAATAATCCATTATAAATTTTTGCAAGTTCATTTCCACATACCTTATATCATCTAACACACAGCCGATTTATTATCTCACCATAGGTACTATAAGACATGAAAGACTTCAAGGTCTGTGTTAATGCCAATTCTATAATAGATTCAGCATGTTGTTAAGTGCAGGTCTGTATTAACTAAGAGCTAGCAGTTTTTCTTAATTATTTTCAGTATGTTAATGTGGTTTTTTTGAGATAGGAATGACTCATCTCAAATTCAGTCTATAGTACAAAATGTAAGAAAAATTCCGTAGGTAAAACTGTTATTTAACATAACAACAAAAGGAGGAAAAAAAAAACAAAGCAAAGCCCAAAACTTGTATCAAAATAAAAACCTATCAAATCTTTTCTTCATAATTACATAAGAATAATAAAATGTAAGAAAACTAAAATGCAAGTAATTATTGTTTTAAAAATCATTCTGAGGGCTTTGTCAGTATTTATTTTTAGAGCAAAAAGCAGTACTTTGTGAAAAGCAAGTAAAGATAGGTTTGGGAAAGTCCAAACTAAACCTCACCTAAGAAACATGTAGGGAGACTTATAAACAGAGATGTTTCTTAGAGCTTCAAATAACTGGGCTTTTTTTACCACCCTCTTAATAGAAAAGTTAAATATTATTTTGTTTGTGCTTTTTGAATATCCCTGATTCTTATATAGGCACCTGAGGTAATTAGATTAGGCGATTATCACACCCATCTTAAATGTAAGAAAACTAACAAACCTGTCACGGAAAGAATAGACTAGAACCAAATCTTTTAATTCTAAACATAATATGCTTCATAGCTCAATTTGCTCTCAAAAGTTTAGACGTAGAGACAGTTGTACGAGACAATATTAATAACATTGAAGAAGATTAAATTTCTTCAGCATGTATTAAATATTTCCCACAAAAATCTGTTTTATCCTACTCTTCATCAGTCCAAAAAGCCTCTCTCCTTTATGAATTAATTACTTGAAAATGAGTGGTACAAAAATTTGTAAAACATAAGATATCTTTAGAATGCTTTTAAATAATAGTTATTCCTTGTTTATCTCATGATTTTTTAAACATCAAATGTCATAATTGCTATAGGTCACTATCCCATTATTTAAACTCTAATTAAATTATACAGAATTAAATTAACATAAATGTTCAAAGCAGAGGGCACACCCAGATTTAGAGATTACATGAGTTCATCAGATTTCAGAATTTCTTTAAAAGATTAATTTCTTACCAACATATGAAAACTCTTGTTATCTAGTGAAATGCCAATTGTTTTGATTTTTATAAAGTTCATATTCTACTGACTTGCAAGATAGGACATTTGGTTACATTAACACGTATCAACCCAGATATGTGCTAAAACAAGGGTAGTTCATAAAGGGTGTAATATTGGACACTTGACAATAGTATTTGCTCAGTTCCACAAAGTTTTATAAGCAGTGAAAAGATTCCTTGTCAGTGTTTGCTTTATCTACAAGAGTGATTACTTTAAAAACTGATTTAGCAATAACCAGTTGAATTTTTTTGTTTTTATATTTCCCCAGGTATCAATATGCTATATGTAATTTCCAAGAGGGACGGAAGTAGTTGCATTTGTTGCTTACCTACTCAGTGCCAACAACTTTATTAACTTTAAACATTTTTATCACATTTAAACATTCCACTGATACCAATCTTTACTCCTTAAAATTTTCTGGACATATCACAGATCAAGTTACCACAAAGAATCCGGAATCTACATTAGAAAATCATTTCGCTCTTCAGGTAGTTACACTAATGTTATCCCACTAAAGCCCTTTGGCTACCTCAAATCTTGAACAAAATTGCAACAATACAGAGAACGTATACAACCTTTAAAGAAATAACTAGGTAACACAGAGAGAGAGAAATGACCGTTAGCATGTGGACAACGAACACTGCCGTTTCTCATTCGTTTTAATTATTCTGCCATCTAAATGCCAATTTCCACAGGTGGAGAGCTTGGTGGGTATGCAGGATTGATTATGAAGTGATAGCTGGCTGCTCCTAACTGCTCTGTGCCAGTTAACAGTTTTCCTGGAATTGACTGCAACTAATACCCATTGCATTTATCTTCTCAAGAAAATATGACATCTTATTCTAGATAAAATGAAAAAAAAAAAAAACAACAACCACCAGCTACTACACAAAATATTTTTCAAATTGAAAATACTGTGTAAAGGATAATTTTAAAAACCCAAGAAATAATACTGTAGTGACTTGACATACTAAAAAGACTTTTTGTTAGTTACAGTCATTCTTTCATTCTGAATAATCTGTATTAAACAAAATTTAAACAAATAGTGCCTGATGGGTAGGAAACATCAAACATCTTGTTATGGATTGAATGTTTGTGTATCCCCTCACACTCATATGTTGAAGACCCCCTAGTGCAATTATATTTAGAGATGAGTTCTCTAAGAAAGTAATTAAGGTAAAAGGAGGTCACGAATAGATCCTTGATCCAATAAGATTAGTGTCCTTATAAGAAGAGACACTAGAGAGCTCATGTGAGCACACAGCAAGGTGACAACCATTTGGAAGCCAAGAAGACTCTCACTAGAAATGGAATTGGCTGTCACATTGATATTGGATTCCTCAGTATCCAGAACTGTGAGAAAATAAATTTCTATTGTGTAAGCAAGCCAGTGTGTGGTATTTTGTTATAGCAGCCTGAGAAGATTCATTATATGTCTTCTTCCCATATACTCTTTTTTTTAAATAGTTGGCCAAGATTTTTAGTGTTCTCTTGAGGAACAATCAATAAGCATATATTGAAAGAGGAAGCTGACAGTGTTACAATTTGAATATAGACTAGAGTGAGGTAACAAAAACAAAAACAACAAATAAAAAAGCTCCCATGTTTATTTCTCATTCAGTTAACCAATGTTTATTGAATACTGCTATGTATTGGACCTTATCTAGATATAGAAATAACCTTATCTAGATATAGATATAAATATAAGCTATATCGAAATAATATGTCAAAATTCTAACCCACAAGAATGTTGCAGTAAATAAGGCAATATGAACAGATAAAGAATGTGCTAAGGAGGCAGAAAGGAATGAATAATTAATTCTGTTGGTGTGGGTTTTGATTAATGTTTTGCAGAAGGGGTATTATAAGAGCTGAGTCCTTTAGGGCATTGCCAGAATAAACAAGGAGGAAAGAGAATTATAGACAACGGCCTTGGGGTTTGTAGCAACATCATGATGAGAGGGCAGATATGAAGAGAAATCTTAGAATAAACCGTCACTAGAATTATGCAGATAATCCACCGAGACTGATTATATTAAGGATCATCTTTCTTTCTGCAGAAGAAGGAATGCTTAAGTAGGTTAACCAGGTTTATACCACAGGAATGAAGAGGATAGTCTCTGGTTGAGATTTTCTAAAATAAACTGGCCTCCCATTATGAGGTCCCAAATAATACATTTGAGAAGCCTGTCCGCTCAGTTAACATCAGTCATCGTCATCTATTTACTGATTCCCTGTGTTAATTTGTTGCACATTAACTCACAGATTGCCCTTGACAAATGATTCCTCTTTTGTATGCCAGACACATACTTACATACATACATCCACACATAGAGAATGAAAAGAGACCCACATTTAGAGCACTGCTTTTCTTACTAATGTCAGCAGATCTAAGATGGTTTAGTGTAAAATCTTCTTTTCCTTTAAGCTACCTAAATGGGGTTTTCATATGCTAAGTACCCAGAAGCATTCAAATTGAGAGGGCCCTTTTCCTCAAAGTTTAGACTATTCAACTTTATAGAGTAGGCTCCTTCTTCTCATTGATATACCTAATCACTCAAGATATCAGGTTTTATTAACATATTGAATAATCAGTTTTGCCTATTTGTTTCATTAGGGTTTACCTAGAGAATTCTAACTATATCCCTTTATGCGTGAAAAAGAAATTTGTAGTCAAATATATTTAGGAAACACTAAACTAAGCACAGTTAAATAGGTTTTCTTATCCAACATTTCCAGAGTCCCTACTATGCCATATGCTAGTACGAATTACGGATCTTTATGGGTGGATGACATATAGTGTATGCTATTTTCCACTTTCAGCAGAAAAATTGGGTGAGTTAACTTTCTGTAAGATCGGATAGTAGGGATGACTTCACTGTGGTCCTCTTAGCTTTTCTCTAGTGGCCCCACAAAAATTATCACTAAAGCAGTCGGGTTAATCTTCACATGGCTCTTATTTGTCCTTAATTATAAATGGTAATAGTATATAAACTAGAAGACATTTGAGAAATTATTTTCAAGTACACTGAATAAAGGATAGAAGAAAACTCATTTTCTTATGTTTTATAATAAATGGGTCCTTCCTAGTAAATGATCTCTGTCCTCACACTGTTAAAGTCACATTAGTTCAGCTGAATGAAGGTCCCTGAGGCAAAAACAACAAATGGTTACTTTGTCATTCAACTACAGCAAGTTGACCTTCAATAAAATATGATACTTAAGATTGATAGTTATTGCTGATACAGCTAAAAAGTAGTGGCAATTTTTTTTCCTTAGGGTGCATAAACACAAAATATATTGAATATATTTATTTAAAAATATAATCAAGTAGAATAAAATGTTAATCTATGTAACTGCTGGGAAACTGCTTTGAGGAAAAATCATCAAATATTCACTTTATTAATTTATAATATTCTTGATGTAATAAAATTGTATTTAATGAAGGAGAATTAAATTATCATGAAATTTAATTACTCAATTATGCCATAAATTGAGACAACCTGAAGTGTGGCTGACATTTGGAAAAAGAGAACTGCATTGAGTGAGGTCTTTTTTCTATATCTCCTTAACTGAGGATAAGCACTGGTCACTGCCATGTTGGGTAGCTAAAATTCAGATAGGGAGTATGCAGTATTGCATAGGGAGTATTGGCTTGAAAAAAAAATAGTGGGCAAAGTTTAGGGTCCCCATAGTAATGGGAAAAGAAAGTGTTACCGAAACACCAGGGGTTCAGTCTAGATCCTGCTACTCGCTGCACAGGAATCCAATCACTAAAACAGCGAGTATCGCCAGGAAGGAAGGCTTTAATCTGGAGCTGCAGCCAAAAAGATGGGAGATTAGTCTCAAAGTCATCTCCCTGACTAACATTAATTAACAAAATTTTGTGTAACAATATCAAGAGCTCTATTATACATGTAATTGGAGTCCTAGATGGAGAAAATAAAGAATATAGAACGAACATTTATTTGAAGAAATAGTAGTCAAAATTTTCCCAAAGTTGTTGAAAAATATTTACAAATTGAAGAAGCATAGAAAATAAAGATATATCCAAAAAGCCCACTATTGAGTTACATAGTTAAACTGCCAAGGATAAAGGCAACAGAAGAAAAATGAGGTACTATGTACAGTGCAAAAATTATATGAATGTATACTGATTTCATATCTAAATTATGAGAACTAAAAGACATTAGAAAACTTAAAAATGATGAGAGGGGAAAACAACCAACCATAACAACTGCATAAATAAACAAGCAAAAACCCTCAACTCATAATTTTAAATCCAGAAAAAATATATTTTAAGAATAAAAGTAAAGATATTTTTAGACAAACAACACTAAGACATTTCACCACCAGCAGATTTTCAGTACAAATAATACTAAAGGAAACTAGGCGGGCTAAAGGAAAATTATACCAGATGGAAACTAACTCAGGACAAGATGAAGATAACGAGGAACACCTAATATGTGGATACTGTTGGCTGTAGTATAGATTAAAAAAAACACACACACAAAAGAAATACAAAAAAAGAGTTAATTTTTTTTTTTTTTTTTTTGAGACAGTGTCTCACTCTGTCGCCCAGGCTGGAGTGCAGTGGTGCGATCTCTGCTCACTGCAAGCTCCGCCTCCCGGGTTCATACCATCTGCCTCAGCCTCCGGAGTAGCTGGGACTACAGGCGCCAGCCGCCACCGTGTTAGCCAGGATGGTCTCCATCATCTGACCTCGTGATCCACCCGCCTCGGCCTCCCAAAGTGCTGGGATTACAGGCATGAGCCACCACACCCAGTCAAGAGTTAATATTTTAAGACATCTATACACGGAGAGAGCAGAGTTTTGGGTCCTTGGGTGGTTCTGATTTATTTTACATGTTGATCGAATTGATCAGAAAATAATTTGACTTGCTAGATCATGTTTATACTACATTATATTACTTATTATTTTTGTCCCTTTCATTTCTTCTCATTGTTCCACCCCATTATCCCCTTTATTTTATTTTATTTTATTTTTAATTTTTTAATTTTTTTATTATACTTTAAGTTCTAGGGTACATGTGCATAACGTTTATATCATGTATAACTCCCCAATGCAATCCCTCCCTCCTCCCCCCTCCCCATGATAGGCCCCAGTGTGTGATGTTCCCCTTCCCGAGTCCAAGTGATCTCATTGTTCAGTTCCCACCTATGAGTGAGAACATGCGGTGTTTGGTTTCTCTTCTTGTGATAGTTTGCTAAGAATGATGGTTTCCAGCTGCATCCATGTCCCTACAAAGGACGCAAACTCATCCTTTTTGATGGCTGCATAGTATTCCATGGTGTATATGTGCCACATTTTCTTAATCCAGTCTGTCACAGATGGACATTTGGGTTGATTCCAAGTCTTTGCTATTGTGAATAGTGCCGCAATAAACATACGTGTGCATGTGTCTTTGTAGTAGAGTAATTTATAATCCTTTGGGTATATACCCAGTAGTGGGATGGCTGGGTCATATGGTACATCTAGTTCTAGATCCTTGAGGAATCGCCATACTGTTTTCCATAATGGTTGAACTAGTTTACAATCCCACCAACAGTGTAAAAGTGTTCCTATTTCTCCACATCCTCTCCAACACCTGTTGTTTCCTGACTTCTTAATGATTGCCATTCTAACTGGTGTGAGATGGTATCTCATTGTGGTTTTGATTTGCATTTCTCTGATGGCGAGTGATGACGAGCATTTTTTCATGTGTCTGTTGGCTGCATGGATGTCTTCTTTTGAGAAATGTCTGTTCATATCCTTTCCCCACTTTTTGATGGGGTTGTTTTTTTTTTTTCTTGTATATTTGTTTGAGTTCTTTGTAGATTCTGGATATTAGCCCTTTGTCAGAGGAGTAGGTTGCAAAAATTTTCTCCCATTCTGTAGGTTGCCTGTTCACTCTGATGGTAGTTTCTTTAGCTGTGCAAAAGCTCTTTAGTTTAATTAGATCCCATTTGTCAATTTTGGCTTTTGCTGCCGTTGCTTTTGGTGTTTTAGACATGAAGTCCTTGCCCATGCCTATGTCCTGAATGGTACTACCTAGATTTTCTTCTAGGGTTTTTATGGTATTAGGTCTAACACTTAAGTCTCTAATCCATCTTGAATTAATTTTCATATAAGGGGTAAGGAAAGGATCCAGTTTCAGCTTTCTACTTATGGCTAGCCAATTTTCCCAGCACCATTTATTAAATAGGGAATCCTTTCCCCATTTCTTGTTTCTCTCAGGTTTGTCAAAGATCAGATGGCTGTAGATGTGTGGTATTATTTCCGAGGACTCTGTTCTGTTCCATTGGTCTATTTCTCTGTTGTGGTACCAGTACCATGCTGTTTTGGTTACTGTAGCCTTGTAGTATAGTTTGAAGTCAGGTAGCGTGACGCCTCCAGCTTTGTCCTTTTGACCTAGGATTGTCTTGGCAATGCGGGCTCTTTTTTGGTTCCATATGAACTTTAAAGCCGTTTTTTCCAATTCTGTGAAGAAAGTCATTGGTAGCTTGATGGGGATGGCATTGAATCTATAAATAACCTTGGGCAGTATGGCCATTTTCACGATATTGATTCTTCCTATCCATGAGCATGGTATGTTCTTCCATTTGTTTGTGTCCTCTTTGATTTCACTGAGCAGTGGTTTGTAGTTCTCCTTGAAGAGGTCCGTTACATCCCTTGTAAGCTGGATTCCTAGGTATTTAATTCTCTTTGAAGCAATTGTGAATGGAAGTTGATTCCTGATTTGGCTCTCTGCTTGTCTGTTACTGGTGTGTAAGAATGCTTGTGATTTTTGCACATTAATTTTGTAGCCTGAGACTTTGCTGAAGTTGCTTATCAGCTTAAGGAGATTTTGGGCTGAGACGATGGGGTTTTCTAAATATACCATCATGTCATCTGCAAACAGGGACAATTTGACTTCTTCTTTTCCTAACTGGATACCCTTGATTTCTTTCTCTTGCCTGATTGCCCTAGCCAGAACTTCCAACACTATGTTGAATAGGAGTGGTGAGAGAGGGCATCCCTGTCTTGTGCCAGTTTTCAAAGGGAATTTTTCCAGTTTTTGCCCATTCAGTATGATATTAGCTGTGGGTTTGTCGTAAATAGCTCTTATTATTTTGAGGTACGTTCCATCAATACCAAATTTATTGAGCGTTTTTAGCATAAGGGCTGTTGAATTTTGTCAAAAGCCTTTTCTGCATCTATTGAGATAATCATGTGGTTCTTGTCTTTGGTTCTGTTTATATGCTGGATTACGTTTATTAATTTGCGAATGTTGAACCAGCCTTGCATCCCAGGGATGAAGCCCACTTGATCATGGTGGATAAGCTTTTTGATGTGCTGCTGAATCCGGTTTGCCAGTATTTTATTGAGAATTTTTGCATCGATGTTCATCAGGGATATTGGTCTAAAATTCTCTTTTTTTGTTGTGTCTCTGCCAGGCTTTGGTATCAGGATGATGTTGGCCTCATAAAATGAGTTAGGGAGGATTCCCTCTTTTTCTATTGATTGGAATAGTTTCAGAAGGAATGGTACCAGCTCCTCCTTGTACCTCTGGTAGAATTCAGCTGTGAATCCATCTGGTCCTGGACTTTTTTTGGTGGGTAGGCTATTAATTGTTGCCTCAATTTCAGAGCCTGCTATTGGTCTATTCAGGGATTCAACTTCTTCCTGGTTCAGTCTTGGGAGAGTGTAAGTGTCCAGGAAATTATCCATTTCTTCTAGATTTTCTAGTTGATTTGCGTAGAGGCATTTATAGTATTCTCTGATGGTTGTTTGTATTTCTGTGGGGTCAGTGGTGATATCCCCTTTATCATTTTTTATTGCATCTATTTGATTCCTCTCTCTTTTCTTCTTTATTAGTCTTGCTAGCAGTCTGTCAATTTTGTTGATCTTTTCAAAAAACCAACTCCTGGATTCATTGATTTTTTGGAGGGTTTTTTGTGACTCTATCTCCTTCAGTTCTGCTCTGATCTTAGTTATTTCTTGCCTTCTGCTAGCTTTTGAATGTGTTTGCTCTTGCCTCTCTAGTTCTTTTAATTGTGATGTTAAAGTGTCAATTTTAGATCTTTCCTGCTTTCTCTTGTGGGCATTTAGTGCTATAAATTTCCCTCTACATACTGCTTTAAATGTGCCCAGAGATTCTGGTATGTTGTATCTTTGTTCTCATTGGTTTCAAAGAACATCTTTATTTCTGCTTTCATTTCGTTATGTACCCAGTAGTCATTCAGGAGCAGGTTGTTCAGTTTCCATGTAGTTGAGGGGTTTTGATTGAGTTTCTTAGTCCTGAGTTCTAGTTTGATTGCACTGTGGTCTGAGAGACAGTTTGTTATAATTTCTGTTCTTGTACATTTGCTGAGGAGTGCTTTACTTCCAATTATGTGGTCAATTTTGGAATAAGTGCGATGTGGTGCTGAGAAGAATGTATATTCTGTTGATTTGGGGTGGAGAGTTCTATAGATGTCTATTAGGTCTGCTTGGTGCAGAGATGAGTTCAATTCCTGGATATCCTTGTTAACTTTCTGTCTCGTTGATCTGTCTAATGTTGACAGTGGAGTGTTGAAATCTCCCATTATTATTGTATGGGAGTCTAAGTCTCTTTGTAGGTCTCTAAGGACTTGCTTTATGAATCTGGGTGCTCCTGTATTGGGTGTATATATATTTAGGAGAGTTAGCTCTTCCTGTTGAATTGATCCCTTTACCATTATGTAATGGCCTTCTTTGTCTCTTTTGATCTTTGATGGTTTAAAGTCTGTTTTATCAGAGACTAGGATTGCAACCCCTGCTTTTTTTTGTTCTCCATTTGCTTGGTAGATCTTCCTCCATCCCTTTATTTTGAGCCTATGCATGTCTCTGCATGTGAGATGGGTCTCCTGAATACAGCAGACTGATGGGTCTTGACTCTTTATCCAGTTTGCCAGTCTGTGTCTTTTAATTGGAGCATTTAATCCATTTACATTTAAGGTTAATATTGTTATGTGTGAACTTGATCCTGTCATTATGATTTTAACTGGTTATTTTGCTCATTAGTTGATGCAGTTTCTTCCTAGCCTCAATGGTCTTTACATTTTGGCATGTTTTTGCAATGGCTGGTACTGGTTGTTCCTTTCCACGTTTAGGGCTTCCTTCAGGGTCTCTTGTAAGGCAGGCCTGGTGGTGACAAAATCTCTAAGCATTTGCTTATCTGTAAAGGATTTTATTTCTCCTTCACTGATGAAACTTAGTTTGGCTGGATATGAAATTCTGGGTTGAAAATTCTTTTCTTTAAGAACGTTGAATATTGGCCCCCACTCTCTTCTGGCTTGTAGAGTTTCTGCTGAGAGATCTGCTCTTAGTCTGACGGGCTTCCCTTTGTGGGTAACCCGACTTTTCTCTCTGGCTGCCCTTAAGATTTTTTCCTTCATTTCAACTTTGGTGAATCTGGCAATTATGTGTCTTGGAGTTGCTCTTCTGGAGGAGTATCTTTGCGGCGTTCTCTGTATTTCCTGAATTTGAATGTTGGCCTGCCCTACTAGGTTGGGGAAGTTCTCCTGGATGATATCCTGAAGAGTGTTTTCCAACTTGGTTCCATTTTCCCCCTCACTTTCAGGCACCCCAATCAGACGTAGATTTGGTCTTTTTACATAATCCCATACTTCTTGCAGGCTTTGTTCATTTCTTTTTCTTCTTTTTTCTTTTGGTTTCTCTTCTCGCTTCATTTCATTCATTTGATCCTCAATCGCTGATACTCTTTCTTCCAGTTGATCGAGTCGGTTACTGAAGCTTGTGCATTTGTCACGTATTTCTCGTGTCATGGTTTTCATCTCTGTCATTTCGTTTATGACCTTCTCTGCATTAATTAGTCTAGCTGTCAATTCTTCCACTCTTTTTTCAAGATTTTTAGTTTCTTTGCGCTGGGTACGTAATTCCTCCTTTAGCTCTGAGAAGTTTGATGGGCTGAAGCCTTCTTCTCTCATCTCATCAAAGTCATTCTCTGACCAGCTTTGATCCGTTGCTGGCGATGGGCTGCGCTCCTTTGCAGCGGGAGATGCGCTCTTATGTTTTTGAATTTCCAGCTTTTCTGCCCTGCTTCTTCCCCATCTTTGTGGTTTTATCTGTCTCTGGTCTTTGATGACGGTGACGTACTGATGGGGTTTTGGTGTAGGTGTCCTTCCTGTTTGATAGTTTTCCGTCTGACAGTCAGAAGGACTGTCTGTTGGTCTGTTGGAGATTGCTTGAGGTCCAATCCAGACCCTGTTTGCCTGGGTATCAGCAGCAGAGGTTGCGGAAGATAGAATATTGCTGAAAGCGAGTGTACCTGTCTGATTCTTCCTTTGGAAGTTTCCTCTCAGGGATGACTCCACCCTGTGAGGTGTGGGGTGTCAGACTGCCCCTAGTGGGGGATGTCTCCCAGCTAGGCTACTCAGGGGTCAGGGACACACCTGAGCAGGCAGTCTGTCCGTTCTCGGATCTCAACCTCCGCGTTGGGAGATCCACGGCTCTCCCCAAAGCTGTCAGACAGAGTCGTTAGCCTCTGCACCGGCCGCCGCTGCCTTCCCTATTGGACCTCAGCTGTGGGCTGTCCCCAGAGGTGGAGTCTACAGAGACAGGCAGGTTTCCTTGAGCTGCTGTGAGCTCCACCCAGTTCGAGCTTCCCAGCGGCTTTGTTTACCTACTTAAGCCTCAGCAATGGCGGGCGCCCCTCCCCCAGCCTCGCTGCTACCTTGCGGATAGATCGCCGCAGACTGCTGTGTTAGCAGTGAGGGAGGCTCCGTGGGCGTGGGACCCTCCCGGCCAGGTGTGGGATATATTCTCCTGGTATGCCTGTTTCCTTAAAGCGCAGTATTGGGGTGGGAGTTACCCAATTTTCCAGGTGTTATGTGTCTCAGTTCCCCTGGCTAGGAAAACGGATTTCCTTCCCCCTTGCGCTTCCAGGTGAGGCGATGCCTCGCCCTGCTTCAGCTCACGCTGGTCAGGCTGCAGCAGCTGACCAGCACCGATTGTCCGGCACTCCCTAGAGAGATGACCCCAGTACCTCAGTTGAAAATGCAGAAATCACCGGTCTTCTGTGTCACTCGCGCTGGGAGTTGGAGACTGGAGCTGTTCCTATTCGGCCATCTTGCTGCGCCCCCCCATCCCCTTTAAAATTACAATAAGTTTTTAAGAAGTCTACATATTGAAAAATCTGTAAGTTATATTAGACAGGAAGTTACATAGTAATGAAGCTAAGTGAAGCTCTTGGTTCAAATTTAAATGTAACCAGATGACCTAAGTAAATATATTAATTGAATTAAAATTTCATTTGTTGTAGAGCTATGCTTTGTTTAATTCTGTATTTATAGGTCAATTATTGCTGTAAATCTGTAAAACAAACCAAAACAGTACATAATGCCATACCTCAATCTCTACATAACACAAACATCAACTCCAAATTAAATAAATGTTGTATTAAAACCCCATTAAGTGTGGAAATGTGAGATCAGGAGAAATATAAAATAAACCATGATAAATCATTTTACTCATAAGATGTCATTTTATATCTTACTATCGAAACACCATTCCTCTAAACTGACAAAAGAATCCATTATTTTAAAAATGAAGGCAAATGTAAATTCTAATAAACTTTGAAATCTCTTTAATTTTTCCCGTTATTTAAGTATGCTGGTGTTTCCAGTTAAGTCATATTTTTAGAAAATAAATAAATTAGCATTTTTAGATTGAGAAATACGAATTCTACTTTATGATGGCACAGGTTAGCAGAAACATGAAGAGGAAGAAAAAAGTACATTGGATGTAACAATATGGCTCAAAGATATTTTTAAAACCCTCTGTTTTCTCAGGTGACCACTGATTACCTGAATATATCTACCTCACAAGCTTTGAACATTAAATTTTCTCATTCAAGACACAGGTGTTAAAGGTATTTGTACTGTTCACTCCACATGAGCTTTCTGAATATCAGATGAACTAATAGATAACTAAAGATTAAAGAGCAAAACATTGGTGATCTTTTAACACGTATTCCTGTATTGTCAATTTAATGTGCACACAAATACACACATTTTTATTAATGTAAATGTTTATTGTGAATAGTTTTTATACAGTATGGGTTTGATTTATTTTAGCTAATACTTCTTTGATCTGTCCTTTAGATTTCCTTTATGAGATAAAATATGAATGGCTAGGTGCAAAAAGATACCTGGGCGGGGTCCGGTGGCTCACGCCTGTAATCCCAGCACTTTGGGAGGCTGAAGCAGGCAGATCACAAGGTCAAGAGATGGAGACCATCCTGGCCAATATGGTGAAACCCCATCTCTACCAAAAATACAAAAATTAGCTGGATGTGAAAGCCTGTGCCTGTAGTCCCAGCTACTTGGGAGGCTGAGGCAAGAGAATTGCTTAAACCCAGGAGGCGGAGGTTGCAGTGAGCCGAGATCACACCACTGCACTCCAGCCTGGCAACAGAGCAAGATTCCGTCTCAAAAAAAAAAAAAAATCTGTGCATAGATCCTAGTGTCTGGAGGGCAGAGCAGAAACCTAACTCTTGTAAAACAGATGTTCTTATCATGAAGGTCCAGATGTAGATAAAGGGGACCCAAGGACACATGGACCCAGTACGTTATATACAGAAATATTTCCATCTGCGCCTATGTTCATTTTCTGTGATATATCTCAGAAATAACAAAATTCCCGATGGCATTTTGGGGACAATTTGATTAAGAACCTAAGAGAATGGATTATTATTCAATTGGTGGACACTGTCGGTTAAAAAAATGACTTTGAAAACTATAGAGCATTATACGAAAAAACAGTCAATGGCAGTGTCTTGCATTATGTCTTACATAAGTAGATACTCATACATATCTATCAGGTGAATTAATATTATTTACGAAGCAAGTATGACATATTACATACTTTCCCCATGATCTATAGTATGTAATACATAAGCAGTAGAACACGAGACAGAGCTTTAACACCTACTTTAAACACCAGTTTTTATCTATGTATTACAACTTGTCTTTCTATTCAGCTAAGCTCCTGTTAACTAAAGTTAGACATTAGTTAACTGGATTATTAATGTCTTCACATCACATTCTAAGAGCACAGTTACCTTCTCCACTTAATAAGGTACTTGAACTATATAAACAAACTGTTTGGACATTCTACCCAAGGAAGAACTAGAGCCAACCCTCTAAGCTTGCAATTATCTCGTTATATCTGTAAATATGGAAATGAATAAATTCAAGAAATAACTAGGTATACTGTGAACTTGTACTTTGCCATTCCTCTCCAGGGTGTTATACAACATGTTATTTGACGAGCAAGAGAGGAAAATTAGTTGTATTTTCAGCTTCTTTTGTGTAAGGTTCTTATTCTTGGGTTTGATTCATTTGTTTGATATTGAGTAGAATACTTCACATAACTCACTGCTTCACCTCACTCATGGGTCTCAATTCCCCAGTCTCCTAAGTGAGGCAAGAATCAGAAATGGAAGTTACAAGGCCTTGAACTACTCGCTTTATTTACTCACCTTAATATTCTACCCTCCCTACCAGTCTGCATAATGAAATCCAGTTCCACTCCTGTTCCTATCTTGGTCTGTGACCCTACTCATGATTATTTAGCTGGCCAGGCGTGAAGACATAGCCCTAACGTTCTCTTTACCCTACTTATTTTCAAATGTCCATGTTCAATCACTCTTCTGTCAGAATAAGTGAGAATTGGTGTCAGGAAACAGGAAAAGAAAAGTAATAAGGATCTTAGTCAAATGGTTAGAAATTTTTGGAAATTATATAATGTTTTCAGTTAATTATATCTAAGCAGTCGGATTAGGGCTCACTTTTCTTTTACAATGGTCATTTTTATTTCTAATTTTTAATAAATAATTATTATACTTATTTTATAGGAAGAATAAAAGAAATAAAATCATTGCTCTTAATTTTTTTTTAGACAGAATCATGTCTGTCGGACCAGAGGTAAAACTGAGAAGCATTATTAGAGTTTTTAGATTAATCTTGGAAAAAACTTCTAAATCATCCTACTTCAAACAATTAATGTCTGGCCTACCATGGCCCAAGTAATTAGAAGTATATTTTCAATAATTAGGTTTAATTCTACTCAGGCTTTAGATGACCTATTTGGAGGCATGGGTAACTGGGACTTGATTATATATAATATGTAATATATATGCAATTAAATGTGATATTTAGTAAATTTATGCTATAAATTATATATTGTTTGGATATACTATAAATATACACTTAGCATCTGTTTGCATATATACCAAAATTTTCAGCAAATATTGGCATTTAAATCTCTTTTTAAAAAAATAGTGTTGGTCAAAAATATGGTATTTTCTTATTTATAACTTCAAACAATCCTCCCAGTCTTATATAGAAGAAAGCAAGCCTCCTTAGTTCATTCATTTCCCTCAAAGTAAAGCAACCATTATTTTTTCCTGATTTAGAGGAGTAAGGTAACTAATGAGACGTCCCATGTAATCAGCTAGTAAATAGCATTTATTCTGAATTTGTAAGCAATACTTATTTTGAATTATATCCTAGAAATTAAGTATTGGCCAGTCAATTACATTTTACTGTACTATACCCAAATTACCAGGATTGATTTGTTTGAATTTAGTCACTAAGTAAATATTGGCACTTCAACAGATCTCCACTGCCACCAACTCCCTACTAGGTGCTCTGCAAAATCATAGCCAATCTTTAATGACAACAGAAAATGGCCCTCAGCAATGGGCCCCCAAGATTTCCACACTGTCCACAAGACAAAATTGATTGCCATTTCTGGCCTCAGCTATTCAATGAATAAATGAAAGCAAGAGAAACAAGCTAAGAAAGAAATACTATTTCCCCATGAATACTTTTAATATATACTCATGAATTAAATGTTAGTAGAATATGAATGTTAAAGGTGCTTTTGGGAAAGGCTCAGAAGGAAATAAGACAAATGTCACTGGAGAAAGAAGAAAGATGATCTTCCTTATATAATCAGAGAAAACATGGCTTCACTGTGTCCTACAGCTAGGTAGAAAGCAGAACTTGTAAGCTGATGAGCTTAGATGCTTAGCGGAGAATCCCAAACAAAGTGTTGAAGGTGTGGCCTTGTTTCTTCTGTTGCTTACAGTAAAATGTAGGAAGAACAAGACAAATTGAGAGAGAAAATTTTAAGCAAAAAGAATCCAGCATTTTATAACTGGGGAAATTTTTCCCCCTAGCTAGATTGCAAAGGACACTAAATTTAACCTCACTGTTAGGTAAGTGTGCTCTGGAGAGAAGGCAAAATGGATGACTAGACAAGCATTTACTGAAGAGATTAGGTAATCTCTTCAGTAAGAAGATTTATAAATCCACTCAAACACCTCAGCAGAAGCCAGGAAAAGAGATGGGATAATCCAAGAAATAACTGTGGAGGACCCTCTTGGTTCATTGTGTGAATCCCCATGACATATACAGGAGACCTACAAATTTTTTGAAAATATTGTATCAGCAGAAACACCATTAGTTGGACTGACAGGGACAGAGAGAGGACAAAATGAAGAAAGTTGTCAGATTTCCAAAACTCTACAGGATGGAAACAG
The DNA here is from genome assembly GCF_009764315.1 of Trachypithecus francoisi. Lineage (NCBI taxonomy): Eukaryota > Metazoa > Chordata > Mammalia > Primates > Cercopithecidae > Trachypithecus > Trachypithecus francoisi. The sequence goes on along the minus strand of NW_022681458.1, from coordinate 53,717,298 downwards.
GTTGATATTACTATTTGGCTGCAAATATTTTCTGTCCTTCAAGAAATACCCAGATGAGTATGCCATAGGTGCAGAGACCCACAGAGACATGGGTGCAAAGGCCTACGGAGCTACAGCACTAAGGCAGAGGCTGGAAACATGTTCACAGATGCAGAAGTCAAAAGCAAAAACACAAAGACAGAGACCTACTGAGCCACTAAAGGTACAAAGCCTTACGTAAGTGCTGCTGGGGTCAGAAGCTATAGAGTTATCACAAATATAGGCTTATGGAGCTGCCATGCTCCGTATTTCACCTAACTAGTGAAATCATGAGCCCAGAAGGCAGAACCGCTAGCCACAGATGATTATACCCAGGTCTTGAAATCTAACTGAAGTTGGCCTGTTGGTTTTGAACATGCCTGGAACTGGTAATCCTCTTATTCCTTAATTTTTCTCCCTTCTGAAGTGGAAATATTTGAAACTGTCATTCTATCCCTATCCCACCATTGTATTTTTAAAAATAACTTGTTTTCTACTTTCACAGGTCCACAGATGAAGAGAAACTTTGCCCCAGGATGAGTAATACTCAGTGTCTCACCCATACCTGATTTAGATGGTGACATCTGGGACTTTTGAGCTAATGATATTCAGGTGAGATTGTGGACATAGAGTTAGTGCTTTAATACACTGAAGCTTTGTAGGATGTTGGAATGGGATAAATGTGTTTTGTGCATGAGGCAGATGTACATTTTTAGGGCTCGGAGGGTAGACTATAGTGAACTCAATGGTGGTTCGCAAAAGATATGTCCACGTCCTTATCCCCAGAACCTGAGAATGGTACCTTACTTAGAAAAAGGATCTTTGCAGATGTAACTAAGATAAGGATCTTGAAATGAGAAGACTATTCTGCATTATCCGGGTGGGCCATAAATCCAATGGCAAGTGTCCTTATGAATGATGCACAGAGGAGAGCCAGAGAGGAGAAGCGATATGGGTACAGAGACAGATATTGGAAAAGAGGCCATAAGCCAAAAAATAACTGAAGCCACCAGAAGTTGGAAAAGGCAAGGAAGATATTTATCCTTAGAGCTTTTAGACGAAGTGCAGCTTTGCCAATCCCTGAATTTTGAACTCTGGCATCCAGAACTGTATTTATAATGATAAATTTATATTATTTGAAGTCACTAAGTTTGTGGTATTTGTTACAGTCACCCTAGGAAAGTAATACAGTGCTATAGCCCTTGCTTGGGATCTGGTAGAGAGCATGCCCCATCTTCTTAGTCATGTGCTCCTATAGTAAAGCTTCTATCATGCTGAACTGGGGAAGGAAAATAATAGATTATGACAAAGGTACTACATGCTCTTATTGTCTTATAAGATTTTGCAGATTTTCTTGAGTAAACGTTTATTTGCTGTATGCCTTTAGGACCATTTCCAGATACTTTGTTTTTTACCCATGATTTTCACCAGTTTTGGTTTTTTATTGAGAAGCTGGTTCACAGAAGCTCTGCACACATGCATTCCAAAAATGAATCTCCCAAAGTTTGGTTTTTATTCCTGCCTAACTCAGATGAAAACAACACAAGTAGAAGTTCAGTTAAAATAATTGTGTCTTTGTCAGCATATGGTGACAAAGATATTAGATATTTTTGAAAAAACTAAATGCCATGCTAGTCTATTTAGAGGAAAATATATAATTCTCCTTTACAAACTCATCCAGTAAGGACACAAAAATTCAATGTACTTAAAATGAAAGCAACCTTCAGTAGCCTTATCAGGTTTTTCTCCCTAATGTTACATTCCAATAGAGGATTTTTCTTGCCCTCACACTATTCCAAGCAACATCCCCTATATTATTTCAATATACTCAAAATTGCTTTTTCAGAAAGAAAGAAAGAAAAAGCTTAGCTTTGCTTTTTAATAGTATTTATAAGCATGAAATTTGGATAATACTTCATCATTGCTAAAATATGTTAGGCTTTTAAATTTTTATTAACCCCAACCCAAAAGCTTAAAAATCTACATTTCCAGATGCTTGATTTTATCTAAATAATGCACATATCTTTTCAATCATCCACCCAGTATTCTTTCACTTTAGGTATTCTCAGGAATGTTAATATTTCATTGTCTTTTTCCAGGTCCTGCAAAGAGTACTAAAGAAATGATTGATATTCCAGAGAACTACATTAACAGATATGTTAGCTATTCATTCATCCAGTTTCTCAAATCAGAATTCCGCTCTCAAATCAATTCAGATCATAAAAAGTTACAAACATGAAATACATTTTACTCTTTCCAACACCAGATGAATTTAAGAACTATTAATGCATAAATGCTAATAAAGTATATGTTATTCTAATAAAAATTACACTTCTCCCATTAAAATAATTTCTTATAAATTAAACTAAATTAGAGTAACTAGTAGGTATTTATTTGTTCAATACAAAACTCAAAGTACAAAGTTAGGGAATGCTTACATTTTGGGGGTTTACATGAGAGAATAGTTTATAAAAAAAATAGTTATGAAATCATCTGTTTTTTTAAAGCAGCAGCAGCATAAAACCTAAAGCATCATAACTGTAAATAGTAGTATTAACTTCAAGACCAATCCATACTAGTTTGGGAGTTCTGGAAGTAAGATATTTTAACTGTTTATCCTAAAGATAACTTTCTGGTGTTACACTGGCAAGTTGCTGAGAAACCTCACCTCCTAGTAATTGTCTTGTAATTGTCTCTAGTAATTGTCCTGAATTAGTGATATGAAAATTTTACCTATTATTTCCTTAGTTTCTGACATTATTGTCAAAATTTCTGAAAGAAGGAAAAATTTAAGCCTCATTGCATATTTGCATTAACCTGAAAATGCAAATTTAGCTGCTATACAAGGATAACCTGAGCTGGGTGGAAGAAGCTTGGGCCACTGCTGCTTTTTAAGGATTCCAATGTGCAAAAAAAGAAAAATCAGATTTATACAATATTACGATTAGTTTGCAGAGACTTAAGAGTATGCAAACGAATTGGAATATTATATTAATCTGATATACTTTATGAGTATCTTCTTACTGAAGAGCAAAAACATGCCTATGAGAACTAGGAGGGAAAAAAGAAGGGCAAAGAACATATAGGATAAGAATCCAAATTGAATACTTAATTACTGACTTCAGTTTTTGAATATGAAAATTCTGTCTTCAAGGTGTTATTTTGGAAAGTCTTCCCCATCACGTACATTTATTTAGAGCTTTTAATCAATAATAATTCATTGATAATAATTATACATACATGCAAACCTATATGTACACATGTTTGTGTATATATATGGACATATATAAATAAGCTATAAAATTAGAAAATAATTTTCAGTTAATTTGTATATATAATTAATGCTTTCAAATTATGTTTATATAATAATTATTCATGAAAAATTGCAGGCTTTACTTAGGGGGATCAAGTTCCCTTGGCTGTTAGATATTCAAAAAATTTTTAAATTAAATAAGATTATATTTTAGGAAATTTAGTCTCTGTTTTTGTGCTTAATTGGAGATTTTTTTAGTTAATAGGCTTTCTCTGTTCAATAAATTCTATCACACTATATTAAAAACACAGGAAGATATAATTAAATGAGGAGTCATGCCCTTTTTTATTTTGATGTATTTCTCTTTTATAAAATTTGGTTTATTCTGTTAATCAAAAGTAACAAAACAAGAAATAAATTAACATCGAATCAAAAATTTGAGATGCAATTCATTTTGGCCTCTTAGAATCTAATTTTGAAACTAATTCTCCAGCTAAATAATAAAAAGCTTTGGGCTCCTGACTAATGACAAAGAATGAGAAAGCAGTGCCAATATAGGTAATAATCGAAGTGTATGCATCAGTGTATCATACATTATCAATGTTTTGTTTTCATAAATGTGTATATATATTTTTCTATATATTATTAAATAACTAAAGCTCAAGATTATTTTTTCCTTTACTAACTAAATATTCTCAAACACTTGCTTTTTTAAATCCTGTATGATAACCAGCCACTGATAAACAAATAGTGACAAAATATATCTAGATATCAATAAGAATTTGGTCAAAACCTGTGTCAGTCGTAATTATTAATGCAAAAGAGAAGCCTTCATTTATGGAAGAAAAGCAGTTATCTGGCATATAATGTGTTACATTAGATGTAAATAATTAGAAAAGACTACTGTATTATATCCATATTTACAGAGATGTCATTTTATTAAACTCACCTCAAGGCTTAGCTAATTGTTTACTTAGAGACTATGCCTTTAGATTGGTTTTGAATTAATTCCAATGTGCTTTCTGAGCAATATAAATGGATCTGAAATAACATTTTAATAATGTTTTGTAAGAGTTGATATTACCATTGTCTCAGGAACTGAATGGATATTAAATAAAAGTTTCTTAATATAAATATCACTTATGCATTCATTACATACTTCTAGTAAAATGTACTCTAAAACAATGAAATTTAGTGAGATAAGAGACATATAATTGAAAGGGAAATCATATAAGACTTTTATTTTTAATATAGAAATTGTCATCAATTGTATCTCTCTGAACACAATTATCAAGCATAGAAAAATGATCAAGAGTGAGATGATAATTCATTCAATTTATCAATCATTCTTTAGAGTCCACTTTCATGTGCAACAATGTTCCAGGGATGGGAATACAAAATGAAGAGATACATTGTCAGAAGGAAGACCCACACTATCTAATAGGAATGGTAGCTATGTGGAGGATGATAAAAGGTGTTACATATTTCCCCTGCTTTTCACTCATAGTCATATCTGTGGATCAACAGGTCAAACCTATGAAAGAGAAACCTCCACTAGTTATTTGAAAGAAAAAAATACAGGATCATTTTACTGTCAAGGCACTACGTTCATCTGTCCATAGATCGCCTTGTGACCTATTGTTTTCCTGTTGTCCTGCACTACACAATAAGCTCCTGGAAGTTGGAGATGTTTTCAGTACATAGTGCAGTAGTCCATGTGCATGTAGTAATTTCTCAGTAAGTATCCACTAGAAAAAATATCCACTGAAAGAAAACATGCTTCCCCACTTCCTTCATTGGTTACGGGGCAGTAGACTTCTTGATTACATTTTACACTACACAGTGATCCACCCTAAGAAATGCCAATGACAGCATCTGTGTTTACTCATCATCACAACCAATGCCTTGCAGTAGAATTTAAATTTGTTTGTTTTCTATAGAGATAGCAATGATTTTATTACATAGTATCTGCAAGTTATATATTTTTAAAATAACATTCAATGAGGGAAAATTCATGTCTTTTTAATAAATTTGTAATTATTGTGAGTTATATTAAAACTCACTGATTTTTACTTATCTTTTCTTTTTATTAATATTGAACTAGTACTTAATAAACTAAGAGATTAAGAATATGTTCATATTATTGACATGAAAATTCTTATGAAGACATAATTTGGTTATTTAATTTAAATATGTATTTTAAGTTTTTATAGGCAAAAAATGTATACACTATCTCAGAAGTGGTTCCCTTTCAATTCACTACAATGGTGGTGTAACTTATTTGGGAGTGAAATTCTAAAAAGAAAGAAAACAATCCAATAGTGATGTATTGAAAAAATTTGTGTTTCTTTGGCTATGCATAACATAATGTCTTTTAAACTTAATTTTGTGTGCACCATTGTGCATAGTAACGTTTATGCACAGGAAAATTTGAGAACCATAGAAAGTACTAGAGTAAAGGGGAAAGAGTTACAGTCTCTAGACAGGTGGGAGAGTTTTCAAACCATCCTAGCTTTAAGATAACTATTAAATTCATAGTGATTAATGGAAGTGGACTATGTACATGATTAAATAAGGCTTCCAGTGATTTGAATTTAACATCCAACTTTATATTGCATGTGTGTGTCAAAGCTTAAAAAAAAAAAAAAGCTCTCATATTTCAGAGTAAATGGGGAACAGGTCCAGAATTCTAAGAGCTTAAACTTTCTTAAAATATTTACTCAAGGATTATGTCTTTATAAGTATTCCTCTGTCATTTTTGTGAATGTTAATACATTTATCGGAGCCACTCACTCTTTGTTGTTCCTTGAACACACCAGGTATTCTTCATATTCTTCACCTTGTGAACTTCTATTCCCTCCTTCTCCTATAATACCCTTCAATCATTAAGGCATGTGGTTCATTTCTTATCTTCAGCTGATATTTTATTATTGGGGCACCTCCCAATATCAGCCTATATATAATACCTTCTCTTGCACATTCTTTGTTTTCCCATAGTACTTATCACTATTTGACATTTACTTCTTTATTTATAGTTTTACATTCCATACTAGAATGTAAACTTCATGAGTTCATGAATTAATTGTTGTTTGCTGCTCAAACCTAGACACTAGAAGAGTGCCAGGGCCAATAATTACAGAATTAATGCATATATGAATTAATGAAACATTTAATACAGAGTAAACAAGGCAGAGTAGTCAATAGTTGTATATGTGTTAGCAACTCTACTTTCATTGAGTCTCATGTGTATTTGTGTGCACATACATGACCCTTATTCACAGCATGAAATATTTGAATCCCTTAAGTTCTAGGGTATTTAGTCATTTTAGAGTTGAAGAACCACCATATACCTGTATATTAACAGGAAAACAATAGAGAAAATCAATGAATCTAAACATCTATTTGAAAAGATTAATAAAACTGATAAACTTCTAGCCAGGCTAATGAAGGAAAAATGAGAGAGAAGACAAAAATTATCAATATCAGTATATTGGGAGGTTGAAGCAAGCAGATCACTTGAGGTAAGGAGTTTGAGACCAGCCTGGCCAACATGGTGAAACCTTGCTTCTACTAAAAATACAAAAATCAGTTGGTGTGGTGACAGGCACCTGTAATCCCAACTACTCAGGAGGCTGAGGCAAGAGAGTTGTTTGAACCTAGGAGGTGGAGGTTGCAGTGAGTCGAAATTGCACCACTGCACTCCAGCCTGGGTGACAGAGTGAAAACCTGCCTCAAAAAAAAAAAGAAAAGAAAAGAAAAGAAAAAAAAAACAGTATCAGAAATGAAAGAGAGCTTATGACTACCAAATTCATGGACATTAAAAATATAATAAAGAGGCTGGACGTGGTGGCTCACGCCTGTAATCCCAGCACTTTGGAAGGCCAAGGCACGTGGATCACGGGGCTAAGAGATCAAGACCATCCTGGCCAATATGGTGAAACCCCATCTCTACTAAAAATACAAAAATTAGCCAGGTATGGTGGTGCATGCCTGTAGTCCCACTTACCTGAGAGGATGAGGCAGGAGAATTGCTTGAACCTGGGAAGTGGAAATTGCAGTGAGCTGAGATCGTATCATTGCACTCAAGCCTGGCAACAGAGTGAGACTCCGTCTCAAAAATAGTAATAATAATAAAGAAATATTATAAATGTCTCTATAACCACAAATGTGATAACATAGATGAAAGGGACCAAACCCTTAGAAGATATAAACTGCCAAACCATATTTTGTATTGTTCTGCTTTGATCTTAAGTCCTGGTCATCTAGTCTGAGATCTGAATAAAGGAGAGGGATCCAAAAATATTTGTTGAAGAAATAATAAAAGAAAAAATAAATACCTTGGAAGGGCATGAGCTTTAAAACAAGAAGATATGGAGATCTGTCACTTCAGGAGAAAAATAGAGAACACAACTATGTCTGTTATCAGAGCCTGCTGACAACTAATAAGAATACTTTATACCGGTATACAAAGGCATACAGCTTCATGAACAGTACAGCTACAACTCAGACTTTAATACTGATTAGAATCCTGGAAAACTGCACAGAAATAAAAATAGATCAGAAAAGACAGTAGTTTCCAGGAAATAGAGCCATGAAGGCTTTAAGGAAGGGCAAAGTAGTTCAGGGGACATTTGAAGAGCTATGAGAGAGTCTTCATTCTTCATTGAGGCAAAGGCAGGATCCAAGTATTTTTGTGATATCTATAAGGTAGTAATTCATTCAGATTAAGGCCAAAAAAATGAATGAGGTGGTAAAAAGGGCCATTAAAGGTTGGGAGAGAAAAATGGAATGTTTATATATGTATATATATTTATTTATTTTTAATTGACAAGTTATAATTGTGCATCAGTGAATGAATGGTTAAAGAAAATGTGGTAAATATACACAATGGAATACTATGCACCCTTACAAAAGAAGGAAATTTTGCCATTTGTGACAACATGGATGGAATTGGAGGACACTGTGTTAAGAATAATATCTTGATAGAAATCTTAGATGCACATTCTGGATACTAAGTATCCATAAGTCTTGGCATTACTTTCATAAAGAACCTGTTTTGGACTGAAGAATGATAAATCATACTCACCAGTGAAACTGATTATGAATATCACATTGGGCTGAACTGATTGACAACATGAAAAGAATTAGAACATTTTCAAAAATCATACAGGAAGAGTATAGGAAAAAGCATTGACAAATTCACTATAAGGGGAAGTCTACAAATAGCAATTGTTAGAATTATTTTCTAATGTCTAGTAATATTTTACATGTGTTTCAGAGGAAGAAAAAAAATAAGACATTTTATGAAATGTGCACCTTTCTATGGAACAGCCAACAGGAGCAAAATAAACATGCAAATCAAATATTTAAGTCATGCTGGAGGAAAGAAGGAATGAATAAAGTACAAACCTGGGACTGAGAATCAGTTCTAGGGACTGAAGAAACAAGTTTATCACAAATCGTGATGAATAAATGAGAAAATTAAAAATGAGGATCCTCTAAATGTCATCCAGTTGCCGGAATTCATATTAGGCATTTTCGCAAGTATAATCTTCATTACTCCTTTCACAAAGGGTATGGATTAAGAGTCATTATCTCCATTCTGTAAATAAGATCACTCAAGCTCAAAGAAAGAGTCACTAAAATCATCTAGTCAGAAAGGCACAAATTTGTGTCTGAAAGCCAGGTCCTCTGACTGCAAGTGTCATTCTGTTTTCTTTATTCCTTTCTGCCTCTGTTCTTTTATTGTGATCTACTTAAAGTCATATGTGTCCTAGGGGTACATGAGAGCTCTGAGACAGCTGACAAAAAAGTAACAAAGAATAATTTCACCTGTATGTTGATTTAGATGAAAGCAGAATGACAATTAAAAATTTCACCTGAACTCTTCTTGGAATTATTTGGTTTCTGTATATTCTAGAATTAATTTGGTGTTAGTTTCTTATTAAAACAACATTCAATTGTCACATGATAAAAGTGTCGACATTTGATAAAGATTTGAATTTATAATTTCTTTTCAGTTGTTACGAATACAGTTCCCAAAGACACTCAATATACGCTTAAGACAGAAACAATAAACTATGTAACATTAAAATAAAATTTATTTATATGTTGTTAATTTGGAGGATCTCTGAAAACTTATTACATACAGTATCAAAAATATCATTTTGTACTGAGCACAAGAAAAATATGAGGGGGCATTCAGCATTGCTCTTTCATAGCTGTTTTTCTTCGGCACTTAGAAATGGGCCTAGAAGCAAATACGTCAGGGATACCCATTCCTAAAATAGAATATCTCAATCATTTAATTCAGAATCACACAGGGGTTGCTAAATGTTAGCCTTAAAACGTTCACTGCTGTATTAGTCCGTTTTCACACTGCTGTAAACATGCTACCCGAGACTGGGTAATTTATAAACAAAAGAGGTTTAGTTGACTCACATTTCCACACGACTGGGGAGACCTCAAGAAACACAATCGTGGCAAAAGGCAAAGGGGAAGCAGCACATTCTTTGCAAGGTGGCAGGAGAGAAAGAGCACAGGGGAAACTGCTAATTTTAAACCATCGGATCTCGTGAAAACTCCCTCACTATCCGGAGAACAGCATGGGGAAAACCGCCTTCATGATCCAATCATTCCTACCAAGTACCCCCCTCAACAAGTGGGGATTACAATTTGATATGAGATTTGGATGGGAACACAGAGCCAAACCATATCAATAACAAAGAAAAATATTTAGAATCTTAAGACAAAACATTAAAATAAGATGCTCTCTGAAGTAAAAGAAATAGTCAACATCTTTTGTATGAAAGGATATTGTTTGAAAATAAAAAGAAAAACCAGAAAGTTCAATGTTAAACCATAATAGAAAGGCAAAATGATGTTTAAAACATGTTCCAAGGAAAAAAATATATATATGCATACAATATAGAAGTTTATATCATTTTAGTGAAGCTATATTTACTCTGATCTTTGTATTTATAAATAGATTTATCAAAACCATGTATTCAAAAACATAGAAATTTGAGTTTCTTTAAATACAGTCAGCTCAGTTTTCAAGTTATATTGTCAAGAATTTTCACACAGATTTTCACAAATTTTCAAAGTTACAGAAGAATTATTTATTTATGAATCGAAACATACCAGTATGTTTTACTTATTACTTACCTTTCTGTTATATAAATGCCATAATTTCAGTAAAATAGCAACAGAGCTAGTTAATAGTGGCAATTAAAATTAAAGAAATTAATTAGGCAATCAAGTCTACTTAAACAAGTAAGAAAATATGTGTGGAAAACTATAACAATATGTTTACAATTTACAATTTTCTTTCTGTCTTCTTATTTAGCGATTCATTTTAACTCTTTTTAAAACTTGCATTGGATATTTAAATTGTATAGTTACATTTTTACATGTTCTTTTTAATTTTTAGAAACAAATATGTTTTGTGATGGTTCTAGTAGTTTTTAGTAATCTTCATTGCACTTATTAGACAAACTTCTACATTAAAATTATATACAATTGCCAAAATGTATATCACCTTGGACAAATTTTGTTTTCCTTAATTAATTCTCTTTTTCAAACTTTATTTTAGGTTCAAGGGGTACATGTACAAGTTTGTTCCGTGGGTAAATTGCGTGTCACTGGGGTTTGTTATACAAATGATTTCATCACCCAGGTAGTGAGCACAGTACCTGATAGGTAGTTTTGTGACCCTTAGGCTCCACCTATCCTCCACCTTCAAATAGGCCCCAGTGTCTATAGTTTCCCTCTTTGTGTCCACATGTACTCAGTGTTTAGCTTCCACTTATAAGTAATAACATGTGGTATTTGGATTTCTGTTCTCATATTAATTCACTTAGGATAATGGCCTCCAACTTCATTCAACTTACTGCAAAGGACATGGTTTCATTCCATGGTGCATACGTACCACATTTTCTTTATTCAGTCCACCATTGATGAGCGTTAAGGTTGATTCCATGTCTTTGCTACTATGCATAGTGCTCCAATGAATGTATGAGTGCATATGTCTTTTGGTAGAAAGATGTTAAATTCCTCTGAGTGTATATTCATAGTGGGATTGCTGAGTCAAATGGTAGTTTTGTTTTAAGTTCTATGAGAAATCAAACTGCTTTCCACAGTGGCTAAAACTAATTATAATTTATATCCCCACAGCAGTGTATAAGCATCCCTTTTCTCTGCAACCTCAAAAGCATTTGTTATTTTTTGACATTTTAATGATAGTCTGACTGGTGTAAGATGGTATCTCATCGTGGTTTTCATTTACATTTCTCTAGTGATTAGTGATGTGGAGTATTTTTTATATGGTTGTTCACCACATGTATGTTTTCTTTTGAGAAATATCTGTTCATGGCCTTTGCCCATTTTTGATGGTTTGGTGTTTGCTCATAAATTTGTTTAAGTTTCTTACAGATTCTGAATATTAGACCTTTGTCAGATGTACAGTTTGCAAATATTTCCTCCCATTCAGTAGGTTATTTGTTCATTCTGCTGATAGTTTCTTTTGCTGTGCAGAAACTCTTTAGTTTAATTAGATCCAGCTTGTCAATTTTTGTTTTAGTTTCAATTGCTTTAGGAGATTCTGTCTGGCACTCTTTGACAAGGCCTATATCCAGAATGTGGCCCAGGTTTTCCTCTACAGTTTTTATAGTTTTAGGTTTTACATTCAAATCCTTATTCTATCTTGAGTTGATTGTTGTATATAATACAAGGAAGGGATCCAGTTTCAATCTGCATACGGCTAACCAGTTATCCTAGCATCACTTATTGAATAGGGAGTCCTTTTCCCATTGCTTGTTTTTGTTGACCTTATTGAAGATCAGATGGTTGTAGATGTGCAGCTTTATTTCTGGGTTCTCTAACCTATTCCATTGGTTTATGTTTTTTTGTTTTTTTGTTTTTTTTTTACCAGTACCATGATGCTGTTTTGGTTGCTTGTAATATAGTTGCAATATAGTTTCAAGTTGGATAGTGTGATGCCTCCAGCTTCTTTTTTCTTAGGATTGCTTTGGTTATTCAGCTATTTTGTTCTACGTGCATGTTAGAATAGTTTTCTCTAGTTCTGTGAAAAATAATGTTGGTAATTTGATAGGGCTAGCATTGAATCTATAAGTTGCTTTAAACAGTCTGGTCATTTTAAAAATCTTGATTCTTCCTATTGTGAACCCCAAATTACTGAGACAGGTCTCAGTCAATTTAGAAAGTTTATTTTTGCCAAGGTTAAGGATGCACACCCATGATACAGCCGCAGGAGGTCCTGACATGTGCGCAAGGTAGTCAGGGCAGAGCTTGGTTTCATGCATTTTAGGGAGACATGAGACATCAATCAATAGATGTAAGATGTACATTGGTTCACTCCAGAAAAGCAGGACAACTCAAAGTGGGGAGGGGACTTCCAGGTCATTTGTAGATAAATACCTACAGTTATATTGCTTAAGTTTCTCTCTAGCCTTTCCAAAGGAAGCAATCAGATATGCACTTATCTCAGTGAAAAGAGGAATAACTTTGAGCTCTGTCTGTGCTTTGTCCGCAAGGAATTTCCTTGTGGACAAATTGTGAGGGAGGTATGTAACTTTTTTATGTTAGCAACTATCTTGTTCAGGAATAGAACAGGAGGCAGGCTTAGTGACTTTGGATCTTGAGATTTATTTTCCTTTCACACTTTCAGTGAGCATGAAATGGTTTTCCATTTGTTTGTGTTGTCTCTGATTTATCTCAACAGTGTCTTGTAACTCTCATTGCAGAGATTTTTCACCTACCTAGTTAGCTGTATTCCTTGTTATGTTATTATTTGTGTGGCAATTGCGAACGGGGTGGCATTATTGGTTTGGCTCTCAACTTGGTACTTATTGGTGTATAGAAATGTTACTCACTTTTGTATGTTGATTTTGTACCCTTAAATTTTACTAAAGTTGTTTATCAACTCTAATAACCTTTGGGCAGAGACTATGGGGTTTTCTAGATATAGAATTACATCATCTGTAAAGAGAGATAGTTTTATTTTCTCTCTTCCCATTTGGATGCCTTTTATTTCTTTCTCTTGCCTGATTGCTCTGGCTAGGACTTCCAGTACTGTGTTTAATAGCAGTCGTAGAATGGGCATCCTTGTCTTGTTCCAGTTCTCAGTTCCAGTTCTCATGCCTCCTGGTTTTGCCTGTTTAGTATGATGTTGGCTGTGCATTTATCATAGATGGCTTTTATTATTATTATTATTATTCTTTCTTTTTTTTTTTTTTTTGAGACAGAGTCTCGCTCTGTCGCCCAGGCTGGAGTGCAGTGGCACGATCTCGGCTCACTGCAAGCTCCGCCTCCCGGACTCCCGCCATCCTCCTGCCTCAGCCTCCCGAGTAGCTGGGACTACAGGCGCCCGCCATCTCGCCCGGCTAGTTTTTTGTATTTTTTTTAGTAGAGACGGGGTTTCACCGTGTAGACCAGGATGGTCTCGATCTTCTGACCTCGTGATCCACCCGTCTCGGCCTCCCAAAGTGCTGGGATTACAGGCTTGAGCCACCGCGCCCGGCCGGCTTTTATTATTTTGAGGTATGTTCCTTCAATACCTAGTTTGCTGAGGGCGTTTTTGAACATGAAGGGATGTTCAATTTCATTGAAAGCCTTTTCTGCATCTGTTGAGATTGATATGGACAGAAGACAGTGAAATACTGGGTAGAAGAGGGCAGTTCCTCAGCAAAGACCCCACCCTCAAGACTGGAAACGCACGGCCCTAAATGGGAACAGGCATTCTTGCTTTCACGCTCAAATGTTGCCTTTTGGCCCACCACGTTCTCCTATCCTGTACCCATATAAACCCCAAATCCCAAGCTTTATGAGCAGACGAGCAAATGAGTGGATGAACAGAAGAGCAGAGGAGCAGAAGAGCAGTGCAATAGAGGAGAGAAGAGAAGGACCATCTGAACATTGAGAGGAGTTCAACTGGATACGGTCTGAGAAGAGATCCATTGCAGGACAGCCAAACTCCAAGGGAATACCATCTTCCCACTCCAACCCCTTTCTGGCTCCCCATCCATCCCACTGAGAGGCACATTCACCACTCAATAAAACCTCTTTATTAACCATCCTTCAAGTCCGTGTGTGACCTGCTTCTTCCTGGATGCTGAACAAGGACCCACATACCAAGGGCACTGAGCTGGTTAACACTTAAGCCGCCTGTGGACAGCAAACCTAAAGGAGCACTGTAACACACCCTCTGGCTTCAGGAGTCACAGGAATCCACCCCTAGACACCACCTTTGGGGCCAGAGCCCAAAAATGCTCGACCCAGCTACTGCAAACCTGACTGCGTGCTCCCCAACCTATAAGGTGTTTGAGCACACATGCAGTTGCGGAATAGGTGAGCCACAGCCTTGTCACACATCCTGCGAAGGGTGTCAGGGAACTCTCCTATTTCAGGATGATCATGTGGTTTATGTTTTTACTTCTATTTGTGAGATGCATCACATTTATTGATTTGTGTATGTGGTACCAACCTTGCATCCCAGGGATAAAGCCTACTTCATCGTGGTGGATTAGCTTTTTGATGTGCTGCTGGATTTGATTTGCTGGTATTTTGTTGAGGAATTTTGCATCTATGTTCATTGGGGATATTGGCCTGACATTTTCTTTTTTCATTTTGTCTATCAGATTTTGGTATCAGAATGATGCTGGCCTCATAGTTAGGAATCACTCCTCCTTGATTTTTGGAGAAGTTTAAGTAGAATTGGTACCAGCTCTTTTTTATATGTCTGGTAGTATGTGGCTGTGAATCTCTCTGGTCCAGGGCTTTTCCCAATTGGTAGGGTTTCTATTACTGATTCAATTTTGGAACTTGTTATTGTTCTGTTCAGGATTTCAGTTTCTTTCTGGTTCAATCTGGAGAGGTTGCATGTTTCCAGGAATTTACTCATTTCTTCTATGTTCTCTTATATTTAATATATGTAAGAATGGTGGCAGGTAATCGTGTTTTGTTTCTATGTTTAGCACTCCTTTAAGGACCTCTTGCAAGACAGGTCTAGTGGTAACAAATTCCCTTAGCATTTGCTTTCCTGAAAAGGATTTTATTTCTCTCTCAATTATGAAACTTTCATATTTTGTTTGGCTAAATATGAAATTATTGCTTATGATTTCTTTTTTTTTAACAATGCTGAATATAGGCCCCAGATCTCTTGATGATCCCCAAGATGATGATCTTATATAGATCTTGCAGAGATTCTCTGAATTTCCTGAATTTGCATGACAAATTCTCTAGCAAGGTTGGGGAAATTTCCATGGACAATACCCTCATATATGTTTTCCAGGTTGTTTGCTCTCTATCTCTCTCTCTATCTCTTTCAGGAATGCCAATGTTGTAGGTTTTGTGCATTTACATAATCCCATATTTCTCAGAAGTCTTATTCATCTTTTAAAATTTATTTTTCTTAATTTTTGTCTGATTGTGACAATTAAAATGAACAGTCTTTGAGCTCTGAGATGCTTTCCTCAGCTTGCTGTATTCTGTTATTAATGCTTCCAATTGTATTCTGAAATTCCTGTAGTGAAATTTTTATTTTCAGAAGTTAAATTTGGTTCTTTCTTTCTTGAAATATCTATGTTGTCTTTCAACAGTTGGATTGTTTTATTGCTTTCCTTTGATTAAGTTCCAACCTTCTTCTCTATTTTGATGAGCCTCCTTATCATCCAGATAACCAGACTTTGGTCCAGTTAAGAAACATTGCTGGGAGCCAGTACAGTCACTTGGAGGTAAGAAGACACTTTGACTTTTAGAGTTGCCAGGGCTCTTATGCTGGTTCTTTGTCATCTGTGTAGGCTGATGTTCCTTTAATCTTTGAAACTGTTGTCTTTTGGATGGGGCCTTTTTTTTTTTTTTTTTTTTATTCTTTAATGCCTTTGAGGGTTTGACTATAGCATAAGCTGGGTTTGGTCAATTGGTTTTGTTTCTGGATGCATTTAGGGTACCAAAATCTCAGCTTAGCCCTCCTAGGCTATATGCTCTAACCCTGGGGGCTTGGACCAGGTCCATGGCTTTGATCTTGTCAAGGTTAACCTGGCAACACTCCAACAGGGGCTACTGACAAAATCTCCTCAGCAGGGTGGTGGTGAGTCCCCATTTCCCCATTCATGTGTGCACCAGCAAGGTGGTAGTGGTCCTCACATATATGCATGTCAACAGTGAGTCCCCATGTACATGTGTGCTGGAGGGGCAGTGAGACTCCCCATTTATGTATGCATGTGTGTGCCAGCAGGGTGGCAGGGGTCTATGCATATATGCATGCTAATAAGGTGGTAGGATGAGGTTGTGGATGAGTGTGTACCAGTGGGGAAAGGCTGTGGGTGGGTGCATACTTGTGGGGGTCTCCAAACACATGTGCAAAAGTGCTCGAATGGGTAGATAGGTTCTCCTGGCAAAGAAGCTATAGTGGTGGCCACTGGAAAGCACTTTGGCTGGGATGCTGGGGCAGTGCTGTAAGTGGGTGAGGCCAGGCAGGGACACTGGGAGAGACCAGCAGACAGGGGTTGCTCAGATCAGACTGGCCCTATATTAGTCTGTCCTTATGCTGCTAATGAAGACATATCCCAAGACTGAGTAATTTATAAAGGAAAGTTTAATGGACTCACAGATCCACATGGCTGGGGAGGACTCACAATCATGGCAGAAGGTGAAGGAGGAGCAAAGGCACATTTTACATGGTGGCAGGCAAGAGAGTATGTGCAGAGAAACTCTGCTTTATAAAACCATCAGATTTCATGACACTTATTCACTATCACAAGAACAGCATGGGAAAGACCCATCTACATAATTCAATTATGTTTCACTGGATCCCTTTTAGAACATGTAGGGATTATGGGAACTATAATTCAAGATGAGATTTGAGTGGGGACACCCAAATAATATCAGACCCTATCCCACAGGAAACATAGCCTTGCTCTGTCCAATGCCAGCACTAATAAAGTCTAAAGCTGCCTAATGGAGTATGGAGAGCTTTGTGGGATAGGCACCCATGGCCATGCTCCACTGCAGCTGTTCCTGTGTCAAATATTCTGGGCTCCACTAATGCAGGAGTTTTGTCTCTACTAACTGCAGTTTTCTCTGCCAGCTCAGATGTCCGTGAGGGTCCTGGGGTCTCCTTCAGCTAGAATCCCAGAGATCAATGGTCAGAATGGAACACTCCAGGCCTATTTCACTCAGCCCTTCCCTAGGAGCAGCTGGGGGCCAGCAAACTGTCCTGATGCTTGGCCACCCCTTGTAGGGTTCCCAGCTCTCTTCTCTTTCAGCCTTGAGTCTGTATCCACCCTCTGTCCACTCTCAATGTCTTTTTTCTGAAGACATATTTGGAGTATGCTCCTCTATTTGATGATCTGGTCTATCTCAGTGGGAAAAGCTCTTTATGGCTGTGTCTGCTCAGCCATCTTAGCTCTGACTAATTATGTACTCTTAAGATCCTTTAATTAGGACATTTTAAAAGAAGAAAATGCAGACTAAATAAACAGATATTGCCTGTTTTTAATAAAAATAATATTGACATGTTGTTTTCTGTCCTAAGAGCCAGTAGAATATTTTTCTGTTGCTTTTCCAGTGCCATTTACCTCAGCTGTCTGCAGCATAGATGACATAGCTCTGTTCTTTTATGTAGTAGTAAAACTGAATACAGCCAAACAGAAAGTTCTCCTTGACTAGCACTATGTTCTTACCAAGCTCAATTACATTGACTCCTTGTGTCAGACAAATGTGATGACATCAACATAAGTAACCTCGCAAGAAAACTGTTTGAACATGGATTATTTAAGATTTTACTTAATAGCAAAAGCAGAATTCACATGCATAGAGATTTGCTTCCAGCTCTCCTAAAATGTCCTTCTCCTTTATACCTACAGGCTTGCTCATGTAATCCAGCTATGAATCAATCAGGTCCTTTGCATGTATTTATTTGTCATATAGTCTCCCATTTCAAATGTCGATAATTTAAACATTTCAAAGCACACTGAATGTTTTCATAAGGTAACCTGTTTCTCAGGGAATCATTTTAAGGCACAGAGGTAATTTGAATTTGTTAAATCAAAATTGGGTTCTAAATAAGTTGCAGTTTTAGTAATGAAATTTGAAAAGCTATGTTTAACTCATTGCCTTTTTCTGGTAACATCTTTTTGCATTCTGAAGGAGTCTTATTTCTAAAAATGAGTCATATTCTCTATGTGAGTTTTTGTTGCAACCTACATATAACCTTACAAAACTCAGGTGTAGTCAGTTCATCTTTTTCTAGTCGCCTTATGGTCTTGTCAAAGATTATCAAACATTTTTATGAAACAGCATATACATTTCTGCTTTACTGTAATCCTTTTATCTATTTTTACTGTCATATGCCTCCAAATTAGAGAAGGATTTTTTTCTTTTTCCACAATTAAAAATTATAATTCTATGGAAGGCCACCATTTTAATATCTTTTCCATGTCAAACAACGATAACCATCCTTTAGGCACATGCCTAAGGAAGCTATTTCCTTCTATAGTCATACAATCAAACATACAATTGTGTGCTTCCTCATATTTGAGGACACTAAAAATGACCAAAAACTTTCATTATGAGAGTCTTAATATGGCAGGCAAGCAGATCACATACCTTTTTATCTACATGTTGTAGAAGGTAACAAGGACATTTAGCTGGTAAGATCTTTTTACTTTCTTTGATAAGAAGTTTACTGACTGAATAGAATTTGCCAACATTTTTATTTTCATCATCTACTGAATATGTGGATATAGGAGCAAATCTTTTCCGAGGTTTTATTAAAATATTCATAGAAATTAAGAACACTATTTAAAACTCCATTTTTCAAATTAAAGTGTCTATGTACTAAAAGAAATGTTTTGTTGCTACTATGATTCCGTGCACCTCTCTTGACCTACTGTAGAAAGCATGATCTTTGCTAAGATCTGACAGAATCAAATCTACCCCGTAAGAGGCCAATGCATCTGTTATCAAAATCCCCTATGTGTTCCTGAACAGGATATTTTAGATGCAATTTCTGAATCAGTTAAAGTAATTAACACAGTTTCATATAACCATCAAGGGAATAATATAATGCGTGTTCATTACTGGGATATTCCTAAAGTAATTCAGTGGCCGCTATTTTCAACTGATCATTGGTATTTTGGGGGAAATAAAAATAAAAACTTTTGAATGATTTAGCTGTACTTACCTGTCTTATGTTAACCTTATGTTTCCCCATCCCCTACTCCACCATTCCCAATCCCAAATTATTTTTTGCATAATCTGCAAAATAATTTGTTTTGGTTATTTATTTCCTTAATGCAGCCATATGTGTTTTTCCATTTGCCATTAATGTAACAAAATTATTAAGCCTTCTTTTGGGGGATATATGGGTAATAGTGGTATTGGTATTGTAATTGCTCTTATTTTCATTATCTAGATTCTTGGAAAATATGGTCATAAAATTTACAATGTTAAAATTAAACTGTCATGAGGGACAATATACAAATAGAAAAGGGTCAGACCACATAAGACAATAGAACTCTAACCCCAAACCTCTTCAGGAATCAGCCCAGAATGGTCAAGACTTAGTCATTCACTGCCAACTTTCTTAATTTTTGCCCTGACTTCCACCTCAACACCAATCACAGAAAGCCAAATACACTTCCCAAACCAATTATGTACTATGCCCCATGGGTAGTTAATTCACTTCCAGCTTCCTTGTGCCAATAACCTCTTATCAAGGTTTAACTGAAGTCTCCCCTTTTATCCACTATAAAGCTCCCTTGTATGCCTTTGAGTCTGCCAAATGCAAATGATGGTGGTGACTCCTTGCTTTATTAAGCTCTGATTAATGGCCTCTGTTTGTTTTTATTTGGATTGTCTTGTTTTTTTTCACAAGCAGTATCTCAATACAAAGCACAACAGTTAATCCACGGGCAAAGTCAAAGACAGATTGTTAATGCTCGTGATTACAGTGCACTAAGGTTTCACACAAATTGTGTCGTTTGGAGTGATCCAACCAAGCATGACCCATTTTGGAGAAGTGCCAATCATAGCTGCAAACATTAGTGATCAGAGGTAAAAATGGCAGCAACTATGGAAGACAGATAACCTATACTGGTATTCATTTGACACTAAAAATCGTCTTCTTTCAGTTACTATTTTTGGGGCTGCCTTTTCAGTATGGCACTTCCCTGCAAACCTCCTTACCTAAACACTGGGATTTTTGCTTCCTGAAGAGGTGTTTCCCCAGGATGTGAGATTTTTAGTACTAAAAATAGGACAATTAAGCCTAGAAAGCAGTCATTCTTTTTTTGTTGTTGTTTGTTTGTTTACCATATTATCATTCAACCTGGAATACAAGCTAGAAAAATCTGCCAGACTTCCTAGATTCCTGTTTCTCTCATCCTTCATTCATATCCAACCAGTCCCCAGAAGTGGGCTCTATTTCTTAGAGACATGTTCACCATAAGCTAACATAGCATAAACTTGAAGCCCCTTCTGTGCATGGATCTTCTTCCGAAGCTCTAAGAGAGGCCCTGCCAATGTGTTCATGTGTTTATATATTTTTCTAAAATTTTCAAAAGTTAGAGTCACCATCAGTTAAGATGACTGTCTCCACAGTGACTGCCACTCCATCACACTTCCCTTCATGTTGGGTAATGTAAGGGTGACCACAAAGCGTGTTTGGAATCCACCTAAAGGGCAATTGAGTTGGAAATACTTCATTTTTGGTTTATTGGAATATGTTGTGGTTTGCAGCCACTTCTAGGAATGGTTTCATAATTGCTAGCATCCCTGCTGCAGGAATGACTTCCAGAAGTACTCCTACCACTCACTGTGCTGACCCACCCAGCATCACAGGAGGAAGAAGAATAGCCAAAAATTTACTGCTGTATGAAGGTGTCCTCTCCCATCTGTCACTGGAACTATGAGAATAAAGGAGAAATATGGTTTAAAATGTGCAGAACCAGTAGCTAATATGTGGAAAAATCTTTCAATCATTATACATATATATATATAAAAGAATACTTGGTTTTCATAAGTGCCTAATCAAAATGAAAGTTATTTCTGGTTAGAAATATGATTTATAATGCAGGATACATAATTATAAACCTGCCATGCTCTTTTTCTTCCTTCTTTTGATGAAAAGTGCTTAAAGTTAAATTTATCAGAAATTCTGTGTTGGCAGGCAACAACCAGTAGCAGTACCATAAGCAGCAGATCCAATTTGGTATAAAATCATATTTTTTTGCATCCAAATTATCAGTAAACTTTTTAATCAATTGTAGTAGAAAAAGTCTTGATTTCTTTCTAATCTCTCTATGGAAAATATTATTATAAAATCATTTTCATATGAAGATATTAAAAAGTATGTCCAAAATGTTTTTATATGGATAATATATGGAGATGTGTCAGGAAGGTAATTCATTTACCTATTAACTATTATTATATTATTATAGTTATTAGTCTATAACTATTCTGCTATTTTTCTGGATTATCTGAAGTTTGTAGTATTTGTTAGCCCTTTTTTTTTTTTTTTTTGAGATGGAATTTCACTCTTGTTGCCCAAGCTGGAGTACAGTGGTGCAATCTCTGCTCACTGCAATCTCCACCTCCCGGGTTCAAGTAATTTTCCTGTCTCGGCCTCCCAAGTAGCTGAGATTACAGGCACCTGCCACCGTGCCTGGCTAATTTTTGTATTTTTAGTAGAGATGGGGTTTCACCATGTTGGCCAGGCTGGTCTCGAACTCCTGACCTTGTGATCTGCCTGCCTTGGCCTTCCAAAGTGTTGGGATTATAGGCATAAGCCACCGCACCTGGCCTTGTTAGCCTTTTCAAGTTAGTAATGTTTTATTATTTCTTTCCTCATTATAAACAAATATTTGCTTTCATACTTAATTTTGTATTTGTAATTTTGAGCACTTTTTCTTAGAGAGAGCCTCACAAAAGTGAATTAGCTCCTGCTATTCCCTAGTCATCTCTAGAATTTGTTCCTCACTTTCACTTTCTTTGGGCTGGTTCAGGAATTCATTCTCTGGCTCACAGCTCTTCTTAGTCCAATCAATTCCCCCTGCTGCCACGAGGGTTAATGTTCTAAAATACAAATTCTGTTGTCATCAGGGGACCTCTTCTCTAGGTACCAATCACATTCCATAGTCATGCGTTTCATCCTAAGCTCCCCAGCCCAGGCTGCTTGAAGCACCACTTCACATGGAACTTCCTATATTCTCTCACACACCACTTCTGAGTATGAGGCTATGATGGAAGATCTAATTAGTCCTTCATGGTCAGCCTGAAGTATCACCTGCTCACTGAAGATTTGTTCAACTTATCCACCATTTATATGCTCTCAGAACATCTTGTTTATTTTTCACTTCAGTACTTTTCACTCTGTATGATATTTTCTTATTGATATTCATGTATCTCCTGCTAACAAGCAAGTTTCTTGAAAGCAGGGTCTTTATCTTATCACTGTACCATAAGTGTAGTATGATGCTTGCTTGACATAGCACTAATTTGCTCGTTTATTAATCTTACATATCTGCTTATATTATCCATAATATGTATCAGACATTCTGTTAGGCACTAGAGATAAAGCTTGTAGTAGATTCATGATAAATATTATTGAAATGAATGAATATATTACCTTCTGATTTTGTCATAAAGATAATCACATTGCACCTTTACTCCAAGTCCCATCATCATATCATTGTCATGGAGCAGGCAGAAAATATTTCCTCTATATTCAAATAAGCTAATTGCAGTTTTTGGTTTTTTTTTTCAAAAAAAAAAAAAAAGGCTGAACTAGAATCAGAAGTCTTGGATTTGAGTTTCTGGGCTATAATTAATGGCTAAGGATGTTAAGCAAGTCATGTAAATATCTCTGGTAATGATTTTCTTTCCTTTAAATTGAAGAAAATATTTTATGCCCCATTAAGACAGTCTAAGAATTAAATGATATAAGTGGAAGTGGTTTGTTAATAATTGTTTTATACAAATGTTAAGGTGCTATTGCTTTCAGATAAAAGGTGTTACTATTCCTCTGCATCTGGTAACATCTTTCATTTGCACTTTCAACTGTAATACACTGTATTTATTATTTACTGCCCACCTAGAATGAAAATCATTGAGTACTACTTGTTCAATCAAACTGCAATAACACTCAATTCTCAGGGATAATGAGATTGAACTGGAACTAAATGAAAATATATTTTGCTAAATCATAGTCACAGCCTAAAAATGAAAGTCAAAATGGAACTATAACTCTGGGTAGAGTGTGCTGGAAAATGCAGAAAATTCTAACAGGCACATTCAAATCCAATATTATCAGATAAAAGGCCATATTGTACCTCACAATTTTAGTAAGTGTAAAATATGTTTTATCTTTTCTCTCTTCTTTTGAGAGCTATCAGGGTCTGGACCCATGTCTATTATCTCCACTATAGAACAGGACCTAAGAGGTTGCAGACCCATACTGCTTGATGCTTCTATTCATCCGACATAAGATATATTTCCATCATCTTTTTTCCTTGTCATCTTTAAACACAGTCCTACTTTCTATAGTTAAAAATCATAGAATCTGATTTGATAGAGAAGATTGCCCTTGAAATTGGAAATCGTTTATGACATGCTTAATTGACTTATTGTTAATCGAGAGCTAAAACAAAATTTTAGAAATAATTTCAAGCCATGTCTCTTTACAAACCACAAAATTTGTGTATCATTTTCATAAACATAGAGAAAGAAAATAAATTGAACCTCATATGGTAGAATAATGTGCATCATTTTTCAAATCCTATTAATGTTTTTCTCTGATTCTGCTGAGAAATACCATGGGATTTTTTTTTTTTTTTTTTTTTTTGGGAAATTGTGCTGGCATTCATACTCATTTCACGGGGGAATTAACCATACCACTCATGTTTTCTGACATGGGCATGTGACCCAGACAATGTTAAAAGTGTCTTTCTCTATGATACTTCACATAAGAATTTTTTTAAAATAGAGTACTTCCTTTGTAGTGATGCACAGAAAAGATGTGAGCCTGGGAGCCACTAGTGGCCATAATTGCAGCTTAATTGAGAAAGCCACACAGAGAGATTAAAAGCAACAACCACATAGAGAAAAACAGAACAAGATACTACAAAAGCTGGGGAGTGATGAGATAAGATACTAGAGATCAAATTCTGCTAGACAGACAGAAAGTAAATTTCAGAAAAAGCCAAAATCAGACTCCAAAAACAAGAATTGAGGATAAATCTGAAGAATAAATAAACAAAAATAGGAGGCTCAGGGTAAAGAGATTAGATTAAGTTGTTGGACCATAGGTTTAGAAAAATAAAGTATTTTCCAGAAGAGGCGTGGAGATTTTGTGTATTCTTGTTATGCAAACCACATTGAATATTCAAGGGCACTAAGGTCAACTATACTGTTCTTAGGATGAATTCACTCTATATCAACCACTTGACAATATCAAGTCCCCATCTCCTGGGGCATATTCTGTGCTTTGTTCTGTTCAAAAGAAAGCAACGAATGGTTTCTTCTCCCTTACTTTTATCTTCCACAGTGGTGTGAGTGCTAGCGCTCTAACAATCCTTGACTTCATTACCACATGTCCCACTTACGTACAAGAAGATTGAAGAGGACATCCCTGGGGAGATTCTGGGAAAGCTTTTTAAGATGAATAGCCTTAGTATGTATGTTCTTTAGTTGCTTGCACTTCTTCCATTATCCTACTCCCATTTTCTCCCTGGACAAAGGAAACAATGATAAAATTCATGACAACCATTTTCGGACTATGAAGATGGCAGTAACATGCTAAACATGGTGGAGTTTCAACATGAATTTTAGAGCAGACACACGTTCAAAGTATTGTGGGTCCCTCTTTTTTCATTGATACCCATCTTCAGCATTAGCAGATGTGCCTACAAAATGCCAAGAAAAGCTATGTCCCTTCCAGGAATCATTGTCTTTCTCCTAACATTTTTAGGTGGCGGGTAGAGTTAAGAATGTTGCGTCTGGCTGTGACAAGTTTTCTCTTGTTTAGAGTGGCAAATTTGGCCTTTCTAAAATTGTGAATGTTCATGTCATCAGGTACTCAAATATTAAGGAATCAATATATATTTTAAACAAACTGAAAATAATTCTTAAAAGTTGATTTTGGCCTTTCTTCATTATAATTGACCTAATTTCAAATATGGTTAGGGTTCAAATAACATTACATTTTTAGAAATAAATTATGCTTTGTTTATAAGAAATAGTTTCTAAGTCCCTTAAGAGTTAATTATTTTTTGGTTTTTAATTTGTAAAAACGATATTCCTTAGAGAATATTTGTAATCATTTTTCCTCTATCAGATCTTATAAAAATAAATAGCCATGTCACCTCAGAGTCATTTTGTCAGCGTGATTCTGATGTTATCTTTGAGTTACTATCTTGTCTTTCTTTAACTTTTGTTTCTCTTTTCTTTTCAATCTTTCATATTCACTAGTGAGCAGGGTATTACATAGATATTACACTGATATTTAATTTTACTCTCTCCATATTTCCCTTTCACGTAAAATGAAAATTGTTTTAATGGGCTTCTCATCCATTACCTTTTTGAAAATAAAGTACTTGACCATCTCCATAGTAAGAAAACCATATGACATTTCTCCACATGTGTGTAATGCTCTGAAATCATATAGTTCACCTTTCTCTTGACTGATCTTATCACCTGAAATACTGCTCAATAAAGCCAAATCACAACATGTTTTCCCCATTTTTCTTATTTCTTATTTTCTTCTTCTTTTTATCTATTTAATTGCTTAGTTAACAAGTATATTTCTATATGGGCTTTACTGGTTATGTGAATTTGTAGATTTATTGTGTGAAAATTTGTATTTTTCCCCTTTGCCCCACTTCTCAATTAGTCTATCAAATTTCTACCCAACTGTGAAACTACTCAATTGTCATAGGGTTGTTAGGCCTTCTCCTATTGTACATAGATAAAAAGATAAATTATCATTGCTTCAATCATTTTTTGTAAAATTTTCATAACGAGTTTGTGTGTTTGAATTTCTGTTCCCCAATTAGACCATATTAATTCACCCCCCGTTTAGAACTGTGTCTGGTGCACATAAGGTTTTCAGTAGGCATATTTTATCTGAACTCGATCATAATAGACTGAGGGGCTAGAACTAAGTCTACTTCTTTTTAACTGCCCGCAAGAGCTAATAGAGTACTCAGAACATATTTAGCAAATGCTGAAAAATAGAAAATGAGACTAAGGCTAAAAATCTGGCCTTAAAAATTGACTGAACATAGGATGCTTTCCTCTCCCAAAAAAGTTAGTCCCTTAGTCTTTCTACGAATTACAACTAAAAATCTCAGAAAAAATAAGTAAATATCAGAGGACCTTAAAAGCCCAGAAAAGAAAGTAAACCAGCTAGAGATTTTATGACTTGAGGAATAATGGGGAAGTGAATCGTCTGTGTTTTGTTTGTTTTTCCTCCTATGTATCGCTACCTGGGTACTGGAGAAACCCACAAAACATAAATGACAATGGGAGCAGATAAAACAACAACAACAAAATCCCCACAAGGATAGTTTATATATATACATATACAGAAAGGGATGGCTAATGAGACATAACCCTCTTGACTATGCACACCCTCCAAGAAATGGCTGCACCTCTCTGTTTCCCTACTGCATCATCCAGCCCCAGACTTTGAACGATAGCTTGTCTTTCATCCCTGTTTTGCACAAAGGAGGCAGTATCCCTATCTCTCCCCACTATGCACTCTGCCAACTGTGTGTTAGAGTCCTACCAATCATCTACACATTGTGAGCAGATGTGCTTTCCCTGCCATCCACAGTGATCACTGTGACTAGGAAGACTGTGAAGTAAAAAAGCTATGTGATCATTCCAACTCTGAACTAAGCGAGCATCAGAAAAGAAGCAGCATTCTTTTTCCTTTCTATTATGTGCTGTGGAGCTCATGAGGTAGAGCACTGCTACTATCCTAATTTTGCACTAGCTGAGTGACAGCAAAGGTGAAGCAACCAACTCCCACCTAATTAGAAAATAGAGGCTATGTACAGGGAGAAGAGGGAGCTTCAGAAAGGGATTCTGTATATGAAGTTCTGGGCAGACCCCAGAGTGGCCATACATGAAACCAACTAGAATCACAGAGCAAAATGTATTAGAACTGAACTATGGTGCAGAATATTGGCAAGATTTCAAGTTGGTAATTAATGAAAAGCACATAAACAGAGGAGACCAGAAGAGCACTGTAAAAGTTTGGAAATCTCAATTAACATTTAACCTACAGCCCACAAAAGTTGGCCAGGACATGCATTCTGAACTTTAACAGGTATATCACTGCTTTAGCAGATATAAATAGGAAATATTATCATATACAACTTAAAATTTCCAGAATATATTAAACATCATTTACCATGTCAAGGACCATGAAAATATCAATTTGAGCAAGAAAATCAACAGACATCAAAGCAAGATGTATCTAATTGCAACATGATGTTGCAATTATCTGATCATGATTTTTAAATCTGTATCATAAAAATAATCTGATAAAAATTAGAAATTATTTGAATCAAATGAAAATATAGAAAATCTTGACAAAGAAATATCAGATATTAGGAAAAATGAAAGTGAAAATTTAGAACTGAAAAATACAGTAAGAAAAATTTAAAACTCACAAGATTGG
The DNA here is from genome assembly GCF_009764315.1 of Trachypithecus francoisi. Classification (NCBI taxonomy): domain Eukaryota; kingdom Metazoa; phylum Chordata; class Mammalia; order Primates; family Cercopithecidae; genus Trachypithecus; species Trachypithecus francoisi. The sequence continues at coordinate 53,689,321 of NW_022681458.1, read as the reverse complement.
TTCAATAGCAAAATAAACATGACAGAGGAAAGAATCAGCCAGCTGGAAGACAAATCAATAGAAATTATCCAATTGGAATAAAAAAGAAATGCACCACTCCTCAAAAAATATGAACAATCAAAATATACCAAAGATAAAAATAGATAACATGAATAATCTTTATTAACAAAATTGAATATCTAGTTTAAAAGCTTTTGAAAAAAAAACCCAGCCTAAATGGATTCAATAGTAAATTCTATCAAACATGTAATGAAGAAATGACCCCAATTTGACACAATTTTATCCAGTAAATAGATAACGCTTATCAATTCTTTTAGTGAGGCTAGCATTGTTTTAATACCATAGCTAGATAACATCAATAAAAAAAATTACAAACCAATAATCCCTGTGAACATACATATAAAAATCCTCAACAAAATACTAGCAAATAGAATCCAGATTATAGATTAAAAGAATTATATACAATGATCAAAGCAGTTTATTTCAGGAATACAAAGCTGGTTTAGTATTTGAAAACTTACCACATTAACAGTATAAAGAAAAAAAGACAAAAAGTTGTCTCAGTTGATGCAGAAAAAACATTTGCCAAAATGCAGTACTCAGTGATATAAAATTCTCAGCAAACTGAGAACAGAATGGAACTTCTACAATCTGATAGAGTATCTATCAAGAATACACAGTTACCATCATACTTACAGATGAATGACTAAATACTTTCCACCTTAAACTGGGAGCAAAGCAAAGATGTTGACTATCACCATTCCTATTTAAGTAGTATTAGAAGTTCTTGCTAGTGCAATAAGGCAAGAAAAATAAATTAAAGGCATACAGATTAGGAAATCTATTAGAAAAGAAAGAAATGTTAACTGTTCATATTAACAGATGGCATGATTGTCTATATGGAAAGTCCCAAAGAACCTATTGAAAAAAAATCTTGTAGAACTAGTGAGTGAACTTAGCAAGGTCACAGAATACAAGACCATGACATGAAAATTAAGTATATTTCTATAGAGTAGTAATGAGCTATTGTTATTAATATTTTAAAGTCACCAAATAACTCCCCAAAATGGAACACTTCAGTATAAGTCTAACAAAACTTGTACAGTACATGTATACCTCAAACTATAAAGCACTGATGAAATAATTCAACAATGACCTAAATTAATGTAGGGATACACCATGCTCATTGATTGGAAGATGCAACATGATCAATAATAAATTCTCTCAAAACTAACCTATAGTATTCTATCAATTTGTATCACAAACAAGGTATTTTTGTAGATATATACAAAGTAATTCTGAAATTTATGTAAAAGAAAAGGAATTATAGAACCGTTAAAACAATTTGAAAATGAATAACAAGGTTTGAGAAATCACATTACTGGATTTTAAGACTTTCTACATACTTTACAGTAAATGTATAAGAAGCATGAGTAGGGGGATTGACACAAATACCAGTGGAGTAAAATAGGAAGTCAAGTAATAGGCAAACCAAAGTACTTACAACTGACTTTTGACAATGATTCAAAAGCAATTCAATGTAAAAAGGATAGTTTTCTAACAAATGAAATAATTGAACATCCCTAGGCAGAAAATAAGCCTCAGTCTAAACTTACAAATTGTATAAAATATTAACTCAAAATAAATTAGAGATATAAATAACGTAACACTAAAATTATTACACAAAAACACAGAATAAAATATTTGTTACTTTGGGCTAGGTGACAAGTTCTTAGACATGATGCCAAATGTACAATTTACAAAAGAAAATATTTATTAATTAAACTTCATTAAAATTGAAATACTTTGTTCTGCAAAATATCCTGTTAATAGGCTGAAAAGACTACCCACAGACTGGAAGAAAATATGTGCAAATTGCTTATGTTACAAAGAGCTTGTTTCTGGAATATGTAAGGAACTCATATTCAATCAGAAAATGGGCAGAGGTCTTAGACATTTCATCACAGAAGATGTACAAAAGGCAAAAAAAAAAAAAAAAAAAAAAGCATGAAAAGAAAAATACTAGCCATTAAGGAAATTCAGATTAAAGCTATGATGAAATAACACCGCAAATGTATTAGAATTGCTAAATTAATAAATTCTGACACTACCAAATCCTAGTTTGAGGATACAGACCAACTGGATCTTTCACATACTCCTAATGCGAATAAGAATGGTGTGACCTCTCTGGAAATTAGTTTGAAATTTTCTCATAAGTTTAAATATATACTTATCACATAATCCTGGGCATTTATAATAGAGAAATAAAAACTCACAGTCATATTAAAAACCCATCCATGCATTTCCATACCAGCTTTGTTTTTAATAGTGAAAAACTAGAAGCAATCTAAATGTCCTTTACCAAGTAAATGATGTATAAAGATGTGGTACATCTGTGCAAAGTAATACTACTCAGGAATAAGAAGGAATGAACTACTGATATAGGCAAATACTTGAATGAATCTCAAGGGCCTTATGTTAAGTGAAAGAAACTGAACCAAAAATGAGTACATACTATATGATTACATTTATGTTAAGTTCTAGAAAAGTTTAAATGATAAGAGTCTAAAACAGATCCATGATTGCCAGGGGTTAGGTTTAGTGGGGAGAGTGTGAAAGGGTTGATTTGAGATTATGAAACAGTTTTCTATTTCGATTGTGGTGGTAATTATATTAATCCATATCTATAATGAAATTTCATAGAATTAAACTTTTTAAAAATACATGTAAAAATATGAAATTCAATTAAGTTTTGTAGTTTACTTGATAATACTGGTCTAATGTCAACATTTTGACTTTGATAATATACTATGGTTATGTAAAATGTCATCATTGAGGAAACTGTGTAATGTAAATTATCTGTATTTATTTTGCAAAGTTTCATGAGTGATAAATTTTTCAAAACAATTTTTTATAAAAAGACATTCTCAATGGTTGCATAATTTATGATTTCATTTATTTAACCTATTAAAATTTTTAAAAAATAGTGATAGAGAAAAAAATCAGTGGTTTCCAGGGATCAGGATTAGGAAGAGGGAGTAACTACATACAGGTAGCATGAGTGAGTTTCTCTGGAGCACCAGAACAGTTTTCTATCCTGATTTTGGTGGGGGTTATACAAATCTATACATGCGATAATATTTCCTAGCATTTTGTAACAACAACCACAAAAATCCAAAGGAAAAAAAATAAGTGAGTACAGAAACTGGTGAAATCTGTAAAAAAAATCAGAAAGTTTGGCTTATAATATTCAATTTTCCATTTTTAAATTACACTATAGTTTTGTAAAATGTTATCATTAGGGGAACCTGAGTGAAAGGTACACAGAAACTCTCTGTACTGTTCTTGCAACATTTAAATATAAAATTGTTTCCAGACAACAGTTTAAAAATTGACTCAATATAGAAAATAGAGTGATTTTGGTGTGAATTCTTAACTCTGAAGTCTTTTTCCTGCTCCTACCTGATGTCATCTGTTGCCCAACAACCTTATTCCTCAGTGAGAGGCATTACAAATGGGAAAATGCTACTGAATTACTTCTCACTAACTGTAAAGCAATCACATTATTACTTGGCAACCAGCGCAGGGTTATGAGTAAGAAGTTACTCAGAAAAAAAGCTCAAATTCAGCTTTTATTTGAAATTTCCCCTGAAATAGAAGGATGTTCATGAACACAGAATGGGAGCATGCACAGCTTGATAGAACATAAGACCATATGTAATTTTGCTGAACTATTATAGAAGATTTCTTGTCAAGTTTTCAAAAAGTAGTAAAACAATAATATTCTGAAACATTTGATTCATATTGAATCAACAACATATAAACAGCTCAAATTTAAGTAAACACTGTAAAATCATTTCCTAAGCAAGCTACTATTTTGTTTCAACCAGGGAAGTAATAATATTTGGTAGGAGTGTGCTCTAATAATGATTAGTAAAACTCTACATTTTATCATTGAAGATAAACCAAATAAAAGATAATAAAATACCAACTATACTAAAATAATGTTTCTTTTTACCATTAACATAAAGCAAACAGCTTGATATTCCTGCAAATACCAGATGAAACTAGATAGGTTCCCAGAAAACTAACCCCTTCAAATATTTCTTTATAGCCCCAAATCTCCAAAATTTAAATTTTGACTCGGTTTTGTGAAACAAGAAGCATCTGGGAAGAAGTGATGAAAATGCATTAATGTGATGACATATATTTATGTCAGGAATGTGGAATTCACATGTAAAATATGATAATATTTAACTTTACTCAATCTCTATTTTCCCAGTAAACAGTGATAATTAGGAAATCTGTTCCTAAATTTTTGTCTTCTAAAATTTCCCCAGCCAGGGTGGGCACAGCACCTCATGTCTATAGTCCTAGGCACTTGGGAAGCTGAGTCAAGAGGATCACCTGAGCCTGGAGAGGTGGAGGCTGCAGAGAGTCACAATTGCACCACTGCACTCCAGCCTAGGTGAAAGAGTGAGACCTTGCCTCAAAAAAAAAAAAAAAAAATCCAGTCTTTTGTGTTCAGGAGACATCTTTACATAAAGAACCACATTTCCCCATAAAATTCAAATAAGACTCATCGTACACTCTTTTATTGACTCCTGTAAGATTTGCATATGACTTTCTTTAATGTCTGGTTAGACAAGACCAAAGAGAGACCACCCTCTATATTCTTATTCTGTGTCTCAAGAGTGATTAGCTAAGATTTGAACTGTTTGTCCCCTTGAAACTAGTCAGACACAGAGATAAACATTTCCTTTTGAGCCAACTGATTGACACTTCCCTTGACTGTAAAGCAGTCACAACTCTAAATCACACCACCTGAAAATTCTCTACTCCTCCCTATGAATGTCTAAGGCAAAAATCACCCTGCCGGGACACTAATCTTCAGATCTGCAGTGCTTTCCCTATGGCAATCGGCTGTACAAAATCTCTCCTTAATTATCTGGTGCACATTAATCTTTGACAAAATAAAATGCAGTAAGGGGTTTTGATTTTGCTTAATGATATACTGTTTTGTATAACAAATGATTCCAATGTAAGTTTTAAATTTTAATAAATTTCTAAATTAGTAGCAATTTTTAAATGAATATACTTTAGAAAGATTGCAAGGTTGAACCTTAGCTGTATTAAAGACCTACCACTTTTTAAAACATTTTTACATTTTTTAATTGAAAAATAATAACTATATATTTTATATTGAGGGTTAAATATATTTTTATATATGTTTACATCAATGATTTACAGGCACTAATTAAATAAATTCTAAAACCAGTTTAAATCTCAAGAAGTCTTTCTCAATCAGAATATGTCATCAGTGAGTGGGTTCACAAGTCTGTACATAAGGAGATTTCCTGCCAACTCAAAACTACACTGTTAATAAATTAGAGGTAACTTCCTAATATTGAATTTGTAACTCTACAATAATTATTCCGAGCATGTTTGGGTTAAACTAGGTCCATCATATCAAGAAAAAGGAATTGAGAAGGGACCAAAAAACTATTTCAGTCTCCCTCTTTTACATGCAGTGAAGATATGAAATATTATAATATTGAAATCTCTGTTTTGGTTTTCTGAAAAACAACACGTAAATAAACACAAGGGGGTAAGCATTAGGACACTGAAAAGAACCAAATGTCATGCTGTGTAGAAAATAAGTAAAATGTCTCATTCATCTCTGACAGGGAAAGGTAGAGGTGATAAGTTATTTGATGGAAAGACTGAGGACAGAAAAGGAACTCTTAAAAATGGGAAAAATGAAAGTTTTCACTATAGTATTTTTTCATCTCTTAAGGATGAATAGATCACATTTATTTCAAAACTGGTGTTAATTCTGTAAACCATGATTCTTTATTCTTGTCACCAATACTTGTAGATTCCAATACCTCAACTGACAATGTCCTATTAATTTAATGAAAGGTCTTAATTTCAATCAAGAAGACTTGAGTATCAAGATACTAAGAGTCTGTCCATTTCCATTGTAACTACCATCGTCCAATTCACCATTATTTCTTACTTAGACCACTGCCACAGCTCCAAATTTGTCTTCCCAAATCCACTACGGACTCTACTCCCAACCAAATCCCCTTTCTCCAGTTATGGCTAGAATTTTTTTTTTTTTATTTCAAATATGTTTTTTTCACTCTTACAACTAAATACTTGAAAAGTTTTTATATTGTTCCTATATTTTAAGGCTAACTTTCTGAACATGTTGTTTCTGATGTTAAAATTCTTCCCACTTCTTTCAAGGTCATTTCTAACCACTCCCATCACTGAATACAAATTAGTCATTTTGTGCTTTCTATTTCCATAACTGCCCTTCATTGTTCCTCCTCAAGGCATGCACATATTTTTTTCCTTGCCTAAAATGTTTCTTCTCCCACATTGGCTTATTCTTATTTGACCTCAGTCCTTATTTTGATTTTATTTCTCCAGAGAAGTTTTCCTGGCCATTCCTCACCTCCAAAATTAGATTTAGTTTACTCTCACACAGCAATCTTTACCTTCATAGCACCATCAAATTATAAAGAAATCAAGTTTTCATTAGACTATGATATCAAAGCAGACTGGCAGGAGAATAGATTGAATGACTCAGTCTATTCTCCTGCCAGTCTGCTTTGATATCATAGTCTAATGCTCAAGATTTGAGCATCAGGATATTAACATTAAGACCTTTCATTATATTCTTAGGAGGTTGTCAAAAGACAAGTGCCTCATGTACAGATACTAAGATTGAAGGAATTTCCCAGTGACCATTCAAAAGTGCTCTGACCCATCCAAGGGAAATTGTTCCACATTAGTAAGTAGATAAAGGAGGTTTATAGAAAACCTAAAAGGACAAATTACCCTTTGTGGAACAAAATGCAATAGTTGTAAATATTGGCTGAGTGAGACACTCTCCTTGGCAGCATTAGAAACTAGATCAGCATTTCAGAAAATAATTGCAATTCAGAAAGGCAATAAATTGTAGGACAAAATCAGAAACAGTAGTCAGAATGATTTTACAACCCTTCCTAAGTGCTATTTTGACTATACCTGAGTGTTTTAAGAGGCTTGGAAACTGTTATGTGGTGAAAAAACTACTTTTTATGTTTATTTTTAAAATTTAATTCATTTTTTGTTAGAATTTCACAAAGTACAATACTAATCAATACAAAATGTTGCTAGGCAAAATAGCTCCTCAGATAATTAGAGAAAAATGATTTTTACTACTATTATGGTTTGAATTCTTAGTTTTATCAACATGGAAAAGTGGATAGAACTTGGATAAAATAATAAATCTTGTTGTAATTCTGAGTTGGGGAGATGGAAGTAGAGAAAACTTCCAAGAGGCAAAAAATAGTTGAAATCTGAGCTTGGAGTAGCAAGCACAGTAGAAATATAGGTAAAATTCTAATATCAAGATTGCTTAAAGAAAGAGGAGGGAGTGACCAGAGTCTGCTGGCTTGAGCCAAGGAATCTAAAGGAGATGTCTTTAGATTTAAATTTAGGGTCTCAGATTGATGATACTGCTTGTCTCATAAAGAAGCAAAAGCAAGTTTTACTGGATGAAATAATCTTCAATTTAGCCCTCAGTTTTTACAAATGTTAAGAACAATCAATATGAGCTTTTATCAAAGATAGTCAAATGTATCAGAAGATCATCTTTCAGAGAGACAGCTGGCCCAAAAAATTGCCATTAATTGTATATGTATAAAAATGTTAAAAAGATAAATAATGCAATCATATATATATATGAAATTTTCAAAGAAACAAGAAATGCATTGGCAAGAAACATGGAAAATAAAGAAGATAATCCAAAATTACCAGATAGATTTCAAAACAAACTAATAAGATCATTTAGAAATAAAAATTTTAAAAATATATATGTGTAATTGTTGAAATAAAAAACTCAAGGATGACAAACTGATTAGACTTACCTAAAGGGAACTAGAAAACATACCTAAATTTATCAAAACTAAGGAACTAGAAGTTAGACTTGAGTCTCATTCCCAAGGTACCTCTTTATGAATATGTACGTATTCTAAAATCTGAAAAAAAATAAAATGAAATCCAGAACACTTCTAGTCCCATGTATTTTGGATAAGAGATATTCAGTTTGTACTGAAAATAAATAATTGACAACCTAGAATTGAATATCAGGTAAAAGTATCTGATATGGTTTGACTGTGTCCCCACCCAAATCTCATCTTGAATTGTAGCTCCCATAATCCCCACATGTCATAGGAGGGACCTGGAGGGAGTTAATTGAATCATGGGGATGGATTTTCCCATGCTGTTCTTGTGATAGTGAATACGTTTCATGAGATCTGATGGTTTTATAAAGGGCAGTTCCCCTGCATACACTCTCTTGCCTACCACCATGTAAGACATGCCTTTGCTCCTCCTCTTTCTGCCATGATTGTGAGGTCTCCCCAGACATGTGGAACTCTGAGTCTTTTAAACCTCCTTATAAATTACCCAGTCTCAGGTATTTCTTTCTAGAAGTATGAAAATGGACTAATACAGTATCTTTCAAGAACAATAATAAAATAAATATTTTCAAACAAAGAAAAAATGGAGAAATTCACCAACAGTTGAAATTTTGAAGGGCATAGTTCAGAAAGATGGAAATGCATCCATCTTAAAGTGAGAAATGTATGGTTACTGGCTGATAAGCTGCTCAATAAACTATGGCAATGGTTCTTGGGAGAGGTCTTGGCAGACTTGATAGACAACATTTGGCACTTTAGAGCTGGCTTCTCCTTTCAGTTTTACATAAGACATTGCAACTCTACATATAAGACTAGGCTCACAATGTGATGGAGCCTCACAGATGTCCTGCTGAGGGATGGTAGAGGGCAAATTTGGAAATGTTGTAGGGATTAGAGTTCCTCCAAATTCTTCAGTATGTCACAGATATACTATATTAGTGAGCAGAATTCTATTTCTTGTTTTGTTTCTTTGATTTAAACTAGGTCAACAGTTTCTCAAAGGAAAAAAAGGACATTAAGCAGTTTTTTCAAAATTCATCTGAAACAACTGATCTCTGAGTAAAGAAATTAAGCATTTTGGGGGTAAATTTCTGCAGCTGAGTTACCTTCACAGCTAGTAGTTTTAAAAGAGTACCAAAATGGATTAATATATTATTGCATTACAGGCATAAAATGCCTTGGAATATTTTTAATTTGGACTACTACACTATAACATAAGCAAAAAATTCATATTTCATATAAGTGCCACAAAACTGGAGGTGTACTTGTTGAACCTCACTTGTGCCCAATGTTCCACTGGAAGGGAGAAAAAGATTATTTCTAGCAATATGACTTGTAAGAAGAAGTAATTTTCTCATAAATCGTTATTAGACATTTAATTGTCTCCAAAACATAATTTAAGTATCTTAGAAGGAAATGAATAAAAGGAGGAAAAAGTCTCAAAAACATCATCAGCAAAATCTTGAAAAATGTTATTAAAAATTGTTCTTATTCAAAAATTCAGTTCTACTCATAAGTCAGATTGCTTTAAAGTAGCTTGATATCCTACAATATAACAACTGAAGTCAAAATATTCTACATGCACTATTTTAGGAGATTTATTATTGGAGAATAAACATATGCTTAACTATGTAAAAAGCAGTGGAAGTTTGCAAACTAGAATGATCAAGTAAAATCATTAGGACTTATAGCCAAAAAATGCTTTTGCAGACCACTTTCATGTGACAAGAAAGTGCAAAATTTTATTTACTAAACATGTGATAGCTGTCTCTTATACTTGAAAGGGTGGTACAGAAGATAAAAAGATGAACAGTGTGGATCCTCAACTTCAGGAATAAAAAATACATGTTGACAGCATTAAAGAAAAATAATATAGCAAGTTCCACAAGTGAATCTAGATGCGGTGATAGCACATTACAAAAAAATCAAAAAGAAAGTTAAACTGAATATAAAGAGAAAATGTATGAAGCTAGAAAAGCATACATGATGTTCTACTGTCATGCAATATTTTAATTTGGCAGAAGTTCATGTGATGAGAAGATGTAATTAATTAGAAATACAGGCTAGAACTAGATCATTCAATAAAAAAGAACAAATAAAGACAACACAATAAAAAATTTTTAATGAACTAATATATAAAGTTAGGTAGTATCAAATGTTGCAAATTATAAATAAGGCTGGATTAGAGAATTTTGTATAAGAGATTTTTAGCATAAAGCACAGAAAGCAAAGGCCCAGGAGTTGAACATGAATCAGAGAGAGACAGGCAGAGACCAGACCGTGTATGACACAGGAGAGGCTTTGGATGAACTGCAAAAGAAAACCATTTGAAGGTTTAGAGCAGATGATAACTTGACCTTATTGTTGTATTAAAAGGTTCTCTGGCTATCACTGTGCCACGGTAGATTATATGGTGCTGGGGATCATCAAAATTGGAAGCAAGAGTACTAGGGAGAAAGCTACTACAGTATTCCATGCAGCCATGGTGAGAGTGGTTGGCATGCTGAGAGGTGACTGGTTCTATGAGATATTTTGAAGATGTAGCTCATAAAACTTGTCATATAGGATACAGACATGAGGAGAAAGAAAATTCAAGAATTCTTTTCAGGAATTTTGACTTTAGTACACAGGCAGATAGTGGTGATATTCACTGAAATATAGGAACATTGTAGTGGGAACAAGTTTGGTACATAGAGTGAGTGGGAATTGATAATTCAGTTTGGGATGCACTAAATTTGAGATGTCTGCTAGACATCCATGTTGAGGAGTTAATAGCCATTTGGATATATGTCTAGATTTCTGGAGAAATTTAGGGGTACAGATAAAATTGAGAGTTGTCAGCACTCAGCGGCAATTAGATACCATGGAATTGAAAGTTTCATGTAGGGCATGAGAGAGAAAGAAAAGAAAAGGAGATCTGGGTCTAAGCTCTGGGGTACTCTGATATAAAGAGATCAAAAAAGATAATAAGAATACAGAAAATGACACAGATAAATTGTAGCCAGTGAAGAAGGCAGAATATTTTAGTATGAGGCACAAAGTTAAAACAATAAAATAAGTAAGTAAATCAAGTGAAAAGGGCTAGTTTCAATTAATATCCTCAAAATAAAAATTGTTTATCATGACAATTATCTTTCCTTACTTTCATAGATAGCAATTTAATTAATACATTCTGATAGAGATTGATGCTTCCACAAAACTGGAATTAAAGAATGTTCCAGATAATTTTATGAGAGAAAAATATATATGAAAATATAATGAAAAGGCCAGACAGTATTGATATTCTTATGCACACAGAGGGATAAATTAATAAGTAATCATTTCTGTGAAAACACTTTTAAAACCAACTCAAATCCAATAATCTTAGAGACTCCCATTTTATTTAACCAAATATTGCAAACATTCACCAATTTAATTGCATTTCTGGAAAAGTGTTCAAAGTCTAAGAGTTAATCAGAATAACTAATACAACTTAAACTTTTTTTTTTTTTTTTTTTTTTAGAAATTAACATCAGGGTTGGACCTATAATGGGAAAAGTAATAAGGTAAAGAATTTATATATTAAAAGTTCCAAATAAAATATTAAGTGACTAGGAGAATGAATGCAAGGAAAGCCTTTGATTAAGTAAAATGAAGTGTTTGCTTCCCTTGTTAACATAAACCAATTACAGCTTTCTAAAGAAATCGAGGAGATAATCAGTAGTGCCTGAAACTAAGTGCTCTTTATTTCTTGCTGCTTTTAGTGTCTTTTCACAGAATAATAAAGGTAATTCAGAAAATGTCCATTTTTCCCCATTCACTTTATTTTAACTCCAGAGGATTAAATAACACAGGAATCCCAGCTAAATTTGAATCTGAGAAAAACAATGAACCTTTTTTTTTTGTATAAATATATCCCATGCAACATTTGGAACATACTTACACTAACAAAAATATTCGTTATTTATCTGAAATTCAAATTGCACTGGGAACTCTGCACTTTATCTGGCAACACTAATTGTAACCTCAAAATTCCCAAAGAAGGCTTGGTCTCGTGTCTAATTCCATACTTTTTCACAACAAAATAAAAATGCAGAAAATGTGTATTCTGCATTCATTATTTTCCTATAAATGGAAATAAATATGTCTTGAAAAGAGATTAGGCACACCTAAAATTTCACTATTTCTGTATAAAACTCTTTATAAAAATATTTCATTCTATCATATTGTATTATTTATAATTATATAGTGTAGTTGAACTAGGGAGATTTTGTTAGCTCTCCTAAAATAGAGCCAATAACCAATTTTATGCAACTGAAATAACTTAGAATATGATTTACATAATAGTAAATTAAGAACCCAACCATGTATTTAGTCAAAAACTCTCACCTTTAAAATTTAAAAATTATTGCTTGTACATTTAAGTTTTGTTGTTGTTTGTCTCACTCAGTCTCCCACACTGGAGTGCAGGGGCACAATCTCTGCTCACTACAAGCTCCATCTCTCAGGTTCAAGCCATGCTTCTGCCTCAGCCTCCCAAGTAGCTGGAATTACAGGTGCCCACCACCATGCCCCACTAATTTTTGTATTTTTAGTAGAGATGGGTTTCACCATGTTGGCCAGGCTCTTCTGGAACTCCTGACCTCAGGTGATCCGCCCGCCTCAACGTCTCAAAGTGCTGGGATTACAGGTGGAAGCCACGGTGCTTGGCCAGTATTTTGTATTTTTATTTTATTATTATTATTTTTTTTTGAGACGGAGTCTTGCTCTGCCACCCAGACTGGAGTGCAGTGGCCGGATCTCAGCTCACTGCAAGCTCCGCCTCCCGGGTTTATGCCATTCTCCTGCCTCAGCCTCCCGAGTAGCTGGGACTACAGGCGCCCACCTCGTCGCCCGGCTAGTTTTTTGTATTTTTAAGTAGAGACGGGGTTTCACCGTATTAGCCAGGATGGTCTCGATCTCCTGACCTCGTGATCCGCCCGTCTCGGCCTCCCAAAGTGCTGGGATTACAGGCTTGAGCCACCGCGCCCGGCTATTTTGTATTTTTAAAAGAACACCCATGTGTCTTCATGCGCTTCATAGGCATTGCTTCAGATAACATGTGTATTTAAGGTACCAGGTGCAGTCATATTACTCCATTCCTGCAGCTGAAGTTGTGTGAATGAAAATGTTTCAGCTCTGACTGATACTTTACTTCTGTAAGTTATACTGAGATGGAAAGGGCCAAGCCTTATTGTTTAAGGGGAGAGATACACTGAGATAAACTTGACAGTGGTGCTAGCAATAAAAACTTCCAAAAGAAGGAAAATCTGAGAACAGAGGATTTTCATCGTTCACCGTCTCTGTATAAGAAGATTACACTTTTAGTGTCAGCCTGTGAAGTCTTAGGTTTTAATTTATAAAGAAAAGCTGAAAATTTCCACATGTGACCATTGAGATGTAGATGTAGCTTTCACTGAGCACATATTGTGTCTGGGCTTACAGATGTGGAAGATATACTGACCAACTCTCACACTGATCAGTTAAGAGTTATGGACAGTATTATACTTATTTTGTCTTATATCATTTGAACATTTTCTAATCCTTGGAACACAATGATTTTTTTTTTTCTGGTTTCTCTTTTTTTTTATTATTATACTTTAAGTTCTAGGGTACATGTGCATAACGTGCAGGTTTGTTATATATGTATACTTGTGCCATGTTGGTGTGCTGCACCCATCAACTCGTCAGCACCCATCAATTCATCATTTATATCAGGTATAACTCCCAATGCAATCCCTCCCCCCTCCCCTCTCCCCATGATAGGCCCCCGTATGTGATGTTCCCCTTCCTGAGTCCAAGTGACCTCATTGTTCAGTTCCCACCTATGAGTGAGAACATGCGGTGTTTGCTTTTCTGTTCTTGTGATAGTTTGCTAAGAATGATGGTTTCCAGCTGCATCCATGTCCCTACAAAGGATGCAAACTCATCCTTTTTATGGCTGCATAGTATTCCATGGTGTATATGTGCCACATTTTCTTAATCCAGTCTGTCACAGATGGACATTTGGGTTGATTCCAAGTCTTTGCTATTGTGAATAGTGCCGCAATAAACATACGTGTGCATGTGTCTTTATAGCAGCATGATTTATAATCCTTTGGTATATACCCAGTAGTGGGGTGGCTGGGTCATATGGTACATCTAGTTCTAGATCCTTGAGGAATTGCCATACTGTTTTCCATAATGGTTGAACTAGTTTACAATCCCACTAACAGTGTAAAAGTGTTCCTATTTCTCCACATCCTCTCCAAACCTGCTGTTTCCTGACTTCTTAATGATTGCCATTCTAACTGGTGTGAGATGGTATCTCATTGTGGTTTTGATTTGCATTTCTCTGATGGCGAGTGATGATGAGCATTTTTTCATGTGTCTGTTGGCTGTATGAATGTCTTCTTTTGAGAAATGTCTGTTCATATCCTTTGCCCACTTTTGATGGGGTTGTTTTTTCTTGTATATTTGTTTGAGTTCTTTGTAGATTCTGGATATTAGCCCTTTGTCGGATGAGTAGATTGCAAAAATTTTCTCCCATTCTGTAGGTTGCCTGTTCACCCTGATGGTAGTTTCTTTTGCTGTGCAGAAGCTCTTTAGTTTAATTAGATCCCGTTTGTCAATTTTGGCTTTTGCTGCCGTTGCTTTTGGTGTTTTAGACATGAAGTCCTTGCTGATGCCTATGTCCTGAATGGTATTACCTAGGTTTTCTTCTAGGGTTTTTATGGTATTAGGTCTAACATTTAAGTCTCTAATCCATCTTGAATTAATCTTCGTATAAGGAGTAAGGAAAGGATCCAGCCCAAAATCTCCTTAAGCTGATAAGCAACTTCAGCAAAGTCTCAGGATACAAAATTAATGTGCAAAAATCACAAGCATTCTTATATACCAGTAACAGACAAACAGACAGCCAAATCATGAATGAACTTCCATTCACAACTGCTTCAAAGAGAATAAAATACCTAGGAATCCAACTTACAAGGGATGTCAAGGACCTCTTCAAGGAGAACTACAAACCACTGCTCAGTGAAATCACAGAGGACACAAACAAATGGAAGAACATACCATGCTCATGGATAGGAAGAATCAATATCGTGAAAATGGCCATACTGCCCAAGGTGATTTATAGATTCAATGCCATCCCCATCAAGCTACCAATGACTTTCTTCACAGAATTGGAAAAAACTGCTTTAAAGTTCATATGGAACCAAAAAAGAGCCCGCATTGCCAAGACAATCCTAAGTCAAAAGGACAAAGCTGGAGGCGTCATGCTACCTGACTTCAAACTATACTACAAGGCTACAGTAACCAAAACAGCATGGTACTGGTACCAAAACAGAGATATAGACCAATGGAACAGAACAGAGTCCTCAGAAATAATACTACACATCTACAGCTATCTGATCTTTGACAAACCTGAGAGAAACAAGAAATGGGGAAAGGATTCCCTATTTAATAAATGGTGCTGGGAAAATTGGCTAGCCATAAGTAGGAGGCTGAAACTGGATCCTTTTTTTTTCTGGTTCCTCTTAGCCTTCTTAGGTATTATTTTCCAATCAAATCTATGGTGTTTTTCTTTTTCCCAGTCAAATGTTTTTTTTGTTGTTTTTTTTTTTTGTTTTGTTTTTTGTTTTATTTTGTTTTGTTTTTCCTGCAAACAGTACTGAAATAGAATAGCTATGCAAAAACAATGCTGTAATTCAAACGACAGTAAAGCCAATTTCAAGACAAGACTTTAAAAAATTTTTTTCTGATCCACTACTGTCATGGATGATACCATAAGCAACATGCAGGTTGTGTATAGAGCAAAAAAAAAAAAAAAACAACAAACAAAAAAAAAAATTCAGATTTACCAATTATACAAGGAAATAAGTTTCCTTTGTCTTATTATTTAAAAAAGAAAAGGGGTATTATTGGAAACACAACTATGAGAACAAACCACTGTCGGTATTTCCCAGTTTGATGTTAGAAATGAGACTGTATAATATGTTTAGCATTTTTGAAACTTTGAATTATTAAATAATTAATGTCAATCCATATGTTAATATAGACAGAATCCAGGACTTAATTTTTACCCTTGAACAAATATAGATATTATAATTCTCAGGGAAACAAACAAAGTTTCAAGAATTTGATATTTTCTCATCCTAGTTTATTTGTGCCTTAGCAAAATAACTTCAGTGCAAATGTTTCATCATAATACCTACAGTACTTTATTTCAGAATTGGTTGTGATTCTCCAAATTTTTCACTTTATTTCCTTACTATTTCAATAGCATGGCCTAGTTTTAATACAAATTCTTAAGGAATTTGTATATTCATCTAAAAATGAGTTAGGTAAAAAAGTGACTTTCTATTGTAATAAAGTCAGCTGAAATAAAATTTCAATTTAATCAATGTTTTAATACTTTTCTATAGACATGACTATGCAGAATATAAACACCAGTGCAGTCCATGTTACATCAGCAAGTTGCCAAATTCATTGTAGTAACATGATCAAATTTTTTTGTAAAGAAAGCTACACTTACATGATGACAAATTGAGAAAAAGGAAAGTTTTTATGAGTTACCAGCACTTGGGCTTTTCATGCCTATTATGTGACAGTGCCTTTCCCTCTCTTGTCCAGTGATTCTGTGTATCATACAGGTACATATTTTAAGGCATTGATGACTTGAATTCAGTAATGGAAAAAATATTGATCAAACACAATTACTTTTGTGCTCTTAGTCATATAATTGTTATGACAAGTAGTTACGGACTAATTTGAGGATAAGTTTTCCCGGGATTAACCCTGGGATAAATTTTGCTTCATATTTAAAAACAGTTTTAGGCCAGGCGCGGTGGCTCAAGCCTGTAATCCCAGCACTTTGGAAGGCCAAGGTGGGCCTTCCAAACAAGGTCAGGAGATTGAGGCCATCCTGGCTAACACGGTGAGACCCCATCTCTACTAAAAATACAAAAAATTAGCCAGGCATGGTGGCAGGCACCTGTAGTCCCAGCTACTCAGGAGGCTGAGGCAGGAGAATGGCGTGAACCCAGGAGTCGGAGCTTGCAGTGAGCCAGGATCATGCCACTGCACTCCTGCCTGGGTGATAGAGCGAGACTCCATCTAAAAAATAAATAAATAAGTAAATAATAATAATAATAATAATTTTAAACTTAAAAGAAGCAGTACTCAATGTAACAGTTAAATTTGAGAGGTGTGAAGAAAGAAGGATGATTACTATATTTAAATCATGATTTTAATAGAGTTTCACTATCAGGAAATTTTTTTTTTTTTTTTGAGACAGAGTCTTGCTCTGTCGCCCAGGCTGGAGTGCAGTGGCTGGATCTCAGCTCACTGCAAGCTCCGCCTCCCGGGTTTACGCCATTCTCCTGCCTCAGCCTCCCGAGTAGCTGGGACTACAGGCGCCCGCCACCACGCCCGGCTAGTTTTTTGTATTTTTTTAGTAGAGACAGGGTTTCACTGTGTTAGCCAGGATGGTCTCGAGCTCCTGACCTCGTGATCCATCCGTCTCGGCCTCCCAAAGTGCTGGGATTCCAGGCTTGAGCCACCGCGCCCGGCCAGGAAAAAATTATCAAATGTTTGAAAAGAGAATAAAGCTAAAATGCAAATGCACTGAAACATGTCTGTGGAGTGTCTCTTATATGCTAGAGCTTTGGGTATGCAGTCTCAGTTATATCTAATTTAGTGCTTTTAGCTTTTCTAAGGGAGTATGTCTATACCTTTAGTTTGGTGCTAGGAAAGTTAGCCTATGTAGAGTAATAAGTAGATGACCCAAGATTCTAAATTACCTCTTTTCACTCAAGTCTGTGCTTATTTTACTAAACCATGTGAGGAGGCAAACAACACAAAATTAAAAGTCAATATCAAACAACATGACTAGAAGCCAGACCCAAAAAAGCACTCAATAATTTTGATATTTAATATTTTGGATAAATATTGAATATCTGGTATGAATTCCTAAAAGTTATGATAGTTCCTCATAGAAAATAAGCCCAAAAAATTGAATCAAAGATCTATGACTTTACATTAAAAAACTAGAAAGCGAGACATATAAAACCCCTCTGATTAGATGTGTAGAAGTCTATATAAATCATACATAAACTTATAATCCTTACAAAAATCTACTCTGTTCATGAATCACAATACTCAATATTAAGATATTAATTCTTCCCAAGTTGATTGATACATTCAGTGCAATCACAATAAAAATCTCAGCAAATGTTTAAAAATATAAATTAAGATGCTGATTCTAAAATTCAAACGGGAGAGAACGAGGCAAGATGGCTGACTAGGTGGGAGTAACATCTGCCGCCAAGGGGCCAGGACATTTGGAAGACTGGTGCTCTCCTAGCAGATCTTCAGAGGGAAGGCATTGAGAGTGGATGAAGGGAAGACACAGATGCTGGGCTGAATGGGGAGGAAGCTGGGAACCTTGCATGGGGCTACTGCACACTGGGACTCCTTCCTAGCCCCCAAGGACTCCTGGAGAAGGGTTGAGTAGGCAAAGAACCACTTGCTCTGGCCATAGGCCTCTGGAATTCTAGCAGCAGGAGACCCCACAACCCTCATGGATGCTTGAGCTGGCAGGAAGAGCTGCTTCAAGAAGCTTCAGGGTCGGAACTCCAGCCCACACACAGCCCAGAGGATCTGGTGCCAGAGGGTCTGTAGTGGAGCACAGCCAGAGAAGCTTATCTTCCAAGGCTCACCTTGGTTGTCTAACAGACTTTAGCCATAGTCAAACTGTGTGACCTGAACAGTATAAGGCAGTCTTGCCAATCTGAACACCCTTTAGTCTGCTCGTCTCTCCCAGGGCCCTTGTCTTGCCACACCTGCTTGTAGTGCAGCCTCGAATGCCCAGATGGGGTGCTTCCTGAGGGCCCATATCATAGCTTCTGTACTGGCAGTCCTTACTTGACCACTGGAGAGCTCCAGCCGAGCAGCTCCCAGACATGCACACCAGCCAGTGCCCTCCCACACCAGAATCTTCACCATGCTGTTTTGCCTGCATGTACTCACTGGCAGCCACCCTCCACATTGCTTTGCCAGCACATACGTGCATGGGTGAATCTTGCTTCCCCTCACCTGCCAGTTCATGTGTGCATGTGCACCTTGTCATGCCACTGTTGCTGGCATGAGTACACCCTACTCCCCCAGTCCCTCACTGAGCCACCATTCCCATCAGAGTGTTTGCAGGCATGGAGACTGCCAGTCCCATGACTACCAGCACTTTGCCCAGCACCAACACTGCTGTCAGTACAAAACTACACGGGGGAACACTGGGCCCACTCCCACCCTGAGTAGCAGCTGCCAACCACATGAACACATGCACAAAGGGCACACGCAGTCCCATGCCTATCAGCGCCTTGCCTCCAGTGCTAACACCACTGTAACTGTGAACATGCACACAGACCCTGTTGGGGTCCCCTGCACCCCTGCACCATGCTGACACCTGCGGCTGCTGTGAGCACCTGCACAGAGGTCAGTACCCTTCCAACTACTAGCACCCCAGTACAGCTAAGAGCATGCACCCCACTGCACTGCCACTAGGGCTACCGCTACTGTTGGCAGGTGAAAACGAGAATGGATCCTGTTGCCAACTACACTGTGAAGTGCTTTGGTTAGCACTACCCATTGGAATGCTGTGACCAGTCGTCAGGGAACCTTTGTCCCTTCAACACAGCCTCTGGTGTGATAAAACCAAGCTAGGAGCCCAATACCCGCCACCCAGATTTAGAGCATGCAGTCCGGGAGTCCTGGGCGAATCCTTTCCCCCACTAAATCCCTCCAGAAATGAAGCCAGTCAACTGATCTCACCTTAGACCACAATCAAACCTCCAAGGACATCAAACAGGATTTACAAAAAAGCCATCCAAAGCTCAACAACCTCAAAGATTAAAGGAAGATCAGCCCACAAAGATGAGAAAGAGACAGGGCAAGAACTCTGGCATCTCGAAAAGCCAGAGCATCAGCTTACCTCCAAATGACCACAGTAGTTCCCCAGAAATAGTTCTTAACCAAGTGAGATGGTTGAAATAACAGAAATAGAATTCAGAATATGGATAAGAAGAAACATTATCAACATACAGGAGTAAGTCAAAATCCAACCCAGGAATGTAAGAAATGAAGTAAAATGATACAGGAGCTGATGGACGAACTGGCTATTGTAAGAAAGAACCCAACCAATCTGAGAAAGCTAAAAAACACTATATAAACTTAATAATGCAATCACAAGTATTAGCATTAGAATTGATCAAGTTGAGGAAAGATTTGCAGAGCTTGAAGATTGGTTTTCTGAAATAACTCAGTAAGAGAAAAATAAGAAAAAAAACAATAAAGAAGAGTAAACAAAACCTCTGAAAAATATGGAATTACGTAGACAGACCCATGTACAACTCACTGGCATGCCTGAGAGAGAGGGAAGGAAACCAAGCAACCTGGAAAACATATTTCAGGATATCCTCCATGAAAATTTTCCCAACCTTGCTGGAGAGTCCAACAGTCAAATTCAGGAAATGCAGAGAACCCCTGCCAAATACTACACAAGAAGACCATCCCTGAGACACAGTCATTATATTCTCCAATGATGAAGTAAAACCCAACAGTATGCTCTTTTTAAGAGACCCATCTCACATGCAATGACACCCATTGGCTCAAAGTAATGGGATGGAGAAAAATCTACCAAGCAAATAGACCACAGGGAAAAGCAAGGATTGCTATTCTAATTTCAGATAAAACAGACTTTACAAAGATCAGAAAAGACAAAGAAGGGCATTATATAATGGTTATATTAGACTGTTCTCATGCTGCTATGAAGAAATACCCGAAACTGGTTAATTTATAAAGAAAAGAGGTTTAACTGACTCATAGTTCTGCATGGCTGTGGAGGCCTCAGGAAACTTACGATCATGACAAAAGGCACCTCTTCACAGGGCAGCAAGAGAGAATGAGAGCTAAGCAAAGAGGGAAAAGCCCCTTATAAAACCATCACTCCCATGATTCAATTACCTCCCACCAGGTCCCTCCCAGGACACATGAGGATTATGGGAACTACAATTCAAGATGTAATTTGGGTGGAGACACAGATACAGACAAACCACATCAATGGTGAAGGACTAAATTCAACAAGAAGACCTAACTATCCTAAATATAAATGCACTCAACACAGGAGCACCCATATTTACCAAGCAAGTTCTTAGAGACTTATGAAGAGATTTAGATCACCACACAATAATAGTGGGAGACTTTAACACCCCACTGACAGTATTAGACAGTTCATCAAGGCAGAAAACTCACAAAGATATTTGGGACCTTAACTCAACACTTGATGAAAAGGACCTAATGGACATCTACAGAACTCTCCACTTAAAAACAATAGAATTTACATTCTTGACATCTGCACATGGCACCTACTCTAAAATCAACCACACAATTGAACATTAAATAACTCTCAACAAATTCAAAATAACCTGAAACCATACCAATCACATTCTCAGACAACAGTGCAATAAAAATAGAAATCAATGTTAAGGAAATGGCTCAAAACCATACAATGAAATAAAAATTAAACAATGTTGATCCTGAATGACTTCTGAGTAAATAGTGAAATTAAGGCAAAACCAAGAAATTCTCTGAAACTAATGAGAAAAAAGATACAACATACCGGAATACCGAGAACATGCAAAAGCAGTGTTAAGAGCAGCATCTCTGGGACACAGCCAAAACCGTGTTAAACTCCCACATTAAAAAGTTAGAAAGATCTCAAATTAACAACTTACCACCACAACTAGAGGAACTAGAGAAGTAAGAGCAAACTAATCCCAAAGCTAGCAGAAGACAAGAAATAACCAAAATCAGAGCTGAACTGAAGGAAATGAAGATGAAAAAAAAAAAAAAAATACAAAACATCAACGAATCCAGGAGCTAGTTCCTTGAAAGAATTAGTAAGCAAGACATATCACTAGCTAGACTAAGAAAAAAAAGAGAAGATCCAAATAAACACAATCAGAAATGACAAAGGGGCCATTACCACTCACCCCACATAAATGCAAAAAACCCTCCAAGACTATTACAAACACCTCTATGCACTAAAGCTTTAAAACCAAGAAGAAATGTGTAAATTTCTGGAAACTTATTAACACAGTCTCCAGAAGTCAAACCAGGAAGAGACTGAATTCCTAAACACACCAATAATAAATTTTGAAATTGAATCAGTAATAAAAAGTCTACCAATCAGAAAAAGCTCAGGACCATGTGGATTTATAGCCACATTATCATTTCTAATAAGGAAGGGTTGGTATCACTCTTCCCGAAACAACTCCCAAAAATGGAGGATGAGAGACTGCTTTGTAATTCATACTATGAAGCCAGTATCATCCTGATACCAAAACCTCACAGAGACACATACACAAAAAGCAAGCTTAGGGCCAATATCCTTATTGAACATAGATGCAAAAATACTCAACAAAACACTAGCAAACCGAATCTAGCAGCACACGAAAAAGCTAATCAACCATGATCAAGTAGGTTTTATCCCTGAGATGGAAGGTTGTTTCAACATATGTAAATCAATAAATTTTATTCACCACATAAACAGAACTAAAAACAAAAACCACATGATCTTCTTAATAGATGCAGAAAAGGTTTCTAATAAAATTCAACATCCTTTCATGTTAAAAACCCTTGACAGACTAGGCACTGAAGAAACATGCTTCAAAATAGTAACTGCCATCTATGAAAAATCCACAGCCAACATCATACTGAATGGGCAAAAGCTGGAAGCATTCCCCTTGAAAATCAGCATAAGACAAGGATCCCCACTCTCATCACTTCTATTCAACATAGTCCTGGAAGTACTAGCCAGAGCAACCGGGCAAGAGAAAGATATAAAAGGCATCCAAATAGGAAGACAGAAAATCAAACTCTCTCTCTTCAGAGATGATATAATTCTATACCTAGGAAACCCCACCGTCTCTACCCAAAATCTCTTTTATCTAATACACAACTTAAGCAAAGTTTCAGGATACAAAATCAATGTACAAAAATCGGTAGCATTCCTATACACCAGCAACATTCAAGCTGAGAGTCAAATCAAGAACATAATCCCATTCACAATAGCCATAATTAGAATAAAGTACCTAGGAATACAGCAAACCAAGGAGGTGAAAGATCTCTACAAAAAGTATTATAATGCACTGCTCAAAGGAATCAGCAACATCAAGAAATAGAAAAACATTCCATGCTCATGGATAGGAATAATCAATATTGTCAAAATGGCCATACTGCCCAAATCAATCTACAGATTGCTATTTCTATCAAACTACCAATGACATTCTTCACAGAAGTAGAAAAAATAACTATTTTAAAATTTAAATTTAATTTAAAATTCATATGAAACCAAAAAAAACAAAGAGCCCAAATAGCCAAGGCAATCCTAAGCAGAAAGAACAAAGCTAGAGGCATTACCCTACTTTGAACTATACTACAAGACTACAGAAACCAACACATGATGGCACTGATATGAAAACAGACACATAACCAATGAAAAAGAATAGAGAGCCCTAAAATAATGCCACACACCTACAACCGTCTGATCTTCAACAAAATTGACAAAGCAAGCAATGAGGAAAGAACCCCGTATTCAATAAATGGTGCTGGGATAATTTGCTAGTCATAGGCAGAAGATTGATGAGAACGCCTTCCTTGTGCCATATACAAAAATTAACTCAAGTGGACTAAAGACTTAAATCTAAAACCAAAAACATGTTTACAGGGTTTTTATCCCTGCAAGACAACGTAGGAAATACCATTCTGGACATAGGACTTGACAAAGACTGCATGAAAAAGATGCCAAAAGCAATTGCAACAGAAACAAACAAAAAAAATGACTATGGAGACCTAATTAAATGAAAGAGCTTCTGCACAGCAAAAGTAACTAGCATCAGGGTAAACAGACAACCTACAGAATGGGAGAAAATATGTTTAAATCATGCATCTGACAAAGGTCTAGTATCCAAAATCTGAAAGGAACTTAAACAAATTTAAAAGCAAACAACAAACAACCCCGTTAAAAATTGGGTAATGGATATGAACAGACACTTTTCAAAAGAAGCCATTCATGTGACCAATGAGCATATGAAAAAATGCTCGACATAACTCATCATTTGAGAAATGCAAATCAAAACCACAGTGAGATACTACCTCACACTAGTCAGAATAGCTATTATCAAAAAGCCAAAAAATAAAAGATGCTAGGGAGATAGTGGAGAAAAAGGAACGCTTATGCACTGCTGGTGGGAACGTAAATTAGTTCAGCCATTGTGGAAAGCAGTTTGATGATTTGCCAAATAATTTAAAAAAGAGTTACCAATTGACCCAGCAATCCCATTATTGAGTATATACCCAAAGGAATATAAATTTTTCTGTCTTAACGATATACACACATATGTGTTCATTGCAGCACTATTCACAATAGCAAAGACATGGAGTCAACCTAAAAGTCTATCAATGGTGGACTGGATAAAGAAAACGTGGTACATATACACCATGAAATACTGTGCAGCCACAAAAGAGAATAAGATCATGTCCTTTGCAGCAACATGGATGGAGCTGGAGGCTATTATCCTAAGTGAAATAACACAGGAAGAGAAAACCAACTACTGCATGTTCTCACTTATAAGTGGGAGCTAAATATTGAGTACATATGGACACAAAGAAGGGAACAGAGTCACCAGAGCCTACTTGAGCGTGGAGAGTGCGAGGGGGGTGAGGATCAAAAAACTACCATTGGGTACTATGGTTATTACTCGGGTGATGAAATCTGTACACCAAACCCTACAACATGCAACTTACCTATATAACAAACCTATACATGTACCCCTGAACCTAAAATAAAAGTTAAAAAAATTCAAATGGAAATTCAAAACACACACACACACACCCTAGAAGGACCAAGATAACTTTGGGAAAAAAACAGAGAACTTAAATGGTTGATATAGAGATATATTTTCAAGGTAGAGTAATCAAGACACGGTGGTTTTGGTATCAAGACAGATAAGTGGAATAGAATTGAAAGTCCATAAAACGGACTGATAGAACAAAATGTAATCATGGTTTTAGCAAAAATGTCTTTCTCACAACACCAAAAACATAATGCATAAAAGAAGAAAACATTGGTAAATTCAACAAAATTAAGAGTTTCTGTTTTTCCAAAAATGTTATTTATGGATTGGAAATATAAGACACAGATTTAGATAAAATATTTGTAAATCCAGATCTAATAAAGGATTTGTATCTATAATATACAAGGAACTTCCAAAACTCAATTATAAGAAAAGGAAATAACTTTTAATGAGGACAGAAGCTTTAAACATACATTTTACAAAAGAAGAAATATAAATGGTAAATAAGCACATGAAATAATCCTAAAATATCACTAGACATTAAAGAAAAAATCAAAGCACAGTGAGCCACTCACCTAATACAGTATCTTAACTTTAAAAGACTGACCATTCCTAGTATTGGCAAGAATGTGGTGTCACCGCACCTCTCGTAACAGATTGGTAGGAATGTAAAATGTTATATACAACTACTTTTTCTTTTTTCCCCTCACATTTCATGCTTCCTCTAGTTTTAATTGAACATTCTATATGATTCAATTTTATCTTCCTTCTTGCTGTATCATTTATAATCCTTTAAAAATATTTATAGTGGTTCCCTAAACTTTACAGTACATTTTAAAATAATCTGAACTCACCTTCAAAGAATACTATACCAAGTCTTGTGTAATGTGGCAATCTCATAGCAGTATTCTCAGTCCTTTCTCTCAACCTGGTGACATTGCTGTCATTCATTTCACCTATCCATACACTGTAATTAGCTGTATGTTGCTACTATGATTGCTTTAAACAAATAGTTATCTTTTAGAGCAATAAAAAATAAGAAAAACACACAATTTTATTTTACCTTTATTTATTTCTTCTGTGATACTATCTCTTTCTGTATGTAGATCCAAGTTTCTGACCAGTATCATTTTTCTTCTGCCTGAAGAACTTTTAGCATTTCTTTCAGGGAGCATCTGCAAGTGATGCATTTCCACAGGTTTTGCTTGTATAAGAAAGTATTTCTTCTTCAGTTTTGAAGGATACTTTCACTGGATATAATTTTTTTTGCAAGACTTTGTCCTTTACAGTTTAAATAGGATTTTTTTCTTTCTTTGCTAGGTGTGATGGGTCACATCCATAATCCCAGCACTTTGGGAGACCAAGGCAGGCAGATCGCTTCAGCCTAGGAGATTAAGACCTGGGAAACATGGAAAAAACCCATCTCTACCATAAAAAATAAAATACCAAAATTAGCCAGGTGCAGTGGTTCACAGCTGCTCAGGGGGCTGATGTGGGAGGGTCACTTGAACCCCAGGAGGTCTAGGCTGCAGTGAACCATGATCACACCACTGCACTCCATCCTGGTCGATACAGCAAGACTCTAATCAAAAACAAAACAAAACAACATTCTTAGTGAGTTTTTGTTGTTTTTTGGTTTGTTAGTTTGAAGTATTTATTCTCCTTGGGTTTTCTGAGCTTCCTAGATCTGGTTTGGTATCTGCCATTAATTGTGAAAATTTCTCACTCATTATTATTTCAAATACAATAGTCCTTCTTTCCTTATTCAGAATTCACTTGTGCCATTTTGGGAACAGTGTTGAAAGGAAGGAGAGTCAACTAATATGTGAGGATCTGTCTATAAAAATGGGTAGTTATGTGGCTGGCTCAGGGTGACCCTTCTGCCTGCTGAAAGTGCAGGTGTCCTGATTGATCTTGTCACTGGCCATTTCAAAGTGTTGCCTCTATCATGCAGTATATTCAAAATTCTTTAGGCAGGCTGATGAGCATCCTTTATACAATCTCAGATGTTAGAAACTCTGATGTTGGAGGTCTCTTGGACTTCCTCACCAGGCTGTTATAAACCTCCCAGAGTCTTCTCAAAATGGAAACATGCCAGTGGTCCACCACTTATTACTTATCTGGCTGTGGGCAGGTGTCTTGTCCTCTCTTGTGCCTCAGTTATGGCAATAGGCATAATTTAGAACTAAAGAATGTTTCTTCATTGTTTTCAACTGCGACCTTTTTCTAGAATAATCTAACACTTCCTGCTAACCCTTAGCAGAGGACACATCAGAAAAGTGGTGTATTATGAGTCCTTCACACACCACTGTTAAGAACAGAGAATATTAAAAATTGCTTTACAGAGTTAGCTCAGCATAACATTTGGATTTTTCATACTTCTGAGAAAGAAGAAGCACGTCAACCTCATCTGCACTAGCATACGATTGAGGAGATCATTCTAGTCTGCACTACCAGAATTTAGAGGTGAAGAGCATGGGTCACCTGGAATTAAATCCTGTTCCATTACTTACTGTTTGTCCCTATGAAACAAGTTAAATTCTCCATGCTTCTTTTTCCCCATGCACATAGTTACTAAAGGTAACTTAATCATAAAGTTTTGAAGCTTATTTTAAAAGTAATTTATGTAAAATGCTTAGAAAAATATCTGACACACAGAAAATATTAAATAATTGCTTTTTCAACATTGAAAACATCTAAGGATATTAAATATCTTCACTAATTACACAGAACATCTCAACAATGACTGCGTGGGCAAATTAAATACATAATTTACGAGAATCATGGAACAACTTAAGAGTAGGTAGTGACATCTGCATGGCATTGAATTTCATACTAAAAAAGGGGCTTATTTATTTAGAATAAATAACTGCTTCTTCTGGTTAAGCATTGAAAAGGACAGCTAATATTGTGAGTTACAATACATTATGAGTTATAAATAGCTAAACAAATTACTAATCGCAAAGTTGATCTGTATATATTACTAATTTGAAATTTATTCTAAGTAGTTGTTTCTCAGATTACACATCAAATACATGTGAAAATCAAGATCTAAATACACATTTGAACATGAGAAGAACTTAACTTACATATTGTAAGACGAAAGGTTTAGTTTCTAATTAAAGCAAATTTGGTTTTGTAAGAGAAGAATGTAAAACACTGCCCTGGCCAGGTGCGGTGGTTCACGCCTGTAATCCCAACACTTTAGGAGGCCAAGGTGGGCGGATCCCTTGGGGTCAGGAGTTTGAGACAAGCCTGGCCAACATGGTGAAACCCCGTCTATATTAAAAATACAAAAATTAGCCGGACGTGGTGGTGGGAGCCTGTAACCCCAGCTACTCGGGAGGCTGAAGCAGGAGAATTGCTTGAACCAGGAGGGGGAGGTTGCAGTGAGCTGAGATGGCACCACTGCACTCCAGCCTGGGCGATGGAGTGAGACTCCATCTCAAAACAAAAACAAACCAAAAAACCACTGCCCTACATTAACTATGAGAATTACAGAGAATCTTAATTTTCTACAAATATTTAAAAGAAAGGAAGGGAAGAAAGGAAGGAGAAAAAAAGGAAAGAATACTGAGTGGAACATTTTTACTTAAACTCTGTCTTGATAATCTCTAAACCAGCAGTAGAACTTATTGGCTTTAATAGATTAATATAGTCACTTATTTTTACCCATTAAATATTTATTAATCATGTCTGTGGAATTAACATTTGGGTACCAATCATTAGCTTTAGCCCATGTTGCTCTTCATGATCCTTCACTGTGCACATTTAAAGAAACAGCAGGCACAATAACCTCATCGGAGTCTATCCACAAGACAAAATTGATCAATTGCAGGCCAACTATCCCCAGTTTGTTTTCCTTTTTTTTTTCTTTTAATCTTGAAAGAGATTAATTGTGTCTAAATTTCTTTCTGATCTCCTGATGCTGACAAATAAGAGAGAAATAGTGGTGTTTTTGTTTCATTTCGTTTTGTTTTGGCATGAAAATATTTGAAGATATGTGAAACTCCCAATTTTCATTTTATAACATTTAAATTTTGGATTGTAAAAGCATAGCTTATCCAATATCTTTACATTAAACACATATTTGGTCAACCAATCAAGAGTATGAAATGTACCAGATTGGTTAAATACTATCTCAAATGTGAAACTGTTGACATCCTAAAAATATTTTCTGACCAATTAATTAAACTACATTTAACAATGGAACTTAAAAACAAAAAAGGTTCCATTTTGATTATTAGTGTTAATGAATACAGTATAAATTAAAATAAAATTCAATCAAATCTAAAGAACACTTCATTTTTAATCTCCCTACAGCAATGAATTCAAGGTATTTTTCTTTATAGAACATATATTATTTTCAATATATTTTACAAGTTCAAATACTTTCTAAAACAAAGACATCAGACACCACCACACGAATTAACCTTGTAATCCTGGCTAGGGACAGCCAACTCAGTTACAGAAGTGAATCAAGTAATCTAATTGAAAGAAGAAGCACTTTGTTTTAGAGAAGAAAGGTGATTTCTCCCTTGGAGTGAAGCAGCAGCTTCTCAACTCTAAGTAATTGTTGTATGGGACTGTAAGAAAGTCAGAATATGGAATGGAGATAAATCTTCGCGATTTCATAAGAAACTGGAAACCAAGAACTTTCCTGGTTTTTAATGTTGGCAATAATTCTAAAGAATTTTAATTATGATTCAGAACAAACAAAATATCTCTGAAGGCCAAATTAAACCAGCTGGTGACCAGTTGGTGAGTCCACACCGACATTCAACATATTTTCCTGCCTCTGAAGGTGTTCATAACCTCCTCTCAGTTGAGAATACACTTTCCACTCAGATTGCCACATATAAATCTCTCCAGATAAACATCTACTGTCTGCAAGAGCTCTTTCTCATGTGTTAAAAATGGAAACAATGCCTGCTTCCTCAGGGTTTGTCCTCACTTCCCCTGTGCTTGCTACCACTCTTATCACATATCTTGAAAATAATTGTGTCTTATATCTATGCTGATTTGAAAGCCAGAAAGGCAAGAATTATTCTCATAAAATTTAATATCTATACTCATTTAGTACAATATCTTGTACATAATAAAGGTTAAGGCATAAAGAATGAATGAATTCTAGCTTTTGTCTTTTTGAAATGAGTTAATGCAGAGTGGTGAATGTCAAATAGAAACATAATAATTTCTAATATTTTAAATAATAATTGCATAATATAAAGGACATATTTTTAACATCACCTGAATTGGGGGAATAAGATATTGAGGCAATGGGGCGTAGGTAAGCAGATACAAATAGAAATCTAGGCTTAGTCCATTTTTAACAACTGCCAGTAACAGTTCTAAGAATAATCCTTTAAATTAATACTTTATACATTATAATGCCTAAAATGATTTTGAAAGGCAATTTTTTTCAAACTAAAGTTTGAAATAATGGAAATATATTGTAATACAAATTATATGGCTTTATATAACTAGATTGTTTGTATTCAAATAGCAGCCTAAAATGGCTCATTACCTTTCTGTGAATTATTTGCTATTCAGTTAGACAATGACACTGGTTCATTTCTTAAGCTCTGAATTATGGAAACATCTTTATTGAAGAAGAGTCCTACCTCTAACCTTTCCCATTGTGCTATATTTTAAACCTAACAAAAAGAATGAAAGTAACAAGATGCAAGAATAGGCACTAAAATCCCCTGTAAAGAGGAAATATATAGTGTGGTTTTTATTAAGAAATATAAATTTATTAAATAAGACTAACAGTAGCACAATACATTTAGTAACTACATGTGGAGTTCACTTATGGAAGTGAATGTCTCCAACAACTTATAGGAAATAAAACCTTGACAAGCTCTATTATTAGTGCAGCAAGCTCTTAAAAAATACATTTCAAGCTAATCTTAAGACTAGACAATGACAAAATTCTAATGTTTAGTTAGAACAATATTTCTTAATTTTACATAGAATTATATAGTTTACAAAGTATTTCTCATATATTACCTTACTTGATAAATACTACTTTCCTAAGGGGAAAGGCAAAAGCTGATATCCATTTTAGAATGGAATGCTAATTACTAGAAAAAATAGATGACTTGCTGAATTTTAACTATTAGCAAGTACTGGAGACAGGGCTAGACCCCAGGTCTCCTTATAGTATCTTTGAGGTTTCCACTAAACCCTTTAGCTTGTCACAGGTTTAGAGTTCAGTCATAGAGTACATTAATATACCTTTGCAGCAAGAGTGGGGTTTATCTAATTTTCTTTTTTAAATTACATACAATTTTACTAAAACTACTGAACAAAAATTAAAATTCATTTCTGCATAATAGGACCTGGATGGAGCATTTGTTAGTATCTTGTTGGCACTGACTCTAACTCTTTCCCAAGGGTTCCAGGTTTCTATTGCAGAAGGGAAACGGAATCTTCTCAGCTCCATTTTTGGAGCAAGTTACTTGGGTTAATCCAATCAGGACTTCTTTTTCCTGTTTCCTTCTACCCTGAGTATAACCAAACAAAACTGTAGCCCTAGAAGCATTGGTCTCCACCTAAAATGAATCCAGCACCTTTTATGGTAAATCACAGAGATAGAAACAATGCCTTTAGTGACATCATTGAGCCACTAAATCAGGCTTTGCATGATCTGCTTCTGTTACAAGAGCCAGTAAATTAGGCAAGTTCAAGCTGGCTTTTTAGCTATTGCCAACTGTAAACATTCTAATTGTTGATGAATTTATCAGTTCTAAGCTGAAAGTACTTCCAATCTCCTCAGTGATTAAAAGAAATAACTCTCAGAGATATGACCCAAATCCTTCATGCTGCCGTCAGTGAACTTACTTTGCTCACTGAACTTTTTTTGTGTACAGATCCTTGTTCAAGGCCAGATTTCTTGTTGAATCCTCAGTGAAGTCAATGACTGGCTATCATCTCGGTTGAAGGAATCTTTATTTACTTTATAATTCATACTGTAGTATCAGTTCCTCCAACTAAATAATCTCAATCTTTTGACTTTTTTCCATAGGACTTATTTTTAAGACTTTTAACTTACCTCTATGGGTGACATTGATTTCTCCTTAATGTATCCACATCATTATTAAGTGATCCCTAGAAACTGACAAAATAGAAATCTTGAAATATATGAAATATTTTGTACAACATAAATTGGAAAAATCTATACATTTTTAAGAACATACCCCTCTTGTCATGAAACTTGTTTTTCTGATATTACATTATCTGAAAGAAAGCTTCTCTGCATTTATTTCATAGAACACTTCTCACTAGTAGTTTTGTTTAAAATAATAGTAAGTGGCTCTTAAATTGCAAGAATTAATGTCTTTGAGCATTGTTTCTTATTTATTCATTTTTTAAAATCTTTCACATTTTTCATAATGTATTTCTTAATACTCAATAAATACTTTTTTAAATGAATCACCAAATTTTCTTAATGGTGATCACTTTCATCATTACAGAGTAAGCAAAACAATATTTTGGTAAATAATGCATGACTGGTAAACATTTTTAATATTAACTCATGATGTGTCAGTGAGTACCTTTTCTCTCCCTGAAATGTGGAGCTATTAATAGCAATAATAAATATTAATGATAACCACCACTTATTGGAAACTCATGATGAGCCAGGCACTATTCTAAATGATTTGCCTGATTAATTACTCATTTAACACCCATAATTACTCTATGAGGGACACATTATCATTTTACCCATTTCACAGAGAAGGAGACAAAGTACCTTAAGTTTCCATATAAAACTATTTAAGACTCTTGAATAGGGGTTATACAACTAATAATTTGCCATGCCAAGATTCAAATCCTGGCAGTCTAGCAAATGGGATATCCCATAGAATCTGGGAGTATACACAATTGGCATCCTATAGGAAGTACAAAAGACTGAAGAAAAAAAAAAAGAATGTAAAATACAGGCAAATAGGTACCTGCAAAATTTATTCTATGCTGTACTATTCTGCCTCTTTTTCATATCTCCAACAATTTCCTGACTCTAACAACACGTACTTTTCTGCAACTACTCTCTGAGAAGTTGTCGGTATCATCTGTGGTTTTACATGTTCCTGGCTTATAAACTATCTTTTCTATCCCCTCATGTGTGGGTTTTTTTCCTCTTTATGGCTCAACTTATCTAGTAATCTGGCAGACTTGAACATCCTGGTAGCCTGACATTCCCATCTTCCTGATTCATGACTCTGGCTGCTTGAGAGGGAGTTTTATAAAAGTAACACCATCAGTCATCTTAGTGGCCTCCACAGTCCAAACTACAGGACTTTGGGTTAGCTCCAGTTTTCAGGATTCTTGATGTATGGCATTTGAAATTTACCATGTAGTTATTAACTGTCCAGAAAAGTCACCAAGAGTGGTAATTTAAGATAGCTCTTCCTTTTCTTTCCAGAGCTAAATTGAAGTAAAGAAATAAGTCCTTAGAATAAGGAAAAGTGGAAATGAATATGGAACCAATAGTTATCAAGTGATTATTATTCAATAGAAGCTAGGTATTTTTCTCATTGAAGGGCAGAATATTCTGACCATCTTCGGGTAACCTGGTTATCAGCAGTAAGTATGGATCAGAGTTCACCGCTTTGCCCAGTTTTTCACAGGACTTCCCAGAGTTACTCCAATACTTTTAAATGAGGCTTGAGAGGAGGGAGTTTACAACCAGGGCATAACTCAAGTCCAGGCTTAACTGGCAAACAGGTCCTAACTATAAACCAGAACTTCGAGTTGCCTCTCCTATTTGTTATCACATCAATTTGAAAGAGAATAGAAAACTTTAAGTTTAAATTCTACCTATTCTAAAATTCAGTATAATTATGCTTTGTTACAACTTACTACAAATAGATTTTTACCTAATTATCTTAAGAATGTTATTACTGACTATAGTTGTGTGGCTCTGTTGCAATGTTATTCGGCTACTTGGCTCCAAATTCTGGAATGAATGAACAGGAAAACAAATGACCTAACCGAGAACATAATTTATTTGGCTGTTGATAAGGGGTTTATATTTTTATAGCTGTTGGAATTTCATTGTCAGTACATTTATCCAATAGCTATGCTTTTAATATCTAGGTGGTATATGATCACAACTGTGCCTTCAAAAGAACAG
Source organism: Trachypithecus francoisi (assembly GCF_009764315.1). Lineage (NCBI taxonomy): Eukaryota > Metazoa > Chordata > Mammalia > Primates > Cercopithecidae > Trachypithecus > Trachypithecus francoisi. The sequence continues at coordinate 53,655,296 of NW_022681458.1, read as the reverse complement.
ACTCTATTAAGAATACCACTAATGCAACTATCAACTTTTTAAATGATTGATGCTTAGCCGACCTCTCAATGCTTTATCTCAGAACTTCTAAGAATATAAAATGACTAGATTCTTAATACAAGGCTGCAATCACACTGCTATTGCCATGTGGAATAACAGTCAGAGTCAATCCTATGATTGTGCTAACAATAACATGAATGCTGAGATTTACCCATGTAGCCAACTGGCAGGCTAGAAAGCAAAAGGAAAAAATAAATAAACAAAACAAACTTTGGGGTTAAAAACATCAGAGAAAAAAATTCCATTTGCTCAAATGTTTCCCTTGCATTTATAATTGCCATTATTAACACAATATTTTTCTTTAAAGTCAAGAAATTTTTTCTTCCTACATAATTTTACCCACACCTCTTTGATTATATGCTCTAAGATAATAAGCATAGTTGCCAGTAGAGGCTTAGGGATTTTACAAACATCAATCAATGTCACAGTTAGAAGTAGATACATCAAAAGATACAGCAATAAAACCTAAAGTGTCTTCATTATGACACTAGTCAGTTATATCATTAAGGAACATTTTAGATTAAAAGTAAAATGCACTTTATCAGAGTAGTAAATCTTTATCAGAGCAGAAAAGTTTATATTAACTATCTGGGGTAAAATAAGAGAAAAAAGAGAAAATATGATATTCCTTTAATATCTCATACAAAAAGGGATTTTAATCATAACCCTAATTCCTGCTTTTTCTCCTTCAGTCTAAACGAGCACAGCTCTTGGGCTCTGGAAATTCTGGTAAGCTGAGAGAGACAGCACATAAGGAGTTAGGAGTCTCACGTGCCTGTTGATTGGAAGCAGGTGCAGCAATGTGCTCTCTAATAAGCTACTCTTAGGCCCCAGGTTCATTCCATGTGTTCTAATGCAAGGGGTGAGGTGAAGGATAGGAAGTTCTGGGTTCTTTTCTTCTGAGAGAAGGATTATTAGCGCAGGAGCCACGGGATATGGGAGAGTAGGTGTATTAGTTCATTCTCACACTGCTATGAATAACTACAAAGAAAAGACGTTTAATTGACTCAAAGGTCTGCATGGCTGGGGAGGCCTCAGGAAACTTACAATTATGGCAGAAGGTGAAGGGGAAGTGAGCACATCTTCACATGAGGGAGCAGGAGAGAGAGCAAGCGAGTGAAGGGGGAAGTGCCACACTTTTAAACCACCAGAACTCGTGAGAACTCACTCACTATCACGAGAACAACATAGGGGAAATCTGCCCCGGGATCCAATCACCTCCCACCAGGCCCCTCCCCTGACACATGGGGATTGCAATTCAACTTGAGATTTGGGTGAGGATACAGATTCAAACAATATTAGTAGCCATATAAATTGGGGAAAGCTGAAAAAAGAGGCTCTAAAGAGGATACCCTATGAGAACAATAGTGCTCTTTAGTTATTTGTCTCCCCTACTCCAAGTTCAAAACCCCAGAACCCGGCTCAGTTGTATTTTTGACTCATATCAGAAACTAAATAAGTGGAAGGATTCTGGAGCTCTCCAAAGTAGTTTAATACACTATTAAAGTTTCCTACATCTACCTCTGAGGTCCTGAGCCCAGACAGCGTGTTTGTGGCTGAAAATCACAAACACGCTGCAGTTTCTAGCAACAAAATAATACTCTCCATGGAGTTTCTAGATTCCTTAAGTGTCCCTCAGTCAGTTCCTCCACCTCTTGGAATCTATATAGCTCAGGGTTACTGCTACCATTGCCTCAAGAAGGTAAAATCCACGAAGAAAACTGAGATGTTGTCTCTTAGAATGCTTTCTTAAAATTGCTTTAGTTTTAAAATTTCAATATTGATTCAAGAAAGCAAGCCAGTGTCATACTACAGGGCCTTACAGATATACCTTGTTTTATTGTGCTTCACAGATTTTGAAGATTTGTGGGAAGCCTTTGTTAAGCACATCTACCCCTATCGTTTTTCCAACAGCGTGTACTCATTTCATGTCTCTAAGTGTTCACTTTGAGTGGATGAAGAGTTGCTTCTTATGAATGAGCAAAGAAAGTGGTTTCTTTGGATAGACTCTACTCCCAGTGAAGGTGCTATGAACATTGTTAAAATAACAACAAGGAATTTAGAATGTTCCATAAATTTATTTGATAAAACAGTAGCAGGGTTTGAGAGGACTGACTCTATAGAATTTTAAAAGAAGGTCTACTGTGGGTAAAATGCTGTCAAACAGCATCATGTACCAGAAAGAAATCTTTCATGAAAATAAGAACCTAATTGACCTGGCAAATTTCAATGTGCTATTTTAAGTTTCTAGAGCCACACCAACCTTCAGCAACCAGCACCCTGATCAGTCAGCAACCATCAACATAAAAGCAAAACCCTCTACCAGCAAAAAGTATGATACTGAAAGCTGAGATGATTGATAGCATTTTAGTACAATAAAATATTTTTAATTAAGGTATGTACATTTGTGTTCTAGATATAATGCTATTGCATACCGAAAAAACTATTTTATAGGGTAAGCATAACTTTTATATGCACTGGAAAACAAAAAATTTGTGTGTCTTTCTTTATTGCAATGTTCACTTTACTGGAGTGGTCTAGAACTGAACTTGCAATATTTCTGAGGTCTGTTTGTAGCCCAGATTACTGTCTATGAACTCAGTGTGAGCTTTCTGATTCCACAGGACATTATGTGAAATATTTTTAATATAATCTTTGCCTAAAACAGATCCCACCATTTTCTTAGCTGAAATATGCTAACACCTTTATAAAACTAACAAATTCTCACATATCCTCTCTCCCCAAAAGGTGAAAAAAAAAATTGTGAATCCTTCAAAAGTAGCTAACTCAGAGGCATATCTGGAAAATAAAGCATATTTCTGTTGCCTGGACATTGGTTTTTTGTTTACTTTATAGGAGTACACATCCTTTAGCAAATGAACTGAAGATCCCAAATTTACCTAAGTTAATGCTGAATTAGATAATTTCATATGTCATACTTAATTCCCAAATGTATCCATGTTTTCATAAGCTCCTTAAACTACCATAAAGCTTAAATATCAAGAAGAAAACATTATGAAACTGAATAAAATGATTTTAAAGTAATTGTTAGTATCCTCATAAGCAATTTAAAATAATTAAAACAAATTCTAACATAATAGATTTGAAAGGGAATCTTTGGATTCTGTTTCCAGAGCAAATGTTCCAAATTCTAACAATGAAAACTGTGGTGTTAGTGAAATATTCCCTTCAAATTTATGGTTTTTAGAAGATCTCCCTGAATTTCTTATATTTTTAGATTCCAAAAACTTTATCTACTGTAAAATGCATAATCTCCTTAATCTGAAATGGCCAAATCAAGGAACTCTTACCATTATAATTTCTTATATCTTCCTCTGAAAGATAAATTCCAGTCATCCTTAAAGTAGTCTAGCAGTTTTAAAATAGTCTCAAAATATAGTCTAATTTATTTTCATGAAAATAAATCCTCATCTCCCTAGATTATACTTTTATGGGTTATCTCACCTTCATATTTATATTTAAGCTTCTTTCTTTACAGCTTATTAGAATAAATCACTCAATTTAAAATCTTTCATGAGAAGCAAGTAGATTTTAGACACAATTATGCCAGCACTGTGTCTAACCTCTCTCTCATCTTATCAAGAAAATGACTAATAATAGAATAAGCTCTTTGCTGAGCTCATTGATCTTGCCTTGATTCCACAAATAGATTCTGACTGTGTTCCAGCATGTACAATCTTGATACAGATCATATGCTATTATTGTATCAACAAAGCCTGTACCATAATATTCCTCTAAGCCACAGACAAAGGAGAAGTTTCTGGCAAATAAAATGTTTTTATTATATGGTATAATAAATGAGTTAGCTCTACCACTGTTTTGAACAGATCTAAATAATTTACAATCTATTTTAGATTAATATCCTATAATAAGTAGACAATGCAAGTACTACATGTTACTGGTTTTATTTATTACCAAAAACCAATAATAAATATAAAAACAAATAAAACTATTGGCTAATTATTGTCAGAAAGTACAATATAAATAGCTGAAAATTGAATTACTTTTGATATAATTTATCAAATTTTAAGTTAATACTAAATTCTACTTTTCAACAGATTAATTAATTCTATCATTTTTAGATGTTTTGCTGTCATTCATCCTAAAATATTCATTAAGTAGTCCTTTCCCCAAAAGGGTTTCAGGGTAGATATTTATGAATATTAATGAATAACAAGGTGATTGAATAGCAATGGCATATCTTAAAAAGAATATATCAAAATCAACTCTTTCATGCAATATCATTGCAATACATTGAAAACTTGTCCAAGGAACTTAGCAATGAAAAAACTCCCTTCTGAAAATAAAAATGGTACTGCCCAGAGGTTCTGCTGTAACTTAGTTCTCTTTGCAAATAAATGGCCCTTTACCACTTAGTTATAATTGTTTATAATTTATTTTACCTACTCAGTGTTACCAATATAATAACTATTTTTGAGAATGTTTATCTTGCTTATTTTAAATATTAGTACCTTTCAGCCCTCATAGTTCAGGATTATCACTTTTTGAGCTGTGTTTATTTTATTTTTATGTATTTATATATGTATGCATGCAATTTATGTATTTATTTCTTTTGTCTCTATGATATTTAATGAAATCCTATAACGTGCCCAGGAATACATACACTGTGGAGAGAAAAGAGCATATTGCAAAAGTTTTCTGCAACCTGTTCATGAGCTGTGACACCCAGGACCTCTCTACCCTGAGCTCCCTTTCAATACCACACGAGGCCAGAACACCTTCCATGTGCCTGTGGTTTCTTGCAGTTTTGTGTTCCTGAGATGCATGTGCTTTTCTCTAATTCTAGGATAGCTCTAGGTTTGGTCTGAGGAGAAAGGCCGCAGGCTTGCAAGTTTGTAATCTTGTCAGCTCTTTGTCATTTATATAATTTAATATTATGAGTCACTTTAAGTCCATTTTGAAACTTGGTCTGATTGTGTTTTCTTACACATAACAAAAATTATATTGAATGCCTTTTTCCAGTCACTTAACATTACACCACTCTTGGGCCGTGTGGGTAATGTCAGCCACTGTCTCCTCTCTCGTGGCATCCATCAGTGCCTAAATGAGAGCAGCATCTCTGACTCTTCATCACATAAGTTGACTCTTTTCCAGAAGCAACTATATCCCCTTTATCTGTCTGCTTTGCTCAGAGTAAAATTCCTAGTTCAGATTCAGATCATCTATAAGTCAGAGGACCATGATGACAAAATTAAATTATGGCTTAAATAAAATAGATTTGTCTCCAGGCTAGTATGAGAAGGGTATGAAAAAAGACTTTATTATATACAAATTACAACAATAATTAGAATTTATGTTATTTAGATGTTTTCTCAGGTACTTTCATAATGTGAGCATGTCTTAGTTTTAGTAATATTTTAAAATTCAAAATTTATTTAAATTGCATAATTTGTATGATTTAAGTTATCATTTCTATTGAATTATGTTCTTATAAGTTGTCTACTGAATTTCTATTTAAATACAACAGCTGTTAAGACTACATTAATTCCTAATGAGCTCATTTAGTATGTAGCATTAAATTGTTTCTTATTTGTTTATAGCCTATCAGAAATCATCCACAGTTTATTGATATAACCTTTAGGAAAAAGTATGTGCTCAGATTACTCACCAACATTTGAGTTATCAAATTCAATTATCTTAAATTCAATGTAAAATAACTTGTTACACTTGTTTTGCAATATGTGAAAATCTATTTCCAAGAATATTTAGAGTATACCATTTCTAAGTAAAACACCAAAAAAGTAAAATCATTTTCTGTACAGTGTCTTAATGACACATTCTAGAATTTCTGTATTTGTTTCTTTTTATCTACTGCAGTCTCCTTCGGGTTATTTGTACACACAGGGTATAGAAGAATTTTAATTCAGTCTGTCATCCCTTTACTCACAAACATTCATTGACCTCCAATCATATGCTGTGTATTTCGTTAATCATCAAGAATACTGAGCCAATTGGAAAAGAGAAAACATATTGGAAACACATACAATGTATCATGAAAATATTAATTATATTATAAATTTATTTACTATATTGAGTATGTTATATTAAACATATATTAACATATACTATATCAATTATATATTATAAAATATTTATATAATATTAATATATAATTATATATTATAAAATACTTTAAATGAGCTGTATATGAAGAATGATCTAACAAATATCTATGCAGCCATTGCTTAGTTTTAACATAATTTAAAATTTTCATGCATTTGCTTCATTTTTTTTAAATAAAGCATTACAGATAAAATTAATCTTTCTGTACAATCCTCTTTATTCTCTCCCTATTTTTCTTTCTCCAGAAGTAACAACTCTCCCGAATTTTATTTTTATAATTCATCATTTTATACTTGTAATACATGAGTGTTGAAATAATATATAACATTGATTGGCATGCTTTCATACTTTTGTAAACAGCATTCTACTTTATGTATCTTTACTTATTTACTCTTATCAATATCATGCAATTAGATTTATATACATTGAATTAATTCCAACAATTTCCCAATAAAAGCATCCCTTTTGTGAGAAATCTTTTATATATTTTCCTGTTATCACGAGCAAGCATTACTTCTAGTATTCCTGGAAATGAAATTGCTTTGTAGAATGTAAGGTAAATTTATTCTGTACCTTCTCCAGAGTGGTTGTGCCAATCTACTCTTCCACCAACATTGTATATTCTATGTTTCTTTGTATCCTTTTTAGCTGTTGTATTTTACGTTTTTCTCCATGCTGAGAATGAAGCAGAAACTTGTTTTGATTAGTAGATAAATGAGTCCCTTTTCACATATTTATCAGCCTCTTTATTTTCTTCTTTTGTGTATATTTCCTGTTCATATTCATAGACTAGTTTTCTATTGAGCGGTCAGTTTTGTTTTTCTTTTTTAAGGGGTTCTCTTCATCACTGCAGGTCTGAAAGCATGTGTTCCCACTGGCATCATATGAAGCGCCAGTACAGGAGTTAAGAAGAAATTACTTCGGCAGATAATGAGGGTATGGAAGTGTTTCCTAAGACTTTTCTTTTAATGAAAAGCAGTACCAAATTATTTTCCTTTCTAACAAAGAGTAGCCTGTAAAATCGAGCTGCAGACATAGATGTTGGCAGTTGTGCCAATCATGTTCAAGATGGTGGCTCCATCTTCCCTTCACTTTGTCAACCACGTGTACAGTAAGGAGCAGACAAGATGGTGCTGGCCAAGGGGAAAGTTTATTTGCATAAGATGATTAGAGTGGGGCGCCAGTCTTCCTGCGCACTATGTAAAGGTCATACCTGATGGAGCCAATCTGTGAGCCTTATGTAAATCAGACACTGCCTCCTTAAGTCTGACTATAAAATCTGGTGCATCAGCTGCCAGCCAGCCTTTTCCTCTCAGAAGGCCCCTCTCTCTCACTAGAGAGCAAGCTGTTTTCCTTGCTCTTTCTTTCTCTTTCTCTTGCCTATTAAACCTCCACTCCTAAACTTCTTGTATGTATCCATGTCCTGAATTTTCCTGGCATGAGAGGACGAACCCCTGGTATTTACCCCAAATAACCTGTTCAGCACCACAGTAGAACAATTTACAATACGGCTTTTAAAATCTTTGTGGTTGTCGTAAGAACTACATTGGCTAAAACATACAAAGCATTTATTAAGCCTGGTACGTAATATGCACACAATAACAGTCGCCACTATCATCATAATCATCATTTTATCCTCATCTTTATTACTATATATCAATTTGTCATACCTGTGTACACTGGTTTCCAGACTCCATATTTAATCACCAGGTATTTGTTGCTATTAGATAACTAATATATAGTTTCCATTTCTTTAATTTTACATTCTCTGAATGATCTTGTTTTACATGTAGGTCTTTTAGGCAGCATAAGTTTTTATTTTTTTTAATTCATTTACCATCTCTCATTTAATAGGTAAGTGAAATAAATGTATACTCACGTGATTACTAATACACATGAACTTAACTATTTCACATTATTTTATGATTTATTTGTTACTTATTCCTTTGATTATTTTTTCTACTTTCTTGTCTCTTATCAAGGACGGATAAAAGTATTCCATAGTTTTTTTTCCCCCTTGTGATGTTTGGAAACCATTCTTTCAGTGGTCACTTTTAGATATTTGACATAAATTCTTAACTATATATTTTTCTGTCAATGTCTGAAGTTAATTATTATTTTTATTCCCTTCTTGAATACTACAAAGAACTCAGCATGCTTTAATCTTGACATTTTGTCTGTAGTTTTATTTATATTTTGATTAACACGAAAATTTAATTCTATTTTTCAGTCAAAAGTTAATTGAATTTACTAAGATATATTTAAATTCCTATACCCACCATTTTTTATTATTCCACACATTTCTGTCTTCATTTATCTTTTTTCTTTTTCAGTGCATCTTTAAATCGGCTTTTTAATTAAGGTTTTTGTGTGGTAGACATTCTTGTAAACTTATTCCTGAAAATGTTTTTATTTTGTCCTTATACTTGAATAACCACTTCTTTAATTATACCGTTCTAGATTAACAGGTATATTTGCTCAACAACTTGAAGATACACTTCTACTTTCTCCTGGAGCCTATTATTGTGTAGGAAGTCATCTCTCAGTTTACTGTTATGCCTTTATAGGTAATCTGTATTTTCTCTGTTATTGCTTTAAAAATTTTTTTTAATTAAAGTTCTGTAGGTTTACTATGTGCTTAGGTGTGGAGTTTCATTTACAGTTTTTAGTACTCAAACCACATTTGTTATCTAAATATTGTCTTGCCTCAATTTGAAAAAAATTACAGCTGTTATTCCTTCAAATATTGCTTCTCCATCATTATAATTATTTTATTTCCTTAAAACTCCTATGAGATACACCTTGGAGGTGTTTAATCCAACTTCTATGCCACTCAATCACTCTTTGTTTTCTGAAAAACATTCTGGATGAATCTGTCAGTATTGTGTTCCACTTCATTAATTATTCCTTCCTATATGTGAAACACAGAGTTTATAATGTCTATTGAGTTTTTTTTTTTTTTTTTTTAATCTCAGGGATTTTTTTTTTTATTTGAAGATTTCTACTTTACTTCCTTCTCCATAGCCAAAATTTTTGTCTTATTTCTGCCTGTTTTTGTCATATAACATTTTGTTCCTTAGAGATTACTTCCTTAAACTCTTTGAGTCAAAACCCTCTGGTTATACTCAAATGAAATTTTATGCCATATTATTTTATAAGACTGATTTCCTTTGGAATCATCTCATGCCTTACTTGCTGATTTTGTTGGCTGTCTTCATTCATATTGATTTTCTTCTTGTGTTTCAAAATGTAGACTCTTCATATCATTTATCATTTTTAGTGGGAGATGCGGGATTTGTATTTTGTTTTCTTTCCCATCCTCTCTCTACATTACTTTTTGTATAGTGGAGAGTTTCTCAATTGTCTGTAATTATCTTTGGGACCCTTGAGTTCACAAGCAAAGCTTATGATTATGTTTCATGGTTACTGTCCCCTGGTGATATTGGTAATATTGCGGATTCAGTCTTCAGGGTGGTACTTGGCTCAGTTTATGAACTCAAAGGTGAATCCATCTTCCCACTAGCCATTCTAACCCTTCCTCTCAAGGAGCAGCTTCCCAGGCAGAAGTGGCTAGTATGTTTTGCAGTCTTATTTTACAAGAGAAATATCAGAAGTTACCCTGTACCTAAGTTGTAGGCAATGAGTGTCTCTGATTTTCAATCCCCATGTCCTGTTAGAATGTTAATATTCACTATCCCAAAAAGGTCAAAACCACAGATGCTTCTGCCAGCATCTCCAAAAAGTTTCTCAAAGAACCTAAAAATAGAACTATTGTACGATACAGTGATTCCATTGCTAGGTATATAGGCAAAATAAAGGAAATTAGTGTATCAAAGAGATATCTGAACTCTCATGTTTATTGCAGCACTATTCATAGTAGCCAAGATTTGGAACCAACCTAAGTGTTCACCAACAAATGAAAGCATAAAGAAAATGTGGTGCATATGAAATGTTACACAATGGAATATTATTCCGTTATAAACAATGAAATGCCATTTTCGACAACATGGTCAGAACTGGAGGACACTATGTGAAGTGAAATAAACCGGGCACAGACAGACAGATTCTGCATGTTCTCACTCATATGTGGGAGCTAAAAGTTAAATCAGTCAATCTCATGGAGATCGAGAGCAGAATGCTGATTAACAGAGGCTGGAAAGGGTAGCAAGTAGGGAGAGATAAAGTGAAGATGGTAAATGTGTGCAAAAATATGATTAGATAGAATAAGACATTTGATAGCAAAACAAGATGACAATAGTAAATAATAATTTGTTATATATTTTAAGATAACTGAAAGAGTGGAATTGGAATATTCCTAACACAAAGAAATGATAAACACTTGTAGGCAATGGATACCCCAATTACCCTAATTAGACTGTTACACACTGTATACCTGTATCAAACATTACACGTATCCCCAAAATGTATACACCTATTATGTACCCATAATAATTAAAAATTAAAAGAGACATAGCAATAGTTAGATAAGAAAGGAGAAAGGAGTCTATGCAGTTATACCTACTTAAAGTATAATGGCCATTAGAGTGGCTATTAGCCATTTTCATCTAAAAGATGAAAGATAACAAATGTTGGCAAGGATGTGGAGAAAAAGGAATCTTTGCACACCGTTCATGGGAACCTAAGTTAGTAGAGCCATTATGGAAAACAGTATGGATGTTCCTCAAAATATTAAATATACAACTACCGTATGATCCAACAATCTCATTACTGTGTATATATCCAAAGGATTTAAAATCAGTATGTCAAAGAGATATCTGAACTCCAATATTCATTGCAACATTAATGGCAATATCCAAGAAATGGAATCCACCTAATAGTCTATCAACAGAAGACTGAATAAAAAAATATGGTATGTACACATTCAGCCATAAAAAGGAAGGAAATCCTGTCATTTTCATCAACATGGATGAACCTGGAAAAATATCATCATGATCTCACTTACATGTGGAATCTAAAATAATGGAATTCATAAGAAATAGAGTGGTGGTTACCAGCGACTGGGTTGGGGGGCTAGGGGGATGGTTACGGAGATTTTGGTCAAAGAATACAAAATTCCAGTTAGGTAAGAGACATCAGTTTAAAAGATTTATTGTACCACATGGTAAACAAACTAATTTAATATTATAGCTACTTGGACAATGTGACAACATTCAATTTTAGTCAGGTCACATATTTATCTTTATTTTCCTATTTCTAAAATTAGATATAATCATTTTTCTAAACTATTCCCATCCTATAATCACCAATTTAAATATACTCAATTGGCTGGGCGCCATGGCTCACCCCTGTAATCCTAGCACTTTGGGAGGCCGAGGCGGGCAGATGGCCTGAGCTCAGGAGTTTGAGAACAGCCTGGGCAACACAGTGAAACCTATCTCTACTAAAATACAAAAAATTAGCCTGGGCGATAGAGTGAGACTCTGTCTCAAAATAAATAAACAAACAAATAAATAAATAAATAAATGCCTTTAAAATATAGACTTACATTAATCACTTTTTCAGACAACAATTCTGCTACTTGTTAATAATGGGCTTTTTACCATTTTTTAGTATTTTTTGATAAAACTTGTATGGTTTATTTTTATTAACGTTGTCCGTTTTTTCCACTGTTCCCTCATATACTTGGAAGCGATTGTCTTGATTAGTTAAGTACATATAGTCACTGCTGATTTAGAAGTTATTAAATTAAGACTTTATATGCTTCACACTTTGATCAAAACATTTAAGCATACTTCACTAACTTCTCAAAGCAACATTATGACAGAGTCTGAGCATGCCCCTTCCCACAGCACATAAATCAAGTGCAGTGCCCTCAAACACTTATCTGTCTACCCACCCATAGCAATGATAGAAAGCAACACCCAGATAACTTGGTTAAAACACAATTTATTTCTAAAGTTACAAAAATATTGAAGTGGAAATGGATACACCTTTGAAATCTATGATGACTGCATGGGTATGTGTATTTATGAGATATATGAATACATATTTTTTCAGTGACACTTGAAAGAAACAAATATGGAAAGTTAAACCAAGTAGTCCTGCCCAAGTTAGACAACTGTATAAGAATGGCAAGCAACAGGCATTTGAAAAGTTACCATGTAAGAAAAATATTTTCAGTGTATCTTTCATAATGTTAATTAGTTGATACCACTTTATACAATATACATTTTAATAATTAGCATCCCCCATATTTTGAGGCAGCATAAAATGAGTGAAGTGTCTTAGATATATGTGAATAATTTTGACTGTAATCTTACAACCTTTATTTCCTTTATGAACTCATGCTTAATCTTGAAGGACATGTTTGTTCTTCATTCTTTATTGTTTTATATTTGCATTATTATGAAAATTAAGTGAAAAAACCTTCAGATAATAAAATATATTCTGTACAGTACACCTAAAGATGTAATATTAAACATAATCTCTGCTATTACTATCAAAATGAATATTGGAATAATAGGCTACTTTAAGAGGTACATAGAGAAAATTTTCTAATAGGCTTACTACAAAATGATGGTTAATTATACTGACCTCATAAGGTTTCTGTGTGGGATGACTAATAAACTATTGAAAATTCAATTCAATTCAAATTCAGATTTAAAGTTCTTCAATTGTATATTATAATCAGGAATATTGTCAAAAACTATCAAAAATGAATATGTTTTCTTGATGAAATTAAATCTAGCAGTGAGAAAAAACACATCGTCTAACTACACATTATTTCCCTTTTCAAATACTGACCCTGCTCACTTGATAATGAAGGCTCAGACCACATTCCATCTAAAAGGCTCTGGCATAAATAGATTGAATGTCAGAGTCTGAATCAACAAAAACAATTGCAACAATTATTGTTATTTTACCATCATCATTACAGTTGAAACAATTTGAGGAATTAAGCACTAAGAATACCAGACATTAAAAATACCAGAAAGTTCTATGACTGAAAATGTTCATTGGCCTTCAAAAAACGTAATTAGCATGTCTCATTCCAAACTCAAGAGCGTTGTCAAGCATTCTATTCTATCTGTTAAACTGTAGGAGTAAGAAAGAAAAGATCATTAATCAAATTGATATCATGAATATGTATGTATAAACAAGCGTGTGTGCAAGGAAATTCCAAATCGATATGCAGTAAAATTTAGATGATAAATGTGTAGGAAATTCTAACATATTATTGCAAATTTTAGACCTTAAAAAATGCGGCTGGGCGCGGTGGCTCACGCCTGTAATCCGAGCACTTTGGGAGGCCGAGGCAGGCGGATCACGAGGTCAGGAGATCGAGACCATCCTGGCTAACATGGTGAAATCCCGTCTCTACTAAAAATACAAAAAATTAGCTGAGTGTGCTGGCGGGTGCCTGTAGTCCCAGCTACTCCGGAGGCTGAGGCAGGAGAATGGCGTGAACCCGGGAGGCGGAGCTTGCAGTGAGCCGAGATGCTGTCACTGCACTCCCGCCTGGGGACAGAGCAAGCCTCCGTCTCAAAAACAAACAAATACCTCCAAAAAAACCGCAATGAATGACCTTTAAAAAGAAACTATACATATGGCTTTTAGAAGATATAAATCGAACATTAAATTTTAGTAATATTGTTACCTGTGAAACAAATTATAGGTGTTAGATGATTGACCAAAGATTAGGTGGAAAATTCATGTAGTCTGTTAAAAAATATTATAATGCCTTAAATTTCTGACATCTCCATTTTCTTCAAATTTTTTTATTTTGGGTAATCATCATCCTGAAGTTAAAATGTTTTTGTGTCAATTATTTAAAAACATCTGGATCTCATTAAAACTTTTTTTTAAGACTTTCTGTCATCTGTCACAGGCTAAAGCAACTATTATGTCCCTTTGTCAACTATATCCAGGCACACAATTAATGAAATAGAAGAAGTTAGTCATTCACCAGCTCTAGAATGCTTTGCCTGCCCTGCTCTCGTGCAAAACTCCACCACCTGTGACACTCTGTTTTATTTTTTGTTTCTTTGCTTTTTACACTACCCATTTGAATATAGCTTTGGTTTGGGAAGCCTGCTTTATTTGGGAAAGCTAAACTAACATCACAGCTGTAGTAAAATATCCTCTAACACTTTTAGCATCATTCCCCATATTAACTCCACAATGGCTATTCCCCATTGCCAACAACTTTCAAAGAATAGATTTTACATTTAGTACTCAAAATGGTAACTATCATCTATAGTGATAGGTGTAAAACTCTCTTTAGTCTGTTTTGAAGTTAGAGAGAAAGTATGTTTAAAGAGATGTGCGCATAAACAGCGGTGGGTGCATGTATGTGTGTGTGTTGGGAAGGGGAAGGGTGTTACAGAATTCTGCAGGAGAGAATGCTTCAGTGCTAAAGCCATTACCACCACCCAACAACCCAGCACTTCTGCATGCATAAATCATGACTTGCAGTTGAAAGGTGATGACAGAGCAGTCTTTGATGCTTGGTTCTCAAATTTGGGAATGTTCACTGGGAAAATATGTTCTCTCTGCCAAGGTCAAAAAGCATTCCCCTACTCTGGAAGCATAGGAGTGCTGTGGCAGGTAATATAGCAACATAGACATGCAGCAATAGCAGCTGTGGCAGCAGAAGTAAGGCAGCCACAGCAGAAGCAGCAAGCAAACCCAGAGGAGCCTCAAAGGAGGCTCAGAGTCTGAGGTGAAAAAACACAGCAGTCAGACAACAGTCTTCAAGAGGAACCATGGTGTTTGCCATTGGTCAAACTGCTGTCTCTCTGCTAGCAGGAAACAAAACTTTTAAGCCACCAGAATCCATTGCTGAGACAGTGAGAAGTGAGGGAATTTGGTGAATACCAACACTGAAGAAGGGGGTGATTCTCAGCCATGACTGACCATCAGAATCTTGTTCAAAATAAAGTTCCAGGCTGTAGAGAGTCAGCTTCATTACATCTAAGGAAAGTAGGAGCAAACCATAAAGAAACTTGAAGGCCAAAGTAACTTGGGTTTTACTCTGAAAGCAAGAAGAAACATTTTAAGAGCTTGAAGCAAGAAAGAAACACAGCATAACTTATCTCTGGAAAATGACATTCTTGTTATTTCGTGGAGAAGAATTTGTGATAGAAACAGCGAACAATATAAAGGCTATTGCTGAAGTCCAGGAGAGAGATGATCACAACTGGGACTGGGGTAATGTCAGCAACATGAAAATTAGTTGATGGATTTCAAAAATATTTAAATAGAAAACATCTGTTTTTTTTAAAAAATTGAACTGTAAAGATTAGGAAAAGAAACAATCAGGGAAAGCTTCTAGGTATGAAGGAATTCATGCTACATGTAAATATAGCGAAGAGCACAAATGATATTTTTTGCTATTGAAATTATGAGTGAAGCAGTCAAGCTCCAGTGTCATAGCTTTACTGGTCATCTTGGCCCTGACAACAGTAGGGGACTCTCTCAAATTCTGACAGCTGACTTTATTTTCAGATATACAGATCAGCCACTTATGGAGTATAATTTGGGAGATACCATGTGATTATCCCACTAACTACCATAACATCATAGAAAATGTTCATCACAGAGAAAACATTTATTCACCCAAAATTTATTGAGCACCAAATATACACAGTCACGCATCACAAAACCAACCTTTCAGTCAGGAAGGGACCACACATACAATGGTAGTCCCATAAGGTTATAGTGGAGCTGGAATTTTCTATTTCCTAGTGATGTTATAGCCTGGTTAACATCGTAGCACAACACATTACCTTTTCTATATTTAGACAGATTTAGATACACAATACTTACTACTGTGTTACAATTGCCCACAAGTGTTCTGTAGAGTAACATGCTATACAGGTTTGTAACCTAGGAGCAATAGGCTACATGAAATACCCTTAGTTTATAGTAGGCTATACCATCCAGGTTTATGTAACTGTACTCTATGATGTTTGCACAATGACAAAATCACCTAATGACATATGTTTCAGAAAATTTCCCCATTATTAAGTGACACATGACTGTATCTGGGAAAAAATGTGATCTTTAGAAGTATACAATATCATTTTAGGATAGGGAGAGTGATAGAAAACTTATATGATCTCCTCCTTTACTGCAGTATCTCCCAAATCGTTTTCTGTAATATTTGATAATGTTATTTATATGTAAGCTATTAACGTAAGTTTATGATGGGACTTTCTAGTGTTTTTCTATGTTAATATGCATGGGGATCTTGAAGGTGTGTGTAACATTTTCCAAATTTCCTTAGAAATTATTGCTTTTGAGATGCATATTATTATTTGATGCCAGAAAGAACAGGCACTTTAAAGAGGTAAGAAAGGTGAAGGGGAGATGGCCACTTGCTTTCTGCTGAGGCATGTTCCGGCCTCTGTCAGTTTCTTTTATTTCTACTTAAGGACAGTCTTGCCTCCATGAGCTAAAAACAGAATCTCGTATCTCTCTTTGGTTCCCACTTTTATACCCTTTCAGTTGTGTCTCCCATAGAAATGGTAAGATGAGACAGCCAGGGTTGTAGTCCGACCTGGGAGATACTCTAAGACTGAGAAGATCTGGCATGAAAAGCTCTTGGTTTTAGAGCAAATGATCTGGCTTCTTGTGCTGGTCTTCATGCTAATTTGGTTGTGTTTTGTAAACTAAATTGACTTTTCCCATCAGAGGACAGGATCAGTAGATCTGAGGTCAAAACAGTCATTTACTTGCCTGAATTTAGGTCTGCCTTTAGCAAGACCAGGGAGTACTTCATTTGATCCTGTCTAGCCAATGTAGGCTTGGAGGAGGTGTTTTGTTTCTTGGCCTAATAATAGTGTTTATTTACTAGGCTTCCAAACTCATACATACATTTTCTTCAGGTGGCTCATAAGGCAATAGAAAGACATTAAAGGTGCAATATATTATCTTCTGGAAATTACAAAGAGAGTAGATTTTAAGTGGTCTTAACACAAATAAAAGTGAGGTGATGTACATTAATTAGCTTTATTGAGTCATACCACAATGAATAAATATTTCAAAACATTATGCTGTTCATAGTAATTGTTTTTTGAGACTGGACCTTGCTATGTTGATCAAATTGGTCTCAAACTCCTGGTCTCAAGCAATCCTCCTGCCTCGGCTTCCCAAAGTGCTGGGATTATAGACATGAGCTACCATGCCCAGCCTATACAATTTTTGTTTTCCAATTTTTTTTTAAAGAATAGTTTATTGGTGTTGCACGTCATCTACGTTCCCCATCTCAACACATTTTCACATAGATTCCTAGAAAGAAGTTATTGATAAACTGTTCTCCTGCTGCTTTTTCTCATTATAAGCACTATCCTCGAAGTCAATGAATTTCAAAATGTTAGACAACTCCTTCTCCATCCCCCAGCTACTAATTCAGTATCATCTCCTTTTAAAAGTTTTCCACATTTTGTTAGTTTGGGAATGTTGCCCCTTCTATGAATAATCTGTCCTGTTTGTTAATAGTCTATACATCTTCACTAGACAGTGTATGTACTTATTGAGGGTAAGAACTTAGATGTTTATCTTAGTGTTCCCAAAACTAGCATAGTAGTAAATGTATGTTGACCAAAAAAATTTGAAATCTGTTGACTTTAAGAATAGTGCTTATAATGAGAAAGAGAAGAATAGTTGATCAAGAACTTATTTCTAGGAATCTATGAGCAAATGAGTGAATGAATAAGTTGGCATGAGAATGAAGTCAGATAAGTCTTCATAATCATTTTCTGATCCATTCTTAATGAAATTACTCTTTTATCTCAACTATAGCCATAACCTTCTATAGTGAACATCTTGTTCTTAGTCTTTCCCATTCCAGTCTACATCCTCTGCTGTCTTTTTACACTGTATCATCTGCCAGATCACTTTATCCTTCTGTTTGAAAGCTCCCAGTTGCTCCCAACTATATAACTAATGATAAGAGTTACACAGAAACACATACACTCTCAACTTCTCTCTTGTATTAATTTTAAAGACTGCTTGGAATGGGATGAACTGCTACTTCTCTCTCATGGTGTCTCTGACTCCCCATTGCTCTACTGTGTTCTCTCAATTCTTTCTCTGCCAGCCAGATTCCTGAGCTTATTTTTATTTTCTGCCCATGGCCACCAAGGCCTCTTCAGATTCTTCTCTATACCATGACAGTCGAGCTGCAACCTCTGCTGCTCACTGGCCTACTCTCTGTGCATTCTTTAATTCACCCTCATAAGAGGGAATCCCCCTGGCTCAACTTGAATATTTGCACAAAGCTCCAAATTACTATTCTTTGTCCACCTCCTTACCTCTTTCTCAAAGCATGAAACAGAGGCAGAGTTTAATAATTCAGAAATATTACCTGTAAGGTCCACCCCTCTAGCAGAGCTGCAGGCAGAGCAATTTATCTGAGAATGGGCTGTAGAATGAAAGGTACTGGTGCTGAAGTCAGTCTATATGGCTAGCTGTTGGAGCTGTGTGTTCTTGAGCAAGTTTCTTAATATTTTGTTACCTTAATTTCTTCATTTGTAAACTGAGAATACTAACAGGGCCAAACTCAAAGAGTTGTTGTGAGTATTAAGTGACTGGACATATATATACACATACACATATATATGGATGTGTGTGTATATATACACACACACATACATATACACATGTATGTATACACACATATACACATGTGTGTATATCTATCATTTGTTTATCATCTATATATATCATAGAATAACACCTAGCTCATAATAAGCACTGAAAAGTGTTAAAGTGTTAATTGTTATTACCTACTTCCATCAGGGTCCGGGTCAAATGAAATCTCCAATCCAAAGTCACCTACAGACCCCACTAACCACTGTTCCCTGAGCAATTAAAGCATAGCTATTATTTATTTCCCACTGGGATTGTCCTCCCTCTATTTTACTGCAGAATCCAGGCTTTTCTCTCATTCATATTCTTATTTGCTTCTTCTACCTGGGGATAATATCCTTAACTCTATTTAATGAACATTCCCAGTTTTGAATTATACATTTTTATCAAATACGGTATTTTCTCTCAATATTCTCAGGAGATGTGTTAATATCAAAGAATGTGGTTAAATTGTGCAATCTTTTTTTTCCTACCTTAGAAACTGCTGATTTGCAAATGGAAATTTGACATTTCATCCAGTCATTGAGCTCTCTCTGTTAAGAGAATAAATCCACTCCCTTATTTATTAGACAAAAATAGAGTTAATGTCTACAACTAATAATGGCACATTCTGATATTCCAGCTCATCAGGTTCCTATTACAAATAATTATTTTATTACAGACTTGCAGCTGTTTAAACTAAACAAATAATTGGAACAAAATGCCTAATTTACTAGTTAAAAGGATTGATTATTTGAATTTGAACATAGTCAAACATGAGTATTAGCTTGAATATAGTTGATCTGCAAATGCTCACTAAACCTTCATGTAATAGTAGTGAAGTCTCTTTTGTCTCAGGAAACATTTGTTTATCACAAATGGTTAGTTTTCAATGTCATTAATATTTAGAACAGTGGACATGAAATAGTTATATGATGAGGATATTATAAATTTTGTAAAAGGTGAGATGTACTAAAGAATAGAAAGACCTTTTAATTCCTTTTATGCCTAGTTGTCAATCAAAACGTTGATTCTAACTATTCTCATTTTTAGAGAACAAATATGTTTTTGGTACAGATTGAAATAATATTGCCCCTTCCTTTGGATAACCATATATGGCAAAGGTGTTTCATTGTTCAGAGACTCACCATGCTTTTATCTCTCACAGATATAAAATCCCGATTAATCTCCATATTCAGATCAAGACCCCAATGATTAACTTAAAACTAATTTCTTTATGACAGGAAGAAGAATGAATAGGAATCTTGAGAGACAGAATAGTAGCAGCCAAGATAAGAGAAAACTGTCATCTGGCATGGGATGTTAGTTGCCCTAAATGTGAAAATGTTATAGCAATTAATCAAATCAATGTTTTTTGATATTAAATGCAAAAAGTAAACCAAGTCTGACTTTAGTTAACCTACACATAAAAGTAGGAATATCACAGGGAAACGAGAGAACCAGTAGGAGGACTGGAATACAAAGCGGTGTTCAGAGCCAAACACAGATTGCATAGCACTTGGCCATTGTCACAGTTACCACCACTGGGACTGCAAATATTTGAACTTTGCCAACACAGCTGGACACTCATTGCCTGCCATCAGACTCTCCTCTCTGCCACCACCATAAAATAAAATCCCTACTGGCCCTTCTCCAAATTATCCTCAGTTGAAACATGTTCACTGCAGATTTCTACATTTCAAAGCTTTTGTTTCACCTGTTGAAAGTTAAATACAATTTTAATACACCAAATGAATTATAAATCATTCTTATGGATTATTGTGAATTTTTAAATAAATATTACACTTACAAATACTGTTCAGTGTGAATGTGTGTGTGTTTGCTTTTTTGGTTCTTTAAGGAATTTCCCAACTCTAGCCTAAAGATGATCTGGGAGAAAAGCAATAATATGTACTTGGAGTGTATGTTTCAGTGGAGAACCCAATCAAGATAATTCAATAAAGAAAGCAGTCAATAACTATGTAAGTAAAAACTTTAAAATCTTAATAATGGTCAGTGGAACTGGGAAAAAGATGGCTCTTTGAATATGTGAATTGTCTTTAAATGTGTAAGTACATATATAATTACATGTAAATATAAAAATAGGTCATATATAAAGAGCAACTGATAGATATAAGACTAAAAAGGAAAACAAGTTTTATTTCAGAGCAGTGATTTTGGAGTAATAAGTTATTCATATTAATAAAACATGTATTCTGTGTTTTTTTTTTTCAGTAATGATGAACAATTTGGGCTAATATTTTTCTGTGTTTGTCAGTAATGTGAATGACTACTTTGCTTAATTGGGTAACAGTTTTGAATACTGGAAAAATATCCCCTCCATTTTAAATATTCTATTTACATTGTAAAATCTACAGAACTTACAAATTTTTAAGTTTAGACTGCATTATTAACATTTAACCCTATATCTATCTATCTATCTATATATGGAAATATCTTGATGAACTTACAAACAATATATATATAAACTATATATGTACGGTTAACACATGCATTTTTACCTCATCTTTCACCAAATAAATTTAAAGAAAATAAATAAACATGGTGATAGTATACAGATATTATTTTATACATTTATATATGAATGCAAAATATTGTTTTTTAATAACTAGGTGACTTACCACTTTATTAAAATTATTTTATTAAGTAGTGAAAAAGGAAAACAAGTGACTAAAATATATTATTGTGAATTATTTCTGGTCAAACCCTCTTTGAGAATCTAATGGACATATAGATGTATACGCATTTTAAATTAAATATGTGGGACATTCAAGAATTTTAAAAACTCACATACATGCACATATGGTCAATTTCTATATGATGCAAACATTCATATATTTTCCTTAAAGGCAAAGACATGCTAAGTTTCTTTTTTATATCTGAAATAAATTTGCCCTTCACATAAATGAAAAACACAATGTATATAACTAATTCAATTCAAAACTTTCTATCTTTTCCCAGAAAATTAAACCAAAGTATCTAATCAGTCCAATGTGTTTAAATGTAGGAAACCTGATTTAATTACTTGCTTTCTTTCTTTTTCAAAGTGGGGCCTGGTGCAAGATGTGGCTCACTAAAAGTTGTGATATACCCTGCCAATAAAATCCAGCAGATTGCACATTAGAAACAGGTAATTAAGTTAATATATAAGATACATAAATTTACAAGTTCTATTTTGACCTTCTAAGCAATAAGACACCAAAGATAAGACAAACATTTGAAACCAAATGATATTTTTGTAGTATACACATCTTATTTTAAAATGTTTAAGAAGCTTAAATTTTTGTATTCCTATCACCATTAAATGATAACTCACAAAGGAAAATTTCCTCTTACACTGTGAATAGATGCATTCACAATGAAGCAATGATAACCTTAATAGCATTGCCCAAAAATGCAAAATCATGCCTAAACTTGACAAGTTAGCATACAAGAGTAATAGAAATATGTTTCCTATTTCCTAGACCATAATTTAAAACAGTGACAAAAAGGTAGAAAGCTACTGTAATGTACAAATGTGTGGATTTTTAAACACCAATATTTAAACATCCTTCCAATTCAGGAAGACCCCTCCATCCATCAATCTAGAAAGATTTTGTAGTCAATCTAGAAAGATTTTCTGAAATAGATGAAATAATGTTAAACACTATTTAAGGAAGGAGAAAGAGACTGAGAAAGAGAGAAAGATAAAGATGCAAGGACTTTGGTAGTGTTTAAAGGAAAATAACCCCAGGTATATGACATTGTTTTGGTATGGGAAAAATTCAAAATGAGAGTAGAGAAAAAGTGACAATAGGTTCCTGGAAATAGGTTCAGAAAATTGTTTGGAAATAGAAGGCCAGGGGAAGAAATACATATCATTTGGTAGTAGGACTTTGATCTTAAAATAAGAAGCTGGAACTGAATGTATAGTGAAATGGGAAGCTAGAGATAAACTTCCAGGTCTTAAGGGTTGGTGTAAAATGTTAACAATATCTCACGCTAGAATACTTTTGACAGTAGAAATGAGGGTATATTGAAGGGGCATGGATAAAAAGAACAGTATAGAAAAACTATTGTGAAGTGATAGTTACAGAAATAGTTCTAGAGTAAATGACATCTAAGACAGTGCTGGGGGTGACAGGGGAAGAGAATCTAGGGGGAACTATAAAAAAAGCAACAAGATTTTACCACCAAATGAATGTGCCAATCAAAGTGAGATGCATTGAAAATCATTTTCTGTCCTTGCTTGAGTTGTCAGCAAAATAACACTTTTTCATCTAGTTAGTGGGATGTTCTACAAGTAAGAAAAAGTTTGGAAAAATCATGAGAGGAATCTGTCTTCATCATATGTAGCTGAAGTTAACATCAGGCCACCCCATCACATTTGAAAGAGAGATGCTATGCAAAACTGGACACAAAATGTGACTATGAAATGGAAGGGATGAGATAAACTTTATCACTACATCAGCAGTCTTGAATTTTATGGATGTGATTTTTATCACTCAGATTCAGGATATATCCCTCCTCTTGCTGCTGCATTAGATGTAGTCTTCTCACAAAAAAAGTTAGGGAAAAATCTCAAAGTTAAAATCAGAAGAATAAGATTCATAAGTATTACTAAAGCCCATTGGATTGATCGAAAAGCAAAAGAGAGAAAGAAATTTCTTCCTTTTATTTGTAGTGATATAATTCTGTCAAGTGCCAATGTTTTATTTTTAAACCATTAAATTTAGTACGTAAAATATCTGAAGAAAGTTCACTGGACCTCTTGACTGAATATTTTATCTTGACATTTTTGTATACAAAGGTAGCCATGGATAGTATTCCCAGAAGCATCTACTGGTCTGGTGATCAAAATTTCAAAAAGATTTAACAAATAGAGACATAATTGGATTTTGTAACACTGAGAAGCCCTCACTCTCACTTAAAATAGACAAGCAGATAAGGTTGGGCAACATCTTCAAAGTTTAAAGTGAGTATTTAAAAGAAAATGTATAGCTTTTCATTTGTATTTTTGTGTATAATTGGACAGGAAATTTTCATTTAGGAGTGTACAGAAGAAAATAAATATCTAGAAAAATGCCAGGAATCTATGAAAGGACCTAAAAAAGAAGTATTTTATAGTGGTGTGTCAGAGAAACTCTTTTCTAAAATATTGAAATAAGCGTGACCTGAAGAATGAATAGGATCTTGCTAAGTAAACAATGAGAGGGAAAAAACTACTCTGGATAAACAGAACTATATGTATAACAACTTAAAGAAAAGAAAAAAAAAAAAAACCTAGAGGCTACCCGAGAAGTTAGAATCTTAATGTATGCAAATTTTAGAAAATATTTAGGAGGTCAAAGTATTGTGGGATGGAATGTAGACTGTGACAAAACAATCTGACTGTATTACAAATATATGAAAGAATCTCACCGAAAGGGGTCGAGGAAAAAGTGCTGAACTGAAAAACTTTGCATGTAACTGGAATCTGTATAGCTAAAGGCAAAATAAATTGTATATATGGATAATATGTTAGCTGAAAGATTTGATCTTCATGGGGGTATGTGTTAAACAATGACAGAACTATAGATATACACTAAAATTGAACAATTAGTAAATAAATGGTAGATGAAAGAAACCAGGTTTTTCACTTTTAGAGTCGAAGATTACAAGTAAGCAAAGAGAAGAGGGTAGAATGATTTATGTGGTAATGGACTGGAGTGAAGACATTACTACAAACTTATTAATATGTTTAGCTTAATACACAGATGGTTTATATATATATATTTATAGCTAGATGTATACACACATGTATTCCTTGTTTCTATCAGGTGAGAAAGCCTGGAGGCAACAACACTCTAGTAACAATGAGCACCCCTCGTGCCTAGAGTTTGGTTTCTAATACCATTCTCCAATAAAAGCAAAAGCAGATGAGTAGGTTGCAAAAATTTTTTCCCATTCTGTAGGTTGCCTGTTCACGGTGATGGTAGTTTCTTTAGCTGTGCAAAAGCTCTTTAGTTTAATTAGATCCCATGTGTCAATTTTTGCTTTTGCTGCCGTTGCTTTTGGTGTTTTAGACATGAAGTCCTTGCCCATGCCTATGTCCTGAATGGTACTACCTAGATTTTCTTCTAGGGTTTTTATGGTATTAGGTCTAACATTTAAGTCTCTAATCCATCTTGAATTAATTTTCGTATAAGGGGTAAGGAAAGGATCCAGTTTCAGCTTTCTACTTATGGCTAGCCAATTTCCCAGCACCATTTATTAAATAGGGAATCCTTTCCCCATTTCTTGTTTCTCTCAGGTTTGTCAAAGATCAGATGGCTGTAGATGTGTGGTATTATTTCTGAGGACTCTGTTCTGTTCCATTGGTCTATATCTCTGTTGTGGTACCAGTACCATGCTGTTTTGGTTACTGTAGCCTTGTAGTATAGTTTGAAGTCAGGTAGCGTGACGAATATCCAGAATCTACAAAGAACTCAAACAAATATACAAGAAAAAAACAAACAACCCCATCAAAAAGTGGGCAAAGGATATGAACAGACATTTCTCAAAAGAAGACATCCATACAGCCAACAGACACATGAAAAAATGCTCATCATCACTCGCCATCAGAGAAATGCAAATCAAAACTACAATGAGATACCATCTCACACCAGTTAGAATGGCAATCATTAAGAAGTCAGGAAACAACAGGTGTTGGAGAGGATGTGGAGAAATAGGAACACTTTTACACTGTTGGTGGGATTGTAAACTAGTTCAACCATTATGGAAAACAGTATGGCATTTCCTCAAGGATCTAGAACTAGATGTACCATATGACCCAGCCATCCCACTACTGGGTATATACCCAAAGGATTATAAATTACTCTACTACAAAGACACATGCACACGTATGTTTATTGCGGCACTATTCACAATAGCAAAGACTTGGAATCAACCCAAATGTCCATCTGTGACAGACTGGATTAAGAAAATGTGGCACATATACACCATGGAATATTATGCAGCCATAAAAAAGGATGAGTTTGCATCCTTTGTAGGGACATGGATGCAGCTGGAAACCATCATTCTTAGCAAACTATCACAAGAAGAGAAAACCAAACACCGCATGTTCTCACTCATAGGTGGGAACTGAACAATGAGATCACTTGGACTCGGGAAGGGGAACATCACACACTGGGGCCTATCATGGGGAGGGGGGAGGAGGGAGGGATTGCATGGGGGAGTTATACATGATATAAACGTCATGCACATGTACCCTAGAACTTAAAGTATAATTAAAAAAAAAAAAAAAAAAAAAAAAAAAAGCAAAAGCAACCAGGCTCTTTGGAGAAATGGCTGATTCTACAACAGCGACAGAAAACTTAGAAATGAGCTTATAGTACCTCGTAGTGCCAGAAAGTAAAGAAGTGCTCAAAATTGTACAAAGAAAAAATGTAAACACAATGATGGGATTATGCCAAAGGAATACAAGAGCCGACTGAAAGAGCTGCCAATGGCTAAAGCAATTTGAGCAAGAAAATAAATGAAGTAGTATTGGATTATAATCCATAGTAGTAAATAAACACCTGAGTCCCTACTGATACAAACAAATGATTGAATAATTTTTTATTTGGGGTGAATAGAAATCTCCCATACAGAAGAATTCCAAGTAATTTATGTAGAAACTCTGCCCTCAAGAAAATAAAGTGTAATTTTCACTTAGGTATGGGCTGTGTATAGTGACTTCTTTCCAAAATGAACAGAATGGAAAGAGAGAAAGAAGAGCTTAACAACAGACAAACTTGACAAACACTACCTCAACCAGGTGATCAAGGTAAGTCACATTGATAGTATGTACCTTGGCTACACTATGACAAAAATGGTATTTTACCTGTGTGATCTTCATCCCCAAAATCCACAAGCCTCAATCTAATCATAAGGAAAACATCAGAGAAATCCAAATGGAAAGACATTCTACAAAATACCTGACTTGTACTCTTCAAAACTGTCAAAGTCATCAAAAACAAGGAAAGTATAAGAAATTGTCACAGTCGGCTGGGTACAGTGGCTCACGCCTGTAATCCCAGCACTTTGGGAGGCCAAGGCAGCAGATCACCTGAGGTCAGGAGTTTGAGACCAACTTGGCCAACATAGTAAAACCCCACCTCTACTAAAAATATTTTTAAAATTATCTGGGCGTGGTAACAGGTGCTCGTAATCCCAGCTACTTGGGAGGCTGAGGCAGGAGAATTGCTGGAACCTGGGAGGTGGAGGTTGCAGTGAGCTGAAATTGTGCCACTGCACTCCACTCCAGTCTGGGCAACAGAGCAAGACTGCATCTCAAAAAAAGAAAAAAAGGGAAAAAGAGAAGACATTATCACAGTTAAGCAGCACCTAAGGAGACAAAAAGACATGTCAACTAAATATATTGTGGTATCCTGGATATGATTGTGAAAAAGAAAAAGGACATTAGGTTTGAAACTAAGGGAATCTGAATAAAGAGTATTGACTTTAGTCAGTAACAATATATCAATATCATTTCATCAATTGCAACAATAAGATGCTAATATAAACTTTTAACAAGTGGGGAAACAGTGTGGGCACATGAGATATTCTACACTATGGACTAACAGCACAACTTTTCTATATACCAAAATTTTTTTCTAAAATATAAAGCTTATTTGAAAAAATACATAAAAGAAAAAATTATACTCAAAGTATAAAATTGTACTCTCAAAAATTGGGGAAAAAATATGTACTTTGGAAAAGATATTGCAATTGTATACATGGCATTGAGACTGCTGTGTGAGACTTAAATACAGCCTAAAGCAAGCTAACTCCTTTTGCTGCAAATTCTTTATCCTCCAAATATTTTAGATATGATCCTCTTGAAGAGATGTGTCAGCAATTTCACCTTCTTAAATAGGTTAATCTCAAGCACAATGAATTTCTTTACAGTTTTCCTCTGCTGCTAGTTCCCCTTGCCTTTTTAAGGAAGATTTTGTTATTGCTTTCACCTGTGCAATTAATTGTCAAAACAATATGTTTCTCTATTACAGATTCCAAATAATTAATCAGAGAAATATTCCCATTTCACTAAGAAAATACCACACACAATTTATTTGCTTTGTTTCATTACTAGTATGAAGTATTTTCACTTAAAACCAAAATAATTTGTTTCTTGCTCTTAAAAAATAATGCTACAGGCCTCATCTGCCTTAACAGATACCTATGAATGATAGATTCTCTTATTCATGAACAGATAGAAAAACAAATTTGTTTTGAGCTCTTGGTTTTAAAAGTATGCCCATCATGAAGGCCAAAAGATGGGGCAAAGAATAAAAAGCTGTCCTTACGACTAAATCCTGCTATGTATTTTTATATACATAATTAAAAACCAAATATAACTTTTGGCAGTGAGCACTTTGATAAAGGTAAGAATTCCTGAGTAATTGCTGATTATTTGAATTGCACCAATCTTATTTTTCTCTCCTTTTCACCATGTGAAGTTCTATACTAAAGAAAATAAGATGGTGAGTAAGTGAAACTTGGTGAAAACCAAGCCTCTAACATTTTGCTAAGAAAATGCAGATCAAAACATTTGGTAAACTTTGAAGTGGTATGCAAAAAGTAATGTATGATTGCATTTTTGTCCATCTGAAAATATGAGTTAGGAAGGTGTAAAACCAACAGAAGGGTAAAACTGCCAGGGACAGCAGTTTTTATAACACCAGAAATGAAACGGTCAGCTTTCATAACACCAGAAATGAAATAAAATGAAAGTCCTCAAAAAAAGGATCAGAACACTTTTCCATCTTGTAGTTTCCACTTCTGGACTTTAAAGGAAAGCCCATCTTTTTATTTTACAGTGACCTAGAAAGAATCAGCAAAGCCTTTGTAAATAACCCCTGCCTTAAACTTTTCATTCTAGTACCTGAATCCTGCAACACCTACCTCTATTTTTGACCCCCACCTCCATTGATAAGATATAATCAAGTTAGATTAAATTACATACTTACCATTTTTCATTGTTAGATGCTCCCGTGGAGGCTGTGGTTGGGGAAAGGTTTCATAGTGAAGTATTATTTGTCAATAAAGCATTATGGGAAGCTCCAGTTTTCTTTAAAAATAGACATAACTGCATAAAATACAGAAGTAGAAGAGAAATAGACAAAGTAAAATGACACTTAACATTATTTAAGGACAACTGAACATTTCATTTTAAATAAATCTCATTAAGAATTATTATTTTATTTTCAGTTTTCTTGTCCTCTCCCCAATCTTTTTTCAAAGACTAGTAATGACATTAGCAGTAAGAACAAAAATAACAGTAATACCTTACATTTATGTTAATAACTACTTAAAATTGTATAATGCTATTAGATTTATACAATTCTAATAATATAAAAAGCCCAAACTTATCATTCCAAATCTTTCATTTTTTAGGATTCTGTTGTATTCTGTGCTTGACCTATGTCGAATTGCTTACAATTCTAGGAATATGGAAGGACTTTTTGCCTCTAATCATTTCTGTGTAGTCTTTCTCTAGTTCCCTTTTTGTTAACTTTTATTTATCCTGCAAATCTTGGCTTTAAAACTCAACCCTTGTTGTTCCTCAGGTTTAGATTTGATGATCTTCTTTTGTGCTGGCCACAGAAATCCCATTATCAGTGTACAGATAGTATTGTGAAATTGCCTCTGTACTTATCTGTATTTATTATTATATAGAAAAACTTTGAGTGTAAGACATATACACACACACAAACACACACATATATGTAGTCTCCCATGTATACCTATTGCCTCATCACATGCCTGGCCTGCCTCACACATGGGAAGTGATCAACATATATATCTGAATCAATGGATGGATTGATGGAGGGATAAAATAAGCATTGTATGCTATTTTTTTTTCAGAGGACTCAATGGACCAGCTTAGACTTCATTGTTCAATTACACAAGTGTTTTTGAGTATCTATTATGTGTCAGAAATAGTTCTGAGCACTAGCCACATATCCATGAACACAGTGCTTATTCCCTGAGTTTACACCAAAATTTCTCAGTGTTGTCACTACTGATATTTGGGGCTGGATAATTATCTGTAATGTGCATTAAACATCTATCCTGTGCATGAAAGAACATTTAGCAGCATCCCTGGTTTCTACTCATTAGATGCCAATAGAACCTCAGTTATGACTACCAAACACGTTTCCAGGGTTTACCAAATATCCCCAAGGGTTCAAAAACATCCTTGGTTGAGAAGCATTGGGTTACAATGTATTGTGTGAAAGAGACGTTAAAGTTGTATTTATAGTAACTGTTGTGATGGAAGATGTAGAAGATAATGTAGGTATATAGAGGAAGACATACATGAATCATTACAGGGACATAAGAAAAGCAACTCATTAAAGTGACAGGGAACAAAGAAGACATTTCTCCTGTCCACAAAAATCACACAATCTAGTAGATATAGGAAGAAGATAAATAGACCATTACAATATAGTGTAATAAAAATACCCTTAGAAGTATGCAAGAATGAGACAAGCATAGAAATATCCTTAAGGAAGACTTCAGGACTCCAAAAAAAGTTACATGAATAAGGACGATGCATTACAAAATGGCACGGATTATATTTATTAGCATTAAGTATTTATGGAGTTTGGAAGTTCAAAAATGATGTGGAGGACATAACTTAGAAACATACAACTTGATTTCTGCTGTCAGAAAATATAAAACAAAGGTATGAAGGGCCCAATATTTAGAAAACTATTAGAAAATAATAAAGCTCTAATTCTTGTGATGTAGTATACAAAGTTAGTACCTCCATAAAGGAAGCAGTTTGTGTGGGCTGCAATAATAGCAGCTTCACAGAGAAGATAGGAATTGAGAGGAGTTTTAGAAAGAGAAAGAGGATGATAGGCCCATCAAGGCAAGAGGGAAGGAAGCACAAAAAGAAATCCTCCATGATAAGAATGAGAAGGAAGGTTGGAGCTGAGACTGCGACACTGGGGCAATAGTGGCAGTATAAAATATATAAGGACAGGCTTTGAAAGCAGAGAAGCAGTTGCAGTAGACACATTTAAATCAATGCTTTTTTTTTTTTTTAAATCAGTACACTATAGTTAAAAGTCTACTTGAATATAACTGCATAGTTAATATATAATATTAATGACAGAAGCAAAGAAACTGGAAGAAAGTTTCAGTAATCCAGGGTGAGATGGCATATCTAGTGACAATAGTTTGAACAAAAAAAAAAGGTTAAATCCAAATGTGTACAGTAAATATGTACATTTTTTGTATATTAGTTATACTTTAATAAAGCTTTTGAAAAAGAGTTGTAAATAATAGCACTCAGTATCCAATGAATTGTTCTCTCTCCTTTGTTTCTTTGTCTAAAAATTCTGTAAGGTTTAGCTTTAAAGGAAATAATGACTACAGGAAATAAAACAATTGGAAAAATGAGGTGATGAAGGTAGAGGAAGACTGAACTAAAATAAAGAATCTTTGTCTGAACCATGGATTCTCAAATCTAACTGCATTTTGGAAGTATGAGGAGATTCTTAAAGATAGTGATTCTCTCAGCCAAACCCAGAGAAGCTTATATATTGACCAACCAGAGGCCCACTGCTGGTGTGTTATAAAACTTCCTGATGACTCTAATGTGCATCCAGGGCTGAGAATTATTTATCTGGATTCACCTATGACTGTCTTCACCTGGAGTCCCTTGATACTCAACCTTTTGTGAGGTACGCAGCTTGTCAGTAGATATTCATAAATGGTGAGCACTGGCTCCACAACCTTTCCTCTTTTGAAATATGCACTAATTAATGATTTTCAAACCTCCTTTTTTTCTTACATAAAATTAATATAACCATAAACTTTACAGTGAATCAATTCATGAGACTGGCAAAATCTACCAAGTATTTCTTGCCACTGGTGATAGTTTTCACAATTTTAGATATGAAATATTTTGGAATAAAATTACAGTTTCTTCTAAGGAACCATGTTTGTCCTTTTCTTTCTGAATAAGAAAAATAAGAGTATAAGGAGAAAGAGGAAGAGCTATTCTTTTTTCATCTCACCCTGTTGATACATTTTCAATATTAAACAAGTATTTCTTGAAAGAAGGAAAAATAAATGATTTCATCAGGATGTATTCACATCTATCCTTGTCCCTCTGCCTCTTCAAACAGTGCAACATATTTTCCTGATGAGTAAAACGTTCAGTGATGGTATCATATGATTGGAAAACAATATGGGAACAAGATCTCAACCAAGGCTCTGAAATTCATGATGGGAAATGTGCAAAAAACATCCTACTCAGAAATGCAGTACCAAACATAGATGGCATTGTACTTAAATTAGAAATTCTCTCATGATACTTGGAATATACTTGTAATTATGCAAATTTACAAGGACATGTTTATTCACATTTTTCTGGAATGTTAAAAATTGGAATTCATTTTGAACCAGGCAGTGGTAGGAGTGATTAATACTCATTAACCAATACTCTCCTTTGCCTTAAAGTGACTGGGTTGTGTTCCAATTAAATGTTTTTAGTCAAATTCTCTTTTTATCTACTCGGAAAAAAAAAATTTTCAAAGACAAGAAAATGGTGGTTTTATAAAAATACAAATATGATTAGGTCATTGCTCTGCGTAAAACCATTCTGTGGCTTTGTATTGCTCTTGCTCTAAATTGCAATTATCTTAAACTAGCCTATGAGGCCCTTCTGACCTCTCTTATTTCATCTTACGCCACTTTCCCCTTTGCTTTCTGTATTTTAGCTATGCTGTTCTGTTTTCACTTTCTCAGATGCCAAAGTCCGCTCCAGCCTCAGAACTTGAGCCTGCCAGTACCTCTCCTGGATTTCCCCGCACCCTCAGTTAACTTATCCTGTTTAGGGAAGACTTAGCTGACCTGACAGATTATGGTAGGTACCTATATTGTCTACTGTCTGAGATCGTTCCTTAATGGTGCCTCAGTATGTACAATTGTATATTTTGTGTCATTATTTGATTTGAGACTCTCGCTCACATTTGTGTTTAAGCATCCTGATAACAGGGATCTCACGTGCTTATTATTATATTCCTACATATATTAGGAATAGATTAGTGCTAAATAGACAAATAAAACAGAATATCAACCTAGAAACTGTTGGAGATGGCAGTGGAAGGGGTTACAACTTTAGACACACTGGCCAGGGAGGATCTCACTGAGGCAAGGCTACCTGAAAAATGAAGAAGGTGTTTTAAAGTAAATTATTAGATATCTAAAGTATAAATCAGAAAAAGGTAAAGAAGTGGAAGGTGTATACATGAATATATTCAATTTATATTGCTGCCATGACAAGGTACCAGAAATTTAGCTGTTTTAAAAATGACAGATGTGTTATCTTACAGTTCTGTATTTCAGAAGTCTATCAACAGTCTCACTTGGCTACAATGAAGGTGCCAGCAGGGCCACATTCTTTTGTGAAGGCCCTAGGGAAAATCAATTTCTTTGCATTTTTCCCCTGATTCTTAGAGGCAGTATACATTACTTGGCTCATGGTCCTCTTCCTCCATCTTCAAATTCAGCAATGAGTTTGCACATCTTCATGTCTTTCTTCTGCTGGCACATTTCTTTGACCAGAGCCCAGAAAGGTTCTCTACTTTTAGAAACTCATGATTATGTTGCATAATCTAGGATAATCTCTTCATTTTAGGGTACTTACCTTAATCACATCTACAAAGGCCCTTTTGCCATAGCTTTTTATGCAGTAGGAGCAGAGTTCTGATTCTGACAATTTTGCCAGTATTTTTGTTTCTTTTTGAAATGGATTTATGGAGGTCTTCACTCTTCCACTCAAGGAGTCTCCACCTTGCTGCTGTCTGGAGCATGGAATAGAAAGAGTCATTGATGGAGGGAGCCTACAATCAGGTGGCAAATGCAGTGCTTCTAATGGAGAACAGTGACGCCTTGGATCAGGTAGTTGATAAGTTGTAAAAGGGAGAATTGGAGGGACTTGTGCTACCCTTCTCAAAGACTTACTCTATACATCTTATAGCACTTATTTTCTATCTCATTCAATCAAAGATATAAGAGAAAGCCATAAAATGTTTACGCTTTCACTTTACCAATATGACTAATTCGAGGGATAACAAGGTCCAAATCTTATGAATGTATCCAAATGTTAATAGCTACTTTTAACTCAGTTGATAAACAATAGAAACTTATATTAGCAGCATGTCCGCATGTAAACCGATCCAGATTTTTATTTGGATTTATCTTTACCTGGACATGGCCTTTCAGTTATTGTATAATACCCAGGCACTTGTTACATTCACACCTTTCTCTCCTCGGTTCAGTTGCACACACAGTGTAGACGATTATCATCCTCTCTGTAATCCTTGGGCTTTCTGGACTAGGGAAGCCCTGCTTTACGTAATCAGCTATATTTATTTTGTTCTTCATGTCCTCTAAAAGTGAAACGAATTTTGACTCAGCTTGAGTCAAAGCATTACTGACAAAAACATTGTCAAATAGATTTCTAAATATAGAGTGACCAACTGAGGGATTTTCCACTCTAGAAACACATTTTGGTACACATTCCCTTGGAAACATATTCTCAAACACTAATATATCATTTTTTAAAACCAATGCCTATTCAAGTATCATGTCATCTGTTCCATTCTCTATATTATAAACCTTAAACACTGATGACCTCACTCAATATTAAAGACTGACACAATCTAGAGAGCAGAAATAATATTACAATGATTGTATATTTCACTACTTTTCTTCTAATTTGGGATAAAGTTGACCGATACAAGTTTTAGTGGAATTGTACATTTTTTGAATGTATGGAGAAGTCTGTTCTAAGTCAAATCTATAAATGTTCTATATACAAATTACTGTAATAAAACCTATAAGATAATTTGAACAAAAGTTGAGTAAACAATTGTTTTCTCTTGTATGACTTTACATTTATTTCTGATCATGACTAGATTTCTTTGCATTAAACAAATGATTTTGACCTTACAACTGAAGACTTTCCTTCAGACAATAGATGTTAAATGAGTTATTTGTTGTAGTATAATTTTTAAAACATAATAGTTATAAATGTAATAACCTAATGCCAGTATTTAGTAGTATATTCATTCCATTTTGTAATTTGGATAAAATATTTATCCAAATATAACAGTACGTTGCTATTCTGGAATGTTCACTGAGTAAGCAGTAGAAAGGTAAAAGCAGAGAGAACAGCTGACACATAGGGCCTAAAGTTCAACCAGAGCTGTGGTGGTAGAAGCCCTACCCAAGAAACTACCTCAAAGAGCCAACATACCAAGAAGTTTTTCTTCATTTTTATACCTTGTGTGTATCTATGCTCGACCTGACCTTTGCGTCTTCCCTGTCACTCATGTCTTTGGTTAAGTTTGGAGTCTCATAGCTGTTGTCTCTCCAGGAAATCCACGAATGCTTCTACCTAATACTTCTAGAACTCAACAGAATCCAAGAGCTAAATAAAAAAAAAAAAAAAAATCTTCCCACTTCTCTCTACTATAGATTATGTCTAAATCTATCACTTATGATATCCAGTCACTTAAAATGAAAGGCAATTTATTTGTAAAGCAGTGGCATATAGGGCACTTGTCCATTCACTTCTTTTCTCCTCAGAACAAAGGAAGAGTATTTCATAAATTTTTACCATAGTTTTGTGGATAATTTTGTTAACCAATAGAGAAATCATTATTAGTATGTTGGCAGGTAACCTTTTGGGGATTAACCTGTGTGACTAAACATTACCAGGCCCTTAATCATCTTCTCAGAGAAGGCATCGTATGAAGAGCAGTAGTATGTTCTAAGTTGCTGTCTCCTACATGAGCAGAAGAAAATTTTCCAAACATTTCTCCTTTGCTCAGTATTACATACTAATCATCACTGGCCTGTTCTTCATTTATTCTTTGTTAGAAAATCATTGCTTATGGATGGCTTGTCTCTCTTTCTCTCTGTGTGTGTGTGTATGTGTGTGTGTATGTGCGTATGTGTGTGAGCTTTCTACAAATTTCCTTGTCCTTACTGTTTATCTCAGTAGAGCTTCGGTACTTAGTTAATCTAACATTCATAAACTGGTTAACAAGGGGATTTTTAATTGGCTTTGTTTTTCCTTATGCATTTCCCCTACCCCCTTGAATTTTTATAATCTTTATATAGAATAAATATTTCAAATATTTCTCCCAACATAGGAGACTTTTATACATTATTACTGCTCTAAATGACCTCTGAGATACTAGAAGGCAGCTATCCAGAGGCAGCTTGGAGACAAGTTAGGCTCTTTTACAACAAAAATACTTAAACGTGGACAATTGCAGGAACTTGCCCAAGTTTTGACAGTGTGTTAAGGGCAGTAGCAGGCATTGCCCTTACATCTACTTTAAAGCAGTTCAGAGTTTATTAGATGACATGCCACTCAAATAACATTTACTCCAATGCCTACTCTTTAGTTAATGTACCAATTTAAACTGTGCCAACGAAGAGCAGGAAAGCATGCAAAATGTCCTCCAATGAAAGCCAGCTCCACTATGGTATGCATATGCACACTGCATGCATAAAGTGTAAAGGAAATGAGAGCAGTGTCAATGTAACAGACATGATTGTCATAAAACCTATTTAACAAAGTAAGGTATTCCTAGAACTTTGACAAACTGAAAAGTGAAATCAAGAATAATAGCTACCAAATGTAATAAACCACTTACAGAAATGATTCACCCTAAAAGAAAGAGAGAAAATAGGTAAAGAAAAAAATTCCATCAGAGTAACTAAAGCAGTCTCAGTTATCAACAGCTTTAGCCTAATCATAACAAAAGAACAATGCTGTAGCTTAATCAATTCTAGAAGTGGATAGAGTTTATAATCAGTAGCAGTTATATTGCAACCCGTCTGAAGAAAAAAAAAAAATGTTATGATAAGAAGGTTCATCAGAACAGTACTATTATTTGTTTGTACTAAACTTTCTCATTAAAATTCATTACTTTGGCCTCATTCTTTTCCATATAGACTTCTTTATGAACATATCTGCTATGTTCTTTAACAGCATAAGATACTGGGAAGAAGGATCCAGTATAAAGAAGCCAGAGATTGTATGATCTATTATTTTAACCTGTGTCCATAAGAACGTAAGTCTATATATCATGAAAAGAAATTTATTCTTCTAACAAAGAATAAATGAAGAACATTAAAGAATAATCTTCTATTCTGAGGCATAAACAATATATAAAGTTTATTTGTTGCCTGGATAAAATATACCTAATGACTGGTCACCTCTTCCTGATATTTCCATATTCACTGTACCTGTTCCTCTCATTGCCAAGCTGGCCTTTCAGATGCTTCATTACTGGGAGCACAGTGATTTGAGGGGTAGGAGGGATCATCTAGTATTCTGGTGGCTACAAAAAAAGGTCCTATTATAAGTTAAGAGGCATTTTGCTTAATATATTTTTGAATTTTTCTAGCATTAATAACTTCACATCAGCTTTCTTGCAACTCTGAGGTATAGCCCATGAAATGTATTCCTCTCTGCGTATCCCCACATGTAAAGTCCTACACTGTACCCTTTCAGCTCCTCATAAATGTTTCCATAAAACTGCTGCAGAGTTTTCTCAAGTCAAGAAGTCATGAAATGGATGTAAGAATTTTTTAAGTGCGAGGAAAAAAACCAAACAAACAGCATAAAAAAGAATAAAAGAATCCGGGCGCGGTGGCTCAAGCCTGTAATCCCAGCGCTTTGGGAGGCCGAGACGGGCGGATCACGAGGTCAGGAGATCGAGACCATCCTGGCTAACATGGTGAAACCCTGTCTCTACTAAAAATACAAAAAAAACTAGCCGGGCGAGGTGGCGGGCGCCTGTAGTCCCAGCTACTCGGGAGGCTGAGGCAGGAGAATGGCATAAACCCGGGAGACGGAGCTTGCAGTGAGCTGTGATCTGGCCACTGCACTCCAGTCCGGGCAACAGAGCGAGACTCCCCCTCAAAAAAATAAAAAATAAAAAAATAAAGAAAGCTGACTCTATTTCTTTGTGTCTCTTAAATGCTCTCAAAATTCTTAAACTGTTTCCTTTGGCTTCCTTCTCCCTCATACAGGCTTTATTAACATGCTTGCCACCTTATTTGAGATGGTAAACTACTGGAAGATAAGAATTCAGTATTAATTTTCCTTGTTTTTCTATATTCTGGGATAATGCCTGACATATAATAGCTACAAAATAAATACTTAATGCTGAGAAAATAAATGAATGAATTTAAGTTCCTGAGAGAATAAAACAATCCACTCTTACTTGCAGAGTTCATTATGCTTACAGAATCTCTGAATAATTGTTATCAATAACAAAGAACATTGAATGCCTATTAAATATAATCCTATTTATATAATGAGCATTTATACTCTCTCTCTCTCTGAACTAAAAACACTGTTTTTTATTAGCAAGTGTTGAAGATTGAAATAACATTTGTGGTAATTTATTAATGAAGACACTAAAGGAGGAAGATAATCATAATTATGCATAAATTTAAAAGATATGGGGAGATATTTTTCTTCTTGCATTGGATTGCTCCAGAGTTCTGATTCAAAATGCAGGAGTAATAAATTGGAAGTTGGCCTTGTGTGGTTGATTAGAAATGTCTTGAAATTTTAAACAGCTTGCTTCATAATTAAGGAGTATCGATGGTCTTTACTTCTATTACTCTTGGACATTAGACACAGTATAATACAATGTTGATCATTTATTGCAACATCTGCGTAATTGCATAAGAGGAAACAGTCATTGTTGGACATAATAGTACTACATTATGGTACATTAAAATTGCAGACTATTGAAATTTAGCAGGTGTTTTCCCAGTAGATGTTTGTGATAAGAAAAAGATAATTTCTCTCACATTCAAGTAGGCTAATGCAATAATTAAGAAGATAGTAGTTTAAAAATTTATAAAGCTTCCTCTCAGTCAAACTGCATCCTTGACTATGACTCCATAATCATGTCTTAATGGGTTTTGCTGAATGGCTGGATATCAGCTATCTCTGGTTTTCATAATTTATATTGTCTGACCATTAAGGACTTCCCAGTATTTTCATACTGCCTATCAACCTGCTTCTTGTCTTTTTTGTTGTAAAGTGACCAGACTATTCTGAGTATCATGTGTCCATCCTCCCTTTACATTCTACAGAAGATATAAATGTTCTTTAAAAGTAAACATTCAGGAAAAGTCCTAGAGGAACTGATTGCTGGATCATTTCACTTACATTGAAAAAGTTTTACTACCTCTAACAAAATAGCCATTTGAAGCTACCACAATATCAGTCCTCCTAGCTGCTTTTATGATGTACTTTTAAAGAATTTCACCACCATATTTTAGATCATTGAGGGAAAATAATATGTTACAATTATTATTTTCTACTCCTTCTAGTCCAGGATCAATATTTTTACCATGACATTCTTGTATCCACCTCCCAGGTATTTTTGAAAATGTAATATAATATTTTAGTGACTTCTGTCTTTAGTAATAATCATGATAATAATAATAACATAATGTCTCCAAAGCAGACATCCAAGAAAACTCATGTTGATATGATTGAAACTGGTTTGATTTTTAAAGCAAGTTTCCATCTGGCCTAAATCTCTATAGTATCAGATAGTTGGCAGTCATTTCCCCTACCTGTTTGGCTCAGCTTAAAAATCCAACATCAAAGCCTCAGCTGGAACAGCAGGTGGAAAAGTACAGTCTGGCATCTGTAGGTTTAGCCAACTCCAAATGCCAATGTGAACCCAAGGCCACAGTGCTCTGTTCAGACATGTCACTTACCAAACTTTAAAATTCACAACACATTTTAAATTTAGTAAATCACTACTGAGAAAGAAAATGTTAACCCTTATTCCAGGGCAAACTGAAATAGCTCAATTTAAATATTTCTGGTGGCTCTATTCTATTTGTCAAACACTTACTCCACATATACTTTGTGTAATATAATATGATAGTTATAAAAGCGGTGGAGGTGGCAGGAACACAAAGCAGGAAAACAAAACAAAGCAAAGCACAAACCCTGACTTCAAGGTGCTTTCAATACAGTGGTTTTCTTGGTAGATACAGTAATAAAATACTTTATACAAAGTATAATTTGTATAATTTTCTTATTATTTGACTTTGTTGTTTGTTAGTTGAAGGCAAAATATACTAAACTATAATGAAGATTCACAAAAATAATAAGTCATCATAAATGATAGCTGGCTGATGGTAAGCTTTATGAATGAGGTGGCATTTTAAGAAAAGGTAGAAATCAAGAAATTGAATGAAGGTAAAAATAACACAGAGTAAGAAGTATAAAGCAGGACCCTAAAAAATATGTAAAGGGAACATCAAGGTGTCCAGATTGGCAGGAGTGCAGGAGTGCAGCATCAATGGAAAAGAATAATGAGAAATGAATCTGGAGAAGCAGGTGGAGGAATCCAGATCACTGAGTGCCTTAAATTCAGCCTGACAAGTTTGAACTGTAGGCAATGAAGAGTTATTAGCTGTTTCTGTTTTGTTTGTTTTTAGCAGGTGGGTTAAATTATCAGGGTTCTATTTTAGAAAGAATAACTTCACAGTCTTGCACAGGGTGGAATAAATGGGAACGGAAGGAAAACAGGAGGCCATTACTCTATCCTGTGCAGAAACAAGCCCTGAATTGATATGATGGTAGTAAAAACAGGAAGGGAACTAATGTGAATAAAATTATTTCCTTTTTTCAGACCTTGAAAGAAAATCTTTTCACATTTACATGTGCAACTATTACCTTGTCATATTTTAACAATGAAACTGAGTCACTAACATTTACTGCAGTAATTTATCTTGCAATACACTGAAATAGTTTGCTTGCAATGTGAGATTTTATTTTTTATGTAGTCTTTTGATATGTAAAAATGTTCTGAATTTTAAAAAATATTGGAACTTAAGAATGTATTTGGTGGCCAAGCATATTCATACTCAAGGTTTTATGTTTGTTATCTTTCAAATGTATTTTTAAGGACCAGCTTTTTATCCAAAACTAGTAGCTGAAAGGATACAATAACAGAAGCCTTATATAAGTGGGATAGAAAACTACTAGTAAAGAAGAAACTAAATACTGGAGGCAATGCTAACTTAAATGATGGACTGGAGTGCTGGTGTAAACTTGTTAGGAAATTGAGGCCTAAAGATAAAGGTTAGCCATCTGAAGTATAGAACTCAATGAGGTAGAGTGGAGTGCTTCATTCATTCATTTATTCATTTATTCACTATCATCTCAAGACTTTGCCATGGCCTGTGCAAGGTATTTGGCACAAAGAAAAGTGACTTTAATATATTTGTGATCAGATGTATTAATTCTCTAACATAAAGATTTTGAAATGTTTTAATATTAGAGTATTTGGGGAGTTTTATTTGATTTTTGTTTTTGGAGGTGGAGTCTCACTCTGTCGCCCAGGCTGGAGTGCAGTGGTGCGATCTTGGTTCACTGCAACCTCCGTCTCCCAGGTTCAATGAATTCTCCTACCTCAGCCTTCCATGTAGCTGTGATTATAAGCATGCGCCACCACGTCCAGCTAATTTTTGGATTTTGAAGAGATGGGTTTTCACCATGTTGGCCAGGCTGGTCTCAAACTCCTGACTTTAAATGACCCACCCTCATCAGCCTCCCAAATTGCTAGGATTAGAGGCGCAAGCCACCATGCCCAGCCTAATATTAGTGTATTTATAAAACATAAGAAAACGCACCAATTCAAAACAATCTTCCAAGTAATTATTTTCACTTGTAAATCTATACAATGAATATATAAACAATGGTATGCCTTAGAATAATCTTTAAAGTAGCAAAACACTTGGGCAACATGTAAATTTCTAATTATTTTAGTTATATACATGCTATTTTCATATTAATTACACCCTTAAAAATCACTTTATGCTGGTCTACTTATCAATATCATAAAATATTTAATAATGTACTTTTTATGTTATAAACATAACATTGTTTATGTTATAAACAATAGTATATTATTAATTATTTAAGGTAGGCCTAAATTTTCAAGTATGATGTCTATATATTTTGTTTCTACTGTATGTATATATTTATATTTTTAAAATCTCATACATGGATATATGTATGTGTATATATATAAAGTGTATGTATAAAACACATATATACATGTGTATATATAAAACACATATGTGTAAAACATATATACATGTGTATATATAAAACACATATGTGTAAAACACAAGGTGTGTGTATATATATACATATGCTATGTATGTATTATAAAATATATTAAAGTGACCTTTAGAATCCTAACAGAAGTTTTTTTCTGAATGAGTGGTTTTAGAGCGATTTTTGTTTACTCTGTATCTATTTTCTAAATATAATTTTGCAACTAGAAAAATAAATACCGATTTTAACCTTGTAAGTTTAAATAACTTCCTATTTTAAGGGATATTTGAACATGTAAAATTTTCAAATTAAATAATGTGGGCATTCCTTTAGACCAATTTAAATTTCACCAAAAAGTGAAAAGAAAGTCCGCAATACCTATTCTTACTCTGGTCTTCCGTATCACATGTATAGAACAAATACAAATGAAATGAGAACATAACCATAATACATATATGACTGTCATGAAATCCATTTCTATCAACGTACCTGGGGGAAAGTGGGGTACCCAAAACTTTAACGAGATAAAGAATGAAATCTATTACAATAACAATAAAATATAATAAACTACCTGTGGAGAGCACCCATTTTAAGGAACAATGGATAAAACACTTAGGTTTGGTCAGATTTATCAGAGAGGCTATGGCATACTCATGAAAACATAGTTAAGTGATCTCCAGATATAATCTAATCTTAATAATAAATGAGGATATCTCATAGTTCATTCTATAAATAGATGGAGTTTAACATTGCTGTAAAAGAATTTGCCCTATTAAAAATACTTTTCCAATATCATCTGCTCTTAGAGGGTCTTTTTCTTTTTCTTTTTTTTTTTCTTAATTTTTGAGATGGAGTCCCGCTCTGTTGCCCAGGCAGGAGGGCAGTGGCGCGATCTCGGCTCACTGCAAGCTCCGCCTCCCGAGTTTACGCCATTCTACGGCCTCTGCCTCCTGGGTAGCTGGGACTACAGGTGCCCACCACCTCGCCTGGCTAGTTTTTTTTTTTTGTTTTTTTTTTAGTAGAAACGGGGTTTCACCGTGTTAGCCAGGATGGTCTCGATCTCCTGACCTTGTGATCAGCCTGCCTTGGCCTCCCAAAGTGCTGGGATTACAGGCGTGAGCCACCGCACCCGGCGGAGGACCTTTTAACTAAAATATTAAGGGCAAAAAATAGCATCCATGCTGAACCTCATATTTTACAAAATACATTTCATTAACAATGTTGTATTAGTTTTTATTACTTTTTTTTTCTTTTTTGATATAGAGTATTGCTCTGTCACCCAGGCTGGAGCACAATGGTGCTTTCTCGGCCCACTGCAACCTCTGCCTCCCGGGATCAAGGGATTATCCTGCCTCAGCCTCCTGAGTAGCTGAGATTACAGGCGCGCACCACCACGCCTGCTAATTTTTGAGTTTTTGGTAGAGACGGGGTTTCACCATGTTGGTCAGGCTGGTGTCCAACTCCTGACCTCATGATCCACTCGCCTTGGCCTCCCAAAGTGTTGGAATTACAGGTGTGAGCCACCGCGCCCAGTCTCTTTTTAAAAACTTTTTCTTTTCAGAGAATTGTAGGGTTATATGTAGTTATAAGAAATAATACAGAGCATGAGCATACTCTATAGCCTTCATACAGTGTTCCCTAGTGGCAACATCTTGCGTAACTATAGTACCATATCACAAGCAGGAAATTAACATTACTAAAACCCACTGAATAGATTCCACTTGTTTTATATACAATCGTTTCTGGGCACATATATATTTAGTTCTATGTAATTTTTCGCATGTGTATATTTGT
Source organism: Trachypithecus francoisi (assembly GCF_009764315.1). NCBI lineage: Eukaryota > Metazoa > Chordata > Mammalia > Primates > Cercopithecidae > Trachypithecus > Trachypithecus francoisi. The sequence continues at coordinate 53,611,570 of NW_022681458.1, read as the reverse complement.
GTACAGCACCATTACAGTCAAGATACAGGACAGTTCCATCAGAGAGCTCCCTCAGGTTACACTGTTATAGCCACAGTCACCTTCTTCCTCTCCTGACCCTGACCTCTGTCAAGCACTGGTCTCTTTTCCATTTCTATAATATTGGCATTTCAGGAATACTACGTAAATGTAATTTTACAGCATGTTACTTTTGAGACTGGCTCTTTTCACTCAGCATAATTCCTTTGAGATCCATCAAAGGTGTCATGGTGATCAATAGTTTGTTCTTTTGCTGAGTAATATTCAATGGTAGCAGATACAGTGATTTCTCCCACTTTATTAACCATTTTCAGAACTGTTTTTAACTATTCTAGTTTCTTTGTTTTTCTATATAAATTTTATAATGATTAAATCTATGTCTATGTCTAAATAAAACTCACTAGGATTTTAATAAGGAATGCATTAAGCCTACAGACCAATTTTGGGTGAAGTGACATGTTTAATATGTTCCAATCCATGAATACAGATGTCTCTTATTACATCATTTATTTAGATTTTTAAAAATTTCTATCGTTATCATTTTTAAATTTTACCATGAAGATTCTTTACATATTTTATTAGATTTGTATCTAAGTTTTCATTTTCAGTGGAGCAATTGTAAATGTTTCACACATACTCATAACCAGTATATAGAAGTGGATTGACTTTGTATGTTGATCTGGTAACATGCACTCTTGCTTAACTCACTTATTAGTTCAAGGAGGCTGGTATTTGTTTGTGTTTTCTTTTTGTAGATTTATTAGGATTATTTGCATAGACAATTATTCATCTATACATAAAGATGGCTGTATTTCTCCCTTTTCAATGTGTATGCCTTTTTTTGTGCTCTGTTTTATTATTTTTTAATGTTTGATATTGTGGATAGGTAAGTAACAATACCAATATTTCTAACAATAATATCTGCAAAATTTAATTTCCTGTTAGAAAATACAATTATCAATTTGAATAAAATGAATTATGTTAACGAAATAATAGTGTAAACATTCTCTAAACTGTTTTATTTTATAATCACTTAAAATCAGTACTCAAAATAACATTAGTAACACTGGGAATGGAGTTCAGTTAGCAGGTCCTGCTCAACTGTGGCAAGTATGCATTAAAAAAAAAAAAAAAAAAAAAAAAAAAACCTTTCTTCTCTCAGTGACATTGAATTCCTTAGAAACAAATCCAAATAAACATATCTACTGCTTGAATCTATTAAGACTTATAATCTTAATAAAGAGGATTTTATTTTGATCACTTCAAATAGAAGTGACTATTACTGAAAATTAATTATAATCAAGAATTTGGATCTATTACAAAACTAAAATTCTACAAATTCTTATTTTTAAATGACTAAATGAGAAAAATAAATATTACAAAAAGTTTCAGTCTGTCTTAAAACATAATCTTCAAAAACAAAATTTAATATAATCCCAACTTTGCCTTATATTAGGGAACTCATATATTGCCAAAAACTTGGAATCAGGGCTTCATACAGTGGATTTATTATTAATATGTACAGGAGAGCAAGTTCCAAAATGTGGTAGGTAAAATATTCATCAACAGAGATGTTCTAAAGGAAAGAATTTCATTAATTAATTTAGTTTGTAATAGATACATAAATCATTTTTCTTAGGATTATTTCTACTACTTTATTAAATTATCTACACAAACCTGCACTACTGAAAACTGTTTAACTTTCTTATAAACTTCCAAGCTACAAGAGGCCTTTACAGTGAATTAATGTCATAATTTTATGTTATTGAGAACTGTTTATTTTGTTTCTATAAAGCCGTATGCCCAATATATTATTCTAAAGTCAACTGCCATAATGAAGGGATTATTCTGAACTACTTTTTCAGTTGTCCCTTCATTCTAATCATTCCTCTGCTATTTAATTAATATTCCAAAAATCAAATTCCTCTTACCAGAATATTTGCTGCATTTTGTTTTTCTCTTTATACTAATGAAAAGTTAGTTAATGCATCTCTGTTCCAAACAGTATCACACCAATCTTCATGTGAAACTGTCCATGTTACTGTCTTAGCAATAATCATGTTGAGTCATCTTTTAATAAAGTCATATCGAAAAAGTTGACTCAGTTGAATGCAACCCCTGGCTTATATCTCTTTTGGAATGTCTTTGTATTTACGTAGTCATTCCTAAATTTGCTAACTCCAGAACACACTTTTTCTGATTTTTTTTTTTTTTTTGAGATGGAGTCTCACCCTGTCGCCCAGGCTGGAGTGCAATGGCAAGATCTCGACTCACTGTAACCTCCACCTCCCAGGTTCAAACGATTTTCCTGCCTCAGCCTCCCAAGTAGCTGGGGTCACAGGCACCTGCCACTATGCCCAGCTAATTTTTATATTTTTAGTAGAGACGGGGTTTCACCATGTTGGCCAGGCTGCTCTTGAACTCCTGACCTTGTGATCCGCCCCACCTTGGCCTCCCAAAGGGCTGGGATTACAGGCGTGAGCCACTACGCCCAGCTTTCTGGCTTTTTATGACTAACTGAATCAGCATTTGGCATTCTAAAATATAACAAATATTAAAAGCAAAATGAATTTTCCTTTTATACATATGTTTGAGCTTTGGAATTTTTCTTCTAGGGTTTACAAAATTTCACTTTCTGCTTACAAACCTCTCAACAAAGAATTAATAGTTTAAAGCATTGGTGAGACATATTAAAGATATAACAAGGTATAAAGTATTACTAACATTGTTATGAGGCAAAATGCACTTTACTTAAACTGATGTTCTTCAGTTACTTAAAGAAAACTCCTTTAATCATTCTAATACATTTTGAATTTTATTTACAGATCACATAAGATGCCTTCCCTATTAGCCAAGGAAGTAGCTGTGTTTGCATCTGAGAAATATCTAGACCTCTTAGTACGTACAGACCTAGAGCAGATCATTCCATTAAATATTCAAGAGCAAGCCTGGTAAGATTTTCAAAAATGCAGGTATTGAGACCAACTAAGTATAATGGGGATTTTGCATAAATTTGCTCAAGAAATTAAGGGTTAGGAATTAAATGATGATTAGAGCTATAAGGAAACGTGTAGATAATTCTCTCATTCTGTCATTCTAAGGAAAAAGCTATGATTTTTGCTTGGTTATTTATAAATAAAATTAGCCTAACAAAGTTCATAGAAAAATTATCTAAACATACTAGCCTAGCATTCAGCTACCTCACTTGGAACCAGATATTCAGGCACTCATAATATGCTCTGGAATTCTTGGAATTTTCAAGCTGGAAATGTGATTGGGCAGTTGAGACTATAGGTTGAAGAGGCTCTGGATTTCACAATTCCTTGAAAAATATGAAGGTGTATTATTGCCACCATATGTAAATGCCTCAAATTTAATGCTGAGGGTAGTTTGACTCTCTTATTTGCAAGGAATAAAAATGTGTCAACTTATCTCAAATAATTTAGAAGTTGTAAGAATCAACATTGTGGTGCATACATACTAAATTCTCTTCCCAGCCAATCTATTCCAAGAACATGGGTGTCACTCCCCAAATCTTTGTTCTTCCTAAGGAATCATCAATGGTACACTTAAACAAGGTGGACTAATCAAATATTTTTTCCTATGAATAAATAATTTTAAACTAAATGATAGACTGGTGTTGCACGGCCTGTGTTGTATTAATGTTAGCATATTAAGGAAATTTTTATAAAATTTTGCTTTTCCCCTGCCTAGTGGCCCAACTCTTTGATGGAATGGAATATATAATAGGCCCAAGTATACCACGATAAATTCATATTTTTACATAAGTCATTTGTAACCAAAAGAATCTTAAATTACACATATGGACATGCAAATTTATAAAATACTGAACAATCAAAGCTGAACAACATGAACTAAGAAAAATATGAAACCTGAACAAAACTGAAATCTATGAAAATGCTGACTCAAAAATTTTCACTCCACGCTCCACCATTGATGAGGCTCAGCTAAATTTTGTAGTCCTTCTTTGGGTCAATTTACGATAGGATATCTCAACCTCTACTATTTATTTTTCCACTGAAGCAGAGTTTCAGCTTTTTAGAAATTATGATTTGTTGTAATCCCTTATAGTCCTGACTTTCTAGCTATGACTTCCTCTTAGCTTACATTCTCATTGCTAACTTGTTTTCATTTTCATAAACTAGTTAAATGTCTAAGAAGGAAAATTGCTATTGCTTGCCTTGGTTGCCATGGATAGGTGGCCAATCAGAGGACTGGTGGTCCTTAAGTTAACTGATTGTCCCTTGTAGATTCAACTGTGAGAACTCAGTGTTTGTAGAGTTCACTCATTTCACCATAATCTAGGACATAACTGGCCTTTTTGAGGCCTGTCTAGTAAAATGGCAAAGAATTATTAACTGCAGAAGTCTTAGAATTAGAAAGAGTTGAGCTTAAAGGAAAATTATTTCAAAGCTAAAATTAATTTTGTTTTAAAATAGAATGGCAGCATAGTTCATTCCTTGATATTAGGGTTATAATAATTTTTGCACTTACCAGATGTTAAGGTTTTGACTTAGCCAATAAATATTGAATATCATCATGGGGATCCAAGATTAGATAATTTCACAGATAAATTATTCTTGTTGTTCGTTTACAGTTGACTAGCCACAATTTTTAGCTTGTTGTCATCAAAACATTTAGGTCACCAGACAACTTCTGCTCCTCTAGATATATTTACATTGTTGGACAAAACTAGGAAAGAAAGTACAAGAGACCTTATCCTTGTGGAACTTTTGTCTTTTTATTTGAGTATAAAAGCCTTTTTTAGGGTTTGTATCTACACAGAATTGGCCAAAACTATGTCATATGGTCATCTATAGCTATGATGGACACTGAGAGGTCAAATACTTTGCTTTCTCAGTCAGAAGTATAAAGGAAGATAAGAGAAAGGAGTTATAAATGACTTTGGGAAACCTAACCACAGTATCTGTCTCAGCATTATTAAATTCCTCAGAAAATGGAAGATTCTAGTAGGAAGGTTAATGTCAGTAGACAAATGGAGTGTAATATGAGGAATGTGGTCTAGATACGTCCAATATTTCTCATGTAAAAAATACCTGGTATCAAAAAAAACTATTGGGTTACTTTTCAGCTGCATTTTAAATCTTGTTGGCTGAAGATGCATGTATCCAGGTGTCTTAAAATCACAATAAATATATTTTGTAATGCATATGAAAAGACAAAGCCTCTCACGAATCTTAAATTTATTGTTAGATGTTTGTTTTGCCTTGCTTGAAAAACACATCTATTTATTAAAATGGGTAAATATCAAAGAGTCCCATAGAACAATGAAACAATAAGCTATAATCCAAATGTGGATTAATCAAACTAAATGTGGATGGTTTGTATACATTACTTAGTCCAATGTTGCATAAAGTGGAACTCCACATCTACACACTTCTTACAATAAATATATCATCGACTAAAAATAGTACTATTTTTAAAAATTGTTTTATAGCACAAATGAGCAACTCAACGGCATGTTCCCTCTCTTAAACATTAGTAAACTGTAATTTATTGAATTTTTGTGTGAAATAGAATATACCAACAGCCCAAAGCAGGCTCCAAATCCTTTCAAAAATTTTTATTCTCCAAATTTCTTTGTAACCATGCTGCCACCAAGGATTCTAGCTTCCTTCACCTTACTCATGTAGCATGTGGCCTTGCTTTCTTCAGTCTCCTTTTTATATTGGATTTTGTTGGAGGGACTTTGAATTTCTCTCCACTTACTACAAAGAGTTTTTCCCCAGCTCCTATCTAATACTTACATCCCCAGACCAATCAGATTGCTCTGGAAACGCTCTCCAATTAACAGTATCTACTCTTCTTAGAAAACAGGGAGAAGTTATAAATAGGATTTCATTTGTTAAACTAGAAAATCAATCTTATTATTTCCCTTTAATAATTTTCTCTTCCACTAACTCACTATCTGCATGTATCTTGGTCAATGTTCTCTGGAGGGGTAACCAATGAAATAAAAAATAGGAAACAAATAGATGAAACCGAAAGCTGACTCTGAAGAGGCCAACACAATTGATAAATCTCCTGGCAAAATCACAAACAAAAAAGAGAAATAATGTAAATTATGAATATCAGAAATGAAAGAAGAGTATCATAATTAATCCCATGGACATTAAAAAGCTAATAAAGGAATATTATAAACACTAATATGCCTGCATAGATAAAACGGACCAATTCCTTGAAGACACAATCTATAAAACTTACACAAGAAGAATAGACTATTGGAATATCATTTACAGAAATTGAATCAATAATTAACAATCTTCCAAAATGGAAAGCAGTAGTCTCAGATGACTTAATTGTTAAATTCTATCAAACATTTAAAGAAGAAATGATATTGAGCACCTTTTCATGTACCTGTTGGCCATGTATATGTTTTCTTTGGAAAAATGTCTATTTGGGTCTTTTAAATCATGTTTTTAATTAGGTTATTTGGTTTTTGCTATTGAGTTGTATGCGTTCCTTCTATATTTTGGTTATTAACCGCTTATCAGATACACCATTTGTAAATATTTTCTCTCATTCCATAGGTGGCTTTTTCAATTTTACTGTTTTCTTGGCTGTGCAAAAGTTTTTTAGTTTGAGTTGTTCCACTTCCTTATTTTTGCTTTTTTTTTGTTGCCTGTGCTTTTGGTCTCATGTCCAAAATAATAGTTACTGAGACAGTAAGATATCACCTCACACCTGTGTAGGATGGTTATTGTTAGAAAGACAAGAGGTATGAAAAGATGTGGAGAAAAGAAAACCCTTATACAATGTTGGTAAAAATGTAAACTGGTATAGCCCGTGTATAAAGCAGTGTAGCGGCTCCTCAAAACAATTAAACAATTACCGTGTAATCCCAATTCTCAGTATATAGGCAAAAATAAATAAACCAGTGTCTCATATATCTGCACATATTTCCACTCCTATGGTCATTGGCATTTTTCACAATCGCCGAGATATGGAAACAGCCTAAGCGTCCATCAATGGAAGAAAGGATAAATAAAATGAGGTACATATAATGCACATTATTCATTCACAAAAAGAAAAAATTCCTCCATTTGTGGCAATATATATGACCCAGGAAAGCAATATGCTAAATGACATGAACCAGACACAGACAGACAAATACTGTATGATCTCATATATATGTAGAATCTAAAAAATTTGAAACCATGGGAGTAGAAAGAACAGTGGTTGTCAGGGGCTAGGGGGTGGGGAAAATAGACAAGTGTTTGTCAAAAGGTACAAACTTTCACATATAAGACAAATACATTCTGGGGAAGCTAATGTACAGCATGAGTTGATGTGTTAACTAATGTGGTTGTGGCAATCATTTCACAATGTCTATATATATCAAATCTTCACATTGTATGCCTTGAATATATACAATTTCTATTTTTCAATGTAAGATTTCAAAATGAAAATATAAATTATGCCAATTCTGTATAATTCATTTTTATGTATGCTTAACATAGAATACTGCTTGTTTCAAAAAATTAAAAGAAAATTGAAATTTTGTTAGTAATTTCTTCTTAATTTTATTAACTTCCTAAGACTTTTTGGGAATATGTATAGTCTCCCTATTAAAGAAACCTATACCAATAAAAATTTGGATATATAAAAGGAGAAAATGAATTATATATATATATATATTAGAAATGACATATTTCCTCAGAATACCTCTCTTTTCAAAGTTTTGAGAAACTAATACATATAATGCCTGAAAACAGCGTAAGGAGAGAAATTATTCCTGAAGTAAACATTTCTGACTTTAAAAATAAGTTTTAAAAGAGTTAGATGTTACAAAGAAAACTAAATACACTAATGTTTTGGTAAGTCATATAGAGACTGAAAAATGTCTCAGTGGACTTTTTTTTTTAGTTCTGTTACAGTAAAGTGTTATCACTTCACATTTCTGCTTTTCTCAAAGTTGATTATAGTGTGAATAAATCAATATACATTTCTTAACAATGATAATTGATGGAATTGCATATATTACTGCATACCATGCAAGTCCTATAATATTCAAAGTTACTAACATTTACATAAAATATTATTTAAATAGTATAGATAATATTTTTAGAAAAATATTGTAAAAATATTGCATCTCTCAAACTATTTTTTCTCTGCTGTGTGACACACAAACTCTCAGGTTTAAGGCCCTGCCATACAAATTTCAGTTTTGCTAAATATAACAAAACACTTTCTTTACTCACAAAGAATATCGAGTGTCACTGAAGATGACATTTTTGAAGAAGTAACTTGAATCCACTTAAATATGTTTAAAATACAAATTATTCACTATATTATTTATTTTTTGAGAAAGAAGAAAATTGCTTTCAACACAATTCACAACTGAGCAAAAACCTGTAACACTTAATAAAAAGATTAATTGTAATTGATTTGTTTTATGCGACCACAGGATCAGGCGCCAGAGATGAGGCAAGTAGGCGAAATAGAAAAGCTTTTATTAGCTAGCCAATGTGAAGGAGGAAAAGGTGAGGTTCACCGGTCTCCTGCAGTGGAGGCCGAGGAAGTCGCTCCGGCGTTCTCCGGCGTTCTCCGGGGAGGTTCCTATGTCCACATGTGAAGAGGGCCCAGGAAGTTTGCGCCAGACGGCTGCCAGGAGCCGCTTTTTATGTCTAGGGCTTGGGAGTGGGAGGGCAGTAGGCCGGACACGGGCGTGTCGGGGGCGTGGGGTAGGCACAGCCAGGTAGGTTTTGGTTCCCTCGATCTGACGTCACATTGCGCCTGCGCAGTTGGTCTGCATTTTTCCTGGGCGCGGGCTGCATTTTCCCACGTGCGGGTAAGTTGGTGATGAAGAACCTGGAAATGCGCCTTCTTAGTCGTCTTTGTCGTCTCCCCCCGTCCAGACAGTAATGACACTGTCTAAAGTATTACATTTTTAAAGAAAAGTGAGTTCAAATAAGACATACCTATTTTTAAAACACATATTAATTATGCATATAGAATGTATGAAAAACTGCATTGATATCAACTCATATTCCTTTCACTTTTAATTTTAATTTAAATAGCTCAAGTTCTTATATTTTATTATTTCATAGCCTCTCTAGAATTATTTCTATTATTCTCCTTATAAATTTTAAATCTTTACCAACTATGAGAAGTTGATATTTGATTATTACATTCCTGGAGACAAGATAATGAAAACATTCTTCAGCCACATATAAAAGAAATGAAAAGAATTGTAGTTAATTTTACATATAATTCAAGGGAGAAAGGTAGAAAAACAAATGTTAGTGACTAAAGATATCAGGATACTGAAACATATGCTATCGTTTATGACAAAATTGCTTTTGTTTTTGTTTGTTTTTTTATCATTCAATATCACATTAGTTTGCTCGGGCTGCCATAATAAAGTACTACAAACTGAGTGGCTGAAAACAAATGTATTGTCTCATAGTTCTAGAGGATAGGAGTTCAAAATCAGGGGACAAGGAGGGCCATGTGCCCTCCAAAGCCTCTAGAGAAGGATCTTTCCTCATCTCTTTCTGCCTCTGGTAACCCCAGGGATTCCTTACACTGTGGCAGCACAATTCCCATCTCTGCTCTCATCTTCACACAGCTGCCCTCCCTCTGTGTCTGTGTCTCTGCATATTCCCATGGGAGTCTCTCTGTTTTCTCTTAAGGACACCAATCATATTAGATTAGGTCTCACTCTAATCAACTATGATCTTATATTAATTTGAATATATCTACAAAGACCTTATTTTCAAAGAAAGCCACATTCACAGGTACCAGTGGTTAGGATTTTACCATATCCTTTTGGCGGGGGCACAATTCAATCTAGTAAATAGTATATATATAGTTATAAAAAAGCAACTAGTATGACTTTGTTAATATTATTTTTCAAAGCTTCTAAGGTCAAACAACAAAAGCATTAACATTGGAATTTTTGAGCTTTTTAAAATTAACTCAGATGGGCATGTGCACAAAAAAGAATTAAACTATTAAAACATGGTAAGAAGTCAACATATTTTAGAGGCCTAAGTTGTGTGTTGGCCTTTCTCTGACAGATTCACTCTTTTTCTGTACTGCTAACTGTACTCATTTACATACGCTATAGGAGAAAAAGTAAACTGGACTGTCTAAATTAGTGGTTCTCCAACTTTAGAAAATATGTAAATCACATGGAGAGCTTGTTAAAACACAGATATGAGGTTTCTATCTACATATTTTCTGATTCCATAGTCTAGCGTAGAATCTAGGAATTTGTACTAGTCTAGATTTATTGTAGGACATAGAAACCACTCTAACCATTTTAAACAGAGAGGCATTTTAATAAAATTATATTTCCAAAATACTTAGAATTAATTGAGGTGTGATAATCAGGGGGCTGCCACTGGACATGTGATTTCAAGCATATACTATTGTAGTGGCAATCCAGTGGTTCAAATGCTGCCACTCCACGTCACAGTTACCGTCATTGAAAGGGGTTACTAAGCAGCCACTACCAAAATGTTTGATCTTCCCAAAATGTTTGATCTTCACAGCATGTGTGTCAATTGGCAACAACACAACTCAACAGAAATATCACTTGTCCCTCTGTTAATAGGTACACTTCATTAGCAGAACCCAAATCATATTCTGGACCTTAGATCCAAGGTAGAGAGGGAGATGCAGTTAGACTTAGAGCCATCAGGTACCACAGAAAAGGAAAGAGATCGCCTAGATTCTGCACAGCACCTTAAGTGGTTCTAAAATAGCTGACCCTGAAGACCACACTGAAAAGATCTCAATGTTCACTCATTTAAAACAAGGCTAAACCAAAGTTTGAGTTTACTAGTAACAAATGTTTATTTTTTATATTAGAATTAATAAAGTAACGTCTATGGCGGGGTGCAGTGGTTCACGCATATAATCCCAGCACTTTGGGAGGCTGAGACAGGCAGATCACTTGAGGTCAACAGTTAGAAATCAGCCTGGCCAGTATGGTGAAAGAAACTCTGTCCCTACTAAAAACACAAAAATTATCCGGGTGTGATGAGGCATGCCTGTAATCCCAGCTACTTGGAAGGCTGAGGCAAGAGATTTGCTTGAACCGGTGAGGTGGAGGTTGCAGTGAGCCGATATCATACCACTGCACTCCAGCCTGGGCAACAGAATGAGACTCTATCTCAAAAAAAAAAAAAGAGACATTATAAACAGAAGCACTATCATGAATAAATAGTTTGGGCCCACCCTAAGAATATATGCTATTGTTATTCAATAGAAGATAGTTCTAAATGATACTTGGTGCCCATATTGTAAAAAACTTTGCATTTCCAGGCGAAATAATTTAAGTTTCATACCTTTATCTATTGGGGTTGTGCTAGCTGGTAAAACAAATAGAATCCAAAAATACGACAGCTTGAACAAAATAGAAATTCATTTCTCATTCTCATAACCATCTAAGATGGAAGTTTCTGGTTGGCAAGCAGCTTTCCTCTACATAGTGACTTGGAGACTGTCACCTCTTATTTTGTAGTGCAATTGTCCTCTAGGGCCCCACCATTATCCATATACTACCAACCAAGGAAAAACACTGTGAAGATTGCACCATTCTTAAAAATCATGGCTCAGAAATGGCACATATACCTCCTTCACATTCTATTGGCTAGAACTCAGTCACATGACTTTATACAAATAAAAGGGATGCTGGGAAATACAGTTTAGCTGTGCACTCTGGAAAAAATATTGTCATTAAAAATCTGCTACAATTTTGTAGACACACATCCTCTCATGGGTTCTCCAAGAAACATTAGTATTACGAGTTACTCTACAATAATTAAAAGAAAACAAAACAACAACCAGTACCCAGAGAATAAAAGGCTCTGAGCAGTTTTCTAGTAAAGAAACCTTGTAATTGTATTTATACAAAGATTTTATACTTGTTTAACTATTGAAACCCATTTTGAAAGAATGCTTCAGAAAACAATATTATAAGCAAAGAGCAACTAGTGATAATCTCTGAGTAGGAGACTATTACTGTATGATCAGAGCTATTCCTTTGAATTATGAAGTTGGATAGTATTTGCAGGGCACATAGAAGAGAATTAGTTTGAGGAAGGCATACCATGAGGGATGACATTTAATCATAAGTGATTATATAATAAAAGTAAAACATTATATAGCTGGTTTAGGCTGATGACAGAATGGAAATGAGAGAATTTATTTTAAAAAAAATCATTGATACTAAAATAAACAGACCTGACAACTAATTAGATGTAAGGCTACAGGAAAGAGTCACATATGTATCTACTTTGATGTGAACTAAGGATGAGGGAGAAATTATAGATATCTCCAAGGTTTTATTTTCAAGGAACTAGAAACATGGTAATCAAAAAGAGTTGTTTTGGCAATTATTAACAGAAATAAATCAGAGAAATATAGGTAACAGTTGGTTTTGTTATGAGGCATTAAAAAGCCTTAAATTAGTATAAATCTTGGAAATTTGAAGTTGCCAAAGATAAAGTACGCAATAAGAAATAAGGAGGATTAAAGCCTAATTATTGAGGGTTACTGCATTTAGATGGGAAGAAAAAAAGATTAAAAAAATAATAATAATAAGGAAGACACAATACCTAATGCTATGTATCAAAACCAAAGGAGGAAGAATTTGCAACCAGTCAGTGGTCATCTACCACAAATAGCATAGAGGTAGCCAGTATTACTACATCACCAAGAGTGTGATACAAATAAGGTCACATTCCATTTAACACTCAAATTAAATGCTCCAGGCAAAATTAGCAGGACAAGTAATTTTCTTCAGAACTCTTTTTTCACTTCAAAGGCTAAGAGAACCCTGGGTCAATACTCAAACAAAACTTACAGGCCAGCTTTTTTAAATACCAGGTGAAATGAAAATTAGAAATCCATCTCAGTACCCTGGGCACACCAGTTTTAGGTTACCTTTCTTTTTTTTGCTGAAACAGAATGCTGCCATTGAAAACAAATCTTAACCAGTATTGCAGTGATCACTTTGCTGGTGCAGGTCTCCATGTAGGTCACAGTTTTTCTTTGAGCTAGAAAATGATTTCTTCACACTCTAATACCAAATTATATTTTTGAAAATACATAGTAATATATCAGTTAAAATTCACACAGAAGCAGACTAAGGAAAAGACTAAACCCTCACACCCTAAAACATGAAAATTAGTAACTCAGAAAAGAAAGGGAAGAACCTGGTATAATATTTCTGGACTGTTAATGCTGAAACTATCATTTCAGAATTAGTGTTCAGACAAGGGATTGATGTAATCAAATGCTAAGAATTCTCAATAACATCCTTAAATTGGAGAGTGGTGGACAGAAGAATACATTAATAGTCCATAGCACATAAAGAAAAACAAAACAAAAACACTGAACTTTTGAATCTAGAAGTCCTACTTAGCCAGGACAGGATCTCACCAGAAATAGAAAGGTCAGTCGGGGTAGCTTGCTCTTTTCCAAGGTTTTATGTGATCTGGCAGAATAGGTAAATTTAAGATTCCACATAATTGATTTGACCTTGGTAGAAGACTTTTAGTAGGATCTCAGAGCACAGAACAGCTCCTGGATTTTCCAGAAGAGACTCAATGCTCTTAACTAGAAAAAGTATATGAACATTAACACCAAACCTACTATCTGTATCTCTGGAGGAAAGATAAATTCCTAAATGAGGCAGATAAACATAAAACAGAATTTAAGCAAGGATATGGCCTTGAAAGTATCCAAACATGCTGAAGAAAAGACAGAAAAATACCGCCTGAATTATTGAGGTGTTGAAAGTGTAAAGAAGGAAATGTAATCAATAAGAAACTAGGTTTTTATGAAGAGCCATATAAATGTATATTAATGTTAGTAATGTGGTTAATAGATTTCTCAACTTTTAGTATACACCTAAATACAATTATTGAACAGTTAATTATCTTACAGAATACAGAATAGATGTTACCAATGTGGTATATTGCCCATATTGGCAAGAAGAAAAATGGGAAGAGACATGGAGGAAGCAGAAGATCTCTAAAACCTCAAAAACAAGAAATACAAAACAAAACCAAGATGTAGAGCCAAAAGTTGATACGAAAAGAAACAGAAGCATGAACATATTATTTAAATTTTCAAATGTAACAAATTGTTAAAACAAAAAACTGATATACCTATCAAATTTGAGAGGGAGGAGAGGAGGTTAAGATGTATTGTGTATTGCTAATAAATTATGGGAAAGAGGCATAAGAATTCTATTTAGAGCTCTAGCAGGAACTAGGAAAAGAACTGAAATAAAAATTGTTCTAAAGTGATGCCTCTGCAATACAGTGCTGATGTGGGAAAAAATAAAATGCAAGCCAATTGATTTCCATTTTAACCATTTAATCAGATTTCATCATTTACATATTTTATCATTATAATTTTGAAAGTCAATATATCCACTTGTTGTCCAGGTATTAATTGCCTGCCAAGGAATTTAAGGTAGGCAAAAAATTTTAGCAAACTTTTCCCTGAGCAATAGGCACACTAATAATACCAATACTAATACTAATAAATACTAATACTAAAGAGGAACTCCTTAAGTTCCTCTTTGCATAACAAACAATCTGATACTTCACTTTTACAGGGAGAGATCTAGGAGACTTGTATAGCTGGGTTTTTTTGTTGTTTGTTTTTGGATTTTTGGGTTGTGTGTGTGTGTGTGTGTGTGTGTATGTTTCTTTTCTTTTCTTTTTTTTTTTTTTTTTTTTTGACACAGAGTCTCGCTCTGTTGCCCAGGCTGGTTCATTGCAACTTCTGCCTGCCAAGTTCAAGCAATTCTTCTGCCTCGGCCCCTGGTGTAGCTGGGACCACAGGTGTGTGCCACCATGTCCGGCTAATTTTTTGTATTTATAGTAGAGATGGGGTTTCGCCATGCTGGCCAGGCTGGCCAACCTCGTGATCTGCCCGCCTCAGCCTTCCAAAGTTCTGGAATTATAGGCATTAGCCACCGCCCCCAGCCAGCTGTTTCTTTTAATCAAGTTTTACACACCAGGCACTCTGCTCTACAGATTAAAGGAAGAAGCATGGGAGACAATACTATTGAAATTCAGTATTTTGTGGGCACAGATAACTTTTGTGTTTACTTAAGTGGAGTGTTGGTACTAGAAGACAGACTGAAAGAATTTATGGAATAAGTTAAACAAAAAATTGTTACAATATAGAGTTTGTTTGCAAGAATAAGGAAGGAATAAGTGTGTAATGAAATATGCTTATTCAGCTCCTCTGGCATGTCATTGTACCCTCAATCCCACTCTGCTCTTTATTCCTCAAATCTTCCTTTCACACAACCCTTACTCCCAACTTCATTTGCTTTCATTTACTCATCCTGCATGACTCATTTTAAATGTCACTTCCATTCAGAAGTCTTTTCGAACTAACCTGGATATGATTGCATTGCATGTGGGTATGTGGTACCATATGCTTCCTCTCTTAGAGAAATAATCAGACTTTAGATTAATTATTTACTTAATTGTCTGTCTCCTCTAGTTTATTCAAAAATCTTTTAAGGAAGAGCCCATGTCTACTCTGCTCTCCACTGCATTTCCAGGGCACAAAGAATGTCTGACACAGTCAATATTTACTAGAGAATAATTTTTTAATGAATAAATAAGTAAATGAATGTATGAATATATTATTGAGAACTGTGTTTGTTCATCATTGTTTGTTTATCTGTTTGAGGGGAGGGAAGGAAGGCATTGAGGATGCTATTTCAGGATAAGAATTTTTATTTATTATTTTTTAGTGAAACAGAGTCAGCCAAGGGAGAGAATAGAGATGCAACTAATAACTATTTAGTAGAGTAATGCCTTCAAGAAATGCTTCTCAAACCTTAAGTGCATACAAATGGCTTGAATAATCTGTTAAAAACACAGATCCGATTCAGGAGGTCTACATGGTGCATGCGACTCTACATTTTTTAAAAGCTCCCAAGTGATACTGATGCTGGGAACCAAATTCTAGGTAACACTGTGTTAGAAACAGTAGGGAAAGATGAGTCTAATTCCAAACAACAATAAGTGTGTTTAGCCTGCAAGGAAGAGAATTCCAGTTTACATAGATGGGTATATAAACAGATGGAGACAGAGAAACCTAAAGGCAAAAAAGAAGACAAACAAAAGTACTCTCAATGAAAATCCTCTCTTCCCCCAGTAACTAGATGGCATACTACTTAAGTATTAAAAATCTTAGAGTGGGCTGGGCGTGGTGGCTCACACCTGTAATCCCAGCACTTTGGGAAGCCAAGGCAAGTGGATCACTTGAGGTCAGGAGTTTGAGACCAGCCTGGCCAACATGGCGAAACCCCATCTCTACCAAAAGTACAAAAAATTAGCCGGGTGTTGTGGGTGCCTGTAATCCCAGCTACTCGGGAGGCTGAGGTGGGAGAATTGCTTGAACCTGGGAGGTGGAGATTGCCGTGAGCTGAAATCCCGCCACTGCAATCTAGCCTCAGCGACAGAGAAAGACTCTGTTTCAAACAAACAAACAAAAAAAAAGCAAAGAAAAGAAAAGCAAAGAAAAGAAAAGGAAAAGAAAAGAAAGAGAAAAAGAAAAGGAAAGAAAAAGTGACCTGGGCTTGCACAAATAGGAAAATGTTTTCAATCAGGTGATGTGGGAAAGGAGAGCAGTTCTTAACTTTCACCACTAAAATCACCTAGGGAGTTTTTAAAAGTTCAATGCTCAGACCACACACCAGGCCAACTAATCAGAATCCCTTCGGGTCTTTCAGTATCAATATGCTTTAGAGCTTCTTAGGTGAATCCACTGGACATCCAACGATGAGAACTGTACCCCTATCAATTTGACAGCAGCTAACAATTTGAAGCCAGTGAGACCTGTAGTTCTCCTCTCCTAGAACCTCACTACTGGGAGGTATGCTACCATCATAGTAAGACTCAGGCTGAATTATTACATGTTTAGAAGGTTCAAAAATAATTAAAGTCATACTAATGTAAACTAGATGAAGTCTTAGCTATTTAGCTTCTTAGGCAGTCCAATTGTTGTTGACTTCACCACACAGAAGAATTTGAGAGCAAGCCCAAAGTAAGAGTAGGCAAAGTTTATTGCAAAGCAAAAATACACTCTGAGAGGCAGAGCAGGCTGCTCAGAGGGAGAGACAGCAGCTAGTTCCTTAAGAGGAATTCCTTTTATGGCTATTGTTTTATGGGAGTTGTTTATGCATATTCATTCATAAAATACTAATGTAGTCAAGTTATGCAAAGGTGGACCTGTGGTTGGTGGAGGGCCTTAGCATCTACATATGCCAACACATATCTCATGCCTCATTAGCATAAAAAATCTCACCTAGGGGTGTGTTTTCTACTATCAAAATGAGGAAAAGTTCACTGTAAGCTAAACCTTGAGCCTAGCTGCATGTGTGGACAAAGTCCTAGCTTCCACCCACCTCCAGGCAGGAACTTGTGGTTTCTTGGGCTTTGAGTGTTGACTGGCTGGAGAATGGGGAAGCTACACCTGGAACAAGAGGCTTTTGTTCTCTTTCCATGGCTGTACTAGGTATCAGGAACTTGTAACCACCTGGGGGTCTTGTAGGATTGCTTATCTTGCAGAAAAATTGCTGAAGCAGGTGGGTACAAGAGAAAGGAGCCTGCTGTGAAAGGGGCTTCATACAAGGGGACAAGTTAGGATCACCTAACTTTGTAGTTGGATCAAGAGACAAACTCTCCTAGCAAGTGAAAGGGACAAGTCTTAACGGGTCACTGGAACTAGTGTGCTTGCTGAGCTCCTCAGACTTTTAGATCTCATTAATGATAACTGTACTTTTTATTTTTCAGTATCAATATACTTTAGAGCTTCTTAGGTGAATCCATCATGTATGTTGTACAACATTCATTTAGATAATGAAAATTTATTTTTACCATTCCTTATGTTAATTAACAAATTCTCTAGTGTAGATTAAGATAACACTAATTGAATGGCTTGCTATACTTGTGGCTGGTGTGGGCCTTTGATTAAAATCTTTCAAATGCTAATTAAACACTCTTGAATTTAAACAACTCATTCTATTACTTAAAATCTAAACACTCCCTAACGTGTTGATTGAAGTCAGTCGCAGCAAATATCATTGTTGAGTGCTCAGTGATTGAGGGCCAGAGTTGCAAGACTTAGGACAGTATCTTACAAAGCAGAGTCAGATTGAATCCCACACAATTCCAAATGATCTACCAGACAGACAATTCTCATGAGAGATTATCTTATTTGTACATATCTGAACACAGGTTTCATCCTTGCTTTACATAAAAATATAAAGTGTTTCTGCATTGTGTTAGGGAACTCTTAATTTTTCAATATTGCAAGTGACATGTGAGTCAATGGACAATACTTTGTATTGTTCAAATATTTATCAAGAATTGCTTATAATTTCAGAAACAATGTCACCAACAGCAATGTTATTTGTACTAATTGAATCATTAATACAGCATCCCTCTATCAGTCTGCATTTGGGACTGTTGCCATCACAGTAATATTAAACATTGGTGAAACATTTAGCTATTTCATTATGCTTTCTAGCACAAATTGTACATAATCTTTTATTTAAAAAAAATGCACTTAGCTGTATTATAACTTTGCTTTTATCTCTTTTTTATGTCACAGCTATGTTTCATTCTATGTTGCAGCTATTCAATTTTTAAAACATTCTTTGTATAAGTAGGTCATACATTTATGAATTCTATTTCATAATAGTAAAGGGAGAGTTAAAATATTGTGCTGTTGGTCCATACTGAGCTATTTTAAGTATAGATAATATAAAAGTTTTAAACAAAGTTACTGAACAGAGGTATGCACACTGTGAGAACTCAATAAAAAAAATAGAGAGCGTCCTTTCAAAGTGGAACTAATTACATTGCTTCGTGATGTTTTTCATCAATGCTTATTACTTGCTCCATAAGTATAGTGTTTCCTGAAGAATATCACAGAAAAATAAAAGATGAGGATGATTTTGAATAAGCCCCCAAACTCATCTAACAAGTTTAAGATGTTAGAAATAATAGATGGGTAGGTAAGTATGGAGAGAATGAATTTAAAAATTTGTCCTCTGTGAAAGCAACACCAAAGTTAAACAGGCAAGAAAGATTTCATTGAACGCTATTGCAATAAAATAGAGAGAGACCAGAATACAGTACAGAAGGCTTCCCCCCACCTTATCCACAGAGGATAGGTTCCAAGACTCACAGTGGATGCTGAACCTCAGGATCGAGCCCTTTAGGTAAATACAGTCATGTATTGCTTAATGTGGAGGACATACTCTTGAGAAAAGTGTCAATCGGCAATTTTGTTGTAGGAACATCATACAGAGTACTTACACAAACCTAGATGGAATAGCCAACTACCACCCAGGCTATATGGTGTAGTCTACTGCTTCTAGGCTACAAATCTGTACAATATGTTAATACTGTATAACATGTTAAAACTGTAACACAATGTGTATCTAAACATAGGAAAGGTAATGTGTTGCACTGCAACATTACACTAGGCAATAGGAATTTTTCACCTCCATAATAATGTTTTTTTAAGAGACAAGCTCTTACTCTGTCACTTAGGCTGAAGTGCAATGGTGTGATCAGAGTCACTGTGACCTGCAACTCCTGGGCTCAAGCTATCCTCCCACCTCACCATCCCAAGTAGCTGGGACCGCAGGCATGCACTACCATGCCCAGCTAATTTTTAAATTTGTTTTGGTAGAAACAGGGCTATGTTTCCCAGGCTGTTCTCAAACTGCTGGCCTCAAGTGACTTTCCCACCTTGGCCTCCAAAATGTTGGGATTATAGGTGTGAGCTACCTCACCAGGCCTCCATTACAATCTTATGGGACCACCATTGTGCATGTCACCCTTCATTAACTAAAACTTCATTATGTGGTACATGACCACTGTTTTCCCCTATACATACATACACCAGTGATACAGTTTAATTTATACATTGGGCACTGTAAGAGATTAACATCAATAACTAACAATAATATACAATAATTATAACAATACACCAGCATCACTACTCTGGTGCTTGGGGGTCATTACTAAGTAACATAGGGTTACTTCAACACAAGCATTGGGGTACCTCGACAGTCGATCAGATAACCGAGATGGTTTCTAGGTGACTAATGGGTGAGTAGCACATAAAACGTGCATATGCTGGGCAAAGGAATGATTCATGTGGTGGGTTGGATGAAGCTGGGTGACACTGTTATGGGTGGGTCTTTGTTCTTAGAGCTCCCAAGATGGTGGCAGGCTGCTCCCAAGATGGTGGCACCCACTCCCAAGATGGCGACAAACCTTTTATTCTCTGACCTGGGGTTCTTGGCCTTAGGGATTGGAAGGAATGGAACCTTGGGCCATGCGGTGAGTGTTATAGCTCTATTAGAAGCCGTGGATCACAGAAGAGAACTGTGGAACCCAGCGACTAATGTTCAGCTTAATTAGGATGAACCTGGGCACTTAGCCACACAGGAACAATGGTGAGCCTCCAGCCCGAATGGGAGCAGCAATGGGTACCTGGCTGGATCAGAAGGACAGCAGATACCCTGCGGGATCCAGAAGGGTGGAAGTCAATGGTGGGTCTGCAATGGTAGCAATTGGCAGTGGTGGATGGCAAGCAAAACCTCAGCTCCAGCCGGAACAAACACAGACTAGAAGAGTGTGCAGTTGCAAGATTTAATAGAGTGAAAACAGAGCTCTCATGCAAAGGGAGGGGACCCAAAGGGGGTTGCCCACTCCCAGCTCAAATGCCTGGGATTTGTATCCCAATCACTGTCCCTCCCCCTGTGCTCTCAGATGATAGATGATTTGACTGTTTCTTTACCTCCTGCTTTTAGCCTAATTGGTATTTTAGTGAGCCCTCTTTACGACCTGATTGGTTGGGTGTGAGCTGCATTACAAGCCCCATGTTTAAAAGTGGGCGTGGTCACCTTCACCAGCTAGGCTTAGGAATTCTTAGTCCGCCTACAAAATCCAGGTAGTCCTGTCTCTCAACACGAGATTTTTATCATACTACCCAGAACACTGTGTAATTTAAAACTAACAAATTCTTTATTTCTGGAATTTTCATTTAATATTTTTGGACTGCAGTTGACTGTGTGGGTAACTAAAACTATGGAAAGTCAAACTATGGATAAAGGGTACCTATCTTATGAACTCAGCTGCATTGAAAGAGACGGCAAGAGAGTTTTGGAAAAGCCAGGCATGAAGATCATAGGCAACGTGTGTTGCCAACTGATCTTGCTCAAAAGAAAAGTAAACTCTCTCATATTTTCATGAAAAGAGGTAGTTTTATAACTTTGAGCAAGGCAGTCACCCAAGTTAGGCTACTACCCTCCCATAGAAAGTTTACATTTTAAAGACATGGCAAACAGATCCTTCAGACATTCCTGACTTGTAAAACTGACGAGAAGCTTTTAAAAGGATTTGGCCGGGCGCGGTGGCTCAAGCCTGTAATCCCAGCACTTTGGGAGGCCGAGACGGGCGGATCACGAGGTCAGGAGAGCGAGACCATCCTGGCTAACACGGTGAAACCCCGTCTCTACTAAAAAATACAAAAAACTAGCCGGGCGACTAGGCGGGCGCCTGTAGTCCCAGCTACTCGGGAGGCTGAGGCAGGAGAATGGCATAAACCCGGGAGGCAGAGCTTGCAGTGAGCTGAGATCCGGCCACGGCACTCCAGCCTGGGTGGCAGAGCAAGACTCCGTCTCAAAAAAATAAATAAATAAATAAATAAATAAAAGGATTTACTTCTCAAAGGGGCAGAGAGATAATTAACAATTACAGATTTTCTAAGTAAAATGCTCTAAGGAAAGGGAGATCAGGACCTGGAGTCAGAAGGAAGGCTGCATAAAGTTTAGTCAGGCAGAGGGAACTACAAGGCCACCTGTAAATTAGTCACCCTGGAAACCATAAACTTCCAGTCATCCCCAATACCTTGTTCTCAGCCCCAAGGTATTGAGAATTTGCTTTTGGATGAGGACAAAATTGTGTTTTGAATATTGATCCATTTTTTGTTGTTTTTCTTGTATTTACTAAAATTTAGAAAAAATAAAATAAAATAAAACTTAGAAGATATGACAAAGCATTTCCCATATAATTTTTGTCAACTGTGAAGAAAATACCATGACTAATGAAAATGTATGCATGGATAAGTTTGGATATGTCTGTTAAAAATTTTTATTGTATATATATATGTTAACATACAGGATAAATGTCACATTTTATTGATACATAAGTATTGTCCTAAATGCTACAATTTCATCACAATTTGTCTTGTTATCATAAACAATATAAATAATCATTTAAATGACTGAGCAATAAAATTAATTTTCCATTATAAAATTTATATTCAACAGCGAGCATGAACATTTTATATACTCCCTTAAGCTAAACATATTTCTGCTATGCTTTCATTTAAAGTAGATTTTCATTTATACAATACTCTATTGCTAAAGCACTGAGGGCTTACTTCAGAAATATGCATTTCATTTTTTAAGTACATAAAAGTATATTAAAAAGCTCCCATTATTATCTCTACTTGTGAATATCTGTTTATACAAGACTTGAAGTTGAACAAAATTATTTTTTATGAAACCATTAAGCAAAGATTCATTTAGCCCTAGGGATAGAAATAATTGTATCTGTGTAGATCTGGTTTTGTAATAGATCTAATATTTCTAAATTTGCAAATAAGTTCTATTAGAGTTTTCCCCAAGCATATCCCTAGACACTAATAACAAATATTTGAAAAAGATGCTGCTATTTTTTCTCTCTGTATTTCTTAGTACTTATGTGCATCATCTACCCTTCATATTTTCCAGTAAGTGATTGGTTTAAACACAATTCTTACAATATAGCGTTTGTGACACAGAGTGCATTTTATGAACAAAGGAACAAAAATGTTTGTTTTCCCTTTCAAATTGTTTTGCTAATCTTTCTTATTTAGTCTCTTGAGTAAACACCATTCTATAGGTTGCAATAATCTTTAATGAATCGCAATGTATAAATTTAAAAATTGTAATGCATATAAATAAGTTGATATGATTTATTTCCTATAAGAATCTGTTATGAAAAGCAAGATCACCTTGTGCATTTGATCATTCTTAAAAATTCAATTTATTCATTCTCAAACTTTCAGAAATAATAAAACAAAAAAACATTGTTTAAAGTGAAGCAAATCACCTGTTCTTGAAGTGGAGGTCTGAGCAACCATGAGGGAGTAAGAGTGACTTCAGCAACTCTGAGGAAATCTGTGGAGCGGCAAAAGCAGTCAATTTAGAGGCAGGAAGACCTGGATAGGAATTTCAGCTATATCATTTTTGGCACATATTGGAAACAAAGAATAACTTATTCTCCTTCTTGTCTATATTAAAATATCTAAATATGATTATTAAATTGCTCTTTGTAGTTCTCTTAAGTATTAATTATATCAGAAATTTTCATTGTGTAACCCTATTTATTCTTTTGCAGTCATTTTCCTATTTACATCTGTCAATTTTCATTTTTTAATGTTCCCTTTCAACTTTGTAGTTCACATCAGAAAAGGAGCAATGTGCAAAACACTTTTAAATCAGAAATGGATGATCTCACAGATCACCTTTAAAAATATGATATAGTAGCAACTACATGGTTCTGATGTTTCCCTTGATCCAAATCTATTTTCTCCATTAAATGTCCAAAGATTCGAACTATGTGATAGCAGACAGCTTTTTTGTGGCTTTACCTCTTTTTTTTATTTTCCAAATTTTCTATATGTAATTATATCAAGTCAGTAGCTTCATTGTGTTTAAGATGACACCAACCTGGGCATATTCATAAAATCATAATAGCGTTTTTAAACAAACAAAGACGATTTCTCTTGCTTTGTTTCTCTCATTTCTGCAGGAATGGCAGCTCCCCCAAATTCCACCCTGATAGTATTTTTTTTTTTTTTTTTAATCTTTAGGACAGTGTCTCCTACCTACTCACCAAGTGTTTATCAGAGTTATCTCCTTCTGTGTCTGTGGTTTTTCACATTCCTGCTCTATTTTCATGTGGTATCTACTGCCATATTATCAAGACCTGCACCAGAGGCAGCACCACTCATACTAAAAGTGCCAAGACCCAGTGCCTGTTTTCTATTCTGAAAGTAAACTGGTCTGAATAGACACTATGTGTTGCACTTGTACTACAAAAATTGCTCTCAGTTATAAAAGCACAAGTAGTGCTTTCATTGTCTCACGTAAAATTTAAAGTAACTGCCACTAAAGCTTTTCTTTTGCTTTCATTGCAGCTTTCTCTTTCTGGAGTTTAAACATAAGTGCAGAGATGTGGGGCACAGGATAATCTAATGAGAGCCAACAGCTTTACAGAAGAAGCAATCTGTCTTTTTCCAATACAGATGCCATGTTTTTAAATCAATTGTACTTCTTTACTCTTTTATTTTAGGTTACTTTTCCCCCAAGGAATGTATTTATTCTTGAGTATACAGATATTCAAGGAGATTAATTTTTCCTATGTGACTTTGCCTCTCACAGCCCCCTTCTACGAGAGGTTAGACAAAGAGACAGGTCCAAGTTCTATTCTGAGCTGCTTTAGGACATGAATAGCACCCTTCAATAAAAGGACAAAGTAAGCCCCATATAGCAGTTGATTGTCGGTTGGTTGGTTTTGTTTTTCCCCCAGGTAGACATAGCAGCAGTCAGCAGGGAAAGAAAATAATATCTACTTTTTGATTCCTGGGAATTCTCCATCTGTGATGGACTAGAGGCAAGATCAGATCACCTCTGGTGCACTACAAATAGAAAGGATTAGAGAGCTCCACTCTCAAGGAAGCAAGGGACATCTATCCTGAAGTGGAAGTAAATTAAACCTAGTAAATTAAACAAATCGACATCAAAATTGCAAAGACAAACTGAGTTTATACTGTTGTATTTTATTTCATATTCTAATTATTACTACAGCTATGATAAATTCTATACTTACGTAATTACCATTTTCATAATTTTCATATTTTAAAGATATGAACATGAAGTCTAAAATTACCCCAAACAATGAAAAATCGATTGGATTAGTGGGTTACTAAAATTATTTTAATTTAATAATATGCAAAAACCTTTGCTTCTTGGGTAAAGACACCATGGATTCAATCAAACTACTTATCTAGAATTGATATGTAACTTTATTGTCTAGTAGATGAGGGCTACAATGTGGCCATAAATTATCAAAACTACCCTACCTATACTAAGGGAATAAATTAACCTAATGGATGATTTTGTGGAAGGATGACTTACTTTAGGTTGAGTATGTTCTACTGTGGCTCCTCATTTCACCTTTTTAAAGCAATTATTCCTGAAATGAAATAAAATATAACTTTAATTTGTATACCTACTCATATATACCTAAAATATCCCATTAGAAACCATCTCTGATGATTTTACCTTTCCCGTCTTTGATCAACATCCTGGAGAGAACCTACAGCAGCTATCTAGTCACCTGTGGGTATTGCAACTGTCTTTTGTCAGATATTAAAAACTCTAGTCCAGTTTACTATTAGTTAACATCAAATCTGGCTTTTTCTCTTGCAGGACACTTTCTTAAGGTCTTTGAAGCATCTCCTTGTGTCAATTAGTTATTGTTGTGTTACAGGACAGCCTAAAACTCGATGGTTTAAAACAACAACCAATTATGATCTCTTAGAAGTCTGTGGTTTGACTGGTATAGTTCACTAATCTAGATTGGTTTACCTAGGAGTGACTCAGCTCCACCCCTCTTTCATCTTCATCCTGTCTCTGGGATGAGTGGCTTTCTGAATCACATTCTTCTCTTGATAATGCAAAGGCATAAGAAAGGATGGGTTAAAGTGAGTGTACAAGCATATTTAAAATATATGTCATAGCACATCTACTGTCATTTCAAAGGTGAAAGCAAATCACATGGGTAAGCCCAACATCAATGGAGAACATATTCTTTCCTTGAAAGTGAGGACAACAGAATGTGAATATTTCTGGGTAATAATTTAATCTACCACATTCTCTTTAATTCCTATATTCTGTCCTAACACCCCCAACCACCACCGCTCCATAACACTATTCCCTGAATTAGTGATGAAAACACTGGGTCTTACTACTTTTTCCTCCATCTTTTTGTGCAAAAGTGTCACGCTCTCAAGGCAGTCCTTTCAGAATGATTCAAACCTGTTACCTTCTATAGGGTCTTTATGACCCACAGGGAAACTCAGCATCTTTGGGCCACCAAACTTTAAGAGTCGTGGACATTTCTACAACAACCCTGTTTCTTTGCCTCACACTAAAAGGCACTTCTAGGGAGTATTGTGTCATTAGGATTTCCAGGTTACATGTGGTCATCGATTTCTGTATCTTTCCCAAACCCCAGGGCACATGGATCAAGATTCATTAACACAGTCTCACCATGTTGGCACGAGGGAACCTGGGGCTCTTTTATGTAGCTTGATCACTGAGGTAGGGAAGAAAAAGCTCAAGTATCACAACTTATGCTAAAGGTTTAAATATCCTTAGTTTCTACTGTCTCGATGGTCACCAAGCAGCAATGTACCATCTTCAGAGCTCCATTGCCCTTGTGTGCTGCATTGTGAGTTTTCAATTTAGGGTGTCAAACTGTGGTTGAATAAATAAAAATGGGAAAGTTTCCATGTTCATGATTATGCTAGTATTTTCTCCTTTGACCCATTATCCAGTACTGATTTATATAGGTAGAAGCCTACTTGTTATAACTTAAACAGTTCATAGAATGCCTCAGCGCCTAAGCATATTTTTCCTATCTGGATGCCGTAATAAATAAAACTACACTATTAAACATGATTTCTTCAAGTCAGCATCTCATCTGTAGGAAGCCCATACTTTAGACTTACATACTTTGGGAAGATTACTGGACATTGGTTAGCAGTACAGATAAAGTAGGAGTAGATATGTTGTGAAAGGAAATCAAGGATCAGAAAAAGACTTCCCTTTTTTATTTAAAGCTATTCCCAATTAATAGAATTGTTCATAATGTCAGTACTGCCATATTGGTGCATAGAGATTCTTAAAATTAGACACTTTAAACATGAACATATTTGCAAAAAACGAGATGAAAATCCTTGTGTTTAGCTTTTCCCCTAAGAAACTATGTTACTCGGAGCAAAGTTTAGTATCCTCATTATTTTATTTATGCTTGTTTTACATGTATAGGGTATTATAAGCCAGACATTACAGAGGGCATGCAAAATTGCTTTTAAACAGCAAAGTACTATGAATTGTACAAAGTGATGAATTGATTATATCACTGTAATTACTTCTGATGTATATATGTAATCAAAATGTACATTTCTAACTTCAAAGGCTAAAGAATTATAAGGCATTTTGGAAAGTAGTACTTTGGACTTACTACTAATGAAGTACTATTCAGTGTATACTACATTGTAACTTTCATTATTTTATACCTATTTTGAACATTAATTTCATATAAGGGACCTTTTAGGACATGTTTTAGGTGTTATGAGAATAATGTAATTTCCAAATCACTCGGACAATCTTGGAAACATGATGACAAAACTACTCTATTTTTTATTGAAAAATACTATGCTTGGGGGTTTTGGGGGCATAATTCCTTGTTAAAGATCCCCAAACATTATATATAAAATCTCCAGACATTACATATTTATAATATCCAAAGTATTATTACATACGTTTTAGTCAGTATATTTACAGTTAACTGTTTTATGAGGATCACATGTTAAAAGAATAATTATAATGCTGAGTTTGACAAGAAGAGTACGTTTCTTTTTACTTCCTTCAGTAGCAGCTCAGAGAATATCAAAACAAAACTGTTGGCCTTTATATTTATTTCAAATTATTCTGATATCATTTTTAAATATTAATATGTACATGTATAGAAGACCTAAATATAGTATATTTATAATTTTGCAGTACATGCATTAATATAATAAATTTTATAATGTACTATTTTAGTTTCATAGGACTGACAAAGTCTCACACATTGGGTGGTTTAAAACAATAGAACTTCATTATCTCACAGTCCTGGAGACTAAAAGTCAAAAATTCAGGTGTAGACAAAGCTATTCCCACTCTGAAACCTGTAGATAATCCTTCCTTGCCTCCTTGTAGCTGCTGGTGGTTTGCTGATAATTTTTTGTGTTTCTTGGCTTGTAGATGCATTCCCTCAATCTTATCAGCACATCATGTTCTTTCTGCCTTCAAAGAGCCTTCCCTGTGTGTATCTGTCTCTGTATTCAGATTCCTCCTTTCTATAAAGACATTAGTCATATCGAATTAGGGCTTATTCTGATAACTTCATTTCAACTTGATTAGCTCTGTAGAGTCTTTGTAAAGACTCTGCTTCCAAATATTATGAACTACTTGGGATAGGACTTCATTATTAGTTTTTTTTTTTTGTAGGGAGAGCATAATTCAACCAATAACTTGCACAGTAGGCTTCTTAAAATTATACACGACAAAAAAAAATAGTAACAAATGTGGTAAATCTGTGTATAGATTTGCAATACAAAATTAAATGCTAATTGAAATGGTTTGGCTGGGTCCCCACCCAAATCTCATCTTAAATTGTAGCTTCCATAATTCCCATGTGTCATGGAAGAGACCCAGTAGTAGATAAATGAATCTCAGGAGTAGGTCTTTCTTGTGCTGTTCTCGTAATAGTGAATAAGTCTCATGAGATCTGATGATTTTATAAAGGGGAGTTCTGCTGCACAAGCTCTCTTTTACCTGCCGTGATGTAAGACATGACTTTGCTCCTTCTTTGCCTTCTGCCATGATTGTGAGGCTTCCCCAGCCACGTGAAACTGTGAGTCCATTAAACCTCTTTTTCTTTATAAATTACCCAGTCTTGGGTATGTCTTTATTCACAGCAAGAGAACAGACTAATACACTAATGAATATGTTTATAATTCATGATTTCTCGTAAGGAATTTGTTATATTAACACTGTCATGATTTATTTGAAAACTATGACTTGTCTTGAAGAAAATAAGCACAGATGTACAAGACAATTCATACAATGAGTAAATTTGAATTGGTAGATAATATACAAAGCTTACACACCAAGGTAAAAACAATAGTCTTGCACATTTACCTTTCATATTTAGTTATTTAATTCATTTGGAATTTTCTAGGACTTACAGTTTCAATTTCTCTTTTCTTTATATACCAAGGTGGCTTCCCCAACACCGTCTATTAAATAATCCATCTTTCTACTGCTTGTTTGTGATGTCATGTATATCATACACCAAGTTCCTAACTATGCATGCTTCTGTTCTGAGTTCTTTATTATATTCCGTCATGATATGTTATTATATTATAGTCTCAGGACTATTGTAAATGTTACATGACTTTTACTGATGTTATTATTATTATGGTTTAGTAGACTGTTTTAACATCTTCCCACTCTATTCTCCTTTCTCTTCTTTTTAAAAGGTGTCTTTGGTGGTTATATCATGTTTCAACTCAGTTAGGCTGAACTGTTTCCCAAAATTTGCTTCCCTGTATTTGTCCAGTAAGGTTGGGCCACAAAAGAAATTCTTGTTTAAGATTTGGTGGGTGGAACTGAAATGGCTTCCATTGTACAGTTTATGCTTAATATAGCTTACCTGCTGACTCATCTCATTGTTGTGGGACAGCCGTGCAACTGATTCACCTTCCCCTCTATCCTCCTGCTTCTGCATGTATTAGGAATTACGTGTGTTTTTAGCTCCATGACAAAAGGCATGAGCTTCCCCTGCAGGCTATCCGTACAACCCAAGTCAAGGACAAGAAGAGCCGACACAGGCTTCAGATCATCTTCATGGGTCCAGCTTACGTTGTGGGTTGCAGTTTATCCTGGCTCTCCCTTACTTTATTCATCTTCCCATCCTGAGAGCATATCATGTGGAATTCAAGACCCATCAGTTACAAAAACTACCTAAATAGGGCCTACAATTGCTTAAGGTTGGCTCACTCTAACAAATATATTCACCTTAGGCCCTGGCAGCAATCTAATTCCTGTCTCTATGAATTTGCCTATTCTATATATTTCACATAGATGGGAGTCATATAATATGTGGCATTTTGTTATTGATTCTTTGACTTTATATTGTGTTTTCAAGGTTCAGTCATGCTACATATTGGTACTTCATTCTTTTTTATTACGGAATAATATTCCATTGTATGGGTATGATACATTTTGTTCAGCAATCCATTCATCAATTTATTGATGTCCAATACCATTCGTTGAAAAGGCTATTTTCTCTCATTGAATGAAAATGATCACAAATGTGAGGGTTGCTTGATTTAAAATTTTATTGCACTGATCTATATGCTTATTTTTATGCCATTACTACATTGTCTTAATTACTGTCACTTTGTAGGAAGATTTGAAATTAGGTGTGGGAATCCTCTAATTTTGTTCTCCTTTCTCAAAGTTGCTTTGTTTTTCAAGAGTTTCTTGTGGCTGGGTGCTGTGGCTCACGCCTGTAATCCCAGCACTTTGGGAGGCTGAGGTGGGTGGATCACCTGAGATCAGGAGTTCAAGACCAGCCTGGCCAACATGGTGAAACCCGTCTCTACTAAAAATGCAAAAATTAGCTAGGCGTGGTGGTGGGTGCCTGCAATCCCAGCTACTTGGGAGGCCGATGGAGGAGAAATGCTTGAACCTAGGAGACAGAGGTTGCAGTGAACTCAGATTGCACACTGCACTCCAGCCTGGGTGACAGAGCAAGACTCCATCTCAAAAAAAGAAAAAAGAAAAGAAAAAAAAAATCTCTTGCATTTTTATTTGAATTTTAAGGTCAGTTTGTCAATATCTGGAAAAAAGCAGCTTGAATATAGATACATATTAAATATGGATTTAAATGTGGATAGCACTGAACTATATATAAGTTTAGAGAGTACTGATGTCTTAAACAATATTAAGTTTTCTATTCATTTATTTGTCTTTAATTTTTAAGTTATATTTTATAGTTTTCAGTAAAAAAGGCTTACACTTCTTCTTTATTTATTTATTTATTTTTAATTTACATTTTGAGACAGGATCTCGGTCTTTCACCCAGGCTGGAGCGCAGTGCCATGATCATGGCTCACTATGGTCTCCATCTCTTGGGCTCAACTAATTCTTCGGTCTTAGCGTTTCAAGAAGCTGGGACTGCAGGTGCTCTCCATAATGCTGTGCTAATTAAAAAAAAAATTTTTTTTTTGTAGAAACGGGGTCTCGTGATGCTACCCAGGCTGGTCTCAAACTCCTGGGCTCAAGTGATCCTTCCATGTTGGATTCCCGAAGTGCTGGGATTGCCTGCATGAGCCACTGTGCCTAGTCTATTGAACTTTTAAAAATATATATATTCATAAATATTTTTATTTATTGATGATACTACACACGGAATTAAGTTTTTTTAGATTGTTCATTGCTAGTGTATAGAAATACTACTGATTTTTGTCTATAGATCTTGTATCCTACAATGTTCTTAAACTTCTATAATTCTTGAGTTTAGTAATTCGAGTCTTTTTGCTTGTTTCTTGGTGTCTAGATAAAGGTCTGTCAATTGTGTTGATCTTTTCAAATAACTAACTTTTGATTTTATTTCCTTTTATTGTTTTTCTGTACTCTATGTCATTTATTTCTGCTCTAATCTTTATTATTTTCTTTCTTCTGCTTCCTTTAGGTTTAATTTGCTCCTTTTTTCCAGTGTTTTAAAGTGGAAGTTGGAGTTATTGATTTGAGTTTTTTCTTCTTTTTAAATATAGATGTTTACAGCTGTAAGTTTTCTTCTAAACACTGCTTTAGTTAAATCTTATAAATTTTGATTTTTTTTTTTTTAAGACAGAATTTTGCTCTGTTGACCAGGCTGGAGTGCAGTGGCATGATCTCAGCTCACTGCAACCTCCACCTCCTGGGTTCAAGCAATTCTCCTGCCTCAGCCTCCTGAGTAGCTGGGATTACAGGTGCACACCACCACTCTCGGCTAATTTTTTTTTTTTTTTTTTTTTTGTATTTTTAGTAGAGACAGAGTCTCATCGTGTTAACCAGGCTAGTCTCAATCTTCTGACCTTGTGATCCACCTGCCTCAGCCTCCCAAAGTGCTGGGATTACAGGTGTGAGCTACCGCCCCCGGCCTTGGATTACATTGTTAAAAAATAAGCAGCCTGACCCAAAACTTTTATATATAAAAAGTATATAAGATATATATGTTTCGGCCAGGCGTGGTGGCTCATGCCTGTAATCCCAGCACTTTGGGAGGCCGAGGTGGGCGGATCACAAGGTCAGCAGATCGAGACCATCCTGGCTAACACGGTGAAACCCTGTCTGTACTAAAAATACAAAAAATTAGCGGGGCGTGGTGGTGCATGCCTGTAGTCCCAGCTACTTGGGAGGCTGAGGCAGGAGAATGGCGTGAACCCAGGAGGCAGAGCTTGCAGTGGGCCGAGATTGCCGCCATTGCACTCCATTCTGGGGGACAGAGCGAGACTTCGTTTCAAAAAAAAAAAGATGTATGTATTTTTCTCTTTCTCTCTTTCCACATATGCACATGCACACATACACACATACATGTATTTTTAAGACATTACAGAGTTATTATGGTTAGGCTTGGAATTAGAGAGGGAATAAGGATTAAGAAACAAATAATAACAAAATAAAATAATGGTTTTTCATGACCTTTTATGTTAGTATGTCAGAAAGTGAAAAATGTGATTAATTGAAACTTACGCACGAAAGTAAAATAATTTAATTGCTATAATTTTTTTTATGATTTTGACAACTTTTAGATGCTAACAAATTTTCATTATACCCAACTGGTAACAAATACAGAGAAAGAATCAGTTTCCTCTGACTAATTTGACATGTTAACCCCTTTAAAGGATAAAATGATAACAAACAATAGCAGCTTTAAAACTAAAAAGAAAATGTTCCTTATTGATGGAGCAGTAGGAGAAGCATAGAAAAAAAAATTTCTATTTTGGTTCTGCAATGCTCAGTAGCAACATTTCTTAGTTTTAACTAACATTCAGACACTTATGTCACACTTTCATAGCAGTCTAGTAAGAAGAGTTTAGGTCAGGAACCATGCTTCCAGAAAGAAAGCACATCCTTTTCCATGGTAGTTTTTTTCACAACAGTCTCTGCAGCAATTCATTCATAAGCTATTTCTTTTTCTTTTGAGCGGATATAGTTCAGGTAAAAAGGAAGGAGATTCACATAAAGTAGGCGTGGGAGTTGCTCCGGCTTCAACACCTCAGGATAACATACCTCTTGTAATATCTTCCATTGCATAGCTTCCAGATTCTTTACAAGTGATATACCCACTTCCAGAAATCACTGTTACTGGAGCAATGTCAAATGACACAATCCCTTAGATTACCAAGGGAACAAAGACGGAGAATAAATTTGGTAACTGTTCAACAGGCAGAATAGAGTACAAAATAAGCAACAAATGATGCAATGTTGCATTCAAGCTGAAGACAATATTTTTTATTCCCTGTATTCTGCTTCTTGCCTTCTTATTAGCCTTTTTCTTACCGAGGCTTCACCTTTTGTTCCTAGGCTTGTAGTTACCCAAATCAGACCAGAGTGCTCATGTGTGCTTCACCCAGTTTAGAAGCAATCACATTTATGCTAACTATGAAAATGGATACAGCTAAGTCTCACTACAAAAAATAATCAAATTATTCATTAAAGACATAAAAAGATTGACCACTAAACATTTATTTGAATAACTCCTAATTCTTAAAAAAAATTACTTTAATTTTAACTTAACATTGCTTTGTTCTTCCTTGAATTAGAGCATTGCTGCAATACTCTCTTGTTCCCTAAGTAGCTTTTTCCTCAATTTTCAGTTTATTGTCACCTACACCTTCTAAGCCACCTATATCTGGCATCATTGCTAATTTCTCTCTTCCCTGGATCTTTCATTTTTAATCAATCAACAAATATTGCCAATTTGTACCTCATATTTTCATCCACTATATTAGTTTGTTTTCACACTGCTATGATGAACTGCCCAAGACTGGCTATTTATAAAGGAAATAGGTTTAACAGACTCACAGTTCAGCATGGCTGGGGAGACCTCAGGAAACTTAAAATCATTTTGGAAGGTGAAGAGGAAGTAAGGCACGTTCTTCACAAGGTGACAGGAAGGAGAAGAGCTGAGCAAAGGGGGAAGAGCCCCTTATAAAACCATTGGATCTCATGAGAACTCATTCAATATCGGGAGAACAGCATGGGGGAACCATCCCTAGGATTCAGTTACTCCTACCTGGTCTCTCCCTTGACACAGGGATCACAATTCAAGATGAAATTTGGGTAGAGACACAAAGGCTAACCATATCATCCACATATTCCCTTTATTTTCCATTCACTCATTTCTTACTATCTAAATCTAATGTATATGTTAATTTTTTTTTGTTTCAAGAAACTGCATTATGTAAAGAAGGGTTTCTAGATAGTGGTGTGAACCCAGAAAATCTGAGACAGGTCTCAGTTAATTTAGAAAGTTTATTTTGTCAAGGTTGAGGACGTGCCTGTGACACAGCCTTAGGAATCCCTTTTTTGTTTTGTTTTGTTTTGTTTTTGAGGCAGAGTCTCGCTCTGTCGCCCGGACTGGAGTGCAGTGGCCGGATCTCAGCTCACTGCAAGCTCCGCCTCCCGGGTTTACGCCATTCTCCTGCCTCAGCCTCCCAAGTAGCTGGGACTACAGGCGCCCGCCACCTCACCCGGCTAGTTTTTGTATTTTTAGTAGAGACGGGGTTTCACCGTGTTAGCCAGGATGGTCTCGATCTCCTGATCTCGTGATCCGCCCGTCTCGGCCTCCCAAAGTGCTGGGATTACAGGCTTGTGCCACCGCGCCCGGCAGCCTTAGGAATTCCTAACAAAATTTGCCCAAGGTGGTTGGGGCACAGATTGGTTTTATACATTTTAGGCAGACCTGAGACATCAATCAATATATGTAAGCAGTACATTGGCTTGGTCTGGAAAGGCAGAACAACTTGAAGCAAGGGCAGGAAGACTTGAAGATTCCAGGGAGGGAGATTCCAGATCACCTAGATAGGTGAGACATAACTATTGCATTCTTTTGAGTTTCTGATTAGCCTTTCCAAAGGAGGCAATCAGATGTGCATCTATCTCAGTGAGCAGAGGGATAACTTTGAATAGAATAGGAAGCAGGTTTGCTCTAAGCAGTTTCCAGCTTGAGTTTTCCTTAGTGATTTTGGGGGCCCAAGGTATTTTCCTTTCACAGTGGTATATAAATTTTTAAAGGGGAAGGAAAGAATAACTCTAGTATTATCCGGTGGAAAAACCAACCTAACAACACTGACTCTTCAATGAGGTGCTGAAGTTATAGTCAGTATGTTCACTCTTCACCCTTCTAGATGCTTCTTCTATGCTGTCCTTCACCCTCTGGGTCAGCAAGAGGTATGCTCTGGGATTCTTTTGCTGTCAAGATGGTGAGTTTCAATAAGTAATTGATATTGTTTTTTCTGCCTTACATTGTGGCCGCTTTAAAAGGATGTCATTGTAGCTTAGGTATTTAACTCATTGGTTGAATCTCAGCCACTGGAACCTATGACCACAATGGCACAATAAGGCCTTAAGAATAATCCAGTTTTCATAGGTCAAAAAGGATAATTAACTAAAATTAGAGCAGTATCTTCTAACTTGTGAGTCATCTACATAATATAATATTTTTACTTCAGGACTTAGATTATTCAGTGATAAATTATGCATAAAATTATGGTTGAAAATAAGAAAGTAAAAAGTCCTTCTTGAACTTAACATTGAAAACCCAGCCCAAGTTATACATTAACTCATATGTGAACATGGTTTCTAAATTTCTGAAATGTAGTCAAGAGTGGCGGCATACACCTGTAGTGCCAGCTACTTGGGAGGCAGAGGTGGGAGGATCACTTGAGTGCAGGAATTCAGGCTGCAGTGAGCTATGATTGTGTCTATGAGGAGCCACTGCACTCCAACCTGGGCAACATAGCAAGATCCTATCTAAAAAAAAAAACATTCTGAAATGTAGATCATAAACTATTTTAATATGTTAAGATGGAGAAATTAAGTAACTATTTATTTGTTTTCTATTTAAAAAGTTAAGCTTTTGCCCACAGAAATTATATGCATATGCCCTTTACAGAGGATGATGAACCTTTGTGAGCAAAGAGCTCGGAAGTGAAGCTGAAAAACTAGCCAGAGGAATAGGCCTTCTCTCAGAAACAAATAAATGAACAGAGAAAACTGTTATTTTATAGGATTTGCCAAAAGTTTAAAAAATAAGAATAAACCTGGCTTTCTGGGCCCTCTAAAAATAGTAAGTATTTGTAGCACTAGGTTGGACTCACCACTTGGCCTTGAATTGTATATTTAAAGCTTACATAACATGTAGAAAACATCTCTTCATTTCAAAGGAGAAACAAATAACAACAACCAAAAAACAAAAACAGATATTTAAATTTTATTAGTCCTAGATAACTCAGCTAGTTAGGGGCAGAACAGAAACAAGAAACAAACTTCTTGACTCCAAATTCAAGTCCTTTCTGCCCATTTTACTTTCTAAAAATAAGAAAATCAGGTTAAATATTCCCTAGACTGAATTCCTGTCCTTGGAAAGGGTGAATTCCTAGTCTACTACTTAAACTTGCATGTGGATCTTCAGTATGTTGATCAAGAGATAACGACTCATTCCCTATTAAACATGGTTATTCTCCCTCCCCACTCTTTGAAGAGCCCACAGTCATTTCTGTTATTACAGATTTGACTCTCTGCTATCTCTGTGAATCTCACTTTTTAAATTCTCTTTTCCTTGATCACTGTACCCTGGAACACCTCCTTGTTGTCTCTTGAACCTCAGGGGCATTATGCTTCTCAGTTGAAATGTTCTTCCTCCAGATACTCTCACAGCTCACTCCCTTGCCTCCATCAAGTTTCTGTCCAAACGTCAGCCTGTGAGGACTTTCTCAACCATTCTATGTAAAGTAGGTCTACCCTAACTCTAAAAATCCCCCTCTCTTTTCTGTGAGACATAAAAATATTTTTAAAATCTTTTATATATCTGTATAGCCCTCATCATTTGACATACTACACTTTCTGCATATTTATTTCTTAATTATCTTATTCACTAGTAATACAACTTCCATTAGGGTAGATTTTTGTTTGCTTCATGTACTACTATATGTGCAGGACCTAGAACAGTACTTGGCTTACAGTTTGTGTTCAATACATTTGTATGACTAAATTAATCAACACTTAATGCTTCTTCCCCAGGTGCCCATTTCTCCAACTTCCTTCACTCCTCGACATATATCACCACTGCCTTTCATCTAGGACTGTTAGGCCTTCCAACCATAAAGAAATATAAAAAATGAAAACTTTAAATTATTCAGGGGAAATTGCACCAGCAAAATGACAACAAGGCAGTGGGTCTCTTTTGGATGTGCACACATCAGAGGGAACAAACCACTTATGTCAAATGTAGTAATAAGCATTCCTCTTTCTCTACCTTGTTCGCAATGGTATAGAATCCGATCTTTTCTCAAAATTCCCATAACAAGTTAAAAAAACATTTATCTTAACATTTAATATACCTTACTTTATATCTGTAAATATTGCTCTCTCTAATCTGATTATGAATTTCTTAAGATCAGAGACAGTTCTCCATCTTTCTTTTCCTCAGGATGATTAAAACATAGGAAATGCTAGTAAATTTTTACTTAATTGACTTGAATTAAATATTACAGTGAAATTAAGACAAGAAGATCTCCATGAAGCCAGTGATTTCCTTGTTTCTCTAGAATTCCAATGCTTGGAGTAATGCTTACAGATAGTAGGAAATCTGTAAAGGTGAAATTAATGAATAAAATAATGAGACAGAGTTGGAAAAAAGCAAAAGTTCAGAGTAACAGGAAGACTGATTAAGTGATTCATGCCAAAAAGCAAAGTAAAAATATTTTTAAGACTAAGACAAAGAGACAGAAAGAGACTACCAGAAAGTCATCCAGAAGGAGACGACTTCACCAAAAAAGGTGTGACTCACTTTATTACTCTATTTGATTTATTGTGCTGCTTTTGAACCAAACTCACAATATCTCTGAGGTATGTCTCTACTTAAGTACCTATTGGTAAAGTTTAATTCATAAATTAGGCACAGTAAGAGATTAAAACAATCACTAACAATAGAATAGAACAATTATAATAATATACTGTAATAAAAGTTGTATAAATATGATATCTCTCTCAAATTACTGTAATATTTTTGGACTGTGGAAAGATAAACCATGGATAAGGGGAGACTATTTTTTCTTTTATTATTATTATTATACTTTAAGTTCTAGGATACATGTGCATAATGTGTAGGTTTGTTACATATGTATAATTGTGCCATGTTGGTGTGCTGCACCCATCAACTCGTCAGCACCCATCAATTCGTCATTTACATCAGGTATAACTCCCAATGCAATCCCTCCCCCCTTCCCCCTCCCCATGATAGGCCCCGGTGTGTGATGTTCCCCTTCCCGAGTCCAAGTGATCTCATTGTTCAGTTCCCACCTATGAGTGAGAACATGCGGTGTTTGGTTTTCTGTTCTTGCGATAGTTTGCTGAGAATTATGGTTTCCAGCTGCATCCATGTCCCTACAAAGGACATGAACCCATCCTTTTTTATGGCTGCATAGTATTCCGTGGTGTATATGTGCCACATTTTCTTAATCCAGTCTGTCACTGATGGACATTTGGGTTGATTCCAAGTCTTTGCTATTGTGAATAGTGCCGCAATAAACATACGTGTGCATGTGTCTTTATAGCAGCATGATTTATAATCCTTTGGGTATATACCCAGTAATGGGATGGCTGGGCCATATGGTACTTCTAGTTCTAGATCCTTGAGGAATTGCCATACTGTTTTCCATAATGGTTGAACTAGTTTACATTCCCACCAACAGTGTAAAAGTGTCCCTATTTCTCCACATCCTCTCCAGCACCTGTTGTTTCCTGACTTGTTAATGATTGCCATTCTAACTGGTGTGAGATGGTATCTCATTGTGGTTTTGATTTGCATTTCTCTGATGGCCAGTGATGATGAGCATTTTTTCATGTGTCTGTTGGCTGTATGCATGTCTTCTTTTGAGAAATGTCTGTATTCCAAATCTTATTTCACTTATTTTTTTTTTCCTAAACACTCTCACTGCAACTTTACTTCACAAATAAGTTCAAAGGGCCTAACTTCCCTACATGATTATTAATATTTTAATAACTCATATTTACATACTCTTGCTTCAAATAATATTCACCTAAAGGAAGCTCTCCAAAAGTATTTAAATCTAAACACTTATAATTTATTAAGCATGTTATACTAACGGATTACTATCAATTTGCCTATGTAACAGAAGTTTCAAGTTCCAAATTTTTTTTTTTTGTTAAGAAATCCAAAAATTTGTATAGACTGACCCTGGAAATCTGTTATTCTATTAGGGGCCTGTTAACCACTGTGAAAGAAGATAAATGTGTATAGGCATTGAAATAGCTACTTATCTTGAGAAGCCAAATCCCATTAACCCAGCTAAATTGACTCTACTCAAACTGATTTGATCAGAGAATCACTTACCAGAAATCAGAGACATTTGACACTATGGGCGAAAATAGTATCCTAAACTGCTTTCAAGTTTGAATCAAGGACAGCAATAGAATATAAAGGAAAGTATCAACAATGCATAATTCTGGGTCATTCTTCCCACTGCTTCTGAAGGAATGTAGGCTGACTTTATTTAAGCTATTGTATGTAAAATTGTTAAATAGCATTGCCCAGTAAAAAAAAAAATCAATAGTAAACCCCAAATATTTAATTAGTACACATGCAACTTGAGTGTTAGCAATTTTTAGAGTTACATTATTATATGCATGTATACCATAAAAATTACATATTACAAATTCCCCAAAGTTTAGATGATTATTCTATAATTTTAAAAGTTTATATTTGTTTCATTTTATTGTTTTCATTATCACTAGTAACATTTGTTAGTCTCTCTTGGTGAGAGTCGCTATGGTAAATACTTTAAACAGATCATCACATTCAATCCTTATAAGAATTTTTAGAAGCAAATTACCAAATTATCATTATTTCCCTATAAATTTAAAGAAAGAGGCACAACACAACTAAGAAAAGGTTTCTGCTCACCACACATTTACAGTTTTAAAACAGGTTAATAGGTTGATAGGTTTAAGTTATACAAATATTAAGCAAGTGCTGGGCGCAGTGGCTCATGCCTGTACTCCCAACACTTTGGAAGGCCAGAGCAGCCAGATTGCCTGAACCCAGGATATTGAGACCAGCCTGGGCAATATGGTGAAGCATCTCTACAAAAATACAAAAAATTAGCCAGGCAACGTGGAATGCTCCTTTATTCCCAGCTATTCAGTAGGCTGAGGTGGGAGGATCACTTGAACCAGGGAGGTTGAGGCTGCAATAGGCCATGATTTTGCCACTGCACTCCAGCCTAGCAACAGAGAAAGACCTGTTTAAAAAATAAATAAATAATAAAAATATTAAGCAAAGCAAGGCATAATTTAGTACTAACTTGATTGATGCAGAACCTCTAGGAGTTAAAGTATTTAGTATCTCCAAATCTTGTATCATTACCCAAAATATTTGTTTATGTAATTCCCTTTATGAAATGTGCTTCTTTGGATTGTAGCAGTTTGTATTCTTCTTTAGTTGTATGAATAAAATGCATTCTTTTCACTCAATAAACTAATTTTGAACCACGACTTTTGTTTTATATGACCTTGTAGTTTCATAATTTTTGTAAAGAAAATAAGCAAGTTTTTAAAGCAATTTTAAAGCACACATTTTTTAACAGAGAAAAAGAATATTTATTTACAACGTGTACTCTTAGTTCATATACTAAGAACCTCTATCTACTGGACAAATGGGTAACATAACCAAGAAAGGCAGATAAGTTTTTGTCTAAGGATTGCTAATTGTTTGAAAAGCTTCTTTTCCTTCTTTGGTTATCTTACCTGTTTTAAAAGAACATAGTCTGCCCATAAAAACAATATTTTATGCTCCGTTTAGAGAACAAAGCCACAAATCTTTCTGGGTGGCTGAACACTGTCTCTGGGATATATAACAGTAAGTCATTTTTTGAAGCATAACCATTTTGAGTTCACTCAGCTATGCTCCTACACTTTTTTTTTTCCGCTAGGAGAGGGTTCTAGAAACTAATCCCATCCACAGCACAGCTGACCAAGGATGAACAAGGACTTATTCATATTTTCCATAACAACCTCCTCATATATTTCTGTATAGAAGAAAAAACAGAACTGTTTGCTAGTATCTTCATGCCCCTGAGCACAACCAAACCCTCAGCTTACACTGAAATGGCAGTGTTACATAATATTACAAAGTCAGCTATTCTCGTCATGCCTCATATCCCTTTAATGTCCGCTAGTGTTCCCCACTTACTATCTGTTCTTTGTTAAATATATGAATATTTAGGATAGATAGAGAGAGGAAAAGAGAGCGAGAGATTTGGATGAGGTTCTTCCCCTCTTTTTCTCTTTTTCTTTGACTTATCTAAGCCCTATCTTTCCTGAAAGTATTTTTCACTCTGCTCTCTGGAAATCAAATTTCATGTTTCCTAAGCTTCCCTATGAGCTCAAACTTTTCACAGTAATTCTCTGTCTCCAATTTTTGTGTCAACTTAAATCTCGTACAGGAATAATGTTTTTACTTAAACTTTTTCCAAAAGAAGTTATTTTTGTTTTGTGTCTCATAAGCCATTTGGCAATATCAATCACCCACTCATTGTCCAGCTCTGCCATTAACCTACATCCTTATCAGGCTCCCAAGGTCACTTGAAAATTTTCAACTAGGCAAAACAATTTCTCTATACCTAAAATGCCAGCATTGTCTTGACACCTTGACCGCCTTAATTCCATTAAACTGGGCTTCCATCTCCTTAAGCCACTTATATTCGCAATCACAGCCTTTCGTTTTAGTGCCCAGAACCACTTAACTCCCACTGCACATTTTTACAACTTGATGGTAGCATTCTTGCTGTTCCCTAAATATGACAAGCTTATTCTCACCACTGTGCCTTTGTACAAGCTCTCTTTTCTCTGGAATATATGTGTCAGTCAGGATGATTTTAGTTGCAAGTAATGGAAAAATGCAAATTGTCTTAAACAATAGAACACATAATATAATGTAAATGAAAGTTGAGGGAGAGCAGGCTTTAAGGTTTATTGACCCAGAGCTCAACAATGTAATAAAGTTCTTAAGTTCTTTCCATTGTTTAGTTCAATCATCCTTTATGCTGGCTGCATTCTAAATTCAGTCTTCATATTCTGAGAATGTCTGCCAGTTGGAATTATGATAAGATGCTTTCTCATTGACATCTAGAGTTGGATTCTTTCACCCTCCAGAAGAGTGATTGACTTCCCTTCCAAGAAACCTTCATAAAGCTCCCTTTTCATCTTATTCTCCAAGTAGTGGCAGCGGGAGACATACCG
The DNA here is from genome assembly GCF_009764315.1 of Trachypithecus francoisi. Taxonomy (NCBI): domain Eukaryota; kingdom Metazoa; phylum Chordata; class Mammalia; order Primates; family Cercopithecidae; genus Trachypithecus; species Trachypithecus francoisi. The sequence goes on along the minus strand of NW_022681458.1, from coordinate 53,569,014 downwards.
CCATCCCTCAATCAGTAACTGTGGAAAGGCAGAAGGGATTACTTTACTTGGTCAACAATAATTAGACTCTAACTTTAAATCTAGGGATGGGGGTTGGTAAGATATTTACGTATACGGCTAAATGAGTGTCCCCTATTCATCTAACATGACACAGGGACTGAGTTCAAAGAATCTACAGAAAAGAATATTTCCTAAGATCCTTATAGCAATGATTTGTAAACCTCATTTTTGTTTGAGAAATATGTTCTTCAAATAAATGCTATACAAGAGAAAGTAGTTGAAAGATATTAAAGCGGAGCTCTCCTTCTTGCAGAAGATAGGAGTTAGTGATGTTTCCACACCCACCTAGGAAGCTTCTAAATGTAAACTTGAATCTCTGAAGAAATCTTGGACTTCTCCAGGGGCATAATTTGAAAACTGCTATCTTAGATTATTTCTTGAGTGATGCTCAGTATCTCAGCCAGGTTAGTAAAGGTAGCTAATTGCCAATATGAAAATTATGGGCCAGATATGGTGGCTCATGCCTATAATCCCAGCACACTGGGAGACTGAAATAGAAGGATTGCTTGCGGCCAGGAGTTCAAGATCAGCCTGGACAACAAAGCAAGACATTGTCTCTACAGAAATTGTTTTAAAAATCAGTCAGGCATGGTGGTGTGCACCTGTAGTCCTAGCTACTCTGGAGGCTACGGAGGTAAGATCACTTGAGCCCAAGAGTCCAAGGCCATAGTGAGCTACTACCGCACCATTGCACTCCAGTCTGGGCAGCGAAGTGAGACGTTGTCTCTTAAAAAAAAAAAAAAAGAAAAGAAAGAAAAGAAAATTGTATCTAAAGTTCCTTGTTTCCTTGTTATTGATCGAATAAAATCTATTATTCTAAATATCAGGAATGCTTCATCATCGTTGATATTTAATTATGAAAATGAAGAAGCTAATTGTGATTCTACTTCACATACAGCACTTTTTAACTCTACAAAAAGACAAATATCAGGACTGCATATAGATAAAGTCCATATATTTTTCATGAAGATGTAGTCATCTACATAAAAATCAAACCTAGAGTTAGTTTGCTTATGCTAGGAAGTGGCATAACATACAAAAAAAACTTCATTAAATTATTTCATTTAGAACCACTATCTAGACCTTGTTGGAGTATGTTTAATACTACTAGGGTTTTTTTTTTTTTTTTTTTCCATAGCCAAATCCATTACTATATTGAGCCTGAAAGACTCATTTACATGTTGAGTTATTTACATTTTGGATTCTTGACATTTTGATTAAAAGTTTAAAGACCAAATCTGCGAGTACCTACATTTATCTGAACCATGCATTTCCACTATTCCCTTATTGATTGAGTTATGGGAAAAAGGGCTAATAAATGTCATGTATTTTTAGTATTCAGGTCATACTCCCTACAAGGACATTGCTTTTCTAAAAGAATAGTCAGAGATCAGCCACATGGAGGATTTCATAAAGTGCATTTCATAAAGTGAATTTCATGAACTCAGATATCTGAATTGACTTTTTTGTGAGCTAGCATGTCTTGGTACTGCCTGCTAACCTCTTATCATGAGCAACCACTGTGATGTAAGAATAAAGTAAGCAGTAGAATTGTTATACTTTTGAAAACAACTGGTTTCCATTTCTTAGACTTCAAAAGCTGTGCAGAACTTCTGCTCTGCTCAAGTTACTTCAGAGTGCCTGGATAGAAGTAAAACCAGGATTATATTTCAGAAGACCAAACTCTCAATTTGGTTGTTGCTAGTGGTGCACATTTTTTATTGTTGCTCATCATAAACGAAGTCAATAAGAAGAAGAATAAAATTCTGGGTGTGTGTGCCACATTTCTCATCTTTTTGTTCATAGCAGCCATCATTAATCAGAACTGGCCCCTTTGTTGTATCTATTTTCCTGATTTAATACATTAAACATAAATTTAAAAGTGAGATGATTTGAAAGATATAATGCATAATACAGACAAAACAGTAACTGTATAAACCAAATAGAATAAAAGAGGATGGATTGCCATTAAAATAAATGAACATTTAAAAACTGAAGAAAGATACATAAGGAAAGCATGAGAGAAGTATAAAAGTTCATAAGGGTGTTAAGATATTGCTTCCCTTAAGAGACTAAAGTTTAGTTTGGGTGCAGGGGTTCATGCCTGTAATCCCTTCACTTTAGGAGGCTGAGGTGGGAGGATTGCTTGAGGCCAGGAGATAGAGACCAGCCTAGGCATCATAGCTAAACCCCCATCACTCTATAAAAAAAGGAACTAAGGCTTAAATGAATGTATAATACAAAAATAAATAAATGTGAAGAAAAATGGGAAAAAAACTTGAGTGGATATTAAGGAAAAAGTAGGATCTTCTTGAACAAGTTTATCAAATGACATAGAATAAGCAAAATAAACAGCTGAAAATAAATTAGATAACTGATGAAATGACAAAGTCATAGAAGTCAAATGTAGTTCAGAGAGTGGAGAGTAGGAGTGCAATTTAATTACTAATGAATGATAGACTAGCTGATATATCAAATTCAGGCTGCCCTTACGTTTCACAGTAACATAGATGTCTCTCTAGTCAGTTTCCACTAGTACATTCTGCAAATGTCAATGCCTCCACTGAACCTTATGATTACTTAGCCAAGAATTTTAGAGAGCACTGTTCTACTGTTCTCATGATAACTTGCTTGAATGGCAACCCCTAGAGGTCAGTGGGCACAAACAGCTCATCTGTGCGTGGCTGCCCTGCTTTCCATGATGTTTTCAAGTGTCCTACGCTCTCCTCTGCACTCTGCAGTTTGACTACTGCTGCCATCTGTTAAGTCATTTTTAGATAACTTTACCTTCTTTTTTTTTTTGAGACAGAGCGTCCCTCTGTTGGCTGGAGGGCAGTGGCACGATCTTGGCTCACTCCGCCTCCCGTGTTCAAGCGATTCTCCTTCCTTAGCCTCCTGAGTAGCTGGAACTACAGGCACACGCCACCACTCCCAGCTAATTTTTTTTTGGTGGAAACGGGGTTTCACCATATTGGCCAGGCTGGTCTCAAACTCCTGACCTCAAGTGATTCACCCTCCTTGGCCTCTCAAGGTGCTGGGATTACAGGCATGAGCCACTGCACCCAGCCTTACCTTCTTTTTATGACAGATAGAAAACACCAAATGGAACTACATCAAAATTCTGCCACCAAGTCCACAAATATTTCTGCACCTGTCTCCATCTTTTCCTATCATTCTGCAGATGAAAATATTCTCTTAATTCTTATCTAGAGACAGTTACTCCACTCTCAAATATCCTGTTTTTCTCAATGTCTTCATATTGTATCCATTTATTATTTATATTATAAGAATTTAATTACATCAAAATCCTCCCTCTTCACCCTTATCATCCTCCAGCTTTTGCTCCACTCTCCACATCTTCATGGCAATGTTTCTCAAAAAGTCTTGCCATTTCTACTCACAGTAAATGCCCTTCAATCTGCTGTAACTTAGGTTGCTAGGGAATTCTGTGTTACTAAACACAGGGAGTACTTTTCTTGCCTAAGCTAAGTGAGTGTAAGTGACATGTCTAGGTTCCAATGTCCTTAAAAAGAAAGAAGCAACCTCTTCACTTCCCTTTAATTTAGGCTGAAATGCATTAATGATGCCACAGGCTGGAGTAGCCACTCTAATAAAATTTTGCCCAGAGATAAAACCTTAAGTTGAAATTAACTTGCCTGGCCAGCCCTGTACCACCTTCTTCTATATTGCCAAAGAAGATAGAAATGGTTTTCCATCTTGTTTAAACTATTGTGTTTGGAATTCTTTTCATTGTACCAGCTGAAACTAAACCTTGACTAATATACTATATTGTTGATGAGGACTCGCAAATCTATTTCTCCAGTTTAATCTACAAATTCTTATATTTAATGACTTAATTGATGTGTCTCAGAGACACAAAAATATATAAATCCAAACTTTTAAACGTTTGATCTCCATCTGCAAACTTGATTTTTCTCTGGTTTCATGGTCTCTGATACTGACACCATCAACTACTGCTCTTGGAGTCATTTTGACCCCTCCCAATTCCTCATGTACTTGCTCTCACCCACATCCAATCCCTTTCTGTTAATTTGCCTTACAAATGTATCAGTTGTCTATTTCTCTTTATTTTCACCACCATCACTATAGTCAATCCTCTCTCACCTAACTCTTCCAAAGTCATTACCATGATCTACAAGGGCCTACATAATGCAGTGCTTCATGTTACTGAGTCTTTTCAGAGGATACTCTATGTTCTCTCCATGCCAGTTCTCTTGAGCTTTTCTTATTTACTCACTACTATTGGACTGTTTGTCCTCTCAAAGCCTTTGCACATGCTTCTGCCCAGAACACTCTTTTCTCCTTGTGTAAGTGCTACTCCTAAGTAGGGGCTACACTTCATGACCCAACATCACTTTCTAAGGGGAAACACTTCTTGAACTCCAGGTGAGGGGCTGGGATGGGTTTTCCCGTTCCATACTCCTGTGATCTACTGAAAATATAGGTGTTTGATTGTTTGTTTGTTTGAGATGGAATCTCACTCTGTCACCCAGGCTGGAGTGCAGTGGTGTGATCTTGGCTCACTGCAACCTCCTCCTCCAGGATTCAAGTGATTCTCCTGCCTCAGCCTCCTGAGTAGCTGGGATTACAGGTGCACGCCACCATGTCTGGCTAACTTTTTTGTATTTTCACTAGAGATGGGGTTTCACCATGTTGGTCAGGCTGGTCTCCAACTCCTGACCTAGTGATCCTCCTGCCTTGGCCTCCCAAAGTGCTGGGTTTGCAGGCATGAGCCACTGCACCTGGCCTGAAAATCTAGTTTTAAACATTAAACTTGTCATAATTTAACTATTTACTTGAAGTAATTGCATATCCCATTTTCCTACCTAGAGTGACAGAACCATGTCTCTAAGCCCGCACTTGAGATCAGGCAAAGTTACTTGTACATACTTTAGGTACTCAGTGACAAGTTTTGACTTCTGACTTTAAAAATAATAAAGGATGGAAAGTTCTAAAGTATTTTAAATTCTAGGGTTTATTTCAAGTATGTTTCACTGGGGCTTAAGATACCTTATTAATTATTATGTACTGATACAATGAATTGTACTCACTCCCCCACTTGTTTAGTAAAAGGAAATATCCTGGTTTATACATTTAAGAATACGGAACAACAAATTATTTTTAGAATTTCTCTTCTAAGAGTAAAAATGCTGATGCAAACTTTGTCATCAAAAACACAACAAATGAGTTATGAATAAGAATGAAAAATACCAGATAAGAGAGAATGCAGTAGGGACAAATCTATGTAAGACTAGCATTTGCTCTTTCAGTGACCTGATAGCTTTCCTCCAATCACTTAATTTGGCAAGGCAAGTAAGCACAGTGTGATTTTTTAAAAAATCCTATCTATTTCTCCAGTTTGGTTTTTCAAATAAGGGTATCAGCTGCTATTTTGTTGTTGTTTTTGTAGTTGTTTATCTCATCTACTTTGCACAACTGGATGTCGGCTCAATGCCAAACTCTGAAATCTAAAATGGCTGTTGTGTGACTCTTTCATATTCAGAATTCTCTATCCTACAATTTTAAATATATTTGTGTCAGCCTGGCCATCTAATAAGTTAAAAAATCCCATTATACTCTTGGTGAGCCCCTGTTTTTTGATCTAATTACTTTGTGCTGAATTGTTGAGGTCCGCGTGTTTCCTAAACAAAGGAATGAACACACAAGACAACACAAGACAAGACAAACATCACGGCGGCCCCGAATGACATGCTCCGCTTTATTTTATACAGTCGTTTGTGGAATGTTACCAAGTCACAAGACACATTGTTGTTTTTCTGACCTTTCCCTGACTTTCTGGATTTTCAAGATGTTTACACATAAACAAGCCCCCAGGGTCTGCTGTTTGCAGCTGGCTCCTTTGTCCTCCCTGTTTGCAGGGAAGGAACACCCTGCTTCGTTTGCAAGAGCAGGACTTATCGGGAACACCCTGCTTCGTTTGCAAGAGTGTAGTCCTCTACACTGAATAGTTAAGACGTATTCTCATTTGAGAATAACCCTTTAAAATTTTTTTTGTATTAAAAAAGTATCTGTCTAATTTTTTTTTTTTTTTCTGTGGAGACAGAGTCTCACTCTGTTGCCTAGACTGGAGTGCAGTGGTATGACCTCCGCTCACCGCAACTCCACCTCCAAGGCTCAAGTGATTCTCCTGCCTCAGTCTCCCAAGTAGCTGAGATTACAGGTGCATGCCACTACCACCTGGATAACTTTTTGTATTTTTAGTAGAGATGAGGTTTCACTATCTTGGCCAGGCTGGTCCTGAACTCCTGACCTCAAATGATCCACCCGCCTCAGCCTTCCAAAGTGCTGGAATTACAGGCATGAGCCACTGCACCCGGTCTGTCTAAATATTTTATAACAATCCTACGAAAAGAACTCTACCACCGTGGCTCCCACAATTAAGTTTATGTGTATGCATATTGAATATATTTAATTCTATTTATTCATTTAACTTAAAGAAGCAACGACTTCAAAGGTCACTAAAAATCATAAGAAAATCTAAAATGTCATAGGAAAATTTCCTTTTAAAAGAAGCGTGCTGACTCTGAAAGAACAGTGAAAGTGGTTTAAATTATTTATCTTCCAAGAAGAGGACCTTTGAATATCCCAAGATAAAAGTTATATTAATAGTTGTTTCATTCAATCAATATCTCAAAGTCATCGGCAGTTTGTTCTGTAACGGAAAAAAAAAGAAAAAAAAAGCCTATTTCTTAAAGGACAGCAGCACAAAACAACTAAATAGAAAAAATCTGTAACAACTAAACACTTTAGGATTCAGACAACTGATTGAGAGAACATAAATAAGAGGCTTGTAAACTATACACATACACACATGCACACATGCAGAGTTTCATCCATAAAAAGATAGCATCATCCACATTTATCTGACCATGCCGTTACACAGATTGAAAACTGAGGTGAGGGTAGTACAACAGATAATTCTTTAAAAATGTAAACGTTAGTTGAGTCTGAAGAATAAATGGTCTTTTATGGCACTTCTGCTTCATGGTTCTGTTTCAGGTTTCATCCTGAGAGATATAGGGGAAATGAAACAAAAATCCAGTCATTGACATTCACAACAAGGTCTTCACTTCAGGGACTTACTCCTCCACACAATAGCTTTTTTAATTTCAAACTATTTAAGTTCATTTGAGTTTTCTATATAGTAAATGGTGGATTAAACAAATGCACAGAGAGCAAAACTTTCTAGAATGTCTGTCAACAAAATACAAGTCATAGTTGAGTATCAAAGTAATTGTAGGAAAGATAACTGAGGTGAAAGTCAATCAAATCTGCATTGCTCTTCTCTGAGGTTTAGTCAGGAACATTCTAGACCTCAGAAGATGGTGCTCTTCAGCCAACCCAATTCCACTTATATAAAAAGAAAAATAAAGTATGTATATGTAATGATCCAGGGTAATGCAAGATGGTGGGGGCCACTTAAAAGTACAAAACTCAAGCTCATTTTTAAAAATAACTTCATTTTTCCTCTCATCCATACATCTTCTTTACTGAGATGTCAACAAATATAAATTGACTTACATAAGTTCATATCCTACAGCTTTCTCTAAGCACTCTGGATAGACTGATGTTAAGAAAACTTTTGAGATTAATTAAACTTTTGTCTGACCTCGACCAAAGGTAAAAATTGCAAAAACAAAATTAATTTACTCCAAGCCAAAAGAAGAAATTGTGGGTTTCCACTCTATATCTATGAAATAGAAATGCTAAAAACTACCTCCTATTCCCTGTGCCTCAGAATGAAGCTTGATAAATCAGAAGAAAAAAATGGATGCAAAAATCTTCGCAAGCATAAAGACCAAAATAAATTATAAGTGTTAGTATTGCTCCTCTTTTCAGAGACTTCATCCAACTTTAAGCATCATGATAAATGAAGAATAAAAAAAGTGGTGTTATTATTATTTATATGAACAATTTCACCAGCACAACTTGACTAATCAAAACTTATTCAAGGAAATGTATTATTTTAATCATTTAATTAGATTTTTAAAACAAATTTTATGTTTTAGAGCAGTTTTAGGTCCACAACAAAATTGAGCAAAAGGTACAGAGATTTTTCATATACAGCCTGGTCTGACTCATGAATAGCCCACCTCACCTCCTATTATCAACATCTCTCACCAAAGTGGTGCAATTGTTACAATTAATCAAACTACATTGGCATTTCACCCTCATCCATAGTTCATAGTTTACATCAGGGTTTGCCCTTGGTGTTGTATGTGTTTGGACAAATTTATGACACGTATACACTGTTATAGTATCATACAGAGCAATTTAACTTCCCTAAAAATCCTCTGTGCTTCACTTTTTTATTCCTCTCTTCCCCTTAATCCCTAGCAATAATTGATCTTTTTACAGTTTCCATATCTTTGCCTTTTCCAGAATGTAATATAGTTGGAATCATACATTAAGTAGCTTTTACAGACTGGCTTCCTTCATTTAGTAATACGTATTTAAGTTTCCTCTATTTCTTTTCGTGGCTTGATAGCTATAATTTCTTTTCTTTTCTTTCTTTCTTTCTTTCTTTCTTTCTTTCTTTCTTCTCTCTCTCTTCTTTCTTTCTTCTTTCTTTCTTTCTTCTTTTTCTTTCCTTCCTTCCTTCCTTCCTTCCTTCCTTCCTCCCTCCCTCCCTCCCTCCCTCCCTCTCTCTCTCTCTCTCTCTTTCTTTCTTTCTTTCTTTCTTTTCTTTCCTTCTTTTCTTTCTTTCTTTCTTTTTTTTTTTTGAGACTCAGTCTAGCTCTGTCACCTAGGTTGGAGTACAATGGCACGATCTCAGCTCACTGCAACCTCTGCCTCCCAGGTTCAAGCGATTCTCCTGCTTCAGCCTCCTGAGTGGCTGGGATTACAGGCACATGCCACCACACCCAGCTAATTTTTGTATTTTTAGTAGAGATGGAGTTTCACTGTGTTGGCCAGGCTGGTCTCGAACTCCTGACCTTGTGATCCACCTACCTCGGCCTCCCAAAGTGCTGGGATTACAAGCATGAACCACCACGCCCGGTGATAGCTAATTTCTTTTATAGCATTGAATAATATTCCATTATAAACTGGATTTATTACAGTTTATCTACTCACCTACTGAAGGACATCTTGGTTGTTTCAAAGTTTTAGCAATTGCAAATATAGTTGCTATAAAGATCCATATGCAAATTTTTTGGTGGACATATGTTTTCAGCTTTTGTGGGTAAATATCAAGGAATGTGATTGCTGAATCATATGGTAAGAGTATTTTTTTAATAATAAATTGCCAAGCTGTCAAATCAAAATGTCTGTAAAGTTTTGCATTTGCACCAGCAGTGAATAAGAGTTCCTGTTGCTCCACATCTTTGCCAACACTTGTTACTGTCATATTTTGGCCACTCTAACAGGTGCATAGTAGTATCCCAGTGTTGTTTTAATGTACATTTCCTGATGATATATCATAATGTGGAGCATCTTTTCAAATGCATATACATCTATAAGTCTGTTAAAAACTCTAGCCTATATTTTAATTGGGTTGTTTACTTTTTGTTGAATTTTAAGCATTCTTTACATATTTTGGATAATAATCCACTATCAGAAATGTCTTTTGCAAATATTTTTCTCCCAGTCCTGGGTTTATCTTTTGATTCTCTTGACAGTGTCTTTCTCAGAGCAGAGTTTTTAATTTTAATGAAATCCAGCTTATCCATTTTTTAAAAAGTGGATAGTGCCATTGGTATTGTACCTAAAAAGTCATCAGCAACCCTAAGGTTGAAGAAGAGTTGACTATATTTTGGGGAATCTATTTCTGAGTTTTCATTCTGTTCCATTGATCTATTTGTCTATTATTTAGCCAATTCTAGACTGTTTTTATTACTATAACCTTAAAGTAAGATATAAGGTATTTTGGGTAGTATCTGTCCTCCAACTTTGTTTTCCAATATTGTGTTGGCCATTTTTGATCTTTTTCCTCTCCATATAAATTTTAGAATTAGTTGCCAATTTTCACAAAATAACCTGCTAGAATTTTGGTTGGGATGGCAATAAACCTATAGATTGAGTTGGGAAGAACGAATATCTTGGCAATATTGAGTTTGTAGCCATAAACATGGAATATCTCTCCATTTACTTAGTTCTTCAATTTCTTTCATCAGAGTTTTATAATTTCCCTGTACAGCTTGTATACATGTTTTGTTAGATTTATACCTAAGTACAGTTGGCTCTCTGTATCTGCAATTCTGCATTCACAGATTCAAGCAACTAAGGAAACTAGCCAGAAAAAAATTGTATAAAGGACTTGAGCATCCATGAATTTTGGTACCCACAGAGGGACCTGAAACCAATCTCCCATGGATAGATATCAAGAGATGACTGTATTTCTTTTGGGGGGTAAGAGGTGCTAATATAATTGATATTGTGTTTTTAATTTCAAATTTTACTTGTTCATTTGTGATGTATAGGAAAGCAATGGACTTTTGTATATTAACTTTGTATTCTGCAATTTTGTTATAATCACTGATTAGTTCCAGAAATTTTTTGGTTGATTCTTCTAGATTTTCTACAGAGAGACTCATGACATCTGTGAACAAAGGCAGCTTTATTTTTCTTTCCAATCTGTATATCTTTTATTTGTTTTCATCTTACTGCATAAGTTAGAGCTGCCATAATGAAGCTAAAAAGCAGTTGTGAGAGGGGACATCCTTGACTTGTTCCTGATCTTAGTGGGAAAGTACTGACTTTCTCACCATGAACTCTGACGATAACCACTAAGTATAATGTTTTTGGTAAATATTCTTTATTGAAGTAAGAAAGTTCACCTCTATTACTAGTTTACTGAGAGCTTTTATATGAATTAGTTTGATTTTGGCAAATCCTTTTTCCACATCTATTGATATGATCACGTAATTTTTCTTCATTAGCCTATTAATGTAATGGATTACATTAATTGGTTTTCAAATGTTGAACCAGTCTTGAACACCTGAGATAAATCCCACCTGGTTGTGGCTTATTACTCTTTTTATGCATGGTTGGATGTGATTTGCTAATACTGTGTTAAGGATTGGTATTTATCTGTTGTTTTCTTTTCTTGTAATGTGTGTCTGGCTTTTTGCATTAGGGTGTGCTGGCCCCATAGGCTGAGTTAGGAAGTTTTCCTCTGCTTCAATTGTCAGAACAAGACTATACACAATCAGTATAATTTCTATTTGAATAAGATTTTAATTTAATAGCTACAGTATGCATAATGTTATCACGCATAATTAATGATCAATATTTCCTTGTAACTAATTTAGTACAAATATTCTGATTCTGATAGTTTCTCCTAAAAAAGTAAATTATAGAGATGGATTATTTAAATTGAAATATTCCTCCCTCCATGGCAGTCATCAATTTCTTTAAATCTTATTTTAAGCATAATTTAAAACTTTGTATGGTTTATTTTGGCACTAGTCAATGTTTTGGCTACCGAGCATTTGAATTATTTTTTACTGCATTTAAAAAATGCCCCATCATATGAGTCTTGCTGGAGTGCAGCGCCTACCCCAAACTATTGGACCTGATATAATACACAATTGCTTTTCTGGCCTCTAACGCCTCAGCCAATAAGATGCATATTACACAGAAGCTAGAGAGTCAAACGTAATTTGAAGAGATTTCATTCAAGTGGAATGTGACCAACATGTAATTCCTATAGGTGTTTGTGGCAACAATGGCAAGTATGACGTCACTATTCTGTGCCAGCAACATCAGAGGTGAAAGTTGTACAAGCCTTCAAAAGTGTTACTATCGAAGTCCTTCTTGCCTATTTCTGCCATACATGATTTTAACTATGACTATGTTTCTGTGATTCCCATATCACTCTTCCTTTTTTAATAGTCACTCATTTTGTTAGCAATACAATATCACTTTAACAAATTTCAGGCAAAGTTGATTGGTATTGCTGATACACTGTTAATACATAAACAAAGTAAAAAGAAATATACATTTGTTACTTCAGAAAAATAAGATGCTAACTTTGAAGTAGGATATATGAAAAGGAAAAATATAAAATTGAAGGAAAATGTACAATGGCATAAAATATCAGCTGTAACCAGTTGGCTACAGAATAACATAGAAACAATAATCATTTTTATTTATGAAGAACTATGTTCCAGATGCTGTGCCAAGCACTGTACTAACATTTCATCTAATTGTAAAAGCAAGCTATGAAGCAGTATTACAGGAGTTATTAAGAAATTATTTGACCAGGTGCAGTGGCTCAAGCCTGTAATCCCAGTACTTTGGGAGGCCAAGATGGGTGGATCACCTGAGGTCAGGAGTTCGAGACCAGCCTGGCCAACATGGCAAAACCCCATCTCTACTTTAAAAAAATGCAAAAATTAACTAGGGATGGTGGCATTCACCTGTAATCCCAGCTACTCAGGAGGCTGAGGCAGGAGAATTGCTTGAACCCAAGAGGTGGAGGTTGCAGTGAGCTGAGATCCACTGCACTCCAGCCTGGGTGACAGAGCAAGACTCTGTTTCCAAAAAAAAAGAAAAAAGAAAAAAATTATTTCGGGTAGCTGGAAAGGGTAAAAAAGTCAGAGTCCTCGGTAAGGCTTTTGCTTTTAATAAAAACATTTCTAACAGAAAGCGGCCAGAAAAAAAAATAGACTTGCAAGCATTGATTTGCAAGCCACAGGCTTGCATATGTAAACGAAGGCTGCCAAGAGTCAGGTCCACCCAATATGGCTATGGCGATTCCTGTTCACTTTTCTTTTCTTTTCCCTCTCTCTCTCTTTCTCTCTTTCTCTCCTCCCTTCCTTCCCTCCCTCCCTCTCTTTCCTTCTTTCTTTCTTTCTTTTTGACAGAGTTTCGCTCTTGTCACCCAGGCTGGAATGCAGTGGCACAATCTTGGCTCACTGGAACCTCCGCCTCCTGGGTTCAAGCGATTCTCCTGCCTCAGCCTCCTGAGTAGCTGGAATTGTAGGTGCACACCACCACACCGGGCTAATTTTTGTATTTTTAGTAGAGACAGGATTTTGTCATGTTGGCCAGGCTGGTCTCAAACTCCTGACCTCAGGTGATCCGCCCACCTTGGCCCACCAAAGTGCTAGGATTACGGGCATGAGCCACCGTGACCGGCCTCCTGCTCCCTTTTTTTGTCCCCATGTGTCCTGGTGTCATGGCACAGCCAGGTAGAAGCCTCATTTGTTTAATAAAAGTTTAGGGTGGGAGGGCCAGTCTTTTCACTGGCTATGTGAATGACACACCAATCCTCCGTTTGCCCTTTTTGGGCCCTATGCAATCAGACATCACCTCCTTGAGCCTCCCAATTTAACCAACTGCTTCCCCCCCACCCCCCACCCCCCACTTGTCCTCCTGCACAAGAGGTGTTATTCCGTTTGGAGCCTCCTCTGTGCCAGGGAGCTGTTCTCTTCCTTCTTGCATATTAAACTTTCTGCTCCTTAATCCACTCCATGTGTGTGTCTGTGTTACTAATTTTCTTGGTGCAAGACAAAGGACCCTGGGTGTTTCCCCAGACCACAGAGTTATTTCAGTAGGTTTTAATGTTGTAGATGTAGGTGAGAAAATGAAGGCTTATGAAGGTCAGATAATTGTGTTTTGTCATATGGTGAGTATAAAAAACATATGTGAACGTGAGTCTACCTGATTCTAAAATCCAAACTCTTAACCTTTAGAATACTACCACTGTGCACTTACAGATAAATTGTTAATCACTGTGATTGTATATAGACAGGTTATTGTTACACTTATCAACAATAGTTGTAACAAGAAATCAAATACTGGAAATAAGATATTTAATTCAAGTTTTGCTTGAGGGTCCAGAATTTAAGTTATATCCTCACAAAAAATTTTTTTTCAATTCTCCTAACAGTCATTTTTGTATGTTCATTGGTAACTCTTGATAAAATAATACAGTATAGTGTATTAAGAAACGGTAAGGGCTGGGCACGGTGGCTTCACACCTGTAATCCCAGCACTTTGGGAGGCCGAGGCAGGCGGATCACGAGGTCAGGAGATAGAGACCATCCTGGTTAACATGGTGAAATCCCGTCTCTACTAAAAATACAAAAAATTAGCCGGGCGTGGTGGCAGGCACCTGTAGTCCCAGCTACTCGGGAGGCTGAGGCAGGAGAATGGCATGAACCCAGGAGGCGGAGGTTGCAGTGAGGCAAGATCGTGCCACTGTACTCCTGCCTGGGTGACAGAGCAAGACTCTGTTTCAAAAAACAAAAAAACAAAAAAACAAAAAAAGACAGTAAGGGGATAAACACTCTGTGGTTCCCCTTGTGTACATGTTAATAAAATCTGCCTTTTCTCCAAAAGAACAGAAAACAAAACAGTACATTGGAAATTTTCATCTAATAGATTTATGACGCAATAAAAAAGCAATTGAGTAAATTATTTCTGTTCTCCAGCTTAATACATACGTTGGTTTTATGGAAATACATACATTCTCAATCAATCAAAAGTTAGAAAATTTAAATATCAGTCATTTTTCTTTGGTCAACATGAAATGTCTTTCATCTTTTTTTTTCTTCTTGAGACAGGATCTCACTCTGTTGCCCAGGCTGAAGTGCAGTGGCGCAATCATAGATCATGGTAGCCTCAACCTCCTGAGCTCAAATGATCCTGCCGCTTCAGCCTCCCCAGTAGCTGGGGACTATAGGCATGTGCTACTATGCCTGCTACCTTAGACAATCCAGCCCTTGCTATGTGAGGAAGATCCTTCCCTTACAAGAGAGCACAAGTGCAAATATTCAAGGAATCAAAGATTAATAAATTAATCTTTATTACTATAAAGATTTTAGACTCATTATTGTTGGAAAAAGGCATGAAGAATGGAGTGGGGCATAGTCCTAACAGGGCCACAACAATAACTGAGGGTGGAGGGCCAGGTTCCCTGGAGAGATGAGACTGGAGGGGTTCAAAGTCAACTGACTCCCAGTGACAAATGGATAGTAACCATTGACCCTTGTAATTTATATGTAGCATTCCTAGTACATACAAATGTGATAATCAGGTACAGAAGCTAAAAACACATTTTCCCTTGTTCTAAAAGAAAAAGATGCATGCTATCATATACAAATTGTGGTAGGTTTCCTACATTTCAATTTTTAAAATATCTTTTTCTAAGGAAAATTTATCACAATTTCCAAAACATTATTTGTCTTTGTTCATATGCTTTGAATGTAATCTATATTTGGATGTGCAATGTGTATTACCTTAATGCTGCCTCCTGAGTGATAAATCTTCTTCAGAATCAGCCACATGAATATGAGAAATAAATGAGTTTGGGTTTTTTCGGTTTTTGCGTTTTTGTTCTATAATCAAATCTTGTTTAATTTTGGTACTTAACCATTAACCTTATTCAACAGACATGAATCTTAATGACACAGATGTTTAAAAAGTCAAATTAATCTTTAAAGGACAAAGTTTGGCTGCCACAAACACTATCCAATAAAAATAATACTAGATGTGAAGAGAAATCCACAGGTGGCACCAGGAAAACAATTGTTGCATCTACAGTTTTTGTTGAGCTCCATTTGAAGACTATTTCGTAAACTAGAATGGTTGGGGTTGAAAACACATGTACCTAGAAATTATGCTACATGTATTCATAAGGACTGTATCATGAAGACAAAAATCAATAGAATGGCCATTAACATATCTGACTCCAAAAGATAATCAATGTCATCTATCATATTGTAATGATGTTTATATCAACTGAGAGTTTTTCAAATAAGCCTTGGAATGAGAGGAGTCCTTTAGGAGAGGACTTTCTTCTCGGTGTTCTTAGAAATCTGTCCACTCCAATTGTTAAGCTTCATATTCATTGTTTAGCTGTTACAAATTAATTTTGCTACTTGTCATTTCAGAGTTTTCTTTTCTTACAGGCATTTGAAGCATCTAGTGTTTAATTTTCTTATCAAACAGTCACACATATAAACATATTTATTCTGTCTCAAATCTTTGTTTTCTATATTTCATATAAGAATGTGTATGAGTGAGTATACATGTGTATTTGGGCAGGTGAGTAGGTGGTTGTGTGTGTGAAGGTGATTTTATGTGATAAATATAAGCTTCTAAAGGGAAATGTTCTGACTCATAAAATTTATCATTACAGTGATTTCAAATTCTATTTCTTATTATGCCTTTCTGAATCTATACATTTTAAAAATCTATTTAATATTTTAGCAAGAGAATACATTTTCTGCTACTTTTCTTTGTTGCAGAAATAACTCACCACTTCAAGCATAGTTTTCCTGTGTTTCTGTTTGTTTAGGTTTAGGGCTTGGGTGGGGGTTCCTTGTATTGTGTGGTTTTCTAAGAGCTGAGGATAATGTTTTTGTATAGTTCTATTAAACTGAAATCAAGAACTCTATGGTATGAGTAAAATTTGAAGGTGATTCTAATTCAATTCTTTATATAGTCAAATTCCAATGTCACCACATTTGAGTAATCCAACTTACTGTTTTTTATAGTGAGTTGAATTAATATTGAATTGATGATACATAATTTTGATTTCTTTTTAGCTACGAAAAAGGACTTGCAATTTTTCTGCCATTCTTCATGTGCAATGACCAAGTCTCTTCATTGCTCTGATCAATTTCTCCAGCCACATTTTAGCATAGGCCCTGCTTAGGATATAGTTTCCATAAATCAACCTGCTTCTCTGAGTGAGAGAATAGAAGTCCTTAATTGGAAGAATTAAAACAAAACAAAACACCTGAAATCAGGCCTCTTTTTCATACATTAGAAGAAATGGGTAGGAGTGGCTGGTTTGAAGACTACTGCTGTCTCATCACCACTTCCATAGAATTGGTCAATAATGGCAAATTAATTTTAACAAATAAACACTTTTCTCACTAATTTTCTCATTTGTATCCCCACTATGGCATTGATATAGCTCAGGCCTCTAACATCTCTCATCTTGCCTAACGCAAAAACTGTCTCTTCTTCCAGCCACGCTCCAGCCACCCACACTTCAGTAGTGGCCCACTCCATTGCCATCATCAACACAGCTGTGAGAAGAATCTCCCAAATATAAGTGTAAAAGCACTACTGACTAGCATGTATCAAATACTTGCTATGAGCTTTATCCATGTTCCCCAAATTCTCTAAATAGCCCCTCAAAGTAGTAATTGCTATTTTATTCTACAGACAATAATACCAAATTTAGAGAAGATGGTTAAATTTTCTGAGATCATACATCTAGTAAATAGAGAAGCTGGCATTTGAACACAGCTCTGTTACATCCAAAAGCCACACTCATTACACTATACTAGGGTCTATTACTTTCCAGCCTCATTAGCTGCCATTTTCCTCCCCATACAGTAACTTTTAGCAATTTATGTTTTTAAAATTTATTATTCTGTCTCATGTTTCTTTTCTTTTTGACCACAGTGCCATTTCCTGATTTTTGTCTGAAGATAAGAATATAGAAACCAATAATGAAATGGTGTGTTTTTTCCTAGGGCTTCTGTAACAAACTGGATGACATAAAACAACAGAAATTGTATTATCTCTCAGTTCTGGAGGTTAAAAGTCCAAAACCAAGGTGTAGGCAGAGGCATGTCATCTCTCTGCCTGCTTCTGGAGTTTGACAGCAATCCTGGGCATTCTTTGATTTGCATTTGTATATCTCTAATTGCTGCCTCGTCATCACGGTGCCATCTTCCTTTTGTGTGTCTTTGAGTTTCCATGAGCTTTTTTTTTTTTTTAAGTTCTGGGATACATATACAGGATATGTTTCATAGGTAAACGTGTGCCATGGTGGTTAGCTGCACTTATCAACCCATCACCTAGGTATTAAGCCCAGCACATATTAGCTGTTTTTCCTGATGTTTTCCCTCCCCCACTGCCACTCCCAACAGGCCCCAATGTGTGTTGTTCCCCTCCCTGTGTCCGTGTGCTCACATTGTTCAGCTCCCACTTATAAGAGATAATGTGTGGTGTCTGTTTTTCTGCTCCTGAGTTAGTTTGCTGAGGATAATGGTTTCCAGCTCCATTCATGTCTGGGCAAAGGACATGATCTTGTTCCTTTTTATGGCTACAAAGTATCCCATGGTGGATATGTGCCACATTTTCTTTATCCAGTTTATCATTGATGGGCATTTGGGTTGATTCCATGTCTTTGCTATTGTGAATAGTGTCTTTATAATGGTCTCTTCTCTTCTTATAAAACCATCAGTCATATTGGATTAAGGGCCCACCCTATTTCAGCATAAGCTTATCTTAAATTACATTTTAGGTACATCTACAAAGACCTTATTTCCAAATAAGGTCACCTTCATAGGTACCAGGAATTAGGACTTCAACATGTTTCTGGGGACACAACTCAACCTACCATAAATGGTAACAGTAACTAATAATTTTAAAACAGCAAATTACTGTTGACATGTGACTAACAAATTCACACTGTCAGCTGCTAAAACTTAGTTGAAGTATTACTTCCCCTTAAGCAACTTCCCTCATACCTCCACTCCATCTCACATTTTAGGCAGAGATAGATATCTCCTCCTTAATGCTCTAGGTCCTTGTAATATTTCTACCATAATATTAAGACATGTTATAATTATTTATGTGCCAATATCCTCCCCTCCAGAATGTGAAATCAGAGAATCTTGTCTTATTCAGCTTTTTAGACTTAGCACCCCACATCATGACTAGCCTGTAGCAGACATGCACTGTATAGTTGCTTAATTAAATTGATTATCTGACACATTGTCACATTGATAGATATCACAATGGCAGTGGGTTTCCATTTTTTGTGTACTTTTTATGTAGCCAGGCATTATCTAAGTATCAAGAATTATGAAAAGTCTGAGTTTATTTTTTTAAAACCAGTTAGCCTACCATTGTTTTATAGGTGCTGGCAGAAAAGAACAGACTTCAGGGTCACAGATGAAGGACTTTATTATTTATAGCAGAGCAGGAAGCATAAGCCTCAAGTCTGCATCTATTCTTAACCTACCAGGATCTCCAGGGGCATTGTGGCCGTAAACTCACATGAGTGCTGCTCATAGAGTGGGTTTGTATCACAGCTAAGGAACCCCAAGTTTAGAAGACTCCAATGTTTTAAAGATGGTTGCCAGCAAACTTGCCTAACCTTTGTCCTAGAGGGCGATACCATCTTCAAAAAGATAATATTCCTGACCTCTGCCCTGATGGGAGACATTATCTCATTTTCCAAGGCTGTTTCCTATACAAACATCATTAAAAAGATAGTCCAGAACAAAAGTTAATACAAGACATGCAGAAAGGCCCTGAATTGTCTCCCAACAATAAATGTTTTATGTCCATCAACTCACTTTCTCTTTACTTTGCATATTTCATGCCCCTTTCTAGATAAGCAAACTAATGCAATTATCCATGACATAGATAGTAAGTTGCGTGATACATAGTAATTTCATGGGTTTCCTTTTGATTTTTTTGTTTAGGACATCAGAAAATCATTACATCTCACTGTTTAGATTTCATGAAAGTGTAGTGCCGGGAACTGTTTTCATGTTATTTTATCCTCTTCAAAACAACTCTAAAATACAAGTATGCTAGGAATAAAATCTATGCCTACCTCATTAAGGTGGTGCCCATATTAAATGAGTTAATAAAAGGAAAGCACTTTCTGTAGTGCCTGGCATTTGTTAAGTGCTCAATAAATCATAGATACTATTTTACAGATTGTTAAATGGGGCATAGAATGATTAGATGCTCATACAAAGTGACAAATTTGTAAATATCAAAGGTGTGATTTGAATACAACATGTCTAACTTCAGGGCTGATTCTCCTAAACACAACAATATGATAGTGTTAACTCCTTATACTTGTTATCCTCCTCTTCATGCTGTCTCACACCAGCTCTTCCATACAATGCTTCATTTCCCAGATAACCTTTCTATCCTGGTTCTAGTTCCCTTTCATTTTTGACCCTTCACACTGCTTTGTGGATCTCAGTGTAATGATGCCTCTCTGGAAGTCAAATTCTTACCCTCCACTGACTCTTTCACATCCATTGGGAATCTTCAGGGAGGCAGATATGACACACCATATGCTGGGCATGTATAAATCTTTCCAAGTCTTCATACCCCTTGTTAGAAAAGGCTTTCAAATGTAGTGATTCTCAAGCTCCTGGGTGCAGCCTCAGTGTGGTATGAAATATGTAGAATGTATCAGAAACAGTAATGAAATAGACTGAAATGAGACAGAATTGAAAAAATAGAGAATGTTTTTCAAAACTGAATAAAATAGAGAATGTTTTTCAAGTGCATCACACATGAGAAAGGTAAATAGTGTTCTTGTGTGTGTCTTTGTGTGTACATGCACTACCTGGTCCCAGTAGAAATTGTCAAAGGTTTGAAAGCCACTTCTTCAGTAAAATTACATATGCAGAAATCCACCTACTGGTAAAACCTCTTCACTCTAGAATCTAAATATCTGATCTAAATATTTTATTTTTATTTATTATTATTTTTATTATATTTCCTTTTCAAACTCTTTTTAGGCTACTGTAGGAAAGTTGCCATCAAATTACTACCAACTACATTACTCTAACCTATTTTTCCCCAAGTATTGTTGCCCACTGGCAATTTTTCCCGTAGGCAGTCTACCTGATAGCATTTCAGAGTCATGCACATATCTCCAACATCCTACATGATCAAGGAATATCGATTGAGGCTCTAACACAATTAATCTGGCTCAACCATTATAACAGGGTCTTGTTTAGTCTGAGAAATATCTTGGTATTAAGAAGTCCATTTTCTTTTTTTCCTAGATATAAACAAATAAAAAAAGTTCATGCTAATAAAAAGCTCTTCTCCAAAGATGACCGTATCTCTACGTTGTTCACACACAGTCTGCTTCTTATTGAATTTTCTTGTAATGTACTCATATATTGGGATCTATCTTTCAAATGCATTTCCTTAACTTTAATCAAGAATCAATTAGAAATTATTAATCAGTCTGTCATTTATCTGATTTTTTCAATGCAAATGTCTCCTTTGGTGGAAGACCCATATCTTCCAAACTGATATCTATTCCTGCAAAATGGGAGACTCAAAATAATGCAAGGCATGGTGCCTACTCAAAAGCTCACAAAACATCCTAGAAATGGAAACTTTATTAAAATGAAAAAAAAGAGTTCACAAAATATAATACATGAGACTCCATAATGGATAAAACTATACACTTTGGTGGTGTTAGGAGGTAGATTATGTCCTCCCTCCAAATTCATGTGTTGAAATCTAACCCACAGTACCTCAGTATGTGACCATATTTGGAGATAGTCTTTAAAGATGTTTCTAAGGTAAAACGAGGATTATTAGTGTAGGCCTTAATCCAATATGGCTGGTGTATTTATAAGAAGTGATTAGGACACAGACACACACAGCAGAAAGACAACGTGAAGACACAGAATGAAAATGGCCATCTATAAGCTAAGAAAAGAGACTCAGAAGAAACCAACTGTGATGACACCTTGGTCTCAGGCTTACAGCCTCCAGAATTATGGTAAATAGATAGATAATCATAATCAATATGTAGATACATAGATTTTTTTTTTTAACAATTCACTACTGAATGTCATTAGGAGATATGGCCAATTGCAGAGTGAAGCAATAAATTATGATCTATTCTCTTACAGAAGCCAAAAACAGAAATAAGGAGAATATTAATTTAAAATTCAAATTAAGCATGGGGGACGGTGCGTGCCCTGATGGGGTGCGCAGAGTGAGCGAGGAGGCACGGAGCTGCTGCAGAGCTCAGGGTTTCTTGACGATGTGGACAATGTAAATTTGAATTCTTGATCCAAGTAAGAGGAAGGAAGTGGCATCCAATCCTCTGAGTTCTGATCTCCCAGTCTTGGCCTGCAAGTTCTTTTGTTTGCTTTCCTGTTGCATCTTTGATACCATTTCCTAGAGGCTGCTCCATGATTTAACTTGAAATTCTGAAATGAAGATGGAGGAGGCAGTGCGAAAAGTCGAAGAACTCATTGAATCTGAAGTCCCACCAGAAACATTTCAACAAGAGACAGCAAAGGAGGAAAATGAATCTGTAGAACTGGAATCTCAAGTTCAGAAGGATGGTGTAGCAGATTCTACAGTTCTTTCTTCAATGCCCTGCTTGTTGATGGAGCTGAGAAGAGACTCTTCTGAGTCTCAGCATCCAGAGAGTGACAAGCCTACAACCGGCCGAGTTTATGACAGTGACTCCTCTAATCACTGCATGCTTTCCCCTTCCTCTAGTGATCACCTGGCTGATTCAGACACGTTGTCTTCCGCAGAAGAGAATGATCCCTCTCAGGCAGAAACAGCGGTAGAAGGAGACCCTTCAGGAGTGTCTGGTGCCACAGTTGGGCACAAGTCTAGGCGGTCCCGTTTCGAAAGTGAAACATCCACTATGGCTGCCAAGAAAAACTAGTAATCCAGTGATAAACAGAACGGGTTAAAGGTCATGGGAGCCAAAAGCATAAGGAGAGGATCAGGCTACTGAGGCACAAACAGGAGGTTGCTGCAAGGAAGGAATACAACCTGCTACAGGACAGTAAGTAGTACCAGTGATAGTGACCTGACTTGTGACTCAAGCACGAGCTCATCAGGTGATGATGAAGAGGTTTCAGGGAGCAGCAAGACAATCACTGCAGAGATACCAGATAGACCTCCAGTTGTAGCTCATTATGATATGCCTGACACCAGCTCTGATCCAAAAGTGGTAAATGTGTACAATTTATTGGCAACTGCAGGAGTTCAAGAGCACAATAATTCTGTATGCAGCCAGGACACAGGAGCTACCTGGAGGACCAGCCAGCTTCTACAGGAGCTGAATGCAGAAGCAGGTCATTTGCATCCAGGATTCCTAGCAAGTGATAAAACATCTGCCGGCAATGCACCACTCAATTAAGAAATTAATATTGCCTCTTCAGATAGTGAAGCAGAGATTGGGGGAGTTCAGGAACATGCAAGTTGTGTTCATCCTCGAGGTGGTGTGATTCCGAGTGTTTCTTCATGGAAGCATGGCTCGGACACACAGTATCTTAGCACCAAGCAGACACAGTCATGGAACTGATGTGAGCCCCCAGCAGACTTGGGCTTCACCAGCAGAAGTTGTTGATCTTACCTTGGATGAGGATAGCAGGTGTAAATACATACTGTGATACAATGTCACTGTGTTTCTTCTGCACTGTTCCCTTCCAATTCCTCACCTTCTTTGTGAGAGAAATTCATTGTCATGGCTTCAGCTTCAGAAGCTGTTTGTGGCATTTGTAGGATTCAAACTCATGGAAAATTCCCTCCTCTCCTCCTTTTCTTAATTAAAAGAAGTCACTTAGGAAAAAAATGTAAATTAAATTTAAATAATCTGAAAAACAATGATGTGAGAAAGTCCTAAATTTTTACATTCTGGCATTCAATATAACACTTTTATCCATTTCAGCATCACATAGGCATTTAAAGGGAATTAAATATCTCTGGAATACAAGCAACAAAATTCAAAAAGTTAAACAAGTTAATTAATAATGTGTGAAATATACAAAGTTGAAAAAAATTATTGAGATCAGGCACTGTGGCTCCTGCCTGCAATCCCAGGACTTTGGGAGGCTAAGGCAGGAGGATTGCTGGAGGCCAGGAGTTTGAGACCAGCTTGGGCAACCTAGTGAGACCTTGTCTCTACAAAAAATAAAAATACATAGAAAATAAAATAGTTCTTGCAAAAAAAGTGTGGAAAAAAGAAAAAAACACAGTTTACATAGTCTTCTAATTGTAAACTCATTTATTAAAGAAACAAAGGCTTTTTTTTTCTCTTTTCCAAAAGGTTAGGGCCTGTTGATAGCTCCTACCCACTGAGCACTCAGAACACAGAAGAGCCCTATAAGCATGCCATGTGGAGCATAAGAGCATAAGCATGCTATGTGGAAGAATTGCTATATTAGTTTCCACTGTCTCAATATTAGACATAAGGAAAAGAAAGTCACCCCAGTTCTTGCACAGCGAGCCATGCAGAAAAAGCACTAGATGCCTGCAAGTCATAAACTGGAATATGAGACCCTCCATCATCAAGTATAGCCAACATTTCCAGGTTTACTTCTCTCTATACCTCACCTTCTCTCTAGCTGTGGATCACTGTTTCATTTTCTAGTTCCTTGCTTTTTTCAATGTTGGCTTTCCCTCCTCTTCTTTCTTATACCTTTTTCTTCATCCAACAGTCCATCATCAAATTCACCACTCTCTACAACTCACCACTCTTCCAAGATTTTGCTGAATTTCAAACCCCTCTATGAAAACTTTTGATGTTCTCAAGCCATATACAAATCATTGCACTAGGCTTACACATTTTTTATTTAATCTTTTCTACATCTTGATGGAGCAGGCAGTAAATATTAAATGAAATGTCATGTGCAAATATGCATGGCAATGGCTGAAGCTTAGTGGGCATTCAGTAAACATTATCATTAATATGATGATGATGTCTTAATCCATCTCTTATTCTCTGCTTAGCATAGTGTTCTGTACATGGCTGATCCTCAATAAATATTTATAGGCTATGTTATAGAAACATATATCTTGTCCAGAGCCTCAAATGTGAAAAAGTAATCTTTTTAAAATTTTATTATTTCAAAGTTTCTTTTCCCCCAAGTAGTTGATATATATTTTTAGTCAAATTGACTTTTTGTGTCCTTTTCTGAAGCAATGAAAGCAGAATACTTAGCTGTTGAGAGAAAGGTAAGGTAACTGGTAAAATATATTAGTTAATACATTATTATCCTACTACAAGTGATTATAACTATATTGATTTATTTTCTAAACACTCCATTTAACATTGAATTGTTGAAATTTTGACAATTATAGGAGGCCTTCTCTTGGGAAAGGAATAATATCTTTTCCTATTTATAAATTCTCCTTACAAATTCTCCTTATAAACAATTTTTCTTGTGTATACCTTTAGAGATACCTTAAGAATTTCACAACCAGATATAAAAATATGGTTTACTCTTTTTGGAGAGTTATTAGGAAAAGATAGTTATGGCCTGGGAAAAGAAAAAGTAGTAGAATAATGCATAATAAGTACTTATTTTGCCAAAAGGCTTAATACATACTAATAAAAGTGAAACAAAGCAAACCTTGGCCTCAAAATTATATTACTGTAGCATCTATAAGTGCCAAAACCAGATTGGTCGAGGAGACCCTAATCCAGAGGTGCTAAAGGAATTAAAGACACACACACAGAAATACAGAGGTGTGAAGTGGGAAATCAGGGGTCTCACAGCCTTCAGAGCTAAGAGCCTGGAACAGAGATTTACCCACGTATTTATTGACAGCAAGCCAGTGATAAGCATGGTTTCTATAGATTATAGATTAACTAAAAGCATTTCTTACTGGAAATAAAGGGATGGGCTGAAATAAAGGGATGGGTTTGGCTAGTTATCTGCAGCAGGAGCATGTCCTTAAGGCACAGATTGCTCATGCTATTGTTTGTAGTCTAAGAACACCTTTAAGCTGTTTTCCACCCTGGGTGGGCCAGGTGTTCTTTGCTGTCATTCTGGTGAAACCACAACCTTCCAGCGTGGGCATAATGGCCATCATGAACATGTCACAGTGCTGCAGAGATTTTGTTTATGGCCAGTTTTGGGACCAGTTTATGGCCAGATTTTGGGGGCCTATTCCCAACATACAAGGATGGAGGTAAGATGCCTTTTAGAGGAACCAAAACAAATAAGATGAGACTGAGGAAAGCAAGATGCAGTTAGTATACAAGGAAGAAATGAATCAAATCCTAGTTTTTGGATATGGAGGCAGAATTCAGCATTTTCTAAGGCAACACCAGAAAACCATGAAACATTGGGGTGGAGGAAAATGAAACAAAATGTATTTTTATTGTTTTCACAAAATACATTTTAGTATGCATACCTGTAGCAAAGTCAAACACTATTACAAACATCTCATTCAAATTAAAGAGCAGGGAGAATCTAAAAATTCTTTTTAAGAAAGTAAGGGACAGTAGTAAATCAATATTCAGATTACTATTTTTGCTATATAAGATATGTAAAATACTGTTGCTATTTTCTGTATTTATGTGCCAACTATATAATGGAGGTAAAAAATACAAAGAATATGTACATACAGGTAACTCCAGACTTTTGTCTCTAGCACATTTTTCAAAAGAGTATGAAGATGCTTACCCAAAATTATTCTAACCAGAAGGTATTCTATTTATTTATTTGTTTATTTATTTATTTATTTATATTTTATTTTTATTTTTTGAGATGGAGTCTCATTCTGTCTCCCAGGCTGGAGTGCAGTGGTGTTATCTCAGCTCACTGCAACCTCTGCCTCCAGGGTTCAAGTTATTCTCCTGCATCAGCCTCCCCAGTAGCTGGGATTACAGGCATGAGCCACCACACCCAGCTAATTTTTGTTTTGTTTTTTAGTAGAGGCAGTTTCACCATGTCAGCCAGGCCGGTCTCAAACTCCAACCTCAGGTGATCCATCTGCCTCGGACTCCTAAAGTGCTGGGAATACAGGCGTAAGCCACTGCACCCAGCCCACAAGGGGTCATTTTAAAGACTCTGTCCTCAAGTATAGAGAGGAACTATCACCTAGTATTGAACAGAATTGAAAACAAAATTTTTTTCTGAGAAAATGCAATTTAATATTTACAGTTAGTATTTAAATAAAATAGAAAATGATGTCATTATTGTTGTGACAACTCAAGAAGTCTAAAAATCATCATATGTATCTGCTTACTATTTTATCAGTTTTACCTTCTCCTTTTTTTTAATTTCTGAGTCTAAAAACAACAGTATCTTTAAGCTCATACAATGCCTTCCTCTTAACATTTATGACATCATTTGAAATAATATTATGCAAACTCAACGGCTTTCTCCTAAATGCTATTAGCTTTATCCTAAGTCGTTTCTTTGCTATCATATAAATGTAATGTTTCAGCTGTTAAAATAATAATTTGTCATCTTATTTAGAAGGTTAAAAAATGAAGAATGAGCAGACAAAATTGTAGGAGGTATTATACTTTAATAAGTAGAACTAAGTGGCTGGATTTACCTATGCAACTATAGGTTCAAAGATATCCCTGGTATTCATAATGCAAATTTTCTACTCATGGTTTTAGAGTTTGCTGATTTACTTTGAGTGCCTTTGTTAGTTAATAACATCTAAAATTTACTGAAATCTTGCTGTATGCCAAACATTTTGTCTACATTATCTCATTTAATCCTCACAATTCCCCAAGAATTACTCTATTTAAAAAAATAATAAAACTATGATAAAAAGGAGAGTTACTTTGCCAATGTCATACAGACAGGAAGCTGGGGAACTAGATTCTGAACCCAGGTCTGTCTGATGACAGAATTACAGAATTCAGAATCCATGTTCCTCTATACTCTCTAAAATTTCTCTAGAGTCTTTCATTCGGAAGTGACAATAATCTAAGCCAGCTTTTAAAAAGGAAGAATGGGAAGAGTGTTACTGCCTCAGGGAAACAAATCAAAGAGATGCTAAAATTTGTCTCAAAGGCAAGTAGATTTTGTGCCTGAAGCAATGCCAGAAATTTCTGTCCCTTATCTATGACTCTATCAGAGATTATATTCTTTCCTACAGATGAACTTTTTCCCTTCAGGGGATCACCAGTGTATATACTGGTAGGCAATGGTTGTGGTTTATATTAAATATCACCAAAGAAATGAACACTTTCTCAGGAAAGTAGAAAATTGGATTAGAGGAGAAGCCAGTATTAGGTGGAACCAGTGATTTTGAACATCAAAAGAGGCTCAGAGGGTAGTGGTAGAGGCAATCTAGGAGACAAAAGTCACCTAGTTAATACCTGAGTTAATACACAGGTACTGGAACCTCCTAACTGTGTGATGTTAGCAAATGACTTGGCTTCTCTTAAGTATCAATTATTTTTTTTTTATTTTTTATTTTTTGAGACGGAGTCTGGCTCTGCCGCCCAGGCTGGAGTGCAGTGGCCAGCTCTCAGCTCACTGCAAGCTCCGCCTCCCGGGTTCACGCCATTCTCCTGTCTCAGCCTCCCGAGTAGCTGGGACTACAGGCGCCTGCCTCGTCACCCGGCTAGTTTTTTGTATTTTTTAGTAGAGACGGGGTTTCACCGTATTAGCCAGGATGGTCTCGATCTCCTGACCTCGTGATCCGCCCGTCTCGGCCTCTGTAAGAACTAAAGTAATTAATGCATATAATACAATCTTAGTAACAATCTACAGAGTTTGGATGAACACAAGGATACTGAAGAAAGGCTAACAATTTGATGCCTATTTAAACAGATAATCTTTAAATATTTATTTAGCCTTTATTGAATTGTTGAATTAGGATAGGGCAAGCATTGTGGGCCACTTCAAGTTCAAATTCAAAAATCTGGATTTATTGCATGCATTAAAATAACACATTACTAGCTTATTGAAATTGTTTTTCAATTTTGTTCACCTCTAGACTAGAACATCAATATAGAATGTGATCTGAGAGACCAAAATAGACATCCCTTTGCCAACTAAAACAGACCCTAAAGTTAAGGAAATAGGGTTCAGGGCTCCCCTGGCATGGCAACTTGCTAAATTTCTATGGCTACAAGAAAAAGCACAATCTTGCTAAACACCTTAACAATAGGAGCTATCAGGCAAATTGTCAGACCCTTCCTAACTGATTTACAACCCAGGCCACTACAACTCTGATTGGGCAGAGGACCAGTCTTATAAACATTCTCTCCTGATAAGCAACTACAGACCTCAAGCCAGTTTTGTCCAGCTTATAAAATTGTGCACAAACTGTCTTTGTGTCCTATAGTTCACCTTCTGATGTAAATAACCAAATTCTACCTCATTTTAATGCTAAAATCCCACCCCAAAGTAAACACAGAATGTATGTTACATATACATTTATCCATTTGTGCATGTGCTCAACTCTCCTCATAAATATGTGTAACTTTTCCACTAAACCTGCTGAATATATATGACCATATTTTGTAATACAGACCCCATGAGACATAAAAGCCAACCTGCCCTTTCCCTTTTTGAAGAGAGAGTACCTTCAGTTCACACCAGAGACTGTCTCTCCCTAGTTTGCAAATTGATATCACCAATAAAAACCCCCTTTCTACTACTTAGCCATCTAGTAGTCTTTTGGATGATAGGAGTTAATTTTTTTTTTATCCCTAAGGAAAAAAACTAAAAAATGCATGAGTTGTTTTCAGAATATCAGCTGCCTGCAATTGCTAAGTTTCTGTCACTGTCAGCTGGCTGTTTTCAGAATTAGTGGCAAAAAGTAAAGTTGTAACATGTAATTTTTGTATCAGTTAAATATTCAATTAATAAAGTTCAGCATTGTGAGATGTGATTTTGTTGTTATTTCCAATTAAGCAAATTGTCTACAATTTAGAAGAAGCAGGTTGGTGTTACATTTTGCTAGCTACATGAGGATGTGTGTGTCAGAGACATGTGAACCAGAGCAACTCCATCTTGAATAGGAGCTGGGTAAAATGAGGCTGAGACCTACTGGGCTGCATTCCCAGATGGTTAAGGCATTCTAACTTACAGGATGAGATAGGAGGCCAGCACAAGATATGGGTCATAAAGACCTTGCTGATAAACAGGTTGCAGTAAAGAAGCCGGCGTTACACCACCAAAACTACAATGGCCACAAGAGTGACCTCTGGTCGTCCTCACTGCTACACTCTCACCAGCGCCATGACAGTTTACAAATGCCATAGCAACATCAGAAAGTTACCCTATATGGTCTAGAAAGGGGAAGCATGAATAATCCACCCCCTTTTTTTTTTAGCATATCATCAGGAAATAACCATAAAAATGAGCAACCAGCAGCCCTTGGGGCTGCTCTGTCTATGGAGGAGCCATTCTTTTATTCCTTTACTTTCCTAATAAACTTGCTTCAACTTTACTCTATGGACTTGCTCCGAATTCTTTCTTATGTGAGTTTCAAGAACCCTCTCTTGGGGTCTGGATCAGGACCCCTTTCCTGTAACATCTTTCTGGTGACCACAGAAGGGACTATAGTGTGGAAAGCCCCAGTAAGTGGTGGAGTACTATAACATCTTTCTGGAGACCACAGAAGCAACCACAGTGTGGAAACTCCTGACTCAAAGTCTAACTTTGGGTAAATGGTGCAGTCTGGTAACATCTTTCTGGTGAACCACAGATGGGACGATACTGAAGAGACCCCCGGCCCAAAGGAAAATCATCTGCACGCACCAATGGGCTGACTTTGGGTAAGTGGGGTGCATATACTAGGGTAAAGGATAAGATTGGGTTAGAAGCCCAACGTAGGGGAGTTAGAGTCTCTCTTAAGACAGAGTGGGTTAAAGGCCTCTCTTAAAAAAGACAAGGAAATTTGACCACTTTTGGGTTAGAGGCCCAACTTAGGAGGGTTAGAGTCCCTTCTAAGATTTAGGGGGTTAGAGGCCCCTCCCAGTAAAGTCCCTCTGGGCTAAGATGGATATGTCACCCCGGGATGTTAACTGCTATTCCCTTTAGATCAATCTGCTTTGCACTCTGCTGATGGCTATGGGTGACAGGATTAGGCATGTACAGGATTGTGTGACATTCTGCTCCCCCAAAAGGAGAAACTTGTGAGTGATGGGACTGCTGAAAAAAATCCCTTCACAACAGCAGCCACCTAAACTTTTCAGTGTCGTTGCAATGGGTGGGTCGTTGGACTCCCTGAGCACCTCACCTTTTGGACTCCCCACTTTGGACTCCCTGAGTGCCTCACCTTCCCCACTTTGCCTCAGGCAAACTTTCCCCCACCCCCCTACTCTCTCTCTCTTTCTCTGTCTCTCTCTGTGCAAACTGGTTGAATGGTAACATTAACGGTTTATCTCCTTAAAAGTTTTCATTAACTGAAAAAAAGGACTTATGAGGCTAGTCCTAAGCTGTAGCAATTTTGATATGCCTTGTGTGTGTTTCTGTGTGTGTTCTATAATGGAGAAGCATCTCTTAGGATAGAACACAGGCTTAGGACACCTGTAAGCCCTCTTTTCAAGACAGTCCAGCAAACCCGTCAGTTACAAACTCTACTGCAGGTCACTGAAAAATACTGGATGAGGTTTCCCTCGTTTTGTATGTCCTTGGGAGCTTGACCTTGTAATCAAGTGGCAGTACTTCTCTTGGTCTCTGCCATCACAAAGGCAGCCCAGGTTCAGGGTTCAATTTCCTGCTTAGAGGATGAGTCTTTTTTCTTTTGTCTGTCTGTGTATTTATATGTGTTGTGTGTGTGTGTAATATAAAAGAGCTTCAATTGGTTTAAAAATAATAAGAGTTTAAATAAAATATTTTGCCAGAAAAGTAAAAAGTATAATGCCTTTTATTTAGTTCGTGTGACTTTAGTAATCTTTAGGAAATAAAAAGAACTTTAAAGATTGTTGGTAAAATGTAAATATTTGGTCTAAATTGTGCAGGTCAGATAGTAAGTTTGCTAAATGCTTTAAATTCATGAACTGCTTCTTTAACTTTTGAAAATTGTTCAATTTACCTTCCTTGGAGACATTAGATTCTAGATAAGGCCTGGGGACATGTGGAGTTAGCCACACCCCCTAGCTGTGCTGGAGTCAGCCCTTACCTGCACTTCTGCCTGGTGTGTCCTAGGCTAGGCCCCACACCTAGTACATAATTAGAATTCTGAACTTACCAAGGTTTTCACCAAAGGTTAAGTCACTAAGGGTTAACAGTATAACATGTATTTGAGGCTACTGAAGAAACAGTTCTACATGCAAGGTATGTAAGGAGAGTAGAATGTACTTTTGGTAAAAGATTGTAAGAAGGCATGGGAATGTGAATTTTTCTTTCCTAGATTAAAGGGTTACAGGATTATTTTAATTTAGGATAAAGCTGAAGGTTTAAGCAAATGGTGGAAGGTTTGTGAAAAATTACTTGTAAAAGAGATTCTGTGTGTAAACACATTGACTAAAGATAAAGGGGTATTATACAGTTTTTCTGTAAATTATACATTGAAATAAAAGCACAACAGGTTTTTCTTAGAGCAAAAACTGGCTTATAATCTGCTTATTAATAAAAATTTGTAAAGGGTTATAAAACGTTTATCAAAATCTTACCTTATGGTCAAACTAATTAAGATTAAATACATTTGTCTATAAGGTTTTATCAAAAATTTGGTTTGACATCAATAATGCACTAATGCAACAGTGGCATTTGGCTTACTAGGTATAAAAGTTATACAGGAATCATTGTCAAATATGAAATGGTGTTTGCTTTTTTTGAGCTGTATTTGTATAAATGTATTATTGGTATATGTTCCAAAATAATGGGAAACTCCTATAATTTTGATATGACTTAGTGTATGTTATTAAAAATTGTTACATAAAATCATTGTATGATACAGAGATAAGCAAATTTTCTTGTCAACTGTGACTTTGACCGAGGCTGCCCTAAAACATTTTGTCAGCCACAGACAATTGTTGTCTTGTTTTGGTCCTCTTTAGAAGGTGATTTTTAATCAACTATAGAATTCTAGCAGGTGTTCTTAAATGCAGGTTTCTAGTAACTTTGGAGATTATAACATCAGAATAAATGAAAAAAAAATTATGATTCTCGTGGAGAGCTAAAACATTCATGAATATCAAACAGAACAGTAGTTAACTGCATGGCATAAACTAAAGAAGTCTGAAGTAATCTTTGTGATTTTGCTTTAAACATTTCTGATCCTGGACAGGTGTGGTGGCTCACGCCTGTAATCCCAGCACTTTGGGAGGCTCAGATGGGCAGATCATGAGGTCAGGAGATTGAGACCATCCTGGCTAACATGGTGAAACTCCATCTGTAGTAATAATACAAAAAAAAAAAAATTAGCCGGGCATGGCGATGGGCTCCTGTAGTCCCAGCTACTCTGGAGACTAAGGCAGGAGAATGGGATGAACCTGGGAGGCAGAGTTTGCAGTAAGCCGAGATCGCACCACTCTAGCCTGGGTGACAGGGCAAGACTCTGTCTCAAAAAAAAAAAAAAAAAAAGAACAACAACAACAAAAATTTCTGATCCTGATCCTTTGTTTTGTTTTTCAGGGTCAAGGAAACTTATATTTTAAGCTATTTACAGCTTTTAATAACTGAGTAACATATAATTCTGTGAACAAAATTTGAAGCATATTTGTTATTCTCTACTTGATTTCTCCAAAATTTGGAAACTATTTGTGAGTATTCTTAATTTATGACAATATAGTTATTTACATAAGTGCAATAAGCATCTGTTTGCTGTGATAACAGGACACAATTTAAAAAACTGGATATTTTAACAAGGCTTTGACTGGAATGGTGTGGTTTCCTTTAAGGAATCAGACTTCACTTGTAATACCAATAAAAGCCCTTTGTAGAACTAGCTTCATACTTTGCCTACACAATCCCTGTACAGGGTTTCTGACCTATGATAAGTAAAGAATGCCACTTTCTAACAGGTCTAGGAGCCCCAAGTTATCTTGGTACCCCAAGAGGAGAGGAATTTTCCCAACTCATAGGTATTTGAGGGCACAACCCCATGGCAGGGCTCAGCTCTAAAAGAAATCTCATCTAAGATTCCTTTTATGGAACAGAGTTCCATCAAAGCCGATTTCAGAAAACCTTATGTAAAAAATAATTATTCTTGCTGCACTTTATACAAATAATCAGGCCAAGTATAATAAAACAAATCTGTCCTATCATGATTTGTCTTTAGTAAAAATGGGAAACTGGAGAGAGGAATTATGTTTCAAAAACTATGATACACTTGTTATTAAATTCTAGTCTCATCAGTTGTTTTTAAGTTTGTTTCTGCAATTTAGGCTAACCCTGCTTGTTCCTGTGAACCAACCAGTGATTTCTGGCTGCTATTCAGAAGAAACAAGAGGGATAAGTGATGTAAAAATCTGGATCAATTATCTTGGGCATATTGGAATCAGCTAGCAGCCTCATACCAGCTTAGTTCCAACAGTTGCTCAGTTCATGGAAAGCCTTCTAATCTAGTATACTTGGAATAATTTTACTTATTTTGTTTACTCTTGTGGAATATACTGCTGTTGTACTCTTTGTGTAGGAATGCAGGACAAGCTTACTGAATGTTTTCTTAAATTGAACACTTATTAATCTTCCAGATATTATCTTTTGTCTGAACTGGGAGTTATGAATGGCCCTCACCATACCAATGCTTTCTGACTGAGCTCCCCTCTACCCTGAAAATAAGAGATCCTAATAGTTAGGCATGAATATCATCGCTGCTACTCAGCCTGAAGTAGTTACAGAAGATGGAGCTTTGTCCCTCTACAACCCTTAGGATTAACAGTTCTCTTATAAAAGTGGTGGGTGGAAGGGCAGGGGAAGGGGAAGGGGAAGGTGGCTCATGCCTATAATCCCAGGATTTTGGCAGGCTGAGGGGGTAGGATCACCTGAAGTCAGGAGTTTGAGACCAGCCTGACCAACATGATGAAACTCCATCTCTACTAAAAATACAAAAATTATCCAGGTGCGGTGGCAGGTGCTTGTAATCTCAGCTGCTTGGGAGGCTGAGGCAGGAGAATCACTTGAACCTGGGAGGTGGAGGTAGCAGTGGGCCAAGATCTTGCCATTGTACTCCAGCCTGGGCAACAAGAGCTAAACTCCATCTCAAAAATAAATAAATAAAAGAAACGGAGGGGAAAAATCTCAGAGGCATGTGAACCAGAGCAACTCCATCTTGAATAGGAGCTGGGTAAAATAAAGTTGAGACCTACTGGGCTGCATTCCCAGATAGTTAAGGCATTCTAACTTACAGGATGAGACAGGAGGCCAGCACAATACATAGATCATAAAGACCTTGCTGACAACATGTTGCAGTAAAGAATTATACCACCAAAACTAAGATGGCTGTAAGAGTGACCTCTGGTCATCCTTACTGCTACACTCTCACCAGCACCATGACAGTTTACAAATGCCATAGTAACATCAGGAAGTTACCCTATGTGGTCTAGTAAGGGGAGGCATACCCTATGACTAAAGGGAGTTACCCTATATGGTCTAAAAAGGATATGTTTAGCATATCCTTAGGAAATAACCATAAAAATGAGCAACCAGCAACCCTTGGGGTTGCTCTGTCTATGGAGAAGCCATTCTTTTATTTCGTTCCCTTCTTAATAAACTTATTTTCACTTTATGGACTCACCCTGAATTCTTTCCTGTCTGAGTTCCAAGAACACTCTCTTGGGGTCTGGATCAGGACCCCTTTCCTCTAACATGTGGAGAAAGAGTATGGACATTTGAGTTAACTGAAACCATAATCCCATTTTTTCCCAATCATTATGAGTGCCCTTCTTAAGACTGATAATCTACACATTTACCTGGTGGATTCACCTCTAAATCTAGTTCTATCTACTTTATGGGAGGAAGTAGGTGAAATAATTCGTGTAAAGATTTTAACACTGTAACTGTAATAGGTCTGTTGCCCGATGCACAAGACAAGTAAATACTCACTATAACAGAGAAACAGGTTTAATCATAAGGCCACCAAATGAGGAGACAGGAGGAAACCTTAAATCCATCTTCCTGAGGATGTTGGGGCTGGGGGGTTTTCAGGGTTTTAGAGGGCAAACGTATAGAGAGTGTTGATTGACCAAAGAGTGCAGAGTGAAGTGATGGGACAGGGAGATGAAGAAACTGTATTATGCTGATTCTGTTTCTCGGTGGGGGTCTTTAAACCAGTTGGCACCAGCGGTTTCACTGGAATTTGGAATCTGAAAAACATCTTAAACAATTATTAAACAAAAGACACATGATTCTAATGTCAGAAGTCCTACCTATGTTAAAGAAAAACCTTATGATTCTGAAGTCAGAAATCCCATGTATAGAAACAAAGGGAATGCAAATGTCAGTATCTAGTGCTACGTGACTTTTGGTTATAAGAAGTGGGTCAAAGTGAAGCCTGATAAATGCTTAATTATATTTCTTTCCAGAATTCTCATGAACCTTGCAAGGTGATTTCCACACAGTGTTTGCTCCATAAATAATAATCATTTTTACCTGTATTTATCCATATTTACCCATAAATATTAACTATGTATAATATGGATGTTTGAGGAGTGAGGAAGAGGCAAGTAGGGAAGAATTCAGGAAAAGGCTTGTCAGAGGAATAAGAACAAATTAGACTTCTTTGCAGTTTTGCCTGTTTTGTGGTGGCAGTCAACATGATCCACAAAACAAGTTGCATCAGACTTCCACTACTCCAACTTTTCTATAAGAGCTATCATTCTAAAATGCATATAAGATCATGATCATCCTGAACTGGTTACCTTTAGCCAACAGAATAAAATCCAAATGGCTTAGAAAGGCATGCATTTAACCCAAATTAATCTACAAATTTAATGTGCTCCTAATTAAAATTTCAGCAGAGCTTTTCTGGGAGCTTGATGGGTTGATTTAAAACACATATTGAAGAACAGAAAGGCCAAAAAAAGTGAAAAAAAAATAAGAAGAATAGAAAAATAGGAATATTAACCTGCTATCACCAAAATCTTGTGTTCCCCTAAATTCATTTGTGGAAATTCTAACCCCAAAGGTGATAATGTTAAGAAGTGGGGCCTTTGGGAGGTGATTGGATTAGTGCCTTCAGAAAAGAAGCATGAGGGAACTTGTTTACCCCTTTCACTGTGTGAAGATACTGCACTATTCTATAAACGAGGAAATGAACTGTCATCAGAACCGAAATCTGCTGGTGCCTTGATCTTGAATATCCCAGTCTCCAAAATGAGAAATAAATTTCTGTTGCTTGTAAGCCACCCAGTTTATGATGTTTTCTTATAACAGTCTGATAAACCAAGACATTACCAAATCAGAAAAAATATATATATTTTAAAGCTCCAGTATGTAAAATGATTATCATTATAACCATACCATTTTAAACACTACATTGCAGGGATAGACAAGCGATTAATGAAACAGAATACAGATATTTGATAATTGGCATTTTAACAAAAGTAAAATGATGAACTACTTTATAAATAGTGCTAGAAAAATCAGTAATTCATATGCAACAAAATGATCTTATTTTTTCTATGTCATTTTATATACAAAAATAAATTCCAAGTGAGTAAATATCTTAATATAAAAATCAACTTTTATCACTTCTGGAAGTAAGGGTAGTAGCCTATATTTAGGACTCCAGGTCAAATGAATTTATTAAACAAACATAAAATGTGTAATCTCCAATAAGAAAGATGGATAACTTTGACTACATTAGAATTTAAAACTTTACTACTAAAAGTGACCTTATAAAATGTGAAAAGGGAAGTCTAACCATTACTAATAATTGGAAAATATGAAGGTTGCCTACAAATCAATAAGATAAAGAGAAAATCTGATTAAAACAAAATAATCAAAAAGGCTAGGAACAGGCAAACTGCAAAAGGAGAAACTCAAGTAGTTAATAAGCAGATGAAAAGCCGCTCAATCTCTCTAGTAATCAGAGAAATACAAAATAAAACCACAATAAAATGTGATTTCATATTCATCAAACTGGGAAGCATTTTTTTAAAAATGTCTCATATTGGAAAGAAAGTGAAGAAATAATTATCCTCATTCATTGCTGAAGGAAATATATATTTCCTCTGGAAAGAAATTTTGTAATATCTCATAAGTTGGAGGTGTACGTGATCTAAGAGCCAAACTTTCACTCCTAGGAATGTATCCCAGAGAAATTCTCACATTTTTTTGTATAAGACATATGTATGAGAATGATTTCTTAAATCATTTTATGATATGTAAGATATTATTATGTAGCACCCATTCTACAGTGTTTTTACCTATATTAACTCTTTTCAGCTTCACAGTAACCCTCTGAAGTAGATCCTAATTTTATCCTCATTTACAGATGAAGAAATTGAGATACAAAAGAGGAAGAAATTTGCCATGTTCATAGAGCTGATAAGTGGTGAAACAGATTTTAAAGCAGATAGTCTAGTCCATCCTCCTCATCCATATGTTATAACAGCTCATACGCCTAAAGGGAAAAATTTAGAAACATGCTAAATGTCCATCAACAAAGAACTAAATAAGTATAGTCATAAAATAGAAAATTTTACAGTTTCATCTATCAACAAGGGCAAACTGGGTGTGGTGACTCATGTCTGTAATCCCAGTATTTTGGGTGGATGAAGTGAGAGGATTGCCTGAGGTCAGAAGTTTGAGACCAGCCTGGGCAATATACTCAGACCTTCTTCTTACTATAGAAAAAAAAAAAAAAGTAGAAAAAAAAAAAGAAAAATAGCTGGGTGGGATGGCACACCCCTGTAGTTTCAGATATTCAGGAGACTAAAGCAGGTGGATTGATTGGGTTCAGGAGTTCAAGACTGCAGTTATCTCTTGTACTACCACTGCACTACAGCCTAGGTAACAGAGCGAGACTCCAGACTCCATCTCAAAAACAACAACAACAACAAACAAGCAAAAACATCAGAAAAATCTTGACAAAAAAGGTTACAGATGAGTATGTCAATTTGATATAATTTATACATTTTTATACATTTATACACCATTTAAAATAAAATACATTATTTTTAGATATATATAATAAAGTGAATATGTTATACATAAGAATAATAAATATCAAATTCTGGTTAACAGAAGATATAATTGGAAGATACCAATTATACATCAATAAAGCTGGAAGAAAAAATAAAGCAAAGAAAATTAGTTTAACACCAGAAAGAAGAAGAAGAAAAAAAAACAATTAATGAAGGAAATGGGGCCAGGGAGGAGTATAGAAGAAATTTCAAATATATCCAAAGGTTAAAAGGAAAGGATTTGAAGAGAGTCTGGTACAACATTAATGTTTGTCAAAATTATGAGATAGATACTCAAATGTTTCTTAAATTATTTTGTGTAATTTCCTGTATGTATATTTTATAATGATAGTACTACTAGTAAAAATCATAACAGAAACACAGTTTGGCCCTCACTGTGCAACTTTCTCCTCTTTCCTTGTTGTTCCAGATTTGGGAAGCAGGTTGACATGGTCTTTCCAGGGAGGAAATCTCATCTACTCCCAAATCCTAATATCTTATTCCTAACAGTGTTTTACATGTGGGCTCCTAAGGTTGTGACTCATCACATTGTGAGTTCTACTCTCCTTGCAATGGCTGCTAGATCCAAAGTGGCATCTAATCTTGGTCACATGTGGTGCCAGCCCAGCTCTCCCTACCCCTGTCATTCTTGACTCTGATTCCTACCCTAGTGATCACAATAAGTTTCCTTGGGGAGTGTCTAGTGTACTTTGTCCTTTTAAGGAAGGTCCAGCTCAAACCATAAGAGTGATTATAATAAAACTCAACCATAAAAGACAATGATTCCTATACCCAGTTTCCTTCAAGTCTCCTCAGGTATTATGCTAATTTA
Organism: Trachypithecus francoisi; assembly: GCF_009764315.1. NCBI lineage: Eukaryota > Metazoa > Chordata > Mammalia > Primates > Cercopithecidae > Trachypithecus > Trachypithecus francoisi. The sequence continues at coordinate 53,529,574 of NW_022681458.1, read as the reverse complement.
TCTCTATTCTTTTCAGAAGACTGAACATTTCCTGACAAGAAGATTAAAGAGACAGCCTTTATAAGGAAGAAACAGCAACTACAAAACCATCATCCTAAATTCATATCACTAAGAAAAAGACATGTAAGTGCTTCTTCTCCAAAAAAGTATGGTCCACTTTAAGATGACCCACTGTGTACCCCAAAACTGAGAAGGTATCGACAACTTTTTAAAATATATTTTTTACACACACACACACACACACACACACACACACACACACACATATTTGTTTTGAGACAGGGTCTCACTCACTGCCCAGACTAAAGTGCAACAGCACAATCACAGCTCACTGCAGCCTCAACCTCTGGGGTTCCAGTGATCTTCCTACCTCAGCCTTCCTAGTAGCTCAGACCACAGGTGTGCACCACTACACCCTAATTTTTATTTTTTGTACAGACAGGGTCTCCCCATGTTGTCCAGGCTGTTCTTGACCTCCTGGGCTCAAGTGATCCTCCAGCAGTGGCCTCCCAAAGTGCTGGGATTACAGGCATGAGCCACAGAGGCTGGCCTGACAGCTTTTAAGCAGTAGTACTGATTGCTTAGTTTCTGACTAGTCAGGTTCCCACCAATATGATTCATCCGCATTTTAGAAAACCTGAAAGTGGGTATGATGATATTCTGTTTCTACCTTTCGAGTCATCTGCAATTTTAAAGAGATAATTTTTATTATTTTATAGAGTCATTTTTACACAAATTTAAAACTTTAAGGGAAAGGAATTATGTTCCCACAGCTCAATTTCAGGCATCATTGAGCAGGTGGGAGATCTGTCCCCCTTTTCTGTTTTTGTTTAATTAAAGTTTTGACTTTGTTTATGTCTCCATGTAAGACATTCTTATTCATGCATTCCATTTCACATAACTAATCCAAATTATTTCATTTCAACATATATCATTTCTACTTATTAATATTTATATCCGTATAGGAAATAAGTATTTAATACTTGTCTGTTGTAATTTAAAAAAAAATCTATTCATCTCTTTATATAATACTATCTAAAATGCAAACTAGTATATTGGTTTAATAAGCTCTTACACCATTTCATAGAAAATTACATTTATCATCTCTGTCTTTCTGTATTGGGATAGAATGTCAAAAGGTAAAATAATATAGTTTTTTATGATGATAATGTTATAAAATAAATAATCTAACATTTTAAAAGCATTTATTATTTCAGATGTTTTTCCCTCTTACATGATACAGATTTATTCCATATAATTAAGTCTACAGTAACTAATCATACAAGACGATTAACTGTGCACATTTATTTTTGAGAAGGCAAAAGGGAGCCTCATCCGTGGTGTCCTATGCAGTTTAGTTTCTTTTCATAAATATTTCAGATTCCTTTGGGCCTGTGACATACTTTATTTTACTAATAAAAAAGACAAGGCAAACAAACTCCCTCCATCCATTTTTTAAAAATAAGATTGTAAGACTCATGCACAGAATGTTTTTGGCAGAAGTCAAAACTTTATTATTCTCCTGACAAACTTTTTGAGAGTTTCTTTAATGATTGTGATATAGGCTCTGCCACATGCCTGACAATAAGATGTGTTTGGCAGATAATATCAGGATATAATCTGAGTATATAGCTATTGATGTTAGAAGTGCTTATACCTAAGAGTCATATGGTTTTATTACAGAAACATCAATGTTCAGCAAGCTCTAGATATATCTATGATTTAATAATGTTTATCTTTAATTGATTCAGTAAACAGTTGTCAAATGCCTGCTATACGTCAGGGAACAAGAGCTAAGGAAACAAAACTAATAAAATTACTTTCTTGACTGAAGGAATTCCGGTTTTGTGAGGAAATAAATATGAATAAACAAGAACAAAAAAGAATAATATTACACATAATGAGGTGGATAAAGTTTTATTTGCCACAATGCCTCTATGGTAGAGTGTATTATTATGCATAAATATTCACTGTCCTTTCTGTTTGAAGAAGAGAAATCATAGCTTCCTTAAAATATTGATGCCATATGTGCCTGCATGACTTGATTAACTAATGTAACATGAGGTTAAGTGATACACATCACACAGGCCAACATGGAGTTTATCATTCTGCTTTCCCTTTTCCAAGGAAAAAGGAAAAAAAGAAATTTACTATTAGTATTTATACTAGAAGCAGCAATATCTTCCTGAATCTTCAAGTAAAAAATACTTAGATTCGTAGCTGACCTAGATTGAACATATAAGGTGAGTGAGGAGTAAACTTTTGTTACGAAGCCTCTGAGACTTAGAGATTATTTATTACTTGATATGGTTTGGCTGTGTCCTGACCCAACTCTGATCTTGAATTCCTACATGTTGTAGGAGGGACCCAGTGGAGGTAATTGAATCTTGGGGGCAGGTATTTCCCATGCTGTTCTGTTCTCGTGATAGTGAATACGTCTCACAAGATCTGATGGTTTTAAAAAGGGGAGGTTGCCTGCACAAACCTTTTTTTCTTGTGTGCTGCCATATGAGACCTGCCTTTCACCTTCTGCCATGATTGTGAGGCCTCCCTGGCCATGTGAAACTGTTAAGTCCAATAAAATTCTGTCTTTTGTAAATTGCCCATTCTCAGGTATGTCTTTATCAGCAGCATGAAAACAGACTAATACATTACTGCAGCATAACCTATCCTATCCAGACTGATACAGTCCCTTGGAGTTGCACAGCACATGTTTTAACAAAATGCTCCAATAACCCCGTGTGAAGTAAAATTGGAGCCTCTGAAGTCATAGATGGAACTTCACTAAGAGGACTTTGCCACTCCAGTTGAGATTCAAGGAATTCATTTACTGTTAGTAAGATGGACCAATACTATTAGAATTAGGGGTAGAAAGGAGAGGTAGTAGAAGATAAGAAAAAAAAAAAAACAACACATAAACATAAAACTACAGAAAACAAAAAAACTGCCTAAGTATGAGACTGCTGTGGGAGCAGGTGGAGAATATCAGGGCTAGTGATTTGGGTTTTTACAGACCTCGACATTAGCTTAGGTACGACTATATATTACTAAATTGTTAAGCACTAGGCTACTGACATTAAATTACTCTATGACAGTATATCTCTCCTATAGTGAGACACAAAATAGATGTGGAAAACGAACAGAAAAAAATCCAGAGCAAGGTAACAAGTCTCCCATGTCTAACTATCTCTACTTGCCCACATAATTATCACATCCCTGTCCATTGACTGATTCCTGTGATTTGTGTTGGCAAGCTGGCTTGCTTGAAGTTTATGGATTGGTTTGCATCCATTTAGAGATCAAGGAACATAAAGCATAATCAAATATATGACACCATGTAAATATATACATTTTGGTAGAACTACTTTGGCATAAGACCTAGACATGTTTTTAGGTTCCAACAATTGCACAGTTGGAGTTTCCAAACAATTGTAAAATATAGCCAGATTTTTGTTTGTTTGTTTTTTAGATGGAGTCTCGCTCTGTCACCCAGGCTGGCATGCAGTGGTATGATCTCTGCTCACTGCAACCTCTGCCTACCGAGTTCAAGTAGTTCTCCTGCCTCAGCCTCCCAAGTAGTTGGGACTGCAGGTGCATGCCACCACACCCGGCTAATTTTTTGTGTTTTAGTAGAGACGGGTTTTCACCGTGTTGCCCAGGCTAATCTCGAACTCCTGAGCTCTGGCAATCCACCTGTCTCGGCCTCCCAAAGTAAGTATAGCCAGAAAAATAAAGGGATAGAGAACTACCTCCAATGTATGTATTTCAATGTAGCTCTTCAGAGATAGTGCTATATGTTTATTTATTTTCTATCTTTTTAGTAACTTTAGTGGTTGAAAGTCTGGGATGAAAAATGGAAAGTCAGCAATAACAACGGATGGTGCTGTCTGCAAATAGTGCAGGAGAGCAACTAGTCAAATACCACAGACAATATTTCTTCAATCATTCCACAGAATATGTGAAGTGTAATCTGTTCCTGGCGCTGAGCTGAGCTTAATTTTTGGCCCCTGTGAACCATGTTAGAACTCCCAGTCTTGTGGCACAGCAAAATATTTAAATTCACAATGCAGTAAAGGCCTTTTTCTTCTCATTGAGAACAAACCAGTATAGAACCGATGACTCTAATACTTATCCCAAACCACCATGCCTTTATAGATTTCATCACTTAGTATGTGGATCATATAGAAACTCAATAACGTACTTTTCTATTTATGCTTTCTGTCTGTAAGATAATAATGTGGATATTTTGATGTTTGAATTTATCTGATCAAACTAAGAAAAGTTCATCACAAAATTATCTCAGCATTTTATATTGTCTCTCAAGCGCACCATTTATTTGCTCTTTGATTTTATTTCAGAAGTGTTGATTTTGATCATATCTGAAACATGTATAACTCCAATCCAAGTAAATTCTAATTTATGTGGTTCATTTCACAATCTTTAGGAACTTAACTACAAATAGTAAAATAGTTCAATGTCTATAACATTTTTGATTATGTTAACTTTAAATTCTACAGATTGTTAAATAAAATATTTTTAAGGAAAAAAAATCCGTGGAAACAGGAAGAAGAAGAACATGAAAGCACAAAGAAAATCAAAAAATATTTTTAGATACAGACGACTCTTGATTACTCAGAAAATTAACTAGCTTCAGATATTCCGAAAGAGCTGGTTAGAGAGTGGGAGGGCGTTAGGGAATCAAGCAGGTGATATTTCTCAGTTTGAAGTCAGTAATTTGGAGTTTAAGCTTTAATGTCCCCTTTCCTACCTCGTATAAGGGTTGCTAATTAAGGATAATTACCCAGATTATAAACCTTTTTCCTGGGGATATAAATGAACAGAAGAAGGACACAGCTGCAAAACCAGGATGAGCAATGCTTCTCAGACTTTACTGTGCCCACTAATCACCTGGGGATTTTGTTAGAATGCAAATTCTGAGTAAGCAGATCTGGAGCTGGGCCTAAGATTCTGCATTTCTAACAAGCTCCCACCTAATACCTACGCAACTGATTCTTGCATCACACTTTTTTGAGCAGCAAGATTGGACTTGAATAGTTCTAATGATGTTTTATCTATGACTTACTCATTACTGCAGTTAATTGAGTATCCACTCTATTTTTACTTGCATTGGCAGAATAGTTTATTTATAGGTTATAAAATGATAAAAATAACACAAATCTCTTTACTTATGTGACCAATCTATTATTTTGTTTAAATGGAATAGAAGTCAGAAGAATGAAATTGAGACAAAGGTATTTTTTCAAATAACCATTTTAGAAAAACTAGGCAGCAGAAAGAAACAAAATAAACCTCTCTTTACCCAAATGATAGCTTGGTTTTAATTTGGCCATATAACATTTTTACTGAAAATATCTAAAATAATTTATATAATAGTAAGTTAATTTGGTCCTATCTAGCTAGTTGGCTTGGAGCAATTTAAATTTTATGTCTCCACCTGTAAAATAAATAAATTGAATAAAATTAGTTGGATTGTCTTAAAATTCTGAAATTGCGTAAGGATTTTTTTATACTTTTACCTAGCACTAACATAAATTAACATCGATCAGTGAATATAGTAAAAGTTTGACCTCAAGTCCTAAACAATCAAGTGTAAAACAATATAGAAATCTGGTATCTTACTGAGAAACAAAAATAGGATAACAGACTTGAATGCCAGCTCTGCTCCTTCTTGACTGAGGAACTTTGTTTTGCTTCAGTTTCCGATTCAATAAAAAGGGGAAGGAAAACTGAAAATGTGTTGATTAAATTATTTGAATTGCTGATGACCTTACAAGGCTGAAAATGAGAAGCAACAAAACACGGAAGATTTTTGCTTTTTTTCCTTTTTGTACACCTCTGATAGAAGCCTCAGATAAAAGCAAAACTCCCAAAATTCAATGTCATTTGTAAGTTAATCTTGACAACTACAGAGGGTGAATAAGAACTGTCAGGTTTTATACTACTATAGTAGTCAAAGCCAACTACAATGCTTTTCTAAAAGAAAGGAGGTATTCTTAATAGAAACATCAATTTTGAACTTTATTATTAAGGCAATATTTAGAGTTAAAAAGTAATTTACTATTATTGTTTAGAATTTACCTTTGGAATTTAAAGTATTTGAGAAAAGCCACATATAGTAAACCCACTTCTGCTTCTGGCTAAAATGAAGCAATATGAGCAAGATGTAAATTCATGACTGAAAATAAGATTTTAAAAATCATACAAAAATGATGGGTTTTTAAGACATTGGAGATCCAGCAACTAAAGACAGTCATCTTTGAGAGACAGGAAACAAATGAGATAAGACTTACAATTGCCCTACCTTACTGCCTGGAAAGACTCATTGGGCCTCGATGCCAGGACAGGAAACACAGGAAGGACTTAATGATCTCCCTGATATGAGCAAACTGAGTTGGGAGTCTAGGGAGGTAAAGGTGGCTAGAGTTTTCAGGGCTGGGTATGTGACAGGAATGAGCTTCATAGAAAGAAGTTTTACAGCTTGGGCCTACTTAAGTTCTCTGCTGAGTACTGATCAGTACATCCATGTGAGGAAACTACCCAGCTACCCAAGGCCAAGAAAAGAGCCACCCAAAAGGATTAGAAGGAACAAACCCAGGAGCTAACACAAAGCCAGGAACAGTTACTTTTACCAAAAGCCAGAGTGGAAAATTTGCTAATTATTGATGAATTAGCTAGACTGCTCAAAAAGGTTTTAAATCACTAGTAGAACAAAATGAAGCCTAGACTAAATGTTGCTTTGATAAAGGCTAACAAGGCTTAAAAGCAAGAGACAAATGACCAAATGGTTTCTAAATGATGTAACCGTTTCCCAGAAAAAGAGTTCAAGAATATTTATAGGAATAGTTAGACATCCAACATCTAATAAGGTAAAATACATAATGTCCGGCATCCAATCTGTTCTGCAAGAAGGCATGAAAATATAACTCATAATGAAGAAAACAAAAAAATCAATGTAAACCAACCCAGAAATGACTCAGATAATGGAATTAGCAGACAAGAACTTGAAAACGGAATTATAAGTGTATTACATGTGTATAAGAAACCAAAGAAAAGATTGAACACATTAAATAGAGATAAAAATGATATTAAAAATACAAAAGACAGTGCCAGGAGCGGTAGCCAGCACTTTGGGAGGCCAAGGCAGGCAGATCACGAGGTCAGGAGATAGAGACCATCCTGGTTAACATGGTGAAACCCCGTCTCTACTAAAAATACAAAATATAAATAAATAAATAATTAGCTGGGCATGGTGGCAGGTGCCTGTAGTCCCAGTTACTCGGGAGGCTGAGGCAGGAGAATGGCATGAACCCAGGAGGCGGAGGTTGCAGTGAGCCGAGATCACACCACTGCACTCCAGCCTGGGCAACAGAGTGAGACTCTGTCTCAAAAAAACAAAACAAAACAAAACAAAACAAAACAAAAAACCCAAAAGACAGAATTCTAGATCTTAAAACTTTAATATCTAAGATTTAAAATACATTGGAAAGAATTACCAGTAGATTACACATAGCAGACAAAGAGACTTTTGTGCTTGAATACACAACAATATAAACTATCCAAAAACTCAGAGAAAAGTCTAAAAAACAAAAAAAGAGCACAACTTTAGTGAGTTGTAGTACATTTCAAGTGATCTAATATACATGTAATAAGAGCCTTCAAAGGAAAGGAGCAAAAGAAAAATTATTTGAAGACATAATGACTGAATCTTTTCCAAATGTGATGAAAACTGAAAGCCCACAAATTCAAGACTCTCAACACATTTTCAAGCATAAGAAACATGAAGCAAACTACATCAAACTACATCATAATCAAATTGTTTAAAACCAGTGATAAAGAGGAAATCTCAAAAACCATAAAAGAAAAAGGACACATTACATTAAGAAAAACAAAAATAAAGATGACAGCAAAATTCTCACTAGAAACAATGCAAGCCAAAGGAAATTAGATCAACATCTTTTTACTGATGTTCAAAGAAAAAAAAAACTGTCAATCTATAACTCTATGCTCAGAGAAAATATGTTCCAGAAATGAAGGCAAAGACACAAAGACATTTTTAGACATATAACTGACAAAACTTTATTACCATGAGTCAAAAAATATGTTGAAGCAAGTCCTTCAGACACAGAAAATGATACCATATGGAAATCGGATCTATGCAACTGAATGAAGAGAACTGAAATGTAACTAGGTAAATAAAAGGGTTTAAAAATAGTTTAAAATGTTTAAAAGGCATTTGGCTGCTTAAAGCAAAAATGATAACAATGTATAGTTGGGGTTATAACATAGGTAGAATTAAAAAGTATAAAAGATCAAAAAGTTTAAAGGGGAAAATGGAGGCATCCTGTCATAAGGTTCTTATACTACACAGAAATTGATACCTTACTTGCGGTAGACTATAATAGATTAAATGTGCATACTATTAAACAGTAAAGCAACAGTGAAGAAAACAAGAGTAATAACTAATTAAAACAAATAGAAAATCAAATTGTAAAAAAAGCACTCAACCCAACAGAAGATGGGAAATGAGAAAAGGGCAAAAAAAGAACAGATAGCACAAACAGAAAACAAATATTAAGATGGTAGATTAAAATACAATCATATCAATAATCATATTAAATATTAATGATAAAAAAACTCAAAAAGGCAGAGATTATTGAGATTTTAAAAAGCAAGAACACACTGCATATGATCTACAAAATAAATCTTTAAGTATAAATAAATACATTAAAAACAAAAAGATGGAAAAAGGCATGGCATCTTAACACTAATCCAAGGAAAGATATAATGTCTATACTAATATCAGACATAGGAGAATTCAGAGGAAAAATATTACAAGGGATAAAAAGCACCACTTCATTATAAAAACAGGGTCAATTCATTGAGAGGTTGTAACAATCCTAAATGTTTATGCACTTACCAATAGAGCTTCAAAACACCTGGAGCAAAAATTAATAGAATTTTAAGGAGAAATATACAAATCCACAAATATAGTTGGAGATTTTAACACCACTCTCTCCATGATTGATAGAAAGTAGATGAAAAATTAAGTAAGGATGTAGATGTTTCTAAAAGGCGATCAACCAACTGATCTTATTTAAATTTTTAGAATACTCAACAATAGAGTGAGTAGAGTACAAAAATACATTATTTGATGACAATAATATTAAATTATCGATAGAAAAATCAATAATGAGAAAATATGTGGAAAACATTTGCATATCTGAAAATACCCACATAACTACATATTTATTTATAAATATTAATATCACATTTATAAAAACTCATATGTGAAAGAGGAAATCAAAAAGGGAATTTTAGAATGTATTTTGAATTGAATGAAAATGAAATACCAAATATCAAGTGTAAAATAAAAAGCTATATAACTTCTAGAAGAAAAAACACAAATCCTTATTACTAGAGTTTTCAGCTTGGCACTATTGACATTTGGGGCTAGACAATTCTTTTGCATGGGGTGGGGTGGGGCAGTGAGGGAATGTGTGCACACACATGTATGTAGGGGGTGAACTTTTCTGTGTGTTGCAGGGTATTTAACATTATCTCTTGCCTCTAACCTACATGCCAGTAGCAACCCCCCACTGACACTAATTGTGATGACCAAAAATGTTTCCAGACTTTGCCAAATGTCTACTGGGGGAATTGAAAAAATTGCCCCAGGTTGAGAAGCACTAAAGATAGATATTTTACACCAAATATCAAAACACAGTCCACAAAAAGAAAAACATAACAAATTTGATTAATCAAAATTAAGAATTTTTGCTTTTCTAAAGAGACTGTATAAAGTATGAAAAGACAAGCTACAGAGCAGCAGGACATATCTGCAAATGACATATCTGGTAGAGGACTTGTATCCAGAATATATAAAGGACTTCCAAAATTCAATAATAAGAAAGCAAACCACCAAATAAAATTACTAGGCAAAACATTTGTAACAGTCACTTCACCAAAAAGATATATGGATGGCAATTAAGCCCATGAAAAGGTGCTCAATATTGTTAGTTATTAGAAAAGTTCAAATTAAAGCCACAATGATATACAACTGCCAAAGAATTAGAAGCAAAAACTAAAAGAGTCTGGGCATACCAAGTGTTGGCAAGAAGGTGGAACAACTGAAAACCTCCTACACTACTAACAAGAATGGAAAATATTACCACAACATTGGAAAACAGTTTGGCAGATTCTTTAAATTGGTGTAAATATTCACCAACCATGTGATACAGCCATTCCATTCCTAGGTATTTACCTAAAAAAAAAAAAACATATATTCAAACAAAGAGAAGATCATAGATGCTTTATTATGCTCATAGCTGCTTTATTTGTAATAGCCAAAAACTGAAAAATAAAAATTCTACCAATAATTGAATGGATAGACAAATTGTAGTACATGTAAAGAATGAAACACTAGTTGGCAATTAAAAAGAATTACCCATCTTTATATGCAATAACACAAATGGCTCTCAAATATGCTGAGTAAAAAAGCCAAAAGAAAAAGACAACATAGGATATAATTTCATTTATGTTAAATTATAGAAAATGCAAACTAATCTGTAGTGACACCAAATAACTCAGCAGTTGAAGATGAGGGGAGACAGGAAGAAACTAAATGATTGAAAAGAGGTAAAAGCAGACTTTTGTGATGGATATGATCATTATCTTGATTATGTTGATGGTTTTACAGCTGTACACATATGTCATAAACCGACCAATTTATACACTTTAAATGTGTACACTTTATCGTGTGTCAATTATGCCTCAATGAAACCATTTTTCTAAAAAAAAAAGTACCTAAACAAAATCACATGTAATTCCTTTGATAGCTATAATATAAACATGTGGTTTATGGTGAAAAAAGGATAATTTGGGGAAGAATTGAAAGCAAGATTTTTTAAATGAAGAACAAACTTGTCATAGGCAATAAACATTAATGCATTTTTAGTTGGTAATTTTGTTGTACTGTTTTATGAGAGAAATTTAACGCTGTTGTTAATTGTTAATTTAGCACTGTTAATTGTAAAGTTTGCAACAGCACCATGATTCTATTCCATACTGATTTCTAGTGACTATGTGAAGAGAATGATGGAGAATGACTCTAGAAGAGCAAAGAACTTAGAATGTTTCCTCCAATGTCTCTTCAGTACACACATTTTTAAAGGACAGGATAATGAATGTTTCCCTGGTGAGGAGGAGGGACAAGAATTGAGGAATTTAAATATTATAGATGAAAGGAAAAGTCCATGTCTTCCTCACCCCAATTGTGGAATTAATCTCCTTCAAGAGGAGAGGCTGTCAACTATACACAGGAGAAACAGTCATTCTTAGAACCATCTTTTCTACGTTCATTATTTCCCAATCATTACCATTTAGAAAGAGCTTTGGATCATGGGGAAGAAAACAAAAACAAATAAACAAACAAAAACACATAAGGTTGGAAGCCAGACAGATTTGAATTTTAATCTTGAATATTTCACTCATTAGCTGAGCCTTGGTTTTTAATCTGTGGAATGGATAAATTAATGTCAGTATTGCAGGATTATTGTGAAGATTAGAGAAAATTTGCATAAAGGATCAGAGGTGATAGGAAGAGAGAAGGCTGAAATTGTCTAAGCTTCTTCATATTCATTCATTCATACATTTATTTATTCATGCGGCCACATTTTCTTTTAGCCTATACTATGTATCAGAGGTTAGACACTCCTCTAGATGCATGAGTCAATCGTTGAAAAAGATGTAACCTTATTAAATTATAGCAGAGAGGCCCTCAGTTAAAATAAACATGGTAAATAAATAAATCACATCTTTTGTTAGAAGGTGAAAAATTAAAGCAAGTTAAGGGAATTCAGTAGCACAAAAATGGGTGTTCAGGGTAAGCCTCATTGAGATAGTGACATTTGACAAGAGTTAAGGGAATTCCCATTGTGAATATTTGATTGAATGGCATTCCAGGCAGAGAGAAAGCTAGTGCAAAGTCGTAAAAGCTAAGGAACACCAATGAAAAACCATGAAAGACTAAGGAGAAGAAAATAGACGAAGTTAGATATATATGGGAGTGGTGGAGGAGGCAGAGAGAGGTGACTAGCAGAGATTGTAATGAGTCTCGTGCTATTGTAAGGACTGACTTTTCCTACAAATGAAATAGAAAAAAATTTTGACTAGAAGAATGACATAATCTGACTTATATTTTAAAAAGATCACTCTGGCTGCAATATTAAGACTAAAATAGGTAAGTATGAAAGCAGGAAGAGTAGTTGAGAGTGTATTACTGGGCTCTAGGAAAGAAACAATAATGGCTTGGCCCTAGTTAGAGGAGGTGAGGTGGATATATTGTAACGATAGAACCATTCCCTTTGTCTTTTTTGAAGACAACAGGCAAACCCTGAATGAAGCCAACAGTTTGAAGACCTCTTTCTTTCCTAGCCAGGCAGTAGACTGGGTTCAAAGAACTGTATCTAGGATCCATGGTTGTGCATAAGCACGACCTTCCATAATTTGGAAATCCCTATAAGTTAATGTGACTATGCCTCATATTTCTGTCCAACATTTTCTGAGAAATTGGAAAGGAAGCCAAGTCTTCTTTAGCTTTTAAGCTGAGAGCATCCAAGGAGACAAAGTGGATTTTTCCTGGTAGCAGTGATAGGGTCTAATAATCTGCTGCTGCTGCTCTTGGCTTATAACAGGAGAGACACTGGTTCTCTCCATCATGTTCACTGCTGCTTGAAATTATAGTGGTATTTGTTCACTGTCCAGATTGCCCTCAGGAATGACAAACATATTCGCCAGCTTTCAAAAGTACTACTAAAGGTGGCTTTCAACTGTCCATAGGTGTTAATCCAAAAACCACTCCCTATTAAAGATAGTGCACACAAATCTCCTTTCCAAATCCATTTTCTAGAGAGCCCAACCCAGGACAGTACTATGGCAGCTGCACCTGAGATACAGTGAGAAGAACAAAGACGTAACCATTCACCTGAGGGTCCAACAGTCTGTTCAAAGAAGAACAACAAAACATTTAGCATAGTTCTTTATTTAAATAGAACTTCTGAGGAAGAACTTTTAAGGAAGAACATTTATAGGAAATATTTCTGAAAATAAAACATCTTCACACTAAAAAACACTCTGCAGATAAACTAGAGTATGGACACTTGAAATCTCAAATAGAGGATCCAGAGGAAGAAATACCACAAAAAACAACACAAAAGCACAAACACATGGAAAATGTGAGTGAAAATGAGAGATGTAAAGGATAGTGGAGGTAACTAATGTAACATTTGAAGAATATTAGCTCTAGCAGAAGGAAAAAAGAATACATGGAAAAGAGGAAATGATCATACAAGTAGTAAAAGAAATTTTCTCCAAGTTAAATAAATATTTAAGCTTGCAGATTAAAATGCCTTATCAAATTCCAAGTAACGTTGATGACAAGAAATTTATGTGAAGGCACAATCTGAATTTCTGAACTGCAATATTGTAAGAAAGTGTACAAGGTTCCAGGTAGAAAGAACAAGTCACTTGCAAAGAATAAGAATCACTTGTGTCCAACTTCTTATCTGCTAGAAAGCAAAAGATTAATACTCAGACTACTGAGAAAAAAGGATGATAAACTGATCATTCTTTAGTCAGACCAGATATCAGTCTCCTGGAAGAGAGAAAGATATTCATTATTAGCCAAAGATTCAGAGAGCTTATCACCGACATTCATCATTTGAGAATAATAGTTTAAAAAATATAGTTAAAGCATAGATTTACTAGAGCTGAGAATTCAAGATAAGGAAAATAAAAAGAAAGAAAGGATTAGTAATAACCCTAGCAGTACAAATGCAGCTAAATCTGAAAGGATAATGATACACTATCTGTCAGGAATATGGAATATAACTTTCTAATAAAAAAATCTTAAAACAGAAGGAATGTGCTACAAGAGAAATTATACAACTTGTGAAGAAATAAAATATTAAACTGCTTTAGTAAAATGTAGGAGTAGAATTAGGAGCTGGAAAGGAAAGGGCAGAGTAACTCTGAATGTCTTAATAGATGAGGGAGATGTGAATGAAAGGAAGAGGGTTCTAAAACACTAAATTATCAGACTGAGGGTACGGCGGGGAAATGGGTTGTCACAGAAAAATATTTTGTATGATCTGGGGGAATGATTTAACTGTTTAGGCCTTGTTTTCTCTATTTATTCAGCAAATATTCGTTCAATGAACATAAACAGGATGTCATTTATATGTCACACACTTTTCTGTGAGTTGAAGGCACACCATTTGAACAAAACACACAATTTCTATCCTATTGTGTCTCCAATTTTAATTAAAAAAAGAGAATAAACTGAGAGACAAACTGTTTAGAGAAACAGAGTGTCATAAGGGAGAGTTATATGGATATGGACATAAAAATAATCAGGCATAAAAGAGACCAGACTAGGTACTTCCTTGAAATTCTTGGTTGTCATACAAAGTATGATTAGTGTCAAAGTTTGTCAGAATGCAAATAACTTAGTTTTGATATTTCTTAAGAAAAAAATGTAGAAATGACTCTAGAAACTACTGGGAAAATCCAAGGGACCTCCAAAACAAAATGGCTGCAAACTCAGTTGCAAACCGTTTCCTTCAACTATAAAACTTTGTATTACTTTCCACTTAAATAAAAATAAGTCTTCACCTTGACTCTTACCTCGTATTGGTAAATTTTACTAAATAATTAAGAAAATAAAAATCTTAAATGACTGCATGAGTGAATAAATAACATGCATATAACCACTCCCAACTCTAAATACCACAGACTAGAAACAACAGTTTTTTATTTAATAAGATCCAATTCACTCTTAGAATCTTCACTTTCAGGTACTTCTTCAGAATTTCTTTTGTCTTCTTTACCAATGTTCTCCACATAAAATGAGTTCAGGTTTCTTTGCAGTCATTAATCAACCAGCAAAATGAAAATGTGTAATATATGCAAATCGAAGTACTTTTATCTAAGATTTTTTTATTGTGTCTTGTCTATGAATAGGAAGAGGTATGTATGTTTACATGCAATATCACCTATGTAGCTTGTTTCGGTAGGTTTCAGTAGTCTTACTGGTACGGATTTTTTTTTTCTCTTCCTGTAGTTAAAATAATATGTAAGAAAAATGAGTTATATTTTTCTATTAAAATTTTTTAGCCAAAACTACAACAGAGACTGGAAGAAAATGTTTTCAAAATAATCATCTGAAAAACAGAACCTAGAATATATAAACTTCATCAAATTTATACAAAAGATAAATAATAGTATACTGTTCAACAGCATACTGTACACAACTAAAATGAAAGAATGGACAAGTTCTAGACATATCAACATTGATAAATATATAATCATGCTGAGTTAGAAAGGCCAGTTCTAAAAATTTGTTATCATTTGATATAAAAATGTATGTAAACTTAAAATCTGAACTGACAATCCTATAAATGTAGATAGAATATATGCCTTTAAAAAGGGAGGCATAAGGATTGACTGCAGAAATGGACATTCAACTGTATCTATAACTTTCTTTTTAAATGACAAATATGACAAAATGTAAACATCTTTAAAATCTAGGAAAAAAGTGTTTTAGGCTAATTAAAATATTACACAATTATTAAATATTAAGTCATCTTGCTTTTAAACTTTGTGTCATAAAATATTGTCTATGTTGCTTTGAGTTATTCTAAGCAGCAAGCAAAAATTATATTATTATTCCTGAAAAAATGTGGTAGCTGACACCATTTTTTTGGTTTTTCAAATACTAGATCTGTAATTTTATCTTCAATAAAAAAGTGCTTCTATGCTTCATGAAGCTAGAAATCAATAGCAAGAATTTAGAAAAATTCCCAAATACATGGAAATTAAACAAGTTCCTGAACACTAAATAGGGCAAAAAGAAAATTTAAAAATTATCTTGACACAAACAACAATGGAAATACAGCATATCAAACTGTATGTGATGCAGTGAAGGCAGTTCTAAGAAGGAACCTGGTAGCAATAAATGCCTACATTTAAAAAAAAAAAGATCTCAAATAAACAACCTACCATTACCTACCTAAAAACGAGAAAAGGAAGACCATAAGCTCAAAGTGAGTAGAAAGAAGAATGTAATAAAGATCAGAGCATAGATAAATGAAACAGAAACTAGAACAACAATAGAAAAAAAAATTAACAAAAGGGCCAGGTGTGGTGGCTCACACCTGTAATCCCAGCACTTTGGGAGGCCAAGGTAGGTGGATCACGAGGTCAGGAGATAGAAACAATCCTGGCTAACACGGTGAAAACCCGTCTCTACTAAAAATACTAAAAAATTAGCTGGGCATGGTGGCGGGCATCTGTAGTCCCAGCTACTCGGGAGGCTGAGGCAGGAGAATGGCGGAACTTGCAGTGAGCTGAGATCGCACCACTGCACTCCAGCCTGGGCAACAGAGCAAGAAAAAAAAAAAAAAAAAAAATTTAAGAAAAGTCACAGTTGTTTTTTTGAAAAGGTAGACAAAATAGATAAATCATTAGTTAGACTAAGAAAGAGAGAAAAGTCAAATAGATAAAATTAGAAATTAAAAAGACAACTAATATCATAAAAAGAACAGTAACAGAGTACTATGAACAATTACATATCAATAATTTAGGAAGCTTAGAAGAAATGAATAAATTCCTAGACACATACAACTTACCAAGACTGAATTATGAAGAAATAGAAAATATTAATAGAACAATAATGAGTAATGAGACTGAATTAGTAATAAAACTCTCTCATCAAAGAAAAGCCCAGGACTTGATGGCTTTATTGCTGAATTCTACCAAACATTTAAAAACCTAATACCAAATCTTCTCAAACTATTTCAAAAAAATTAAAGAACAAAAAATTTTTCCAAATACACTTTATGAGGCCAGCATTACCCTGATAACAAAGCCAAACAAGGATACTACAAGATAAAAAGAAATTACAAGTCACTATCCTTGATTAACACAGAAATACAAATTCTCAACAAAATGCTAGCAAATCAAATTCAACAGGGCATTACGAGGATCATTTATCAGGATCAAGTAGGATTAATCCCAAGAATGCAAGGATGATTTAACATATGCAAATCTATAAATGTGAAATACCACAAGTGGTATGATTTTATATATATATATAGGTTTTTGTTCACCTTCCTGGCTTATAATTCCCATAGCCCTTACTACAGTCTTTTCTTATACTGTTGGGTATATTAAACCTCAGGGGCAGGCATCTGGAAACAATCTCTCTGACCTTTTCCTGCTCTGTAGAGTCCCAAGGTAGGACTATAATTTGATTGTAGGTCTTAAGACTCTCCCTAGAGAGGGTTTCACCCTATTCCCTTAGAGAAGGAAGGCTGACATATGAAGCTTCCATGAAAACCCAAGAGGACTGAATTAGGTGAGCTTCTAGATAACAATGGAGGTTCCCGGAAGCTGGCATATCTAGGGACATGTGCTCTTTACCTCCTACCTAGCCCTACACATCTCTTTATTGTGGTTATTGTAATATCCTTTATAGTACACTGGTCGACGTGTTTCACTGAGTTATGTTAGTCACTCAAGCAAATTAATTAAGCTCAAGGAGGTGGTCTATCTCCAGGTAGATAGTGTCAAAATTGAATTGGAGAATACTCAGCTGGTGTCTAATACTTGTTGATGGGGAAAGTAAACCACATATTTGATCTCAGAAGTCTTCTGTATTGATTGTTGTGGTGTGAGGTCAGAGGAAAAACATGATTTTAGTATTTTTCCCAAACATCACATTAACCGCATAAAGGGCAAAAACCATATAATCATCTCAATAAATGCAAAAAAAAAAAAAAAGACAAATTTAACTTTCTTTCATGATGAAAATAACTATTAATAAATTAGGTAGAGAGGGAATGTACTTCAACACAATAAAGGCCATATGTGACAAGCCCAGAACTAACATCATACTCAATGCTGAAAATTTCAAAGTGTTTCTCCATGATCAGAACAAGACAAGGATGCCCCTTCTCACTATTTCTATTCAACATAACCCTGGAGTCCTAGCCAGAACGATTAAGCAAGAGAAAGAAGTAAAAGTCATCCACTTCAGAATAGAAAAAGTTAAATTGTCGTGATTTTTATTTTTATTTATTTATTTATTTATTTATTTATTTATTTATTTTTGAGACAGAGTTTTGCTCGTGTCATCCAGGCTGGAGTGCAATGGTGCAATCTCTGTTCACTGCAACCTCTGTCTGATGGGTTCAAGTGATTCTCCTGCCTCAGCCTCCTGAGTAGCTGGGAATTACAGGTGCCCACCAGAACGCCCAGCTAATTTTTGTATTTTTTTAGTAAAGACGGGGTTTCACCGTGTTGGCCAGGCTGGTCTCAAACTCCTGACCTCAGGTGATCCACCCACCTCAACCTCCCAAAGTACTGAGATTACAGGAGTGAGCCATTGTGCTTGTCCAAATTGACATGGTCTTATGTATAGAAAATACTAGACTCCACCAAAATCTGATAGAACTAATAAACAAATTCAGTAAAGTTACAAGATACAAAATCAGCATGTAAAAATCAGTGATGTTTCTACACAATAAATACAATCTATTCAAATAGAGAAGTCAAGAAAACAATTCTATTTACAATAGCTACAGAAAAAATGAAATACTCAGAAATAAATTTAACCAAGAAAGTAAAAGAACTATACGCTGAAAACTGTAAAACATTGATGAGAGAAATTAAAGAAGACACAAATAAATGAAAAGATATTTCATGTTCATAAATTGAAAGAAATAATATTGTTAAAATGTCCATACTACTCAAGGCAATCTACAGATTCAATATAACCCTTATCAAAATTCCAATGACATTTTTTACAGAAATAGAAAAAAATCTTAAAATTCATATAGAACCGTAAGAGAGCCCAAATAGTCAAATCAATATTAAGTAAAAAGAGCCAGGTGCGGTGGCTCTCACCTGTAATCCCAGCACTTTGGGAGGCTGAGGCGGGCGTATCACGAGGTCAGGAGTTCAAGACAAGCCTGGCCTACATGGTGAAACCCCGTCTCTACTAAAAATACAAAAAATTAGCCAGGCATAGTGGCAGGAGTCTGAAATCCCAGCTACTCGGGAGGCTGAGGCAGGAGAATCCCTTGAATCCAGGAGGTGGAGGTTACAGTGAGGCGAGATTGTACCATTGCACTCCAACCTGGGCAACAAGAGTGAAACTCTTCTCAAAAAGAAAAAAATAAATGAGTAAAAAGAACAAAGTTAGAAGTATCACACTACCAGACTTTAAAATGTACTTCAAATCTATAGTAATTAAAACAGCATGATACTATTATAGCATACAGACACATACAGAAATGAAACTTAATAGAGAGCTCATAAATAAATCCATGCATTTGAAATCAATTGACTTTTGACAAAGGTGCCAATAACACACAATAGGGAAAAGACTGTCTTCAGTAAATAATGTTGGGACAACTGGATATCCATATGTAGAAGAATGAAACTAGACCTTTTTTTTCACACCAAATACAAAAATCAGCTCAAAATTGATTAAAGATTTAAATGTCAGATCTGAAACTGTAAAACTACTAGAAAGGAACACGGGGAAAAGCTCCATGACATTGGTATGGGAAATACATTTTTGGATATGAACCCAAAGGCACAGGCAAAATAAACAAAAATAGGCAAATGGGATTATATCAAACTAAAAAAAACTGCACACTCAAGGAAAAAATCAACAGAGTGAAAAGGCAACATACAGATTGAGAGAAACTATTTGCAAACCATATATCCGATAAGAGATTAATATCCAAATATATAATACACTCAACTCAATATTCTTTTTAAAACACCAAATGATTCATTTTAAAAATGGGCAAAGGTCTCCTGTAGACATTTCCCAAAAGAAGACATACGAATGAGCAGCAGGTATATGGAAAATATGCTAAACACCACTAATCATCAGAAAAATTCAAATTAAAACCACAAGATAGATGACGGGTTGATAGGTGCAGCAAACCACCATGGCACATGTATGCCTATGTAACAAACCTGCACATTCTGCACATGTATCCCAGAACTTAAAATAAAATAAAATTAAAATTAAAAGAAAACAACAAGATATCATCTTGTACTTGTTAGGATGGCTATTATCAAAATACAAAAGAGAATAGATGTTGACAAGGTTGTGGCGAGAAGGAAACCACTGTACACTGTTGCAGATAATGTAAATTAGTATAGTCACTATAGAAAACAGTATGAAGGTTCCTCAAACAATTGAAAATAAAACTACCATATGATCCAGTAATCTCACTACTGGGTATATATTCAAAGAAAATGAAATCAATATGTGAAAGAGATACCTGAACTCTCATTTTCATTGCAGCATTATTTATGATAGCCAAAATATGGAATCAACCTAAGTGTCCATCAACGTATGACTAGATAAAGGAAATGTGAGATACATACATATAACAGACATACAATGGAATACCATTGTACATATTATATACATATATTGTATATTGGATACATATAAAGGAATATCATTCAGCTTTAAAAAGAAGGAATTCCTGACATTAGGGAAACATGGACGAACTTGGAGAACATTACATTAAGTGAAATAAGCCAGGCACATAAAGACAAATACAGCATGATCTCATTTATATATGGAATCTAAAAAAGTTAAATTCATAGAAGTAGAAAGTAGAATGGTGGTTACCAGAGGCTGGGGTGAGGGGTGAGGGGTGAGGATGAGGAGCTGTTGGTTAAAGGATGTAAAATTTCAGTCTTATAGAAGGAATAAGTTCAAGAGTGCTATTGTACAACATGATGACTATAGTTAATAACAATGTATTATATTCTCAAAAATTCCTAAGAGAGTAGATGTTGTATTGTCACCACAAATGTGATAAGTGTGTGAGGCAATGCATATGTTCATTAGCTCAGTGTAGCCATTCTGCAATGTATACATATTTCAAAACAGTATATTGTACATGATCAATACATACAATTTTTATGTCAATTAAATAATAATAAGAGCTATAGAAAATACAAATATAATAAACACTGCCAAGAAGCTTATAAAACCACTCATAAAGTTAACAAATACAGTTTATGAAGAAAAAATAAAAACAAAATAGTATATCTATGCTCCAGAAAGTTCATTCTTATACTTTGTTTTAGGAGGAGATTTTAAAAATGCACTCAGAAAAATATAATATCTAATTCTGTGTTAAAGTTGAATGTGCCCATATAAAGAATTTAAAGTGAACATTTTTCTACTTAAAATCATAGCACATTCCACTTTGCCTATCTACTCTCACTTTCATTCTCCAACTTTTTCTCCTTTTTATCTGTATCAGATAAATTTTCCAGAACCCCTTGCCCACTGGCTTTCAACTAGTGCCAACCAATGGGACGCACTCAATAGAGATTGGAAGGCAGGATAAAATGAGAAGTCAAGGTTTTTCACTCCACAGTTTTTCCCTGTAGCTCTCTACCTCTACTGGCATCTCCAGCGATGGCCAGTTTTTCTCAGTGACTCCATTACCTACCAAACAACCCTTTAATGCATGAATGGAGCTCTGTTGTGTAGTGTACTTCCAGCTTCTCCCAGGTAGTCCTAGCGTCTAAGATCCGGTAATGTGGCCTTCTGGGTTTATTCTTTCAGCATAATCATGGGAACAACTTCTTGCCATTACAGATTTCTGGATCGTCTTATCCTTTGTTTGGCTTTGTTAACTCTAATTTCAACTGTGGCAACATTCTCTGTGTTAAATTCTCTCTGTTTGAAATCCAAAAGTGGCTTCTGTTTTTCTGACTTGATTCCAATGGATACATCAGCATTGCCAGAAACAAAAAAACAATAACTGAACCTGCATTGCAATTATAGAACGTGTACAAATGACAAGCATAAAATATGTGGTTAATAAAATATAAAACTCTTTCTTTGGGAGCTCTTATTCAATTCAAGGGAGGGGCCAACTTTTCCAGACCCTTTCATTATCTGCACCTACACTCACTGTGAATGTCATTAATTTATTTCTTCACTCATTGTATCAGTCAGGGTTCTCTAGAGAAATAGAATTAATGGGATATATATAAAGGAGAGTTTACTAAGTATTAATTCACGTGATCACAAGGTCCCACAATAGGACGTCTGCAGGCTGAGGAGCAAGGAGAGCCAGTCCAAGTTCCAAAACTGAAGAACTTGGAGTCCACTGTTCGAGGGTAGGAAGTATCCGACATAGGAGAAAGGTGTAGGCTGGGAGGCTAGACCAGTCTCTCTTTTCACATTTTTCTGCCTGCTTATATTCTAGCTGCATTAGCAGCTGATTAGATTGTGCCCACCCATATTAAGGGTGTGTCTGCCTTTCTCAGCCTGCTGACTCAAATGTTAATCTTCATTGGCAACACCCACACAGACACACCCAACATCAATACTTTGTATCCTTTAATCCAATCAAGTTGACACTCAGTATTAACCATCATACTCATCTATTCATTCATTCCATAAAAAAAATTAATGAGAAAGCACCTTGTCCTTGAATAATTTCCTGAGGATATAGAAATGAACAAAACAAAGTTGCTGCTCTTATCATCTTTGGAAGTAGAACTTTCTAAAGTGTTATCAAAAAATGAAGTAATGTAATCCTTATTTGGTTTTAAGATTAATGAAATCAAATTATCAATAGCTATTTTATTAGTGAAGGTTAGCAAAAAAATTATAATTATTCTATAATTGGGATTTCAAATTTAGCATTCGTAGTTGGAGTAAATAGTTGGAATTTTTCATTTCCATCAATAAGTTCTTCTTTGCTATGGTGTATTTCAGTACATGACCAAAAACTTGTTTCACTAAAAGTACAAACTTAAATTTCCACACTTGTTGTCACAGGAGTTTCAGTTTACTCAAAAGAACTGATGGCTTTTAATATCATTACCTATGCATGAAGCATTCTCAATCCTTTAACAGAATGATCCTTCATCTATTAGTGTAGTAGGTAACATTAGAACTTAAAGATATTCATCTCAGACATTCATGTCGTTTAAAGCTGCTGGAGAAAATATAATTACACTTATTTATAATAAAGGTGATTTTTATTCATCGTTTTTATTTGCCACCTTGCATGTTTTTTCTATAAAGTGGCTTATTAATACCACTAGTCATACAAACTACTTCACTGAGTTGAATTTTATACATTATGATTTTTAGCTTTGAATACAGTCTATTTGATTATTTGCTTATGACACTGTTGTTCTGTGTTTTACTCCAATGTACTTTCACTTTATTTTTTGGACACCATGTGTAAATTTCAAGACAGAAACAGCATGATAGCTCAAAAGTGATATTTGACAAGTTTTGCATTTTAGTACCCTACAATATTTAGTACCCTAGTGATATTAAAAAAAGTTTGATGTGGAAATGTTTTAAAGTGCCTTTAAGATTTCAGATTTCACGATTCCCTCTTTTATGAGAAAAACACCAAAATAATAAAAAAATAGTTCCTCAAGACATAGCTATCTAGCTGAGAAAATATTTTTGGAGCACTTATGCATAAGACATTGCTGTGTTCAGTTTATTTTTCTTTACGGTATTTTTATGCATTCAATATATATTTTGCTTCCACTTTAGTTTCACCACATTAGTTGCTATTGGATACAAAAGTGAATTAGATAAAATTACTATCCTCAAGAATCACCTACTCAGGGGGAGGACCAGACATTAACATAAAGTGTTACTTGTTTAAAAATGGTATGTAAAAGGCAAAGTGTTGGCACAAAGAAGAACGAGGAAGTTTGCATGGGGAAAGTGAGGAGATAGAGATATGTATCATCATTAAAACCTTCATAGAAACGTCACTGTGATCTTTGTGCTAGGTTTTGACATATAATTTTACTCAAAAGGGCACAAATACATGAAAAAACCAAGCAACATGATATGCCTGGGTCATGTAAGTGGCTTCTTATTAATAAACCAAAATGGAAGCAAAAAGGGAGGCGAAGTTCAGGGTGAAATATCATGGAATTCTTATAGCATCCATCCTGCCTTTTTTAGTTAGGATTCTTTTGGTTTCAAAAATCAGAATCTCTAAACACATAAGCTGTATATTGAAAATTATTTCATTTCATCAGGTAACTGAAATACCCAGGGCTAACATCAGAAGAAGAATCTGAGACTAGATCCAGATGACCTCATTTATTAAAGGCAGTATTTTAGCAATCATATAAAATTGCTCGAGATTCAGGTGATGTACAAAAGGATTTAAGGGAATTAATCAGCTTACCTTAGGCTTCTTATGACTATGTAGGACTGAGAGACAATGTGGACACCATTGCCTCAGCAAGAGCCCAGTCACTGGTGAAGAAACCAGGGCGATCTGATTAGCCATGCTCTCTGAACAGCCACTAAGCTGATTTCTTTCATTATCCTTTGCTGCCTTTATATTCTTTGAGGTTATAAATGTAAAATCTAACTTCTAAAAGAGTTGAAGTGCTCATTAAAGTGTTCATTTTCACAATGTGTCAAAGCTAGTACTCTCTGTGAGATTAATTTGCTTCTCAAGAAAATTTAAAGTGCCATTACCTTTTCTATCACTCAAGGGACAGCTGAAGAAGCATGAACAAAATTAGTAACATTTTTATTAAGACCAACTAACTAGCATCTTCATTTGTTACAATATTTTCTCTACATCCAAAAGGACTTGTATATATTATATATTGTATGACTGACATTTGGAGTCCATAAATTTGCTACACAAATTAATGTGCAAAAGCTCTTATCTTAATTTTGTTCACGTCATCTTAATTGTGTTATAACCAATTTAGAAGATAGGCTATATT
Source organism: Trachypithecus francoisi (assembly GCF_009764315.1). Lineage (NCBI taxonomy): Eukaryota > Metazoa > Chordata > Mammalia > Primates > Cercopithecidae > Trachypithecus > Trachypithecus francoisi. Next base: position 53,504,710 of record NW_022681458.1, on the reverse strand, counting down.
GTTATAATTTCCTAACCATAGCCTCTACTACAAAGGTATTTATTTTCTTATAAATTACATAGAGAGTATATACTGAGTCAGACAATGTTCCAATTGTTTGAAATAGAAAGATTATTCAAACAGTATTTCTTACCACAAATTTCAGATTAAATGTTTAACACTACTGCTTACCACAAGTTAATATTAAAGCAAGAGTCATATTATAACGAGTTTACTGAAGTGCAGTCAGAGAGACTATGGTTAGCGTATGAAAAAGTAGATCACACAGAAAGAAAAATGTTATTCTATGGTAGAGGATGAAATTCTCAGGACAATCTCACAGATTAGATTATTTTTAGACTAAATAATGTAATATAAATTAGAGTTGAGAGAGGAGGAAAAATAACACTTCAGTCTCTCTCTCTCTCTCTCTCTCTCTCTCTCTCTCTCTCTCTCTTATATCTATTTAGTGTGGATCTGCTGATTAAATTTTCTTTCAGGTTCTTTTTATCTAGAAAAAAATGATTTTCCCTTTTCTTTTTGAAGATGATTTTACTAGTATAGGATTCTAGGTTGAAATCATTTTGTTTCAGCACTATTAACATGTCATTCCATCATACCCTGGTTTCCATAATTTTTGCTAAAAAATCATGTGTACTTTACTTTTTTATTGCTCTTTTAAAGATAATGTGCCTTTTCCTACCCCCTTAATACTTTTAAAAGTCATGTTTGGAATTTTGTTTCCATTTGCTTTCATATAATTGTCCAAACGAGGTTTTCGTTTAAAAAAATTATAAATGAGTTTAGCAAATTTCTCAAATCAGTTTTGGAAAATGTCAACCAGTTTTGTTTCAAATACTGCATTTCCTCTGCTCTCCTAAAATCACAATGCTAGTAAGTTCATAGAGTTAGGATTTGATTACAACCAAGATAATGAGTTTATTTGCTATATATTTTTTTATTTTTATTTTATTTTTTGGAGACAGAGTCTCACTCTGATGCCCAGATTGGAGTGCAGTGCCTCGATCTTGGCTCACTGAAATCTCTGCCTCCTGGGTTCAAGCAATTGTTCTGCCTTAGCCTCCCAAAGTAACTGGGACTATAGGCACACACCACCACACCTGGCTAATTTCGTATTTTTAGTAGAGTCAGGGTTTCACCATATTGGCCAGGCTAGTCTTGAACTCCTGACCTCATGATCTGACTGCCTTGGCCTCCCAAAGTGCTGGGATTACAGGTGTGAGCAACTGTGCCTGGCCTTTGCTATATTTTTAACTTCTATGCTAAAAATATACCATGACCTTCTCTATGTCTGCATTTGTTCAAAAGATTCAGCTTTATTTACAATTTTCTCAAATATTTTCTTTAAATTGTATTTTAAGGTATCTTCAAACAAAGCAATGAGTTCAAAAACAATCTTGATTTTATTTAAATCGATTTTTTCCAAAAAACTCAAGATATGTGCTAAATATGTGATGTGTGTGTTCATGTGTGTGTGTATGTTCAATTTATTAACTGCTGCAGATATGTTAGAATGGGATTTTCCTATTTAAGTAGCATTTCTTGACTTTGACATTAGTATCTTTTTATCTACATATAAGAATTTTACATCCTGGCTAACATTGTGAAACCCCGTCTCTAGTAAAAATACAAAAAAAAAATTAGCCTGGCGTGGTGGTGGGCGCCTGTAGTCACAGCTGCTGAGGAGGCTGAGGCATGAGAATGGCGTGAACCTGGGAGGCAGAGCTTGCAGTGTGTCAAGATTGCACCACTGCACTCCATCCTGGGCGACAGAGCGAGACTCCATCTCCAAAAAAAAAAAAAAAAAAAAAAGATTTTTACAAAGTGTATTTGAAGTCCTTCCCACATTACTCCTGGTGACTTTTATTTTAAACAAGTTCTCATTTTCTAAGAAGGTGTTTTTAATATACCGTCTCATTATATGACCCAGAAGTTTATAACAGACTTACTGTTTCTATCATATGCTATTTAAGAAAATGATTTTAAATATAGAAAACAGGGAAAGATTTCCATTTGTATCATTACATAGAAAACATCACAAAACAATATTAATATAGAATTATTATTTGTACCAAGATGTATTATTATTTGTTCCAAGATGTATTAAGATCAAGAAGAAAATGAATGATTATTTTTAGAGTAGTATTTGTACTAAAGTATTATACTAATAGGCTCTGCTATACACTAATATATCTGGAAAAAATAAAATAATATCCAAAATATTTTCAAATATTTAGATTTCCTCTGAGTGATAATACCATTTCTCTTAAGCATCTTATACAGTTTTTGGTATATTTAGTGTAAAATTTCTTAATGAGGGATTAATTAATCAAACATGAAAATATTTTGTCAAATTTTAAGAGTGTGTTTAGTTGAAACCAGAGGGTGACATGCAATAAGAAGAATGAGGGAGGCCGAGACGGGCGGATCACGAGGTCAGGAGATCGAGACCATCCTGGCGAACACTGTGAAACCCCGTCTCTACTAAAAAATACAAAAAAAACTAGCCGGGCGAGGTGGCGGGCGTCTGTAGTCCCAGCTACTCGGGAGGCTGAGGCAGGAGAATGGCGTGAACCCGGGAGGCGGAGCTTGCAGTGAGCTGAGATCCGGCCACTGCACTCCAGCCCCGGCGACAGAGCAAGACTCCGTCTCAAAAAAAAAAAAAAAAAAAAAAAAAAAAAAAAAAAAAGAAGAAGAATGAAAAAATAAGCTTAAGTATTTTGACAATTGTAAATATGTGAGAATGTTTTCTTAACAAAAACAAATTGGCAAAATTTCATTGTTTCATTTTATTCGGAAAAGAGTAAATTATCTTACTGAATTATTGTAATTAAATAAATTCCTACATATGGTCTCTAATTTGATGTTTACTTATCAGTTTTATCATAAATAATTAGTTTCTATACCAAAATCCTTTGTATTTAAAATATAGATGTCAATTAAAGTTGTAGAATTGTTTTGGCTATTATTTATGGAAAGAATTTGTAGACCTTATCTATCAAATTACACTTTTAAGTGGTATTTTTCTAAAGAATATATTTTGTGCTGATTCTAATCATTGTATCATATGATTGAAATAACTTACCTATTTCAGTTGAGAATGTAATGAATCAAGTCTGTATGACTCGTTTAATTTTGAAGACACTGAGTTGTGTCATAATCTTGGGATCTTGGTATCCTGTAACCTCATAAGAACAGAGGCTTAACCAAGGCTGGGAGCAGAATGACTAAATGGGATGTTTTGTTGACCGTTATGGGTCCAGTCAGCAATTCATATAATTATATTTAAAAGATAACTAAAGAATTAACAAGTACATCAATACTTTTAATTATTTATCTATTAATTCCAACTACTAGAAATAAGGGCAGAAACCAAATATAGGATGAAAAATATAAGCTGTTAACCAGAATAACCAGAGATATATTCGGCCTGAATATAGTCCCCAACCGCTAGATACAAAGTGCATCTTCCTATAAGAGGAAAGAATTGTTTTAGTTCAGAGCAAGCTGGCAAGATAGAATTGAGATTTCAATGAAAGGAACATTTAATTCCACTAGGCAAAAATATAAACTGTTAATAGAAGAAAAAGAAAACATGATGGAAGAACAAGAATCATGAACGGAAAAGAATAGATTTGAAAAAAATAGAAATTCTGAAAATAAAAAATATAGATACTGCAATTTAATGCTACATTGATAGTTAAAACAGAAAACTAGACATGATGTGACAGGAACGAATTATTTACCTAAAAGATAGAGAATGCTGCAAATCTAAGACAGTATTTAAATGGAGAAAGTTAATATATGATTAAAAAAAAAAAGAGTTCCAGAAAAAGAACAGAGATATACAGGATAAGATGATAAATAAAATTATATTCCATGTAATTGATAAGCTGATCCCAAATTTAAATGGAAAAGCAGTCTAATCTAGACTGTCAAGACAAATTTGTAGAAAAGTAGAATAAACAACAGGAGGAGAAGATGAGCTTAAAAAGGAATAAAAAACCTGTAATCCCAGCACTTCGGGAGGCCGAGGTGGGCGGATCACGAGGTCAGGAGATCGAGACCATCCAGGCTAACACGGTGAAACCCTGTCTTTACTAAAAATACAAAAAAATTAGCCAGGCATGGTGGCGGGCGCCTGTAGTCCCAGCTACTCGGGAGCTGAGGCAAGAGAAGGGTGTGAACCCGGGGAGTGGAGCTTGCAGTGAGCTGAGATCATGCCACTGAGTTCCAGCCTGGGCGACAGAGCTAGACTCTGTCTCAAAAAAAAAAAAAATAAAGAAAGAAAGAAAGAAAAAAAGGAATAACAAAGAAAAAGTAGAATTTTAAAATAGAAAAGGAAGAAGAGAAATAAAACAGGAGATTTCAATTTAAAGATAAGTTTATAGTGATTAAAACAGTGTAGTATTGATAAATGAAAAAAATAAGCAAACAATATAACAGAATACATAGAAACAGATCCACAAATATGACACTGTAGTATGTAAGTTACAGGGAATTACATGCTAGTGGAGAGGAAGTGACTCCACTTAATGGCACTAGAATAATTAGGTATCCAAATGAATAAAAATAAAATTTAGAATCTCATTTCAGGTCAGACACAAAAATTCACTCCAGGTAGGCTTATACATAGAACTTTAAGGCATTTAAAACTGTTTGTATGTTTTAATTTTTTTAAGTTGCTAAAAGATACAGCATCGAAAATCTATTTTATAAGCATCCCTTGATTCCATCCTATCTAATTTCAAATCATTTTCTACCAAAACTTTTTTTATATCCATGCTTGCTTTTCTTCTGTTTTTAAATTATAAACTAGTTATTAAAATTATACATTCTGGCCGGGCGCAGTGGCTCAAGCCTGTAATCCCAGCACTTGGGAGGCTGAGACAGGCGGATCACGAGGTCAGGAGATCGAGACCATCCTGGCTAACGCGGTGAAACCCCGTCTCTACTAAAACAAAAAAACTAGCTGGGCGAGGTGGCGGGCGCCTGTAGTCCCAGCTACTCGGGAAGCTGAGGCAGGAGAATGGTGTAAATTCGGGAGGCGGAGCTTGTAGTGAGCTGAGATCCGGCCACTGCACTCCAGCTTGGGCGACAGAGCGAGACTCCGTCTCAAAAAAAAAAAAAATTATACATTATAAAATTCTCCACTTTTAAATTAATTGAGTAACTTTTTTTCATTATTCAACATTTAAAATATCAAATAAGAATAGCTTACATGTGTTGGTTACAGCTATAACTCTTTAAACTTTTTCAAATGATTCATTGGATAATATATTTATGTTTTAAAATTTTTTCTTTCTTTCACTATCTATCATTCTCATGTAGGAGGTCAGACGCAGCACTGGAGGCAGAACTCAGACACCAGACCAAATTGAGGACTAGCTAAAACACAGCCAGGGAAGAAGTAGCTCTCCATAAGACATATCAGCCAGTGTGCCATGCCAGTTCATTGCCATTGCAACACCTGGAAGTTACTGCCCCTTTCCATGGCAATGACCTGGAGATCTGGAAGTTACCAGCCCTTTCCTAGAAATTTCTGTATAATCCACCTCTTAGTTTGCATATAATTAAAAGTGGATATAAATATGACTACAGAACTGCCATTGAGCTGCTACTCTGAGCACACTGCCTACAGGGTAGCTCTGCTCTACAAGGAGCAGTATCTCTGCTGCTGCTGTACATTGCCACTTCAATAAAAGTTCCTGTTTAACACCACCAGCTTGTCCCTGAATTCTTTTCTATATGAAGCCAGGACCCTCCCTAGCTAAGCCTCAATTCTGGGACTTGCCTGACCTGCATCAATTCTAAAGCAATACATTTTTGGATATATTCTTTAAGAACACCCTGAAATCTTCATATAAATACCTGCATCTTCCTTTCATCCCTGGTCTTCACAAATAAATCCCTTTTTATGATCTCCTTGTGAGCTTCTTTGCTATTTTCAAATGCCATGTATTTTGGTTATCTGTTGCTGCAAACAATCTCCCCCAAAACTGAGTGGGTTAAAACAATAATTATTTAATTATCACTTAAAATACTCTCGGTAAGACATTTGAACAAGGCACAGTGGATTTGGATGGTCTCAGTGTTATATGATGTCTGCTGGGCAGAATTAATACATGATTTGCCAGGCCAGTGCAAAAAGAAGTTGGACTTGTTCATAAATTATTAAGTATTTCAATTTAGTGATAGCGGACCATTAAACCAAGCACAGAAACCTTAAAGCATGGGAGCCTTCCGTGTAACTGCTCAGGTCACACATCTATAAAGCCTGCCCTTCTGCTGATCATAAAACATTCACAATGGCTTTTACATCACATGCCTGATACCCTAGCTAGGATGGTTCAAAAAACTGGAGGCTCGTTAGCATGGCTTAACTTGAATCATATGTCTGGGGATTCTGTCCTTACTGTCGGCTGGGTTTCTTGGTTCTGCTATACAGCTGTAGGACATTTTCCTCTCCACATGGCATCCCCACCTGACCTGTCACCCTAGTTGAGGCTTCTCATATTCTGGATACTTCGTTCTAAGAGGAAGAACGTGAAAGCCACCTGTACTTTTTAAATCTGCACTTAGAAGTTCTCTGCATTTTATGAAGTAAAGCACTTCACAAAGACAGCCAAGATTCAAGGAGAGGGTAAATAAACTACCTATTGATGTGCAAAGCAGAAAAGTGATGTGAAAGAGAAGGACTTTGGGGGACTATCATGTTACTTGCATAATATGAGATATGAGAAGTACTATCAAAAAAATAGTCACAGAGCTCAGCATTTGAATGTAGATCTGTTTCATTTCAACGTCCACATTCTTTCCACTATTACAAACTTTCTCTCAAGAATTAGGGGCTAGATTTTATTTTAAGAATCAAATCAGGCTGGGAGCGGTGGTTCACGCCTGTAATCCCAGCACTTTGGGAGGCTGAGGTGGGTGGATCACGAGGTCAGGAGTTTGAGACCAGCCAGGCCATTACGGTGAAACACCGTCTCTACTAAAAATACAAAAATTAGCCGGGCATGGTGGCACTCCCCTGTAGTCCCAACTACTCAGGAGGCCGAGGCAGGAGAATTGCTTGAACCTGGGAGACGGAGGTTGCAGTGAGCTGAGATCTACCACTGCACTCCAGCCCGGGCGACAGAGAGAGACTTCATCTTAAAAAAAAAGAATCAAATCAGAATATAAAGGCACATTGTTATGCACTTTTTTTTTTCAGAATCACAGTATACAAAACATATACACACCAAATTTAGTTAATGTGCAATGACCTGACATTTTCAACTGCAATGATAAGAATTTTTTTTTTTTTTTTTTTGAGGCACAGTTTCACTCTTCTTACCCAGGGTGGAGTGCAATGGCACAATCTCAGCCCACTGCAACCTCCGTCTCCCAGGTTCAAGTGATTCTCCTGCCTCAGCCTCCCAAGTAGCTGAGTTTACAGGCAAGCACCACCACACCCACCTAATTTTGCATTTTAGTAGAAATGGGGTTTCTCCATGTTGGTCAGGTTGGTCTTGAACTCCTGACCTCAGGTGAATTGCCTGCCTTGGCCTCCCAAAGTGCTGGGATTACAGGCATGAGCCACCATGCCCGGCAGAACTATAAGAATTTATCCATAACTTGACTAAGAAGGAAATGGTGTATCCCCATGAACGGGCCAAGGGAAATCTTCCCTTTCACCTTCTGAAGCTTCACTGAAAATCAGTGAACAAAAGGCAGATTTAGAGGAGAAAGGACATACAAATTTATTAATGTGCAAATAAGGCAGACAAAAGAACGTTGGATAACAACTTCATCCTGTACTTTGGGAAAGACAAAGGATTGAGGACAGAAGTGGAGATGATGCTCAGAGAGATCTTGAGGCCTATTCCTCAGTTCAGCATGTCAAAGTACTGTATTTTGGGGTATCAGTTTCTGAGCCCCAACAACCCCTAATTTCTGAACTAAAAGTGAGAAACATTGCTTTCATAATAGTAAGTGATTTCTGTAAAATTATAGTAACATTATAATATCTCTATAATTTTTCTCACTTAAATAATATAACCTAGAAATTAGAAAACTATGCTAAATTAAAAAGAAGAAAAATTGTATAAAATTTAGGAAGTGCAGACAATTAACAAACATTTAAATAATTTTTATTTCTAATACCCAGACTATCCACTAATAACATTCTATTCATACCTTGCATTACTTTTTTTGTCATCACCATTGTAAACATAGTATAAAAATTAAGGTTAGAAACATATCTATTATATTAATCATTATCACCTTCTCCCTTACTTAAATTACACTCTTTTTCTATATCATTATGTTTATTTGCAATTCCTTTCTCATTTATCTATGATTTCCATGTATTGGCCAAACGTTACCTGTTTTAATATAGGCATTAAAAGAAAAGACCTCGTTTCCAGTTTTAGAGTAAATTATGGTTCTAGAGTCAAATTATTTGGTGGTTGATGGAATATAGAATATGAAACAGTAAAGGAAGCAGCATTATCTGAAATAGAAGAAAACAAAGGGAAACCTACTATCCCATATCTCTAAAACAATATTGCTGGTTTTTAAGTTGTTTCTTCCCAAATATTAACAACATCATAACTTTCTTGAAAGTAAAAAAAAACAAAACAAAACAAAAAAAAACTATGTATCCATAGTTTACCTGTGGGTCTAAAATAATTAATGGTTCATTGAAATTTTTGAAATTAATAGTTAAAATTACAATTATAACTTATGTTTATCGTTGAGACACCACTTTCTTGCCTTCAGTAATATTTTTCTTTTTTGTTTACCTGAGATTTTGGAATTTGAAATTAAAGTAGAATTCTGATTAATTTTCAAACCAAAATTGGAATCTTTTAAAACATAAAACTCCTAATATAGTGTGATAGGATGCCTCTAATTTAATGTCTCTTGACTATTTTCCACTGCTACTCATATAAAGTTTCAATAAGGCTCTGTGAAAACGATGTCTAACAGAAAAATTGTATTTATAGAACAGAGAGTTTTCAGATTTTTCTGTGTGTCAATACATGCTGTATGTCCTTAAACATACCCTGTATAAGTTCCAAGTGGAGTTACACTCTGTCATAACAACCAGTCCAATTTTCCATTATATAAAAAAAGTTAATTATGTGGCTATATTCTGAAGCAAACGTAAATGAGATGTGTAGCTCTATGAGAATTATTTCTCACTTATGACATCTAGGTCTTATATTCCACATGGCAGATTTCATGAGGTTTTTATATTGTATAAATTTTGTACACAGATGAATCCCTGTGACAGAAAATTGTCAAATGTGTTTTCTCCTTGGAAACTCACTTCATCATTGTTAAAATCTCAATAAACAAAAGTACAATGCTTTTTAATTTCTCAACCCATCACTGAAACTTTAGAAAAACCATTGTTATTATTACTGTATAATCTACAAATATAATTATTTCTAATCTTTAAGAATTTGCATAACGGAATTTTTAATGAGACTTTTCTGGCTGTCCTGTTGTGCTGAAAACCCAAAACGAAAAATAAAGAGGAGCTATGCTGGTATTTTCTAGAGAGCCACCCGCAGAAGTCAAAGAACTAGTTCCTACCCCTACTTTAGCCAGGGAGATGATTGGGAATGGGGAAAGCAGCACTGTAGTCCTCAGCCTTTTGGAGGTGTGATGCAAGTTTTTGGTTTTGTTTGTTGAGACGGGTCTCGCTCTGTCACACGGGCTAGAGTGCAGTGAGGCTATCTCAGATCACTGCAACCTCCGCCTTCAGGGTTCAAACAATTCTCCTGCCTCCGCCTCGTGATTGTTGTGTTTTTTGTAGAGATAGAGTCTGGCAATGTGGCCCAGGCTGGTCTCCAACTCCTGGACTCAAGCGATCTGCCCGCTCGACCTCCCAAAGTGAGGGGATGACAGGCTCAGCCACCACTCCCAGCAAGGAGGTGTAATATTTATAGAGAGATTTTGTTTCTATTCCACTGGGAAGATGGAGCATTCCTTCTTCTGTGAATAGGGTGCTCTCTCTGTTACTCCTAACTCCTCAGTAAGATGGCAGGTATAGAGTCTCCTGGCTATCCACAGAACCAAGGCAGCTACATCTGCTGTTCCTAAAATCCCACAGTTAGACCCTTTTTTATTTGTTTATTTGGGATAAGAAAATTGTTTTAGATTATCACTCTTCTCTATCCTGATTCTTGGAATTAGTTCTGCCAACCTTGCTTTCAGTATGCCAAACTCAGCTTTAGAAATTCCAAACAAAACGTTTTTTTCTCTCAATAAAGCCAATCATTTGGAAATCAAAAACACTTTAATTTTCAAGCTATTGTTTGCAGTTTGGGCTTCTGAAAGCCTAATTAGGAGCTCAAAAGCCAGAATGCCTGCAACTGTATGTGTATACAGAGTACAGAAAGAAATATTTTTACCAGAACAATGGGTACAAGGAAGCATGTAAAACAGTACCTTATTTAATACCATAAAATGTTATCCTGGACTGGTACAACTGACTCAGAGCTCTGGAGCGGCATAACCAAAACCCAGACCCCACTGTTCTGCCTTCAGCCCAGATGTTTGTTTGTTTGTTTGGTGATTGTTGTGTTCTGTGTCAGTACATTACTTCTCGCAAACATGATCTCTAACTCCTTGTTTTAGACTTGTCGATAACAGTGATGTAAGTGGCTTAGTACTCATTTTTATGACAGAAACTATTATATCAATTTAAAATGTAATCATTTTTGTAAACGGAATATTTTCATATTACTAAAAACCAATATTGAAACTGAAAGCTATAGAAAAGATCTCAATATAATTGTAGTTGGAAGACTTTCAGTAAACAAACTAAATAAATAAATAAATAGGTTAAAACTCCCCTCTGCCTTTTGTTAGTGGTATACAGTCTGCAAAAATTAACCTCCTTTCTATAAAAATGAAACTAATAATGCTTACCAGAAAAAAATTCACATTTGTAAGGTACTTTTGACAACGGTCTGGCTAACAGAAACTAATTTTTTAAACTAATACAAAATAGAATATTCTGAAAAAGAATCCCAAATTTGTAAAAAGTCACTTACTTTGACTTTTGTTTTTAAGTGTGTATTTAAATACTGTCTCAATTTAAAGATTTACTATACAAATAAATATTTTTCCATAGTAGTAAAAATAATAAGTTGTAATATTCAACTTATTAAAATTGTAATCTCTACTACTCTTAAATATTATGTGAAGTAGATGATGACATAATACTGTTCAAGCATCCATGTGAAAATTCAAGCATTGTACTAACGGACACACACTAAAACCAGATTCCTACATGTATACTTCACTTGAAGAAGACATTTTAATGTTAGTATCATAAAAACAAATTATGCTTTGCCTAAAGGAATCTAAGAAGTTTTTGATGTCTGAGCATTATGTAAATGAGTTTTCTAAATATCTATTGTGGGTTTTCCTATTTATTTTAATGTCAAATTGGATTTCATGATGCCCAATAGGGAACTGAAGTTTTTAAGCCTGTAAACTATAACCATTTTTTATTTTATTTAATTCTTCCATTACATAAAATGACATATACAACTACTTTCAAGTATGTGTATGATTTCTGTATCTTTGTATATTCTTTCTGTTTCCAATAACTGTAAAATTTATTTGAAAGTGATAAAACATATTCAAAATGTCAATAAGTCCTAGGCTTCCTTAAATGTAGTAAATTCCAAACATTTATATTGATTAAAACCCCTCTATCATTAAAGAGATGTATATTTAAAAAATGCAATCTAAATAAAGACAAGTCTGGAGTCTTACAAAATATTAGTTAAAATGCACTGAATATCTTTAAGTCTCTAGGTATACTTTCCATCTTTCTTTATCCTGCTCTGTTCTACAAAAGACTGACCCATAGAAACTACATGCAATTGTTTCATTGCCTTCAAATTTTCTATTGGTTTTGGTCAATGGGTACCCCAGCCGGAAATGGGAATGTGAGAAGAGAATGATATCAGCACATTTTCCCTGTTCTCTTACTATCTGATTGTCATTTGATTGTGCTCCTTTACTGAAGGTCACGATTTCTATCGGGACTTCTTTTCCATATAATTATCCTCTCTGGGTTCTGGTAACCATTCTCTCTCTTTTTCTTGCCCTTCAGGGGTAGAGGTGGCAATAGTTTCCCTGAATGTTACCCTGTGAGGATAACTGTATTTCTTAAACCCTGCCTGCACCTTTATAAATAATCTTCTTGTTAATTTTTTCTCAAATTATCTGGTTTGGAATGAGCCATTTCACACAGTTTCTCATGGACCTTTCTAAACATTTGTATCGATTAGTATTTTTGGTGCTCAGGGAATCTTTAATGTTTTTGTACCTAAACACAAAGGTTAACACATTGTTAGTTTGTCATAAGTAGCATGTCTAAATTGTCATTATTTATGCATTTCTCTTTAACATCTAGATAATATCTAGAAAATCTCTCTTTAACATATAATATAAGCTTTTTTAATATCAACATAATATTGCATTATTTAGACTCCAAGTTGTTCACTTATAACTGGAATGTTCTTCTACTATTTATCTTTCCACTTTTCTGGAATTTCTTCAACAACTGACCTCACTCCCATGACGTTAAATTTCCTAACAGCTAGGATTAAATATTGACTTAGAATAATTAAAAGGGTGGTATTTCCTGAATAAATATAACTTTAGGATTATAAATAAGATAGGTCCCTTGAGATACCTAGACTTCTTTAATTTCCAGCAAACTAGTAAAGATTATGAAAATATACATTGTAAGACTGCGAAGGTAGCTAGACAAAAGCAGTGTCCAACAAATCTAGATTTTTTTCCATAATCATGACACTAACTGTTCTAAGTAGCCAGCAGTACTGAAAATCCTAATAACATGGAATTTAAGGTACTCAAACATGTTAATGGGTTATGACCAGAGCTGAAAATTCACTTTGAAAAATCAAAGCTGTAAGACCCTCTCCCTGGTATGTTCTCTTAATACAATATAAAAATCACATCACTCTAAAGTTTGTCATTTCTACACCCTTTTGTATTTATCAGATCAGACACCTGATAATAAGTTTGATATAAGAGAATCCAACTCCCTTCATTGGCCTTTCTTACCTCCAATCTCACATAGCTTCAGTATCTTCTCTTAAATGGTCACCAGAGTGCTTTTTCTAAAACAAAATTGTCCATAATAAGACTTGCAGTAGATACCATTCCCTATAAAGTTCGAGACCCTGATCCAATGCTCCCTAACACACTAAGCTATTTTAATTTCTTCATATTCTCTTGCTATTTCAAGTTTCTTAGGCTTTGATAATGTCATTTCCTCTACCATAAATGTTTCTCCCTTTCTTGTCTACCTGCTATACACAGGATCACTTTTCAAAATTCAGCTCGCATTTTGACATCATGACTGCTTTCTAAATTGTTACTCTATCTTGCCCACAATGAAGAAATATATATCTGTTTTAGTGCCTAACCACATTTATTTATAATTTTATTTATTACATTGTGTTTCCCTCTACTGAACTGTGAGCTCCTTAAGGGTAAAGGCTGTACTTATTCATCGTCATCTCTCCTACACTAGCTCAGTGCCTGACATTAGAAACACAGTACTGAATGCTGAATGAATGGTGATAGAACTTCTGGGGCAGGTCTGATCTCCATCATTCTTGCTCCCTAAATGTACATTTAGTCTAGTTCATTGAGCAGACATTATTTTAAGATTTGAACTAAGCTAAAAGGTGACTGTAGATGAAGGAAAAGAAATGCTTCTTCCTGGCCGGGCGCGGTGGCTCAAGCCTGTAATCCCAGCAATTTGGGAGGCCGAGACGGGCGGATCACGAGGTCAGGAGATGGAGACCATCCTGGCTAACACAGTGAAACCCTGGCTCTACTAAAAAATACAAAAAAAAAACTAGCCGGGCGAGGTGGCGGGCACCTGTAATCTCAGCTACTAGGGAGGCTGAGGCAGGAGAATGGCGTAAACCCGGGAGGCGGAGCTTGCAGTGAGCTGAGATCTGGCCACTGCACTCCAGTCCGGGTGACAGACCGAGACTCTGTCTCAAAAAAAAAAAAAAAAAAAAAGAAATGCTTCTTCCTTACAAAACAATTCCAATTTATATATGTAAATTATATATAATATATAAATTATATACATTTTAATATATTTATATATAAATTATGTATATTTATATATATATAAATTGTTAGGGGATATATGGAAATCTTGTAGGCAATGTCTACCAATACATGTTACAACTAGTGGGTAAAAGTTTAAGGAGAAACAGCATACTTGTATTGTCTCAAAGTTAGCTCTCCCCAAATATTGATTAATTACCAAGGGAAAATAGTGACTTTACATTGAAGAAACCTGGCAGACACCATCTATACCGACTTACCATTATTCGTGTGAACTCATATCAATGTCACATATCCCCATATGATGCAATGAGGACACTTTACTTTTGTGAAAATTTCCCTCAAAACTCATAACCCCAGTTTAACCATGAGAAAACAGCAGACAACGTTGATGTGTGGGACTTTCAACGAGATACTAAACCATCACCCTTCAAAAGTGTCAGTCATGAAAGACAAGGAAAGATCAAGGAACTGTCACATATTAGAAGAGATTAAGAGACATAAATGCTATGTGGAATTCTGGAATAGAAAAAGGGCATTGATAGAAAAACTGGAGATATCTTCTAGAAGAAAATCTAGGAAACACTATTTTGGACATTGGCCTTGAGAAAATTTATGAGTAAGTCCTCAAAAGCAATTGTAACAAAAACAGAAATTGACAAGTGGGACCTAATTAACTAAAGAGTTTCTGCACAGCAAACATCTAATATCCAGAATCTGTAAAGAACTTAAACAATTGAACAAGTAACAACCAAATAACTTTATTAAAAATGAGCAAAAGACATGAACAGACACTTCTCAAAAGAAGACATACAAGTGCCCAACAAACATGAAAAGCTGCTTCACATCACTAATCATCAGAGAAATCCAAACCAAAAGTACAATGAGATACCATCTCATACCAGTCAGAATGGCTAGATTAAAAGGTAAAAAAAAAAAAAAACAGAGGTTGGCAAGGCTAGAAAGAAAAAGTAATGTTTATACATTGTTGAGGGGAATGTAAATTAGTCCAGCTACTGTGGAAAGCAGTTTGAAGCTTTCTCAAAGGACTTAGAACTACCACTTGATCCAGCACTCCCTTTACTTGGTATATATCCAAAAGAAAACAAATAATTTTACCAAAAAGACACACAAACTCGTATGTCTATCGTAGCACTATTCGCAATAGCAAAGACATGGAATCAACTTAATTGCACGTCGGTAGTGGATTTGATAAAGAAAATGCGGTACATATACACCGTAAAATACTATACAGACAAAAAAGAATGAAATTATGTCCCAACATGGGTGCAGCTGAAAGCCATTATCCTAAGCAAATTAACACAGGAACAGAATACTGAAATACAGCATGTTTTTACTTATAAGTGGAAGGTAAACATTGGGTACTCATGGACATAAAGATGACAGCAATAGACACTGAGGACAACTAAAAAGGTGAGGGAGACAAGCCCTGAAAAACTAACTGTTGTGTACTATGCTCACTCAGTACCTGGGTGATGAGATCATTTGTACCCCAAACCTCATCATCACATAATATACCCAGGTAATACACTCAACATACCAAAACCTGTACATGTACCCCCAAATCTAAAATAAAGGTTGAAAAAGAAAAAGAAAAACTGGGGCTATCGGAATGAATTCTGTAGGTTGGTTAAAAAATAAAAATAAGCATATAAATATCATTATTCTTTCTAGACAAAAATAACACCAAAATACTTTTATTTTTTCCAAGAAAAATCTAATATAGTTTAATTTTAGCCAAAGCTATTGTTTTCCTTTTATTTTGACCCATATTGATTCAATTTCATGAAAACCTCCACTAACATATCAAAAGTTTTGATAGTTTTACTTGTTTCCATGAAAAGCCATTATTTATTTTATACTTACTTGCCAGATTATGCTAAGTGCTTTACATTTATTAACTCAATTAATCTTGACAATTGTTTCAAGAAAACAAGAAAATAAGAAAACTAATATTAAAGTAGAGTGACACAGTATGGCTCTGTGTTCCTACCCAAATCTCATGTTGAATTGTAATTCCCAGTGTTGGGGAAGGGACCCAGTGGGAGGTGATTGGATCATGGGGGCAGATTTTCCCCTTGCTATTCTCGTGGTAGTGAGTGGGTTATCAGGAGATCTGGTTGTTTGAAAGTGAGTAGCACTTCCCCATTTGCTCTCTATTGCTCTGCCATGGGAAGACATGCTCACTTCCCCTTCTCCCTCCAGCATGATTGTAAGTTTCCCGAGGCCTCCCAGCCATGAGTCCTGTGCAGTCTGTGGAACTCTGAGTCAATTAAACCTCTTTTCTTCATAAATTACCCAGTGTCAGGTAGTTCTTTATAGCAATGTGAGAATGAACTAATATAGAGAAGAAAGTGACTTGTCCAAGATTTCACAGTCAGTAAGGGGTAGAGAATACATTCTAACCATGACTTTGGACTACAAAGCACATGCTTTAAAGCTTTATCCTAAGCTTCACCCTTCAAAACTCAACAGCCTGAAGTTCACTTTTATAAGAAATATCTGAAGCTTAATTCAGTAAATACAATTTAAACCATAACAGCTTTCTTGACACTTTAGAACTATCTTATAAATCTATAAAATTGTTGATTTACATTTCACTAGTTCTCCCCCAAACTTATGGCACTCTACAAAAATATTTCAATGAAAAAATTTAATTTTTTTCAAGATATATTATACTCTTCACTTGTATAATGTACAGATTTCCAAACAATACTGCATTTTAGGTAGGGGTGTTCATTTAAAAGTCCTTAGCAATTTATTTTTATGTGGAAAATGGATGATCTTCACCTGCACTCTCAGTATATGTGAAAGATTTGTATAAGTTTGAAATTGCTTCTGGAGGGTTTCATTTTTGAAACTGAACAACAGGCTTCTGCAGTCACACCCTCTGAAAACCTGCCAATTTCCATTGAACTGATAGCACTTTATCTGTGTGTATTCTCAGATTGCTGAGCTAGAGAGACTGTTGATGCACAACCAGCATGGCAAGTCTCTGTTCTAACAACTCTTGCCACAGACTGTCTTTTACAGGAAAGCCACTCTCAGAATTATTTTAGCCCTGTTATGGAAAAGATACTCAATGAGAGAATGTCTTTTGTTGTTCGGTTGTGATAGGCGCTAATGTCCCCTTTGCGTTTTAAAGCATGATGACATTTTCTCAAATCACATTATGTCAGACCCAAGCGTATAGGTGCCTTGCTTAGCTTTGCTTTTTTGTTAAGCCCTATCAGCAAGCCTGAGTAAATTCTGATAAAGGATTTTAAGAGAGTTAATAAATTTGCATTCTAGTGAAAGATTGCAAATTATAATTTTCAAATAAAAAGTTTCCTTTGTCAAAAATCATTTTAGACAATTTATTTTTACTCTATTAAGAAAATAAGACTGTAATTCTATTTGCAATAAAATATCTTTGTTCTATTTTTTATTTTAAGTATGTGAGTCTTCAAATGAAAAAAATATCTTCTTATCACAGCAGTTTTTCAAGCAAGTAAAACTGCTTCAAGCAAATTTTCTAGGCCTGAAAATTCTGTGGCAGAAGAGCATACCTTGGGAGACTATTCCTGGACATTAGGTCGGGCCTTTCCATGAAGCTGAGTGTTAGCTCCTGTCTCTTGGTCATGGCTGGACTCCATATAAGGCACTCATTCACTATAATCTAGAGTGCATGAAAACTGGAACAAGAAGCAGAAACATGACCCTTGATTAAGATCTGTGCTTTCTCTCATTATTTGTGTTAAGTAGGGGTCTTCAGTTCCAAGTATTATTTGTGTCCTGCAATTGTTGTAGAAAAATGGCCCTTTCACTCTTAGCAACAACATGGAACTTAACAAGTGATAATTTAATAGATTGGAGGGTAAAAATATAATATGAATTGGTGCAGAGTCAGGTCTTTTCAAGTTGAAAAAGCATCCTTTTTCAGAATCAGAAGAAAATATTGAATAATGAAGTTAATTCAAGTAAATTGATACATCAGTTGAACACACTTCTAACAGAAGACTTTTGTGGTCAAAGGTAGGAAATAGGAAGTTGTGACAAGGAAACTTAACAGAATGGATCCAAAGCTCATTTGGAAAAATAATCTTGAGAGAATAGTGATGAAACCTTTGAAAAGGGGATAAAATAATAAAGGAGAATTTGCCCCAGTAGATATTTTAAACAATGATAGTTTGAGATAATTAATAATGTTCTATTGCAGAAATACATTGACCATTAAATGGGAAAGTACTACCATTAGCCCACATGATGCCCAGTTCTTTCCAAGGAAGCTCTGCAGGTGCTTGGCTAGAAGCCGAAGATGCCTTTGTAGTTAGAAAAGATATCCCTTTCTTCTTGCTTGCAAGCTCCATTGGCTTGGCTGGTGAAAGAACTTGGCTGGATTTTATTCTGCACTGGGCCTTTTTTAGGTGTCTTACTACATTTTGCATGCTGTTTGACCACACCTGGAAGTTCTGATTGAACAGACCCTGTTTTATATCTAAGTTAACATATGACAAAAATTACTGCTAAAAATCACTGGGCAAAGAATGGATCTATTCAATATGTGGTGTTGGACACCTAGGTCATTATTACGGGGGAAACAAAAGCCCTATCTTTAGACTTCACATCAGAATAAATTGAAAAAGAAAAACTACAAAATACTAGAAGAAAATATTGCTAATTAGGTTGGGTGAAATGTCATTATATTTTTTAAAAATTCAAGAAATCATAAAAAGATTACATTTAAAGAAATTCTACATAGTTTTAAAATACAAGAAAATAATTTAATTATTTTAATTAAGTTAATAAGACAAATACCCCCTTTTTTAGCTAGAGGTTAATATATTTACTACACATGGAACCTTTAAAAATCAATAAGAAAAGAAAAAATATGTGAAACCATAGAGAAAAGAGAAAAATGTACAAAATATATAAATAGCCACTTCACAAAAGAAAATATAAATAGTTATTAACTTCATGAAAACTTATTCAGTTTTATTAACAGTGAAAGTAATAAAAATTAAAGTGATTGAGCTGCTAATTTTTCACTAAGGTTACTTGAAAATTTAAGTGTTTGGAGAAAAAAAAATAAGGGCCAAGATGGAATAGTTTACATGATATCATTTAGGTAAACGAAAAATGCATATGAAAATAAATATTTTGAAAGAATACTTACAAAAAAAGATACACCTTAAACACATTAAAGTACACATTACATTAAGTACTTGTGCTGGGTCAGTGAATGGGAGGAAATGAAAATAAAAGTACATATTTCATGAACTTGTTTGTATTTGTTTATGTTTTCAGAGCTCCCCTCAACAAAGAAAAAGCACATATTTAAATAAAATCTTCAAGGGGCCTTGTAGGCTAATGATGTGCCAAACACCAAGAAGTATGCTTAGCACAGCCATCTGCACCTGAGTCCATTATAGTCTACACAGGCAACATATGTCATAAATAAAACACAAGTACCACATGTTGAGGAAATGACACTGACCTACATTGCTCAAGGGAATGTACATTTTTATAAACTTTTCAGAATTTGTTTGGCAATATGTATTTAAACTATTAGAAGGGGCCAAGTAACATAAGCATCTGCACTGATATAAGGGTGGGGTAATCGCAGTGGCCCAGAGATGGGTGAGGAGACCCAAGTACAATGAAAAGGGTGTTCCAGTGGAGAAACAGCCTGGTGTGGTAATTGGAGCCCATGCGAGATGCAAAGGAAATCCGTGTAGAGAGAAGCCTGACACTGTGTGCTAGAGCCCTAGGTGAGGGAAGAGGGCACAGGAGGGCTGTCAATCTTGAGGTGTTAAGAATCTGAGCAGGATGATGAGGATGTTCCTGTAGAAGGAGTGGCCTGGGCACATAGGAAAGGGGACTGTGACAGCCATGGGAGATTGGGTATGGACAAGGACATTGATTAATTAAGAAAATATATTAAGGATAATGACAGTGGAAGCCAGATTTTTACAAGAAGAGAAGGGGGCTACAAATATAAAAAGTAGTATTGTACTACAATTGAAGGTAAATGTTTGAACTCATGGCTTTCAAGATAGATAAATGATGATAGATAGAGATGATAGATAGAGATGTTGATACATAGATGATAGGTGATAGCTAAGCAGATAGATTAGCAGAAAGATGTAAATATGTAAAAGTGCATACATACATATATTCCCTGGCTTTGGTTACCGAGAGGGCCTAAGCAAAGGAAAAAAACCTAACAGCAATAAACATAGCTACTGGAGCTCAGATTCCAAATACCATCCTTCACTAAAAAGAAACAAATTTCTTGGAGAAATGACTGATTCCTAGGCTGGGGCTGGGGAAATACAAAATGAGACTTGAACACCTTTTTGTGCCCCAAATTGAGAAAATGCTCACAGAATGCTAGATACACGGCAAAGGGATATGGAATTTAGCTTGAAACAGTGTCTGGCCAAATCTGAGATAATTTAAGTGTCAAAAATAAATCATCATAGAAACAGATTATACCTATGCAAGTTAAAATATGAAGCCATGTATCAATTCTAATATAAGTAAACAAACGAAGAAATTGGAAGTTTGATGAGAAATGAAGTATTTGCCCAGTTTCAAGTGCCTCCCCAGGAAATATGGACCAATTATGGTTGGAAGGCAGTTATACTCACCACTATACCACCAATGCCACCAATATGGACCAATTATAAAGAGAGAGAGGTTAATGTTACAGAGGAGAAGTCTGACAGACAATCAAGTGAGGATCATTAGTAACAGGAAAAAATCAAAACTGGGTACAACTTATTAGAATTGTTTTTTAAAAAAGAATATAGTATCTTTTGCCCACTTTTTGATGGGGTTGTTTGTTTTTTTCTTGTATATTTGTTTGAGTTCTTTGTAGATTCTGGATATTAGCCCTTTGTCAGATGAGTAGATTGCAAAAATGTTCTCCCATTCTGTAGGTTGCCTGTTCACTCTGATGGTAGTTTCTTTTGCTGTGCAGAAGCTCTTTAGTTTAATTAGATCCCATTTGTCAATTTTTACTTTTGTTGCCGTTGCTTTTGGTGTTTTAGACATGAAGTCCTTGCCCATGCCTATGTCCTGAATGGTATTACCTAGGTTTTCTTCTAGGGCTTTTATGGCATTAGGTCTAACATTTAAGTCTCTAATCCATCTTGAATTAATCTTCGTATAAGGAGTAAGGAAAGGATCCAGTTTCAGCTTTCTACTTATGGCTAGCCAATTTTCCCAGCACCATTTACTAAATAGGGAATCTTTTCCCCATTTCTTGTTTCTCTCAGGTTTGTCAAAGATCAGATGGCTGTGGATGTGTGGTATTATTTCTGAGGACTCTGTTCTGTTCCATTGGTCCCCATCAAAAAGTGGGCAAAGGATATGAACAGACATTTCTCAAAAGAAGACATGCATACAGCAAACAGACACATGAAAAAATGCTCATCATCACTCGCCATCAGAGAAATGCAAATCAAAACTACAATGAGATACCATCCCACACCAGTTAGAATGGCAATCATTAAAAAGTCAGGAAACAACAGGTGTTGGAGAGGATGTGGAGAAATAGGAACACTTTTACACTGTTGGTGGGATTGTAAACTAGTTCAACCATTATGGAAAACAGTATGGCAATTCCTCAAGGATCTAGAGCTAGATGTACCATATGACCCAGCCATCCCACTACTGGGTATATACCCAGAGGATTATAAATCATGCTGCTATAAAGACACATGCACACGTATGTTTATTGCAGCACTGTTCACAATAGCAAAGACTTGGAATCAACCCAAATGTCCATCTGTGACAGACTGGATTAAGAAAATGTGGCACATATACACCATGGAATACTATGCAGCCATAAAAAAGGATGAGTTTGCGTCCTTTGTAGGGACATGGATGCAGCTGGAAACCATCATTCTTAGCAAACTATCACAAGAACAGAAAACCAAACACTGCATGTTCTCACTCATAGGTGGGAACTGAACAATGAGGTCACTTGGACTCGGGAAGGGGAACATCACACACCGGGGCCTATCATGGGGAGGGGGAAGGGGGGAGGGATTGCATTGGGAGTTATACCTGACATAAATGATGAATTGATGGGTGCTGACGAGTTGATGGGTGCAGCACACCAACATGGCACAAGTATACATATGTAACAAACCTGCACGTTATGCACATGTACCCTAGAACTTAAAGTATAATAATAAAAAAAAATTTCAAAAAAAGAATATAGTATCATACTTCTGTTTTTTCATCAGCCAAAATACATTAGCTGACTCTAATGATAAATTACATTTTTGCCAGGTAAGTAGTAAACAATTCACAAAACGATCAACATCATGAAAGTCAAAGAGACATGATAACTGCATGCAACTGTGATCCCAAACTGGATCCTGCTGTTATAAAGAACATTGTTGGAGTAATTGGAGAAGCCTGAATAGGACATGAGAATTAAATGTAGAAATCTATGAATGTTAATTTCTTGAGTTTTGATGTTTTACCTTCTTTATGGAGAAGATCTGTGTTTTAAGGAAGTCCACAAAGGATTTGGGAAGGATGAAGTATCATGATGGCAAGTTACACTAAAATGGTTCAGATAAAAATAAAAATAAATCTTTGTACTCTATCTGTAACTTTTCTATAATGTGAGATTATTTCAAAATAATAAAAAGTCTATACTCTAACTTGATAATCTACTTGTAGGTATTTATTCTAAGGAAATAACTGTAAGGGATAGGCACAATATGTGAACAGATGACATACAAAATACGTATGTAAAAATGGCCATCATTTCTGTTTGTAATAGCAAAAAATTTTTAATAAACACTGGCAGGGAAAAAAGCCCATGCTATACTGTTAAAAAGTAGTAGTATGGGCCGGGCGCGGTGTCTCACGCCTGTAATCCCAGCACTCTGAGGGGCTGAGGCGGGCGGATGACGAGATCAGGAGATGGAGACCATCCTGGCTACGGTGAAACCCCGCCTCTACTAAAAATACAGAAAAAAAAAAAAAAAAATTAGCCGGGCCTGGTGGCGCAGCATCTGTAGTCCCTGCTACTCGGGAGGCTGAGGCAGGAAAATGGCGTGAACCCGGGAGGCGGAGCTTGCAGTGAGCCGAGATCGCTCCACTGCACCCCAGCCTGGGCGAGAGAGGGAGACTCTGTCTCAAGAGAAAAAAGAAAGTAGTAGTATGTACGTTACAGTTCCACATGAAAAAAATGGAAAGAAAATTGTTAATGGAAAGAAAATTGTTAAATGGCTGTAGGTGCTTCCTCTACTCCTGGTTTCCATGCAAAAATATTCTACTGGTTAAGAGGACTGGTCTTTACTTGTCCTTGGAGAGATGTTATGACATTTGGTAGATAAACTTAGGAATAAACTTGGGAAGAACTGCTGGGCATGCCAGGCTCAGCTACCTTTCTCTCTCTTTCATTCTTTGGAATAGAACTCAAAAAACAATTTAAATCCTTTTTCAAAGGCACTGTCTCCTTTCAAGTTAGAAGGAGGCCAGGAACTACGTGACTGAGGCTGCTGTTTCTGTTCTTTGGTTTTGGATCTACCAATTCAAATCTGTTATCTGTCAATAATAGAATAATATATTGCTCTCATTTTAACTTTTTTTGGTCAGTTTATTCCCCATCCAGGCATAAAGAAGGGATACTGTTTACCTGAGTCTCGCAGAGCCCTCAACAAATCTTGGAGCATATAGAAAAAATGTGAGCAATGGGTACTCTGGGTGATGGGAATACAGGTGATATTTATTTCCCTTTTGCAGTTGCCCTCCTGTTTTTTCTTTTTTTTTTTTGCAATGGTCATGTTTCATGTTCTTAATCAAGAAGATCAAAATAAAGCAATTCTTTCAGAATGACAGATAAAATGATAGAGGTTTGAAGGTAACTGTAACACAATAACTTTGGAACCTAGAGCCCCCTAGGAACTCATAGGATATTTGGTCACTGTTACACATGACAAACAGAAACATGTCCCCCTTTCAAATCACATGACTCAAATTTGGATTTCAATCTTGGTTTCCATTACAGTTTTTAAAAAGTTGTCAAATACTTTAAATGTTGGTTTTGCAAAAATATAGGGCTAAACAACCAGCATATTTTTGTGTGCTTTTGCGATAATCAGAAATAAAATTGTTTTTCTTAAGATAAGTAACAGGTATTTTTTTGTCTTAGCCAAGGTTCCCTTAGTCAGGTTAAGAGAAACCTAATTCTGGTTAGAGCAAGAAAATTAATTTTAAAATTACTGGAAAGCTGCTGAGTTTCCATCATGGTCTATATGCACCTATGATGAATGTGAAGAACTTTCAAATGGAAATCTGAGGTATTTGCAATAGGTAAAATTAGGCGTATTTCTCATCATAGTGCCCTGCCAGGCTTCTGCAACCCTTTTCTTTGGCATCTCCCTTCTTCACTTCCTGGGACATGCTATAAATTTGTTTTAAAATCTTGTTCCATTTAGTTTTATTGTTTTTAAAAACTTGGTTCTGACACTCTTGAGATTTTTATACCTCTGAGCCATTTCACAAAGCAGATCATATCAAAAGTCAGGTTATAAAAATTACAAAGCAATAGCAAGTTTGAAGACTTTAAACAGTGGGAGAAAATATAAAAATGAGTAATCTTTAGTACTGTATGTAACGATTGGAAAAAGACAGTTATGAGGACTCATCTGTCTTCATTTATCCATTCAAGATGGATGTGCTTTGTAGCCATATATATATACATATATATATAATCTCTTTAGGATCTTCCAAATCTCATGGATAGGAAAGATAGATCTCTAAAGAGGCTATGATATGCCTTTAGGAAACTGAGAATGAGGCCGGAGTAGTAAATAATTCCTACTTAGAAGGAGGCTATAGGGTCTCATCTCTGAGAACATGGGAGTTAGTTATGTAAAAGTTCAGATGATTTTCAACATTGTGTATGGCGGAATAATATTTTAAAAAGACCTTCTTACAGGTACTAGAGGCAAATGAATGAGAAATAAATACATGCTATGGGATTTTCCATTATTTCACAGGATGGAAATTTTGATCTCTGTAGCCTGATTTGTTCTTTGGCCCTGAACTTGTTCAAGTTGAATTGTGAGTCCTGAACATTGAAATAGTTGTTCTCAAACTAGGATCAGCCAACTGTAGTGGTACGTTGATGTATTTTTGGGAGTTGAGGGTTCTTTATTATAATCTTTTAATATTATGGCTAAAAAATCCAAAATATCTATCTGTAAATATATAATGTAAGCATGGATTTGTTCATCTCATCAACCACCTTATTCCTAAATACTGGACTACCATTTGTTTTATTTTTATAATCACATTGATACCAAGTGATCATCTAAATGACATTATTTAATTTTTAATGATTGTTCATAAATTCAATGCTTAAGAATTATTTACAGAAAAAACAACTAGCATTTGTCCTCAGATTATTAATATAATTATTTTTATGTGTGCTTGACTGTTGTGATAAAGGGAAAAACAGTTAAAAGAGGACCCTGGCCAAATTGTTAAGAGGACTAATTTCTGATATTAGCTTTAGTACCTCCAAACTATGAGATTTGGGGAAAGTCACTGAAGAGCCCTAGACTTCAATTACCTTGTATTTAAAATAACAGAGTTCAGCTGGAACTAGTTAATCTGTAAACAAATAGTTTCTATTTAAAAAATTGTGAAGTGATGCCTTTTTAAGTGGAAAAAGCATTAGGGAGAAGAAAACTGATTCAGTTACAGGGTCTTTGGGGGAAAATTTCTAGCACCACCCTCTCTCCTAATAACAGTAAAACATGGTAGGATACAAGAACCAAATATTTATTGAGTATTTTCTCTGTGCCTATCACGACTCTATTTTAACTCCTGTAAATGTGACTGTGACTCCGTGAGCTAGATTATATAATTCCTGTTGGCAGTTATAACTGATAGGCGCAGAAAGCCTAAGGATGGAGTTTGGAATGTAATCTGGTCTGTCTGACTCTAAGCCCTGGATCCATTGTAATACATTATAACTGCTAGCTTTGCAAAATGCCTTTTTCCTTTTCTCATCTATTTTCACACTCAAACTAAAATTTAGTAAACTAAATTCTGAGCAGCACCAAGAATTTTAGTAAAGGTCCTCTCATCCTTTAAGAACTTCTTATACGAGGATACTCCTCTTCGCCCCACTTTCCCATACAGAACTCTATTAAAGGTCAATAAGAACGGGCTGTTGTTTTTTCCCTCAAATCCTATACAGAAGTCCTTAATTCCGGGATAAGCATCTGAATGGAGCAAATTAGTATGGTCTGGGAGTCAAGGCAATTTTCACTTGTGTGTATGTGAGTGTCTGTGTGTGTCTGTTTTAAGGCATAACAAAGTCCAGAGATTAAGGCCGAGTTAAAAAACAAATGAGGACAAACCAGTCTGCTGAGGTGCGGCCAGAGCAGCAGCAACTGTCTGCTTTCTTGATAAAGGCTGTGAAGACGGCACGTTTTACTCTTATTCGTGTATTTCTTTTGACACGTTCCCGCTCTATGAAGCCTCAGAGGTGTTTTAAAATTGTGTTAGGAAACACACAGAGATAAGAAAAGGCAAATGGTCCTCTTCTAGTGTCTCAGGGACGAGGCTGGAAAGGAATGGCCGCGCGAGTGGGGTGGGAGCGGGGGCCTGTGGTTTTGCTTCTGTCCGGGCTAAAGGCTGAGTAAGGTAGGGCCCCTCCTTCTGCAGATGGGTTTCTCCCTCATTCCACCCTCTACCCACCTCCAGTTCCGCGTGCACGCGCGGGATAGCCCAGTGGGCCAACAGATAACGACCATCGGAGATTAATGCAGGAAAGTCAGCGAGCTCGAACACAGGCGTCCCGTGTGGAAGTGTCCAAGGAGACCGCCAGAAGTGCGCAAGCCGGAGTCTGTGAGACTTCCCTTCTCACCGAGAGGGGGAGCCCCGCGTTCCCGGTCCGGAGCGACCCGGAGTCCCGAGCCCCGCGTCCCAGCTGCCGCCAGAGCCAGTTTTGGATTCAGCGGATTAGGAAGAGGAGGGAGGGGGGAGAGCGCGCGAAGAGGGAGGGGACCGAAGCTGGAGGGTCCCGAGTCCAGCGCCGTGTTGACGTAGAGAAACTTTCCCTCTCGGCCTCGGAGACGGCGCCCCGGCTGTGCTGGAGCGGAGATCGCCAGGCTCGGAGGACCCGGCAGCTCTTCACGCCCCTGCCCGAAGCCTGACCTGACTGCATCTCTCAGTGAGGTACGGAGATTTATCTGGGCTCTTCCCTGGCTGCGAGCCCCGGCTCCCTCCAGGTAGCGTGGAATCGCTTAGAAACTGATACCCTGAGGGGCAGCTGGGGTGGACAGCTCCGGCCACCAGTGCCCGGGAAGGAGGGCGCGGGGCTGCGCGTAGCCGCTGCCCGGCAGGTTGTGAAAAATTAGGACAGCTAACGGCTCAGGGAGTAGTCCAGCACGAAAGGAGGCTAAGACCTGTTGACGCCTGCTATGGTAGCGCTTGAGGAATGACGGGGGGAGTCCAGCGAGGTCGGGGACGCAGCAGTCTCCGGGCTCCAGAAGCCTCCTTAGCCTTTTGTGGTAACTTTGGTCCGGTGGCTGGGGGCCGGTGGGCAGGAGCTGCAGGGAGGCGGTGGGGCAACCGTTGATCAGTCCGGCTGAGGGTGCGTGGATCAGACTGGGCTGAGCAGGCAAGTCATCGTCGGGTCACAGCCAGGCGACCCAAGAGCGAACTTCCAGGGCAGCCTCCCTTTTGTTGGTGCAGGGAGAGAATGTGGGCATGGGGGCGGGGAGGCGCGAAGCTCTAAGGCCGGGCCGCGGATACTTTAAAGCCCAGAGCTGGGAGGGCCCAAAAGGAAGGGGCGGCGTCCACATGGTTACCCTTTCGCCTCGCGGGTCAAGTAGCTGCTTCTGGAGGGCGCAAGGCTTGGCGGGGGTGATGAACCCTTGGGTTCTCCCTCCGACTGCTAAATTCGCTTGGCGGGTCCAGCTTCTCGTGGCCTCACTCACTACACGGATCAGAATCGGGAGCAGTCAGTTCTTTCTATTCTGCAGCTCCTGCGGCTGCCGCGCTGACTTCCCTGTGTGCGGGAGGGAACTCTGGGCAGGCTGGTTTTCTTGGAATGTGTTTACGATGTTGAATGGGACTTGAACAGGAAGCTGGACGCTGCAGCTGGAACTAGCGTGCCAAGGTAGAGTAAGGAAGACTTAGCTGGTGTTGGGCTTGGCGGGTCCACTTGGTACGTTGGGCAAATTCCAAGTGAGGACTGGCAGTCAAGGTACCCCTCCCTGGGTCCTAGTATTGTTTCCCAGCTGAGCTCGCTTTACTCTCATTTGCAATCAGACATTTTACATGCACTATTTCAATCTGCAAGTTTGACAAAATATGCAATTTGGAAGGATTTAATAAATTTATTTTGTGCCTGCTTTTAAAATATGTTACACCAACATTTGAGAATAAAAAGTTACGGAGAATGTTCAAGTCTTGACTCAATTCTAGGACTAGCAGGAGACCACAATACTGATGATTTTGTGTCTGTAGTACAAAATGGGTGATTAGGTGCTTAAAGTAAGGGAGATTATTAGACAGAGTGAATTTGAGGAAGTAGAAAACTTTGGGAGGAATTGGAAATTCTTCAGATTTGCAAATTACTCCCTTTCTCTCTCAGTCTCTCCCTTTTCCCCTCATATGAACAAGTAGCCTTGCTGGAAAACCCACAAAGTGGGAGAGTGCAGTCCCTGGTGACTGCAAGCTTTGCTGGAAACAGCAAACAGGCTAAGGTACTGCCCCACTGCATAATTAAAGGTCTCCTTGAGCTGTCCAGGAGTGTTTTCCAAGTTTTTACGACTGACAAGGAAAAAAAAGAGAGGAATCTGGCCGGCAGCCAAACTAGACTGAGCTCAGTAGCCAGGCATGAAAGAGACTGGGGAAGTTGCAGGGGATAATTGGAAAGGGGCTGTCGGTTGTACTTGGGGTTTCAACAAGAGATTTCTTTTGCAATGAGAATTTTTAGGTGGCTAAGATCAGTCTTTTTGGCAAAACAATAAACTAAACATAGAGTGCAGTTGGATATGACTGAGGAAATTACAAAAAGGACTCCAGGAGCAAAGTCTGAACTTTCCTTATCAGTCTTACAGTGGAATAGCTGGGGGCCCGATGCTGTTTGTGCTGATCATACTTTGCAAATGCCCACACTTTGTTGCTATTTGTCTCCTTGGACGGGATTTGCTGCAACTTCAATTCCTTGACGTTGGCCTTACTTTGTTTTCATAGCAGCAAGAATTGAAGACTTAGGGGTTTGAGCAGATGGTTTTCTACCTAAATTGAATAATTCAATTAGATATTCTCAACTAGCATGGATTTGAGTCATGGAATTAAAGTAGAAAACGTATCCAGCATGACTTCTTTGTGCTTGTCAAAAGTGATCCTGATAAACAGATCTTGCTGTTTCATGTGAAGAAGTAGAAGGTGAGATGGTCTCAGTATTTCACGCATTTGCCCTTTACTGCTTCCTAATTCCAAACCAGCCAGAAACTCAAAACCTTCTCAGACTCTTCTTTATGTATTAAAGTTATGTTTCATCTCTTTTTTTTTTTCTTCAAAGAAGTGGGTTGTAGGTTTACTATTGTGGGCTTAGGCTTTAAATGGTTGAAAACAAACAAACTCATGTGTTTTGTATTTCCTCTGTATTTAAGAGTTTGAGATTGTGAATATTAGCCTGCTGTCTGAGACTCACTTTGTGAATCACCCTCAGCCAAATGTTTTCCCTGACTATGATTTCAGTTTTTCCACTTGCAAAGTAAAGAAACTTTCCTTTACATAATTACAAGATTATTGTGAGAATTAAAGAGATGAAATAATGTTAATAGGCTTTTTGACATAAAGGTCATAGGATTTCTGACTCAGCTGACTCAGTTGAGTTTATGGGGATAAAATAGGAATACTTCTATGTTGAATACCCATGTAATAATGACATCTGGATCTAATTTATAAAAATTACCACTTTTACATTTTAATCATAGCTTTAATTTAATCATAAATTTTAATTTTTGAGGATATAGGGGAGATTTTGTTATGATTAAGGCTGAGTCATTTTCTCAAACAGAAAAGAACAATTAACAAATTCATTTATTTTTATTTCAGTTTATATTTATACACAAGACCAGTTATTTTTAAATTGCAGCTTAATTTTACCTTTATGAGAAATTACCAAGTATATTCACAGAATGTGGCTCTCTTCTCAGAAATAATACTTGAGAGGCTGAAATATATTTATGACATACAGACAGACTTTCTTTTCTCAATGGCCACAATAATTTTCTTAAGAATTTGGAGGATAGATTTTGGAGCTATTCATTAATAAATCCAGCCAATGTTTGTTGTATGCATCATCATATTGTATGTATCATGCATCATCAGGCCTTTATTCCAGTCAGCACCGAACTTCTTAGCTCTGATTTCTGTGCATGTTATTTTACTTCTTAAACATTTTACCAACATATCATTTATTGTCTGTATTTCTGTCTATAATTTATGAACCTGTTCATTGTTGATTCATTATGATAATTGTGAAATATTTACTTTTTAGTGTGACATGTCAATTAGTAAAATATACTACCTATTTTTATGGTTCATTGTATTGTGCTACAGTCATGGATGTTTAACTTAACTCTTTTTCGGGTGAACAGATCAATTTATTAGAGAAAACAGAATAAGTATAGATGAATTGTTTAAAGGATAGTCTTTTGCTAAAATACCTAGTCATAGCTGTTATTTTTAGACTTTATATTATCATTAATAGTGAATCTGTAAAAAGCATGAGTATATGGGATATAGTAGTTGGGTTGAATTTATACTCAAACTTACACTATGGGTATCCTTGAACTGTTCAAGGATATATTAGGGTAATTTTAATATAAAATGTCAAATTTTACCTTTCATTTTAAATTAGAAATTCTTAAAATTCTTATCTCCATTGATGAATGGTAGGTGATTTAAATTTTACTTAGCAAAGTGATGTATTTGTGATCTCAATCCACGATATTGCAATTTGTTTTCTAAAACTGCTAAAGGATAAAAAAAAGTTATTTTATTTCAATATGATAATGAATTCAAAGATAGTTACAGAAGCTAACTGCATAACTGCTATGAGCCGTGGTCCTTAAACATATTAGAGGCTGGCGGATCTAATAGTGTTTGCCTTAATGCATTTAGAGATCAGGAAACTTAAACTTTTTTTCTATAAGAGTCTAAAATATACTCAGATTGGAAGGGGAAAAAATGGTATAAACTTTGAACAGAGAAATCACTTCACTTTCAAACACTGGGGATATGAAATTGAAATCAGGCCTTTGTTTTTAAAAAGAATGGCTAAAAGTCATTGTTCCAGAGTAAGACTTAGAAAACAATGCTTATACTGTTTTCAGGCCCTGTTATTTGCTAGTTTTTTGTTTGTTTTATGCTTAAGAAATGTTTTCAGCCACTCTAATGATGCTTACCATGCATGATTAATTGTCATCAGAGGACAGTAAATTGACTCAAATATTGTGTGGGACAATAAGTGTCAATTTTCTGTTTACATTGAAATGGTATAGTTATGGTGAATTTGAATTTAGTTTTATCTTTCAATATTGTATACTTAAGAATAGCTTTGAAAAGGCTGCCCTAATTTGCACACATAATATGAATAAGTAACTTAACTTTTATAGAAATTGTGATTTTCAGTATATTTTGTGCTAAATTGTAAAGATTAATATGGCTTTTTAAAGGAAGTTTTGAATAACCTTGTATGTATTTTCTAGGATGCAACTAAGAGAGTGCATCTAGATTTCAATACCTGCCTTTATTTCATGTTTTTTTTTTTTTTTTGCTATTAACATTATATAAATATACCTATACATCAGATGTATCACATGCCTCCTGATGAAGAAGTTCAGAATAGACCTTAGAAACTTCCATGTTTTGGGGGACTACTTTCTCTCTGTCTCTCCCTTTGTCTCTGTTGTTCTCTCTCTGTCTCCATTTCTTTCTCTCTTTCTATGTGTGCATACTTATGATACATATATATTCTTCGATGTTTCTCTATTAGTGCTATAGTTTTTCTGTAGGGAAAAATAGCTTCAGTTAATTGATATTTTTGAGCCCAATTTTAACAACTAATTAAAAATGTTTCCCACATAAATATTGCTAGAAATCCTAGAAATCCTTTTTTTTTCCTTTTTTCCAAATTCTAGAAGTGTTTTTAGACTTCTATTTATAGCTCTGAAAGAAGAGAAAAATAGTTGGCAAGATCTTCTACCTGCATTCTTGGTTGTTGTCTCCAATGATGGCATACTCATGGAAGCCTTTTCTACTCTTCTTAAGTAGAACACAAGCATATGTGCAGTTAACTACTGTAAGAGGGTAAATTCACTATTTAGAAGTTAGATACTACTGATAAGTTTAGAAGGTATTGTGAAGTGAGAATTTTATACAAATGTGGTGTTTTCCTGGTATGGTACAGCTTTTTCTTAATATTAGATGTTACAATTGATGCATTTCTTGAAACTTCATCCACCAGTCCTCCAGGAACATCAAGGATCTTAAACTTTGCCAGAGCTACAAAGGCTGTAGCTTGAAGACTGTGGGCTTAGTCTTCAGTCTCCTCTCTTACAGAAATAAAGACAATCATTTAACAGCATATGTAATCTACTGACTGAATCATTAATGATTTGCCTGTTTATAGCCGTATAATATTTCATGAGATGATAACTATTGTTCTCATTTGATTTATATTTAAATGAGATAATATCAATTTTAAATATAATTTTAGCAAAAATCAAACAGAACATTTGTAGTATGGTAGCAAACATGCAAATTTGGGGTAAAACATTGAAGTAAGAGAATAAATGTGATTTTAGCTTCTCAATTTTTTCATAGCCATTTATAACCATCAAGAGATACCAAGTTTTAGGTAAAATTTTAATAGCAAGTAGGTTAATTTACCCAGATTTCAACCTCATGAGTTAAAACATAGTGTTATAAGTACTAATGAGAGTTTTGTTTAAGAAACAGAGTATTTTGTGAAGTGTCTTTAAAGGTCAAAGTATGTGTTATGCTCTGTAATTTATTTTATTTTTGTCTACTTTGAGGAGCTGCGTAGTAATAAAGGACTTTGGTTGATGATCAAACTCTCCTTTTACTCCTTGGTGATGTGTGTTATTATAGTCATAAAGATGTCCAATAACATAAATATTGAACTTTACTGGTAGTGCAAATAAATTCAGAGAAAGTTTGACTGATTAGAAAGAACAATTGCATAACTGAATTAATTTCAAAGCAATTTATTTCTATGCTGAATATGTTAATTAAATATAATTAGAGAGTGTTTATGGATTGTAGTCTCTCAGAATATAGTTTGAGATAATTTTTAAGGAGTCACATTTGAGTAAACAAATTTTATTTGAAATTATATAAATGCAATCTGAAATGGCAAAAGTCTGCTGGTATTTTGGATTTATAAAATAGCATCGTTTTAGAATAACAATGGCTATTGCTTTAAATTTTTATGAATTATTTTTTTCTGTTTTAATGCATCACCATTACTGGATATATAGGAGAAAAACCTTTAAACTTCTTAACATTAAATCAGTAAGATGTCTCATATTGCTAATGTCTTTAATCATTTTAAAGGAAGAACTACTACATTTGTAAAGTCTGAGTTATCATAGGTTTAGTTGATTACATTCATGATCAATTTGGAAGAATAAAATTTTCTAGAGTAGCACAGATAAGGTTTTAGAAAACAACATTTTAGACTTGATGTTGTTGGAAGTAAATGCTCAGTGCTGCCAAGTGAATATAGCACTCAGGCAACAGTTTTCTCAGCAAGGCAATTTACTTCTATAGAAGGGTGCCTCTCGCGGTTGGAGCAATGGCGAGAACACACCAGACAAGGGAGGAGAAAGGGTTCTTACTATTAATGCAGCTAATCCCTACTGCTGTGACTTTCCCCTATTGGCTAGGGTTGGACCGCACAGTCTAAGATAATTCTGATTGACTATTTTAAAGAGAGCAGGGGTATGAGCCGGAGTGGCAGGGTGAGTAGTTTTGTGGGAAGGATGGTTACAGAGCAGGTGACTAAGGATGACTAAGGACAGAGCAGGTGACTAAGGACGGAGCAGGTGACTAAGGATGACTGAGGACAGAGCAGGTGACCAAGGATGACTAAGGATAGAGCAAGGGACTAAGGACAGAGCAGGTGACTAAGGACAGAGCAGGCGACTAAGTACAGAGCAGGTGATAGAGGATAGGAGGGGGTTGTTTACTGAAACTAGGGACAAGGACATGTAAAGAACGAGGAAGTTAAATTTTTAAATGGAGAACAAAGAACAGGGAAACTCAACATGCTCACATATTAGTTCTTTGAAGAGGAGTTTACTGTATCTTACAATGTAATGAATCTTTCTTTGAGATTTGCTTATTCAATGAGATTTCATCTTTATTCAATGATTTTCTGTTCACTTATATACATTTGACATCTTTCCCCCCTTCTCATTTTGGGAAATATAACTGTGTTTAAACTGTGAATCTGTAAATGAAGAGATTCTGATATGATACAGTTGAATTTAATAAATATTTATCAAATAACACTTGTTCTTTTTGTAGTTGTGTGATTAGTAGGTGATAGAGATCTCCTCTTATTAACTTAAATAGAACTTGGTATTTCTATATAATTCTGAGGTACAGTGGAGAGGATGTTGAGGAAGGAGGGGTGGAGAAGGAGGGTATTCACAGGGTGAAGGGAAGCAGTGTATGGAAAGAATGTGTGGAGGTGATTCTTACACCAAGTCACAGAGGATGAGGATGAGTTGGGCAAGCATTGAAAAGGGACAGTTTCAGTCAGAGCAGGTGGGAAAGGCAAGAAGGCATGAAGCCATGAATATGGTTTTGGAGAACAACTTGTGGATTTTACAATTATAGAGATGTTCCTCCTTTATGTTTCCATGTTCATGAATAACCATTAGTAATTACATAAATGAGTTTTAGCTAGATTATTAGTTTTAGCTGAATAATTTTAGCTGGATTATCTTGCAAAACAGCCATCTTGTTTTTCTTTCTTTTTCCATTTCTCCAGACCTGATCAGCATGTAATTGGAATCACAAGGAGTAGGTTGTGCTCTCGATTTCATATTTATATTTAATTTCAGAACATGCAAATTAAAAAAAAATAGTTTATCTTTTTCACAGCATTAACTATATTGGGAGGAGTTATGATTTGACTGTGCATCTTGTCTTATATATGTTTATTTTTCATATATAAAGAACAGATATGTTAAATAGTTATCTCCCACTTGGTAATAAGTAATGGTGCCAGTATTAACAATTTTCATGAATAATATTGAAAAAAATATTTTTTTCCTGAACATATGGAAACCTGATAGTTTTTCTATGCATCATTGAGTTATTTAAGATTATATATTCGGTTATATGGTGTGGATTACTTACTGACCATTGCTGATAAAAAATGTAAATGTTTGCTAAGAGGTTTGGAAAACAAATTTAGAATATATACAAGTATAACAAATTACTATCTTATGAAGGGGACCTATAATTAAAACATATATGACATAATTTAGTTCCCTATATTCCCTTTTTTTTGCTTGGCTTGACCATTCTGTGAGATACAGGTATTTTGAAATTAGTTTCTTATTGATGTTTGATTTATTTGAAACTAATGATTCGACTTTATTTTTGAAATATATGACAAGAGCAGCCTCTTTAAACGTGTTAATCTGAAATAGTTAATATATAGAGCTTCACATTTATAAATCAGTTGAGTACGTCTGAACCACCTTGAAGTTCCAGGGATGGGTCTAAGGTAAGTTTTGTACTTGAAAATTGACAATACCGTCAAGATCACGATAAGAAATAATGGTCTTTCAGTCTCTTTCTGGCTTTTGACTTCACTTTGTGTTTTCTGTAATGGTAAGCGTCAAGCACCACTGACACTTATTTGCTTCCCTGTCTGGTTGAATGTCCAGGTTCCTGTTTGTTTATTTGCTTATTTATTTATTTATTTATTTTAGAGACAGGGTCTCACTTTGTCACCCAGCCCGGAGTGCACTGATGCAATCATAGCTCATTGCAGCCTCAAACTCCTGGACTCAAGTGATCCTCCCACTTCAGCCTCCCAAGTAGCTGGAACTATAGGTGCATGCCACCATGCATGGCTAATTTTTAAACTTTTACAATTTCTTGTAGAGACAGGTTCTCACCGTGCTGCCCAGGCTGGTCTAGAACTCCTGGGCTTAAACAGTCCTCTGGCTTTGACCTGTCAATGTGCTAGGATTACAGGTGTGAGCACTGTACCTGGCTCCAAGTTCCCTTTTAATGACACTTAATGACATTGGATTAAACCAGGTGTGATTTTGTACCTGAAGTTAACTTTTCTTTCCATTTCTTGCATATCCATTTGCAAGACGCATGTTTTCACTTTTGAGAGCTATGTCACCTTCCTTGTACTGTGGCATACATTATTGATAGTCCACTGAAATCTATTCCTTATTATTCTTTTCCCTGGTGTTATTCAAATGTACACTCTTTCCCACATAGCTCAGGGGAAATCAATCCGACTCCTAATTCAAGGGAATTTTAGATTAGGTTCAGCTAAAAATCTTGATGTTTCTATGCCCCTTGGAAATGGTTGTTCCTTGTCCTAGTTATAGTCATATATCACATGTCAGGTGAAATGGGAGGACTAAGGGGAAGTGGGTAGAAAAGATTTAGTTCCACTTAGCAAGGGAACATTGGATGAGAAAGCACATGTTGGCTTTTGATATTTGTCCTATCTGGAATACATGCTTCAAATTGCTACAGGGATCATCTTTTGTCACGAGGAGATTCAGCTTGAGGGCAAAACAAATGCCTTAAAATGGCAGAAAAAAATATAAAAATCTTGGGTACTTGATGGAATCATTTGGTTCTTGACTCCCTACTATATTTCTGGATTTACTGCTGTGTGAGATAATGAATTTCTTTCTTTTTCAAACCAACTTGAATAAAATATTTGGCTACTTAAAATAGTATCCTAATTATAGCCATTATTAAATGGTATCTTAATTTTGTAAATAAAAGTTTTAGAAGTAGTACTTTAGATTATTGAAGAAACTTTATAGACTACTTGGGTTTTATAAATTTTAGATATGGTTAGTGCTGTTAGTCTATAAAAATTTATTATTCAAATCACCATGCATTAAGTTTTTAATACAGTAGATATGTCAATCATCTTATTAACTAAATTCATTTTTAAATAAATAAATTAAGCAGGAGGTAGAGACTAGCAAAACTAGGAATAATCTAACAGGCTCAGACAATAGAGAACTAAATTTAAAAATTTTTGAAATATAAATTTGTAATCTAATCCATTCACAAAATTATACCACTATTTATTGGCTGTGTGGTATCTTTAGTGTATTGGATACATTAAATATACATAAAGAAACATTAAAGCAATTTCAGTGCCTGGTCTGAGTAATTTAAAACTTATACTGTGATATTAAGACTAATTTGTAACATTTAAATATAAAAGATAAAGCTGATAAAAGTAAAATTTAAAACAATGGTAAACTATAGTTCCACTCACAGAGGTAGAGAAAAATACAGACATATAGTAAACTTTTAAGTAAGAGCTAGTGACAAAGATTTTCTCCTTGACCAAATCCTAGTCAGGCTCTTATGCATCCTCTTCTCAACCAGGTCTTGAATTTTGGGCTTCTGTGTTCTAATCTGCATTGCCAAATTTAGCAAGAATCCTGCTAAGTCACTTTGGCCATCCTCAATATTTGACAACTCTGTATCTAATCAGGATCCTCACCCTCTACCATTTCCCAGATGATATCTGATCACCCTAACCTTCATTCAGCAAGAATCCTAACTAGTAATTTTTCTTCCACTGTCTTACATCCTGCTATTTGGCCACAAATTTCTACCTTTTCTTGTAGCATTTGAAGTTGAGCCTAATTTTTCTTACTCACTGCAAAACCCCATTGTAGTGGTCCCAACACCTATTATGATGGTCCTGAATAAAGTTTGCTTTCCTGTTCTTTAACAAGTCATGAATCATTTTTTTCAACACTAGTTTTATAAAACTCTAGTTCACTGGAACCATTAGCAATTTAATCTTTTTCTGCCACCAGGTTCTTGACCTGACCCAGCCTTTACAATGACTTAGCAGCATGCATATTGGTTTTTGTAATGTGCTCTAATCAAAGTAAGGAGATATATCTCTCTTTGTCTTTTTGCCCTGAAGGTGGTAGGAATAACCCAAATCTGAGAATTGACAAGAGCAGGGATGAAATATATTTTGGAGTATTATAGCTCGCTTTAGCTGAAATAGTTAACCAAGTAGTTTAAGCAGGAGGTGGAGGCAAGCAGAACCAGGACTAACCTAATCTGCTGAAAGAATAGGCAAAGTGTCATAATGGGCAGGTTTGCTGGGAATGAGTGATGTGAGAAATGAAAAGCCAGAGGTTGTGTAGGCAGTGCACTTAAAGAGAGTTGGTGAAACTGTAGATGGGAATGTCACAGATGCTGAAAGCCTGCAGTAAAGCTGTGTGGCAACCGGGTCATTGGTCAAGACTGAGAAAGGCTAATGTATTAGAATTGTTTTCAGTGTGGATGTTAAAAGCGTGGAGATTGGGTTGGAGAGAAACGTAGCCAATAGCTGGCAACCTAAAGAAAGTGATAGAGACATTAGAGAAGCAGTTATTGATGGCAACATTTGAAGTAACAAGACCTCCTACATTACTGTGCTTGACTTGTGCATATTAGTTTTTTGCATAAGAATGCAATAAACATGCTTGAAATGCTTTCTTTATGAGATCATGACCTTCATTCATGGCAACTAAGGAAGTCACCACACTGAGGAAGCTAGGCAAGGGAGACCAGAGAATACAAAGTGCTGCAATTCTCAGTGGATTACTGTTCTTTTGGAAATGATTGCTTAGAGATTGTCCTGGGGCCCCCCTCTGCCCTTACAGAATAGGAGTACCCTCTGGTGACCTTTTCTTGTTTTAAACGGGAGCCACATTCTTGTGGGTTTTTGAATGAGAATAAATGCTGCTTGGTATGGAAATTATCATAAAGGAACTCTGCTTATGGAAGAGTTTGGAAATTATAGTAGAAAATATAACTTGGCTCACAGCAGATATAAAATGAGGGAGAGAATGTATATCTAGATAATTCAATTTCCAACTCCCACTTGTGCTGAAATAATCAGATAAAGTAAAAATAGCACCCTTCCTTAATTTGTCTCTCTCTATTAAGATCTTCATAGCATCTGCACCCTTTCCCTAATCTCTTTTCTTATACGTATGAGTTGACACCAAAATGGATTTTTCGAACAAGAGAGTAAAGATAATAAGAATAGTATTTAGAGTGCTATGTCCTAAGCATCATGCTAAATGTTTTTTACAGTTTACAAATTATAAAGAAACTTGTCTGTCTCCATAGCCAGAAAGCAGTGGAACCAGGGCAATTGGTAGGATGGGAAGTAATGCGTCTCAACCACCATCCTAGCTGAAAAAGTGTGCTGTTGAATGCCAACTGGACAATTAGGCCAGCTTTGGTAGTTCTCTTTACAAGTGAGAATGTAACACCTTTGAATTACCTGAATTCCTAGATTCCTGGCAGATGCTTGATTCCTTCTTTTTTGTCACTCTGATGGCACAATGAGCTACTCATTTCCTGCTCTTAGGCATAGCTACTTGTACCTCCTGTGTGATAAGACATTTGTTCATTTTATCCTCTTCAGTCAGGTAAAGCATAAAAATTAATGCACTGTTTAAGGAAAAACTCTCAAACTATGTTTTTCCTCTGCTCTCATACAACAACAATCAGCACAGAAGACTTCTGTGACAAAATATGTGTTTTTTTTCCCCCATCAATAAACAGTGGACAGCAAATGAGTGTCCTCTAATTCAATTCTGACATTATCTCTCTAGAGATAATGTCGGATCCCACACGTTGAGGGCTCATTTCCCAAGACTGCCCTTCATCCCCCTCCAACACTTGTTACAAGTCCGGGCCTCTGAAACTTCTGACCGACTGACTTCAAGCTGGGGTTCCCATGATTCCCTCTTTGGATTTGATTAATTCACTGAATCAGCTCACAGAATGCAAGGAAACACTTGCTTATGTTTACCAGTTTATTATAAAGGATAAGAGAAAGGATGCAGATGAAGAGATGCATACAGGGTGAGGTATAGGGACTTAAATGCCTTCCCTGGGCGGGCCACCCTCTAAGAACCTCTACATGTTCAGCTATCCAGAAGGATGGTCTCTGGACTCTTTTTGGGTTTTGAGGGAGGCTTCATTATATAGGCATGATTGACAACCGTGTAGAAATGTGACTGGACAAAGCATATGATCTAAACCCAGAAAGGCCTGTCCGTTCAGACTTTTCTTGGCTCCTCTGTGTAGCAATCCTTCCTTTAGGGTATGGGGGAGGACTCTGTCTGTAATGAGTGTTTTGATTCACAATCAAATTAGAGTCCTGCTTGGGCAGGTAAAGGATGGACAGGAGGTCAGAGAGGTTTCCTGAGGCCTAAAGTGCCCCAGCATTGTAACAAGGACTATGAAAGTTGGGAGACAGGAACTGTGGATGAAAAACAATATATATGGTGATACTACACCCATTGACTATGTTTTGTCTGCATATTGCTTTGACTTTTGCCTGATTTGATTTGTCAGGATAGTTAAAATGTTAGGTGAGATAGTTTGATTTCTTCTTTTTTTAAAAATTTTTCAAAATTTATTTTCGAGACAGAGTCTCGTTCTCTTGCTCAGTCTGGAGTGGAGTGGCGCAGTCTCAGCTCACTGCTGCCTCTGCCTCCCGGGTTCATGTGATTCTCTTGCTTCTGCCTCCTGAGTAGCTGGGATTACAGGCATGTGCCACCACGCCTGCCTGATTTTTGTATTTTTAGTAGAGACGGGATTTCACCATGCTGGCCAGGCTGGTCTTGAATTCCTGACCTCAAGTGTTCCGCCCGCCTCAGCCTCCCAAAGTGCTGGGATTATAGGTGTGAGCCACCGTGCCTGGCCTGATTTCTTCTTAATCCCATTTTTCCTCCTTGGTTTTGTCAAATGATAAGGTTTGGGCAAATAAAACCTAAGATATAAAATTACTAATAGCAATAGTTTCTAATTGTTCAACATGTACTTTTCACTTAAGTATTTAACAACATTTTTCTTCACTGAGAAGATGGACTGGATAACCTCAGAGAACATTTCAGCCCTTAGGGTACTCTAAGTTTTAACTTTAAATAGTTTTTTTTTAATTTTTATTTTTTTTTATTTTTTTATTTTTTATTTTTTTATTTTATTTTTTATTTTTTTTTGAGGCGGAGTCTCGCTCTGTCGCCTGGACTGGAGTACAGTGGCCGGATCTCAGCTCACTGCAAGCTCCACCTCTCGGGTTCCCGCCATTCTCCTGCCTCAGCCTCCTGAGTAGCTGGGACTACAGGCGCCCGCCACCTCGCCCAGCTAGTTTTTTTTGTATTTTTTTAGTAGAGACGGGGTTTCACCGTGTTAGCTAGGATGGTCTCGATCTCCTGACCTCGTGATCCACCCGTCTCGGCCTCCCAAAGTGCTGGGATAACAATTTCTTAATCAAAACACCATATTCAAAGTTGTCCTAATTTTGGCAGTTGATTTCATCATTTTGTCTTTCTTTGGTGACATAAACTGTTAGACATTTGATCTCTTGTGGTATTTCTTGCTGGGGTATTATAAAAAGGTTCTCTTGGCAGGGGATTTGACATTCTAGTTGTGAGGGAAGATTTCTTGGTAGAAAGCAATGAGAGTGTGCAGAGAGTGGTTCAAGTGTGTAAGCAGGAGGAGAGAATGTATGGTTTAGCTACAGAATAGGAGACTGAAAATAGAGCTAGAGAATAGGGTAGAAAGAAAAGAGGGACTAAAATTGCTGGAGATGAAGCCAGTGAGTCAGAGAGTCATCTTGTCAGACTTTGCAATCCAAAGTTTGTACTTAATTCTAGGAGCAATTCAAAACCATTTAACAAAGGTTATAATGGAGTTGGTGACAAGATGTCATCATCTGCGTTTTAGAAAGAGCTGAGTTGATGTCTGCCAATATGTCTAGGCAAGAGGAGGTGGAAGCCTAGTTTTGAGGGATGACCATGGGAAATGACTTTATTCCAGAAATATTAAAGAGGAAATAATGTTTTGTACTTTTTGTATATTTGATGACTGTCAATAATTGTGGGAGGGAGACAGTAGGATGTAGGCAGGAGAATGGTGTAAATCTTGATTCTAAGTTTTCTGGTTTTGGTAACTTGGATGTTTGTACCATTTATCAACAGAATAAATACAATAGAAGCAGAATTACTGAAGGAAAAGTGATTTTGTAAGTGGTCAATAAATGATAGCTAGTATTATTGTGTCATGAAACTATAATTTTTGGATTATTGTATTTAAATTTTACAGTAAAATTATATGCTATTTTCATTTTGATGAACAAATATATTTTATGAAAATAAATTTATCCACAATGATAAATACAGGTAGAACAACTTCAATGTAGTATGTAATTTGTGACTTACAAAAGATATAAATTAGGATACAGAATTAATTTCTGTTTTGACATATCTCCATCAAAAAGTTGTATGTTTTCAGAAGAAAATACACACCAGTTTAAAACATTGTATAATTTGAAGTGAGATACATCTCCTTTTTTGAGAATTTTTTTTTTACAAATAAAATACAGTAGAAGGAAGTTTATAATTTAAAATATTAATATGAAGCAAAATAAGAAAACCTGAATCCTAAAATTATGTGTGAGAAAGCTACTAAGATTTTTAGTTTACATGGGTCAGTAGTTTTCTTTTTAATTGTATAATTAATTTATGCTGCTGAAACACATTTAAGAATACTGAAGTTTAGTATAAAGGAAAAAAGGCTAGTTTCCCTGACTGTTTTGATTTGCATTCTTGTTTATTGTTTAATTATAATTGAGATCATGTGCCACACACTGGTTTGTAGACTGAGTTCTTTTCACATAATATACTGTGATGTACAGCCGTTGCTTTAGGCGTATGTACTGATATGGGAGCAGGAAGAACTTCAGGAGGAGAATCCTTTGGATCTCATTTCATGATTTCAAATTTGTAGTACTATTAAAGATAAACATGAAATGCTGTGGATTGATAACATCTAAACAGAAAATTAGTAATAAGAGAAACATGAATAATTTGGCCGTGGTTTTTGTCAGAATCAATAGGCTGGCAATTTTTCACCAGTAGACAAGGATGAGTATATTATAAACTGGGTGTCATTGTGCCAGTCCTGCCCCTGGGTTTTATCTCTCACTCAGCACTCTCAAGAGTTGTTTCATTTTTCAGTCCAATAACTATGTTCATGATTACTAAGGCCTACAGTCTGAATCATTTAGGTCTTTTTTTTTTTTTTCGGGTGGCATGCATTAGCATCCGCATGTGTTCAGACTCAACTAATTTGATTATGAGGAGAGACTGTCTGCAACTGTCTTCCTGACATCAGCACCGTCATTAAAGTAACTTAACATCATGGACAGAATCTATTTTTTAGGTTTGGTATTTTAAATGCATCATTTCCATCAAGGGCTAATGGCAAGCTGCATTCTGTTTTGTAAATTTACATGGGAAAGTCATTATCACAGAAAAATGTTTTATAAACTAATTCTCCTCAGTAGTAAAATGAAAATATTACAAAAAAAGCTTCTGACTATATTTTCCCCAACATTTTTAAAAGGTTAAAATTTGAAAAACAAATATGTGAGTGCGTGTATGTGTGTGTGTATGAGAG
This sequence comes from Trachypithecus francoisi, assembly GCF_009764315.1. Classification (NCBI taxonomy): domain Eukaryota; kingdom Metazoa; phylum Chordata; class Mammalia; order Primates; family Cercopithecidae; genus Trachypithecus; species Trachypithecus francoisi. The sequence goes on along the minus strand of NW_022681458.1, from coordinate 53,460,760 downwards.
AGAACAAACCCACAAAACAGAAATGCACAAGAGCTTGTTTTTTGTACCCCCTTTACATCTTATGTACTGAACTTCTCTGCAAGTTCAGTACAAAAGATGAAGTGAAGTGTGCAGTCTGTGAGATGTTATAGAATGCCAAGATGAGTTATTAAAGACTTACTGAGATACAGATAGACCTGGCTCCTTACCAGACATTCCTATGGAGTGTAGCCTTACTCCTGGCTCTATTGCTTGCTAGTAAAGGGTCTTAAGAACTCTTATTTAGCTCTGAGATTATTCAGAGATTATTTAGCTTTTCTAGAATTTTTTCTTGAATGTAAAATCAGGATAATGGCCTGAACCTTGTATGCATCACTGAGAGGTATAAAAGAGAGTATCTGCAGTGGTACTTGTACATTTTCATGGAGCTTTTTTGTGTGCTCCCTCCCTTAGCCCCAGATTATTAGAGTTTGTGTTTCTCTGTTTAGCTTGGAGAGCAGGCAGCATCAGATTTTCTTGTTTTCCATCTATCAGATCACCATGAAGCTCCTAAAAATCCATTGTTAACATTTATATTGTTATTTTGTTGTTCTTGAAATTGTTCCTTTTCACAGTTTGAATCCAGTGGCATCTTTCTTTTTGATCCTGTATTTTGGGAGATGTAACATCATGAATGATCTCTGTCTTAAGAAGGAATTGGCCAGGCTTGGTGGCTCACACCTGTAATCCCAGTGCTTTGGGAGGTTGAGGTGGGCAGGTTGCTTGAGCCAGCAGTTCAAGACCAATCTGGGCAACATGGTGAAACCCTGTCTCTACAAAAAATACAAAAAATAGTCTGGCATGGGTATGTGCACCTGTGGTCCCAGCTACTCAGAAGGCTGAGGTGGGAGGACTGCTTGAGCCTGGGAGGTTGAGGCTGCAGTGAGCCAAGATTGCCCCATTGCACTTCATTCTGGGCAACAGAGTGAGACCCTCTCTCAAAATAAATAAATAAACAAGAAGAAATTAAGCTATAGTATCTTGAGATTCCATCTCAATATAAGAAAGAAGCTTCTGATAATGGATCAAGATTGATTATGCAATAATGATGCTCTGTTACTGAACCTTTTTGGAGAAAGGCTGAGTAACTATGGGTCAGGGCTATTGTTGAAGAGTATCCCATAGCTTGTCTGTAGCTTAAGACAGTGAGTGAAAAAAAATTTTAAGTCCAACTGTGATAATTGAAATTTAAATTGAGTGATCAATCTTGTGGAATAATGTTTGTAAAATAAGGGAGAGCCAATAATTGTGTGCTAAGTGGATGAAGACTGCTGGGCTTCCTGCTTTTACTATGCAGACCTTCATTTCATTCAACATACTTTTTAAAGCTTATTTTTTGTTATGTGCCAACTACTGTGCTAGATTCCTCCAAGGTACTCTTAATGTCAGGGAAGAGTGGACTTATAAGCTTAATCTGCCTTCTGCAAGTGTACTTCCTTTGAAGTCTTAAGTTCATTAGAATCTGGCCTTCTGCTTCATAAAGTTTGTTTTAAAGTAAACCTACAATGAGGCAATTTCAATCCTCTAGGAATATGGGGTATTAATTTCTGTGACTTCATTTACTCCTCAGCTCTGTTACATTTCCTAAGTGTTTATGTGCCTCTGTTAGAGTTCTGTGGCTGTGAACTCTGGGGAACCATTCAAGGTTTTTAAGCAAAATAAAAGGAAGGGAAAAAGAAGAAAGGAACATGATACACTTTGCACTTACAAAACCTCACAGCTCTGAGCAAGACAGAACGAAGAGTTATGAGAATAAAGCAATATAAGTAAATTAGAAAATGTTAAAATAGTCTAGATGAGAGAAGATGAAGGCCTGAATCTAAGAAATATCAAGGAGGTTGAAGAAGAATGAATCGGGGTGATGTTTAATTTATATAAATTGTTGGTTGATTGGATGTGAGCATATCAAGAAGAAGAAATAGAATCATGTGTAGATTGCAAGCTTGCTTGATTGACTAGATTGCAGTAAAATTCACCAAAACAAGGAAATATAGGACAAAGAATGTGATTGAAAGAAAAAAGTAAGAATTCTTCTTTGTATTTTTGAGTTTGAGGTGTTTTGGGGACATTCAGGGAGAAGTCCTCTATAGTGAGTTGGATATACCATTTGGAAATAGGGGGAAATCCTGAGATGGAGATGATTGTCAGTGGCATGAAGTCATACCACTGAGAACACTGATATTTGAGGAGAATCAGAAAATGAGAAGCCAGTAATAGACACTGAGAAGAAAATCTGAACCCTAAATTTCAGTACCAGAGGGACATCTTAAACCTCAGAGGAGCAAGCTAACAGGGATCTAAACTAGGATCATTTTAGAAGAGATAGAAAAGAAAGGACTGACTTGAAAAATATTTTAATAGGACTTAACTGTATTAAAGACAAAATTGTATCTAATATTTGCCAGATATTTCTAGAAATGGTCAGCTTGTCTGGCCAGGGCTTCGTGTTCATTTTTAGGTTGCAGCTTTCCATGTCCACACAGTTCCATACCTGAATTTGAATAGAGATTTCAGCAGTCTGGCAAAATGAGTTTCAATCCTTGGTCAAAGGATAAAGAATTTTGGGCCTCCAACTCAAGGAATTATGCCCAATTCCCCAAATAATATTTTTGCGACTGGTTATTGGTTTCCACAAATACTTTTTTTTTTTTTTGAGACAAAGTCTCGCTCTGTTGCCTAGGCTGGAGTGCAATCGTGTGATCTCTGTTCTCTGCAACCTCCGTATTCCGGGTTCAAGGGATTCTCTTGCCTCAGCCTCCCAAGTAGCTTGGACTACAGGCACCCGCCAACATGCCCAGCTAATTTTTGTATTTTTAGTAGAGACGGGGTTTCGCCATGTTGGCCAGGATGGTCTCTATGTCTTGACCTTGTGATCTGCCCGCCTTGGCCTCCCAAAGTGCTGGGATTACAGGTGTGAGCCATCGCACACTGTGGAGTTACCTTTTCCTTTTTGTGACTTCGTCTTGAGCTTTGCTGATTCTGACACTGTTTTGAATTTGACCACCCATTTAAAAGAAGTAGAGATACCTAGAAATAAGTATGAGTAGATGTATCCAATTTTAACAAAATTGATTTTTTCAGTCACTGAAAATTATTTACTATAAAGTTATCTTAATATTTAGAAAGCATTTATGATAAACATTATAAACATGTTTAATATTTATATTATATATTTATAAATCTAATATTTAAATATATATAATAAAATGTAAATATTTAAATATAACAAATTTAATATTTATATGTATATACTTATACATATAAGTATACATGTATAAGTATATGTACTATAATACTTAGACATGTAATACTTAGACTTATATGTAAGTATAAGTATACACATATATGTACTATAATACTTAGAAGCATTATATATTATAAATATATATACTTTACATATTTATGATATATATTTTATTAATACACATATACCTTGAATACAATTACTACTAAACATTTCTTAAACTGGCTTTTTAACAAAATAATTCTGATGGAAAAATAAAGAATTGAGAGAAATACACCATTAATATAGACTTCTAACTACACTTGTAGTGAGGTCTTTATAGACAGTTCCTTCAATATGATTCAAAAACACCATACCTAGATTTGCTATTATCTTTCTGTTATGTCATGTCTCTTTATGTTTTTTTCTTTAAAATACCTAAGTACTTTAGAAAATGTCTAAGGCTTTTTTTTTTTTTTTTTGATTTCTCCTAAAAAACACCTGGATACATGTTCAGAATGTGCAGATTTGTTACACAGATACATATTTTCCATGGTGGTTTGCTGCACCTATTGACCTATCCTCTAAGTTCCCTCCTTTGATCCCCTACCCACCTACAGGCTCTGGTGTGTGTTGTTTCCTTCTCTGTGTCCATGTGTTCTCATTGTTCAGCTCCTACTTATAAATGAGAGCATGTGGTATTTGGTTTTCTGTTCCTGTGTTAGTTTGCTGAGGATGATGGCTTCCAGCTTCATCCATGTCCCTGCAAAGGACATGATCTCATTCGTTTTTATGGCAACATAGTATTCCATGGTGTATATGTACCACCTTTTCTTTATCCAGTCTACAATTGATAGGCATTGGTTGGTTACATGTCTTTGCTGTTGTGAATAGTGCTGCAATAAACATATGTATGTATGTGTCTTTATAATAGAATGATTTTTATTCCTTTGAGTAAATACCCAGTAATGGGATTGCTGGGTCAAATGATATTTCTGGTTCCAGATTCTTAAGAAATCACCATACTGTCTCCCACAATGGCTGAACTAATTTACATTCCCCCCAATGCTGTAAAAGTGTTCCTATTTCTTCACAGCCTTGCCAGCATCTATTGTTTCCTGACTTTTTAATAATTGCCATATTATTGGCATGTGCATTTCTCTGATGGTCAGTGATGTTGAACTTTTTTTCACATGCTTGTTTGTTGCTTGAATGTCTTATTTTGAGAAGTGTCTGTTCACATCCTTTGCCCACTTTTTGATGGGGTTGTTTTTTTCTTGTAAATTTGTTTAAGTTCCTTGTAAACTCTGGATATTAGCCCTTTGTCAGATGGGTAGATGGCAAAAATTTTCTCCCATTCTGTAGGTTGCCTGTTCACTCTAATGATAGTTTCTTTTGCTGAGCAGAAGCTCTTTAGTTTAATTAGATCCCATTTGTCAATTTTGGCTTCTGTTGCAATTGCTTTTGACGTTTTTGTCATGAAGTCTTTGTCCATGCCTATGTCCTGAATGGTATTGCCTAGGTTTTCTCCTAGGGGTTTTATGGTTTGGGGTTTTACATGTAAGTCTTGAATCCATCTTGAGTTAATTTTTGTATCAGGTGTAAGGAAGGGGGCCAGTTTCAGTTTTATGCATATAGCTAGCCAGTTTTGCCAGCACCATTTACTGAATAGGAGATCCCTTACCCGTTGGTTGTTTTTGTCAGGTTTGTTGAAGATCAGATGGTTGTAGATTTGTGGGGTTACTTCTGAAGTCTCTGTTCTGCTCCATTGGTCTATATGTCTGTTTTGATACCAGTACCTTGCTGTTTTGGTTACTGTAGCCTTGTAGTATAGTTTGAAGTCAGATAGCATGATGCCTTCAGCTTTGCTCTTTTTGCTTAGGATTGTCTTGGCTATACAGGGTGTTCTTTGATTCCATATGAAATTTAAAGTAGTTTTCTCTAATTCTGTGAAGAATGTCAATGGTACTTTGATGGGAATGTCATTGCGTCTATAAATTACTTTGGGCAGAATGGCCATTTTCACAATATTGATTTTTCCTATTCGTGGGGATGGAGTGTTTTGCCTTTTGTTTGCGTCCTCTCTTATTTCCTTGAGAACTGGTATGTAGTTCTCCTTGAAGAGGTCCTTCACATCCCTTGTAAGCTGTATTCCTAGGGAAAATCCCTAAGGCTTTTAATTTTTTTCTTCTTTTAAATTTTCATAAAAAGGAAAATTAAAAAAAGAAACCCCAAAATACATAGAAAAGAATTATAAAGTAATATAATAAGACTCCATTCTTGGATCTAGTGCTAACATGAAGTCTTAGCATTGTCCGTAGAGTCATTTTTAGTCATTTTCAGTTGTGGATTCTTTTGAATTTTCTATATTTTCTATATAGTTCTTGGTATCAACTGGATAGCCTTCAAGTTACTCAATCTGTCTATATAAAATGGAGGTCAGTTTGGTGAGAAAAATCTCTTCATAAAAGTTCCTTAACAAAGTACCAGTGGTACAGTAGGGGAATTGTCTTGCCCTTAAGAATCATTTTTTAAAACTTGAAATGTCAAAGTCAAACTTTTTCCTGTGCAAATTTTTTTCTTTTAATTGTTATCCTGTAAAGTGAAAAATAGAACCCATGTCCTAGTGTCCTAGATCTTTATCATCCTCCTCTTTATGTTTCATGATTCAGTTTCTTGCATAATTAACCACCTCTCTCTTCCCACTTTCTCCTGTTCCCAGAAGACTGTAAAATATTTCCTCTAGTAAAACTTCACACTTCACAGTACACTTCATATCTTTGTAAATTGTTTTCTCTATCTAAAGTTCGTGTTTGCTTTTTTTTTTTTTTTTTTTGAGACAGTGTGTAAGTTGGTTTTAACGCTGTTGATAAAGGCCTACCGAAACTGAGAACAAAAAGGGTTTAATTGGACTACAGTTCCACATGGCTGGGGAGGCCTCAGGATCATGGTGGGAGGCAAAAGGTGCTTCTTATATGGCAGTGGAAAGAGAAAATGAGAAAGATGCGAAAGTGGAAACCCCTAATAAATCCATCAGGTCTTGTGAGAGTTATTCACTGTCACAAGAATAGCCCTGGAAAGCCTGTCCCCCGTGATTCAGTTACCTTCCCTGGGGTCCCTCCCACAACATGTGGAAATTCTGGGAGATTTGGTTTGGACATGGCCACACCATGTCAGACAGCCAGACAGCTACTTTTTTTTTTTTTTTGAAATGGAGTCTCGCTGTATTGCCCAGACTGGAGTGCAGTGGTGCAATCTTGGCTCACTGCAACCTCTGCCTCCCGGGTTCAAGTGATTCTCCTGTCTCAACCTCCTCAGTAGCTGGGATTACAAGTGCACGCCATCATGTCCGGCTAATTTTCTTGTAGAGACGAGGTTTCACCATGTTGGCCAGGCTGGTCTTGAACTACTGACATCAAGTCATCCACCTGCCTCAGCCTCCCAAAATGTTGGGATTACAGGTGTGAGCCACCATGCCAGGTCTTTTTAATTTTTTTTAATTTTTGGTAGAGATGAGGTCGCACTATATTGCCCAGACTGGTCTCAAACTCTTGAGTTCAAGCAGTCCTTTTGTCTTGGTCCCCCAAAGTGCTGTGATTACAGGTGTGAGTCACCATACCCCCTGTTCACTTTTTGAAATATATTAACCGTTATTCAAAGTTTAGCGTAAATTATTACAGTTGCTATGATTTAGTAGTGCTTTTAATGTCTCAGAGATGTTCCAGGCACTTTTCCCATGTATTAAATCCCTTAATCCTCAAAATTAGCCTATGAGGTAAATACTTTTATTATCTTTTTGTTTTTTTTCCACTAAAGGGGTTTAAGGCATGAATAGTTTGAGTAACTTGCCCAAGGTCACACAGCTAGGATGTAGGCCTCAGCCAAATTTGTAGTCAGCCAGTGTGTCTCCATAACTTGTGCTTTTACCAACTACAATTTTTTAATAAAACTAACATTGTAAAACCTCCTTTGGCTCCACAGGCCAAGTAGATTATACTGTTCTTTGTTGCCAGTCCCACTAATCTTTCTTTATATACCCTTTAAATACATTACAGTAGCCTCCCCTTAACAATGGTTTTGTTTTTTGCAGTTCCAGTTACTTCCGGTCAATTGTGGTTGGAAAATATTAAATGGAAAATTCCAGAAATAAGTGATTCCTGTTTTAAGTTGCACACTGTTCTGAGTAGCGTGATAAAACCCCACACTATCCCGCACTTTTGAATCATCCCTTTGTCTAGCCATCCATGCTCTCTGTGCTTCCCACCCATTAGTCACTTAGTAGCCATCCCGTTATCAGATCTGCTGTCTTGGTATAGCAGTGTTTGTGATCAGGTAACCCTTATTTTACTTAATAATGGCATCAAAGCACAGAGTAGTGATGCTGGGAATTTTAATATACCAAGATTAAACGTTGAAGTGCCACTTTAAAAAGTGAAAAGGTGAGAAAGTTCTCAATAAGGAAAGGAAAAAAAATCATATGCTGAGATTGCTGAGATCTATGGTGAAAACTAATCTTCAATCCATGAAATTGTAGTGAAGGAAAAGAAACTCATGCTAGTTTTGCCATCTCACTTCAAATTGTAAAAATTATGGCTGCAGTGCATGGTAACTTTTATTAAAGTATGTTGTTGTAATTGTTCTTTTACATTAGTTATTGTTAATCTCTTACTGTGTCCAATTTATAAATTAAATTTTATCATACGTATGTATAGGAGAAAACATGGTAAATGTAAGATTTGGTGTTATCCTTGGTTTCAGGCATCCATTGGGAGTCTTGAGATGTATCTCCCGCAGGTAAGGGAAGACTGCTGTATTGTGATATTTTTCTCTCTGTATTGTGGCCTATCAGAGCCTGTTTCTCAATGTCTTTGTTTCAGACCTTTGAATTTTTTGTATTTAATCATTGTCTTTGTAGCACTTAGCATATTACTTGGTGTTAAGCAAGTACAAAATAAAGGTTTCTTGGATTAACGAATATAGTAGGCCCCCTTCATCCTCAGGAGACATGTTTCAAGATCCTCAGTGGATGCCTGAAACCATAGATAGTATGTAACTCTGTATATACCTGTACTATGTTTTCTCTTGTACATACCAATCTATGATAAAGTTTAGTTTATAAATTAGGCAAAGTAAAAGATTAACAATAATAACTAAAATAAAATAGAACAATTATGGCAATATACTGTAATAAAAGTTATATGAATGTTCCCTCTCTCAGTCTCTCAAAATATCTTAATATTTTCAGACTGTGACTGATTGAGGGTAACTGAGCCACAGAAAGCAAAACTGCAGATTAAAGGAGGCTATTGTGAGGGAATGAATGTAAGAAACACCAAGAAGAAGCAGGATATGAGTAAATTGCTGCTATGAAAGATAAAAATAAATAGTTGTAATGATAGCAGTTACCATTTAGGGTAAAATGTAGAAGAAAAAGCCATGATATTTGATCTACAGTTAGAATGAAATTTTATTTATTGCTCTGAATAGAAGGTATAGCTCTCTTTTTACTTGTATGCCTGATACAACAGAGAAAAGTAGTTGTCATTACTTCTTAGACTTCTCCAGTTGTCACTACTTCTTAGACTCCCCAAATCATCAATCAAAATCCCAGTTGACTAGATTGTGTCGACTATCACTTCACTTCCAGTATATCTTGTAAAAATATGTTTTCTATTTCATTCAGGAGAAGATTGCAATTCAATCTGAAAAGAACCATGTTCTTAGGATTAAAGTCCTCACCTACATCTGTACATATGTATAATCTTAGGAAACAAAATGAGCCATGGAAAATTATGTAATTCCTTCCTATGGAATGAAATGAGGTAGTAAAGTGGCTGCGGCCAGATTGCGCAGGGCTCTGTACATCATGGTACAAATGAGTTTTACAACTCATTTTCTGTTTTTGCAAATGCAGATAACATGGACAGGTTTCATCCTGTGACAAGAAACTTCTAATATATTTGAAGAATTACAGTGCCTTTGGCTAGCAACTAACCTCTTTATGGCCTTTCACACTGTTTTGACTTTTTGTCTACTAGGTTGTTTGCTTTGTGTTAGATTTTTTCATTATAGTTGCAGCATTCACTTCTGTACATTTTCTCCATTTGAGTGTCCCAGATCCTGCAAAATGTCACTTCTCTACTCAAAACCTTCCATTGGCTTCCATTTCATATAAAGGAAGAGTAATTACTTGTGAAGTCCCACAGGGTATGGCCTCTTGATGCCTTTCTGGCCTCATTGCTCACTGTTCACACACCACCCTGAGTGCTCCTCCCCAGCTGTCCGTATGCCTCACTTTTCACCTCCTTCTGCTTTTTCCTCAGAAGTCATCTTCCTGGCAAGCCTACCCTTACCTCCATATTTAAAATCACAACACCATGGTATTTCCTATTAATCCTATTTTAATGTTCTCAGTAATATTTATCACCTAGTATACTATATCATGTAATGATTCGCTATTCTTATATTTCTTACCCACAGAGTAGAATCCCCATAAAAGTAGAGATTGCTGTGTATTTGTTTACATTCCTAGGAACCCAAAACCTATAACAGTGCCAGGCACAGTACGCTTTCAAATATTTGATAAGTGAATGAAGAAACAATAAATTCAAGATCTCATTTCCTTTAAAGAAAACACGCCTCATTGAAAATGCTTATATTAAAATATGCCTTGGGAAGAGCTGTGAGAAAGATGCAAATGTTAGATAATGAACTGGGGGAGGGCCACACCTGCACTTAACCCTTCCTCTGTTACCTGAGTGCCACTACTTAGCAAAATCAGTTTTTATCTCAGAGACATTAGCAGAAAACAAGCCAAACTCTCCCCCATGATGTACAGAGCCCTGCGCAATCTGGCCGCAGCCACTTTACTACCTCATTTCATTCCATAGGAAGGAATTACATAATTTTCCATGGCTCATTTTGTTTCCTAAGATTATACATATGTACAGATGTAGGTGAGGACTTTAATCCTAAGAACATGGTTCTTTTCAGATTGAATTGCAATCTTCTCCTGAATGAAATAGAAAACATATTTTTACAAGATATACTGGAAGTGAAGTGATAGTCGACACAATCTAGTCAACTGGGATTTTGATTGATGATTTGGGGAGTCTAAGCAGTAGTGACAACTGGAGAGAAATATATTTAGTATAATTTAATAATAACCTGATTTGCATGTTTTTGTCTGTTGGAATAATTACATAGATTTATCTCTTATATCTTTACATTGTTTTATTTTTCCAGATTACGGTGCAATCTGTCAAATGTTTATGTGTTGAAAGGGCCACTTACTGCTAGAGTATGAGAAATTCAGAGTATACATGTTTTGATTTATTTGTTGATTCCATGTTAATGGATAGCTTTCCTTGGAAAGTTGGGGAGGACATATATTTTATTTATAATGTATAATAATATACATAATCATGACTATATAACTTAAAATATTTTTATAAATGTGTATATTTACAATGCGTTTTAAAATATGCTATTAAGTGGATTAGTAGGGTTATTTTTTTTATATTGTGGCATATGTATAATGGATTGAAGATGATATTAGATGGAATGAGAAAAGTTTTTCTGAGAGTAAAACTATAGTTTCATAAGTAGATAGATTTTATGATCACAGCTTTTTCTTTTCCAGTTTTTCACTGTTCATTTTTGATACCTTGGCAAGCTAATCTTTAGTGTCAGGCAAAATTTCACTTGGCTATTTATTGTAAATTGCCTTAATAAATGAGTGAAAAAACTTTTGATACCTGCCTAGTCTTAGTTGGATGAAATAACTGATTTTCTTCTAATTCATTTTTGCTCCATAAAATGATATGTTAATAAATGAGGAAAATCAATCATCATCTAGAAAGTACAGTTATTCTTGCTCAGAATTAAATAAAGCAGACTGGAGGAAATTCAAAGCATTTTTTTGACTGTTGACAGACTATCGCTATATATGTTATTTTAATGAATCAGTCTCATAAAAGTTGTAAAACATGTATGGTATCCATTTCGGAGGGTATATACATTTTTTATAACTAGTAGGAGAATTTCTAAGCCCTTTTGACATTCCCAAATGTGCTGTTGTTATCAGTTGATTAATTTTCAGACAGATAACAAAAATGTCAGTAAAATTCCCAGTAGTAACAATGGTGTGCTGATGGTATTGAATTGTTCTTTTCTTTCAATAAACTTCATATATGGAAATGTAGCTCAATATGAGGCAGAAGGTGAGACTCAACAACGGAGACAGGGCTGGGACACCGGATCAAATTGAGGACTAGCTAAAGCAAGGAAGGGGCAGAGGCAGCTTTCCATAAGACATGCCCACTAGTGCACCATATTAGTTTATCATTGGCATGGTGAGTTACTATAAGTTACTCCCAAGTTACTGCCACTTTCCGTGGGAATGATCCAACAACCCAGGAGTTATTACCCTTTTCCTAGAAATTTCTGCATAGTCTGCCCCTTAATTTGCATGTAATTAAAAGCAGGTATAAATGTGATTGCAGAACTGCCTTTTAGCTGCTGTTCTAGGAGCACTGCCTATGGGGTAGCTCTGTTCTGCAAGGAGCAGTACTTCTGCTTCTGCTGTACACTGCCACTTCAATAGAGGCTCCTACCGTTGTCATGCCTTTGATTTCTTTCCTGGACAAAGTCAAGAACTGTCCCAAGCTAAGCTCCAGTTTGGGGGCTTGCCTGGCCTGCATCATATACATTATTTAATTTATGGGTGATATTTGTTTTCTAAAGATTTTTAAATCTATGGAATAAACCCTATAGAATTTCTTTAGCTAGCAAATTCCTTTATTGGGAGCATGATTAAAGCTGTTATTGTAACTGTTGAACAATTTGTATATTATACAAAGCAAGATATTTGCATTAAATGTTAACAAGCTATAGCAGAATTTTTGCATCTTGCTTTTGGGAAAGCTTAGTCTTTGTAAAAATAAAAGTTTTTACACATGAATGCATTCTTATTATAAGAGATTAAAAAACAAGACAGAGCAAAATATGAATGTTTACCCTCATGCCCCCCTTACACCCATGTCCCTCAGAGGTAAAAACTTAGCAGTTTAGTATGCATTATTCTAGTACAAAATTTTGACCATTTTCAGACATGTACATCTTGATGTTAATACATTGAAAGATGGAATCATAGTGTATATTCTTTTAACTTGGGTTGGAGGAGGTCAACATACTTTGGAAATAAAGAGATTTGCTTTTATAACTGAAGGTCACCCTTTATTATTTGGACAAATCTACCCAACTAGCTACCACTGCTGGCACCTCATAGGAATGGGAAACATGACTATGAGGATATAAAATAATTGTATTAAGTCAGCTCATTCATCAACAAGCCAGAAATGTAGCTTAAATAGCAACACTTTTTCTTTTATGGTTGTTTTCCAAGTTTGCCCACAGTTCCTGTGTATGTGTGTCATCATTACTACAGCATGACCCCATATTGCATTTCTCATATTAGCCATAAATACTTATTAGAAAACTTTAGATATTTATTTCATGTATTCAGAGCTCTTTTTTTTTTTTTTTTTTTGTCGTATTCTTTCTTTCATTTGATCTTTTTTGCCCTTTTTACTTTCTTCTATCATTGAGCTTAACATTTTGGAGTATGTTTGATGCTGATAAGATTAGTACAGGGTTTCCCAGTCTTGGCAATCTTGACATTTTGGGAAAGATAACTCTTTGTTGTCAAGGGAGTGGCCCTGTGCATTATAGCATGTTAAGCAACATCCCTGGCTTCTACCCACTAGACACCAGCACAGTGCCCCTAGTTGTGATAATGAAAAATGTCTCCAGATGTTGTCAAATGTCCCTGGGAGGCAAAAGCACTCCTAGTTGGTGCCAAATGTCCCCTGGGAGGAAGACCATCCCCAGCTGATGCCAAATGTCCCCTAGGGAGTAACACCATGGTGGTAGAGAACCATAGTTTATTAGCATCTCTAAACTCATATAATATTTTTTGAACATATTTTTTAAGGAAAGGTAGCTATCCCTGGACCAATTCATAACATGTTTTGAAGTATAATTAAAAGTATCATAAATACAACAGTATTGAAACTTCACTCCTTATATGTATAATTGACTTTAATGTCCTTGGCAGTAGATATGTATTTGCTGCATCGTTACATGGAAAGAATATTCACTGATGAAAAAGTCCTCTCCAACTTGAAAGAAATGTTTTCACCTGTCTCTGTGAGTATCAGTAACCTGGTACCAGACCTTCTTTCCTATATCTTAACAAAAGTTTATACTGCACTTTGACTCTTGGTATTTTACAAAAATGTATGCATTTGGGCCTCGACAAAGCAATGCAACATGTAAACATATTTTCTGAGAAGCATGTTTTGTTAAAAAAACAAACAGGCTTTCAAAGTAGATGCTACATCATAAAGTCTAAATATGTATGGATTTTCTACACATAATCCCTCAACATTCATCTTCTAATATGTGAATATGGGCAATCTTCAATTTAAATGGAAATAACATAAACTAAAATGTTAATATTTTACCTAAAATTTGCAGAACTCAGTAATATTTTAATAACACAAACCTTATCTATTGTACTATCTAGGATATGTTTTCAGACATGTTAATCTTTGAAATTAAAAATTTTTGTACTTCCCCCTCCAGAAGAAAAACCACCTACAGAAAGAAAAGAAACCAACTGTCCTTCAGAGTGAAATTTAGGGTACTTCAAAAAAACAGTTTCCTGTATTTCTAGGCTTAATGGTCTTTTTTCCGCCCTTAGTATATATTCATGTTTAATGAATTTCCTGTTGACTTTAAAAGGAGTTTCTACTATAGGCTATTTTAAAAGAATTGCCTATTTCAAGCTTTTCCTGGATGTGGTTAAATCACTTCCTGTACAGAAACAATACTCAACCTTTTTTGAAATTAAAATTTGAATGTGAAATTCAAGCATTGTATTGATTTTAATGGATCAATTTATTTTTCTGTCTTCAACACACCAACCTTTAAATCTGTAATTTCTGATTCTGATTCTGCTTTTATAATTTCTGTTTTTAACTATATAAACCAATGTCAAAAGATTTGAAAATGGCAAATCCAATAGACAGATGAAATGTTTTCTTTGTAAATTAATATAAACCAAATTCTAGATATTGTTATATTTGATACTAACACTGAGTCTAATACAATAGACCTGATTTTTCCATAAACTGGGATCAAGTAAAAACTACTAAAAGATAACATTCTGATGACAATATCTGCGACAACAAGTTTAGTGTGCTAAGATGCTAAAAATGTTTTTCACATATAAGATTTTATTGTATTATTGGCACTGACTATCACTTGTATAGATATATTTTTATTGAAATAAACTTTTAGAAAACTTAAATATATTTAAAAGGGAAATATAGTGTTCTATATATTTTTTTTCAGTACACATTAAATAGTAAAGTAAAAAGGATCACAGAGTTGAAAGATTACTCAGGTAGCCAGGCGTGGTGGCTCACATCTATAATCCCAGCACTTTGGGAGGCAGAGGCAGGCAGATCACCTAGGGTCAGGAGTTCAAGATCAGCCTGACCAACATTGTGAAACGCCACCTCTACTAAAAATACAAAATTAACAAATGAACTGGGTGTGGTGGCACATGCCCGTAATCCCAGCTACTCGGGGGGCTGAGGCATGAGAATCACTTGAACCCAGGAGGCAGAGGTTGCAGTGAACCAAGATTGAGCAAGATCGTGCCATTGCATTCCAGTCTGGACAACAAGAGCAAAACTCTGTCTCAAATAAATAAATAAATAAATAAATAAATTAGTTAATTAAAAAAAGTTACCCAGGAATCACTTAAAATTATCTAAAGTATCACCACTGAGTTGATGGGAAACAATCTGTGCATTACAAAACTTGCCCTTTAATTTGCAGGGGTTCCAGTTTTTAAGTAGGAACCATCAAGAACATGATCAAAAATTCTTCTGCTTCATTATTTTTAAATTGTATACACAACGTTCTCTATATAGTGTATTAATCATTATAGAGTATAATTCAGTATGCTGCATTTATATTTTAGAGCTGCTTTTTTAGGGGTAGAGGAAGAGGTTGGCATTGACTGCTAGGTGAGGTTGTAAATGAAGTAACAATATGACCTCCTTAGTTTGCCCTATTCTTTGTAATACCTTAGAGAAAAGGAGAAAGTTGAAGCTAATTTCAGCTTAATTCTAAATCTCCTCCGAATAGCATTAAAAATAGTTTATAACATGTGGCTGGATAGAATAATATTCATGGTGGTTTGTTATCATCCAAATTTGTAGCTATTCTTTTACCAGGTATTTCTGTCGCTATTTCTCCGTTTCTCACAACACTGCAATTCTTCTCTACCTTTGTTATTTCCGTGGTTTTATAAAGGTTTATTTTGGAAATGTGTATTGACTAAAGTTTCTTATGCCACTCTCACTTAGCTCTTTGTGGTAAAGGTCACATTTATTTGAAGTTGTAGACTTTATGGCTGAGAAGTACATCAGAGTCAGCCAGTGTCCATTCCCGCTACTTCCCTGACCCTGACTTTGGCCTTCAATACCTCTTACCTGTGACTTGAAATTCTTTCCTCCCAGTCTTAGGTATTTTCTCACTCTTGTTCATGGCAGCTCTGATCATGTTTTATTCTGGTCAAAAGCCTTCAAAATTCTGCCTTTTGTCAAGACCTCTTTATCTTTACCCTCTATTTGCTCTACCATCTGCGCTGTCCTTATGCTCTCATTACTTCCCCTACTTGATACAAGCTGGACAATCATTGTATCCTTAGGAGATTTTACCTTTGCGTTTGCTGTCCTTTCTTCTCTTCGTTGAGGTTTCCTAAAAAACAATATAAATTCATTTGTCTGTAAATATCGACATTCTTCCAGATCCAGCTCACATTTTGCCTCTCACCTCAAGCTGCTTGGGTTCTCTTTTAATCCTTTGCAGACAGAGTGAATATCTCCTCTTTTCCCTGAATTGCCATTGTACTTCCTGCGATTTTATTTCATTTTATTATATTTTACTGTGTTATAGTTAGATTGCAATCTCAGCACAGAAGAAAGGCATGGGTTTTAGAGTCAGGTATATCTAGTTTTTGATCTGTTCCCTTTGTAACTGCCCTGAACATAGGCTGTGCTGTGGTACATGTTCTTTTATATTCTAGGGACTCTACGCCTTGCATGCAGAGTTGTAGTTGGCAATAAATGTTTAAAAGATGAATAACCACTTATTCATGAAGGACTGTTATTTTAATATTTATTTAAACAATATCCTGAAGAATCCTCAATGTTTTTGCCACCCACAGAGAAATCACTTCCTTCTCCAAAAAGTATGCAGTTTATGTGTGTGGAAATTGAATGAAAATGTGCCATTGAGGAGATCTCGGAAGATGTGTGTGTGTGTGTGTCTGTGTGTATGTATGCGTGTTCAAAGTTAGGGAAAGGGAAGTTTGCTTTTACTATCGCTGTTTTCCTATTTTTTTTTCAGTTTTGTTTGTACTCATTAAATGTAGTTATTTAGAACTGTTATAGCTGTGGTCACTTATGAATCCTAATGCTAATTTCATATTTTTAAGTGAGGGGGAGATTGCTGGCATATCCTCTCAATTTTGCTCCCCTCTATGATTTACCTTCTGGGCAGCAAGATACTAGACAAGAAAAACATCACAAGTTTGCAAATAGGCTATGGGAAAAGTTTTATTAATTTAAATAATTGTGTCATATAGTTAGGCTCCTTAACATAGTAATTTGCTTTTATGCCTTTCCTATATTTTCAATACCATGTGCTTAGCATAGCAAAATTTACTGCTAGATATATTTGTCTTAAACTTGTTCAAAGGTCCTAATGAGAGAAATAATAAAATAAGGATTTAAATATAAGACATCCTAATGTCTAAAGAAGGCCCTCAGTCAGAACCCTCATGCTGCTCATGCACAGAGATGTCTGTGATTACTCTGACCACTTTTCTTGTGTTTACTTAGGACTAATGAGTAAATGACTGAATGTCAGCACTATTAATTAAATTTGTTGTAGAGT
This sequence comes from Trachypithecus francoisi, assembly GCF_009764315.1. NCBI lineage: Eukaryota > Metazoa > Chordata > Mammalia > Primates > Cercopithecidae > Trachypithecus > Trachypithecus francoisi. The sequence continues at coordinate 53,443,482 of NW_022681458.1, read as the reverse complement.
CTCTGATGCACCTGAATCATTTTCCAAGGGACATGCTGAAACTAAGCCTCTAAAAATAATTGCTTAGTGAACATATAAAATGCCCATAAACTTTTCAATGCTCTATCTTCAAGAATAATAATATTCAGAAGAGTCTTTTTTTGAATTACAAATGAAGATTTTTCCCTCCCTTATTAGTTGCCTGTATATTTTAAGTTGAACTTTTAAGAAATTGAATATAGTGACTTAAGAACCTTTAAGCTTTTACTTCAGCCTAATTGTTTAAACAATTTAAATATAATTAAATTGATATTTAAATTGATATTTAACAAATATTAAACAAGTTAAATCAAATATTAAATAAATTAAATATCAATTTTATTATAATACCCTCCCTTATTAGATGCATGTATTATTTCAACAGTTGAAATATAGATTTTATTTAGAAGTGTAGTCTCATTAGGTTTCAAGTTTGAGGAAAGACATGAGTTTTCAGATTGACATTACACTGTGAGTAAAATAAAGATAAATATAAATATAGACACATCATGATAAAACTACAGAACATAAGGAATTAGGAGATGATCTCAAAGGACAGAAAGACATTATCTACAAAGGAAGAAGTATCAAAACACAGAAGTCAGAAGACATTGGTATAATGTATTCAAGCACTATTAGAAAACAACTGCCAACCTGGAATTGTATACATGAGTAGACTCATTATAGAATGAGTGCAAAATAAAGATATTTTCGACACACACACACACACACACACACGAAATACAGACTTATTTCTAATTTACCGAAATCAATCACAAGTATATTGGTGCTAAATGAAGCTATTGCATACTGAAACTTTTATTGATATATAGTTTCCAAAACTCAGTGAAGATATTTGAATATTTGTAAAGGAGATTACACCAAATCATGTTGATAGTCTAATTTGGGAGAATCTGGGCCATCCAAGTTTGCCAGAAATGTATGAGGTCATAACAGTACTTGATGAACTCCTTAGAGAATGCAATGCAATTTTTGATTATATTTCAGAGTAGTGGCTTTGAATATACCAGAGTTATTAAAAGGAGGACAAATAAAATTTTGCTGTTGTTGCTTCATGCCTTGTTCAGTCGCGTGTTAAGTCTAGCCAACAAGAATTATTTAAAGTTTGATTTGTTGTTTCTGTCAGAAAAAAGATAACGATATTTGTGATTTAAGCAAAAAAAAATTTTTTTTTCTGATTTAGGTGATGATAATAACACAAAACATTCTGGTGAATTTACTTTTTCATTTTTAGTAATTATTATCCTAGCTATAATTTTTTATGTTTAATTTATAGGACCACTATGGAAATTTGTAGACTGGTAGAGCCAGTATATTCTAAAGCTTCTCTTGGCTTTTTATCCTATCTTCCTTTGAAGTATTTTGACTAATAGGGCAGGGAATAAAGGGAGAATGGCAGTAACTCTCAAGGAAAGTACTGACTAGGATAGAATCACTAGTCAACCTTGTCACTTGGCACATCGACACCAGTTTTATGTAAAGGGAATTTTAGTCTGAAAATTATGTAATGAGCATAAATGTTGATCAGCACTTACTCTTCATAGATCCTTGATTTCTGAGTGTCTGGACCAATGCTTTTGTTGCCACTCATTTAGTTATTATTCTTGTATGCATTGTTCCAAGTAATAGAACAATGTAGCAGTCATATATGTTCCATATCCTCAAAATATAGTTCCAGAAGAATTGTGTTTATTACTTTCTTTGCAGTATTCTACTATACCATAGTGGGTTTTTAATACTTGCTGACTGCTTTAAATGATGATTAACCCTACTCAGCTACTCTGCTTCATTTTTGTTAGCTTATTCTTTAAATCTGTTGGATCAGAACCTAGCTCACCTGGTGGGATACTTGAGGTTTTCTATATTTTACATTATGCATATTAAGTCTAAATCTAATATTTCATTATACATACTATCTGTGTAAGCTTTAAGAGTTTAATGATATATTAATAACATATTTTATTATTTTATACGTTTACTATTGAATATTTGATACTTTACTATCTTTAATTTTTAGCAAAATCCTGTAAAAATAAGTGAAATGTTTTACAGATTTACAGATTTAAAAATGAGGCTAAGAGGATGAAAATGGTTTGACTTTTAGATAATAATACCTTCCTTATTGGGTTAATGTAAGGATTAAGATACGTATCTGAAGCAGCTCACACAAAGCCTGGCACCAAGTAGCTTGCAACAAATGAAAATTGTTGTTGCTGTTGGGACTCTTATCAATGCCAATGTCTGAGCTAGTGGTATAGCTGTGGTTCTGTCTGGTCTGAATCTAAAGTCTATGTTGATTATATTTGATACCTTTTGAATTTAAATTCAGTGAACACTTGATATAGTTTTATTTATTCTTATGTAGCAGTATTCTCAATTATTTCAAGGAAGCCATGTTAATGACCTTCTGGAATATGTTTCCATTATTGGGTTTAGCTTCCAAAGCAGTCCAGTAATGATTAGGGCTGACACCATGTTTCATACTGATGACATTCTTCCTAGAAGCTCTGCAACAGATGGTGGCCTTTGTGTAGACTCAGCACAGTTCTCCTGGACTGTGCTCCTGACTCAGCAGAATTCAGCAGACAAACAGTCTGTACAAGGCATCGGTCTGTGGTGGAGAGACTTATCTGGAAAGCTAGCAGGGAAAAAGATGCTAACTAAAATGGGTCGAGGGCTCTAGCTGAACTCTATTCTCTGTGTGGCATTTTGTGTTAGATTTAAAAACCACAGGGGCAGAAAACTCTTTCACTGTAGGGCCAGTTAGCAAATAGCCTGGTGTCAGATTCTAGATGAAGCACAAGTTTACATTTTGCATTGAGAACATTTTTATCTGAGGCCTCTGTGTTTTACAAATGCCCATGTTAATTTAAGGCAAGATGCCTACTGTACAGAACATGCAATTGATGAATGCCCTAGGGAATAAGATAAGGAGATGAGATTCCTGTGCCAACAAAGGGCTCTTCGTTTCACAAATTTTCATCATTTTGGACACGATTATTTGAATCTGGCAATAGATGGATAAGGCTCTGCTCTGCTTGTGCCTGTAAATTGGGAATTATTTTTTTGTGACATATGGGAACATTTCTTTGGGGGAAAAGAGAAGTATGTTTACTTTTCTGATGCTCCTTACAAGTTTCCATGAGACTGGTCAGATGACAAAACTGTCAGTGACAGGATTGAGACTGTAGAGGCTATTTACTATGAAGTTGATGGACCACAGGCTTCAGGGCTCCTTATTTTCTCAGGCTGTGTCCAAGACCCTATACCTTATTCACATGATCATCTGTAACATTTGCAATTAAGATGATTTAAACATAGTCAGGTTAAAATGTGCACTTCTACTCCTATTTGTCATTTCTTTTAGTGCAAAATGGTGTTAGAGTGGGCATGGACAATTTTGAATTCTGGCTAATGGGATGCTGAGTTAAAGATACATTTATTTTGCACTTAGTGGAATATTTTGGTGTGAGCCATATGAAACTGTTATTTTTTGAGGTTGAAAATGATGGAGCATTGACAAATTCATGTGGCCAACCTAATATTTATGTGGCTCAAAATTAGTTCAGTGTATAATGAAGTTATTTCTGCTGTTCCGGTAAAGAAATGTCTCCCAGGAATCTTCCTACTTCTCCCACTGCTTCCAAATGATCCTACATGCCCAGAGTGATGAGTAAAAGTACATACCAAGAGGTCATTTTGTAATATGTATGTGTCTGAGAGCATCTGGCACCAAAAGCATTTGGAGAGATAGGAAACACCACCATCACCACCACTTTGATCCAGAATTGGAGAGCAATCACAACAACATATCTGATTACCTTTCACAGGAAAGGGAGTGTAATAGGATGAAAATACATGTAAGACGCCTATGAGGTTATATTTCTAGGGTTTAGAGCACATTTCAGAAACCTTATAGCAACTTAATCTTTCTATTTCCCATTTCTCTCTATCTTCTCTCAACCTCGTTTATTCCTATCTCCCCTTTCAGGAAAATGAAGACAGACAGGGATCATCAATAAATGAGATTCGTCTCTTATGAAACTAGGAATGGGTGGGGAAGACCTTTTCTAGGGATATCCTCTAGTGTTTTTCTACTTCTGTTTCTCTTAATGCCATAATATCCTAGTTGCTATTTTGCCTCGCCAACTGAGGTGGCCTAGGAGGTGCTACTAGAATCAGCAAAAACATATTGCTTGCTAATTCATTCTCCTCCAACATAAATTCCTCAGTTTTCACAAGTAAAACAGATGTTTGCTCTTCTGCCCTCTGGTTTTATCTTTTCCTTTAATTGCGTCAGCTTTGGGGAGTCTGAGAAGCTGTAACAGAAGAAGTAATGTTTTTCTGATTACTGCATACAATGAGTTCCTAAATGTCACAAATAATTTACAAAATCAAGGAATCACAGGTTCTCTTAATGTCTGTTTCTTTCTTTCTTTCTTTTCTTTTTTTTTTTTTTGGAGACGGAGTCTCGCTCTGTCACCCAGGCTGGAGTGCAATGGCATGATCTTTGCTCACTGCAAGCTCCGCCGCCTCCTGGGTTCACGCCATTCTGCTGCCTTAGCCTCCCGAGTAGCTGGGACTACAGGCTCCTGCCACCATGCGGGTATTTTTAGTAGAGACGGGGTTTCACCGTGTTAGCTAGGATGGTCTCGATCTCCCGACCACATGATCAGCCCACCTCGGCCTCCCAAAGTGCTGGGATTACAGGCGTGAGCCACTGCGCCCGGCCAATGTCCCCTAAAGAGCGTTTCTTTAATAAACTATTGCTAGGGGGTGAAGTGTCCTATGATAGGCCTTACTTGATTTATTCATGATGAATATGGCCATACAGGATGAATATTTAAACATTTAATACTATCTTGCCTTTTGGAATATAACATATAAACATAACTTCTTTTCCACTTTTTAAAAATCAGAAGCATCTATGATACGGATCAAACATCGTGAATCAACTCATAAATCACTTGCAATACAAAAGGATCTCGGGACCCTCACTGCATTTTTTCTCTGTATTTATTCTCACTGTATTTTATTCTCTCAGCTTCTTTTTCACAGGTAGTCTCAGGCTGTCTGCTTCCCTCCTTCAATCATCAGTATTTTTCTCAAGGCAGCCCTCTCTGTTGGACTCTTTTTTTTTAGTTTCTATTAGCTTATCTTCCTCTTCTTCCTTCAGGCTGGAGGAGGCAATAGCACTATTATTACTATGCCAATGGTTCTGTATTTTACCTTCTGGTTTTATTACATCCCTCTTGTACCCTTGTAAACAGTTCTTTATTCAACTGTACTGTTTGTCTGAATTTAATGCAGCACCCATTTCCTGGGATCCTGACTGATTCAGATGCTAGTCTAGGAAAGGTAGTCTAGAAATAGGTTTGACATTATCAGTGACATGTGAAGGAGGTGAAGAAAAAAGCCATGGAGATGTGGTGGGGAAAGAACCATCTGTGTAAAAAAACAGTGGCTTTATTCTTGGAATGTTGGATTGATACTGAGGTGGACTGTGTGGCTGAAATGAAGTAAGTGGAAAAGAAGTAGGAAATTAAGTCAGAGAGGTAGTAGAATGAGATGGGAAGATCACAGAGTGCCTTTATAGAGCATGTACTCAGAATGAGATTAGAAATTAGTGGAGGTGATGATAAGCTTATAATGTGTCACTTTTGCTACTATTTGAAGAATAATCTCTATGGGGACAAAGATGGAAGCAGGGAGGCCAGTTAGGAGTCTGTTGAGAAAGGCGATGGTGATTGTAGCAGCAAAGATAGTGAGAAGCATTGGGGTTCATGATGTATTTTGGCAAGACGGGGACAGGATTTGCTGATAGATGCAGGATATTAAGAGAGGAATCTAGAATTATGCCAAGTTTAGCAACTGGGTGGATGGATCTGTCTTTTCTGATAGGAGAGTAGTCGTTGGAGGAAGAGTTTTGGGAGAAAGATCAGAAATTTAATTTTATACCTGTTAAGTTTGAGATGTGCCAAAGTAGATGTATTTAGGCAGTTCATGGGAAATGTGTAAGCTGGAAATACAAATTGAGGAGTCATCAACATATAGGTATTTAAAGTTATGAAACTTACTGAAATTACCTAGGCTGTTGATTCTCAAATTATTTAGTTGGATATTTGTAAATATAATTTTCACTGTAAATATATGGTGGTTGGGTCATTCCAGTCGGCATTTAAAAACATTCTTAAGGTTAGATATGTATTTTATAAAAATAAACTTATCTATTTTATAATTAGCAAGCATACTACCTAAGTACCTATAAATAGGTATAACCATAAAATACTGACATGTCTACGTCAGCTCAGGTAGACATATAAAGTATGTATAACACAAGAACTATGTTTGAAAATATTATTTGTCTTTTTGGTGGGCACTTTTAAATGTCAGAAAGTGAGAGTAATCACTGATTTTCCTGCCAAACAGAATTAAATTACAACTCTGAGAGGAGAACATAAGGAGTGTTATTGCAGCTATCCTTGAAATGTCAGTCTGCTGTTAAAATGTGATTATTTTAAGCCCTTTGTTTACACTATGGCATCTTTATATGTAAAAAAACTTAAACACTTGGGCATTCTGTGATTTATGTCTAACTTTTAGTATTTTGAATAAAAGGCAATTTGCAATAGTAAAGAAATCTTTATTACCAAAAACAGTAGACTAGGAGTCAGAAGTGTGGATTTCTAGAATATTTTGTCACCAACAAGCCATGTGAATTTATAATACTGAAATTCTCTGGGCTTCGTGTTCTTTGTTTGAAAATGAAAATGTTCAATTGGATTCCTGGTATTTCCACAGTTCCATAGATGTCTCTCTCAGCCTCCAGGATGGCCACAATGGGTCCAGGTATGCCAAAGATGCCTGGGTCCTTCACTGTGTTTCAACCAGAGCCTTTAGCTTTTACTTGTTCTTTGTTAGTGCTACCAAGAAGATGTTTTGAACCACAAGATCACCAGTTAAATGGTCTTAATCTTGTGTAGGAAAAAAAGTTTCAATTAATTATGTACCAAGTTTTTGTTAGATTTGAGAGCTGCTTTATGACTAAAGCACTCCCTACAAAACATATCCCGCTAGTTTCACAACTGTCTTCCCAGGTAACTATTCTTTTTGTTTTCTTTTTCTTTTTTCTCTGAAGTATAATTTAGCCTTAACATTCTTTAATTATAGAGTCTTAGGATCTTACAGTTGAGACAAGCCTTAGAAATAATCTCTTTCAACCTCTTTCCTGATACAGAATGAACACCATATCCCTGACACTAGTTATTCAAAATCTATTTGCAGAGTGCCAGGGGCTCATCAACTGAGATGGTAACCCATTCCATTTTGTAATAGCTTTTATGTTTTCTTTTGTGCAGCCAAAATAAATATCTTTCAAACCCCTACTTTTTGGCCATTTTACTGTTGTGATTTGAAAACACTATCTGTGGTTAGTTGCTCTAAGTTTACTATACATAAGAATCACTTAGAGCATTATGTTGAATATTCCAGAACTCCATATCCAAAGATTATTTCAATAGATCAGTGATGGAGTTCAGCAAATTTACATTTTTAGCAAACATTTGATTTGATTATAAATTTAGATTGTTATTATAACTCAACACATAATTTTGATTGGAAAATTCTGTTATAGAATGGTTTGTATAATATGATTCCATTTTGGTATGTAATGACATTTATGTATTTAAAAAATCCATTTAGGAGGATATCCCCAAAATGTTATCAATGCTTGATTATTTCTGATTGTTGGGAAAATGGACAAATTATACTTTTACTTATTTTTACATTCCTAATGTAACAATAATGATCTTTACGATTATTACAATGCTAACTTTTATCATTAAAATATTTAATGGGCAACTTATATTTTTACTTATCTTCATATCTTGTTTCTATAATGAATATGTATTTGTTATCAAAATGAAAATTTAATGAGTAATTTATCTCCCCACTACTTATCATAAAGATGATTTTGTAGAAGGTAGAGATTTGCAAAGATGACAGAAATGTAGCTCATATGGCAACATTCCTATCAATACTGAGTGTTTGCAGGGTACATTAGAGTAAGGGTCCTTGGGTACAAAATTCTGACTCTTCCAATATTCTCTAAGGGAGGATGATGATAGCGTTAATCGTCATCTCATTATTCAGTACAAGGCCATTCCATCGGTCATTTCTTTATTCTTCTCTTTTTTTTTTGTTTTGAGACAGTTTTGCTGGAGCGCAGTGGCACAATCTCGGCTCACTGCAACCTCCACCTCCCAGGTTCAAGCCATTATCCTGCCTCAACCTCTTGAGTAGCTGGGGCTATAGGCACGTGCCACCACACCTGGCTACTTTTTGTATTTTTAGTAGAGACAAGGTTTCACCATGTTGGCCAGGCTGGTCTTGAACTCCTGACCTTAAGTGATGCCCGCCTCGGCTTCCCAAAGTGCTGGGGTTACAGGCGTGAGCCGTCGTGCCAAATCTCATTTATTCTTTTAACAAACATTTATGTTCCAGGATCTGTGCCAATCGTGAGAGCCAGAAAGTAAAACCTGTGTACCTAATTCTTACTGTAGCAGAGGAAGCAAAGGTGGCATAAATAACAGATGTGCTGTCTATGCCTGGGAACTCTGGGGTGGTTTCACTGAAGAGTGGCTGAATGAGGGGAATCTTGAAAGTGAGGATCAGTCTTATCCAAGTAGATGGGGGACTTTTTCTTTGAGAGTCCCTATGCAAAGCTACAGAAATGTGACCTAGTGTGTTATAAATTCAGAACTGTGAGTAATTTGATATGGTTAGAGCACCGCATGGCCATAGAGAATTTCATGAGGTAACCTTGGGCGGATAAGCAGGAGCCCAATTTTGCAGTAACTTACATACCATTTTAAAACGCTTGGATAGGTAACTTGGTCAGCTTTTGTATTGTGGCAGCAGTATGGCAAGCATAGACTGGGTGCGGTGGCTCATGCCTATAATCCCAACACTTTGGGAGGATGTGGCTGGAGGACTGCCTGAGCCCAGGAGTTCCAGACCAGCCTAGGTAATATAGTGAGACCTCATTTCTACAAAAAATAAAAACATTAGCGGGACATGGTGGTGTGTGCCTGCAGCCCCAGCTACTAGGGAGGGTGAGATGGGAGCATTGCTTAAACCCAGGAGACTGAAGCTTACAGTGAGCCAAGATCGTGCCACTGCACTCCAACATGGGTAACAGGGAGAGACCTTGTCTTAAAAAAAAAAAAAAAAAAAAAAAAAAAAAAATTGTGGAAAGGGATGGCTAGAGATAGAAAGACAGATTAGAAGACTATTCTAATACTAAGAAGCGTTTTGAGGCAAGCTTTATTAAGGGGTCAAAAATATTATTCCAGATATTCAAGCAGGTGACAATATTTTGGACAAATATCTCTTACTAAATAAGAGGCAATTGGTTTAGGCAAGCCAGGATTAATTCTCTTTGTGTTTTTTGTTTCTAACTCAAAGTAGATAGTAATTATGTATGACATCTCTTAATCTGTAAACTCTATCTTCTCTTTTCTAATCACCCCAAGAGACTATTAATCTTAGCTTAAGGAAAATAAAGGATAACTTTAACTTCCAGTGTCTGTTAAAAGTAGAGTTCGTGTTGTACTCCTTAGGGTTGAAGTAGGAGTTGTATGTTAAGAAAAGCCAGTTTAGAAGACATGTAATTTTACAATTACTAGTTTTCTCTTACTTGAATTTTAATGACAGTACTACCACTCTGAATTTTGTTAGGTGCTTTGCCCTCAAGCCTATGAACAGCAGTTTGAAACCATATGATTCTCTGAGATCTCTCCTTAAGACCAGCTGCAGTTCGGATGTGATCACTCATTGTTCTATAATAAGCAGCTTAGACCCAACTAGCCACCCTTTGGACTGAGACCATACAAAGCTGTTTCTGTCCCACATAGGCAGGGACTCCTTGCACTCCAGGCTCAGCTGCAGGGCCTGCTGAATTAATCAAAGGGTTCTTAGACCACATTCCCTAAAGACTAGGGAATTTCTGTAGTGACTCCACCCCAACATTGAACTCCTTGCCCTTTTTAAATGTTCTTCTGACAGCTGGGGACCTGAGAGCAGTCTAACTCCCAGAAGATAACTTTGGAAGAGTGTTCTCGAAAGTTTATTGAGAAAAAATGTAGAATTACGTGTTCTTTTGCCTGTCAGATTTATGAAAAAAGTTAATTTGCAATTAATAACATTGGTAAGCATTCTAGAATATAACAGGCACTGCGTTAGTGCCTTACTTTCACTATGTCACTTAGTTCCAGTAATACCTTATCAGATACTTATAATTATTTCTTTTTTACAAAGGAGGAAATGGAGAGCCTGCTGGGATATGGATGTCTAACAACTTAGGACAAGTGGTTCTCAACTCTGGCTACACATTGAAACCACCTGAAAAGCTTTTTTAAAATTCAGATTTCTGAGTCTATAGCAGATAAATTTGATTAAAATCTCTGGGGGTGTGGTCCACGTATGAGAGTTTTAAAACAAAGGAAGCCTTTTCAGGTTGATTATCATTTGCAGCTAGAATTGACAAATCTAGTCCTGATGTGTCTGAGACTCATACCTTATCAAATCATGGTCCTTCACTCAGCAGCATTTGTATCAGGTAGAAATCCAGAGTATTAGGACTCTCCGTGACCGACTATATCAAAATCCAAATTGTAAACAGATCTCTAGGCAACTATTTGTATTGCCTTTGTAACTTTTCTGTAATTCCAAAGCTATTATAAAATTAAAATTGTTTATTAAGGGAATAAAAGATCACATTTGGGATAGAGAGGTCAATACCTTTCCTCCAGAAACTCTGTCTAGCAAGAGAGAAACTTATTAAAAGGCAATTTGCTACAAGTTGTGATGGAAATAATGCAAAAAGTGCTGTCATGGTATAGGAGGAATGAAAGACGCTGCTTGGAGGAATTACAGAAAATTGCCAAAGGAAGGTGACTTGAAGGCATTTCAGGCACAGAGAAAGATATAAGGAACAATTTTTAAAAGAAAAGTTGCTGATATGAAAGAAATTTAAAAAGGAACACGAGCCTGTGCTTTGATGAAAATGTAATGTTTAATACATATGTATATATTTTTGATATATCATAAACTCTAACCAAAAATTGAGGATTAGTGCCCGACTAGAAAGGTAATAAAATAATTAATGGAAGAGTTTGTTTCTCTTTTCTGGGGAAAGCAGAGTAAATTAATTATTCATAACATTAACACTCTTGGCAGGAGGGGAAGAGCCTTTTTTGATTAATTATCTCTTCTTGTGACTGTTGTGACCCTTTTCTCTCTTGATTCATCAGTTCCTTGGATATGCCATGCTTAAATTCTCTACTGAGCCCTTTCAGATGTTTTCTTTGCGTTTACAAAGAACTTCTGAGCATATCTGACCCTTTATAATCCTGGTTACCTTATCCTCACCCTACAGCTAGGTTTCTGCTCAGAATCACTTCTGAAAAGCCCTTGCTAATTATTTGCAGTCTGGATTGGGTACCATTCTTTTGGATCCCTGTGGCATCCTGTATACATCACATTGCTGCTAATTTTCTTTTTGTCTGTTTCTCTCATTAACTAATAAGGACCTTGAAGGCAAGGGCTATTTTCAATGACTTCTATGTCTGTAGTACTTTGTGTAGGATTTGATGCAAAAAATGCTTAGAAATAAATGAAAGAAGTGACAGCAAAAGCCTATTTTTGCCCTTAGTTTATAGTAACAAGATAATCTTTGGAGATAGCAATTAAAGATTGAAATCCTGTTAGCATTAGGAGCGAGCAAGAAACTTAGAGTCTTCAACTTGTATGTAACACATGCCTGGCATAAAGCAGAATTTTAGTTGTGTGACAGTGGGAACACTCTCATTTTATACATGAGGGCCTTCTGATTTAGATCATGTTACAGATATGTCTCCCTTAGCATATTATTAAGAGAATATGAACTCAGATATGGATATCATTGTTCATAAATTAATAATAATTATATACCTTCCAATTATGAAGTACCTATGCATGTTGTGTTATAAAGTGCTCTCTACATATGTGATTATATTTAATTCTTTGAAAAATCCTAAGCAGTTTCTATTAGACTTGGGGGCACAGATTTGGACTTAGAAATGTATAATTATAAAACATATGCTTTTTCCCTAGTCAGTGTCCTTTCTGGTCTGCCTTGCTGCCTTTCAAGAAGCAGCTGAAACTTCTTATATTTGTCTCTTCCAGGAGATTGCATGGTTGGGAATCAAGAACTTGCCCTTTGATCACTAATTTACTGTGTGATTATATACAAATCACTGAGCCTCTCTTTCTCAGTCTACATGTTTGTAAAATGGGTCTATTGAACTATATCATGGATTTATTCTTATGCAACATATATTGGAAAAGCTGCTATGAGCCAGACACTGTTCTAGGTGCTGAAGATATAGCATCAAAAAGGACAGACAAGATCCCTAATCTCACAGAGCTTTCATTATGGCATATCAGGCTGAAGATAAACATACTAAATAAAATCATGTAGTGATTAGCATCGTTAAGCAGATAAACAGAAAAACAAGGAAGAATGTGGCTGGAGTGTCCTGGAATGTGGTGGGAGACATCCATGGATGAGGTGGTCTGGAAAGTCTTCCCTGAAGAAATAACGTTTGATATCTGAGAACAAAGCAATAGTTAGCATGAATATATTTGGGCACGTAGATTTGAAGGCCAAAGGAGGTTCTAGGGCAGAAATTCTAAGGCTATAAAAGTTTTGCATATTAAGAGGACCACTAAAAAAGACCAGTTTAGCTGGTGAGAAAAGTGGCAGGAGACAAGGTGAGAAGTTGGCAGGTCTAGATCATGGACTTAAAGTCAACGGTTTCAGGCTGTTTCTCAAACATCAGTGTGCAGATACTCTAGGGCAATCCATGATAATTTTTTCATATCTTTGATGCCTTTGTTACCTTTGACACCTTTGATACTTCCCTCCAACTCTGTGATACCTTTCATGGTTTTAGAAAATTTTCTTGTGAGTAGTTTCCCAGAATAGAAGCCAGAAACTTGCTTCTCCTATAAATATATATATAAATTTTATATAAAAATTTTATATAAAATTTATAAATATTATATAAATAAATTTATATATATTTATAGGAGAAGCAAGTTTCTGGCTTCTATTCTGGGAAACTACTCACAGGAAAATTTTAATTTATAAATAAATTTATAAATTTATAAATAAATACAATTATTTATTAATAATAATAATTATTAATTATAAAATATAATTTATAAATAAATACATAAATTTATAAATATAACTATATATAATATATAAAAAATATATATTTTTTTCTTTCCAAATTCTTGTTCTGTCATCTAGGCTGGAGTGCAATGGTAAGATCTTGGCTCACTACAACCTCTGCCTTCCGGGTTCAAGTGATTCTCCTTTCTCAGCCTCCCGAGTAGCTGGGATTACAGGCATGCACCATCACACCCAACTGATATTTGTATTTTTAGTAGAGATGGGGTTTCATCATGTTGTCCAGGTTGGTCCCGAAATCCTGACCTCAAGAGATCCACCCACCTTGGCCTCCCACAATGCTGGGATTACAGATGTGAGCCACTGCACCTGGTCCTCCAACCTCTTTTGCATGTAAAACACAGGCATATGACCCAGGCTTTGTCAGTCAGCTACAAAAAGGTACCTAACACTTTTAACTGGAAATTAGTGACAAGAAACAAGGCCCATGGAATAAATCTGGTGATGATGGTGGAAGCTACACTTTGTTACCAGGGAAAGCCATAGTAGAGCTTATAATGTAGTGTATGGTACCCAGATCCTGGTTAGCAAAGTAGACTTCAGTAAGTGTGCCTGGTGATGGTAGTCGTGCTTAGCTCACAGAACCAGCTTTATATTGTTATGTCAGTCTATTCCTGACTGCATAGCCTGGTTCTCTGGCCACCATGGAATTTCTATGAGTCTCTAATATCCTTCCATACATTTCTTTTTTACTTAAATTAACTAGGGTTCATTTACACTGTTTGCAAGTAAGAACTCTGTGCCAAAGCCTTGAACTTGAAAGGAAGGGACAGGAAGATTTCCTGTCTGTGTCCAAGAAGCACTAGATCCATGAGATTAATTCCAATTCTAAATTCTTGGACTAATTTCTGAACAAAAATGACCTGGAGATGTAAACTATGCTTACTTCAAAGTCCTATTTTCCATATTTGTATTTTCAAAATTAGTATTTGTAAACTTCTTCCTATTATTTAGGACTTTTATTTTCTGCATTCATGGGAGGGAAGACTGATTACTTATATCCTTCTGGAATCCTCTTTCTTTGGCTTCCTTTAATTTAAAGAGCAGGTTCTTGTACAAAGATACTACCTTCCCTCTAGATTTAAGATCTTATTAGGCTCCTCAATATATCATTGATGAACAATTCCTCTCTAACTAAGATCACCCCTCATCGGTACAACTGAAATATTTAATTATTAACCACAATCTTAAGAATATATTTGTTTTTGGGGAAAACAATTTTTTTTTTTTTTTTTTTTTTTTTTTTTTTTTGAGACAGAGTCTCACTCTGTCTCCCAGGCTGGAGTGCTGTGGTGAGACCAAAGCTCACTGCAGAGCCTCCCAAGTAGCCAGTACTACAAGTGCATCCTACCACACCCAGCTAATTTCTAAGTTTTTTGTAGTGACAGGGTCTTGCTCTGTTGCCAGGGCTGGTCTTGACCTACTAGACTGAAGCAACCCTCCCACCTGGGCCTTTCCAAAGTGCTGGGATTACAAGTGTGAGCCACCATGCCTACACTTGGAGATATTTTTGATGTCTGTTTAGTAATAATACTTTCAATAAAATATGTAATCAACATTTTAGGAAGTCAGCTATATTGCATCTAAGAAAGGGCTTCTAAAATTTACGTGTTTCTTAGTAGCTGTACAAAAGTAAGGTAAAAATGTGTTTATAATTTTCACCACTCCCTTCTGTCCAGTACTAGTGCCAGGCTAATCTCAGAAGAATTGTTAAAAATGTAGCTACTTCTCTAAAATGACTTTCCATTTTCACCTCTTTGGCTACCCTTCCACTCTTTGTGGAAGTTCTGAATCTTCACCAACTACTGCCAGTTTTATTTCCTAGAAATTTTCTTATAATTGTAGTTAAGTTTGTTTTTCTTTTTTATTGACATGTTGGGTACAATGCTCTTTATGATGACTACTAGCAGAGAAAATCCATCTTCTAGCGACTTTGTAGGTAAAAATGGTGATTGACTCCTGGAAATAGCTTATTGTTTACCTTGATGAAAATTGCTTAATTTTTACAAATAGGAGACATGGGGTACTCTTATTTTTTCTTGTTTAAAGGCCAGTCTTCTATGATGCCAGTATACACGTTTAAAAGCAGCTCACTTTGAATATCAGTTTAAAAGCAGATATTAGACTTGAAATTTCTTTGTGTGAGATGTTGTCATTAGACTTATGCAGATTTAGGCTTTGCCTTTGCTTGTGAATTATCAGATACTTTCTATTTAGATCATGCTTTGTCAGTATGTTTTTGGTGTTTCAAGTTTTATAGCCACTCGAGTGTTATCACCTAGGATATTCTCTTTGTCATTAGATGGGTTTTAGAGATGCTTTGGATGGAGAATTCTCACCCTAGAACACCTTTTCTGACTGTCTTGTTTTCCCCCTTTTGTTTTAAGACATGATATACATTTTTAATTATACATTACTCAAAAACTAAGGTTGGAAGTGCACATTTGTTGTCTCATTGGGGAAATTTTGAGAAACTGAAGTTAAATCCTCAACATTTGCAAGAGAATACCATATGACCTGCATAGCCTGCAGAACCATTAGCCAATTAAACCTGTTAAACTAAGGTTTCAAAATAACCATCATATCTAGGTGATAGGTACATGAAGGTTTACTATGTTTTCCTGTCTGCTTTATCTTTTGATACATTTGATTTTCTACATAATAAAAGCTTATAAAGAAAACATTATATGTTAGTCTAATGTAACCCTGGGACCTAGGCAATTCACTGTGCTTCTTTGAGCTTCAGTGTCCTTATTTGTAAAATAGGAATCACTGCCTCATTTATAGGATTAGGATTTTATCAGGAAATGAATGCTCTAGTGTTCCAGTGTGGACTTTAAAGTACTGTTCACATGTTGAGTATTAATTAAAAAGGACTTTGTGCAAGTGTCACTCAATATTGATTAACCAAAAAAGAACGAGAGAGATTTGTATAATTGTTTTTTGTATTAAAATAATGTAGGATCATGGAATCTGAGAGAGGGGATGGACTACCTTTAGGAGGTGGTCACTTAGGAAATGGTGGAATGAAAGTAAGCATAACTTGGGGCAAGGGACCCTTCAATTTCTGTGTTAGAGAAGGGAATAGTGAACTTAGTTAAATATAGATTATGTTAGGTCATTTTCATATTGCTATAAAGAAACACCTGAGACTGGGTAGTTTATAAATAAAACAGGTTTAATTGGCTAATGGTTCTGCAGGCTATGCAGGAAATATAGTACTGGTGACACAGGAAATTTTTCCTGACCCCTTCACCAACAGGAGTGCCTTGCTTACTCAGCCCACAGCTCTCAACCCCTCGCGGGAGGGGGAGATGCAGGTGAGTGGGTGCAGGAGTTGGGGTAAGTGCTTCTGGGTACCAGCAGGAGCAAAACTCTGTGTGGGTTTGCAGGGCAGCATCGGTTGGGGAGTACTCATGACCCCTGAAGCCTCAGAGGGCATGTGTTATAGTGTGCTCTTTTAGCTTTGCTGTCACAGATGGCTTAAGTGTTAAATAGCTCAGTGGGCCCTCTGTCTGTTTGTGTGAGGTGATTGCTTTCCGCCAGTGAGGGCAGAGGGTAAGTATGACAGCCTTTAGCATCAGCACCCATGGCACTTGAGCTCTTTTTTAGCATCCAGGAAAAATCAGATCGCACAAACTAATTGCAGGGTGGTGAATGCAGAGGACTTTATTGCCCATGGAAGTGGCACTCAGTGGGAAGGGAAGTTGGAAAGTGGGGGGGCAGTGGGAAGGTATTCTTCCCTTGAAGTACAGTTGTGTCCAGCTGGCCTCTTCTCTGAAGTCATGCCATCAAGCCATCCCTCTGAAATAAAACTGCTTCTCTCTGACATTCAGCTGTTTCTTCTTTTCTCCTCTTCTCTGCTCTCTGCCAGTGGAGCCTGAGGTTTTTACGGGTACAGGATGGGGGATGGGGCAGGTCAGGCGTGGTTTTGGAAAAGGCAACTTTTGAATGGGAAAACAGGAATGCATGTTCTCACTTTGGGTTGTGGTTCCAGGCTCCAGAGGTGTGGCTTCACCAGAGACCTTGACCTTTTCTGCCTAGAATTTCTTTGCCTCCTGTTCCTATCACTGACATCTACTTGGCTTCTGGAGAGGCCTCAGGGAGCTTTTACTCATGGCAGAAGGTGAAGTAGGAACAGGCACATCACATAGTGAAAGCAGGAGCAAAGAGAGAGAGAGTGGGAAGGTGCCACACACTTCTAAACAGCCAAATCTTATGAAAACTCACTGTCACAGCACAATGCCAAGAGGATGATGCTAAACCATTCATGAGAAATTTTCTCCTGTCACCCAATCATCTCCCACAAGGCTCCATCTCCAATATTGGGGATTATAATTCAACATGAGATTTAGATGGGACAACATCCAAACTATATCATCATAGAGGATAACTGTTTAACTGTTTCTTTGTTGGGGGACATCCTTGATACTATCTTACTTAATATCAGTTTTGCTGTCACTGGAGAAAGGAGAGTAGACTGGCTTCTCAGGGAGTCTCAGGGGAATTTATATCTGCTATAAAGGATCGATTTTCAGACAATACATTATGATAACTTAATTCTAACTAACAGCAGATAACATTTATTCAGAGTTTACCATGTGCCAAGAAATGTACAGTTTTTAATATAAATTATCACATTTCTTTCTCAAAAGTGCATAAATAAAGAGTGCTATCTTTTTTCATTACATGGATAAGGTAGGAAATTACGGCTCAGAGAGGTTAATACTTTGCCTAAAGTATAACTAAAAAAGTGATAGAGCTAAGAATAGAAATTGCTAGTCTAACTCTACAACTTGTGGTTTCTATTGTACCGTATTGGGCTCTTTACAGCAATTATTTCAGTCTAAACTCTTAACTTTTTTTGTTTTCTTACCTCTTTCTATACACTCCTTTACTGTGCTATATGAGCAGATATATTTGAGATTTTATTATAACAGTCCTGAAAGTCCATTTTTAGAAGTAGAAAGAATATAAACAAAAATATATCAATACATGTAAGTAATTAAATATTGAGTTAGTAATGGCTAGAGCTGCTATAACAAATATCATACACTTGCTGGCTGAAAGCAACAGACATTTATTCTCTCACAGTTCTGGAGGCTGGAAGTTCAAAATCAGTGGTTGGGTTGGTTTGGCAGAGTTGGTTTCTTCTGGAGGCTCTGAGGGAAAATCTGTTTCATAAATCTCTCCTAGCCATTGGTGGTGACTGGCAGTCCTTGGCACATGGCTGTGTGACTCTAATCTTTGTCTATACCTTTGCATGACTTTCCTCCATGTCAGATAGCTATGGGCACCAGTAGGTGTGACTGACACTTTAATGGAGAGAATCAACCTGGTGAGTGGTGAGCTGGTTACGTGGAACTCTGTTTTGAGGGCATCTATTCTTCTAATTGAGGAGGATTTCTTCTAATTGAGGAGGATTTGGGGCCTACCCTAAATCCAGGATGACTTTATCTCAATTTTTTTAACCTTATGAAGTACATCTACAAAGAGTCTATTTCCAGATAAGGTCACATTCACAAGTGCCAGAGGTCAGGGCTTGGACATATCTTTTGGGGACCACTATTTTTAAACCATACTATTTTGAGCATTTGTATTAAAGGAACAGATGAGAGAATACAATACAATATCTGGGTTTGAGATAATCTCAATTCGCAAATTATTTAGTTTTAAGTGTGTTTTATAGAAGAATGTTATTGTATGTACATTATCTTAATGCCACAGTTATCCTCCAAAGATTTTAGACTTAAATTCCATTTTCTTTTTGCTACTTCTTTAGTAAAAATGTATGCTGCTGTATATCTTTCTGTTGTCCCCAGGATATATACTATTACAGATGTACATTTAGTTCCTTATCACTTAAAAATTTCATATCTGAAATTTCTTTTAAGAGACTCTAAATGGTAAAAATGTAACACATATTTCAGTCCTAAAACAGTTAGGTAGAATGTTTCATGATATGAAATGCAACTACTAAATTTAATGAAGAGATAATGAATTCAAAAGATTGTCATGGCAAAGAAAATGTAATAATATTTGGTGATTGACTAAAATTGGAAGCAACTTAGAGAGAAAAGACAAAGACACATTAAACTTAACATCAAAAAAAATCTGGATGTTATTCTCAGCATTTTGCAAGATCTGTTCCTCTACAGAGTGGAATAGGAAAAAAAAATCTAAACAATAAAATGCATGGAAAGGTGACCACAGCCTGTTTATTGTTAAGAGCCCTGGAGAGGATAACTCATGAAGAAATGTGGACAGCAAATTTTGAAAGTGCTTTTAGATATAAAAATAAGAAAGCCAAGAAGGATAGGTGATCTATACATATTTAAAGCAATCAATACATTTTTTTGACACAAAATTAAAATGTTTGTTTTTAAACAGTTTAGTGGCACATTAGGGAGGCAATGTTAACTGAAGAATAAAAGCTAGTAGTGTACAGTTAGGACAGAAGTCCTCTTATCTGATAGCATCATGACTATAGTTTATAAGGTAATGCTAAAAGATCCTTAAAGCGAATTACAAAAAGATACATATCTACTTAAACTATTTTATTTTAACTAAAAGCTTACACAGATGTATTAATCTGTGAAACTTTTCTTGTAAATTAAGGCTTTTCTTTGAGTATGATTCTGCTGATTGGAGTTCTACGAAGACTTCCTTATGTGACAAATACCCATTACAGATAATCTCATTACTTCTTCAAAGGGTGGGAGAACTTAGGGACACCTATACTGTGATCTAAGTACAGATTTCTTCTATGTTTTAATAATTTCCTCTCAACTTTTATATTTTTGAGACGGAGTCTCGTTCTATCACCCAGAGGGAAGAGAGTGTAGTGGCGTGATCTCAGCTCACTGCAACCTTCACCTCCCAGGTTTAAGCACTTCTCCTGCGTCAGCCTCCCAAATAGCTGGGACTGCAAATACGTGCCACCGCACAGGCTAGTTTTTGTACTTTTAGTAGACATGGGGTTTCACCATGTTGGCCAGGTTGGCCTCGAACTACCGACCTCAAATGAGCCCCTGCCTCGGCCTCCCAAAGTGCTAGGATTACAGGCGTGAGCCACCACGCCTGGCCTTCTCAACCTTTTGTAGCTGTTTTGCGCATATATAATGTGGCAGTAGGGAGCAAATACCTGATTAAATTGTGATTGAATTAGAAAGAAGGAATGATGATGTATGCTTGTTAGGCAGCCAACTGTTTTTAGTACAGTAAGCCTGTGGAAGAATTAGTTGAAGACCACTTCTTGAATATAAATGGGGCAAAGTCTAGTACCTATGAGTGTTCAGATAGCTATGGGCACCAGTAGGTGTGACTGACGCTTTAATGGAGAGAATCAACCTGGTGAGTGGTGAGCTGGTTAAGTGGAACTCTGTTTTGAGGGCATCTGTTCTTCTAATTGTGCTTTAAAAGTGTTGCAAAAAGCTCACATAAAATTCAAGGGGAAAGGATTTATAGAGCCAATTAGATTTTAGCAAACTTTTAAGGACAAGATAGTAGAGGGGTTTATGATAAGAAAGTGAGTATTTGTTTTGTAGGCTTAAGAAATGATTAATTCCTAGCATTTGTATCACAGACTGAGAGATGACGGGAGAGACATTTCCAGAATTGATTTCAGAACATGAGAGAGCATTTCTGTGACCATTGGGTCATCCAGTTATGTGACTATTCTTGGGTGGTCTTTTCCTTGGTGGCCATTCTCATCTCACTTGAGCACAGGCTGATTGTAGATGTGACACTCTTGGATTGTTTAAAACTGTATTCATTGCAAATACACACATGCACATACATATGCACACACAGAAACATATACACACATATATGTGTAAATATACACACATTTAGTTTAAGATCAAATTCTTTGAACATATATGTATTTCAAAATAAATAGTTATGTCTTGCAATGTACTTTTTAAAAATTATACTTTAAGTTCTAGGGTACATGTGTACAACGTGCAGGTTTGTTACATATGTATACATGTGCCATGTTGGCGTGCTGCACCCATTAACTCGTCATTTACATTTGATATATCTCCTAATACTATCCCTCCCCACTCCCCCCAACCCACGACAGGCCCTGGTGTGTGATGTTCCCCTTTTTGTGTCCAAGTGTTCTCATTGTTCAGTTCCCACCTATGAGTGAGAACATGTGGTGTTTGGTTTTCTGTCCTTGTGATAGTTTGCTGAGAATGATGGTTTCCAGCTTCATCCATGTCCCTACAAAGGACATGAACTCATGCTTTTTTATGGCTGCATAGTATTCCATGGTGTATATGTGCCACATTTTCTTAATCCAGTCTATCATTAATGGGCATTTGGGTCAGTTCCAAGTTTTTGCTATTGTGAATAGTGCTGCAATAAACATACATGTGCATGTGTCTTTAAAGCAGCATGATTTATAATCCTTTGGATATATCCCCAGTAATGAGATGGCTGGGTCAAATATTTCTAGTTCTAGATCCTTAAGGAATCGCCACAATGTCTTCCACAATGGTTGAACTATGTACATATACATACATTTAGTTTAAGATCAAATTCTTTGAACAGATATATCTTTCAAAATAAATAGATATGTCTTGCAATGTACTTTTTTTTTTTCCTTTTTTAAGTGTAGCTTTGCTATTTTAAAACAATTAGGATCTTATTTTCATGAGTAGTAAATTTTATGCCAGAACTCTGGGCAATGCTTATAAATATCTGCCTTCTTTAAAACCTCAGAGTATGTACTTCAGGCTCTGACAAAGGTACACTTTTTGCTAACTAAGTATGGTTTTGAAAAATTATCTTCTTTTTTGTTTTCCTGACCAGTTTGTAGAGCTAGCTGTGAAGCAGATGGACCCCCTCGTCTCCATGCAGTTACGCAAGACCATTTCCCTAAATCATTAGCATCACATCACTCTCCTAAGCATTTTGCCAGTTGCTCCTGCTGTCACAACAGAACACTTCAAATGGTTTTCAAGATCATTTTTACTTTACTGATTTTCTCAAATCCCTCTCACAAGCTTCACTACACCTTAGGTTGCTGTTACATTTCACAGGAGACTATGATAGGCAGCTATCTCAGAGGACGAGAAACAGGATAGAATGTACCCAGGAAGACAGAGGAACAATTTTTTTAAAAAAAGAAATAACCATGGTCAAGTGCTGAAAGGTTAAGTAAAGGAGTGATTAAATATGATCATTGGATTGAGAGTTTGAGGGTTATTGTTGCCTATTGAAAATAGTTTTAGCTTGTGGTAAATATAAACTAAGTTGCTGTGTTTTCACCAGTATGTATGAAATGAGGAAATGTGAATATTATGTGTGGACTACTCTTGCAAGAAGGCTAGCTGTGAATGGAAAGGGGCAGGATGAAGATAAGATTTCATTTAAGATTAAAAAGATGCAAGTGCATTTATAAAGAAGTCCATAAAGAGGGGTAGAAGTTTAGAAGAGAAGAGAAAATGATGTATTTTGGTCTTATTCCCTCTTCCTTAAAGTGTTCATATTCATTCATTCAAATCCTTGTTAATAACAATAACCCCTAGTATTTCTTGCATATACTGAATGTGTCACTCTGTCTGATGTTATAGGAAGAGGACTATAAGGTCTTATTCAAACTCTTTGGAATTTATAGTTTAATGCCATAACAGAAAATGTGAATAGGGGTCATTCCTGCTTTGAGCATATTCTTTAGCAGAATTTAATATGGCCTAGTTCTATGGAGAGTCATGATGTAATGGACCTATCTGGATAAATCACAGAGTGGAACTTCCTTTTAACCTTGACACAAAACCAGAAGTAATTCCTGCCTTACAGGCTGTAGTCCTAAGCAGTGTTTTATCAGGCTTCCATTAAGATGATATGGCTTAACCCAGGGTAGGGTTAAATCCATGTAATGATCAGTTGTGTTATAATGGGACGTTGGCTTGAGCCCAAAAATAAATCTCCAACCCTTAGCAGAAATCTCCAGGTTAAAGGAATCTCCTGATGAGTCAAGTAATGCCTCCAAATGCTTATTACTGTAGTTGTTTAGTGGCTTCTAGACATAAGTATAAACAAATTTTTAATGAAGGCTAGTAACAGAGTCTTTAAGAAAACAAACAAGAAAAGGTTTTTAGATTTTTTACAACAATGATCTTCTTTTTATTTCCTTTCCTTTTTTTTTTTTTTTTTTTGAGACGGAGTCTCGCTCCCTCGCCCAGGCTGGAGTGCAGTGGCTCAATCTCAGCTCACTACAAGCTCCGCCTCCCGGGTTCACGCCATTCTCCTGCCTCAGCCTCCCGAGTAACTGGGACTGCAGGTGCTGGCCACCGGGGCCGGCTAATTTTTTGTATTTATCCATGGTGAGTATTTGATAAATCATAGTATAAAAATTGTTTTACTTCCCAGCACTTTGGGAGGCCGAGGTGGGCGGATCACAAGGTCAAGAGATTGAGACCATCCTGGCCAACTTGGTGAAACCCCTTCTCTACTAGAAATACAAAAATTAGCTGGGCGTGATGGCGGGCGCCTGTAATCCCAGCTACTCAGGAGGCTGAGACAGGAGAATAGCTGGAACCAGGGAGGAGGAGCTTGCAGTGAGCCGAGATCGCGCCACTGCACTCCAGCCTGGCGACAGAGAAAGACTCCGTCTCAAAAAAAAAAAAAAAAAAAAGTTGTTTTACTTTTAGAGAGTGCATTGTTCTTTACAGCTGATAAAGCACTGCAATAAGCAGTATCGCTCTCGATTCACAACATCTCTGATCCATAGGCAGAGGATGTATTGCTATTATTTTATCACAAATAAGGAAATCGGGACTCAGAAAAATTAGTAGCAATAGCTGACACGTTGAGGGCTTTTGCACCAGGCATAATGTTAAGAAATTTACTCTATGCTATAGAAGTTATTATTAACTGGATTTTGTGGTTGAGAAAATTGAAAAGAAGTAACTTATTCAAGTGTATATGACAGGTAAGTGACAGCCATAGCACAAACCCGGGGAGACGGACCCAACAGCACTCTTAATTGTGATGCTGTGCTACCTTTTTAGGGTTTCCACGCATGAGTTGTTGTTGCTGTTTTTCCTTCTTCTCTGGGTCTTCTAATGCAACTTCTAATAAAAATGAACTGTCAGTAACAATGCATTTATTATGTAATATGGTTATCTAAATGTTCTCCAAAAAGTTCAAAAAAAGTCTGTGGACCAACTTAATGTATAGTCATGCTTTTAATTAGTACACGTGTAGTTTCAGCTTCTAGTCAGTGACTATCTCAAAACATTTTTTTTTTTTTTTTAGACAGGGTCTTGCTCTGTCACCTAGGCTGGAGTGCTGTAGTGTGATCATGGCTCACTGCAACCTTAACTTCCCAGGCTCAAGTGATCTTCCTACCTTATACTCTTGAATAACTGGGACTACAGGCACGTGCCACCATGCCCAGCTACTTTCTTTGTCTATTTTTTGTAGACATGGCATTTTGCCATGTTGCCCAGGCTATTCTAGAATTCCTGATCTCAAGCAGTCTGCCCACCTGGAACTTTCAAAGTGCTGGGATTCCAGGCATGAGCCACCATGCCTGGCCTCAAAGCATTTTTGTTTGTTTTAATTGAAGAATTAACAGTCATTATCTGCTGACATGAATTATGGAACTTATTTTCAACTGAAGCCAGCTTATGTTTATTTTCCTATGAAAATATTGTAGATGTAGGAGATGTCAAAGAATAAAATTCAATTCAAATTCAAACTTATTGTGAAACTTTTGAGAAACTCATGAATTTATAAAGCAATTGAAAAACTTGTTATACAAAATATTTATTATAATGAAACTTAATTGATATAATAGGAGTTATATCAATGTTACATAACAATTTCTCTGATACTATTTTAAAATATATTTAAGAAAAATTCTAAACACATTGTTGAATAATATTCTGCTTTTAATAGATTCATTGTCAGACCCAGAATATCAGGAAGTCATCTGGTCAAGCCTGTAACTATTAACTGAAGCACTGGCCTTTTTACTGCCATTATCAACTAACAGTGGTAACACTGAAATATGTCATCCATCCAGTAATTGCTGGAGTATTATATGAATCTTGCCTCATGATTTGAATGTAGTAAGTTGCTGATATTACTCAGTGTTCATGTAGATTAAACATATATTTATGAAAACACCAATTCCTGTCCCATGAAGATGGGTATAAGGAGGAAGTTTTAGATAAAAGCATAGTCTTGAATTTGTTTTCTAGTTGTATATCTGAAACAAGCAGAATATCACAATACTGAAAAGTGAAAATGAAGAGTTACAATGTTTTATTTTGAAATAATTATAATTTCATAAGAGTTTAAAAAATACAAGAGAAGTCCCCTACATTCATCACCCAGCTTTTCCAGTGGTAACATCTTACCTGACTGTAGTACTATTGAGGGACTTGAGCATCTGTGGATTTTGGTATCTGTAAGGGGTCTTGGAACCAGTCGCCCTCCGATATCGAAGGATGACCGTACTTTATCTTCTATCAGTAAGTGATCTAAAGCAATAGTTGCCTAAGTATGAACCTATTTTGCAAATACTGAAAAGTAATACCTTTTTCTCAATAGTAGATGGAAATTACTGAAACCTTCTGACATATCAAAAAAGTAAACATTAAAATATATTTCAAAAAGAAAACTCATTATTAAAACCTTCTGACATATCAAAAAAGTAAATATTAAAATCTATTTCAAAAAGAAAACTCATTCACATTTAATCTTAAAACACAGATTAACCCGGAATGTATTCAAAGTTTTGATATTTTTTTAAACTTCCACAATTCAAGCAATGTCTCCACAAATGCATCATTTTAATGTATCATGTTCTGTTTATGCATTCATCGGTTGACAGGCATTTGGGTTGTTTCCACATTTTGTCTATTTTGAAATACTCTGCTCTGAACATTTGTATACAAGTTTTTTATGGACACAATTTCTTTTGGATATAAACCTCGGAGTGGAATTACTGGGTCATATGGTAACTCTATGTTTAATATTTTGAGGGCTTGTCAAACTGTTTCCCAAAGTGGCTGCAGTATTTTACAATTCTATCAACAATATATGAGGGTTCCAATTTCTTTTCATGCTTGCCAATACTTGTTAATGTATTGTGATTTTAGCCATCCTAGTGGATGTGTAGTGGCATCTCTTTGTGACTTTGATTTGCATTTCCCTGATGGCTAATGATATTGGGTATCTTTTCAAGTGCTTATTAATCATCTGTATATCTTCTTTAGAGAAATGTGTACTGAGATATTTTGCTCAGTTTTTGAGTTGTCTTTTTATTGTTGAGTTATTCTCTATCAGATGTATGATTTGCAAATATTTTCTGCAATTCTGTGGATTGTCTTCACTTTCTTGATGTTGTCCTGTGAAACATAAAACTTATTTTTTGATGAAAATATTTGATGATGTATATATTTTCTTTTATTGTTTTTCTGTTTGATTTCATATGTGGGAAACTATTGCCTAATTGGTCATGAAAATTATGGCTATGTTTTCTTCTAAGAGTTTTACAGTTTTAGCTGTTTCAGTAAGGTCTATAAACTATTGTCAATGAAATATTGTGTATAATATGACATAGGGGGTCCAACCTCATTATTTTACATGTGGATACCCAGTTGTACCAGCACCATTTGTTTAAAAGACTATTATTTCCCCAATGATTTGTCTTGGCACTTTTGCAAAACATCAATTGACTATACATACAAGGGTTTATTTCTGGATTTTCAGTTCCACTCAATTGATATATAGGCTTAGATTTATGCCAGGACCACACTGTCTTAATTACTTTAGTTTTGTAGTACATTTTAAAATTGGAAAGCATATCTTCCAACTTTTTTTAGTATTATTTTGTCCATTCTGGGTTCCCTGTATTTCTATATGAATTTTGGGATCAGCTTATCAATTTCTTCAAGAAAGGCAGCTGAAATTTTGATAAGGATTACATTAGATCTGTAGATTAAGTTGGATAATATTGCCATTTTAACAATATTAAGTCTACAGTGTATAAGCCTAGGGTATATTTGCCAGATCTTCTCTAATTTCTTTCAACAATGTGTTTTTAGTTTTCAGTGTACACATTTTGCATGTTTTTGTTACATTTATTTTATGTAGTTTCTTCTTCATATTATTATAAATGGAATGGTTTCCTTAATTTTATTTTTCAAATTGTTCACTGCCTATGTGTAGAAATATAACTGATTTTTATATATACATTTTACTGAACTTGTTTATTGTCATAGGTTTATTGTTTTTACTGGAATTTCTGTATATGTGGTCTTGTCATCTGTGAATAGAGATAGTTATAGTTTATCCTTTTCAATGTGGATGGCTTTTATTTTTTTTCTTAACTAAATTTGAAGATTCAAATTTTATAGTATAACAAGTTTAATTGTAACAAATTTTTGAAAAACATGATTATATTAACTTTGGTATCTATTCCAATACATATTTTCTGTACAACAGTAGATGAACCTGGAGAGCAAATCATTCTCATTTTGTAACATAGATAACAGCAAATATTTATTGAATGCAACATTATTTCCAGGAATGTTCTAGGCATTGTAGAGTTTAGAAAGAAAATGAACTTTGTTTATAAACTTAATTTCATAGAGAAGCCAAGTCTCAACATGCTTGAAATAGCTCCAAGGAAAATATAGTACTGAATACAAATTTGGTGGATATTGGGGAAAGTAATATGATGTTTCAGACTAATGTAAGTATTAGGACTATGGAAAAGGCAGAAAATGGCCTTATTCTTTTAAAAAATGGTTGGAATTTTAAAATTAGCTCTT
Source organism: Trachypithecus francoisi (assembly GCF_009764315.1). Taxonomy (NCBI): domain Eukaryota; kingdom Metazoa; phylum Chordata; class Mammalia; order Primates; family Cercopithecidae; genus Trachypithecus; species Trachypithecus francoisi. The sequence continues at coordinate 53,415,348 of NW_022681458.1, read as the reverse complement.
AGAAAAATAATTCAGAGGATGGAATATAGTTTGAGTAGGACTTTAAAAAAAGAAGACTAATTAGAAGTATTTTATGATTAGGCAGATATAAAGTGGAAAGTTTAATTTTAATGAAAATAGAAAAAAAGATAAGGAGGAGAGAACTTTTGAGGGACAAAAAATAAGACTTGATGAAAGATTGATTATGGCAGAATTAAGGGGAAGGGAAAGATAAAAAATATGAAAAGAGGTCCTATGAATTGTTCAATGTACCAAAGCTATGAGTGACAGAAATAGGACTTAAAATATACCCTTCTGACTTCAAACCCTGTGTTTATACCATGCTGCATTTCAGGAGTAACTATGAGGGGTAGTAGGCTTTTTTTTTTTTTTTTTTTTTTTTTTTTTTGAGACGGAGTCTTGCTCTGCCGCCCAGGCTGGAGTGCAGTGGCCGGCTCTCAGCTCACTGCAAGCTCCGCCTCCGGGTTCACGCCATTCTCCTGTCTCAGCCTCCCGAGTAGCTGGGACTACAGGCGCCCGCCTCGTCGCCTGGCTAGTTTTTTGTATTTTTTAGTAGAGACGGGGTTTCACCATATTAGCCAGGATGGTCTCGATCTCCTGACCTCGTGATCCGCCCGTCTCGGCCTCCCAAAGTGCTGGGATTACAGGCTTGAGCCACCGCGCCCGGCCTAGGGGTAGTAGGCTTTAATAGGTTCCCCCACATTTCAAATCGCATACGATTGATCCAACTCATGTTCCTAAGTAGAAAAAATGTTAAATTTTTCACTGAAGTGCACCTTATAGCACAGTAATGTAAACTATTGCTCCATGCATTCTAGAGGTTATAGCCAAGAATGCTCATGATAAGTAGGAAAAAAGAGCAATATAAATTATATTAAAAATTTAAATGAATGTATTCCAATCTATAATATGAAACTTATGCATTCATTAGCTTTATGAGACCATGTTACATCAATTTGAACATCCAAATGTAATCATACTGCAGGAGCAATCGTAACTTATGTAGTCATATCATGTTCTTCTTCAATCATTTAATGTGAGAATTCTTGTACATGCTTCTTGTATTAAATTTCTTCATTTATTCAGTAAATATTGGCTTCATATTTACTCCATTCCAGGCCCCACGAGAAGAAACTGTGGCTTTGTTAAATAAAGAAGGCAGCTTGCTTTTTATACTAGCTAAGTTTCTCTTAACTATCCCATTTTTTTTCTTCTGGCATGTATCCCTGTTTGCCAGAGAAAATCTGAGTTTGCACTAGTTGTTCTGGAACTTTGTCAAGTTAGCTCTCTTTTCACTTTCATATGTGAACCAATTTGAACAATAACTTGCATCGTCACCTGTAATGGCTAATTTTAGGTGTCAACTTGACTAGGTCATGGTGTGCCTGGACATTTGGTCAAATGTTATTCTGGATGTTTCTGTGAGGGTGTGAGGATGAGACATTTGAACTGAATAAAGCAGATTGCTCTCTCTGTTGTGGGTGGGCCTCATTCAATCAACTGGAGATTTGAATATACCAAAAAGGTTGAGTGAGATGGAATTGCTTCTGCCTGGCTGCATGAGCTGGAACACTGGTCTTTTCTGGCCTTCAGACTTGGACTGATGTCTTACTGGCTCTTCTTGGATCTTGTACCTGTAGGATTTTCAACTAGAACTTACTCCATTGGCTTTCCTGATTCTCAGACCTTTGTATTCAGACTGAAACTGCGCCAGATTGCTGACTGTAGATCTTGGGATTTCTTAGGTTCCATAATTGCATGAGGCCATTTGCCCATTCCTTGAAATTCTCCTCTCTCTTTTTCTCTCTTGCTCACTCACTTGTTCTTGCTCTTACACACACACACACACACACACACACACACACACGGTTCTGTTTCTTGGAGAACCCTGACTAATAACAGTCACACAGCTTATAATACATTAAATTTGCATGCATGTTTCAGTAAGATTTCAATCTGAATACATATCTTCAGTCTTTAGCCTCACTATTGAGGAACTGAATAGGAAAATGTTAAGTATATGAATGCCAAAATTCTAGATTCATTATACATTGAACTTCCAAGAAAATGATGCAAAGTAGAGGTGAAGAAGTTTGCTAATTGACAAAACAAGATGACATTGATGTAGCGTTTTCACATATTTATATATTTATAATATATTTCTACTTTAAATTAAACCATTAAATAAAGTCATTTTCCCCATTGAAGTTGATCGGTAAGGTTTTGACAGAAACATGAGCTAAGTTTGTATGCAAAAACTTATGATAAACTATAAACCTGGAAAATTCATGGGATAATAAATAAGTAGGTATGCAATGGCAAAGTAACACATTCTTTGAGTATTTACTATCTGGCAAATGCCTTATGAGGTTCTTTATATGAATTATTTTACGAAAAGACTTGGTAGGGATAAGGAAAACTGAAATCTGTAATAGAAAATACTAAATAAAAAACCAAAACTGACATTTACCAAGTGCTTACTACATGCCAGGCACTGTTCTAAATTCTTTATGTGTACTAACTCATTTATCCTCACAACAGGTTATGATGATCTTATTTTAACCTTCCAAGTGAACAAAATGAGACACAGAGATGTTAGTTAACTTGCAAGGCCACTCTCTGGAAACAGTATTTTGGTGGAGCCACTCTACTCCATTTTCCCTTAGAAATCACTGCTGTGTGATGCCCATAGGGGCCTGAGCTGAAGCTACACATTGCCTCTAAGGAAACAGTGCTTTGGCAAAGCTACTCCATCTACCCACTGTAGTCACTGTGCCAGACCTCAGGTAGCACCCTACATCCCAGAGAAACAATGCCTTGGCTGCCTAGAGCAGTCACCGCTGCCTGTGCGTGAGCTGAAGCAGTATCCTGGCCCCTGGAAAAACAGTATCTTGAATGCCCAGAGTAGGTATGCTTCCCTCCTCCCCATGACAGGAAATGGTGTCTTGGCCTCCTAGAGTGGTCATGTACTCTAGTACCCAAGCTGAAGAGGTGCCCTGTATCCCAGAGAAACAGTGCTTTGGTCACCCAGAGCAGACACCAAACCCCTCCTACCCCTACAGAGGGCCTGACCAATGAAGTTAGTTACATAATGCCTCCCAGGGAACTGGTGACTTGGCCAAGCAGAGCAGCTGTGCATCCCAGGGCAGAACTGACATGGTACCCTGAGTCCCAAAGAAACAGTGCAGTGGCTGAACTGAGACACCCTGTCCTACAGGACAAACAGCTCTAGTACCCTGCTTCCCTGGAGCTGGACTAGCCACCTAGAGCATAAGCTACTGAGAAATTCTCCTCCCCAGGGAGTAGAGTCATAGCTGTATTGCTCTTTGCTCCCCAGGGCCCAAGCAATAGCTACACCATACCATTCTCGGGTCATTGCTGCCACTACACTTGGCTTCATAGAGCCTGGGACACTGCCAATTTTTACCATCTTGGAGTCCAGAGTCACCACTACATGGTGCCTTATCCCCCCAGGATCTACGTTGTCTCTGAGCCCTGCTGGGTCTGGTTCTCAAACTGTAGCCTACCCTACTCCCTAGGTCCAAACTTTCAGAGCATTCCTAGGGCAGAAATGCTCTGAAAGTTTGCACCTGGGAACCAGGGGAGACTAGGACAGAGTCTCATCTACAACCAAATTCCCTTGGTCTGAACTGCGAGGGTGCCTGAGAGTCATGGATGCTGCCTCTGTGGGCAGTCTACATCCGACACTCTCACAGAGAGTGAATCTGCACCCCAGAACCCATATGCCACAGTAGTTTCATGAGGACCTGAGCCTAGGACCTCAGCTTCACAGCTACTCTGAGTAATTGCACCCTGGAACCCAGCACTACTGTAGCTACTTGTAGGCCATGTCAGACCTGACACCAAGAAGGATCTCCATGGCTAAGTCTCCCCATTGTGGGGAAAATGCAAATAGGAAGATCTAATACACATTTTCAGACCATTTTATCCAACATATGCAGAATTTATATTTTTTTATCATCACATGAAAGATTCTCCTGGATAGATCATATGTTAGATGAAAAAATAAGTTCCACTAAATTCAAAAAATCAAAGTGATATCAAGTATCTTTTCTGTTCATAACACAGTAAATTTAGAGATCAATAACAAGAACTTTCAAAACTGTACAAATACATGGAATTTAACAACATGCTACTGAATGACCAATAGATTAATGAGGAAATTAAGAAGGGAATTAAAATATTTCTGGAAACAAATGAAAATAGAACCACAACATACCAAAACCTATGGGATATAGTAAAAGGAGTATTAAAAGGAATGTTTATAGCAATAAACTTCTACATCCAAAAAGTAAAAAGATTTCACAAAAACAACCTAATGATGCAACTCACGGAACTAGAAAAGCAAGAACAAACCAAACCCAAAATTAGAAAGAAGGAGTAAAGATCAGCAGAAATTAACAGAATTGAGACTGAAAAAAAGGTCAATGAAATGGAAAGTGGATTTTCTTAAAAGATAAATAAAATCAGCAAACCATTAGCTAGACTAAAGAAAAAAAGGAGGAAAGACTAAAATAAAATCAGAAATGAAAAAGGACACATTACAACTGATATCACAGAAATACAAAGAATCATTAGAGACTATTATGAACAACAGTATGCAAACAACTTAGAAAGCCCAGAGGAAATGGGAAAACCCCTGAGAATATAGAATATATCAAGACTGAACCAAAAAGAAATAGAAAACTTGAACAGACCAATAATGAATAATGTGATTAAAATCATAATAAAAAGTCTCCCACCAAAGAAAATTCTAGGACCAAATGGCTTTACTGCTGAATTCTACCAAACTTGTAAAGTAGAAATAATGCCAGTTCTTCTCAAACTGTTGAAAAAATGGAAGAGGAGAAAATTCTTCCTATTTCCATGAAGCCAGTATTATCCTGATATCAAAACCTGACAAAGATGCAACAAAAAAGAAAACTATAGGCCAATATCCCTGATATTGAACATAGATGCATAAATGGCTTATAAAATAATAGCAAACCGGTATTTTAGACTTAATACAACAGCAAATAAAAAAGATTATATATGATTATCGAGTGGGAATTAACCTGGGATGTAAGAATGGTTCAATATAATCAAATCAATGTCCATGATACATATCAACAAAAACTATTTGATTATCTCAATGGACACAGAAAAAGCATTTGATAAAATTCAACACATTTCTTCATAATAAAAACAACGAATTATGGATAGGAGGAACATACCTCAACATATTAAAGTCATATATGACAAACTCACAACCATATATGACATGCTGAATGTAGAAAAGCTAAATTATTTTATCCTAAGTACTGGAAGAAGACAAAGATGTCCATTTTCATCATTTTTATTCAACATAGTACTGAAAGTCCTAGCTAAAGCAATTAGGCAAGAGAAAGAGAAAAAGGGCATCCAAATTGGAAAGAAGGAAGTGAAATTGTTTCTGTTTGTTGATAACATATTCTTATATGGAGAAAAATCTAAAATCTCCACCAAAAAGTTCTTAGAACTGATCAACAAATTCAGCAAAGTTACAGCATATGGAATCAGCACTCGAAAAATCAGTAGTGTTTCTATACACCAACAAAGAACTAGCTGAAGAAGAAAACTAGGAAAGGAATCCCATTTACAACAGCTACAAATTAATACCTAGGCATAAATTTAACCAAGGAGGTGAAGTATCTCTACAAGAAAAACTACAAAACATTGATGAGAGAAATTGAGAAGGACACACACACGCACAAATGGGAAGATTTCCATGTTTATAGATTAACACAATTAATATTGTTAAAATGACCATGCTATTCACTATGATCTACAAATTCAATGCAGTTATTTTCAAAATACCAGTGACATTCATCACAGAAATAGAGAAAACAATTCTAAAATTCTTACAAAACTACAGAAGACCCCAAATAGCCAAAACAATCCTAAGGAAAAAGAACAAAGCCAGAGGTGTCAAACTTCAAAATATACTACTAAGGACTAATGACTTCAAAATATACTATGAAGCACTGGTAACCCAAACAACATGGTACTGGTATAAAAACAGACACATAGACTAATGGAATGGAATAGAGAACCCATAAGTAAATCCATATATTTACAGCCAACAGATTTTCAGCAGAGGTACCGAGAACACTTATTGTGGAAGTGACAGTCTCTTCAAGAAATCGTGCTGGGAAAACAGGATATCCACATGCAGAAAAATAAAACTGGACCCCTATCTTTCACCATGTACAAAGATGAACTCAAAATGGACTAAAGATAAATGTAAAATCTGAAAATACAAAACTACTAGAAGGAAACATAGAGGAAACACTTTAGGATATTGGTCTGGGCAAAGATTTTACAAATATGACCTCAAAAACACAGGCAACCAAAACAAAAATAGACAAATGGGATTATATCAAACGAAAAGGCTTCTGTACAACAAAGGAAACCATCAACAAAGTTGAGAGACAACCTACAGAATGGAGAAAACATTTGCAAACTATTCATCCAATAAAGGATTAATATCTAGAATATATAACAAACTCAACAGCTTACAAACAAATAATCCCTTTTTAAAATGGGCAAATGATCTGAATAGACATTTCTCAAAAGAAGACATACAAAGTATATGAGAAAATGCTCGACATCACTAGTCATCAGGGTAGTGCAAATCACAACTATGATGAGATGATAATTCACCACAGTTAGAATTACTATTATTAAAAAGACAAAAATAACAAATACTAGTGAGGATGTGAAGGAATGAGTATTTTTATAATATTTTGGTGGGAGGATAAATTAGTACAGCTGTTGTAGAAAACAGTATAGAGGTTCCTTAAAAAAACTAAAAGTAGAATTACCATATGATCCAGCAATCTCACTACTGGGTATATCTAAAGGAAAGAAGATCAGTGTATTAAAGAGATATTTGCACTCCCATGTTTATTGCAGTGCTAACCAAGATAGGTCCATTAACAATAGCCAAGATATGAAATCAACCTCAGTGTGCATAAACATATGAGTGGATAAAGAAAAGTTGGTTTATATGTACAATACAATATGCAGCCATAAAAAAAGAATGAAATCCTGGCTGAGCACAGTGGCTCACACCTGTAATTCCAGCACTTTGGGAGGCTGAGGCAAGTGGATCACTTGAGACCAGGAGTTCAAGACCAGCCTGGCCAACATGACAAAACCCTGTCTCTACTAAAAAAAATAAAAAAATTAGTGGGGTGTGGCAGCACATGCCTGTAGTCTCAGGTACTCAGGAGGCTGAGGCTCAAGAATTGGTTGAACCTGGGAGGCAGAGGTTTCAGTGAGCTGAGATCGCTCCACTGCACTCTAGCCTGGGTGACAGAGCGAGACTCCATTTCAAACGACAACAACAACAAACAAACAACAACAACAAACCTTGTCAGTGAAATAAGCCAGGCACAGAAAGATAAATACTGCATGTTTTCACTTATACTTGGAAGTTCAAAACGTTGTTTTGATAGAAGTAGAGAGTAGATTAATGGTTACTAGGGACTGGAAAGGGTAGATGGGATGGGATAGAGAGTGGTTGGTTCATGAATATAAAATTAACAGTTAGATAGAAGGAAAAAGTTCTGTTTTTTTTTTTAATTTTTTTTTTTAGCACTGTAGGGTGAATAAAACTAACAACAATTTTTTGTGTATTTTCAAATGGGTATAAGAGAGGATATTGAACATTGGCAACACTAAGAGTTGATAAACGTTTGAGGTGATGGATATGCTAGTTACCCTGATTTGATCATTACACATAGTATACATGTATTGAAATAGCACACTGCACCCCATAAATACGTACAATTATTGTGCATCAATTAAAAACTCTGATAAGTATAAAGGACTAACTTTTCAGGAGACACACTTAATGAGGTTGGAATAAGATTTACACAGTATAAAATTTAAGAATGCCTAATTCTTGCACAGTATTTATTATGAAGAAAATTAAATAAAAATAAGCTTGCTTCACATACAATTCAGTTGAAAACACATACATTCAGTTGTAATAGTCATTAGTTTAATTAACATTATTAACATTGGACATCCATTTCTAATGAGTAAATATTAAGTAATTGACACATTAAAAAATAAGTAATCAGTCCAGCATCTTAAATATGTAGTTGAAATGGACTCAACTGTATTCTTTTGGTTGACAGATTCTTGTCATTTTGGGAAAAGAACCAAAAATTTCTTTTGATTTTCAAAAAATGCTAACATTATAATAAGGCAGTTATAATGAAGTATTGGAGGTCTTATCAATTATATTTTTTTCACAGATAAATTTAGTATTTTAAGTTGGATTTGGATAACAAACATAAAACATCTTTAGCTATGTGTTTCAAAGTATCTGTAAGCTGATATGCCTCCATTTTGTTCTCATTTCATTATTTTTTTAACATTAATTTACTCTTTCAAAAGATATTTATTGAGTTATACTTATATGCCATGCATTGTACCAACTTTTGGAGATGTAGTGATGAGCAAAGACGATACAGTCGCTGATAATTATTTAGGCTCTCGAGTGATATATGCTCTAACGGATAAATAAACGGGACTGTGATTGTATTTTACAGTTCTCAAAATGACAGTAAAATAACTGGCTTAAGCTACTACCAACAAACTCAAATATCTATCTAACTAAACCAAACTTTTGGAAAGCTTTTCTCTGCTAGCAGGGTATTGAATGTATTTCCTGTTATCATATGCTTCATGATTCTACAACATACAAAATGAAAGTGTTTCATTAGATTGTGGTCAAGTTAGTCTCATGGGAAAATTTGCCTCAGTTTATTGTTTTGAATGTAAGGTGCCTTTATAGTTAGTTATAAATATAAGAGGAAGATGAACTGTATTAAAAATTATGTTGATGTACTATTAGCTTTTCTGAGGAGAAGGGAGATTATAGGCCCCAAATAACTTACTGCTCGTTTTTCCTTATCATGGTTTTAGAAAGAAAATACTTTGCCTTTTCATGTGACATTAGTAATATTGTAGGACTTAGAAAATTGAACTCAAGATGAGATGCTGCTTGTGCAGTGGTTAACTTTAGGAATTGTTCAAAAAGACATATTAGAGCTATTCCACAGCAAGGAAAGAATCAGTGAGTAAATAAACCAGGAAAGAGACTGGGAACTAGCTAAATGTAGAGGTTTTCAGTGTTTGTCTTGTGATTGTTCTGTATTTATCGAGCCTTACTGATTTTTTGCAATGTGAGGTGAACTCCTCCATGCTGCAGAATTTTGTTTTCCCATTGGCAAGATGCTCTGCTGCCACTTGATCTCCAATTCTCTTTGATTGACATCTTGTAGTTAGTTTTTTGCTGGTTTACTTTGATGATTCTACCTACTTCATTCTTATATTCTCTGGTTATGATCTTATAAACAGTGCCACTCATGACTAAAACGAATGTATTCTGGACAAAATAGGCTTTATTTTCTTTCTGAACTGCTAATAATTTTCAAGCATAAAAATTTTCAATCATAACCCCAAAAGTCTATAGCTACCTACTGTAGCTTTCAAAGAATCTCTATTATACACCATAGGCAACTCAGTGTTTTCTTCTAACACTAAATTTCAAGCAATTGAAATTTCCTCCACTAGCTGAAAACTACTACAAGTATTTCAAGTTTTTCATCACTTTTTCTGGCATCAAATCTTGGATGCATCAAATCATAGAAAGCCCTTTGGCAGTAAGAGCTGCTTCCACCTGTGAAATCTTTATTCTGATTTCTTAAGAGGAAGATTGATTTAATTATCAATGTTGACTAAGTAAGTGGTGAAGCTTTTGTTTTTGGTTTGGTCATGGTGTGCACAATGTCTGATCCTGTACCCTTTAAAGTGCTCTTGTTTGTCAAGACAGCACTGGAGAAGGAGATTAAGTGGAAACCATTTGGCTGCTGTTTTTGGAAAGATAGCAGGGCATGACATGCTTATGTGAATACAGAGCAATAGAACACAAACTGCCTTTTCGAAATTTTATTGTGAAGTTTATATTTCATTTTATTATCTGATTTTAATAATTGAAAAGTAAATAGCCCAACTAACAGTCTTGATTTTAATATATAATAAATAGTTTAGTTACCATACAGTTGAAGGGTGTTATTCAACATAATCATGAAATATATTTTCTCTTTTATGGTGGCATGAACGTGAAAACTTATTTTCCCCAATAAATTAGCAATTTAAAGCTCTTTGCATTTCTAAAATGTCACTGCATTGCATAATATTGCGCAGATGACAAAGATAGCTTGACCATGACGTATTAAATGCTAAATGTTAGGTGCAACATGTAAAATACGTTCTGCTTTGTAGAATTATTTGTTAGAGAGTCACTGTCATTATTTATATCAATCATTTATTCATCTGTTCCGTCCAGGCTTCTTTTTATCTAGTCATTTTCAAGAAACGCTGATGCCTGCTTCTGATCTCTCATTATTTAAATTAGAATCTCTGAGCCTGAAAAGGTGCTGGGCCAAGGTCTAAGAAAATAAATCCTAAGGGAGGAATGACTCTGGCTTGTTTGAGGCACAGCAGGAAGATTTGTAGAAGATTTTTGTGAATGGAGTGGGTGGGGCGGGGGGCTGGAGAGAAGAGAGAGGGAGAGACAGAGAGAGAGATAAAGAAACAAGGGTCAGCTTATGTGAGATCTAAAGGTCTGTAAGTGTTGTCAGAAACTATGAAATGATTTTTATGCCTGGAAATGATGTGATATTATTTGCATAAAAAGATCATTGTGACTTTAACATCATTACAGAAAAAATATGGAGGACATCCTTGGAAATTGCACATTTGATGTTTGTTGTGATTTATCAGGTGTTCACACCTAAACCAAATTGAGGTAATTCTGTTTGGCAGATTAGTTGTATGAGAAGAAAAATGTGTTAGGGAAAAGTTGAAACTTATCTGTTCAGCTTTTAATGACCTGGTTTAGAAAACAATTTAATGCTTACCATGCCTTTGATATATATGGTGATAATTATCCTGTTCTAATGGAGAGAAAGCACATTTCTTTTAATAAATATATGTCATTTATATTCAATATATTTTTTCTTAATTCAAAGGGATTTTGAACAAAATCTAGTTTCCATCATGATTGCCTGCTTTTCCAAATTTAATTCTATTTCCTTATTGACAAAATGTTTTTGTAAATACTGAGATTTATTGTTCAATTTTAAAAAGTAAAAAATTATTTCATGACATCTTTATGAACTTGATTTAATGTGCTAGTGACTAATTGCATGTCATATACTTCTGCATTTCAGTCAAGATTTTCATTGTAGCAATTGACCCATTCTCTGGAAATAAAATTGTTAATGGTGAAACTACGTCTATCTCATCATTTTTCTGAGCACATTACAAACAAAACTCTGGAAATATTCCATGTGAAAGTGTTTCCTTGTGAGACAAAATAAGAAATTATTTGGATCTTCAAAATAAACACTAATGTATTAAAAATATGAGAAATACCATTATAACATTTAAAAAATATGTTTAGTCCTTTTGAATGTATGTGTAAAACAGCTCAAACATTTCATAGAACTAGTGTTTCTCAGAACTCATTTTTGGAAATGTTTTTCTACATATATAACTGACTTTTATTTCTGCAGGTGATATTATTGATGATGCCTTACTCACCTGCACATGTTTATAGACAAAACAAAACAGTGGAAAACTTATGATTCTTTTTGACACTGAACAGATGTGAAATTTATTCCCTTATTAGTGCCTGCAGGACGTACAGGTAAACCTGTTAAAGGTCTGTTGCTTGTTTTTCTAAAGTCTTAAATTTAAATTTACAGGTAACCCCAGGCTTTTTCACAAAGGAATAACTACAGTCCTCTTAGCCATATGCCAAGATATTACATGTTTGTGTTTCTTTAACAAGCCTCTGGACATTATGGGTGTAGATTCTTTCAATTTTTTCACCTATTATCTGATTTAGAAGGCTGATGGATCGTACTGGCCAAGAAAGTAAAACATTGTTTGATACTTTCAATGCCCACAGTGGCTTTTCCCACCAATTGTGTAACAACTGAAACACTTGGAGATCTACCACATCTTACTTCCAACCAGTGAAGGAGAACAGAATATGGAAAAGGAAAAAGATGCTTAATAGGAGGTATGCTCTAATATTTTAAAAAAGAAAAAATATGAATTGTAAAGTAGGTAAGCGACTGGAAAGACTTCCTACAGTTAATTTCCTAGGAGTTTTGGAAATATTAAAGTTTGAAAAATTACTATTTTCTCAATCTTTATTATCTTTTAAATTAACATCCTGCCTGCTTTTTCTTCTAGAAAACACTGTGTTTTTCAAGTGTATTTGTAAGAATTTAAAGTCATAACATCTAATTGCCTTTGGTAATTTCGAGGGTTCATTTTTACAGCTTTGAATAATTACAGTATATCTCTGTGTGTAATGTTTTTAGTCTATAGATGGTTACTTGGTGTGTGTATTTGTAGATATTATGCAATAATTTTTGTGGCCGTTAGAGTCCAATGGATTGGAACTATCAAAAGCAATGGCTGTGCATCAAGGAATAACTGACTAGGGTTTAGTTTAGGTGTTTGCAGGGACCTAATTATGGAGGAGTGTAAAATTTATCTTGAAAATTCCAAGGAAGCATTGAAGGATGGTAGATAGGTGGGTGGCAGAATCAAGATTTGCAGTTATGAGCTATCAATGCCAGAGAACAGAGCAAGGACTGGGGAAAACAGTGTAGGAATGAATGAAGAGTTAGTCCAATTTTCAAGGCAAAGGGTTATTAGTCTCTGACACTAATGGAATGAAGAAGAAGATATATATTTTAACGCTCTTTTGAAAGCAAATATTAGGTCAGAGCAATAGTAATTGTGGTTTTTGCTATTGTACGTTAAGATTTGATGACTGGATGTAGAGAGTTGAGTGAAAGGGAGAAATACTGTACAACTTGAAGAACTGACATTTGCAAGGTAAGAAGTTTGAAAGAGGAGCAATTTTAGCAGTCATGAAAATAAGGGCTTATTTGGATGTGTCTAATTTGTGTCAGCTTTAAGAGCTAACCAGTGGCAGTAGTCCCTGCTGATCAGACTTTATGTGCTTGTGTTACATCAGATTTTATAGATTATGTTCTATTAAACTTATCAGATCTAACATTGCAGCTTTTTAAAAGGTGTATGAAAATCTTCAGTTTACATTCAGTGCATTTAATGTGTGTTATTGCTACTTTATCTGGCATCTAGCTTATTTAGAACTTTCTGACCTCCCTCTGTGCTTCTCAGGAGAATCATTTGCTGTAGGTAAATAATTAAATAAATCCTTGTGGATTCCTATCTGATCATCTTGCTCAAGCAATAGGCAACCCTTTTGCAAATAAGCGCCTGCAAATCCCTGAGAAATCCCTTTTGGCTTTCCATGTGGGTGTTTGCATTTCTGTAGTGTGGAGGATCACTGAAAACGCTTGTTGATCCTCAGGGTTACTGGGTTACTTATAGGTGAAAGGAGGTCTGTGGAGAGAATTGACAGTGGAAAGTGAAGATTTTAAATTCCAAACAGCATGTTCAGAATCTACCATGCTCAAGGCAGTAGGCTCTCAGCCTTTGCATCTGTGTAATAATAAAGCCCAACTAATTTGGAACATTCTGTCTCCAGGGAAGTATGAAGAGGGAGCTATAAGGCAGACTATAACCTTGAAGGAGAGCAACTATGGAACATTATCACTTCTCCTTTCCCCTTCTCTTTTACTTTATCTGGGAGGGAAATGCTAGTCATCTTGGTACCCCATGGTTTGTGGTTTTCTCCAAAGAAGGGAGATTAGAATCTCATTCTGAATGTCATCCATAATTTTTGTTGATCTGCTACAGTGTAGATCATGGGATGTGTGTGTGTGTGTGTGTGTGTGTGTGTGTATTTGGATCATATTTGTATCTATGATACGTACACACACACATATATATGTACGCACACACACACATATATATACTTGGGTCAATTCATTTTCATTGTAACATCCACCACTAGAGTGGTTGGATAATATTTGAAGGACTTTAATCAGTGATCAAGTTCTGGAGGCAGCTGGGGCAAGATTTCGAATTGCTGTTTACACCTGTACCACTGGGTTAATTAACACAAAAAGTATTAAAAATAGTGTTTCCCTTATGAAACAAGTGGTGTTCATTATATGCAGCTGGCTAGATATATGGTTTGGAAACCTCTGCCTTGCCAGCTGTGTGCTGGTATGGCAGTACACATGGTCCTGTACTCCTGCCCTGCCATTTCTTTTATGGAAGATCTGTCCTAGGATCTTTTCCTGGATTGACTGGGAAGGTTAATCTTGTAGGGGATGCAATTTTATTTATCTTGGAGATCACCATTCATGTAAGGGGCTTTTGTAGTGATAAACTAGGGACTTCATAGAGCTTACTGGAACAGTATGTATGACTGTTTTTGTGCCTGCTGGCTAATATTTGCTTATGAGGCAGAATTTTGTTTGTGCTTTGTTTTGTTGTGAAATATACCTGGTTGTCAGGTTGGTTATGAGGAAGCATAAAATTCTTGAGCGCTACCAATATTTATTAGAAGGAATCTGATAATTGTTGATTGAACATTGGTTTGGGTCTTGTTGCAAGTCTGCTGGGAAGGAATGTCTGCAACATTGTCTGAGGGTCACCGGACTTTAGAAAGAATCAATTAAGAGAGGGTAGGCTGTCAAGAAAGGCACGGTAAAGATAGTCCAGGCCTGAGAAGTAAGCGGACTCTAGTTGGCCCTGCAGGAATCTGCTTCGTATGTTATGGGACATACAGAGATTGTCTGAAGAGGTGAGACAAGGAAAGCAACACTGCTTTTGGAATCTCTAATGTCAGAAGACTATGAAGTAGGTGATATGGTATATGCACACTTGGAGGCCATGAATGTGTTGCAGAAAAGAGCTAAAGGGATGCCATCTGGGCAGACCTAGAGAGAACAAGTGGCCAGAACATTAGTAGGTTAGTGTCATACCAATGCCAGGGCCAGATAAAATGATGATGGGAACAACAATGTCCAGAAGGGAAAGAAGTGATCAAGACCAGCTGTCCAACTTTTCTGCTCAACTGAGGGACATTGCTCAGGTTATCCAACTTTCTGTGACACCTCCAGCAGCCAGATCAGGCCAACCAAGAAAAGACAGCATAGGAGAAGCAGGTATGGGGCAAAAGAAGGGCTGGTAAAGGAGGAAAGGAAACTCTGAATTAGAAATTTTATGCTGAACAGTGACTGAGATTTGAAAATCAAAACAAAACAAAGCCCCCAAACATCCCATAAAAACAAAAACCAAGAAACAGTTTACATGACGAAGTCACTGGACTAAGGATACCAGAAAGGCAGAATTATTTTCTGTAGACAGATTGAGGTTTATGAAGTTCATCACGTTATGTGAAATGCAAGAGAAAAAAATAAGCTTCATGTCACGTATCTGAGTATTAAGTGCACATATTTCTGTGTTAACTGCCCAGTATGCATCTATTGCATCTGAACTAGCTCTCTTTTCTTTCTCCCTCGCCTTTTGATTCATTTGCATATCTGTCTGTTTACAATTGCATGGGCTTTTTGTATTTCATTTTGTAGGACAACTTCCAATTTCCTTCCTCCCTCCCTCCTCCCTCCCTCCCTCCTCCCTCCCTCCCTCATTCCTTCCTTCCTTCCTTCCTTCCTTCCTTCCTTCCTTCCTTCCTTCCTTCCTTCCTTCTTTCCTTCCTTCTGTCAGAGTCTCGTCCTGTTGCCCAGGCTGGAGTGCAGTGATGTGATCTCAGCTCGCTTGCAAGCTCTGCCTCCCACGTTCACACCATTCTCCTGCCTCAGCCTCCCGAGTAGCTGGGACTACAGGTGCCTGCCACCATGCCCGGTTAATGTTTTGTATTTTTTTTTTTTTTTACAAAGAAGAGAGGTTTAATTGGCCCACAGTTCTGCTGCTATACGGGAATCGTGATGCAAGCTCTGCTTGGCTTCTGGGGAGGCCTCAGGCACCAGTTAGAATGGCAATCATTAAAAAGTCAGGAAACAACAGGTGTTGGAGAGGATGTGGAGAAATAGGAACACTTTTACACTGTTGGTGGGATTGTAAAATGTTTTGTATTTTTAGTAGAGATGGGGTTTCACTGTGTTAGTCAGGATGGTCTTGGTCTTCTGACCTCGTGATCCTCCCGCCTTGGCTTCCCAAAGTGCTGGGATTACAGGCATGAGCCACCTCACCCAGCCCCAATTTCTTAAATCCTTGCATCTTCCACTCAAGAAAATGTGGCGTATGCTCCTTAACTTATATTTTGACATAACATTTCAGATACTTTCCTCTATATTAGACAATAGATAAAAGTGCACATGTTTTTATTTGTTGTAGTAACAAATGGATGTTTTTACCTTTACATGTAGTTAAATTTTTGTTTATGTGTGCAAATAAATAGAACACAAATTCCTTGAGGACAGAAAATCTGTCTTGTTCATTGTTGTGTCACTACCATACAGACATTATCCCTGACATTCAATAAATATTGGTTAAATGAATACATTTCAGTTACTGGAATGATGTCCCACTGTTTATAGTTTTTCTCATATCTTAGTATTTGTCTGTGTCTGTCTGAACTGGTCACGATGGTTAGGGGAGAAGGCCAGGTGCTGGGGGTGTTGTCTCAGCTGCAGGGCAGACAGTTGCGTTCCAGTGAGTAAATAGAAGCAGCATGATGTCCAAGGTTACCCGAGACTACCTCCAGGCGCTTTGGAGGAAATAGATTAGCTCCAGGAGTCCCCGATGGAGCAATAGGGAGCTTTAGCTTGTGGGCATGGCACAGCAATGGAGAATCAGGTGGTATTTAATATGTAGATACCTGGGGCTATAACAGGTGTTCTTTTTGAAGTCTAGATCTGCCATGCCAGTCAGTGGGATTTATTTGTCAAGTTTCAGTTTCTGGAGGAAGGGTGTGGCAAAAGTACATTAAGATTCTAGGAACTCAGAAACAGGTATCAAGATAGAAACAGTTACATACTGAAGCCCAAGGAGAGATGCACAATTAGGAACGTGATGGTCTATGGCCTCTTAACAGAATGGGTAGCTTCTGAGAGGGAGGAGGCTGCGACTCTGGACCCAGCCATCATCACTGTCCTGCAACCTGTCAGAAGAGTGATCAGTATCATTGAATGAGGAATGAAAAAACCTAGTTTCTCTCTTTTCTGAAACGTTTTGACTGTAGGATGGGTGGGTAGGGGTTCTGATTGTGAAGCTTGGAAAATAATGACATGGCGATGCTCTGTGGGCACACTTGTAACTATTAGTCCACCTCATTTTTTCTCCCTTTTCATCTCTTTCTTTTGTGTCTCCTTTACAGCAGAAACCTTTCTGCTTTCTATCCCTTCCTCTTCTCTTTTTCAATCTTCTCTTTCTCTTTTTATTCTTCTTCTTTTGCCTTTCTCCCAGCTGCAGGGTATAATTTTGTAAGTATAGTAAAAATTCTGTACCTAATATCTTATGATTAAGGTAAAGAAAATCTAATGCATATGTAAGAATAATCTAGAAAAAAGGTCTGGGGATTTTTTTGGTGTTGAGGGATCTATAAAACTGAGAAAGAATGTATTTTTTTCTAAGACATTCATGTAACCTATGAATACATTTAATTTAGACTTTAGGGCCGAGTGTGGTGGCTCATGCCTTTAATCCCAGCACTTTGGGAGGCTTAGGCGGGTGGATCACCTAAGGTCAGGAGTTTGAGACCAGCCTGTTCAATATGGTGAAACCTCATCTCTACTAAAAATGGAAAAATTATCCGGGTGTGGTAGCATGTGCCTGTAGTCCCAGCTACTCAGGAGGCTGAGACAAGAGAATTGTTTGAACCCAGGAGGCAGAGGCTGCAGTGAGCCGAGATTACACTATTGCACTCCAGCCTGGGCAACAAAGCGAGACTCCATCTAAAATAAATAAATAAATAAATGAATGAATGAATGAATAAATAAATAAATAAAATAGACTTTAGTTAAAAAAAATGTTTTCAGTATAACAAAGCAAATACAGAAGCCAAAGGTAAGTTATGTTTGCCCTATTGTTCTTGTGAAGAAAGAAAAGATAACCACAGCATAGGTTTATCTGTTGTTACTGCTTTGAATTAGCTATAGAACAGTTATCTAGAGATGAAAAACGTATTTCCTTTTTTGAAAACTGCACTTTTTTCAGTGACTTAAGATTCATAACAAATGTATGTGGCCTTTTTTTTTCTTTTCATTGGGTTAGTATAATTCTTTGAAAGTATATTAATAGATAGTGTATATATATATATATATAATATATATATATAGGTTTTTTTTTGAGACAGAGTCTCACTCTGTCGCCCAGGCTGGAGTGCAGTGGTGTGATCTTGGCTCACTGCAGCCTGCCTCCCGGGTTCAGGCGATTCTCCTGTATCAGCCTCCTTAGTAGCTGGAACTACAGATGCATGCCACCACACTCAGCTAATTTTTGTATTTTTAGTAGAGATGGGGTTTTACCACTGGTGAGGCTAGTTTCGAAACCCTGACCTCAGGTGATCCACCTGCCTCGGCCTCCCAAAGTGCTGGGATTACAGGCGTGAGCCACCATGCCCAACTGTAAAAAATATTTTTACAGTGTGGTGTACAATCAAGTTTTTATTCATTCATCACTTTAAGACAAGTTCCTTAGATGGATATTAAGGAGACAAGACAGAAGTGATGATGATAGATTCTTTTGATTGCAAGGAAAAAAAAAAAAAAATCACTCACCTCAGTAAGGTTAAGTTTAGAGATGAACAAGACAGGAACCCCAGCCACATGTCCAATCTTTAAGAGAACCCGAGGAAAATGGACTGAGGTTTAGAATTGGGATGTAACTAGTGTGGCTTTTCTGAGCACATTCCTTCTCTGCCCCCTAGTGACAGAGTTGATCCTCTGCCATTGGGATGACACAGCTCCCTCTATCATACTTTTCTTGTGGCCACCAGTACTCTCTTTATTGTAGATGTTTCTCTACCTTTTTCTGTCTCAGTTTCTCATCACTCCTACGTATTATTCATGAACTTTACTGCTTTATAACATCTGTAAAGTATCTTATTTCTCTATGTCTTTGGTTTTCTGCTCTAGCTACAAACAGACTGATTCTCTTCCCATCTCACTCAGAGTCTAGAGCCTGTTCTTGGTTCAGGTAGTCCACTGTTACTGTTGCATTTTTTTTTAAAGAGACAGAAGTCTCCCTCTATCACCCAGGCTGGAGTGTAATGGTGCCATCATGGCTCACTGCAGTTTTGACTCCCCAGACTCAAGCAATCCTCCTTCTTAGCCTCTCAAGTAGCTGGGACTACAGGTGTGTGCCAACACACCTAGTTAATTTGTTTTGTATTTTTGTAGAGACAAGGTCTTGCTTTGTTGCCCAAGCTGCTGTTGCTTTGTTTAGGTGGACCTTTTGTACCAGATCCCCACATAAGCTTTAGATGATCTAGTCTTAGCTCAGGTGCTTACTCTCATATCTTCAGAGGGGGAAAGGCTTATGTTGCTTGCCTCAAGGTAGGATTATTCTTCTAGCAGGTGAATGGGTGATGACACTCACAGATGAGATTTATAGGCATGGCAGGCATTTTGAGAGCACACAGATGGCCAGTTTGAGCATAGTGAGAAACTCCCTGTCACAAGTGCACTGGTTGGACAATCTATGGTACCTAGCACAGAAACTTGCTCTTGGCTGACCTTATATTTTTGTTTACCTTATTTCTGTTTTAAGCAAAACAATCAATGCATGAGAAATAACTATTCCTTACTGAGTTTTTGAGATTTTCTTTGGATCTCATTGCATATTTTACTTATACCCCCCTCATTTAATTCACAATTTTTCCTTATAAATTAATTGTCATGTACTAACTACTTTATGGGTTATTTCAATCCATAGATGGGACTTAAAACACATAAACCACTTATACAGGGAATTAAACTTACTTGATAATGTTGACATCTATAAGTATGTGAGGCTATTTCAGTTTTAAAACATAATAAAGATTGCATCTCACAGTGTAGTCTCTGTCTTGAATACATTGCTTCTCTGCAAAGTAAGTCCTTGAGCTAATACTCAAAGATTATACATGTAACATTGGCCAAAAGCACAGTTAGCATTTTTTAAATTTGAGGAGAGATTGTCTTTAAGTGAATATACTTTCAAATGTGTGTGCTACTTCTCTTTAAGTGTGTGTGTGTGTGTGTGTGTGATGATTGTTAGTTTGATTTTTGGCAGAGTGGAGCTTGGTGACCTATTGATAAGATTTTTCTCCTTTCTTTAACACTTTCCATTCTTTACCCAAACTCTTCCTGAACATCTATTGAGCATTTGCTCTTTCCCAGGCACAAAGAAAATGATGTGATTTTTATCTAATTCAGACATACAGTAAGTCTGTGGTTGCTGTATTTACAAATCAGCTGGCAAGATATAAGTAGTTTGAATACTATGGTTTCCTTGATTGGGCAGCAGTTTTTAATCATTTGTACAAATGGCTATATTCTTTCAAATTTCACACTGTTTGTGATTTCTTCTGTAGTAGGGTTTCTTGGCAGATATTAATAGAAAACAATAAACATCATTATTTCATTTGGCGATAAGCAATTCATAGCTTAGAATGGTTTTCTAATAAAAACACACTCTACAATGAATGAGAGTTTTTCTTTTCCAGCACTATCAATTAAAACTTACAGTTCCCTAAAATGGTGAAATCAAATGATAAATAGTACACAGGATTTTAGCATGCAAACCAGATGTGTTATCCTCCATTTGTAAGAAGGAAATAAGAGAGTGGAGATTTCTGAGTCCTGACCTTGGCTTTGATGCTACTAACTCATCTTTCAACATTGATTTTCTCTTTGGTAAAAGAAGGAAAGCACAACACTGTGTATGGGACAGAGTTGTTTTTAAAATAAAATGTCATTATATCAGTGAAAGCATTTTAAAAAATTAAAAGAAACTTACAAATTCATCATGATCAGAAGCTTACCTAATTAGTATAGATTACTATTTAGAAATTAAGAATTAAGTTAAGCAAGTATTTAATAGGCTGACATCTATTAAAACATTATGATAGGCCGGGCGCGGTGGCTCAAGCCTGTAATCCCAGCACTTTGGGAGGCCGAGACGGGCGGATCACGAGGTCAGGAGATCGAGACCATCCTGGCTAACACGGTGAAACCCCGTCTCTACTAAAAATACAAAAACTAGCCGGGCAAGGTGGCGGGTGCCTGTAGTCCCAGCTACTCGGGAGGCTGAGGCAGGAGAATGGCGTAAACCCAGGAGGCGGAGCTTGCAGTGAGCTGAGATCCGGCCACTGCACTCCAGTCCGGGCGACAGAGCGAGACTCCGCCTCAAAAAAAAAAAAAAAAAAAAAAAAAAAAAACATTATGATAACAAGTTATTATAATTGTCTGTCTACTCTACTAGATTAGAAACTAAATTTCTTCATGTGTTTTCCTAGTCCACAATACAATGCACAGCATTGAGCAGGTGTTTGATAAATGTGTATTGGATGAATACAGCTAGAGAAGAGATAAAGATGAATCTTTACAATATCATAGTCTGATTATTATATACTACTGGATGAGCTTTCCATCAGGCTTCAGAGAAAGAGTTAGATCCATTTAAGAGGTAGCCACATCATTGATTTTCCAGCGCTTCAAACTATGAGATTGGAAAACTTTTGTTTCTTTAATTTCACTTGTTGTTGTCATTGCTGTGAATGGCTACAACAAACACAGAGAGGATATGCTCCTGGCAGTTTATCTTCATTAGCTGTATGAAGATGTCTTCATTGAGAGAATGTATTGTACTGACTTGAATATAAGTGTTTTCATGAATGGCAAAGAGATGAAGACTGGTTTGCCCAGTTGTATCTAGTTCTCCAGAGGAGTTACCTTCTATGGCTAGTAATAGTACTTTCTACTTACTAATAGATTCAGAGCTTTGGGAAGACTTCTCTTTAGTCATTTACTTCTTTTAACTACACACAGCTGGGAAATTAGATATTGTTAGTATTACATAATCTTCTGTTTCCTATGTTGAAATGTCTTTGCAAAAGTTTACATGCAAGTGCAGACTCTGACATCAGTTGTTGGAAAAAGGAAATTTGGTTGTAAATTTTGCCGTTTCAGCATGTCATAACTTCTCCTGGAATGTGTAATATAACCTCATATTTGTATTGTACTTACAGTTTTGAAAGTGTTTTCATACATGAACTCATTTGAAAATACTCTAGGAGAGAGGGAGAATAGGTATTATTAACATCATTTTGCAAGTGTTCAATAGATTATTTTGACCTAACCTCCATGTGACATATGTAATTGTTAAATGAAATTAGACTTGACCTTTTTATGTTGATATTTCTGCCCCTTTTATTCTTCTGAAAATCTGTGAACAAAGAAGATACTTGCTATCTACACTAAGCCATATCATTGGGTCTTTGGAGACTGAGCTCAAATGAGATGATTGCAATCTTCTCTCCTCACAGGTAGGAAACTATCTTCAGGTATCACAGAATCAATGATAGATAACTGAAAAGGTCAGAGATATTTTTAAAGTTTTGTTAGGAGAGAGAAAAAATTCCCTTCTACATTTTATCCTTATATCCAGGAATAGGCTGAAGAGAAAGATGTCCTTAGCTTGGGTAAATATAATATAATGCTTGTTTACTATAAGCATTTTATATATTCATTTATACACAGTCTATTTTATGGAGCTGGAGAAGGAAGGGATTAAAATGTATATGTATATATATTTATAATGCATGACCTCTTTCTTAAGTAGTTATAGTTTATTGAATTCTGTTTGAAGTGGGAACTAAGCTCTAACAGAGAGAGGAAACATGGGGAATCAAGTACCTTCAGTAGCAATCAGATTTAAATAGTATAATACAGTTGAACTAATTTGAGAGAAAAGAAAAGTAGCCTAATATTTTATGAGGGAACAATGAAGAAAAAT
Source organism: Trachypithecus francoisi (assembly GCF_009764315.1). Classification (NCBI taxonomy): domain Eukaryota; kingdom Metazoa; phylum Chordata; class Mammalia; order Primates; family Cercopithecidae; genus Trachypithecus; species Trachypithecus francoisi. The sequence goes on along the minus strand of NW_022681458.1, from coordinate 53,392,365 downwards.
GAGCTTCAATAAGGTAAACTTTTATTTATTTAATAGTTGATATTTAGAGATACATTTTTGGTTCTTTATATTTTGGTTCTTTATGATGTTTTGTGATGCTGTCATGTATACCAGCATCCAGTTTTCAATACTGAAATTATAAACCCAGGTGTCTGATATATCTTAAGTTTCTTATAAAATAAAGTTGGATTTACTTTTTCCCGGTTCCATAAACACTGATAGTTTAAGTGTCTAGTGTTTTTATTTTTATTTTTTGACAGACCATTGAGATATCACATAGTAGATGTCGGATGCTTAAGCAGTGAGAAGGTATCAAAGCAGATAATTACTCTAGAAACTTATTTGACTAGTTACTAAGACGCCAAGGATTTACTTAGCTTTTGTCTTTGGGAAGAGCTTCAAAGAAATAAGAAAATACCTTATTAGAGTAGAATTGAATTGGAATAATACTATTAAGCTTCCAGTGATGTCTTCATTTGCTTACAGTGTAAAATATATTATTAATTCATCTGGAATCAAGAGAGATCACTTGTCTTTGTGTAATTATTAAATTAGGGAGTGCTCAACATCACCTATAACATTATCACATTTATGAAATTGTTCATATCTCTTCTAAATCTGTTTATTTACAGTTTTAAAAATTGATCCTCTACTATCTTCAAAAGAAGTGAAGATGTAATTAATAGGATATCACAACCTAAATTTGATGAAAAACTATACGACATCATTTCTTAAGCAAACATAAAAATTTTAAAGTATATAAACACACTTAAAGTATAAATAATTCTTAAAATCTACTGAAGGCTTATCTGAAATTCTGTGTCCCTTTTTAGCTTCTAACAATAACAAATGTTTTCAAAACACCAAAAGAGTATCTATATCATTTTATAGAAAACTTTTATTTTCTTCAAAATATCAATCAATCATTTTGGCTCATTATTATTTACTAATATTAGCTCAATTTGGGAGAAGCCATAGAAAATGTAAATAAAATGTGTAGTATAAATTAGTAAAGAATATATACATTTAAGAGTAATTATTTGGTTGTACTTGGCAGACAACCAATTAAAACTCAGTTAAGCCAAACAATATACATTGGTCACTATAGTAGAGAGTTCTAGAGTGGTCCTTCAGGCCTGACTGAATCCAGGCAGTTAGATATTTGTTTCCCTCTCATAGCTCTGTTATCCACTGAATTATATTTTAAGGCAAGAAACATGAGGACAAAATAGCCACCAGGTTTTCAGTCCTTCAGTTAGTTAATTCAAGTGGAAAGGGATTGTTTCTTTCTAGTTTTTTTTAAAAAAGGTGCTGATTGTATTTTCTTTATTTTAACTTGGTCCACATTCCCACTCATAAGTGAATAATTATTATTAGGATCATGGTACTGCCATTGACCAGTACTGGAACTACAACTAGGGTCACCCTTAGTCAAATATAACTACCAAGAAAGAGGAAAAAAAAAGTAAATCTGCAAAGGAAATTCAGGGTGCTATTACCAGAATATTTTGGTGGAGGGGAGGGTGTTGGGTGGTGACAGGAAATCATAATGTATGTATAAACAAGTTAAATGTAGGGTGAAATGCACACTGTTTTGTGAAAATGCTACTGAACAGTGATTTCTTCATTTGCTTGCGGTGTAAAATATGTTATTAATTCATCTAGAATGAAGAGAGATCATTTGTCTCTCTTCATTCCAGAGCAACAGTTTAAATGGTGAAATAACATTTAGTATTAGAGTAACATAAAGAACAATCACAAAACATTGATATTGAAAATGTTCGATTGCTGAAGAAAGGCCTTCAGGCATAACCAATCATCATATAAAATATTGGTGATGTCTGCATCTCTGAGACTGTTTCCTCATCTGTGAGACAATTATTATGATATGGCTAACAGCAGACGAATTTGTATGTGTTTTTCTGCTTGATTATATTGGTACAGAAGGTAATCCAGATTTTACTGAACAGTGTTTGTATAATTTGAGTGAAATTATATCCAATTATGGTGATACTACAATTAATGTAGAAAAGAGACAAGTATTAGTAAAGCTCCTGACCGCTGCATCCTGCAACTGTGGGAAATTGGAAGACTGAATAATAGCTCTCTGAAATTTGTCTTTAAATATATTACATACTCTATGGATATTAACATGAACAAAATTAAACTCCACAGGACTGGAAAAATTAAACTAATGACTTTTTATGTAATCCAAGTTAATGAATGCTTTCTGGCCCAACTTTTCATTAGGAAATGAACCACAGTTTCCTGATTTCGTTCATTCCAACAGCTTCCATTGTGTGACTGTTTACAAAAATGCTTAATAAGAACCCTTAATGAAGACTTACTCTCTTTTCATTAATTCTGAAATATATTTACATAGTTTTGCAGCTTTTAGGAGTAACAGGTAGTCTTAAAAATTAATAGTGGCTTTTAGAATAGGTGTTGTATAAATATTTTCTTGAATCATCTGAATATTTCTAATGTATTAAAATATTATAGTAAAGAATGGAGAATCATAATTTCATCTTCTAAATGAAAGAAGGAAGGCAGAAGCTTAAAATATGGGGAATATTTGGAAAAAATTCTGTTTCTATTGATCTTGGTGCTGAAATCCATATTTGCAGTGTTTTACAAATATATCCGTTCCCCTGTATCCTCAGGGGATTTATTCCAGGGCCACCAGCAGATACCAAAATCTGTGCATATTCAAGTAAGGCTGCAGTAGCCATGCGGAACCCATATATATGAAAAGCCAGCCCTCCATATCCACATGTTTTGTATTCTGTGAATACCAGTATTTTCCATTTGAGTTTGATTTCAGATGCAGACCCTGTGGGTGTGGAGGGCCAAGTGTATTTATTGAAAAAAATACCTACCTGGAGGTGGACCAACCCATGCAGTCCAACCTGTGTTGTTCAAGGTTTAACTGTGTTCCTAGTGTTAAATGATAAACTAAATGCAGATATGATTAATCCCCAAAATTAAATGTAATTAAATCTATAAAACACATTAGACAAATGCAATTTTAATCATTAATTAAATATACTTTTAAAAACACCTATGATAATGACTTACTTGCTTTAATGCCTTTGTATGAATTCGTAGGTAACGTCTTACTGTAAGATTGAGCAATTTACATTACAGTATTTTATGGACAAAATGTATAATAATGACATTAAGGGAAAATAAAATGTAAAGCAACCTTTCCTAATCTGATGGAATTGAGTGAAGAGCTGGTTACCTGTAAGAAGAGCAACCAAGTTAAAGGAACAAAAAGTTCAAAGGCCATAAGCCATAAGGTTTTTATTAAAATGTCAGAAAATCTCATTGAAATGTCATGAAATTGAAAAGCATACCAAAAGGAAAATAAAAATTATAAAATAAGCATTCAATAAAGTAAACATATAAACTTATACTTCACTTGCAGTTAAAGAAGTATGCATTTTAGGAAAAGGTACAAAATTTGCCAAATTGTCAAAGATTAAAAAGATAATTGCTGGCAAGTGTGGTTTAAATTCAGCATTGTCATATGCTATTGGTGGAAGTCTTTGTTGACATATCTTTCCAGAAAATAACTTGATGATGTGCATTAAAATACTTAAAAGATCAAATACTTTTTGACAGGAATTTCACTTATATGAAGCCACAATAAAGAAATAATTTGGGCCGGGTGCAGTGGCTCATGCCTGTAATCCCAGCACTTTGGGAGGCCAAGGCTGACAGATCACGAGGTCAGGATTTCGAGACCAGCCTGCCCAGCATAATGAATCTCCATCTCTACTAAAAATACAAAAATTAGCTGGGCATGGTGGTATGCACCTGTAGTCCCAGCTACTTCGGAGGCTGAGGCAGGAGAATCATTTGAATCCAGGGAGTGGAAGTTGTGGTGAGCCGAGATTGCACCACTGAACTCCATCCTGGGCAACAGAGCGACACTCCATCTCAAAAAAAAAAAAAAAAAATAGAGTTTGAGACGAGCACAACAAATATTTATGTACAAAGATATGTACCATGGTTTCATTTACAGTGTGAAAGATACGGAACTTTTAAACACACCAACAGAAATAATAATTACTGTAAATTGCCGAGATTTTATGTGTCGGGCTTTATGATTAGTGCTGTGTATAGATTATCTCATTTATGTCTAAGTTCACATTAATGTGTACTTAGTATTTATTTCTAAATTTACCTACCACTGTTTTTATAATGGACAAGATTTTTCTCAGTGGAACTCACCTTTCATCACATGTGGAAGCTGTATGACTTAGGAGAATTGGCCATATTTGTATCTCCAGGAATACTCTCTGATTGTCTTAAGCCAGTCAGTGATTCTGCACACCTACCAATTGGTTAGCAATGTGCTTATCATTTCATTGGTTCAGATAAGAATGAATACCCAAACTATTGATTAGGGATTGAGCTAGAAATTATCTTCTCCCCTTAGTTCTTAGTTATATAAAAGGTACAATGAAAATTGAGAATAGGAAATTTATCAATAAGAAAAAATTTTGCAAAAAGCTAACTGGGCAACAGCTAATGTTACATAAATGAAATGCAAATCTAAAACAATATGTAAGGCAATTTTCCTATTATAATTCAATTTTCCTATTGAATTAAAATAAATTTTTAAAACCCTGATATATATGAACAGTATAGGAAGATTGGGGTGAGATTTGCATACTTTGTCACTTCTGTGGGAGTGTAATTTGCCCTATTTTCCAGACAAAGTACTGTAATTATATACAGACTTTGATCCGGTAATTTCCATTCTCCTTTGTCTCGATAGTCTGATGTTTAAGCAATGATTTATATAACAGATAAAATGTATATGTAGAATATATCATTCAGTGCTTTAGGTGTTTCACAAACTTTGTAATCATTTATTTCTCAAAGCAACACTAGGTTAGATTATATGGATGAGGAGACTAAGGCATATCCCATCAAGGCAACATAGTTTTGGAATCAGGCTTATAACACTTTCCAGGCCAACTACAGTCATTTTAGTCACTACACTACTTTGCGTCAATTCTACTCATCACAGTGTCTCTATATAGAAAAAAACGGAAAAATCTTAAATATGGAACATTAGAATGGGCAAAAAAAGTTATAAGGTGACATGTTATGCCAATAGTATTTATTTGAAGACTTATTTAATGATACAAAAATATGATTGCACTGTAGGTGACAAAAGGTAGGAAATGAAATTGTATGTTGTCTTTGTATTGCTATAAAGGAATACCTGAGGCTAGGTAATTTATAAGGAAAAGACGTTTGCTATATAAGGCACATGGTGCCACCATCTGCTTCTGGTAAGGGCTTTAGGCTGTTCAGACTCATGGCAGAAATTGAAGTGGAGCCTGCATGAGCAGAGATGACATGGCAAGAGAGGAGGCAAAAGAGAGAGGGGAGGGAGGTGCCAGGCTCTTTGTAACAAACAGCTCTTACAAGGGGCTAACAGAGCAATAACTCACTCATTACCACCAGGATGGCACCAAGCCATTCATGAGGGATCTGCCCCCATGACTCAAACACCTCTCACTAGGTCCCATGTTTGACATTGGGGATCACATTTCAACGTGAGGTTTGGAGGGTGAAATACGTGAACTATTGCATATGTGTAGTACAATTTCAGTTTTAGAAAAACACTGGGTGGAAGGTGTCTAAATATTATATTTTAGTTTATCTTAATATAGATGATTTTTGTTTTCCTTATAATTTTCGAATTTTCTAAGTGTTTTGTTCATAGACACACTCACACTATATATACTGAAAAGTTTAATAACCAAACGCTTCAAGGAAAGTGACTTCTGTTTTCCACTAATTTCAGCAAAAAGAGTGAACGACTTGATAATTGTTCTCCTACTTTTTTTAATTAGAAAAATTTCCTGCTATTGAGAGCTTCAAAGCACTGCTGAAAGTTTCACGGCAAATGCAATGGAAAGCATGGATTGAATTTGATTTTAAATTGATAAATTTAAAATTCTTATGTGTTCTGAAGAGTTTTTCATGTCTCATCCACTATCACTTTTTTCATTACCATACTGAAAGCTGAGGGTATGGAACTCAGAATGCATTTGGAAGAATAACAGGTGATACGAATTTTTGGTCCTATTTGATTTCCAGGAATAGAAAAACCCTGAATCAAAGCTATCTTTGGTTCTATTCCTATATAAATTAAATTACAAAGATCGTTCCAGTTTTACATCTTATAAATATGAATGCCTTGAGTCTATTTTGCATTAGCATCTAACAAATATACACAAATTTCTAAGAAGTAATTTGCTTGTCTCATCCCTTCCTTTTCATGTCTCTTCAGAGCCGCCTTGGCATTATGATCATCCTAAACACCTATCTAAAACACATATCTTACTGTACTGTTTTCCTGTTTAATCATACTTCCATCACCTTTAGGGTAAAATACAAATGTTATAACATGGCAGTCAGGAGCCTTCCTGATGTGGTCTCATCTTATTCCTAAAGTTTCCTATAAATATTCTATTTTAAAATAAAATATTCTAATAGCCTATCCTTGAAGATTGCGTGTTCTTTCTTATTCGTGTGCCTTTGCTTATGATGTTTCCTTTGCCATCTGTGGCTTTCCCCACCTTCCTCACTGTACAGCTTCTGTGAACTGAAGGTTAATGAGTCTTACCTCTTTTAGGAAGACTTCTGCAGCACCTAGCCTTGCCAGGAACATAGTCCTTATCACACTGATGCATGCAAAGGAGTATACAGACTTATTTCACTCTCACTAGTAACTAAACAACTGGGCATTCAATGGCTGTTCAGTGAATATTGTGTTAATGAACAAAATTACTTTTCTAATGTTATTTTCCTTAAGAGTGTAGGAGTATAGGTATGACTATTCGTATGTCATTTCCTTAGTGAGATGACTAGAATACATAGGAATTGATTGCTCCAGGCTACTTAGGACAATCATCTTAATATCACTTTCTTTGTACCTTTTGCTTAGAACATTGGGGTGAAAACATTTGAGAAGGTGTCTTAAAGGCATACTAAGGCATGTGTACTTTGTCCATTGGTGATGTGGCCAAATTACTTGTTAGAGAAATTACGACTGGCTAGGGATGGATAGGTGGGGAGTGTAAACTGGGAGAGAAAACAAACTGGAGATTGTTGTATTAAGTAGAATTGAATTTATTTAACTGCATGTAGGTGGTAAGGGAAAAAAGAGGGATTAATAATGCCAGATTTCAGGTGTGAGCAATCAGTGGGAATTGTACTACTTACTTAATGTCACAAGACAAAAAAGAAAAATATAGAAAAAATCAGGGCCAAGATCTGATTTTATATATTTTGAATTTAGGAGCCTATAGAGGATAAGAAATAAATAACCAGGAAAACTCCTAAAACATTTTGTAAATTAGATTAAATACTGTCAAATTCTTGGACCTAGGCAAAAAAGAGAATAATGATTTTGAAAATATTTTAAGATCATGATAATGGTGATCCGTATTTCATATGATGACAAGTAGAAATACAATTTGGCTTGACTTGTTTATTTTGCTTAGTTTATTACATATAGAATATTTAAAGATTTACCTGTTACATTAACAAATTGAAAAAAAAAATTGAAACATTTTGTCATATTGCAGCATTAATAATTTTTTTCTTAAATGGTACTGTTGGAGATAAAGGAAGTTTTAGTAAAGAAATAGTTGGTTTCATTTAATTTCATATACATCTTCAAATTGTATGAAAATGTGTAATTACTGGTGGCAAAACAGTATCAAATTGAGCATATTATGTTCATACTAAAATTTTAAGAAGCATTTGAATTGGAAATCAGGATTTTATATTTTAAAATAAAATATGTTCAAAAGAGCAGCCCATAAGCCAATCTGAGTTTTGCAAGAATATTCAAAGTGTTCTTTCTATGAAAAATCTAATCGTATCAGACATAGAATAATAGATCCCACTTGGAAAATATATCATTTCCTGCAAGAAGAAAGACAGAAGTAAGCATAAGTTAGTTCTTATTTTTTGATGTGTGTATTTTTGTGCTCTTCTTTATTCTGTCACATTGCATAAAATATTCTAGTTTGAAAAGTATTTCCTGCAGTATGACTGGGTTTCAGTGAATTTAAGATAAAAATAAAGGCTAAGGGGATGTTAAATTGAATTGACCATTTCAAGGAAAAGATTTTCTTTTATTAAATTTTGGAATTAAATCTATTGAAGAGTTTTATTAACAATTATTTATCTTGATTAAATTGAATTGACTATTTTAAGGAAAATATTTTCTTCTATAAAATTTGGGATGAAATGTATTGAAGAGTTTTGATAACAGTTATTTATCTCAAATTATTTCTCTCTAATTTCTGTTCATAAGATCAATAGTTGTCAAAATAAAAATGGAAAAACTATATCATCCTAAAAGAGAAATAATTTTGTTCTTCCTTTTCTCTCCTCTCATCTAAGACCAACAAACAAGAAAAACACGATCTGATAAACGACTGTGGAAATCATGACATGGTTTTATAGTTTACCTTTTAGCTATGTGTCATGCTTGAAATTTCCTGTCCAGGATAAACACATCTATATTTAGAGCTGGAAGTATGTGATGATACAACCTTTAGATTTTACAGCAAGGTGAAATGAATTGTGTAATTCATACATGCTAAGATCCAGTCAGTGCTAAGAAAATAGCATATGATTTAATAAATAATGGTGTTACTGAGTTAAGCAAACATAGTTTTTCACTAAAATTATAAAATATCAATATATGACCTTAAAATATGCTGTGCTAATATTTTAATTCAAAATTTAAAATTGTTGCTTTTTGTTGTAGATGCTGTTGATGATCAGCCTATAACCTCTCTTTTAGTGCTATAGTTCAAACTGGCAAAATTTCTAATGCTTATCCTGCATTTCTTTACCTAAGGGATTCTTTGGCCACAAGAGACTACTTTGTTAACCAAACAGACTGAAAGTTCTAGGGAATCAATGCCCCTGGGAGCAACCCTCAGCTAATGACTAATGAGGATTGGTGAATAAATATGCTAGCTCTGATTCTGACAGTGAGATATAGCTGAGGGGTGTATTACACACTGGATGTCTGATTTCCCCCAGCCAGATTAAGCTGCAGTTGCCAATAGTGTTACAGGTCTGATAATGATCTCTGTGTTGGTAAGAGGTCTTCCACTCCGGGTCTCACTTCTTTCTTTTCATCCCTGCTAATATTTCCTGGGATTATCTCCCAAATAAACTTCTCACATTGAAGTTATTATTACCTCAGTGTTTGCCTCCAGGGCAACCTAAAATGAGATCCTTTCTTTCTCTCTAAAGTCATGTTAGAAAATGAAAAAGAAGCTGGGTGTGGTGGCTCACACCTGTAATCCACCCAGCACTTTGGGAGGCCAAGGCGGGCAGATCACCTGAGGTCAGGAGTTCGAGACCAGACTGACCAACATGGCAAAACCCCCTCTCTACTAAAAATACAAAAATTAGCCGGGCGTGATGCCACACAGTTGTGGTCCCAGCTACTCGGGAGGCTGAGGCAGAAGAAAACAAATAGAGTGAACAAATAGGTCAATAGGCTTCTGAAGAATATGTGGCTAAGATGGAAAAAGATGGCTTTCAAAGTATTCAGATGGCTTAGATTGAAACACAGAGGAAGGGATAAAATAATATGTGAGATCTGTCTATTTAAGAAAGTAAAAAATATACATATGGCAACATCAAATGTCTGTATCAAGGGGTTTGCATCAAAGTTATGATGAGAAGCAGGGCACACGACTTAGATATGTTTCTCCATTTTTCCCCCTCCTTCAAAAAGATCAGGTCTTTTTAGTGTTTTGGCAAAAGATACTACGCTGTGAATTCTTCTGGTACTATTTGAACTTATGTCAGAGGTACATTCGAAATAATATAATTAAAGGAAGACATAGTTTGTGCTGTTGTGTCTACCCAGAAAGAATTTTTGTTTGTTGGAATACAAATATAAAAGTCGTACAATTAACATATCTCTTTTAGTTATAGCATGATTATGAATAAAAAGATAAGCTATCTAAATGCCTTGCCATAACAGTCAAAGTAGAATGAAAATGAAAATAAATCAGTGCCTTCTAAAATTCGGTTTTACCTTCTTAATCATCATGAACAGGGTATGAGACTGGTTAGTCCAAATAAATAGTATGTGAAAGAGATAGTTGGGGCTCCTTGTTGTTCAAAGAGGAAAGGCATATATTATTAAAGAACTATCACCAAGCTTTAATAGTAACATATCTGTGAGTTAAAACATTTAACACATCATCTATAAATCTTGCTATTTTTCATTACCTAGGTATCAGTAACAGTCTTTTCCAAATATTTACATATTTTATCATTATTTTCCTATTATTTGGTAACTTTCTTGAACATTTTCAAGAAACATAATTAGAATTTTAAAAGATATGCTGAACTTCTAAATTTAAAATAAACAGAAATGTAATTATTGATTAATTCTAAGTCCAATTATATTTTTCTTTTTAGTTATTTATGATTCCATCTGATACACATAGGAGAGAAAGTGATAGAAGAATTCTGATGGCAACTGTATGATAGAAGCTGTATAAAGTCAAGTGTCCATTTTCTTTCAACTATATTTGAGCATACTCAGGTAAGAATAAATGATTGTTTATACATTTTCCATTATTTCCAAAAAGGACTTGAAATTATAAAAATGCTATTATTATGTGCTGAATGTTTAAAAATATAGTCTTATGTTGTAAAAAATAGTAAAATGCATAAAAGTAAACTAAAATTAAAAACACTGATGAGCCTTTTTTCTGAAAATAAGCTCTGTCATCATTTTGTTCTATATAATTTTATTTTTGTTTTGTTGGATTTTTCTTTTAAGCAAAGTTACAATGATAGTATTACATTTAGTTCATTTTCATGCAGCTGATAAAGACATACTCATGACTGGGAAATTTACAAGAGAAAGATGTTTAATGGACTTACAGTTCTACGTGACTGGGGAGGTCTCATAATCATGGAGGAAGGTGAAAGGCACGTCTCACACAGCAGCAGACAAGAGAAGAGAGCTTGTGCAGGCAAACGCCCATTTTTAAAACCATCAGATTTTGTGAGACCCACTCACTATCATGAGAACAGCACAGGAAAGACTCGCCCCCATGATTCAGTCACCACCCACCAGGTTCCTGCCACAACATGTGGGAACTGTGGGAGGTACAAATCAAGATAAGATTTGGGTGGGGACATAGCCAAACCCTTATCATTCCATCCCTGGCCCCCTCAAATCTCATGTCCTCACATTTCAAAACCAAACATGCCTTCCCAACAATCCCCCAAAGTCTTAACTCATTTCAGCGTCAACTCTAAAGTCCACAATCCAAAATCTCATTAGAGACAAGGCAAGTCCTTTCTGCCTATGAGCCTGTAAAATCAAAAGCAAGTTAGTTACTTCCTGGATAAAATAGGGTACAGGCATTGGGTAAATACAGCCATTCCAAATAGGAGAAATTGGCCAATGCAAAGGGGCACAGGCCCCATGCTGGTACAAAATCCAGTGGGGCAGTCAAATCTTAAAGCTCCCAAATGATCTCCTTCAATGCCATGTCTCACATCCAGATCATGCTGATGTAAGAGGTGAGTTCCTATGGTCTTGGGCAGCTCTGCCCCTGTGGCTTTGCAGGGTATAGCTTCCCTCCTGACTGCTTTCATGGGCTGGCATTGAGTGTCTGAGTCTTTTCCAGGTGCAGGGTGCAAGTCGTTGGTGGATCTACTATTCCAGGGTCTGGAGGATGGTGGCCCTCTTCTCACAACTCCACTAGGTGGTGCCCCAGTAGGGACTCTGTGTGGGGGCTCTGACCCCATGTTTCCCTTCCACACTGCCCTAGGAGAGATTCTCCATGAGGACCCTACCCCTGCAGCAAACTTCTGCCTGGACATCCAGGCATTTCCATATATCTTCTGAAATCTAGGTGGAGGTTCCCAAACCTCAGTTCTTGACTTCTGGGCATCCGCAGGCTCAATACCATGTGGAAGCTGCCAAGACTTGGGGCTTGCACTCTCTGAAGCAACAGCCAAGCCATACCTTGGCCACTTTTAGTCATGGCTGGAGCAGCTGGGATGTAGGCCATCAAGTCCCTAGACTTAATAAAGCAGAGAGACCCTGGCCTAGCCCAGGAAATCATGTTATCCTCTTAAACCTCTGGGGTTGCCATGAAGCCCTCTGACATGCCCTGGAGACATTTTCCGCATTGTCTTGATGATTAACATTTGGCTCCTTGTTACTTATGCAAATTTCTGCAACTAGCTTTAATTTCTCCTCAGAAAATGGGATTTTCTTTTCTATTGCATTGTCAGGCTGCAAATTTTCTGAACTTTTATGCTCTGCTTCCCTTATAAAACTGAATGTCTTTAATAGCACCCAAGTCACCTCTTGAATGCTTTGCTGCTTAGATATTTCTTCCTCCAGATACTCGAAATCATCTCTCTCAAGTTCAAAGTTCCACAAATCTCTAGGGCAGGAGCAAAATGCCACCAGTCTCTTTTCTAAAACATAACAAGAGTCACCTTGGCACCAGTTCCCAACAAGTTCCTCATCTCCATCTGAGACAACCTCAGCCTGGATGTCATTGTCCATATCATTATCAGCATTTTGGTCAAAACCACTCAACAAGTCTTTAGGGAGTTCCAAACTTTCCCACCTTCTCCAGTGTTCTTCTGAGCCCTGCAAACTATTCCAGCCTCTGCCTGTTACCCAGTTCCAAAGTTGCTTCTACATCTTTAGGTATCTTTTCAGCAGCATCCAACTCCTGATACCAATTTACTGTATTAGTCTGTTTTCACACTGCTGATGGCAACATACCCAAGACTGGGCAATTTACAAAAGAAAGCAGTTAAATGGACTTACAGTTCCATGTGGCTGGGGAGACCTCACAACCATGGAGGAAGGTGAAAAGCACATCTCACACAGCAACAGACAAGAAAAGAGGGCTTGTGTAGGAAAACTCCCATTTTTAAAACCATCAGATCTCGTGAGTCCCACTCACTATCATGAGAACATCATAGGAAATAACCACCTCCATGATTCATTCACCTTCCACAAGGTTTCTCCCATGACATGTGGGAATTATGGGAATTACAATTCAAGATGAGATTTGGGTGGGGACACAGCCAAACCATACGAATTATATATATGCTTTGTTGATTTTCTTTATTATTTTGTAACAAATTTGTCTTCTTCTATCCTTTGAGAATATGAATTAGTGTTTTGTACTTTCTGTTATATCTGTAAATATATAATATGTTTTAAAATATTTTTATTTTGTATTTATTATTCAGTCAATATTCTTATAGATAAATTGATATGTACATCATTTGGTTTGCATTAGTAGCATTACTAAAATTGGTATCACTGGCTCAATGACTGTGATCTTTTAAAGGCTTTTTATTGTTATTGCTGAGTTTACCTGTAGAAGGTGGTAACAAGTTAAATTTTTCATTAGCCAGTTTAAGTTGAAAAAAAAGAAAATTAAGTGAAAATTTTTAATTTTGGTTGCAAACAGTAGCAATTTCTTACTCACATCTATTCAGCAAATATATTCCCTTACATAAAACTAAGCCTAGAGGAAAAGTGAACATTACAAGACTGGGTGCGGCGGTTTATGCCTGTAATCCTGCACTTTGGGAGGCCAAGTCAGTGGATTACCTGAGGTCAGGAGTTCAAGACCAGCCTGGCCAACATGGTAAAACCCATCTCTACTAAAAATACAAAAATTATCTGGGTGTGGTGGCAAGTGCCTGTAATCCCAGCTACTTGAGAGGCTGAGGCAGGAGATTCCCTTGAACCCGGAAGCAGAGGTTGCACCACTGCACTCCAGCCTGGGCACCAAGAGTGAGACTCCATCTCAAAAAAAAAAAATAAAGAAAAAGTGAATATTATATATGTATAACCTTCCACATTGTTTAAAAATGCACCATTTCGAAATAATATCAAGTATACATTTATCTTATTAATATTTATTGAAAACTTATTATATTTATCAAGCACTATAATTAGCAATGTCAGTGAGGATGGTAAACATTAGAAAAGGGAAGGCACATAAATAGTTCCTTGTCACCTCTAGCTTTCAATAAAATATGGCCAGAGGAGAAATACATTTTGGTTTCTTATGTTTAAGTAGGCCGTATTAAGTGCCCAAAAAGAAGTAAAATAATAGGGCAGTTTGTAGTGATAACACTTCCAGCTTGGGAATTGAGGAATACTTTCACAAACAAAAGACTACATGAGTTGTGCTTTTTAAGGTGGAGAGGAACACTGGCAGGCAAACATTTAAATGGAGAGTCAACTTGGAGCAAAGGTATTGGGCTGGCAAACCATAGGGATGGGATATTCAGGAAATTGGAAAGAGAGATTAGATATAGCAGAGTAGGTGGAAATGTGTTCTGTGATTTGGATTCTTATAATTAGGCATTTTTGTCTCATCATTATATGGAGAGGAACAGTTGCAGGGGAATCAGATGAACCATGCTATCCTTTAAGAAGTTTAATCTAGGCCAACCACATTGCTCATGCCTCAAATTCCAGCACTTTGGGAGACTGAGGCAGGTGGATCACTTGAGGTCAGGAGTTCAAGACCATCCTGGAAAACATAGTGAGACCCCCACCTCTACAAAAAAATAATAAAAAAGTAGAAAACCTTAGCCAGACATGATGGTGAACACTTGTAGTTCCAGCTCCTTGAGAGACTGACGTGGGAGGATCACTTGAGCCCAAGAGGTGAAAGTTACAGTGAGACATCATCACACCACTACCCTCCAGCCTGGGTGACAGAGCAAAACTCTATATCAAAAAATCTAAAAGAACAAAAAGAAGTTTAATTTAAAAGTGATATGTGTGTTAGACGAATGAAGAGAGAGCAGCTTAAAGGAAGGCAGATTAGTTTGCAGGCTTTTCCTTACATTTTGATCACCGTTTGCTGAACCCTTGCTACTTGCCAGGCACTGAGCTAGGAGCTGTAGGAAAATAAAACAATGAAGACATAATCTTTACCCATGAGTTTATAATGTAGCGGATGTACCTGCATGACAAGCAAATGAATAGAATACCCCATGAAAGCACAAGAGAATAATGTTTAACTAAAGACTAGTGAGTAATAATTATGTTGGCATGCAGATATTGAGTTAGCAGTAGACTAGGTTTCCCCAAAAACGTTAAGTCTCATCAAGGTTACCCAGGAAGCAGTGTTTCTAAATTTTTAAATAATTCGAGAAGAAACAATAGAAGCTTTGTCTAGGGTGAAAAAATGGAAATAAAAAACAAGGTGTGGTTAGATGAGACTTGGTAGTGGTAGAAGCAGTTAAGCGGGGGTTAAAGAAACAGCCTTTTTGCTTAGGCAAGAGGGGCATGTTGATGACAGGCACAGAAATGGGGAAAACAGAATAAAAGTGGGTTTTGTTATTGTTGATAAAATTTGTTTGGCTTTGAACACTGAATAATTTTCTCTCCTGCTTCACTTTCCTGTGTTCAAACCTTTGCTCGAGCACTCATAACATTTTAAAATTTCATTGCAATTCCTTATTGAGAATTGAGGAATATTGTTGAGGATTAGTTAAGGATTCATTTATTTATTACTCAAAATTTTTCCATCCTTTACAAATAAAAGTATATTAGAGTAAATATAATTTACACCAAACAAAACAAAAATATGAATAAAAGACCTGATTTCATTCATAACCACAATGTAAATAATTTAGCCTTACACTTTCCAGCAGTCACAAAAATGGATATATGTTCTTTCTATAAAAGCTGAGATAAATGTATTAGGAGTCTTAGTGTAATGGATGGGAAAAGTGTCCTTACCTCTTAGAAGTGACTTATATATTAAATTGTTAAAAAAATAAAGCGAATTAATTCTTTAAAAAAATTTCAATAGGTCTTGGGGTATCAGTGGTTTTTGGTTACATGGATAAATTGTAAAGTGGTTAAGTCAGATATTTGCACACTTGTCACCCGAGTAGTGTGCATTGTACCCAATATGTAGTTTTTTATTCCCCACCCAGTTCCCACCCTCCCCATTCTGGATGTAGCTATTCAGTCTCCAAAGTCTCTTATACCACTCTGTATGCCTTTGCCTACCCATAGCTTAGTCAAGTGAGAACATGCGGGATTTGTTTCTTTTATTCCTGAGTTATTTCACTTGGAATAATGACCTTGAGCTCCATCCAAGTTGCTGCAAAAGACATTATTTCATCCTTTTTTTTTTTTTAAATGACTGAGTAGCATTTCATGGTGTACATATACCACATTTTCTTTACTCATTGGTTCCTGGGCTCGTAAGTTGGTTCCATATCTTTGCCTTCGTGAATTGTGCTGCAAAAAACATACGCATGCAGGTGTCTTTTTGTTATGACTGCTTTTACTTTGGGTAGATAGCCAGTAGTGGGATGGCTGGATCAAATGTTAGATCTACTTTTAGTTCCTTAAGAAATGTTCGGCCGGGCGCGGTGGCTCAAGCCTGTAATCCCAGCACTTTGGGAGGCCGAGACGGGCGGATCACGAGGTCAGGAGATCGAGACCATCCTGGCTAACACAGTGAAACCCCGTCTCTACTAAAAAATACAAAAAAAAACTAGCCGGGCGAGGTGGCGGGCGCCTGTAGTCCCAGCTACTCGGGAGGCTGAGGCAGGAGAATGGCGTAAAAACCCGGGAGGCGGAGCTTGCAGTGAGCTGAGATCCAGCCACTGCACTCCAGTCCGGGCGACAGAGCGAGACTCCGCCTCAAAAAAAAAAAAAATAAAAAAAAATAAAAAAAAAAAAGAAATGTTCATACTGTATTCCATAGATAATGTACTGATTTACATTCCCACCAGCAGTATATGTGCTGTTTTCGCCACTTCCTTGCCAAATCTATTATTGTCTTTTGAATTTTTAATAATAGCTATTCTTGCAGGGCATCTCATTGTGGTTTTAATTGGCATTGCCCTGATGATTAGTGATCTTGAGCATTTTTTCAAATGTTTGTTGGGTATTTGTTTATCTTCTTTTGAGAAATAACTATTTATGTCATTTGCCCACTTTTAGATGGGATTATTTGTTTTTTTCTTGCTGATTTATTTAAGTACCTTGTAGATTCTGGATATTTGGCCATTATCAGATGCATAGTTTGCAAATATTTTCTCCCATTCTATGTGTTGTCTGTTTACTCTGTTGATTATTTCTTTTGCTGTATGGAAGTTTCTTAGTTTAATTAGGTCCCATTTATTTATATTTGTTTTTGTTGCATTTGCTTTTGTGATCTTAGTCATAAATTCTTTGCCTGGGCTAATGTTCAGAACAGTTTTTCCTAGGTTATCTTCTAGGTTTTTTATGGCTTCAGGTCTTAGATTTAAGGATTTGATCCATCCTGAGGTGTTTTTTTTTTTTTTTTTTTTTTTTTTTTTTTTTAAGTAAGATGAGAGATAGGGATCCAATTTCACTCTTCTACATGGAGCTATCCAGTTTTCCCAGAATCATTTATTAAGTAGGGTGTCCTTTCCCCAATTTATGTTTATATATGCTTTGTCAAAGATCAGTTGATTATAAGTATTTAACTCTATTTCTGGCTTCTCTATTATGGTCCATTGGTCTATTTGTCTACTTTTACGCCAGTACCATGCTGTTTTGGTAACTGTAAACTTATGATTTAATTGAAAATGTAGTGCCTCTAGATGTGTTCTTTTTGCTTAGGATTGCTTTGGCTCTTTGAACCCTTTTTTTCATTTCATACGAATTTTAGGAATTTTTTTTTTCTAATTCTGTGAAAATGATGTTGCTATTTTGATGGAATTGCATTGAATCTGTAAATTGCTTTGGGTAGTACAGTCATTTTCACATTATTTATTCTTCCAATCCATGAGCATGGAATGTGTTTCCATTTGTTGGGGTCATGAATGATTTCTTTTAGCAGTGTTTTTTTTAGTTCTCTTTGTAGAGATCTTTCACATCCTTGGTTAAGTATATTCCTAAGTATTTTATTCTATTTTTTGCAACTATTGTAAAAGAGACTGAGTTCTTGATTAGATTCTGAATGTGGTTGTTGTTGGTATATAGCAGTGCTACTGATTTGTGTACATTCATTTTGTTACCTGAGACTTTCATGAATTTGTTTATCAAATCTAGGAGTCTTTTGGAGGAGTCTTTATTGTTTTCTATGTGTACAATTATATCATCAGTGAATAGTGATAGTTTGACTTCCTGTTTTCAAATTTGGATGCCCATTTTTTATCTTGCCTTATTGCTCTGGCTAGAACTTCCAGTACTATATTGAACAGAAGTGCTGAAAATGGGCATCATTTTCTCATTGAGGCTCTCAGGGAAATGCTTTAAACTCTTCCCCACTCAGTATGATTTGGCTGTGGGTTTGTGTTATATGGCTTTTATTATTTTGAGGTATGTACCTTCTATGCCTAGTTTTTTGAGGGTTTTTTACCATAAAGGAAAACTGGACTTTACTGAATGCTTTTTCTGTGTCTATTGAGATGTTCATATGGTTTTTGTTTTTAGTTCTCTTTAGATGATGTATTACATTTGTTGACTTGTGTATATTAAACTATTCCTGCCTCACTGGGAGAAAACCCACTAGATCATGGTGTATTACTTTTTTGATGTGCTGTTGCATTTGATTAGCTAATATTCTGTTGAGGATTTTTGCATCTATGTTCATCAAGGATACTGGTCTATTGTTTTCTTGTGTTATTATGTCCTTTCTTCACTTTGGTATCAGGGTGATACTGACTTCATATAATGAGTTAGGGAGGATTACCTCTTTCTCAATCTTTTGGAATAGTTTCAGTAAGATTTGTGTCAATTGTTTTTTGAATGTCTAGTAGAATTCAGCTGTGAATGCACCTGGCCCTGGGCTTTTATTGTTGGCAGTTTTTGTTTGTTATGAATTCAATTTCACTGCTTTTTATTGGTTTGTTCAGGGTTTTTATTTCTTCTTGATTTAATCTAGAAAGGTTGTATGTTTTCAGGAATTTGTCCATTTTCTCTAGACTTCCTAGTTTGTGTGCATAGAGGTGTTCATAGTAGTCTCAAATGACCTTTTGTATTTCAGTGTTGTTGGTTATAATGTCCCATTTTCATTTTTAACTTAGGTTATTTGAAACTTTTCTCTTATTTATTAATCTAGCTAATGGTCTATCAAGTTTGTTTATCTTTTCAGAGAACCAGCTTTTTGTTTTATTTATCATTTGTATTGTTTTCTTAAATTTCATTTAGTTCTGCTCTGATCCTCATTATTCCTTATCTTCTGCTAGTTTTGAGTCTGGTTTGTTCCTGTTTCTCTAGATCCTTAAGGTATGACATTAGGTTGTCAATTTGTGATCTTTCAGATTTTTGATGTAGGCATTTAGCATTTTAAACTTGCTTTTAGTATTGCTTTTGCTTCAGAGATTTTAGTAACTTATGTCACTATAATGCTTCATTTCAAAGAATTTTGAAATTTCCATCTTGATTTTGTCGTTAACTCAAAAATCATTCAGGAGCAGATTGTTTAATTTCCATATATTTGTATAATTTTGAGAATTCCTTTTAAAGGTGATTTCTAGCTTTATTCTGCTATGGTCTGAGAAGTTGATATGATTGTGATTATTTTAAATTTATTGAGACTTGTTCTGTGGCCTACCATATGGTTTATCTTGGAGGATGTTTCATGACCTGATGAGAAGACTGTATAATCTGTGTTTTTTGGGCAGAATGTTTTGTAAATATCTGTTAGGTCCATTTGTATAGCTTAAGTCCTTTTTTTTTTTTTTTTTTTTTTGCTTTCTGTCTTGATGGTTTGTCTAGTGTTATCAGTGCTGTGTTGAAGTCCCCCATGATTACTATGTTGCTACCCATCTCGTTTCTTAGGTTTACTAGTAATTATTTTTCAAATCTGTGATCTCTAGAGTTATATGCATGTAAATTTAAGATTGTAATATCTTTCTGCTAGATTGATTTTTTATTATTATATAATGACCTTTTTTTATTCTTTCTGCTTTAAAGTATGTTTATCTGATGTAAGAATAACTACTCCTGCTTGCTTTTCGTTCCCATTTGCATAAAATGTCTTTATCCACCCCTTCACCCTGAGTTTACATGAATCTTTGTGTGTTAGGTGAGTGTCTTGAAAACAGCAGATATTTGGTTTGTGATTTTTTATTGATTTTACCAACTTGTGTCTTTTAAGGGGAATATTAAAGCCATTTATGTTCAATGTTAATACTGAGATGTGAATACTACTCCAATTATTATGTTGATTGTTACCTAGATACTTTGTTTTCTTCTTTGTTACTGTTTTTTAAGCACCTTGAGTTTTATGCTTTCAAGAGATTCTGTTTTGGTACATATTCACGTTGTCTTTTACGATTTAGAAACCCTTTTAGCATTTCTTGTAGGGCAACTCTCATTCATAATTTATGAAATTTAGTTTTACTGGATACAAAATTATTGGCTGACAGTTATTCTGTTTAAGGTGGTATAGATAGGACACCAGTCCCTTCTGCCTGGTAAGGTTTCTGCTGAGAAGTCTGCTGTCAGTTTGACAGGCTTTCCTTTATAAGTTACCTGATGCTTTTGTCTCACTGCTCTTAGAATTCTTTTTTTTTTTTTTTTTTAAACATTGGCTTTAGATAGCCTGATAAGTATATGCCTTGGTCATGTCCTTTTTGCAATAAATCTCCCAGGAGTTCTTTGATCTTCTTATATTTAGATATCTAAATCTCTAGCAAGTCCAAGAAAGTTTTCTTCAATTATACACTCAAATAAGTTTTCCAAGCTTTTTGCTTTCTCTTCTCCCTTAGGAACACCAGTTATTCTTAGATTTGATCATTTTACATAATCCCATATTCCTTGGAGACATTATTCATTTCTTCTGTTTATTTTTCTTTATTTTTGTCTGATTGGGTTAATTAAAAAGCTTTGTCTTTGAACTCTGAAATTCTGTCTTCTAGTTGGTTTAGTCTATTATTAAAACTTTCCTCTGCATTTTGTAATTCCTTAAATGTGTCTTTCATTTCCTGAATTTCAGGTTGGTTTTTCTTTAAAATATCTTTCTCTTTAGAAAAATTTTCATTCATATCCTGAATTAAAAAAAAATTAAGTTAGTTTTCACCTTTCTCTTGTATCTCCTTGAGTAACTTAATTATCAACATTTTGAATTTTGTATTTAGTATTTCAAAAATTTCATCTTGGTTGGACCCATTTCTGGAGAGCTACTGTGATTTTTATTGTTGGGGGTGTTATAGAACCCTGTTTTGTCATATTGCCAGAATTATTTTTCTGGTTCCTTCTCATTTGGATAATTTATTTCTTCTATTCTCTAATTTATTTTTGATTTGACTTTTTAAAAAAATTCTTTTTGTCTCCCTTAATGATGTGACTTTAATGTTTATAGTTTATGGTAACCTAATGCAGCTCTTGGTGTTTCCAGGGGTGAAGTCTCTGTATGAGTTCCTTGGTTATAGAGAGTGTTTGTATGGTGGCTTTCTCAAATGCTGGTTATAGTAGCAATGTGCTTGATTTGCGACAAAGTTCACTATCTCCTATGGGGTTGGAATGGCAAAGGTCTCTTGAAGCTTATCTCATTCATTCCCCTGTGCTGTGAACATTTTTATGTATTTATTTTTTCCACAGTATTTTATTTACTGTGTTATTCTGCCTGCAGATGCTATAATGGACTGTGTCACTTGGCCTCCAGGCAGGAGGTGGCGTTTGCAAAAGAGTGCCAGAGGCTATAGAAGTTGTGGGATTTGATCTCTTCTTATGCTACCCAGGGGAAGTACTCTGGCTTCTCAGGCAATTGGTGGGGTCATAGAGCTACCAAAATTTCTGTCTTTCATGTTAAGCTACCAGAACAGCTGGAGGGGCAAAGCCAGACTGGGGCTGAGTTGGAAAGATCCGAGCTGTGGTTCTCCACATGTGACAAACAAGGGCTCCTGTGAGGGTCCAGGGGCGGTTCTTTGGCTATTGGAGTAATGTTTCAGAGAGGAGCACAGCTGCCTCTGCTGTACAGAAGAGTCCATATGGGGAGTGGAGAGTAACAGGTGACAGTAAGTTCCATTCAGCTCCCCACTCTGGCTAAGGCAGGTCTCACATCCGCAGTGTTGCACTAGCAACAGCAAGCTAAGTTCCAGGTAGTTTGCATTCAGAACTTAAAAGTGCCCCTGGCCATAAGCCTTCCTGGTGGAGACAGCAACCATGGCTTTCAGGCCATAGCCCTCCCAGTCTGCCAGCAAAGCTGAGACGTCCAGCTCCTGCATTCATGGCTGCAGCACACTTCCCATTTGCCTCCCAGTTCTCGCCAAAGGAATTTGTTCCCGCTTGAGATTAGATTGTAAATTTCAGTTGGGAGCTTCTCTAAACCTGCCACAGTCACCTGAGTTAGCTGGCAGGCTTCCACGAAGTTGTCTGTGAGGTAGAATGAGGAAAGGTTTCCCTCCATCCGTGCTGAAGACTGGGAATGCACATGTCTCTTCCTGCTGCTGCTCCCAACTTTATATTGCCCACTGCTCCTTAAACTATTCCCAGCACTGGTTAGGGTAAGGCCTTCCCCTGTAGCCTGGATTGCCAGGTTTTGCAGTAGGAGTGTATACCCTGAAGGCAGTTTATCCCACTCCTGCATTCGGAGGACTTGGTTTTCTGCCTGGCTTAAAAGATGCAGGCTGTAGCCTACCACTTCTTTCAAAGCATCTGTGATTTTTTTCAGTTTTCTTGTTAAGTTTCTACCTTGCTTCTTGTAAGAAAATTCACGGTGTGATTATCTATATACTCTTTTGTCTTTCCAAGTGAGTGAGGCATGCTAACAGTGCCTCCAATCTGCCATCTTGTAGAAAAATAAATTTCCTAATACATAACTATGAGTAGGTACGTTTTTTACAAGTTCAGAATCTACCTTCTCTAGAATAACATTCCTAACTTTTGGAATCTGGACCAGATCCTTCTATGTGCTATGTACCTTAACACCATGTACATTTCTTTATCATAATGCACAATGTGGGCTTGTCTACTATACCCTGAGATAAGATTTTTGAGGACTGGGTCATTATTTATAATTACAGATATAAATTTAAATCTAAATAAAACTCACTGCGATTTTTTTTTCATAGAAGATACTTCATAAATGTTGCTGATATGAAAAATGGAATCTATGCCCATTGTTTAATTATCTTAATTATCACTGACTGACTTAGTCTTACCAGCTTAATACAGTGTTTATGAATTATCTCACAGTTCCTGTGGACCAGGAATGTGGGCACAGCTTAGCTGGTACCTCTGGCTCTAGGTCTCTCATGCTTGTAGGTCAAGCTGTCGGCTACAACTACAGTCATTCACAGCCCAACTAGGGCTGAAGAGGCCACTTCCAGATTCAGCCTCCACAGAGCTGCCTTATGATGTGGAAGCTGTCTTCCTCGTGGACAATCAATCCAAAGAAGAAAAAGTGATCACCCATGATGGAAGCTATGTTTTTTTATAACCAAATCTAGGAAATGTCATCCCATCTGTAGTGAGTTGAATGGTGCCTTCCAAAAAGATATGTTCAAATCCTAACCTCCAATACTTGTGAATGTGGCATTACTTGGAAAAAGTTTTTTCCAAGTATTTGCATTCAGAACTTAAAACCGCCCCAGGCCATAAGCCTTCCTGGTGGAGACAGCAACCATGGCCTTCCCAGTCTGCCGGCAAAGCTGGAGCATTCATGGCTCCAGCACACTTCCCACTTGCCTCCCAGTTCTGGCGAAAGGAATTTGCCTCCTTCCCTGCAAAGGAATTTGTGCAGGTATAATTAAGGATCTTTAGAAGCAATCATCCAGGATTAACTGGATGAACTCTAAGTCCAAAGACATGTGTCTTTAAAAGATACACACAGAGGAGAAGACCATGTGGAGACAGAGTCAGGGACTGATGTGATATAGACACAAGCCAAGAAGAGTCACCAGAAGCCAATAGAAGCAAGGATCAAAATTTCTACTACAGCCTGGGGAGAAAGTGCTACCTTTTCAACACCTGGATTTCGGAGTTCTGGCTTCCTGAACTATGAGAGAATAAATTTCTGTTCTTTTAAGCCATCCACTGGTAACTGTGGTAATTTGTTATGGCAGCCGCAAAAAATACAAAATAAAGTTATTGAAGAAACTGAAGAAAGTGATTTTACTTTCACTGACTTTTTAGAGTGTCTATTTACTACATCTATATATGTAATACATCTGTGTTAATAATGATATTCCAATTAATCTTCACCTATAAATGTTAACATTGTTTTTTATTTAATGAATAAGTTTAAAGAGAAAGAGTTCTGTATATTTATGTAATACATAATTATAATTAATAGTCCCTTTATAAATTAATTACTATTTGAATGAAGTGATGAAACCTAGAAAAGTAGTTTTTCATCAATATGTTGGTCTCTGTGTTGCAAAGTGATAAACTATAGTCCTTTTCTTGTCTAAACTAGTTATTCATGCTATGATGTATCATTACACTGAAGCCTTGACTTTCTTAGAGGTCACATTCTTTATAAAATGGCTCAATTTGCTTTTACAGCATGATTTATATTGAGAAAATTTAGTTTGGTGAAAAATAAAAAATGTTTTCATGAGAATAATTTTTGTGTATAAAGATTGAGCTAAAGGAGGGAGAAGTTTAGGATTTGCATTAATACATACAGTGCATGAAAAAATGGAAGTGGCTATCTTAGAGAAGGAAATTGGCAAATCATGAATTTTAAATTGCATAGTTTATCAGTTAGGTAGCCTGACAATCTAAACTAGAAACTTTTTGATCAGGCAACCATCTGTGAAACAACACCTATTTATACAAGCAATCTGTGCTATGTACTAATCACATCTACATTTGAAGAGTCTCTTATTCTTAGATCACAAGTAACAGAAACTAGTTCTGTCTGTTTAAACAAAAAATGCATTTTGCTGAAAGGATATAACTTAGCACATAAAATTAGAGGGTAATCAAATGAAACAGTTCTCAGAAAAGACAGGAGCCAGACTGTTCCAGGCATCTAGAGATCAGGAAGTGGAGAGAAACAGCAGTGGGTACTTCTGTGGAGCTAAATATGGACCAATAGTATGTTTTAATGTTCTTCCTCTCTCACTCACAAAGGGAGTCAGAATGGCTAAGTTTGACTCATTTACCCCCTGCCAGGAACCATGACCATTGATTAACAGTTCTCAAAAGACTGCCTGTACTTGGGGAGAGTAGGTCCCAAAGGAAACTTTAAAGTTCTGGAACCAAGACGGAGGGCGAATATGGGGGCAAATAAAAACAATAGATACCTCCTAAAACTCTTTTTCATAAGTGTTATTTAAAGTCATCAAACTGGCCAGGTGCAGTGGCTTATATGTGTAACCCCAGCACTTTTGGAGGCTGAGATGGGAGGATCACTTGAGACCAGGACTTTGAGACCAGCCTGGGCAACGTAAACCCCCCATCCCTACAAGAAGTTAAAAAAAAAAAAATCCATCAAACTGTAATAACAATAAAATGTAATATAATAAAGATTTTTTCCAGCAAAGTGAGAATAGATGAAATAATAATGTTGCTTAGTTCTCAGTAGGTATCTACTACCTTGAAAAATGCATTTGTTCTTTCTTTTATACATATTTGTATTTTACTAATTGCCTATCACATGTCAATTGCTATACTTGACAATGAGCATAACATTATAAACAATGGAATTATTCCTTGCTTTTGTGGAGTTTATAGTCTAGTGAAATAGAAATAAAACCACTAATATATTGCAGTAAGTCTAAGATAGGAGGCATATTAATTTTCTTGGGCTATCATTGCAAAGAACCATCAACAGAGTGGCTTAAAACAACCGAAATTCATTGTCTAATAGTTATGGAGGATAAAAGCCCAAAACCTAGGTACCAGGGGTCACTCTGCCTCCAAAGGCTCTAGGAGAGGATCCTTCTTTGTTTTTTTCCGGCTTCTAGTGGCTCCTTGTATTGCTTGATTTTAGGCAACATAACTCCAGTCTCTGCTTCCATCTTGACATGACCTTCTTCCCTGTGTTTCTCTGTATTCTCTCCTCCTCTTATAAACATATCAGTCACTGTATTTAGGACCCATCCTAAATCCAAAATTATTTTATCTTAGGATTTTGAACTGATTGCATCTACAAAGACCATATTTCCAAACAAGGTCACACTCAGAGGTTCTGAGTGAACATGAATTTTTGTGGGGCACTATTGAATTACCATATGGGGTACATTGTTCTGTTGGTGTTCCTAGCAGGGTCTGGGTAAGAGGTGGAGAGGAGAGATGATGGTGACGAGGCTAGTGGAACAGATGGTAAGGGAACATGTAAGGGATTTAACATTATCCTGAAAGTGGTGGAGTGCCACTGGAGGGAATTAAGCAGGTGGATTACCTAATCAGATTTGTGTTTTACAAAAATCATATTGGATACAATGTGCAGACAAGGAGTAACTAAGCAATGCTGGAAGAAAAAAGCTAGCTAGGATATTCTGTAGTAATTTGGGTTTGAAATGATGATGACTTGGAGAAGGACATGCTGTTGGGAATGAAGACCAATGAATTCAATTCTGGTATGTTTACAGAAGTGGAATGGGCTTTGCATGAATTGGAGACAAAGGATGGTAGAGGAATCACATGTAATATGGCCCAGGCTGCTAGCTTTTGAGACTAAATGGATGAAAGTTCGAGGTTCTGAAATTGGAAGTGTGTGTGTGTGTGTGTGTGTGTGTGTGTGTGTAAGAAAGGGAGGGAAAGAGAGGTAAAGAATGGATCAGTTTTGGATATTTCTTTTAGTTTTGGTTGCTATGGGACTTCCAAGTGCCAATAGCCAGTTGTCTAGTGGCTTGTATGAGACTAGTGATGTGAGTAAATAAATCTTAGTATATTAGTATATAAATGGTACCTGAAATTGTTAGAGAATTGAAAAATGTTTATATGATTACTATAGTCAATGAGGGAGTATTATGCACAATTAAATAATGACATGTAGAAGTAATTTTTAATAGCATATGAAATAACCATTATAAAAGTTAAGTGAAAAGAAGAAAACTAGGACACAACTGTATCTATAGTAAGATCTCGATACTATGTATTTGGCTACTTTTAATAATAAACACTGTAAGTGAATGCATTTAAATGTGGCTGTTTCTGGGTGCTTTTATTTATGTATTTATTTTTACTTATTTTTAAAGTACAGTGTGTTCAATGAGCATATAATACTTTTGTAGCCAGAAAAAATCCAATTTTTGTAAGGTGTTAGCACATAAAATGTACCTGAGATTGGATATTTATAGCATGGTATTTTAAAAAATGAGTGGTTAATTTCAAAGATTGAGCATCTTTTGATTTATGAGAAAAAAATAGTTGTGGAAGAAAAAGGATTATACCATCTGAGCCAAGTATTTATGTAACACCTCAAAATATATATGAGGATAGTATTGTGTGTCCTTAGGTTAAGTAGCTATTTGAGAAATCAGGATAAAAATACTACTTTTGGACATAAAGTAGAAAATAGCTTTAGCTTGAAGCATTTTTACTTGATTTTGCAAACCACATCAGTGAATAAGCAATTTAATAAGACACAGAAATAGATCATTTTATGTAAGTTGTCATTAGTAATAATGCCAGGTTGCCTTATGTAAGGTGATTAGACATAACATTCCTGTGCAGATTTTACTAATTTCTGTAAGACTTTAATGGTATTTAGATTTCTGGAATGCAAAGCTAGAGCTTTAATATTAAATCTACTTTACATATCCACGGGTTGTGCCATGAGAACAGAACATATTTACACATTCTTCTGTTCTCTCCCTTCCCCTATCCCTCCAAGTTTCAGAATATTAATTATTCTATTAACACATAATGGATGATATGGTGATGCATTTAAAACTCTCAGGTCATCTTTAGGCTATTTTGATGGTAACAGAGGATAATTAATGCCTTGTAATAACTTTAATAAAAGGTTGAAAGCCGGCTAGTACCTACAGTAAGGAAAATCATTTGATCCTTATGTAGGAGGTTTTGTTTTGTTCTTCAAAGTTTTGATAATTGCTTAATTATTATTATTTGCTTTGACTCCTCAATAAAATTATTTACTAATCTTGACCTGAGATGAAGTGTAAAAATTTTGTCAGTTAACTAAGCTACAAAACTTGAACATTCTTTTACTTGCTAATGGCTGTGAGATAAACAGACCCTCTTTCTTTAAAGATAATTTTGAATAGATTCTAGTAATAGATATACTGAATTACATTTCTTGGTTTGTTATTTTATAAAAATACAGGTAATAATAATTATGATAGAAAAGAAACAAGCTTAGATTTCAATAGAGATTTTGACTCTTTTAAAGTAAGTTTACATTACTTATATCATTTAATTAGACTATACTAGGAATGTTTAAATGACTTTTCTTATACAAAATTTTGGCTTAGTTAGGAGTACAAACTTGGCTTTCCTCTAGAATGTCTATCTGCTTAATAGACCTTTTCTTTCCCCTTTCTAGAGTGGAATTTTCTAAATTCCTGAATGAGTTTTGAAATCTGCAATAGGATTTTTAACAGTAATAATAATAATAATAATAGTAATAATAATGGCCAACACTTACATATTACATTGTATATGTCAGGCACTGTCCTAAGCTGTCTACACAAATTAACACATTTAATCTTCATAGGGAAATTTTGAGGTAGAGAATTTAGCTTACAGATGAGAAAGCTTATGTACAAAAAGAGAAAGTAAATTTACCTAAGGTCCAATGGCAAAGATGGGATTAGAACCCAGTTGTAGTCCTTGTTTTATTCATTACAAGCTACTGCTTGTAGAAGGCATACATTAACATGAGAGAAAGTATATCAATCCAAAAATGTCAAACACCTAGTCAGTATTCCCTTGTCATCTTATTATCTGACATTCAGCTCTATGCTAGACATGTTACATATTTAATCTTCTCCCACACTTTTGTATCCTAAGCCTCTCATTTTTCATTCATTTCAACTTCCTTAACTCTTCTCTCCTAATATTCAGTTTTATAGTTTTATTTACATGATTTCTAGTATATATCATTACAAAGAGATTCCAAGGTAAATCTCTTATTTTTTTAATTAAAAAATGAAAATATCATTTTGAGATAGTAACACGTAAATATATTTTTCTGTGCCCTAAATTAACATGAAGGAAAACAACAGTAGTAAGTCCAGGATAATGAAATGATTCACAGAACTTTTGGTATCCCCTTTTATAATTTAAACTTACACTTGATAAGTTTATTATAAACATAGCACACACAGTAATCTTCCACTTATACTTCAAATTCTTGGATAGAAGAAAAAATAAATATAGTATATATAACTCACTTCAGAACTATGCAGGAAAATAAATCAGAGAACTCTCAGTAGACCAAAAAGTACGAGATATCCAGAAAGGAGACTGTGTTAGATTTGAGAAGGAAGCCACAGCTAAATCTGTGCACAGGGGAGGACTGTCAACCAAAGGTGACTGTGGCACTAAGTCTGTGCCATACTCAAAAATGGTAGGCTCCTGATTTTTGGAATAGCAGGAGTCCAGGGAGAAATAACTCATTGCTTAGTTGGGACACAGTAGAGGAGCAATCAAGTATTCAAACCTGAAAATTTCCTGTTTATCTTCTATGGTCTAGACAGCAAGGACATGAGTTTGGATTGGAGAAAAGCAGTGAAGTATTCAGATGATTAGCAATGGTGAGGAGGATCAGGGAACTCATTTCCAGGACACCCACTACTGAAATTTCCCTTTTTCAGTGTGTCTCACCATTCCCCCACTCTCACTAAAGACAAACTTATAGCACTGAAATAGCAAGAGTTAATAAAGTAAGCAGAGTGCAATAAATATGTAACAGCAGAGGAATCTAAGAATCTAATCTAAGATTCCTAATCTAAAGGGAGTCAAGCAGAAAAAAGTGAACAAAAAATTTGATCACTAATGTTTTTAAAAGAAACTATTAATAAATTCATAATTATAAAAGTAGACTGGTTGTCAGCAAGATGGGCTTTCTAATGCTTGCTCCCCCACTGACATATCAATTTGAATAACTATCCATGCATGCAAGTACCTTCAGAAGAGCTAAGGAAACCAGGTGAGAGATGATGACACCTGAGTGTAGCATAGAAATAAGATGTATAGAAGACAGTAAAAAGGACAGACACTCTTTACATTACCTGCATCACTCCTTCCCCAACCCTAGCCTGCTTGGTGTGGTGACAGATACTCTCTGCTTGGGGCAAGGAGAGAGAAGTGAGCCATGGTTTTTGCCTCGGATCCGAACACTGGGTCCACCCCAGGAAAACCCAGTGTTGGGCAGGTTTCCAAAGCCTCAAACTCCAGGTTGGAATCTGCAGAGTGAGTCACAAGGTCTGCCTCTGGTACCAGGACAGATTGCTCAGCCTCAGGTTTCAAGCTTGCCCAGGGTACTTGGTCTCTGGGCCCACCCCATTGCTAGGCTGACCCCAGTGGCCCTAGGCCATGGACTGGTCCGGTGTTAGACTGGTCCCAGCAGCCCTGGGCTTTGGGACTACCATAGACCAGGCCAGTCCCCCAGTCTCCATCTCTAGGCTGCCACCTGTGGACCCAGGCTGCAGGCCCACCCTAGGTTGCAGATCAGCTCCAAGCCAAGTTGGCCCATGCAACCTAGGCTTCAGGACCACCCTGGCATCAAGTCAGCACCCTTAACCTCAGATGCTAGGCTTTTTGACTGTGGACACAGGCTCTAAGCCTACCTGGTGCCAGGCTGGCCCCTGTGGCTCCACCCTCCAGGCCAGCCCTTGTGGCTCTACATCCCAGCAGACTCAACCAGGGTCTGGGACCGTTCCAGTTGATACAGGGTCCAGGTCGATCTCAGTAGATCCCAGAAACTGGGCTTAGCCCCGTGGACCCAGGCTCCAGAACTGCTCCCATGACCGAGGTTTTCATACTGGTCTCTGTGGCCCCAGAATCAAGGCCAGTGCTTGCAAACCTATCATCTAGGATAGAACCCAAACACCTATGCCCAGCCTGACCCCATGGATCCAGGCTCCAGGTTGGTCCCCAAAGTCCCAGGCTCCAGGCCAGCACCCGTGATCTCAGCCCCCTGATTGACTCTCACAGACTCAGACATCATGCCTTTCCCAGCACAGGTCAGCTATAGGCTCTAGGCTAGTTCCCATGACATCAGGCTTTAGTAGACTCAGTGTCCACACCTGTTCCAGCATACTCAAGCTCTAGGCCCACCCCTATGGACTGAGGCTCCAGGCCCACTCCAGCCTCAGGTCAGCCCTCACAGACTTAGGCTTCAGTGCCTGGCTGGCCCCTGCCAATTCAGGCACAAGACCCACCGCAGTGCCAGGTTAGCTCTGTTGGACCCAGGCTCTAGGCCAGCCCTCAGTGATATAGGTTCCAGACCCAATTCCACAGAACTTTTAACAACTCCATGCCAGTGGATCCAGTCCCCAAGCTTAAATTCAGAGACTCAGGCACCAGGCCTACCCATGCATTGATCCAGTTACCAGGCCAGCTTACATGAGGACCCCAGCAGCAAGCCCTCCTGTAGACAATACCAAATGGTCTACTCAGAATTTCTGGATGGGCTGACTGGTGAAGTCTTACCCAAATGAAATTAGTCTGCAAAGACTGGAAAAGTCCTGGTTTCTTCAAATGTGCAGACATCAACTCATGCCAAAAGGGTTAAGAACAGTCAGAGAAACATGACATCACATGAGAAAATAAAGTTCCATTAACTGGCACTAAAGAAATGCAGACATACAAACCAACTGACAGAGAATTCAAAATATGGTCGTGTCACTTAAGGATATAGATACTTTCTGAAAAATATTCATTGTTAAGCAATTTCATCTTTGTATGAACAGCATAGAGTGTACTTATGCAAATCTAGAAGATACAGCCTACTATGCCCCTATGGTGTAGCTGATTGCTACATATGCCTATATGGTATATACCAGATAGTATTGCTACCTTATATCTATATAGTATAGCCTATTGCTCCTAGGCTACAAACCTGTACAGCATGTACATACTGATTATATGCAGAATACTATAGGCAGTTGTAACACAATGGTAAGTATTTGTGTATCTAAACACAGAAGAGGTACTGTGAAAATGCTATATTATAATCTTGTGGGACAGGACCACCATTATATATTTGGTACATCATTAACCAAAATGTTGTTATGCAACACATGACTGTAATTGTTTTAGTAACACAGAAAGCATCATCCTATCCACTTGATTATTAAAATCCTCCTCTTCTCAGGTCACTCTGTTGAGCATTCACGTAAGATACAAATATCTTTTTTTTTTTAACTGCTAAGAGAATTCCATCCACATACCTCTTCCCCAAATTCCTTTGTTTCCAATTTTTCAATCATGCTTCTTGCAAGTTCCTGACCATCCAGCCAAACCATTGGCTACAGCCCGTGAATCAGTATATAATCACACATCTGGCCGTTTCTTCTTCCATGCACAGTCCACAACAAGGTGCACTGCTCAAAGTTCTGCCCACTGGGAAGATTTCCCTTTGCCGCTGTCCTTCAGGGATGTCCTAGAAAGGGGCTGTAGTGCTGCAGCTGTCCATTTTTGGGTGGTACCTGCGTATTGTGCAGAACCATTATAACCAGACCCTAGTCTTCTCTTCCTCTGTGAACTGATCATAGGGAACTCCCCATGAAGCCATCAGTGCAGGCTCAGGGAGAGAAAGAAGGGTGGCAGAAGTGGAGACCATGGGCCTTTGAGCCACTTCCTCATTAACTCACTTGTGCCTTCAGGATCTGCTTAAGCTCACAATTCCACTGTGCTGGGGAGGCCTCAGGGAACTTACAATCATGGTGGAAGGGGAAGCAAACACGTCTTTCTCATGGCAGCAGGAAGGGTAAGTGCTGAGCAAAAGGGGGAGAAGCCCTTTATAAAACCATCAGACCTCGTTGAGAACTCACTCACTTTCATGAGAACAGCAAAAGGGTAAACACCCCCATGATTAAATTACCTCCCACGGGTAATTGAATGCATGCCTACCCTTCCTTACCTTCATCGTGAAGTAATAGTCTGATTTCATCTTGATATCCGCTTCAGTCACCCCAGCCAACACTGTAACTCTTCTTAGCCTGTTGACTCAGAGGTAGGAGGAGCCCAAAGTGGCTAGGTGGCAATCTTAACTTTCGGTTTAATGAAATCATTATTGTGTCCTCTGGAACTCCCATGGGTTCCCTCCCATGACACCTGGGGATTATGGGAGCCGCAATTGAAGATGAGATTTGGGTGGGGACACAGCCAAACCATATCACACCCTTTGTGATACTGTTGAAGTGGTATTGGGCATCTTTTATCCGTCTCCCCTGAGAGCACTCAGTGTACTGTCAAGGAAACTTGAAGTCTTTTGAATTCTGTTGTTCTTTCCAACTTTACAAAATTATTTGAGTTCATCTATTTTAGTAACAAGTAGGTATGATTTCATATGACACAGGAATAAAGTCAATCACATATATTATTTAATATATGACTTAAAACCCCACTCTTTAGTGCCTGCTTTGTTTCTGGTACTGATAAAATTTGTACTTTCATATGCTCTATCCAGGAACTCAACTCTTAAAAATAACTTACTAAATTTTTTAAAAAACTTAAAAATAACTTACCAAATCTATTCACAGTGCAGATGAGAAAACTAATTTTAAAATAGCTTACCAAATCTATTCACAGTGCAGATGAGAAAACTAAGGTCTAGAGGATTAAGCGATTTGTCCAAATACATTCAGCAGTGTAACACTAGAAACAGGCTCTTCTGATTGAAAATTGATCTGTTTTTCATAATACTTTTAATGTATGTTATGATTTATGCATATTGCTGAAATTTTCAGAAATAATATGAGATGCATGAGCGCGGTCTAAGATGTGGCTTCTTCCTATACTTTGTCTCAATTCCCCCTGCCACAAGCTCTCAAGGGTTAAATTGTAGATACTGGCACTCAAGTGGCACTCCTTAAACAAGTTTTTGAGTTGCTAGAATTGTTAGTTCCAGTGTGAATCTGTGCTACCTAGTTCTGATCTGAGATTACATTCATTTGTGCGCTCTTTCATTCTGTGAATATTTATTGAACAGCTGCCATGTGCCTGACAATATGCTAGTTACTGTGGATTTGACTGGAAAACAAAATAGACAAACTCCTGGGATCGAGAGTTTAATTTCCAGTGTGACAGTATCATTGCAGCCTCTTCTTCCTTAATTGTTATGACCTAGAATTAAGGAACTTTTTTATTTTAAGTGCTTTCACTACAAAAATAAGTATGTGAAGTATTGCTTATGTTAATGAGTTTGATTACATTTGTTAAATGGCTTGATTTAGCCATTCCACAATGTGTATGTATTTCAAAACATCATGTTACACATGATAAATTCGATTTTTGTCAATTAAAAAATGAATTAATACATTTAAAATTGAATAGAAAAAATAGAACATTTTTTCAAATTTTATCATTTTTAAAAATAAATTAATAATATAAAAATTCTATGAAATCATTAAGTAACTGAGCAGCCATTCCTCTACAGACAAATATGACTAACCTGTAGAAATCATTTGAATTCTGGGAGGTTATTCATAGATCAGTACCTTTAGCATAATCTTTATGTATTCACAGCAGTTTTATTAATTACATTTCATGAACTGTTTCTGTTATTTTAATAAAATTAGCCAGTTGTGTTTAAATGTTGGGAATACTAAAGATAAAGCTACTTTACCACCTATAGTTGCTGATAATGTTTTTCAGCCAGTAGATCTGCAACTATGTATTCAGATATTTTCTATGAATTTTCTGTGGTAACTCAAGTCGGAGGGCTTTATGGCATTGCTGAGTTCAAGACAGGGCTTTATAGAATTGCTAGGTTTGAGACAGAACATCAACTTATGCACAAGATATAAATCTGAATGATTCAATGATTCTCCTCCAATATTGAGAAGCATTTTACTTCTCAGGTGCTTAACTTTTGTTTTTGTCTCAGAATATGTAGTCCTCTCCTCACCACCTGATAAATGTGCACTATAGTTAAGAGTTGACTGATGTTATTCCTTCTGAGCAAATTATGTCCATTTTCTATTGGCTATTTAGAGCTTCTTAGAATTTACTTTGATTAACATTTATCTTTCCTCTGTAGCAATTCCATATTTTTAGAACAGGGCTTATGCAATCCAATCGTGTAAGAAAATTATGATGATTTGGCAAAACCCTATTAAATATATTAATTCCTTTCATCATTAATAAATATTTTGTAACACTTCCTTGTTTTTATTGATGATTGACCCAATTCTACATTTAAATGCAAAAGCATGACAGTTTTTACTCTTCACTTTTGAATCTTTGGATAGATTACCAATCATCTTTCAGTTCTCACAAAAGGATTGAGCTCCCTAAACAGTAAAGATGAATTAACCAAAAACTGTATTGAGTCAAGGTAAAAATCTTTTTATTGACTGGGAGACATGTATCTGCTTCCTAGAACTCCATCAAGTCTCCCACATCCACCTGGCATCACAGTACTGCTGAAACCATAATTCTGGGATTACTTTGGCTGCCTTCTACCTGCATTACTTTCAGACACCAAATCCTGTTTGTTAAACCTAAATATAGTACATTCCCTTACTTCCATTCTCAGAAACAACCCTTGTCTCTCTACCACCCTCTTTTGCTTGAGCTACAATCATTGCTTTTTAAGTCTTCTTCTAGTATCCTCTTCAAAACTACTATATGTGAATTTATGTGCAGATTTGGTCAGTCCCAGCCAACTTGAGTTGCTTCCCATTGCTAGGAATAGTGTGCCAAAATGTTTCTTCATTGTCTCATATCTTCTGCAGCCATATCTATTGTCTCTCATTTTTTTCCCTGTTCTTCATTCCTATTGGTCTGTTTTCAGTTCTTTAAATGCTAATGCTGTGTTTTCCCATCTTCAAATCTTTGCACACCATGTTCCTTCTGCTTGCTAAACTTCTTCCCTTAGATCTTTCAAGTTGCAGCTTAAACATTATTTCCTGAAGAAAACTCTCCTTGATTTTTTTACACTAGTTAAGATTCTTTTACAATACGCCCCCACAACACTCTGTATATATCTTTTTAAAATAATAATTATTATTATACTTTAAGTTCTAGGGTACATGTACACAATGTTCAGGTTTGTTACATATGTATACATGTGCCGTGTTGGTTTGCTGCACCCATTAACTCATCATTTACATTAGGTATTTCTCCTAATGCTCCCCCATTTCCCCACCTCATGACAGGCGCCGGTGTCTGATGTTCCCCGCCCTGTGTCCAAGTGATCTCATTGTTCAATTCCCACCTATGAGTTAGAACATGCGGTGTTTGGTTTTCTGTCCTTGCAATAGTTTGCTCAGAATGATGGTTTCCAGCTTCATCCATGTCACTACCAAGGACATGAACTCATGCTTTTTTATGGCTGCATAGTATTCCTTGGTGTATATGTGCCACGTTTTCTTAATCCAGTCTATCATTGATGGACATTTGAGTTGGTTCCAAGTCTTTGCTATTGTGAATAATGTCGCAATAAACATATGTGCGCGTGTGTCTTTATAGTAGCATGATTTATAATCCTTTGGGTATATACCCAGTAATGGGATGGCTGGGTCAAATGGTATTTCTAGTTCTAGATCCTTGAGGAATCGCCACACTGTCTTCCACAATGGTTAAACTAGTTTACACTCCCATCAACAGTGTAAAAGTGTTCCTATTTCTCCAAATCCTCTCCAGCACCTGTTATTTCCTGACTTTTTAATGATCTCCATTCTAACTGGTGTGAGATGGTATCTCATTGTGATTTTGATTTGCATTTCTCTGATGAGCAGTGATGATGAGTATTTTTTACTGTGTCTGTTGGCTGCATAAATGTCGTCTTTTGAAAAGTGTCTGTTTATATCCTTTGCCCACTTTTTGATGGGGTTGTTTGATTTTTTATTGTAAATTTGTTTAAGTTCTTTGTACATATCTTAAGTGTTTTTTAAAATTCTCATTATGTGTGCAATTATTTTTCCTCCCAATATCAGTCTTTCCTAACAACATGTAAGCTCCATTGGGGTATAGTTTATTTCTGCCTTGTTCTTTCCTATCATAATGTCAGCCACAGTATAAATTCCTAGTAAATAATGCTTACATAAGGAATTGAAAGATAGATGTGTTACTAATTTTAAACGTTGGTTATTTCTTGAGAGCTAAGACTTACCCTTTTCATATAGGTGGATTATTTTGTGTTTGTTAAGAGATGTTCCTATTTCAATTTTCTTGTTCAAAATGCATTTTTTAATGCATTAAAATAAAGTTAGTGTTGTTTTGCAAAAATGGGTTTAGTTAGAATGATTCATTGATTCTGTAATCCTAGCAAGTTGGGAGGCCGAGGGTGGTGGATCACGAGGTCAGGAGTTCGAGACCAGCCTGATCAACATGGTGAAACCCCATCTCTACTAAAAATACAAAAATTAGTCAGATGTGGTGGTGTGTGCCTGTAATCCCAGCTACTCAGGAAGCTGAGGCAGGAGAATTGCTTGAATTCGGGAGACAGAGGTAGCAATGCGCTGAGATCACCCCACTGCACTCCAACACGAGCAACAGCAAGATTCCATCTCAAAAAGAAAACAAGAAAAAAGAAAAATGGCTCATTGATTGATTTGTATATATTTCTAGTTGATGACTAGTTTTTAGTTTTTGTTATGTGTCTTCTTTACTGAAATTTGGGTCCTATTCTTTACAAAGAAGCTACATGAATACTTTTAAAAATAGGAATATTAACCACAGTAGTGTTTGATTTGACAAATAATTTTTGCGATTTATTAGTATGAATCTAGCCAGCAGTCACTTGTTCTAAATCATAACACTTCAATAATCTTCATTGGAAAAAACATAAGTTGTGTGTTTTTTAGAACTCAGTTTAGCAAGAATTAAGTGAAGGATTTGAAATATAAAATGCTTGCCCTCCCAGAGTGCTCAAAAGAATGCTGAAGCTGGAAAGCCTAACATGTCAGTAGCTTGGCAATTCCCCTGATAACTCCACACTATTAATCATTAAAGGAGTTTTTGTAATATGTCAGGGGCTTATAATTTTGCTCTATTATAAAACCATTTTGTGACAGGAAGATAATTTCAATTTCTGTGTCAATGAATCTGTGTAAAAATTTTAATCACACAAGTACAGAAAGAGTTCTGGTCTTTGAAAAACAAACTTTAGGTAGTTAGAGTAATTTATAATTTTTTAAGTAGAATTAATCTGCCTGGCTATTTTATAATTGTAAGATGGATTCTAACAGTGAATAGGTGGTGTCTGAGGGCCCCTTTCAATGCCTTTGTACCAAATTATAATTTATGGCCTTATGGAACAATGTTGTATCAAGAGTAAATATGTTTCCATGTGGAATGTCTTAAGATGTTAGAATGCATTGTTTAAAGATGATTTATAGCAGTATTTAAGAACTTAAGCAGCATTGGTTTCATTTCACAATCCCAGAATTAGTTTACAAATACCTAAAATTATTTACTATAGATTAATATGATACTGGTGATTTTCTTCAAATGTCCTTTGGATCTTTTAGTAGAGACAGGGGTAAATTTAAGGAAACTACACATTTCACAGATAAAGAGCACATTTTGGAGACTTAGAAAAAAAGATTATAGAATGAAGGCTACTCTCGTTCCTATATCTCAGGGCTAAGTAGAATGATCTCTGATAAAATCTATTCCATCTCAGAAATAAAGCAACTTTATCTCAGAAGACTGCAGGGCTGTACGTATCTGTCTGTGAAATGTAGCTCGAGATACTGAAAAGTTTAATGGTCATTCCTGGGGGTTAGTTTTTTGAAGACTCCCATATAATTTGGACATAGTGCCACTTACTCTGCTGCCTTAGAAAATTTAAAAAATAAAAGTTTGTAGAAAATGTTAACATCTGTTTAAATCTTTTGTCACTATAGAGCAGAGCAGAAAAAAGGTATTTGCAATAGGAGGCACAAATAGAAGAACCTTGAGTATGACCTTGGAAAAGAAGACATGGATGAATATAGGTGAATTAGAATTGAAGCTGATGCCAATTTTCTGATTTTAAGTCCATCTTTTTCCATTATAGGATTAAAAGCACAAGATTGTTAAGACCTGAAAACACATATTAATTGAGTCCTGAAACTGGGTGTTAGAGTAATAATGAAAGGAAAATACTTTCATTATTTCAAAATACCCCAAGGTACCTTGGTTCGAGTCCAGTCATTCCTAGTTAAAAATTAATTCTGTTGTTTGCAGAGTGATACAACTAACCAAGATGCCCCAGTGCTCTGTTAGAAAAAGATTGTTGATTTACAAAGCTCCTTACTGCAAATGTTTTGCTCATTCTGTGACTAATTCATAAAAGTTTGTTTGTTTTATTTTTAACCAATGAAAAGAGAAGGAAAATATCATCTAGAATAAAGTGGGAATATACTTTAGAATTTTATTAAATTTATCTTTCTAGCATTTCTTATTAAGCATTGTTTCCACTCTTTAAAATGAAATTCTTCTTAGGTGATTTTTGTTTCTTCCTTTCTCTCTTTTTCCTCCCTTGCTTCCTCCATCTTTTTTTCTCCCTTCCCCTGTCCCATACTATTTTCCTCTTCCTTCTTTTATTTTTCCTTTGGTATGGGGTAATGTAGCCCTTTCAAAGTGATGAAAATATTCTATGATTAGATCATGGTGATAGTTACACAACTTTGTAAATATTCTAAAAATCATTGAATTGCACATTTTCAATGACTGAAATCTATGGTATTTAAATTACATATCAAAAGCTGTTTTTAAAAAGGTGAAAGGCCAACTAGAGGTTAACTAAGGTGAGTGGTGTGAGTAAAGTACAGAACAGCCAGCAGCCTATTCTCATCTCTCATTTCAGATTGGTTATAACAAATCACAAGGCTAGACACTCAATTTCAGGACTCAGTTGGTATGTCCTTTCAGTTCTTACCAGTTTTGCACTTTTTAGTCTTGTGATGGAAGAGATGGGCTGACAATCAGAAACTTGGCATTGGTTACAGCTTTAATTCACCTACATCAATTTGTGGTCTTTGTGTCCTCCATCCTGAGAAAGGAGACTGTCTGTGATAATTTAGAGACAGATTTGATATTTATGAAGATAAGCAACAGGATAGTGAGCTCTTGAACGTACAATAGTCGGTAGAAAAGTGGACAAAAAGCACACAAAACACCTACTGTGTTTAATCAGATATAGTTAGGAAAACAGTTTGAGTATTTATTTTTGAAGTCTAGGAGACTGTATTCATGCTGAAGTAAATGCCATGTCACAATGGTGAATTAAAATTTAGTTTTTGAAAAAGTATTGTATGTCTGATTTTTGAAAATATTTTGGATACCTGGAAAATAGTCTTTGTCTACATCAGGAAGTTTTTCAAAATACCTAAAAGTTAAGTTCCATTATAAAACTAGGGCAGTAGGAATCCATGCAATCAAAATGTATTCTTTGTCACTTACTTCCTTTGCAGAAATTGTCTACCTATTCTAGATTATTGAAATAGGTCAGGTGAGCTTCGTCAGCAAGAAGGAAGATGCATTTAACATTTTTTCCCAAGGCTAAACTATGTGCTATAATTTATTCAAATTAGATAAAAACTGGAAAAAAAATCAATCTAGAATGTCTAGATAAGTGGTTCATATTTGTTCAACTGTTCTTTAATTTAAAATTTTTTCACTTAATTAAAAGTATTCTCTTGTAAAAGATAAGTATATTCAATTTTAATGAAAATTTGGCTTAATGGAATTTTGAGTGCATGGAAACAACTGTTTAAAATGAGAATTCAGAGGATCCTTATTGATTATCTAGTCTCACCTCCTCGTTGACAAAGAGTAGATTTTTACTTTTAGGGAAGAGCTTGTATTTCCCTCATTTGCATTTTTTAATTTGTATTGTGTTTTATTTTTTGAAACAGAGTCTCACTGTCACCTAGGCTAAAGTGCAGTGTCAGGATCATAGCTTCCTGCAGCCTCAAACTCCTGGGCTCAAGTGATTCTTCTACCTCAGCCTCCCAAGTAGCTGGAACCACAGGTGCATGTCATCTCACATGGCTAATTTTTTTTTTTTTTTTTGAGACAGAGTCTTGGTATGTTGTCTGGCCAAGTCTGAAACTCCTGCCTCTAGTAATCCTCCTGCCTTGCCCTCCCAAAGTTTTAGTGTGAACCACCACATACAGTCTATTTTTCTTTAAAAAAAATAAATTGAAGACTTGAATTTTTTATTTAGGATTAAAGGATAGTTTTTAAAATTTAGTAGAGAAACACATTATTTCACTGGAAGGTAGTTTGCCAAAATATTTACCATGCTTATCTCTGATGGGTTAGATTAAGATTTTTTTTTTTCATTTTCTTTTGTGCTCCAGATGTTTCATGATGAATATATTACTTTTGCAGAGATGAAATGACATTTTAGGCCTGGCACGGTGGCTCACACCTGTAATTCCAGCACTTTGGGAGGCCAAGGTGGCCGAATCGCTTGAGGTCAGGAGTTCGAGACCAGCCTAGGCAACATGGCAAAACCGTGTCTCTACTAAAAATACAAAAAATTAGTTGGGCATGGTGGTGGGTGCCTGTAATCCCAGCTACGTGGGAGGCTGAGGCACAAGAATCACTTGAACCTGGGAGGCGGAGGTTGCAATGAGCTGAAATCGTGCCACTGCACTCCAACTTGGGGAGTAGAGCAAGACAATGTCTCAAAAAAAATAAAAAAGAAATGACATTTTATAAAGCACACATTGGCTTTAATAATTAATGTTTCACAATTTTAGATGACATTTTAGAAATTGTAGTAAGAACACAATGTAAGATCTACTTTTTTGGTGAACTTTTAAATGTGTAATACATTATTATTGACTACAGCTACAATGTTGTACAGCAGATACCTAAAGTTTATTCATTTTGTTGACTGAAACTTTATGCCTGTTGATTATTAACTCCCCATTTCTCCTCCCACAGGGCCTTGCAACCATAGTTCCTCTCTTGGATTCTGTAAATTTGAGTATTTTGTTAATACATACCTAAGTGGAATTATGTATGATTTGTGTATCTGTGACTGGCTTATTTCACTTAGTATAATGTCCTCAAGGTTCATCTATGTTTTGCAGATTGTAGAATTTGTTTTCAGAGTGATTTTTAAATGTATATGCCACATTTTCTTTATTCATTGCTCACTGGACATTTAGGTCCATCTGTTGGCTAGTGTGAAGTGTTACACTGTACATAGGCATGCTGGTCTCTCTTTGAGATCCTGATTTCAATTATTTTGGATAAATATCCAATATTAATTTCTAGAACATATAACACTTTTTTTTTTAAGTTTTTTTGAGAAACCTCTACTTTCTACCATAATGGCTGCACCATTTTGTATTCCCATCAACAGCTGTTCCAATTTCTCCATATCCTGGTGAATACCTGTTGCCTTTTGTCTTTTTGATAATAGGCATCCCTAACAGGTGTGAGGTGACATCTCGCGGTTTGATTTGCATTTTCCCATTGGATTATTGATGCTGAGAACCTTTTCATGTTCCTGTTGGCCATTTGCATATCTTTTTTGGAAAAAATGTCTATTCAGGTTCTTTGCCCATTTTTTGATTGGGCCATTTGTGTGCTTTTTTTGATATTGAGTTATAGGTGTTCTTTTATATTTTGGAGATTAATTCTCATAATATATGTGTCTCGCAGTATTTTCTCCCATTCTATAGTGCTTGTTTTTCATGCATTGTTGATTGTTTTCTTTGCTGTGCAAGAGCTTTTTAGTTTGATGTAGTCCCACATATTTTTGTTGCTTGTGTTTTGATGTCATCTGTAACATCATTGCCAAGACCAATGTAATGAAGCTTTTCTCTTATGTTTTCTTTTAGGAGTTTAACAGTTTTGAGTCTTATGTTTAAGTCCTTAATCTATTTTGAGTTGAGTTAAGTGTACGTTGTAGCATAAGGATACAATTTCACTTTATTTGCATGTGACTATCCAGTTTTCTCAACATCATTTGTTGAAGAGACTATCCTTTCTTCATTGTACGTTCTTGGCACCCTTGCCAAAGATCAGTTTACTATATTTGTATGGGTTTATTTCTGGGTTCTCTGTTCTGTTCCACTGGCCTATATGTCTGTCTTTGTTCTGATCATACTGTTTTGGTGTTTTGTAATACATTTTAATATCAAGAAATGTGATGCCTCCAGTTTTGTTTTTTCTGGATTGTTTTGGCTATTTGGGGTTTTTGTGGTTTCACATGCATTTTAGATTTTTTGTTCTAATTTTGCAAAAACTGCTTTTAGGATTTTAATCAGAATTTCATTGAATGTGTAGATTACTTTGAGTACTGTGAATAT
The DNA here is from genome assembly GCF_009764315.1 of Trachypithecus francoisi. Classification (NCBI taxonomy): domain Eukaryota; kingdom Metazoa; phylum Chordata; class Mammalia; order Primates; family Cercopithecidae; genus Trachypithecus; species Trachypithecus francoisi. The sequence goes on along the minus strand of NW_022681458.1, from coordinate 53,348,979 downwards.
CTTAACAATACTGTCTTTCAATAAATACAGGATGTTTTTCCGTTTATTCATGTCATAATTACTTTTATCAATAATTTGTAGTTTTCAGTATACAAGTCTCTCCTTAGTTAAGTTTATTTCTAAATATTTTACTATTTTGGAAATGTTTGGTCTTTTTATTCCTATAGTTTGGTGGGCAGGAGAGTTACAGTTCTTTTACTCCTGCTGCCCTCTGCTCAGCAAACAGGAGCATTACAGCTCTTTCACTCCCACAGTTCAGTAAGTTCTGTGTTCTTGTCCTGTGACCAGGAGGAATAAGGTATGTGTACACCAGAGAGGGGGTAAGTCAGAATAGAATTTATTGAGTGAAAGTAAAGCTCTCGACAGTGAGACGTGACCCAAAACTGGGTAGCTGTCTGTGAGGCTGAGTCCAAGGTTTTTATGGACTTAGAATGGGGGAGTGCATGCTGATTGGTTTATGAGTGGGCTTGGAAAAGGCACCATTCATTTGGTTAAATGGCATAATTCAGAAAGAACCAACTGGGAGAGAGTGTGTTAGATGAGGAAGGAAGTTCTCACTCCAGTCTGTGGATTCCATCTGGAGTGGTAGCTTGGTTTTTAGGCTTTAGATTGTCCGTGGCTTGAAGGTTAAGTTTCACTGGGGACCCGTCCCTGTCTGCCTAGGAATTTGTCTCCTGTCACTATCAGTACTATTGTAAATGAGATCATTTTCCTCATTTCCTCTCCAGACAGTTCATTGTGCTGACATGATACTCAACAATGAAAAACTGAAAGCTTTTCCTCTACTGTCAGGACTAAGGCAATGGTGTTCACTTTTCCAGCTCTATTCAATATAATACTGGAAGTCCTAGTCAGAACACTTAGGCAAGAAAAAGAAATAAAGCCATCCAAATTGGAAAAGAAGTAAAATTTTCCCTATTTATAGATGACATGATCTTATATATAGAAAACTTAAACATTCCATTAAAAAAAACTGTTAGAAATTAATAAACAAATTCAGTAAAGATGCATGTTACAAAATCAAATTACAAAGATCAATTGTGTTTCTATACCCCTATTTTTAAATTTCAAATTTTACAACAATAAATTTAAATCAGACCTATGCCTGTATAAATTATAAACTTTTATATACATGAATTAAAATTAATGGTGTTTATATTTTAACTCAAAATATTTGTGCATGCATGTATATATTCATATATGTATGTATAAAACAAAGGTAAAATATTCATATACCATAGGAGATTTTTCTTTTAAAACGTTTTTTACTAAAATTTCAGAAATAAAAAAATGAGAGGTTATCATTCCCAGCCCTTTATTGCTGGTACTTTTATCAACCTACTTTACATTTATCAATCACTTAAATGTTTTTTGAGTGCCCAATATGTGTCAGGCTAAGGCTTAAAACCACCCAGAAGGGATAGATTTTGCAAATCTTTTGATTTGGTAGAGTGCTAACATGTATAAATGAAGAATTTCAGATAATATGACAGATTATATAGACAGATTTATAGAGAATGGAGTGACCATTCATGTTGGGGAGTGGGCCACTCCAATGCCTGCTTAATTTGGAAAGGAGCTTTAGAGGCAGAGAGACAAGTAATGCTAAGAATAGATGTATGAAGGACTTAAAGCAGAAGAATGGAAAATCGGTAATTTTAGAAATATCATTTTAACTTTATCCAACTTCCAGGAGGGAAAACACCTTAACCAGTGTTAAATAACTGTTTCTTAATTTGTTTTTATTCAAAGAAAAAGTATTGGACCAAAATCTCTCTTTTTATGTATTATTGTACTTATTTATATTTCATGTATGTTAAAAAAGTCAAAAGTCAACTAAATCTGGCTTCTTTTCCTTGCCTACCTATTTCTAGTTTATTCACTATTCTACAGGATGAAAGGAAAATCAGGTTGCACCAGCTAAGGGTGAATTTTGGAGAAACTCTGTGTTAGCTAAATAATCACATCTTTCTTTTCTGTTGTACCACACTCAAAATAGCTTAGTAAATTATTAACATTATTATAATCATCTTATTTTAAAAGATGAAGAAATAGCTTTATTTGTTGATAACAGTTGAATGTGTAGAAACAATTATTTCCACTTTATGGTACTAATGAAAAAATTAGACAGTATATGATTTTTCCCTGGCCAAATAGGTAATGATAGTGAGAATTAATACCTATTTTTCTCAATTTCCAAGTAATATTCTTTTTGCTACACAATGCTGCTACACATATGTGCCTTCATTATTTTGAAATAAAACAGTTGTTCCATTCAGAGATTACATGATTATGATTCAATTGCATTTTAAGAGTATTATATTCTTTTAAAACATACTCTTAGATATCTTGAGAGGGAAAGCATTGTTTAAATTTTAAAAATGTGATATAAAAACAAAGTTTCTCTGCTAATTAGTATTTTCTAACTCTGTCTAATTTTAGTAATTTATGAATATAAAGGGTTTATTGTGAAAAATTTTAACATGTTAAAATAGTTTTCAGGTGCGGTAACAGAAATATAAATGTTTATGATTAGTTAGCTTTTCAAATTAGATAGAATAGAGTTGAAAATAGCATTTTAATTTTAAATTTTATTTCATATAAGATCTGCTTCTAGAAAATGGCATTTTAAAAATATGTAATATTTTTAAAATTATTTCAAACTTCTATAATGTTTCTGTTTTCTACAACACACACACACACACACACACACACGACATGAATTTTAGTCCTAAAATATACCTTTAAAATCAAATGTAGCTCTGCCTCATTTCAGGAGGAAGCTGTGGTATTTCATGTAATACAGGTTTTAAAAAATAATTTTATGGGCTTAAATGTACTCTTATTGCAGGAATCATTCTCTGGGCTTGTGCTATAAGTCATTCAGTGAAATTACAATGTCAAATGTAAGACTGAATACCAAAGGTTGTTATTTGGATTGATGAAAAAGATCTAGTAACTTGTAACAAATGGAAAATGCCTATTCAAAAACTGCAAATATTTTATTGTTTCAAAATTTTATGTGTGTCAATTTTATAATACAAAAAAACTCATCAAAATTATTCATATGAACTGAATGGAGTTTATTATAATCATTTTATAATGCTTTTAATTTGTATTATAAAGAGTTTCCAGCAGGAACAAAAGTACACAGAGTAGTGTAACAAGGCCTCATGTATCTACTATCCACCTTCACCAATTTCAATGCATGATCATTCTGTTCATGTGTATGCTCATTTCACAACCTTCCTCCCAATATTATTTTGATGCAAATTTCAACAATATATTATTTCATTTATAAATATTTCTGTGTGAATTTCTAAAAGAGAAAACTATTTACATGCAAGTACTATGCCATTATTACATTAAAATAATTAGTAATAATTATTTAATGTCATCAATAGCCACCCAGGTTTCAAATTCACAATTGTCTCATCAAAATTATAGTATTTTGAATTTACTTGTTTGTAAATATAACCTCTACTCCCTAACTGCCTATAATTTTCAGATTTTTATATATCTTTATTTTAGTCTCTTTAATCAATACACTTTTCCATAATATTTTTCTCTCTGTTTTTATTCCCCATGTAACAAATAAATGTCATTTGTGCAGTAGAGTTTCCCACAGTCTGGATTTTAATGATGGCATCCCTGTAGTTTAACAGGTTCATCAGTTCATAGAATTTCCTGTAAAATATTAGCTAGACATGAAGGTTTGATCAGAATCATGTTTGATTTTCTTTTGGCAAGTCTATTTCATAGTGGTAATGTGTTCTTTCATTGGGAGTTATATTACTTTGGCTTGTTTCTTTTTTTGATGTTAGTATCAACTGATGCTCATTGACTCTACTAATTTTTCAGGGATTGAAAATGGTTGTTCCAATCTTATCATTACTAACATACTAATTAACAGAATACTTCTAAAAAACATCACCACTGCCCATCACCTACTACTGGATTATCTAGTGAAATAATTTATACAGGGAAGTCAAGATAATTAGTTGATTTTTTCTCTTCATTTGCTGACTCTCAAAATAATGAATTTATTTTCTAGCATTGTTTAATGATGAGTGATGATCTGTCGTTATGAGTTCATGGATTTAGACATATTTGACATATTTCAACCCATTGCAATTTATTATTCTAATCTATGGTTAGTTACTCTTCTCATTTTAATTACTGGAGTCTCCTCAACTTTGAACTAAGACTTTGTACCACTTGCCCTAGACTATGAATCAGCCATTTGTCCAAGGCACTTTGGTTTTGGCGGTTGTAGTTTCCAGTCTTTCAATAGTCAGAGTTCTTTTTTCCTCAAGATAAACTATGTATTGAATTTACACAGCTTGTTCTAATTCAGAATCAGAACTGCAGCAGTTTTACATAACCATTTGTCTTACATTTATATCTCTTTTCACATATATTTTCCAGTTCTCAATAGCACTGAAGGTAATAGAATTAGAGTATCATATTATTCACTTTAAGCCCATGTTGCATACGAAAGAGACATGGAATAACAATTCAAATACTACCTCATCTATATGAGTACTGAATTTAAAATTTGCATTTCTTTTTGTCTTCATGATATATCTTCTTAGGGGTATTACACTCAAATTACTATGTTTTAACATCACATGAAATAGCTCCTGTCTCTGTGCTTATACCTCCAATTGGATACATATTTAGGATCATATTTTCATTTTATTTTCTATTGTCAGAAATTGCCCTTTAAAATTTACATTTTACATTTAAAGTGGTTTATTCTGAGTCAAATATGAGTGACCCTGGACTGTTACACAGCTTCAGGAAGCCTTAAGAACATATGCCTCCAAATGGGTGTTTGGGATATAGCTTGGTTTTATATATTTGAAGGAGGCAAGTTACAGGCAAATACATAAATCAATACATGTAAGGTATACACTGGTTCAGTCCAGAAAGGCTGGACATATCACAGTGATGGCAGGGACGGTGGGCTCACAGGTTATAAGTGGATTCAAAGATTTTCTGACAGGCAATTGGTTGAAAAAGACAACTTCTGCCTAAAGAGTTGAACTTAGCAGAAAGAAATGCTTGAGTTAAGATAAGGGTAGACAAGATAGCTAGAGTTAAGACTTGTTGTGAAAGTTTAGGTTTTTATTACGTAGATGAAGCTTCCAGAGAGCAGGCTTCAGAGAGAATAGATGGTAAACCTTTCTTATCAGACCTTAAAATGTGTCAGACACTTACTTTTTTCCTGGATCAGGAAAACACCTGGAAAGGGAAGGCGATTCTGTACAGAATGCAGATTCTCCCATAAGAGACAGTTTTGCAGGGTCATTTCAAAATGTGTCAAATAAATATATTTTGGAGTAAAATACCTTTATTTCCTTCAGGGCCTGCTACCTGTTATGTGATGCTATACCAGAGTCAGGCTGGAATTTGGTATATTATGCAACAGTCTCTTTTGTTAGTTCTGTGATCTCTATTTTAATATTAAAGCTTGTCAGTTGTTCTTAATCTCAAAAATGTAGGAGTTTCTTTTTAGCAATATGAGAACAGACTCATACAGAAAGTTGGTACTGAAGAGTGGAGCATTGTTATAAAGATACCTGAAAATGTGAAAGTAACTTTGGAACTGGCTCATGGGCAGAGGTTAGAAGAGCATGCAGGGCTCAGAAGAAGACAGGAAGATAAGGGAAAATGTGGAACTTTTGAGAGACTTATTAAATTGTCATCACCAAAATGCTGATAGTGATATGGACAGTGAAGTCCAGGCTGAGGAGGTCTAGATGGAAATGAAGAATTTATTGGGAAATGGAGCAAAGGTCATTTTTATTATAGGTTAGGAAGGAGCTTGGTTGGATTGTGCCTCTGCCCTAGGTAACTGTGCTACCTTGAACTTACAAGTGATGATTTAGGGTATCTGGAGGATGAAATTTCTAAGGAGCAAAGTGTTCAAAATGTAACCTGGCTGCTTCTGCTACCCTGTGCTCATATGTGTGGGCAAAGAAATGATGTAAAACTGGAACTTATATTTAAAAGGGAAGCAGCGCTTAATGGCTTAGAAGATTTGCAGCCTGGTCATGTGCTGTCTAAGCTTGGAGGCTTAGAAAATTTGCAGCCTAGCCCATTTTCTGAGGAGGAATTCAAACTGGCTGCAGAAATTTGCATAACTAAAATGAAGTCAAATGCTATTAGCCAAGACAATGGGAAAAAAGCTTTGAAGGCATTTTGGAGACATTTGTGCAGCCCCTCCCATTACAGGCATGGGGGCCTAGGAGAACTCAATGGTTTCATGGGCCAGGCCCAGGGCCGTGCTGCCCTGCACAGCCTTGGGACACTGCTCCCCACATCTCAGCTACTTCAGCTCTAGCCATGGCTCCAAGGGGCCCAAGTACAGCATGGGCCACTGCTTCAGAGGGTGCAAGCCATAAGCCTTCGTGGTTTCTACATGATGTTAAGCCAGCAGGTATATAGAGTCTAAGAGTTGAGACTTGAGAGCCTCTGCCTAGATTTCAGAGGATGTATGGAAAAGGCTGGATGTCCAGGCAGAAGCCTGCTACCCTGGTGGAACCCTCATGGAGAACCTCTACTAGGAAAGGGGAAATGTTTGGTTGGAGGCCCCACACAGAATCCCTATTGGGGCACTGCCTAGTGGAGCTGTCAGAAGAAGGCCTCTGACCTCCAGACCCTGGAATGGTAGATCCAATGGCAGCTCGCCTCCTGCACCTGGAAAAGCTGCAAGCAGTCAATGCCAGCCCTTGAGAGTAGCCATGGGGGCTGAGCCCTGCAAAGCCACAGGGACAGAGCCCCCCAGGGCCTTGGGAGCCCACCCATTGCATCAGTGTGCCCTGAATGTGAGATACTGAGTGAAAGGAGTTTATTTCAGAGCTTTAATGTTTAGTGACTGCCCTGCTGAGTTTCAGACTTGTGTAAGGCCTGTGTACCCTTTCTTTTGATCAATTTCTCCCTTTTGGAATAGGAGTATTTACCCAATGCCTGTATTCCCATTATGTCTTGGAAGGAACTAACTTGTTTTTGATTTTGCAGGCTCCTAGGCAGAAGGGATTTATCTTGTCTTAGATGAGATTTTGACCTTGAACTTTTGACTTAATGCTGGAATGAGTTAAGACTCTAAAGAACTGTTGGGAATGCATGATTGTGTTTTGCAATGTAAGAAGAAGATGAGATTTGGTAGGGACCAGGGGCTGAATGATATGTTTGAGATCTATGTCCCTGCCCAAATCTCATGTTGAATTATAATCCCCAATATTATAGGAGGGGCTTGTTGGGAGGTGATTGGATTATGGGATGGTGTCTCATGGTTTAGCATAATCTTCCTAGTGCTGTTATCATGATAGATTTTTCACAAGAGCTGGTTGTTTAAAAGTGTATGGCACCTCGTTCTTCTAAAAGTGTATGGCACCTCATTCTTCTCTCTCTTCCTCCTGCTTTGGACATGTAAAGTGCAGGCTCCCTGTTTGCTTTCTTCCATGATTATATGTTTTCTGAGGCCTCCCCAGAAGCCAAGCAGATGCAGCCATGCTTTATATAAAGCCTGGGGAACCACGAGCCAATTTAACCTCCTTTCTTTATAAATTATCCAGTCTCAGGCATTTCTTTGTAGCAATGTGAGAATGAACTAATTCAGAGAGAAAGGTAATCTTTGTTGTTTTACCCAATTTTGTAAGCTCTAAGGACTTTTAAAAAAGGTTTTTTTTGTTTGTTTGTTTTAATATACTCTGGAAAACAAAACAAAGAATGAGTAAAGTTTTAAACAAAAGATAAGCACTGCCTAGCTCTGATGATGACAGGAAAAGGAAACGCACAGGTAGCTAAATATTCAAATTATTTAGAACTAAGTCAAAGAACATTATATTAATTTAGATAGAGGAAACATGACTAAATGAATATTTATGGTTTTATATACAGGCCTGGTCCTATATCACATGAAGTCAGTTTATTTTGACTGTCGTCTGCTCTCAGGTCTGAAGATGAGTCTTTAATTAACTTGAATTCAGTGTCAGATACCAGCATTGATGTTTAAGATTCAGTAGGAGTTGGGCCGGGTGTGCTGGCTCTCACCTGTAATTCCAGCCCTTTGAGAGACCAAGGCAGGTGGATCACTTGAGACCAGGAGTTTAAGACCACCCTGGCCAACATGGCAAAACCCTGTGTCTACTAAAATACAAATAAATAGCCACCTGTGGTGGTACATGCCTGTAGTCCCAGCTCCTTGGGAGGCTGAGGCATGAGAATCGCTTGAACCCAGCAGGCAGAGGTTGCTGTGAGCCAAGATCTTGTTGGTGCACTTCAGTCTGATCAACAGAGTAAGACTCTGTCTCAAAAAAAGAAGATTCAGTAGGAGTGAGTACTCCTTTTCAGATGAATTAGGTGTATACCCACGAGTCAAAGCCTTGCAACTTAACAGCACAAAGTAGTGTGGTTAACAATATTTTATAAAGACCCTGGAGCTGGAGAGAATTTTTTTTTTTTTTGCTTTAAGATGGAGTTTCGCTCTGTCACCCCGACTGGAGTGCAGTAGCGCTATCTCGGCTCACTGCAAGCTCCACCTCCTGGGTTCATGCCATTCTCCTGCCTCAGTCTCCCGAGTAGCTGGGACTACAGGTGCCCTCCACCACACCCGGCTAAGGTTTTTGTAGTTTTAGTAGAGACGGGATTTCACCATGTTAGCCAGAATGGTCTCAATCTCCCGACCTCGTGATCCACCCGCCTCGGCCTCCCAAAGTGCTGGGATTACAGGCCTGAGCCACTGAGCCCAGCCGAAACTTTTTAAAATGATGTTTAGTCATTCGTCTGGAGCCAGGCTGGAGTGCAGGGGTGCTATCTTGGCTCACTGCAAGCTCCGCCTTCTGGATTCACCCGCCATTCTCCTGCCTCAGCCTCCCGAGTAGATGGGACTACAGGTGCCTGCCAGCATGCCCGGCTAATTTTTGTATTTGTAATAGAGACGGGGTTTCACAGTGTTAGCCAGGATGGTCTCGATCTCCTGACCTCGTGATCCGCCCGCCTCAGCCTCCCAAAGTGCTGGGATTACAGTGGAGTTTTTTACTTAATTGGAAGCTGTAAAAAAATTCTACAACCTTACAGTGGTTAATTTTTATAGTTTTGATAAGCCCCTCGCAATAGCTCTAAGTCAGACACTTAATCTAGTGTTTGATTTTGAATATATTTGTCAAAGATGTTAAAAGCCTCAAAACATTTGATTAAAACAGAATCATAGGTCATTGTAAAGTAACAGTTATTCATTTATCTAGTGTGATAATAAAAAGACTTCAAAAGTGATATAAAAAGTTACATGGTATAAAAACTTATCTCTTTCAAAATTTAGTTTTCTTAAGGCAATTTTAAAAACCTAATAAGAACAACAGGAATTATTGCAATATCTTTGTTTCTTAAGCTAGTTATCAAAAAGGTAAGGAAGAGCCTGTGGTGTAATAGTTTTTGCTTATTGGAAGCTCCTTCGGATAACCAGAAAGTTAAACTTGATGAAAATAGAATATGAGTTAATCAGACACAGGAAGAGTAATACTATGTCATGTAGGCCTTAAGCAGGAGAATATGTGACTCTTAGCAACAACATGGGAAGTTGCCTGGTTATACTGAACACTTTAGACATATGTTTGGGCTCAGGAAACAATACCCCACAATGGAAACCTCAGAAGCAACTTCAAAAATAAAATTTTTTGGCCTTCTGCCCTTCTGTCACTCAGCTCCATTTTCCCTTGAGGCTGCCCATAGAAACTAGAACCTCTCTTCCTCCATGTGGATCCTAGAAACCAAAATTCCTTTTCCTCAAAGCCAGCAATACAACCTAAAAATATTACCCTATTTTTTCCTTCACCTTTTTGTGTAAGAACCAGCCATAAATAAATTTTCTCATCTTCTTCATTGGACTGTAGATTATAAGACCCCCATACCCAGAAAGAAGGAAGTGCTTACTCAAGGAAATTAAGAATCGATACAGACAGGTCTTGCTGGCTTTTCCCACACAGTCTACTAGCATTAAATTATACCCTTTTTAAAATCATATTTCCACATGTCTTTCCATACTTTATTGAAAGTATGAAATTGACAATTTACCCTGTATCTTTGGTCTTTCTTCTGAAAACTGCCACATATATAAACCAAGCAAATCTGTATACCTTCCTTTCAACCAATCTGTCTTTTTTGAGCTTTTTTTGTTGATTTTTCTGCAAACCTTCAGAGGGCCTCTGGCCGATAAACATATTAAGAAAAGCCAGGAGTACAGAATTAAGTTACACTGGAGGAAAACCGTGTCTTTTTAAAACTTTCAAAATAAAACATTTTAGCATTAGACTATAACGACAGATGTAGAAATGGAGGAAATAAAGTGTTACTGGAGTCAACAGAAGTTGAAGCTTCAATGAATGGGTGTGTGAAAGAAAAATAATGCTGAAGAAGACAGTTAGCATCTCAGGTCTTCTCAAATGGTGAAAAGCTGAAAGCAGCAGGGTATAGAAACTGAACTTTTAAAATATCAATCTGAGAAACTTAAAAAAGAAACAGATTATAGAATTAAAAATTTAAAACTTACAATTTCATGAAGAGTAATTGTAAAAGTAAAGAAATCCTGTTATACTAACCAATTATTTAGTTATGTATTAGCATATTTTAATGTAAAAGCTTAATCTCTAGGAAAACTATTAAAAGTCTCTTAATTATAGCCAACTTAATCACATAGAAATTGTATTTTATGCTGTTTTTATGAATCCTATCACAACTTACAAAAACCATCTACAACATGCTTATACTTTCTATTTTATTGTAAATATCCATCTGCCTTAAATAACTAGTCATTTAAGTTAGGACAAAAATTTATTATACAAAATTATTCTGTTTTTAAGGTTTCTTGTCAGAAATACCTCTTCATAGCTGTAGTTTCTTCACATCTTTCTTTCTTACTTACTGGTTTCTTTTTCATTTGTTTCATAAATGACATGGAAATGAACTTTGAATTAGATAAAAATTATTTTTCTTTTAAAAAGAGCACATTTTCATGTCTGATAATTTTTTTATCTAAGTCACATCTTATTTTGGCATATTTGATATACAGAATTATATGGGAACTAGAATTTTTATACTTAGTAACCTTAAATTTTTGTGAAAACCTAGGAAGTAGAAATCTTGAATTGTTTGTCACTTCAGCATTTTATAGATGAACCATTTTATAATTTTTTAAGAAAAAATATCTTCCTATATATTTTTTAAAATTGGAAATTATACAGACATTTAATGAGTATATGTTATTTAATTTACTATAAGTTAAGATTTTAAATTACATGACAAGCTCATTTATAAGCATTTATCCTATAATATTTACCTAATTAATTTATTTTTAATAGTTTACCTAGATTACTTATGAAAACCTGAGATATTAGAAAAAGCTAGAAATTATTTAAAGTTATTTTTCTGTTAACCATTTTTTTTTTTAAGTCTGTGACTATCAGGTATTTACCTAAGAACCTTAAGGTTAAATATATGGTTTTTAAATTGTTTTGCCAATAACTCAGGATTTCACTGTTTTCATTAAACCAACAATACTAAATATCTTATTTATCAAAAATTATACAAATATAATTCTGTTTTGCATTAGGTTTATAGTTTTATAACCTTCATGTCAAAACTGGACACCTCATAATATCTAGCAGAGATAAATATAAAACTGCTTGATCAATAAATTCAGAAAACATGTATATTGACAATTCTGAAGACATTTTAAAATTTATTTAAAACTCAGCTGATTTATTTAATGTTTAATTAAATCACATAAACTTGAAAAATATTTTGGCTTATTTATGTAATTTTTGAGTACTCTATTTTCAAGCCAATTTGGCACCTCATGGCCAAAGCACATTACAAAATACATGTCCCTACACATAAACATATCTTAACACACATACACACAAACACAAAGATCCTATTGCTTTTACCTCAGAACTCCGGCTATGAGATAGTAATACAAACTTACCAGCTTACAAAAGGAAAAAATGAAAAAGATTTGGTCCAAAGAGTGGGTTTTATCCTGACACCAGCAAAAAAGTCATGGCAGATTTAAAGCAGGCAGAAAAACAAAAACAGAGAAACAGATAACTTAGCTTTGAAGGCTTTATATTTTAAAATGTGCACAAGAGTAGGCCATAACCAAATGAAGTACTAGAAAACCCAGCATGGCCTTGAACTTTCCCATTTACACAAACACTTGCAAGCAGAGGTGCCATGAAACTGACTGGGTTGCTCCAAAGAGGGTCATTCTCTTTGTCTTTCTTCATTTGTAAATGATTTATATATATATATATATATATATATATATATAATATATATATATATATATATATATACACACATAATTTTTTTTCTTTAAGGTAGGAACTGAACGGTAGTCTAGATTTCAGTGTAGTGGAACTGAGAAGCTCAGTCTCTCATTTGTTTATGCAAAGGACAGTCCGGTTTCTTCAGCAAATGCAAAGATGAGCTAATTGAAATTGGTTATGAGAGAAAAAGTCAAGGGAGAAGATCCTTTAGAATGCACATCTGAATCAAAATTAGGATGCTGAAAGCTCCCCAGGAAAAGAACCAGCTCAGAATAAACCAAAGGACTGTCAACCAAGTGGGAGGTACAGGGCTTAGGAGGACTAAACAATTCTATCAGAGGAGAGAATCTCTAAGTTGGGGGACTTTCAATGAGCACATCTTGGTATCTTAGTTCTGAGTTCAGGTGATTCTTTAGCAGGTCCTGAGTGTTCTCTGAGGCTACCTGTGGGTGCCAATTAATGCTGATGAAAGAAACCAAACTCTGTAAAATATTTAAAGAGATTTATTCTAAGCCCAGTATGCGTAACCATGGCTTGTGACACAGCCTCAGGAGGTCTTGAGAACATGTTCCCCTTGATTTAATTTTGCTTTATAACTTAGCAAAAATTTACATTTTTCCAAAGTTCAATTTACAAAACTGGCATCAATCCTTGTCCTCTCTACCCTATATCCTTTTTTTCATTATAGGTAAACAATGGGGTCTGAGAGTTAGGGCACAATATTTCCCTTTTTTTTTTTTCTTTTTAACTGGAAATTTCTAGTGAAGATAGTAGCCTTATGTCATTGTTTTTTTCAGGTAGTTTGGATGCCTGAAGGTGATAGTACAGGAAGAGCTGATTGAATAATACTTCCTTAGAGTCACATGCAGATAACAGTTGATCTGCACCTTCATATTTCAGAGTTATTTGTGTGCTCTAAAATCACCTTTTATTTTTACTCCTTCAGTTGTCTTCTGCCATGAAGCATTTGCTGTCAATGATGTCAAAATTTTGATTACAGTCTGTTTTTCTTTCTCCTTTATAAAAAATGCCTTGGAGTTCTTTCCCTATATTCCCAAAGTTTCTTTTTCTTTATTTTATTTTAAAATTTTGCTAGAATTTGAGTAGAATATGTCTCCTTCTTGGTTATCATGGTGATTTTGTCCAAGTTTACAACATACTCTTCATATATACATGTTTTTGAACTTAAAGTATTTTTTTAGTTTTTAATTTTAGTATCCATTCTGCCTCTTGTTTTGGTTTTCTTCTTTGAGGAGTCTTATTATATGTTGGATTTCTTTTTCTGCCTTCCATATTTGTGACATCCTTTCAAATCATTTTTCATTTTTTTTCCTTAAAACATTTTCTTATGTTTATATTTTTGCTTTTTATAGCACTGCCCATTTTGTTTGCATTCTTTCTGGTTCATTTGTCCTTTTGGAAATTACTTACTTTCCTTATTTTTAAATTTCCTGAGGTTTATCACCCAATTTCTGAGTTTTTCTAATTTTTATTCATATTGCTTTTTCATATCTTCTATTATTTTCTTGTTTTTAGCTCATTTTGAAAAATTAGGCTAGAGTTTTAATCTGATTTTTTGACAATTTTTTTTCATGCTTTCATTGCTTGTAGGGATGTCATTTTCTCCTCCTTTTATAATCTTATTACAACTTTAGGTAAGATATGAATGCAATGTTTTATTCATTTTTAATTTTCTACATGAGATTAGGCTTTCTAAAATTTTAAACAAAGGTAGTGGCTTACAATATCTTTAATATCTTTATAATTTTAAAACTCTGTATTCTGGTGGTTTTAATAGATAGAAGTATAGCTTCATGCTTACAGATTTATCCTGGCTTTGTCTTCTCCCCAGTGTTTTTCTGCACTTTTTCTGTAATCACTCTTATTCCAGTTTGTTTTGGTTGGTTTTTATTTCCAAAGTTTATCTTTAATGTGAGACTTAGTCCTGAAAGGTAGCTTTTGGGAATTCATATGACTCAGATTGTTCCAACTCTTTTTGATTTGAACACAAGCAAAAACCTTTGCCCTTGCCAGTGAGTTGGCATAGAAAATGCCCTTTCAATGACTGCTGATCCCATTGACAACCTGTTGGCTATTTTGGTATGTTAAATGGACTTTTGGTAGGCTTTATTTTCTTCAACACTGATGCCGCTACCGTGAGTGTCTCCTGACTATTAATGGCTTATTCTCACTCAATTCCATCACAAGAGTCTTTGAGAAAGCTTGTGCATTAGTTTCCTATGTCTTTTAACAAATTCTATGCCACATGATACGCTTGACTGCTTAAAATTACAACCATTTATTACTTCACAATTTTTGTGTGTCAGAAGTCCCACAGACTTACCATACCTGTGTCCTTGGCGTAGGGTATCACCAGGCTGAAATAAAGGAGTTTTCTGGGCTGCATTCTCATCTGTGGACTCTACTAGAGAAGCATCTGCTTCAGAGATCCCTCATGTTGTCGGAATTCATTTCCTTGCATGCAGCTGTTAAAGGAGAACCAAGGCTGTACTTTTTGGAGTCTCTAATGTTAGGGAAAGACTGGGCTCTCTCTATAGGTAGTTCATAACATGGCTCTTTCCTTCTACAAGGCCAGAAGACTCTCTTTTCTTTAAAAAGTCCCAGTCCCTCTTTTAATGAATCTCACTTGATTAAGCCAGGTCTACTCATGTTAATTTCCATTTTAATTAACTCAAAATCAACTGTTTTGAGACTTTAATTATATCTACAAAACCCCTCAATCTTTACCATGCAATTTAAGGTAATCTTGGCTTTAATATTCCATTATATGCATAAGTCCTTTCCACACTCAAGGGGAGAGATTGTACAGGGTGTGTACACCAGGTGGGCAGGGATCTTAGGGTCCATTTTGAAATTCTACCCATCACAGCTTGCCACCTAGTTTTGTTGTAGATTTTGTTCCTGTTTTTTGTTTGTTTGTTTTGCTATCCTGGTTGTATTATCTTTTATTATGGAAGAATTCACAAACTAGCCACCATGATTACCTTTTCCTAAAATCCTTTAATGAAAGTTTTGTGTATTAACACAATTTAACAGGAAGTAATACAATAGTAACAAAAGACACTATAGCATCATAGGTATGATATTCCAGTATCAAAGTATAGGCCCTCAGTCTCTCATGATTTTAATTTAAAATTACTTTCCTCACTGATTTAGCTGATCCTCCCAAGTTCTTATTATGGAAACATGTTCAGGTCTCCATTATAGCAATTAGTACATTTTATTATCTATATTCTTTGACCCTTGATTTCTAAACTGGCAAACATGGATCCTTACAGGAAATTGAAGGAAAAAAGAGACATTAAAATTTGTATTAAAAATTATTTTTTATTGCTTACCTTTTGATTTGCGTTTTCAGCTGTATTTCATAACATATGCACTAATTTAAAAGGTAGTTTATACATATAGTTTTAAATTGAGTATAATATATCTTATGTAAGTACATATTAATGTGTACCTATTTTGGGGCACATGATCAAACCTTTTTCACATATAGTCTTCATGAAGAAAACATTTTGGAAACCACTGTTTAGATAGTGGACTATTTTAATAGGTACTGTATATCTCTATTTCTATCTGTAGATCTTTTGCACTTGGCACATACATAAAAACAATAAAATATAGCTGTTCTGCAATAAACTAACATGTGTTATTACTTACCTGGACCACAGCATTATCCACTATAGTTTTATCTTCTTTTATTAGCTTTACCATATCAGTTCTGGTAGGACAACTTTTCTAATATGTCCTTGTTTTTAGTATGTGAAAACTATCAAATTATGTTTTTCATATTTTTGTTAACATCTGTTTACTGATAGGATGAATATCTTGCAGAAATGTCCCTGAATCTTTCATAGAAATGTAACACTTATGCTTTCCAGGTTACATTTTGTGTCCAAGGAATGAGGAGTATTAAAATCTAAATTTTTTCATTCTGTTTGCAAATGCTCTTTCAGGCTTTTTAAAATTCAGAGCCCAAATGATCTAATTGGCAGTTGTACATACCAAGCTGAAGTTAGAATTGATTATACATTGCGATCATCTGTTTGTTCTATTTAGAGGTGAAAAAGCATTTCTTTTCCCACTTTGGCTTCAGTATTTATTTGGCAGTCAAAGTACTTGGACTTGTAAGTTACATCAGCATAAAATACTTTTTTAAAAAGGAGATTTTTAAAAAATGTATTATTTAAAATAAACTTTAGTAGTTCTGAGTTCAAAGAAAGGTCATTCAACCCAGCAACCCCATTACTGAGTGTACATCCAAAGTAATAGAAATCATTCTACCATAAAGACACATGCACGTGAATGTTCATTGCAGCACTATTCACAATAGCGAAGACATGGACTCAACCTAAATG
This sequence comes from Trachypithecus francoisi, assembly GCF_009764315.1. Lineage (NCBI taxonomy): Eukaryota > Metazoa > Chordata > Mammalia > Primates > Cercopithecidae > Trachypithecus > Trachypithecus francoisi. The sequence continues at coordinate 53,332,268 of NW_022681458.1, read as the reverse complement.
CCCATCAGTGACAGATTGGGTAAGGAAAATGTGGTACATATACACCATGGAATACTATGCAGCCATAAGAAAGAATATCACGTCTTTGGCGGGAATATGGATGGAGCTGGAGTCTGTTATCCTTAGCAAACTGACTTAGGAACGGAAAACCAAATACCGCATAGTCTCACTTATACGTAGAAGCAAAATGATGAGAACTCATGACATGAAGAGGGGAACAACAGACACCAGGGTCTACTTGAGGGTAGAGAGTGGGAGGAGGCAGAGGATCAGAAAAATTACCTATTAGGTACTAGGCTTAGTGCCTGGGTGATGAAATAATCTGTAAAACAAACCTCTGTGACATGAGTTTACCAATATAACAAACCTGCACATGCACCATGATCCTAAATTAAAAGTTTAAAAACATTAAAATATAAATACATAAAAAATACAAATGCAGTGATGGGAATTCTAATATATATTTCCAGTGTGGTTCAAGAAACCAAGACTAAGATTAATATAAAATCTTATCCAGAACAAACAGAATTAAAAAGCAGCTGTGCAAATGCATTTCAGCTCCTGACTTGCACTTGCATGTCATCTTCCAACATCTTATTGGCCAATGCAGTCACATGCCCAATTTCAAAGCTTGCCCTCATGAAGTCACATCAAGAGTGTGATATATACATATATAGATATAGATAATCCCATGTATAGTATATATTCTGTATGATACATTATATAATTCTTTAATTATATTAAATGCATAATATATGACTATTAAATTAATTATATAATCAGTATATTAACATAACAATTATTAATATATTCTATTAATAGTATAATAATTATATTAAATATCTATAATAATGTTTCTTTTCCCTGTCATTTCTTTTTAATTTTTTAATGTCATTAACCATTACTGGTTAATTGCATTATTCCCAATACTTTGCTCTCCTGCTATGTATGTTATATATGTCTACCATATAGAATATATGTATTACAAAAAATGTAAAGAAGACACAAAATAAACTTGCATGAAAAAATCCAAATACATCAGTAGTCAAAATAAAAGGAATTAAATAAAATTAGTTAAAACACATGTTTTCAGACTGAAATAAATATAAATCTATATGCTGCTTAAAGGACTATATTAGTGTACACCGTGCTTAATATAATATTATTGATTTGTGTGTTTTCATGTCTGTAACAATAACTCTGTAGCATAATATAAAAGAGAAATGCTTTCACTTGTATAGTATATAAGTTTTGGAGAGGATCCTTTTTTAAAAAAGAACTCTCTATGAATTATTTGTTAAATTAAGAATATTATTAATTTATCATTTTAAATTGTACTCTTCTTCAGAAACCATATTTAATTCTTTTCCTTATTTCCGGGGGAGCATATTTCTAACAACTATTGGTGTTCAATAAATGTTTAGAAGTCATGGTTAGCTGATAATCTCAACATTCCAGAGAAAAGTAAATTCAGAGAAAGTAAAAGCTGTTGGAGTTGGAAAGGGATGGATTTCATAAAGATTAAAATTTAAAGCAGATGAGTTTTACCAATGAAGAAACCTTAAAGCACATTTTTCATTTTGTATGGCATTTTAATCATCTTGATTTTCTAAATTCCTGTCTGGTTGCAAATTAGAACCATTAAATTAAAGTTAGAAGAAAAAAAATTCTACCAAAATGCATAAGCAAAGATGTATGCATGTATAAGAATGTCATTTACAGCATTCTTTCTATATCTCCAATCCCTGAATATCTATTAATTGGTTAAATAAATTATAATGTATCCACACAATGGAATAGTAATTGGCCTTTAAAAATTTGAGATGTGAGAAAAAGACTATGCATGTGTGTACACATATACACACATTCTACTGGTGTGTGTGTATGCATGTGTATTTGTTTGTGTGCTCTGTAATGTTATACACCGAATTGCTATCAGTGGTCAGGACATGGCTCTGGTGGTGGGAGGTAACTGCTTCTACCACCTTTAATTAGTGGTGAGGGGAACACTAATTAAACTGTGGGGGGGACGCCTTAATTTTATCTTCCTATGTCTCTCTTTTTCTCAAAATTTGCAATATGCCTTTCATCGTGAAAAAGCCAAGTAGGAAGTAAAATATCAGAGACAGCCTACATTGATCACTTTTTATGTAAGGTGATGCAGGAAAAGCATAATTAAATGAGACTACCTTACATCAAGTAGTACCAGACAATAGAAAAGGGAAATCATTTCAACCTTATTCGTTTATGCATATCCTATATTTTTCTAAAACAGAGTACCCCCAAAACATCTAAAGAATTCAAACATGAGGAAATAACAGAGAGGAGATACATTTTTTAAAAAGTAAAACTAAAAAGAATTTGTTTATTATGAAATGCATATATTGCAGATCTATCACATTTGCTAAAATTGGGCCACAAATGTGGTTCTAATATTTCTAACAGCCAGACCAGATAAAGAAACATGATTCACACTGTTCATTACATAAAAACAAATCTATTGTTGGGAAGCTGTAGCCGTCATTTTGCATCAGCCTGAGGGCAGAGAGGATAACTGTTAAAGCTTCTTTCACATGTCATTCAAATGCTAAACTTAACTGTAGAAAGTTCCGATATGAAATTACAGTAAAAACCAGGTCGTCTAAAACACACATATTTTAAAAGTTACCAATGGGAAATACCTCCATCTTCAAGGTTACATAGGGCATTAATGAATTTCAGGAAGGATCGCACTCATGCAAAAGTTTATTTTGATATTGTAGTATTTCAACTTTGAAATAATTCCTGTCTTCAGTACACTGCTTACATTGTTTATGTGTTATGGCTACAAATTTTTATTAACTGTAGTTCTCACTAGCCATTTCATGTTATTGTTTTTTGAGACAGAGTCTTGCTTTCTCTCCCAGGCTGGAGTTCAGTGGCGCTATCTCTGCTCACTGCAACCTCCGCCTCCTGGGTTCAAGCAATTCTCCTGCCTCAGCCTCCCCACTAGTCATATTATTTTTGCAATAAATAGAGGGTGCCTAAAACATCCAAACCTAGTTGTTTGTTATCAACTTGAAAGCAGAACCATAATGTACTTAATTCCTCAATACTTTACTATATGGAATATTTTGGGTAGAAAAAAATGATGAGATTCCACTTGTATATTGGGACATTTTATTTCTGTCAATATCAAGATGATGGAATAAATCTTATTAGTCAGCCTTTAGATGTATGTTGGGCCTTTGTTCTCTGCTCAGAATACTGCTAGGAATTGTAGGAGGAGGAGAGGGGCAAAGGAGATGTAAAAAGTGGTCCCTATCCTGGCTTGTTTTGCATATTAGAGGGCAAAGGCTTTGGGATAGCATCCTAAGCTCTACTGGGCGAGGTAGATAGCATTGGTCCAATTTGTGGTGGATAAACATCACAAGTCAGTGTTTGGAGATGAATATAATATACCTAACATCTACATAGTGCTTTAATATTTACAAAATACTCGCCCTTACGTTTGATCCTCTCAGAATCCATCTGTTTAGAGGAAACCACAAGTTTCCTCTTAGTCTCAAGTCTCCCAGCACATTTAAGTGGAAACTATATGCCAGGCTTTCTATATACCCTTTACATGCTGTTCAGTGAATCATGTTGACAAAATAAATGTTTATTATGATCTGTAGAGTTTGGGAAGCTGAGGCTGAGGAGGGTTGATATTTAACCTAAACCACCCACTGCATTTTGGAGCTGAGATTTAAACTGAGCTTTGCCCTCCTCTAAATCCAGCAGTGTTCCTGCATGTATTCCACAGTGCTAGGACTCTTATCAACCTTGCTGCTGCTCAGACTTGAGCCATATTACCCGGCTTCTGGGAACCTTTGTAAGGGGTGTTTGCATTCAGGCTCAAATGCCTAGCCAGTGAATCTTCTACAAAGATATGTAAAAGAGGGAGCCTGAACATCTTCCTATCTTCATAAAATTAAGATTGAGCCACAAGATGGAGAAAAGAGAGGCCTGATGCTTTTCAGTCTACCTTGAGCCCAGGCCCAGTGAGGTCCACCACTGAGCCTCTCACCTGCTGTGGTTTGGTTAAACGAGCCAGTAGAAACTCCTTTTCTTGCACGAGCTAGAATTGATTTTCCTTTATTTGGATCTGATAGAGCCCTGACCGATAGAGCTGTATGAGTTAAATAATGCAACAGATCTAAAATGGCTTCTGTTTACTGGACAAGCAACCATTTTGAGTTAGACTTTGCATTGATGTGTTGACAGTTTAAGACCTTTGGTTTTCAAAAACATAAAAAATAGCCTTTAAAAAATGGCTGAAAAATATCAAATGTCAGTGAATAGAAATGTACTTTTGTTTTTAGAGTGCCAGTAAAATTATTCTTCTAACAGTAATTACAAAGGTTAAATTATTTGTGTGAAAAGTAAAATAATGGACACATTTGAAATTAAAACAATGGTGACATTTTAAATTTATAATAAAAGTCAAAATAAATTTTCTTCCATTTGATGTTTTTGCATAATATATGGAGACTTAGTGCACAAATACAATTTTCTGCCCGTAAGGTAATGTGGTTTTTATTTTTGTTGTTATTTTGGTCTGATGACTTTTAGTCACACCAGTAAATGTAGTTAGGGCACATGAATCTTCAGGTCATATACAAAGTAATTAACATTAATAGCCACATTCTGAGCAGTTTACAAAATGAAGGGAGGGAATTTAATAAAGTCATTATAATGGATAACCAATTTTCTCTGTGAATAAAAAGGCATTTAGATGTTATATTTATAAAACTAAAACAAAAACACTTTCTAAGCCACTTTTGAAAAATATGTAAATTACCTAGAAGTCTTTTTGTTTGTTTGTTTGTTCTAATTTTGGCTCCTAGGTAAGTACTGAGATGCTTTTGGGAAAATAGGATACACTAGAGAGTCTGGGTCCAAATCTCACACATTCTACTTAAATGATTGTAGACAAATTTATCCAACTCTGTTTCCTCATCTGTAAAATTGGGTTATAAAATTCATGGAATGGTGCTTGGCTTATAATAAAAACTAATAGCTGTTAATATCTTTTGATATGACACAGCTGAATCAAAGTAGTTTTTATGTGCTTTGCTAATTAAATAATGGCACTATAAAATTCATGACTGAATCTTATTTGAAAGATCAGATTCTGTCCCTTCTCTCAGCTTCCCCATCACAACTTTCCCTGTCTGAAAAGCAGCCTGTCTTTCAACTTTGTACCAGAGTGAAGTTATCAAGGAAACAAAATATACAGGTGTGTAAACAGTCTTAGGAGATTGAAAATTCAGGTGCCTTATGAAGAAGAAAACAGCGGCAACAACAAAAATCCCTTAACTGTTCATAGTTTTAACTGTTAAAACTATTCATGTTTGAACCCCTATTGGATTTATATAATGGTCTTGGGGAGAAGATACACCAGAGAAATAAATAAGAATTAGCACGTATCCAGAGAGATATGATACACTTAGCTAAAGCAGGCCCGGGGGATGGGGGGTGGGGGTTGAGGGGGGTTCACCCTTTCCTGACTTGGTTCCTAGCACAGTGGTTAGGCAGATGGCTAAAATTCAACATGTGCTTCTAGTTTCACACAAGCCTTGCTGCCCCTGTTATGTTGTAACTGGCACGATTTACATGTTTATTTTACCTCCTGATTTGTGAAGGCCTCTGAATGTTCAAACCCTGATCTAAAGCTACATCTATCACATTGTAGATATTAAATAGGACTCCCTATGGTATTTAAATCAGCATTCAACACAGTGGCTACCATTTCACCATAAGAAAAAAAAGGGTTTAATAATTCAACCTCAAGTCTAAGCAGTCAAGCAAATATAAAGTTAAAATGAAGTTCTACTCATCTAGAACAGTACTTTATCAGTTTATAGTATGAGAAATTTAGGTTGCAAACCTGTATACAGTTCTATAAAATGCTTGTTTTGCTAAAAACTTATTTTATAAACAGCTTAAACTGAAAAACATGAATTTTTTTTTCTTTTTTTTTTTTTTTTTTGAGACAATGTCTTGCTCTGTCACCCAGGCTGGAGTGCAATGGCGCGATCTTAGCCCACTGCAACCTCCACCTCCCAGGTTCAAGCACTTCTCCTGCCTCAACCTCCTGAGTAGCTAGGATTGCAGGCGCCCGCAAAAAAATGAATTTCTAATTCTAATTATAGTTTAGGGTGGAATTTAAATATTTCAACTAAAAGTAGTAACTCTCATCATATTTGTTTTTCTTCAGAAAGGGAAAGTCAATTGCCCTTTTTTTTTTTCCATTACAAAAATATACTATTGGAAAGATTTTTTAAAATCCACTGTGGCATCCTATTTTCTTTCACAGTACTCATGGCCAGTTCCTAGCATCTTTCTTCTCTTTGTAGTTTTACTTGTATTACCTCCATCCCAGACTGTTGCATACACCCTTAGCTGATCTTCCTGCCTTGTCAACTTTCCTTATTCAAATTTGCTATTCTCCAAGGATACAAAATTTTATTTAAATAGGAGGAATAAGTTCAAGAGATTTGTTGCACAATATGATGACTGTAGTTAATAACATACTGTATTCTTGAAAAATGTGGATGTAAAGTGTTCTCACCACAAAAATGATAACCATGTGAGATAATTCATATGTTAAGTAGCTGGATTTAGTGATCCCACAATATAAATGTTGAAAACATCATGGTGCACATGATAACTACATACAATATCATCTGTCAATTTAACTATTAAAAAAAATTATACTACCCTAGTCTGTGCTGCCAGATTAATATTGAGAAAACACATTTTCCTTGATCAATATCTAATATCATTATCTGTCAAAGTATTTTTTCTACCTGCAATTTAATTGGAAAATCTGACTCCTTCATAAGCCAGAGTGATTTCTGCTTTCCTGAACTTCTGGGTCACTCCTTTCTCTCATAGCTACATGGCAGTTATCCATGAGCACATTGTATCATAGTAATTTCCTATATTCTGTATGCATTCCAATCCTCAGCACAAAACTGGGCTGGTGTGATGGAAAATGCCAAGTTCAGTACTTTGTAGATTATAAGCAGTCAGTACATTTTATATTGAAATTCTGATATTGTGCATTTCAGGTCAGCAAATTCTCTCCATGTTGTCTGAAGGTTTAGACGGAGTTTACTAAAAATATCCAATACTTTCACCTAAACACTGACAATGACATGGTTTTACCAAATGTTTCTTTTTAGAATCTTGTGTAATAAATAGTATATTTTGAATGATAATGTTATGAGAATATGAAGAAATTTTAAAGCAGACTCAACTGATTGTCTTCTATTTTTTAACGTTAATATCCTAATTTTCTGCCAAATTTATAATAAAATATGACATTCTAATTTAAAAGAGGAAATAAAAAGTTCCTAGTTTATGCAGAGACTGAATTTTCAGTATCTCCATATTCTTAGTTCATGGATCTCAGGCTCTCCAATGTTTCTTGCTGTGATGGATGCATAAACCTTGACGTTTGATGCCATTCAGCCTTATCTCAATTCTAGGTTTCTTCCTCAGCTTGCTAACTCTGTCTTGCAATCTATCTTGGTACCTAAATAAATGAAAATTATAATAGAAAAAAATGAGGAATTGTTAAAAGGAACAAAAACAGAAACACTGAAAGCAGGAAACATACAGAGCATGTGTTTCATTGGAAAAGAGATTCAGAGACAGCAATGGCAGGAGACTCAAATGGCTTATGAATGACTAAAGCAAGGACTGTCTATCTACTCTTTTCCAAAAATGAGCATATACTAAGTGCTCTAGCAATCAATAGCTTTGATAAAAATAAATATTTTTGAAATACATAGAGTTAACAATGGAAAAGGCGTGTTTGAGAACTCATCATGTCTCTTATATCTATTTTTATTTCCTACCACTCCTCATAGACTCTTCTCCAGGTCTGTCATGATACCAGATGAGCACAGTACTTCATAGATTATAAGCAGTCAATAAATTATGAGTAGTGTCCACAACTAGTTTTTAGTAGGAGTCCCAGATTTTGGGGACATTTAGAACAGTGTTGTTTGGCAGTGAAAAGGATATTTTAAAATCTTATTCATGTCCTGAATATTCTGCTATTTTCTTTCCATTTCAGATTATTATTAATCCTAGGAGTTGAAGCAGGTTTTCTAATCTCCGAATACATTTTAAAGATGGTTGGGGAAAGGTAGTAAAGTAGACGTGAACATGGCAGGTAATTTTAGGCTTTAACTTCAGCCTCTGTTGTAGGGACTGATCATTTAAGGTCTGTAAACTTGTTTATGATCACAGATTTACATATGGTACACACTATTAGCTGCCCTTTCTTCACCATTCCTCTAGCCTTTCTTGTCAGTGAGTCCACCATATCCTAGAAAGGCTAAAATGACCCATATTTATTTCCCCACTTTTTGAGGGAGATATCATCTAATCAGGAGATCAATTTTTGCTTGGGAGCATCTAGAAAGTTTTTGTTTCATGCAATAAAATGAGATATTCTTCTACCTGCATTTATATATGGTTACCTAAATAGAGACAGTCAACTTGTGACTGTGAAACAATAACCTGAACACGAAAGTAATCATGTGGAGGATTGGACAACTGAATTGAAAATACTAGTGTCCTGGATAATAGCTATTTGCTGGCGTATTTACCAACCCTGGAACCATTGACTTTCTGATTTCTTATAAAATGAGATAATAAGACCCTATTATGCAAACCATTTTTGGTCAGCCTGTTACTTGCAGCTCCAAAGTATCCTTACAAAGATAAATGGAATCCAAATTTGGCTACTCTTAGGTGGTAGCATAAAATTGTTCATAGGGCACAATTCTAACTTCTTAGACTCCGAGTTCAGCTTTGGTTATTGGGTTTTTGTATTTGGATTCTGTTAGTCTGACTGGATTTGGGTCACTGGATTGTCTGTCTCTGCCACAAATGACTTGTCTGGTTTAAATTTCTTCTGTGTCAGTGCTTGTTACATACACTAGGATCCTTTCAGTTTTTGACGTATTTCTCAAGCGGGACTTTAAAACAGTAAATATTAATTTATTATACAAAGAAAATCAGTGTTTGAACTTATGGAAGAAGTATGCTTTTACTTAATGATGTATTTGTATTTCTTGCTAGACATTTGACGTATTTTGGATTAAAGTTGCTTTGGTCACTTTCATTGTAAAGAGTGATATTTTAGAAGTGTCAGCAAAGAGTCAAATTCTGTAAAATATTTGAAGAGATTTATCCTGAGCCAAATATGAGTGACCATGGTCCATGACACGGCCCTCAGGAGACCCTGAGAACATGTATTCAAGGTGGTCAGGGCATAGCCTAGTTTTATATGTTTAGGGAGACACGAGACATCAATCAAATACATTGGTTATACCACAAGAAAAGTGAGACGACTTGCTTCCAGGTTACAGGTAGAATTAAAAATTTTCATATTGGCAATTGGTTGAAAGAGTTATTATCAATAGAAAGGAAAAGGAATGTCTGGGTTACGATAAAGAGTTGTGGATACCAAAGTTTTATCATGCAGATGAAGCCTCCGTGTAACAGGCTTCAGAAAAAGTAAATTGTGAATGTTTCTTATTAAAGAGTCATTTCTATCAGCAATTCTGAAAGGGAGGAGGATATAATGAGGCATGTCCATTTTCCAGCCCCCGTGATGGCATGAACCAGTTTTTCCTGTTAAATTTGGATTGCCCTGACTGAGAGGAAGAATCTGTTCAGACGGTTGGGGGACCGTAGAACTTTTTTTGTTGTTGTTTTTTGCTTTACAGAAGGCATTGCTTCCTCATAATGAATCTGAGATGGGAGTCAGCCTGGTATAGTGGAATGTTCAAACTCTAATATCAGAGTCATACCAGCTTACAGTAACATTCAACATTCTGATCCCACCACTTGATTGACACATAAATTTCGCCAAATCATCTTGCTACATTAGTCCAGATGCAATCATATTGAATTGCTACCATTCTGAAAATATTATTTTGAGAAATAAATGAGATGCTACATAGAAAGTACTGGTACATTGCTAGACACATACTAGGTGCCAAATATATAGTATATCAACTCTTCAGCACTCCCTGCAAATGAGATTGAAATGAGGAATTTTAGCTACTCTGTGAACCTGCTGGTTTTTATTTTATTCCACACTCATAGTCTGCATGATGCTGTAAATATGTCTTGTTTTCTTATTGATCACTGTAAGTTTTTTGGGAGAAAGAATTCAAACCCATTCTTTTCAGGACAAAGCATAAATAAAGTGTCAGTAATTGATGCTTCTGTAGGAATATAGAGATCATTCTGGTCAAAGCAAAAATCAGACACATAGACTGAAGACATAATTTGAAACATCAGAACCTATAGTCTGTACCAGGTCCAAACAAAGGTGGTGAAATCAGAGATATAGTTTAGATTCTGAAATAGTGGAATGTATGGAAGTTTAATCACTTGCGATGGTAAAAGAGCAAATTAGAAGCATTTCAGAATGTTTGATAAAGTTTACATAGATAATAGACAGCAAATGTAAAAGTAGAATTGTTAATAATACCTACTTTTAGGAAATATTTGAGTAATTCTTTGTCCTACACTGTTATAATCAATCAGGATCCGTATTATTTTTTTGCTATCCCAACTTTTCTTCTACCGTATTATCCCAGAAATAATTTTCCCATGTCACTGTAAGGAATAAATCCGTTTAAAAACAGTAAAAATAGTAAAATAAATATTTTACTTAATAAAATGATCTTCCTTTGGAAAACACATGATGGGAATTGAATTTTTAATGACATTTTTAATATAGTGCTAAAATTTCCTGAACTTGCCATTAGAAGAGCCAGAGTCAGATATTTAGTGTCTTACCGGTTGTATGATCTTGGAAATATTTAGAACTTACTTTGGACCTATGTATCATCATCCATAAAATAAAGGTTGTTTTATCTGCTTCAGAGAACGACTGTATTGAATAGAACATATGTGATATGGTTTGAGTATTTATTCTCCCCAAATCTCATGTTGAAAGGTAATCCCCAATTTTGGAGGTGAGGCCTGAATTCTCATGAGATATGGGAGGTGTTTGGGTCATGCGGGTAGATTCTTCAAGGTTTGGGGCTGTCCTAATGATAGTAAATGAGTTCCCACGAGATGTGGTTGTTTAAAGTAGGTGGCACTGCCCCTCCCCTTTTTCCTCCTTCTCTGGCCATGCGACATGCCTGCTTCTGTTTTGCCTTCTGCCATGAGTAAAAGCTCCCTGAGGTCTCCCTGGAAGCTGAGCAGATGCCAGTGCCATGCTTGGACAGCTTGCAGAACCATCAGCCAATAAAACCTATTTTCTTTATTAGGTACCCAGTTTCAGATACTCCTTTAGAGCAACACAAAAACAGCCAAACACAGAAAATATGTGAAAGTGCCTAGATGTACAGAGCTTGGCACAGAATAGGCACATAGCAGATGTTCACTGAACCTAAACGTGTTATTCTTCAATTCAGTATTTGTCTTTTCCAACCCCATTTTCCCCAACCTTGCAGAAAATCAGAATGTTTATCTTTCAAAAATATGTTAGTCCTATAGTAATTCTGTTTTCATTTATCTTCTCAAGTATTAAAGCTAACCTCAGGGGTAGGAAATGTGTTTCAGTGGGTTCTGTTTTACTATTTTTTCTTGTTTTGTCTTCCATACAACTTTTCTTTGTATTCCTCTTCTCCCCGAATTGAGTGTCTATGATTTGCAGCTTTGGCCTGCAACCCCAATACATCTATTTATTTTGCTCACTAAGGATATTGTGTAGAATGAATATTAATTAGGTAGTGCATATACTTCTGCTGGTAGCATTATGGAACTCGGTTTATAACAGTATTAGGATACAGATGGCATGAGCATTGTGAGATATCATTACTTCCAAGGGTTGGTGCATGCAGTATACAGTATGGAGCACAATGATGAAGCTAAAAATTAAAATAGGCATTTCTGCTATACGCTTTTCAAATGAGAATACATTTCTGCTAATGGGAAAGATTGTAAAGCAATTCCCATTGCTACTCTGGGATTCAGCATCTTGGAATCATGCCTGGAAATAATGCATTGAAAGGATTGTATGAGATTATGGCCAAAGTGAATTATTGCCACATTATTGGCAAATTCAGTGAGAAATTGGTTTTCCTTGAACTTTAAAGGAGGTAGGTTTTGGCCATAGTTCAAATGGCTTTATAGAGTTTATTCATTTTTTACCTCATTTGGATATTTAGAAAATGGTTCTTGGCTCTGATTTCCTTTCTTCCTCTTTTCTTCTTCTCTTTCAATAGTACACATCTAGATTTTTGCTTATTTATTCTAAATCTAACCAAATGCTTTATACTTATAGTTTACATATCAATACATACAAATTGATGATTATCTAAGGTAATATTAATAATGTACGTGATATGAAGAAATTGCCAAAAATGTTTGTTACATGATCATCACCAACACCATTGAGAAAGATACTTTAGTGATCCTGGCACTATAGCAGGTTATTTAGGATTTACAGAACATGATGAAAATAATTATGTTTACTGATGAGAAATTAGGGACTTTCTCTCAGGTTTACATTTGTTTGTTGTCTAATTACTATTTTTATCATAATATTTATGTATGTAATCACTCAATGGTTTATAATAAATAATAGTTAAGTATTAGGTATATATAATACAGTTAAATTATATCAGAATATTGTAAGCGTTCTTTGTAAACCATTTCTTGTCAGTATTTGAAATAGGGGAATACTAGTTACCTGGAATAATTAGATGTAGGAAACTAGCTTAGTGTGCACATTTTTAAGTGACTTCTTATTATTAAAAAAGTAGTGTTTTTCTAATCACTATAGAGATATATACATTATTTATATTCATCTATGTATGTACAATTATATATTTTTCCCTGAATGCTAAAGTGAGTGCACCCAGTGGGCCAAGATGAATTATTATCACTTTCTTTAACTCTTTCATTTAGAATGTTTTACACAATATTTAAAAAAAGAATATTAGGACATGACATTTCTTTTTGAGACAAAGATGTTTCCCATTTATTAAGTGCATTTGTACTTAATAAACTTTCCAAAAGAATTGCTATTCTGTAGTTCAGTTTGGGACCCATAGAAGCAAGAGTAGGATAACTCCATGTTTCAGGAGCCTCAACTTTACTATTCGGCAAAGATTGCAATTCAAGCACCATCTGCTTCACAGCTGAGAATCATTAAGCTTCAGCAACAACATTTCCCCATCTCAGCACCTGACTTCTGCCAAGCAAGTAGGAAGTTTTGCCTTCACCTTTCAGCAAATTACTCCATTAGTAAATGGGTATATGCTACCATTTAAATTCCAAAATTTAGTGACTCTTTGTAGCTGAAAACAAACCACCATTGGTATCTAAATTAACATTGTATTTTGCTGATGATTTCTAAATTTGAATTGTTTTTAAATGCTACTTTTCTACTTAATTTTTCCTAACAATTTATGATGTAAAACACATGATATATTCGGGAGGCAAGCACGTTGTTTCACTTTACCTGACCAATGTTGGAATGATCAAAGACATTCACAAACATTCACTTTTGTTAGATTGCTGAGTGAGCATATTTGTGTGACGTTAAAGGAATGAGCTCGGGCTGCATGTTGTCACATATGGTTTGCATTAGGAGAACCGAATGTTAATAGGGAAAAAAAAAGTAAAGCATTGGAAACATGAGAAAACTCCAGATTTATTTCTCTTTAAAAGAAAGTTTTTATTTTACTTCTACCAAGACGGGACATCTTTGTAACAGTGCATATACTGCATTTTTATCATTAAGTAATTATTATCTGCTGCTTATTCTGTTAGATAAGTTAAGTGAATATTTTCTAGCACTCAAAATGTGTTCACATTTTATGGAAAGTCTCATAATTTTCAAACTGATTATTTTAATTTAGGCTTTTTGTTTTTCTCATTATTAATGTCAAAATTAAAAATACAATCTTTTTAAAGTGTGCTTTGTCTGCACTTTGTAAAGTATGTAATGGGAATTATCTTATCTCTCTTTATATTTTATTCTTCTCTTTGATATCCCTGCCAGATTATACTAGGAAAAAAAAATACATTCTAAATTTCATTAATGTAATTCAGATACATTGAAGCAGTTGGTTTTTATGTATGTGAGAAATATGTCCGTCATTAATATATAGTAAATTGAAGTTTTATTTTAAAAGCAAATATGGACTTCAATTAGTGACATAATTGAAATATTTTAATATTTAATATGTAATTGAAATATATTAGTAAATATATTTTAAATAGGACATTTCTCCAGTAGAAGAAGTAAGCTTTGGAACATAAAGATGTGCAGAATTAGGATGAATTGTTTTATAACTGAGACTTGTATAATTTTGGATCACTAGAAAAGTAAGTACACTACAGCATTTAATATTTTCTTTTTTTTATTATACATTAAGTTCTAGGGTACATGTGCATAATGTGCAGGTTTGTTACATATGTATACTTGTGCCCTGTTGGTGTGCTGCACCCATCAACTCGTCAGCACCCATCAGTTCATCGTTTATATCAGGTATAACTCCCAATGCAATCCCTCCCCCCTCCCCCCTCCCCATGATAGGCCCCAGTGTGTGATGTTCCCCTTCCTGAGTCCAAGGGATCTCATTGTTCAGTTCCCACCTATGAGTGAGAACATGCGGTGTTTGGTTTTCTGTTCTTGTGATAGTTTGATAAGAATGATGGTTTCCAGCTGCATCCATGTCCCTACAAAGGACATGAACCCATCCTTTTTTATGGCTGCATAGTATTCCATGGTGTATATGTGCCACATTTTCTTAATCCAGTCTGTCACTGATGGACATTTGGGTTGATTCCAAGTCTTTGCTATTGTGAATAGTGCTGCAATTAACATACGTGTGCATGTGTCTTTATAGCAGCATGATTTATAATCCTTTGGGTATATACCCAGTAGTGGGATGGCTGGGTCATATGGTACATCTAGTTCTAGCTCCTTGAGGAATCGCCATACTGTTTTCCATAATGGTTGAACTAGTTTACAATCCCACCAACAGTGTAAAAGTGTTCCTCTTTCTCAGCATTTAATGTTTTCTAATATGCAGACTTAGCTTTCTAAACTGAAAAAGGCAGGAACCAACAGTCTTGTTATTCCCAGACTTGTGCCTTTTCTGTCTAGTTGTCACTAAATCTGAAGATTAGGCTTTGTGACTCCTCTTTTTGTGTGTTAAGAATAATGAAAGGAAAGAAAGCCCCAGATCCAAAAGCCAGTGTTTATTTCCATAGATGAATCAGAGAACCAGAAGGTTTTTCACCTCCAGGTCACCGGCCTGAAAGCAGAGCAGGCCTACTGGGATTTTGCCTGACAACAACTTTAGGATATAAAAATGCGAAATAAAGAGATAGACTCAGATCACATAGTTCAAGTCTCCTTTTTAGATGCCAAGAATTACAAAGAGAGTGTGTTTTTCCCCACTTATTTATGAACTTTTCAAACCCATCTTATTTAAGAATATTTTTTCATTTTATCTTCTGCAATTCTCACTTCTCAAGAATTTATAGAGCTTTATTCCTGTATTTTCTATTATGAGCATAATAAATACACTATTAATATGTGTTTCAAAACAACAAATGCTAGGTCCCTTGCCCCGCCCCAACTGCTGATACTGTGACATGTGCTCCTACCTACTTGGGAAGCACTAGTCCAGAGCAATCCACAGTGTCATTTTGGGGTACTACATGACAAGGATCGAGTTTCCCACCTTGTCTGTTTCTCCCACAGTTTCTAACAGAATTCTTGTTTCTAGAGGTAGAATTTGAATATTTTATTAATACAATAATAGGGTATATTTCAAAAGTAGTAAATCATATTAAAACTATTAGCACTTACAACATTAAGTAGTAAATAACACAGCAGAAATATCAAATACACCTTTTTGGAGGATTATATGTAAAATAGTCAACTTGAATTCCCATTTCTAACAAAAGGTATATTTGCCCTTTTATTAAAGGTAGGGTCTCACTATGTTGCCCAGGCTGGTCTCCAACTCCTGGGCTCAAGTGATCCTCTCATCTCAGCCTCCCAAAGTGCTAGGATTACAGGTGTGAGCCACTATGTCCTTCTTTTTATTACAGAATTACTCACTTTTGTCTTTTATGTATTTATCTGCCACAAATATCTGTTTATGTGTTAAAATAAGTCAATTTTAAAAATATTAGTTTACAATTCTTTTAATTTTATGTGCAAATATAAATATATAAAATACCATTAAAATGGGGAGGAATTCCAAAGTATTGATCTATTTAGAAATGTAAATGTTTAAAATGTTAACATTATTACTGTTCTGTATAAGTATTTTATCCTAGAGTATTTAGTTTTCTAGATCTTTTGCCCCCTTTAGGCCTTCATGGAAATATTTACATGAGTATCTTCGTAGTAACTCATTATATTTGCCCTCTTATAGGACTTGGGCTTGATATAGATTGGTGGATGTGACTCAGCACCCCTATTAAGATTTTGGAAACTAAGCCAGAGTTAAGCAACAGC
The DNA here is from genome assembly GCF_009764315.1 of Trachypithecus francoisi. Lineage (NCBI taxonomy): Eukaryota > Metazoa > Chordata > Mammalia > Primates > Cercopithecidae > Trachypithecus > Trachypithecus francoisi. The sequence goes on along the minus strand of NW_022681458.1, from coordinate 53,315,710 downwards.
ATACACATTTATCACAAATATCAGAGTACATAGGGACTCTGAGTTTTCCCTGGGCTTTTCGTTAAGTAAAGGCTAAATAATAACAGTTATTGGCATATTCCAAGATGCAGAGAACAATGGCCAATACGTAGTTTGAATTATTATCTTTTTCTCTGGATAACTTGTTCAAAAGAGAAGATTGCCCTTACTCAACCTAACTGCACTTCATTTTGTGGGTAGTGCAAGGATAGGGATGGGGAATAACTCCACTAAGTAAAACAAAGACCAGAAATATGAAAAGGGACAGGTAAATGTTTCCAGCAGGAAAAGATATTCTAGGTTACATATGTGAATTTTGCTAGTTCTGTAGATGCTAATGCTTCAGGTGCTTTTGGCCTTTCTTTCCACTGCACTCTTGGCTCCCTAGTCTAGACCTGCTCACTCCATCTGGTAATGACACAGGATTTTTCTCTGCCACTTTGCCACCTGGAGACCCCTATGGCTGGCAGTGCCCCCCTGAGGCTTGCTGAGGCCCAGGCCTGCCACTGGAGGAACGCTGCCCACTCAGCCTGCCTGTGTTATAGCTTGTACCCCCGTTTGGCTGCTCCCAAGCTCTTGTCCTACATCCAAGAAGACTAAGGATATGCTGAAAATTTGAAGGGTGAGGAGGGCAGAGAATAATTTTGTTGAGTGATGGGACTGCTCTCAGCAGAGAGGGGATGTGGGAGTGTTCCCCCAATCCTGCAGTCTGGTGGTTTCTATCCCAGTGTGACTTAGTCTGGGGTTTTTATAGTGACAGAATGGGGAGGGTGTGATGATTAGTTTGTGAGTATGCAAAAAGGTGAAAACAAAGGCACCACTCAAAGGTGGGCATGACAATGTAAAAAACTAATTAGGGAAGGGTAGGTATATGTAAAATAGATGAATGGTGGGGATCAATCAGAGGAAAGCATGCCAGACAGGAAGACAGGTTCTTAGTCTGGTCCAAGGATTTACCCAGGACTGCCTTTGACTTCAAGGTAGAGTTTCACCAGGGAACCACCTCTATTTGCCTAGGCATGTGTCTGCCTCCTGCCTCTATCAGTAAATCAGGATCAAAAGGGTCTAATTCAAATTGGGCAAGAGGACTTATGGGTGAAAAGGATGGTGAAATTCAAAACTGAAGACTGCTGGTACTAATGAATAAAGAGAATCAGTAATTTTACTCACTGACCTTAGTTGTGATGAAATCCACATTAGGCATAGGGACACTAAAGTGTATCTTTCTCTTGTACCTCTTATCTATGGTGCTCTGTTAGAAGAAACTTCAAGAAACCTTCAACTGGGCATGGAGTTTCATGCCTATAATTGCAGTGCTTTGGGAGGCGAACGTGGAAGGGATTACCTAAAGCTGAGTTCCAGACCAGCCTGGGAAACATAGTGAGACCCCCATCTCTACAAAAAAAAAAAGAAATAAAATAAAATTAAGCAGGTATGATGATATGCTCCTGTAGTCCCAGCTACTCAGGAGGGTAAGCCAGGTGGATCACTTCAGCTTAGGAGTTTGAGGTTGCAGTGAGCTATGTATGATCATGCCACTGTACTCCAGCCTTGGAGACAGAGTGAGATCCTGTCTTAAAAAATAAAATAAAAAAGGTTCTTAGACATAAATATATTCACATGACAGACAAAATGTATAAGTATACCTAGGTGCATATTTCCCCTTTGGTCATTAATTTGTGAACAAGTTTCAACCCTATAATTTAAAAATATTCCCAAAACAGTAAATTGTAAGTGAATATTCATGTTGAGTACATGATATGATGTGGCTGTGTCCCCACCCAAATCTCATCTTGAATTGTAACTCCCACAATTCCCATGTGGCATGGGAAGGACTCAGTTGGAGATGATTGAATTATGGGGGCAGGACTTTCCTGAGCTGTTCTCATGATAGTGAATGAATCTTGAGATCAGATGGTTTTAAAAATGGGGGTTTCCCTGAACAAACTCTCTTTGCCTGCTACCATCCACACAGGATGTGACTTGCTCCTCCTTGACTTCTGTCATGATTTTGAGGCCTCCCCAGCCATGTGGAACTGTGAGTCCAGTTAAATCTCTTTCTTTTGTAAATTGCCCAATTGCAGATATGTGTTTATCAGCAGCAAGAAAAAGAACTAATACAGTAAATTGGTACCAGTAGAGTGGGGCACTGCTGAAAAGATAACTGAAAATGTGGAAGCGACATTGGAACTGGGTAACAGGCAGAGGTTGGAACAGTTTGGAGGGCTCAGAAGAAGACAGGAAAATGTGGGAAAGTTTGGAACTTGCTAGACACTTGTTGAATGGCTTTGACCAAAATGCTGATAGCCATATGGACAATAAAGTCTAGGCTGAGTTGGTCTCAGGTGAAGATGAGGAACTTGTTAGGAACTGGAGCAGAGGTGACTCTTACTATGTTTTAGCAAACAGACTGGTGGCATTTTGCTCCTGCCCTAGAGATCTGTGGAACTTTGAACTTGAGAGAGATGATTTAGGGTATCTGGCAGAAGAAATTTCTAAACAACAAAGCATTCAAGAGGTAACTTGGGTGCTGTTAAAGGCATTCAGTTTCAAATGGAAAATAGAGCTTAAATGTTTGGAAAATTTGCAGCTTGACAAGGCAGTAGAAAAGAAAATCCCAGTTTCTGAGGAGAAATTCAAGCTAGCTGCAGTAATTTGCATAACTAACAAGGAGCCAAATGTTAATCACCAAGACAATGGGGAAAATGTCTTCAGGGCACCTCAGAGACCTTTGAGACAGCCTCTCACATCACATGCCAGAAGGCTTAGGAGGAAAAATTGGTTTTGTGGGCTGGACCTGAGGTCCCCGTGCTGTGTGCAGCCTAGGGACTTGGTGTCCTGCATCCCAGCTGCTCCACCATTGCTGAAAGGGACCAATGTAGAGTTTGGTCTGTGGCTTCAAAGGATGCAAGCTTCAGGCCTTGGCAGCTTCCACATGGTGTTGAGCCTGCAAGTGTGCAGAAATCAAGAATTCAGGTTTGGGAATCTCTGCCTAGATTTTAGAAGATGTATGGAAATGCCTGGATGCCCAGGCAAAAGTTTGCTGCAGGAGTGGGGTCATCATGGAGAACCTTTGCTAGGACAGTGAGGAAGGGAAATGTGGGATGGGAGTTCCCACACAGAGTCCCTACTGGGGCACCACCTAGTGGAGCTGTGAGAAGAGTGCCACTGTCCTCCAGACCCAGAATGATATATCCACTGAGAGCTTGTACCATGTACCTGGAAAAGCCACAGATACTCAATGCCAGCTCATGAAAGCAGATGGGAGGGAGACTGTACTCTGCAAAGCCACAGGGTACAGAGGTGGAGCTACCCAAAACTATGGGAACCCATTTGTTGGAGCAGTGTGACCTGGATGTGAGACATGGAGTCAAAACAGATCATTTGGAGGTTTAAGATTTGACTATCCCACTGGATTTCATACTGGCATGCGGCCTGTAGCCCCTTGGTTTTGGTTAGTTTCTCCCGTTTGGAACAGTTACATGTACCTCCATTGTATCTAGGAAGTAACTAGCTTGCTTTTGATTTTACAGGCTTCTAGGCAGAAGGGACTTGCCTTATCTCAGATGAGACTTTGGACTGTGAGCTTTTGAGTTAACACTGAAATTAGTTAAGACTTTGGGGGACTGTTAATAAGGCATGATTGGTTTTGAAATGTGAGGACATGAAATTTGGGAGTGGCCAGGTGCCGAATGATATGGTTTGGCTATTTCCCCACCCAAATCTCATCTTGAATTGTAACTCCCACAATTCCCACATGCTGTGGGAGGAGCCTGTTGGAAGGTGATTGAATTGTGGGGCTGGGTCTTTCCTGTGCTGTTCTCATGATAGTGAATGAGTCTCACAACATCTGACGGTTTTAAAAATGGTAGTTTTCCTGAACAAGTTCTCTTTGCCTGTTGCCATCCACATAGGATGTGACTTGCTCCTCCTGTTGCCATGATTGTGAGGCCTTCCCAACCACGTGGAACTGTGAATCCAATTAAATCTCTTTCTCTTGTAAATTACCCAGTCTTGGGTATTTCTTTATAAGCAACATGAAGTGGACTAATACAGTACAATAAAGGGATATGATAAGAAGAGGAACATAACTGATGTAGTTTCTAAGGCTGGATCAGTTTCAAAGGTAAATTTTGTTTCAATATATGGATATAATTTATCAAGACATCTTTGCCCTTTTTTCTTTCTTACTTGTGTGGAAAAATTCCAACCCCTGTTAGTGACTATGCACTCTTCTACTTAAGCAAACAATATGGCTGGAACAAATCCCTGCCACATGCATTCCCACAAACTCATATAACCATGTTTATTAGTTATCTTACATTTGGATTACAGTCATCATAAGGTCATTATAATTGTACAGAAATTTAGCCTCCTTACATCTTCCATTCACTCATGTATTTGAGATGACTATTTTCTGCCTAAACAACCCTCTTTTTCTGTTCTTGAATCCTTATACCCCCGTCATCATACTCAGAGCTAGAACCTACTCCTTATTCAACTGAGAAAATACATGCAATTAGAAGGGAAATTCTACATTTTCCCATCATCAAATCTACCAAACTATTAAGTATTTTAATGTGTTTCCATGAGTCAGCCTTCCCTTCTCTTATGTTGAATGAATTGCTTCTGTTCATTTAAGGACAGGGCCTTCTCTTTGACCATATTCCCTCATACCTTCTCAAAGAATTTCTTCTTGCATTTATGCTCTCTTTTCTGTATCATCAGTTTTCTCCTGTTAACATAATTTTCCCATCAGCATAAATATATTCAGTAGCTCCCCCAAAAATGTCTAGTCTTGAGTCTGTGTCACCTTGCATTTCTTACCTTATTTCTGTTTCCATTTAAAGCAAAATTCCTTGAGTTTCTCTATTTCCTTTCTTCATTTCTTTCAACCAGTCAGGCTATTCTAGCCTACTATCCTCTGAAAATACAATGCAAAAATCTACCCACACCAGTCAGGCTATTTTATTTTTATTTTTAATTTTTGTGGGTATATAGTATGTGTATATATTTATGAGGTACATGAAGTGTTTTAATACAGGCATGCAATGCATAATAATTACATCATGGAAAATGGGCTATCCATCGTCTCAAGCATTTATCCTTAGTGTTACAAACAGTCTAATTATACTCTTAGCTATTTAACAAAATAAACTTAAATTACTACTGACTATAGACATCTTTTTGTGCTATCAAATGGTAGGTCTTATTCATTCATTCTCATTTTTTGTACCCATTAATTCTCTCCACCTCCCTCACAGCACTCCACCCCCATCCCTACACTCTGCTTCCCATATCTGATACCTATGATTCTACTCTCTACCTCCATAGGTTAAATTGTTTTGATTTTTAGATCTCACAAATAAGTAAGATCATGGGATGTTTGTCTTTTTGTGCCTGGCCTATATCACTGAATATAATGACTTCCATTTTCATCCATTTGTTGCAAATGACTGTATCTAATTCTTTTTACAGCTGAATAGTACTCCATTGTGTGTAACTGCCACATTTATTTTTATCCATTCACCTGATGATACACGTAGATTGCTTCTAATTCTTGCCTATTGTGAACAGAGCTGCAACAAACATGGAAGTGCAGTTATCACTTTGACATACTGATTTCCTTTTTTTTCAGCACGTACATAGCAGTAGGATTACTGGAACATATGGTAGCTCTATTTTTAGTATTTTGAGGAATTTCCAAACTGTTCTCCACAGTGGTTGTATTAATTTACATTTCCACCAACAGCGTATGAGGGTTTCCTTTTCTCCACATTCTCACCAGCATTTTTTATTGCCTGTCTTTTGGATATAAGCCATTTTAATGGAAGGGAAAGAATGTACTTTCTGAGGCTACTGAAAATACATCCTTTTCATACACCTATTTATTATTTTGTGTCTCCTTTTGAGAAATAGCTAATCAAATTTTTACCCATATTTTAATCGGATTATTAGATTTTTTTCCTACAGCATTGTTTGAGCTCCTTACATATTCTGGTTATTAATTCCTTGTCAAGTGGGTAGTTTGCAAATATTTTATCCCATTGATTGTTTCCTTTGCTGTGTAAATGCTTTTCAACTTAATGAGATACCATTTGTCCATTTTGCTTGGGTTGCCTATACTTGTGGGTTATAACTAAAGAAATTTTTGCCCAAATCAATGTCCTGGATGTTTTCCCTAATGTATTCTTCTAGTAGTTTCATAATTTGAAGTCTTAGCCTATATTGATTTGATGTTTGTATATGGCAAGAGATGGGGTCTAGTTTCATTCTTCTGCATATAGATATTCAGTTTTCCCAGCATCATTTGTTGAAGAAACTATCTTTTTCCCAGTGTATGTTCTTGGCACCTTTGTAGAAAATGTGTTTACTGTAGATGTGTGGATTTATTTCTGAATTCTCTATTGTGTTTCACTGGTCTATATGTCTGTTTTTATGACAGTACTATGTTGTTTTGGTTGCTATAGCATTGTAGTACAATTGAAGTCAGGTAATATGATTCCTCCATTTTTGTTCTTTTTGCTTAGGATAGCTTTGGCTACTGTGGATCTTTTGTGGTTTCATATAAATTTTAGGATAGTTGTATTCTATTTATTTGAAGAATGTCATTGGTATTTTGATAGGGAATGCTTTGAATCTGTAGATTGCTTTAGGGTAGTATGTACATTTTAACAATATTGATTCTTCCAACCCATGAATATGGAATATCTTTGCATTTTCTGGTCTTCTCCTTAGCTTTTCTCATTGGTATTTTATAGTTTTCATTATAGGTATCTTTCACTTATTTGGTTAAGTTAATTCCTAGGTATTTAATTTTATTTGTGACTATTGTAAATGGGAATTCTTTTTTGATTTTTTTTTCAGATTGTTTACTGTTGGCATATGAAAATCCTGTTGACTTTTGTATGTTGATTTTTGTGTTCTACAATTTTACTGAATTTGTTTATGAGTTCTAATAGTTTTTTTGTTTGTTTATTTTTGGTGGAGTGTTTAGGTTTTTCCAAATATAAGATCCTTTCATCTGCAAACAAAGATAGTTTGACTTCTTCCTTTCCAATTTGGATGTCCTTTATTTCTTTCTCTTGTCTGATTTCTCCACCTAGGACTTCCAGTACTGTGTAGAATAACAGTGGTGAAAGTGTGCATCCTTGTTATGTTCAGATTTCAGGGGTAAGGCTTTCAGTTTTTCTCCATTCAGTATGACACTAGCTGTGGGTCTGTCATATATGGTTTTAATTACATTCAGGTATGTTCTTTCTATGCCCAGTTTTTGAGGGTTTTTATCATGAGGAGATGTTGAATTTTCAGCATCAATTGCAATTATCGTATGGTTTTTATCCTTCAGTCTGTTTGTATGATGTGTAGCACATTGATTTATTTGCATGTGTTAAACCATTATTGTATCCTAAGGGTAAATCCCACTTGGTCATGATGAATAATCTTTTAAATGTATTGTTGAATTTGGTTTGCTACCACTTTGTAGAGGATTTTTGCATCAATATTCATCAGTGATATTGACCTCTAGTTTTATTTTCTATTTATCTATTTATTTATTTGTTTATGATGTGTTTTGTCTGGTTTTGTTATCAGGATAATCTTGGCCTCATAGAATGAATTTGGAAATATTCCTTCCACCTCTTTTTTTCGAATAGTTTAAATAGTTTGAGTAGGATTGGTATTAGCTCTTCTTTAAATGTTTGGTAGAATTCAACAGTGAAGCCATTGGGTCCTGAGCTTCATTTTACTGGTAACCTGGGTTTTTTGTTTGTTTGCTTGTTTGTTTGTTTCTTTTTGAGACAGAGTTTTGCTCTTGTTGCCCAGGCTGGAGTGCAATGGCATGATCTTGGCTCACTGCAACCTCCGCCTCATGAACTCAAGCAATTCTCCTGCTTAGCCTCCCGAGTAACTGAGAATGTGCCACTACTCCCAGCTAATTTTGTATTTTTCGTAGAGATGGGTTTTCTCCATGTTGGTCAGGCTGGACTTAAACTCCTGACTTCAGGTGATCCACCCACCTCAGCCTCCCAAAGTGCTGGGATTATAGGCTGAGCTACCGTGCCTGGGCCTGGGAACCTTTTAATTACGGCTTTAATCTTGTTACTTGTTATCACTCTATTCAGGTTTTGAATTTCTTCCTGGTTCAATCTTGATAGGTTGCATGTGTCTAGGAATTTGTCAATTTCTTCTAGACATAGTAGCTCATGGTAGCCACTAATGATTCTTTGAATTTCTGGGGTAGCAGTTGTAAAATTTTCTTTATCATCTCTACTTTTATTTGCATTGTCTCCATTTTTTCTTAGTCTGGGTGAAGGTTTGTCAATTGTATTTAACTTTAAAAAAAAACCTTTTCTTTCATTGATTTTTTATATTGTTTTCTTCATTTTAATTTTATTTATTTCTGTTTGATCTTTATCATTTCTTCTCATCTATTGGTTTGGGGTTTGGTTTGTTCTTGTTTTTCTAGTTCTTTAAGATGCATGATTACATTATTCATTTGAAGTTTTTCTTCTTTTTTGTTGGAGTCACAGCTATAAACTTCCCTCTTAGTACTGCTTTTGCTGTATCGTGTGCTTGAGTATGTTGTATTTTCATTATCATTTGTTTCAATAAATTTTTCAACTTTCTGCTTAGTTTCCTCATTAACACATTGATCATTCAGGAGCATACTGTGTAATTTTTATGTCTTTATATAGTTTCCAAATTTTCTCTTATTGATTTCTACTTTTATTCCAGTGTAGTCTGAAGAGATGCTTGCTATTATTTCAATTTTTTGAATGTTTTAAGACTTGTTTTGTAACCTAACATATGGTCTATCCTTGAGAATGTTTCATGTGCTGCAGAACGGAATGTGTATTCTGCAGCAATTTGATGAAATGTTCTGTAAATACCTGTTAGCTCCATTTGGCCTAGAGTGCAGATTAAGTTTGAATTTTCTTTGTTTATTTTCTGTCCGGAAGATATTTCCAGTGCTTACAGTGGGGTGTTGAAGTCTCCAGCTATTATTGGATTGGAGTCTGTCTCTTTAGCTCTAATAACATTTGCTTCATATATCTGGGTACTCCAGTGTAGGGTGCATATATGTTTAAAATTGTTATAGCCTTCTGCTGAATTGACACCTTCATTATTATATAGTGAACTTCTTTGTCTTTTCTTACAGTTTCTTCCTGGTTTCCTTTTACTGAAGATGATTTTGTCTGGTGATACAATTTAGTTTCTTGTTTTTTTATTTTTGTATATTCATTATATATTTTTTTGTTTTGCGGTTACCATGAAGCTTGCAAATACCATCTTATAACCCATTATTTTAAGCTGATAACAGCTTAACATCATTTTCATAAACAAACTTACAAGGAAAGAAAACTTATGAAGACTTGATGCCATAACTTCATACCCCTGTTTTCTTTTAACATTTTGTTACTACTTATATCTTATTGTTCCATTTTTCTTGAAAAGTTGTTGTAGTTATTGATTTTGATTGGATCATTGTTTAGTTTTTGTATTTTAGAGTAGTTCATAAACTGATTACAGTGTTACAATAGTCTCTGTTTTTCTGTGTTCTTACTATTCCCAGTGAGTTTTGTACTCTAGACCAAATGGAGCTAACAGGTATTTACAGAACATTTCATCAAATTGCTGCAGAATACACATTCTGTTCTGCAGCACATGAGACATTCTCAAGCATAGACCATATGTTAGGTCACAAAACAAGTCTTAAAACATTCAAAAAAATTGAAATAAGTGATTTCTTATTGCTCATTAACATACTTTTCTTTCTGATTTAAGGATTCCCTTCAGCATTTCTTGTGGGAAAGGTCTGGTGTTGATGAGATCCCTCAGCTTTTGTTTGTCTGGTAAAGTGTTTATTTCTCCTTCAAGTTTGAAAGGTATTTTTGCCAGATATATTCTAGGAAAAAATATTTTTTCTTTTAGCACTTTAATTATGTCATGCCATGCTCTCCTGGTCTGTAAAGTTTCCACTGAAAAGTCTGCTGTCAGATGTATTAGAACTCAATTTTCTGTTATTTGTTTCTTTTCTCTTGCTGCTTTTAGCGTCCTTTCTTTATCCTTGGCCTTTGGGAGTTTGATTAAATGCCTTAAGGCAGTCTTCTTTGGATTAGATCTCCTTGGTATTCTATAATCTTCTTTTACTTGGATATTGATATATTTCTCAAGGTTTAGGAAGTTCTCTGTTATTATCCCTTTCTGGTTTTATCTTTTTCTCTACCTCCTCTTTAAGGCTAATAACTCTTAGATTTGCCCTGTTGCAGCTTTTTAGATGCTGTCCATGTGCTTCATTGTTGTTGTTTTTTTTTTATTTTCTTTCCTCTGACTGTGTACTTCCAAATAGTCTGTCTTCAAGCCCACTAATTCTTTCCTCTGCTTTATCAATTCTTCTGTTAAAAGACTCTGATGCATTCTTTGATATGACATTTGCATTTTTCAGCTCCAGAATTTCTGCTTGATTCTTTTAAATTATTTCAATGTCTTTGTTGAATTTATCTGATCAAATTTTGAATTCCTTCTCTGTGTTATCTTGAATGTCTTTAAGTTTTCTTCATTCAAATATTGTGAATTCTCTGTCTGAATTCAAAGGTCACTTATCTCTGTTTCTTCAGGATTGTTCCCTGATGCCTTATTTAGTTCATTTGGTGAGGTCATCTTTTCCTGGATCATCTTGATACTTGTAGATGTTCATGTGTCTGGCCATTGAAGAGTTAGGTATTTTTTGTAGTCTCCACAATCTGAGCTTGTTTGTATGCATCCTTCTTGGGCAGGCTTTCCATATATTCAAAATGACTTAGGTGTTGTGATTTAAGCTGTATGTTCTTTATGGGGGACCTCACGTTCCCTAATGCTGTGGTTCTTATAGACTCATAGAGGTACTGTATTGATGGTCTAGGTCAAGATCCCAAAGAATTCTCTGGATTACCAGGCAGAGGCTCTTGTTCTCTTCCCTTACTTTCTCCCAAACAAACAAAGTCCCTCTCTGTATTCTGAGCCACCTGGAGCAGAGGGTAGAGTGACACATCACCCCTGTAGGCATCACCCACAGCATGCACTGGGTCAGACCTGAAGCCAGCATAGCAGTGGTTCTCACCTAAGGACTGCTGTAATCACTCCCTGGCTACTGCCTATTTTTGCTCAAAGCTCTGGGGCTCTACAATCAGCAAGTGGCAATGCCAGCCAGGCCTGTATTCTTAGGGCGGTGAGTTGCCCCAGGACCTAGATGGGTTCAGAGGTGCCACCTGGGAGCCAGAGACTAGAGTCAAAAACCTTTCAAGTCTATTTGTTGTTCTATTATACTGTGGTTGAGCTGGCAACTCAAATCATGAGATGCAGTCCTCCCATTTTTGCCTCCCCTTTCCAAAGGCAGAAGAGCCTCACCATGTGGCCACTGCCACCTCAGGCCTATGGGGAATACTGCCAGACTACTGCCAATGTTCCCTAAGGCCTAAGGGCTGTTTAATCAGCTTCTAGTGAATTCTGTCAAGCCTGAGACTCAACCTTCATGGCAGTGGGCTTCCTCTCTTCCCCAGAGCAGGTCCAGAAATGCCATCCAAGAGTCAAGTCCTGGAATCAGGGACCTCAGATCCCACTTCATGCTCTACCACCCTGTGGCTGAGCTGGTACCTAAGGGGCATGACAATGTCCCCTTTACTTTTTCCTCCACTTCTCAAGCAGAAGGAGTCTTACCCTGTAACCACCACAGCTGGGAATGTGCAGAGTCTCACTTGAAGCCAGTAAGTCTTAGAGTCTCCCCTAATATTTTTGATGTAGTACCTAGGTATTGCTTCTGGTTATTATTCTGGTTATTCTTTTGTTGGCACGTTACAAATCTTGCCATGACTGAGTTCTTCCCTTCAAGGCAGTAGGTTTCCTTCTGGTACATGGCGTTTCTGGAAATGTCATCAGGGATCTAAGGCCTGAACAGGGGCCATAAGACTGACTGGTGCCCTATCCTGCTGTGCTTGAGCTGGTATCCAAGAGGTAAGATAGAGTCCTCCCCACTCTTCCCTCTCTGATCCTCAAGCAGAAGGAAGGGGTCTCTTTTGGATCCACAAGCTATGCAGCCTGAGGTTAGTGGAAGGGTGATGCCAGCAGTCCCTCACCAGTCCTGGCTGGTGTCTCAGTAGGTCATGACCTCCTCTTTCCCTCAGTCCACTGAGTCTGGGTTCAGAGCCCTTTAGCTCATGATGGCAAGGCTTAGGGGAGCTGAAGTTCCAAACACTGGGATTGGCAATTCCCCTTTGTATGGGGCTTATTTAAATTCTCCCTCCTTGGGCTAGCTTCACCTGAATTTGGTCTGGTTTTGCTTTCTGCTATTAACAAGGGCAGCACTGAGTTCAATGCCTCAGAATTGCTAGTTCTTCCTCTCCCCAGTGCACAACAATGCTCTCAGAAACACCAGGCTACCTCTCTGAGCAGGGTTGCCTCTACTGAGGGATGGAGGAGGGATGGGGTCTGAGAGTCTTGAATCTCAGTATGAAGTATAAACTCAGTATGAAGGTAAAACCAGGTAGTGTGAGTGCTCACCTTATTTTTGGTTCACATAAAGGTGTGTGTGTGTGTGTGTGTGTGTGTGTGTGTATGTGTAGATAGTTGTTAACTTGGTGTCCTCACTGGAGGCACAATTGGGAGAGCCTTCTATTTTGCCATTTTGATCTACCCCTCTCCCCAGTCAGGCTATTTTAGTCCCTGTCTTCTGAAAGTGCGATACGAAGGTAACCAATTATCTCCATGTTCTGAAACTAATGGCCATTTTTCAGGCTTTCTCTTTGTAGAGCTCTCTGTATCATTAAATCATTTTTTCTCCTAATAAAAACATACTTCATTTGGATGCCAGAAAGCACACTTTGCTGGTTTTTATTTGACCTCAGTGGCTGTTTTTTTTTTTTTTTCTCCTGGAGTCTCGCTCTGTTGCCCAGGCTGGAGTGCAGTGGTGTGATCTTGTCTCACTGCAAGGTGTGCCTCCTGGGTTCACGCCACTCTCCTGCCTCAGCCTCCTGAGTAGCTGGGACTACAGGCCCCCACCACCATGCTCAGCTAATTGTTTTTTTTTTTTTTTTTTTTTTTGTATTTTTGGTAGAGACGGGGTTTCACCATGTTAGCCAGGATGGTCTCTATCTCCTGACCTCGTGATCCTCCTGCCTCAGCCTCCCAAAGTGAGATTACAGGTGATGACTGTTTTTTGTCTATCTCTAGCTTGCTCTTCTTATTCTGCCTCATTCATAAATTTGGCATGCTTTTAGGCTCAATTATCATTTTTCTATTTACATATACTTCTTAACTAATCTCATCATGTGCAAGCTGGTTACTTTATATCTCTATTCCTACCCTACCTACCAGACCATGACTCGTATATCCAACTACTAACTCAGCATCTCATCTTCGATGTCTGGTAGGTATCTCAGAACTAACATATCCAAAACAGAAGTCTTGACAGGTAGGAAAACTCACCACTATACTAATAAGGAAAGGCTTCAAAACAGAAGTCTTAAATTCTTCCTTTCAAACTTTGCTTTCCCCAAGTGTCCCTTTATTAATATATGGCACTATGATTCACTCATTTAAGAAGGGAAAAAAAAGTAGCAGCTGTCCTTGAATTTCTTTTTGTTACCTTCAATATTCATCCATCAATTAGACTGGTCAGGTTTCCCTTAGAAATATAAATCAAGCAAGACTGCCAAGGGTCTGAGGACATGACACAGTTGAAAAAAACAAAAGTTTGTGGCAAAAGTTAAAAGAGAAGTCTTTCATTATTTTCAAGAGTTGGAGTTAGGAGGATAATAATGCTAAATCTCAGGGGTTGGAAAGATCTGTAATTAAACTGGAACAAAGAGTAGGGAGTTCTTGTTGCTATTGAGGCAACCTTCATAATAATGCTAAATCTCAGGGGTTGGAAAGATCTGGAATTAAACTGGAACAAAGAGTAGAGATTTCTTGTTGCTATTGAGGCAACCTTCTCTTTCTGCCTGGAAGTGTTGCATATTTTCTCTCTGCCTGTAATATTCTTAATTTTTTTTTTCCTTAGGGATTTATTATTATTTTTTTTTATTATACTTTAAGTTCTAGGGTACATGTGCATAACGTGCAGGTTTGTTACATATGTATACTTATGCCATGTTGGTGTGCTGCACCCATGAACTCGTCAGCACCCATCATTTCATCATTTATATCATGTCTAACTCCCCAATGCAATCCCTCCCTCCTCCCCCCTCCCCATGATAGGCCCCAGTGTGTGATGTTCCCCTTCCCGAGTCCAAGGGATCTCATTCTTCAGTTACCATCTATGAGTGAGAACATGCGGTGTTTGGTTTTCTGTTCTTGTGATAGTTTGCTAAGAATGATGGTTTCCAGCTGCATCCATGTCCCTACAAAGGACGCAAACTCATCCTTTTTGATGGCTGCATAGTATTCCATGGTGTATATGTGCCACATTTTCTTAATCCAGTCTGTCACAGATGGACATTTGGGTTGATTCCAAGTCTTTGCTATTGTGAATAGTGCCGCAAGAAACATACGTGTGCATGTGTCTTTGTAGTAGAATAATTTATAATCCTTTGGGTATACACCCAGTAGTGGGATGGCTGGGTCATATGGTACATTTAGTTCTAGATCCTTGAGGAATTGCCATACTGTTTTCCATAATGGTTGAACTAGTTTACAATCCCACCAACAGTGTAAAAGTGTTCCTCTTTCTCCACATCCTTTCCAACACCTGTTGTTTCCTGACTTCTTAATGATTGCCATTCTAACTGGGGAACTGGTGTGAGATGGTATCTCATTGTGGTTTTGATTTGCGTTTCTCTGATGGCGAGTGATGATGAGCATTTTTTCATGTGTCTGTTGGCTGTATGAATGTCTTCTTTTGAGAAATGTCTGTTCATATCCTTTGCCCACTTTTTGATGGGGTTGTTTGTTTTTTTCTTGTATATTTGTTTGAGTTCTTTGTAGATTCTGGATATTAGCCCTTTGTCAGATGAGTAGGTTGCAAAAATTTTCTCCCATTCTGTAGGTTGCCTGTTCACTCTGATGGTAGTTTCTTTTGCTGTGCAGAAGCTCTTTAGTTTAATTAGATCCCATTTGTCAATTTTGGCTTTTGCTGCCATTGCTTTTGGTGTTTTAGACATGAAGTCCTTTCCCATGCCTATGTCCTGAATGGTACTACTTAGATTTTCTTCTAGGGTTTTTATGGTATTAGGTCTAACATTTAAGTCTCTAATCCATCTTCAATTAATCTTCGTGTAAGGGGTAAGGAAAGGATCCAGTTTCAGCTTTCTACTTATGGCTAGCCAATTTTCCCAGCACCATTTATTGAATAGGGAATCCTTTCCCCATTTCTTGTTTCAGGTTTGTCAAAGATCAGATGGCTGTAGATGTGTGGTATTATTTCTGAGGACTCTGTTCTGTTCCATTGGTCTATATCTCTGTTTTGGTACCAGTACCATGCTGTTTTGGTTACTGTAGCCTTGTAGTATAGTTTGAAGTCAGGTAGCGTGACGCCTCCAGCTTTGTCCTTTTGACTTAGGATTTTCTTGGCAATGCGGGCTCTTTTTTGGTTTCATATGAACTTTAAAGCAGTTTTTTCCAATTCTGTGAAGAAAGTCATTGGTAGATTGATGGGGATGGCATTGAATCTATAAATTACCTTGGGCAGTATGGCCATTTTCACGATATTGATTCTTCCTATCCATGAGCATGGTATGTTCTTCCATTTGTTTGTGTCCTCTTTGATTTCACTGAGCAGTGGTTTGTAGTTCTCCTTGAAGAGGTCCTTGACATCCCTTGTAAGTTGGATTCCTAGGTATTTTATTCTCTTTGAAGCAATTGTGAATGGAAGTTCATTCATGATTTGGCTCTCTGTTTGTCTGTTACTGGTGTATAAGAATGCTTGTGATTTTTGCACATTAATTTTGTATCCTGAGACTTTGCTGAAGTTGCTTATCAGCTTAAGGAGATTTTGGGCTGAGACGATGGGGTTTTCTAAATATACCATCATGTCATCTGCAAACAGGGACAATTTGACTTCTTCTTTTCCTAACTGGATACCCTTGATTTCTTTCTCTTGCCTGATTGCCCTAGCCAGAACTTCCAACACTATGTTGAATAGGAGTGGTGAGAGAGGGCATCCCTGTCTTGTGCCAGTTTTCAAAGGGAATTTTTCCAGTTTTTGCCCATTCAGTATGATATTAGCTGTGGGTTTGTCATAAATAGCTCTTATTATTTTGAGGTACTTTCCATCAATACCGAATTTATTGAGCGTTTTTAGCATGAAGGGCTGTTGAATTTTGTCAAAAGCCTTTTCTGCATCTATTGAGATAATCATGTGGTTCTTGTCTTTGGTTCTGTTTATATGCTGGATTACGTTTATTGATTTGCGAATGTTGAACCAGCCTTGCATCCCAGGGATGAAGCCCACTTGATCATGGTGGATAAGCTTTTTGATGTGCTGCTGAATCCGGTTTGCCAGTATTTTATTGAGGATTTTTGCATCGATGTTCATCAGGGATATTGGTCTAAAATACTCTTTTTTTGTTGTGTCTCTGCCAGGCTTTGGTATCAGGATGATGTTGGCCTCATAAAATAAGTTAGGGAGGATTCCCTCTTTTTCTATTGATTGGAATAGTTTCAGAAGGAATGGTACCAGCTCCTCCTTGTACCTCTGGTAGAATTCTGCTATGAATCCATCTGGTCCTGGACTTTTTTTGGTGGGTAGGTTATTAATTGTTGCCTCAATTTCAGAGCCTGCTATTGGTCTATTCAGGGATTCAACTTCTTCTTGGTTTAGTCTTGGGAGAGTGTAAGTGTCCAGGAAATTATCCATTTCTTCTAGATTTTCTAGTTGATTTGCATAGAGGCGTTTATAGTATTCTCTGATGGTTGTTTGTATTTCTGTGGGGTCAGTGGTGATATCCCCTTTATCATTTTTTATTGCGTCTATTTGATTCCTCTCTCTTTTAACTGTCTCTCAGACCACAGTGCAATCAAACTAGAACTCAGGACTAAGAAACTCAATCAAAACCGCTCAACTACATGGAAACTGAACAACCTGCTCCTGAATGACTACTGGGTACATAACGAAATGAAAGCAGAAATAAAGATGTTCTTTGAAACCAATGAGAACAAAGATGCAACATACCAGAATCTCTGGGACACATTTAAAGCAGTGTATAGAGGGAAATTTATAGCACTAAATGCCCACAAGAGAAAGCAGGAAAGATCTAAAATTGACACTCTAACATCACAATTAAAAGAACTAGAGAGACAAGAGCAAACACATTCAAAAGCTAGCAGAAGGCAATAAATAAATATTCTTAATTTTATGATAACATGCTAAGTCTGAAACTTACAGTTTGAGATTTTTCATCATCTTTTTAAATTCTCTGAAATATCTCTTCATAATTTTTTCAATTATACCCTCTTCTTTGTTTATATTTTTCTTTATGGCAATCTCAGTATCAAGATTTTGGCAGTTTTATTTCATATATCTTAGTGTTTATTTGGTATATTTCTTTACTTTTTTGTAGTCACCTAGGAGAATTTCTCCACTTTGTCTTTGAACTCAGTAATATATCTGTAAGCTTTACACACAGTTCTGCAATTTAGAGCATTTATCATTGCTTTAAAAAATCTTAGCTATTGTATTTCCTACTAATATTTTCCATGTGGTTCACTAAGTGATACCTTATTTTTTTCCTCATTTACAAATGTTGTTCCCTTTGTTTTTAGGCATAATGACGTATGAGATACTAAATAAACATTTTAAGAGATATGAAAAATAAATAATTAAGTCAATCAAATGAAGACTCTGTCACAGATGATAAGTACACAAGGGAAGTATCCTACATCTCATCTAAGTCATATGGGTAAGGGTTCCTTGCAATAAGCTGTTTCTGGAACACAAAGGTGTGGGATAATTTCTTTTAACTTTTGCTTTTTTTCCAGGATCACAAGTGCATTAGTCCATTCTCACATTGCTATATAAAGATACCTGAAACTGGGTAATTTATAAAGAAATGAGGTTTAACTGGCTCACGGTTCTGCAGGCTGTACGGGAGGCATAGTGGTTTCTGTTTCTGGGGTGGCTTCAGGAACTTCCAGTCATTGCGGTAGGCAAAGGGGGAGTGAGGCATCTCACATGGTGTGAGCAGGACCAAGAGAGAGTGAATAACAGTAGTGAAAGTGTGCATCCTTGTTGTGTTCCAGATTTCAAAGGAAAGGCTTTCAGTTTTTCTTCATTTAGTATGATAGTAGCTGTGGGTCTGTCATATATGGTTTTTATTATGTTGACGTATGTTTCTTGTATACTCATTTTTTATGGTTTTTATCATGAAAGATATTGAATTTTATCAAATGCTTTTTTAGCATCTATTGAAATGATCATATGGTTTTTAATCCTTTGATCTGTTTGTATGATGTAGCACACTGATTGATTTGCCTATGTTGAACCATTCTTTCATCCCAGAGATGAAATCCCACTTGGGATTCATGATGAATGATATTTTTTTTTTTTTTTTTTTTTTTTTTTTGAGGAGGAGGAGTCTCGCTCTGTCGCCCGGACTGGAGTGCAGTGGCCGGATCTCAGCTCACTGCAAGCTCCGCCTCCTGGGTTTACGCCATTCTCCTGCCTCAGCCTCCCTAGTAGCTGGGACTACAGGCGCCTGCCACCTCGCCCGGCTAGTTTTTGTATTTTTAGTAGAGACGGGGTTTCACCGTGTTAGCCAGGATGGTCTCGATCTCCTGACCTCGTGATCCGCCTGTCTCGGCCTCCCAAAGTGCTGGGATTACAGGCTTAAGCCACCGCACCCGGCCATGAATGATATTTTTAATGTATTGTTGAATTCAGTTCACTAGTACTTTGTTGAGGATTTTTACATCAGTATTCGTTAGTGATATTGGCTTATAGTTTTCTTTTTCTCAGATGTGCCTTTGTCTGGTTTTAGAGTCACCGTAGTACTGGCCTCGTAGAATGAGTTTGGAAGTATTCTCTCCTCCTCTATTTTTTGGAATACTTTGGTTAGTATTGGTATTAGTTCTTTAAATGTTTGGTAGAATTGACCTGTGAAGCCATCAGGTCTCAGGGTTTTCTTTACTGTGAAACTTTATTGCAGCTTTGATCTTGTCACTTGTTATTGATTTGTTCATGTTTTGAATATCTTCCTGGTTCAATCTTAATACACTTTATGTTTCTAGGAATTTGTCCATTTATTCTAGATTTTTCCATTTTATTGGCATGCAGTTGCTCATAGTAGCCACAAATGATCCTTTGAATGTCTGCTGTATCAGTTGTACAATCTCCTTTTGTGTCAGATTTGATTTATTTGGATATTTTCTCTTTACTAATTTTGAATTTGGGTTGCTCTTGTTTTCCTAATTTTTAAGATGTATTGTTTGTTTGTTTATTTGAAGTTTTTCTTCATTTTTGATGGAGTCACTTACAGTTATAAACTTCCCTGTTAGTACTGCTTTGGCTGTATTCCATAGGTTTTCGTATACTGTGTTTCCACTGTCATTTGTTTCAGGAAAATTTCCAATTTCCTTCTCAACTTCTTCACTAACCCACTCATTCTGGACCATATTGTTTAATTTTCATGTGTTTGTATAGTTTTCAGAATTCTTCTTGTTATTGATTTATAGTTTTATTCAGTTTTGGTCAGAGAGGATGCTAGATATTATTTCAGTTTTTTGAATGTTTTAAACTCTTTTTTGACCTAACATATGGTCTACCCTTGAGAATGATCCATGGTCTGAGGAAAATAATGTGTATTCTGCAACCACTTAAATGTTCTGTAAATATCTGTTACTTCCATTTTGTCTAGAGTGTAGATTAAGTTCAGAGTTTCTTTGTTAATTTTCTGTCTGGAACATCTGTTTAGTGCTAAAAGTGGGATGTTGAAATCTCTAGTTATTATTGTATTGGAGTCTAACTCTATATTTTTAAAATTGTTATATTCTCTTGCTGAATTGACCACTTCATTATTATACAGTGACCTTCTTTTTCTCCTTTTGTAGTTTTTGCCTTGAAATCTATTTTATCTGAAATAAATATAGCTACTCCTACTCTTTTTTGGCTTCTATTGGCATGGAATAGCTTCATACCTTTATTTTCAGTCTATGAGTACCTTTATAGGTGAAGCGTATTTCTTGTAGGCAGCAGATCAATGACTTGGCCCCCCACTGCCCCCCCTCACCCTTGTTTAGCCACTCTATGTCTTTTGATTGGAGAGTTTAGTCCATTTAGATTCAATGGTATTATTGATAACTAAGGACTTACTCCTGCCATTTTATTATTTGTTATCTGGTTGTTTTGTGATCTTCTCTTCCTTTTTTCTTTCCTTCCTGTCTTCCTTTTGAAGGAGATTTTGTCTGGTGATATGATTTAGTTTTTTACTTTTCATTTTTTGTGTATCTCTTGCATGTTTTTTGGTTTGAGGTTACCACGAAGCTTGCAAGTACTACTTTATAACAAATTATCTTAATCTGATAACAACTTAAGACTGTTTGCATAAATCAACTAACAAGCAAAAAGAAATGAAATAAAAACTCTACATCTTAACCATGTCCCTGCTTTTTAAACTTCTTAAATTTCCATTTATGTCTTATTGTACTATGTCTGGAAAAGTCGTTGTACTTATTATTTTTGATTGTTTCATGGTTTAGTCTTTCTACTTAAGAGTAGTTTACATACCACAGTTACAGTGTCACAATATTCTGTTTTTCTGTGTTCTTACTATTACCAGTAATCTTTGGTGATTACTTATTGCTCATTAATGTTCTGTTCTTTCCAACTAAAGTACTTGCATTAACATCTATTCTAGGACAGGTCTGGTGTTGATGAAATAACTCAGCTGTTGTTTGGGAAAACCTTTATGTCTCCTTTATGTTTAAAGGATATTTTCACTGTATATACTATTCTAGGATAAAAGAATTTTTTTCCTTTAGCAGTTTAAATATGTCATGACATTCTCTCTTGGCCTATAAGGTTTCCACTGAAAAATCTGCTGCCAGATGTATTGGAACTCCATTGTATGTTATTTGTTTCCTTTCTCTTATTGATTTTAGCATCTTTTCTCTATCCTTGATCTTTGGGAGTTTGATTGTTAATGACCTTGAGATAGTCTTCTTTGTGTTAAATCTGCTTGGTGTTGTATAACCTTCTTGTACTTGGATATTGCTGTCTTTCTCTATGTTTGTGAAGTTTTCTGATATTATCGTTTTGAATAAATTTTCCACTCCTATCGCTTTCTCTGTTTCTTCTTTAAGGCCAAGTAACACTTAGATTTGCCCTTTTGAGGCTATTTTCTAGATTCTGCAGGCATGCTTCATTCTTTTTACTTCTTTTTTTCTTTTGTCTCCTCTGACCATGTATTTTTCAATAGCTTGGTTTCAAGCTCATTAATTCTTTCTTCTGTTTGGTCAAATTTGCTATTAAAAGACTCTGATGTGTTCTTTACTATGCCTATTGCATTTTTCAGGTCCAGAATTTCTGCTTGATTCTTTTTGATTATTTCAATCTCTTTCTTAAATTTATCTAATAGAATTCTGAATGCCTTCTCTGTGGTATCTTGAATTTCTTTGAGTTTCTTCAACAAAGCTATTTTGAATTTTCTGTCTGAAAGGTGACACATCTCTGTTTTTTCAGGATTGTTTTCTTGTGCCCAATTTAGTTTATTTGGTGAGGTCATGCTTATCTGGATTGCCCTAATACTTGTAGATGATCGTCTGTGTCTGGGCATTGAAGAGTTAGGTATTTATTGTATTCTTCGCAGTCTGCACTTGTTTGTAACTGTCCTTGAAAAAGCTTTTCAGATTTTCAAAAAGACTTGGATGTTGTGATCTAAGCTGTATCTGCTTTAGGGGGGACCCCAAGCCCAGTAATGCTGTGGTTCTTAGAGACTCATAGAGATACTGCCTTGATGGTCTTGGACAAGATCTGAAAGAATTCTCCAGATCACTATGCAGAGACTTGGCCTCTTCTCTTCTTCTCTTCTTTTTCTTTCAAACAAATGGGGTCTCTCTCTTTCTCTCTCTCTCCCTCTCTCTGTTCTGAACCACCTGAAGTGGGATGGAGTGACACAAGCACCCCTCAGCCCACCCCCTGGACTGTGTTGGGTGAGACCTGAAGCCAGAACAGCACTGGTTCTTGCCCAAGACCTGCTGTAACCCCTGGCTATTGCCTGTTTTTTCTCAAGACCATGGGGCTTTACAATCAGCAGGTGGCAAAGCCAGCTAGGCCTCTGTCCTTCCATTCAGGACACTGTGTTATCCCAGGCCCCAGGCAGGTCCAGAGTTACCTATTGGAAGCCATGAACTACAGTCAAAAACCACAGAAGTCTTTCTGGTGTTCTATTGTACTGTGGCTGAACTGAAACCACAAGACACAGTCCTTCTCATTCTCTCAGCCCCTTTCCGAAGGAAGGTACGCCTCACCCCATGGCAACTGTCACTACAGGCCCATGGTGAGTACTGCCAGACTACTACTGATGTTACCCTAAGGTCCATGGACTCTTTAGTCAGCTTGTGGTGAATCTTGCCAGTCCTGAGACTCACGCTTTGGGGCAGTGGACTCCCCTGTGGCCAAGGACAGGTCCAAAAATGTTGTGCAAGAGCCCAGTTTTGGAATCAGCAACCCCAAGAGACCAGTTGATTCTCTTGCCCCACTGTGGCTGAGCTGGTATCTAGGTGCAAGACAAAGTCCCCTTTACTTTTCCCTCCACTTTTCCCAAGCTGAAGGAGTCTTGCCCCATAGCCACCACAGTTGGCAATGTGCTAAGTCTCATTTGAAGCCAGCAAGCCTCAGAGTCTCACCCAAGTTTCTCAATGTACCAACTGAGTATTACTGCCGCTTATTCAATGCCTAAGGGCTCTTCAGTTAGTAGGTAATGAAGGCTACTAGTACTGAGTTTTTCATTTCAAGGCAAAGGATTATCTTCTGGTGCAAGGTGTCTAGAAATGTTGTATTGGAGCTAGAGCCTGGAACAGGTAACTGACAACTCTGACAGATGTCCTACCCTTCTGGGACTGAACTGCTATCCAAGATGCAAGACAGAGTCCTTTCCACTCTTCCCTCTTCTCTCCTTGAGTGGAAAGAAGGGGTCTCTTATGGAGCTTAATTGCCTCAGCTTGTGTCTCAGTAGGTCATGTGCCCCAGCAGTCTACTAGCTCTGGGCCCAGTTCATCACTTGGACTTAACTAAAACTTGCATTGCTTGTGACCTAGATTGCCTTTCCAGTTTATTTGGAGCCCCAGAACACTTTAGCCCACAGTGGCGAGGCTTGTGGTAACTAAAGTTTCGACAGCTGGGATCAGACATATCCCTCTGGCTAAGGCAGTTTTAAAGGCTCCCTCCATGGCCGGGGGTCAACTGAGTTTAGTGTGGTTTTGCTTTCTGCTATAACAGGATAACACTGAGTTGAATGCCTTACAATTGCTGTGGTCTACCTTCCCCAGCACTCAGAAATGCTCCTGCTGGAGGGTAGGGGAGGAGTGATGCTGGCGATTCAAAACTGTTCCTTCTACCTTTTCAGTGCCTCTTTCAGTGATACAAAGTTAAAACCAGGCACTGTGAGTGCTCATCTGATGTTTGATTCTTGTGAAGGTACATTTGTTTGTTTGTTTGTTTGTTTGGATAGTTGTTAAATTGATGTCTTTTTTGGGGAGACAATTGGTGGAACCTTCCATTCTGCCATCTTGTTCTGCCTCCCCAAAGTAGCGTTTTACTAGGGAAATGATTCATACATGTGTTTGTAGTCACTAAAACAATATTTGTGAAAAGTTTCTCTAAAAAGAAGGATTTATGTTACACCATAAATTGAGATACAGTCAATTTACATAGAATTGTATTTCTTAACTTATTAACATTAAAATTTTAACTATGTATTTTATTTCAATTATAAAAGTACATTAAAACATGCATTATTAATACATAAAATAAATAGTACATTGCATGCCAACATACTGTCATGTATTGTATTATACACATTGGGGTACTGAACAAAGTAGCTAGTATCTACATATTTTCTGGTGGAGTTGTAAGATGTGTTTTACAAAAACAGTGTAGAGTGCACATTGGATCAAATAAAATGCTAACAAGTGGTGTTTGGATAGTTAAATTATAGTTTATTTTGAAAGAATGACTTATCTGATATATATTGACATTTGTATCTGTGCATTTTTTGAGCAAGCAAAAGTGCTTTTGGTGTTTTAGAGTCACAGTATTGTCATGTCATATATCCTCCATGTTTGCTCAAATGAACTTTATATAATTATGTGAAAGTTTTTTTTTTGTTATTCTTTTTCTATTTATATGTCCCCAAGTTGTTTATATTTTATTTTTCTTAATTTAAAACTCACACTATTATTTAATTTTATGAATTTTTAAATCATGTATTAAACTCCTTTTTTATATTTCACAATCTTCTTTTGTTGAAAATGTCCACCTCATGGTGATGACATTTGAGTAGTGCAGAGGTATACTAAATTTGGTCTGCTGATTAATAAATTTCGTAGTATTTTGTTACTTTATTTTTCCAGAGAAGACAAATTTTACATTTGCATATATTATGTTCTTTTTCTACTAATTTTTAAATTTTTTTTCCTTATTTCTTCAGGATATGCCCAATAAATAACCAGGTCTGTTAAGATATAGGTGAAAAGTAACTTTTGAAATGATACCAAATATATTATATTCTCTGTTGTGTTATATTCCATTATGTATATATATACTCTGATGGCAAAATCCTCAAAGAAATTAAGGGTTTTGAAAAAAAAGAGAAGTACAGTAATTGAAAATGCATCATTTCTTGGTCTGTTGGTATAATATGTGTGGGAGATAAACAGCCAGCCTCTTGAAAGGACTGCAGTAGAACTAATTTGCTCAGGCAACAACTAGGTTTCAGTAAGAGTGGCAGACTGGATAAAATCTTTAGAAAAAATGCTGAGTGCATTTTGATAATGATTTACTGTGAATGCCAGATGACACAGTGAAATGTTTCCAGATGATGGGAGAAGTGAAAGATGTGGTTACAGAATGTAATGCATTAGAATTAGATTCTGAGTGACGAGAGTAACCTGAGCTGCTTATGTTGACTGACATACTTAGGAATAAAGAATATGATAAAATTATGAAGATCTCCTAGCAGGACATAGTGGTCAGACTTTGAGTCTTAGAGTGGAATGGGGGAAGCTATTTCCGGAATCATGCAAAGCTTTTGGTCTCTCGTGAATTTATCTCTATCAGCTGAGATCTCTAGGCAACAGTGGGCAGAGAGTGGGGAAAGTTTTACCCTGAGTTCAGTTACTGTCTTGCCACCTGCAGATGGGAACACACCAGACTGGGCTCTTACACTGAACACATGAGTTTCCTTTGATTTCTGTTGAAGCAGGTCTCTAGGTTATCAAGGAAGAACATTATTAAACAGTTTTATTTACTGTGGTTGAATTCTAAGAAATGAAAAAAATGCCAATTTTTGAAAAATAGCAAAATATTTTAATTCTAAAAAAAATTTGTGTTACCCTGTAATATACCTGTAACACTAGTCCTCATAGAAGATAAAGTAGAAGTGAAAGGCTATCTTAATGTTAATTCATGAATATTCTGTTGCTAGAGCAGCAGAGTTACTTCTGAGTGTTGTATCTGTAAGATTAACTATTTTATGGACCCCAAATATAGATTACAATGCAGTGCCAATAAATATTTAAGCATAACTTTCTTCTCAGACCTTAATGTGAATTGTCTCTGAGTCTCTGAGGGAATTACTCCAGAAATCTTTTTGTTATTGTTGTTTTGTACACGAAGTCATTAAATATATAAAATTGAAAGATCTCAATTGAACAACAGTGCATAAAGTCCTTTACCTAAGCTGCCGAATTTGATGTGTAACCCTCATAGTAAATACACTACACAACAGGTATTAAGAGGACCTCTTTGATGGATAAATAATGCATATAAAAAGAGCACTAAATTTGTATCCCATG
This sequence comes from Trachypithecus francoisi, assembly GCF_009764315.1. Lineage (NCBI taxonomy): Eukaryota > Metazoa > Chordata > Mammalia > Primates > Cercopithecidae > Trachypithecus > Trachypithecus francoisi. Next base: position 53,289,712 of record NW_022681458.1, on the reverse strand, counting down.
CTATATCTAACACAAAGAGAGTAGCTAATATTTTCGGAGCTCAATATGTGCCAGATACCGTGCCAAGTACTTTCATACCTTTCCTAATGTGTAAAACAATCTTAATTCGTAGGTAATTTTATCCTATGGTTTTAACACTGCTCCTAGTATATCACCTGTCTTTGTGACTTTGTAATAGACATGAAACTTCTCTGGGCCTCAGTTAAATAAAAAGTAAAGTGTTTATATACACATCTCTTATCAACAAGCTGAGGAAAAAGTATCGATTTTTCTTCTCCTTAAGTTTGCAAATAAACATAGTTTATGATGGATGTATAATAGAAAAAAGACAAAATTGAAGAACTTTGGAGGAATTTCTGTTGAGATGTTCCTATCTGCTTTTACCACTCACATTATTAAGTACTTGTGTTTTTTCTTACCCAATGTCCTTTGAATCATTTTAGAATACTGTTTGTAAATATTTTTAAAAATTTAAAAAGGCTTTGTAATTAATACCACATTAGCAAAAGAGAGGTCAGTCAACAGTCCTTCATTTATGTTTTAATATTTTGTCACTTTTACAGGATATAAGGCGTGGAACTGAACATTTATTTGGCTGATCCTCATCATGAACCGTGCTTTTAGCAGGAAGAAAGGTAAGTGTGGTCATTTTTTAAAACTTGGGAGTCAAGCCAATGTTGCTATGAACATAAGCACAGATGTTAAGAAATCAGTTTCCCTCTTGTTGTTCAACCACCTGGCCCAGAAATGAAGTTAGATTAGAGCAACACAAATCTGCAAACGTTGCTAATTAGCTTTCTTCAGTTATCACCACAGTGAAAGATCAAAGTTGTTTATTACACTGAGTTCACAATACATATGTGATAATATGTCACCTGGCAATTTGAAGCTTGTTGTGAAATTGCAAAGAATAAAATTATCTGAAACTTCGTTCTAACTTTAGCTTATGTAGCCATATAATACTAAATTTCCTGGGCGTACGTAAGATTAAAGTAACATAAATTCATTCATAATTGTGTGTGTGAGTGTGCATAGGCTTCATGTATCATTGAATAATATGTGAGGATTGGTAGTAGATAGATTTAAAGCAATGAGGCCAAAATAAATTTGTTATTAATTTTTAGGTAGGAATTTAAATAACTATGAATGCAGTATATTATAATGATCACTATAGGACTGAAAGAAACAGCTAGTTAGATGTTGTTTCTTAATGGGCAGAAAAACATGGCATTTGACAAACTATTTTATGATGCACTTATAAATATAGAAAAATAAGTATAACTTGGTTGAGGTCAGCGAAGTTTAAATAATGTATCCTTTTTCATTCTCAAAGAAGTTCTCTGGTGGAGGGCATCAGGCTCTCTCCTCTTTTACATTATTAAGGAATTGGGAAAGAATACTTAAATAATGATAATCAAATTCATAGATAGAAGGTAATGATACATGAATGCTATAGTAGGATTACAGATGTGTGAAGAAAAAATGACCAGTTAGGCCTTATTCCACACTATAAACTTACTAAGATACTGCAGATTGTCAAACAAGGGCCCAGAAAATCTAATACTTTTATCATGATTCAAATATTGCTGTTATTTGGAAGATGCACCTTGAATACTGTGTGAGTAAAAATGGCTGAAGAATAAAGTCAACAGTGTGATTATCAAAGGCTCTGTGTCATTTTCTAATGTATGGATAATGAATAGTCCAGAACCATGACTAGTGTTCTGTTCAATATCAGGCATTCAGGCACTGTGTGTTCTCCCTTTAAAAGGTTACAGTGTTAACTGACACATAGTAACATGCCCAGATGAGAAAGACTGAGATGACTTCAGGACTTTCAGCCATGCAACAGGAAGCATGACTGAGAACCATTCATGTGTTAATGAGAGCTGTCTTTCAACATTTGAAGGACTGCCATTTAGCCATGGGGTTGAGTTTAGTAAAGGACAAATAGGTGTAAATGATAATGTCACTGATTTAATATAGGGAAAAAGAATTCCAAGAAAGTCATGTAAAAGTTTAATTAAATTACTCAAATTGCTAGCTTTTTTTGGTCCCTGAAGTGAGAGGTGTTCAAACATTTGGATATGGCAGAGAAGATTGATGTATTCAGTGAGAATTTAGATAATGTAACCTTTAAGGCACTTTTCAACCCTGGGAAGCTAGAAATGTATTATTTTACTTATTTTTTCTGAATAAGGGGAAAGCAAAATGACATTGATTATAGTCTGTAGCTGCTTCTGATTTGTAAATATTTTTAAAAATTTAAATGTTTTTAAATGTAAAAAAAAAGTACCAAAAGTAAAATAGTGTTTCTTTCATTCCTTTTACTAGTAACAAAATCTATAAATAATTCTATGATATATTGAAATTTTTGTTTTGTTTTATATAGAGACAGGATCTTGCTACATTGCCAGGGCTGGTCTCAAACTCCCAGCATCAAGTGATCCTCCTGCCTTGGCCTCCCAAAGTGTTGGGATTATAGGCATGAGCCGCTGTGCCCAACCTGAAGTATTTTTAATAAAGCAATAGAAATCTTACATCACAACTTAATGCTTTAATCACTCTAACTTATTTTTAATAAACACTTCTAGGCCTTCTTTTTATATATATCTGCTAACAATCCTCCTTTCCTATCGCTTTAAAGTTGAAACTCCACATTTCTAATTTACTGTTTATTTGAAGGGGGTTTAGAATGGTTTTTCACTGAGAAATCCCAAGAGTTGGATAGTAATGTGAGTAACCAGTAATTGTATATTTGTCTCATTTGAACACAGTGGGAGTACAACTATGGGAATAGTGGAGTGATTCAGAGAATCAAGAAGCAGAAGCACTTGTTATTTCCTGATTTGCTTCATTCACTTTGAATTTCTTTTGACTTATCTTATTTTTCAGGTCTAATGATTTAGTATCAGGAATTCATTCATTAATATTTTGCTCCAACCTGAAGTAGAACTTGAAACTGAAAATTTTACGTTAATTCACCAATCAATTCTGACTCTATCATTTGGTGAAGTTGTTAAAGAAAAAAATTTTAGAGCTCATGCTCCTGGTTTCCATCAATAGCATTATTTCGTTAAATTTTAATTTGAGATAAAAAACTTAAATTTTGTGAGAGTATTTGTATATCTGGATAAGTTGGAGCTATGAGCTATAATTATATCACGAGAGAATATTTAATTTAAGTCATGTTTCCAAAACTACCATCAACATACACTGTGTACAGTATCCTAAACAAAGCAAGATGATCTTCTATCAGTAAAAGCTTATTCTTTATTTCATGCCTACCCAGTATACTTGGTCATCACATGTAATCTTACTAAATGATCCTGGACCTCAGAAGCCTAAGGAAAAAAGACCATCTTAAACCTAAACATAATTGTGTGTGTGTTTTTTAATTTAATCTCTGAATTAGTAAGTTTGAATTTCTTGATTGAATTCACTGATTTTCTTTGCAAATGCTCTAATGGTGTTAGAGTTACTCAGAGATTCTGAAGAGTGCTGAATATATTAGAGTCATATCATTTTGAGCTCTTTTGAAAAGCTCTTTAAAAATTAGTCAAATATAATTATAGATTAAATTTTAATGATTGTCTTTGTTTTAGATTCTTTCCCTACGTTAATTTTCTCTTTTAATTAAAAAAAATTATATATTCTATTTATTATATCAAATATAAATCATTAAGTAAAAAAGCATAAAATAACATGCAAATAAATGATTAAATAATTCAACTAATTACATTTTTAAAATTTAGTTGACATACTGTCAAGTAGATATCATAATGCACAGCACTTAAAATTTAATATTTAAATGTTACTTTATTTTTTTATGAACATTTTATTCAAATGTATCTATTCATCAACCAGCATTTAGTTTTAAATTTAAAGTACTCAAAAATAGTTGTTTCACCATTGTAAGCTCTGATGATACAAAAATAATGAGTTTGCTCTATATTTCTTGATGAGTTATTAATCTAAATGCATTTTGAAAACCTAAATTTATTGACCCAGAAATCAAAGTACATTGATATTTGTCAGATATGTTGAAATGTTGGCATTTTCCTTCATGTAAGTGTTCAATATTGAGTTAGTGACTTTACTTTAATTCAAAGAAGGGGAACTCTTTTTAGAATCTCTATATTCCCATTTCTGCACATTTTCATATATCTAATACCTTCTATGAACACATATAGTGACCAAAGACCATCATATCTATTTCCTACTCAAGATTTAGTCATATCTATAAGTTAATATAAACAGTCTTATTTTGTCATTTTTTTGCCAAAATATAAATGAGGATGACAGTAAGAGCGCATTTTGGAAATCCTTCAGGTTTTATAAATTGTACTGCTCATACTTGAGGTTATGTAATAAACAAGCACCAAATTATCAGCACTTGATATATGGATGCAGATTTTTGTTGTTGTAGGAACTGCAGCTTATCCACCAAAATTTAATATTGTGATTATTTTAGTCTGTCAGCAGAGGCAGCTTGGTATACTCTTTTTAGGTCGCTGCAATATGAGTCTATAACAGAGTCAGTTTCATCAGTTTTCAAGTAATAGTGGTTTATGGAGAAAGAAATTATTAATACCTCTCTGCCTCAGGATTAGTATGACCCATCGTAGTGAGAGTTTAGTCAGACTTTACATGCTCCTCAGATGTGTTGTATGTTTCGGAAAGGAGACATGAAAAGAATCAAGTGAAGGAGTTAAAAGGAGAAATTGGACATCTTTTTAGTTTTCCTAAAGGTGTTTTTTGTGTGTGTTTTTTGTGTTTTTGTGTTTTATTGCCTTGGAAGAAGTATTGTGATTTACTTCTTTTAATGTATAAAAGCAAGATTATATTCCAAATCTAAGTGCAAATTATTCTTGAATTAATCATATTACTTCCATTAGCAATCACAAAAACTATAGCTAAGATGAAAATCCATATAGAAAATACAAATTTCACACATTAAATGTCAATGTCAATTTTTTTTAAAACTTAGAATGTATTGCTGTTCAAAATATTTCACCCAAGTATGGCTATCATGTATTCCCTCTGGTAGTCAGAAACAGCCCCAATTCTCTTGGCACTTCATCTTTTCTATTGGAAATACTTGAGAATATTGCATTGTACCCCATAAACAATTTTAATATAAATATGCTGCATTATTATTCAAATAGTATAAAATAATTTACATTCCAAAAATATGTGCCATTTTCTCTATGTCTTCACATTCACCCAGTTTAAGAACATATTAAGGGTATCAAGTTAGTTTCTGTTAACAGCATTTAAAAAATCTAAATTTAATATTGAAAATACTTTGTTAGTAATACAATATTTCCTTCCAGTTTGTACTTATATGTTTCGTGGTAAAATAAATCTTTGATTTTGTTCTATTTATAGTACTGATTCTAAATTTTTAAACTCCCATGAAAAATAAGATACATACAAAACTACACAAATGGAGACAAAATATCATTGAAGATTGAGAAGTCGTACTCCAAATAAATGCAGATTCAAAAAAAAGCCAATTTGTTTCATGTAAATGTTAACATTTATTTCTCCCACTTATGCATTCATCAAAATATTGGGGAAAATATGTGGGCTATATTAATAAATTTCAAAAATTAAATTAAAAATATTAGTAATACAAATATAAATAACAAGATATAAATAATATATAATGCAATTAGTTTTAATATATTCTATCCTTTTGATTTACTTTTATTTCTAATATTTTTAACACTTATCTAAGAAACATTTTGATTTATTGCATTTGAGACTATTTCTATCCAAAACTCCTGAGAGAAGACCTTCAATCATTGTTTCTTCAAATTTAGAATAAAGATTTATCACAATATTATATTGATTTCCAAATGAACATTGTAAGTTGGTTTATTTCAGTTTCATACAAATGCAGTTGTTAGTATAATATGATAATTTCCCTTTAGAATAGCTAAATCTTGATGGTACAATATAATATTCACAAACAGTTAAAGAGCAGATTATATTTTGTTGTTCTAGGAATTAAGAAAAGTAACCTATAATTCATGAGAGCATAAAGTGAAAGAAGAAAGATACTTGTTTTAAATCACAAATGAATGTAATTACGCATTGCCCTCTGATGTTGTTTTTATATGTTCTTTTAAAATTGGGTATCATTTGTATTATTTGAAAACTTTAAAAAGAAAAGCTAGGGACTTTTATACCAAAGAAAGAATCCTATAATCACTCCCCAGCTGCATTGTTCTTCTGTCTCAGTGGTTATTCTTTCTCAATTTAGCAAAGAATCTCAGAATTAGAAATACTCTACCCAGCTCAGATGTCCTACAAATGGTAATGCATGCATATGACACCATGGAAACCTAAAATTTAACTCTGTGTATTTTTTATTGCAGACAAAACATGGATGCATACACCTGAAGCTTTATCTAAACATTTCATTCCCTATAATGCAAAGGTAAAAATAGTTCATATATTAATTTTATTTTGTTATAGTATTATTACTGATTCATGGCTAATCTTAGATTGCTTATATATTGACATTTCCTGGTTAGTGATTCCTGAAAAAAGGTTACATAAATAAAATAACTGTGGCATGGGAAGTTATTTTTCTCTGTAGAATAGTTTCTCTTTTTAAGAGTATATTCTTTAAAATTACTATTTAAGTCAAACATGTGTTTTCTTCAAGTGATTTTGGTTATTGTTAAAAATATTTGCAATATCATGGCCTGTAGAAACTCAAACCACTAACAAATTAGCTTTCTTTAAAAATATTTTAATGTTACATAACATGACCTAAATATAAAAACCTGCAAATGAGAGAAATGAGCTGCAATTTTCATAAATGTAATTATCATTCAAGAAAAAAGAACAAAGTTTAAATTTTTATTTTATTGAGATGAAGACGTGCTCTGTAGGCCAAGGTGGAGTGCACTGGGGAGATCTTGGCTCACTGCAACCTCCATCTCCTGGGTTCAAGTGATTCTCCCACTTCAGCCTCTGGAGTAGCTGGAATTATAGGCACGTGCTACCATGCCCAGCTAATTTTTGTATTTTTAATAGAAACGGGATTTCACCAGGTTGGCCAGGCTGGTCTCAAACTCCTGACCTCAAGTGGTCCACCTGCCTCAGCCTCCCAAAGTGCTAGGATTACAGGCATAAGCCATTCTGCCCACCCTAAATTATTTTTAAAAAGCACACAAAAAAGTGCCTTTTAAAAATTCTTTTGTTCAAGTTGCTGCATTTTAGTAGAGAACTGGAAACATTAATCTATACTCTGTGTCTAAAGATTTCATTTGTTGTTGAGAAAAATGAGTGAATTCAATTTACAACAGGGACTTTAAAGAAAGATGCTATTTTGTAGTTAATGATCACCAAACTTGTAATAATTTTCAGAGAAATTTGAGTCAAAATTTGGAAGAGACAGATATGAGTTAAAGAGGGGATTGGAAATATTAAAGTCAAATTTAAAAGCAACTGAACTTGGAGATGGAATAGTGGAAAACAAAACTATATCTTTATAAGAGAACTTAAATGTTTATGGATTAGTAAAGTATACACTGGGATACAGTGAGATTAGGCATAGCAATTTCAGGAAAAATTAAAGAATCTTTATTGAGGAGAATATTAACAGTGTGTGATAGAAAACATCTAGGGTTCTTATCGTAGTCTGAATCAGAAGGAAGAAACATTTAAAAGCCTATCTAGAAGAAGTTCTTCCAGAGCTGTTGCTCAGCAGTGAATTTGGAGAGTGCACCATCTCTTGTTTTTTTCTTGCTGACTTACCAGCAAAGAAATCAGAAATATTTTCTGTATAAACATATTATACTTGAAATCACTACAGTGCTTATGAATTTTTCTATAAACTTAACATACAAGTTGATTGCCCTAATTTAGCATGAAAAGTTTAGTTAACTGAATGAGAAAAATTTGTTTGTTTTCCATCATTTCCACAGATATTGTTCATATTAGCTATTGATACACTATATGAAATCTACACTGAAAAATATTTTAATCTGGAAAGCTACTGTGATTTTTAAAGTGCATGCTCAGTTTTTGATATTATCAATCATAGTGGAATTACATGTTCCAGTTGAAACCATCAATATTATTTTTATGTGACTGATATGCCTCATTTTGAAAAACAGCTTTATAAAAGATTAAAAGGTTATATTATAATTAGATCTACATTTAAGTCTGCCAATCATTCTGCTTGTCTACATGGAAAAGTTGCCTGTGCCAATTCATAGGTGCGTAACAATTTTAAGACATTCTACAGGAAGTAGAGGGTACAAAAACATCTTCCCAGACTGGGACCAGTACAATATGGAAGGGCAGGATGGTTTTGTCTATTCTAATATAGCCTCATGAGTGATAATGTATATTTTATATGTGCAAAGTAGCAGTCAATTTATTTGAAAAATGTTAGTTTTTTTCTGAATTCCTTTGTTTGTGGTACTTTTTAAGTTGACTTCCTAGTAGAGTTACTTTTCAAGGTATTCTGTATCTCTTGTTACGGAATATGCCACTTGAAGACCAGATCCATGACCACAGAAAGTAGCTTGACACAATAGAAAAAAATACAGACTCTAGAGCTAGATTCCTTGGTTTATATCGTGACTCCAACACTTGTTTACTGTGTGACTTTGGGAAAATTGCTTAACCTTTCTATGTCTATGATTATTCATCAATAAATAGGAATGGTAACAATAGTAATTTATCACTTGAGTTGTTATAGACATAAAGGAGTTAGTGCTACAACAGTGTCTGAAATAGTGGAATTTTTTTTTTTCAGGCAAACATCAGTTCCGTCCCTCAGTTCTGTTCTTAGAGCCATTCCATTAATTAGATCTGGCCCATCCAGATTATCCAGGATAATCTCCTTCACATAAAGTGAACCGATTAGAGATGTTAATCGTAAATATGAAATAAGTTTACAGCAACACCTAGATTAGAATTTGATTGAATAACTGGGCACTGTAAATTAGCCAAGTTGACACATAAAACTGATCTCATACAAGTATTAATGATGGACAAGGTTAAAAAGGCAAATTGGGAAGGGCTTGAATGGCAGAGGCAACAGTTTAGGTTGTTAGCAAATCCAACAGGATTTTAGGAAGATAAATCGGTAGTGATAAAAAGGTCAGTTTGGATCAGGAGTGATACAATGACATTAAACCTCTTAGGAAGTTATTTGAATGGTCCAAGTGTGTGGTAATAAGTTTACCACAGGGTAGTAGATAAATTTGTAGTGGAAAATAAAGATGTGCTTAATATTCCAGAGGAAGAATTAAGGTAGCATAGGAATGGTATATAAGCAGAGAATAAGAAAGAATATCTATTTTCATCCTGGCTAAAAGGGAGAATCATCATACCATTAAAAGATTTCTGTTACTTCACTCACTTTTGGCATCCACTGGTTACAAATTAATCTGATAAATTTAACAGAACTATTTAAGAATTATTATTCTCCCTGGAGAAATATGTAATAACATTTATGTTTAAGTGTCTTCAGTTTTAAAGGAGTAGTGTTCTGTTTTATTTTATAATTCTTTTTTAGAATACATTTTATTCTACATTCTTTCAATTTATGGAACATTGATTTCAAAATTTCACATTTAATATTCATGTAATGATTTCAGATCATATGTCGATATAAAATAATAGATGGTTTAAAATAAGCATTGTTCTATGTAGGGTTCATTAGTTTAGAGTTTTCTTTAATGTGGAGTAACAGCATTAATATTCATTGGTAATCTTTTGTATTATCCTGTGTACTTTGAAGTGATGTTTCCAAGTTAAAGGTTATTACCTATGAAAAAATGTGGTCAAGAAATCAATGTAGTGGGTCATAGGGACATATATTTAGAGATGGGTAGCAAGGGCAAAAAGTTGACTGCAGCTGAAACTGAATAGGAGCTGGAGGAGAAGAGTACTGAGAATCTGGATGTATTTTTAAAGTAAAGTTGACAGAATCAATAGATTAGGTATTAGATTCTTACTGATATTATAATTAGAACATTAAGGCAGAAATTTAAAAAATTCTGTTCCCTTCAATTTTTTATGAGAATGCTAAACTCTCTTTTCTATAAAGATAAAATTCTGGCAGACTTGTATTTTAATCAATTTATTATTGTTAGAGTGAGACAGTCATTTCCTAGATGAAAAATTGTGACAAATGTTTCATTAAAACATTTTTATTAACTGTTTTATTCTAAAATGTATAATTATCCCCCCAAAAGTTTACTGTATTTATCCTTTTATGAAAATCTGTCTTTAAGATATACAAAAATGCAAGGATGTATAAGAATGAAGTTATAAAGAAATTATTACCTTACTTTGCACGAGGCAGCAGTAAAGAGAGTCAACATTCCTTGATTACCTGTTTACTGTGTTCCAAGCTCTAAAAGTGAACAAATCTAAAACAAATAGTAACATGGACCTTCACCTTAAAAACTTATGACGTCCCTGTGGAGAGGAAACAGTCACATGAGACGCAGAAAGAATTTCGAAAGAAAATTACATAATGATAACCAACACCTATGTCATTATCTTCTAAACTATGGAACATCTTAAAATCAAATATAGAAATATCATATAACACATTCCTTGCAAACCCTTTCAAAACCATGTCAGGGAGTTTTACAGTGAGAGAACTACATAGATAATCACCAACAAAATAAAATTCAAATGTCAAGGAGAGTTTTATAAAGAAAGATTACCTTACATTTCAGCGTTTTCTAGAGTATCAGAGTTTTTCATATGACATGTGCACTGTTTGCCACTTGGTATGTTAATCAGAGAGTAGGCTTGCTGACCCAGTGAGTTGTGTAGTTTCTAGTGAGGCTTTCTTATCTTTACAACCTAACTTTGCCAACATGTATAAACTATTAGCCTGTATTTGGGTTCAAAATACAAACAAAATGACAAAGAACAAAAACACTGCCTTCATTCCCCCCCACACAAAATATGTAATATCAGATGTGACACTAAGATATTGGAACTTGAGGATTCTAACCCTTAGTTGGTTGAAAACCACATGTTGGGCACTTACATTTGAAACTTTTAACTAAACCTGCCCAATAGTAATCATAGAAAAATCAGAACCCACCTATCTGACATGCTCAGATGCACCCCTCAAGAGTAAGCTCTATACCAACAACTCCACTGATTCTATCAGAATTTTATAGCCACACAGTTCCTGTATCCTATTACAGTAATTAGAGCAGCCACTTCTGGGTCAAACTATTTGGATTCAAACTTCTACTTTCTCAACTGTTATCAGAATTATGTAACTTTTCTGTCCTTGAATTGTTTTACTTGTAAATGAGATTCATAACTACAAATATCAAACTGGTTTGTTAGGATATTTAAATGAGTTAATATATATTTTTTAAAATTTAGATCAGTGTTTGGCATGACAGAAGTTTATCATTATTAATATCATTATAGAAAGTGTTCTGTCAACTCTGGAGTTGACACTAGTCATTACTATCTCTTGAGAATAATGTAGTGTTGAAAAATAGAACAAACTACTTAGAATGTGTATTAGGTATTTTATTTTGTCTGTTTGCATCAACTGAAGTACGTGCAGTGACCACTTTGAAAGGTTCTATGGGAAAGGAATACTTTTTCCTGAAGCACAACAGGAGACTCAATATTGCCACCTTGGTGGAATTATGTACAAGACAATGCTTTGATCATTAAAGAATAATACCATTGTGATTATACTTTCCTGTTACCTTGAGGTAATAGGAGACACTCTGAGGTAACTTTATTCTGAAGCAAAATATTAATGCAAAGATTGTCCTGGTCTTAAAAATCAAATATAGAAATATAAGGCAGTCCTTGTAAACCTTTTGAAACCGTTGGGGAGTTTTACAAGTAATCAGTTAATGAAGAGAAAAAGTTACAACATTATGTGGCTTAATGAGACATAGTAAAGAAGGATCTTAATATAAAAAAATCATTTTACTAATGTTCTTTAAATTGTTTTTTGAGAGTATATGATAAATTACCCTTCAATGAGAGATTAAGATTGGTATATGACCTAACTGAAAAAAATTCAGGTTTTAGAAATAAATGACATCTATTAGTGTGTCAAAAAAAGGAAACGAAGAAAGAAAAATCTTCAGATTCAACTCTGTGGAATCACTGAAAGTTGGGCAAAAGGTACAACTCTGTAATCGATGAGATGCTTTGTTGAAACATCCCAAATGGTTTTGAATTGCAATTTCATGAGATTCTTTAGAGCAGCTTTATAAAAGCAGCAAACATAAGCACTTGACAGTTTTGCTGGTTGTAGATACCAGGGGAAATATAAGAAACATAAAGAGCTCAATTGCATTTCCAGATAATCTATATCATTTATCCAAAAATGAGTCTTTAATCTTGAAACATAGGAACTGCTTTAAAATTTGGTGTTACATGACCTTTAAAAAACATTTATTAGATTTTAGAACTGGTCTTAATAATGCTAATATATATCATACGTATTCATTTCAAACATTTTAAAATTAAAGAATGAGCATATAAATTGAAGCCTAACCATCATTTTTCCAATTAAAGAGATAATATATACTATAATATGTATTGATAATTTGGGATCTGTTGCCACTTAGAATTTTTGCTTTATGTGTCAAAGTAATACTGACAAATGTTTAAAAGGAAATTAGAATTCTGTAAAATGTTACCTTTCCCTTGTCCTCTCTATAGTGGGAAACTGTATGGTGTTTTTTATGCCAAAACATATGAAAGCAAATAAAAGCATAGTAACAACTGGAAGCTTGTTCAATTGTGACTTGTATTAATAGCTAGTATGTGCTTATAAAATACAAGAATAAATGGAAAAAGGGCAATGGCAATAAACACTTAGCATTGCATAGCTTCCGAATTCTTGAGATAAACTTTCAGTTAATTCTGAAGGTTATCATTACAAACTGTTATTCTACATCTGAGAGTACTCTAACAAAGTCTTATATAGCTGCTAGAAATTATTGAATAGGAACTAAAAACTTTATTAGTCCTCATTACATTTCAGTATTTACTATAGTATCATTTTATTATTTTAAAAAATGCAATATATGTGTTATGGATTCAAAGACAGTTTTGAAAAGGACTTTAGTATTCATTATTCAAACTCGGTTATTTTCTTGATAAAGTCATTCAAGACCCAGTGAAGTTGTGATTTGTTTAAGCTTACACAGGAAGATAGTAGCCAAATTAGGTGTAGAATCAAGTATCTGATCCTGTTCAACATCCATTTGTCTATTTATTGCGATATACTGCTCCTAATTTTGGAGAGTACTTAACCAGCAGATGAAAGAGCTAAAGACAAAGTAAAATGTGTGTATGTGTCTGCCACTTGTATATGGTGTATGTGAAATTGCTTCATGTGTGGAGCCCTGCCCCTGTCTGTTAAATGATTCTCTGGACATCATTTTAAACCAGGCATGGTTTGGCAGAGATGCAAGTGGGCTAAGTAGACTAAATAAAGTCTATGTATTAGCCTCCCTAACACAGAGGCCATATGTCTAAGCTTCCATGAAGTATTGTATCTTTCTTTATTCTGCTTTGCTTAATGATATTTTTATTAACATAATTCCTGGATAAAAATGCTTTGGTGTTATCTATGTCCTTAAATGGTTCTTCACCTTCAGAGCATCTAGTTATACATAGGATATTTTCTGAAAGTTGAATATATTTATCATTTATTTCATATTTCTGCATAGATGTGTTTGGCCCTAGATGAAATAATTTTTGTTTTTTATTTTATTTTTTAGACAGGGTCTCACTTTGTCACCCAGGCTGGAATGCAGTAGCACAATTTTGGTTCACTGCAACCTCTGCCTCCTGGGCTCAGATGATCCTCCCACTTCAGCCTCCTGAGTAGCTGGGACTACAGGCCTGCACCACCACGCCTGGCTAATTTTTCTGTAGAGATGGGGTTTCGCCATGTTGCTTATGCTGGTCTTGAACTCCTGAGCTCAAGCAATCCACCCAACTTGACCTCCCAAAGTGCTGAAATTACAGGCATGTGCCACCATGCCCAGCTGAAATAATTTTAAAAAGCTTGTTCATAGCTAGAGAATGTAAAGAAGGAAAGGATTGATTTAGTCTCAAAAGGGTCAAGCAATAGCATTCTGAAGACTAGACTGTGAGACTTAAGGATCTGAGCAGAAAGGAAAAGTAAAGATATAGTTTTGGAGGAAAAAACATCTTTCCAAAAAATAAAAAACATTTAATGGTTTTATCAATACCATTTCAGTAATGGTGTTTTGATGAGCCACTAAAAGCAGCATATAAGTGACTAAAATCAGCCTAAAAGAAAATTAGCAAACAGGTGAGCATTTTTTTTTATTAGTATTCTTATTGTTGTTGTCATTTTTTTTAACAGAAAATGCAGGAGAAATGAGAATGAAGAGGAAAGGATTGTTAAGAGAAGTAAAATGTGGCAGGAAACACCAAGGTTTTGGAAATAATTTAGATGTGAACATTGATGTTATCAATGTTATCAATGGATAATATGGTTGCATTTCATATATTGAGTAGGAAAATGGTAGGTGAAAGCAATTTGCCTCCAGATTCACTCTTTGTCATTTTATTCAAAAAGTGTAAGATAACACAGGTGGCCAGCACACTCTAGAGACACAAAATCTCTTCAGAAGACAAATTAAGATTTCTACTTACAATGTTCTTTCATTTTAAGAGACATTTTAGAGGAAATAATCTCTCATCCCTTAGGCAACATATACATAAATTCACATATTTTACATCAAAATAAATTCATGTTTGTCTTTCTTGTAGTATTTTGAACTACGAGAAACTTCATTTCCAGAGCTGTTATGCATATTTTTACATTTAAGAATAGTCTCCTGTTGTGTGCTTATTTCTTCAGTTTCCAGAAAAGTATGTATCATCTATTTTTTTCCTTTTTGTTAGAACTAAGTGGTTTATTTTTCTAAACCTTTAAATCACTTTCATAAATGTAAACATAGACTCCAGATAGTAAATCAGATAGTATTAAAACACCTCCTCTTTCAATATCTTGCACAGATGTGATAGCAAAGTAGTACAAAGAGATTGCTGGGATATGGTGTAATTCATATAAGCAAAATCTGAGGAAAAATATATCTCCAAGTATGGAAAACACAGGATAACACAATGAAAAGTCAACTGTTTACATTATTAGGTCTTCAAAGTGTTATGTATTTCAGAATAATAACTTTTATTTTGGAAACACGTTGTTATGTGCTAATTATTAAAATTTAAGCAGTACAGTTAAGCACAGAATTACAGAAATGAACACATTGCTCAAACTCTATCAGGCAGGAATAACCCAGCATTGACTTCTGGTTAACAGTATTCCAGGCATTTCTTTGCATAAATACAAGTGCGAGAATGGATATACAGATTAAAAAAATAACATTTAACATATAAACAAGACTCCACCAATAATTTTCTCAGCATTTCACATCCGTCATCTCATTTAATCCTTTGACAAGCCAAGTGAAATTGGACTACTTATACGTCCCATTTAACAGCTAAATGATAACATGAAACTATAAGTAAGGAAAGTGATGCTGGGAATGAATGGATAGACTCCTAGGAAGAATTAACTTTTAAAAAAATGAACTTATAGCCCGGTGCGGTGGTTCACGCCTGTAATCCCAGCACTTTGGGAGGCCGAGGTGGGCGGATCACGAGGTCAGGAGATCGAGACCATCCTGGCTAACACTGTGAAACCCCGTCTCTACTAAAAATACAAAAAATTAGCCAGGCGTGGTGGCAGATGCCTATAGTCCCAGCTACTCCGGAGGCTGAGGCAGAAGAATGATGTGGACCCGGGAGGTGGAGCTTGCAGCCAAGATTGCGCCACCACACCCAGCCTGGGCAACAAGGCAAGACTCGCTCGAAAGAAAGAAAGAAAGAAAAGGAAGGAAGGAAGGAAGGAAGGAAGGAAGGAAAGAAATTATAACATGGGTACTATTTTAAAATAACATTGAACTTTACTTGAATTTAACAGAAGAAAAAAAAGTGAAGTGAATCGAAGGAGTTCCTAAATTTTTTATATATCCATCTCTTTGCCAAAAGAGATATTAGTTCCTAAAAGGTTTTTCTAAGGTTCGAGAAGATGATGATGAAAGTCATTAAGTGTTTGGCATTATTGTGTTTTTCCTTAGTAGCACATTTCAGTTTTTGACAGTAATGCATATCATACATGAATGATAAAGTGAATAGCTGACTTACATTTCTGCCTAGTAACATACTCCGCCCCAGTTTTTGTTTCTTATTTTACTTTTACTTGCCAGGATTTGCAACGTTTACATTTTGTTCTGAAATTATAATTTCCATAGCAGTTTAATCTAAATTAAATATTGAAATGCATTCAGATCACCAAACACTTTATTTCCTATTTCTTCTCTATTTACGGGACCTATATTTATAAATTTCAGTTTTTGTCCTCAACATTTTTTTCTAAAAATAACCCAATGACTTGAAAGTTTTGTGGGGTATTTCAGACTTGAGAATATCTATCATCTTTATGTTTGGATCTTTTTTTGCCTCAGAACATTAGTCACTGTTGCACATTCTTCCTTTATTCTCCTGTAGAAAAAAATCTGAATCCATCCCAATTTCCCTCCTTGAAGGTGTCTTACTTTTTCTTGGATGCCTGAGACTTCATTTTTTATCCTTATATTTTAGTTATATAATTGATATGTCTTAATGTTGATTGCCCTGTTCCACTATTCCTGTTGGTTCTATCGTTAGAACATTTTCTTCTTTCTTCTCCTCCCCTTGAGAAGTCTCTTTTATACCCATGACTTAAATCACCATCCATCTCTTGATGACTCTCCTGCCTAAATATCATCCCTAAACTCCAGACCCAAACATTTGTCTACCAGACACATAATTTTTAAAAGACCTTAATATAACATAAGGATAAATCCCAAATCAGGCTTGTGACAGTCTTCAATAACCTTATCCTTCTCTATCTGAGCCAGAAACACCACTAAGGACTGTTGGTTTCAACTGACAGATCTAACTCAATCTGGCTTCAGCAAGAAAGGGAATGCGTTGGTTTACATAAAAGAACACCTCACAGGGAGGACTGTCTTTAGGCCAACTTGATTCACGGCTCATTTGATAATCTCTTCCCTTCAGTTTTCATTGGGTTGCCTCAGTTCTCAGACTCTTCCTACTGTCCCCTGGCAGAGTCAGATTTACATGACAGCTCTCAGATCCACTTCTCTAATAACTCAAACTCACCTTTCTGAATAGAATCTTGCTGACCCTTGTGGGTTTGATATGGATCATGTGCCCTTCCTATCCAATCTCTGGATAATGTGTTCATGCCAGCCAGTGAATGACGAACTCATTAACTTAACCCATGTGACATAATGCATTCCCAGACAACATGGACTGCTTGTGGAGAAAGGGTAGGTCCCTAAAGGAAAGCCAAGCCAGTTACTCAAAGAAAGGAAAAAGGATGTTATAGATACAAATACCATTAAAAAAGCACTCTGCCACATGTATCAGCTGTGACCAGTGTTCCCCTCCCTTACCGTCTACATCTAATTAAACTTTGAGACTTTGTGTGTGTTTGAAAACCTCTTGAATATGTATATTTCTCCACATAGCTACTACTGTCCACCTGGTGTAGGTCAGTGCTTCTCCTGATGTCTATGATGAAACAGCAGATTTTTTCCGTAATCTATCACAGACTCATATTTTTCAAAAATCTTGTAGTAATATACTCAAAATGATACCTCCTTTGTCAAAATGCTATAAAAATTGGTAAATGCTCACTCTCAATGTCTGTATTTATCCGGCATGCAACACTTGATGTCAACTGCTATAGGCCACCATCATCCATCTCACACACAGACCTTTACAGAAGTCTCCACACATCAGGTGGACCTCCTCTTCCTCCCAGTTCTGATACGGCTCCAAAATAGGAGTGAGCATTTTTAAATGAAAATCTAGTCATTTTATCTTCCAACCTGAATATCTTTAAGTAGCATCACATTTTTCTCATAAGCTATTCCTCTGTCCTTAACATAACTTTTGGTTTGTCCTCTAAAGCCTCGTCTCTCTTATATGTTCTTTTTTTTCTATGTGCTCCTTTGTTTTTTCTCATAATCTCTTTCCACTCTTGCTCTCCTCAGGGCTTCTGTCTTTACCTTGAACATACACAGACTCCACTATATTTCCTGGCTAAATGTCAATGCTCTGCTTAGCTTGTTCCTTCTGGAAGACTTACCTGATACCACTTTCCTCTCAACTAAATCTCCGACTCAAGGGTTTTTGTGGTATCCTGTGCTTAACCACCCTGTCCTATTTCTTCTAATCCTATTTTGTAAATTGCTTATTTAGTTGTCAGTATGTATGCTTTCACTAGATCAAAGCATCTTGGGAGGTAAGGCCAGATCTTGTTCATCATTATATCTCTGCCCCTAACACTATTACTAATACCTTACTTTCACTAGTTACTGTGGAAATTTGGTCAATTAATGGGTCCATCTGAGAAAATGTAAAGAGGGAACTCAAGCCAAACCAGACTGTTCATGCAACACAATTCTATACCCAATGCCTAGACGATAACTACATATATGCCCTCTTCTGGGGCTTCCCAGGCCCCAACTCCATCATCCTACTTTACCAGTTCCACTCTAACGTAAGTCTTAGCAAACACCTCTAATGCCTTGAAGCCAGAAAGTGAAGTCCTCCACTGTATTGTCAAGGCCACCAGGAGAAGTGAGTAGAAGATTAGTCCCATGTTCTTCAAAATATAACAACAAACTCACTTATCTAAAGAAATAATAGTGATTAAGGGGTATTATTCTATTACTGCAACAGAACCAACAGTTTAGAACTGGGAAGGCTGTGTCCTGTAAGCAAAAAAGCATGGGCTTTGAAGCCTCATTGAAATGAATTAAAAGTGGACACTACAACTTAATTGCAAGCCTAGTATTTAACTCAGTTTTCACACATCTAAAATGCAAATAATATCTTCTTTATAGAGCTTTTGAGACATTTAATTAAAAAAAAAATCTGTACAGTGCCTAGCACATGGTTGGTGCTCATTAAGTGTTAATTTTTTATCTTTTATCTCTTTCAAGTATACCAAGATTTAACAAAGATTTGATATACCATTATTACATGGAAGAAAAGCTTCCATGATTTCAAACAACTGTCTTACAGGTGGGATTTTTTAGAATATAGCACATTCATTAGGAGGTTAGTCCCTGATTCCTTGCATATTTTAATAACACGACCATTTCAAAATTCAACATTATGAAATTGTAGAACCAAATTGAACAGATTTGCACAATCCCCCTCTCTTCATGCCCTGTCTTCCAAGCAGATTTTATCTGTGACAGAATTAATCACTAATGATGATAGGCATGGCAGCAATGGCTAATTACTTCCTAGGAGATTTAAATTCAGAGAAGCATGAGTCACCTCACCCCAGACTGTGCAGGTTCAGATAAGAAATAGTATCTTGAGCATCAAAGTAAGCAATGAAGGGGCTTGTCCAGCTTTTAGTTGATCCTTAGCTGTAATCCTAAATAATTAAAACTAGCTTTTTAGCTCCCCCAGAGTTTGCATTTATTTCCAAGAAATGCCACACCACTTTCTTGGTTACATGTCTGTTTTTATTGCTCATTAGAATGGTATTGCTCTAGGCTTGCTCACACAAACATTTGGCTAGGAGATGATGGAATAAAAACAAAGCAGCAAGCTTTACCAGGAAAGAAGCTATTTTTATTTGCAGATACTCAAACTAAAAAATATTCTTCAGAAACTTCTGGGGAAAATATGAGCAAGATTAAATATGCTCAAGTATTGCCAGAAGAAACATGTCAATAAAAATAATTATTTTCAGGGTGTAGAATGAGAAAAAAACCTTTAAAATTTAAGCAATGAACTTAGAATTTTACAGATGGTTTTATATGCCTGTGTGAGTGTGGACATAGCAGGTTAAGGGAGTAAAACAGACATTATAATTGATAGGGTTTGGATTTGTGTCCCTACCCCAATCTCATTTCGAATTGTAATCCCCAATTTTGGAGGTGGAGCCTGGTGGGAGGTTATTAGATCATGGGGGGTAGTTTCTCATAGTTTAACACCATCCCCCTTGGTGTCCTGGCGAGAGTGAGTTATGGCAAGATCTGGTTGTTTAAAAGTGTGTAGCACCTCGCACTCCTTTATCTTTCCCCTACTCTGGCCATGTAAGATATTCCTGCTTCCCTTTCACCTTTCACCATACTGGAAAGTTTCCTGAGGTCTCTCCAGCCATGCTCCCTGTACAGCCTGCAGAACTGTGAGCCAATTAAACCTCTTTAATTTATCAATTACCCATTCTCAGGTATTTCTTTATAGCAATATGAGAACAGACTAACAGATATCAATGAGTTATCTGCCAGTTTTTGAAAAAGTAATTAAGATGAAGAAAAAACATATAGCAGAATTGTGATACAGAATGCAGTCCTGGTAGCATTGTGTCAGCATTACTTGAACATCTTTAGCTTGAACTTTTGTAATAAATTAACAAATGAATATTATCATTTATTTAGTAAATTTCATAAGCAATGTTCTTCTGTATGTTCTCCAGTATACTAAAAATAGCAAAGAATGCAAACATGCATAACATTATAGTAAATGGTCCAAACAACAGGACATTAATTGACTAAGTGGGTGCAGTGTGTTTCTATGACCACCAATATAAAATGGAAATATTTTTAGATAAAGGTAATGGGCTATTACAACTTAAAATGACTTTGTTGTCTGTTTCACCATGAAATACCTTATAATAAGATGATGTGTATATCTGTAGTGAGTATGTTTACTTTTTTTAAGGGTATAAATTAACAATCTTTTAAACAACTTCTAAGAGGCAAGTTTGCAATTTCAGAATAACTGATCAACAAAAGAGATGAATATTTTACTATTTTTCTTCAGCATATGCTAGGTATAGACTCCCGATATAGAAAATGTGTGTTCCACGGTCTCATGGAAGAAACCCACTACAGAGATTACACAAAGCTGATGGTTGAAAGAACAGACAGACCCTTTGGATCTAATGCAAGGCTTTAAAAAAGGCAAAGAAAATGTTATAGTAAAAGAAAGAATCCACAAAAACATGAGGGATCTGAGATGCTTTGAGGCACAGCTCTCTAGGGTCCTTTGTTAGTCACGCAAAAATTACCTCTAGATTATGAACCAACAGCATATGTGGGAGGAATTGTGGTTTCCGAAGACTTTGTTCTTACCCTAGCTAAGGATTAGTGCTAGATTTCCATACATTCCAGAGATATCCATGTAGCTGGCTTACTATCTCACACATATTGGCACCTTGACTTATACTAAGGAGCATCCATGGGAAGAATGAAGAAAGACTTCCTAATAGATGCAAAGAGCCAGTAGAAATTACCTTAGTGTGTCAGGTGAGGTGGCCATTATAATCAGAGGTAACAGCATACTCAGCATCCCAAAGACATACCAGAACTTGGCACATTTTAGAAAGTTTACGGGTTCACTGTAGCTGGAGTGTGTGTAAGTACAATAGACAAAGAGTTAACAGAATACTACTTCAGTTGCATTTCTGGGTGACAGACTTGAACTTGAGATAGGGGATAATGAGGTACTGGGTCAGAGATACCTCTTAGTTCTAGATGTTGAATTTTAGATTCTATAGAACATCTAGGTTGGAAATACCAAGAAATAATTAAAAAGCCCAAAATATAGAGCATAGTCTTTTTGTGATCACTCAATAAACACTAAACAATTAAAAGATGAATTTTAAGAGCTTTAATGATTCCTGTCAGAATTAGTTATAAATAGGAAAATGAACCAAAAAAGTGTTTTAAAATCTGTTTCATGCTGTGCACTTATGTTAGAACAAATTATTGTTTTCAAGTTTCACTATCCTCAAAGATAAAGACGTTCTCTCAATTAAGAAAGGCATCTAGTGTTCTATAGCACTGTAGGATGACTATAAATAACAATAATATATTATGTAGTTTCAAATAGCTAGAAGGAGGATATTGAATGTTCCCAACACAAAGAAATGAAAAGTGTTTGACATGATGGATTTGGGAATTACCCTGATCTGACCACTATATTCAAAGCATCACTATGTACTCCATGAATATGTACAATTATTATTTGTAAATTAAAATAATATTTTTCTAAAGAAATAAAGTTACACAAGATCAGGTGAAATCTGGCTTTATGTGAAGAAGGAGTTTGCAGTGGGAATTTCATTATGACTTCTTTATACCATGTGGAGTCAAATTAGACATTCTCTTTCTTTTGTTCCAGTTTCTCTTTTATCCAAGGATTTTAATCAGTCTGAAGTTAGAATTTATTGAAATTAAATTCATAAATGTATGTGCTGTGTGTATACATATTACATATATACACACATATACAAATGCACTTATATATGTATATATATACAAGAACCCTGTACTGTATCTTACAGACTGGGGAATAAACGGTAACAACTTTTAAATCTAGCTGTCTTCATGTTGACAAAGCATCTTTCACATAAGCAATTCTTTTGAAACCTGAGAAAAGAGAAACCTGGATTTTTTTTTTTTTTGAATACTAAGCAAGTTCCCTTCAAATACTTAATAGCAAGGATCATCATTATTATATTGTGCATGTACCTCATCCTGCCTCATGGTAAAATGTCTAAAAGTCATCACAAACATCAAAAACTCATCTTGTGTAAACTACAGAAATTACATATGTCATTTAGAGTAGTGGCCCCTATACCTTTGCAAAGTGTCATGTCTCTGCCAAATATTACTACCTTACATTTCTTTATGCTTTTATATTCCAGTGAAGTATTCAGAACTTATTACATTTTATAATAGGAATACAACTTCCAAGTGCATAAATTACTTGTATAAGGTCACACCATGTAAAAAGTAAAACCTGGTCTTCCATGCAGGTAATGTTCTTTTCAAATCTTAAATTATTTGAAATGTAATGTTTTCCTTTTTTAATCTGTCTTTTCTAGTTTCAGAAATATAAGAGTAGAGGAATATATAGTCTACCTATTTACATATGTTAAAACATATAAAGATAGAGGTGGTATTTTTATTATTATGATACAACTTTTATTTTGAATTTTACATTAAATCAACCTTCTGCATTGAAGTATATATAAAAGAGAAAGCTATTTTTGGGAATGATTGGCTTTTAATCCACAGAATGCTGCTACCTGATACCCTATTGCTCGTGTTTTTTAAAAAATATATTTAGTTCCTTTCTGCACTATCCTAATACAGATCATCATTTTGGCAACTACGGCATATGTATCCTTGGCCAGATTAAGAGCTACTTTAATACTTTGTGTCATATGTCACAGAGCAGCATTCTCATTGAATATGCAGAATTAATCTTATTTGGATTTATTTAGGATGAATCATTGTGTCTTGTACTAGTGTGCTTGTTAAAAATACAGATTTTCTGTCCATTCATTTTGATTTGGTCTAGAATGAGCCTGAAAACCGGAATTTTGACACAATGTATGTGAGAAACACTGGGAAATATAAGGTTACTTTCTTTCTATTGGAGGATGCAAATAGGAAAATAAAGTACACAGATAAAGCCTGTATTGATCAATAATGTCTACCTCGTCCCCTGCCAATCTTTATAGGAAGCTAATGATAAGCCACAAATTAAGTGGCTTTAGTTTCAATTTTCTCTGCTCCTGCACTCCAGCCGTGGCAGTGTTAATAAGCATCAAAATTGCCCAAAGGTGATGATTTAGGAGAGTAAAAAGAAAATTGCAGATGTTAATAATCTTTTGTACTGGTGTTACCTAGATAAATAAATCTTTTGAGAACAAGGGTCTTATAATAAAGTTGACTATGCTAAAATAAGTACCAGTTTTCCAATGAAATAGAAATGCCTCTCTTAAGCTGTTCTTGGACATGTTTGCATAGTACAGACATCACCATCAAGATTTTTTGAATGTCCATCTATGATTAACAAAACTTGGAGTCAAAATTATATAGTTTGTCCTAATAGTCCTCTGCCTTCCTCCACTGGCTCTTGATACTCCCTCAATGGGGCCCCTTTTTCAAATTCTCTTCCCTTTGTTCATATCTTCTAACCAGCCATATTCTATCAAATCGATTAAAGGTTAGAGATTGATCATTGGTCTGTGCTGACTTACCAACTCTATTAGTACTTTAGCAGTAAGCACAATCCTGCTAGCACTGTTAGCTGCTTAAAACTTGTCCAGCATGTGTTCTGTCTTTACGTTCATGACGGTTCTATGAGATAGATACTGTAGTTATAATGACCCTATATATACTTAACTACGTTGGTTACTATTAAGGCCCCCATTTTATGGATAATAAAATTGAAGTTTATAAAAATTACAAACTTACATGCTTTGGTTCTGTGTCCTCACCCAAATCTCATGTGAAATTTTAATCCCCACATATCAAGGGCGGGACCTGGTGGGAGGTGATTGGATCATGGGGGCAGTTTCCCCCATGCTGTTCTCATGATAGTGAGTCTCATGGATCTGATGACTTAAAAGTGTCACACTTTCCTCTCTCTCGCTCGCTCTTTCTCCTGCCTCCATGTAAGACTTGCCTGGCCCCACTTTTAGCTTTCTACCATGACTTTAAGTATCCTGAGGCCTTCCCATTATGTGGAACTGTGAGTAGGTTAAACCTCTTTTCTTTATAAATTACTCAGTCTCAGATAGTTATTCATAACAATAAAAAAAAAATGGACTAATACACATTATTTGCCAGAAGTTACAGTTTGTTATTAGCATAGTATTCAAGTACAGATGGCAAGATTTTAAAGTATGAGCTTCTAATCACTATAGCATGCCACCAGATATGAGACCTCTAAGACCTTTGTTTTTATGTAAGTAGAAATGTCTCTTGTTAAAGATATTTCTGCGTCTTACAGTAAGTTGAAAAACTGTCAGGAAGAGTAAAGGGATTGATGACTCTTGGTCCTACTGAGATATAAGCCATATAGAACTACATGGCATTGGTTCTGTTCTGATAGAAAAAGGATGCCTCTGTTTCTCACCCCTTGATATGTTCCTGCTGTTCTAATGAGTGGTTTCTAGCAATTTATTCCTGGAAGTTGCCAAAACAGAAAAGAATAAGTGTCCTGTAGTCACTGCCTTCTTCCAAAACATATCAGCCAGGCAGGCTGTCTTCCCTCCTCTCCCAGTCTGACTTTCCCAACCTTGAACACTTTTTGTGATTTTACCTCTGTTGCACCAGGATTTTCAGAGCCATATTTTTAATTTTTTTAATGCCTTAACTTATAAACCATTTTTTTCAAAAATATATTTGTTAATCATTTGTACTGACTTCATAAACATCACATAGTCATGCTCTATTAGAATTATAGTAAATAAGTAGCCCTGGCAGGGTAACAGGCAATTGTGGAGGAAGGATAATAGTAGAATGGAATAGATGTTTATAAAACTGGGACACTTCTAGTAAGAAGAGGGACAGAAAGGGAGAGAGCTGCATCTGCTATCCATGGAAGGTGGTTTTCGCATAGGCAGTAAGCTGTCATGATTTACTCTATGGCTGGTGAAGCAATTCTTAAGGAAAGATTATCTATACATTTTAGAACATTTATTGGCTAACTTACCAGGATTCATTCTTGAGCCTGGATTTAGTTTTAATAAAGATACTATTTCATGATTATTACCAATGCTATAAGAATATTCTAGAGTAAATTACTCATTTTCCCTCTAAAGTAATATCTATAATTTATGTAGCAATACCCACTTCTGGATATTAATTATATTACTAAAGGTTAAAATTATCTTCTTTCAATCTATAAACGTATGAATTGATATTTCCTGAGACCTCCTGTTTATGTTTTTCTTAAATGAGATATATTTGAAAACAGCTCCCACAATTTGTGGCACAGAGTAGGTGACTAATATATGTTAGAAATCATATCCTTTATATTTTCTACACTATAAAATTGTGCAATAATTTAACTTAATCTCTGGGTGTTTCAAGTACTTAAGGAGTTTTCCTAGAAAGCGTCTTAGTCAGTTAGTGCTGCTATAACAGAAACCTGAGATTGGGTAAATTATAAAGAACAAAAATTTATTTCTCACAACTCTGGAGGCTAGGAGGTAAAAGATCAAGGGACTGGCAGGCTTAATGTCTGGTAAGGAACCCGTCTCTGCTTCCAAGATGGCATCTTGAACTCTGTGTCGTCCAGGAGGGCCTAGTGCTGTGTCCTCACATGGCCCTCAGACGGACAATAAAAGGCCTAGCGAGTTCCTCTAGACTTTGTATAGGGTTGTAAATCCATGACCTAATCATTTCCTAAAGGTCTCACGTTTCAATACTGTTGCTCTGGAGATTACACTTCAACATGAATCTTTGAGGGGGTACAATATTTAAACCAAGCTTGTTCAACCTGCAGCCTATGGGCCACATGTGGCCCAACATAAATTCTTAAACTTTCTTAAAGCAACATGAGGTTTTTTGGCTTTTTTTTTTTTTTTTTTGCTCATCTGCTAACATTAGTGTTAGTGTATTAGTCCATTTTCACACTGCTATAAAGAACTACCTGAGACTGAGTAATTTATAAAGAAAGAGGTTTAATTGACTCACAGTTCTGTATGGATGGGGAGACCTCAGGAAACTTATAATCACAGCAGAAAACAAAGGGGAAGCAAGCACCTTCTTCACAAGGTGGCAGGAGAGAGAGGGAGGGTGGGGGAAACTGCCAAACACTTTTAAACCATCAAATCTCGTGAGAACTCACTCACTATCCTGAAAACAACATGGAGGAAACTGCCCCCGCGATTCAGTCACCTCCCACCAGATCCCTCCCTCAACACATGGAGATTACAATACGATGAGATTTGTGTCAGGACACAGAACAAAACCATATCAGTTAGTGTATTTTATGTGTGGCTCAAGACAATTCTTCTTCCAGTGTGGCCCAGGGAGGCCAAAAGATTGAACAACCCTGATTTAAACCATAGGAGTCTCCTTTTCTTGTAACCATAACTAGACCTGGACATGACTTCCATGGACTTTGCATGTAATAACACACACCAAATCTTATAAACGATGGAGAGTACTATTACCTTGTTAATGCCATATGAATCCCTGAACTAGTAACACTACCATCTTTTTTATCTTGATAATACCATATACCGAAAAACTTCAGTAACACCTGTACATTAAAATTAATTATTAGAATACCTACCTGTATCCTAACTCTTTGGATTTAATTTTAGGTTAAGATATACTTAGTAAAAATAAAGCCTTGACAATTCTTTTTGAAGTGCTGATCTTAATCTGCCCGATACTTTTTTTCCCTGATAATAACCATTCCTTAATTCAGTACTACAGAGTATCTCAAAGGTAATGTTAACAATGATGCTTTGGAGAACTAAGGAGCAGAAATAATTCAGCTGTCACTATTCTGTACAGTAGAAGGAAATGTCATGACTTCTAACTTCCAACATTAATAACATAGAACTAGGAAAGCTCTAAAAAGAATGTATTGTCTGAAAAATAAAACTGACAAGATGTCATGATTCACATATTTTCAATTTGGAAAACGTGACTGTAGAAATTCATTGGGACTTTTAAAAGCTTGGCAGTTTGCTGAAAATAGGAACTATACTAAGGAGAAACATTTTCACAGCAGGGCTTGAGTTGCCTATGTGGTGTATATACCCCTGCAATGCATTTCAAGTCTAATAATTATTTCATGGTTTTATAAATTAAATGTTGTTATAACAATTATAAAGTTATTTAGACAGGCAACTATGTAGAACAGAATGTAAAGGCAAAGGCAGTTATTTCTTTATCCCGTTTTGACAGAGAGTGATAGGTATTTCTCTAAAGTACTTAACAATAGCAGAGAAAATGATGGTTAACCATAATTGTGAAGCTGTTTTTCATATTCATGGCTATTGTAAAAGTAATACAAATATCCAATGGGCTGTTTGAAATTTAGTGAACTATCAAACACTTTTGTTAGTGAAATCACATATTAATCCAATTGCAAATCAAAGCTCCATCATATACATGAAACTGCTTTATTTTTATTCCAGCTAATCAGTAGTGAATCATAAGGTAACTGATTTGTTTGTTTGTTTGTTATTTTACTTTATGCTGCTGTTGAATAAAGTCATAGCCTACTTTCTGAGTGATCTCTAGCAAATTTACGAGATTATATGGCTTTTGACTGCAAACCTGTTTCTATTCTTCCATTTTGCTTTTTTTTTGGCTTCATTTTGCTAATTTATTTTATCTTTCTGTATTTTATGAGTAGTTATAAGCTACCTTAAATAAATAAATTTTTGGAAGTAGTGGAAAAATTTTTTAATCAGTGAAATTATTTTTTAAAATATGTTTATTTGAAGAAGGAATCCCTGGGAATTCAAGATCAATTGTCAGCAAAACACCCTTTGTCTTAAACCTGTCTTCTGAACCTTACTGCTGCTTCTTGCTCTGAATAAAAACCAATTCTCTCATAAGGACACTAAATCGCCAGTAGCCTCTGAAGTGGTATGTGTTTTCTTTCCACAACTATCCTGTAGCACCTGGTATAGCAGGGAAATTAAGTGTTCTCCCTTTCTCCTCCCTAAAATTTTCTAGCTTTGAATTTCATATTATCAAACTATGCCACCCTTCCTCTCTGTATTGAAATCATCTACAATCCTGAGTCATTTCTTCATTGTTTTAATTTTGTAACTCTTGGTTCATAGTTTACCCCCAAATAACTCCATACTATGAAGCATATTATAATATACAGTATAGAATGTACATATGATAATATACAACAGCATATTCTAATGTATAGTATTCTATATAAATATAGAATCACACACTCTTCTGAGATACTGATTTCCTTGTCAAAAAACATTCTCAATCTAATAGACACAGCATTCCAAGTCCTTGGTCCATTGGGTGAAGATGTGCCATTCTGGGCTAGTAATAGAATTATCAGTGCACAATCCTATTCATATGGAAAATCACAACCAAGAAGTTAAATGATTTGCTGTAAACTCTGTCTATTGAACTGGATATATGTAAATTAAAGGTATTGAAATAATTTATATGATATATTTCTTGAATGCTGTGCCTTGACCTTCATAAACTGAATCATTTAACAAGGCAAGTTTCAGACTTTAACCAATTTATAGTCATTGAACAAATGTGCCTCAGACTTACCTCTTTTTTACCTTATAGTTGACCAACTGCATGACCTTATTAATGAGATCACCACACATCTACATAGTACAGTTATACTACTTAACAGATATATAATTATAGTACTGTATCAAAATTTACTTTATTAAATTTAGAAAAGAAGTTTCTAGAAGAATATATACAATATAATTAGCACCTAATAAAGTTTTAGTGTGATATTTCCTGCAAATTTTAATCTATAACATTTGATAAGTAGTGCCCTATTTATATACTTCTTTTGTCTTTTAATTTTAATTACAGTGTCATAAGCATACTTGCTAATGTAAGTATTCATTTTATGATCCCCATTAAATTTAAGATTTTCACTAATTAAATTCCAGGAGTTATAATGGGACATTAAAATTATTGGGAGAACTAGCAATGATAAATATATTTTTCCTGCTCATTTGCATTTATATGATTTCAAATCAGTAGATAAAAGCCAGAAGCTAACTGATTATAGTTGTTTTCTATAATCTACCTGGATTATTTAGTATGGAACAATTTAATTTTAGGGATACTTTTTGGCTTTTATCTATAAAATACTTTTAGTTCTCCCACTTGAATAAGTGAGATAAGTCTATTAAATACTAACTTACTAAATCCTTAGCACTGTGCCAAACTCCGTTGTCTCATTAACTCAAGAAATCCTCAGAAATATCACCACTGTTATTTTAAAGAGTAACAGGCTTGGAATACAAAGGAGATATAACAAAATAATTAGAAACAGCAGAGCCCAGATTCAAATCTTAATCTCTGTAGTTCCACAGATTCCCCTTAAATTCTACATCACTATATAAAATTTGACCTTGTTATTCAGTAAATAGTTCTTGAGGACAATAACAATTTACAAAAGTAAACACTTTAACATCGGCGTTTACATGGGGATTTGTGTTTTACCCATGGCTTATATGATAAATTGGCAAATTTGCTATACTAATAACAAATTGAACATTCAATCAATGTGGGGAAGAACCAACCACAGCCTGAACTTCTCCCAGGAAGTGTGTTTACAGCAGCAAGCCAAAAGGACTTTCTGTGGAGAGGCTAAGACAGTTGAGAGAAGAGAAGGTTACTTTTTCTCTCCCTGCATTTGCCCTAGGCTTTTGCCAGACCATCCACCCACTTTGCATTCTTTCCTGCAGGCTGCTGGCAGGATTTCTCTAGGCATAGATTGACAATGGAGTTCTAGTAACTGAGGCCCCTCCAGCTCCAATGGGATGTCATCAAGGACTTTAAAAAGGCCTTTCCCCAAACTACCTGCTTTACAAAATGCTATCTGTCCTCAGATAAAGAGTTAATCATGATTAAGTGGCAGTGACTCTGAGAGTCTCTAGGAAAATCCCATTCTAGAATTTATTGGGCTTTATAGAGTGATGCTTCCTGGGTTTGTGCAGATGTTTCCACTTGAATATTCACCAAACGAGTGTGTTTCTGGAGCAAAGAGAATACTATTTGTTTTCTATTTTTCTTTTGCATGTGGCAAGCAGTATCCATAATTTCTATGGACAAATATAATTTTGAAATTTGTAGTAGGTTAGCCTTGAAATGAGTTGCAATAAGTGGCATGACTCTAATGCTATTATAATGCTGTGTTCTTGCCCATACTTCACTTATTTGTATATTTTAATAGCATGTATCACTTTGAATGAAAACAATCAAATTAATCTCAGAATTGAGTCAGTATATGTATTTTATATTTTGCATTATTATCAAGGAACTGAAATGGCATGTCACAAAATGCTTCAACTGAAATTACATTAAGAGTAAGTGGTTTACTCTAATCTTCAGATATATTAATAAATGAAAGTACATAGTTCATTAATTACCATTCCTATGTAACAATTAGATGCACAGTTCATATTTCAATTAATAAATGGAAGTACACAGAGTCAAGGCTCATTTCAAATACTAGTTCTGTAGTCTGAAAATACCAAGCTTAAATATTTGATATATTAATCAAATATATCATGAAAAGTAGAGAGTATGGTTCTTTTTGAGAAAAGTGATATGTTGCAATATAGTTCTGTATATGTAAAGGAAAGTTTTTTTATATAATTTGGGATTATAGTTACTAATCAGGCTATTAAATTTTTATAACAGTTCCAATAAAATCATAAAGGTCTATGATAATAGCAGGATTAGAAATTTAAAAGGGCAGCTGAAAAATACTCTTAGAAGTTGCCCAGGAATGTGCTACCACTGATTTTTTTTAAAGGCCAAGGAAAATCAAATAGAATCAGCATATAGTAGGGTTCAAACAAAACCAATTAAACATTACAGTGAAGCATTACATAACTTTACTAAATAGCACTAATTAGTGATAATTGACTTCAAGTGTTGAGAAAACTAAATCAAATTATCTTTAAAAAAACAGGGATTTAAAAAGTAAACAAAATTACCAAACTGAATTTAGAAATGTATAATATGATTGGCCTAATTGTAACAAAAGCCTGATTTGCGATAGTGGAAGCAGAATACTTGCTCACTTTTACAAAAGAGGAAGAGAGAATTAGGCTGTTTATTAGCTGCTAAGATGAAACAGCTGATCACCTCATAGCTGTATCTGATTGCAGACTGATGAAAGTGAGATGGACCCAATTGATGATACAGAGAGCGCTACACTCTTTTCCCGACTCCACAGCTGTCAGGACCCCACCACATTTGAATGCTTGATGTTCCTGTCTTCCTGTCTATCATTTAGTGAGCCAAAGTCACCAGCTTCCCAGCAGATTCCTTTCAGCCTACTAATAGAATTATACTGACTCTATAAAGTAATTAGAAAAAAAATGTCCCTTGTGGAAAAGAATAAAAGCCACAAACTCCGTTATTCTAGCATTACTTTGGGATCTGGAACCAAATAATATACAGCTGGACACATCATTCGACACCATTTGCTTTTGGAAGCAAATATTTATTGAGTGCCTGCTATGTGTCAACAGGCACTTTACCCACACAATTTTTTTCTCGCAGCCCACTTATAAGTACAGGGGACATTTATCTACATTTTACAAACTGATAAGCTGCAGTTCAGTGGCACTAAGATAGACCTAGCAAGTGACAGAGCCAGAATTCAAAGCTTAAGTCCATTGGACTGTCACTCTGAAACTTATTTGCATAGTTCTACCAAGCCACGTACGCAGGGATCTTTAACTTTTCTGTTTATCATTTCTTTTCAAGTATCTGGAACAGTGCCTGGTATACAGTAGGTGTTCAGTAAACAGCTGTGGAATAAAAGAAGCTCTACTCTGGTGCAGAGTCTGCTCTCCCTAATGCCTCTGTAGGAGGCCACCAACATTAAGCTTGTCTCAATCTGTTCCAGGTCAGAGTGGTTTTTGTTATTGTTGTTTGTTTATTTTCTTTACGCTTCCTTGCATTGAATCTTTAAACCTGGAAGGTAAAACAGGATCCAGCCTTCTTTGCTTTGACCTTCATAGCACACTAATGACAGTTCTGCATACAGCAATGCTTTGCAGAGGTAGTCAGGCCATATTAATCATTGACAGAAAGTCTGTTAAATGAAATCAATAAATCTGCATTTCAGGAGTATCGTTAGAGCACACTCATTTTTCACTCAAAAGAACTATGCACCACCTATCAAGATCTGAAGAGTAGATTTTTCTCCTTTTCTACAAAAAATGAGGACAAGAGTTTGAGTAACAGACTCCCTTAATATGATCACTCATTTTCTGTGATATTCAAATATGAAAAAAGTTCTGCTTGTAGCACGGGAGGAGGTTTTCTCAAAAATGGCATAAGAGTTCAAAACAAACAATAATCACTTACAGCCAGAAAACTATGCTGTGGCAATTATTGCATATTTGAAAGCTTTTTGTTGCAGTTGTTCTCAAATAACGAGGCTTTGGGTAGAATGGAGTGAAAGAACCTGTGAGAAAAATAAGACACTCTGGTCATTGAAGAAGCGTGTGTAGCCTACGGCAGCATTAGTAGGTCAGGGATTTGGGTCTATTTAGTTCACTGATAAATCCTCATGTCTGAAACAGGACCTGATACATAGAGTATGCACAATAACTATTTTTGAAATGGATTAGGACATAGAAATCCTACTAATAATGATCATAGTAATGATAACAATAATCCAGCATCTCAGAGAAGTCCTGTGAATGGTAAGCCCTGAAAGATGGGGGTGCTAGAGCATTTAAAGAATCTTCTCTCCAAAAGGGAGAATAAGAGATAAATTTAGCTCAAGAGAGCTCAGAGCGCACTTGAAATGTCAGGGGTTTCTGCAAATAAATATATTTAGTGTTCAGGCACATAAGTACATTTGGGAAGATTATGTTGTGCAAGTTTAAACATGAAGTAGAACAATGATCGGTATGTTGTATAGTCAAAAGCTTAAGTAAGTTCCATGAAAATTAAGAATGAAATATAGATGCTTATTATTACTGTTGCACAACATTGCTTTTTAACTAATTTTGTGATCAAGTAAAATTAAATAATTAGTAGCCATATTGGAAAGGAAAAAGATATATTTCCTTTTATTGATAATTGGATTCCAGCGCACTTAAATTTAAAAAATAATACTACTAGGCTTAAGAGAATTTGGTAAGCTTACCACATACTGGGTAAACATTCCTTATATAGCAATATATTGTTATAAGTAGAATTGAAAAATAATCTAACTTACCAAAACTTATAAAGCAATTAAGAATATATTTAGCATGAAATATACTCAGCCTCACTAAGAAACAGAATAAACACTTACTTAAAAGACCCTCACAAAGAGACATATTATATGTATAGATATCTTTAAAATCTCACTTGTCTCATGTTATATATAAATCTGATTAAATTGCAAGGAGAATTGAAAATAAATTAAATTACAGTGGGAATTCAGAAGAATAAATGTTTGAAAGTAACTAATACCATTTTGAGGAAAAAAAAATAACTTGCGTATGTGTTGGTAAGTAGTGTAGCTGCCTCAAGAACCAAAACCCAAATCTTAGTGGCTTAAAATAGGGTCTTTATTCTTGCTTACTTTGCAGTTCATTGTGGGTGGGTTAGCTCTTTTTATTTGCTTGATGTG
Source organism: Trachypithecus francoisi (assembly GCF_009764315.1). Classification (NCBI taxonomy): domain Eukaryota; kingdom Metazoa; phylum Chordata; class Mammalia; order Primates; family Cercopithecidae; genus Trachypithecus; species Trachypithecus francoisi. The sequence continues at coordinate 53,255,431 of NW_022681458.1, read as the reverse complement.
GTTGTTATTTCATTTTTATTTCTAAGCATAAATTCATTGAATATTCATTCTGTGCTAGTCGCTGGTTGTATTTTATCATTTAATTCTCACAAGAACACTGAGTTTTTCACTATTTTATGAATGAGGAAAGTGAGACTATGAAAGGTAGAGTAAAATAGTGGAATCAGTATTCGGAAACTCATTTCATCTGATTGTAAAGTACATGGAATATTCTTTTGACTGCCTTCATTTTTAAACCGCTGTCACAATAGAAACTATATTACATAAATCTTAACTAGCTAAATGGATGTGGCATAGATAAGTAATATTATCCTCAGTTCGATCCTCAGTTTTCACATCTGTAAAATAATGAAAGTTACATGAGAATATTTCCACAGCCCAAAAATGTGTTTTATAATCATGTGATTCTCTAGTGAGAAATGGATTGTGAAGATTGCCTGGCTCCAAATCCCATGCTTTTGGTTTTCTATTCAAGTTGATGCTTATTTATTTTTGTAACACTTCTGTTGATAGCAATACAGATAAATGCCCTACTTACTCCACCTGTCTCGCTCTTCAGATGTGAAGGATGTTTGAGTACGGGAGGGACTCCACAGACAGGACAAAAACTCGCTGCTTCTTAGTCTGACCATGTGGTACAAACTCGGTGGGGGAGCCTCCTGAGCAATGAACACAGTTTCTTGTTTATAGCAAGTAGACTTGTTTGGACTTAAACACGGAAACTGTATTTTAAAACAAGAGACTATAAAAATAATATACCCTATATCCATGTAAAACAAGAACAAATATAATTTAATAAAGAATTGTTATAATAAAATGAGGAACAAATATTAAATAAAATATAAAATGTCGACTTTTTAATACTCAGTCCATATTTTAAACATTTTCTATCAAAACTTCCTTGTCCTTTAAAGGATGACCTTTTTAGAGTATTTAATTTCAAATTTAAAGTATAACCTTTTGTTAGTGGACCTATTTTAGTTTTTTTCAGGATTATGGTTTTGATTAATAAGTTTAAATCCAATTGATTCTGACCCTGCTTTAGCAAATGACTGTTATGATGTGCTTTTTAAAAATGGCTTTTCCTGTATTGCTTGGCAATGGGACCATAGTAAGTCAGCCAAATAAAGGCTATAAAATTAAATTGGCTTACTCCTATATAGCTTATCTACTGGGTGCAGTTGAGTAGCTAACAGGCTTAAATACTTTTCCTTTTTTTTTTTTTTTGCACATATGGAGTCAAATTGCTTCAAAGAAAATTAGTCCCATCATATTTGAGGCTCTGCAACATTGGTTACAAAGATGTATATGCATTTTTTTAAAATAATGAGAATATTCATTGTTATGCCACCAATATTTATTAATCTTGAAGCAAGATAAAACTTTTATATTATAAAAAGTAGGAATTATTCTCCCTTAATATTTTACAGTAATTCTGTAGTGAACATATTATCTACATAAAATTGGCATATTTTGAATTTACCATACATAAAGTGTGTATTCTAGATATTTTTGTTGTAAATGATGTCCTTTGTATGTTAAATACTGTCAAATTTCATAGCAGTTAGACTTAGTAACTCGTTAGCTATTTAATTGTTACTTTTCTGATATTTAAAAACATCCTACATTATTCATAGAGTGATTCTGAAACATTTGAGGAAAGCAAGCAGATATTATAAACGAGTCCATATGATGTCCAACACTGCTCTCTACTGGCAAAGAAGCAAATTATAAAACAACTATTCAGCCTTTCAAGGGAAAAAATCTTCCATTTTGAATAATACTTGGTAACGTGGGTGGAATCCTCAAACTTGCACACATTGTTGTAAAATGCTAATGGTAGGCATAATAGAATACAGTGAAAGAATGGAAGAAATGAATATAGACATCACTTGTGGAAATTAACTTAAAAGAGAAGTCTTTGTTTCATATTAACTATCTGAAAAATAATTATAGGAATTTTGGAAAATATTAACCAAATACAACATATCTTACTAGCATTTTAAGAGTCACCAAGGTAAACACTTTGTTTGATAACATTTCTGTAGATTTAATTTCAGCAGACTGCAGCCTGTAAAATGCCTGTTTTGAGTACATCTGCCTAAACAATAAGTATTCATATACATTGAGTGGAGAGATATATGGGGTGGAGTATTTATGTTGAATATAAAATTATGTCTATAGTATCAGAAATTTGTTCTGTATTTATCAAAATCTTTATAGAAGATTTAAAAAAGACATTTACTAGTTTGTAAAATCTGACAAAATATATACCATGTTGTTATAACTTTCATTATGTAGACTAATAATACACAAAACATTTTTAGATCAATTGACTACATGTTACTTTTTATAATATAATATTCTAAATTTCCCGTCTGTGTTTTATATCTTTCTTATCTGTCCATTTTGCTTAGGAGTCATATTCAATGTTTTAATCTCAAAGTTCAATATATATAGATACAATCACTTATAGATATACCTGCATATTTACACAATAATGCCAAATTATATAGTAATTGATGAGATTTTGTTTGTTAGGTTTGCCTAATATTGTCATTGGCCAATCACTTTTATTTTAATGTAAATTGAAAAGATAATATGCAATATTTTTAACAAAGTCACTTCTTGGCTATGAGGTAAAAGTTGGTGCTTATTTTCATTGATACATTTTCCTGGAGTTTTCTCATTTTTCTTAGTGAACATAATATTAAAATTAAAGTGTTTATTCATAAATAAACAGAAAAACCTGTTGCATTTTCCAGGCACAAGCACACAACTGTGCAAGACACATACTTGTACTTATGTAAACTATGGCCTGATATTTCTTAAAAAAAATTTACCAAAATAAATTTTGTCTATGTGGATCTACAGCAGGACCTTGAATAACACTCTTTGATTCAATGTTGTTTTATTCCATGTTATTGGTTATAAGGTTGATGAGAAAAAAAAAATCAGTTCCCAGCCAGGGCTACTGTCTGTGTGGGGTTTTCAGGTTCTCCCCATATCTGCGTGGGTTTTCTCTGAGTACTCCTGTTTCCTCCCATATCCCAAAATGCACAGGTTTGGTGAACTGATCTGTCTAAATGGTCCCCTTCTGAGTGTGGATGTGTGTGAATGCGCCCTGCCACTGGGTGGCGTCCTGTCTAGGGCTGGTTCCAGCTTTGTCCCAGAGCTATCAGGCGAGGATCCTGCCACCTGGGACCCTGAGCTAAAATAATTGAATAAATAATTATCTTACTTGTTTTTATTGATCTTTCTTAAATGTATGTATAACTCACATTTATTTTGGTGTTTAACATTAGAAGTACTTCGGTCTTTATTTAGAAGTTTGGTGATAGTTTTGTGACCAGAAATATGATATAGGAACTTAACTGTTATTTATATCAGTTAGCCTGTGGTAAAATTGGTTTTGTTATACGTCCTTCAGCTTAAAGTTGCAGTTTCAAAGAACCTATTGATGCCGTTAAGTGAGGATGTATTGTACAGAAAAAATAAATAAAACCCGGAACATTTTAAGTAAGAAAAAAAAAATGCAGGAACAATTATCACTTGCCAGACAGCACATAACTTTTTTTCTTTTGCTCTTTGCCAAAGTGAAAAATAACACTCTGAATCTAATTGTATGAAGCAAAGTAGTCTGAAACAGTATACTCTTTTTTCATCATTGCTAATTTTTTTTTCTCACATGGAGGAATTAAGACATAAAGTTGCAAAACATAAAAATGAGTATTTTTACACAATTTTAAGTAATGTTGAATATACCAGTGTCCCATTTTTAAGAGATTGTCAGTGAAATATTCCTGTATTTCTATTTTAGGTAAATAGTAATGAAAAATAAACCTTTTGGTATTACCTTTTTATATTTGGCAAAATTCCCTTTTGATCCATCTAACTTGTCCTGTGTATCAATAATTCATTCATTTTTATTTCTTAGCAGTATTCCATGGTATAGGTGTACCATTGTTTAAGCATTCACTCATTGCAGGACAATTAGATTGTTTCTGATTTTGAGCTCTTACAAAGAGAGCTACAATGAACACCCGTACAGGACATTTACTTGAACATTAGTGTTCATTTCTCTGAGGTAAATACTCAAGAGTGCAGTTTCTGCATCATATGGTAAGTCCACGTTTAGTTTGAAATGAAACTACCAAGCCTTTTTTTTTTTGTTTTTCTCAGATTGGCTGTACCATTTTACATTCCCACCAGCAGTGACATCCTATAATGTTATTTGCTGTATCTGGCAACCCTGTTCAGGAGTATTAATGTCTCACTTGCATGATTCCCCCTCCATTTCCTTGAACACTCATCTTATTCCCCTTTGCAGCATTATTCTCTTCCATCTCCCTCTGAAATATGGCAGCTACTTGAGGACCCAGGATTCTGGCACTCTGTTCAATCTCTCAGCCTTTCATTGAGACCTTCGTGCCAGGATCTCCGTAATCCACGTGATCTCTTCAGAATTCTTCCTCAGGCTCCAGTGCTGTATACTCAATTGTTGAGTCTGGTATCTCTAGTGAACACATCAGAGTCATGTTAACCTCAATATGCTTGAGTGTATGTTTCATTTCTTCCTTACATCTCATTAATATGCCACCTTTTTAGAGAGAACTGACGACTGTTTCTTAAATATTACCCACATTCTGCGCAGTCCATCTGTGTGATCAAAATACAATATGTGTGTCTGTGATCTAGACATAAAATAGACATAGATGCACACACACACACACACACACACACACACACACTCATTAGGATAACTTCCATGAATACAGGGACATTTTTACCTGATCTCTACCCAGCGCTTAGTAAATGCTAGACTGATATTAAATACTCAAAAATATTTTAAGGAATAAATGAGCATATGCAAAATTAACATGTCACCTTCTGGGGGCTTAATTTCATTTTTATTTTATCAAATAATCTATGTCCATTAAAAGTAGTCAAATATTTCTCCAAAATTTATAATGAAAAAACTAAAAAACAAAACCTTCTCTAGCTCTTCTCCTAAGCCTCAATGAAGCGACTGCATTTTGCTTTCCTATCTTTTGTTATTTTGTTCTATTCTGGATAAACTGTTGTACTGCTGTGCTTTTATTCATGATGTTTGTAGTGGCCATCAACACCCTCCTGACATATCTGCCCTGTTTCCTGGGCTCATTACTCCCTCTGTTTTATTTTAGTTCCTTCTTTTCTTACTGAGAACTGGGACATGGCAGGGCAATTTTTGAGCCTCTGCATATCTCAGTATGAATTTTTCTTTCCTCATAGCCTGGAAACTTGGTTCAAAATTATCATTTCCCCCAGAATTTGAAGTTACTTTCTTCCATTATTGCTGATATGAAGAAGAAATCTGATGTCATTCATATTTCTGGGTTTTGTTTTGTTTTGTTTTTTGTTGTTTGTTTCTCTCTGGAATCTTTTCTGATTTTTTTAATCTCTAGTATTTTGATGGTAAGCCTATTTGTGCTTGTATATTTGTTTTCACTCATTAATATAACATTAATTTGAAATTTTATACCTTTGGCTCTGAAAATTTATACCTTTGGTTCTGGGAAAGTAATTGATAGTGTTTTATCCTTTAGTTTTTCCTCTTCTCTCTTTCTAGGACTCTATTTGGTTTAAAGTTGGCTCTCCTAAAACAGGTTCTCACCTTTAGGCATGCATCAGAATCACCTGTAGAAGATATTAAAACTGATTGTTGGGCCTCACTCCCAGTTTCTGATTGAGTAGAATTTGTATTTATGACAATTTCCTAGTTATGGTAGTTGATGCTACAAGTCCTGGGACCAAATTTCGAAAAACACTATTCTAGACCAATTCTTCAATTGTTCTAGTTTGTATCTCATTTTAAATATCTGGCTTTTGCACTTTCTGTTTCCCTTCCTTGGCCTACATTTCCCCAGATATCTACCTTTCTGATTGTTTAACATTTCACCTTATCTGTGACATCTCCTCTGAATATCCTATTTAAAATGGTATGACACAGAAAACAGACACAGTCACACACTCCGACTTCCACCACTTCTAAAGTACCATATAATTCACTTATTCATATTAATATTGTTTGGCTCACCCACTAGGATGTAAGTTCCATAAGGGTAGGGAAATTTGTTTTTTCAGTGCATTTAATAAAATATTAATTTTATTTTTTAATTAACAGATAACATTGTATGTTTTTATTTTGTATGTTTTGAAGTATATGTGCATTGTGGAATGGTTAAATCTAGCTAACTAACAAATGTATTACCTCTCTGCTATATTCTTAACTCCTAAAATACAACCTGAAAAATTGTAAGCATTTAATAATTACTTCTTGTAATTTTTTCTAACTTTATCTTTTAATATTCTTATGATTTTTTAATTACCTGAGTCATATTTTTAAATTTCTGTCAATTCTCTTTTGTTCTTTATGTGCCACTTTTTCTAGCAGCCTGGTTTTATTATGAATGCAATATATCTATATTGACTGTAGAGTATTAGCCATCATGTTTTTTTCTTGCACTCCCTCTACTTTTCTAACCATTCCTTTTGTTGCTGTTATTTTTTTCCCCTAGTCTTTTCATGTGAGAGGCTTTTCTCGAATATGTTCACATACTTGCTGTGTTTTGATATTTAAGATTGACTCACTCAAAAGCCACTGGTGGTTCTGTATACTTGAGAAGGGCTTGTCATCTGCTGACTGATCAGGTGACTCACCTATTTCACATGGAATCGTTAACTGTCAGCATAGGTTGTCTTGGTTTCCTTGGTTTGTTTTCCTAAGGGAAAAATTATTCTGCTTGGAGGCTTATAAGATTAGCAGCTAGTGTCCTGGGAGCCAGGCTGAGAAAAGAGTCTAGGGGATCTTTCAATTCTGACTCACTTCTGCTCCCAGCCATGCCTAGCATTTTGCTAATTCTTCAGCTAGTTAACAACTTTCTGTTGGAATAGGGTGAATTAATTCCCTGGTCACGGCATGATTCCGTTTTTTGTTTCACCCTCCAGGAACCAGGAAGAATGGAAAAGATAAAAAAGTTTGTATACTTTGTACAAGACTTTTGATGGCACTTAGGACAGTCATTTATGGGTTTATATACTAGACTGTATGTCCCTGGAATGTAAGCATTTAAGCCTTTAACCAGTGTCTTAGACCAGTTTCTCCCAGAAATAAACCCCAAGGCAAAAGATTTAAGTGTATTGATTTATTAAGGGGGTACTCCCAGGAGAAATCAGTAAATTAATAGAAAAAGCAGAGCCGGCAAGAAGAAGAAATGAAGGAAGAGTAGACATCAGCTGGAGCTAGAGCATTAGCCTAATTCCATGGTAAGCTCTGCATCATAACATTACACCTTAGCATTTATCTCACCTCCAAACAAAGAAGCTGGGCTTTTGTACCTCTACAAAACTTGTAGAGGTACAAAACTTGACTTGGCTTACTTTCCTTAGCCAAGTCAGTCTTTGGCTAAGGAATGTGATGATGGAGTGGTGTGGGTATGGGGGGGATTAAAAAAAAAACAAAACTCCCATCTGCTTCTAGCTCTCAATGCTGGCAAGGTGCCTTTGACTTCATTGCCCAAAAGGAATACTCTGGAGGTCTTGAGTGTGAGTCATTACCAGCAAAGCATGTGGAAACTGGAAGATGGGTCTCTGAGTTGATAAAGTGGATCCCAGGAGAACTGAACAGGCATCAGTTGTCTCCACTAAACCCTAATGTCTTCCCCTAACAATCACCTGATAAGGGAATGGCAATCCCTAATGAACACCTTGCAGTTTAAAGAGGTTTTCTGTTTTTCATCTCTCATTGCAATTGCTCTTTAGAATGATTTTATAAGGAGAGAAGAATAGCATTATTATCTCTGTCTTTCTTTTTTTTTTTTTTAATATACTTTAAGTTCTAGGGTACATGTGCATAACGTGCAGGTTTGTTACATATGTATACTAGTGCCATGTTGGTGTGCTGCACCCATCAACTCGTCAGCACCCATCAATTCATAATTTATATCAGGTATAACTCCCAGTGCAATCCCTCCCCCCTCCCCCCTCCCCATGATAGGCCCCAGTGTGTGATGTTCCCCTTCCCGAGTCCAAATGATCTCATTGTTCAGTTCCCACCTATGAGTGAGAACATGCAGTGTTTGGTTTTCTGCTCTTGTGATAGTTTGCTAAGAATGATGGTTTCCAGCTGCATCCATGTCCCTACAAAGGACGCAAACTCATCCTTTTTTATGGCTACATAGTATTCCATGGTGTATATGTGTCACATTTTCTTAATCCAGTCTGTCACAGATGGACATTTGGGTTGATTCCAAGTCTTTGCTATTGTGAATAGTGCCGCAATAAACATACGTGTGCATGTGTCTTTATAGCAGCATGATTTATAATCCTTTGGGTATATACCCAGTAGTGGGATGGCTGGGTCATATGGTACTTCTAGTTCTAGATCCTTGAGGAATTGCCATACTGTTTTCCATAATGGTTGAACTAGTTTACATTCCCACCAACAGTGTAAAAGTGTTCCTATTTCTCCACATCCTCTCCAACACCTGTTGTTTCCTGACTTTTTAATGATTGCCATTCTAACTGGTGTGAGATGGTGTCTCATTGTGGTTTTCATTTGCATTTCTCTGATGGCGAGTGATGATGAGCATTTTTTCATGTGTCTGTTGGCTGTATGAATGTCTTCTTTTGAGAAATGTCTGTTCATATCCTTTGCCCACTTTTTGATGGGGTTGTTTGTTTTCTTCTTGTGTATTTGTTTGAGTTCTTTGTAGATTCTGTATAATAGCCCTTTGTCAGATGAGTAGATTGCAAAAATTTTCTCCCATTCTGTAGGTTGTCTGTTCACTCTGATGGTAGTTTCTTTTGCTGTGCAGAAGCTCTTTAGTTTAATTAGATCCCATTTGTCAATTTTGGCTTTTGCTGCCGTTGCTTTTGGTGTTTTAGACATGAAGTCCTTGCCCATGCCTATGTCCTGAATGGTACTACTTAGATTTTCTTCTAGGGTTTTTATGGTATTAGGTCTAACATTTAAGTCTCTAATCCATCTTGAATTAATCTTCGTATAAGGAGTAAGGAAAGGATCCAGTTTCAGCTTTCTACTTATGGCTAGCCAATTTTCCCAGCACCATTTATTAAATAGGGAATCCTTTCCCCATTTCTTGTTTCTCTCAGGTTTGTCAAAGATCAGATGGCTGTAGATGTGTGGTATTATTTCTGAGGACTCTGTTCTGTTCCATTGGTCTATCTCTCTGTTTTGGTACCAGTACCATGCTGTTTTGGTTACTGTAGCCTTGTAGTATAGTTTGAAGTCAGGTAGCGTGACGCCTCCAGCTTTGTCCTTTTGACTTAGGATTGCCTTGGCAATGCGGGCTCTTTTTTGGTTTCATATGAACTTTAAAGCAGTTTTTTCCAATTCTGTGAAGAAAGTCATTGGTAGCTTGATGGGGATGGCATTGAATCTATAAATAACCTTGAGCAGTATGGCCATTTTCACGATATTGATTCTTCCTATCCATGAGCATGGTATGTTCTTCCATTTGTTTGTGTCCTCTTTGATTTCACTGAGCAGTGGTTTGTAGTTCTCCTTGAAGAGGTCCTTGACATCCCTTGTAAGTTGGATTCCTAGGTATTTTATTCTCTTTGAAGCAATTGTGAATGGAAGTTCATTCATGATTTGGCTCTCTGTTTGTCTGTTACTGGTGTATAAGAATGCTTGTGATTTTTGCACATTAATTTTGTATCCTGAGACTTTGCTGAAGTTGCTTATCAGCTTAAGGAGATTTTGGGCTGAGACAATGGGGTTTTCTAAATATACAATCATGTCATCTGCAAACAGGGACAATTTGACTTCTTCTTTTCCTAACTGAATACCCTTGATTTCTTTCTCTTGCCTGATTGCCCTAGCCAGAACTTCCAACACTATGTTGAATAGGAGTGGTGAGAGAGGGCACCCCTTTCTTGTGCCAGTTTTCAAAGGGAATTTTTCCAGTTTTTGCCCATTCAGTATGATATTAGCTGTGGGTTTGTCATAAATAGCTCTGATTCTTTTGAGGTACGTTCCATCAATACCGAATTTATTGAGCGTTTTTAGCATGAAGGGCTGTTGAATTTTGTCAAAAACCTTTTCTGCATCTATTGAGATAATCATGTGGTTCTTGTCTTTGGTTCTGTTTATATGCTGGATTACGTTTATTGATTTGCGAATGTTGAACCAGCCTTGCATCCCAGGGATGAAGCTCACTTGATCATGGTGGATAAGCTTTTTGATGTGCTGCTGAATCCGGTTTGCCAGTATTTTATTGAGGATTTTTGCATCGATGTTCATCAGGGATATTGGTGTCAAATTCTCTTTTCTTCGTTGTATCTCTGCCAGGCTTTGGTATCAGGATGATGTTGGCCTCATAAAATGAGTTAGGGAGGATTCCCTCTTTTTCAATTGATTGGAATAGTTTCAGAAGGAATGGTACCAGCTCCTCCTTGTACCTCTGGTAGAATTCAGCTGTGAATCCATCTGGTCCTGGACTTTTTTTGGTTGGTAGGCTATTAATTATTGCCTCAATTTCAGAGCCTACTATTGGTCTATTCAGGGATTCAACTTCTTCCTGGTTGAGTCTTGGAAGAGTGTAAGTGTCCAGGAAATTATCCATTTCTTCTAGATTTTCTAGTTGATTTGCGTAGAGGTGTTTATAGTATTCTCTGATCGTAGTTTGTATTTCTGTGGGGTCGGTGGTGATATCCCCTTTATCATTTTTTATTGCGTCTATTTGATTCCTCTCTCTTTTCTTCTTTATTAGTCTTGCTAGTGGTCTGTCAATTTTGTTGATCTTTTCAAAAAACCAACTCCTGGATTCATTGATTTTTTGGAGGGTTTTTTGTGTCTCTGTCTCCTTCAGTTCTGCTCTGATCTTAGTTATTTCTTGCCTTCTGCTAGCTTTTGAATGTGTTTTCTCTTGCCTCTCTAGTTCTTTTAATTGTGATATTAGAGTGTCAATTTTAGATCTTTCCAGCTTTCTCTTGTGGGCATTTAGTGCTATAAATTTCCCTCTACACACTGCTTTAAATGTGTCCCAGAGATTCTGGTATGTTGTATCTTTGTTCTCATTGGTTTCAAAGAACATCTTTATTTCTGCCTTCATTTCGTTATGTACCCAGTAGTCATTCAGGAGCAGGTTGTTCAGTTTCCATGTAGTTGAGCGGTTTTGATTGAGTTTCTTAGTCCTGAGTTTCTTAGTCCTGATTGCACTGTGGTCTGAGAGACAGTTTGTTATAATTTCTGTTCTTGTACATTTGCTGAGGAGTGCTTTACTGCCAATTATGTGGTCAATTTTAGAATAAGTGCGATATGGTGCTGAGAAGAATGTATATTCTGTTGATTTGGGGTGGAGAGTTCTATAGATGTCTATTAGGTCCACTTGGTGCAGAGATGAGTTCAATTCCTGGATATCCTTGTTAACTTTCTGTCTCATTGATCTGTCTAATGTTGACAGTGGAGTGTTGAAGTCTCCCATTATTATTGTATGGGAGTCTAAGTCTCTTTGTAAGTCTCTAAGGACTTGCTTTATGAATCTGGGTGCTCCTGTATTGGGTGCATATATATTTAGGAGAGTTAGCTCTTCCTGTTGAATTGATCCTTTTACCATTATGTAATGGCCTTCTTTGTCTCTTTTGATCTTTGATGGTTTAAAGTCTGTTTTATCAGAGACTAGGATTGCAACCCCTGCTTTTTTTTTGTTCTCCATTTGCTTGGTAGATCTTCCTCCATCCCTTTATTTTGAGCCTAGGTATGTCTCTGCATGTGAGATGGGTCTCCTGAATAAGCAGACTGATGGGTCTTGACTCTTTATCCAGTTTGCCAGTCTGTGTCTTTTAATTGGAGCATTTAGTCCATTTACATTTAAGGTTAATATTGTTACGTGTGAACTTGATCCTGCCATTATGATTTTAACTGGTTATTTTGCTTGTTAGTTGATGCAGTTTCTTCCTAGCCTCGATGGTCTTTACATTTTGGCATGTTTTTGCAATGGCTGGTACCGGTTGTTCCTTTCCATGTTTAGGGCTTCCTTCAGGGTCTCTTGTAAGGCAGGCCTGGTGGTGACAAAATCTCTAAGCATTTGCTTATCTGTAAAGCATTTTATTTCTCCTTCACTGATGAAACTTAGTTTGGCTGAATATGAAATTCTGAGTTTAAAATTCTTTTCTTTAAGAATGTTGAATATTGGCCCCCACTCTCTTCTGGCTTGTAGAGTTTCTGCCGAGAGATCTGCTGTTAGTCTGATGGGCTTCCCTTTGTGGGTAACCCGACCTTTCTCTCTGGCTGCCCTTAAGATTTTTTCCAGGCCGGGCGCGGTGGCTCAAGCCTGTAATCCCAGCACTTTGGGAGGCCGAGACGGGCGGATCACGAGGTCAGGAGATCGAGACCATCCTGGCTAACACGGTGAAACCCCGTCTCTACTAAAAAAATACAAAAAAATTAGCCGGGCGAGGTGGCGGGCGCCTGTAGTCCCAGCTACTCGGGAGGCTGAGACAGGAGAATGGCGTAAACCCGGGAGACGGAGCTTGCAGTGAGCTGAGATCCGGCCACAGCACTCCAGCCTGGGCGGTGGAGCGAGACTCCGTCTCAAAAAAAAAAAAAAAAAAAGATTTTTTCCTTCATTTCAACTTTGGTGAATCTGGCAATTATGTTCTCGGAGTTGCTCTTCTCGAGGAGTATCTTTGTGGCGTTCTCTGTATTTCCTGAATTTGAATGTTGGCCTGCCCTACTAGGTTGGGGAAGTTCTCCTGGATGATATCCTGAAGAGTGTTTTCCAACTTGGTTCCATTTTCCCCCTCACTTTCAGGCACCCCAATCAGACATAGATTTGATCTTTTTACATAATCCCATACTTCTTGCAGGCTTTGTTCATTTCTTTTTCTTCTTTTTTCTTTTGGTTTCTCTTCTCGCTTCATTTCATTCATTTGATCCTCAATCGCTGATACTCTTTCTTCCAGTCGATCGAGTCGGTTACTGAAGCTTGTGGATTTGTCATGTATTTCTCGTGTCATGGTTTTCATCTCTGTCAGTTCGTTTATGACCTTCTCTGCATTAATTAGTCTAGCTGTCAATTCTTCCACTCTTTTTTCAAGATTTTTAGTTTCTTTGTGCTGGGTACGTAATTCCTCCTTTAGCTCTGAGAAGTTGGATGGACTGAAGCCTTCTTCTCTCCTCTCGTCAAAGTCATTATCTGACTAGTTTTGATCCGTTGCTGGCGATGGGCTGCACTCCTTTGCAGGGGGAGATGCGCTCTTATTTTTTGAATTTCCAGCTTTTCTGCCCTGCTTTTTCCCCATCTTTGTGGTTTTATCTGCCTCTAGTCTTTGATGATGGTGACGTACTGATGGGATATTGGTATAGGTGTCCTTCCTGTTTGATAGTTTTCCTTCTAACAGTCAGGACCCTCAGCTGTAGGTCTGTTGGAGATTGCTTGAGGTCTACTCCAGACACTGTTTGCCTGGGTATCAGCAGCAGAGGTTGCAGAAGATAGAATATTGCTGAACAGCGAATGTACCTGTCTGATTCTTACTTTGGAAGCTTCCTCTCGGGGGTGTACTCCAGCCTGTGAGTTGTGGGGTGTCAGACTGCCCCTAGTGGGGGATGTCTCCCAGTTAGGCTACTCAGGGGTCAGGGACCCACTTGAGCAGGCAGTCTGTCCCTTCTCAGATCTCAACCTCCGTGTTGGGAGATCCACTGCTCTCTGCAAAGCTGTCAGACAGAGTCGTTTGCATCTGCAGAGTTTCCTGCTGCTTTTTTTGTTGTTGTTGTTTAGCTGGGCCCTGTCCGCAGAGGTGGAGTCTACAGAGACAGGCAGGTTTCCTTGAGCTGCTATGAGCACCACCCAGTTCGAGCTTCCCAGCAGCTTTGTTTTCCTACTTAAGCCTTAGCAATGGTGGGCGCCACTCCCCCAGCCTCGCTGCTGCCTTGCGGTTAGATCGCAGACTGCTGTGTTAGCAATGAGGGAGGCTCCGTGGGTGTGGGACCCTCCCGGCCAGGTGTGGGTTATATTCTCCTGATGTGCCCGTTTGCTTAAAGCGCAGTATTGGGGTGGGAGTTACCCGATTTTCCAGGTGTTGTGTGTCTCAGTTCCCCTGGCTAGGAAAAGGGATTCCCTTCCCCCTTGCACTTCCCAGGTGAGGCGATGCCTTGCCCTGCTTTAGCTCTGGCTGGTCGGGCTGCAGCCGCTGACCAGCACTGATTGTCCGGCACTCCCTAGTGAGATGACCCCAGTACCTCAGTTGAAAATGCAGAAATCACCGGTCTTCTGTGTCGCTCGCGCTGGGAGTTGGAGACTGGAGCTGTTCCTATTCGGCCATCTTCTATCTCTGTCTTTCAAAAGAGTCAGACAAGGCAGAAATTCGGGGACTTTTCTAACATCTTCAGATTCTAAATCTAGAGCTTGTTCTAATGTGCTACCTCATATCTAAGAGTTTTGTAAATATTTTAGATAGGCATAAGAAATGCATATAAATATGAATTATTTAATCTATATATCATGATTTTTTATAATTAAAAAATACAGGAAGTATAAGGAATAAACTTTTTTTTTAGTTTTAGCATGATTGTCATATAGGTTTTCTAACATTACATAAGAAAAAGTTGGGTTAAGTAGAGTGCTCCATATTAAGATATATCTTAATACCTACCATCACTCAAGGCTTCTCCCAGTGTTGCATTACTCAAAGGATTTCATTAAAGCTAGTGTGAAAGAAACCTATTAAAAGGTTCCTGGAGCACAGCTAGAGGTTGATTCATTTTGAATATACTTGGAGTTCTTCCATACTTTTCCCCTATGGCCTTATTTGCATATAATACTTTTGACTCATGCCATTCCTGCTGAAGTATGAATATTCCTTCAGAAATATTGCCAGTAAAACTTATAGTCTATTACTGACACACCAGACCTTTCCTTCTTCTAGTTCAATAATTACTTCCCCATAAAGGATCCACCTTTGCTCCTCTGCTCCTGCTAATACTAGACCATCCACTGATCACAGTGATATGATAAATTCAGAGAAGTTGAGAACAGTTTACCCCAGGGATGTATTCAGAACTAGTTTCTATTATGTTAAATCCTCCTCAATTACTTGAACTCTTCTTCCTTTCTGGATGATCTGAGATGGTGCTTTTCAAACCTGGTGGCACATTAATATCACTTAGGGAGCTTTAAAATATATAGATGGCCTGATTCTGACCCAAGCTAGTCAAATCAGACTTGCAGGCATTGGTAATAAGATTATAGCTTCCAATATGATTATTTCTCTCTCTCTCTCTCTCTCTCTCTCTATTTTTATTTTTAATTGAGACAGGAGCTCGCTGTGTTGCTTAGGCTGGCCTCAAACTCTTGGGCCCAGGCAGATCTCTTGCCTCAAACTCTTGAGTAGGTGAAACTACAGATTGCTTATTAAAGCACCATATCCTAACCACTGCACCTGGCTAAAGCGCCCCCTATGATTCTGTCATTCAATCAAGTTTGAAAACACTCATCCAAAACTGGAGAAATGTGACAGCTCCATTGGTGTCAGGAATAGATTTGGCTGTCTCCCAATCTTGGTAGCAGGATTTCCTTTCTTTTTCAGCTTAAAATTTCTCATTCACTTTGGTCTTTTATGTATGCCTGGTCAACCAACAATTTCAGGTCACAGCGGGGCAAACTGAAAGCCTGTTGATATCTTATCTAGGGCCTGTTAACAATTTGATATAGTTGAAGCATATTAGAAAAAGGAACTGTTGGCCGGGCGTGGTGGCCCACACTTGTAATCCCAGCACTTTGGGAGGCTGAGGTGGGCAGATCACGAGGTCAGGAGATCAAGACCATCCTGGCCAACATGGTGAAACTCTATCTTTACTAAAAGTACAAAAATTACATGGGCATGGTGGCACGTTCCTGTAATCCCAGCTACTCAAGAGGCTAAGGAAGGAGAATTGCTTGAACCAAGGGGTCGAAAGTTGCAGTGAGCCAAGGTTGCAGCACTGCACTCCAGCCTGGCAACAGAGCGAGACTCCATCTAAAAAAAAAAAAGAGGAAAAAGGAACTGTTGTACCTTACAGAATCTGAAAAGTGAAACTTCTTTTTGCCTCAGTGCAACTGAGCTTTACTCTCTATCCTCCATTAGTTCATCAGAAAGGGAACACCAGTTATTGCCTGTATTTTCAACTCACGTTTGTACCTACCTTCCACTATCCACATGGCCTGTTAACTGTTTCTAACTCTGTTCTTTAGATTTTGGTATGAGGAATCACTTGCAGTGCTTCTAGAAATATAATTCACTTGCCCTACCTCTAAAGATTATGATTTATTTGACCAAGGAACATGTATTTTTACATTTTAACCAACTCTGTAGGTAATTCTCATGCCAGTTGTGCAGCGAGCCCATTTTGAAAATCAAAACTCTAATTTCCTTAGTGGTTATTTTTTTTTTCAAGAATGACGGAAGGAATAAGAGATAGTATGACTTTACTATATTTTCCCTTCTATTCTGTAAGTTAATACATGAAAAAGATTCCACTTAGGGAATCTTTGATGTAGAGTTTACAAACACGTATTCTCCTATGTCTATACATAGGAGAAGTGATTAATTTGTAAATCTCTTTGGTCTTATAATTGGTGGTATGTCACAAGAACAAAAGAAAGGTCTTTGGAAAATTACATATACTTCATGAATTTAATGTTTGTTTGCCCTGTATATAGAAATTTTTCTAGAATGAAACCTCTATATTTCAATTCTAATTGGTATTAAACATTTAGTGATACTAGACTTCTGTTTAGAAGGTATTATATCTCTCCAAGGTAGAGATTTTCTTACAGTGTGATAATTATTATGAAACTTTTTTCTTTTTATGGATTGGTCAGGTTTTAACTAAACACACTTACTGTATTATTCTGTTCTCATACTGCTAATAAAGACATACCCTAGACTGGGAAATTTATAAAGGAAAGAGGTTTAATTGACTCACAGTTCCACAGGGCTGGGGAGACCTCAGCAAACTTACAATCATGGCAGAAGACGAACGAAGAGCAAAGTCATGTCTTACATGGCAGCAGGCAAGAGAGCTTGTGTAAGGGAATACCTCTTTATAAAACCATCAAGTCTCATGGGACTTACTATCATGAGACCAGCACGGGAAAGACCCACCCTTGTGACTCAATTACCTCCCACCAATTTCCTCCCATAACACATGGGAATTACAGCAGCTAAAATTAAAGATGAGATTTGGGTGAGGACACAGCCAAATCATATCACTTACTGACTATTTGCAGGTTGATTTAAAACAGTAAAATTGTAGATCATGTATGTTTTATTTCTTTAGTCTAACTATAGCTTTACTTAGTTGTATATATTGGCTATTAAAAGAAGCTTGTATTTTAAATTCTACATGTTAGATGAGTCCTCATAAGTGGAAAACAAAGAAAAATGTTTACTTGAAATTATAAACTTTGAAATTTACTATCGATGTGAAATATAGTAACAAAATACAATTACATGCTTTGAATGAAAAATAATTTTTAATTACTAATAAGTTTACTAAATTTTAATGGTTGAGATCAACATTATTCCCCTGGGCCTAATAAAATAACTTCAGTTTTCTTTCCAGTAAAAACCTGCAAGTAAAATATTTAGAAAACAAGTATGTTTTTAAAAATAAACTTTGATTAACAGTAAGTATAAATGATAAAGTTTATTTATATTTTGATATAATATAAAATAATGTTTGTATTTAATTAAAATGTGAGTTTGCATTACTATTAAACCATTCTATTATGCAATCTTATAGTTCAACATGATGCGATGATATATGATGTAGTAAAGCCTGTGTCTCACAAATGACCATTTTCAGTTTCTTGGCAGTACAGAAGTGGAACAGCCAAAAGGAACAGAAGTTGTGAGAGATGCTGTAAGGAAACTAAAGGTAGGGAAAGCCCTTCAAATAATTTACAAGTGCATTGATTCTGTCATGTTTTCAGCAGATTGATGGAGATCAAAGCATGAATAACTTTGTTGCAGGTATAGCTTCACCCTATTAAAAATGAACTATTGAAGAAATGTAATCATATCAAGGAAACATTTTTAATAGTAAACATGTACACAAAATTGTTTTTAAAATATGGCATACTGTTCATATTTTTCTAAGGTATAATGTGTCATATTAAAAATAATGTTTTATGGCAGTGTGTCTTGAATGTTTGTTTTATAGCTTGCCTTTACTTTGCTTGGATAATGTGAACTTATGTCCCAAATCAAAAGCTAGTAATGGCATAACAACTATGTTTAAAAGCTAAGATATAGTATCCACCAGTTAAAAATGTGGAGTTAGAGTTGATTTCAACCAGAATTTTGCAGTGACACTGTATGTTAAAGATGTCCTAATCTATAAGTCCAACAGGATCTGGCAATGTCCATAAGTAGCCATGGGGAAACTGGTGAAACTAAGAGAGGAGAGAAGGACATTTAATAAGCAACCCCACATATCCTAGTCAACAAGTTTCCTGAGAAAATCTTACATAAGATGCCACACACCATGTTTCTCTAATTGTTCCACATCTCGAAGGACATTGTTGTCGCTGAGATTTTAAAATTTTAAAAACTCCTCAACAGAATCCTCAGCTGTATCATATAAGAAAATATATATAGTGCTACTTTTTTTTTACACAATTAATGTTATTCTCTATAGTTGTTTTCACATTTTTGGAGAAATAACTCTTCTCTAACTTTATTTGGTTCAGGGACCATCCAGTTATTCTAAAGGAGGGTTAGACCTCTGAGTGTGCCAGGCAAACTCAGAGACATTAAATGGTATTATTTGCTTTGAGAATGTCATATCTGGTGGAATCTACTGTGTTTAAATTGAGAAATAACTGAATTGGCATGGCTTCTATTCTGGGTAAAGAAATAAAGGTCAATAATATTTTATCCATCTTATTTTATATGAGAATATTTTACTAATCCTTTTAAGTAAATATACTAAAAACTCCCAAGATATTATCATTCCCATTTGGGAAAAACGTGGATGAGCCAACTATTTATTTCCACCATTAATTAGGTAATAATTTAGATTTGCCTTTTATTGGCCAATAGTTTTAATCAATCCAAAAGAAGATTTAAAAGGGCTCACAGTTTATGGACAACATTAGAATAGGATTCTATTTAAATACCTTCAAAAAGTTGCAAATTCTGGGCATGAATCCAACTTCACTACAATCAGAATGTTTTATGAAAGAAAAAATACTATTTACACATAGTATTTCTTTATGCCTTGTAGGTTGTTCGCCAACCCAAATTGAAAACCAAAAAAAAAAATCAATTGAATAATGAATAGATCAAATGTAAAGACATATTTGAAATCAAATGGTTTTTAAACAATGGCTAGTTTACATATATTTTTGGAGGATTGTATATGTATTTCTGTGGAGTTTCATGTTTAGAAATGTATTCTGTTAATAAAAGAATGTGACCTACAATAAGGTAAAAAAATTATGTAGTATAGTTTAAAAATGCACACTTAGTTTATAGAAGCTGTTGTTTCTCAAATGTCTTCCAAAATAAGTTTGTATTTAATAAGCAATTTTACTGTGCTGATTGCAAACATTTTGTATATCAGGAAAGTATATCTAAGGGTAATGATTCATATACGAATGATAATGAATAAAACAATGCTTTTTATTTATTTATTTATTTATTTATTTATTATTTATTTATTTTTGCTTTTTTTGTGTGTGTCACGGGTCAGAAGCTACAATTCAAAGTATACTAAGAATATTTTTTAAATGTCAAACCAGGCTCTACTGGTTCGAAATGGCCAGTAGGTGGTAGTGTGGCTCTACTAAAAAAAAGAAAAAGAGAAACTTGCTCTTTTATCATAGGTACGCATCTCCATTTTAATTTCTTATTTGTTTTTCTGTAACGTATGAATTCTGACTGCTTTCAAAAAAATGTATGTAATTCAGTATGTGATTTTATAATTTATTTTATTTTATATTACTTACTTTATCTTATTTATTTTATATTATCATGTAAGGTAACATTTTATTTATATTTACTCCTTTTTCAGCAATATTAATGTAATGGCTTCTGACATTAAACAAGAATTTGAAATTTAAGAATAAAATCTGATGGAGAAATTAAAGAATTATCAATAATGAATTTTTCATGCTTCTGTGTTTAATGATGCCTGCTTAGTTTTCAAAAAATTTTAAAACTTTGACTTTTTTACACTCTGTCATTTTTTAGAGAATTTACAGTTTATAAATGTTTCTTTTATAAATATAATTACTTTTGTAGGTATTAACCTTTTAAGGTTCAAATACCATATCAAACATGTTCTTTATTTCCTAATCATGTTCAACAGTTTCTATTTCTTGATCATGTTTTAGCCGGGCTTGGTGGCACATGCCTGTAATCCCGGCTACTTGGGAGGCTGAGGCAGGAGAATCGCTCGAACCCGGCAGGCGAAAGTTGCAGTGAGCTGCGATCGCGCCATTGCACTCCAGCCTGGGCAACAAGAGGGAAAGTTCGTCTCAAAAAGAAACAAACACATGCACTCGCATGTTTATTGCGGCATTATTCACAATAGCAAATACTTGGAATCAACTCAAATGTCCATCTGTGACAGACTGGATTAAGAAAATGTGGCACACATACACCATGAAATATGATGCAGCCATAAAAAAGGATGAGTTTGCGTCCTTTGTAGGGACATGGGTGCAGCTGGAAACCATCATTCTTAGCAAACTATCACAAGAACAGAAAACCAAACACCGCATGTTCTCACTCATAGGTGGGAACTGAACAATGACATCACTTGGACTCGGGAAGGGGAACATCACACATCGGGGCCTATCATGGGGAGCGGGGAGAGGGGAGGGATTGCACTGGGAGTTATACCTGATGTAAATGACGAATTGATGGGTGCTGACAAGTTGATGGGTGCAGCACACCAACATGGCACAAGTATACATATGTAACAAACCTGCATGTTATGCACATGTACCCTACAACTTAAAGTATAATAAAAACAAACAAACAAACAAAAAAACAAAAACAACAACAAATAAAACAAATTTTCTGAAATGTAGTAATTTTAAACCCTTTCGACTTCTATGTATTGAATAGCACTGTTTATTGGAACGAATTTTATTTTTAATAGTGATTTATATATTTTTATTAATACAACTAGTACAGATGTTGGGGGCTCAATGTATTTCATAAACAATTTGTGATTTTTGCATGTAAGTAAGTATTGATATATAGATTCAAAGCTTATCAGTTTCCCTAGGAGATACCCAGTGGGCAACATTCCTGGAATCCAATTTTAGAGTGAAAATCCCCTCACACCGGTACAACTAAATTAAAGTTACATGAAATTGCTGCAAGAAAATGTAGCCCTTGGGAATTGCTGCCAAGCCTCATGAAGTCTCAGCCTAGTAGATTTTCCATTTGAACTCATTCTTTCTGTGTTGTATAACACTATTTTGTCTTCACAATCAGTTATCTAATTAATTAAACATTTAGAGCTTAATTTAATTATATATAAACATAGCTCATTTCCTGCAGGGTTATTAGAAACACTTTAAATTAAAAATATAAACAGAACCCCAAAGAAGAATAGTAGCTTCAAATAATAGGCCCAAATTAGTAAATTAATTTTATTGCCTAATACTCTATATTCCATTAGTAGTTTATTTAATTTCACTTTTTAAAAAGTCCTCCGAGAAATGGATAGAAATTATGTAATGATAATATTGAAACTCAGTTGTGCTCCCTTTAAATTTTCTTTAACAGTTCTATTTATCAGTAGTATATATTTAACCAAATACTTTATTTCAAGTACTACTCCATCCTTCCCCATCACTTTATGATGACAAAGTCTTGGTTATATTCATTTGTTGTATCCAGTCATTCTCCAAAATGCTTCTGCATCACTTCCTTTGAATAATTTTTATTGGATTATTATATTCAAGTTTTAATGGCAGATCACTGTATCCATCTAGATCTACCAAGAAATAAATCCACTGAAGCAAAAATTGAAAGAAATTTACAAAAAAGACTGTTCAAGCTTTGATATTAAAATAGTAACTAGGGAAAAAATAGAATATGATGTTATGTAGATTGATCAGCATATATTCCTAAGGTTAATTAGAAATGTTAGGAAGGCAAGAAATCTGTAAGTAGCAAAGGGACTTAGAGGGGAGCATGCAAACTATAGAATACAGTTAGCTTAAGGTTTAGAAAAAACAAAGAGAGACAGGAAGGAGAATATTAAACTGAGAAAAATATAGATTGAATGAGTATAACTTTTGGCATGAGAGTTGTGTAACATAGGTTCAAAAATCAAGGCCAATAACCAGTGTAAACATTGATATGAATGAAGGTAGAACTGGGAATTTTCTTTTCTAAATGCAGAAAATATGTTGCATAAAAGAAAAAGATTATTTAGTGGATATCTGCAAAACTAGTTACTAGGCCTAATTCCTACAAAACCATTTTATGACCATGGTACGTAGCTTATCTGAGACTTACTATCCTTATCTTTGAAATAAGAAGATTAGATTACATGAACCTGAAGCTGTTTTGAGCACAGTTAATTCATCCTGTTATGAAGAAGAGAGAAAAATTTCAGAAAACCTAGATTATAAATGTGCTTCTTTTTCTTTTTCTTTATTTCATTCTTTCCTTCTTCCCTCTCTTCCTTTCTTCCTCCCCACTCCCTTCTTACCTCTCCACTTTGTTTCTCTACCTCAGCCCCTACTTCCTTCCTTTATCTAGTTCTTCCATTCTTTCTTTCCTTCTCAGTAGTTAAGTTTAATAATAGTGGTTGCTTTGTGGTAGACGTTTCAGTGGGAAAAAATTTTAAAGGTTGCACAGTTCTTGTCAGAGGTCACAGGAATGGTTGAGTCTGGATGTGGAAGGGGCTTCAGAAGCCATGCTCTGTCTGTTTCTGGAAAACAGCAGAACCTAGGAAACAAGCTGAGGATGCTTCTGCATCTGATAATGAGAGTTGCTTTATCCAGATGCATTCACATATGTGGAGAGCTGCTGACTTATTTTGTAAGCCTTCCTATGTGAAAACTTTCAAATTGCTTAATTATGCTGATATAAGGAGATTATGAAGGGAAAATAAACAAAATTAATCCATATTCTTTGGGAGATAGCTGGGATAATTTTTAACGATCTACATTCAAGCAAAATAAATTTATTAAAGACAAAAAAGAAAAGTATCTGGCACAAGTTAGTTGTATCATGTGCAGCAGTAAGACTGCTGAATACAAAAAATAGCAACCTAAGTTCATAGAGCAAGACAGACAGCAAGGGGAAAAATTATACCACTCAAAATGGAATAAAATAAATGGTACCCCCTGGGATAGGAAGGCAGACACTTAAAGGCATTCATTGTATTATTCTCTGTGGTAGTGCAAAGCCATGAAAAGAGAGAAAGACTTTTAATCACTCTGTGCTCCAGAACGGAGCTATGCCATGTGTATTCACATCTGCCCTAAATTACAGTGAAATACACAGTGCAAGTAACTATGACATCCAAGAGGACTGGAACGCTATCTTGCATTACATGTCATCAATTTTGAGTCAAGTTGGGATGATCTATATCCTTAGAGAGAAAAAGGTACACTAGGAAATAACTGTTTGAAGCAGTAGAAGAGGGGTCAGAAATTATTTCTTCTAATAGGTTTCTTTCCATTTCTTAAAAAGAAAAAGTTGGATGTGGGGGTGATTGCAGAGGAGAGAAGGAATGTAGGGAGAGAGTAAAATTGTCAATTAAAATCAAGACGCCTGGTAAACTTTGAATTTCAGACAAATATTTTTTAGTACAAATATGTTCCAAATGTTGCATGGGCTATGTGTATACTAAATTGTGTGTGTTTGTGTGTGTGTATATATGTTGTGTTTGTGCCTGTATTTTAAAATTAAAGTTTTTAAAAAGAATATTAATTGTTTAATATTCAAGTTTAGCTGGGCTCCTGAAATTTTCACCCACTAAATTAAGCAATGCTAGGAGAGAAGCAGACTCCATCTGCTAAGCACATGAGTATTCTGATTTTCTTTTTGATTTTATAATAGAATCGAACAAGCATTTACATACACCTACTAACTCAGTGAGAAAATATAATAAATACTACTACAAAAGTATTGAAAAACTTTGTGCTTTCAAGATACTCACTATATATGTAGTTCTAGACTGAGTCTAGTTCTATACCTGAGTCTTTTAGCTGGGATAATTACTTCAATTCTTAGCTTCAGTTTGGACATGGTAATCTGCTTCTTTTTATGTATTGATGTGGTTGGATAGAATAGTGTTCCAAACTAGGTAAATATCTAGAAATGGCAAAAAGGGCATATTCAACAGCCGATGAACTGCTAATTCTGTGAAGATAATAACAACAAAAGATTCACAGAAAAACAAACTGATCTCTACACATCTTCCCACAAAGTATTTTGAGTTTTCTCAGCTGTCTGGTATGAATACGTTTTTGTAAATACCATGAAAGAAGTGCATTAAAAATCTTAATTTAAAAAAATTGCTGAAAATCAATGTGAATTATAATGCCTGATTGCTATGATTTTTAAATATTTTGAGACTATCTTTATAAAATGCTTTATACTTGGCAAAAATTCACTTAATTAAAGTCTGAAATTGAATATGAACTCCAAATGTATGTTTATTTTTGTTCATTCTTTATAGAAATAGAATTGTAGTTTTGTGAATAATTTTTCATTTGTAGTTTGCAAGACATATCAAGAAATCTGAAGGCCAGAAAATTCCTAAAGTGGAGTTGCAAATATCAATTTATGGAGTAAAAATTCTAGAACCCAAAACAAAGGTAAGGCTTATTTTTTAATGTTAGAGGTAATCTTTAATTAATTGCAATTGTATTCCTACTTTAACAAATATTAAAATATTTATGCCAACCTGAACTGTTTAGTTCTGAGCTAATGACAGTTCGAAACTCTAGGATTTTTAGAAGTGAAAACAACTTTTGGAATTGCGTTATAAGTGATCTTTTCTTCAGCTTGTTTGGGATATAATATTAATAACTTATGTTAAGTGTATTCAACAGTGTTTGGACTTGTATTTGGGAATTTTTTTTTCATGAGATGTGAAAGATGCGTACAGTGTGGTTCACTGAGTATTAAAGAAGATAAAAGCTGTGTGTTGCTTATTAAAATATTCTGCATTGACTTTTATTTCCTGTAGATGTAATCAGTGTGTATTAGTTTTCTAGGAAGGCCATAACAAAACACCACAACTGGGTGGCTTAAACAACAGAAAATATTTTCTCACACTTGTGGAGGCTGGAGTTCCAAGATCAAGATGCCAGCAGGGTTTCCTCTGTAGCCATTCTCCTTGGCTTGCAGAGGGCTGCCCTCTTGCTGCCTCTTCACATGGTATTCCACCTGTGCACACACTTGTCTGGTGTCTCTTCTTATAAGGACACTCATCAAATTGGATTAGGAACCATACTCATGGCCTCATTTTAACTTAATTACCTTTTTAAAGGCCTTATCTCCTGTTCAGAGAAAAACTAGACAAATTAAATTTAGCAGAGTTTATTTGAACAGATAATGATTCATGAAGCAGGCAGCACTTGAAACCAGAAGATGTTCAGAAAGCTTTGCCCAGCAGCATGAACATGGAGCTTTTTATAGGCTGAACACAGAATCAAAGTGACAACTCACCTGATTGGCTATAGCAAGGCATCTACTTTATATGGACATGTTGTGATGAGCTGGCTGCCTGTAATTGGCTGAAACTTAGCTGTGTGTTCTACTTCCAAATTAGTGTTCAGTTTATTTACATACTAGTTAGGTTGCAGTTTGTTGTCTAGGAACTCAAAATACAGAGACCACCCCAGGTGAATGGCCTCATGCTTATTTAATTTAGCACTCCAACTGCAGTCTCATTCTGAGGAGCTTCAACATGTGAATTCTGGGGAACACAATTCAGCCCATAACACAGTGTAAACTTAAGTTTCTTGTATTTAAGGGCCTCTGACCCTTCAAAGCAAATTAAATATTTTTAAGTATAATCTGTTCTGGATTCAAATTCATTAACATGTGTTGGACTAAAGTGTTTCTACCAAAATTCCTACGTTGATGCACTAACCCCTAATATGACTATATTTGAAGATAAGGCCTTCAAAGAGGTAACTCAGGTTAAATGAGACTTTAAGGGTGGGACCCTTACCCTTACTCGGAGTAAGGCCCACGTGAAGGCACAGAGTGAAGGCAGCAATCTGCAAGCCAAAGAGAGAGGCCCCAGAGAAACCAAACCTACCGACACCTTAATCTTGGACTTGTAACCTGCAGAACTAGGAAAAAATAAATTCTTGTTGGATAAGCCACCCAGTCAGTGGTATTTTGTTATGGCAGGCTTAGTAAACAAATAAAGTACTTTATTCAGAATGCCTCAGAGTTATCATTTAGTAATTTTCATAAGACTGTATTAGTCCATTTGGAAAAATTAATATTTAACTCCAATTATTTTATAAGTACATATTGTCAAAGCATTCTTCTAACACCGTAGGATACATATTGACAAATTAATTCAATATAAAAGCCAAAAGAGGAACTTCTGGCCTGTTAACAGATTATAAAAATGTTTCCCACAGGTCTGCAACTTTTCTCTAGTCCAGCAAGTATCTTTGATACCTTCATCTATGTAAATTCCAGTTCCCAGCAACAACTGAATATTTAAAGCGTGGCCTGTGGACCGCCAGCAATCGCATCTATTGTGTGCTTGTTAGCCGGGCGAGGTGGCGGGCGCCTGTAGTTCCAGCTACTCGGGAGGTTGAGGCAGGAGAATGGCGTGAACCCGGGAGGCGGAGCTTGCAGTGAGCTGAGATCCGGCCACTGCACTCCAGCCCCGGCGACAGAGTGAGACTCCGTCTCCAAAAAAAAAAAAAAAAAAAAAGAAATGTTGAATCTCAGGCTCCGCTACAGACCTACAGAATCTGTATTTGCAGTTAAAGAAGAAACATAGTGATTCATATGCACATTAAAGTTGTAGGGGATCTGCTGTTGTGCATAGTTTAGTGGCTAAATGCAGTAGGCCTCATTGTCAAATTGTAGCTTATGGAATAGCTACAAAAAAATTACCTGAGACATTTCCAAATGTAATTTCTAAGGCCCCAAATTTGCCTCCAGAATCAGAACCTCTAACTGTGGAAATCTGTAGTAAAGCTCGATGGCATACCTTCAACTTTCCATATTAAAGAACAATGGCATTCCGTCAAACTTCCCAAGACATGAATTTAAGTCCTCTCACAATTATCCTGTCTAATCTTCTCTATTATTCACCCTCAATATTTGATTACAAACAAAGATGTGAAGATTTACTTTAGTTATGGGGATCCTAAAATAACTACTGGTAAGGTGGCCGAAATCAAAAAAGTGAAATGGTGAGAAGATAGTAGAGGGTTGATTCAAGCATTTGGGATATAAGTAGTTTGCTGGGAAACAAGGCAGTTGAAAGCAAGGTATGAATGAGATAAGTTCATTAGGCAATAGCAGTTACATAAAGAACAATAGACCAAGGAAGCAATAAGTTACAAAAGGACAATGCAATCAAAAGTGTAGCAACGAAGTGTTGTCTTACATGTCATGAAAAAGAAAAATAATCCTATTCCTACGTCTTCTTTTCAAAATTAAAAGGATATATAGTGGCAAATGTCCAGCCAGAATAGGGTATTTGTAGGCCATGCTTATGTTGAAAGTTTTTTTCTAAATCATATGAATTAGATAGCTGTTTCTGAGTGTGTGTATATGTTTGTGTGTGCATGTGTAATTAATATTATTTTCAATTTCTTATCTGAAGGTTTGGGGCTTGTCACAGCACACATTGAAATATATGAAGCTGATAATATACATTATGTATCGTTTTCATATGTTCTTGTTATTTTGTATTTGAATCTACCTATGGTGTATTCTAAACTCTAATAATTTCACCACATTCGTATACCATAATTTACCAAATTATTCTTCTATTATTAAACATATGGAAAATTTCAAATTTTTTGTTCGTTGATAATCACATTTAAATATTTATAAAATACAAACGTGATTAAATGCAGTTACGTAGAGAAAACTTTTTTGGGTTTTAGAATTCACAGGTTAATAATGGCATGTCCTTAGAAATGCATAAAATGCTAATTGCTTAAAGCACTACAAGGTGGTTACCACTAACTACCACTACAAGGTGGCAACCACTAACTACCACTACAAGATGGCTACCACTTATGTTTATAGGGTATGTGTGTGTGTAAAGAGAGACAAAATTGGATCATGTAATGCAAATGTGGCACAATGTTACCAGTTGGCTAGGTGAAGAGTATATGGGTATGTATTGCAACTTTTTCTATTATTTCCTGCATGATTTCATCTGACCTTTTAAATGAGACTATTTCTTCCAATGAAAGATATGTGAACTGGCTGGGTGTGGTGGCTTATGCCTGTAATCCCAGCACTTTGGGAGGCTGAGACAGGGGAATCACAAGGTCAGGAGTTCGAGACCAGCCTGGCCAACACAGCGAAACCCCTTCTCTACTAAAAGTTAAAAAAAAAAATACGTGGGTGTGGTGGCAGGTGCCTGTAATCTCAGCTACTCACGGGGCTGAGGCAGGAGAATCGCTTGAACCCAGGAGGTGGAGGTTGCAGTGAGCCGAGATAGTACCACTGCACTCCAGCACAGGCGACAGTGTGAGACTCCATCTCAAATAAAAAAAAAAAAAAGAAAGATATGTGAAAAGCTCTGTTAAAAACTTAATCAACAAGTTAGGCTATCATATCTGTTTGGTTTTTCTTCCTTGGCTTCCTGACCACTTGAAGAAACGTACCTTTATGAAACCCAATTGACCAATAACTTATGATTTATTAGGTTATTCCTTATACCTGATCTCCTGATCATTGATTATTTACCTGGAATAAGGATTTTTTTTTCATTAACTTTAAATATTTGTAAATATAAAGACAGAAATACTAAACTTTAAAAAAAGTAGCATATGATAGATACTGTAGAGAGAGGAAAAACTAAAGTGAATAGGGTCCAAAATTAAGCTGGGCTTAGAAAAAGTCTGTGGTGCAGCAGTAGTACAGAATAGAGAACCCAAAATTAAAGCTGCACACCTATAGCCATCTGATTTTTGACAAAGTCAACAAAAATAACAAATGGGGAGATGATTATTCTATAATTGGTGCTGGGATAGCTGGCTAGCCATATGGAGGAGATTGAAACTGGACCTTTATCTTTCACTGTCTACAAGAATTAACTCAAGATGGATCAAATATTTAAATATAAGACCTTAAAGTGTAAGAATCCTGGAAGAAAACCTAGGAAACACCATTCCGGTCATTGGCCTTTGGAAAGAATTGATGACTCAAAAGCAATTGCAACAAAAACAAAAGTTGACAAATGGGACCTAATTAAATTAAAGAACCTCTGCATAGCAAAAGAAACTATCAACAGAGTAAACAGACACCTACAGAATGGGATAAAGTATTGCAAACTATGCATTTAACAAGCATCTAATATCCAGAATCTATAAAGAACTTAAACAACTGAACAAGCAAAAAATAAGAATAACCCTATTAAAAAGTGGGAAAAAGAAACAGGAACAGACACTTCTCAAAACAAGACAAACAGGTGGCCATCAAACATGAAAAAAATGTTCCACATCACTAATCAAAGAAATTAAATTCAAAACCGCAGTGAGATACAATCACCACCATGCAGAATAATTGTCATTAAAAAGTTAAAAAATAACAGATGCTGGTGAAGTTGTGAAGAAAAGGGAATGCTTATACACTGTTGGTGGAAATATAAATTAGTTCAGCTGCTGTGGAGAGCAGTTGGAGATTTCTCAAATAACTTAAAATAGTTAACCATTTTCCAGCAACCCTATTGCTGGTTGAATATACTTGTTACGTATCCAAAAGAAAAACAAATCTTTATACCAAAAAGACATACACTCTCATTTTCATCGCAGCACTTTTCACAATAGCAAAAACATGGAATCAACCTAGATGCCTCTCAATGGTGGATTGGATAAAGAAAATGTGGTACACATACATCATTGGAACACTATGCAACCATGCAACCATAGTAAAGAATGAAATCGTGTCCTTTTGCAGCAACATGGATGCATCTGGAGATCATTATCCTAAATGAATTAATGCAGAAACAGAAAACCATGTATCATATGTTCTTACTTATAAGTAGGTACATATATTAGGTACTCATGGACATAGTGATGCAACAGTAGTTTCTGGGGGCTACCAGAGAGAGAAGGAGGGAGGAGACAAGGGTTTAAAAACAAAACTATTGTATACTATGCTTAATACCTCAGTGCTGGGACTATTTGTACCCCAGACCTCAGCATCATGCAGTATACCCTGGTAACAAACCTGAACATGCACCCCCTGAATCTAAAATAAAAGTTTAAAAAGGTCTGTTTGGTGATAAAAACATAGAACAAAGGGAAAGGTAGTAAGAAAGTAATGATTCCCACGTACTATTTTTATTGTTGGAAAATCATATTTTCAGGTTTCTATCAATAAGTTTATCACATGACAACCTATCAATTATATAATTCTATTTCTTAAGCTTTTAATATCAAATCTCCGTGCTTCCCCCAACCTAAACCTCCTTTACAAAATATCAATGAGGTGGGGTTCAACTCAACATGATTAGCCAGTTGACTTCATTATCCTATATTGCCTTACCAAAATAAATAATGCCAGTGCTTTCCTTTCCTGTCCACAAGTCTAGGTTTCCTATTAAGACTAATATTTAATAATAAATTGATATTAATAATTAATATTCAATTAGTGTTTAATATTAAATTGGTAATATTTAATTATTCCATATTAAAGTAATAAATATTAATATTTAAATTAATAATAGTAAATTACTAGTTAATATTAAAAATTAATTTCTGTTTTTTCTGTTACTTATTTCTGCTCATTTTGTTTTTAAGAATTTCAACTTTCATTTTAGATTCAAGAGTTACATGTGCAGATTTGTTACCTGGGTATATTGCATCATGCTGAGGTTTGGGATATGAATGATTCCATCACCCAGATAGTGAGCACAGTACCCAATAGTTAGTTTTTCAACCCTTAACACCCTCGTTTCTCATCCCCTTTATGAGTCCCCAGTGTCTACTATTGCCATCATTATGTCCACAAGTACCCAATGTTTCTTACTTATAAGTGAGAACATCCAGTATTTGTTTTTCTGTTTCTGCATTAATACGTTTAGGATAATGGCCTCCAGCAGTATCCATTTTCTACAAACGACATGAGTTTGTTCTTTTAGTGGCTGCATAGTATTCTGTGGTATATATGTACCACATTTTCTTTATCCAATCTACTGTTAATGGGCACCTCGGTTGATTCCATGTCTTTGTCATTATGAATAGTGCTGCAGTGAACACATGAGTGCATGTGTCTTTTTGGTAGAAAGATTTGTCTTTTTATGGATATATGTCAAGTATGTATACCCATTAACAGGGTTGCTGGAAAATGGTAGCTATTTTAAGTTCCTTGGAAAATCTCCAAACTTCTCTCCACAGAGGCTGAACTAAATTACATTCCCACCAATACACCAATAGTGTATAAGCATTCTCTTTTTTTCATAGCCCCACTGGCATCTGTTGGTTTTGACTGTTTAATAAGCTATTCTGATTGGTGTGAGATTGTATCTCATTGTGGTTTTTATTTGAATTTCTTTGATGATAAGTGATGTGGAGCATTTTTTCATGTTTATTGGCTGCTTGTTTGTCTTTTTGAGAGAAGTGTCTGTTCATGTCTTTTGCCCACTTTTTAATATGGCTATTTGTTTTTTTGTTTGTTTAATTGTTTAAGTTTCCTATAGAACCTGGGTATTAGATGTTTGTTGGATGCATAGTTTGCAAAAGTTTTCTCCCATTCTGTAAGGTGTCTGTTTACTCTGTTTGATAGTTTCTTTTGCTGTGCAGATGCTCTTTAATTAGGTTCCACTTGTCTACTTTTGTTTTTGTCGCAATTGCTTTTGGGAACTTAGACAAAAATTCCTTACCAAGCTGATATCAAGAAGGGCATTTACATTATTTTATTCTAGGATTTTTATAGTTTGAGGTACTATATTATTTAATCCATCTTGAGTTAATTTCTGTATATGGTAAAAGGTTGGGGTCCACTTTCATTCTTCTGCATATGGCTAGCTAGGTATCCCAGCACCATTTATTGAATAGGGAGTCCTTTCCCCATTGTTCATTTTTGTTGACTTTGTCCAAGATCAGATGGCTGTAGACTTGTGGCTTCATTTCTGAATTCTCTGTTCTTTGCCATTGGTCTATATGTCTGTTTTTGTACCAGTACCATGCTGTTTTGGTTACTATAGCCTTATAGTACAGTCGTCGGGTAATGTGATGCCTCCAGATTTATTCTTTCTGGTTAAAATTGCTCTGTCTATTCAAGCTCTTTTTTGGTTTCATATGCAGTTTAAAATGTTTTAAATTCTAATTCCCTGAAAAATGGCATTGGTCATTTGATAGGAATAGCATTGAATCTGTATATTGTTTGGGCAATATGGTCATTTTAACAGTATTAATTCTTCCAATTCATGAGCATGGAATATTTTTCCATTTGTTTATGTCATGTTTGATTTTTTTCTGCAGTGTTTTGTAGTTCTTCTTGGTAGAAATCTTTCACCTCCTTGGTTAGATGTATTACAAGATATTTTATTTTTTTTGTTGACTATTGTAAATAGGATTACATTATTGATTTGTCTCTCAGCTCTAATGTTATTGGTGTACAGAAATGCTACTGATTTCTGTACATTGATTTTATATCTTGAAACTTTACCAAAGTTGTTTACTTTACTATCAGTTGCAGGAGCCTCTTGGTGGAATCTTTAGGATCTTCTAGGTAATCATATTGTGAGTTAAGAGGGATAGTTTGACTTATTATTTTTCTATGTTGAAGCCTTCTCTTTTTTTCTATTGCCTGATTCTTCTGGCAAGGACTTTGAGTACTATGTGGAATCGGAGTGGTAAGAGTGGGCATCTTTGTCTTGTTCCAGTTCTCAAGGGGAATGTTCCAGCTTTTGCCGGTTCAGTATGATGTTGGCTGTGGGTTTGTCATAGATGGCTGTTACTATTTTGAAGTATGTTCCTTCAGTGTCTAGTTTGTGCAGGGATTTTTATCATGAAGGAATGCTGAATTTTTTTGAAGGCTTTTTCCACTTCTGTTGATATGATCATATAGTTTTTGTTCTTAATTCTGTTTTTATGTTGAATTGTATTTATTGATTTGCATATGTTGAACAAACCTTGCATCCCAGGAATAAAGCCTTCTTGGTTGTTTTGAATTATTTTTTTAATGTACTGTGGAATTCAGCTCAAGTATTCTGTTGAGAATTTTTGCATCTATGTGCATCTGGAATATTGGTCTATAGTTTTCTTTTTTTACTGTATCTTTGCCATGTTTTGGTATCCGAATTATGCTGGTTTCATCAAATGAGTTAGAGAGAAGTTCCTTCTTCTCAGTTTTTTGGGAATGGTTACAGTACAACTGGTACCAACTCTTCTTTTGTAGGTATAGTAGAATTTGGCTGTGAATCTATCTGCTCTGGGGCTTTGTTTGGTTGACAGATTTTTTATTACTGATTCAGTTTCAGAACTTGATATTGTTCTGTTCAGGATTTCAGTTTCTTGCTGATTCAATGTTGGGAGGTTATACATTTCTAGAAATTTATCAGTTTCCTCTAGATTTTCTAGTTTGTGAGCTTCAAGGTGTTCGTAATAGTCTCTGAGGATCTTTTGTATTTCTGTGGGATCAGTTGTAATACCACCTTTGTTGTTTCTCATTGTACTTCTTTGGCTCTTCTCTCCTTTAGCCTTTATTCTGGTAGCTAGCGGTATAGTGATCTTGTTGATCCTTTCAAAGAACTAACTTTTGGGTTTGTTTATTGCTTTATGGATTTTTTTATATCAATTTCATTCAGTTCCACTCAGATTTTAGTTGTTTCTCCTGCTAGCTTTGGGGTTAGTTGATATTTGTTCTTCTAGTTCCCCTAGGTGTGATATTAGATTGCTAACTAGTGATCTTTCTAAATTTCTGAGGTATGCATTTAGCACTAATAACTAATTTTTAAGAGCCCTGCTTGAATTCTATTCCCAGAAGTGAGTTTTTAAAACTATTAAGAGAAAAGAAGCATCTCTATTTTAATCCCTACCAAACCTGGAGAACAATCTTGGAGTTTAAAAATCCTTGAGATATTTTATACATTCAATTATATTGCATATTAATATAGAAAAACTGACTATTTACCCTGTTACATATGAATATAGAGTATATGACTATTTACCTATGTATATAAAATACCATGTATTGAATTCATTAAAAATGTAGGAAATCTAAAAAAGGGATTTACAAGCTCTGCTGAGCACCAGTGTCCCCAAGACATTCCTAAGAATGCCAATTGCTCTGTGTGTGTGTGTGTGTGTGTGTGTGTGTGTAGTGAGAGAGAGAGAGAAAGAGACAATCCTCAGTTCTCGGATACAACCTATTCATAGGCATTCACGGACATGTATTTAGGAACTACTATTCAAGGACATACATATAAGTGAAACAGAAAAAAATCAATCATTTCATTTTAGATATATGTTGATATTTAAAAAAAGCAAATGTGATACTTCTAAAATAAATTTATTTATAGTTAAACATACAGATGTGAGACAGGATTTTTAAATATATTATTAATCTAACATGGACTGTCTTTATACAGAATAGAATCTTTATTTTTTTTTCACTTGGATGAATGAAAATGGAAAGTGAAAATTAAGTGAAAGCAATCTCAATAACAATTGGCTCCTCTATCTTTCTTTCTGTGTACTTTTCCTTTCTGCTTTTCTCACTTGTCCTCCAAATGAAGATTATAGAGTGCTAGAAACAGGCAGTGTAGATAGATTAATTAGGGATAAAAACATCTACTGATTTTTTGTTCCAACTCCAATAAAATATCATTAATATGAAAGCCTAGTGTTTTTTACTATGGTTATTGTGTTCCTGGGTCTCTTTATCCTGTCTTACCAAAAATTATTGCTACATTTCAAATTTATAGTGGTCCATCACAATAATAATAAAATTACTGATAAAAATAATGAAATTACAGGTTTCAGCTCCCTAGACTGTTTTAGGAAGATACCTTTGCTAATCCAAACAAAGATTAGGATGATTCACCACTGGTCATAACCACTTTCTGTGATCATACTGGTTGGGTAAGTAAATGAGAGACTATGTAGATTTCAGCACCAGCTAAGTGAATGTTGTGTTTTGCATATTACTCATAGTTTCTCGCATCTATGGAGAAATGAATTTTTTTCCTATAGTGTTTAGCAGTAATATTTTCTCTTTGTTTATCATTAACATGCTTTTACAATTAATAAGCTGGTGTAGACCTCCTGTGAGTATTTGGGAGCTATAGTGTAACAGAGGGCTGTTATTTCATTGATTATATTGTCATTAAAACAAAACAATGTCAATAAGAAAGGAAACTGCTCTAATAGGCAAAATTCAGAAAGAAGATAGTCTTAAACAAATATGGTCATTGTCCATCAATGCTCTATGTATAAGAAAGGAAAGATGCCACCATAAAAATCTAACTAAATCAAGCACCTCTTCTTAGAATTGATTACCCCTGCTTTTAAACAGATAAATTAGGCTATCTAATAATGCCAGTAAGTATTATGATCATACAATATACTTCCTCATTTTAATTTTCATACTTACCAAGCAACTCTTTATTGGCTTACCATTTGGTTTACCATTGTATGCAGGGAAAGAATGCATTGCTGTAGACAGTTCTCTTAGCATTCATTTGTATCTCTCTCTCTTTTTCTTTTTTTTTTTTTTTGACGGAGTCTCACTCTGTCGCCTAGGCTAGAGTGCAGTGGCGCGATCTCGGCTCACTGCAAGCTCCACCTCCCGGGTTCAAGCCATTCTGCCTCAACCTCCCGAGTAGCTGGGACTACAGGTGCCTGCCACCGCGCCCGGCTAATTTTTTTTTTTGTATTTTTAGGAGAGACGGGATTTCACCGTCTTAGCCAGTATGGTCTCGATCTCCTAACCTCGTGATCCACCCTCGTCGGCCTCCCAAAGTGCTGAGATTACAGGCGTGAGCCACCGCGCCCAGCCTTTATATCTCATTTTATATATTCGTTTTCAGTCTGACGAGCAGTTATTTGAATTGGAGTAATAGAGCAAATCTCAGCAAGCTGACACATCAAACTCTGAACAGAGAAGTGTAAGTGTTTTCATATCAATGATCCTTATCTTGACCAAAATCTCTGAGGTTTTGATTCAACTGACATTAAAACAGTGAAAATTTTTATGGCAAGCACCCCAGGTATTTGTGCTACAGGTTGTCTGAAGCCACCTTTAGAGAAACTCTTCTAGTTACAACCTAAAATAAAGCTTTTTGAGGGGATATTCAGCCAGCCTTCTTTAGATGAAACTATAGCTGCTTCCATCTCCAATCTTACAAAACACCCACTCAATAATGTTGGCGAACTGAGTTTCTGATTGATATTTATAGTGTTACAATGTATCTTAGGAAAATATATTTATGACTACAATAGAAAAGGGAATAGTTGATTTTTCTATTTGTCATAATCAAAAACATTGAATTTCTTTTCTACCTCCAACATGTTTCAGAAGACTGTGAAGAATGAATAATTAATATGGATGATCTATATGAATATAAAAGTGTCAAATGCCCCATCTTTTGACTAAATAATAGTAATTTTAGAAACACATTTATTTTATATAAATATTTTTATTTTAATGATGTATATACCTGCTATTTTATAAGTTTTATAATTTAATGTATGTGTGTGTCTGTGTGTGTGCATGTGTAAATATATACTGCCACTATATCTAAGTGGTTGTAGTATTTGCCTTCTACTGATGAACAGATTTGATTTTATGATATGGAGTCTGGATATGTATACCATTCATTCACTACTTCATGAAAAATGCTACAGAAGTTCAAAAGATGGGCTTCCTAGACAGACAAGGTTCAAGAGTGTATGAGTAACCATGAAATTATATAAAATAAAATTTAATAAGATTACTAAGGATGAAATTATAGTGTGTTTCACACAAAATTGTATCCAGATAAAGCCGTGTTCTAAATTATAATGCTGGTAAATAGCAGTGAGATAAAATGAGAATCCTCTAGTTTAAAAGAGTTCTGGTAATTCTGTAAAACTGTGCTGGTGTCTTATTCTTTCTGGGTCTGATTGTTCTCCTCTGTAAATATGCAAAGTTTAAAGTGTATGATTTCTCAAGAGCCATTGTAGCTCAGATAGGCCATAAAATCTTTGATCATTTTGTACTATGCTTGTGTTTTGCTAAGCACTATTGAAATGCGTATCTTAGTTTCATCCTGAATCAGGAGGTCTATCTGTATCCATTATGCCTTTGTTTTAGGTTGGAGTATACATAATTATAAAATCAAAGATTGACAGATGATTGTTCTACTTTTAAAGTCATATGTTATTAACACAAATGAGTATTTTAGAAAATGAAAAAAGAATCCCATCAACTATGTTTATTTCCATCTGTGTTTACAGGAAGTTCAACACAATTGCCAGCTTCATAGAATATCTTTTTGTGCAGATGATAAAACTGACAAGAGGATATTCACTTTCATATGCAAAGATTCTGAGTCAAATAAACATTTGTGCTATGTATTTGACAGTGAAAAGTGTGTAAGTATCCCAGATGTTTTAGGGTGGTTTGTTCTGTTTTACAAGCCAGGAATTGTCTAGTTTCTGGCATTAGTAAAGTATTTGAAAATGAATAATGTCTGTAAATACTTAGCTGTACTAATAGATTTATTTTGTCATGAGAATATGCTTCAGGATGTCATCCGTAACTAAATTCTCATGTTCATGAGCATAAACTTACATGCAAATTTATTTTATTAGAATGTCATGCCTGCTTATGTTATGCATTTATATATTTATAATAATTTAATCTACTTTAGTTTTAAACTCAAATATGATTTAGTAATATGCACATAATATAAGAGTAATGGTAAGCAAAAGTGTGTTTCCCCCACATGTGCAGAATCTGATGGATTTTATAAAAGTAAATATTCTTAACTCCAGGAAGTATAATCTGTATGGTTCCTTAAAAGATTTTCCAATACATTGAAAGTGTAGTTCCTTATGTTTCTTATATAAAACTCTTAGGCCAGGCACGGTGGCTCACGCCTGTAATCCCAGCACTTTGGGAGGCCGAGACGGGCAGATCATGAGGTCAAGAGATCGAGACCATCCTGACCAAAATGGTGAAACTCCGTCTCTACTAAAAATACAAAAATTAGCTGGGTGTGGTGGCGCATGCCAGTGGTCCCAGCTACTGGGGAGGCTGAGGCAGGAGAATCGCTTGAACCTGGGAGGTGGAGGTTGCAGTGAGCCGAGATCGCACCACTGAACTCCACCACTGAATCTGCCAGCCTGGTGGCAGAGTGAGACTCCATCTCAAGAAAAGAAAAAACAAAACAAAACAAAAAACTTAATATAATGAAAGTTAATGGAATTGTATGTATGAAATTCTATGTTAAATCCTGTAGCTATTCTTTAATCATCTGAAATCTTAAGGAAAACTCATTGATGGCTGCAGTGAAGGAAAAACATGTAACCTCAACAGTTTTATTGGTTTAGATAGGAAAAAAACAATTCATCTATTTGCTAATTTATCTTGCTGTCAAAAATAGATAGCTAATATTATTATCGCTATTATGTCATTTGTTTATCTAGCTTCCGTGTTGAGCTTCTTGAGAACAATACCTTTTTATTTGTTCATGTGACTCCTACATCAAGTGGACAATAGGTGCTCAATGAAGCATTCCTTAAGAAAAAGATCATGTTGAAAACTTACAAAACGTAGAGCAAGTTATCATTTTTATTTTTTAAACTGTAGTTCTCTAGAAAGGAAAGCTAATGTGCTAAACTACCAGACATCATAATACCTTTTGTGAATTTGGTGCACATTATGGAATATTTCATCAGAAAAAGATGCTTAGCAATCTAAGACAATATTTTTTGCACAATAAGACATTTTATATAGCTCAAATTGATTTTGAATTTTATCTTATATGAGCTTCTGTTGAATGAATAAATAAAATTTACATATAATTTACATATTTCAAGTGCTTTTTAACCATGATTGCTTGCAGATTCTTTTCTCTATGACTGAGAAGATTAAAGTTGATATTTGTTGAATATCTTTTATACATAATTTATAATAACCTTTTACCACCGATATAAAGCAGTAAACTCAGTTATTATTCTTTCCTGCCTTACCCATAGAAATAAATTTCCTTGAGGTCCTTTGAAATGTTTCAGAGTCAGAGTTCGTTATAAATATTAGCCTTCTTATGGATTTGTGCCACTTATTTTATATTCTTTGATCCCTATCCAAATTTGTTAAATTAATATTTAAAATATAAGCTTGCCAGCTTAAAAGCATAGACCCCATTTCTTCTTCATCCTAACTATCTGTAATTGATTGTTCTCTTTGGATGTAGCATATCTAGTCTACTTTCTCTTAAAGACTGAAAATAATTTCCTAAAGCCTAAGCAGTGGTTCACAATCTTTAATGTGCATAAAAATCATACGGGATGCCTTTTAAAAACTCTTATCAATTGGGGCTGAAGCTCAGGAAATCTATATTTATCAAGTATACCAAATTGTTCTGCTGCAGGTAGAGGAAGTCTTGGCTTTGAAAAGTTCCCAGAAAATCTCCCAACTATAAGTTGGCATCACCTTCATGAGCTGAAAAAGGACATGTTTTCTCAAAATTTTGTTATACCTGCACTATCTTAACTATGAGGTTTTATCAGTGCTAATTATAATGATGACTATATTTATAACACTGATGTTATATGTATGTAGAATTTTTGATATGCCATCTTATGTAATTCTTATTTTAAATAGTTTATCATAGAATGCTAAAATGGGAAATAAGTTATGGCCTGTCTCATACAACTCTCCTTCTGTTTTAAAAAAACCAAGATCAGAGATGTTGAAGTAAGTTTTGCAAAGTTACAAAACTAAGTAGTCAGTAGAATCAGGACTAAAATCTAAGACTCTTAATTCCCATTGCTACGTTTATCTCAACATGCTATATTACTTCCATAACTGGCCTCCTCTAGAGTTCATCTGCTCTTATTGGGGCCTTTACTCTATCTGTTCATTGTATTTTATCATTTTAGTACTTCTTTGAAATTGAAAATTTGAAAGATGGAACCTTTTTTAGTATGTCACAAGACTGGAATTCACTACTTTATTAACAGTATCATGTTGTATTAATAGTCCTCCTTCTTCCATAGTGACAGTGAGGACCATATGATGAGTGAGAACATTCAACCCTGCCAAATTAGAATGCTGAGCCTCTATACTTACCAGGCAATAAGGGGTCAGTGCATTTCCACCCTTACTCTCATAATGGAATTGCATCAGATGAAGCCACCTAAAGCAGAAAATTTAAATCATTTCCAGTATTTCATAAAGTGAAAAATCACTCTTCGTACCAAGAAACAGGTTTCTTAAACTAAAAAAGAAATGGCAGTCAGTAGTTACCAACACATAGATGTCAGAGATATTAGAATTATAGGACAAAGGTTTTGGAACAGCCATCATATAACATAATAAAATAAGCAGTTACAAACACACATGAAACAGATGAGAATGCAGAAAGCCTTATCAATGAATTAGAAAATCTAAGCAAAGAAACAGAAGATATAAAGAATACTGAAAAATAACCACATGAAAGACTCAACGTATAGGCTCAACAGCAGAATAGAGGACAGAGGAAAAGAATCAATGACCTAGAAGATTGACAAATAGAAAATGCCCAATCTGAACAACACAAAGATTATAGACTCAATAAACCAACAAAAACAAAGCCAAAACAGAACCTCATGGACTGTGGGACCATAACAAAATATCTAACATCTGTGTGTCATCTGAGTCCTGGAAAAAGAGAAATAAGCACCCTTAAAAAACACTCCAAGAATATTAGTTGAAAACGTTCCCAATTTGACAAAGGACATCAACCTATAGATTTAAAATACTGGATGGTCTCCAAACAGGATTAATCCAAATAACTCCACACCAAGACACATCATATTCAAGCTTCTGAAAACTAAAGACAAAAGAAAAATCTTGAAAGCAACAAGAGATAAGCAAGTACTTACCTATAGCAGAGAATGTGAATGGCAGTGTATTTCTCACCAGAAACCGTGAAGTCAAGAAGGAAGTTGCATAATACTTTTGAGTAATGGAAAAAACAAAAATCTGTCAAATGATCCTATATCCAGAAAAATATTCTTCAGAAATTGGAAAGAAATTTTTAAAAATTATTAAATGAATGAAAATTAAGATTGCCACTACTAGACATCCTAAATGAATGGCTAAGGAAGTTCTCTAAATGGAAAGGAAACAATACACAACAGGAACTTGGAGCATAAGGAAGGAAAAGAAAAAACAAGATGAGCAAACATATGAGTAAATCTTTAGTTTTCTAAATTATGTTTGATGATAGAAGAAAAAAATACTTTCTGATGTGATTTTAAAATCTGACGTGATTTCATATATGGACATATGAGATATGTAAGGCAATTATATTAAACTAGGAAGGTTGAGAGGATGTAAAAAGGGAGGTGAGGTGTCTATACCTCACATAAACTGGAAAAATAATAGCACTAGGTAACTATGATAAGTTATATAGATAAAATGTGAATCCGACAACAACCCCTAACACGTTATATAATGAGATACACTTAAAAGCACTATAGGGAAATTAAATGTTACCATTTTAAAAACCCATAGAAATGCAATGAAAAGAAAACAGAGAAAGAAAAAAGATAAGTAACAGAAAAGAAAAAGATTAAATAATGTACTTAAGCCCTAATATATCAAAAATCACATTACATATAAATAGTCTAACTACACCAGTTAAAATATGTTGTTAGGGTGGATTACAAAATGTAATCCAGATACATATTGTCTACAAGAAGTTCACTGCAAACATAATGGTATAGATGATAGAGGCATGCTAAAAACGAAAGAATGAAAAGAGAGTTTTCATGCAAACATTATTCAAAGAAAGCAATAGTAACTATATTTACATCAGATAAAGTAGACCTCAATGCAAAGAAAATTACCAGAGACAGAGGGGGACATATAGTGATAAAAGGGACCAGTTCTCAAGAAGATATGGTAATTCTAACTGTATATTACCAAAAAATAGAGCTGCAAAATGAGAAACAAAAACAGATAGAACTAAAAGGGTAAATAGACAAATACACAAGTATAGTCAGAAATTTTACTGGCACTTTCCCTCAAATTTATAGAATAATTAGAAAATCATCAAGGATATAGAATAACTCAACATCATCAACCAGTGGGATCTAATGAGCAATTACAGAGAACTTCATCCAACAGCAACAGAATGTATGTTATTTTCGAGTGTTTGAGGATGATGTACCAAATTAAGTCACATCCTGGACCATAAAGTAAATCTTGAAAAGTTAAAAGAATTAAAATTATTTAACATTTCTCTGACTATAAGGAAAACAGTCTAAAAATCAGTAACAGAAAGCCAGAAAATCTTTACAAGCTAGGAAATGAAACATCATATTTATAAATATTCCATACATCAAATAGCAATTCACACATGAATTTTTAATTCTGTGAATTGAATAAAAATGAAATAGAGCATATCAACATTTGTGTGATATAACTAAAGCAGTGATAAGAAAGAAATTTGTAACAACTAATTTAATACATTAGAAAAGAAGGAAGTCTCAAATGAATAATCTATGTTCCCATCTCAAGTACACAGAACAACAAAAATGTCAAAATACACCACAAAGTAAGCAGAAGGAAGATAAGATTAATAAGAGAAGAAATTGAAAATACAGAAAATCAATGAAGCAAAGACCTCATTCTTCAAAAGATTATAAAAGTCACAAATTGTATTAATTTGGCAAAGAACAAAAGAGAGGGAGAAGACACAAGTTACCAATATTTAGAATGAGAACCAGCAGATTTAACTACAGACTCTGAATATCAAAAGAATAAGAGGATCCTTTAAAGAACTTTACACACACAAATTCAAAAATACAAATGAATTGGATCAATTATTTAAGAACAATATTACCACAAATCACTCATTATTAGATTATTTTAATAGCCTAACTATAAAGGAAATTAAATTTATAAATTAAAAGTTATTAAAAGATAAATCTCCAGGTGTAGATGGTTTCACTGGAGAATTCTATAAAATGTTTAAACAGGAATTAATGCTATTCTGTACAATCCATTCCAGTGAAAAATAAGAGAGACAGAAACACTTTCTACTTCATTTTGTGAAACTAATATTTCTCTGATACCAAAACAGAGAAAGTGCAAATAAATTATTTCTAAAATAAATTATTAGACAGTGCAAATAAATAAATAAACACTAGAGATCTAAATTCCTCAGGAATAAAAATGTAATAATTCCTAAGGAAATATAACCCAATAATGCATTGTATTAGTCAGGGTTCTCTAGAGGGATAGAGCTAATAGGATGTATATATTGAAAGTTTACTAAGGAGTATTAAATTCACACAGTCACAAGGTCCCACAATAGGCCATCTGCAAGCTGAGGAGCAAGGAAACCAGTCATAGTCCCAAA
Organism: Trachypithecus francoisi; assembly: GCF_009764315.1. NCBI lineage: Eukaryota > Metazoa > Chordata > Mammalia > Primates > Cercopithecidae > Trachypithecus > Trachypithecus francoisi. The sequence continues at coordinate 53,211,669 of NW_022681458.1, read as the reverse complement.
GCTGAAAAACTTGAAGTCCAATGTTCAAAGGCAGGAAGCATCCAGCACAGGAGAAAGATGTAGGCTGGAAGGTTAAGTCAGTCTAGACTTTTCACGTTTTTCTGCCTGCTTTATATTCTGGCTGCACTAGCAGCTGATTAGATGGTGCCCAGCCAGATTAAAGGTAGGTCTGCCTTTTCCAGCCCACTGACTAAATGTTTATCTCCATTGGCAACACCCTCAGACACACACAGGATCAATACTTTGCATCCTTCAATCCAATAAAGTTGACGCTCAGTAATAACCATCACATGCATTAAAATAATTATATGCAAAGATTAAGAGTAGTTTGTCCCAAGGATGCACATTTTGCGCAACATTCAAAAATCCAGTGATGTAATCAACCACATGGCAAATCTAAAGAAGAAACATCATGTGATAATACCAATCAGTGCTTTAAAAATACTTTTTAAAAAATGAACGCACATTCATTGTTTAAAACTCTCAGAAAAATAGGAATAGAAAGAACTTCTACAATTTGATAAAGAGCATCTAAACAAAATACAGATATTTTACTTTATGGTAGAAAAAAAAAATGAATGCCTTCCTCCTAAGATACGGAACAAAGCAAAGCTTTTCACTCTCTTGGCTTATATGAAACACTGCTATAGAAGCTGTAGCCATCGCAGCAAGACAAAAAAGCATATAAGAAATTTGCAGATTGTAATAAAAAGAAATCTTTGCTTATATGCAGATGACATGATTGTCTACGTAGAAAATTTTGAGTCTAAAGCAATTTCTGGATTTAATAAATGAATTTAGCCAGGTGGCAGAATACATAATTAACATACATGGATCAATTGTATTGCTGTATACTAGTAGTGAACATATGAATACAAAAATTTACAATTGCTAAAAGAAGTGGAATACATAGGTGTAAGTCTAAACTAAGAAGTGAAATTTGTATGCTGAAAATTTACGTGCAACAAAATGCTGATGAAAGAAATGATAGACTGTATAAATAAATGGGGATACTATTTTCAGTTCTTCATACTGATGTATAGATTTAACACAATTCCTGTCAAAATTATAGCAAGATTTTGTAGATATAGACAAGATTATTCTAAACTTTATATGGAAAGGCAAAGGAGATAGAATCACTAAAACAATTTCAAAAAAAGAGCAGTGAAGTGAAAGTAATTCATCTATCCTGTTTCAAGACATATTAGATACCTTTACTAATGAAGACTTTAGTTTTGGTGGAGGGATAGACAATCGGTCAATGGAAAAGCAAACGTGTAAATCAACACACAGAAATATGCCCAGCTAATGTTTGTCAGTGCTACAAAAGCAGTGCAATAGGGAAAGAAGGTTTTGAGTTCTTTTTATTTTGTTTTGTTTTGATGTTGTTGTTGTTGCTTTGTTTTTGTTTTTTTGTTGTTGTTCAAAGAATGCTGGTGCAATTGGATTTTCATAGGCAAATAAAATGCACCTTGACCTAAACCTCACACTCTATCTAAAAATTAACTGAAAATTCATCATGGACTTAGATATAAAAAGTATAACTATAAAACATTTAGAAAAAAACACATGGGAAATCTTCAGAATGTAGGGCTAGGAAAAGAGTTTTTAGAATTGGCATCCATAGCAGGATTCAAAATGGGGGGAAATGATACACTGAACTTTTGGAAACATTTTTCTATGTGTACGTGCTTTGTTCCATGTCTTAGAAGGAAAGCATTCATTTTTTTATCATATAGTAAAATATCTGTATTTTGTTTAGATGCTCTTTATCAAATTGGGGATGAAAAGACTGGGAGAAAGTATTTGCAAAGCACATATCAGACAAATAACTAGTAAAAAAACATTCAACACTCAACAGTATGAAAACAACCAAAATTAGAACACGAACAAAAGACAACAAGATGCATTTCACTGAAGAGGATATACAGATGGCAAGTAAGCATGTGAAAAGATGTTAAACATTGGTGTCCATTAGGGAAATGCAAAATAAAGTCAAAATAAGATATTACTACAGAACTTTCAGAAGGGCTACGATAAAAACACCAAATGCTGGTAAGAATGGGGAAAAAGTACATCACTCACACATAGCTGATGGAGATATAAAATGGTATGGCCATTCAGGAAAAACAGTTTGGCAGTTTTATAAGAAACTAAACATGCAGCTGTCCTGTGAAATACTTGGACATTTATCCCAGAGAAATCAAAACTTAAAATGTTCACACAAAATCCTATACACAAATATGTATAGAAGCTTATTCGTAATAGCCCAAAACTACAAGCCATCCAGAAAATGGGTGAAGGAACATTACTTAGCAATTAAAAGGCATGAACTATTAGACACACAACAATGTGGATGACTCTCCAGAGATTAGGGAATGCAAAAAGTCTATCTCAAAAGCCTGTGTACTCTATGATTCCATTTGTATAATATTCTTAAAATAGCAAAATTATAGAAATGGAGAAAAATTAGTGTTTTTCAGAGGTTAAGGCAATGGTGAGGGCAGGCTAGAAGAGGATGTGCTTATAAAACAGCAAGATGAAGGATTCTTGTCGTAATCAAATTCTGTATTTTGACTATATTATTAATATCCTGGTTGTGAGTGGTACTATAGTTTTGCAATAAATTATCATTAGAATAACCTAGACAAAGGATACACAAGGTCTCTCTATATTATTTCTTACAGCTGAATATAAATCTAAATTATCTGAAAATAAAGTTTACTTTAAATATCTGAAAAATAAAGTATGGCCTATTTGGACCAAACCTTTTATCTTATTTTAAGTAAATGTAGGCCAAAAATAAATAGTTTCTTTCCCAGAGTGACAAGCTAGATAGAAACAGAATTTGAACTTAGAGGAAGGCCTACCTTAGCATACTACAAAACTGGAATTCACTTTATTGGTATTATCATGTTGTATTATTTACATTTGATATTTATGCAACTACTACAGTCATCTTATTAAATTACAAAAATACAACTAGAACAGAGAATTTATTGTGATATGGCTGATTTTTATTATAAATTAAATACAACTGCTGTCAACTATTTAACCATTATTTTGATTTTCTTCATTTTTCACAATTTCATTTCCAAATGTTAATAAATATACCTTATTTGATGAATGCTACTTTTAATATAATTCAAAGAGTACCCCAAATTATCCAATCAAATTATCACACATACTTTTTTTTTTTTTTTTTTTTTTGAGATGGAGTCTCGCTCTGCCGCCCAGGCTGGAGTGCTGTGGCCGGATCTCAGCTCACTGCAAACTCCGCCTCCCGGGTTCACGCCATTCTCCTACCTCAGCCTCCCGAGTATCTGGGACTACAGGCGACCGCCACCTCGCCCGGCTAATTTTTTGTATTTTTTAGTAGAGACGGGGTTTCACCGGGTTAGCCAGGATGGTCTCGATCTCCTGACCTCGTGATCCGCCCGTCTCGGCCTCCCAAAGTGCTGGGATTACAGGCTTGAGCCACCGTGCCCGGCCACACATGTTTTTTAATGATGTGAAAGGAACTGTAAAATAAGGCAAAGTTTAAAACTTCATTTTTACATCTTAATTAATTCTCTGTAAAAAGGGTTCATTGTCAAAAGAATCATACATTATTAGTACTAAAAGGAATCATTGCATCCAGTCTTTTTACAAGATCTGTTTGGGAGAAGGTGTTTACTACATATTCTTATTATAGCTATATTTCACATTTGCCTTGTATTAATAATTTTTGAATCACATTTATTAAAATTAAAAATGGTTGTTTTTTATATTTCATTACATGATTGAGGGAGAGCTGATTTTCTTAGATTAGCCATCCAACTTAATGTAATTAGTTTAAAATTAGGATCTGGAAGCTTATTGTTGCTGGGTATTTGCCTCCAATACTAGTTTTCATGTTTCCGTTTCATGAAATACTATAATCTACATACCAAGTCCCTGAGTTTAAAAACTCCAAAGAATTGGCTTATTATGACAGCCAGCAGGAGTGACCAGCTATACACTGGAAAACTAATTTTTCAGTTAATTGTCTGAGGTTCTTTTGTATGTGATTTTGTAAGACAAACTTTCTTTTATTTGAACAAATTTATGGAGTAAATGTGAAACTTTGTTACATGGATATAATGCGCAGTGATCAAGTCAAGGCATTTAGGAAGGACATCACCTGAGTACAACACATTTATATTAACTATAGTCACCTTACTCTACTACCAAACATTGAATTTATTCCTTCTCTCTAACTGTATGTTTGTACCCATTAACCCACTTCTCTTCATCCTCCTTTTCCCACTTACTCTTCTCAGGCTCTGTTATCCCTCTTTGTACTCTGTACCTCCATGTGATCAAATACTTTACTTTCACATGTAAATAAGAACATGCAATATTTGTCTTTTTGTGCCTTGTTTATTTCACTTAAAATAATGACCTCCAGTTCCATCCATGTTGCTTCGAATGATATGATATCATTACTTTTATGGCCAAATAATGTTTCATTGTGCATGTATACAACACATTTTCTTTATCCATTTATCCACTGGCAGACATTTAGGTTGATGCCATGTGTTTGCTATTGTGAGTAGTGCTGAAATAAACATCTGACTGCAGGAATCCCTTTGATATATTGATTTCTTTTCCTTTGGGTGGATACCCAGTAGTGGAGCTGCTGGAACAAATGATAAATATATTTTCAGGGTTTTTTTTTTTTTGAAATCTTCATAGTGTTTTCCATAGTAGCTTTAGTAGTTTACATTTCCACCAACAGTGCATAAAAGTTCCTTTTTCTCCGCATGCTCGCTAACCTCTGTTATCTTTTGTCTTTTTGATAATAGCCATTCTGACTAGGGTAAGATGATAACGTTGTGATTTTGATTTGCATTCCGTGATGATTATGATATTGAGCATATTTTAATATACTTGTTGACTGAAGGTGTGTCTTCCTGTGGGAAATGTCTATTCATGCACTTTCTCTCTTTTTTTTTTTTTTTTTAATGGGGACATTTTTTTTTTTTCCTAAGTTGTTTGAGTTCCTTATATGATCTGGAAGTTAGTCCTCTGTCAGATGAATAATCTGAAAATATTTTCTCCAGTTCAGAAGTTGTTTCTTCATTCTGTTGATTGTTAATTTTTCTGTGCAGATACTTTTTAGTGTAATTAAGTACCATTTGTCTATTTTTGTTTGTGTTGCCAGTACTTTTGAGATCTTAGTCATAAATTCTCTGCCTAGTCCAATGTTCAGTAGTTTTCCTTAGATTTTCTTTTAGTATTTTTACAGTTCCAGATATTACGTTTACGTTTTTAGGCCACTTTGAGTTGATTTTTGTATGTTGTGAGAGAGAGTGGTCCAGTTTCATTCTCCATGTGGCTATTCAATTTTCCCAGAACCATTAATTGAAGAGGATGTTCTTTCTCTAGTGTAAGTTCTTTTTGGCTTTGTCAAAGCTCAGTTGACTGTAAATATGTGGTTTTATTTCTGAGTTCTTTATTCTATTCCATTAGTCTGTGTGTCTGTTTTTATACGAATACCATACTGCTTTGGTTACTGTTACCCTGTAGTATATTTTGAAGTCAAGTAATGTGATGCCTCCAGCTTGTCTCTTTTTGCTCAGAATTGCTTTAAGCTTGCCATTTCTTATTCTGTGATGAATGATGTCAGTATTTTGATAGGCATTGCATTGAGTCTGCAGGTTGCTTTGGATGGTAGAGTCATTTAAATGATACTATTTCTTAGGATCCATGAATGTAGGATATTTTTCTATTTGTTTGTGTCATTGACTATTTCTTTTATGAGTGTTTTGTAGCTCTCCTTATAGAGAACTTTTACCTCCTTGGTTAAATTTATTCATATATATTTATTCCTATATATATATATATGTATATGTGTTTATCTCTCTCTCTATATATATGCATGTGTATACATATTGCACTGTTGTAACTGAGATTGCTGTCTTGATTTCCTTCTCAGCTACATCATTGGTGTACAGAAATGCTCCTGATTTTTGTACCTTAATTTTGTATCCTCCATCTTACTAAATTCATTTATCAAATCTAAGAATTTTTTTATGGAGCAATTAGGTTTTTCTAGATATAAGATCATATCAGCAAACTGGGATAATTTGACTTCGTCTTTTCCAACTTGGATGCCTTTTATTTCTTTCTTATGTTTGATTGCCCTGGGTAGACTTCCAGTACTGTGTTGAATAGGAGTGATGAAGGTAGGCATTCTTGTCTTGTTCCAGTTCTTAGAGGAAAGGCTTTCAACATTTCCTCCTTCAGTATGACATTAGGTGTGGGTTTGTTATTTCATGGTATGTTTCTTCTATGCCTAGTTTGTTGAGAGATTTTTATCAAGAAGGAATGTTGAACTTTATCAAATTCTTTTTTTTTTATTATACTCTAAGTTCTAGGGTACATGTGCATAACTTGCAGGTTTGTTACATATGTATACTTGTGCCATGTTGGTGTGCTGCACCCATCAACTCGTCAGCACCCATCAATTCATCATTTATATCATGTGTAACTCCCAATGCAATCCCTCTCCCCCCTCCCCTATCAAATTCTTTTCTGTGCCTATTGAGATGATTATTTTTTGTCCTTCATTCCATTAATTTCAGTACCACCTTTATTGATTTGTATATGTTGAACCATCCATGCATCTCTGGTATAAATCCCACTTAATCATGGTGTATTATATTTTTGTGTGCTGTTGAATTGAGTTAGCTAGCATTCTGTTGAGGATTTTGTTTCTATGTTCATCAGTAATACTGACCAGTAGTTTTGTTTTTGTTTTTGTTGTTGTACCCTTCTCTGGTTTTGTTATCAAGGTGATCTTCGCCTTATAGAATGAGTTGAGAAGAACCCTGTTCTTCAATGTTTTGGAATAGTTTCAGAATTGGTATTAGTTCTTTGTATATTTGGTAGAATTTTGTTGTGAATCCATCTGGTCCTGAGCTTTTCTTTGTTGAGACAGATTTTATTACTGATTCAATATTGCTACTCATATTGGCCTGTCCAGGTTTTTTATTTCTTCCTGATTCACTTTTGTTAGGTTGCATATTTCCAGGAACTTACACATTTACTCTAGATTGTTCAGATTGTTCAGTTTGTCAGCATGTAGTTGTTTATAGCAGTCTTTGGTGGTCTTTGTATTTCTGTGGTCAGTTGTTAAATTTCCTTTTTCATTCTAATTTAGTTTATTTGGATCTTTTCTGTTCCTGGTTAGCCTACTTAATGATTTCTCAATTTTACTTATTTCAAAGAACCAATTTTTTGTTTCTTTGATCTTGTGTATTTTTTTAGTCTCTATTTCATTTAGTTCTGCTCTGATCTTTTTAATTTATTTTATAATGTTAATTTTGGGTTGGTTTGTTCTGAATTTTCTAGTTCCTTAAGATGTGTTGTTAAGTTGTTAACATGTTATCTTTCTACAGGAATTTTTTGATACAGGATTTTATTGCTATAAACATTCCTTTTCGTACTGCTTTTACTGTATCTCACAGGTTTTAGTTTGTTTCCATTTTCATTTGTTTCAAGAATTTTTTTTTATTTCCATCTGAATTTCTTTGTCAACCCAATGGTCATTCAGGAGCATGTTGTTTAATTTTTATGTATTTGTATATTTTCCAAAGTTCTTGTTAGTATTGATTCATTTTTATTCCATTGTGGTCTGAGGGAATAGTAGAAATTATTATCATTTTTTTATTTGTTGAGGCTTGTTTTATGGCCTAATATATGGGCTATACTGGGAAATGTTCTATGTGCTAATGAAAAGAATCTTCTGCAGTTTTTGGAAAGAATATTCTATAAATGTGTATTAGGTCAATTTGGTCCATAGTACAGTTTAAATTTGGGGGGTTTCGTTGTCTGTCTAGATGATCTATCTAGTACTGACAATGGGATTTTGGACTCCCCCACTATTATTGTATTGCAGTCTATCTCTCTCTTTAGATCTAGAAATATTTACTTTATGGATCTTTGTGCTCCAATATTGGGTGCATATATATTTAGATTTTTTTAGAATTATTATATCCTCTCACTGGATGTATTCCTTTATCATTATATAATGACCTTTTCCATCTTTTTAGAACTGTTTTTGGCTTAAAGCCTATTTTATCTAGGTATAGCTATTTCTGCTTGCTTTTGGTTTTCATCTGTGTAGAATATCTTTTTCTGTCTCTTTACTTTTAGTCTATATGTGCCTATACTGGTAAGGTGAGTTTCTAGAAGGGAGCATATATTTGGATCATTTTAAACATCAATTCATTCATACTATATATTTATGTAGAAAACTTAATCCATTTACAGTCAGTGTTATTATTGCTAGGTAAGGCTTTGTTCCTATCATATTGTTAATTGTTTTCTGGTTGTTTTATATATGACTTTCTTCTGTTATTGTTCATCTTTGTTGTTTTGGTAGATGTCTGTAGTGGTACACTTTGAGTCTTTTATCTTTTTCCTTTGTGTTATTTCTTTACCAATGAGTTTTATACTTTCATGTGTTTTCCTGATGGTAAATCTTGTCCATTTGTTTCCAGGTTTAAGACTTCCTTGAGCAATTCATATAAGACCAGTCTAGTTGTAACAAATTCCCTCAGTATTTACTTGTCTGAGAAAGACTTTATTTCTTCTTCATTTAGAAAGGAGACTATTGCTGGATATCATGTTCTTTTTTTTTTTTCTTTTAGCACTTTGAATATTTTAGCCCATTCTCTTCTAGTCTGTAATGTTTTTGCTGAGCAATTCACTGTTAGGCTGATATGATTTCCTTTATAGGTGACTAGATGCTTTCCTCTTGCTGTTTTTAGAAGTCTTTATCTTTGACTTCAGATAGTCTGAGTATAATGTGCCATGGTGACTGCATTTTTGCTTTGTATCTGCTTGGCGATCATTGATCTTTCAGTAAGTGGATATTTATATCTCCTCCTAGACTTAAAGAGATTTCATCTAGGCTGGGTGTGGTGGCTCACAATTGTAATCTCAGCACTTTGGAAGGCCAAGGAAGGTGGATAATGAGGTCAGGAGTTTGAGACCAGTCTGGTCAATATGGTGAAACCCCATCTCTACTAAAAGTACAAAAATTAGCCAGGCACAGTTGCATGCACCTGTAATCCCACCTACTTGGGAGGTTGAGGCAGAAGAATTGCTTGAACTTGGGAGACAGAGATTGCAGTGAGCTAAGATTGAACCACTGCACCCCATCCTGGGCAACAGAACGAGACTCCATCTCAAAAAAAAAAAAAAAGAAAAGAAAAGAAAAAAAAAAGAAAGGTTTCATCTATTTCATGAAATGGGTTTTCTAATCCCTTTGTGCTTTCTTCACCCTTGGGGACACTGATAATTTGAATTTTCAGTAACTTTAAGGTGTCACAAATGGCATGAAGGCTTTCCTCATTCTTTTCTATTATTTTTATCTTTATATTTGTCTGTCTGAATTATTTCAAAAGATCTGTGGATTTGAGACTTTTTTTTCTTCCACTTGATCTAGTCTATTGTCAAGTTATCATTGTGTTTCTCCTCAATGAATTCTTAAGTTCTAGAATTTCTCTTTTGTTCTTCTAAAACATATCTATCTCTTTGGTATTTTTCTCATTCATATACTGATTTGTTTTTCTGATTTCTTTTTATTGTTTTTCAGGTTTCTCTTATATCTCACTGAGCTTCTTTCAGATCAGTATCTTCAATTCTTTGTCTGGGATTTTGAGAATTTCTTTTTTATTAAGATCTACTGGAGATCTTAATTTACTGGAGAATTATTATGTTTCTTTCAAGGTGTCATATTTCCTTGATTTTTATGTTTCCTGTGTCCTTATGTTTATATCTGTACATTTGTATAAAAGTCACTTCTTCCTGTTTTTGAATTTACTTTTTGTGGGGAGGAAATTTTCCTGAAAATGAATCTATGCTGTTGCTTGAGTAGGGCACTTTGACTTTGATTTTGGTTGTATACAGCAATGTAATCTCTAAATGATTTATTTTGCTCTTATATTACTCTATTCTCACATTGCTATAAAGGAATACCTGAGACTGTGTAATAGTCTGCTGGCATCTGCTTAGCTTTTGGGGAAGCCTCAGGAAACTTACAATCATGGCAGAATGTGAAGCATGAGCAGGCATGGCTTCCATGGCAGGAGCAGTAGCAGGAGGGTTGGCGGGGAAGATGCTACACATTTTTAAATGACCAGATCTCATGAGAACTCACTCACTATGGTGAGAACAGCACCATGCTGGTGTTGCTAAACCACTCCTTAAAAATCTACCACCACGTTGCAATCACCTACCACCAGGCCCCATCTCCCAACAATGGAGATTACAGTTTGACATGAGATTTAGTAGGGACAGAGATCCAAACCATATCTTTCTGCATCTGGTCCCCCAAATCTCATATCCTTCTCACACTGCAAAATACAATCATACCTTTCCAACAGTCCCCAAAGTATTAACTTGTTTCGGCATTAACCCAAAAGTCCAAAGTCTAAAATCTCATCTGAGACAAGGGAAGTCCCGTTCACTTATGAGCCTGCAAAATCGAAAGCAAGTTAATTAATTCCAACATACAATGGGAGTACAAGTACTGGGTAAACATTCCCATTCCAAAAGGGAGAAATTGGCCAAGGAAAGGAGATACAGGTCTCATGCAATCCCAAAATCCAGCAGGGCAGTCATTACATCTTGAAGCTCCAAAAGAATCTTCTTTGACTCCATATCCCATATGCAGGGCCTGCTGGTTTGAGAGGTGGGCTCCCAAGGTCTTGGGCAACTCTGCCCCTGTGGCTTTGCGGGGTTCAGCCCTAATGGCTACTATCATGTGCTGGTGTTAAGTTCTTGTGACTTTTCAAGCACAGGGTGCAACGTCTCAGTGCATCCACCATTCTGGGGTCTGAAAGATGGTGGCCCTTTTCTCACACCTCCACTTGGCAGTTCCCCAATGGGGAGTCTGTGTGGGGTGTCTAATGAGGGCTCCAATCTTGCAGCAAGGCTCACCTCTTACACTCTGTGCATCTACAGGCTTAACACCACATGGAAACTGCCAAAGCTTATGACTTGTACCCTCTGAAGCAGTAACCTGTGCTTTTTACCTGAGCCTCTTTGAGCCATAGTTGGAACTGGAGTGGCTGGGAAACAGGGAATAGTGTTGTGAGACTGTGCAGGGCAGTGGGGACTTGGCCCTGGCCCATGAAACTGTTCTTCCCTCTTAGGAAGCCTGCAATAGGAGGTTATGCCACAGAGGTCTCTGAAATTACCTTAAGTCCTTTCCCCCATTATCTTGTCTGTTAGTGCTTGGCTCCTTTTCACTTGTGAAAATTTCTGCAGCTTGCTTGAATTCCTCCCCTGAAAATGGGCTCCTCTTTTCTACCACATGGCCAGTGATGTGGTTTGGCTCTGTGTCCCCACCTAAATCTCATCTTGAATTGTACTCCCATAATACCCATATGTTGTAGACGGGACCCAGTGGGAGATAATTTGAATCATGGGGGCAGTCTCCCCCATACTATTCTCATGGTAGTGAATAAGTCTCATGAAATCTGATGGTCTTATCAGGGGTTTCTGCTTTTGCATCTTTCTCGTTTTCTCTTGCCGCTGCCATGTAAGAAGTGCTTTTTGCCTCCTGCCATGATTCTGAGACCTCCACAGCCATGGGGAACTGTAAGTCCAATTAAACCTCTTTTTCTTCCCAGTCTCAGGTATGTCATTTTCAGCAGCATGAAAACAGACTAATACAGTAAATTGGTATGAGTAGAGTGCGGTGTTGCTGAAAAGATATCCAAAAATGTGGAAGCGGCTTTGGAACTGGGTAACAGGCAGAGGTTGCAACAGTTTGGAGGGTGCAGAAGAAGACAGGGAAATTTGGGAAAGTTTAGAACTTCCTGGAGACTTGTTGAATGGCTTTGACCAAAAGCCTGAATGTGATATGGACAATAAGGTCCAGGTTGAGGTGGTCTCAGATGGAGATGAAGAACTTATTGGAAACTGAAGCAGAGGTGACTCTTGTTATGTTTTAGCAAAGAGAATGGCAGTATTTTGCTCCTGCATTCGAGATTTGCAGAAGTTTGAACTTGAGAGAGATAATTTAGGATATCTGGCGGAAGAAATTTCTAAGCATCAAAGCATTCAAGAAGTGACCTGGGTGCTGTTAAAGGCATTCAGTTTTATAAGGAAAGCAGAACATAAAAGTTCAGAAAATTTGCAACCTGACAATGTGATAGAAAAAAAAACCCATTTTTTGAGGAGATATTCAAGCTGCTACAGAAATTTGCATAGGTAATGAGGCGCCAAATGTTAATCCCCAAGACAATGGGAAAAATGTCTCCAGGGCATGTCAGAGGTCTTCACAGCAATCCCTCCCATCACAGGCCCTGAGGCCTAGGAGAAAATGGTTTCCTGGGCCTGGCCCAGGGTCCCTGTGCTGTGTGCACCCTAGGGAGTTGGTGCCCTGCATCCAAGTTACTTCAGCCATGGCTAAAACGGGCCAGGGTAGAGCTCAGGCTATGGCTTCAGAGAGTGCAAGTCCCAAGCCTTGGCTTCCATGTAGTGTTGAGCCTGCAAGTGCACAGAAGTCAATAATTGGGGTTTGAGAACCTCTACCTAGATTTCAGAAGATGTATGGAAACACCTGGATGCCCAGGCAGAATTATGCCACAGGGGTGGGGCACTCATGGAGAACCTTTGCTAGGGCAGTGTGGAGGGGAAATGTGGGGTCAGAGCACCCATACAGAGTCCCCACTGGGGCACTGCCTAGGGGAGCTGTGAGAAGAGGCCCACTTGCTTTTGATTTTACAGGCTCATAGGCAGAAGGGACTAGCCTTGTCTCAGATGAGACTTTAAACTATGGACTTTTGGGTTAATGCTTAAATGAGTTAAGGCTTTGGGGGACTGTTGGAAAGGCATGATTAGTTTTGAAATGTGAGGACATGAGATTTGGAGAGGCCAGGGGTAGAATGATATGGTTTGACTCTGTGTCCCCACCCAAATCTCATCTTGAATTGCAGCTCCCATAATTGCCACATGTTGTGGGAGGAACTTGGTGGAGATAATTTAAATCATCGGGGCAGTTTCCCGCATACTGTTCTCATGGTAGTGAATAAGTCTCCTGAGATCTGATAGTTTTATCAGGGGTTTTCGCTGTTGCATCTTCCTCCTTTTATCTGGCCACTGCCATGTAAAAAGAGTCTTTTGCTTCCTGCCATGATTCTGGGTATGTCTTTATCAGCAGCATGAAAATGGACTAATATAGCCAGGCTGCACATTTTCTAAACTTTTATGCTCTACTTTCCCTTTAAACATAAGTTCCAACTTTAGGTAATTTCTTTGCTTATGCATATGAGTATAGCTTGTTAGAAGCAGCCAAGTCAAACCTTGAATGCTTTGTTGCTTAGAAATTTCTTCCTCCAGATACCCTAAATCATCATTCTCAAGTTGAAAGTTCCACCTAGGCAGGGGCACAATGCAGCTAAGTTATTTGCTAAGGTGTAACAAAAGTGACCTTACCTCCAGTTCCCAATAAGTTCCTCATTTATATCTGAGACCTCCTCAGGTTGGACTTCACTGTCTACATCACTATCGGCATTTTGGTCATAACCATTTAACCAGTCTCTAGAAAATTCCAAACTTTCCTTCATTTTCCCATCTTCTGAGCCCTTTAAAGTCTTCCAACCTCAGCCTGTTACCCAGTTCCAAAGTCAGTTCCACATGTTCAGGTAGTTTTATAGCAATGCCCCAGTCTTCAGTACCAGTTTTCTGTATTAGTATGTTCTCACATTGCTATAAAAATATACCTAAGATGGGGTAATTTATAAAGAGAGAAGTTTAATTGGTTCACAGTTCTACAGGCTGTACAGGAAGCATGGTGCTGGCCTCTACATAGCTTCTGTTGATGCCTCAAGAAACTTACCATCATGACAGAAGGCAAAGCAGGTGCAGCCATGGCTTACATGGCAGGAGCAGGATGGAAGGTAGTGAGGAGGTGCTACATACTTTCAAATGATCAGATCTCATGAGAACCTACTCACTATTATGAGAACAGCACCAAACAAATGGTGCTAAACCATTTATGAGAAATTCACCCCCATGATCCAATCACCTCCCACCAGGTCCCACCTCCAGTACTGGAGATTACAATTTGATATGAGATTTCATGGAGACAGAGGTCCAAACCATATCAGATATAAACAGCATTAGTGAGAGCTGCCATTTCCTTGGAAGGTTAGTGTGCAGATATTAGGGGAGGTTGTGGTGAATTTGTGCTGGGGACTGGAATGTTAAGCATATCATAAGCATATCACTGTTTAAGCCCCAGTCGTGGCAACAGTGGGCTGATCATACCTATCTTTATTCTCTAGGCTGATATATACAGGCAGTGGTATTGATGGTTACCAGTGGACCAATTCTTGGGCCTCTAGTTGGCTTGCTTGGATGCCAGTCGTGGCCACAGTGGACTGAGCAGGTGGACAAGTTCTTGGTCCCCTAAGCAGGCACTGTGGTATGGGTTATGGTAGTATCAGTGACAGGAAAATTATCTGCATCCTAGGTACTGTATGTTGATGTTGGCAGTGGCTATGATAGGCTGGGTGAGCCAGTCTTCAGGCCCTCAGGTGCGAGTTAAGGTAGTAGCATCCAGGAGTTTAGAGTTTAGGACCAACCTCATGCCTCTGGGAGGTGCACTCAAGTGCCCAATGTGGTGGATTGTGTTGGGTAATCCACAGGACCCTGGGCTAAGTCCTGGAGTCTGTGCTGGGCAGGCTTGTGCTCAGATCCCCCAGTGGTGACAGTAGTCGCTAGCTGTAGTGGGCAGGGGCAGGACAATTCTCAGGTCCCTGGCAGAATGCATGAGTGAGGGGCAGTAGTAGCCACGCTGAAGCCCCAGCATTGCAGAAGTTGGCGTTGGCCTTGGTAGTCACATCTTGGGCTGGGGTGTGGGGAATGTGCATCCTTCTCATGGCCCAGTCCTGTTGCACTTGCCTTCAGCCCTGGCAGTGGTAGTCCTTGCCTAGGTTGTACCTCAGCCCCAGCTACAGGAGCCCCTACTCAGCTTGTGACTAAGTTTCAGTGGCAACTTGCACCCCACTCACATCCCATTCTCAGTCTACGTGGCACTTGTGTTCTATCCGGCAGCTACAGCCAATGCCTTGCTTGTTTCTCAGCCCCATCCATGGGAACTTATTCCCAGGTCATGTCCTAGTCCCAGCAGCAAGAGCCCAAGTTTCCCTAATGCCTCAGCCTCAGCACTTCTGGGCCCCAGGACAGTGTGCAATCTACTTACGGCTAGGATTCAAACTGGCATCTTGCTGTAGCTGCTTAGGTCTCAGAAATGTTGTGGGACCTAGTGCAAGTTCCCTTATGGGAGCAGTTCTATCATATGGTCTACCAACAGCTCCATATTTTAGTTTCAGGAGTTGGGAGGGTTGAGGGGCTGTCCCTTTGCCAGGATTGCATGATTCCATGATGGGGATGAGGGCTGCTGGAAGTCTCTCACTCACTCTTTTCCCATGTACGGGAAGTCACTCCTGGCTCCTAGCTGATCTCAACCAAACAGGCTGCCTGTCTTCTTCTTCCTTCCTTGCTTTTGGTGTTTCCTGTCACTTTTCTGTTGAATTTCAGTGTTTGCTCTTGGATTATATATTCAAAATGTGATTAAAGTGCCAAGATTTATTTATGAAATGACATTAGTTTCTTAAAAAATGAAACAGAAAATCTGGCAGTTTTATTTGGCAAAAAGGCAAATCTACAATTATAGTTGTACATTTTAATGCTTTTCTCAGCAATTGACAGAACAAGTAGAAAAGAAGTCAATAAAGGTACCCCCCCAAAAACAACCCCCAATATCATCCACTACTTTAATAGCATGAATAGAATCCTATCCCAAGCAACAGAGTGTACTTCCCTTTTGAATGCACATGGAATGTTTACAGAGGTACACTATATGCTGGGCCATATTAGGGGACTCAATAAGTTTGAAAATGGAAAATGTCACAGCATATATTGTTTAACTACAAATATATGGAACTAAATATTTGGCCCACATATTTAAAGTTAAATATTTTGTACAAATATTTACAATTAAAATATCCTTTATGTAACTCTAGCTAAAAGAAAAATTACAGGGGAATTAAATTATTCCTTAATTGTAAAATACAATGTATCAACATTTTTAAAAGATAAAGCTGCTGAGAGGCAAATTCATAGCTTTCAATCTTTATATAAGAAAATATAAAAAAGTTAAAATTAATCATTTTAGTCCTGACATTATAAAGTTAAATGAAAACAAGAAAAACAAACCAAAATTAAAGTAGAAGGTTATGAAATGCTAGAATGGAATCAATGACATTGAAATTGAACAAACAATAAAGAAAATTAACAAGGCCAAAAATTCGTTCTTCATTAAGAATGAAATTAACAATCTCTAAAAAGTTTCATCAAGGACAAAAGTGACAGAAAACACAAATTGCCAATACTAGAAATAGTGGCTGCAGATCCTATATTCTTTATAAGGATACAAAGATAAATATTATATAACTATTATACCAGTAAATTTGGTAAATAATATAAAATTGATGAATATCTTGAAACTCAATTTACCAAATTGACGGAGAAGAAATAGAAAATCTGAATATATAAAATTATATATGAATATTTAATATAAATATATTTAATTTATAAATGTAAACTTATATTTATATTTTTGAAAAAGATTTGGAACTAAATATTTGGCCCACATATTTGGAATTAAATATTTGGTCCAAATATTTGACAAAACTTTTTGACAAGTGAAATACCAAGCCCAGATAGTTTCACTATTAAAATTTGTAAAACATTTCTTTTTAAAATACCAATTATACATAAACCTTTTCAGAATTAAGAGAATAAAGTAACACTTCTAATCATTTTATGAAGCCAGTGTTTCCCTGATTGAAAACATAACAAAGACCTTACAAAAAATGAAAATTATATTCCAGTGTTTCTTATGATATAGACTTAACACTCGTTTACATAATAATTCCAAATCAAGTCCAGCAATATATAAAATATAAAAGAGATAATATATTATTACCAGGTGAGGTTTATCCCAGGAATTCAAGTTTGGTTTAACATATGAGAAGTCAATCAACATAATACAACATCTTAGCAGAATAATAACACCGTAATTTCAGCAAATACAGAAAAGCCACTAGACAAAATTCAATGCATTGCTGCTAAATTTATAACACGCTAGGAATAGAAGAGACTTTTTTTTTCTGATAAAAACTTCAAAAGTCCTACAGGTAACATCATAATCAATGGTGAATTATTGAATGTTTTCCTTCTAAGACTGGGAACAATGTAAGGATGTCCATTCTTACTACCTATTTAACGTGGTATTAGGTGTCTTAGCTAGTGAATAGATGGGGAGGAAGGGCACAAAGATGGGAAAGAAATAGGAAAAAATTGTGTTTTTTCACAGATATAATATCAACTTTTTTACATAAAAATTGCTGAGAACCTACAACCACTAGATTTATGAAACAAATTTAGCAAAAACAAAGCTTACAAGTCAATGTACAAAATTAAATTATGCCTGTCTACTAGCAAAAAGAAAGAAAGAAAAATGTATTTACTCTAGCATCAGGAAACATGAAATAATGAGTATTTTAAAAATATGCAAGGACTCCATACTGAAATCTTCAAAATATTGATGTAAGTAAAAAAGACCTAAAGTAATAGAAGAAAGATACCATATTTATGGATTGAAAGGCTCAGTTTAATTGTGGTCAATTCTACCAAATTTATCGATCCATGGTTTCAATACAATTCTGATTAAAATCACAATGGGATTCTTAGTAAAAATTGCAAAGTTACTTCTAATAAGGTATATAAATGACCTAGAGTGAAAACAAATTAATTTTGAGAGAGAAGCCCAAAATCTGGGGAAGCATACCTGATGTCAGAACTTACCTTAAACTCTTATCAAGTCAGGGTGGTATTAATGTAATAATAAGTAATAAATGAACTGTATTGTAGAGTTTAAAAATATCCATACATACATGGTTAATTTTTTTTCCACAAATGTGACAAAAAAATTCAATGGAAAAAAGGAAGTCTTTTTGACAAATGGTGTTGAAATAACTAGCTAAATGTATGGAAAAAAATTATGAAAATTATCTTCTACTTATGGTACATAAAACTATTTGAGATGGATTATAGACATAAAAGTAGAAGCTTTTATAATCTTGTATGTAACTTTCATTAAAAAACATAGAATGTCATTATGAACTTTGGATGAATAGTGATTTCCTAGAAATGACCCCAAAAGCACTACACATGAACAAAAAAAGAATACAATGGACTTTATCAAAAATAAAACATTGTCTGTTAATCTATAAACACTATCAGCAAACTGAAAAAGCAAGTGGCTATTTTCCCAATACATGTATCTGAAAAAGGATCTGTATCCAGACTATATAAAAAACTCCTAAAAAGTCACTAATAAAAAGACAAAACACCTAATAAAAGTGGGCAGTAGACTTCTACCGGGAGTTAGTTTATTAAAGAGAACATAAAAAAGGCAATGAACACATGAAACTGGGCTAATATTATTATTCAACAGGGAAATATAAATTTAAAACACATTAATATAGCATCACTCATCCAGTATATTGTCTCAAATGAAAAAGACTGTCAATATCTGTTGTTTCTGAGAATGTGACATAACGAAAAGTCTCTTACTGCTGGTGGAAATTCAAAATGATATTACTTTGGAAAACAGTTGCACAGTTTCTTATAATGTTAAAGGTAGACCTCCTATGATTTAACAATTACATTCTAGGTATTTACCAAGAGACAAGAAAACATATGTCTACAAAAAGATCTTAGAAGAATGTTTGTGGTAGTTTTCATGTCTAATAACTAAGAACTGACAAAACCATGAATGTCCATCAGTAGTAAAATGGATAAATCACTTGTGGTATATCAGCAGCAAATGCTAATCAGCAACAAAACCAATGTGTTATTGATACGTACAACATGTATGAAACTCAACAACTTTAAGTTAACAGAAGAATACAGACACAAAAGAATACATATTATATAGTCTATTTTTATAGATATCAAGGACAGGCAAAACTGATTTATAGTGATAAAAATTGGAGAATGGTCACCCATAATAGATGGGATTTGACTGAAAGTAGGCACAAGAGACATTCTGGCAGGCTAGAAATATTATTTATTTTTAATAAGTTGGGGATTATGTATCTTATATGATTTATAAATTTATTATGATCTGTGCATTTCATTGTATATAAATTTTACCCCCTACCCCCCAAAAATGTGATGGTTGGAGAGTCAGAAATCTGGATTTAAATTTTATTTTCTCCACTCACTAGCTTTAGGCAAGTTATACAACTTCACAAAATTGCAGTTTCATCATATGTATTGTGGGGTAATAATAATCCTTACTACAGAGCCATAATGAGAATCAAGTAAAATAATATATGCAGAATATTTACTAGACAGCTAAGTGCCTAATAAGGATGTTATTATAAAATGAGAACATGGTTTCTTAAAGTTATTAATATAAATAAATAAATAATATGAGGCCAAATGTCATTAATGACGAATCAACAATGTTACCATTTAAATGATTCTTTATAATGTACAAATTGATTGTTTGAAGATAACATAATGTCTCGTTAAAAGGATACATTGACATTTTGGGAGGCCAAGGTGGGTGGATCACCTGTGGACACGAGTTCGAGACCAGCCTGGCCAACATAGTGAAACCCCGCCTCTACTAAAAATACAAAAATTAGCTGGGTGTGGTGGCACGTCCCAGCAACTCAGGAGGCTGAGACAGGAGAATTTCTTGAACCCAGAGGGTGGAGGTTGCAGTTTGACCCGAGATTACGCCACTGCACTCTAGCCTGGGTGGCTGAGTGAGACACCATCTCAAAAAAAAAAAAAAGAAAAGAAAAGAAAACAAGACGGATACATCAAAATCATAATTTAGAAGGGAAACAACCTATAATTAAAAATCTACTCATCTGACAAAGGTCTAATATCTAGAATTTACAAGGAACTTAAACATATTTATAAGAAAAAAACAACCTCATCACAAAGTGGGCAAAGAATATGAAGAGACACTTCTCAAAAGAAGACATTTATGCGACCAACAAGCATATGAAAAGAAAACTCAACATCACTGATCATCAGAAAAATGTAAATCAAAACCACAATGAGATACCATCTCACACCAGTCAGAATGGTGATTATTAAAAAGTCAGGAAACAATAGATGCTGGCAAGCCTGTGGAGAAATAGAAACACTTTTACACTGTTGGTGGGAATGTAAATTAGTTCAATCATTGTGGAAGACAGGGTGGCAATTCCTCAAGGATCTAGAACTAGAACTACCATTTGACCCAGAAATCTCATTACTGGGTATATACCCAAAGGAATACAAATCAGTCTACTATAAAGACAAATGCACACGTATGTTTATTGCAGCACTATTTCCAATAGCAAAGACTTGGAACCAACCCAAATGCCCATCAATGGTAGATTGGATTAAGAAAAGGTGGTACATATATCCCATATCCCATGAAATACTATGCAGCCATAAAAAGGAATGACATCATGTCCTTTGCAGGGACATGGATGAAGCTGGAAGCTGTCATCCTCAGCAAACTAACACAGGAACAGAAAACCGAACACCGCATGTTCTCACTCAGAAGTGGGAGTTGAACAATGAGAACACATAGACACAGAGAGGGGAACAACACACACCAGGGCCCATTAGGGGGTGGGAGGTAAGGGGAGGGAACTTGGAGGATCGGTCAATAGGTGCAGCAAACCACCATGGCACATGTATACCTGTGTAACTAACCTGCACGTTCTGCACATGTATCCCATGTTTTTTTAGAAGAAATTTTTAAAAAGAAGAAAAAAGTCTTTTTATCGTAAAATAAATAGAAACCTATTACCCAAAGATTTGAAATTAGAAACAGAAAACAAATTATTCATAATCCCACAATCTATCCAAACCACTTCTACCACTTTTTAATGTTACAAATAATCTTAATATCTAACACAACCAATTAGTTTAAGTCATTGAACATGCATACATTGGTATCTGTCATTTTCATTTATTTAGTAGTTTTTATTATAGCTCATTGTCTTTTACTTTCCTGTCTTTTTTTTTTCTTTCATAAAACAGTATTCCTTTAAAATATTATGTACATATTTTGCACTTTTAGTTAGCTAGGTTAAATACCATATTTTTTGTCTAAAGCCCCCCTTAAATAATGAACTATAAAAATTCCATTAAATGATAGAAGCTGATTAACAAAGCATGTTTTCATTTTATGTTGATCACAGCAGATAATAAATTATTAGGATTTTGTAGTAAAGTTAAAGCATAGCATTTTCAATATATATTACTAGCAGTCTTCTTGTTATCTGAAGGTCTTATGGCATAATTGTGACAACATTAAATCTGACTGAGGCCTTTACCAAAAGTCTTTATAATGTTGATTAAGTAAATAAATCTCTATTTAATATAAGTCTTTACTATGTGCAAGACATTATAAATTCAGTGGAGATATGAATGGAGAAGAAATGAGCTGGTGGACATAAGATATATTTGTGGCAGCTTCTAATCAATAGATCTGAGATTGTAAGTTGTTTACAAGCCCAAATTCAGATGATATATATATATATATATATATATATATATATATATATATATTTTGATCACTGGCATTGTGTTTTACCAAAATACAAACTGTTTACCATCGCTTAAAATTGGGAGCTCTCATATAAAACTTCAGATTTCTGACCTCATCTTGTATACATAAGATCTGACAGTTTCAGATTGGAATTGCTCACTTCCACCAGGCAACAATTAACTGGGACCCAGTAGCAGGTGTGCCATTTAGAGGGCATACCTCAAGTTTTCCAGAGACACCACCTGGCCAGCCTCATTCAGTTACCTGCTTAGGGTTTAACAAACCCACCTCACAAGGAAAAGGAAATAAGTAGCTAAGCAAGAAGAGAAACTGCATTTGGCACTCTGCTTTCATTTAATAGGCACTAAATATTTGAGAAAGAGAGAAAAACTGGTAGGAAAAAATAATACAATAAAAGAGATGAGAATTTTGACAGAAAGAACTCTTGCTTCCAACTTTCTCGCTTCAACAGCGTTCAGTAATGCCCACCCCAAGTATGCTTGTTTTTTCAATGCTGTGCCTGGGTAGGCATTGAGTTATTATGTTAGCATACTACCTTGCTCATTTACTACATCTCTACTACAAACTGTTGCCCTGTTGAAGTACCTCTTGTGAATGTTTTGCAGTAAGTGCTTATATGAATGTTGTTTTCTCGATTCAAAAAAAGTTTGACATATTATTAAAATGCAAATCATTGTTTGATTTTTACACAGGCTGAAGAGATCACTTTAACAATTGGCCAAGCATTTGACCTGGCATACAGGAAATTTCTAGAATCAGGAGGAAAAGATGTTGAAACAAGAAAACAGATCGCAGGGTTACAAAAAAGAGTGAGTAAACTAAGCTTGTTGTTTTACATTTGTGTGATGTAAGTACAGGGAAACTTGCATATCATCAAACAAATTTAGAAGACCTGCCATTAAATTTCCCCCACACTGACTGATTGGAACTCCTTTCACTATGTTCCCATAATTTTTCATTCCTGATCCCCTGCATAGCTTTTTTTTTTTTTTAACTATTTTATATTGAATTCCCACAAGAACTTAGTGTTCTCATGTGACTTTGCTTCACTTCCTGATGCTTCTCATGGGGATCAGAGCAGCAGAAGCAGCAGATGCTGGGTAAGTGGTTTTTCATGCAGATCAGATTCCTTGGTAATTAAATTATGCCTTTCTCCACTCTTCAAAATCATCATACGCAAGTTTCACTGTCTTGTGGTTATATTCCAAGATTATGGGTATAGTTTGCACAGTCCAACAAGAAAACACAATGTTGAGATATTAGGAACATAAAATTTGCACACACATACAAATATATTATAAATTTAAGTCTTTCAATGATCTGAAATCCTCCAACATTTCCCAAACTTTATCAAACAGTTTTCTCCCCATGCACAACAAAGTACATTAAGGTTTTGCATAATATAAATTCCTACTCATAACTGTAGCCGGTATATTCCAAGAAAAAAAACAGAAAGTTATTCAATAATCATTTTCTTTTTAGATCCAAGACTTAGAAACAGAAAATATGGAACTTAAAAATAAAGTACAAGATTTGGAAAACCAACTAAGAATAACTCAAGTATCAACATCTCCAGTGAGTATATTGAATATGTGTATGTTTTCCTTAGAAACACGATTTTGTGGTGATGAAACATCTCTGTATCACTAGTTCTGCAATATTTCATATAATACTTTGGGATCAGTAATTTCAAAGTAAACATGCATAGAGATGAAGGCTGCTAAGCAGTTTAATTTAAAACTTAAAATTACCTAGTTATTTCAAATCAGAGTTGTCTTCTATGTTGCTGTTTTCCTCTGGGTTTTCTAACATAATTCAACCCTCGACTTAGTCTTAAGTTTTATTAAACAATATAATTTTTCTCTTTGTGGCATATTCTTCTTTCATTTCTATTAATTACTATTTGCTGAGTTAGATTTAATGACTTATGCCAGTCTCCCCTTGAAGTGCTCAACTTCATTATAGGAATTCAGCTGTGAGCAAGACTGAACCTGGTTTCTTATATTACATGGTAAGGGTTTCCCACTGAGAGTGAGGCAGTTGTATTTCAAACATTAAAATGAGTGGTATTCTCTACAGACAAAACTCAAGTCCTTGTAGTTAAAGTATTTATGTCTGATTTGTCACAGTTTTGAAATCCTTTTCCCAATACCATGTATGATATCATTATTACGTGATTTTGGCAAAGGGAATTTATTGGAGGGAGGTGGAATTTAAAACAATATTTTTTCTAGGCAAAATATATTCAGGAGAAGATGATTTTTGGTTTGAATCATCTGTACTACTGATATTCTCTATTAAAGTGTATTTATTATTCTTCATTTAAAAAATTTAATATCTAAGCCAAGCACAGTAGCTTATATCTGTAATCCCAACATTTTGGGAGGTCAAGGCAGGCAGATCGTTTGAGCCCAGGGGTTCAAGACGAGTCTGGCAACATGGTGAAACCTTGTCTCTACAAAAAATATAAAAAATTATCCAGGCATGTTGGCACACCCCCGTAGTCTCAGCCACTGCGGAGGCTGAGGTGAAAGGATGCCCTGAGCCCAGTGGTCATGGCTACAGTGATCTATGATAGCACCACCCCACTCCAGCCTGGGTGACAGAGAAAGAAGCTGTTTCAAAAAAAAAAAATCATATCTAACTTATAACATAAACATGAACTGAAAAAAGAAATTTGTTGCAAAATTTTTTATGGAAGCTTACTGTGCTTCAATGAAAATATTCATGTTTTAATATCTAATACTAGAATCATTCACAAGGTCATCACTATGAATAAGAATGTTTCTATAGAAGTTTCATTTTGGGTTTCAAACTTGGCACACTCTGGAAATGGGTCAAAAAATGGTCTTTCCTGTAAACTCACATTTTTCCACCTCCCATATGAAAGAGTGAGCATTTCCATTGCTTGGCTTGTGGGTTTTGTGTTTTGTGCCAGTAGGGCTGCTGTGGCCTTGATGAGAGAGGTTGGGACTGAGGTACTGACATCTGTGCTGGAGCATCCTCTTCAGGTTCTGGTTTTATTCTGATACTCCTTCTTATTTTTTCTTGTCACTGTTTGCTGCTCACCAGGATTATGATTTTTTCTCGCCTCTCTAACTGCAAGGGACAGAACATCAGCTCAAATTTGTTATTCAACCTTCCATCCCAAGATGAAACACACATACTCTTGGGTCTTGTTGAAAATCATATTATAAGCCATGTTGTGAAATATACTAGGAGGATAAAAATAAATATACTTCATTTATATGAAGGGGAAGTAACTTTTTCAAGGAGTTTTGATAACGTAGTTGTTTCTGGAATTCATCACGTATGAAGAGTAGCATTGCTTTCGTTTTTGTGTTGACAAAGGAGTAAAGTAAGCTCCATCAGCTTTTTGGATCCAAACCCAAAACTGGTCATTGTGTATCCTCTTTATCTGAGGAAGAACATTTGAGAAGAGCAAAGAGGTTTCAAACATATTAATCAAACTGCATCCTACCTTTTTTATCTTCCCAAAGCAGACACTGCTCTGAGAAGAAGGTGGGTCAGGATTTGGATTATGAATGTGCATTGGTGATCTCATAGGGTTACTGAGTCAGCTTCAGAAGTGACAAAGGACAGGAGGAATGACAAGATGACCCTTGCTTTGGTGTCTTTGACCATTTGGCTGAAATAGCTATTTCAAGTGGAAAGCAAGCAAGTTGGTATATGAAGAAAACATAACCTGTTCATAAGCATAATTCATTTATTTAGCAATTCTCACTAGTAGAGCCAGTTATATATAAAAAGTAAAAATATTGAAAAAGCCATGTTTTAAAATGAATTAGCCCTCCCAAGGTTACATCATATAATAATTATTTTAGGCATTGTGTTCATCTCGGCCTGGATTTATCTAAATAAAATGCTTCAAAAACTACAACTAAGAGGTTGAATTTATAAAGAAATAACTGTCTTTAAATCACTGTCTTACACTTAGTTCATATATGTAGAAAATTTGTTGTATCCTTGATCATTGTGGAAATGACAAATTATAACTTTGCAATCTACTTATAGTCTTTTGTCATGTAAGGTCATTGTCTACACTTTTTCTTTAACTTTAAAAATGATTTGTCACATGACCTTTTAGCTCCTAAAATCTTATCATATGATTTTTTAAATTGTTGATATGCTGGAAGATGTACGTCTTCATTAAGATAGAATCTGGAGGACATTATACTAAGTGAAATAAGCCATGCACAGAAAGACAAATATCACATGATGTCACTCATATGTGGAATCTAAAATAGTCAAACTCATAGAAGCAGAGAGTAGAATAGTGGTTACTGGGGACTGGGGCAGAGTTATATAGAAAGGGTCTAGAAGATGATCAAAGGATGCAAAATTTTAATTAGGAGAAGTAAGTTCAAGAGATCTCTTGTACAACATGGTGATTATAGTTAATAACAAGGTATTATACACTTGAAAATTGCCAAAGTAGTTTTAATTGCTCTCACAACAAATATGTGAAAATAGAATTTGTTTGATTTTTAGAAGAAAGTGAACTCAAGAGCATTTTAAAATTGCTAAAATTTAAATGTAAAATTAAATGCTAAAATTTAAAATGTAAATTAATGAGATACCTAACCAATTCAAATGGTTTAAAAAACATTGTTACAGCATTTGCTAATGTGTTTCTTATTAAAAAACATTTTTGCCTTTCATTTCCGATTTTAGTAATGTAGCTATGAAATAAACTGGTAGAACACTAAGTACAGCTTATTTATTTCATATCTATGCAAATGAGGTCCCAAATTCCTGATATTAAAATAAAATAAAATTAGTTACCTGCAGTTATTTTTGAAAATTTATTAATGATTCAGATTATTGAATTTGAAAAACAGACAATGCAAATGGCAAATAATAAAATGTAAATTTATGATATCTTATTTAATAGCTTACCATGTGCCTGCAATAAAGAAATTTCTGTTAAGTTAGAAATGTTTTACATCTGTTCTTTCTTATGAAATTTGAACATCAGTTTTACAGGACACACAGCAGGAACACAAAGTACCTCACAGAGTGCCCCCACGGCTAGCAAAGTAAATGCTTAATGAGTTTATAACCCTAGAAATAAGACTCTGTGGGTTTTATGTGTTTGTTTTGAGCTCAGAGGACTGAGGATTAGAGTGCTCCAAAATGACTAAAGTTCTCATCAGTTTGTTCAAAGGATTAGAGGCAGTGATCGATACATTATTAAAGAAGCATTGAAGTGAATTATGAATTCCGTTATGCATATTGAATTACAACATAGATGGGTATGGTGTATGCAATTAATTTGGAATCCGATGAGTTTTTAGTGATGAGAGGAGCCCCTCACACAGAAAACTCTTCACAACTGACCAGCCCAAGACAGGTCTTGATCCCACTGGAAGCCAAATTTTTCAAGTCACAGAAAGGGGACACTTTTATCAAAAACCTCTAATTCAGGTATAGTTCTTTATAAATTATTTAATGCTATAATTTGGTTCATAAAAATATACCTTTAAGCATAATAATGTTCTGAAATATCTGGATATGCTGGCCTAACACAATATAGTTCACACTAAGCAATTGCTAGTCAAATAAAATACATCTTTTATCTTAGCTTTGATATAATCTCTTTGGGGAAAGGGAAAGAAAAAAGTAGGAATGGAATTTTGGGAGTTGTGGAATTAAAAGTAATGTGAAAATAACAATAATGTAAATTAATATTATAGATGTTATTTTCTTATCAGTTTGTGATGAAGTAGAAGATAAAGTCAGATATGGCAAGCAACGTAAACATTCTTGATAAAATTTGATTAGGCCAGGAATGGTGGCTCACGCCTGTAATCGCAGCACTTAGGGAGGCAGAGGTGGGCTGATAGCTTGAGTCCAGGAATTGGAGACCAGCCTAGGCAACATGGCAAAACCCTATTTCTACCAAAAATACAAAAATTAGCTGGGCGTGGTGGTGCATGCCTGTAGTCTCAGCTACTTGGGAGACAGAGGTGGAAAGATTGCTTGAGTCCAGGAGTTGGAGGCTGTGGTAAGCCTGGGAGGTCAAGGTTGCAATTAGCCATGATCATGCCACTATATTCCAGCCTGGGTTACAGAGTAAGACCCTGTGTCAAAAACAAACAAATAACAACAACAAAGCTTGATTCGATAACTAAAAAATGACAAGCCATCTTCTCTAGCAAGAGGTCCAAAGTTAAAGTTGAATTTCCGTAATACAAGACAATGATTCAAATGTACCAAATCTCCTAATAATATATTACAGTCTTATTGATGTTGATATCCTTATTCTGTGTTAAATCATAAATTTAAAATGTGAGGCCCAATGCAGTAGAATGATCTACATGGACACCTTTGTACTTTAAAGAGTCTCTGTTTAGGTGAGAACATAGGGGCATGCATGTTTCTACTTTCCTCAGAGACGCCCTAAGGGAAGGTTGTTATTCCTTAGAAAGTTTGTCAGTCACTTATATGTTATATACATGAACATGAATTGGTCATACTGATGGATTTTGAATTGCAAACTAAGTAATTTTAGGTTGAAACCTTGAATAAAAATATTCAAGACTTCTAAAATGTTCCCTCAAAGTTTTATGGTGTATATTTTAGTTTTGGTTTTGATCTTCCTAGTCCCACTGCTTCATCACTGGGATTTTGAAATCGTTCTTAATAGCAGACCGTATGTTACAATGCATATCACTTTGATTTTCATTTCATCTCACTTGTTGATTGTATACATTTGATACAGTTGTGATCTGCTATGAAATATTATAAAATGTGTACTGAAGATCTAATATTTCCATACATCTAGGCTCTTTGGTTTTCACAGTTTATGTATTTCAGATGTTAAAGGGTTTGCATTAGATGGGGGAAAGAAAGAAAGGTTGGTAATAAATACATAAATATTTCAATAAATAAATGTAACCATTTAGATCTTGTATATGCTATGAATAAAACAAAATAGAGCAGAATAGAAGAGAATGATTGAGAATGTTGTTTAGAGAAAGTGACCAGGGAAGCAAGCCCCTTCAAAGAAGGTAGCACTTGAATTGCAATCTGAATGATAAAATGTTAGCAAATGCAACAGACTGAAAACAATAACAAGAACTTTGCAGCTGCAGTGTAGTGACTGAAAGCCAAAACAATTGGAGAGGACATTGAAGAGAGACTCAGAGTCTAGATTTGATAGGCCTTCATAGGCAATGGCAAAGGATTGGTATTTTTTTTTTAATGCAATGATATGTCACTTGAAGGTTTTAAACGGAATTTGTGGATCATCTGGCTGCTATATGCAGCATGGACTGTAAAGAGGCCAAAGTGATGTCCCAGAAATAGACATTTCAGTAGTCTAGGAGAAGGGTAAATTAGACTATAATTCTACCTGTAGAGGTTATGAGCAGAGCTTGATTTTTGACACATTTTGAAGGTAGAGCTTGCAAAATTTACTAATGGATTTGTTGAGGGCAGTATACGCACACACACACAAAAGGAGCAGGAGTGTCCCTTCAGGTTTTCTCCTTTAACATGTGGGACATGATGCTATTTTCTGAAACAGACATGACTTAGGAGGAGTGAGTGATAAAGAATCAATATTTCACTTTTGCCTACGTTATCTCTGCCAACTAGACAACCAATTGGAAATGCTTATTAGGTGGCTGAATATACAAATCTGGAATTCATAGAGAAGGTCTGGTCTCATGTGCTTGAGTGAAAAAAAAGTTTGTCCTTTTTTATTGTAATTGTTTATTGTTTAGTTAATATGCCCAATATAAATTTGGTCACTGTGAGCTTATGTAATTGAGTTCTAGCTAAAGAAAATAATATGAGACTACTTTTTTGTTCAGTACTGAAATTAAGACATTCTTAACAAGTGTATCTTTAATATTTGCTTCCGACCTTTTTCACTTAAAACCAATTCTTCATATGCATGATAGATGGAGACCACTCCTATTTCTCACTTTCTCATATAAAAATTGATATGAATATGTAACACTTAATGTATATAAAATATTTTCTTACTTGTTTTTAAACAGAATGCTTACATATCTTCTAAATACCACCACGATTGGGTCAATCATGGGTTCCTTTTCTATCAAATGAAATAGTCTTCAAGAGTACCTATATTACATATCTCTGTATCACATTGAAATTGTGAAAATCTTTTCCCTGGTTTTAGATATTGGATCCTTATTTTATACAGTCACTTAGATACACTGAGAAATTTCCGTTACTTGACTGTGCTGTTTGCTTTTTGCTGTGTTCCAGTGGTTTGGCAATAGATTAGAGGTTAGGTTTTCCACCATTTGGTACTAATTATCTGGGAACAATCTGATTTCCATTTATTACATTCATATGGCAGTGTTGCCTGTATTTATATTAGAAAAAAAGAGTTTATTCTGCCCTCATAGCCTCATAGCCTCATGAATGCCTGCAGAAGATTGTTTCATTGTAAGATGTGGGCATAACAAGTTCAATCAAAATGTTCCTCTTGATTCTTGTATCTGAGTACTTTCATTTTACCCTTCTGACTATAGAAGGTTTTAACCAAACCAGACTACTGCCAGGAAGCAAAGTGAGTAAAATTCTAGTCCTAGGGAATATTGGATTCTATTGCTGAGTAAAACAAATGTCTTCCTTTCAATTAAACCCTTAGGTAAAATTATTTCTTTACATAATCAACTGTGTGGCCACTGATTAGACTTGATAGGACAATTATAGCCTAAAATGTATATTTCATTGTGGATAAACAGTGTATCTATTTATTTTCCTCTAGTGTTTTCTCTGCTGTTATTGAAGTGAGAATGGGCAAGAGCAGATTGTGAAAGATCTTAATTACACAACAAGCTGAATATGAATCTTTAAACAAAGACATAAATTTTAAACATGAATTGGTTCAAGAACATTTGATGCCCACAAAAAATGATTACCATTCCACAACTTCACTTTCATAATTGTTAGTTGCACAAGATAATTCTAAAAGCATAAACCCTGTCCAACAGGAAGAAAAATATGTTCCCATTACAGTTCTGATCATAAGTACTTGGTCAAGTCATTTAGCCTCTCCTTGTTGCAGTTTTCCGCTTTGTGCTACAATTACATCCATTTAACTTGAAAGATTCTTGTGAAAACTGTAAGACAGTAGGTCATACAACTAACAGATCAATATAAACCAACTGTAGACCTAGAAATCTGAAAAAACACAGACCTTGTGCTGTAAGTTGTAATCATTACTTTTAAACTTTATTTAAAAACTGATATTGAAGATATAACAATTAACTTTAAAAGTATGAATCAGCGTGGTAATCTAGAAACATCTGCTAGAACATTTTATGCTACCATTTTCTTTCTCCATCTTTAATGTTAATTATAATTTTCCAGGTTTTTTAACTAGAAAAAATTAATTTGATATACAAATGTAAGGGAATTTATTTCTTAATTATTTCTTAATTTAATTATAAATATAATTTTGAACTCTGCCATTTTAGTAGTTGTGATAAATTATATTTTAATCTTGACATTTTTATTTTATGTTTAAAAAGTCTTTGGATATTGTATTGCCAGTGCAATTAAGAGTGAAACATAAAATTTCAGTATAATCCTAATATTTCTAAACATATTATGACAGAATTGCTTAATCTTAAAAGCAGTGTTTCTGTTATTATTGTTCAAATGTATTTAATATTTACTGATAGAATTCAAACACTTTTATGATATTTCTTCTTGTTGTCACATTTCTATAAAAGTCAAGGTTGAAATATTCACCATTGCTTAAATGCACCAAGACACTACTTACTGAAAAAAAGAGCTACAAAGGGGAGGGAGAGCATTAGGACAAATACCTAATGCATGCAGGGCTTAAAACCTAGATGGCGGGTTGATAGGTGCAGCAAACCACCATGGCACATGTATACCTAGGTAACAGACTTGCATGTTCTGCTCATGTATCGCAGAACTTAAAAAAAAAAAAAGACAAAAGAAAAAGAGCCACAAAAGTGTAGCAAAAACAAATCTCAAACATGGACACTCATTATTAACATATCTGAATAACCTAACAACTTCTGTATAATTAACACATTTTTTTTTGCACAGAATTCCCCTTAGTATAATAATTCAGATTCTGTGCGTGTTCCTAAAGACCAAGACACCTGGAACTACGAACATAAAGGAGTTGCTTGAACAATGGTGCCATGTACTTCTGTAGGACAATCCAAAAATTTTGGTTCCTAGCCATCTGTCAGAATACTGACAGAAAGCCCAAAATAAAATTCCTCGAACTGTTTTTCTTCTAAACAATGTACTTAATTACTTAAACACATAAACATCCTCAACCAGTTAAAAATAGCAACCAAAGGAAAAAAAAAAGACTGGTTCCAGAACCTTGGGACCTAAGTGCAAAATTGTCATTGTTTGTCATTTAGGTGCTAATGTCCACACGTTCATATCCTTATTGAATAGGCCTAACCATTTAGTACAGAATCAAGAGCCAAATTTACCCATATATTTAAATGTGCTGGACTTACATTTCATTTTTATAGGGAATTATATATAACATCTGATTCCTTGACTTGAATTGCTTCTAGGTTGGGAATCAAAAACTCAAACTCTAATATAGCCCAGATTATGACATTCGAGTGTGAAATGGGCATATGGTAGGAGTGGTAAATTTGAAAGCACAGGCTAACTTCAAAGACACAGCAGATATTCAATACCAGTCAACTATTTTCATGCAAGTTTGTGGGCCTACATTCTAGAATTTCTAACTTTTGGGTAAAAGTTCTGGATTTTAATATGTAATCTATTTTTATATATTAATTTATTTTTAATTTAAAATTTTTATTAATACATATTAGTTGTACATGTTTGTGGGTAGAGATGATATTTTGATACCTGCACACAATGTGTAATGATCAAGTTAGGGTCATTGCAGTATCCATCACCTCAAACATTTATCTTTTCTTTGTGTTGGGAACACCTAATTCTATACTTTAAAAGACCCATGTGATCTAAACAAAAACTGCCAAATTACTGATGACCCAAAGAAGACCTGTGAGGAATAGTTCTGGAGTCTTAAACTCTAGATACCAGAACAGTTGACATTATTAAATATCCCTGATTTACCATTTTGAAATTGAAAAAAACCTCTTGATTATAGTATATAAATACTTGATTATTTTTGTATTATATACATTCTTTGTTTATGTTAAGTTTACCTCCCCAGAGGAAGTAGTACTATGAGAATACTGCAAACACCATGATAAAAATAGCAGAGCACTTTCAAGTAAGGTTATTTTGACCTTCAGTTTGTTTTCAGGTACCTAGTAAAGAATTGTGCGATATATATCCTAAAAAAAAATAGAGTATTACCATGTGTATTTTAAACTAGATAATATCAAGGACAATTTCCACTTAATATCTTATCTTTACTCAGTACAGACAGCCTTATCAATTAACAGTTTAAGTAAAAAGATGCTCTAGTATAAATTAGACAATAAATATCATTTACACTAATGTGTTATATAGGGTATTTGGGAACAAAAAACAAAATTTTTCTCACAAAGAGCTTACAACTGTAATCTATAATTAAAAGTTGGCCACCAAGGACAGAATGATACAGTAAGTTATATCGAACAAAAATAGATTTTAAAAATTGTGTACATACACATCTCTACATAAATAGATCGAGGTGTATTACAGTGAATATCAACAGAGAAATCAAAAATTATATATTTACATATGCATATTAATAGAGTGATTAATTATATAACTCAGACTAGCAGAGATTTTGCTTCCACACTGAACCTTTCCCTCAACTTAATTTCTCACTTTACATGGCTTCCTTTTTCTCTCTGCTTCCAGAAATATGTGAAGAGGGTCATCCTAGCTTAAGGACATAACCTCAGACTTGTTGGTTCTTCACTAATTTTAATTACCACCTTTTACAACAAAGTTTATAAAAAATCAGATTTTTGTTTTCTGCCTGAATTTTTGTTAGTGGTGAAAGATCTCTGACATGTGATTTGCAGCTGAGGAATGTGGCTCCCAGCCAGAATCTTATGTGGGATCTTTCTGGCCAGAGCGTGGGCAGTTACAAAGGCTTTGCCTGGCACACCTCATCACATTGTATTTAGTGGGAGAAAGGTGCCCTCATCACATTGTATTTGGTGCACAGTTTGGAGGAATTAAATCTAGTACTCAGGCCCCCTGGCAAGCTATGCTCTTGTGCATATCTACATTTATAGCCCAGGCAACTCCACTCAGGGGCCTCCTTTTAGAGGGCCTTAGGTGCCTCTCCTGAGACCACCTTATTCAAGGGACTTGGAGACCACTTTTCTCCACTACGTCTCAGCATTCAGTACTTATCTACTGCTAGCCATTCCCTTCTCCCTCCTACTGTCTCTTGTCCAAAGAAAAACCCTTAGGAACCTTTTGTGCAGAAGTCCCTAAGTAATGAGACAAAGGCTCACTTCTGCAGTGATACTTCTGACTCTTACTCAATGCCATTCCGTGGGGAAAATGGAGCATTGATGGAGCAGGCACCTTCTCTCTGGCCTCTTGATTATACTATAGCAGTAAATGAATACAGACTTAATTATTACTTCCATTTTGGCTGCTGTTTAATTGGCCGCTGTGACATCTGGCAGCTCAGCTCTCTCCAGCTCAGCTCTTAACAGTAGCTTTCCATGCTCTAATGGAAATAGCCCCTAAAAGTCATGCACATACTGATGTTCAGACCTACTACACTGCTTGCTTGTTATTTATTATCCCTCTGATTTATTTGAGATACTTGACAATCATCTCTTCCCATCCCCCTAAAAGTCTTACAGTTTGGAGCTCCTCGTGACTATAGAAAGGGCATGATGATTAGAATCAGACTGTTTTGAATTTTGAATCTGCTTTCTACCTCATATAAGAATAAGTCACAAAGAATCTGTGGACCTTAATTCCCATTGTAAGTCACAAAGAATCTGTGGAGCTTAATTCCCATGTGTTTATTGTAATAAAGACATAATATTACTACTACTGATACTTCAAAGAATGTTTTGAGGATTAAATATAAAATGTATGTTGTGAGCCCTTTTGAAAATTCTACAAAACCATAATTTTATTTAGAAGAGTTTACTCCTAGTTCTGTGACTGTTCTCTCATTACTATCTTCCCTTTTCCCATTTCATTACAGAAGCCCTCTCCAAAATAAATCTTCAGGCTTTCTCCATTTTTCTCTCCATTACCTTCCTCTTAGGTGGTGATGAATGCAATATTCTATTTAAAATATATAAAAATGTAATATTTCAGTAAAAAACATCAAATTAAGCAATGCAGAATCTAAGGACTATCACATAGGAAAATCAACTCTGTGTTTTAATTTTAGAAAAGTTATTGTGAAATGATCTTATCATCTTAACAAAACACCATTTTACAAATAAATTTCAAGTATACTTTTTCCTTTCCTCCATGCCTTTCCTCTTAGGATATTTCTCTTTCTGTCATTCCTTTACAGCTGCTGCACAATATGTCTGATCATGAGCAACACAGGTTTCAGAGATGCTCATCCTCTTTCTGGCGTAGTAGTGGTGATTCATCTCCCTGTCTCAATATTTCTTCCATGTCTGTCACTCCTGTCAACTCGCCTGATTCCAGACTATCACTGGGACTGTTAATACCACCACCTTCTAAATGTGGCTTTACCAAGCCAGTCAGTGAGAGCAGCATACCAAGACCGCATGTAATTTGCTAAGCAGATAATTCTTTTTTATTATCTGACTTATTTTGTTTAAATTCTGCCAAAATGTGCTATTTATAAAGTTATCAAAAATTTAGATGTATCTTGAATCAATGTGATGTGATCTGGAGTCTTTGTGCGCCATTTTTGTTTTCTTTGATTACCTGATACAGGAAAGTTTCAAGTAGAGGGTGGTGACAGTGTAGAAATTTACAAAAATATAAAGTAATACAGATACTTCAAAGGATCTATCAGATATCACCATTGGGAAATTAGATCATTGGTAAAAGCAATTTCAGCAGAGTTCAGTGCAAAAAGAGCAAATCTAGATTGATAAAAGTTAAAGACAGAATGAAATAAATCTTAGGACAGAAAGTGTAGTATCTCTTTCAAGGAACTTAGCCTTAAAGGAAAAAGAAAAAGAAAATAGAAGCTGGGAGATTAAAGAGGGACAGAGGAAATAAATTTTTGGTTGGTTTGTTTTGCTTTTAATGACAGCCAAGATTTTAGAATTTTTGTATCGTGAAAAAGAGTAGAGATATAGAAGTGAGAGGGGATACAGGAATGGGATAATTAGGGGAATGGTATTGCTGAGTAACAGGAAGGGGGTGAGGGGATACAATAAACAAATTGTTAAAGAAAGGAGGATGACAGCAATTTTCCTGCACGAAAAATAATGTACTAACAATTATTTTAGCTGAATAGCAAGCCCATCACTCTACACACAGTAAGCCTGATTTTTTCATCACCTGCATTATCTGTGAATCAGAAAATTAAACGTATTCTGAGAATTCTAATTTTAATATGAACCACTCAAAGCAATCTCTGTCCAAGTTCTTACAGGAAAAGCAAGTTTTTCATCACTATTCCCCCAAAATGGAAATTCTCTTTCTTTTATCCCTGATCAAATGAGATGGTTTTCAAAGGAGATTATACATATATACATATTGTTCCCTGTTTTACAAAGTGGTGAATGTCTAATTTTGATATTACTTCTCAGCTACATTTTCATGAGGTTTTCATTTATCTTTCCCTATATGTATTCAGTCTTGACCCATACTGTATCAGAAAACTCAATGATTTGGGCAGTACATTGGTGATTATTAATTTAGTTTTTATAAGATAGCTATTTATTACAGAAAACTTGATGAAATCTTTCAAGAATAAAATGTACTGCAATGTTGGTTGCCACTGTTATAAATACAAACTAAAATATACTCTACTTTTGAGAATGCAAAAAAATCAATTGCATTTGAATGTTTATATTTAAGAAGGCAAGTCACTTATGTCTAATTTTTCCTGTTTGAAATGTTATCTTATGCAGAGTATCTTACTGAATTCATATTTTTATATGAATAGTTTCTACTATATCTAATTCTCTGTTATAAGTAGCAATCATTTCTATATATCCAAAAAATTCACTGTAGCTTTTATATTCATCTGGAATAATATTGTTACTATTTTGCCATCATCTTTGAGAGCATTTTTGCAGAAATGTTCTGTTGCTTTCTTCTAAATGAGCGTTTATCATAATTAGTGGAACCATATGAAATTGCAAATACTTAACTATTTTTGGTCTACAAAATGACAAATTCTTATGATTCAACTGAATTTGCTGTTTACATATATTTTATATGCATGTGAAATATTTAGCATTACAATGTGTCTATATGAAATACTACCCTAATTCATTTATTTTCATTGCAGGCAGGCAGTATGACACCTAAGTCGCCCTCCACTGACATCTTTGATATGATTCCATTTTCTCCAATATCACACCAGTCTTCAATGCCTACTCGCAATGGCACACAGCCACCTCCAGTACCTAGTAGATCTACTGAGATTAGTAAGCTTTCTCAACAAATCAATGTTTCTTGTTATAGTTGTGTACATTTTAAGTATGTAATTAAAACTTTGTGGGAAATTACATATCTTAACAACTTTACTTACAATTTCAATTATTGAAGTATTATTTTTATTTATGTATAAATTTCCATTAAT
The DNA here is from genome assembly GCF_009764315.1 of Trachypithecus francoisi. Taxonomy (NCBI): domain Eukaryota; kingdom Metazoa; phylum Chordata; class Mammalia; order Primates; family Cercopithecidae; genus Trachypithecus; species Trachypithecus francoisi. The sequence continues at coordinate 53,174,245 of NW_022681458.1, read as the reverse complement.
TCTATTTTACTTTATAATTCAGACTGCACTACTAATGACATCTCTACTTGAAACTTTTACCCATTGTTTGAACAATTATGTTTTGGTGTATTACTTCATAATAGAAAATATTTAATTATATATCATTGTTTTGGGTTTATTTTTAATATTTTACTTTAATTATTAAAAACAACTGGTGGCAATTTTATTAATCATTTTTTACATGTTTAATAGAGCTAGTTAAAATATGTTTGTTCATAGGGCTTATGGACTTTTTTAGTAAAAAAATATATGAATTATATGAATGTTGTGATTTATTAACCTTTTGTAAGGGTTCTTTCCTATCTAAAATGCTATAAATTCATTGCTTTTCTGTTTTATCTTTTATATATCTGGAAGGAACATTAAAGTCTATTTTTGATTAATTAGAAAACACCTAACAGATGCTCATTTTCAATATTTTGGCTGTAATACATATCCATCTGTGCCTTGTGACAGAAACTGAAAGCATAATTCTCAATGGTCATGAATCAGTCACTATGTCTAAAAGGAAACTGAAGAAAGGAGGGTTTTACACATTCTGCTTGATTGCATTCTCTCTAGCTTATATTAAGTCATTGTGAATATAACTCTGAAGTTTTAGCTTAAGACTTTAATACATGGCAGGGCCCATATTATATTCATTTCCCCTAAGGAACTTAAAATACATTGCTCATGTTAGGTATTCAATTTATTTTGGAGGACTAATTTGTAAATACAAGGTAATAACACTAGTGTATTAGTCAGTTTTCACACTACTATAAAGTTGCTACCTCAGACTGAGTAATTTATAAGCGAAAGAGTACAGTTCTGCATGAATGGAGATGCCTCAGGAAACTCAACGTCATGGCAGAAGATAAAGGAGAAGCAAGGTACATCTTATATGGCAGCAGAAGAGACTGTGTGCGCAGGAGAAACTGCCACTTTTAAACCATCAGATGTCGTCAGAACTCCCTCTCTATCATGAGAACAGTAGGGGGGAAACTTCCCACATGATCCAATCACCTCCCACCAGGCCCCTCCCTCAACCTGTGTGGATTACAATTTGAGATGAGATTTGGGTGGGGACACAGACCCAAACCATATCTTTCCACTCCTTGCCCCTCCCAAATTTCATGTCTTTTCACATTTCAAAACCAATCATACCTTTGCAACAATCTCTCAAAGTCTTAACTTACTCCAGCATTAATCCAAAAGTCCAAGTCCAAAGATTCATCTGAGGCAAGGCAAGTCCCTTCCACCAATGAGCCTGTAAAATAAAAAACAAGTTAATTACTTGCAAAATGCAATGAGGATACAGGCATTGGGTAAATGTTTCCATTCTAAATTGGAGAAATTGGCAAAACGAAGGAGCCACAGGCCCCATGCAAGTTTGAAACCCAGTGGGGCAGTCATTAAATCTTAAAACTCCAAAATTATCTCATTTTACTCCATGTGTCACATCCAGGGCACGCTAATGCAAGGGATGGGACCCAAGGCCTTGGGCAGCTCCACCTCTGTGACTTTGCAGGGTACAGCCCCCATGGCTGTTTTCACAGGCTGACATTGAGTGCCAGGCACACAGTGCAAGCTGTTGGTGGATCTACCATTCTGGGGTCTGAAAGACGGTGGCCCTCTTCTCACAGCTCCACTAGACAGTGCTCTAGTGGGGACTCTGTGTGAAGGCTTTAACCCTATATTTCTCCTCTGCATTGCCCTAGTAGAGGTTCTCCATGAGGGCTCTGCTCCTGCCACAGACTTCTGCCTGAACATCCAGGCATTTCCATACGTCCTCTGAAATCTAGGCAGAGGCTCCCAAAGCTCAACTCTTGTCTTCTGTGTACCTGCAGACCCAACACCACATGGAAGCCACCAAGGCTTAAGGTTTTTACCCCATGAAGCAATGGCTTGAGCTGTATCTTGGCCCCTTTTAGCCATAGCTAGAGCTGGAGTGGCTGGGATGCAGGATACCGAGTCCTGAAGCTGCACAGAGCAGCAGGGCCCTGGGCCTGGCCCATGAAACAATTTTTTCCTCTTAGGCCTCTGGACCTTTGATGGGAGGGGCTGCTGCAGATGTCTGATATGTGCTGATGACATCTTCCCCATTGTCTTGGCTATTAACATTCAGCTCCTTTTTACTTATGCTAATTTCTGCAGCAGGCTTGAATTTCTCCTTAGAAAGTGGGTTTTCTTTTTCTACCACATAGTCAGGCTGCATATCTTCCAAACTTGTATGCTTTGCTTCCCTTTTAAACATAAGTTCCAATTTCATATTATCTCTTTGTGAATGCATATGACTGTATGCTTTTAGAAAAAGCCAGATCACATCTTGAATGCTTTGCTGCTTAGAAATTTCTTCTGCCAGATACCCTAAATCATGTCTCTCAAGTTCAGAGTTCCACAGATCTCTAGGGCAAGGGTAAAACACTGCCAGTCTCTTTGCTGAAGCGTAACAAGAGTGCTGCAGTAACACCTTGATAGATTTTTCAGTGTCTACATATTCCTGAGTATCAAAGTTTAATAAATATAGACAGAGAAATAGAGATTATATAGACATAATCTATATAAGTGAGTCCCTCCAAGTCACTTCTTGTCATTTTGTTTACTAAATTTTTTTCTTCCTTTTACAACGGGATGGGTTTGAAGTGGAACCTTTTGACCAAATCTTCCCTTTCATTAATTCATTTTTTAACAAACACCTACTAGGTGAAAAGCATTATTCAGTATGCTTATGGTGTAGTGGAAACCAGGACATTTCTCTGAAGAAAGGATCCTCTGAAAGCTAAATTTCAATTGATTGCCTGAGCAACACTAAACTGAAGAAAATAAATAACAACAATAGTAATACTCATCAGTTATATATAAGGTAACAATAAATTCCCATTTTATTAGGATAGACCTGGCTTATAGATTTTTACCCAGTGTAACTATTGAAAATGCTCCTTTTACTTTTAAAAGTATCTGCATTTGGATGAAAAATTTTATGTTCCCCTTATTTATACAATACCTGCAAGTACAAGGAGCTTGTAAAAATTTCACATTTATTAACTTATTTAATACAAGAATCTGGAAAAAAGACATGAAGACTGGAAAAGTAAGACTCCTTCACAATGAGAATCACAGAGTGATTTTAGAGGATATGGCAGAAATCAAGTAGCATAAATATTATTTCTTACATGACATTGAATTTAGAGAATGTAAAGTTCTCTGCAAAATGAAGGTATGAATATGTTATAAATACCCATTTTCATATATAATTTAATGTTTTTCCAATTAAGGATACATTTGAATTGATTCAGAGGAAAGAAATTCCTTAAGAATGTTTTATTTTAAAAATTCCGTAATAGGCCCAAATCTATCAATTACAAACATCAATTTCGACTTTGATACTTCTTTAGTGATAAAAAAAAAGTAGTGCATACTTTAGAACATATGTACAGAAAGCTTTTTTGACACTGCATCCCTGCTGCTTTTAAAAAAGAAATGTATTTCTGGGATAGGAGGCATTTTTAAAGAAACTATCTCATTGTGACTATCTAGAAAGGTGATATTTCATACTACATGAGACAATGTGCTTTAAAATTTTCTCTGGATAAAAGGGGAGATAAGAGTACATGAACTTTGAGTAGAGCTCCTTACAAGTCTACTTAGTCCTGCATATTGCTTAACTATTGTGTTGCAAGGCATCAATCAATGGAATTAGGGTAGCCTCAATGAATAGTGCATTAATTTTAGCAAATTTAAATTGCTTCAATAAAATATAGGTGTTGTAACATATTAATTATCAGCTCAGGTGAATTTGATATTAAGAAATCTTCCTTAAAAACACAGAAAGCTCTCTAGATAATAATTCTTTATAATAAAACTTTTTAATATCATAAAATGGATCTTTTCTTCCTTATTAATGTTTAACTTGTCTAAGCTCAGGAAAGCCCCACATACAGTGTAAGTGTGGATTAGTGGTTCATTTGATCATGTAAATATTCATTTATATAATCTTGCCTTTGAAATCTGACTCACTCCAGCTCACTTGTTATTTCATTTACTAAATTATTTCCTTCCTTTTAGAACGGGACCTGTTTGGAGCAGAACCTTTTGACCCATTTAACTGTGGAGCAGCAGATTTCCCTCCAGATATTCAATCAAAATTAGATGAGATGCAGGTGACTATTGTGACTGACTGGCCCATAAATGATTTATTTCATTTTGATATGGAACAAAGAGAATGTTATGTACCAAAACTATGGTTTCCTTTAATTATTTTCACTATAAAAACTCACTTAAAATAATTACTTTAAAATAATAATGTACAGTTAGTCCTAAAAATACTCCTACATATGCTAAGGATAGGTCGTTGGTTTTTTTAATGGTTCAATTTACAATGGCAATAAGATGGTTCATTTTTTTTTTTTTAATACAAAATGGCATGGATTCTAATGGCTCATTGTTTTGAAATCTAGAGTTAAAAAGTCATTGCATTAGATTTATAAGGTTTGATCTCAGTCTTAACAATTACGAATTTGAAAATTGTAAATGGGTAGATGAGGGAAAATCTTTGTAAGACTGAAATTATTCTCTCTGAAAAGAAGCATTGTAGCTGTAGTTCATAACTTTTGGGCTTTTATTTAAAAAGCAGACACCCAGTGACAACTTCTTTAGGAATGTAGTTCAGTTGGGTTTTCATTTCTTTCTCTTCCTTTTACTTTTTTGTTCTAAATTGGTCTGCAGTTTACAGAAATTGGTTTTAAACGCTTTGCACTATGGACCATGATTTAAAAATAGTCTTATAAACCCCAGAATAAAGTCTTCTCTTTATATTTGCCCTGTACATTTTGGTGAAGTTATTATATCCTATTTTTCATCAAAAAGTTTATATATGGTAGAATCCAGACAGACACCAATTATATGAAGCTGATTGAGAAGAGACAATGAAGACACTAAAGTAAGGAGAATGAGGTATTTTTGTTTATTAGTCTTGGCTTAATACATTCATTCTCTATGCCTCACTTCCTAGAAAAAACAATTATAGGTGAACTCTGATCTATCACTGATAATTACAATCCTTCTTAGAAAGTTAATTTAAATGCCCTTTTACTCATTTTTGACTGCAGCTGTGTAGCTATCTCATTTTCTGTGTAATACATGAATTCATTATTGTTCTAGATGTAATAACATGCCTGAATTTAAAAGTTGAATTACTTAACATATGCCTTCAGGTTTTCAAAGAATCTGTTGAAACAGTGTTTCTCAAGTTAAATGATTCTTAATCCCCTTTTACATAAAAAATTATTTTAGATCTTTAGTATTAACTTACAATTTTTAAATATTGACAAAAATATTATAAACAACTTGTCCTTATAGTTTTTGTAAAATTATGAATTCAATAAATTATAAATTAAATGAAAGTCAAATTGCAACCCCAGTCGAGGATGGATGATCTTATTTGGTTGAAGCTAAAACCACCTTTTCAAATTTCTGTTGATTTCAACATGTATACTGTTTGATGGCACAGATTTCCTACTTCTTTTCTATATTTCAAATACTATGAAACTTTCAAATGATGCATGATAATTTAGCAAGAATGCTGTATTTCATATGAAATCAATTCCTTTCCTTTTACATTAGTTTTACCCATTGAACATGTACTATCTGGTACTAATGCTTTTGTAGTAACAAAGAAATATTTATGTGGTAGTATTTATTCTCAAGGGTTACACAAGTCATACAGAGTACTTTTCTATGAATTTTTTAGATTTTCCCAAAATTGGGGAAAAAATTATTGAGTTTTAAGGATAAGCCTCTATTTCCACATTTTGTTGGAACCAAGTGTAAGATGCACTGTATTGAGATGATTGAGTGATGTGGCACTCAAATAATGTTAAACTGTGGTGTTTTTGCTTTTGCTGCTTCTAATATTTTCTTAATGTCTTTTTTAATTCTTTACTGCTTTCATGGTGGGTAGCGCCAGAGATGGTTGGTATATTATTTTTATAACAATTTTTAACAACTTACAAATTTTTAAAGCTGAAGCCTTAAAGTTTGCATGCTTTATTTAATAAAAATTCAAACAACAACTTCATATGGGTATATCTGATAATTAGTTATGTTTAAAGAGGTTTCATAAACCATATTTTAAGATTATTTTTCAATGACTTAGTCACTATTGCATTGTTCACTTTATTGTTTTTTCTTTCTTTTCTTTTCTTTTCTTTTCTTTTCTTTTCTTTTCTTTGAGGCAGAGTCTCACTCTATCGCCCCTCCCAAGCTAGAGTGCAGTAGCGTGATCTTGGCTCACTGCAACCTCCACTGCCCAGGCTCAAGCAATCCTCCCTCCTCAGCCTCCTGAGTAGCTGGGACTAGAAGTATGCACTCCCATGCATGGCTAATTTTTGTATTTTTTGTTAAAAATAGGGTTTCATCATGTTGCCCAGACTGGGCTTGAACTGCTGGCCTCAAGCCATCTACCCACTTAGGCCTCACAAAGTGCTGGGACCACAGGCGTGAGCCACCATACTTGGCCATGATTGTTTCTTTTAGTCCAAGATTTACTTGCAAAGTCACTTTAACAAAAGTAAAATAATATTTTCTTCATCTAAACTCTATGATGGCTTTTATTATTAATCTTGCTAGCCTAATGAATCTAATGCACACATGTAGCTACTATATCTTTGCATATCCTATAAAAACTTAATATAGTACAGTGGATTGTGAATGCCATATTGAGTTAATAAGCCTAGTGAGACATTTAGTTTTCATCTTTCATTTAGAGTGTTGTGACTAAGCTACTTTTAAGAGAATTGAATTATTAAGTTTGAAATCACAGAAACGTCTCATGCATATAAGCATTTATGCAGAAATGTTAAACCATATTTCAGTATAAGCAGTTAGAAAATTAAACATTTATTTGAAATCAATAATGTAGCTATTTGATTTGACATAATTTAAACTGTCCAGCACATGTCACCAACAGGAAGATAAGTGGAATAGTATTGATAGGCCACACTGTAACATGTGAGCTATAATAATTTAATACATTAAAAAACAAGCATGGCAAGTTCATAAAGGATGAAAAAATCACGTACAAGTGGTGTTAAGTCAGCTGGCTAGTACTCTGGGAGAAGATCAATGTACTGCTGAAACTTACAGCAACTGCCGAGATAAATTTCAGAAGTAATCAACATTTTAAGATGTTTAAAATATTACTGAATATTCATCAGACTTTTGAATTGATAAGAAAATTTCATAAGGAAAAGAAAAATATAGACATATTATATCCAATTTTTAAACATTTACTGTCTAAAACTATATAAATACATTACATATGTAACATAATTAAAGCAATTAGACAAATGACTGGGAAACTAAACAATCAACAGATACATGAAAAAGCACTAGTTCACAAAAGAAGACCACAAGTGGCTTAAACATATGTAGACATGTTCTGTCTAATCAAAGTAAACATACAAATCAAATAAAGAACTGTAATGCCATTTTAATCTAGCAGATTATTTTTTAAACTAATAATCAATCAGTACAAATGAAAGTGTAATAAAACAGGTACTGTAAATTGTTGGTAGGCCAGAATTAGTTCAGAGGTAACTATGGCCTAGCAATCTCTTTAAAGAGTAACTTGTTATTAATACTTTTATTTCTATTTGATATCAAAACTTTAAAGCAATCTATTCTGAAGAAAAAGTAATTATAAATGTGTTCGGTCTCTATGAATAAAAATACCTAGTCAACATTATTCGTAATTTTAAAATGCTGGGAAGCAATCATTGTAAAAATTAATAGCATTTTATATAGTCATAATAAATTAGTTTTGTGGGAATTTAGAATAATCAAGGTCTGCAAAGATGAAAAGAGGAAGATAGAAAACTATATACGTAATAAATTACTTACATAAAAAAACTTTATGGCATAAATATATAGATATTCATATTATCATTAAAATCATTTTTAAAATTCTATAGATAGAAAAAAGACATATCTCAAAGTGCAGTGGTTTTTCCTTCCTTGATATGCTTTTCTATTTCAAAATAAGAAAATTCATAAAAATATTACATATGAAACTCATATGGTGAATAATATTTTAATTATTTAATCATTCTTTTGTGTGACATTAGCTTATGGTAATTCCCATCACTACATAAATAAAGTATCATTTTTATTAAGAGGTTTGAAGCTCAAGAGGATATGGAATGATTTAGAGTTTATTAAATTGTGATTTGCAAAATGGGACTTACGAAGAAGACAGGAAATGTGTGGGAAATTTTATCTTAGGAAAAAAGAAAATCAAGAAACCTTACAATATGTAAGAATCCCTAAAAAGTCAATATGGAGATAGATACTATCATAAGTCATATACTAACACTTTATTATTAAAATAGTAATTAACCTCTATTTTACTTTGACTGCTATTCTGCTTTTCCAATATTGATAACACATTGACAAATAGTATTTTCAGGGTAATTGAAGTGATACTGGTTTACTAGCAGAATGAACTGATACAATTTAAAAGTACCATATGGTATCAAGCATTTCCACTCTCTTCTATCTGTCATTATCTGTCTATCAATGTATCATCTCTCTACTGTTTATAGTATACCAGAAGATGACATAATACACAAATCTTCAGATATCCAAATAAAATAATTTTAAAGAAAAATTTACTTACAGTATTATAAAGTGTTTATTTTTCTAAATATTTGCTGGCTGTTTGAGAAATATAAATAAATATGACAAAATGTATTTTGTGATAAGAATAGATTTTTAAAAAATAATGAAAAGTACTCTCATATTTACTCAACTAAATAAAGATTGTATTCCAAGTACTGGAAAGACTTTTGAAAAACTTTCACAATGATTACATCACTATATTGCTATATAGTAGTAGTCTCTGTACTGTAAACATAATGAAGAATATTCTTTGAACATTAATAACAAATAAAGTATGGCTTACAGCTTTGTAACTGCCTTCCTCCTCGATATGATGATGTTTACACTGGATTTAGAGAAAGATAAGAACATTTACATAACTATTCTAAATAAAAGTAATTTGGGGAGATGCAAAAAGATACACAATTAGCTAACATACAAGTAAATATAGTCAGTCTAATTGAATAAAACACCCAAAGCAGAGGTGAAAACCAATGGTTACCTTTAAGAGACATTTTCTTTTATTTAGGAATACGCTGCTGTCTGCATATTATTTGCCAATAATGTGTCACATGGCCACTGGAAATTACAAGTTACCTTTCTGAAACATTTCAGTTCTGTTAGTAAGAAAAAAAAGGTAGAGTATATAGAGAGCACTACCACATTTGCTTCTACAAGGAGACTTACAATGTAACCTCCACTTTCATCAATCAGTGCAAGTCTGTGCTTTTCATCTTTTTGTAGGCCCATGTGTAGAGATTTACAAGAAAGGGTAGGAATGAGGAAAGGTGGTAAGAAGAGATGACCCGCAGTTCAATTATATTATGCAATTAAAAAAATAGAGAGATGGGAGTGGAGAAGGACAGACTCCTTTGCCATTAACTTTTAACTCAAAATCTTGGTGGAAAAACACTTTCATAGCAATTGTGTTCTTACACTCAATAAATCAAAGACAACTTAACTTTTTTTTTTTGAGACGGAGTCTAGCTCTGTCGCCCAGGCTGGAGTGCAGTGGCGCGATCTCGGCTCACTGCAAGCTCCGCCTCCTGGGTTTACGCCATTCTCCTGCCTCAGCCTCCCGAGTAGCCGGGACTACAGGGGCCCCGCCATCTCGCCCGGCTAGTTTTTTGTATTTTTTAGTAGAGACGGGGTTTCACCATGTAGACCAGGATGGTCTGGATCTCCTGACCTCGTGATCCACCCGTCTGGGCCTCCCAAAGTGCTGGGATTACAGGCTTGAGCCACCGCGCCCGGCTGACAGCTTAACTTCTAAAATATGCAAGGGAGAGTAGGAGTCAAAGAAGCCAGTTCGCTGCAAGCAACAGCAAGGCTAGTAGGGGAAGGTTTCTCCATGGCAAAATAATCTGCAGTTGTATGTTGCACAGAGGATATGGCATTCCATTTAAAAGAAGTATTTTACGAAGGCTCTGGTCAGTGCTAACCGGGAAGAAAAGGTGAAAATCATCAGGATATCTTGAACCTCTCATCAATTTGAAGTCTAACTATCTTAATAATATTTAAATTAATAATAATTTTTAAAGCTAACAGATTTCATTTGCAATAGAATGATGTAGTAACTAATCTTTTCTGAAAAAGAAACCTGTATCTTAATTTTATGTATTTTCTTCTGTCTCTCATGCATGCTAACCTCACATATATTTAAAACATTAAAGTGTTAATGGGTCTGAAAGAACTACCAGTGCTTATACACCTATATAAAAATTCAACAAGTCAACATTTGACATATAGTTATTATTAGTTGGTCAAAGCATGAATATTTCAACTTCAGTGTGTAGTCTTTTTTATTCACTGATTTTATTTTGTTTTACTTTGCTGTGAGCATTTTGGATATTAATGATTTTATTCTGTTTTACAGGAGGGGTTCAAAATGGGACTAACTCTTGAAGGCACAGTATTTTGTCTCGACCCATTAGACAGTAGGTGCTGACATCAAGAACAAGAAATCCTGATTCATGTTAAATGTGTTTCTATACACATGTCATTTATTATTACTTTAAGATAGGTATTATTCATGTGCCAATATGTTTTTGAATATTTTAATATTTTGAACATTTTTTCAGTTAAATTTCCTCACCTTCACTATTGATCTATAATTTTTATTTTATAAACAACTTACTATAAAGTAGATCATACTTTTATGTTCCTTTCTGTTTCTACTGTATATGAATTTGTAATCGAAAGACACATTATACAGATGCCTGCCTTGTGTCTGAGTTCTATTTAGTTAGCATCTTGAAACTTGTATTCATTTTCCAGATTGCTGGTTTATTAATGATTTCCCAAAAGCCATACCTTAAAGATAACTTTAAATTCTGAAGAGATATGCCAATGCCAAACTAAACATGGTCTGTTTTCAAACCAACAAACATGTTACTATTCATTAGACAGATGTCATTTTATGTACAAATACTGTTCACATCACTGGGAAAATGTAAACTTTAAACATAATGCCACAAGATCACTAATTTCTAGCAGGTAAAATTATAAGGATATAAATTCCAATAATTAACCAAATGTATTTAGAGTATTTATTAGTAAATGCAAGGTGATGTTAGTTATGATCAGTTATACTCTAAATATTTAATTTGTTTTATAAAGATAATGAAAAAATGAAAATTTGCTATTTATTAAAAAAACTTTAAATTTCATTCCAAATGAGATAAGTTATATTACTATAACATCTAAGCATCATCTGATTTGATATTCCCTAAAAAACATTTGGAATATATGCTAGCTATAGATTCAGTGTCTATTACCCATATTTACTTTACCAAATATATTTCTTCTCACTACATAAGGACTACTCTTCTCATATTTTCTTCTTTGATGAAGATATTTTTCACCAAAGTTTATTTTGTGATGCCCCATTGGTTTTGATACTTTAAAATCTGTGATGCCCATTCTATACGAATTATCAATATTATTTGGTAAATTCAATTTGTATTTGTTTTGTTAAAGTCAAAAATCTCATTAAAAAAAAAAAAACCTCGTTACTGCTCAGTTTAGTCTTGAACATGAATAATAAAATTCTCCTGCATTTCACTCTTGATGTGCTGATGAACCTAGACTTTTAAAAATATTTGTTTCCTATACCTTTACCCATTACATAACAGACTAATTTGTACTCAGTAAAGCAAACATTTATGGTCAAAATTTCTAACTTGGTTCATCACATTATAAGGTAAATAAATTAAATTAATGAAAATGTGACTTAAATTAGGGTAACCCTCAAAAATAGATTTATCATTTACTCATGGGAATTTTCTTCAAGTGTTAAAGGTACATTTTCACTAGGAAAAGAAATCAAATATGCTTATGCAATATATATTTGTCTGTTTTTCCTTAATGTTATATGGTATATATGGGCCTTCTTGTTTAGTTTCTTTTATCTGCTAAGTTGTACCTTAATTAGAGGGCAATATATGTTTCATAAAGAAGAGTCTTTATAATTTTGTTTGTCAGATAGTATTTTGAAATTTGTATAATGAGGATGTTTAGAAGCCATATAAGTGGCTTTTTTTAACAGATAGAATTTGTATTTTTATTGTACTTTAAAAAGATTTATGTAATAGGTATATTTAGTGGCCATTTATTATCAATGGTAACACAATAGAGTACTGAGATGGTATTTGCACATTTAAGATCTGTTACTTTACCAATTTTTAATGGTAATCAAGTCTGCTACTGGCATGATGAAATAGTACATAATTGGTCATTAATTATGAACATTTATTTTCCAGTGCGTTTTTATGAAGATCTGGTTGAAAATTGTATTTCTATGTAAACTCAATGATATGTTTGGTTTTCCTGAAAATAAATGATTTTAAATAAATTAAATTGCATAATTCATTTGTTAAATAATCTGTAATTAATATAGACACATTCTGAAGCTAATTATGTAACAGATTTTCTTGATCATAAATGGAGCTAAAAGAAAGGGAGAGAGTCAGAGAGAAAGGCAAAGAAGAAATAAAGGGCTTTACCTTTAACTTCATTTCTTGCAGCCCACACACATTTTAGCTTTATGAGCAAATATCATTCAGTTGTGAAAACAGTGGACTGATCCTGCTGGTGAGAGAGGTCATGATTTGCTTCCTTTTACCAGAAGCATCTGGTGCAAAAACTGTATTATGTAAATATCAATTTCATAACTGGAGGCTTTTTTAACTTAGCAGTAATGCAAAGGGCGTCTTGGCTGATAGTTTTATAAAGGTGGAACTTGATAATAGGATGTGGATTATGACTAAGAGTACAATCATGAAGAAATTTTGAATCAATTTAAAACATGATGTTAAGTATTTTACGGACACGGGACTCACATGCACAGCCTTTGAACACCAAGAAACAATTCATCAATTCATTCCATAAAATTCATTTGTTACTCACTTTATATGAATAACATGTACTTTATGGGGTAAGAAAACATCAGGCAAGTTTGCTAACATGTGTTAGCAGGTAGCGCTAAATTGACAGGATCCCTGATTTCAGTCAGTTTATTGTCATAAAGTAAAAGTATGAGAAGCATATAAGTTAATAAATAAAAGCCAATATGTATTACAACACTGTGTGAACCAAAAACTTCCCCAGGAACACTTACATTTAAGTATGTTTAAGTCTGGGTACCTCGTACTGCCTGATGTCAGCTATCAGACATCCAGTGTGAAGTTTATCAGAATAGCCCAATGGCAAAAATTTTCTTCATCTCTTTTTGTTCTTTTATTTGGATTTGGATTTTTCTTAAAAAAATGAATAATATTATGGGAATGTATTTTCAGTAGGATTTCTGATAGATAATATGTTGCATTTCTAAATACTGATTTTTTTTATTTGTTTTTATGTTACTTAGCATAACCCTGAAAAAACTGGCTGTTATGTTTTTCTATTCCAGTGTTTCCGCATATACTTCCAGATTCAATATTTACTCATGATTTTGGGCTTCATCCTCTGTTAAATTACTTGAAGAATCTTGGAGTCATTTTTGACAACTGAATTTCAGACTCCACCTAAACTACACCCTTTTTAGGGAGCTCATAAATGTGATGGTCACAGTTGGAATTGCCCTTGGACCCGTGTGTCTCATGCAGAAAGTGTCTTCTTCCTATATAACTTCAGACAAATATTTAAAATCTCCCCCCTCTAAAGTCCATCTCACAAATTTGACACAAACTTTAATTCTTGTACATTTATTTCATGTTTTGATCTTTTGTTGTTAAGGTCCGTGATAATCCACTAATGAAACTCCCTCCCCAAAAGCATAATTTCTCTAGAATTCCAAGTGGGATTTTCTTAATCTAGCAAGAACACAACCTCCTAAAATCATTCATGGTCTATTTTCTTGCTTTCAAAATACAGTTTAAGAAATACGAATATTATGTAAGTAGCAGACAGTATTGTCTTTCTCTGGATTCATTTTGTTCTGCTCTACTTCTTAGCTTCTAATCAATACTATGCCAATTCTAATGGCATACTTAAGAAGGAGTTGAGTTTAAAGGCTCACTTTCCATTTTTCTGACATTACATGATAAATTGAAATAACCAAATTTCTTATTTCTGTATCATTAACATTGTGTTTTTTGTCAGTTAATAGTACCACCAAGACTATGTAACACAAATTTTGTAAAAATTTATTTTCTTTACCTTAGCTATATTTTTGGCATGCATTCAGATCTACAGGCCAAGTTCATTGAACCGAATCTTCTAGTTTTCAAGCAATTCTATAGACACCTTGGAATATTCATTAAGACTTTTAAAGGTTTGTGTTTTCATTCAAGAAGGCCTGATTAGAAGCTATAGAAGTTGTCTCCTTAAAAATATTTTCCAGTACCTGCTGGAATAACAAAGTTCTCTATGAAAGAACACTCTGAAATCTCTTATTTTCTTAGTACCTTGGACATAATCAACTTACGATAGTATATTTTGTAAAATCAATAAGATATTGTCTAAGAAACATCTTTCTTTTTGTATTTTTAATAAAACATTTTTTAAAAAGCTTTGCTCTCCATTTTTCAACCATTTTGAAGGAAGTATTGCCTTGACATCCTTCCTCTTTGTTACCAAGTACAACACTTTGTCCAAAAGCATCCATTAAAAGATTGCATATTTATTTAGATGCTTCTTACTAATGATGTGAACTTAAATGTTTTATGTTCTCTTAGAGAAGAACAGCATGCCTTCAAATAAATGTTGGGAGAAGATAACCATTATCTAATTTCCAATAAAATATTTATTATTATTTTAACTTCTATTGTAGCAATAATTTGCTAAATAAATCTCTTAGTAATTATTGAAGTTTGTCTAACAATCACCATAGAATCATAGACTAAGGAAGTCTGGCCCAATTGATAGAGGAAAAAAAAATAATAATGGTTACTTAGTGTCAAAGAAGCTGTGACGATTCAAACATGAATGTTATGTAATTAAGGGACAGTGCCTGTGCTCACGGGGTTGGAGATATATATATATGTGTGTGTGTGTGTGGTGTGTGTGTGTGTGTGTATATATATATGTATATATATAGTGTATATGAAAGAATGACAGCTAAAAACGCTAACTTTTCTTGAATCCCGTATTGTGGTCACACAGTTTTTACTGGCTTGACATATTTTTAAGTTCATATTTCTGTCCTTAACTTTTTATTGTCCTCTTATTTCAAATGAGCTTTCAGAAGAACATGTTGGGGTCCTTCCCAACTGCCTACTCCCTCCCCTCTGTCTGGCCAGGCTGTTATGTTCTAGTCTGTTCCAAAGGTCACTTGTTCCAGTTGAAATAGCTGTCTGGATGGCTTGGAACTAATCCAGACACTGGTTCTTTCCTGCAGAGAAAGCAAAGATAGATGTTTGTTTCTTGGCTACATTTTGAAGGGAAAAAAAAAAATAATTTTATGGCTGGACCATGCTTGGAAAAGATCATATAATTCTAGAACCCAGTTTAAATTGTTATTATTTTCCAATATTTTGTGTCTATTTTTATTTTTATATACTTTTCAAAATCAGTTGTTTAGTATCAGTATCATTAAGTAAATAGGCAATTGTGTGTCAGAAGTATTTTGGTACATTTTGGTACATTTTAATTAAATACTAATCTGTCTCTCCTTTCTCACATACATACATGCTCCATTCAACTATTCAGTTCTTTATTTATGTTATTCTTAGTAGCTGCTTTAACTAAAGAAAAATAAACTTGAGTCAGGCTAGACAGTACAGGGAATGGAGGAGACAGGTAGTGAGGGGATACTCATAAATCTTCATAGATATCAACTTACCCACACTTGGCAAAGTGGCTGTGTGCACATATTTGACCTCTTCATTTTTCAAACAAGTTGAACCATTTTCGGAGCAGGGAGTACTAAGAATGATGCAGTTATCTGAAAAGTTGTTTCTACAGTGATTTCTCTTAAATCTCCCCTAGTTCCCTCATAATGCCTGCAGTTGTTGTCTTTTCTACATAAAAGGAATTAAACAGAAAAATTGCTAAAAATAAGCTGGTTACTGTTTCATGACTTCCAGCCACCAATGGCAATTAGAAAAACAAATATTCCTTCCTTGGAATCACTTGAGTTTCTAAATTTCTAAACCATACAGCTCTTGAATTTTTAAGTAACTTTTTAAAAGATTACTTACAATGAACAAAGTCAGATCTACAGGGAACTGTTGAACTAAATTGTAACACTCTATGCTTTGATGTCACAGCTTTGCTTACAGCATTAATTCAGCATTCTTTGACTTTGGGAAATTCATGTAATGGGGTTTTATGTCCCTTGACATTCACAAGCATTAGCCATTCTTGGCATAAAGAAAAAGGAAGAAATTCCCCCAAATAAACCTAAGATTTAAAAAAAATTATCAGAAGAATCATGTATTTTACATTTTTTAACTTGCCTACTAGTTGTAAATAAATATCGAATCAATGGCTTCTAAGTAAATAGTGTATCTGGCTCAGAATTAGAGATAATAATAGTCTTGAAAAAAAGGACAGGAGCGATCACAAAAATGTTCAAGCCTTTGAATCTCCTTATTGTAGAAATATTTTATGTAAAATATTTCTCTTCATGACAATCAAAGTTGAATGCAGGGCAAAAGTATCATTCTCTTTTTTCTCAACCTTCCTTACTCCTAGGTACACATTTAAAGACAGACCTCAGCATATATTTACACTGGAAAAATGGAGACTGTGTTTCTCTACAAAAGTATTAATGGCCTGTCACATTTTCAGGATGACTTCAAGATGAATAAGGCATGTCTCAAAAGAATTCCAAGGCTCCCCCTCTTTCCAAGTAAATATTAAACCTTGAAAATGCCAGCAAAAAAAAAGAAAAAAAAGAAGCTGAAACATACAAGATAATACTACATCGAAACACCAAAACACAAGTATTCTTACATGTACTCACATGGATAGAAATATTTAGATTCACAGAGAAGTTGTCCTATACTGGGATTTCTCAGCAACCTGCATGTATGTGCTTAGGTTTTGTAATGTGTGTGAATATGAATATTAGAATACTTTTTTGAAATAGATTCAAATAAAACTTGCCTTTGACATGTTGAGTTATACTCTTTGAATGGCCTTTTTGGTAGTTTTCTTGTTTGTTTTACCTGTAAAGGGAAGGGAAATGCAGAGAATATAAAAGTCCTCAGCATGCTGTTAAATCTTCCAAAGGCAGCATTGCCCTGTGCGTTTCTCATCATTTTGCATCCCTTAATCCTTAATCATAGAGCTAAAGCTAGAGAAAACAGCTGGCCCTGAAAACCACAAAGGGCTCAAGTATTTATTATATTATGCAAATTGATCAAAACTCTTCAACTTTTTAGAAAATAATTTTCAAAAAGAAAGAAACCTAAAACAGTACTTTCTTCTTAACAAACAGTTCAACTTTGTTTTGTTAAAGAAGCAATAAAGAATATCCATCTGATCAAATAAGATTTATTAAATAGTTTCTAGACAGAAAATAAAGTCAATGAGACCATGGAAAGCACATGAGTCATATGACCTAGTTGAGTTTATTTAGAACACACACACTCACAAAAATTTGGGATTGCATCAAAACCAGATTGTTTCCCGCACTGTTCCCCGACTAAAAATTCGAAAATCAAAGGAAAATTAGACAAAAATGTTCAAAAACGCTATGCACAAAAATTGTCTAACAACAAACAAAACAAATGGAATAATAAAGAAAAAACTGTATTTTACCATTTTGATTTTTATTAGTCTGTTCAATAAAATGGTATTTTTATTTCATATAAATAACTTGCGTCAAATACCAGTGATCTTTTCCTTTAAGAATTAGCAGGAAAATTATAATAATGAATTCATTTTGGGTAGTAATATGAAACAATGTAACTAGGATTTAAAGAACGAGAGAGTTATTTTGGAATGTGCTTGGTCTTAAGAAAGGCCAACCAAGATTAAAATAAATGCATTAATTCATCATTGTTCTTCATGAGAATGAGCAATTTAAAGCAGAGAGAAACTTCAGTTCTGTTTGAAAAGGTCAGCTGTGATGGTGAGGGGAAACTGAAGTCACATTTACGCTTTATGTTAAAAGACTTTTCTGATGCGATCCTTTTGTGCCAACTGGAGTCTATGGTCCCCAGTGGGTATACAGTGGAAGAAAAAACAAGTAATTGTCCTTTACTAATCCTTTTAAGTGCTTCAACTGCACATACTCTGAAGGGGCAATTGAAATGTCTGTACCCTGCTTACTTCTCCAATGGGGCTATGCTCCCTTTCCAGTGAGAAGCCTCTCTCTCTCCATAAGTATATGCACAGAACTGAAGTTTTTAGAAATGTGATTTTGAATTTGCTCTAAGCCAAATATTTAAAAAGTTTGGAGCATTCATTCTGAAAACAATTTAGACACACATTCTTTAAAAATTTCAATTCTTAAAGGAAAAATCATCAAAGGAAAATTGTATAAATAATGAATATATATTGGCAAGAATAGTGTTTATCCATGACTGCCAAAATTTAAGATTACTGATAGAGATTGTGGTATGTCTATGTGGCTAGAAAGATTATTGTCAGATGAACAATCTTTTCCATCCAGCACTCATCATAGAATATTCTTTGGTATATGTGAAACCACAAGTACATCAGTGGGAACTTAGTGCAGTATGTTTGAAATACTGGAGTCAAACCACTAATCATGGCAGTCAGACTTCCCAGAATAAATTCATTGCAATAGAAGCTATGCCAACTACTTGAGTTAAAAATGTGGCTTTAAAAGTTACAGATCAGCATAATATAGAAGGGTTATTAGCAAACTACAGTAATGTGGTTTTAAAGTAGACAGTTTAAACATTTAAACCGCATTTCATAATTACATTTTTCTTAGATACAGGGTCTCAAACGAAAGACCGTTGGAAGCACCATCAGTTATATATTTAATCAAGCTGGGGTTTGCAGATGAATGTATCTATTCTGCCTAAGTGAATTTTGCTCACAAAATATGAAAACTTTTCTTTGTGTAGAATATATGTCAGCATACATAGGTCACGATACAGAAACATTTTTCTTATTGTAAAGTACATAATTGTCCAGGCATTTTCATAAGTTAGTTTTAACTTTTTTGATACTTCATAATTGTGAATTAATATGACTTAGAGCCAAGGCAATTAGGAATATATAAAAGTGTGATTTTTCTAAGTTTCTATTTAATATTTATAACAATACTATAGACAAATTCAGGATGAAAGTCAGATAAGGCCACTATCTTTTAAGCATTTGTATGAACTTCAAATGTAAGACACAAACAAAAACTAAAGTAAGGTACATTTTAGGTTGACATAAAATCTTTGGTTGAGAATTATTATTTTAATGCTACTTCTTAACCATACTAATTGTTGTAAATCCAGTACCAGTGTGTTTAACAAAGTATTTTCCTAAAGAACAAGAAGTATGTATATTTTCACTAATTTGTAATGAGATCTTTACATGCAACTTTTTTTAGTTTCCATGTATTTTTCTTTCTTCCTGTGTGTGTGTGTTTATATATATGTTTCCATTAAACATATTTTTGTGTTATTTTTATGAAGACAAATTTACAAAATGATTATCTTTCTTAATTTATATATATATATATATATTTATGCTACACAAAGCTAATTTTCTATACATGATACTTTTAAAAAATTATTTTACTTATGTAAGGATGCTCTTTTTGATCACCTACTAATTTGACTCTATATATGGGTTATTAATGCCAGGAAACTTTATACATTATCTTTTGCTGAGTTAATTTTGTGGAGGAAAAATAATCTGTTTGTCCTATGATGAAGGGATTTACTATCCTGCTCCCCCTCGAGTTTTTAACAATGTATATAAAATGATGTAAATTATTTAACAGGACCTTCTGATTACCCATATTGTGATTTTCATGCCTATAGATGCCAACTTGCAGCATAAACAATTTTTCAGGTGAGTAACCTGAAATCCACAATGTGTAGACATTTTCCTATTGAAATAAATAGTTCTGTTTCTCTAATATTCCACATTACTTTATAGACAATCAAACACTTTTGACAGATGAAAATAAGAAAATCAAATTGTTTTTAAAATTCTTATGCTAAGAAATAGAAGGTAACATTTATTTAAGTAGATAATTAGCCAGGCT
This sequence comes from Trachypithecus francoisi, assembly GCF_009764315.1. Classification (NCBI taxonomy): domain Eukaryota; kingdom Metazoa; phylum Chordata; class Mammalia; order Primates; family Cercopithecidae; genus Trachypithecus; species Trachypithecus francoisi. Next base: position 53,153,961 of record NW_022681458.1, on the reverse strand, counting down.
TAGTGGTGCATGCCTGTAATCCCAGCTATTCAGGAGGCTGAGGCAGGAGAATCGCTTGAACCCAGGAGGTGGAGGTTCTGGTGAGCCAAGATCACACCATTGCACTCCAGCCTGGGAAACAAGAGTGAAACTCCACCTCAAAAACTATACATAGGAAAAATATTTATTTAAAAATTTTAAAATTATTAATATCAATGTTATTGTCATATTAATAACCAATGGATACAAATGTTCTGTAAATTATAAATAATTGTAAAATACATGGTACTATTATTATTAAATTTAATGGACAATAGATTTCTCTACTGAGATTTAAAATTTAGCCAAATGTGAATTTTATTGTGCTGATCATGTGATAGACTGTGAATTATGTTCTGTGTTAAATTTGTTTTAAAACCTATAGATACTGTATGCTAACACAATTCCTTTACTAGGTGTAACTTTGGTTTTCACTTTTTTTATAGTAAAAATTACATTCAAGTACAGTGATAATAATGTGTTGAGTTTATCATTGTAATGAATGTTAAAATGTTCTGAAATTGACTTTGAGGCAACTTACTTGGATTAACAAATCTCAGAAGAAAAAACATAAAATGTTAGGACATTGGCTATTCTTAATGATATTAGTCCTTTCTTAATTAAAACTTGCATGTTTTATAATAATATTTTGTTAAAATTCAAAATGCTGAAAATTGCTGGTGAGGATATGGAGCAACAGGAACTCTCACTCGTGGTGATCAGAAAAAAAAGAAACAAATCTGCTCTTTGGAAAATAGGCCGTTTCTAGGTTTTGGGAAGGAAATATATGAGATGAGTTTGAAGCATCATGTAGCATCTGAAAATAAGAGATCGTTTAAAAAAAAAGAAACAGAAGAAATGATACAATGATGAGGATATGTCAAAGAAACACAAGAGTCAACTGAGAAACTTTCCATTGTCTAAAGATGGAACAATCTGAACAACAAAGATGGTAGTATTGGTTTATCACCCAAGTTTTAAAATAATAATCCATGAGTCATATTGGTAAATAAGTGGTTGAATAAATTGAGGAGAAAAGATACAACTCCATACAGAAAATTTCCAAATAATTTATGTGATACTTTGCCATCAATGTGGTAAAGCATGACTCATCACTCCTTAAGCATGGACTATGTGTAGACAATTCCAATACAACGTGAAAAGAGTACAACGCTAAGGGGAGAAAAAATTAGCTTTGCAGTGGAGAAGCCTGATAAACTATCAGTCATAGTGATAGTACACGCTCTTCATATGATATGATGAAATGACACTTTACTTCTGCGGACTTCCTCTCCAATACCCATAAATCCAGGCTAATGATAAGAAAAAAAAAAAGAATCAGACACATCTCAACAGAAGAACATCCTGCAAAAAAGCTGACTAGTACTACTGAAAATCGTCAAAGCCATTAAAATCAAGGTTAGTCTAAGAAACTGTCACAGCAAAGAGGATCCTAAGAAGATATGATTGCTAAATGTAATATGACATACTGATGGAATCCTGGAACAGGATAAGGAAATTAGGCAAAATTAAGGAAATCTCAATAATTTATAGACTTTTGTCAATAATGATAATGCATCAGTATTAGTTCATTAATTGTAGCAAGTACACTAAAAAATGTAAGATTTTAATAATAGGGGAAGATGTGTGTGGTATATGGGATCTCTGTAGTATCTGTGATTTTTCTGTAAATGTAAAATTGTTCTGAAATTTCTCAAAGTTTATTGTAGAAATATTACCAGCTACTTGAGAGATAACCTAAATGTTTACTGATTAAAGATTTTTTATTAAGATGGAACTCAAGATATTTTTTAAAATATAGCTACAAGAATAAGAAAATTAACTGGAGAAATGCCTATTTTTCTTTAGGCCCACCACTAGAAGAAAAGCCTGTTTGGTCTAAAACCTAGAAGAGAAATGTAGATTCAGAAATATAGAAGTGGTAATAATCAAATCAGAATTGAGTAGGCATTAATTTTATAGGAAGTCCATAGACATACTAGATTTTTTAAAGTTACAAAACATTACAAAATGATATTTTACAATCCTATTCCAAAGATTCTGTCTATTTCAATTCAAGAGTAGTTTACTGTCTTCCAAGCACCTTGGGAAGTTAAGTAAATAGATATGGTACTTAATATGCTTAAAGCCATGTAGAGAAAATGGCATTTATATACCATTGTGTGGTCATAGATTAAAAACGAAAAAAGTAAAGCTGCTAAAAGTAAATGAATGAAATTTTATTCATTCACAGCAGATGCCACATAAATATTTTAAGTAGATCCATTTTATTTGTGCAGGGAAATATGAAACTATAAATTTAACACATTATATTTACCCTCAAAAAGATTTTAATTAAGTTGGGGATATCAGATTTTCGTACTTGAACAACTCAGGAGGAATCAATATAAGGGTCATGGAAAGTCCTTTTAATTTAGGTCACAGTGAATTCTACCTGTTGATTATGTTGAGGAAACTACTTGAGGCAAGGTCAGGCAAGGATACCCTGTGTCAACAAATGACTCCCATGTACTAGAGGCTGACAACGAAGTTTATTTCTCACTCACGCTACAAATTCATTCTGAGTTATTGCTATTCTCCTCCAAGGAAGCTCTACACCAAGTAAAAAGCTGTCTCTAACTGGGGCATTACTGATCTTGTGGTAAAGAAAAGAAGCATGGCAAGCCACATGCTGACTCAGCAGTTCTGCTTGGCAGAGTCACATATCACTTCTGCTCAGCAGTGAAGACATGTTATTTTGTTGTCCAAAGTAAGTCACATGCATACTCCTGAGTTCAGCAGAAAAGAGATATAAAGTGTAACAGTACAAGGAGGGAAACAAAAAGTTGGCCATCAGTAATGTAATCCATGATGTTTATTAACTGCCACCAAGACTTACTAACTTTGTGACCTTAGAAAAGTTACATAATATTTTATGCCTCCAACTCCTTACCAAGAAAATGTGAGCAATATTTAGTCATAAAATTAAAGACAAAATGAAAATAAATATGTAAAGCATTTAAAATTAGGTACTGAATAAATGATAGCTATTATTATAAATACCAAATGAATGTAAAGCTACTGTTACAGCAATGAGAGTCTTAATGGTTCAACTGAGTTTTAGACAATAACAATAAAACATTAAAGATATTAATATAAAAGTTCTTATAGCCTTGTATTTTACCATTTTTAAAATATCATAAAGTGATATAATTAAATATTGTTTTGATATATTTTTTCAGAATAATTTTATTTTGTCTTTTCCATAAAATATTCTGCAATTTTTAGCTGCCTGTTTGCTCTATATGATATCTTTCATGAAAGTGAGAGTCAATCTTTCCAGGATTGTTTGTCTCAAACTAAATAAATCATAGCAAGACCTACATAATTGAAAACAGTGATATTGGTCTAGGGAAGGGTTTCCCCTGTCATGACAGCCATTAGAATGGTTTTTGAAATGGGACTGTGTCTGCCAAAGGCCTTTCTGCTGAGCATGGCTAGAGAACCAAGAGTCCCACAAAGTATAATCTGCGTTGTCTTACTGGTAAGCCAAAATCGCTCTGCTTTTTCTCTGGTTTGAAATTTATCTCAAGGAAGAATTCAAACCAAAACCAAACTTGGCTAAAATTCTTAGAAACTATGAGTACTTGGGCAGCTCAGATATGCTGAACTGTAAATGGCTGCTGACAGAGTGTCTGTCCAATTTTGGTTCCTTGAGCATGGTAGAGAGATGGAGCAGGAAGTAATTGTATTTCACTTAAGGAGCAGGAAGTAATTGCATTTGGCTTAAATGTACTGTCCTTATATTTCTCCCTTTTGAAAATCTGAGTATTTGATTTCCATGACTCTAGTACTCTCTTCTTTACAAGTACAAAGTCTTTCTCTTTCACTGGTAAAACTCTTCTCACATTCATATAGTTTTAGCTACTTCTACTTGGATTTTATTGAATTCTTACATTTATTGCTGTTTTATGTGCTATCTTCTGCCTTTCCATCTAGTTACTAAGCTATTTACTAAACTGCTACAAACTATACGTTTTGCATCACTTTCAGTGTCTGACACAGTACTACTATAAACAGAAGTTTATTAGTAAGCATGTGGTTTTTTATGAACTCTCTTGCCTGGTTTACAGTTCTATTTTCACCTATCTTTTCATCATTCTTTGATTTTTTGCTGTTGTATCTTAAAAATTATATATTTACTCAGAAGTAATTATGATCTGAGAAAAATATTTGATTAATTTTAATTGAGGTAACAGAAGATTTTTAAATATTTTAACCAGCCAATGTGGGACATGGCTAATTAAGGAACAATGAAAATTTGAATGGATTTTACACAGATTTCTAAACACCTATGTTTGAGGCACTCTCAGAGGGTTTAAACCACTGAGCTGCTTCTCTTATATGAAGTCAGAATTGAGCAGCAATTTTTTAGCAAACATATGGAAGCTTGTGTAAAAAACAAAAACGAGAATTCTTAAAGAATAGAGTACCCAAAATAGAAGATCTGGAGTAAGCATCCCCAAACTGGACTTCAGATCAGAGAAAATAAAAACAATGAATACACACGAGGCTGCTAACTTTGGGCTGTTGAACCATCACTTAATAGAGATTTCATGAATATTCACAACCAGGAAAAACGATAAGTTAGCAGCAACTTTTTACATGTAGTTGAAACCAATGGGGAATTACCCCACTACTCTACAGTCCTAGGAAGAAAGCATGGCATAAAGGCCTAGGGTAACTAACTCCAAGCAGCATCACCCAGGGGAAGACTTGCACTTTTGAAAGTGGGGCATTGGCAGGTGAGAGACAGATCGACATCAGGGAAATTCTGCTTAGTATTTCAAATATACGCTAAAGAAATTAACATACAATGACATACAATGATGTAACAAGATGGGTTCCCCAAGAAGTAGACACTGAGATGGATATTTACATACGAATGTCTCACTGGGGACTGCTCTTTTTAATTACACCTATGCAGAGTGGAAGATGCAGAGTTGGGCAGAGAAGGATGTTGAACTCTGATGTAACAGTAGCTTCAGTCATTTGACAGGGAGCTCTGGAGCTGGAATGACTCTTCATAGATACTCTGGATTGACAGAAGGCAACTGGTCCTCTGTACCCTCTCATGCATTAGTTATGATATGCAATTTGCTTCCAGAGACTGGCAATTACTCTGGGTGAGGAAGCTCCCCACCTAAAGTCTTTCCTGGGGAAAGACTTAACTATGAGCCACTAGAAGGCAACAGTTCTGGAAATTGGGAATACAAGTTTCTTGGGAACATCCTTTTGGAGAGATGTGGACATTTATTAAGTTTAATCCATTTGAGAACTGTTTCGCCACAGTTCTGGTTGGTCCTCTTTCCCTGAGAAAATACGCAAAAGAAAAATTAATGAGAAAAACTAAGAACTCCCAATACCATAGCTGGTAATACTACCCATTCTAAATTTCTATTGTAAGTAGATAAACTCCAGTTTAAATGTTCACCTTACTGAGGTGAGCAAGGCCTTCATTATTGGAAAGACTAAGACCCTGGACACTATGCTCATTTTAGACTATATCTGCTACTTTATTTAATTACCATCAAAGTTGAGCAGAGGAATTACCAAGCAATACCCCAATTGATCACCTGCCCCCATTGTGTAACAGTAGCCCTAACTCCACCTAAAGATTAATGGCAATTATTTCTACCAGGACAGTGATTCCTTTCCTTGTCCGAAGATCCATTGGAGCCTCAAATATGTGATAACATCAATAGCTTAAAGCTTAATGGAATTCCTGATTTTTTCCTGATGGCAGCATATCTTCATCAGGAACCAAGACATTTGAAGCCACAGAGCCAATAATTGCAAAAACCAGAAGGACAAATTTCTCAAGCAGGCCCCTGGGAGTAAGGGTAGGCAGGATCACACTTACTCACCAGTTGGTTACAAGTACCATATATACTACCTATCAGTGACACATCACTGATAATGATAATTGATTGACGGTATACACTACAACCTGGAGAACACTCTTCATGCTCACAGGGAATTATCTCCACATTAGTAGGTTAGGTGCATTGTCAAAACACCGTCATGCTAATAGGAGCAGCAGTTTTGGAGCTGTACAGTATGTGATTGGACCACTACTGTATGCCCACTGCTATACCTTCTGTACTATAAAGTCTGACTCTTTGTCTGATGTGATGCTATACAGGAATTCCTTGTCAATAGAGCAAATCCTTTTAAAGCCCTGAGATCTTGAAGGCAGGGAAAGTAAAATCTTATCCAGAATAAATGTTGATTTTAGTCAAGATGAATCACTACTCCTTCCAGGGTGGAAATGGTCCAATATAATCAACTTGCTATCAAATACTAGTTGTTCTCTCAGAGGATGGTACCAGTTCAGAGAATTTGGGATGTTCTCTATTACTGGCATATTGGACATTTGACAATGGCAGTAGCTAGATTAGCCTTAGAAAGCTGAAGCCTAGACTTGGGAATATATGCATATCATCCTTCCCTATCACTATGCTACTATATTCTTTTACCCACTGTGCCAAAGATAAAAGCTGGCAGATGTCAACCATCCAAGTCATTCTGTCTACTTGGTTGTTTATTGCCACTTCCATGCAAATTCTCTTGCAGTGGTTGTTAACACGCAATAAAATTATTTTCACATTTCATGCTCAATATCCTAGTGCTACCCACATGCCTTAAACACAAATCTTGTCCTTGATCTTTTAATATTTTTCTAGATCTCTGACCAAACACACATTTATCACCATGTCTGTGAGCTTGAATACATTATTACCAGAAGTCACCCTCTTTTTCTCATGAAGCAGATGACCAGATATAACATCAAAGCTCTGTCTATTTAGAAGATTTTCCATTATGCCTGTTTTCCTGGGCAGTGGAATGGAAAAGTATCCATTTTCCAGATCAAAAAAACATGCCATTTACCTGAACCCCAACCAATCCGCTTTGACACAGCAGCTGTAATTCAGACCATTGCTTGGTTGAATTTGTTGTAGGGCGCTGATATCTACCGGAATCTATCTGATAAAGTCTAGACTGTTGAATTACATGGGATTGGTGGGACAATTAACCTGCATCTTTTAGGTCTTTAAGGATGGAAATAATGACTTCCCTCCTGCATTAGTTCATTCTCACACTGCTATAAAGACATGTCTGAGACTGGATGATTTATTAGAAAAGAGCTGTAATTGGCTCACGATTCTGCAGGCTATACAGGAAGCATGATGCTGGCTATCTGCTCAGCTTCTGGGAAGGCCTCAAGGAATTTTCAGTGATGGTGGAAGATAAAGGGGAAGCAGGCACATTTTACATGACTGGAGCAAAACGAAGACAGAGAGGAGAGGCGCTAGACACTTTATGAAAACCAGATCTCATGAGAACTTTATTATGAGGACAACACTGAATAAATACAGCTAAACCATTCATGAAGTATCCATTCCCATGATTCAATCGTCTCCGACCAGGTCCCACCTCCAACATTGTGGATTACAATTAAATATGAGATTTCGGTGGAGACACAGATCCAAACCATATAACCTTCCTACTCACTGTTCTCTCAGAATTCAATATTCATAGTTTTTTATTTACTCTCTTGTATAGTTTAATGGATTCAACTTTATTTGCATCAGTGCAATATCTCCAACCCCACATGCCAAGGAACTACTTTGGGGTTTTTCTTAGTAACAAATTATAAATTGGTGTACCAGGGATATGACCCAAAACTCAGTTGACACATTGGAACTTGAACTTTGGCCAGGAATTCATTTATGGCAAGACCCTATATACCTTCACTCTAACAGAGGGTCCATGATGATTTCTTGTGTCCAGTTTTCCTCAAAACACTTGGTTATTTTTTTCTTCAGTGTACAATTACTAAAGTAGTTGGCCATAGATCCTGTCTTAGTCTGTTTTCTGTTGCTGTAACTAAATACCTGAAACTGGGTAATTTATAAAGAAAAAAAAATCTACTTCTTAGAGCTCTAGAGGCTGAGAAACCCGCCTGAGGAGCTACATTTGGTGAGGGCCTTGTCACTGATAGAGACTCTCTGCAGAGACCTGAAGTGGCACGGGACATCACACTGCAATGGAGCTCATGAGAGACAGCCAAATTGGCATTTTGTCACAGACCCACTCTCATGAGAACTAACCTACTCCCTTGATAACTCATTGATCCATTAACACATTAATTCAAGAATAGATTAATCTATTCATGAGGTCAGCGCCCTCATGGTCCAATCACCTTCAAAAGGCCCTCCTCTGGACACACTAATGCAGGGTTGGGCACCCAAAATCTCAGGCAGCCTCACTCCTGTAACTTTTCTGAACTTGGCCCACATTTCAGCATTCTGGCTGGGGTCATAAACTTGTGGCTCTGCAGTTCTGGAGTTGCGGTGGTGGGCCCACTTCCATGACTACCTTAGGCATTAACCTGGCAAGGACACTGTGATGTAGCTCTAACACACATTTAATGCTCATTGCTCAAGTGGAGGTTCTTTGTGGTGACTCTGCCCCTATAGCAAGTTTCTCTCTGGGCCTCTAAGTGGTCCAATGCATCCTTTGAAATCTGCCCCTATAGCAAGTTTCTCTCTGGGCCTCTAAGTGGTCCAATGCATCCTTTGAAATCTGCCCCTATAGCAAGTTTCTGTCTGGACCTCTAAACAGTTCAATGCATCCTTTGAAATCTCAGTGGAAGCTGCCATGCTTCCACAGTTCTTGCATTTTGCACACCTCTAGAATTAGCAACATGTTTACAATACCAATGCTTAATTCTAGAGCCACTGCCCAAGCTGCATCTGAGCCCACTTGAACCCAAACTTGGTGCTGCCAAGGTTTATAGTGTTGGCAGCCAAGGAGCACTGTGCTGGGATGTTGTGAGCAGAGTCCCAAAGCAGCTTTAGGAAGCAGGCCTGTGAAGGATGCCTGAGCATGTTCCACAAATCCATTCTGCTTTCCTAGTTCTCTGTGCCTGTGATGGATGGGGAAGCTTTGAAAATCTCTAAAATGCCTTTGAAATCTCCCACTGTTCTGATGAATAACCGCTGACTCCCTTCTATCAGTGCTAATCTGTTTGGCAAGTGGTTGCCTGGCCACATCCTAGCAGGAATTTTTTTTTTTTTTTTAACATGGCTAGTCTGTAAATTTTACAAATGTTTACATTCTACTTCCCTTTTAATTATAAATTCTGTCTTTAAATCATCTTTTTGTTCCCAAAGCTCACTATGAGCAGCCAAAGTAACCACACAGCCTCTTTGCTGCATAAATTTTTTTTCTGGCAGATATTCTAGCTTATCATTCTCAAGTTTGGCCTTCCACAAAATCCTAGGGTATGAATACAATGCAGCCAAGTTATTTGCTACTTTATAACAAGGATGACCTTTATTCCAGACTCCAATATGCTGTTCTTCATTTCCATTTGAGGCCTCATCAGAATGTTTTTATTGTCCACCTTTCTATCAGCATTCTGGTTGTGATTATTTAAGTAATCTCTGAGAAGTCCCAGACTTTGCCTACTTTTCTTGTCTTCTAAACCATCACCATAGTCGGCCTTAATGTGCCATTTACAGCTTTCTAGACCTTTTCTAGCTTTATCCTTCAAATTATTCTAGCCTCTGTCCATTATCCAATCCCAAAGATGTGTTCACATTTTCAGGTATTCTTTATTAGCTATACCCCCACTCCTGGTACATTTTCTGTCACATGCTGTTTTCTATTAGTATAACTGAATACCAGAAATGGATTAATTTATAAAGAAAAGAAATATATTTCTTACAATTCTAGAGACTGAAAAGTTTAGGGCCGAAGGACCACATCTGGTATTAGCCTACTTGCTGGTGAAGACACTTTGCAGAGTTAGTTACAAGGTGGCACGGGACATCTAATGGCAAGGAGACAGACTAAAAGCAAAATTGGCTTTTATGACAGACCCACTCTTGTGATAACTAACCTACTCCCATAATACCCATCAATCCATTAATCCAATAATCCATGAATAGATTAATCCATTCATGTGGGCAGGGACCTTATGACCCAATCAACACTTAAAGGCCATACGTATTAATACCATTACATTAGAGATTAAGTCTCAACATGAGTTTAAGAGGGGACAAATTTTCAAACCATAGCAAATACTTTTGGAAAAAGTCAAGTAATATCATTATATGTATATATTTTTGTGTGGTGTCACAGAGTCTTTATTGTTGAGGATTTGACCCTTCCTTCAGTCAATGGGCTCTGGTTCTAAAAACTTGCTCAATTATTGATGCTGGTTAAGAGGTTGTGCATTTTTATTGGAGAAGCTGATTATCTATCCTCAGTTTCTCTTGATTGAGTAAAACTATATTGGTAACTATAGATTTGGTAGCATTTTTTCTGGCTGACCATAGACCATATTTGTAGACTGAGCAAGACTCTTTTTGGTTAACCCTTTGCATTGACCACAGGGGTGCCATGTTTTGTTGATCATTTCCATAGCTTTTACATGTCAAGAACATCTGCCTAAGAGACCAGCCTTGTTGCTCTTTATGATAATTGTAGTGCTTTCCATTTGATGGCTAAATGCCTGTACTTGACCTCTATTTGGAGGTCCTATTATTTTCATTGTTATCTGTAATACCATATTTTCTATCACTTTAGTAAATGGAGTATCCTCTAGGTGATTCTAAGGAACATTGCTATTGAATTTTGGGGGCTTACATGTTTTATCTGCTGTAGTAGCGCTTCTCTGATCCTTGTATCTTCTTTCACCGTCTATTACAAATGTTCTTTGATGGATATTTTCCTGCAAAAGGCCATCACTTTCTTGAAGCTTCTAAAAACTATCTCATTGACATGATGAAATTGTCTAAACTACAAAATTTATGGACCACAGAAGAGCAATCCCATATCAATAAATTCTTCCTTCTAAAACTTACAATTTCTTTCTTTTTTATAATTTTTAATTAATACATAATAATTGTACTTATGTAGTACAGAATATTTTGATAAATGTATACAATGGGTAATAATCAAATCAGGGTAATTAGCATATGTATCATGTAAAAAATTTTTGTCATTTATTTGTATTGAGAACATTCAAAATTCTCTCCCCAGCTTTTGAAAATAGATGGTATATTATTAATTGTAGTTATCCTACAGTGTCATAGAACACTAGAACTTACTCCTTCTATCTAGCTGTAATTTTGTATTCATTGACTACTACCAGTCCCTGTCTCTAGTAACCACTACTCTGTTCTCTAATTCTATGAGATAAATATTTTAAACATCCACATATAAGTGAAAACGTGGTATTTATCTGTCTGTGCCTGTCTGAATTCATTTAATATAATGTCCTCCTGGCTTATTCATGTTTCCACAAATGACAAGATTTCATCCTTTTTTGTGGTTTAATTTTATTCCATTTTGTATACACACTGTACTGTATTCATTCATCTTCTGACAGACACTTAGTTTGTTTTCATATCTTGGCTATTGTGAATAATGCTGCAATGAACATGGGAGTGTAGATATCTATTCTATTCCTTTAGATACATACCTAGCAGTAAGATTGCTGGATCATATGGTAGTTGTGTTTTAGTTTTTTTGCGCAACCTCCATATAGTTTTCCGTAGTGGCTGTACTAACTGACATCTGCACTAGCAGTGTGTAACAGTTCCTTTTTCTCTGCATTTGTTGTGTTTTGTCCTTTTGATAATTACCATTCTAACCGGGGTGAGCTGATATCTCATTGTTTTGGTTTTGATTTGCATTTCCATGATGTTAAGCATTTTAAAATATACTCTTTGGCCATTTGTATGATTCTTTTGAGGAATGTTTATGCAGATCAATTGAACAACTGTTATTTGGATTGTTGATTCATTCTGTTGATTATTTCCTTTGCTATGTGGAAGTTTTTTACTTAGATATAATCCCATGTATCCATTTTCACTTTTGTTGCCTGTGCTTTTAATAACTTATTTATAAAACTATTTGCCCAGACCGATGTTATTGAGTTTTTCTTCTAAGTTTTCTGCTAACACTTTCATTGTTTCTCATCTTATATTTAATTTTTTTAACTATTTTGTGTTTATGGTTATTTGTGGTGAGAGATAATGGTCTAATTTCTGTCTTCTAAATGTAGACATTCAGCTTCCCCAGCACCATTTATTGAAGAAACTGTCATTTCCTCAGTAAATGTTCTTGATAGCTTTGTTAAAATAACTTAGCTGAATATATGTAGATTTATATCTGGGTTTTCTATTCTGAATTCAGAATAGAACAGAATTCTCTTCTGTTCTATTGACCAATGTGTCTGCTTTTATACCAGTAACATGTTGTTTTGATTACTATAGATTTGCAGTATATTTTGAAGTCAGGCAGTTGATTTCTCTTTGTTCTTTTTGCTCAGGATCACTTTGACTATTTGAGAACTTCTAGAGTTCCATACAAATTTAATTTTTTCTCTATTTTTGTTAGTAATGGCATTGGTGTTTTGATAGGAATTGCATTAAATCTGTAGATTGTTTTAAGTTTTATAGCCATTTTAGCAATATTACTTCTTCCATTTCATGAACATGAGATGTGTTTCCATTTTCTAATGTCTTCTTCAATTATTTTAATCAGTATTTTTTAGTTTTTATTGTAGAGGTGTTTTAAACTCCTTGATTAAATTTATGCCTTGATATTTTAATTTTTTAAGCTTTTGTAAATGGTGATGTCTTTCTTAATTTCTTCTTCAGATAGTTCATTATGGTATATTGAAAAAACTACTAATTTTTGTATATTGATTTTGTATCCTGCAATTTTAGTGAATTTATCCATCAGTTATAAGTTTTTTGGGGTGTGAAGCCTTTAGTTTTTTTCCTGTATAAGATCACATTATCTCAAACAGAAACATTTTTGCTTCCTATTTTCCAATTTAGATGCCATTTATTATTTTATCTTGCCTAATTTCACTGGCTAGTACTTTCTGTATTATATTCAATAAGAGTGATGAAAGTGGGCATCTGTGTCCTGTTCCAGTTTTTAGAGGCAAAGATTTCAACTTTTCTCCATCCATATGATATTAGTTACAGGTTTGTTGCATATGGCCTTTACTGTGTTTAGGTATGTTCCTTCTTTTTTTTATTTATTTATTTTTATTTTTATTTTTTTGGGAGGCCTAAAATTTTAATTTCAAGTTTTGTTTAGAAAAAAATTACATTTTGTTTTTCAGTAACTGAATTTGAGCTCCAGGATTTAATTCAGTAAAGTGTTTCTCAGGATGCAGAATATATAAGCAGGTTAACTGATGGGCAGTGAAATGCAATTACCAAATGAGTTTTCAAATTTTTCTCTAATGGAGCCCTGGAGTAGATTTTGTATTTTTTTTTTTTTTTTTTTTGTGGCCATTTGTTCCAATTATTATTTGTTTTTTTTTTTTTTTTTTATTATACTTTAAGTTCTAGGGTACATGTGCATAACGTTTATATCATGTATAACTCCCCAATGCAATCCCTCCCTCCTCCCCACTCCCCCTGATAGGCCCCAGTGTGTGATGTTCCCCTTCCTGAGTCCAAGTGATCTCATTGTTCAGTTCCCACCTATGAGTGAGAACATGCGGTGTTTGGTTTTCTTCTTGTGATAGTTTGCTAAGAATGATGGTTTCCAGCTGCATCCATGTCCCTACAAAGGACACAAACTCATCCTTTTTGATGGCTGCATAGTATTCCATGGTGTATATGTGCCACATTTTCTTAATCCAGTCTGTCACAGATGGACATTTGGGTTGATTCCAAGTCTTTGCTATTGTGAATAGTGCCGCAATAAACATACGTGTGCATGTGTCTTTGTAGTAGAGTAATTTATAATCCTTTGGGTATATACCCAGTAGTGGTATGGCTGGGTCATATGGTACATCTAGTTTAGATCCTTGAGGAATCGCCATACTGTTTTCCATAATGTTGAACTAGTTTACAATCCCACCAACAGTGTAAAAGTGTTCCTATTTCTCCACATCCTCTCCAACATCTATTGTTTCCTGATTCTTAATGATTGCCATTCTAACTGGTGTGAGATGGTATCTCATTGTGGTTTTGATTTGCATTTCTCTGATGGCGAGTGATGATGTGAGCATTTTTTCATGTGTCTGTTGGCTGTATGGATGTCTTCTTTTGAGAAATGTCTGTTCATATCCTTTCCCCACTTTTTGATGGGGTTGTTTGTTTTTTTCTTGTATATTTGTTTGAGTTCTTTGTAGATTCTGGATATTAGCCCTTGTCAGATGAGTAGTTGCAAAAATTTTCTCCCATTCTGTAGGTTGCCTGTTCACGCTGATGGTAGTTTCTTTTGCTGTGCAAAAGCTCTTTAGTTTAATGAGATCCCATTTGTCAATTTGGCTTTTGCTGCCGTTGCTTTTGGTGTTTTAGACATGAAGTCCTTGCCCATGCCTATGTCCTGAATGGTACTACTTAGATTTTCTTCTAGGGTTTTTATGGTATTAGGTCTAACATTTAAGTGTCTAATCCATCTTGAATTAATCTTCGTATAAGGGGTAAGGAAAGGATCCAGTTTCAGCTTTCTACTCATGGCTAGCCAATTTTCCCAGCACCATTTATTAAATAGGGAATCCTTTCCCCATTTCTTGTTTCTCTCAGGTTTGTCAAAGATCAGATGGCTGTAGATGTGTGGTATTATTTCTGAGGACTCTGTTCTGTTCCATTGGTCTATATCTCTGTTGTGGTACCAGTACCATGCTGTTTTGGTTACTGTAGCCTTGTAGTATAGTTTGAAGTCAGGTAGCGTGACGCCTCCAGCTTTGTCCTTTTGACCTAGGATTGTCTTGGCAATGCGGGCTCTTTTTTGGTTCCATATGAACTTTAAAGCAGTTTTTTCCAATTCTGTGAAGAAAGTCATTGGTTTTTGATGGGGATGGCATTGAATCTATAAATCACCTTGGGCAGTATGGCCATTTTCACGATATTGATTCTTCCTATCCATGAGCATGGTATGTTCTTCCATTTGTTTGTGTCCTCTTTGATTTCACTGAGCAGTGGTTTGTAGTTCTCCTTGAAGAGGTCCTTTACATCCCTTGTAAGCTGGATTCCTAGGTATTTTATTCTCTTTGAAGCAATTGTGAATGGAAGTTCATTCCTGATTTGCCTCTCTGCTTGTCTGTTACTGGTGTATAAGAATGCTTGGGATTTTTGCACATTAATTTTGTATCCTGAGACTTTGCTGAAGTTGCTTATCAGCTAAGGAGATTTGGGCTGAGACGATGGGGTTTTCTAAATATACCATCATGTCATCTGCAAACAGGGACATTTGACTTCTTCTTTTCCTAACTGGATACCCTTGATTTCTTTCTCTTGCCTGATTGCCCTAGCCAGAACTTCCAACACTATGTTGAATAGGAGTGGTGAGAGAGGGCATCCCTGTCTTGTGCCAGTTTTCAAAGGGAATTTTTCCAGTTTTTGCCCATTCAGTATGATATTAGCTGGGGTTTGTCATAAATAGCTCTTATTATTTTGAGGTACGTTCCATCAATACCGAATTTATTGAGCGTTTTTAGCATAAAGGGCTGTTGAATTTTGTCAAAAGCCTTTTCTGCATCTATTGAGATAATCATGTGGTTCTTGTCTTTGGTTCTGTTTATATGCTGGATTACGTTTATTGATTTGCGAATGTTGAACAGCCTTGCATCCCAGGGATGAAGCCCACTTGATCATGGTGGATAAGCTTTTTGATGTGCTGCTGAATCCGGTTTGCCAGTATTTTATTGAGGATTTTTGCATCGATGTTCATCAGGGATATTGGTCTAAATTCTCTTTTTTGTTGTGTCTCTGCCAGGCTTTGGTATCAGGATGATGTGGCCTCATAAAATGAGTTAGGAGGATTCCCTCTTTTTCTATTGATTGGAATAGTTTCAGAAGGAATGGTACCAGCTCCTCCTTGTACCTCTGGTAGAATTCAGCTGTGAATCCATCTGGTCCTGGACTTTTTTTGGTGGGTAGGCTATTAATTGTTGCCTCAATTTCAGAGCCTGTTATTGGTCTATTCAGGGATTCAACTTCTTCTGGTTCAGTCTTGGGAGAGTGTAAGTGTCCAGGAAATTATCCATTTCTTCTAGATTTTCTAGTTGATTTGCGTAGAGGCATTTATAGTATTCTCTGATGGTTGTTTGTATTTCTGTGGGGTCGGTGGTGATATCCCCTTTATCATTTTTTATTGCGTCTATTTGATTCCTCTCTCTTTTCTTCTTTATTAGTCTTGCTAGCGTCTGTCAATTTTGTTGATCTTTTCAAAAAACCAACTCCTGGATTCATTGATTTTTGGAGGGTTTTTGTGACTCTATCTCCTTCAGTTCTGCTCTGATCTTAGTTATTTCTTGCCTTCTGCTAGCTTTTGAATGTGTTTGCTCTTGCCTCTCTAGTTCTTTTAATTGTGATGTTAAAGTGTCAATTTAGATCTTTCCTGCTTTCTCTTGTGGGCATTTAGTGCTATAAATTCCCTCTACACACTGCTTTAAATGTGTCCCAGAGATTCTGGTATGTTGTATCTTTGTTCTCATTGGTTTCAAAGAACATCTTTATTTCTGCTTTCATTTCGTTATGTACCCAGTAGTCATTCAGGAGCAGGTGTTCAGTTTCCATGTAGTTGAGCGTTTTGATTGAGTTTCTTAGTCCTGAGTTCTAGTTTGATTGCACTGTGGTCTGAGAGACAGTTTGTTATAATTTCTGTTCTTGTACATTTGCTGAGGAGTGCTTTACTTCCAATTATGTGGTCAATTTTGGAATAAGTGCGATGTGGTGCTGAGAAGAATGTATATTCTGTTGATTTGGGGTGGAGAGTTCTATAGATGTCTATTAGGTCCGCTTGGTGCAGAGATGAGTTCAATTCCTGGATATCCTTGTTAACTTTCTGTCTCGTTGATCTGTCTAATGTTGACAGTGGAGTGTTGAAATCTCCCATTATTATTGTATGGGAGTCTAAGTCTCTTTGTAGGTCTCTAAGGACTTGCTTTATGAATCTGGGTGCTCCTGTATTGGGTGCATATATATTTAGGAGAGTTAGCTCTTCCTGTTGAATTGATCCCTTTACCATTATGTAATGGCCTTCTTTGTCTCTTTTGATCTTTGATGGTTTAAAGTCTGTTTTATCAGAGACTAGGATTGCAACCCCTGCTTTTTTTTGTTCTCCATTTGCTTGGTAGATCTTCCTCCATCCCTTTATTTTGAGCCTATGTATGTCTCTGCATGTGAGATGGGTCTCCTGAATACAGCAGACTGATGGGTCTTGACTCTTTATCCAGTTTGCCAGTCTGTGTCTTTTAATTGGAGCATTTAGTCCATTGACATTTAAGGTTAATATTGTTATGTGTGAACTTGATCCTGTCATTATGATATTAACTGGTTATTTTGCTCATTAGTTGATGCAGTTTCTTCCTAGCCTCGATGGTCTTTACATTTTGGCATGTTTTTGCAATGGCTGGTACCGGTTGTTCCTTTCCATGTTTAGGGCTTCCTTCAGGGTCTCTTGTAAGGCAGGCCTGGTGGTGACAAAATCTCTAAGCATTTGCTTATCTGTAAAGGATTTTATTTCTCCTTCACTGATGAAACTTAGTTTCTGGATATGAAATTCTGGGTTGAAAATTCTTTTCTTTAAGAACGTTGAATATTGGCCCCCACTCTCTTCTGGCTTGTAGAGTTTCTGCCGAGAGATCTGCTGTTAGTCTGATGGGCTCCCTTTGTGGGTAACCCGACCTTTCTCTCTGGCTGCCCTTAAGATTTTTTCCTTCATTTCAACTTTGGTGAATCTGGCAATTATGTGTCTTGGAGTTGCTCTTCTGGAGGAGTATCTTTGTGGCGTTCTCTGTATTTCCTGAATTTGAATGTTGGCCTGCCCTACTAGGTTGGGGAAGTTCTCCTGGATGATATCCTGAAGAGTGTTTTCCAACTTGGTTCCATTTTCCCCTCCCTTTCAGGCACCCCAATCAGACGTAGATTTGGTCTTTTTACATAATCCCATACTTTTTGCAGGCTTTGTTCATTTCTTTTTTCTTTTTTCTTTTGGTTTCTCTTCTCGCTTCATTTCATTCATTTGATCCTCAATCGCTGATACTCTTTCTTCCAGTTGATCGAGTCGGTTACTGAAGCTTGTGCATTTGTCACGTATTTCTCGTGTCATGGTTTTCATCTCTGTCATTTCGTTTATGATCTTCTCTGCATTATTAGTCTAGCTGTCAATTCTTCCACTCTTTTTTCAAGATTTTAGTTTCTTTGCGCTGGGTACGTAATTCCTCCTTTAGCTCTGAGAAGTTTGATGGGCTGAAGCCTTCTTCTCTCATCTCGTCAAAGTCATTCTCTGACCAGCTTTGATCCATTGCTGGCGATGGGCTGCGCTCCTTTGCAGGGGAGATGCGCTCTTTTTTTGAATTTCCAGCTTTTCTGCCCTGCTTCTTCCCCATCTTTGTGGTTTTATCTGTCTCTGGTCTTTGATGACGGTGACGTACTGATGGGGTTTTGGTGTAGGTGTCCTTCCTGTTTGATAGTTTTCCGTCTGACAGTCAGAAGGACTGTCTGTTGGTCTGTTGGAGATTGCTTGAGGTCCACTCCAGACCCTGTTGCCTGGGTATCAGCAGCAGAGGTTGCCAAAGATAGAATATTGCTGAGCAGCGAGTGTACCTGTCTGATTCTTCCTTTGGAAGTTTCCTCTCAGGGATGACTCCACCCTGTGAGGTGTGGGGTGTCAGACTGCCCTAGTGGGGGATGTCTCCCAGCTAGGCTACTCAGGGGTCAGGGACCCACCTGAGCAGGCAGTCTGTCCGTTCTCGGATCTCAACCTCCGCGTTGGGAGATCCACGGCTCTCCCCAAAGCTGTCAGACAGAGTCGTTCGCTCTGCACCGGCCCCCGCTGCCTTCCTATTGGACCTCAGCTGTGGGCTGTCCCAGAGGTGGAGTCTACAGAGACAGGCAGGTTTCCTTGAGCTGCTGTGAGCTCCACCCAGTTCGAGCTTCCCAGCGGCTTTGTTTACCTACTTAAGCCTCAGCAATGGCGGGCGCCCCTCCCCCAGCCTCGCTGCTACCTTGCGGATAGATCGCCGCAGACTGCTGTGTTAGCAGTGAGGGAGGCTCCGTGGGCGTGGGACCCTCCCGGCCAGGTGTGGGATATATTCTGGTGTGCCTGTTTCCTTAAAGCGCAGTATTGGGGTGGGAGTTACGCGATTTTCCAGGTGTTATGTGTCTCAGTTCCCCTGGCTAGGAAAACGGATTCCTTCCCCCTTGCGCTTCCAGGTGAGGCGATGCCTCGCCCTGCTTCAGCTCACGCTGGTCAGGCTGCAGCAGCTCACCAGCACCCATTGTCCGGCACTCCCTAGAGAGATGACCCCAGTACCTCAGTTGAAAATGCAGAAATCACCGGTCTTCTGTGTTACTCGCGCTGGGAGTTGGAGACTGGAGCTGTTCCTATTCGGCCATCTTGCTCCGCCCGCCAGGTATGTTCCTTCTATGCCTAATTTGTGAGAGTTTTTAACATGAAGGGATATTGAATTTTATCAGATACTTTTTCTGTGTTTATTGAGATGGTGATATAATTTTTGTCCTTCATTAGTTGATGCATGTGTCATATTATTGATTTGTGTTTATTTGACCGCCCTTGCATTCTGGCATGAATCCTACTTGATCATGGTGTCTAATCATTTTCATGTGCTGTTGGATTTGTTTTTCTAATATTTTTGTTGTTGTGTTGTTTTCCAGTATTTTTTAAAATAAAATTTTTTTTCCTGGAATCCTTTCTTGAAGTTCCTAGTATTTGTTGGGGATTTTTATATCCATATCATCAGGGATATAGGCCTGTGTTTTTTATTCTTTTGTGTCCTTGTCTAATATAATATTAAAGTAATACTGGCCTTATAAAATAAGCTTGGACAAATTTCTCCCCTTCAATCTTTCTGAATATTTTGAAAAGAATTAATGTTAGTTCTTCTTTAAATGTCTGGTGGCATTTGTTCAGAAATGTATCTATTTTATCTAGATTTCCCAATTTGTTGGCATACCATTGTTTATGATAGTGTGTACCTATCTTTTACATATCTGTGCTATCAATTATAATTTCTCTTTTTTCATCTCTGATTTTATTTATTTGTGTCTTCCTTTGTTCTTGGTCTAGCTAATGATTTGCTGATTTTAAAAATCTTTTTAGTAAAGTAATTTTTCATTTTATTGATCCTGTGTGTGTATGTATGTATGTATGTGTATGTGGTGTGTGTGTGTGTTTTAAGTCACTATTTTGTTTATTTATGTTTTGATCTTTTATTATTATTACGATTTCTATACTTTGAAGTTTGGTTTGTTCTTGCTTTCCTGGTTCCTTGAGGTATAACATTAGGTTGTTTATTTGAAATCTTTTTACTTTTTGATGTAGGCATTGTCTGTCTTAAAATTCCCCCTTAGTACTTCATTTGCTATATCTTATAGGTTTTGGTATGTTGAGGTTTATATTTTCATTTGTTTTAAGACATTTTGAAATTTCTTTCTTAATTTTTTACTGATGCATTGAGTCACTCAGGAACAGTTGTTTAATTTCCATGTATTGTGCTTTTTCCAAAGTTCTTCTTTTATTCAATTGTGATCAGAAAAATTCTTGTGATGATTTCAGTTTTAAAAAATGTGTTGAGAATTGTTTGCTCACCTAACATATGATCTATCCTGGAGAACGTTCATGTGCGAATGAGGAGTGCATATTATGCAGCTATTGGATAAAATGTTCTGCAAATGTCTTTTAGGTCCATATGGTCTATATTAGAGTATAAATCCAATTTTGTTTTGTTAATTTTCTCTGTAGATATTCTGTCCAATGCTAAGAGTGGGGTGTTAAAATGTTAAAAATCCACCTCTTATTGTATTTGGGCCTACCTCTCCTTTTAGATCTACTAATGATCTTTCTTTCTCCCTTCCTTCCTTCCTTGCCTTCCTTCCTTCCTTCCTTCCTTCCTTCCTTCCTCCTTCCTTCCTTCCTCTCTTCCTCTCTTTCTCTGTTTCTCTCTCTCTCTTTCTCTTCTTTTTTTTTTGATGGAGTTGGCTCTGGCTCTGTCCCCAGTGGAGTGCAGTGGCGAGATCTCGGCTCACAGCTAGCTCTGCCTCCAGGGTTAACATCATTCTCCCGCCTCAGCCTCCAGAATAACTGGGACTACAGGTGCCTGCCACCACGCCTGGCTAATAATTTTTTTTTTTTTTGTATTTTTAGTAGAGACAGAGTTTCACCGTGTTAGCCAGGATGGTCTCTATTTCCTGACTTCGTGATCTGCCCGCCTCGGCCTCCCTCTTTTTTCTTTTTGCTTAGAGACAGTGCATCACTCTATCAAACTGGCTGGAGTGCAGTGGCATTACCGTAGCTCACAGTAACCTCAAACTCCTAGGCTCAAGTGATCCTTGCCTCAGCCTCCCAAGTAACTAGGACTATAGACATGTACCACCACACCCAGCTAATGTTTTATTTTTGCTTTTTTATAGAGGCAAGAACTCACTATGTTTTCCAGGCTGGTATTAAACGCCTATGCTCAAGTAATTCTGCCTCAACCTCCAGAAATGCTGAGTTTACAGGTGTTAACCAAAATCTTGCCCAGCCAAAACTAATAATATTGCCTTTATATATTTGGGTGCTCCAGTGTTGGGTGCATATATATTTACAATGATTATATCCTCTTGCTGAATTGATTCATTTTCATTACATAATGACCTTATTTGTCTCTTTGTATAGTTTTGACTTAAAGTTTATTTTATTTGATATTAAGTATGGCTACTTCTGCTTGTTTTTGGTTTCTGTTTGCTTGGACGGTCCTTTTTCAACCCATCACTTTCAGTCTATGTGTGTCTCGGAAGGTGAAAGGAGTTTCTTGTAGGCAACCTATAGTTGGATCTTATTTCTTTTTTTAAAAAACTCATTCACCCAGTCTATATTTTTTTATTGAGAGGTTTAACCTATTTACAGTCAAGGTTATTAATGATAGGTGAGGGCTCACTCTTATCATTTTGTTAATTGTTTTTTGGTTGCTTTGTACATCCTTTGATTTTTTTCTTACTCTATTGTTTATTTTCACAGTTTGTTTTTTGTTGTTGTGATAAAGTTTGATTTCTTTCCCTTTCTCATTTGTGTATCTGTTCTATCAGTGAAATTTATACTTTCTTGTATTTGCATAATGGTAGTTATTGTCCTTTTGCTTCCAAATGTAGGACTTGCTGAAGCATGTATTGTAAGATTGGTTTAGTGGTGATAAACTCTTTCAGTTTTTGCTTGCCTGGGACTTAATTTCTCCTTCATCTCTGAAACTTTGGTGGGTATAACAATCTTGGCTATTCGTGTTTTCTTTCAGCACTTTGAATATATATATCATTCTTTTCTAACCTAGTAAGGTTTCTGCTGATAAATCTGTCAGTCTAATAGAGATTATTTTATATGGGACTTGATTATTTTCTATTACTATTTTTTATTTCTCCTTTTATCTTTGACTTTTCACAGTTTGACTATATATGCCTCTAAGATGAGTTGTTCAGGCTGAATCTATTTGGAAGCCCTACTAAGTCTGGATATTCATATTTCTCCTAAGACTTAGGAAGTTTTCAGTTATTCTTTTATAAGTAGGCTTTCTATGCCCTTTCCTACATATTCATCTTCTGGAATTCCATAATGTAAATATATTTTGGCTAATGATGTCCCATAGGCTTTCTTCATTTTTTTTCACTTTCTTTGTCTTTTACTAGGTTATTTCAAAAGACCTGTCTTCATGTTCAGAAATTCTTTCTTATATTTGATCTTGTCCATTGTTGAAACTCTATTGTATTTTATATTGCATTTCTTGAATTATTTATCTTTAAGATTTCTTTTAGGCTCTTTTTTATTATATCTTTCTTGTTAACTTTCTCATTCAGATCAGAATAGTTTTCTGATTTTGGGAATTGTATATCTGTATTCTTCTGTACCTCACTGAGTTTCTTAAGATCATTATTTCAAATTTCTTTTCAGCTATTTTGCAGATTTTTTTCTTTCTTTTCTTTCTTTTCTTTCTTCTTCTTCTTCTTCTTCTTTTTTTTTTTTTTTTTTTTTGACAAGGTGTCACTTTGTTACCCAGGGCAGAGTGCACTGGTACAATCTCGGGTCACTGTAGCGTCGACCTTCTGGGCAAAAGTGATCCTCCCACCTTAGCCCCCCAGTAGTTGTGACTACAGGCACATATTACCATGATTGGCTATTTTTTAAAATTTATTTTTAGTAGAGACAAGGTTTTGCCATGTTGGCCAGGTTGGTCCTGAACTCCTGGCCAACAGAAGTTTGGGACCTCCTCAAGGAGGAGTTCACTCCTCAAGTGAACCTCCTGCTTCAGCCTCCCAAAGTGTTAGGATTACAGGCATGAGCTGCCATGCCTGGCCAGATTTCCTTTTCTTTAGAATCTATTACTGGATAGTTACTGTGTTCTTTTGTAGGTGTCATGTTTTTGTGATTTTTTTTTAAAGGTTTCTTATGTCTTTATATTGCTATCTGCACATGTGATTGAACAGTCACTTCTAATTTTATGGAGTAGCTTTCATAGGGAAATACTCTTTCTGTAGATGTGTCCTATAGTGTTGGTTGGGAGGGTACGTTGGCTTTGGTCCTGGGTGGATGCATGGTGGTAACGTTTGTGTTATATCTTTGGTTATAATCAGTGTCAGCAATGTCTGTGAGTGTTTCAGTGGTTTAGATTATTTTGAGTGTTTCTGTAAGCAGCTGTGTGGCTTTACAGGGGGCAGGATTGTCTGT
Source organism: Trachypithecus francoisi (assembly GCF_009764315.1). Classification (NCBI taxonomy): domain Eukaryota; kingdom Metazoa; phylum Chordata; class Mammalia; order Primates; family Cercopithecidae; genus Trachypithecus; species Trachypithecus francoisi. The sequence continues at coordinate 53,130,171 of NW_022681458.1, read as the reverse complement.
GGCAGTGGACACCAGATGGGCTGGTCCTTGAGCCCTGGGAAACACATGCATGGCACATGACATCTCTGCCTGTGGAGGGGACATCATCAGTGGTACTGGTGGCTACTGTGTGGCTGACTCTCAGGCCTGTGGAGTGTTCCCGTCGGCTCCCTTAGTCCTGACGTGGCCCCCTAATCTGCTGAACTGCCTGTTTTTAAGGAAATAGGAAATGGCATGGACTTGGGTAAGGTCTATGGCTATACCACTAGGTGCTTGTGGAGTCACTCTGTTGCAGCTTTAGTGTGGGCATGGCAGAGTGACAGTAGAGCCCCAGGAATGTGGTGACGCAAGAATTATTGGGTCTCAGGGCATACTGTATTCCAGCAATGATTCTTCTCAAAATGGTACCATGCCGCAGCCGTTTGAATACTGAGAATTTGCAGGGACCCAGCATGAACTCCCTTTCTAGAGTAGTGTGGGAACATGGACTGCAGGAAACTCCCTATACAAGGCTCAGAGCCTATGAGAACATGGGAAGTCCCTCCTGACTCCAGGCTAATCTCAGCTGGGTACTTCACTTCCCTCTCTATGCTGCCTGAGTATTCATTCTTCAGAGAGTTTTTCATTTTTTTGATGAATTCTGGTGTTTTCTTTAGACACTACTCAAAGTGCAGTTACGTATTTGTTGTTATAATCTTTCCTTATGGAGGAAAGGTGTTGGGTATCTTATTCAGCTGTCGTGATGACATTTTTTTCTCTTGATATTCAAATGTACCATTTTGTTCTCTTGATTCTCAAATGTTCTTCTAGTTCCTGTAAATCTATAGCTTCTGCAGCATTTTGGGTATATAATGTGGACCATTAGCATGCTCAGTACTTACTTTTCCAGGTTATATTGTAACTTTACTCTAGTTATTGGTTTATTGGCCCAGAAAATAGATGGGTGCAGATCCCAAGGGGATGCATATTTAAGACTCATTAATCCTCTAAAAGCAGGTGAGAATTGCAAACCATTAAGCCTTTTATGGGGCTTAGAGGATTCAAAATGATCTGTGTATTCAGTTGTTTGATTAAATTGATCCACATGCCCCATTCTCTCTCTCAGATTCTCATTTCTTCTTAATAAAAGTCTTGAATTTGTTATAATAGACTTTCAGTTTGAAAATCCAATCTTTTCTGGAACAAGCCTCCTCTCTAAGTTCTGACGCTTATCTTCAGCTTTTTTTCTGTCTGTCAAGGCACTCTGGATTTCACAGTTTGCATTAAGTTGATGAACAATTACTCTCAGCAGACAATTGTTTCTTCCAATTAATATATCCACATGCCCAAGCAACAGTTATTCAGTTACATGGTTCTTATGTCTAATTTCCCCAAATTCTTAAATATCTAGGTACATTAGTCCATTTTCATACTGCTTTGAACAAATATCTGAGACTGGGTAATTTATAAAGTAAAAACAAGTTTAATGAACTCACAGTTCCACATGGCTGGGTAGGCCTCACAATCATGGTGGAAGGTGAAGGAGGAGCAAGGCATGTGTTATAAGGTGGCAGGCAAGAGAGCATGTGAAGGGGAAATGCCCTTTATAAAACCATCAGATCTCATGAGATTTATTCACTATTAAGAGAACAGCACAGGAAAACCCATTCCCATGATTCAGTTACCTCCCACCAGGTCCCTCCCATAACACACGGGTATTATGGGAACTACAATTCAAGATGAGATTTGGGTAGGGACACAGCCAAACCGTATCACTAGGTTATTTCATTTGCCAGTTGTTTTAGTCTGTTTGGGTGGCTATACAGGAAATACCTGAGGCTAGGTAATTTGTAAAGAAAAGACGTTTAATAGGCTTATGCTTTTGCAGACTGTACAAGGAGCATGATGCCAGCATCTGCTTCTGGCAAGGGCCTCAGGAAGCTCTCACTCATGACAGAAAGAGAAGGGGAACAGGCATCACATGGTAAGAGAAGAGGAAATCAAGAGGAGGCAGGTGTCAGGCTCTTTTTAACAATCAAATCTCATGAGAAATAATAGAGTAAGAAGTCACTCATTACTGTAAGGATGGCACCAAGCCCTTTGCGAGTGATCACCCCCATGACTCAAACTCTTCCCACCAGACCCCACCTCCAACATTGGAGATCACATTTCAACATGAGATTTGTGGTGAACAAAAATCAAACTATATCTCCAATGTATTTCTTTCCACAGGTATCCAATCACATTTCACTACTTTTATCAATTGCCCAGATACTGCATTACTGCATTACCATTCTACTGCATTAGAAGCAGTTCTATAGGGTTGTTAGCTCTATTAGTTATTAGTCAGTTATAGACTATTGTTCTATTAGTTTAGTTATAGACTAACCAACAGTCTATTGGTTATTAGTTTTATTAATTCTACTGCATTGGGTTCTACTGCATTAAAACCCAGACAGGTATCTCATTGTGGTTTTGATTTGCATTTCTCTGATGGCGAGTGATGATGAGCATTTTTTCATGTGTCTGTTGGCTGTATGAATGTCCTCTTTTGAGAAATGTTTGTTCATATCATTTGCCCACTTTTTGTTGGGGTTGTTTTTTTCTTGTAAATTTGTTTGAGTTCTTTGTAGGTTCTGGATATCAGCCCTTTGTCAGATCTCACACCAGTTAGAATGGCAATCATTAAAAAGTCAAGAAACAACAGGTGCTGGAGAGGATGTGGAGAAATAGGAACACTTTTACACTGTTGGTGGGATTGTAAACTAGTTCAACCATTATGGAAAACAGTATGGCAATTCCTCAAGGATCTAAAACTAGATGTACCATATGACCCAGCCATCCCACTACTGGGTATATACCCAAAGGATTATAAATCATGCTGCTATAAAGACACATGCTGCTATAAAGACACATACTTTTTCTGTGTTTATTGAGATGGTGATATAATTTTTGTCCTTCATTCTGTTGATGCAATGTGTCATATTTATTGATTTGTGTTTATTTGACCGCCCTTGCATTCTGGCATGAATCCTACTTGATCATGGTGTCTAATCATTTTCATGTGCTGTTGGATTTGTTTTTCTAATATTTTTGTTGTTGTTGTTGTTTTCCAGTATTTTTTAAAAATATTTTTTTCCTGGAATCCTTTCTTGAAGTTTCCTAGTATTTTGTTGGGGATTTTTATATCCATATTCATCAGGGATATAGGCCTGTAGTTTTTTATTCTTTTGTGTCCTTGTCTAATATTAATATTAAAGTAATACTGGCCTTATAAAATAAGCTTGGACAAATTTCCTCCCCTTCAATCTTTCTGAATATTTTGAAAAGAATTAATGTTAGTTCTTCTTTAAATGTCTGGTGGCATTTGTTCAGAAATGTATCTATTTTATCTAGATTTCCCAATTTGTTGGCATACCATTGTTTATGATAGTGTGTACCTATCTTTTACATATCTGTGCTATCAATTATAATTTCTCTTTTTTCATCTCTGATTTTATTTATTTGTGTCTTCCTTTGTTCTTGGTCTAGCTAATGATTTGCTGATTTTAAAAATCTTTTTAGTAAAGTAATTTTTCATTTTATTGATCCTGTGTGTGTATGTATGTATGTATGTGTATGTGTGTGTGTGTGTGTGTTTTAAGTCACTATTTTGTTTATTTATGTTTTGATCTTTTATTATTATTACGATTTCTATACTTTGAAGTTTGGTTTGTTCTTGCTTTCCTGGTTCCTTGAGGTATAACATTAGGTTGTTTATTTGAAATCTTTTTACTTTTTTGATGTAGGCATTGTCTGTCTTAAAATTCCCCCTTAGTACTTCATTTGCTATATCTTATAGGTTTTGGTATGTTGAGGTTTATATTTTCATTTGTTTTAAGACATTTTGAAATTTCTTTCTTAATTTTTTACTGATGCATTGAGTCACTCAGGAACATGTTGTTTAATTTCCATGTATTGTGCTTTTTCCAAAGTTCTTCTTTTATTCAATTGTGATCAGAAAAAATTCTTGTGATGATTTCAGTTTTAAAAAATGTGTTGAGAATTGTTTGCTCACCTAACATATGATCTATCCTGGAGAACGTTTCATGTGCGAATGAGGAGAGTGCATATTATGCAGCTATTGGATAAAATGTTCTGCAAATGTCTTTTAGGTCCATATGGTCTATATTAGAGTATAAATCCAATTTTGTTTTGTTAATTTTCTCTGTAGATATTCTGTCCAATGCTAAGAGTGGGGTGTTAAAATGTTAAAAATCCCACCTCTTATTGTATTTGGGCCTACCTCTCCTTTTAGATCTACTAATGATCTTTCTTTCTCCCTTCCTTCCTTCCTTGCTTCCTTCCTTCCTTCCTTCCTTCCTTCCTTCCTTCCTTCCTTCCTCTCTTCCTCTCTTTCTCTGTTTCTCTCTCTCTCTTTCTCTTCTTTTTTTTTTTAGATGGAGTCTGGCTCTGTCCCCCAGGCTGGAGTGCAGTGGCGAGATCTCGGCTCACAGCTAGCTCTGCCTCCAGGGTTAACATCATTCTCCCGCCTCAGCCTCCAGAATAACTGGGACTACAGGTGCCTGCCACCACGCCTGGCTAATAATTTTTTTTTTTTTTTGTATTTTTAGTAGAGACAGAGTTTCACCGTGTTAGCCAGGATGGTCTCTATTTCCTGACTTCGTGATCTGCCCGCCTCGGCCTCCCTCTTTTTTCTTTTTGCTTAGAGACAGTGCATCACTCTATCAAACTGGCTGGAGTGCAGTGGCATTACCGTAGCTCACAGTAACCTCAAACTCCTAGGCTCAAGTGATCCTTGCCTCAGCCTCCCAAGTAACTAGGACTATAGACATGTACCACCACACCCAGCTAATGTTTTATTTTTGCTTTTTTATAGAGGCAAGAACTCACTATGTTTTCCAGGCTGGTATTAAACGCCTATGCTCAAGTAATTCTGCCTCAACCTCCAGAAATGCTGAGTTTACAGGTGTTAACCAAAATCTTGCCCAGCCAAAACTAATAATATTGCCTTTATATATTTGGGTGCTCCAGTGTTGGGTGCATATATATTTACAATGATTATATCCTCTTGCTGAATTGATTCATTTTCATTACATAATGACCTTATTTGTCTCTTTGTATAGTTTTGACTTAAAGTTTATTTTATTTGATATTAAGTATGGCTACTTCTGCTTGTTTTTGGTTTCTGTTTGCTTGGACGGTCCTTTTTCAACCCATCACTTTCAGTCTATGTGTGTCTCGGAAGGTGAAAGGAGTTTCTTGTAGGCAACCTATAGTTGGATCTTATTTCTTTTTTTAAAAAACTCATTCACCCAGTCTATATTTTTTAATTGAGAGGTTTAACCTATTTACAGTCAAGGTTATTAATGATAGGTGAGGGCTCACTCTTATCATTTTGTTAATTGTTTTTTGGTTGCTTTGTACATCCTTTGATTTTTTTCTTACTCTATTGTTTATTTTCACAGTTTGTTTTTTGTTGTTGTGATAAAGTTTGATTTCTTTCCCTTTCTCATTTGTGTATCTGTTCTATCAGTGAAATTTATACTTTCTTGTATTTGCATAATGGTAGTTATTGTCCTTTTGCTTCCAAATGTAGGACTTGCTGAAGCATGTATTGTAAGATTGGTTTAGTGGTGATAAACTCTTTCAGTTTTTGCTTGCCTGGGACTTAATTTCTCCTTCATCTCTGAAACTTTGGTGGGTATAACAATCTTGGCTATTCGTGTTTTCTTTCAGCACTTTGAATATATAATATCATTCTTTTCTAACCTAGTAAGGTTTCTGCTGATAAATCTGTCAGTCTAATAGAGATTATTTTATATGGGACTTGATTATTTTCTATTACTATTTTTTATTTCTCCTTTTATCTTTGACTTTTCACAGTTTGACTATAATATGCCTCTAAGATGAGTTGTTCAGGCTGAATCTATTTGGAAGCCCTACTAAGTCTGGATATTCATATTTCTCCTAAGACTTAGGAAGTTTTCAGTTATTCTTTTATTAAGTAGGCTTTCTATGCCCTTTCCTACATATTCATCTTCTGGAATTCCATAATGTAAATATATTTTTGGCTAATGATGTCCCATAGGCTTTCTTCATTTTTTTTTTCACTTTCTTTGTCTTTTACTAGGTTATTTCAAAAGACCTGTCTTCATGTTCAGAAATTCTTTCTTATATTTGATCTTGTCCATTGTTGAAACTCTATTGTATTTTATATTGCATTTCTTGAATTATTTATCTTTAAGATTTCTTTTAGGCTCTTTTTTATTATATCTTTCTTGTTAACTTTCTCATTCAGATCAGAATAGTTTTCCTGATTTTGGGAATTGTATATCTGTATTCTTCTGTACCTCACTGAGTTTCCTTAAGATCATTATTTCAAATTTCTTTTCAGCTATTTTGCAGATTTTTTTCTTTCTTTTCTTTCTTTCTTTCTTCTTCTTCTTCTTCTTCTTTTTTTTTTTTTTTTTTTTTTGACAAGGTGTCACTTTGTTACCCAGGGCAGAGTGCACTGGTACAATCTCGGGTCACTGTAGCGTCGACCTTCTGGGCAAAAGTGATCCTCCCACCTTAGCCCCCCAAGTAGTTGTGACTACAGGCACATATTACCATGATTGGCTATTTTTTAAAATTTATTTTTAGTAGAGACAAGGTTTTGCCATGTTGGCCAGGTTGGTCCTGAACTCCTGGCCAACAGAAGTTTGGGACCTCCTCAAGGAGGAGTTCACTCCTCAAGTGAACCTCCTGCTTCAGCCTCCCAAAGTGTTAGGATTACAGGCATGAGCTGCCATGCCTGGCCAGATTTCCTTTTCTTTAGAATCTATTACTGGATAGTTACTGTGTTCTTTTGTAGGTGTCATGTTTTTGTGATTTTTTTTTAAAGGTTTCTTATGTCTTTATATTGCTATCTGCACATGTGATTGAACAGTCACTTCTAATTTTATGGAGTAGCTTTCATAGGGAAATACTCTTTCTGTAGATGTGTCCTATAGTGTTGGTTGGGAGGGTACGTTGGCTTTGGTCCTGGGTGGATGCAATGGTGTAACGTTTGTGTTATATCTTTGGTTATAATCAGTGTCAGCAATGTCTGTGAGTGTTTCAGTGGTTTAGATTATTTTGAGTGTTTCTGTAAGCAGCTGTGTGGCTTTACAGGGGGCAGGATTGTCTGTGGCAGTGGACACCAGATGGGCTGGTCCTTGAGCCCTGGGAAACACATGCATGGCACATGACATCTCTGCCTGTGGAGGGGACATCATCAGTGGTACTGGTGGCTACTGTGTGGCTGACTCTCAGGCCTGTGGAGTGTTCCCGTCGGCTCCCTTAGTCCTGACGTGGCCCCCTAATCTGCTGAACTGCCTGTTTTTAAGGAAATAGGAAATGGCATGGACTTGGGTAAGGTCTATGGCTATACCACTAGGTGCTTGTGGAGTCACTCTGTTGCAGCTTTAGTGTGGGCATGGCAGAGTGACAGTAGAGCCCCAGGAATGTGGTGACGCAAGAATTATTGGGTCTCAGGGCATACTGTATTCCAGCAATGATTCAGTTCTCAAAATGGTACCATGCCGCAGCCGTTTGAATACTGAGAATTTGCAGGGACCCAGCATGAACTCCCTTTCTAGAGTAGTGTGGGAACATGGACTGCAGGAAACTCCCTATACAAGGCTCAGAGCCTATGAGAACATGGGAAGTCCCTCCTGACTCCAGGCTAATCTCAGCTGGGTACTTCACTTCCCTCTCTATGCTGCCTGAGTATTCATTCTTCAGAGAGTTTTTCATTTTTTTGATGAATTCTGGTGTTTTCTTTAGACACTACTCAAAGTGCAGTTACGTATTTGTTGTTATAATCTTTCCTTATGGAGGAAAGGAGTGTTGGGTATCTTTATTCAGCTGTCGTGATGACATTTTTTTCTCTTGATATTCAAATGTACCATTTTGTTCTCTTGATTCTCAAATGTTCTTCTAGTTCCTGTAAATCTATAGCTTCTGCAGCATTTTGGGTATATAATGTGGACCATTAGCATGCTCAGTACTTACTTTTCCAGGTTATATTGTAACTTTACTCTAGTTATTGGTTTATTGGCCCAGAAAATAGATGGGTGCAGATCCCAAAGGGGATGCATATTTAAGACTCATTAATCCTCTAAAAGCAGGTGAGAATTGCAAACCATTAAGCCTTTTATGTGGGCTTAGAGGATTCAAAATGATCTGTGTATTCAGTTGTTTGATTAAATTGATCCACATGCCCCATTCACTCTCTCTCAGATTCTCATTTCTTCTTAATAAAAGTCTTGAATTTGTTATAATAGACTTTCAGTTTGAAAATCCAATCTTTTCTGGAACAAGCCTCCTCTCTAAGTTCTGACGCTTATCTTCAGCTTTTTTTCTGTCTGTCAAGGCACTCTGGATTTCACAGTTTGCATTAAGTTGATGAACAATTACTCTCAGCAGACAATTGTTTCTTCCAATTAATATATCCACATGCCCAAGCAACAGTTATTCAGTTACATGGTTCTTATGTCTAATTTCCCCAAATTCTTAAATATCTAGGTACATTAGTCCATTTTCATACTGCTTTGAACAAATATCTGAGACTGGGTAATTTATAAAGTAAAAACAAGTTTAATGAACTCACAGTTCCACATGGCTGGGTAGGCCTCACAATCATGGTGGAAGGTGAAGGAGGAGCAAGGCATGTGTTATAAGGTGGCAGGCAAGAGAGCATGTGAAGGGGAAATGCCCTTTATAAAACCATCAGATCTCATGAGATTTATTCACTATTAAGAGAACAGCACAGGAAAACCCATTCCCATGATTCAGTTACCTCCCACCAGGTCCCTCCCATAACACACGGGTATTATGGGAACTACAATTCAAGATGAGATTTGGGTAGGGACACAGCCAAACCGTATCACTAGGTTATTTCATTTGCCAGTTGTTTTAGTCTGTTTGGGTGGCTATACAGGAAATACCTGAGGCTAGGTAATTTGTAAAGAAAAGACGTTTAATAGGCTTATGCTTTTGCAGACTGTACAAGGAGCATGATGCCAGCATCTGCTTCTGGCAAGGGCCTCAGGAAGCTCTCACTCATGACAGAAAGAGAAGGGGAACAGGCATCACATGGTAAGAGAAGAGGAAATCAAGAGGAGGCAGGTGTCAGGCTCTTTTTAACAATCAAATCTCATGAGAAATAATAGAGTAAGAAGTCACTCATTACTGTAAGGATGGCACCAAGCCCTTTGCGAGTGATCACCCCCATGACTCAAACTCTTCCCACCAGACCCCACCTCCAACATTGGAGATCACATTTCAACATGAGATTTGTGGTGAACAAAAATTCAAACTATATCTCCAATGTATTTCTTTCCACAGGTATCCAATCACATTTCACTACTTTTATCAATTGCCCAGATACTGCATTAGCAACCAGTTCTACTGCATTAGAATGCAGTTCTATAGGGTTGTTAGCTCTATTAGTTATTAGTCAGTTATAGACTATTGTTCTATTAGTTTAGTTATAGACTAACCAACAGTCTATTGGTTATTAGTTTTATTAATTCTACTGCATTGGGTTCTACTGCATTAAAACCCAGACAGGTATCTCATTGTGGTTTTGATTTGCATTTCTCTGATGGCGAGTGATGATGAGCATTTTTTCATGTGTCTGTTGGCTGTATGAATGTCCTCTTTTGAGAAATGTTTGTTCATATCATTTGCCCACTTTTTGTTGGGGTTGTTTTTTTCTTGTAAATTTGTTTGAGTTCTTTGTAGGTTCTGGATATCAGCCCTTTGTCAGATCTCACACCAGTTAGAATGGCAATCATTAAAAAGTCAAGAAACAACAGGTGCTGGAGAGGATGTGGAGAAATAGGAACACTTTTACACTGTTGGTGGGATTGTAAACTAGTTCAACCATTATGGAAAACAGTATGGCAATTCCTCAAGGATCTAAAACTAGATGTACCATATGACCCAGCCATCCCACTACTGGGTATATACCCAAAGGATTATAAATCATGCTGCTATAAAGACACATGCACACGTATGTTTATTGCAGCACTATTCACAATAGCAAAGACTTGGAATCAACCCAAATGTCCATCAGTGACAGACTGGATTAAGAAAATGTGGCACATATACACCATGGAATACTATGCAGCCATAAAAAAGGATGAGTTTGCATCCTTTGTAGGGACATGGATGCAGCTGGAAACCATCATTCTTATCAAACTATCACAAGAACAGAAAACCAAACACCGCATGTTCTCATTCATAGGTGGGAACTGCACAATGAGATCACTTGGACTCAGGAAGGGGAACATCACACACCGGGGCCTATCATGGGGAGGGGGGAGGGGGGAGGGATTGCATTGGGAGTTATACCTGATATAAATGACGAGTTGATGGGTGCAGCACACCAACATGGCACAAGTATACATATGTAACAAACCTGCACGTTATGCACATGTACCCTAGAACTTAAAGTATAATAAAAAATAAAAAATAAAAAAAAAACTCAGACAGGTTCTATCAGTATTCTACACATCTACAGCAATTAGTACTCATTATCAGCCTGACAAAAGTGATCTTGCTCAAAAATCTCATTTTAGAGTTTGCCATGTAGGACCACTCTCTGTTTTAATTGCCATAGGTCAAATCCCTGTGGAAATAGACTCTGTATTGGAAATTTGCAGCAACAAAAACTATTAAGTAATAGGGAAGCAGGATTAGGCATTGGGTTTTTATTGCAACCGAGACCTCAAATGATTCAATAGGGAACTCTATAGCTGGAATATACTTATGAAAATGTTTATAATTAGGGGAATTTATACTTCCTATTTAGATCAGTCATTGTATGTAGCCTGCCCTGAAGATGAAGTGTACTCTTAGGTGAGGCAGCTCCTTTTGGCAGAAGGAAATTCCTAGAGGGGAATTCAGCTATGTTCCATCAGGGGAAAATATTACAAGTATTTGGGAGAAAGAATGCTTCAATCTTATGGAGTATCTGAGAGGCAGAGACAACATCCAACATCAACCTCAAACACTGTATGGTAGTATGCCTCTCTATGTTTTATTTGTATAATAAAATTATCTCACACAGCAATACATTTAAATTATATCATATTATAGTATAATGTTTCTTCTGTGCAATTATGATAGACAATATTTTCAGATGGCCCCCAAGATCCTTATCTCCTGGTGTATATACCCTATATAATCCTTTTTTCTTGATGTGAGCCAGACAAGTGAATATAATGTGATATCACTTCCATAGTTAGGTTACTAATCAATTGAGTTATTAAAAAGGGAGATTATCTTGGGTGGACCTGGCATAACCAAGTGAAAACAATAAAGGAAAGTGGACTGTCAGAGAGACACTCTCCCACTGACCTCTAAGAAACAGTAAATTCCCATGTTTTTAGAGGGCCTGTAAATGGAAGTCCTCTAGATGCTAAGAGAGACCTCTGGCTGACAGCAGGAAAATGGGGATGCCAATCATACAATCATAAGGCAATACATTCTGCCAACAACTTGAATGAACTTGAAAAAGGACTCTGAGTCTCAGATAAGATAGTAGTTCAGCCAAAAGCTCAATTTCAGCCTCTATGATGCTAAGCAGAGAATCCAGTTAAGCCATACATAGACTTCTAACCTACAGAAACTGTGACATAATAAATGGATGTTATTTTAAGCCACTAAATTTATGGTACTTTGTTATGCAGCAGTTGATCACTAGTCACCAACATTTAAGACACTCTACAACTGAACCTCAACTTACCCATCTTGTAATATTTCTCAAGATTAGGAAAAACGAAAACATTATTTCAGTATTTTCCAGCTTCTCTCATTTCCCTCCAAACACATGGTTCTCATTCCTGCCTCTGTATTTGTTCCCAGAATGTGGCCTTTATGTGGAATCCTCTCTTTATCCACTTCATTTATCTAAATCTTACAAATTCTTCAAGATCCAAGATCCACATCTTCTAAACTGTATTTTATTTGTATTTTCTCTTATCTCTTATGGCACATATAGACTCATCAATTATATGGCAGATGTATTCAAGTAGAACCCAATCTGCCCCTCAGGCCGACATCATGAAATGTTACAAAGTGCTTTTTTTCTGACCAGCTTCACAAAATGTGACAAAAACTTAGAAAAAGGGGTATTCTATGCCTTCCTTTTCCCTACTTCCTTGTCAACCCAAGCTTAAATTGCATGCATTGAGGACAGGGTGGCAAATGAAATAGATGGATATGTCCAGTAGAGTGGGATCCTAATGAACAAGTGGATTTAGGGAGCAGGAGGAACTTTATAGATCATTTATTCCAACCACTCCATTATGCAGACAATAAAAATGAAGATCACATAGTTTAGGGGCCCATTGTTTTACAGTTAACTTAGAATACAGAACGAATTGTCTCCTAATTCCCAATCTAATAAGTTTATAATCAGAAAAAAAAAATTAAGAGCTTAAAAAAAGAAAAAAAAATGCTTGACTAACTTATAAATAATTATTAACTCGATTTAATGAGTGATCAAATAACATAGTAGTTAAGCAGTGGGCTCTAGGTTCCTACCTCTTGGGTGTTGATTCTACATCTGCCACTGGTGAGGTATTGTTCTTTTTCATTTTAGTTATGAAGGAATCAAGAAGATCCAAACATGACGTTTCATTAAAAAAATGTGAACCTTATCTTCAGTGAACACTAACATGTTTGTTTAAAGTGAAAATATGTATTGAAAATTTTAAAATGCACAATATAATACAGTTGTTTATTGGAAGTACAAGCAGAACTAATGCTTTTGGCTTTTTTGTTGAGAGAGGCAAAATGTGCTTATTATCAAAGTAGTCCTTTAGGTTTTACATAATTATCTAGAAAAACTGGAGATTACATTGCTTTCTTTCCAGCAGACTTCACACTTTTAATCACTACCAATACACACTGGCCTGATGAGAAACCTGAGACTCTCATATCAAAAGTGGAGCCTTAGGAAGAAAAGAAAAACAAAACTCTCTCAAATAACTCGTTGCATATAATGCATTCAATAACTGGATATTCTTCTTCACGTAATATCTCATTAACATTATAGATCATAATTTGATGATAATTTTTCACAAAGAAAAATACAGTTTTGTGGGAGAACAATTTACTTTTCCTACTCCTTTTCTTGCGTGACCTGACCAAAGACTGAACTCATCACTGAAACTGTGCTGTTTCCACTTTAGTTTATTCCCTGATGTGAAATGATATCATGTTTCCGTTGTTTCTGGATAAACTCAAGCAGGAACTAAACCTCAACATGTCTTGTGGCTTTGATCTAAGCCTCTGTGTATGGTTCATAAGCCTCAGACAGTGCTCTTGTAAAATATCTACAAACTGTATTTCGTATAAAACTTTTAGGCTTTACTGGAGTGAATATGGTGAATTTCATGCCTTGATCAGTCTCTGCTTTTCCAAATGCTTGACATGAAAGGAATATAACCTGCCTATCATACAAATAAATTTTTTTAAGAAATAGATTTTTTCCCTTACAAACTCAAATTTACCATTTTTTTCAAGAAAGTAACCCTGTTAACCCATAGTTTTTATAATTTTTGTTATTGTCTTTCTGATCTCAACATCACTGACACTTGTCCAAATAGCTCAATAGTCTGATTTTAAATAAAATCAATAAAATGTTAAATAACAAAAAAACCTCTCTTGGTTCAAATGTCATCAAGTAACTTTTTCATATTGTTCTTGTCTGAAATTAAAGTTAAAACACTGAGACTATTCCCAAAAAGTAGATTTAATCAATAACATACAGTGAATGTTAAGCTTTCTGAGGTCAGACTTGGGAGGCCAAGAGTCACTGTGAGTGGCTGCTCAATTCTCCTTCCTTTCTGTTCCTAGTCAGTTCTAGGTGTCATTATAGACATCATATCAAATCCTTGGAGACACAATAAACCTTACCTGTTATCTCATCTAGAAGGCTTCTTTACCAGTGTATACCTCCTCACCTTCACACCAAAAAGACATTCATTATATAACTCAGATTAGCACTTGATAAATAGTTCACATACCACCCATATAGAAATATGTTTACATTTACCCTTTCTTGTCTTCTCCCAGCCTAATATAAACACAAACATATATAGAACCACATACTATTTGATATAGGCCCTATTTTTATCCTTGTATTTCAATGAATTAAGGGACACATAAAGAGATTTTTGTTAAAAGAAGATGGAACAGTCCTTGACCTCCTAATAAAAGCTAATATTGAATAAAATTTGTAATCACTTAAAATGTTTAAAAGTAGTGAGATACGTTGCATGTGGCCTACCCAGTATTTATTTTCTCCTTCTTCCTTACCCAGAGAACTCCAATTTTGCTCAACATGGCAACATGCCCAACTAAAATTACCTATCTCCCCATACTCCTTTGTAACTATGAAAGCACCTTTATGGCTGAGTCTATCATATGTCTTGATATGAAGGGTAAGAGTTCATTGGAAATTCATTACTTTTCCACCTTTTCCTTCTTTGAACTCAGGCATGGTGCCTAGATGTTCACCAGCCAGTCTATGCTATTAAGAATGAAAGCCAGGCATTAAAGATGGCAGAGAAAACACATCAAACCCTCTTTAATGGCATGATGGGAGGCCTCCATGCTAGTCCTGAGCTATCTACTGCTGATTTCTTCCTATGAAAGAAAAAAAAAGGCCAAACCACTAGATTCAAGTTTCTATTGCATGCAACAAAACACACTGCAAAATAATGAAAATGTATATTTAAAAGGAGGAAAAAGGAATGTTTACATACCATTGGTGGGAACGTAAATTAGTTCAGCCACTGTGGAAAGCAGTTTGGAGTTTTCTCAAAGAACATAGAACTACCATTTGATCCAGCAATCTCATTACTGGGAATATACCAAAAGGAAAATAAATCATCCTACCAAAAAGACACATGCACTCATGTTTATCACAGCATTATTTATGATATCAAAGACATGAATCAACCAAGATGCTCACCAACAGAGGACTGGAAAAAGAAAATGTGGTAACATAGAATACTACACAGCCACAAAAAAGAATGAAATCATTCCCTTTGCAGCAACAGAGATGCAGATGGAAGCCATTATCCTAAGCAAATTAATTCAGAAACAGAAAACGAAATACTGCATGTTTTCACTTATAAGTGGGAGCTAAACATTGAGTACACACAGACACAAAGATGAGAACAATAGATACTGAGGATTACTAGAGGCTAGCAAGGGTTGAAATGCCACCTATCAGGTACTATGCTCACTGGCTGGATGAAAGGATCATTCATACACCAAACCCCAGTACATGCAACTCAGCCATGTTAACGAACCCCAACTTGTACCCCGAGACCTAAAAAAAAAAAAAAGAAGAGTCAATAAAAAAAATTAACCAGTAAAGTCTTAAAGTGACAGTCCTATAACTTAAATTTCTGTCTCCTCAAATTTTATTTGAATTTTCCTGGCTGGAAGCAAAATAGTGAAACCTTTTTCTCAGTTAGCAGGTTTCCTGGTAGGCAAGTTTAGGAACAAAAATGGTAAGTTGAACTTCTTTCTATTTTATAAATTGAACACAAATTTCATAGGTTAATGTAGACAATAATTGACCTATCCGTATTAAAAATTTAATGTATATTTTATAATTTTATACATTCTGTCTTATTATTAACAAGTATTTACTGTCTCTTAGACAAAATAAGATTTGAAAGGATTTAAATGTCCATATAGTCATGAATGTTTTTATCTTCCATGTGTTTCTTCTCTATGGAGAAGTTAGAAACACTTGGTCTATAACTCTACATACGTTTTCCAGTATAGCCCAATTTCAGTAATACTTGCATGCCATGTGCCCTGATTTTTAAAAAATCATTGTCTGCTTACTTATGTTATAAAACTCTTCCTGTGGACTATATCATATTTGAAATGAATTATAGGGTCCTTTGGGTTTTGTTTCTTTTTCTTTCACTCAATAAAACAAATTATTTAAAAATTTTATTCCTTTACATGCTTTCGGAGTTCTAATTTTTTTTTTCATGTGGATACTTTGCCCTCTTTTTTTAAGCTAAGTTATCCCCTTGCTCAAAACTTTTAATACCCCTTCTCCCAGTCTCTGTCTGATACTCAATGCCTTCTACAGCACAATCCCATAATGATACAAAGGGAAAGAGTCAGTTGGAAAAGTCTTATTCTTCTCCCTTTTCTTTCTTGGAACACAGGCATTATGCCTTGATGTGCAATAGTCAGTTTGTGCCACAAGCAACTTCTCAATTATGTCTCCTTCTACGTTACTGTGCAAGAGGAGGCTGGATCTAGGAATTCTAAAATGGTAGAATGCAAATTGTGTTTATTTCTAAAGATTCGTTTTCGAGACAGCTCTGAGTCCATAATGTTCATGAAACCCCGTAGTAGTGGAGCTCTAAAGACCTATTAAAGATACAAAACTTTGAGGTCCTTGGAGACCTGTGTGTTTGGGACAGAGATCTGTTTTATTGCCCGATTATGGAGCTAAGATACAGGGAGAGTGAAAGGCATGTCTCTAAATTATATGCATTTCAGTGGAGATGTTACAAATCACCTCCCAGCTGATTGGTCTCCAGCTTGATTAGTTCCATTCTCCAAACCTAATCTTAAATGTACTATTATACAGTCACAGTCTTGATGCCTATGGACATTCTAGGGCTTTCTGGGGATTATCTACGTTGGGTCTGAGCAAAATTTTGTGACACAGACAAGTGTTATTCCTACTAGGCCATTGATGGGGAGTTAGGGATTTGTTAGTGTGGATGAGATGATCAATTGTGATAGCCCCTGGATGGATGTGATTGTGTGTTCTTACTGGAATGACAGCTGGACAGTCAGTAAGAGAAGACTCAAGCTCAAGTTAGACTGAGCATCACAACAATGTCCCTCGAAGGAGTCTTTTATTTTGTCCCATATTTGGTATTTTTTCTTGGCTGCAATTTCAATGCCTTTTAAGGGAAAGCATAGAAAACATAATTTCTTTTCTTTCTTTTTTGTGGATCTTAAAAACAAAAGTCAGATTAACCAAAGAAAAGTAAACAGAAGTTTATTAATGCATGTTGTACTCATTACATGGCAGAGGCCTCAGTTCGTAAGTATTTCTCTCTCACAGCAATGACTTAGGGACCTTGCTTAAACAGTATTTTAACAAACAGCCATAAATACTATACAGTGACAAGCCTAAGAAGAGAGTAACTTTAGGCTTCCAAAAGATAGGAAAATGTGGGAAAGGTAAATTTTTGGGGAGAGAAGAGCCTGCTCCTGGGTCCTCTGGTGCTGTTATTGTGAGTTCTGTTTCTGATCTCATATAGGCAGAGGAGGGACAGAGTGTGCCCTTGTGTTTAATTTTTTTTAGATCCACAATTCCCAGTATTTTAGAGAGGATGATTTTGTTTTTCCTTAACTTTCTTAGATATCACGGCAGAGGTTGAGTATACAGGCTTCCCTGTCCTGCCTTACAAGTTCTTGCTGGCCTGTGCTTCCCCATCTTCTTCATCCCACCAATACCATCCTTTCCCACCTTGGATAAGAAAAACATATACCTTGTCTTGTTTCTCAAGGGAAATTAAGTCCTAGTACCAATGACTCAGAATCACTTGCAGAAAACAAACAAACAGAAAAAACATTATCTAGTTCCTAGACAACATGGGGAGGCTTCATCATTCAGTTTCCTCATGAGATATACATGTATGTTCTCCATTTAAAATAGGTGATCATTTCTATTTTGCCTCATTTAAGCTATATGGTCTATATTACCTCTTAAGGGCCAAGGCAGAAAAGAAATGGGGGAATGGAGCCATTTATCTCAAGGCACATCCATTTGTTTTGAATCTTTAAAGTCCCAGTGCTAAGGATTCTGAAAATGTTCTTGATATGGAAAACCTCCAGGCTCCAGCCTTCTCTTGCAGAATCAGCCAGAAGCCTGGGAAAATCTGAGAGGGAAGGATGAAAATAAAGGAAGGATGACTACTACAGAGGCATGCAATGTTTTTGGTTTTTTTTTTGTGGTTGACATAATAAAACATTAGGAACAAGAGACACGGCACACAACCCATGATGGAGACACCAAAAAGCCCCAAATTGGGGCATTCCCCATTCCTGATTGTGGAATTTAGTATTTAAGAGTCTCACAAGGGTTCCGTAGTGTAATCCTTATTATTGGATTCAGGAGCTGGCAGTTGTTACCCTTTTGTTTACAGATCAGTTATTCCATCCACGTCCTCAGGGATGTGAGTAATCCTGCAACAAAGAATTCTGGCAGTGGTTAAAAGTCATAGCTGGCCAACATTTCAACAAGCTTGAGGTGCCCTCAGCGAAGGGCAGGGCATAGACCAGAGGGCTTCTAAAAGGCCAGGCAGAAGAATCCAAGGGATCTGAGTCTTCATTCTCTGGAGCCACTGCTGATTACAAGCACATGGCACAGAATTGTGAAGGGACTCCTGGAGACAGGTCTTGAATGAGTGCCTTTTATACTTCTTTCCACAGTTTATGACATCTAGGTTTAGGAAAGCAGGGTGCAGATGGGTAATGTTAGAAAAAGCACAGGATGCTTTTTTTATTTTATGTTTTATTTTTTGAAGTGTTTTAGATACTTTTCTTGAGAATGTTGCACTGTAAAAGCCAAGCCAGGCCAGTGAACTAGAAGATGAAATCTCCTATTTCATTGTTCATTGCATCTCATGCAGAAGTACCACTGTCTTCAAGTCTGGCATGGGTTCTGCTCTATATGGCCTTGCTCTGCTCAGAGGGCATTGGCTATAAATGAAAAGGGGTGTGGGAAGTTTAGAAAAAGCTCGCTAGGTTGATATTTCTTTCACAATCCTTTGTTTAAGTCCTAGCCAAGAAAACGCCGGGAGGAAGGGCAGGGGACCTAAAGGTAATGGGCTCTGCAGAAAACCAAATGTGCAGTTATTCTTTTTGACTTGCTGTGGGCATTAGGGCTGTCAGCCAAACTCCTGGAGGCCTTGGAGGGAAAGTAGTTCTAAAGCTCTGTTTCTCCTTAATCTGTCTCAACCAAAAAAAAAAAAAAAAAAGGAAAGAAAAGAAAAAGCCTGACATTCAAATTGTAAAAACGTTTTCTCAGCTTCTACTGGGGGAGAATAAAGAAGGCTAAAAGTCAGCATTCATTCCATTCTTGAAAGTTAAGAACATCTTTACAATCCTGCTGAGAGCAAGCACAAATGGATCTTAAAGGTCACATACATTAGCAGTCTGATGTTGACACAAAGGCGGCCAATTTTGATAGCTTTACAGATGGTTCTTGGTTAACATTCCTACTCAGATTCTCCATGAACTGTTCTAGACCTGAAAAGTCCATGACAGATTGGGAAGGGGACCGCAGAATGAGAAAGGAGGCATAAAGCTTTGTGCCTGCTCTAGGCTTCCAGGCCCCAGTTCTCCCGTAGAACTTTCAGCAAAACCAGGGCAAGGCCTTCCATAACAGTGTATTATACTACATTTATTTTTTTTTTTTTTTTTTTTTATTATTTATTTTTTTTTTTTATTTATTTTTTTATTATTATACTTTAAGTTCTAGGGTACATGTGCATGACGTTTATATCATGTATAACTCCCCAATGCAATCCCTCCCTCCTCCCCCCTCCCCATGATAGGCCCCAGTGTGTGATGTTCCCCTTCCCAAGTCCAAGTGATCTCATTGTTCAGTTCCCACCTATGAGTGAGAACATGCGGTGTTTGGTGGGTTTCAATGTATACAATGCTATGTGTGTAAGTTTTAATCTATGCACTAGGGCAAGTACCCCAATCAAGAATTTATAATTCAGGGTTAGATAGTCAGCATTTTAAATACCTGAATTAAGAATTCAGACACCAGAGAAAGTTAACAGAGAGGAGCTTTAAATAATTCTACTTTAATCTGCCTTAGAGAGTTGATTATTTTTCATAAGGAATGGTAGAAGTCCATGATGGCCTAGACACAATAGGTAGCTCAGCTCTTGTATTAATGGAAAAAAGGACTTGGCTGGATAATATCCTATGCTTGGAATTTGTACTGGTCTTGTGCAAGGCCACCTGTAGATAATTCTGCCCTGACTCTAATTAGATGAACAGAATTCTGACATTAAGGTAGTATCGAATATGCCTCAGATGAGCTTTTCATGTAGGCCCTTCCGGGAATGCCTAAACCTCAGAAATCACCAGTTCATAGTGTTAGAGTAGGTAGCTAAGCAGACATGAGCAGGGCGGGAGATGGTACCCTCCCCCTCCCCAGGAATGTCAGGTGACCATCAGGTGATGGTCAGGGAGTTGTTAAACTGTCTCTCTAAAATAATAATTGGTCAAAGCTGGCACTAGGGAAAGGCAAACTCTCAATACATAGAAAACACCTGAAGCTGGTGATCAGCGGCTTCCTAATAAGATCTTAGGAGTTGGGTGAGCAGTCTCAGCATGCACACTAAGAGGCAAAATGTCAGACTTTAACTGGCGTATGAACTTCCTTTAGGAACACTGGACTGGTAAGGGAAAAAATGCCTCAAATGAGCATATGCACAACTTCAGTAACTGAACACATACACATGGCACATGTAGCCCCTCCCAAGTGCTGGCAGGTCACTGTGCGTGCATCCTGCCTGCCCTAAGGAAAAATCAAGTGAGGAGACACACAAACACTGGAATCATTCCAATGCATAAAAACTCCATGTCAAGGGTCTGACTGGGCACTTGGATTTCTCAAGTCATCTGCTTGATTTTCTTCCAAGTGTACTTTACTTCCTTGTGTTCCTACTCAAAAACTTTAAAAAAATTTTTCACTCCTGCTCTGAAACTTGCCTTGGTCTTTCCTTCTGTCTTATGCCTCTCAGCTGAAATTTTCCTGCAAGGAGGCAAGAATCATGTTTGCACAGACCCGTTGGATTCACCAGTGCTGATGATAGAACAGATTATATGACACTTTTGTGCCTGCTTACTAGTAAATGTTATGTAAATGTGGCAGAATTCATTCTAAGTTTCATTTACTATATCTTATTATTTAATATGTATAAGCCCAGGTTAGGGGTACACATGGAGGCCCACATACCATAGCTTTAAAAATTTTAAATTATAAATCAAGTTGACAAACTTTATGTGTTTTCTTCTACCTTGACAACACTGAAACACTATTTATTGTCATCTGAGAAGAAAAATTTAATAAATTGACTAAGTTGCCTTTTCTCTTAGTGAAGTTTTTTACTACTCAAATCCTCTTCACACTCATACGTACTTTTAATCATGGATTGGCAGCAGCAGAGCCCACAGATCTTCACAGGATTAAGATAGTCCTGCTTTTTGACGTAAGAACTTTGGGTAAGAAACGGGAAAAGTATTTCTGTGAGACCTAAATGGCATCCTTGATATGTGAGTTTCTCTAAGGAGGAAGTTTCAGGAAAGGGGCTTCTCTTGCATAGGTCTAGGAAGGTATTGCTTTGGAGTCACAGATATCTAACAAAAATAAAAATAAAAAAGCCTTCAAGTTGTGAAGAGCTGAATTAGCTGAAATCAATTATAAACATTACTTGTGACAGATACTGGAGATGCCCCAGTTATAGCCCCTTGGCGTCCCCTCTTCTCATGCATTCAGATCTTAAAGCTCTTACTGTCTTACTGTCAGGATCTACACTTTGAGGACATCTGGCACTTGCCCTTGCATGGGGCAGACCAAAATTCTGGAATCAATGCCTCTGTAAGTGTTCTGAACTAGTGGATGAGAGTTTATGGATAAATATTTTAGCTTCCTTGTTCTTTGTGTGTGACGACTGTGAGCTTAGTCTACCATATATTTCAAAGAAGAATACATATATAAACAATAAAATCTTCATGGTAAAATCAGAAAACTATCAGTAAAAAATAGACAATTACCAGCAAACTGCCCATACAACATAAGAAGTGGAATAAGAAATATGTTGAATTTCTGTGAAGTTAATAACGTCTTTTAAAAAACTCAAACAAGGTAGAATGATGAGTTGAGATAACAGTATTGAAAAGAAAGCCAGTTTTCTTCAATCAAATTCCTAATAGCTGTTTTCAATAGACTTTAATTTTTTTTATTTTTAAATGCATCTGGAAGAAAATCCATAAACAGTTAAAAACTAGTGGAGAATAGAGTTTGGCAGTGGGTAATGAAAGTAGCTTTCCCTTAGTGCATACTATAAAATGAACTTATAACTAAAATCATGTGGATTGGCACAGTCGTAAGCAAGTAGCACAGCCATAAGCATATATATTTATTTATAATAAAAATTACATTTAAAATCTATTGAGAAAGAAGTTTTTACAGAAGTGTCTAAGTCCGAGATTTCTACACAAATTTCTCAGGCACCATTATAGATGTGGAGTCAATGATAAAATGGGCATTTTATTGCTGTTTGGGCAATTTTAAAGCTATGTATTTTAAAGTAAAGTTACCTCAGAAATACAAAGAATATATTCTAGATAGAGGAATAAACTAAGAATTAAAATTTTAAAAACATCCATTTCAGAAGAAAGTACAGAAGAGTGTACTCTAATCCTGGCTGAGCTTTGCATCCAAGCTGTCTGGGTTAAAATCCTGGCTTCTCCAAGTCCGATCATGTGGCCCTGGAAAGTGATCTCTTTTTGCCTAATCCTCTTCTCTGAATTGGTGATCATATTAGTATCTACTCATAAAATTGGCATATATATTACATGATTTATGAGAAATGTAATGCTAAGGACAGTTCTTAGTTAATACTAAGTTCTATTTGATTTTGAAAATAAAATAGAAAGATATCTTACTAGAAAGTAATTAAAATACAATAACAATGATGTTATACAATGATTCATAATATCTAATTTGATATAGATGCAGATTATTAAGCAGTCATATATTGGCTAATTATAAGTAGAATGGAACTAGCATTTTGATGGGAAATTTTAAAACTTTAGTAGCAATATACACTTTGACCCAAACATTTCATTTTTAGGAGTCTGTTTTGGGGAATCACATGCAGATATTCATTGTCACTTTTCATAAGAACAAAATGGCAAACAATTTAAAAGTTACTCAATTATGGAAGATTAAATTAATCATGGTAAATCATATGCTATTCAGACACTAAAAAGATTTGAGTAGATACATATATACTGAAGCAGAAAATATAAAGATATAGTCAAGTTAAACTCAGGTCAAATTGCAATACATAGTGTATAATCTCATTAATGCCACAGAGCAAACAACATGTAAATATGGGACTTGTACAGAAATGTAATGAACTGATAAACACCAGTTAACAGAAGTCAGTTGTCTGAGGTTGGAAAATCAGAGTGAATAAGGACAGTGACAAAACATTCACATACTACTTGATCATTGACTATGTAACACTTCCATACTATTAGAGCAATTTTTAAATAAGCATTACAGTAATCCTTGTGAAAATAAAATGAGTGGAAGACTTTATGAAAGACATGTTACTTCATTTGTGTCTTACAACATAGTTATGTCGTGTTTTGAAGAGATAAGGTAGAGATTCTGGGCAGGAATAAACATGGCAAGTGGGTCTGCAAAAGCATGAGAGACGAGACTGAGGACAACCCTCTACCTATAAGACATGGCTATAGAAGTAACACCTAGAAAGCTATACAGGAAAACAATTCAGTCTTCTAAAATCCAGTCTTTGAAAAGGTCGATATAATTCTGAAAATTAAATAATAGATGGAAATCAATTTTAAGTGAATATTGTTGAGAAATTGTTTTGTCTGTGGTCTCCTCAATATCCTTAACAGCCTTGTTTCTTGCCAGCAAAGTCTGTTTTTCATTCGTTTGTTTGTTTTTATGCGTTCATGGAAGGTGAACCCTTTTAATCAGCCCCAGAGGGCAAATGTTGATAAGTTTAAGTAAATTTTGGAAATTCTGTGTGTTTTTCAATCATTGATTTAAGCAAAGATATAGGACACAACTCTGGACGAAGAAAATCTGCCAGGGCACTTCTGTGAAAAGGTTGTATTTCCTTTGGGACATGAGTTGTCAGGTAATGGTTGGAGTTTCTGCTGCTATCTTGCAATTACGAATAAAGTTGTGAGAACTACGGGGAAGAGCCAGAACGCTGGCATCTTTGAACTATTATATTAACTAAATCTAGAAATCCCTATTCTCTAGAATTTTCCTTATATGGGAAATTAAATTTTTCTCACTGTGTAAGTTTTTTTGTTTAGTATTCTGTTACTCATGGCTAGTAACTAATTAATATATAAACATAAAAAAAAAACGAGCTCACCATACAAGATTCTATTTATTTATTTATTTGTTTACTTTTAAGACAGGATCTTGCTCTGTCACCCAGGCTGGAGTGCAGTAGTGCAATCTTGACTCACTACAACCTCCACCCCCTGGGCTCAAGTGATCCTCCCACCTCAGCCTCCTGAGTAGGCATGGACCACAGGCATGCACCACCACACCTAGCAATTTTTTTTGTTTTTTTGGTTGAGATGGGGTCTCACCATGTTGCCCAGTCTGGTCTCAAACTCCTGAGCTCAGATGATCCCATGAGCCACCGTGTTCAGTCACATGATTCAATTTAGACAACTAGAATTTGTATATTTGGTGCTAACCACCATTTCTTACACTTGGCCTACAGTAGCCAGGTATAATAAGCTTTTAGAAAATGAGATAATACCTATTACTTTGAAAGATCATTTTCAATAAAATTGTATATATTAGAACATGTATTCAGAAAATAAATGGACAATGTAGGCAAATAAGTAATAATGATTTTCTAATGTCTAATTACAAGTAATTGAATCTATATTTGTATCTTGTATGTACATAGCTCAAAGTTTGTTTTACATTTAATTAAAGTTCCCAGGCTTTTAAAATTTTCTTTTATTAGTGTCATCTGTTTTCTTCACAATTATTTAAATTTGCTATTTCTGTTCTTAATTAACTTAATTAACTTTTAATTAAACATGCTTAGAATGACTTACATACTGATAAAAATATTCTTTGTAATATTGCCTGTTCTGAATCAAGCATCTTACTTTATTGTTGTCTTCTCTGAAATAATGATGTCACTTGAATTTATTTAGTATAATGTAAGCTTTTTCATTCCAGGAGATTGCCATGTAAGTGGTAAATACATATCTAAAAGCGGACAAGATAATATGTTCTAATAAATTTTAGGAGTCTAATCTTCATTCCTCATTTTTTCTACAAATGTTGATATTACTTACTTTGTACCTAATTATGTTCAGAATCTTGTGTTGGGCGTTTGGAGGGATAAAAGGTTTAACACAATACAACTCTTGTCCTCAAAGTTGTACATATTTCAAAAGGTAAGTTAAAATTTGCATGTTACTTTAAATTATGTTATAGATCTATCTATATATCACATACATCTAAAACAGAAAAGCTCTTTTCATGCTCATTTTTGGAAAGTACTGTTTAGAATTCAATGTAGGTAATATAAAAAATAAGGCAATATTTAATTATGATACTAATACATTTAAATTAATAACTACTGCTTATTTAATGAAATTTCACTTTTTGGACTTCGTGAACTCAGTTCACTAATTATGTAGTTATGGCTCATAAATATTCTAGGGAATTCACAGTTTTAATTCCTTTCTAAAGAATAATCTGCTCTAAACATTTTCATAAGAAGGGCAAGCCCAGTTTTCTTAAATTTCATTTTATTTGATAGAATTTAACTTACCTTTGCCTTTCCTTTCTTGATAGTTTTAGCCATGAATTAAAATCTTTATCCAGCTGCTTGTGCAATAGTTTGTATTATAAGCAATATTCTCTTTCATAGCTTTTCAAATCTTAATTTCATTTAATTGGTCCCTCTTTTAAATCAGTTTCTACAAATGGACTGAATTTTAAAATTCAGCTTATCCTTTTGAGCTGTGCAATAGCAGGTTCTAGATATACAGATATCTAGATATACAGGTCTGTAGCCACAACAGAATAAAGCTAGAATATAATTGTTTGCTTTCTAAAGTAGACTCTTGAATGAATACACATACAGGCACAAAATACATGATTTGTAAGGAGTTGAATCTACAACTTATTTTAGGCATATCATATTAGATTTGATAAAACATCATTAGAGAAAAATAGGTTAAATAGTGTGACACAATTACATATTCAGTAACTTTTATAAGTAGTTGATACTCATTAATAACATTTAATTTATTTGTTTGCTATTTATTAAAACCTCACAAGGTATCAGGGTGTATGCTTGGCCCAGGAGTTACAAAGATCAGAAGACATAGTTGTCATGTAGGGAATTTTGGCCAGATTTATAGCTATGTAGAAATGTATACTATTCACCAATAACGACTACTTTGCATAATCTAGTGACTTTAAAATAGAAACATAGTCATAGGCTTATATCATTTACTATTTCTTTTATTGCAACCAGTACACATTTTGATGTAGTCATAGTTGTGGACAAGGGCAAATGTTAAAGATCCCTTCATTCTTCCTGTGACAGGCCTTTGAGAGCTACGCGTCCCTGAATATATCTGCTATTCCCTAGGTTTTCCTCAGTCTCTCTTAGTTTTCTTTTTTCTATTCCCCCAATACACTTTGGTTAAATTGTCACATAGTAAATTTACCACTTCATTTCTCCAATTACAAATTTTTAAATTAAAACCCATTAACTTGGACTTCTTTTCTGTAGCTTACTTACTCAGAAGTAGAAACTTTGTTTAAAAACCATATTGTCGTAAATTTGTATCATTATCAACTTTGTTCACGTATGTTACATTGTTGGATCTCTTGAATAGAAGTGATTGGATAAATGATGCACTTTTCTGTGTTGGTTTCTGAATGTTGGAAGTTCTCCTATATAGAATTTAGCTCTCTCTTTTAAGTATGGCACACTTAAAATCTCTGGGACTATTCTTCTCATACTTCTTTAGTATAAGAGAATAAAACGCAGCAGGATTCATGGATTTTAATTTCTTTTCGGGACAGCCTTTTGGCTGTCCATGTATCAAGACCTTGTAAATTAAACAGATGGGGAAGATAAGATTATGTTCATATGAAGATGGAACCTTGAAGAAGAGGGGTGGGAAATAAACAATAAACAAACAAATGAGATGATTTCAGGTAGTGATAAACACTATAACATAATTAATCCATGCCAATCAGAGCGTAACAGTGGTGTGGTGGCAGTAGAACAGGTGGCAGACTTCTTAAGATGAAAAGTAACAAAAAATGAGTCATATAAGATGAAGCTGGAAAGATAGGCAGGGGTCTGATGGGGAGCAGTTAATATTTAAACATAGGCCTAAGTCTAAAGTAAATATGAGGACAAAGATGAAAACATGACACATAAATGTTATATAGTCGGGTGAAATAGAAGTAATGCAAATTAAAATGGTAAGAAAAGGAGAGTGAAAGAAGCAACAGAATAAGCTCATTGATAGATTGCATAGGCAATAATGGAAATTAAAGACACCATCGAAAATTAGCAAATAAGTTAGTAAAAAATTAAATAAGAAAAGCAGTAGACTAAGGGCATTTTTTTTTTTTTTTTTTTTGAGACGGAGTCTCGCTCTGCCGCCCAGGCTGGAGTGCAGTGGCCGGATCTCAGCTCACTGCAAGCTCCGCCTCCCGGGTTCACGCCATTCTCCTGCCTCAGCCTCCCGAGTAGCTGGGACTACAGGCGCCCGCCACGTCGCCCGGCTAGTTTTTTTTGTATTTTTAGTAGAGACGGGGTTTCACCATGTTAGCCAGGATGGTCTTGATCTTCTGACCTCGTGATCCGCCCGTCTCGGCCTCCCAAAGTGCTGGGATTACAGGCTTGAGCCACCGCGCCCGGCCAAGGGCATTTAAATAAGGAGTATATACAAAGGTAACAACTAGAACAACAATGAAAACATTCTTATATGCTAAAAGAAATATAAAAAAGTATAAGAGTAAAGAAAACACAAGATGTGGAGAAACACAGCAAATATGCCATAATGCTCATAAAAAGTATAACATAAAGTAACATGATAGAACTGAGCTTAAACATAAGGTCACATCAATATAGGTGATTGGAATTAACTCACATTTTAAACTAAAAAAGTTTCCAATTTGAATCTAAAAGCAAAACTAAAGGCTTAGACACGCCTCAGGCTAATAATAAAAAGAAGGGTAAATGTAAAATATATTAGACAGATACAAAATATAGAAAACAAGGTTTGTAATCCTGATATCCAATATAGAATTCAGTGTGAAAAAGGACAGTCTTAATATAGACTATTGCAATTTTAACAGTCATATACTAGTTATCAAGTATGTATGGAATATTCACAAAACTTGATAATATGTTAGGTCACAAAGAATGTGTCAGTGAATTTTATGAGGTACAAATATTTTTAAAAAGTATTTGATCCTAGTGCAAGAAAAAATTAAAAAGTTTAAGCCGGGCTCAGTGGCTCATGCCTGTAATTCCAGCACTTTTGGAGGACGAGGTGGGTGGATCACCTAAGGTCAGGAGTTCAAGACCAGCCTGCCCAACATGGTGAAACAGTCTCTTCTGAAAATACAAAAATTAGCCAGGTATGGTGACAGCCACCTGTAATCCTAACTTCTTGGGAGGCTGAGACAGGAGAATTTCTTGAACCCGGGAGGTGGAAGTTGCAGTGAGTCAAGATCACGCCATTGCACTTCAGACTGGGCAACAGAGTGAGACTCCATCTCAAAAAAAAAAAAAAAAGGTTTATAAAAGCTCCTCCATTTGGATATTAAATAAAATTTTCTTAAAATAAGCTTACTTGGCAGGAAGGGAAAATAACTTATGAATATGTAATTTATAAAAGGTAACATAAACACCACACATAAGAATCTATATGTTAAAGCAGTAATCAAAGGAAGACTTCTATAATTAATCATATTTATCAATAAGGACTAAGAAATGCAAATAAGTGAATAAAAGATATATTCTCAGGTTAAATACTAGAAAAGGAGCAACAAATAAATGAAAATAAAACAAAATAAGTAAATGATAAAGATATAAAAACAAAAATCAAGAAGGTAGGGTATTTAAAAACAGTAGATATATATAATAAAAATATGCATGTTTTGAAAAAAATTAGACAATAAGAAAAGACAAGTATAGAAATATACAAAATGAGAAATAACAATGAACACAACTATTGAAACAAATAGAGCAAAATGAAACTATGCAAATAAATCTGAAAACCTAAATAAAATGGACAACTTCCTAGGAAAACATTCTACCAAGTGAACCCCATTAGATATGAAAAGCTTAAGCAGACTCTATCTGTCTAGGTCCATTCAGCATCATATCAGCAATGTCAGAAACTAGCATGATGCCTGTATAGTGAAAAGTTAATCAAATTCCTCAAAGATTATAATATGGGGCTGAGACTTCATTCATATATCCTTGTATTGTTTTCATCAAGGTATATTGCTAGCCTTTCTAGCTGAAACCAAAACACTTCTGATGGTAGAGAAAAAAAGACTCCATTTCTGAGAGCAAACTTATTGTTTAATCCTGCAGGTATCTGGATTACCACAAATGAATTTTCCATCCTTTAATGATCTTTTTGATAAAGTTAGGGGATTGATTGGGAAGGAGCAGGATCCTGAGTATTAGAATAGAGACACCTGTGGGCCATGCGCTAGTAATTTAAGTATCTGATCTAATTATTTCTTTTCTCCAACTTATCTAGAACACTTAAAAACAACCAACCAGTCTTATTTTACGTCTTGTTTTCAATAAGCTGTTCTATAGCAGCAAATGCTTAGTCACCCAAAGCCTTTCCTTATATTGACACTAAATTACAGATGTCTATAGATGATATTTATATACTTGTTTGCCGCGGTGTGCAGTGTACTGCTCTTACCACTAGGAAGAGTCATTAATAACTAAATCTAAACAGTAGAGAGAATCAATTCTATATAGGTAAATATCAATTCAGTCTTAAATTTCTATTTATTTGGAACCACTCTTGGTTTAACTATATGCGTAAGAATTTGTTGTAGGGATTGGTATATACACACACATACATGCACATGTATATTTAAATGACAGTGAATGTCTCCTTGGAAACCATGGAGTCCAGAAAGAAGTGGCCCATTATTTTCTAAGTTTGGAAGGAAAAGAACTGTCAAGAATTCTATATATGGAAAAAATATCTTTGAGGAATTAAGGGGGGAAATCAAGACATTTTCAGATGAGTAAAAACTTAAATTTGTTTTTCACCAGCAGGCACATGTTAAAATATTGGTGAATAGTATTCTAAACAGAAAATGAAAGATAGAAGAAATCTTAATATTAGGAAGGGTTAAAGAACACAGCAAAAAAAAAAAAATGGTTAATACAATCGTCTTTCTACTCTTGAGTTTCTGAATTATGTTTAATGGTTGAAGGAGAAAAATTATAAAATAATGTCACGTAATTCTAAATGTATGTAAGAGAAATATTTAAGGTAATTATATTATAAATGAGGGAGGCTAAAGAGATATAAAGAAGGAAAAGTTCCTACATTTCACTTAAATTGGTAAAATAACAGCACCAATGGATTGTGAAAAGTTATGTATATAAAATAAAATATTTAAAGGAATCAATAAAATATTATACAGACATTGAAAATATTATAAATACATCAAAATATAATTCTAAAACATGTTATTGTGTATAGAAAGGCCAGAGAAAGAAAACAGAAGAAGGAAAAATAGATCAGAATACATAGCAATAAAATAGTAAACATGAGACCCTAATCAAATTAACTGTAAACAGTCTTAATACACTAAGTAAAATAAATTCTCAGAGTAAATTAATGATGTGGCGCAACTATATGTTGTTCACAAAAACTCTTTTCAAATATAATGTGAAGGCAGGTTAAAATAAGGAATGGGAAAAACATTTCATACAAATACTAATCAAAAAACAGCACTGGCTGCATTAATATCATATGAATCAGACCTCAAAGTAAAGAAACCTACAGGGACATAGAAAGGCATTATGTAGTAATAAAAGGATCAATCCAACAAGAAGATATCATAACCCTATATGTATATACGCCAAACAAGATAATACAACATATGCATAGCAAACCTGATGGAGCAGAGAGAAAAATCCACAATTACAGTTAGAGGCTTCAACACACCTGTCTCAACAGAACAACTGGAATAATCAACAAAGATATAGAACTCCAGAACACCGTCAACCAACAGAATCTAATCAAATTTTATAGAATATTTCTGACGATAGCAGAATGCACATTATATTTCAGTGCCCATAGAAGGTATTCAAAGATATACCACACTAGTGGCCATAAAACAATATCTAACAAATTTTAAAAATTAAATTACACCAAATGTTCACCAACTATGCGAACTGAACAACAACACTCCTAAATACTCTTTTGGTTAAAGTGAGTCTCAAGAAAATTAACAAAGTACATTGACTGAGTGGAAGTGAAAATACAACACATTAAAACTTTTGAGATACACTAAAACAGTACTAATAGGGAAATTTATAGTGCAGACTATATGCATTAGAAAGAGAAGAAGTCTCCAACTAATAATCTAGTCTTCACCTCAAGAACCTAGACAAATATCAAAATAAATCCAAAGCAAGCAAACAGAAGAAAATTATAAAGAGCAGAATTCGATGAAAATGAAAACAGCAAAACACTAGAAAAAAATCAATGAAACAATAAAATCATGGGAAAACAAAATCAATGAAACGAAGTGATATTTCTTTTTTTTAAACTTTTATTTTAAGTTCATGGGTGCAAGTGCAGGTCTGTTACATAGGCAAACTTGTGTCATGGAGGTGTATTGTACAGATTATTTTACCACCCAGGTGTTAAGCCTAGTATTCATTCATTGTTTTCCCTAACCTTCTCCCTCCTCCCACCCTCTAGGGTGTGTTGTTCCCTTTTATGTGTCCATACGTTCTCATCATTTAGCTCTCACTTATAAGTGAGCACATGTAGTATTTGGCTCTCTGTTCCTGTGTTAGTTTGTTAAGGCTAATGGCCTCCAGCTCCAGCCATGTCTTTGCAAAGGACATCATCTCATTCTTTTTTGTGGCTGCATAGTATTCCATGGTGTACATGTACCACATTTTCTTTGTCCAGTCCATTGTATATGGTCATTTAGGTTGATTTCATGTCTTTGTTATTGTGAATAGCGCTGCAATGAACATTCATGTGCATGTGTCTTTAAAATAAAATGATTTATATTCCTTTGGGTATATACCCAGTAATGGGATTGCCAGATCAAATGGTGTTACTGTCTTTAGGTCTTTGAGTAATCGCCACATAATCTTCTGCAATGGCAGAACTAATTTACACTCCAACAGGATATAAGTGTTCCTTTTTCTCCACAACCTCGCCAGCATCTGTTATTTTCTGACTTTTTAATAATAGTCATTCTGACTGGTGTGAGATGGTATCCCATCGTGGTTTGAATTTGTATTTTTCTAATGATCAGTGATGTTGAACGTTTTCATTTGCTTGTTGGCTGCATGTATGTCTTCTTTTGAAAAGTTTCTGTTCATGTTCTTTGCCCACATTTTTATGGAGCTGAAGCAAAGTGATATTTCAAAAAATTCAATACAATTAACAAATCTCCAGAAAGATTTACAAATAAAATAGGACAGTAGACATAAATTATAAAAATCAGGGACAAAACAGGGAATATCATTACAGTTCCTGTGCACATTAAAAGAATAATAAAGAAACAACATTAATAACTGTACACACATAAATTTGACAACTTAGAAGTGGACCAAACAACACAAACTATCAGGATTTATCCAATATGTAATAGATAATTTATAGTTTTAAAACTTCCAAAAGTTAAATCTTCAGGCCCTTATCATTTCACTTGAGAGTGCTACCAAAAGCTTAAAATAGAATTAACACTAATTACACAGAATATCTTTCAGAAAATAGAAGAAAATGCTTTTTATGAAGCTAATGTTACACTGATACCCAAACCAGACAAAGGCATTACAGTAAAAGGAAATTAGGGGCAGTATACCTAATGAATATAGGCAGAAAAGTTATTAACAAAGCATTATCCAATAAAATTTAGTCATATATAAAAATAATTGTACACTATAATCAAATATATTTTATTCCAGGGATCCAAGTAAGTTTCAATTTTTGTAAATCAGTGTAATCAACAGTATTAACAGGCTAAGAAAGAAAAAAAAATCACATGATTATATCAATCAATCCAGAAAAAGTATTTGACAAAAAGTCAACGCTCATTCATGATAAAAGTTCTCAGAAAAATGGAACTAGGGAAGAACTTGATGCAGAACACCTATTGAAAAAAAAAAACCCCTACAGCTTGCATTTTACTTAATGCTGAAAGATTGAATACTCTTCTTCTAAATATTGAGAACAAGGCAAGCATATTTGCTCTTAACACTCTTATTTACACAGTGCTGGAAGTTCTAGCCACTGTAATAATGCAAGAAAATAAAATAAAAACGTATGTATCAGAAAGCAATAAATAAGACTATTCCTACTTATATATATTATTTTCCACATAGGATATTTAAAGGAATCTACAAAAATACATCTAGAACTTAAAAGTAAGAACATATAAGTAAGTTCTACATATTCACAAGATATAGATAAACATGCAATAAAAGCATATTTATATACTATCAATAAAGTGGACACACAGAAAATTACAGTACTGTTTACAATGGCTCAAAAGTGAAATATTTTAGGTGTAAATCTAATGAAACTTGTCCAAGATTTTTATCTCTAAAGCTACATGATTCTGATGAAGGAAAACAAAGAAAATCTAAGTCTAGATAGAGATACCTTATTTATGGACTGGGACTCAACATAGTAAAGATAACATTTCTCTCCAAAATGATATGCAGGTTTAAGCAATCCCAATCAAAATTCCAGAAAGACTTTTTTTTTTAGGTATAGACAAGAATATCCTAAAATGTACATAGAAATGCAAAAGAAAAGAATTCCTAAAACAACTTTGAAAAGGAAGCATAAAGTAGTAGGGATACTAGATAGTCTTGGTTGTTTATGGTTTAAACTCTGTGATATTGATGGAGGGAACAGATATGTAGGTCAACAGAACAGAATGGAGAACCTAGAAATAGATCTCCATAAATGTGCCCAACTAATTTTTGACAAATGTGCAAAGCAACTCAGTGGAATAAAAGATAGCCTTTTCAACAAATGATACTGGAGCAATTAGAAATCGATAGGTAAAGGGAGAGGGACGAGAGAGAGAGAGAAACTTGACCTCAGTTTTCTTCATTTTACAAAAATGTAGTTCTTTTGGTGATGGGTATGTTCAGTATCTTGGTTGTGATGATAGCATCATGGCTGTAAGCATGTGTCCAAACTCATCTAGATGTACTTATTAAATGCTTGCAATTTTTCACATATCGATTATACCTCAATAAAGTTAAAGAAACCAAAATTAACCCATTCCTTTCTTTGTTCTCGTTTTCTTTCCATAATTGGCTGCTTTCCCCTCCCCCTACATTTTTGCTTCATGCTTATTTTCCCTTCCCTTCTTCTCTCATTCCTCTTCCTTTTCTCCTACATCTCTACTCCATCTTTGTTACATTGTTTAATTTTCATTTTATGCCTTTTTTTATTTGTACAAAACTATTTGGAGACACTTATAAGATCAAACATAATGCAAAATAAGAGTATTAGGGATACAAAAATTAGACATTAAGTGAAACAATACGATTAAATTGTATTTGTCACTCCTTATGTACTGAAGTGTTTGATATCATTTTAAAATATCTCTAAAGTTTCTGGGTAACTATAAAAAGAAAACAATTTTCATTATGTAAGAAATTAAAACAGGTCTTACTATGTAAAAAAAACTTTTTCCTTGAAACTAAACTTGGCAGAATAATTTTGCATTGGTTTGGATTTGAGAAACATTATACAGCTGAGCAGGCTTAGCTTAAAAAAATTTTTTTTGGATGAAGCTTTTCTCTAGGCAATAGGGTACTTTATCATCACTAGCATTAGGTCTAACATTTATCACTAACATGTTTTAGGATCTTCCTTGGATTATTCATTCCTTTAGTCTCAACTGTGTGGAATGCACTGTACTGCGAATACTTACAAGTTCACTGCAGCTGTCTTGGCATTAACTCTGCAATTCCCAGTATCAATAAACTTTCCAAGTATCTTGTATTCACAGTGCTGTGAGAATCCTATTGAAAATGACCTTCTATGTTCTTTACTGCTAGGGTGCTACCATAGTCTTATTACTCAAACAGTGGTCTGAGAATCAGAAGCAAGCATCACAGAGCTTACTTAAAATGTAGAGTCTCAGACCACACTAGACCTACTGCTTCGTACTGTGCAATTTAACAAAATCTCCAGGTAACTCACATGTACATTAAAGTTTTTGTGCATATGTGGAGGCTCATTATATGGGGCAGACTCACTTGCTGCCAGGTTAGTACTTAGTGACCCTCTCTTGGCTAGGCTATTGTGAGGACAGAACAAAACACTGTTGTATAAAAGCCTGCATCCAGGTATAAAGAAAAAAGTGTAAAGTAAAAACATTATAAGTAACTTTATAGTGAAAAAAGTTATTTTTAGAGATAATAGACAGCTTGAAATTGTATTTTTGTCATAGTCAGTCCTATAAATCTACCTGTTAATTTTCTGCATTTAGAATGAAAGTAGAGTTCAAGGATATTATACACTCATAATAAGGCCACATCCTACTATTTAAAAAATTAAAGAATGGGTGAAGTTATCATCAAGGCAAGGTAGGTGCTTTATCACTATTATTAGTACTAGCACATATCACAAATGTACATTTTAAGATTTTTCCTGAACTAGTCATTTCTTTAGTGCCAAGTGTAGAAATACATGGCAGTTTGGCTTTCACTGGCCATGTTACAGAACAAATTTAGGTCTGTATTCTGTGTCTCATTTTAAAGTATAGAATAACATAAAAGCCCTACATTTTTTACTGACACTTGAAGGCACTATTTCTAAAATATCATTTTCCAATGCTGTGAAATTTATTTTCTTCTTCAGTAAGAAGAAAATTTCTATTTTCCTGAATAATTATTGGTGAAAAGGGCAAAAAAAGGACTAGAGTCAGAGTAACAAGGCCCTACTTACTTTACTCAGACTTATTTGCTGGGTAGTACAAGAATTACTTAATTTTGATTTTGATCCTTTGTTTCTTCACCTGCAAAATGAGATAATCATTAAAAAATAGCCAATTTTGTAGGAATAATAAATATATCAATATACAGTATTATTTCTGCCTTCATTTTGTTTGGAAACCCAAGATTTAATGGTATATTTTTAATTTTATAGGATCACATATAAGTGAAGGGGATCAATAATTATAAAAATGATTTTGACTACTTCATTTCAAAGTCATGTATGAAAAATAGAAAAAAAATATGTTGTATTTCCTGGTGTTCAATCTTAGGGAATTGTGGTATAATCTGTAAGGGTCTGATTTTGCAGCTGTGTTCATTAATATAACTTTGGAGTAAGTCTTGGAAAAAAATTATTGTTGCCAGGAAATCCATCACTAAAGTTTTTAAGTTTCACTAAATTTTCCAGTATCGGATTTCTCAGTCAGAGCAAATCTTTTCATTATAGCACATATTTAAAAAGACAAAAAAAATCCTTGACAAAGTGTAAAGCTTATCACTTCACACTTGAGGCGTCTCATCCGTCTTCTAACTGCTTGCCATGATCCATCAGCTATAATCACCAATTAGATTAATCTTGTTTAAGCTTTGGTTCTTTATGTTTTGGTTCACCATTTCTTGCCCAGAAACACTGGATGAGCCTGCACCGTCTACTAAATTAAGGTCAAATTCCTTAATCTGGTGATCACAGTCTTCTAAACTATGAGTAACCACTCTGTATCTTTATTATCTATTTCCATGGAAACGGGAGCCTCTATCCCAGATGTCCTAAGCCTCTTACGCTTTCCGTAAACACACATTAGGCTTTTCTTCCTTTAATGACTCTACAGCTTGTGACTAACACTTCTCTACCATCTTAGTCTATCAAATGTATTTATTTCAAGGCTCACCTTACATGTCTAGAGTAAACATAAATTTAGATTTCCAAGAGAGTCTATTCTATATAAGTTTTAATGGGAGTCATCATTAATAAGATTCCTTTAACCCTCAAAAATATTTCATCAGATGGTCGTGAATTCAGTCATCTTGATGATCTCAAATATTTTAGTAGAAAGAGAATCTATTGTGGTATAAAGCCTTACCCATAATGAAAATACAACAATTGTTTAAAAATAAGTAAAGCAGGAGAGGATAGTGTAGAGGAAATAATAATACAAGAAGGGTACCAACAAATATGAAGATTAACCGTGGTAACGAAAGACCATACCTGAAATGACTCTCTGTTTATGGTGGAAAAGAAAAATAAGTTAGCAAATTAAAAAATAGTATGTGCAAAGCTGCTTATTAAAAGCTTGTATGGTTCAAAGTGATTGCTTACATTGTTATTTAATGGTATCATGCTTTTAATGTTCACTTAATGTAGTTATAAATGACAAATTGAAAATGTTTTTTTTTTAAAAATGTGAAACAAATACAAAAAGAAAATGATGGTAGAAATGGATAGTACAGAGTAGTAATTTGGAGAATAGACTCTGAAAGCAGACTGTCTAGGTCAGAGACCTGCCTTTTCTTCTTCATAGCTCTATCATTTTGCCAAGTTTTCTAACCTCAGTTTCCTCATTGTCTTGGTTTCCTTATTGTGAAATGGAGGTGACATATCGGTACCTACCTAATAGGATAATTATGAGATCTCACTTAGTATAATGCTCGGGAATCAATGAGCCATGTATTAGTAATTGTCAATAAAATAATTATATTTAAGTTGAAAATCAGACTTGAATGGAAAAGGCACTAAGCACATTGTATTACTTCTTGCTAATCTGAGTGATAAGAAGATACTGTGCCAACTATGCTTTTTCCATATGGTGAGATTCATATACATGAAGCAGTGTTTATTAGGTAGCTTGTTTAGGTATTTAGGTAGCTATTTAAGTACCTTAATTTAAGTTGGTCATAGCACTTATGAGTAAAAACAATTGCAAGGAGAAATTTATGATTACTGCCATTGGCTGAACAACTAATTTTTTCAGACAAAACATATCTTTAATTTGCCATCATTCTTAAATTGTAAATATACATAAAGGTTATGTTCTGTATGTGCTTCTTTCTACATTATATTTAAGTCATTGGAAGAATATTGAATGTGGAGTGCATACTTGATCTACTTTGGCAAAAAATATAGGCTTTGTGCACCTCCATTTTATATATTTATGTATATTATCAAGGCAAATAAATTTAAGATTCTTGATCTATTGAGTTTAAGATGGGACTAGAGTTTGGAAGCATGCACTTACATGTCAAGTCCTTCCTCAAAATGTTTGGAAATATTTTTAAAATTGTTTACTGTGGACTCAAATGCAAAATTATGGCAGAAAAGTGTCATTCTACAGATGAACAGATCATAGTTCAATGTCAACAAAGAGCTTAAAACAATGAGTCTTTTTAAGGAATCATAATTCAGATATTAGAAACTAACACCAGGATTAACAGCACAGAATTTCAAAGTTATGCTATAAAAAGAGATCAGTGTTTATCTTGTGGTATATTTATCATATAGGTTCAAATTCATTTCCGTACCACCTACTTGAATGATGCCTGTTTCAGTTATCTCATCCATAAGACAGTACCATTTCATAGATTTTTTTTGTTATGTATGTAATCTCTCTTTCACATCTGGAAAATTTCCTGTTCACCCACAGTATATCATTTTAAAATGTTTTTAAAAGAATTTTTTTGTTTATTTTAAAGAATTTAATTTTTCTAGCTTTGCTACATCATGGGCAGTCCTGTGTTTGGGCTTTTTTTTTTTTTTTTTTTAGTGTAATATACTTTGTAAATCTCTTAAACCTCTTCAGGAGGGGAAGTTATCATATTTAGTACAACACTGTCCCCGGTTTCTGGTTTCTTCATAGCATTAATATAAGACTATGTCTCTTTTCCAAACACAGTATGTTGTGCTACCTTTAAAACAGAAACCAAATAAATTGGGAAAGGACCCTTTATTTTCCTCTGCAATGAGTGAGGAATCCTCCCATCATCACTAAAAACCTGGAAATAGGCTGATAGACAGGAACTCTAGTGTGAGGAGTATTCATTAAGGCTTCTGTTATAGTTTCTTAACATTTCCTGTCCATAAATCAATTTAATATTCTTTGCATCAGGAAGTTTGAAGTTCAGGTCTTTATCCTGAGGATAATAACTAGCTATAGAATAATAAGCAAATGCTACTGTGTTGTCAGTTTCACGTTGGAATGCTTTGAGATACAAGACATTGCTTCTGGCATAGTTTTATTCCTTATTGGCATTCACTGAGATCTTTGTCAAATTATTGATTCTATACTGAGTCTGAATCTCCTTCACGGTACCTCCTTATCCAGTCCTCCACAATTCATTTTTTTCAGAAGGTCTTTACTTCCTTCTGTAGGGAAAGGGTGGAGGA
Source organism: Trachypithecus francoisi (assembly GCF_009764315.1). Lineage (NCBI taxonomy): Eukaryota > Metazoa > Chordata > Mammalia > Primates > Cercopithecidae > Trachypithecus > Trachypithecus francoisi. Next base: position 53,090,670 of record NW_022681458.1, on the reverse strand, counting down.
AGGGAAATTGTAAATGCTCTTTTGCGCTCTTGTGAGGACAAGTTGGTCTTCTTACGCCTTGCAAGGACAGGTCAGTCCTCTTATGCCTGGAAATTTCTGTGCTCTTGTGAGGACAGGTTGGTCCTCTTATGCCTGGAAATAGTATACTGTCATTTCTCCTCTCTAAGCCCTCATACAGTGTTCTTGCAGGGAACTACTTCAACTTAGCAGCTTACAACAACACATTTGCATGACTCTGGGTTGGTGGGTGTTCAGCTTATGAAGGATGGTTTCCATTGGGAGTGATTCTGAGTTGTGGATCGGATCTATGTCTGCTCCACCTTGAACTAGTGGCTACCCAAAGCATGTGCTTACAGAGAAAAATGGAGATGAAAGAGGAGAAAAACATCCATGCAAACACATTTTAAACCTAGTTCACATCACGTCACTAATATCTCATTTGTCAAAGTCAGTCACAAGACCACACCCAAATTCCAGAGAATAGAACTATACTGTGCCCATCATGAGAGCGTTACCAAGAGATAGATTTATAGTACTACTACAGAGAAGGGAAAAATTAGGTCTAATTCAAACTATGAGAGAGAGAGAAAGGTAAAACTTCACTCAGTAATGTATCCCTAATTGTATTAAAATATCATATTTTCTTTCACATTTTGTCTTTTTTTTCTGGAACAGCAGAAACCAAAGTCTAGTCTAAACAAGGAGAAAAGCGATGGAGTAAATAAAGGCATTTCAGGGAAAATATAGTTCAGCCAAAGTACAAAAACACAATTGTAGATTCCACCATGCACTTTAGTTTTTTTACTTTATTTTATTTTTCTTTCTTAACTTTTATTTTAGGTTCGGGGGTACATGTGCATATTTGTTACATGGGTAAATTGCGTATCACTGGCATTTGGAGTACAAATTGCTTTGTACTACCTGTACGTAACTACTACTTGTACACAGGTAGTGAGCATAATACCTGACAGGTAGTTTTTCCATCCCCACTTCTTCCCACCCTCCACCCTTAAGTAGGCCCTAGTGTCTACTCTTCCCCTCTTGTGTCCACGTGTACTCAATGTTTAGCTCTCCCTTATAAGCGAGAACATGAGGTATTTGGTTTTCTGTTCCTGCATTAATTTGCTTAGGATAATGACTTCCAGCTGCATCTGTGTTGCTGCAGATTGAAAAACATGATTTTGTTCTTATTTATAGCTACATAATACTCCAGGGTGTACATGTACCACATGTTCTTCATTCAGTCCACTATTGATGGGTATCTAGATTGATTCTATGTCTTTGCTATTATGAATAATGCTGTGATGAACTTATGAGTGTATGTGTCTTTTCTGATAGAATGATTTCTATTCTTCTGTGTATATACCCAGTAACAAGATTGCGGGTCTAATGGTAGTTCTGTTTTAATGTCTTTGAGAAATCTCCAAACTGATTTCCACAGTGTCTGAACTAATTTACATTCCCACTAGCAGTGTATAAGCATTCCCTTTTCTCTACAACCTCTCCAATATCTATTATTTTTTGATATTTAGTAATAATCATTCTGATCAGTGCAAGATGGCATCTTTAGGGCTTTGATTTTTCATTTCTATGATGATTAATGATGTTGAACATTATTTTCATAGGCTTTTTGGCCACCTGTATGTCTTCTTTTGAGAAGTGTTTATGTCCTTTACCTGTTTTCCAATGAGGTTGTTTGCTTTCTGCTTGTTGAAATAAGTTCCTCATAGATTCTGGGTATTAGAACTTTGTCAGATACATAGTTTGCAAATATTTCTTCCCATTCTGTTTTTCATAGAATTAGAAAAAAAAAAAACTATTTTAAAGTTCATAGGGAACCAAAAGAGAGTCCAAATAGCGCAAGCAATCCTAAGCAAAAATAAGAAAGCTGGAAGCATCACACTCCCTGACTTCAAACTACACTACAAGGCTACAGTAACAAAAACAGCTTGGTACTGGTACAAAGACTGACACACAGAGCAATGGACTAGGTTAAGAACCCAGAAATAAAGCTTCACACAAACAACCATCTGATCTTTGACAAAGTTGACAATAACAAGCAACGGGAAAAGGACTCCCTCTTCAATAAATAATGTTGGGATAACTGGTTGGTCAGTTCAATATGCAGAAGATTGAAACTGGACCCCTTCATTTCACCATATACAAAAATCAACTCAAGATATAGTAATGACTTAAATATAAGCCCTAAAACTCAAAAAACTCTAGAAGAAAATACCATTCTGGACATAGGTCTTGGCAAGATTTCATGATGAAGTCTCCAATAGCAATTGCTACAAAAACAAAATCTAGACAAAAACCAGACTGTATATTATATATTTTTAAAAAATAAATTAATATTGTTTGGAAGTTTTAAATTTCTCCTAAAATATTAGAAAAATTTGGCATATCACAAAATCAACAATGGCAATATTTTAATTGATAAATGCCTATTCAATTAGTTTGATAAAAAGTTAAATTTCATATTGACAATTTACTTTACATCCAAACTAAACAGAAAATGTAATTAACTTTAGATTCTACTTTTTCTAATCTTTATGTGTTGATGACAGCTGAAAACATTTTCATAAATTATGTATTATCTTCTTTATTCTAAAGATATTCCAAAGATATTCTTTATTCTAAAGATATTCTCCTCTAACAACATGGACCAGGACCTAAAAACTTGACTGATTAAGGATTCAGCTGAAGAGATTTCAGAATCAATAAACGTTATTTTAAAGTTCAAGAAATACATATCTATAGTGATAACAATGAAAATAATAGAAGATAGAAAAATATATATTCTAGGATTCATGGACGTTTTTCAGTTCCTAAGAAAACCGTGAATTTTTTTCTAATTCCTAGGAAAACATGGTTATACCATTGCTAAGCATTTGTTTGTGCATACTTTGAAGATCACAGGATTCTGTTAACAAGCAAACCTAAAAAACTGTCCCCTTTGTTAGGAAAAGCATTTCCAGAATAATTTAATTTGTCTTTATGCTTGGAGGATGTAAAATAAGGGGAGGCAGCAGTCACAGTACCCAAAATATTTTTCTTTTACTTTATAAAAGTTATTTAGTTTCACTGTGCTTTTATTTCTTCAGGAATCTTCTTTGAATTCATTCATTCAGTGGTTGTGCTCCAAAAGGGTTTATAGATTTTTATCTTGTTATGTATTGCTTAAAATAAGGGCATATTGGAATTCTTAAAGCTGTAAGTAACAGAAATGGGCTTTATTTAGTCAGCTAAAAGTGAGTTTATACTAAGGATACAAGAAAGAGCAAAGACAAACAGGAAATGATTACACTGTACAATCACTGATACTGATACAGTTCTTAACAAACTTAGGAAGAGAAAAGGAGAGAAAACACAAATAACCTCGTAAGCAAAGAAAGAGGGAATATCATTACTGACCCCGCAGACACTGAAGAAAATAGGACCACAAACAACTCCATGCACATAAATCTGACAATTTAGATGAAATAGACCAATCCCTTGAAGATACAAACTACCAATAGATAATCTGAACATTTGCCAATCTCATACATGAAAATTATGTATAAAAATTGCCCCCTAAAAAAACATTAGGTCCAGATGGCTTCATGGGCTATTTATATCAAACAATTATGGATAAATAATATCAATTCTACAGAAATTATTTGAGAAAAGAGAGGAGGTTGGAATAATTCCCAACTCACTTTAGGATATGTGTATTAGCCTGAAACCAAAATGAAACAGACATTACAGGAAATGAAAACTGCAGACAAATGCGTCTTAGGAGGAGGATTTTTGTTTTCTAAAATGAGAGTAAAGTTACATAAAAACATTTAAACCTAAATAAAGTACTGGTAATCTAAATGTGTATATTTCACCTAAATTTAAATATCTTTATAGATAATTTTTTTTTTTTTTTTTTTTTTTTTTTTTTTTTGAGACGGGGTCTCGCTCTGTCGCCCAGGCTGGAGTGCAGTGGCGCGATCTCGGCTCACTGCAAGCTCCGCCTCCTGGGTTTATGCCATTCTCCTGCCTCAGCCTCCCGAGTAGCTGGGACTACAGGCGCCCGCCATCTCGCCCGGCTAGTTTTTTGTATTTTTTAGTAGAGACGGGGTTTCACCGTGTAGACCAGGATGGTCTCGATCTCCTGACCTCGTGATCCACCTGTCTCGGCCTCCCAAAGTGCTGGGATTACAGGCTTGAGCCACCGCGCCCGGCCGATAATTTTGTTAAAATGAAGGGCAGCAATTAATAATCTAAAACAGAAAATTATGGATTTTTTGAGAGTTTCTATTTCACTTTGCTTATTTTGGCACATGACACTAGATTTTTTCACTCATAGGAGACTAGCCAATTAAAGTTGAATGCACTATTTTAAGAATAATTTTGAAATTGCAATCCAAGATATTAATTACTTAAAAAGTTTTAATACTTGTATGGTGTGGAATGCAAGGTATGAGCATATGATAAGAAACTGAGATTAGGTAACTAGCTAAAGGAGAATGACAGTGAGATTAAGACGGAAGAGAATAGAAAATTTTTATAGTCTGAGTCATCGTATGCTTGCTTGTAGTGCCCCCTGAAACTCTTGTCCCATAGGATTTGCCCAAGGAGATGACTGGGTTAGAAGGAATTTCTGAGGGAGAAGGTTGGATTAGAAGAAATTTGAATCTATTCAACAGTCTGACTGCAGTTGGGTCCAGTCTCCATACATCAAGATTACCACATACTCTTGGAGTACATCTTGTATAACCTCTTCTTGAACCTGTCAAATGTCAAACTTCTTAATACATTATTTCCCATTCTTTGTTCCTCATCTCACTGTACACCCCCCATACCCAAATACCAGTGTATTATAAAAAATGTAACTGAATTTTTTAATTGCAGAAAATGGTATATGCATGTTGAAGATAGAATAAGGACTGCTCTTTGAAGAATTCAAACACATGCATATTTTAAATAGCAAAATTGTTTACATTCCAGAATCCCTAGGCTTCCTTTCCTAATATAATTTGCTTGATTTTGCAAGTGCTTTACTGTTTGCAAGGAAAGGGGCCTTCATTTAAAGTTGACATGGATTATTTCTTCTTGTTTCTAAAGCAGATTCTTTATTATGATAACTTGCACAGAGTGTGACAGTATAAGAATCTTATTAAGACACTGAAGATTTTTGATGTATAAATAAAATATGTTTCAAAATTTGCAGAAGCAGTGCTTAGAAGCTAAATTCTCTCACTATTGATATCTTGGTAGAAATTGTGCGTAATCTTAATATTTCCACATATAATGATCTCCATTTTAGAGATTGCCTTTAATAATAAATAATAATTGATAAATCCAGCTACTGGAACCTCATCTGGACAAAGACCACTGTTATACTTTGGGAAAATTAAGGCATGACTCAAAATTTAACTTTAGGAGTAAAATGTTTTGGGAATAGGCTCCAAATTAATTTTCCTGCTCCCATCTACAAATTTTATAAACAAAGTAAGGAGAACAATGAACATTCTCTGCCACATCATTAATCATTCTTCATCCTAGTTTCCTAAATATCACTTGCTGATATTAGTTCACAATTAATTATCTTTGCCATTATAGGCTTATATCCATTTACAAATTCATTTACTGTCATTAATCCTAGGATTTCATGAGAGAACAGATATTCATTCTTTAAAGTTTTCATTAGAAAATCTCTATGAAATTCAACAAACACGTAAATTCTTTTTTTTAATTATTGCTTTATTATTTTTATCTTACATTAGGAAGAAAATATTAGTCTGATTTGATGCTCTTAATGTTTGGAATATAAAGGACAGCAATACACATTAACTTCAAAATCTATTAATATACTTAATATTTATTAAGTCTACAGCAAACATAACTACATCACTAAATCTCAATATTCATAGTTTATTTCTTATTTTTTATTATACTTTAAGTTCTAGGGTACATGTGCATAACGTGCAGGTTTGTTACATATGTATACTTGTGCCATGTTGGTGTGCTGCACCCATCAACTCGTCAGCACCCATCAATTCATCATTTATATCAGGTATAACTCCCAATGCAATCCCTCCCCCCTCCCCCCTCCCCATGATAGGCCCCGATGTGTGATGTTCCCCTTCCCGAGTCCAAGTGATCTCATTGTTCAGTTCCCACCTATGAGTGAGAACATGCAGTGTTTGGTTTTCTGTTCTTGTAATAGTTTGCTAAGAATGATGGTTTCCAGCTGCATCCATGTCCCTACAAAGGACGCAAACTCATCCTTTTTTATGACTGCATAATATTCCATGGTGTATATGTGCCACATTTTCTTAATCCAGTCTGTCACAGATGGACATTTGGGTTGATTTCAAATCTTTGCTATTGTGAATAGTGCCGCAATAAACATACGTGTGCATGTGTCTTTATAGCAGCATGATTTATAATCCTTTGGGTATATACCCAGTAGTGGTATGGCTGGGTCATATGGTACATCTAGTTCTAGATCCTTGAGGAATCGCCATACTGTTTTCCATAATATCCAGAATCTACAAAGAACTCAAACAAATTTACAAGGAAAAACAAACAACCCCATCAAAAAGTGGGCAAAGGATATGAACAGACATTTCCCAAAAGAAGACATTCATACAGCTAACAGACACATGAAAAAATGCTCATCATCACTGGCCATCAGAGAGATGCAAATCAAAACCACAATGACATACCATCTCACACCAGTTAGAACGGCAATCATTAAAAAGTCAGGAAACAACAGGTGCTGGAGAGGATGTGGAGAAATAGGAACACTTTTACACTGTTGGTGGGATTGTAAACTAGTTCAAACACACAAATTCTTAAATAAACAGTAGACCATATGACCAGGCATTGTCAACAATGTAGTTAGAAAATTTTGGTGTAATACACATAAAATAAGATTTGCTATTTTAACCATTTTAAAGTGTACCATTGCATGGCATTTAGGACATTTACAACAATTATGCAACACTATCTAGTTTCAGAGCATTTTTCATCACCCCAAAAGAAAATTCAATATCCATTTAGCAGTCATCCCACATTCTCTCTAATCCCTAGCCCTTGACAGCCATTACTCTGCTTTCTGTCTCTATGCACTTGTCTATTTTGGATATTGCATATAAATGGAATCATTCTCTACGTGTCCTTTTGTGTCTGTCTTCTTTCACTTAGCATAATGTTTTCAAGGCTTATCCATGTTGTAACGTGGATCAGTACTTCATTCCTTTTTACAGTTATATGATATTCCATGTAACCATTCCAAAATAGATATACCACATTTCGTTTATGCATTGATGGACAATTGAGCTGTTCTTATCTTTTGACTGTTATAAACAGTGCTGCTATCAACATTCTTATATAAGTTTTTGTTGAACACTTCTTTTAAATTCATTTGGATATATACTTAGGAGTGAAATCACTGTCATATGGTAATTCTATGTTTAACTTATTGAAGAACTACTAAGCTGTTTTTCACAGTGGCTTCACCATTTTACATTCTTATCAGCAAATATGATGGTTCCAGTTTCTCCACATTTTTACGTTTTCCAGTTTTTCAATTCTAGCCATCCTAGTGATTGTGATGTGGTATCTTGTTGTGGTTTTGATTTGAAAAATGCATTTTAAACATTATATTGATATATAGTGAGAGAAAAAAGATATAAAATGTATCTTATCAACCTCAAATTTCTTTTATTGCACATAAAATTTGAGTACAGGTAAGTTAGAAATGAGTCAATGGAGGAAACAGTTTGGTTTAAAAATATGGCAAATTTAAAAAAGAATGTGGTGTTTGGAACCAAGGTCAATCCTATGCATAAACTATATATGCATTTTTCTCTGGTAGTTACCTACTATTGCAATCCTATGGATAAGCTGTGTATGCATTATTCTCTTGTGATTACCTACTGTTGAAGTAAAATTCTCTTGTGAATTGCTAATGAGAAATCTAATTTATAAAGAAAAAATATGTGAGAAAATATTAGACTTCCCAAAATTTGATAACAAGTACTTTTCCTTCTTTTCAACCTACTAATGAAATGATCAGATATAATTTTTTAAAGTACATTTCTGCTCATTCCTGTTGTGTTTTACCAATAAACTCTAATATTTGAAAAACTCAAATAGTTGACATTCTTTTCCTGAGTGATCTAAGACGTATCTTACTTAAATGGGGGTACAATTATTCTTTTATATGTTAAAAAGAAGTGCTGACACAAATATACTAGTTCTTATCATTGAATTATAAACAGTGTTAAGCAAATTTATGCTTCAATCTCAGGTCAATTTACATTGAAAAAGTGAAACTATCAAATGTAGACCCTTCCCTTCATTTGACTATATAGCTTAAACTTCACACTGTGGCACTAGTAGGTCCCAGTGAGCTTTTCTTGAAATGTCTGTGTTGATGCACTTAGAGAGAGTCTGTGGATCTTTACTGTCAGTCTATTTCCTGTCTGTGACATCTTGCTAGTAAACAGCATGAGTAAAATGAGTAGCTGTACAGACGGCTTCAACCGTTTCAGAAAGAAGATATATTAATGTGAGGTCAAGTTTTGCTCTGCCTGATAAATGTGGAAACAAGTAAATGATAATACGTCAAATCGTTCTAGAGATGCTTTTTATTTGACAACACATCTGGAGTCCATAAATATAATTTTGTGTTTTTACTCTGCTGGGAAGAAGATACCATTAAAGATGCTCTGAGACCTAGTTATTCAACATGAGATGGTTATAATCACACCATTTTATAATACACTTTTGCCTAAGTAGTACATTCCTTGTGTGAAATGATGGGAAATATAAAAGAAATAAATTTTGACTTATCTTTGGTTTTATAGCTAAGTACTTAAAAAAACAAAAATAAGCCGAGATAAGTAATACATTTCACAAAGAATAAGCAATTAAAAGTAAAAGAAAAATACCTGATGAGGCTTTATTAAAATGAAAAAGACGAAAAATGTGAGTATATAAAAATTATGTCACACAGACACAAATATAAATTACTTATAAAAATTATGTCACACAGACACAAATATAAATTACTTATATGTATTTATATGTTTATTTGTATATTTTGATGCTTATTTAATATAATTATAAGAAAAAACAACTGAGAAATCATATGTCCCTTTTTCATTGAACTACACATACATGATTCAGTGAATATTTTTTCGGTATCTTTTTCATGTAACAGCGTATTTGCTTTAAATTGCTTTCCAATTATTTAAATGATAATATTTGCATTCCACATAGCAGAGGTGTTAAGTTCTGTTCTAGCAAGCAGTTAACTTCCTATAAAACTAAAACCTTTTGGGAGACAATGACCTTAAGCAGGGCACACTAACTGAAGATTTCACCTAAGATTGGAGAATGTACCATTTAACAGGTGGGCCTGCTGTTTACCTGCTACCGGTCAGTGACTCTAAGGATGAAGTCTGGGACACTCTCCCATTATGCATGTGCCTGTATTTACTGTCCATGGCATCCTTTCTACTGAAATCTTCATTTATGCTGATATAATGTGTGATCATTTTACTTTTGGTCTCTTTCAAGCACAAGGAACTTGAACATTTAAAAAAAATGATTTTATTATTTAATTAGGTGTCAACTTCATATGTGTGCATGTCTACAACACAGTAACTAAATGCAGCTGCCTCTTTGGGAATTATGACATCTTGTTGTTGTTAGGAGCCAAGGGGAGTGGCTGCAAAGTAATTGGGTAGCTTAAGGGGAAGAACATAGACATAGCCTTTCTTCTGAAAACAGGAGAAAGATACGCCCAAATCCTTGGTCAGTTTTCACTGTGTGAGCCAATTTGCCACATCACATATCCCCACTTCACAGGAGCCGTGTAAAAATGAGTAATAATGATAAAGGAAATCGATTCCCTAAAGAAGTTGAATGAGTCTCCATATTTTTCTATATTGTTTATCAAAATGGTAAAGCTGAAACGTTTATTTTCAAGGACAATGTCAACTATAAGGGAACATTCTTTACTATAACTTGTGACTGTAATTAGGTTTGAAATGTAAGCTAGATAGTCTCGTCTTGGATTTTTTTTTAACTGTCTCTAGGGGAGATGATATCCCACATGGATAGATTTTTCCAGTAACCGAAACATGCTCTATTACACACAAAAGGTTTTCATCTCGTTTAAATGTCTTGAATCTTGGATATCTTTCTGAAATGCATTGTTCCAAGTTGAATTAAACATATAGGATGTAATAAAATATGTTTTTCTAAATTGTTTTTAACCATATTCAGCAATATAGTAACAAAAATAAAAGTTATCATTGACTAAGGTTTACTTTATGCCAGGGATTCTGCTAAACATTTTACGTGGATTATATTTCTTAAATCTTAAAATTAGTCTAAGGGGTAGAGAAAAGCTTGCCTAAGGTATTATTACTGGGAGAGGAAGTGGAATGTGAACCCAGGTCAACTCCAGAGACTGTTTTGTTGACCATGAAAGGTGGCATTTTTTTAAAAAATGTAGGTTTTCTTTTCTTTCTTTCCCTGGCAGTGAGTCAGTCTCTCTCTCTCCTGCAGCTCTTGTGTCTGGAGCTCTGTCATTCTCATTGTCTTCTTATAGTTTTGCTTTTTCAAATCTGCAGTGAGGAGAAATATACAAGTGTCTTAAAAGAGTTGTTATGGATATCACTTGGAGTCTGAAATTATAAATCATTAGCTTTCTCTACCACATAGAGAAATGTATTTATCTTAATATTTGTTTCACAACAGTGCTTAGAAGTCTAAAACTAGTTGGATATTATTGTACAGAAATTATTTCTTCATTTCCGTTATTAAGTTTAATAATCCAATAATTTTATGAGGAAGTTTTTCTCCTTTGGAAAACTAGAATTCAACAAGACATAACATTTATTCACTATATATTTTTCATTTCTATTATAAGCTAGCTGCTGAGTAGGAAAGAAAACAGACATCTTTTCCTACGCAGAGCTTAAAGTCTAGAGGGTAGAAGGATAACCATGATTTTATATTTATGTAAGTTTACTTATAAATAAGTAGAGGATACATTTCTGTCTACCCATTATATCAAATAGTTTCTTCCCTCCTTTCCTTCCCTTCCCTTCCTTTTCCTTCCTTCCTTTCTTCCTTCCTTCCTTCTCACCTTCCCTCTCTCCTTCCTTCCCTCCTTCCTTCCTTACTTCCTCTCTCCCTCCCTCCCTTCAATATGAAAAAGTTATTAACAGAGATTTATTTAACAAATTCTATATAGTAAATAAAAACCCTGTCATGTGTTACATGTTTTGAGATTAATTTATGTATAACTATATATAATATAATATATATAACATATATAATAATAATTAATATATATAACACATATTATATTATATATTATATTATATCTATATTATATTATATGTTATATATTATAATATATATAATATAATATATAATGCAATATATATTATATATAGTGACTCCTTCTCTGTGGATCCCTCTACTTTTGTAATACTCCCCCAAATTTTTGTCTGTCTCTCTGTCTCTCTCTCTCTCTCTCTATATATATATATGTAAATTCCACATAGCAGAGGTGTTAAGTTCTGTTCTAGCAAGCAGTTAACTTCCTAGATGATGATCTTGATCCAGTGCTGGCTTGGTTTTAGACTTTGTTGGGCAGATCTATTCCAGGTTTGCCCTTACCTATTGGGCATGGCATTTACTCCTTGGGCATTGTTCTGGGAGTAAGGATGTGATCTTTAGTGCCTCAACTGAATGCCTAGAATGTTCACCTAAATTCCTCACTCTTCTTGCTCCAGTCTCCCAGGTGTCTCCTCAGCATTGAACAATCTCTGAAGTCACTGCCTCCCAGCACTTTTCTAGGTTGGTCCTCAGAATTACACCTTGTGAATTTTCAATTTAGGAGGTGACTAAGCAGTAGAAGTAAATTTTTATGCAGATTTTGTGACTCCTTCTCTGTGGATCCCTCTACTTTTGTAATGCTCCCCCAAGTTTCAGCTGCTTTGGCAGCCTCAGATATTGATCTCTGTTTATTCCTCCTAGGAAAATGCTGTTCTTTTCTTGATTCTCTTTCTCTGACTTGTAATTTTGAAAATTACAAGGGTATCCTAAACATTGGAATCCATAAACTTCGGTTAAAAATTTTTATTTTAAAATCAAGATTGTCTATTGGTATAAAACTAAAACAACTAAAACCAGAAAGTTGAGAATATGCAACAATGCATGTGACATAAACAGTTAGGTTTTAAGTATGAAATTTCATTGATATTTTCTCATGTTCCATCACAATTAGAAAATATGACAGGCTGGATTTGCCCATTATAAGTATGAGCATACACCATGTTATTTGTGGTGAACTAAAGTAAAAAGTTAAGATGTTAAATTTTTAGAAAACATAAAAAATGGGAAAACAATTGAAATGTTTCAACTCATGAATAATGTGTCCGTTCTCTGTTGAGAGTCTTTTCTTAAATACATTCAAAATTATTGACACCCTGAGAGGATGGTTTTTATAACTTGATTCCAACCTGCTTCTTTCTATAATGTCCCCTTCACTGATAATCTGAGTCAAAGTGTTGGTTTCCTGACATTTAGAGTGTTTTTGGGGGCTATGAGTAAATATTAGAATGATTTAGATGATAAATTAGAGCACTACTCCATATGGGGAATAATTTTAAAATAATTTTAACCTAGTACATTGGATAACTTTTGCTCACATTATCCTACATAAATATAAACAAACATGCTAATTGATATTCGATATTTTTCACTATTTATATAATTTATATAACACAGATAAGTATTATCCTTCATGTTTTAATACCAATGTTCATGGAATCAGGTTCAGTCAGCTTGAACATAAGCTTTTGACAATGGAGACGCTGCTTTGCCTTTCTCTTTTTGGTTTTCTTCATGTCAAAGACAGCGGGGATTGTATAGCTGAGTAAGTGTGCAGCAGATCTCAGTTCTGCTTAGAAATGTGACGGAGACTGTTGTTGTGAGTTGAGAAACATTATTTTCAATGTGTTCTACTGAATGCATTGAAATAATTTAATAATACAGTTTTTAGACAGGTTACAAGGTGAAGACATTTGATTCTCTGAATTTTTAGTTTAAAAGAGCATGTAGATAAAGTGTGTTACAGGGCTATCTATGCACACAGTCGTCTTATTAAGTCACCCAATTTTTAAGAACATGTAAAAGAACCAACAGTAAACACTTGTAAGATGCAAAATATTGCAGCTAAGGCTCAGAATGGAAAGTATTACAGCGTATACAGAGCTAGATTTCAAAGGACTGGAGGCCTGCCAAAGCTCCTTTGAAAATGCTCGAGTACCACATACCTAGAGCTCCCACTTGCAAAAAAAGCTGCCCCACCAAACCAACACTGAAGAAAAGAGCATCACAGCATTATTCTTCATTTTGGAAGCAACCAGTAAAAGAAGAGGAAGCACAATTCTACCCGTTTCCTAAAAAATCTGCAGTGCCATAAGACTCTGACTCATCTTGGTTAGAGCCTCATTTAGCAAGTTTTTTGGAAGTTTCTATGATTGTTGATTTTCATCATTGCCAAAGGTTAATCTTTGACTATCCACCAGACTATTCCAGAAACCTGTTTTGAAGTTAATATAAAAATCAACTCTTACTGACAAAATTTTTCAAATATGACAAATATAAACGTTTTTGAAGGCAGGTGCCACGATCTTCCTGGTTTCCAGTGCATTCCTCAACCATAGCCCCTACATTTAGTGAGTACTCAGTAAATATTGCTACTAATATTAATGTTAATTCTGTTGTATATGTAAGTTTTGCCATCATATAAGAAAGACAAGTATCTGTTTAATGCTGTGATAATAGTACTTCATCTATATTGTCAGTTAATTTTTGCTGCATAGGAAAAATCTCAAAACATAGGAGCTTAAAACAACACTTATTTACTAATGGTTCTGTAAGTCACTAATTTCAGCCAGGTTGCCCAGTGTGCTGACCTGGGCAAGACCTCGCCCATTTTGACGAAGATTTCTCATAGGTCTGTAGTCAGGTTGCCCAGTGTGCTGACCTGGGCAAGGCCTAGCCCATTTTGGATGAGATTTCTCATGGGTCTGTAGTCAGTTGACAAGTTAGCTAAGGGCTGGCTGATCAAAAATGAATAGATACTACAGAGTATGGTTTGGGAGGGCAATAATTTGTGGCACTTATTTTGCTACTGATCACAAATATATTTTTTAAAATCATAGATTTAACTAATAGTTTTCATTGTGTTTTTTCAGTAAATGCAATAGCCCTTTTTGGGACTTGTGGGTGATACTTACACATGTTCAACTTGGCTAATTCTCTGATTCAGGGAGTGGCATCTATAGCCCACAGTCCAAGTTGAGCCCATTCCCTGTTTGTTTGGTAAATAAGGTTTTAATGAAAATAAACACACTTATTTATTTATTTATTGTTTCTTACTATTTTCATGCTCCAATGGCAGAATTGCATAGTTATGATAGAGAACATGTTTCACAAAGGTCAGATATCTACTATCTGGCCCCTATCTACTCTGACTTTTCTCCTGAATAATGATAAATATGAGCATATTATTTTCAGGGCTTTCAATATTTTATTATTATAAATAACAATATAATAATTATAGAGTACTTCGTTTGTGCTGGGTACTGTTCTAATATCATTTATTTCAACTAATTTAATCTTCGTGAATGCCTTATGATGTACGGTTATCATCACTTTATAAATGAAAAAACTGAGGCACAGAAAAGTTAAACGTCTTCTCTTATTGAACTCAGAATAGAATTAAATTCATTTTCCATGGCTTGTAAGTCATAATTTATCTTCCCCATGAGTTTCTATTTCATGTAATGCCAACCATTTTTAACAGTCCCAGCCATACTAACTTTCCTTTGATTTCTTGAAAATGCTGAGCTCTTAACTTCTTTATGATCTTTACATATGAAATTTACTTTTTATGGAGTAATTTTTGTGCCACTATATCTGTCTTCTTATTTCTTAAATCACAGCTCAAATGTCAGTTTCTTAAAGTAGTCTTGCCAAACAATACTTCCAAATAAAATTTTTCACCCATCTTGTTATTCACTGTCAAAACATATTATTATTTTCTATCACAGCACTTATCAAACTTGCAATTTAACATTTGTTTGTACAATTGTTTATCATCTGTCTTTCTCAATATAACTTTATGAGGGCAGAAATCATGCCCACTTTATCCACTACTTCTTACAAAATGCCTGGCACATGGCAGGTGTTTAATAAATGTTCACTGAATAATGAAAAAATATGCGTTATAGGAATTGAAAAATTATCATTTACATATTAATAAAATTGAATAAAATAAGATTTAAAAAGCTTTTGTTTTAGGTTCAAAGTACATGTACAGGATGTGCAGGTTTGTTGCATAGGAAACTTGTGTCATAGGAGTTTGTTGTACGGATTATTTCACCACCCAGGTATTAAGCCTAGTAGCCATTAGTTATTTTTCCTGATCCTCTCCCTCCTCCTACCTTCCACCCTCCAATAGGCCCAGTGTGTGTTGTTCCCTTCTATGTGTCCCTGTGTTCTCATCATTTAGCTCCCACTTATAAGTGAGAACATGCTGTATTTTCCTGAGTTAGTTTGCTAAGGATAATAGTCTCCAGCTCATCCATGTCCCTGCAAAGAACATAATCTCATTCTTTCTTATGGCTTCATAGTATTCCGTGGTGTACATGTACCACATTTTCAGTATTTTTTAAATCATGTTTGTTCCTTAAATAGTCTTTTCTGAGCATAAAATCACCTCTCTCTACCATATTATCTTCAACTACCCATCCATCCAGTTATTTATAGAGATACACATTGGATTTATTGATATGGACAAATAGATAGTATGTCTCCTTAAACAACTCTACTACAGTTATGCCATTTTTAAGGGCTTTACTGTGTCCTTTTTTTACATGTATTATACTTTAACAATACATCTTGATTTTTAGTGTCTTTTCCTTTTACAAATATCAATGCCCTTAATTTCCATGTAATACATTTACAAGAATTTCCTTGCAATTTATACCCAGAAATAATATCTATCAAAAGAGTATATACAATTTAAAATGGTAGATATTGCCAACTACCTTTTTAAAAGATGACACAAATTTTTACTTTCTTCAGAAGTGAATGTGAATATTTTTTCTCTACAGTTTGAGACTGCCAGACATTGTAAAGTTATTTTACATGTGTTTTCAATATATTTATCTGGTTATTAAATGTTCACATTGAACACATTTCTATACCTTTATTGACAGTTTTTTTTTTTTTCCTTTCGTGAATTGCCTGTTCTTTTCTGAGCTCATTCCTATATTTAATTATAGTTTTTGGTCTCCATTTGTGAGAGAAATTGATTTATAAATGAATAAATAAATAAAATTTTTGTATTTTTCACATGGTGGACGTATTCCTGCCAGTCTGCAATTTCTTGCACTTAGTTTATGAAGCATATTACCAATAAGAAATATATACATGGTCAAAGCTGCCAATCATTTTCTTCTGGTTTCTGTTACGTTAGAATATGTGTTTGTGTATGTAAGTGTGTACATTTATATATTTTAGAATGTTTAAACATTTAATTATTTAATATCCCAACCCTGCATGAAGCAAAGATTCTTAACTTTGCATGCAATCTAGCCAATTCACATGAGTTCATCTCATGTCTCGTAAAACTTCTTAAATGTAGCCAATGGTACCACAGCAGGTATAAAACACTCAATTTCCCTATATGCCAAAGACACAAGTTGGGTCAATAATTTACCTGCTTCCAAAATTACAGCTGATGCAGTTTTTAAAAATGTTTGGCCACTGCATCCCATCACTGTCCTTCTAATTTCTAGTAGCACTTTTTCACTGTCTAGTACATGGACATGAGGATAATGCCACCTGCTTAAGGTTTTCTGATACAGTAGTACTCAACTTGTCTATCAATCAGGAAACATAAAATTATTTAATCTCTCTAAAGATGGTGGTGTAAAGCTGTTTATTTTCTCACACTGCATATGTCCATTAGGAGTAAGACCACGCAAGAATAATGATAAATCTGTTAGTAGATCCTAGAACAGTATACAGTAGCAAAATATTTTGTAAAACAATAATAACCTATAGTTTTCACTCCAGGAATTAGGCTGAAAAAATAGCCTCTCTCTAGACCATAGCAAGCCTCATGACACAAGGACAAAAGAAAAATGGACTTGAAGCTTCTATTCAGGAGTGGCACACATCGCTTCCACAAACAATTAATTGGCTAAAGCAAATCACCTGAAGCTCTTGTGTTTAAAAGGCAGATGCTCTGCCAGGGGGGAGAAGAAATAAAATACTCATGAAAATAATAAAAGATTACTTTTGCCTTTCTCCTTCATTCACTATTTTTCAGACAGACATGAGCAGGGCAGGAGATGGCGAAGCCTCAACCAGGAATGTCAGGCGACCATCAGGTGATGTTCAGGCGGTTGTTAACTGTCTCTCTAAAATAATAATTGGTTTCAGCCAGTCCTAGAGAAAAGCATTCTCCCCCTAAATAGAAAATACCTAAAATTGGTGATCAACAGCTTGCCTATAAGATCTCAGGAGTTGCATGAGTGAACTTGAGCATGCACACCAAGAGACAAAATGGTGAAGTTTAACTGGTATATGACCTCCTAGGGACATTTGGCTGGTAAGGGAAGAATACCTCAAGTGAACATGCTTACAACTCTAGTAAACACACTGTGTACTCACCTCCCAAGTGCTGTTAGGCCACTGCACATGCAAATAGCCCATCGCAAGCAAAGAATCAGGGGAGAAAAGAGGCAGACCTCGGAAGTATGCCAACGTATAAACCCCAAGTCAAAAGGTCAAATGCACACTTGGCTCTCTCAAGTCGCCCACTTGGCCCTCTTCCAAGTGTAATTTCCTTCCTTTTATTTCTGCTCTAAAGCTTTTATAAACTTTCACTTCTGCTCTAAAACTTGCTTTAATCTCTGCCTTATGCCCCTCAGTGAAATTCTTTCTTCTGAGGAGGTAAGAATTGAGGTACTGTAGACCCATATAGATTCGCCGCCAGTAACGTTTTGGTGCGGTGTGACTGGGATGATTTCCACTCCTAACATATTCTGTCTGTGGAATTCTTGGTTTTAACTTTCCGATTGTTTTGGCTGTATGTCCTAGGATATTGTTCTGAATTTACCTTCCATATGATTAATTTAGTCCTCAACAGTGTTTATTTTGTTATTTTACTTTTAATCAAGGGTAAATATTAAAATTATTCTGAAGTGGATACTTAGATTTTTTTATTTTTTAGTTTGTGTTTTAGTTTGTTATTTTTTAGTTTGTCTCTGATTCACACCAGTCTGCTAAATTTGAAGGTAAAAATCTGTGCAGATGTGTAGAGCATATTGATAAGAAAGATTCAATGTAAGGTGAAGCATGCAGACGATGCATTTGACTTTCTCAACTGTTAAAACAGGAGAAATTTGCTCTGGAAAGAGACTACTTTCATGATTTTTTTTTCCTTCCTGACATCTTCAGAAAGACATTCTCCAAATTTTTGTGGATTCCCCCAAACTCTAATTAACAAAAGAATGGGAAAAAGGAAAAGAATCTTCTTAAGAAATAAATAAGTATGAAGCATGAAGGTCTCTGTATTTTAGCCTAGAAAACTCAACCCAACAATATTTGGATGAGAATATTAAAGCTGCCTGTCTCCTTTACTTATACTATACAATTAAATGACTAGGCAAAGACCCTTAGTCATTCTCCCAGAGCAACATACTAATTTATGGAACCAGATGAAAAATCTGAGTCACTCTTATTGTTGGGATAGATAATTCTACCAGGGACTGAGCCCAGTAATTTAGATGTATAGTGGTAAATAAATCATGGCTTTTTAACTCTTGTTGATCAAGAATCATTTACCTATTTATTTCCCTCTCCTAATGCTTAGTACGTAAATATCACGTTACTTTACTTTCAGCAATGGCTTTGTAAGTAAACAGTTATCAGTGGGGAGTGAAATAGTGGAAAGGGGAAGTAAAAATGTTGAGGATGCAATTTCTTAGTGAAAAATGAATGTGCAGATATGTAAAAATATCTTTTGATGTGTGACTATGGTTTTGTATCACATGAGTTACTTCTGTAGCTCTGACTCAGACTCATGTGCTTCTCAAAATCCATTTTCAAAGGAGACTATCCCACGTTTTATTGTTATATATCAGATTACTTTCTCTAACAGTGGTCTGTTCCAGCGTTCACTGGCTCCACCCCCCTGGGAAGTTGTGTTTCTATTTTTTCAAACCATTCTACTCTTCTATAATGTTACGATACTTTTATCTGTTTCTTCAGTACTGTATACCCATATCCCTAGATCATAGCAGGCATTTAATATATTTTCATTGAATAAATTAAAAATGCATAAATTGAGCACCTAACTGTACATCTGGTGATAAATATCTCCCTAAACGTGCCCTGTTCAGAGGAGTCAAATCATAATTAAAACCACTTTAGGATGAGTGGCCAATCTCTTTGATGGTGAGGCCATTCTGTCATGCCATTTGAATTATGATGATTCTCGTCAAAATGTTCTAGAAATTTGATTCCAAGATTTTGGTAGATTAATGTCTTGTTGACATTTTAGGAATTGGAGTTCACCTTTCCTGAATTTATTTTTACCTTGAACTTGATGTGGTATTTGTCATATTGTATGTTTCAGGTGTTTGCTTCCTTTACTTACAATTATCCAGTAACCAAACCTTAACTAGCATTGTAATGTTATGAGGTTTGTGCCATTAATGGTCATTAAATTAACATTTTTTCATCATAGAAATTGTCATTAACAGAGAATTTGACAATCATCCAAAGTAATCTTAAACTCTTTCCACCTATCTAACTTGCAAGGATTCAATTTACTAAATAAAAAATAGAGCAGCTAAATCAAAGGCACATGTTTATTTTCATTTATTTTTTCAATTTCCACTTAAATGGTTCATGACCTTCTTAATTAGAAAAACATAAAAAATTCAAAATGATCGTGGTTATTTGCTTTATTAGCTCACAAAGAGAGAAAAAATAAATAAATGCAAGCAGATGTTATACACAGATGTGCATTGCTAAAGCTAATAATATGCTATTCTTTCTCAATAGAATTCTCCCAGTACTTTTTTCCCTTAATTATACACCATTGCAGTTCAAATCCAAGAATTAGAAAAGAAAGCTCAATCGTAATTCAGTATATAATGAAGTATTTCCTCTATTCACTTTTTTCATGTGTTCCAACATAAAATAGATGTAGTAGACCTATCAGGAATGCATTGGGTCTTAGTCATAAGGTTTTATGGCAAGAGTCAGAATAATATATGATTAGTGAGTACTAAAGAAAGAAGGGAAGAACATGCTTGAATTGAATTTGATGAGCTAGCAACACAAAAATGCAGAATACACAATGGCAAAGATTATTGTCCCTGAAGTCAGACCCATCTGGCTTCAAACCCTGACTCAACCATTTAGTAAGAGTGAGATTGGGAAAGTCACTCCCTATGCTCTAGCTAACTACCCTGTGAAATGGAGATAATAATATCACTTAAGTCATAGGTGATTGTGAGAATTAAATGAGTTAATACATGTTACTCAAAGGAGTGATTAGAACAGAGGAAGAAGTGTTAAAATTACTTTTGTCATTACCATCTGAGAGAATGTAGTATGGTATTAATAAAAAGGTAGTGACAGGCTAGTTCTGTTAAATGTTTCAAAAGTGAACCCTAGGAATTACGTGTACTTTTTCATGGCAATTATACCCATTGGTTGGACTGTGTTAGATATATAATTCAAAATTCTTCTAATGTTTAGCAGAAAGCATGGCTAAAAGCATAATTAAGCAAACACTCTAGTGACATTGTTGATTACTTATCTATTTGCCCCTTTCTAATTGAAAAACAATTTTCTTTCAGATATTCAACGTTCACCTAGGTAGGTATCCATTTTGTTTGAAAGGACACACCACCATATTAATGAAGGGAGTTTGATTTGGTCTGAAGGAGAAGGTAGAACATGAAGGAGGAAAGAGTGAAGAAAATAAGATACATAGAGCCAGAGTCTTTAGTGAATGACAAAAGGTCATTGCCTTACCTGTAGACTCTCTCAGTTATGTGATGTAAGATAATCGTTTTGTCATTAAAACCTGTTATCTATTTCATGATTGCTGCAACTAAAAGTTTCATAACCAATGTACACACACATTTACACCTTCTATACATTTATGTTTCCAAAGAAAATCTATGGTAGTTTTCATTTGGCAGCAAGTAACAGAAAACCCAAGCTGAAAGTAGCTTATTAATCTAATGATTAATTGATTATATACACATGGTCCCTGACTTACCAAGTTTTGATTTAATTATCATACAACTATTCTGTTTTTAACTTTCAGTACAGTATTCAATAAATTGTATGAGATATTCAACACTTTGTTATAAAATAGGCTTTGGGTTAGATGGTTTTGCCCAGCTATAGGCTACTACAAATGTTCTGAGAACATTTAAAGTGGGCTAGGTTAAGCTATGATGTTCTAAATTACCTGCAATGCAGAAGTTAGTAAAAGTGGATATTAACTGAGTAGATATGGTAATATGTTCCAAATGGTATCATAGGATTTTATATTTATGATATTATTTATGCATCACAGGCAACTCATGATTTAAGCGCTGTTTATCAGGAAGTAACCTCATCATAAACAGAAGAGCATCTGTACTTGGAAGATGAAGGGTACAGTGTGCTTCAGAGCTGGCTTAATTCAGTCCATCCAGCTTAATTTTTCTCTGATTCTCCAAGGTCTGCTTTTTTTTTTTTTAATTTTCTTTTGGTGTGTTTTGGCTTCTCTTCAGGCTGATACTAAGATGACTGGCAGACTTAAACAACTTACATTCACATGTCTCCATTTAAGTATTGTTAGAAAAGTAAGACACTAGAAAGGTCAAATAATTTGACTAGATCACAATTTGGAAGTGTTCTGACACATTCTCCTATTCTTGTCCAACTCTAGAGGCCAGGTTCTTAAGTAGTATGCAATACGATATTACTTGTAGTAACTGAAGGAAGATAAGATACAGAACATAACAAATGAGAGATAATTCTTGGACCTTGCTGATTATTATAAATCCCTTTCAGTGAGAGAGTTCTTGTAAGAGTTCCTTGAAAGGAGGGGGCTACCCGTATCATTTGAAGAGTAGAGTTTGTAAGATTTGACTGTTGCCTAAAGTGAAAGGTATTCACTATTGAGAATATTCTGGAATTTTTCTCTGAAGATGTCTACAGTTTGAGAATTTTGTTTCTAATTTATGAAGTATTAGGAGGAGACTTATTTTAGAAATAAATGTGAAATATAATATTAATATAAAAAATAAAATATTTATATGTATTAAATGTAGTAGCACAAAGAGCTGAAGAAAAAACATGTAATGATATTAACAAACAAAATGCCTCTATGAGAAAGCTTTTGTCTGATCAGAAAACTCATTTAATTAACAGTGCTCTTTATATAATAAAAACATGTGACATAAACATCATGAGAAGAAAGTAGAATATTGAAAAGATAAAATTATTTCTGTACCTACAAAAATGTGATCAAAATTTGTGTGAAAGCTCACTTTCCACAGACAAATGCACAATAAACATATGTGCAATAAATATACTGTTGGGCTATGCTCTCTTTCCTAAAGACAGTGTGTGTGTGTGTGTGTGTGTGTGTGCGCGCGCACGCGCGCGCACGCATGTGCGTGTATGTGCTTATTTAGAGGTGGACCTCTAAATAATACTAAATTGGGCCCTACATCAATTTTTAATAATCTATTTTCCATGTTTTTATTTTATTTGCTCTTATAACTTCAATTTTCATTCTAGTTTCAGTGGATCTGTGTGTAGGTTTGTTACGTGGGTATATTGTGTGATGCAGAGATTTGGGGTACGATTGATCTCATCACCCAGGTGCTGCACAAAGTACCCAATAGTTTTTTAACCTTTCCCCTCCCCTTTCCTCCCTGCTCTAATAGTCCCTATTGTCTACTGATGCCATGTTTATGTCCATGAGTATCCAATGTTTAACTCCTACTCAGAAGTGAGAACATGCTATATTTGGTTTTCTGTTAATGTGTTAATATGCTTAGAATGATGGCCTCCAGCTGCACCCATGTTGAGCAATGGACACGATTTCTTTTCTTTTTATAGCTACACAGTATTCCATGTTGTATACGTACCACATTTTCTTTATCAAATCCACCATTGATAAACACCTAGGTTGATTCTATGTTTTTGCTACTGTGATAGCGCTGTGATGAACATGTGAGTATGTGTGTCTTTTCGTTTGAATGGTTTTTTTTCTTTTGGATATATATCCAGTAATGGGGTTGCTAGGTAAAATGGTAGTTCTGTTTTAAGTTCTTTGAGAAATCTCGAAACTGCTTTCCACAGTGGCTGAACTAATTTACGCTCCCAACAGCAGTGTATAAGCGTTCCCTTTTCTCTGCAACTTCACGGACATCTGTTATTTGTTGCCTTGTTAAAAACAGCCATTCTGAATAGTGTGAGATTGTATCTCATTGTGGTTTTGATTTGCAAATTCTCTGATCATTAATGACAATAAGCGTTTTTTTTTCATATGTTTATTGGCCACTTTTATGTCTTCTTTTGAGAAGCGTCTCTTTAGATCCTTTGCTCATTTTTTAATAGGGTTGGTCTTAGGACAGAATTTATGACTAAGTCCTCAGAAACAATTGCAACAAAAACAAAAGTTGACAAATGGGGCTTAATTAAACTAAAGAACTTCTGAATAGCAAAATAAACTATCAACAGAGAAAACAGATGATGTACAGAATGGGAGAAAATATTTGCAAACTATGCATCTGACAAAGGTCAATATCCAGAATCTATGAGAAATTAAACAAATCAACAAGCAAAAATAAACAATCCTATGATAAAATGGTTTTTCTTAGATTTTCTTTCAGAATTCTTATAGTTTGACATCTTACATTTAAATGTTTAATCCATGTTGAGTTAATTTTTGTATATGGTGAAAGGTGGGGATTCAGTTTCGCTCTTCTGTGTATGGCCAGCCAGCGATCCCACAACAATTTATAAAAAACGGAAGACCTTTCCCCATTGCTTAATTTTTATTTGACTTTATTGACATCGGATGGCTGTAGATGTGCAGTTGTATATCTGGATTCTCCTATCTGTCCTACACATTGGTCTATATGTCTGTCTTTCTACCAGTACCATGCTGTTGTAGTTGCTATAACCTTATGGTATAGTTTCAAGTCAGATAATGAAATGCCTCTGGCTTTGTTCTTTTTGCTCAGGATTGCTTTGGCTATTCAGGATCCTTTTTGTTTCCATATGAATTTCAGAATTTTTTTTCTAATTCTGTGAAAAATGACACTGGTAGTTTGATAGGGATAATATCAAATCTGAAAACTGCTTTGGGCAATATGGCCATTTTAATGATATTGATTTTTCCAATCCAGGAGCACGGAAGGTTTTTCCATTTGTTGGTGTATTTTATGATTTCTTTCAGCAGTGCTTTGTAGTTCTATTTGTAAAGCCTTTTCACCTTCTTGGTTAGAGGTATTTTCTAGGTATTTTATTTTATTTTGTGCGTATTGTAAATGGAATTGCAGTTTTTATTTGGCTCTCAGCTTGAACGTTACTGGCGTGCAGAAATGCTACTGATTTTTGCACACTGATTTTGTAACCTGAAACTTTACTGTAATTGCTTACCAATTCCAGGAGCCTTTTGGCAGAATCTTTAGGGTTATCAAGATATAGAATCATATTGTCAGTGAAGAGAGATGGTTTGACTTCCTCTCTTCTTATTTTGATGCTTTTTATTTCTTTCTCTTACCTTAATGCCCTGCCTAGAATTTCCAGTACTATGTGGAATAGGAGTGGTGAGAGTGGGCATCCTCATCTCATTCCAGTTATTAGGGGGAATGCTTCCAGCTTTTGCCCAGCCAGTATAATGTTGGCTCTGAGTTTGTCTTAGATGGTTCTTATTTTGAAGTATGTTTCTTAAATACTTAGTATTGGGAGAGTTTTAATCATGAAAGGATGTTGAAATTTATTGAAAGCTTTTTCTGCATCTATTGAGATGATCATGTTTCTGTTTTTAATTCTGGATGTGTGGTGAATCATATTTATTGATTTGTGTTTGTTGAACCAATCTTGCATCACAGGAAAGAAGCCAACTTGATTATAGTGAATTAATATTTGATGTGCTGTGGGATTTGGTTTGCTAGCATTTTGTTAAGGATTTTTGTATCTATGTTCATCCTGGATATTGGCCCATAGTTTTATTTTGTGTGTCTGTGTGTGTGTCTGTCAGGTGTCGATATTGAGATGATGCTAGCTTTGTAGAATGAGTTAGAGAAGATTCTCTCCTGCTCAATTTTTTAGAGTAGTTTCACTAGAATTGGTATGAGCTCTTTGTTTTACATCTGATAGAATTTGACTGTGGCTCCATCTGGTACTGGGCTTTGTTTGGTAGATTTTTTATTACTGACTCAATTTCAGAACTTGATATTGAGTTTAGAGTTTCAGTTTCTTCCTTATTGAATCTTGGGAGGTTGTGTGTTACCAGGAATTTGTCCATTTCCTCTAGATTTTCTTTGCATAGAGATGTTCATAATATTCTCTGAAGATCCTTGGTATTTCTGTGGGATCAGTCATAAAGTTATTTTTGCCATTAGTAATTGTGCTTATTTGGGTCCTTAACTTTTTCCCTGTTAATCTAACTAGCAGTGTATCAATCTTGTTTATCTTTTTAAATAACCAATTTTTTGTTTCATTGATTTTCTGTATGGATTTTCAGGTCCATACAGATTTTATTTATTTCTTGTTTTCTGGTAGCTTTGGAGTTAGTTCACACTTCTTTTTCTAGTTCCTCTAGGTGTGATGTTAGATCATTAACTTGAGATCTTTCTAACTTTTTGATGGAGGCATTTAGTGCTATATACTTTCCCCTTAACACTGCATTTGCTGCATCCCAAAGATTCTGCTATGTTGTGTCTGTTTTCATTTATTTCAAAGAATTTTTTTTATTTATGCCTTGATTTCATTGTTTACACAAAAGATATTTAGAAGCAAGTTGTTTAATTTTCCTGTACCTGTGTAGTTTTGAGAAATCTTCTTGGTAACACCCTACTGACAGCATTAGACAGATAATTGAGGCAGAAAACTAACAAAGAATTTCTGAACTTAAGTTCAACACTTTACCAATTAGATCTAATAGATGTCTACAGAATAGTCCACACATCAACCACAATATATACCTCCTTCTCATCTGCACGTGGAACATACTCCAAGATCAACCACAACTTGACCGTAAAACATCTTAATAATTTTTTTTTTTGAGGCGGAGAATAATTTTTTAAAAATTGAAATATTACCATCCATATGACATTTTTGTTTTAAATTGCTATTATTTTAAAACAAAAATTGACTGACATTTGTTGGTGTACTCTAAACATAAAATTGCAACTTCCTCCATTCTATGCCTACTAGTTGGTTTCTCACATGGCAGCTAAAGTGTAAACTAGGTGGAAACTTGGGTGAAGTTTTTTAAATGTAATAATAGGACTTAATATATAACATCAAAATGGTGTCCAATAGTGAAGATTATTGATCTTCTTTGCTTCGCAATTTTTCTATTCACTGCCTAAAAACAGTGCATATTATAGAGGGTCTCTTCTGCTCCTTGCTTTCCCTTGGCTTGTCAATGGTATCTGTGGCAGTCATAAAGTTGTGCCACATAGACCTCCCTTTAAGATTGAACTTGTCATCAGGTGTAATGTTGATAATATTTAGCTGTAGGTACTTTCATTACCTACTTGAGCTCTCAAGGTGAAGCCATGCTTTTCCTTGAAACCACACAGACCATGAAACAGAGAATGAAAGAGCATGGTGAGAGCCCCATTTCTGTATAGCCTTTGCCCTGGACCTCCACATTTGGCTACAACTTTTCCCACTGTAGTCTGAGGCCCTTCCTGCTCTCTCCTCCTTCCTTCTCTCTCTCATTTCACAGGTTTCAGAACTATGTCACGGCCAGAAGGCTTTCCCTGCCTATTCCCGATCCCTCTTTCTTTATCTTTCCCAGTCCTTTTCCACAATGAAAGCTCTTACACTTTTAAATATGTCTTGGTACCTCCTTCTTAGGGAATGTAACTGACACAGTATCAAATGTGAAATTTTCATACTACTTTCTATAGTCTTTGTGATGGTATTCTCACAAGAAGCCAGGGAATCCTCGTTACTGAGTAGATTTACTAGCAAAACACAGTTATTTTTTGAATGAAGACATTATTCACTAATTCAAACATATTTGAGAGTTTACTCCACATTGTTCTATATCTTGAAATATATCAGATAACATACATGATACAATGAGTCATTAAGGGAAAAAAGATTTACGGCTCTGGCAAAATGTCAAAAATTTGGCTATTTATCAAAAATAGACTAGATCATCAGTTTACGCCATACTTCAGATAAGTACTCAATTTCTTAACCATTCAATGTAAGATAAAAATGACCAACAAAAATGTAAAACAAAATGATAAAAGGTCTAGAAGAAGATAGTTGCAGATTTGCATCTGTTCTTGATGTAAGAACAATATTTTCCTAAGTATAAAAACAACTGAATGCATCATAAAAAATATCCCATCGTTACAATGATTAACTATAAAACTTTCTGTGCTTTGAAAACAGCAATGATTTAAAATGATTTTAATAATTCACTGGTGTGTGTCATGTTAACATTATCTAATCTGGAACCATCATATTATTTTCTTTTGTAAAAAACTTTTAAGTTCAGGTGTACATGTGCAGATTTGTTACATAGGTAAACTCGTGTAATGGGGGTTTTTGGTACAGATTATTTCATTACCCAGGTATTAAGCCTAGTACCAATTAGTTATTTTTCTTGATCTTCTCCTTATTCCCACCCTCCACCCTCAAGGAGGCCCCAGTGTCTATTCTTTCCCTCTATGTGCCCATGTGTTCTCATAATTTAGCTCCCACTTACAAGTGAAAATATGCAGTTTTTGGTTTTCTGTTCTTGTTTTAGTTTGCTAAGGATAATGACCTCCAACTCTATCCATGTCCCTGCCAAAGACATGATCTCATTCTTTTTTATGACTGCATAGTATTCCATGGCATATATGTACCACATTTTCTTTATCCAGTCTAGCATTAATGGACATTTAGATTGATTCCATGTCTTTATTTTTGTGAATAGTGCTGCAATGAACATAAGTGTATATGTGTCTTCATAATAAAATGATTTATATTCCTTTGGGTATATACCCAATAATGGGACTGCTGGGTCAAATGGTAGTTCTCCTTTCGGTTCTTTGAGGAATTACCACACTGCTTTCCACAAGGGTTGAAGTAATTTACACTTCCACTAACAGTATATAAGCATTCCTTTCTCTCCTCATCTTCACCAGCATCTGTTATTTTTTGACTTTTTATTAATAGTCATTCTGAAAGGTGTGGGATGGCATCTCGTTGTAGTTTTCATTTGCATTTCTCTAATTATCAGTGATGCTGCACTTTTTTCATATGCTTATTGGCTGCATGTATGTCTTCTTTTGAAGTGTTTGTGTCACTTGCCAACTTTTTAATGAACTTTTTTTCTTGTAAATTTAAGTTCCTTATAGATGCTGAATATTAGGCCTTTGTCAGATGCGTAGTTTGCAAATATTTTCTCTCATTCTGTAGGTTGTCTGTTTACTCTGATGATAGATAGTTTATTTGCTGTGCAGAAGCTCTTTGGTTTAATTAAGTCCCATTTGTTAATTTTTCCTTTTGTTGCAATTGCTTTTGGCATCTTCCTCATGAAATCTTTGCCCATTCCTGTGTCTAGAATGTTATTTCCTACCATGGTAGTTTCTTTTGCTGTGCAGAAGATCTTTAGTTTAATTATACCCCATTTGTCAATTTTTGCTTTTTTTAAATTGCTTTTGGCATTTTCATCATGAAATCTTTGCCTGTTTCTATGTCCAGAATGGTATTGCCTAGGTTGTCTTCCAGGGTTTTTATAGTTTTGGGTTTTCCAATTTAAGTCTCTAATTCATTTTGAGGTTTCTTTGTCTTTGTTTTCATTTTTGTTTTTGTTTTGTATATGGTATAACGAAGGAGCCCAGTTATCCCAGCACCATTTACTGAAGAGGAAATCCTTTCCCATTGCTTGTTTTTGTCAGTTTTGTCACAGATGAGATGGTTGTAGGTGTGCAGGCTTATTTTTGGCTCTCTATTCTGTTTCATTGGTCTACATGTCTGATTTTGTACCAGTGCCATGCTGTTTTGATTACTGTAGCCCTGTTAGTATAGTTTGAAGTTGGGTAGCGTGATGCCTACAGATTTGTTATTTTGCTTGGCATTGGCTTGGGTATTCAGGCTCTTTTTTGGTTCCATATGAATTTTAAAACAGTAGTTTTTTTGTTGTTGTTGTTGTTGTTTTCCTTGTTTTATAGAGAACGTCATGTGTAGTTTGATAGAAATGGCATTAAATCTATAAATTCCTCTGGGCAGTATGGTCATTTCAATTATACTGATTCTTTTTATCCATGAGCATGGAATGTTTTTTCGTTTGTTTGTATCTGCTCTGATTTCTTTGAGCAGTGTTTTGCAGTTCTTATTGTAGAGACCTTTTACCTCCTTGTATTCCTAGAAATTTTATTCTTTTTGTGGTAATTGTGATTAGGATTGCATTTCTGATTTGACTCTTGTCTTGACTGTTGCTGGTGTATTAGAAAGTTAGTGATTTTTGTACATTGATTTTGTATTCTGAGACTTTGCTGAAGTTGTTCATTCAATTTTGGAGCTTGATATTGATCTGCCCAGGGGTTCAATTTCTTCTTGACTCAGTATTTGGAGAGTGTCTGTATCCAGGAATTTGTGTATTTTTTTCTAGATTTTCTAGTTTGTGTGCACATAGGGGTTCATAATATTCTCTGATGTTTATTTGTATTTCTGCGGCATCAGTGGTAATATCCCCTTTGTTATTTCTGATTGTGTTTATTTGCATCATTTTTCATTTCTTCTTTAATAGCCTAGTTAGTGCTCTATTTCATTAATTTTTTAAAAAGCCTAACTCCTGGATTAATTGATCTTTTGAATGGCATTTTATATCTCAATCTCCTTACGGTTTACCTCTGATTTGATTATTTCTTATCTTCTGCTAGATTTGTGGTAAGTTTACTCTTGGTTCTCTAGTTCTTTTAGATGTTAAATGGTGAAATTGAGATCTTCCTAACTTTTTGATGTGGATATTTAGTGCTATAAATTTCCCTCTTAATACTGCTTTGTCTGTGTCCCAATATTCTTGTATGTTGTATCTTTGTTCTCAATAATTTCAAAGAACTAATTGATACTGCATTACTTTTATTATTTACCCCAAAATCACTAAGAAGCAGGTTATTTCATTTTCATGTAACTGTGTGGTTTTGAGTGATTTTCTTAGTCTTGATTTTTAATTTTATTACACTGTGGTCTGAGAGAATGGTTGGTATGATTTCAGTCCTTTCACATTTGATAAGGATTGTTTTATGTCCAATTATGTGGTCAATTTTAGAGTATGTGCCATGTGGTGATGAGAATAATGTATATTCTGTTGTTTTTGTGTGAAGAATTCTGTAGATGTTTATCAGGTCCATTTAATTCAAGTTTAGTTCATGTCCTGAATATCTTTGTTAATCTTCTGTCTTAATGATCTGTCTAATACAGTCAGTTGGGTGGTTGAAGTCCCCCATTATTACTGTGTGGGAGTCTAAGTCTCTTTCCAGATTTCTAAGGACTTGCTTTGTGAATCAGTTAGGTCCTCTTGTTGAAGTGAACCACTTACCACTATGTAATGCGTTTCTTTGCCTTTTTTTGATCTTCATTGGCTTGAAGTCTGTTTTGTCTGAAATTAGGATTGCAAATTCTGCTTATTTCTGTTTCCTATTGGCTTGGTAGGTTTTTCTCCATCCCTGTATTTTGAGCCTATGAGTATTGCATGTGAGATGGGTTTCTTGTGGTAACAAATTCCCTAAGCGTTTTCTTGTCTGAAAATAATCTTATTTCTGCTTCACTAATGAAGCTTAGTTTGGCCAGATACAAAATTGGCTAGAATTTCTTTTCTTTAAGAATGATGTATGTTGACCCCCAATTTCTTCTGGTTTGTAGGGGTTCTGCTGAGAGGCCCACTATTAGTCTGATGTACTTTTCTTTGTAGGTAACCTGACCTTTTTCTCTAGCTGTTTTTCACATTTTTTCCTTCATTTCAACCTTAGAGAATCTGATAATTATGTCTCCTGGGGATGATCTTCTTGTGAAGTATCTGACTTGGTTTCTCTGCATTTCCTGAATGTGAATGTTGGCCTCTCTAGCTAGGTTGGGGAGGTTATCATGAATGATATCCTGAAATAAATTTTACAAGTTTCTCTCATTCTCTTCCTCTCTTTCAGGGACACCAATGAGTTACAGAATTGGTCTCTTTACATAATCCCTTATTTCTTAGAATTTTGTTCATTCCTTTTCATTCTTCTTCTTCTATTCTTGTCTAACTGTTTTATTTCAGAAAGCCAATCTTCAAGCTCTAAGATTCTTTCATCTGCTTGCTCTACTCTGATGTTAATATTTGTGATTGCATTATGAAATTCTTATAGTGTGTTTTTTAGCTCTATCAACTTGGTTACATTATTTTCTATGCTGGCTATTTTGTCTGTCAGCTACTGTTTCATTTATTGTCATTCTTAGCTTCCTTGGATTGGGTTTCAATGTACTCTTGCATCTTGATTATCTTCATTTCTACCCACATTCTGAATTATATTTCTGTCATTTGAGCCTCTCAGCCCACTTCAGGATGCTTGCTGTGAAGTTAGTGTGGTTATTTGGCGAAATAAGGCACTCTGACTTTTTGAGTTGTCAGAGTCCTTGCACTGGTCCTTTCTCATTTTTGTGGGCTGATGTTCCTTCAGTCTTTGAAGTTGCTGTTATTTTGATGTTTTTTCTTTTTTTCTTTTATCCTATTTGATCACTTTGAGGGTTTGACTGTGGTATAAGGTAGGTTCAATCGATTGATCTTGTTTCTGAAAGATTTTAGGGGGCCAAGGCTCAGTTCCCAACTCCTCTACTGCATGCTCTAACTCTACGGGACTGGTATCAGGCCCCAGATTTGTTCCTGGCATAGGGGTAGGGTGCTGGTGGGGCTGGGGCTGGTAGGCTTTGTGCCCAGCAGGCTCTGAGTGCAATGACAGTATGACAGGAAGTGGGGGTAGAATGCACTCACACTGCCAGCAGTGGCAGGGCAAGGTACATACATACACATGCAATGATGGTTCAGGGAAGGCAAGATTTATCTCCCACACACATGCCCCAGCAAGGAGACGTAGGGGGTGGCCATGGGCCTGGGGGAAGCTGCAGCATAGAGAGGGAGCAGGTGGGTTGATGTGTGTTTGTTGGGGCTGCTCTGCTGGAGCTCTACTTGTCAGGCAGGTCCAACAGTGCGGGAGGTATGAGTCAGGCCTCCAGGGCACCCGTGGCTACACTGCAAGTAGATGCAGTCAGGCTGGGGCCCCAGCACATAGCAGACCAAGGGTATTAATATGTTCTCACATTGCTATAAAGAACTACCTGAGACTGGGTAATTTATAAAGAAAAAAGGTTTACTTGTGTCAGGGTTCCACAACCTGTGTAGGAAGCATGCTGGGGAGACCTTAGGAAACTTAAACCAAGGCAGAAGTCAAAGGCAAAGCAGGTGTGTTCTACATCACTGGAGCAAGGGAAAAAGCTCAAGGAGGTTCTACAGACTTTTAAACAACCAGGTCTCATGAGAACTCATTCATTATCATGAGAATAGTGAGGAGAAAACCCATCCCATTATCCAATCACCTCCCACCAGACCCCTCCTCCAACAATGGGGACTACATTTTGACACGAGACTTGGGCAAGGACACAGATTAGTACTATATAACAAGGGGATGCTCAGGTTGGACCAGCTCTGTCTAATGGCCAAGACCGCCTTGCAGAGTTCAGGTCCAACAGTTCCCCTATGGGGAGAGTTCCCACTGGGAACCAGTCAAGCCTAAGGGGATGGGTTTCCCTGGCTGTGCTCCACTACACACGCTCTTGCATCCAACCCTGTGAGCTCCACACTGACTGGAGTGCTACCCCTACCACTTTTCTAAGCAGCTCTCCCTGCCGACTCAAGTATCCAGGGTTGTCAAGGGGTCTCTTCCTGTCAGGATTCCAGAGGTCTGAGAACCACCATATTCTTTTCTATTTCACTGGAGGCATGGGGAAACAATACAACTTATAAAAACAAAGAATTGTAATGGACAATTGAGGAACTAAGAAAGAAACACTCATGGTCTACCCTATATCACATATTGCCACATATACTAGCTAAACAAAATTACTAAGCTGAGATGATTCCCAGCTTTTCTGGAAGAAATCTATAGCTGAGCTCTTCATAATCATCCCTCTCTCTGCTCCTTGAGTCAATTACTTTGAAGTAGGCAGAGTTCCTCCTCCTTTTTCTTTCATAGGTCTTTGTTTACCTTCACTACCTCTATGTCAGAAGTTATTTACCTTTTTGGGGTACAGTTGATGTCTTTGGCCATCTAAAGGAGCCTATATATGTCTCAATGTAATAATTTTTAAATTTATAAAATAAAATGTCACATTGAGGACTCCAGAGGAAACCAATTGCATTTAAATGTATTTATTAAAATTTTAAGGAAAATTGTATCATATGTAATAATGCACTTTGTTAAAAATGCGATAAATAAAATTATTGGCAATAAGTCTATTGCCTACTATATCATAGTGTTTAGGGTAAGTTTTGTTTTGAAATATCTGCAACATTTGTAATGTTAAGGAATATATCTGTTTTCTATTGATGACAATGTCACAGTTATGCTACTACTACGCTGTATTTAAAACTTACATTTATAATTGAAGGAAGTACTAAATTTTTGTTGGAGTTTAGTTATAATATATATGTAGTTTATTTTCATACAAATGTATAGGCCCTGAGAATTCCTTCTGGAAATACAGTTCAAATCTAGAAAAAGTGTGAAGGGAAATAGAAGTGAACTGGTAACAGTATCATGTTTTCTGGGAAGCACAGTTTGCATGAGTAAAACACAGAACAAAATGGAATTAGGGCAAAGTTTGATGGCACGGTATGTTTGTAAATTATACTTTCCCTGTACTCTCTCAACTTCAAGTATCAAAAGCTGAGTTATAGGAACCAGTGGGAAAATACCATCACAATGTAGAAGAGGTAACCCCTGCAAAACTATGATGGCAAAACTAAACTGGCCTACAAACAATATACATTCAACATGTTTGAAATACAAAGGCAACGAGAATGTTCTTTAAGCATCAAAACACAACAAGTCATTCACACAAATACTACTGGTTGGCTACTGATAAGGGACTAAAAGGAAGCCAGCCTCAGACTCTCTGCCACACGAATGAAGAGAACAGAAAGGAATACTATTCAGCATTGTTTCGGCAAAGTTGTCACTGAAGACATAAATACTTTTACATATTTTCTTTCATAAGGAAAGCAACAGAAAGACATAAAATTGCTTGAATATATAACTAAAAAAAAGATCATGGTAAAATTGATAGCATAACAAAGGAAAAATATGAACATTAAACAAATGGACAACAGAACCAAATCTAGTTAGATGAGAGATAATTGCAAATATGTCAAGCATCAATACAAATGTCAAAAACTTTATATATACTTACATAAGTATACATTTATAATTATTCACTTATTTACTACTTTTTAAAGTGCAAATTATACTCTAGCTCTAAAATGCCAAATTAACTAAACTCAATTAAGTTAACTAAACTACAATTTTCATAGAGAATTGGGAAAGGAAAGAAGAGAGAATGTTAATGGCTGCTTAATTCCTGATATCAACGAGGAGGTATTTAAAATGCTGTTGGACAGAAATCTAGAATTGATCAAATCAAAACCAAAGTGAAACAAAAGGCATTTAAAAAGATGAATGCCTCATAAATATAGGATATCTAATATTAACATGTCAGTAGAGAAACCAAAGCAAATTTCATTAAGTAGGAATCACAGAATATTTATTAAAGGCTTGTGCATGATGAAAAAGTAATTGTTTATTTGTGCATGACAGTAGACAAAGCAAAATATATAGGAAAAAACACACTAAAAAAGAGAGAAAAGAAAAACTTACTTCACTTTCCTCCTTCATAACTCATTGAAAACATTAAAAGGAAAGAAAAATAGGGGGGAAATACCTCACCAGTGATACAGCAAGACAGCCGTAACCTCAAACCACAAACCATCACATATACTTGCCAAAACTGTAAAACCTGGACTCAGATGGGAACATGATGAGAATTGACATTTGTTGTGTTTAAACTTTAGCCAACTACATATTTCCCAAAAGTAAACATCACCTTCACAAAAGGCAACACAACTATGGTTTGATTAGAAAGCTTAGCTCTAGCTCAGTATTAGACACAGGTTTTCTGTGGAATGTCTAGAAAGAAACACAGTATAGAGCAAAGAGGTAGAGAAGTAAAGAGAAAAATAAAGCTGATAGGTAATTTCTTTTATTTAGGATTTGGTTTCCCAGATCAAGAAGACTGCAGAGCATGGAGTAGAAAAACAAAAAGAGCAGCCACACCACAAAACAAAGGGTGTTAAAACTGAATAGGATTTGCTGTGAGCCCCCATGAGTCCCTCAAAGATAAAACTAGAAAGGAGTTGTGTCCTTAGCATGAAGAATTGAGTAAGAGTACAAAGAAAATAGAAGGATGCAGTGTTCACTGTTCATATAGAGCAGGGGTCCCCACCGCCTACCAGTCTGTGTTCTTTTAGGAACTGGGCTGCTCAGCAGTAGGAGAGTGGTAGGAGAACAGGCAAAGCTCCACCTGTATTTAGAGTCACAATCCATTACTCGCATTAATTCCTGAGCTCCATCTCTTTTCAGATCAGCCACAGCATTAGGTGTTTTTTGTTTGTTTGTTTGTTTGTTGTTGTTGTTGTGTGTGTGTGTGTGTGTGTGTTTTCTTTTTACAGAGTCTGTCTCCAGGCTGGAGTGCAGTGGCACCATCTTGGCTCATTGCAACCTCCACCTACCAGGTTCAAGCTATTCTCCTGACTACAGGCATGTGCCACCACACCCAGCTAATTTTTAGTGCAGATGGGGTTTCACCATGTTGGCCAGGATGGTCTCAATCTCTTGACTTCGTGATCCACCCACTTTGATCTCCCAAAATGCTGGGAATACAGGTGTGAGCCACCACACCTAGTCAGCATTAGATTCTTAAAGGAGCACAAACCCTATTGTGAACTGCACACATAAGGGATCTAGGTTGGATACTCCTTATGAGAATCTGATGCCTGATGATCTGTCACTGTCTCCCCTTACACCAGAAGGAACCATCTAGTTGCAGGAAAATGAGTTCAGAGCTCCCACTGATTCTCCATTACCATGAGTTGTATAATTATTTCATTATCTTACAATGTAATAATAATAGCATTAAAGCATACAATAAATGAAATATGCTTGTATCATCCTGAAATCATCCCACTCACCTCAGTCATGCTAAGTATATAAGGAGCACAAACATGTTTATTAGGAAAAAAATCTAATAATTGTTTAAAATTACGGGCAAAAGATTTGAATAGACATTTCTCAAAAGAAGATATACAAATGGCAAACAGGCGTATGAAAAGGAGCTCAACATCATTAATCATCAGATAAATACAAATCAAAGCTACAATGGGACATTATCTCACCCTAGTTAAAATGATTTATATTTAAAAGACAGGCAATAACAAATGCTGGCAAGGATGTGGAGAAAAGGAAACCCTAGTACACCGTTAGTGGGAATGTAGATTAATACAACCACTATGAAGAACAGTTTAGAGGTTCCTCAAAAAACTAAAAATTGAGCTGCCATATGATCTAGGAATAACACTGCTGGATATTTAACCAAAAGCAAGGAAATCAGTATATCAAAGAGATAGCTACACTCCTATGTTTGTTTCAGCACCTGTTTATAGTAGCTAAGATTTGGAAGCAGCCTAAGTGTCCATCAATGGATGAATCAATACAGAAAATGTGGTACATATATATATATATGTAATTCAGCCATTAGTATTATTGAGCCATAAAAAATAATGAGTACTATTCAGCATAAGTACTATTCAACCATAAAAATAATGAGATCCATATTTGTAACAACATGGATGGAACTAGAATTCATTACATTAAGTGAAATAAGCCAGGCAAAAACAGAGAAACATTGCATGTTCTCACTTACTTGTGGACTCTAAAAATCAAAACAATTGAACTCATGGACATAGAGAGTAGAAGGATGGTTTCCAGAGGCTGGGAATGGTAGTAGGGAGCTGATGGGGAGGGAGGAGCCAGAGGTGGTTAATGGGTACAAAAGTAGAAAGCATGAATAAGACCTACTATTTGATAGCACAACAGAGTGACTGTAATCAATAATAACTTAATTGTACATTTTAAAAATAACTTAGAGTGTAATTGGATTGTTTGTATTTCAAAGGATGAATGCTTGAGGGGATAAATACCCCATTCTCCATAATGTGTTTATTTCACATCCCATGCTTGTATCAAAACTTCTCGTGTGCTATATACATACATACATATGTATACACACACACACACACACACACACACACACACACGTACTGTGTACCCACAAAACTTAAAAATATAAACCATAAATAAATAAAAAAACAAAAGGAAGGTAAGGGTTCAGCTTCATTCTTCTGTATAAGGCTAGCCAGTTATTCCAGCCCCATTCATTGAATAGAAGCACTTCCCCAGTGCTTGTTTTGGTTGACCTTATAGAAAGTCTGATGGTTGTAACTGTGTGGCTTTATTTCTGAATTTTGTGTTCTATTCCATTGGTTTATGGAACAGAACTGTGCTGGCTATTTGAGATTTTTTGACTTTCTAAATACACCTTGGAGTGTTGGTTGATAGCTACAATGCAGTTTGCTAAATTTGTGATTGTATTGATCAAGATGAATGTATTGATCAAGTTGGGAGAAATTTGCATCTTAACAAATTGGGTCTTCCAATTCATGAACATGGAGTATCTTTCTACAAGCTGAATATTCATTATTTAAAATGCTTAGGATGAGAAATCTTTCAAATTTTGGATATTTCAGAATTTTGGAATATTTGCATATTCATAGCGAGATTTCGTAGGAATGAGATCCAAGTCTAGACACAAAATTCATTTATCTTTCATATATATCCTATGCTCATAGCCTAAAGGTAATTTTATATAATATTTTAAATAATTTCTCATAAAACAGTTTGTGTTAAGTACGGAATTTTTGTGTTAAGTATGGAATTTTTCACTTGTAGTGCCATGTCAGAGTTGAACATTTTCAGATTTTGAAGCATTTCAAATTTTGAATTTTTGGATTACAGATGCTTAACCTGTAGTTATTCAGTTCTTATTTGATATTTTAATTAATATTAATTTTTTTAGTGTTCTACATGCATATCCTCTACAAAATTTGGTTGTATTTATGTTTAAGTATTTTTTTTTGGTGCTATTGTAAATGTTATATATGTTTTAAATTTCAAACATGTTCATGACTGGTATAAAAGAAAGCAATTATCTTTTGAACATTAAATTTGTGGCCTGTGAAATTGTTCTATTTACTTATTAGTCCTGTTAATTCTTTTGTAGATTCTTTGAGATTTTCTGCATAGATAGTCCAGCCATCCATAAATAAAGACAAATTTATTTCTTCCTTTCCCATCAGTATATGCTTGTTTCTTTTTCTTCTCTTATGGTAATCTGCTAGAACTTTCAGTATTAGTTGAATAGTACTGACAAGAGAGGACATCTTTGTCTTGCTCCCAGTCTTAGAAGGAAAGCTCCAGTTACTCAATCTTAAGTATGATTTTACCCATTGGCTCTTTGTATATATTTTTTAATGTTAGGAAGTCACCTTTATTCCTAGTTTGCTGATAGATTTTTATAATGAATAGGTACTGATTTGTGTTAAATGTTTTTCTTTGTTAAATTGATGTGATCATGTGATTTTTCTTCAGTAGCCTGTTGATGTGTTAGATTATATCTGCTGCTTTTTTAAATGTTGAACTAGTATTGCACACCAAATAAATCCCATTCAGTTATTGTTATAATTCCTTTTACATGTTGTTGGACTGGATTTGATACTATGTGGTGAGTTATTTTGGTTTTATTTCTTTACTTGTGATGTTTGTATCTGATTTGGGGGTCTTTACCTATTTTCGGGTGATGCTGGCCTCATCAAATGACTTAGAAAGTGCTCCTTCTACTGCTATTTTCTGGAAGAAATCATGGATAATTGAACTAATATCATTTCCTTCTTTAATGTTTGGTACAATACATCAGTCAATTTACCTGTGATAACTCCTTTTTTTAGAAAATTATCAATTCTAATAATTTATAACTAACAATTTGTAACTCTAAATATAAATATACATTTAAATAAATATAAATATATAAATATAACTACTAATAATTTATAACTAATAATGTATAACTCTAAAAGTAATTTTGTGCCTTTATTCTTTCTGTGATGCTTTTCCTTTCTTCATATGGATCCAGATTTCTGATCTATATCATTTTACTTGTGCCTAAAGAATATTTTTAATGTTCCTTGCAAAACAGGTATGCCGGCAAGGAGTTTTCTATTTTTATCTGAGAATGTCTTCATTTGTCCCTTACTGTTGAATAATTCCACAGAATACCAAATTCCAGGTGAATGGGCTTTTTTTTTTTTTTTTCAGTGCATTAAATATTTCACTCAATTCTTTTCTTGCTTGAGTGGTTTCTGATGAGAAGTCTGCTGTCATTTAAGTTAGTGATTCAGTTGAAGAGTTTTTTTTGTATTAGCCACCTTTAATTGTTTTTGACTTGTGA
This sequence comes from Trachypithecus francoisi, assembly GCF_009764315.1. Lineage (NCBI taxonomy): Eukaryota > Metazoa > Chordata > Mammalia > Primates > Cercopithecidae > Trachypithecus > Trachypithecus francoisi. Next base: position 53,050,659 of record NW_022681458.1, on the reverse strand, counting down.
GCATTTTTCAGTGTAGCTAATCTGTTATAATGATAGAAATAAAAATCTGCATTGAGAATTATAAATGAGATTGACTTATGTTTTTTCTTTTTCTTTCAGTTTTTTTCTGTCAGTGCTAAACTGTCTTTGCAAAGAATTTGGAAATTATTTTTTCTTCTATAAATTCTGTAATAATAAAAATGGCACCCGCATTATTTGTACCATATAGCACAAACAAGTCCACTGTAAAACCGTCTGCACCTTTTGCATTTGGAGGGATAAATATCACAAGTGTTTTAAAAATGTTTCTAAATTCGTGTGAAATTTTTATTTCCTGGGATTAAATTGGACTTTGTATTTACTTTCAGAAAATTTAAGAATTTTAAATAATTTTTTTTTAGATGGACTTTCTCTCTGTAGCCAGGCTGGAGTTGCAGTCGTGGGATCTCAAATCACTGCAAGCTCGGCCTCCCAGGTTCATGCCTTCTCCTGCCTCAGCCTCCCGAGTAGCTGGGACTACAGGTGCATTCCACCATGCCCAGCAAATTTTTGTATTTTTAGTAGAGGCGGAGTTTCACCGTGTTGGCCAGGATGGTCAACGGTCTTTTTCTCTTGACCTCGTGATCTGCCCACCTCGGCCTCCCAAATTGCTGGGAATACTGGTGTGAGTCACTGCACCTGGCCAATAATCTTTGAAAAAAAAAAATAATAATAATGTCCCCACTCACTCCAAAAGCCCTGTCTTTGGAATAAAATATGTGATTTGCATAATTTCTACTTTGAGTATTTATTGAGTTTTATTTGTGGTTTACTAAATGGCCAACTTTAATAAATGTGCATTTAACAATGGAAGTGAAGTTGTAATCTTTGTTTCAATGAATATATTTGCTTAATACATGTAGATGTTAATATAGATAATATAAGCACATTATATATTTAACAATGTATATTTACGGTTTTCCATTTTATGAAATTCCTATACATTTTGTATCATATCATCCCGGAAGAGTATTCAATTTGAAGTTACTTTTTTGGTTGTTTGATTTTATTGTCCTCAGTCATTCATTGAAATCTTTTAAAGTATCACAACCTCATCATCATAACCATGGTAATAAACTGTAGGCTGCTGTCATGTCCGTGCATAGGGAAAAGCATAAACAGCAGGAGCATAAACAGCAGGAGCCCTAGGAATGTTGACCAGGGGCCGGCAAGAGGTGACCCCAGGGCAAAGCGCATTGGAGGCCAGATGCCAGCTGTGGACTCAGTGACATCCAACATGGATTTGTATAGCAAATAAGAATTCCAAGAATTATTGGAGAATGGGATTCTCTTAAAAGTTTATATGATTCTTAAGCCATTGTAATTTTTTTTTTCATTAAAAGACTTGTAAATTCATAGTCTATTGAGGCTCAGAAGAAAACATTACAGTTATACAGTTGCCATTTACTTAATTTTCAATATATGCTAAATTGTTTGATATTCCTAAAATTTCTTCCCCACAATGTCTGTACCTTTTACAAAATTGTGAAATTAGGACATGTTTCACAAAATGTAACCAGAACAAAAAGTACATTAATTAGCTTGTATTTGTGAATTTCCCACTCAAAGAGAATGTTGTCATTGCCAGCATGTATTTCTCCTTCTCTTCCTCCTAAAATTTTTAGGGTTCCATCTTAATGAAGACTGACTATGTTAACTTTTATAATAAAAGATTAGAGAGATAGAAAAATGGAGATAAAGTTTTGAAAAATCTGTTGAGATGGAGGAAGAGTGACGATTTGAGATGATAAAAGAGGATGGGAAGTGGGAAGAAGCTGTTATAAATGTTGCTGAGAATACTTTGATTCTCTTCAGAAGCTGTGGAAAATATGTCAATGATTTTTAGCTGGGGAAATGGTTTGGTTACTGAACTGCTTTTGTTTGACTTCTGAATGATACGAACACAACCACAGATGTGAGTAGAATGGCTAATCCTATTTCACTATAGCAACATATTAATAAACACTTCTGTAATATTCAGTAAATTTACTGAATTTACTGAATATTCTGTAATATTCTGTAAAATTCAGTAAAAAGAAACTGAGGAGCAACTATCAGATGGCTGCTGAGAATTTGCCTAGCTCTTTGACAATGATTTTTTTGACTCTGGGTATGAAAATACACAGTATTTAAAAAGCAAGCAGTATTGCAAGTATTTAAAACTCAGAGTTATTGTATAAATTAGGATATATGTAATATTTTTAAGCCATATTGAGATTACTGAGTTGATTTCTATCAGAGAATGATGATTCAGGAAGGATATGTTTATTTTTTAAAATGCAAAAGAGAATTGCTTGTATTGTAGGATACTGCATCTTCCATGATACCTTAAACTTTTTCTTCTGAACTTAACAGTCAGTGGGTCATTATTATCATATTTCAATATTAATATTCTTTTTAAGTCAGAATAGACTTACAACTCAATTTTAGCATAATTTTGTGCAGTTATAGCCATCTTCATTATTTTTTTTTAAATTATGATCCAAAATATTTTGCCTTTCAAGTGGGAGACTCAGAAACAATTTTATAATATAAATACTACATTAATATTGGACTGTAATTACAGTTTTCCTTTATTTCAAATAATACTATTTCCACTAATCACAAACCAATTATTTGATTTATCTAATACCTAACTGTATAAATCTAAAAATCATTTCTGTTTAGCAATCTCTTTGGAATAACATCCAACATATTTATGTTTGAATTCTCTTGATGTTGAAATTGAACTTGCTTTTCAGGACTCTGTTAGCTTTATTTCTAAGCCATTTTGCACGTTCTATAAACTGCCTAATTCCTAAAGAAATTTTTTCATTTACAAAAGTTTGAGTCCAGCTGTTTCCCATTTTTATGTTTTATGTACGAACTTGTTTACAGGCACTAAAATAGAATTATGTGATTCGTAAGAAAATGTTTTCTTATATTCTAAAGATTGCTCAAAAATAATCATTGAACAAGGCCAACCTAGTTTCTCAGAGAAGGAAGACAAATTTATAAAGGAATATGGCTTATGTAGACTTTTAGTGAAGCACGATTTTCTGGAATCAAGACTTTAAAACATGCATGACTTCAATAACCTTCAGAACCAACTTCCTTTCTTGAGACAATCTGTGTGAATCTGGAAATTAGCTGCCTGTCTCTTTCTCCACCACATCCAGTAAATTTTGCACTGCTATTTAGCGCCATCATTTATATGTGAATATAAGTTACTGTAGCAGTGCCTTCCAGAAAAACCTGGCCATCTAGTTGCAAAAAGAGCAGCTGGCTGATAGTCTTTAGCTATCAGTCTCTTCCAGATCTGCCTCAGTTTTAGAGCCAAGGCCAAGGACTTAAAAACAGTCCCAGGCAATGATTGGGCATGGTTTGGATAGTAGGATCTGGCAATTTTTGACAAGTGTGAGACTTATCTGACTAGCAATCTTTACTCCAGAGAAAAGACTGGGCTAAGTCTTTGCTACAAATGCATTATAGTCTGAGACTCTCCCTGCCCAACCCTGCTTCCTCTGTTCAGGGTATTACCTCTCAATAAATCTTTAGAACTTCTAACTTCATTTCATCATCTGACCATATACTCCATATATCCGCTGTCAAAAATACATTTCTAGATCTTATTTGATGAAGTAAGAGGAAAAACAAACTCTAGACTTGGAACCAGAGGATATGGGTTTAAGTCTTGTTTCCTAACATTTTCTAATTTTACGACTGGTAAAATTGTTTGGCCTCTCTAATGACTAGTGTGCTTATCAATAAAACAAGTGTCATAATATCTACATGCCTAGAGAATAGCTTGAGGCTAAAATGAGAGCATGCATGTAATGGATTTTTGAGGAATGTTCTAATGCATGGGCTTATTAAATTAACTAAATGGCCATCAATTTATTTCTGTGTTCTTAAATCTCATTCTTATCCTATCCTGTTGACAGTATTGTCTTTAAAGTATAGAGATAGGCCAAGTGGCCGATTTCTAGATTTGTAGGAACTTTTAACATGAAAGACAACATCAACATTCATTTATCTGTAAAGGTGATATTATCCTATTTCTGCAGTCTTTTACAGTATAATGGATATATCCTATGCAGATCTATCCAAGCAAAAAGGCCAACTGAGGACTAAATGCTGAGAAATCAAACATGAAAAACATGAGCTTTCTGCACTCAGATTTCTCAAAGACTAATGAGGCAATTTGCAGTGTAAACAAATGATGGGTTTATTAAATTAAATGGCCATCAATTTATTTCTGTGTCCTTAAATATATTAGAAACTATATTCAGCACATATAGAAAATATGTAGAAAATATATACAGCACAAGCTCTAGAAAGAGGTGTAACTACACATTAGCAACCATAACAGTATAGGAATAAGTTGATAATTAACTATTGCAAGATTGAGGGGTTGATTTTATATAGGAGGTAGTAATTAATCTTAATGTGAAAAGGTAAATTAGGTATTCTTCAGCCCAATAAACGTAGAGTGAGGAAAATAAATTCCAAGCAGATAAACTAGCATTTCCAAAGGCCTTAAGATACAAAATAACAAGTTTCTTTTGGGAACATAATTTGTTGGTACATATGGTGTTTGTGTCACACAGGGGGACATGAGTACCTTAAGAGAGATGGGAGTGAAAAAAAGCAATTGAGTTATGAGAGGTCCGGTGTACTATAATAAAGTCTTTGAACTTTTTAGAGTGTGTGAGAGAGTGAGAGAGGACAGCATTTTTAGGAAGAAGAGACAAAATTAGCTGCTTTTCTATTAAGAAGTTTTACTCTGACAGTAGTGTACGAATAGAAGTGGAGGATGAAGAGGCAAAGACTATAATAATGACTCAGGTGTGAAATCAAAGTGTGGTAGTGTAATAGCTCTATGCAAAAAAGGACAAATGTAGGTAAAGAAATGACAAGTATTGCCTGCGGATAGGACGGCGAGAGGAATTGCCATAGCACAGGGAGAAGGAAGAATCCTGAGGTGAACTTTCTTACTTATAGGTTAGGTGATTGGTTGTGAAAATGCAGGACATGGAAGATAATTTTTCTTTAAGGTTTTATTTTCAATTTTGAAAGGAGGGAAAGGAGTATGGATTAGAACTCAGTCCTGGATGTAATGAGTCTGAGTTTTCCCTAAGATATTCTAACATGTGAATTAGGATTTATTTCTCTAACACTTAGGAGTTTTGCTGAGCTTCAGTCTACACTGAGTCCTTTAAGAGGCTTAAGAATGAGCACCATGAAAGTGCTAATTAAAGCCATGTGAGTCTTTCAGTTTGTCTATGGGGAGGGAGTGAGGTTAGAAAGAGAATTGGGATGCCACCATAAAAGGTAAGTTAAAGGAAAAAGATCTATTTGTAACACAAAAGTTCCACTTTTTCCATCCAGCAAAATTAATTTGAGAGTTTATAGCTGCCTGTTTGCTCAATGCAAAAATTCAATTACATTCGTAGAATAATGAATCTTTGCTTAATAATACATTTTACTGAAGTCATTATTTTTCCCGCCATGAATTTTGATATAAACATAGGTTTAAAAATTCTATTTTCTTTAATTTAAAGTTTAAAGGTAAACTGATAATGACATCCTCTAGCTGGAGCTCAAGCTGTGGAGGAAGTTCTTGGCAGCTACCAACAGTGGCCTTCAATCTTCAGGATTAGACCCATAAGTAACTCCATCTTCGTCACTACCACTTGCTTATAGTGGACTCATCTGGCACCCAAAGGAAGCAGAAATGTCTGTGTCACCCACTCCAGCAGATAGATGCCTCCCCTTGCTCTTTATTTTGTGATGAGAATAGACATAGAAAATATAATATGATTTTTCTATTTTAAGAGCTAATATCTATATGGAAAAAAGCAAATCTTTTTAGAAATAGAACAATTAAAACACAATTTTCTGTACCTACAAGACTTTCTTTGTGTTTGCAAGTTAATTGCCTTCATCTCATACAAGCCTATGTTGCTTTAACTATCTTTACATTGAACTTCGTTATTAGAAATTTACCTGTATCGCCGGGCGCGGTGGCTCAAGCCTGTAATCCCAGCACTTTGGGAGGCCGAGACGGGCGGATCACAAGGTCAGGAGATCGAGACCATCCTGGCGAACACAGTGAAACCCCGTCTCTACTAAAAATACAAAAAACTAGCCGGGCGAGGTGGCGGGCGCCTGTAGTCCCAGCTACTCGGGAGGCTGAGGCTGGAGAATGGCGGGAACCCGGGAGGCGGAGCTTGCCGTGAGCTGAGATCTGGCCACTGCACTCCAGCCTGGGCGACAGAGCAAGACTCAGCCTCAAAAAAAAAAAAAAAGAAATTTACCTGTATCATGTCTTACAACTGGTTTCTATAACAAAGACATGCAAATGGTGACCAGGTGTATGAATGGATGGTCAATATCACTATAGATCAGGGAAACACAAATCAAAATCATAAATACCACCTCGCACTTGTTAGGATGGGAAGAAGAAGAAAGAGAAGGAGAAAGAGAAGGAGAAGGACCTAACCTCTCTAGGTACTGCCCTCTGGCAATGCCTGCTTATCTAATTATGCTTTTAAAAAACTCCACACCAGGTGTAGCAGCTCACACCTGTAATTCCAGCACTTTGGGAGGCCAAAGAATAAGAAGAGGTAGCAGCAGAAGAAGAAGAAGAAAAAGAAGGAGAAATAACATGTGTTGGCAATTCTGTGGAGAAATGGAACCTCTTCTACACTGTTGTTAGGACTCTAATGTGAGGCCACTATGGAAAACAGTAAGGAGGTTCCTCAAAAAATTAAAAATGGAGCTACTATATGATCCAGCAATCTCATTCTTGAGTATATAGCCTAAAGAATTGAAATCATAAGATTGCAGAGACATCATCACTCCCATGTTTATTACAACACTACTCACAACAGCCAAATTATGGACACAAACCAAATGTCCATCAGCAGATGAATGGGCAGAGAGAATATGGTATATACATACAGTGGAATATTACTCAACTCTAAAAAGAAAAAAAAATCCTTCCATTTGCAGCAATGTGGATGAATTTAAAGGACATTATGCTTAGTGAAAAAGGCCAGGCCCATAAAGACAAATACTGCATGATTCCACTTACATGAGACACCTAGAATAGTCAAACTAAAGAACAATAGTTACTATGGGGTGGGGGAAAGGAAAAATGGAAAATGAGGGTTGTTCGATTCATATAAAGTTTCAGTTGTGCAAGATGAATTAGTTCCAGAGTTCTGCTGTACCACATAATGCCTACAGGCAACAATGCTGTATGCTACGCTTAAAAAAATGTTGAGGGTAGATCTCATGTTAAGTGTTCTCATTACAAACAAACAGAAATCAATGGAATACAAAACCTTTTTGTGGTGATGAATATGTCTATTAAATTGATCCTGGTGATTATTTCATGGGCATATACACATGTCCAAACTCATCAAATTGTACACATTTAAGTAAGTGTAATTTTGTATATCAATTATACTTCAATAAAGCTATTAAAAGTAAAGGTTAGTAAATTATTCCCACTTTGAGTTAGTCTCTCAAAGCATTGAAATTAGAATCATTAGCTCATTAGCATACATTTAAAGTTACAGTTTAGATAGAATCAAAATAAGGAGTCATTGCAGTAATCTCTTTTAATATATGCTAGATATCTACCTCCATTTAACCAAAAAAAGCATTGGATTTCTCTATGTACTAGGTGCTCTTGACACATAAAATAATCCTTTTTACGTCTTTTGCTTCTGCTAAATTGCTCATTATTTTCAAATACATTTGCCATATCACCTACTTTCTTTGTGCTTAACATACATGCAAATTGAAAACTTATGTTCTGGGTTGCTGGCAAAGTCTATCTACAGTTCCGGAAGTCTTCCACTGGGGGAGAAAATTAGGAAGAAATAAAGTAAAATTACTCCACCTGGATACAAAAAAAATATGTAATCTGTATTCAATTTTTTTGCATTAACTTCTCAACAACCATGAACAATAAACAGATCTTAATATATCAGTGTAAAAAGATGCTGATTTTTTAAGGCATCCTTATTAGTGTTGGCTATGTAACATGTCTGCAAATGTTTCCATGTGTTTTGAAATTCCTTTAAAATAAATATTCTGGAATACTATGAAGAGAAATAAAGATACTTTTGGGAGTGGGAGTGGGAAGGATGCTTTGGAAATCATCACATTCCAAATTCCCATTATCTTTTAAAGTATGACCTACATCATCTGGGGATACAATAATATAAAGAAGTCAAAGCCTGTGAGATCACTTAAGTCTTCCTTCAAGCACCTGGAAAAGGCATCATAATCTTGCCTTACACAGTGTACTCACAGTGAATAAATATATAGGGATGCATACCCAATATCTTATATTTTAACAGTTTTTTTCTTGCTTTCAGCCTATTTAAAATATGTACATAAAAATGACAAATTAACCACTTAAAAAGTTTTTGTAATTTATCTTTCAGTAGGACGCCCAAAATGTATGACTCATGAGAAAGGAATCTACTGCATGAAAACATTTAGGGAGTAGACATGCTTACTAGAGTTTTGCTTAAGTATCAAGTCAGTTGTAATCACTTTGTAATCTAAAAATTATTTGGGGAATGCTCATCAGGTGAAATATTAGTTCTGAGAAGACTTTGTGACAATTTTCTTGTAATTATAATTTTAAAAAATACTATCTGAACATTTAATATCTGTTAATTATCAAGATATATTTTAAAAATCAGATCCTGCTGAACTATTAGAAGTAAGTTAAAATATAGACAAGTTTAAATATAAAGCAAAGTGAGGCATTTAAAGGACCATTTCCTATCTTTAATTTTCTAAGAAGTTAGGTAAACCTACTTTCTGTCTCACTCCCTCCCCACAATAAAATAATTTATGTCATATTAAATAGTGAGACACATCAAATATCAATGCAAGAGAATACATTTCTGAGCTGATAGAAACAGAATCAAGAAGAATGATGGCCAGATAGCATGGAATCAATTTATATCTGGCAATAACACTAAAAGACTAGATTTTCTTTTGTGTGATACTTTTTACATTGGGTCCAGCAATTTATGCATCATTAGTAACATCTGTGACCACAAAAAGATCAGTTAAAGCAAGGAAGGAGAAAGAGAAAGAGAGAGAGATAAGAGAGAATCGAGAAAAGGGTTTTGATTAATTCAGTTTCTTAACTGCACCTCTAGTTTTTTGTGTTGTTTTCTAGTAACACGAAGTCATAAAGGAATCTAGAGTACGCTAGATATGTGCAAATGTTTCCACTACATATCCACAAGAGTGTACTAAATACAATCATATTTACACCCCCTTCAGTGAGGTGGAGAAAGATAGCACTTCTTTGGATGATTTGTTTAGTTACAGGACAAGCTTGAACATGATCACTTAATGCCTCACTCCTGTTTGTCAGGCTTTATATAATAGCTACTTATGCTAAGAAACTGTATCATGTTCATCAGATATAAATTATGTTTGTATTGCTACCTTTCTATTTAGATAATATTTTCAATGTTTATGTTGTTTATATTAGGCAAATCATTGTAGTTCTTCATAAGCAATACATGAAATGGATTATCCTGCAAGTTGAAGAGTTTTTTCTTTTCTCTTGGGCCAACTTAAATCTTAATTGACTGTCCACACCATGAGCTTTGGTTTTGGTAGTGTCATGTTGTGGACAAAGAATTTCAGTCTGAGTCCCACCTGACTGACAAAAGCATTTTGGCTCATTCTGAATGCCTGGATGTTTTCTTTCAAAATGTTATTTCAACTGTAACCTTTCAAGGTACCAGCACTAATGCTTAAAGGAAGCATAACATTCTCCAGGGATTTCACAGAAAGAGTAACACAAAGTGTGTTCAATTAAATTTATTTACCACGATTTTAGTTCCTAGTATGTGCCTACTATGTACATGAAAGTGTTTAATGCAGATTTTTTTAAAATATAAAATTATAACTTTAAAAAATCCCAAATACAAGATGAATTTCAAACTTTGGTAAAAGAAGAAATGTCTTCACATTTTGCAGCCTGCATGTCATCATATAAAATCTGCCCCTAAAATTAATATCTGAATATTGAGGTGGTTAGTCCTTTGCTCTGAGGTATGTCAAGCAGTTCAGAAACAGAGTAGCTAACGTAGTTTATTGCAGGGTAAATATTCAGTATCTTCAGCAGCCAAAAATATTTCTAAGATTACCTCAGGATAAATCCACTATGTATGGATTATTCTACATTGTGGCCATTTGCTGGCAATGAGAACTCTTCTCAGTTGGTGACTTAATAATATGGGGTAGTGACAGTAGCAATCAGACAGAATGATGAAATTAGAGTTAACACTGGCACCAGCCTCTGAACATCAGTAGAAGAGACATCCTTTCTTCTCACTGCAGAAACATGACAATATTCACAAAACACAGAGACAGACGTAACATTTGCTTAGAATTATTGACATAATTCTTAATTATGTGCAAGCTACCAAAGAAGTCAGAAAGAAGTTAAATGAAAAACTTTTAGTTGTAGAAGCTACTTAGGCTCCAAAGTAAGCGTCACTACTCTATTGAAAAGTTATTTTACTAAGGGTAGAAAATTATTAGCTCTATTAATGAGGAGTCTATCAACAGCATTAAAGCAGTTTATTTAAAAATTATATAGCAATTCTGTAGTGAAAATAAAAGACTGTTCTAGAAGACAGAGGTATGAATTACCGTTCTTTCTTTCTGTTTACACACACACAAACACACACACGTATACATGGAGAAACACATCTCAGAAGGTTCAGTCTCCATAAATTTGTATTTATATGGATGGGTATAAATATTCATGCCTATATCCATATATTATATTCTATATGTCTATATTATACATATGATATATATACAATGTATATAACCCACGTTTAAAAAATTTGTACACACACACACACTCCTCTAGAGACTCAAGCTTTCTGGTTCATTTTCTTCATCTATAAAATCAGAAAACTGAACAATTGCTAGGAATTTTATGGCTATAAGCATATTATTTAATAAATTGTATCTCTTTCCCTCTGGTAAAAATGACCACTGTAGACTGGTATGAGGCTAGAAAGAAAAAGTTGTCATTTAAGAATTCTATATTTGCAGGAATCATTTTCCTACCTACCTAGTAGAACCTTTTCAAATTATTTGATAAGAACTAAAAAATTCATAAAAATATTAATTTCTTAAATTTCCAGATAGATGTAAAAGGAGGCAGTTAATATGTCTAGAGGAAATATAATCTTGAATAACTGTCAGGGCTGCTATAGCTGAACTTGAATAATCTGGAACAAAGCATGTATGTACTTGCCAAAAATACTGAAATTTAATAAATCTGTTAACAATGGTCTAGATGAAAGATATTTTGAGACCTTTCACTTATGGGAACAGCCTTACATCCCACTATGTAGACAATATTTTTCTTTGATCTACATTCTTAGTTAAGTGCATTTCTCTAGTATTTTAAATATATAAGCACGATAACCTGCTGGATAGAATGAAAAACCACAGGTAAATGCAGCTGGTCTAAATAAAATATATCTAAAGTATATTCTCATTTTCTATCATATAGCCCTAAAACATTGACTATTCTTTCCTTCCATTAACAACATTAAGCAATACTTTTCCCATTTTCCTTTTAGATAGGCTAATAGTAACTGATTGATCCATTCTAAGAAATGAAAAGGAAATCTCAGCTCCTCAGAGACTAACATCTGAAGGAATAATCAGAATAAATCTTATAAAAGATTTTTATTTTAATTATAATAGTTTCATTTAAAATATATATGTATCATTATTGTCCCCCAGTTGTATCCAAACCCACAGTTACACTTTGAAATATACATATTGAGTATATATTTATTTTTAATATGCCAGTATGATTTTAGAGTAAAATTTTTCGAGGCTTACTATGTCTATAACTTGAACTTAACTTTTAAAATCTTATTGTAATAGGTAATTTGTTCTGAGTTTCTTAATGACAAGGATACTAAAAGTCTTCCGAATATTAGCTTTGAACTTTGAAGTATTGATACTGTTGATCAGTTGAATAAAGCACACAGAGGACAGACTTTCCATTTCTTTATTATAGGGAATATGGACTTTCTGAACATGCATGATAATTTATGCCATATATTTTCCAAACTTGATAAGCCATGGTGACAGATAATAGGAAATGCTTGAGTATTTGTATTTTGGCATTGGATGGTAATTGGATGACAAATGTTTGGAAAAGGACTAGAGAAAATAGTGGCTTTTTTGTAGTCTCAGGCAGGCAATAAAGATATACTTGCCCTGTTATATTTAGTTTGTTTATTCTCTCTCTGTCTCTTTCCTTTCTTCCCTCCTTCCCTCCTCCTTCCCTTCCTCCCTCCCTCCCTCCCTCCCTTCCTCCCTCCCTCCCTCCCTCCCTCCCTTCCTCCCTCCCTTCTTTCTTTCTTTCCTTCCGTCCTGCCTTCCTTCTTGTTCTTTCTTTCTCTATTTCTCTCTCTCAGGATTAATGAACGAGGGAAATGAAGACTTAGCTGTTACAGGCTATCCTTTGAATCAGGTGGGAGCAACAGGGCACATACTCTAGAATCACTGGCTAGTCTGGAGTCTGCATTAGTACCAGCTCTGGTAGGCCAGACCAACTCACTCAGTCTCTCAGTCTGTGCTTAGGCACAATTTATACCATTCCTTTTTATATTCATTCTACCACCATTTTTTGAATAAATATTATGTGTAGTATATGAGTTACTGGAGATGTTAAAGGAAAAAACACGCACACACACACACATGTTCTTAACTTAGTTGATTTACATTTGAAAGAGGAGAGTCTGTAAATAAGCAATTACAAGTATAGAGCCCATGTGGAAAGCTGGTATTGAACATAAAACTACTTAGAGACTGAACTCAACATGTCATCAAGTCCCAACCCTTTCATCATTATCACCAAAGCAACTGCAACTCTGGAAGCATTCTGGTATGGAATGTATTTTATTTTTCTATATCTGTAATCACTTCTTTAAGAGCTGAGGATTCCATTTTATTTTCTAGGCCCATTGTCTCTCTAGTTTGCCCACTTATCCTACTTTCTCCCTTCCTCCTCTCTAATATCCTTCATGGGCTCAGGTGATTTTGTGCTGGCCCTCAACTTGCATCTGCCACTCAACAATAGTAAAAGAGTGGCCAGGCTTAAGGAATCTTCCTTTAGGAATATTTCTTCAACTTAGGAGCATCTCAGGTCATAACTCTAGCAACTTATAAGTAAACGTTCTCTCTTTTAAGGGCAGGGGCTGAGTTCTCCTGCTAAGAAAATTAGACTTTCTTTGTCCTAGTAACATAAAACAAGATACTTGCTTTTATAAAGGTGTGGGGAAAATGAAATAGAAGATGGAACAATCAGGGAGGACTTCAAAGAGGAGGTAGCCATTGAATTGCAATTTCGTGGTTGAATAACAGTAGAAACTATCTAGGGCCATTGTCTCCAGCCTTCTTCCTTCCTCTGAACCACTTTCCACACCAATACAGCCCTACTTCTCCTTTCATCCCTCATCTAGCTGACCATGTTTGTCTCCTCTCAAGCAAACTCATACATTTATGGCCCACATTTTTCCTGTGGGAGTCTCGCTATGTAGCCTAGGCTGGAGTGCTGTGCCGCGATCCGGCTCACTGCAACCTCTGCCTCCCAGATTCAAGCAATTCTCCTGCCTCAGCCTCCCTAGTAGCTGGGACTACAGGCGCGTGCCACCATGCCCAGTTAATTTTGTCTGTGTGTGTGTTTTTAGTAGAGACAGGGTTTCACCGTGTTAGCCAGGATGGTCTTAATCTCCTGACCTCGTGATCCGCCCGCCTCCGCCTCCCAGTGTTGGGATTACAGGCGTGAGCCACCGCCCCTGGCTTCGCCGGCTTAAAGTGAAAAACGAAATAAAACTCAGAGTTTTGGCCGGGCGCGGTGGCTCAAGCCTGTAATCCCAGCACTTTGGGAGGCCGAGACGGGCGGATCACGAGGTCAGGAGATCGAGACCATCCTGGCTAACACGGTGAAACCCCGTCTCTACTAAAAATACAAAAAATTAGCCGGGCGAGGTGGCGGGCGCCTGTGGTCCCAGCTACTCGGGAGGCTGAGGCGGGAGAATGGCGAGAACCCGGGAAGCGGAGGTTGCAGTGAGCTGAGATCCAGCCACTGCACTTCAGCCTGGGTGACAGAGAAAGACTCCGTCTCAAAAAAAAACCTCACAGTTTCTTCAAATGACCACGGTGTCATGGGTGGGGAATGCTGTGTATGTGTTTGGAGATGTAGCAGGAGAGTGGTAGAAAGGGCAAAACAGAAAACCACAGGGAGGGATTAGTTGAAGTGTCAGAGGCAAAGGCAAAGAGGACTTGTGGAGTTAAATATTTGCCTTTCACATGTGTCAGTGACTTATGCATAAAGATTTAGCCATGGAATAGGGAACATTGCCAACAAATCCGAATAACCAAAAGATATATTAAAAATAATAGTAATTTGGCTGGAAATGGTGGCACATGCCTGTAATCCCAGCACTTTGGGAGGCTGAGGTGGGTGGATCACTAGGTCAGGAATTCGAGACCAGCCTGACCAACATGGTGAAACCCCATCTCTACAAAAAAATAAATTAGCCGGGCGTGGTGGCGTGCACCCGTAATCCCAGCTGCTTGGAAGGCTGAGGCAGGAGAATCGTTTGAACCAGGGAGGCGAAGGTTGTAGTGAGCCGAAACCATGCCACTGCCCTCCAGCCTGGGTGACACAGTAAGACTCCGTCTCTAAATAATAATAATAATTTATACTTTATGTAGACTGTTTCATTTTTTCTAGTTACTCTGATGAATATAATGCATATACAAAGCACTAAATGCCATAGTAATTTTTAAGCAAGTTTTCTTTAATCTTAAAAGTAATTTTTTAAAATTCTCAATCAATACCTTCAGTAGTAACATTCAACATCAAACTGGTCATTATATCTGCCTATCTTAATTTTACTATCTCACATTTAGGAATCTGGATTTTCAGAGAAGAGATACCAGAGAACAATTATTCATCTTATCAAGGATTCATTCAAGAATTCCATTAAATCATAAGCTCCTCTAGGAATTTATACAATTTGTATTTATTTGAAACTTTTTAAGGGAGAAATTTGTTATAAAAAATGAAAACATGTGATTCTATTTTTTCCTGTAATTTCCAGATGCTATTTAAGTATTAGTCTTATGTAATGTGCACAAGAAATGCCAGCTGCCCAATGAGATTTGTTTCAACCCATCAGAGTTGGAATTAGTCTTTCTCCTTCCTGTGCATTCACTAAACTTTTATTTTTTAACCTCTTTTAGTGCTTTTATCCTTCTATCCATGTTTGTTTTACACATGCTGCCTCCCCAGCTAGTTTTTTGAGGTCTAAGCTATGTTGTATCCATTTTTCTTCCTCTATCATTCATAGCAAAATGCATGAAACATAGTAGATATATAATAAATGCTTGCTAACATGCATGTAGGAGTAATAAAAGTACATATTGGAATTTAAACATAGAAATTGAAGGAAATTGGATAAGAAAAAATATTTGATAACAACTGCTGTATTAGGAGTTATTTTAGGAATGACTTAAGCTAGATCTCTGTTCTTCAGAGTTAATTCCTCAGACAGTCAGCATATGCATTCCAAATGTTTCTTTTTTGCTTCAGTAACAAGAAAATCACAGGTGTAACTGTCAACATAACACATTATCCAGAATAACATTTTTATGTCATCTAAATGGAGGATAGAAAATGTTTTTTGACAAAAGAATTCAATTCAGAAATTATTTATTAAAACCCAACTGTGCGTGTACATGTATGTGTATAAAACAACACCAGGTAGAGATAATAATGGAAAATAAATTTATGATCTAGAACCTCCAATCAAGCAATGCATACCCTAGATAATGAATGTTCTTAACAAACTTTTTGAAGTCAAATTTTCTTACTGAAAATCAAATTTTCATACTAAAAATCTGGCCAATTTATGTTTTTAGTTCAATAATTTGAACATTGCTTTCAAATTGTTTTCTAACACCTTTACTAACAATTGATATCATCCATCTTTTTCTTCAAATTTCATTAATATATGGAATAAAAAAAGTTTCTGTTTTAATGTGCATTTTCCTAATTATTAGTGAGGTTGTATGTCTTCTAAATGATTACTGGCCAGTCCTACTTATCTGCTGTTAACTATCTATTTATATATTGGTTTCTTTACATTGAGTTTTTTATGTTTAGGAGTGAAATTTTAGATCTTTTAAAATGTATTTTATATGTAAACTCTTTAGTACATGTGCATTAGTCTGTTTTCACACTACTATAAAGATCTACCTGAGACTGGGTAATTTATGAATAAAAGAGGTTTAATTACCTCACAGTTCCACAGGCTTAATAAGAAGCATGTCTGGGAGGTCTCAGGAAACTTACAATCATGGCAGAAGGGGAAGCAAGGACCTTCTTCACATGGTGACTGGAGAGAAAGAGCAAGCAGGGAGGTGCCACACACTTTTAATCCATCAGATATTGTGAGAAATCATTCACTATCATGAGAACAGCAAGGGGGAAATCCGCCCTTATGATCCAATCACCTCCCACCAGGCCCCTCCTCCAATTTGACATAAGATTTGGGCATGGACAGAAATCCAAACTATATCAATATGTATTGCAAATATTTACCCAACCTTTTCACTTGTTGTTTAATTTGTTCTACAGCATATATTGTCACACAGATATTTTTATTTTAATGCATGCTAACATAACTATCTTGTTTCTTGAATTTACATTTTGAGGGTTACTTGATACTGTCTTTAGTTCTACACATCAAAATCTTGATTACATTCCTCAGTTATACATATAACATGATATAGGTTTTTAAAAGTAAATGTTTGGGTCTTACTGAAATTTATTTTTATTTTGTTTAGATTTTAGTGTAGAGATTTAACTTTATATTTTTTCCTAGATGAAAGTCAGTCAAATATGTCAACATGATTTAATGTCTTTTCCAGTTTTTCTCTGAAAGAAATTCAGAACAATTAAGGAGTACATTATGGAATGGTCTTATCTAAGAATCAAGGAAAATTGTTATTGAATGAAAGGGAAAAAAATCACAACCTCTTTTGGGTATGAGTACAAATGAATAAAGGGAGATGAGCAGCAGCAGGGCATTGTAGTTAGGTAAGGCTTATTTGGGTTCATATTTTCCACCCCCTAAATGAGTTGAGACGCTTTAGCCTCACAGTATTCAATTCAGAACTAGAAGAAAGTTGATCCTTTGTTATTGGTTTACAAAAGCGTGTGTCCGAGATGATGGACAGCTCCAATGTTGTAGCAGCGAAATAACAATTTTGCGCATTCTGGACTTGTATACACATGGGGTGGGCGTTGCTGAGTGGTGGCAAGTAACAGGAAACAGGCTTCTTGCTTCTGTGGTCTATGGTGGGCAATGATGTTTGCAGGCTGCATGTGGGCTTCAGGCATTTGTCAGGGTGGGTGGTCGGGCTGTTTCTCTGCATGAGTCAGAAGGAAGAGACCCAGCTGAGTATATGAAATAAATTCATTCCATTTGATTTCTCTATTGCAAGAATACTATAAATATTAGCTAATGTTAAAATTGATGTCTACCAGAGATGATGCTAAAATTTACAAATATATATTTGGTTAAGATCTCTGAAAGAGAGATGAATAGATTGGCATCAAAGAATAAGCAAAATAAGACATATTCCATAAATGAAAGTGTAATAAATTTTACTCACTATATGAATGCTATTTATCTCCCCGACAACATATAGAATATCTTCTTCAGAGAATAAATTGCTTCTAAGCCATCTTAGAAATTTTCCTTTGTTTTTTTCCCCAAAACTTCAGATTACAAAATATTTCTATTTACATAATATGGTTTTTGATGAATTGCTGAAATGTGTCACTTCAACTTTTTGGGTTATTTAATATTAAGTATAAGAAACTACTTAGGAAATATAAATGTTATTTACTACATGGTAAGAAAAAGATATAGTTTGATATATTTCAAAATTTTTATTTCATAGAAAATGTATCATCATAGATGTATCATATCACCACCCTTAATCTTTGCACCTAGGTTGGCTGAAGTCTGAAATCCTCAGTCTAATTTAAGTTTTTATTTTAGTCTTCTCAGGCACAGTCTTGAATCATGAAGTTGTCTTCATTTGTATTAGCAATAGTTATGAATCCAATTTAGCACCATGAGTGACTTTTATCTTCATCCTTACTGATATAAATATCGCAGTGTACTAGGGATTGAAGAGAAGCCTGCAGCAAAATCAAATACAGGAGAAAACAACCTATGCTGCACCGGGGTATTTGCAAACTTGGAGTATTTGAGAAGAAATAAATTGTTTTAGTGCATCTTCTCCAGCCTTCTTGATAAAAAAAAAAAAAAAAATTGGCAAATTGAGAAACACAAAAGATAAGTGAGTTGGTTGATAAGGCAAAGCTAATTTGTTCAGAACTGGGACAAGCCCCCAGTCCCCTGAATTCCAGTGTTTCAGGATTCTTTTCTGATGTCTAACTACCTGCTTAGATATAACATATTCCAATATTTGAATTTAAATAACATTGCATAATTGATACTCTTAATTCTAGACAATATCTCAGGGTGAAGTGTGTAAGTTCTAGAGAAATATGATATATTTCACATCCTGACTATTGTTTCCTAATTGTATGACTCTGGCAAGTTACTTAACCTCTCTAGATGTCTATTTCTTCCATTGGCAAAAATAGAACTCCTAATTATTAATGTTATATCTACCATAAAATCCATCATAGGGCTCAAATAGGATAATCCCTCTAAAGCACTTATATTAGCACTCAACACATATTGATCAAGATAAATGTTGCTGATTATTAGTTTCATCACAGTCTCAAACTTTGCTATTAAGTGTGACTGTTCTTTATCACATCTTATTTTGAACTATATTTACTTTATCCCATATATAATGCTCTCTGATGGATAATCTGACTCATTCTGGAAATTAGCATATACCCTTGTCAGATGGATGCTTAAGGGTTGAGGTGTCTTCCTTTGAAAATTATAATTTAATATAAGTTGTTTTATATACATTATTAAGAGAGACATTTAGCCTACTTTTATTATTCCACAAATACTTATTAGCTTGCCTTCCAGTGAAAGAGACTATCATTTGCATATATTTCAATCTGAAATAAAATCATAGGATATATGTGCACCACACCTGCATTTGGAAGCATGGTATATATGTATAATAAATTGTATGTCTTTGGAAGTCTGTGATTTAGCTTAATTTAATTTTTCCAATTTTTAAATATTTTTCATTAATTAGCTGTGATTTCTCTATACATTATGCCTCTTTTGTAACTATGGGAATGTCTAAGTATATTTCAGAAATTTATATTTTAGCAGTTTGGCTCAAAATTAGACTTTGCCAAGTACTGTTGTAGATGCTAGAGATAAAATTAAGAAGAAATGATTCCTCAAAATGTTTAAATACCTCCTAGTTTATTTATATTGTGTTAGAGAACAAATGCTTATATTTTGGAATGTTAAAAAGGCACAGCATAAGGAAGCAGATAATCAAAGTTGATAATCTGAATGGTTTGGGTTTTTGTGTTTTCTATCTGGTAGAGTTGACTTGATTTATATGCAAATTCCTATTTTTTGCACATGAAACTGAAGGTAGAGAGTCGGAATAAAGAGGTAACATGGTTATCCGTCTGGTTTCTGCAGTCCGACTTATCTAGGTACAATTAATCCTTATTCATCATGCATTTGGACAAAGTAGGCACATTACCTAACTCATTCAAATCTTACTGCCATCATAACAAGAGTATGCAACAAATTGTTATATGGATGAAATAAAAAGTGATAATTCATTAAAATGTTTTAGTACAGTATCTGGCATGTGGTAGGTACCCAATAAACATTAGTTATAATTTCATGGATATGAAATGTTGGCATAGATATCTATCACCAATTGAAAATATAGTGTTTCTTTCATACCTTAATTTTTGTTCTCCTCTAATTCCTAGTAAAAAAGACTAGACAGTCTTATAACAGTAAGACTCTTTTAAGTGGCCTCCCACAAAACTTATTACATTCTTGACAAATACTTCCTTTTCAGGATTGACATAAATTCATGAAAATCACCCTAAACAGCTGGGTAGTACAGAAGAAAGTAGTGACCTTTTGAACTTACATTCTTAATATTCCCGATTACAAAATATTCTCTTGTTTCTAAGAATAAAGTCAATGCAGTTATTGTTTTTTACAATATGGTTGTTAATTTTATAAAATATCTTCCAAATTCTCTTACAGTATATAATAAAAGGAACTCTGTCTATTTTTGTAAGTTCAAAGTCAGATAGGGCTTTTTGCCAGTGACACAAAATAGAATGCCATTATGTTTAACAACACGCAGCCCATTATTCAAGGAAGAGCATAAAGGATCAAAAACCCTACTGGATTAGAAATGCTGAATATCGTCCTCTAAATATTGACTGCTCAAAATCTGATTTAAAACCATACTAAGACTGACAATGGTGAGCCTGCTCAAGAATTAACTAAATAATGTGCCGTGAGAAGGAAGTAATGTTCCGTCTGTCCAAAAATTCCTTCTCTAGCTTTAACAAAGCAATATAAAGCTGATACCACAAGAGAAAACAATTTTGATTGTTACTTATTAATTTGATATGAGTTCAGTTGTCTAACATGGTAAACTCATTTTCACTCTTGCCCTTTGAAATATGAGGGTTTAATGAAAGCATCTACATAATTCTAAATTACATTATGATAAAAACATTTTTCTTCTTAGCCAACAGTGTGTTCTTTGATTTAGAAACAGTGGACCGTTAAGACTGGAGTAGATAAAGTGGATTAGGTCAAGGAAGGGGGTGGAAAGGAGACATGAATTGAACAACAAAATAATGTAATGTATCCTTTTAAAATTATCTTGATAAAATAAAAGTAATCTTTAATATTTATCACAGGTATGGATTTTATTTTTATTACATTTCAAAGAGATACTTAGTAGTAATAACTGGATATCCAAAGCCTCCTTTTATATTCATTTCTGTTTTTTTTTTTTTTTTTAGATTTTGTAAATGTACTCTGCAGACTTTTCCTTTTTACAGGTTTGCTACATGGGTATTTTACCTAAGGCTGCAGTTTAGGCTTCTAATACACCTGTCACCCAAGTTGTGAACATAGTACCTGGTAAGTACTTTATCAATTCTTCCTCCCTCCCACCTTTTGGAATCCCCAGTGCTTATTGTTCTCATCTTTTTGTCTGTGTGTGCACAATGTTGGGTTCCCACTTTTACCTAAGAAGGTGTGGTATTTGATTTTCTGCTTCTGCATTAATATGCTTAGGTAGAATAGTTGAATTATTCAATGATACAAAAATATTAATATTAAAATTATACATAGAGAGGAAAGGTCTAAAATTAAGAATCAAAATCTCCACATTAATAAAATAGAAATAGAAGAAAAAATACATTTAAATTATGCATAAAAAGGAAATAATAAAGATAAGAGAACTAGAAAAAATGGCACATAAACAAAAATAATAAAGCCAAAAGTCAAGTTGTGAAAAAGTTTACTAAAATTAATTATCTCTTCCCTAGACTGATCAAGAAAAGGGAGAAAAAGTACAGGCAAATATCCAATGTAATATATGAAAAATAAGAGTACTTCCCAACTCATGAGACTAATTCTCATAGACAAACTGATAAAAGTGTTATGAGAGAAGGAAAGGGTAAAATGATACTTTTCAGAAACATAGATACACAAATTCTGAATCCAATAATAGCAGGTTAAATCAATAAATGTTTTAAAAATATGATAGTTAATGAATAAGGATTTATCCCAGTATTCAAAGGTAAACATTTGAAAATTAACATATAAAATACATGATGTTAACAGAAAATGGAGAAAAAGTATATGATCATCTAAAAACATGCAGAAAAAGATTTTGACAAAATCCAAAAGCCATTCAAGATTTAAAACTCCCAGAACATCACAGACGGAAATGCAGTTCTACAATTAAACCAAAACTCAAGGAAAACTTATAGCTAATGTGATAGCTATAGCGTAGCTATATAATAGCATTAATTGTAGTATTTAATGCATTCTTTCACAATCAGAACAAAAGCAAATGTATCCATCACACCATTTTCATTCAAATAATATTAATTTCTCAATCTGTCTTTGAACTGTGTTATGCAGAAACAACATTTGGGGAGAGGCTCAGGGACTCTAGGCAGAGAAAGATACGAGGAGGCTGAGTGCGTGAGCTCCAGGAAACACTTTCAAAATTTGATCAGAGAGATCTTGCCTCTATCTGTTTTATATACTGGGTGCTATGTAAGAATTAGTTTTAAACAGAAAAGTTTTAATTCAAAAATGTTGGAATTTTGTTGCAAGGAATACTCTCTTAAATATCTCAAATTCTGAGATTTCATGTTAGAGATAAAATCACTAAGTAGAACTTGTAGGAAGTAACAAGTTTCTGGCAATAAGAAAAAATTCTTATTTCAAAATGTAGTATTTCTGAAATTTGGAGGCATTTTGCCTGCCACAGGTAAGGTCACTTGTGATATATTTGTTTTTATGTAAACTAGGCAAACATAGTGACATAAAAAATACATATTCATCTGGCAGTCACCACACTTATTTACACTGATACCACCACATGAGATTAAATCTGATTTCAATTTGGATACCAAATTTGTAATTCAAATGCCTGAAAATATTATAGCAGTGAGGTAAAAAAAAGTCTGTATACTATATTTTCATATGACAGAAAATGAAAATACAACTAAATTTTTTGAAATAGTTCATAACATGTTCTTGGCTATGTAGTCTACAATAGATAACTCAATCATTCCAAAGTCAAGAACAGATCGAGTCCTGTTTTTGTCAAAAGTTACCAGTTGACCTTTAAGAGAAGCAATTATACTTTTGGAAATACACAATTTAATAAAATGGGAGAAAAGTTTGTTAATTCAACCAAATTCGAAATTCTGATAAAACATTGATATTCTTCAATAAAACTCAAGATTACGAAGAATTCTAAATATGAAAAAAAGATCAAGATTACAAAAACAAAAAATACAAAATATATCACCGTGATATTCAAAAGTAATTCAGAACATGCTTTATCTTTTGAAAGTTCAGAAGGCTCAGATACAGACTTCTATTTGAGTCTGCAAAAGTAAGAGATATAACTGTGGCAACCATGAAGACACTCCTCTCCTATCTCAGATCTCCACTGCAGGAAGCATAACTGACCAATGACCAGTGGTCTCACATGCTACAGTTTGAGATGCATCATTGCATGTGCACAGAGGCCACAGGTCCCAGGTACCCTCTCAACCAATGATGTTGTAAGGCAGAGACCCAAAGCCAGGCGCTTTTCTCCCAGGTCACTTTGGCTTGAAGACCCCTCACTGGTTTTGCTGAAACTTTCTTAATTATTATTATTGGTAGTATACTTTAAGTTCTGGGATGCATGTGCACAACGTGCAGTTTTGTTACATAGGTATACACGTGCCATGGTGATTTGCTGCATCCATCAACTCATCTACATTAGGTATTTCTCCTAATGCTATCCTTTCCCTAGCCCCCCACCCCTCAACAGGCCCCAGTGTATGATGTTCCCCTCCCTGTGTCCATGTTTTCTCATTGTTCAACTCCCACTCATGAGTGAGAACATGCGGTGTTTGGTTTTCTGTCCCTGTGTTAGTTTGCTGAGAATGAGAATGATGGTTTCCAGCTTTATCCATGTCCCTGCAAAGGATATGAACTCATCTTTTTTTTTTTTTTTTTTTTTTGGCTGCATAGTATTCTATGGTGTATCTCTGTGCCACATTTTCATTTTCTTTATCCAGTCTATCATTGATGGGCATTTGGGTTGGTTCCAAGTCTGCTATTGCGAACAGTGATGCAATAAACATACGTGTGTATGTGTCTTATAGTAGAATGATTTATAATCTTCTGGGTATATACTCAGTAATGAGATTGCTGGGTCAAATGGTATTTCTGGTTGTAGATCCTTGAGGAATTGCTACACTGTCTTCCACGATGGTTGAACTAATTTACACTCCCACCAACATTGTAAAAGTGTTCCTATTTCTCCACATCCTCTCCAGCATCTGCAGTTTCCTGACATTTTTATGTTCGCCATTCTAACTGGCGTGAGATGGTATCTCATTATGGTTTTGATTTGCATTTCTCTAATGACCAGTGATGATGAGCATTTTTTCATGTTTGTTGGCCGCATAAATGTCTTCTTTTGAGAAGTGTCTTTTCATATCTTTTGCCCACTTTTTGATGGGTTTGTTTTTTTCTTGTAAATTTTATGTTCCTTTTAGATTCTGGATATTAGTCCTTTGTCAAATGGATACATTGCAAAAACTTTCTCCCATTCTGTAGGTTGCCTGTTCACTCTGATGATAGTGTCTTTTGCTGGGCAGAGGCTCTTTAGTTTAATTAAATCCCATTTGTTAATTTTGGCTTTTGTTGCCACTACTTTTGGTGTTTTGGTAACCATGAAATCTTTGCCCATGCCTATGTCCTGAATGATACTGCCTAGGATTTCTTCCAGGGTTTTTATGGTTTTGGGTCTTATGTTTAAGTCTTTAATCCATCTTGAGTTAATTTTGTATATAAGGTATAGTTTCAGTTTTCTGTAGGTCCAGTTTCAGTTTTCTGCAAATGGCTAGCCAGTTTTCCCAACGCCATTTATTAAATAGGGAATACTTTCCCTTCCACCTAAACTTTCTTTTCTTCTCTCCTCCACTAGGACTGAACCTACTTTGTGTTCTGAAAACTCTCCTCTCCTTTTATGTCCCCAATAACATTTTTCTTCACAAAGAAAATGTGTTTAATCCCTACAGCAGATCTGCTTCTCAAATAACCCAAATTAAGACAGTAACCTAAAATTCTGTTAGCAAAACTTCCTTTTGCTTGTAAGTCAATTAAAAATGCAATATATAAGTAATTTCCCGAAAAATCTGTAACTACATTAGTATATATCTTATAATTTATAGCATGTTAGAACTGATAAACTACAGTAATGGTTGTAGTTTGTTGAAAATGTGTTGAATGTTATTCTGTCCTTTGAAATTTTTGTGATGTGAGCATAAGCCCTGTAACCCATTTTGTGTGAAGTCAAATGTGTTGCTCATGATTTCTCCAAAGTGTCTTGGGCTTACATTTGAATGACCATTGCTAGTTCTCAGTTACTGCTTCCTCTGCATTCTTGATTTCATTTTTATCTCCTCTTGCATGAAAGAATTTTCTCATGTCTTCTTTTGAAATATAGGACTTGGTTACCTTGACCTATTTTAAAAATGCACATGGACACACACACAAATAAAGACTCCCACACACAGACCCATAAGGCACTTATATATGTGCAATAGAGTTTACAAAATGTTTAAGAAATCAGAGAGACAGATTATAAAGAATTAGAATTTAGTTGAAGATTAGATAAATCTATTTTAAAAGTCTTTGGTCAACCAGAAACCAGATTTTTACTAATCTACTTTGTCTTTAAGCTCCATCCTTCTGCTATGATGCCCACATCTGTTTGTTTGTGTATCTCTCCATCTTCCTCCTCTCCTTTCCCAATTTTCCTCCTCCCTTCAAATTTGTATTTATTTCTTAGAGACTTAAGCCATTTCTTTACTGACTCTTGCCCATTCATACGTTCAGACTTCTCTCTTCTAGAATAGTCAGCAATTCATACAATAATGCTATCTACTAGCCTCAAAATTGCAATAAATTATAATAACAAGATATATATTTCTCATTTGTAGGTCTCTGGGTTATAGTCCAGTTCATCTTATCTGGGTTTTTCTGGGCTTACCTATGCTACAGATTGCGATTCTTATCAGCAGCTATAAAGGGCAGCTTCTTTTCTTGGTGGAGACCCAAGAGGTTAATAAATACCATTTGACCCAGCAATCCCATTACTGGGTATATGCCCAAAGGATTATAAATCATTCCACTATAAAGATACATGCACAAGTATGTTTATTGCAGCACTGTTCACAAGAGCAAAGACTTGGAACTAACCCAAATGCCCATCAATGATCGACTGGACAAATAAAATATGGCACATATACACCATAGAACACTATGCAGCCATAAAAGAAGATGAGTTCATGTCCTTTACAGGGACATGGATGAAGCTGGAAGCCATCATTCTCAGCAAGGTAACACAGGAACAGAAAAACCAAATACCGCATGTTCTCACTCATAAGTGGGAGTTGAACAATGAGAACACATGTACACAGGGAGGGGAACAGCACACACCACGGCCTGTTGAGGGGTGTGGGGCTAGGGAAGGGATAGCATTAGGAGAAATACCTAATGTCAATGACAAGTTGATGGATGCAGCAAGCCATCATGGCACGTGTATACCTATGTAACAAACCTGCACGTTCTGCACATGTATCCCAGAACTTAAAATATAATGTAATTTAAAAAGTAAGCAAATGTAAAGCCTTGCTTTGTGTCATATTTGCTAATATTCGTTTGGCTAAAGCAACTTATAAGACCAAGCCAAACCAAAACCAACAATGTAGATAAATAGTTTTTACCTGTAATGGGAGGTACTGTAGTCACATGGCAAAGTATACTTATATGTATAATTCCTTAGAAGGGAGGAATGATGAATAGAAAAGAATAGTCCAGTCTACCATAAAATCCAACTCACAGAAGACATGACAAGGTATTTTCCTAAGTAAAGTAGGTTTGCTATTTAAGAGGACTTCTTTTCTATCAATCATTAAGATAAGATAATTTTAAATATAATGTGGCTATTTGTTTAAAAAATACCTGGTTCTGACATGTTGGGCCTGAAGATATGCAAGAAAATAATGACAAAAAATGTGAAAAATTCTTCCAAGTAAGTATTACTACATGAATCAATATTCCAAAATACATAAAGAAAAGTAATGTTAGAATGGATGGACAATGAAATCAACAGTTGCTAGATAAGTTCACTCCAAATAAAATAAAAATGATAAAATAATCTGAAAAAAATCGATTATATAATAAATATATTTATGACTCTTAAGGAGATAAATAACAGCCATATGCAGAGAACAAAAATTTCAAAACAAGTAGAATTAACACCTGTAGAAGAAAGTAGGAGCCCTGGAAATGAAAACTAGAATCATTGAAAGTAACAACAACACTAATCAATTCAGAGATAGTATTGAGGAATTCTCCAAGGGCACAGCATAGAGAGATGCAAAGGTAAAATACATCATAAAACAATCTAAGAAATGGAGCATAGGTTTGGAAGTGTCAGTATAGGTCTATGAGGAGTTCCAGGAGAAAAAAGCAAAGAGCAGATCAATTTTTGGAGAACGCGTGGGATTTTTTACAGAATTAAAGACATGTGACCTCAGATTGAAAGTGATAATTGAAAGTACAAAGCAAGATATAAATGACAAAGAAGTAAATACCCATAGCTAAATGCTTTGTGAATGAAAACATTAAAGATGATGAGAGAAACGATTACCAACAAAAGAACAGATTAGCAACAAAAGAACTACAATCTAGACTCTGACATCCAATTAATCTACCATTCAAACATGAAGATAATATAAATAGATACACAAAGATGAAGTTGGGAACAATAGACACTGGGGATTACTACTGGGGAGAGAGAGACAGCCAGCATGGTTTGAAAAACTACTTATTGGGTACAATCAATGCTCACTACCTGGGTGACAGAATCCATACCCCAAACCTCAGAATCACATAAAATACCTGTGTTATGAACCTGCAAATCGACTCTCTGAACCTAAAATAGAAGTTGAAGATAGATGAAGAGAATTTTATGATCCATAGCCCACACAGTAAGAACTTTTATAGAAATAAGCAATTTCTTATAATTTGTCAAATTAAAAGTGATTTGCCATTTCCTATTTTATTCAAATTCTCAACAGTCAGAACCAGTATTATTTATATAATCTTCAACGAAGAGCAAAATTGAAGTTGCATGAATAACAGACTCTAACACAGTGTTTCTTAAATTAATCCTCACTCTATTTCTTGTACAAAAATATTTACTCAGTTACAGAACATTTGATCTCTCAGATAAAAGGAGTGATTCTAGAATTGTAATACAAACCAGGGATTTTGATGCTAAGCATAAGTTCTGCAAATGTAAGTTACTATACATCATATACTATCAGAGAAAAATCAGCAGCTAACCTTTTTCCTGATATGTTTATCTAGAGAACACTAAAAGAATCTTCTGATTTCATGAGAATTGTTTTCTGAGGATTTGGCATGGCTGTGTGTGGAGTCTGTATGTAACTATTATTGTATTTACTTATTGTCATTTATTTTGTTTACTTCACTGATGGAGTCAACTATCAATGGACAACTGCAGTGATTATTGGAAAGCCTCTTGTTTTCCTTGCTGGCACAGTAGAGGCATCTTTCAATTCACATCTTACCCTTGACTAACTGATTAAAAAGGATTTACCTATCACTTAAAACAAATAAATAGAAACCAGACAATTTTTTTTCTTATGGCCATAATACTGTAGACTTCTCACTCTTTTAAGAAGACAGAATGGAACTCATTTTCTGAGCTCTGCATAAGCTCATATTACATTTATCTTTCAGGTATTTATTTTCTCGGCAATAACAGAGTTACATAATTGGCCCCATGCTTTAAAATAATCAGTTACTCTGACCTCATGCGAGGCATATAGAATATGGTTAGTGGATGCCAGTCATTGTTATCATAAAATATAATAAATCTATTCCCCAAAGCATGAGAGAATTAACCACTGGTTGTTTTGGGGTGTGGCATAAACTAGTCACTAACATTTTTGGCCTTGAGTACACCTGTGAGACAAGTGCACTAAAATCTAAACCATTCCCGTAGCTGGTATGTGTTACTCAGACTACATGTAGTAACTGAGAACTGTGTCATCATGGGGAGGAAAACTAATTATTTCCAGTACCCTCACCCAAGTTTAAGAGTGTGTGAAAACATACCTGCTAGATTTTAATAGGGCTGGTTTTTTCAAAGCTCTCTGTGGTTGTGTGATCATGTCTATAAAAGAATATAAAATTTATTGAAGTTGGTAAAGTTACAAACCTACAAAATGAAAGGCATGAGATTCAATGACTTAACGTTGACATATTTCAGAGGCAGTTTCCAACCAAAGAAAATAGAATTTGTGATTTCAAAAATTTAATACATGTTTGAGAAGAAGACTTAATATAAGTTATATCCTTCCACTGCTGGCTATTATGGAACCTATAGAGCAAGACTGTGCAAGTGGGTTTATCTAGAATAAGAAGAAAAATACTAATAGAATCCAGGTGTGAGTATAGATTTAGAGCCAGATAACTCTTAAATTCCTAATTAGTGGCCAAGTAGTCAGCCCGCCAGGAAGATTGTGGCACAGTAAAAAATATTGAAATCAACTCAGGAAATAGTAACTAAGCAGTCTTGTTCATGGAAGAGCTCTTACATGTTCTGCAGAGTATGACTCCTGGGCAGGCCACAAGGTGAAATAATCAAAACAATAAACGCAATAGCTAACAGATAATGACTTTTCCTATGTACTAGATACATATCTCATTTACTCTTCTAACCTGATGATTAGGAAGCTATATTTAAACCCTTTTAACTCATGCCCTTTCAATCTCAGTATGCCTCACTCCACCTTCTGAGTCTGGTCTCATCCCTCCTGCATGCCCATTCTCCTCTGTTTCTATGAAGATCTGCTTTCTGTATACTATAATTTGTGTTTTTTGTTTGTGTGTGTGTTTGTTTGAGACAGGATCTCACTCTGTCACCCAGGATTGAGTGTAGTGGTGGAATCTCGATCTCAGCTCACTGCAACCTCTGCCTCAGGGGCTCGATTTGTTATTTTGCTACCCATCTGTAACATCTAATGCATGGTTCTTTATTCTATTAAACAACACACTTCCCTCTAAGTTTGAACAACAAGTCAAATACATGAAACTTTGCTGACTTGCTCCATCTAGCTTTAAATTAGGGGGCAAGATATCCTTTTAAGAGTTGATCATTAAATAATTTATTTTGAATATATAAACCCACAAATTCAGGACCTTTATTTTAAGTAATATCCTATTTGTAGATATGAATGATTGATTTACTCTGCTATCAGTTACTAAATGTACTCTACGTTCTTTGTTGAGTTTAGTAAATATCAGTAATTTTAACATTATTTCTTAAAATAGTGTCACTTCCCAAATTAAGTGTTAAAGCTGGAACTTCTTAGAATGATGCACACCACCCTTTCATGGCCTTTCTCTGCAACTTCATCTCCCAGTAACCTTGCCTTACAGACTATGCTTTAGCCAAATAGTTCCCCAGTGACAACTGGCTGTTTCATGACACTATGTGTTTGCTCATATGTTGTCATCTTGCTTTTTCACCTTGCTGATGACTGCTTCTTTCAGACAAGCTCAGAGTTGTGTTGATTATCTCTCTTCTGTGAACTCCTTAAGCATAATAGTTGCATATACACACACAATCTCTTAGTAAAATTACCTATTTTTGTGTCAGTTTCCTCCAGAGTCATTCTAGCTCTCCAAAGTGAGACAGATTCTTATGCAACCCTCTATTTCCAGTGCTTATTCAGTGTCCATGACATGGCACACACTAAACTAAATAGAGCTCATGTCTCCTATCTCCCTATTACCTCACATTTACTCTTATGAAGCAGGGAAAATGCATATTGATAGTTTTTTATTTTTAATTTTAGACTATTTGAATCTGTTTCAATTATGTTGTTTTCACGTGCAAGTAACAGAAAGCTCAATTAAGTCTTTTTTAAACAATGAAAGGTCTGTGCCAGCTCATATGAAACTACAAGTACTGAAATAGGTTTTGAAGAATTACTTAATCAGAGTTCCAGCTCAATTTCTAAGTGATTCAGTTCTTTGGCCATAAATTACTATTCACAAGGGGGGCAAGATGACTACAGCAATTCTGGGTATCACCCATATATATTACACTGCTCAGGAAAACAGAGAGAAATGGCATGTCTTCTCCATCCTAGTGAAGAGTGGATTTATGCTCCTATGGTTCACAGCTGAAGCTAATGGTAGACACAGTACCAGGAATTAATTAAAACCAGGAGTCTTAAGTTTAGCACTGTCTAATATACGACTGTTTAGAATAATATCTTTTATTTTTTGAGATAATTAAATTAAAAATCAAGTTTTATTACATATCACACAGTTCTTGGGATTCCTCACAGGTCAGGAAAAGAAATAAAAGAGTTACTGTTAAAAAATATGTTTACACAAAGTTGTTTGTGTTAACACTTAAAATGTTCCAAAAATATTTCATTTTTAAAATGAATTTACTCAAGTAAATCTCCAGGGGATTCCTCAAACTTCAGAATGAAACAAAGCAACAGACAAACAAATGAACATACTATAACTCTTAGTCATATACATATTAAGAGTACAAAAGAAATATTCTTGAAAAATAAAAAAGTATTATATATTGTAATGAACTAGATATTTCAATACAATGCTTCTCACTAAAAACATGACTAAAAATAATAGATAAAATTACCAGTTTTTTACAACATTCTATGAAACAGTCTAAATAAAATTACAGTAATAAGATTAAATATTGAAGAATTAAACTAAGATGAAAAAAGTAGTCATTTTATAGAAATCCATGCTCACAATAATTTATACATTTCAAATAAAATTTAATTTTCATATATGCTTTTTTTTTTTAAAAAAAGGACATTTCACAGCACATTTTATAACCACTTTGTCTTCATGTTGGGAGTACGCTATACATATTAAATCTTTTGGAAATGAAGTAACTATGATATTCTGGCCAAGGAAAGACCAGATTTCTTTTGAACTTTACAAGTAGGAGTTCTTTTTTTAGTATTCAAGCACTTCAAGCTCTGCACTGTTCATTGGTGCATTTATACAATTTTTTATAATTTATAAAATGCTCACAGACTCTTCTAACTCTTCTTAAACTGTCTCTGTGGCTCAAATATCTACAGAGTAAAATTCATACTACTTATGGGTCCATATTACTCATGGATCTTACCTATGTCCACTTTAGCAATTGAATCTCACCTCATGCTTTCCCTGCTTACTCTTTTGAAGGGTTTGTGGGTTTTTTTTTACTATTTTCTGCAATATCATCTTTATAAAATACTTCTAGGTATTTGTACCAACCATTCTTCTAGGACTTATTACCTCTCTCCTCTTTGCTGTTTGGTAAACAGTTTTCCTTTAAGAAATCAGTTCAAATGTAACCTATGTGAAGTATCCCTAAACCAGTTTCTATTAAAATTTCCTCTATGGTGTCATAGAATTAGCTTTATACGTCCAGCAATTCAAGGGGCATGAACAATAGAATGTATTTAACCAATGATTATTGAATTAACAAATCTATTAATCTTGTAAATCAAAAACATAGAAACAAATGTCAGCTTTATGCCTCTATGTTGTTTTTGCTATTTTAAAAAATTATCTATGAAGATAAAAATAGTAGACTAATATTTATTATTACAAATAAAATATTTGTTGTGTATCATTGTAATATTAAATTATATTTTAATCATAAATTCCTATCCTATAAACTTAACATTAATTTTAAAATATTTTCTGAAACTTATCTCTAGTGAAACGTTAAAGACCTGTAAAACTCAAATATCTCTTATGAATTTCTGAGAGTCCTTGAAAATTGCCTACTGCTGTAGTCTAAATGTATCCCTCTAAAATTCACGTTGAAAACTTATCCCCATGGCAGCGTATTAAAAAGTGGGGCATTCTGAGAAGTGATTCATGTATCATGAGCAGAGCCCTCAGGAATGGAATCTGTACCCTTATAAAAGTGGGTGAAAGGTGCTGCGCGCTCCTCCTGCCATGTAAAGCACACTGTTTGCCCCTTTTGCAGTGTGAGGACACAGCTAGAGGTGCTGTCTATGAGGAATAGAGACTTTACCAGGTGGAGAATCTGCTCGTGCCTTGATCTTGGGCTTCGCAGCCTTCAGAACTGTGGAAAACAAATTCCTGTTGTTCATAAATTATTCAGTTTAGGGTTTTTTTGTTACAGCAGCTCAAACACACTAAGACACCTACCCAATTGCTTTTCTACAGATTCTGCTTGATGTGGAAAAGTGTCCAGGTAAAGATAGCAAATTTCTTATTTCTCTCTTGTTTCTGAGGATTGTCATATTTCTGATTCCAAAGGAAAAATAACGAGGATTTCTGGGTAAATTTTTGCTTTTCTGTTATAGATACTACATATTTTTTGCCTCTTTTTACTGCTGAAATCTGGTCACAAATTGGACGTGAGGAGGCACCATTAAGATTCT
Source organism: Trachypithecus francoisi (assembly GCF_009764315.1). NCBI lineage: Eukaryota > Metazoa > Chordata > Mammalia > Primates > Cercopithecidae > Trachypithecus > Trachypithecus francoisi. Next base: position 53,017,244 of record NW_022681458.1, on the reverse strand, counting down.
AATAATGAAAGTTGCATGTAAAAAATGGTTGGTCATAAGTTTCTGATCTTTAATGACAACCTAAGATAGCTACAGCAGTCCTGGCCAGACTAGTGTTAAGACTGCTCAGAAATTCCTTTTGAAATTTTTAAATAGTTTTATTGTGCTATAGTTCATGTATCACTTCTCCTATTTAACGTATGAAGTTCAATGGTTTTTAACACTAAAACAGATAACATGCAACCGTAACCAAAGTCAATTTTAGAATTTTTTCATGAGCTCAAAAGGAAAACCTGTGCCCTTAGCCTATTACTCTTTATACTCTGCTATCGCTAAGACACCACTAATGTATTTTTGTCTCTGTAGATTTTCCTACTCTGGACTTTTATGAATGAAATCATTTGATACATGGTCTTTTGTGATAGACTTCTTTGATTTATCAAAATGTTTCCAGGTTGATTGATGTGGTATCATGTACCAGTGCTTCATTTTCTTACGGCTGAAAAAATATCCCATTGTATTGATGTGCCATAATTTGTTTATCCATTTATCAGTTAATAGGCATTTGGGTTGTTTCCACCTTTTGGCTATTGTAAGTAATGCTGCTATAAATATTTATGTACTTGTGTGGATTTGTGTTTTCATTTTTCTTAGGTAAATACCTAGAAGTGGAATTGCTGAGTTATGTAGTAATTATATGTTTAATTTATTGGGAAACTTCCAGATTATGTCCTGAAATTAGCTAAACTTCCAAAAAAGAAAGTTTCATAAGTGTATGACACTTTAAGATAATAACTTGTTCTGTCTTCCCTTTATGTTTTGAAAATTCTACCCAATCTTTGCTCACTGTAATATAAGTAATGAAATGTTATATTTCAATGTGAAAGAAATGAATAATTTATATTATATGTTTCATTTTACTACTTTCAAAAAGAATACATTATATGACAACTTAAAAATTTAGAAAGAAAACAATCAGGCAGTATAATTTACAGCTCTAAAATATTTACTCCCTGGTTTCCTTAAACTGTATACCTTTCTATATTGATATACATTAATAACAAACCTTGATTATTAAACATATTTTCAGAAAATGTTAGTTGAATAAGAGAAATCATATATATTTATATTTATATTTACATCTTACTGGCTGGTAAAACGAGATATTGAAATGTGGGGCAGTGAGAAATAACAAAATGAAAGCACAGTTTTGTGTGAGTAATCTTTGAACAATTGAGTCACATTTGGCATAGACCCACTGAAGGGACTGTTTTAGAAATGTACTCGGTAATTTTATGGCCAGTCCTTAAGGCATAGAATATATTCCATATTACTTATTATCATAGTGTGCCAAGCTAACAAATTAAAAATTATTAATGTTGAAACTTAAAAAAATAAAAAGATCTTTGCCAAGTTGAGAGAAGTGGATTTGGACTTGCCCAAGCACTAAGGAGCAGAAACATTTACCATGTGCTTCCATCACTTTGAGTGCAGGATATGTGGTGGGATGTATATAGGCTGTAATTTATAACAGATGCCAAAGTAGAAATAGATTTGGAATTTATAAAAATCTTACATTTAAAGGAAATATTTTGCTGATTATATTGTATCAGCAATTTAAATATATTTCCTACTACCGTTGTAAGAAGAAATATTTTTTAAAGTGCTTAATTCATGAAAAAGATACGTTAACAAAATGAATATAAGTTCTGTTTATGGTCAGGAGTCTGCTTTGAGGAACCCCACCCTCACTCACAGCCCAGACTGAGATCCACTAAGGAACCTGACCTGCAGGGACTTGTGTTTCTGCTACTTCCCTGTGGACTTAGGATAGTGCTGTTCCCTGTAGAAAGAAAAATATATTTCCCATTAATTTCTTTATGGTATATAAGATGGCTTTTCTTAAATGTAAATAAGGATGTTTCATTTATTTAAATAAAATTTTAGAAATTGGCATTGGATAAAAAAGGAAGGTTTTGCAAATGTGAGAGATAAGGAATTTGACAGAATTGGATCACTAGGTCCAGCAGTTTCTAAGCCAGAAATATGCAACATCTTCTATGTAACTTTTCTAACTACCCATACCCAAATGACACAAATTGATTTTATTTCTTAGTTGTCTATTGAGTTTACCATCCAATCTAAGGCAGACATTATTTGTCACCTATGTTACTGAAATACCTTCTGATACAATTGTATGTGTAACATATATTGATAAGGAAGGGAGATTATATGAGTTACAGTTAGGTTTTTCTCAGTATTTCTCCATGTCCCCAGCTTTCCTCCACAACAAATATTCACAAAATTTTCTTTTATATCTTTCAAAAATACCCCATGGAAATACAAATTAAGTTATACACATGAAAGCATATTGATACATGTTTATGTTGTTTATACAGGCTGTAGGATATTTTCTACAATGTTCTCCAATTTGTATATTTCACTTAAAAATATATATTAGAGATGATTTAATGACAATTTTTATAGAACCAATATTTGTTTTAATGGTAGCATAGTATTCTTCTGTATAAACCTAATGGCCAGGCATGGTGGCTCACGCCTGTAATTCCAGCACTTTGGGAGGCCAAGGCGGGCGGATCATGAGGTAAGGAGATCGAGACCATCCTGGCCAACATGGTGAAATCCCGCCTCTACTAAAAATACAAAAATTAGCCAGGCGTAGTGGTGGGCGCCTATAATCCCAACTACTTGGGAGGCTGAGGCAGGAGAATTGCTTGAACCCAGGAGGCGGAGGTTGCAGTGAACCGAGATTACGCCACTGCACTCCAGCCTGGGTGACAGAGTGAGACTCCATTTAAAACAAAACAAAACAAACAAACAAAAAAAAACCTAACACATTTGGTACATTATACAATAGGAAGTTCTTGTTACATTTTACATACACATTATACAATGAATATCTCTTATTAATGAATATATGATATATTGCCAATTTTTTGGTTATTATAAGTAAACATGTTCCAATGTATATTCACATTCATACAATTTTGGACACTTGGAGAGTAAAATAAATTCTTGGAAATGGTTGTATATCTTTTACTTTGATTTATATTGGCAAAATGCTCTCCACAGAGGCTCTGTCAATTTGCCCTCCCACCAAAAACGTCTGAAGTTGTCTGCTTTTCTTCCTCCTTGTGAACAGAATATGTAACCAATTTTTAAATAAAGCTCTATTGATGTGATTGGTGAGAAATCACTTAGTCTAATTTTCCATTTCCTTTACTGTAAATTAGTTTATGTATATTTTCACAAGTTTAAAAGCCCTTTGTTTTTCTTTTTATATATACTATTTATGTCATTTTGCCCATTTGTAGTTGGGCTGTTAGGTCTTGTTGATTTTTAGGAACATTTAAATATAAATTAAAATCTGGTCTTTTTCAGATATAGATGCTTGTTTGGACTTTTTTTTGTTTTAAGGCTCTATTCCAATTATTTCATAATTTGTATGGCATCGTATTTATACCTTTTGATCTGTTAGAACTGTGTAACTTTCCTTCTCATTAGTCTCTGCCGGCACCCAGCCCAGTGCTCAGCCATAGAAGACACTACTTGAACTTTAAAAATGGAAAAAAACTGTTCAATTAAAGTATGAAGATTTTTTTTAAATGTGAAATTCTAATTTATTTCTACTTAGTATCTATGAGATTGTAAACTTTTTGAAAGAAGAATTAATTCTTTAGTCTTACTTCCCATTTTCCAAATAAAAGTATAGATTGAAGTTTGAATGGAAGCATGGACCAGTTTGTGGAAGGCAGACATTTTTAAATGTTGAAAATTAAATTATATTTTTAATAACGATATTGTCCATGTTTCATAAATAGAAGTTATTTAAATAATTTTAGTTTCAGCCAAAAAATAGTTGAAATGACTTTTAGCCTCTCACAAAAGAACTAACTTACAACTTATGGTGAAAATTCATGAATTGAACAGATCGGATTAGGTTTACTATTGACAGTTGAATTAAAGCAGTTAAAGTTAAAACAGTTGAATTTAGTTGATGTTAAATAATTATTTCAATAATTAGCATGTGTTGAACACCATTTAATGTCCTATTATATCTTCCAAAATTTTAGGATTTAGAAAGACATTCATTCTGCACTTAAACATCAAAACAAATTTTGCCATTAAAAAAACCAAAGAGTCTCATCATCCGTATGCTGAGTTAAGGATACCAGCAGTGAATCCCACATATGAAATAGATTCAAATATTTGCTAAATTACTCATATTTTTATTATTAATTATTTTCCTTTTTATTTTTTTAATTTTTTATTTTATTTTATTATTATTATACTTTAAGTTCTAGGGTACATGTGCATAACGTGCAGGTTTGTTACATATGTATACTTGTGCCATGTTGGTGTGCTGCACCCATCAACTCGTCAGCACCCATCAATTCATCATCCATATCAGGTATAACTCCCAATGCAATCCCTCCCCCCAGCTCGCTCCCCATGATAGGCCCCTGTGTGTGATGTTCCCCTTCCCGAGTCCAAGTGATCTCACTGTTCAGTTCCCACCTCTGAGTGAGAACATGCGGTGTTTGGTTTTCTGTTCTTGTGATAGTTTGCTGAGAATGATGGTTTCCAGCTGCATCCATGTCCCTACAAAGGACACAAACTCATCCTTTTTTATGGCTGCATAGTATTCCATGGTGTATATGTGCCACATTTTCCTAACCCAGTCTGTCACTGATGGACATTTGGGTTGATTCCAAGTCTTTGCTATTGTGAATAGTGCCGCAATAAACATACGTGTGCATGTGTCTTTATAGCAGCATGATTTATAATCCTTTGGGTATATATCCAGTAATGGGATGGCTGGGTCATATGGTACTTCTAGTTCTAGATCCTTGAGGGAGTGCCATACTGTTTTCCATAATGGTTGAACTAGTTTACAATCCCACCAACAGTGTAAAAGTGTTCCTATTTCTCCACATCCTCTCCAGCACCTGTTGTTTCCTGACTTTTTAATGATTGCCATTCTAACTGGTGTGAGATGGTATCTCATCGTGGTTTTGATTTGCATTTCTCTGATGGCGAGTGATGATGAGCATTTTTTCATGTGTCTGTTGGCTGTACGAATGTCTTCTTTTGAGAAATGTCTGTTCATATTCTTTGCCCACTTTTTGATGGGGTTATTTGTTTTTTTCTTGTAAATTTGTTTGAGTTCTTTGTAGGTTCTTGATATTAGCCCTTTGTCAGATGAGTAGATTGCAAAAATTTTCTCCCATTCTGTGGTTGCCTGTTCAATCTGATGGTAGTTTCTTTTGCTGTGCAGAAGCTCTTTAGTTTAATTAGATCCCATTTGTCAATTTTGGCTTTTGTTGTCGTTGCTTTTGGTGTTTTAGACATGAAGTCCTTGCCCATGTCTATGTCCTGAATGGTATTACCTAGGTTTTCTTCTACGGTTTTTATGGTATTAGGTCTAACATTTAAGTCTCTAATCCATCTTGAAAAAATTTTCATATAAGGAGTAAGGAAAGGATCCGGTTTCAGCTTTCTACTTATGGCTAGCCAATTTTCCCAGCACCATTTATTAAATAGGGAATCCTTTCCCCATTTCTTGTTTCTCTCAGGTTTGTCAAAGATCAGATGGCTGTAGATGTGTGGTATTATTTCTGAGGACTCTGTTCTGTTCCATTGGTCTATCTCTCTGTTTTGGTACCAGTACCATGCTGTTTTGGTTACTGTAGCCTTGTAGTATAGTTTGAAGTCACGTAGGGTGATGCCTCCAGCTTTGTTCTTTTGACTTAGGATTGTCTTGGCAATGTGGGCTCTTTTTTGGTTGCATATGAACTTTAAAGCAGTTTTTTTCCAATTCTGTGAAGAAAGTCATTGGTAGCTTGATGGGGATGGCATTGAATCTATAAATTACCTTGGGCAGTATGGCCATTTTCACGATATTGATTCTTCCTATCCATGAGCATGGTATGTTCTTCCATTTGTTTGTGTCCTCTTTGATTTCACTGAGCAGTGGTTTGTAGTTCTCCTTGAAGAGGTCCTTTACATCCCTTGTAAGTTGGATTCCTAGGTATTTTATTCTCTTTGAAGCAATTGTGAATGGAAGTTCATTCATGATTTGGCTCTCTGTTTGTCTGTTACTGGTGTATAAGAATGCTTGTGAGGTTTGCACATTGATTTTGTATCCTGAGACTTTGCTGAAGTTGCTTATCAGCTTAAGGAGATTTTGGGCTGAGACAATGGGGTTTTCCAAATATACAATCATGTCATCTGCAAACAGGGACAATTTGACTTCTTCTTTTCCTAATTGAATACCCTTGATTTCTTTCTCTTGCCTGATTGCCCTAGCCAGAACTTCCAACACTATGTTGAATAGGGGTGGTGAGAGAGGGCATCCCTGTCTTGTGCCAGTTTTCAAAGGGAATTTTTCCAGTTTTTGCCCATTCAGTATGATATTAGCTGTGGGTTTGTCATAAATAGCTCTTTTTTTGTCAAAAGCCTTTTCTGCATCTATTGAGATAATCATGTGATTCTTGTCTTTGGTTCTGTTTATATGCTGGATTACGTTTATTGATTTGCAAATGTTGAACCAGTCTTGCATCCCAGGGATGAAGCCCACTTGATCATGGTGGATAAGCTTTTTGATGTGCTGCTGAATCCAGTTTGCCAGTATTTTATTGAGGATTTTTGCATCAATGTTCATCAGGGATGTTGGTCTAAAATTTTCTTTTTTTGTTGTGTCTCTGCCAGGCTTTGATATCAGGATGATGTTGGCCTCATAAAATAAGTTAGGGAGGATTCCCTCTTTTTCTATTGATTGGAATATTTTCAGAAGGAATGGTACCAGCTCCTCCTTGTACCTCTGGTAGAATTCGGCTGTGAATCCATCTGATCCTGGACTTTTTTGGGTTGGTAGGCTATTAATTGTTGCCTCAATTTCAGAGCCTGCTATTGGTCTATTCAGGGATTCAACTTCTTCCTGGTTTAGTCTTGGAAGAGTGTAAGTGTCCAGGAAATGATCCATTTCTTCTAGATTTTCTAGTTGATCTGCGTAGAGGTGTTTATAGTATTCTCTGATGGTAGTTTTTATTTCTTTGGGGTTGGTGGTGATATCCCCTTTATCATTTTTTATTGCGTCTATTTGATTCTTCTCTCTTTTCTTCTTTATTGGTCTTGCTGGTGGTCTATCAATTTTGTCGATCTTTTCGAAAAGCCAGCTCCTGGATTCATTGATATTTTGGAGGGTTTTTTGTATCTCTATCTCCTTCAGTTTTGCTCTGATCTTAGTTATTTCTTGCCTTCTTCTAGCTTTTGAATGTGTTTGCTCTTGTTTCTCTAGTTCTTTTAATTGTGATGTTACAGTGTCAATTTTAGATCTTTCCAGCTTTCTCTTGTGGGCATTTAGTGCTATAAATTTCCCTCTACACACTGCTTTAAATGTGTCCCAGAGATTCTGGTATGATTTGTTCTCATTGGTTTCAAAGAACATCTTTATTTCTGTGTTCGTTTCATTATGTACCCAGTAGTCATTCAGGAGCAGGTTATTCAGTTTCCATGTAGTTGAGCGGTTTTGATTGAGTTTCTTAGTCCTGAGTTCTAGTTTGATTGCACTGTGGTCTGAGAGACAGTTTGTTATAATTTCTGTTCTTGTACATTTGCTGAGGAGTGCTTTACTTCCAATTATGTGGTCAATTTTGGAATAAGTGTGATGTGGTGCTGAGAAGAATGTATATTCTGTTGATTTGGGGTGGAGAGTTCTGTAGATGTCTATTAGGTCTGCTTGCTGCAGAGATGAGTTCAATTCCTGGATATCCTTGTTAACTTTCTGTCTCGTTGATCTGTCTAATGTTGACAGTGGGGTGTTGAAGTCTCCCATTATTATTATATGAGAGTCTAAGTCTCTTTGTAAGTCTCTAAGGACTTGCTTTATGAATCTGGGTGCTCCTGTTTGGGGTGCATATATATTTAGGATTAGTTAGCTCTTCCTGTTGAATTGATCCCTTTACCATTATGTAATGGCCTTCTTTGTCTCTCTTGATCTTCAATGGTTTAAAGTCTGTTTTATCAGAGACTAGTATTGCAACCCCTGCCTTTTTTTGTTCTCCATTTGCTTGGTAGATCTTCCTCCATCACTTTATTTTGAGCCTATGTATGTCTCTGCATGTGAGATGGGTCTCCTGAATACAGCAGACTGATGGGTCTTGACTCTTTATCCAGTTTGCCAGTCTGTGTCTTTTAATTGGACCATTTAGTCCATTTATATTTAAGGTTAATATTGTTATGTGTGAACTTGATACTGCCATTATGATATTAACTGGTTATTTTGCGTGTTAGTTGATGCAGTTTCTTACTAGCCTCGATGGTCTTTACATTTTGGCATGTTTTTGCAATGGCTGGTACCAGTTGTTCCTTTCCATGTTTAGTGCTTCCTTCAGGGTCTCTTGTAAGGCAGGCCTGGTGGTGACAAAATCTCTAAGCCTTTGCTTATCTGTAAAGGATTTTATTTCTCCTTCTCTTATGAAACTTAGTTTGGCTGGATATGAAATTCTGGGTTGAAAATTCTTTTCTTTAAGAATGTTGAATATTGGCCCCCACTCTCTTCTGGCTTATAGAGTTTCTGCTGAGAGATCTGCTGTTAGTCTGATGGGCTTCCCTTTGTGGGTAACCCGACCTTTCTCTCTGGCTGCCCTTAAGATGTTTTCCTTCATTTCAACTTTGGTGAATCTGGCAATTATGTGTCTTGGAGTTGCTCTTCTCGAGGAGTATCTTTGTGGCATTCTCTGTATTTCCTGAATTTGAATGTTGGCCTGCCCTACTAGGTTGGGGAAGTTCTCCTGGATGATATCCTGAAGAGTGTTTTCCAACTTGGTTCCATCTTCCCCCTCACTTTCAGGCACCCCAATCAGACGTAGATTTGGTCTTTTTACATAATCCCATACTTCTTGCAGGCTTTGTTCATTTCTTTTTCTTCTTTTGGTTTCTCTTCTCGCTTCATTTCATTCATTTGATCCTCAATCGCTGATACTCTTTCTTCCAGTTGATCGTGTCAGTTACTGAAGCTTGTGGATTTGTCACCTATTTCTCGTGTCATGGTTTTCATCTCTGTCAGTTCGTTTATGGCCTTCTCTGCATTAATTATTCTAGTTATCAATTCTTCCACTCTTTTTTCAAGATTTTTAGTTTCTTTGCGCTGGGTACGTAATTCCTCCTTTAGCTCTGAGAAGTTGGATGGACTGAAGCCTTCTTCTCTCATCTCGTCAAAGTCATTCTCCGTCCAGCTTTGATCCATTGCTGGCCATTAGCTGTGTTCCTTTGGAGGGGGAGATGCGCTCTTATTTTTTGAATTTTCAGCTTTTCTGGCCTGCTTTTTCCCCATCTTTTTGGTTTTATCTGCCTCTGGTCTTTGATGATGGTGACGTACTGATGGGGTTTTGGTGTGGGTGTCCTTCCTGTTTGTTAGTTTTCCTTCTAACAGTCAGGACCCTCAGCTGTGGGTCTGTTGGAGATTGCTTGAGGTCCACTCCAGACCCTGTTTGCCTGGGTGTCAGCAGCAGAGGCTGCAGAAGATAGAATATTGCTGAACAGCTAGTGCACCTGTCTGATTCTTGCTTTGGAAGCTTCCTCTCAGGGGCGTACTCTACTGTGTGAGGTGTGGGGTGTTGGTCTGCCCCTAGTGGGGGATGTCTCCCAGTTAGGCTACTCAGGGATCAGAGACCCACTTGAGCAGGCAGTCTGTCCCTTCTCAGATCTCAGCCTCCGTGTTGGGAGATCCACTGCTCTCTTCAAAGCTGTCAGACAGAGTCATTTGCATCTGCAGAGGTTTCTGCTGCTTTTTGTTGTTGTTGTTGTTGTTGTTTAGCTGTGTCCTGTCCCCAAAGGTGGAGTCTACAGAGACGGGCAGGCCTCCTTGAGCTGCTGTGAGCTCCACCCAGTTCGAGCTTCCCAGCGGCTTTGTTTACCTACTTAAGCCTCAGCAATGGCAGGCGCCCCTCCCCCAGCCTCGCTGCTGTCTTGCCGTTAGATCGCAGACTGCTGTGCTAGCAATGAGGGAGGCTTTGTGGGCGTGGGACCCTCCCGGCCAGGTGTGGGTTATAATCTCTTGGTGTGCCCGTTTGCTAAGACCCTTGGTAAAGAGCAGTATTGGGGTGGGAGTTACCCGATTTTCCAGGTGTTGTGTGTCTCAGTTCCCCTGACTAGGAAAAGGGATTCCCTTCCTCCTTGTGCTTCCCAGGTGAGGCTTCAGCTCTCGCTGGTCAGGCTGCAGCAGCTGACCAGCAGGGATTGTCCGGCACTCCCTAGTGAGATGTACCCAGTACCTCAGTTGAAAATGCAGAAATCACCTGTCTTCTGTGTTGCTCACGCTGGGAGCTGGAGACTGGAGCTGTTCCTATTCGGTCATCTTGCTCCCTATTTTCCTTTTTAAAATTTATCAACCGGCCGGGCGCGGTGGCTCAAGCCTGTAATCCCAGCACTTTGGGGGGCCAAGACGGGCAGATCACGAGGTCCGTAGATCCAGACCATCCTGGCTAACACTGTGAAACCTCGTCTCTACTAAAAAATACAAAAAACTAGCCGGGCGAGGTGGCAGGTGCCTGTAGTCCCAGCTACTCGGGAGGCTGAGGCAGGAGAATGGCGTGAACCCGGGAGGCGGAGCTTGCAGTGAGCTGAGATCCAGCCACTGCACTCCAGCCCTGGCGACAGAGTGAGACTCTGTCTCAAAAAAAAAAAAAAAAAAATTTATCAACCTACTTATCAACAATAGCCATTCTGACTGGTGTGAGATGGCATCTCATTGTGGTTTTGATTTGCATTTCTCTAATAATTAGGGATGTTGAGTATTTGTTCATATGCTTTTGGTGGTGTGTCTACTTTTGAAATGCTTTCATTCATGTTCTTTGCCAATGTTTTAAGTGAGATTGTTTTTTCCTTGTTGATTTGTTTATATTCCTTATAAATTCTGTATATTAGGCCTTTGTCAGAGGCATGTTTTGCAAATGTTTTCTCCCATTCTGTACATTGTCAGTTTACTCTGTTGATAGTTTTGCTTGCTTCTTTGTTTGTTTTGCTGTATGGAAGCTCTTTAGTTTAAATAGGTACCACTTGTCTATTTTTGGTTTTATTGTAATAGCTTTTGGAAACTTCATCATTAAATCTTTGCCAAGGCCTAGGTCTGGATTGGTACTTCCTAGATTTTCTTCTAGAGTTTTTATAGTTTTAGGTATTATATTTAAGTTGTTAATCCTCTTGAGTTGATTTTTGTGTATGGTGAAAGATGGGGTCTAGTTTCACCTCTGCATATGGCTAGCCAGCTATCCCAGAGCCATTTATTGAGCAGGGAGTTCTTTCTCCATTGCTTATTTTTGTTGACTTTGTCAAAAATCACATGATTATTGGTGTGCGGCTTTATTTCTGGGTTCTCTAACCTGTTCCATTGTTCTGTATGTCTGTTTCTACACCACTACATTGCAATTTTTGTTACTGTAGCTTCCTAGTATAGTTTGAAGTCAGGTGGTATGATGCCTCTGGCTTTGTTATTTTTTTGGTTCAGATTACATTGGCTATTCGAGCCCTTCTGTGGTTCCATATGAATTTTATGACAGTTTTTTCCAATTCTATGAAAAATGATAGTGGTAGTTTGATAAGAACAGCATTGAATCTGTAAACTGCTTTGGACAGTATGACCATTTTAAAAATATTGATTCCTCTTATCCATGGGCATGACATGTTTTTCCATTTGTCTGTGTCATGTCTGATTTCTTCCAGCAGTGTTTTATAATTCTCATTGTAGAAATTTTTCATCACCCTGGTTAGCTGTATTCCTAGGTATTTTATCTTGTTTTTGGCTATTGTGAATGGGATTGAGTTATTGATTTGGCTTGATTTGATTCTCAGTTTGGACATTACTGTAGTATAGAAATGCTACTGATTTCTATACATTACTTTTGTATCCTGAAGCTTTACAGAACATGTTTATCAGGTCTAGGAGCCTTTGGGCAAAGACTGTGGGGTTTTCTAAGCATAGAATCATATTATCAATTATGGAGATTGTTTGACTTCCCCTCTTTCTATTTGAATGCCTTTTATTTGTTTGTCTTGCCTGATTGCTCTGGCCAGGGCTTCCAGTACTATTTTGAATAAGAGTGGTGGAAGTGGGCATTTTTGTCTTGTTGCAGTTCACAAGGGGCATGCTTCCAGCTTTTGCCCATTCGGTATGCTGTTGGCTGTGGGCTTGTCATAAATGGCTCTTATTATTTTTAGGTATGTTCCTTCAATGCCTAGTTTGTTGAGGGTGTTTAATATGAAGGATGTTGAGTTTTATTGAAAGTCTTTCTGCATCCATTGAGATGATCATGTGTGTTTTGCTTTTTGTTCTGTTTATATGATGAGTTAAATTTATTAATATTAATTTGCATATATTGAACCAACCTTTCATTCCAGGATTAAAGTCTATTTAATCATGCTTTAGTTTTTTTGATGTGCTTTTAATCATGATTAATAAGTCTACTTGGCCGGGCGCGGTGGCTCAAGCCTGTAATCCCAGCACTTTGGGAGGCCGAGACGGGCGGATCACGAGGTCAGGAGATCGAGACCATCCTGGCTAACACGGTGAAACCCCGTCTCTACTAAAATATACAAAAAAAAAATTAGCCGGGCGAGATGGCGGGCGCCTGTAGTCCCAGCTACTCGGGAGGCTGAGGCGAGAGAATGGCGTAAACCCAGGAGGCGGAGCTTGCAGTGAGCTGAGATCCGGCCACTGCACTCCAGCCTGGTCGACAGAGCGAGACTCCGTCTCAAAAAAAAAAAAAAAAAAAAAAATAAGTCTACTTAATCATGAGTTTAGCTTTTCAATTTGCTAGTATTTTGTTGAGGAGTTTTGTGTCTATGATATTTGTTTATGCCTAAAGTTTTCTTTTTTTGTCGTGTCTCTGCTAGATTTTGGTATCAGGATGATGCTGGCATCATACAACGTGTTAGGGAGGAGACTCTGCTCCTCGATTTTTTGGGAGATTTCAGCAGGATTGATACTAGCTGTGAATCCGTTTGGTACAGAGTTTTTTCTAGTTTATAGGTTTTTTTTTTTTTTTCTGATTCAATTTAGAACTCATTATGGTCTATTTAGGTATTCAGTTTCTTCCTGGTTCAATCTTGGGAGGTTATAGGTTTCCAGGAATGTATCCATTTATTCTAGTGCTTCTAGTTTCTGTGCACAGAAATGTTTGCAGTACACTCTGAGATTTTCTTTCTTTTTTCTTCTTTTTTTTATTTTATATTTTTGTGAGCTTGGTGGTAATGTCATCTTTGTCATTTCGGATTGTGTATATTAGGATATTATCTGTTTATTACTCTGGCTACTATCTATCAATCTTATTTATTCTTTCTGAAAACAATTTTTCCATGAATTTTCACATCTCAGTTTTGTTCAGTTTAGCTCTGATTTTGGTTATTTCTTTTCTTCTGCTAGATTTGGGACTGGTTCACTGTTGTTTTTATGATTCCTCTAGATGTGATGTTAGTTGTTAATTTGAGATCTTTCTAACTTTTTGATCTAAGCATTTAGGACCATAAACTTTTGTCTTAACTCTGCTTTAATTGAATCTCCAAGATACTGGTATGTTGTATTTTTATTTTTATTAGTTTCAAATAGTTTCTTGATTTCTCAAATGTCTGTGGGGATCATGGGGTCTTCTGCAGCTAGGATTCTGGAAGTCCATTGGTGAGAGTGAGTCACTCCACACTTATTTCACTTACTCCTTCCTTGGGAGCCACTTGGGCCCAGAAATGAGTCCTGGTGCTTGGAATCCCCAGGTGTTTTTTCCAGCTTTCTACTCTTCCATCCCAGGGTCTACATCCTTCCTCTTTCCACACTCAATGCTATCATTTTGAAAATCTGTTTGGAGTGTGCCAGTCTACTGATGATCTGGTCTCTCTAGGTAAGAACAGCTCTTCTTGACTGTGCCTATTCAACCATCTTGGCTCTTCCTAAAACTTGGGTAACCTACAAATCACAATTTTTTTTGAACTAATCTAAGATTCTGAGGACAAACAAGTAGTCTTAAGTCTAAGGAAATATAGGCGCTTTCCAAGAGAGACAGGACATGAGCACTGGTTCATCTGCACAAAAGTATACAAGAAAGGCACATAGGATACAAGCAAACCGGTAAAAAATGAAAATAAGCTAAATTTTTTAACACATATTTAAATGTTGATTTTTGTTTAGTATGAGAGTATAGAATTGTAGCCACAAACACAAAGAAAGATTGCACTTAATCTTTTGTCCATGTAAGTCTCCAGGTGCTCACAAGAAAGGTTTAGGTCAGAGTAGAATACCAGAGACAGCTCCTGCTTAATGCCAGCATTGGGGAGAAATTTACCAACCACTGTGAGAAAGGCACAGTGCACCCGTGTACCATTATTGCCTTTTTGGCACAAAGTCCCAGCTAGATTATTCTTGTCTGTCTACACATTGGAAAAAAAAAAAAGAAAAAGCCTTGCACCACTGAAGGAGGGACACAATATCCTGTATCTTTCAGGAAACACATGGAAATCCATTGTAGTGTGGGAAAATAAAGAGGAAAAAAAAGCACTTGATGTTGGGACAAAGTAGGACATTAGAGGTCCTCTACCACAGTGGAGGCAGGATCACTGAAAAAGACCTAAGACCTGGGAACATAGGGTTTGCCTAAAACTGATGCTAAAGCAGAACAAGAGAAAAGCCTCTCCATTCCCCAGCACCAGACTACCAAGTAATGTGTGTTAAGTAATGTCAGTCTACTGCTGAAAGAGAGGCAACAATGCAGAGAGAGATCTTCTCTGATTAGTAAGGCTATAGAAAAGTATAGAACTAAAAACAGAACAGAATCATTGAGGAAATCTCCCTGAAACTAAGGTCCTATCATAAGCTCAAAGAAAAGCTAGAAAACATTGAAACCAATGGTGTTCCCAAATCACTGCAACAGCAAAACCTAAATCTTGCTCAAACCCTGACTAGATTAACTCAGTCTTCCAGGCTAAAAGTCTAGCATAAAAAGAGACATGTTCATTTCACACATAAATGATATTTATTTTCATCTATATTGTCTCAGACACAATGTCCAGTATCTATCAAAAAATTACAGAACAATAAAGTGAGAAAAACAATGTGCTGGCAAGATATATTGGAATCAATAAAACCAGGTCTATATATGATCCAGATGTTGGAACTATGAAACAGAAAATTTAAAATAACTAAAATTAGTGTATTTAAAAAGTTGTAAAAAAAAAAAGTGGATAGCATGCATATACTACAGTTGAGAAAAAAATTATAAAAACATATTTTATTTATTTATTTATTTTGAGACAGAGTTTCGCTCTTGTTGCCCAGGCTGGAGTACAATGGCACGATCTCGGCTCACCACAACCTCCACCTCCGAGGTTCAAGTGATTCTGCCTCAGCCTCCCAAGTAGCTGAGATTACAGGCATGCGCCACCAAGCCTGGCTAATTTTGTATTTTTAGTAGAGACGGGGTTTCTCCATGTTAGTCAGGCTGGTCTCAAACTCCCAACCTCAAGTGATCTGCTCACCTCAGCCTCCCAAAGTGCTGGGATTACAGGCGTGAGCCACCATGACTGGCCAAAAACAGATTTTAAATTTCATCAGAATGATGAAAACTGTAAGAAAGAAAGAAAAATGCTGGGTATATGAAACACAGTAATTGAAATAAGAAAAATGCCTTTGACAAAGAAAGAAGAATTGGTAAATATGAAGATAGTTCAATAGAAAGGAACTAGGTGAAATCACAAAGTGTAAAAAGAAAAGACTAATGCATACAAGACCTTGGGGACAACATTAATCAGTCTAACATAGGTGTAATAGGAGTTAAAAAAAGAAGAAGAGAAGCAAAACATGGAAGGGAAATACTATAAGTTAGTGGCTGAGAATTTTTCAAAAATAATGGAAGACATGAAACCACAGATCAAAGAAATTCATAGCGAACCAAGCAGAATAAACTGACTAGCTACTATCTAACTAAATAAGTAAATCACCTAAAACAGCATATTAGAAATGCTAAAAACTAAAAGTAAAAAGGAAATCTTGAAGGAATCCAGAAAAAAATAACATATTTAAATACAGAATAATATATATTTACATATCTTTATATATATGTCTATGAATGATAGCAGACTTCTCAAGACTGCATTCAGAATTATAGAAACCAGAAGAAGTGACATGTTTAAAATGCCAAAATGACCAGAAAAGGTCAACCCAGAATACTCTACCAAGTATAAATAACTTTCAAAAATAAAAGAGAAGGTTTTTTTCAAACAAACAAACAGGAGATAATTTATAACAATAAACCACTACAACAAAAATGTTAAAAGAAGTTCTTCAGACAAATTTAATATCATAGCAGATAAAAACTTGTATCCACACATCTGACTGAGGAGCACTGGAAGTTTTATGTATAAATGAAAGTACACATAATACAAAGAAAATTAATTTTCTTTCTTATTTTAATTGCTCTATCAACTCATGAATAATGAAGCTTAATGAGAGCTTCAATATATTCAGCTCACAGCTGGGCTCTGTTTCAAACCTGAAATGTAGTTATTCTGGGTGGTGGGTTGTTAACCAAAGCTGAATGTTAAAAATCAAATGCTTATTATTTGCTTTAATGTAGATTGGTGTCTAAAAATATTTAGTCAGCAAGTGAACTAAATGATAATTCTTATCCCCTGTTACTCATCATCAATACTGAATAAGACAATTTAAAATTATTAAAGTTACTTCCTTCTTATTGCTTGTGAAAACAATTATAAGGAAAATGTTGGAGAAGAGGAAATGGAGATATAAGAAAATAATGATTGTCTACTTGAAACAGAAAAATTACTGTTTTCAACCAGATAGATTTAATCAAATTTCAGTGATAATAAAAAAGTCTTATATGAGGTAGGATATAATTTTGATAACATGGAAGCCAACAATTAGCAACTAAAGGCCTTAACACTCATAGTTCATAATTCAAAAGCAAATAGTGCTTTTCCAACAGTGTCCGTCATTGAAATCCAGGTACATGTTTGTTAGTAAAATAGAGTTTAATAGCAAGGTGAACATTCAGTACTCTCCCTAGAATTTTGCTAATAAAGATTTAGAGGAAAGAAGGTTGAATGCCAATAAATCTATGTTCGCAAAATATTCATAGAGATTTAATGTCAAATGTAAATCTTTTACTTCCAATTTTATTAAAGACCACCAAAACTATGCATCATTTAGAGATCAGTGCATAATTCCAACATCCAAGGTTATTGTAACCTGAGGAAAAATCATTCTCAGTGATGAAAACTTCTAACTTATCAAATATTCAATTGGTTTATTTTACAGGCAAATTATACTAGCAAATATCTCTGTGTGATGCAATATTTATATGTTCTTCTTGACAATTTTGGATAGGAAACTGTCAACTAAGGAACAAAATCTAAAACACATCACAAAACAGTATATTTTGCAAAAATATGAGTCTTTCAATAAGAGCCGATTCAAGGGAACATATGAGATCTCTTTGAGAAAACACAGTATCTGCAATACAAGGAGAAAAATTAAACCAATGATGTAAAAGCGCTAATCTTCAAAGAAAATGATTCAGATTTAAACTACAATTGACAGAAATAATTGCCTGGTCTTAGAGCTTTATCAAAGTATAGCTTTCACTTTCTTGTGTTTGGTTTTGAAAAATTGATATTAATTATGTATTATTAAAATTCCAGTGTAAAAAAAAAGCCTTCTGAAGGTTCTTAATACACAGTGACTTTCTTTACAATAATTTGCAAGTAAAGTAAAATGAAATAGAAAGTATGGGAATTTTATGAATTTACTCTTCAAACATGAATGTTATATGTATCATTTGAGTTATTAAGTTTAAAATGTACAGATGCCATTTTAATTTTAGATGTAACACTAAATTGTGAAATTTTACGGGCACCAATTTACTTACTGAAATATAAATGGATATGCTATTTTAGCAGGAGTTGTTCTGTCAGTCTGTGTGAGCAAGCTCAGCATCCTCTTCTGCATATAATATAATATATGCTTTAATAGGCCAGAGATCACCAGGAAATAACACAGAAAAAATGGAGAGTTTCAAAATTAAATGTATGCTTCTTTATACACAATAAAGAAAAAAAAATCAGTACTTAAATACCATTAAGATTAGAAACTTCTTCATCTTAAATACCATTAAGATTAGGAATAGAGACAACAGATGTGTTGAAGGAAAATTAACATAGAAACAAAATAGCAAATATAAAATTGAATAGAAAAAATTAGCTAATTACAGGCTTTCATCTCTGCTTACTAGAGAAGCAAAGCCTAATTTGAAAGAAATGGAAATTTTTAGTGAATGCCAAGTGGATTTTTCCATGTGTTAAAGCTCTTTGGCATAGAACCTATATGTATTTATCCAGATGTTAAATGTGGGAATTATGGTGTTTAATGGTAACTGGAAGTGCATTTGAAGTACAGAATAGTAATAAAATATAGGTAACTATTTTTTCAAAAAACAATTATATTTCACTCCTAAAGGAATCTAGGATCATGCCATGTTATAAATGTTAAAAAAAAAAAAAAATGGAGGTACAAACAAATACAAAATTGCATTACTTCTAAAGTTCACACCTTAGTTCACAAAATGGATGGAAATTTTCTAAAACCACTTGGATGTGAAGTATTCAATAGCCTCTAAAAGATACATTTTGATATTATATGTTTAGGAGTAACATTTTCTGAGTGTGCTCTGGGAATTCTTTCCATAGGAGGTTATAGGAGTGAGGCAGTACTGTACGGTGGGTAAGAACATGCACTCTGGGTCACCTAGCTGTGGGTTATAACCCAGTTCTACCGTGTATAAATTGTGTGAACTTGAGAAGGTCACTAACCTCTCAGAACCCCAGTGTCCTTATCTGTAAAAAATGATGAGTACCCACCCCAAGGAACTCCTGTGAGTATTAAAGTCAATCAATTCAAATGATTATGATTATTATAATCAACAAGAAATTCTGTTCACAGTGTACTAGGTTGATTATGATTATTCTGACCATCAAAAATGACCAAGCGTATAACAGAATAATTACACTCTTCTTGTTTCTTGAAAGATATTACCACCAATGGTGCCCCAAGGCTTGGCTGGCACCACTGAGAGATCTGTTGCCACATGAGAGGTGCCCCCAACCCCAAACCATTCAGTCTTCAGTGAGCTTCAAGATCATTTTACCTCCATGCCTTGTGACTCCAAATGTCTTTTAATCTCATTAGTTTCCTTAGTCTTCAGCAGCATAATGAGTATGTGAAGAATGTAACATAAGATTGAGAAAAGTAGGCAGGTGCTAGGTTCATATAGATTCTTGAAGAACATGCTAAGGAATTTTGTTTGTGTGTAATGATAAGCGCATGAAAGTATCAGCATGGCTCCTTGGAGAATGAAAAAAAAGTGACACTAATATTTAGTAAACACATACGGTACAATGATAATCAGCTGTGTTAATTCAGATTGAAAACTAAAACGGGAGAGACTCTCATAAGAATTTATATAAAAAGTAAATGTTTTCTAAAGATATATGAAATACAAATTATCTAATTCATTTTTCAAGATTTAACTTTTGCTCCAAAAATGTTTGAGAAATGATTTTCAAAATGACTAAGTTAATAAAAAATTAATATTCAATTAACTTCCATTTAGTAACTCATGTTTCAGATACTACATTTTGTTTCTGTTACTTATTCTTCTCTTTGCTTTAACCATTATTAGTATTTTTAAAAAGTTAAAATTATATCAAGAGCACATTAATCCTTGATATTCTAGTAATCTTTACATCATTCTGAAACCTATTGTTCAGACTAAATGAGCATGTTCCCATGAAGTACTAATAAGAATAAGGTCAATATTTTCAACTCCATAGTAGATTAAGTAGCTTTGCTCAAAGTAAAACTCATAGTCTCGGACTCACCATTAATTCATCTCAATTCATTTAAAAAGTTTGCATTAGTCAAGGGTTGGGTTCCAGAACTTCATTATAATTCCTAGAAGTCAATCACAGAGGGGTAATTAAAAATGAATTTCTCCTTACTTAACTGAAAAAGCAGAAACTCAAAAAGCAACATTGGCTCCCACTGAAGAGAATGAGATTGAATGTCAATGACCCGGCTTCCAAGCCCAGTACTGTCATTATCTAATTTCCAAGAATGAGTGGTTAAAACATTTTAGCTTAAAAAATAAAGTAAATAGTAATAGAAATATCCTTAGTGGGGTCTATGGTGGATTTACTTATTTTGCATAATATGATTCCCAAGTTCAAAAGGAGAAAATTTGCCAAAAAGAATGCCTCTGGTGGCTAAGCAAGCAATTCCTTAGTACTCCACAACAACAAATGCAACAAAGAAAAAATAGAATACCAATTATATCCAATGCAAAAGATTGGAAAGACAGACCCTCTTTGGTCAATAATGTCTTCTAATGATAGAAATTCGGGGAAAGTCACAAGCAGAAAAGTATGAAAAAGCAATGAGAAATAAAATAATGAAAAATATAAGAGAAAATAACATTGTCACAAGACAGCAGGAGTCATTATTTAGTCCAGTGCTCCACATTCACAAATGAATCTCTAGCTTTTTCTATGCAGCACAGTAAAATGATTTAAGAAAATGGCACAACGTTCTATATTTGGGGGGAATGGTTTCACCATGAAAGGTTTACATTTTAGAAAAGAGTGGTAACAAAGTTTTATAGAACATTAACTTGCCTGACATCACTTATTTCTCAGTGTTGTTGCATAATTGAGTTTTTAACTTTTCCTTTCAATGATGTAACATGAAGTGTTGCATTTATTATTGTTTAAATTATATTATTATGCAAACATTTGCTTTCTTCTTGTTTAAAAAAACTACATTATTTCTTACAGAGGTGTTATGTGAAAGTACAATAGCTTGTACTTGGTAAGTCTTCAGTAATTACATATTGATTATATTGTACATTTATTACTGATAAAATTATGTTTATTCCTACCTTCTTAGCTAAACTTTAGCTCATTCTTTCACATTGTAATTAAACTGTATATTGAATTTTTAAAATTAGGAATTATAAACCTAAAACACATTGCTAACATTTATCAAAAATGTATAGTTAAAACATGAATAGATTGATACCAATGCTATAATACACATTACACATAAAAATACTTCTAAATATTTTCACTAATTTAATTATTAGGATTTACTAATAGATTTCCAACTTAAGTAAATTAATGTTGAAATATATTGCCAGTGTTAAATTTTAGAAATGTATTGTAACACCATTCAAAAAAAGTCCTTTCCTTCCTTCCTGTGTCTTCCTTCTTTTCCATTCTTGCTGCCAGCCCAATAGTTCAGTCTCTTTTTACTCTCATTTTAATATTATGTAGTGGCCTAAAATTATGAAATTAACTTCATGCCTACATCTGTTACCAACTTCAGCTATTCCTGCATATTGCTGAAAAACTAATTCTTCTAAAGCATGTATATGTCATTGTGTCACTAGCCTGTTAGTATCTCCACTGGCCTTTCTGATGAACAAGGTCCACACTTGTCATCTTAGCCTTCAAAGTTCCCCACAAGGGGGCCACAATCTAACATTAGCACTGGCTGTGTACCAAACACACTGAACCATTAACTACTTTATAAACTACTCATGACATGTGAATACTCGACTCCATTCTCCCTATCTGAATGCCTTGCCTTCTGTATTTCTGTATGCCAAAATATTATTCAGCCTCAAAGATGAGCTAGCTATTTTCCAGTGAATACCAATAGATTTTATTTGTGTCTCTCATATTGCTTTTATCATCCTATCATAGTTTTGTGAATATGTTCGATGTCTCAATCTATTTGGAAAACTACCTAGTAGGGGTTGCTTTTTTTCCTTGGAATCTCCTCTGTGCTCAGCATTGTACTTTTTTCACAGTAGATTCATTAAATATTAATTTAATAGTTGAACTGAAATGTAAATGTGCCTTATTTTCCAAGTTGCCTTGCTCAGAACTGAATATCAAATATTTTGAAGTTGATGTAATTTGTATCCCTATGTTACTAAAATAGAAATTGTCCCATTTTGCATTTGTTCCCATTGTTTTCCATGGAATTCTCAAATGCTAAAATCTGATTTCAATTAGAAGAAATAGATAATGCCTATAATTAGTGGTCTTGGAAGGATAAAAGAAAAACAAGCCACATTCCTATCTCATTAGAAATATGAAAATTTGCTTTCTGAGGTACTAGTTAACCATGAACCAAATCTCTGGGAGAATTTTTACCAATGAGTAAAGTCTCTCATTCAGTGGTTGTATTTATGCCTGAAACAGTGATTCTTAATTTTTTGGAGTTTATTTTTGTTTCACGATACCCATTCATCCTAAATATCCTTTCTTTAGAGTACTTGTGATTTCAAAAAAGATTAAATAAATTAAGATCTACTTTGTTTTGAAATCTTTAAGGGATAATGGGGTTTGAGATTTCTATGAAGCTATTGAAAATAATCTTGGACATTCTGGGTTACTGCACAAGCAGATTGAGAAGCTCTGGCTTATGTCATTCAATGGTGTCACTTTCTTAACAAAAACACATATTGTGCATTTTATAAACATCTAGCCAGGATTAAATACGTAACCAGATTTTAAAGCACTTTGAATCAAAATTTAATGATATGTTGAATCTAAGAAAATTATTGGTTTGACTTGCATAATTCATTAAGTCTCTCTATATAACATTTTTACATTTATTAATAGCCACTAAAACATTTGACATTTCTTATTTGCTAAGTTTAAGTAATTCAAACAATACATTTTCCATCCAATGATAATTCCTTTTGTCTAAATATCATTTTATTAGAACCAGAATTTTTCCTGCATGTTGCCGCTTTACTCAGTGAATATTTGCATAATGTTAAACATTTGCTGTCCATGTTTTTTGTTCACACCCTTTAAATTCTTTCAGTTCTTTTCTCTCTTATTTGTCAGTTGGCTTAGCTGAGAAAAATTAGTTCTTTTTACTTGTTTGAATATGTCAATTCCATATATTTAACAGAATATTTCTCTTCTTCATATTCCCATCAACTTTCCGACACAAATGTACCCAGAATGATACTTAATGTGGTTTTAAAAGAAAACTACATAAACAATACTTATGGTTAAATTAATTATTCAAGGATAAAAATGGCTTTTCACAAGTGTTCCATTATCCATCCACACAATTAAGACAAACTGTTCTCTACTACTTTACAGAATTTGGCAGAGGAAGACTTTGAACTGTGAACTGAAGAAGAGAGAGGAAAGAATTCTATACAAATAGTTTACAGATGTGTCCATGAGATGTTTCCTAGTGTGTGCTAAAGTCTACAAAAAATAACTTACAATTGTCCTTGGTATTTCATGTGCTGTTTTATGTCGGTGTGCTAAAGTTTCCTTGGCATAATTAATTTTACATTAAAGCTCACCTTCCACTTTTGTGAATTTTTTTAAACAGTTGAGAGAAAACACTGGGTAAACAGAATTTCTTGGCAGCCTTGTATGACCTATGTACTCTGAGAATCAGAGTTGGTGTGGTGGCCACCTCTCACTTACTTTCTCCCCCATGTAAATTCTACATTTTGGCAAACGAAAAAATGCTGAATGCCAAAGTTATGATAGAAAGTTCATGATGGTAATTTGTGAAATTTAAAATATAAAACAATTATGGAAAATAGTCACCATACCTTATGTGAAAAACATCCTTGATATGAGCATATTCAATGTTGTTTAACAATATTTTAAAATGAGTTAAAACAGCAAAATGTGGATTTAATTCTCAAGAGAGGCCTTTCCAGATTAAAAGACCTAAGTAGACACAAACACGTAGATGACAGAATTTGATATGAAGTTAAATCTACCCACTGGAGCATACATCTCTTCATGGCTCTGCAAGACTGTTGGCTAGGTCTCCTATTTTTAAGAACATCTTACCATCAAAATCACTTCTCATAATTATACAACAAAGAGAGATCTTTTTCCACAGAACATTCCTGTCAAATTTTATGTTTACCCCTTCGGGACAGAGGTTAAAACGAGGACTGTCTTATTTTCTGTTCATCATCACATCAATGAACTAAGAGCTCTTCATCTTTACAGCCCTGAGAACACACTGTTATGAAAACGATATGCAATTATCTATCAATTGCTCTATTCAATAATAACTTATTATAAGTATTATTTGTACCTGGACTGAATTAAGTGCTGAGAACACAGGGGATAATAAACACACATTCATGCATGCGCGCATGCACACAAACACACACACACCTCACGTGGTTTCTGTCCTGTGAGCTGTGAGACTCTTAGTTTACTCAGGAATATAGATATGTAATATAATTATTATTGCAAATACAATAAGAGTTTTGTACACCTTACTAAAGATTTTGAATAGTGTTTTAAAGAAATTGAGAATTACAGAATTATTTTAAGCTGGGAAGTTAAAGGATTAAATTGAAAGTTGGAAAGATAGCTTTGTAGCATAAGGCAGATATACTGAAGTAGAAGAGAAAAGAGGCATTACTTTAACCCTGGTATCCTTATTTCTTTTTTGTTCTTCATCTCAGAAGGCATAAAATTAAAAATGCAACAGAAAAAGGGGGTGATGTAGCAAGTAGACTTTAGGGATTGAAACAAAAGTAGGATAATGGCAGAGTAAAGAGAGTAGAAAAGAGGTAACAGATTAAGAGGAAGGAGGAAGATATGGGTATTGAGTTATTGGCATTCCCTATGTGTCCATAATCAGATTACAGATTAAGTGAGCGGGGAACCCAGGTCATCTCTCTAAGCATTGCTAAAACATGACATGAGCCAGTCAATATATGGTGGCTGCTGCTTGGCTCAGTTGTCTCACTATTACTCTTAAAACATACATTGGTGTGGCTCCTCCCAAAGAAGACAACATTTTCATAATAAATTAAAACTATCTAAACCCCCCTTTATATTCACTTACTCTTCCCCAATTACATAATATTGATTGTATCTTCAAACAGTATCTGTTTGCAAAGATATAAAATTATTAACATTAGCGTTCTTGTTGCACCAAATGACTAACTTGTCTGGGAAAGCACCATGTCTCTATCAATCCTGAATACACTTTTAGATATTTTGTGCTTTCTATAGAAGTAAATAAGGGAAAGGAATTCAGGAAGGAGAAAGTTATTTGGAGGAAAAAAAAGCATTGGCTTTAGTTCAACTGTACATAAGTAGAAATACATCTGATATAACTTTTAAAAGTCAGACAATCTAAGAATGAAATAAGATCCAGTGAGAATCAGAAAGGAAATTCTGAACTTCAAAGGTGAGCTAAGATATTTTACTCATAAAAAAATCAAGTTAAAATAATCTTACTCAAGGTGCAAGAGATAGTAAGGAAGAATAATAATGCCACAGTCATTGTAAAACAAGAAATGGGAAACAGTATGTGAGCAACCTGTGTTGATGTGTATTATGCCAACAAGATATATTTTTTAAAACATATCAGTTGTATAGTTGTGCTGTTTCATTTTTTGTCAGAGAATCTGGATATCAATACTGCTTATTCTCCATCATGTTTAGCATGTCATATAAATATTTATATTAGTTCCTTTATACCATTTGATTAAATATACACTAATGAAGATGAAATAAGCCTACCAAGATCATTTGAGTCTGCTCTCAAAATAAATTTCCTGACACTTTAAGTAGAGTATCATATTTTCTATAAGTAGTATTCTTTTCCCCACTCTCACTTGTAAATAGTTCCTTACTTAATAACAATTTCCTAGGCTTGCTAATTATTCAGATGCGCTTGATATGCTGCACAATGTCCACCAACACGCCACAATCTAGCCTAAACCCTAGTTTAAAAAAAAAGAAAAAAACATGAAAGGAGGAAAACAATGATAGAGGAAAACATGGGAGATGTATTGGAAAATCAAACTCACAAAACAATTCATGTTCTCACCCATGCTGACATCAACTCATTTCTAAGCTCTTGCTATTAACTTAGCCATTGACCAGGCAACACTCTCACTGCTAATGGCATCACATTTATACAGAAGTAGATAATTATTATACTTTTATAATATTGGATTATGACTTTTATAATAAACATCCAACTCAGCCTATTCTACTTGTATTTTGGTTACCTAAAGCATAGTGTTAGGGGGAAAGGAGTTTGTTATATGTTATTTTTTAAAATTGTTTACTTCTCATCATTTGAATTTAAAGAATCTGTTTTAAACTTAACAAGAAACAGTTTTGAGGTTTCTTGTCACTATTAGGTCTAAAGCTGAGTAGAATATGTTCTTCTAAATGAGATGTGGGTGAAAGTGGTGTAATGGACACGCATGACGGGAACACAGCTGGCTGATCTGCCTGCCACAACCACGTTAAGAAAGGCGAATAAGAAAGAGCTAATGTGATTTTTAAAGAGACACATATACTCAATGATGGTTTCTGCCAGATTTAGTCATGCGCAAATTTTTATGTTTTCAGAATTAGGCCATTTGTTATTCTGCTCCATGAAAATTAATTAGACACTAATTAAATCCCAGGCATGGTAAGCAAACCATGGCTTCATGGAGTTTATAATCTAGTGAGAAAGACAAACATTAATTAAATCAGCATGCATATATACTTTTTTATGTATAGCAATAAATGTATTGTTGGATACTATGGAGAATTAGATGTGTGATACTGTGAGAATGTAATGTAAGAGTGTTTGACTTGACCTATAAGGCCCAGAAAGTCTTCCCTAAGGAGGTGAACTATGAAATACAACTGAGAGTTAACTAAGGAAAGAAAACTGTGGGTAACAACAGATATGCTACATACAGAGGAAATATCATGTGCAAAGTCACTATGATGAGAATCAGTTTGCCAGTTTTCTTACCCAGCAGCCATTGGTTAAGCAAGATGTCACATCCCTCTGATACTTGAACCAATGCTATAAATACACTACTCAGAGGGGCTTGCAGCCATTTTCCAGAACGATTGTTACCTGAAGACAAATATCTCCCAGATTTTTGAGAACCGTTGTATCTGATTCTAAACTCTACCTGACACCAGAGAATCCCAAACCCCATCTTGTCCTTGGGTTGAATTAAAGATTTTTGAATACAGGGTGATATAAGGAGAGTTTAAGATGTCTCTGAACCACATTGTAGTGATTTTCCCTGTCCCAGAATGTCTACATGAGATGGATTTAAATGATGTCTTGCAGAACACTCAATTGGTTCTTTTGTGGCTGGAATAAGAGCCATTAAGCCAGGGAAGACCAAATGGGAGCCCTTGTACCATACAATGACCACCATCATGACCAGTATGAACCCAACAATCCCTGACCTGACAAAGATGTTGAATTAGAACAATACTAATACTATTGAAGACTGAAAAAAGCAGGATAAAGTTGCCATGATAGGCCCACTCAATTGATTTATTTAGCCCTAACCCAAACCAGGACTGTAGCAGATCTAAAGTTAACTGCATCGTAGCTCTAATAGAAGTAGCTGAGCAAGAAGTACTATGTGGCATATCAGCCCAGCCTCTCACACTTGTTAATTTCAAATCTTATCAATAAAGGGAATTGAAAATAGTTTGCTAATTTATGGGAAAGTAGTGCACATTCACCATCTTGATCACTAAATTAACACCCCTGTGGTCTGTCACAATATAGTCTGTAGGGTCATTGATTATTTTAATGTTCTATGGGATATAATCCTTGTCTTCTGTGTGAATGACATCATACTAACTGAACATGATAAGCAGTATGTGGTATTTTGTATGCCCTAGTCAGATACTTATGAACATAGAAATGGTAGGACATAAACTCTATGAGGATTCAGTGATTTGCTAAATTAGTCAACATTTGGGGTGTCAGAAGTATGCTAGAATGCTCCTTGGTGAAGTTAAATACAAGTTATTGCCTCTTTCACCCCTTATCACTAAGAAAGGGGCAGCCACTTGGAAAGTGTATGTGGATGTTGAAGGCAGTATATGGTACATTTGGGAACACTCCTCTTCCATATTTATCAAGTGAATCCTACAGTTGTCAATAGAAGAAACTAGCAAATCAAGGATGCCATACATGTTGTTCTGCCACTCAGGTTGTAGATATGGCACATCCAGTGGTGCTAGATATGTGTGTGGTAGATAAGGATGCTCAATGGAGTCCTGGTAAAAATAATAGCAGTATAGCACAAACTCCTAGGATTATGGAGCTTCTCTATCTTTAAAGAGCAAAATGAGGCTAAATACAATAGATTTTCTTTCTCTTGAGTTTTCTAAATTATTTGACAATAAACACCAAGGTAATAACAGTGTCTGATTTGGTTCTGAATATCTGTAGATAAAAATATTTAAGACAGTTATATTATAAATGAGAGAGGTTCAAGGAATGTAAAGGAATATAAGGTGTCTACATATTACTCTAGTTGGTAAAATGAAAACAGTATGAAGTGTGTGTGTGTGTGTGTATGAGTGTGTATACATATGTAGTAATAACTGGAATAGTGAAAAGCTATACAAAAGGACACACTCAAAAACAGTATACATCAATATGGGTTTCTCCAAAATGATCAAGTAGCACATAGAAAGGTAAGAAAAAGACAACAGAGACGAAAATCAGAAAGAATAGCAGAAAAGCATAAAATGCAGACAGAAATGCTAAATATTGTTATAATAAATGTGAAGTCTTAATGAACAAGTTAAAAAAACAAAGATTGACAGGGTAGATTAAAAAATACAGTCCAAATATATACTACCTACAGGAAACTAACTTCAAATAAAATGGTAAAGTGAGGTTGAAGAAATTAGGAAAAATTAAATATCTTGCAGACATTAATCAAAAGAAAGCAGAAGGGGCTAAACTAATATAGTAACATGCCATGAAATGCTATTTTAGTCAACGACAGACTGTGTATACCATGGTAGTCTCATAAGATTACAATTTTATATTCTTACTGTACCTTTTCTATGTTTAGATACACACATACTTACCATTGTGTCCCAGTTGCCTACATTATTTAGCACATAGAATGCTGTACCGGTTTGTAGCCTAGAAGCCATATTATATATAATATAGGCTAGGTGTCTAGTCAGCGGTACTATTTAGGTTTGTGCAAATACACTCTACAATGTTTGTACAATAATGATATTGCTTAATCACTCATGTCTCAGAAAGTATCATGTAATTAAAAGATGCATGCCTGTATCACATACAGTAGAATTCAAAGTAAATTTCCAGAGATAGAAGGATATTATACAATTACCCCTCCATATCAGTGGGTTCTGCATCCATGGAGTCAACCAACCCTGGATATAAAATATTTATTTTAAAAAAGGATGATTGCATTTCTACTGAACATGTAAGATTCGTCTCTTGTCATTATTCCCTAAACAATAAAATATAACAACTATTTACATAGAATTTGTATTTAGTAGGTATTATAAATAGTCTAGGGATGATTTAAAGTATAGAAGAGACTATGCCTAGATTATATGCAAGTACTATGCCATTTTATATAAAGGACTTGTATTTTGGTACCCATGGGGGTCCCGGAACCAATCCTCCATGAATATAAAGGGATGAATGTATGGTGATAAAATAGCCAATCTACAAAGAAGACAGAGTGAACCTAAATGTTTATGTACCATACAACAGAAATGCAAAATGTATGAAGCAAAAATGATTCACATGAAAAATAAATAAATAAATAAATCTTTAATTATTATAATTGACGATTTTAACACTCCTCTCTCAACAACTGATAGAACATTTAGACAGAAAAACAGCAAGGATATAGAACTCAACAACACCACTTCTAAACAGAATCTAATCGACATTTATTGAACACTTTCCTCAACAACAGCAAAGTACATCTTCTTTTCAAGTACTCATGGAACACATACCAAGGCAGGTCATATCATTAGCCATGAAATAAATGTCAACAAATATTTAAAAACTGAGATTATGTGAAGTGTTCTTTCCAAATACAATACAATCAAGCAAGAAGTCATCAAGAGAAAGATAATAGGAAAATCTTCTAACATTTGAAAACTAAGCCACACACTATGAAATAACTCATAGCTCAAAAAGGAAATCTCAAGGGAAATCATGAAATGCAGTGAACTGAATGAAAAATGAAAATACATCAGAATTTTTAAGAGACAGCAAAAGCAGTGCTGGAAGGAAAATTTGTAAAATTAAAACGACTATAGTAGGAAATAAGAAAAGGTGCAAATCAATAATCCAAGCTCAATAATCAAGAAAAAGAAGAGTAAAATAAACCCCAAACAACTAGAAGGAAAGAAATAATAAAGATAAAAGCAGATATCAGTGAAATTGAAAAATGGAAAGAGAAACAAAAAGCCTGTTCTTTAAAACTATTAATAAAATATTCAAACCCCCAACAAAACGAAGAAATGAGAAGAAAGACAAAAATTACTAATATCAGGAATGAAACAGGGCCTATTACTACAGACCAGATACAATAAATGTTAATAGGACAAAAAATGAATAATATGAGTAAATCTCCACTGTATCCTCACCACATTATTACCAGTATCTTGGCCATCTCTCCTACTACAGTTCTGTATTGCTTCTGTGTGCATGAGATCACTCTGTATTATTTCTTACAACTGCATGTAAATTTAAAATTATCCCAACGTTTGAAGTTTATGTATTTATTTATGATTATTTTTATTTTTGAGACGGAGTTTCAATCTTTTTGCCCAGGCCAGAGTGCAATCTTTTGCCCAGGCCACGCTGCAACCTCCGCCTCCTGCGTTCAAGCGATTATCTTGCGTCAGCCTCCCAAGCAGCTGGGATTACAGGCGCCCGCCACCACGCCTGGCTAATTTTTTGTATTTTTAGTAGACATGGGGTTTCATCATATTGGCCAGGATGCTCTCGATCTCTTGACACCCTGATCCACCGGCCTCGGCTTCCCAAAGTGCTGGTATTAGGCATGAGCCACCACACCCGTCCCTGACGTTTATTTTTAATAACAAACAGGTACTGATGCTACTGTTTTTTTAGTGAAGACTTGGTCTGTAGTTTATTGAGTGACTATGAAACTATAATTGCTCGTCATTCTTTCTTTGTGAGGATACAGGGTATTTCTATCACCCCAGGTGGAGTTCTGTGACACAATTATACCTCGCTGCATTCTTGACCTCCTAGGCTCAAGTAATCCTTCCAACTCAGTTTCCTGAATGACTGGGACTATAGGTGTGTGACACCACGTATGGCTAATTTTTAAATTTTCTGTAGAGACAGTGTCTCACTATGTTGACCAGGCTTGTCTCAAACTCCTGGGCTCAAGCAACCTCCCAATATGCTGGGGATTACAGATGTGAGCCACTCTACCTGGACTCATCATTCATCATTCCTTTTTTAAACTAAGGAAGGTAAGAAATGTGTTTATATATAATTCTGTATTTATACACAATTTTGTTATATATTTTATTGATATGTACGTAACACAATTTCATCACTTAAAATGGACAATTTGATAGTTTCTAGTAAATTCACAGATTTGTATAACCATCACTACAATCAATTTAAGAACATTTTCATTACCCCCAAAAGAAACTTCTTACCCATTAGCTGTCTCTCCTCCAATATCCTTCCTCCCCACAGGCTAGGCAAGCATTAACATACTTTCTGCTTCTACAGAATTGTCTATTCTGGGTACATTATATAAATTGAAATATGCAATATGTGTCCCTCTGTGACTGGCTTCTATTAGCATGTTTTCAAGATTCATCTCATGGGAGGTCACTATTTTGTTCCTAAAGATATCCATGCCCTAACCTCTGAAATTTGTGCATGTGTTAGGTCATCTAGAAAAGAGAATTAAAGTTGCAGACAGGATTAAGACAGCTCATCAGTTACCTGAAAATAGGGAGATTGGCCTGGATTATCAGGAAAATCCAGTGTCATCACAAGAGTGCTTAAAACTGCAAGAGAAAGGCAGAAGAGGAGGTCTGAATGATGTGTTGTGAGGACTGGATCCACCATTGCTGGTTTTGCAGGTGAAGAAAGAAAGTCATGAACCATGGAATGTGGTCGTCTCTACTTCCTGGAAAAGGTATTAAAAAAAATGTTCCCAGTGGAATCTCCAGACAAGAATACAGCCCTGCTGACACTATCTATGAATTTAACTCAATGAGACTTCCAATCAATAGAACTGTAATAGAATAAATTTGTATTAATTCAAGCCACTAAATTTGTGGTAATTTGAACTAATATATTTTTAATATAAATCTTTAGAGTTATACATTTCTTTCCAAGCACCGTTTTAACTCCATTCCATAATGTTAGCATGTGGTGTCTTTATTTCCATTCATCTCAGGATAGTTTCTAATGTTCTCTGTGATTTATTTCTTGACTTACTAATTATTTAGGATTGTGTTGTTTACTTTTCACATATTCATAAATTTCCCAAATTTCTTGGTTATTGATTTGTAATTTTCTTGCATTTATAGCAGAGAGCACACTTCATATTATTTCAATCCTTTTAAATTTCATTTATTTATTAAGGCTGGCTTTGTGGCTATCATATGGCATATCCTGAAAAAATATTCTGTGTGCACTTGAAAAGAATGTCAAGTGTGTAATGCTCCTGGAATTCAGAAAGTAATCAGAGAAAACATTATTAGGCAAAGAGATAGAAACTTGTAGAATACACATACATATCAGATAATACATATGCTTGACTTGACTCTAATTTTTAGGAGTAATGTGATTGAGAATATGTTATGGACAAACCATGGGCAAATCTTGAACACCAGGAAAAAGAACATGGGGATTTTTTTCTAAGCTTTATAAAAGCAGTGGTTGATTTTGAAGTTGGAGGACAAATGTTCAGTGTCTCACTTCAGGAGGAAAAATACTTGGCACTAATGTGGAAAGAAATCAATTCAAAACTCTGCTACTGATCTACAAATTAAGTGTCCCTGAATGAAAATGCATTCCTTATATACGTACTTCAGAATTGACAGCAGGGATTACAATCTCGTGCGTCATTGCTAGCAAATATCCACAACTAGCTTCCATCTCCACCTTCTGCCTGTTGAGGACTCATTCTGTGACCTCAAGAAATGCACCTGATTTCTTTAACCAAACCCTCTAGAAATCACTTTGGTTGCATGTAAGTACAGAGAATTTAGTTTGGTATACTGAAGTTGTAAGTAGCAGTAGGACTCAAGCAGCTTTAGATTCTGAGGTTTACATATGTATCTACCAACCTAGACTATTAAATGTTTTATATAGTTTTTATAAACTGGAATTATAGTTTTGAAGCTAAATTTTGAGATAACATTGTTACACAAAAAAGTTATTCTTCCCTGAAATCTTAATTCAAATGATTTATCCATATGGGAGCATTGCTAAATAAATTTGATGATATCACATGACTAATTTTTTTTAAAAAAAAGAACAGCATAAAAATGGAAGAATTTTTTTTAAAAGAATTTTCTGAAACTCTTGTTGGATCTATTTGAGATTTGGAAAATAACCTTAAAGGTGTTTTAAAGTTGAAATTAAATTTATAATGTTACTTCTTGAGCATTATAACACATGAATGGGCAATGTAGGGTTAAATTATAAAAATAACAACAGGCACACTACTCCTTCACTGCAGTTCCACTCTGAGTACAGATAGTTAAATTCTATAGAATAAACTTGCAGTCAATTCCTTAAATGTTGTTATTATTTGAGGTTCTGTTCTAGTCATCTCTTGGATATTTCCCTGAACCTTTAGTAAATCACATTGTTCTATGAACATGGTTGCATAAGAAACCATTATTTTGACATATATTTACGAATTTTCTAGACTGAGTACAGATTTACTTGTAAGATGCTATTACTTGCAGAGAAAAATATAATTTTTATCCCAATTCTTATTTTACTCCAATAATCAACACCACAAGAACATAGAACCAACTGCAGAAAATGATTTGCATGATATGTTCTCCTGGAGTCAATAATATGCATCTTAGGAGTTTGGTTTCACTAATACAGAGGTACTTAGATGCCTAATGCTGCTATTTCTAAGGAGAAGCTTATCTTCCCATTAAACTCAATCTACCTACAAAAGTGAATAGAAGCTGAAGTCAAGGGCTAAAAAGTGCCTCTATTAAGTTACAATTAGGCCGGTCAATATCTGGCAGAGATTAAAAGCAGTGACAAGTTTAAAACACATTTTATTCATGGACAATCATAAAATTATAAATTGTAAAGAATATTAAGTTTTGCCTATGAGTTTCATTTTTACCAGAATCTGAAAATAATTCAAGAATAAATATTACCTTTGTTATTTAAAATGGCAATCACATCTAGTCATTTTTTAATAACTTGAATTATAAGAAAATGAAACAGAGCCAGAAAGAGGTTTTAAAGCCCTAAACACTGAAGAGATTATAGTTTTCCCTGTTTTGGTTTAAAATTAAAAAAAGATGAAGTAATTGTAAAGAATGACAAAATTTTCTCATTTTTTTCATGAAAACGACTTCAAATTTTTTTTTTTTTTTTGAGAGGGAGTCTTGCTCTGTCACCCCAGGTTGGAATGTAGTGGTGTGATCTCGGTTCACTGCAACCTCCACCTCTCGGGTTCAAGCGATTCTCCTGTCTCAACCTCCCGAGTAGGTGGGCTTACAGAAGCAGGTGGACACCACCACCACACCTGGCTAGTTTGTATATTTTTAGTAGAGACAGGATTTTACCATGTTGGCCAGGCTGGATACAAACTCCTGACTTCAGGTGATCTGCCTGCCTTAGCCTCCCAAAGTGCTGGAATTCAACGCACCTGGCCGAAAACTACTTCAATTTTTTGAAGTACCAAAAATAAAATTATTTCAAAACATATTTAGTGCCTTGAATTTCTGCTGCATTCACTTGGCCTCCCTGAGAATTAGATTAATTGTCATGCTAGGAGATATTCTTCTATTCAGTCTGAAGGCCTAAGAAGTCACACATAATAGTTTTTGTTTTGTTGGGAGGATGCGCACTCTGTGTTATGAGAATGGTTACAAATGGGGCAAACAACAGAAAAATAACAATCCTACAAACTGTCTTTGGTTTCTGCTATTATAGTCTTAATGAAAAGCCGCTAGATGCTACTGGCCCAAATGAAAAGTTGTCATTGTATCAATTTAGTCCCATAATAAGTTGGCACAGTCCATTTTTTAAATTTATGTATGTATTTTTATTTATTATTATTTAATTAATTAATTTATTTGTTTGTTTGTTTGTTTGTTTTTGAGACAGAGTCGCGCTCTGTTGCCCAGGCTCGAGTGCAGTGGCGCGATCTGGCGCGATCACCGCAAGCTCCGCCTGCCGGGTTCACGCCATTCTCCTGCCTCAGCCTCCCGAGTAACTGGGACTACAAGCGCGTACTACCACGCCTGGCTATTTTTTTGTAGTTTTTAGTAGAGACGGGCTTTCACCGTGTTAGCCAGGATGTTCTCGATCTCCTGACCTCGTGATCCGCCCACCTTGGCCTCCCAAAGTGCTGGGATTACAGGCATGAGCCACCGCGCCCAGCAGTGACCACTTTTATCTATACCAAACAAAAATATTATAACCTCCACCTCCCCGGTTCAAGCGATTCTTCTGTCTCAGCCTCCCCAGTAGTTGGGCTTACAGAAGCAGGTGGACATCACCACAACACCGGGCTAATTTTTATATTTTTAGTATGTATTTTTATTCTCAAGGACATACTTAGTGCTAAGTAAGTGGTGTGTGGATATGTGTTTTAAGATAAATGAATGTATAAATCAATTCTATGTAATATCACTGGGTAGTACCAAAGAGTGTAAATTGAGCAGAGCCAATTTTGCAGTAAATTGTAACTATAAAAGCATTTTATTAAAAGAATGGATATTTATCTGGCAGTTAAATTGTAGAAAATATTGCTTCACTGCATGAGGGATTGGACTGGATAGTATCTAAATAATAATCATCATCATAACATACTAGTAGCAATGGCTTTATTCCTTTATCACCTCCCACAACAATTAATGAATGCGTATTATGGGTCAGGGACTGTGCTAAGTATTTTTTAAAATGATGTCATTTACCAGAAAAAAAAAAGGAGTGGGTCTTGAGATAAATATATTGACTTGTCTCTGTGCGGCATGACTGAGTAAAAAGAAAGTTAATTTGATATATTTCTGAACTTTTGCTTTTCCAACTATATTGCCACATCGCTGCATTCCTATAATAGCTTAGATCCAGAGCCCTGACACCACAGAATCTCTCACCTGATGACTGTGTAGCACAAAACACTGAAAAAACTAGGGCTAAGACTTAGGCCAAGGTCAAGGGAAAAGGAAAATTGAGAGGGCATCATGAAAATAACATGGATTCCTGAAATTCAGAGATCTGGGGAAAGAGGAACAAGAGCTGAGAGATTCAGGTTAGTGAGAGAGAGCAAAAGGTCTACACCTGTTCATGGAGCTAGCTGAGCAACCTTTATCCTCTTAAAAAAAAAAAGTAGTTTTTCTTCCAGATTTCAGCAACAAAGAGGTCTCCTTGATCCCTCTCATCCATTTGGCACCACTCTCAACCCCACTCATTTTACCTGCACCCTCTTGTCTAAAATTCTTTTAACCGGAAAGAAACTTTTTCAGTTGACAATAAAACACAAAAGTTGGGGAATTATGCCTTGGACCTACAATAATCCTTAAAGTTATTACATTATAAATACCCAAATGTTGTGTTTTATTTTTTTTCCAGAAAGTAAAATGATTGCCAGACTGTACTACATAATTTCCTGAATACATTTATAAAATATTTGTCTTCCTACCTCTTGTGTTAGCCTAGAGCATAAATAGAAGAAATTTGAATTTGAGACCAAGCCGTGGAAGTAGTAAGAAAGGAGTACATTAGACCACGAGATGTAATGAAAGTGAATCTTCCAAACGCCATTATTGCCACTCCAACTGAAGCAAGAAATAATATGCCTTGGAGATTGCAGAGAAAGGCATGTAATTCATCAGGACTCAGTCAACCCCACTAGGAATTCCGTCCTTCCTTTCCCGGTCATGATACGCTTTGCTGCTCCCATCTCTCCTTTAAATAACACCCATACTTAGCTCCATAATAAATTTTCTTTACCAGGGCACGGTTATATTAGAAACTTCTTTTTAGTAATACTTCTCATTGTTTAAAAATTTTATTTTTTATATTTCAAATTATATTGGCTTTAATTTAAACTAGCCCCTGACTTATTCTGAGGTGAATGAGAAAAGGAAAATGTGACTGTTGTTTTCTATTTCCCAATAGTTTGTAAATCTCATCATGTGGTAATATCTGATTTTTTTCAAATAGTTTTTTTTTTTTGCTAACAAAGTATAAACTACCAAATATCAAAGTGATTCTAGATATTTGTAGCAGATTACTTAGAAAATTCTGTTGTATTTTTTTTCCTGTCAGAATACCCTAAAGTCATAAGCTTTATTTAATTACAATTTTGACAGTGTGTAATATTTTATATACTCTTTGCTGTCCCCATCTCTCCATTAAATGACACTCACACTAATCTGGGTGTCACTTTATTTATTTATTTTTTATATTTTATTTTATTTTATTTTGAGATTGAGTTTCGCTCTTATTGCCCAGACTGGAGTGCAATGGCGAGATCTCGGCTCACTGCAACCTCCGCCTGCTGGATTCAAGCTATTCTCCTGCCTCAGCCTCCCGAGTGGCTGACATTACAGGCATGCATCACCACACCTGACTAATTTTGCAATTTTAGTAGAGACAGTGTTTCTCCATGTTGGTCAGGCTGGTCTCGAACTCCCGATCTCAGATGATCCCCCCTGCCTCCTCAGCCTCCCAAAGTGCTGGTATTACAGGCATGAGCCACCACACTCGGCCTTGCTAGGTGTCATTTATATGATAATATCAGTAGACAGAAAAGTTGATGTTGACCAGTAAATTGATCTGTGGATGTTAAATATCATTTTTGGAAATATGAGGTATAATGTATAGAGTATTGTTGTTTTTAAATGTATCTGAATTATAGTAATGTTTCAGCATGACCACGGACAAAATTCAACATCTCATATAAAGGAATTCAGTTTGGTCTGACTAATATAGTTATCTTTGTGTCACATAACACAACTCTGAATCCAAAAGTCAACATCTCACATGCTTGTTCTTGTTTTCATGACCCTCAGTTCTAGCTAAGATCAAAAGGATTATGTGTGGATGCAAATAGACTTAAGTAGTGAATTATTTTTTAAAGGAAATCTCTAACAGAAATCAAAAATAATTTTTTATAATAATGTAATGTCTGACTCAGCTGAACCTGCAATATTCTATCTGACAAAGTAACTACAATAAAAGAAGACAGAGAGGCCCCGTTTACTCATGAAATAACTTGGCGTACAACTACTTTATTAACTGGCTTTAATGTGCACATTTGTTCCCGGGAAATAAACATCTATTTCAGGTTTGGAGATGTGATGTGTTCCCCTTCAGGTTCTGACTGAAAAAGACAACTTGTAAATGGGGCCTCACTGACTCAGGCTCTAATTCTGGAGAGTTTCACTGTTATTGGAATAAAAATCATCAGAGAATAAAAGTCAAATGCAAAAAGATTCTTTGACAGTCTAGAGTAATCCTAGAGGTTACTAGAGGTAGTAATGTTGTATATGCTTCTTAGGACCCATAACGAAAATATGTGCCTAAGAGTTCATGTATTTTACATTAATTGATCAAAGTGTCATAACCCAAAGATATCTTTCTAAGTTTTCATAATATTTTTAAGATTTCAAGTAATTCAAATGTTAAGATGTCTCTTTGAATTTCTTAACTTAATAAACTTATTTGATAACGTATTAAACAGAAGGCACTCCAGGGTTCCAAGAGGATAAATATATAGCCAGCTCCTAGAAACTTACAGCCTATTCAAATCAACTACATAAAATCACACTAAAATAATTACTCGCCTAAACTAGATATATAAAGATAATATAGTATTTGATTCTTTGTTCATAACAAATAAAGTTCTATAAAGTGTGATTGCTAGGTATTCTTTTTTTCTTAAAGATCAAAGATTCACATTTCTAATATTTCTCAGTTATTCAATATCCATGAACCATTAAAAGAGATGGAAATGAATTTTTTTATTTTCTGAATTTTCTATTTACACTTTTAAGTTCAGGGGTACATGTGCAGGATGTGCAGGTTTGTTACATAGAGAGGCCTGTTGGAGGGTTGGGGGTGGGAGGAGGGAAAGAATCAGGAAGAATAGCTAATGGATGCTGGACTTAATACTTGGGAAATAAATCTAGAATATGTTTAGTCCTTTAATGATATTCTTGAGGACAGTACAGAGCCATCGCTCTTAGATGACTAAACACGTGCCTGAAATTCAGAGACTGACATAAACCAGCCCTTAATTTTTTCCCCAGCAACATAATCATCCATACCATGATCACATCAGATGGGCAACAGAGACCACCTTATCTCTTTGGTCACCTTCTTTCTTCTTCCATTTTTTAGGTCTTTTCAGATTACAATTATTTGCTTTATAAATTACTCGAAGTATATTACCTTAGAAACACAATTTATAAATATTTAGGCATTCTAATTTTAATTTCCAAGCATCCTTCAATGATTGGATAATATATTTCCCTATGTAATCCAAATGTTCCAAATCCTCTTGCTTTCATCTAATGTAACTGTATCGAGTCCAGAAGCCTTGGCCATAATTCCAGGGATTACTGAGACACATATTTTTTCTCTTGTTCACTCCCCTCTCTTCTGAACTTCTGGCTTTTCTTTAATCACCACTGCCTCATTGCTCACTTGCTCATGCTGGGTGTTGTCCTCTCCCTATACCACTTGGTCCCAAGTTGGAACATAAACCGTCCCTAAGGCTCTATTAACAGACAGCTATCGTGTGTGTCTGACTGCACTGAAGCCTTTGGAGATGATGGAGAAGAATCACAATGTAGGACATGAAATAATCTAAAACTGGATACAGACATCATGTTTCTTAAGTTTTCTGTTCATTCCCATTGAAGAGAGCTCTTTTGTGCCTGTCCTCCTCCTTAGGTATAAGCCTGTTCTGGTGGCTCTGGGGCCTGGTCGCTCAGAACTGAATGACGCCCACTGCTCGCCATTCCTACTCCCCACTCCACTAAACAGTAATTTGTGGAATGTGGAATAAATCAAACAAAACCAAAACATTATCTCTCCAAGGTTAAAACCTTTTACTTCACTATCCAGGGAATTTGTGCATTTTCTTAACTTTTCTCTGTAGATGCTTCACTTTCTGTAATTGAAAAGCCTATTAAAGAAATCCCATAATTACAAGAACAACATTCACCAGAAGTAAATTTTGTCAAGACGTGAGATGGAAAGAATATACAGACAATGCTCTGCGATTTTTTAGTTGACATTTTCCCTCCTCTTTTCACATGAATTTGCATTTCTGTGTTTGCATAATCTCTATTTCTCTACTCAGAATTTCTAAGAAATGATCATCTTCTCTGGGAAAGAATGGTAGCCAGAAAATCATCTGAAATAAAATTGAGTCACTTGGAAGTGAAGGACTGGCCTGACTGGGAGGAGTTAATTACACATGACACAAGGGAAACGCAAACCCAAACTTTATATTGCTCTGAGAGCTTTGAGCACCCTTGTCATTAATAACTAGGCTACAAATACATGAACATATCTACAGGCTCCTAGATTTTTGTCTTTGAGCCCAGAGTTGAAAATAAATCTTTGGCAGTGATCCATTTGCTTCCATCTCTGTGTACCAACTTCATTTGTTAGAGTTTCCAAGCCAAAGTTATATCCAAATCAAAAGGCAATACCCCAGGTTAAAAAACTGCAATCACAAAAAGCCACTTTTAGCTCCAGAATTTTCTCCTCTTTCCCCGTTTCCCCAAATCCCTCTGGTTTTTCTTTTTGTCTCTGTCCATTTCTCTTTTCTTCTTTCCTTTTCTCCACTCTCTGTTCCTTAACACCACGTCTTAAATTGAGATTAAAGAGAACAAAAAGGAAGGCTGCAATGTTCATTGTCCTTTTCTTCCCTAGGATAGACATTTATACCACACTTTACAACATTTTCCCAGAGCCAATAGGTTTTCTTTTTTCATGACAACTTTGTAAAACTGCATTCCTAAGGTAGTTCATCACTGTTTTTTATTGCATGCTCTTGAAACTTTCCAGAACTGTTACCAGAAGAGGCTTCAATAAATGGAGTTAGCATTTGAGCTCTACAGAGTCAGAGTCAAAAATAACAGTAGTCACATGGTCAACAATATTTATACAATACTTAATCGTCTGAGCTCACAAGATAAAGAGCAGGCATTTCACTGTTCATAACATGTTCAGAAAAAGTGGGTTTGTAACAAGGATTTTAATACCTTGTTCCTGCAAGTGTGCAGGAAGGCTAGGTTCTTCTCAAAAGAGAATTCTACATTGATTTAAACTTAGTGACATGCAAAGTATGCATCATGGATATATCTGATTACATAACTATATAGACATCATAATGGACCTATGTCCCCTTTCTTCACACAGAAGTAGCTCTGCCTCTAGACAGCATTGCTCACATTATGAGAAGCAAAATTACTATCATGTTTTCAAAAATGTTAATAAAGTAATTAAAGTAAGTAGAAAAATTCAACTTATAGTTTGGAGACTCTTGCAGAGATAGGTAAATTTTAAGAACTTTTAGAATAGGATTTATGTCTGTGTTGCTTTACTGAGATGTGAAATGAATGTGTGTGTGTGTGTGTGTGCATGTGTATTTCCAAAGAGCTAACGTGGCATATCTTCATCCTCAAATTCGCTTTTGCCCTTGGACTCTTTCTCACCCTTCTCCTCCTTAGGGAGACGGGGGAAACAAAAGTACTGTTTCAGCCAACTGACTTTATTAAATCTTTCTCATCTATGAGGCATGAGAATATGTTTGTGAATCTGTTTCTCTTTTGTTTGGCAGTGAGAAGTGCAATCGCTCTTTAATTAGAACCTTCTGTGTATCATAAATATGGTTTAACCCAGGTGTTTAATCTACCTCCAATGCAAGTGCAAATTAGTGACATGGGTCAAATGACAATTTTATTTAATTATCAGACAAGTTAGGAATAGCTAAACGCC
The DNA here is from genome assembly GCF_009764315.1 of Trachypithecus francoisi. NCBI lineage: Eukaryota > Metazoa > Chordata > Mammalia > Primates > Cercopithecidae > Trachypithecus > Trachypithecus francoisi. The sequence continues at coordinate 52,975,108 of NW_022681458.1, read as the reverse complement.
AGCCACCAGCGATTCACTGAGTTAAGGAATTTTGCTAATAATTAGAGCAAAAAAGAGGGGGGTGATAAAGGGAGTTTACTGGAAATCACAATAGACAAGATCATGAGACCAAATGTTAGACTTGATGATTCTGACAATTTTTATCTGCATGGGAATGGGCAAATTTTTTAAGAATATTGGAACTTGATATTCTTATCTGTAAAAATTAGGAATATTATTTCTAAAATATTTCACCATATAACTTTTAAGATTATACCTAGCTCTGAGATCCTGTAATTCTAATCAACACATAGAAAGACATGAAAAAATAGGAAGAGGTAGACCAATATTTATTAATGGTCGGCTATTATAAGAATTTATGGATTTAAGAAACCCGTATTCAGTCTTCACTTTATCACTGATGTTTTGCTTTTATATCATTTTAGTAAAAATGTTTGCTGATGTTGTCAAGGGATTTCCTAGCTAAAATATAATCAAGAGATCTCTCAGTGTCATTTCTCTTCTAATTACAGTTCCATCACATTAATCTCTTACAACTAACTGAAAATAGCAATGTCATTCACAAATAGAAAGAAATTTATCTAATCAAACTTCATCGAAAATCACACAATTACCTCCCTTCCTAATGTTTGGCTGTAAGCAAAATCCAAGAGCTGTATCTTTTATTTTTCTTTGCGTTAGTTCCTGTTCATGTGTGGGAGAACATTGGTCAGTGACTCACATTACTGACACACAGCCAGCACAGCTGGATTGCACAGAATGCATTTCATAATAAAAGGGACAAAGAAAGAAAGATAGAGAAGAAAAAAGTCTATGTGTTTGGTTTTATTTTTAAAAATCTATACAACTTAATGCTAAAAAGCAAGAACCAAATTTTTCCAAACAAACAGCTTCAAGGAAAAATAATTTTGGGGGGACTAATTAAAATTACTTTAATAACTCTTAATATGTGAAATACCTCTTTAAGGCAGCTATTCTGTGTGGAAATCTCACCCTCTCCCATGAAGAAGAACCAGCAATTTATGACTATCACAAGAGTAAAACTCTAGTGAGAATTTAGAATTGCACACAATAAAATAAAATACTCCACAATAGTTTTGAACTCTTGAGGAAAATGACAGGAATAGTATTATGTGTAAACAAATATATATATTATATATATGTATATATACACATACATATAGATAGATAGATAGATAGATATACATCTCTTTAGAGATCTGATAAATGATGAACTCAGAAATATCTACACTCCAGATTTGAAAATGTGAGTTAGCTGACACATAACAATGTCAAAGAAGACACATTTTTACAGAACTTTCCACAAATAAAACAACTTTTCCCAGGCCATTAAATGCAAATGACATTGTCACTTATCGTATATTTTGTCTATGCTGTATAGAAGTTAAATTAAGTTGTTCACTGTATAGTTAAAACTAAAGGTTTTAGGATATGAGGTAGTTTACAGCATGTCTATTATCACTAGTAAGAAAATACTCTATAAATTTAAGAGGAAAGATCACTTATTCAGACTATGTTAATAGAGTAGACTCTCCTGGCCTAAAATCTTATGTTTGAGAAATGAGCGCCAAACCAACCTACCATTTTGACAGAGCTCACCTGAATTTTTCCTTCTGGTGATGAGAAACAATGCCAGAATATCTATTCCAGCCATCTTCACACTTGTGGAGAGAAATTCAGTAGTGATACATTTGTAGTGAGGTGAAAGACGTGTTAGCTTAACAACTGATGCAGGGTTTCTCTTTTAAGGAAGATATTGTGTATGTGGAGGGAAACATCTTGGAAGGTATTTAGAAGTAGAAAGTGAGACCTTAAGGGCAAGATAAACTCTGCTATGACAGGAGACACAACTAAACTGCTTTGTATTAGAAATCAATAGGAACTTGGAGAGAGAAAATAAAAACAAGAGTAATCAACAAAAGATGATTTAACCAACATGATCAGAATCTGAAGCCCAAGATTTGAAAGGAGAGAGGGAACTTCAGGAACATCAATATCTAACATGGAATATTAAATCATGAGCCTTTTGGCAGTATAAATCTCTGTATCACCTATCATTCAGTAGTCCTTTACACATATAAAAGTTTCTATAAGTAGTTTGGCATAACTAAGAAAAAGTATAGTGATCCACATCTAAAACGATATAATTCAAAACATAATAATACATATTGGACATTTAGTTTATCCCTAAACTGATTCACACTAAGCAGGACTTAGGAGCCAAAAGTGATCCTAAATTCTGATGAAACTTGAAAATTCTTGAGATATAGGCTGAACTCAACGGAAAATACATTGAATAAATCTTACTTCATCTCAAAAGGCAGGGAAATTGCTGTTGAAATTTAGTTTAAATAATTATTTTCTCTTTTCTGGCCTTCTTTAAAGCTAATATTTGGCATGATCCTAAAAATATTGTTTTAAAAGAAAATCTATTGTGGACAAATACAAGGTTTAGGAATAAATTAAAATGTTTAGAGGAATTAACATATCTGTGTAAAATTTTACATGTGTGCCAAATTGGTCACCAAGCTAAAACTAGTGGCATATTAAAACCAACATACTAGCTCACACATTTACAATGAAATACAACACTTTTTGTACGACTATAGTTTTTGACAATTCAACAAGTGATAATTGGAAAACATGTTATGATAGGCATGGCAATTTAAAGCTCACTCGGGTGATGATTAATCTTAAGAGGATTTCCAAAGTTCAGACAACAAATGATTAAAAACCAACTTCAACAATAGTCAATGATGGCTGAATTTAAGACATTTAAACATGCATTGGAAAATACAATGGAACCAGTTGTAGGCGTGGACATTGAGAGAAGACTTGTGGATTCAGACAAATCTTTACTCATTCAAATTTCTGTAACATTATTTACCTTATATTACATGTCACAAATTGACTATGTTATGAAATAGGAAGGGTAATATCTATTTTTAAATGTAATACTTATAAACAATGTATAAGATGTTTATACACTCTAAACTGGCAGTTTATAGTGACTATTGTATTATTATTTTGATTTTAGTAGTTGTAAGGAAAAGAGAACAGCACAGACTGAAGTATTTATATCTCAATAATTAAACTTACTTAATATTTTCTATTGTACATTTACCTAAAAAGTATAGGACTGATACTTCCATATTTGTATGGAATAACAGTGCTTAAAATATATAAAGCAAAATATTACTGAAATAAAGGGACAATAGATAAACTTGTAAAATTATCATCAGAGATGTAAATACCAACTCTACAATAGGTAGACCGAAATTAATAAAGACATAAAATAATTTAACAACACAATAAACTTGAACTAATTAAAACACAAGGTCTCTATCCCAAAGAACTACAAAATAAACATTCTTTTTAAGTAGAAAAAAACTTTCACTAAAAATGTATATTTCAAGCCATAAGACGAGTCTGAATAAATTTCAACGACAGAAATCATACATAGAGCAATCCCTGACTACAAAGGAAGAAAGTTAGAAACCGATATTTATAAGAGTAAAAGTCTCCCAATTATTTGTAAACAATGCATTCCTAATCAACCCAAGAATCAAAGGAGAAATCAGAATTTGCACAAAGCAGCTGAAATAATTCTATCACTTATCTATTGATGTGTAGTGATCCACCCCAAAATTTAGTTGTTTGAAATAACCATATTCTTTGCTCATAATTCTATGACTCCACAGTTAGAGTTGGGGAAAAGGAGTGTTGCCTGAGCAATTCGCCTGTTGATCTCACATGCAGGAAGTTTGTATACAATGTGGATCACTGATTTCTTCTCCACATGGTCTTATTTACTAATTAACTAGCTCAAGTGTCTTAGTAGTTGTGCTTGCCGTTTAAAGTGGAATTATTTTAGTTTGATATGATCAATTATTTGGTGCTAATATACGGAAATAAAATTCAATTTAATACCATAGTATCCTGAAAACTTGTCACATTCACTTATTAGTTAAGTAGGTTTTTTTCTTGGTAGATATCTCAGGAAACAGGTCAATTATCAGTAAACAAAATTTGGCTCCATCATTTTCAATATGCTTTATCTTCCTTAGCATTCATTACAATGACTTTTATTCTTAAAGTCATTTTTCAAGAAGTAAGTTGTTATATACTTGTTTAGTAATAATGATCAAGGCATACCATTTAACAAATGCTTGGATCGGGCACGGTGGCTCATGCCTGCAATCCCAGCCCTTTGGGATGCCAAGGCAGGTGGATCACAATGTCAGGAGTTCGAGACCAGACTGGCCAACATAGTGAAACCCTGTCTCTACTAAAAATACAAAAAAATTAGGCTAGCGTGGTGGCGCGTGCCTGTAGTCCCAGTTACTAGGAAAGCTGAGGCTGGAGAATCGCTTGAACCCGGGAGGTGGAGGTTGAAGTGAGCTGAGTTCGCACCACTGTATTCCAGCTTGGCTGACAGAGTGAGACTCCCTCTGAAAAAAACAAAAACAAAAAACAAACGAGCAAAGAAACAAATGCTTGCAGCCTTGGTTCTTTGTTTTTAGGGTATCAGTAATATTTAAGTTTAGATTGCCTAAGCTTATGACAAAAACAAAACAAAACAAAATATCTAGCATACCTATTTAATATACCTACTATTTATTTATTTATTTATTTGAGAAAGAGTTTCACTCTCGTCACCCAGGCTGGAGTGCAATGGCCAGATCTCTGCTCACTGCAACCTCCACCTCCCGGGTTCAAGTAATTCTTCTGCCTCTGCTTCCAGAGTAGCTGGAATTGCAGGTGTATGCCACCACACCCGGCTAATTTTTTGTATTTTTAATGGAGACGGTGTTTCACCATGTTGGACAGACTGGTCTCAAACTCCTGACCTCAGAGGATCCGCCCGCCTCAGCCTCTCAAAGTGCTGGGACTACTGGCGTGATCAGCCATATTTTAAGACAAAAAAATTCCACTTCCTAATCATGTTCTCTTCAGCTTTAACATTCTCATTCATTTGTGCTCATTGAGAGTTCATTGATATTCATAACTACCTGCTATTCAAAGATAGGCAGAAAATTGGTACTGCAAAGTCAAATAGTATCCATTAGCCTACCTCTTGTTTCAACTTCCTCTACATCATTCACAGGTCACTGAGGAAATGAAATATTATTTTTGGCTTTCTGATCTTTCTCCCCTCCTTCTATCTGTAGTTCTTGTCTGGTCCATCCACTTTGTTCATGAGTGCAGTACTCTTCATGAGGTGGTGCTTCTGAACATTTTCGAAGAAATACATTTCACCAGGTAGTTTTTGTGGTTTCAAATCCACCAAATTATATCAACTAATGCTCCGCCATTAAGAAATTTAACATACTCTTATTAGTGTTTTAATAAAAATTTAGTATTTTTTTCTGTTGATTAAAAATTAAGACTCTTGTTCCACCCATTTTATGAAAAATGATACTGAAAAGTCACCTTGAACATGATAATTTAAAAAATATACATTTTGGGCTTGTAATTCATTATCGTGTGCCATTCAGTAATTCATCCATTCAACAAAAGTTTATTTAATACAAAGAAAGCAATACATCATATGGCAGGTGCACGCTGGAAGATTTTCATTACTAGACTGGCTAGAGAGACATTGTATTCACATAGATTATATTCCCACAATGACTACCCAAAGGTAATATCATACTCACACCTCATTATTATAAGAACATGCTAGATTGGAAATTATTTTGTCACAAATGAAAAGTTGTACTTAGACCAATTTATTTGCATCATAGGAGTGTAAAATTTTCAACATGTAAAAATCTGCTACAGGAAAAGGTGAAACCAAGCATTAAACCATCCATATGGCTAATACATATGGATAACTGACTCACTGTGCTCTTCTATGACACGTGTTTCTGTAAGATTAATGAAAATGTGTGCAGTTGGGGAATTGGGAGTGATGTCAGTAAAATACAGAATTCAGGTAGGTCCATATGGAAATTTTTTTCTAATGCATCAATCTTTATGTTATAAAGCAACAGCAGTTGAAAGCAAAGTGAAGTAGAAGAATTAAATGCACTAGACCACAGAAGAATACACTGCTGTCCATAAGCCCATTCATACCTGATTTTTTATCTTGGCTCAGTTTGGTCATATGTTAATGTTTTGCAGTGCTTATTGTATAGTTTTCTCTGGTTGTTTACATTGTACCTTTATCTTAAAGGTAAGCCTTTATCTTAAAGGCTCAAGCCTTTTTCACACCATCTTTTATCTATCCACTAACATCTTTTTAAAAGGCAAAACTTTATATTTATAACTTCTCTTTACTTATTAGAATGTAAAGTCTTTAAAGCTGTACTAATATTTTAAATAAGATAGCTATATTTTTGTTGGTGCTCTGGATTCAAACAAATTTTGTTTGCACAACTCTATTTTTTCCATAAGCCCACTTGTATATACTATTCAATATTACATATTTCAAAATTTTTTAGAATTGCATACACTGTGTTAGATTTGAAATATCTCTGCTGTATAACATTGAAAAAATGACCATTAAGTAAGTAAAATCCAAACACTTCTGAGAACAATTGGCAGTGACGAAACATTAGTCGACTAATGCTGTCAGTTCGGATGCCAGGCAACTTGTGAATAAAGCAAAATTCTAATGAGAGAAAATGAAAAAGTAGAGGGATTTTAAAAGAGATTTACATCAAAGTGAGAGAAAAATTAATGGGAAACTTTATTTAAAATGCTCCCAAATAAGTGAAAAAAAAAAATGGCTGCTAACAATACACAAGCAGGAATCAAGCTGCAAGCTTTTAAAAAATAAAATACTGCATTCACTATAGCTAGACTTGAGCACATATTGAGACTTTAGTTAGGTATCAAATGTGACATATGAAAAATTATTTGAATGCAAAGGTCATGTTTAGGCAAAAGTAACATTGTGCAATACATTGGATTTGTGCCAGAGAAGACGGAAATAATAAAGAAGAGCCTTTTGATTTATTCTCTTGTTCATCTATTTATCAGCTAATCTACCTATCTACTTACCTTCTCACATATGCTCATACGCATGGTCCATAAACATTGCCAAGCATGTTTTGATCTTATTTTATTATTTTTTTTCCTCAGGCCTAAGTAGCTATATTATTGCCTGGTGCAGGCAGAAGCTCAATAAATATTTGTTGAATAATTTAAAAATCAGTACATATTCCAATTGATTTCCTCATTTGGAAAGATCTACTAGATTACAAGTCTTATGAGGACAAGAGCAATGTCTATCTTATTCACCATCCCAACCCCAGTGCCCAACATACAGAAGATACTTAATGAATATACAGTGAGTTAATAAATTCAGGCATTGCCTACCACATAAATCCTGAAAAAGATAGTTTTTAACTTTTAAAACCAGTTTCTGCGTTGCCTTATGAGATTCCTAGACATTAGCTGAGTTCCTTGACTAATAAGACCTACATCTGTTCAGTTATATTCTGGTTCTCCTTTACAGTAAGTTTGTCCAACAAACACTCATGAAATAGGTTGTGTCTTTTGATATCTTTAAAACACTGCTGCCCTATTCCAATAATTCGTCATGGGTGCCCTTGAAGATAGCTGTAACATAACGAATATATGTGGAATTTGAATGACTGAATTAGAATCCTATCTCTGTTGCTTGCTGGTCGTGCAAAATGCTCAAATTCTCTGCAACTCACTTTCCTTGTCTATAAAATGTGAATAAAGTCATACCCATCCCAGAGGATTTCACAAGAAAAATATGAGTTAATTAATACACAAGAACTTCTCAGTAGTAAATCTAACACACATTAAGTGATCTATAAATATGCCCTATGACTGCTACTTTTTGTGATACCATTTCCCCTTTTATTGTTATCCAAGGTAATTCCCTAGATATCTCTTCCACATCCACTTCTCAATCTCAGACACGTTAATCCCTTAATTCCTGCAAGTTATTAATGGAAATAAACATATTAACTAATATAATATGTGACTAATCTTACATTTAATTTAAAACTTAACTTTAGAAGATGTAATCCTCCAGATATTCCCATATATACTCACATTTAAAGAATAAATAAAAGAAGGTAGTAGAAAGTAATCCCTGAAAAGTTGCTAATTTCCTTCAAATATTAAACTGTAGAGCACTACCAGTTTTATTCATATTCAGAAATGTTTGCTCTTCTCCCATGCATTTTATTTAAATGATGTATCTATCTTTAATTTTATTACTTTTCATGCACGTGGTGACCCACATTTGTTACTGGCAATAAATTATTAATAAACAATGAGTCAGGATATAGCAGCTTCTTGGTAGTTGTTTCATCCATGTGTTTGCAATATGCTAGGTCACGCCATTTGCAGGATGTTTGTATATTCACTAGGGAGCCATGAACAATGGAACTGTTGGAAATATCTGGCTTTGTGGCGTACTATAGAAAATGAAAAATTCTAGAGACAGCTGTGTAATATAAGCAACAGTTGGAGAAACTATGTCTAGAAAAATGCAAGCCTTGAGCTTCTGTGTTATAAATGAACTAGAATAAATGTCATGCCTTTTCCTTATTGACTATCTAAAGTTTATTTTTGTAAGATTTGGAGTAAATGTTGCAGTACTGAAATATTTGTAAAACAATATAGCATGCATTCTATTTCTTAAATTATACATACATGCACACATATGTATGCATAGAAATATTGATAAAGAAAAAAGCTCAAATATCTTCCTTTGTGGATTATATTTCAGACAAATCAAATAGTGTGAGAAAGTTTTTTTTTTTTTTTTTTTTTTTAACATAGAAAAGCCACAGTTAATGGAGTTGGAAGAAATGATAGCATTAGAAGATTATCATTTTAAAATACCAAAATAAACGATGGACTATACTCCTAATGACTGCTAAACCATTGGGAGACAAATTCATGGAAAACTCTTCAAAAAGTCACACTGACTACACCTGAACCCAGATAAATCTTAGCATCACTAAAAGTGAATATTCATACATTAAACATTTCCTAATGTGAAGCAAAAAGAAATAAACAGCATCCATGTAAAGTTACTTTTGCTAAAAGTGTGCACCTAAATATAAACAACTTTTTTAATAGCATTTTACAGGAGACACAAGGGAGAGAGGATCTAAATGATGCCATGAAGATCTAATCAACCAAATTACAAATCAGTGGCACTGTTGGAAATATATCTCAGTTTCAACTCATAAAGTGCACAAAAAATGGAAGAAACGATGTTACAAATTTAAAACAAGAAACATGTCAATCAAAGCACATATATATATCCTGTTGAGATATGCAACTAAGGAAAATATGGTGAGTTTCAGATAAACTAATAAATTATTTGTAATTCTATTGAATGTGATAATGACATTGTGGCTATATTTTATAAATATCCAGATTTGTTACAAATATATACTCAAGTATTTGCAGCTGAAATTCTATGATATCTGCAATTTGCATTTAAATACTCTGGAAAAACATGAGGGATACATGAAATAAGTGTATGGAATAATGATAATTGTTGAACTGATGGGTTACTGATTTAATTATATAATGCCCTATTAGTTCTAAATGTTTGAAAAACATTATAAGGTAAAGCTAAAATATACAAGAAAACAAGTAAACAGCACATTTTTGACTGAGTATAGAGTGGCTACAAATAAATATGAGTATATTCGAAAATTTTAGTGAATATTATATATGGTAGTGAATATTATATATGGTAGTAAAGGATGCTTGTTTTAGTATTAGGAATGGCATAAGAATTTTAGCACCAAAAGAAAATATTGAAGTCATTATATAAAAGGATGCATACTGTCAACATAAAAAATAATGACTGCTTTAATAATCACTTTTAAGAATTTGAGTGCACGGTTGACTGATCAGTCTTGTAGCCACATCCTGTCATTGGTTAGGTTCCAATCAGCTATGAAATTTCACCACTTTGCTGAGGGATCTGTTAGATTTCAATGGTTGAAGTGCTTGGTGCAACCAAAGAGAAAGGCATGGACTATGTAACTTTTATTCCCCTGTCAAACCACGGAGCAATAGTAAGCCTGGAAAGTTAAAAAAATTCCTTTTCAGTGTTTGTAGAAGAATCCGAATCCCTGGGAGAGATCAAGAGTGCGGTTTAGGGTGGAAAGCCAGATTGGTAGAATTCTCTCCTGGCTAGATACCTTGACAAGTGTGGGGAAAGGAGCAAAAACTTGTAATAGCAAATGACTAGACACAATCTAATTCTCTACAAATAAAACGGGGGTGTTTGAAGATACATAAATGGATGGATGGATGGATGGATGGATGGATAAATGGATGGATAGATGGATGGATAGATGGATGGATGGAGAGAGAGAGAGGTAGGTAGATAGATAGATAGATAGATAGATAGATTCACACACATATGTGTGTATATAAGTATAGCTATATAAGTATATATATATACTTATATATATAAATATATATAAGAACATATATAAGTATAGCTAAAAAAAAGATGGACGAATGGATCAGCCAAACTAATGAAAATATTACACATGAGATTTTGAATAAAAACTAGATCAGAAATGAACACTACTATTCTCTGCACCTTGTTTTATAATTTTGACTTTGGAATCATGTGTAATGCACTACATGACTATAAAACAAAATCAAATCAAAACTAAAAGATATCTAAAACTGTTAAAAACATCCATAAATACAGAAAGAGAAGAAAAATTGTTTTAATGACTTTAAAACACAGGAATTAGACTCTGGAATATATTCAAAGGTTTGAAAAACTGAACGGTATCTAGCAAGTAAGTTTACAGAAAAAATATATAACAATACATAAAATATATTTTGTATATTTAAATTTATATAAATATATATTTATATATTTATGTATTTTATAAAATATGTGATATATTTATTTATAAATATATGAAACATTTCATATATTTATATATAAATTTCATATATAATATATATTTCATATATTTATATATAATATATAATATTTAAATATATTGCATTACACTTCCAATGTAATTGTGATGTTGAATACTGAGTGTCAACTTGATTGGATTGAGGGATATAAAGTATTAATCCTGTGTGTGTCTGCGTGGGTGTTGCCAAAAGAGATGAACATTTGAGTCAGTGGGCTGGGGAAGGCAGATCCACCCTTAATCTGGTGGGCACGATCTAATCAGCTTCCAGCCAATATAAAGCAGGCAGAAAAACATTAAAAAGTGAGAAGTACCTAGCCTCCCAGCCTCCATCTTTCTCCCATGTTGGATCTTCCTGCCCTCGAACATACAAATTCTTCAGTTTGGGGACTTAGACTGGCTCTCCTTACTCCTCAGCTTGCACACAGCCTACTGTGGAAACTTGTGATAGTGTAAGTTAATATTTAATAAACTCCCATATACATAATATATCCTATTATATATCCTATTATGTATATCTCCTATTATATATCCTATATATATCTCCTATTACATGTATCCTATATCATATATATCATATGTATCATATATATCACATATAATAAGATAGATATATATATCTTATTAGTTCTGTCTCTCTAAGAGAATCCTGATTAATACAGATTTTTGTACCAGGATTGGTTCTAGAGAAACAGAATATGAAAGATGGAGTTCTTCTGTTGGTTTTGGGGTTTCTGGAGTTGGCTGCCTAATATGATTAGACTCAAAAATGCTAAAGACTCTACTTCCAATAGTATGGAGAACACTGATAGTCCTTGTCATGAGCTGTTTAGAAAGTTATTCAAAATAAATGCATTTGACACTCCTGATTCACCACTCATGAGAGGCAAGGAGTTTAGTGACTCTATACATAATACCTTTGACCATATGTGTAGAACCGAGAAACATAATGAAGCTCATTGGTTGCTCCTAAGTTCAGTGGTCAAAATGATGAAAGAAAATGATTAACTCAGGGATTCTGTCTCCTGGCTTCAAAAGCAGATACTAAGCCTCAAATCCGTTAAGATTGGCCTCTGTGAGAATCTTATCTCCTATAGAGAAAGAGCTCAAATTGTGGAAAAACAGACACAAGCTCTTATGAGAGTAGCTGATTTGCAACAAAAGATGCATGCACAGGTTCACCAGGTGTTTACTGTTAAAGTGAGGGTATTGATTGGAAAAAATTGGGACACTGCAACTTGGAATAGGGACATGTGGGAGGACCCTGGTGAAGCTGGGACACTAAGTTTGTAAATTCTGATGAACTTTTTTTTTTTTGCTGGCAGTAACAGCTTCCCCATCCCCAATAGGGGCAACATCTCCTCCCAGACCCATGCTACCGTTAGCCTTTCCACTTTTGTCTGAGGAGATAAACCAGTGGTGCCTGAGGCAATAGTGATCACTTTTCCTGAGGCAGTTGCCAGGCAACATAATATTGATTCTCCTCAGGAGCCACCCTCAACACTTCTGTTTGCTTCTAGACCTATAACTAGACTGAAGTCCCAGTGGGTCCCTAGAGGTGTGGTTGAGAGTGTGACCCATGAAGTGGTGCACTATCCTTAAAAACAACTGTTTGAGTTTTTTAATTTATGTAAACAGAAATCTGGGGAACAGGCATGGGAATGGATATTAAGGGTATGGGATAATGTTGGAAGGATCAGTTGGATCAGGCTCAATTTAATTATTTGGGCCCACTAAGTAGGGACTCTGCTTTTAATGTTGCAGCTCAGGGAGTTACAAACGCTTCTAATAGTTTATTTGCTTGGTTAGCTGAAATATGGATTAAAAGATGGTGCACTGTGAGTGAGCTGGAAATGCCTGATCTCCCTTTAATATAGAGGAAGGGATCCAAACTTAAGGAGACTGGGATGGTGGAGTGGATTAGTCACTTGAGACCTACTCATCCCAACTGGGAGGATCCAAAAGACATACCCTTGAACAATGCCTGTGAAACAGATTTGTGTAGGCAGCACCTGCATCTTTGAAGAGCCCTATAATTGCTCTTCTCTGTGTGTCATATCGAAGAATGGGAACCGCAGTCACTCAACTACAGATTTTAAATACAATGGGAATAACTGAATCCTGAGGTGGCAGGGGTCAAGTTACAGCACCTAACTGTCAAAGGCAAGGTGGGTATAGCTACTGTAATTAACAGCAGAGGCAAAACAGTAAGCAGAATTTTCTGACTCACATACAGCTCTGGCATTGACTAATTAATTATAGTGTTCCTAGAAGTGAAATTGATAGGAAGCCTATGCCACTTGAACATTTTGGATTTGGGGCTCCTCCTACCTTTAAGTCAACAGACCAAGAAGAGACTTACAGTGTTGGCTGGGGTGACTGACCCGGACTATCAAGATGAAATAAGTCTACTACTCTGCAACGGAGATAAGGAACTGTATGCATGGAATACAAGACATCCATTAGGGCATCTGTCAATATTAGTATGCCCTGGGATTAAGGTCAATGGGAAACTACAACAGCCCAATCCAGGCAGGACTACAAATGGCCCAGACCCTTTGGGAATGAAGGTTTGGGTCACTCCACCAGGAAGAAACCAGAACCTGCTGAGGTGCTTACTGAAGGCAAAGGGAATACAGAATGAGTAGAAGAAGAAGGTAGTCATCAATACCTGCTAATCCTATATGACCAGCTGCAGAAATGAAGACTATAATTGTCATGAGTATTTCCTTCTTCTTTTGTTTAAAACATATCTGTACATGCATACACTTGTACTAAGAAAATATCTTTTATTTCCTTTTCCTTTATTATGTGGCATAAGGGTTATTGACTTCATATCAGTATTTAAGTATTGTTACCCTTATGTAATAGTATTTGTGTTGGGGATTGGTGCATTTCCAGTTGTAGGAAGGAGAGTGGTATTATGTTAGGTATAATTATGACCTTATTACTGTCTTTATTTGAAGATTATGCATGATCTCAGGAGATGTGTATGGGTTCAAGTTGACAAGAGGTGGACTTGTGATGGTTAAGACTATCAACTTGATTAAATTGAGAGATACAAAGTATTGATCCTGGATGTGTCTGTGAGGGTGTTGCCAAAAGAGATGAACATTTGAGTCAGTGGGCTGGAGAAGGCAGACCCACCCTTAATCTAGGGGGCGCAATCTAATCATCATCTTATATTTAATATAAAGCAGGCAGAAAAACATGAAAAAGTGAGATGGGCCTAGTGTCCCAGCCTCCATCTTTCTCCTCTGTTGGATGCTTCCTGCCCTCAAGCATTGGACTCCAGGTTCTTCAGTTTTGGGACTTGGAATTGGCTGTCCTTGCTCCTCAGCTTGCAGAAAGCCTCCTGTGGGACCTTTTGATCATGTAAGTTAATATTTAATAAAATCTCATATATAGATATGAATATATACATATGAATATATATATGAATATATATATTAGTTCTGTCCCTCTAAGAAAACGCTGACTAATAAAGTATTATATTAATAGAGTATTTTAAACTTCATATGCATGTATGTGCTTATATACATATATACACCTGTGTACCTATATGTATAGAATGGAACATTAGTAAATTATAATGAAATATTTAGGAATTAAGATTTTCAAAGTAAGAATAAAAAGATGATAATATGAAACTAAAAAAGTTAAATAAATATCATAAGCTTATGATGTATTTTTCTCTTTTAAAGAAATGTATTTTTCAGCTCATGCTACTGAAAAGGCCTAAAAGCAACGTCTAAATCAGGAGCAGTGATTACCACAAGTCTCCAGGTATGAATCCTCATGATGGGTAAAACCTAAAGTGATCCCCAATGAATCATGCCGTCATATACTCCCCTCCTCCTTGAGTGTGTGCAGAACTTGTCTCTAGCTAACAGAATGGACAAAGATGATGAGATGCCACTTTCGTGGTTAACTACAAATTCCCTCTTAGAAGGTTTTAGTGAGAAAGATTCTCCTGCTGTCCTTGAAGATGCAAACTGCTGTGATGTGAACTACATAGGACAGAGGGTCATGTGGCAGGAAATTGCATGTGGCATCCAAGACTGGATAGTAGCCTCCAGCTGACAGTTAATAATAAGCTGTGCCTTTAGCCCCACAGTCACAAGAAAATGAATTCTGACGCCAACCTAAATGAATTTGGAAGCAGATTCTCCCCTAGTCAAGTGTGCAGATAAAAATTTAGTACAGCTAATTGCTTGAGTTCAGGCTTGTGATACCCTGAGAAAAAGACTGAGATAAGTCATGCCTAAATTTCTGACCCACAGAAATTATGGACACGTGTGTGTGTGTGTGTGTGTGGGGGTGGGTGGGTGTGTGTTTTAACAGACTAGTTTGTGAAAAATTGTCACACAAAAATAGGAAACTATTATAGACTCGAAATACTTTTTTATCACTAAGAGGAACCAAGAATCCTTGAATAATTGACTGGTTTCAGATCTGCATATAGAAATATACTAGATAAAGCTAAACATGTTTTCATACCAGAAAGCAAAGAATCTTAAAAACTATGGTGGTTTTGTTAAACCGCACATAGGAATCAACTTGAAGGCCTTCCATAGGTTAGATATGAGATAATTTGATATCAAGAAAAATAGTGAACAGCACAGCACTGAACTATATTAGATACGTTATGTTCTAGGTATACCAATGAAGCCCCTTTGGTTAATTTTGAAACTTGTTGTGGCATCATACTATTTCACTGTCACCATCTCATTTCCTCAAACTATTATAGAAAAGGAAAGATGGCATCTATGCTATATTTAATAAATGAACACTACTATAAGCTAATGCAAACAGTGGATATATAAAAATTATTTGTAGGAGAATCATAGCTTAGAAATGCAGAAAGAATGATGAAACTAGAATATAACTGTTTTCCAATCCCTAATAAACTAATGCATCTAGGCAATTATCAATAGCTACTTTAAACTATTAGGGAATAAGCTGATGGCATCTTTACAGGAAGATAAGCCCAACCACCTAACCCTACCTATCAACCTTAACTTCACTTTAAAAGACAAACAACCAGACATAATGGTTCTTCCTGATGTGATGCAGTAGGAAGCTCAATTAGCTACCTATGAAATGAATTTGCCAAATTGTTGAACATGAATCTCATAAAGTACCAAATCTATCACGTTTTTAAACTTGTATTTTTGACATAATAGGCTTTCAGAAAAGTTGCAAGAATAGTAAAAGTAATTTCCATACACTTTTCATCCAGCTTACCCAAATATTAACATTTTGCCATTTTTATCTTTCTTCTTCTTCCCGTTCTTCCTCCTCCTTCTCTTAATTCTCTCTCTTTCTCTCTTTAATTATGAATCCATACAGTAATGCATAGCTTAATGACAAGGCTATGTTCCGAGAAATGTGTCTTCAAGTAATTTCATCACTGTGTGAACATTATAGAGTACTTACACAAACCTAGATAGTACCACCTACTACATACTTTGGCTATATGGTAAAGTTTATTGCTCCTAGACTACATATCTGTACCATGTGTTACTGTTTTGAACACTGTAGACAATTGTACCACAACAGTAAGTATTTTTGTGTCTAAACATATCTAAACATAATAAGGCTAATATATTTCTCTATGATGTTATGAAGACTATGATGTCAATAAGCAATGGGAATTTTTCAGCCCCATTATAATCTTATGGGACCACCTTTGCATATGTCATTCATCATTCACCAAAATATCATTATGTGGTATGTGACTGTGTGTCTATATATTTATATATGTTCACACATATATGCATTTTAAAACCATTTAATAAGTTATGGATGTGACACTTTCCCCCTAAACATTTCAGTGTGTTTTTCTAAAAGTAAGGACATTCTGTTACTAAGCCACAGTACAATGATAAAAACCAAGAGGAAGTAGTCATATAATAGTGTGAACTGTTTACAGACTTTAACAAATTTTGTCAATTGTCTCAATAACGTCCATTATAGCAAAATGAAATCTATCATTATGCATTGCTTTTAGTTTTCATGTGTCTTTAGCATCTTTTAATCTGTAACAGTTCCTCAGACTTCTTTTGTCTTTTTTATGATAGCAACATCTTTTAAATGTAAATGACATAACGGGTGCAGCACACCAACATGGCACATGTATACATATGTAACAAACCTGCACGTTGTGCACATGTACCCTAGAACACCAACATGGCACATGTATACATATGTAACAAACCTGCACGTTGTGCACATGTACCCTAGAACTTAAAGTATAATAATAAAAAAACATTAAAAAGTGCAGCAGAGTTTTGTTTTATTCTTCTATAGAATATCCTTGTATTTGAGTACCTTCCATTATATGGGAAATACAGGAGAATGAGGAATATATTAAAAAACATTGTAGGCAGCCAGTCATGATGGCTTATGCCTGTAATCCCAGCATTTTGGAGGGCCAAGGCAGAATTCTTGCTTGAGGTCAGGAGTTTGAGCAGCGTAGTGAGAAAAAAAATAAAAATAAAAAACATTAGCCAGCCATGGGGGTTGTTCTCCTGTAGCCCCAGCTAATTTGGAGGCTGAGGGTAGAGGCTACAGTGAGCCTTAATCATGCCACTGCACTCCAACCTGGGCAAGAATGTGACCCTGTCTCAAACAAATAGGAAACACTGCAAGGGCAAGCAGACAAATCCAGAATATGAGAACTTCCACAGGACAAAAGTCTTGGTTTCTTCAACAAATTAAAGACAGATGGAAAATAAAGTGATTATTATGGATTAAAAATCACAGGGAATATATTCAAATGTACTGTGCAGAACTGATTAAGATTCTGACTTTAATGAACCAACTTTAAAATGTACATCTTTAGCAGTAAGATAAATTTGAATCTTGCTGGATATAAAGAATTATTGTGAATTATTAGATACATTAATGTTATTATATAATTTTCAAAAATATTTCTTGTCTTCTAGAGATATGTGCTGAATTATTTATGGTTAAACTGATAACATCTGGTTGGTGGTGAAACTGATAGGCAAAGACAAACAAGAATGCCTATATGTTAATTAATGAATAGCTTGGGACAGAGGTACACGAGGAGTTGTTATGTCATTCTCTTCCTTTCGTATATAATAGAAAGTTTCTTAATTAAACATTCTAAACAAAGATTTGTGGAGGGGTGAATAGGCAGAGCACACAAGATTTTTAAGGCAGCGAGAAGACTATATGCAATTTTTTTTTTTTTTTTTTTTTGAGACGGAGTCTCGCTCTGCCGCCCAGGCTGGAGTGCAGTGGCCGGATCTCAGCTCACTGCAAGCTCCGCCTCCCAGGTTTACACCATTCTCCTGCCTCAGCCTCCCGAGTTGCTGGGACTACAGGCGCCCGCCACCTCGCCTGGCTAGTTTTTTGTATTTTTTTTTTTTTTTTTTTTTTGTATTTTTAGTAGAGACGGGGTTTCACCGTGTTAGCCAGGATGGTCTCGATCTCCTGACCTCGTGATCCGCCCGTCTCGGCCTCCCAAAGTGCTGGGATTACAGGCTTGAGCCACCGCGCCCGGCCGACTATATGCTATTTTAATGGTAGATACATGTCTTTATACATTTGTCCAAATCCATGCAATGTACAATACGGAATGAATCTTAAGGTAAACGATGAACTATGGATGATTATAAGTGAGAGCTGAACAATGAGAACACGTGGACACAGGGAGGAGAATAACACTTATGGAAGCCTGTCGGGGGAGGGTTGGGGTAAGAGCATTAAGGAAAAGAGATAATGCATGCTGGACTTAATACTTGGGTGATGAGTTTATAGGTGCAATAAACCACCATGGCACATGTTTACCTATATAACAAACCTGTACATCCTGCACATGTACCCTGAAACTTAAAAACATTATAAAAAATAAAGTCTTTGTAAAACAAATGTAGGTTTATTAATTGTAATAAATGTGTCACTCCGGTGGAGGACATTGATAATGGATGAGGCTATGCATAAGGCAGTAAATATATGGAAAATGTCTGTACTGTACCTTCCACTCAATTTTGCTGTGAACCTAAAACTGCTCTAACAAAATAAAGTCTATTTTAAAAATCAAACTAACTAAAGGACTGAATGCCTAACCGTGAGACTATTAGATGGTCAAACTCCCTGTGCTCATGAAGTATAGGTTATCTGGTGCATCTACCCACAAGCCTGGTATGAACATTAGTGAAGTCTAATAGATGAAACTTACTCCAAGACAGTTCTGAAAGCACATATAATTTGCATGAGCTGGTGACTCACATTTCCCGTGGGCCAATTCTTATTCCAGTTCTACCATTCTCTCAACTTATTGTCACAAATGACCTCCTAGGGAATTTCTTACCATCAGTTGACTAAAGAGAAAAATATTTCAATCTGTTTTAGGGCTCCAAGTCATATGCATATAGCAGCTGGAAGTTTAATTCTGTAGTAAAAAATTGTGTGTAGGTGAGTTCTAAAGGATAATGGAACTAGAAAACTGTTCCTCTGGCAAAATTTTGAGTGGCATATCTCAATATTAGGATCAAACACCTTGCAAAATACTTTTACATTTTGCCTGAGATGAGTTGAGGTTAAGATTTGTATTCATTGACAGTTTATGAATCTTTCAAAGTAGGCTCACAATATGCAAACATCCATTGTGGAGGATGTTCTTAATATCTAAATGGAAATGAAGAACTGTTATAAGCATGTCGACCAGGCCTCTTTCCCTCACTTTAGTCCTAAATCTATGTGCTCATGGTAGTAAGCGATTTTATTCATGGTTTCAACCATACTGATCTTCCATAGCCAGGCTGACTTGGCTAGCAGCTTTCTATAAGAAATGAACAATTATTGGCCTCTGTGATGGTACCACAACCTGAAGGACTATCAGCCACTTGGTAGATCATATAGCATTTCATCGTCATGGAAGAGGTTGTGATTTGTTATCACTACAATAGATTCTTAAACTATATATGGCTGCTTTTTATTTTTCTTTCCCTATTTGCAGATTTCTTCTAGTATCTCCATCAATGTGCTTACTGGTTATATTACTCAACTTTGTGGTATTCCACAGAACATATCTGGCTAATAACCAAGGATTTTATTTACCATGCACACTATTACCAAGAAACAGCTGGTCTCGGGTGACAAGGAAATAACAACAACAACAACAACAAAAGACTCAATTACTGTGCCACCTGGGAGACAAAGCTTGAGGAGATAGAGGTAGAATTTTATGGTATGATAAAAATCCTGAACTAAAAATAAATATTGTTGTTTCTCCACTAATCAAAATTCTGGGATGGTTCTGGGTTGAATATGAGGATATCTCTAACTATTACAGTTGCTCTCAATATTTTACTTCCTACTCTCATCACTGTATGTTCTAACAGTTTGGAGATATTAAGAACAGGGATATTGTCATTCCATTGGAAATTTCAATTTCAGCCTACGTCTGCCTCCAACTGACACTGGTTAAAAGAAAAAGATGGGGAGGCCTAGGTGGGCAGATCACGAGGTCAAGAGGTGGAGACCGTCCTGGCCAACATGGTGAAATCCGTCTCTACTAAAAATACAAAAATCAGCTGGATGTGGTGCTGCACGCCTGTAGTCCCAGCTACTCGGGGGGTTGAGGCAGGAGAATCACTTGAACCTAGGAGGCGAAGGTTGCAGTGAGCCAAGATCACGCCACTGCACTCTAGCCTGGAGACAGAGTGGGACACTGTCTCAAAGAAAAAAAAGAAAGAAAAAGAGGATGTAATTTTGCAAGGTGTTAGATCCTAAGATTATTGAACAGATTTCTGTTAATACAATAGAAACAGGAAGAAGAATGACTAAATCTTAGGGTGTTCCCTGGAATTTCTCCTAGAACTGCCATATGTCATGATAAAAACTGTAGAAAGATTAGAGTAATGCTATACAGATAAGACTGCCAAGTATTTTGTCACCACCTTAGTAAAATCTCCCAACCAGCTATGATGCTGGCTGACGGCAAAAGGATCATGAAATGGAGTGGGAGAGGAAAGTCATAAATACCAACTCTGACCTCATAACTTTTTGATGAAACAAGGTCTCTAAAGTCTTTCGTCCTGTGACAATATAAACACTTATGTGTTCTAATTAAGTTTCATATTCTCCTTTTCTCTCTTTTTTTCTCTGCCATGACATGACCATATGGTAGTAGGAGCTAATTTTACAGTTTATGTGTCAGTTAAGACATATCAGAATCATTACCAAACTAGTTTAAAAATTTTATTTTTGCTTAGCCATCTTGGACTTGTATTTGAAAGCACTAATTCTAAAGTCTTTTTCTTATCTGTCATATTGATATAGGCAAAAAATGCTTCATGTTGTACCTGAGAAAGGATACATGTTGATGTTTATCAGCCAAATATATGAAATTTAACAGACATTTGCCTTTTTTTTTTTTTTTTTTTTGAGACGGAGTCTTGCTTTGTCGCCCAGGCTGGAGTGCAGTGGCGCAATCTCGGCTCACTGCAACCTCTTCCTCCCAGGTTCACGCCTTTCTCCTGTCTCAGCCTCCCGAGTAGCTGGGACTACAGGCACCCGCCACCACACCTGGCTAATTTTTTGTATTTTTAGTAAAGATAGGGTCTCACCGTGTTAGTCAGGATGGTCTCGATATCCTGACCTCGTGATCCACTTGCCTCAGCCTCCCAAAATGTTGGGATTACATATGTGAGCCTCCATTCTTTATTTTAAAAAATATTGCTATATGTCCTAAGTCTCCTTCCTGTTTTGGGGGAACTCCTGATTTTATGAGTACTGTTGGCAAGTGGAGTGTGCCTCTTTTCTTTATGAAACGTAAAGATGCCTGCTTGCTTTCCCAGTCTTACTTGGAGTTAAGGTGCAAACACATGACCTAGGTCCACTAATAAAATGTACATACCTCAGACTTTGAATCAAGAGCTAGTGGTGCTAAGACTGGAATACACATATAATTCTGCAAGAGGCCATGGTGATAATACCAAAATGATGCTTTTTAGTCAGCAGTAGTATTAAGTCTGATAGAAGCATCCAGAGAGCAATATATTCAGAGTGGGTTGGTATGAAAATTAAATGAGTTTTTATGAGTCATGGTGTTACACAATGTTCTGATGGTTGTGTTCTTAACAGTTAATTCCAGCACTGAGATATGGAGGCCACATTTATGATTGTGGCTCCTTTTCAGGCCACTCAAATCCTGTTCTACTTCATTTGTCTCATACTCAGTTTCTCCGTTCTGCCTTTTTCTGATTGCTGAGTTGGTTGGAAAAAATGTCTGGACTTGATTTTGCCCCTGAATCACCTTTAATTCCATTCTTTTCACATAAGTAAATGTCTTTCTTCTTCCCTTATTTAGTCAGGCTCTGTAAAAATATTAATTCAGCCCAGGTACACATGCTGGGATCCCATATATCTACAAAAGGGAAGCTAATATTAAAAGCAAGGTACTATGAAAACCATGAGATAAACTCATTTTCTCCATTAACTTTCTTGTAATTACTTTTCATCTTTTCCCATGTTTTTAAAAGCAATACCTCAAAGACATTTAAAGTTAGTCTTAGGTAACTTTCTGTTGTAGTGCAACTTCAATAATTTTAAAAGGTATGTTCTAATTATAGAAAAAGTATTAAACATTGTGCTACCAAAGGAGGAAAGTAACAGCAGATACAAAGATAAGTTTTAGAATAACAGAAGGTGAAAATTCTTATTTAGGGAATAAAGACCAGAAAATATCAATTGGATCAATGACAAATGTGATAAAGAAAATAAATCACCCTCCCTCTCTATTTTAATTTTTCCCTGTTCATATTGACGTACAATAAACCAGCAAATCAATAATTATTTCAAACAACTTGTCAGAGATCCACTGCTATTTAGATTGGGGCTGCAGGCTAGTAAACAAGAAAAGAGCAAACACTTTGATGGGAAAGAAGGGTCATTAGCAAGGATGAAAATAGTATACTAAGAAAAGACAAATGATGCCATCATGAATTGAAGACCATCTTTATAACTGCTTATCTTCCATGCTATTTACCCTTACCTCATCACAAAGGGCAGCACACAGAGACTAGTCAGTATTGTGTGGCTTTGTACTTCAGCAGGTTGGCAGAATGTTCTTATTGAGCTGTGTAAGGTAGGCCAAGATGTATTACGGTTTTATAAACTTGGAAATTTCATTCAATAAAATAAAGCAAAACAAAAGTGAGTAAAGGCTTTACATCCACAGAATTTAATTGAAATATTACCGCATTATTTGCTTTCCAACTTACTAAAATCCACATATGTTGAAAAGTTAGTAACATAGTTCTTTTATAATGGCCACAATATTCCCCATGATGCTTAAGGAATCCCTCAGCAGCCCTTACACTGAAGCTGTAAGAACCAGTCACATGAGAGAAGCAGTGCTAAACCAAGGTAAGGTTGACCCTTTCAGATACACCTGCTCTAATGGAAGCATCATGAAGACCTGCTGAAATAGAGGGTATTTAGTGGTCCAATAGCTCTGCTGTTGAGGATCTTTCACTGTGGAAAAAGGGGGCCTCTGTTACCTTGTTTATAAATCAACTGTACTGCAACTATCTCAATATTTACTTCTCGTTGAGCATGGGAGATTATTGGGAGCAAGTGTAGATGAGGTACAATATTATTTATCTCTTTTTGCTTTACAATAGAAAATTAAATTAAAATGATGTTAAATTTCTGCTTAATAAAAAACGATTGGTATGTTTTTTCTTTTCAAGGCATTTTTCTTAAGAGAGTGCAGAATTCTCACTTGTTCTTTGATGGATTTCTCTGGTACTAGATGATATGGCTCTATGAATGAAGTAAGTTTTTAAAACAGTCTGATGTCGGGTTTAATGAAAAAAATTGAAAACCATATGTATAAAAAATATAGCTGTTACTAGACAATTTTAAACCACATTGATATGTCATAGGCAGAAAAATATTTTGATGACTAACTGTGGTTATCTTAACTAAGGTCTTCTTATTTATTCATTTTCTAACTCATTTCTTCAAAGACATTAAGTTGACTTTGGGATCCTTCTTACCATGGTAAGTAAGTAACCAATGTGTGTTTTTCCAAAGCTCTGTGGGGAATCGTAATTTTCTGTGAAGGATTTTCCTAAATGTTGAAATGTCCTTCCTGGTTCCCAATGACTAAATTCCTACTTGGCTTGAATTTTTATAACAAGACTTTGGAAACCATTTTTTCTCAGAGAAACATTTCACATTTGACTAATGTTTCTGCAAAACTACGTAAAACATAGATTGCCTGAAACTGAATGCTCCCTGCCTTTAGACCATGTATCTGTGTGGTTCAGGCCCAGGCGACAGAGAACTTTTTTCTCACTCTCAGCAGTAAATTTTAGATTGGTTGAACAACCCAGACACCTTCAGTATTTCTAAGTCACAGAATCAGTCTAGGAATGTGTCGGTGAGATGAAGCTTAGTACTGGCCAAAGTCTGGAAATAGTCAGTGTAATACTGTGAGCTTCTGGGGCTGGGCCCAACGTTGACTTAAGACAGGAAATGTGTGCTCCGTGGCTCTCTGTCAGACCTACTTGGGCCTAGGTAAGACGTGCAGAAATCACAAAACGTACTTGGGGTTTTATAGCTCCAACTGGTAAATTCAACATTAAGCCTCCCTTTCCTGCCTTCTGACCTAATAGGAATTCTCTTCTTAGTTGTGTTTAAATACTACCCAGTGTATTCTGGCTTTTGGTAATTAGAAAAGCAGAAGTCTACAACATGTGCTATGTCTCTCAATTTCAGACTGCAGTGATATCATAAGTAAAAGGAGCACCATTCATCACATGGGGCAGGCTAGAAAAATTAGGAAAAAAAGTTATTTTTCTATAATAAAATCCAGACTGAAATTGAAATGGCGAAGAAAAAATGCAGAAAGGAAAAGAGATGACCCTGACTCGTATATTTTAAACTTGAAAACTATTAAACTGAGCTATTTAAATTTATTTATATAATATAAATATTATATATAATTGATACATTATGTTTTATTATAATTTAGTACTTAGTGTATAGATTTAAAGAAAAATGTAAAGAAATCATTAAGTGTAGGGAAATATATTTTGCTTTAACTTTAAGCAATGCTCATTTTAACAATCCATTTTCCATCAGAGGTACCATTTATAAAATAGGCAACTCTCCCCACTTTAGTTCTTGCTGAGCTTCAGTTTGAAACAGAGACTATATCAAGTAAATTATACAGGAGTGATAATATTGATAAAATTTGGAAGGAAAACTGGTTTGATGGTAAACTTTTCTTTCTTTTAAAGAAAATCTAATGTAAATCATGAAGGTTTATTCTTCCTATAATCTAAGATAATGACTTAAGAAGGAAGTAATAAAGTAGAAAAGTTTACTCATGTTTATGAACATATGTTCAACTAAAAATCAAATATTACATTTTGTGAATGAGATTAGTAAGGCAGACACACATTTTATTTATTTATTTATTTATTTATTTATTTATTTATTGAGACGGCGTCTCGCTCTGTCGCCCAGGCTAGAGTGCAGTGGTTCAGTCAAGGCTCACGTTAGCCTCCACCTCCTGGGCTCAAGTGATTCTCCAATAGCTTTCTCAGTAGCGGAGAAACAGGCCCATGCCACCATTTCAAGACAACTTTTTAAATTGTTTTTTAAAGATGGGGTCTTGATATGTTGCTCAGGCTCGTCTCAAACTCCTGGCCACAAGCAATCGTCCCAACTTGGCCTCTCGAAATGTTGGGATTACAAGTGTCAGCCACCACGCCTGTACAACATGTTATAAGAAGCAAACTGTGATTATTTATATAATTATTAAAATCTTTTGATGTTAACAAGGTCTATAAGTCAGAAGAGTGAATCCGGCTGAAAATGTGAAGCAAAGAGATAACCATTTAGTTCTTCCACTTAAAAGGAGTAATGCATTACAATATGAAGTATTTGTTGTGTTTTCCATACTACTTTGTTTTCAGAAAGATAGTATCTCTGGCTTTCCTTAATGTTCATATCCTAGAATGGTTTAAGCATTATTACTTTTATAAGCATTTAAAATTTCTTACAGAGACCATTATTATTCCGTGGTTCTTAATTATATCTTAATTAGACTGATAAAATTGATAGAGTATTTTCAATTGTTTCCACAAATTCAGTGAAGTCAACTCCAGAATATTGTAAAAGCAGTGTCTGACATGCTATATTTCAATTTTTCTATTACATAAGTACATTAAAAGAAGAGGGGTACATGCTTTTAATATCGCATTTAGATGAAGCTTAGCTAGTATTGTTGCAAATGGTCATAAAATACAGTGCCTTTTATCACATTTAAAATGCACTTATCCATATATTCATTTATTTGGCAAAGCGCTGTACTAGGAGTTTGTGAGTAATCTGGCTAAAATAAACAAGACTATGTCTCATAAAATGAGAGATATTTTATCTTGATAGGCTAAAATAAATTTTAAAGTTATCCTGACAAATGAAATAAATTATTAATATTTTGCCTTTATTAATTTCTTTAGGTAAAATAACATGTGACATGGGGATAGAGATGGGACAGTAGAAGGTAAAATGGTGAAGGGAGGTGGGATGAAAGGAATCAAACATAGAGGGACTCAGAGATAGAAGGCAATCAACATCACTGTATTTGTCCACTTATGACCTGTCCAGTGTGACAAATCTTTGCTTTAATATGTCTTTAAATATCTTGTTTTTCATTTTAGAACTGTAAAAGCTCATTTAAAAGTTTGTATTACCATAAAGGTAGTTATTCTATAAATAGCCCCCCAAATTGAAAACTGCTACTCAAATATATGTGCACATATATATTCATAGTAACAATATTTCCAATAGCCAAGAGATGAAAACAGTCTAATGTCCATCAGCAGATAAATGGACAAACAGTGGTATATTGATACTGTGGAATATTGTCCATCCATAAAATGTAATAAAGTAGTGACACACGCTACAATTTGGATAAACCTCAAAAATACTATGCTAAGTGAAAAAAAAAACAGACATAAAGTATGATTTCATTTATTTGAAATATCCAAAATAGGTAAATTCATAGAGAGAGAATGCAAATTGGTGGTCGCCAGGGACTGGGAGGATGTGGAAATTGTGAATAACTGCTAAATAGTATGGACTTTTCCTTTGGAGGTGGTAAAAATGTTTTGGAACTAGCTAGAGGTGGCAGTCAAACAGCATTGTGAAGGCACTGAATGTCATTAGATTGTTTACTTTAAAATGGTTAGCTTTATATTATTTAAATTTTACCACGATTTTAAAAAGTTAATATTTTAATGAATCTTTCTTCTCAGTCAGATGAAAAGTAAATTGACTATTCAAAATGAAAAGAAACATTGTCACTCAAAGAAAATAATTCTAATAACATATAAAAAATTTATAGAGCACTTAATCCATTTGCTCATCTTAGCATACTAATTTTCTTACCTCCAGAATTTACATCTTCAAGTAGGTTATGTATTTGTAATAGGTTCTGTGAATTTAGAGCCACCAATTCATATTTCATATTTTAATAATGAAACACCATTCTAATGTAAGCATACTGTCATGTAACTTTTTAATATTTCTACCTATAACTTTGTCAAATTATTTAATCTCTCTAATAGTCAATTTATCTGCCTCTAAAAGGAAGAAATTGCATTGTCAATGGGTGTGAACCAGGAGCATGCAACAGCAATACACATGTATATTTCTATCTCAAACCTTACGAATCAAACATGAAGGAACAGTGTCCTAGTGGGCATGTTTTGAAAAATCTTCATCTTCTCATATTCTAATCAATAACTATGAGATCAAATGATCTCTACTGTCCCTTACATTTCATAAATTATATGAGAGTAACTTATAATTATGGTCAAATTATGAACCAAACCATTAGTGGACTTTCATACCTTAATTATATAATCACAAATATTCACTCAATAATATTTCAGATTATTTTGTTTTGCATAGTTAATAATGGAAATTATTTCCATATTTTAATTCTGCATGTGTATGTAAATTCTAGTTTGTTTTTGTTTTTTTTTTTTTGAGACAGAGCCTTTCTCTGTCGCCCAGACTGGAGTGCTGTGGCGTAATCTCGGCTCACTGCAAGCTCCGCGTCCTGGGTTCACACCATTCTCCTGCCTCAGCCTCCCGAGTAGCTGGGACTACAGGCACCCGCCCCCACGCCTGGCTAATTTTTTGTGTATTTTTAGTAGAGACAGGGTTTCACCTTGTTAGCCAGGATGGTCTCCATCTCCTGACCTCGTGATCCGCCCACCTCGGCCTCCCAAAGTGCTGGGATTACAGGCCTGAGCCACCACGCCCGGCATAAATTCTAGTTTTTAATTTTTGGTTTGTCATTTACTATTTTAGGACATAAAGATGTATACATATATATGGAAGTAAAGTACATATTATTTGTTTATATATAAATATAACTTTTACATATAATATATAAATAATAAATGTTTCAGACATTTGGAAAGTTTTTGAAGAATATTGCTTGCAAGTTATTGTGAAATTTGTATTTTCCCATAGATTATTCACTGAAATATGTGATGACTATTGATAAAATGACATGATGCCACATTTTTGTGGGTAGCCACGAAAGTAGGCAATCAGACAGCCATTTATTGCAGCAAACAATTCTTAATGACTTGCACCCTGAAAACTATAGAAACCAACTAGAGAAACTCAAAAATTATTCCAAACGCTAATATTCAACCCTTAAGACATATAACATCTCTCAAATGTAACTGTGTGTGACTATTTGTCTGGCTGAGTTATCCCTCTGGATGTAGACAGGTCAGTGGATTCTGATTTTAGTAGCCATATGATTCTCACTTTATTCACTTTCTAACTGTAGTAATTTCTAGGTCACAAGATAGGAAAAAAACGTTGTCAAAACTCTAGAGGAGTAGCATTTAATGGTTTTTACACTGTGAAATTTTGCTAAGAAGTTCACTTCAGAAAACTTAAGACAGTGCCAAGAATATAATATGATACACAGTCGTTTGCTTTCCAGTCCTTATAGGACACAGGTGTTATGACTTTGATTTTAGTAGCAGAACCTTTTAATTTGTGCAACAAGTGGGTAATTTGGTGTAGATAGAGCAGCTTAATTTTCTTTTCAGCTGCAATTAACTTCAGATGAAATCGTCAGATTAACTCAAGATACAGGTATCATAAAATTATTTCATTCAAGAAATATTTATAAAATATCAGGTGCGTGATAGGCTGTCTTTTTGACACTAGAATTAAAATGAGACCACATCCCAGACTTAAATATATGTACCATTTACTTTCAGAATCAAGAAAAGTAATAATGACCACAGTAGAATAACACATATTTATTAAGCCTTAGTTTTATTTCCAGCCCAGGGCTAAGCACCAGGGCTGGATATTAAGAACAATGGCTTTTGTTCCATAAATTTATTATCTACTGACAGTGAAAGCCACCAGGTTTGTAACACAATAATTAAGAGAGGCACAGGGTGCTTTGGGAGCTCAGGAGGGACAGCTGACATAACTTGGACTAGGGGTAGAAGAGGCCAGGAAAGAACATTGAGAAAGATCTCAGGAGGAAATCATGCTTTCAAAATTAAATCTTAGAGGGTTTGGAACTAGTCAGGCAAAAATTATGTTAAGAAATATATGGTGATAATATGTGCACAAAGTGCTGCAAACTTACCAATTATAGCATTAAATTATAGTTTGTGGGAGATTCAGGAAATATTTATGTGGAAAATGTTATTAAGCCTTGATTTTGAAGAATGAATGATATCAAGCAGGTTGACACGAGAAGAAAGAGCATTTCAACAAAAGTGAAAAAACATGCGCAAAGAATCCAAGTATGAAAGGAGGTATTTGTTTGATCTTACTCTGAGCATTCTGTTAGATGCACACACCCTTCCTGAGGAACCGCCCAGGGATGTGCTTTGTTGTGAAAGTGTTGTATCTTCATCTTACAGAATAGCAGATGATAGATAATGTCTAATCTTCAAAATTATCTTCTAGAGTAGAAAGATAATAGATAATATCTAAAACTTAAAAACCAAAGGACAAGGAGCAAATTTTGCTCCCCCTCCCATCCCCACTCCCCCCCCAAAAAATTAATCAACAAGGAGAGAAAACAACTCACAGAATTCAAACATGAAAATATTGGATATTTCTGAGCCAAGGAATTTTCTCATATTCCTAAAAGCTTGTTCGGGAGCTATTTAATTCATTATGGGATATAGTTCAGTTTTCTCCTGCTTCATGTTGTTTTATGAGGGGAAGACTTTTCCTAACACATGTCTACCTAATTAGAAGAAACTGAGGCAAAAATAAAACAAGTAAAGAACTTATTTAGGCCAAGCTTAAGGATAGCAACCCGGGAACATAGATTTAAACTGCTCTGAATATACACTCTCATTAGCAGCAATTACAAGTGGATTTTTAAAGGCAAAAAAAAGAGGGGGGCAGGGAGTGAGCTGATAACAAAGTTTTTTGTCAGGAATTCTCATTGCCTTACAGAAATAACAATGATTGGTCGTTAGCTATATATTGCTAAGTTATCCAGCGTGGTTTATAGTGTCCAGTGTGGCATTACTAGGTTAATTTATGGCTACTTGTGGCAACAGCAGGCAGTTTTAAGACACGAGTACACAGCTCAAAGCAGGCAGGAAGGAGGGCTGTCTCTCTGGGCCTGATAGTTAAAAGAACTTGCATTCCTCAGATAAAAGTGATTTTCTCTTCTCACTTGAAAAAAGCCTTATCTGTTAGTTCTGTAGTTCTGTCATCTTTTACACAGTTTCCGGAAAAGATAGTGTTGCAGGCAGAAAGGTTGCATGCCTTGTTTCTCAGCTGTTCTTGTTGGTTTATCATTTTTTCTTTTTACTTTCTCTGTATAGAAACATCACAAAGGCATATCTCCACTTGTCCTTGTAATATGAATCTTTTCCAGCAATACTTCCTAAAAACTGTAACCTGTAAGTCCCCACTTATTTTTAAGCCCCTTCCACACACTCTCAAGTCCCAGCCCGTGCCCAGGATGTTACAACTTAGTGTTGGACTTTTCCTTTCTGAGAATCATTTTGTTTGTCTTTCATCTAAGTCCTCTGCACCCTTGGACTCTTTTTCATGAGTTTCATAAGGCTTAACTTCTCTTATTTCCACATTCATGGGCTTTGAGTAGTAGGTGCTGGAAATTATGGTGGAATTTGACTTAACGCTTAGAGGCAATTTGAAGTTTGTGGAATGAGCTTTGTGTGTTGTTACAAAGGGCACATGGGTAATTCCAATTACGGGGGAAAAACACAGGAAGGAGTGGATCCTTGGATCCAATACTGAAGGCAGTATGGTTGAGTAGACCCCAGATCATTATGCCAACTCTGTATCTAAGAGTAATTTCTACCTCCACCCCCAACACACACACAGTTAAAGGCAATGCCTGAATATCATCGTGTTAATATCATGGCAACAATATTCCTAACTTTCTTCTAAATAAGGAAGGATATGAAATCAGACACTTCTGACCCAGCACTCATTCAGACTATGTTAAGTGGAAAGATTGAAGCATACATAATTTGACAGATGCTCAATTATAACCCAATGAGAATATAAATAATTTTTATTTCATACTTCAAGGACAAATGATAAAAATTTTATTTTACTTTTTCTGCATTGCCTAAAATGTTTAATATTGACCTTAAGTTTCATTCATCTGCCACAAAATAACTTGGTAATTACTTAGAGATTTCCAACATTTCTAGTTCACCATGCTCTTGAGAAAATATTTGCTTAAAACATAGTAACAAGTGAAAAGGTTTTCATCATTACTATTATAAAGGACACTTTATAAAATATTTCCAATCTTTTCAATAAATTGCTAGACCTTTTTTTCCCAATATGGTAATACTACTTAAAAACTGTATTTTTTTTAAAAGATTTCAGGGTTACTTTATATTTAATTTTAGTCCTTTTGGTGAGTGTATATCTTATTGTGGTTTTCTTTTGCATTTTCCTGATGACTTGCAAAATGTTGGTTCAAATAGTTTACCCATTTTTATCAGTTTTTCTTTGAATTATTGAATTCTAGGCATCCTTTATTTATCCAAAAAGCCAATTCTTTTAAAATACATGCATGAATGTGTACGTGTGCATGTGTTCACTATCTATAAAATACTCACAATATATTCTATATACACTACATTTATAGGTCTCTTCAAAATACATATACATACAACACAAATTATATATATACATATATACATACATATATATATATATATATATGTAAAGAAAAAGAGAGGGAGAAAGAATATTTTCTCCCAGTCTATAACTTGCTTATTCATTTTCTTAATGGTATTTTTTGATGAGCAGAAATTTTAATTTTGATGTAGTTGAATTTATCAATTTTACTTCTGTTTACTGCTTTGTAGTTTATGCTATTAGAGGCTATAAAAATAAAAACTATTTTTATATTTACTTCTATGAACCTTAGAGTTTTAGTTTTTGTATTTAGGTCTCTGATGCATCTTACTTTGAATTTTTTGAGGTAGTGATAGAATTTCCTTATTTTTAATGTGAATATTTACTTGCTGTAATACCACTGTTTGAAACTCCTTTAATTTTTGCACATATTAAACGATATAGATATACATATTTTAAAATATTGCTGTTGTGTTTTTCAAAAAACTAGATAATTATATAAGACATATAAGTCACATAAATGACTGGACTTTATATTCTGGAATCCGGGCTATGTATTCCCTTTTCTCGATCTACTTATTTATTTCTTGTCTTTATACCTGTTCCACACTATATTGATTATTTTAGCCTTGCAATAATTATTGAAGCCAATTAAGGTCCTCCAACTTTTTTCTTTTTTCAGGTTACTTAGAGTATTATAGGTTCTTAGGTTCTTTGTATTTCTACATAAACTTTAGAGTCAGTTTACCTATTTTATTTAATATACCATTAGTGTTACTATGATCATATTCAATCAATAAATCATTTTAAAGATAACTAACATATTAACAAAATTGAGTCTTCCAACCCGTGAACCCTACCACCCTGCAAATTTATCTGTAGTTCTAATAGTTGTTTTATAAATTCCTTAGTATTTTCCATGTAAATGATTACACCACCTTCTAATAGAGATAGTTATACTTTTAAAAATAAATGCATTTTACTTCTACATTCTTGCTTTATTGCATTGGCAAGTGCCTCTAATGTAACACTAAATAAAAATGATATAAATCTCCTTGCCATGTTGCTGATCTTAGAAGAAAAGTGTTCAGTCTTTCATAATTAAATGATATGCTAGCTCTAGGTTTTCCATAAGTGTTCTTTTTCTTAAATTGAGTAAATGCCCACCTATTCCTAATTTACTGACATTTTAAAAATAATAAATTAGTGTTGATTTTTGTCAAACCATTTTGCTGTCTCTATTGAAATCAGTATTTATTTTTTCTGTATTCTGTTATTATAGATGTGAATTATGTTCAGTGTACTCACCAATTCAGTGAGGTACATAGGATATTATTCTCATTTACAATATGAGAAAATTATAAAATTTTCATTTTATGAGTGAGAGAAGGTTGAGAGATATGGAGCAGAAAGTTCAATGGAATAAACTTAATCAGATTGATGAGCAAGGTAATTGGAATGAGAGAGAATATCAGATAGGATATTTGAAATGGAAGTGAGATCTTTATATAAGATTTGAGTTGATTTTAAAATTTCAAAGCAAAGTAGTTCCAAGGAATGAGAAAATCCAATATATGGGTATGGAAACAGGTCATTCAAGTGGAGAAGAGTGTTTATGTTGGAAATGTAGCAAAACTAAAATATTGGATGGATAGATGTTGAAGTCCCACAAGATAATGGAGAGACTTGAGAAGAAGGAGAATAAGTTCATTGCCAAAATCATCAGTAATGGTTGGGAGTACCCAGGTGGTCATACAATGGCATATACGAGTAAAGGAAATGTGTGGTATTTCTAGATTTAGTGGATCTCCAAACAAAAAGTTTTTCACAAGAGTAGGCTAATAATGATCTAGGAGCAGAACTGGTATCAAAGCATATAATAGGATTTCTGTGTAAGATTTTCTTCCATATTGAATCATTTACCAAAAGACTTGCTTATGATAACTCATTACAATTTTGGAATAAAGAAGTAGACATATACCCTTTTTTCCATTCCAATTAAGAATATTGGCCATATATTTAGATTAACAAAATGTGTGAATGTACACAAGTCAGTCTTGGTTTATATAACAGACTCCAATAAAATAAAAGCTTATCACGTTCCTGTATCTAGGTGCCTGAATTTATTTTTCTCTTTCCATTACATAATTAGACATCATGTAGAGAAAATTCACCTTGAGAAAGTACACAAAACATGGAATAGCTATTATAATTACTGAGTGTTCAGGTCCATTATAAATCATATAAATATATATATATACACACACTATATATACACACACACACACACACTATATATATATATATATATATATATATATAATGACTATACTGATTCTCTAAAAACTCTTTCACAATATAAACCATTAACAAGACGAACCTGGCTGCATTTGTTATTTTTTTCTCTAAGGATCAATTGGCAGAATGAGTTTTGTGATAAAAGCTACAAAGAAAGTAAGAAAGTGACAACTCACCTGCTGATTCCATGAACAAAGTGTTTATCAGTCCCACATTTATATTAGCAAGATAATTACAACGTATTCTTATGCCTAGAAGCATTTCTGCTTTCTCCAGCTGCTTGATTTAAGTCATTATCTCCAGGACAATACATCTGTTGGCTAGAGAGAGATTGGCTGTTTGGTATGTGTTTTGTAGGAAAGCCAAAGTATATTTTCCTTCTCAAAGTAGCAGTCATGATATCAATTTCTGCTGTATTTTTACCAGAGAACATATTTTCAGTATGTCTAGTCTTGGTAGATCAAATTGGCCCCTAGGCTACTGTTTGCTTTCCCGAGAAATCAATAAAGTCAGGTAGTGATATAAATCCCATCTGTACCAATCTTTCAGCAGAAGTCACAAAATAACATTAAAAGTAAAGAATGACCTAATTTCAGCTCTGAATGTTTTAAAGTAACAGGTATTTGAGACAACAAATGAGGATCCAGGATAACTAAACTTTTGGATAATCATGGTTAGAGCTTATCCAATCATTGGGTGGTAATGTCTGAAAACTTATTTTATAAAACTGTAGATAATTGGAATCAAGCACAAGAAAATTTGTGATAATTCAAATTTTAGATTATGTTAGGATTAAATAAAAAGACTTCTCTAGAAAACACAAATCCAAACCTCATCAATAATTTAGAAAGGGGAAAAACATATTTTTAATGAACTGACTAGTGTTTATGGAATTATTAATATCAGTCAAGTAATAAAATCTTATTCAGGGAATACCTTGATTTTAATCAGAATATAAGCAAGAATGCATTACTATGAAGCATTTTCCAGCATTTAACAGCACAAATATATGTAATATATGTGTTATATCAACCACAAAATAGGTTTTAGAAATACAGTCACTTTAAAAAAATTAAAAAATGCTCAGAATTTCCTTTCAGCCACAATTATAGCTATTTTAGCTATTATAAGTCTAAAACTATCATTTCACTGACAAGACTGTGTCTGAAATTTCCATCATTAGGCTTGCTTTTTGAGTTAAGATGTAGTCTAAAAGTGGTAAGTCTGAAAATACAAGATTTCAGGAAAGAAGAGGGGTAATGCTGTGGTCCATTTCCTATTTGTTTCTGACATACTAATGTGAATCAATATGTCAATGTTCTTGAAAATGTTGGTTTATATACAAATTACAATATTTAATAGATTTGACTTAATAAAAATATAGAAATCTGTATCCAAAAATTGCAAAATAAATACTCTCTTTTAAATACATAAAAAACATCTGTCAAAATGACTTTTATCTTTTCTAGAAAGCAAGCCTCAACAAATTTTAAAGGCCTCATATCACACAGAGTATGTCCTCTGACCATTGTTAGATTAATCTAGAAATCAATATTAGAAAAAATCTAGAAGATACACAAATATTTAAATTAAACAATACAGTTCTAAATAACCAAATCACAACAAAAATTGGAAATATTTAGGACTAAGTGCTTATGAAAAAATACAGTATGTTATAACTTGTGGAATATAGCTGTTTTTAGAGGAAAAAGTGTAACTTAAAATCCATATATTAGAAAATAACAAAGGCTGAAAAATAATGATCTAATTGTTGACCCTCAAGAAGTTAGGAAGCAAATACTAATGAAACCCAAGAGAAATAGAGAGATCAATAATTATAAAGATAAGTTAATAGGATTAAGGAAAACAAACATACATGAGATAGAAAAAAAAAGCTGAGAGTTGATTGCTTAGAATACACAACAACCCTGATACTAATGACAATGAATAAATTAGTAATATCAATAGTATATAAGATATATCATCATAGATGCCACAACATTTTAGAAGAGGATATCTCGCTTATCTATTTTAAAGTCAGTGATATCTATAATGATGTATCTTGCATTCTGCAGAAATTTCCTAACAAGGTCCAGCAATAGAAATTTGAAAATACAAAAGAAAAATTGTTCTCCAAA
Source organism: Trachypithecus francoisi (assembly GCF_009764315.1). Lineage (NCBI taxonomy): Eukaryota > Metazoa > Chordata > Mammalia > Primates > Cercopithecidae > Trachypithecus > Trachypithecus francoisi. Next base: position 52,938,549 of record NW_022681458.1, on the reverse strand, counting down.
GTAGTTTTCAATTAAACTGATTCATATCACTAAAAAAGATGAAGGTTTTATTTTTAAATGTCATTGAATTTGAACATTTAAATCAGTAGTAACCAATATAAACTTCCACAATGAAGAAATATAATTTACACCATTCAATATGGTAGCCACTTCCCACCTGTAGCTAGCTAATGAGCACTTGAAATGTGACTAACATGACTAAAATCACAATTTCTAAATTATTAAGTAATTTGTATTTAAATAGTTAATACTTTCATATTGGACAGAGAAGATTTTGATGAAATGTATACATTTCTAGAATGAAAAAAATAGCACACAAGATGGAATAAAAAATTTGAATAGCCTTATAAGTATTTAAATTGGTACCATTAAAGCAGGACACTGCTGAAAAGATACCCAAAAATGTGGAAGCAACTTTGGAACTGGGTAACAGGCAGTGGTTGGAACAGTTTGGAGGGCTCACAAGACAACAGGAAAATGTGGACAAGTTTGGTACTTCCCAGAGGCTTGTTGAATGGCTTTGACCAAAATGCTGATAATGATATGGACAATGAAATCCAATCTGAGGTGGTCTCAGATGGAGATGAGGAACTTGTTGGGAGCTGGAGCAAAGGTGACTCTTGTTATGTTTTAGCAAAGAGACTGGCAGCACTTTTTCCCCTGCCCTAGAGATTTGTGGAACTTTGAACTTGAGAGAGATGATTTAGAGTACCTGGCAGAAGAAATTTCTAAGAAGCAAAGCATTCAAGAGGTGACTTGGGTGCTATTAAAGCATTCAGTTTTAAAAGGGAAACAGAGCATAAAAGTTTGGAAAATTTGCAGCCTGACCATGCAATAGAAAAGAACATGTCATGTTCTGAGGGGAAATACAAGCAGGCTGCAGAAATTTGCGTAAGTAACAAGGAGCCAAATGTTAATCACCAAGACAATGAGGAAAATATCTCCAGGGCATGCCAGAGGTTTTCAAAGCAGTTTCTCCCATTACAGGCCTGGAGGCCTAGGAGGAAAAAGTGGTTTTGTGGGCCAGGCCCAGCATCCCTGATCTGTGTGCAGCCTAGAGACTTGGTGCCCTGCATCCTCGCCATTCCTGCTGTGGCTGAAAGAAAACAACATAGAACTTGGGCCATGGCCTCAAAGGATGCAAGCCTCAAGCCTTGGCAGCTTCCACATGGTGTTGAGCCTGCGAGTGCACAGAAGTCAAGAACTGGGATTTGGGAACCTCTGCCTAGATTTCAGAGGATGTATGGAAACACCTGGATGTCCAGTTAGATGTTTGCTACAGGGGCAGGGCCATCATGGAGAACCTCTGCTATAACAGTGCAGAAGGGACGTCGGAGCCCCCACATAGAGTCCCTACTGGGGCACCACCTACTGGAGCTATGAGAAGAGGGCGACCATCCTCCAGACCCCAGAATGGTAGATCCACCAGCAGCTTGCACCATGCTCCTGGAAAAGCCACAGACACTGAACACCAGGCCATGAAAGCAGCCAGGAGGGGAGTTATACCCTGCAAAGCCACAGGGATGAGCTTCCCAAGGCTATGGGAGCCTACCTCTTCCATCAGTGTGATCTGGATGTGACACAAGGAGTCAAAGGAGATCATTTTGGAGCTTTAACATTTGACTGCCCTGCTAAATTTCAGACTTTCTTGGGGCCTATAGCCCCTTTTTTTGGCCAATTTCTCCCATTTGGAATGGCTATATTTACCCAATACCTGTACCCACCCCCCTCCTTGTATCTAGCTAGTAACTAACTTGCTTTTAATTTTACAGGCTCGTAGGCAGAAGGGACTTGCCTTGTCTCAGATGAGACTTTGGATTGTGTGGACTTTTCAGTTCATGTTGAAATGAGTTGGAGACTCATGTTGGGGACTGTTGGAAAGGCATGATTGATTTTGAAATGTGAGGGCATGAGATTTTGAAGGAGCCAGGGCAGAATTATACAGTTTGACTGTGTCCCCACCCAAATCTCGTCTTGAACAGTAACTCTGACAATTACCATGTTTCATGGGAGGAACCCAGTGGGAGGTAATTGAATCATGGGGGTGCATCTTTCCTGTGCTGTTCTCATGATAGTGATTAAGTCTCATGAAATCTGATGGTTTTAAAAATGGGAGTTTCCCTGCACAAGCTCTTTGCCTGCTGCCATCCATGTAAGATGTGACTTGCTCCTCCTTGTTTTCTGCCATGATTGTGAGGTATCCTCAGTCGTGTGGAACTGTAAGTCCACTAAACCCTTTTGCCTGTATAAATTGCCCAGTCTCGGGTGTGTCTTTATCAGTAGCATGAAAACATACTAATATGGTGTTAAAGAAATTGATTCTGTAATTTAAAAATCTTCCTCAAAGAAATTTCCAAACACCATTGGTAATTCATTTCTTAAATTAGTCATTATAGTCTGATACATTAAGAGAAAAAGTATAGTATTCTCAAGAGATACAGAAAATTATTTGTACCTATTCAAATCCCTAGCAAAAAAATCCAATAAAAGATATGCAAAATATCTAGACAGAAAAACCATAAAATATTATTATGGCAAATTTAAATTTAAAAATATATAAATAATTGGAGATATTCCATATTCTTGGATTGGAATATTCAACCCTCTCCTAACATTTTTTAAATGGCTTCATTACAATCCCATTTAAAATAGCAAGAGAATTGAAAAAGGTCTAGACCGGGGTTATGTAGACCACAGTCTGTGAGCCAAATTTGGACCTGCTGTTTATTTTGTAAATCTATCACACCCATCTTTTGCATATTGTCTATGGCTGCTTTTGAGCTACAATGGCAGAGTTGAATAACTATGATGGAATAACTGTACTGTGTGTCCCACAATATCACATTTATTTATTATTTGTCCCTTTACAGAAAAGCTTCAGTAACTCTGGACCTAGACAATCTTAAAGGAGAACAAAATTAGGGAACACCTATACTACTGAATATCAATACACTATAAAGTAGCTAAGCAGTTAACTATCTTTATTATAAGAGTAGTTAAAATAACATGCTAGACAAACACAAATAAACAAATCAATATCACAGATTATAGAGTTCAGAAAGACACTCTCACTTATATGGACAATTAAGACCAGACCAGCGGGGACAGCACTGTGCTTTCAATGAAGGTGCCAAGTCAACTACATAGCCTATCGAAAAATTAATAGCCTTGACCCTAAATCATGCCATATACTAATATTGATCTTGGGGGCATTGTAAATTTAAATATGAAATGCTAAACAATAAAGCTTGTAGATGAGATCACAGAAGAATATCTTCATGATATTTAGCCATATTAGAAAGGGCACAGGCTGGGCGCAGTGACTCACATCTGCAATCCCAGCACTTTGGGAGGCTGAGGTGGGTGGAGCACCTGAGGTCAGGAGTTCGAGACCAGCCTAACCAACATGGAGAAACCCCGTCTCTACTAAAAAACACAAAATTAGCCTGGTATGGTGGTGCATGCCTATAATCCCAGCTACTTGGAAGGCTGAGGTAGGAGAATCGCTTGAACCCAGGAGGCGGAGTTTGTGGTGAGCCGAGATTGCGCCATTGCATTCCAGCCTGGGCACCAAGAGTAAAACTCCATCTCAACAAAAGAAAAAGAAAAGAAAGAAAGTGCACAAAATACTAATAAAGGAAAGACTAATTGTATGATATTAAAATTAGAAAGTTCTCTTTATTCCAAGTACATTAAAAAATAAAATGTTTAGCTATAATTAAAGAATATATCTATAGATATGTAATCAACAAATGATATATATCTAGTCTATATCAAAAACACACATTAGATTTCTAGTTTCAGCTCTGACATCTAAAGATCTTGTAAATTGTAACTTCCATCCTTTTAATAAAAAACTGGAGAAACTGATAACCAGTGGCTTTTCTTTGTCTCCTCAGAGATTTGGGGTTGTAAGAAAAACCACTATGCCACAATCCGAAAACACAGGCAAAGCCAGAGCATCAGGGCCAAGGTCTGATTACTTGGAGTAGAAGCCACAGGAGCCATAAACTGGTTGAACACTTCAATGGCAAATTTGATATATTGTTGGAGGCTGAGTGAAGAATAGCATTAGAGTGAGAAATTTCTGCCAGTCTCCACTATTTTGTGGGCTTTACCTCCAGGAAGCTCACTTTCGTGAACACTGTGAACATCTGAGAAAGATCCTCTCTTGGCTCTGGAAGGAGAAGATGAGTAATAATTATGAAATGCACTGAGCCTTCTCTACAACAAAGGCCTATTTTATAGGGAAAAGTACTTTGCCAGAGTCTTATACTAAGTGAGGGAAGAAAATTCCTTCTGCGCTATCTCCCTCTAGCATTTATGCCTCTCTGGGCAGGTTGGGGGAGGGCTGGGGTGGTAATGGTGGTGACCCAAACATAGTCACAGTCACAGGTGTTAGTGGTTTGAGTAAAGAGGTCAAGAATGATGCAGCTAAGGGAGGCAGTTACAAAATAAGATAAAATAGAAAGGAAAAGGTATGTCACTGGAGAAACAATTTATGAAAGTCATGTGGCTATTTTGATTGAGATTTAATTGGAAGATTATAGAATGTTTTCTTTACCCTTACCTTACCACCATGCCAGCAGAGCTCTAGTATGATCACAGTGATTAGTACTGTAAAAGCTGCAAAATGCAGACTCTCTGAGGGGAAGTACTTAAGGAAGCCTAAAGTCAAGAAATAAGGCAAAAACCAAGATACTACTGTAACTGAAGCAAACATTAAACACAGTCAAATTACCAGCTAGATTAATATAAATTGTCACTATAGAGATCTATTTATTCAGTTCCTGTTACCTGATAAACATGTGAGAGGTTCAACAAAATTTGCAAGGCATTCCTAAAGGCAAGAAGAAAACACACTGAAGAGACAAAGCAATTACCCAAACAGACTTCAATATGACACAGCTGTTAGAATTATGAGACAGGAAATGTTAAAGAATTATAATTAGGATGTGATATAGTTTGGATATTTGCCCCCCAAATTTCATGTTGAATTGTCATCTCCAATGTTGGAGGTGGGGCCCAGTGGAAGGTGATAGGATAATGGGGATGGAATTCATATGAATGGCTTGGCAGCATCCCCTTGGTGCTGTCCTCATGATAGTAAATTTGTTCTAATGAGATCTGATTGTTTAAAAGTATGTAACACCTTCCCCCTTTCTCTTTCTTGCTTCTGGTTTCACCATGTGTCGTCCCTGCTCCTGCTTCACCTTCTGCCAAGGGAAAAGATCTCTGAGGTCTCACCAGAAACCAAGCAGATACCCATGCCATGCTTGTACAGCAGGCAGAACTGTCAACAATTAAATCTCTTTTCTTTGTGAGTTACTAATCCTCTGGCATTTCTTTATAGCAATGCAGGAATGGCACGACACAGGATGTTAAAGGCTGTAATGTCCTTTGGATTGGAAAAAGTAGACAATATGCCAGAATAGATGGATAATGTAGGCAGAGAGTTGGAATAATGAACAAAAAAAAAAAGAAAGAAAGTACCAGAAATCAAAACCATGAGTGAATAATGACGTTGATGCACTCCACAATAGATTTGACAAACTTCAGTAAACAAATCAGTGATCTTGAAGATAAGATCAATAAAAACGTGTATACATCTAAAAACAGACCCAAATATATGAGGCAAAATATGATAGAGTTGAAAAGAGAAATAGACAAAGGTACTATTATAGATGGAGACTTCTGCATTCCTCTATCAGTAATTGATAGACCAGCAGGCAGAAAATTAGTAAGATGTAGGTGACCTGAATAGCACCATTAATCAACTTGATGTACTTGACATTTACAAAACACTTCATCCAACAATAGCAGGATATATATTCTTCATCAAGCTCACATAGAACTTCCTTGCATATAGACAATAAAACACATCTGAACAAATAAAAGAATAGAAATCATACAAATTATTTTCTCTGACCACAATGGAATTAAACTAGAAATCAATAACAGTAACTGGGAAAAATCCTAAATGCTTCAAAGTCAAACAACATACTTGTAAATAACCCAAGGGTCAAAGAAATCTCCAGAGAAATTTTAAAAGGTCCATACGAGTGACAATAGCCAGATGGCTGACTAGAACTTTTTAGCACTCTTTCTTCCCATGAAAAAACCCAAACAACAAATAAACTACATTTTACCAAAAGAACTAAAGGAGAGTACCAGAGAATAGCAAAAAGAAGCAGAAATCCTGTCGAGCACAGAAACCCACAGTGGTTCCACAGAGAAGAAATGAAACACCTTACCTCCACCACCTCATTCTCCCAATTGGAATTAGTTCAGAACAAGGAGGGACTTTCTGGTAAGCAAGAAGACCCCACCAGCCCGAGTCACCACCGTGGACACTTATAGTGTTTGCTACTGGAGACACCTACAGTCCTCACAGGTTCTGAGGCCCACTTGAGGGAGATCTCCAGTGTCCACATTCAGTTAGCCCCAGAGAAGGAGCTGATACTGTGACGTGCCTCACCACCCCCACCCCTCGCACCCTGCCGTGGCCCATGCTGCGACTGCTCTGCACCATCTTGGAACTGAAGTCACTGTTAGAGTGCGTCCTGCTCCAAGTCAAGTAGGCTTGCACCACTCCATCCCTGAGGCTCAGCACCACTGCACCACATGCACCTGGTAGCCTACTATCCCTAAGCATAGCTGCTGCTATCACCCACATCCTCGGGCCAAGATACTGCAGAGCCAGCCCATCCTTCCAGGCACTGGTACACCCTCCCCCTAGGTTAAAAGAGATGTAGTGCCCCACCCCTGAAAGACCTCAGGCCTCTGGCACACCAGAGTAGTCACACCTTCCCACACCGTAGGTGAGGCAGCACCTCCCCTTCAGGAACTCTGAGCCTCTGGCACACTGGAGCAATTGCACCTCCCAGCACCACAGTTGCCCCACTTCCAGGTATCCAGAAGCTCTACTGACTCATGTAGATGTGCTTTCTGGTGACTGAGAAGACACTGTGCTTTATGCCTCAGAAAATCATGAGCCTAGACTGAGCTATGCCACTCAGCTCAGGCTGAATAGCCGCAGTGCCCCACCTACCTAAAACTAGACTAGTACCTCACAGGCCAAGCTGCTGAAGCACTCTGCCATTTTAGGGAGTGGAGCCATTGCTGTGCTGCTCCTCACAGTCTCAGGGCATAAGCCACAGTAGCATTTTGTCATTCCTGGGTTCTTGCTGCTCCTGGACCTGGTCCCACCAGTAGCATGTCTACTGTCATGTCCCACCATCCCAGGATCCAAAGTCACCACTCATCCCCCAGAGCCTGAGCTGCACTATGTTCTGATGGCTCTAGATCCAAAATTGCAGTTGTACCCTGCTCCCAGGGACCTAGCCTCCAGTGTACTCCTTCTTCCCCAGAACTGTGCCAGTGCTGTGTCTCCCACTGCAGGTCAGAACCACAGCTACATTCCAGCCCCTCTGGGCCCGAGCTGCTGAAGTGTGCCTCAGAACAAAAGAACCCTAGCTTAGTGGGAGAACTGCATCCCCTTATGCCTTAAAGAGTACCCATGTGCCTCAAGTCACGGGTGCTATAGTAATTTTCAAGACACCGAGCCCAGGAATCCACTCCACAGCTGCTTTGAGCACCTGTGCCTTGGATCCCAGTGCCATTATGGCTGCCTATAGGCTGTGACAGATCCAATACCAAGAAAGACCCCCTCAGCTAAGACTCCACACTGTTATGACGACAAGAACAGGAGTATCCCTGAAGCCCCTGACCTTATAACCTATCCAGCCACTGCCACTGCCACAAAATCCTGAAGCCTAGGTCACTGAAGCACCTGTGTGCATTGTTAACATTGATCTTAATGGAAGAAACTACACAGAGACATACTACTGTGTCCACATGGAACCAGAGCAATGTGGGGAAAAGAAAGAGAGATCAGCCTGTTACTGTGTCTATACAGAAAGAAGTAGATATAAGAGACTCCATTTTGTTCTGTATTTGAGATGCTGTTAATCTGTGACCCTACCCCCAACCTTGTGCTTGCAAGAGACATGTGCTATGGTGACTCGAGGTTTAAAGGATTTTGGGCTGTGCAGGGTGTGCTTCGTTAAACAAGTGCCTGAAGGCAGCTTGCTGGTTAAAAGTCATCACCATTCTCTTAATCTCAAGTACCTAGGGACACGTACACTGCCAAAGGTTGCAGGGACCTCTGCCTAGGAAAGCTAGGTATTGTCCAAGGTTTCTCCCCACGTGATAGTCTGAAATATGGCCTCGTGGGACGGAAAAGACCTGATCGTCCCCCAGCCTGACACCCGTGAAGGGTCTGTGCTGAGGAGGACCAGTACAAGAGGAAAGAAGGCCTCTTGGCGGTTGTTGGTGGTTGAGATAGAGAAAAGCCTCTGTCTCCTGCCCATCCCTGGGCAATGGAACATCTAGGTGTATGTTCTGTTTACTGAGAAAGGAGAAAACCGCCTTAGGGCAAAAGGTGGGACTTGCTAGCGCAATGCTGCTCTTTATGCACTAAAAAGGTTTATGAAGATGTTTGCATATGCATATCGAGGCACAGCACTTTTCCTTAAACTTATTCATGTCACAGAGATCTTTATTCATATGTCTTACTGCTGACCTTCTCCCTGCGATGATCCTATTATCCTTCCACTTCCCTTTTTTCTAAGATGGTAAAGATAATTATCAATAAATACTAAGGGAACTCAGAGACTGGTGCCAGCGTGGGTCCTCTGTATGCTGAGCGCCAGTCCCCTGGGCCCACTTTTTCTTTCTCTATACTTTGTCTCTGTGTCTCATTTCTTTTCTCAAATCTCTCGTTCCACCTAACGAGAAATGCCCACAGGTGTGGAGGGGCAGGCCACCCCTTCAAGCAACCATACCTTGCCAAACTGGCACCTTCAGGGTCGACTACAGGTAAAAGTTTTCTCCAATGAAAGTCACTCTGTAAAGGAGGTGGTAACTGCACCATCAGGTGTGCAAACATCAACAAAGGGATGTAAGAAATATAAAAAAGCAAAGAAACCTGATACCACCAAAGAAACACATAATTCTTTAGTAATATGCTTCCCCAAAATAGAAATTTATGAATTGCCTGAAAAAAGTTGAAATTAATAATTATAAGGAAACTCGGTGAGATATAAAAGGATATAAATAGATAATTCATTAAAACCAGGAAAATAACTCATCTTCTGAATAAGAAACTCAACAAAGAGACACATATCATTTAAAAAAGCAGAAATTTTAGAGCTTAATAATTTAATTAATAAAACAAATATACAATTGAGAGCTTCAAGAGCAGACTAGATCAAGCAAGGAAAAATTGTGAACTTGAAGGTAGGTCTTTTGAAATGACTTGGTCAGAGGGATGAAAAGAAAAAAGAATGATAAAGAGTGAAGAAATCCTAGAGGACTTATGAGACACCATTGAGCAAACAGATATTCACATTATGAAAATTATGGAAGGAGAAGAGATAGATAAATATTCAGAAAGCTTATTTAACATAAAAAGATGAAAACTTTCCAAGTCTTGGAAGAGATATGAATATTTAGGTCCACAAAGCTCAAAAGTTTCTAAACAGATTCAACCTAAAGATGCAATTTCCAAGGCCCATTTTTTTCAAATTTTCAAAAGTCAAAGACAAAAACAGCTTTAAAAATAGCAAGGGATAATTAAGTAGTAATGCTTTTCCTTTCCACATATAAGAAAATTTCAATTGGACTATCAACAGATTTCTCAACAGAAACCTTACAAGTCAAGAGAGAATGAGACAAATATTCAAAGTGCTGTTAGAAAAAACTGTCAACCAAGAATACCATGCCCAGCAAAATTATCTATCCAAAATGAAGGAGAAATAAAGCCTTTCACAGACAAGCAAAAACTGAGGAAATTCATTACCACTAGACTTACCTTACAATAAGTGCTTTAGGGAATTCTTCAAGTAGAAATAGAGGACAATAGGCCAGGCGCGGTGGCTCAAGCCTGTAATCCCAGCACTTTGGGAGGCCGAGACGGGCGGATCACGAGGTCAGGAGATCGAGACCATCCTGGCTAACACGGTGAAACCCCGTCTCTACTAAAAATACAAAAAAAAAAAAAAACTAGCCGGGCGGGCGCCTGTGGTCCCAACTACTCGGGAGGCTGAGGCAGGAGAATGGCGTGAACCCGGGAGGCGGAGCTTGCAGTGAGCTGAGATCCGGCCACTGCACTCCAGGCCAGGCGACAGAGCAAGACTCCGTCTCAAAAAAAAAAAAAAAAGAAATAGAGGACAATAATCACAAATACACATAAATACATGTGAATTATACATAATTAAATCTTAAATACATGTATGAGTTTATCACAAAGTATGAAACTCACTAATACCAGTAAACATTTAATCAAATCCAGAATACTTAAATATTGTAATGTTGGTGAATAGATCATATATGTCTCTAGTATGAAGATATGTTTTGACTCATAGTAGAGTCAAAATGGTCAAAAATAACTAAAGCTACAATTACTTGTTAAGGAATACATAATATAAAAAGATGTATTGTGACATCAAATCATACATTGTGGAAGGGTAAGGTAAAAGCCTAGAGATTTTGTATGCAACAGATGTTAAGTTGTTATCGGCTTAAAATAGTAGATTATAATCATGAGGCATTATAGAAGTTTCATGCTAATCACAAAACAACAACAAAAACCTACAACAGCTAGTAATAAAGAGAAAGGAATAAGAGGTTAGCACCACAGAAAATTATCACATCACAAACATACACAACAAGAAAGAAAGAAAGGAAAAAGGATCTACAAAATAACTGGAAAACAAATAATAAAATGGCAGTAGTAAGTCCTCACCTATCAAAGGTAACCTTGAGTTGAAATGAATTAAATTCCCCAATCAAAAGACAGAATGGTTGAATGAATTTAAAAAAACAAAAATTTAACTATATGCTGTCTACAAGAGACCCACTTAAGTTTTAAGGTTACACATAAGCTGAAAGGAAAATGGCGGAAGAAGATATTCCATGAAAATGGTAACCAAAAGAGAGCAGGGGTGGCTATACCTATATCTGATAAAAAGACTTCAAGTCAAAAATTGCAAGAGACAAATAATGTCATTATTTAATGATAAAGGAGTCAATTTGTCAATAGGAAATAACCATTATAAATATCTATGCACCCAGCAGAGAAGCACATAAATACATAAAACAAATATTAATGGAAGGGAGAAATAGAAATAAAGTAATAGTAGTGGGTTTCAGTACCCCACTTTTAAAAACAAATAAATCAACAAGACAAAAAATTAATAAGAAAATTCTAATTTTGAATTGCCCTTTTGAGCAAATGGACCTAGCAGAATGTCCTAGTCCATTTTTTTGCTCCTATAACTGAATTCCTGAGACTGGGTAACTTAGAAAGAACAGAGATCTATTTGTTACAGTTCTAGAGGCTGGAAAGTACAAGGCTGATGGACATGCATCTGATGAGAGCCTTCTTGCTACATCATTCCAAGGCAGAAGGCAGAAGGCAAGAGAACAAGTGCATACATTAGAGAAGAAAGGGGCTGAACTCATTCTTTCATCAGGAGCCCAATCCCACAATAAGCCTCTGACTCCCTGATTACAACTTAACACATTCATGAGGGGAAAGCCTTTGTGACTTAATCATCACTTAAAGGTCCTACCTCTCAACACTGTTACATTGGGAATTAGATTTCCAACACAAAAACTTAAAAACTTTGGTGGAACATATTTAATCCATAGCACAGACATACACAGGACTTTTCATCCAACAGCAGCAGAATACAAATTTTTCTCTAGCACATGTGAAATATTCTCCAGTATAGACCATATGTTAGACCACGAATATTTAAGAAGATTAAAATAATGTCTAGTATCATTTCAGAACACAATAGTATAAAACTGGAACTCAATATCAGTAGGAATCTTAGAAAATTACAAATATTTGAAAATTAAACAACACGCTTCTATACAACCAATAGCTCAAAGAGGAAATTGAGCCAAATGTCTTGAGACAAATGGCAGTGGAAACACAACATACCAAAACCCACCATGTGCTTCAAAAACAGATCTAAAAAGAAAGTTTATAACAACAGGCCAGGCGCAGTGGCTCATGACTGTAATCCCAGCACTTTGGGAGGCCGAGGAGAGTGGATCACCTGAGGTCAGAAGTTTACGATCAGCCTGATCAAGATGGTGAAACCCCATCTGTACTAAAAATACAAAAAATTAGCCAGGCATCATGGTGGGTGCCAGTAATCCCAGCTACTTAGGAGGCTAAGGCACAAGAATTGCTTGAATCTCAGAGGCAGAGCTTGAAGTGAGCCGAGATTGTGCCACTGCAGTCCAGCTTGGGCAACAGAGTGAGACTCCATCTCAAAAAAAGAAAATTTATAACAACAAATGCCTACATTAAAAATGTAGAGGGAGGTGGTTGGCAAGATGGCCAAATAGGAACAACTCTGGTCTGCAGCTCCCAGCGAGATCAAGGCAGAAGGGAATAATTTCTGCATTTCTAACTGAGGTAGCTGGTTCATCTCACTGGGACTGATTAGACAGTGGGTACAGCCCGTGGAGGGCGAGTTGAAGCGGGATGGGGTGTCGCCTCACCCAGGAAGTGCAAGAGGTCAGGGAACTCCATCATCTAGCCAAGAAAAGCCTTGAGGGACTGTGTCATGTGAAATGGTGCATTCTAGCCCAGATCCCACACTTTTCCCATGGTCTTCGCTATCCACAGACCAGGAGATTCCCTCGGGTGCGACACCACCAGGGCCCTGGATTTCAAGCACAAAACTGGGTAGCCTTTTGGGCAGATACCAAGCTAGCAGCAGCAGTTTTTTTTTCATACCCAATGATGCCTGGAACATTAGCGAGACAGAACCGTTCACTCCCCTAGAAAGGGAACTGAAGCCAGGGAGCCAAGTGGCCTAGCTCAGCAGATCCCACCCCCACCGAGCCTAGCAAGCTAAGATCCACTGGTTTGAAATTCTCACTGCCAGTACAGTTGTCTGAAGTCGACTCGGGACACTCGAACTTGGTGGTGGGAGGGGCATCTACCATTACTGAGGCTTGAGTAGGCTGTTTTCCCCTCATGGTGTAAACAAAGCCATCAGGAAGTTCAAATTGGGCGGAGTCCACTGCAGCTCAGCAAAGCTGCTGTAGCCAGACTGCCTCTCTAAATTCCTCCTCTCTGGGTAGGGCATCTCTGAAAGAAAAGCAGCAGACCCAGTCAGGGGCTTATAGATAAAATTCCCATCTCCTTGAGACAGAGCACCTGGGGAAAGGGGTGGCTGTGGGCACAGCTTTAGCAGACTTAAACGTTCCTGCCTGCCAGCTCTGAAGAGAGCAGTGGATCTCCCAAAGCAGTATTCAAGCTCTGCAAAGGGACAGACTCCCTCCTCATGTGGGTCCCTGACCCCTGGGCCACCTGACTGGGAGACATCTCCCAGCAGGGGTCGACAGACACCTCATACAGGAGAGCTCCAGCTGGCATCTGGTGGGTGTCCCTCTGTGATGAATCTTCCAGAGGAAGGAACAGGCACCATTCTTTGCTGTTCTGCAGCCTCCACTAGTGATACCCAGGCAAACACAGTCTGGAGTGGACCAGCAACAAACTCCAGCAGAACTGCAGCAGAGGGGCCTGACTATTAGAAGGAAAACTAACAAGCAGAAGGGAATAGCATCAACATCAACAAAAAGGACATTCACTCAAAAACCCCATCTGAAGGTCATCAACATCAAAGACCAAAGGTAGATAAATCCATGAAGATGAGGAAAAAACAGGACAAAAAGGCTGAAAATTCTAAAAACTGACACACCTTTTCTCCTCCAAAGGATCACAACTCCTTGCCAGCAAGGGAACGAAACTGGGTGGAGAATGAGTTTGACAAATTGACAGAAGTAGGATTATACATTATTCTGTTATAAAGACACATGCACATGTATGTTTATTGCAGCACTATTCAAAATAGCAAAGAGTTAGAACCAACCCAAATGCCCATCAATGATAGATTGGATAAAGAAAATGTGGCACATATACACCATGGAATACTATGCAGCCATAAAAAAGGATGCATTCATGTCCTTTGCAGGGACATGCATAAAGCTGGAAACCATCATTCGCAGCACACTAACACAGGAACAGAAAACTAAACACCACATGTTCTCACTCATAAGTAGGAGTTGAACAGTGAGAATACATGGACACAAGGAAGGGAATATCACACACCAAGGCCTGTTGGGGGGTAGGGGTCTAGGGGAGGGGTAGCGTTAGGAGAAATGCCTAACGTAGATGACGGTTTGTGGGTGCAGCAAACCATTATGGCACGTCTATACTTATGTAACAAACCTGCCCGTTCTGCACATGTATCCCAGAACTTAAAGTATAATTACAAAAAAAAAAGAAAAAACAGAAGTGAATATAGACAAATAACTGTCTTTGTCATAGAAAAATGTTGTATAATAACTTCAACATGTGTTTCTCCAGTAATAATTGAGGGTGAGTGTCTCTTCACATTTACAAGAGTCATTTGTAGTTCCTTATCTGTGACCTATCTGTTCACAGTCTTTGCTCATTTTTCTAAATAGCTGTTGTTCTTTTTCTCATTGACTTGGAAAAGCTCTATATGTATTAAGAACATTATCAGCCAGGCGCCGTGGCTCACATCTGTAATTCCAGCACTTTGGAGGCCGAGTTGGGGGGGATCACTTGAGGTCAGGAGTTCAAAACCAGCCTGACCAATATGATGAAACCCTGTCTCTACTAAAAATACAAAAATTAGCTATTTGTGGTGGTATGTGTCTGTAATCCCAGCTACTCAGGAGACTGGGGCAGGGGAATCACTTGAACCCAGGAGGCAAAGACTGCAGTGAGCCAAGATCGTGCCACTGTACTCTAGCCTGGGTGACAGAGCAAGACTGTCTCAAAAAAAAAAAAGGGGGGGGGAAAGAAAATTACCCCTTGGTTTATGATTTGAGTTGAAATTGTGCTTTCTCTGTTTAGCAGACAAATTTAGAGTAGTAAATAGCTAAAAACTAAACTATACCAAGAAAACCACCCATAAGTGAGAAGATACGTTTGTAATCTGCAACTTGAAGCAGTGAAAAAAAAAAAAAAAAAAAATGAAGAGTGATCTCAACTAAATAGTCTAACATTAAACCTCAAGGAACTACAATAAGAAGAATAAATCCAAAATCAGAAAAAGAAAATAAATGATAAAAAAATAAGGAGATAATTATATCAAATAAAGAACAGAAAAAGCATAGAAAGAATCAATAAAACTAATAGTTTTTTTAAAAAATATTGACAAACTTTTAACTAGCCTAAGAAACAAGATATAGACTTAGTAAATAAAATACAAAATGAAAGTAAAGACATTGCAGTAGATGCCTCAGAAATAAAAAGAATCATAAGAGACTACTATGAACAACTGTATGCCAACAAATTGAAAAATGTAGAGGAAAGAGATAAATTCCTAGAAAAATGCAACCTACCAAGATCAAGTTAAGAATAAATAGAAATCTAAATAGACCAATAACAAATATTAATAAATAGATTGAATAAGTAGTCAAAAAACTCCTGAGAAAAGACCAGAACCGGATAGCTTTACAGCTTTAGAGCCGAATTCCACCAAGCATTCAGAAAAATTAATATCAATGCATCTTAAACTATTTCAAGAAATAGAGATAGAAGGAATACTTCCAAACACATTTTATAAGTCTAATATCACTTTGATACCTAAGCCAAAGACATCATAAGAAACAAACAAAATAGAGGCCAATTTTTCTGATGAAAATTTATGCAGAAATCCCCAACAAAATACCAGCAAATCAAATCGAACAACACATCAGAAAAGATTATAGATCACAGTCATGTGTGATTTATTTTTGGCATTAAAGACCAGTTTAACCATCCAAATCAATCAATGTGATTCATCACATTAACAGAATGAAAAGTGAAAAACACATGATCATCTTATCACCTTAATTGACACAGAAAAATCATGGGACAAAGTTCAACATTCTTTCTTGTTACAAACCATCAAAAGTCAGGTATGGAAGAAAATTTCCTCTAAGTAATAAAGACCACTTGTGAAAAGTTCACAGGTATCATTTCCCATTATAATCAATGGGAAAAACCTGAAAGCTTTTCCACTGTGCCCACTCTCACCACTTGTATTTAACATAGTACTGGAAGTACTAGCAAGAACACTCAGACAAGAAAAAGAAATGAAAGGTATCCAAACCAAAAAGGAAGAAGCATATGTCTATTTGCATGTAGCATTATGCCATATTTAAAACACACACACACACACGCGCGTGCACAAAGATTCCACAAAAACTCTTAAAAATAAACGAATTCAGTAAAGTTGCAGGATACAAAATCAACATACAAAAATAAGTAGTGTTTCTATATACAAACAATAATCTAGCTGAAAATGAAATCAAGGAAGGCAATCCCTTTCATGATAGCTTTAAAAATAAAACCTAGGAATAAATTTAACTAAGACGGTGAGAGACCTCTACAAGAAAATCCATGAAACACTGATGAAAGAAACTGAAGAGGATACAAACAATTAGATATCTCATACTTATGAATGAGAAGACTTAATATTGTTAAAATGTCCATAATACCCGAAGCAATATACAGATCCAACACAATCCCCATAAAAATCCCAGTAGCATTCTTCACATAAACAGAAAAATATATCCTAAAATACATATAGAACCATAAAAGACCCCAAACAGCCAAACCAATTCCGAGAAAGAACAAAGTTAGAGACATCACACTTTCTGTTTTAAAATGATTTTACAAAGCTATAGTAATGAAAACAGTATGATACTGACATAAATACAGATATACAGACCAGTGGAACAGAATAGAGAGCCCAGAAATAAATGCAAGCATTTACAGTCAACTAATTTTTGAGAAGGGAGTCAAGAGGACACAAGGGAAAAGAACAGCATCTTCACTAAATGGTTCCAGGAAAATTGGATTTCCACATGCAAAGAAATGAAATTGGGCCCTTAGCTTATTAAAAGAAACTAATAAAAATGATTAAGAGACCTAAATATAAGACCAAAAACTAAAAAAATCTCCTAGAAAGCAACATATTAAAAGCTCCTAGACATTGGCCTTGGTAATGATTTTTTTGAATATCACATCAGAAGTTCAGGCCACAAAAGAAAAAACGAGCAAGCAGGACTATATCAAACTGAAAACATTTTCACAGCAAAGGAAACAATCAACAAAATGAAATGGTAGCTTACAAAATATGATAAACACATAGTCACAAATCACATAACTGATAAAGAAAGAACTCTTACCACTCAATAGTGGAAAAACAAGTAACCTCATTAAAAAAATGGTCAGAAGGCCTCAATACACATTTCTCCCAAGAAGAGATAGAAATAACAAATGCTGGCAAGAATGTGGAGAAAGGAGAACTCTTATACACTGTTGGTAGACATGTAAATTAGTATAGCCATTATGGAAAACAGTATATTGTATGTATAGCCAAAGAAAATGAAATCAGTATGTCAAAAAGATATCTACACCCCCCCATGGTTATTATAGAATTATTCAGAATAGCCAAGGTATGAAATCCACCCAAGCGTCCATCAGTGGAAGAACACATAAAAAATTGTGGGGCATACACACAATGAAATATTATTCAGCCATAAAAAGAAGAAAATTCTGTCATTTTCAACAGCATGGATAAACCTGTAGGATATTATGTGAAGTGAAATAAACCAGGCACATAAAGACAAATACTAAATGATCTCACTCATATGTGGAATCTAAAATCTTTATTTCATAAAAATAGAGTAGAATGGTGGTTATCATAAATTGGGAGCAGGAGAAGGTTGGGGAGGTGTAGGTTAAAGAATACAACATTTTACATAGGAGAAATAAGTTTAAGAGATACATTGTGCAACATAGTGACTATAGTTAATAATATATTGTATTCTTGAAACATGCTAAAAGAGTAAACATTACCACTGTCACCACAAAAAGACAACCATGTGAGTTAACGCATATATTTATTAGGTTGATTTAGTTATTCAACAATGTATATATACTTTAAGCACCATTTTGTACACAGTAAATACACACAATTTTATGTCAATTTAAATTAATTAAATAATAAAAAAGAGAGATAACTCTGAATAAAAGAAATACCAGTTTATGGGCTGTGAAAAAATATCTGCAAGCCATTTATATGATAAGAGGTTAATACCCAAAATTTATAAAGAACTCAGACTACTCAATAATGGAAAAACAAATAACCTGATTCAAAAATAGCCAAAAGACTTGAATAGAAATTTTCCCAAAGAAGATATAAAAATGGCCATCTGGTATATGAAAAGGTGTTGAACATCCTTAATCATCAGGGAAATGAAAATCAATACCATTTTGAAAGACCATCCTTACCACAATACACCTGTTACAATGACTATTATCAAAAAGTCAAAAGATAATAAATGTTGGTGAGGGTGTGAAGAAAAGGGAACTCTTATACACTGTAGGTGGGAATGTAGATTGGTAAAGCCATTTTGAAAATAGTATGGCAGTTTCTAAAAAATCAAAAATAGAATGACCATATGACCCAACAGTCCCTCTTCTAGGTATATACTCAAAGGAAATAAAATCACCATCTTGTAAAGATACCTGCACTCCTATTTCTTTGCAGCATTATTCACAATAGCCAAGATATGAAAACAACCTAAATGTTTGTTGTTGGATAAATGGATAAAGAAACTGTGATACATATATACAATAGAATATTACTCAGCTCTGAAAAAGAATGAGATCTTGCCATTTGCCACAATACGGAAAAGCCTGGAGAACACTATGCTAAATGAGATAAATCAGACACTGAAATGAAAATTTTGCATTATATCAGTTATTTCATATACACAGATAGAGAGCAAAACATCAGGAGTGGGAGTAGGGAGGAAGTAGGAGGTTCAGTTCAGAGTGTACAAAGCAGCAGATATGCAGGAATAACAAGTTTAGGGTCTAATGTACAACATGAGGACTACAGGTAATATAGTTGTACTGTATATAAGATTTATGCTGAATAATCAGATTTTAGCTGCTCTTGCCTTCAAAACAAACAAAAATATCTGTAACTATATGTGATGACAATTGTGTTAATTTACTTCATTACTGTAATTTTTTACTAACTGTATGTATCCCATAATATGCTGTATATCTTGAATACACACAATACAACTTATTTAAAAATAAAATAAGATCTATTTCTTTAAAAAATGGACCACTATAAATAAATAAAATGAAAGACAAATTTAATGAAGTGAGGGAAAAGTCCAGAGAGTTCATGAGAAAAGATTTCCACATAGCTTGTAAATATGTGAAAAACTGCTTAATGTAATCAGAAATCAGAGAAATGTAAATTAAAAAGCATGACATTTTAAAAGTGGCAATTCTAGGTGGTGAAAAGGATGTGGGCAATTAAATGAGAGTGTAAACCTGTAAAGTAACTGGAAAACTGACAGCATCTGAACATATGCATTCGCTATGACCCAAGACATATTCTCCTAGGAATATAACAAGCCACCAAAAAAAAGTACAAGAATGTTCACAGCGTTGTCCATAATGCATAAACCAAGAGAATCTAAACACTCACCGATAGTAGAAAGCATAACTGAATTGTGGCATAATAATACAATGGACACAATTAGCATAGAAAATCAACAAACATGTTACTTGCAACAACATGACTGAATCTCACATTCAGAAACCTGCATGAAAGATCTGATCCCCAATAATCTAAACTGTATTGTGTGATTATTAGTCCGTTTATGAAAAATTTAGAAAGAAGCAAATGTAAACATTGGTGTTAGAAGTCAGAATACTGGTTATCTGTAGGGTGGAAGAATGGATAGTGACAGGAGTGGGTGCAAAAGGGAATTTGTGAGATGCTGGTGATGTTTTACTTCCTGACTCTTGTGGTGGTTATATGATTATGTTTTTTTGTGACAATCCACCAACCTGTACACTGTGGTTTTATGTACTTTTCCATAAGCAGGCTTCACTTCAATAAAAATGTTTATTTATAAAATTGAAGATAAAACACCAAATTCCATGCCATGGAATATAGTCCTTCTTGTTCCAGGGCTTATGAGTTCATACCACCCATGCAGTTTTACTCTCTGCATCTAAGATATTAATCTGGTCTTAAAATATTTAAAGAGCTTCCAGGCACAGAGAAACAAATACTGTATGATTTTATTTATATATGGAATCTAAAAAAGTTGCTCATACAATTAGAGAGTAGAATGGTGGTTACCAGAGACTGGAGGTCTTAGGGGAGGTGGACTGGGAAAGCGGAGAGGTTAGTTAGTGGATACAAAGTTACAGTTAGATAGGAGAAATAAGCTCTGGTATCTTATTGCACAACAAGGTGAGTATAGTTAATAATAACATATTGTATATCTCAAAATAACTAAAAGAGATGATTTTAAATGTTCTCACCACAAAGAAAGGACAAATATTTAAGGTGAAGAATATTCTAATTACCTTGATTTGATTATTTCACAATGTTTACATGCATCAAAACATCACAGTGTACCCCATAAATATGTGCAATTATCGTCAATTAAAAAGAAAACAAAAGTTGAAAAATATTAAAAGACCTGTTTTAACAAACTCTTACTTTTCAGTAGGAAAAAATAAAGTTGTTCATTTTGAAAATTTGACTTGCATTCCAAGGAATTATGTAATTTCCTGTCTGATAGAGGACAGTTCCTTGTTTCAATATTAAATGACCTGTCTATGTCCTCTACAGTATTAGGAAAACATTCTTCTGTAAAATTCTTTTTAGGTTTTCAGTTTCTTTTCAGGGTTATTGATGTTGCCTCCAAAGTCAGGAAAAGGAGCAATTTCTGCCCTTGGATTCATATTTGATTGTAAGCTCAGGACCATAGCCCTCAGAGCTGCTAGCTTAGCCTTTCAGTGTATGTTTCTGCCTACTGGTGTACTTCATTCTCCTTAATCCATTAATACAGCTTGATTAATTTTTAACCTTAAGATAAAGGTGTTCTTTTTTTTTCCTGTCTACAAAGCAAATGAGAAAGTATAGAATTTTATGTAAAGTTGCAATTTGATAGATGTGACTGATTTTTCATGGTAAAGCAACTAAAGAGGCGAGTTTACTAATTTACTATAATTAAAACATTTTACTTGGGAGGCTGAGGCAGGAGAATGGCATGAACCTGGGAGGCTGAGCTTGCAGTGAGCCGAGGTTGCGCCACTGTACTCCAGCCTGGGCAACAGAGCGAGACTCTATCTCAAAAATAAAAATAAATAAAAATAAAATAAAACATTTTATTTAGGTGGCCACACAACAAATTGCATTCCTGCATTAACGCATTGTCATTTGAATCTAAGTTCAGATTTTGAATTCTAACAAGAATATTTTAAATTAATTTTGGAACAAACTGATCCATTTTTTAAAAATGACCTTAATAAAAGCTAAATGATCTGAAAATCACCAGTCTTTTATCTTGTATTTTGAAACTCAAATGAGAAGTGGAAGCTGTGTTTATGATTAGGGGATATGGAAAGCTGATTATGAGAAATGTCTCATAGATTTGGAGCATCAGAATATATATGGCTATTTTCAGAAAAAAAAAGTGAATTATGGAAGTCTCTCGGGTGTAAACCGTATAAAGGTGTCTTTTATTCAATCATTTCCAGGGATTAGATAGTATACATATTGATAAGCCAGCACTACTCATTATATAATGGTTTGCACTAGTTTTGCTTTTTCAAAAATTTATTAACAGCCATAAAGTCATTTCTCAAATATCTATCTTCTCCTCCTTTCAAATTAAAAATAAGTCTGGATGATTCCTGTAAAATGAGAAAAGAGGCAGTGTTGAGTAATGGAAAAAAGACTAACCTTGGAATCTGGATCCTGGCTTTTAGACCTGGCATTACCCCCTCAGCATTTTTTGGGCACATCAGTCTTTCTGAGTCTCAGTTTCCTCATTTGTAAAATGTGGATAACAACTCTTGTTCCACTTACCTCACTGGTTGTTTTGAACAAGTGTGGTAAATCAGAAAGCTCTGTAAAAACCTATTACATAAATGTCAGGTGTTACTAATACTATTACTATTTTAAAAAGAATTATTGGGACTAAATTTCGAAGATGGTACATCTGTGTTTGACTCAGTTGCTTGACTTAACACTGAATTTATTTTCTATTGAACTTGGAAATGTCTAGAATCTATCCAATTTTGTAACCTGCAGGGAAAATTTAAAGCTCTAGAAACTAAAGCATCTGCCTTATGTTGTATAAATGATGTGCAAACGCTACCAAATTATTTGTTTTACATAGTCATAAAATTTAAGAGAAACAAACAAACAAGAAGGCAGAGGAGGCATTTCCTACAGTTGAAATTGCCACTAATCTCTAGGTATTTAAATGTACTAGATTAGAGCAGAGGGTCTAGCCCTGGCAAATGTGCTACCAAGGGGCCACTCAAGGCCTTTTGCAGAAAGACATTGGCTCTAGTACAGTTACCCTTAAGTAACTTCCAATTATTTTTCCCTATGACCGTACAATTTGGCTCCCATTGCTAGTGGGCACCACTCTTCCAGGCTGTCCCTTTTCCAGACTGTAGTGGTGTTCCCCACCCCTCTTCATTTGCCTCTAACTGCCAAAGCTTTGAGGTTTCCAAAAGGCAAACACAGCCTGATCCTTCCCCCAGTGGCTGCTTTTGAATGTGTCAAACCATTTTTTCCATCTCTTGGACTTGGAGACACGAGGAAAAAGAAAATTTTATGGGAAGGCTCCTAAATGTTTAAAGTGGGCTGACTCATCTGTCCCGGGTCACACTGACCATTTGGACTACTCGGAGCATTTTCTATGTACCTTGAGATCTCCCTGACCAGTTGCCAGCATCATTATCAAAGAAGCTGCAGTCTATACTTCCCTGTAAGTTGGTCTAGTCCACAATCACAGTTCAGAAATAATCTGCCCTCTGAATGATGGTAGAAGCATCCTGAATCACATGCGGCTTCGTGTGGCAGGACAATTGTTTGGCTCAGTTTTTCTACTTGAGGATTTCCTATACCAGTCAGGAGGATTACATTGCAAAATGGAACACACTGGCCTCTTTAAAAAATTATTTACATATCATGCATTTATTATTATGGTAGATTTCATAGAATTCTAAATTATAGTTCCAATGCTAGTATCAGGTGATTCCTGTATTCAGAGAGTAGTGGTGAATATTGACTGTGGAGTATTGGCAATAAAGAGAATGGAAGGATGCAGAACGATTGCCCAGAATATCACTAGTAACATATTGGGCATGATTTTCCCTTGCCTTCTCAGGAGGGTGTGATAATATACTGAGCCAACAGAGAAACAGCTTAACAGTACTGCAGCCAGGGATCTCTGAGGGATGCTTCCAATTCCCCACATTGGTCTTAGCAGCAGCTTTTCTACATTAACATCAATTTCCATTAGTTCACTGGTGGAAAAACCCAAAAATCTGTCAGGTTGCTCATTTTAATCAGCACATAGTGTTATTTGACTACTGAATATTTCATGTAATATCCATATTTTAATTTTAGAATGCCTCAAAATGTTTTCAATATTTTTCTTGTTCCAATTTTAACATTTTTCTGGTTATTTCATACTATATTTCATATACGTTTCCTATAGGTTTGTGCTACTACAGGTGGGTTTCCAAATTGTACTTTTTCTAAATAGCATTTTGGCCTTCAAAATTTTTATTTAAATGAGATAATCTGAGAAAAATAACTTCCCCTACTACCAAAGTCAGTGCTTCAGCCAAACACATTCCAGCTTCCCACTCTCACTCTCCTTGTCTTGCTGATTTTTATTCATCGTTCAGACCTTAAGTGAAATAAATGTTCCTTCCTTAGGGGAATCTCCCCTAAATCCTAGAACTAGTTTAGATCCTCCAGTAATATATTCACATAGTTACTAGCACCTGAGGTTTGCATCACTTTTTATCATTCTTATTACATACCAATTTGTATAACTGTTGTTTAGGTCTAATGGCTTCCCTTCTGGATTATAAGCTTCAGGAGAGCAGACACTGTGTTTGTCTTGAACTCTCCTGAATTTTCTTTTTCTAATAGATTAGCTGGCACTTAGTAGTAGCTCAAAAATATTTTGTGTAAGTGAAGAATGACTAAATCAACATCTCTTGGCACACAATTCCTCATAAACCTAACACCTGTAATTCTGATGAAACCTGGAGCAAATTCAGGAAATCTAGGTCCACTAGTTGACCAGGTGTAAAAGATAAACTCTCTGATTCTTGCTTCAGTTGACAAAGTTTTCATGGCGTATTAATTCTCCCAATCTTCAAGCTATTACAGAATCAGAGACTTTGCAGAAAGGGGTCTGTATTTTGTACCTTTGATGGACCACCTGCCAGCTATAAGCCAAACAGCCATAGAATCTAGCCCTAAGACGTGGGTGGTATTCTCTGTGCTCATTCAGTTCAACCATTATAAAGTGAGGCAAATTCACTATTTTTTTCCTACAGATGCAAAGACAGAGATCTAGAAATACCATTCCCATTGCTTTTATAGACTGGCAATAAATAACTGCAAATATAAGGAATGAAGCATTTTTTTTAATTCTCATTTTACCATTTCTAGAGAGATTACCAACACCTGTGCTTCTTTTAGGTCCCACTGTGCCTATTAAGAATTTTACAATATTTCTGATTACTCAACTCTACTAAGGCAATCAACTGAGTCCACTTTCTTGCCAAACAGGAAATGACTGAAAAAATGGCAAATAAAAGGACAGCAAATCCTTTGAGCCATCTTATTAGGCACTGAAGAGCCATTTTGATGGCAATCTTCCTTTCCTTTACTGGAAGTAGACTAAACCAAACTCTCACTTGATTTCCCAATTTAGAAGCTACTGCTTATTGTATACCTACAAAGTAATGTTCGTACACACACTTTCTGAAAAGACATGATAGAAGAGGCTTAAAGACTCTAGTGGTTATCGTGCAGTCTTTCAATTCTAGATAAAGTTAAAACCTTGACCTTTAGTTTTTCCCAACAAATTAGACAATGTGAGGTAGGTTTTTGTATTCCAACTGTCATTTGTTTTAAATATATATTTTGGAACATGAACATTGAACACAATAGGGACATAGTATTTATACTTGATTTTTAAATGTAGGGCTTGGATGCTCATTTGAAATGTTTGGTAAGCTTTTGTTTCTCTTCACTATAGTGCTTGTGCTATCAAAGCGAACATGTGGCAGAACTTTAAGGACTGATGCCAAACATATGGTATCCACAACCAGTCAGCATAACCTTTGGAATGCTAATTGCAGAGAAGAGCCAAATGAAAATGCTTAATAGCACACATATGGCCGGTTGAGGATTTCCTAACAGAATGACTGACTACTCTAAGGCATGTAAATCTCTTTGTCAAGTAGAACAGACAAATTTTAATGTTGCAAGAAATACCAGGATTAAACATAGTCTTTCAAAAGTTTTACGTATTTCTAAAATATGCAATTAAAATGTAATTTTCATATCTTTATTAAACCTCTAAAATGCCTTTACCAAAACTATATGCCTTCTAGAAGGGCCTGCCATTTTCCTATTATTTTTTAGCCTGAAACTATCAGAATTATAGATGCAATAATTTTTGTTGAACTAAATATATAAAAATTCCATGAAAACAACTGCCACAGCAGCGTAAATTTAATATCTAGATAAAGCATTTATTTTAAGCCCTAATTGTGGATCAAAACTTTTCAGCTCAAAGGATGGGCAGTGATCACTTAATTTAAATGCACCACTTGATACAGAGGAAATTATGATTCATAGAAGTTACATGACTTGTCCAAAGCACACGGTGTGGCAGTAGCTGAGCCTAATTTGAACCTGTGATTTCATTAGTATATTCCAATATTATTTTCATTAACTTACTGTATCATATAAAATATATTGTCCTCTAACAAGAATGTTAAGAGACCATTAAAACTCTGTTGAAACTATTATTTGCTGAGGAACAAAATGAATGTAACTTTTGCCTTTTTGAGGGATTTTAGGGGGACCTATTTCTAATTCCTTCTCTCTTTAGACCTTATCTCGCCCCTTTTTATCTGAAGTTGTTCTTCCATGGAACATGCTACCTTAACATAAAAAGGAAATCAATTGAATCAGCACTAACCTCAGACTTTCCTCTCCCACCAAGTCTCTCAAATCATTGTTTCTAATCTCATCACAAAGCTGCAGCCTAAGTGGACTAAGATTGGCTCTACAGACTTACAGCCAAATTTAAAAATTAAAATTTGTTACTCTGCCAACTCATTTATGTGGTACATCCATAAAAGCTCATTGAAAAAGAATGTATTTACAAATTTCTAACTGTCTCATTTAGATGCATATTTCTAAAATACCTATCAACATAGAACATAGTAATATTTTATTTTGATTTTGTTTTATTTGTTTTTGCTTAGAATACTGAGTTCATAAACTTTTGGTAACAGTTCCCTATTGCTGCATAACACACCACTATGAAGCTCCGTATACTAAAACAATGATCATTCATCTGCTCCTGATCATGGGAACGGGTCAACGTTCATTGGGTATGGTTTTTCTGTGCTCCATGTAGTGTTATTGTTGGTAGTTGGTGTTGGGGTGGGAGAGGTGGGATCTAGTTGGGGGTAAACATTCTAAGATGGCTTTACTCATGTGCCTGGCACCTCAGCTGAGGTGGTAGAATCCCTGAGGCCTCATTGGGATGGCTGGGCCTTTCTATTCTAGTGATGGGTTCTGAGTATGGGCTCACATATTTATCTGTGTGGGACCTTGATTTTCCTGCAGGTGGCCCCACTCTTTCCACGTGAATAATCTAGACTTCTTTTCATGGTAGTTAACTTCGAGGTGAGTGAAAGCAGGCACTACTAGGTCTACTAAGTTCTAGGCTTGGGACCGACAAGGGTTACTTCCTCTGTATTGATCAAAGCAAGTCATAAGACCACCCAGATTTGAGGATGGCATACAGACGTTACATTTTGAAGGAAGAAGGGCAATATGCATTTAAGTGTGGGAGCAATTGTTGGTTACTAATTTGTAGACAATCACTTGTGTTAATCATTCATTTATATTTAGGTTAGACAAATAAAAGTGTGGTTCTCTCTTGAACTACCAATCATCTTTCTCTATACCACTGATGAAACCCTCAATCAAGAACAACAAAGACTTGAATATATTGTTCTAAGTCCTTCTTTTTTTGTCATACATTATGTGTTATCTTCTGCTCTACTTCTGCAGTTCACGTTGGTTCAGACAGGTACTTATGAAATCCTTAGATTAAGGCTAACACATTAACTATCTCCACAGGCAAAGTTGCTCAACACTTAGGCTTTAATACACAAAATATATTTTCTTTCTAACCATAGTTCAAACACAGTTTATTGCTCTAATATTTCCCTGACTAATATCTCCCACACAAGACCATTAAATACAATAAATCTAGAAGTCGTTGCCTTCTTTCAGTGCAAACCAGGTCTATCACTTCTGTGAAAAGATGATAAATCTTGACTGCAAAATGTCTTTAAAGTTATGGTTCCCTCCTGCCAAATGACTGTAAAATATAAGGTTTCATATACCTGTCTGACTTTAATTTGAGGGAAAAAATACAAAGAGATAGGTATTAATTTTAATCTGAAAAGCCACATCTTATTTTCAAATTTTATTTACTCTATCTTTCCTAATCTCTCATATCAACCTTCCTCTACTTTATCTTTATACCGTTCACACACTTCCCAAGTTGTAAGTATCTTCCCTTGCTGAAAGTTTACTTACATAAGTGAATCTCTTTATAAGTAAGTTTAATAATATAGCAATAAATATAATTTATATACCAAGTAAAGTCTTAACTATTCTTACTAACTAAAGGATCAAGATGTTTTTCCTGAAGAAACAGAAGGAGAAGGACATTTCAGGCTTAGGGAACGATATGAACAAAATATGAGGCCGGAAAATGTAGGAAATGTCCAGGAAATGGTGAGTGATCCTTTATGACTAAAGCAGGTTTATGTACAGCTTAAAGATCAGTTCTAATTTACAATATGCTTGCTAAGACTAAGTAGTGTTTTAAAATATTTGAATTATTTGTTAATATTTAATATCTGGGAAATTTCACATCAGCTTTCAGATTCTTGATTTGTCTTGAAAAACTAAGATGGAAACCATGAGCCCTTTTTTTCTGCATAGCAATATAAATTAATTGGACTAGGCTAAATTCTATAATAAGCAGCTTCAAATTTTCAGTGGCTTGACACTATATATATATATACACACACACACATATATAAAATACATACATATATATATATAAATATATTAGTCAGGGTCCTCTAGAGAGACAGAACTAATAGGGAGTTTATTAAGTATTAACTTAGACAATCACAGGGTCTCACAATAGTCTGTCTGCAAGCTGAGGAGTAAGGAGAGACAGCCCAAGTCCCAAAACTGAAGAATTTGGATGTTCGAGGACGAGAGAAAGATGGAGGCTGGGAGGCTAGCCTCTTCTCACTTTTTCATGTTTTTTCTGCCTGCTTTATATGCACTGGCAGCTGATTAAGATTGTGCTCACCAGATTAAGGGTGGCTCTACCTTCCACAGCCCACTGGCTTAAATGTTCATGTCTCTTTTGGCAACACCCACACGGGCACACCCAGCATCAATACTTTGTACCCTTCCATCCAATTAAGTTGACAGTCAACTTATCAAATATACATATATTTAAATACATATACCTACATTAATTTTCCAAAGTAATGGTTCCGTATTAGTTCATTCTCATGCAACTAATAAAGACATATGCAAGACTGAGTAATTTGGCCGGGCGCGGTGGCTCAAGCCTGTAATCCCAGCACTTTGGGAGGCCGAGACGGGCGGATCACGAGGTCAGGAGATGGAGACCATCCTGGCTAACATAGTGAAACCCCGTCTCTACTAAAACTTACAAAAAAAAAAAACAAAACAAAACTAGCCGGGCGAGGTGGCGGGCGCCTGTAGTCCCAGCTACTCGGGAGGCTGAGGCAGGAGAATGGCGTAAACCCGGGAGGCGGAGCTTGCAGTGAGCTGAGATCCGGCCACTGCACTCCAGCCTGGGCGACAGAGCGAGACTCCGTCTCAAAAAAAAAAAAAAAAAAAAAGACTGAGTAATTTATAAAAGAAAATGGTTTAATGGACTCATGGTTCCACATGGCTGGGGAGGCCTTACAATCATGGTGGAAGATGAAGGAAGAGCAAAGGGACATCTTACATGGTGGCAGGTAAGAAAGCTTGTGCAGGGGAACACCCATTTGTAAAACCATTAGATCTCATGATACTTATTCACTACCATGAGAACAATATGGGGGAACCACCCCCATAACTCATTTTTTTCCCTTGGCCCTGACCTTGACACTTAGGGATTATTATTATTATTATTATTTTTTTTTTTTTTTTTTTTTTGAGACGGAGTCTCGCTCTGTCGCCCAGGCTGGAGTGCAGTGGCCGGATCTCAGCTCACTGCAAGCTCCGCCTCCCGGGTTTACGCCATTCTCCTGCCTCAGCCTCCCGAGTAGCTGGGACTACAGGCGCCCGCTACCTCGCCCGGCTGGTTTTGTTTTGTTTTTTTTTTTGTATTTTTAGTAGAGACGGGGTTTCACCGTGTTAGCCAGGATGGTCTCGATCTCCTGACCTCGTGATCCGCCCGTCTCAGCCTCCCAAAGTGCTGGGATTACAGGCTTGAGCCACCGCGCCCGGCCGACACTTAGGGATTATTACAATTCAAGATGAAATTTGGGTGGGGACACAGCCAAACCATATGAGGTTCAACCAAAGTGTTCTTCATCTGGTACCTTTTCCATATGGGCTCTCTACCAAATGATGTATGACAGGCACAAGCTCATTTTATCTTATCATTGCATCTTCCTCTGGGACCTTGGACATCTCCATTCAGCAGGGTTAAGAAGAAAGAGAACAGAGAATTATGCATGGGCAGGTTTTATGGTTCAGGCCTAGATAGGGTGTTTGTCAGTTCTGTGAACCAGAAATCAATCATATGCCTCACTCAATGGCACTGAAGCCTGGGAAATATGTTGTAGCTGTTATCTGGGAGGAAAAGAACTGGCTTGTGAACAATTAGCCAATGCCTGCCACAAGACAGCAGGCTGGAGGTGAGTAGCCTCTACTCTTTTAATCAGAGTATGTGGTGCCTCTTTCACCACAGTATGCACCCAGCCTGCTGAACTCATCTCAGTCGTCTGCCTGGGTGCTGTAGGCATTTAAGTGTGCAACCCTCAGGATAGCAAATGAAAAAAACACATATATGGAAGAGGTAACAAAGGTTTTCTGTAAAGGGAAAATATTTAGTAAACCTTGCATTTAACAGAAAGAAATTTTGTTATTTTGTTCTTTTTTGGAGGGCACAATTCTCTCTTTTGGTCAATGGACCATACAGAGATGTAAGAGGACAAACAATTATCTAGTTTTTAAGTCAATCTATGAATATTTAAATATTTTGTAACTTCTAGCATTGCTTTTGCTGTACTTCTAAATAACAGTAAGTGTTTGTGGTATGTTTATGGTACCAGTATTTTTCTCATTGTAAGAGAACTCTGATTTATGGACTGTGATTTTGAATGATAAAGAGAGATTTAATACACAGTCTAGTTGTTTGACATTTTTTTCTGTAAACCTGTCAATTCCTTGATTGTTCAGACCAAGTTTACAAATGTCAGGATATAGTTAGTATTTTTTGAAAAGCCTTGTTTTTGCAGGCATAATTCTTTTAAATGTTGTATATCTCGAGCCTGGAAACTTCTTAGAAATATTAGTGTTTGCTTAAGGTAATGTGGGGTGGGGGAAGAGGATGATAAACAAGTAGTATTAGGTTTCTTTTTAATGTAATAAAAATGTTCTAAAACTGATTGTGATGGTGGTTGCATAGTTCTACTAATAAGTTAAAAACCATTGAACTATAACACTTTAAATGGGTAATTTGTATGGTATATAAATTAAATCTCAATAAAGCTGTTAGGCAATACAATAAAAAATGAAGTAAATTTACACTCATCTCCATAAAGGAGCCTGCCCCTCTTGTCAGGCCTCTAGTGTGAAAGATGAGTCAGTATGCTTTCATTTGATCTGGGTGCGGGTCTAGCTGCAACTTTTGTTTTAGTAAGTTCACTATGGATCCAAATGTTTTGAGGGCAGTACTGGGACTTGGTTTTCACCAGGGTCTTCAACCATTGATGAGATTCCAAAGTTCTGCTTGCTCCTCATAGCTAAATAGCCAGCTTTCTAAACCGTGAGAGATTCTCCTTGCTTTACTCCCACAGCTGAACTTTTGTTTTATTGAAGAATTCTCTTTGCTCTCTAGTGCTGTCTCTCATCTTAGGAAACCTCTCTTTGCTCTTCTGCCTTGCCCTTGTCCTTTAGAAGTCAACCAAAAATTCTCCCCACTCTGAAGGCAGAGATTGTCTTGGAGGGGTTTCACTCAGTTCTTCCACTCATCTTGACTTCTGAGTTAAGCGTGGAGTGCCAGGGGAAGAGTGTGGTTTTCTCAGTTCTCTTACCCCTCCTCCAATGTTCTGTAACTTCTGAAAGTTTCTCTCAATTTTTCCCCATCTCTATTTTCAGCATTCAGTAAAGATCAGAGGGAAAGAATTGGCAGTAGCACAGTTTTGTTCTGTGTCTGGGGCTCCAGTGGAATTTGACGTGTCATGCCAGCCCACATGCAGTCATTAGAAACATCAGGTTGGGCTGGTTTCCCCTGCCCCCACCTATGGACAATTGCTCCTTCTCCTTTAATGTCAGTTATAACAGGTCTCCTTAGCCCTTCCTTCTTAGGAAGAGCTTGTCACTTGCTGGATTTTAGTTTATTTAGGTTGCTTTGCATTCTTTGCTCCCTGATAGATTTTTTTTTTTTTTTTAATCTATAAGTATGTAGCTTTTCCAAATTTTGGTTGAAAAGGTGGAATGATGAAATTTTGTAGCTTCCAACATCTGAACTGGAAGTAAGACAACTACTAGAATTTGAGAGGTGAAAAGTAGGTTACAGAAAGGTTTTTGAGTATATACTGAGAATTTTCCAAGCTTTAATTCCTATAAATAGTCTCTGAATGCCCAAGAAAACAAGCAAGCAAGAAAGTATCTAGACCTTGGATTTTCTCGTCTCTGGTACTTCTATCTCTCCAACAGATTTTCATAATTCAAGCATAATACTTACCTTCATATATCAGGGCAAGTTATACAGAGAGATATGGCCACAGCCAAAGGAGGCTGTCAAAAGTGTAGGAGTCAACTCACTCAGTTCTCTACAGTCTTGTTACATCTATTCAGGCCATACACAAATGAGTTACCTCTGCCAGGAAGTACTCAGTAAAGTGGGGATTGAGTCACATCTCTTGGTTATTGTGGTAGAAAATGTCCAGGCCCAATGATGAAATAAGAAATACATCATGAAAGTATGTAACTTTCATTAAGCAGGAAATTCCCTGTATGCTACAAGGAGAAATTGCCACATGGCCCTTTCTACATCACTCATAAAATACACAAGCCAATAGACTAGAGTCCTCTCATGTGGAAGATTTCTCGCATCTCATGGTTTAACATTTAAAATCAATAAATGTTAGGTGTTCCTCTATGAACCACAAAAGATGAAGCAAGGAGCCGAGGTACCTACTTGTATGCTTGATATGGTGTATGTCTCAAGTGTAGGTTGTTCAGCTTATTTC
This sequence comes from Trachypithecus francoisi, assembly GCF_009764315.1. Taxonomy (NCBI): domain Eukaryota; kingdom Metazoa; phylum Chordata; class Mammalia; order Primates; family Cercopithecidae; genus Trachypithecus; species Trachypithecus francoisi. The sequence goes on along the minus strand of NW_022681458.1, from coordinate 52,905,791 downwards.
TCAGATCATTAGTAAACCAAAGTGAAAACAATCATAAACAGTGTCCAAGGAGTCAATGTTCATATAAATCAGTGACTAATTAATTACAACAATAATAATAAATGCTTAAGTTATATTTAGTATGTTCCAGGTACTGTTTAATTCTTTAAGCTTTGTTAAAAAAAAAAAAAAGTCTCCTTTGAGGTATGTACTATTGTTATCTCCATTTTATAAATGAGCAAATGGAGGCAAAGTGGTCAAGGAACTTGCTGAAGCCACAGGTAATGATTTGTTACATCTACAGCTCACAGAAAGAGAATGGAATCATGTTATTATTCAATTGCAATGTAGTCACTAATTCTACTAATTATTATTTGACATTGTTTATGATGATGATGCTAATGAAAATGGGGTGGATATTCTGACAATGTACTAAATAGAACCATTTTTAAACTGTTCACTTATATTATGAAAAATTCACTCCTTTCTTTCTCTTCCACATCAATTTTACTTATATTCTTAAGTGAAAAGGAAAATGTCCATGAAATATAGACAACCAAAGTAACATGGGAAAAAAGCCAAATAACTGCAAATCTTTAAGTTTCTCATCCCCATTCTCTGAAAATACATGTAGATTATTCAATACTGCTTTTTTCTTTTTACCAATGTGCCTTTCAAATATTAGAACAGTGCTGTGAACTACGCAAATCTTTCCAACAGTAGGTTATATCCATAAAGCACATGTTGAGACCCACTTCAATGATAACTAATATTGGATCAACCTGAACTATGCTTATCAGGAAGAGACACTTCCCCAAATCAGGACTTATCCAAAGATAGATTCTAATTGCCAGAATGCTCCTACCCCCAATCATTTGTGCGTGGGAAAATCTGAACTTCTTTGGGTTGGGACTGACATGGGTGCAATGCAAGTGAGGCAGAGGAAAAAAAAAAAAGAAAACCTTTGGAGAGAAAAGCATGAGACAAGTGATAACTCTGAGTGATGGTTCAAAAAGAATAAACTGATTTATATTTCATTTGATGTGTATTTGAAATTAAAGGACTGTGATAAGACAAAACAAGATAAAAGGAAGAAAAAATACAATGACCATATGTGTACATTCCCTTTAAAACAAAGTATGTGCCAATCAACAATAAAGTAATTAGCAATTAGAGTGAAAGAGTGGTTTAAAAAAGACTAAATTCTACCCGAGGTACCATAACAGTAAAAATTTGCTAAAAGCTAGCAATTTAAAATTCATCATCTCCCAATGAATGTCTGTTTTCTGATAAGACTATTCCCATTCTGCACTTTGGGAGGCCGAGACGGGAGGATCACGACATCAGGAGATCGAGACCATCCTGGCGAACACGGTGAAACCCCGTCTCTACTAAAAAATACAAAAAACTAGCTGGGCGAGGTGGCGGGCGCCTGTAGTCCCAGCTACTCGGGAGGCTGAGGCAGGAGAATGGTGGGAACCCGGGAGGCGGAGCTTGCAGTGAGCTGAGATCCGGCCACTGCACTCCAGCCCCGGCGACAGAGCGAAACTCCGTCTCAAAAAAAAAAAAAAAAAAAAAAAAAAAGACTATTCCCATTCTGTCTTATCTAATTAAGTTTATACCTGGCTTCTAGAATAACCTAACTTTAAGAACGTAAATACACAGTAACATGCTTTATGTCATATCAAAATCACTCCAACGTAGGTATTATATTTTCCTACTAACTCCCTCGTTTTCTTATACTCTGCTACCTTGTTTGTTTGTTTGTTTGTTCAACTCATCTCAATTTTGGCATTTTCATGTTACGTTGAAATAGCATAGAAAGTGTCTTGTCCAACCTCCACTTAATTTGCTGCATGAATGAGCCTGGCCTTCGGGCCCTCCATAAAAGTGAAGAGCTTGAGACTAGTAGGTCAATCTTCACTACGGCCAGATGCCTTTGCTTTCAAAGCTCACTTGTAGGCTGAACATAAATTGGATATATTTGTTCCAAAAGAATATATGACAGTTGTTCTTGATGTTGTACTTATTTACTTTAGCAAATGTTACAAAAACTGGTAAAATATGATTGTAAAAATTATTTCTCTAAAAATTATGTTCACTATTTTATGATGGATACAAAAATACATCTGTGTTATAAAGTGTGATGAAACAAATGCAAATTCTGAGAAAATAATATAAAAATTTAGAGGAATTCTACACTTAGATTTCTTTAGATTAGTTTTTATATTTGTACTCAATTAAAAAAATCAAACTAGAAATCATAAATATTGTATTATGGATGTGATCTATATAAGAGAGATAAGGCAGAGTTCAAAATCAAGTATCTGTAATCAAATAAAATGTCTTACCCTTAGGTGAAAAGACTAAATTACTGTGGGTTCACATGCTTTACATCAATATGCATTGTTTAATGTATACTAACAGCATTATTTGTGATTTTTCTGCCTTAACCCACTTGCTTCAATTGAGCAACTAACTGAAAGTTATGATCACATTAGATAAGAAAATTTTACCATATGTTTTACTTCTATATTCTCCCACAGTAGATGGAAATTTTTGATGGCAAGACCCTTTCCTTATACATTTTGGGGCCTGAGAATAAGACTGCATTTGTCATCTGAGAGATACTGTGTAACATTTGACATCTCATCCTTTTAGGATCTAGCTTAACCATGCCTTCTCAAACTAGCCTGCTCTCATTATTATGTTTAGGTAGATGTGTTGCCCACACCCCATTTATTCTCTATTAGTGAACTCTATTTATTTTCCTTTATTAGCAATGTCTAAAAATGTGTAATTCTGTAAGTAGTAGCTACGGCCACTGCCTATTAAGCTTCATGAAACCATGTTCATATTTTTCCAATTCACTTACAGAACTTAGTGACCACCATATCATAGGTGTTCAATAAATAGTCACAGAATTAAATGAACTCATATCTTTTCTGCACTGCACAAGCCATAGGCTATCTACCCCCCAAAGAGGGCATGATTCCTATTCAGGGTCTCATTATGTGTGGTTACTTACATTTAAGTTAAGGAGCTCCATCTGAAAGTTAGTTATCATTGATTGCTAATTATATTTCTTCCTTCAAAAACCTCTTATCTCACTTTTCTGCTAACTCATGCTCGTCATCTCTTTCGGGACAAGTTTCAAAACCCACTACTACAGGAAACTTCCTAGCTCTGCTACCCTCTTCAATTCACAGTATGCTTTACCTCAGCACATGTAAAGTTCCTTCTACTTTGAAATTAAATAAATATTTATAAATAGTTATGAAATATTTATTTAGAGTTTGAGTTCAAATTTGTGTTATGTATATATATATATTTCAAATGATGAATATAAATGTATATATAACAAATTTTAGAATATCTTCTCCCCCACTTCATCTATGTATACATTATACCTATATATGTGTATATATATGCATGTACATATGTATATATGCATGTATCTATGTATACGTACACATGCATATATATATATATATATATATATATATATATATATAAAACCATTCTGTAATTAATATGGATGTATACTGGGCAAAACAATTATCTTAAATACACTTTTAATTTTTTTCATTTTACAAATTTGTTTTACCCCTAAAATAAATTCACAATTAATCATTTAAATTACGGTATTTCCAGTTGTGAATTTGACAAGTATTTCATGAAGCATTCAGCTATATAAAAGAAATACCATATAGTAAAAAAATAAATATCAATGGCTTATTCATTCCATCAACTAGCACAAATTCATTAAGCATAACCACATGTGTAGTGCTCTGCAACCAGTCTTTTCACTGGATTCTTAATTGAACGAGACTCACTTTTCCCCACTTGCTTTTTCATGCCATTTAAAAAACTATATAATAATGGCCAGGCATGGTGGCTCACGCCTATAATCCCAGCATTTTGGGAGGCCAAGGTGGGCAGATTATTTGAGGTCAGGAGTTCTAGACCAGCCTGGCCAACATGGTGAAACCTCGCCTCTATCAAAAACATAAAAAATTATCCGGGTGTAGTGGTGCACACCTGTAATCCCAGCTACTCAGGAGCCTGGGTGACAGAGTGAGACTCCATCACAAAAAAATAAATAAATAAAGCAAGTAAATAAATAATATAATATAATAAGTATATATAATTTTTATTCATCTGTTTCAAAGATTTAATACATTATATTATTAGAGCAGCTGGCCTCAAGATGAGTATCATTAAATGTGAATATATTCTATTCAGAAGTATAAAGAATAGAGTTCATCTTGGAAATGGAACTGACCCTAAATGCAAGCAGCTGTTTTCCAGAATTCTATGTTCCTAGAAATGAGTAAACGACTCTATCGGATTCAAATATAGATAAATTGACAAATTTCCACATGTAAGTTTTCCAATGCAAGGGAGGACATTTTGTAAAATATTAATGTTCTTCTCTTTTATATATTGATTGTACCTAACCTTATCCCTTGAAACAGGTAAGATTCTTAGAGCAAGAATGCTCTAAGATAGTGTTGTTTCTTACATGAAAAGAATTTTGCAGTAAAGCATTGTTGGCAGAGAAAAGATTTTCTAAATTCCTCCTTCATCTATGCCTCCCCGACCTCATACCTCTCAAGAGTAAGACTTGTTTGATTATCTCATATAATTATATATAAGGAAGGTTCAGAAAGTAAGAGAAATGAGGGAAATATATTTTCTCCCAGCCCTAAGGAATCCTGGGAAAAGAATGGGAAAAAGAAGAGAGTAGATGTGAAGTTCTTATTTTAGTCATTTTAAATGGTTTCCTTCATACCCCCATCCCTAACTCTGCTCTTCCTTAAGACAAAATTTTGATATGGGAGCAAGAGACTTATGTAAACTTTTGGCATTGACAGGGAGGGGTCCTTAGATCTTCATTGTGTCCTCTGGATCTTCTGGATTCTAAATGGCTCTGGCTTGCCTGACATTTGCTTGAACAAGTCAACGTCTGCTGTGAATTGTGTTTTGATCTCTCTTGTCTTAATCAGAGACACATAGTCCTCCCGAGCTGAGTAAGCTTTACTTCAGCTCTTCTAACCTGCAGAACTTGTTAAGCCTGGCTGTGACTCCCATTTGACTTTGATTCAGATGACCCCCTTCTTGACTTCTGTCCCTCACTCTGCTGAAGATCTCCTCTTGCGATCTGCCCTTTGAGACTATCATCTGCTTCTTGCTCCCATTCGTTCCATTCAGGAAGCCTAAATATCAGAGACTTTTCTGTCTGACCACACAACTCACTACTCAGTTTAGTTTTTGACCTGGCTTCAGTTGTGCAGGAAGTCATTTTACTCTGAAACGGGAGCCCAGCAAAAGCCTTCTACCTCATCAAGAAAGGAGAAACAAATTTTTTTTTTTTTAGTAGAGACGGGGTTTCACCGCGTTAGTCAGGATGGTCTCGATCTCCTGACCTCATGATCCGCCCGTCTCGGCCTCCCAGAGTGCTGGGATTACAGGCTTGAGCCACCGCACCCAGCCTTAATGGGACTGAGTTTGCCAACAGAACTAAAAATTAGATAGTTTTGTTTATCTCTTCTTTACCAACACATGAGGAAGACAGTATCTATTTTTTGCCAAAGAAAAATGCAAACAGTGCTCTGTGTATCTGAGTGGTATTGTGTATAAATTATGTCCTCAATATATTAATTTAGGGAGATGTATGATATGACTTTAACTAAATTTGGATCTACTGCTACACAACATTTTTTAGTTCTTTATCCATACATGAAATAAAATAATAATTACTAATAATAACACATGGCTAACATCACTTTTTAAAGATGGTCCCAAATTAATTACATGTTATTTTCATTTATTCTTCACAATAATCTGGTTAGGGTACTGTTATTATGATCATCTTTACAGATTAAAAATAAATAAATAAATAACACAGAATGGTTCTATCATTTGTGAAAGTTGTAGAGCCAGGATTTCCACCCAGGTATTCTGACTCCAAAGCTTGCTTTTTAAATAACTGACTATGAGACTCGATGATTTTATTACACTGTTCACTCTTATCTAAATTTGTGGGCAATGTGTTGCTTGGCACCAAGTAGAGAAATGTCTGGATAAATAAAACAATTTTTTACTCAGTTGCTCATGTCCACATTCCAACATGCCAAATAGATTTTGGGTTGTTTCTAGTGACATTAAAGAAATATTGAACTTACTTAAACTAAATGAGTTAGAAATTCCTCTGTTGGAATTTCAGTGCCTTTGTTGCCCTGTTTATCATTCCATGTTTTAACTGAGGACATCCATTTAAGTTATGAAGTGGAGACTCTTAATATAATGATTAACTTCAGGTAGCCTGTTTTTTGTTTTTTGTTTTTGGGGTTTTTTTTGTTGTTGTTATTCCACTTACCATGGCATTTTCTTTCTCATTTTCTCCATTCTTTCAACTCATTCTTTTTGATCTTTATTCTCTCCATGTTTATCTTATCCTTGTCAGATCACTTAATCAGTTTCTTTTGGGGAAGGCTATTTTTCTTCACTAATCCTTTGCCTTCTGTCAATGTTACATGCACAACTATGACATAAAGAATATTAAAATTAAGAGTTGGAGATTCCAAAAAGTAATTTGATGTTGGCTAAATCATTTCATTTTTCTAGGACTCAGTTTCCTTACCCAGAACATAAAGAGATTAAACTAGAAAGTTTCTAAAATTTGCTCCATATCGAGAATTCTTGATTAGGCTTGCTGAGCTTGCTATTTACATTCTACATAGAACATAATTACTTTAGGCTGTGTCTACATGATGCCAAATATTAAACTGATTTAATAATAAAAACATTTAGCCCATCATCCAGATGTTTTGTCTTCAAAACACCAAACATCTGGAAGAACCGGATCTTGAACTGATTTGACCTGACATTTTAAGCACCACTGTGTAGGACCAGCTAATGAATATATTAGTAGAACTGATCGTATCTAGTTTCCAATAAGAATTTTGTTATGTAAGTCAGGTACTTATGTCCAATATCTGTGTTGGATTTGCAACTATTTTCTAACTTCTCAAGAGTTGATTGAAATTGGAATAAAATATTAGAAGCTTGGTGAACTTCATTTACAGAAAGGTCCATCTTGTTGAATGATCCTATGAATAGCCTATCTTGAACTTGAAGATGAGACAACCCTCCCTACAGGAGCTTTGATATGGATTTTGGAATCCTTAGAAGAATTAATACCGATGTTGCTGTAATTCTATTTGTTATTCCATAATTTATAGTGTCTATCTTCTATATACATTCATATCCACCCTTATTCCGTAGAGACACAGTTTGTTCATTCCTCTTGATCATTCCTTAGTGATGATGAAGCACATTTGGTCACCATCCTTCTTATAAAAATAACTGAAGTACTTGAAGATGCTCCCTTTCAGGATATCATCTTCCAGATGAACTGTGTAGAAGATCTGCTTCAGTTTTCAACTCAGAACTTATTTTGCCATTGTCAAAATGTAGAGTATGTTTGCTGGGATAAATAGAATGAAATAAATAATTATGATTGTATGATCATATGGCTTTAAGGTTATTGAAGGAAACTTGGATAAAAATAATTATGAACGGAGACTCTTTGGAAGTGGAAAGAAAGTTTAGTTATGGTAAGTCACAGTAATAAAAGCTGCTATTTATTAATTTCGCACTTATATTATTGACATTAAAAAACAAAATAGTATCTTCATTATGTAAGACACAAAGTTTCAGAAGAAATTGTCCAGCCATACAAGAAACTATCTGAACCAGAATTCAAACCCTGGTCTGTCTCTCTCCAAAACCTATGTGTTTTCCAATATACAATATTGTTGCTATACCAGAAAGGGCCATTATCTCACACGAAACCTAAAGACTTATTTGAACTGTCTTCCAAACTTATAAAATATTATTTTATCATTGGGATATTTTATATAAAATCCAGATTTCCAACTTCTCTAGAAAAAGTTGCAATACCTACCTAGCAACTCTAAACCGACAATTAGTGAGTTAAAAACAAGTTGTGGCTGCCTCTGGCAAAATAGGCATATACTATCACATTTGCATGAATCTTCACCATTCCCTATTACATTACTATTAATGTGTATGAATGTCTATTATTGTATCCAAATACTGAATATTATGCCATTAAATCATTAGCATATACCAGTGATTTAATACCCAGTCTAATTAGCTTATTTAAGTTACATGCATAACCTCATTTATATGCATGTGAAAACACCTAAATATATGCATGTGAAAAAACAAATGTGGAAGACGAACCCAGAGTTGAAAAACTAAACAAATTTAAATGAAGTTTTCACTCATTTACCATTACGTTAATGAATGTGGTGAGAATCTCTCTTTAGTCCTGAACAGCGATTTATCTATGATTTTCAGTCTGTCGGAGAAATAGCTATGCCCAAATTAACATTCATGTAAATGGTGAGGCAAATGTATCAAGGACATGACATGATTTATACAAAAAAATGTGACACATAGGCAGTGTTTTTGCCACAACATCCAGATGTATACATGACACGATCTAAAAGATGGAAATCTTTCCACTCAAAAAAATGTGATCACAGAGCCAACACGCTTTCTCCACTATAAGGTTATGACTATATGCATCTGTCACCCAGCTGTGTAATCCAGATTTGCTAAAAAGCTAAAAATAAGAGGTGATATTTTCAAATAAAAAAGCTTACCATTAATTTTTGGGACAAAAGTTTTGAGTCTGACAAATTCCATTATCAGATGCCAAGTCTTATCCTTTCAGTCTGTCATGGTTTTACCACAAATCCAGAAGGGTTAAATGCCATCATATAATAAGAAATGTTGTTCTACAGTATTTCTCTAATAGTTGTTGTAAAAGCATAATCTCATAAATACTTGACAGAAAAGTCCAGTTATAGGAAATAGTAGCATAGCATACTTGAGCTTGCATAGTTTTTAAGAGGCAAAATTGTTGATTGGAATACTCAGAAAAAGACAAAAGGAATAATACATGGCATTTTGCTGATGTTTTATGTATTTATTTGTTTAATAAATATTTACTGTGTACCTACTCTGTGCTAGACACTGGGCCAGGCATGGTACATACCATATTTAAAAAAACACAAAACAACTAGACATTATCCTTGCTCTCAGGCAGCTTGCTCTTGAGTGGAAAGGAAAGCCTCTACAGAATCATATGTAAAAATATTATCTAGCAATTGCTATGGAGATTTGACCTGGAGGAAAGTGAACTCCTTGAGAAAAGGAGGTTTTGAAATCTGAAAGGAAGAATAGGTGTTAAAAAAGTGAAGAAATGAGAGGTGAACATGTTAAGCAGAGCAAACAGCATATATGAAGGGCCTGTAGTGGGGTGCAGCATAGTGAGTCTGAAGGGACCAAGGAATTTCATTAAAGCTGGACAGATCGCAGAGCTGAGTGTGAGATGAAGCCTGGGATGTGGAGAGAAGCCAGGCTATGCAACACTTTGTTTGCTATGTTGGACAGCTGGTCTGCAATAGATGGGAAGCTACTGCAGAGTTTAGGCAGTAAATAAAATGATTTGTGTTATGAAAAGATCACTCTGACTGCCATATGAGGAAGTGATTTGAAGGAGGCCAGAATAAATGTAGGTAGACAAGCTAGTATACTTCTGTAGTAAGTACGTGTGTTAGTTATTTATGTCTGCATACCAAATGACCCCAAAACTTAATGACTTAAAACAATAAACACTTATTTTGTCACAGATTGTGAGGGCCATGACTCTGGACATGGCTTAATTGGGTTTTCTGTTTGTAACTCTCTCGCAAGTTTACAATCAAGGTGTCATCCAGAGCTGCTGCTATCTCAAGGCTTGACTAGAGGAGGATCTACTTCCATGCTCACTCAAGTGGTAGTTGGCAGCATTCAGTTCCTCGTGGGTTCTTGGATGAAAGCCTCTGTTTCCTTGTGGGCCATGGCCAGAGGTCTCCCTCAGCTCCTTGCCACTTGAGCCACTCCAAAGGCTCACAATGTGACAGCCGACTTTTGTCAGAACAAGCAAGGAGAGAGCAAGGGAATGAGAGCACGGCAGTGACCCAAGTCTTTTTGTAACCTCATCTCAAAAACACCATTCTATCACTTTGACCACATTCTGTTTATTAGCATTTAGGTCCAGATGGCACTAGAATGTAGGAGATTATACGAGTATTTGAATACTAGAAGTCAGAGACTTTTTGAAGATCTTAAAAGATAATGGTACCTTGGATTATGAAGAGATACCGAAAAGTATCTGGATTCAAGACATATATATTTAGAAAAAAATCAAATGAATTTGTTGGTATATGATTGTGGGATAAATTGTATTCCCCCCAAAAAATTCCTATGTTAAAGTCTTAACCCCCAGTACCTCAGAATGTGACTGTATTTGGTGATAAGACTTTTAAAAGGATGATTAAATTATTTGAAGCTGTTAGGGTGGGATCTAATCTACTCTGATTGATGTCCTTATAAAAAGAGGAAATTCAGACACACAAAGAAACACCAGAACTGTGTGTATAGACAGGAAAGATCTTGTGAGGACACAATGAGATGTTGACCATCTGCAAACCAAGGAGAGAGGGCTCAGAAGAAACCAAACTGAGACACCTTGAGACTTAACTTCTAGCCTCCGTAACTGTGACAAAATAAATTCCTGATGTTTAAGCTGTCCATTCTGTGGTATTTTGTTATAAAAGTCCTAGCCAACTAACACAACTGTTAACTCTGAGAAATGCGGGAAATAGAAATATCAACAATTTTTCCTAGGCTGTTTAGTTTAACTGGATCAATAGTGATGCCTTGCTCTAATAGGAAATACTAAAAGAGGATCAAGTTTAGATAGATCATTTTTTCTTTAATTAAAAATATTTATTGTTCACCCACTATTACTAGACACTTCTAGACACCAGGATAGAATAGAGTCAAAGTGCAGTCACTGACTTCATGGAGCGTATATCCCATGTAATGTGTGGGTCTGTTGTTCAAAACAGAGATCTGAGGTAGAGATAGATGCATTAGTAAGTGTTCTCCAGAGAAACAGAACTAACGGGAGATAGATTAGATGGATGACAGATAGATAGATAGATAGACAATTGTTTCACATAAGCCAAGACAGGGTTTTAGAGATGAGGCAGTAGTCAACAGAATGGAACAGTGGTGAGAGCTCAAGTGAAATGAGGGGTGAAAAATTTGTGTTGGAATTGGTGTCGTGGAGGTCAGTTGTAACCTAGGTAAAAGCTGGATGGGTAGAGGGTCAAGACTGAAGAATATTTTGAGTAGATAGTAAAAGGTGATAACATGTAAAAAGGGAGAACAGTCATCTTTTCCAAAAAATGTATGTGTGGATGGGCAGAGAGGAGGAGATGGTTGACTGAATGAGAAGAGGGTAAATCTACACACAAAAGAAGAATTTTAATAAATCATGTGGGGTTGCTGAGAATAACAACATAAAACTGTAGTCACAGGTAAGGGAAAGGATTGGCCCCAGGTAAGAGGCGGAACTTCATTATGAGATGTAGGCAGCTTGCACATGTGGTTTCAGGAGGAGGCAATATGTATAGAGGTCAAAGGCATACACTCAAATTAGAATCCTAACTATCTGAGTGAAAACCTGACTGTCGCTTGCTAGCTGTGTGACTGTGGGCAAAGTATTTAAATTATCTGTCCCTCTATAAAATGGTGATAGAAATAGCACTATTTTACTAGGGTAGTTGATATATGTAAATTTTAAAAACTAGTGCCAGGCATTTGGTAAGCATTATGTGTATATATATGTATTTATCATTAATATTATTTCTCTCTGAACGAGTGGTCAGATAATCTACTTATAGTAAGAGTGAATGGGAGTGGGTTTGATGTAGGTAGAGAGGGTTAAAGAAGGAAATGCTGAGAGTAGGAAAGTAGTCCAGAGATGCTGTAGTTGAATTGTCCAGCAGCGTTGAATGTTCTTTCAAGGTTGGGATTATGAATTTGTCATAGACCCAGATTGTTCTATCATGTGCGTATTCCAGCAGTGCTTAGCCATTTGGAAACAGAAGCAGAGAAAGTAGATATTTGAATACCGTTAGATCGAGTTTTGCCAGATAGACTGTTAACACCAAGAAAGAGTAGGGCAAGGCAGTTTGAGAATATTGGCAGAAAACTGTGTTTTATGGGCTTTAGGCTGGATAAAGAAGGGCATGAAGGAGAGAGCTGGAGGTTGGATTTGGACACAGTAGAGGAGCCTCATAAGAGAAGTATTCTGACCATGGATCATAATACCACATCTGGCTTGTCAAGATGACTATCTATCAGCTGTAATTTAAACCTAACTTGTATCAGTTAAAATAGGATTTGGTGTGATCTAAATAAGCAGTAGCAGTGCAAGGTAGAATAATTTAGTGTGCCTTAGTCTGCTGGGAAATAGTAAGTAAATGTGTACCAGTTGATTAGTTGAAAGCCCATTAAGTGATATCTTTAGGACAGAATCCCTTTCTCAAGGTATTATATGAGAGAAGAAAAATAAAATGAAAAGTTAGCATTACTACCCACAGACAGTGTAACTTGCTGGATGAAAAGAGTGTAGTAATTGAGGAAGATTTTCCAAAAGGCAGGAGGTAGAAGAGAATTCACTCAATTTGCATTGTTTCTTAGTGAAACATTGGGTTTTAAAATGGCTCTCAATGTTACTACTCAAAACGAAAAAGTCATACTTTGGCTTGATATGCTGAGATCCTTTGAATGAAAGATGTAGTCGAGCTAATGTGACTATAATTTTCTCTCTAACTTCTGAGACCCTTCAGAAATTCCCTATGTAATCTCAAATCAATTATTTAATCACATGCTAAGTATTAAAGTAATAAAGAAGAGCAATTATTTTCCTCTTGGAAGAAGAAAATTTTACATACATAGTTTGGAGTGCTCTAGATAAGATGCTAAAATCTGAGCCAGACTTTGGATTCTTTTAGGAAAGCCAAACTTTAAAGTGTTGCAGCTTTAAATTTCAGAAAGCCTGAAAATTCTCAATGCCATTACGTGTTAAGGGTTTTCCATAATAATATTGAATGTGTATTAAAACTCACAATTATGTAGACATTATGTAGAAATAGCTGAAATATGTATTTGTGTCCAGAGGATTCATTCATGTATTGTTAAGGACTAAGAAGCTTTTGTGAAGCCTAGAAGAACAATATTGCATCTAACAAAATACATCAGTGTGAAGTTGCTTTATTGCCAGGACAAGACAACATCCCAGTAGCCATTTCAGACCAGAGGATGAGGAAATAAATGGGCTCAAGACACAAATGACTTGCAAGAATACCATTTCCTCAGACAGGAAAAAGGGTTAGAGAAAGATATAAAGGGTCAAAAATATTTTTAAATTTATGCTAATGTTAAATAATTAAATTTAATTCTAATTTTACTTAGCACATTCAGCAGATGATATGAAATGAGAAAAGATGCAATTGTACAAATCAGCAAATGGATCCCTTGCTTAGTTAAATGTTTTAGCAATGGGTTCAGTGGGAATACAGTGGTTAATTAGAGTAGACTCTGGCTAGAAACCCAGTCACCAAGTCTCATCTTGGTTTTTATAATAACCATGGACAAGAGTTCAGCCTCTCTAAGCCACAGTTTCCCCACCTATAAGAAGCACTTGAATTTGATTTCTGTTACTCTTTCAGTTCTAAGTTCTGTGACTGTTTCTGGGCCTCCATTTCTAGACCAGCTGCAACAATACTCCCTGCTTAGTAACTTAGAGGTATTCATAGGCAGAAGATTATCTGTTACTTGTTGGAGATAGAATCCAAGAAAGGCTTAATTTCATGATTTTAAAGAGACCCAAGGAAGTGCATTTCCTCCATGTGGTTTTGGTTTAGGAAAATGTAAAGTACTACTCTGACTCAACTTGTGGGTGGTCAAATGGGGGGAAAGTAAACACAGGCTAGTTCTGTAATATGTTAGGTCATTGCAACTTTGTGTTTGTAGAAGCAGCCTGAGAAAAGATAAACAAACAAATGCCCAAATCAAGTGAAAAAAGAAAGCTTTTTGTTAGATCCAGCTATAAACACATGGAATACACTGTTTCATAAAATGGAGAAAGCTGAAGATGTCAGACTGATTATTTTACCATTCTCTTCCACTCCCATGACCCAAATAAATATATACACAAAGAATCCACCTAAAAATTATATTTGCAGCATTAATAATCTGCAATTTAATGTCAAGTAAACCAAAATCCCATTTTACAAAGTTCTTGATCACAGATTTTAATATGTATTTTATCCTAACATTTTTAAACTATAAGATATTTTAATATGATAGAATGTAACAGAGAGTGGCAGAGGCCCACATAGAACCTACATTTTTATTCAAAAGGAGTCACAGTATTATGACACTGAAGCTTGTCTGGAGAAAATGTAACTGAAAATTTGGGGGATATGTTGTGAAAGTTTTCCCACTGACTTTTTTATTATAGAATATTGACTGTATACCTCTAAAAGACAAAGATAAGATTTTGTTTCACATAGATCACGTTATTTAAAATCTTATAAAATGTATTAGTTATCTAAACATAAAAGCCATTAAAAATCAATTTAATGCTATCTTACTAGTTAACAAAGAAAAATCAATCTGTAAGGGAGTAAATCTCTTTAAAAAATGCCCTCTTTTACATGATCTGTGATTGAGGAAGTCTATAGAGGATATGTGGTATTTCTCTGTTTATAATGATTTCAATTAATTCAAATAACTTTTGAAGGGAAATTATTAATGTAATTTTGGGATTATACATAAAATTCCATACTTGGAAGTGTTTGAAGTAATATTTTTATTACAAGGTTAATATTTTCGTATTTTTAAAAAAATATAAAAAGCACCTTCTGTCATTATCAGATGTATCTGAAAAAAAATAGGATGCTGAAATCTTAAAATTAGAAAAAGCATTGTAAGCATTTTATTTTAGTCAGTTTACTTATTTTTCTTGCCATTTTTTCTGTGTATGTATAGTATAACCATACTCATAGGTGTGTATAGATGAGGGCTAATGCTAAGACAGGAGCTAAAATAATAAGACTCAAACCACAGTTATTGGCCTATGGGTAACTCATTCCTGTGCTGAGATTACTTAAAATATTTAATTTCTATTTAAAAGTTCAGAAAATTAGCAATCTTTTTTATTTTAAAAAGATGAATACTGGCCCAACACAGTGGTTCACCCCTGTAATACCAGCACTTTGGGAGGCTGAGGCAGGTAGATCACCTGAGCTCAGCAGTTCGAGACCAGCCTGGCCAACATGGCGAAACCCCATCTCTACTAAAAATACAAAAATTAGCTGGGCGTGGCAGTGCATGCCGGTAATCCCAGCTATTTGGGGGCTGAGGCAGGAGAATTGCTTGAACCTGGGAGGTGGAGCTTGCAGTGAGCCGCGATTGTGCCACTGCACTCCAGCCTGGGCGACAGAGTAAGACTCTGTCTCAAAAAAACAAAAAACAAAAAACAAAAAAAACCCTTTAATCATCTAGTAATGTTTTATTTGTTTTACCATGCAAAAGGACATTGTGATTTGTAGTTAATTTCAAAGACATTTCTTTGAATTTAAGAAATTTTGACTTTAAGCTTTTAAAATAATTTAGTCAGTCAATTCATTCCTTTGTCAACAAGAAGGAGGTAGGAGGGTCTTACACACTTTACTGTAAAAGAATCTGTGACATACAGGTAGATTCTAAATTACTTTTGAAACATCCATTGCAATTTGCTTCTCTCTCCCTCTCTCTCTCTTTTTCTCTCTCCCTCCCTTCATTTTTAGGATTGTATTGGTGCCACAGGTGGTTGTGGTGTATTATTTTACTCTTTCAAAATGAGGTCGTTAATAGTTCTCAGATTAAAGAGCTGTTAAAATGAAAAATCAATTATTTTAAATATTTAGTTGCTTGAATTTTTTTCTCCTCCAGGTAAGCAGATAAAATGTGAAATGAATGGATTCATTTTTTTTTTTTTTGTATGACTTAGAACCACATGTGGTCTATGTGTGTATAGCTAGGAATCATACATTTTTATAAATGCAAAAGAAAGTCAAATTCAAATTTCTAAAATGAAAAGTTTAAGTTTTCACCTAAAAGCCCTGTTATTAGATAGAAATTCTCATATTGGCAAAAAACAAAAAAAATTTTAAAAAAGCTTCCCATAACCACTGAATATATGTATGGGTTGCATTTTGTTTGCATTTTATTTCTATCTATACTTGAGGCAAACACAATAGTCTCAGAGATTTCTCAGCTATGGGGGAACATGTACTTATTCCACTGACAATTATTCTTTGAGTGCCCATTATTTGCTAGTAACTGTATTAGCAAAATAGGAATAGAAAAATGAAATATATCTCTTGTAACAGTGAACCATAGGACAATATGTGTTATGTGAAGCCATGGAAGTGGTTCAGATAATCTAGGGAGAGATTGAGAATAGGACAAGGATAAGCATAAGGACAAAAACCAGGTGACACCAGCTTTTAGTGGACTAATAGAGGATTATTCCCAAAAAAGACAGGAAAGGAGAGGTCATAGGAGAAGAATAGAAAAGAGTGGTGCCACAGAAAAGAAGGAATAAAAGATATTCATGAGGTATGCTCACTAGATTTCACAAATATGTATTTTACTTTTCTTCTCTGTGTAACAAGAGTGGTATTTTAAAAATAATCCCCAATTTCCATTGCTTTACTGGAAGTGAGTTTCTCTCTATATATATACTCTATCTGATATTTAAGTTTCAGGGTAGTGTATAGAGGAGATGTCAACTCAGGGAATCAGAGAAAGCCATGGGAGCACAGCCAACCCTTCTCAACTCAGGAACTGTGGTAAGAAACAAACAAAACAAAGCAAGAGTAGAGGGATAGCCGGTGGGTGAGCTATGTGGATCCCACCCTCCCCTCTCTGGACATTGGTCTATAATGTGACAAATGCATTAGATAAATGGAAGAGAAGGTCAAGGGAATGAGGCTTTGGTGAAGTAACTGATCTGCAAGGTGATTTTATGCCAACAAAGAGCCTTGCCAGCATATCTATGAGGGATACATGGTGTGGTCAAACAGGGGAAAACTCTAGTTCTCATTTTATAAGAATCATTGATGCCAATTTAGAGCCAGTAGATTTGTCATGGAGCCTGGCATGGCGTGGAAAGGACTGAGAGGTATACAGTACTGCCACGAATCCAAGGAAGGCTACATCAGCAAAAAAGTCCACCCCAGGTTTGAGCAAACAAAGAATAAATAGGCCACAACTTAATCAGGTGGGCATCAGCAATCCGCAGTAGAATGAATTGTGGCAGGAGATGTCAGCCCTATCTCAAGGGAGAGCTCTGGCACACACACAACCATCAGCGTAGAACCAGAGAACTTCTTTTTCCATCACCACATGGTCATAAATGTCTATCCCTGAAACCTCAAGTGTCTTACCCAAGAGCCGGGGGGATAGAGAAAGAAATCTGAAAGTTCTAAGCTGTTATTCCAAAGTGAGTGAATTGAATCTAAAGAGGCCCTTCAAATTATCATGTACTCTAAGTTTTAAACTAAATTGATCCCTATTTAATTCTTCTAAGCCTTTGTCCCACAACTACTCAGTGGTTGAGAATGACTAGACAGATCATGGTAACTTTAGACAATGAGGAAATTCTATGTTTTTCTGCACAACTGAGTATAATGTGAGTAATTTTTCAACCAACCAATTATGCTTCATTTGTTTTTGTTTCTCATCACTTAGTGGAATTATTTTTGCAAGGTTTATCCTTCATTTGAAAAGAAGATGCAAATTTGGTGAAGTCAGATCTCTTTGCTGATCTACAACTATCCTGTCCTCAAGCACACACATATTTTTTGAATTACAAAACATCTAAAAAATCTTTAATAACTGATGACTTTTGTGGAAAAACTCTTAGCAAGAGAGATGCAATTAGTGGCTATCGGCAATTTAGCATATGTTGATTATTTGGTATTTGGTTTAGTTCAAGATCAAATTTGCAAGGCACAGTGTGTAGAAAAGTTTTGACAGAGGTAGAAGAAGGGAGATCTGATGCATGGAATAGTGGATATAGGTGGAACATTGAGATAAGAGCATCCAGTTGAAGCACAGGAGGTTCAAATGGGGAGAAACTTCAAAACACAGAATATATCTGCATTTGGCCAGGCGTGGTGGCTCACACCTGTAATCCCAGCAGTTTGGGAGGTCCAGGTAGGCAGATAACTTGAGGTCAGCATTTTGAGACCAGCCTGACCAATGTGACAAAGCCCTGTCTCTACTAAAAATGCAAAAATTGGCTGGGCATGCTGGTGTGCACCTGTAGTCCCAGCTACTTGGGAGACTGAGGCAGGAGAACAGGAGAAACACTTAAACCCAGGAGATGGAGGTTGCAGTGACCCGAGATCACACCACTGCCCTCAAGCCTGGGTAACAGAGCAAGATTCTGTTTAAAAAAAAAAAAGAAAAGAGAAAAGAAAAGAAAAGAAAAAAGAGAAGAGAAGAGAAAAGAAAAGAAACCTAAATTAACTGCAGAGGAAGAATAGGATAATATCAATAACATTTACTTTTATTTTAAACACACAAAGATTGTAATCACATATGATGTTCCACTGGACTCCCACACCAACCTCAAGATGTGTTATTATCTCTGTTATACTCAGTCAAAACCCCAGATTCCAAGTGGTAAACTGACTTTTCCAAGATCACATCACATTAAAGGGAAGAATCAGGCCTGGAATCCAAGTCTTCTTCCTACCTGCCCATTTCTCTTCCCACTACAATTACAGTAGCAACTTTTCAAGCATTATAATTTTACACACACCCAGGTCTATGTTTTTGATCCATCCAGAACAAGTAAGCACAAAATCTTCTTTAAAAAAAAAATGGCCACCAACTTCTGAGATTGTAAACATTTCAGTTCATACAACCCAATCTAATCTCTCCAGCTCTGTTCATTTATAATATTTGTACTTGCTAACATACGGTTAAAATCTAGGATTAGTTTCTTTGAAATGCTTTTAGAAAAAAGAAAAAAAAAAGATTTCAGTTTGTCTAAAAGTAAGGAAAAATATGATAAGTAAGGAAGTAAGGGAAAAGAAAAAGGGAAGACAGAGAAATTTGTCTGCATTTTGGACTTGTCAAAATGAACAAAGCAAATGAAATAAAAATACAAGATACATTGCTGTATTCTATTAGTAGTAGCTATTATTCAGTAGAGATGCATGAGATGCATTTTTTCTGGTTGTAAGAAATGGTGTTTTTGCCTTCATAGTTCAAGAAAAAGAGGACTTTTCTTACTGTTCAATGGGCATTTAATGATAAATGTATTTGGAGAAAATACGCAATAATTATTAAATGAAGAGAACATCTCCAAGGAAGAAGAAAACACATAATTAAGAAAAAAGATGAGACATGAAAGCTATTCTCACATGGCTAACATAGAAGATATCTAAATTAAGGATGGGGGAAAAGAGGGATAATACCAATGACATTTATTTTTATTTAAAATGCACAAAAATTCTAACCACATAAGATGTTCCATTGGACTTTCACACCAACCTCTATATGTGCTCATCACCATTTATGAAAATCTGTCTTACAAAGAGAGATGTCAAACTGCATAGCTTTCTTTTGCCTACTGTTTTTATCATATATATTTTTTCATCTTCCAAATTTCAATATTTCTGTATCTTTTATTATGGATGTTTCTCTTGTAAGTAGTTCAGAGTTAGATTTTGTTTTTCACCTAGTCTGACAATCGTTGTAGTTTAATGTGAGCATTTTTAGTTCACTTACAGTAAAAATATTTGCTCTTGTTACTATTGCTTGAAAAGTCAGCTGAATGCCTGGTTGTCACTAGTTGGAAAGGAATACATCTTTTGGCCACACTTAAACTTTATCTTTGTCTTTGGTTTCTATTGTTTACATATTTGTTTTTTGGGATTTATTGAATTTCTTGAAATTGTGGATAGGTATCTGAGTCATGTTTTTATATTCTTCCTCCCCTACTTCACCATAGCTTAGCTGACAATGGACAGAGTATATGTCTCCACCTCACTGGTAATGAGCTACAGAATGTGCTTTGGTCAGTGGAATGCAGAAATGAGAATATGTCAGTACCTAGCCAAGACCCTATGGAATACCAGATGTTTTTATTTTTCCCTCTTGTGCTAACAACAAAGACCATGAGAAGAGCATGTTTAAATCAGCTGCTAGTACCAAAATGAGAGTCATATAGAACAGTGACTGAACTTGATCCTCAACCAGTCTGATGAATTGTGAGTACAAAAATCATTTGTTTTATTGTAAGCTACTGAAATATGAGGGTTGTTTGTTATGTAGTGTTATTGATGCAAATTTCTGAGTAATGCAGTATCTTTTGTCATTTCTGGAAAATTCAGAACCACTATGTCTTTTTTCCTTTTTTTTCTCCCTCTCTTGCACTTATACATATGTTAAACCTCTTCACAATTTACTCTCTTTTAGTCAGAAATAGCATTTTTTCATCTTTTGATTATTATATGCTGTAATTTAGATAATTTCTTCTAACTTATATTCCATATCATGAACTCTATCTTTAACTTTTAAATTTTCTTTTTTAAATGTCTATTGTGGCTTCTTCATAATTTCAATTTGGTTCCTTTTCAAATACGGTTATATCACTTTAATAGATTTCTTATTCCCTATATATATCTTCAATCTTGTGTTTATCCCCTTAACTGTAGTAAGGATACTATATTTTTCATCTGCATCTAATTACTTCGTAATTTAAAATCTTTACAGTTGGTTTTTTATTCTCTTGTTTCTTCTGGTTTACATTTATTTCCTCTGTGATGGGTTATTTTTTATTACTGGTTATATTTTAGAAATGTTAAACTATGGAAAAGGTTCCTTTTTGGGGGGACAAGATTCGTGTTCTCTTATGAGATAACTGGGAGCACTACCCATCTGTCTGCGCCTTAAACTATGCCAAAAGTTTAAATTATTTGGACCACTCAAGCAGTAGAAACCTGTGTTGTAATTGCATGTAAGAAATAGTTCTCTTCTGGTTTATGTTTACCCAGAAAGTGTAGCCCTTAGAGTTTCAGATAATGTGAGAGTCTCCTGTTACACTCCTTGCCTGTGTGTGCTCCCATCTTTGAGTCCTATACTCTTTATCATAAGGAAGTTTCTTTTATTTCCTAAGTCAACAAATACCTACAGGACAAATATAGCATATATGCTTGCTTGCTTCTTTGGTTTCAGCTATTCCACTGTTTTACCATTGATAATTAGTTAAAGTATTTTCATTTTCTTACTGTTTTAAAGAAGAAATTTTATTTTTCAAATATTTTACTGATGTTTTAAATTGCTTTCAGGAGGATGATTGATCTGAATAATCTATTCCACCATTATCAGAAACAAAGAGTCTCTTAGATTTTTTTCTAGGCCTTTCATTGCACTGCTATGTTTTCCTGTTTAATTTCCTTTTCTTCTATCTGTTCTTTCCACCATCTTACATGTGTGTCCTAGAATCAATTCTGACCCAAATTTAAAGTATATTTTATAAAATCTAGAACAGCATAAAGTTAATGTTGCTATTAGTCTGGCTTTAGTCGAGTCATTTTTTTCCCTTCCCATGTAAAACACCATGTCTAAAAAGCCAGAAAAATTCTCTAGCATGGTAGCACTGTCTTCCTTTTCCAGTTCCCCTTTTCTGCTACTGAAATCCTTTCTCTGTTCCTCAAACCCCGTGACCAATGTCATGTTTTTTTTGTTGTTGCTGTTGTTGTTTGTTTAAAAAAAGACCTCTTATCTCTATATGTAAAATAACATACAGAAAATACTACAGAAACCCTGGTTACAGTGTTTTATTTGCCTCATGGAAATCTCAGTGCCACTTTTGAACCTCTTTGATACTGATTTCTAATCAAATCACCACCTTTCATCCCACTTTCTGGATGCCACCTTCTCCTCCTAATTTACTTTCTTCCATGCCTACAGTTAGCTATATGGCATATCCACACCTTCCACCTCTTTTATGAACTGGGTATATTTCCACATTCAGATCTCTCTTTGATGATGCTGTTAGCTTCATGAACTTTTAAAGATAAACTTCCATGTCACAAGACATAACTACTCACCATTTACTATTGAAAGGCAGAGTAAAGAAAAAAGATAAAAATTAATTAATTTAATTATTTGTATACACATTTTATCAAAGGAATGATGTTCAATGCTAAATAAACCAATTGAATTGGCAACATTTTTTAAAAATAAGTATCCCAATGTTCCATATCTATTCCAAAAGTTCTGGTTCACCTCTTAACAACAATCACACCCTGCTTTTAGCCTTTGAATGTTGATTGCATTGACAGATTCTTTCTCTCTCTCTCTCTCTCTCTCTCTCTCTCTCTCTCTCTCTCAGTGAAATTTATTAAAGGCACTTCTCTCCATATTTTTGCTTACTTTCGCAACTTAACTCATGGAGGAAAGGTATCAGATGTAAAATCCGAAATACAGCTGTGTTGTTTCAAAATGAATAATGTCTACTGGGTGAGACACTGAGTCAAGGGCTTAGTTTGCAGCATAAGGAAAATATTTGTGAGTGTTGCTGGAAAAGCTGACAGCATAGCATATGCAGCCTCCCTTTTAGATAGAGAAACATGGGAAAGAGCAAAATGCTAATTTGGCTAGGAAAGCAAATGCAATTTTTGTAACCAAGTCAGCAGTAGCCATGAGAATCTCTATTTGATTACAAGTAACTGTCTTCTGTTCTTCCTTGTTTTAGAAAATAAAGCTATGAACTTTTAAAAAATTAAGACAAATCTCTAATATTCAGGGGGAATAGAATTCCTGGAAAAAGACAGTGAAAACATTCCTATTGCTCAACACAGAACATTATCTACAAAATATAATAGACCTAAAATTAATGAGTTCACTAGCCATTGCTTCCACAAACATAAGTCAGTAATATGATTTTTGCCTTGACCAAGGTAAAATGCCAATTAATCAAAAGTATATTTTCTAAAATGATAATTTAAATAAAGTTTGTTTATTAAAAATGTGGGGTTTCATTGAGGTCAGCTCTCCCATGAAGTACCTTTACTAGACAATTAATACTAAAAGTCAGAGACAGTAGTTATGACCTTTAGGGAAAAATAGATTTTAAAGTATTAGGCAGTCTGCATTTTTAATTTGAATTTTAAAAACATCATCTAAATTAAATCTACTGGAAAGAAATAGGTAGGTGTTAAGCTGGGTAGAAAACTCAGTGTATTTGGTCAAGGGGTTTTCATTTGCTCTCAATGTTGAGCCAAATTTGTGCTAACATGTGAGCATATATGAATATATAACTTGGATGTTTATGTACCTTGATGTAATTGAAATAATACTTGAGTAGCAGGCAGAACAATCTATTTTTAAAAACATCATAAACTGACTGTGTAACTGGGAATAAAGAGAAAAACCCCTCTTTTCATATTGAAGCTCTTTGAAAGCACTAAAAATACAATAACATAATGAATAAGTCATTGAAAGGGAACACTAAACCTCTCCATAAATCCAAGTATTTTCCAGAGTTAATCAAGCATATACTGAGCTTCAGGCTTCCATGACATGATCTTGCCACAAGGAGATCTGGAAACAACACTGACACAAAAGCAGAAATCTAGAATAGATCATCTGTAAGCTTATTTTAGTCTTAACATTCTAGGAAAATTCAAGGTTTTCTATCTACATGTGAACTAGGATTTCAGAATCAGAAAAGTTAGCAAAGGAGTGCAGTGCACAGAGTTAATGGAAGGAAAATGAGCTAATGAACTCTAGGGAGGCAACCATATTGCAGTATAAAACATTTTCTTGGCTTCTAAAGTAAGTATTGATTTAATAATGCAATAAATGAAGTAATAGGATAAAAGAGAGCCAATATCAGTCAGTCGAAGTCTGCTAGCAAGCTGACAAACATGACCTCTTAGCAATCCATTTGCATGAGCAAATAAGCGCCATGATTAACAAAGTCAGTATAATACAGAGACATTTAAATGTAACAGATGAATTTTAGGAATGAATTGCAGCCATTACTAAAGATTATTAGGGTGTTAGATAGCTTTAAAAATTTATGATGGGTCTGTTTATATGAAAAGCCTTAGTAGTCCATTTTGATTATTTCAGACAGCTAGATTCATTGAAATATCATTTGTTAACAGTGCCTAAGATCGTGTTCAAAATCAGTCATGTCTTTTAGATGTGTTCTGAGAAAGTTTTTAAATCAATGTGTTTGGCACAATATAAGAGACCTGAGCAAAAAAGGAGACAGGGAAAGAGAAGGGAAAGAAAATGCAGTTTTTGATAGTTTCTGATGATTCAGCTGGAACTAGTTAAATCCTTAGGGATTGCCAATAAAAAGTCCTTTTGTCTTGCTTAAGATGGTTGCTTTTTAAATTTGTCAGACATATGTGAATTAAATTAAAACAATGATGAAATCAGGTAGTACTGCCAGTAAATTTGCCCACTGTCTCCGCTACCTCTAACTCCACTAAGAAAAAGTGAGATAATGTTCTACAGAATAAAGAATTATGAACTAAGAAATAAGAAATACATATAAATACAATGTTCCTCTTTTCCTTCACGTAGGCAAATGAGAAAATAGTTTTATGATGTAAGATGTCAACAAATTAATATAGTTGCTTTGCAACCTTGTAAATTCAAAATACCAAATTCAATTCGACTCCTTTACCTCTGTATAATGAGCTTGTTAGCCATTATTATCATAATAGATTCTTGACCAATTTTAAGTCATTAACATTACCATTTAAAACAGAATGTGGTACAGAATAAAATTCCTGAGATATTTCACAGTTTACTAAAGTAGCTGCTACATGTGTAGACTAATGCTGACATGACTGATTTTCTTCTACACTATATTATTTCGGAATTAAGTTGTCCAAGAAAGCAAAATCTCACATATGTGTAAAGAAAAAGATTAGTGTGCTAGTATCTAAAATAGACTTGAAACCATTATTTAATTCATCTGTGCATGAAATTTTCAAGTAATTTTTTATTAGGAAAACAATCATTTTCAATGTCTTCAAGTTAAGAAACAGAAAAATGGGTTCTTTACAAAGTAACAACTCATTTAACAAAAATAAAGAAGGAAGGAAAATTCTGTACTGGTAAATATTCTCTATTCTTTCTCTACAAAATAATACATGGACTACATAGAGTTTGTACTCTAAGAAAAATATTTGAGAACTAGTCAGTATTTACTAAAATATGTTGTATATAGCATATTATATAGAGTGGCTTGAGTTTTCTTTACTTCAAAAAGCCAAACTAAAATATTTTTACCTCCTTTATAAGACATAAGGAATTTTAGAAAAAGAATAAATAAATAAATAAATAAATAAATAAATAAATAAGGAAGCGAAAGGAAAGGAAAGAAGAAAAGGAGAAAAGAAATTCAAATCTGGCCGGGCGTGGTGACTCACGCCTGTAATCCCAGCACTTCGGGAGGCCGAGGCGGACGGAACACGAGGTCAGGAGATCGAGACCATTCTGGCTAACACGGTGAAACCCCGTCTACACTAAAAATACAAAAAATTAGCCAGGGGTGGTGGCAGGCACCTGTAGTCCCAGCTACTAGGGAAGCTGAGGCAGGAGAATGGCGTGATCCCGGGAGGCGGAGCTTGTCTTGCAGTGAGCAGAGATCACACCAATGGACTCCAGCCTGGGCGACAGATGAGACTCCGTCTCAAAAAAAAAAAAAGAAAGAAAGAAAGAAAGAAATTCAAATCTATGTACTTTTTCAATAGAGATGTTATATTTTCATCTACCTACTCAATGTATTTCCATCTTTAAATGGTCTTTTTCCTGAGAACTATTTGTAAGATATGAGATCTTATAGAAAATAATCCAATTTTCTTAGTACAGTAATTTTTCAATGCTATTGGACTAATGAATTAACTAAGTATTTGTCATCTCATAAGAAGGGAAGCCCCTCAACAACAATAGTGGTATCACCTGTAAAGCGATGTCTTTTACTTCTGATGGATGCAGAATCAAATTGGTAAGACATTAATCCAACTAATGCATAGTATCGTTTTTTGTATGTGGGCTACTATTGGATATTGCCAGTCTTGCTGTTATCACATTTTGTTATACTCTTGGGGTTTCTTTTTCCCCTGATGTGAGTATCTGATTTGTAACACATTAGTAAAATTAACATATGCACTTAAATTATACAGTAAGTACTAAGCCCATATTCCTCCTGCCTCAGGCCAGTGATCAATCAGATACTCTTGTTCAAGAACTTGAACCAAGAGCCCTGGAGAAAACAGGCTCTGAGTCACATTAACGATTGCACACCAGAGGGACAGTCCTGCAAACACCACTGCTCACTTGCCTGGCTGAAATTATCTCTGC
Source organism: Trachypithecus francoisi (assembly GCF_009764315.1). NCBI lineage: Eukaryota > Metazoa > Chordata > Mammalia > Primates > Cercopithecidae > Trachypithecus > Trachypithecus francoisi. The sequence goes on along the minus strand of NW_022681458.1, from coordinate 52,879,415 downwards.
TAATGCAACCAGACATCCCTGGCATTCTTCTTGGTTATTCAAGTTTTGTTCAAACTTTATAAAACACCTAAGTACTGTTCCATAAACAATATATATTACTAAAAACCAGTTTTCTTGATCTGAAAGAGAAGAATTACACAAGCATAAAGGAAACTGGAAACTATGTACCTTAAAACCTAGGGTAGACCCTTAGAAACTTTCATATATGGATCCTCATGTTTTCTATTATAATATGGGCCTAGATATATCTTTAGAAGAAAGCCTATTATCATTCATTGCATAAATTTTGTGTAAAGAGTATATTTTTTCTGTAAGAATTTTTTAATTTTTAGTCTATATAAATATAGCCAAAAATCTCATTAATTCTAAGACAAGGAAGAACTCATTGTCAACTAGAACCACAACATTCACAGCATCTTTTATTCTGTTTGTTATTTTGGAGAGTCAAATACCTAACATGACTTAAAAAGTTTTTTATTTTTGTTTAAAGCACATGTATCCTTCTTTTTCACCAATATGCTTATCAAGAAGCCAAATCAAGAGCTAAATCAAGCTGAATCAAGAAGCTAAGTATTTGTATTTGGTTTTGATGAATAATTAAAATAAATATAAATTTTAAAGTTAATGATATAGTGAAATTCTTACTAAATTCAGAAAATAAAATAAAGCATGAAAACACAGAGAAAAACAAAAAACTTGGATTGTTACATGACAGAATCATTGTCTGTGAGATCAATAGTTCCCACAGCTTCTACCAGGCAGGGTAAATGGTTTTAAAGGAGGATCATGCTTAAATAAATATATTCTCAGCCACCCAAGGGTTTGCTGATTTCTTAAGGGCCAGAAACACAGGCGAATGTTTGGCATCACTGGTTTCTGACCTGGATTGAACTGGACATGCTGAAATAATGTGAGAAAAGACTGTTTTCTGGCTAGAACTGGAAGTATATCTGCCAGCATTCCTGTGAACATGCTTTTCTTCTGTCCAGCTTTGACTGTTTGAGAAGTCAAGTTATGTTAGACTTAGCTTGTATTCTGAACTAGAGCTAGACTATAAAACTTTTTTTGGGAATGATAGAAATGTTTAACCCAAATTTGTGAGGGCAGAGCATTTAGGAGTGATGAAATTTCCAAAAGTCAAAAACATCTGATGAGTGAGAGAAATGAATTGTTAAAACATGTGTCAGTGGAAATGTCATCTCATCCAGGGAAGATGGCTTGAAAACATCTTCTCACCTAGTGTATAACCAAAGATCACTCCAGACAAAAAGCCCCCAGCAGAGGATTTTGAGACATTAGGGATCGTCTATCACACCATGTTCAATGGGAAGAAGAAGACACATTAATAGTTAAATCTCCATTTAAGCCAAAGCATGCTAAGTTCATATTACACTAATAGGTTGTTTGAGATGGCCTAATTTTGTAATTTATAAATAACTTTAAACTTTATTATTCTTCACATTGATATCCGCCCACCAAACTTTCCTTTTCATTTTCAGAGTTATAAATTTTCTAGTGGAGAACAAAGAGTGACTAATGACTAATCCGAGTTTGTATGTTGTTGTTGACATTCTGAAAGTTTTTTTCTCCTACTTATTCTTTTATCTTGTTCAAACATAACTTGATTCTTTTTTGGAATCATGAAATAGAGTTGGAAGGCTTCTTTAAAGGTCAAACATCCCAGAATATCCTTTGAGGAAAGGAGCGGCACATTATCCACATGTTACACAAACAGTAGATTTTCCCTAGGCCTATGTCCTCAAGATCATCACAAATTGGACCCATTTTTGCCTTTTCAGTCACCAGTAAAGAAGGAGAACAGCTGGCTTCTCTCCTTTGTATATTCATCTTTTATATACTTAGAGATCAGGCCCATCTCTCAGTGTTTAACCAAGACTAAACATGAAAACGTTCTTTGGAACTTACTCATCACTTTTATTGCCAGTTAATTAATTATCATGTTGATGACCCCTGAAACTTTTCTAAATTTTTTCCCTTTTCAGTTGTAGGATTATAAGTGGGCACACAAGTCTTCAAAGAACTCAGCTGTTACTGAAAAACATATGTTGAAAATATTTTGTTACATTTCTTAAAGTTTATTGCACATTACCCTCTTTCTAAAATGAGGATAACACATAGTTGACTCATATGCTCAAATCATATTTCACCCATTGCCAGCTATGTTTTGTGAGTATGCTGATAGTATATAATTCCCCATGTCCTCTATTTGCAGTCCTAGTCCCAGTTAAGAAGTTAAATATTTATGTTTGATTTTGACTAATAATCAATCTGATGTCCATAACCACCTCCTGTCTACATGTCTATCTACATATGAAAGGTATTAAAATATTACCACTACCTATTGCAAAGATCCTAAAATTATCTAAATTCACTTCAATATTACCTAAAATATATTAAAGAGATATAATTTTTAATGGGAAAGCACATTTGAAAATCAAATATGCAAGAATGAATTACTCTGTGACTATTGCTTCAAATCAAATTGGAATTAAACTTTCAAATGGGCTCTATTGCTAGATAAATAATTGTAACAAGCATTCAGAACTAACCTTCTTCAAGACTTGTTGTTTATCATATAACCTCTGTGTTTATAGCTAAATTGAAAATATCAGAGTATCTAAATGTATTCTTAATGAGGGAATCATTATCATTTACCTTGTTTTTTGTGGGGGGATATTTAATATTTCAGTACTCCTATCAAATACTATTTTCTAAATGGCTGTGTTTGTTAAGAAAGATTTGGCAGCAATTAACACACTACCTCATGACAGTGGCTTAAACCATAAAAATATTTATTATTTTCTTAATTTAAAACCCTCACAACCTCAGCCAGGCAGCTCAGTGATGTCAGCAAGGATCCAGGCTTATTCTCCCTGCTTTACCATAGTTTCATTTTTTTTTTTTTCCATCTTCTGAGTTATAGGTGTCTGTCATAGCTCAAGGCAGGTTATATCCATCTTCAGAGCAGGAAGAAGGGGAAATAGGAGGCTTATCTAACATTAGTCTCAAGACTATCTCTTTCACTGGGAAATAAATTTACTTTTTAGAACCACATCCACTGAGCAGAATGTCTCTGCGATCACTTGGTTACTCCCACCTGCAAGAAGTCCAGAAAAATAAGTTTCTATCAGATGAGAGTTAAAGTTGCCATGATTGGCATAAACAAATCACAACTCATTTACTGGGTTTGGTAGATTGCCTTATTTTCTAGAAATTAAGGGCTCTTAGACCACCACTTAAAGAAAATGGGCTCTGTTAGCAGGAACGAAAGATTTGGGGAGTGGCTTTTGGTAGGCAGCCAGAAGTATCTAGCATAGTAGCCTTTCCCCTTGAGTATTATCGTGTGCTTAGACAGGCACCATAGATCACCAAACATCTTGGGGAAATATGTTTCAGGAAATAACAAAAGATAGTTTCTCTAAAAATATGGAGCCATGTAGAAGAGACAAAACTGTTCTTAGCTGAAGAAAGGCTGAAACGTAGAGATCAAAAAGACTCACTCTGTCTGTAGGCCCCACATCAATGTCTTACCTGAGGTGAGGGTTACTGGAGGACTGGGCTTATGCTGAGAAAGCCCCCGGACCTACGATCTCCCTCTGGTTTCCCTTTCCCCACAATGACCACACTGTTCCCACAGTTATGCCTGCCCTCACTTGTGCTAAAACCCCTCTTGCCAATCCAACAAGATTCAAAAGTGATCAAGACCCAGCCTCAAAGAGACTCAAACAGCAGGTAGAGATGCCAAGAACACAAAGGACCATATTGAGAGCTGTAACAAACGCATGAATGAATATATAAAACGGAGATAATGGTAAAAGGCTCACTGAGTTGTTGCAAGGCTTAAATAAAATAGTTACACATGATAAGAGCTAAATAAATATTGTAGTACTATAGAAAGATGGACACACATATTTATGGAATAAAATGGTGAACAGTCACTGCTTAGATACCACTGGTGAAATATTTGAGTTTCAAAGGTAAACAATGTCAGAGACTTCTCTTAAAAAACAAAATAAATTTTACCTACACAAAAAGAAAAATAAGAATCATTTCTTATTCCTCTTCTACGACATTAAATGCTAAAAGACACTATAATATCTACTGAGTTTTCAGGGGAAAGGTTTAAGAGCCAACCCAATTCTACTCACACAATAAAAACAATAGAAAGACAGTCTCAAGTACTCAAGCGTTCAGATTAAAACCCACATAGTCTTCATGAAAAAAAAGTCATTCAAAACATACTTTAACTAAGAATAGCAGTCAGTGTCATCCTTTCAAAAACTAGGTCAAATCACGTCATTCCTTCTGCTCAGAACTGTCCAATCAGCCCCATTCACCTAACAGTTGTCAGCACAAGGACCAAAAAAATCTGGCTCCCATGATTTCTCTTACATCATGTCCAACTCCCCTCACCCTTGGCCACTCAGTTGCAGTCACAGTGACTTCAAAAGCTGGAGACATTCTCACCTCTGGGCTCTGAAGAAATAGTCCTTTCTTTCCCTCCTGTTATCTGAAAGATACTCTCTCATCTTCTTGCTCAAACATCTGTTCTTTCTTTGGACTCCTTGACCAATTGTTTATTTGAATATCCTCATCCCCAGTTCTGTTTTCTCTCTTCTGGGCATTTCCAATATGTGCTAGGATGTGAGTTCTCTGTGTTTTCCCTATCTAATAACTTGTTTCATCCTTTTTCCCTTTGATGTGTGGTCTGGTAATTTTGCTCGATTTTATTTCCAATGTGCTAATTCTTTTTTTAATAGCTCTGTATTATTTTTAGATTATTTGCTGTATATTTTTAATTTTAAAGAGCTCTTCTTGGTCTATAATTACTCCTATTCTCCAATAACTTGTTCTTGACCTATGGATGATATATGTTCTCAAATATCTCTAGGGACACATTCAAATTTTAAAATTCTCTACTTTTTTTATATCATTTCTATTTCTGAGATCTGCTAATCTGTTTGTCCACCTTGGTCTTTCTCTTACAGACTGTTAGTATTCTTCAAATGCCTAGTTATCCTTGGTTATACATTCATATTTATTAACATAATTTCATATTACTCAGCATAAATTGCTATCATACTTTTTTTTAGTAGTGTAAATCTGTCTACTTGAATAGGAAGGGCTCATTGCAAGCTCCATGAAAGTTGATGGATTCTGTTGAAAAGCAAGCTTTCCTTTATAGTGTATAAACTTGGAGTAGGGAAGATAGCTCAGTAACTTCACAGATGTCAAAACAAAGTATGTTAATTGGCAGTAGAATAATTCTCCATAATATGGTTCTGTTAGGTACCAGTTCTTCCTAGAACATTGTGGAAATATGGTTTCCTTTTAGGTTCTTCTTTTCTCCATTCAACTCAGTATACACTTTATGATTAACCCCTCCCCGTGTCTATTAGTCACTGATTATAGAAGGTAAGTCTTGGGTTTCCACCTGTGAACTAATATTATAGAATTCTGCCCAAACATGCGTGGGAGAATGAGAAGTCACCTTAGACCACATATATTTCTGTGACTCTACTCAAGTCTACTCTTTTTTGGCCTTCCAGCTCCAAATTTATAATTTATCTCGGGCTCAGCAAGGAAGAGCTTCTTCCTAATGTGTAGCTTCTTACTCCTGTACCATTTCCAAACTATAACTTTTTTTTCACACATCTACTTTATCTATCAGTATATCCCTTTCCACTTTTGGAGTTCTACAAGTTTGAATCATCTCTGGTTTGCTAGAGGAATCCTCTCTTGTTTACAGTATTCCCAAGGGCTCACTCTGTTTTATAACTTTACTGCCATTCAAAGGCAGCTATAGATAGCAGGGAGGCACATGTGTGTGCCCTGTTTGCCTTGTAGACTGAAAGACAAGGTGGAAGTGTTAACTGTACAGTGGCAAGAAATACATTTCAGATGAAGATAGTAGAATAGGGGTAGGAACGTTGATTCAGGGTTTTCCTGAGAGACCATCATAGTATTCCTGCTTTTTCAGTTTTTAACCACTAGTAAAAGGAACTTTACCATGTTTTTATATTGTTAGGTCTTAGCTCTCTTTGCTTCCTAAGGCTGCTTATCAAATGCAAAATAATGGCCCCCCGGAGTCAATACCTATCTTTGTAATCTAATTCTAGGAATTTCAGAAAACTAAATGTGGATGCCAGCCTGGAAGTCCAGACTCTGGAATGAAGTTTCATGGCAAAGATGGCAATAAACCACCAAAGAAAAGGACGATCCTGGTTCGAAACCATTATTTAAACATGACATAAATTTTGTGGAAAACAATCTATAAAATTTCATGGCCAAGACTTCTCTGAGTCTTATTTCAACATATGTCCTTATTCTGACTTTTCTGCCTTTGCTGATTTTCTTGATTTTGCCCTTTGATTTGTTCTTTGTTCTTTCTATTCCACCTTTCCTGCAAAGTCCTGTAAGAAAATAATTCAAGATGATAGAGAAAGGAACATCTTAATTTCATTATGCTTTTCCATCCCTTAACAATTATCATGACTAGAGAATGACAGATGCAATTGGCCCAGGAGTCTAATACTAAAGCTGAGTTTTTGAGAACAAAAGTTAAAACATCAAAGCCAGTAGGACAAATAAGGAAGGCATAAACATGTGCGTTTTCTAATTCAAAATGAAGAAATAAACATTATTTTTCATTTTAAATTGATGAATCAAATAAAATTAGAATAAGGGAAAGTAGAATGCAATAGGATTGTCCAGTTTGATGCAAACATTAATTCATTAAATATCATTGTCTTTGTACTTGCCTTAGTAACTACTGAAAGGTACGTATATTGATGATGGCTGTCACTTATAGTCTGGTTTTATTAGATGGTGAAAAACCTCTTTATGAGGCTTTATAATTAGCATAAACAACCATCATCTGTTTTGGATGATTTTGGAGACAGAAGTTTTAGGCCCCTTCCAGCTCTTATCCTGTGTCTGGGTCTAAACAAAATGAATCATTTTCAAACAATGTTCTCAAATGCACACATCAGCACTTCCTGGTGCTGTCTTGTCTGAGAGGCTCAACTACAAGCACAGACTTGTAAACAACCCTTTACCTCCCCTTAGCCTACTGCTTATTCAAAAACACATTTCTTGTTGTTTTCACAGTGTGCTCTGTTTCCACCTTCTCACACCTGCTTCTCTGCTCTGTCTTCACCTGGTCCACACACTGTACTCAAATATATATACCTACCGACTCTTTCCAGCTCATCAACTAATCCCTTATTTCCCTCCAAGTCAGACTGCCCAGCTGCAAGAGCATCATTAAATCATAGTTTACATGCTCTCCTTCCTCCCCTTCCTGCTGTAATATGAAGTAAATAATTGTTTCAAAAAAGTGTTTTTCTCTGGAAAAGTTTTCTGCTTTCAGAGACCCAAGCTTTTAATAAAAATATGAGGTAATTAAAAGTTTTGGACTTGGCAGAGAGAGACACTTGCTCACATTTGCACACAATGACCCACCATTAAGTAAAATTATTATGCTCAACACAATCCGTCTTTGAGTTATAAATTATGCGGTTACTCTATCTCAGCTATATATATATATGCACATATATATGCACATGCACATATAATTGCAAATATTTCTCAATAAAATTAATATGTCTAATAAAATAGTTTAGAGTTAATATAGGTTTATGAATCTTATTTTTCCATTGATTTTTATTATAAAATTACCAGAAAAATGGAAATAATAATAGCAATAGCTAATGCTTTTTCAGCCCTTATCATGTTCCAGGCACTGTTATCAACACTTCAAATGGAATAATCCATTTAATCCTCATAATATCCCTATGTGCTGGGTGTTACTTCTACCTATATGTTATGGATAATGAAATGAGATACAGAGATTTTACATATTCTACCCAACATCACTGCTACTAAGTGGCATAGTGAGCATTCAAATCTGTAGTCTAGTTTTAAAATTCATGGTCTTAACCAACACAATTTAATGCATCATGATATAATGAAATAGTGTTAAATAAGAATAAGGCCTAAAAACTATCAAATGGAAATTTTAATAGGGTACCAATGATGTTATTGAATGTTTTAATAGTAATGTAGTTATATGCTGCACGATTTCATCAAAATAGGTTAAAATCCATCTTTGCTTACAAGAAAAAAATGCCTTCTTATGTTAAATTATGATATGCATGTGCTATTAAGTGAGTCTTTGTGTACCCCCAAAATGTATATGTTGAAATCCTAATCCCCAAGGTAATGGCATTACCCCTAATCAATGAGATAAGAGCTTGTATTAGTCAAGCTTCTCCAGAGGGACAGAACTAATGGAAAAAAAAATATATATATATATGATTATGTACATATACATAATTATATATGTGTGTATATACATGTCAATATATATATATTATTTTATTAAGTATTAACTAGCACAATCTAAAAGTCCCACAGTAGGCCATCTACAGGCCGAGAAGCAAGGAGAACCAGTTCCAGTTCCAAAACTGAAGAACTTGGAGTCAGACGTTCGAGGGCAGGAAGCATTCAGTATGGGAAAAAGATGTAGGTTGAAAGGCTAGGTCAGTCTCTCTTTTCACATTTTCCTGCCTGCTTATATTCTAGCTGCACTAGCAGCTGATTAGATTGTGCCCACCCAGATTAAGGGTGGGTTTGCCTTTGCCATCCCACTGACTCAAATATTAATCTCCTTTGGCAGCACCCTCACAGACACACCAAGGATCAATACTTTGTATCCTTCAAGTGGACACTCAGTATTAACCATCACGAGTCTACCCCTTGTCAACTTGAACCCCTGTACTTCTCCTGAGATCATAATCTTCAAATAAAGACAATGACAAGGTCATAATCACACCTAACATAATATAAGTTTCCTTCGTACAACCAGAAACGCAAGAATCCCCAACCCAAATACTATCACAAAAAGTTAACAATACTTAAATGCTGATGTGAAGTCAATAAATCTTATGTCACATGATAAAGAAGAGAGGAAATAAAATGAAGATTTTTTTAGTGCAAGTGTATACATGCACAAACTTGTTTTTAACAAAAGAAGGAGGAAATACTCAGGACCCAATTACAGTCCTCATTTCTGCAGCTGGTCACATGGTCGCCACTGTTATTGATGACTACCTTATTCCACTCTGCATTCTGTATTCCCTTTGCCTTCAGCAAGCACCTCAGCAGGTAATGGGGTTATTCCTGGTGGAGTGACCCAAATCTTCATTCCAGAGGGGTCTGGGTCATTAGTAGTCCTCCCTGGATTGGGCTGTTGTAGTTTCCCATTGATCTTAATCACAGGATGTGGTTATACTAAGAGGCATCCTAATGGATCTCCTGTATTCTATGCATTCTCCTCCTTACCTTTGTTGTGGAGTAGTAGACCAATTTCGTCTTGATAGTCTGGATTAATCACCCCAGCCAACACCGTAACTCTCTTCTTAGCCTGTTGACTTAAAGGTAAGAGAAGGCCAAAGTACCCAGGTGGCAATCTTAACTTTCAGTTTGATGGAATCCTTGTTGTGTCTCCTGGTGGCAGTGTTCCTCCCTCTGGAACTAAGACCTCTAGGCCAGCAAAATGTAATGTCATGGGAACAGGAAGCAAAAATTTTGCTAGTGGATCAATAGGGGCGATGGTGAGTGGTGTCACTTCCACTTGCACCCCTTGCTTCCTAGACCCGTGAATCCTGGCTATGGGAGAAACAGTACCGTATATTAGATGCTGATTCAGAGCAAACACAGCCTTCTGGAGAACTTTGCCACAGCCCTGCAAAGTATTGTCACCTAGTTGGTGTTGTAATTTTGATTTCAAAAGCCCATTCCACCATTCTATAATTCCAGTTGCCTCAGGATGATGGGGAACATGGTAAAACCAGTGAATTCTATGAGTATGAGCCCACTGCCCCACTTCTTTAGCTGTAAAGTGAGTGTCTTGGTCGGAGGCAATGCTGTGTGGAATACCATGATGGTGGATAAGGAATTCCATGGTTCACAGATGGCAGTCTTGGCGGAATCATTATGTGCAGAATAGTCAAACCCATATCCAGAGTAAGTGTGTATTCCAGTGACAACAAACCTCTGCCCTTTCCATGAGGAAATCCATGATTTATTCACTTTGCTATACACCTGGATTTTCTTTAAGGACTGGAACAAGTATTATTCTGTATCTATTTGGCCAATGTGGCATAAAGGGATAGTCATGAAATTTTGACTTTCAGTGAATTGGAATCAAATTCTAACTTCATGTTTTAGTAGCTGTGTGACATAGGCAAATTAAAATCTCTGAGTCTAAATGTTTTCATCTTTATGCAGAACTGTTATAAGTTGCTGAACATAAATTTTTTAAAGAATAAAATGTGAGAAGATATATAAAACCCTGGCATGGCCCCACTCTCAGTAAATGTTAATTTACCTGTTCTGTGAGCTAATAAGTAAGGGTGCCAGGACAGCACATAGCTATGCTTTCAAGTGGATTAGAATTATTTTCCTCCTGAGTTACTGTGGAAATGTCCAGTTGTATATGCATAAAGAGCAAACGTGATATAAATATCACTCTACAGAAATTTTTTTTCTGTTACTACTTTAATAATAGCAGCTGCCAGTGAGTGAATCTCCTGGTTGAAGTACCTTTACAGCAATCTGTCTTTTTCGTAACAGAACTGTTTGATCCAAACATGTGTTCTTGTCAAACCTTTCCCAGGACTCCTTATTTATAACTACAGTAAATGTGGCCAGTAGCCAGTGTAGTTCTCCTTACATATAATCACTAAAACATATTTGCAATCGAATAGTTACTGCTGTTTCCTTCTCTGAATTTCTTTCTAGGACACATGGAAAGGCAGAAGGCCACTGTTTGCACAGCCAAACATCCTCTGTGTCTGGAAATTTCCTTTGGCAGTCTGTGCAGTAGGTTTCTAAGTATGATCAGCATACATCTTACACTGGAAATTGTGAAAGCAGCTACCAGTACTACACCTGGCACAGATGAGATTTTAAATAAGTATATGAATAAATGAAAGGATAAGAATTTAATTAAAAGATACGTCGTTTGTTTGGGAAACATCTTAATACCTTGAAGTACTGAAACAAATGCTTTTAATAGAAATTGTAACTTATCCATCCATTCACTCATTCATTCAAATAAATATTGACTGAGGGTTTGCTATTTTTCAGACACTAAGTCACTGCAAACATTCTGTTCACTATGACATCCTAGTCTACATGGAGATTACAGTGTAGTGAATAGATGGTTATTGAACACACACATAATTCCAAAATTACTGAAGGTTTTAGAGAAATCTGATTATGAAGTTTGTAATAGGTAATAAAAATATAGAAATTTCATGTTTTATCTATAAAAATAGGAGATTTGATGCATTGAATCCTCCTTAATCTACATTTGTACTGGTAATGTATAAGAATAGCAATTGAACATATTACGATCGCCTTCTGAATATTGGATGATCTAAAATCTGATTGAAGATCTAGTGTTTAAATGAGCTTTATTATAAACTTATCATCTACAAAATCAAGAGATCACATGCCCAGAGAGCAACGTTGAGTCAGTCATTTAGAGGTTGGCTATTTTCTTTCAAAAGCTAAACGTCTCTTTATTGCCAATTAGCAACACAACACTGAAAATAATACTCTTCAAAAATAGACAGCTAAATCTTTAAATGCTAACATAGTATAATCTATAAAACCCTGACTAGATGAAAGTAACATGAAAAGAGAATAGAATATGCTCAACAAATGGAAACATAATCAAAAAATAAAGTATGTTATAATTCAATGTAGAAAAAAACACATAAGGAAAAATTACAGATGAATTTTACATAAGATTGAAGGCCCTACATGGATATTTAAGAAACAACTATTCTTGGACTAGTCTGGGCCTACAAGCTGAACATGGGTAACTTTCACTTTTGGTGAGAAAAAGCAAACCAACTAGCATGCAATGCATTCATCCCTGGCAATAATTATCAAGCTCCTTTACTCTCTTCTTCATAACCTGCTGGCAACAGTCTATAGAACCCTGAAGATCCATCAGCTTCTACTCACAGAAATTCCACTATGACTACCTAAGGAGCTCTGGGTTAGATACCGAAAAGCAACATACACCAGCTTTGTGAACTTTCCCCCACTCTGCCCCCATGTAATACATTAGGAAGACCCCTCCCATCATTTCCTATCCCTATGAAATAATCCTCTCAAGGAGCCCAGACTTCATGAAAAACAAGATTCTGAAAGGCACAGTCAACCATCCATCCTTTGAAGAAATTGCCAAGACCTGGCTCTCTTCTCAGAAAGGGAAACAGAAAAGTATAGTGAACACAAAATACATAACAGTATCTCAATATTCTCATCAGAATCTTCCTTTCACTTGGATCCCTTTCAACAGAATTTTAAATCCTTAAGTATTTACCATCAGCCTAAAAACAAAAATAAAACAAAAAATAAATTCTTTACCACCAACGACAACTACACTGTCAAATTCATGTCAGACTATTTTTTTTCAGCCTTCTGAGTTATTGACCTGATTTTGAATGGGAATAAACTCCAATAAAAAAAAAAACCGCACTGCTGATCTATCCTCTCAGCTGGTTTTCAATATTTTTGGTTAGCTCTTCCTTCTTCAAACCTTCCCCACTTTTTACTCTGTAAAACACCTCTTGCTTATATAACTTTTTGATCAGCACTTAGCTTCCTCAATCCAACCATGAGATGTTAGAGTTTTTTATGGCTAGATTGTAAGCCTTCTTTTCATTCTGCTCCCTCATCCAAGTCTACAGCTTCAATTCCAACTAGACACCAACGCCTTGCAAATTCACATTTTAACCCCAGATAATTTTACTGAGTTTCTGTATTAGTTCGTTCTCATACTGCTATGAGTAAATACCTGAGACTGGGTAATTTATAAACAAAAAAGATTTAATTGACTCACAGTTCTGCATTGCTGGGGATGCCTCAGGAAACTCAAATCATAGCAAAAGGGAAGCAAGGCACCTTTTTCACAGGGTGGCAGGACAGAGTGAGTACAAGCAGGTGAAATGCCAGATGCTTATAAAACCATCAGATCTCATGATACTCATTCACTATTACAAGAGCAGCATGGGGGAAACCACCACCATGATCCAGTTACCTCCACCTGGTCCTGCCCTTGACACATGAGGATTATGGGTGATGGGGATTATCATTCAAGATGAGATTTTGTGTGGGGACACAGCCAAGCCATATCAGTTCCAAACCTGTATGTAAAATTATTTACTGAACAGTTTCACTTAGGTATCTCGATGCACCTCACACTCAACAGGGCCAAAAACAAATTCCTGATTTCTCCCTGCCAAAACGAAATAATACAATGAATGAAAGAACAAAGCAAATCAATTTCTACAAAATTGTGTCTAAAACACCAAAAGCAATGGCAACAAAAGCAAAATTGACAAATGGGATCTAATTAAACTAAAGAGCTTCTGCACAGCAAAAGAAACTACCATCAGAGTGAACTGGCAACCTACAGAATGGGAGAAGATTTTTGCAATCTACTCATCTGACAAAGGGCTAATATCCAGAACCTACAAAGAACTCAAACAAATTTACAAGAAAAAAACAAACAACCCCACCAAAAAGTGGGCAAAGGATATGAACAAACACTTCTCAAAAGAAGACATTTATGCAGCCAACAGACACATGAAAAAATGCTCATCATCACTAGCCATCAGAGAAATGCAAATCAAAACCACAATGAGATACCATCTCACACCAGTTAGAATGGCAATCATTAAAAAGTCAGGAAACAACAGGTGCTGGAGAGGATGTGGAGAAGTAGGAACACTTTTACACTGTTGGTGGGACTGTAAACTAGTTCAATCATTGTGGAAGACAGTGTGGCAATTCCTCAAGGATCTAGAACTAGAAATACCATTTGACCCAGCCATCCCATTACTGGGTACATACCCAAAGGATTATAAATCATGCTGCTATAAAGACACATGCACACGTATGTTTATTGCAGCACTATTCACAATAGCAAAGACTTGGAACCAACTCAAACGTCCATCAATGACAGACTGGATTAAGAAAATGTGGCACTTATACACTATGGAATACTATGCAGCCATAAAAAAGGATGCGTTCATGTCCTTTGTAGGGATATCGATGCAGCCGGAAACCATCATTCTCAGCAAACTACCACAAGAACAGAAAACCAAACACCGCATGTTCTCACTCATAGGTGGGAATTGAACAATGAGATCACTTGGACACAGGAAGGGGAACATCACACACTGGGGCCTGTTGTGGGGTGGGGGGATTGGGGAGGGATAGCATTAGGAGATACACCTAACATAAATGACGAGTTAATAGGTGAAGCACACCAACATGGCACATGTATATATATGTAACAAACCTGCACGTTGTGCACATGTACCCTAGAACACAAAGTATAATAAAAAAAAAAAATACATTTAAAAAATTAACTTCCTGGTTGTCTTCCAGTTTTTCTTGTTTCCTATCTCAACAAAATGATCATCCACATATGACTGGATAAATTAAAAACCTAATGCTTAGACTTACTCCCATATTCAATCAATTTTTAGACTTCAATTCCTAAATCTCTCTTACATGCACCCACTCTTTTTTAGCCTGTCTCTCATAACCCTAATATAGGCATTCATTTTCCCCAGGCTTGATTTCTGAATTGCCTGACTGGTCTCTTCGTATCCACTCCTACCGTCTTCCAATCCTATCCTCATACCACCATTAAAGTAAGGTTTCGAAAGCTAAAATTTCATCATGCTTTTCTCCCTTACTTAGAAATTCTTCAATACCATGTTGGCCTATTGAGAAGAAAGTCTTGTACCGTCCTATAGTATACAATGCCTTATGTGATTTCATTGCTGCCTACATTTCCTGCTTTGTCTTACACAGTCCATCCTTGCTGTCTACTTCAGCTTCACTGACATTTTCTCAGTTCCTCAAAAAAATCATCCTGTCTCCCACCATAAGTCTTTTGCTAAAACTGTGCCCTATACTCTAGTGCTTTCTCAACTTTGAAGAAAGTTCTCATTCATGCCAACTTTCATTTCCTGAGAGCGTTCTCATATGCCATAAATCAGTTCAAGAACTTGTGTTATATACTCTGGTAGCACAACACACCAGTTCTTTATAACGGCATTGTTATATATGAAATAGTATTTGTAATAAGTTGATCATTGTTCCTCTTTCCCAGTTCCTCTACATAACGGCAAAAATCTTGAGTGCTTTTGTCACAGTTATATACCTAGGGATATAACTTGTCACATAATTAATGTTTAATAAATTTTACAGTATGAAAACCCAAAGGAACCAATTCTATAGAGATAGATACTAGTTAATTTGATAAAGTGGGACTGGGTGCAATAGCTCATGCCTGTAATCCCAACACTTTGGGAGGCTGAGGCAGGTTGATCGTTTGAGCCCAGGAGTTCAAAACCAGCCTTGAGACAACATGGTGAAACCCTGTCACTACAAAAAATACAAAAAAATTATCCAGGCCTGGTGGAATGCATCTGTAATCACAGCTACTCAGGAGGCTGAGGTGGGAGGATCACCTGAGCCCAGGGAGATGCAATGAGCCATGATTATGCCACTGGACTACAGCCTGGGTGGCAGACTGAGATCCTGTCTGAAAGAAAAAAAAAATGACATAGGGGAACAAAAAACTGCCTGTTTTTCAATCATTCATCTTTGATCAAGAAGTACATAAATACTTTTTGATCAGTGTATACTGATGTTAATAAAAATGCCTATCTTCTTACCTGTGTATATCTTAATAATATTTTTGAATGACTGATCAGTGGAAGAGCAGGAAGGAGTAAGGTGGATCTTTGCATTTATTTCACTTCTCCATTTTCATAATGCAAAATGTTGGCTCTTATTATGTATATACAACTTGAAACATATTGCTGGGTTATATCTATAAATATAGATATAAATATTATATAAGTCATAAATATAACAATAAAGTATTTAAGGGAGCTCAACCCTTCCTATCTTCAATAGTTAAATTAGCCTTTTTTAAATTTAGGAAGAGATATTCTTTACAACTTCTTGACATCAGTAGGCACAAAGTGATAATGAAAATTTATCAAAATTTATCAAAAGATGAAAATGTCAGGCAATACTTGACTGTATTGAGAGACCTATGGATTTTAATTGCAGTTGGTAAAACTTGAATATAACTAGCTGATTTTCCACTCACCATGTTGGAGGCAAAAAAAGCAAACAAACAAAAGGAGGCATCATTTTAAGTAATTGATACAATTTATGGTGCTTATTACCAACTTCGAGTTATTTACAAGCTCTGAAAAAGATTAGAGGCCACTGATCAAGAATATATATCCCAAGGCTATATAACTAATATACTAGCATAATCAATTCTTTTAAAATTGCTGTTTAATTTCAATGCATATATGCAATTCACTAAAATACAAATGTAATTTTTAAATATCACACAAGATATCAAAATTGATTTTGCATTTTTATTTTAAAGTGTTTATTAGGTGTTCATTGACTGTAAGACTGAGAGTCTATTAGTCATAAAATTTCAGCTGAATGTATCCTAAAATATAACAAATTATTATGTGCCACTTTACTGCTAATATTTTCAAATCCAAGTTTGTATAGCGCACTGTCCAACTTCTTTTTAAAAGCTATAAAAACTATGACACAGGCGGAAACACTAAGATCAGATTCTAAGTATTTTCAAATGAGAAAAATGGCAAATGTACACTTAACTCACAAGCAGAAGACCTCTCTTAATTTATTCAACAATTAAATTTGTTAAATACTATACTGGTAGCTAAGAATGTTCCTGACCTCACAGTTCTTAATCTACTTCTCTTCAAAAATTTTAATCACAACTTTGGTAAATCCTGTAACATATAGATTTATTTTTTACCCTCAACCATTGTTTGTATTATGATTCTTATTATATTAAAACAGCATTTGAAGTTGACATTCAATTGTTCATATTATACATACCAAATAGACAAAATAAATATTTTGATTTATCAATGTTTGATTTTGTCACTTTAAAAAATATTTTTAAAAATTAACCTCTTATGTACATCAAATGAAAAACAAAATAGATATTATCTTTAGAAGGGAAAATGGTTTTTCAATTCACTTTATTACCAAAGACTTCATATTTTAAATTATGATAGGTCATTTTAAAAACAAATGTTCTCATCTGTTCCCCTTTACTATTTATACACCTTCTAGATCCCACCCCATAGGTTGGCAGGAATTTGCATGGTTATGTTGTTGGAGGGAAGTATTCATGCTGCTGGAGTGGAGCATGAATGAAAGGGTGTGTCCAGGGATCTGTAAAAATGTTTTCCTTGAACTGTATTGACTATTCTTTAATGCCAGTTGAGTCATGCAAGGTCATACACTTCCAGCACAATGAAGTGAATCGTCTCTGTTCTCTATGTTATTTGAGTGGATTTTGAAAACCAGCCATCGGTTTTCCTTTATCTGTTCATCACAAAATGATATTTTGCAATGAGATTAACTATAATACCAGAATGTAGATAGAAATCATTTGTATACAACTGTTACTATTGATTATGTCAATGGGCAAAATGCGTTATTCAAAATGGGCAAAACGCAGACATGCATTTTAACACTCCTCCCTTTGTCTTATAATTGTCAATGACATGAATGACTCCTGATCTGATCCTACCATCACAAGGAAGCTCCTTAAGGACAGGAAATAGATGTTACATGTATATTGTAATATTCCCAATATTTAGCATATATTTCTACATTTAATAAGCACTAAAATTTGCAACAGTAGAAACAAAATATGCCAATTCTCCATTTAATGGTCTGATAAATTATTCAGCAGCTCACAATGTACAGAAGAAAGACACTGGAATTATATCACTGATAGGTTAGATTACTGTTACCAACTCTGCCTACTTTGTTGACCTTGAAGTGGTTTTCAATTTTGGCTACACAATGGAATAACCCAGAGGGTTTAAAAAATATCCCACCCAGATCACATCTCAGATGAAATAAATCAAAGTTTCTGGAGTCAAGATGCCAGCATCTGTGTTTCTTTTTCTTTTTTTCTTTTTTTGGACGGAGTTTCGCTCGTTACCAGACTGGAGTGCAATGGCGTGATCTCGGCTCACCGCAACCTCCACCTCCTGGGTTCAAGCGATTCTCCTGCCTCAGCCTCCTGAGTACCTGGGATGACAGGCGTGTGCCACCGCGCCTGGCTAATTTTTGTATTTTTAGTAAAGACGGGATTTCTCCATATTGGTTAGGCTGGTCTCGAACACCCGACTTCAGGTTATCCGCCCGCCTCAGCCTCCCAAAGTGCTGGGATTACAGGCATGAGCCACCGTGCCTGGCCAGCATCTCTGTTTCTTAAAGCTACCTTGTTGATTTCAATGTGCAGCTAAGTTTGGAACACCTTTCCAGAGAAACTTGAAGAATGCACTTATTTCACTGACACATGTTAAAAGAAAAAGCTAAGATGATTTCAATAATTGAAAACAAAGAAGATAATCAGAACAGACTTAGAATTTCATAGAGAATGATTAATATTTCAGTTCCTCAATCCTGATAAATTAAAAGATATTCCCAGATCAAAATATCAAAATGTATGTGTTTGAAAAGTTGCATGTGATAGAAAGTATATTAAGTCTGGAGGAGGTTTCCTGGGTTTTACAGATGGTCATCCATAAATTAAACTGTACATCTCAGTTTTCTCACCTGTGAAATGATCAAGTTAGGCTGAATAACCTCTATGATTGCCTCCAGTCCCACAATTTTATAACTGGTTTAATGAGCATCCTGAATAATTGTTTTAAACAGTTTCTAAAATGTAAGATTTTCCATTGGAGGGAGTATCCGTTATAAGTATTTAGAAATAGGGCTTTAGTGGCAATCAAAATTCTTTGTTTTCTATTTAAGAGCTCTATTAAATAAGAAAAATAAATGTAGAGTCTTTTGGTTTTGATGGAAGATTTTCCTTGGCTCAAATTCTTTGACGTTGAGTCCAGATACCAAGATTGCTGCCCATAGTTCACATGAATAATTCCAACAGTATTGGCTACCATACTCTGTAAATCCCAGTTAATTGAATAAGGTTGATCTGACTGAAAGGAAGCTTCACCACCTAAAAAGAACTGTAAGAATTAATTCTAGCTGTGGTAAAATAATATGACACATATTACTGGTTTAGAGTTAGTGTACAATGAGCCTAAAATTAAGCTTACTGTTAAAAGATCTTGCTCTGAATTTTAACATCATGCTGAATCTTCCATCTTTCTTCCATGCTGTGTTAGTCCATTTGTATTGATATACAAAAATGTATTAGACTGGATAATTTATAAAGTAAAGAGGTTTATTTTGGCTCACAGTTCTGCAGGTTGCATGGGAAGCATGGTGCTGGCATCTGGCTCCTGGTGAGCCTTTAGGAAGTTTACGATGATAGCCGAAGGGTAAGGGAGAGCCAGTGTATTACATGGCAAGAGAATGAGCTAGAAAGGGAGAAAGCAGAGATCCTAGACTCCTTTAAACAATGATATCTTGCTTGAACTGAGTGAAAACAAACTCAATACCAAGAGGAGGTGTTAAGCCATTCACAAGGGATCCACTCCCATGATTCAATACCCCCCACCAGGCCCCACCTCCAACATTGTAGATTACATTTCAATGTGAGATTTGGAGGGACAAACATCCAAACCATATCATGTATTCTCATAATTGTTCTTTGGGTTAATTGGTTAGTATCAATGTTAATCCCAATCTAATATTATATCATATTCTTTAATACCTTTATTTATTATATTAGTCAGTTCTTACGCTGCTATAAAGATACTACCTGAGACTGGGTAATTTATAAACAAAAGAGGGTTAATTGACTGACAGTTTCACATGTTTGGGAGGCCTCAGGAAGCTTACAATCATAGCGGAAAGCAAAGGGGAAGTAAGGTACATCTTACTTAATGGCAGGAGAGAAAGAGAGTGAAGGGGGAACTGCCAAACACTTTTAAAACCATCAGCTCTCGTGAGAACTCACTCTATCACAAGAACAGTATGCAGGAAACTGCCCCCATCATCCAATTACCTTCCATGAGGTTCCTCCCTGACATATGGGGATTACAATTTAAGGTAAGATTTGGGTGGGGACACAGAGCCAAATCATATCACTTATACCTCAATAAATTCTCAGAAAAATTATATGAGGAAGACACTGTTTTGACTTTTTTTAAATGAGAAAGCTAAAGTTATACAAAGTCAATAACTTGCCTAAAGTCAGTTGGTGGCAGAACCAAAGATTATATCATGTAGTCTTTTTTAAACTTAAGCAAAAACAATTTTTTATTATTAATATTATTTTTGGTTGAAAATTATAATTATATACATTTATGGGGTAAAATGTGATGTTTTGACATATATATACAATGTAAAATGATTAAATCAGGTCAATTAATGTAACATGATTGCTTTATCATCTATCACTTTTTATGGGGAGATATCTGAAATTTACTCTTAGTTATTTTGAAATACATACAACATTCTTATCGAGTATAATCACCCTGTTGTGCAATAGATCTCAAAATCTCTTCCTCCTGTCTAAAAATTTTGTACCCCATGATCGACAACTCCCTATTCCCTCCTTTCCTAGACTGTCAACCTCTGGTAAGCATTATTCAACTCCCTACTTCTATGAATCAACTTTTTATATTCTACGTATAGGTGGGATCATAAAATGTTTGTATTTTGTGCCTGTCTTATTTCACTGCTTTCTTTCACTTATATCCTCCAGATTCATCTATGCTGTTGCTATTTACAGGATTTTGTCCCTGTTTTATAAGGCTAAATAATATTTGTTGTGTATATATGGCACATTTTCCTTGTCCACTCATCCATTGATGAAAACATAGGTTGATTCCATATTTTGGCTATTGTGAATAATGCTTCAATGAACATGAGAGTGCATGTATCACTTCAACATGTTTAATACATTTCTTTTATCCAGAAGTACGATTGGTGGATCATAAGGTAGTATTATTTTTAGTTTTTTGAGAAACCTCCATACCATTTTCCATAATGGCTGTACTAATTCATATTCCCACCAAAAATGTACAAGAGTTCTCTTTTCTCCACATCTTAGACAATACTCTTTTTTTTGATAAAATATATTCCAAGAGGTGTGAGGTGATATCTCATTGCAATTTTAATTTGTATTTCCCTAATATTTAGCAATGCTAAGTATTTTATCGTTGTATTAGTTTGTTCTCACACTGCTGATAAAGACATACCTGAGACTTGGTAATTTATAAAGAAAAGAGATTTAATGGACTCACAGTTCCACATTGCTGAGGAGGCCTCAAAATCATGGTACAAGGTGAAGGAAGAGCAAAGACATGTCTTACATGGTGGCAGGCAAGAGAGCATATGCAGGGGAACTGCCCTTTATAAAACCATCATATCTCATGTGACTTGTTCACTGTCATGAGAATAGCACAGGAGAAACCCATCTCCCTGATTCAATGACCTCCCACTGGGTTCTTGCCATGGTATGTGGAGATTATGGGAGCTACAGTTCAAGATGAAATTTGGGTGGGGACACAGCAAAACCATATCAGTCATTTATCTATGGGTTATTTGTGTGTCTTCCTTTTGAAAAATATCTGTTCAGATCCTTTGCCCATTGTTTAATTGGGTTATTTGTTTTCTTTCTCTTGAGTTACTTGAGTTCCTTATGTATTTTGGATATTAACCCTTTATCAGATGTGTAGTTCACAGACATTTTCTCCCATTGTGTGGGTCATCTCTTCACTTTGTTAAATTGTTTCCATTGCTGTGTGAAAACTTTTTAGTTTAATGCTATGCCATTGGTCTATTTTTGCTATATTTCCATTTAGTTGTGTTTTCTTTAATTTATTTTATCAGCATTATACAGTTTTCAGTACACAAGTGAGCTACCTACTTGGTTAACTTTACATCTAAGTATTTAATTATTTTGATCCACTTGCAAATGGGATTCTTAATTTCCTTTTCAGATAGTTTGTTATCAGTATATAATAATACTCACTATTTTTGTATGTTGATTTTGTATCCTGAAACTTGAGTGAATCATTTTATCGGTTCTGAACAGTTTTTTGGTAGAGTCTTTAGGGTTTTCCATTTAAAATATTGTATTATTATCAAATGGGAACAATTTAACTTCTTTCTTTTCTATCAAAATGTTATTTATTTCTTTCTCTTGCCTAATTCCCTGGCTACGCCTTCCAGTACTATATGGAAAATGAGGGCTGGGTGAGGTGGCGCATGTCTGTAGTCCCAGCAAGTTGGAGGCCATAGTGGGTGGATTACTTGAGCTCAGGAGTCAGAGACCAGCCTGGCAACATGGCAAAACCCTATTTCTACCAAAACTACAAAACTTAGCCAGGCGTTGTGATGGGTACTTGTAGTCCCAGCTGCTCAGGTTGCTGAAGCGGGAGGACTGCTGGAGCCCAGGAGGTGGAGGTTGCAGGGAGCTGAGACTGCACCACTGCACTCCACCCTTGGCAACAGAGTGAGAACCTGTCAAAAATAAAGAGAGAGAGAGAGAGAGAGAGAAAAGAGGAAGAAGAAGAAGAAGAAGAAGAAGAAGGAGGAGGAGGAGGAGGAGGAGGAGGAGGAGGAGGAGGAGGAGGAGGAGGAGGAGGAAGAGAAGAGAAAAGAAAAAAGAAAAAGAAAGAAAGAGAGAGAAAGAAAGAAAGAAAAAAAGAAAGAAAGAAAGGAAAAAAAGTGGTGAGAGTATCTTTGTCTTACTTCTGATCTTAGAGAAAAAGCTTTCAGCTTTTCACCACTGAGAATGATGTTAGCTACAGGTTTGTCATATATGGCCTATAATGTTGAGGTACATTTCTTCTATACCTAATCTGTGAGAGTTTTTAATTATGAAAGAATGATGAAATGTTCTTTCTACATCTATTGAGAAGATAATATGATTTTCATGTGTCATTTTGTTCATGTGGTGTATAACATTTATTTATTTGCATATGTTAAACCATCCTTGTATCTCAGGGTTAAATCCATTGATTGTAGACGTTGTTTGAGTCTGTGTCCCTACCTGAATCTCATGTTGAGTTGGAGAAGCGGCCTGGTGGGAGGTGATTACATCATGGAGACATACTTCCCCCTTGCTATTCTCCTGATAGTGGTTAGTTTTTGTGAGATCTGGGGGTTTAAAAGTGTGTGGCACCTACCCTTCACTCTCTCTCTCTCCTGCTCTGCCATGGTAAGATGTTCTTGCTTCCACTTTTCCTTCTGCCATAAAGTTTCCTGAGGCCTCCCAGCCATGACTCTGTACAGCCTGCAGAACTATGAGTCAATTAAACCTCTTTTCTTCAGAAATTACCCAGTCTCAGGTAGTTTTTTATAGCAGTGTAAGAATAGACTGATACAGTCATGGTAAATTATTCCTTTAATGTGTTATTAAATTTAGTTTGCTGGCATTTTGTCCAGAATTTTTGCATCTATGTTCATCAGGGATATTTATCTGTAGTTATTTTTTTACGTGTAGTGTCCTTGTCTGGCTTTGGCTTTAGGCTAATTCTGGTCTGACATTAACTTGAAAGTGTTCATTCCATTTTGATTTTTTAAAAGAGCTGGAGAAGAATTGGTATTTGTTTTTTTTAAAAAAAAAAAAATGTTTGTTAGAATTCATCAATAAAACTGCTTGATCTTGGGCTTTTTTTTTTTTTTTTGGAGAGTTTTTACTACTGATTCAATCTCACTACTAATTATTGGTCTTTTCAGATTTTCCCCTTTTATGATTTAATCTTGCTAGGTGTTATGTATCTGGAATTCATCCTTTTTTCTACAGTACCCAATTTGTCAACATATAATTGTTTGTAGTAGTACGTTATTATCCTTTGTATTTCTTTAATATCAATGGTAATCTCTCCTCTTTCATTTCTGAGGTTATTTTTTTGAGTCTTCTCTCTTTTTTTCCCTAGTTAACCTAGATAAGGTTTTGTCTATTTTGTTAATCTTTTCAAAAAAAACTACTCTTAATTTTGTTGATCTTTTCTATTGTTTTTCTAGTGTCTATTTCATCTATTTCTGCTCTATTTGTCATTCCTTTCCTTTAACTTTGGTTTAATTTGTTTTTCTCTTTATAGTCTCTTGAGGTTTAGCATTAGACTGTTTATTTAAGATCCCTCTTTTTTGATATAGGCATTTATTGCTCTATATTTACCCAATAAGATGGCTTTTGATGCATCCCATAAGTTTTAGTATGTTGCTTTTTCATTTTCATTTTACTCAAGGCATTTTGTGACTTCCTTTTTTATTTCTTCTCTGACTCATTGGTTGTTCAGAGACACATTGTTTAATTTCCACATATTTTTGTATTCTCTAAGATTATTCCTGTTATTGAAATTTTATGCCATTGTGATCCCAAAAGATACTTGATACAATTTCATTTACCTTGAACTTGTACAATTTATTTTGTGGACTAATATATTTTCTATTCTTGAGAATGTTTTCTATACACTTGAGAAGAATATGTACTCTGCTCCTATTGGATAGAACGATCTGTCTTTTAGGTTCATTTGGTCCAAAGTATAATTTAAATCCAATGTTTATTTACTGATTTTCTGTCTATATTATCTTTTCATTGTTGAAAGTATTGAGGTCCTCTACAACAATAATATTGCAGTCTATCTCTTCCTTTAGCTCATTTAATAATTGCTTGACATATTCAGGTGCTCTGATGTGTGGTGTGTATTTATTCATAATTGTTATGTCCTTTTGGTAAATTTGTCCCTTCACCATTATGTAATCACCTTGTCTCTTTTATAATGTTTTACTTCAACACTATTTTATCTAAGTATAAATTACCCTGCCTTCTTCAGATTTTTGTTTGTATGGAATTATTTCCCTTCCTTCACTTTCAGTCTGTGTGTCCATGTTAGTAAAGTGAGTCTCTTGTAGAAAGTATATGGTTGGATCTTTTTTTTTTTAAATGCATTCAGTAACTCTGTGTCTCTTTATTGGAGAATTTAATCCATGCAAACTTAACATAATTATTGATAGGTAAATACTTGCTACTGACACTTTGTAATTTGTTTTCTTATTGTTCTGATTGGTCTTTTGGTATTTCTTTTCCTTCCTCTCTATCTTCCTTTGTGACTACGTAGTTTTTGGTAGTGGTATGCTTTGAATCCTTACTTTTTATATATGGTGCAACTACTATAGGTTTTTGCTTTGTGGTTTCATAGGCTTATTACATAAAGCATCTTATCCTCATAGCAGGTTGCTTTAAGCTGCTAACAACTTTAATTTCATTCAGAAACTCTACACTTTCACTCCCTCCTGTCCCAAACACTTTTTCTGATTTTAATATAAAATTTTTACACTTTCCTTTCTTTTATAATTAGTATCTCAAAAACAATTTATTGTGACCTCAGTTGTTTAAAATGTTTTTTTCTTCTAATCTTCATGGTGTGAATACAATTGTTTACACACCACTCTTACAGGATTAGAGAATTCTGAGCATGACTATATATTACTTACACCATTGAGTTTTTCACTTCTGCATGTTTTTGTTATCAATTAGTAGCCTTAAAGAACTTCCTTTCACAATTCTTTTAAAGCAGGCCTAGTGATGATGAACTGCCTTAGCTTTTGTTTGTCAGGGTAAGATTTTATTTCGCCCTCAGTTTGTAAGAACAAATTTACTGGTTAAAGTATTATTGGTTGAAAATTTTGATTGTTTGTTTGTTTGTTTGTTTTTTTAAGCACTTGAATACATCATTCCACTCTCTTCTGACCTGCAGGATTTCTGCTGAGAAATCTGCTGAAAGCTGTATTGGTGCTTTCTTTAATACAATATGTATCTTATCTCTCACTGCTTTCTTTGTCTTTGATTTTTGGTAATTTGATTGAGATATGTCTTGGTGAACTCCTCTTTGAACTGAATTTTATTGGCCACCTGTGGGCTTCCTGTACCTGGATTGTCATCATCTTTCCATAGATCTGGTGAATTTTCAGCCAATATTTCTTAAATCTGTTTTCTAGGCCTTTCTTTTCTTTTGTTTTCTGGAACTCCTGCTATGTGAATATTAGTTCACTTTATGGTGTCCCATAATTCCTATGGTTCTTTATTCTTTTTCATTTTTTCTCAAAAAGAGATTGAATAATTTCAAATGTCTTCTCTTTGAGTTTGATGACTCTTTATTCTACTTAATCAGGTCTGCTGTTGAAGCTTTCTACTGAATGTTTCAGTTTAGTTCTTGTATTCTTTATCTGTAGGATTTCTATTTTTAGTTGTTACTATGTCTTTTTCAAAATTCTCATTTTGTTCACACTTGTATTCCAAATTGTAGTTACATTTCTATATTTTTTTATTTCCCTGAACTGCTTCATAAGGACATTTAAAATGATTTGTCAGTTATTTCATAGATCTTCATTTCTTCTAGGTACATTATTGGACCTAGTTTCTTTTGTGGTGCCATATTTTCCTGATTTTTTAATAATTCTTGTGTCTTTATGTTGATGCCTGCATATTTGATGAGACAAATCCTTCTTTCAGCCTTTGTGGACATTCTTTAGTGGTAATAATTCTTTACTATTTAGTCTAGGTTGAAAATTCTGGATGAGTTGGCTGATAGCAACACAAGGCAGAAAGATGTTGGTGTCAGATTTTCTAGTTGAATTGGGTCACTTCCTATTCTCTGAGGTCTAATGATTCTCTGTTGTCTATGCTGCATGCTCTGGTGAGACCACTGGCTAAATTCTGCTGTCAGGCAGAGTTGCTAGCTAGGCTCTGTGGTATTCTGTAACAAAGCAGGGTTGCAGGTTGTCCTTCCTGGTTAGGAGACACTGTTATTTGGAATCTATAGTTGGGCAGAGCCATGTGCTGGGATCTGAGGCTAGGTAAGGTATCTCAGGTTGCTACTTAGCCATACAAAGTGGGCAGTGTGAGAGGCAATGCTCCATATATATGATGAACTTGGGCTTGCTTTTCTGCCTAGGATAGGCTTAAATAGAGCACAAAGGCTTGGTGGAGTTGCTGTTCACCAGCTGGGGGTGGACGGGTACAGATATGCCCTCTTCCCTTTATCACTGACTTGAATTTGTCTCCAGATGTGAGAAAGACTTAGCTAAAGCACAAAGGCTCTGTGAGGAAGCTGGCTAGGGACTCAAGCCTGGTAAACCTGTGAACTAAGGTTCCTGCAATGTGATATCATTGGCTAGTCCTCTGATGTGGGTACTTTGTCGACCAGAATGCAGAACAATAAATTCTAAGATTATTCCCCAAATATCCTATTCTAATATCTGAGAATGTGAATAAAATAGATACTATTCCCATGATTAGATTATGCTATGGCACAGTTGACTCTAAAACAGAGATTATTTAAGTGGTCCTGACCTAATTGTAAGAGTCCGCAAAAGCCAAGAGTTTCTTATGGCTGATTACAGAAGAAAACATCAAGAATTTGAAATTCAGGAAGGATCTTACATGTCATTGCTGATTTGAAGATGGCAGACTTTACTTGCCAAAGAATGAGAGTGACCTTTAGGAGCTGAGAGCAATTCTCAATTGATAGTGAACAAGAGAATGAGAACCTCAGCCTTACAACTGCAAGAAATAAGCATAAGCTTAGAAATAATATTTTCACTGAGGCCAGCCACAATGGCTCGCACCTATAATCCCTACACTTTGGGAGGCCGAGACAAAAGGATTACTTGAAGCCATGAGTTCGAGACCAGCCTGGCCAACCTGGTGAAACCCCGTCTCTACTGAAAACACAAAACTTATCCAGGCAGGGTGGCACATGATTGTAATCCCAGCTACTCAGCAGGCTGAGGCATGAGAATCGCTTGTACTCAGGAAGTGGAGGTTGCAGTAAGCTGAGATAGTGCCAATGCACTCCAGCCTGGGCAACAAAGTGATACCCTGTCTCAAAAAAAAAAAAGAAAAGAAAAAAGTAATATTTCCACTGAACCTCCAGCTGAGAACTCAACCATTCAATATGTGGGTTTTAGCCTTGTGATACTCTGAGCAGAAAACCCAGCACACTATACCAAACTTCTAAATGATCGAATTTTAAACTAATTAGTGGATGTTGTTTCAGGCCACCAAGTTTGCAGTAATTTTCTGCAC
This sequence comes from Trachypithecus francoisi, assembly GCF_009764315.1. NCBI lineage: Eukaryota > Metazoa > Chordata > Mammalia > Primates > Cercopithecidae > Trachypithecus > Trachypithecus francoisi. The sequence goes on along the minus strand of NW_022681458.1, from coordinate 52,851,247 downwards.
GAAAATAAAAAAAAAAACTAATGCTAACCAAGCTGGCCTTATTTTTAAATGCAAGTTTAATAGTTATAAAAGCATACTACACAGAAAATTATCATTTAAAAAAATAAATAATGTATATTTTTCGTGGAAGAGTTTTGATATGGCATTTCAAACTTTCTTTGGGCAAACATAAATCTAATTTATCCCCCCAAGTATGAACTATTCTATTTCTAAGCCATTCCAGAAAACCCTTTCCCAGTGTATTTCTGTGTTAAATAATTCTCACTACTATGACATTTCCTTCTAAATCTTCATTTCTTCAGGTTAGTGGCAATTAGTGTAGTATATGGATACCATCCTACCTAGGCATGTTACACCTTATATAAAAAATGTACACATACTGCTGTGAAAACATAAAAAATCTCCTTAAAGCTCTTAGACCTGGGAGGTGGAAGTTGCAGTGAGCTGAGATATCGTGCCACTGCACTTCAGTCTGGCAACAGAGTGAGACTGTCTCAAAAAAAAAAAAAAAGAAAGAAAAAGAAAAAAAAGGAAAAGAAAAAATAATGTTAGAGATGGAAGGGAAAGTGGAAGGAACTGCAAATGGGACCTAGAATGGCAGCAAGAACCCAGGGAATTTTAGCCACCATTTTGTTTCTCTTTCATAAACTGCAGGATTTTTCTCAATGCATTTCTAACAACCAATTTTCTCTGACTTCTAAAAATTTTAGCTTCATTTTGTCATAATATGATTCACATGTATAGCAATTTTTTGAGTTCTGATCTTTTTCTCAATTGGTAAATCTTTTCCATATTTCTGACTCAGTGTTGTAAGGAGAGAACCTGGCTGGATAAACTCACTTTATTCCACCACTCCACATTTAAGGCCAGTAGCCAGTCTAAGGAAGGCTACCACTGGATCCCTGAGGCAAAAGAAGGGTGAGATCACAAGCTCTAAAATTGATTGCCTGTGCAAACAATAGAGATAGTTGCTTCCAAGAACAGACTTTGCCCAGTGGTCATCAGCTCTAATAAAGATCTCATATTTATTTTCTCCATCTCTCTGATTTACAAACTAAAATTTGCCTTATCTCCTCCTACTGAAATAAGAGAAAAATCACACTTACTAATAGGTGGGAGACATAGGTACAAAAACAAATCTCTGCAATTGAACAATTACAATGCAACTAAGTTTTCCACAGAAGATTTTACTCAAAAATAATTTTCTTGAATGTTACTATAGTTGTATAATAACTATATGTCTATAAAAGTAAATGGAAAATAAAACTGAGCCAAAGTTAATATTGAAACTACCAGATAATCAGAACTGAGCTGGGAATAAAGTTATTAAATTGTGCCCCTCAATCCTTCAAAAAATATCAGCTAATAAAGAATTTTGGTTTGACATTGCTTATATTAAAATCAACATTCTGGTCCTACTTAGCCAACAGTGAACAATGCTCCAATTAAACAGTTCTTTAATTTCAAGAATATAATAAATGCAATACAAGTTCCAAGGAAATGATATCACCTTTCTCTTGTATGACTAAAAACAACCTGTAAACTTAATCTTGCCTTTGGATAATTAATGATTCCTAGACTCACACAGGAGAGAAAGGCACAGCTGAAGGGGATAATAGTATGAGTAAAAGTATAGCAAAGGTGAAAATGGACAATGCCAGTTGAGATACTATGAAGACATGCAACAAACCATTAATAAAGTGTTTTAGAAGTTGGTTTGTAGTAAATTAAGCCCTTGATATGCAGGATGTATGGATAGAAATGTGCAAAATACACTGTTCGTAACAATCTAATGAATACAAGATAATACATTTGACAGCCGGGCACGGTGGCTCACACCTGGAATCCCAGCACTTTGGGAGGCCAAGGCGGGCAGATCACCAGAGATTGGGAGTTCGACACCAGCCTGACCGATATGGAGAAACCCTGTCTCTACTAAAAATACAAAATTAGCTGGACATGGTGGCACAAGCCTGTAATCCCAGCTACTCGGGTGGCTGAGGCAGGAGAATCGCTTCAACCCAGGAGACGAAGGTTGTGGTGAGCCGAGATCACACCATTGCACTCCAGCCTGGGTGACAAAAGCAAAACTCCACCTCAAAAAAAAAAAAAAAAAAAAAAAGAAGATACTACATTTGATAACAACAACTGAGGTTTGTCCGGCCTTTAGTTAGCTTTATGTGAGGACCTCTTCTTTATGCGTATGTGTGTGTGTGTGTGTGTGTGTGTGTGTGTATAAAATATGAACTTACATAGTTCTCACAATAATCTTCATATAGATGTTATTATTAATTTCCATTTTAAGATGAGGAATCCGAGGCAAAGTGGTTAAATGACTTGCCCAAACTCAAATAGCTAAAAGAGAAAGTTAAAACCAAAAATATCTTATATGCTATTATCTACTTTTTGTCACTAAACCTACTTTTTCTACCCTGTTTACTTTTCTTTTTTGTATGTTTTAAGAAAATTAGCTACAGTCTGTAAAGAAATCAATTATATATATGTGAGTGTGTGGAGCTATAGATGAGTATGTTTCTGTGTTACTATCTCAAGGGCTAATTGGAGAGAAATGGCAACATGAAATCCAAGTTTGGCTTGGATTGGAACAAGCACAAACTTGTTGAACCTAAAAACTATATTCATTATATTCATTTTTAAATGCATTTGGAAAACTAATAAACAACAATTATTTTATGGGTAAATTTCCTAGTAGGCCATTTTAAACTCTGAAATATTTTGACTATCCAAGGCAACATTCAATATGCCATTTATTTCAAAGAGCATATAGTTTATAACTCTGAGTTGTTATTTATCCCCAGTTCCCACAATTTATCCATTTGGAGTCTACAAACTTGAATTTCTTTTTCAGAACCTAGCTACATTTTCCTTCATCTAGGCTATAAAATTGAGATCTGTGGAAGTGTATTAGTTCTTGCACTGGCATAAAGAAATGCCTGAGACTTGGTAATTTATAAAGAAAAAATGTTTAATTGTTCTGCAGGCTGTACAGAAAATACAGTGCTGGCATCTGCTCCACTTCTAGGCAGGACTGAGGAAACTTACAATAATGGGGAAGGTAAGGGGGAGTGAGCATGGCTGGAATAGGAAGAAGAGAGATGTGAGAAGATGCCACACACTTAAACAACCAGATCTCATGAGAACTCTATCGGGAGAAATGCACGAAATGCATGATGCTAAACCATTCATTAAGGACTCACTCCCATGATTCAATCACCTCCCACCAGGCTCCACCTTCAACACTGGGGATTACAATTGAACATGAGATTAGGGTGGGGACATAGATCCAAACCATACCAGGAAGCTTCTTGTCAATTTATTATTTGGAGGCCAACAATTTGTGATAAATACTAGTCTTAAAAATAAAATTAAAAAGTAGATTTTCATAAGAAAAAAAATCCTAGCATTTTTTTTGGTGTTTATGATTGTTGAATGGACTGCCATAGAAAAGAAAACATCAAATGAATTATCAATTAGTGACTTTTTTCTCTAAATTTGCACTTAGCTACTAATATTCATTGATCTAGCCCTTTTGTCAGTCAAGTTCAGGGAGCTGGAGAAGCATACTTCCTGATCACTCCATTTAGCCTCTTCAGGCACTAGAGCCCTATGTATTATTGATGTATTTTATTCTAATGATAGGCTTACACTCGTGGTTGAAAAACTCATTAATCAATTACTCATGTACTGAGTTTAACTGAAGCCTGGAGGAATCAAGATCCCACAGAAATAGGATCACCATAAGCTTGCATAAAAATGTAGAGGTACTGATCTGTTCACATGACAGTGGTTAGTAAATAAGCAGTTAATAGCAAATCAGTTTCATTTTAAATAAAATTAAATTAATAGTACATTAATGTTATTTTTAAACAATCTTTGAAATCTTTGAGTAACTGGTTTGCATTTTCCAAATGAAAGTTCTTTGCACATAAAAACTTCTACAACTTATTGAAATGTGATGGTTTCCTTTGATGCAGGAAACTCTTCATGTGGTCTTGTCTTGTTTTCATTGTCTCTTAAGTTAACTCTAGTGGTCTAACTGACCCAAAAATGTCAGCAACTTTGAAACAAACCACTGAGGTTTATATAGTTTTATTAGACATTTCTCTAAAGCCATTTCATTTCAAGCTATTTTAGCTTTATTCAGTCACTTTCAAAAGGCATGTTTGTTTTCTTTTATCTTTCGCTGTCCTGTCAAAGGTCTTAATTACTTTCTAAGTGGATATCTACTAATTAAATTATAATCTAATATTTATATGAAAGTTGAAGACTTTATTGCTTTAGACTTTCAATCTCCTGCAAAGATAAAAAGTCAGGTAATTTCTTTACCAAGTAACATCTGATTTGTATATGCAGTGTTTAATAAATATCACCTAAATGGTCTCTCAGTTGTTCATGTATATGTAAATAACTGAACAAGGAATGCATACTAGTGCTCAACTAAATTTCCGGTTTTATTCTGGCATTTTTTTCCTGGAATTTTTCTTCTAAGAGCAAACTTCAGGTCATATTTTCTTTATCTCATGAAAGGTGATCAGAGGTGGCATGCCAATTACCAGTAAGAACAACTAAGAGTGGTCCGGGCTGGGCTCAGTGGCTCACACCTGTAATCCCAGCACTTTGGGAGGCCGAGGTGGGTGGATCACGAGGTCAGGAGTTCAAGACTAGCCTGGTCAAGATGGTGAAACCCCATCTCTACTGAAAGTACAAAAATTAGCCAGGTGTGGTGGCGGGCGCCTGTAATCCCAGCTACTTGGGAGGCTGAGGAAGATAATTACTTGAACCTGGGAGGCGGAGGCTGCAGTGAGCTGAGATCACGACACTGCATTCCAGCCTGGGTGACAGAACAAGACTCCGCCCAAAAAAAAAAAAAAAAAAGAGTGGTCCAATTCTCTGTATTCTCTTCCCCTAACCTAGAGAACCCTAAAGTTAATATGACAGGAGAGCCTGTATCAGTCCAATTCCCTGTGTGACCTCAATGAGCAGAACCCATATTGATCTGTAGTGATATGTAGCATAAAGACAAAATAAATCTCTGTTATTTTAAGAGTTCTTGGTATACTATAAATACAAGTCTTTTATCAGATATGTGTATTTTCTCCCAGTCAGTGGCCTGTCTCTTCACTGTTATCAGTGTCATTTACAGAGAAAACCTTTTTAATTTTAATAAAGTGCAATTTATTTTTTTCAATGCATCATGCTTTTGGTATTGTATTTAAAACTAATACCTGAACATCTGGTCATGAAGATTTTCTCTTATTTTTCTTCTAGAAGTTTTATGGATTTGCATTTTACATTTATGTCATTGATCCATTTTGACTTAATTTTCTGTGAGGTATGAGATTTATGTGTAGGTTTGGATATCCAATTATATCAATGGCATTTCTTGAAAAGACTATCCTGTTTCCATTGAATAATGGCATCTTGTCAAAATCAAATGACTATATTTGTGTGTCTTTACTTTTGGGCTCTCTATTTTGTTCCATGAATTAATGTATCTAATTATTTGTGAATACCAGACTGTTTTGATTATAGTAATTTTATAATAAATTTTGAAATCTGGTAGTGAGATTACTCCAATTGTTTGTTTTCAGAATTGCCTTTGTTTTTCTAGTCTCTCTGCCTTTCCATATAAATTTCAGAATATTTTTTATATTTACAAAAAAAGGTTGCTGGGATTGTAATTGGTATTATATTTAATTTATAGATCAGACAGGGAAGAACTGACAACACTGCGGAGTCTCCTAATCCAGAGGCATATCATTTTTCCTATTTAGATATTGTTTGATTTATTTCCATAGTAATTTGCAGTTTTCTACATACATATTTTTTACACATTTTGCTAGATTTACGACTATTTATTTCACTTTTATGTTTGTTGCTACTACTTTTTATTTAACTTCAAATTCCAGTTTGTCATTGCTGGTACACAGGAAAACAACTGGCTTGTGCATCTCGCTTTAAACTATTGAAATTTTTGTTTCTTTATTTTGACAATTGACTATCTCTTAGTGATTATACAAATAGAACCTAAAGCATAATTATTCCCTTTAAAAAATCCTAAAATGTATCATGCTGTCTTAGGGACACAATAGCTGGTATTGGGAAAACTGAATCTGGAAACTGAAAAGACAGTGATGTTTGCCCTACAGCATGGAGATAAAACATTTGCTGAAGCAAGACATGCAAGACGGCTCGTGTTCCCAATGCACTTGTAGCTCTAGGAGAGCATATTGCAAAGCAAATGTTGGTTGTGTGTATTGGTTACCACTGGATAGTTTTGCAATAGATTGCAAGAAACAGAAGGACTCAGGAAAGAATTAGTCAGTTTCCAAAGACAAGGAGAAGGGAAATAGAATGAGTCCAGAAACTACTTTTTTCATACCAAACAACCAAAGATTGAGAAATACTTTGTGAGTCCAACATTCACTAAAACCTTTTAATTGATTAAATTACCTCTGGGCATGGAGCAAATTCGGGTATACAACTCAGTAATTTTGTTGTTAGTTTTTTCAAAAAGGATTCATTATTACATGCTCCAGTCTCAAAGGACCTAACACAAAGGACAGAGTGAGAGTGAGAAAGAGCATGAGAGAGAAAACAAAGAAATGTAGCAGTTCTGGCAACTGTGTCTCAGAAAATAGTGTCAGTCTGGTTACAGACCCATGATTAAAATCAGATAGATAATAAGTTCCATGAGTTTCTGAGAGAGCTGTACTTCCAAAAGAGCCAGGAGTCTGTTCCTCCAGACTTGAAATGATCTTTGAGCACCCAACCATATATAGGCAGGAAATGAGTTAAGAAAGCAGCACAGAGTATTCCCATTGCCTACTTTAGATGTGGCCAAGAAATATATTGGAAAAAGCAAACTCTTTCAGAGGGTGTAGCTAGTGACTTGCGAAACAATGAACAAAGGAGTTCTTCCCAAGGAATAGAATCAGAGCATAACCAAGGAACATTCCACACCTCCAGGATAGAGAAGCTGATAATATCTTCCCAGCGGAATTTTAGAATTGATGTGTGTCAGGGCCTATAGAAAGTAAGTCCCCTATTCTTCCTGTTTCTGAAGGAAAGTGTTTATTATCTTCCTTTTCCATCGTTGCATATTGTGGGTGGGGGGCAGCACAAGGTGGGTGAGTGGTTGAGTAGGTGGCACAATTTAGCTTTATTTAGGTCACTCCTCTCTAGATCAAAGCAAGCCAAATTCAGACCTAATGAACAGACCAGTGAACACTATCAGAGAGAGCTTGAATTTTAAGTTCCATACCGTGACTGGAATGACTATTGAGTTGTCTCTCTTTAAGTGGTATTGAGTATGCGCTGCCTGTGGGAAGGAGAGTAATCAGAATACTTAGTGATCAAAAAAGCAAACTGTAATAGATGTTATTATGATATTCTAAGAATTCTAGGTCTCCTCTGCTTCCATAAGCATTCACTTTTTATGTCTAAATATAGTCCTAAGACTTACCTTGGTTAATGAAATGTGAGTGAAAGTGATGTATCACTCTGAACAGAAGCATTTGAAAAACTCAATTCTCCATGTGTTTGTTGGTTTGTTATTTTTATCCTACCATGGCTAAGTCTGAGCCTCACTTCAAATGTCAAAATAACCTGAATCAAGGTAGTTTTTTTAGCACCTCCCTTCTCTGCCAACCCAGATTGTAAATATATTATGAGAAAAAGGAAAAAAAAATCATAAACCACTGACATATGGGAGTTTTTCTTTTACAGCATAAGGCTACCCTGATTATTGCACCAGGCTTAGCAACACTTGACACTTTGGGAGATTAAATTCAAAAACTTTGTAGATAAATTAAAATGTTCAGATTATGCAGGAAATTATCAGGAAAAAAATCGAGATTCTACATCCTTCCAAAATGCAGTAGTCATAATAAACACGTAAGAAGAATAATACATGCCGATCTGAAGCTAGGAAACCATGTGAAGTTTGTTTTTTAAATCCTTCTACTTCCCTTTTCTGTGGATGTCCTGTCTCCAGAGAGCCCTCATGTCTATCCACCAACCCGAACCTCTAAATATGTAATTGTACACAATTTAGAATATGATGGTTTTGGAGAATATGCAAAAGCAGTGCCACTTCGAGTTAGCAAAAATTATCTCTATTACTTGGTTTGGAAATTAGAGAAAATCATATAGGATATAAAAAATAATGAACAGGTTTATATACATTTATCCCTAGATGCAGTAGTCAATCATACTTTCCCTTCTCTTCTTTCTCTTAACTTCTCTTTTTTACTGTTATCTTTTTCCTATAGATAAGAGAAACATCTTTTCCCCACTTTGTATTATTAGTATATGCTTTTTAAAAAGGTAGTTTTAAGATAAAAAGCAACAATTTGGTAGGATTTATCAGGATAATATATGTAATGGTATATCCATTTAAGGTAATTTTTCTCAGAAATCTGTTTTAAGATGTCTTATCTACATATTATACAAAGTCAGAATGTGTCTCATTTTAGAATTTGAAAATTGAAACACAGAGAAGTTCATTTATCTGGAGTTTAATGATAACAGGGAAATTTAGGCGTTTTGCTGGTGGAAACAATTTTGACTAAATGGATCTCAAATTTCATAAGCATGAAGTATGCTATCCATTATATTGAGAAGTTTTACTAGATATTCAAAGATGTATTATAATTTTGTTATAAAATGAAGGCAGATGCCTTATGGAATACATCCTAGTTCTCCTATCTCCCAAGAATTATTAACTATTATCCAGTTAACTGTTTTCTTATACATTTCTTAACACCTAGATATGGCCTAAACTTTCCAGTGTCTTACAGCTATAAGAAATTAAACATATAATATAGTAAGCACCAGGAACAAGAAATCAACAAATACCTATTTGCAAACAGCATTTGTTTTCACTATTATTTCAACATTAAATGGAAAACATGTTGATTTTGATAAAATATTATTTTAAAAGTGTGAATTTGTAAAGCTATAAAGTGTCAACACAAAATACACACAACAAATTAAGCCTGTTAGTATAGAAGGCATTTTGATTCTCTCAGGATTATGTTCTCAAGATCAGACCATTTACTGAGTGCTGTTTTCCACGACTGTGATGAGATTCAGCTGGGCCACTAACCATCTTCTCCAGGGAGCTGGCAAGTCGAAAGGGAATTGCTGCAGTTGGCGTCCCTGCTCCCCACTCCCACTTCACTGCCCTCAGTGAAATTGACTGTCTGGGAAGACAAAAGCATACAGACAGAGAATTCAACATCAAGTTTAAAGCAGTGCCAAAACCCACTTTATTTAATGTAGACAGTGAGTTTCCACCCACAGCTTCCATGTCCTGTAAGTGTTCCAGTCCTGTCGGCTCATGAACAATCTTTTCCTGTGGACAACTGCCAGTTACTTGATTATTATATTTTTCTTTCTAACTTTGAACTTGAATTATCTTTAACCAGTTGAAAGTCTTTCAAAAATATCCTCCAATAAAAGTTAACTCTTTCTTTTAATTTTTATTTTTATTTATAGAAAATTTAAGAACATGAGCCTCACTAGCAGCACTAAAGAAAAATTAGTCAAAAAAATAAAGTAGAATCTACACATTTTATTGGCAAAAAAGAAGAAACTGGTTGATAAAGGGAAAGTAGTTGATCTTTAATATTGTATATTATTTCTTTAAATGAAGGTCTCAACCTCTTCTTCTGTATCTTGTTTTAACTTTTTGGAAAGTTGCATTGAATTTTTTCTCATATTCATTAGCATGGCCGTAGTGGCTGAGTTTCTCCAATGTAATATTTTTCCTCTTAGCATTCTTCATTATAGCTCCTCCTACTTGAGAATAAGGCACTATATGTGACTTTATATATAATCCATTATGGCTGTATTAGGCAAAAGAGAATAAAAAAGCTTAACCTAGCTCATTATACTCTTAGTACACTGACATTTTTATCAATAAATATGATAGCAATATAGAAATGGTAACAATTGCCTCAAACACTGGACATAACTATCAAATCAAGAGACAACACATAGATATTCTTGAATTCTCATCTTCTATGTAAAAGTATAATAAATATTAAGCACTAGGTCTGGTTTACCTAGACAAACTAAAGTTTTCTATAAATTACAAAAATTTAAAGTGTATTTCATTAGGAAAATAATGTGTTAGGCTTAAATTTCATGAGGGATTGGTAAAGCTTGTTTTTTTTTATTTGTACACATACATTGGTCCATATATGAATATGAAATACCTAATATGAAAAGGAACATAAACATGTCCTACCTTCTACAGAAAAACAAAACAAACTTGAGACTTTAAAAAGTGGTATTTTCCTCAAAAACACTCTTACTCTGTTACATCCTCAGGACACACAACATTTTCAGTTCCAGGGTAAATGCTTCCATTTCATTTGAGGACAGGTGCCATATGAGGTCAAGAGTACAGTGGTAGAACACGTAGTACACGTTGGCAGTAGGAGACATGACTTTTGGGTAGAAGAATGAGAAACTAATATGTTTCCATCCAGGGTGTCAGTTAAAAACTCAGTATTTGGTAGTGATGACGGGTGGGTGGGGAGGGCTTTGCATGACTTTCTTTCTCTTGATTTTTTTTCTGATGTTTCAAAAATATATACACTGTTCCAAAATAAGCTGCCTAGCTTTAAATAATAATATAATTGGAGAATAGTACAAATTTGAATAGTGCTAATTGCTTTGATATTAAAAATCTGCAAAGAAAAAATATGGCTTTCCATAGGCAATTGTGGTATTCAAATAGTAATAATAATAACACAATTAGCAAAGAAAATTATCTATGGAACTTCTAAACAATTGCTATATGAGTAAATTCCTATCCAGTTGTGAGGTGACAGAAAGATTTATCTTTTTATTAAAATCCAAGATTTCCTTCCATCTTCACTAGAACACCTGTTGTCAAAATCCATCAAAACTTTTAAGCAAGAGCCCTAGCTATAAATCTTCTTGATATTTAGTAAATTAGTTTTTGAAGTAATACTACTTGTCATTTGCATCTCCTCTATTTTCCTACCTCATAAATTTTAATTTGAGGTAACTAGTTTAATCTTTACAGATACTATATAGAAAGTACTTCGTTTATTACATGATTTGAGGAAACCTCTCCTTCCATACATTTGTTCACATAAGAGTCCAAGATAGTAATTGCCATTGGCTTGTAAGTTCATATCAGGGAGAACCATAGTCTTTTACATTGATTGGAAGCACTGAGTTTATATCAGTGTCCTTTCATTATCGTAAAAATTACCACAACATTGTGGCTTAAAACAACACATATTTATTTTCTCATAATTCTAGAGATCAGGAGTCCAAAATTAATTTCACAGGCTAATATCAAGATGTCAGCAGTGCTGCCTCCCTTTCAAGAGGCTCTAGAGGAGAGTCTGTGTTCCTGCCCTTGCCCATTTTTAGAGCCTGTCCACATGACTCCACATTACTTAGTTTGTTGTGTCCTCCCAAATTCAAAGTCAGCAATGACTTTCTCACGTCATGTCACTCTGACACTGACTCTTCTGCCTCTCTCTTCCACATTTATGGGCCCTTCTGATTACCTTGGCCCCACTCAGATAACACAGGATAATCACCCCATATTTATTTTTTTATTTATTTTATTTTATTGTTATTTTTTATTATTATACTTTAAGTTCTAGGGTACATGTGCATAATGTGCAGGTTAGTTACATATGTATACTTGTGCCATGTTGGTGTGCTGCACCCATCAACTCGTCAGCACCCATCAACTCGTCATTTACATCAGGTATAACTCCCAATGCAATCCTTCCCCCCTCCCCCCTCCCCATGATAGGCCCCAGTGTGTGATGTTCCCCTTCCCGAGTCCAAGTGATCTCATTGTTCAGTTCCCACCTATGAGTGAGAGCATGTGGTGTTTGGTTTTCTGTTCTTGTGATAGTTTGCTGAGAATGATGGTTTCCAGCTGCATCCATGTCCCTACAAAGGACACAAACTCATCCTTTTTTATGGCTGCATAGTATTCCATGGTGTATATGTGCCACATTTTCTTAATCCAGTCTGTCACTGATGGACATTTGGGTTGATTCCAGGTCTTTGCTATTGTGAATAGTGCCACAATAAACATACGTGTGCATGTGTCTTTGTAGTAGAGTAATTTATAATCCTTTGGGTATATATCCAGTAATGGGATGGCTGGGTCATATGATACATCTAGTTCTAGATCCTTGAGGAATCGCCATACTGTTTTCCATAATGGTTGAACTAGTTTACAATCCCACCAACACCTGTACAATCCTCTCCAGCACCTGTTGTTGCCTGACTTTTTAATGATTGCCATTCTAACTGGTGTGAGATGGTATCTCATTGTGGTTTTGATTTGCATTTCTCTGATGGCGAGTGATGATGAGCATTTTTTCAGGTGTCTGTTGGCTGTATGAATGTCTTCTTTTGAGAAATGTCTGTTCATATCCTTTGCCCGCTTTTTGATGGGGTTGTTTGTTTTTTTCTTGTATATTTGTTTGAGTTCTTTGTAGATTCTGGATATTAGCCCTTTGTCAGATGAGTAGATTGCAAGAACTTTCTCCCATTCTGTGGGTTGCCTGTTCAATCTGATGGTAGTTTCTTTTGCTGTGCAGAAGCTCTTTAGTTTAATCATATCCCATTTGTCAATTTTGGCTTTTGCTGCCGTTGCTTTTGGTGTTTTAGACATGAAGTACTTGGCCATGCCTATGTCCTGAATGGTACTACCTAGGTTTTCTTCTAGGGTTTTTATGGTATTAGGTCTAACATTTAAGTCTCTAATCCATCTTGAATTAATCTTCGTATAAGGAGTAAGGAAAGGATCCAGTTTCAGCTTTCTACTTATGGCTAGCCAATTTTCCCAGCACCATTTATTAAATAGGGAATCCTTCCCCATTTCTTGTTTCTCTCAGGTTTGTTAAAGATCAGATGGCTGTAGATGTGTGGTATTATTTCTGAGGACTCTGTTCTGTTCCATTGGTCTATATCTCTGTATTGGTACCAGTACCATGCTGTTTTGGTTACTGTAGCCTTGTAGTATAGTTTGAAGTCAGGTAGCGTGATGCCTCCAGCTTTGTTCTTTTGACTTAGGATTGTCTTGGCAATGCGGGCTCTTAAAATCTAGAAGAAATGGATAATTTCCTGGACACTTACACTCTTCCAAGACTAAACCAGGAAGAAGTTGAATCCCTGAATAGACCAATAGCAGGCTCTGAAATTGAGGCAATAATTAATAGCCTACCAACCAAAAAAAGTCCAGGACCAGATGGATTCACAGCTGAATTCTACCAGAGGTACAAGGAGGAGCTAGTACCATTCCTTCTGAAACGATTCCAATCAATAGAGGAAGGGGGAATCCTCCCTAACTTATTTTATGAGGCCAACATCATCCTGATACCAAAGCCTGGCAGAGACACAACAAAAAAAGAGAATTTGAGACCAATATCCCTGATGAACATCGATGCAAAAATCCTCAATAAAATACTGGCAAACCGGATTCAGCAGCACATCAAAAAGCTATCCACCACGATCAAGTGGGCTTCATCCCTGGGATGCAAGGGTGGTTCAACATTCGCAAATCAATAAACGCAATCCAGCATATAAACAGAACCAAAGATAAGAACCACATGATTATCTCAATAGATGCAGAAAAGGCTTTTGACAAAATTCAACAGCCCTTCATGCTAAAAACGCTCAATAAATTCGGTATTGATGGAACGTACCTCAAAATAATAAGAGCTATTTATCACAAACCCACAGCCAATATCATACTGAATGGGCAAAAACTGGAAAAATTCCCTTTGAAATCAGGCACAAGACAGGGATGCCCTCTCTCACCACTCCTATTCAACATAGTGTTGGAAGTTCTGGCTAGGGCAATCAGGCAAGAGAAAGAAATCAAGGGTATTCAGTTAGGAAAAGAAGAATTCAAATTGTCCCTGTTTGCAGATGACATGATTGTATATTTAGAAAACCCCATTGTCTCAGCCCAAAATCTCCTTAAGCTGATAAGCAACTTCAGCAAAGTCTCAGGATGCAAAATTAATGTGCAAAAATCACAAGCATTCTTATACACCAGTAACAGTCAAAAAGAGAGCCAAATCATGAATGAACTTCCATTCACAATTGCTTCAAAGAGAATAAAATACCTAGGAATCCAACTTACAAGGGATGTAAAGGACCTCTTCAAGGAGAACTACAAACCACTGCTCAGTGAAATAAAAGAGGACACAAACAAATGGAAGAACATACCATGCTCATGGATAGGAAGAATCAATATCGTGAAAACGGCCATACTGCCCAAGGTAATTTATAGATTCAATGCCATCCCCATCAAGCTACCAATCAGTTTCTTCACAGAATTGGAAAAAACTGCTTTAAAAATCACCCCATTTTTAGAGTCAACTGATAAGCAACCTCAATTCCATCTGCAGCTTTAATTCCTTTTGCCATTGAACCTAATATATTCACAGTTTCCAGGAATTAGAATATGGGCACCTTTGGCAGGCTATTTTGCTGCTTGCTACAGGGATATTCTTTATACATTTGTGAAACTGAACATCATAAGGAGGTGATTTTCAATATGAAATATTTGGTTACTAATATATTTTCATGAACTTTCCCAAAAACTAAAAACATCATCTGCTTCTTTTCTTAAGGTCATATTTTTATTGTATTTAGCACTTTATTTCTCCAGAAAAAAATGTTTAGAAATCAATATTTCTTAAATGAGTCAGTTGCTGAGATTAGATTCAGGCATGTAAATTAATTTAAAACTTTGTAGAATATTATGTAATTTCTAGATTTTAGTAATGGCATATAGCTCAGCAATAGTTTCAATAGAGTAAATGAGTCTTTAATAATGACTGATTTGTAAGAAACTTTCCAAGTTTACACCTGTCTTCTTTAAGATTGTCTTATGTACTAAAATATCTTATACATTAAAAGAGGACTTTACTTAAATGCATACAACCTTACTTTTTAAATATTGCATATAGCAAATTTAACATATGAGCACTGCTTTATTTACTGTTCCATATTCTCTGAAAGTGTTGTACATACTTTATTTTAACAAATCATCAAGTCATAACCAGGCAAACAGGCATGTTACTATCCTTCCTTTGTAGATGAGAAAACAAGGGGCTCAGGTGAATTAACTGCTTTATCTAACATCACTCTTCTAGAAAATGGTACAGACCAACCCTCAACCCAGGGGTTCTGATGACTTATGGTGAAGAGTACTTTCTACCATGGCATTTGTTACAGAGGATAACATAATAGGAAACACTCATAGAAACACAAACAAGATTAGCATCCATACTCAAACAAATAAATAACCAAAATTTAGAGAAAGAAAATAAATAACCCAATTTTAAAAAGGGCAAAAGATCTGAATACACATTTCTCAAAAGAAGACATGCAAATAGACAAAATGAGATATCACTTCGTATCTGTTAGAATGGCCATTATAAAAAAGACTCAAAATAGGTATTGGTGAGGATAAGGGAGAAAGGACAACCCTAGCACACCGTTATTAGAATGAAAATTAGTGAGGCCATTATATTATGGTTACTCAAAAAATAAAATTTAGAACTACCATATGATCCAACAATTCCACATCTGAGTATATATCCAAAGGAAATAAAATCAGCATGTCAAAGAGATATTTGAATTCCAATATTCATTGCAACATTATTCACAATAGCCAAGATATGGAATCAACCTAAGTGTCCATCATCAGATGAGAGATAAAGAAAATGTGGTATATATGAACAATGGAATAGTATCCGGCCTTAAAAAAGACAATTCTGTCATCTGCAACAAGCATGGATCTTGAGGAAATTATGTTACGTGAAACAACCCAGGCACAGAAAGAGAAATACCACATGATTTCATTAATAGGTGGAATCTAAAAAGAGTCAAAACTCTCAAAAGTGGAGTAGAATGGTGGTTACCAGGGGATGGAGGGCCAATGGAGAGATGATGAAATGTTACAAAATCTCAATTAGGAGGAATAAATTCTAGAGATCTATTGCACAACATGGTAAGTGTAGTTTATAATGTATTGTATACTTGAAAATTGCTAGGAGAGTAGATTTTAAATGTTTTCATAATAATAAGCGTATGAAATAACAAATATGTTAATTAGCTTAATCATTCCATATTATGTATATGAATCAGAACATTGCTTTGTACCACCAAATATATATACAATTTTGTCAGTTAAAAATAAATTTAAATAAGATTAGCATTCATAATAATAAATTTATGAATACTCAGTGGAAACAAATTTACGAAAGTAAGTTTCAGCTTCACAGGGAGAAATTGTGATTTTGTCTTAGAATATGTTGCCATTCACCACTAGGATTTCACTTTTTCACTCATCATTGTCATTTCCCCCTTTAGGAATGTATGTCACCAAAATGAAATATCTGACCAATAATTATGGTCACCAAGTTTCCTTGCCTTTGTTTATTTGCTAGAAAGTGTACAAGTTGAAACTAGAACATTGAGTGACAAACAGAAGCCAAAAGAAGGAACTAAGAAAAACCTAGGATGAGATTCCAACAACTGTGTTCAAAGACATGAGAAGTTCGCTGTAAATTACTGACTTCATGCCTCAGGAGGAACCAATTAATCTCTATGTGCCTCAATTTCCTCACTTATGAAACTGGGATAAAGTATTTCCCACAAAATTCACAAGAATAAAAATACAATGTGTAATTATAATTAATTTTTGGCTAATGCAAGGATATAATAAACTCAAGATCTTTATTTGAGAAATTTCACATTATTGTTTTGTTTTGTTTTCTGATACTGTAAGTCCTCCATAAGCATATTTCAAAGCACTTTTCTCTGTAATTACCAAGGTCAAAAAAAAAAACTAATCATGGAAAATTAGTTTGATTTTCCTTTACTTCTTTACCAGACATCTTACAGTTTTCTTGACATAATCTTATCTATTAGGTACAGATCGCCAATACTTATTAGGTTTGGTTTTAATTTTGAAAATGCTGTGACTGAACCCCAAATCCATCTATTCTGTAACCATAGTTAAGTCTTTCATGCTGTATCTATAAACTGGTTAAAAACAGATATTATGATGAGATAAAAATTAAACTCTGAAGAGCCCCATGTGTAATAGAAATGTACCCATGTGTTTCTTCTTCTGAAGGTAAAACTTCATGTGCTTTTTACTATCTATGTGATAAGAGTAATTTTTTCTATTCTTTTTTTTTGAGACCGAATCTCCCTCTGTCACCCAGGCTAGAGTGCAGTGACGTGATCTCGGCTCACTGAAACCTCTGCCCCCTGGGTTCAAGCAATTCTTCTGCCTCAGCCTCCCTAGTAGCTGGGATTACAGCTATTATACAACGTGTATTATGCTGAAATGGGAATAAGTAAAAGCAAATTTTATAGACTAAGTGAATGATAATTTGTGAGTTACCTGTATCTTGATTTTAGTCCTGTTCCCTAAGGCACTACCATGCCTTGCTTTTTTTTTTTTTTTTTTTTTTAATTTTTAGTAGAGATGGGGTTTAACCATTTTGGCCAGGGTGGTCTCAAACTCCTAACCTCAGGAGATCCACCCGCCTCAACCTCCCAAAATGCTGGGATTACAGACACGAGCCACCACGCCCAGCCAATTTTTTCTTTTTGTGCTCCATTAGTTGCTGTAAATCACACTACTTTTTGATTTGATTCATGACTTTCTGGTAGGGCATGTATATTTCTTGGAGAGTCTAAAGTGTCTTTATATTTTTGTTGTTGTTGACCAAAAAAAAATGTTCTCTCAATCCTTAAATTTATCAATTTTTCATCAAAACTGTCTGATTTTCCTATGGATATATGCCCTGGAGCCCTCAAGCTTGTGCAGCACTTGAACACACACGCGCAAAGATCTTGAATTGATCTGCCTCATATCAGCCTCATGTGTCACTCCCCTCTTTATATTTGCAAGCAATGACACTGAAATCCTCCCTCAACACCTATTGGACAATTAGACTGTCGTCATCATCAACATGCCCAATTCTACTATTTTTAGAGTCCTGACCAAGAGAATAAACAGAGGCTACATGAATATGGCTAAATATTTAAAGGCTGTAAGTTTAGTCAACAAGCTGCTAATAAAGTTTGCTTTATCTTTGCTTCTTAACAAATTCATTCATTAATAAATTCAAAATTATTAATAAATTCAAAATTCTTAATAAATTCAATTTCTTAACATTCAGAAAAACATAATTTAAAAATAGTTGTGTAAAGCCATAGTCTGTATATTACTGAAAGTCAAAATAATATCAAGGATGACTGAATGGAATCATTATTGTACGTCTAGGCATTCTATCAGTGATCTGACATTTTTTAGGGAACAGAACTAAAATCAAGATACAGATAACTCACAAATTATCATTCACTTAGTCTATAAAATTTACTTTTACTTATTCCCATTTCAGCATAATACACTTTGTATAATAATATAGAAACACAAAATAAAAATTGATTGTATTAAAATACACATAATTTACTACTTGTATTAAAAATATAAATGTAAAACATAAAAATGATTATGTTATATTTACACAGTTTTCCAAAAAAAGATTTTTAATTTCACAATCATCTATTAGAATTTTGAGGAGAAAAGGGAATTATAATCAACAAATATTTAATATTTAAATCAAAATTATTTAAATAAAGCTAATTTTTTTTGGGGGGGGGCTTTCTGGTATTTGCCGGAAAGCCTGCTAGACAAATTAAATAAAGCTAAATTTTTAATCAAACTAATGGAAATTAAATAGTATCTTATTATATCAATATCTATCTAGTTGCCAATTTAAAAAAATCAAAAATACACTTCAAATATGTTTGGTCTAGCCTCCCAGAAAAACAAAGTAAAAGTAATATGAATTATTTAAAATTTCAAAATACTCTTCAACTGCCATGGGCAATACTTGTGAATATAATGCTAATTTGTTAATGTCTCCAAAACCACATATGGAAACTTAAAATGAAACACAATAAATGGATCTTAGTACTACTGGGAAAGACCATTAGGTTAGACAATAATTTCTTACGATATTGTAGTGGAAGAAGATGATGCATTAATTATTTTGAATTTTCTCTTGTCTAAGCTCTTCCACCATTCTAATCCTCTGGACACTTCTAAGCACTGTATGTAGGTCCCCAATTTTGGCATCACACAAACTGGGTTGATTTTTGCTTCTAGAACATACAGCAGGAGAAACAGTTTCCTTGGGGTCTGAATGGTGTTAATGATACGGGAAGAGGGCAAGGAAATACTAGGTTGAAAAGGGCAAGTTCCCTGGTGAGGGCTCTGCTCTCAAGCTTGTACCTGGGAACCTAAATGAGAACAGGGACTCTTGTTTTCGCACCGGAATGTTGCATTTTCCAAGACCACTCTGGCCTGCCACGCCCCCTATCCTGTGCCCTATACACTGGAAGACTTAGCTGGCTCAGACATAGTGACTGAATGTCGACAGGAACAGAGGAGCGCAGTGGCAGAGAGGAGAAGGGCAGAGAGCCGCAGACCAGTCGACCGGCATGGCAGAGAAGGAGAGAAGAGAAGAGGTGTCTGGATTCCAGGGGAAGACTATCTCTGCCCCAACCCTCCACCCCACCTTCCCACTTCCAGCTCCCCATCCAGCTGAAAGCCACCTCTGCTGCTCAATAAAGTCTTCACATTCTTCATCTTTCAGTCTCTGTGACCTGATTTGTCCAGGACAGCCAGACAAGAACTTGAGGGTTAACACTCAGCCATCCCCGATGGCAGAGCAAAGGAGCATTGTAACACACCCCTAGACTCTGCTGTGGGGCAGGAGCTCAAAGATGCTCGCTCCTGGCTCCTGTACTGGCTCACCTGTGTGCTCCCCCTTCCGAAAGGGGTTCTAAGCTGTGGGCTGAGTGAAACGAACCACTCCAGTTTCCTCCTGCCCGCCAAGGGGGTCAAGGGAATGCTCCCCGCTCATCAGTTCAAATTATGGATGTTTAGAGTAATGCGTTGCTCTGTTTCGGTGCTAAGTGCTAGATTCTGAGTGAAGGATATACCAAATGTTGTACATATAGAAACATCACATAACAGAAGAACTCATAGGCTCCGTAGTGTACAGTGAATAATTAACTTTACTCAAAGAGGGGTCTGGCCTTTGTCCTTAACTACTAGGAGGTGATCTCTAGGTTCCTTCAATGTCTTAAGAATGTTTTTGTTTACGGGGGCTTTGGCCACTAAGGCGGCCTAAGGATGTAATTTATGGCGGAGGCTTTGGAACGTACTATATAGTTCCAACCTCTGGAGGAAATGGAGACTAACCTAACTTCTGGATAATGGAGACCAAAGTCAGCTATGTGGACAAAATGTAATTGAAACCCAATACAAACTCTGAACACCAATGGCTAGGGGGAGCTTCCCTGGTTGGTAATACAGTTAGCCCACCATTTCCGTGAATTCCACCAACTGTGGATCAAAAATATTAAGAAAAATGTAGCAATACAATAATAAAAATAATACAGACTAAAAACCAATAAAATATAACAACTATTTGCATAGCATTGACATTGTATTAGGTATTTATAAGCAGTCTAGACATGTTTTAAAGTATATGGGTGGATATGCATAGGTTATATGTAAATCCTATGCCATTTTATATAAGGGACTTGAGTATCTATGTATTTTGGTATCTGCAGAAGGTCCTTGAACCATTTCCCCATAGATACCAATGGACAACTGTATTCTTTGAGTATTGTCACACTTCAATACCAAGAAGGTAATGTGTCCGTGATAATGATGGAAACTTCATTTTCAGAACCCGCCCAGATTTGCCCTATGTTCTGTTCTTTCAGCTGGTTCTAATTTGTATACTTTCATTGTAATACAACTGTAAGCATAAGTATACAGTTTTCTTGAGTTCTGTGAGCTATTCTAGCAAATGACTGAATCTGAGGGTGGTCGTGGGAACTCCCAAATTTGTGGCCAGTTGGTCTGAAGTAAGGGTGGTCTTGGGATCCCCAACTTTGTGGCTAGCATTTGAAGCAAGGGAAATATTGTAGGAACTATTCTCTCACTGTTTGCCTAAATGCCATTGCATTTAACACGTTGCATTTTGTGTGGTTGGGATATGTGAGCCCTCTATAGCAGACTGCCAAGTTTCTCTGTACCAAACAAAGTGTGGTCCTGTTCCCCAGAGCACCTCTGTATTTATTTTGTTTAATCCATGAGTACTATTTACCCACATTTCCTCTTGCAAGAAATCTCTTGTCTACTGATCATCCCCCCATTTTCTTCATTTGTGTATTTGTTTTTGTTTTCTTTTTTAAACAGCTTAGTTTAAATACAGTAAACATAAAATAAGCTGCACGTGATAAGATTTGACATATGTTATACACCCATGAAAACATCACCACAATCAACATAATAAACATATTATCTACAAAAGTTTCCTTGAGTCTCTGCAATCCTCTCCCGGCCCCTCCCAATCCCCTCCACCCCAGAAAATCATTTATTTGCTTTCTATCTATAAGCAAACTGTCTAAAGATAAGTTTGAATGTTATAGAATTTTACATAAATAGAATCATACAGCAGTACTCCTTTTAGTCTGGTTTCTTTCATTCAGCATAATTATTCTGTGAGTCTCAAGACTGATGAGTGATTCAATAGTTATTGCTTTCTGTTGCTGAGTGGTATTCCATTGTATACAAAATTCCACAATATGCTTCCCATTGACCTATTGTTGGAGATGTGTATTATTTTCAGTTTTGGTTGTCATAAATAGAGCTGCTATGAACATTTATGAATAAGTATGGACATATACTTTCCTTGCTTTTGAGTAAATACTAAACATAGGATGATGGGGTCATGTGGTATAAGAAACATATATCAGTTTCTTAAGAAACTGAAAAACTGTTTTTCAAATCAGTTGTATCATTTTACACATTTTACATTTGTACTAATAACATGAGAGTTTCAGTTGCAATGCATCCTCATCAACACTTTACACTTTAATTTTAGACTTTCTAATAAGTGTGTAGTGTTATGAAATTGCTGTTCTAATTTGCATTTCTCCAGTGATTAATGATGTTGAGCATCATTTCAATATACTTATTACCATCAATTTATATCCTTTGATAAAGTGTTCAAATCTTTTGATTTTTTTTAAATTGGGTTCCTTATTGTCTTACTGAGTTTTGAGAGTTCTATATAAACTCTGGATACAAGAGGTTTTTTTATTAGATATACAATTTGCAAATATTTTCTTTTTTTTTTTTTTTTTTTTTTTTTTGAGACGGAGTCTCGCTCTGTCGCCCGGGCTGGAGTGCAGTGGCCGGATCTCAGCTCACTGCAAGCTCCTCCTCCCGGGTTTACGCCATTCTCCTGCCTCAGCCTCCCGAGTAGCTGGGACTACAGGCGCCTGCCACCTCGCCCGGCTATTTTTTTGTATTTTTTAGTAGAGACGGGGTTTCACCGTGTTAGCCAGGATGGTCTCGATCTCCTGACCTCGTGATCCGCCCGTCTTGGCCTCCCAAAGTGCTGGGATTACAGGCTTGAGCCACCGCGCCCGGCCTATTTGCAAATATTTTCTTTCGACATGTGACTTCTTTTTTCAATCCCTTAACAATGTTGTTCAAGAGCCAGTTTTTTACTTTGATAACCTTCCATTTTACAACTCTTTCTTTTATGTGTAATGATTCTGGTGTCGTCTATTTAGTCAACCCAAGGTTAAAACAATGTGTTCTCATATTTTCCTCTAGTGAGTTTGTGGTCCGGGGTGTTACATTTAGGTCTATGACTTATTTTGAGTCTATTTTTTTGTATCTGGAGGTAGGTATGAAGAAAGGTTCTGTTTTTTAAATGAATATCCAATCCAGAACAATTAAACAATTATATTCTTTTTCATGGAATTAACTTCACACTTTTGCTGAATATCAATTGAATATGTAACTGTTTGATTAATCTACTTGTTTATACATAAATCATTATCAATTTGTGTTGAATACCTTAACTTTAAAATAAGTCCTGAAACCAGATAGTTTGTCTTCCAACTTGAATGTTTTTTTCAAGTTATTTTGTCTATTCTAAGTGCTTTGTGTTTTTATATGAACCTTAGAATGAGCTCGCCAATTTCTGAAAACAAATCATGCTAAGATTTTGATTGAGACGGCATTAAATCTATAGTTCAACTTGAGGAGAATAGATACCTTAATATTATTATGTGTTCCAATTTATAAAGAAGGTACACCTTTTCATTTATTTAGATCTTTTATCATTACATTTTACAATTTTTAGCACACAGGTAAGCCTTGCACATGTTTGTTCTTCAGATTTGTTCGTAAGTATTTTATATTTCAATATTACTACAGATGGTATTTATTTAAATTTCATTTTCCAACTGTAAGTTGCTGACATGTATAAATACAATTAATTTTAGTATATTCGTCTTTTACCCTGCAGTGTGGAAATTGGAACTCAGTAGTTCCAATTTCTTATTTTCTAATCTAAATTACTTTATTTTCTTGCCTTATTGCACGGTCAAAAACATCCTGCATGATGTTAACTAGAAGTGATGAGAGTGAACAGCCTTGCCTTCTTGCTGATCTGAGAGAAAAACTATTCAGTCTTTCATCATAATGTATATTTAACTGTAGATTTTTCATGACCACTCTATCAGGTTGAGAAAGTTTCCTTATATGCTTAGAAAGCTGAACGTTTATGGATGATTGATGTCATCAGATGCTATTTCTGCACCTATTGGATTATTATGTATTTTTATTTTCTAGTCTGCTGATATAATGAACTACATTGATTTTCAAACTTTAAACAAATTTTGTATTCTTCAGACAAAACCCACTTGGTCAGTGATTTTTATGGCTTATGAAGTATTCTTGGATTCAATTTGCTATCATTTTGTTATGAATTTTTGCACCCATGTTCACAAGGCATGTATGCTTGCTATGTTCTATTGGTTTAAAATCTTAGTCTGATTTTAGGATGACAGAATACAAGCCTCAAATAATGAGTTTTATTTTTATTGATGAGTTGATATAGTATGGATATTACATCTTCTTTATTTAATCGAATTCATCAGTTACCTAGAATTAAACTTCTTTTTATCTGCAAGATATCATTTATCTGCAATAACATTGTTATTAATAGACCTATGGCTGTTCAGGTTATCTATTTCTTCTTGAGTAAACATTATAGTTTGTGGTTTTTAAGGAATTTGCCTATTTCGTGTATATTGTCAAATTTACTGACAAGTTTTTATATCCGTTACTATCATTTTAATAACTGTAATATCTGCACTGATGACACTTTTCTCATTACTGTATTGGTAATTGGTTTCTTCTCTCTTTTTTCCCCCTATCAGCCAGATTAGAGTGTTACCAATTTTATTGGTCACCTCAAAAACCAGCTTTTGGTTTCATTGTTTCCCCTGTGGTTTTCCTGGTTGATATTGCATTTATTGTTGCCTTTACATTTATTATTTTCTATCTTGTGAATTTCATATATGCAGCCTCCATTGAGCTCACTTATTTATCTAATTTGATAAGCTTTACCTTTTAACAGGGTGTTTAGTCCATTTATATTTAAAGTTATTATTATTAAAATTAGCTTTCAATCTATTTCTGTAAGTTTTTATCTGTCTATATATCTATCTATTACTATATATTTTTCTGTACCATTTGAGAATTATATACACCATAAACCTTTGCCCTTAGAAACTTTGATGTGTATTTTCTAAAAATGAAGAGGTACTCTTATGTAATCCCAGTACAATGATCAATTTTGTAAGTTTATATTGATACATTGCTTATATCTATTTTACCATCTATACCTTAATTTTATCAGTTGATCAATTAATGTCTTTTACATCATTTTCTGCTGTCAGACAGGATCCAGTCAAGAGTAAGATAGTGTGTTATCTGGCATGTATCTTTATTTTCCTTTAACCTGGTACATTTTCACAGTTTTTTAAAGAATCTTTTATGACATTGACAATAAAAATCACCTTTTAGACTCAAATTTTTCTTTATTTTTGTATTTGATGTTTTCTCATGATTGGATTATGGTTATGTATTCTCACCTAGAACACTACATAGTTGATTTTATGTCTTTCTAAATTATCACATCTGGAGGTACGTGTTGTCCATCTCTTCCTCACTGATGATGTTAAATTTTTGATCACCCAGTCACAATAGAGTGCTCAAATATCCATTGAATAATTCCTGATTTTTTTCTCCATTGAAATTAATATGCAGCCTTTGGGTGACACTTTAAGACACTGCATATATTCTCCGAATGAAAAGTTCTTTCTAAGGTTAGCACAGACATAAGCCTGCCTAAATCAATATATTACATATTTACCAAATGATTATTTTCCAAGTCTAACATTTCCTCCACGTTTGTCAGTTAGTCCTCAATTTTTACCTTAAGGAAGATATCTCTTTTCTCCATTTATTGATTTCTCTATTTATAAATTCCCATTTGTTCAGAAGATTATAATTAATTAAGGTATGTAATTATTTTGGTGCTCAAATTGTCCTAGATTTGGCCAATTAGATCCCCTTCAGCCTGGTACCTGTATCCTTATGATACACCTCCATTGTTTTTGTTTTGTTTTGTTTTGTTTTTTAGTACTTCCTTACTTTCAAGCATAACCAGAAGGGCCACAATCGTCTTGAACCTATACCTCAGCCCTGCTATTAGACATGTCTTCAAGGTGCCCTGGCTCATTTCAATGAAGAGAAGTAACAGAGAACAAAACAAGTGCATCCAGTGTGTTCGTTGCTATTGCTATCTCTTCTTGAATGAGGGTATATATTTAAATACCATATTCATAAGTTACTTTGATTAGTTTGTCATTTAGTTTATTTCCCTTCCTTGTGGTTATGATATTCAATAGAAATGCAATTAGATCCACTTGTTTCAGTGTTCTTTCAGTTTTTTAGTCATTTTCCCCTTTCACATTTCTATTAATTTATTTCTAAAATAAACGATGTAGACTTACACTGTTTCAAATGCCACAATTATACAAAGGGTATACTGAAGAAAATGTCACTCTCTCCCTTTATGACTCCCACCTTATTCTCACCTAAAGTTTTTCTACCACTAGTCTTTTTGAACTATGGTGAAATTTCATATAGCAAGCCATGACAGCATTTGAACTTTGTTACTGTTTGTCACTACTTGGTGATAAAAGAGTGGTATGTATTTTCTGAAGTATAAATATGTATATGTATGGTTGTGCATCATCAAAATGAAGACAAAAATATATAAAAGTGTCATAGAGAACTCATTGACCTCTGGCAATTTATCTGTGGATTAAGTACAAGAAATAAAGTACAAGAAATTAAAATAAGAAACTTCTTATTTTCTCTCAGGAATCTTACTGCATAATACAGAAAGAAAGAGATAAGGAAAGAGAGAAAGAGACAGCAAGAGAGAGAGAGAGCAAGAGAGAGAGAAAGCGACAGAGAAAGAAAGAAGGAAAGGGAAGGAAGGAAGGAAGGAAGGGAAGGAGAAAGAAGAAAAAGAAAGAAAGAAGAAAGAAGAAAAAGGAAGAGAAAGAAAGAGAAAGAGAAAGAAAAAGAAAGAAAGAAAAAGAAAGAAAGAAAGAAAGAAAAAGAAAGAAAGAAAGAAAGAAAGAAAGAAAGAAAGAAAGAAAGAAAGAAAGAAAGAAAGAAAAAGAAAGAAAGAAAGAGAAAGAAAGAAAGAGAGAAAGAAAGAAAGAGTGGGCTGCCATCTTTTTTGTTTATAAACCATTGCTTCACTCTGCAACAGTATATATTTTTCATGGGGTATGTAAATAAAAAGTTATATGTTGAGAAAAGTAAGTAGTATATGATGTAGGTTACGGTGAATACAATTCATGCTTATTCTTCCTAATGGTATGAATGTGGCCAAATATAAGGAAAAAACCTGTACTTAGCTAATAGGTTTTATTGCTCATATTCCTCACTTGAGTTTTGCTAGAGAGTGCACTTATTATACCAGATTATTTATTACCTGAAGAATTCATAGAAATTCAATAATAATATTCAAATTACGGATATAAAATAAAATAGGAGTACCCAATACCTGTTTCCCAGATCTCTTCTTCCTTTCCTCTATTGCACTCCTAACCCAGTCAACACTTCTGGTTCCTACATCGCAAACTTGTTCAATACTTTTTCCATCTGAAAATTCAGTTCTGACTCAATTCCTCTTCCAAGTTATGTTATATGTTAATTGCACATTCTTTCCCCTCACTTCTAATATCTCACTTTCATATATCAGGTTTTGTTAGTCACATCATAATTCTAGAAATTACATTGCAATAAATTGAAAATTTTGAGGTGAATCCAACATATTATCAAATTGTTTTAGTAATTGAAGTAAAGCAGAAAAACAATAAGTAACCAGTATCAGACACTTGGATTTAAGTAACAAAATTTGATTAAATTTTATTTCCTTAGCATTTCATAACTTAATTCTCCTTCCCACATATTACTCTTTCATTTAGTTAGAAAATAGTTGTCTTAGTCATAAATATCTAAGCAGAACTATAAGAAAAGGATTACATTAAAATGTGATTAGAGATATTTTGACTGTGGCAAATAAAAAAATTCCAGGCACAATAAAAATAAAAAACAAATAAAATGTGCCTATGTAAACTCTGTATTTTTAAACTGTTGCTGTTGTTTTGTTTTTCAGTATATATATACTTTTGTTAATGTGATATGAAAGAGAAAGTTCTATTTACTAATATATGAGAGATTCTCATCAGTTATTTGTCTGAAGCATGAAGATCAAGTTCAGTTCTCTAATAATACCAGATGGTCTGCTATCCTTCTGTATTAGCTCATAGTCTGAGGAGAATTCTCACACGTGGCAGACTCAGTAAAGAGTTGAATTCCAAATTCTTAGCAGAGTTCTGAAAGACGGCAATAACATTTTGACAAGGAAAAATAATACACAGGTCTTGGCAGCAGTTTCTCAGGCTCAGACTTGTTCCTCCCTCTTTCTTCACCCACGTTTCCAACTTTTTTTTTTTTTCAAATTGGTGTTTTGGTTTTGAGAAAAGTGCACAAACAAAAAGCCTCTTATTGGTCTATACATCCTTGAGAGTCTACCCTACCCTATCTGTATCACTCTAACGGATGATTTTTGTTCCCTTTAAAATAGCATATTCTTGCCAGCCTTCTACCTTCTTTTTCCTGCTTTATTTTTCTTCTCACCAGTTACGACCCTTTGATATACTATCTATTTTACCTGTTTAATGTTACTGTCTTTATAAATGGAGATGTCAGGTCCACGCAGGGCTTCCAGGTCCATGCAGACTGTTTGGAAACATTTGCCTCTGTTTCCTTGAAAGGTAAAAGCAGATAAGAAATTTGATCAAAGTTAAGGAAAACAAGAAGAGATGCTAAGCCTTTGGTGGTTTGGAGTTGTTTGGGAAGTCCAAAAATATTTGAAGTGTTGGGCATCCCAGTAAGCTTTGAATAGGTAGTTTTAGAACAATTGAGAACACTTATTTAACACAGTGACTAATAACTTGATTGCCCAATAGTTGATACTGCCTGAAGATGTAAGCAATTTAATAGTAATTCTCATAATAAGATAATTAAGATAAAATACAGTTAGTTTAGAATTACTTGATTAAAATAACAGGAGACATATTGCAGTTGAAAGAGACAAACACATATTGAGACAACCTTTGAGAATCAATACATCCATTTCTACCTGTGATATCACTGTCAGTCTCTAGGTGAATACAAGGCTGGCTGGACCATGTCCTGGCCTGGAGGGCATTTGAATGCTCTCACTAAAATATAGTAAATGGATTGAACAAGTAATCTATGCATACTCACAAAGTTTACCTCTAGCTATCTGTCTTATGTGTTAATTTTCAGATATTTATTTAGCACCCGTTATGGCCTAGGAAGAATATTGGGTTATTTAAACAAAAGAATGACTTAAGCATAACTGTTGAGATACTCTTTGCTGCGTTTTAGACATTTTATTATCCAATGAAAAACTTTAAGAAAGTTTATTTCCATGGGTAATCTAAGCTGACCGTCTTTTAAAACAATAAAATCTAATTCCACATCCTCCCTTCCATTCATTCTTACTCTTTCTCTCGTTTACTTTCAACAAATATCAAGCACATACTAGAAGCTAGGGGCTATGCTGACTTTTAGGGATCTAGGTGTGAGTGAAACAAACAAGATGAATATCTGCTTGATTCTTAGACTCTATTAAAGTTAATAGATAAATCATCCATTTAAATAACATGATGACTGTTTTGAGAAAGTGTAGGTGCGTATGAGAAACAACTGACTTTTCTATGCTTCAGAGAAAACTTCCCACACTACGGCCATCTGACAATGAAAAATGGATATGAGATAGTCTGATAAAGTGGGTTGTGGGAAGAGTGTCAAGTAGAATATATTTGATAATCTTGAGGTTAAGAAAGAAGGTGATCAGTTTTGAGGAACTTAAACTAGTTCAGCATGGTCAGAATGAAGACTAGCACATTGAGATCTGAGACAGCAAAGTGAGATGAGGAAAAATTAGGTAATCCTTAAGGTGTAAATTTTTATCCTCTGGGTGGTGAAATGTCATTGACAATTTATGAGTTGGAGAGTGGAAGGATGAGATTTGGATTTTAGAACAATTTCTTAAGAAAGTAAAGAAAATAAATATTTTTATAAAACTGAAAACAGGGCTAGAAACTTGGAAGATGTTATATAAATCTAGGCAACAGCTAGACTATAGTGATGATCTCTGGGGTAGCGATGTTCATAGATTTGAAACAATGAATACATAAACGTATTTAAGTTGCCCATGAGACATTCAAGTGGATGCGTTTAATAAACAGTTGGATATATGGCTTAGCAATTGGAAAAGAAATCAGAAGTGAAGTCAGTGTTTGAGTTTATTTCGTGATTCATTTATTTAAAAAATATTTGTTTATGACCTACCATGTCCCATATTGGGGACTGAAACTAGCTACTGGTACTGCAAAAGAGAACAAAGCAAGCAATGTTTATAAGTTCTTACAAGCCAGTTGGAGAGAGAATAACATAAAAAGAGGTAAAATAGATAGTATACCAAAGAATCATAAATAGTGAGAAGAAAAACAAAGCAGGATAGAGAAGTCAGAGTGCTGATAAGAATATGCCATTTTAAATGAAAGAAAAAAGTACTCACTAGGATTACATTTCAGCAAAGACCTGAAGAAGATGAGAAAGCACACCATGAAGCCATTGGGAAGGAGCGATCCAGGTGGCAGAACCAGCAAGTTCAAAAGCCTTAGGCAAGGATATGCCCAATAAATAAGTAAGGATATGTCCAATATATAAGTAAGGATACATTGGTAATTAAAATAATAGAATATGGTTTCAGGTCTTAGATTTAAGTCTTTGATCCATCTTGAGTTGATCTTTGTGTAAGGTTAGAGATGAGAATCCAGTTTCATTCTTCTACATGTAACTTGGCAATTATTCCAGCACCATGTGTTGAATAGGGTGCCCTTTCCCTACTTAAGGGTTTTGTTTGCTTTGTTGAAGATCATTGACTGAAAATATTTGGCTTCATTTCTGGGTTCTCTATTCTGTTCCATTGGTCTATGTGCCAATTTTTATATGAGTACCATGCCGTTTTGGTGACTATGGCCTTATAGTATAGTTTGAAGTCAGGTAATGTGATGCCTTCAGATTTGTTCTTTTTGCTTAGTCTTGCTTTGGCTATATGGGCTGTTTTTTGGTTCAACCTGAATTTTAGGATTGCTTTTTCTAGTTCTCTGATAATGATGGTGCTATTTTGATGGGAATTGCATTGAATTTGTAGATTGCTTTGGAGGTATGGTCATTTTCACAATATTGATTTTACCCATCCATGAGCATGGGTTGTGTTTTCATTTGTTTGTGTCATCTACGATTTCTTTCATCAGTGTTTTGTAGTTTTCCTTGTAGAGCTCTTTCACCTCCTTGGTTAGGTATATTCCTAAGTACTAAATTTTATTTTATTTTTTGCAGCTATTGTAAAGGGGTTGAGTTCTTTATTTGATTTTTAGCTTGGTCGCTGTTGGTGTATAACAGAGCTATTGATTTGTGTACATTAATTTTGCATCCTGAAACTTTACTGAATTCATTTACCAGTTCCAGGACCTTTTTGGATCAGTTTTAGGGTTTTCTAGGTATAGAATCATATCATCAGCAAACAGTGATAATTTGACTTTCTCCTTACCAATTTGGATGCCCTTGGTTTCTTTTTCTTGTCTGATTGCTCTGACTAGAACTTCCAATAGTATGTTGAATAGAAAAGGTGAAGGTGAGCATCCTTGTCTTGTTCCAACTCTCAGGAGGAATGCTTTCAACTTTTCCTCCGATCAGGATAATGTTGACTGTGGGTTTGCCATAGATGGCTTTTATTACTTTAACTTATGTCCCTTCTCTGTTGATTTTGCTGAGGGTTTTAATCATAAAGTGATGCTGGATTTGTCAAATGATTTTTCTGCATCTACTGAGATGATCGGGTGATTTTTGTTTTTAATTCTGTTTATGTTGTGTACCACATTTATTGACTTGTAAATGTTAAACCATCCCTACATTCCTAGTATGAAAACCACTTCATCATGGTGGATTATCTTTTTGATATGCTGTTGGATTCAGTTAGCTAGTAATTTGTTGAGGATTTTTGCATCCATGTTCATCAGGGATATTGGTCTGCAGTTTTATTTTTTTATTATGTTCTTCTTTGATTTTGGTATTAGGGTTATGCTGGCTTCATAGAATGATTTAGGAATGGTTCCTTCCTTTCTTTTCCTGTGAAATAGTGTCTTAGGCAAAGACTTCGTGACCAAGAACATGAAAGCAAAAGCAACAAAAACAAAAATTAAAAATGGGACTTAATTAAGCTAAAAAGCTTAGCAAAGGAAAAGAAATAATCAGCAGAGTTAACAGACAACCCACAGAATGGGAGAAAATCTTCATAATCTGCACATCTGACAAAGGACCAATATCCAGAATCTACAAATAACTCAAATAAATCAGCAAGAAAAAAACAAACAATCCCCTCAGAAAGTGGGCTAAGGACATGAATATACAATTCTCAAAAGAAGATATACAAATGGCCAACAAGCATATGGAAAAATGCTCAACAACACTAATTATCAGGAAAATGCAAATCAAAACCACAATGCAATACCACCTCACTCCTGCAAGAATGGCCATAATCAAAAAATCAAAAAATAACAGATGTAGGCATAGATGCGGTGAAAAGGGAACACTTTTACACTGTTGGTGGGAAGGTAAACTAGTACAACTACTATGGGAACCAGTGTGGAGATTCCTTTAAAAACTAAAAGTAGATCTACCATTTGATCCAGCATTTCCACTACGAAGTATCTATCCAGAGGAAAAGAAGTCATTATACCAAAAAGATACTTGCACACACGTTTGTGGCAGCACAATTTGCAATTGTAAAAATATAGAACCAGCCCAAATGCCCATCAATCAACGAGTGGATAAAGAAAGTGTAGTAGGTATATACCACGGAATACTACTCAGCCATAAAAAGGAATGAAATAATGACATTTGTAGCAACCTAGGTGGAATTGGAGACTATTATTTTAAATGAAGTAACTCAGGAATGGAAAACCAAACAATGTATGTTCTCACTCATAATTGGAAGCTAAGCTATGAGGACGCGAAAGCATAAGAATGATACAATGGACTTTGGGGACTAGGGAGAAAGGGTGGGAGTGGGATGAGGGATAAAATACTACAATATTGAGTACAGTTTACACTGCTTGGGTGATGGGTGCACTAAAATCTCAGAAATCACCACTAAAGAACTTATTCATGTAATCAAACACCATCTGTTCCCCCAAAACCTATTGAAATATAAAATAAATTTTAAAAAAGAAAAAATATCATAGAGTAATAAAGAAGGAATAGAAGAAGAAGGACAAGGAGAAGGAGGCAGGCAGGCAAATAGGCAAGCAGGCAGGCAAGATGGAAAGAAGGAAGGAAGGAAAGAAGAGGAGAGGAGGGGAAGGGAGGCAAGGAAAGGGAAGGCAAGGGAAGAGAAAAGAAAAGAAAAGAAAAGGTATTCTTTCCTTTAAAATTAAGATTACTTGTATTACTGCCAAAATATCCATTTAGATAAAGCCTTCCTCACATGCATTACAATATTGCCTGTCTCCCTTGTGTAGTAGATAACATTCCACTTTTACTGGTAAACATTATTGATAGAACTGTGGGATAGGGTATATTCAGGTTTTTGCAGATGTGCTTGCTCTAACTCTGAATATTTTAAGGATACTAGGATTATGATCTGTACATAAAAAAGAAAAACTAGTCTGCCTTTTATAGTGCTTTTATCTATTCTATTTCCTACTTTATATCATAGAAAAACTGATCTGAAACCCATCTAACTTTTTTCATATCAACTAATACTGTGCAGCCATATTTCTCTTCACCATATTCTTGTGCAATCAACTTTTTTACCAATGATTTTACATTTATCTCTTATACAACTTTATTAGTCTAATAGAAAAACAAAAAACTTTTTTCTTTTAATCTTAAGGCTATCATGCAATGTGTAGCCTGGTCTTACCTGCAAATTTGATATGAATTTTTGCTATGTCTACTAATCGTTATTCTATAGAGATATTAGTAAAATAATTTCATACATCTTATTTCAATATCATTTCACCAAGAGGTCTTAACTTACCTGGCAAGGGATAATATGAGCTTTGCCCAAATTCACTAACATGAACCCTGCAGTATCAGGAAGTAGGTTGAGCATCTCTGCTTATTCTCAAACATGTAGAATTGTCCAAGCATATGGTAGCAACTTTGCAATTTATGCCCTATCATTTTAAGTACGCTCACTCTTCTTTACACAAATAAGTGTTACATCATGTTTCAATTTACCACTTTATAAGTGAGAGAATTTATGCCAAGAGTAACCAAATAATCTGTTTAATATTAACTAGATTATAATGTATTTAAGGCTAGGGCTTATGCATTGCTTTTCTGTTTATATCCTGACAAACTCAGTATCGTGCTTTGCATACAGTATGTATTTGAATAGTATATTTAACTAATTGAAGGAAAATTGTTTGAGCTGTAAATTATACCACTATCCACATAGAGGCACTTACTTAAATGATTGGAAAGTAATTTGGAAGCAATATGTACAAAGTGGATAATGCCCTTGAATACCCAAATCTATAAATTGAGAGTAAATTACACATCCATCAAATGATTAATGTCTATAAATTAAATACTATAAAAATTGGAATTTGGTTAGCTGTCTTTATTTATTTAACTGTTGATAATGTATGATGTTCCTCAGTTTAACTGTCTTTCATGTTCTTCAACTGCTTTTGGGCACTGCATAAATTATATATACATATATATGTACACACACATAACTATATGTATATATAACAATTAAAATGTTATTTGGAGCAAAAAATTTTCTTTGAAGAAACCGGGGAATTTATCAAGCTTGAAAAAGTGATAAAGAGATGTCTAAGTTGAGAAATGTTGGAAAGTCTGGGAGAGTGTTGTAAAGAAGAACCTATGATCCTTTTGGAAATACTTGCCTAAGTATGTCATTTCAGGACAGCTCCCTGCCACATAAGTAAGTTTTGTTGGAAACTGTGTTCATTTGTGCACTGTCAGGGTGGGATCATTTTGTACAGTTTACAACGTGGACAGGCCCTGAGGGGAGGGAAAGCCTAATTTTTCACTTTCTGGCTTTACTCAACTAATCTAAGCTTAATACTGACTACAGTAAAACTTGGATTATCCTAACAGATTTTAAGAAAAATAAAAATAGGATTAAAAATTCTAGTTTAGTAGAAGAATGTGAGTCTACTCATTCAGATCTTTTGTATTCCATTGTATGGTCACTACCATCTCAATTCAAAACAATAAATGTAAAGGAGCCTTCTATTGACTTTTAAATTTCATAGAGTACTGAGTTTTTCTCTTTTCTATTATTTACTTTTATTTTTGCAATCACAACAGAAAGAATGTGTGTTTGACTGGATCCTCACATATTTTTCAAAAACACTCTTGGAACTTTTCCACGGAATTTACTTTAGGATCATTTTATGAGACATTCAAAAAATCAGAATCATTATCATATATTCATATTTTTTAATGCAATGTCAAACCACAACTTGCAACAAGTTGCTTTTGGCATTTAAAAAAAGTTAAGCCTACCCTCAATGGTTCCACCAATAAGAACATGAAAATAATATGTTTTGAACAAATAAGTGACTGAGAAAAAATTGAACAAAATGTAGTTACTCAAAATTATTTCATCAAAGAGGAAACCACTCATTTGAATATATAGTTTTGAATATATTTCAAAACATAGGGCTATTAAATTCACATAATATATTGGGATTAAAAGAATGGATTCCAGAACCAGACTTCCTGGATTAGCATCTTGGCTCTGTCATTTACCAAGTGTGTATCTTAGACAAATCAGTTTACTCATTAAAAAAAAAAGCATATAAAAGTAGTACACATTCATAAGAATGTGATGAGGGTACTTTCTATGTGTGTGTATGTGAGTGTGTTTGCGTGTGTGTGTATAGTACCTAGCATGCACAAGCCCTAAGTTGACATATGTGTGCATGTGTATCCATAGCCATTATTAGTCAGAAATGCTTTATTAATTATAAAAAATTATCTACAATTATTTTTTCATAATAACTTTTTCATACTAACAAAATCAACATACGTAGCTCATTTCACAATTCATCACTAAATAGACATTTACTGAGCAACTTACATGCCAGGAACTTCATCAGACATTAGATATTTAATATTTCTCAGATTTTATTTTGAGATGATTGAAGCGCTCTGCATAACACTTTTGAGGGCTAACTACTTAAATCGCACAGTCAAAAACCACTTCTGAGACTACTTTAACTGTGAAAGACTGTCTTCCTCTTCTTCACTCAACCCCATTTTTTGCCTTTATCTATGCAAACTAACATTTGTGAGCCAAGCTTTTTCTTACAAGCTTTTGGGAAAAAAAATTATCTCTTGGATAGAGATCCAAAATAAACAGTTCAAATAAGATAGGCTTTGGGAAAATGTTAATAAACTTGCCTCTGGCAAATTATTTGAGTTTCCTTGTATTTCTTTCACTTGGCAGGGATTTTAATTTGGAAGTTAAAAAAATGCAAAAAAAATCCTAAGATTTCACACATGGATACTTTTATTATAAAGTGAAAATTCCCTTATAAAACCACAACTCAAGATTGAAAATTGGGGGGGCTTAATTTAAACTTAAATTATATAAAATAGACTGGACAAATAATGATATTGCCAGAATCATCCATATTTGACTACAATCTCAGCATCTCATCAGTCAATAGGTCCTTACCAAATGTCTGCCCTTTTGGACTGCTTGCTAGGTGCTAAAGAAACAGTGACCACCAAAACAGAAACAACTCTTTCCCCAAGGAGCTTCCAGTGTTGCAGAAAACATAAAGTAATAATTATGGACAAATTATTATAACTATCAGAAAATAAATGAAGCACTTTTGGAATGTAGCCATTCATTATGATCCATATTTTAGTATTCTTCTTCAATATATCTTTACCCAAAATTTTGATGCCCATTGTCCCTAAATTCTAAACTTTTGAGAAGAAATAAGAAGCGTTATCCTTATCTTTTCTAGTGAAGCAGAAGAAAAGTTAACTACAGCAATGTAGTGATGGGAATAACAGTGAAGAAAGCTGATACCATGATGGGTACATATAGGCACTGGAGATGTTGACTAGCCAGTACACTACTGTTGTTGTTTCCTCTGGTTGCCTTGTCATACTTTCTTCTTAATAACAGCTAGGAAGGATTTTGCTAACTAGTGGGCTGCAATCATTAAGGACTTGGTGAAATTCCAAAATCCACAACCCCTAGGAATTTTCCTGGATCCCCTACTTGGAGAAACATTGTAAGCAACTTACAGCACACTAAATCAGAAAGGTTGGCCTGTAAAACCATTTATGTAATTTCTCTGCTTTTGTTTTGGGGAATCTTCCAAAAGAAGTGTCTAGAGAATCAGATATAATTTGAGCAGAGTATGCTAACGTGGCTTCAACAATGATTTTACTTTTCTCGTAATTTTGTACTCAACAATCATTTTTTCCAGTGATGTGTCATGCTGTCCCAGTTGACTGTCTGGCCATATTTTGCCCTGGTGTTTGCTATAGCAAAAAGTGCAGCTATAAAATTATCTTCTTCAGTTTGATGTTAATTTTGATGAAGTCTTCCAAGATGTATCTTTCCCCCCCTCTAAATCCATATGTTAATAAAAGATCAAACAGTTCTCGATCATATTTTGAATGGGAAATATTGGTATCATAAAATAATTCAAGAGCCTTATTTTATCTACTTATTTCTTCCCAGTTAGTCATCATAACAAATAACCATAAAATGTACTTTTTTTCTCCCCTT
The DNA here is from genome assembly GCF_009764315.1 of Trachypithecus francoisi. Lineage (NCBI taxonomy): Eukaryota > Metazoa > Chordata > Mammalia > Primates > Cercopithecidae > Trachypithecus > Trachypithecus francoisi. The sequence goes on along the minus strand of NW_022681458.1, from coordinate 52,813,742 downwards.
CCTCACCATAAAAACTGTGTCACTTGCACAACTCCAAGTTAGGAAACGGGAAGGGTCAGGGAAATCTCACACAACGCTACCCAGTTTGATCACACATTACCTCCAATGCTAGCTTTCAGTTGTTGATCTAACACCGCCAGCCACACCCTAACTAAAATTTTAGAAGTGACTGTTTCAGCTGGACACCAGGACACAATCCATGGCGACACACCCCTGATGCTGAATCTAGGTCAACATGGTTGCCCATTTTCCAGCTATCCTTGCTCTTAACAACCAAAAAATGGATTACAATTCCTACACATAAAGGGACCACTCTAGAATACTATTACCTGCCTTATATGTATCCTTAGCATGCTCAACTAAACAGATTGAAGTTCCCACAATTCTCATGGGAATTGAAGCTAATAAATCAAGCAATAAAATATAAAGCTTTAGATATTTGTCTTACATTACATGTGGGGTGTCTGTAATTTGTGGGAAGGTAAGGAATTTTCAGTATTTTGATTCATGTTTTTCCTTTTTTATTTGACATTTTGCACAATTTTTTCCTTTTAAAATTTTCACAGTAAGGAAATTGAGTCAAGAAAAGTGAAAACAATTTAAACAAAAAGTGTGATAATTCTTCTTTGAAGAATTTTAATTTCATGGTGCTCATTTATATGTCTTTTTTTCTTTTTACCCTAAACTAAAAATAAATTACTATTATGATGCATTTCTAGTTCAATTATTTCAATTCATTTTGAAATTAACTTTTGGCTTTTCTGTCATTCTCTTTCATAATCCTTGGTAAATTACCTGTATTTCTTTCTATTTTATAAATTATTTTTAGTGGTCTCTGACTCGTAATACTTGTGGTGAACACAGTTTGACTGCTTTCAATTTATTTGCTAACTAGTTCTATTGTTTATTTTTTTTCTATTTTATAAATAAATTCATAACATCTGGAAGTTTTTTAAATCCGTTATAAATCCAAAGACTTCCTATGCTGGAAAGAGTGACCTTCCTTTTTAAGAGTGATGGAAATACTGGAAATAATTAACTTATTGAAAATTACATGAGATCTAAAGGATACAAAGGAAATAGATTACTTCAGATGTGCTTTTCTGGATTAAGTGTTTCATATTTTAAATCATTTGCCATTTGATTCTTATTAATTTCCTTCTATGCACAAGACCATGTAATAGCTACAGTGAAGTATAAAAGGAAAGATAAACCTTCGTTTTTTCCTGGAGTAGCTTTCAGCCTAGTAAAGGACATAAAAGGATGTAAATTAAAATAAACTAAGAGGCATAGGAAAGGTAAGGTAAATTAGAAGAAGAGCAAAATGATTTTAACAGGGAGGATCAGAAAGATTTTGTAGATTACTTAATCTTTGGGTTGAATCTTCAAAATAGGATTTGAACATATAGAATGAGAAACAATCATTTTAGACAGAAAGAGAGTATATGCAAAGGTATAGAAACCCAGAAATGTAGAGTAGGTATTGGAAAAAAAAAAAAAAAAAGAGCCATTTGATTTGCTAAGAAGATAGTGCTTGGATCAAGATTAATTGCATATCAAGAATTATCTAAAATAGTGTTTTGTATCCTGCTGGGTTTAGGTTGAGAAATAGAAAGGGTAGCTGGACATGAAATAATAGAAATCAAATTATATTAGTCTATTTAGTGTTATTATCCAAAGGTTAACACTTTGAGTAATCAATATGGCATAATTTTTATGTGAAGACTTTCTACTTGGAGTAGTTTATTTTCATGAGTCACATGTTTTACCTTAATCACTTTATGAAATGTATCTGGTATCTATAAAATAAAGAGGTGAAGAGCAAAAACTGATCCATGGTCTGGGTCCTATATTTTTTTTAAGAAATGCTTATATTATTAAACACTTCACATTTTAAATACTACTTAATACCATCCTAATTCAGTCAGTCTCCTTTACATCGATCAGTATTCATTATGTACAAGGGACTGTGTTTACTACTGTGTATGATTTTTAAAAGTGAGGGTAGGAAACAAAAAAGGTTATAAAAAGGAATAAAATAAGTACATAAAGAAATACAAAACAACGCTTCTAAAATGGACATTGCCACAAGGAAGCCAAATCTCCAGAGGGCAACACTTGAATCCCTGGGAACAAAAGGAGACTATTTGCTGTGACATCCCTCCTCCAAGAATAACGTTCCATATACCAAGAACATACCTAAATGTAGAGTCTTTAAACATGATTTAATATATAGACAAAATTGAAGGCTTTAGACAATTTAGTAGACAATTTAATAGTCACGGCAAGTTAAACACAGAAAGGCCTGTTTATGTCTGTTTATTTTAGGCAAGGGAGCCTGATGAGGAGGTTTTCAATTTTTGGGTACTTAAGAATTATTTGGAATCAAAGATCCTAAATCTGAGCCCCCACTGTGTATCTGAATAGAAAGGACATTGATAGGAATTAAAAATCAGTCTCCATTTGAAGCATGTAGACTCCCTGTTTGGCTTTGACCTAGCTCATGTATCTATCAGAAATCATGATTTGGACTTTCCTTTTATCTTTACACAGAACTGGCTACATCTGAAGAGCTGTTACATCTGTGTTGGATATTGCTGAAAATTCCTAAGGATGACTCAGATGACAAATTATATTTGATGGAGAGTCTAGTGGGATTTGCAGAGTGGAGCTTCAACCCTGAGAATGATTAAGTTAACTGAAGACTCAACAGGGAACTCCTGAGCTGCTTCACGATGTGGCATCCCAGTTTCTGGGTCACTCCTGTGGTAAATTTATAAAGTAATCACACTATTCAGGAATGAGATTAGGTAAGGAGATGAATTTCAATTTTCTATGAATTTTCAAATACAATTACAATAATAATTATGATTAGCAAATAAAGCTATAATTAAAACATAAGTATATAAGGGCTTCGTTCAAGAGAACATGCTTACAATACTTCAGAAAGTTTCACTATTCAAGTAGAGGCTTGCCAGTAGTCTCCCTTTCAATGATTAATAGTCTGTTATGTTAAATAAGATTTCAGGTGACAGGTTTATGTCTACATAAGAGAAAACTCATAGATACTTATATACTTATGTGAAGGAACATTGATATAACAAATACAAGTTACCTTACATGTATATTAAGGAATTTTCCTAGAAAATTTTACTTGCTCGAATTTTTGTCAGCTTTTAAAAGTACATACATATGTATTTAGTTATACATATATGTGTTGGGGGTATATAAACATGTACACACATAAACACACAAAAACACATATGTAAATGGTTTTGCATGCTCTGAGATTGTACTTCATTAAGTGTAAAGTAGTGAACTTTTACTTAAATACAATACTGAAAATTACTCAAAGAGTAATGACAAGACAAAAACCAGAATAGTAATTTTTGTAAATTGGCCATTAACTCCATAACACTATCATTTCACAATGCTTCATTAGAAAAAATACAAAATTAAGTGTCAGATTTGTATTCACCACACTCCTAAATTGCATAAAAATATCTTTACCACAATCAGTGATTAGTGGAAAGCATGGTGGAAATATTTGTAAAGTGTGCTAGTTAGTTCCAATTGCAATGAATTACGTTGAGGGTCATGTAACCTCTTTGAACTTTCTGTTCAATCTTGGGATACTTCCCAGCTGCAAACTACAAAGACAAAAATTCAGATCCTTAGCTTTAATAGCAAAAAAATAGATAGGAATCAAGACACTTAGTTTTTTTCTAACTAAATTTTACTGAAACTTTATTTTACTAAATGTCAAGAAGATATGGATTTTGTACAAAAGTGAAAATTTTTAGTTAGTTACAATTCCAGTGAGTAATTTTGAGAGTGATGTAACCTCTTTAAACTTTCTGTTCATTCTTGGGATACTTCTCAGCTGCAAAATACAAAGATAAAAATTTAGAACCTTAAGTTTAATAGCAAAGAATAGATAGGAATTGAGATACTTCATGTTTCCTAACTAAATTTTACTAAAACTTTATTTTACTAAATGTCAAGAAAATATAAATCTTGTACAAAAGTGAAAATTTTTAGTTAGTTACAATTCCAGTGAGTAATTTTGAGAGTGATGTAACCTCTTTAAACTTTCTGTTCATTCTTGGGATACTTCTCAGCTGCAAAATACAAAGATAAAAATTTAGAACCTTAAGTTTAATAGCAAAGAATAGATAGGAATTGAGATACTTCATGTTTCCTAACTAAATTTTACTAAAACTTTATTTTACTAAATGTCAAGAAAATATAAATCTTGTACAAAAGTGAAATTTCTAGGCTAAAAAGAAATGGTTATTAAAATAGTTCTATAAGAAAAAAAAAACAAGGGGTCAATGAACTCTACCTTGGGTACTAAGGGGAAATTAAAGAAAAGGATCTTGAAGTCTTGGTCATATAATCACTCAAATACTGGACTATCATGTCCCACTGCTGGTATAATTTGCCTCAATCCTGGAAATATCTACGGTTAAGTATGTTTAAGTCCTGCAAGTACAACATGACTTTTCCAACTGTATTTCTGGCTCTACTATGCACATACTAGTATTTGTTCAAATTCTTTTAAAGGAAACAAAGCTCTTCAAATGTGGTTTTACCCTTATCAACTGAGTGAACTGATCCACCTCTCTAGGAATAATAAAAAAAGACCTGCATTGTATTTTACAGTTGTATTGGTAGTTCTATTATCACAAGTACTTTTTAAAAGCCTTTACAGTGATTTGAAACCTAGAAAATGTCCCTAAAAATAAAGCATGTGGTTGGCTTCAAAAAGAAAATCACACATAAAGCAGCACAACAAAGGGGAGGGGAGGGGAAAGAGAGAAAGATTGAAACATTTCTGTTCCATGTGTTTTCCATGATGGAGATAATTGATTTTCTTAGTGCTCTTGTAGAAAGCGCTGCTGGCATTCACTGGCCTACTGAGTTCATCACAGCTGTGCTTGTGCATCTCTCTCAACCTCCACTTTCCACTGAATTGGAAAAGATTTGAATTTTTAGTTGATCATCTGCCACACCCTTGCTTTGCCTCATCTTTCCAGGCACTCTCTCTGTTAAAGGAGATCCAGATAAATCAGTGCTTTAGTTGGTGCAGGTATTTAGATTTGAGTTAAAACTCTAAATGCAATCCAAAAAGCAAAATGACATGTTTATGTGTCCTGGTTAACATCAGTGAAGTCAGGGAAGTATGGGCAGAAATGTGTGTCTAGATAACAATGAGGACAGCAGTTCCTGGATGGCATAATAGGATTCAGAAGTGTATGCATTTCACCTAGTTCAGACCCTGTATTAAGAAATGCTTTGACCCCATATAAAGAAATGCTTTGACAGGAGGTAGAGAAATAGGATCTGGGACCCAGAATGCAAAGGATCCTAGTGCAAAACCTCCAAATATAATCACATATTTGAGGTAGTGAAGAATGGCAAATCAGAATATCCGGAGAATGAATTTTCTAGGTCTCTCCTGGAGACCTTAAAATGCAACAATCCTTCCATATGCAAAGCATCAGCTAATGTTTCTTGAGTGAGTGCATCAATCATGAATTTTTCTCATGAGTATAAGACTTTTATTTGAATAGCTAAGCTAAGTAAGAATTTTAGAACAGTAGTCATTTTATTTATAATGCCTAAAATAAAGCATAACAAGCATTATTTTTAAAATAACATTTCTCATTTTTCACAGTGGAAAATAAATCTGATGAAGAATTCAATAAATTTCAGCTTTTATTGACCACCTAAAACAATGAGAGAAATCTAATATAGATATATGAATTATATGTAGATACAAAGACATCATGAGAAAAACTATGTTTCTGAATTGGTGTGAACACAGGAAATATTTTTTATGTACAGGACAAAGATGTTTGAAAGACAGAAAGATGCATACAGCAGCGTTTCCCCAACATCTCTACTGCGATCCAGTAGAAAAGCTTATATTCATGACCATTCTGAACAGTTACTTTTCTCCCACGCCCCCAAGCAGTGACTCTCCAATCTAAAATAAAGATACACAAGAGGTTGGTCTCGTTCTAGTTTTTCTTTCCTGTCATCAAATGATGTCATCTACATTGGGATGTCTTGGTTTGTGCTCCTTGTGACTAAAGATACAAGAAAGCTTGGGAGTCCGAGGCGGGCGGATCACGAGGTCAGGAGATCAAGACCATCCTGGCTAACATGGTGAAACCTCGTCTCTACTAAAAATACAAAAAATTAGCCAGGCGTGGTAGCGGGCGCCTGTAGTCCCAGCTACTCGGGAGGCTGAGGCAGGAGAATGGCGTGAACCCGGGAGGCGGAGCTTGCAGTGAGCTGAGATGGCGCCACTGCACTCCTGCCTGGGTGATAGAAGGAGACCCCGTCTCAAAAAACAAACAAACAAACAAAAATATATAAGAAAGCAAGTGTGCCACTGTCCCTACTTACAGCATTCATGTAGGATTCATGTACACCTGGGAATACACATATGAATTGAGTGAAAATTTAGTAACACAAATTAGAAGAAAGAGAAAGATGAAAATAAGTTTAAAGGAGGTATTTTACTTAAGGAGGAAAGTTTTGCATTGGGGCATAAGGAAGTGACTTCCATGAATTGGTGTGAAATGGGGAGAATTTTATGTGCACAGGCATAGAGATGGACATGTTTAGGTGAACATGAAGAAAATTAGTTCAAGTGACCTTGATTAGAATTGAAATTTCCACTGTAGATTATAGAGATAGATGAACTAACCGTGAACTGATGATTAGGGTGTAAAGAAATATCTCCATTGCCAGATATATCCTTATAGTGTGGACAAGCATATTTTTCCTGCAGAGATTTATCAAAGACCTATAAATGGTATTTGCCCCTCTTTCAAATATGACACAAAAATTACTGCTTGATAGATCCAGAAATACACTGGAAAGTTTTGTGGATGAGGATCTGGAAAATATACACATAAAAGTCTAAATTAGAAATATTTATACTAATCTTTAGAGTAATGCAGGAAAAAAAGACCACTTTCTCTGGTACTCTTTTGCTATTCTATGTGATAAACTCTTTCTCTTCCAGTTTCCTAAAAAGTTATGTCATGAAAAGGCTGAATTTTTCTCTAGAAAGATCTGTTCTGTCTTTCCCAGGCAACATAAAAATTGGAAATCTCACAAGAAAGCACTCTGGCTTGCTAAAGAAATTTGTGAGAAATGGAAACAGCTATAGATAAGTATCTAACTTTGAGGAAGCCATTTAAACATAGCTCAAATACTTTGTCTTTTGACATTTGCCTGAAACTTAACTTCTAGGACCCAGGGTGGGTGGATGAGTCAAAGGGGCAAACGGAGGCTTTTCTTTTAGTGAATTTCTTACAGTCCCCTATTTAAATTGAGTTAGGATTAATTCTGGCAAAATCCCAACATAACAATCTTCTGGAAGATCAGTTCTGCAAATTAGACATACCGGATGAATAGGCATGCAGCAATTTTTCAAAATTATGGAGTTGTTAACTTTATAAGGGGAAATAAAAATTTATGCATTTACATTGTATATATTAAAACAAGGCAGAACATTTCTATATGTTCCTAAGTTATACAAACATATATGTAAGACTGAAATATGTAACAAACCTTTACATAAGCAGATGCATACAAACACCAGATGTGCTCTTTTTGTTACTGTGGGTTGTGTCTTCTATAAGGGAAAAAGAAATATTTATCATTTCTTTTACTGCTGAGGGGATGGGTGCGGCTCTCATATTTCAGAAAGGGGCTGGAAAGTGAGGGAAGCCAAACTTTTTCCTATTTAAGGCCAAAGCAAAGGAATCTCAGTGGCTGAGTTTTATGACGGGCCCGGTGCTGAAGGGCAGGGAACAACTTGATGGTGCTACTTTGAACTGCTTTTCTTTTCTCCTTTTTGCACAAAGAGTCTCATGTCTGATATTTAGACATGATGAGCTTTGTGCAAAAGGGGAGCTGGCTACTTCTTGCTCTGCTTCATCCCACTATTATTTTGGCACAACAGGAAGGTGAGTAGGTACTGATTTCAAGAAACTTTATGGGATTTTTGTCTTTTCTTCTCCTCACAAAGAAGGGTGTAAAGGGGAAAATCAGCTGCCTGATTAAAGATAATTTCCTCTATAAGCTCCAAATTGTGAAATGTTGAACTGACTATAGCTGTGCTTTTACATTACTTGAAAAATAATTGTGTTATGTGTGTATTTAAGAGTTCTGTGGTTGTTTAAGATAAAATGTTCTTGTACTAACTTGTGTTCATGTTAAAGGCACTGGACACTTTTTAAAATGGCTTTAAAATTTTTCCCTCCTGGATTGTTAACATCTTGGAATACTTCCCCAGGCAGTCTGGAAGTTATTGGTCTTGCAATAATTTTATGTTCCTCTTTGTCTGCTGGATTCTTTGTAAGGTTAGAATATCGAGCATTGTTTTCTGAATAAGAATGCGTTTCAAATATCACGGATTAAGAACAGTCTAAAGGAAGGTACTATGCATTATCAGAATCATTGAATATATTTCTGTAAAACGGCAACAAAGTACCTATAAATATTCTTCAAAGGGATCAAATTGCTAAAATATTTTATTATTCCTGTTTTTATTTTTTTCAAGAATGATTGATTAATTCATCTTTTCTAGTAGCAAGATGTTAAGGGACTAGTATTTTTCACATATTCTACATTTTAACCGCATTCACATTAACGAAGAAAATATTTTTAAAAATGTTTTCAACAGGAGTTTTGACTTTGCTACAAACAAGGTAAAGATACTAGTACTGTTGGACTTCAGAAAGCTGTTTAGCTATATTTTCTAATAATTGCATGTGATGTTTTTCATATTCTAATTTCTCCTAAAAATACATTTGTCTCATTATTTATGTGAAAATATTCTTTTATTTACCATAGTCATGAAAATACTGAACAAATTGGAATACAAACTTCCATAAAAATAAATATTTAAATGCTAAATGTAAAGATAGCTAGGAGAAATTACTAGAGAATTTTTATTGCACATAACTAAACATGGTTACATTTAAACTTATAGATTTTGCAAAGGACATTGCATGATCATTTGTTTTTTGTTTGTAATATCAAATGTCTTTGTTGTCCTCACAGGTAATACATGTAAATGTGTGTATGAGGGGAGGGGTAGATATACAGTGAAATGTCTTCGGTTATATTCAGCTCATGGACAAAAAAGAAAAGAAACACCCATATTCCTTGTTCCCTTAATTTCCTCTCCTTCTTACCCCTCCTCTCCTTCCCTTTCCCTCCTCCTTATCTCTCTCCACCCCTTTTGGCTCCTTTAGACTTCTCTTCACTCATCACCCCAGCCCTCCCTAGGCAAGCCCATCTTCTACTCCTCTCTCCTCTCTGTCTTCCCTGCCTGTTCCTCCCTCCCTACTCCCCATGTTGCCTCCTTATGCCTCCATTTCTTTTTGTAGTTCTCTCTCTCCTTGCCTCCTCGCCCTTTCTTTCCCCTGAACTCGCAATCCTTCTTTCTTTCTTATTCCTCTCCTCTTTTCCTCCCTATCCTGCTCCTCCCAGGAGATGCTACAACTCACAGTCCTTTCTTAGGATACCAAATGACTACTATCCCCCACCACCCATTTATTGAAAAGACTACAAACTTGGAGGTTTTAGCTCAAAAAATTGTAATGTATTTGTAGTTGCCTAGTGGTTACAAGCTTTTTATAAGCCCTGTGGCTATTTTTCTTCCCAGTCCAACTTTAGAGGGGGAGTGTTTGACACTTACAGTACCTTGACATCACATTAAGTTGTATGTATTTCCCTTTTTCTCTTTAGATGCAAAAAATAATCAATAAGTATAAAATTTTACTGATAAGTGTTTGTGTGCTCTTAAGCTCAAAAACAGTTGAAAGAGAACTATTCAGCCTATATATTTTTTTTGTCATGAGTAAAAGTAAAGTTTAATTGACTTAAGACAGTACATCTTATGTTCCCTATGGGTTTTACAAGAAAATTCTGCTATTAGATATGATTTGGAAAAGTTACAGGAGGTATCTGAATATTCAGCACACTGAGAACTGTTATAAAGTTCTAGGGTGGTGTTTCTTGTATATGTCCTCATAACTTCAGAGACAGCACAGCTCTAATGAACACTCACTTCTAGTTCACTCACAGGCATTTTTTTGAGTATAAGCAAGTCCTCAAAAAGAACTTTGGTCTTCTTACAAATTTGTGAAAATTGTATTTAATTCATGTGTTATATTCCACCAATGAAGAAACATGGTCTGTTTTATATTTCCTGTAGTTTATAAACATGCCAAATTTTAAGTGCAAAGATGCGTCACCTAGTGGCTGACAAGCCAGGTTACCATTTACATAACGAATGCCAATATTAATGTTACTTAACTGGCTTCAGTAGTTTATAATGAGCTTTAAAAAAATCATATGCGTGAATTTTAAATGTTAACGCTGCTTTCCTAAGGAAATTAGTATGCTATGGATAAATATTGCAAACACACATACTGACAGAAAAACACAATGGTAACAGTATTCAGAGTCTTTTTGGAAATTAGCTTAAATGTTATGGCCATTTAAAAAATTCCACATATGACTATTTTTTAAATATATTTTTCATTTCTTTGATGTAGTCCTTATTTGACATAAGTATTTTATTCGCTGCTTAATTGATAGATAGATTATAGACAGCTGCTACTAAGTAATACAGCTTCATTAGGGCAGAAACAGAAACTTTAGTTTAATTAAATGTGTACTAATGTTTGAGTTTCTATATTTTGCTACAGCGATAGTTCCAGTAAAATAAACTGTGGACCTTTAGTTGTTTGAGATTTTTAAAACTATAAATGGACTCAGAGAATCAGTTTCTTCTTAGATATCATGAGAGTATATTTTTCATTATGCTTTAAGAGGGAATTTGTAACTTGCTCAGGTAACATTCAGGTTTTCTGGTTTGCATTTGTCCCTACAATTAAACACATTGAACTACAGGAAAATGTTATAAATTTAGGAAAAACTGCATTTGTAAGCAGAGAGGATGCATAGTTGCTCACACATCTCAGTGTCAGTCACCTAACATGGATCAGTGCTTTATTTGAGATTACAAAACTAGAAAATGACAAAGTCAAAGCTAGGACCAATATTCTGTTGAGTCTTAGATAATTACAGAACACACATTAAAATTAGAGTATTTGAATTTTCTTAGTTTTATAACTATTTGCCATTGAAAGGAGATACTGAAAAATTACATATCATCCTAGAAAGTACATGAGCTAATAATGCATTTCTAAAGGTGAAGAAAGAATAGGTATTTTTCTGTTTACTACTCAATTTTATAGAGAGTAGTACATTTACTTTTTTAAACCCCAGAAGCTCAGGATCTTATTTTAAAAGAAATTATCACCAGTTCTGTGTGAGTAAATAAAGTATTATAATACAACACTTCGTGTTTTTCATTCATGATACTTGTATTTCCTTACCTGAGCTTTATTTCTAGGGAAGGAAAAAATGCTCAGGTAATACCAGAGCTTTGAAAAATTTGGGTTTTCAAAAATACCTTTTTATGTATAGGCCTTTAGCTCATCTGATGTTGAATACTCTTTAGATGATCTAAAGGCCTATACATACAAAGGCATTTTTATTAAATTCTGGAATTAAACATTTCAGCATTATAAGAAAAGAAAGCAAAGCCACTGGAACAATTCTGGGAAAGAAGGAAAGACTGTGATTAAATGCCTTTTAACTAATTCAGATTCCTGGATTGATGTCTTATTTACAGGCTTCTTTTTAAAAATCAAGAATGATTGACTGTGAGTTTACCAGGATTATAGTTGAGGCTACAGGACAGCTCCTCAGGAAAGCCCCTGTTCTACATCTACAGTCACATGCTGGACTTGAGTTGTCACTCAGAGAAGAGTGCCATCTACCGAAACTCCACAGTTTCCACTGTGAATGGCTTCTTTGGTGCAGAGTTCCAAAAATTATGTAGCCCAGCTCTTTAATTTTGTAACATCTAGTGATATCACCGCCTTGAAGTGATTAAAGTAGATTGTTTAAGAATTAAAGCTTTAAAGATGAAAGATGTTATTGCTTTTGCTGGACATGAGGAACAGTTGTAAAGTTTCCAGGTCTACAATAACTTTCTGGAACTCTCTCAGTGAACTGTTTCTTGTAAAAGTTTTCCCTAGGAAAAAAGCTCAATCCCATTGTTTCCATGCTCAAAAAAAAAAAGTCATATAGTGTAAAAAAAACTCTCCAGACTTTTCAAAGGGGAAACTTTGCCTGTTTCATGTCAAGATGACAACGGAAAAAATGAGATAGCTATTCTTACATAAATCACTTGTGAACTGCAGTTTGGGGAGTTACATTAACCACCAGAGTTTCAGTCTGTGTCTAATGAAAACACAGCAGAAGTGGATTCCTTTCAGATTAACTAATAAAACCCTTGTTTTTTTCCATGACTGAGGTCAAGCACTGATGTTTAAAATGTAGTCTTAATGAGCAAAATGAAATGTTGAAAGAGGACAAGTCAAAATGCCCAAAAGATATAAACATCAAAGAGAAAAGATCCAGAAATTATTAAAAGTTAAATTTCCCTTGAATTCTAGTATTAAGAAAGTACCGCTTGAGTAAAATGGCATACATTTTTCCGAAACTGTTTTTGTATAGTATTTTGTGTGGAGGATGACAGAGACTGCATTTCTCAAGTAAATTAAAATCATAGATATACTCTTTGGAATTGCATAGCATGTTCACAACGTTCGAGTTTCATTCAATGAAAACTTCTAACAAACTTAGATAAACATTAATAGGAATCATTTAATAACTATATTTTCTGACAAACAGGGTGTTAATGAGACATCTTAAACATATTTTTGCACTGGATGCAGAAGTCTTTTCTGTCTGGTACTACTGTTGTTATAATCCTACTTTTTTGTATATAGAAAAATGTATGCAGGGTTTCTGAGTCACACATTTATTCTGTTGGTGGTCTGGATGTCACAGGGTGGCTTTAGAGATATAACCCTTCTTCATAAGGTCAAGAGAAAATAAACAGCAGAATTTAACTCCAGATGGCATCTTCCTGTTTTGAGGCCAGATAGAAAAGATATTTTGCAGAGAACTGTTCTCCTTAAAAATATACCTATCCAGATTCAGATTTTAACCTTGCAGTGATAAAAAATCATATGGGACAGAGCTTTGGAGTTGACTTCTTTAATCGTATTCAGTTTTGAAATAGCAGAAAGAAAATAGAATGCAGTAATTAAGAGTATCAAATGTAGAGGAAGCCTTCTTACGTTCAAATCTTCTTTTTTACCCTGACAGTGTAACCTTGGGAAATTACTTAATGTTTCTGTGGTTAAGATTCCTCATCTGTAAAATTAGGATTATGACAGCTCTAAGCTCATAAGGCCTTTGGGAGTATGAAGCAAAATAGATATCCAAACTACTCAGAGCAGTGCCTACAAGATAGGAGGTACTATACAAGCTCTACCTAGCACTAGTTTTACTAACGCTCGCAAATAAAATTACTCTAAGGAAGAAATTAAAGTACTTAGTAACTTAGTGATTAGGATGGTGAAATGTAAAATTTTATTTATAAGACTATACAACTTAAAGTTGTTTGCCAACTGTAATAAGTAGAATATATTCTCTTCAACGTTTTTATAATTTGACACTAAGCAGATTTTATTATATATGCAATTGCTGTTGGTTAGATATAAGATACTTTAAATTTTCTAATTATCTAATTATTTTTATTTTTAACAGGATAAAATATTAATCAACTTAAAGGACATTTCTAACTGGAGATTGAAAAATCATATATCTATAAAATATGAAACAAGAAAATATCTACAACTGATAATTTATCAATTTTCTTTCCTGGAGGTAGCAAGAATAAATAAAATCTTCTTTGTCTATGCAAAAGTGCTTTTAAATTAAAATTATTCACCTAGAATGTCTCCAGATACTTTCTTCAGAGCCCTTTTTGTTAAGTAATCTAACATATTTTAAGATACTGTAATAAAGATATAAGCAGCAAAAAAAAATTTTATTAAAATTTATGTTTTCCAAACAGTATCATTTAAAAGGCAAACTAAATGTATTTCAACTGGAAACTGTATGAATGCCAAATACCCACATGTACAAAATGTTCAGCTTTCTAAAGTAATGAAAATAAATTATTATAACTTACAAATCATACCTGTGATTCTTAGATTTTCAGATTATGCATCTCTTCCCAGATAAGGATTCAGTAAGAAGAGAAGAGGAAAAAATATTCACTTTTCATTCAAGCCAAATTAACTATTTAATTAAGTGCTTTAGGGAATAATAATAATAATATTGCTCCAAAAATAGTATTAAGACAAACATAATATGCATTTTTTGTCCTAACAATATTATTTCTTCAAGTCAGCATAATTTAACATAAAGAATGGAAACAAAAGAATCACAAAAAAGTAAGCTTTATGCACATCTAAAAATATAAAATTATGTTATCTGGCTTTATTTTTCTCTAAAATTCTAAAATAGAAAACTAGGAAAGAAGCAGCTAAGAGTGGTTTAAGTCATGTGTTAGCTTCAATATGTTTTATATTATAGATCCCAACAAGGAGATGATTGAGCTTAATACATTGCTTGTGTGATCACAAGTACATTTCTTTCAGAATTGTACTTTGTAGTAAGGAACAGAAACACCAAATGACATGGGAGATGGAATTTAAAATTAATTACAAATTGGAACAGAGAGATTTAAACAACTAAAATAACGGAAGTAATTGGAAAGTCCATTACTTTCCAATAGTAAAATGAAATTATTTGCCTTTTATTTAATATTTTTGGAAAAAATTAGCTTATTATTTTAACCAAAGCTACTCTGAATACAGATTCCTAAGAAATGAAGAGAATAATATGAGATGACTTATTTCAAAATCCCATTTTCTATTCTATATCTAAATGTTGCAAATGGCTAACTAGAGTATTTTTATTCCTCTAGAAACAAAATATTCTTTTCCTTGACCTTGACTTTGCCATGATTTTCACACATATTACTAGGTCCATGAAACATTAATCTAAGAGGTTTAACTTTCAGTAGAATATATTGCTAACTATATTTTGTCATGCATGGAACGATAAAGGAAGCTACACAAAACTCTGTTTTTTCAGCAAAGGTAACTAAGGTAGAAAAACAGAGAAAGGGCTAATTTTCAGCCACAAGTTTTTACAGGAACTGACTTTTCAGGAGAGCCAAATTTATTTCAAGTGGATATGAAATAACTTATGGCAATAAACAAAGTTGCATTAATTCTTATTTTTTAAGCATTCCAACTCTCTTCTTTAACTTAAAACAATGTGACTTTCTAAAGTAAAACAAAACATGCATGCACCATGTTGACTGTCATGTGCAAGTGAGAAAAAAAAATTTTAAGAATATGACAATTTTTTAAATTGCACTAAAATAATCTTTATATTGAGGCTACTGTGTTTGAAAAAGTACTATAATATGTTTCTAATAAAATTTGGAAACAATAAGCTAAATGACAACCTTAATTTTTATAACATTGCATTTAATCCAATTTTAACAAACTCATTTACAATTTTAATAGGTCAATATTGTGCTTATTTATTTAGTAATTAGCAGAACAAATGGAAAGTACTGTATTTCTAATGATGTGAGGACACCTTTAATGAGACATAAACAGAGGAGGATGAATACACAGGAAGGAAAAGCATTTATGTTAATTTCTAGGCAGATCAAGAACACATAGAAAGTACTTAAAATAGGAAGTGTTTGAGCCTAGCTTTAACTATTATCTTCATTTGTCTTTAATATGCCTTTAGTATTCAATAGCTGTTTTTCATAACCCATATGCTGTATTAAATGTGAGAAGATGTTCCTGATCCAGGGGCAAAAAGCTAAAAGAATCATCCATACAATCTAACAATGTTCTTGAGGATAGATCTGGGGGGCTTAAAATATACATTATTAATGGGAAAATCTTGAGCTGAAACTAATCTGTAGGAACATTTCATATAAAGTTGATTTGGAGAAAATGTTTAAGTGGTTCATTTTGAGAAAAGGAACCAATGTAATTACAGTGCTCCATGTAATTTTACGGCATAATCTTCCAACCCCAAATTTTCAGACCTTTTCTGCAAATTGGTGAACTTAGTACTTAAATATAAGATGCCAGTTCTGTAATGAGTTTAATGCATAGACTCACCTATGTTATTATTCTTCACACCAATGTGTAAATGACTGTTTGCTCTTCTCTTAAATATGTTTTCCATAACACCATTCAAATAGGCCTACTTCATTTGCACTGAGATAAGCATTTTGGTATTCAACTTTTATATTCACTAAGAATTAAGAAATACTCCTTTAAAAGCTTAGGAAATGTATATAGAAAATATATCCCATGTTGTCATATATGTGTTTCAAACATAGGGGAGGAATTAGAATAACTTTTCTAAATAAACTATTTGCCTGCTTAAAATTGCATTTAAAAAATGAAGCTTTCCTTCATTAGCTGTAAACTACATTGAGAAATTGTAACATGAAGAAAGAATGGATTATCTATCTTCTCAAATAGATCAAGTGTGTTGTACAATATCATTAAATTTGTATCAGAACACATAAATGGAAATGAGAGGGGGAAGCAATTTCAGTACTCCCTAGAGTCTAGGTTTTGAAATGCTTTTTGGTGAACATTTACTAAATCAGCTAAACATTTCAACTCACTTAAATACAAACCTAAATTATTATTACCCTAGACAGAGAGAAGATATAGAAACAAGAACTTGAAAAGGTGATTTTTTGTGGCTGCATGTCGTGCCCAGATGGAAAAATCTTAGGACCTCTAAAAGGCCTCTTGGCCACTAGGCAGCAAAAACTAATTTTGAACTACTTGCCTACTCGGAAGCAGGCCTCCTTCAGTAGACATTTTAAATATCTTGGCTTTGAGAAAATAAAAATTTCACTGTCTCACAAAAATATAAATTACTGAACAGTACATCATTTGTTGTTTGCAAAAATTTTTGCAGATGCTTAGAAACTTATTTATTTACTTAATTACTGGCAAACTATCATACCAATCGTCAAGAACTAAAGTTGCATTTAACCACAATACACAGCTAGTGCTTTAAGCATTGAGACTAGGTTTTGTTTTGGCAATTCCTAAGCTGATTCATAGTTAATAGCTGCTGAAATTTCAGTACCTTGTATATAATTATGAAGCAAGTCTAAAATTTTGGTTGAAGCAATTTTTTTTACCATTTTAAGCCACAAATACAGATGGTTATGATTCATATTTTCCCTATTATTTTTACTTATTCCTTGCCAATATTTATTTTAAAAACATCTTTTTCTTTTCTTTTTGGTGATTTGGAAATGTCTTTACATCCATATGGGATATACAATGTATTATGTCATATCATGTTGACCAAGTAATGCCAAACAGAGCTAACAGTGACATTTGATACGCACAATAAGTTCTGTTAAAGCTTTCCCAGGAAAATCTGGTAGAGTTTTATGGTGCCAAGATTAGCTCAGTTTTCCCCTGAATTTCTCAACTAGGTTAATAAAATCCAGAAAGTCTTCAGAGTTAGTGACAAAGTCATCTTTTTAGTTTAATGCTCCCATCTGCTGTTAAGGCAAAGAATAGCAATTGGGTAGAAAAGCTTATTTTCAATTGTGCCATTAATAAATAAATGTTTAAATGCTTGTGTGATATACATTGATATTAATTCTTACTATAAATGAAATTAAAATACCTGTTGGTCTTAAGGAAAATTGACTATGGTATGCCAATTTTATGATAATAAGCAGATATGATATTTTAATTAATTCCTTGCTACTTAGCAAATTACGTAGGACAAATATAATTTGCTAATGAAAGGAAGAAATTATTTGTTTCAAACCATTTCAACTTTGGCTATTGTTAGTAGTCCTGACAGAGTAACAAAAATCACATTTCAGCAAAACCTGAGGAAACTTCATGTCATCTAACTTGTTTTTCAGCTGTTGAAGGAGGATGTTCCCATCTTGGTCAGTCCTACGCGGATAGAGATGTCTGGAAGCCAGAACCATGCCAAATTTGTGTCTGTGACTCAGGATCCGTTCTCTGTGATGACATAATATGTGACGATCAAGAATTAGACTGCCCCAACCCAGAAATTCCATTTGGAGAATGTTGTGCAGTTTGCCCACAGCCTCCAACTGCTGTGAGTTCAAAGATAAACTGTGCACCTTCAATATTCATATTTAGACACATGAATAGTTCTTATATCATAGGAGCCTAAAAGGAAATGAAAGTCATGTTCGTCAAATAGCCATGTTTGTATTACAAGTAAAAAGTGGCCGTTTCAATGTAAAGATAAGGATTGGCTAGAATCTGGGTTAAGAAATAATATGTAAATTCCGTGTCTTCTTTAATTTGTTTCTTTTCCATTTATTAGCCTACTCGCCCTCCTAATGGTCAAGGACCTCAAGGCCCCAAGGGAGATCCAGTAAGTAAACATTCTTCAGTAGAATAAAATCAATACTAATGATAATTCTAGTAAGAGTTTGCTTTTTTTCTGTTCATACCCTTTCTAGATTTGAACTTTCATCACACATTCTTTTTGTTGACCACATATTTGAATAATGGCACCAAACAACAGACTGGGAATCCATAATTGTATATGTAAAGATTTCAATTTCCCAAACTTCATATTATGTCTTCACCCACATGATCAGTTTAAATAAAATATATAGGTCAATATGCAAATGAATACATTATACTTAAATTATTCACGTGATTTTGATTAAAAATAAGTGTTATAAAGAAAATATATTGCTTGTATTGATTCCTAATATTATAAAGTGGAGAAACAACAATCTGATAGTGATTCTGAATCACCAGGATTTTTCACTATTTAATTTATTTTTACCTCTTTTTTTAGGGCCCTCCTGGTATTCCTGGGAGAAATGGTGACCCTGGTATTCCAGGACAACCAGGTTCCCCTGGTTCTCCTGGCCCCCCTGGAATCTGTGAATCATGCCCTACTGGTCCTCAGGTATAATAAGTTGCGTTACTTAAAAAATCCCCTCATAAAACTACCTAGCTCATCTTCTTTCTTTACTCTATATTACATCTCTCTATTATGAGTTCTTTGTATCTGTTCTCTGATTCTATGTATTTAATAAATCCTTATT
Source organism: Trachypithecus francoisi (assembly GCF_009764315.1). NCBI lineage: Eukaryota > Metazoa > Chordata > Mammalia > Primates > Cercopithecidae > Trachypithecus > Trachypithecus francoisi. Next base: position 52,794,586 of record NW_022681458.1, on the reverse strand, counting down.
TAGTGATTCTATGTATTAGGCACTATTCTAAGTGCTTTATAAGTATTCATTCATCCTCAGTGCTAATGTCATTGCTCCTATATACTTGGAAAAGTTGCCAATTTCTCAGCAGATGTATAGCATACACAGTATGTTTAAGAAGTGAACTATCAACTTACAAAAAAAAATTAACCTACATAATTTAGTTAGTACTATATCTATACTTTATTCTCCTACTAACACCAATGTCAAAGCCTCTAAAAGTTTGGAAAAAAGAAGTTGAAGAACTGTGAATATTCTTATTGAACAGGATTATTTCTGCCTATGAAACTGCTCTTACTAATCCTTCAGAGCACATCTTGCTTCTCCTGAAGCATGGTAACCAAATAAATCTGCATGTAAAACAACCAAATAAAAAAATATGACAAAATTGCTGCTGCATGGAATTAGGTGAAATAAGAAAATATATTACACAAATCTTTGTGAGGTTAAAAAGTGCTTTTCGAAAAGCAATTCAACAAGAACTAAAGTGTATTGTCTAAGTTATTCTTATTCTAGTAACCAAATAGAACCTAATTCTAGACCTAAAACTTAGAATTTAAAAAAAGCTTCAAAGAAATCCAATAAGCATATGAGCTTTTCTACTAATTTTGGCTTATTTTCTGTGGAGATGTTTATTTTTGAGTGAATCTTTTAGTCATATTAACCAGAATCCAGGGGATATGAATTTCACTTGTATCATTAAGTGTTGGAAAAATAATGTGACTTCATTTTCTTTTGCTCAAAATGAGAAGGTGTATTATATGATCTTGAGACTCTTTTGGCCTCAAACAGCCTATGATCCTATGTTTGTAATGATGTAGATACTGCTTAGAAATAATAGCTGAAGTAAGAGTATAATAGGAAAAATAGGGGGAAACTAACATTTAACACAGTGGAAAGATTTGTGCATCACACAAGAAAATGCTTCTGTAGGATATCTAATGTCTCAATCTACAGAAAAACAGGATAAACAAGATAATTAGTTAATACATACCACATCTTTTGGCACACAAAAACCTATCAGTGGTTACTACTAGATGTTGCATGCACCTCTAAATGCTTTTTAAAAGACTTATGAACTGTCTATTAAAATGATCATATCTATTTGGTCTCCTTGCCACAGAACTATTCTCCCCAGTATGATTCATATGATGTCAAGTCTGGAGTAGCAGTAGGAGGACTCGGTGGCTATCCTGGACCAGCTGTATGTACAAATGTTTCTCAGCATTTTAGAGCTTTGTTATCTTTCCAGTTTGTAAAATCTTGAATGGTTGCTCTTCTAGGAATTCAGTATTTTTATGGAATTGTACAAAATAGCTTATTCCTAATAAGGCTGGGAAAGAAAATGGTAGCATTATCATGTTCTTTCTATCTCATTCACATTATTAATCCAATTTTTGATCACATATAAACTTTTTACTAAAAAGCAAAAACCAAAGTCAACAGTTATTAACATTTCAGGAAAGTCTTTATAAGAGAAAATGGAAATACACAAACTATTGTTTTTTTTTTTTTTTTTTTTTTTTTTTTTTTTTTTTTTTTTGAGGCGGAGTCTCGCTCTGCCACCCAGGCTGGAGTGCAGTGGCCGGATCTCAGCTCACTGCAAGCTCCGCCTCCCGGGTTTACGCCATTCTCCTGCCTCAGCCTCCCGAGTAGCTGGGACTACAGGCGCCCGCCACCTCGCCCGGCTAGTTTTTTGTATTTTTTTTAAGTAGAGATGGGGTTTCACCGTGTTAGCCAGGATGGTCTCGATCTCCTGACCTCGTGATCCGCCCGTCTCGGCCTCCCAAAGACAAACTATTGTTTTATAAATTTGCTATCAGTATTTAGAAACAGCGTGTTACAAAACTGAAGCATACTGTTTTCAGCATGCTGAAGGTTTTCTAGTTTAATCTGTATTTCTGAACAATGATAAATCAATTGTCCTGTGTATGATGATTCTTGTGTGACCATATAAATCTCTAAGTCAATTAACTGTGATAGATATATCAACATAATTATGGACTTTATGGTTGATTCACATTATTATTTTAGATAACTGATTATAGGATTTGTAGTGTGCCAATAGACGTTTTTCTGCACTGAGTTTGGCTGCCAAGCGAGAAATTGCTTCTTCACCAGTGCAATATAATCCTTACATTGCAGGGATTTTCATAGCATTGTGTACTAATTTTTCCAAATTTTTTAATTCCCTTCCTTAGGAATTCAGGACAACATTTTATAACATTTATTAATAATTTATATGGAATCTGTGAGAATTTCATTACAGTAATATTTGCTTGCTAAGATCACCATTGTAGATCTCATGAATAGTTATCAAAAGATGAGATATATTTGTTCACAGTTTTAACAATGCAAGTGTCATTGCTTTGAAGCTTGGATAAAGTGTATTTTGCATTCATTTATTTTATTTTTCATTCAAATTCACATTCCAGGGCCCCCCAGGCCCTCCCGGTCCCCCTGGTACATCTGGTCATCCTGGTTCCCCTGTAAGTATAGCCATTAGTGGTGTTTTCTGCTTCATTTTTAGAAAAATCAAATTAGTATACATTCTGCTGTAATTCAGCCATTCCAGCATGCATAATCCCAGTTAACTAGAGAAGTCATAACCAAGAAACTGATTAGATAGAATAGAATTCCATATTTAATTCCTTTCCACCAACAACTATTGGCAATTAAAACCCTGGTGAAATTAAACCACATTAATTTGCATGTGACAGGGCTTTTAGTTCAAAACCATTCAGTTTCAATGGATTGCAATGAATGCAATGAAATGCATTAACTTCATTCTGATCTGAAAAAAATTTGGTCTCAATATTTATAAACTGGAGTAAAATTTGCTGATTACATTCACAATTCTGATTTCTTACTGTCAAGATGTAAATGAATTATATGAAGATTTTGTTACTTTTAAAATATTTACATACTCTACTCACTAGGGATCTCCAGGATACCAAGGACCCCCTGGTGAACCTGGACAAGCTGGTCCTGCAGTAAGTAACAATTAAACTTATATTTATATATAAGTTGATAATTCTATATGGAACCTACCTTTGTTTTCTAAAACAAGTATAGGCCCTTACAGAATGGAGATTAAATTTACCCTTAAATTTGCAAATAACAAATAGCATTTTATCAAGTCTTTTGGACTCTTTCAATTGGTTAGCTATCTTAGAGACACTAGTTACTAAAGGAATTCTCTCATCATTAGCCATCAAAATAGTCCACTTCCCAGAGCTGGTACAAATTAGAATTTGTTTATATATTTTCTGTAACCACTCAGTTCACTCTTATATCTAATCTACTGATAAATATAACTATATATATTTACATATGTAAACATACATATACATATATCTTAGACAGTAGAAATAAACATAATCTAAGAGAGTCCTTTAGAAGGATATGCTCTGTAAATAAGCAGGTAAAATAATTATTTAAATACAATATTTCATGAAATTTAGAAATACCTTTATATTTAGACATATTTAATATTCCAAAACATGTAGAAATACATTTGAATTTGTAAACACACATGTGTAATATAAAATACAGATATATGATGTTTTTAATTTTTATTAACAGTAAGTTGATGTAATAGAGGTATAATATTAACTCAGGAAGTATCATTTTCATTATGAGAAACATTAAAAGTATTTTCTAAAAGGAGGTTCCTTCCAGGAATACATACACTGTATAATAATAAATTGTAACAGAAAAACTTACAAATCTATTCATTTTTTATTTTCTTATTTTCAGGGCCCTCCAGGACCTCCTGGTGCTATGGGTCCATCTGGTCCTGCTGGAAAAGATGTAAGTTTTTAAAAATTAAATAAGAATACAGCAAAATTTAACTTGGGGTATTCTAAACAGTATATGCTTTATGTCAGAATCCCAGAAGAAAAAAATGTTATTCAAAATATTGTTATCTTAACAACATTTTAGCTAATACTAATCTTTGAGTAGTTATACAGTATTTGCATACCTATACATATATTTATCATTTGTTGAATTCTAAAATAAAATCCCTAAAGTGCTTTTTGACTGCTGAGAAGACTCATCCATTGAATATATCATTTAACTGGAGGGGAAGTGTCTTTGCCTGCCTCTTGTAATGATGAAATTGATACCACTATTTAATGAACTTGAGAACTTATGGGCACCTTCAATTCAATGACATTCTTTCTTTCCCTTTTAATCTCCAATGACAAATTCTTTTCACTGGGTTGAGGAAGGGTTATATTATTTCAGTGATTAGAAGCACCTGCATTATCTCTTTATAAGCTTATATCAAAGTGGGAAAGGTCTTCCTCATGCCTTCTACCCAGAAAGCTGATCTCAACTATACATTTTGTGTGACCATTTTAATGAGTCCTTCGTGAGAAGAATGCAAAGTAATCATTTTGCTTATTGTCTACAATGTATCTTGTCATACATGAACACTTATGTATTCTTTATTTCTCTACCTAGGGAGAATCAGGTAGACCCGGACGACCTGGAGAGCGAGGATTGCCTGGACCTCCAGTAAGTCTTCAGCATCTAATAAATTAATTGGAGTAATCTTTGCTTGAAAACTATTATGTAATTCAATTGAATTAAACTTAAAAACAAAAAGTGTTTTACTACTAGGTTGTGATTCTATTTGAAGGTTCATTAATATTTTTTCATTCATTATTTTTAGGGTATCAAAGGTCCAGCTGGGATACCTGGATTCCCTGGTATGAAAGGACACAGAGTAAGTAGAGTTTCTAAGTTGTTTACAAGGTATTGCACTGGGCTATGTTTACTTGACTAACTGATTTTACTGGACAATTATGTGCCCAAAAGGATGATTCTGTCAATGAATTAATTTGAAATTTTTAAGTCTACCAAGTTTATTTGTTGACCAAAGTAGCCATTTTTTGCAAAATAAAGGAGTTGATTCTCTAGTGTATAAAATACTCTTGAAAAATATTTTCTTACTACCACTATCAGAAAAATAAAAATATTTTATGAAATGTTTTTATTGACTTAATATGATTTATAGATTGAGTTGTACAACTTTATTCTATGCAAAACATTTCATACATTCAACCAACTGTGCCTATAACTTATTAACTTAATTATAATAAAATCTATGAAACTCATGTTTGCTACTCTATAGTTAAGGCAACTTTTTTAGCAGACCACATTGCACTTTCTAGTTAGTTCATATTTTCCTGCTGTAAAATCAGTATGAAATATCTTCAACCTCTTTAAACAAGTTTTAAATTATTTAAGTTAATTTTGCAAGTAGTGTTATAAAGACCAATTAGAAAAATTCAATGTAAACTTTATCAATCATTCTAGATGAACAGATTTTAATAATTTTGCTATTTTTATATATTTCCTAGGGCTTCGATGGACGAAATGGAGAAAAGGGTGAAACCGGTGCTCCTGGATTAAAGGTAAATCACAACAAAATCACGTTTTCATAAGTAAATTCATTAAATATTAAAGCTACATTTAAGATTCATATTGTGAGGCTTAACTTGTTTGCTGAAATTTACCTGAACTTTACCTATTAGGTATGAGTAATGGTAACTAAAGATATTCTATTAACGCTTCCATGAAAACTGATAACTTGAAGAGTCTAGATTAGAAATAGTTGAGCATCTTAGTATAACTTATCAATTACTTCTCTTTAGTTTTTAAGTTTTTAAATACAGAAATTGAGATTTCTGGTAAATAAAATACTAACAGAAAATTAATATTGTTAAAATGTATATCTTTTACTAGGCTCCATAAGCTTTTCCATAATATTCTGTATTTAAAAATCAATAATATATTCTTCCTCTTGTATAAAATAGTAACATATTTTATATGTATCTAGGGTGAAAATGGTCTTCCAGGTGAAAATGGAGCTCCTGGACCCATGGTAATTATGTTTCTTATGCATAATTTTCAGTTTTATTATTAACCTCATTGTTACCTAAAAGTGGCTTTGCTCCCAACCCAACTGTTCTTACATATGTCAGGATTAGAGTAAGACCATATTTCAATTTTACTCTCTAGGGTCCAAGAGGGGCTCCTGGTGAGAGAGGACGGCCAGGACTTCCTGGAGCCGCGGTGAGTATTGTTACTAACATCGCACAATTACAACCCAAAGTGACAGATTAGTGTCTCAGTAAAGTTTCAGGCTGTAAAAATAGGTTAGAAAAAAGACCCTTCTACAAAATTATACTCGATACTGTGATAACGTTTTGGCTATAGTTAAAAGGATATGAATAAATGTTTTACAGTTATCTCTATTGAGAATTTTTGTGTTAACTGTTCATATGCAATTAGAGCTATTACATCTGCATTCAGTCCTGAAAACACAGATTCCAATCCTTCTACATTTGATTATTGCTGTATACATCAGAATTGTCTTTACAATATATTGACTTTGAAATATATAATTAGTAAGCAGATTTTAATGTACTTGAAGAAAACTCAACTCACTTGAGTCAGAATTTTAGTCAAAATATTATTCATGACCAGCCATTCAGAATTAAATAGATATTTAATGTAAACTTCTCTTTTTAGGGTGCTCGGGGTAATGACGGTGCTCGAGGCAGTGATGGTCAACCAGTAAGTAACTTTCTATCTCTTATTTGTTGTAGGGTAATGAGAAATTATGGATTGTGGGCTGGGCGCGGTGGCTCACGCCTGTAATCCCAGCACTTTGGGAGGCCGAGACGGGCGGATCACGAGGTCAGGAGATCCAGACCATCCTGGCTAACACAGTGAAACCCCGTCTCTACTAAAATACAAAAACAATTAGCCGGGCGTGGTGGCGGTACCTGTAGTCCCAGCTACTCGGGAGGCTGAGGCAGGAGAATGGCTTGAACCCGGGAGGCGGAGCTTGCAGTGAGCCGAGATGGCGCCACTGCACTCCAGCCTGGGTGACAGAGCGAGACTCCATCTCAAAAAAAAAAAAGAAAAGAAAAGAAATTGTGGATTGTGGATTATTTAATATTTTATATATATACACACACTCAGGTATATACATATATGTATATGTATATATCTAACACACACATTAGCATCTCTGTTGACCATTTTTACAATTTAAAAAGTGAAAAATATCGTAACCCCAATACTCAATATTATATATATGCATGTGATTAAAACTGACACTGAGCCCATAAGCAAAATCTAGGTTCTGACACTCATTCTGCTTGACCAGCTGCTGACATTTAATGGTGCTCTCAATGTTAGTTAATATCTTACATAAGACGTGGCACTTTAAAGAGCCCTACAAAATGGATAAAATAGATGTTACCTCCATGTTGTAAAATTGAATGCAAAAGCTTAGGGAAAAGTAACCTGCACTAAGTCACGGAATTCATGGCAAAGTAGGGAGAAACCAAGAATTTCTAATTTTAGATTTCACTCTTTTCTTATTTTACCACATTGTTTCTCCACATAATATCCATAAAGTATGAATATCTTTTTTATCTGCATAAATATCTTCTTTTCTTTATATGTGCTTACTTATTTACTAGTATTCCAGCTTTTGCTTATTTGAAAAGGAGCTTTTGAAATTGTATTTAATTGTTTTAGGGCCCTCCTGGTCCTCCTGGAACTGCTGGATTCCCTGGATCCCCTGGTGCTAAGGTAAACATGAGTTTCTACAGAAGGGTATAAAAATATATTGGAGACAAGAGAAAACCACTAGATTGTTTCTTGCAACTGATATTTTAAATCAGTCAAATGGATAGCTTTTATCTATACATGTCTTTAAAGCCCTATTCTTGATTCTAAAAGAGGTGTAGTCCCTAGCATTGAACTATTGATATTTCTTCTGATGCCTTCTTTTTTTCCCCAGACTCTTTCCAGGAAGCTGATAACACAATCACACACATAGTTACATTTTTCTCTGCCTGTATAATGATAGATTCCTTGCTTTACCTGCAGTATAGAGTCCTACTATTCCAACCTTTGGGAGATGTGTTTAAACAGGACTGAAGAGTGAAGTGGCTAAGTGAGTAGAAGTGGTGAGAGGAACTGATTACATAAGGTTTTACCATTAGGGTGAAGTTGGACCTGCAGGGTCTCCTGGTTCAAATGGTGCCCCTGGACAAAGAGGAGAACCTGGACCTCAGGGACATGCTGGTGCTCAAGGTCCTCCTGTAAGTATCAGAGTTGGGAGGAAGAGTGCTGCTACACTTACTCCATGAAGGCATGTGCTTCAGTATGGCTATCAGTGAAAATTACTTTGAAAAAGTTGTTGCTTAGTGCTCTAAAATGATCCTCCTGCGACACATACTGATTTGATTAGTAGTAAAAATGATAGTTTTTGACTGTTGCACTATTCCAGAATTCACGATTTTTTATGTTTATATGAAAGAAGATAGAATAGTTTTCTGATGCTTTCAAGAATGTGACCCATGCTAATCACAATCATAAAAATTCAGAGAAGAACCAAATTCAAAATCTCTTCTATTTATGTATCATTTAATAATTTATACCAAGCACATATTATCTCTAATCTATTTATATAATGATGAATCTTTTGACTACATTTCATATGTTGCGTTATAGTTGGAGGATTCACTTAATCTCTACAAAGCATAACACTCATCAATACATTAATTTTCGCACAAACAACTTCAAATATATACGAACTATTTGCATTACTATTAATACATTAACTGTTTTTTATATACTTAGGGCCCTCCTGGGAGTAGTGGTAGTCCTGGTGGTAAAGGCGAAATGGTAAGCTGTCCCCACTCCTCACCTTTATCTCATCCACACATTACTGGCTTCATTTGCATTTTGCATGACAATAGATTTGTGATATTTGAGTGAGATATTCATAAAAGAACGTTCAAGTTTGGCTAATGTAGTGTCTTTGGTTTGTTTTTAGGGTCCCGCTGGCATTCCTGGAGCTCCTGGACTGATGGGAGCCCGCGGTCCTCCAGGACCACCCGGTGCTAATGGTGCTCCTGGACTGCGAGGTGGTGCAGTAAGTTGCCTTGTGTTTTCTCTGTTGACTGAAAGGTATAGTTTAATTCCATCAACAAAAATTAATAGCAAAATTTTGTTCCTGTTCAGTTGAATTTATATTGACTTCACTCTTGTCTTATAACTGAATTATGTGTTGCTGGTGATGATTTTGTTAGTCGAATACTCCCTGTTTTTCAACCAAGACTCTGTTATACTTTAGGGGGAGCCTGGTAAGAATGGTGCCAAAGGAGAGCCAGGACCACGTGGTGAACGCGTAAGTATTACTGCAACAGATCTGGTTATTTCTTGAAAAAATGCAACCTAATTAGAAAGTAAGCAGGTAAAAACTTTGAACTAAATTCAGTCATAATTTCTTATTTTACCATCTTTTTTTTTTTTTTTCTTCAGGGTGAGGCTGGTATTCCAGGTGTTCCAGGAGCTAAAGGCGAAGATGGCAAGGATGGATCACCTGGAGAACCTGGCGCAAATGGGCTTCCAGGAGCTGCAGGAGAAAGGGTATGTTTTCCTTGGGGCATCTAAAAGAAAAACAGTATCACTGTCATCTAAATAAAACTACCTTCAGGGTAAGACAGCCAATTTTTCTTAAGTTGAATGTTCAGTGAAAAATATTGTTTAAAGCACTTTATGACATAAAAATGTTTGCCACTCAAGAATTATGAAAAAGAATTGTAATCCTTTGGACTGAAATATTTGTCTTTCATTATTTTCAGGGTGCCCCTGGGTTCCGAGGACCTGCTGGACCAAATGGCATCCCAGGAGAAAAGGTAAATAACTTTAGTTTCTATGTTCCTAAATGCTAGCACCACAAATAGGTAGTTCTTCCATATAATTTCCCATTCATGAAAACCTAACTATCTGAAAAGCATATACTGGAGTTAAAAAAATTCCAAATGTAATGCATCCTCTGTTCAGCCACTTTCTTGGCTTTGTAACTAAAGCCACTTACTTACCCTCTGTGATAATCCTTTACTTATCTGTTAATTGGAAATCATTTATCTGAGCATCATTGCAAGAGTACAATAAACTAAAATGCCTGAAAAGTCTTTGAAAACTCTAAAGTTAAATGCAAATATGATTTCATATCATTAAGATATTTGATTTTAGATGCACATAAATATATTGTTAAGCATACTAAATACTGTTGTTTTAAGCATGTGATATTCACACATTTGCTTCAAATTTTTTTCAATACAGCAATCCAAGCTAAGATAACTGATTTTACATACAAATTTTTCAGCAACATGCGAACCCTTTTTAAAAGTTCAAATGATGTTCTCTATTTGTAACCAAAATATTGTTGATATCTAGGTTAGTTAAGGCTATTTTTTTTTTTTTTCTTTCACTACTTAGGGTCCCGCTGGAGAGCGTGGTGCTCCAGGCCCTGCAGGGCCCAGAGGAGCGGCTGGAGAACCTGGCAGAGATGGTGTCCCTGGAGGTCCGGGAATGAGGGTACAGAGAAACACTTTTTTGAATGACATTTTAATTTAGACAGAAGGAAGGCAAGACAAATGAAGACAGATCAAAAGCAACTGAAATCAATCAGATTACATATTTTGTAGGGCCCCAAACAAAACAAAATTCTTTTAAGTAAACTTAAGCCATGATAGTTCAAGGAGAAGAAAACATAGAACACTTGCCTTAGATACTTTATAGACAGGAAAAAAGATGTGCAAATCTGAGGCTTCACATGTAAGTGAAAATATCAGAATTGTACAAAGGGTATATGTTGTAATTTTGTATTATTTCATTTGAAATCACCTAACAACTGACTTCTTTGCTTCAGGGCATGCCCGGAAGTCCAGGAGGACCAGGAAGTGACGGGAAACCAGGGCCTCCCGTATGTACATTTTAAAATCTCATTTTCAAAGGCCAGTTAAAATGGAATGTATATGTTGGCCTATCCTTGAGTGTGTGTGTGTGTGTGTGTGTATATACACACACACACACACATACTATATAGAGAGTATGTTTTAATCTTATCTTTATCAAACCTTTATTAATGTAATTTTTTCTTATTAGGGAAGTCAAGGAGAAAGCGGTCGACCAGGTCCTCCTGGGCCATCTGGTCCCCGAGGTCAGCCCGGTGTCATGGGTTTCCCCGGTCCTAAAGGAAATGATGTGAGTTCCTTCATTAATTTCTTCAATAAATACTTGACTGGAAGGTGTTTATTTTCCATATGGAGTATAGAAGTGGTCAAAACTCAGTCTCCTCTTCAAAGCATGGAGGAGTATAGGAAAATCAAATTGCATGTAGGAAGGGAGCTAAATATATAATTGGTTATGGTTGTATGTGTGTGTATGGAGCAGGCAGATAAAACATATGAGACAGGCCGGGTGCACTGACTCACGCCTGTAATCCCAGTACTTTGGGAGGCTGAGGCAGGCAGATCACCTGAGGTCAGGAGTTCGAGACCAGCCTCATCAACATGGTGAGGCTGTTTTAGTCTCCACTAAAAATACAAAAATTAGCCAGGCATGGTGGTGTGTGCCTGTAATCCCAGCTACCCAGGAGGCTGAGGCAAGAGAATCGCTGGAACCCGGGGGGCAGAGGCTACAGTGAGCCAAGATTGCACCACTGCACTCCAGCCTGGGTGACAGAGCAAAACTCCATCTCAAAAATATGTGTATATATATATATATATATATATATATGAGACAATAATATGATTAGTTATTGCCCTTTGAGAATTAGTAAATACTGACCACTTCTTCTTTAGGGTGCTCCTGGTAAGAATGGAGAACGAGGTGGCCCTGGAGGACCTGGCCCTCAGGTATGTAGCTTTCATCAATTTATTTCTAGCCTTCTAATAGATGCATTCATCTCCAACCTTGTGACTTCTCTCTGTAATATGTATTATTTCTACTTCCCTAACTGTTCTTGTTTTTAGGGTCCTCCTGGAAAGAATGGTGAAACTGGACCTCAGGGACCCCCAGGGCCTACTGTAAGTTCACTCACATAAAATTGGAGATGAAAACAGGGTGGAGGTGGGGCAGGAAAAATGCTTCAAAAATTACATAATCTCTAACACTATGTTATTATAGTTTACCAAAGCAATGATGCAACTTGCTGACCTAGTTATCTAGCTAGATGTTAGCAGTGAGTTTAGAGTGTACATGTGTGCTTTGGGTCCAGGTCCTCCCCTTTCTTCACATCACTACTTTTATAATTAAGCAACAGGCCTGTTGAAATGGATACCGTAGACTAAATATAAAAGGATGTTTATAACAGAATGTATCATTATACTTTTCTAGGGGCCTGGTGGTGACAAAGGAGACACAGGACCCCCTGGTCCACAGGGATTACAAGTAAGAACTTGTTATTTAAATGTCATGGCATATCTGACCGTCAAATTTTTGTGTCCCTAACAGATTATAATTTATCTGAAGCTTAACTTGTGAGTCTGTCTTTCATCTGGAAATAAAATGTCAGGCAATGTTAATAGATAGGCATATCTTCCATGTCCATTCCAGAGCACGTTAATAAGTTACTTAAAAGAATTAATGAAACTCAAATAATTCTATTTGCTTACACTTATTTTTATTATAATATAAATCCATATAGCCAAGTCTACCCTACCATGCTTGCCAATAAATTTTTATGTGTAGCAATTGAAAGAACAAAGAGAGATGAACATGGATTTGTAAGATATGATTATCACATATGTGTCACTGGATTTTGAGTGGCACAATGTTTCTACCCCTAAAAGACCACTGAAACTTTTTTCAAATATCTTGCAGAAACGTGTACATATGAGAAGCTTTTCTATAAGCCATGTTTGAGGTAATTACCTGATACAACTATGATTCTTTCTAGGGCTTGCCTGGTACAGGTGGTCCTCCAGGAGAAAATGGAAAACCTGGGGAACCAGTAAGTTACGTTTTATTTTTCAAAACTCAGAAACAAAAAGAATATATAATAATTGTTTGTCAACTATTAACTTTTTAATTTTCTTATGTCATGATATTTGAGATTTAACATTTAGTTTTGAAATATTATCAAAACAAAGACAAATTATTTAAAAGATAACTATTATATAGAGTTTGAATTTTATCATAAGATAGAGAGTTCATAATTTCAAGATTAGAAAAAGTATACAGTATGCCAACATGACAAATGTGTATTTTGCTTATATTTACATAAAACGCATTCTGATATGGACCTAATCATATAATGCAAATCTCCCAGGGTCCAAAGGGTGATGCCGGTTCACCTGGAGCTCCAGGAGGCAAGGTAGTATTTCAATTTATTCTCTACCTTCTTCAGCATGTTATAGAGCAATTGATTAGTAGTATATTTTTAGTATATCAAGTGAAAATACTCTTTCTTTAAAAGAGTATCATTGCAAAGGTTTGGTAAGTACACTTAGAGAAACTCAAGACATTTTCAGTACATTAAATTTGGTTTAATCTGGAAGGTCCAATTCTCTGACATTCATAATCACTACAGAATCAAATATGAGCTTAAAATTTCAAATAGAAAAATATTGCCAATATGTTGATTCTATGTAGGAAAGCTGTTTTGGTAAAAGAACTTTAAAATATTGCCCTTATAAATAAAATAGTAAGTATTTCAATGACAGCTCACACTTAAGCAGACTAAGTATCCAAGTTTTCTTCTGGACACTCTTTTAAGCTTCCAGTTCCCACACAGCTGTTCAACTATTTATAAGTATACAAATTATCACAATATAATAACCTAGTGGCCTCATTCAAAATGATGCAAGTTAAGGTGTTTTGTTTTTAGCTTTGGGTTGTCTAATATGGTTATTTACATATTTTTATCACAGGGTGATGCTGGTGCCCCTGGTGAACGTGGACCTCCTGGATTGGCAGGGGCCCCAGGACTTAGAGGTGGAGCTGGTCCCCCTGGTCCCGAAGGAGGAAAGGTGATTCCACAGAATTCCATTCACCTAGGTTTAAAAAGTACATTTGATTTCCTTCTGATCATTTATTATTTCTCACTTATTTTCAGGGCGCTGCTGGTCCTCCTGGGCCACCTGGTGCTGCTGGTACTCCTGGTCTGCAAGGAATGCCTGGAGAAAGAGGAGGTCCTGGAAGTCCTGGTCCAAAGGGTGACAAGGTATTGACTTGTTTTCTCTTAATTGTTTCATAAATCAGTCATTGTAGGTTTTGGAAAAAAAAAAAAAAAGCAACACTCCTGGAAAGTAATCAACTGTATTTTCAAAATTAATGTTATCATTTTATAGTAAGTGAAATTTAAGATGGATTCCTAGAGCCACAATGAATTAGAACACCCAATATATATCCCAACAAATCCTGAGGGTTATTCCTCTTCTTGGCCAATTTTCACTGAAGATACTTTGAATCTGATGACATTGGCTTTTATTTGACAGGGTGAACCAGGCGGTCCAGGTGCTGATGGTGTCCCAGGGAAAGATGGTCCAAGGGTAAGTATTCCCAGTGAGGAGAAGCAGGCCTTACCTATATGTCATATGGGACAGTCCTGCACTCCAACTTTTATTTTTTCCAAAAACTACTCAAGATAAATTACATAGTTTACCACCTTTTGAGCATTAAAAAGACCCAAATGACTTGATTTATAATTAAATTCCTGGTCTATATCTATGGCTACTTGATAGGTCTACAGTGACCAAAGAATGAAAAAACCTCAAAAGTATGATAAAGGTCACAAACTAGCATTTGTGAGTCAATAAGATCTGAAATAATCACTGAAATTTAAGATAATCAATGCTGCTCATTAAGAAACTAAAAGTCATCACAATTCAATATAGCAAGTACTCCTAATTAATAGACTTTATACTCAAAAATTGTAATCCTATGGTGCATTCTCACTATGGAATAGTATTTAGCAACAAAAAGGCATGAACAATTGATGCTGTACACACAGCAAATTACAAAAACCTCAAGGACAACATACTCAGTGAAGAAAATTCAGTCTCCAAGGGATACATATTGCATGATTCCATTCCTATAATATTTGCAAAATAACATCCTTTTAGAGATGTAGAACAGATTAGTGGCTGCTAGGAGTTAGGAATGAGAAAGAGAGAGATGGATGTGGCTATGGAGGCATGACACAGGGAGTCTTATGGTGATTGCATATTTGAGTATCTTGATTGTGGTGGTAGTCAGGCATATCTACAAATGGGATAAAATTCTGTAGAGCTACATACACACACACACACATAAATAAGTGCGTGTATCACTGGTGAAATCTGAACAAGCTCTATGGATGGTATCAATGTCAATTTCCTAGTTTTGATATTATACTATAGTTGTGTAAGATGTTAACATTGGGGAGGCTGGGAGAAAGGTGCACAGAATTTCTGGCATATTCCTTTGCAACATTCTGTGAATCTATAATTCAAACTAAAAGTCAAAAACAAAACAGAAAACATCTTCTAAATATGATTATAAGTAAGTCATTTAATACATTTATATAATACTTGCCTTAAAAAAATTCATAAATGCTTCACTTTTGACAGATTAAGTAGACAAACCATCATTCAAGTAAAAAAAAGTGCTCAATACTTCACTTTTGTAATATAGGTAAAACAACTATTTGAAAATTTCAAGTTGAAAAATTTAATATGTACAATGATACTTTGAGAAAACATTTAAATTATCAAGCAATTTAATACAGAAATGTACTTTAATTTAAAAAGACATTACTGTAAGATCTTACATGACATCCTATTCATCTTCTACAATGGAGATAAAGATAAATGAATCAATAAACCACTGCTGAATCCTATTTTCTCCCAGAGTTATCCCCAAAGAGTCTTGTGTTTACTGAGCTCTGCAGTATTTACACATTGAGTGAAAAGCACAGCATTCAAGCCATAAAAAAATTTAAAAAGTATGTTATCTAGTTTATTAAGTATCTATGTCTATATACTTTCTGTTTGATTAATGCAGAAAATGATATTTGCATCTTCAAAATTAAAAAATAGTTTTATTTCCTCTAGGGTCCTACTGGTCCTATTGGTCCTCCTGGCCCAGCTGGCCAGCCTGGAGATAAGGTAACACTTAATACTATCTGGAAATGAAAAGAAAATGTCTCTGTCTTTTGGATGCAAGACAGTGACATGGTTTCTCTTTTTCCAGGGTGAAGGTGGTGCTCCTGGACTTCCAGGTATAGCTGGACCTCGTGGTGGCCCTGTAAGTGTTAAAGACATTTGCAACATACTTTTTAACCCCACACAGACAGCAGCTACTTATGCTTCCCTTTTTAGCAATTCTGCCCCCAGTTCCCTGAGCCTCAATTTGGAGACACTATCTTCAGGAACCATATAGCATGCAAGGGAATGTTAAATTTCTTAAATCTAACATTCACAAGAGATCATTTTAAATCAGGATTTGTTTCCAAAATAACTTTGGAAAAAATACATGAATTGCACAAGTAGTATATGTTTGTAATTAGGTATTTCTTCAGCCTATAGAATCTTTGCCTGAGACTCCTTCTGGATTTAAAATTCTTGACCTTTAGGATTTAAGACACTGGAAAGATATTTAGCAAATGGTTTTTAAAAATAAATCATTTAGTTAATTTTTCAGTTAAGGCTCTACCATATATTGAAATACATAAATAAATAAATATATATATAAATGTGTTAAATACTTTAAAATTCTCTAACTATTTTTCTTGCAAATAATATCACAGTGGGAGGCAGAAGGAATCAATGGTTCTGGTATTTTCTACTCCTAATTTTATTGAGAAGTGGCAAAGTCTTCAGAAGTTTACTGGCTACTCTGCACATTTCCTGCTTAAAGGAAAGAAAAGATAAGATGATAAGATGACGTTTCCTGCCTAAAGGAGATGACACACACTCCCCATGGGATATCTTCACTGTGACTAAGGAGGATATTTTTCTCTTCAGGGTGAGAGAGGTGAACCTGGCCCTCCAGGACCTGCTGGCTTCCCTGGTGCTCCTGTAAGTATGAATATTTACACAGACATGTTCCATAGCCCAGGATCTCTATCACGCCGAAAAATTACAGAAGTATAGTCAAGTTTGGGTTCTAGTCTCATTTTAGCTGCTCATTCCCTATAGGATTATTGTACCCCTATTTTGTTTTACTTTACCCATATTGTTGCTCTTTAAAAGATGGAAATAAAAACACCTGTCCTGCCTTTATGACTAGGTAATGAACTAAAGCAGCACCACAGATTTAAATGCACTCTGAATTTTTGTAAGTTCTTCCATTATAAGATGGTACTAATTAAAATTTTCTCTTAAACCCAGTCTTTCTCAAAGAAATTTACTGGTGGTGATTTTCAAATGTTTAATCCTTAGAGAGACTTCCTCCATCCCTAATGGCAAATAATGTACAATTTGTGCTTTCTTGGTCATGTTCTTTGATCATGAAAATATTCTGATTGGCTTTGCTTTGTCATGTCTTCAGAGAGCCTTGTTTTTAAATTTTATTTCAACTCCTTACATCTGAAGACTTCTATATTCTGTAGAGAAATAATAATCCAAGTATATCATAAAGAGTGTCAGCTGAGAGATTGTTGTTGCTGCATGTAGGGACAGAATGGTGAGCCTGGTGGTAAAGGAGAAAGAGGGGCTCCAGGTGAGAAAGGTGAAGGAGGCCCTCCTGGAGTTGCAGGACCCCCTGGAGGTTCTGGACCTGCTGTAAGTTCTCTCCTCTTTCTCTATCTATCATCTATCTATCTATTTATCTATCTATCTTTCCCTCTCTCCCTCTCCCCCCTTTCTAAGTGCTAAGTGTTCTAATGGAAAAACATGAAGGTTTATCAGTAATTTAATATTTTATACTGAGATAGCATGTCATAGTGGCAAGAGTATAATCTTTATATGAATATAGTTGAAGTACGAATCTCAGCACCAGCAGTCTAAAAGTTATTTTAACCTCTTCATAGAGTTTCTGGTTTTCAAAGGCTTAATGTTTTTCCCAAATTTTGATGTTGGCACTATTCTTACATACCTTCCTTCCATTTCATATAGGGTCCTCCTGGTCCTCAAGGTGTCAAAGGTGAACGTGGCAGTCCTGGTGGACCCGTAAGTATTGATCCTCTTAACTATTATTGAAAAGTATTCATATCAACCTGCATAAAAGCTGCACTTGAGACACTAGATCCATAAAGAGAATGTAAAAAATGTAATCTCTCATTCATACATGAGTAATGTGTAAATTCCAAGGGGAAAAAGCAAACCATAAATGACTTTCAGGTACAATGTATCTCATACCACACATTATACTTTTCGTTTGTTGTATAGTTGTTTGTTCTACTTTCGAAATTCAAAAATATATTACCGTTTCACAGGGTGCTGCTGGCTTCCCTGGTGCTCGTGGTCTTCCTGGTCCTCCTGGTAATAATGTAAGTAATTGTTAAAGTATTTTCTCATCATACACTTCAGAAAGAGCATTCATATATGTATAGGATGAGAAACTTATACATTGCTACTTACTTCTCTAGAAAGTCTCAAATAAAATTATTTGAAGTAAGAAAGGAAAGAAAAAAATGCACTTTTTTATTATAAATATTCAAATTTCAAACAATTCTTTGTAGGGTAACCCAGGACCCCCAGGTCCCGGCGGTTCTCCAGGCAAGGATGGTCCCCCAGGTCCTGCGGGTAACACAGGTGCTCCTGGCAGCCCTGGAGTGTCTGGACCAAAAGGCGATGCTGGCCAACCAGGAGAGAAGGGATCACCTGGTGCCCAGGGGCCCCCAGTAAGTAACTTCATTTTTGTAAGTTGATTGTACTATTTTGGTTTTTATCACAAATTGGTTAGAGAAAAAGATTGTCACATAAAGATGAGCTAAGTCTTCATTATCTGTATTAGGGAGCTCCAGGCCCACTCGGAATTGCTGGGATTACTGGAGCACGGGGTCTTGCAGGACCACCAGGCATGCCAGGTCCTAGGGGAAGCCCTGGCCCTCAGGGTGTCAAGGTGAGTATAGTCATTTTCCACTACACTCTTGCTTCCTTTGGTAGCCTTCAGAAATCACTTAACCATATCAAGGATGAAAAGTTTTTCTGTCATTGGAGTAAATTAGCCAGGAGATTTTTTTTATATTTTTAGATTTTTAAAAGCACGTATTTTAATAAATGGCTCCAGAACACAAAACGGGGCATATCAAAGACCAACCTTGAATATAAACACAAATAAATTAATATAACCAAAACAACATTACCATCTGAAGCACCTCTTTTAGGAAACTTGTGAATGTTCTTCAATTTGTTGATTGTCAGTTTTGAAGGGGGAAATAGTGTTAGCTTATAGACCTAGGAAAGTCTTTCGCTGATGCTAGTTATCCATCCATTCAAGTCATCTTGCACTCCTGACTCTCTTTCACTAGTATTATATTCCTGTAACATTCTCATGCTTGGCATCTAAAACACTCATTTGGTAAACAGGGTAATAAAATTGCATTTTTATTAGGGCTCGTATTATAACACTCTAAGTACTTCTTCCAACAAAATGCTATGTACTATTGCCATAAAATTAATATTTAGTATTTAAATGTATCCAGTTGATATGATATTTCTAGTAAGTGTATATTCTTCAGATAGAGACAAGTAACCTAATTTTAAGGGTCACCATAAACCTCTAGTTTCATGATGGCTTATTATTATTTCTTATAATAATCATGTCTATGTATTCATCTCAGATTAGAATGTACAGTATTCTGAATTAGATAATCAGTGTGACTATTCAGCCCTTTGCCATCCAGAGTCACTGAGCAAGTTAGAAAATGCAACAAGCTTGCTCCCCCAAACTTTTTCCCATAACAGGCATAGTTTTAATTTTAAAATTCAATAAAAATTAAATAAGATTTTTACCTGAAAATAAAGATATCTGATAACACCATTTTAATTGATTTCTTAAGTTAAACAAAATATTTTTCATTCCTTTGTATACAGGGTGAAAGTGGGAAACCAGGAGCTAACGGTCTCAGTGGAGAACGTGGTCCCCCTGGACCCCAAGGTCTTCCTGGTCTGGCTGGTACAGCTGGTGAACCTGGAAGAGATGTGAGTAGCAGTTCTTATTCAACCAGCCAGGTGGAATTTGATAATTTATTTAAGCAAAGGTGAAATTGAGCCTTAATGTCTAAGAGTGTAAATATGGCCACATAGCAAAGTTCTTCTCTCTCTAATAAATTCTTTCATTACAACTTAGAATAGACTTAAAAGCTCTTGCTCATTAATATTTAGTCAATGAATAATCATTAGTGGAGAAAATATTATCTCTAACTAAATTAGGATAAAAGTTAGTGGGGAGAACCACAATTCACATGTTTTCTGAGTGAAAATATTCTGCAGTTATCTGTGATTAGTCTTTTATTATTTTTAAAGAATTTAAAATTAATATTATTTATAATTAACAAACCATAATTGTACACATTTATAAGGTACAATGTGATGTTTTAATACATGTATACAATGTGGAATGATTAAAGCAAACTAAACTGTAGATTTCCATTAATAGTTTAGATCACTATTTCTTAAACTTTTATTTATTAGAGGTCTGTAAAGACTCTTTTTGGATATTATTTTTCTAGTCACCTCTCCTCCATGAATATACTATCTGCTTGGATATTGTGACCCTTTGAAGGGCTACTCCCCATTGTAATATCTAAGATTTCTTACCCCCAAGAACCATTTTCACCCCCTTGAGAATTATATTGCCCTGTTGAGAATGCATGATTAAATGGCATTTGGAAGGTTTTAAGAAACTTTATTTCCTTTCTCATTTTTTAATCAGGGAAACCCTGGATCAGATGGTCTTCCAGGCCGAGATGGATCTCCTGGTGGCAAGGTATAATAAACGCACGTGCAATAGATTTCCGTAATTAAAATAAGTGATCATCATGTTTATTTTGGACCTGTGAATTTGTTCACAGGGTGATCGTGGTGAAAACGGCTCTCCTGGTGCCCCTGGCGCTCCTGGTCATCCAGGCCCACCTGGTCCTGTCGGTCCAGCTGGAAAGAGTGGTGACAGAGGAGAAAGTGTGAGTTCCCAGAAGCAGCATCTCTCTTGTTTGTCCGTTTCCTTCAATAAAGACATTTGTAGGCGGAAGACAGAATGTCAGATCTGCCAACCAAAATATCCTCTATCATTTCTTTTACAGTTTTAATGCTAGTTGTTCCTTAGACAAATGTGTTAGTGAAGAAATACCAGAAGTACCTGGCAGTAGTCAATAAAGAATTCATTACTGAAACCCGAAATCGTATTAATCACACCAGCTATCTATTTGCTGGGTAAATGCAAGGCCGAATTAACAGGGCTCTTACCCAGCTTTTCTGTTTAGATCCCCTGATAAAGCTGTAAACAGGGCTTTAGCACTTTGAAGGCAAAAACAATATTAACTTCCAATAATTGCATGCATACTATAATTCTATTATAATGAAATTATTTACTTTTGAAAACAAAATTGTGTCAACACATAAAACTAATTCCGTGTATGTTTGCTCCATTGAATGTTTTCATCTTAGGGCCCTGCCGGCCCTGCTGGTGCTCCCGGTCCTGCTGGCTCCCGAGGTGCTCCTGTAAGTTTTCTCATTTTTTTGTTTTATTTTGTTTGGTTCTTTTATTTAACTCATTCTACAGTGTAGGAAATATTTTATTTTCCAGCATGTTCAGGAAAAAAACATGTATTTGTTCTATCGGTAGATATAGCTAGCTAGCTAGATAGACAGATAGATGATAGATAGAACAAATATAAACTTTCCTTTAATGATGATGATATGGAAAGCAGTTCAGGATCTAAAAGTTCTTTGGAGCCAATGACAGAAACACCAGTTGTTAGGGATCTATGCCATTATCAGTCCAAAATTAAAACAACCACAAAAGCAATCCTATTTCATATCTGAAGTGTCTGTTGATGGGGGATTTTTTAGCTGATAGAAAGCCATAAAATAGACTTAATTATTATAAATTCTATTTTTATTTTTCCAATATGTATGTGTGTATATGACTTCAATTCAAAATATGTTTTTAAAGGGTCCTCAAGGCCCACGTGGTGACAAAGGTGAAACAGGTGAACGTGGAGCTAATGGCATTAAAGGACATCGAGGATTCCCTGGTAATCCAGGTGCCCCAGGTTCTCCAGTAAGTGCATTCATTCTGTTGGAAAATCCCTCCAATGTATACAAATTTTATAGATTAAGAGAAGAAAGCTTTCCATCTCTAAAAATATGTACTAGAAGAGATGAGAAATGGATTTGAGAGCTAATTTGAAACAACAATCAGTATGAAACAATGGGAAGATTAAAGAAAGAAAAAAATATTTCATCATGATCCCCATATTTCTTGATCTGATCTTAAATGTACAATTTCCCAGTGCTTTTTAAGGCCTTCACTCATATGCACACTTCTTTCCTTCCAGGGCCCTGCTGGTCAGCAGGGTGCAATCGGTAGTCCAGGACCTGCAGGCCCCAGAGTAAGTAGCGCAGAAAGATATTAGTTTCACATGTCTGCACTTCAGAAAGATATTCTGGCATTGTGATGTCATGATACTTTCTTAGGGACCTGTTGGACCCAGTGGACCTCCTGGCAAAGATGGAACCAGTGGACATCCAGGTCCCATTGGACCACCAGGGCCTCGAGGTAACAGAGGTGAAAGAGGATCTGAGGTAAGACATCACTTATATGTATGTGCATTTAATTTTCTATAATCTTCCAGTTTTCAGAACCACTGCATTATCTTTAAATTGAAATAGTGAGTGAGATGCAATACAACCACTCAATTTAGAAAATGAACCATGACTTTAAGACATTCTCCATCACATTAAAAATGTTTCTACCATACTATAACAGGAGAAAAATATCTTTTTAAAAATGTGATCAGGTATCCATGGTATCAGAATAATGACATCTGCCCAATTAACCAAACAAGCCCTGTCTGCATTGCTATCACACTAGAGATCTCGGAATTACAACATTCATAATTATCAGCGTTTATGCAGTGCATTTTATTTCTCAAACAGCTTCCATGGTTACTATTTTGTTAATGATACTATCATTCCTAATACTTTGTATTCCATGCCTTTGGGGTAAATGAAATAAAAACTATTATCCCAACAAATTACACTCCCCTCTGTCATGTCAATATTAGAATTGTAGCTCATAGGCGTTTGCTTACATCATTCATCCAGAAGGAAGAATGATAGAGAAAACGTGTGCTCTGACACTACTGATTCTTACATAGTGGAGCAATGCCTTTCTTGATAATGAATTGCAGTTATTATACATCGGTGATCACATGACCCTAAAAGCACCCAAATAAATCTTTAGTAAAATAATTATGACGACACAATGAATGAATTATTTTTAAGACATTTTCTTGAACTGGCAATGTATTCTTAGAGTGGCACCCAAACATGCATACCTCAATGATCCATGTTTTACTCATTCTAGGGCTCCCCAGGCCACCCAGGGCAACCAGGCCCCCCTGGACCTCCTGGTGCCCCTGGTCCTTGCTGTGGTGGTGTTGGAGCCGCTGCCATTGCTGGGGTCGGAGGTGAAAAAGCTGGCGGTTTTGCCCCATATTATGGAGATGAACCAATGGATTTCAAAATCAACACCGATGAGATTATGACTTCACTCAAGTCTGTTAACGGTCAAATAGAAAGCCTCATTAGTCCTGATGGTTCTCGTAAAAACCCTGCTAGAAACTGCAGAGACCTGAAATTCTGCCATCCTGAACTCAAGAGTGGTATGTTTGGGAGTCTTTCATCTTCATGGCAACAGGATTACAGAGAAAGTTGTTTAGATTAGAATGAGAACGAAAAAACATCCACTTTCAATGGAAAGCTGAAATAGTACTCCAAGAAAGTTAACTGAATTGAAACTGCTTCATATAAAAGAGTAAACTTTGCAGATGTAAAATATAATGTAACTTCAGGACATGCCAAATATAGAAAAATATAAAGACAGTTTTATAGAAGTTGTAGTATAAATCATAAGTTTTTTGAGTATAAAGTAATATATGTCTTTTTTCTCGGGATTAAATATACATAATTTGATGTAGACAATTATAATCTGATTATTATACTATTTACTTATTGCAATGAATCTAATTATTAAAATTTTCAAATTAAACACATGACAAATTTCAGAATACTATATAAAATTAAATAGAATATTATAATAGTTTAAGGTTTTGCATATATTGGGTTAAATATTTCTGAAAAGCCAAATTATTTCAACTTTTCAAATATCTTGACATGGAACACTGCCTTTGCTAGGAGACATTTCTAGAAATTACTTAAAATAGGAGACAAGCATCAATCATAGAGACGTCAGCTTTAGAACTACTGGAATAAATCTGGGTTAGACAACCAGCTTCTATTATTAAGCAAGATTACATATAATAATCATCTTTTTTTAAAAAAAGGAGAGACTTTTCAAATATTATACAGCCATCAAAAGGTCTTAGCTTAGTGTATCATCCAGATTAGAAACCAAGATGTTGCATTTTATTTCAGTGCTTTCTATAGTCATAGCTAACTCTTTTACCTCAGCAATTTCAATCCAAAAGTTTCTCTATCATTCTGTACATAAAATGCAGTCACGTTAGCAGTCAACATTATGAATGCCTTTACAGGTAAACAAACAAAATCACTTTATTACTGGATTTTATAACCAATTCCCATTCTTCTTTTTTGTGACTATTCAGGAGAATATTGGGTTGACCCTAACCAAGGATGCAAATTGGATGCTATCAAGGTATTCTGTAATATGGAAACTGGGGAAACATGCATAAGTGCCAGTCCTTTGAATGTTCCACGGAAACACTGGTGGACAGATTCTGGTGCTGAGAAGAAACACGTTTGGTTTGGAGAGTCCATGGATGGTGGTTTTCAGGTAAGAAAGGATATACCTTTTTTTAAATAAGTCATCCCTATATCCTTTGTATTCTTCTTATATGTTCATCACAAGCAAACATATTAGGTTGGTACAAACATAATTGCAGTTTTTGCCATTGAAAGTGATGGCAAAACACGCAATTATGTTTGCACCAACCTAATAATTAATAACCAGAAGAGCTCAAATGATTTTATGTATCCAGGTGACTATACTTTTATAACTTTATTCTCAATAAAAGCTCAGTTAGATTAAATTATTTTTGTATGCAGATACCTTTCTTTCACATCTTAAGACCTTTTTTACTCTGTCATGCAATAAAAATATGTTCCCACATAAAATATTTGTACATAAAATACATAAACAGCCCATATTACAATATGCATACACATACTACATGAATCCCTTGCATGCAGTTGCAACTAAAATGTTTGATCCGTTTTATTTGTTCCCTATTACAGTTTAGCTATGGCAATCCTGAACTTCCTGAAGATGTCCTTGATGTGCAGCTGGCATTCCTTCGACTTCTCTCCAGCCGAGCTTCCCAGAACATCACGTATCACTGCAAAAATAGCATTGCGTACATGGATCAGGCCAGTGGAAATGTAAAGAAGGCCCTGAAGCTGATGGGGTCAAATGAAGGTGAATTCAAGGCTGAAGGAAATAGCAAATTCACCTACACAGTTCTGGAGGACGGTTGCACGGTAAGAAACATTTTTCTCAATATAAGCCATAATGCAGTCAGCATTTTAGTTTAATCATGCAAATTATTTTGACTAAAAGAAATAAAATTAATAGGATGAAATAAAGATAGCATTTGATATGAATTACATACATTGCATCTACTGATTCATTGCAGGGAGTGTTAAATGCAACAAAAAGTGAATGGATCTTAGCCTCCAGATGAAAACCAGTTGAAATAAAAGCATTTAAATTTTAAATCCATAATGCAAACTTTATCAGATAATTGGGATAGTCTGTATGTTTTGAATAATACCTGTCACATTAACTCAATCTGAAATATCTGCTTTTAAAAATTTTTAAGGTTAACTTCAAATCTCTCCTTTGTTATTGTTATTTGTGAACAAAGGGAAAACTCACTTCTAATATTGGCAAATTTCACTGTGAGAGACCTATCCTCTTTTTAATAAACCAATTATAAACCTGTTAACAATGGCCGGAACCAGGCCTCCTGAAGATGCACTGGTCTATAGCAATTGCCTTGCTGCATTTACTAAGAATCCCTACGAAGCATTTGTTTAAGAATATTGTTTATCAACTAAGAAGATTACAGCTTTGAAGTGGAGCAGGTCTCATATATATGAATAGCATGGCACAATGAAAGCTCCTTTAGAGTAAAAAGGTGTTTTTTAACTTGATCAGTCAGAGTTGTTTAAGTAATTGTAATGTCATGATCACTTGCATTCTGTCCTTTTTTACAGAAACACACTGGGGAATGGAGCAAAACCGTCTTTGAATATCGAACACGCAAGGCTGTGAGACTACCTTTTGTAGATATTGCACCTTATGACGTTGGTGGTCCTGATCAAGAATTTGGTGTGGACGTTGGCCCTGTTTGCTTTTTATAAACCAAACTCTATCTGAAATCCCAACAAAAAAAATCTAACTCCATACGTGTTTCTCTTGTTCTAATCTTGTCAACCAGTACAAGTGACCAACAAAATTCCAGTTATTTATTTCCAAAATGTTTGGAAAGAGTATAATTTGACAAAGAAAACTGATACTTCCTTTTTTTTTTTTTTTTTTTTTTTTGCTGTTTCACCAAATACAATTCAAATGCTTTTTGTTTTATTTTTTTACCAATTCCAATTTCAAAATGTCTCAATGGTGCTATAATAAATAAACTTCAACACTCTTAACGATAACAACACTGTGTTATATTCTTTGAATCCTAGCCCATCTGCA
This sequence comes from Trachypithecus francoisi, assembly GCF_009764315.1. Lineage (NCBI taxonomy): Eukaryota > Metazoa > Chordata > Mammalia > Primates > Cercopithecidae > Trachypithecus > Trachypithecus francoisi. Next base: position 52,767,844 of record NW_022681458.1, on the reverse strand, counting down.
GAGCAATGACTATGCTCACCAGTAAAAGATAACCTTTCTTTCTGAAATGGTCAAATATGAAATTAGAAAAGCCCTCCCTATTTTAACTACCTCAACTGATCAGAAACACAGATTGTATTCTATGAGTCCCAGAAGACGAAAAAAATTTTATAAGTTGATAAAACTTATAAATTTCATGGATTAATCTCCTGGAAGATTGGTTTAAAAAGAAGAGTGTAGTGCAAGAATTTAAAGAAATATTTTTAAAGCCACAATTATTTTAATCTTGGATATCAACTGCTTTTAAAGGTGCTTCTCTTTTTTCTTGTCATTGCTGGTCAAGATTACTAATATTTGGGAAGGTTTTAAAGACGCATGTTATGGTGCTAATGTACTTTCACTTTTAAACTCTAGATCAGAATTGTTGACTTGCATTCAGAGCATAAATGCACAAAATCTGTACATGTCTCCTGTCAGAAAGTTTAATTGGCATGCCACGGAGGATTCTCCCCTTCATCCTGTAAAGGTCAACAATAAAAACCAAATTATGGGGCTGCTTTTGTCACACTAGCATAGAGGATGTGTTGAAATTTGTAAGCTTGTATGTGGTTGTTGATCTTTTTATTTTTCCTTACAGACACCCGTAATAAAATATCATATTAAAATTCTCTTGTTTTTTTGTCACTTTTCAAAGATTTAAAAAATGCATGTCTACACTAAGGAACTCCAGTAATCTTGAAAAAGTAGATTTAATTCTAACTCTATAGATTAATAATGCGATAACTTTTAAGAATATAAAATAACATATGTTCAGAATAGAGATATGCTCAGTGAGGAATCCTGCTGATATTTAGGTCATATTTACTGGAACCCCCGTGGATCATACTGAATGCTGAGGGCATTCTGTCTGAAAGGATCAGTCCCTGGAAATGGTAACATATTAAATCAAGGTGTCCCCAAAGTGGAATTATAAGGGAGGAAGATGTTTGATAGTTGATCAGAAAGTAATTGTAATATGGGTCTGGTGAAACACATTGATATTAAGAAAACTTGACAAGTACCACGCGATCTCACCTCTATGTGGAATCTAAAAGAGTTGAATTCATTGATGTAGAATAGAATGGTGGTTACCAAGGGCTGAAGGTGGGGTGGGTTTGGGAGATTTTAATCTATGGATACATAATTACTGTAAGATAAAAGTAATAAGCTCAAGAGATCTATTGTAAAACATGGTGATCACACTTGAATATTGAATATTATATTCGATAATATAACAATGCTTTATAGTTTTGAAAATTGCTAAGAGAGTAAGTGTTCTCACCACAAGAAATGATGAGAACCTGAGGTACTGCCTATATATGTATATGTATCTCTGTCTCTCTACATATATACACACACATACATATATGTATACACACACACTATATATAACATATATATATAGAGAGAGAGAGAGAGAGAACTCAAATCAATAGTATGAATTAATAAACTAGATACTTGGAATTTTATTTTAGACCAAGAAAGATATCTGGAACACAATGTTCTGCCTCCTGCATTTGTAACTTAATATATCATGGAGAGTACATTATATATAGTTCTAACTTATTGTGTGTTATTGATCCCAATACTCAGTTTAATGAACACACTACAGTTAAAATTACTTGTTCGCCTATTTGGTTATTTATTTGCTACCAAGCCTCTAAAGCCTTATCTTACTGCGGGGAAGTTACAGTTAAATGAGTCTTGGTTGAGGTTAGAGGCCATAGACAGTTGCTTTTCTAACCTCTCTTGAGTTAGGGTGTAGGCAAGTGGCCATGTGACCTGAGCTTGTCAAATTAGAGACACACACCTGAAGGTTTCAATCTGGGGATAGTTGTGTTCATTTCATATTATTGCTGTAGCAAGTTACCATAAATTTAGTGACTTAAAACCACACAGATTTGTTGTCTTACATTTCTGAACATCAAAAGTCTAAACTGAGTCTTGCTGGACTAAAATCCAAGTGTCAAACAAGGTTGTCTTCCTTTCTAGAGACACTAGGGAGAAACTGTGTGTTCCTTTTTCCAGCTTCTAGAGGCTGCCCAGCTTCCTTGGTTCACGAGCCACTTCCAACATCAAAGCCAGAAATATTTGGTCAAGTCTTTCTCATGTTGTCTCATTCTGACATTGACTCTTCTGTCTTCCTATTTCACTTATAAGGAACAAAATTTCTGCATTGGGCCCAGTTGGATAATCCAAGACACTCTCCCCATTTCAAGGTCAGTTGGTAAGCAACCTTAATGCCTGCTGCAACCTTAATTGCTCCTTGCCTTGTCAAAAAAGGTCATATATTTACTGGTTCTGGGAATTAGGGTATGAACACATTTGAGGGAGCATTATTCCACCTACCAACAAGAGTGATGTAAAGAAGTAAAAAGAATTAAAAATCCAGTTTGGTGGTGATCACAGCTCCAGTTGGGGCAGCAACTGCCAGATATCAAAAGAAGCAAGACCAACAGTGCCAGAAATGGCATCCAGTGTCCTTTATGATGGCTTTGCCAGGTTGCTTTTAGGGTATGATTTTGAAGATGGCTCTGAATGTCAGCATTCACTTCATTTTTGTTGATTTGATGCACCTGGATTGTATCGCTTTCTCTGAATTCCTCTGAATTTCAGATAAAAATCCATAAATTACATTTTTACTTCAGTCAGCTAAAGTTGGTTTAGATTGTTTACAACTAAGAAGCCTGACTAGGCCAGCAATTGGTAACAGCAGGGCTGACAGGAAACAAAAATGCAAGCAAATGGAAAGACTCTGAGATCAAATGTTTGTACTAGCTAGGGGTAAAAATAGAAAACCCAGCTTGTATCCAGGCATGAGAATTTGAAAGTCCATGGAAATAGGATTAATCATTTATGATTACATGGAGTGATTTGCACTCTAAAGACAAGGCTTAAGGAGAGAAATGGCCTCTACTACACAACAGTATGTTTGAATTTCATGAGAAATTGCAGGACTGCATGTGAATGTGGCTGCTTTGAATGGTGATGAACAGAAAGAGAATGACAAGTTCAAATCCCTAACTTCTTGATTTAAGACACAGAAGAAAATCTATGCCCTTTCCCTGACTATGCTAAAATAAAAGCATACTATCTTTCTGGAAAAGAAAATAAAAAAAACTCATATTTTTGCCAAAGGTTTGAGATAATATAAACCAAATACAAATCTTCATTGTGCAGATCACCAGATTTCAACATAAATCTAAATGGATTTTCCAGTTCTCTATTTGATTCTCTACATTTGGGAAATAGCAAAACCCTGGAAATTTAAAAGGGGTTTATGGAAGAATTATCTTTAAACATTCCAGTTTCACATTAAGTTTCTTTAGACATCTGCATTCCTTGCCTGGTAATTGTTCCCCCATTCTTAAAATGCCAGATGACTACAAGAAAAAAGCCAGTTCTTTTCAGACCTCATTCTGACCACTGCTTATTGTCTCCAGATTTGTAACTAAAATCAGATCCCGGAATGCCTCTAGGGGTAGCAATTTAAAGATCAATCTCAAGAAGAGGTTTACACGTAAAAAGAATGGAAGGATTTAATTAATTTATTTTGTTTAAAATCTGAGAAATGTGTGTAGGAGTGAGTTTTGAGATACTAGACAAAAAAGAACTGTGAAATTTGGACAAAATGTATCAATACATCAATGTAACAAAGAGTTATGGGACCATTGTAATTATTAACATGGTTGCACTGAACTCAGGCCTCAGAGGTTGCCCAAACTGAATGAATTTGAGACATTACAAACTTTCTGACAGGTGGAGAATGTAATTCAACAACTTAAGAAGATAGAAATATTGGAATGAATTTATCATATGTGACACAACCACTCACCTTCTGAGTATATTCTCAAGGTGGACCAGTAAGGTTTTGAGAAACACGTGGTGGGCTGCATGCCAGCACCTTTGAAAAATCTCCTTGTGTGTCTGAGGTCTAAAGATGGAAGCAGAAAAAAAATCTATCTGAAATAGGCTTCTTGATTCCATGGAGATGACAGGATCCGAGCTTGCAGAGGACAAACGGCAACTCTAGACTACCAGAAACAAAGTGAGAATAATATTGTACAAGATAGCAGGACTGTCATGGTAGAAAAAAATATAATGGCATAATTCAGAAGTAATGTTGTCCGTGGCTGATTGATAATGAGAATGATGAGCTGTCTGGGACAGTCACACTTACATCTTTTATAAACAATAATGACAAATATATTTAGTTCAGGTAAAAGAGAACTCAGATCAGCAACCACACAGGCCTCAAGACTTTCCTCAATTCCCAGACTATAAGATGTTTAATATACCTAGTATCCTGTTCAGTGCTTTGGAGGAAATCTCCTGCAATAGAATCACAACTGATAAGCACTTACAGGGCCAAGCATTGTTCTAGTCACTTTAAACTTATTAATTTGTGTATTACCCACTTTATTTCAATGAAGTACTAGTATTTTCATTTAACCCCCCCCAAAAAAAAAGAAAAGAAAGAAAATGAGGCACAAGAGATTAAGTAAGTTGTCCCAAGTCCCCTAACTAATAAGAGAGAGGGCTTAGATTTTAACCCAAACATTTTGGCTTTACAGCTAATACTCTAAGGCATGACACTAAACAGTCTAAAATATTTACTATGTTCTTTCTCCAAAAGAAACCTAAGTTAACATTTTTGTGGTACACTGAGGAAAGGTCAAATGCATGACTTTGGGGGAACTATGGAAGAGTAATGATAAATTATTACCAGTTACTACAGGTTCATAATGCCACTCTAAAACTTGAATTGGGATTTTGATAACTCACTCCCAGGGTGGTCATAGCTAATTCGGGTACCATAATTCAGGTAGGCATACATTTACCTTATTTAGTAAATCACTTAGTCACAAGATGTTTATTGAGCATCTAATGTGTACCATGTATGGACATCGTATCTTATCCTAAGTGAATTTCCTCCCTTTTCTAGGCCATGCCTTCTCTATCTTCATTATCTTCCTCTACCTAGTCATTAGAGTACCGTCAGTCACTCTACTATCTCTCCTTGACAACCTTATCTATTTCCATAATGCTGGTCATCAATTACATTAAAAATAATTCACAAATTGACTTCTGGTTTTGTGGAACTAAAGCCCCATATATTCTATGGACTGATTGAAATTCTCATCAAAGTTTTGAATATATTTAATGAAGCAAGTAATATAAAGCTTTTAAAGAGATCATTCCAGGAAGAGAGAAGAGCAATATCATGAGGAGAGGAATGTTCTGGATGTGTTCAAGGAAAAACAAAGGGAATATGGTTGGGACAAAGTGAGCATCTGGGGGAGGAGTATAAGAGAAAGCCATAGAAAAAGAGAAAGAGACAAATCATGTGGAGTCTTATAAGAAGCGTGACCATAGGTGTAAGCTTTGCCTGGGAAAGTAACAGTTTATGCCTATGTTCCCAATGTCTAATAAGATTTAGTATTGTAGAACTCAGAAATATCCTGATCTGATGACATTATATGGTCACCCTAATTTTATCTGGCCACTGAGGATATTGGCTGTTGCCTCAGTTAGATGAGAAGCCACTATGATAATGGATGACACAATCTGGCTTGCAGTTTTAGAGTATTTCTGTGACTGCTCTTTTGAGATGACTGTGTGTTAAGAGCAGAAACCATGAAAACAGTCATGAGTCTATTGCAATATTCTAAGCCAAGGATGACAGTCGTTTCTACCTGGGCAGTAATAGAAGTGATGAAAAGTAGTCATGTTCTGGACACATTTTGAATACAGAGCCAACAGGAACTGCCGACAATTCGGATGTATGGTTTAAGAGAAAGAGAGATATCAAGCATGAATCCAAGGCTTTTGGTCCAAGTAGCTGGAATAATAGAGTTATAACTAAGATGGGGTAGACTAAGGTAAAAAAATTTGAGGAACTCAGTACTTTGAAGCTAGGCATGTTACATTTTGGATGGTTATCACTCTTCTAACCAGACTTGCTGGAAATCAGAGGAGAGGTCCAGGCTAGAGAAACAAATTTAAGAGTTTCAGCATATTCCTTTTACATCCTTAGAAGCAGAAGAGATCAGGCCAGGTGTGGTGGATTACACCTGTAATCCCAGCACTTTGGGAGGCCGAGGCAAGAGGATCACCTGAGGTCAGGACTTCGAGACCAGTTTGACCAACATGGTGAAACCTCCCTTCTACTAAAAGTACAAAAAAGTGGCCACAGTGGTATGCGCCTGTAATCCCAGCTACTCGGGCGGCTGAGGCGAGGGAATCACTTGAACCCAGGAGGCGGAGTTTGCAGTGGGCTGAAATTATGCCTGATTGCATCCAGCTTGGGCAACAAGAATGAAACTCCATCTCAGAAAAAAAAAAGAAGAAGAAGAAGTAGAGGAGATCATGAAATAATGGAGTGTAGAAAGAAGAAAATATGAAAGCCTGAGATACTTTAATATTCACAAATTGGAGAAATGAAGAGGAAGCAACAAAGGAGACAAGGTCATTAAGATAGTTTGATACAATATTGGTGAAAACATTCTATATAACATGGCATACTTGAAAGATCTCCTCAAATCTCCATATTCTCTAGTCTGCCCCATTGAAGGTTTTCAGAAATCTTGCAAATAATCACCTCTTGAGTCAATGCAATAAACAAAAAGGCTATCATCTATGGCTAATATTTTTTATTAACAAGTTTTTCTCTGATATTTTGCTCATCCTTTTTCTCTTTATTGCTTTAATCTTCCTCAAAAATACTTTTACCTTTAAAACTCCTGAAGGCTTTCACTAAAATGCATTGAATTACTTTGTATTTTTGGACCATATCTGCTATGATGTTTATTAATAGAAGCCGGGTTGCCCTTTGAGGTCCATAAAATTTAGAAATAGGAGTTATGATATTTCTAAATCACATAGAAATATGTGTGATTGTGTGAGAGAAATCACGCCAGTTTAGTGATTGTGTGAGAGAAATGATATACTTTCTATTGTCTTGAAAATGAGATACCCCATAATGGAGTAGGAAATGAAGCAAAAGTTAAGCTCTGTCTTTGGTTGAGTTCCCTGAAAACAGACTCTAAGGCAGCTAATGACGAGCAGAAGATTTACTGGGGAGTCATCTTGGGAGATACATCTGTAAGGAAATGAGAAATGTAGGTTTAGACAGAGGGGGAAGCTGACCCCATGCAATTGACAAAGGTTTCTGAGGACTCTACAGGAAACTCTGGAACTGAGATGGCCCTTCAGAGTTGCTATAATTCACAGTAAGAGGGATGGGTCTTTGTATTCCGAATCAGACAGTCGTTGACTGTGGGCTGAAATTTGGAAGGGGTGGAGGTTATATTTGGTAAAGCAGTGTTCATGACTGGGGTAACTCTGTGTGACAGACACTGCTGTGAAACCTAACAACTATTTTCAGGTGGCTGCTATCAGCTGTTATCAATGTTTTGGCTTTGAAAAGGGCATACATGTGGATCACCAAATTATAAGCTCATCCTATATGTTCAGTACTCTTCTAAACACTATAGGGAAATATATCACATGATTTTCCCTCTTTAGGTGTGTGTTGTCTAGGGTAGATAGGTTGAACCCATATGAAGTGGCACAAAAGCATTCAAGACAAGCAATTAAGTGCTAAATTGTGCTGGGCTAACTAAAAAAGATATAGATAGTAGATGAGAAAAATAATTGGCCAATGATGATTATATTTTCAGGACTGTCTTCTTTAAAAAGATAAAATGTATTGTGCAATAAAAAAGAGTGTTATTTGAGTAAATGCTGGTGAAAGGGAAAACCACTTTGGACTAATAAGAAAACAAGAGAACAAATTGAAGAATGATTATCCTGTGTCCACAGCACAGTGAAGGACCTAGGCTACCTAAATACATTCATTTTAATTCAGCCACAGTATTGAGCAATTATTAAATGCAAGACTCAGAACCAAGTGCCCAAGAGGATTCAAGGAGAATAAAAGATCATGAAATTTAGTAGAAGTATGATGACACAAGCATGTCATAAGACTTAACATAATAATTTGAATTAGATAAATACAAGACACTAGTGATGACAGTGGCTGTAGCCACCATGCAGGCTGTAGCAGGGAGGCACAGGGAGGCACGGCTGGGGCTGCACACTCCATGGAGCTGGTGGGAGCCCTCCTGCTTCTGAGTTGGTGCGGGAGCTCCCCAGGTGCCACTGCAGCTGTTCAAACTGCAGCTGCAGACACAGGCCTCCCACTCTGTGGAGCAGGCAGGAGCCCTGCCTTCCTGGGTGGGGCTATAGCCACCAAAGCTGTGGCTGTGGATCCAAGCCTCCCTGTGCCCTTGGAGGGGGCAGGAGCTTCTACGTGCAGCTATAGCTGCTCTCTCAGGCCCAGGACCTGGGCATCTCTGTAGCCTGCATCCTTGAGGGCCCGGGAAGTTCCTCCTCGCACATCCCTGCAGGCTTGGGGGTGTCTGCTCTGGCTGTTTGGCATCTCTCCTCTGCTGCCCCAGCTCTGATCTCACCCCCGGTTGCAGCTGAGCCCTCAGGTCATGAATAACAGCGGGACACAGAGTCCTGGGCAGAAGTTGATGGGTCCCTGATAAGGCCCCACCTTCAGGCTAGAGAGGGCCTAAAGGTTAGGGGCCAGGCTGCCAGTCCCATGGACTGGAGTGGGGACTCGTGGTGCCTCTGCTGGGTCACCCATGGCCACCCATGACCAATTGGCAGGCACTTCCTCCCCTCTGAGGTCCATAAAAGCCCTGGGCTCAGCCAGAGAGGGCAGATGGAGAGGACAGAGAGACAACAGGACAACCAACTGCAGAGAGGAACTACCCTCTCTGCTGAGAACTTCAGAGACCTGCAGAGGCATCTGAATAATCTGCAGAGAGGAGCTACCCTCTCCAGGGCTTCTTCTCTGCAGACAACTGAACACTCCACAGATGACTTGCCTGTGGAGAGGAGCTACCCACTGTGGGTCTCATCTGAGCTGTTGTAACACTCAATAAAGCTCATCTTTGTCTTATTCACACTTCACTTGTCTGTGTACCTCGTTCTTCCTGGATGCAGAACAAGAACTCAGGCTGAACGAGGCACCATGGCCACAGAGGTTTCCAGCCAGAAAATTGACACCCCAAAGATCCCATAACACGAGAATGGCACAAGGAATGAACAGTCATGTCCATTTGGAGGCTCTCAAGACAGGCTACATGAAGCAGGTGACATGTGGTGCCAACTTTAAATAATATAATGTTTTTCAGGTAGCAAGAGAAAGGAAGATCACAGAAAATACTGTAAGGAAAGAGGTGCAGAGTTAGGAGGCATACTTGGCAATTTAAATTATCCCAGTTTCAGACAGGGCATGGGTTTCAAGTAGTGGTGGTGTGAGAAATGAGGCTGGAAATACAGTCTAGACATGAGGCCTTAGAATAGCAAGGTGATGAGTTTTTATTTTGTCTGCTTCTCAATCTAGAGTCATAAAAAGGTTTAAATATTGGAAGGCTGTTGCTTGAGGAGAGCACAAAATCAAGGGAAACATAGGAAGCCATGGTCAGATTTACAGGCAATGAAGAGATACCCATTGTGGGACGAAGGAGGCAGATTGGATCTCCATTTTAGGAAAGATGAGGATGAGACAAAACAATTTTAGCAGGGAATCAGAACATCTTTTCTTCAAAGATGAGACTGAAGAAAGAGTCATAGAATGTAGACATGCTTGCTGGGAAAATTAGGTTAAGGAGGGAAATGGAGTCAGGTGGAGGGAAATGGGGTCAGGCTGAAGGACAATATCAAAAGTTAGGCAAGAGACGTTTCCATTTAATAAGGACTGAGTGGAAATTTACACAACTTCAGCCTTACTCGCAGCTTTCTACGTGGCAATTAAACATGGCAGTGATTCATTTGGAAGGGTGGTTGAACATGATAAAATGTGTGACTGATTGGAGAATACTAGGTCAGAGGCAGCTAAGTCTATTTGGAAATTATCCTTCTGCAGATGGTGGATGAAATCATCTTGCTCCAGAATGAAATCATCAGGGACCAAACTTCCAAAGGAAAGGGGAAAAGAACAGCATGGTGTGTACGTGGTGAGAAGGAGGATGTGGAGGAAACATCACCAAGGGTCTGACTGGGGATACTGTAGCTTTTAATTGTTTTTAAAAAGGAGGATTCAATTTTGAGGGCTGAGGTTGTGATTAATTCAGGGCTATGAGGAGAGAGAGGAAACTGAACAGAAGGAAGGATTCATTAGTGCTATTGATAAAAATGGTTTGGGACTGATTTTCAAATTTTGTCTTGAATTTAAACCACCTGGAGACTGTCCTCAGCCGAGTCAGCAAAAGCACAGCTTTGAAAGAGGTGATCACTTGCTGTGAGAACCCAACAAAGCACAGCATTATGCAAGGAAACATATCAAGTGTCTCTGGGAGGGGCTTGTACTTTAGCTTCCTTTGAGTCTTTAGGCCTAAAATTCTGACTACAGATGTTTTCAATTTATGTTGCTTTTTTTTCTCATTAGATTGGCTAACAAGTGTGATCATTCTGTATCTCCAGCCGCCTTTCATTATAGGATCTATCTCGTAACAGTTTCAACTGCTGGGAAAATTGTTCACATTACCATTATAGTTCTACATTTCTCTATTTATTACCACTTGAATCTACATTTGTACTTCACATATATGCAGACTAATTTTCTGCTATATCAATGGCATTTAACCATAACTGCTTATATGCATATGCTTTTGGTATGCACTCTTTAAAATGAGGTGAATCATATTCTTTGATTACAAATAAATGCATCTGGGAGGCCAAGGCGGGAGGATCACTTGAGGCCAGGAGTGTGAGGTCAGCCTGGCCAACATAGTGAAACCCCGTCTCTACTAAAAATACAAATATTAGCTGATGGTGCACACCTGTAATCCCAGCTACTCAGGAGGCTGACGCAGGAGACTTACTTGAACCCAGAAGCCAGAGGTGGCAATGAGCCAAGATCACACCACTGCTGTTTAACCTGGGCAACAGAGCAAGACTCTGTCTCAAAAGAAGATACAGAAATGACCAAGAAACATATTAAAAAATGCTCACCATCACTAATTATTAAAGAAATGCAATTAAGACCACAATGCAATACCATCTAACTCATGCAAAAAAAGGCCATAATCAAAAAATCAAAAAATAATAGATGTTGGCATGGACACAGTGAACAGGAACACTTCTACACTGCTGGAGGGAATGTAAACTAGTACAACCACTGTGGAATACAGTGTGGAGATTCCTTAAAGGACTAAAAGTAGAATTACCATTTGATTCAGCAATTCCACTACTTGGTATCTACCTAGAGGGAAAGAAGTCATTACACCAAAAAAATACTTGCGTGAGCACGTTTATAGCAGCACAACTTGCAATTGCAAAAATGTGAAACCAACCCAAATGCCCATCAATCAACAGTTTCTTTATCCACCCATATATGTCTTTATCCACACACATATATATACCACCCATATATGTGTGTGTATATATGTATATATGTATACACATATACATATTCCATCATATATATGTGTGTATATACACATATATACACATATATATATGATGGAATACTACTCAGCCATAAAAAGGAACCAATTAATGGCATTTGCAGCAATGTGGATGAGTTGGAGACTATTGTTCTAAGTGAAGTAACTCATGAATGGAAAACCAAAACATTGTATATTCTTACTCATAAGCGGGAGCTAAGCTATGAGGATGCAAAGGCATAGCAATGACACAGTGGATTTTGGGGAATCAGGGGGAAAGGGTGGAAAGGGAGTGAGCTATTAAAGACTACAAACTGGGTGCAGTGTATACTGCTTGGGTGATGGGTACACCAAAATCTCAGCAATCACCACTAAAGAACTTGCTCATGTAACAAAACACCATCTATTCCCCAATAAACTATGAAAATACAAAACTTTTTTAAAAAAAGAAAAAGAAAATCAAAATAAATGCAATATTCAGGGCATTTTTTATCCTGTAAGATAGTCACATAATATGAATTAAATATCATTTGAGGTTTTTGTTGATAGCATCAAAATAAAATCCAGCAGAGAATTATGAGCACATTTTTATAGGATTTTGCTAAATTTTTACAGTTTTGTCTCTAGAGCTCCTTATTATGTCTCACTAATGCTTTTGTCCAGTTCAATTTTCAAATATAATTTTCATTTTCTTTCACATTTCATTCTGTTGGTTTTATTGAGATTAGTCATTAAAGTATGAAAATGAGAATAAGAGATGTGTTATAGCATTAGACATGGCTTCAAGCTCTCTTTTCTGACTTCACAGTTACCTCTGACATCCAAGGTTTAGAATTCTATGACTAAAAAGTAATATTCGTATAATACATATTCCTCCTTCACTCTTTTCCTCTTGAACATCTGCATTCTCCAGTGGTCTGTTTCGGGCTCACTAGTCTCCACTTTTGTGAAAGATTGCACTCACATTGAAATCTCAAACAACTACTGGATGTGATGGCTCACCTATCTTTATGTATAACCCTGACTGTCTCCAGCTAGATGCTCCATGGACATAGAACACATGTCCTCAGCCTGCCCGCTTTGCTAGTTCCCATCTCAGTACATGCCAGCACCTTCCTTCCAGTTTCCTAAGCCAGAAACTTGGCAATAATCTTAAAATCTTGGTTCCTCACCCTCACTCTTTCATCAGATTGAGCTGATGCTTTTTCTTAAATATCTCTCAAATCCATCTCTCTTCATGTGCAGTGACATGAACTGCTCTTTCCTGCTTTTCTTATACATTGTTCAACTAATCTTTCTCTTTTCAGTCTTACTCACATTAAAAATTCTTCCTTCAGTATTGCTGCTAAGGTGATCTTTTTAACGTGCAAATCACGTCTTACTTGCCAAAACACTTCAATATTTTGCAGTGAAACTTGTATTGGTATTTTGGGTGGTTCAGATTTTGTTCTAAGGGATTGGCCTACATACAAGAATTTCAACATCCTTGGCCCATCTACAAAATCCCTAAAATATTCCCCAGTCTTTATTATAACAACTAACACCCTACTCACACATTTCCAAGGGCACTCTAGAGGGTATGGTTACACACCCAGCTAAGAACCACAGATACTTTCCTTAAAACACCTTCAAAATAATTTTCAATCTCTTTATTTCTACACACAAGTCCCTCTATGATACCTCTTCCTGCTTCTCTAACTTCATCTCCCACCAACCCCTTGTATGCAATCTATTACAGAAACTTCCCACCAGGGGCTCCCCAGGCAAGGCCATGACTTTTAAGAACTCCATGCCTTGATCTATGTTGTTCTTTGTGTCTTACCTTCTTTCATTGCTTAAGACACTGTCTTTAACCTTCAAGACTCATTAAGAAAGAGTGTATTCCAGCTACTCTTCCTTGCTTCCTCTCCTCTCCAAATTCCAGTCTAGCTTAGATGGCTAGGTCCCATGCTTCTCATATACATACCTAATTAATGTTAGTTATCACCATGTATTTATTCAGCTTAGTTGGTATGTTGGTCCATTTTACCCATTAAATGGTATAAGCAGCATATAAAGCATGGAATGATTTCCTGTACCATGTGCTGGGAAATAATTTTACATTCCAAAGCAAAATATCAGTATCTGACATGAAATCCACATGAAAAGCATGTACCCACAATAGATTCTTAGTCTGTAGTGTAAATAACCTGGCACCATTGTGAAATTGTTTTTGTCATGTTAATTTTTAAGTTCTATTCTATCTTATATCTATACTTATTATTTACATTTGTGGAGTGTTTTTTATCTTTTGTTGTTTTTTGTTTTACAAATAACGTTTTAATTTACTTGTCATCAGGTAAAATCAACAGCCCCAGAGGACATCCTAGTGTGTACTACTCTATCCTCAACCTCTGGCTCACTTTTGGGCCTACTACCTTCTCACATTTATGGGAACTGTGAATAAACCAATTAGAGAAAATGACTTTAACTATTCTTTCCACATTCCATGGGAAAAAACAGACAAAAAATATATGTGTTTTTCTGTGTCTTCTTTGACACTTAATACTATCAGGTATTTTAATGTTTGTCAAATTCTGATAGAATTCTATATCTTATTGTTTCTGTTGCATTTTTATTTCTAATGATATTAAATATCTTCCACATTTATCAGTTTTTATATTGTGGCTTTTGTAAATTACCTGTATAGGACTATGCATATTTTGGAGGTTTTTACAGAAACTGTATTAAACCATTTCTGTAATATATATTACATAAATGTTCCCAACTTGAACATGCTTTGAAGCATACTATTGAGAGTTTTATAATATAGTTTTTTTTTTTTTTTATGGTAAGAGCTATCTTGCAAGGGCTAGCCTTGAACTCCTGGATTCAAGTGATCGTCCCACCTCAGACTACTGAATAGGTGGAACTACAAGTGAGCAGCATTGTGCCTGGTTATAATACAGATTTAAGATGTATTTTAGAATCTGATTTTTCATCATTTTATTATTTATATATTTGTTTTCTACCGATTTAAGATGTATTTTAGAATCTGATCTTTCATCATTTTATTATTTACATATTTGTTTTCATCTCCATTCCAGGATTATTAAGCTACTCAATAATTTTTATGCAAATATATTTAGAGGTTTTAAAAATTGAATTAGTTCATTTGGGAACTGTTTTGGTATAAGAATTAAAGAAAGAAACATGCTTTCAAATGATAGTTACAAATTTACTTTAATAGTATTTACTGAATAAACAGGAATTAATTTTTTCTATATTAATTCTAATATAGGTACATAGATTCACTTCTAAATATTTTTTGTTCCCTATGACCGGTAGCTTTTTATTATTTTTAAATATTTCCTTGGGCCAGGGTCCACCTTTATTCACCATTTCTGTTTTGGAGAAGATTTTTTTTTGTCACTTTTCTTGCAAATTTTTCATTCCAATGACCTTTAGAATAGTTTTGTCATGTTTTCAGTTTTTATGATCTTATAGGGATTTTCAGTGGGAATATTTATTAATTTAGGAAAAATTTACATTTTTCAAATATTGAGCTTCCCTATGTTAAGGTAGGTTTAGCCCTAATTTTATTTTACATGTCTCAGTCAAGTGTTATGGATTTTTTCAATCGGGTTCTGCAAATTTCTTGTCACGTTTAGGTATATGTTGTATGTTGCTATTGTTATTGGATAATAATCCTTTATTCAATTGTGTTTCTGTCCAGTAGTACTAATAGAAACAGTAACATAATATAATGGTAATAACGATGTATGCTTCACACTAGTACATAAATGAAGTATGATTACTCTCTGAATGTATTTTTCCAGTTACACATAGTATACAATGTTTCATCATTCAGTGAATGTATGTTGAACATGCACAAATACTAAGAAAATTTTTGGATCCTGTGTAAACGGTCTGTGCCTTTGTAACAAATAGAATTAATAGAAAAGACTGACACCTACCAAATAATCACACCCTTTATAAAACATTCTAATTTGTGCTATAAATATATTTATAAGAAGAAATACAGTGTGCCAAGAAAATTTAATGGGGACTATCTTACCTGGATTGTGGTAAGGAGTGAGGAGCCTAGTAAAGATTTTGTGAGGATGAGGCGTTGAGAAGAGTTCTGAAAGGTAAGTACAAGTAAACTGGGCAAAAAGAATACACATACAAATGGTTTTCAGTAGGACAGGGAAGAAGCTTTTAGAAAATGGAAAAAATCCCATGTGAGTGGAGCACAGAGAAAGGGAGATAGTGGTGTACGGAAGCCTGGGAAGAAAGCAGGAGTCAGGTCATGCCAGTACCTCATATTTGAGGATTTTTGTCTCTATCCTAGAAGCTACCACTGAAGCTTTTTATAATAAGATGAGTGCATGTGTGCTGTGTTAGCTAGGGTGGCAGGAGAGGGGGAGGGAGAGGTGACATATTCAGATTTTTATTTCAAATTGATTTCTCTGGCTGTAGTAAGAAGAATGGATCAGAAGAGGGCAAGAGTGGATGCCTGGAAACCTGTCAGAGGCTATTGAAAAAGCTCAGGCGAGACATAATAATTATGTGACAAGGATAGTGGCAGTGTAGATCAAGAGAAGGATAGGACCTTAGGGAATATTTAGGGGGCAGAATTGGAAATATTTAACAAGGATGGGACTCGCGTGATCTGGGAGAGAGAGAGAGGTGACAAAAATGACTTTCAGGTTTCTGGCCTGCCTAAATGGATGGATAATGAGGCTATTGTCTTTTTTTTCTTTTTAATTTCTGTTAATTTTGAGAATTTTTATTTGTATTTTTAAATAAATCAACAAGAAATGTATGCCACCGTCCTCCCCCAGTGTAGATTATTTCACTTTTTATAGTGTGGAATTTGAGGTGTCTATGGGACATGAAAGTAAAGAAATCCACTGACAGATCAAATATATAGGCAAGAAATTTGAGAACCTTGGAATGGTCTGGGCAGGCTTTTATTGGTAGCATTCCCAAAATCCAAATAAGAAGTGTTATTTCTGTAGTTGAAAATTGTTAGTGTTTGTGACTTAATAGTATTACCACATATTTCTGATGCATCTATATGAACTTATATAATCTGTACAGTTTGAACTTGAAGGAAGTCAAAGAAAACTCACACATGTTTTTAGGCATATAAATACTCAAATTTAAGATATACAGGTCAAAATATAACCAGTTTGGGGGAAATGATGTTGTAAACTAAATATTGAAAATAAAACTGAAAACAATTAGGCTAAATTCATATGTGATACACTTTGAGACATATGTCTTATTATTACAGTTTATTCAGTCATGAAAAATCTATTGCTTGCCCTTTTTATCAATACTACTACTCTGATATTTTTAAGGGCAGAGGCAGTGATAATTGGTGTCATGTTGCCTTTGTGGGTAATGTTGTAGATAGATTTTCATTTATAAGCCAGTACACATATGATGGAAGGTATTTGTTGTATCTTTTAAACAAATGGCAAACAAAGTATACCACCACATCTCCTTTTCACTATTGGAAATGAAATAGATCTAATATAGTCAAAGGAATTCCACAAAACAAAAACCACGGACATGACAAAAGCGTGCATTTAATTGGATGCTTTGCAGAGATACATGACCAAAGTTGTGTGCATGGCTTGTCTTTTGGGATGGTCCCAGCTGTTTATTTTAAAAGAAAAAAATTAAAATAGAGCCAACAAATGCAATTAAGAAAAAAAAAAAAAAGTCTTGAGACACAAGGGGACCTACATGTTCTGGTCTAAGAAGCGTGCAAGTATCACAAAGCATTCCAGATACAGTATGACAGAGGAACAATGAACAAGCATTGGAACAATGCTCTTTCTTTCAGAAACGGGAAGTCTAACAGTTATGTTTTCACAATGGTAGTGATTAAACCATCTTTATTTTTTAAAAATTTTATAGGAAGAATTTTAGCACCATCATTAAAGGAAAAATAATAATACCTTTTCAGCCCTGCCTATCTCCAGTCTTGAAATAATAACAGAAGCACATAGCACCTTTCAGTATCTAAAATATAAACAAGAATAGTAAGTCCATCCCAGCTGCTAGAGATGAGGTAGCTCATGCTAAGAAATGTTGGGTCATTTTTCCTATGAAAGTTCAAAGGCCAAATGGTCTAATTCCGATCATCACATTTGATTAGAGTCAGCTCCACAACTGTTTCTAGATCTTTTTCTTCATTATAGGCTTCAGGATGATGAGATTGTACATGTGGAAGAGTCTCAACTTAGAGTCCTTGGACATATGTTTGTAAAGTTCTATATGTCAATTATTTTGCATTCAATATCTTCTTAAATAAGAAAGTGTAAATTTATTAAATGGTATATACTAGTGTAACTTCTATCCATATTGATAGATTGAGTCAAGAGGAGAAAGATATCTTTAAATTTGAATGAGAAAGATATCTAAACTTATAGTCTTTTACAAAAATTTAAGAAGTTGAAGTAAATTCACTTTGTTCTCCAAAATGCCACTGAATATATACTATTGAAAAATTCTATTTAAGACAGTGAGAAACTTTTTTTTTTTTTAAGATTCTCCTAAAAGAGTTTCTATTATAGTTACACAATATCAAGACACATATGTAGGTCTCAATCACAAGTTAAACATTTTAAACTCATTTTTAATTGACAATCTTGGAATGAGAGGTCACAAAAGGGCACTAATTTCTATTTTTCAACTGCAGCCAAGCAAAATAAACATGTGTTGTGGCTCTGTATACCCCACTCTTTAAGCTACCTGCCAGGAAGAAGAATTTCCTCATAAATACTAAGCAACTTTTTCATTACACTGAAATAAACTGAAGAAAACGGAGATTTATTTATTCAATCAGTTTACTTTCTGCAAAGGTGGTCATTGTCATTGGTCATCTTAAACCTACACTGTTGTATTGAAAAATATTTAAAATCAATTAAAACTTGAGGATTGTAAGTAAAATAAATATTCTGAAGGATAAGGAGGCCAGGCACTTAAGACCATATATACAATGCTGATGCAGGATCAGCCACTATTTCAAGAGTCTCAGGATCAACTTCAAACAGTCAGAGTTCTTGTGAATGGCGGTGGTCATTGATGGTGGTGCTCATTGTCAATGTATCTTGGCTCACTTTACACAAAACAAACTGGCCCAATTTCAACGCCGAATTCCTGGTCTGTGCTGCCAACATCCACAGGGGCAAGATCTATGATGGGCAAGCGTGCCACATTCTGTGTTCTATATTCAAAGACAGTCTTGCCCACATTTCCATTTCGCTTCTGAAATTAAATGGTGCAATGGGTTAAACGTACATACAATTTTTTCCAAGTATGTTACACAGCAACCTTCCCAGACAACTTTTATAATGTAAAGGCAATGATTTTTAGAGTACTACCTAAAAAAAAAAAAAAAAAAACCAATGAAAACATAAAGTGAGATATTAGTGTACTTATGTAACAGAATTTCTTTCATGCTTTAAGTAAATTTTCTTTGTTCTTCTGCAGCTTCCCAAATGGTCACTAGCAACATAAATTATGAAAGCTTTTTTGTTTTTCACAAATGAAACTATAATTCACCATTCAGTATTATTTTTGTTTTATATCTCAATATGCAAGTGGGGAGACTTACAAATTGGTGAAAAACTAAAGTATCTTGGATTGATTATGCATTTTATAAATAAGGCATTTTAAGCATGGGACTGAGATTCTGTAAGTTAAATAACTTGGAAAAGAACCAAAGAAAGTCTGCAGAAGAACTGGATCAGATCTTAGGGATCCAGTTCTTTCTTTACTATATGGATTCAAACCTCTATCACGCTTCATGTGCTAACACACACTCAAGTTTACCCTAAGGAATGACTATAAACTGCTATTATGCTCATACACAAGGTAAAATCGCCCCCAGTTCTAGAGCCGTAATAGTATTTTTAACAAAAATAATTTTTTTTTCCTCAACTAGACCAATGTAGATCAAAAAGTACTTACAGAGCAAGTGTCTTGAAGAACGATATACCGGAATCTAATATTTCCCTCTGCTTTGATATCTAAGTCATTTGCCCCTTTGAGAACCACAGCTTTTTTGAGGTTCTTAGCTTGATCATCCATGTATCCTATACTGTTTTTACAGATGTAAGTAATGTTCTGGGAGGCTTCTTTTGATAAAAGGCGCAAGAAAGTCATCTGAGTAATGGCTGTATTAGGTGACTGGTGGTCTCCATAAGCAAACTAGAAAAACAAAGAGTCTTTGTCATACACAAGACTGAAGCATTTCATAATGCCTTACACATGTATAGATAAATACATAAATTGATTTCAGATAAATCAATTTTGAAGAGTATTACTTTAATTATTGTCATAAAGCAAGCTATTCTACCTGTACATCTAAACATATCTTAAAATGTCTATGAATACTCAAAAGAACCTCTGTTCTTACTAACCCAAAGAGTAATGAAACCAATAACAACAATAATTCACCAGAACAAGCATAAGTATTTTTAAATCTGCTTCAATCATGTATCAAAAATAACTCATTATTTTTATTGCTAATTATAATAAAAATTAGGAATTAACTAGTAGTATAAAATCTTTTTACCCCAACTATTACATAATTGTAGGAAATATATATTAAAAGTTTTCCATGAGCTAACAAAATAAATAATCAAAAAATTTTTTCTAAAGATTCTTTCCTACTCACCTTCCACTTTGAGCTTTGGTTTCAGCACTCCCATTTGAGGGTTTTATTTTACATATCATATTAGCTAAATTACATTTCAACTATTTATATTTAAAATTTAAAATTTTGTGCTCATTAAATAATGATAGATACTAGCTTATCTTGTATACACCCATAATGTTCTCATATAATGTTTATTCTGAATGTGATTTCTAGGAAAATGTCAGAAGCAGAAGTGAGAAGAAAATTTCAATTAGGCTGCCATAAAGAAATGCAATATGAAATATTCACATTGCAACAGGCAGTGGCAAGGCCAGAGAGTTGTCTGAACACCAGACCATGACAGAAACAGGGTAGACTGGGACTCAGAAAAATATCAATAGACTTCATAACATTACAAAGATGCCTTAAGTTTAAATAATATTAAAAATTTTACAAAATGATTCAATTATTTAAACATTATTATAGCAGTTATCTAATATTAATTTACCATCTATCCCATAGTACAAGACCCTAAACTAAGAATTTTATATCCACATGGAAACTATGGAATAAACATTATCACCCTTACTTTAAGCTAGCAAAACTGACTCTCCCAAAAGTTCGGTGACTTTATAAGGCCCCAAAGTCAGTACGAGATCCTGGTGAGGTAACCAGGTCTCCTGAAGCTGAATATACAGAAATAACTGTTTATCAACTGTGGCAAGATCCCTTCTAGTACACTCCATAGTCCATGTCACATACATTAGAGGAATTTACAGTAAAAATAATTACTTTTCTATATTTCATCAATGAGAAAATTTTTAATTCAAAATTTTTGTTAACTTGACTCATAGCAAAACCTTGTTTATGCAATGGTATTACAATTGTAACTAATGAGAATATATCACTTCAAAATAAACATGGTAAAATAAGCCTGGTTAAAAAAATAGCAAAGTCCTAAATAAATCAAAAATATGTAATAAGTAGTAAAAAGTAAAGAATATAATTTTAAGTAAGCATATGAAATTACCTGAGACCCTCTGTTCATATCAAGACCATACCAAACAGGCTTATTGTCAGGAGATTTACTGGCCCACCAGGTTTTACGTGGTACACTGGATGGGTTTGCTGAAATACATGTTTCTCCTGTTTCCATGTTGCAGTAAACTTTGATTGCATCTTCAACAGAGCCTTGGTTAGGATCAATCCAGTATTCACCTATTTTTCAAAATAGAAATTTTACTAAATAAAGACAATCTCAATCATGATTATAAGTGTCCAAAAAAATTAACAGAGGGTTTGAAAATATATACCTACTGATTAAGGATTATTTCAAACAAGAGCGCCCCTTAAGAAAACAGTAACTGTTATGCATTGGGGGCCTTCCTACAGTCTAGTTGCTATTGTAAGGCACTTTGCCAAACCATGTACTTAAGGCTCAAAACATCCATGTGAAGGAAGTATCATTACCCCCATTTTACAGATGAGAAAACAATACTGAAAAGAGACAATCTACACAGTAAGTGGCTTTGCCAAAATAGATGTGTTCCTAATATTTTAAAGCAAATTAGAATTAGAGTGTAATAATGTAAATAATGTAATACAATAATGTAAAATAATGTAATATCAAAACCATGAGTAAAGTGAATAAATGAGTTGAATTACAATTAGAATGCTATGAATCATTTCATTGGCTCTTTTTAAAATTAATTTTCTCATATATAAGAGATTCTTAAAACAGGAAATACCAAGGCAGTGGTTGGTGGTAGGCATACAGTCAAATACACAATTTAATATGCATTTGCATATATGGATGTGTGTATATATACATATTTGTGTGTATATTATATAAATAGTATGTGAGAATTGCACTTTAAATGAAATGAAAGTGCCAGAATATAATATATAGAGTTAATAAAATTGCCCTTTCTTCAATGATAATAATTTTTAGCTATTCCTGTCAATGTCATTTCAAAGTTAACTTAAATTCTTAAGCACTTTGTAGCTCATTTGTCTCCTGTGACTTACGATCCCTCTTCTCTAGGTCGTATTGGATTAATTAAAACGACAGAATAAGGTAAACTTTAAGCTTGGTACATGCAACTAGGGCAGAACAACTATTTGATTCCAAAATGTCTTGGAACCTCATAATAATATAATCCCACCAGCAGATATTCCAGAAGTATGACTCACAGAACATTAAACTACATGAAAGGAATTACATACTTAAATAAATTTGGGAAATATATGCTTGATGATCCAACAATATGTTAACATTAAGACACTGACAGGTCATGTAAGTAAATAAACATTTTGAACAAAACCAATTATTTTCCACATTTCCACGAAATGCTTTTACTCCACAAAAATATCAATATTTTAAGATTTCTGGATGGAAATGGAACTACCATCATCATCTATTACAGTACTTTTTTTTAAAAAAAAGTTAACTTTTATTTTAGATACAAGGGGTACCTGTGCAGATTTGTTACATGGGAATATTGTACGATGTTGAGGTTTGGGGTACAGATCCTGTCACCCAGGTAGTGAGCATAGTATCTGATAGGTAATTTCTCAACCCTTGCTCCCATCCACACTCTCCCCACTGTAGTGACCTGCAGTGTTTATGGTGTCATATTTATGTCCATATGTGCTCATTAGCTCTTACTTATAAATGAGAACATGCGATATTTGGTTTTCTGTTCCTGCATTAATTTGCTTAGGATTATGGTTTCCCGCTGCATTCATGTTGCTGCAAAGGACATGATTTCATTCTTTTTTATGGCCACATAATGTTCCATCATATGTATGTACCACATTTCCTTTATCCAATCTACCACTGATGGGCATCTGGGTCGATTTCATGTCTTTGCTATTGTGAATAGTACAGTGATGAATATACGAATTCATGGGTCTTTTTGATAGAATGATTTGTTTTCCTTTGGTACAAACCCAGTTACAGGATTGTTAGGTCAAATGGTATCTCTGCTTTAAGTTCTTTGAGAAATCTCCAGACTGCTTTCCACAGTGGCTGAACTAATTTACATTCCCATCAATAAGTGTATAAGCATTCCCCTTTCTCCAAAGCCTTGTCAGCATCTGTCGTTTTGTGACTTTTTTTTTTTTTTTTTTTTTGAGACAGAGTCTCGTTCTCTCGCTCAGGAAGTGGCGCAATCTCGGCTCACTGCAAGCTCCGCCTCGCGGGTTCACGCCATTCTCCTGCCTCAGTCTCCCAAGTAGCTGGGACTATAGGCGCCCATCAGCACGCCCGGCTAATTTTTTGTATTTTTACTAGAGACGGGGTTTCACCGTGTTAGCCAGGATGGTCTCCATCTCCTGACCTCGTGATCCGCGCGCCTGGGCCTCCCAAAGAGCTGGGATTACAGGCGTGAGCCACTGCGCCCGGTCTGTTTCGTGACTTTTTAATGACAGCCATTCTGACTCACGAGAGATGGCATCTTATTGTGACTTTCATTTTCATTTCTCTGATAATTAGTGATGCTGAGCATTTTTTTTTCATGTTTTCACTAAATTGACTGTTTCCACCATTAAATTATAAGCTCCATGATACGTTTACTATTTTTATCTCAAATCTATCACTAAGTAGAAAATCAGTAGCATATTTTGGAATGCAGTTGAGAATAAAACAAACAGAAACAATGGGTTTTGCTCAAATGGGCTGCTGTCTACTCACCACTCTGCTTTGCGGAATGGCAAAGCTTTAGGTCATCACATGTGCGGGCTGGGTGCTTTTTCGAGCCATCGGGGCTGCGCATGGTTTCAATCTGACTACTGAGTGACTTCAGGGTAGCATGAACCCCTGGGTCCGTTTTGTTTTTGTCATCAGGAGCCGCCTGATCTTCAGTAAACTCAGGAAGTGGATCTGGCATGCTCTCATCATAGTGCCCCATGATATCCCCTAGAGCAGCTGTAAGGTGGCCAGGAGGACCCGGAGGGCCAGGTGGGCCAGGCTCACCAGGAGGGCCCTAATCAAAAAGAAATCGGAAAGACATTTAACACATTGTTTTGATTTTACTTAACTGGTAGAACTTGGTGCATAGGGAGTGCCAGTGAGACACTCCAATTTGACAGTAAAGGGAGATCTATGACTTGTGCCCTTTTGTAACTAGATGAGGGTGGTCTAACAGGCTGTATAACATTCAAGGATAAGAAATGATGCCTAACCATTTTTCAGGCAACATATCTTCAAGTCAGCATCTAAAATAAATAAAGATCAAAGCACAAAATATTTGCTTAGGTGTTTACCTTGAAGATACAACATATTTTCTGTTAATAGCATGGAGATGTGTGTTCATTTGCAAACTATTTTGGTCAAGGTACAATCAAAATGTTTTAAAAGTATTTTTGAACAGAAGCTGAACAAAGGATGCAGGGGAATAGTGGCTGCTGGTTCTATAAGATTACATGTCAATAACAAGAAAATACCCACAAGAAACACTCACAAGAGAATTATACTCCTACTTCTAAAGGAGAGGGAGAGACACACAGGAAGTCCTTTTATGTGCATTAATTACTATACAGATAAAAATTATCTGCCTAAGCAAAATTGAAGAAATAGTCTTGGCTTTTAGAGACAGGGTCTTGATACTATGTTGCCCAGGTTGGATTCAAACTACTGGGCTCAAGCAAGCCTCCTGCCTTCACCTCCTGAATAGCTAGAATTACAGGTGTGTGCCAGGGTGCCCAGTTCCTTAGCCTTTTAATTCACATAAATAGGGAGCTCTCCTGCCTTTTTTTTTTTTTTTTTTTTTTTGCCAAATAAGATACACTGAAATGAGAGGGAGATAAGCACAAAAAGTGGCAGAGACTACGAAATGGATCCTCTCTATTAATTCCCTTCTGCACTTCCCCAAGGAAGAACTCAGCAACTTGAAAGAATGAGGTGACAACCTGAAGAGACACATAGTCCACATCTCATATAGAGAGTAAGATCTAGGAGCAAGAACTCTCCAGAAGGCTGGAGTTCTACCATTGGCTCTGCCACTTGTTATATGGCTCCAGACAAGCTGCTTTCACCTTCAGTGCCAATGTTTCCTCACTCTCAAAGGGCTGTTACATAATCTTTATTTCTTTCTGTCTCTAAGGTCATATATTGAGTCCGTGCATTCCTTTATACTAATTTCAGGAGAAAAGACTTTTTTGATATATATCAAGGACCACTGAATCACAAAATAAAGTCAATCAAAGCCACATAAGCCAAAGGTATTCCAATTCTCTAGCTGTTTCCCATTCAGTTAGAGAAATAAATGAGTAGAAAACATTTCTCTTGTCCATAGGAAATATAAGACTATTTGATCCACATAAGAAATAAATATCTGGCTTAACAGTATTGCTATGAAGGGCAAAGCAAAAGTAAGGAAGAGAAGGTAAAGAAGACCAACGAGGAAGAAACACCAGAGAGAGAAGCATAAGCTCATATACAAACAAGCACATGAGTACACTTGTGCATGGAAGATGTATGAAGATGTTTTCCAGACCTGAGAAGCAAGAATCTAACTAACACAGTATACAGCTTTGCATCATCCTCAAGTCAACACTTCTGAAACTTTTTAACAAAAAGTTTTAATCAAAGTCCTCCCTGAATGTTGTTTTCAATGGAGAAAAACTTCAATTTCATACTCTTCATTGTCCAGCATTTTTAAGGAGTTTTCATGAAGTAATAACTATACCTCACAGACATTTAAAATATTGCCCTTGAGAGCAAATCAACATTTTCATCACTTTAATTATAAATACGATTATAACTTGTTCTTTGCTCTTATTAGTATCACATTATGCTAATGTCTGGGTAGGCTGGACTCTGATTTTATGTGCTCTAACGTATCTGTATTAAAATACTTGAAATGGTTACTTATATAAACTCTTGTGTAACTTCTAGGTTTGTTTTCAGGGTCCCTTAAGTCTTTTGTCAATCAGGCTGCACAGACATTTCTTGGATGGAATCCGTGCTATTGAAATGAATAGCATTTCTTGCATGTAAACCCTTGTGACTTTACCTCGGGTCCTGCTTCTCCTACACTGCCTCGTACACCTGGAGGTCCAATTGGCCCAAGTGGCCCAGGGCTTCCTTCTTTACCCAAAGGACCAACTGGGCCTGGAGGACCCTGCAAGAAACAAAGACCGCAGTTTAGATTCTGTGAAGAAAAAAATGTTACAATGCCTTTCTCTAATCAAAGAACTATTTTACATATGGAGCTGGTACAGTGATTTCTAAGACTCATTTTCTTACTGATTAATAAATGAACTTCTGGTACTTTGTAACATTTATGATTTCATGACATAAGAATTTTCCATCATCCATGCATGGTAAAAGACAAATATGAGTTTACATCTTTAATGGACTAGTCATCTACTTTTATTGGTAGTAACTTTCATTAAACCTCACATATTGTAAACTTAGAAATTCAATTAACTTGAAAGAAGAAAATGACAGAAGTTGGAGTGTTTTAGTGAAATTTCTGTGCTTATGCCTCAGAATATCATCATGGACTATTATTTTCAATTTTATGTAGGATTTGTTTACACTGTATTTAGATACACCAGAATTGCTTTGAATTATTTTTTCTAATTTTTTCTGCAAAATGTTTTCTATTTTCCTAAATAATCATGTACATCAATTGTCTTATGCCATCAATGACTTATTACAAGCAACATTAATACTAATGGAGAATTTCTAAAAGCTTCAAATATTGGCTTCATTTTATTATTTACTTCCAAATTAGCCTTATGTAAACTACTTCTGAGGAATTATCACAATTACTTAAAAGACAAAATATATTCAGCTTCAAAATCTGTCTCCACTTCATAGTAAATCCTATTATACCATCTTAAAAATTGAAAGTTTAACAGAAATTTTAATTAACACAATGTAACAAAATGAACTAACAGAGGAATATATCCAAACCCTAGGTAAGAAATTTTAATGCGGGCCCATGAGGTAATATATCATATTTCATGACATTTCTACTTAAAATTAATTGCTAAATAGCTTTTCTCATATGTGTGTTGCCAACCTCAGAGATGAGCCAACTCCAGCTTCAACACCATGAAAATGATACTCAAGCATTAGCAGTACATCAACAAAGGCATTATTACTTACACCTACAACTTATTACTTTTTGTTACTTACTCTTGGACCAAATGGTCCAGGGATTCCAGCACTTCCTTGTTCACCATTTGGACCCTAAGTAGGAATACAATAAAAAATGTTGCCAAAATATTTGGATCCTGCATTGTGCCATTCTCAAAAATGTGCTATCATTGACTTTAGCAGCATAAACTACTTTGATAAAGTCTTCAATCTCTGCAATGTCTACATGAGTTGACCAATGTTAAAGACATAGCTGTAGGAGTAACAGTGCATATAGCTTTTGCTTTATTTCTCCCCTACAAAATTATAGCTTATTATTGGCAATTACCACTTGTTATTCATCAAGATAGTCTTTGAACTGAAAAGAAGATACAAACATATCCATCTATTTTACAGGCAGATAAATGTTCATGTCAAGATACCCATGTATTTTCTACTGGAGGGCAGAATAACACTTAAAGAAATAACTTACAGGAGGGCCAGGAAGACCCTGAAGACCAGTAAAGCCTCTGTGGCCCTTCTGACCTCTGTCGCCTCGGTCTCCATGATCACCTTTGTCACCACGAGGTCCTTGGGGTCCCTAGAAATACAGATACGGCATGAAAATTACTTGCTACATATTATTGTTGAGACTACAATTTACTAAAATTTTGCTTTTGATAATTGTATTTACTACAATTTTGAATATGGTATTTTATATGGTTACTTATCTAAATAGTATTAGACCTAGAAATTTCTGTTTATTTTTCCCAAAGAATGGTAGGTGATCACTGAAAAAAGATATATAACAATAGTTTTCTAAATACTCATTTTTAAATGTTTATCTTACATTCATACTAAAATTAGATATTTTTGTTTGATCTAGCCTATCTGAAATGTTTTTTAAAGATTGTTTCACAGATTTAGTTGATATTATATATAAAAATATTGCCACCATATATAGATTCTTTTAAATTAAAACATTTCATACTTGCCATGTGTAACAATGAAATGATTTTAAATTTACATATGCAAATAAAACTAGCTGGATATGACAGTTGCAACTATATTAAGAAATTGGCAAAAACTTGTTTGAACAAATTAAACAGAAATATCATCTTTAAGCCACTTTCCTCTAAAGAACAAAGCAACTCTAAGTTATCCCATATCTGCAACATCTGTAACTAAATCCAGTGATCTTGATGCTGAGAAACTACAAAGAAAGCCATAGCTAAGGATCTTATTTTGGGATAGAAGCTACACCCAGAGAAGAGGTGAAAATTATCTGATCAATCTCAGATGTTTTGTTATGTTGTTAGTGGTGTTGGTTTGGTTTTATTTCAAGTCCTGGGAAATTAAAAACAGCTCCAGGGAATCGGTGGTTCACAGTAAACTGACAAGTGACATAGAGTCATCTACTATAGAACTGGCTTCTGTTGCTTTTAGTGTTTTCCCAAAAGAGAACTGGATCCCTATTTATCTGATTTGGGAAGATGACTGCAATCAGCAAATCAATTGGCTCTCAGGTTAACTTTTCTCTTATTGTTTTGATTTTGAATTTATATTTCTTAATTATCATACAGTATAGGAACCCATTTATAATAAAAATAAGATGATTTCAGTAGCTTTTACATATTTTATATAACAATGTAAATTTAAATACTATCAAAATCAGCCTGAAGTTTTACATAATGTTCGAAAGGTTCTTTTATTTGGGGGATGACCCAAAGTTTCATCATTAAAAATAAACTAAATCAGAAGCCACCTATTTGAATTATTAACTACAATGTATTTATTCACAGAAAACAAAATTACAATGTTTCTATAACTGTTCAAAACACTGTTCACTTGACATGCATGCAACTATAAAATATTCACCAGTCAAGCTCAAATTAAAGCTTAGAATTATTTAATAATATGGCCATGATTTTAAAAGTATAATTGTTCTTTTTGAGAACAGACATTGATTTACCTGATGGGCATGAAAAAGCATGTGACCAGGCCGGGCGCGGTGGCTCAAGCCTGTAATCCCAGCACTTTGGGAGGCCGAGACGGGCGGATCACGAGGTCAGGAGATCGAGACCATCCTGGCTAACACGGTGAAACCCCGTCTCTACTAAAAAATACAAAAAAAATTAGCCGGGCGAGGTGGCGGGCGCCTGTAGTCCCAGCTACTCGGGAGGCTGAGGCAGGAGAATGGCGTGAACCCGGGAGGCGGAGCTTGCAGTGAGCTGAGATCCGGCCACTGCACTCCAGCCTGGGCGGCAGAGCCAGACTCCGTCTCAAAAAAAAAAAAAAAAAAAAAAAAAAAGAAAAAGCATGTGACCTATTAGATTGCACATGAGATGATTCATTCATGGTAAGACATCTACATAATAATGTTAACCTGAAAGTGATTGATTGCAAATAGCACAAAGATCAGAACATAGAAAGAAAAATCTCGTTGAAAATGAAACATAATATTTGAATAGTGCTTTTCAAGTTTACAGAGAGCTTTCAAATCCATTTTCCTATGTAGTTTTTAGAATAGCTCAGAGAGAAATACACTATAATCCCTATTATTTTAGGAGAAATCTGTGACTTTAAAAGCCTCCATGATTATTGATAGAATTCATGGTTAAATTCAGAAAAATTGTGTTAAAATTATAAAAATAAACTCATATTATTTTAAAAAATAAGAGTAAACTCATATAATTTTTAATTAATATTTTTGTTCAAGCTTGAGGAATTTCACATTTTTCGGTTATGAATCTTATACTATATTTCTTTGGGAGTATATTTTATATAAGAAAACATTTTTAAAAAAAAACAAAAACAGAGAACTTACAGGTAATCCACGTTTCCCAGCTCGACCAGGTGGTCCTATAGGACCCCGAGAACCCTAAATTTACAAAAAAAAAAATGGCATGTAAAAAAGATATTCACATATTATATAGATACAGGATGTCAAAAATATGTTTATAGTTGGATGCTTTTATATATATGTGAGTGTATGTGTATAGTCTTATGATTAATTAACTGAAATCAGGCAAATGTTTATCTGTAGATAAGACTGTGGTCACTATAACTTCAATGACACTTTTATGGTCAATTTTATTCATCGACTTCATTGAATAAGTATCACCTTAGTTGAATACAGTAAGACATTACATACTTATTACATTCTCAAACTACAGCATTTTCCCATGATGGAAGTCAAAGCATCAGTATCTTCTATTCCCTCTTAGAAATGAAATTTTGCCTTTCAGACTACGAAACATATACTAGTTCATAATTAGCTGTTTACCATTCATTATTTAGAGTTCTTAACGAAGTGCACATGTATGACTGTGTGTATGCATATATGCAGCTTATAACATAGCATATGGGTGTGCAAAACTGTCAGTGTGAAACTGACTCCCTCCTTACCGGATCTCCTCTTTGTCCTGCATCTCCTGGAGCACCCACAGGGCCAGGAGTTCCAGGGGCACCCTGAGAGCCTGGCAGACCTGCAGGCCCAGGGTCTCCACGATCACCCTGTCAAGAGTAACCACGATATTATTTTTTAACATTTATTCTAAACAACAATATTCCATATGCTTATATTATTCTTATAGTATTAATAATAGGAAAAATATACCCTTTATAACTTATTTTTATTTATTATTTTACTTAACTATTTTACTTATATTTACTGATTAACAAATCAAATTGAAAAGAATAAAGTTATTTCTCCCTAATTTCAGGTCTCATCCTTTCCCTCACCTACTCCCTATTGCTTGCACAGTCAAGATCATTGGGGTATAGGAGTGATCACCTCCAGAATTTATCATGTTTTCCAGAGCACCAATCTTTAAGCTGGAATATTGGTATACTTGGAATACACAAAGACTTTCCAAAGACTGTGAAAACAAAGAAAATTTTAAGGAAACCACCTTCCAGATTTTCCTCTCCATGTGTATTCTTTCAGAAAACTAAATTTTGATTATCCTTCCTTACTTCCCCTAAATAATCCACCTTTTCCCGTTTTGCAAAAGAAAAGCAGAAATCATACCATCTGCAATCTTATTATGATTCAATGTCCCAAGGAATAAATACCTCTAGGCACTGAACTAAGGGACTTTTCCAGAATGCAGAGTTTACTTGAGTATAAAGCTACTAAGGACTTGGAAAATAAAGAGGCTCCTTTTTATTTTATCCAGATGACACAATTATGACAAGGCTCCAAATATTACTTGTCTCCTTAAGAAGTCAGAGGTGAGATAAGCGTTATATGAACATGTCTAAACATAAATATTTGACTTGAAAAATGGAGTCAGACTATATTTTCTGACAAAAAAATTGTCTTATTTGATTGATAAATTTATCAACCTAGATAAACTTCGGCAATTAGATTACAGAACGGACACATAATACATTGAATAAGCTAAACTAGCAACTTCAAGGTTTTGGAAAAAAAAAATACTTGCCCGGGCACAGTGGCTCACGCCTGTAATCTCAGCACTTTGGGAGGCCAAGGCAGGCAGATCACGAGGTCAAGAGATCGAGACCATCCTGGCCAACGTGGTGAAACCCTGTCTCTACTAAAAATACAAAAATTTGCTGGGTGTGGTGGCATGCACCTGCAGTCCCAGCTACTGGGGAGGGTGAGGCAGGAGAATCACTTGAACCTGGAAAGTGGAGGTTGCAGTGAGCCAAGATAGCATCACTGCACTCCAGCCTGGCAACAGAGCAAGACTCTGTCTCAAAAAAAAAAAAAAAATTACTTAAAGCACTTGTACATTTAGAGTTTACCAGGAATCACCTCCTTTGCAACTATTTAAACTTGTGATTTTAAAAAGGTGATGGCAACTTAAAATAAGTATAGAGATTTATAGATTTTCATAATTACTTCAGCAAAACCTTTGAAGATGGTTGCACTATATAATATAAATTGACAAAGGAAAAAGCCCAAGATGCCAAGAGAATTTGCAGTCTGTGAACTACAGTAGATGAGCGGACTTTAGCCCAAGCTTTCTCCAAATCCTTTCTTTCCCTTTTTTTCAACATGAGGTTGAGTGTCTATCCTCTACTAGAGTCTTTAAACATGTCTTTTAATATACAAATGCCCAATGGCATATGTATTAATTATATTTAAAGCATTTGAAAACGGAGGTTCAGAAAATCTGCTTAAGATTACATAGCTAATTACTTAGGGAAACAATATTCCAAATCAAGTCTGACTGGCTCCAAAGCTCATTCTGCTACATGATGAGCTTTAATTACATCATAGCAGACTTTGGAGTGAGGAGTGATTTTGCCTTCAGTGACTGATCTCAGCAGCCTGAGACAATTGTGCAACTGCCAGAAGGGACTGGGGCTTCAGAGAAAGTTGAGGACGTGTTCAGTTCAGCACATTCTAATTTAAAACACATCATGGAATATACAGTGTTTAAAAAGCCACACGGCTTATATTCTCATAGGGCATTCGCTTTAGATGGTGAGTGGAAAAATTTAGACATTACACAGCACTATTTTGGCTTTCATACTTTTGTTAATGAGTTTAAAATTTGGAACACTTCATATATATCCTCATCCAAAGCCTCTATGTTGAACCAAAGATGGAATCAATTTTATCTTTCTGCTCTGAAAAAATACCACCTTAATTTGTTACATATTCAATATAATTTCATTTACAATATTTAAAAATTATGGCCTTACAGAAACAGTTGTTATTCAGAAAAATCAGAGGTGCTTTGGAACTATCAGGAAAAATGATGGTTTTTAGTGTAAATTAAAAAGATTTCAGATTTGCATGACTTTAGATTTTATAATAAGTGAAATGGCTCTTACACGTTCTCCAACGGCACCATCCCGTCCTGGGGTACCATCATTGCCAGCTGGACCCTACAAAGAATAATGATTTGAAAAACTACTTAACTGAGTAATCCTCATTCCAATTGTCAGAAAAATGACAGCATGTTTTACACTTCTGTTTTATAAACTGTAAATTAGCATTTATGCAAATGTCAGCAGAAGAAAGGTTTCTACTTCTTTTTCATTACTTTGAAATACTGTAAAATTAACACATTCTTACTTAATCCATATTCTTCATTTATATTTCTTCTTTTGAAAAGTGAAAAATCTACAAATATTTTGCAATTGACAGCAATTACATTCTTGCCACTTTATGTTTTGCTTGTATTACCAATGAAAGGTTTTTCTTACATTTGCTTCTTAAAATTATTCAAATAATATCCTTAAAGTTTTGAAATAAAATAACTGTTTCAATGATACTAAACTAAGAAATATATAGTCCTCCTTTTCTATTTTATTGTGTTTTTTTCATAAACATGTCTTTACTATTTGATCAAAAATTGATCCAAAAGCTATTGATTCTTTCTTTCAACAAAATGTTACATTAACTGTTTGATGCTTCACTACTTAAAATGCTGAACAGAGGATATTCCAACATTTAACTTCTCAAACTGCCTATCAAACACTGATTTCCTCTCAAAAGTGCCTAAAGGAACATAATATCCATTACGTTACTTTATAGTGATATTTAAGTAAAATGATCTCTACTAACTTTGCCCTTTTCACAAGCTGGAATAGCTATATTAATCCTATCACCAAAAAACTTGGCAATTTTGATAAATATGCCATTACAAAATGAAATAATAACAAGGGGAAAGATGAATGGATGTGTCTTTTTACCTTCAAAACAGTTTGGCAACAGCTTAAATGAACTAAAATACTTAGCTCCAGACTAGATGAAGGTCAGTGCAAAGACACTGATCCTGTTACCTTTTCTTTATGTCATCACTTAGCCAACTCTCTAGGGAAGTAGAGTACATCAAATAACATTACTAAGAAACTTTCGTAAGGTCAAATACGCAATCAAATTCTAAATCAATTGCTAAATGAAAAAATTGTTCCCATGACACCGGATAACAACAGAAGAGTTATTTTCACTGTAGCACTCACTTCTGGTCCAGGTTCCCCTACAGGACCATTGGAGCCCGGGGGTCCCACAGGTCCAGGTGGACCTTTATCTCCTGTTGCACCAGTTGGTCCTACTTTTCCTGGTGTTCCCTGAAATAGAAGTATAAATGTCAAACACTTGTGAAGAAATTGAAGAAGGCTAGTTCCCATAAAGGCTAAGTTTTCAAAATGGTGCCTCTGGGCTCCTTCTATAACAATAATTTTGCATTATCTTACAACACCCATGTAATCATAATGCTTTCTTAGAGGCATGCCCACCTCCTATGAGACTCCTCCTGGTATATCTAAGGGACCCAAAACCAACCATCCGTTGCCACCAGCACAGGTGTACATTTTGGGTTC
Source organism: Trachypithecus francoisi (assembly GCF_009764315.1). Classification (NCBI taxonomy): domain Eukaryota; kingdom Metazoa; phylum Chordata; class Mammalia; order Primates; family Cercopithecidae; genus Trachypithecus; species Trachypithecus francoisi. Next base: position 52,733,325 of record NW_022681458.1, on the reverse strand, counting down.
TAATCATGTGTACCATAGTTGACTCTGGCTGCCCTTCTGAAATTTGAATCACTCTTATCCTTTTTCCCCACTCCGCTTTGTCTGTTCATTTTATTTCTATATTCTGATACTGTGATCTCACTCTTGAGAGATCTTACTTTCACGGCTTTGGTTCACTTCTGATAACAATAAGACATCCCTTAGCTCCTACTTTGTTGGTTTCATATTTCTACCCACATGTCTCTCAGTTCCAAGATCCCATACATCTCTCGATCTACATTCCATATGAAAACATTATTAATTTTTTTCAAGCACTGTAATCTTAAGCAATAAAATGTAGTCTCTTCAAAGCTAACTTTGAATCAAAGTTTTATCCATACTCCAGGGAATATAAAATCCTAAAGTACCCTCCAGGGAACAGAGATTACGTTTAGATCCTTCTTCAGCATTCCCTCCACATTCACCTCAAATATTACTTTAGCGCAACTAAGTCTTCCCTTTGATGGTTTACTGTGAAATATGGTGTTTTTGTTAAGCATGTTTACTTAAAAAGACACTACCTACTCACCAGGAGATTATCCCCCTCCTCTAGCTCCAGGGGATCTTTTTAATCTTTGAAGAAGGATTTAAAGGTCACCAAAAATCCATATCCTTATTTGCCTACTTTTCTAGTCTCAGGGTTAAACAAATATATATTTTCAAAGACTTTTGTTTTTAAATTCTTAACTACTAAAGGTAGTTAAGATTTTTAAGATACTCAAAAATTAATGTCCCTATGATACTGTTTAAATCTATTCATCAAGCAAAAAAATAAAATAAAATAAATTCTCTAAACAATTTGTATTGCACATATGAGATAAAATATTGACTGAAGCAGCTACTCACCGCTGGGCCTGGTAGGCCGGGCATGCCTCTCTCTCCACGTTGCCCAGGCATGCCAACAATTCCTCTCTGCCCGGTCGTTCCAGCTGGACCAGGGGGGCCATCTGGACCCTAATGTTGAGGACAAACTAAAATCAGAAACTATCCAGGGTAAAACTGTACCCAAGGAATTTACAATAAGTTGGGTGCAGCTTTACAGGTTTTTTAGTATGAAAAAGAAGTTATCTGTTTCTCAAAATTATACTACAAATGAGTAGTTATAAATTGTCATTCACACAGAACCTCTAACATTATTTAAAGGTGAAAACAGCTCATCAGTTGGAAAGAAACTGAAGATTAATGTGAATACTGACTCAATAAAAGAGGTAACTTCAGAGAAATATTTTCCTTCTTCATAAAAAGACAAAAAGAAAGTTTAACAATAAAGAAAAAATAGCTATCTAAACACAATATTTAAAGGGATTTGCATATAAAGTATAATATACATATATTTTTAAAGTTATTCATACATAATGAACATTTAACTAATAATTTTTTGGTTTAGGTTTTAGATATCATATCCATTACTGTTATTTTTAAAATCTATATATATACACATTTTTCCTAAATCAGAGAATTGTAAATTAAAATCTACAGGGCACAATGCACTTTAAAAATTTAGGAATGTGCCCAGCACAATATTTAAGCATTTTTGTGACACTGATCATTACGAGTTTCTATTTGTAAGTATCTCAGTTGAAGGTGGTCTGGAACAAATATACCAAACTTACAGGTTGCCCATCTTCTCCTGGGTCCCCTTTGTCTCCTGGGCCACCAGGGGGCCCAGCTGGTCCTCGATCTCCCACGCGCCCATGAGAGCCAGGGTCCCCACGAAGACCTGGAGGTCCCTCCTTCCCGGGTTCCCCTAGGGGCCCTGCAGGTCCTGGAGCTCCCTAGTATAGCAAAGAAAGAAACACCCAGGAGGGCAAAATGGAAGCCAAGTAACAGTGACTGACATAACATTGTCTGCCTCAGATGCAGATGTTCAAGCCTCACAGGTTCATTGTGACTGTTAGATAACCAGTTATTCAATAGGATTTAAACAAAACAAAACAAAACAAAACAAAACACAGCTGTAGATTCATTCCCCAGGGGGAAAACTAAGTATCATTTGCAGTCAATTCCCTTTGAATAATTTTTTAAAGAGCGGTGCAACTCACTTGAATTTTCAAACTTATTTAAGCCTCCACTCCAATGATGAATATATAATACTTTATTCTGTGATAATTATTTATTCTTATGATTTGATCTTATAATGAATGACATTTATTAAAGAAAGTTTCATAGTTGCATCTTAACTGAAGAGAATGATTATTAGCACACAATACTATAAGTATTCAGTATTTAAATGGAATAATAATAAAACAATGGGGCTAAAAAGAACTTACAAATTAGCTCCTCCAAGAAATACTATATTATTAAGGATGATTTGCTTTGCTGAAATGCCAGTATGCATTACTGGAATAAGAGTTGTTAAATAAGAAAATGTACCATTAAGAAATTAAATAAAATAATAAATATAACTCAAATGTGTATGTGTGTGTGTAATTATTTCACTATCAGTGACTTGACTCACTAAGTTGACTTACAGCAGGGCCTGGAGGTCCAACTCTGCCAGCAGAACCAGGAAATCCTGTAGCACCCTAGAACCAGAATATCATATAGGCAATTTCTAAGCAATATAAATTAGTTACATGTATTTTCCTGAGATTTTTTTCACAGGAAGACTGAAGCCTTTAGATTGTCTTTCACGTTGTAAGCAATAATTTTTTTTTCTTCGTATGAATCCCATATTTTGGGGAATTAATCTAGATTAACTGGTAGGAAGGGTACTATTTTCCTTTTTCCCTGCAAGTAGTACTAGAATCACACTGATATTTTATATAATCGAATTAAATAAAGTGCTTTCACATTATTTATTTACTCTTTTATATAGGTAATATGTTACTTACATTACAGGTGAGGCACCTGGGTCTCCAAGATTACAAACTTGATTTTAACCCAAATCTCCATCTGAGTTAAGTGCCCTTTGCACTATAGTACAGTTGATACAGGTAATAATTTGCTATTTCAGCCTCAGATGGAAATTATCTTTTACATGACCAGGAAGCACTAGAAAACTAGAATTAGCTGTGCATACTTTGCAGAGCATCAAAGAAACTTACAGGCGGACCTTGGGTTCCTCGACCACCTTTTAGTCCAGGAACACCATTAGGACCCTAAATAGAAACAAACAAAAGAGCACTGTAGTGAAGCAAAAGAGGCTGAATGTACACTCCAAACATGGGACACTTAACTCAAGTTATGCCTTTTTCTTGTTAACTTACATGAGGGCCAGGGGATCCTGCTAACCCTTGTGGTCCAGGAGAACCAGCATCTCCCTTCTGTCCTGGCTCTCCAGGTTCACCTTTTACTCCAGGCTGTCCATCAGGACCCTATAGGAAATCATACAAACAAGCAATTGATTATAAGACTAATAGACAAATTACTTTAGAGTAATTATTACTAATGTATCAATTAATCATATATTGTGAAACAGTGCTTTGTAATCAGTATTAAAGCATAGTAAAGGAAAAAAAGTACTCTGATGAGATCTTTCAAGACAGCATAAAAAATAAGCTATCCCACTGCATTTTTATTGTAACAAATAATTATAGAAGCTCAACTAGCACAAACTCAAGTTTTGGCCAATCTATAAAAAATGTATTGAAAATGAGAATATTGTCTAGAAAACTATAAACTTTCCAGAATTAATATGACTTCAAAACATATGACAATAATCATTAAACTTATTATAATAAGATAAGCATTTATTTGTAAATTAGGGATATTTGAAAATTATACCTGGGGTCCGGCAAAACCAACAGCTCCAGTTGGGCCATTTTCACCTCGAGAACCCTAGAAGGAGTCAAAGATTACTGTAGCTTTCACACATTATTCTAAACAGGAACAGTATTTTAAAATATGATCATATAAATTTGATAGTTAGACATGTAAATATAGAAAAATTACACATATTGCTTAAGGAAGGACCTTAAGGATTACATAAAGATATAGGTCATAGAACAAAATTCCCAAGGTCAGAAGTCTCAAAGGAGCCTCCAAATCATAGTAAACAAACTGCCTAACTACACTTAACAGATTGCATAGCAGATAATTTTTAAGTTTAATTAGAAAAGCAAAAGCTAAAAACCAGGAAGTTATAAATAACCTAAAACCAGTAAGCATCATTTTATATAAATATCAGAACAAATGATGAATTGTTGTATTGCTCAATTTCACACTAAAGAACACCAAGTACTGTCACTTACAGGATTGCCCCGGGAGCCAGGAGGGCCAACTAAACCTCGAGGACCAGGTTCACCCTAGAAAGCAGATTTTAGATGGTTACTGTCCAAAACAGTGGCTAAATATAATATAATTTTAGGATATTGGTCACTGTGTAGGGGGAGACAGCGGAAAAGAACTCTGAAATGATCTTGCTCAGATACCATATGTTATAAAATGAAAAGATTTATGAAAGAGCCAACTATTCAGGATTCAGAATTTTGAGCGTACAAACTAACAACTTGTGACTTACCTTTTCTCCAGTAGGACCTGCAGGACCTGGAGGGCCCAAAGGACCTGGAAGACCCTGTCAATTAACAGAACATAGGCATATTGAGGTAAAAAATGTACAGAAATCTTTATGCTTAAGCAAATAAACAAAACAAAAAGGACTATTTTGTTATAATTTGGCTGTTTTTGTAAATCATTATCTATAATAAAAGATATAATCTATATATTTTCAAGATTTTTCTGTCTAGTTTTGGAAATACTATTTCCACCATATTTTCACCCTACAGTGTTTTAATCTCTTTCATGCAACTTAACTAATGCATACCTAAAACTGTTTTCAGGCATTAGCACTAAATTAATGCTAAGCTACATAAATGTTTCTATTTCTTAGCATAATTAGCTTTGCTAATATCTATTCGGACATTTGACCACAATTGAAAAGGGGCTTTCCTTCTTTTGCATATATTATATTCTTAAATTATAATAGCAAAATATCATTTTTATTTTTTAAAATTGAAATTGTGTTAAGGCATTTTAGGTTTTTTCTTTCATTATTATTATTATTATTATTATTATTATTATTATTAGGCACAGGATCTCCACTCTATGTTGCCCAGACTGGAGTGCAGTAGCTATTCACAGATGTGATCACAGCACATGCATCTTTGAACTCTTGCCCTGGACTCCAGAGATCCTCCCATTTCAGACTCCAGAGTAACTGGGACTACAGGCACAAGCCACTATCCCTGGCTTAGTTTTTCTCATTCTTTTTTTTTTTTTTTTTTGAGACGGAGTCTCGCTCTGTTGCCCAAGCTGGAGCTCATTGCAAGCTCCGCCTCCCGGCTTCCGGCCATTCTCCTGCCTCAGCCTCCCGAGCAGCTGGGACTAGAGGCGCCCGCCACCACGCCCAGCTAATTTTTTGTATTTTTAGTGGAGACGGGGTTTCACCGTAGCCAGGATGGTCTCGATCTCCTGACCTCGTGATCCGCCGGCCTCAGCCTCCCAAAGTGTTGGGATTACAGGCATGAGTCACAGCGCCCAACCAGTTTTCTTCATTCTTTTGAGATGAAAAGGAAAAGTGGCTAAAATTTACAGCCCCAAACCCCAGCTGCTTTGAGATTTATGGGCATAGGAGAGCTAACACTTAAAGGATAGTACAGCTAACACATGGGGACACAACCTGAGTCTTCTTGAGGCGTAATCACAATCTTGAAACTGCGGGAATATTGGAGTCCTCTCTAAAACAAGTTCTCTATTTTATAACTGTGTATTGCCTCTTTATGTGCAACCCAAATATTCTTTCATCGTTTAATTTCTGTATGTATAACTGAAGAAACTTAAGGAACAAAAATGACTTTAATTTTATAGTTTTGACAAGAACATAAGAAATCTGTGTTCCTATAGTCTCTGGATCTACAATGGAATGATATCATTCCAATAATTTATGTAATATACTTCTTTAAAGGATTTGATGAAATATAAATATCACTTCATTACTTATGTTTATAGATATTTTATACAGAGAAAACATGTTATTCATTTTTTCCCTACTATTAGATTACAGTAAGCACTTTGCTCTGCTTCTTTCCTAAAACAATGTAGCGTCCTCATTAAAAATAAAGCAGTCATTGCTTACTTCCTGATCCTATCACATTGCAATTTCAAAGTTAGTTCATAGGCATAATAGATATGTATTTTGGATTTTCCCTTAAAACAAACTGCCAATGCATTATTCCTATAAATAGTACTGCACTACTTATGCATTCCAGGACATTCATGATGTAAAATGTTAAAAATATACCAGATTTACTAGACTATTTTTGAAATATTAAATTAAATATTAGATTTAACTAAAAGGGAAGGTATATCTTTTGTGCATAATTTGTTTAAAAAAGTGGTGCATCCTTAACTAAATTTGCATAAAAAGGACTAATTACCCTTAAGATGAAAATTTTCTACTACATTTCACTGTATTTCCTTAATCTAAAGCTATTATAACCAATGTACTAACAATGACTCAATGTGCAGAACCAAATAGCAGTTCTCTTTTATTATGTTACAACTGCTATTGCCAGGGCACACATGACAACTAACAGCAAACCATGTCATACTGAAACAGAAACCATTAGTCAAATATCAGGCACTATTCCAAAAAATGATAGATGTTTAAGCCACTGTGACTAGCCACTCTTACATGAAGAAATCATTTATGTCTGAAAATATATTGTCCTTTGAGTCTGACTGTCCTTGGAATTGTAAATGCATTCTAATTTCAAAGACCTAATGCTTGTTAAATGCCAATTTCTGACATGACATTAAACAATGCTTTGAGGGCAACCATCCTTCTTGACATTCTGCTTATTCAAACTCTTTATTAATGATAACATTAATGATAATTCACTGTGCAGTAAATTTCTCACCCCAACATCCAATATACTGAGAAACATTTATCATAACTTTGGTGACTCCACAAAGCTCTACTTGTCTATGCTGGAACGAGGTATTGGCCAGCTCACTAGATTAGCATTTTAACAGAAATAAACTTTGTGTATGAAATAAAAAGATGATACAGAAAGATAAAGAGGGCCCCCACCCCCTTAAGGCACTTATCTCATAGGCACAATACATGTTTTTATTTAAGTTTCATTTAATTCAGGGCAAGCAAAATGAATAACCCATGGTTGAATCACAGCAGATCTCACATGCCATTATTCTCCAACTCCTGACTACCAAGGAAACATGATTGACTTTATTTTGGAAACTTCTGGCAAACTCCTATGATACTGTAATGTTGGTTCCTAGCCCAGCTAGAAAAGGAATGTTTTTACTTACTCTCGCACCATCGTTTCCAGCTGTGCCTTCAGCACCTTTTTCTCCTATGCCACCCTGGAAAAACACACAAAATACAACTGATTCATTTAATTGTCTCTTTCCCACACTTGTGTGTAAGTTTCATGAGAGTGAAGGCTATTTGTAATTTTCCTAGTTGTATCCAGTTGAACCTGGGATGGTGCCTCACACTGTGCACTTTCTCAGTAAATATTTATCAGAAAAATGAATAAATGAATCTCAGGATGGTAGAAATAAAAGCCTCCTCAGGAAATCATTTTCAGTAGAAAGTCTGAATAAATGAACTAAAAAAAAAAAAAAAAGTACTTACTCTGTCACCCTTGGGGCCTGGAGTTCCTGCAATTCCTCTTTCTCCTGGCATACCTTGAAGACCTGGTGGGCCTGTATCTCCAGGGGTCCCAGATGGACCTGGACTGCCCTAAAATGAACCAACATTAAGTGACCATACCAATATATTAAGATTAAACTGATGAAATTGCTTTTTAGTGGGTCAAAAATAGCTGTCAGCAATTTCAGGTAGTTCAACTTAGTGCTTATATTTTTCTTTTTTTTTTTTTGAGACGGAGTCTTGCTCTGCCGCCCAGGCTGGAGTGCAGTGGCCGGCTCTCAGCTCACTGCAAGCTCCGCCTCCCGGGTTCACGCCATTCTCCTGTCTCAGCCTCCCGAGTAGCTGGGACTACAGGCGCCCGCCTCGTCGCCCGGCTAGTTTTTTGTATTTTTTAGTAGAGACGGGGTTTCACCATGTTAGCCAGGATGGTCTCGATCTCCTGACCTCGTGATCCGCCCGTCTCGGCCTCCCAAAGTGCTGGGATTACAGGCTTGAGCCACCGCGCCCGGCCAGTGCTTATATTTTTCATCTGAGAGTTTCTCTGAGTGAGTTGATTTTTTTGAAATTAAAAAAATCAGATTTTCTTTTTTGATTGTTGGTTTATATTTTTAACTTTTCTCTTAAGAGGCAATTGAACACTATTTCAAATAAAAAAGATAGAGTTGCCTTTTTTTCCCTCTGTTGGCAACATAATAGAAGATACTAAGAAAGAAAGACATTACAATTTGAGAAATATTTCATTCTCTCTTTAATAAAACTGATATTTGATATTAACCTGGTTTTCAAGCTAATATAGTGTCTAAATTGTAGTAGACCGTATCAATCACTCTAAATCCTGAAAACAATAAGGGGTCTCATGTCACATGATCATGAAAAATTCTACTTCAATTGTTTATACTGAAGTTGGCCACATTATCTTCTACCAGTCACTAAATGGCACACATTTCTGCCTTATGATGCACTGTATTTTCAGATTTCAAAAGTTCTATATTTTCACATATGTAGTAAGCAGAACTGTGAAACCTGACACAAGGGAAATGGAGCATATTATCAGAAAAGCCTTCTAATAAATTATGCAATTTTCTATTTCTTTCCTCTGCTTATTCATAGAAGCCACTAATAAAATGTACATAAACATTAGGAATGTGTTTGTATATGGAAATCTATTACCATGTGCACTAAACCACAATCCCCATCACAGAAGAGAGTCTTCTTTTTAGCTGGCATTTTAGTTGCAAGGAAAAAGCCTAGTAAGCGCTCATTAAATATTTGTGGAAGAAGAAAATGATATAATCAAATTATCTTTCAAAAACAAGACAAATGCATTCTTGCACCATCATGTGTTTATTGAGCAGTAATTTTAAAGCATTTTAAAACACTGAGATCACTTGAGATCACTATGACACTTACTTTTGGGCCATCGGGACCATGTCCTCCAGCCATTCCCTTCTCACCAGGGAGTCCAGTTATTCCAGGTTCTCCTCTTTCCCCGGGATTTCCTCGTTCTCCCTAGCACAAAATTGTGATGTCAAATAATCTCAACACTTGATCTAAAAATAACTTAAAATGTTTCTGAGAAATGGCTTCTACTGGTGGAAAATTTAGAAATGAGACATTACTAAATCTCAATTTTACAATTTAGTGATAAGAAACAAACTTCAAGTAAGGATATGCTAGCTTCATAGCACAAAATATTTCTCACAAAATTGATTTTTATCCAGTCAAAGAATTTACAGTTCAAATAAATCCCAGTTTAAGATTTTTAAAGATAGCTTTTAAAACTGAAGCCAGTGGGAAACAAAATTATCATGAAGATTAAAGTACTTACTCTAGGTCCTAATGGGCCAACTGCTCCAGGATCTCCAGGAACACCCTATAAATACATTTTTTCTTTTTTTTAATGGAACAAGAGCTTTGAGTTTAGGCATTTATCAGGAAACTTTCCAGGTCATACACCTATTTTCTATTAATGTGCCATTAGAAGGCTGCATAAGCCAACAATTTAAAGAAAGAAAAGTACGAATATTTTTATAAATGAGGGAATATTACATATTTTAGATGAAAACATTTTTCCAAAACACTTTGTATTATACCTGAATGTTTGATTTTTGGCAATGAGAATATGCAAAATACTATTTCACAACGATAGAGTGTTAGTTTTTTAGAGGCAACAAAATCTAAATGTCTTTTTTTTTTTTAACTAATAGAAGATGAAAAAGCTTAAATAAAGAAAAGTTATACAAAAAGGGCTAAAGAGTTATATTTTAAATAGAACCAATTCAATTCTACTCAATTTAGTAAATCTTTCTTGAGCCTATAATATGGACAAAGCACTCTACTAGTATTGTGGTTTCAAACTAGTGCAGTCATGTCTACATTAAAAGTTTCAGTTTGTTCTTACACAAAAGAAAATTTGTCAGTTTGAAATTTCTTTTATGAAGATGATAACTTTATCAAATAGGTCTCCAATCTTATTCTCCAAAATGGACTGTCCTCATTGTGGTCTGATCTCCCTAAAAGCCAAATCTGATCATATTACTCCTTCCTTAAAAGCCCTTCTTTTTTTTATTGTTTTATTTTGTTTTGTTTTGTGTTTTGAGACTGAGTCTCACTCTATCACCCATGCTAGAGTACAATGGCTTGATCTCGGTTCACCGCACCCTCCACCTCCTGGATTAAAGTGATTCTCCTGCCTTAGCCCACCAAGTAGCTGGGATAACAGGCATGTGCCACCATGCCCAGGTAATTTTTGTATTTTTAGTAGAGACATTTGGCCAGGCTGGTCTTGAACTCCTAACGCCAAGTGATTCACCAGCTCTGGTCTCCCAAAGTCCTGGGATTACAGGTGTGAGTCACTGTGCCAGGCCTAAAAACCCTTCCTTAGCTTCCCATTACTCTACTGATGAAGAACAAATTAGAATCAAATTAAAACCCTCCATAATCAGGTCCCTGATTGACCCCTACAGAGTCCCCTTTCTATTTTCCCCAAATTACATTACCCACTCTGATTTGTAAGCTTGTCTCATTTCCTGGAGGTTTTTCCTATCTTCCCTCCTTCATCTTTACTATCATTCATCCCTCAGATCTCATACAAGATATTATTTTGTCTGGAAAACCTTTCCTAAACCCCCCAAGTCTTATTCAGGTGCATCTTTTTTGTTTCCATAAGCATAGTACCTCCCCTATCATAGCATTTAGAGCATGCTGTTATTGTAATTGTCTTATAGTCTCTGAATCCTACTTTACTGTAAGGACAGCAAGGTCCAAATCCATTTTGTTCAGCTGGTTCAGGCCAGTGCTTTGTAGAGCCAAGCACACAGAGTGCTCAGCAAATATTTATTAAATGGTTAAATGAACAAATGAATCACTCAAAGAAAAATAAATAAATCTATGTGCCAGGAAAATGACAGAATAAAATTGTATTTGTTCATAATTGTTTATATAAAGTGGTTAAGAACACATCTTGGGAAGCAGATGACCTGGGTTCAAATCTATTAATCTTGTGACTTTGGGAAAGTTATCTAACATCTGTATGCCCCATTTTCCTCACCTATAAAATGGAGGTAATGATAGTACCCAGTACACAGGGCTGCTTTGAGAACTCAAAGAGATCATGTATGTAAAGGAAAGCACAACAGAGCCTCACGCATAAAAAGTGATAATTGAGCCAGCAATGTATAGTGTTGCCATTATTATTATTCCAACACTTACTTGATCACCTGGCTTTCCACCTTCTCCAGGAGGCCCTGGAGGACCAGGAAGCCCCTAAAACAAAAGTAAGAAAATAAAATTGTGAATCAATCTGTGAAAGTGCAATAGGCTACCAGTGTTAACAGTTTAACTTTTACAATTCATGGAGTCTCCAAGACTATATTTTCAAGGAAAATATATTGTTCAGACATTTTAAGCAAAAAATATTGTTCAGAAGCATTAAAAACGAACTACCAACAAAATAAACACCTAGTTAATTTATAGGATTGTATTTTCATCAGTGCAACACTTAGCAAATAAAGAGATAATGTAACAGGAGGTTTTCATATCTGTAGAGTTTTTATGGCTCTGTGAACAACATTTTAGACTGCAAGAATATTATTTAAAGTCAGTCCAGAAAGTTTTTTTTACAAATTATGATCATCCTCCTATTAAATAATGTATGTACTGATATATGTAGATAAATTATGAAAATTTGTTCAATAAAAAATTCTAGTCACTGTGCCAATAAAATTAGATCAGCCTTAAAATGGCTGAATAAACTTTGTTGAGATATCAGAAACATTTTATTCCTAATATCTTTTTATTACTTTTTTGTTATTTTTTATTTGTTTTGTTCATAATTTGCAGGTTTGATTAGTTTTTTTAGAAGTCCATTCCTTTACTCGGAACAAAAATGTTTGATTTATCCAAATGTCTATCCTATCTACTAAAAGAGGGATGACTTTTTGAAAATTGTAGAATTTCAAATCTTCTGACCATATTTTTTTTTCTTTTTAAAAATGGCATTTTAGTTAATGGAAGATGAAATGGAAAACCAAATTAGTGCATACCTGAAAACCTGTGGGGCCCGGAGGTCCTTGTTCTCCTCTTTCACCAGCTAGACCCTAAGTTGTGAAGGAGAAAAAAAAATGTGAATATAGCCAGATCTTTGTCTGCTTCCTCTCTATATGAACCACTAGAAGTACTGATATTTCTTTGTATTTCTTCCAATCACATGTTCTTCTCTTTAGCCAGGTAATAAACTAGTATTAACAGTAAGCAAATGGTATTGTTTGAAGTCTCTGGATGTGAGAAAATATCTTCTAAAGCCAGTGAAGTGACTGATAATATGTATTTATTTTTTGACCCAAACTTAAATGTCTGGAGCCAATTGTAAACTTATGGGAAAATTGGATTGAATATAGGAAAATCCATTACTTTTGTATATCTAATCTAAAAACAAAATATTTTTATTATAGTTTATTTCTGAATGTCTTAAGAATTATTTATCAAGACTTCAAAACCAGAATGACTAAAGAAAGCAAAGCTAACATTTTAGAAAGATATTTAAACTGCCCTACCCCAAAACAAATAAATATGCCAAAATACTTCTGATAAACACTTCATTTTAAATTCCTAAAATGAAAATAAGACCTCAAAGAATAAGTATTATTCCTTTTACCACCTAAAAAATACCTTAATTTTTTTTTTTTTTTTTTTTTTTTTGAGACGGAGTCTTGCTCTGCCGCCCAGGCTGGAGTGCAATGGTGTGATCTCAGTTCACTGCAACCTCCGCCTCCCAAGTTCAAGTGATTCTCCCACCTCAGCCTCCTGAGTAGCTAGGATTACAGGCACATGCCACCATGCCTGGCTAATTTTTGTATTTTTAGTAGAGATGGGGTTTCACCATGTTGGCCAGGCTGGTCTTGAACTCCTGGCCTCAGGTAATCCACCCACTTTGGCCTCGCAAAGTGCTGGGATTACAGGCATGAGCCACCATGCCTGGCCTTAAATAAATTTTTATGAGATGCATTATTGAGAGAAGGTAGATAATTAAGTATTTAAATGTTTTAAATAAAATATTTTATAAAATATTTGTTACACACTGTTTTCCTCAGTTGATATATTCTTTGACTGTGACATATAAAAACCTTTGCAGTCAGACTTTTAAAGAAGTTTAAAGCAAGAAGATTAATCATGGCCAGGTGCAGCGGCTCACGCCTGTAATCCCAACATTTTGGGAGGCCGAGGCAGGCGGACCACGAGGTCAAGAAATCGAGACCATCCTGGATAACACAGTAAAACCCCATCTCTACTAAAAATACAAAAAATTAGCCATGTGTGGTGGCAGGCACCTGTAGTCCCAGCTACTAGGGAGGCTAAGGCAGGAGAATGACTTGAACCCGGGAGGCGGAGCTTGCAGTGAGTCGAGATTGCACCACTGCACTGCAGCCTGGGGACAGAGTCAGTCTCCATCTCAAAAAAAAAAGAAAAAAAAAGAAAAGAGAAAAGATTCATCATTATATTTAAAAAGGCAGAAGACACTATACCACAGAAATCAAAAGAGAAGGTGTAACAGAAATTCTTCATTCCCATACATTCTTACTCACTTTCCCTGAAACTTATGCATAAGTCTTGAATAAACATCATTGAAAAATGCAATGTGTTTATATTCTCTCTCTCTCTCACACACACACACACACACACACACACACAAAATCACATACCGGTGGGCCCACGGGACCAGAAGGACCAACTTCACCATCTTTTCCAGGAGCTCCCTAGTATCACACACAGATATTTGTGAGGTGAGTCCATGAGAATTTAAATAGTCCTTATATTATTTTTCTTTAGCAGAAAATGTATATTTACCCTCTGCCCAGGAACTCCAGCATTTCCTGCTTCTCCAGGTTTCCCAGGGTCACCCTGAAGAATAAATGAAACTTTTGTAAAATTCCATCAATTTGTCACAAACATACCTCCTCCAAATGAGGATCATGATGAGGTGGCAAACATATTATACACTGTACTCACACTGCTACCTTTGGGGCCTGGAAGACCCATGCTCCCAGGCTGCCCTCTGATTCCTATGGAGCCTGGAGGACCTGGACGGCCATCTTCCCCTGGAGCACCCTATGGAAATTGACAGGAGTCATGTAAGTTTCATGTAAGTTTTTCTAAATATCCCATCATCCAAAGTATCACTTGCATTTGCTTACTATGATGTTATATAAATTTTAAATTATCTTGAATTTTCATGTTAAATGATCAGGACAGTTGAATGGGTTTTTTTAAAAAACACTGAAGTATTTTAAGTAACTAGAAGAGATATTTTATTCTTATTCTAGACATAAGCTTCCTCATCATGTCTCCTGACAATCATATTAATAGGGGAAATCTTTCTTCTTTCATTTACTCTGGTTTGTGGTAATGAAAATTCAGGACTTGTATTTCGCATTGCAGGATAAGGGAAGATCTTAGAATATATAAGTTGTCAAAATTCATACTACTTATCTCTTAAATTAAAAGAATATCAAAAATGAGAATATTGCTAATAGACAAATTTCACCAGTATTAAAAACTATATCATTTTAACTTTTTCACTGATGTCAGGTAGGGAAGCAATTTCAATCTCAAACATTTATCTTAGTAAAATTTAATCTACATTTTTGTCAACTTGGAAACAGATTCGAAGAATATGCTTCCAGAAGGTGTTTTAAGTATGTCAATATGACCAGCATCCACATAATCAAAAGCATTAACCTCAAATAAATATCATTTAAGTTGCATGTCTATTGAAAAATATTAGTGGTTGTGGACTTCTGTTTAAATTACTTACCAAAGGTCCAAGTTTTCCTTCAGGACCTTGAACACCAGGATTTCCTGTCAAACCCTGAAAATAAAAAAGCAACTGTCAGTTTGTTGCTGACCTGTAGCTGAAGTAAAGATTCTTAAGAGTAAAACTAGTGTTGCTTTTTTGTCAACTGAATAGAATGACAGTTCTGTAAATCAAATAAATTTTTAAGTGATGTATTGTTAAAATAAAATTTGTCAGAATTTCTCTGCCAAAATTACTTTACTTGCTATATTGCTATAAAAGTATATTTACAAATATTTATAAATTCTTTACTTGCTAACAAGTAAAGTTATAAAAGTTGACAAACAGGATTTTTTTCTCATGCCAAGTGATAAAGCTATTAATACATACTCCTTTGAGAAAGAGAGACTAGAAGTTACTGTGTTTTCTATATATGATAAAAATAACAAATCAGTATTTTTTAAAATAATGAATTGGGTCAAAACCATAAAAACAAAGAAATGTTCTAAACTGTAAAAACAAACTAAATTTAAAAACAAACAAACAAAAACCCTTTCAATGCATGCTCAGGAGCACTTCTCCCCACTGATGTAGCAAACACTTGCTACATTCTTACCCGAGCACCTGGAAGCCCAGGTTCGCCTGGACGTCCTGGATCCCCCTGGCTTCCTTTGGGTCCTGAAGAACCTACAGGACCCCGTTCTCCTTGAGCACCCTGTACCGAGGCAAAGCAGATGCATGAAGAAAAAGAGTATAGAAAAACAAAAGCAAGCCGAAGTAAAATTACTGTTTTACAAATCAAGGCACTAATATAACATCCAAATCAAGGAACTAATATAACACGCAAAATTTTGTCACCACATTCCTCCAACTAGCATCCTTCTCCCCTATGCCTCTTAATACAGAAATTACACAAGAGAGAATTGGGGTTAGGCCTGATATCTGTATCCATCTCCTTTCTGGATCTGAGCCCATGCAGGTCATAGCTAGATCACTGTGCTGAAAAATGGCATCTTCTGGAGCACCCCCCACGTAAGTATCAACGTTGACAGGGCAACCTCACCTTTGGCCCAGGTAAACCATCAGAGCCTGGAAAACCACGATTGCCAGGAGCACCCTACAAATGACCAAAATGTGATTCTTAATTGCCATTGATATTTTTGCATATGTAATGAATAGATGAGTTTTATTTTTAGTACTATAAAGTTTTAGGAGCCATGATCAAGCCAACATGGTTATAGATATGCATGAGAAAAATCTGACTCCGTGGAAAAAATTTAAAATTTTGAAGAATAGATAAGTACTGAGCCAAATAATTCTTCAAATCAAGAAATATTCTGCACTTTGGGAGGCCAAGGCAGGCAGATCACCTGAGGTCAGGAGTTCAAGACCAGCCTGGCCAACATGGCGAAAACCTGTCTCTACTAAAAATACAAAAATTAGCTGGGTATAGTGGCAGGTACCTGTATCCCAGCTACTCAAGAGGCTGAGGCACAAGAATTTCTTGAACCTGGGAGGCAGAGGTTGCAGTGAGCCAAGATGGTGCCACTGCACTCCAGCCTGGGCAACAGAGCAAGACTCTGTCAGAAAAAAAAAAAAAAAAAGGAAGGAAGGAAGGAAATATTCTAACGATTCATTGTAAAATTAAACAGAGAAAGCATAGCTAGAGATGAGAGGCAAAGGTACCATCAATAGCAATTAAAATGTCAACAATAACATTCATTAATGAGATTTTTGTGAAACCCTTCGCATTCTCCAAAGCTCTAGATAAATGTGAGATTATTGTTCTTCTTTTCAGACCTGTCTCACTATGCTCCAGTCACAGCTACCTCTTCTGGTCTTTAAAATCACCAGGTCCTTTCTGCCCTTCTAGCTTTGCATTTGCTTTTTCCTCTGCTAAGAATGTTCCTTCTTCCAAGTTTTCTACTGGCTTAAAGTCATCTTCAGGTCTCAGCTAAAATGCTATCTTCTCAGAGGATCCTATTTCCTAACCACCGAATCTATCATTACAACACTGACATACATGTGTAGTTACTCTCCAACATGTCACGCCTTTATTTGGTGTGTGTATGGCACTTTTTAAAGTGTGTACATACATTTTTATTTACCTGTTGACTTGTTTATTGTTTACCTCTCCACTAAAATAAACAACTATTTACTAGTCTCCACATGAGGACTAGGACCATAGCCTTCTTGTTCACTGATACAATTCCAAGCACAGATGGCTCAAATTGGCATAGAGTAGTGATATAACCAATATTAGTTGAATAAATGGATAATGATTAGTCAGTTGTCTCTCTTTTTTTTTTTTTTTTTTGAGACGGAGTCTTGCTCTGTCGCCCAGGCTGGAGTGCAGTGGCGCAATCTTGGCTCACTGCAAGCTCCGCCCCCCAGGTTCATGCTATTCTCCTGCCTCAGCCTCCTGAGTAGCTGGGTCTACAGGCGCCAGCCACCACACTCGGCTCATTTTTTGTGTTTTTAGTAGAGACGGGGTTTCACCGTGTTAGCCAGGATGGTCTTGATCTCCTGACCTCGTGATCTGCCCGCCTCAGCCTCCCAAAGTGCTGGGATTACAGGCGTGAGCCATTGCGCCCGGCCATCAGTTGGCTCTTTCTATTTGCACATAACTGTACTGAACTGTGCAAGGAACCTGCAAGCATTTTTCTCTAGTTTTCCTTACTATTCTTAGACTTACTCAAATAATTCCCCCACAACTATAAGAATGTGTTGTATTATTCAAATTTACCCTTTCTCCCACTGGCCCTGGAGGACCAACCGTTCCTGGGTCACCTCTGGGACCTCTTTTGCCTTCTTCACCGGGTGGGCCTATCGGGCCCTGAATACCATGTGGCCCCTGTTAAAAACAGAAGGATAGTTACCAGAAAGACCCATTCAACCAGTGAATTATAGTTGGAAGTCTCCTTTAACGAAGTCAGTCACAAATTTTAAAGTATATGGAATGATGAGATATTTTCATCTCAAGCTATTATAATTCTCATTATTATTTTAAACCCTTGAGCATTTTGAGCTGTACACTTCTAGACAATACTATGTTCTTCTTATCATTAAAACAATGAAACCTTACTGGTTCCCCTTTTGGGCCAGCTTCTCCTTTGAAACCTGGAACTCCTGGATCACCCTGAAAAAAATATATTGATATTTGTAAGAACCAGGACATTTAGCTAATCCAATCTGCTCAAATTAGTTATAGTAAATGGGTTTTAAAAATTCTCTCCAGTTGAGTCTGCTTTGCATCAGTAGTATAATATAACCATTTTTAAATGAATGTATGTGAATATGTTAATATGTGTAAATTTTTATAAAATTCAGTATAATTTGGTAGCCGTTTATTTAATTTATAGTGGTCTTTAAGATATTTATTTTTTAAATTATTTTTTTATCATGTGTAGTAGAATAAATAGAATTATTGAGTTATTATTCAAATTTGAAAATTAAAATTGGAACTATCAATAACTTCTATAGATAAATATATTTAGGCTGTATTTTAGGATGTGAAACTGTTTACCCAGAATCAAAATAATTTTATATTTATGCTATATTTATTGAGAATTTAGCAACTTCAAATAGGGCATTTCACTCTTGGAGTGTTCGAGGGTTTTTCTGTAGGTGTATCTTAAATACCAACTGTAATTTAGGTTGTAAGAACCGGATTGCAAAATTCAGAACTTGGTAAAATCAAATGTGACACTAGCAACATTCATGTTTTAATAAATCTGTCACCAGCACTTAAAGAGAATTTATCAGCATGACCACATTACTTGGAACAGAATTGAAAATATTTGTTTAAATATTTATTTTTATACATCAAGCTAAAAGCTATTAAGCACAACTTCTCAGTTGCTTTATTATGGGTTCATCAAAATATTTTTCTAATAAATAATTTCTGTAAAATATTAAAACATTCAATCTGACATTCAGTCTGATTAATATATTTGAATCACTCTTTAAGAATAACTCAAGAAATAGTTGCTGAACCAATTTTTAGCCAAATTGTCATTATAAATTCCTATTGAAGCTCCATACTTCCTCACACTGGCTTGCATAATATTTTTATAATATTTATTATTCAATTACTCATAAAAGTCTATGAGGTGAACCATAAAGTTATAACCTTATTATTTTAAATAAAAGAACACTAAAATTTAACATACTGCAATAATGTTCCCACTTAGAATTTAAACATCTACATTGTACCACAACATTTGGCTTTCACAGACTCCCATCTTCCCTCATTTGGGTAAGTCATGTTATTTATGTTTCATTGCATCACATTACATGTTATTACTCTTGGTGCTCTTAGTTAGATTACACTAAAGGATGATAGTTCTTTCAAAGGTCATTACCGGTTGGCCTCGAATTCCCTGAGGACCAGTGCTACCCTGAGGTCCTGGAGATCCAGGAGGCCCTGCCGAGCCAGGAGGACCAGAGGTACCTGGAGAGCCCTATTGAACAGCAAGAGTGATGTGGTAAGTAGAGACACAGGTAACAGTCTGGGGCCAATGTCTAAAGAATCATGTCCATTTGAGCTTCACATGGCATAAATGCATTACTCACCGTTGGGCCTTTGGCACCAGGAGTACCATCAGTTCCTATTGCACCCTAAAAGGTACATTAAAAGTATATAATGAAATATTAAGCAATATCTAGATACAAATGTGGTAGTATACAGATGTCCAGCCATCTTCAAAAAGGAAGTAGAAGTATTTTTTAAACATCAACCACCATTATATCATAAAAATTACTTTTTGACTAATTCTCTTTTACATAAAATAGGTAAAACTTACAGAGTTGACAAGGGAAATACATTTTTTCACAGTTGTAAGCACTCATTCAGAATTCAGAGAATACATTAAATTTTATATTTCAAAATAGCTAGAAAAAGAGGACTGAAAATGTTCCCAACACATAGAAGTGATATATGCTCAATGGGATGGATATCTTAAATACCCTGACTTGATTTTTACACATCTTAGGCATATAACAAAACATTACAGGTATCCCCCTAAATATGTATAAATGTTATGTATCAATAAAAAAAATAGGTTGGAGAGGGCGGAGCAAGATGGCCGAATAGGAACAGCTCCAATCTCCAACTCCCGACGCGAGCGACACAGAAGACCGGTGATTTCTGCATTTTCAACTGAGGTACTCAGGTCATCTCACTGGGGAGTGCTGGACAATCGGTGCTGGTCAGCTGCTGCAGCCCGACCAGCGAGAGCTGAAGCAGGGCGAGGCATTGCCTCACCTGGGAAGTGCAAGTGGGAAGGGAATCCCTTTTCCTAGCCAGGTGAACTGAGACACACAACACCTGGAAAATCGGGTAATTCCCACCCCAATACTGCGCTTTAAGCAAACGGGCACACCAGGAGATTATATCCACACCTGGCCGGGAGGGTCCCACGGCCACGGAGCCTCCCTCATTGCTAGCACAGCAGTCTGCGATCTAACTGCAAGGCAGCAGCGAGGCTGGCGGGGGGGGGGCGCCTGCCATTGCTGAGGCTTAAGTAGGTAAACAAAGCCGCTGGGAAGCTCGAACTGGGTGGAGCTCACAGCAGCTCAAGGAAACCTGCCTGTCTCTGTAGACTCCACCTCTGGGGACAGGGCGCAGCTGAAAAACCAACAGGGGAAGCAGCAGAGGCCTGTGCAGACCCAAACGACTCTGTCTGACAGCTTTGAAGAGAGCAGTGGATCTCCCAACACGGACGTTGAGATCTAAGAACGGACACACTGCCTGCTCATGTGGGTCCCTGACCCCTGAGTAGCCTAACTGGGAGACATTCCCCACTAGGGGCAGTCTGACACCCCACACCTCACAGGGTGGAGTACACCCCTGAGAGGAAGCTTCCAAAGGAAGAATCAGACAGGTACACTCGCTGTTCAGCAATATTCTATCTTCTGCAACCTCTGCTGCTGATACCCAGGCAAACAGGGTCTGGAGTGGACCTCAAGCAATCTCCAACAGACCTACAGCTGAGGGTCCTGACTATTAGAAGGAAAACTATCAAACAGGAAGAACACCTATACCAAAACCCCATCAGTATGTCACCATCATCAAAGACCAGAGGCAGATAAAACCACAAAGATGGGGAAGAAGCAGGGCAGAAAAGCTGGAAACTCAAAAAATTAGAGCTCATCTCCCTCTGCAAAGGAGCGCAGCTCATCGCCAGCAACAGATCAAAGCTGGTCAGAGAATGACTTTGACGAGATGAGAGAAGAGGCTTCAGTCCATCAAACTTCTCAGAGCTAAAGGAAGAATTACGTACCCAGTGCAAAGAAACTAAAAATCTTGAAAAAAGAGTGGAAGAACTGATAGCTAGAATAATTAATGCAGAGAAGGTCATAAATGAAATGACAGAGATGAAAACCATGACACGAGAAATACGTGACAAATCCACAAGCTTCAGTAACCGACTTGATCAACTGGAAGAAAGAGTATCAGCGATTGAGGATCAAATGAATGAAATGAAGCGAGAAGAGAAACCAAAAGAAAAAAGAAGAAAAAGAAATGAACAAAGCCTGCAAGAAGTATGGGATTATGTAAAAAGACCAAATCTACGTCTGATTGGGGTGCCTGAAAGTGAGGGGGAAAATGGAACCAAGTTGGAAAACACTCTTCAGGATATCATCCAGGAGAACTCCCCAACCTAGTAGGGCAGGCCAACATTCAAATTCAGGAAATACAGAGAACACCACAAAGATACTCCTCGAGAAGAGCAACTCCAAGACACATAATTGCCAGATTCACCAAAGTTGAAATGAAGGAAAAAATCTTAAGGGCAGCCAGAGAGAAAGGTCGGGTTACCCACAAAGGGAAGCCCATCAGACTAATAGCAGACCTCTCGGCAGAAACTCTATAAGCCAGAAGAGAGTGGGGGCCAATATTCAACATTCCTAAATAAAATAATTTTCAACCCAGAATTTCATATCCAGCCAAACTAAGTTTCATCAGTGAAGGAGAAATAAAATCCTTTACAGATAAGCAAATGCTTAGAGATTTTGTCACCACCAGGCCTGCCTTACAAGAGACCCTGAAGGAAGCCCTAAACATGGAAAGGAACAACCGGTACCAGCCATTGCAAAAACATGCCAAAATGTAAAGACCATCGAGGCTAGGAAGAAACTGCATCAACTAACGAGCAAAAAAAACCAGTTAATATCATAATGGCAGGATCAAGTTCACACATAACAATATTAACCTTAAATGTAAATGGACTAAATGTTCCAATCAAAAGACACAGACTGGCAAACTGGATAAAGAGTCAAGACCCATCAGTCTGCTGTATTCAGGAGACCCATCTCACATGCAGAGACATACACAGGCTCAAAATAAAGGGATGGAGGAAGATCTACCAAGCAAATGGAGAACAAAAAAAAGCAGGGGTTGTAATCCTAGTCTCTGATAAAATAGACTTTAAACCATCAAAGATAAAAAGTGACGAAGAAGGCCATTACATAATGGTAAAGGGATCAATTCAACAGGAAGAGCTAACTATCCTAAATATATATGCACCCAATATAGGAGCAGCCAAATTCATAAAGCAAGTCCTTAGAGATTTACAAAGAGACTTAGACTCCCATACAATAATAATGGGAGACTTCAACACTCCACTGTCAACATTAGACAGATCAACGAGACAGAAAGTTAACAAGGATATCCAGGAATTGAACTCATCTCTGCACCAAGTGGACCTAATAGACATCTATAGAACTCTCCACCCCAAATCAACAGAATATACATTCTTCTCAGCACCACATCGCACTTATTCCAAAATTGACCACATAATAGGAAGTAAAGCACTCCTCAGCAAATGTACAAGAACAGAAATTATAACAAACTGTCTCTCAGACCACAGTGCAATCAAACTAGAACTCAGGACTAAGAAACTCAATCAAAACTGCTCAACTACATGGAAACTGAACAACCTGCTCCTGAATGACTACTGTGTACATAACGAAATGATGGCAGAAATAAAGATGTTCTTTGAAACCAATGAGAACAAAGATACAACATACCAGAATCTCTGGGACACATTTAAAGCCGTGTGTAGAGGGAAATTTATAGCACTAAATGCCCACAAGAGAGAGCTGGAAAGATCTAAAATTGACACTCTAACAACACAATTAAAAGAACTAGAGAAGCAAGAGCAAACACATTCAAAAGCTAGCAGAAGGCAAGAAATAACTAAGATCAGAGCGGAACTGAAGGAGATAGAGATACAAAAAACCCTCCAAAAAATCAATGAATCCAGGAGTTGGTTTTTTGAAAAAATCAACAAAATTGACAGACCGCTAGCAAGACTAATAAAAAAGAAAAGAGAGAAGAATCAAATAGACGCAATAAAAAATGATAAAGGGGATATCACCACGGACCCCACAGAAATACAAACTACCATCAGAGAATACTATAAACACCTCTACGCAAATCAACTAGAAAATCTAGAAGAAATGGATAATTTCCTGGACACTTACACTCTCCCAAGACTAAACCAGGAAGAAGTTGAATCCCTGAATAGACCAATAGCAGGCTCTGAAATTGAGGCAATAATTAATAGCCTACCAACCAAAAAAAGTCCAGGACCAGATGGATTCACAGCTGAATTCTACCAGAGGTACAAAGAGGAGCTGGTACCATTCCTTCTGAAACTATTCCATTCAATTGAAAAAGAGGGAATCCTCCCTAACTCATTTTATGAGGCCAACATCATCCTGATACCAAAGCCTGGCAGAGACACAACAAAAAAAGAGAATTTTAGGCCAATATCCCTGATGAACATCGATGCAAAAATCCTCAATAAAATGCTGGCAAACCAGATTCAGCAGCACATCAAAAAGCTTATCCACCATGATCAAGTGGGCTTCATCCCTGGGATGCAAGGCTGGTTCAACATTCGCAAATCAATAAACGTAATCCAGCATACAAACAGAACCAAAGACAAGAACCACATGATTATCTCAATAGATGCAGAAAAGGCTTTTGACAAAATTCAACAGCCCTTCATGCTAAAAATGCTCAATAAATTCGGTATTGATGGAACGTACCTCAAAATAATCAGAGCTATTTATGACAAACCCACAGCCAATATCATACTGAATGGGCAAAAACTGGAAAAATTCCCTTTGAAAACTGGCACAAAACAGGGATGCCCTCTCTCATCACTCCTATTCAACATAGTGTTGGAAGTTCTGGCTAGGGCAATCAGGCAAGAGAAAGAAATCAAGGGTATCCGGTTAGGAAAAGAAGAAGTCAAATTGTCCCTGTTTGCAGATGACATGATTGTATATTTAGAAAACCCCATTGTCTCAGCCCCAAATCTCCTTAAGCTGATAAGCAACTTCAGCAAAGTCTCAGGATACAAAATCAGTGTGCAAAAATCACAAGCATTCTTATACACCAGTAACAGACAAACAGAGAGCCAAATCAGGAATGAACTTCCATTCACAATTGCTTCAAAGAGAATAAAATACCTAGGAATCCACCTTACAAGGGATGTCAAGGACCTCTTCAAGGAGAACTACAAACCACTGCTCAGTGAAATAAAAGAGGACATTAACAAATGGAAGAACATACCATGCTCATGGATAGGAAGAATCAATATCGTGAAAATGGCCACACTGCCCAAGGTTATTTATAGATTCAATGCCATCCCCATCAAGCTACCAATGAGTTCTTCACAGAACTGGAAAAAAACGGCTTTAAAGTTCATATGGAACCAAAAAAGAGCCTGCATTGCGAAGACAATCCTAAGTCAAAAGAACAAAGCTGGAGGCATCACGCTACCTGACTTCAAACTATACTACAAGGCCACAGTAACCAAAACAGCATGGTACTGGTACCAAAACAGAGATATAGACCAATGGAACAGAACAGAGTCCTCAGAAATAATACCACACATCTACAGCCATCTGATCTTTGACAAATCTGAGAGAAACAAGAAATGGGGAAAGGACTCCCTATTTAATAAATGGTGCTGGGAAAATTGGCTAGCCATAAGTAGAAAGCTGAAACTGGATCCTTTCCTTACTCCTTATACGAAAATTAATTCAAGATGGATTAGAGACTTAAATGTTAGACCGAATACCATAAAAACCCTAGAAGAAAACCTAGGTAGTACCATTTAGGACGTAGGCATGGGCAAAGACTTCATGTCTAAAACACCAAACGCAACGGCAGCAAAAGCCAAAATTGACAAATGGGATATGATTAAACTAAAGAGCTTCTGCACAGCAAAAGAAACTACCATCAGAGTGAACAGGCAACCTACAGAATGGGAGAAAATTTTTGCAATCTACTCATCTGACAAAGGGCTAATATCCAGAATCTACAAAGAACTCAAGCAAATTTACAAGAAAAAAACAAACAATCCCATCAAAAAGTGGGCAAAGGATATGAACAGACATTTCTCAAAAGAAGACATTCATACAGCCAACAGACACATGAAAAAATGCTCATCATCACTGGCCATCAGAGAAATGCAAATCAAAACCACAATGAGATACCATCTCACACCAGTTAGAATGGCAATCATTAAAAAGTCAGGCAACAACAGGTGCTGGAGAGGATGTGGAGAAATAGGAACACTTTTACACTGTTGGTGGGATTGTAAACTAGTTCAACCATTATGGAAAACAGTATGGCGATTCCTCAAGGATCTAGAACTAGATGTACCATATGACCCAGCCATCCCACTACTGGGTATATACCCAAAGGATTATAAATCATGCTCCTATAAAGACACATGCACACGTGTGTTTATTGCGGCACCATTCACAATAGCAAAGACTTGGAATCAACCCAAATGTCCATCTGTGACAGACTGGATTAAGAAAATGTGGTACATATACACCATGGAATACTATGCAGCCATAAAAAAGGATGAGTTTGTGTCCTTTGTAGGGACATGGATGCAGCTGGAAACCATCATTCTCAGCAAACTATCACAAGAACAGAAAACCAAACACCGCATGTTCTCACTCAGAGGTGGGAACTGAACAATGAGATCACTTGGACTCAGGAAGGGGAACATCACACACTGGGGCCTATCATGGGGAGGGGGGAGAGGGGAGGGATTGCATTGGGAGTTATACATGATATAAATGATGAATTGATGGGTGCTGACGAGTTGATGGGTGCAGCACACCAACATGGCACAAGTATACATATGTAACAAACCTGCACGTTATGCACATGTACCCTAGAACTTAAAGTATAATAATAAAAAAAAAAGGCTGAATTTGTCCTGATGTTACAAGAAATGTCCAGCTCTCTGGGCTGGTTCTTAGATATGCCACAAACTTACAGGAAGACCTGGAGAGCCAACTGGACCTGGGGGCCCAGTTTCACCTCTCTGCCCCTGAGGACCTTCAGGGCCTCGCGCCCCTGTAGGACCTGCTTCTCCCTAAAAGGGTGCAAAGGGAAATGTTAATTTAAGAAGAATACAAGAGTGACATTGTACAAAGTTGACTGCTTATTTGGAATTTTACATTTGAAACCCAAATATTTAAAGAGGCCAAGGAGGATTACAAGAGATATGTGCCCAACCAAACTTAAGGAGTGCACTCACTTTCCCATTTCCTTCTTAAGGGATGATGCTAGTGGCCTCTTCACTAGGAATATTCTCCATATCCAATCTCCAGTTAGAGAAGCCCTACACCAGGGTTAGCTTACATTCCCTCTCCTCTGAACCTCCACAAAATCTGGAATTTTTCTTACCACATTTGTCAGAATTTATACTTATTACATATTAAACAGTTAAGATAATCTATGTTCATAAAGAAAAACTAGAAACAGACCTACACCTCATGCACACCGAGTTACTCAAAGAATAAGATATTCTTAAATGTTTTTTATTTAAGATATTTATCAAAGAATAGATATTCTTAAATCTGCATGGTTTACTTTTAATATGTTCTTCCATAAATACTCAGGTTATTCAAGCCCATTTCTGTATAAATAGTGTATACATTCAGACTCTTTAACACAAATCAAATGAGGGAGAAAAACTGACCGACCCACTGTGTTTAAAGGGGTTGTTTCTGTTCAATGTAAAGCTAGACATTTCAAGTCTAGCAATTTACTACACAATTAAAGCTCCATGCAATCATTAGAGGATAAATCATATTATTTTCCAATTTTTATAAAGCAACTTAATATCAGCTAAAATGTGCTGCAAGATTCAGACAATAGTTTTCCAAATGTGTGAGACTCACTGTAAAAAGTCTATATAAAATTTCATACCATCATTACAGAACACGAAATTGTTTCCTTGCTATATAAGCAATATAACAAATCATATTTCAGAGTATAAGATTTCAGTTGTAAAATTCAGTTCCACTGACCTTCAAGAAAGCATTTATCAGCAAAGTGAAAAACATCTGGACTACAAATGTCTAATCAACTTAATTTTTGGCAACCTTATAAGCAAAATACCATCTATTTTTAAACCAAAGAAACAACACTTCTTTGATAAGAATTAAAAGATATTTTTTAAACTGCAACATTAAGAGCAGAGTGAAGTGGTTAAGGTAACTTAATAGCTCCCTTTATTTCAAGCCAAGATAGTGAGTCCAGCTGGCAAATAAAAATGCCTAGTTGACTTTTAATTCATAAACAATAACTTTTAGCATAAGTTTTTCCCATGCAATATTTGGGACATACGCATACTACACATGTATTGTTTGCTTATCTGAAATTCAAACTTCACTTGGCTTCTGTATTTTATCTGGCTTATTATGTACCTATGTGGATCTAACCATAAAGGGGCTGGAAAACCAAAATTCTAAGCCTTAGGAATCTCATCAGTATCAGTAAAGCATATTGAATCTCTGTTTCACTTCACTGAAATGCAAAGAACTGGATTTAGAAGTTTATTCTTTAGTCAGAGAGCAGAGACCATGGCAGAACTTTGTAGGAAAAGCAGGATCCTGTCCAAAAACAAAGATCCAGGAATTTTATGGTGGAGAGAAGCAGGAAGGAAAAGACAGAAAATTTCTAACAGAACAGTTTTGCTAGATGTTTGAGTTTTATTAAGCAATTTTCAGTAGCCAACAACCAGTACCACAAACACCCAGGAGGAGACAGAAGTAACCAGAGTGAATGGTTGGGTTGTGTAAACTATGATTGCTAGTGAAGTTAAAGTAAATCCTATGAAAGTTGGAGTATAAACCTCTTTCTGCGAATTCATAGATCTGTGAGTATTTCCTTAACCAGAACTCAGCCTGGGGACAGAGGGTCTCACAAAAAGAGGGAAGGGATTTTGCATGTTTTGACGGGGGTATACAGAGAGTCTGGGCCAGAGTCTGTGGTAGTGACATTATTAGGACTTCAGGGACAAGATCAGATTCAGAGGAGACCCAAGAAGATCCCACCCACTTGAGTTCACACTGAGTTCTCAGTGAACACCGGGAAAGGAATTAAGGCACCGTTGTCAAGCAGCGGCATCCCCATAGCATCGTATTTGAATATGTCATTAGAGAGAGCCTAAAGAATAATTTGACTTGGTGATTCTCACATTTTCAAGGAATATCTGAAATGTCAGCTACCGACATTTTTCTTGAAGTCCAATTTGAGTAGCACAACTAATAAGAAGCATGAACCTACATTTAGGGTGTCCTCTGCATCAGGCTCTATGTGATGGGTTCATGTAGATGATGTCACTTAATCCTCAACAAAATTTCATGAGAAAACAAGGTTTGGAGGGGCCAGGTGACGGTCTATGACTGCAGTCATTTTTGTACAGCATAATCTTGTGCATAATCTCTTCAGGATGAAGAAAGTCATTGCCAAAGGGAAACACAGCATCAGGGGGAATCAGATGTGTTATATTGCTTATGACTTGAAAGAGGTATTCTGAATTAATTCACCAGTTTATCTAATGTAATCCTAATGTCCTTCTACTGTCATCCTTGAATTTATCTGAAAGTACTGAAAGAACCAATTGTGACTCACTACAAATGTAAGTCATCCCACAGAATACTTTAATCATTCCTACATGGAGAGCCAAATATTCTCCATGTCCACTCCTTTAATGGTTGCATAGAATTGGGTTGGGGGTCTGGGGGAGTGCAGAGTGATAACAAATGTTAGGTGAAAGAACAGCCTTTTGACAGCATCTAATTTATTTTAACCTACTATTGTTTGGAACCTTCTGCTGTTTACTACTTCCAAGTACTCTATTCAAGAATAGAGAATAGAGTTCCAATTCAGTTTAAAGCTCCTATTCCTTAGAGCTGTTTTGATTGGCTGGCATTAGAGTCCTAACACATCAGGTTCTTTGATATTATAAGGTACAATTATAAGTGATTCTCCTTTAATTATATTTATACAGTTAATTTTATTTTTTCATTTATCTTCTTCTATGTAATAATGAACAAAGGGCATACTCTAGGCTCTTTCCTTAGTTAAAAGTAACTTCCACACTTTTCAATTAATTAAATGTCATTCTTCACTTTGGGGCTCACATAATCATGTAGAGTTAAATACTGTATATTAACATTAACGTCTTACCTTCATTCCAGGATTTCCTGGAAAACCAGAAGAGCCTGGTATCCCAAGAGGACCCTATTAAAAGAAACCAGAAAAGTAATCAGACATGTATTTAATTAGTATCTAATTAGGTCATTTTTAAGTCTTTGGTGTCATTTTGTATTTGACACGTAAGAATAACCTGCCTTTCACTTTAAAATTACAAAGATAATAGTCTAATTTCATTATAAGTACCTTTCAACATCAATCTAAAGTAATGCTAAAAGACATATCCAAGGTATTAAATATAATTGGATTACTCAAATAGCATATAGGATTAAATCAATCACAAACATGAAGTGTTTCAAACAATTGCCTCTTGAGAGATGTACTTTCTTTGTGTTAATCAAATAATGTAGTTTTTAGAAAGTTTTATTTTATATCAAAATCTAGTACTTTGTTCTATAAAAATGATGCTTAAGAACCACCTGGAGGCCAGGCGTGGTGGCTCACGCCTGTAATCCCAGCACTTTGGGAGGCCAAGGCAGGCAGATCACCTGAGGTCAGGAGCTGGAGTCCAGCCTGGCCAATGTGGTGAAACCCAGTCTCTACTAAAAATACAAAAATTAGCTGGGTGTGATGGCGGGTGCCTATAATCCTGGCTACTTGGGAGGCTGAGGTAGGAGAATTGCTGGAACCTGGAAGGTGGAGGTTGCAATGAGCTGTGATTGCACCATTGCACTCCAACCTAGAGTGAGACTCCATCTCCAAAAAAAAAAAAAAAAAAATCTAGATATTTTAGAGAGGTTTTTCAGGCAATAACAAGTGGATATTTATATTACCCTCCATTTGGAAAGGCATGCATAGAATTTAAGCCATTGATTAAAAGACTAAATTTAAAAGAAGTGAGTATAAGAGGAATTCTAGTACAGATTATTCTGACTCTTCAAGGACTGTACTTTAATCCCATCAGTTTTGAATTAATAAAAGCCCTTTCAAAATATACTTATTTTTTCATCCTATGTTTTCTTTCCTACTTATGAGAAACAAGGAAGAAAAGATCCCTGGGGCAAATGATTTCAATTACTATAATTATGCTTTACTTTTGGCTAATAGCTTTAAATTTTTTTCTTTTTTGATCATTCAGTCTTGGCCCATGTTGACCATGAATATTTCCTACAATATCTTCTCTCTTTCCCTCATAATATTTTCTTTCCTTGGTGTTTTGTTAGCATAATTTACCTTGTAGAGCTTGACTCAACTTTTCCTATTGGAGTAAAATAAAATTGTTCTACGGACTATTTATTTAGGAGCATTTTCAGTAGCAACTTCATGCTCAATTACTACATTAAAAAATGACTATAGATAACATTCTATAAATATATTTGTGCTATTATAAAACACCACTTTTTGGTTTCCTGCAGCAGCTATCCACATTAATGACCCTATGGAATCATCTGTAGAGCTTTAAAAAATACTGATTTCTGAGTCTACCTCTAGAGATTACATTTAAATTGGATTGGACATCAATATTTTTAAGTTTCCAGGTAATTCTAATGTACAGCCAAAGTTGAGAACCACTAATTTCATGATGAACAGATAAAGTTTACTACATGATGCCTACAATATAACTATGTACATTTTACTAGCAACCAGTGTTAATCATATATGAAATAATTTATTCTAGATACCATTATATCTTCCTTTTAAAAGTCAGGGCACTGCTATTAAAATCACATAATTGATGGGAAAAGCACATGTATAATAAATTGCTCTAAATTTCAGAAAATAACTTTATGTCTTGAAACTCTTTTTAAAAATTAAATTAGTTTTATTTTGCTTGTAAAGATATAATTTAAGTGTCCTTGACAGAATAGTAGTAGAGACCTTGATCCACAGCACTGTTTCAACTAAAATCTACTTCAGCTCCACACATCTCTTAGGATCCTTTGTACCTCTGGGTAACTCAGCAGTTAATGAGCAGCAATTGAGGCTATTCACATGGGAGAACTATTGCAAGTAAGGGAATTTAAAAAAGGGAATATGTTTGAAATGTGTCAAATTTAAAATATTTGCCTTTGTTTATAATTTACAATTCATTCTTTGTTTATAATTTACAGATGATTCTTTAGTCTTAGCCATCTTCATTTCATCATCCACATTACCAGGAGATGATCTTTCTGGTCATAAAGTTCCTATGTTTAAAATCTCTGAATGATCTCACATTAATTACAATAGAAAAGAACTCAAAAGTCCTTTAAGTGTGTAAGTATAGCACTTCATGATCTAGATCTAGTTATTTAGCTAATTTGCAATAGCTAAATAAGTGTCCCGATTTCCATCTTCAAGCGTGAATTAAAGGTTCATAGTTACAGAGGATTACCTATGAAATACTGCAAGATGGTCTGAAGCAAAATACAATAGCCCTGTCCATACTAAGCACAAAAAAGCACAGTATACAAAATATTGGTACACGTTGAGACCTCATCATTTCTCATTCCGTGTTACACTTTTACTCCCACAGCTGTATGTATCGCCTGTATGTTAAAAATTTCCAAAACTACATTTGAAATTCAAATTTCTATCCTGAGCTCCACTCTTGCAAATCTAATCACAAAATTGAACTCATTTATTCCCATTCTAAACTCAAACCCACAAATGGTATCCTGTTCCTCTTTATTTCCAATTTCAGATAAATTACATCATCCATCAAACACTTTAAACCAGAAATCTACTGGGTCATGTCCATTAGAGTTGCTAGCTCACTGACTTGCAGTCGGCCTCTGTTACTACCATAATAAGTTTAGTTCACATCTTTGTAATTTCTTTCTGGAATTATGCCAGTGGTATTCAAACTCATTCTTTATTCTTAGCTGTCTTCATTTTATCTTCAAACATTACCAGCAGATTATCCTCTGGTCATAATGTTCTTATGTTTAAAATCCCTGAATGATCTCACATTAACTATAGAAAAAAGCTCAAAAACCATTTAACATGGTAAGTATAGTCCTTCATGATCTAGCTCCCGCCTCTGAATCCAATTTTGCCTTCCTGGAATTTTCTGAGCCCACTGTGTTTTCTCATCTATATATCCTCTGGACAATGCTATATTCTTGCCCATTTTATATATTAAATACTTATCTTTCAGGACTTGACTTGAAAGTTGTTCCCACACCTGAAGTTGTCTACTATATTATGGAGTTAACAATTATGTTACATAACAATATTAATATCTCTCTGTTCCTTAATAGAACAGTGTGGAAGAAGTATTGTGTGTCCATCAGCTTTTTATTCCAAGTGTCTGGAACATGGTGAGTGCTCTGTAAATGTTTCTGAATATACAAATGGAAGAATGCATGAATAAATTAATGAATTAATATGAAAGTAATATAACTCACCATTGGTCCAGGTTTTCCAGGCATACCATGTGCACCTCGTTGTCCCTAATTAAGAGAAAAAGAACAAGATAGGATAAGATTACATTTTATACTATATTTTCTCATAATCTATTTGCTTTAAAAAAATTTCCGTGTTACAAATTGAAGAATAAATATTAAAGTTAGCTGACAATAACCCTCACTCAGTTAATAGCAATATAAACACATTTACACAAGCTGATATGGTACTCATAAATGCATCTATCCTTATAGCAATAAGAAATAAAATCAAGATTGAGAAAATGAAACTGATTAAAATGATTCTTTTTAATGTATCATCTTCTTACATATGAACTCAGAGACAATGAAAATTTGAACACCTCAATATTCTTAATAGCCAGATTAACTCAGAGAAGCAATGTCCAGAAAATAAAACACACAGAAAGGGATAAGTTATAATGAATCCTGTGGGTTTCACCCAGGCCTCCCTTAAGTACTGAAGTATTCATCCTGTCAGCTGGAAATATAACCTGCTGATGGCTCGCTATTGAGACATTCCCTAGGAATTGCCCTCAGCTAAAGGGAATTAGCTCTCTCAAGACTGTACTCTTTCCTTGGTCAATGCAGGGATACAAAGCATTGGCCCTTATTTGAGACAAGTCTGCAAGAGCCATCTCAGCTCCATAGTTCCCTGAAATTGACTGAGATCTCTGTTGCAATTGCAACACAATTCAATTTCTCCCTCTGACAAACCCTGCTTTTATTCATTCCTTCAAAAATAGTTTCTAAGAGTACTCACCAATAAATTTCCTGTACTGTATACAAGTCACTTTCCTGTGGCTGTTTCCTAGGAAACCTGACCTAAGACCCTAAGACCATTGATGCCAGAGTGGTTACAAGAAAGCAAACTCTAAAATGGGATTTTTAAGCTGGATTTCCCACTGGTCAGCTGGTGACAGTCAGAGTATGAATCACCCTTGGCATGCTGCGATGGCACAACGGCAAATATTGTCACCAATGGTGAACAGAGATATTTTAAGGGAATGGGCTAGTGGTGCAATATCTCGGGCATTTGAGAAGAATTAAGAAAATAACAATTATAAAGTTGATGGAATTGCATGGGTCTTGTATAGTGTATCTATTGGAGAAAGATACTAAAAGGCTGACGGTGATTTATCACCAATGCAAGACTCCTTGGCAGCATTTTTTTAAATTCTCATCTTCTGCAACCAGAGAGAAGAAAAAGCTGAATAACAGGCCAAGCACAGGGCTTAATGCAAGACTATGAGAGCTCATGGAATGGTTGAAATCTCAAACCTAGAAAGTCTGTTATGTCATGGTCAGGGTCCTGGATTGAGAGGAGTGGGACTCTGAGATATGGCATTAGGATATGTGCATCAACACACTGAAGAACTTCAGCTGGGCCTGGTAACTTATGCCTGTAATTCCAGCACTTTGGGAGCCTGAGACAGGAGGATTGCTTGAAGCCAGGAGTTTTAGACCAGCTTGGGCAACAATGTGAGACTCCGTTTCTTCAAAAAAAAATTAGCCAGTATTGGTGGCATGCGCCTGTAGTCCCAGCTATTTGGGAGCCTGAGGTGAGAGTATCACTTGAGCCCAGGAGTTCAAGGCTACAGTGAGCTATGATTGTGCCACTGCCCTGTAGCCTGGGCAACAGAGTAAGACCCTGTCCTCAAAATTTAAACGAAAATAAAAGAACTTAAAATCTCAGGTCCATCTAAAGTCACTGGGCCTAGAGAAGTGGCCCATTCCCCCCATTAATAGTTGGTACTTCTCTCTTGTTGAAGCTTCTACTTTGGCAGACAACTTAAGCCTCACTTCTGTACACCAGACCAATAACTAGCACTACTACTTTTTTAAAAAGATATCATACACCAAAGCACCTATAAGACCTAAACATCAGGTAGAGGTGGGATCTGAGAAAGAATGTATGGGTCTTGGTCCTGAAGGCACTGTATCAAAAATCAGAATACAAAGTTGGAAACCTTTAATGATGTGGATATGCTGTCTCATGATATGACAATTTAACACCCTGGTAAGAACCCTGAGAAATAGTGCTAACATGGGAGACAGTCCTTAGAAATGTGGGAAGAGAAGTAGCCCATGCTGGGGCAGAAATGTCAGACCTCCCTTGGCAGACAGTAGAAGAAAGCACAGAGAAGTGAGCATACTATATTGATAGATGATGTTAGCCTGGATAAGCCAATAGCTGACTATATTCTATAATATTCTCTATATCCCCTTAGGACACTCTGCTTACTAAACTGATGTAGAATGGCCTGGTGAGAGGGTCTTACACTTTCCAAATCAGGGCCCTGAATCTGGTACTGTTGAGTAACTCTGAGTTGGTCGTCCTCTATGGGCTGGAGGTAATAGCAGAGACAGTGTAAACCTGGGATTGCTAATAGTAATGGTGATGATCAGATCTTGAAATAATAGAGGAAAGGTGACAGTCCTTAACTCTCTAAAGCAAAGTAGGTGCAAAGTAATGAACTATAAGTTTGAAATATTAGTCAGCATAGCCTGACCTTCAGAGAGTTGTGAAAGGAATAATTAGAATATGCCTCCTATACAGATTCAAGTTACATAAATAGTCTGCAAGAGTATTTCTCAATCTGTATAATTAAAATGAATCAAAGACAGGTGATCAGGAGACTCAGATCTTTCGAAGACTGCACTCAGAGTACCCACCTTTTAGGAGTATGAGGAACATAAAATAAAATGCTTGGAAGAATTCCTGGCATACAATAAGGTTTTGATAAATGTTTCTTATTATTGTAATTTTATTACTATATCCAAGTTTGTGTTTTTCTATGGACTATATTCAAAGCTGCTATATGTATTCATTATTTTCTTAATTTTTGTATTAAAGTAGACAACAAATGTACTGTGGCTGTATGTTAACATTAAAAGCAAAGGGAAGGTTGTTCAAAAATTCTCTGTACTTTATTTTCAACTTTTCTGTAAAACTGACTTTATTCCAAAAGAAAAAGAAAAAAAAAAGGTGACCAGTACTGTTAATTTCATTTAAAAGGCAAGTTCAGTAAACTAAATCTAAAAATGAATTGAAATATACATCTCAGCAGTATAAGTAAAAACAGATATACTTACAGGAGCACCCTGTGGCCCAAGTCTCCCTCTCTCTCCTGGCATTCCCCTCGGACCCTATGACGATAGAGAAGAAATATCTCTTGAAGCACCTAATTTGAAATGTAGGGTAGTCTGACTACCCCACTCAATCCAATTGAGACTCAAGATAATTGTCCACCAAGCAGTAGTATTTCCAGGGGCAATGTTGGGTTTGAAAAACTCTCCCCGTTTGGAGATAAATAACCTATCACCCCTTACATAAATAGATTTCACTTAACTGGCTTTAATGGGCTGAATATACAATAATCTTGATTTGATCACTGAGTATAGAAAAAGAATAAGGGCATTCAACTGGTAAGAGAAACAATGAAATGTAGGAAGCCTTTTCTATTAGAAGGGCTCAACTCTCTTGTGCTTGTCTATCAGCTAGTAATCAAGATTATTTTACCAGCCAACTTATGCTCTCCATTTTTTATTTTTCATTAAAAAATTCTCTTGTTATAATCTAAAAGGCAAGGAAATATAACCTTAGAAATCTAAGAAACAGCCCTTTGTCAGATGAGTAGATTGCAAAAATTTTCTCCCATTCTGTAGGTTGCCTGTTCACTCTGATGGTAGTTTCTTTTGCTGTGCAGAAGCTCTTTAGTTTAATTAGATCCCATTTGTCAATTTTGGCTTTTGCTGCCATTGCTTTTGGTGTTTTAGACATGAAGTCCTTGCCCATGCCTATGTCCTGACTGGAACTACCTAGGTTTTCTTCTAGGGTTTTTATGGTATTAGGTCTAACATTTCAGTCTCTAATCCATCTTGAATTAATCTTCGTATAAGGAGTAAGGAAAGGATCCAGTTTCAGCTTTCTACTTATGGCTAGCCAATTTTCCCAGCACCATTTATTAAATAGGGAATCCTTTCCCCATTTCTTGTTTCTCTCAGGTTTGTCAAAGATCAGATGGCTGTAGATGTGTGGTATTACTTCTGAGGACTCTGTTCTGTTCCATTGGTCTATATCTCTGTTTTGGTACCAGTACCATGCTGTTTTGGTTACTGTAGCCTTGTAGTATAGTTTGAAGTCAGGTAGTGTGACGCCTCCAGCTTTGTCCTTTTGACTTAGGATTGTCTTGTCTCTTTTTTGGTTCCATATGAACTTTAAAGCAGTTTTTTCCAATTCTATGAAGAAACTCATTGGTAGCTTGATGGGGATGGCATTGAATCTATAAATAACCTTGGGCAGTATGGCCATTTTCACAATATTGATATCCAGAATCTAGAAAGATTATAAATCATGCTGCTATAAAGACACATGCACACGTATGTTTATTGCGGCACTATTCACAATAGCAAAGACTTGGAATCAACCCAAATGTCCATCTGTGACAGACTGGATTAAGAAAATGTAGCACATATACACCATGGAATATTATGCAGCCATAAAAAAGGATGAGTTTGCGTCCTTTGTAGGGACATGGATGCAGCTGGAAACCATCATTCTTAGCAAACTATCACAAGAACAGAAAACCAAACACTGCATGTTCTCACTCATAGGTGGGAACTGAACAATGAGATCGCTTGGACTCGGGAAGGGGAACATCACACACTGGGGCCTATCATGGGGAGGGGGGAGGGGGGAGGGATTGCATTGGGAGTTATACATGATATAAATGATGAATTGATGGGTGCTGACGAGTTGATGGGTGCAGCACACCAACATGGCACAAGTATACATATGTAACAAACCTGCACGTTATGCACACGTACCCTAGAACTTAAAGTATAATAAAAAATAAATAAATAAATAAATAAGAAATTTAAGAAACAAGAAAGCCAGCACATACCAGAGGACCCATGGCACCCATTGAACCAGTGGGGCCAGCTTCACCCTAAAACAAAAATGAGAATACATTACAATATGAGAAGCCTACAACTGATACTCACATCACTTTGCTGTGTGTGTGTCATTTTAAAAGCATATTTTCAAACAGGGCATATGAAAGATGTACTTTTGACATAGGATCTCAGAATGTTGCTCTATTCCTTCTTCTCAAAATGTAATAGTAGTATAGTTTTAAAGAAATACATATAAATTAATATTGAGGACTTAAAGATTGATGGAAACTATCATACCCAGCCACAGTAACTAGTCTCAGGAAAGGACTTATCTGGCTATGTCTGATATGTCTCAAGTAAAACTTTACAAAGCTAAAATTGATTGTAATATTCTCTTAAGATCTATTCTAGGAGACTTAGAAATAAAAAAATTTAAAGTCAAATGATTTCCACATTAGGTCATGATGTTTTCCACTAAAAATTCTGTTATACTTCCTTGATGTTTTTTCTCCCTATAGAAATACAAATAAATTTTGAGAAGAAACAATGGGTAGAGGGTCTTGGTACTCAATAATGGGACGAATGAACTATCTAAACCTTTCAGATATTTTTTAAGACGAAAAATGAATGATTGTATTTTAGAAGATAGATTCACAGTGCCATCTTCATATGAAGACAACACCCATCCTACACTGGCAGACACCCAGTGCCATGGAGGCTGTTCTTGGAGGCATATTAAGTCATGTCATCGTAAAGCTGTTGCCACTCGTCTTTGAAAAATTATGTTTATTTACCTAACCATTTATTTATAGCCCTCTCTCCTGCTGAATTAAGATGGTTCTGAAAAATGTGTAAACATTTGAAGCAAAACTAAGAAGCCAAAGTGAGGCTACAGTGAGATAATTATAAGATTACCTTGGAACCAGGTGCTCCAACTTCACCTTTAGGGCCCTCAAGACCTTTGTGTCCCTGAGAAGAAAAATATAAATTTGTATTTGTATCCTGTTTTTTTTCAATTCTCAAAGGCATAAAAGAAGAACCAAAAATAAGCTTGCAGAAATTGCCTTATAAAGATGAATCTCAAATTTAAAGTTGTTGCTCAAAATATTTTCAAATTCTCAACCTATTCTGAAAGCTTATTCAAGGAAAATTAGAGTTTTCACCTTTAAATAACATTTTCAGCTTGCAATGTTCTCACCCTTCAAACATTTGTGACTTTGTAGAAATTTAATCTGTAGCTACAAATAAAAAACTTACAGTGGCGTTAGAGAAAACACATAACTACAGAGTTCATATAGTTCTAAAATATCATTTGTATTCAAGGTGAATGTTCAAAACACTTAATAACGAGTATAGCAGCAGACCAGACATCTTAATCAAAATCTCAATTACTCAAAACAGAGGCCAGTGTATATTGATTGAAAATCCCTATTTGATATTATGACAAATAGATTAGATAGATGATAGATTCTACATATGGAAACAATATATAATAGTTACATTGTAATTATCTTCAGTAATAAGAAAGGCATTCTATTGCTTTCCAAGTCTAGGTAGACTGGGCCCCTTCTGTGACCTAGTACTCTCTATCTCTACCACGTCACCTCTTCCACTATATAGGAATTGCCTAACTTTTCATCTGTATCCCCCGTTAGCCTGAAGCTTCAGGTCAGAGATTTTTCTCATTCATCACTGTATCCTCTTTTGTAGCATAGTGTCCAGTACATAGTTATAACTCAAAATATATTTCTTTATTGAATCAAATTAAACCCAAAGGAAATGTATAAAAAAATTATGATTTCAGTAACCACAGATAAATACCGCAACCATAGACAGTTAAGGACAATCAACAAATTGACTAGTAAAGATTTTGAAGGTAATGCTCCCCGGAGCCTATTCACTAAACTACAGTATCTGAGAGGATTACAATAGATTGAACTTACTCGGTGACCCTTCAGACCTGGAAGACCAGGAGCCCCAGGAAAGCCACGAGCTCCCTGGAAGGAAAACATAGATAAGGCATTTTAGAGTCACTAATAAGGATGCAAAATTCCTTAATATATCATTTTCCCCAAAAAAATACCTAGTACACAGTTTTCCAGCAACATATTAAGAAGAAGAACAACAACAAAAAGCAATATACTTTTATCTGTCAAAATATATCTGGGTGATCAAAATTAGCAAAGTAAATATGCTGTTAGAAATGGAAACATGACTTATACAAGGATACAAATTAATACCAGGTATTGAGTTAATGACATTTAAAATTTTTCACATGACATCACTGTGTTATAATTATTAATGAAAACAAAAGAACATAAGCATGAATCAATATGTCCAATATGAGAATTGACTATACCAAGGTAGAGAAAAAATATTCAGGAGAGAAATTCAAGATAAAATATCCTTTTCTTTATTTATTATGCTTTATGGTACAACATTAAATGCCTTCGTAGTAAACCAATGTTTTTATTTTCTATGAATTTCTGAATATTGGCAGCAGAATATGATGGGAAGAATAGTATTATAATGTGATCAGGAATTTTTAAAATAAATTGTTTAGGAGAAACTTTGTGGATTTATAATTATTTTAAAAACTAAATGAATAAACAAAATATCCAACAGAAAAGAAAGTCGAGAAATATGAGAATGCTTTGCTTCTTGACTAAAATTAATTTCTGCAAATTCTACGTAGCTTTCACCTAAACACATTAAATAAAAAACAACAGAAATACCACAGAAAATCAAATCCAGTGGTACAACTACTTTGAAATAATGCATAAAAGTTTTTTTTATACTGTCTTAAAATAGATACCAAGCTAGTGACTTACTTATTTACTTATTATCATGGCCTACATTAATTTGATTTTGCATTGAATTGGCATTACCACTGTCGCCAGTATATTTAGCACGATGATAGCATTGATTGGTATTATCACGTATTGATTATTATTGTTAATTTATGTATAGCTGGCAGTTAGTCTTATGTTTGGTTACTGGACATTCAATGAATAATCATTGGATAAACAACTGAATAAAGAAATGGTTTAATATTTCTTACTTTCATAGCCCTTTAACCTTTCCTAATGAACTTCTCTTGCCCTAGCATGATCTTACACAGATAACAAAATCCTTCTGCTCTGCAAATCATAGGTTTCATTCACTATTTCTAAATGGTTGAATAAGAACTCAATGAATGAAATTCATATAACAAAATCAAAGCAATAATTCCTCTGTGACCTCTTGAAAGAAAATTATTTCTTTAGTGTTTTAGAGGGTTATCACAGTAGGGGTAAAACAAATCATGCTCTCTGAACAAATGAAGTCCCATTAATTCTTCTGTTTACACAACCCTGCTCAAGAATTCTTTCACATCAAGAACTCCCGTTAAGTCTTCAACTTAAGTCCTCATTTTAGAGAGATTTGTCTCCTCTCCACCCTTAGCAGGCAACTTAGTGCAGACCCATCTAAGCCTATAGGGGAATTGCTGAGCTATGTTATTTCAAATAATTAGTTAACTTCAGTTTTTATGGTCTGCAAGGGAAATTCTCATGTGATTACATATCCCTAATGTAACAAGAAAATGAACCAGATGTCCTAATGCTCATAAAAAATTCTCATTCTGCTGACCCAGGACTGTCATTACAGCACAATCACACATTGCACTGAGCTTGCACAGTGCATCTGTGGTGTGCTGGCGGGGCACCCTTCCTCCCCATGGAGGGCCCACACTGTGAGCATGAGCAAGAGTGCAGCAGGACATGGGAAGTTCAAACCTGGATGGGTTGAAAAGGACATCTGTGCTAATGATTAAACCTCATGCCTTTATCTGCATTTATTTCCCAGGCTGATGGAGGAGGAAAGAAAGCAGGGAGTTAGGAAACTGGTTTATGTTTGCAACCAAATAATCCTTTGAGCCTTGTAAATTTCCCTTAAAAGATAAGGGAGCATTCATTTGTTTAAAACATTTCCTAGCATTGAACCTCATCAATTTTCAGAAAGTAAACAGAAAGTAATGTGGTACTGTTGATTGTATTGAGTGGTAGAAACAAAAGGAAATTATAGAAAGTATAATAAATAGGAGAGTGAATGTTTGGGGCTATTGGGCAGGAGAAACTCAAGAAGTAGGAATGCTTGAGGAAGATTTTTGCTTGCTTATCATACTCTAATTTTCCCCATGGCCAGTGTAACACATTCTAGAAGAGGGCCTGGCAAAGCAATTTGAGTGACGAGAGACAGGTGGGTTCAGAGAAAGGCCAAGGGGCCAGGTCTTGGATTCTGGTGGAGTAGTTGCCAGGGGTCTATTCTTTTAGGCAGCCAAAGGGGAAGAAAACAGCTGTGTTAGGAGGGCTGGATATCAGTGTATATTGTCATATGATTTTAGGACCCAGAACATTAATCAAGAATTTCAGCCAAAATTACGGTTTGGGGAGCAGCCAAAGAGGCATCTCGTCCATAATTTATTGTCCCTAGTTGATATAAAACAAGGCAACAAGCTTTTCTTCAAGCTATTGTTTAGACATATGTGACAATATAAAGTAAAAATATTAAAAGGATTTTAAAAAGCTAAAACAGGATTGAAGTGTGAACTGTAAATAAGTCAAGCTGGTAACTCATTTTATGAGAAAAAAAAAAACTATTTTTTCTGAATTTTCTGAGGATTTGATACTCAGTTTGGAGGGTATTCATGTTATGTTCGATATACTTCTCTAGCTCCAGAAGGCGTATTTATGGTGTCAATGCAAAGCAGAGAACTGGAGTTAACCATCACTCTGGCAAAATGTCCTGTGACATTTCACATTTTTACAGAAACAAACAATGCTTGTTTGTCTCCATTTACTTAGTGCCTGATACATGTGCATACAGAGAATTGCAATTTACTTCAATGTTATTTATTTTTCAAAGTTTGCCTTATGTTGAGTATAAACTTACCGGAGATCCTGCAAATCCCACTTCACCAGGATTTCCATTTCTGCCAGGTTCACCCTTTATGGAAAAAATGTAGGAGATTGGGGAGGCAAAAGTGATTAAAAGGTTCTTCTTTGAAACTAAATGATAAATTACTGATAAAACAGCCTTCTTTAGAGAGCTAATGTGCAATTCGCTAAACAGTGCAAAAAAATAAAATAAAAATAGACTCTATTCCTTATATTCCTGATAGTACTCGATTCTATCAGGTTAGTCTGTGGCTTTCATTAATTTATCCAGAAGAATAAATTGTTGAAAATTTTCCTGGTCTGATCTAGCTCACTATTTTATGAATATCAAAATTTATACACACAAACATACATGTATGCTATAGGATATATACTATAGAATTCTATATGAGCACATGACACTGAATTAAAGTATTGCTTCTTAAAATACTACTTTCCATTTCTTTCCTGTGGTTAAAAAGAAAGGGCTAGCAGAAATACGTGCTCTATAGCCAAATTCAATGTAACCTGTTTAAATGAATCTTATGACTCACAAAGAGAAAATATTTATTAATACTTGGTTTAGTATCACATAGTAATTAACGGCCTACCCATAATTTGATCCTCAACTTTGGTACAACTAAGAAAAGAATCTAGAAATGTAAGTCTGCTATTGCACACTGTTCTCTGATTACATGTCCTTAATGTTAAAATCTGGAGTTGGGTCTTTAATTAAAAATCCAATTGAAGAAATCATTTTTTCATCATTGGGGAGCCATATTGGCACTATACTACTAACACATTTTAAAAATTCCTTTTATATAAGACCTCATAATGATTTTTTATATATATTTTATTTCAGATTTTTTTTTATTTATTTTATATTTTTTTATTTCAGATAATTTATTTTTTTCTTCAGATAATTTCAGTGGTTCCACTAGGAAAGGTTTTTGCTACTGTGACAACAAGCCTAGCATCTAATGGAAAAATCTTAACAAAAACCCAGGGAATGCAGGAAGAGACAGTAGTACCTAATAATACAATACTATGCAAATTAAGAGCCCCTTTTAGATATTTGCAAACTTCTATTCTGAGTTCTCCTGTTTCCATTGAATTTAATGGAAGCTAAAAGGGTGGGGAAATGTAATGGAAATTAATACAGAACATTCTTTTTAACACTGTAACTCCTTCGTCTCTTCAAAACCTAACTGGAAAATGAGGAATGGTAGCTTACATCTTCCCCAGGTTTACCAGGGGGGCCCTCTGGTCCACGTGCACCAATCGGACCCTAATAACAAAACAAAAGGAAAAAAAGAATATTTACTTTTACTTACCAATAATATAATTCAAAATATTATTGAGACAAATGAAATGTCACAATATTATTGACACGAATGGAAATAATAAATATTGTTGAAAAAGAGAAAATAGTTTTATTAATGTTTTGAATTTTTTGTTGCATCCCTCAGATCATGTGCTCAACAAGAAAAAAAGTGTAATTGCGTGAATGCAAATCACTCAGCACTGTCTAATGATCATAATCAGTCTTCGAATTTAAATATTCTGCTACGAGAAACATATAGCTTAAGAACGGGTCATAGAACAGGACTCCCAAACTGGATTGTTATGTCTTCCCACATTAGGGAGGACCTGGGAAGATAAATTAACTCAGTATTTGACATCATTATAATGGTGGACCCAAATGTAACTGGGTCTACATGCTTACTTGACATTTACCATTGGTCCAGGATCACCAGGTTCACCAGGAGGTCCTGTAGGTCCTGCACCACCCTACAATTGAGAACAAAGTATATATACAAACCAAGGAAAAATAGAATATTAAATCCTGTGCTCTCTCAATATAAAGTGTAATTGTTCAGACAGCTGGCTCTGCCATCTTCATCTTAAGTGACTTTGGGCAAGTTACTTAATCTGTCTAT
The DNA here is from genome assembly GCF_009764315.1 of Trachypithecus francoisi. Lineage (NCBI taxonomy): Eukaryota > Metazoa > Chordata > Mammalia > Primates > Cercopithecidae > Trachypithecus > Trachypithecus francoisi. The sequence continues at coordinate 52,688,748 of NW_022681458.1, read as the reverse complement.
AACTGTTTCCTAAAGTGTAAAATCAGAATAACATTGGTACCTACCTTATTAGGCTGTTATGGCTGCTTAAGTAATTAATGTATGTTAAGAACCTAGAATAGTGCTGGCACAGAGTGCGTGAGTGCTCAATCAGTGGCAGTTCTCCTCATCAACATCATCATCATCACTATCATCAACCACCTTTTCTATTCACTGATTGCTTGAAGTAAAATTCCACATACATGATAATGACAATGTGGTAATCTTGACTGAACTAAAGGTTATTTTCATTCTTTCTTTTAAAATATTATTTTCTGATGCCTGTTGAATTGCTATAAAAAATAAAAATAGCTCTACATCACTATTTTACTGGCATCTGATAGGCATTTTAAAAGTATGTTGTATTATGTTCTTCCTAAAGATCCCACGGAACAAACATCTTGATTCTTATTTCTAATAATATCACATGGGGATTGCCTCCTATTATCTGATTTCACAGCTTCAGAGTTGGCATATAACCAATTATGAACATTTTCATGACATAACATAATGAATTTTTACTTCAGATGCAAAGGCATGTAATCTTGTTATCGGAGGTCAATCACATAAAGAAATCAGATGATAAAAATTCATCCCAATAAAATTTGCAAAAACATGCTGCATGTATTTCTAAATAAAAACTCTTTAATATATCCTATTTGAAGTGAGCATTACAATATAAAATTTTAAAACCAGCCAAAAGCAGTCATGTCACAGAGACCTTATGTAATATATGTGTGTATCTTTTTCCTATAGTATGTAACTTAATTATAAAGAGACTTACTTGCTGTCCTTGTAAACCTTGTGGTCCCCTTGGGCCAACAGGACCCTGAAAAACAAATGAGGAGAAACGTTGCATAGTACTCATGACAATTCAGTCAAATATTTCAAAAATGTTGAATCATCTCTAGAATCTGGAAAAGTGAAGCTTTGACAAAGGGGGATGATGACATTCTCCATCTGCATTCATTTGGAAGGCAGCTAAATTCACGATTAAAGCTTGGACAACATTTGGGATGATTTTATACATACCCTCAGTATTATAAAGAGAAATGAGCCATATGTCTGTACACACCCCATGTCTTTAGAACAAGAACACTTGCGTGTTTAATGGATGGTTCTGTTAATGAGAACATCCGAATAAAGAAAAATCTTGGCAGACATAAGTTAGTTCTCAAACTGCCTATTTAATTCTATAGATTCACAGCAGATAATTCTTATAACTTACATAAGCTGAATTAAAGGTAGATGAAACGTCAACAATAATGACTAGATTATATTAAATATGAGTTGAAAATGATCTGGGGCACTGAGTTTCCTGGGTGATTTCTTTCTTTCACAACATTGATTGAAATTATCCACACAGGCTTTCCTCATTTAAACATAAAATCGTTCCACTGAGGCATAACAAAAGGAAGAAAACAAAAATGCGATTTTAGAACATTTATTATTATGTCTATTACTATTTTTAGATATCATACTTTAAAAAAAGGAGAATAAATTAAAATCAAATCTATTCTTACGGCAAAATTTTAAATTTTTATTTTGAATGGAACATATAGCAAGAAAAGCTCCATTTAAAATTACATATGTAATTTAAACTCCAAATGGATAAAAACATGCAACTCAAAAAAGAATCCCTAAATGATGCCATATTACTAGTAACTTTAAAAATACACAAATAATATTTAAAATGCTCATAATGCTGGCCTTAAGGATGGATAGTAGGGGTGGTTATCTATGAGGTCTGATTTTGCACTTCTTACTGCCTGAAATTCTATTAACCTGGAATTATTTTGAATTATGTTATGAGCAATAAAATATGGAGAGTTGGTTTTAAAAGTGTTAATTTATTCAATAAAATTGCATTGCTCCAAATATCCAGGGAAAAAATGGGAGTCTTTCTGATGTTGAAGAAATTCAAAAGAGGATAAAAATGTTGAGAAGACCCAGCCAGGAAACCATAGAGCTGTTGGAATAAGGCAGCCAGAGGATATTGAGTAGAAAATAATAAAAATGAAAATAGCAAAACATCTCATTTAAAAGTTTTACCAAACCACTGTTTCTAACAGCACCATAAAATAGTTTTGTTTTCTATTTATAAAGCTATAGGTTTTATGATTGTGATTGTGGTTATATGTCTTAAACTCCTTTATTTTCTTCCAATATTAAATAAAATACACAGACAGACCTTTATTAATGTCAGCAAACACTTTGCATAATTATGAATGAAACACACTGGGCTTTTAACTGGCACACAGTAGAGTAAATAAATTAAATGAATGAATGAATGAATGAGTGTGTTTAAGAAGATGCATGTTATTCTTTGACTAGTTAACTCAAGATTCTCTTTTTAAAATAATTTTTTCACTGAAGTACTTCAATGAACAGTAAAATTTATGCTTACCACAGAGCCAGGCATTAGTCCTACTTGACTCCCAAGTCCAGATTTTTCATCCAACCCAGCCATTTGAGCTGAAAACGGCTGTAAAAGCAATATGTTGACATTATTTCTACAGTAAAAGACATACATCAACGTCCTTTTCATATGGATAAATGGACACTCTCTGGAATTCTTATAGAATGCCTCTTCTAACAACCATTCTAAGTGCTTGATTTTAAAGCTTGGAAAAAGACTTAAGTTGTTTTGATTGTTTCTGTCTTTGACTGACCATTCTTTCCCAGAGTATTTTATAAGTATGTTGCTTCAGAGCAATTTCTGCAACGTGGCAAATGTCTGATACATGATAAAAACATGGGTTGTTCTGATAAGCACTAGCCAGTCTAATTGATTGCAGGTTTAAGTCTCTTTAACTGATTTCTTCCCACAGTTAGACAGGCCAAACATCTAAACAAAACCTAACAGATGCCTTTAGAACATTTGTCCTAAAGATTCCAGATTCCATTTTGGACTATTTTTGGATGATATTCTTTGTTTGTTCAATGTCCAGTAAACTTTAAATTATATTTATGTAAGTTGATAAAACTTTTATAGTCCTTTTAATTAATCCCTGACTGTTCCAAGATTGGAAACAGTTTGACCTACTCTCTTTCACAATTAAAAAACCCTAGTAATCAAACTGACCAAAATTGTTCATATACATTTTAGTAGTCACATTAGTTTCCAAATTTTGGTGGGAAAGAATGTGTGTGCTGCTTATAAATAAATTGGCAATTGCTTTTATAATCTGTTGAAAAAAACGTGTATGAACTTTTGTAAAGCAAAAACCATATTTAGGCTTTATATGTATCCTTGCTAAGGTCTCAATCTACAGGCATGCCTCATTTTACTGTGCTTTACCAATATTATGTTTATTACAAATTCAAGTCTTGTGGCAACCCTGCACCAAGCAAGACAACTGGTGCCATTTTTGCAACAGCATGCGTTTACTCTGTGTCTCTGTGTCACATTTTGTTAGTTCTTATAATACTTTAGTATCTTTATTGTTCTTATATCTCTTATGATGATCTGTGTTCAGTGATCTTTGATGTTACTAAAGTAATTGCTTTGGGTGCCTTGAATCATGCTCATACAAGACAGTAAACTTGATCGATAAATACTGTGTGTGTTCTTCTATCAACTAGGTGTTCCCCATCTCTCTTCCTCTACATGGGCCTACTTATTGCCTGAGACACAACAGTGAAAGGAAGAGTCTCACATCTTTCACTTTACATTGTAAGCTAGAAATGGTCTAGTAAGGAAGGCATGTTGAAACCCAAGATAGGCCAAAGTTAGACCTCTTGCACCAAACAGTCATCCAACTTATGAACGCAAAGGAAAAGTTCTTAAAGAAAATTAGAAGTACTACTTCAGTAAACACAAATAATAAGAAAGTAAAACAGCCTTAATGCTAATATGGAGAAAGATTTAGTAGTCTGGATAGAAGATCAAATGAGCCACAACATTATCTTACCCAAAATCGAATCCAGAGCAAGGCCCTAACCCTCTTCAATTCTGTGAAGGCTGAAAGAAGCAAGGAGGTGGCAGAGGAAAAGTTGGAAGCTAGAAAATGTTGGTTTATGAGGTTTAAGGAAAGAAGCCATCTCCATAATATAAAAGTGCAAAGTGAAGCAGCAAATGCTGATGTAGACACTGCAGCAAGTTATCCAGAAGATCAAGTTAACATCATTGATGAACGTGGCTACACTCGACAATAGATTTTCAATGTATACAAAACAGTCTTCTATTGGAAGAAGATGTCATCTAGGACTTTCATTTTTAGAGAGAAAAAGTCAATGCCCGGCTTCAAAGCTTCCAAGAACAGGCTTACTCTCTTGTTAGGGGTTAATGTAGCTGGTAACTTTAAGCTAAGACCGCGGTTTATTTCTTATTGTGGAAATCCTAGCATCCTTAGGAATTATGATTAAACAACTCTGCCTGTACCCTATAAATGGAACAACAAGGCCTTGATAACAGCACATCTGTTCGCAGCCTTTACAGCATTGTTTACTGAATATTTCAAGCCCACTATTGAGACCTATTGCTCAGAAACAAAGGATTCCTTTCAAAATATCACTGCCCAGTGACAATGCACTAGGTCACATGAGAGCTCTGATGGAGATACACAAGGATATTAATGTGTTTTCATGCCTGCTAATACAAAAACCATTTTGCAGCCCATGGATCAAAATAAATTTCAACTTTTAAATCTTATTACTTAAGAATATAATGGTCAAAATAAATTGAGAATCTTCTGGAAAGGATTCATCATTCTAGGTGCCATTAAGAACATTCTTGATTGACTGGTCAAAATATCAGCCTCAACAGAAGTTTGGAAGAAGCTGATTCCAGCCTTCATGAATGAATTGTAGTGGTTGAAGACTGCAATGGGGTAAGTAATTGCAGATATGATGGCAACAGCAACAGAACTAGAATTATAAGTAGAACCTGAAGATGTTGCTTAATTGTTGTAATCTCATGATAAAAATTTAACAGATGAGGACTTGCTTCTTATGAATAAGCAAAGAAAGTAGTTTCTTAAGATGCAATCTAGTCCTGATGAAGATACTGTGAATAGTGTTGAAATGACAACAAAGGATTTTGATATGGCAAACTTCACTGTCGTCTTATTTTTTAAATTACCATAGCAACTCCAGCCTTCAGCAATACCACCCTTATTAGTCAGCAAATATCAGCATCAAAGCAAAACACCCCATCAGCAAAAAGATTATGGCTTCCTCAAGGGTCAGATGATTATTAGCAACTTTTAACAATAAGGTATTTTTAATTAAAGAATATACCTTGTTTTTTAGACATAACGCTATCACACACTTTATAACAGAGCTACATTGTGGAAAAATGTAAGTTTATATGCACTGAGAAACAAAAAAAAATTCACACAACTCATTTTACTGCAGTATTTCACTTTACTGAGGTGGTTTGGAACTGAACCCACAATATTTCCATGGTATGCCTGTACTCACAAATCCCTTATGTCTGCCACTAACAATTCAAAGAAGTAGGTATCAAAAGACATTTTGTTTGATTTTACTTCAAGTAAAAAAACTAAAATTGGAGAAATAATTAGGTGTCATTTTTAGTATCAACTCAATGGCCTTCTCACATCCCTCATCACGGATGTGTCATCCTCTCTTGTGGAGGATATGGAGCAGATTTTGTTGGCATTCTTAGCCTAGAGAATAAGACAGATAAATCTCTCATTTCATTTAAAGGGGGGAAAAGCAGTGGTTCTTTAGAATCAATAGAAAAAACAAAGCTCATGAAATCCAGACCTGACATTGAGAAATACAAACAATTTGAAGTAGTACTTTACAAAATAGTTCTTCAAATTTTTCCAACAATTCCCTGTGGGTTTATTAGTTTTATTGTCCACAGCAGTGTTGACCTTATTTAACTGCTCATACAGTCAAGTTCAATATCTGAACTGAGACAATTTAAAATCCTAACAATATATCAATAATTTAAAACACGACCTGTACATGACATTGAACAATGCACACAACTCACCCTGCTCATGCCATCGGGTCCTGGGTGGGACGGATGTCCAGGAGGTCCTGGAGCACCAGGTTGACCAGGAACACCTGGTTCTCCATCAATTCCCTGAGGTCCACGAGGACCCTGGAAAACAAGCCAGTTAAAATTAGAACCCACTGCCAAATATACACTTAGTAGAAAGCTAAAGGCACAGACTTCTTAATGGCAAGGGAGTGTTTATTGTTTTAAAAATAAATGGCAATCTAGCCACTTAGAGTAATTTCATCAGCCACATCACTGCTTATTTTAGCATAGGTCTGAACTTCTACCATTCAGATATGGTCTGGGTAAGAAATTTATTTAGTGTGTTAAATACCCAGAAATCAGCATTCTTAGAATAATTATTTTTAAATTTTTCAGTTCAATCCTATTCTAGAGTGAACTTCCTTATTTGATTGAGTTTTTGCCGTGCAAGGGTATTTGATCAACAATTATAAATTCACTTGTCTGTCAGTAAAATTACAGTAACTATGTGCATGTCTGCCTAACTTCTCCCTCCCCCCAAAAGTCAAGAACCCCTTGATTGGAGTTTGTAGAAATTTTCTATCTAATTGTTTAACTCTTTGCATAGTTCCTGGTACATACTAGACACTCAGTACATGCATATTGTGTTGTTACCTTTCAGTCCTCTTTTATACTTTAAGCCTGGCACCCTTTATTTTCCTTCCCACCCCCACAGGAAGACTAGACCATTGAGAAATTAGAGGCAAAGGCACTGTGACCCAGCCAAGTCTAAGTTCTCAGAGAAGTGAGCAATGATTTCTAGCTGCCAAATTCCACCCTTCTCCTAACCCACATTCTGAAGGCAGCTTGGGGAACAGCCACATCCTCAGTTCTGGAAATGCTCTATCCTCTAACTTCATCATTCCCACAAGGCTAGTTAAGTATTTTCTGGCTCCTTAACCCTAAAGAATCTTGACAGACTTTAAAAAGAAAGGACCAAAAAGTCATAAGACCATATGCTTTTTATAATTTTAAGCAGGGATCAAGGGAAATATGGTAAATGAAGTTTAATAATTAAAAAAAAGAACATCCATGCTTAAACATGAGAATATCTACGGGCCCACAGTAAGCAATTCAAATGGGAGCTGATGGTGCAGAGGGAGCAAACATAGGACAAGCTCAGGTGGCAGAGGCGGCAGTTTGTATATGATGGTTTTAGGGAGGGTGGCATCATAGCTATTCAGAAATTTAATTATTTTAATATATTTAAACATTTATATAGACATTTATTTCTTGCAGTAGTGGGATAAATAAGCAAATTTATCTATTAAATAGAAGCAGAATACTTAGCCTGAAAAACTTATATTAAAAAATATCTTAGAAAAATATTCTCAGTATTTAAAAATCAAAACTTTTCTGACTCCTAAGCTACTATCAATTTACTTCTCACTTCATTATACAAAACAGAGGCTGATTTCAGTTGTTCTCTAGGACTCCTGGATCATATGAATGTGAGTAACATGAACTGGATATGTATAAGGTAGCATAGATAAAATAATAGTCTGGTTTATTCATACAGCCTTGTGTAGAAAACTCTGAATCTGTTCTTGCAATGTTCAATTGCTAATTAATAACCAGATATTATTATATACACAAAGTGAACTAATGTATAATCTCTGCTCCCAATGAGATTTCCAAAGAGACACACACAAAACTATGTTTAATGTCAATAGGAGTGGAGACAAGTTTGTGAAATATTCACTAGTCCTCCAAAGAGATTGTGACTTTCTCCATTCTTCTGTAATTAACAATCATATTTCAAAGTCTGATCCTAAGATTGTTTTCATTGATTCATGATTTATTATATGCCTCCATGGAATCCCCTCTAAATAGCTTATGAAATTTACTGTTGTACAAATTAAGATTAAAATTAATAAAAACTTTTATAAAAATTATCTGAAATTAAGTGAACACAAGAATGTTTACTGGTAAATATCAAAAGCAAATTAGAATTTGGGAGCTCATTAAAAGTATCTATTTTTATATCTCCAAGTGAGCTGAATTACATAATTCTTATATTAAGGTAAATGTTACATTTATTATCCCTCCCTTCCATTTCCAAGATACTCAAATATCTCCGCAGTAATCTACAATAAAAAAGTACTTCGAGGTTGCCACTAGGTGGCGATGTTTAAACATCCACAAGGAGAAAAGACGAATGACCAGGAACTGTCAAGAACTTCATTTCTCTCGTATCTCTGTCTCTTTCTCTCTGAGACACACACACACACACACGTTATAGATGTTAAGATCTAGTATATTTCCCATTTTACCATTTTACAGATCAGGAAACATACCAATAGTGATTAAGGGTCACATGCAACTAGAACTTAGCACATCATTGACGGTCCATCTCCTGTCAGGTTGCTAGTTTGTCACTATAAAGTTATCTGAACAATACACTTAAAATTGAGGATGTGTGATGAAAGACAGTAGTGAAAATCATTGGCTAATCCTGAAGGCTTTATGGGAGTATCTCATACTGAACTATGACATAGTAGTTCTCAGTCCAGAGCTATTTTGCCTAGATTTGGCAATGTCAGGAAACATTTTTAACTGTCACAATTGTATGGGGGATGGCAGTTTCAACTGGCATCCAGTGGGTAGATAACAGGAATGCCGAAAAACTTTCTACTATGCATATGGAATTATTTGGCCTAAAATATCAATAGTGTTGACAGTGAGAAACCGTGCTGTACATTGTGAGCCTTCTGTACTGTTTGATGGTTATATAATTGCACAGGCGGGGGGAATGCTATTTCTGATTGCAGAACCACCCTATATTGTGACAGCCATAATTTTAGTCCAGTTAAGCAGCTCCTAGAAGGCTCGAGGTATGAGGCAAAACATTCTGCCTAGGGGCATTCTGTTACATCGTGCCGATCATTTCATATACATCATTTCATGCAAAGCTATACATCATTTCATATCTTGAAACCCATGTAGGCGGGCATTAAAAGAGTTGTATCACACTATCTCTTTGCTAGGATTAACAGAGGAAGAGATTTCCTACTTGGATATCTGCCAGGGTTGTCTCACTTGATTCCTCATAAAAATCTACCCCCCTTTCTCTCTCTCTCTCTCGCTCTCTCTCGCTGTTTCTGACACACACACACACACACACAAAACGCACACACACTTACACCCAATTCACATTGATTGTCTCAGGCCTAACCAAGGTAGGAAACTGACCACATCACAAAGCCAAATAGGGAAAATAAGTGAGAAGTGTTGGGGAGCAGATTCTTCAGATCTTAACCAGCAACTCTGGAAGTCTGGTCCCACAACTTCTACGTAGATTTAGGACCCAATGTTGTCAATTACTTACAGTGTACATGGCTCAAGCCTGTAATCCCAGCACTTTGGGAGGCCGAGACGGGCGGATCACGAGGTCAGGAGATCGAGACCATCCTGGCTAACACGGTGAAACCCCGTCTCTACTAAAAAAATACAAAAAAATTAGCCGGGCGAGGTGGCGGGCGCCTGTAGTCCCAGCTGCTCGGGAGGCTGAGACAGGAGAATGGCGTAAACCCGGGAGACGGAGCTTGCAGTGAGCTGAGATCCGGCCACAGCACTCCAGCCTGGGCGGCAGAGCGAGACTCCGTCTCAAAAAAAAAAAACAAACAAACAAACAAAAAAAACAAATACACTGATGCAAAATCTTTTTTTTTATGACCACCCATCCTCCACCCAACTGATGTTATTTTCTACCTATTTCTGTCTTTCTAGATGTAGGGCAGACATCTGGAGAGCTACAGCAGTGTTTAAGCTACCAACACTAGTGAGAAAACTCAATACAACCACAGTGAAGAATGGGGCCTAGAATAATCTGAACACAGTTCTGTTGCTTACCTATATGGATATGTCCAGCCTCTTGGGACACTGCTTTGCACCTACATGCTTGCAAATACCATCCATACTGCAGCCCCATTTAAGAAAAAGTACTGACATCACACTATATATGAGGTGAAATGAGTAGAAGGATAATGTAGTAACAAGGATGAAACTAGTGGCAAGAGTTCCTAGGCATATGATCTAAAATATATTTTATCCTCATTTATACATTTCAAGTTGTCTGTTGTTTCCTTAGCTTCTAATCTTCCCATTTAAATATGGATAAATATATATTTAAAAGGATAAAAATCTACTGAGAGTTTTAGTAGATATCATTAGAGAAAAAATTAAACAGTACAAACAAACTTTTCTAATTGAAACATGGGATAATGAGAGCAATATACAAATTAATACAGTTATGTAATATATGAAAGACATTAGATTTTAGAAGTGATATATAAGAAAAAACATTGTAGGGAGGCCGAGGTGGGCAGATAACGAGGTCAGGAGATCGAGACCATTCTGGCTAACATGGTGAAACCCCATCTCTACTAAAAAATACAAAAAACTAGCTGGGTGTGGTAGCTGGCGCCTATAGTCCCAGCTACTCGGGAGACTGAGGCAGAAGAATGGCATGAACCCGGGAGGCAGAGCTTGCTGTGAGCCGAGATCACGCTACTGCACTCCAGCCTGGATGACAGAGTGAGGCACTCTGAAAAAAAAAAAAAAAAAAATGAAAAGAAAAAACGTTGTAACCCTAACACTTGAGAACAATATGTATTCTGTGCAGATAAGTAATAAAAGAAAACCTTTGGTATATATTATATAATATCCTTATGTTTTATCTCAAGGATATTGAGGTCATTAATTTATTTTAAAGGTATTTCCCTTGTCTGGTAATGGGATTGCTGACTTTTAAATTACTACTTTGATATCTCTGCAGTGGCTGCTGAGTGAAAAAGGCAGAGTGCTACCTGGGAAATAAACTTGTGCAACCACTTGAAAGAAAATTTTACCCTCTAACAATTGTTTCCCATATCCAGCTTGGTTATTCCTGTGGCAACCACAGATCACATAACTTGGATGTTTTATCTCAACAGTGCATTCTTGGCATTGCTTACTCATGAGTGAAACTCATGATATGTTAATTATGCTTCCTTAAGTTCTACTTTATTTTGATTTGACCTCATAAGAGACAAGGAAATATCATTTGTGTTCTCTAATAAGATAATATACAATTATTATTGTATTTTTGTAACATTTAATGGAGGTGAAAGAGGAACAGTGCTCCCAGCTCCTTGCTGCATTCAGAGAACACAGTGTAAATTGACTGGCTACACGTTCCCCACAAGGAGCCCTCCTGTCAACTTACAGGTCTTCCTTTTGGCCCTCGCTCTCCTCTTGGTCCCTGTGATCCTGGAGGTCCCTAAAACAGAAAATGATGATTATGCATGCAAAAATTTATACTTTCTTATTGAATTTTTTAAAAGTTTACTTGATAAAAGAAAATTGGAAAACAGAAATACCACACTTAATTCAGTTCAGTTGAAGACTATAGAGAATAAAGTCATGTGCATATAAAAGTTCTGTACACTTAGAAGGGTTATTTTATCAGCAAAATTTAAAGACCTATAAAGAACTAGGTGTACATTATGGCATCATGAAGCATAGTGAGCTAAATAGATTAGCTTGACTAGTAATTGCAAATTTTTAAGGATCATATTTATTGTCTTCTCCCAGGTATAGCCTTTGCCACAAAACTCTGAGCATAAAAACTTACAGTTCTGATTTTGAAAAATTATATAAATGTGCAAACCACAAATTATCAATTATTCCAAGGACTGTATGAAATCAAATTGGTATATGATACCCCAAAATGTTATCACTGTTCAAGTTGCTGATTAAAACAATGGAAAGGAAAGCCTCTTAGACTACTACAGTACTGCTTTATGTACATTCAAGCATCTTTTCTTTTTACTTTATTTAGAATATGGCATTATTTCCCTTGTATGTTTAAAACCTCTTAGAAATTTCCAATTCTTACAGTTACTTTTCCCTTAAATAACAAATGACTATTATATTTCAAAAGTGGTGTTATAGTGCTGATATCTTAAAATGGCTTTTTTTCCCCTGGGAAATGGATGTTGTCAGGAGGACTTTGTTTCTCTTTAAAAGAGGATTTAAACTGAGTTACGAAGATTATATTGTGTATTTACTCAACCCAACATATAGCATCGTTTAAAAGTGAGGGCTTCAGAAGAACCAGAGTGAGACCATTAAACCTGACTTAGTATTTTATTTAAGTTGATTTGATGTGCTTAACATTTATATGAAGTATGTGTATATGTTATGAATGCTGCTGATAATCCAAACTTTAAAAAATTAGTCTTTTATACTAAGCCATAAATACGCTTTCTGGCTGTATGATTTCCCATATTCTACTGCAATATATAATTTAATTTTATTAAGCAGATAAAACTAGCCCACCATCAATCATAGTCAAACAACACACAAGTATGCCCTAATTTCAGTGAAAAAAGTCAAACCAAAATTAACAAATGTAACAATAAAGTGTTTTGCCTTTTACATAACCAACAGCAAGACTAACATGATGTTTCTTCAGTTTCAGAATAAAACGACCCCTTATCTACCATTCACTGCTGCAAAGGAATGTCTAACTTGAAGATGGTTTAAGACAAAATGCTTTAAGAGACCAAGCATCATTGTTTAATTCTTTTATCTTCTCATGGATATAATAAGTGTAAAGATTTTCAGTATATCAAGGAATACAAGAGTACCATGAATACTGGGAGAAGCTACTTACTGCCGGTCCTGGACGACCACGTATACCTGTTACCTAAACAGTAAACAAGAAAATTTGTAAAGGTAAAGTTTCTGCAGCTATTCAGAGAGGTCAACAGTCAACAAATAAGAATAACAACAACAAAAAAAACAGCAATTATTTTGACAAATGGATGTTGTCAGTTGATGCCCATTTCCTCCTCTCCTTAAGATTTAAGATATTATCTAATTTTAACTGTAACATAGGGAGGCAGTGCTGGAGTAGTGATAAAGAGCACCAACACTGGAGCCAAGAGGCCTGGGTTCAAATTCCGACACTGCCCCTTACCAGATGTGTGACTTCTGACTAATTACTCATCCTCTTTGTTCTTAAGAACCTTAAGTGGAAACTTAAATGTAAAATGGTAGTGATGATTACGTAATTACCTCCCTCATAGAGTTATGAAGATAAATAATAAATATTTGTATTTGTAAAGCACTTAACACCTAAAACATAGTAAGCACACATAAATGCTTTTTAAAGTGAAATTAAACAATATGAATTATTTAATTTTTAGATAATCTTTGTAAAAAAAAACACACACAAGCCAATTAAAGGCAAATAAAGAATATAAACACTGCTAAATAAATCAACATGGATATTCTTTTTGTCTTGACAGACTGATGATAATGCCTTTAAAACCTAGGAGAATGAGGCTAAGGTGGGTGGATCACTTGAGGTCAGGAGTTGAAGACCAGCCCGGCCAAATTGGTGAAACCCCGTCTTTACTAAAAATACAAAATTTAGCCAGGCATGGTGGCTCTCGCCTGTAGTCCCAGCTACTCAGGAGGCTGAGGCACAAGAATCACATGAAACTGGGAGGTGGAGGTTGTAGTGAGCTGAGATTGTGCCACTGCACTCCAGCATGGGTGACAGAGCGAGACTCTGTTTCAAAAAAATAAAAATAAAAAAAATAATGAAACCTAGGAGGATAGCTGAAGGTGACAGAGCAAGACTCTGTTTCAAAAAAATAAAAAAATAATGAAACCTAGGAGGATAGCTGAAGAGTTTTAATCCGGTTTAGTAATATACTTCTTGATCCATTAACAAGTTTAAAGAAGTCTTAGGAATTCTTATGCAACATGGAATTTTGATCAGGATCAGGGCACATGACATATTTCCAGAAGTGTGGAACAATAAACTACTATACTAATTAGTACTAATATTAACTATCAGTGTATATCCACATGTAATATATTTAACTTTTTAAAACACTGACTTTCTACCTTTAGTCATGGGAGTATAAAAGTCAGGAACACAGAATATCAAATATTGTATTAAGTAACTAATCTGTTCTGGTTTGCTTGTGTTATACTAAAAACTTGTTTTTAAAATAACTAATTTATTTTTGAGAGTATGTATATAAGCAATAATATACAATTATACTATAAGCTAAGTTTATTTAAGGTACAAGGAAACAATGATTATACATATACTTACAACAGGCACTAATCCTGGTTCTCCCTTTTGTCCCTATGACATTAAAAACAATTTAAAAGTTCAATTAGCACAATATAATGGCTTGCTGGGCAAAAACATGCCACCCTAGAATATGCCATGTAAACACAGGGAATTTCTATGTAAGAAATGCAAAAAAACTGCAAAAAGAAAGTTAACAATTTTTAGGATATTTAGTCAGACATCATTCATTAAAATATTACTGCTCACCTGAAAGACATTAAAAAAATCCAATGTGTGAAATATGTAAAGCTATTTTGCTTCAGTTTTTACATAGATCAAATCCAAAGAGTTGACCAGAGCACAAAATAGTTGCAACAAAAAGATGTAAAGACAAAGCACCAGAGGAAAAACTACTGAAAGACTGAAAACACAAAAAGAGTCAGAAATTGTAATACATCAAAATTAATATAAATTAATATATACAAATTTCACACTTTTATTATACGACATATAGTTTTCAGGATCTAAGCAGATGCCATTCCTGAACTACTAGCATCCTTTTTTAGTACTCATGGAAGGGCATTAAAAATGAGTACATGTGCTCATCTTTAATAAAAAAGAAAGAAAAAATAATAATTCCACTCAGATAATTCTCAATACCTGAAGAAAATCTAGGAAAAAAAATCAATTGACTAAAAAAATCAAAAACAACATAAGAAACTATCATGTAAGTAAACAGGGTCAGGTCAGTATAATTGCTTTTATAATAGATGTAACAAATATAATAGATGTAGATAGAATTTATTTTGATTCTTACAACTTTTCTCAGAAATTGAATCCTCATTGCGTGATATCAGGTACATAGATTAAATAATATTGGACGAATCGTAGCTTTATATATTTCTGCTTAATCATTTACTAATTTGTATTCTTCACTTCAAAATTTGTCTTCCAACAGATTTTGATCTCCTCAAAGTCATGGTTGTGTCTTAGTCTACATGCTGAGCATAGCACATGGAAGCATTCAATGAATTCTTAAAATTTATTACTTTCCATTAATGTATTATGAAATAAAGCTTTTTACTGGGCAATTGTGTAGGATGAATATGCATTTAACAACTATCTCTAAAATGTAGAAAAAAACAAGAAGAATGAGTTCTAGTTTATTTTATTTCTCCTTTAATATATATTATTCCTTAATCTGATTATAAAAATAATATCTGTTCATAGTAGGAAATTTTGAAAATAGAAGAAATATACAAAAAAAAAAAAAACCCTAACTATCCTACTCTACACCCTGGGGATAACCACTGTTAATGTTCTGGCATTCTTAGTTTTCCACCATCTACGTGCACTTTGAGTATCTAATCAATGCCTCATTATCTTACTGTTAAATTATGTTTTCATTTTTAAGTTTAAGGATGACATTAAAATGAATATCCTTGTTCATAAATGTGTGCATGGTATCTCTATTAATACCTTATGATATGTTTTTAGAAGTTAAATTTGTAGATTAAAGACATTTTAAGATTTTTAACCCATATCACCAAATTGTACTACTAAAGACACAATCTTGTATCCTTCCAATACTATCCTGACAAAACTCCGTGAAGTGAAATGATGGACTTAACGGCAGACCTAATAATAACTCAGTCATACTTGCTGATTCTAATGTTGAAGCAGTAAATACTCTGGAAGTCAGGAATAAATTGAGAATCCAAAAGAAGGAAAGGGCTCTCCAGAAGCAGGAGGCAGTTCTATAGGGTAAGTTCAAGATAGAAACATTAGGGACTAACAGCCAACCTACACAAAGCCTAGGACAAGAAAGAATCAACATATATGGGTTTCAAAGTAACATAGGCTTATTTCTGCATGTTCACTTCCACTAACTTCTAGAGCTTTATATTTTAAAAAATACAAAAATAATAAAAATTTACCATGTAAGAGCTATAATAAAAGATATTTTTCAAAATGCTGAAAGAATTTGAATTGTTTAGAAAGGGTACATAAATTTGTGTCCAATAAACAAAGGACTTTATGATGCTGAAACAATGCTCCTTCTAAAGCAAGACTAGAAGAACAAATAAAAAGAGAGGACAAATTATTTCAGTCAGAATGAGAAAAATGGAATAGTCTGCTAAGAACAGTTGTGAAATTTCCATCCTAAGAGACCTACAAGCAAAATGCATTTTATACTTACTTTGTATGTAGGGAAATAGAACTCTCTGATACCTGTCTTACCTAAATTGTAGGCTTTTTGATACATGACTGTTCTGTTGCTGCACAATATTTAAAAGGGATTAAGTGCTCAATTATAAGTTTCTGATAATAAATTCCCTAATGATTCTATAGATTTCTTATTTTGTATATAAGCCACAAATGTAAATATTTGTTTCTACTGTTTTTATTAATACAGGCTCTGAAAGTTAATTTGTATGGAATAATGGTTTGTCTAAAGTTTTACTAAATTTAATTTTCATATCTACTGAGAAACATAAAGTTCATGTACTCAGATCCAGATGTGCATTACAATTACTTATCATTTAATACCATGTGGACATGCTTTGTAGAATGTCATTACTATAGAAGCAGTCATAGTGTTTTTCTCACATTTGCATCATCTACACCATTTGCCTCACAGCCATATAAAAAAGGTTCAGTAATTATGTTGGAGTTAACATGAATCAATCAATCAATCAATGAGTTGTAAGTAAATATCAATATGGATATAAACCAAGAACAAATTGCATTTTTATAATATTGCTTTGCTCTTGTGTTTCTGATGATACCTGATGACAAATGAAAACGAGTCATGAAGATAGTGGCACACAACTACAGTCTGCTACATTGGCAGCTGCTTTGAGTATATTCCTCACCTAGCTCTCCCACACTGCCTTTGGAGAAAGGCAGCAAATGACACAGTCTACCAGTTATCTCTCTAAGTCGGGTAACTGCTAACTGAATTAAACTGATTATTTCATGGCAGTACTCATTGTTAGGTTTTTGTGTTGTTTCATAGATCGATCTGTCTGTCTATTCATGCATGCATGCATCCATCCATCTATCTTTCACCTATCTATCAACTTTGTTCAAGGTCTATACCAATCTGCTAAGTTTCAATTTATTTTCATTTTCACAATAAATTAAATGTGAGACAGCATTTGCAGCCTTTCTCCTTTGACATATATTCATATCTAATTTATTCCAAATGAGACAAATTTATGATATTGCCTTCTGAAACAAAATGTGTAAAACTGGCCAAGATCTCCCCTTGATAGCATCACTCTCATTTATCAAGAAAGTGTAGAATTGCTTTGTCCATTATCTGATAAATTTGTTTATTAAAGTTCCACTGTGTGCAAAAGTAAAGAAAATTTATGGAAATTGGGACCAGTAACCATTTCTACTCCCTTGATCCCTGTGCCCATCTCATTTGGATAGGAATGAAGCAAATGCCATTATTTTCAAGATAACCAAAAAACAGAGAGCACTCTTGGGCAAAAAGAACTCTCTTCGCTTCGTATGATTACTTTACTGATGGCAAGTGACCAAGCTGACCAGCTATACTTGAGTCATGGATGCAGCCTACTACCCTGTTTTCAAGGGTAAAGCTTGTGTCCAGAATTAGATTTTAAGCTATCTGAAGGTGAAAGAGGGAAAAGGAGGGGAAGAAATGCCTGTTTGGTAAAATGTTCAATTAATTCTGGATCTTTACTTCCCAACCAATGAGAGAGGGGCTACAGGCCCATTGAAGTCAAATTGACATTCTTCATTCCTTCCTTCCTTCCTCCCTTTCTTCCTTCCTCCTTACCTTCCTCCTATCTTTTCTTTCTTCCATCAAATGTGTATTGTACTTCTAATATGTGCAAAGTATGTACTATGCAATCATAAATGCAAAGAATAAAAAGGTTAGTAAGACACTGTCAATCCCTAAAGATGTCACAACTTTCTGGCAGAAACAGATATACAAACAGAAATTAACCATAAAGTGAATGGTTAGAGGCATCTGTCCTTTGGAAACACAGTAGCTGAACTGTGCTCATATACTTGTCACAATGTATTTGTATGGTACTTTGTACTTTTCAAAAGCTTTCAAACGTTTCAGAGCACAGTTCCGTGTGGATAGTCTTGGATATAACTCTGCTTATGAAAAAGAAACGATGCAAAGTAGCACTTACCTTTCTTCCTCTACCTGTAAAAAGAAAAAAGTAAATGTGTTATTTTATGAAGAAACAATTATTGAGAATCTGCTAAATATTTACTTTCAATAATAGATTTCTTCTGGAGTCAGAATTACGGTGATAGTGATTACACTCTTCAGCAGTAAGCAGAACTCAAAAGGTTTTGAATCAACACTTCCATAAAAGGCAAAAACTGCATCTTTTTGGAAAATTCTAACATAATATTAATATTCTTCACAAAATTTATATGACATTTAAAGTTCATTAAATTATTAAATTATTAAAGCTATAATGAATTATTTCATCAATATTCTCTATTTTTGCTTTTTATAATTTTATGAGTAAGGCTGTTTATTCATATGGTTCAAAAGCAAAAATGTGTTAAAAGTATACAATTACACACTAAAAAATTTCATTCCATCCAGTCCTCTTTTCCCTATTTCCACTTTACCCCCAACCCCACAGGAGGCCACTACTATTGGTTTCTTATATGTTGTTGTCAAGTTTAGTTTGGCATATTTAAGAAAATTGTTATAGACTCATTTTTCTACTTTTTCAATACTGTTCTTCACTTGTCTGTATATCACATAGATCGTTAAATCTTACAGATCTTGCTTATCAGTATATAGTTTATTGTTTTTCTTAATTTTTTATAAGATTCCACTATATTAATCTAACACAATCTATTTATTTAATCTTGACCTTTACCCATTAAGGACATTTGGATAGTTTCTAATCTTTTGTTATCACTAGAATGTACTTTATCAACTAACCAGGACAATTTTAAGAATGAAAGGGAAAGCTATTGTTTATTATGCCAAGAAAATTGATATAATTTGAGGTTTTCCTGGGCAAGCTAGAATGGAGGTCATGCTGGCTATTAAAAATATTGTAATGAGTAATTGTTACATATATGCTACATGCAAGTATATTTGTAAGATAAATTCCCCAATATCCTTTTAGAGTTGAAAGGTATAGGCATTGGTAACTTGACAGACACTACCAATGTCCCTTCATAGAAATTATACCATTTCACACTCCACAAATAATGGACACATTTCCCTACAAGCAATACGCAGTGATACCCAGTATGCTATCAAACATTTTAATTTTGGCCAATCTGATATGTAAAACATGATAGCTCAGTATAGTTTTCATTCACATTTATTTTATTATGAGAAAATTTGACAGTCTTGTCATATATTGAAAAATCATTTGTATTTTCTTGCTTGAATGATTAGCTAACTTCCCTTGCCTGTATTTTTATTAGTTTTTTTATATCTAGCATTTCTTTATATGTAAAGAATATTAATTCTTTGTGAATTGAGTTGCAAACATTTCTACTTTGCTCATTTTTTGTGTCACACAAATGTTATTATTTTTGTACATTTTTATGGCTTCTGGGCTTTGAGTCAGAATTAATAAAATCATATATTTTTAAAGACTATCAAGAAATTATCCTATGTTATCTTTGAAATCATTATGATTTAATTTTTCTCATTTAAATCATTGCTTTATTTAGAATTTGTGCTAGTGTAGAATATATTTTTATTATTCAACTTAATTTTTTTTCCAGATGATTGCCTAGCTATTCCAACAAGGTTTATGAAATAATTCTTCTTTTCTCCACTGCGAAGATGCCATCCTTATTGTATTCAATCTGACCATGTATATTTGGATCTACTTCAAGATTTTATTTTATTCAGGTATCTACATCACATTTTTTAAACTAATGAATCCTTTTAAAAATCTTGGAGAGCTAGTCATCCTTAACTGCTCTTATTCTTAAGGATTTGCCTGATTATTCTTTCTTATTTAATCTATGTAAACTTTAACTTACAATATGTTGAATTCTCAAAGAAAGTGTGCTATGTTTATATTGGCATCATGTTAAAGTCACTAATTAACTTATGGATAATTTATGTGAGTGTAATGTTTAGTCTTTCTAACCAAGAACATAATATGACATTCAGTTTTTTAAAGACTTAGTTTCAATTAGCAATATTTAAAAACGTTTGTCAAATCTCATACATTTTGTGTATCCTTAAGCATCTGTTGCTATTACAAATGAGGAATTTTTATTCCTATTATTTCTTCTATGATGTAATTGTTCATATATAGTAAATCTATTAATTTCTGCTTGTTTATTTTGCACTCTCGTGTCTTACCAAATTATTTCATTTTTTGTAGTTTTTTTTTTTTTTAACTCAATTTAACAGGTTTGTAAGCATACAACTGTATTTTCTGCAAGTGGATAGTTTTTGCTCCTCTTTTTAGATTTTCGAAACCTCTGATTTCATTTTTTAATGTCAAATTATTTATTCAGGCACATTCAGTACTGTTAAATGGTAATGGTGATAATAGATACTCATTCTATCTTTGTGTTTAGTAGGGATGCTTTTAGTACTAAGCCTAATGAAACTTTTAAATTGAGGTGTAAATATTGTATTGTGTTATTATCATTTATTACCAAGTTAGTAACTGTCTTTATCAAAAGTATTTACTGATCATTGTCAAATAGTTTTACCCTAATTATAAAGGAATTAATATGCTTTCTCTTCATAGATCTGTTAAGATAATTATTTTTATAATAGCTTTGTTAATATTCAATTATTTTGCATTTGTGGAATAAGCTCTACTTTTTCATGACTAATTACTCTCTTAATATGCTAATAGACTTAATATTTTATTTAGAATTTTAAAAAATATTTATAAGATCAGTTCATAGTTTTTTGTGCGTGTCATTGTTATTACTTTTGCTGTAAATAATATACTTCCTTCATAGCAAAACTTTGAAAGTTTGCTGTCTCAGTGTTCAAGAAGAGGTTTTAAAAGCATTAAAACCATCTTTTTAAGACCTTTTAGCTGTTTGACACAACTGTGAAAACATCTGGAGTTGCTGCTTTGGGAATCTAGCTGCTTTACAAATTTCTGTCTCTTCTAAGAAAATCCATGTTCTAAGATTTTCTCTTTCTACCAGGGCTAGTCTTAGTAAATTATACTGTCTTAGAAAATTATTCATTTCATATTGGTTTTCAAATTTATAAAGATACAATTGAATAAAGGGACCTCTTAATAATTCTTTTATGTTGTTTTATTTTCATTAGGCAATTTTTTCTTTATCATTTTTTGCTTTAGGTTAGATCTTTTGGTTGGGTTTTTATAGGACCATATTTTGGATTTACATGTTATTTCCACTATATTTCAGTTTTCTCATTTTTCAACTTCTGTTTTTACCTTTACAATTTTTTCTTCTACTTACTTTCAGTTTATTTTGTTGATTTTTTTTAACTTTTTGAGAAAGATGCTAAATGAATATGCTTTTATTCTTTCTTTTTTATTTATATAAGCATAGAACTATGATTTTTCATTAAAATTTTAAAAATAAAATGTTTCACTATGTTTTTAAGTATCTTTGGTGTATTAGAACTTCTTATGTTTAAAAAGATTTGTACATAAGTTCTATCAATTATATTCCATATTCTGTTAAATTATGTTAACATTCTTTTACATTACTCATAGATCTATAGTTGTTTAGACAGTTTCTATTAGTTCCACTAAAATGAGCAAAGATAAAATTGACAGTATTACTTTTTTCTTACATGCCCCTCAGGTTTTCTTCTAGCATTCAATTTTAACAAGGAAATGTTCTTTTTAGCATTTACTTTTGTAGTGTTAAATGTGCCACTACTTTGTTCATGTGATTTATCAGGTTTGAATGATATTTTCTGACTTTCACCCTTAAAGATGAGGAATTACCAAACTCACTCTAGTTCATACATTCTTTTGCCTCCCCCTTTCATTATATGTAAATTTTATAATTATTTCTGCATTGTCAGAAGCTATATTTACAATCCCATCTGTCACCTAACTTACACTTTTGTTTTAGTCTTTTTCTAGAGTTAAATATAATAAATGCTCGCATAAGTTCTTTGACAGTTTCCTCAATTAACTCTTGGTTGTCTTGCATTTAGCCGATGGTAGTTTCCCTGGGAAATTTATAGAAACAATATCCCCAGAGAAATTTTTTCTATAGCTTTTATATTTGAAGGAGAGAATGGATTTATATTTAACATTAATTAACCATATTCTCTCCTTAAGAAATATGTATATATTGATCCACTATCTTCTGACACTGGATACTGTGGAGAAATTTGTGACCAGTCTTAATAACTTCTCCCTTTAGAAAAAATCTGTTCTTGGCCGGGCGCGGTGGCTCAAGCCTGTAATCCCAGCCCTTTGGGAGGCCGAGACGGGTGGATCACGAGGTCAGGAGATCGAGACCATCCTGGCTAACACGGTGAAACCCCGTCTCTACTAAAAATACAAAAATTAGCCGGGTGAGGTGGCGGGCGCCTGTAGTCCTAGCTACTCGGGAGGCTGAGGCAGGAGAATGGCATAAACCCGGGAGACGGAGCTTGCAGTGAGCTGAGATCTGGCCACTGCACTCCAGCCAGGGCGACAGAGCGAGACTCTGTCTCAAAAAAAAAAAAAAAAAAGAAAAAAGAAAAAAGAAAAAAGAAAAAATCTGTTCTTATTCTTTGGAATTCTAAAGAAGTATTTATTTATCTTTAAAGTTTAATGACTTTAAATAAGTTACATATGTCTCTGTTAACTCTTTTGGATCAATTTTTCAGACATGTGGTTGCCATTTAAATATTGAAATTAAAGTTTTATTTTACTTCACAAAATTTTTATTGTATTATGTTGTTATTTGTTCCACTCAATTGTATTATTTTTTTCTTTGGGTACTTGTCTTCAGGGTTATCCCTTGCTTGTCTTCCACATCAATTATTTCTTAACTCTTTAAAAATTGTAATTCATTATTTTCCTATTCTCATGGCCCTTGCTTTATTTTGTGTAATATCAGCTCTCCTTGTGATCCCTCCTATTTCATCTTCATTTTATTGTGATGACTTGATTTTCCATTTCTTTTCTGACCATTACTTTTTTCTGCTTTATAGCCTTCTTTCTTAAAGAGAATTACTTTATTAAGTTTTTTTTTTTTTGGTTCATGGTAAAATGATAGGTCAGAATTTTCACGTGGTCTACAGTAATGCATTTTATGGTGTGTTCTCTATCTCGTAAATTTAGCTGAACTCAACCGCTTTTTACCTTATGGCATCTGTGTATAATGTGATTGCCAGCTCCTAGACCAACCATTTGAAGGAGACTGTACATTTTGGTGTGTTTTCTGATATTTGCCACCATTGCTCCCATTTGCTCTTCACTTATCCCCACAGATTTAATTTTACTTTATTCCTGGGCTTCTTTGATGATTGTATTTGCTTTGGGTAGCTCTTATATGTCTTGGTTTTAATTCTTTCTTTTATATATTTCTTATTACATTACTGAAGTGTAGGTATTTATCCAAGGCACATTGCTTCTGTTCAAGAGGCAGAGAAGAGGTAAGTTGCTATCTATTTCCACGTACATACTGTTGAAACCTTTATTGTATTTGCTGTTATTTGCAATGAAATTTTGAAAAACAAAATAAAGCCTTGATATTGTCTTGACAATGATGAATTAGAAGTCTCATGATTGCTAACACAAATAACCTAAAGGTTTAATATTGCTCTTACTTAGTTTATTGAAACCTATAAATATAAACTTGTTTCCCTGACATGTATCTTTAAAATATGTACTCATACTGAAATACATAATATCTGTTAAACACAGAAACTTTTTCTTCAAAGAAGTTTTAAAAGCTATACTTTATATTATTTTTTCTCATGGAAACCTGTTTCATTCTTTACCTAGCCAACATGAAAAGCATTCTGCATTTAAGAGCCAATGTAGGCTGGGTGCGGTGGCTCACACCTGTAATCCCAGCACTTTGGGAGGCCGAGGCGGGTGGATCACGAGGTCAGGAGATCGAGACCATCCTAGCTACTGTGAAACCCCGTCTCTACTAAAAATACAGAAAATTAGCTGGGCGTGGTGGCGGGCCCTGTAATCCCAGCTACTAGGGAGCTTGAGGCAGGAGAATGGTGTGAACCCGGGAGGCTGAGCTTGCAGTGAGCCCAGATCGCGCCACTGTACTCCAGCCTGGGCTACAGAGCGAGACTCCGTCTCAAAAAGAAAAAAAAAAAAAAAGAAGAGCCAATGTAATACAGGGTGCTGTGGCACTAAATTACATTAGGAATAAGTATTCCATTCACTAGGACAAAGTTGGCATCATTGAGGATAAATGTGTTTTCTAGATCTTCTCTTAGGCATTAATGGACTTAAAGGGAAATTGAAAAATAACTTGGAGGCACTCATCATGTATATGGTAACAAATGACCATCTTAAGTGATTCAAGAAATTCTCAGATTAGACATAACCACTCAAAATTCAGCCCCAAATGCTTCAGATATTTAAGAAGACAGGAAATTACTGTCTGCTTTTATCTAACTTTAGATAAAGTGAGTGAGCAAAATCATTAATCATTAACCCCAAAAGCCACCGAAAAAGCTGCTTAATTATTCTCTTGGGTTGCTGAATGCTGAAAGTGAAAAACACTGCGACTATAAAGGTGAGTAACTGGATCAATTATGAGTTGGCCCTAAACATTCTTACCAAAATTTGTATTGCCACCTCCAGGTGTTTGTGAACAGACAGGACAGCATTCCCCAGGGGGCGTTACAGGGTCGGCACAGTCCAGCACATCCTGGCACTCTATCTTGTCACAGAGAATGGCTCCATTGTCACAGACACAGATCTGGCAAGGGGCAGGTTTCCAAATGTCCCTGTTTAAGTACATCTGGCCATTCTGAGTGCAGGCTATTTCTTCACCATATCCTTCTAAAATAAGAAGAAAAGAAGGAAGAGGTTAGTAATCTGAAATTATGGAATTGGGAAAATATTTTAAAAGGTGAGCCATCTTGTGGATTCTAAAAAATTCTGGACTAAGAAGTAACCTTCCACGGAGCCAAACACAAATGAACTGATTTCATTTTGTAACAAAATAATATGTAATTCACCATGAAATGATGATAATGTATCCTTGCATGACAGGGGAAGAAATAAAAGTGATACAATGGAAGTATATTTTTTAACCAGATAATGCTTCCTTCAAGATTTTATTCTTGAAGGTATGAATGATGAATGAGAATATCAGTAAAGAGGAATAAAAGAGAACCATCCGAAAATGGGTAAAAAATGAATAATTCAAAGGAGAATATATAATTTGAATGTTTGGTGAACCCTATTATGACTTGCAACTCACTGGAAACTTTAGTAAATTCCACAACAGGAGACAGTACGTTTTCATGTACCATAGAAAAAAACTGCGAAAAGGAAAAAGGTATATGTTTTTATTAAAATTATTTTTAAATGTACAGGAAAAAAAGAATAACCATGTCCCATTTCATGGAGTAGAATTCCATTTGATATCCTAAATTAATGGTGTTTACTCAACTGTGGCAGAAATGCAAAACTTATGCAGGTAATGAGTTAATTATGTTTGCATCAAAATTAATTAAGGAAAACCATAGCCAAAATAATACAGTAAGTTAATATATATTTGCCTAGTGCTTTTCTACATTTACATTACAATTAAGAAAGCTTGGGAAAATACATATATATGTGTGTGTACATATATTGCACAAGAGCAGTTCTATTATACATTACTAATAAGTAAACACATATATTACATCATTAACTTTGTGATTTTATAACAATACTATAGAATTTTAAAACATAATGTGGATCAAATCATCCTTGCTTAAATACATCAAGAACTTCCCAACTACTTAAATTCAAAACTTCCTATAATTATAAAGGCTAAAGACCTTCTTTCTCATTTCTTGCACAACTTGACCACTTTTGCCTAGCACTACCTCTCCTTCCTTCATCCCAGGACCACATGGCTATCTATCATTACTTCAGTGTCATCTCCCCATGAAATTCTTTTCTGACTACCCTGCAAAAATTAGACTTTCTTTACCCAATTGATATTTTTCAGAGACCTTTTCAAAGAACTCATTCACTTGGCCATTCGTTCATTTATTCATTCATTCATTGTGTATTATATGCTAGGTAATTGAAGAGATACTAAAATGTGAACAAATAGGCAAAAATCACTGCCCTCAGGAAGTTTATTAGAATGAGTATTAATTTTTAATTATTGTTTATTTTATCTCCCTCACTAGAGAAAAACTACATGAAAGTAAGGACTAGGTGTCTTGTTCATCACTGTATTTCTTTTCTTTTCTTCTTTTCTTTTTTCTTTGAAATAACAAAATGGAGTTTTGTTCTTGTCACCCAGGCTGGAGTCCAATGGTGCGATCTCAGCTCATTGCAACTTCTGCCTCCTGGGTTCAAGCAATTCTCCTGCCTCAGCTTCCCAAGTAGCTGGGATTACTGGCGCCTGCACCATGCCCAGCGAATTTCTGTATTGTTAGTGGAGACAGCGTTTCACCATGTTTGCCAGGCTGGTCTCCTGACCTCAAGTGATCCGCCAGCCTCAGCCTCCCAAAGTGCTGGGATTAAAGGCGTGAACCACTGTGCCTGGCCCCATCATTGTATTTCTAAAGCTTGATGCTATACCTTTCATAGAACTGCCATTTAATAAATACTTGTCTACTGGATGGATATAATGAATGAATCTAAACTATGGTAAACTAGTTTAATTGCACAGCATGAACTTTGTACTTCATAAAAAGATGTTTTAATGTAGTTGTAAGAATGTAATGAAAGATATTATCATTTGGCATATAAATATATTCAAATGATAATGCAAAGCTACATATGAAAATTATTTTAGTTTACAATACAGATATTAATCCAAAAATCTGCTTTATATAGTTTTTATTTGTCAATTATACCTTAAAAAAGCTGGAATAAAAACATTTTTCTCACTGTCCTGTGGAATACTTTGCTTTATATATTTAGTCTTTCATCACAGATATTTGGCAAATGGAAAATTGCTCTCAGAGAGTAACACTACTATATGCTAATGGTTTGTGTGCTGTTTTATAAGATGAAGACTAAGTTTCTAATCTGTTTTATCTTCATTAAAAGACTTATATCACATAATACATATCTAATCAACAAAACAGTATTAGCTCTATGTCCATAGTGCTATTATAGTCATTTAAAACCAAGGGAAAAACAGAAATTATGTTTTAATATGCTTTTCTGGAAGATTATTTTGAAAAAATGAGAAATATATTCATCAAATAAAAAGTGTGACTTTTACATGAAATATCACTTTAACACAGTGTAATTCCATGATGAACATTTCCAGAGACACAACCTGTATAAAAATGGGCTTATGTCCATAGTTCACTGAACAATTCCGTTAAGTAGATAACTTAAGAGTAACTTTGCTCATTAAGTTTTATGATTGAGAAGGAAATATCCACTTACAAATGTTAAATGCTATTACCTGAAAATGAGATACTACTTCAATTAGCTTGTTTCTCTCATTACACACTCTTGGGTGGGGGTGCTGGGAGTTAAGTGCATAAGTGCCTAGTACTAATTGTGCAAAATATTGAAAGCATATGTGGCTGGGTGTAGTGGCTCACACCTACAATCCCAGCACGTTGGGAGGCCAAGGTGAGAGGATTGCTTGAGGCCAAGAGTTCAAGACCAGCCTGGGCAATACAGTGAGACACTCTCTCTGCAAAAATTTAAAAGTTAGCCAGGCATAGTGGCACGTGCCTGTAGCTCCAGCTACTCTGAAGGTGAGGTGGGAAGATGATTTTAGCTCAGGAGTTCTAGGCTGCAGTGAGCTATGGCCATGCTATGCTGCTGCACTCCAGCTTGAGCAACAGAGTGAGACCCTGACTCACAAAAAGAAAAGAAGGAAGCATATGTGTTCCTTTCTGTCCTCAAAATATATATTATTGTGGAGTATTATATATATTATATATGTTACACATATAACTATATATATGTTTTATATATATAACATTGTGGAGTGATATATTTGTTATATAATAAATGAATATAATTAACTTATTATATAATTGTAATTATATAATATGTTTATTGT
Source organism: Trachypithecus francoisi (assembly GCF_009764315.1). Taxonomy (NCBI): domain Eukaryota; kingdom Metazoa; phylum Chordata; class Mammalia; order Primates; family Cercopithecidae; genus Trachypithecus; species Trachypithecus francoisi. Next base: position 52,660,489 of record NW_022681458.1, on the reverse strand, counting down.
ACAAATCTTGAAGGAGCCAGAGAACAGGATAAGCTATCCCCTGAAGATTTATAAAATGAATTATTATAACAATATATGTTATTATTGGATAGACATTATATATGAGGATATATATTGCTGATGGAATAATTAGATATTTGGAAGTAGAGAATATGAAAAACAAAAACCAGATGACATGTAACAATGTCAATTAAATATTAAAATATGTGAGGGACTCTTCAAGGAGTAGCTTATCTTGTTCTTTGTGGCTCCTTTAGGGTTGGAACATAATGACACATTGTTTCGTCTTGTGTTAACACCTAGAAGAGCAGTTTCTTTCTGAAAGTTTAAGACAACATAACTTCAACTCAAGGGGCAAAGAAGTAGGCCACTGGATTACTTTCTTTAAATGACAAAGCTAAAGGTTAGTTTTATACTCTGAGTCATCATGGGTTCCTTTCTCCTGAGAATTTATAATTAAATTTAAGATGATGTGGAAAGTTAGTTGGAATGCTTTTAAATAGTAAGGAGATGAAAAACCACATTCACTGTTAAACCTTGTCTCCTCTTCACTCAAACAAGAATCCATGCACATCACAGAGGGCTCAAAAACTCAGTGAACTCTCATTGTTCATGTCTGAATGAAAGACATGTACAAAGAAACAGTGGGTAGAAAATACAGGGTGTCTTGCAGTTTTCACGGATCTACATGGTAGTTGTACACCATATGATTAAGTTGTCCCTTCTGTTTTCTACACACTTACTTAAACGAAAAGAAAAGTCAAATAGAAAGCAAAATTGCAGCCAATTTGTTGAAAAAAATTGCAGTACAGTTGTCATAATAGAATTATTTTATAAATGACAGTACAGTATAAAATAACAAACATTTTCAAATGACATTCTGAGAAATTCAATTCTGTCCTCCTGGTTTCCCTATCCAAATCACAAAATTAACCCAAGCTGACATCCAAAGCTTAGATTCAAGGCCCAGGACTAAAAAAAAATAAAAATAAATAAATGTTTCTTAAAATACCTGTATACTGGGGCCGGTTAGGGGGTGGGGTGGGGTTGAGAAAGGGAGAGCATTAGTAAAAATTAGAAAAAATAGCTAATGCATGCTGGGCTTAATACCTAGGTGATGGGTTGACAGGTGCAGCAAATCACAATGGCACACGTTTACCTATGTTAACAAACCTGCACATCCTGCCACGTACCCTGGAACTTTTTTTTTTTTTTTTTTTTTTTGAGACGGAGTCTCGCTCTGTCGCCCAGGCTGGAGTGCAGTGGCGCGATCTCGGCTCACTGCAAGCTCCGCCTCCCGGGTTCACGCCATTCTCCCGCCTCAGCCTCCCAGTAGCTGGGACTACAGGCGCCCGCCACCGCGCCCGGCTAGTTTTTTGTATTTTTAGTAGAGACGGGGTTTCACCGTGTTAGCCAGGAGGGTCTCGATCTCCTGACCTCGTGATCCACCCGCCTCGGCCTCCCAAAGTGCTGGGATTACAGGCTTGAGCCACCGCGCCCGGCCCCTGGAACTTAAAATAAAAATAAAATTTAAATTTAAAAGTTGGATAAACAAATATTTTTATATAATCTAAAAATGAACCCCAAAACTATCATTTTGCATTACTTGTATTTTCTGCTGTTTATGTTTAACTTTCCTAAAATTGATTAGGACTGGTAGAAATCTGATAATATCATCACTATTTTTTAATTTTCATGGTGTTTTAATTTCCAAATTTGTATCTTCCAAGCTACAAGATTCTTTTACCCTCACCAACTGTTCCAATAAATTGAATCCATTGTGAAGTCATTCCCACAAAACTTCTGACACTGATGTATTACAGAGAAAAGATGTATTTTACCTGATCACATTTTATTTGAAGTCAACTCAATTTCTCAATGTTTCTCATATATCCTCATAGATTTCTCTTCTCATAAATCTTAAGTGCTTTTAAATTTAGTTGTAAGAATTCAGTTCTTAATCACTAGATGGCAGACCAAATCCACTATCTTATTATAACAATTAGAAACTAAATTATCACAATTGCAGCTTGCCAACTATATGTTATGCCCTGCATCCACATTTTTTCATGAATTATACTTGTGGGAAAAAAAAACGCCTGCATAGAAATGACCATATTGAAACTTTGAACTGGCCAAGAGAGACGATTGTATTTGCATATTAAAGTATTGGAGTCTACTTAAAGGTTTTGAAAAATATATGAAATAAAAGTCCCTAAAATTATGTTAGATATTCTCTAGTCATTAACTAAAATTCTTCCATGCAAAAATAATATACAACACACACGTTTTACAAAAATTTTAAATCTCTTATTCAGACAAATGTTTGCGCTGATCATTTTTCCCTGTGAGCTGTGAGACTGTGAGTTCCTTGACAGCCAGAACTGTGTTTACGTCAGCAACGTTCACATTTAATGTCATACAATCCGTCTTTGATAAATGTGTGTGTAGCGTGGATGAATGCAGATGTGAATGAGGAAAGTAAGGAACTAGTACATTGATATGCCTATTACAAAGATAAGCACTTTTAGCTCTCTTTCCTCCTTCCCTAATCTTTCCAGAGAGGATGTGCACTTAGGACCCTTTTTTTGAATGAGAGGAAATGGTCACTTGGTGGTTTTTACCAGGTGTGTCCCTGACATTCAGGCCTCTGTGTGACCAGAAAGGAAGAAGACTGTGTCAGTCACAAAAGTTCATATTTTAGAACAACCATCAGCAAGCTATAGCAACCCTTCAGCCTTCCTGACCCAGCTGATTTAGGTCCCTTTTGGGATTGTGAAGATCTGGGCTACCATTATTTAAAGTTTCTCTGACTGTAGAGGTCTTTGAGAGACTATAATCATGACACTGCCAGCCGGTGGCCTCATGAAATGGAGAAAGAATGCCTTGTGGGACAAAGGAGGAGGTAGTAATGCAGCCCACGTGTCCGTCTGGATGCCGCAGATGCTGCCTTTAGTAATGCACAGCAGAGCGTGGGCTGCTGGATGGGGTTCCAGAGAACCTACCAAGGAAATCCTTCCCTTCCTTCTGCTCTAGGGCACTGTTTATCATTAGAAGGGAAAGACAAAGAGGGACAGCATTCAATTCCTTCTTTAGATCCTGCAGAGAAGATGCCCAAAATTCCACATTCCTCATTTTGTTTTCCTTAAAAATTTCCAAATTTTAAAAGTTAGATACATATGAAGCCACCAGGGATAACTGAGGGGGATCTATTCCATACTTTGACAATTTATTCTATCTCAGCCTCAAGATCTATGGGATGGTGGGAGGATAAGTATGTATGGGGCAGGCCTATGGGGTTTTACATCTGTTCTTCAATTCACTACAAGGACTTTTACTTTCTAGTGAGCCCCGCAAGCTTAAATCTGGTTTTAGGATAGTTATCCAAATTATTATTTTTTCTGTGCCCTGCTCCTTTTTCCTTGTACCAAATGAACAAGAGTAGGCATTCAATAATTATTTGAGCTGAGCTAAATTTCTGTTCCACTAAGGACAATCATGTTTTATATTCTGAAGCAATATAATGACAATTGTGAAAATTTTCCTTGAAATCTGAAAAATTAAAAAGGAGACAACTCATAGAAAGCATTCATTTCAAAGCATTTCAGTGAGCATATGAATTTTAAAAATTAGATAAACTGTGAAGTTGGTTGGTTTCTTCAGTGCAACCATTAAATGCTTTCCAATCTCATCAGCAAAGTTTTTCAGTTAACTAGTAAAACTGCTGTTTTTACTTTACTTAAAATGGAAAAAATAGAAAGGAAAAACTCTCATATTAGGTACTACTTAAGTTTTTTTCCATGTATCATTGGGAAATCTAAATGACTGTGGCCAAAATGTGAAACTAAAACTACACATACTGCACATGCAATGCTCATCTACAATTCTGTCTGGAAGAGCAGATTTCAGTCTGCTAATGCATTTGACATAGATTTTTTTTTCCCCAAATACATACCTCAAACTACTAAATAGTTGCAAAACACCACAAAGAGAATTGAGCCAACTCTATAATCTATACACTAGAAATTTCAGCTGTAATTTGTATAGCCAACCTTAGTTCTAATCTTAAATATTAATCCTCAGTGAATGTTTGGTACAGAGCTATGCCAAATGTGTCTGCCTACCTAAATACATGAAAAATTTGTAATTGTTCTGAATGATGTCTACTTAATCTCTCCTAGCCTAATATTGCTTGAGATAAACAGGAGAACCAAAAATCTGCTTAGCTATTTCTCTTTCAAAGGAGAAGTAAATATTCAGTAATATATAATATCCACATTTCAGATTCCCTTCATCTCCTTCCAGTCTTAGCTCAAATGTTACCTACTCTGGACACTTTACCAAAGAAATTGCACATGACTACACACACATACAACCATAACACTCTCAATTCACCAATTCTTATTCTTTTTTTCTTTTAATGTAGTAGTTATCACTTTCAAGCCTACTATATATTGAATTTATTATGTTTATTGTTTGTCACCCCATCATAGGATTATAGCGCTGTGAGAACAGATATAATTTATTTTGCTTCCTTTGTTGATATATCCTGATATCCTAGAATAGTGTCAGGATCACAGTAAATGCTCAGGAAGTATTTGTCGAATTAATTTGTTGAATATTAGTTGTTTGCTTAAGAAGCTCTATATGGTAAAGTCATTTTGTAATATTCTTTTTTATATAAAAAGAGACTTTTATATCTAAAGTCAATTGTAAAAATGCCAAGTAAGAGATCTATGCCACATTGAATACAAAATGATATGCTTCAACCCTGGGCTATTATCTGATTTTTAGAGAAGCCCCATTTTAGCTGCTTATTTAAATGTGGGCCAAACCTACAAGGCTTTAAAATACCATTAATTATAGGAATATGATGTATTATCATTTATTCCAGACATTATATCCTAAGAAGAGCATATATTTTTACTCATTTTTGTAACCAAAAATAATTATTGTGTTTTAAGAGAATATTCATTACTGTATACTCAGTAAGTATAAAATTAAATATTTTACATAAAACATTTTAGAATCAATTTAACTCTGTATTTTATTATGTCTTTGCAGCTGCATTTTGCCTTCTTTTTCAATTTTCCCTGATACAGAAGAATATTTAGGGCCTCTAGAAAAAATCCAGACATTGTAGTCAGCTTATTTCTTCCAATTCATTCTTTATTCTCTGCTCTTGCCTTGAGCAAGTTGAAATTTCTTTTACAATCCACCAAACATTCCACAGTTCTCAATGGCTCTTTGATCCCATTCATTTCACTACCAAGGATTCTAAAATATTTTGAAGAAAATTTCTAAGAGGAATTTAAAGGGATGCCTCTTCCTGCATTATTCCCTCTGGAGCTGAGTTCTGGAGGCATGGGGTGAAGGGAGACTAGTGCTGTCATCCCAAAAGCCAATTTCTCATTTTACCCTCTTGGAAATATCTAGTGACTTGAATTAGTATTCAGTTTTGTTCTGCTTTACATAGATTTAATTTACATCTATTTTGTAGCTATTAAAAAAAAAGTGATTTTGCTGAACAACAAAACTAAAATTAGATTTTACTCTTCTGACATTCCTTTCCAAGTCACTTCCAGAACATGTAATAGAATCTTTAAATAAAATTGTAATTATTATTTCAGAACCTAAATTCATCTCTTAATCTTCATATTTAGTTTATCCCTTATAATGTGAATAATTGTATGGAAGCCAATTTATTTACTGCATGTTTAAGATCAAACTCAATATGCTCTGAATCTCAAAACCAGCCAAATGCCATAGTCATACTTGGTATGAGAAAGAGAAGTTGTTGCCTTTACTGGAAAGTTATATCAATAACTTTTTAGATGCACAGCAAAGCTCATCATTGGGTAATTTCTCTACTTATAGGGAGAACAAAAGACAAGAAAAGCAAACAGACAAGGAGGATGAAGAGAGGAATGAGGGAGAGGGGTAGAGGAAGGAGGAGGAGACAATAATCTTCTTTCTATATAACTTTACTACATCAAGAAGGAGGTTTTACAAGTTTCTTTAGAAAACAACAGAATTAACCTGAAGATACTTCTTTATCCTATTAGGAAAAATATAAAGAATGAATCCAAGATTTTTCACCTAAAAATCCATGTGCTTCTAAGGAGAAGTTGCTATTTTCCTTAACAAGTAAACATGGGCAAACTTTATTGGAATTTCAAAAGTTTTAGATTATTACTTAATGTTATTCATTCCGTTTTTTAAATTCTGAATTTTATCATTATTGTATAATTCACATTTTAATTTCTTTAAACATGATGACTATGAATAAAATATCTATAAAGGAAAATAATACTCTTGTAATTTTCTTTAAATACCCGTGGAAAGATGTGAAGTCTCTAAAATCTTTCGATAATTTGCTTAATTCCAAGTAACTACAGAACACTTATTTCTTGCTAATACAGTCATTAGCACATGCTGAGATCAGAGGAGAAACTAAGGAGTATAAAATTTAGTTTGGACAAAAGATTATATTGTTTACTAGTCAACTGATTATTACTAAATCAATAAATGAAAAGTTTGCCTCAATTTTTCTACTTGTTAACATATAGAAAAAGATAAAATAGGAGCAATTACTTTTGGGGAAAAGAAATATTTAAAGATGTCATAAATAAATTCGCTTTAAAGTGTGGTCGAAATCTCATCCTAAATTTGTCAATCTGGAAAAAGGAATAACGTCATTAGTTAATCCATTTAATCGACAGTTATTTATCTGGCAAATTAATAACAATTTTATTAAATACTTGCTTAGTACAAAAGCAAACTTTGGATCAGAGAATGAGACATTTTGAGTTCAACTTCTTTGCCAAAAACAACCAAAATATACAGAAGTTGTAAAAGATAATGAATTTTTTGTAGAATAATTTTGCTCATATGTGTATTTCACTAGTGCATTCTGGAAAAATTACATACACACTGAAACTTCATAAACTCATTCTATTTTCTCATTTCTTTAACCTATATGTATCCTGGGGTCTTTTGAATTATTGGTCCTTAGCTTGGAAATCTTCCTCTGTGTTTTGAGAGGTTTTTGTCTAATGCTGTTTATTTTCATTAATTACAACTAAATCTGGGGAATATCAACCTGAGGATTTCCTAGAATCCAAAACAAAAACAACCTTCAATCCTTATGGAAATATAAAATTCTCTTTATAAAAGCAAACTTCAAATTAGCAAGGGTGAACAGAATACAGAATAACATTACATTCGCTTATGAGTATATCACCTATTGACTCTCCTTTGGTGTCCTATTTGATAATGAAATATATTTTAAACCGTTAGACAGCAAGACAGTCTGGATACATAGCAGAGAGAAAGTGGAAACCCATAAATGCAAATTATTCAATGATCCCTCAGAATATACCAGCCATAATAATGGCTAAGGCCACAGTTCTGAGATCCCTTGTGTGAGTTTCAGTTCCCTCTGCATGTTTTAGTCTTCCAACACCTTTGGCATTAAGAATGTGTTCAAATCATAAAATAAATACGTTTATTCTTGAAGCAAACATCAAAATAACATAATATATGAATTTTGATAATACGTTTATTTATTCAACAAATATTTATCTGTTATTTTGCCAAGCACTGGGAATACAGTTAAAGTAATGAATTCCTCCCTACCTTTAAGGAGTTTACAGACTACTGAGAGAACCAGTGCAGTAACAGATTATTAGAACAATTCTTTAAACATAAATTTATAGGCAAACCTTGGTTGTTGTGGGAACACGTAGGAAGGGCATATCATCTAGGCCGGAGGTCAGAGAAGTCAAAAGAGTTCTAGGATTTGAGTTCTTTAACTTCCTTAATTCCTTTCTTTAATTTATTGTTTTGGGGGTTGCTTTTTTTTTAAGTGAGAAAATTAAAATCCAAAGCAGTTTCTTCCAAAAATTCATTTCCAAGGTGTATAATATTGTTACCCCTGGCTCCTTGCTGGTAATTGGCAATAGATTCCTTCTCTCTACCAAGTGACCAGGATGGATCTGAAGGAGACCAGGTACTCCCTCTCAACCGTGACTCTGATTTTAACTTCTTTACCATCTCTTCCTTTGCCTGAGGGTAAAACAACAGCACTCTTGTTTCTAAACCAACTGGTGTGTCCACAGGAGGGTGCCTTGGAGGAGGGGTGGGGCTCTTGTGGTGGTGCGGGCCAGCAGTCCAGAATCCAAGACAGTAGTGCACAGCAACATGGCAGGAACCATTTGTTGCCGATGACCAACTAACTCTAGCCACACTGGGACAAACTATACAAGCATTTTTCTAGGTCCAATTCCATAGTCTTTCTTCAATTGTAGATACAGAATTCTGGATTATTGTGTTTTGACATTTTAGGAAGCCAAAAAAATAGTATAATGTCTAGTTTGAAAGAAGTTGACTTTTGTAATTTAGAAAACACTGTGAAGTAAGATATTAAATACCCATACTAAAAGTTTATTTTATTTATACTTAGCACAACCACTTATACTCATTTTCATAGATTACTTAAGTATTTATTGAGTCTACTTACTGTATGCCTGACTCTATCCCATGGAAGAAAGACACAAAAGTTAAAGACACACAAGCTGGCCGGGCGCGGTGGCTCAAGCCTGTAATCCCAGCACTTTGGGAGGCCGAGACGGGCGGATCACGAGGTCAGGAGATCGAGACCATCCTGGCTAATACGGTGAAACCCTGTCTCTACTTAAAAATACAAAAAAACTAGCCGGGCGACGAGGCGGGCGCCTGTAGTCCCAGCTACTAGGGAGGCTGAGGCAGGAGAATGGCATAAACCCGGGAGGCGGAGCTTGCAGTGAGCTGAGATCCGGCCACTGCACTCCAGCCTGGGTGGCAGAGCAAGACTCCGTCTCAAAAAAAAAAAAAAAAAAGACACACAAGCTACTCCAGAGGAGCTTAGAGGAAAGTTTATAAAATCACATTTTTAACAAATATTTACTAAGAACATTCAAGATGTAAAGTATCTTTTATCCAGTTGTTTCTTCAATGACCACAATTAGTCGCAGCAGCAAATAGTTTATATAAGATACTAGGTATGAGAATTACAAATAAGAAATCTGAAAAGATGATATCACTATAAGCTGAAATTATCGAGGAGGGGTGAGTAGAAGTGAGTTCTTAACCAGGCCTTGAAAAATGGAAGGTATTTGAGATGGTGGGAGTAAGGAAAACTCTGCCTGGAAAAAAGGCAGGGAACCACCTAAAACAGGAACAGAGACGGGGGAAAACATTATATACATAGCATCAGGAGGGGATGGTTTAATTTATCGAAAAAAGGAGGTGATGAGAATACTTGGTACAAGCGATACCTCTTCCACTAGGAAAGTTTTAACAACATGCCCACATGGAATTTGGTCATTCTCTTCTCTTGCCCTCATCTCACCTTAGCCATACACCGGGCAAATACCTGCAACATTCTGTTACACTTATTGGTTTGTTTGCATGTAAACTCTACTGGGCTGTACATTTCTTGAGAATGAAAAACATTTAATTTCTCTCTATATCATGAGTGTATTAAAGTGCCTGATACATGGAAAACATCCAATAAATGCTTGCTGAATAAATGAATAAAGGTAATAAATAAAAGAATATATAAGAAGCTTTCAGGAATATTAATGTAACTACATAGTTAAAGAAAAATCAGAAATAAATGAGACCAAAGGCCACTAGTGGAAAACGTTATACTGGAGTTAGGAGAAACAGTAGTTACGAAAAGAGAGAGGTAAAGCCAGGAGACACTAGGTAGAAAATATGAAGGGTTTGATGAAGTTTGGGTGGGATAAAGTATTTAATTTTTTTTTTTTGAAACAGAGTTTTGCTCTTGTTGCCCAGGCTGGAGTGCAATGCCGTGATCTTGACTCACCGCAACCTCTGCCTCCCAGGTTCAAGTGATTCTCCTACTTCAGCCTCCCGAGTAGCTGGGACTAAAGGCATGTGTCATCATGCACAGCTAATTTTGTATTTTCAGTAGAGACAAGATTTCACCCGTTGGTCAGGGTGGTCTCGAACTGCTGACCTCAAGTGATCCACCCACCTCGGCCTCCCAGAGTGCTGGGATTATAGGTGTGAGCCACCGTTTCAGGCCTAAAAATTTTTAAAGATAATTTCAGAGTCTCCTAAATGAATGGAGGAAGAAATACCTACTGGGTACTTTGGGTTAAATTGTGTCCCGCTAAAAGATACACTGAATTGCTAATCCTCTGTACTTCAGAATGTGACATTATTTGAAAATAAGGTCATTGAAGATGACCTAATTAGTTAAGTTGAGGTCATCCTGGAATATGATGGGCCCTTAATCCAATATGACTAGTGTCCTTATAAGGAGGGAAGAGGGGAAGAGACACAGAGACTCAGACACTCATTTCTGTTGTCAAAAGCCACCCAGTTTGTGGTACTTTGTTTTCAAGCAGCCCTAGGAAAATAACACAGGTGTATGGTCTAGACATCGAATGAACTAAAAGTTTTGGAGAGATAAACAAATTTTATTTAAAAAATTCTAAACTCTATTTAAGGCATGTTGGAGTGAATCTTAAGGAAGAATAACCCAGTAGAAATATTAATGGCAGCTATTAATAGTGTTCTAAGAGTTATGCTAAGTGCCTGATAAAAATTTTCCAGGTAGTCCTAACAATCATCCTGGTAGAGGCTTGGGAGTCAATCATGATCACAAAGCTAGTGAGTGGCAAAGCCAATATTTAAACAAATATACACCCGTAATTATTATGTATTGTGTTAGACAACCAGACTGCTATGTTAGAAAAAAGATAAGGGGATGGCACATTTACATGTACAAAAGTCTTAAGTCACACTCTAAATGTGGATTTTGAATAAAAGAGTGGCAAAGTGACAAATAGAGCTCCTATGAAGAATGAAGAGCAATAGAAGCCCGGGTTAAAGAAAAAACAGGTAAAGCATGGTTTACCTTAGAGATGAGAAAAGGAAGCGATTAAGAAGGGTGTTTTAAAAGAAAATGTGTTAGAACGAGAAGCAATTAAAATACACTAAGGTTGTGAACCCCATTCTTTCTATTCATTTCCCAACTCTAAATGGTGGAAATTTCATTTCCTGGTGCTCTGCCTGTGTAGTCACCAAATGTTACCATCCTAATATCCGGTGAAATTTCCCCTAGCTTTCCTGAGGCCTCACAGGATATTGATGGGGGAAAGACTATCTCCATGACATGAATAAGTCTTTCAGTTATTTTAATGAGTAGGGTTAGTAAATGATTGCATACCAACTATTATTTAGTTCTTTTTAGATTAGTTTATAGGGCGCAGGAAATGAAATCTTTCCCCAGAATATTCAGCTTGCATTATATAAACATGACTCCCTTCAGCAAACAGAATGCACTATGCTTGCTATTTCATTTAAACTAAACAGGGGATGATAAAAAAGTCATTGAGGAAAAATTCAATAAAATTCCACACATTATAAAATACAATTTAAAGAAAACTATCAACTGTCATTTTTTAAATTACATTACATTCATGTTTTCATTTTCTTTAATTTTTCTGAAGTCTGACCTAGTATTTTTAAAAGTTCTTAACTGTGTTTTCCTTGTTTTATTTTTTAAATTTAATCTTTGCTATAGATTTGAAAATGGAATCTTCCTTCCAGGACCAACTTAGAACTTCAATTTTTTCCTGTTTAGTAACTGTCAGGTTAGTCACAATAGATTTGACTGGCAATAAGGATTAGAAATAAAAGCAAATAATGAAATAAATGTAATTGCTCAGTTTGTTTTATAGTGATAAAAGCATATGATCTAATAAAAAATTCTAAATATGATCCATTTGCATACTGATTTAATGGAAGATAACTGAGTGACTCTGGATATTCTTATGATGTTAATGGAATAGCAATGATTAAAAATTATTTAATGGAATTTTACAGGCTAAATATCAAGTATAAAGAATTATGGGATTTATCATGAACTCAACCAAACTTTTCATGACTGGACCACACTACCAAATGAGATGACAAGATGTGCTAGATACAAAAAGAAACTCAAGGTATGTATCCACCAATAGAAACCTCTCTGATGTTGCAGAGGTTCAACCATAAGGGAATAAGGCCATTCACAGTATCTGAATTGGTAAACAGAACAGTTAAGTAGATTTAGAGGCATTATTTTATGTCCAGTTACATTTACCAATGACTTCCCTGGGAGTTAGGAATTCTAAGGCATAGACAAAATTATTCTGCATATACACACCAAATTGCACATACAGCAGTATTCACATACAGTTGACTCTTGAGCAACATGGGTTTGAACTGCATGGGTCCACTTATAAGGGGATTTCCTTCCACCTCTGTCACCCCTAGACAAACCCCTTCTCTTCCTCCTCCTTTTCAGCCTACTCAAAGTGAAGACAATAAGAATGACTACATTTATGATGATCCACATCCACTTAATAAATCATAAATATATTTTACCTTCCTTACGGTTTTCTTAAGAACATCTTCCTTTTTCTAGCTTCATTTATTATAAGAATACAGTATATAATATAAACAACATAAAATACATGATAATCATCTGTTTATGTTATAGGCAAGGTTTCCAGTCAACAGTAGGCTATTAGTAGTTAATTTTGGGGGGAGTTAAAAAGTTGTATGTGGATTTTCAACTGCACAAGCACCCATAACTCCCATATTGTTTGAGAGATGACTGTATGCAACATGATTCTTCCTCATCTCATAAAATTAAAAGAAAGTTGCTTATTTCTTATGGGACCCAGGCTTTGGATTCCTTTAACTATAGATGGATAGGTAAAGAGTTTAGTCAAAACTTATATGAAATCTGCAATGATAACCCTCTCCCAGCCATGACTTTACACTACTTTATACCAGCCTATACATGATAAATTACAAACTCCACTACATATGTTCTAAAGTTTTCAGAAATTTAAAAATTGATTTTTACATAGGAAATATGTTATACTTAAATTTATTGGAGACTAATTTCACTTAACAATCAGTCAGCTTGTTCATCTTAAGATTTAAATATTAGCAATATTAGTAAAGGAAAAAAAATATGATGATAAAGTAGCAAAATGTATATTACCTAAAAGTCAGTATATGTGGATTCTTTCCAATGGTAATATTTTGTGTAATGAGAAGAGTTTATGGAAAGTTTCTTTATGATTATTAAACCCAAAGTAATATTTTTATTTTAAAATGTTAATATCTAGTGTTTATTATCAAAAGAAATTATTTCTTTTTCTTAAAGTTATTAAAAAATAAGTTTTTGTATTTCTTTTCATAGTGCTAAACAAGAATAAACTTCAAGAAAAGTGACATGGCACTTAGAGCACATCAAGTGGAACATTCTGCAGAATTTCTTTTTTTTTTTTTTTTTTTTGAGACGGAGTCTTGCTCTGTGGCCCAGGCTGGAGTGCAGTGGCCGGATCTCAGCTCACTGCAAGCTCCGCCTCCCGGGTTCACGCCATTCTCCTGCCTCAGCCTCCTGAGTAGCTGGGACTACAGGCGCCCGCCACCTCGCCCGGCTAGGTTTTGTATTTTTTTAGTAGAGACGGGGTTTCACCATTTTGGCCAGGATGGTCTCGATCTCCTGACCTCGTGATCCGCCCGTCTCGGCCTCCCAAAGTGCTGGGATTACAGGCTTGAGCCACCGCGCCCGGCCTCTGCAGAATTTCTTAAGAGGAAAGAGGAAATCAGCTCTTTGGCTTCTAAAACTCAGGAAGAATAAATTAGGTTTTTTAGTAAAGCATGTAAGTCAAATCTAATTTCCCCTACAGAGGTAGCATTATAATAATAAAATGCATTCCAAACCAAGGGACTAATAACAATATAACAAAAAATGGCCACATTTAGTAAATGAAATATATGCAGTCCAGTGTGCCATGTAGGGGATTTGAAGTGGTCCTGGCAGGGTGAGGAAACAGACTGGGGTCTCCAAAGAAATATCCACAGAAATATTGCACTGCATGGAATGCTAAGGCCATGAGCAGAGACAATAGTTTTCCATCCAACAAATACTGAGTACCTATTATGTGTCATTTATTCTTTAGGTGTCAAAACTGAACAAAACAAAAGACACCCTTCTAACTCCAAGTAGCTATATCCTAATGAGGAAGACAATCGGATAACCAAGCAACTAAAGTACATAACGATAAGCAACTTACGGAAAGAAATACAGAGTGCTAAGGGAGTGTGTATAAGCATTGCTTAGCCATTGTAGGGGGATTGGGATACCTTTTCTGGTGGAAGTGATGTATGAACTGAGAATTGAGAAAGAAGTAGAATTTATCCGGGAACCATTTGTAAGTCAATACAGTTAAAAGGGAAAGAGAAGAGAAAAAAAAAAAAAAAAAAAGGAAAGCAAACTTGAGTGGTTAAAAAAGGGACAAGGTTGGAAAAAATGGCAGCATCAGGTGTCTGGAACACAGATTTCTGATGGCCTTCTGTCTTCTTTCTTTGGCTCCATCTTCAGAGTGAGTAGGATCTTGCCAACCCAAATCAAAAGAATGAGAAACGGAGGAAGAGAAAGCAAATTTGCAGCTCTAACTAATAGCCTTTCAGATGTATTTTGGCTCTTAATCTACTCACTGGAAACCCTTAAGAGGCAAAACGATGCAGGAGGAATGGAAATTGAGGAGTTCAGAAAACCTAGGCTTTTTTATTTTACTTTTTCACACAAACAATGAAAATTACTTGCTATGTAACGTTTGACAAATTACAAGTTTTTTGATTGTCATTTATTTTCATCTAAAAAATAGGGATAATATACCCCTTCCCAAGGCTGTTCTGAGAATCAAATAGATGTGAGAGTGCTTTGAAAAATAAGTATGTGTTATTTACACAAAAACCATTATTATTTAGCACAGAGGTTCCCAGATATCTCTTGCCTGATTCAAATCCATTTACATGTATATTAAATGTAGAGTCATGCTCACCTCTCTCCTCCTTATAGGGCCTAACAGAATCTGGAGTAGGATGAAGCAGGAGAGAAAAATGTACATTATATTGACAAAAATCCATTTATATAGGGCTATGGTCACAGTGAAGGAGTGCTGCTTCTCCTACAAAATGCCCTGAGGTCAAATCTGTCTATATAAATAAGGTCATAAAACAGAAATGCACTCAGATTTCAAGAACAGAAATGGTAAGAGTAGGAAAGAGAGGAAAGTGACTTCTGCTGGGCAAGATAAATTTTTTCTGAGTAAGCATATGATACTGCACAAAGCCACTGCAGTAATTAGTTGGGCCTATTAATGCCACAGTGCCTGATCTAGCTGCCCACAGCAATACACCTGTATTTAATGGAATCACAGCTGGAAGGCTTTTGAAGCTAATTATAGGGCACCTTGACAAGAGGCATTTTAAGCCATTGAAGTATGTTTTGTGACTTCTGCCAATATAACCCATACATACCTTGCTAGTTATGTTTGTAAAAAGTAGGTGGCATTTTGCTTGCAGAACTGGGAGGCAAATCCTAGTAATTATCTTTCCAAGCCATCCAAAGCTTCAGGTTATTTTTGTGCCCATATATTTATGATCTTTCAGTTCTTCTGTAATTCAAATATTTTATCCAAAATCAGTTCCATAAAAATTATATGTAGTTTGTGATTTTAAATGCTGTGTATCCCTCATATTGAAGAGTTTTTTTTTTTTTCTTTGTAATTTCAGTCTTGATTTTCTTTTAAGTTGGTGCTCCTCAAACCTGGCTTTGCATCAGCATCACTCAGATAATTTTTTAAAATAGTGATTCCTAGACCCTACTTCTGGTGACTCTGATTTTGTTTTGAAACTGGAAACTTGTATTGTTTAGAAGCATCTCTAGTATTTTGATGCCAGATTCAGAAATAATTACTATCATCCTCACAATAAGCACTCCAATGATGTGCAACAAGAAAAATGTTGTTCTTTAGAATGATCATCCCCATTTGGGACCTTTCCTTCCTTATGTCCAGTTGTTAGAGAAGACTATATCTTCTGCTTCTTCCTTATAATAACAGAGAAAAGCTAAATGGCACTTGCTTCCTCAGGAAAGTTTATCACCGAAAACTACCACAATCCTGAAATCTCTCTCAATAATTATCTTTTGTAAGGCGTAAACCCTCTTGAATTAAAATTGCTTTAATCAATTAGGATTCTTTGGTATTTTGGTAATAAATCTCCATGGAAAAAAGTCTCCAATTTAGATTAGTAAAATGAGATTCTGGTGTGAATATAAGGGGTCTCACAACTCTCCCAGATTCCATTTGTGCCTTTATGGTCCCCTGGTGAGTTTTATCACTGGGTAGAATTCACAAACCAAAAAGGAAAAAAAAAAAACTCAAGAAAAACATTTCATATGGGGAACTTAACAGGAAAAAACAACTACCTTATAGAAAACAGATGGCTAGCAATGCTAAAGCTGAAAGGCTGTCAGCTATGTCTTCAGCCTGTTTTTCTATGCTTTTATAAATTGGCAGGAAAAACTCCTTACATCTCACTAAAAGAGGCCCAGACCATAAATGATTTGCTAAAGGAATCTGAAAATCCATGTTTTTCAGTATGAAATACGAAAATGTTTGAAGATTGACTTTGTCAATGAAGATTTTTCAAGCTTCTATTTTGAGAGATGATTCTGGGACATTCCTTGAATTATTCAGAAATGAAGAGAAAATGGTGTAAATAAAGTAATAATTTTATGGCAAATTTCCTTTTTTTCTCATCTTTTAAAATCTCTCTTTTACATGCAAAAGCTACTGGGTACTAGGTGACATTTACTTTTGTAAATTACCTATTTGATTTCAAAAGGGACAAGTTATAGTATATGATTTAGGAAATCATTTTCAAATTAGGAATTGAAGAGCAACTCATCTGTATCATACATCCACTTAAACTTCATCCATATTAAGATTTAGGGGAAGAGGTCGGATTATAATTTAGCCATTTACCAAATATACATATTATGCAGCTACATTAAAGACTGTGTGGTGGGAGGTTTACCGTAATATAGTTTATGCCCTCATGTGGCTTACACTTGTTTGAAATTATGCTCTCTTAATGGTTCTGCCTGCAGCAGTTGTAAATTATATGAGCATATATGACCTTGAAGCAAAGGAAGATGAAATAAATTAATAGTTAGCTAAAGATGTCTGTATTGTGATATTGTAGAAATCCTTTTGGCCACAGAACTAAAATCTTTTCCCTCCTTATTTCCTTCAGTTCGATTCAACAGAAATGCATTTTCTGTCTTCTCCATGCCAGACACTGCCCTGGATTGTGGTGACAGAGCAATGGACAAACACATTCCTGAATACTTTTATTTCTGAAAGAAACAGTCTTGTTTAATTTCACATGAGAATTTTCCTTCCTTTAGTAATTTGTGGGAAGATGGAAGTATTTTGTGGTTAGAACCTATGAGTATGCTTTTAGACAATTTACTTCAAATCCTTTTAGTCACTGAGATATTTTAAGAGGTGAGTCTATGAAATAGACTTCTAGAAGTAAGTGTAAGGATTTAAGTTTTGATATATAGCCTCGTTACAAATGTATTTACTGATTTATTTAACAATGGTTTTTGAGCACCTAATATGTGCTCAATTTAAAACGGCATTTACTTGTAAAAACACTAATTATATTTATTCCTAATTTTTGCTTTAATAGCTAGGCTACTCTCCACTGAAGCAAGGTATCTGTGTGTTGTTCATAGCTGTACCCCTTACATCTAGCAAGAGATCTAGGATATAGTGGATCTCCACTGTAGCCACATGAACTAAAAGGGAAACGAGGAAATGAAATCAGAGTATTGCCACCATATTTAAATAGCCACCTTGGCTCTGAAAAGATTTCAAATAGATCTAGCATCTAGTATCTATTCTACACAGATAAGTTTCCATTCCATTTCATAAATGAAATATTAGAGTATAAACCAGTCTACAAACCTACCTTTTACACAAGTGGCTGTGAAAAATTTAGTTTATAAAGCCCAAGTCACATCACAAATGCTTAATACATTTATTTTTATTTATTCAACACATTATTGACTACCTTCTATATCTTAGGCACCATATCAATGTTAGAAATATAAGTGTTAACAGACAGAAAAGATTTAGTCCTTAAAGAGCTTATACTCTAGTAGAAAGAAACAGGAAATAAGCAAATATTATACTTACTAACCATGCAATATGTCTAGTAGCAAGAAGTGTTATCAAAATGATGCAGCAAGGTAAAGACAAACAGTGCCAGGAGAAAAGTGAATTGAGTGGAGAGCGGGGACTGGGCTTAATTTTGAATAATCAGGGACAGGCTCACAAATAAAGTGGAATTTGAGCAGAGACCTGAGGGAAATAACATAGTATTTTCAAATGACAATTCTTATTGGAAGAAATGTCATCTTCAAGTCCTGTCATCATAAAAAGTGATTTCAAGTTCTTTATTGGGTTACCAGAAATGACTTTGACAACTAAGGGAATTGTAAGGTTCATAAAATGGAACAATGAGTTTCTTTGCCTATGTAATTTCCCAGCAAATAAAATGCAAAGCATCAAAAAGGTTTTTTTCTTCTTAAACTGCTCAAACTATTGCAAATATTTCACGAAAATATAAAATTCGCTGACAAAATTTAACATTTGCTTAATTTATTAGGTGAAAAAAATGTCTTAATGACTTAGGTAGGCTTAGGAGACCACAGACAATCAGGATACTTTATTGGACAGAAAATAAAATTAAGGGTCAAAGGTTTACTTTGAGATGCCATTGGACATTGAAAATTTTTTGAGCAAAAACAGCAACTAGGCCTGGAGCTCAATAATAAGCTCTGTCTGGACCAGGGGAGGGAAAATATGGGATAATTTTTTCTGCAATTAGGCTTCAGGAAAACACATTGATGGTACCCTCTTTATACAAAAAGGTGAAAACCTAGCAACTCTAATGAAATATGCGTTAAAAAACTGAATTGTTGAAAAGAACAAATATATCAAGTAAGATTCAATTAGTTTTAGAGTCTCTCTAAGAGAATTTCTTCATCTATATATATAACTTTTAGCTAAGTTATCTCCCATACTTGTTAAAACAAATTAGAGAAACAAAGAAATTATATGTGTAAATTAGTAATTGTGTATTTCTCATAAGAATAAAATATTTCAAACAAGGCAATTCTGTGTAATATAATTGATAAAATGTGAATACTGAACTTCCGTTTAATTCAGAGGCTGAAAGATTTTGATTATAAGGTATCTATTAACTCATCCACTGAGGTTCATATTTTGATTGTCTTGTATTAAAGTGTCTATTCTTTGAAAAAATAAGTCATTGAGTTGTATGGACATGTAATTAAACATAGTCATGGCAAAGTTCTCTGACCTCAAGTAGCCAGAATAGCCACGTTTTGCATCTATTTTTATGATCCGTAATCATGGTCTAGATTTTACAGACATAAGTAGAAGTTTCCTACCACATCAACATTCCAAAATAACAGTATCATTATGGTACAGACAACTTCAGAAAATCAGAGAAGAAAAAAAGGGAACTTGTTTTTTGGAAAGGTTACAAACCTGATTTTACATTTTTCTTTTAATTTCTGTTAAACAGAGAAAATGAACTTTGTATATTTAAGGGAGCCGCGTATTTATTAGCCCTGGCTGCAGGTATTAAGTAAAAACTCTTAAATTTATAATAATTTGACTGTACTTTTACTTAAATCAAGTATCTTTATCATCTTTGGAAAAGAAGAATAGTATTGAAAAACAGTGAGTGAAATTCAAATAACCAAATCGCAATGTATAAGAAAAAAGATGCATTTCATGGAGTTTTTAACAATTCATCTTCTTTATTGTCAAAATTAATAAACAGGCTGGGTTCAGTAGCTTAGGCCTGTAATCCCAGGACTTTTTGGAAGGCCGAGGTGGGCGGATCACTCAAGGTCAGGAGTTTGAGATCAGCCTGGCCAACATGGTGAAGTCCCATCTCTACTAAAAACACAAAAATGATCTGGGTGTGGTGGTGCACACCTGTTGTCCCAGCTACTCGGGTGGCTGAGGCAGGAGAATCGCTTGAACCCAGGAGGCAGAGATTGCAGCTAGCTAAGATTGCGCCACTGCACTCCAGCCTGGATAACAGAGCGAGACTCCATCTCAAATAAATAAATAAATAAAACAATATTAATTGAGTGTTCTCTGGCTAGGTGTTTTGGAAATAACTGTTGGGGAGATATAAGCAATTTCTCAGAGATAAAGAAGTTGAATATAGGATGTGCTTGGGCAGCAGCATAGAGATTAGTTTGAATTCAGTAGCAGGCAAACCAATCTCTACACTACTGCCCAAGCACAACTTTTTTTTTTTTTTTTTTTTTTTTTTTTTTGAGATGGAGTGTTGCTCTGTCGCCAGGCTGGAGTGCAGTGGCGCAATCTTGGCTCACTGCAACCTCCACCTCCTGGGTTCAAGTGATTCTCCTGCCTTAGTCTCTCAAGTAGCTGGGACTACAGCACCTGCCACCAAGCCCGGCTAATTTTTTGTATTTTTAGTAGAGACGGGGTTTCACCATGTTGGCCAGGATGGTCTCAAACTCCTGACCTTGAGTGATCCGCCCACCTCAGCCTTCCAAAGTGCTGGGATTACAGGCGTGAGCCACTGCGCCTGGCCTATTCAACTTCTTTATGAAAGAAAGAAGTTCTTTGTGGGATACATGCCAAAGGGTGTTGGCTGCCTTTAATCAGACATCTTGAACAACAACTAACAGCATTGCATTTAACTTGGTTGATAGTGATAGGGATGGCATGAAGTGTTTTCCTTCACTGAGCTGCAAAATGGAAAAAGGAAGACTGAATCTTCTGAGATTACAGAATGAACTAAGAGCATCAGGCAGCAGGGAAAGATTTCATGCAGTAAGCCAGTTAGGTGTTCGTTACTCTAGGTCTAATGTAAATTGAGAAGGGTCTATCCTTAAGACAGAGGGGAAGAAAAGAAAAGGAAGCTAGAGAGACCGCTTCACCAACCAAGTGTTAATGACAGAATCAGAGGAGTTCAGAAGTTATGTTTCACACAAGAAAAAGATTTTTAAAGCACCACATCCTGCTTTGAGTGACTATTTTAGTTTTCCTTCAGGTGTTTATTTCTGAGTGAAGGACTGACATACGTGAAATCGCTGCCACACCCTCTGCTTGAAAATGACCATGCAGTACAGTGAGGACACAGCCATGTACAGTTGCTTGACCATTTATGAAAGCTCTTCTTTCACCAACAAAAAAGAAAAAAATACTAAAAATGATATGCTGATTGATTTCTTTGAAATCAATACAGGTTGTTAGATCTGGCATCCTCTTCATGCCACTCTGAGAGTAACTGGTGTCCTTGCCCTCCATTCTGTATTAAAGCCAGTCATGCAGAACCTTATGTCTTCTCACCAACCAGCTGGCCTTTACAGAGTTAGTTCTAATCTAAGCCTAAAAATTCCTCTAAGGTACTTGACAATATAAATATAACCTTTTGGCAATTTGCTAGGATGCAGTGGCTCACACCTATAATCCCAACACTTTGGGAGGCCCAGGTGGGTGGATAACCTGAGTTCAAGAGTTCCAGACCAGCCTGGCCAAATGGCGAAACCCCGTCTCCACTAAAAATAGAAAAATTAGTCATGTGTTGTGGCGTGTGCCTGTAATCCCAATTACTCGGGAGGCTGAGGTAGGAGAATCGCTTGAACTTGGGTGGCGGAGGCTGCAGTGAGTCGAGATTGTGCCACTGCACTCCAGCCTGGGAAATAGAGCGAGACTCCATCTCAAAAATAAATTTTTAAAAGTACATCATTGTCAACAGTTTTGCATAAAGCAAATTCAAATTGATGAACTCACAGAGTAAAAAATCCTACATGAAAATGCCTTCCTGGAATTTGAGGGTCAGCAAACAAACCAAGAGCAAATTTCAGGAAAATGAAAAAATTATGTCATAACTGCCATTCAAAAGAGTTGCACATACATCTCTTAAGCTTGACTAAAATCAGGAAAATAGGGTGGATAATCAGTTTTATTATTTAGCAAATGAAATTCTTCTAATCCCAATTAATCTTTCATTAGTAATAACATTAGCTTCTGCAGGCCTTATTAATCACATGAAATTAGTACAGACTGAGACGTTATACAAAGCATTAATTTTAAAGCTTTGAAAAGTTATCTTACCCTTAAGGATAGTATTCATATCTCCAGCTCATAACCTTGGGTTGGCTGGATTATGTATAACATATGTAATAAATCTTCAATTCAAGTCACAACTTTTCTTCTTGTTATCTTTCTATTCCTATTTTCCATTTCAGCTTACATCATGGCTGCAGTCAAATCATAAAAAATGACTGGCTTAATTTAAAACCACATACATTCTAATTCAAAACAACCAAATTACAAAAACAGAACCTACCACAGATGGTGATGGATTACTGGACAATTACCTCAACCCTATTGGCAACTTTTTTCTTCCTAACCTGAATATTTAAGTAATATATAATTTATAATGGAGATATTTTATGAGAAAATATTGCCACACAGTCAGTTGCGAGTTATTAAGAGTAACACAAGGGCTTTGAATGCTCTATGAATCTGCAGAGTACCTATCTGATAAAAGAAATACTGCCTAAGCTTGAAAATGAAGTACTACAATGATTTCTGACAAACCCTACTTCTCTGTGTCATAAATATTGTTTGCAAACAGTGAACTGAAGAACAAAAGATAATACTCCACATGGCAGTTTATCATTCATAATCTGTAGACTAATGTCTTTCAATTGTTTCAGCTTCAAGTAGTTGTAAACACTATGTTTATATCTACACATTTACAAAATCTCCAGATTAATGAAAAAAACCCATACTTTATAAGAGATATTAAAAGATCATTCAGTTTTAAAGGATTTTGTTTAAATTGCTAGTAGCTATAATAGTAGTAATAGGAGAGGCAGCAATAGAAGTTTATATTTATTGAATACTTAATATGTGCTATATATTGTCCTGTTTTATATTCTTGATCTCACTTAATCCTCAATAAACAGTATCATTCCCATGCGGCAACCAATAGTAGCTTACAGCAACTCCCATCCCTCATAAGTGATAGGCCCTGGATTTGAAACAAGAGAGTGTTATTGCAGGTGTAAACCTTTTCATCAGTAAGAAGGATCAGCAGAGAAAGAGGTCCACCAGTCACATTTATTCCCTGGATGGGCTGTGGTCAGGGAGGTATTAGAATAAAATGATTGCTAGTATGGGACCTACTGAGCTAGGCCCTGATTAAAGCTCTGGTTTCTCAGCACTGAAAGTGCAGAAACTTAATAGTTAACTCACTCTGTATTTATCAGATTAATTTTTTAATGCTAATCTATGCTACACATGTTCATAGGAAATTAATTTGTATATAAAAAGACAACATATTATTCTGCAAACCAGAAAGTTTCCAGTGAGCTAATCAGCATCTTCTAATGAAAACCTTACTGCTATGTATACAAAAATATCTGAGTACAAATTTACATGTATATAAATACATATTTATATATATGTTTACATGTATATACGTATATATATGTTTAATGTATATATGTATATATATGTAAAAGCTTCATATGTGTGTATTGAGGATATAGACATTTTCTTTTACACAGGTGTGGTTACATAGGTTAACCAGGAGGTAGTTATACATACACTCATATTTGGCAGCTGCATATTTTTTCTTTTTTATAAATACATATATGTATATTAAAATATCATACATGTATAATAATGACAAAATCTTGTGTTTGTATGTTTATATAGACAGACATAAACACTATGAAATTTTATGATGCTAACAATAATACAATGATATGGAGAGTGGGGAAAACAGACAGTCAAACTTCCAAACCTGATCTTTTTATACTTTTTAATGTTATATTTTATAATAGTTATTATATTTTGTCTTACATTTATTTTTAATACTTGGAATTAGACCTAAATTCAACCTATTCAAGTAATTACACTGCTTTTT
Source organism: Trachypithecus francoisi (assembly GCF_009764315.1). NCBI lineage: Eukaryota > Metazoa > Chordata > Mammalia > Primates > Cercopithecidae > Trachypithecus > Trachypithecus francoisi. The sequence continues at coordinate 52,636,534 of NW_022681458.1, read as the reverse complement.
TCCATTTTCTTGCCATAAGTACAATGTCCTTCCAAATATATTTAGTTTGGTTCAGTTAGTAAAACATGGCAAGCTATAAACTTGCTTCACTTCCAGCTACTTACAATCTGAACTTTATTTTCATTTTAACTGCTGATGGCCCAAACTTTTTATTGTCTGATAATTTCATCATTTTGAAAAATAGAAGTCAGATGTCAAATAAAATGCTGAATCTAAATTCCACCTCTTTAGTGCAATAGAAATCTATATTATAGATTCTATAATTATAATTATTAATCTATAATTAATAAATGTTTTCTTCATTTGTGTTTCTTCTGAATAAAACTAACTGGACCAATCTCTTCAAGCAAAAACACAAACATAACACATTAAATATAGCAATAGAATGTGGTTTATGGATCTTGAGTGAATTATCATTGGTCTTTTATAGAAAATGACAACAGGTATAAAATTACCACAGAAAATAAAATCCTATTCTTACATGAGAGGTGCGTTTTGAAGTTTTGAAATCTAATAATAACATACATATCAAGGCCACGCCTAAATCCAAATTCTGTATTGGCTCATGTTACTTGGTGAAGTCATTTTGTACAAGTAGTAGGAAGGAAGACTTATGTTCTGATCACTATTTAAGAACAGAAGATTAGAGAAATCCAAATTTAGTGAGCTGGGTTGATTTTGTACTGAAATTTTAAGTAATATTCTTTTGACATAGTCACACATTGTGTATTAAACAAAAAATTGTACTTTTCACTTAGAGGAAAATGCTTTCTCTTATTAATTTGTTAGCCATGGATCCAGGAAATATTTTCCTTTCTTCTTTACAATAGAAGAAATAGCAGCACATGGACTAGAACCTGAGCTAGCTTCTAACTGTGCAGAACACAGTGAGCTGGGGCCTGGGACGGGTAGATGGGCTGTTGAACTGGGGCTTGTGCAATACTCATGAAGGCTTGAACCACCATTCAGTGCAGGGTGATGGGTGCATAAATGATGTATGTCTAGGATTTCTCAGACCTGGCAAATTTTAAAGAGAAGACAGAAATCAATACTTGTGTTTGACATCTGTCAATTTTTTGATGTTAACGATGTAATTCAAATAGTTTTCCAAAGCACTGTTTGAGCCCAGGAAATATCTGTGTGGGCCTAATCCAGCTGAAGACTCCAGGTTTAGGAGATATATATATGTATGTGTGTGTGTGTATATATATATGCATGTGTGTGTGTGTGTATATATATAGCATATATGTGTGTGTGTGTGTGTGTGTGTGTGTGTGTGTGTATGATGGAGTCTTGCTCGATCACCCAGGCTGGAGTGGAGTGGCGTGATCTCGACTCACTGCAACCTCTGCCTCCCAGGTTCAAGCAAGTCTCCTGCCTCAGCCTCCTGAGTAGCTAGGATTACAGGTGCACACCACAATGCCCAGCTAATTTTTGTATTTCTTTAGTAGAGATGGGGTTTCATCATGTTGGCCAGGCTGATCTCGAACTCCTGACCTTGTGATCTGCCCTCCTCGGCATCCCGAAGAGCTGGGATTATAGATGTGAGCCAACATGCCCAGCCAGGTATATTTGTAAGGTATTATTTCCAGCCTCTGTCTAGCTCTACCTTTATTTATTAATATGTCTTGATTTGCTTCTGTTTATATATCACATATAGGAAAAGTTTGAGAAGAAATGCTATAAAACCCCAGGCTATTCTACTGTCTCTGCCTCCAAATATTAATACACACACGTTTCATTGACATATTTATAGATATGTATACATACACCCATTAGTACATATTTATATATTTCCTTGTTCTGTGCGCTGACAGAATAGTAGAAGCAACAACTCCCAGGTAGCAATGAACACACCTAGGTCCCAGATTGTGGTTTCTGATAGCATTCTCCAATACAAGGAACAAGAGCTCTTTGAATGAATAGCTGATTCTAGAACTGACTAATAAATATACAAAATGAGCCTAGAACATCTTATAGTAACAGAAAGTAAAAAAGTACATACACACAAAAAAAGTCCACATGACGGGGATATATCAAAGAGACACAGAATCCAACTAAAGGACCTTCACCTTCCAATGGCCAAAACTGAAACAGTTTGACGAATCAAATAAGCAAAGTGGCATTTGAATAAATATCTATGAGTCCATACTGATGGAAATACATACAAAATATAAAATAGAATAGAATAGGACAAATCTCCTATAGGCAGAACTGCAAATGATTTATGTAACTACTCCACCCTTAAGGAGCTGGAGAGTAAGTCTCCACTCCTTAAGCATGGACTGTATGTACATAGTGGCTTCCTTCCAAAGGGTACACAACAGAAAGGGGAGGAAATAGCAAATTTACAGTGGAGACACAGGACAAATACCACACCACACAGGTGATCAAATTTAACATCAGGCCTGGCGCGGTGGTTCATGTCTGTAATCCCAGGACTTTGGGAGGCCGAGGCAAGAGAATTACTTGAACCCAAGAGGTAGAGGTTGCAGTGAGCTGAGATCACGCCATTGCACTCCAGCCTGGGCAATAAGAGCAAAACTCACTCTCAAAAAAAAAAAAAAAAAAAAAGTTTAACATCAGTAACAATAATTCATGTTGATAGTTGAGAATGGTACTTTACCTCCTCCCAACACCCATAACTCCAATCTAATCATGAAAGCAAAAATCATATACATCCTAATTGAGGGACATGGTACAAAATATCAAGCCAGTACTCTTGAAAATTGTCAAAATCCTAAAAAACAAGGAATGTCTGGAAACTATTATAGCCAAAAGGAGCCTAAGGAGAAATGCCAACTAAATGTAATATGGGATCCTGTGTGGGATCCTGGAACAGAAAGAGGTCATTAGGTAAAAACTAAGAGAACCTAACTAAAGTATGACTCTAGCTAATAGTAAAGTATCAATATTGGTTTATTAGTTGTGAATGTAAAATGTTAAGAAGAAGGAAAATTGGGTCTAGATTATGTGAGACTGTTACAATTATTTTGTAAAAAAAACTTCTAAAATTAAAAAGTATATTTTAAAAGTGACCAGATGTTGGCTGGGTGCGGTGGCTCATGCCTATAATCCCAACACTTTGGGAAGCCGAGGCAGGCGGACCATGAGGTCAGGAATTTGAGACCAGCCTGGCCAATATGGTGACACCCCATCTCTACTAAAAATTAAAAAATTAGCTGGGCATGGTGGCGTGCACCTGTAGTCCCAGCTGCTCAGGAGGCTGAGGCAGAAGGATCACTTGAATCCAGGAGGCAGAGGTTGCAGTGAGCCAAGATGGTGCCGCCGCACTCCAGCCTGGGTGACACAGCGAGACTCCATCTCAAAAAAAAAAAAAAAAAGTGACCAGATGTTCAATCATGTTCAAAATACAATTGGTTAGCATTTCTATAATTCTCCAGTTATAAAAATCAAGAATAAAAATAAGAATCAAAGTGTAAAATATGTATTTATACCAAAATAATCACACTTTACCATTGTAATGATTATCATCAAACAATACATACATCATGCAATACCATATAGGGCAAAAAATAAAACCAACATTTTCCAGCAATTGTAAACAGAAAAAACATGCCCAAGGCCTCAATGGAGAACAGAGCCCTCTGATTCGACGTTGCCTTTTTTCTTATATCTTGTCTTAAACAGATTAGAGAGGACTCTTCTGAACATTAATACATGTGAAGCCTGGAGGTACATTGGGCACTATACTATGAAACAAAGTTATGTTTATAGAGCAGAAATTTAAACATAGAGACACCATTGTGCTTCAACAAAGATTATAATAAAAATACAGAAAATCTATGTGTGTATGAACATGCGCATATAGATAGAAAGGAAGAAAGAGAATGGGGAAGTTGATCTTTATTTAAAATGTACAATGCTATAGTTAGAGCTTTCATTTCCTTACTATTTCCCTTTTAGGTTATTATCTGCATCCCCTCCCCTTCTTTTTATTAAATCTTATTTCTCATTGTAGAGGCTTAATGTATACCAGGAAAAACAGTTTCTAGTATTCAGAAGACGTAGCTCTGGTAATTACCATCAGAGAGACCTTGGGTAAGTAATATGTTTTTGTAAGGCTCAGTTTTCCCAAATTAAAAATTAGTTTTAATAATTCTTATTGCAAATGAAATGGATAAATTACACGAAAAAAGCATTTTAAACTATTAAGCACTACACAGACATTACTTGTTAATCTTAGATTCAAATATTTTATTCTAAAATACGCTAAAATTTTCACGTTGCCTGCTTAAGATTTAAAAATATTTTAATGATAAAATCAGCATTCTTTTATTAAAAGGAACTATAAAATAGCCGGATGTATTCCTTTTAATAGAGATGTGCTGAAAGTGAGGTATTCTGGGAAATGAAGCAGGACTTTGACAGGCAGAGATGGGGATGGCAATATGAGCTGAGGATTCCCCATGGTTTGGTAAGGAAGCCGAGTTGGAAGTTAGCTGGAAATATAGTGTGCAGTAGACCAGTTAAACACATTGGTGAATTAACATGCTTAAGGTTCCTATTAATAATAATAATAAAGATCATCTAGTGTTTATACAAGGCAGTTTTCAGATGTTATCTGATAAATGCTCATGACTATTCAAGGTAGAAATTCTTTGCCTATTTTGCCTTATTACATATAAAGGGACTGGGGTTCACAGGGGCAAAATGATTTCACTGGCAGTGAAAAGTCAGTTTTCAGAGCCTTATCTTTGCAGATGCATTCTTTCTATTATTTTAACCAAAGACTATGCTGATTATATATTAATATATACAATCATCTGACTGGGATAATTTATTTATGGCTCCAGTTAAAGATTTCCTCTTACCAAACAATATCAAATAAGTTCATATAGTGACATGGGTCATGTAGTTAACGCAAGTTTTAAAGTTAGCACACTCATTTCCCAACTTCCCCCAAATTCTTGAAATTTACTAATGCTACATCAAAATAGCAAAATGCACTGTTATATTTCTTCTAGATTCTTAAGATGTATTCTGACCTAAAAACTTAAGCAAACAGTCCTTTTAATTGGATCAAGGAGTTTATAGAGTTTAATAGTGAAGCCATCTCTTTTTCACTTGAAGAAATCCAATTCTGTATATTTCACTTGCATAATTTGATAACAAAGTATACGTCAATGATGAAAGACTAAAAGTTGAGCTTCATCAAACTAAGGGAAAATATTTAAGATGTTTTATGGATAGTAATTTTAGAAGTAATGTCAAATTCTTTTCTGGAATTTCCTAAGCCTATGGTGAGAGATAATATAAAACTGATATAATCAAGAGCCAGATTTTTCCCTATTATATGTAAATGTAAACACTGCATAGACTTGATAAGTTATCATTGGAATGGATACAGATTATTCCAAAATATTTGAAGTTTAATCTATATGTTTTCATATTATGACTGAAAATAATTTTAAACAAAAATGTTTTTAATAATAAAATACATTTTAGTGTGAAACAAGATTACTCTTCAAACTAGGCATATTTAAACATCCACACTTAAAAAGGCTTTTTTTTATTTTTTTATTTTTTTATTTTTTTTATTTTTTATTTTTTTTGAGACGGAGTCTCGCTCTGTCGCCCAGGCTGGAGCGCAGTGGCCCGATCTCAGCTCACTGCAAGCTCCGCCTCCCGGGTTTACGCCATTTTCCTGCCTCAGCCTCCCGAGTAGCTGGGACTACAAGCGCCCACCACCTCGCCCGGCTAGTTTTTTATATTTTTTTAGTAGAGACGGGGTTTCACCGGGTGAGCCAGGATGGTCTCGATCTCCTGACCTTGTGATTCGCCCGTCTCGGCCTCCCAGAGTGCTGGGATTACAGGCTTGAGCCACCGCGCCCGGCCGCTTTTTTTTATTTTTAAAATAAATGTTTAACATTTATGACATATGTATACCATAGATTAGTATTTTCCATACTACAGCCAACTAGCTCACCATAATTATAAATGTTTTATATCTGTGCATATCATTTACCAATATTTATGTGTTTTGTTAGACTAAAATCTATTTTGACTCAATTATTCCCTTTCTTAAACTTTAATTTTAAATCAACCTCAGATTTAACAAGCTACATAGTTTTCTCTATTATACATATAAGCATGTAACTTACAAATACAAAATGTTGTGTGCTACTTGAAATTATCTCATGTACTACTAGTGACTAGTGTCACTCATAGATCATAGAATTCATAGACCTATGAGAAACACTCATAGATCATAGAATTCCAGAGTGTGGGCAATTTCTAAAGTTAGCTGATACCATAAAAATTATGAGTAGATTATAAACTGAGGAAATTAAATGGTACTATAATAAAAATAATACTTTAAACCTGTACTGAGGAGATATCTTAACGCCACCTTAACACTATGTACTTGCTTTATTTATACGAATGCACTATACATAGGCTTAATAATTGAACGTACTTATTAAGCACTCAATAAATGGTAGCCTCAAAGTAATGATTACCATTATATTAATGAACGTCCACTAAAGAATATAATTTAAATGCTTATTATCTTATGCCCATTCTTTCATAAAGTTAACCAAAAAATTCTCCCCATATTTTACCTTAATTAATTCCTGATCATTCTGCTTTTAATAGGACAGATATCCTTCAGATTTCTTTGTACTATGATTACTCTGCAATCTATCTTAAAAATAGCTATCAAAACCTCTTCTTAAATGGCCCTTCAATTGTGTCACCTTTCTCAAACCTCAGCAATTGTCCTCAGTCACACTCTGGCCCAAGAACAACTTTGTCCTCACCTTCAGAACTGTGTCATTTTTTTTTTTTTTTTCACTCTGGTTGTTGTTCACACCTTACAAATCTCATCGACTGCTTTCTGACCTACTTGCCCATTCTCTGGGCTATTCATTCTCTTAAATATTATTTTTATATAACAACAAAAAATCTACATTCTTAAGTAAATATTTTCCACATCAGCCATGACTGTTCAATCTCTCTCCTAAAGTGTAACACATAAAATTTCTAGGTGCTTAGCCTCTAGCTTCATGCCACACAGAGTATGCAGTATTAGCTACTTCATAAGCCACCAAGCCACCTTGATTTGCCTGCATTATCTATATCACTATTTGGAGGGCTGTTGTATATTGTTTGCAGTTTGTACACTTCACAAAGACTCCAACTGACGGGGTCAGTGGGAAATGACATTCAATCCAAGCTCTCCTTGTCATCTCTGAACCCTCGTTTGGGACTGTATCTACTGGAAGAAGGAATGCCTTTTCTTTTGCTCCTGTCCACTTGCCTAGGGTCACCCGGAGGTGACACTGTTTTCTATTTCAGACAAAAGTCACCCAGAGGTGGCACTGTTTTCTATTTCTAATGTTATTTCAGACAAAACGTGTGTAAAGGCCTACTCTAACCCCGTAATTGAGGTCAATATTTCCCACTGTAAAACTTTCTGCCTAACTTAATCCCATCCCGATATAGTCTCTCTCACATCCTCTATTAGGATGAGACTTCTTCGATGGCATTAATGAAGTATTAATTCGACAACTAGGTTCTAAATATCCCCTGTGTCCATTATACTATGATTATAAAACATATAAACATTCTGTTATCAAACAACTCATAATCTGATTAGGGAGCTAAGCACATGCATGAAACTTTTACACAAATATATACCTTGCTTTGGTGTGAAGGCAAGTCTTCCAAACAATGAAAGAGAGACATGTGGAGGTTAGAATAACTAGAGAAGACTTCACAGGGGAAACAGGTCTTAAACTGGACTTTGAAAAAGGAGTAAGATATTACTAGACTGTAGGAATAAATGAAGACATTATAACACATAAAAAGATCCTACAAGTGGTATATCATATGTATGATGTGCTCAGTCTTTAAAAAATATTTAGCTGCAGAACTGGAATTCTTAAAGAACTAGACATGGTAATGAAGATTTATATATTGAGATCGCCAGGGTAGAATTTTAAGTTCAATCTGTTTCCCAGATCTTTAGGGGAGGAAGAAAAAGAAACAATGTAGTGTTTGTATTTATCATCTGCAAACCAGATGGTTATGGCAAGGGGTGTAGACATTCAAACACATTCTTCCCTGCAAGAAACCATGTTACTGTGATACAAGACTCTTGGGCCTCTGAAAATAGTGAACATAAAAGTACTTGAGAATTTTCTGAACAATTCAAAAACTCAAAAGATAGACAAATGAAAAGAAAAAAAAAGTACAGTTTGACACACAGTTTCAGTAAACAAGTACATAGTTGGGAATTTGCTTAGTTTTACTTAGTTAGGAGAGCACAAGTTTTGTTTTTGAGCAAGAATCTTCTCAAAGGAGAGGGGAGAAAAACAAATAATCAGCATTTATTTATTATAAATTTTGAATTAAAGAACAGGTCTGTGTTGGTATAGTCATGTATGTTAGCTTCATAAGGACAGTGGAGGTTGCAGTATCCTTGTTGTAACCATACAATGCTGAATGAGTGAGAGCAAACAAAAACATATGTGCATACATACATATACATGTTATATATATATATGTTATATTTAGATATTTTTCAAGACTGAAAAAATCTGTTTTCCATCTTCTTGAATTAAAAAATACATATATTTTATATATACACTTTTATCAGAGTTTTTTAATCCTAATGAACTGGGAAGATGATAAGTGATTATAATTCCAACAAATAATGTGAAACACCAGATGCACTAATCAGTCCGCATGAGTAGAACATCCTGAGCAGTAAGCACAGTTGGGCACTAAGCAGGCCTGACTTGCTAATGTAGATGAAGAATTCTCCATTTGGTTCTGAGTGGGAACAGATGCCTCATATCTTTTAGAAAGGAAATTACATTCTACAGAAGAGGAACTCAACACTGCCAAATTAATAAGATGAGAGATTTCATCATCTCCTGGAATACATTAGCGTGCAACTTTCCTTATTCCAATGATCCTTTCTGAACTAGCACTTCTTAGAGTTTAGAACCTCACGGAAGACCGAGCTGACCTAGTCCACAACCAGAATTGCCTTCAGAGCATTGCAAAATACTTTCTTAATTCCTATATGTATGGAAGAGTAGAAGCCATGAGTGTTTCCATGTTTGTATGAAAACTTCCTTACTTCAGACTCTGAGTAAGTGGGATGTGAGAGCATGGAAGGATTCTTGCACTTAGAAAGGGTTAGAAATATGACATGGGAACTATACATCCAATAGAAATTTAACTTAAAAAAGTAATGTGAAAAATTGCACGTCAGGAATTAAGAATGATATATTTCTTGACCGTCTTTTTCTTCTTGTTTATTTTTTACATGGATTCAAGGCAGCGTTCACTGCATTTCCTATTTAAATAGTAAAATACAGTAATGCAAATATACTACAATTCACTAAAATAATACAAATAAGCTGAAAATATAAAATATTCACTTGCATAACCCCAAATATCTATTGAACATCTAATTTACAATTATATATTGCTATTTGGATCACACACTAAAACTTTATGAACACAAAAGCTTGACCTGCAATTTTCTTGATCTATAATCAGTGTCTATTATATTGCCTAGATCATTCTGGGCTCTTTAGAAACTATAGTCAATTAATGAGCTGAAGAAGATCTTATTCAGAAGGATTTTTATTGGGGAGGTACCACATTTTAAAGAAAAATACATACTTTTCTAAGCTACTTAGAGCATAGGGGAAGACCTGTATAATAGGTGAGACCAGGCTACAAAAGTATATGAGATAAGGCATAATTATTATTTTCTGAGAAGGAAAAAAGGAGAAAGTAGATAGATAGTCCTTAATACTGTGATCCTTCTTTAGAACCAAAAATCTTCAGTTAAATTATTAAATTTCCAAAAATTTGACATGAATAGAGTTTGCCATGTACATGAGTGAGGTAATGACACTCACACCTGGACTCATACAGAGCAAGAGAGTAGAATTACATTGAAGGCAAGGACCAAGGGTTTAGGAAGATTACATGCAATTTAACTGAAAAGGCACCTACAGCTAACATCTTGACGAGAATGATGATATCTTAATGACACTGAATGGATGAATAATGAAGGAAATGGGAAAGGTATTCCAGAAAGATCTGGGAGAAGGTACAGTTGTGAAATTTTGCCATTTAGTAAGAACTGTACTGCAAAAGAAAAGAAAAAGTTCAGTGGGAAGTGAATGAAGATAGAATAATTAGGGATCAAAATTATGAAAGGCATTGGTTGTTAAACTAAAAAATATGAACCTTACTTATTCTATGGGATGCAGGGACACTTTTTAAGCAAAATTATCTAAACAGTGTATCACAAGAAAGACAGTGAAAACATTTGATAAAGAATAATTAAGGTGAATTTATATTGTAATCCCATCATAGACACATAGAATGCACACTGGAGTACAAGAATACAGATGATTACAGACATCAGTTTGCCAAAATGGGATTTTCTGAGTCTAGGCAGACTTGAGCAGAAACTGATGCAGGTTGTGTCATGGGTGCCCACTTCTGTCTACTCAGTATTCACAATGATTAAGCCTAGCATTTGGCAAGGAAAAAGGAATGTCATATAAAATAATTTAATTTTAGTAAAGGGAACTTAGGAAAATCTGGTCATTATTTAAAAAGAAGTAAAAAGAAATAGTTTAAAATAAAAGGAACCACAGAATGTCTGGAGAGTATTTTAAAATACACCATTAGAAGCCCAAGATGAATTTTTTGTCATGAATCATAAAAACAAGCCAGATGCATTAAAAAAATGCTTTCACAGCAAACTATTACAGTAAAACCTGCCTTCATAGGAAGAAACAAGCATCTAAATCAAATTTTCCCAAGTTAAGGTAGAAAGGGAAGCCTCCAAAATTTGACACATCAGATATAACTGGAAATTAGACCAGAAAAAGATTTGTGAAACTATCTTACAAGTAACTTCAAAGCCAACAATAAGAAGACCCTTAAAAATGTCAAAGAAAGGAAGGAATCCAGTTCCAGAATCCAAAGAAATCCTAAATATAAAATTGTATTATTTGGGAAATACTCAAAGAATAGTTAGTTCTTTTCTCTTTTAATGTATTCATTTGACGATTTCAACACCTAAACTACATATTAAAGTATGTGTGTCCAAAGTACTGGATCGAATTGCCAAAAACACGTTGTTATATTTGACACAGATAAATACCTAAGATGCTATAACATCTATATGAAAATTATGAAAAAACATAAGGGAATGTTGAACAGTAAGCTAAGACAAATGACCTGCCAGTAACAAATTAAGCAAACCAGAAAAGACAAGTTGTCAATAATTATCCCCATTCATAAAGACAGAATTCAGTGAAGACCCTGGAAATCTAAGGTTTACTTCCAACCAGGTGATCTGGTGGAATCTGTTACAAAGGAGAGAGTAACTATGTTCTTAAAACAACACAAATCACAGAGGAACCATGGTTCCAGGAGGGAAAATGATGCTTGAATACTTGTATGACTAGGTTCATACAAAAACTGCTTGAAGATTGAATCACCATGGGATTTTGAAAGATGTTCTAACATGCTTAAGGAGCTGTCTTAAGAGTCAAGAAACAAGTAAAGACCAAAAAATATTTCTTCAGGTGGAAAAGTTCAAATACTGAGGCCTTCCTAGGGCTACAGTGCTATAATGTCTCTAGAAAAAACAGTACCCAGAGAATGTTCTGGGCTTACAGATAATATCAGAGTGCTTGTTTACCGTGCAGTCCATCTACATGCCTTAACTAATACCCCAGGGTCCCAGCAAAGTCCCAAGGGTAAAGAAGTAGGTGGAGAAGGAGGAAGAGAAGCTTTATCTCCTCTCTGATGGTCCCCGGGTCTCTACCAAATGAGTTGGTGGAGAATTTCTTGAGGATTCTATCACAGATTCTTAGAACCATTTCTGGATTATCCTAAACTTCAGGCATTAAAAAATGTCAATGATTATCATTAAAAAGTGCCATGATGCTCTTAGTATTAACAGAAAAAGGACAAATGAACTTCTTTGTGGGAAAATGTACTTGCATTCACAAAAAAATTATGTTCCTATTCACTGGGGGGAGGGGAATCCAAATTTTACTTAGATGACAAACTATATTATGATGGGAAAGACCCAGAAAAATGAGCTCAGAGTTTTTGCACAGGCATACTTTGAGATAGCCAAGCAGGGTGCTAGTTTTATAGGTCAACAATTATTTGTCAAGAAAAAAAATATGCATATATATAGTAGTATCTGACACTTGAAGTCACAATATGGGTAGGTTAGAAAAAGTCATCTGGCATAACTTGACACATGTAAGAAAAGACATGTAGAAGTGGAAAGAATCAAGCAAAGGGCAACCACAGATCCAAGGGAGGTAAGAACTCTGGATGAATCCATGCAGAAGACACAGGTCTTCTAGGCTAGGAAGACGAAACTCAGAAGAGTGTGATAGGCCAGTGAAGTCTACTAAACTGTGAAGGGTGTGAATTGAGACTTAAAAGATATAAAAAGAGGATTAAGAAGAGAAAAACATTATAAAGTTAGTAATAAACATGAATCCATATTGTCCTCCAATAGGATGTCAGAAAATTTACGAAATGCTGTAACAATCAAAAAGACTTAGCTAAACCTAGAAATGTATATTCTAGAATCATAGATTTAGGTGAATCTTCATTTTTCCATAAAGCACAAATTTAATCTCATATATGCACTTACAGAACACTGCCTTAACCAAAAATGGAAATTCCCCAAATATATTAATGGTCATTAAGCTCATTTTAATTTTGACATGGTCTTCAACATGAAATACCAATTGTGGCTGGGTGCAGTGGCTCACACCTGTAATCCCAGCACTTTGGGAGGCCAAGGCAGGAGGATCACTTGAGGTCAGAAGTTGGAGACCAGCTTGACCAACAGGGCAAAAACCCATCTCTATTAAATATACAAAAATTAATTGGGCGTGGTGGCATGCACCTGTAATCCCACCTACTGGGGAGGCCGAGGCAGGAGAATCACTTGAACCCAGAAGGCAGAGATTGCAGTGAGCCAAGATCGCACCACTGCACTCCCACCTGGGTGACAGAATAAGACTCATTGTACTCCAATAAAAGTTTTGAAAAATGAAAACTACTCCTCCAGCCAAAGACATTTCAACTTTCTTCTTATCAAAAAGAAAACTTGTGCTAATGTTAGGTGAAGATTTTCCCATGATAACATCTTATATGTTGCTTCAAAACCTAGTGAAAACAATAGAAATAAGGTTCTATAAACTTCAAACAAAATTGTTTTATAAAGTGAAATAAATGAAGTAATATTTGCTGATTAATAATATTGGAAACTTAATATCTGATTGATAACTAAAATTGTTGGCCTCCACTACCTAAATTATTAGTAAATATATTTAATATTGGCTCTATAGTCCATTAAACTCTGAAAGTCCATGATTTTTTAAAATAGTCACATAGAATACAATTTCATTTGCAGAGGTCTTGTGTATATTTTATATTTTTAAAAACTGACTACACTATTAACCAAAAAAATCGCATATGAAAAAGGTTAATTATAAAATTAAATTGAACTTGGCTAAACATCAACATTCTGAAATTTCAAGAATGAAGAAACTATAAGTAAATTTTAAAACTCACGAATGTTTTCGGGGGTTGAGATCTAAATTCTACATTTGCATTTTCCTAAGTGTTTAGTGGTTTCAAGACTGTTTGGAAGCCTAGCATTAGAAATTTCTATCATCAAGTCAATAACCTCCAGAATAAAAACACTGGCAATCCTCTTTCTTAACCAAGTTTTTCTAGAGAAAACCTCCATGGTAATGCTTATTAAAATAGAACCTTTTATTTAGTGTTCTTCGTAAAGTCTTAGTAGAAACTTAAACATACACTTTTCAAAAATGATATATGTGTCTTATGGCAATATAATTTCAAGCCTGGTACAATGCAAGGGCTTTAAAATCTCTCTGTGAAGTGTATTTTCTGTGTACCCTCAGTTGTTATGGTTTGCTTTAATTCATGTAATTATGTATGAGGTCAATATGGAAAACTAGCCCTCACTCATTACTGGCAAACATTCCTGAACAATGTGTGCGCCTTCAGGAATCAAACTAACAGGCTCACAGTCTATAATAAGGTCAAATGAAAGCAAGTAATTGTTCAAACACTAAACAGTTGTGATTGTTTACTGTATTACAATCGTACTTTAGAGATGACTTAACAGGCATTAAATTATATCCAGAATGCTCTCAGATGACAATCAACTGAGCACACAAGGCAAATAGAGCTCATGCTAATTGCCAAATATCAGGACACAAATGCAACTCTCATTCAGTCATATCAATATAAAAATCCTTAGGACACAGTGCCGAGGTGATTGTTGTTTGGAATTTAATCAACTGGAGTTCTCTTGGACGCATTAATTTTTGAAGATGTAAATTTTAAAGTTTTTAAAAAAATTCTCAAAAGTTAAAATGTTAGTGTGAAATGCCAGTGTCTCCATGGACTTCTATTATTTTCCATCTTATAATAAAATCAACCTAAATCAAGCTGGGATTTCTTGATATAACCTACTCCCATTTTAAAAACCTTGAAAGATAAAAAGTTTTTTTGTAGACAATAAATGTTTCTTGATGTGTATTGGAACCTCTACTATGTTCAGACCTTTGTTCTGGGAGGAACTTAGGAAGCTTATTTTTGGTTCCTCAATTCCTAAATTCATTTATACAGGGCATCAGAAGAGAACAAGAAGCTATTTAGTCCAGTTTCTTAGGAATTTCTTCTATAGCACCCATAAGTGGCTGTAAAGTTCCTGCTTGGTTACTTCCAGAGACAGAGAATTCATTACCTCAAAGGGAACCCATTGTATTCTCAGTTAGGTCAAAGGTTAAAAAAGATTTTCCACAGGGAATCCCACATAACATTTTAGAAAGGTTTTCCATGCATAAATATGGAGCATAGTAGTCTGTAACATAATTTGACGAAAAAAATCATGGATGGCCGGGCGCGGTGGCTCAAGCCTGTAATCCTAGCACTTTGGGAGGCCGAGACGGGTGGATCACGAGGTCAGGAGATCGAGACCATCCTGGCTAACACGGTGAAACCCCGTCTCTACTAAAAAATACAAAAAACTAGCCGGGCGTGGTGGCGGGCACCTGTAGTCCCAGCTACTCGGGAGGCTGAGGCAGGAGAATGGCATGAACCCGGGAGGCGGAGATTGCAGTGAGCTGAAGTGAGCTGAGATCCCGCCACTGCACTCCAGCCGGTGCGGCAGAGCGAGACTCCATCTCAAAAAAAAAAAAAAAAAAAATCATGGATTACCTAGCAGCCATAACTGGCCTATTATTCTTTCTACCATAAGGAACTACCATGGCCTATAATAAGAAGTAAATGTAACCCATTTCCACACAGATAATCACTGCAAACATTTTAAGACACACTAACCAGGCCCTCCCCCCAGCATCTTACTCTTACATTTTTTGAAATGAACTTATGCCCTTCACCCCTTTCATTAAAATAGAATAAACACATTCTTACATGGATAGACATCCAAAATGTATATTCTTTAAAGCAAACTAATTTCTATGGCAAATGGTGTTACAGTAGGTCTTCAAATTGTTTATGTTTTATATTTAATAAAGGCATAATAACAAATGAAGCAATCTTCAGAGCAAAGACAATCTAGATAACAGATCTCAAGAAAAGCAATAGTGAAAATAACTGGGTTTTGACTGTCTTATTTTCTGTTGAATCCATGACTGAAAACATACATGATGGTAAATGTTTAAAGAGTAAGGATGATCTAGCTAATTGGCAAATCAAATAAACACCTGACATTTAGCTATTGCTTCTATACGATTCATTTCAGTTAGTTTACCCCTCTTCTGTGATGAGTTGCAAGGTGTGTTTAAAATCTAAGCAAGGCCATAAAAACACATATTCATCTGTAACTCTTTTTCTTACCTTCTTCACTGTAAAACTCACTGTGTACCTTCTCTAATTTTACTCTCTATAATTATTCTTAAAACTCTGCTGTAATGGAGCCTCTTCAACTGACTGCACACACCTTATATAGTCCTCAATAACTTTGGTTAAATTCTATCCTAGTAAGAAATTATATAAAAGCTATATTTATTTAAAAGCCACTTTACTTTAAAAATCACATAACTATGGAGTTCACGTCAAAGTTGTACTGTTGGGTCTAAGATCCCAGTAGTTATATTAGAAAGAGAACTATTATGTTATTCTGCTTACTTCATGGCTTAAAAAATTAATCTCTGTTTTTGAGTCAATAGAGGGGAAGAGTCAAATAATTACAATGCAATATGAACAGAATTCTTCAAAATCTCAGAGGAGAACTAGGAAGAGAGCCATCTACATTGCTTTAAGTACTTCAACACACACAATTTCATTCACTCTTTACATACTGCAAAGTAATCAGAGCAAGTATTCTCATCCTTTCTATTTTTTAGATATAGAACCTGACACATGTATGATTTAAAATACAAGATGATGCAGCCTATAGATGAAAAATCTAGGATTTAAGACGATAGTTTCTAACTTCAAGTACAATAATAGGTAAGGTCAGCACTCCAATGACTTCTGGGCTACAAGTTATGATACCAAAAAGTTCTAAATTGTATCTCTGTGATGTTTCCTCAGCGAAATTAAGATGGCAAAGGGCATGGGCAGATAATATGATAAGTTGAAATGGCAAAAGAGCCAACACACAATGTAGCTCAACTCAAAATACAGACTTCAAAACCTTCCCCAGAGAATTCACAGTGGAACACAGCCAGGTGTCCAGGTGTGGAATGAGCTAGTTCCCTACAGTGATTCCTTCCTGTTATCCTGGCTCCTGTTGTCCACCCCCTGGGAAAATAGTTGCAGTATGAATTAGATTTTTAGGTTCCAACTCCCACAGAGGCTGGCTTTTTGGAAGAGTCTGGCTTTTTAGAAGAGCCTGGCTTTTTCTGGCCCAGGACCAGGCTTAGCACACAGATTGGAAAAAATCTCTCTCTCAGAAAGGAGCTAGGGTGGAGAGCATTGTAGAAGTAAGGAGGGGGAGGGTGGAGAGGAATCAAAATGATTTAGAAATGAAGGTCAAAGATCTCACCAAGATGTGAAGGCAGACGGGGAATTTTATTTATCTTGAACTGCTTAGAACTGGTTGGTTTGGGATAACAGTTAATAGTCTGTATTGTAAAATCAACACATATGTTTAAAAAAATGTTGGGAGAAAAGAAACACTGCAGATATTCAGAGTGTAAAAGGACATATTCAATCAAGGTTGGATTTTTATTTTTGTATTTTTCTCATCTTTTAGAAAACAATCCCAAGGGGGTTCCTGATTTGTGGACACAGTATCTGGTTGCCTATGTGATTCGAAAACCAAAAGCCCACAAAAAGTCAACCTAGCTAAACATTTTCAATCTGTGAGTCTGCCAACATGACATTCAATTCTCAGATGTTTTCTGAACATGTATTTTTCCTAACTGGACAAAAACGTAGTATTACTTCTGGAAATTGGTTGGAAGGAGTCAGATGGAAGAAGAAACCCATTCTTGCATGCTCTTCACATACATTATTTCATTTGGTTCTCACAACAACTCCTTGGTAATATTGTAACCTCCATTCTACAGATGAAGAAACTGAACCATCTAGAGGTTACATGATTCAGTCAAGACCATTCTGGTAGTCAAGAATGAACTCAAGATCTGAAGACAAATCGGCTTAACCCCAGTCATGCATGCTTCACTAACCCATAATATCTAATTAGCAAGCATATTAGCCAGGAAGAGTTTTCACAATTAACATAATGACATCAATAGTTACAGGAAATATAATGAAAAAAGCACAGCAAAGTGTAAGTGGGGTGGGGGGTGATAAGCTTGGGTGTGCATCCTCATGCAGAGGCAGATATGCTTTTGCTACATGTAATTACTGGTGCTCTAAAGTTTGTTCTCTTGGCTCAGCTATCTACCCTCTCTGGTATCTCTATACATACTCTCTGGTTTCTGCTTGCCTTGCTTTCCATAGCCTGATCCCTCTTACATCAGTGCTTCACATCCCTTTTGGTTGTTCTGGCAATACATGTTTCAGCTTTCTGTAGCAGTTGCCAAAACAAGCATTTGAACATCTGGAAATCATCCTCCATCACTTTCACCAGTAAGATGCATTTGCCTTAAAAGGTAGTTCCCATATAGACCCCCTAAGATTCTGCATTGCCTTTGAATAACAGCTTTCCAATATTCCCTGGCTATGGAAAATTGCAACCTACTGACTGCAAACTCTGGCACTTTCAGTCATATTAATAACTACACATTTTATGAGTCAATGTTATGGTGTCTTGAAATAACACATTTTTAAAAAATTAATCAAGCAAACATAAAAAGCACATACATATACACACATATGCATGCACATATACAGACAACTCTCAACTCTTTGGATTCCTTAAAGGAAATTACTATATCAGAAACTCTATTTTTTATTATCTAAGACATGATATTTGAAAGTCAATTTCATTAATACAAACTACACAGCAATAATGAAATGAATGCATAGCAGTAACACCAACAAAACTATAGTATGAAGTTAAAGTTCTAGCTCAAAATGTATTCGCAGGACTTAACAAAGTTTAATAAAGATGCTGCTCATTTGCTAGGAGAAGCATAATTCATGACTCCTGCTTCTTCTTCTTCTGCAAATATGATGTGGGTTGATACCAGAGTGGAATCGGGTCCACAAAATGATCTGGTGCATATCTCTGATACGGGACAAGTAGGCAGTCCCCAGCGTAGCAGAATCTTGCCAATCTCCCTCTTCCCTCACCCTCCCTAGCATGATGAGAAATTGCAGTTTAATTCTCCACCTATAGAATCAATGGCCTCTGTGGCCATGAAAATGAACCATAATTTTTATTTAGTTAGTTTTTTAGATTTAGATGAAGTCTCGCTAGGTTGCCCAGGCTGTTCTTGAACTAAAAAGCAATCCTCCCACTTTGGCCACTCAAAGCACTGGGATTTCAGGAATGAGCCACCGTGTTGTCTAAAATGAACCATATTTTTTAAAAGGAGAATTCTACTAGATTCTGGTTCTATGAGTTTAGCACCTCTATTATATTCACTTTTGTATATATTTTGCCTGGCATAAAACTTGAAATAAAATTAGGTTGTCAGTATATGCTTGACGAATGAATGAACAAATAAGTGGTTATAAGCACCTTGAAATAAAATAATAATAAGGTCCCTAAAGTATCCTGAAAGATTATTTATTTATTTATTTATTTATTTATTTTAGAGAGAGGGTCTCACTCTAATGTGTAAGCTGGAGTGCAGTGGCACAATCAGAGCTCACTGCACCCTTGACCTCCTGGGCTCAAGGGACCCTCCCACCTGGGCCTCCTAAGTAACTGGGACTACAGGTGCGTGTCACCAAGCCTGGTTACCTTTTTTAAATAATTTCTTTTTTGTAGAGACAGTGTCTCACTGTGTTGCCCAGGCTGGTCTCGAACTCCTGGACTCAAGCTATCCTTCAGCTTTGGCCTCCCAAAGTGCTGGGATAACAGGCATGAGCCATTGCACTAGGCATTTGGGAGATTTTAAAATGTTATACATCACATGTGTTTCATTTATTTTATAGCACATATTACTCTACATTTTGCTCCTTTGGCCTTTCATTTGCCTGATTCCCTCTTCTCACATCCTCATACAAACTGAATCCACTCTGTGTGAAGTAGTACCATTCTCCAGAACAGCACTGTCTGAGACAAGTTTCTATGATGATGGCAATGTCCTATTATCTGCATTGTCCAAGATAGTAGTCACTGGCCACACTAGTAGCACTTAGATTTTAATTAATTTAAATTTAAACAGCTGCATGTGTTAGTGTATATTATATTGGACAGCACTGTTTCAGAATCCTATCCCATTTTTAATTCCTTTATGGCACTTATTATTGGAAATTATCTTTTTAAAATATGTATTTTGGTTCATTTATTGTCTTTTATTTCTCTGTATTAGTTTCTGCCATAATAAACTAGCACAAACCTAGTGATTTAAAACATCAAAAATTCATTATCTTATAGTTCTGGAGGTCAGAAGTCTGAAATGGGTCTCACTGGGTTAACATCAAGATATTGACAGGGCTGCACCCCTTCTGGAGGCCCCAGAAGAGAATCCATTTTTTGCCTTTTCCAGCTTCTAGAGGCCAACTACCTTCCTTTACTCGTGGCTCTCTTCATTTTCAGAACCAGAAGAGTGGTATCTTCAAATCTATCTCTCTCTGGCTATGATTCCTGCTTTTGTTGTCACATCTTCAACCTCCTTTTCTTAGAAGGATGCTGGAGATTACATGGGGCCCAGCTGGTTAATCCAAAATAATCTCTGTATTTTAAAATTAGTTGATTGGCAATCATGATGTCATCGAAAAACTTAATTCTCCTTTTCCACATAATGTAATATATTCACAGGTTACAGAGATTAGAGCATGAACATCTTTGGGGATGGCCATTATTTTACCATTCACACTCTGCAGTATAATTCAAGTTCCATGAAGCTCAGAGACTTGCTCATTACTATATCCTCAAAGTGATAACACTGCTCTTAAATAAATAACACTGCCCTTAAGTAAATAAATTTCAAAATTTCTTCTTTGGGGAACAAGTTTTGATATATACTGACTGCAAAATTTCAAAAATATAAAAATTACATTTGAAGACAAACTCATATATAAAATTATTCTTTTTAATATATTACTTTTTCACAAGGCTTTGTCAAGACTTGAAAGTTTCAATTATGCTCAGATTTCTGATGTATATTGATAGTCTTGTCCTCATACATTAATTTTAAAAGAGTCTGGCTATCCAGCTTTGCTGGAGAGACTGCACCAGTAAGATATAGGCTTTCATAAGCAGAATATTATCATACAATGGTGCTTCAGCACAAAAAATTAATATTATTTGTCTATAGCAAAAAATATGTATTGACATTTCTCAACTATGTTTTTGTGCTGAATATTTGAGTCTGTTATCTGATAATAAGTTCCACTAAACTCATAGTGTAAAATCACATTATCTTCTGAAATTCCAAAATAGCTAGCATAAAATCCACTATTAATTCACACTAGAGAATATAATAAGTATGTAGTCTATTCAGTTACTCTAATAATTTGCAATAAAATAGTGGAAATATGGCTGAAGACTAGTTGCCACAGTAGCTGAAAAATAATGTCTATTGACAAAATGGTAAATTCACCCTAGGCAACTGTTAATATGACTATGTAATACTTCTAACTACCTGTCTGTGTTTTTTATTCATCTCCACAATGGATAGCGCTGAGGCTCTACTGAAGCAAGTAGTTAAATATTCTGCACAATTTAATGAAACTTCCAGCTGTGATATATATGTGTGTGTGTGTGTGTGTGTGCGCTCAGCACATGAAGTCCCAAATACAAATAAATGCTAAGACTTTTAGATCATATTTCACATTAAAAATGAAAGTTGAATAAATCTGCTTTATTTTTTAAATATATTTCTTCCAAGTGTGTTAAAGCATATACAAATAGTCACATGTCTGGAAGTTTGACCCAAAACAAAGATAAAGGCAAAAAAGAAAAGAGTGGTACAGAAGAATTTAAAATATTCATTAAATTGACAGAGTATGCTAAGGACATTTAAATAACGAAGGCTAAAAAAAGCAAGAATATGATTTCATCATATATCTTCAACAATAATTACAAACACACAGTTCTGTTATCTTCTAGAGCAGGTGATATTTCACTACTCTGCAAACCTGACTGGACACAGTAGACTACATGGAATCCCAATCCAGACTATTATCTACTTCAAAGTGTTTTTCACACATACCAGTAAAAGGAAGATTGGAATGTAAGTTTTTGGATGACAAAAATAAAATGTGGGCTAATTCTTCAGTAGAACTAAATGTTTTGTGGTATTCTTGTTTGAAATAAAACTTCAAGGCTTTGGTCAAAATGTTCTGCTTCATCTGGTATGTCCTGGTTTAAAGAAACAACTTAATATTTTTACCATCAATGAAATCACCGCAATAATAAACTACAGTATTTTTAATCTTATATTAGTCACACATACATTATTTGTTCTTGACCTAAACAGGAAATAATATTTTTGTGGCAACTAAATTTTCAAAACATTCCCATTCTACACATCTGTGTTTTTCTCTCTCTAGATAGACTTTCCCTCCAGCCTAGCACAATACCTGAAACATAGAACACGTCCAATAAATATTTGCTGCATTTTAACTATTAAGTCACAGTGTTAATCATACAGTAGTCAGTTGGTGAATTATTAAGAATCATTAGAGTAATAGATACAGATACGTGCAATGACTGACTCCACAGTAATGACTTTTATGAGTAATTTATGGAAATTTTGGGTTATTTATGTTAACAACCAATATTATTATTACAAAAAGGATTAAATATTAAACCAAAACATTTTTGCAATTATTTACTAAAGCCACTGATCACAGTCCTCTATTTTTGTAGTGCTTACTAGCACTATGAACATTTATTAGCACTAAAAGGTATTCACAGTGCAAATACCAATAGACCATAGCCATCATTTTATTAGTATTCAAGAGGTCCCTAAGATTAAGAAACAATATAAAACTAAAAGAAATTAGCTGAGTAGAATTTAAGTCAAATATATGATCCAAATGGCTACAGTGTGAAATTAGTTCAGAAATCAATATATTAGAATATACAAGAGATTTAACCTCTGGAAATTTTACAAAATTTTACTTTGGTTCTTAACTGTAAAAACAACTACTCTCTCAAAAATAGTTAGAAAACACCACAGTACCAGATCCAGTATCTTTTCTTCATCCTTCCTCGGATCTCTGTGACACAGGAACTGTCAATCTCTTCTAAGAGTATCTCTGATATCTTCCATAACACTATATTCTCCTGTCTGCTTCCTCTCTGAAATCTTTCACTCATTTCCTGACAACTCCAACTTTTCCCCTTTCCTGAACTGACTCTAGACTTATTACCAAAACTTTAATGTCTTTTCGTTCGGTGTTTATATATCCTATTTCTTAGCCTAATTATTTCAAGTGTTTATTTTGCAACTAAATTCGAAACTTCCCAAGGTCAGGAACCAAGGATTCTGCTTCTGAATTTCTTACTAAATATATAGATTGAATGCACCATTGTACTTTGTTTGGTGCACTGAAGTCACACAAATATTTATTATCTATGGATTGATTGATTATAAATAGGCAGCATTCATACAAATTGGTAAAATATTTCTGCAGGTGATTACATTTTTAACTCAATTGTAACCACCCTCAGAGAAACCTGAACAAAGGTGTTGATCATCTATATCACCACATCAGGAAGAAAAACATTTTCTTAGCAAATGAACATTTTCACTAGAGAACATCCTCCTGAAAATATTTGGTTCAGATGTGGTCTCCGCTTAAGCTGGTCTACATGCATGTTGTTAGTTATACACCTATTGGTTCTATTCACAGAAATCTACAGCTAATTGTATCTCTCATATTAGGTATCTAAGTAAGCGCACTTCTAATTCTTCTTCCTACTTGCAATGTCTAACATGGTGCTTAGAATCCAGAGACCCAGAAAGCACTCAATAAATATTTGGCCAATGACTGTTTCATTGATTTTAAAATCAGCAGAGTATCTAAAGCTAAGGCAGAAAATCTAACAATTAGGAGTGTCTCAGTGAATGCTGAACAAGCATTATATTTTTCTCAAAAGTCATTTTTGGCTCTTGCGCCGTCACACAGTCTGTGATTATATTTGTTTTCAGCTCTACACAGATTCCAGCTACAATGTTGCTGCTTTTATTACAAGTAAATGTATTAGTTGAGTAAATTAAAAGTTGTATGGTTCTATCTTCCTAGCAACAGTTCTTTATGCACATTCACTGAAAAAATTATTTTTAAAAATCTAAGCTTCTAGAACATGAAATTGGCCAGGTACAGTGGCTCATGCCTGGAATCTCAGCACTTTGGAAGGCTGAGGCTGAGGCACGAGAATCACTTTAACCCAGGAGGCAGAGGTTGCTGAGATCGAACCACTGCACTCCAGCTTGGGTGGCAGAGCGAGACCCTATCTCAAAGAAAATTAATAATAATAATTAAATTATAAATAAATAAATAAATGCTTTAAATAAAACACCAAATTATATTTTCCCTCATTATTGCCTGCCCCAGGTTTGGTCTCACCGAAGTCTCTAACAACTCAGCACTGAACACAAATGATTTTCATGTAACCTAGAGTGTTGCTCTTGGTGACTAAAATTGCCATCCTCCCTTTTTTTGTCCTCTCTGTAAGATACAATTGAAAGAGCCCTGAAATAGAAGCCAGAAAACTGAAGCTCTAAATTTCTGTCCAACATCCTCTGAATCATTCATTCCTTGTAGATTTAGTGTCCTAATCTTTAATCTGAAGTTCTGAGAATGTATGCATAGAAGTGGGAGTGCTTCATGAATTGTATACCACTACTTACATGTAGTGTGATATTATTTATAGAGGCAGAAGACACCTACACTGAATGTCAACAGAGTATAGACCACTAGCCAACTCAGAAAACCCTGACTTTGTCTCTACAAAAGCCTTTCTATATCTTGGGCAATCTTTATCCCCCCTTTTTTTCTATCTTCAACATCTTCCTCTTTATGTAGTTTTTTTCTGAAGCCTATAAACAGCCTACTCTGCCATCTGAAAGTAAAATAAAACAAAAATCCTCACTGGACTCTACATCCTGTTCTGACTAGGGTCCTATAGCTCTTCTTCCCTTTATAATTCCGCTTTTTAATGCACAGAGAAAGAAAAATAAAAGTCTATACCTGCTGTCTTCCCTACTACTGAAGACTGAGTTTATAATTAATCAATCAATAAATTGTCAAAAAAATCAAAACTCTAATAATAGTGTCTTCCTACCTTTCATTCTATGCTCTAAGACATTAAAGTAGTTGTAGTTTTCTGCACAACAATGCTAATTAATATTCCTGATAATTTCTTCATGTTTTTTTTTTTTTTTTTTTTGAGACGGAGTTCCACTCTTGTTGCCCAGCCTGGAGCGCAATGGCGTGATCTCGGCTTGCCACAACCTCTGCTTCCCAGATTCAAGTGATTCTCCTGTCTCAGCCTCCCGAGTAACTGAGATTACAGGCATGTGCCACCACACCGGTTAATTTTGTATTTTTAGTAGAGATGGGGTTTCTCCATGTTGGTCAGGCTGGTCTCGAACTCCCAACCTCAGGTGATCTGCCCACCTCGGCCTCCCAAAGTGCTGGGATTACAGGCGTGGGCCACCTTTTATCTAGATGCCATCCTCTTGTCCTCCGTCTTGTCTCATTTCTGCTAGTTACTGCACATCTATCCTTTACGGTTTGGATACATCTGCAAGAAACCAACTCATGCTCTCAAGGGTGGGTTGGATACTCCTCCTATGCCATTCTTTTTCACTGTATTTATTACACAGCATTATAGTTATTTGTTGATGTGTCTATTCCTCTCATTACGTATTCCTTAAATACAAGATAATATGTCAATCATCTTTGTGTCCCTATACTCTGACTCAAGTCACTATAAATAAAACAAGTAAAATATAAACTTAACTTTGTTCCCATTTAATTACAGTGCTTTGATGTACATATTTTTATAAGGCTTGGGACCAAAAGACACTAAATATAGCTAAATTATGCATAAGAGCTGGTTCCATGTTTTTAAGTTCAATGCTATGTATATAAAAACTTAGGCAAGGTTGCACAATGTAATTAGACAGCAATCTAACAACAGAGAGAAAGCACTTAATTCTGAAACATGAAGAAAAATATATTTTGCTTGAAATATCAGTCACAAACTTTTATTGAATTTCTACTATATGCATAGCACTGGATTTGGATCTGACTTTCTGGGTTTGAGAGATGGTCTTTACCCTCAAAGAGCATAGGATATAACTAAAAATTAATGACATTTATAATAAGTGTTATTTAGAAAACAATGGACAATGAATAAAAGGATTTATTGTGTGCTAAATGTCTTAAAGAAAGAGGAAGTGCTACCGTTTAGAGAAAAGAGAAAAAAAAAGTCTATGGTATTCAAAAAGGTTTCAAAGAGGATGCACATCAGACTTGATGGTGGACTTGAAGGATCTGGATGTGAAGGGGAGGAGAAAATAAGGGATAAGGAAAATAACAGAGTTCATGCAGTGGAATGACTTCTCAGGTGTGCCCTCTGCGTAGGTCTTCCCTGAGCTCCCATCTCAGTCCTCCACCTCTCAGGCAGTACGTGGGAGGGAAGTCTTCCGTTATTCCCCTGATGCTTTGTCTGCCTCTGCCACAGCACAGACCATAAAGTATTATCCTTGTTTCATTTGTCTCATTCCCTCTAGACGATTAACTTCTTGAGAGTAAGAATTAAATATTTGTTTCTGTATCAATCAGTAAAGAGCCTGATAAAGAGTAGGTACTCAGCAAATGTTTACCAAATTAATGACTAAATGAAGATAAATGCCTCATAACTTGCATGGTGAGGGATATACTCCTCTGTAGAGAAAAGCAAGTTGAAATCTCCATCATTTGAGACGAGAGCATAATTTTGTTTAATAAAACATCGAATTTGTCAGAATCACCCAAAGCAAATTATAATGTTACTGATAACACTTTCATAATGACTTCTGAAGATAGAATGGGATTTAAATTCCCTAAAGTAGTAAATTATTGGCAAATGCTTTAAGATGACCAAAGTATATCTCACTTATTGAAGAATACATTAAGCTAGAACCTAATAGTGTTCTCCCACTGGAATCCCTGATATAAACATGGATGTATTTGTGGGTAGACTGGAATTTCTAAAATATTATCAGATTTTTAATCTGAATGTTTCATGCACTTGAATTCCACACACACGCTACTTGTAAAGATGCAAAAAAGAGGGTTGTTTTCTGCCCAGAATCCCTGGAGGAGGAATTCTAGCAGGACTTGAGAAGATAAATGTTTGCAGGACTCAGTCAGTACTAGTGAAGGAGGGAAATGGGGGAACAAACACAAAGATGGAGTCTCATTTTCCCAGAAGATAAAGGAGGGCAAGCAGCATATTCCAAAAAATTCCTGTGCTCAAGGAATATCAATGGAATAAATCAAATTTTCTAAATATTCATAGTAAACACCTATGTATCTCCAAATAAACACAACTGCAAAGAAAAATAAGAAGTCAAGAAGAGGCAAAAAATAAGGAATCGAGAACAAATATGATCTACTCCTCAGGTAAAAGCCCACAACCATTTAATAATAATAATAATAATAATAATAATAATTCACCTTCTCTCTCCCCCATTATTCTGCTCCTTCTCCACCTCTCCCATTGTTCTCCTTCTTTTACTCATTATTATTTTTATTCTTATTCTGAATGAAATAGCAGTTCAGTATGTTCAGGGATTGTTGGAAAAATATAAGCATTGCAAAGATGGATCCACCAGCATCAGGGCAAGAAGGCACGCTGCTAAACTCTGACATCCCATCTCACCAAAAACATATGGAGAACACTGAGTCTGTGATTAAACAGTATAACACAGCACATGATACATTTACAAATTTTCTCTCTAATTAGAAAAGTCAGTTAATATGAAAAATTTTATATCAGATTATTTTGAATTTTTTTTACAATCATCTCCTTTTATAACAGTGTCTAGGAATTTTATTGTAGAGTCACTCACTGAAAAGCAGATCAATTTACAAGTTATAAATTGGGAGCTGTGCTCCTTAAATAAACCATATTTAGGGAAATAACTACAAACCTGAATTGATCTAAACTTCAAATGCAAACTTACAAGTACAGAAATATATTACCATACAGATTATGTGTGATGCTTCCGTTACCAAAATGTGTAGGTGAGACTTTCCACTGTATTACAGCACAAATATGACTTAAATGAAGTACCTTTACGTAAATATTCTGTAGTCATAGGCTTTCAAAGCAGACAGTGGCCCTGGGTAATGTATCACAGGTTTTGCAACAGAAGTAACTGAGGTCCAGAGAATTTAAGTCACTTCCACAAAATCACCAAGTTAGTCCATGACAGAGCTGCAATTATGATGCAGATTTCCTGTGTCCTGGTCCAGTTTTAATTTAGAAGCTTTTCTTTCAAATTATTTCAACAATTCATTCACGAAAGTAACAGCCTATTTAGTCGAGGCCCTCATATCTTTAACTGCATGTTTCTCTGTACACAAGTAGAGAGTCTTAAAATACCAGAATGTAGACAGGCCTGAGGGATGATAGGACTTTTTTCTAAACATTTGGCTCAGATGCCTGTGGATATTTGTCACCAGTTTAAACTTCTAGCTCCAAGTCCCCTTCTGACCCAGGGAAAAGGGATACCATGCTACAAACAGGCTTTTAGCATTTAACTTTGAATTTGAGACAAGCTTCCTGATGTGAGATGAATAAAGAAAAAGTAACAATAATAGTGATTCAGGCTTCTGCCAGGAAGCTACATTTTGCTGTAGAGAGACTACAGTCCAGTCAGAGCAGAAAAATCACATTTTGTTTTTCTATCTGTTCTGTTTTTCCTCAAGTCAAAGCCTCTACATATATGTGTGTGTGTGTGTGTGTGTATTTTTTACTATTTAATTCCTATTCTGGGGCTTTGGGAGATGTTCTAGATAGTTATATAAGCAGTCTATTTTATTTTGCTAAATAAAAGATTTAAATATGACTTTGAAAAAATACAACTTTGCCTTCTTTTATTTCTATGGAAAGTCTTATATTCCTTTTGATTATTATTATTGTTGTTTACTTCAAAGAAGAATTTTATTTTGCATTTAGCTAACTGTTCATCACAGTAAGAGCATGCTAAACAATAACACCTTTATGTAATATCATATATGCTTATATAACAGGGTTTTACAGCTGACTAAGAATTTCCACAGATATTATGAACTCTTTCTTTTGAACCAATAAGGTAGAAAAATATAAAGTATTATCCCTGTTTTGTAAATGAGAAAATTAAGATCCCAGCACATTAAGTTTATAAAGAATTTATAAGGAAAGAGTCAGAGCTTTATTGTAGTCGTCTGACACAGGGCCAGTTGCTATCTGGACTCTATCCACGTTGAGTTAGTAGAAGTTGAGCAAGCTCAAACAGCTGCTTTCTCTTCATTGACTGCTCAGGCAAGGTGCATGCCATCCCTCACAAAAATACTGCCCCAGGGCTCAAATAAGTCTGTCTTGACATCAGTAAAATATCGTTAAAGTAAACAGATGTTTTATATCTTGAGCATATTTCCACTTTTCTCAAGCAACTCTACCTGAGCCAAATGTGCAAACAATTGCCAAACCCTTTATATTAGAAAGAAAGAATTACATTAAATGTGTATATGTACCACTAAATTTGCAAAATGCATTCTAATATGAAAGGATAATTTGGGGGTTTTTTGCTGGTTTGCTTTTCCTGAATTGATTCATAAATAATCAAGAGCTAAGCACAAACCTGGCCAAAGAGAAAAACATGAGATAAATAAAAATAATTATAAATATAAATAAATAGTAAATGAAAATTTACTATTGTCATTTCAAATCTCCCAGTTATACTTTTTCCTCTTCTACTCCCCGCCTAATTTTGCCCCAGGTGCCTAGGATTCACTGTTCCCTTATCCTTCCTCCTATCAAACCTAGTAACTGGGAATAATCTGATAAAAATTGTTTTAGTTATTGGAGGAAAAGTCTGTAATGAGCCAATCAAGAAATCCATTCTAAAAGTACTAATAACATCCATATTTCTTCAGTGCCCATTAAGGCCATGCATTTTAATTTAACTCCTCAATATCCAGATCAGGAGAGGAAACTGAATCTTAAAGAAGAACAAGATCTTGCTCAAGGTCACAAGGTTAGCAAGCAGCAAAGCCTAGACCCAAAGGTGCGAATCCAAAGACCCTTATTTTGTTAAATGTGTATTGAAAGTAAATGGAAAAGAAGTGTTAACTGTAAAAAGCTCTATATGTAGAAAAATGGTAATAGTTAGGAACTCTTGGGAAGCTCCCAAAATAAAAATTTAAAACAAAAATTCATTGCTGAGTCAGTGTCCTACTCCTACAGCGTGTTGGCCTAGTTGACAGAATATGTGCCTTTAGCCAAAACAATATAGTATTGTGACACAGTTTATTTATCTATTTATTTATTCTAAAATGACTATGTTTAAAAAATAGGGTAAAAAATAGAAGAGTCAAAGAACAAATATTGAGAGATGTCATCTACTTTCCCAAATTTTTTGAAATTCACTAAATAAATCCCCCAAGACATCATTTAGGTAAAGCCATACTAAATTAGCAGGGAGCCTTACGTTTTAGTGCATTTCAGTGAGGCTATCTGAGCCACCTGTCCATTGGTATCACTTATATATTTTCAGAAAGCCCTTCTTTCCTGACCCTTGCTGCTTTCCATACCCTCTCTCCTGTCTTCCACATCGTGCAGACTCTACAGAGGCATAAGGGTCTACTCAGGTGTGACTTGAAACTTGCTTTTGAAGAGAAGAAAGATAGGTTGAATTTTTTTTTTTAAATCACCTAAGACAGGAAAGGGGCATTACAGGCAGAGAAGTGACCATTCTGAAATTATTCCAGTGAAATTGTCATCTTGGAAAGCATCTCCCTGAAATTCAGCTGGCCACATTAGGTCACTTTGGGGCATACATCATGAGGCAATTTTAGCGTTCTATCCTGAAGAAACTCAAAAGCCCTCTTCAGAAATAGTAGGAATCTGGCTGACAAATTTCCATTTTGATTATAACCAGACAACTTTCAGTTTCTATTAGAAAAGACTTGAAGTAAGTTTAACATTTGGATTGTGGAACCTTCCATGGGCAAATAGAGTGTCTACGACAGCTGAATTTTATTCGTCTATAGTGTGAGCCACAGAGTCCATCTGGGATACTGGGGGTTTTACCCAGAGCCGCTATGTCAGTTGATTCTCATGGCCACAAAATATTGAGACAAAGATCTTAAAAGGCAAATTGCCATATAATGAGCATGCATGACAAGAGCATAATATCATTAAATCTGTGTCCTAGGACGCTAACTATAGGGCATCTGGACTCTATTAGTTCCCCATGGGGTTCAGAAAGAAAAGAATGCCAAACAGGTAAATTGTGATAAGAGGTCAGGCTGGAAGGAAAAGTCTGAAATTTGAAAGAAAATCTGGGAAAGAGACATCCAGATGGAGCTTACTGCGAAACACTGGAAAGGCAAGGATGGCCTCCCAATCCTGAAAAATGCCTTTCCTTCAAACAGAAGGGTGAACAAAAGCATATTTCCCTTAAAAACTAAAAATAAAACAGCTATACAAAATTTTTTTCTTAGAACTAGACCTGCTCTTACTCCTAGGACTTTAGCAAATGTTGCATCCAAGGAACCAAGGAAAGTCAGGAGGCACAAGGTAGTTCAGGTAAGCAGGACACTTGGCAACTTTACAAGACATATTTATATGCTGAATATACTAAAACCTACCAATTCTATTTTATTGTGTCATCCTTCCTATGCCCCAACACAAACACCCACAGTGAAACTTAGAGTCTATTCACTGATTTATCTTTATAGAACTAATTCTATTTCAATTTGTTGTCATCCTTTGCATAACGGAATACACTCCTCCACTCCATTTTTTAAAACAAACAAACAAAAATGATTCTAAGTACTATATAAGGAAATATTTCTAGGCTAATGAGAACTCCATTGGTTTACAAACCTATGAGTTGTTTCTAAGCAAAATTCAGTTCAGCTATACTATGCTTAAGAGAGAACAACAAAAGCCACAAATAAAAAACTTGCCTAATCTAATCGACAATTATCAAAACTTAAGGAAAAATAGGGAAGGAATGAAGAAAGAAGTGATTTTTGGTTTCGTTTTTGTTTTTTAACAAACACCTAGAAGGGCATAACACTGTAGCATCTCAAAGGCTTGAACACCAGCTCCCTGATTGATAGAATTTACAGTTGCTCTTCATTCATCAGCCTCAAGTCTCTTTTTTCCCAGTACAAACTCCTTTTTTTTTTTTTTTTTGAGATGGAGTCTCGCTCTGTCACCCAGGTTGGAGCCCAGTGGCATGATCTCAGCTTACTGTAAGCTCCACCTCCTGGATTCATGCCATTCTCCTGCCTCAGCCTCCCAAGTAGCTGGGACTACAGGCGCCCGCCACCACGCCCAGCTAAATTTTTTGTATTTTTAGTAGAGGTCGGGTTTCACTGTGTTAGCCAGGATGGTCTTGATCTCCTGACCTCGTGATCCACCCACCTTGGCATCCCAAAGTGCTGGTATTACAGGCGTGAGCCACTGTGCCCGGCTTTTTTTTTTTTTTTTTAAATTCTTACAACAGAATCTCTCACTTGCCATGGAATGGTCAGTGCCCTCTGTCCTCTCAAAGCAAGTATAGCCGTTTTTGCTGAAACCTCAGAAGTTTTATGTTTGTAGCCAAGAAAACTAGGAAATTTGCAGTTAATCTTTCCATGGTAGTCAGTTAACCTCACTGTCCACCAATCCACTCCACTCCACCAAAACTTCTAGCTAAAAATTCATCACAACATGAAAACCATAGTACCTTGAATTAAACTGTAACTTTCCATTTATTTAATATAAAAATCTGAGAATGAAAGAATGAGGGAAAAAAAAGGCTTTAAAATACTTCCAAACTAGCATAAATGAATCTGAGAGGTTCTTCGACCTCAAGAGCGAATAAGCCTATTACTAGGAAAGCTAAATGAAAATATTAAATCTCTATAAATAAATTGTATTTGCTATGGGAATCATACATATTTTCAGAATTCCATAATAAAAAAATCTAAAGTTGATGACCACAGAACAACCATATTGAATATCAAAAATTTAATTAAAGAATTTCATAGCTACAAATTATCTGGTAAAATTCCACCTGCATCTCTCCTTCCAAGTTAAACCCATTTTTTTATTATGAATTTGAAAACCTGCAAAGTAAGGAAAGTGTGAGTACGAAAAATGTGCCAGTATCCCACACCAGTTTCTGCTTTCTGGAGTCAATTTCAGAAAAGTCTCCTGGGAGTGAAGGGAGTGAGGTAAATTAACAGCTTTTGGAAAGTGAAGAGACTTGCTACAGAGTCTGGGAAAAGATGGTCACCCCTACTACTGTATCCAAATAGTCCTGGGAGCTGCCTTGTAAATCCCTGTGCAGTGAAGCAATGCCTCTCATTCCAAATGCAACCCAGAGCAATGCAGAGTGGAAAACAGGTTTCCAGTTTTTAATAGAGACTTCTATGACTATCATAGTTTCACAAAATAAACTCTGAAGTAGACAGGGATGGTAGACAGGCATGAGGTGGCCCTGGAACATGGAGTGGATCGTGCTTGGCTTGCTCACACACTGGGAACCAGCACAAAGTAAATGTATGTGGGGCTGTAAAACAGGAGAGGGGCAGTGATGCTTCAGATCACAGGGTCATTAGAAACTCTCCAATGGGAAGCGCCTTTTATTTTTTCTTTCTTTTGTTTTTTGTAGTAGTAAACCTACAAAAGGAAATAATATGATACAGCCTTTTTATTTGAACAGTAAAAATTTTAAATGGATTTTAAAAGCTTATTAACACATAGATAAAAATCACTGATATATTATCAAAATGATCATAGTAGAATAATACATAAAAATTGCATTTTAAAGGTTTTATGCTAGGCTTAATCTCTGAGAGCAAAAGTTGTTTCTTTATTTCTCTGTAACATCTAATATCTTGGTTCTCATAATCACCCAATAAGCATTTAGTATCTCTATTATTATTTAATAATAATTTTCTTTGAGATGGAATTTTGCTCTTGTTGCCCAGACTGGAGCGCAATGGCACGATCTCAGCTCACTGCAACCTCGACCTCCCGGGTTCAAGCGATTCTCCTGCCTCAGCTT
Source organism: Trachypithecus francoisi (assembly GCF_009764315.1). Taxonomy (NCBI): domain Eukaryota; kingdom Metazoa; phylum Chordata; class Mammalia; order Primates; family Cercopithecidae; genus Trachypithecus; species Trachypithecus francoisi. The sequence continues at coordinate 52,602,626 of NW_022681458.1, read as the reverse complement.
CCCGAGTAGCTGGGAGCTGGGATTACAGGCATGCGCCACCACGCCCAGCTAATTTTGTATTTTTAGCAGAGATGGGCTTTCACCATGTTGGTCAAGCTGTTCTCAAACTCCTGACCTCAGGTGATCCACCTGGCTTGGCCTCCCAAAGTGCTGGGATTACAGGTGTGAGCCACTGCACCCAGGCTGTTATTATTAAATAGTAATCTAATAATATTCATCTACCATATTCATGAGTTCCTATTGTTAGTTTGGAGTCATGCTATCATGTAGGTGATAGATAGATAGGTAGATAGATAGATAGATAGATAGATAGATAGATAGATAGTATTCATTGTAATTATTTGAAGTATCATTCCAATTTGATAGATGAAGAAACTGTAACACACAGAAATCAAAAAAATTGCCCAAGAATATGCAAATACAATTTGCAAAACCTAAATTTGAATTCAGATCACTCATACTTGAGTGAAAAAATTGTGGAAAAAATTTTTCTAGATTTTCCCAAATAGTACTCAACTGGCATTTATGCATGGGTGGATCTAAAATGTAAAATGACTTCATGACATAGTCCCTATCTCCCAGGAAACTTATTCTTGGTTAACACCAACACACTTGCAACATAAGGACCATCCCTTGAAAGGAAAGGGGATATTTATTGCAGATAAGAATCTCTTAGTTTCTTAGAGGACATAAGATTTGAAATAGAACTTGGAGGAAAACATCAATAGGCAGAGCGAACATAAAAAGAGAAGCACAGAAGTACCTGAATCACAAAAGTTAGATGTGGGAACAGTAAAAAGTTAGGTCTGAAGTAAAAAAGGATGCTGCATGGTGTGCAGCAATCAACAGTGTTAAGGACAGTAATGGAAATCATAGTAGTTGTTTAGACAGAGTGGAAGAGAACATGAGCAGTCTTGCAAGGCAGCTGGATACTCTTGGCACTCTTAGGTTAAAAAAAAGTTACACAGAAGTAAGGTCAATATAATGTGTTAAGTGTGATGCAATAGTCAATGGCAGCTCAGAATAAATTGTTAAACTGGAGAGTGACATTATAAACATGGGACTTAGAAAGACTAATCTGGTGGGAATATGTAAAATGGATTAATGGAAAGAAAGCATTCTCAGTATAGTATGGTTCCTGCATGGCAGAGGTGTACCGACTGTTGTGAGATGGCCAGAGGAGCACTTAGCTCAACTAAAAAGAGAATGTCAGTTCTGAGTGGAATCTGGACAGTAGAGAATAAAAGAGGATAGAGAGAGAATGAGAGAGTTTGCGTATGTCTGTGTGTATTGGGGGTGGGAGCCTCAAGCAATTCCTTATTTTGAGGCTGAGAATGATAGCTGATGCAACTAAAATTCAGAAATGGGCTAGATCAGCAGGGTCTTGTATGTCACACTAAGAAGCCTGGACCTTATTCTTTCTACAAGTCATGGAACCCAGTGAAAGTTGTTAAGGAAGATAAAGATAAAATTAGATATTAGTTTTATATCACACCAGCAACAGAGGGCACCAATATATGTGTTTGTTGAAAAGTAGACACATGAGAGACAAGGAGATGAATTTAGATGCTTATCACAGTAACTGAGGGATGGATGATGAGGGCCTAAACTGAGGCATTTGTAGTAGGGATGGAGAAGATGTACACTTGAGAAATATTTAGCAGGTAAAATGGTAGATCTTAGTGAATGATTGGAATTGTGCTGATTGAATGACTGAATGACCAGGTAGCATCATATTGCCATTAACTGGCATAAGGGGGACTATATAAGAAAAATGACTAAGTCTTGAATGGAAGCCAATAAATTGGGTTTTGGATACACTGAACTTGAAGTGGTTGTAGGCTGCCTTAGGGACAGTTGAATATATATTTATCTGAAGTTCATTATGAAAGATTGGGGTTGAAGAGATTTTATAATTATCAGCTTTCAGCTGTTAAACAAAACCCTTAATTCTAGATGGCCTAGGAAGAGAATATCCAGAGAGAACCAATGAACTAAGTCCTGTAAGAAGAGCAAAATGCTAAAGGAAAAGAGAAGAAGGAGCCCATGGGTGAAGCTGAGAGGGAAAGGTCAGGGAGGTGGAGGAAGAACCTTCAGAGAGTAGCATTTTAGGAAAGCTGGAGTGGTCAATGGTCTCCAATAAAGGAGAAAGACCTGATAAGATAAGATAAGATTAAAAGGGACCCTTGGAACATCATACATTTTAATCCTCACCATGCTAGACCAGCTTAAGTGGAAGGAGAGGCCAACTGAGGGCATAGGAGGCAGAGACAGAAAACTGCACTGCTCCTTTTAAAGCAGCTGGGCTAAGAATAAAGACTGGGTGGGAGCTAGACACAGGCTGTGGGAGAGAGTTGAACTTGTTTACAAGCTAAAGGGAAAGAGCAGATAGAAAGGAAGTGACTGAAGTTATAGAAGAGAGCACGACTGATGGAACAAGTTCCCCAAGGAGATGGAGAACAAATAAAACACAAAATAACAAATCCAGGAGGTGCTTCAAAACAATTCAAAGATTTGGCGAAAGCAAAAAAATACACTACTAGGGTTTATATCTGTGGTCAGTGAAATAGATTGTAATGTCACTTACAGTGTCCATTTAAGTACTCTAAAGTTACTTGTAGGTAAATTTCCTAAATGATCCTCCTAAGAATCCCACCAGATGACAAAGGTGTGTACTATTTGCGATGAGGACACAAATTTCCAGTGAGGTTAAGGACCCTCTGCAGGTAGCAAAACTGCTAAATAGAACAAGGACCAGAACCCAGATGTTCTCTCACATGATGGCTGGACCAAGCTTTATTATACTTGTTATACTACATAGACTACAACAAGGCTATGATGCTTATGTTGCAAGTCTGGGCTGGCCGAGGCCAGAACCAGCTCCCTCTGCTTGCGGGGAGGTTTTCCACCAAGAATATAGTTTGCTGTCATCTTAAAGCTGAATTCACAATTCTGTTTGGACATCCCAAAAATAAAAGGTAAAAAGGGATACAAAACTGTGAGACTGTCTTTCCTCCTTCCTAGTCTTAAACTTAAAAAAAAAAAAAAAGCATGTAAACATTTTTGAGTTTGAACATAACACCAGAAGGCTATAGGAACAAAGTTTGATTCATTAATTAATATTAATTAATTAATATTATTAACATTTTTCCTTTTTTTGAGACAGAGTCTCGCTTTGTTGCCTAGGCTGGAGTGCAGTGGCAGGATCTCGGCTCACTGCAGCCTCCGCCTCCCAGGTTCAAGTGATTCTCCTGCCTCAGCCTCCCAAGTAGCTGGAATTACAGGCGCCCACCACCATATTTGGATAATTTTTTTTTGTATTTTTAGTAGAGACGGGGTTTCACCATGATGGTCAGACTGGTCTCAAACTCCTGACCTCAGGTGATCTGCCCACCTCAGTCTCCCAAAGTGCTGAGATTATAGGAGTGAGCCATGCACCCGGCCTCTATCTTCTCTGCAGAAGGCAAGATTTAGATAGGAATAATCTTGCTTTATTGTAATTTCCCTTATACATTGTTTCTTAGTGAACATTTTAGTATAAGATGAAGCCATCTTGATTTATTTGAAGGGTTTAGTTTTTAAAACATTGATAAAACAAAATAAAAGCCTTAAGGTTGCCAATATAGTCACACCTTTAAAGCAAAATTTTCTATAGGATACACTACTTCCCATGCAAATGCCAAGAGTAAATAGTCTTTTAAATATTGAATATCACAGCTCATTCATCTTACATAAAATTTAGGTAAATATATATGAAATTTATATGGAAATAAATTTAAAGGAAAACTAGATTATCAGTATCTTATTTCATTCAGACTCTAAAAGCCTACTCAAGCTGTGACTTTTAGCTATACGAAAAGTTCAAAGACTTCATATTTATCAGTAAGTTGATAATGTCTCATGTTACATTTTTAGTGGAAATTCTAGTTTCATGGATATAAATAATAAAAATATTAAATCAAGGAATATCTTTATATAACTCTAAGATTTGTCTTATATAAACTTGTGTAACTTGCCCAAATTTATACAATAGATCAATTAATAATTAACACTTCCAGTCTTTTCCCCCACCCTTACTATATCTCTTATGTGTAAATCTAAGCTTTTCAATGTTGTGATCTCAGAAAAGCAAATCAGATTAAAAATCAGCTGATCCACATCCATACATTTTGAGAATGCCATGTAAGGCCAGGTGATGATGCATTAATCATTCTTCAAATCAGAGAAAACTGTATGATTTTTAAAAATTACATTCTGTGGCCACAGATTAACATGATTCCAATCTTCTAATTTCCAGCTTCTTAAAACAAAGCTTCCTCTTTCTGGTTTTGCCTCACAGCCTGCATTAGGTACCTGTCTAGAATGATGAACGCAATGAAGTTCAGGCCTGTAGTGATAGTGCTGAAAGTGTGAAGAGCAGACAGTAAGAGAGAGGAAATATTAAAAATGAAAAACATACATTCACCTGGAAACATATTTGAATGGCATGTGTCTTCTGCATAGTAGAATGATTCGCCTAATCCACCATGAGGGGGATTTGGGCCTTGAGTTTTTTTTTTCCAGAAGTGATGGTGAATTTGCAATAGTTTATCTACAAACTTCAACTAAGCAGCCTTATAAGTAAAATGAATAATCAGAATAGCAAGTTATTACCAAAATCTTAATGTGTAGCCTTGGAACATAAAAGCCAACAGGTCCACAAAAAGATTGAGAGTGTCAGTCAAATATTTAATACAGTGATTTACCAATGTAAATCAGAGTCACCTGGAGAGCTCTAAAAACATACAGATGCCCAGACCCCATCCAAACCTCCTAGATATTTGGAAAGTAGGGGGGGTCTAGAATCTATATTAGTCACAAGATCTTAGGTGATTCTTTATACCATTTTTTATCAACACTGATCTGTGACTTGCTTACCAACTACCCTACAGAGCCATAGTCCAAGTATACATTGTGTTAGTCAATCTTAAAAATTCACTAAATCTATGAATCTACCAATGTACATATGTAGAAAGAGATATACTCTTCAAACTAAAGCTTCAGTTTAGTTTGAAAAAAAGTTATAGGTGTCAAAATTTATCTAAAGACAGGAAGCAAAGAAAATGTAATCTAATATTTATGTGCCATTCAGTCTTCTTGGCTTCACAGTCTACTTAGAAATAAACAATAACCAAGGTGGATCTAGTCACACAACTATGTTTTGTCCATTAAAACCATAGGATCTAGGCCACTAAAAGTAGCTGACATTTTTGCTCACTGAGGTAGGGACCATAAAACTCTCAATAGTGGTGCTTTCTTATATCCCTCATAGCAGAACTCAATTCCATAGAGTATATTGCCAGCACCACCCAGGTAAAGGCTACATTTTCTAGTCCCTCTTGAAATTTTGTGTGACCATATGACTAAATTCTGGCCAACTGTAAGTAAGTTTAAATGTTATGAAGACTTTAAAGTCTTCAAAAAAGGGAGCAGGGTGGGGAATGGCTCACAGTTTTTGTTTCCCATCCCCTATCCATATGCCTAGAAAGTACATGCAATGGCTGGAGCTTCAGCAGCCATTTAGGACCATAAAAATAAATTTAAAAAAATACCTAAAGATATGGGTGTCAGGAGAGGCAGAAAAAACCTCAGTCCCTGATGACTTTGTGGAGCCAATATTCCAGCCTTTCACTACCTGCTTAAAAGCATTTCTTTATATTTAAAAAATAAAAGCTTTTTTTTTTTTTTTTTTTTTTTTTCCGAGACAGAGTCTCACTCTGTCACCCAGACTGGAGTGCAGTGGCACGATCTCTGCTCACTGCAACCTCTGCCTCCTGGGTTCAAGTGACGCTCATGCCTCAGTCTCTCGAGTAGCTGGGACTACAGGCATGTGCCACCACACCTACCTAATTTTTGTATTTTGGGTAGAGATGGAGTTTCACCATGTTGGCCAGGCTGGTCTTGAACTCCTACCTCAGGTGATCCGCCCACCTCGGCCTCCCAAAGTGCTGGGATTACAGGCATGAGCCACTGTGCCCGGCCAGAAAACCCTTTTGTGTTTGTTTAAACTACTGCATTCTGCTACATGTACCCACTATAAAAGTCTGAATGTCCTACATGGTTCATAGCATGTATTTTAACAGTAATGAGTTTAAAACAATTTATGAGTGAACATGTATCTTAAGCTATGTATACATATTCTGTACCTTCTTTAAAATGATGTCATCCAAATACTACTGAGTGTTAACTATCTGCTTCCTCATATTCATATCATAACAATGAGATGAATGGCAGACATATCATAAAAATGCAAGAGACTGTGACATATAAGACATATAAGACTGTGAGTCCTTCATCTCTCAGTAATCAAAAGTTAGCTTGGGTCTACGAGGATATCAGTGTAGGATTGCAACATCATGGCCATGAGCCAAATATATGCTCAGATAAATTTTATTTGGCATATGCAATATCATCTGAAAATGTTAATTCTAAATGCCTTAAAGTAGGCATGCACCTTCAGTTCGCCATAGGCCCATCATCACCTGTTGATGTACAAACACTGGCTTGCTTCACTTGTTTATATTACCTGCCTAGCCTCTGAAAGCATTGAAGTTTACAGTATTTGGAAACAAAATGATACATTTCTGCACCTTCCCTTCTCCATTGCTTGTCCCATGTTGAATACAGTGATTCATAACAAAGATTATTTTCTAAAATTAAGTATGCCTACTTCTAATAACAAGAATATATATAGCTCACTAGATGCTAGGCATTAACTTAGGAATATAAACTATGCTGTAAATGCTCTAGCATTTTCCTTAACACAAATGTGGAATCTTTCAAAGACCACCACCCCCATGCACACATACTCTCACCACACGCACACACACACACACACACACACACTCTCTCTTTAAAAGCTGATTTTGTCATTTTAACTCCCTGATTTTTCACACACACACACCCCACACAAACTCTTTAAAAGCTGATTTTTTTCATTTTAACTCCCTAATTTTTGTTACATTAGTTTTAACTAAAGTCAGCCCAACTCCCAAACTTTCTCCTTTCAGTTTCTTATAAATTTAAAAAACCAAATCAGTTCTTAAAACTCAGTGAGAATGGAACTGAATTTTGGCTTAAAATGCCTAAAACTTTATTTATTTACTTTTATCTTCTCATTCATGTGTTTCTATCAGGCAGGCACACTCTGATTATATTTTACATTTCTGGTAAATAACCACAATCAAGTAAAAAGAAATATACCCTGAAGTCATAAAAAGAAAGGAAAAATAAAAACTTATTAATATGCATTTACATGCAAAAACAGATCTCCACATTTCCAAGAAGACATATTTGTACAAAATGTAAATATCACATTATGTAACTATTATAGATAAAACTTGAAAAATGTACTTGCTTTTCATATGTGCCTTAGATATTTCTTTAATTTAAAGCATCAGTCTAAGCTTATGCTTTCCCAAACTCAAAATCAAATGGAGTTTCTAAATTATGACACCTTTATTAAGCTTGTGATAGGCCTGAACAGGGAAAAGAAAGTATTGCCAAGTATCCATACAATATCAACTTAAACCAAAATATGCATGGTAAGTAAGTACAATACAAGTTAAGTAGCTCTGAATATACTATATTCTGGAATTATTTTCTCTATTATCTTTGATTAGGGCAGTGATGACTTTCTTTTGCTATTGAATTTTTATCACTTATATTCTCTTGAGAAATAAAATACTGGAATTTTTACAACACATATGCAAGCAATTACACATTCTGTAAAATCTGATGTTTGGAATTCCATTTTCTGTGCTGTTTGGTTATACCGGTCGGGGGTGGGCACTGGGGTTGGATTGAAGTTGGGGACTTTTTTGCACCAAGCATCACATTCCTTACATTTATGTCAATTACTATTAAGAAAACCTATCTGCTCATTTTTTGAAAACACCTACAGAGTAATTATAACTATTTCAGAATGTCTTTTAAAATATGGCCTATTTCATGTACCTTGTGAAACATTCCTTTCATTTATTCACATATTCAATTATTTCCATACTTTATTAAAGTACTTTATTTATTTTAACATAAATTAACAAAGAAAGTGGTATTAAAGGTTTTAAATTAAAGTTGGTTGCTTTGGTGGGGTAGGGGAGTAAACTGTTCTTTTTAGAGTCAAATTTTCAATTTCTATTGTAATGTTTCTGTATTTTTCTCCTCCTGCTTTCTTATTTCTACTTTCTATTCAATTATTTTTGCCACCCTTCCAAACAACACGTGCTTTTCATGCCATTACAAAGAAACTCAAAAGTTTTTACCTTTTACAAATTACCTCATATTTTAAAAACATAAAATGTAACATAAAAAGTTCCAAGTCTTAGAAAGTGCCCCCTCTATGGGACTCCTGACAGACTGTTGGATATTCATCTACAAATTCGTATTTTCACTTTTTAAACTTTTTAGAACTTCTGATCTCTAGATTAATTTTATAAAGTTTTTGAAAGCATAAACACACAGAAGCAGATAATTGTATTAAAACTACAGATATACACACAGTATATATACATATATACTTGTACGTATGTGTCTACATATGAAAGTAATAGAAAAGGTTAATGAATGCCCAAAGTTTTAAAAGCTTAAGTTTGATGTTAAATGGTTGAGTTGATGAAAATCTATAGTGGCTTATTTTAAAAGAGTACATGTCTGTATTTGAAACTGCAACCCTCAAGAGTAAAGATTTAATAGAGGAAGCAACTTAAATATTTTCTTATATACTATAACAGCTATGCATTTTTGCTTAACCATACCATATAACCCAACTGTAACATATGAAAATTGCATAGGAAAAAAATTTGGTCACCAGGCAAGATTTATCTCAAAAAAAAAAAAAAAGCTTGTGTCTAAGGGGTAATGTCCATGCAAATATTCCATGCCAAATAAGATATATATAAGGCATGCTGATTTCCTGCCTTCCGCCATCCAACCGGGAACCACCACTGTCCTATTAATCAAGCCAGTAGGGTGGGAAAATACCACTGTTTAAGAAATCTGGCTTCTATCAGCCTCTGTCATGGAGAAACAAACGAGACTGCCTCCCAGCAAGCAAAAGTGATCATATTTTCACAAATGAAAATGGTAAAAAGAAGTGTAAATTGTTAAAGAAGAAAGAATGAGGAGCCAAAGACAAAGAAAAATCAAAGCTAGCAGAGTTGCTGTAGAGGTTTTTCTAAACAAAGAATTTTATGAAGCAGCTGAAGTTCAGTACAAAGACTCCACCCTACCCAGCTTCTGCCGCGACTTTTCCTTGCTCTGAAAACTCCAGCCCACAGAACAGAGCTCATCTAACTAAAATGCCTTTAGTGCTCCGTTTTAAGCATTCGCTCTTTTCTTCTTTTAAACTTCCCACTCTCACATTGAGGCAAAAGGACTTATTGTAGGCTTTCCTAGAAAAATTTAGTAGTGTAGTCTCTCCATCGGCAGATCTAGAAGCTCCGGATTTACTAACATCCCAATTGTCTTTCAAGTCGTTTTCCAGGTGCAAATCCGTCAGCCCCCTTCTCAGACTTCAAACCAGAACCTCCTCTTCACGCTCTTCCTGAGGCTTAACATTCCACCTATTTCCCAAACCGTGCAATAAACACTAAAGCAAAGCAAATGGCAAACTCACCATCCTCGTCTTCTTCCTGGGCTTTTATTGAGACAAATTGCCCTAATAAAACAGTAAGAATGAGGAGAGGTCTTGCTTCCGCCCAGTTTGCCATCATGTCTAAATATTAGACATGTGGGTTCTCCTGAGAGTGAAAAGTAGATTCTGAGGTTATTGTAGCACCATGAAGTCAGCTGTGGGCTCTTCTTTCAGCACCAGCCCCAGGGCAGCCTCTGCAAACCCCCTTTTTCAGCACCAGCTCCAGCACAGTCTGCGAAAACTTTTTTCAAGCGATGCAGCTTTAAATAGGAAGAATGCTGCCTCCACTTCTTTTCCTGCCCCTTTTCAGCTTGTTCAGGCTCATAACCATCCAGTGTCTGCCAAGCAACGGTCTGATTGATGGTAAACAACCAAATCAGAACACGCGTCTCTGTGCCTGAACTTTCCCTATTTCATTTAACTTTTAAGCATAGATGGGGCTTAATAACAGAAACAAATATTTGTTTCTCTTTTCTTTTATTTTTTAAGAAAGGCTGTTAGAAGGGTTCTATTTTCCCCTCCCTAACCCTTCCCCCCAGACACACACCCTTTAACTTTTCCCCTATAAGCTGAAAAAGACATTCTGAAGAAAATCCAGTCGTTTAGCCTAGTTGTTTGTTTTTTGTTTTTTGTTTTTTTTTAGATAATTCAAGACTCTCTTCTCCACCTTAAATCTTTAAAGAATCACATTTTAACCCTTTCTTTTGACTGAATAGGGAGTATTCTTATCCCCTTCTCAGATTCAGTTTCTTTCCCCATACTCTGGAAGGGGATTATTAGAATGTTCCCCAGGTAAAATCCAGGTGAGAAAACCATTTTGAATAAATGAATTTGTGATACATTGTAATCTGAATTAAGAAGGCAGGTCCTTTCCTAATTTCTCTACGTCTCTTATTAAGGGGCCACATCTTCAGGTTCCTCTCGTCCCGGAGAGTTTTATTATGTTGAAAAGTAGTCTACTAAGCAGTGCAGAGGAATGGGAAGTACTCTACCTTTGGATGAAAAAAGGCTGGTTTCTGCCTTTTGTGAGTGGTTCTGCCACTCAACAATTTTGTAAGTGTGCACATAGTCCTTTATCTCTGTGCACTCCAGTTTTCTCATTTGAGAAAAGGGCTTTACCCTGACCAGTGTACAGGGTTTAGTGACACTAAAATGAGTAATGTATTATTAATGAAGTTCCAAATTGCAAAGAGCTACATAAAAGTAGATGGTGGTATTATTAACTCTAAGCCAGCTTTGCAGGGAATATGATAGCCCCAGGTGCACAGGCATTTTAAGGACAATTATCGATGAACTTTTGTGCCACTCTCACACTTGCCAAGATCTTAATGACCTCAGAGAGTTCTATATAAGCTAATGTATTTGCCACCTTGAGTCTCCCTAGAATCAGAAATGGATGTTCCATACAACACGAGTGAGTCAATTGTTTATAATTATTTGGCAACAGGTACCTTGCACTGTGCTAAGCACTGGGCAGAAAGGATGACATAAAAGAAATAAAAGACATACCCATTACCTTCAAGGAACATATGTAGGTGTTGAGAAACTAAATTTACAGGAAATAAAGATATATAAGCCAGAGCATTAAATATGTGAGGAATGCATTAAGCCCAGAGAGAGGAGAAATTATAAAATGAGATTAGGCAATAAGACTTTTTATTATTTTTTATTATTACTTTTCTTAATAGAAGAAATCCAAGAACATTTGCATTTTAGCTTTGGAACTAGACTCTGGATAAATATTCCAGTAGAGATCAACTTTCCCGGTCATTTCCAGTTTTCTAACCCTATACCCCTCATTTATCTTTTCATTTAGACATGTCCCATTTCAATGACTTCTGTCACCATCACACTGTTCTCAGGGGTGCCCTTCCACTTAATGAATGGGCCAAGTAAGGAATTCTTTCTAGAATATCTGAGAGAGGCTAGGACTTGAAATCCACCTGACTATATATTCAAAGATAACAGGAAGATAAGTAAACATGGGGGGAAGGAATTATTAACCTTTCTCTGAGCTTGCCAGTCCTATTCTACCATGAGGCAATTTTAGACCAATACCACCCTGATACCGAAGGGCTGCCACCATTTTCAGGCACCTTGTGCAGCACTTTTACTGAAGTGCAAGACGACAGACATTTACGGAGAATCTACAACTCTCAGAACCTATGCTGGAGATACAACAATGATTAGATAAGATTGCAGGACTTGTAGCAGAGTCAGTGTATGGAACACTCAGTGGCTGCTCAGATCAGTAGTTTAGTATCTGTTATCTGTTTGTTAATAAAGTTGTTTTAAATTTAACTATAAACATGGCTTATATAAGAAAGGTTAAAACCACCATGCAGTCTCTGACGGTTGCCACCAGTTTCAGTCTCCTCTTCACCCTACTGAAACCTCATGGTATGACAGGGGCATAGCAAATATTTGTCAGAAGACCTGAGCTAAATAAATATTCCATATTGTCCTTGTGAACTCTTGAAATCTTAATGCCATCAAGTCATAAATAGCAAAATATTTTGCAACTTGGGCTTTTTCTCTATGTCTGGCTTTAGGGTCCCACATTACAATTTGGAAAAGACTAAAATATACACAGGTATTAAGCAGGAATGTCTGTTTAATATATGTGGTTGAATTCAGAATAGAGGACAATGCCATTTCCTAGTCCTTAAAGAACTGATTATAGACCTCACTGCTGCAGTGGAGTACTTAGAAATCTGTCCCAATTCCAGTGAAGCCTATCCTAACAGTGTATATATGTGCTAATGGGTGAATATTTTCCAATTCTCACAACAACTCTGAAAGGTATTTATTATTTTTCTTAAATCATATATAGGCGATTATGGTTCAAAGATGTTTACTTGCTCAAGTTTGCTCACCTAATAAGCAGTAAATCTGGGGTTCCACTTCAGTGATGTCTGACTCCAGAGTCAATGTTCTCACCCTTTTTTAGCTCTTTTTAGACCTACCTGACACTCAAACTTCTATTACCACCACACTGTACCCAGGAGAAGCCTACTTCCAATTAATGAATGGGCTGAGTAAGCACCAAAAACCACTCTTCAGTTACTTCTTTCTGGAATATATGAGAAAATCAGGACTTGTAAACTACCTTGCTAAACATTCAGTAAGAATAACAGAAAAAAATAATAATAAAATCCAAAGGTTCTTGTATTTCTTCCACCAAGAAAAGTGATAATAATGCCTTACTTACCTAATCTCATTTTATAATCTTCCCTTTCTCTGAACTTCTGCTGAGCTTAATGCATGCCACACATATTTATATGCTCAGGCCTATAAGAAAAGTTGTCTCAGTGCCCTTTCAGGGTTGATCCCTCCGTCTGCACTCCTTATCCCATTTCTTCAAATCTCCTTGAAGATGTTACTCTGTCAGTGTCTCCTTCTCTCTTCTCTACCTTCCACCTTTCTTCTTCTGCTAGTACCTTTCCTATAGCCTGTAAAGCTGTTCCTCACCAATAGCCAATCTTGAAAATAAAAAAAGAAGGGGAGATTTCCCTTAACCCCACATCTTCTGTGGTCTCTTTTTCCCTTCCACTCCTTCTTCTTTTCAGTAATCCTCCATCCCTGTATCAGGATCTTACTTCTAGGACTCTAGTATAGATTGCACTGCCAGAGACACCAACATCCCTTTGCTGATAAACCCAAATATCTTTCTTCTTTCCCCTCCTAACAGTTGATTTTCTGATTGCTCCCTTAATACTGAATCTCTTTCCATTCATGGCTTCCCTGGTCTCACATACTCCTAGTCAAACTTCCTTTTCTAATTCCTCTCAGAAAGTCATCTGTGCTCTCCAATCTTGTACTATCAGCCTTTTTTCCCTTGTTGCCCATTTACTTGGGGTATATTAACTATTAAATTAAATCCCTTGACTTTATTTCTGTTTACGTGTTAATGACTGCCAGTCAAGGCTTTCCTCCTGAGCTGCAGACCTATGTTTTCAAGTGCCTCAATTAAAAATCTCCCACTGGAGAGGCATAAAACTCAGAATCCAAAATGAAACCATTATCTGCAATTGGTCTTTATACCAATTAACACTACCGCCATCATTTTAGTCCCAAAGATCTGAAATAGGGAAAGATACTCTTCATTTTCCCTCAACCTGCATCCTATTGCTCAGCAAGTCCTCTTGATTTTGTTATGCATTCTTTCATTCAATTACTCCTCTTTCTAAGAAAGCTGCCTCCCAGTTACCTACAAAATATAATAACATGAGTTTAAAATAATTATAATAATGCATGCCTACTTCTTGGTTCCAATCTTCTGCTTTCCTCTTGTTGTTTTATCCGGAGGAAACAGATTTTCCCAGACACATAAAGCAGTTTCACACCTCATAATTTTACTCAGGCTCTGACCTCTGCCTGAAATAACCACCTCCCTGGTCTAATTCACTCCCTCATTTAACAAATATTTATTGAGGGTCTATTATTTTTCAGGTTCTAATGAAGGCACTAAGGATATATAGCTGTGAACAACACAGACAAGGTCCCTGATTCCACACAGTTTACAACCTTGAGTGGAAAAACAGCAATAAACAAGCAGGCAAATATACAAACAAGGTGATCTTAGATAATTAAATGTCATGCAAGAAATAAATAGTTATTTTAGAGTTGCTCAGGAGTTGGTGGCAGAAGGGATGCTTCAATAGTGCCATTGGGAAATATGGCATTTTAAGGAAGCAACAGTGAACTTGAGACCTAAAATTTGAAAAAAAAAAATTATCACTGGAAAACAGAAAAGAAGTCATTTCAAGCTAAAGAAACAGCAAGTGGGAATGACCTGGACTGGTGTACGTGTTTTCTATTGCTGCCATAAAAATTACTACTGACTGTGGCATAAAACACTAATATATTATCTTATATTTCAGAAGGTCAGAAATCTGACATGGATCTCGTTGGGATAAAATCGAACTGTTAGCAGGGCTGCATTCCTTTTGGGGGTGCTTGGGGAAAATCCATTTCCTTGTTTTTTGAACTTTTAGAAGTTACCTGCATTCCTTGTTTTGTGGCCTCTTCCTCCATCTTCAAAGCCAGCAACATAGCATATTCCTGACATGTCTTTGTTGTCACATTTTTCCCTGACTACAAACTGGAAAGGACTTTTAAGGATCCATGTGACGACACTGGGCCTCTCTGGATATTCCAGGATAGTCTCCCTCATCTCAAAGTCTTTAATTACATCAGCCAAGTCCTTTCTGATGTGGTAAGGTAACGTACTCACAGGTTCTAGGGATTAGGACATGAGGGCATCTTTGGGGGTTATTATTCTTTCTATACCATAGACAGAAATAAAGTTTGATTATGTAAAAGTAGGCAGAAAGTCCTTATGGCTAGCATGATATGATATAAGATCGGACATGAGGTTTATCATTAATTCCTTGTTGGTCATGGGGAAGAATTCAAATTTTTTTCCTAAACGCAATGAGAAATCAACAAAGCGTTGTTATACAAACAAATGGCATACTCTAATATGCTTCTTTTTTTGGTTTTTTTTTTTTTTTTTTTTTTTGAGACAGAGTATCACCCTGTCGCCCAGGCTGGAGTGCAATGGCGCGATCTCGGCTCACTGCAACCTCCACCAGGTTCAAGTGACTATCCTGCCTCAGCCTCCCAAGTAGCTGGGATTACAGGTGCACACCACTACGCCTGGCTAATTTATTTTATCTTTAGTAGAGATGGCACTTCACCATGTCGGACAGGCTGGTCTCGAACTCCTGACCTTGTGATCTGCCCACCTCAGCCTCCCAAAGTGCTGGGATTACAGGCGTGAGCCAGCGCGCCCAGCCCTAATATGCTAACTTTTAAAAGATCTGTATGGCATGTGAGAAACGCATTATGCAAAGGCAAAGATAGAAGCAGGGACAGCAGTTAGAAGTACTTTTACTCCAAATGAGAAATAATGGAGTCCTAAAAATGGACTGTGGAAATAGAAAGAAGCAGAAAGATTCAGGATGTATTTTGGAAATAACATTTCTGACGGATTATGAAGAGCTAGGAAAAAATGAGAAATTGAGGAAGACACTTCTGTTGACTGAGTAGATGATACAGCTGGCAAAGCTCAACTATTGCCTCCCCTGACAAACGGGTCTGCTTCTTCATAAAACCCACCAGCATGTTCTGTGTAGACCTCTATTAACATCACACTGTATTTACATGTCTGTTTCCCTTATCATATTGAAACCTTCCTGAGATTAAAGACATTGTTGGGTCATTGTTTGCTCGATAGCTATTTGCTGAACATATATTGTTTGATAAGGAATCAATAGAAAATGATGATCGAAGGACCATGAGACAAGTGGCAGTGAACATAAATAAATATAATTCCAAGGTGTCAATCCCAGAGAACCAGGAAAATGATTGTCCTAGAGAAAGAAATATCTAAGCAAGGAGGAGAAACTAGTAATAGAGCAGGAAAGCACAGAAATGATCAGGTGCATCTGTGCACATATATGCTTTGAAATAGCAAACTACTTTTTTATTTTTATTTTTTTTTCTTAAGAGAGGGAGTCTCGCTCTCTCACCCAGGCTGCAGTGCAGTGGCACAATCACAGTTCACTGCATCCTCGAACTCCTGGGCTCAAGGGATCCTCTCACCTCAGGCTCCTGGGCACGCACCTTCACAATCAGCTATTTTGTTTTTACTTTTTTGTAGAGACGGGTCTGTCCATCTTGCACAGGCTGGTTTCGAATTCCTGGGCTCAAGCAATCCTCCTGCCTCGGCCTCCCAAAGTGCTGGAATTACAGACATGAGCCGCCTTGCCAAGCCAACAAACCATAATTTTTGAACAGAAAAAGACTGCATATTGTGAATATACTTTTTCTCACTGAAAGCCACTATGAAAATAATAACCAGAACAATAATAATAATAGTTAGAATGTATTAAGGAAAAAGACTGCATATAGTGAATATACTTTTCCTCACTGAAAGCCACTATGAAAATAATAACCAGAACAACAATAATAATAGTTAGAATGTATTAAGTACTTACTATGTGTCAAATACTGTGTTAGCACTTTATATGTATTACTCAATTTAATCCTAAAATCGACGCTGTGGGGTAAGTGCTATTATTTTTCGTATTCTACAGATGAGGAAGGAAATTGAGGCTAATAAAAAACTAATTTGCATCAAATTACACATCAAGGAATGATTATTAATAGATCCTGCTTTGAAATCCTGGCTGCACAGTTTTTTCTCTTAACAAGGAGGTTCAAAAAATTAAATGATGTTTATTTTCTTAGCTTAAGCTCCATCACTGCTTTTTAAAAAAATTACCTTATTGGGAGAATCACTCAAAATGTCATTATAATAATATCTTTTCAAGGAAAACAAATGCATGTACCAATTAATTTAATTATCAACGCTATCTATATCCAAACTTTATAAATATGTTACCTTTATCTGAAAATCTCTGCTGAAAATACATCTTTAACATTTAGACATTATTAGAGGTATTTCCTTTTTTGTATTAGAAATTTTTACCTTCATTTTAACATTCTTACGATGTGAATTTTCATTTTAATCTGAATACTTACATTTTAGCTTAGTCATATTTTGAGAAAAGCTGGTATTTTACATTTTAGAATACTGTGGTGTCTCCTAAGGCATCAACCATTACATTTAGAGATTATGGAGAGTCTTGTAAGCCAAGATCATAAATAACATGAGAGCTTGGCTTGTGTAGCACTCTTCTCTTTACATACTATTCTAGCTCACACACACTCTTTGAGACTTACAGTGACCCAGTGAAATAATATGCACTAGATGGTCACTGCCATTTTATATTGAGATTCAGAGATACTAAGTGACTTGTCAGAAGTCACACAATATAATGAATGGCCTCATATATTGGTTTTTAAGACCTAGAACTCTATCCACTGTACCTTGATAATTAAATCGCAATTCAAATTTTATGAACTAGGAAGATAGCAGCAAAAATGTCTGCAGATATGTAGTGGTTATGAATCAGACAGAGCCCAAATGCTGGCCCCGCCACTTACTACCTGGGTGATGATGAAAAAATCACGTCTTTTCTGCATTTCAATTTCCTCATCTGAAAAATGGGGATAATAATATTACCTACCTCATTGGTAATTGTTGTGAGTATTAAATGAGTTGAAATTTGTAAAACTCTTGGAACAATTTCTGGCATAGAGGTAATATTACATAAGTGCTGATTAAATAAAAATAGGAAACTGTTAGTGTTTCTTCTAAAAAACATATAATGTGTCATTAGTTTAAAATGTTACTATTAAAATTTACTCAAAGACCAAAAACCCAGGCTAACTAGAAGGAAGTTTAATCATGTACCATACTATGTTCCACTCACCCTCTCATTCTGTTGTGTTTTTTTTTATTTTATATTATGTTTATTGAGATGTGGTTTACATAATTTCATCTTTTTAGGTGTACAGTTCTTTGAGCAAATGTATACAATCATGTGACTGCCATTACAATTTATATGATATTTTCTTCACTGCAAAAAGTTCCACCATTTGGAGTCAATGTCTTTCTTCCATTCCCATCCCTGGCACCATCGATCTGTTTTCCATTTCTTTAGTTTTGCCTTTCTACAATGTTATATAAATGAAATCACACCATATGTAGCCTTTTGTGCCTTATTCCAAATTCATCCATGCTGTTGCATGTATAAGCAGTTCATTCCTTTCTTTAAAGCTTTTATGTTTACATTTTTAAAATTTATTTCCTCATTCTTAATCATTCATCCATCAGTTATTTTTTAAGCCTAATAAATCTTGAGACATGGATGACTGTTTGTATTGGAATAGACGATTTTCTGTAGCTAAATTGAGAATCCATGAGTCAAGGCTTCCCCTGAGGGAAGCTTTTTAAATGGCAGGACTAGGCACAGGCTACAAAGGGGAAATTGTCCAGAAACGCAATGGCACCAAAGACCTCCTCTACCAAATGAGTGTGCTATGCTCCACGTACTGCTTTTACAAAGTTAAAGGTCTAAGTCTCAAGTTGGGTCTCAACAAATAAGGAGTCATTCAGCTCAACAGGATTTGAGTTCTAGCATTGTTCAGCTGACAATTATGTGGCGACCAGAGGTCTGGGAAACATGTCTTTTCTTGGTATGGAGAGGGCAGCACAGGGCAGGGAAGTCAAAGTGACATATTTTTTCATATTTAATCTATCAGTAGTTTGTTTAATACTTTAAAGACTCCTGTGTATTGGAGAAAACTCTCTCTTCTACTCTTTCAGTAAAATTAATTCTGTTTTGCAGATTTATAGAATTTTCTGTCTTTGAGAGAAGATAAAAGGAGTTTTTTTAATAAACTGGCCCTTGAGAGAAAAAGAGTTTTCTATAAATCTGCCATTTTAAATGCCATTTCCATTGTATTTTTGTGTACTGTATTTGAATGAAATAATTGCACTAGCCCTCAACATGCCAAAATAATTCAATATCAAATAATTTGAAAATACTTTTTTAGAAAATCTGAGTAATAAAAATATTCATCCCCATCTTCTTCTCCTGATATAGATGTATCAAATGGGAAATGGCCAGCAGTGATCAAGTCTTGATTAATACTGAAAAGTAGAAGCCTGTGCTCACAATCCCTGAGATCACAATTCTTTATAGTGTGTAAATACTTTAATCATTATGAAGCTAAAATGGCATTATTGATTTAAAACTATATGATGTCCCTGTAATTCCAGTTACTTGGGAGGCCAAGGCTGGAGAACCACTTGAGACCAGGAGTTAGAGACCAGCCTGAGCAACATAATGAGACTCCATCTCTGAAACAAATAACAATAATAAAATAAATTAGCTGGGCATGGTGAGGACCACTTGAGCCCAGGAGTTTAAGTTGCAGTGAGCTATGATCATGCTACTGTACTCCAACCTCGGTAACAGAGCAAGACTCTGTCTCTTAAGTAAAAAAGAAAATATGTATGTGTGTGTAAATATATATACATATATATATATAAAATTCATTTGAATTAGAATTTCTATTTAAATATCTTCAAGTAATCAATGCATTCACATTGGTATAAATAACAAATATGCATTAAGAAAAGCTCTGACCACAGCAATTGAAGTCTTAATTATATATTAAAGTATGGTCAGTATATAGCCAAGTTTTTCAACGTCCTAAACATCACAAGGACCCATGCATTGATTATACTGCTTAGAAATCAGCAGCAATCCATATATTTGTCACTAATGACGATTTAATTAAAACATGTACATATCCATACACTAAAATATACATGCAAAGAAAAAAGTTGGTGAAAGAGCAATTCATAAACTTGATTATCGCATCTACATAAATCTGAGTCCTTCTTGACACCCAAAGGTAAGAAAACCAAAGACCCTGTGAACACTTACTACAAAAAACGGTACACAGTAAATACTAAATACACAGTAAATACTAAAGCAGGTTTCATTCACCAGTTGGAGAATGTACTATTTTAATGTTTTCTTAAAGTATGTGAGTGATATCATCTCATGAGATTTGGAGGAACACATGGATTTCATTTTGTTGTCTTATAGAGACTTACTTTTGTTTTCTCTGGAATAACTGCAATCGGAAGATATTATTGGATGAGTGAGATTTAATAAATGTGCCTTGTCTTCCCTTTCAGCATCATCTTCACTTCCATAATTTCGTAATGAAAGCAATCTTGAAAATCCATAAATACAATACACAGCTAACACACTCAAGGGATACTTAGAACATTTGGCAATTTGTCTTCCTGCTAATTTACTTTAAAAAGTTTATATACATTTATTTGTAAGAAGAATAAGTAAAATAAAATAATTTTTATGTTATTAATTTTTGGCTTGTAATCAATCTCTAAGGCCCAGCAGTTGACACCAGAAACCACAATGTACTTAATTTGCTAGATTTTTTTTTTCTGTATTCTACTCAATTTTTATAAATCTGTTAAAAACTCTACAAATAATTTGGGACATTGAAATTATCAATAGCAGGAAGAATTAAGAAGTTACGGCTGGGCACGGTGGCTCACGCCTGTAATCCCAGCACTTTGGGAGGCCGAGGCAGGCGGATCACAAGGTCAGGTGATCCAGACCATCCTGGCTAACACTGTGAAACCCCATCTCTACTAAAAATACAACAAATTAGCTGGGCGTGGTGGTGGGCGCCTGTAGTCCCAGCTACTTGGGAGGCTGAGGCAGGAGAATGGCATGAACCCAAGGGGCGGAGCTTGCAGTGAGCCAAGATGGTGCCACCATACTCCAGCCTGGGAGAGAGAACCAGACTCCGTTTCAAAAAAAAAAAAAAGAAGTTACTGTGCTCCTAATGCATGAGCATCAGTCATCACACCCTTGTTTCAAATGTGACTTATTCATACTAATTTGCTCATCCGGCTTAAGATGGGGTTTTAGTTTCAAAAGTTATATGATTTTAATTCAAATCAATGTAATGCACATTTGTTACAGAGATACTTTGAGAATGCAAATATGTACAGGATATACTCCTGGCCCACCAAGGGCTTACGTGGTTTGGTGGTAATAGATGCAATCACTGATATCTAACACATAATAAAGGAATGAGTTCTATTATACAAACACACAGAACAATAATAGGAGAACAGGGTATGGTAAAAGGATTTGAAGTCACAAGGAACTTGGAAAGAAGTTCTGGATGTGATAGGATTTAAGCAGAGCTTCAGAAAATGCATAGCACTCCAACAAAGATTGCCTGAAGGGAGATTAGGGAAACCAAAAAAATAAAAAGAAAAAAAAAAACCACTCAGGTGGCTTTAAGAAATTGTTAGTAGCCTTAGTAGCCTAGCAGAGTTAAGACAGCTACAACAGCAGGGACTAAAAACCTAGTATTTTCAAATTGTAAGAGGAAAGCATGTTGAATTTACAGTAATAGGCTGGGTACAGTGGCTCAAGCCTGTAATCCCAGCACTTTGGGAGGCTGAGGCGGGTGGATCACCTGAGGTCAGGAGTTTGTGACCAGCCTGGCCAACATGTCGAAACCCTGTCTCTACTAAAAACACAAAAATTAGCCAGGGATGGTGGGGGGGACCGGTAGTCCCAGCTAGTTGGGAGGCTGAGGCACGAGAATCACTTGAACCTGGGAGGCAGACAGTGAGCCGAGATTGCACTCTAGCCTGGGTGACTGAGCAAGACTCCATCTCAATAAATAAATAAATAAATAAAGCTAACTGCAGTAAATCTCAACCTTAACAATACTTTCATCTTTTAATGGTCTAGCCAGTATTTCAAGATAATTTATATATTTATCATTATACTTCAGAGTACTTTTATTTTTTATGATTTTACTAAGCTAATAATGAACTACTGAACTGTATTCTTCAGAATGCTGTGTGTCTTGAGGGAGGCACAGAGAGACGTCAATAATATCCCCACATCTTTACTCTTGTAGGAAAAAAAAAAAAGCACTTCTACTACTCTGCATGGTTTTGTTTATTGTAGAACCACACCCATATCTTTGCTTCCAAAAGAAGACATAGCTCAAGAAAAAATGTGGATGAATCAGTAACCATACATAGATTTGAATTCTGCTTTTCACATAACAACCTCAACCTATCTTCCAAGCTCCTATGAAAGTAGTCATCTTTTTCAGCAGCCTGCATCAACATAGCAGAGAAATGGAAAATACACATAGGTAGGTTCCACATTTATTTAAATCTGTGAGGGTTACCAGATCTGTAAAGTAAAAAGCTTCACTTTAAAGACAACATGTAGTTCTAAATACCAAATCCTGACGAAAAGGAAATGAATAATATAATCAAAGTAATTTTAAGTTAAAAAAAAGGAAACAAAAACTTATCTTGTGTCATTAAGAACTTGAAGTGTGACATTTCTGAAAGGACTATTCTACAGAATATTCTCTCTGGAAGTAGGTCTTTGGCAAACATGAGCTTTGGTCCTAAAAGCCTCTCACTAACCACTTTACATGAGGACGACCCTGTAGGTCCTTCGAGCCCAATTCCTCATTTGCAAAATGCAATGGTAAAAGCCCCTTAATATTTCCAAGTATTGTACAGGAACTATTCATTAATTAATAAGTTTTATAAATTCTATAAATTAATAAAATATGTTGTCATTCTCATTACTTCACTTATTTTACCTACATATAAAGAGTGATTAAAAACAAATAGATTGAGAAGAGCCCTATTCAATTATTTGGTCAAGTATGAACAATATGAAGTCTCAAAGCTATTTTTGGACATTAAAAGTGTATTTTCCATGGGTAAAAGGATAAAACCAGTGCTACGGTTTGAATGTCTCCTCCAAAACTCATGCTGAAATTTAATTGCCATTGTAACAATATTAAGAGTTAACATATTGAAGAGGTGACTAAACCACGAGGGCTCTGCCCTTGTGAATGAATTAATGCCTTTATCTCAAGCATGGGTTCCTATCACAAGAGTGTGCTACTTATCACAAGAGTGCTACTTATCACAAGAGGATTCCTATCACAAGAGTGTAATACTTATCACAAGAGTGCTACTTATCACAAGAGGATGTATTTGGTTCTGTTTTGTCTCTGTCACTCTCTCTTGCCCTTCTACCTTCTGCCATGGGATGACACAGCAAGAAGGCCCCTGCCAGATGCTGGCCCCTGGATCTTGGATTTCTCAGCCTCAAGAACCATGAGCCAATACATCTCTGTTCATCATAAATTACCCAGTCTCAGGCATTTTGTTTCACTAGCACAAAGCAGACTAAGAAATCAATAAGCAATGCAATGTTACTTGGTTTGGCTTGGTTTTCCAACTGCCTAAACTCAGAAAGATTTTCCAACTTGAGCATTGATCTAATAGGATGAACTAAAAGGAGAACAAGTTTGGAGGGAAAGAAAGATAAAGAATAATGAGAAAGATGTCTAATAACCTGCTGGGAAAAAAAATAGACATTTCATTTGCTTAAAAGTAATATACAAAATTAAAATACTATTTATTTACCACTTATGACCATAAGAGTTTCAAATATATAAACTATAAATGATCTTTGTTGATTGAATAGCGATAACGCAAAAATGATATTTGTTGATCCTAAGTCTTTGTTTTGAAATTGCAAAGGACTTTCACAACAACATCCCACTGAATTGTCTCAACTGAAATGGGCAGCACAAATTTCATTTTACAGATAACATTTAGTTAAGAGGGATTAAATAACATGCAAAAATCACACAAGTAGTGAGTAAATCACTCAGGACGCAAACCCAGATCTGACTTACAGTTCTTCCTCTACTCCAGAGAAGGGCATAAGCACTCTTAGATGCTCTCAAGACATTATTTTCTGGGGGAGAGAGGATGAGTTTATGAGATTCTTCCTTTTCCAACTACAAATCTGTATAAGGCCAGATCTTTTCATATACTTTAACCATAACAATTTATGGCAACAGATTAAAATTGGATGCAATCATGAGAATTCTGCTGTATTCTATTAAGCCAGATATTAAAGAGACTTTCAAAAATGAAAAAAACACCACTCTTCTAATTAGTTGTTTTGATTAAGTAAACGCAGTTATTTTCATAAAATGCATTATTTATATTAATATGTAATGGGTATGTTGTTATTTTAAATAAGTTAATAAATGTTTAGAAGTCTTTCATTTCAAATTTCTAAAATGGTAAATGCCAATAGATATAATCCACCACAAAAAGTTATTTGGGGTCCTCAATAATTTTAAGAGTACAAAGGACTCCTGATACCAAACCAAAGTCTGACAAATACTGCTCTACACTATGGTCCAAGCAAGTCCATTTCTCATCTACATTTTTAATATAGCATTTAATTTTCAAATTTACCAAAGTAGCCCATGCTTTTCTCTCACCCCTAGAAAAGGGCGAATGAAGAAAATATTTAAAAAATCATTTGACTAACAAACCCACCACCCTAATATAATCATTGTTAGCATTTACAACATTTATTTCTCTCTGAGGTTTCTTTCTCACTTAGGAATACATTTTACATGTAATCTCTTGCTTGACGTACTGCTTTTTTTCCAATTAACACTGTGCAAAGACTATTTAATGTGTGATGCTACAAATCCTATGTGCAGGTCTTTTAATGGCTGCATAATATTCTAACTCCTATCTATAATTAATTTAGCCACTTCCCAGTTGTTAAATTCTTAAGCTGTGCCCTAATTTAAAATACTATAAATAGGAGTGGTGAAAGAGGGCATCCTTATCTTGCACTGGATTTCAACAGGAATGCTGCCAGTTTTTGCCCATTCAGTATGACATTGGCTGTGGGTCTGCCATAAATAGCTCTTATTATTTTGAGATAAGTTCCATCAATACTACTTTATTGAAAGATTTTAACATGAAGCGATGTTGAATTTTATCGAAGGCCTTTTCTGCATCTATTGGGATGATTGTGTGGTTTTTGTCATTAGTTCTGTTTACATGATGGATTACATTTATTCATTTGTGTATGTTGAACCAGCCTTGCATCCCAGGGATGAACATAGTGCTAGAAGCTCTGGCCAGGGCAATCAGGCAAGAAAATGAAGTAAAGGGTATTCGAACAGGAAGACAGGAAGTCAAATTATCTCTGTTTGCAGATGACATGATTCTCTATTTAGAAAACCCCATTGTCTCAGCCCCAAAACTCCTTAAGCTGATAAGTAACTTCAACAAAGTCTCAAGATACAAAATCAATGTGCAAAAATCACAAGCATTCCTATACACCAACAACAGACAAGCACGGAGCCAAATTATGAATGAACTTCCACTCACAATTGCGACAAACAGAATAAAATACCTAGGCATACAGCTAACAAATAACCTGAAGGGCCTCTTCAAGGAGAACTACAAACCATTGCTCAAGAAAATAACAGAGGACACAAACAAAGGAAAAACATTCCATCTTCATGGATAGGAAGAATCAATATCATGAAAATGGCCATGCTGCCCAAAGTAATTCATAGATTCACTGCTATTCCCATCAAACTACTATTGACATTCTTCACAGAATTAGAAAAAATTACTTTAAATTTCATATGAAACCAAAAAAGAGCTCATATAGCAAAGACAATCCTAAGCAAAAAGAACAAAGTTGGAGGCATCATCCTACCTGACTTCAAACTATACTACAAGTCTACAATAACCAAAACAGTATGGTACTGGTACCAAAACAGACATATAGACCAATGAAACAGAACAGAGACCTCAGAAATAACACCACACATCTATAGCCATCTGATCTTCCACAAACCTGACAAAAACAAGCAATGTGGGAAGGATTTCCTATTTAATAAATGGAAAGGATTTCCTATTTAATAAATAATGAGAAAACTGGTTAGCCATATGAAGAAAGCTGAAACTGGACCTCTTCCTTATACCTGATACAAAAACTAACTCACAATAGATTAAATGTAAAACCCCAAACCATAAAAATCCTAGAATAAAGCCTAGGAAATACCATTCAGGACATAGGCATGGGCAAAGACTATATGATGAAAATGCCAAAAATAATTGTGACAAAAGCAAAAATTGACAAATGGGATCTAATTAAACTAAAGAGCTTCTGCACAGCAAAAGAAACTATCATTAGAGTGAACAGGAAACCTACAGAATAGGAGAAAAATGTTGCAATCTACCCATCTAACCAATGTCTAATATACAGAATCTACAATGAACTTAAACAAATTTAGAAGAAGAAAACAATCCCATCAAGAAATGGGCAAAGGATATGAACAGACACTTCTCAAAATAAGACATTTATGCAGCCAACAAACATATGAAAAAAAGCTCAATGTCACTGATCATTAGATAAATGCAAATCAAAACCACAATGAGATACCATCTCATGACAGTCAGAATGGCGATTATTAAAAAGTCAAGAAACAAGAGATGCTGGTGAGGCTGTGGAGAAATAAGAACGCTTTTACACTCTTGGTGGGGATATAAATTAGTTCAACCATTGTGAAAGACAGTGTGGCGATCCCTCAAGGATCTAGAAGCAGAAATACCATTTGACCCAGCAATCCCATTACTGGGTGTATAACCAAGGAATATAAATCATTCTACTATAAAGACACATACACATGTATATTTCTTGCAGCACTATTTACAATAGCAAAGACATGGAACCAACCCAAATGCCCATCAATGACAGACTGGATACATATACACCATGGAATATTATGCAGCCATAAAAAGGAATGAGAATATGTCTTTTGCAGGGGCATGGATGAAGCTGGAAGCCATTATCCTCAGCAAACATTGCAACAGAAAACCAAACACAAGTTCTCACTCATAAGTAGGAGTTGAACAATGAGAACACATGTACACAGGGAGGGGGACAACACTCACCAGCGCCAGCCAGGGGGTTGGGGGACGATGGGAGGGAGAGCATTAGGACAAATAGTTAATGCATGTGGGGCTTAAAACCTAGATGACAGGTTGATAGGTATGCCAAACCACCATGGCACACATATACTTATGTAACAAACCTACACGTTCTGTACTTGTATCCCAGAACTTAAGGTAAAATAAAAAATTAATTAATTAATTAAATAAAATATTATAAATAAGGGTCGGTGCAAAGAGTCCCTAGTGCTATTCCCCATTTCTGGGTGGTAGATGAAGGCACTCGAAAGAAATCATATGCTTTGTTGTGGCAAGGAAGGATTTGCTAATGCAACTAAATTGGCTTTAAATAATGTCCATTTAAGTTAATTTATTTATTCTACAAATGATCGTTAAGCTAAGATTCAAATGACAAAAAAAAAAAGTAGCCAACCGTGAGAAATTCCAGGGAAGAACACTTCAGCAAAACTTCATGCAAATACATTCAGGCAGAATCTGTTTGATATCTTTAAGGAACAGAAATAAATGACCAGTATGGCCAGATGCTTCAAATTAATATTTTCCTTATGTGGCAAAAGTTTCCCGTAGGGTCTTGTTTTTGTTTTGTTTTGTTTTGTTTTTTTGAGACAAAGTCTCGCACTGTCGCCCAGGCTGGAGTGCAGTGGAGCGATCTCGGCTCACTGCAAGCTCCGCCTCCCGGGTTTATGCCATTCGCCTGCCTCAGCCTCCTGAGTAGATGGGACTACAGGCGCCCGCCACCTCGCCCGGCTAGTTTTTTTGTATTTTTTTAGTAGAGACGGGGTTTCACCGTGTTAGCCAGGATGGTCTCAGTCTCCTGACCTCATGATCCGCCCGCCTACCTTAACCTTTAATATGATACATATTTAGATCTAGGAGTATATTATCCCTACCTGAAGAAGAGTATGTTACTATTTATCCTGCCCGTTTTCCACATGGATGCTGGAAGAATGAATGCATAGGATATGTTAACTTTATATAATAAATATAAAGATGTATAAAGACAATTAAAATATAAAGATAAGTAATGGGCTGACAAGCACAGAACCTAATCTGGCAATCATTTACGTTTTGCAGTACTGTTGGAGTAAAGTAGGATCTCTTATCTCTACTCAGTGATTATTTGATTATAAGCAAAAGATCTTATAAATATAAAACCATATATAATTTTATCTTTAACTGAATGGGATATGAATAGAAAAAGAGAAGACATATAGTAGAAGGCACCACTATTTGAAGAAATCCAGTGGTGAAGAAAAGACAGGGTAGGAAGTTTGTTACAGAGATGGGATGGACAAGAAAAAGTTGTATTTGTTGGTATGAGACATAATGAACAGAGTCATTTATCAGATACCTTCATTAGTGATATATCAAAAATCAATGTAATCAACTTCTGGATGCAGAAATTGTTTTCATAATAGTGAAAATGTGAAGTTAAACATGTGAAAATCAACTCTGTACCTGCCCTTGTAAAACACATATAAGTTTTCATTTTGAGGGATATAGTAAGGTAATAATAATATGCAATTAATGGAAATGATGGTCAACATCAAGCCACTATTTCTCAACCTGAAAGGTAAACTAAAAACTTTTCTCAGAGACAGTCAGTTGTTTCGATTCTAAGTTGGGAAGCAAGAGAAAGTTGATCATTTTTATTTTCACACTAATTCTACTTTAATTTACAATTTTTTTAATCAACCACTTTATGTATTCACTCATTCAACCATGCTAACATTTCCTTCCCTAAAATTCTGTAACATTTACTCACCTAAATTTTTAATTCCCCACATATCATATGCTGGTGTATACTATTATTTATCCTTTCATATGAGTATGTTTATCACCTCAGTAGACTATGGCTCCTTAGGAGAAAAAATCAAGACTAAACCTTTTTGAAATTTTTTGTGAGCTGGATTCCCATAAATATGAATAATTGGTCAGCATATGATCAAAAAGCAACACTGGCCACTTTATTAATTCTATTCATGTTTAGCAAAGATTTGTATAACCTATATCTAAGTAATAACTAAAAACTTAAATGTAAAAGCACATGACTATTGCCAAAAATGGAGATAGACCATGGAGTAAGGCCACAATTATCTATAGAGTAAGATTCACAAAGGTATAATACCTTTTAATCAAGAGCTTTAATTTGTTTAGAGGGAAATAAAGCATTTATTAAAGTTACAATAACATATAAAAATGTCCATCATACTTTTGAAGGCTCTAAACTAGGCACAAGGGCAAAAAAAGGCATGGTCACACCCACTACAAGCAGACACATGTTCATAACCAAAGCAGAAAGGGACACAGAGGGGTGGTGGTGAGTATTCTCTTCAAAAGGTTCATCTTCTCCTTAAAATTGGAACAGCCCACAAAGTTGTTTAAGTCATCCAATCACCAAGCTGTACTGTGGCTATCAAAAAGTAAAATAAAAGTCAGAACCCTACGAATCCAGTAATAAAAGCCAGTACAATTCAAAGTTCTAATTTTGTAAAAATACAACTAAACAAAATTTTCTACAGATAAAATACAATAAATGTCCAAAGGAAGCAACATAAGTGTACTTGGTTTTCTAATTTTACTCCACCAGATTCATTCTCCATCCTTCTTTGTACATCACTATATCCTACAAGTTGACCATTACAGGTTGCATCAACAGACATTCATCCTCTGGCTTTTTGTTGGGGTTAGGCCAATGGAAAGCACAACAGGGGATTGAAAGGCAGGGAGAGAATGAGGTCAGGGCACTGATTCTCCCAATCCCCTCCTGCCAGCTGTGGTTAGAGAGTGGCTACAGTCAGTGAAGTAGCTTTTTCCTACAGTTACATCTCCGCAGGTTCAGTAACTTCTCTCTTCCTTGCACCTTCAGGATCAAGTGTAATAAAGGCAGGCCCTGGGTTCTGTACCATCTTTTTGGTCTTACTTTGATGGCATAAATAATACCTTGATGGTATAAAAAATAAACTAAACAACTAATCCAAATCAAAAGTTGGAGAAGAGGGAGGCAGAAAAAAGATGAAATGTACTAATTTTCACATCTCTAATTGCTCAAAGTTGTTAGATAATACTTCAAAATAAATATGTAATTAGAGGGCTTTCAACTTCTCACAAGAAAGTAGGAAGCTGGTGAGTGAATTACTCCTAGCTTAATAGTAATTAAATGCCAGATAACCTTCAAAATTAAAATTTTTCCTTAACCCAGCAGAAAGTTTAGGTTATAGGGTAGCTAAGTAAGCTGGATTCTAACAATATGGGAAGAAGATGGGATTGCAATACAAATAGAAGGAAAAGAGAGAGAACAAAACAGAAAAAAATACTTGAAGAGATAATGACCAAGAGTTTTCCCAACATAATAAAATATATTGATTCAAGTAGCTCAGAAAATGCCAAGCAGAATAAATACCAAAGACAAAACAACTACACACATTATATTTATGCTCCTGAAAGCCTTAAAAAAAGAAAATATTTAATGCAGCCAAAATAAAGAGATATAATACATAATGAGGGAAAAAGAATCACATGAAATTTCTTATCAGAAACATTGCAAGACAGAAAATCAATGGCACACCACCTTTGAAGTCCTGAAATAAAAAAAAAAAAAAGTCAATCAAAAATTCTTTCCCTAGCAAGCTACCTTTCAAAATTAAGGCAAAATAATGGCTTTCTTTCACACAAAAAATAACTAATATAATTCCTTATTGGCAGTCCTGTACTACAAGAAATGTTAAAGAAAGTTCTTCAGACAAAAGAAGTATGATGGAAACCTGGATCTACACACACACAAATATAAGATATTTCAAAATAGTTAAAGTGAATGTAAATATTTTATTTTAAAAACAAAAAAGACTTTATTACTTTTACTCTAAAATATAATTGAATCTCTAAAGCAACAATACTAGCAATTATATTAAAAGTTAATTACATGATAAAGGTAGCACAAAAGATGTGAAAATGAATTGGAAAAATACTGTTGGAAAGTTCAACAATACGTATGATGATTAACCTTCATTAAAAAGGCATATCCTAAAGCCTAGGGCAACCACTAACAAAATATTAAAAAGTGGTTTTAATAATAAGTCCATAATGAAGATAAAATGAAATAATGCAAAATACTTAGTTAATCCAAAGGAGACAGAGTGAACATATTTAAAGGGAAAATTCAAAAATTGGAAGATACAAATTAAGAAAATATACAGAATGCAACACAGGAAACAATAAGATGAGAAACATGAAAGGCACAAGAAGTAACAGAGATTAGAGTACAGGGTACTAACAAATATCTAATTAGAATCCTAGAAGGAGGGAAACAAGACAACGGAAAAGAGATATTCAAAAAGATAATGGCTAATAATTTTCCAAAGTCAGAAGTTACCTTGATTCTAAAGTTAGAGAAAAGTAAAAAACCCTAAGAAGGATAAATACAAATAAAATAATCAATAAACACATTGCATTGAACCTGCAGCACATCAAAGACAAAGTATTACAAAAACAGCATGAGGAAAACAAAGACAAATTGCTGTGAAGGGAACAACAAATAAGCTAAGAGCTAATTTCTCAACAACAATAAAAATCAGAAGGCAGTAGAATTCTCAAGAGATATGCTTTAGGAAGAAAAATGTTACCTCGGAAAAAACATGTGCAAAAGGAATACACAAGCAAGGAAAAGTGATATGCATATAGGTAAATATAAATAATCCATTGATCATATAAAACATTTTTAAATCTAGTCTGTTAATAAAAAAACTAAACATATATATTATATATGCACATATATTAATAAATATATATTCATAGTTTGGGGAGCAAAGCATTTTAAGCTCCTGTTTTAGCTGGTAAGAGATTAAAGATATTTTTAGGCTGTTAAGTTTAATATATGTGCTAAAATACCTAGGATAATAATTAAAAGGGTAAAAATTAAATGCAAAAAATACAGTCTAGCAGTGGGGGGAGAATATAATGTGAACAATAAACAAAATGCACTAACTCCCCTCCCTGCAAAAGCAAGAAAGTAGAAAATAGGAAAAGAGAAAAAGTTGAATAAATCAAAAGAATAAAATGCAATGTTAAGTGTAATTCACACAAAATGGAAATAAACAGAATTATGCAGTTAAAAGCAACAGAATGTCAGACCAGCAATAGACTGTTCAGACTTCTCATGAGTTGAGAAAAGACAGGAGTTGGAATGAATGAAAGAGAGGTGAGAAGAACAAGTGTGGAGACTAGAATAACCTTGACTTACTGAAGAAGCAATAAGTAAACTGGTCGGATGTGCCAGAGTGTTCACATTCGGAAGCAGTAGAAATTAATTTCTCCAGGTTTAGAATTCATGTGGTAGAAAATTGTGAGCTACTGAGCAAAAGAAAAGAAATGATAATGGTAGTACATAAGCGTGGAGGGTAAAGTGACATAGATGGGTTAGAGTGTGAGATTCCATAACTCACTCTGACGAAGATACTACTATAGGCATGATGAATTTGAGAATCATCTTTAAAATCATTATCTTTGTTGGGATATTTGGCAAGACAGTAGGGATGAGGATAAGAGGACAGGAAAGTGGAATCAGAGACATAAAATTCATTTATTAACCTTTTCTAGTTATCAATTTTGATAATTTTAATTTCACTACTTATTACACTTAAATTTTCTAATCTGAAAATGAAGCTATTTATTCTTCAAAAGAGTTCTGCTTAACAGCCCATTCTTCCAGAATAATACAATTACTGATACATTTCAAACCCCTCTTCTGCTAAGTACTTTTTCCTATGGTAGAATGGAAATGCATTAAAATGCTAAAAATAAAGTTCAAATTCAGTAACTTTCCATTGGTACAGATAAAATATAAGTCTGTAATGGAGCCCTTTAATGTATATTTTGGAAAGAAAAGAAAAGATGAGTACTTGAAACATATGTACAGGTCAAGGAAATACAATGTGGATATATCGTGACCATAGTATCATTGCCCTGCCTTATTTATTTTCATCCTCCCAAATCTAAAAGTGGCATTGCTTTCAAGTTTTAGCCAAAAAAGCATAGAATGAGCTTAAATACAATGTAGTCAAGAACCAAACACCAGAACTCTAACTTATAATCAACACACCCATCCCATAAATACAGGAGAAACTCTAGTGGAGTGGTAGAATTACAGGGAGCAGACCAGTATTTGCTTTGGCAGATGTGGAGTCTGTGCAAACAGGAACACAGCTGTATGCAGAATATTTTAGTGTTTCTAAAACTGCTGAATTAGACATAAAGAAACACTCAAAGTTGCAATGTATCAGCAAGTTTACAGAACAAAGTGCCATTTTGATATTTTAAAATTTTTTCACAGAATCTGTCATCTGTACTAAGCATTTTTGTCACCTTGTTAGCTGTAATGCAATACTTCCAGCTTCATAGTAGAGGCCACGTCCTACTTACATGATTACAGTTCTTTTCTTACTTTAGAGACTTTATTATTTTCCACAAGTATATTCCAAACTCCAGAGGAACTGGTGACTCTTTAGCCTAAAAGAGACTTAATTAAATGTATAATTAGTTACATATGTGTGAAAATTTCAATAAACGTGAAATATCTCACACTGAAGTTCAGAAAAGCAAGGTTAGAAACTTATTGAGAATAAAATTGGAGAACTTAGTCTATAACTTTTCCTAAGATTGAAGCATTTTCACATAAAGCTCTTTGAATTCCCCAATTTTGTACATTATGCTATTTTTATGGAGAACTTTAGGTTGCTTTAACATTTCAAAACTGAAAATGAAAGAGAAGCACCATTCCATTCACTAAGCAGGGCTTTGCCCAAAGATGTTTGCTAAATGAATAATGACTGAATATCCCCATAGTACCTTACTTCTCCCACTCTTCGAAATTTTAAGGACTTCTTTCTTAAAAGAACCTACTGCAACCTACGTTGTTTCTAAATTAGGAGTTCATGTGTGTCTACTTCCCTGCTGATTCAGCTTTAGATCTGTATGACTCGTGTTTCAGTAATTCTTAAATTGTCTTAAACACACTTTTGAACTACTGAATCCATTTCATCTTTAAACTTTAATTTCAGCATGCTAGGGTTTAATTCATTTAATTCCTTTTATTCCTTTATGCATACTCCTTTAATTCATTTTTCCTTTAGATTTCTGTCCTAATACTATAAAAAATATAGGGCTTAATCAAAGACTACAAATAGGTTTCATCCTGTGGGTTAACTCCTGATTGATTCATGTGACTGCCTGGAGCATTGTGATGGGAAGAGCTTGAGGACAAGTCTCTATCTTGTCTTGGGTTAATTATGTCATGTTGAATTAATTATGTCTGCTATGGGCTTGGAATGGTGGACTGAGAAGTGGTAGAATACCTGTGATTTATTTGTGACCCCAGGTCTTGGGATCTCCTGGTAGATATTAAAATTTTATCTCATAAAACTCTAAACTAGTTAAAACTACCACACATTTTTCTGCAGCATTCTCTGTAGATTTTCACACCTTGAAATAGGGAAGGAGACTCCTAACACCGTTATCCTGACAACAGTGACATTTGATCTCTGTTTCACTGAAGGATTTTACCGATAGTCACCGCTACCTCCAACCTTTATGTTGAGTCATTTATAAAGAAGCAAAGAAGTATAATTTCTTCCCACAAGAATATGGAGACTCTTGCCTTAAAAACACAGCTTATTCTGTTTCCCATTTTGTTAGCCAAAAGAGAAGAAACCTTTAAGGAGGCCAAAATATCTGAATTAACAAAAGAACATTTTGTGTTCACTCTATACCAGCCACTGTGCTAAGTGCTCTACGTGGATTATTTCATTTAGCACAGACATTTAGTCCTGGGGATCTTCAGTAACGTGTTCAGGGATCCAGTGCTGGTGAATAGCAGAAAAGGAATATGAACCCACAAAATCAAATCCCAAATCTCATGTTCTTAATTACAATGTGAGGTTACCTCTCTCAACTAGGCAACGGCCACTTCTCTCAACTAGGCAATGGCCACTTTTAGTTTTCAGTAAAATAATGGAACTGAATGTTGATGTTCAGAAAAAGCAGTTTATATTTGGCTTTGGGTTAGATTCTTATGTTCATAACCTACTTGTTATCTGAGTCACTATGAACCACTCTTCCCTTGAATGGAAAATGGAAGTAATGCTCCCTAAATGGTGAAATTAATATGAAGGTTAGTAAAGTATTGCATATAGGACACCTGGACCATAGTAAATGTCAGTAATTATTGGTTATCTACATTCATATTTTAATTTCTTGTGATTCCTATATGTAATAAGACCTTTAGGTTTAAAAAAAATGTACTAGAAAAGCAAAAATAATGATTTCTTATGAATTAGAAGTTTGTATAACATAATAGAATTAGGATATCACATTTATTAGAAAAATTGGTGGAAGTTTTAAGTAATTATAGAACAACTTCTTATTACCCCACCAAAATCCCATGTCTTAAAATAAACTGTTTAAAGTAGGAGAGCGATTACCCCCTCCCCATTTAACAAACTGCTCTTACCATTTCCTAAGTCTGCAGTAAAATGTTCAATGATTACGAGGTATATACATCACATAACAGCCCAGAAGTAAAGGAGCTAAGTAGGGAACAGGAAACTGTAGAGAAAAAGCTAGTTTAAGTGAATTCAGGCTCACTGGTGGACTCTGTCGGAAGGATATGTAGTTAGGACTATGTCAAAGCTGAGAAGGGGGGAACCGGGAAGGGCAGGGAGTTACCATCATCACATAAACAAATGGCAAGAGCAAGAGCAGCCAAGACTGAACCAACCAAATGCTGAAAGAAGATCAAAGGGGGTAAATTCAACAAAGCAGTAGATGTACAGCATCCCAGACCAAATTCTGCTGTCTTTATCTGTTATGACACTCTCAGAAACCTAAGGGCCTATACTCAGCTTGAACAGAGGGCACATATGCTTTCACGCTGCATGTGTGTGCCCTTTAGACCAACTGCATGCTGAGGCACAAATAGTAGTTGCCTATATATCCCTGTATATCGTAATTTGAGAATAGAAGAAGTTTCTTCTCCAAAATATACCCTGGGATGAATAGAAGTTCTACAAGCTAAGGAGTGGTCGGTCCCCTGTTAAAGCCATGAAGGACTAGGGCCTGAATAACCACCAGAGGAAAGGAAAATCTACCAATATTTATTTGTCATTTACAACTTACCTGAAACAGTATTTGCCCAACCTATTCACACTGAGAGCAATTTTGACGAAGTTGCTTGAGATCAATAAAATATGAGGCACACGGGGAAGGCATGAAGAGCCACAGAGGACAGCAGGATTGTGAAAGATGACTTTGGGAGATTTGGGTAACAATAGTCACATACTTGAAAGCTGTGTAGAATTGGCCCAAGGTACTCTGATAATTTGTTTCAACTGAATTTTGAGCAGGGATTAAATAAGAACCTGTAAATTCTATTAAACACAGGAGCCTAAATTAAAATTGTTTTATTTGTCTTATAACATTACCAACAATTTTTATAAATAATTCTAATATATACTTTTAAGAATAACAAATGCAATTTTGTAAACATAAC
The DNA here is from genome assembly GCF_009764315.1 of Trachypithecus francoisi. NCBI lineage: Eukaryota > Metazoa > Chordata > Mammalia > Primates > Cercopithecidae > Trachypithecus > Trachypithecus francoisi. The sequence goes on along the minus strand of NW_022681458.1, from coordinate 52,566,080 downwards.
CTTGGATTTTATGCAAATTAAAGACTGAAAAATAACCATGTTTGCACTTAAAAGACTGGAGAATATTTTTTGAAGTAAACTAGTAATACCAATGCAGATAAAAAGAAAATTTAGTTTTCTGTTTGGGTATGCTAAATTGGAATTAAATTAGGGTATGTGTATGACTTTTTACATTTAAACTAGAGGAATGTGAATTGGAGTTTCATATTACGGTATTTTCAAAAATCGGCTGTATTTTCTCATTGACTCCTCTAATCTGTTTTTTAACTTCTAGTATACAAAATATTTTTGTACCACTGACCCATATTTTCAAAATTATGTCAAAAATAAGGAAAAAAAATTAACAAACATTTTAGCTTCCATTCTATTAAATTTAAATTACAAAGCACTTGCTTTGTCATTTTACAATTTCAATTAATTCCATTTAATAGCATTCACCAGTCATACTGGTGAATACTACCTCCCACCTTTATGTTGAGTCATTTATAAAGAAGCAAAGAAGTATAATTTCTTCCCACAAGAATATGGAGACTCCTGCCTTAAAAACACAGCTTATTCTGTTTCCCATTTTGTTAGCCAAAAGAGAAGAAATCTTTAAAGAGGCCAAAATATCTGAATTAACGAAAGAACATTTTGTGTTCACTCTATACCAGTCACCGTGCTAAGTGTTTTACGTGGATTATTTCATTCAGCACAGACAATTCTTTTATCAAGCTTCCATTAAATGCCAGTTTCTAGTCTTAGTGCTAAGGTTTGCAAAAAATCAATAACCTGCCCACAGGAAGTATACATGCTAGTTAGTTAGAAAAGATAGTAAATAAATACAATACAATGAAATAAGTATTCTAGGTCACTTCTTCTAGCCAAATGTCTCAAGCAACTTCTCCACATTAGCTGTCTCCACTTTCACTACCTCATTCTTCACTCTACTCTACTTGGCAGAGCCATCACTCCACTGAAAAGGATCCCCTCATGATCGTTAATGAGGTCACTAAATCCAGTGCAAAAATCTGTATGATTATCTTACTAACCCTCATAAACATTCAAAACTGTTGCTAATCCATCCTTTTGAATTTTTTTCTCACTGTTTCTGTTTCTCTTGTTTCTGATTGCCACTCTTGCCATTTGGGGTCATCCTCTTTGACTCAACTTTAATTGTTAAAGTTATTAAAAATCTAGCCATAATTCTCTGTTTTGCCTTGCTCTCCTCTCCCACTAAGACCTTAGAGTGTACATGCTAGAGATTCCAAATGTATTTCTCCAGTTAGCTATTACTTTTGAGCTATGAAGTCATTTATGCAACAATCCTCTCAACTCCCCTCTTAAATGTTCAAAGAAATATCAAAGTCAACTTGACTAAATCCAAATTCATTACTGCCCTCCTCCAACCCACCCTCCTTTGCCTAGTTACCTCCTTGTTACCTCCAATTCCAGTTCAAAAGTCACTTCCTCAGGGTACTTCATATAGCAGAAACCAAGGATGTTTTGTTCATCGTTGTACAGTGCTTTGCACAATGCCCATTACATAATAAGGAATCCATACACACTTGATTTTGATTTGAATGAATGAACAATCTATAGAAGTACAGAGGAACACGTCATTAATTCTGTCCAGAACTCTCAGTTTAATGAAGGAGTTGACTCTTAAAGAATGAATAGGATTTTGTCCTATCAAAATCAAGTGTGTATGGCCCTCCAGCCTGGGCGACAGAGCAAGACTCCGTCTCAGAAAAAAAAAAAAAAAAAAAAAGAATGAATAGGATTTTGTCAATTAAAAGAACGGCAGAAGAGGCAACAGATGCAAAACAATGGAGAGATGAAATAATTCAGGATAATGAAACCCGAACTGCAGAGCAAAGGTCATGGTGCAGCAGGGGCTGGAAGTTAGGAGGCAGGATAAGGGCGGTGATAAGAATAGAAAGGAAGGATTGGGGAAAGATCTGAAAAATTTGATTTTGACCAGAGTTTGAGGAATCTGAACTTTATCCTACAGGCAATGAGAAGCCACTGGATGTGAAAGTCAAGGAAGAGAGATGATCTGTGTTTTAGAAAGTATACTACATTGGTTATTGAGCTATTGATTCTCATTTCGAAGCCACACTTCTGTACCCTGTTCTGGTATGCTGACATAGAGATGCTGCAAATCTTCTTTTATCATCTGGTTCTTTGTTAGATTCTTCCAATAGAGGATTATAAAGGGAAACTGGAAGAATGGAAGAAGGGAAAAGAGACTCCCTTTTTCCTGTTTGCTTTGTATTTTTGTCAACATCCTCTTATCAAGGCACCAGAACTTTTTTTGGCTTTCCCACAACTGGCCTCATCTGGCCCCCTCGGAAGTACCAGTAGCAGGGATGCAGTGCCCCTTCTTCCAAGTCTGAGTCCTGCTTTGTGGGGGTCTTTATTTTAATCTTCTACTTTCTGAAAACTCCAGCCTTCTCCCTCTGTTCCCTGCACTATATAGGTGGTAGAAGCTTCTACAGTGATTCATTTTATTTTTTTAAGTCCTCTAACAACTGATAATGAATACAGTATCAATTCTCTATATTGAAAAACTCAAGTTTGGCTTCTGTTGCTCTGACTGGCCCCTGACTAACGTAACCACTTTACTGTGGATTAGAAAATGGAGTAGGAAGAACTAGAATTAGGAGACCAGTTAAAAAGCTGTTTCAATATTCAAGCCAAGAGATAAAGTCAGTCAGTGGCTATCTGAGTGAAGATTGATTAAATGATAAAAATAATAATATCTAATATTTCTGTAGAACTTACCATATACAGGTACTGTTCTAAGTTTCATAATCCCTATGACAGAGGTACTATACTTATTTCCACTTTATAGATCAGAAATCTGAGACCCAGGAAGTTTTCAAGTAATGAGCCCCAGGTCATACAGATAGTAGTAGTACTGGAGACAGGATTTAAACCTCAGTCTTTTGGTTCTAAAGAACTTTCTTTTAACAACAAAAAAGGGTTGAATTATTGAGGTACTTCTGAGAAAGAAGCAACAATATTTGGATGCTAATTCAACAGAAAGGATCATGGAGAGGGAGAAGTCAGAAAATCTTACAGATTCTTAATTTTGGCTGAGTAGATTATGAAGCCTTTAACTGCAATGGAAAACAAAACAAAAAGATCAGTTTGGAGTTCCTGATAGTAATAACTAATTAATTCAGTTTTGAATATTTGAAATTAAAAATGCTTATAAGAGTGATGTCAGCTGAAAGTTAAATTTGAGTCAGGTCCTTTAAAAAAGTTGACACTGGAGATAAAGATTTCAGAGTCCTAAGAATAAAGAGGCTACATGAAGCCATGAAGGCAGATGGTAATGACTGCCCTGAAAGGGAAGCTAGGGAAAGAGAGTGAGCTGAGTTTTCAGGCTGTTAAATATAAATCTTTCTGGTCCTTTTTTCTACATAAAGAATAGCAAACGGTCTTCAGAAGAAATATATATTAAGCAACAAAATGGAGAAATGAGGGATGAAAGAAAATGTATGTGGCAGGACACACAAGAAAAGTATGAAAGTATTCAACTGTTTTTTTTTTTCTTCTTTTTGGAGGAAGCAAAAAGAGAGGGAAAAAGGAGATAAAGAGAGTTTAAAACGAAATGCTTTAGTTCCTAACTGAAATGCAGGATCCCCAAGACTGATTATGCTCCTTAGAACACTTTGGCCACAGAGACTGGGATGACATCAGCAAACCAATCCCTAGCCGAGAAGAATGAGTCATATTTTCGTCTGTTTTCACTTGATTAAAATATTTTACATTTGTTGAGCTTGAAGAAAAAGAAAAAAAAAAGACAGAGGAAGCCACTGAAAGTGGAAAACTGAAAATCCAAATATGGTGAATTTCTGACTCACCAGAATTGCAGCATCATAGGAACTAGTAACTTTGATTTAAAGAGACATTCACAAAACAAAAACCAAAAACTTTTATTCAATAAATAATTCCCCAAATTCCATCAAAGTGCTTTAGGGCTTTCTTTAATGTTTAACTTAATACCAATGGAGAAAACACTAAAAGAAGGTGATCTATAACGTTTTTCAAAGTATGAAGTTAAAATCTTGTCAGCTGTATTTAAGCATCATCTGGTCTTTATAACTTATTTCGTCCAGATTAGTATAAACTGCTGGTTTTGATGGTTCAAATGTATCTAAATATTTGCTTCTGTGGAACAGAGGAGGCAGGAAAAGCAGAGTGAAGGGGTGGGACCGAAGGTTTGCTTTTTTATGGGGATCTATGCCAAGTAATCTGCAAACAATCCACTTCCTGGCCAATGACTGCTAACTGATTTCCCCAGGATTTTTTTTTTAACTGTAGCTGCTAATACTGACCTTTATCTTCATTAGCAATTAGAGATTTATAACTAAGCAGACTTCACTTGGAAAAGAAATCTATTACTGCAGATTTCAGGCAGTTATTTTTCTAAGTATGTGAATTATTGTGAGGCTCAAATCATATAAGCGAAAGACATGCGTAAATTGTGAAGGCCTATATAAACTTCAGTTATGATTTAATGGGCCAGAGCATACAGAGATAATCTAAAACGGGAGTAACACTGTTTGGTATCATTTCAAATTAAGACATCCTGATGCTTTCCAAAATTTCCTTGTTCTTTATCCTGTAACGACATTCATTAAATATTGTTCATCAGTAAAACTCACTGAACTCTCCAACAACCAGTAGGTGGATCTCTCTAAATATAATCAAAACACATATTTTCAAAACTTAAAAAATTTTCTCACCTTAAGTTTGAAACTACATTATGCCAAAAATTTAGATAAGTACTGCATTTTAAAAAATCATTATCATTATTATTATAGAAAGTGTAAACCAAGAGTTAAAGTTTATATATTAAGAATAGTTCTTATATATCAATGAGAATAAGGCAAAGACTCTAGTAGAAAATGGGCAAAACTACAGACAGCCCATATATTTAAAAAAAATAAATGACCACAAAGATAAGGAAATAATTACAAGCTTGCTAAAAATGAAGTAACAAAAACTAAAAAACAAAGAAGTAATATTACTTACATTTCAGAATAACAAAGATTAAAAATGAAAATACTCAGGAGGAAGCCTGGGAAGATGACAGATACAGTGACTGCATAGTTTTTGGCTCTAGCAGAAACCCTACATTAAAAGAGCAGCAAGAAAGTAAAACAAAAAACCCATGGACAACATTTTTAACAAAACCTGATGGCAATATATAAATGTGTGGGTACAAACCATCAATAGTCTCAAGCCTCCATAATTTGGGAAGCTGTGCAAAAGAAAGCAAGGAAAGTGCATTTGATGGACTTGAGAAATGACAGGACAACGCCAAAATAGCTGCCAGCAAGTATTCACTTAAAAATCCCACAGCCCACTTTGAGATCAAAGGCTTAGAGGAGGAGGTGGCACAGTGGGGGGATTATTTTATCACTGACGTTGTTTAGAATCACCAGTGCAGGCTGATAATATAAAGCAGATCAACCTTCAGGAGTTCATCAGTATTTTACCTCTACATAGACAACGTGGCCTCCTTCCTGCCTGTACCTAAGGCAAATTGCTTCCACTGCCACTTCTACACCTTGAGATGCTACCGAGCTTACTGGAACTAGGAGGCATTTTGTCAAATACAATAACAAATGAATGAAAAAGGCCCATGAAATGGGCTGGGGCAATCTGCCTCCTGTGAATTCTTAAAACTTGGCTGGGCGCGGTGGCTCACGACTATAATCTCAGTACTTTGGGAGGCAGAGGCGGGCTGATCACCTGAGGTCAGGAGTTCAAGACCAGCCTGGTCAACATGGTGAAACCCCGTCTCTATTAAAAATACAAAAAATTAGCTGGGCCTGGTGGTGGGCACCTGTAATCCCAGCTACTCAAGAAGCTGAGGCAGGAGAATTGCTTAAACCCAGGAGGCGGAGGTTGCAGTGAGCCGAGATCATGCCACTTCATTCCAGTCTGGGCAATAGAGCAAGACTCTGCTTCAAAAAAAAAAAAAAAAAGTATCTGCCAGGGCTTTCCTCCAGCACAGACCCCCACACTGAGATGACACTGATAGGAGTGAAAGAATAATTGAATGGTAGATGGGTAACAGAAACAAAGGAAAGACAAGACCAAGATAAATTGGGGTGGCAAGAGGAGGAGGAAACAAGAGAATCAGGAACTCTCAAAAAGTAAGCTGTTATAATTTTAACACTACACACACACACAGACACACACACACACACATATATATATATTTTGGACATGGAGTTTCGCTGCTGTTGCTCAAGTTGGAGTATGATGGCACGATCTGAGCTCAATGTAGCCTCTGCCTCCTGGGTTCAAGCAATTCTCCTGTCTCAGTTTCTTGAGTAACTGGGACTACAGGTGCACGCCACCACGACTGGCTAACTTTTTGTATTTTTAGTAGAGATGAGGTTTCACCATGTTGGCCAGGCTGGTCTCGAACTCCTGACCTCAGGTGATCCATCCGCCTTAGCCTCCCAAAGTGCAGGGATTACAGGCATGAGCCACCATGCCCTGCCTTAACACTATATTTTTAAAAATCTTAAAGGGGGGAGTTGCATAAAGTTAGAAAAATCATCTGAACCAAGCCTTTTTCTAAAATTTCAGGAAAACCAAATTAACTTTAAAAAATGACCAAGAGAAAAGTATCAAGATTAAATGCTATAAAAAGTTACTATAAGAAAAGGAGAAGGCCGGGCGCGGTGGCTCAAGCCTGTAATCCCAGCACTTTGGGAGGCCGAGACGGGCGGATCACGAGGTCAGGAGATCGAGACCATCCTGGCTAACACGGTGAAACCCCGTCTCTACTAAAAAAAAAAAAAAAAAAAAAAAAAAGAAAAGGAGAATACAGAGAAGAATAATATTCCTACAAACACTGAAAGTGTGCCAAAACACATCATAAAAACAGAGACAGGCAGACATTATGTGCCTCTTGAAAAAAGAACACATCAGCTGTGATCTTGCCATATTATTGAATTTAACTCCGATCAAGTCTCTAGATCCCGTTGTCAATATGCAGGAACTATAGATGGAAGAGGAACTGTACCATGACTATGCAAGCAGCAAAATCCAGACTGTAGGAAACTACAGGCTATGGCCTGGGTTCCTCAAATTAACAGAAAGGGAGGAGGACTGGAGTGAGAATTTATAGATTAAAAGATTTAAGAGACATATCATGCTAAAATCATGAGCAAGAGTGAACCACAATGCCTATAAATACATAGTTGGTGACAAAGCCACAGAGAAATGCAAGAAAGGGATTGATATGAAAGTAAGGAGAGTCCCTGGATATTTTTCACAGTTCCTCTGCAGGAAAGTAGAGAGGGGTTGTGATCAGGATGGAACATACGGAAAGGCTTCTGGGTAGCTGGAAATGTATGTCTTTATCAGGGTATAGTGACAAGGCTATTTGCCTTATTATATTTCATATACACATATACATATATATGCATGTGTGTTTTTGTATCTGGATTATATTATACAATGAAAAATGTTTTTGACAGAAGTACCTAGTGTAAACTAAGATGTAGGGTAAAAGACACACTTACTTCTACACTTCCATAATTATTTGTGTACATAAATTTTCAAAAATACATAAAATGGCATATTAAACATATCAAAAGCCTTAAAAATATAGATAAGCTTATACTCATCTATTCAGTAATTCCATTTCTACGAATTTATGCCTAAAAATATGAATGCCTGAACAAAAACATATATTATTCACAACCTTATTCTTTATGTCCAGGAAAGTAGAAATACCTTAATGTTCAACAATAGCAGCTCGATTAAATAAATTATAAATCCTATATAGATAATAAATTAATATAATGAAACTAATAGAGATGCCTAATTAATGACATGGAAAGAATTCATGTCATGTTAGACATAACATACTATATAAAAACAATACATATATGCTTATATGTGTGTGCCTAATTTTCCCTATATACATACATACCTATAGGGAAAATTCCAAGAAGAAATGATGAAAAATCTTCATAGACTTTATTTCTGGGAAGTGACATTACAGAGTAATTTATTAAAATTTTCCTATCTTTATTTTTTAATATTTATTTTTAAAAGTATGGATTACCTGTGTAATTTGCGAAATGCAGTTAAAAGTGATTTCTTTCTTTCTGATCAAAAAGGGAGAGCAGTAGAAGGCCAGGCAAGGCAGGGCAGGCAAGACAAAAGAGTTCATGGCAACCTTGTAGCTTGACTAACCAACCAATGTGACTAATTCTCAGTAGTAAATGGGTAGTTTCTTGGGTTAATTTGATATTCTGCAAAAGGTACTTGTTTTCTTCTATATGCATAATATAAAGAACTCCTTTAGATAAATTTTGTACTTGAAATCTGTGTCCAACTGACACCTATTATTATCAGCTTTTGCCAGGACCTGATCTAGATGTATTTTCCTATGTAATTTTATTATAATCCTCAAGAACTTCCTGTGAGTTAAGTGGTACTATCTTCTGTTTAAAATTGTGATAATTCAGGCTCAGAAAAATTAATGGAATTTCTTATTGACACACAGGTCAATAGTAGTAAATAGCAGATCTAGCATCTGAACCTAGGTCTTCTGATTCATTCTCAGTTGAGTACTTCAAGCTACAGTGGAAACAAATCTATACATAGTTATACATAATAAAAGGAGAGCTAGATCTCCTAGGGTGATCTAATTATCCCTGTTTACCTGTGACTGTCCCAGTTTAAAAACTGAAAATCCCATATACTAGGTACACCCTCATTCCCAAGGAAACTGGGCTGGTTGGTCACTCTAAGAACATGGCTGTCTGAAACAGTAGCCACTAAGCAGAAGCGTCTTTTAAGCACTTGAAAAGTGGCTAGTCTGGATGTAATCTGCATGCTGTAAGAGTAATATATGCATCAGATTTCCCCAAAACATAGCATAAAAAATAAAATATAAAATATATCACTAATAATTTTTATGTTGATTACACATTGAAATAAGAATACTTTGATATATTGGATTAAATAAAACATATTAAAATTATTTACAACTGTTTCTTTTTATTTTATTTAATGTGGCCACCAGAAAATTTTAAATTATATGTGTGACTTGCATTTGATATCTTATATTACATATCTTTTGGGCAGTGCTATTCTGAAAAAACTATATATATATACATATATATACACACACAAACACACACATATATATAGTGTTAAATTCATATCTATTAAAAGCATTTTTGAAAGACTCTTAACATTTAGTTTTTAAACTTTTAGTCTTCTAAAAGTAGTTTCCCTGTCCAGAATTCATCAAAATTCAATTCTACCGCTTTCACCTATTCTAAATAAAAAAACTAGCTAAAGTAATAGCTAATAACATAGAACTGTAAGGGAATTCCCACCTCTTCCAAAGTAGGAAAGCTCCCAAAATTCAAATGCTTCTTCCCTATAACTAGCACAGCAAAAAAGGTTATAGGCCCAGATTTGTTTTCTTTTCACCCCTCCTCACTTACCTTGTGTGGCTCAATTACTAAGCTAGTCACCTGGGTATCAATAAATTAAACATGCTATTGGGCTTTGAAAAGAACTCATTCCTCTTATAAAATATAGAATAGTGGTTTCAATTATGTGTGAGCCCTGTAACAAACACTTCTTTGGTCACATTTTTAGCAAGTTAAGAAAGCAAGTCAAATTAATTGTAATAATATCAATATAATTTGCAAAATGAAAATAATAATTTTTCTTCTCATGATTAGTTCTGTGCAATGACAGCTATGTGGAATGATTTGAGGGATAAAAGTAATGTCCCAAAGGTTCTATTGCCCCCAAATACCTCCCACTTTAGCCTGGAAATTACATATTAAGATTCATCCCTTTGAGTCAAGCCACTAATCTCTACTGGCTGCTTTTAGATTTATTCAACAACTCACTAACTCATTCATTCAATATTCTTTTCCCTAAGAGCTAGGTGATGTGAATTCAAAGGATGAAAAATCGAGATGCCTGCTGCCTTGGGATTTCAAAATCTAGTATGTAAATTAAAAATATTATAATTCAATTGCTATTACCATCAAGGTTATATCTGTCACTAGGGTGTATTAACCAAATTAAATAGCAGTCACATTGGAGGGCAGATAGTAGGATTCAAAAAAAGTAATATAGTCTTTTTTTTTTTTTTTTTTTTTTTGAGGCGGAGTCTCGCTCTGTGGCCCAGGCTGGAGTGCAGTGGCCGGATCTCAGCTCACTGCAAGCTCCGCCTCCCGGGTTTACGCCATTCTCCTGCCTCAGCATCCCGAGTAGCTGGGACTACAGGCGCCCGCCACCTCGCCCGGCTAGTTTTTGTATTTTTAGTAGAGACGGGGTTTCACTGTATTAGCCAGGAGGGTCTCGATCTCCTGACCTCGTGATCCGCCCGTCTCGGCCTCCCAAAGTGCTGGGATTACAGGCTTGAGCCACCGCGCCCGGCCAAAAAGTAATATAGTCTTAAGGTTAGGATCACAAGTTCAGGAGTCAAGCAAATCACAATTCTAATTCTGAACATTGCTACTTATGAGATGTGTGAACTTGGGTAAATTATCTAGACTTTCTCAGTCTCCATTTCTTCAAAATGGAAAAGTAGTAACTAAATAAGTTCAATAACACCCTGAGCCCTCAACATTGTCTTTGGACACATTGTGTATACTCAATAAAGTATGATTTTTATTATTAATGGGTCTAATGAAATCTAAATTTGCTGGAGGGGAAAGGCATGGGCAGACCCATGGATACTTCACTGAGCAGTGGGGGACAACATGAGGAAATTGCAAAATTAGGTGAAGGTAATTCTCAAAAGAAGATAAAAAAGAGAGAGAGGAGGAAAGTGACAAAAAGCATCGATATGACCATGTTGCATTCTGTCTGCCTGATTTGATAAAATAATTTTCAAAAAAAATTAACACTCTGCTTCATTATTTAATAATGAAGATTCATTAGTTACAGATAATGAAACAATTCCGTACAGTTTTTGCATTTATTTACTTTCTGAAGTAAGAAAGGCATCAGCATCTTGTTATCATAGAAAGATGCCAAGACTAGAGGTCATAAATTCCTTGAAAAGGACTGTAATCAGTGTAAAAGCAGAATGCATTTGCCCTTCTGAGCTCTGGGATATGCCGTAGCAATGTGTGCACATAATCATATTTTTAATAAAATTATAAAAAGAAGATATTTTAACTATAATAAATTAAGGCCACTCTGACTTCCTTTTTGTCATTCTTTCCCTTGTGGTCCAGTACTGTTGAGAGTAGCCACAGGCATTTTGTGGATCCAACTACGAAACTGAATTGGGGAAACACTTACTTTTGATTTAGTGAGATTTGTGTGTGTGTGTGTGTGTGGTTCACAGTTCACTACACACATACGTTATGGCTGACAATCCTAGTGTGGGAATGGCTTCCAGAAATGCTCCTACCCATTTTACTGACTGAAGCAGCATTGTAACATAAAAACTCAGGGCTAAGCTTGATAAGAAAGTCTAGCAGAGGTGCAGCCTCCAGAAGGGAATTGCAATGTCATTAGTGTAGCTGGGGCATCTCCATGGGTGGTCCAGACAGGCCTGGTATGTTTAGAAGCTTGCATACCTTGTTCTTTCCCTAGCCTTTTCCTGGGTAGCTTGTCACATACCCAGTGAGGAAGGGACTGTGAGGATGAAGCTCAGAGCACATTCAAGGTGTCCCACAGAGTTCACAGAATCATGTTCAGCATTAATATTTCACAGGCAGATTTTCTGGCAGATTTCCTTCAACAAAGAGCTGTTATTCTCAGGAATTGGGAATCATAGTCTTTTCATCCATGAAACAGCATCCACGTGGTCATGTGCAGAAGTGGTTTTCCTTGTGCTCACTCCACCTTTGCTGTGATCTGTGACCACTTCTGAGGTTTTTTCAGTGGTCCCTTTCTGTGATAGTCACGGATTCTAAGAACGTTATGCTAACAGATACACTGAGGTGTTTGATGAGACTTTCTAACTAACAATAACAGATCTAAGTTACTATTACAGGTTTTCATAATGGGTTGAATATTTTCTCCCTCAAATTCATCTTCCCTGGAAACCTCAGAATGTGACCTTATTTAGAAATAGGGCCTTTGCAAATGTAGCTAGTTAAGACCATACTGGACTAAAGTAGACACTAAATCCAATGACAGGTTCCTTTATAGGAAGAGGAGTGAACACAGAGAGATATATAGAGAGGAGAAGACCATATGACAACATAGCACAGATTAGAGGGATTGTGTACAAACCGGGAAACACAAACGGTTACTAGGAGCCACCAGGAGCTGGGAAGAGGCAAGGAACGATTTTCCCCAAGAGCCTGCTGATGGAGCATGGCCCTGTCAACATCTTGATTTCAAATTTCTAGAATCCAGAACTGTGAGGGAATAAACTTCTGTTGTTTTAAGCCACAAAAAAGGAAGAAACACCCAGAACCCAGGGCTAGAATTTATATATTAATATGAACATGTCTCATGGTGTCTTGCAATGAAAATATGTGGGTAGTAGATGAAAGATAAGGTTTCAAATGTATAAAACCAGCAACAAGTGTGTGGGAAATTCTTCTGGTCATCAGCTGTGTACAACTGAATTAGAACATTAGGTTCTCATTGACGCCTGGTCAAAATGGAAGTTCTCTACATTCAACAGTATGCGTGACATTTTAGTGCACACAGTGATAAATGCACTAGATATTCTTTTTGTTTTTACTTTGTGGAAAGCAAAAAAAAGACAACCCAGACACCTCTATCTGAAGGATGAAAACAGTAGCAGTAAAAACCGGAAGTTACTTCAGGGCACAGAAATACTTGTTTTACGCATTTTGATATATTGGTTCATACTTTACTGTATCTGATTTACCTTACCCTGGCAAAGTCTGGTACTCTCAGAGCAAACAATCCATAAAATTGCCACTGATGCAGCAAAAACATTGCTTGAAAAGGCTAGTGTTTCAATAATAAAACTAGTGCACACACGTGCATCAGTCAACATACAATACAAAATAGCAGCCATTTAAAAATGCATTTAAATTGCTCTTGGTTATGCCTTAATTTTAGGTTAATTTCTTGTATTTCTCACAATTATTGATTATACCAAAATTCATATGTAACAGGAAGTGTTCTAGTAGGAGCCAAAAACATTAACATAAAAAAGACTGGTTAACACTCCAGTCAAAAAACTCTTCTATATTTGTATTTGTCAGGTTTTTACATTCAAATTTATTATTTCTTTTTTCATTCTAAATAAATATTCACTCCCATACCAAGTTTATATTTGCAATTTTGTAGTCCTTTCCTTATAGACAGCCTCTTAAATTGAATACATTTCAGGCCCCACAAAAATCTGGAACTACCTTTAAGTTAGAGTGAAAACTGAATGAATTAAAATACTCACATTCACAATGACTTAGGCAAGAAGATGGAGATTATACTATAAAACACTTGGAAATAACTTAGGTAAAAAAGAATTATAGACCCCAGAGTTTCTCATATCATGGTATTTAGAACTCTGAATAAATGGGAAAAGTATATAATTTAAACTTTTTATTATAAAGTCCTTGAGATTTAGAAAAGTAAGCAACCTGCTTGAGTGAGTGAAATAAGCTGTGTACTAGGTCTGAATTACAGTGTAAGCCTGACAAAACCCCTGGCCTAGCATCTGGGAGCTATGGAGCCAGGGTCAGCTTCACAGATACGTGACCTGTGCACATGAGTGCCCCCCACTCTTAGAAGTGTTCTTCGCTGAGTTTAATACCGTACTGTCATCTTGAAATTCTTAATAATTTTTGAACAAAGTGGTCCACATTTTCATTGTGCACTGAGCCATAAAATTATGTAGAAGTTCTGTGTAGAGCACAAATGGCCTATTACAATGTCCCATGTTGGGTCGAAATTCAGGCCTTTATGCCCACCTAGCTGTCACTAGCTGCAGCTGCCACAAGAAGGACATGACCTCAGGTGAAGAGACACTCTGCAGCTGAGGCTCACCCTGAAGGGGCTGACAGCTGGACAACAAGACTTTTCCTAAAGGGAGATCCAGGTAGTATATTGTTGTGTCCAACACAGCCATAATACCCATTTACTGTGTGTATGTTAACATCTTACCAGAAAACTAAAAATAATTTTCGTTGCCATTTTTCCCCTTCTTCATTATAAGTGCATAAAGTTTACCAGAAAGTCTGTCATTTTCCAAAGTCAGTGTCTTAGTGAGAAAATTCTTTAGAGAATTCAAATTAGTAGAAAATTATTTCTTCAGAATTATTTTAATTGTATTTTACAGTTACAGTTCTAACAAGTTTGGTGTATTAAAAAAAAAAGAGGGGGGCGGGGCGCGGTGGCTCAAGCCTGTAATCCCAGCACTTTGGAAGGCCGAGGCAGGTGGATCACAAGGTCAGGAGATCGAGACCATCCTGGCTAATACGATGAAACCCCATCTCTACTAAAAATACAAAAAAATTAGTGGGGCATGGTGGCGGGCACCTGTAGTCCCAGCTACTGGGGAGGCTGAGGTAGGAGAATAGCATGAACTCAGGAGGCAGAGCTTGCAGTGAGACGAGATCACGCCACTGCACTCCAGCCTGGGCGACAGAGCAAGACTCCGTCTCAACAACAACAACAACAACAACAACAACAACAACAAAAAAGGATAAGTGCAAATGTTCTTCCATGGTTTGAACATGCCAATCACTTCCACATTAGCCAATATAAAAAGAAAATTTTTAGTCTTTTTTAATCAAATATTACTTAGATATACATTCCAAATAAACTATTTCAGGTAAATACGTATTTTAGAAAGATCTTGAATTTAGAGGAATCTGGAAAAATATCAGCATCTGTAATCTTGGTTATAAGTTAGAAAATAAATCACTAGCAGTTACAAAAAATTAGAAGCCCAAAGCAAACAAGATTTTAGCATCTCAGTATCATTTATGATGCACTGTGGTCTGTGACAAGATCATGAGCACGAGGCCCATCACCCAGGCCTCCCCATCACTCATACCCTGATCATTTTTTATAGCATTAATTACTTTCTAACTTATTCTCATTTTTTAGTTTCAGTACTTATCTCTTCCCTCTATAATATAAGCTCTCTGAGCTCAGGGCTTTTTATCAGTTTTGTTCACTGTCATATCTCCAGGGCAAAGAGGAGTGGCTGACCCATAATAGGTGTTCAAATATCAGTTAATGAAAGAACGAATGAATAAATAAATCCATAGAAAGCTATTAAAAATCTTTCTAGAATTGCAACTAAAAATACTATCTGTAAATTCACATTTTCACGATTCCCAGAGGTGGAGAGCTGTCACACTAGAGCTCAACAGAAATCAAAATCAAAATGATAAGGCAATATTCATACTCTTAAACACTCTGAGTTAGAAAAAATAATTACAGCTTTTGAAGTTCAGCTTTTGTTCATGGATGATTACATCTACCCAGAATCATGCTTTTGTTGCAGTCTAATGGTTATCTTAAATAGCTGAGGAAGGTATAGGAAAGTTATTCTAATTATTTTTGGAAATGGAGAAAGACCTAGAGAATTGTATCCTGTGCCAGTAATAAAGCTTGGTTTCTATCTTGCTGCTCAGGATATGATTAAGGTCTTATCATTCACTGATACATAGGAACATAAATCCTTGGGGAAGAGGGGTGAGATGTTAGAATGAAAGGCTAAAATAATAATCATCATCATCATGCTAACATTAACACTGAAAGCACATATTTGATGTGAAGTCTATATCCAGACATTACAACCTCTTTATCGTAAGATAAGAAATGTGACTGAGGTAAGCTTACATTTAGATAAAGGATTGAAGAAGGCACATGGAACTTAGACAGGAGTAGTTCTTGACCCTTGCAAAGAAAGATTTCTTACTGTAATAGATCATGTCCCTAAGAAAAATTCATTCACATTTTTCATACACTTCTTCCCCCATCTACCCCTCACAGGCAGCAAGGGTAGTCCGTGGCTATGTTATAAAAGTTAGACTAAAATATGACAAACTAATAATGCTGGAACCCCACTATAACTGCATTTCTACAGAATGGAGTTTTCTATAATGTGGATTTATTCAAGATTTAAATCTAAGGTTATTTGTCTTCTGAAATATGAATATGTACATGAGACAGTTGCACCATACCCTGAGTTCATTCTGAGTCACAGGCCTGAGGCCTCAAAAAAAAAAAAAAAAAAAAAAAAAAAAAAAAAAAAAAACTATAGGGCATTACTAGAATTAAGCACTTAAAAAAATGCATGACATTATTTTAGTTTATTCAGATAAGTCACTATCATTTTGTTGCTGTTTAACTTTTCTCTTATTCTCAAACAGATGCTAACTAGTAGGGTAAATCAGTCTAAATGTGCTTTTGAGTTTAAACCAGATGTCCACAAATGTTAGTGTACATCAGAATCATCTGAGATGACTGATAAAAATGGAAATTCTTAGACCCCTTCCTTAGACATTCAGATTCAGTAGGATTGAGGGTGTGGTCCACATATTAAGAAGTATTAGAGCACATATGTATGAATTTCAAGTTCTTGTTGGTGTTAGAAATAGTTTTAGAAACAATACTATGTAGCACAGATAATAAATACTTAATGCATAAATATGTTATCAAATATGATTTTCATAATATATTCTCCAACCCTTGTACGTCAATGAAAAGTATTTTCTATCTCCTGCCAGTGATATCCTCCTATCCAGGAAAGGTGCCAGTTCAGGTTTGTTCTACAGAATCGAAAGAAACAGCTGTGTACTAGTAAATGCCAGAACAGAAATGACCGGGTAATTTCCTTCTTAGGCTACCAAGCAGACTGATCTTCAGAGAAACTAGGCTGGAAACTTGAGAAAGCACTTAAGGGCTTGACTCCTGGCCATTGGACTTTGGCCAAGGCAAACCTGCCTGCTTTCCTTCTCAGAAGGGGCAGTTGTGTTTGTAGTTTAGGAAAGGAAATCACTAATGCCCAGTAGAAAGCCTCCCAGAATCCCAACAGTATAACTCTGTTACAGGCTGAATACAGTACATCACCAAGCAATGAAAAATAGATCTCAAGACTAGAGTAAGCCAGCATTGGTCTTGAAAGCTACTTCATATAAGGCTAATCTAGTCTCTTATGCTGAGAAATTCTCATTCACCCAGCATGAGTGTTCCCAGGAGTATATTAGAATAATTCATGGATAACACTCAAGGCTATAAATAAATACTAAATTTCAATTAAAAAGGTTAAATATCTGGGTTTTGTCTGTCAGTCCAGCTAAAAAATGTGCTCCTATATAAATTAGTTTTATCACAAAATATGTTATCTTATGTTCATTAGACAATACATTTCTTCAAATGACTTACACAAAAAATCTCCACCAAAATATTTACTGAATGAAACCATTATGGAAAAGCCAGCTTTTCATCCAAATTTAACATTTTTTTCTCCTCCAGACTATCTCACTTACAAGAGTTAATGCAACAAAGCCATACACTGAACAGAATTCTATGTAAATAGCTAGCCTGGCCTACACTTGCCTAATCCATATCCATTTCCTGTTTTTCCAAATTCAAATCATTGACCTCATTCACTGAGTCTCTGTGAACACTAGACCAAGCTAGACAGTTGGAAGCTCAGAAATTAACCAAGAAGTCTAGAAAAAGCTAATCAACCTGTAGAGAAATATGTGTGTTCATGGAAAGACATGCACAAAAATATTTATAGCAGAACCATTCTTAATAGCCAAAAGCCAGCAACCACCCACATGTGTATCAACAACATCATGGATAAATAAATTTGTGGTTATGATCATACAGCAATGAAAATGAATGATCTATAATTATACACAATTACGCAAAAATATTTCAAACATGATGAGCAAAAGGAGCTACATTGTTATTCCATCCTGTATATTTCTATTTACATGAAGTAAACTTTGGTGTTACAATTCATAATAATGGTTAACTTGAGGGGAAGGGATAGATGGTACTGACTGTAGCTGGATATTAGGGGAGCATTCTAGGTTGCTCAAAAGATTGTATTTACTTACCTGTGCCCTAGCTATAGGGTCTGTTTGCTCTAAGCAAATTTATTGTGTGGGTTGTATACAAATTATACATGTACTTTTCTGTATGTACACTATAGTTCAGTAAAAAGTTCAGTTAAGAAAATTCTGTCACATTGCGATACGTCTAAGAAAAATTATATAAAATATATTAAATATGAAGATGAGAAATAACAACAAGGAAGGAGGGGTGGTGCCAAAGGAAGCTGAGATGGAAAAAGAGTAAGATGAAAGGATGCTTTCATAAAAATAACTGCCTATTTCCTGATGTGGAGAGGTAAACTGAGGATAAAATCTAAATTAAAAAAAAAAAGTTTCTTCTCCAATGAGCAAAATGTATGTCAAAAATTAAACACAACCAAAAAAAAAAAAAATTGACACTGAAGTCCCTGACTAATCATGTAAAAAATAAAGTTAGTTCCCTGTCTTACACCAGGAAATTTCCCAGAAATAACTTACCATTCCAATTTAGAGAGAGGTAAAATACAGAAAGGGATATAATAAAATATGAAACAGAAAACTATTTTTAAAAAACTAGAAAATATGGCTGGGCATGGTGGCTCAAGCCTGTAATCCCAGTACCTTGGGAGGCCGAGGTGGGCAGATTTCTGGAGGTCAGGAGTTCCAGACCAACCTAACCAATATGGCAAAACCCTGTCTCTACTAAAAATATAAAAATTAGCCAGGCGTGGTGTCACATGCCTATAGTCACAGCTACTCAGGAGGCTGAGGCAGGAGAATCACTTGAACACAAAAGGTGGAGGTTGAAGTGAGCTGAGAACACGCCACTGCACTCCAGTGTGGGTGACAGAGTGACACTCTGTCTCAAAAAAAAAAATTAATATTAAAAAATAAAAACTAGAAAATATAATTTTGAAGCATGAATAGCAATTCTAAGCATGACGTAAGTTTTTCAAATTGAAAAGTCAAAAATATCTATGCATCCAAAAACCATTAAGTGAAAGTAAGAACGTATAAAAAAAACTGGAGGAAATATTTGCAACTTATATGAAAGGCAAAGAGTCAATATACTTGATTTGCCAAGAATTCTTAAAAACCAATTAAAATATTTTAACAGAAAAACAGACAAGAGATGCAAGCATGCGTGTCACAAAAGTATACAAATTAATAAGAAATAAATCAACCTCAATGCATATCAAAACAACAAGACATTTTACAATTATAAAATTAGCAAGGATTTTTATATATTAATAAGAAGTATTGGTATAACACAGAGATATTATGGGGTATAAATACTAAAACTATCCTGAGGGACAATTAATCAAGCTTAATCAAAACTCTTTATACAGTACATACCACCAGTGGCTCGATGTCGACTCTCAGCAGTCTTCCTAGAGAATCAGGAGAAGGTGGTTTTGTGGTATGAGAGACAGAAGCAACTCTAGGATCCAAAAGCTGCTATTGGGTATAGCACAGATGAGTGGCAGGTGGCCAGAGTTCTCAAGACCTTTGATACAACAGGATTTAGTTCCTAATGAGATAAAAATAAAGAAAAATATTAGTATCAAACTGACCCAGATGGACTAGTTGAAAAATAGCAATCATCTCTCCCATCTTGAATATAGTATTTAGTATTATCTTAACCTAAAAAACTCTTACCACAGCTTATTTTTCACAGTCAGACTCTCAGGGAAATCTGTATTTAAGTTTGGCCAAACATCAGATTTCTTCTCTTTGTACAGTTTTGCTAAATGAAAAATCTGGTGAGGGCCTGTTTTATTTTCCCATTTATAACACAGAGAATATAATCAGCATTTTGGGGAAAAATAGTTTTTCAGCAAAAAGGGATATTTTCCAGCTATAAAAAATAAGAATATTTAACTTTTAAAACAAAAACAAAAAAAAGACAAACAAGCAAACAAAAAAACACCATTTCACACATATGTTCTAAGTTGAACAAAAATGTGGAGGGTTTTCTGATATTTTTATTTTTGTGGTTACCATACTGATTTGTTTTGTTTTGTTTCTTACACTTTTTCACTTGTAGAACAACCAGTGAGTTAAATTACATGAGTGCAAAGCTAATATGTGCTGTCTCTGACTCCTGGGGTACAGTCTCTGAAGTTGAACTGCCTGTGTTTAATTCCCCGTTCTTCTATTAATAAGCTGCATGACTTTGAGAAAGTTATGTATTACTATTTCTGTGCACTAGTTTTCACCTTTACAAAACTGAAAAATAAAGGCAATATGCCTACAATGCTTTTATGAATATTAAATATCATCTCATAAACACTTCAGGTATGTCCTGATGCAATAAAAGTGCTTAATAAATAGTATCTGTCAGTATGTCTACATCTCCTAGCTATTTTCTCTACTACAGATAAAAATCATAGAGCATGATTTGTTAGTGATCACATTCCCCAAAACTCAGCAAACAAAAGCATATGTAAATAGCAAAACTTAATAGTAAATAGAGGAATGATTGAGGAGTGGCATCAGCAAGATGTAGTAATAAAAAGCACCTCCTTCATCTCACAAAACATCAAATCAATAACAATATATAAACTAATTCTGTTTATGAGAAATCCAGAAATCAATTAAGAGGCATCTGCATCCCAGGAGAACACAAAGCCAGCCACACAGAAGCAAGTAGAAAAATTTCTGTCACCCTCTCACCATAGTCCCTCTGCCTGACAGAGCACCATGTGATTGGAAGGAAACTACCAGCTTCTGGATACTCCCTGGTGAGAGAAAGAGGAGACGAGCTCATACATCCAATGTTCTGACTTTTCAGGGAGGTTTTTATCTTGGAGCAATGATAACATCAGACATACTCTAGATGCTTGGGGGCCACTGAGAACAGAAAAAGAACTGGGTATATGCTGCTACTCCAGAGGAACCACAGTATCGCACTCAAGGAGGAAAGAGAAGAGTGGAACACATGTCCAACAGTCCAACTTTTTGAGGGGCTGCCCAAGGGACTGGTTTCTTTCTTGAATTTCTGGTAATGCAGATGGGACCTAGCATACTCTAGATGCCACGAGCCACAAAGAGTATAAAAGATCTGAGTGGCATGTTGCTGCTCAGAGAGCATGATCTGACAGCAGGTCAGAGGGCCCACCACAGGATGGCAGACGTCAGAGAAAGCAAAAGATTACGAACTCCTGAAAAAAGGAAACTAGCAAATTCTTCTAAATGGAAATCTACACATGCAAAGCCCAGAAAAGACACATCCACAGAAAAACTTTGAGAGGCCTTCAGAATCTCTACTTGGGCCGATTGGTGAAAGTTTTTCCCTATTATAAAGCTAGTTTACAAAGAGTTGGGGAGGTGGTTTGTTTTTCAAATATGCAGACACCAACACAAATGGGGGGAAAATGACCCAATCAAACCAACAAAATAAATCTCCAGAAACTGACCCTAAAGATACAGGTTACAAATTACCTAACATATAATTCAAAATAAATATCATAAATAAAGATGCTCAGTAAGCTCATGAAAATAATGTGTGAACAAATTAACAAAAGAGCAGTAAGTTCTCCTCTACCAGTAATTACTTTAAATGTAAATGGATGAAATTCACCAATCAAAATACAAAGTGGCTGAATAGATTAAAATAAAAACAAAATCCAACTATGTGCTGTCTATAAGAGACTCACTTTAAATGTAAGGCACACATAACAAAAGAATGGAAAAAGATATTTGATGTAATTGGTAACCAAAACAAAACAAGAATAGCTATACTTATACAGACAAAGTAGACATTATGTCAAAAACTGTAACTAGAAGCAAAGAATGACATTACCTAATGATAAAAAGTTCAATTCACCAGGAAGATACAATTATAAATATATACGCAACCAATATCAGACCACCTAAATACATAAAGCAAATATTGACAGACGTGAAGGAAGAAATAGACACCAACAATAATAAAGTAGGAAACTTCAAAATCCATTTTTAATAATGAATGGAATAGCCAGACAGAAGATCAATAAAGAAACAGAGGACTTGAAGAACACTATAGACCTAAGAGACATATACAGGACATTTCATGCAACAGACACAGAATATGCATTCTTCTGTCCAGTATAGATCACATATTAGGTCACAAAACAAATCTTAACTAATTTATAAGATTGAAATCATATAGGTATGTCTTCTGATCACAATATAATGCAACTGGAAATCAACTGCAGAAAGAAAACAAAAATCCACTTAACAACACATTCTTGAACAACCAATGGGCAAAATAAGAACATGAAAAGTGAAATTAGAAAATATTTCAAGACATATAAAAATGAAAACACAACATATTAAAAGTTATGGGATGCAGCAAAAGCAGTTCTGAAGGAACTTTAAAGCAATAAATGTCTATGTTAAAAAAGAAGGATCTAAAGTAACCTAATTCTCTACATCAGGAAGTAGAAATAGAAAAAAAAGAGCTAAACCCAAAGTTAGCAGAGGGAAAGAAATAAATAATAAAAATTAGAGAGGAAATAAATGAAATTGAGAATAGAAAAACAATAGAAAAATCAACAAAATTAATTGGTCTTTTGAAAAACTCAACAAAACCAACAAACTTTACACTTGACTGAGAAGAAAAGAGTGAAGACAAAAAAAGTAAAATGGACATCAAAGAGGAGACATTACAATTGATGCCACAGACAAAAAGAATTATGAGAGACTACCATGAACAATTATAAGCCAATTATAGATTATCCAAATTGGATAGCCTAGAAAAAATGGATAAATTCCTAGAAACATATAGCCTATCAGAACTGGATCATAAAGAAACAGAAAATCCAAACAGACCTAATAACCAGTAAAGAGATTGAATCAGTAATCAAAAACCTCTCCAAAAAGAAAAACTCAGTACCAGATGGCTTCAATGATAAAATCTACCAGACACTTAAAGAATTTGTGGCAATTCTTTGCAAACTCTTCCAAAAAATGGAAGAGAAAGAAACATTTTGAAACCCGATTTATGAAGCGAGCATTATTCTGATACCAAACCTAGAGAAAGACACCACAAGAAAATAAAACTACAAGTTAATATCCCTGGTGATTTAGATGCAAAAATCCTCAAAAATATATGTGCAAACAAAATTCAACAGTGTATTAAAAGGATCACACTATGACCAAGTGAGATTTATCCCTGGGATGCAAGGATGGCTCATCATATAAATATCAATCAATGTGATTCACCACATTAACAGAATAAAGGATAGAAATTACAGGATGATAGAAATAGATGTACAAAAGGTATTTGGCAAAATTCAATATGCTTTCAAAATAAAAAGACTCCACAAACTAGGAACAAAAGGAAATTATCACAACATAACAAGGTCATATATGACAAGTCCACAGTGAACATCATACTCAACAATGAAAAACTGATAGTTTTTCCTCCAAAATCAGGAAAAAAGGCACAGATATCCACTTCTGCTACTTTTATTCAACACAGTACTGCAAGTCCTACCTGGAGAAATTAGTCAAGAAAAAGAAATAAAAGTCATCCAAATTGGAAAGGAAGAAGGAAAATTATCCCTGTTCACGGATGCACGATCTTATATGTAGAAAATCTTGAAGAGTGCCCCCACCCCCCCACACACGAAAGAAACCTATCAGATCTAAGAAACAAATTCAGTAAAGTTCCAGGATACAAAAATCAACATACAAAACTCAATTGTGTTTCTATGCAC
Organism: Trachypithecus francoisi; assembly: GCF_009764315.1. Taxonomy (NCBI): domain Eukaryota; kingdom Metazoa; phylum Chordata; class Mammalia; order Primates; family Cercopithecidae; genus Trachypithecus; species Trachypithecus francoisi. Next base: position 52,542,370 of record NW_022681458.1, on the reverse strand, counting down.
AAACAGTGGACAATCTGAAAAGGAAATTAGGAAAACAATCCCATTTACAAATGGACAAAAAACAATAATCCTTAGGAAAAAATTTAACTGAGGGATCAAAAGACTTGTACACCAAAAACTACAAGACATTAAAGAAGAAATTATAAAGGATACAAATGAATGAAAACATATTCTATGTTCATGCATTGAAAGAGTTAAGATTATTAAAATATTCATACAACTGAAAGCAATCTACAGATGTAATGCAATCTCTATCAATATCTTAATGACAATTTTTACAGAAATAGAAAAAAATTCTAAAATACACATAAAGCCACAAAGACTCCAATTAGCCAAAATAACTTTGGGAAATAACAAAGCTGAAGATATTATACTTCCTGATTTTAAAACAAATTGGCTGTATTACAAAGCTACAATAATCAATACAGTATGGTACTGCCATAAAGACAGACATACAGGCCAATGGACTAAAATAGAGAATCCCAAAATAACATTAGACATTTATGGTCAACTGATCTTTGAGAAGGGTGCCAAGAATACACAATGGGATAAGGATAGTGTGTTCAACAAGTTATGCTGAAAAAACTGGATATTCTCTTGCAAAAGAATGAAATTGGACCTTTGTCTAACATCGTACCCAAAAATCAATGAAAAATGGATTAAACATAATACCTGAAACTATAAAATTCCTAGACAAAAACACAGAGAAAAGGTTTCATGACATTGGTTTTTGCAATGATTTTATGGATATGACCCTAAAAACACAGGCAACGAAAGCAAAAATTAAAAATGGGAATACATCGGCCAGGCGTGGTGGCTCACGCCTGTAATTCCAGCACTTTGGGTGGCCGAGGCAGGCGGATCACGAGGTCAGGAAATCGAGACCATCCTGGCTAACACGGTGAAACCCTGTCTCTACTAAAAATACAAAAAATTAGCCGGGCGCGGTGGCGGGCGCCTATAGTCCCAGCTACTCAGGAGGCTGAGGCAGGAAAATGGCGTGAACCCGGGAGGCAGAAGGTGCAGTGAGCCGAAATCGCGCCACTGCACTCCAGCCTGGGCGACAGAGCAAGACTCTGTCTCAAAAAAAGAAGAAAAGAAAAAAAGAAAAAAAAACCGGAATACATCAAACTAAAAAACTTCTGCCCAGCAAAAGAAACAAGAGAGTCAAAAGGTAGTCCACAGAATGGAAGACACTATTTGCAAACTATATATCTGATAAAGTATTCATACCCAAAATATATAAAGGATTACACAAAAAGGATTCCTACAGCTCAACAGCAAGAAAATAAATAACCCAATTTAAAATGGGCAAATGACTTAAATTGATATTTATTCTAAGAAAACTTAAAAGCGGCTAACAGGTACATGTAAAAATACTCATCACTAATTATCAGATAAATGCAAATCAAAGCAAAAATGAAATACCACCTCATACCTGCTAAGATGACCATTATGTTTTTTAAAAATAACCAAAAATAACTAGTGTTAGCAAAGGTGTAGACAAATTGGAACACTTATGCACTGTTGGTAGAAATGTAAAATAGTGCAACCACAATTTAAAACAGTATAAAGATTCCTTAAAAATTAGAAATAGGGCTACCATATGATCCAGTCATTTCACTTCTGGATATTTATCCAAAACAATGAAATCAGGATATTGAAGAGATATCTGTACTCTCATATTCATCGCAGCATTTTTCATAATAACCAAAAGGTGAAAATAACCTAATGAATGGATCAAAAAAATATGTAAGTGTATACATACAATAGAGTATTATTCAGCCACTTAGAAAATCCTGGCATATGCCACAACATGGATGAATCTTGGAGACATTATGCTAAGTGAGACATTATGCTAAGTGAAATAAGTCAGGCAGAGGGGAAAAATACTGCAGGATTCTAACTATATGAGGTATCTGAAATAGTCAAACTCATCTTAGCAGAAAGTACAACGGTGGTTGCCAGGAGCTAGGAGGATGGGAAAATGAGGAGTTTCTTTTCAGTCATATAAAGTTTCAGTCATGCAAGATGAAAAACTTATTAGAAAGCTATTGTATAACAATGTGCTTACAGTAAACAATACACTTAAAATTTTAAGAGGGCAGATCTCAACTTACATTTTTTTTTGCCACAAGAAAAAATAAACACATAAAGAGAACTTTAACTTTACCAGGGATAGTAGGAAAATAAAAGAATAAAGAAAGAGAAAGGTAAGCCCCTTCTGAAAGGTGACCTCAGGAAAATGTGGGACTCTCATTCACACCCAGTGCCTTTGATCCTTTCTCCAAAAATGTTTTACATTGGGGAAAAATATCCACAAAACTGCATTTAAGGTAACTACATACTGATTCATGCAGATACCTATTATGTTCATACAAAACAAGCCTGACCCCCCAACTTGAGTATCTTTTTTGTCTAACTTATGATCATCTGGTAACTTAAGAAGAAAGGACATGTGTAGATATATATAGACAGAGATGATAGAGATAAAATATTTAACGAATGTGTAGAAGCTATTAAAGCATTTGTATGTTTCTTATAACTAAAGAAGAATAAAAAGAGAAAAAGATACATTTTTGTGCTATCTTCTATTTTTCCATTCCCTGTTCCAACAAGACAGTCTTTCTTCATTGAGAGATTTTGCTATCAGGAGAAGGAAGTGGAGGCCTTTCTCAGATCTTGCTGGGAAAGCTGAGGTGGAGAGGAGTTTGTTGGAGGAATTCAGAAGGTGACACAGCAAGAGAGTAAACATATTCCACACGACTAGAAAGGAAGAAAGGTCTCTGTTCTGCTCCATTTGGGCATCCCAGGAAAGTGGCAGGACCTTTAGGAGAATGGTTCCTTGGTGGAAGAGGAGAGACTGAAGCCTCACACTGAGACCCTTCTGGGCCTGAGCATAGACACAGAAGAGCCACTTGCCTTTAAGTAACTCCAAGGGTTTGGATAACGGGAAAGTCCTCAGTGACCATGGTGACTCAGACACTCTCATTCCATTTTCTGGGCACTTCATAAATTTCCTGAATTTTTGTGCAAACTAGAGACATAGACAAGCACCTGTATTTAAAATTATGAGGTTCTAATTTGCTAGGTGGGTAAGGGACTCAGACTCATATTTTTTTTCTGTAATTGTGAAATTAAAGTAATAGGACATTTCTTCCACACCTCACATCGGGTAGTAGTATCTATAATCACAATACATAGGAAGCTATTTATTACATAATTATTTTATAAGTGAGAAAGATAGGTTATAAAACACTGTATGATATAAAAGTCCATTTTTGTAAAATAAAATAATATACTGAGTTCCTACAATAGGCCAGGCAATGAGCTGGTTGAGGCAGACTACAGAGGAGTGGGTTTCAGGGAAAAGATTTCTCTTGAACATGTTTCTCCAGGACAATATATCGTTCATTGCTGCTATAGACTGGATGTTTATGTCTCTCGCAAATTCACAGTGAAATCTAATTTTGAATGCAATTATATTTGCAGGTGTTTCCTTTGGGAAGTGATTGGGTGATGAGGAGGAAGTCTTGTGAATGGGATTAGTCCCCCTATAAAAGAGAATCCAAAGACTTCCCTTGCCCTTTCTCCCATGTAAAGACACAGCAAGAAGATGGCCATCTATGAACCAGGAAGCAGAGCCTCACCAGAGAGCTCATCTTCAAGTTCCTCGATCTTAAACTTCCCAGTCTCGAGAACTACCAGAAATAAAATTCTTAGGCTTATGAGAAATTAAAGGGTAGGTGGAATCACCCCTGAGAAAAATGCTTTCTGCTGAGTGACTAATATTGAGACCTAGTTTAGCCTTCAAAGCTGCTATGGCCCAGAATCACTGATACAAGAATAAAATTTAAGAGAATAAACAGCTGGATTTGTAGTATACTTAGTTTTCTATTTCAGAGTTTTATTAAAATAGAGCAAGAAAACTTCCATCAAAAGCAAGCACATAGTAATAATAGTCTCAGCACTACCAATACATATGGTCATTATACTGAGGGTACAAATCATTGTTTTCCTGTTGGCATCTGTGTCTTTTCTCTCACTGCTTTCATTTTGTTTCTAGGTAATTGGAGGCTGAGATCCAGGAAAGATAAACAGAGTTTTAAATGCTTCCATTAAAGAATAAAGTTATTATTGCTTCCTAAATCAAAGCTACATGTAGCCACAAGTTGAGGTAAACAATGACAATTAAAAATGAGACATTAACATTTCTACTTCCTGTAGCTGCTTGTCAATAAACATAAACATTGTAAATAGCTGACTAGAATTAAGACCCAAAGAACTCTAAAAGTAGTCACCAGAAAAGCAAATGGAATTAGATACTATAGGATCGTTAAATACAACTTTGTTACTACAGCTTTACCTTGGTATTCAAAAAAAAAAAAAAAAGTTAAACAGAATATTTTTCTTTCAACTCAATATTTTCTTTAATGGAGTTTATTCCATTGTTTTATTGTTGGAAGAAGTGTACAGATGGTCCTGACTTACAACTGTTCAACTTAAGATTTCTCAACTTTATAATGATGCAAAAGTGATATGCCATCAGTAGAAACTGTACCTCAAATTTTAAATTTTGATTTTTTTCCCAGAATAGTGATACGTCGTATGATACTGTCACTATGTGGGCAGCATCAGTGAGTCACAGCTCCCAGTCAGCCATGCAATCACGAAGGTAAACAACCCATACAGTGTGCTGTGTTGCCAGAATTTTTTGGATATTGTGTTTTGGGTGCCATTAGTTCTACAAAATGTCAATTTTTGACTTACAATATTTTCCACTGGCAATGGGTTCATCACCACACTACCCCACTCTAAGTCAAGGAGCATCTGCATTTGCTCTTTCAGTCATCTTATTTTAAAGATTTGGTTTTATTTTTGCTTCTTAGCTATTTTCTTTGTTTTCTCTCTTTTATTTGATAGTCTATGTTACCTGTGATATCTACTTTCAGTATGTTGTAAATTATGTGTTCTGTTTTTAGTTCCACTAGTGTTTACATTTGTATCTTTTATAGCATTGATTAAGCATATAGTTGTCAGTTTATCAAGTTCAAGAAAGAAATAGCATCTATTAACTTCCTCCTAAGTAAACTGCAAACTATACATCCTCAGCCTAGTCCCATTCCACTACACACACCCTAGTTTTTGTTTTTATATTCTGTAATTTTGAAATCATTATTATTGTATTATTTTATTCAATAATTTTAAGGAATTATATTTCCCTTTTAATAGACTCATTTTTATGTTCACATAAACTCAAAGCCCACCATCAGCTTTTTCACACCATGAGTTTCCCATTCAAGAATATTTTAGTTTTTCTATACATTGGCTGAATTGTATATTTAAATGAAGATTTTGGTAGGGTAGCTACATAAGTAGTATATTTTCCTGAGTCGTTGGGTACATAAAAATATTTTCTTGTTGATTTTACATAGAGGTTTCAGCCTGGTTACATAAAGAATACTTGGATTAAACCCATTCTCCTCTGAAAATTCAGTAGATGATGCACCATGGTCTTCTGAGAGTATAACAGGAGGTGAAAAGCACAGGACCTAGAATCATGTAAACATCTGATTTTAGCTCTGCTAATTGCTTGCTATGAAACCTTTGCAAATTAGACAATGCATACTTTTACTTCGTTTCCTAAATCTCATTGTTCTTATCTGTAAAATGAGACTACTCCTTACTTTCCAGGTTTAATGTAAGGAATTAATAGCATGATCTGTATTAGTGCTAATAAAAATATAGTGCAAACCACATTTATAGTTTTAATTTTTCCAGCAGTCACATTAAAAAGGTAAAATTAATTTAATATTTATCATTTAAATAAAAATGATTGTACTTAACCCAATAGGTTCAATAATACACATCATTTCAATATGTAAAACATTATTGAGATATTACATTCTTTATTATACTAAGAATTCTAAATATAGTGTATATTTTATACTTATACCATAGAGCTATACCATACAGTTATAGCATTTGCATGTCACATATATCAATTTGGACTGTCACATTTCATGTCCTCAGAAGCCACATGAGTCCAGTGTCTGCTTTACTGGAGAGGTCAGGGTTACATACTATGACCCAGTAGAGTTTCTGGCATAAACATTCTCTAAATAGTACATATTTTTAATTGTTTTAATGACATAGAGAGAACTATCAGAAAAATCTCTTACTTTCTTACTAAATCATCTGTTCCTTCTGCCTAAATATATGCAAAAGTCTTTATTATTTTTTCATGTTAAGAAATGTTTATTAGTAAACTTTTTATTGCTATAGAACATAATACTGAAAAGAGCAAAAATCGTGTTTCACCCAAAGGATAGTCACAAAGTGAACATGTGATCAACACTCAGATTCTTAGTCTCCCTAGGTGATTTCAAACATTATGATGTTTAATTGCATCTAGTTTTGAACTTCCCACAAACATAAAGATGCAATATGTATCCTTTTACGTCCTGCTTCTTTTAGTCAGCATTATATCTCAGCCATATCGTTGCATATGAGTTTTAGAATATAATTCTCATTTTCTGTAAAGTAATCCATTGTATGAACATACCATAATTTATTTATTCACTGTTTCATTTAACTGTTGTTAGAATTTTTAGCTCCTAGTTAATTCCAGTTTGGAGCTTATGCAGAAAAGAGTTAACATAACAGGGCATACTGCTATCCCTAGACTAGGCTGCATCTACTGTTGGCCCTTGACTAGCATGTGAGAACCTGGATTCTGGAGTGAGTAACTGGTAATAGTGTCTCATTGTGCCCAAATGGTTTGCAAAAACAATGTGGTTTATGCTGAACACCTGCTTTCCTTCTGGAGTCTGGAATTCTGCTATGGTCTAGGCAGAGGCTGCATATTTGTCTGTCCCAATAAAAAAAAAAAAAAAAAAAACTCTAAACAGTGAGTCTCTAATGGATTTCTCTGATAGACAGCATTTCACATGTGTTATCACAACTTGATGCTCTAGGAATTAAGTGTGTCCTGTGTGATCAATTGGGAGAAGACTCTGAGAACTTGCACCATGTTTCCTCTGGATTTTGCCCCATGAGTCTTTTCCTTGTCCTGATTTTACTTTGTATCCTTTCACTGCAATGAATCATAACCATGAGCATGACTTTAGTTGTGCTGAGTCCTGTGAGTTCTATAAACCATCAAAACTGAGTTGTCTTGGCAATATCTGACACAGGGCCATTACAAACTATATTGCTATGGATATTCTTGCACATGCCTGTTGGGCAACATATGTGAAATATATATTGCAGAGTAGAATTATTGGGCTATAGGGTATGAATATGTTCATCACTACTAAATATTGACAAATAGTTTTCCATAGTGGTTATATTGATTTACAACTCCTATCAATAATTGATGAGAGTTCTAGTTGCTATACATCCTCTCCAACACTTGACATTGTCATTTTAGTCAGTCTGATGGGTATAGAGTGGCATCACATTTTGGTTTTAATTTGCAATTTGCTTGATGACCAAATAAAGTTGAGATCCTTTTCACAGGTCTATGGGCTACCAAGATATTCCCTATTGTGAAGTGTCTATTCAAGTCATTTGCCAATGTTTCTACTGGGTTATCTGACATTTTCTTATTGATTTGCAAGCATTCTTTATGTATTATGGATATGTAAGACCTTTATATATATATAAATATATATATATATAAGTATATATATGTGTGTGTGCCAAATACATGAAAAATATACTCCCACTCACTCTTTTAATGATAACCTATGATAATAAGTTCTTAACTTTAATGTAGTTTAATTTATCAGTGTTTTTCTTTATAGTTAGCAATTTGTGTATCCTGTTTAAACAGTATGTATTACTCTGGAATCATAAAGATTTTATTCTCCTATTCTTCTAAATGCCATACTTCATTACCTTTTACATTTAGATTAGAAAGGATTCTCTGTATGTTGTAAGGTCTTTCTTTTTTCTTGAAGTCAAATAATTCCAGGATCTGACGCACAATTGAGTATTACTATTTTTATCTGGAATCTGGTTTGCTCTTTCAATCTAGAAGTTTACTGTTTACCTCAGTTTGAGAAAGGTTTTTTAAATGTATACCTTAATAATTTCCTATTCCACTTGTAATTTTTTTACTTCAGGAACACTATTTCCTCCACCATATATGCTTTATCTGTTAGCATCTTTTTAGAAGTTATGCCACCCTTCCCATTTTATTCTTTTATTGTTCTTTCAATTTTATCTCTTATTTGACAGAGTTTACAAAAGAGGATAAGAATAAGGTCTTAGAAACGGTAATTTTGTAAGACAATAACAGCAAAAAAAGACAGCTGGGCTCGAGCAAATGAATACAGTAGTCAATATTGCTGTTAAAAAAAGATTTTCTTAAATTATATATGAAATGATACACATAATAAGTGGTAAAGGAATTCATAGGACTGAGGAATGACATTGGTCTGGGGTAATTAAGAAATGCACCTCAGAGAAGTTAATGAGTTTGATGATATGTAAGTAGAACATTACTGTGGTAAAAGCTAAAATATGCATAATTGCTGATAGTATAGTGATTTGGGCAATATGTCCAACCACTATAGACCAAACAAACTTGCAATGACAGACTATAAATGTGTACTTTTAATAATAAACCCAAATATAAATTCTTATTTGGCACAAATTTTCCATTTGTTCAGAGAAATTTATGAAACTCAAAATACAACAATAAATGTGGCAAAGTAATTATAACTCTACATTTGATGAACTTTGGATTTCCTTGACACTGATATCTCAAGGCTCAGTTTTGCATTCAATAAACTTAAAAATCACCATTTATATTTTGGAACCATTTTATAGCTTTTATTGGATGGGAAAACAGAGCTAATCTTCATCAGTATTTTCACAGAACAAAATACTTCCATCATAATTGAAACTGTCGATGGGTCTTGGGAATATAATATGTTTGCGAGCTATTATTGTTTCCATTCAACATCAAAATAAATATATATAAAACAAAATTTATTCTAATTTTCTGAAATAGCTTCAGCTATGTTTCTCCTCTTCTGTCTGAGAATTTTGCATTGCTCCAATATAAATGTGATCAATATGTCATAAATATGAGTATTTTGGTTTATTTCTTTCTTGATGTTTTAAAATGCAAATGAGACAGACAGCAGGACATCTCCACAGAGATCCCACTGAGCATCGCCATCTTGATAATTAATCACTTACCAGGAACTAGGCCTCCATTTTGCAGCCTCAAAGACCTGATTTTTCCTGTACATTGAAAATGGATCATGAACCTGAAGCATTAATTCAAAATTCAAAAGGATAAACTTTCAGTAGGAAATAAGATTCTAAACAGAACTAGAATATTCGTATGTATCACTAAGAAAATATATTAGTCTGTTTTCATACTGCTATATAAAGAACTGCCTCAGAGTGTATTAGTCTATTTCCTACTGCTATAAAGAACTGCCTGAGACGGGTAATTTTTTTTTTTTTTTTTTTTTTTTTTTTTTTTTTTTGAGGTGGAGTCTCGCTCTGTCGCCCGGACTGGAGTGCAGTGGCCAGATCTCAGCTCACTGCAAGCTCCGCCTCCCGGGTTTAGCCATTCTCCTGCCTCAGCCTCCCGAGTAGCTGGGACTACAGGCGCCCGCCACCTTGCCCGGCTAGTTTTTGTATTTTTTAGTAGAGACGGGGTTTCAGCGTATTAGCCAGGATGGTCTCGATCTCCTGACCTCGTGATCCGCCCGTCTCGGCCTCCCAAAGTGCTGGGATTACAGGCTTGAGCCACCGCGCCCGGCCTGAGACTGGGTAATTTATAAGGAAACAGGTTTAACTGACTCACAGTTCAGCATGGCTGGGGAGGCCTCAGGAAACTTACAATCATGGCAGAAGGCGAAGGGGAAGCAAGCCACCTTCTTCACCAGGTGACAGGAAGGAGAAGAGCATAGCAAAGGGGAAAGAGCCTCTTACAAAACCATCAGATCTTGTGAGACTCACTATCACAAAAACAGCATGGGGGAAATGGCCCACATGATCCAACTACTTACTCTCCACCTGATTTCTCCCTTGACACATGGGGATTATGGGGATTCTAATTCAAGATAAGATTTGGGTGGGGATTCAAAGAAACCAAATTATAATCAGAGGTCAGTTTTTTAAAAGGGTAATAATTACTTAGAAAAATAAAATAATTATTATACTCTGTTTAAAATTGAATTAGGTATTTTTTTTACACAGAAAATAAAAGTTCAAATGCTCTAGAGGCTAGGCAGGTAATATCAGTTAGCAAAGTCATCCCAAATGAACTTTGGTCAACTGAAGGGCAACAAGGTGTTTACAAAGGAACTACCAGATATTCAATTCTAGCTGATCATCATCATAGCAAGTATAGACTCGAGTGTTGACAGAACTTCTGATTTTTTTAAGAGACTCTGGAACTTTACATTTTTTATATTTATCTTCAGATTTTTTAAATGTTAATAATTATAATAGAATAATGGCCTCACAAAATGCCCACGACCTACTCCCAGAAATCTCTTACCTTGCATGCCAAAAGGGACTTTGCAGATGATCAAGAACCTTGAGATGGGAAGATTATCCTGTATTCTCCAAGTGTGCCAAGTGTAATTCCAAAAGTCCTTATAAGGGGCAGAGTGATGCAGGAAGAACACAGTGAGGGAAGGGGACATGATAATGAAAACAAGAGTCAGAGTCAAAGAGTGCAATCTGAAGATGCAACATTTCTGGCTTTAAAGACAGAAGAGGGCGACACAAGATGGAATGCAGGAGGACCTAGAAGTTAGAGAAGACAAGGAACTGATTGTCCCCTAGTACCTCCAGAGGGAACAAAGCCTGCCCATACTTTGATTTTAGCCAAATAAGACACATTTCAGACTTCTTCCTCCAGAAATGTAAGATAATAACTCTGTACTGTTTTAAGCCACTAGATTTGTGGTCATTTGTTATAGCAGTGTTAGAAAACTGTCATGTCCTGGAGACATTTTCCCCACTGCCTTGGGGATTAACATTCGGCTCCTCATTACTTATGCAAATTTCTGCAGTTGGTTTGAATTTCTCTTCAGAAAATGGGATTTTCTTTTCTATCACATTGTCAAGCTGCAGATTTTCCAAAATTCTATGCTCTGTTTCCCTTTTAAAACTGAAGGCCTTTAACAGCACCCAAGTCACCTCTTGAATGCTTTGCTGCTTAGAAATTTCTTCTCCAGATACCCTAAATCATCTCTCTCAAGTTCAAAGTTCCACAAATCTCTGGGGCAGAGGCAAAATGCTGCCAGTCTCTTTGCTAAAACACAAGAGTCACCTTTGCTCCAGGTCCCAACAAGTTCCTCATCTCCACCTGAGACCACCTCAGCCTGGATTTCATTGTCCATATCCCAACCTTTGCTCCAGTTTCCAACAAGTTCCTCATCTCCATGTGAGACCACCTCTGCCTGGGTTCCATTGTCCATATCTATCAGTATTTTGGTCAAAGTCATTCAACAAGTCTCTAGGGAGTTCCAAACTTTTCCACATTTTCCTGTCTTCTTCTGAGCCCTCCAAACTGTTCCAATGTCTGCCTGTTACCCAGTTCCCAAGTTGCTTCTACATTTTTGGGTATCTTTGCAGCAGCGTATCACTCTACTGGTACCAATTTGCTGTATTAGTCCGTTTTCACTCTGCCGATAAAGCCATACCTGAGAAAAACCATGATATACTATAATGTATAGTATAATATACATTATATCCAGGGCATGACAGAGACCTTTAGCCCCTCCTATCACAGGCCTGGAGGCCTAGGAGGAGAAAGCGGTTTCATGAGCCTGGCCCAGGGTCCCCATGCTGTGTGCAGCCTAGGGACTTGATGCCCTGCATCCCAGCTTCTCCAGCCATGGCGAAAGCGGCCAACGTAGAGCTCAGGTTATGGCTTCAGAGGGTGCAAGCCACCCTTTGGATTTCAGACTTGTGTGGGGCCTGTAGCCCCTTTGTTTTGGCCAATTTCTCCCATTTTGAATGGCTGTATTTACTCAATTCCTATACCCCCATTGTATCTAGGAAGTAAGTATGGCTTACTTATACTGGGTTACTTACACAAGTTATAAGGATTTAATGTACTTACAATTCCATGTAGCTGGAGAGGCCTCACAATCATGGCAGAAGGCATGGAGGAGCAAGTCATGTCTTACACAGATGGCAGCAGGCAAAGAGAGAGCTTGTGCAGAGAAACTCACACTTTTAAAACCATCAGATCTCATGAGACTTATTCACTATCACAAGAACATCAAAGCGAAGACCCACTCCCATGATTCAGTTACCTCCTATTGTGTCCCTCCCACAACACATGGAAATTCAAGATGAGATTTGGATGGAGACACAGCCAAACCATATCAGGATTCATGACAATAATATTTCTTATAATTTATAACAATTCCAAGTTTCTTGAGAGCAGTGTTCATGCTTTCTTTTTTTTATTATTTGAATAATTCAACAGATCACAATAGAACCATAATTTAGCAGTATTTCAGAAAAAGATGCTACTTCTTTGGTTTTACCCACTCCAGACACAGAAATTTCATTGCAACAGTTAGATAAAATCTAGCATCTGGAAAAGGTGCTTTAAATCAAAACTTAGTGATGGGTTATTTAAGATGATTAAGCTCAAACTATGGTATGCATATTATATCTGTTTTATTCTAAGATTAATTAAGGTATACTCAAAATATTTTAAACAACTAAATAATATTAGTTTGGAACCAGTATGAACTTCATCTTACTCTTCACCAAACAAGACAGTTTCAATCCTTAGCCAGAGTTTTTCCTTTGGAAGTCAAAGGAGAATTCCTCTTCCTGGGTTTCCCCAAAATCTTCTCTGTGTGCAAAGCTTTATTCAATGCCATATGAACCTTTTGGAATGTCACATGTGCCACTGGGATAGTTTTTATTCTCAGACATTCTTTAGGAAATTTCTCAAAGCTTAATTTTTATCAATTGATGTCTTTCAATATTGGCATTTTCCAGAAGTATAATGTCCCAAAGATCTATGCCTTGTCTTTATTCCTCTATAGATGTAATCTTTCTCTCTGATTATTATTTTTCCCCTCCCTTTGGCCATGCTTTGATCTGTCACATTCTTAACTGCAATATGGTCAAGGGAGATTTTAAAATTCAGTTAGCTAAGAAGATTGTTTACCATTTGATAGAGTAAGAGTTGAAACCATGCTTCTTCTATTGATGCCATTACAACTTGTGTTTAGTACAACTCCTATGGCTGGAGAAATTCATGGTATGTGATGTTGAACTATTTCACAGCTAATACTGTGGAATCCAAAAAAGCACTCAGTTTAATGATAAAAACAAATTAGATTTCCATAAGCAGAGGTTTGTTGATATTGTCAATTTTACTTAGGCACCATTGCAAATACTCATGATTTCATATTTGGTTGTTGTAAACAGAAATACATTATTTTATCTCTGAAAAAACATATATTTCAAACTTCCTAGAAAAAAACTACAAAATGTGGAACTTTCTAATCATTCACCAATATATGAAAAATTCAGTTCTCACCCAGAAATATAATCCAGATTATGACAGGTTACTCATTAGTAATTACTCATAAGTTCTAGTTGGATATCTTCGTTTCACAGAACAACTTATTAGAAGAACCATCCTAACCATGCTAGAGGTGAAGCTGAGAATTTTAGCAAATGGAAATAGGTGATAGCCCAATAGCAATGAGCTACATACCTTGACTACAAGAGGCTGAGAAACCTCATAGAAAAGAATTTGAACTCTGTTCATATTTGGGTTTTAGTTACATACAGATGTGATAGACTGCAGTGTGAGAATGTGGTAAAATGTAATTGAAGCCAAATATGGGCATACAGAGAGCAGGGTTCCCTTGAGAAAAAAATCAGCATAAGTGGGAAATAAGTTTGGCACAATGAGCCAGATATAGCAAAACATCTTCTTCGTGGGGAAAACTGGTGGTTGAAGACACAGTCTGTAGAGGCATTTAAAGCCATAAGACTCGGTCTTCTGGACTGAGGAGAGCTGCCTATGGTCTCTGAGAAAGAGAAGCCTGTGTAGTAACCTGAAACAACACTATTGATTCTACCCAAAGTTAATGAATTTTAAAATTTAAAGAGCTACATCAAACCAATTCTTCTGAGGACTAAAAACTGTCCCTTTACTTCCACATAGAACAAAAAAAGCAAGATTGAGATGGAGGAAATGTTTCTGTCAGATAAAAGAGATTACCTTGGTTCTGAGACAGGTAGAATGGTGATGAGATCCAAGCACAGGTAATAGAGAAACAACAGGCATGGACCAGTTGTGGTTGCTGTGCAGATGGGCCAAGAAGAGAACACCTAGATGGTGCAAGAAGTGTAAAAGTGAGGAGCAAAGTGATAGATGCCAACAGCACAAGCAGCTGGCAGGTACAAAAGTAAAGGTGCAGGGATACAGAGTAGATTTTAAAATGTGCATTAATACATGCTTATGTTAATAGGTGCTGTGTACCCCTCCTTTCTCCCCAAAAGAAGCCCTGTGGTTAAACGGAATTGTGAAACATGTACCCACAACTCCCCTTCAAGATTCACAACACATATTAGAGTCTGAAAAATTCCACCCAGAGAAAACCAACATGACCACATTTATTTGCCCCTAGGGCACTCTTATTTGAAACTGTCACACTGTCAGTGTGCTCACACACAATGCTCACTGTCACACTGAGGAACAGATTACAAGGCATACCAGGTTAGGAAGTCTTTTCTAAAAAAATTTTCTTTCTTTTTATTTTATTTTATTTTGAGACAGAGTCTTGCTGTGTTGCCCAGGTTGGAGTGCAATGGTATGATCTCAGCTCGCTGCAACCTCCGCCTCCTGGACTCAAGTGATTCTCATGCTTCAGCCTCCCCAGTAGCTGGGATTACAGAACTGAGTCACCATACCCTGCTAATTTTTGTATTTTTAGTAGAGACAAGGTTTCACCAAGTTGGTCAGGCTGGTCTCTAACTCCTGACCTCAAGTGATCCAACCATCTCAGCATCCCAAAGAGCTGGGATTACAGGCATGGGCCACTGCACTCAGCCTAAAATATTTCAAGTTTTAAAACTACCACAATATAGTAAGCAACTCAATGTATTAAACAATGATAGGTTCTTAAGAAATGTTTCATGAATATTCAAAAGCTTTAAAGTCAATACATGTTCTAATTTTTCTAGGAATAAAATTAATTGTTATTAATTCACATGGAAATACTTTATACCCAAAATAGTTTAAGCTACACATTTTAAAAACATAGTTCTTCCTACTAGCTCTAAAATATTCATAAAAAGGGAAGGTAAGTATTGAATCCACAGAATGTTATAGTTTCTTTGATAATAGCAATGTGCTTTTATCAGTGTCACAAATTAGTAGTTTTCATTTGTTAGATACAGCTGTGTATTTCATAATTTATATTTGTGCAACAAAGTCTGGCATTTCAGAGAAGTTTCCCTTATCTACAGTTAAATCTGTGTTTTAAAAAATTGGAAAAGAAACAAATGGTGAATAATGAAATTTATTTTAAACTATTTTAGAAATATTTGGCAGCAACTATTAGAGTATTAGTAAGAGAACAGCTCTTGTAAAAATGGCAAGTTTATTTTGCATGTACTTTCTTGAAAGAAAAATAATTTAAAATGAAACAAAGAAGTATTATCAAATGTGTATCATAGAAACATTTATTAACAAGGAAAAAATCTTTCAGTAAACACTGTATTTCATCATCAGGAGTTTGAGTCTATAAAACTCTGTGCATCCATTCATACATATAGTATATCGAAGAAAAAACTACAAATTCTTTCTGCTTTTTGTAATATGTGGCTTTTAAAAATAAGCCTGGTGATTTTATCCATTTTTCCCTACCATTGAATTTACACTATAGCTTTCAAATTAATCCTACTTGAGAAAATAGACTAATTCATGACCCAATATTCTTCTCCAATGATTTCTGAAAGATTTTGTAGTTGGAATAATAATTCAAGTTTCTGAACATATCTGGCCATTTTGCATATGTTCATTTCATTCTTGGTCAAGGTATGTTTCCATATCATTAGTATAATTTTAAAGTATCCACAAGGCTATTTAAAGTATTTAAAGATAATTCTAATAAATAGGTTGTTATAATATTTCAAAGGACTTGGGAAAAAATTAATAGTTGACTTAACTCAAAATTGTACAATAATTTTTCAAAATTATTTGTAACAAGAGTAGCCAATTCTGCAGTTCTCTTTGGCAGACCAAAAAAAGTTTTATTAAAGTAAACTTTCAGGAAATGAAGTTAGCAATATATAGAGTAGGCATATATTATCTCAGGATTATTTTTCTCACTAAAATCCTCTAAGATGGCTATTGAAAATTTAAAACAGCAATTATCATTAATTGCAAGCATAGACCAAAATAGCCAAAATTGAGATAGTCTACATGTCATATTGAAATAAGGTAGCAGTTTTTAAGCAATGAACCTATCATTAATGAAAAGCTTAAATTCTCTCTCCAGTTGGTCTTGAAGTGTGAGTTTTACTGTGTATGTTATGGCAAAACTCCAGCAGCTGACTAATTTATAAATAAGGAGTAGATTGGTTATAGTTTCCTATGGTAATTCAGGATTCAAGTTTCTTTATTCAAAAATAATTTAGAAGTCATTAAGGGATTTGAATATAATTGAAGTACAATAAATGGTCATTGCAGTTTTATTCCAGAGTTCCAATTTAGGTGTTAAAAGTGGTTCTTTTATCTATGATTATCTTGATTGAGTAATCCTGCTTAATTATTTAATTAAAGCATAAAACAATTCAAATAACACAGACACCACTCAATCCCAAACTGTCAGGTGAATTAAGGCCAGTGTAATTATCTGTGTTTTGAGGTTTGTTTGTTTGTTTTGAGATGGAGTTTCGTTCTTGTCACTCAGTCTGGAGTGCAGTGGTGTGATCTCGGCTCACTGCAACCTCCACCTCTGGGTTCAAGCGATTCTCCTGCCTCAGTCTCCCAAGTAGCTGGCATTACAGGTGCCCACCACCACGCCCGGGTAATTTTTTGTATTTTTAGTAGAGACAGGTTTTCGCCATGTTGAGCAAGCTGACCTCAGGTGAGCTTGTCAAACTCGTGACCTCAGGTGATCCCCCTGCCTTAGCCTCCCAAAGTCCTGGGATTATAGGCATGAGCCACTGTGCCCAGCCTATCTGTGTGTTATTCCATGTACATGGGTGCAGTCGTAAATGAGGAAGGAAGAATAGCACTTTTCACTTCTGGTCTACAGCTAAGCCATATCTCCCATGAAAATATTTACTATATGATAAGAATGAACAATAATCAAGATGCTTAAAGTGCTAGGGAAATGAAACACATAGCAGCAGCAGCTCCCACTTAAATAGGGCTTACTGTGTACAGAGTACAGGTCCTAGAGCTTTGGATATATGAACTGATTTAATCTGCACAACAAATTCATGAGGTTACTACTATATTATCCCATTTTACAGATGAGGGCTAAAACATTGAAAGGGCTAGTAACTTGCCAAGGTCATGAACTTGGTAAATAAAAGAGCCAAATTAAAACCCAAACAATTTGACTTCATAACCCATGCTCTTAGCTAAGTAACAAAGTTTAACCAGGCTCTTATGCATCTCTAGAGAGTAATACTTGGCCAATTGTCCAACTATCTGAGACCAAACAATCTGGAGTCACTTTAGCTAGAATCTTCAATAGAGTGGCTAACACTACTGATATTATTTTCTGCAATCTCCTTCCCTCCCTTACTTGAAAATCTATCTTAGACCTCTACTGATTTCTCTACTTTCTTCCTTCATTGAGGATAAGTATCCCTCTTCCTTTCCAAGGCTAACCGAACGTTCCACTTTAGCACTTAATTCCATCCCCTATCATACTCTTTAAATAACCTTGATTCTTAACTGTCCTCACCCTACTACACAGGATCTCTTTCTTCACCCAAGACTATATATTTGCATCTCTACTTCTTTGAGAAAAGAAATAATCCCACAACCCTATTTCCCCATAGAGCTACCATACCATCTTCATTCCTTACCCTTGATATTTTCATTTTAAGGAAAAGTGGCTAAAGTGGGACCAAATCAATCACCATGTTTTAGTCGGAGATTAAAAGGAAATCATGATGTGAATTTTTCAATTTCTGTGATGTAAAGAGAAGAGGACTTGGAGCCAGAAGTCTACTCTGCTTAATGGTATGAATTCTGGGCATCAATCACATGCCAAATGGGAGTAATGACACTATTTCACTGGGTTCTTGTGAGGATTACATGTGAGCAAGTGTAGAAAAAGCCCTCAAATTGATGGGGGGCATGGCTCTACACAAAAAAAAAATTAAAGATTTGTTGAATATGAATTAGAATGATTATAATAATAAAGTTAGAAAATTATCCTCTAATAATCAATATAAAGATCAAATGGATGAAAAGGAGATAGGGCCAGGGCGTAAATGAGAAACAGATCAAGATCATAGGGAAGGAATTGATATTGTGTAGACACTAATACTCAAAAGGTACACTAGAATTCATTCATTCAGCAAATATTAATAAAACACCTACTGTGTCCCTAGCAGTGGTCATGGCATTTGAGATTCGTAGTAAACTAAATAGACAGAATCTCTCTGCCATCTGACTTTGCCCACTCCAACAGATTAATCCTTCTAAAGAACCATCATGATGGTTTATTTCCTTGTTTGAAAGTCTTAAATAGTTCTTTATTGTCTACTTAATAAATTCCAAGCCTCCTAATCTGTCATTCAATGTCTTTTATATTTTCTTGAGCTCAAAACATTTTTTGACTTAATTTCTTAGTACTTCAACTTTTCCCCTACATGAACTCTCAAAAGACAGTAAAAAAATAACATTTTAAAAAGACTCTAGAACTGCTCTAGTTTTGGAATCAAAGTATATTTTAGTATAGCTGGGACATTTGAGAAGTTTGAGAAAGGAAGAATTGCAGATGATGGGACTGTGAAGGAAAACTGGACTCCAGTCAGATTATAAAGGACATTATATGCCACACTAAGAAGTCTCAGTTTGTTCATAAAGACAACTGAACACTTTTATAACCAAGAAGTGTTATGATCAGGCCTGTGTTACTGAAAGGTAATTCTAGGGACAGTTGTAGGATGAATTTGAAGAGATATCTGGTGTCATGAGAGGCAACTAAGAGAATATTGCCATGATGATGAGAGATGGTGACAGCTAAATGAATAATGCAGTGGAACTCATGGCACGAAGGGCCTTATTCCTATGAAACATTTCAGAGCTATTATCAATAAGGTCAGAGACAGGTTGGCAGAACGGTTTAATGGTTATGTGGTTCTGGAATGAGATTGCCCTTGTCTCAGACCTATCTTGCCCACTTACTAGCTTATGCCTTTTGTCAAGTTACCATATCTCTCTTACATTCATTTTTAATGTAGAGATAAATAGCACTGACCTCCAGAGATGCTATAAGAATTAAAGTCAATACTCCATACCGAGTTCTTGGCAACAAGCTAGCTAAGGAAGTGCTTTATGAATGTTAGCTATCAGCTGTAAAACGTGGAGAGTCAGAAGCATCATTTCCTCCCAGCTTTGTGTGTCTTCGAACTTTTTGAGCATTCCTTATACTGTAGATATATTGCATGTTTACCTTTATTGAATCATTCTTCATGCCATCTCTTTCAGTTCGATTTCCATCTGCCAAAATTCAACCTAATCCCAAGTCCTTGATTTAGTCATCTTTTAATTCTCAGTGCTTTAACACATTTTAGATTTCAACTAATTTTGGTCAAAGTTCTCTGAAAACCTCACCAAACACGTTTTTTTCACCCTCTGAACTTTCACAGGACTTTGTACCATTCTTGACCCTTGCCACACATAATCCTGCATTTGAGGACTTAATATATATAACTAATCTCCCTTCATTGCTCTGTGAGACCCTGCCCCGCTACAATTCTTTTGGTGATTTTCACCTAATTAGATTGGTCTCTTACAAGATAAGTCTCAGCATAACTGTTTAATGATTCACTCACTCACACACTCAGTGACAAATAATTCAAAGGAAAACCATCAACTAGATTTTAAACACCTTATTGCCCTAAACCGATTCTCCTTGTAGTCAATACTTACTTCTAATGTTTCCTCATCCTGGAACCTGTTGTGGGAAAGCATTCTGAAAGGTGCTCATTAAGTAATCTTGAGTTCATACCATTTGGTCCTCCGTTGATTGCCCTTGGGCACTTTATTATTCTTACAAAACCTTTCCAAAAAGTAAAACTCAAATTTTCTCAATTTAAGATAATTTTAACTTTTAAGCAAACGTCGTGCTATAATTTAACAGAGATGATAGCTGTTTATCCTGATTGAGTCACATCACATTTCACTGTGTGGGCAGGCATCTGAATGTTTCACAAACAGCAGTTATGAAGGGTGTAAATATTGGTTGGCTTAACTTAGTTTAGAAACACAAGGCTGCTATGGCCAGTGATCTAAACCACCACCACTGTTCCACTAAAATACTTTGGGTAAGGCTTTAAAATGTTTTGGGAGGGCAGTCAGCCAAATACATGTGCCATCCAGATTTCCAAGTCTAGGAGTGGGAAAGAGGGAAACCTGCCTGAGCATGCGCAGAGCAGACAGCAACCCCACAGTCACTTCTCCTATGCTCTAGTGCTGTGTCCCTGCCTGGGCCCCTGGCAGCACGCCTGTCCTGACTGCAGCCACTCCAGGCCCTGTGGCACACAACATTCACTCTGACATTACGCCAGAATCAGGCTGCCTCTGCCTGTCACCAGGAGCCAAAAGACAGGATTCCACTGCATCTGAAGCAAATGTTGTTGAGGCATGCCAGGAAAATTGTGAATCAGAGGCCAATTTGGGAAGCAAACCACCTCACAGATTTCTTGCTCAACCTAGGAACAAAACTCCTATCATTTGAAAGCATCAACACACACCTCCTTCATTCCAAAGACATCATAGTCATTCAGTATCTTATAACCTCTATTCTGCTACACACAAGTGGTTGTTATATTTATTCATCAGACACACAAACAAGCATCTGCAGATTGCATCCTACACCCCTTCCCAAGGGTATGCCTTATAGAGGGCAAAAGCAATGTATCACTCCCACTTCTACCAATCAGAAAACAGGCTATCCACATTCTTTTCCATGTATTAGAAACATGTGCCTCTGATCCAAAGACTTTTGATCGATAGGACTCTCAGAATTAATAAGTTCCAAATAGTAATTAATAGAATGTGTAGTTAATTTAAAAATAAACAGTTAAAATCCAAACATATTAAAAGTCCAATTCAAATATAAATTTCATGCATATCAAAAATTTGCACTCTCTAATTATTAACACAGTAACCTTTGTGTAGTCATTCAACATATTTTCCAATGTACAATAAAATTTATAGGGTGATTTTAATGCCTTCTGTACTTCTGCTTTTCTCCATCCAAATGGCAACCTTCTTTTCCCCAACCTCAATACCCAAAATCTCTTTGATGTTGGAATTCTTTTGCTGAAACCTACTAAAATTTGGACAACTGTTTGAAAAATGTCAATATTCTCACAAAACAGACTACATTTATATTGCTCATGATAAAATAATTATTTGTGCATCAAAAGACTATTATCTAAATAAACACTTTTTAAAATGTGAGCATGATTCAATTTGATAAACATAATTAACTTTACTATAGGTTGGTTCCAATTCTAGACATTATATATAATAAATATAAGCCCCCTCAAGGAGCTTATAATCTAATGGGTAAAATAGATATTAAAATATCTAACTATAACCTAAAATGGAATAATGTAAGAACTAAAGTGAATTATAAACATGTTATAAGATTAAAATGGAAAGAACTATTCATCTTGATGAAGGGATTAAGATAATGTTTCATAAAGGAACTAGTACATGAGCACCTTGAAAGATGAGTAAGACTATGATAGAAAAAAGACGAAGAATCTTCTACTCTCTAAAGCATCATACCTTAAAAGTACAAAGTGGGTGCAGAAACTCACAAATAGTGTGGAATGGCCAGAGGACATGACACAGGAGTTGGCATAGGAGATGGAGCCTCAAAGGTGATTAGAAAATGATTACGACCTTCAGTATTTATATGTTAGGTATTTATTATACATTCAGATGTCTCTATCTTGTGCTTGTTATATTCCAGGCAGAGTACCTGGCACTGAGGATTCAACAAGGGTTGATATTTAGTCTTGTCTTCCTATGTAGAGAGGATTTTGTAAAATTTCATTTTCATAGGCAACAAGAAGTTTGTGAAGGTTCTCATGGAAAGAGATGGAATAAATGAGCCTGTGTTTTGAGAGCACCATCCTATGAAAATACATCAAACAGATTGGAGGGACAAGATTGAAAACAGAAAGAGGGGGTATATATTGGAGGACACTTATACTCTGCAGTGCTATTTTCTTCCTGGTAGAAGTAAGGCCACTAGCAGTATTACCCAAGGCTTCTCTTCTCACTGTGATGTGGAGAAATGATTTGCCAGATTGGTGAACTTCAAAAGAGCAACCAGGCATATAGAGCTCTGATCACTCCTCCTCCTGATCTCTTGGGAAAGCACCTGACCTTGGAGATCTGTTCTGCTCATCTTCTCCAGGCTGCAAATTGTCCACAGCTGACTATAACTGGGTGGGTAAGGTTGGCTAATTCAAAAGTTCACCTTTAGGAAAATTTGGCAATCTTTGCAAATCAGAAAAGATTGTCCTCATATTTTTTATTTTATTTTTTTGAGACGGAGTCTTGCTCTGTTGCCCAGACTGGAGTGCACTGGTACGATCTCAGCTCATTGTGACCACCGCCTCCCAGGTTCAGGCGATTCTGGGACTACAGCTGCACATCACCATGCCCAGCTAATTTTTTTGGATTTTTAGTAGAGACAGGGTTGCACCATGTTGGCCACGCTGGTCTCGAACTCCTGACCTCATGACCCACCTGCCTCGGCCTCTCAAAGTGCTGGGATTACAGGTGTGAGCCATCACGCCCAGCCCCTCTCCTCATATTTTTATACCTGCATAGTATTCCCTTTTTGGATGCATCTTAATGTTACTGTTGGAAATTTAAGTTATTTGCAGGGTTTCCTATTATAAACAAAACTGTAGTTAATGACTTGTGCAGACCTCATTTCATATATTTATCCACTTATCTGTGATATAAGTACCTAGAAGGAAAGGCTATATACATTCACAATTTTAGTAGACATTGCTCAGTTGCCTTCCACAAGGTTGGACTAATTTATGTACAGCAATATATGAAAGCCAATTTGCCCCACAACGCTTGCCATCCCAATATTTAGATTTTTATTCAGATTCCTCAGCTTATAGAAAATGTATTTTACAGAACATTTTCTAATCTTGGAACACTGTGAAAGTTAAAATTCTTCTTACTATGTATGGCAATTCTCTGCCTAAACAATTTGTGAGGTTCTAAAATATAAAAACATTATGTGAACATCAAGGTGCATGGATTCCCTCATTTATTTAATTTTTATATTTTAAGATATATCTCAATAAATGGAAAAACATACTCTGAGCTTCAATATAGTCAAATGCAATTCTAGTACATGGCTTTAAAACAGATTTTGCTTTTCTGAATTGGAATTTGAAATGCCAAAATATCTATGTCGTACTTAGATGTAATGTTTATTACCACAGGTGTAATAACAAATGTAATCATTGTCAATTAAACAATTTTATTAACATGTGTGATATGCAGGGAAGTGGCCAGATCTTGAGAACAGAAAGAAAAATAACATAAATGTTACCCCTGCCTTCAAAGTAATTACCATGCATTAATAATTACTACAGAATATAGTAAAAGACAACTTCCAATAGAAAAGTATTTTATTTTAACCAATGAAAAGCCTTTTTACCTATAAAATACTATCTCTTATTAAAATATACCTAGGCTGGGCACGGTGGCTCACGCCTGTAAGCCCAGCACTTTGGGAGGCTGAGGCGGGAGGATCACGAGGTCAGGAGATCGAGATCATCCTGGCTAACACGATGAAACCCCATCTCTACTAAAAATACAAAAAATTAGACAGGCATGGTGGCGGGCACCTGTAGTCCCAGCTACTCAGGAGGCTGAGGCAGGAGAATGGCATGAACCCTGGAGGCAGAGCTTGCAGTGGGCCGAGATCGTGCCACTGCACTCCAGCCTGGCTGACAGAGACTCCGTCTCAAAAAAAAAAAAAAAAAAAAATACGTCTAATCCCTTTTGTTGTGAAATAAATTTACGCTTGGTGTGAAAATCAGTTCTATTGGGTTAATATCTATTATTTGTGTTATGAAGTTAATTTCTGTCCATGCAAAAGTATGATTCCAGATAATTACATTGACAATGCTACAAATTTTGACAGCGTGGTCATCTCCCTCATATTTTCTTCCACTGGTCCATAAAAACTAAAATATTGCAGCTGACAATTACCCTACAATATCTAATTTTATATCCAACATAACTTATTTACATTGTTGCTTTTTCCCCATAATTTTAAATGACCAGTCTTTTCTGATTGGACATCTTAGCTAAAAACATCTGATCATTTTATTGAGAACAAGAGATAATAACTAGTTCAGTAAAAAGTGAAAGTGTTCTAGTTTTGCTTAACATGATAACTCTGGTCCCAGAACTGCTGAAAAAAATGCACTATACAGTTTCATAACTAAGTCCTGTCCTCAAAATGAAAGATTGTAAGGAATATGATGTGTTTGAGTCTGTGTGGGAGACTTGTAATGTTAGAAGGATTCTTTTTTTCCATTCATATATGGAATTTAATTCCTCTTTCACTTAAAAGAGGAAGGACAGGGAGCCTCAGCAGCCCAGAAAAAGCCACATAGCCAGAGAGCAACATGGTGGAATGAGAAGAACATGGAGCCAGGAGAACTGGGTGCCAACCTGAGCTCTGACAGCCAATGATCCAGGGCAAATTACCAGGCACCCAGGAGAAACAGGTGTCAACGTCGGCTCTGACAGCCAATGAGCCAGGGCAAATTACCTGCCAAATCTTCACCCATTTTCTCAGCTGTTAAGCTTCACCAGATGTTCTCTAAGACTTCCAGTTCTGATATTCTCATCTATATTCTGACATTTCCAACCTTCATCCTGTACTTCTTCTTCCCAAGAGAGCAGCAGATGGGAAGATAGAGAAGTATATCAAATCTGAGTAGGAAAGAGGTCAATCATGACTTTCAGTATCTTTGGTACACTCTAGTCCAGAAATGCTTTTGGTGGTAGAACAGTGGCTAGTGAAAGAAAAAAGTGCACTAGGAGACAATTATGCAAGCAAAAAATGCTTATTTCTTTCCTTCTCCAAATGTGAAAAACAAAAATGTGACTGAATACTGTATGCTGTTATAAGATTTTCCATTTATAGAGTCTTATAGTAATATTCATTCAAGTCCTAATTTTCCAAGGTTATTTTTAACCTTAGTAACAGTATGATTGTTCTACTTCACTACGGTAACCATATAACATCAATTTTCCAAGACAGCCTCAATTTTAATTCACTTGTCCCTAATTCAGGCCAAATTTTAGACTTATCCCTTTTGTAAGTTTAGGGAATATGATTACCAGTGTATTTAATTATACCTTGTCTGTGTCTTTCTTTCTTGATTACAATAACAAATTTGACATGAAAATAAAAGAGTAAGGAGAGACCCAGATTTTAATATTTCACATCTTTGTTCTTGGCAACTGGTCTCACAAGCTGATACGGTGACAGAAGAGATGGAGGCTCACAGAAAATCTACCCATTAAGTAGACACAGATACTAGGTGATATTTGGCTACATTAACTGACCACAGAGAGTTTAGAAGGCCTGGAAAGAAAAGTTGGGATTGTTTTATTGTTAGTGGCATTTTCAAATGAAGATACTAGGGTCCCTATTAGGGAAAAGAAGTCAACTAAATTTAAGAAGCCAGAAAGGCTGACAGTTGTCTTCTGGGAAAAATATACAAGGGCCACAAGACCTTGGTAACTAGACTGAAGTCCCAGGTACTACACAGAAATGCCCAATGCTGGATACAACGATATATGGAAGAAAGGAAAATGTTTATTACTTTTTTATATATTGACTATAGGCATCATGACATTGTGTTCCTAATTCCTTTAGTATACATGATCAAAATAAAAGTAGTTTTTAAACTGCACTGCATTATATTCCTCTTTCAAAAAAAAAACTGCTATAAGCTATAAAGTCTTTCAGAAAAAAAAATGCAAACACACAATATTGTATAGTTCATTTCAAGGGAGTCACAACTTCCCAGAAGTCATCCACAGACTTCAATTCAAAACTTTTAGCAAACAGAGATAATACCTTTTAAAGATAATCTAGGAGTACAGTGCCTGCAAATGCCAAGGCTAGTTTGCAACTAAGAGTATTTAGGTAGCCCAGTGACTGGAGGGAGACTCATTCTAGAACTGGGAGGATAATTAGTAAAGTCAGTCTCATGGGGAGCAGAAGTTATCCTGTTTGGTCTAGAAAGTGGTGTAGGGCTTAGATATTTGATATGAAAATCAGTAGGCCTGGCTCTTGAAAGCTGAATCTGGCAAAGGCTGAGAAATGATGTGTTCGATGAGGTTGACGTAAACAAAAAACCTACTGCCTGTGCACCATGACCTACACCACAGACAAAAATAAAGTTGGGCTTTTCTAAGGGTCAAGCATGAATAGTAAAGGTCAGTGAAGAGGGTTCTGCTAATGGCATTTGGCAAAAGGTAAAAGAAAGAAAGAAAGATGGTGACCAGATGTTCTCTATTCAGAATGTAAAAGGGAAATTACATTACAGTAGTTGGAATTCAAGTTATATAAAAGGTAAATCTTCCGTCCAGTGAACTTTGTAAAGCATGAGACCTAGTTACTGATGGACAGACACTATTATTCTCCTTCCATGAATTATTCAAAAATAGAACAGATATTTGTGTGTTTTTAGAGATTTGAATATAAGGTTTCCAGAAACAAAAGTTCAGGTCGGGCATTCATGGAGATATTCAAATTCCTTGAAAGACTGACATATCCATCTATTTGATATTTATTTCATTATAAAAATGTTTATAGTTATTTTTAAATCCATGAATTCCTCTAATCTGACATGTCACCCAAACTTTTCCATAAAAAATTACTGAGAATAAGAATTGCTTGATGTAATTCACAATCAATATAATCATGCAGACTCCATTCAGCATCTTTAGTGTTCTTATTCATTCTAATTAACTTGTATTAAGAACAATTAATACTGAAACCATCAAGCTGTTGTCATCAAGTTATACAGCCCTAACTGAAATTATATTTTAAGCAAAATGATTCTGATATCTACATATATATGCTGAAAATAATATCCTAAGTAAGTACACTCTGGAAAACTATGCAGAAAATAATGGAAAAGTAAATACAAAAGATGTTCTGGAAAGACTGTTAAAAAGTAATGAGATTTACAGATTGACTAAAACACCAGGAAAACATCCAAAGAATATTTGACATTTGGTCAGTCAGTCAGAGGAGAGTTGGCAGTTGGTCAGGAAAAATGTGAATCATAAAAGTCTATCTCTTCCATTATACAATGCATATGAATCAGATGTCTGTTAGCTCTCTTTCTTGGTCTCAAATCTAAAGTCAGCAACTGCTTTATTTATTTGGCTTTGTGACCCAGATTAGATTTCCTGTTCTTTCAACTTGTAATACGTGTAGCTCACACTCACACAGAATTTGGGGTACAGTGTAATGATCCTCCCATCCATTCACACCATCTTTTATTTTGGCCAATTGCTGGGACAAAATTGCCATGTCTATCACCTACAGCAGAAATTTGGCGTTCCAGCCAAATATTAGGAAGCACAGTAGTGACTGCTATGGCAACAGACTAAACAGACCATCTAAAAGGTAGTTGGAAGAAGAGGTAAGCTATTCCAAATACAGAGAGGTAGGAAAGTTTAAATTTCTCAAATCCTAAAATATGAAAATCAAGAGCATACACATCATAGTTATGGCAATCTTGATGAAAATATAAATAATTTTTCCTATTGTTTTATCAATATTACTTTCTAAGAATTTGTTAAATGACTTAATCTCAGTTTCTAATGAGCTACAAATTCAAAGGAAATTTTCAAAATAATAACGCTTGTCCAAAGTTTCCAAATGCTGACTCCTTAAATAAGATCATATACAAATAATCTGAAATGATTTCATTCCTTTAGAGTTGTTCCCATCTAGCCTCCCAGTTGAAAAGAACAATATTAGCAGTACCAAATATAAGCAACAAAGGAAGAAAGGACACCACCTGTCCAAACCCTCCAAACCCTACCTTCAGTTTTTTCTCTGAAAGCTTTTAGTTTTCTTGGTCCTTCCATTATAAACAAACACACACAGACACACACACACACACACACACACACACACTACCTTACCTACCTTACCAACTTTTTATCAGGACAAAGTTTTTTTAGTCACTTGTACAAAAGCATACGATGATTGCCCACTGTATTTGTGGGGTTGGCTGAAACTTTAAAACTGATCATGAAGAGAAACAGCATTTATGGTTCACCAACTAGTTCTCTAAAATAGTGAATCTAAGACCTGTCTGGCTCAGTGTTCTTTACAAAAAATATTTTTTTAACTTTCTTATACTATCATGAAATTTTCAGAACATATAACACACACACACCTAATTTTAAATCCCTATATTGTTCTAATTACATAAGAACAATATAATCTAATTATTCCCTATATTGTTCTAATAAGAAATTAAAAAGGAATTTAAAATAAAATAATAAGCATTTCAACATTCAGATGCTCAACCATGATGACACTAGATGACGGGGAATAATAAGATTCTCATTGTCAACCAATATGGATTTATAATAAGTAGGACAATATTCATCTGGTTATTGCAGATGCATTTTGATATTCAACATCTAGATATAAAAACTAAATTGTTATGGTCAGATTAAATGTGAGTCGCAGTTGCATTCCAGAGAAATTTATTACATATTAAAACTATTTAGAAAATAGTTGATGATTGCATATATAATGAAGTTGTTCCTACGCTCAAATAATTACAAATGGATTTTTCACTTACATGAATGACTGGCAAGACCTTCAGTCAAGCAGGACATAGGAGAATTCTTCCCTGCATTCCGGGAAATAAAGCATCTCCAGTTTCCAGCCACTTGATGTCATTTCAATTGTTATAACAAATAAAATATTCTCAAAAACATCCAAAATTCCCCTAGAGAGAAGTACCCCCATCCTCCACCACCAACCTTGAGAACCACAGGTCTAGAAGGAGATAGCTGGGCAACTTCAAACCCACATTGGATGTAAGGTGGGACATGGAGTGTTTCCTTTGGGGAGATTATAACAGAATATATGTGTGCCACTACAAATACAGTCATGTACTGCATAATACTTTAGTCAACAGTAGACGATATATACAATGGTAGTCCCATATGTTTATAATGGAGCTGAAAATTTCCTATTCCCTAGTGATGTAGCTTTCCTAACATTGTAGTACAACTCATTACTCACATGTTTTTGGTGATTCTGGTGAAACAAATCTACTATGCTGCCAGTTGCATAAAAGTGTAGAGTAATGCCCTAGGTCTTCACATTCACTCACCACTCACTCACTCAGAGCAATTTCCAGTGCTGCAACCTCCATTCATGGTACATGCCCGATAGAGGTGTACCTTTTTAAATCTTTTATGTCATGTTTGTTACTATACCTTTTCTATGTTTAGATAGATTTAGATACACAAATACATACCATTGTGTTATAATTGCCTAGAGTATTCAGTACAGTGACATGCTGTAAGGATTGTATCCTATGTGGGTAGTAAGCTGTACTATCTAGGTTTGTCTAAGTACAGTCTTTGATATTTGCACAAAGACAAAATTACCTAATGAAGCATTTCTCAAAATACATCTCCATCATTAAGTGACACATAACTACACTTTCGAGTTCAAAGAAGTGGAATATGCAAACTATGCTCTCTGACTATAAAGAAAATAAAAGTCAACAACAAAGGTAAGTGTTAAATTAAGTATGCTCTCTGACTATGAAGAAAATAAATTGAAAGTCAATAGCAAAGTTTTAAATTAAGCATGTAAACAATCAATTGCATTCTTACATACCAGCTACAAACAGCTAGAAAATATGTGTATAAGATACAATTTATAATAGCAAAAATACAAAGAACGAAAGAAAAATATAACAAAATATGTAACATAATTCCAAGAGGCATATTATAAAATTTTATTGAAATTCATCAAAGAAAATCTAAATAATTGAAAACATTTAATACGGATATTGAAAGGAAAATTGTATTTTGACCATGTCTGTTTTCAAGTGACATAAATGTGTAACATCAAATGATATACTATGCAGTCATGAAAATGAATGAACTACAGCTTTTTGAAGCAACATAAATAAATCTTAAAAACAACATGTTTATAGAAAGAAGGGAAATTCTAAAGCATGCATATTGTTTGATTATATTTATAGTAAATTCAAAAACAGGAAAAACTAAACTGTATTGTTTAGGGATGCATACATGGTGGTAAAACCATAAAGAAAAGCAAAGAGACAGTTACAGTAAATCAGAATGGTGGTTAACTCTAGAGGGAAACAGACAGTATATAATCAGAAGTAGCTTCAATAAGATAAATATATATGCAACCCAATAAAAAATAGACAAGATATATGAATCCTTGGACTCATAAAAACAATAAAATTTAAATTTTAAGTTATTTCATAGTAAAATTGAGAGACAAAAATCTTTAAAGCAATCAAAAAGAAAAGGCAGATGACATACAAAGAACATTTATCACAAAATAACCTATTCAGAGTACTGAGGAAAAATATTCCCTAAAGAGAAATCTCCACTTAGCTAAATTATTGCACAAGCTGAAGTGTGAAAGAAGAATTTCAGAAAATTGATCTTTTACTTAAGCAACCACAGTGGTACCCAGGAATATGTAAGATTGGTACCAGTTGCTTGAGCATGATGAGGGAGCAGGCAGAGAGCCTCTTCAGAAAAGTTGGAAAGGGACAAAGGTTACAAAAATTCCTGGGAGACCAAGATCATATGAAAAACACTAATTCAAAATGAACCAGAGACTAAGTATTATAAGAGCAAAACTACAAAACGCTTGGAAGGAAGCACACGAGTAAATCATTGTGACCTTAGATTAAGCAATTTCTTATGTGACATCAGAAGAACAATCAGCAAAAGAAAAAAAAATATTTACCAGATTAACATAAACTTGGTGCCTTACAACAACAGATATTTATTCTCTCACATTTGGGAAAGCTAGAAGTCCAAAACCAAGGTATCAGTGGAGCCATGTTCTCTCTGAAGGGTCAAAGGAGCCTCCTTCCTTGACTCTCTTTAGCTTGCCAGCAACCCTTTGTGTTCTTAACTTGTAGACACAGCCGTCCAATCTCCATCATCAAATGACGTTCTCCATGTGTGTTCTGTATCCAAATTTTTCTCTTCTTATAAAGACACCAGTCACTGGATTAGGGCCCATTCTAATCCAGTAAGACCTCATCTCAACTTAATTACATCTTCAAAGACCTTGTTTCCAAATGTGGTTACATTCAAAAGTACCTGGAGTTAAGACTTCAAATCTTTTAGGGGACGTAATACAACCTTCAGGAATCTCAACTTTGATAAAATAATTTCACCAAAGAAGATATACAAATACCTAATAAATGTATAAAAAGTGCTCATTAGCCAACAGGAAATCAAAATCACAATGTAATACCACTTAAAACTCAGAGAAGTGGCTAGACTCATAAAATAAACAAAATAAACAGAAACAGGTATTGGTGAGGAAGTGAAGAAACTGAAACTCTCTCATACACTGCTAGAAGGAATGTAAAATGTTGTAGCCACTTTGAAAAACAGTTTGGCAGTTCCCCAAATAGTTAGTCATAGAGTGACCATATGACCCAAATATTCCACTCTTATATGAATGAAAACATATGCTTACACAAAAGCTTGTACACCAAAGTTTATATCACAATTATTAATAATAGCTAAAAGGTGAAAAGCCAAATGTCCATCAACTGATGAGTGGATAAATATTCATGTAGTATATACATACAAGGGAATATTATTCAGCCATTAAAAAGATGTGAAATAGGCGGGCGCGGTGGCTCAAGCCTGTAATCCCAGCACTTTGGGAGGCCGAGACGGGCGGATCACGAGGTCAGGAGATCGAGACCATCCTGGCTAACACGGTGAAACCCGTCTCTACTAAAAAAATACAAAAAATTAGCCGGCGAGATGGCGGGCGCCTGTAGTCCCAGCTACTCGGGAGGCTGAGGCGAGAGAATGGCGTAAACCCGGGAGGCGGAGCTTGCAGTGAGCTGAGATCCGGCCACTGCACTCCAGCCTGGGCGACAGAGCGAGACTCCGTCTCAACAAAAAAAAAAAAAAAAAAAAAAAAAAAAAGATGTGAAATAGGCTGGGTGCGGTGGCTGACGTCTGTAATCCACCACCTTGGTAGGCCGAGGTGGGCTGATCATGAGGTCAGGAATTTGAGACCAGCCTGATCAACATGGTGAAACCCTGTCTCTACTAAAAATACAAAAATTAGCTGGGCGTGGTGGCATGCTCCTGTAATCCCAGCTACTCAAGAAGCTGAGGCAGGAGAATCACCTGAACCTGGGAGGCAGAGGTTACAGTGAGCCAAGATTGCACCGCTGCACTCCAGCCTGGGTGACAGAGTGAGACTTCATCTCAAAAAAAAAAAGATATGAAATATAGATGTATGCAACCACACGGATGACCCTTAAAAACTTTCTGCTAAGTGCAAGAACACTGAAGACACAAAAGGCCATGTATTATATGATTCTAAATCTATGAAGTGTCCAAAATAGGCAAATATCTAGATACAGAAAGTAGATTAGTGGTTGTTAGAGGCAGGAATGAGGGGAAAATAGGGAATGACTGCTCATGGGAATAGGGTGTGTTTTGGGGATGAGGTGATGAAAATATTCTAAAATTATGTATTAGGATGCTTGAACTCTGTGAATATATGAAAAAACACTGAATTTTACACTTCAAAGAGGTGAATTTATGGTACACAAGTTATACCTCAAAAGACATTATAAAAGATAGGTTAAAATACTGCTTCACAAGCACTTTCTGTCACTAGGTAGTCAAACAAAATATATAGATAATCTATGACCAGTCATTCTACTCCTAGGTATATATATATGCAAAAATTCTTGCACCATTAACATAAAATCCCTAAAAATATTTGTTATATTAATGGAAATAAATATTATATCAAAACAAATATACATATTACATTAATAAAATGATAAATGAATTGATAAAAAGCATTGGGCTATGAAACCAACAAGAATATATAATATAATGCCAAGAATCTTTTGGTGGTGGGTTTGGTTGGCCTATTTGATTTGATAGAGTTATTTTCATAGTTGGCCAAATGACTTTTAGTAAACCAATTATTTTTGACCCTAAAAGCATTTCTGTAAATATAAATATAATGTAAGACACACATTGCCTGCGTCTACACTCTTGCCTTGGTAAGAGTCAGGTGAATTATACAGATAATCTACGATCAGCCTAGAAGGTATATTTTTCCAAAAATTCTTAGACTGTTACATAAAATATCTAAAAATATTTATTATAGTGTAATATGCGATACTGGCAATTTGGAGGCAACCTGGGAGTTCACTGCTATATATTTGCTTATTAAAAATACATTCACAAAACATTCATTTTGCAAAAACACATACAAATGAAAAGGAGCACGTTAAATGCATTTTTAAAATAATTGCCTAAGAAGAAGAAAATAGGAGCAACACATATAGGAATAAAAGAGAACTAATTATTTTCATGTAATGTACCCATCATTTTTCAAAAGCAACAGAATAAGAAGGCCAGGAAATTGGGGAATGAGGATACTGAATGTGGATCACAGTGGGGTTGATGCCTGAGTCTGGACTTTTACATGCTCCTGGAGACATGATTCACAAAGGCAGGCTGACTCCTACCAAGTCCAGAGGAGATATGGGCAATGTATGTCTTACATTACATTTATATTTACAGAAATGCTTTTAGGGTCAAACGTAAGTGGTTTACTAAAAGTCATTTGGCCAACTATGAAAATAAGTCCATCAAATCAAGTAGGCCAACCAAACCCACCACCAAAAGATTTTTGGCATATATTAGATATTCTTGTTGGTTTCATAGCCCAGTGCTTTTTTATCAATCCATTTATCCTTTCATTAAATATTTTTATACATTATGATTCCTTCTGTATTATCTTTATTGACTATTTAGTACAAAGATGTATCTCCAGATATGTGGGCTTTATATGTTTCCCTATCCCAAAGTGGCATTAAAAAATTGTGTTATCCACTGTGTTTTTACATTCAGTAAATAGTATTCAGATAGAGTTCTGGTTTTATTTGTTCCCATACCCTTTGGGTCACAGTAGTTTTGAAATAAATTTTAAAAGGAAGGTCTTCATTAGTATGAACTCTTTGTTTGGTCAGAATTACTATCACCAAACTTAGAGTTCTAAGAAAATTGGCATTGTTTCCACAAGAAACAAATGGTATCACTTCATTTTTAAGATATAACATTCTCTTCTCTTTGGATAAAACATTTTGTTGCCTAAAATTGTCAGTAGTTCCAGCACCATTTCTCTGGCTAACTGAATATGTGGCAGACGTTTAAATTGTTTCCAGACCTCATGCTATTTTTATATTAGTCATCAGAACAAATTCTATTCAGCATACTCTTCCCTCAGAAACAATTTTTCAGACAAACACCCTACATCTGAGAAGTAAGAAGCAATTGGAATTGGCATTCAAAGAAAATCCATGTTTAACAACTGCAGATTTGCTGCTAATGAATAGTTAAAAATAAATGAAGTTTCTTAACTGTTAAGTAAACATATACAAGACAATATGCTTTTTCTAGGAATAAAATATAAAGAATACACAAAAAGCACTTCATCTTTTGGCCAAAAGGTAAAAATCACCTCTTTTTAACAAACAATATTTAGAAAAAATGCCACTGTTAGTGTCTATTTTATATCAATTAAACTCTTTATTAAAATAATATATCTCTTACACAAAACTACATATTAGAAAAGAGGGAGAAATTGTGTAGCTTTTGATCAAGAAGACAATTTTACATAAATCAGATTTGAGTGTCAGATCCAGCTTTGCTATTCACCAGTTGCTTAACCTTTCAAAGCCTTTGCAAAATAAGGATACTAAATAAGATGATCGCATGTGTCTCTAAAACTTTGTAATACTCTGAAACCAAAATCGAGCCTTATCTTAAGGAAATGCAACGAGAGATTCCATAGAATTGGTCCATTACCATTACCAATTCCAGTACTTAACCATTTTGAATGTCAGGAAATTCATCTTAGCCAATCTAAATCTTAAGCCTTTCTCATAATTCTTTCCATTATGTGGTTAGAAAACAGAGGGTTGTTTTCCCTTGTATGGAAAAAAATTAATTCTATTCTTGAATATAGCTAATAAATTATTCCTCACATTTTATTCTCCAGACTGAATAGTCCCAAACCTTCCTTCAAAAATCTCAGTCTCCCAGAACTTCCAATACTATGCTGAATAGGAGTAGTGAGAGAGGGCATCATTGTCTTGTGCCGGTTTTCAAAGGGAATGCTTCTAGCTTTTGCCCATTCAGTATGATGTTGGTAATGGCTTTGTCATAAAGAGCTCTTATTATTTTGAGATACATTCCAACAATACCTAGTTCATTGAGAGTTGTTAGGATGAAGCGGTGTTGAATTTTATTGAAGGCCTTTTCTGCATCTATTGAGGTAATCATGTGGTTTTTATTGTTGGTTCTGTTTATATATGCATTATGTTTATTGATTTGTGTATGTTGAACCAGCCTTGAATCCCAGGGATGAAGCTGACTTGATCGTGGTGGATAAGCTTTTTGATGTGCTGCTGGATTCAGTTTGCCAGTATTTTATTGAGGATTTTCACATCAATGTTCATCAGGGCTATTGGCCTGAAATGTTCTTTTTATGTTGTGTCTCTGCCAGATTTTAGTATCAGTATGATGCTGGCCTCATAAAATGAGTTAGGGAGGATTCCCTGTTTTTCTATTGTTTGGAATAGTTTCAGAAGGAATGGTACCAGCTCTTCTTTGTACCTCTGGTAGAATTCAGCTGTGAATTCATCTGGTCCTCGGCTTTTTTTTTGTTGGTAGGTCATTAATTACTGCTTCAATTTCAGAACTTGTTGTTGGTCTATTCAGAGATTCAACTTCTTCCTGGTTTAGACTTAGGAGGGTGAATGTGTCCAGGAATTTATCCATTTCTTCTAGATTTTCTAGTTTATGTGCATAGAGGTGTCTACAGTATTCTCTAATGATACTTTGTATTTCTGTGGGATCAGTGGTGATATCCCCATTGTGATTTTCTATTGCG
This sequence comes from Trachypithecus francoisi, assembly GCF_009764315.1. Lineage (NCBI taxonomy): Eukaryota > Metazoa > Chordata > Mammalia > Primates > Cercopithecidae > Trachypithecus > Trachypithecus francoisi. The sequence continues at coordinate 52,505,852 of NW_022681458.1, read as the reverse complement.
TCTATTTGAGTCTTCTCCTTTTTCTTCTTTATTAGTCTGGGTGGCATTCTATCTATTTTATTGATCTTTTCAAAAAACCAGCTCCTGGATTAATTGACTTTTTGAAGCATTTTTTGTGTCTCGATCTCTTTCAGTTCTGCTCTGATCTTAGTTATTTCTTGTCTTCTGCTAGCTTTTGAATTTGTTTGTTCTTGCTTCTCTAGTTCTTTTAATTGTGATGTTAGGGTGTCGATTTTAGATCTTTCCTGTATTCTCTTGTGGGCATTTAGTGCTATAAATTTCCCTCTACATACTGCTTTAAATGTGTCCCAGAGATTCTGGTACGTTTAGTCTTTGTTCTCACTGATTTCAAGGACCTTATTCATTTCTGCCTAAATTTCATTATTTACCCAGTAGTCATTCAGGAGCATGTTGTTCAGTTTTCATGTAGTTGTGTGGTTTTGAGTGAGTTTCTTAATCCTGAGTTCTAATTTGATTGTCTGTGGTCTGACAGACTGTTATGACTTCCATTCTTTTGCATTTGCTGAAGAGTGTTTCACTTCCAGTTATGCGGTCAAGGCAATTAGACAAGTGAAAGATATAAAGGGTATTCAAACAGGAAGAGAGGAAGTCAAATTGTCCCTGTTTGCAGATGTCATGATTGCATATTTAGAAAACCCCATTGTCTCAGTCCAAAATCTCCTTAAGCTGATAAGCAACTTCAGCAAAGTCTCAGGATACAAAATCAATGTGCAAAAAGCACAAGCATTTCTATACACCAATAATCAACAAACAGAAAGTCAAATCATGAGTGAACTTCATTCACAATTGTTACAAAGAGAATAAGAGAATAAAATACCTAGGAATATAACTTACAAGGGATGTGAAGGACCTCTTCAAGGATAACTACAAACCACTGCTCAAGGAAATAAGAGAGGACACAAACAAATGGAAAAGCATCCCATGCTCATGGATAGGAAGAATCAATATGGTGAAAATGGCCATACTGCCCAAAGTAATTTATAGATTCAGTGCTATTCCCATTAAGCTACCATTGACTTTCTTCACAGAATTACAAAAAAAAAAAAAACTACTTTAAGTTTCATATGGAACCAAAAAGACTGTATAGCCAAGAAAATCCTAAGCAAAAAGAACAAAGCTGGAGTCATCATGCTACCTGACTTCAAACTGTACTACAAATTTACAGTAACCAAAACAGCATGGTACTGATACCAACACAGATATATAGACCAATGGAACTGAACAGAGACCTCAGAAATAACGCCACACATCTACAACCATCTGATCTTTGACAAACCTGACAAAAACAAGAAATGGTGAAAGGATTCCCTATTTAATAAATGGTGTTGGGAAAACTGGCTAGCCATATGCAGCAAACTGAAACTGGACCCCTTCCTTACACCTTATACAAAAATTAACTCAATATAGATTAAAGACTTAAACGTAAGACCTAAAACCATAAAGACCCCAGGAAAAAACCTAGACAATACCATTCAGAACGTAGGCATGGGCAAACACTTCATGACTAAAACACCAAAAGCAATGGCAACAAAAGCCAAAGTTGACAAATGTGATCCAATTAAACTACAGAGCTTTTTCACAGCAAAAGAAACTATCATCAGAATGAACAGGCAACCTACAGAATGGGAGAAAATTTTTACAATCTATCCATCTGACAAAGGGCTAATATCCAGAATCTACAAGGAACTTAAACAAATTTACAAGAAAAAAACAAACAACCCCATCAAAAAGTGGGCAAAGCATATGAACAGACACTTCTCAAAAGAATACATTTATGCAGCCAGCAAACATATGAAGAAAAGCTCATCATCACTGGTCATTAGAGAAATGCAAATCAAAACCACAATGAGATATCATCTTATACCAGTTAGAATGGTGATCATTAAAAAGTCAGAAAACAACAGATGCTGGAGAGGATTGTGGAGATATAGGAATGCTTTTACACTGTTGGTGGGAGTGTAAATTAGTTCAATCATTGTGGAAGACAGTGTGGTGATTCCTCAAGGATCTAGAATAAGAAATACCATTTGACCCAGCAATCCCATTACTGTGCATATACTCAAAGGATTATAAATCATTCAACTATAAAGACACATGCACACATATGTTTACTGCAGCACTGTTCACAATAGCAAAGACTTAGAACCAACCCAAATACCCATCAATGATAGACTGGATAAGGAAAATGTGGCACATATACACCATAGAATACTATGCATCCATAAAAAAAGGATGAGTTCATGTCCTTTGCAGGGACATGGATGGAGCTGGAAACCATCATTCTCAGCAAGTTAACACAAGAACAGAAAACCAAACACCACATGTTCTCACTCATAAGTGGGAGCTGAACAATGAGAACACATGGATACAGGGAGGGGAACATCACACACCAGGGCCTGTCGAGGGGTGGAGGGCTAGGGGAGTGATAGCATTAGGAGAAATACCTAATGTAGATGATGAATTGATGAGTGCAGAAAATCACCATGGCACATGTATACATATGTAACAAACCTGCATGTTCTGCACATGTATCCCAGAACTTAAAGTATAATTTTTAAAAAAAATCTCAATTTCCAACTATTTAGAAACAATTTCCAACTACTCATGTAGTGGATTTCCTGTGATTGTTCTCAAGTTTTTTAGATTTTAGCTCTGGATCTCAAAACCAGACAATGAAATTCATGAAAGCTCTGAGGAGAGGTGAATGTTACTCTCCACCAGTTTGTGGGCATGGATAAGTAACCCAGATATTTCAGAAACTAAGAAAACCTTTACTCCTTGTATAGCATGACCACCAATTTTGTGAAATGATTATAACTTTCCTAAGCCAAAAATGTCTTAGGAAATGACTGGGTAGTTCTCCTCTACCATCTACAAACCAAGAAGAAGGTACAAATAACTCTTCTTTATAGTATTCTATGGAAAGACAGATTTCAAAGTAGGTAGATCAAAACACTGGTTATTTTCTGATCCCTAACAATATATGATGCTTTTGTATGTGAAGTCTCAGAAAAAATCATATTTATATGATGGAAAGCATTATGACGGCAGAAAGGATAGAAAGTTTTGAATGTGTGAAATCTGACTCAAAATGTATCACTAACTATATGTGACAGCCTATGTGCTTTCCATAGCTTATCACTTGATTTCTCTGGGCATTACTTTCCTCAAATGCACTTAAGAGGAATGAGCTATCACTTCATACCTATTAGAATAGGTATTATCAAAAATACAAAAAAAAAAATGTTAGCAGGGATGTGGAGAAAAGGGAGTCTTGGTACACTGTTGGTAAAAATGTAAATTAATACAGCTATTATAAAAAAATGAAGGTTCATCAAAAAATTAAAAATAGAACTACCATATGATCCAGTAATCTCACTACTGAATACATAGCCAAAGGAAATAAAATCAGTATGTTGATGAGCTATCTACACTCTCATGTTCATTCCAGGATTATTCACAATAGACAAGACATGGAATCAACCTAAGTGTCTATCAAGTAAGGGAAAGAATGGATAAAGAAAATATGATATATATACAGAACAGAATACTATTCAGCCCTAAAAAGAGAAGAGAATCTTGTCATTTGCAACAATACAGATGAACCTGGAGGACATTTTACTAAGTCAGGCACTGAAAGACAAATATCATGGTATCTTACTTATATATGAAATCTAAAAAAGTTGAAGTCATGGAAGCAGAGGGTAGAATGATGATTACCAGAGCTTTGGGAGCCAGGAGATTTGGGAAGATATTGGTCAAAGGATACAAAATTTGACTTAGGCAGAAGGAGTAAGTTCGGGAGATCTATTGCATCACATGGTGACTACAGTTAATAGCTATGCGTTGTATGCTTGAAAATCACTGACAGCAATTTTAAATGTTCTTACCACACACACACACACATGATAAGAATGTGACATAATGCATATGTTAAATAGCTTGATTTAGCTGTTCTACAATGTATACATATTTCAAAACATCATTTTATATACCATATATATAATTTTGTCAATAAAAATATTTTTTAAATGATATATACTTCCTAAGATTGTTGTAAAATTCTAATAAGATAAATAAAGTATAACCCAGATATACAGTATCCTTTTATCTACTCAGCCTAACTCTGGTACGACACTGATAGAAAATTAAACTCCTTCACAAGCATCCACAGAAAATCCATTTATAGCAAGTATATTGTACTTTGGGTATTTTTACTGAAGATTTATGAAGTCTGAGGGCATCACATCACACAACACATAGCATTTCACTTATAGTTCTCTGTATGTTTTGTCCATAAGTTCTGTCTTCTCCTAACCTTGGGTTCAGCCTTGCAAATGCTCCTTTCCTTCCTCTGGCATCCCCCTCACAGCCTGAATTGTCCCACCCTTAGTTACATGAACAATTCAGCCCAGCCTCAGTTTCTGCGCTAAAAACACAGACCTTTCTCTAGCAAAGTGGTCAGCAAATTACAGAACACACTGGAGAATTATAGCTAACTTGGCTTTTTTTCTACTATATAAGCAAAGAACTTTCTTGATAAAGTGCTTAATGAAAGTTATCTTTTTTCATTCATCCCTGTGGGAAATTATACCAAAGAGAATTAGTATTTCATGCCAAAGGCAAAAAAAAAACAAAAACAAATATTGAATAATGATATATTTTTATCTTTATACTTTTGTTCTCTAGGTTTACAATTTATTGTTTCAAATATTTCTAGTGTTCATGGTTAACCTATTCAGTAATAAAAAATAAAATATAATGCATTGATACTCTTCAATGCAAAACCTGTGGGCAATTACTGAATGAGCACAATTTTCATTTTTTTAGTTTGTGTATAATTATTTTTATCTTTAATCTTTTTCTTTACTTATGATATTCCACTTTTTGCTCTGCTTGGTGACTTAGTTATTTCCAGAAAAAAGGATCCTTAACTGGAAAAGCTCTTCGAGGATTTTAGTTCCTTTGGCTATAGTAAATCAAGCATGAGCCATATAACAGTGAAGCTTATTGAAGCTCTGAGATGATTAACAGAAATACAGTTTTTCGATTTACTTATCTTTCTATCACATGCCTGCCTACTTTTGCATATAAGTTATTAATTATATTGAATGATATTTGATTCTTAGACTACCTAATTTTAAATGTTAGCAAAGTATTTTTATTAGCATTAAATGATTCTCATAAAAGGAAAATGCTACCTTCTAAATTTCTGCAGCATAGTTTTCTCATTTGCCATTTGGGCATCTTTTTTCAAAATATTATTATTTATATAGTAAATGTATATATAATAATTTAAAAATGGAGTATCTTTTTATCTTTTTAATTACATTAGCTTTCTTTCTTTCCTTTTTTTTTTTTTTTTTTTGAGATGGCATCTTGCTCTGCTGCATGGGCTGAAGTGCAGTGGCATGATTTCAGCTCACTCCAACCTCTGCCTCCCGGATTCAAGTGATTCTTCTGCCTCAGCCTCTCCAGTAGCTGGGATTACAGGCGTGCGCGACCACGCTGGCTAATTTTTGTATTTTTAGTAGAGACAGGGCTTCACCATATTGGCCAGGCTGGTCTCGAACTCCTGACCTCGTGATCTGCCCGCTTCAGCCTCCTAAAGTGCTAGGATTACAGGCATGAGCCATTGTACCCGGCCTAATCACATTATTTTTCAAATAAAAGAGAATGCTTTCTTCTAAAATTCCAATCTTCTGGAATTAATTCTACCATCCATAATTTGGAGGCAAATCTTACAGATTACTATTAGTTTACTGTGCTTTGATTTTTAAACCTCCTTTTTAAATACCCCCCAACTAACTGGTTAACTAAAAATACATAAAAATACAGAAAGCTTCTTTTTCCAAATAATACTATTTTTTTTATTGTTTGTAACAACCCAACATCCTGAACCAATTGATTTCGTGTTTGCATGAGGTTTAACATTATGAAATTTTCACTTTTTAGGTAAAAAATAGCTGAATATCAGCAATTTAATATGGTTTAGACTAGTAACTATCTTTCTGTTCCAGAAGCAAAATATTGATACATATTTCTTCCTATCAGTTACACAAAAAGCTGCTAGGAAATTGCAGTAATCTGTCTCACATATACTACACAGAATGCTTATGATTTCAAATTTTTGTCTCATCAACCAAGTTCTACATTTGTTTTCTCCAAATTAGGCAGTGTGTACTCTGAGAACAGAGATGAAGATGATCATGTTAGGGCTTTTATTCACTATGTGTAATAACCACCACATGCTATTTAATGTCATATACTTACTGGATTACGTGCCTGCTGAGATGTCTTAGCCCCTGTTGCTTACTTACAGTAAATTGTGTCCTGTGAGGTTAAGGGCATAGAAAAATCTGGGAATATTTTTCTGGTTTTATGAATGACATCAGATTTCCAAATGACTGCTAAATATGTGCTGGAGTTTTCAAGTGCATGCTGACCACATTGCATAAAATTATTGTCCGATTGCCACATTTAAATTTTCCGTAGGAATTGCTCAGTTATGAGTCACATTATGTAAGTTTGACTCACTTAAGGATCTAGCATTTTAGAAATCTATCTTATAAAAAATATATTTAAATAAGTTGGAATAATTCTATATTGTTTCTGGAAAATAGCATCAGAACTTAGATTTAATATATTTTTAAAACCTTAGATTTGCTTTCTCTTTTGCAATGATGTATTATTTCATACTTTCTGGTAGTTTTCAAAATTTTTGAGTCCTCATCTCATTTCTCTTGGATGTATCACTTAAACTTCCTGCTCAATTGCCATAAATTCTATCTAAAAAATAAGATCTTAATTTATTGGCATTTAGTTTTCTTATTTTGCTAATTTAGAAAAGGTATATTTTATGAATGCTCATCATTGTAACCTAAATTGATTTTTGGAGTAAAACAGATCTGCATTTGAATCTCAGTTTTGCCATGCATCAACTATAAAACTCTGGGGACAATATTTCACCACTCCAACTCTGTTTTCTCATTTGTACAATGAAGATAATAAAAATTATATGTAGAAATGAAACTAGGCAACATATAAAATACATAATTTGGGGACAAACCTATAATAAGTGATGAATAAAATCAGTCATTATTAATAGTATTAATATTGTTTACACAAAATCCAAAAGAAGAAGCCCTCTGACCATAGGTCTTTCAATTATCTAAGGACTATATACAAATGTAAGTCAATCAAACTGTTCTTAACATGACCCCAAGATTCATGGAAGCACATCAGAGAATTAAGGTAAATCAAGTAAGCAAAAACAACTATGGCTTGTTTCATAAAATAACAGGTTGAAAACTCAAAGGCTGGGTTAATTATTACCTGTGAGTTCAGGTCAATCACCATAAATTCTTGCTGCTCTCTATACCCCTTAAGAGCCAAACATCACAGACATTACAAAGGCACACCTAGCCATTTTTCTTAGACTTAAGAATCAGAGGATGCAGGAGTCTTTTTAGGATACAGTTTGGGAAGACACTAGGTTTTAGAAACAAGAAAAGCCTTGCTAGCCACAAAGTATACACGGATTCTATGGATGCACAATATATTTTTAAATAAAATCAAAGTATATTGTTCCATATTGTTATCAAATACAGATACTCATAGATCCAATGTCTTCACCACAGAATCACTAAAAATATTCTAAAAGAATAGCCAGTTGTCAATGCCTCTATGTATTACTTGACAAAATACACTGGGCAAAACAGTGGTGATGTGCAAGTCCCCTTTGGCAGTATATGCATATGGGTTTGGTAGTCAGGACTTTCTTTTCTCTTCAGGAAAAATTGAAATCTATTTGGGTTTCCAAAGTGAGTGGGAACAAGGAGGTCAATAGTGCCTCCAGAAATGTTACCTTTACTATTAAGTATTAGAATTCAGGCAAGAACAAAAAACCATAGAAACCTTGGAGATGCACTGCTAAGTCGACACAAAACAACTTTAGGGGATATTTTCTACCACATTTCTTCTAAATCACAATCTGATAGTGTTTTTCTTATATTCCTTCTCTTGATAAGCTGAACCAGATATTATTATATATCTGTTCAGACACTGGGCGGTAGCTAGTTTCAGGAAAAAATATTTTACTCCCATTAGAGAATTAAAACTTTTTTAATTTCTGGAAAATTAATTAAGTATTTCTCAATTACCGTACAGATTTTCATCTTATTGGTTTTTATCCAAGAAATTTTGGTGGAGGATAGTGAATGGCATTACCTTCTTGCTTGGTTAATAATTAAGGAGAATATTCAGTCAGTCAGTCAAGAAAACGTATTGTATATCAGCAATCTGCAAAGCATACTTCTTGGAAGACACAGAAAATTAAACATCAGAAGTCATAAACCATGTTTTCAAATAGTTTTTAGAATTTTTTCTTTGCCTTTACTCTTAAAATCCATTATAAAGAGTCTAACATTAGATTTTTCTTATATCCTGTTTGGCATACTCTGAGCTTTCAACCTGAATTCTTTCATTTTTCTTTGGTTTTTGAAAATCCCATGTATTTACTTCTTGAAATATTTCTATTTCTTCTTTTCGTTTTTCTCTCTCTAGGACTGCTCTTAGATACTAATACTTCTTTTGTTCTCCATATCACTGAACTAGTTTCTCATCATTCTATTACTTTAATGCCTTCTAGGAGGGTTCACTGACCTAATATTTTAGCTCATTACTTCTTTAGCTATATCTATTTTTTGGTTTATTATTTTAGCAGTCATGTTTTCATACCTATCATCTCTAATTGGTCCCTCTTCATAAGAGTTCTTTTTTGCCCTATATTTTGATTACATTTCTTTAGATCTCTGAAAATACCCATTATATTGTTTTAAATTACTTTTATCTGTTTGATTTGCTCTCCTCTATCATGTGTTATTCAAGAAAACAACAATATCAAGAAAATACGAATATCCTTAAATTAAATGCACTACCTTTGTTTTCCAACTCTATTTTAATTTTATATTTTAAAAATCCTAGTTTAAAAAGTAAAAGAACAGAAGGAAGATGAGAAGGAAAGAAAGAAAGAACAAGACAAATTAGCATATGGCAAGAACTTGATAAAGGAAAGGGAAGGAACATAGACTGAAGAAAGATAAGTATTCAAGATAAAAGGAATGGCAATAATTAAGCTTGTAAAGTGAGAGTAAAAAAAAGAAACATAGACTTCTAGATGATAGCAAAGAGAAATCTAAATGAAAGATATTTTAGAAAAGAAACCTATATCATATTAATAGAAAAACCATCATTTTCAATTGAGTGTGGTATATACAAAAGCTGGATAGATATAGATATTGACACAGATATACACAATGTTGGCCAAAATCTTTAGTATGTGTAGTTATTGTACAGTGAATATAGCATTTTTGTAAAAAAAAAAAAAAAAAAAGCCACAAACACTTTCAGACCAAACATCAAACCTACTTTTTAAAAAGTAAATCAAAACTAAATTTAAAAGTTAAAGATGTATTATTTTTATAGCTAGAGTATTATAAGCTAGTTTATTTTTTAAAGTCTACAAAAATTGCTGAATTGAACTTCTGTCATTGCAAGTGTACCAGGATGCAGTATGTCTAAAATATTTTACAGGAACAAGATAGTTAGGAAGATATACTACTGGGCAAGAGAAAACTTGAAATTATTTATAAATAGATTTGATGCAAAAGTTTATTCAAATAAAAACTACTATAAACTGAATGTCTGTGCCCCTCCAAAATTCACATGTTGAAATCTAATCCCCAGTGTAGTGGCAGTTATAGGTGGGGCCTTTGGGATGTCATTAGGTCATGAGGGTGGAGCCCTCATGAATAAAATTAGTGCTCTTACAGAAGAGACCTGAGAGAACTCTCTCATCCATTAAAGCATGTAAAGTTACAGAGAGAAGACAGTTGTCTATGAACCAAGAAGGAGACTGTCACCAGATACCAAATTTGCTTCCATGATCTTGTACTTCCCAACCTCCAGAATTGTGAGAAACAAATTTTTGTTGCGTATAAGTCATTCAGTTTATCTTATTTTGTTATGGAAGCCTAAATGAACTAAAACAGAAAGTTTAAACTAGTTATTTTAATTTAAGCTTGTCATTGCAGCACAGATTTTCTTTTCCCTGAACTTTCATGATCCATGTTCTTTCCAATAATAACTTAATGAATTTCATTTAAACATTTTTACAGGATTTATTTTGCTATACTATAAATACCCTGTCAAGCTCACTCTTGTAGGTATAGGTGCTGCTACTTCCTACTATGCTTGAAATTACTGTGCAAACTCTCTAAATCCATTTTGTATCTTATTTGTTTCTTACATTTTGCGAAATATCAACGAATATACAATAGGAATTTATATTATACAGGTCTTTAGTGATAAATCATAAAAGAACAAAGCATGAGACCTGGAGTATGACTTGTTTCAGAGAATTTTCTAATTCTTTATAGCCCCAAAATGAATATCTCCAATGTTGTTTCAATCATTTCTGCATTTTCCAGGACAAGGAATATACATTTTACATTTGGGCAAATACTGTGAAATATTTCTTAGATTGAATAAGTCAAATAGATCAACTGAGGCTCATAGCCTTAATAACTTCTACGCATCTTAGGGATAAGACCTAAGCAAACAATTTCCCAGCAAGAATACAATTCTCAATCGAGAAGAAGCAACTATTTTACTTTGGAGTCACCTGCACTCTTCCACTTAAGAAAGCACAGGGTTATAGTTTATGGTTAACCAATAATTCTAACACTATTTAATAAATATTAGGTCAGTGCAAAAGTTATTGCAGTTTTTGCCATTGAAAGTAACAGCAAAAACCACAATAATTTTTGCACCAATCTAATATGTTATTTTTCTTATGTAATGCATAAAAGTGAATTTTTAACAATAAATTTGCACATTGTGTGTTTAATTTGCATGGTTTACCATAAATTTGAATATTTATTATATCTCAATCTTTAAAAAAATCTATGAGATTGTCAGAATGGATTTTTATTATTATTTCCACTTTACAAATGAAAACCTAAAATGTAACTAAATCAAGTGCTATGCTCCCTGTCATATAACTAGTAAATGGTGGAATTGGGCAAGATGTTTAAACAGAAATTAGATTGAATGTCAAAAGAGTTCATCATAAGCAGTAAGAGTTTAAAGAACTTGGACTTAATGCATCAAACCACTGACCCAAAAATGCCACATGGTTATAAATAATTAGGAGAGAACCATGGCTATGTGGCCTGCCTAGTGTAAAATTGCAATGAATGGAGTTGCTTATATGAGTAATAGACTTTGAGTTTACTGGATATTTAACAGACTCAAAAAGTGTCTCAAAAAGTCAGACTCTCCAAATAGTGACAAAAGAAGAATAATATGGCAGTTGTCACCAACTCATCTTTATGTTTGATTCATGAGACAAAGAAATCTTTTGATTAATAACTACTCTCTATGATCAGAATGACTGCCAGTAATATCATCTCTAAAAACAGTAAGTTCAACTGTCTTTAAAAAATTAATTCATATAACAAATATTTACTGTGTACTACAAGCAGGACTACTCTAAGGAGATGTAGCAATGTACAAAACAAAGTCCCTGATCTTTCAGACTTATATTCCTCTGATAGCATCAACAAGTAAGAAACTAATAAGTACATAAGGGCCATTAAGAAGAGTAAATTCTTTACACATCAGAGGCAGGAATTGGAACCCTACACTATGAAACATATTGATATTCCCATTATAGGCTGGGCGGGGTGGCTCACGCCTGTAATCCCAGCACTTTGGGAGTCCGAGGTGGGTGGATCACCTGAGGTCAGGAGTTCAAGACCAGCCTGGCTAAGAAGGCAAAACCCCATCTCTACCAAAAAACACAAAAATTAGCCAGGCATGGTGGCAGGCACCTGTAATCCCAGTCACTCAGGAGGCTGAGGCAGGGAGAATTGTTTGAACTCTGGAGGCAGAGGTTGCAGAGAACCAAGATCACATCACTGTACTCCAGCCTGGGCAACACAGCAAGACTCTGTCTCAAATATATATATATATATATATATAGAGAGAGAGAGAGAGAGAGAGAGAAGAGCCATTATTAATAATCAAAATATAAAAACATAACAAAGAAAGATTAAATAAAAATTCAACATAATTTTTATGCCTCTATGCTAGCATTTTATTCAACTCTAGAAATATATAGTACATTATCAGGTATTTAAAATATTTAAATTGTTTCCCAGTGACTGGAATGTTAGTGCAAAGGTAAAATTCTGCTAAACATTTCAAAAGAAGCATGATAATATAAAACAAGTAGAAATGTTGGAAATAAGAACCATTAATTTCATTTCTGTATCTTCCAGCTTCTCTGATGCAGTTACTTGCTCCCAAATGTTGCACTTGTAATACTGAAATAATAAAACTGATCAGAGAAAAGAAATTTATTAGGCAGAGAGGCTAACAGAAGACACACTAAGAAATTTCATATGACAACATACAAAATGAATGTGTTCATCTTTAGTATATGTAAATGAAATGTATTCATTTTAGCATACTACTTATAGACATGTTGCCTTCCATTCTTGTTTCATATTGTCTGTCTGTGTTGATGCCTGGGTTCATCTTTTCTAGGTCATTGATTTTGATCTGTGAGTAGAATATTGAGCACAAGAGATTAGAACAAGTGGGTGAGATCAAACTAAATTGCTAGGCTCAATAGAGCTTTTGTGCCTCATGACCTTTAATACTCTAGAAATACTTAAAATCTAGGGTAAATTCAAAATATTTACTATAGGTGCTACAAAATAACATGTATCATATTTTCTGTTAAAATCAACTTCAAGAATATAAAAGACTACTATTATACCCCAATTGGGAATAGAAGCAATATTCAATCACTGTCTACTCAATTTAACAAATACATACATTTCCTCCTGTGGCAACAAAATAGGTAAGTATTTTTAGTTAAATATGAAGGGATAAAGAGCTATGGAGTCTTCATGAGGGGAAATATAGTACTGAATTAGTAAATGCGTTGACTTGTTTGAGAATAAAGAGGAAGGAAGGTGGAAGAAAGGGAGCAAAGAAGGAAAGAAGAGGGGGAGAAAGAAGGAAAGAAGGAGAGAGGATACAGAAAAAAGGAACCAGGGAAGGCAAGAACAAAGGCAGCAAAGGAGAAAAGATAAAATTTAAAGAAAAGAAAAAACATTACCCTATGTAATTTTTTTGAAAGAGCAAAAAGTGAGCTTAACGCAATCTCTGTGGTCTTCCTCCCAAGAACTCATAACCCCAGTCTAATCATGAGACAAAAATAAAACAAATACTAATTGAACAATTCTACAGGACACCTGACCAGTACTTCTCAAAACTATAAAGATCATCAAAAACAGGGAAAATCTGAGAATGTCTCAGTCAAAAGGAACCTAAGTAAGTCTGATGACTACATGTAATGTGGTATCTCAGATGAGATCTTGAAACAGAAAAGGGGGGATTTAGGTAAAAACTAAGGAAATGTGAATCAAGTATGAACTTATTTAATAATAAAGCATCAATACTGGTTCATTAACTGTGACAAATGTGCCATGTTAATAAAAGACATTAAAGACAGAGGAAATTAAGTGTGGGATATATGGAAACTACTATCTTTACAAATCTTCCATAAATTAAATTGAATAATTCTAAAATTAGAAGTTTACTTCTAAAATATGAGCCTAAAATTCACTCTACCAACTTCAAAAAATACCACATGAATCCAGAGTTGGCCTCTAATCTGAACCACATTCACCATTAATCTGGAAATATGTACTAAAATTACATGTTACAAAAAATAATGCTGCTTAGCCTAACTAGTCAGAATTAGAATCAAGTTTCCTAGAGTAAATGGCAAGAAATCATGCAGGTCATGAATAATCATATTGATATTTATTGATATTTATATGCTCATATCATACATTGTTTATATCATACATATAAACTGCTTATGTCATATATCGATATTTATAGTTCTTCCAAAGCAAAATAGGTAACAATTAGTTGGAATACAAAAATGATTTAATTCTATTTTTAATTATCAAATGTTCCTAATCAATGACCACTTTTATGTTTAACATGGCAGCCAAATATAGCCAGTACTTGCAAATTCAAGTATATTAGTCCATTCTCACACTGCGATCAAGAACTACCTAAGACTGTGAAATTTATGAAGAAAAGAAGTATAATTGATTCACAGTTCCTCGGGCTATATAGGTAGTATGGCTAGGAGGCCTCAGGAAACCTACAATCATGGCAGAAGGTGAAGGAGAAGCAAACACATCTTACTATAGCAGAGCAAGAGAGACAGAGAGAAGGGGGAAGTGCTACACACTTTTAAACAACCAGATCTCATGAGAACTCCATCACAAGAACAGCAAGGGGGAAGTCCACCCCCATGATTCAATCACTTCCCACCAGGCCCCTCCTATAATACATGGAGGATTACAATTCAACATGAGATATGGGTGGGGACACAGAGACAAACCATATCACCAAGTATTGACTAATTGACTGATATAGAGGATATGTTGCTTAACAACAGGGATATTTTCTTAGAGATGCACAGGTAGGTGATTTTGATACTGTGAAAACATTATACAGTGTACTCATACAAATGTAGATAGTACAGCCTACTACTCACATAGGCTGTAGGGTATAGCCCATTGCTCTGATCACTGTTGTTCATGCAGTACATTGTTGACTACGGTTCATGCCTTCTTATGTGGCACATGACTGTATAAGGTATGCTTGGATAACAAGTACTTTGCTGGGGTGTTTAATTATTTGATATAGGGTAATTCTTCTTGTCATTGTTTTTATTTTATGAATTCCCTACCTCTATAACATCCATATGGACACCCCTGAGTCAGCCTTCAGTGTGCTATTGTGTGAGCATGCACATGGTGTGTGTGTGTGTGTGTGTGTGTGTGTGAGATTAGAAACGAGTTCTCTTGAGGCTATATTCTTTATGAAGGAAGAAAGATAAAAACACAGAGCAAGGCAGTATGAACCTCTCTGCTCATTCCTGCCCCCAAATGTGAGCATCTTCTTCTGAGACAGGTCGCTGTGACAAAAGTTGGCATTGTTCACCTAATGCCAGACCATATTTCAAAACTTTCCCTAAGGCTTGACAAATCACAACTCTATTTTACCTGTTAAAGCCCTGAACCCACCAATACCTAAACATTGCTCCTAATTCCAGGACCTGTACCTCCAGAGAAAGTTAAGACAATCTGAAAAGGCCCCTTGAATTCTGACTAATAATAATCTACATCTACAGTGCACTTTCCCATCGGTATTATTTCATTTGGTGCTCACAAAAATCTCACAAGATGAGCAAGGCAAGAAATGTTTATTTTATATAGAGAGAAAACTGAAGTTGAGATGAAACAGCTGATTTCCAGAAGGTCACATACCACAGCTACCACAGCAGAACAAGCAAGATCCCAGGTCATTGATACTTTCCCACTAGCAGCTCTGCTTCTGGTCAAGAACAATATCAAAGACATAATTTCTGACTGATAAAAGTGGCCGTTTAAAGTAAAAGGCAAGTTTTTAAAGATAATGTATCCCTGAGGAGATGCCTTTGATAAACTAGAATGTGCTTTAGAGATTAATTTCTCTGTTTTCTATAATATTTTTGCATTTTTATCTTTTATTAATTATAACCATGAAGCAAATGAGTGGCCAGATGAGGCATGAATACTTGTGGTTGCACAAATCATTTAGGATGCTTATCTCCTCAAGTTTTCCCAATAAGCATATTTTGGATCAATATCATAATATCACATTTGACATGTGTCTCTGACACTGCTTTATCCCACCAATCAGCTATTATTTAATTATACTTTGAAATTAAGTGTCTGGATTTCTGGGTGGCCTAAGGGTACCTCTAGAAAAGCTCATACGTGGTTAAAAAAAAAAGACTGAAGACAAGAGAGTACTAAATTGACATAGGCAGTTCAGATTGCACAGTTTGGCATCACATTTAAGAAATTATAGTCAAGTGGCTTTTAGTTGCATCCTAACTGTCCATTTTCAGGTGGTACTTCTGCCAAACACCAGATCACTAGGGCTATATTAAAAAGTTCAAATAGCACACTCCAATTTGAAACTATAGATCTTATTTATTTCTAGTTTTTCAGCTGGCACACATGAAAAACACTTTTGAGCACCAAAAGAAGATGAAGAAATAACTTACAGTGAATGGAAAATGTTAGGAAAGCAAGGGCTAGACAATTCTATGAGTCACTACTAAGATAGCTAAAAGGATGGGGATTCCAGTCCACTCATTAAAGTGTGGGTTGAAGTGTTGCTTTATTTTTCAAGAATTTCCATGGGAGGTACTTGGAAGGAAAAACGGGAGGTGGTCAGACTTGACTACAGACAGAAAAGGCCTATCTTAAAAGTAGTGAGATACAGGCATAAGTGGAAGACATGCCACAGCACAGAAGAGACTTACAGTCTTAAATGGTTTTAAGAGACTTTATGGCACTATTTCAAAAGTGAACTAAATCCTTAAAAGAATTCTGCTAAATGAGCAAAATGTAGCTTTTAAATTATTTTAATTTACTTCTCAATTCATAAATACAATATGGAATTAGTTTTGTCTGTGATTTTAAAATCTTAGAATGTCTATATTTAACAAGGGAGAAAAATATTCTAACATAGGAAATAATTTTAGATTCATAATTTCCTTTGTAGGAAGAAATTGTTACCTATTATTCTTTCAAAAATCCAAGGCAAAATGTCAGAAGCAAAAAAAGCTTAAGAATGAACATCTACCTTGTGGATATTAATTTAGAGTAATGTCATAATATCTATTACCTATCTCCTGGGAAAGATATGGTTTATACTTTTGAGACAATCTGCCCAAATTTAAGAAGTATCAGTTGCATCCCTGAGAAGCCATGGAATGCAATAGTTAAGAATGCAGAACAAATCCTTGTTCTGTCACATAGTAGCTTAAAATCTCAGAGCTCCATATAAAAATATAAAAAAAAAAGTACCAAATTGAGAGTTATTGTTGATTGAAGTAAAATAGCATCTGTGAAGTACTTGGCACATAATCATGGTAGTTATCATTAAAGGTATAAAATTACAAAAAAAAATTTACAAAAAGCCTAATGACAGAATAAAAAATGTTACTTGCTTTCCAATTTTGTTCCTGATCACTGAGATATGGGCATGGAAGTGGCACAAGCACAATGAACACAGGATCAGTGACTTGGAAGGTGGGGAGGTTGAGGAAGATTTAATGATGTAAGTGAAAAAGCCCTGTCTCTGTTCAGTTCAACAAATATTCAATGAGTTTCCACTATAATCCCAGTCATCTCAAAAGATGCCTATCACTTCCTTTAAGAGGCTACTTCTGATGGTGAGACAAGACTTTTACCCATGGAACAAGGAAATATATGATGAGGTACAAAAATTAGTAGTAGTATAGGGATTATGCAATGACTACTTACTAACAAACCATGTTAAATTACAAGATTTAGAGCAATACACATATAAAACCACCTGTAAAAATCATTGTAACTAATCTTCTTAAGATAATCTAAAAATGTTATATTTTACTAGTGTGCCTGGAAAAGAGATAAAATCCTGACTTCTTTTTGTTACTTTATTTTAGACATCTAGTTTTTTAAATTAAGCAGAAAATCCACTTTGGTTTCATCTATCTGAATTTTAAATGTAATATTTATATTTTAATGTCTCACACATGTCAAAAACTTATGGCTATATTTCACCCTTTTTGTGCCCAAACTATTTAAGGATTTCCAGAGTTGTGTATTACATACATGCAAGAAACAAAGAGCAACAGCACTGGAGAATTCAACAGATGACAAGAACAGCTACACTGAAGAAAAAGATCAGAAAAGAAAGTATGCCACCTGCTGTTTATGGGATGAAAAGAGGTCTCACAGTAATTATCTGAATACACGAGTCAAAGCCAGAAAAAAAAAAAAAAGACGTTTTGGCTTCTCTCTGCTTTCCTAGATCCTGATTTCAGCATGTTATAACAAGTTTATAACCATGTATATGTTAACTAAAGTTATTGCAAACAAGTCTAGTCTTTGTCTTTCTCCTGCACATTATAAAGGTATTAGGGTTTTTTTTCTATCTACTTGTGTTGACCTCATTTGACTTGTTAAGTCCCTCAAGGTAAAGAATGATGTATTTTCTTAAGTATGATTGTATAGTTTTAAAAAGCACTACAAGCAGTATCAGGCAGTCAGTAATGTGATGACTATGAATAAGCATACATCAACAAATTCTATAGCCTAGAAGAAATGAATAAATTCCTAGACACATAAAACCTACCAAGACTGAATAATAAAGAAATAGAAAATCTGAACAGATGAATAATGAGTAAAGAGATCAAACCAGTAATGAAAAGTTTTCCATCAAAAAAAAGCCTAGAGCCTCATGGCTTCACTGCTTTTACCAAACGTTTAAGAACAAATACCTATCCTTCTCAATTTCTCTAAAAAAAAGATGGACAAAAAAATGAATATTTCAAAATGCAATTTAAGAGGCCAGCGTTATCCTGATACCAAAGCCAGACAAAGACACTACAAGAAAAGAAAATCACAGGCCAGTATCCCTGTAAAAATTCAAAATACTCAACAAAATGCTAACAAATACATTCCACAGCATGTTAAAGGGATCATTCACCATGACCAACAGGAATTTATCTATGGGATCCAAGGACATTCAAAAAATGAAAATCAATAAATGTGATATACCACATTACAATGAATGACTAAAATCATATGATTATCTCAATAGATGCAGGAAAAGCATTTGACAAAATTCAACATCCATTTCGCTGAAAGTTTCAACAAATTAGGTATAAAAGAAATGTACCTCGACATGGCTGGGCACAGTGGCTCACATCTGTAATCCCAGCACTTTGGGAGGCTGAGGTGGGCAGATCACCTGAGGTCAGGAGTTCGAAACCAGCCTGGCCAACATGGCAAAACCCTGTCTTTACTAAAAATACAAAAATTAGCTGGGCATGGTGGCGCACACCTGTAATCCCAGCTACTCTGGAGGCTGAGGCAGGAGAATCGCCTGAACCTAGGAGGCAGAGGTTGCAGTGAGCAAAGATTATACCACTGCACTCCAGCCTGGGCACCCAATCAAGACCTATCTCAAAAAAAAAAAAGAAAGAAAGAAAAGAAATGTACCTCAAAACAATAAAAATCATATACGACAGGCTCACTACTAACATCATGCTCAATTGTGAAAAGCTGAAAGCTTTTTCTCCAAGATGAGGAACACGACAAGGATGCCCACTCTTACGATTTCTATTCAACATAGTACTAAAAGTTCTAGCAAGAGCATTAGTCAAGAGAAAAAAATTAAAGCCATTCAAATTGAAAAGAGAGAAGTTAAATCATTCCTGTTTGCAGAAAACATGATCTTATATATATATTTTTTTAATCTAAAGACTCCACCAAAAAAACTGCTAGAACTAAGCAAATTCAGTAAAGTTGCAAAATACAAAATAAACATAAACATATTAGTAGTATTTCCGAACACCTAGCTTTGTAAACTTAGTATTTCTGATTGATTTGATTCAATCAATCCAGCCTCATTTATATTAGCTGCCAAAGTAATAAAATACTTAGAAATAAACTTAACCAAGGAGGTGAAAGACCTGAACAGAAATATTCTGTGCTCAAGGATTGTAAGAATTACAATGTCCATGCTACCCAAAGTGATCTACAGATTCAATGCAATCCCTATCAAAAGTTCAATGACATTTTTCAAAGACATTTCTAGAAATCCTAAAATTCATAAGGAACCACAAAAGACCTCAAAAAGCCAAAGCAATCTTGAGCAAAAAGACTGAAACTGGAGGCATCACACTGCCTGACTTCAAAATACACTACAAAGCTATACTAATCAAAACAGCATGGTACTGGCATAAACATAGCCACATAAACCCAAGGAACAGAATAGAGATTCCAGAAAAAAATTCATGCACTTACAGTCAATTGATTTTCAACAAAGACACCAAGAACACACAATGAGAACATCTAGGTTTGTGTAAGTACACGCTATGATGTTTGAACAATGACAAAATTACCTAAAGATGTATTTCTTAGAAAATGTCTCCATCCTTAAGCAACATATGACTGTACAACATTTAAAATCCAACAGTGACTAATTTGACAAAGAAGTCTGAAAAGGAATTTTCTGAAAGGAAACCAAGAGTGTAGTGTCATGGCAGCCAAAGAAGCATTTGCTGAGATGGAGAATGCCCAGTAATATAGAATGCTGCTGAGTAGTCAAATAGGTTGAAGACATAAATTATACATTGGGTTTTGTGACTTAGTGATAAATAGAGCAAGAGTTGTTTAAGGTAGAATTGTTAGCAAAATAACCACATTAGAGTGAATCAAGGAGTGAATTTGCCATGAAAAAAAGACATAACACATGTACACAACTTTTTCAAGTTTACCTGATGGAGGATTTACTGAAGGGAGAAGTAAGATAGAAATACTGGAAGATTTTTGTTAATATATACACACACACATTATCATATATAGGGAAAGGAAACCTCAAATACATTTTAGAAGGAGGTATGTTAAACATAACAAATATGTGAATGGTATAATATCTCAAAAGAAGGGAAAATATCTCTGCTTGTAAGAAAGACCTTGATGAATTAAGGCAGCCATCAGAAATGTAAAAATTATGAAAGAACGTCTTCATTGTAGGTTCTAAAATACTGGGCCTCATTCTTGGAGATAGGCATATATTTGTAAATTTTAAATGTTTCAAAGTTTTCTATACTGGTCTTCTTTATGTCAAGAAGTTATAACACTATCTCAAAGACACATCCAATTAAAATCCTCAAATATTTAACTAATACATCTAAGAATGCTCTTTTAAGGAGAGTCATAGTGACTTTTATCTAGCTCCCATGGATTGATTCCATAAATCTCAATAAACATTTTGATTTTATGCACTTTGGGTATAGATAGTCTTCCTGCTTAAGAGATTTAAATAGATGCAAGTATCCTAATAGATATCTTTATATTCACTCAACAGAGAAAGCTGAAAGGTTAAAGTTTCGCTGCTGGTTTCTGAATCAGCATTATTAGCTCTATAATCTTAACTATATCCTGGCAAGAAACAGAAAACCATTTTACTACACATGTTATTTCACCATTCATTAATTCCTACAATTTCATAAGAATCAAATGACAAATTCATAAAATTGTGAGACTCATTTTCAGTTTTTTGGTTTTACTCCCTTATACTTGAAATTGATTATTTCATTCCTGGCATCTTTCCCCACAACTTTATTAGGATATTAGGTTAAATTTTTTTACATAAATTTTATGATGGATAAATTCTTTCAGAGTAAATGTTATTTTCATGGCAGAAGTACTTCAGACATACCATACAATGTGGTGATTATAAGCCATATTTGGAAATTATGACTTACTATATGGGCAAGATCATTTCTCTTCATCACAGCTTGAATTTTTATATCTGGATAAAAATTCTTCTCATTTTATGCTAGTGAAAATTTGTCTGCTATTTTTTTCCTGTGGAAAATTAAGCTCTTTGGTTCTTTTTTTTTAAAGAACTTGCTATATTCTATACTGGTTTGTTCCATTTCTAGGATTATACCAAAAATGTATTAATTTAGCATCTTTGATGTATCTTCTGTAGAAACCTATCTGGATATTTTGAATTTTCTCTATGTCATAAAAATAGAGTGTCTAATTCCAAGGAATCCATGTACTCATTTTATTATGTGATCATAATTTATAACCCAGAAGGAACTCAGTTTATGCAATGGATAGCTCCAACTCTTATGAAATGGAATTTTGGATTTCCCTAGAGAGAAAAAAGTAGTCTACTCCAACCCAAGGAACTCCACTAAGTGATCTGATTCTTGGCAACTTGGTAAACTAATTTGATATCATTGTCAATATATACCATGGGTAGATTAAGCCACATATATTGTATGGAAGACCACAGTTTATTAGTTGATAATTTACTTTTGAAGTGAGAAAAAAAATCTACTTAGGAAAATTGGCTCACGATTAATATCTATTTTAGGTAAAAAATTATCTAAGAGCTAAACTGAGACTATAGAAGACATCTTACCCTTACACCTTGACACTGGCCATTCTGCTGCTTCCAAAGGCTGAGGGCTTTACTGGTTAGAGCCTGTGTGCACTGTGCAGATGTCAGACCAGAAATGCTTTAGAATTAATACTCCCATGGGAGCAATTCTCAACTGGTGACTGATAGGAGTTGGTACATAAACATCCCGGTTAACTTTTCCCTCAGCTAGGATAAGTCTGAGGTATTCTACGCTATCCCCCAGAGTTTTCCAGTAGGACAGAACAAGTGGTAACTGGTTTAATAATACACTACTATCTGACTGCGTCTCCCCAGAATTCATATGTTGAATCCTAACCCACAAAGTTAGGATTAGGAGGTAGAACCTTTAAGAGGGAATTAAGTCATGAAGGTGAAGCCTTCATGATAAGGATTAGTACTTTCATAAAAGAGACCCCAGAGAGCTAGCTATCCCCTTCAGCCACATGAGGACAGGCAAAAAGACAGTTGTTCATGAACCCATAAGCCAGCCGTCACCAGGCACTGAATCTACTGCTGCCTTTTCTTAGACTTCCCAGCCTGTGGAACGGTGAAAACTAAATTTCTATTGATTAAAAGCAACCCAGAGGGCCGGGCGCGGTGGCTCACGTCTGTAAGCCCAGCACTTTGGGAGGCCGAGGCAGAAGAATCACGAGGTCAGGAGATCGAGACCATCCTGACTAACACGGTGAAACCCTGTCTCTACTAAAAACACAAAAAGTTAGCCAGGCGCGGTGGCATCTGTAGTCCCATCTACTAGGGAGGCTGAGGCAGGAGAATGGCGTGAACCGGGGAGGCGGAACTTGCAGTGAGCCGAGGTCGCATCACACTCCAGCCTAGGCGACAGAGTGAAACTCTGTCTCAAAAAAAAAAAAAAAAAAAAAAAACCAACCCAAGTTATGGTAGTCTATTAGAGCAGCCTGAATAGGCTGACAAGCACCCTGTTGCTTTTCTTCCCTTCAGTGTCTCACTCCCTTACAAGGGTTTCCTAGAATCGGCATTCAGACTTGCACTATCAACCTTGTTTCCAGGTCTGCTGTTGAGGGAACATAAAATAAAATGAAAGTTATTTGATATTCTCTTCCTCTAGTTTTGAAAATTGTATTTATATAGCCTGTGTCAGTTGACCCTGTGAAAATACATGTACTATATAATGAGGCAGAAACAGCCACATCACATTTACCTTAATCAACTCTTAACATTTGATCAGAGTCGATTAGAGGAGGAAAAATCTGATACCCCTTTTTAGTTATTTCAGAGGCTTTATTATATTCCTAATAACCTGTTATTCTTGGAATTTATCACATTTGTCAGTGCAATCAAATGTTCTTAACATAATCACTTTCTAAAATGGAATTCATTTTTTAAGTAGAGTATACTCATAAAAACTCATTAGAAAATTTCAAAGCAATAGCCAAATATGTCTTCATTATGTACTGGGCACTTCAAATGTTTGCCAAGAGAAGAACTAAAGCTATATTGCAATTATGTTTTCGTTTCTACAAAGATACCCTTAAGTATCTATGAATAAAAATATGTCTTCCACATTTTTGACCTCAATTAACAAATTACACACTCTTTTTTGTTTTGTTTTGTTTTTGGGGATGGAGTCTTGCTCTGTCACAAAGGCTGGAGTGCAGTGACACAATCATGGCTCACTGCAGCCTCGATCTCCTGGGCTCAAGTAATCCTCTGATCCTCCCACTTCAGCCTCCTGAGTAGCTGGGCAACAGGTACATACCACCATGCCTAGCTAAGTATTATTAATTTTTCTGTAGAGACAGGGTCTCGCTTTATTGCTCAGGCTGGTTTTGAACTCCTGGGCTCAATCGATCCTCTTGCCTCCACCTCCCAAAGTCATGAAATTACAGGCATGAACCACCACACTCAGCTACACACTTTCTTTTATTCTTTCTAGAATAGAAAAGATTCCTAGAAAGTTTTATTACCAAGTGGGCATGTTTGAAAGCATGTTCCTCTGAATATGAAATATTATTCCCTCAAAATGTTCCACGCAAAGGACATTGTGGCAAATTAAGCTTGAGAAATGTTTCTGTTTATCCCTTTAAAGATTCTGAGTCCAAATTAACATACTAAAGATTCCCTGGCTGGGGACTGTGGCTCAACCCTGTAATCCCAGCACTTTGGGAGACCAAACGGGGTGGATCACTTGAGGTCAGGAGTTCGAGACCAGCCTGGCCAACATGGCAAAACCCCGTCTCTACTAAAAATACAAAAATTAGCCAGTTGTAGTGGCACGTGCCTATAATCCCAGCCTCTTGGGAGGCTGAGGCAGGAGAATCACTTGAACCCAGGAGGCAGAAGTTGCAGTGAGCTGAGATCACACCACTGCACTCCAGCATGGGTGACAGAATGAGACTCAGTCAGTCTCAAAAGAAAGATTCCCAGAGGTCCTGAAGAAAAAAAAATTTTAACTTAGTTTGACTAAATTGATTTAGCCATGTGGATGTATACAGTACAGAGACAAAACATACACAAAAAACATACACAAAAATATACAAATTCTGGTTCCACCGTTTCTAGCAGTATAAACTTGGGTGAGTTAAACTTAAATTCTGTGAGCCTCCTTTTTTTAAATTGGGATATACAAAGAGTACAATTGATAGATGAAAATGTACTGTTTTATAAGTTTTGACACACATATGTTCCTGTGAAATCCCACATCAATCAAAGACAGAACATTTTCATCATCTTTTTTATTCCGCAGTTTGACTCTGATGCTCACAGATGTGGTTTTCTTTGCATTTATTTTTCTTGGGATTTTTTTGAGCTTCCAGGATTTACAGGTTACTGCAGTTTTTTAATCAAACTTAAAAAAATAGAAAACGTAAATTTTCAGCCTCATTCTCTTCTCTTCTGAGCCTCTAATTACATCTATTCTAGGCTGCTTGAAAATGCTCCACAAGCACTAAGGCTCAATTCTTTTTTTATCTTTATGCTTCAATGTAGGTATTTCTCAAGTTTAGCCAAAAATTTTGCTGCTGCTTCCAATCTACTGTTAAGGCCATCTGGAAAATTTTTTTTTAAGTTTTAGATACGATACTTTTTTCTTCTAGGACTTCTATTGTTTTTTGTTTGTTTACAGTTTGCAAATTCTCAAATTCCCTATCTCTTCACACATTATACCCATCTTTTAAATTTATTCTTTTATGTATTTATCCTGTTGGACATTTTAAAGTCACTCTGCTTATTCTACTAACATCTATGTTTATAGGTCTGTTTCTAGTGACCAATTTTTCTCTTAACAATAGATCACATTTTTTGTTTCTTCATTTGTCCAGTTATTCTAGATTGTAACCAGCCATTAGTGATTATAAACGGTAGAGGTCTTTCATTGTATTATCTTCCTCTGAAAAGTGTTAGTTTTGTTTCAGCAAGCAATTAAATTATGAGTAGAAAAGTTTTGCCTTACTCCAAATGTAAATCCCTTATGCCTGGGATATAGTTATTTTTTAAAGTATAGTCCTTCTTGGGTTTCAGTGAAAATCCTGAAGTATTTACCAAGATTCTACAATCTGATAGGACTGGAACTCCAAACTCTGTCTCTCTCAAAATATCTGCTCATCCTTTTCAAATATTCAGCTGTTGCTTTCTTCTTGCACTATATGGTAAGACTTCTGCATATGTGCAGTTGAAAAGTAAGCCAAATAGTTGAGGAGAGTAGGGAATTTGTATAGATTTTAATGATTTCCCTCTTTGGCTTCCAGTTATTGGATTCTGCTACCAATTTCTAGCCAATCTGGTAGCCCCCATCCTCTGCCTCTTCTGGCTAGTAAAACTGTGACCTTCTGATCAAATTCTATATACTCTGTGCCATTTGTCTTGAAAATGCTCCCAGTGGAAAAGTCACATAAACATTGATCTCAACCATGGTGGTGCTGATCTTTGAAGAAACAATTCTCCTCCAGTTTTATCTGCTTTTGATTGATTTCCAGTAACTTCAAAGATTTTTTAAAATATTTTATATGCAGTTTGTAATTAGTTCAATACAAGCTACTGCACCACTACTGGAAATCAGACTGTACCTCTGAAATATCTTTTCACTATTTATTTCTAATTTTATTACATTATAGTCAATGCAGTCTTATGACTACATTCATAACGTAGTCTTATGGCTACATTAAATTTGTCATTATATTTAGGGCATTTTTTAAAACTCTAAAATGAGGATGATTTTTGTGTATGTTTTGTCTCCGCACTTTATATGTTATTACACATTACATGCTAGTACCAAAATATCTCATGTATCCCATAAATACATATACCTACTATGTACTCAAAAAATTAACTTTTTTAATTTAAAAATTGATTCACAGTGATGCATGTTTGTACTCATATAACTGACAACTTACTTATCATTTGATGAAGAGAAATCCAGATGCTTTCATATTGTGTGAGCTTTTCTTTGAAATGTTCTTACATAGAAGTCTAACCCATATAAAACCACAACCACAAAAATGTCCTTCACATCTTTGATTGTAACTAAATACCTACAGTCTCGAAATACTTGCTTTTTCCAGAAGCTGAAGTGAAGTAGAGGCGGCCCCTCAATGCACATTGCTCCCATGTTATTTCTCCACTCTATTTGCCAAACCAATGAAAGACATTTTCTCAAAAATGAATACCACTGTGAATTCCAACAGTTGGAATTTAAACATAATATCACTTATTTTTTCAACCACTGTTTTTAATAATACTTTGTCAAATATTTTTCTCATTCCTTAATGTTATATTTGGTAGATTCCATAACTTTCTAGTAACTTTTGGTTATTAAAATCCAGTCCAATGTAAAGTTGCAATCTCAAACTCAATCTAAACTTTATCAGCCCCAAACATGAAGACAGACTTTGACTGCTAGAGGTAATGATGGGACAGGAGACAGAGACAAGTCTGTATGTATGTATTATTCTCTCCCTTCATCACTCTTTCTCTTCAAAGCCTAGCTCCTTTAATGGGTTCAGGGTAGGGAAAAGGGAGAGAGAGAGAAACAAGTGCCTTTGTATTTAACTGGCTGCTGTTATAACCCTCTCTGTGACAGATTTCTCTTCTTCTCTGGCTGGACATTGATGCCTTATGCATGGAAGCCATCCAAATCCTGACTCTCTTGTGGGAGTTGTATGAGTTCTTAGAAAAGCCTTGAAGAGTTCCCTTATAGCACCATTCTCTGCTGAAGTAGCTTAAGCTCCAGGTCAACTTTATTCTGCAATCCCATCTCTCTCCCATGGCTATACATCTACTGCCTCTTCCTGCTGGGGTTTCCCTGATCAGCAAGAAGCTAAGTAGGGTGGCCAAAGTCTGCTTACCTTCTATGATATATGCCTGACTTCATCTTTGCCACACCAGATGGTGGGAGTGCAGTCTCTCTCCATTCTGCCAACAATCTCTTATAGTATTCTCATTCATTGAAAGAGACCAGGAGACAGATTAGCACACTGGCTAAGCAGACATTCAAACAGGAAATGCAATCCCAGCCAGTTTCTCCTTCTGGTAGGAACCTCCACTCTTTATGAGTGACTCTCTTGGAGCCCCTCTTCCTCCCAGTTTGGCTTTAGAAAGAAAAGAATCTCCATTTCTCCCCTAAGGAGGAGTAAGGGCTTTTTTCTAACACAATCACTGCATGTATGGCACTTTCTATCTCTCTAACCTACTCTAACCTATTCATTTCATATAAGTGCATTCATTTCATGTAACCTATTCATTTCACTTCATATAGGATAATACAAAGGGTTGGTTCTGTCACTTACTACTGACTCTGAAGGAAGTGTAAATTATGGGTCCTTAATACCTCAGATTTTTCAGCTTTGACCCTAAACATTGAACATTGAGTCCCACTGAATATCCTGCTTCAAAAGCAAAATTTAACATTTTTAATGCTATCCCACAGCTTTTGTCTACCATTTTCTAGAGTTTTATTTAGCTTTGTTTTTCTAAAAGCAGTCAGGAAAATAAATATTGTATTAAACCCACAGTTATTTGCATACAACTAATAATTGAATTTTCCAGACTACTATCCAAGAAGTATATTTACTATTTTGCTGGCTTTAGGCCAAAGTTTTTAAACCATTAGTTTTTAATATTCATATTCAGACATACAATTCCATTGACTTTAAAAAATCAGCAGTAATTTCAAAACTGCATTAATATAAAGAGGTCCTGATTGCGTTAAGGCTATCATTTATTAAGATCATCTTTTTTGTTGTCATATAGACATATCATCAGGTTTAGGAAATATCTGCATCCTAGACCCATGAGCCCACCTTGATACATGGCTCAAATGCTAACTAACCTGCAAAGAAGAAGAACTGCTGAGATCTGATATCAACATTCTGCCTATAATTTGTGGGGAAAACATATTTTAGTATTTTAGGAGTATACTCCCTAATGGTACAATATAGTCATTTTAGGACATGAAATATGATGGGTATCTGTCAAATATTACTTGAAGATACCAACAAGTTATGGGAAAGATGAAGATTAAATTGCATTGCCCTTTTTGTGCTGTTCCTGGGCTGATGTTTAACGAAGTTCACAGCATCCATATTTCAGTGTTGGAGGACAACAATCTATCTGTTTTGTTTTGATTCCAAAGCAAGTCATGGTGCTTGCATATTGCATTTAAGTATTGGCTTTAAACAAAAAGTTAATTTAAAAAATGATCCTAAATCAAGAAGTTCTTTCTTAATGTAGATGAGACCCCATTACATCTTAAAAAAAAAAAAAAAAAAAAAAAACAACACCCAGAATTATTAAGAACTAATCTACTGTGCAAAGTGGAACTAGAGATGTGTGTAAGGATACCCTCTATGGCCTTTAAAATTCATCATAAGTAAGTAGGCACTGGCGGCAGTTCCCACGAAAGAAAAGAAAGAATAGCCTGTTCAGCAAGTCATTCCATAGTGTGCATCAATCTCCAAGTCAGAGAACCCCTTTAGGGATTGTTATACACAGATAGTTGAGCCAAGCAGGGTCAAGCTTCTCATGACCAAGTAATAATAATTAGTCTTCTGACTGAAAATATATTTTCCTTGCCAGTCAGCATATTATACTTTCTTTACAAATTATCTTTTTTCCCTGCAAGAAAAGTTGGGTGGACATATTTTTATGGATGTTTCTGTTTTTCTCTCTGTGACTATATTTTTTAAATCCACTCTATACATTCTCAGAAGAGAATCAGAAATTACATCAGAAACGATTCATCTAGAGAGACTATAAAACTGGAAGTTTTTATTATATCCAGGTTTTCTGTTATCATCTATATTTTCTTCACTGTATTTGAAAATAAAAAAAAATGTGTGTATATGGCAGCCAATGTAGAGAAACAAAGAAGCTTTGTGTTTAGGACAACAAAGAAAGGAAGAAAGGTAAAACTGTATCCCCACTCTTCAGTCAAGTCTTGGGAGGGAAAAACCCCCAAAAATAAGATGACAGTCTTCCTGAGGGAGGGGAAGTAGAAAAATAAACCCTTGTGCACTATTGGTGGGAACGTAAATTAGTACAACCACTATGGGAAACAGTTTGGAAGTTCCTCAAAAAACTAAAAATTGAGCTACCATATAATCCAGCAATCCCACTGCTGGGTATATATACAAAAGAAAGGAAATGAGTGCATTGAAGAGATAACTGCACTCCTATGTTTGTGGCAGCACTGTTCATAATAGCTAAGATTGGGAAGCAACCTAAGTGACTATCAACAGATGAATGGATAAAGAAAATGTGGTACACATACACAATGGAGTGCTATTAAGTCATAAAAAACGAATGAGATCTAGTCACTTGCAACAACATGGATGGAACTGGAGATCATTATGTAAAGCAAAATAAACCAAGCACAGAAAGATAAACATCACATGTTCTCACTTATTTCTGGTATCTAAAAATCAAAACGATTGAACTCATAGAGATAGGGAGTAAAAGGATGGTTACCAGGGACTGGGAAGGGTAGTGGGGAGCAGGGGGAGGTGGGGATGTTTAATGAGTACGAAAAACAATTAGTTAGGAGTGGCTGGCTGGAGTTCCAGGCCAGTGGGTCTTATGCTGTGAGGCACCATGGAAGTGGGGCCCACAGACTCTTGCTACTCAGCCCCCTGGATTCAGCCTCATTCCTAGGGAATTGTTTAACAGCTTTTGAAGTATCCAAGCAACCAGGGGCTGAAGTGGACCCCCAGCACTGCATAGCTGCTTTACAAAAATGTGGTCAGACTATTTTTTTTTTGACCTCTGAACATTTTATTGACCTCCTGCTCCCCAAAGGGTATGCTGCTTCTGCTGGCTTAATGTCTCAGAACTTTTGTGTCATTGGTCTCAGACACCACTTTGCCATCCAGTATCTGGTGAGTGGTGGTCTTTTGGATGGTTTTCATGGAGTTGCTGCTGTCCAGGGCATCACCAAGACTGAAGTCCTCGCCATCTTCCAGCAGGCGACGGTAGGTGGTGATCTCAACCTCCAGCTTGACCTTGATGTTCAGCAGGGCCTCCTACTCCTGGGCTTGGCACTGTCCCTCTGCCTGAGTCTGTGCCAGCTCTGACTCCAGGTGCAGCAGGATCCCGTTGAGCAGCTCCATCTGCTGGGTGTAGTGGGCCCTCACCTCCCTCAGGCTGTTCTCCAAGCTGGCCTTCAGATTTCTCATGGAGTCCAGGTCCATCTCCAAGGACCGGACTGTATGTCTCAGCTCCATGAGCATCATCTCAGCAGCTCCAACCTCTGTGGACGGTGTGGTGACGACTGTAGTCTCTCCTCAGTCTGCTGAGACCAGTGCTTGTCAAGCTCCTCTCGGTTCTTCCAAGCCAGCTCGTCATATTGGACCCGGATGTCTGCCATGATCTTGACGGGGTCCTTAGATTTGGGGACATCTACCTCCAGGGTCAACCCAGAGCTAGCAATCTGAGCTTGTAGGCCTTTTACTTCCTCTTCGTGGTTCTTCTTCATAAAGAGAAGCTCCGCCTTGAGAGCCTCAATCTCTGCCTCCAGCTGCAGCCAAGTGACTCTGGTCATCAGTAACCTTATGGAACCCATGGATGTCACTCTCCACAGACTGGCACATGGCCAGCTCTGTCTCATACTTGACTCTAAAGTCATCAGCAGCAAGACGGGCATTGTTGATCTGCAGAACAATGCCAGCATTGTCCACAGCATTTGCGAAGATCTGAGCCCTCAGGTCCTCGATGGTCTTGAAGTAATGACTCCAGTCTCTAACCTGGGGTCCCTTCCTCTCCAGGTGCTCCTGGATTTTGTTCTCCAGCTTCCTGTTCTCAGTCTCCAGGCTCCTCACTCTGTCCAGGTAGGAGGCCAGGTGGTCGTTCAGGCTTTGCATGGTCTCCTTCTCATTCTGGATGTCTCCCATTCCTGCCAGACCCCCGGCCATCCCCACAGCCAGGCCCCGGGATCCCACGCCACCCTGGAAGCCAGTGGAGTGGGACACGGAGATCCAGGAACCACAGCCCCCAGCACCTGCATAGACACTGGCTGCACTGCTGACCGGCGGGGTGCCGTAGCTGGGCACCTGGACAGAGCCCAGGGACCAGTAGTTGGTGAAGGTAGAGTGAGTGGTGAAGCTCATGCTGTCCCAGGAGGAGAGCAAGAGGACAGGACTCAGGCTTTGCTGATGACCCAGACAACTTTTTTAAACAGGCCTTTGATCCCATTTCTCCTGACTGGGTCAGACCTCAGATCTGGAGTCTTCAGCCACCTCCTACAGGTGCATTCAGGCTGGCAACAAGTCTGTACCTCCCTGAGATGAGATGGTCAGCAGTGCAGCCAGTGTCTATGCAGGTGCTGGGGGCTGTGGTTCCTGGATCTCTGTGTCCCACTCCACCGGCTTCCAGGGTGGCGTGGGATCCCGGGGCCTGGCTGTGGGGATGGCCGGGGGTCTGGCAGGAATGGGAGACATCCAGAATGAGAAGGAGACATGCAAAGCCTGGCCTCCTATCTGGACAGAGTGAGGAGCCTGGAGACTGAGAACAGGAAGGGGCAGAGGAAGGGGCAGGCTGCCATCTTTGCTCATTCACATCCTTCACTGGCGATGCCTCTATGTACTGGAAAATCTGAGTTGATTAGGGACTAGAGAAGACTCCCAGCATACCACAGCAGTCCTGCTGAAAAGCAGTTAGACTGTTAAAAGGAAAAAAAAAAAATCATCCAAAAGTCAGCAACCTCAAAGATAGAAGGTAGATAAGCATACAAAGATGAGAGAAAGATTCAGCACAAGAACGCTGATAAAACATTGCAGGAGTTGACAGACAAAATAGCTGGTATAAAGAAGAATGTAACCAACCTGACAGAGCTGAAAAACACCCTACAAGAATTTCATGGCCGGGCGCGGTGGCTCAAGCCTGTAATCCCAGCACTTTGGGAGGCCGAGACGGGCGGATCACGAGGTCAGGAGATCGAGACCATCCTGGCTAACACGGTGAAACCCCGTCTCTACTAAAAATACAAAAACTAGCCGGGCGAGGTGGCGGGCGCCTGTAGTCCCAGCTACTCGGGAGGCTGAGGCAGGAGAATGGCGTAAACCCGGGAGGCAGAGCTTGCAGTGAGCTGAGATCCGGCCACTGCACCACTGCACTCCAGTCCGGGCGACAGAGCGAGACTCCGCCTCAAAAAAAAAAAAAAAAAAAAAAAAAAAAGAATTTCATAATGCAATCACAAGTATTAATAGCATAATAGATCAAGCAGAGGAAAGAATCTCAGAGCTTGAAGACTGCCTGTCTGACAAGATGGGAGCAGACAAAAATAGAGAAAAAAGAATGAAAAGGCATAAACAAAACCTCCAAGAAATGTGGGTTTACGTAAACAGACTGAATCTATGACTGATTAGTGTACCTAAAAGAGATGGGAAGAATGGAATCAATTTGGAAAACATAAAAACATACTTCATGAGATATCATCCATGAGAACGTTCCCAACCTAGCTAGATAGGCCAACATTCAAATTTCATAAATGAAGGAGAAATAAGATCCTTTTCAGACAAGCAAATGCTGAGAGAACTTGTTACCTCCAAAACTGCCCTACAAGAGATCCTGAAGGAAGCAATAAATATGAAAAGTAAAGACCATTACCAGTTACTACAAAAACACAATGAAGTACACAGACCAGTGACACAATAAAGCAACTGCATTAACAAGTTTACAAAATAACTAGCTAACATCATGATGACAGGATCAAACCCACACATATCGATACTAATCTTAAATGTAAATAGGATAAATACACCAATTAAAGGACACAGAGTGGCAAGCTGGATAAAGAACAAGACCCATCAGTATGCTATCTTCGAAAGACCCATCTCACATGCAATGACCCACATAGGATCAAAATAAAGGGATGGAGGAAAATCTACCAAGAAATGGAAAACAGAAAAAATCAGGGGTTGCAATTCTCCTTTCCGACAAAACAGATGTTAAACCAACAAAGATCAAAGAAGATGAAGAAGGGCATTACATAATGGTAAAGGGTTCAATTCAGCAAAAAGAATTAACTATCCTAAATACATATGCGCCCAACACAGGAACACCCAGATTCATAAAGCAAGTTCTCAGAGACCTTCAAAGAGACTTAGACTCCTACAAAATAATAGTGGGGAATTTTAACACCCCACCAACGATATTAGACAGATCATCAAGACAGAAAATTAACAAAGATATTCAGGACCTGAACTCAGCAGTGGATCAAATGGACCTAATAGATATCTATAGAACTCTCCACCCAAAAGCAACAAAATATACATTATTCTCATCACTACATGGCATTTACTGTAAAATCAATCACATAATCAGAAGTAAAACACTCCTCAGCAAATTCAAAAGACCTGAAATCATAACAGTCTCTCAGAGCACAGTACAAATTTGAAATCAAGACTAAGAAATTCATTCAAAACCATACAGTTACATGAAAATTGAATAACCTGCTCTGAAATGACTTTTGGTTAAATAATAAAATTAAGGCAGAAATCAACAAGTTCTTTGAAAGTAATGAAAACAAAGATACAACACACCAGAATCTCTGGGACACAGTTATGGCAGTTTTCAGAGGGAAATTTACTAAATGCGCTAAATGCGCACATCAAAAAGTTAGAAAAACCTCAAGTTAACCCAACATCACAACTAAAAGAACTACAGAACGAATAGTAAACAAATCCCAAAGCTAACAGAAGACAAAAAATAACCAAAATCAGAGCTGAACCAAAGGATATTGAGACATAAGAAACCATTCAAAGCTTCAATAAATCCAGGAGCTAGTTTTTTGAAAAATTAATAAAACAGATCACTACTAGCTAGACTAATAAAGAAAACAAGTAGTTTCAAATAAACACAATCATAAATGACAAGGGGGATATCACCACTGACTCCACAGAAATACAAACAACCATCAGAGAATATTATGAACATCTCTATGCACATAAACTAGAAAATCTAGAAAAAACAGATAAATTTCTGGACACATACACCCTCCTATGACTGAACCAGGAAGAAACTGAATCCCTGAACAGACTAATAACAAGTTCTGAAATTGAGGCAGTAATAAATAGCATATCAACCAAAAAAAAAATCCAGGACCAGATGGATTCACAGATGAATTCTTCCAAATGTACAAAGAAGAGCTAGTACCATTCCCTTTGCAACTATTCCAAAATACTGAAGAGGAAGGACTCCTTCTGAACTCATTCTATGAGGCCAGCATCATCCTGATACCCAAACCTGGAAGAGATACAACAAAAAAAGAAAACTTCAGGCCCATATCCTTGATGAACACTGATGCAAAAATCCCCAACAAAATACTGGCAAGTCAAATCCAGCAGCATATCAAAAAGCTAGCTGATCCACCACAATCAAGGAAGCTTCATCCCTGGGAGGCAAGATTGGTTCAATATACACAAGTCAGTACATGTGATTCATCTCATAAACAGAACTGAAGACAAAAACCACATGATTATCTCAATAGATGCAGAAAGGCTTTTGGTAAAATTCAACATCCGTTCATGTTAAAAATTACCTATAACTAGGTATTGAAGGAAAATACCTCAAAATAATAAGACTCATATATGACAAACCCACAGCCAACATCATACTGAATGGGCAAAAGCTAGAAGCATTCCTCTTGAAAACCAGCACAAAACAAAGGTGCCCTCTCACCACTCCTATTCCATATAGTATTGGAAGTTCTGGTCAGGACAATTGGGCAAGAGAAAGAAATAAAGGGTGTACAAATAGGAAGAGAGGAAGTCAAACTATCCCTGTTTGCAGATGACATAATCCTATATCTAGAAAACCCCCTTGTCTAGGCCCAAAAGCTTCTTAAGCTGATAAACAACTTCGGGAAGGTCTCAAGATACAAAATTATTGTATAAAAATTACTAGCAATTCTATGCACCAACAACAGTCAAGCCAAGAGCCAAATCAGGAATGAACTCCCATTCACAGTTGCCACAAAAAGAATAATTGGAAAAAAGCTCAATATCACTGATCACTAGAGGAATGCAATGAGATACCATCTTATACCAGTCAGAATGACTATTTAATAAATGACTTTTTAATAAAAAGTCAAAAATAATAGATGCTGGCAAGGTTGTGGAGAAAAAGGAATGCTTACACGATGTTGGTGGGACTGTAAATTAGTTCAGCCATTGTGGAAGACAGTGTGTCAATTCCTCAAAGACCTAAAGACAGAAATACCATTCAACCTAGTAATTCCATTACTTGGTATAGACCTAAGGAAGATAAATCACTCTGTTATAAAGACACATGCACACATATGTCCTTTGCACCACTATTCATAATAGCAAAGATATAGAACCAACCCTAATGTCCATCAATGATAGACTGGATTTAAAAAATGTGGTACATATACACCATGAAATACTATGCAGCCATAAAAAGGAATGAGATCATGTTCTTTGCAGGGACATAGATGGAGTTGGAGGCCATTATCCTTAGCATACTAATACAGGAACAGAAAACCAAATACCACATGTTCTCACTTATAAATGGGAGCTCCTGCAGGGTTTAATACCTAAGTGATGGGTATATAGGTGCAGCAAACCACCATGGCACATGTTTACCTGGGTAACAAATCTGCATGTCCTGAAGGAAAATAATAAAAAATTTTTTAAAAAGTGGGAACGAAACGATGAGAACACATGGACACACAGAGAGGAACGACACAAACTGGGGCCCTTCAGAGGGTAAAGAGTGGGAGGAGGGAGAGAATCAGGAAAAATAATGAATGGTCACTAGGCTTAATTCTTGGGTGGTGAAATAATCTGTAAAACAAACCCCCATGACACAAGTTTACCTGTATAACAAACCTGCACTTGTACCCCTGAACTTAAAGTGTAAGTCAAAATTTATTTATTTATTTTTAGTCACTTAAAAGCAAAAAAAAAAAAAAAGATAGAATGAATAAGGCCTACTATTTGATAGCACAACAGGGTGATTATGGTCAGTAATACCTTAATTACACACTTTAAAATAACTTAAAAGTGTAGTTGGATTGTTTGTAACTCAAAGGATAAATTCTTGAGGAGATGAAGACCCCATTCTCCACGATGTGCTTATCTCACATTGCATGCCTTTATCAAAACATCTAAAGTATCTCATAAATAGATACACCTATGTACTCACAAAAATTAAAAAGAAAATAAAAGGGTACATTCATATTTTTATTCATTTTCATCTTTATATAAAGCCAAAGGTACATTATTTTTAAGAAAACTTGTGAAGTCATTTCTATAGCATAAGATAATGCTGTTCTCTATTAATCAAAACGTCACAGAGTTCAGGTTCCTAAGATTACTTTATGGACATGTATATCTATATACTTCAAATATCAATTTTCTTTCTGGAAATCAAAATTTTGATTTTGATTGAAATTGAAATCAAAATTTCTAGAATTTTGTCAGAGATAAGATTTTGAAGTAATTTGACTTATCCTGGCAGTATTTCCTCTACATAAATTATAAGAAACACTCATTTGATTTCAATGTTATTTCATATTTTCAGGTTTTCCGTTTTTTAACAGATTTTCTTCTCTGAAAGCCAGAGTTGTTAACACTTCTATAATTCTTCCTATATGCCAGATAATGTTCCAAATATTTTTTTTTTTTTTTTTTTTTTTTTTTTTTTTTTTTTTTTTGAGGTGGAGTCTCGCTCTGCCACCCAGGCTGGAGTGCAGTGGCCGGATCTCAGCTCACTGCAAGCTCCGCCTCCCGGGTTCACGCCATTCTCCTGCCTCAGCCTCCCAAGTAGCTGGGACTACAGGCGCCCGCCATCTCGCCCGGCTAGTTTTTTGTATTTTTTAGTAGAGACGGGGTTTCACCATGTTAGCCAGGATGGTCTCGATCTGCTGACCTCGTGATCCACCCGTCTCGGCCTCCCAAAGTGCTGGGATTACAGGCTTGAGCCACCGCGCCCGGCCATAATGTTCCAAATATTTTCTATGTACTTTTAGGTTCTGAGATTTGAACTGAGACAGTCTGGTTTAAGAATCCATACTTCTAATCACTAGCAAGGACTCTTAATAATATTCTTGATTTAAAAGAATATATGAGATTAATAAATAACTTATTTCTACATATTACCAAATTTACCAAACCACTCAATATGCCAGTTTTATTACTTAGAAAGCCAAGAATTTATTTCATCCACATTAATGAAATAGGGAAAAATGTATATAATTCCCAAGAGTAGTTAATCTAAAAGTTAGGTGTGTGGCTTTAATGTACTAAGAATGTTTTTTATGTTTGACGTACAGATTCAGTCAGATTGCATTATAGGTAAAACTTACTTGCCGGTGATGAAAGCAGCTATGCCAACAATCAAAACTATTCAAATTGAAATTGAAAGGTAAAATTGGCTGGTATTCAAAATTATTTGACTGACCAAAATATAGGAGCACTAAATGTGGTATAATTTTAATGAAATAAAAATGCAAGCACTCACTTGTTCCTGACAAAATTTTCCTCTTTAGTACTAATTTTAGGAAAGTTTTTTGTTTGTTTGTTTTTACTCTCAGAGCTCTGGAATTCTCTAGAAAAAGTGCACAATATACAGAACTGAGATATTATCATGCTGTTTTTCTAAACTCTGTATCTGACCACTGTAGAACACCTGTGTCTCCAAATATTGATATGGGTGATCCCACTCAGGGCTGACTTCAAACTGCATTAATCTTTCAATTCACTGCAATATCTGAGAACAGAGTTGGCATGTCCTGACTTAAGAAATAAGTTAAAGTATGACAAGGGAATAAAAAATACCAATTAAATTTTCTCACCTGTAGTGTCAACCTATATAACGCTGACTTATCCCCAAGGATTCCATCACCCATTTTACTATATTTCCTTCTCTCGCCTCACTTTAGCCTTTGATTTCTATGTCAGCCTTGAATTAGCCAACTCCCTCTACATGCCTTATTCTTCTAGTTATTTGGTTCAAAATTTGTTTTAAAAGGGGGGCTAATTCATTGCCATGAGCTTATAAGATAGTATTCCCCTCAATAAGAATCCCTTTCAGTTGGACGCCACAGCATGATTTTTTCTAAAGCTTCTCATTCTCCACAAACTCCTCCAATTAATAGTACCTGATAGGTAAATGATATTTTGACAAAGCCATTTTGACATGAGAACACTTTGAAGTAATTAAAAATAAAATTATTAAACTTTTCTTAACAACTTTTATTTTTAATTAACTTGTGAAGCAAATATCATCACTTCATCTCCTCCCTCAGATCTGGAGGAAGAGAGAGAAGAGCCAAGGATAACATGGGGGTTGGGGGTGTCAGTTGCTACACCTGTTTTGAGTAGTTTTGAATTTGACACAGCTGCTTTAGTCACCTGCAAATAAACCTCTGCCAGAGTCAAACGGCTGCCTCCAAATGGACACCCTGCATCTGATTAAGCTTAGTTTATTATCATTATACATCTGCACTTCCCAAAGTATTCCTATCCCCAGGATATGTGGTACTGTGCCAAGGAGACACTCAGAAGCAAGGCTCAACATAACAGCTGCCAGGGATGTCTATTTTAGATATATTTAAGAAAATAATACCTTGCCCGTTACTGTTTTTATATTAAAACAAACATGGATATGGCATGAAATTAAATGAAATTTTGAATAAATTGTTAAAATAAAACAAGACATGTTAAAGAAGGAGACTGCTTGGGTCACTTCATCCTTTTTCCCCATCCTCCATGTTCCTTCTCCTCTGTTCCTAGTGGTCCTTCCACAAAAATGTCTGAAAAGCACAGCCGTGAACTATTCTATACCTCCCAAAACACATACACACACACACACACACATGTTCAGGGAGAGAGAGACATTCTTGTGATCTACCTTAGCAATTAATCATTCATATGTTTGTGTGTGTAATCTGCAGTGATTTTTCTTGTCATTTACTCCTATTTGTTTGTATATATTTGAGAGTGTTTCATTGATAGCAACATCAAAGGAGGAAAAATGTACTTATACTTTCACTCTAACACTTCAAATTTTCCAGAGAACTCAATTCAGAAAGTTCCAGAACTATACATGGGTGTTCCTCTAAAAGTCTGTTTGTAAGTCAAAAAACATTTACCATAGAAATAAGGTTAGAAGGCTGGGCGCAGTGGCTCATGCCTGTAGTCCTAGCACTTTGGGAGGCCGAGCCAGGTGGATCACTTGAGGTCAGGAGTTTGAGACCAGCCTGGTCAACATGGTGAGGCCCCATCTCTACTAAAAATACAAAAATTAGTCCTGCATGGTGGCAGACTCCTGTAATCCCAGCTACTCAGGAGGCTGAGGCAGCAGAATTGCTTGAACCAAGGAGTCAGAGGTTGCAGTGAGCCGAGATGGCGCCACTGTACTCCAGCCTAGGCGACAGAGGAAGACCCTGTCTCAAAAAAAAAAAAAAAGTTAGAAATGGTGATGAGAATTGTATATGAGAACACAACAGCATATTCAATACATTGTGCAGTTAAAGTATATTTTCAATGCAATGTTGAATAAAACCAGTTTATTATAATGATGATGATTATGAAGAAGACAAAAACAAGCAATTC
Organism: Trachypithecus francoisi; assembly: GCF_009764315.1. Classification (NCBI taxonomy): domain Eukaryota; kingdom Metazoa; phylum Chordata; class Mammalia; order Primates; family Cercopithecidae; genus Trachypithecus; species Trachypithecus francoisi. The sequence goes on along the minus strand of NW_022681458.1, from coordinate 52,465,635 downwards.
AATTAACAATTTATTTTAAAAGTTTAATTTGTAGGATGACGGTGGGGAGGGAAGCAGCCTCAGAGGCAAAGATTTAGAAAGAAAATTTTAAGGAGATTGTAAAAGAGACTTCTAAGATATATAGACAAGAAGGTTATTTAGGCTGGGTGTAATGGCTCACGCTTGTAATCCCAGCACTTTGGGAAGCCAAAGCCAGTAACTGGAGACCAGCCTAGGCAACACAGTGAGAACTTGTCTCTACGAGAAATAAGAAAATTAGCTGGGCATGGTGGTGTGCGCCTGCAGTCCCAGCTACCCAGAAGGCTGAGGTGTAACGATCACTTGAGCCCAGTCATTAAAGGTTACAGTAAGCCAATCACACCATTGCCCCCTAGCCTGGGTGACAGCAAGATCCTGTCTGAAAAAATTTATTATACCTTTTCTGGTGGGGAGTGGGGGGAGTTCACCCACTCCCCACTAGAAAAAGTATAATAATAACATCTATAAAAATCAAAATGAAGTCAGTCACGGTGGTTCATACCTGTAATCCAAGCACTTTGGGAGGCCGAGGTGAGAGGATCACTTGAGGTCAGGAGTTCAAGACCAGCCTGGCCAGCATGGTGAAACCTCATCTCTACTGAAAATACCAAAATTAGCTGGGTGTGAGGGCGCACGCCTGTAATCCCAGCTACTTGGCAGGCTGAGGCAGGAGAATGGCTTGAATTCGGGAAGCAAAGGTTGCAGTGAGCAGAGATCATGGTCATGCCACTGCACTCCAGCCTGGGCAACAGAGCAAGATTCTGTTTCAAAAAAAAAAAAAAAAAAAAAAGTCAAAATGAAAGGGTAAGTAAATATAATTTGAATTATATTCACTTTTTTCAGATTTTCTTCTAGTCTTTGTTTATCTGACTATAGGAGGTTTAAATGATGCTGATTTTCACTTAAAACATATGCTTTCTCCTTCCTCCATACTTAGGAATCACTAACATTACTTTTTAAATGTTTTGTAACGTCTGCATGAATGTTTTTAGTTCACAAATAGCAAGAAGGAGAAAAATTGTTGAGGGTTGGGCATGGGAATAGGAAAGAAAGAGAGAAAACAGGAGGAAGAGGAAAAGGGGAAGAAAGAAGAAGAAGACAGAATTAGAGAGGAAGGGGACAAGAACAGAAAAAGCACATATTGAAGAAAGGAGGAAAGCTCTTACGTAATTGAAGAAGAATTAGAAGGGGGGAGATGTGCAATTAAAGAGGCATGTGCGAAATCCATGGTCTGTGGTGCTTCCTTTTGGTGCATTAAATGAAACAATCAAATTTGATGAAGAATCAAATAAAGGGTTGAAAGATAACTTGAACTAGGCTGTCACATAACTTGATGAAAATTTACTGATGGCCACTCATGTAAGAAATTACTCAAATAGAAATAACCATATAACTAAACATGATCAGTTATTTTCAGGTGGAAGTTTAAAACAATACTGAGTTATAGACTTAGAAATTTATAGTTAAATCTTGATCCTACATAATTGGAATGTTCATGTGTTATTTTCAAGATGGAGTTCATGTTGAATCAATTTAGGGCTCTGAATTATCACAGCACGAAATATGTTGTAATTTTCCAAACCATTATCCTCTTTGCAAGCCACTTAAATACTTCTAATGTGATTTAAAATGTTGGAATTTAATGGCATGTTTATCTTCTGAGATAGTCAGCTTGCATATGCAACACAGAAATTCCTGCAGAGTCCATACGAAGAGCCAACTTCATTCTTTCTCTATTTCATAGCAATGCTCCAACTAAGTTCCCCTGTGCCTTATCCAACAAAGCTGGCATCCTGTAGTTATGCGATTCCAACAAAAAATAACAATGAACCCATTTTGAGTGCTTATCATGTTTCACTTCCCATGCCAAGCAATTCACATTTACTAACTGATATGTAACTAATAATACGTCAATGGGCAAACTACTTAACCAAACTTTCTGCTTTTCTACACAATGTATCTTTAAAACTGTATTCAAAAGTTACAAGTCCAAAGTTAAAACACATGTTTTTTGGCAGCAAGTAGATGCAGCTTTGATTCCCAGAGAGCTAAATCATTGTACAAAATTCTTATTGAAGTCCCAGCAGGCAGCACCTCCCTCAGGCCCAGGCAATTCAGCAAGCAAGAGAGGCCCTGATAAGCCTCCAGAAAGCAAGGGTCAGGAGATAGTTTGACTTTTTGGACATACCAGTTAATTCTCCCCTTCCATGTGGAAATAGATCCAGGTTCCTCCCTGTCCCACAGACTTGTTACCAGTGTGTCAAGCCTTTAATAGAGGCCAGCACAAAAGGTACCAGCTGCCAGAACATCTTAGATATGTGGAATACATGCATAAGAACAGGATTTTGTTTGCCTTACAGCTATAATAAAGTCAACTTGGTCACAGCCAGTCATCCCAATGTCAAATTGTTGGTCATCATGGAAGACAGAAATGTAAAAGCCTGGTGAACTATCAGCCAGCACTGAAAGCCTATGCCTGTAAGTGGTGACTGTCACATAGTATGTGGCAAAGTATTTAAGTTTTGGAAGTGATTGACAACTTCATACAACTTTTGCCTTACAGAAATGTGATGGTTGAACCTCATTAATTAATGCTGGGAAGTCAAGAAAATTACAAATAGAACTACTATATGATTCAGCAATCCCACTTCTGGGTATGTATCTAAAGGAAATGAAATCAGTATGCACTCTCATGTTCACTGCAGCATTACTCACAACAGCCAGGATATGGAATCAACCAAGTGTCTATTGATGGGGAAGTGAGCAAAGAAAATGTGGGATATATACATGATAAAAAATGATTCAGCCTTTAAGAAGAAGGAAACCTTGTCATTTACAACAACATGCATGAACCTGGAGAAACTTATGGTAAGTGAAATACGTCAGGCAGAGAAAGACAAATACCGTATGATCTCACTTAAGTATGGAATCTAAGAATGTCTAACTCATAGAACTCAGAGAAGCTGAGAGTAAAACGGTAGTCACCAAGAGGTGGGAGAGATAGAGAGATACTGGGCAAAGGGTACAAAGTTTCAGTCAGATAGGATGAACACGTTTTATACATCTATTGTACACCATGGTGACTATAGTTAATAATAATGTATTGTATAATTGAAATTTAGTAAGAAAATAGATCTTAAATTTCCTTACCAAAAAAAGATAACTATGTCAAGTGATGAATTTGATAATTAGCTTGATTTTGGTAATCATTTTATAATGCATACATATTTTAAAACATGTATAGCATAAACATATATACTTTTTATTTCTCAATTTTATCTCAAACCTATGGGGGAAAAAGGCGAATCTCAAACATTAAAAAATAAGATAAAATAGAATAAAATCTCTTAAGCTCTCAAAACCTCAGTTAAGTTTAAAGTGTGTTTCTCATTGCTGTATTTATTTGCTTCAGCCCTTAAATATGGTAGAGAAAGAAATAAAATATTATTTCAAACAAAACACTTCAAAAATCTATAAATAATGGAAAGTCCACTTTCACTTAGGGTGTAGTCAGAAGAGATTGTCGTTCTCACTCTAACCAATACAAAGACAGAAAAGCTACTAAATAATGTGGTTTTTTTTATTTATTTATGAGAGGTAAGAGAGAGGAAAAAAAATCTAAACGATCCCTGGAAACATGGGAGGAAGAAAAACTCATAATTAATAGGAATAAGGAAAAACTGCTAAAGTGTTAATAAACTTTTAACAGTACTGTGTGGGCTGGTCTAACCGTCTAGAATTCTGGTGTGCCTTATAAAAGAACAAGTCAGCCACAAACCAATTCCCCATTTGACTTTCACTAAATCATGTTAATAGTGTAGCAAAGGGCAGGGGCAGGGCAGGAGGTCTGAAAGAAATGGGGATATACACAAAGGATTATAAGTCATGCTGCTATAAAGACACATGCACACGTATGTTTACTGCAGCACTATTCACAATAGCAAAGATTTGGAATCAATCCAAATGTCCATCAGTGACAGACTGGATTAAGAAAATGTGGCACATATACACCATGGAATACTATGCAGCCATAAAAAGGATGAGTTCGTGTCCTTTGTAGGGACTGGATACAGCTGGAAACCATCATTCTCAGCAAACTATCACAAGAACAGAAAACCAAATACCGCATGTTCTCACTCATAGGTGGGAATTGAACAATGAGATCACTTGGACACAGGAAGGGGATCATCACACACCAGGTCCTATTGTGGGGAGGGTGGGGGGAAGGGATAGCATTAGGAGATATACCTAATGTAAATAACAAGTTAATAGGTGCAGCACACCAACATGACACATGTATACATATGTAACAAACCTGCACATTGTGCACATGTACCCTAGAACTTAAAGTATAATAAAAATTTTAAAAAAAGAAAGAAATCCTCCTGAAATGCACTGGGCTTTAACCAAGTACACTTCAAAATGTAGGAAGAGAGCAGAGTAAAAAATCCTCTGAGCCACACTGGGCCGTCACTGATTGCAAAGCAGAAGAACACCAAAGGCTAAACACAGGGAATGAAAATTGATAGAGGTCGCCCCAACTCTCATAGGGTAGGTAGAGCAATGACAGCAGCCTACCAAAGGATGGAGACAGGGCAGGATAACTGAAAGAAATTCCCCTGAGGTGCACAGGGCTTTTACCAAAAGCAAAGCTGCAAAACCCAGAAAGTTGAAATAATATAGATCTATTTCTGAGACATGGAAAGTTAGGGGCAGAGCTGGAGAGTAAAGAAAATTCTTCAGTATCTCAAAATATAGGCAGCAGGCCTGTGAAGTAGACAGAAATCCCTGTCCATTGAGAAATCTGACAACACAAGTGAAAAACACAGTGATCTCCAGAGTCTTGCCAATGCTCAGGTCCCAAGCCATAATTTAGGGAAATTCCTGATCTTCCCCTCAAAACCATGTGAAGCTAGTGATTAAATTAAGTATAAAAGCTGCAACAGAGCACAGGCTCATTGCAATTACAGACTACATTGACATAGCCCCTCATCCTTACAACTTGTTAGAAGTAGTGTGTCATTTTCTTGAAGAAAATATTATCTTCAATTTCAACTCTTGACACAATTTATCTTATACAATCAAAAATTATGAGACATGCATAAAACCAGGAGTATATATGTGATCCAGAATCAAAAGGAAAGTAGTCAACACAAGCCAACCCTCAGAGGAGACGGATGTCAGAATTAGCAGACAAGGGTTTTAAAAATAACATAATAAATATTTTGTGAGATTGAGAAAAATACATAGTCAATTTACATGATAATACAGAAAATTTGAGCAAAAATGTTAAAAATAGAAAAAGAATCAAACGGAAATTATAGAACTAAAAAATACAAAATTTATAAAATTAGATATGAAGCAGTCATTCGATGACCTAATAGCAGATTGAATGTGAGAAGGAAAAGAATCAGTGAAGTTGAAACAAAAAAATTAACCAGGCCAGGCACAGTGGCTCACACCTGTAATCCCAGCACTTTGGGAGGCAGAGGCGGGTGGATCACAAGGTCAGGAGATAGAGACCATCCTGGTCAATATGGTGAAACCCCGTCTCTAATAAAATATAAAAAATTAGCCAGGCATGGTGGTGTGTGCCTGTAATCCCAAATCTCATCTTGCATTCACACATGTTGTGGGAGGGAGATAACTGAATAATGGGGGCAGATATTTCCCTTGCTGTTCTCATGATAGTGAATAAGTCTCAAGAGATCTGATGGTTTTAAAAATGGGAGTTTCCCTGTACAAGCTCTCTCTTTGCCTACTGCCATCCATGTAATACATGACTTGTTCCTCCTTGCCTTCTGCCATGATTGTGAGGCCTCCCCAGCCATGTGGAACTATAAATCCATTAAGCTCTTTTTCCTGTATATGTCTTTATCAGCAGCATGAAAACAAACTAATACATATATATACTAATTTTTAAAATGGTGAAAATAAGGAAGTTAGTGAGATTGTATAAATCTCTGAGACAAGGTAGACTTTGTGGCTAGAGATAAACAGAAAAAATGACAAAATGTAGAAATATCAAGAAGATTCAGCAATATAATAGTGTATGTTATAATAATAAAGCCACCAAAGCACATGATTCAAAGACTGAGACCTAACAGAAGAAATAGATAAAACCACAAATTATTTGAGGATTATAACCTTCTCTTGACATTGATTCATAATAGAAGCAGTTAAAAACAGATTATTAAGGGTATAGATAATATGAGTATTATCAACCAACTTGACCTACTTGGCATTAATAGAGCACTATAACCAACCACTCCAGGATACACATTCTTTTCAGGAATATATGGAACATTCACCATGACAGACCATATACTGGGACATAAATCAAGTCCATATATATTTCAAATAATTGAAATCGTACAGTTTGGCTGTGTCCCCATCCAAATCTCATCTTGAATTCCCATGTGTTGTGGGAGGGACCTGGTGGTTGGTAACTGAATTATGGGAGCAGGTCTTTCTCATGCTGTTCTCATAATAGTGAATAAGTCTCATGAGATCTGATGGTTTTTATAAAGAGGAGTTTCCCTACACAAGCTCTCTCTTTGCCTGCTTCCATTCATGTAAGACATGACTTGATCCTCCTTGCCTTCTGCCATGATGGCGAGGCCTCCCCAGCCACATGAAACTATAAGTTCATTAAACCCTTTTTCCTGCATAAATTACCCACTCTCAGGTATGTCTTTATAAGAAATGTGAAAATGGACTAATACGGTAAATTGGTACCGGTAGAGTGGGGCGCTGCTGAAAAGATACTCAAAAATGTGGAAGTGACTTTGGGACTGGGTAACAGGCAGAGATTGGAACAGTTGTGTTTTGGAGACAACATTATTAAATCTACAGTTAATCTAAAAATCCTCAAATATTTGGAAATTAAGTAACACTTCTCAAAAACTCATGGATCAAAAGAGAAATCATAAAGAAAATTGTCTTAAGTGGAATAATAATGAAAATACAACACATCAGTTTTTCACATAAAGCACATCTCACAGGAAAATTTATAGTAATTAAATGAGAATATTAGGGGAAAAAAGAAGAGTTTAAATTGAATGATCTAATCTTACTCTTTCAGAATTTGAAAAAGGAAGAATAAATTAGAGCCAAAGAAAGTAGGAAAGGTGAAAGTTTAAAGATAGAAATAGAAATCAATGAAACAGAAAATGCACTAACAATAGAGAAATCAACAAAGTCAAAAGACCATCCTTTTTAAAAGATTAATGAAATTGCTAAACTTCTAGCAGGACTGATCAAGAGGAGAAATAGAGTAAGTGCAAATTACTAATATAATAGATGAAAGAGGGACATCACCTCAAAGCTTGTAGATATTAAAAGCATTATAAACAATTTTATTCCAATGAATTTGACATCTGAAATAGTATGAGCAAATTCCTTGAAAAATACAACTTAAAACTCACACAAGAAAAGAAACAAAATCTGAGTAGCTAAATGTTATGAGTTGAATTGTCTAACCCCAAAATTCTATACCGAAGTCCTAACCCCCTGTGCCTCAAAATGTAACTTTATTTGGACATCGGGTCTTTAAAGAGGTAATTCAGTTAGTATGATGTCATTAAGTTGGGCCCTGACCTAATATGACCAATGTTCTTATAAGATAAAATCACAAATATATACAGAGGGAATACATGTAAAAAGACAGAAAAGACACCAATCTATCAGTTAAGAAGACAGGCCTCAAAAGAAACTAATCCTGCTGACATACTGATGTCAGACTTCTAGACTCCAGAATTATGAGAATATAAATTTCCATTGTTTAAGCCATCCAGTCTGTAGGACTTTGTTATGGCTTTCCTAGAAACTGATACATCACACTACTGATAATGAAAGGAAGATTGTAAAAATAAAATGCAGTCATCTCAATATATTTGATATAATGATACAATGTATCTCAGCATAAAAATTAAGAAACAATATAGTAATCTCAATAGATTTTTAAACTATATTTAACAATATTAAACACCCAGTCATAATTCAAAATTCTTAGCAAATTAGGAATAGATAGGAATTGTTTAAATATAATAAAAGGCATCTATTTTTTAAAAGTAACATACTATATAACAGTAAAACACTGAAGGCTGTCACCCTAAAATTGGGAACAAAGTAGGGTGTCTTCCCTCATCACTTGATGGCACTAAGTCCTAGCTAGTACAAAAAATCAAGAAAAAGAAAAATAGCCAAAATATTGAAAAGAAAGTAAAACCATTATTATCTGCTGTTAACATTATGATATATGAATAAAACCCTAGGGAGTCTCCAGAACTCAACCAAAAATAAAAGGTGAATTAGCAAGGTCTCAGAGTACATAATCAGTATCCAAAAATTAACTCTTTTAAAATATTACCAACAATTAGGAATTGTGGTTTAAATATACTACCATTTACACTGGCATTTTAAAAATTACATGCTAAAGACTAAATCTAACCAAAGTTCAAGATCTACATTCAAAAGTAAAAATTATTACTCAAAGTAATTAAAGATCTAAGTAAATGTGAAGATATACTATTTCATAAAATTGGAAGACTAAAATTTGTAAGATCTCCTTTCTCCCCAAATTGATAGATAGGTTTAATGCAGTCTCAGTTAAATGTAAGCAGGTGTTTTTGGACAAAATACAAGCAGTTTCCAAAATTTCTATTGAATGACAAAGTATTAGAAAAGCCAAAGCAATGTTAAAAGAGAACAAAAAAAAATGTTTAATGGCTTGCATTACCTGATTTCAAGGCTTACTATAAAGCTACAACTATCACGTGATGGTGATGTTGACATAAAAATATACATGCCTACCAATAGAGCAGAATAGAGATTTCAGAAAAACACAACGTACAGATGGTCAACTGGTTTCTTGAAAAGGCGTCAAGATAATTTAACAGGGGAAATTATAATCTACTCTAAAAATCATATGAGAACTGCCTATCCATATTTTAAAAATTCTTGTCATTTACTTCATAATATATGTAAAAAAAATTAACTCATTACTGATCATTGATCTAATTGTAAAACCTAGAATCATAAAGCTTCTAGAAGAAAAAAGTAAGAGAACATCTTCATGACCTTGAGGGTAGTTAAATAGTTGTTGAACAAAACATAAAACACAAGCCATTAAAGAAAAAAAGTTAACACTTTATATTAGTTTTATCATAATAATCAAAAAACCATTTGTCATCAGGAAAATGCAAATCACAAACCACAATCAACAGATATTTTTAAGCAGACAACAATAAATATTGGCAAAGATATTGAGAAATTGGAAACCTCATATAATTGCTGGTGGGAATGTAAAATGGTGCAGTTGGAAAACAGTTAAGCAGTTCCTCAAAAAAGTGAAAAATAGAGCTGTCATATAGCCCAGCAATTCCATTCTTAGCAATACACTTGAGAGAATGGAAAACTTAAGTTTACCCCAAACCTGAACATTAATATTTATAACAGTATTGGTTGTAGTAGACAAAAATAGAAACAACCCAAATGCCTATCAATTGATGAATGAATTTTAAATGTAGTATATCCATACAGTGAAATATTATGCAGCCATAAATCATGCTAAATGAAATAAGCCACCTACAAAAGGCCACAGATTGTATCATTCCATTTATATGAGCTGTCCAGAATAGGCAATTCTGTATGATTTTTTTAAGTAAATTACCAGCTTCCAGGGTCTGGGGGAAGAGGAAAATGAAGAGTGTTAATAGATATGGGGTATATCTGAGATGTGATGAAAATGTTTAGAATTACATAGTGGTGATGGTCACACAACTTTGTGAATATACTAAAAAACACTGAATTGTTCACTTTAAAGAGTGAATTTGATGGCATGTGAATTACATTTCAATTTTTCCAGAAAAGAAATCATTAAGAAAATGAATAGACAAGACAAAGACTGGGAGAATATGTTAAGAACATTTATCTGACAAAGATCTTCTACAATGTAGAAAGAATTCCTAAAAATAAACAATATAAAAACAAAAAAAAATCAAAAATGGGTAGAAGAATGTCAGAGACACCTCATAAAGGAAGACACAGAAAGGCCAATAAACACACAAAAAGTTCCTCAACATCATTCTTAAGCAGAGAAATGCAAATAAAGCCACAATGTGATGAAATTTTAATCTCACTAGAGTAGTTGAAATCAAAAAGATAAATAATACCAAATAATGGCAAGGATGTGGAACAAATGGAACTTTCATACATTGCTGTTGAGAATGTCAAATGGTACAACCACTGTGAAATACTGGCAATTTAACATAAGGTTCTGTGATGCAGCAATCCCACTGCCAGCAATTTACCCAAGGGATATAAAAACATTACGTCCATAAAATGGCTTTTACAAGAGTATCTTAGTGCTCTTATTTACAATAGTCCAAACTGGAAATAACACAAATGTTCATCATCAAGAGAAAGGAAAATGGTGGTACATTCATATAACAGGATATTGCTCAATTACAATGTAAAAAAAATGAAAAACTGATCCATGCAAAAATATGGATGAATCTTACATAGATTTTGACTCAAGAAGTCAAACCCGAAAGAATACATACTGTATGAATCAATGTATATGAAGACAAAGACATGCAAAACTAATCCATATTGTCTCTGGTGTTTGGAGGAGGGTAATGGTAAAGTGACTAGGAAGGAACACAGGGAGCATTCTGGGTGATGGAACTGTTATATATTGGTTTGAGTGGCAACCATACAGGTTTGTACAATAGTCAAAATCTTTGAAATTGTAAACTTAAGACCTTTCACATTCTAAGTACACCACTCTTTTAAACATTAAATAAACATAGAAAAAACATAAAAACCTAAACAATAAATCAATTCAGAAGTTATCCAGACTCCATTAAATATCAAAGAGTTTAGATTCAGTTTGAGTTTATGGCCAAAAGATTAGGAACTATTTTTTTCTGGCCTACTTTTTTATTCATTCTTTACATAAATACCGTGTTTGTAAGATATGCTTTTGTGTATGTATTTTGCTCAATACAAGCACTAATATTTAAACTAGATTAAACGACCCCAGTGCACACATGCATACACATTCAGAAATACCCCTTTCTGGCAGCATTGTGAAGTGTTTTTTGACATCATTTTTTAATTGAATAAAAAATGTTTCCAATTACCAGTACTATAAACTTTTAGAATTGTGGGATTAATCCAAACCACTTCCTTCAAAGACAAGTAAATTAAACATACTCATGGAGGAAGCATAGATTAGAATCATGATTTTTATCTATTTTAAGAGAATAGAAGAAGAGAAGGGGTTACAATCTTGTAATATTATCCAACTCTTCTGTTCTAATATATCAAAAACTTGATGATCCAAGATCATGCAGAACAGCTGAGAAGAAATCAAAGTAAACAATGTACCTTGCAGCCAACAGATCCTGCCAATATGAGATTAGAACTCTCCATCCTAGCAAAAAAAAAAAAAAAAAAAATGGTTTTGGAAAGTTCCCTGCAACATTTTATGACTCACAGATATTCCCAGAGGTTCCTGTTTCCATTCTGCAGTAGACAGTGTTTGAAGGAAGACGTGCAGTTCTCATCAACTGTTGTTCTTAGGCAACTTGGCTGAAAGATCTGTTTAAAAAACATTTGTTGGAAAGATGATATGTTTGGGTGTTTTAATTTTTTTAAACAAAATTGCAGATTTTAAATTTGTTTAACTCTTAATTCAACATTGACTAAAAGAACAGCCTAAGAAAAAATTACTGTCACATAATATATATTACAAACGTAGCAACTTTCACATTTGAAAATTCCCAAACCAGGGGGTACGTATTCTTGGCATAGTCCCTCTTGCATATCCTTCCAAACTGCCTCCAGATCCCTGGCTCTGTATTCCGTAGCTCTGGCTCTGATCTTGGCCACCCAGTTCAATATCCCACCTTGGCTTCTACATTGACCAACACTGCCAAGTCACCTCCCATCCCATGAGAACTTGATTCCTGGCTAATCTCCACTTTTGTCTAACCCCAGCTCTCTTGTTTCCTTCTAAGCATTAAATACCACTCATGAGCTACATTTCTCCCCACCCCCAACCAGCTCCACTACATTACAGGTTAGTAGTCTTCATTCTCCCAAGGCCTCTTCTCCATTCCTAGCCAGCTCCCCCATTCTTCAGGTTCTTTTCTCTCCAAGGCCCCAAATAATAAAATGCCTGGTTCTTAACAGTTGCCATCATTTACATAAGGTCATGTGTGGCTTTTGCTGATAATAACTGATAAAGATATGGATATGAGATAAAGTATAATATTATAAAATATGTTAACATTATCCCAGTAAAAGCCGTTCTTTCATTTAATTGGCATGTTAATAGAAGGAAGACTGATCTCTCCTGACTCCTTAAGTGACTCATTGCTGCTGCTGCTCTACAACCAAGCTCAGTCTTCCATTTCTCATTGACTCTTGGCTATTCCCTCAAACATGCTATCTTTAAAAAAATTTGCTCTCCTAGGTTCCACATCCATACCTCCCTGTTGTGAATCAGACTCTGTACAGATATGGCAAAATAGATCTAGCCTAGACACATGTTTAGTGTGACTTACACAGCATTTTAGATTTTTTCAGTCAGGCACAGTGGCTCACACCTGTATCCCAGCACTTTGGGAGGCCAAGGCGGGCGGACCACCTAAGGCCAGGAATTCAAGACCAGCCTGGCCGACATGGTGAAACCCCATCTCTACAAAAATACAAAAAATTAGCTGGGTGCAGAGGCGTGCGCTACTCAGGAGGCTGAGGCATGACAATTGCTTGATCCAGGGAAGCAGAGGTTACTATGAGCTGAGATTGAGCCACTGCACTCCAGCCTGTACAACAGAGTAAGACTCTGTCTCAAAAAAAAAAAAAAGTTTTTTTTCAATTTGCTAACAGTTTAAAAATTGGAAAACTGAAAACTGAGCCTAAAAACAGAGATTTCTAGTTTCACTTGATGCTCAGATCATCCAACTCTGGATTTACATTTGTGCATAGCAACATCTCTTATCAAAACACCAGGGGTTCAGGTTAGGTCCTGCTGCTCACCACACAGAAAGCCAATCACCGAACCAAGGAAGAAGGCTTTATTCAGATGCTGCAGCTGAGGAGATAGAAGATCAGTCTCAAATTCATCTCCTCAACCAACTAAAATTAGGGGGTTTTGCAGCAGGAAAGAAACGTAACTATGTGTCAGAAAATAGGAATTAGAGATGGGTAAGGAAAAAGAGTTGATCAACAGGAAGCAGGTGGTCAGTTAGGCAATCACGACAGGGGTGGGGTCTGACATCTCATTGTCCAGATGCAGTAATTTCCTAACTTTCAGTTCCTTGATATTATTTGGGAGGACTGATGGTTGATTTTCTGAGAAAGGAACTCAGATAAGACAAAAGTAAGTTTCTCAAGTTTTAAGACTGAGAGGGTCAATTTCCATGTTTATTCAAAAGAAATCATAAATATCAGTTCTATGGGACAACTGGGTCAATGTTAGCTCCTTCTTTCTTTCTATTTATGAATTTCCCAATCATGGGGAATCTGGTCATCAATCTTTCTGACAGTTTCATGCTGAGAAGGTGTGTCATGGGATAAGGCTAAGAGTCAACCCACTTCTGGGGCTCTGCAGACCATCAGCAGGGTAAGGGGCAAGACCTTTTCCCAGGCAAGACTGGTCTCTCGACAACTAGGTTCCTCTTGGCCACAAGTGGCTCCATTCAGTCAGTGGGGGGCTTAGGACTTTTTGTCCCATACCATTGCTGGAGTAGTGTGCTACATGCCCCAGGTTCACCCTGTTCCTCAGTGAGACCTCTATGGCCAAAGGAATTAGAGTCAAGACTTATAGCAAATTAAATGTTCTAGGCCAGATGGAACTGGAGGTGGGCAGATATTCATACTCTTTAAAACTATTTAAGCAATATAAGACTTAAAAACTAAAAGCCAAAAGTAAGGTTACAGTATTGTTTACAACTCAAAGGAATATCCTTTGCCATTAAGAGGCCACACTCTGGCCTGGGAGGCCCAGCGAGTTGTGTCTTCAACCTTGGCCTAGAATGGTGAGCCCTTTTTAAGGTCTAGGTAAGGGCACATCAACCCATTATAAAATAAAATATATAACTAATTTTAGCCCTCAAAATCTTATACGTCCACCTTTTCCACAATAGTCCCTGGCCTATAGGGATTGAATAGTTTTCATTTCTGGCCCTGTGTCTCACAAAAGCAGTTCATTTTGATTGTCACCTCTCCTGGGTTTCTGAAGATGAGCTTCTGACTGATGTCAGTGTTCAAGATTTAGCAGGTGTCAGTGCCATTTGCAAACCCAGGAGTCAAAGTCCTGTAACTTAGCAGCACAAGGATTAATTAACAGGATGTTTTCCAAAGATGTTAAAAGGCTCAAAATATTTGGTCAAAACAGAATTACAGGCCATTGTAAAATAATAATTATTCATTTAACCAAAGTTAAATCAAAAAGACTTTTAATATAAAAATAAAGTTACAGTATATGAGCAATTTACCTATAATATGCAGGTAGACTACTTTGGTATAAAATAAGTTTCTATCTACAATATAAATGATCAAGTATAGTATACGCATTTATGATAAGAACAGAAGCCAAAGCTTAATGAAATGTTTACGGACATATAAAAGAACATCTAGAAATTCGTGGTTCAGTTTACTAACACTGCAGAAAGTCCTACAATTCTAACATGACTCTAGATGTCATGTAGAGTGACTAACATGTAGAGTCACTAACGTGATTCTAACATGTCACAAATTAAAACAATGCCACTTGGTGTCTAGTAGTTGCTGCCTGCAGCACTTCAAACCATGGTATTAAAGTGGTTAGGTTACTTCTTGCATATGTCTAATTGCTAGCATTCTAGTGACGCAATTGTGAGCAAAAGCATCAAAAATGTGATAAGTCCTATGACAAACTTATCAATGTGCAACAGTTAACATTTTTTCCATCATTAAAAAAATGGTAAAAGCAAATATTAGTTTTCGAAATTCAATATGAAGATAAATAATCTCCTTCCACTTAAACACTATATAACAAAACAGGGACAAAATAAGAACAAGCACCCAATAATTTGTTTTCAGCTATTTAAAAGAGTATCATCACTTCCAGGGCTGGTTTCTATGTGCAGCACTAACAAGTGATTAGTTGACGTTCACGACTATAATCATCAAACCAGGACAACACTTAAACATATTTTGTTTTTAACTACACACACTAACAGTGATAAAAAGCCTGAGATTAAAAATCATTAGAAAGTCTCATATTTTTAATTACTACTTAATCCAAGTGAATGTCATGTGATGTTAATAATGCTACTAAACACAACTAAAATAATTTGAGAGAAATTTGTTAATATGATTTCCTTAAGAACAAGGCCAATCATTCCTAAACATTAAAACTTTGTATCCATATCACAGTCTTTCCATATTATCTAAAGGAAAAGATCTGAAACTAACTCAGATTATTGATTGAACTGAATTACCTGAAATAAGCACCATTTAAACAATTTTATTCTCAGCTACTTTCTTAAATAACAAAATAATATACTGTTTCTGTTTAGAATTTATAAAAACAAGTCTTTTAATTTTGGCCAGGAAACTTAAACTCTTAAAGCTCTCTAGATCATCGTAGGTAAGCAAAACCCATTCAGTTTTAAATGGCTAGTGTGCTCTATCTTTTTTTTTTTTTTTTGGAGATTTTACAAAGGTAGCTTAGGAATTTTAGATAAATAGAACAAATGACGAACTGTTAGAAATGCACAGGAAACAAAATGACTACTATATATACAGAGCCAAATACAAGCCTTCTGTTAGAAACTAAAAATACCAATAATTTTATATATATAATTGTATATAATTTACATATTTATAATACATAATTTATATATTTATTTGCTATTTGCTATATATTTATTTGCTATTTGCTATATATTTATTTGCTATTTGTTCTCCTTTGGATTTTACATATATATGTATAGATATGCTTATACATTTATGCTTCCATTTATTTATATATACATATATATAAAACCCAAAGAAGTACAAATAGAAAACAAATGAAAAATGAAAGCAAAAACAAACAAAAAACCAACCCCAAATTTTTTTTCTATTCAGTTTACCTTAGAGGCTACAGTGTTACACAGAGCCAAAACACACACACACACACACACACACACACACACACAATAAATATATTGTTTTTGATACACAAATTAATGTCTTTTCATCCACCAATACCACTATACATTTCATGTATTTGAGAAATTTACTTTAGGCACTTGGCAAGTAAGGACTTTAGTGCTAGAACCACCAATGCAGAATAGCAAACACAGTGTGAAATCAACCGACACAAGTATTTACATGAAATTTGACTCCCTGATAAATCTAGCTTCATGCTTAACTATATTTAAAAAAAGACTTGCCAAAATGCCAATGTATTTCTTTACAATATTTCTTATCTTAACTTTATCAAGACTAAGAGCTTTAATTATAAGCAATATTAATTAGCCAAAAATTTCTCCAATTTCCTATCAGGTTTTTACTTTTTCATCTTTCTATTTTCTCTGTATGTGCCTGAAAACAGGCATACACAGAAACAGGAGAAAAACTACATATGACTTACACAGACAATGTATGACATGCTTGAACTTTCTGTTCAGTCTTAAATTTTCTCTTGTTAAAAAAAAAAAAAAAGTCATTTTATTTTAGGACAAAAATTTACCATAGTTCATAATTTGAAACAACCTTTAGATAAATTCTGAATTTATCTAAAGTTATTCTTTTAGATAAATTATTCTTTTTTTAAGACAAAATTATTCTTTTTTTCATAAGGACAGAAATTCTCTGGCACATTTTATATACAGAATTATATGTTAATGACAGTTCTTATTCTTAGTAACCTTAAATTTTTGTGAAAACCACTAGGAAGTAAGAAATCCTGAACTATCAGATATTAGTATTTTATATTTGAGAACATTCTACAATTTAAAAAAATACTTTTCTCTGTATCAAAACCTTTTTTAATTGAAAATGACCAGACATCCAAAATAATTTGGATGACTCATCATCAAAAATAATTGAGATTTTAAATTACACAAAAAGTTCACCTACAAGCATTTATCCTATTTACATGTACTCAATTCTTTCTTTTTTTTTTAAGTTTATCTGGATTACTTCTGAAAACTGAGATATTAGACAAAGCTAGCAGTTAGTTCCTTGTTAACCATTTCATAACCTGAGAATATCTGGTGTTCACCTAAGTAAGAACCTTAAATTCATGGATATTTTTGATAATAACTCAGAAGATTCAACTGTCTTTATTAAACTAACAACATTAAATTTGTCCAAAAACTCACACAAAGGTTATTTGTGTTTTGGCTGGGTTTATAGTTTTATAACCTTCTGTGTCAAACCCTGACACCTCAAAATATCTAGCAGAGACAAATATAAAACCTAGACAAAAATGTATGCTGACAACTCCAAAGACATTTCTATTTCTACCTTAATAATTTTAAAGCCAGCTTATTTATTAAAGAATTACTTAAATCATGTGAACTTGAAAAATATTTGGACTTATTTAATTTATGACCCCTCTTTATTTATAAGCCAATTTAGTAGACACAACATATAACATAATAAATGTACATACACATAAACACATCGAAATGTGTATACACACACATAAACAAAGATCCAATAGCTTTTACCTCAGAACTCCAGCCATGAGATAGCAATACAAACTCACTGTTTTATGAACATGTTTACATGGCTAAACTTTGCCCCAAGAGGTAATCCAATGAAGGATGTGAACAAGAATGTTGAATGAAACAGTTTCCATTGCAGTTTGATTTTTAAAGGCCAAACCTTCCCATACTCCAAAAACTCTGGGATCAAACAGCATCACAGAAGAACCTCATCTACTAAGCAGACCTGACCCTGCTTAGAATAGCAGCATAGAAGCCTGGATACACAGAACTCCATCCCACTTTCCTGTTCAATAACAATGAGGCTCATGGGGATGTCAAACCGCCCCAGACACCAAGGAATATTGGGAACTATACTGACGCATGCACATAAACAAACAATCACCAAAGCACAATCCACCTGCTTCAGCAACAAGCAAGTCCCAAGAGTATTCAAACTGAAACAGTCGGAATACCTCCTCTCTCCGTTGGTTGGGCTTGTTCATCCTGCAAATGGAAATTCTTTTGGAGTTCCCCAAACTGAGAAGAGCACATCCCCCTGTCTGGTACCCACAAAAGACATTAACCCATCCAGATGTAGATGTCAAATATCAAAGGCTACTCTTCCTAGGCAATTAGGAATGCTGTTGGGGCTGACAGCAGCAGGACCAAAGAAAGAGAGACCAAGACCCACCTCCGGCCAAAAATAGGCAGGTAGCTGCTTAGTAGGCCTTCTGAAACCCTTCGGGCCTGTGGCAGCCAAGCCACAAGCAATGTGTGCCTGGTCAGGGAACCAAAATGTGTTACTGAAACACCAGAGGTTCAGTCTAGGTCCTGCTACTCACCATACAAAAAAACAATTTTCTAAGACAAGTATTGCCTGGAAAAAGGCTTTATGCATGTGCTGCAAAAGGAATTATGGAGGGGTAAGAAAGAGGAGTTGGTCAACAGGTAGCAGGCGGTCAGTTAGTCAGTTATGACAGGTGAGGGGCTATGATTCAGTTCCTCTATATTATTTGAGAGGCCTGATTATTGGTCTTACAATTTTAGATGCATAAGATAAGACCAATGTAGCTCCTCAAGTTTTAAGACTGAGAGGGTCAATTTCCAACATTAATTCTATGGAACAATTGGGCCAGTTTCACATGGGTATAAGTCAAGCAAGACATGTGTGGATGCAGTGGCTTTCCAGCAGGCAGCTGGACATAACGATCTGGAGTTCATGGAAGTGGTCTAGGCTGAAGATATGGATTTAAGAGTCTTCAGAACATAAATAGAGGCAGAAGGCCTGAAGGTGGGCTAAGATAGGATCATGTGAGGGAGAAAATATAGCAAGAAGGTCACAAGACCAGGAGCAGAGCTCTGAAGGCCCCTGATATTTAAGATTATACCTAAGGGATATGAGGAATAGCAGTAGGAGAAAAAGGAAGGTAACTTATTAGAGAAGTATCTCAGGAAAAAAAGGGAGAATTTTCAGGCAGGAAGGACCAGTCAAACAGTATTAATAGAAGTGGGTCAAGTCAAAATCATAAAAATAATTATTGGATTTGGCAATATGGAGGTCATTCGGGAACCCACTGGTTGTTTCAATAGAGAAGGGGCAAGAACCAGACTGTAGAGGTTGAATAGAGAAGACTTGAGAAAATAAGATAGTTAATGTAGCCCAATTTATGCAAGCACTCCCATGAATGGAAGGAGAGAACAGTGACAGAGCTAAGATAGTCAAAATGACACTAATACATTGACCTAAGTCATTATATTACATTACTGCATACCAGTGTTAGTTGACTGAGTGTGAATGAATCAATAAATATTAATTATAAAGAAGTAATTGACTTTAATAGAAAGGTAACAAGTTCTCCAACACTCCTTTCCAACTTAAGTTTATCAGCATAGTACATTAATATAATGATGATTAGTTTTAAAAATCCTGGATTAGTTATTTAATTTATGCTCATTTCTTGCCAAATGCTAGCAAATCCTTGCAACGGATACAACTAAAATAATGAGCAACTATAGGCAGCTTGAGGCAAAGTAAAGAAAATTGGATTGGGTTCCACCTCAGGTTTCCAACCACTCACATATATGATGTTGAGCAAGTCTCTTCCTCTCTCCAGCTCTTAGTTTGCTCTCTATATAATGGAGTATGGGCTAAACAAGGATAGAAAATAGACAGCAAGTCATTTCAGTAATTGTAAAACCTAACTGGAACCCCAGGATAAGATCTTTTTGTAAGGAAAAATTACCTCAATGTTCATACCAATTTTTGCTTTGGTTACATTTGGAGATATGTATACATTTCACAAGATATATTCCATATCAAGCAATCAAAATCATCACATATATATGACATGCTAAAAGCCCAAATCAAAAAAAGCATTTTTAAAATATAAATCAGAAACACAATGAATTTGTTATTTGCTTTTACTATTTTTAACATTACATATAATTTAAAATATATATGACTATGTGCAGATATATTAGACACGTTAAGAAAACAGAAACCGAAGTGTTTCCAACAGAGAGGATTTAATGGAAGAAATTGGTTTCACAGGTGTCAGAAGGTTGTATAAGTAAAGTCACATAGAGGTAACTCAAGAAGTAGCTACAATGCCTGAGGTTAGGGAAACAAATGGGAAAAGATGGGGATAACAGGAGGAGGAGCCACCAGCCCTGGTGCTCTAAGGAAGAGGCTTGGGTTGGCTGCTGCTGGTTCTCTGAGGGAAATGTTCAGGCATTTCTGGAAATGCCAACAGGAGCTGGAGGCTGGAGCCACTTCCACAGTGGAGGTCACCACCTAACGCTTAGGAGAACTGCCATTTTGGAGTCTAAGACAGCAAGAATAAAACAAATTTTAAAACAGGAAGGAAGCCTTGTCTCCTCTTCCAATCCCCATTCCTCAGTAACTTCAAGAGTCTAATACTTTCAAAAAGCTGCCAAGGGAATCAGAGGTATGAAATCTGCAAAGTCACAGCCCTAGCATTACAAACTAGTGTCAAAAAGAAGGATATGTTGCCGAGAGACAACAGGCAAATTACTTGCACAACTTTGCTTTTAAAGAAAAGTAAAGGTTAATTGTATTGTAGTTAATAGAACAAAAATGAACACTGAAGAAAGTATCTTGCAAAATGTGAGAATTATGGGGATCCTTACATGAACAAATATTATAAGCAGAAAAGAGAAAGCTGTCCCATGATTAGGAACAGAAAGCAGAAAGAGGGAGGTAAGAAAGAAACTAGGGACTTCATGGAAAAGATTTATATTAAAAAAGGAAAATGACACAAATGTTAAGATACAATAATCATAATATTAAAAGTTCTATATAATTAAATTAGGTTTCTGGTATAAGAAATTGACCATTACATTGGTGCCACAGGCCATCATGAAATGTCTAAAATCTAGGATTACTGGGCTTCTATGCTCATGGCATTTGCTTTGTCAACAAGTGCCCCAGAGTTAAGATAGACCAATAGTGACATCTGCTGCCACGGACTTATTTTTAAAAGGGCCAGTCTCAACATTTTCAAGTTAACATTCCTGCCAAACCACTGGGCTTCTGCTGTGATGAGCCAGCATTTCTGGAACTCCTGTTTGTCATCTGTGCTATTAGAAGATTTTCTAAGGCGAATACAGAACATGGGAAAATGAGAGAATGTTTGAAAATGTAACTAAAACAAACAAAAACAGTAGGGACAGAGGGAGTAAGTGATGAGACAGAAACTTCACATTGTCTTTTCACATCCTGTTTTTCCTTTGGCTAAGTAAGTCCAAATTAATCTTGCAGTTGTTAGCAAGCATAAGCATGTTTTCAGTGAAAAGAAGGATTAATTAAACTGTTGCCAGCTTCAGTGGATTCCAACCCAAAATTTAGAGCATAATATTTAGATCAGAAAAAAAAAATAAAAGTTCAACGATCAAAGGAGGGTATGTGGGAAATTTTTAGAGCAACCCTTGCTTAGGAAACCACTTCCTAGCTAAGTGTTTACCTTGATTATACCTCCTTCAGCATCTGCTGACCCTCTGCTTCTTCCTTTTTCTTTTCTGAAAGGCAAGAGAACGTAAAGTTTGAATCAAAAATATGTTTTTGATTTTGAAAAAAACATATTATCACCAGTGTATAGTGGTCAGTGTGGCTCATTTATATGAACCCACAAATATCACCTCAAGAGAATCGTGGGTTAATTTATTTGCTCTAGAAAAAAATAGTAAATTATATGAATCTCTACCCCAGTTATGAAAGAAGATGAACAAAAAACACAGATGTTGCAGCTGATGGAGAACTGAATTAAGAGTTCTGGCTTCCAGTACAAGGTTCTGACCATGCCTCAATGTGTCATCTTGAGGAAATTACATAATTTCTCTGAGTCTTCGTTTTCTCTTCTGTAAAATGAAAGGATGAGGCTACATGAGGGATGAAAAAATGGGATGCAACTCATTTCCTTTCTTGGTTTACCTGGCAATAGTTGCCTATGAGTTAATTTCTGTAACTCATAAGCTGCATCCAGACTCTATGGAAAAGAGTGCTGACTGATTAGTAGAGTCTGCTGTGGACAACATAAATGTGAGCAGCTGCATACACACCACATAGATAACAATTCACAAACAAGACAATTTTTTACCTTTTCTTTAGCTGTAGATTCTGTTACCAGCCATCATTCTTAGTGCCTACTGTATTTTAGCTGTGCAAGATACTCAAAGAACAGTATTTCTAACCTTCACAACATTTTAAAGACAAGAAAACCAAGCTTCAGAAAAATTACATAATCTTTTCACAGCTGTATAACATAGCTGGACTCAATTACTAACATAATCTCCCAATATTCTCCATTATAAATAAAAACTTCTCATATTTTGGATCACATCCCCTAGCCCTCTCAAAACGCAAAAGCTATATTATAACATAATTGTGTCTTGTCAGATGATTCCTTAATATACCTGCATACTGGCCGGGCGCGGTGGCTCAAGCCTGTAATCCCAGCACTTTGGGAGGCCGAAGCGGGTGGATCACGAGGTCAGGAGAGCGAGACCTTCCTGGCTAACATGGTGAAACCCCGTTTCTACTAAAAAATACAGAAAAAAAAAAAAAAAAAAAAAACTAGCTGGGTGAGGTGGCGGGCGCCTGTAGTCCCAGCTACTCGGGAGGCTGAGGCAGGAGAATGGCGTGAACCCAGGAGGCGGAGCTTGCAGTGAGCTGAGATCCGGCCACTGCACTCCAGCCTGGGCCACAGAGCAAGACTCCGTCTCAAAAAATATATATATATATACCTGCATACCTACCTAAAGAAAGGATAAAAGTTTGGACATGAAATTTGGCTGGCCCACATAAACATAAAGGGCAGGGGAAGAGACTCAGGGCAAACATGGCTAAGAAAATGCTTTTTTCCAGCAAACAAACTGAATGTATGCTGAAAATTAAAAGTGACAAAGGAAGAAACAATAACTAAAAGTCATGTTTAACTTTAAAGCAAATAGAATTCTACACAAATAAAATTAGAGGGATACCAAATCCAAGTTGAAAAGAACCATAAAAACAGGATACTGTGTGTTGCCTCAATCTGGAAAGCATAGCTGACTTTATTGGTACAGTAATCTGGGGTGTAGCAGACACACGTGCATGTTCAATAAACACTATTTGATGGTGATGGTTTATAAGTAATTCAGACAATGGATTCCTGGTGAAAAAATATTTTTTGAAGTTTCTTTAACTTGATACAATATATTATAAATGTCTTAGGTTATAATATCCAGGAAAAGTAGAAAATAAACACATGCTAATTTTTTATTAGAACAAACTAACTCTTCTCATCAGATAATAGAATCCTCAGAAGTTTTGAAAAGTAGCATCACAAAATTGGTCTATATTGACTAGTTATAAAATTACATACTAATGCTTTCAAAGTAAACACTCAGAAATTTACAATTGCCTTTGGAAAATTACTCAGCAATATGCATTAGTAAAAAAGCTTTAAGAAAACCGGATGCAAGAATGAACCCATAGCAGAAAAAAATGAGTGTTAGTGGTCAAATTGGATTTCATATCAAAGCACCTTGTGTTCCTATAATTAGCAGACTAATTTATTCATATTATAAACATTTATTCTTCACTTATCATGTACTCAGTACTCCAGCAGTCACCAAGAATACCTTTATAAAATAAAACAGTCCTAACTTTGAGGAGTAGACATCTAATTAGAGACAGGCATATAAATAAAATACAAAGTGACAAGTAAATCAACTGGATATTTGACATACATTACATTTGACATGTATTGATATTTGGCATGTATTACATTTAAGGGAAGTAATTAATTTTCTCTCATGTGGTCAGGAAAGGATCAGAAAGACACAGAAGTACAGGAATAAAGTGAAGGTCAATATGTTTCTTAAGACACTATTAACTGACATGTTGTTTACATAATACTAAAATAGTCAAAAATTTAAAATTTTAAGTCATAGACTTTTAGACAGGCCCCACTCATATGCAAGAAAGTTCTAAAAAGAGTACAGTCAATAACCACATGAAAAATAAAATGTATATAATTACATAAAGCAAAGTGTTGACCTATTTTTCATCCCTACTATTCCAAGCCAATATCATTCCAAGGTGTGTGAACTCCCATCATGCTATCATGCACTAAGAAAGTCAACACAAGAAACTCCTGCAGAGTGTTATTCCACATGGCTTTGTGACTAATTCTGTTTGTGGAATGAACTGAGCTGTGGTCATGGGTCACTTTCAGCCAGGCCAAGAGACTGTTTCCAGAGTGTAATTGTTCTGGGCATCCAGGCACTTTACAGCATGTTCCCAATGCCTTTTGATACTTTGTGGCCAGGAGACTGCTGAGAAAATATTATTCACCAGATTTAGACTGGACTAGTCAAACTCCTGGTTATTACATCTCCATGTCAACACAAGCCATGTCTGCAACCAAATTTACCAGATGTTTCTAATTTCTCTACTTTCTGAACTACAAGTTGAATTTTTTTTCTGGCTTTGAAATATTTTAAACAAAGGACTTTCTGTGATGTCTCAGAAAAAGTCACAAAATTAAAACCCTGGCTAATATCAGAATAAGAGTCCTGGCTCTCCTGCACTGCCACAGGATGGGATTTCTTGCTTCTCACTGCCTATGACATTTTCTCAATGGGGTTTTTACCTATAGGAGTCTCCTTCACTCTCTGGAGATTCCCAAATGGCTAACATGTAGATAAACTTCACTAAATTCTGGAGTTAACTACACATCCTCTGTTGCTGTATTACCTAAAACAAATGCTATTTCAAATTAAGGCCTTAATAGCTACATAAATCATAAACTCACATACCCTTTCAAACCAATCATTGCATTTCTAGAACATCATCCAAAGATTTTACACATATTCACAATGAAGTTTTTGCAAAGATATTCATTACTACTTTGTCAAGACCTGGAATTTGGAAACAATCTAAGTCTTTATTAGAAGGAAACCAGTATGATATTTTGTTCTATGCCCACATAAGGAATAATATTCAGACCTTAAAATGATTAGACAGTTCTCCAAACATATAATAACATCAAAAATCTCCATAATAATTGTTAGGTAAAAAAACAAGATAAAGAACTAGGTTGATATATGTGGGTGTGTATGTGTGTATAAATACACAGTCAATACTTACATACATATAGTAAATTTTGTGTCGTTTTGAATTTTAATTTGCTGCTATGTACAAGTTTTTTTATTCAAAAATAAATAAATTTGGGAGAAATAAAGAAAAATAAAAATAAACTAAAAGGAGATTTTGAGGAAACCACACAATAAATTAATGAAAGGGGGCAGGATGAAAGGAAGAAAAAAGGAAACAGAATCCTAGATTCCAAAACCATGGATGGATCTGTCTCTTTTTTATTATAATTATTATACTTTAAGTTCTGGAGTACATGTGCAGAATGTGCAAGTTTGTTACATAGGTATACACATGCCATGGTGGTTTGCTGCACCCATCAACCTGTTCTCTACATTAGGTACTTCTCCCAATGCTATCCCACAGGCCCTGGTGTGTGATGCTCCCCGCCCCCCCGTGTCCATGTGTTCTCATTGTTCAACTCACACTTATGAGTAAGAACATGCAGTGTTTGGTTGTCTGTTCTTGTGTTAGTTTGTTGAGAATGATGGTTTCCAGTCTTATCCATTTCCCTGCAAAGGACACGAACTCATCCTTTTTTAGGGCTGCATAGTATTCTATGGTGTATATATGCCACATTTTCCTTACCCAGTTTAAAATTTATGGGCATTTGGGTTGGTTCTAAGTCTTTGCTATTGTGAATGGTGCCACAATAAACATATGTGTGCATGTGTATTTATAGTAGAATGATTTACAATCCTTTGGGTATATACCCAGTAATGAGATTGCTGGGTTAAATGGTATTTCTAGTTCTAGATCCTTGAGGAATTGCCCCAATGTCTTCCACAATAGTTGAATTAATTTACAATCCCACCAACAGTGTAAAATCATACCGATTTCTCCACATCCTCTCCAGCATCTGTTGTTTCCTGACTTTTTAATGATCGCCATTCTAACTGGCATTACATGGTATCTCATTGTGGTATTGATTTGCATTTCTCTAATGACCAGTGATGATGAGATTTTTTTTCATGTTTGTTGGCTGCATAAATGTCTTCTTTTGAGAAGTGTCTGTTCATATCCTTTGTCCACTTTTTGATGGGGGGGTTGGTTTTTTCTTGTAAATGCGTTTAAGTTCTTTGTAAATGCTGGATGTTAGCCCTTTATCAGATGGATAGATTGCAAAAATTTTCTCTCAGTCTGAGATTTCCTGTTCACTCTGATGATAGTATCTTTTGCTGTGCAGAAGCTCTGTAGTTTAATTAAATCACATTTGTCAATTTTGGCTTTTGTTGCCATTGCTTTTGGTGTTTTAGTCATGAAGTCTTTCCCACAACTATGTTCTGAATGGCATTGCCTAGGTCTTCTTCTGGGGTTTTTATAGTTTTAGGTCTTACGTTTAAGTCTTTAATCCATCTTGAGTTAATTTTTGTACAAGTTGTAAGGAAGGGGTCCAGTTTCAGTTTTCTGCATATTGGCTAGCCAGTTTTCCCAACATCATTTATTAAATAGGGAATCCTTTCCCCATTGCTTGTTTTTGTCATGTTTGTCAAAGATGAGATGGTTGTAGATGTGTGGTGCTATTTCTGAAGCCTCTGTTCTGTTCCATTGGTGTATATATCTGTGTTGGTATCAGTACCATGCTGTTTTGGTTACTGTAGCCTTGTATTATAGTTTGAAGTCAGGTAGCGTGATGCCTCCAGCTTTGTTCTTTTTGATTAGGAATGTCTTGGTATGTGGGCTCTTTTTTGGTTCCATGTGCAATTTAAAGTAATTTTTTCCAATTCTTGGAAGAAAGTCAGTGGTAGCTTGATGGAGATAGCAGAGAATCTATAAATTACTTTGGGCAGTGTGGCCATTTTCACAATATTGATTCTTCCTATCCATGAGCACGAAATGTTTTTCCATTTGTTTGTGTCCTCTCTTATTTCCTTGAGCAGTGGTCCATAGTTCTCCTTGAAGAGGTCCTTCACATCCCTTGTAAGTTGGATTCCTAGGTATTTTATTTTCTTTGTAGCAATTGTGAATGAGAGTTCACTCATGATTTGGCTTTCTGTTTGTCTGTTATTGGTGTATAGGAATGTTTGTGATTTTTGCACGATTTTGTATCCTGAGACTTTGCTGAAGTTGCTTATCAGCTTAAGGAGATTTTGGGCTCAGACGATGGGGTTTTCTAAATATGTAATCATGTAATCTGCAAACAGAGACAATTTGACTTCCTCTTTTCCTGTTTGAATGTTGTTTTTTTTTTTCTCTTGCCTGATTGCCCTAGCCAGAACTTCCAATACGATGTTGAATAGGAGTGGTGAGAGAGCGCATCCTTGTCTTGTGCCGGTTTTCAAAGGGAATGCTTCCAGTTTTTGCCCATTCAGTAGGATATTGGCTGTGGGTTTGTCATAAATAGCTCTGACTATTTTGAGATACGTTCCATCAGTACCTAGTATATTGAGAGTTCTTAGCATGAAGGGATGTTGAATATTGTCAAAAGACTTTTCTGCATCTATTGAGATAATCATGTGGTTTTTGTCATTGTTTCTGTTTATGTGATGGATTAAGTTTATTGATTTGTGTATGTTGAACCAGCCTTGCATCCCAGGGATGATGCCAACTTCCTCGTTGTGGATAAGCTTTTTGATGTGCTGCTCGATTTGGTTTGCCAGTATTTTATCGAGGATTTTCACATCGATGTTTACCAGGGATATTGGCCTGAAATGTTCTTTTTTTGTTGTGTCTCTGCCAGGTTTTGGTATCAGGATGATGTTGGCCTCATAAAATAAGTCAGGGTGGATTCCCTCTTTTTCTCTTGTTTGGAATAATTTCAGAATGAGTGGTACCAGCTCTTCTTTGTAACTCTGGTAGAATTCAGCTATGACTCCATCTGGTCTTGGACTTTTTTTTTTTTTTGGTAGGCTATTAATTACTGCCTCAGAACTTGCTATTGCTCTATTCAGGTATTCAACTTCTTGCTGGTTTAGACTTCGGAGGGTGTATGTGTCCAGGAATTTATCCATTTCTTCTAGATTTTCTAGTTTATTTGCATAGAGGTGTTTGTAACATTCTCTGATGTTAGTTTGTATTTCTGTGAAACTGGTGGTGATATCCCCTTTATCATTTTTTATTGCATCTATTCGATTCTTCTCTCTTTTCTTCTTTATTAGTCTAGCTAGCATTCTATCTATTTTGTTGATCTTTTCAAAAAACCAGCTCCTGGATTCATTGATTTTTGAAGGGTTTTTTGTGTCTCTATCTCCTTCAGTTCTGCTCTGACCTTAGATTTTTCTTGTCTTCTACTAGTTTTTGAATCTGTTTGTCCTTGCTTCTCCAGTTCTTTTAATTGTGCTGTTAGGGTGTCGATTTTAGATCTTTCCTGCTTTCTCTTGTGGGCATTGAGTGCTATAAATTTCCCTCTACACACTGCTTTAAATGTGTCCCAGAGATTCTGGTACGTTGTTTCTTTGTTCTCATTGGTTTCAAAGAATATCTTTATTTCTGCCTTCATTTCGTTTTTTCCCAGTAGTCATTGAGGAGCAGGTTATTCATTTTCCATGTAGTTGTGTGATGTGGTGCTAAGAAGAATGTATATTCTGTTCATTTGGGATGGAGAGTTCTGTAGTGTCTATTAGTTCTGCTTGGTCCAGAGCTGAGTTCAAGTCCTGAATATCCTTGTAATTTTCTGTCTCGTTGATCTTTCTAATATTGACAGTGGGGTGTTAAAGTCTTCCACTATTATTGTGTGGGAGTCTACGTCTCTTTGTAGGTCTCTAAGAACTTGCTTTATGAATCTTGGTGCTCCTGTATTGGGTGCACTTATACTTGGGAGAGTTAGCTCTTCTTGTTGCATTGCTCCCTTTACCATTATGCAATGCCCTTCTTTGTCTCTTTTGATCTTTGTTGGTTTAAAGTCTGTTTTATCAGAGACTAGGATTGCAACCCCTGCCTTTTCTTGCTTTCCATTTGCTTGGTAAATATTCCCCCATCCCTTTATTTTGAGCCTATGTGTGTCTCTGCACATGAGATGGGTCTCCTGAATATAGCACACCAATGGGTCTTGACTCTTTATTCAACTTGCCAGTCTGTGTGTTTTAACTGGGGCATTTAGCCCATTTACTTTAAGGTTAATATTGTTATGTGTGAATTTGATCCTGTCATTATGATGCTAGCTGGTTATTCTGCCCGTTAGTTGATGCAGTTTCTTCATAGTGTCGATGGTCTTTACAATTTGGTATGTTTTTGTAGTGGCTGCTACCAGTTGTTCCTTTCCATGTTTAGTGCTTCCTTCAGGAGCTCTTGTAAGGCAGGCCTGGTGGTGACAAAATCTCTCAGCATTTGCTTGTTGGTAAAGGATTTTATTTCTCCTTCACTTACGAAGCTTAGTTTGGCTGAATATGAAATCCTGGGTTGAGAATTCTTTAAGAATGTTTAATATTGGCCCCCACTCTCTTCTGGCTTGTAGGGTTTCTGCAAAGAGACCCACTGTTAGTCTGATGGGCTTCCCTTTGTGGGTAACCTGACCTTACTTTCTGGCTCCCCTTAAGATTTTTTCCTTCATTTCCACCTTGGTGAATCTGAGAATTATGTGAATTGGGGTTACTGTTCTTGAGGAGTATCTTTGTGTTGTTCTCTGTATTTCCTGAATTTGAATGCTGGCCTGTCTTGCTAGGTTGGGGAAGTTCTCCATTCTCCCCATCACTTTCAGTTACACCAATCAAATATAGATTTGGTCTTTTCACATAGTTCCATATTTCTTGGAGGCTTTGTTTGTTTCTCTTTATTCTTTTTTCTCTAATCTTGCCTTCTTGCTTTATTTCATTGAGTTAATCTTCAATCTCTGATATCCTTTCTTCCACTTGATCAATTTGGCTATTGATACTTGTGTATGCTTCATGAAGTTCTCATGCTGTTTTTCAGCTCCATCAGGTCATTTATGTTCTTCTCTAAACTGATTCTTCTAGTTAGCAATTCATCTAACCGTTTTTCAAGGTTCTTAGCTTCCTTGCATTGTATTAGAACATGCTCCTTTAACTCGGAGGAGTTTCTTATTACCCACCTTCTGAAGCCTACTTCTGTCAATTCATCAAACTCATTCTCCACCCAGTTTTGTTCCCTTGCTGGTGAGGAGTTGTGATCCTTTGGAGGAGAAGCAGCATTCTGGTTTTTGAAATTTTCAGCCTTTTTTCACTGGTTTCTCCCCATCTTCGTCGATTTATCTACCTTTGGTCTTTGATGTTGGTGACCTTCGGATGGGGCCTCTGAGTGGATGTCCTTTTTGTTGATGTTGATACTTTCTGTTTGTTAGTTTTCCTTCTTACAGGTCCCTCTGCTGCAGGTCTGCTGGAGTGTGCTGGAGGGCCACTCCAGAGACTGTTTGCCTGGGCATAACCAGCAGAGGCTGCAGAATAGCAAAGATTGCTACCTGTTCCTTCCTCTTGAAGCCTTGTCCCAGAGGGCCATCCACCCGATACCAGCCAGAGCTCTCCTGTAGGAGGTATCTGTTGGCCCCTACTGGGAGGTGTTTCCTGGTCAGGATACACAGATGTCGGGGCCCACTTGAGGAGCCACTCTGACCCTTATCAGAACTCGAACGCCGTGCTGGGAGATCCACTGCTCTCTTCAGAGCTGTCAAACAGGGACTTTTAAGTCTGCTGAAACTATGCCCACAGATGCCTCTTCTCCTAGGTGTTCTGTCTCAGGGAGATGGGGGTTTTATCTATAAGTCCCTGACTAGGGCTCCTGCCTTTTTTTCAGAGATACCTTGCCCAGAAAGGAGGAATCTAGAGAGGCAGGAATCTGGCTACAGCAGCCTTGCTGAGCTGCAGTGGGCTCCACCAAATTCAAACTTCCCGGTGGCTTTGTTTACACTGTGAGGGTAAAATCACCTACTCAAGCCTCAGCAATGGTGGACACCCCTCCCCCCACCAATCTCCAGTGTCCCAGGTCAACCACAGACTGCTGTGCTGGCAGTGAGAATTCCAAGCCAGTGGATCTTAGGTTGCTGGGCTCATGGGGGTGGGAACTGCTGAGCCAGACCACTTGGTTCCCTGGCTTGAGCCCCCTTTCCCAGGGAGTGAACGGTTCTCTTGCACTGGCATTCCAGGTGCCACTCAGGTATTGGGAAAAAAAAAAAAAAAAAAAAAAAAAACTCCTGCAGCTGCTTAGCATCTACCCAAATGGCTGCCCCGTTTTGTGCTTAAAACCCAGGACCCTGGTGGTGTAGGCACCAGAGGGAATCTCCTGGTCTGCAGGTTGCGAAGACTGTGGGGAAAAATGCAGTATCTGGGCCAGAGTGCACTGTTCCTCATGGCACAGCCCCTCACGGCTTCCCTTGGCTAAGGGAAGGAAATCCCATGACCCCTTGCACCTCCCAGGTGAGGTGACACCCCACCCTGCTTCAGCTGGCCCTCCATGGGCTGCACCCACTATCCAACCAGTCCCAATGAGATGGTACCTCAGTTGGAAATGCAGAAATCACCCACCTTCTGTGTCGATCTCGCTGGGAGCTGCAGACCGGAGCTGTTCCTATTCGGCCATATTGTCAGCAGATCCAATTTACTGAATATTTTAAGCCCATTGTTGAGACCTACTGCTCAGAAAAAAAAAGAAAAAAAAATCACTTCAAAATATTAGTGCTCATTTACAATGCTCTGAGTCACCTGAGAACTCTGATGGAGATGTAAAAAGAGATTACTGCTGTTTTCATGCCTACAACAAAACATTCATTTTGCAGCCCAAGGATCAAGGAATAATTTTGACTTTCAAGTATTGATTTAAGAAATACATTTCATAAGGCTATAGCTGCTGTATTTATGACACTTCCATGCTGTTTGGGTTGCTATAGCTTTCTAGGATATTTTGAAATCAAGTAGTGTGATGCCTACCTTTGTTCTTTTTGCTCATAGTTGCTTTGGCTTTCTGTGGTTCCATATAAATTTTAGGAATTTTTTTTTTAATTTCTGTGAAGAAAACCATAGGTGTTTTGATAAATATTACAATGAATCTGTAGATTGCTTTGGATTGTGGGAACATTTTAACAATAGTAATTCTTCCAAGCCATAAGAAAGTGATACTTTCCATTTTATTGTGTGTGTGTTCTCTTCAATTTCTTTCATCAGTATTTTATAGTTTTGTATAAAGATCTTTCACTTCTTTGATTAAATTTATTCCTAGGTACTTTTTGTAGCGATTATAAATGGGATTGCTTTCTTGATTTTTTTTCAGATTGTTTGCTATTGATATATAGAAGCACTACTAATATTTTTATGTTGGTTTTGTAACCTGCAATTTTACTAAACTTGTCTATCAATTCTAACAGTGTTTTTGGTGAAGTTGTTAGGATTTCCTATATGTAAGATCAAGCAGTGTGCAAACAGGGACTATTTAACTTCACCTTTCCCAATTTGACTACCTTTTTTTTCTCTTTTTACTGATTGCTCTTGCTAGAAATTCTAGTATTATGATGAGTAGAAGTGACAAGAGTGGACATCCTTGTCTTGTTCCTGATCTTGGAGAAAAAGCATTCAACTTTTCACCATTGAGTATGATATTAGCTGTGGATTTCTCATACATATATGGTCTTTATTTTGTTGAGGTACACTTCTTCTACATCTAATTTGCTGAGAGTTTTTATCATAAACAGATGTTGAATTTTGTCAAATGGCTTTTCTGCCTCTATTGAGATGATTGTTTGATTTTTGTCCTTCATTCCATTAATATGGTGTATCACAAATATGCACATTTCAATCACCCTTGCATCCCAAGGATAAATCTCCCTTGATCATAGTGAATAATCCTTTTAAATGCTATTGAATTCAATTTGTTAGTATTTTCTTGATTCTCCCATTTCTGCTTCTCAGTGATATTGGCCGGTAGCTTTCGTTTTTGGTGTGTCCTTGTCTGGTTTTGATATCAGGATAATGTTAGCTTCGTAGAATGAGAATAAAAGTATTCCCTCTTCTTCAACTTTTTGGAATAGTTTGAGTAGAATTGGTATTGGCTCTTATTTAAATCTTTTATAGATTCAGCAGTGAAGCCATCAGGTCCTGGGCTTTTCTTTGATGGAAGACTTTTTATTACTGTTTCAATCATGTTATACATTATTGGTCTAAACAGGATTTCTATTTTTTTCCTGATTCAATCTTTGTAGTTTCTATATGTCCAGGAATTTATCTATTTCTTAATAGGTTTTACAATTTGTTAGCATATAGTTATCATAGTAGTCTCTAATAATCCCTTGTATTTCTGTGTTATCAGTTGTAATGTCTTCTTTTTCATCTCAGATTTTATTTATGTGAGTCTTCTCTCCTTTTGCTTAGTCTAGCTAAAGATTTGTCAATTTTGTTTATCTTTTCAAAACACCAACTTTTGTTTCAGTGATATTTTTTGAGTCTCCGTTTCATTTATTTTTGCTCTGATCTTTATTATTTCTTTCCTTCTACTACTTTTACATTTGGTTTGTTCTTACTTTTCTATTTGCTTGAGGTGCATCATTAGGTTGTTTATTCAGTCTTTCTACTTTTTGATATAGTTGTTTATTGCTAAGAATTCCCGTCTTAAGGATATTTGCCAGTTATATTCACTATTGTATGCTCAGCACTTAGAAAAAATTTATGGTAAAGAGGATACATTTTTAAAATTTTCTTTAGTTAAAATTTTAATTAGGATTTTGCCTATCTTAACATTATATTTCAACTAATAAATAGCAGTTTCAAGTAAAAACAAAAACAAAAATCTCCTCCTAGAACTGCTTTTGCTGTATCCCACAGGTTTTGGTATATTGTGTTTCCATTTTCATTTTTCTCTAGGAAATTTTTAATTTCTATTTTTATTTCTTCATTGGTCCATTCATTATTAGAAGTATGTTATTTAATTTTCATGAATTTATAGTTTCCAACATTATCTCCATTATTGATTTCTAGTTTATTCCACTGTAGTCAGAAAATATACCAGATGTTATTTTGTTGTCTTTTGTTTTTTGTTTTATTTTATTTTAACTTCTGGGATACATGTGCAAGACGCAGGTTTGTTACATAGGTAAACATGTGCCATGGTGGTTTGCTACACGTATCCATCATCTATATATCAAGACCCACATGTGTTAGCTATTTATCCTGATGCTCTCCCTTCCCCCGCCCCTCCAACAGGCCCCAGTGTGTGTTGTTCCCTTCCTTGTGTCCATGTGTTCTCATTGTTCAGCTAACACTTATAAGAGAGAACATGCAGTGTTTGGTTTTCTGTTCCTGTGTTAGTTTGCTGAGGATAATGGCTTCCAGCTCCATCCAAGACCCTGCAAAGGACATGATCTCATTCTTTTTTATAGCTCTTCTGTTTTTTTTTTTTTAATTTGTTAAGAATTGTTTTGTGACATGCCATATGGTCTGTCTATCCTAAAGGATATTCTTCCCCCTTGGAAGCGCAAGGGGGAAGAATATCCTTTAGGATAGACAGACCATATGGCATGTCACAAAAGATGCAGCTGGAAACCATCATTCTTAGCAAACTATCACAAGAAGAGAAAACCAAACACCGCATGTTCTCACTCATAGGTGGGAACTGAACAATGAGATCACTTGGATTCGGGAAGGGGAACATCACACACTGGGGCCTATCATGGGGAGGGGGGAGGAGGGAGGGATTGCATTGGGGAGTTATACATGATATAAACGTCATGCACATGTACCCTAGAACTTAAAGTATAATAAAAAAAAAAAAAGAAAAGAAAAAAAACAAACAAAAACAAACAAACAAACAAAAAAAAAAAAAAGGATATTCTATGTGCTGTTGAGAAATATGTGTACTCTGCAGCTGTTGGATGGAATGTTTTGTAAATGTCTGCTGTTAGGTCCACTTTGTCTAGAGCACAATACAACTCTGATTTTTTTGTTGGTGTTGATTTTCTGTCTGGACAATCTGTCCATTGTTGAAATAGGATGTCAGAGTCCCCTATTATTACTGTATTGCAGTCAATCTCTCCTTTTAGGTCTACTAATATTTGTTTTATATATTTGTGTGCTCCAGTGTTGGGTGCATATATATTTATGATTGTTATATCCTCTTGCTGTGCTGACTCCTAAATTATTATATAATGGTCTTCTTTGTCTTTTTTATCATTCTTGACTAAAATCCTATTTTATCTGATATAAGTATAGCTCCCTGCTGCTCTTCTTTGGTTTCCATTTGCATGGAATATCTTTTTCCATTCCTTCACTTTCCATCTGTGTGTGTTTGTATAGGTGAAGTAATCTTGTAGAAAGAATGTAGTTGGGTCTTGTTTTTATTTTTAATCTTTTTAGTCACTCTATGTCTTTTAATTAGAGAATTTAATCAATTTATATTCAAGTTTATTATTGATAGGTAAAGGTTAACTATTGCCATTTTATTACATTTTCTCATTGTTTTATAGATTCTTTCTTTCTCTTTTCCTCTTTTGCCATATTCCTTTGTGGTTAAGTGATTTTCTGTAACACATTTTTATTCTATACTATTTATTTTGGTGTATCTATTATAGGTATTTGCTTTGTGGTTACCATGAGACTTACAAAAAGCACATTATAACAGGTTATTTCAAACTGATAATGACTTACGTTTGATCACAAAGTAACAAAAAGACCTCTGCACTTTAATACCATTCTCTCCCATATTTTGACTTACTGATGTTTCAGTTTATATATTTTTATGTTGACTATCTCTTAGCCAATTGTTATAGTTATTGATTTTAATAATTTTGCCTTTTATTCTTCATACTTAAGATATAAGTGATTTAGTTACTCCAATGAAAGTATTAGAGTATTATAAATTTGTCCATTTCTTTCTTTTGTAAGGTAATTTTTTTCTTTCACAGGCTAGGATGCACAGGATATATGAAAATGAGAAGACAACAATTTTAAGACTACAAAATTTTACCATCTTGAATCTTTTGAAAAAGATCCAATCATCTCCACTTATAAAGTTTGAAAAGCAAAAATTTTACCTATATAATTTTTAGACAACCATATAATGGCTTTATAAGGCCACCGGGCTATTAAAGGAGAATGTAGAGTATTGTAGATGCTTCAAACCAATGAAAAGTATTCAACTTACACCTAAAACAGATAAATTATTTTCCCTTTACCCATAATTTATCTTCTAATTTTACCTGCAGTATTCTGTCAGCCCAGTACACTAAAACCACATTGATAGGAAAATATCAGTCATGTTTTCTTCTTAACTTCTATGAGTTATTAACCAAGAGCACAGCTGGATGATTAACTGCTTGTCTTAGTGCAAAATGTTCCATTTGCATCCTCACTGCCAGAATTTTTTTTCATTTTTTACTTATAATTTTCCTGGCAAGTATCTTGTTAACTTTACCTCTCTCTAGTTAACTGCCAAATGTGAACAATACGTTATTCAACTTATCAGCTTTCCTATTCTTCTAAGCAAGTCTAGTTTCTGCTTAAAGAGGAAATATTCACTAGAAAGTGCTAAATAATAGTTAGAAAATATGGGAAATACTCCATAGTTACAAATAAGAATCAAAATTCATATCCAGATCAACAATTGAATGTTATAAAGCTGGTTGAGGTGCATTTTCACTTCAAACTTTTTTAGAATATTTTCAGTTTTATCGAATAATATGAGACAGAATTTATAGATCGCATTTTAAAGTATTAATTTTTAAGTCATTAAGAAAGAAAACAATTAAGTTCTTATAATATGTATAATCTTTGAAAAGATAGGTCTTCTTCAAGAGGATATTCTTTGAAACAGATGGAAGAAAGTCATTTCATCTCTTGTAGCATTGATTTCTAACTGATACCCTGACAACTGTGCAGAAGCCTCAGCTGAAGCAGATACGCTGGAGATGCTGCCCTCCTCAGATCTGCTTTCCAGCTCCATTCCTTGACACTAGATCAATATCTAGGATCAAGGGCTACCATTGCCTGAGTCAGGATTTACTATCTCTGCCAGTGATAGAAGGGATTTGTTACCAAAGGAGCTGCAAGGTCTGGCTAATATGAACTGATAGAAACCAGGACAGTGTTCCTGCAAGTGGCTCTTGAAGTTTCTGAACCAAGAGGGGACCTGAACTTTAAAGCTGGATTAGGGAGAGTATGTTAATTAGGGCATACTCTCTCCACCCCAGGATTTAGTGCCCTGGCAAAGGTCTCAGGATCAAGTTCTGATATGCTGCTGTGATGTTTCTTGGAAGCTTAGAAAAAGAAATGGTCTTCTATCAAATAAATTGGAGATGCTAGAACTACCTTGCCAGAGTACTGAGAAACAAAAAGCAAATTTTCAGAGAAATGAACATGCTAGAATGAGTCTATTACATAAGATTTGAGAAATCACCAGCTGACTTTCCTTGGGAAGGACTGGAGAATATTTCATTAACTACATGATAAGTATAGTGCTAGAGAGAGATATGCCACTATGAATATGAATCTTTGTAGTGGCTGCCCTCTGCAGACTGAGGCTGATGGCAAGAGACGCTATTCTAGTGGCTCCCTAGTGTCAATGGGAATGAAAGGATTCCAGAGTAGTAGATGGAGCTGGCAGCATGTAATTATCAGAAGTAAGGTGTGTGCAATAATTGTAAATGGCAGCAAAGTTGAAATAGCATCCAGGACATCCTGACCCACAGAGAATTGTGCGCACACACACACACACACACACACACACATATTTAAAGGAGATCAAAATTGGATGAGAAGGATAGTATCAGCTGACCCAACGGAACCAATGGAAAACTATAATATCTCACCTACATTCCATATCTGAGCCAATTCTTAAACAAGAAGCCATCAGTTAAAAGAGAGGTCAGATCTTCATAAGGAAGAACTCTAGAATACTACAGTAAGAGAGAGTAGTAATTCCCTCCATCCTTCCACAGTAATTCCCAGTTCTCCACAGTGACCTCATGTCATTTATCAAATATCTTTACATTGAGAAAATAACCAGGATTTTTTGTTTGTTTGTTTTTGAGACTGATTCTCGCTGTCTCCCAGCCTGGAGTACAACAGTGGAATCTTGGTTCACTGTAACCTCCGCCTCCTGGGTTCAAGCGATTCTCCAGCCTCAGTCTCCTGAGTAGCAGGAACTACAGGCACATTCCACCATGCCCAGCTAATTTTAGTATTTTTAATAGAGACGGGGTTTCACCATGTTGGCCAGGCTGGTCTCAAACTCCTAACCTCAAGTGATCCACCTGCCTTGGCCTCCCAAAATGCTGGGATTACAGATGTGAGCCACTGCGCCCAGCTGAGAACCAGGATTTTTCAAGGGCTATTGAATTCAAGATCTAAACCGTTTGTGGTAACAAGACTCACAAATGACATCATGTTCCCACAGTTAGAGTGGGAGTATATAGAGGTTGGATGACAAACGTAGTTCTGGCCCCAGTCCACCTCATACTGAATTCAATGATCAAGTGATCATTTCCCTTGTTTCTTTATGTGTACTCAGGATGAACATACTTAACAAATGGCAAAACCCTTTCAATGTTTCCTTGAGCTGTGGAATAATAGCTATTGCAAAAGCAAAAGTAAAGTAGTAAAACTTGAAACTTTCCACCCTACACAAGATAAGAATCAGGAATACCATATTCCAGGTGGACTGTCAGAGATTAGTGCCCACTTGAAAGACTTAAAACTTGCAAGGGAGGTGTTTGCTATTGAATTAATCAGTCTTGCCATAAAAAAAAAACAAATTGACAATGGCAGATGACAGTGGTTTTGTGGGTCTACATTTCTGGATTCCCAAATGAGGAATGCTTCCATCAAGAGACCAATTATGGACCTCACTAAAGTAAAAACCATGACTGCCAAAATAGTTGGACTCCTTCTACTAGCAGACAAGCAGGCAGAAAATGGGGTTACCATACCATACTGCTAGAGGCAATTTACTCTGATTATAATGAGGTGGAGATGACGCTACATAGTTAGGGAAGGAGGAATATGTTTGAAACTAAGTCGATCCCCTGTCATATCTATTAGTAGTCCAATGCCCAATGACTGTGAATAAGTAGAGTAACCATGTCATTGTAAGGGCAAAGTATCTAGAGGCTTAGGCCTTGATCGAACTACTAGAACAGCATAAGTTCTAGTGAAATTGAGAATCTAGAACGAATGGTAAAGGAAGAAATGATAAATATTTGTTAAAAATCGAGGATCAGAGACTATAACTCATCTCACTAAATATATCTTATAAATTTTCCTCCAGAATGATTATGATCATTTAAAATATAGAAGAAACCAGTATAAATAGGTTGACCTTATGTAAGACATTAGTAAGTCTAAACAGACAGAGAATGGACTATAAGTGGACACAATTGATGTTTTCTCAGATTCCACTTACTGTTTTGGTGCATCTGTATTAGCGTTCTCCAAAAAAACCAGCACCAATAGGAGATAGATAGATAGACAGATAGATAAAATATATGTATTTGAGAGAGAGAAAAAGAGAGACAGAGACCGAGAGAGAGAGAGTTGAATTGACTCATGCAATTATGGAGGCCAAGAAGTTTCATAATCCACTGCCTGCAAGCCGGAGAGTCAGGAAAGTGGTGTTATAATTAAGTCTGAGTCTAAAGGCCTGATAACCAAGAGTGCCAAAATCCGAGGACAGGAGGAGATAGATGTCCCTGCTCAAAAAGAAAGCGGCAAATTCATCCTTCTTCCACTTTTTTGTTTCATTTGGACCCTCAATGAATGGAATGTTGGAAACTTACACTGGCGGGGTGATCTTTATTCAGTCTAGTGATTCAAATCCTAATTTCTTCCCAAAAAGATCATCACAGATATACCCAGAAATAATGTTTTACCAGCTACTAGGCAACCCTCAGTCCAGTCAAGCTGATAAATAAAATTCACCATCACAGGTGCATTTACCCACTGGATTCTGTATACTTTGTTACTTCTATGGACAGGTTTAATGAGTTCAGAAGCCTGCCCTTTGGCTACTGAAGAAGTTTAAACTGCACACTCAAAGCAGAAGTGCCTGGAAATTCAGACACCACTAGATCAGCCCAAAGCCAATAATTAACTTGTGTGGGAATACAAAAGCCCAGCTTCCTTCTCAAGGCAGGAGAATTTCTGAAGTGTGATTTGTGCACCAAGTCTCCCCACAGAATCAGGCTGAGGCTAGGACTGTGTCTGAAATCTCACCTTTGCATGGCTTCTTGCTTTTCCTGTTCTGTTTTTCACACTTTACTGGATGTTTTTATGTAAATACTTTTTAAATAAACCCCTTATACATGAATTCTCTTCTCAGGGTCCACTTTTTGGAAATCAAACTTAAGACACTGAGCCCTAGAGGGTTTTTCACACAAAGGCCACATTAAAAACACTTTGGGGGACTGCAATTACATAGAAAAAAAGAAAATAATCAGGAAAATTTCCAAGAGATATGTACAACAAATGTGATAAAATATCTTTAAAAATCTATGTTATAAAAATACCCCCACAAAAGCACTTATAAGAATCCACAGTAAAATTTTGGTCATATGATGGGTTGTGGAAGGAAGCTAAGGGACAAGAGAGTGTGCTACAGACTTGTCTTGTTAGGCAGAACACATAGATACTAATAAATGTAATTAATCAACAGGAGTGAAAAAGCATGAGTCAGAGTTTTACATTAAGGGTGGTCATCATTAAAAGTAGAATTATTACTTTTAGTAAGTTGAAGAAAACCTCTTTATGCAATAAAAAGCAGGATTAGAGGAAAAAATTAAAAAGTCAAATATGTGAAAAACATGAAGTAAGATGGGAGAACTAGTTCCTAATATAAACATAATTTTAGTGAATTTAAATAATTTAAATTCATCCATAGAAGAAAAAGGCTCTCAGGTTGTATTAAAAAACAAAACTCTCCCACATGTCAACTATAAGAGGCAGTCTTAAAACAAAATGACACAGAAGGTTGAAAATAAAATGGAATTCAAAAATGCTGTGGCAGCAATCTTAATGTTGGATATAAAAGAATTTAAGGCTACAAAGATCATAAAGAACAAAGAAGGACATTATATTCTTAGAAAAGAACATGTAAAGAATAAACATGCATCAAAAACATGGGATTATATATTTTACAAATATACCCTCAAAGTACACAGTAGACACGACTGTAGGAAGAAGCAAATCAATAGGAAGATTATAATATAACTTTCTCAGAAAGTGGCAGATCAAGCAGATTAAAAATGAGCAGAAATATTGAAAACCTGTACAATACAACTATATATAAAATATATAAATCTCTACACATGAAAAAAATGGAGAAAGCATTTTCTTTTCAAACACCCATAATTATATGAAAACACAGCAGGTGCTGGGCTGCAAAGGAAGCATCAACAAATCCCAAAGGATCAATATCATCCAGGTTCTTGCTATAATGCAGGGAAGTTATATTTTGGGAAACAATATAGTTGACAGATGAATTCAGCTCGATGAATTAGGAAAAGAGTAAGAAAAAACTCAAACCAAAAAAAGAAAAGATTGTAACAAACAAAAGAGTAGAACAGAGCAAACGACATAAAACAGAGAAGATAGTCGTTTGAAAAATATTTTAAGATATCAAAATGTCTAATACTGACAAGAATGAAAAGCGATATGATACAAATAAAATTAAGTAAAAAGGGGAAGTAATTAGATATGTAAGATTTTTTTAAATTATAAGCGAGTTTCTGGATCAGCTATATGCTAGTAAATTTTAAGACAGAAGCTATGCATAAGTTTCTAGAGTATAAAATTACAAGTTGACACAAACAGAAATACAGAATTTAAATAGAAGAAAACATACTAAAAAATGTAAATGGTAGTCAAAATAAATAAATAAATAAATATTCAAAGTCTATAAAATGACAACTTTTTTCCTCTTCCCTTCCAAAACCAACAACTTTCATTAACTTTTTTTAAAAAAATGTCTTTCTGCATTGTGTAGGAACTTCAATGCTCTTAAATATTATCAGTAATGGTGAAATCCTTGTCTTCTTGCCCATCTCAAAAGGCAATGCATCTAAAATTTCCCCATTAAGTATAATACTTGCCAAAGATTTTTAATAGATGACCTTTATCAGGTCCAAGAAGCATATTTCTTACAGGCTTTTGAATTTACAAATTTACAAATGTGTTCTAAACTTTATCAAATCCTTTCTTTCCATTTGTAATTAAAATTATCATATGTTTTTTTCTCCTTAATCAATTAATGTGGCAAATTACTATTACTGTTTTTTCTCATGCTAAAGCATATTCACATTCTTAGGATAAGCCCTATTTGATTATGATATATTCTTATTATTTGTATTATTTATTAATTTATTATCGATTTTTTCAACATTACTTACAGAAATAATAATTTCAATTTAAATTCAATGAATTCACCCACCTAGAAAAGTGTGGTACTAACAGCCTCTTAATACTAAAAAGAGATTTCAGAAAGATTATCAAATACAAGATCAACTTCCTCTTCATTACTGTCTCTCCCAAGTCATGAGTGGCATTGAAATCTGGCAAGAGGAAGTATAATTGATGATTAATTTAGTTTGAGTTTCGTGGAGTATATCTAAAGTTCACAGTCACTCCCACATAGACTGAAGTGATTGCTAGCCTTCTCACAATAGGAATGACTTCCACAAATCCTACTATAACCCACCATGCTGACCCACCTGTCATCTAGACACAAAGGCATAGGCAGACTGTCTTACACTGGGGAAACATATGCATAAAGGAAGGAAAACAAGGTCTTAAATGTAGAAAGTCAGAAATTACTCTAAGGAAAATTCTTCCAATCATCATACCTAAAAAATTGCAAGTAATGAATCCAACCTCACCTGTGCCTAGTCAAAAGAGAAGTAATCTGTCAGGAATATATGCAATTAATGCAATTATTACGTGAACACACAGGTTCTCCTTTCTAAATTTTGTGAAATAGTATTTATCAGAATTTCCAGCTTTCTTGGATGAAAACCTGTAGCTGCATACAAAGAATACATCTGCTTGTGATACTATGTGTTCTCTGCATTCCAATTATCAATAAGAAATTATTTTGATTAACCATACAAGAGAAAGACTGAATTACCTTCTTACTCTCCCTCTATATAGAATATAACAAAAATTTCTACACTTGAATAGCTGATTAAAAAGTATGTAGTAAGGTCGGGCCCGGTGGCTCACACCTGTAATCCCAGCGCTTTGGGAGGCCAAGTTAGGCAAATCACCCGAGGTCAGGAGTTCAAAACCAGACATGGCCAACATGGTGAAACCCCATCTTTACTAAAAATACAAAAATTAGTGAGGTGTGGTGGTAGGCACCTGTCATCCCAGCTACTCAGGAGGCTGAAGCAGGAGAATCACTTGAACCAGGAGGTGGAGGTTGTAGTGAGCGGAGATCGTGCCACTGCACTCCAGCATGGGCAGCAGAGCGAGATTCCATCTCAAAAAAAAAAAAAAAAAGTATGTAGCAACTTCCAGTCTCAGCTCTGACATATAAAGAACTTGAAAATTCTAATAGAAGTGCATCCTGCAAAATACTTGACCAGTACTCCTCAAAACTGTCAACATCATCAAAAACAGAGTCGGAGAACAGAAAAAGACTTTAGGTAAAAACTAAGGAAATCTGAATAAACTATGAATTTTAGTTAATAATATTGTATCAATATTGATTCATTAACACAAAAAGTGACAAATGTACTATGTTAATAATAGGGGAATCTGGGACTTCTCCGGAAATCTAAAACTTTCACAAAGTGAAATCTATTTTTTAAAGTAGATAGCCAAAGAATATAAGAAAAATGTAGAGGGATATAAGATAGTTAATATCAAATACTTTTTTTCGAAATTATGTGATGACTTTGGAATTTTTCAGCTACTTAAATCTGTAATGTGTTATAATTTTCTTTCTCAGTTTAAATATTCATTTTCATCATTAAGTCTATATAAGCAGTTTATATTCTATTTGTTTTAAAAGGGCTGCCAAAATTACATGAGCTTGAGACACCACCCTAGTAGCTTTAAGTCATGGTTAGTTATTCACAGTTGCTTTCTACTCACTGAATACTCCTCAAGCCTCTACATTTTTGCATGTTGAAATTTTCTCTAATTTTCAAGGTAAGTCCATCTTGAACGACAGAGACAATTTATCCAAAAACAATGAATTCAGTATTGTAAAACCTGGATTGTCTTCCTAAATCAAACCTTGTTCAGTAGTAGCACCAATTTTACAGTCACTTAACTTCTTCCTATGAAGAATCTCAGTTCTGCCACTTGTCAGTTCTATGGCCTTGGCTAGCTATTTAACATGTTAATGCCTTAATTTGCTTATCCGTAAAATGGAGACAGTAACACTGGGCAAGGACAGGGTTATCTTATGGCTGCACTGGGGCAGCTCTGTGCTTATCTCCACAGATGTCTGGAAGTATGCTACTGACCCTTGGTCAAGACAAGAATGGGAAG
The DNA here is from genome assembly GCF_009764315.1 of Trachypithecus francoisi. Classification (NCBI taxonomy): domain Eukaryota; kingdom Metazoa; phylum Chordata; class Mammalia; order Primates; family Cercopithecidae; genus Trachypithecus; species Trachypithecus francoisi. The sequence goes on along the minus strand of NW_022681458.1, from coordinate 52,420,906 downwards.
TAATAGCTAGTGATTTAGAACATGTCATGTAAAGTTCAAAACTCCCCTGGAGGCACTCCATATTATCTTGTCTACATTGTTTAGAATATATGGATTGATGGTTTGCATCTGGTTTAACCTGTTACACAGCTTGGCTGTAGCGAAGTGACCAGTAAAAGTGTAAAAGGCCCTTCAGTAAACTTGCATTTGAACTATGCTGAACTTAGATACCCCACACATATCTGAAAAGTGCATAATCCAAAGATGAAATGCCTCATGCACAACTAAGGAAAGACCTTGGGAGGTCTGCACTGGGTGTTTTCAGACTTCCTATAATTGCCTGTACTTTCCTTCTCCTCATGTGCCTTATTATTTGCAATCATTATAGCCTTACATGAATGTACCCTGTGGAGTCTTGAGAGTTCTTTTATTTTGAGACCTTGTATAGCACCATCATAAGGCCCTTGTAAGGATTAATTGAGCTAAGAAATGTATAGCACTTAGCACACTGCCTTATCAGTAATAAGTGTTCCATAAATGACAGCCACGATTATTCATATTTTCCCTCTCTCCAATAAGGTCCAACCCCCACCCCATTAATGTCAACATCGAGGTGGAATTAATTGCTTCCATGGACTATTATTATCTGTAGCAGTGGTTCTCAACAAAGAGCTATTTTTCCCTCAGAGGACAATTGGCAATGTCTGAAGACATTTTTGGTTATCACAACTGGGAGAAAAGTACCACTGACATCTGGTAATTACAGACCAAGAAAGCTGCTAAACACCACCCCAGGACAGCCTCTCACGACAAAGAATTATTTAGTGCAAAAAGTCAATAGTGCCAAGGTGCAGAACAGTGGTCTGTCACTCTCATTGTTTATCTTAATTACCATCACAGTCCTCAAGCAGCAGGCACAGATCCCCACAGGTGCGTGCATGTGTGCACATGCATGTGCTTGTGTGTGTACTTGTGTTCCATAAAAGTCAAACCTATAAGATGGCCTGAAAATTTCTCCTGCCTAGCCAAAGAACTGCCTCTCTTTATGGCAAGCTGACTGAAGAGGGGCCTCTTCCTTTTGCTGTTGCTGCCTACCACAAGTGTTAGCTACATGCAGGGAATCAAAGAATGAGAACTTTGTGCTACAATATCAGCTCATCTGGAGGTTTGTGCACCTTCCCAATTATATCATTATCATGACTTTCTCAAATCAGGCGAGAAATGCTTTTTCACTCTCTTGTCTTTCTTTCATCCCTAGAATGAGACTGTGCATCCTCCCCCAGAAACTTTCCTGAAGGCTGTAAGTGTTGGCAGATGATCCCATTTTATTTCTATCCAATGCCTGCAAAGTGAATCTAGTGCATAGAAAAACTACTGTGACAACCACATACTCAGAAATTCTCCCTCACTCTTGCTCCTCACAGAAAACTACGTAAGACTATATTCCAACGATATTCTGGAGGTCATTTTTATTTTTTCTCAAAGTATGTTCATAACACCTTACACAATCCAAACCCTAGGAGTATATCTGATATTTTCCTTTTAGGGCGACCAACTGCCCCAATTGGCCCAGGACTTTCCCAGGTTGAGCATTGATAATTCATGTTCTCAGAAACCCCTGTGCCCCAGACAAACTATGATAGTCAGTCTCTCAACTCTTACTCAGGTGCTTCTTAGCATGTAAAACAGCTATATTTTAATAAATGTTGTGATAAAGCAAAATTCCACATACTGACTTCCATGTTTTATTGAATGTAATTACTACATTGGAGTGGTTCTCCAGGACATTCTTTCTCCCAGATCAACGACACTACCATTGCCTTTATATGGCCAGTGCTGTCACACCACAACCCTGAGGTCACTCACAATAAGAAGCCATTCCACACTATTACCCAATGGATAGGATAGAATCAGGAGTTTTACCTAAACAGCTTCTTCCCCAGAGCTTAGCTCCAAGACAAGGATCTTATTCAATAGAAATAACAACTGAAACACTCTATCTACTGTCACAACTACTAGTAATCCAACCCATCACTCTAATTTATATTTCCAGTATCAAGTCCTTCAGATGTGTGTAATTCATCTTCATGTGACAGTAGAAAGAATTCATATTGCCCACCATAGGCCTTCATTACTGAAAATATTACTGAAAATATTTTTAATTATATTTACATTATAATTATAATTACATTATTACTGAAAATAAACAGCCACCTGTTTTATGACAGTCTTTACTTGGATAGGTCCCATTTTAAATCAATCTAGATTTTAATGGATTTTAGCTTTTAAGTCAAACATCTTCATTTATAGCAGATTTACTTTCCAACTCTTCTGCCTTCAAATGCCTTACAAGGGGGATAAGCCCCACCCTTATCCCCACTTTTATTATATAAATATATTACAAATAATTGTGCTTCTTTTCTCTTGCTTCTCAGCAATCCTGTGAATTAGGTAGCTCAGGTATTGTTATTCTCATTTTAATTTTTATAGATGAGCAAACTTATTTGACATCAAAACAGAAAAAGATAAGTTCCCTTTGAGAATGTATAACTGTGTTATTGTATTTGCAGCCTAGAAACATACCGTAAATTCATAGTGTTTCATTCAATCCCTCTGAGTTATTTAGGTATCTCATTTGTTATGAGAACATCCTTAATAAAAACCATCCACATCACCAGCCATTGGATGATACAACTTCAAGTGCTGATACACCTCACACTGCACAACATACATCAGACAGTAAATGTTAAGAAAAATCACTGGTTTTCCGAAGGAAAAAAACACACACACACACTGGAATTCATCACAAATGAAGATTGATTCACATTTAAGCAAATACCAAAATTATTTAGCAGTTGAATTCCTGTTAATACACTTTCCCTCATGCATTACCTAACACTGAAGTCAACGTCTCTAATGTAAGAGAATTTTTAAAAGTCTACTATATTAAATCACCAGAATGCATTCATCAGATAAAGTTAACTGTGGTATTAACATAACTTGATACAAAATAGCAGTCTTTGTACAACATAAATGGTGAAAGAAACTGGATGAGTTTATATGAAAGGAAACTCCTTAATTCTTTTGCCACAGCCAAGACTTTCTCCTTTTCCAATGCATGATTCGGATTTCTACACCCTACTCCTTTTGTAGGTACACAGTGAATCAGTTGAACCATGTACTATAATTAACTTGGCCTATTCAGGTGATCATAAAGAAAAAAGGAAAAGCTTATTTCTTGAGAAGTTCCAACCTTCTAAATTTACTTTCTCACTAATGAACAGAGGTCACCTATCCACTACAATACAGTAAACAGAAGTGATTTCATTTTATTAAATTCAAAACATGGCTTCAAATAAAATAAAACATGAAATATATAAGTATTTGTAACTAACTGGAAGAAGAAATGTACTGTAACTTACCAAAGATTTAAGTTAGAGCATGTATCACTAATACTCAAAAATCATATTATCAATGTATGTTTTGAAATGGTCTTACCTAATTTTAAAGACTGTCAAGTTTTTTGATTAATATTAGTACCCTCCAACAATCTTAAAGTATATTTTGTCTGACATTAATACAGCTATGCCAACTTTCTTTTTGTTTGCATTTGATTATTATTCTTTTTTATCTTTTAATGCTTAAACTTTCTGTATCCATATGCCTTATATATCTATTTTGTATGTAGAATACAGCTAATTTCATTTTTGCTTTATTTCTCAATCTGGTAATCTCTATCTTTTAACTGAGGGAGTTTGATACATTTGTTTTCACTGAGATTATTCAAACTTCTGAACATTTTTTGAATATCCATATATTCTGAATTTTATATTAATTGTTAAATCTTGTGTGTACTACCTGTGAATTTTGATTATTATAGTAGAAGGACATTTGTACTGATAAAATTGAGAGCCAGTATTCTACAATAATGTGACTAAATAAACTCTTGGGTCATTTCTAAGAAAATTACATAATTCCAAAACAAACGTTCCAAATATATTTGTAATAGCTTCATGGGTAAAAGATGAATTTTGCTTTGACTATGTTTTCCAACAATGGTTGGTTGGTTTGTGTTGGTTTTCCGATTGCATGATGAGGTCTAGCATGTCATACGACTGAACTTCAGTATGCACTCAATTCTTCCTCATGTATTGATTAAAGACCATAAACTTCATGTGTCAAGATACTGTATCAGCTTTACCCATAAATTTATTGAGCAGGTAATAATAATAAAAGTTAACGCATATAGCATATACTGTATGCCAGGCATTGTTCTATGTGCTTTACATTTTTTGACTCATTAATACTCCCAGCAAGTCTGTTATGCTGCCGTAATGGACACAAATGACTCCCTGTTGCCTTTAATTTTCTCCATCATCTTATCTCTACCTCTAATTGTGCTTTTATCTCTCTCCATTGTCTTTTTTCTGGCTTTAGGAATGGGTGGTGTGGTGAAGCTGAAAGAGCAATGAGTTATGAAGTCAAAGAAATGCATTTCAAATCCCATTTCTAGTATCACTTGATAGCTTCGCAACCTTGAACAAGTTCCTATTCCCCTCATCTGCAGAACAAAAATAAAAACATCTATTTCATAGAGTCATCATAAGAATAAAATAAGATAATGTGTGAAAAGAGGTGTACAATGTGTATTATTTCTCTCCTCATCATCACATTAATAGTGTAAAGTCAATAGAATTATATAAACTTGTTATAACAGCAACATAAACTTTTGATGTATAATTTCAACAAGTCATTTTCAGAGATGTCATCTCTGGCTGCCACATTATCTAAAATAAAACACACACAATCACACTCAACACATAAAGCCACACACAAAACATGTGACACAGAAAATGTATATACCACATACAATCATACTCAACACTCATACAACATGCACATACAACACACACAACATACATAGATAATAAACAATCTTCCTCTATAAACACATATACTCACATACATAATTTCATAGGCCCAAAACATATTTTATTTCCTTTAAAGCATTTATTCAGTATCTGAAATTACACAATTGACTGACTTATTAAATACCAATGCTCATGAGAATAGAAACATTAATGGAAAGGGAAAGTGACACAGCTAGCTAGTATGTGCTAATCCTCCAAATTTCATGTTGAAAAGTAATCCTCAGTGTTGGAGGTGGGGCCTGGTGGGAGGTGTTTGGCTCACAGGTGCAGATTCCTCATGAATGGTTTAACACCATCCCCTTGGTGATAAGTGAGTTCTCCCTCTGATAGTTCATGTGAGTTACGCTTGTTTAAAAGAGCATGGCACCTCCCACTTCCCCACATCTCTTGCTTTTGCCATGAGATGTGCCTGCTCCCCCTTTGCCTTCCACCATGATTGTAAACTTCCTGAGGCCTCACCAGGAGCAGATGCTAGTGCCATGCTTCCTGTAAAGCCTACAGAACTGTCAGCCAAATGAACTTCTTTTCTTTATAAATTATCCCCTCTCAGGTATTCCTTTGTAGCAATACAAAAATTGACTAAAATGGAAAATTTCTACCAAGAAGTGGGGCATTGCTATAAAGATGGTAATGTGGAACTGGCTTTGGAACTGAGAAATAGGCAGAGGTTGGAAGAGTTTTGAGGTCTCAGAAAAAGATAGATAAGAGAAGGTTCGGAACTTCTTAGAGATGTGTTAAGTGGTTCTGACCAAGTGTGGATAGAAACATAGACAGTGGAGGCTAGGCTGACAAGGTCTCAGATGGAAGTAAGAAATTTATTGGGAACTGGAGTCAAGGTCACCCATGTTATGCCCTAGCAAAGAATTTGGCAACACTGTGTATACATCCTGGGAATCTGTGGAAGTTTAAGCTTAAGCATGATGACTTGGGGTATCTGGCAAAAGTAATTTCTAAGTAGCAAAGCATTCAATATGTGGCCTACCTGCTTCTAATAGCCTAAGATCAGTTACAGGAGCAAAGAAGTGATTTATAGTTAGAACTTATATTTAAAAGGGAAGCAGATTGCAAAAGTTTGCAATATTTGTAGCCTGGCTATGTGGCAGAAAAAGAAAACCCATTTTCAGGATTGGAATACAAGCATGTCATAAAGCAATCACTTGCTAGAAATATTAATATGACTAAAATGAAGCCAAGAGTTAATAGCCAAGATAATGGGAAAAAGGCCTTGAAACTATTTCAAAGATGTTAGAGACAGCCCTTCCCATCACAGGTCCAGAGGCCGAGGAATAAAGAATGTTTTCAGGGGCCAGGCCCAGAGCCCCATTGCCCTGCACAGCCTGAAGACACAGCTCCCTACATCCCAGTTGCTCCAGCTCCAGCTGCAGTTCAAAGGGCCCCAGATACAGCTCAAGTCACTGCTCAAGAGGGTGTAAGCCTCTAAAATAGAAACTCATAATCCTACTCCACAGAAATAGTATCAGAATTAAATTAATGGATAGAAAACATGGGAAAACACTTAGAACAGAGACAAGTACTCAATATATATTTATAGAGACTTACTTACATTTAGAATTCTCTAAGACCAGTAGTACCAGATGATCATTATAGTACAAATTTTAGCCACTCAAAGTACTTGCTTTCAATTCAGTAAAACATTTAGTATTAGTTCCACAATTAAGTAAAATCTGTATTATTATAAATAGTTAAAATCCATTTACAGACATATATCAAGTTCATAATGTTCAGTTTTTTAAACTGCCTAATATTCTATAATGGCATACTTTATATACATATAAAACATTGAAAATAAAGAAGTTCATCTTTCATTGCTTATGTTTAAATACATATTTAAGTTCTGGAATCATATTTAAAAATATGTGAAAAGCTATAAATGGTAACATTTCGGTAAGTGGACTAGTATGAGAATTTTTCATTTTTAATTTTAAGCCCTTATGTATTGTTTAGGGATTTTACAAACAACATATATATTACTCACATACTTAATCAAAATAGCATAGATTTTTCCAAAAATACAGGCATTATAAAGTGGAATATATCATTTTTTCTGATGAAGCATTTTTAATAAATAGGTACATTTAAAAAAATAAATTTTGAAGGACAAGAGTTGACTTAAGTCATTACATCATCTTCTGTTTGTAGGCTTTTATTATAATTAAACAAACAAGCTTTATTTTTGAATACTTTCATGAACTCACACCTCTCTCATCTGAAGTTAAGACTGTTCCAAAAGGAGAATTTTGCAAGCCAATCAATTAGTAGCAAATGCAATGACTTCATATTTTGGGAAAGTTGACATATTTTTAAAAACATTTTTTTCCATATGCTACACTTGGCACTAACTTCAAAATGCCCCAGATTGTTCTGGATCATTTCATGGCAAAATTCATTTCTATATTACCTCATTTTCTTCCCCAAAGGATGCCTTTTTTCTGTACAAGTTAAGCAGACATTAATATCTCAGCAGGGAAAATATGACTCTTGTAATTTTTATAATAGCCTTTTCAGTCCCAAATATTAGAGTGGTATTACAGTTACTGCTCTATAACTATACAAGATTCCTTTAAGTTTAGTTCAGTTCAACAAATATTTGTTGATCATCTTATATGCCACAAACTAGGGTAATTTTTAGAGTTACACAGTTAGCTAAGCGTTTAAATGTTCTGCTGTTCAAATATTCATCAACCAAAGGGGAAAAAGATATCTAAAGATAATTTCAATGTGACCCCTGAGGGTCAAGAACCCACAATGGAGGGGAACCTCTCTGGTTTCTATTTTTCAAAATAAGCACGCACTCTTCCACTCAAATTTATATTTTTGTCTTATAGGTTCCTACTAGGTAAAGTCACTTTGTACCTTTCTTTGTACCAGGCTTTCTATACAGCTGTAAATAATCAGACTCTGAATAATATTATGTGAATAACAATAATTAGTGTCTGGAAAAAAAATATGGCAAGGACATATACTTTGGGTCTCACAATCATGTGAAACTAAATCCAGTATAAGAAACTTAGATCCTAAGAGAGCAAAAATGAATGCAGCTGATAGAAAGAAGAGTGGAGATAAAGAATGAGGAAAAGGAGAGAAAAGGAGCAGGTTCTATAATTCTTCTCTCCTATAAGCAAAAACATCTGCAATCCAGGAAATGTCTTTAATCTCCTATGTAACTAAGGTCATAGCTTTGCTTTCATGTACCTATTTTGAACTATTTGTCTAAAGCAGTGGGACAATGTACTGTTGACTGTTGCTGTGAAAACACACAAATGAGGAGAACTTAACCTTGAAATTGAGCTCATTTTTGAAGGAAAAAAATGTCTTCTGGGGGAATAGAAAGCAGTCTGCATGAACCTTACCTGGGAAAGCAGCCATAAAAGAAGGTGTTGGTTCAAAGGACAGTTGTGACTTAGAAAAAATATTTTACTATAAAAATATTATAGTAGGAAAAATTAAATGGCACATAGTACATGAGTGATGAGGCATGGAGTGGGGCACAGGTTTCTCTAAATAATGAATTAATTAAATTATTGTTTTTTGCATATCCTTTTCTTTACTAAAAGCAATTTCAAATGCTAGATCTCCTTTTTATTTTTTGAAGGAGAAATATTCAGATTCCTATAGTTTCTAAAGTCTCTGTGGCCCAATTTTACCCTTTTATTAGTTTTGAGATCACTATTAACAACAAATCAACGATGACCTCAAAATAATTTTAATTACTTTCACTTATCATATTTAAAGAAATGACTGCTAGAGGACTAATTTCATTGAAAAACTGAAAAGCCACATTTACCAAATGTGTGTTGTATGAATGCTTTGTTTAAAAAAATTATCAAAGATCTACTTTTTACTCAGTATTATATAGGGGGCACAAAATGAAAGTGCAGGTGGAATCCTCAAAGATTTTCTACAAAGTATTTTTTATGTCATGACTTAGAATTAAAAGCATTTCCATCTAAAATTCTTTTCAGCTGAAAATACTGTTGCATCTTACCATAACATGTATTCTCTAACTTGAAAATATGCGTATGGGTTAAAGGAAATGAGCTGAAGAATCTATGAATGAACAAATAAATATAAATGGATAGAAATCATCAGTGTATAATAGTTTACATATTCTCCTTTCACACTATGGATCTCTTTAAAAATACTTTCTAAACAAAGAAGAATGAAGCACCTTTATCTTCAACAAAGTTAACAGGAAATATGACCACATAGATTTAGCTGTCAAACATATCTGAACAAAATGTTAAATAGAATATTTTTATTTTTATTTATTTATTTGAGATGGAGTCTTGCTTTGTCACCCAGGCTGAAGTGCAGTGGCACAATCTCAGCTCACTGAAACCTCCACCTCCCAGGTTTAAGTGATTCTCCTGCCTCAGCCTCCTGAGTAGCTGGGATTACAGGTATGTGCCACCAAGCCTGGTTAATTTTTTTGTGGTTAGTAGAGATGCGGTTTCACCATGTTGGTCAGTCCGGTCTTGAGCTCCTGACCTCGTGATCCACCCACCTTAGCCTCCCAAACTGCTGGGATTACAGGCATGAGTCACTGTGCCTGGCCTATATTTTTATTTCTAAACCAATGTAATTTACCAAATAGCATTACTTCATAAATATATTTTGCTAGCTAGCTTAGAGATCCTATTTTTGATTTGTTGAATGAGGTACAAATTATAGTTCATTGATTTTATGATTCTGTTTTCTCATCTTCACAATGGGGACAATGGCTGCTTCTGTCAGGTAATACGATGTCAGTGTTTCATCATAAATTGTAGTTTCTCAATGTTTAAACTCTTTCAGAGACAATGTTATTTCTCAAGTTTGTCAAATTAGGATAATAGAAGAGTTTTCCAAGTACAGTATTGAGAGGTGACAACATGCTAGCAGCCCTCGCTCCCTCTCTGTGCCTCCTCAGCCTCAGGGTCCACTCTGGCCACACTTGAGGAGCCCTTCAGCCTGCTGCTGCACTATGGGAGCCCCTCTCTGGGCTGGCCGAGGCCGAAGCCAGCTCTCTCTGCTTGCCGGGAAGTGTGAAGGGAGATGTGTAGGCGGGAACCGGGGCTGCATGTGGCGCTCCCGGGCCAGCCCGAGTTCTGGGTGGGCATGGGCTGGGCGGACACTGCACTCAGAGTGGCCAGCTGGTGCCGCCGGCCCTGGGCAGTGAGGGGTTTAGCACCCGGGCTAGCAGCTGCAGAGGGTGAGCTGGGTCACCCAGCACTGCCAGCCCGCCCACACCATGCTCGAATTCTCACTGGGCCTCAGCCTGCCATGCCGGAGCCCCCATCCCCCATGGGCTCCCACGCAGCCCGAGCCTGACCAACGGGCACTGCCCTCTGCTCCACAGCTCCCAGTCCCAACAACCACCCAAGGGTTGAGGAGTGCGGGCACGTGGCATGGGACTCACAGGCAGCTCCGCCCGCAGCCCTGGCGCAGGATCCACTAGGTGAAGCCAGCTGGGCTCCTGAATCAGGTGGGGACTTGGAGAACTTTTATGTCTAGTTGGAGGATTATATATGCGCCAATCAGCACTCTGTGTCTAGTTCAGGGTTTGTGGATGCACCAATCAGCCCTATGCATCTAGCTAATCTGATGGGGACTTGGAGAAATTTTATGTATAGCTAGAGGATTATAAATGTACCAATCAGCACTCTGTGTCTAGCTCGGGGTTTGTAGATGCACCAATCAGCACTCTGTATCTAGCTAATGGGGGGGGGGGACTTGGAGAACTTTTATGCCTAGCTAGAGGATTGTAAATGCACCAATCAGCACTTTGTGTCTAGCTCAGGGATTGTAAATGCATCAATCAGCACTCTGTCAAAATGGACCAATCAGCTCTCTGTAAAATGAACCAATCAACTCTCTGTAAAATGGACCAATCAGCAGGATGTGGGTGGGGCCAGATAAGGGAATACAAGCAGGCTGCCTGAGCCAGCAGCAGCAACCCACTCAGGTCCCTTTCCATACTGCAGAAGCTTTGTTCTTTTGCTCTTTGCAATAAATCTGGCTGCTGTTCATTCTTTGGGTCGGGGCCACCTTTATGAGCTGTAACACTCACCGTGAAGGTCTGCAGCTTCACTCCTGAAGCCAGTGAGACCACAAACCCACCGGGAGGGATGAACAATTCCGAACAGGAGGAACAAAGAACTCCAGACGCACCACCATTAAGAGCTATAACGCTCACCAGAAAGGTCTGCAGCTTCACTCCTGAAGCCAGCGAGACCACAAACCCACTGGAAGGAAAGAACAACTCCAGACTTGCTGCCTTTAAGAGCTGCAGCACTCACTGCGAAGGTCTGCAGCTTCACTCCTGAAGTGAGTGAGACCATGAACCCACCAGAAGGGAGACACTCCAGACACACCATCTTTAAGAACTATAACACTCACCATGAGGGCCCGCAGCTTCATTCTTGAAGTCAGCGAGACCAAGAACCCACCAATTCCGGACACATTTTGGCAACCCAGATGGGACTCTCGCCTATCACCAAGTGGTGAGACCGTTGCCTCTCGCTGAGCAGTGAAACTGTCACCTATCACCAAGCAGTGAGTACCATCGGACCCCTTTCACTTGCTATTCTGTCCTATTTTTCCTTAGAATTTGGGGGCTAAATAGCAGGCACCTGTCGGCCAGTTAAAAGTGACTAGCGTGGCCACTGGACTAAAGACATGGGTGTCAGACTTTCTAGGAAAGGGCTAACAATGCCTGACTCTTCGCAGTTGGGAGCATTGGTTTGCCTGGAACCAGCTTCCGCTTTTCCTGTACTTCTGGGCTGAGCCAAGGGTTGACAGAGAGGAAAGCCATTTAATTCTGGGGTCCCAACAACAAGTTGGTTGACCCTGCGGCCATGAGCGGAACTCTCAAAGGCATGTCGCCCAATGAAACTCGCCCATCTATCTTATCTATCCTGACCCTCACCCCCGGGTCCCAATGCCTACCAGACAAACTTCCTCTCGCCTCTCTTCTCTGAGGCTAGTCCCGCTTCTAAAAATCACTCCCTGTCTCTGGTGCTTTTCTAGTTTCTCCTATAAGAATGATTTCTAGTATAAACTTCAGGACTCTGTTACCTTCTTTAGGCACCCGGGCTCACCAATCAGAACGACATAATTTTGGCCCAAAACCCCATTGTAGGAGGGACTATCTGGAATTTTAGGATCCCTCCTCAGACTAACAGGCCTAACAAAAGCTATTCCTGAAGCTAGGATATGGGGAGCTTCAGAAATTGTATCCTTCCTATTCATATAAGTGAGGACAAAAGGTGTCACTCTTCCAACCCTGGAGATCCTTTCCCTCCCTCAGGGTAAGGCCCTGCACTTCATTTTTGGAGCATAACATCTTTATAGGACATGGGTATGGTCTCAATACTAATAGGAGAATGCTTAGGACTCTAACAGGTTTTTGAGAATGCGTCAGTAAGGGCCACTAAATACAATTTTTCTCGGTCCTCCTTGAGGTCTAGGAGGACAGGCAAGGGTGCAGCTTTTCGAGAATGAGTCAGTAAAGGCTACTAAATCCGACCTTCCTTGGTCCTCCTTGTGGTATGGGAGGAAAACTAGTGTTTCTGCTGCTGCATCGGTGAGCGCAACTATTCCGATCAGCACGGTCCAGGGACTGTTGCAGGTTCTTGGGCAGGGGGAGAAACAAAACAAACCAAAACTGCAGGCAGTCTTGTCTTTCAGATGGGAAACAGGCATCAATAGGCTCACCCTTGAAATGCATCCTAAGCCATTGGGACTAATTTGACCCACAAACCCTGAAAAAGAGGTGGCTCATTTTTTTCTGTACTACAGCCTGGCTCCAATATTCTCTCTCTGATAGGGAAAAATGGCCACCTGAGGGAAGTACAAATTACAATACTATCCTGCAGCTTGACCTGTTCTATAAGAGGGAAGGCAAATGGAGTGAAATACCTTATGTACAAGCTTTCTTTTCATTGAAGGAGAATACACAACTATGCAAAGCTTGCAATTTACATCCCACAGGAGGACCTCTCAGCTTACCCCCAGGTCCTAGCCTCCCTAGAGCTCCCCTTCCTATTAATGATAATCCTCCTCTAATCTCCCCTGCCCAGAAGGAAATAAGCAAAGAAATCTCCAAAGGACCACAAAAAACCCCAGGCTATTGGTTATGTCCCCTTCAAGCTGCAGGGGGAGGGGAATTTGGCCCAACCTGGGTACATATCCCCTCTCTGATTTAAAGCAGATCAAGGCAGACCTGGGGAAGTTTTCAGATGATCCTGATAGATACACAGATGTCCTACAGGGTCTAGGGCAAACCTTTGCTCTCACTTGGAGAGATGTCATGCTACTGTTAGATCAAACCCTGTCCTTTAATGAAAATAATCCAGCTTTAGCTGCAGCCCAAGGGTTTGGAGACACCTGGTATCTTAGTCAAGTAAACAACAGAATGACAGCCAAAGAAAGGGACAAATTCCCTACCAGTCAACAAGCCATCCCCAGTATGGATCCCCACTGGGACCTTGACTCAGATCATGAGGACTGCAGTCATAAATACCTGTTGACCTGTGTTCTAGAAGGACTAAGGAGAACTAGGAAAAAGCCCATGAACTATTCAATGATGTCCACCATAACTCAGGGAAAGGAAGAAAATCCTTCTGCTTTCCTTGAGTGGCTACGGGAGGCCTTAAGAAAATATACTCCCCTGTCACCTGAATTACTCGAGGGTCAACTGATACTAAAAGATAAGTTTATTACCCTGTCAGCCGCAGATATCAGGAGAAAGCTCCAAAAGCAAACCCTGGGCCCTGAACAAAATTTGGAGGTATTATTAAACCTGGCAACCTTGGTGTTCTGTAATGGGGACCAAGAGGAACAGGTCCAAAATGAAAAGTGAGATCAGAGAAAGGCTGCTGCCTTAGTCATGGCCCTCAGATAAACAAACCTTGGTGGTTCAGAGAGGACAGAAAATGGAGCACGCCAATCACCTGGTAGGGCTTGTTATCAGTGTGGTTTACAACGAACACTTTAAAAAAAGATTGTCCAATGAGAAGCAAGCTGCCCCCCATCCATGTCCGCTATGCCGAGGCAATCACTGGAAGGTGCACTGCCCCAGAGGACAAAGGTTCTCTGGGTCAGAAGCCCCCAACCAGATGATCCAACTACAGGACTGAGGGTGCCCGGGGCAAGCGCCAGCTCATGTCATCACCCTCACTGAGCCCCGGGTACATTTAACCATTGAGGGCCAGGAAATTAACTTCCTCCTGGACACTGGCTCGGCCTTCTCAGTGTTAATCTCCTGTCCTGGACAACTGTCCTCAAGGTCCATTACCATCCGAGGAATCCTGGGACAGCCTGTAACCAGGTATTTCTCCCACCTCCTCAGTTGTAATTGGGAGATTTGAGTTATAACCAATACCTTTTCTTAAGTCCACACTAATCTCCCTACTCAATTATCAAATGATTTTTTTTTTTTTTTTTTTGCAGGTCCACCAAAAGTGACAATCTTGCAACTTCTGTATTCACCCATCCCAATCCCTCCACTTTCTCCTCCTTCACCTACAGGAAGTTATGAATACAGAACTGAGAGACTTAGGGTAAAAAGAATCATGCATCACTACAGAATAGACATGTTACAAGCATGAATTATTTGTTTCTCCCTGCAAACAAATTATTGAATAATTTGTATTGAATAAATGAACTGGAATGGTCTGAGGGACCCAAAGTGTACTTATTGGGTCACAGCTGACCCGTTTTTAAGGGTATAAATAGCACCCTATAGCTGAGAAAATTCCTTGTAAGAGTCAACTAACTTAAACTTGGAGAGCAATGAGCTGCTTGTAATTTATTATAAAAGAAGCTCTCATCTTTTGTTGCGATTCTCTCTCTTCCCTAAAGAATGCATATGCTTTAATCATTATAATAAGAGAAATCTTCCCTTCATGTACTCCTCCATAGCCAATTCCAAGAGTGATTTCTTTTTTAATGCACATCTATTATATCTTAACTGTTTACAATAAGGACATGAGGCAGTTTAGACAACAACAAAAATGCATATAATAAAAGGTAATTAGAAATAGAAAATAGTTATCATAGAATAGACAAGGTAAATACATAATTTGTAATAGCAACATACATGCCATCATTTAGCTTAAATTCTGACTTTTTTTTTTTTTTTGAGACAGAGTCTCGCTCTGTCACCCAGGCTGGAGTGCAGTAGCGCCATCTCCGCTCACTGCAATCTCCATCTCCTGGGTTCACGCCATTCTCCTGCCTCAGCCTCCTGAGTAGCTGGGACTACAGGTGCCTGCCACCATGCATAGCTAATTTTTTGTATTTTCAGTAGAGACGGGGTTTCACCATGTTAGCCAGGATGGTCTCGATCTCCTGACCTCGTGATCTGCCTGCCTCGGCCTCCCAAAGTGCTGGGATTACAGACATGAAAATTCTGATTTTAAGTTGCCTTAAAAACAAGGTAAAAATGAAGGATAAAATGAGCAATCTAATTCTCATTGTTTAAAAAGGAGAAAAGTGGCCGGGCACAGTGGCTCAGGCCTCTAATCGCGGCACTTTGGGAGGCCAAGGTGGGCTGACCACGAGGTCAGGAGATCGAAACCATCCTGGCTAACACCGGTGAAACCCTGTCTCTACTACAAATACAAAAAATTAGCCGGGCATGGTTGTGGGCGCCTGTAGTTCAAGCTACTAGGGAGGCTAAGGCAGGAGAATGGTGAACCGGGGGGGTGGAGCTTGCAGTGAGCTGAGATCGTGCCACTGCACTCCAGCCTGGGCTACAGTGTGAGACTCCGTCTCAAAAAAAAAAAAGAAAAAGAAAAAAAAGGGAGAAAAGCTGGCATTGCATATATTAAGATGCAGATACTAAGAGAAGCTTTTTTAACTCTTCAAAAACTTTTATTTTGGAAAATATATTGATTTTTCATAAGATGTCATTTTAACACATGTATTGTTTTAAGTGAATAAATTTTTTAAAATTCTTAGTTTTATTTTTAGTATTACAAATTATCAATAGATATAAGCACATAGAACTCTTTAAGATACTCAGTGAATTTTTATTTTAATTATACGTTAAGTTCTAGGGTACATGTGCACAATGTGCAGGTTTGTTACATATGTATACATGTGCCATGTTGGTGTGTTGCATCCATTAACTCATCATTTACATTACGTATATCTCCTAATGCTATCCCTCCTCCCTCCCCTCTCCCCACAGTAGGCCCCGGTGTGTGATGTTCCCCTTCCTGTGTCCAAGTGATCTCATTTTTCAATTCCCACCTATGAGTGAGAACATGCGGTGTTTGGTTTTCTGTTCTTGTGATAGTTTGCTGAGAATGATGGTTTCCAGCTGCATCCATGTCCCTACAAAGGACATGAACTCATCCTTTTTTATGGCTGCATAGTATTCCATGGTGTATATGTGCCACATTTTCTTCATCCAGTCTGTCACCGATGGACATTTGGGTTGATTCCAAGTCTTTGCTACTGTGAATAGTGCGTCCCTAGAAAGGACACGAACTCATCCTTTTTTATGGCTGCATAGTATTCCATATGGGCCACATTTTCTTAATCCAGTCTGTCACTGATGGACATTTGGGTTGATTCCAAGTCTCTGCTACTGTGAATAGTGCTGCCATAAACATACGTGTGCATGTGTCTTTATAGCAGCATGATTTATAATCCTTTGGGTATATACCCAGTAATGGGATGGCTGGGTCAAATGGCATTTCTAGTTCTATATTCTTGAGGAATCCCCACACTGTTTTCCACAATGGTTGAACTAGTTTACAGTCCCACCAACAGTGTAAAAGTGTTCCTATTTCTCCACATCCTCTCCAACACCTGTTGTTTCCTGACTTTTTAATGATTGCCATTCTAACTGGTGTGAGATGGTATCTCATTGTGGTTTTGATTTGCATTTCTCTGATGGCCAGTGATGATGAGCATTTTTTCATGTGTCTGTTGGCTGTATGAATGTCTTCTTTTGAGAAGTGTCTGCTCTTATCCTTTGCCCACTTTTTGATGGGGTTGTTTGTTTTTTTCTTGTAAATTTGTTTGAGCCCTTTGTAGGTTCTGGATATTAGACCTTTGTCAGATAAGTAGACTGCAAAAATTTTCTCCCATTCTGTAGGCTGCCTGTTCACTCTGATGGTAGTGTCTTTTGCTGTGCAGAAGCTCTGTAGTTTAATTAGATCCAGTTTGTCAATTCTGGCTTTTGTTGCCGTTGCTTTTGGTGTTTTAGACATGAAGTCCTTGCCCATGCCTATGTCCTGAATGGTATTACCTAGGTTTTCTTCTACGGTTTTTGAGAAGCTAAGATTTTTCTAGCTCCAGATTTTAAAAGAAAATTGTCATTGAAACTTTGTATATGAAATACGAGATACTAAGTAATTAGTAAATTTTACCCTCAACAATTATGTTCATAATATTTCCTGGAAAAATACTACTATTTATTTTATTATTTGATACAGATATTAAAATTCAGTGAAGATGATTATACATTAGGTCAAGTTATTATGGTCTTCTTGGTATAATTTCTTCCAAAGACCAGTGTTAGAGTAGCTGGGAAAGTAGTTCTAAATTCTATTTGAGCCGTGAACCCTTTTAAGAATCTTTTGAACACTACAGACCTCTCAGCACAAAAATGCACCGGCATACTAGCTTTGTATACAATTTCAGGAAGTTCATTGATCCTTTGAAGCCCATTCATATGCCCTAAGGACCAGAGTATAGCTGGATTACACAGTCTTTAAATAATTTCTCCTACTTGTCAATTTGCAGGCTTAACACTTTTGATTTAAAAAAAAAAGAAGAAGAAGAAGTAAATGATTTAAGGCTGCAGTTTTACTGAAATTCCTAAAATATTTCATCCAAATGACTGTGAACCCACAGGGCAAAATTCCTTTTCTCATGCTAACAGTACTTAACTGCTGAGACAATGTCACTTTTGCTTTCCACAGACATTTTTTATGGCTGGATGAAAGAGTATCCTTCGGTGCTGGCTGCTAAACTGACAGGTCATAAAACTGACATCTCATTATCAAAGGCCACAGAGAGCCAGGGTACAGAGGTACCTAAGGCAAAACAAAATTTTCTTCAGGGAGATACTTGAGATACTTAGCTCAAGACATGTTAGTGGATACTGAGTGTTTTCTATGTCCTTTACACTTTGTGTACATTATTTCATTTACAGTAAATTAGTCATTATCACACTATAAATATGAAGCAACCAAGGCTCAGTGACATTAAATAACTTGCTCAACTTTTCATAGTTAGTAACAAGCTAAATTTCAATCTGAGATATATAATTTCAAGTTTGTGGTCTTTCTAGCACACACCATTTTGATTTGGGAAACTCTACATTCTAAGAGACTCCTTTCATAACTCTGCTCAGAAAGAAGGTAAATAATATAAAGGTTTTTTAAGATTAAAACATTGGCATTAAATTAAGGGTATTCCCTGAATGGACTCTCTCATCTACTTCCCTAGTAGTTATGTAGTCATTTATTTAACCAGACTTGTCCAATATGCACTGGTTGTTTGTGGGTTTTAGAATATATAACACCTTGTAAAGGGAGTGAAGTAGCTAAATATATATATATATGAAATATATGATATATATGGATTATATATAAGATATATATATATAGCTCAGCAGTTAAAAATGCTGTTTGTATAAGCAATTATCATTATTCTAGTGAATTTTGCCTGTGGGCAAAAAATTCAGAAACACACAAAATATTTTAGGAATGTCAAAGATGAATGGAATGGGATAATAGGCTCTATTTAGGGAAGGCAGATAAGATATTCCAAAACCCACTAGGATGAAATAACGCATCTAATCTCTCTTATTTGGTATGTACGCTGTGCTGTGCTTAAGTTCAAAATTGTAACACATAAATTTTTTCCTCTTTACCTTTAAAATATTTAAAAGAATAACAACAGTAAGATGTTTTAAGCTAAAGTATTTTAAGCTAAGAATAAAGATAATAGAAAAAATTATAAAAATTTAAAGCTAAAATCAAAATTAAAATGTCACTGTAAAATGATAAGGCGCGGTGGCTCAAGCCTGTAATCCCAGCACTTTGGGAGGCCGAGACGGGCGGATCACGAGGTCAGGAGATCGAGACCATCCTGGCTAACACTGTGAAACCCCGTCTCTACTAAAAAAATACAAAAAACTAGCCGGGCGAGGTGGCGGGCGCCTGTAGTCCCAGCTACTCGGGAGGCTGAGGCAGGAGAATGGCGTGCACCGGGAGGCGGAGCTTGCAGTGAGCTGAGATCCGGCCACTGCACTCCAGCCCTGGCGACAGAGCGAGACTCCGTCTCAAAAAAAAAAAAAAAAAAAATGATAAAAAATGAGAAAAAATAATAAAAACAGATTTGCCCATTGGGTCCTAATATTTTTAATGAAAGGCAAATGATGTACTCCATCTTAAAACACAGTTAATTTTTTAAAAAACCTTTAGTACAAATAAGTAATTAATATAGATCTAGTTATAATTTGTACATGTATTTATGCTGTTCAATTATTTTTCTGTAAAAAATATAAAAAATTTTTAAAAGAATGATAGACCAAAGAATCCACCTATTCAGGGAGAAAATAAAATAAGTAATCTACAGGGGCAAAAAAATTAAGCTAGCCTGAGACATCACACCAACAATCTTTAGTACCAGAAAATACAGAATAGTATTTACAAAATTCTTCTTGTAATATAATCCAAGTATTTTACAACATTTTATAATTTGTAATTTGTAGAAATTCAAAAACTCAGAGAATATAACATCTCTGAATACTTATTGACAAATTCAGTCATCAAATATGTTAATGAGAACAAGGAACTGAAGGATGAAGAAGCTGTGACAAAAAGACTGGTAAAGAAAATGAAATTCATTTAAATGTAAAACCAAAACTAAACTGTGAGAATTACTATAGAACTAAATGGCAATGTTATAAAAGCTGAAAAGTAAACATTATATTACATTGAGTAAAAAACGGAAGCAAAGAAATGAGTGGATGAAGGAAGAGTACTCACTTCCTTACCTTTCACAGCAGAAATCAGTCAATAGGATATAAAATTGAAATGTAAACTTAAAGAAAACGTTTTAACATTTCTCATCTTTTTTAAATGCAGAAGGTTCTTTTAGGAAGACTATCTCTGATGAAGAAATATCTATCAGAAGATTAAAAAATCTTTCATTTTCCTTTTCTTTTGTTAAATTCCAGCAAATCTAAATTTATTACTTTTAATGTAAAATATTATGTATATTTAGATTACAATTTTATGCACTGCTTCAAATCATCCATAGCTATATTCCTATCTTTATAAATGCACTAAGCAATGTCTGGAAAGATGTTCTAATTATTATATTAATATTTTTCTAGGTGATTGGCCATGGAAGGAAGGTATTTTGTTCTCTTGTACATTTCTTAATTGTTTAAATGTTCATAAAGAGGATTATTATTTCCATGAAAAATAATAATTCTACAACATTCTCCTTAAAATCATGGCAGTATCACAAAAGAGGGTAGTAGGTAGATAATCTTGAAAATAATAAATACTTATGGTATGTTATGCATTCTTTATATGGAAAGATTATGCAGTAATTTCAGAAGAAAAGATTAAATAAAAAAACTTGAAATAAAATTGTATTTCTTCTATCACTTAAAGCTGTAAGCTGACATCTCAAGTTAACTTTCCAAAATCAAACATCCTTTAAACAGAATTCAAAAATCAGATTATAGATGGAAAATAGTACTATAATATAAACTTTATTTTTAGTAAAATTTATTTGAAAAATAGCCCTTTATTATTGTGTCATTAGATAATTAAATTAGACCAAAATATAAATTATTTACTTTCAGATTTCTTAGAAAGCATGTTTGTTGAAATTCAATAAAATAAAGAAGGTATTATATAATAATTTCCTGCTGTTGTTGAAAATTTTTCCACATCCATTAAACTTACAACTTGAATAAATGACTACTCAACAATTAGTATTTCTAATAACTTAAACTGTTCATTTTAATAAGCTAAACAACTTACATGCTAACTTTTGTCAGGGCAGCAATAAATAAAAGGTGATATACAGCTTAGTGTTTCTATCTTGAAGCTAAAGAACTCCTCTTTAAGACAAGTAAAAATATTGAGGTGGAAAGATCACCTGAACCCAGGGAGGTCAAGGCTCCAATGAACCATGACCATGCCACTGCACTCCAGCCTGGGTGACAGAGTAAGATCCTGTCTCAAAAAATAAAATAAAATAAAAATTAAACTAATTTTTAAGATAAACATTTTTAAGACAATCAAAAGTAAATAAAATTATAGCAAGTGTTTACTCAAGCAGTTAACAAGATATTAAAATCCCACCTTCGTCATATACTTAATTCTATTTATGGAAGTTTTTCTAATTTCTATTTATAGGTGATTATAAGTCATATAGAAAAAAAATTCTGGTTCTTGTATAATTATTTTCTATTCAGCTGTCATATGCACATCCGTATAAGAGACAACCTGAGCAGGCTTAGTGTGAGCAACAACCCTGTTTATTCACTTGGGTGCAAGTGGGCTGAGTCTGAGAAAGGAGTCAGGGAAGGGTGGTGGGATTATCATTGGTTCTTATAGGTTTGGGACAGGCAGTGGAGTCAGGAGCAATTTTTTTGCGGGCAGGGGATGGATGTTACAAAGTACATTCTCAAGGACAGGAAGGATGTTACAAAGTACGTTCACAAGGGCAAGGAGAGTGTATTGTCACAAGGGCGGTGGAGAGGATTTTACAAAGTACATTCACAAGGGCAGGGAGGGTGTATTGTCACAAGGGCAGGGAGGAATGTTACCAAGTACATTCACGAGGATGAGCAAATATCACAAAGTACTTTATCACAAGGGTAGGGGAATGTCAGGATGGCTTGACCATGGTGCAGCCAGCTCAGAGGACCTTACATCAGCCATTTAACCAAATTCTCTTACTACAAACAATTTGTACATATTTACTAACATAAGCACGTCACAGGTTTCTGTTTTACAGTAGTTTTTGCTAAGGCTGCCACGACAAAATACCACAGAATGGGTGGCTTAAACAACAGAAATTTTCTTTCTCACAGTTCTAAAGGCTGTAAGTCCAAGATGATGGTGCCAGATGGATTGGTTTCTCCTGAGGCTTCTCTCTTTGGCTTCCAGGATAATCACCTTCTCACTGTGTTCTCACAAGTTCTTTCCTTTGTGTGCACTCTTCACTGGTGTTTCCTCCTCATTTTATAATGGCATCAGTCATACCGGATTAGGATTTCAACTTTAATGTCCCTATTTAATTTTAATTACCATTTTAACAGCCCCATCTCTAAATACAGTAAACTTGGGTGTCAAGGCTTCAACATATGAATTAAGGAGGACATAATTCAGTCCATAATAGGTTCTAAAAATACTAAGATAACATAGGCAAGAAAATAAAATCATTTTATGTTTCCATTTCCATTCATGTTGTTGCAAATGACAGGATTTTACTATTTATATGGCTGAATAATATTCCATTGTGTATATCTATCACGTTTTCTTTATCCATTCATCCATTGATGGACACTTAGATTGATTCCATATCTCAGCTACTGTGAATAGTGCTATAATAAACATGGGAGTTCAGATATCTCTTTGATATACCTATTTCCTTTCTTTTGGATGTATACTCAGCAGTAGGATTGCTGGATCATAGGTAGTTCTATTTTTAATTTTTTTAGAAACTTCCATACTATTTTCTGTAATGGCTATACTAATATATATTCTCACCAATAGTGTACAAGGATTCCCATTTATCCACATCCTCAGCAGCATCTGTCTTCTCCCATCTTTTTGATAAAAGCCTTTTTAACTAGGATGAGATGATATCTGAATGTAGTTTTGATTTGCATTTCGCTGATTAGCGATGATGAGCACTTTTTAATATACCTGTTGGTCATATGTCTTCTTTTAAGACAGGCCTATGCAGATCTTTTCCTCATTTTATAATCAGATTTTTTTTTGCCATTGAATTTTTTGAGCTTCTTATATATTCTGGTTATTAATCTCTTCTCAGAGGGATAGTTTGCAAATATTTTCTCCCATTCTGAGAGTTGTCTCTTCAATTTATTGATTGTTTTCTTTGCTGTGGAGTATCCTTGTAGCTTGATGTGATCCCATTTGTCCATTTTTGCTTTTGTTGCCTGTGCTTTTGAGGTCTTAATAAATCTTCACATAAACCAATGTTCTGTATTTTAAGGAACTTTCAAAATCATGTTGAATAATACTGAATACTAATCATTTCCCTATTCTTTATCATTATAATGGAAATGTCTACATTCATATTAAACATTCATCATTTAGGATAATATTTGCTATTTATTTCTGATAATCTTTTTTAAGCAGCATTCTGGTATTCATATTTTCTTTACACTTTTTATTAATAGCATTTTTTACTCAAGGCTTTTCAGTGTCTATTCATATAATTATATTGTTTTCTCCTTTCATTGATAAATATAATGAACTGAGTTCATAGATTTCTCATATTGAAATAACCTCACCAATCAGGCAAGAGAAAGAAATAAAAAGCATCCCAATAAGAAAAGAAGTTAGACTGATGATATTATTCTATACTTAGAAAACTCTACACCTGCCATAAGATTCCTAGAACTGATAAAAGACTTTCAGCAAAGTTTGAGGATGCCAAATCAATGTACAAAACTCAATAGTATTTTTGTACACCAATAACATTCTAGCTGAGAGCCAAATCAAGTATAAAATCCCATTTATAAAAGACACATACAAAAAACCTAGGAACACATCTAACAAACGCGGTG
This sequence comes from Trachypithecus francoisi, assembly GCF_009764315.1. Classification (NCBI taxonomy): domain Eukaryota; kingdom Metazoa; phylum Chordata; class Mammalia; order Primates; family Cercopithecidae; genus Trachypithecus; species Trachypithecus francoisi. Next base: position 52,397,185 of record NW_022681458.1, on the reverse strand, counting down.
AAAGATCTCTACAAAGAAAACTACCAAACACTGCTGAAAGGAATCAGAGGCAGTACAAATAAATGGGAAAATGTTCCAAGCTCATGGATTGAGAAGAATCGGTGTCATTAAAATTGCCATACTCCACAAAGCAATGTACAGATTCAATGCTATTCCTATCAAATTACCAATGCCATTTTTTCACAGAATTAGAAAAAACTATCCAAAAATTCATACAGAACCAAAAAACAGCCTGAATAACCAAGTCAATCCTCAGCAAAAAGAACAAAGTCAGAGGCATCACATTACCCGACTTCAAACTAACCAAAGGTTGTGGTAACCAAAGCAGCATGGTACAGGTACAAAACCAGACACATAGACCAATGGAACAGAGTAGAGAACTCATAAATAAAGCTGCACAATAAGTAGATACCATTTCACGCCAGTCAGAATGGCTTTTGTTAAAAATTCAAACCAAAAAAACACAAATGTTGGTGAGGCTGTGGGGAAAAGAGGATACTAATACCAAAAAAAAAAAAAAATGTTGGTGAGGCTGTGGGGAAAAGAGGATACTAATACACTGTTGGTGGGAATGTAAATTAGTTCAGCCACTGTGGCTAGGAATTTGGCGATTTCTCAGCAGAACAACTGTTCAACTCAGCAATCCCATTACTGAGTATATACCCAAAGGAATATAAATCATTCCACCAAAAGGATACATGCACCCATATGTTCATTGCAGCATTGTTCACAATCACAAAAACATGGAATCAACCTAGGTTTCCATCAATGGTGGATTGGATCAAGAAAATGTGGTACATATATATCATGGAATATTATACAGTCATAAAAAAGAATGAAATCATGTCCTTTGCAGCAACATGGATGCTGCTACAGGCCATTATCCTAAGTAAACTAATGCAGAAACAGAAAACCAAATACCACATATTCTCATTTACAAGTGGAAGGTAAATATTGGATACACATGGACAAAAAGATGGGAACAATAGACAGTGGAGCCTACTAGTGATAGAGAGAGGAATGGGAGCAAGGGCTGAAAAGCTACCTATTGGGTACTATGCTCAATACCAGGATGACAAGCTAAGTTATGCCCTAAACCTCAGCATTATGCAGCATACCTCTGTGACAATCCTGCACATGTACCCCCAATTCTAAAATAATATTTTAAAAAGGGAAATAAATAGCCATGCATTCCTGGAATATGTTCTACTTATTCATGATGTATTATTCTTTGGAGACATTATTGTATTGTTTGCTAATATTTTACTTAGAATTTTTGCATCCAAGAAGATTAAAATGTTGTATAAACTTTGACTCAACAACTCCACTTCTGGGATTCTAGCCTATAAACAAAGTTGCAACAGGTTAAGATGTTTATGCTCGAAGGTATTAATGCAGTGCAGTTTACAGTGGCAAAAAAAAGTTGTTGTCTATAGAAGCCAATTTTTAAATTGCAGCTTCTAACTAGAGGGACAGTATTCTCAGAGTTTTATATACCAGTAATCTTACAGAAAGATGGGGTCAATGGTATGATCTTGGTCCACTGCAATCTCTGCCTCCCAGACTCAAGCCAGCCTCCCAACTCAGCCTCCCAAGTAGTTGGGACTATAGGCACATGCCATCACACCTGGCTAATTTTTGTATTTTTGTAGAGACAGGGTCTCACTATGTTGCCCAAGCTAGTCTCAAGCTCCTGAGCTCAAGCAATCTGCCCACCTCGGCCTCTCAAAATGCTAGGATTACAGGCATGAGCCACTAAGCCCAGCCCGTTAGAGCATCCAAATGTGTAATCAAAAATTCCATATGTACACGTTCAACCTGTGCCAACTTCTGTTCTAGGCATGAGAACACAGCAATAAAAATGGCTCTCCTGGAGGATAAGATAAAGTAATTACTGCTATATGAAAATAAAGAGTGACCAGGCAGGGAGTGCTAGAGGGAGCATTGTGAACTAGGATGGGTGATCAAGAAAGCCTTCTTTAAGGAGGTGAACTTTAAATGGAAAACTAAATGATGGAAAGGAGACAGGAAGGTAAAGATCCACCTTCCAGGCAGAGGGAACAGACACTACAATAGTCCTGGGGTGGAAACGAACTAGAAGCAGAGAGAGTTCTGCATGACTGGCATGCAGTGTGAATGGCAAAGACCCTTGAGGGATGAGGTTGGATAAGTAGGCAAGGACAAGGCTGAGCACGTACTTGTAGGCCAAGATAAATGGCTGCATTTTGTACTAACTCCAGTGAACAGGCATTACAGGATTTCAAAGCAGAAGTGTGACATTGTGTGATTTGTTTTTAAAAGGTCATCATTGTACAAAAAATAGATTGCAGTCATATAGGGTTTAAGTGGGAGCAAAATAAAATCAAGAATTAGGAGCCTAATATATTCACAAACTAAAAAGGAATTATGCTCCCTTTGTTTTTCTAACATTAAGTAATAGTAATGCTGATCAGAGAGAAGTGATTTAGTCCTCTGCTTGGCATATTTCCTCTCTTCCATTCATTCACTCTCATTTATTCATTCTGCAAAGATTTTCTAAGCACATTTTATGTTCTAGACACTGATACTAAGCAAGAGAACAAGACAGTTTAGGCGGTTCTCCTGATCTCAGAAAATGCTAATGGAAGAGCCACTGAAAGGTTCCCAACATCCTATCGCAAGCATGCTATATTGAATAGTTATGATCAAATATTGTAAATCAGATATCATCTGGTTCTAATGTTCTATTAGTCTATTATAGTTCTATGTAAATTTTTAGGAGTATTTTTTTGACAGTCAATTTTATTTTTGGAATCAAAATTAGTAACAAGTCATCTATCAAGGGAAGATAAAAGCTATGTTTAACACTCTTTATAAAGTAAACCCTTCACTGTAGCTATTAGTACACTTTCTTACAGAAAATTTTATGTTATATGACAGTAAACAATAAGTCTCTATCAGTCAGCACTTCAGCAATATCCAGCATATGATTGATGGCCACAATTCTATAAATTCCTCTGACCCTTTCAGCAGCAAAGCTTAAGTTACATTATTGGGAAGCAATTTTCAGACAAAAATTTAGAGAAACAAATACAAGATATATTTTATTCATCCTACTAAAAACAAATTTTAATGAAATCGTCATGAACAAACGGCAAAAATTTTAGTTTTTTTCCAAGATCTTTTTCACCTTCTTTCGCAGACAATTTATCTGCTCCAGTGACTTTAGAATGCCTGAACCCATACTGTCAGTGCAAGCTTTAGTACAGAATTACTCTATAAATTTTAGATTGGAATAAAGCAATTTGGTCTTTCAACTGTATGTATAATCTGTTTGAAATCTGTGAAGGAGCTGTAACATTATTGTTTATTCCTATTGTATTCACAAGAGATAAAAAATAAGATTAATTACATTTCCTAATCCCCACATCTCATCACACAACATGGTTTCCCTCATTAATTGGATCATTAATGGAAACAAATGCTATTCCAATATAAACTGAAGATCACCACAATGGAGAATGTTAACTTCTTTTGACCTTCCAGCATTAAGGAGTCTATAGTAAATCTAAACATATCCAAAAACTGGACAGAAGATATTACTGCATCTAGAAGCTAGATTCCACCAACATATTCTGTCTTTTGCTAAATTTCATGAAACCTGGAAACACTGTGAAGCATTTTGTGAAAACATATTGGTAAATGGAGTCACTGGTCTATCATTCTAATGAACAAGATGACTGAGCCCTAGAACAGATTCAAGTTCTTTTGGGCCTCCTAGATCTCTAGGAACTGCCCCAAATCTAGCAAGTCCAACCTAAAATATGATCAAAATAGAGCAGAAGTAGGCCCGAGGCTGCCTGTGTGTTGAACTGTAAGACTCACTGTCTTAGCAACCCCAGTCCCCTGGAGTTCACCTACACGAATCACAACAGCATATGCCCAGATGGTTTGGTCCTTCCAGCCAAGATATACATAGTCACAGCAGAACATACCTACATGGTTGATCTGACCTGAAAGTCACGAACAGTGTTTGTAAATACAAAAATAGGTCTAATAAATCTGTCAAGATGATTGAAATCTTTACCAAAATGTCTTTATCAAAAGAATAAAGGTAAACTTGACTAGGCATACTCCCTAATAGAGAGAAAGTCCCCAAAAGAATGACACAGAAGACAAGTGAATATCAATGTGAATCATATGAAATATGGGTGCTGCTGCCTAACAAGGCATGGTTATTAGGGTTGAGATGGAGGAAGGAAGGAAATTAGGTTATGAGATAAAGGCGACAAATAGAGAAAAGCTAGGCATAAAAAGTTTGGATTAAGAAGATATCCAAATATAATGGCGGCTGTCAGAAGTCATAGGAACATGTAGTATGGACCATGCTCATCTATGTTCCAAAGTTATTAAAAGATAATAGTAATTAGTTCCCAACTGCAATCTTCATTTTACAGTCTCACTAAACACAAGAAAATAAGCAATCAAAAGTAAGGATAGGTAGCAAGTACTTAAAAGCCATTTCCCCAATTTATTTAGCAAATTGAGCAATTTATAACACTTCATAAGGCATCCATAATTTATTTTTGGAATTCTCTAAACTTGAATTATTTTCATGTTCTGAGACTGTCACTTTGGAGTGAGATGCTAAAAATACTAATACAAGCTAATTTCTTAAAATAATAAAGTTTTCCTTTTGGTCATCAGGTTTATTTAGTTCAAATATGAGTTTATTAAAGTTGGCTTAAAAGGTAAGTCATTAGTCAGGGAAACTTGTGATTTGTAATTTTCAGAGATTTTTTTTAAACCATTTATTTTTGAAATGTATCCAAAGCAATAACATTACTATGAAAGTAACAAATGCTCTGAGACCCCAAATTTGGCTGGATATTGTAAGATGGCATTTGAGGTTTAGATCTGAAATGTAAGTAGGATGGCAAGATGCATTCTGCTCCTGTATTCCACACACAATATCTGACAGATATGTTACATAGGGAATTCAGTTTAATGTTTGAGTTGCACATGCTCTTAGGCTGTATGGTAGTAGGAATTACATATACCATCTCTGACTCATGGCTAAGTCTCCCCCAATGATGACAAACTTAAAATGAGAACCCACTGCTCTCATTAAATAAAAAGTTGATTGCTTTGGATCACAAAAATGCAGAACTAGGGTAAATAAAGTAATAGTTGAACAAAATAGCAACTATTGTATCAGAAGAGCAAATAGCAACTATTGTATCAAAATAGCAACTAGTGTATCAGAAGAGATGATGTGCAAAGCCTAATTATTCTAGATTGTCTTTTACCAATAGAAACTAATAAAAGTGCTTCCTTCCATCCCATCTAATGTATTCAACACACTGTCCTCAGAGGGCATCCACCAGATTTCTCCTTCTATTAGAAGGAAGTCGTTCCTTCTAAAAAGATGGATTTATAAAGCCCTTTTAGGTATACTTACATACTGTCTTTTACTTATTTCTGAAATGTAAAAAGAAAAAGGTTAGAACTTGCTTCAAAAAAGATTTACATCAAATTTAGCTCACTCTACATGCTATAATTGTTTGATTTTTTGTGGTTGATGTGATTACTTATTGGCCACTAGTTCTTTCCTTTGAAATGGATATGTTTTCCTTACACTAACTGTTCATCTCAATATTATTAAGTTTGACATCATATTGAAATGGTGTTCCTATTAGGGAACTAGTCTATATAAGTTATTAATGTTCAGTTGAGATATTAGTTTCCCCTTTATTAAAACATTTTGCCATGGTAATACATAATAATATTCCTTTATTCTCACTATTTTTAAAAATAAAACAATTTGAGCAACATTAATATTGGCATATATATATGCATTTTTACATTTATGTATCAAGCTATAAAATATCTGAGAAGTTTAGACATTGGGCTTAACTCAACTGCTCAAAATTCCACATAAAGCTAGGAAGTAAAATTTGGGGATGTGAATAACTGCCAATGCAATCCCTAGAATGAGTATCTTACAATTTTGTTAATAGATTTTAGACTCAACCAGAACTGGAAATATGTACAACACTCAGGAACTACTTCCTAAAAGATGTCATACTGACTTTGACCTTATCCTCTACAGATAGTTATGCTCTCCTTCACTCCTGATTATCCTAGTCTTTCACAGTCACATCAAATGATTATCTGTCCCTTTTCTTTAACTCATAAAACAAAATCAGAGTTTACATGTCCTTACCCCTGGAAGTAAAGAATGTCCCTTTCTTCTTCCTTTAACTTTATAGGACAAATGTACTTCCACATGCCCCTATCTAAAGAAGCAAATCATCCTACTTTATCACCAAGAAAAATGCTTTCCCTCATCCCATTACTCCCAGGCTGTAAACAGCTTGGTCCCAGCCTTGTAGCAGGGAGAAGGTAGGGAAGATGGGAAAAAATAGAGACAAGGCAAGAATTCATTGCAGTGTTAATAGATGTGATAGGCACAGTAACTCACACTCATCACATGGCCCAAGGTGCAGGTAACCATTTGAAGGACCATCCATTTTCTAACCCTGCCTAGAAGCCTTGTTAAGGATTTAGGCTAGTGATGAATTATCCAATCACCTGGGTAGATTAAATATCTACCCTAAGGTTACTGCCAGTAGGTAAAAAGAATTAATTTTTGGAAATACCACATTTATCTGTAAGAGAAAAAGTCTGTAGTATCAGTTACATCTAGGTTCCCCATATAGTCATATCTTATTGCTTCTGTTTACAGAATAGAACTCTACCCATAAATGAAAGAAAAAAATTTTATTGTAGGAATAAGTAGATGAAAATAATTTATTTGCCAATTTGCATTTAATTAACAATGTCATTTTAACATCATATGTGTGCCCTTGAAACACACAATCTCTCACTTTTTCAAACTTTTTTGAAATCTTCAAATATGTTTTACAGAAAAACACACACAAAAATTGCTTTCAGCTGTGACTTCATTCCGTATGTCTAAAAGTACTATGATTTTCCAATCTTGGGTCTGGCAATATCCACGTTTATTCTTTTAAAAAATTAAGTAAAAATGAAAGAAAACTAATAACTAAATTGGATTAAATTATGTCCCGTTTTGTAGTCACTGGAAAACTTCATATGCAAATAGCTTTTACACACTCTCATTCTTTTTTAAATGTTTCTCAGCTTAAATACAGACTAGTACTACAGAGACCCATATTTCTATAGTCTAATTAATACCACTATTTAAATTGTATGAAACTTCCAGAGAGAATGTGAGTCATTGTCAAAGTAGTATCTGCATAATGTCTGATGGTTAATGAGATGGGTTTGTGGTTTGAGGAATGCTGTTTATAACAGGGAGATTTAAAGTTGAGTTCCCCTAGACAACAGTGACTCAGCTCTTTCCCAATTTACAAAGAAGCATTAGTTATGAAGTGATAACTGGATGTTTCAATAATTAGGTCTTATCCCTTCATTCTTATAGCTTCTATTAGATCTCCTATTTTTTAATTGCCAGAAGAAATGAACTTGCAAGTGCCTTTACTTTATGCCAAATTTCCCTCAATATTTCTTAGTTACAGTAGCAAAACATAGTAATGTCTGGCTTTTCACAGCATGCAAGACCTTTGCCACAATAGTTCCCAGCTGCTTGCCTGCCTTTACAGCCTTAAAATACATTCTGTCCACTTAATTTTCATTTCTTCTCAGCCAAAGTTTTTATGCTCCCCATCTGTTGCAAGCCATTTTCCTCCATTCAACTTTATTCATCAGAAGCTAAATGAGGCCTCACCTTGAGCATACCTCCTAATCACATGTTCCTATGGCGACCAATCTTGTACAATTGCTGGAGTCCTTTATGATCATTATTGTGCATTCTTTCCAAGGGCCTACCTCTCTAGCAGAAAAGATAAGTTGTTCTTGGATAATGTTGATTTTAACTTAGTTAGAGTAGGTAATATAGTAGAAGAAACAACCACATAATATGAATTGAAGAGTATAAGAAAGATTTTGAAAAAAAAAAAAAACCATAACTTCAGATTCTTCATACAAAGGCTTTTTTAAATTTAAACATGAATAGTCTTGGGAGAGTTGCTATTAACTGAATTTTGTGTCCCCCAGAAATTTATAGGTTGAAAACCTTAATACCCAATGCGATGGTATTTGGATATGGGGACCTTTAGAAGGAATCAGGTCATGAGAGTTACCTTATAAATGGATTAGTGCCCATCTAAGAGGAGACATGAGTGAGCCTGCTTCCTCTCTCTGCTCTCTAACATGTTCTCTGTCTGCAAACCAAAAATAGTACCTTCAACAAGAACCTGTCCATACTAATACCCTGATCTCAGACTTCCATCTTCCAGAACCATGAGAAATACATGTTTCTTGTTTAGCTATCCAGTCTGTTATAGTAGCCTTAAGTGGCTAAGGCAGCTTAATTCAGCCAAGTAATCACATAATAAAACAGAGACATAAAACCGCTGTCTCCTTGACAGGCTCATAAAGACACAAAGTATGAAAGGCACAATGAAATAGAAAAAAGGTATACAATAAAATGAGGTAAACCTCACTGAAAGGTAATTCTATCTAATTGAAATGTGGTTCTTTCCCAGAGAGTCATTTTTTGCTCATAGACTATAAATAATGAGCAATTAGATTGAATAATAACTAGTTTTGAACTACATACTTTATTTCAAACATTCATTTTAGGTTTGTCTTTTCAATGAGATGGTTTACAGCAGTTCCAGAATTTGTGTTACTTCCCTAGAGTACAATGCTCATTTTTTTTTTTTTTTTTTTTTTGAGATGGAGTCTCGCTCTGTCGCCTAGACTGGAGTGCAGTGGCGCGATCTGTGCTCACTGCAAGCTCCGCCTCCCATGTTCATGACATTCTCCTGCCTCAGCGTCCGGAGTAGCTGAGACTACAGGCGCCTGACACCACGCCCAGCTAATTTTTTGTATTTTCAGTAGAGACAGGGTTTCACCGTGTTAGCCAGGATGGTCTCAATCACCTGACCTCGTGATCCGCCTGCCTCAGTCTCCAAAGTGCTGGGATTACAGGCATGAGCCACCGCACCCAGCCCACAGTGCTCATTTTCAAAGCTTCCATAAGCCTCTTGGATAAAAAGATATCAGAGAAAAGTATCTCACTATTAGCACCTAAAAACATTTCAGTCAATAAAATTACTTCTAGATGATGCTATTAGAATAATGTATTTTAAATGAAGGATGAAAGACTGTCAAATGTTACCTAAGATTTTAACAATTTCTGTGTCACACTTTATTTTACCATTTTTAACATTGTTTAAAGATTTTTTCACACCTTTCGTGATCTTTTGGACAAAGATAATGTTTACATTATGAACTAAAATTAAATAGATTTACAGCGAAATGAATAGTATGAATAGAAACTGGAAAAAATGTTCATCAATTAGTAGTTTACCAAAGCATATCACAATTTGTTGGCCAAATTTCAGTATCTCTTTTTAGGAATATACTTGAAATCCATAACAAAAAATATAAGCTTCAATAAGTTTCATAAGCCTTCCTTTTGGTTTTTATCTTAGGGATACCAGATGAAACTTGAAATTTTTTTATAACAACTAAATTTATAGTAGGTAGTAGTCTTATGAAAAGATAGCTCATAGTTCACATTTCTAAATAAAATTTGAAGCAAATATATTATAAAAGCCATTCTTAAGAAGCTACTGACAGCCAGGCACGGTGGCTCACACCTGTCATCCTACCATTTTGGGAAGCTGAGGCGGGTGGATCACTTGAGGTCAGGAGCTCGAAACCATCCTGACCAATATGGTGAAACCCCTGTCTCTATTAAAAATACAAAAAAAATTAGGCAGGTGTGATGGCAGGTACCTGTAATCCCAGTTATTTGGGAGTCTGAGGCGGAGAATCACTTGAACCCAGGAAGTGGAGGTTGCAGTGAGCTGAGATCGTGCCACTGCATTCCAGCCTAGGCGACATCTTAAAAAAAAAAAAAAAAAAAAGCTACTGGCTAATTTTGCAATTTTACAAGAAAAGCGTAGCTACATTTGTTTTTTTGTTGGTAATCGTCAATACTGTTTACAAAGAATATATACATAGCATCTAAGGATGGAAATCAGGATATTTGAGTAAGAGTAGAAATGAAGATCCTTTTTTAGAATACAGGAAATTTTATAGCATTTAGTTCCAATTTCTCACTAGTGTTGGCTTAAGAAATTCATAGATATTTTTCTCAAGGATAAATATGATAGCTGTAAAAGCTAAAGTGTGTGATCTCAGACAAATTACTTAACCTCTCTCATTCACAGTTTGCTTCTAAAATTTTCTTTTCTCAATTCTGTACCCCAGAAGGTACATGCAGACAATTTTGGAAATCACTGGTATCGTGAAAAGAAATAGGCTTTAAAATGTAATGTCTTCATGAGACTAAAAATACCACCCTCATAGAAGTATAGTTAAGAATAAATGAGCTGGGCACGGTGGTTCACGCCTGTAATCCCAGCATTTTGGGAGGCCGAGACGGGTGGATCACGAGCTCAGGAGATCGGCACCATCCTGGCTAACATGATGAGACCCCGTCTGTACTAAAAATACAAAAAAATTAGCTGGGCGTGGTGGCGGGCGCCTGTAGTCCCAGCTACTCGGAAGGCTGAGGCAGGAGAATGGCGTGAACCCGGGAGGCGGAGCTTGCAGAGAGCCCAGATCGCTCCACTGCACTCCAGCCTGGGCGACAGAGTTGAGACCTCCGTCTCAACAAAAAAAAAAAAAAGGAGAGAAAGAGAGAATAAATGAGGCCAGACGCGGTGGCTCATTCCTGTAATTCCAGCACTTTGGGAGGCCAAGGCGAGCAGATCACCCAGATCACCTGAGGTCAGGAGTTTGAGACCAGCCTGACCAATATGGTGAAACACCATCTCTACTAAAAATATAAAAATTAGCTGGCCATGGTGGTGGGTGACTGTAGTCCCAGCTACTCAGAGGCTGAGACAGGTGAATTGCTTGAACCCAGGAGGCGGAGGTTGCAGTGAGCCAAGATCCTGCCACGGCACTCCAACCTGGGCGACATAGCGAGGCTCTGTCTCAAAAAAAAAAAACAGATAAATGAGATAATTATATAATCATTTCTAGTATAGAGCCAGATGTGTCCCCCAGAATTTCATAGTTTCATAGGTTGAAAACCCTAATCCCCAATGTAACGGTATTTGGATATGGAGAACTTTGGAAAGAATTAGGTAATGAATGAAGACCTTATGAAGGGATTAGTACCCTTACTAGAGGAGACACTTAAGCCTGATGAAGGCACTCAGTAAACAGTAACAGTTCTCTTCTTTTTTTAATTCAATTATTCAACAAACCTTTATTGACTAATTGTAAATAACAGGTGCTGGATGCTGGGAATACAAAGGAGTTTGTGGTTTAATGAAGAGACAGATGTATAAACATAAGCAACGTAGTAAGAATATTTCAATACTAGAGACCTATTCCTTCAACTAGTATTATCTGAGCACTGCTGTGAACCAGACACTGCCAACTTTTAAAGTAAGACTTAATCCTAGTAGGAAAGGTCTCCAATTATTGATTCTATTTCTTTAATGAACCCAAGAAGATTAATGCTTTCTCTTTTAATCATGCCAGTTTTGTTATATTGTTTTAAGAAAAATTTTCATCTATATTTTCAAATTAGTAAAAATTTATGTATTTCTTTATCATTGTTTTAATATCTGTAGAATCTGTGATGATGTCTCCTTTTTCATTTCAATATTAAACATTTGTGTCTTCTTTCTCTTGTCTTTTATTAATAATACCAAAGATTTATCAAACTTAGTCTCCTATAAAATTAAATTTTGGCTTTTTAAAATTTCTCTTATAAACTTGTTTTCTATTTTATTACTTTCTATTCTTATCCTCATTATTTTCTTCTTTCCACTTTTTAGTTTAATGTTCTCTTCTTTTCCTATCTTATAAAGATGAATTGCTGATTTTTAGCTTTTTTCTATAATAAATTTATTCAAAACTATGAGTTTATCTCTAAACAGGGCTTTATATGCATTCCACAAATTTTAATATGTCATATTTTTATCAGCATTCAGTTCAAAATGTTTTCTAATGTCTGTGGTAATGCTTCTTTTAACCCATAGATTATTCATGATAGAACTGCTCAATTTCCAAACACTTAGAAATCTTCTAGTTGACATTTTTGTCATTAATTTCTAGTATAATCCAATTGTGCTCACTGAATATACGCTGATGTTCAATTTGATGTTCATCTGTTTTTCAATCTGATAAAACGTGTTGAGCCAGTCAAGCTATGGAAAATGTTTTATATAAGTTTTCTTCAGTTGCTGAGTGCAGTTTTACATGTGTAAATACATATTTCTATATTAGATAATGTTTGCTATTACTCAAATCTTCCATATTCTTCTCTCTGCTCAATCTATCAGTTACTTAGAAATGTTATGTTAAAGTCTTCCACTTTAATGGTTGTTTTGTCATTCAGTACTGTGAATGTTTGCTTTATATATTTTGAAGCTATTTAATTTGATACATATAATATTGAAATTATTACATCTTCCTTAAAGATTGAAACTTTTACCATTACTCATCTCTCTTTATCACCTATAATGCTTTCTTGCCTTGTAGTCCAGTTTTTCTGATGTTAATTTCATTATATCAGTTTTCTTCTGGTGGCTGTTTGCACGATGTATCTTCTTCAATCCTCTTCCATTCAACCTTTCACTGTGCTTATATTTAACCTGTGAGTTGCAGAGCAAAATATTTGTCTTTGCATCCAGTCTTACTATCTTTGTCATTTAATTGGTGTCATTCATCTGTTCATATTTAATGTAATGACTGATCTCAGTTAAATCATCTATATTATTGTTTTCCTTTTTTTGCATTATTTTGGATTGTGTGGTTGCTGTTATCTTTATTCCTCTCTATTAACTAGTTAGCTACACATTCTTTTTTACTATTAGAGGTTATTCTGTGATTACAATATGCAATCTTAATTTTTTTAAGTCTAGTAGTATTTTTACCACTTCTTAGACAATAGAACCATAGAATAATTGAATTCCATATCTTCTCTCTCACACTTTGTGCTGTTTTGTTATATACTTTTAAACCAGCAGCATATAGTTAGCATTGGTTAATACAATCAAAATTCATTTGGATATATCCATATGTTTACTCTTATAGCTTTTTATTTCTTTCTACACTTTTATGATTTCAATAGTGATTATTTTCCTTACGTGTGAAGTACTTCATTAGTGGTTCTAGTAGTACAGATCTCCTGAAGATGAATTCTTTCAGTCTTTATCTTAAAATATTTATTTCACTTTTTTTTTTTAGACGAAATCTTGCTCTGTCACCCAGGCTGCAGTGCAGTGGCGCAATCTCAGCTCACTGCAACCTCCACCTCCCAGGTTCAAGTGATTCTTCTGCCTCAGCCTCCCAAGTAGATAGGATTACAGTTGCCCGCCACCACTTCCAGCTAATTTTAGTACTTTTAATAGAGACAGGATTTCACCATGTTGGCCAGGCTAGTCTCAAACTCCTGACCTCAGATGATCCACTCACGTCGGCCTCCGAAAGTGCTGGAATTATAGGCATGAGCCACTGCACCCTGCCTACATTCCTTTTTGAAGGATATATTTTGTAGAATACAATTTTGTGACTGATGTATATATTACATATAATACTTTTTAGAACTTTGAGTTACAGTTTCAATGTCTTCTGCCTTCCATTGTTTTTATTGTTGTTGTTGTTTTGGTTTGGTTTTGGTTGATTGGTTATCTGTTTGAAACAGGGTCTTACTCTGCTGTCCAGGCTGGAGTGCAGTAGTGTGATCATGGCTCACTGTAGCCTTGATCTCCCTGGCTCAAGAGATATTCCTGCCTCAGCCTCTGGAATAGCTAAGACTAGAGACACATGTCACCATGTCTGGCTAATTTTTGTATTTTTTGTAGAGACAGGATCCCATTATGCTGCCCAGGCTATTCCCAAACTCCTGGGCTCTAGCAATACTCCTGCCTTGGCCTCTCAAAATGCTGAAATTACAGGTGTGAGCCACCACACCTGGCCTTCCATAGTTTTGTTAGAAAGTCAGCTATCGGATTTATTGTGGCCTATTTGACAGTAATACATCTCTTTACTTGATCTAATTTTATGTTTTTCTTTTTTGTTTGGTTGGTTGGTTTGGTTTTTTGCTATGGGTTTCAGCAGTTTTATTATTTGCCTACATATGTTTTTCTTGATACTTATCCTACTCTGAGTCCTTTGCACTTCTCCAATATGTGGCTCGAATTCTCTAATTAGTTTATAAATTACTCAGCCATTATATTCTCAAACATTGTTTCTGCCCTATTCTCTTTCTTCTGGAACTTCAACTACACAGATGTCAGACATTTGTCTCACATATTTCTTATATTCTTTTCTACATTTGTTTCTTTTATTCTATATAAACACTTCCTTATTCTCTATATACCAAATTACTTTCTCTTTAGCCATACCAAATATTTCATTAAGCTACCAATTAACTTTTTTTATTTCAGTTATTTATTTTGATTTCTAGAATTTTTGCAGGATTTTTTTCTGCAATTGCTAGTTCCTCCTTGACTACTAATTATTATAAAGTCCATGTTAACAGAAGCATCTGGATCTCTTGAGAGTGTATTTCTTTTTTTCTTTTTTCTTTTTTTTTTTTGAGACAGAGTCTCGCTCTGTCACCCAGGCTGGAGTGCAGTGGCGCGATCTCAGCTCACTGCAAGCTCTGCCTCCCGGGTTCATGCCATTCTCCTGCCTCAACCTCCTGAGTAGCTGGGACTACAGGCGCCTGCCACCACGCCTGGCTAATTTTTTGTATTTTTAATAGATACGGGGTTTCGCCGTGTTAGCCAGGATAGTCTCGATCTCCTGATCTCACGATCCGCCCACCTCGGCCTCCCAAAGTGCTGGGATCACAGGTGTGAACCACCGCGCCCAGCCGAGAGTATATTTCTATCATTTTTTTTTTTTTTTTAACTTCAAAGAGTTTATTTTAATTATTAGTTGGTACTGCATTTCTAGAAACTTTGGTGATCCCAAAACAGCACACAAATAGACATGACCAATATGATCCTGGCAAAATGCGTATCTCACTGGTCAAGCAGAAATATTTCCTTTTGCAAATGTTCTGAGGAACAATGCTTACAATTTTACAAGGACTAAAAATATAATTTTAATAAAGCTTACATAAACTTCACGTGTAAACGGGAATCATCAAAGTTGGCAAGAGTCTTTCAGTTTTCTTATAAATTGTATCCTTATAATTCACCAACTCTCAGAGGACAAAATATTATTCTAGGAAAAATAAAATGATTGCAGATTGTTTTTTCTATGATGCTTTATGTATCAGAGTAACTTGCAAATTCTGGTCTGCTGTTATCTGGCCATCACTTTCCTTGTCCGAGTCATTCTTTTCATTTTTTATTTCCAACCTTTATTTTAAGTACAGGGGTACATGTGCAGGATGTGCATGTTCGTTACATAGGTAAACGTGTGCCATGGTGGTTTGCTACACAGATCATCCCATCACCTAGATATTAAGCCCAGCATCCATGAACTATTCTTCCTGAGGCTCTCCTCCATCCTCCCTTCTCCCACTCTCTGGCAGGCACTAGTGTGTGTTCTCTCCCCTTATGTGTCCAAATGTTCGCACCATTCAGCTGCCACTTACAAGTGAGAACATACAGTATTTGGTTTTCTACTTCTATGTTAGTTTGCTGAGGAAAATGGCTTCCAGCTCCATCCATGTCCCTGCAAAGAACATGATCACATTCCTTTTTATGGCTGAATGGTATTTCATGGCATATATGTAGTACATTTTCTTTATCCAGTCAATTATTGATGGACATTTAGGTTGATTCCATGTCTTTGCTATTGTAAATAGTGCTGCAGTGGACATATGTGTGCATGTGTCTTTATAATAGAATGATTTGCATCTCATTGGGTATATACCCAGTAATGGGTTTGATAGGTCAAATAGTATTTCTGCCTCTAGGTCTCTGAGGAATCATGACACTGTCTTCTACAATGGTTTAACTAATTTACACTCCCACCAACAATGTAAAAGCATTCTTTTTTCTCCACAACCTCACCAGCATCTGTTGTCTTTTGACTTTTTAATGTTAATAATAGCCATTCTAACTGGTGTTCAAAGGTATCTCACTGTGGTTTTGATTCGCATTTCTCTAATGATCAGTGATGTTGAGTCTTTTTTCATATGTTTGTTGGTCCCATGTATGGCTTCTTTTGAGAAGTGTCTGTTCATGACCTTTGCCCACTTTTTAATGGGGCTGGTTTTTTTCTTGTAAATTTGTTTAAATTCCTTATAGATGCTAGATATTAGACCTTTGTCAGATTAATAGATTGCAAAAAAAAATTTCCCATTCTGTAGGTTGTCTATTCGTTCTGTTGCTGGTTTCTTTTGTTGCACAGAAGCTCTTTATTTTAATTAGATCCCACTTGTTAATTTTTGCTTTTGTTGTAATTGCTTTTGGCATCTTTGTCATGAAATCTTTGCCTGTGTCTATCTCCTGAATGGTATTGCCTAGGTTTTCTTCTAAGGTTTTTATAGTTTTAGGTTTTTATTGTTGTTTGGGATTTTTCTTTCTTTGTTTTTGAGATGGAGTCTCACTCTTTTACCAGGCTGGAGTGCAGTGGTGCGATCTTGGCTCACTGCAACTTCTGACTCACTGGTTCAAGTGATTCTCCTGCCTCAGCCTCCCAAGTAGCTGGGATTACTGGCACATGCCACCACACCCAGTTAATTTTTGAATTTTTTAAAGTAGAGACGGGGTTTCATCATGTTGGCCTGGATGGTCTTGATCTTCTGACCTTGTGATCCACCCGCCTGGGCCCCCAAAGTGCTAGGATTACAGGCATGAGCCACCGCGCCCAGCCTATAGTTTTGTGTTTTACATTTAAATCTTTAATTCATCTTAACTTTTGTATATGGTATAAGGAAGAGGTCCAGTTTCGATTTTTTCATATGGCTAGCTAGTTCTCCCAGCACCATTTATTAAATAGGAAATCTTTCCCCATTGTTGCTTTTGTCAGGTTTGTTGAGGATCAAATGGTTACAGGTGTGCAGTCTTATTTATGGACTCTGTATTCTGTTCCATTGGTCTATGTGTCCGTTCTTGTAGCAGTACCATGCTCTTTTGGTTATAGTATAGTATAGTATAGCCTTATAGTATAGTTTGAATTCTGGCAGCCTGATGCCGCCAACTTCTTTCTTTTTGCTTAGGATTTTCTTGGCTATTCAGGCTCTTTTTTGGTTCTACATGAATATTAAAATATTTTTTTCTAATTCTGTCAAGAATGTCAATGGTTGTTTAAAGTGAATAGCATTGAATCTATAAATTGCTTTGGGCAGTATGGCCATTTCCATGATACCAATTCTTCCTATCCATGAGCATGGAATGTTTTTCTATTTGCTTGTGTCATCTCTGATTTATTTGAGCAGTGGTTTGTAGTGCTCCTTGAAAAGATTTCTTACCTCCCTGGTGAGCTGTATTCCTATGTATTGTATTCATTTTGTGGCAATTGTGAATAGGAGCTCATTCGTTTTTTCGCTCTTGGCTTGCCTGTTGCTGGTGTATAGGAATGCTAGTGATTTTTGCACACTGATTTTGTATCCTGAGACTTTGGTAAAGTTGCTTATCAGCTTAAAAAGCTTTTGGGTTGAGACATGGGGTCTTCCAAGTATAGGATCATGTCATCTACAAACAGGGATATTTTGACTTCCTCTCTTCTTATCTGAATATCCTTTATTTCTTTCTCTTTATTTCTTGTCTGATTGCCCTGGCCACAACTTCCAATATTATGCTGCATAGGAGTGATGAGAAAAGGCATCCTTATCTTATGCTGATTTTCAAAGGGAATGCTTTAAGCTTTTGCCCACTCAGTATGATACTGGTTGTGGTGGTTCTTGTTATTTTGAGGTATGTTTCTTCAATACCCAGTTTATAGAGAATTTTTAACATTAAGGGATGTTGAATTTTATTAAAGGCCTTTCTGCATCTATTGAGATAATCATGTAGCTTTTGCCTTTAGTTCTATTTATGTGATAAACCACATTTATTGATTTATGTATGTTGGGCCAACCTCGCACCCCAGGGATGAAGCCTACTTGATTGTAGTGGATAAGCTTTTTGATGCACTGCTGAATTCAGTTTGCCAGTATTTTGTTCAAGCGATTCTCCTGCCTCAGCCTCCCGAGTAGCTGGGATTATATAGGCACGCGACACCATGCCCAGCTAATTTTTGTATTTTAAATAGAGACAGGGTTTCACCATGTTGGCCAGGATGGTCTCAATCTCCTGACCTCGCGATCGGCCCGCGTCAGCCTCCCAAAGTGCTGGGATTACAGGTGTGAGCCACCATGCCAGGCCCAGCTCTTCTTTTAAAGGACTCACTTGAGTAAGTCAGAGCTACCCATAAAAATCTCTCTTTTGTCATTTAAATGTAACATGATCACATGAGTGATATGATTATTTTGTGTGTCACCTTAACTGAGTTAAGGAATGCCCAGAGAGCTGGTAAAATATTATTTCTAAGTATGTCTGTGAGGGTATTTCTGGAAGAGATTAGCATTTGAATCAGAGATTAAGTAAAGAAGAGCTACCCTCGCCAATGTGGGCAGCCATCATTTAAACCAAAGAGGGCCTGAATAGTACAAAAAGGCAGAGGAAAAGCAAATTCCTTCCTTTGTCTTGAGCTGAGACATCCATATTATCCTGTATTCATACATTAGTGCTCCTGTGTTTCGAGCCTTTGGATCCAGGACTTATATCAGAAGCTGCCCACCTCTACTCCACTCCCACCTTCCTCATTCTCAGGCCTTTGGTCTCAGACCAGAAGTTACACCATTCACTCCCCTAGTTCTAACAGACCTGCAAACTGAGACTGAATTACACCACTGGCTTTCCTGTTGTCCAGCTTGCAGTTGGCAGATCATGGGACTTCTCAGTCTTCATAATTGCATGAGCCAATTCCCATAACAAATCTCCTCATCCACATATATCCTATTGGTTCTGTTTCTCTGGAGAACCCTAACTAATAAAAGTAATGCCTCATATTCACAGGTTCTATCCCCACTCGAGAAAATTATACAGGACTCATACATCCAGAGGTACAAATCTTAAAGGCTAGCTAGTATCCTACTTACCACAATCCATGTTGTTGCATGTGTGAATGGTTCAGCATTTTTATTGCTGAGTAGTATTCTACTGTACGAATATACTATAATGTGTTTATCCACTCTCCTGTTGAGGGACATTTGGAGATACAGTACAAATATTGGTTCTGCCATTTACTACCTATGTGATTTTGGATGAATCATTTCATATCTGTATGCCTCAATTTCCTCACCTACAATATGATAATTGTACCTATTTTATGGGGTATCTATGAGGAATAAATCGGATAATCCAATAAAAGTAGTTCCCTGGTACACAGAAAGTTCTTTGTACGCATTAAACATTATTATAAATATTATTACTAACTGGAAAAATATTAGGATCAATTGAATGAAAATAAATACATTAAAAAACAGTGACATAAGATATTTATTTTTAATTAAATGACTTTTTTTTTTTTTTTTTTTTTTTTAGAGAGGGTCTTCCTCTGTCACCCAGGCTGGAGTGCAGTGGCACAATCTCGGTTCACTGCAACCTCCTAGGTTCCAGTGATTCTCATGCCTCAGCCTCTTGAACATCTGGGATTACAGGTGCTGGTTATGATGTCCGGCTAATTTTTGTATTTTCAGTAGAGACAGGATTTCACCATGTTGGTCAGGCTGGCTCAAATTCCTGACCTCAAGTGATCTGCCTACCTCAGCCTCCCAAAGTGCTGGGATTACAGGCGTGAGCCACCATGCCCAGCCTAATTAAATTACCTTTTAACAAGTTTAGTGTCACAGAACTTGCTTAAGATTATTGCATTCCGCAGAATATTTTGTGTATTGGCCACTGGAGAAGCATGCAGGAAATACAAACTAAAGAGAATTAGGTTAAAAATACAAAGGAGAAGTATATAACATAAAACTGTGCTAAATCAAAAATATGACTATTGCACATGATTTATGTCATGCTCACAGTGGAAAATGCATGTAAGACCAGATGAATATCTTTAACCATGAACCCAATATAGAATTATAGCACATTTTAGTCAAATATCTCTATCGGCCCAGGGTTCTTCTGACAATTTGTAAAATCCACGTCAAGACTTAGCATTTGTGATCCTTTAGGAACTTTGTTTTAAGCTAATAAATTAATCTGCTACATCACTTAAAATCCATGTTTTCTATTTAAAGCAATTAATATGAGCAGGTTAGTTCTTTCTAGGGTCTTTGCAACCACTTCATGGAGTGATTAAAGGAAAATATATAGATAGTACCTGTCAGCTACCAAAGCACATTCACAAACAGTAATTAATTTTCACATTTCCAAATGCTAATATTAAATTTTTACTAAGTGAATGACTAAAATTTAATAAGAGAAATAAATAAGTTCCAAGTAACAGAAAAATATCATTATCAAACGTTTTAGAAATTGAGAATTTTAATTTCAATCTCATTTTAGTTTTTATGCTGTACTTCTAAAAACTTGAAATTGATGCTTTTAAAAATATATTTATTCTACTATTTTATGTGTTTGGTAACAGCATATTTCACAAATAAATGAAGAATTGGTAGACTCCACCTTTGGGATAATACCATCACTGGGATAAGACACTACTAAAAGTTGGCTTATGTTTAGAAATGTCTAAGATCATCAAAAGGCATATATTGCTAAAATTGTTAACTGGTTTTAGTGTATTTTTCCTGCCACAAATTATATTCTTAACATCGTACTCCCCCTTTTTCTAAAATCAAGTTCTTCTCCCTGCTAAGCTTCACCAGAAAATGTACTTATTTGGCTCTTATGAGAAAATTTCTATCTGGAAAAAGTTCTATAACTAAACATGATTGACACAGATCTGACCTCTAGCCGTGTAACTAGGAAAATTACTTAAAAATTGTTTTAAACTGACCCACTTATACATTAAAAGCCTTTTGAACATGATGTTATTCAAATACAAGATGCCAAAAAAGCAGCTATTAATTTGTCATTAGAGTTTCTAAGGTGTGGGAAATTCAGCAATGATGATGCAAGATAATCCCTTGTCTTAACATTGTTGAGACAAAGTACACACAGAGAAATCATCACAAAAGCACTGAGAGAGATGGAGATGTAATTTATAGGTGCTAAAGAAACTGGAAGGATCACTTTCTATAAAATAAAAGGAAAAAGAAACCTAACTAGCTTGCCTGTTTGAATATTCAAATAGTTGATGAATGAATATGTTGGATATTCATTCAAATATCTATTTAACATGTATTAATTAGTACTGTCTGTACTGGCCAAGTTCATTCCAAACAGGACATGCATTTGAAGATTTGTTAGTGGCTGTATCTCAGAAGGTGTCTTAAGTTTATACTAAATTTTCAAGAAAGTGGTTAATGTTTTTCTACTATTTTTAGGCAATTTGCTCCAAGTAAGCATTCAAACTCCATACCCGTAAAGGTTTTTTTACAGTCAAAAAGGTAAATGATGTAGGAAGTGCATGATAAGAAGAAACTGCAATGTTTTAAAATCCCTTGCTTTGAGCCTGGAAAGCTAAAGAATATGGGGGAGGTGGAGGGAAGTGTTTATATCACTCAAAACATAGCTACAGCTGTTTTGAATCATAGGCGAGGTTTTAAAAATGTTCTTAAAACTGAGCTCAAAATACCTAAAGAGAGGTTCCCAAAACATTGAAAAGGACATCTACCTTCTTCAAAACATAGTTTTCTAAGGTATTACGTTATTTGGCTTTGTTTTAATGTGACCGATTTAATGTTTTAATGGCAAAAGATAAGACTCTTTCTGACTTTGAAAAATCCGAAATCCTCCATCGTCTCAGCAGCTGTGTATGATTAAGAATGTAAATAGACTCAAGAGGTTGATTCCATCTCCACGTCCTCTGTTCATGAATCACCTACCCAGAGACATAATTTTAATGGAAATAGAATTTATTTCTAAAGCAACAGATAAATTAACTTGCAGGAATACTGCAGCAAGACAACTCCTTTTTACTGGCTCTGCTGTACTGAACAAAACCAGACTCCATTTTCTTTGTTTTAAGACATTTTTAACAGTTGGCCTATAGTGAGGAAATGAGAATTTCTCTGTTTTTCATTTTTTTAATTAATACTTAAGAAATTTAATTTCTTAAATAAAATATGTAATTTAAATATTAGCCGGTGCCCAAGATGGTCAAATAGGAATACCTCCAGCCTCCAGCTCCCAGCGTGAGCGACACAGAAGATGGGTGATTTCTGCATTTTCAACTGAGGTACCGGGTTCATCTCACTGGGGCGTTGTCGGACAGCTGGCGCTGGTCTGCAGGTGTAGCCCAACCAGTGAGAGCTGAAGCAGGGCGAGGCATTGCCTCACCTGGGAAGCGCAAGGGGGAAGGGATTTCCTTTTCCTAGCCAAAGGAAATTGAGACACACAACACCTGGAAAATCAGGTAACTCCCACCCTAATACTGCACTTTACCAAGGGTATTAGCAAACAGCGCACCAGATTATATCCCACACCTGGCCCAGAGGGTCCCATGCCAAAGGAGCCTCCCTCATTGCTAGCACAGCAGTCTGAGATCTAACTGCAAAGCAGCAGCGAGGCTTGGGGAGGGGTGCCCGCTATTGCTGAGGCTTAAGGAGGTAAACAAAGCCGCTGGAAAGCTCAAATTGGGTGGAGCCCACCACAGCTCAAGGAGGCCGGCCTGCCTCTGTAGACTCCTCCTCTGGGGACAGGGCATAGCTAAACAAAAAGCAGCAGAAACATTGGCAGAGGTAAATGCCCCTGTCTGACAGCTTTAAAGAGAGCAGTGGATCTCCCAGCATGGAGGTTGAGATCTGAGAACAGACAGACTGCCTGCTCAAGTGGGTCCCTGACCCCTGAGTAGCCTAACTGGGAGACATCCCCCACTAGGTGCACACTGACACCTCACACTTCACACGGAGGGGTACACCCCTGAGACGAAGCTTCCAGAGCAAGAATCAGACAGCAACACTCACTCTTCAGCAATATTCTATCTTCTGCAGCCTCCACGGCTGATACCCAGGCAAACAGGGTCTGGAGTGGACCTCAAGTAAACTCCAACAGACCTACAGCTGAGGGTCCTGACTGTTAGAAGGAAAACTAACAAACAGAAAGGACACCCACACCAAAACCCCATCAGTACGTCACCATCACCAAAGACCAAAGGCAGATAAAACCACAAAGATGGGGAAAAAGCAGTGCAGAAAAGCCGGAAATTCAAAAAATCAGAGCGCATCTCCCTCTCCAAAGGAACGCAGCTCATCACCAGCAACAGAACAAAGTTGGACGGAGAATGACTTTGACAAGTTGAGAGAAGAAGGCTTCAGTCGATCAAACTTCTCAGAGCTAAAGGAGGACCTACGTAACCAACGCAAAGAAACTAAAAACCTTGAAAAAAGATTTGACGAATGGCTAACTAGAATAAACAAGGCAGAGAAGACCTTAAAAGAACTGATAGAGATGAAAACCATAACATGAGAACTACGTGACAAATGCACAAGCTTCAGTAACCAACTCGATCAACTGGAAGAAAGACTATCAGCAATTGAAGATCAAATGAATGAAATGAAGCGAGAAGAGAAGTGTAGAGAAAAAAGAGTGAAAAGAAATAAACAAAGCCTCCAAGAAATATGGGATCATGTAAAAAGACCAAATCTACCTCTGATTGGTGGGCCTGAAAGTGACGGGGAAAATGGAACCAAGTTAGAAAACACTCTGCAAGATATCATCCAGGAGAACTTCCCCAACCTAGTAGGGCAGGCCAACATTCAAATTCAGGAAATACAGAGAATGCCACAAAGATACTCCTCGAGAAGAGCAACTCCAAGACACATAATTGTCAGATTCACCAAAGTTAAAATGTAGGAAAAAATGTTAAGGGAAGCCAGAGAGAAAGGTCGGGTTACCCACAAAGGGAAGCCCATCAGACTAACAGTAGATCTCTTGGCAGAAACTCTACAAGCCAGAAGAGAGTGGGGGCCAATATTCAACATTCTTAAAGAAAAGAATTTTAAACCCAGAATTTCATATCCAGCCAAACTAAGTTTCATAAGTGAAGGAGAAATAAAATCCTTTACAGATAAGCAAATGCTTAGAGATTTTGTCACCACCAGGCCTGCCCTACAAGAGATCCTGAAGGAAGCACTAAACATGGAAAGGAACAACAGGTACCAGCCATTGCAAAAACATGTCAAAATATAAAGTCCATCAAGGCTAGGAAGAAACTGCATCAACTAGCGAGCAACATAACCAGCTAAGATCATAATGACAGGATCAAGTTCACACATGACAATAAATTAACCTTAAATGTAAATGGACTAAACGGTCGAATTAAAAGACACAGACTGGCAAATTGGATAAAGAGTCAAGACCCATCAGTTTGCTGTATTCAGGAGACCCACCTCACATGCAGAGACACACATAGACTCAAAATAAAGGGATGGAAGAAGATATACCAAGCAAATGGAAAACAAAAAAAAGCAGGGGTTGCAATCCTAGTCTCTGATAAAACAGACTTTAAACCATCAAAGATCAAAAGAGACAAAGAAGGCCATTACATAATGGTAAAGGGATCAATTCATCAGGAATAAATAACTATGCTAAATATATATGCACCCAATACAGGAGCACCCAGATTCATAAATCAAGTCCTTAGAGACTTACAAAGAGACGTATACTCCCATACAATAATAATGGGAGACTTTAACACCACACTGTCAACTTTAGACAGATCAACGAGACAGAAAGTTAACAAGGATATCCAGGAATTGAACTCAACTATGCACCAACCAGACCTAATAGACATCGACAGAACTCTCCACCCCAAATCAACAGAATATACATTATTCTCAGCACCACATCGCACTTATTCCAAAATTGACCACATAGTTGGAAGTAAAGCACTCCTCAGCAAATGTAAAAGAACAGAAATTATAACAAACTGTCTCTCAGACCAAAGTGCAATCAAACTAGAACTCAGGACTAAGAAACTCAATCAAAACTGCTCAACTACATGGAAACTGAACAACCTGCTCCTGAATGACTGACTACTGGGTACATAACAAAATGAAGGCAGAAATAAAGATGTTCTTTGAAACCAATGAGAACAAAGACACAACATACCAGAATCTCTGGGACACATTTAAAGCAGTGTGTAGAGGGAAATTTATAGCACTAAATGCCCACAAGAGAAAGCAGGAAAGATCTAAAATGGACACTCTAACATCACAATTAAAAGAACTAGAGAAGCAAGAGCAAACACATTCAAAAGCTAGCAGAAGGCAAGAAATAACTAAGATCAGAGCAGAACTGAAGGAGATCGAGATACAAAAAACCCTCCAAAAAATCAATGAATCCAGGAGCTGGTTTTTTGAAAAGATCAACAAAATTGATAGACCGCCAGCAAGACTAATAAAGAAGAAAAGAGAGAAGAATCAAACAGATGCAATAAAAAATGATAAAGGGGATATCACCGCTGACCCCACAGAAATACAAACTACCATCAGAGAATATGATAAACACCTCTACGCAAATAAACTAGAAAACCTAGAAGAAATGGATAATTTCCTGGACACTTACACTCTCCCAAGACTAAACCAGGAAAAGTTGAATCCCTGAATAGACCAATAGCAGGCTCTGAAATTGAGGCAATAATTAATAGCCTACCAACCAAATAAGTCCACGACCAGACGGATTCACAGCCGAATTCTACCAGAGGTACAAGGAGGAGTTGGTACCATTCCTTCTGAAACTATTCCAATCAATAGAAAAAGAGGGAATCCTCCCTAACTTATTTTATGAGGCCAACATCATCCTGATACCAAAGCCTGACAGAGATAAAACAAAAAAAGAGAATTTTAGACCAATATCCCTGATGAACATTGATGCAAAAATCCTCAATAAAATACTGGCAAACCAAATCCAGCAGCATATCAAAAAGCTTATCCACCATGATCAAGTGGGCTTCATCCCTGGGATGCAAGGCTGGTTCAATATATGCAAATCAATAAACATAATCCAGCATATAAACAGAACCAAAGACAAAAACCACATGATTATCTCAATAGATGCAGAAAAGGCCTTCGACAAAGTTCAACAGCCCTACATGCTAAAAACTCTCAATAAATTCAGCATTGATAGAAAGTATCTCAAAATAATAAGAGCTATTTATGATAAATCCACAGCCAATATCATACTGAATGGGCAAAAACTTGAAACTGTCCCTTGGAAAACTGGCACAAGACAGGGATGCCCTCTCTCACCACTCCTATTCAACATAGTGTTGGAAGTTCTGGCTAGGGCAATCAGGCAAGAGAAAGAAATAAAGGGTATTCAGTTAGGAAAAGAAGAAGTCAAATCGTCCCTGTTTGCAGATGACATGAGTGTATATTTAGAAAAACCCATCATCTCAGCCCAAAATCTCCTTAAGCTGATAAGCAACTTCAGCAAAGTCTCAGGATACAAAATCAATGTGCAAACCTCACAAGCATTCTTATACACCAGTAACAGACAAACAGAGTCAAATAATGAATGAACTCCCATTCACAATTGCTTCAAAGAGAATAAAATACCTAGGAATCCAACTTACAAGGGATGTGAAGGACCTCTTCAAGGAGAACTACAAACCACTGCTCAGTGAAAAAAAAGAGGACACAAACAAACGGAAGAACATACCATGCTCATGGATAGGAAGAATCAATATCATGAAAATGGCCATACTGCCCAAGGTAATTTATAGATTCAATGCCACCCCCATTAAGCTACCAATGACTCTTCACACAATAGGAAAAAAACTGCTTTAAAGTTCATATGGATCCAAAAAAGAGCCCGCATTTCCAAGACAATCCTAAGCCAAAAGAACAAAGCTGGAGGCATCACGCTACCTGACTTCAAACTATACTACAAGGCTACAGTAACCAAAACAGCATGGTACTGGTACCAAAACAGAGATATAGACCAATGGAACAGAACAGAGCCCTCAGAAATAATACCACACATCTACAGCCAACTGATCTTTGACAAACCTGACAAAAACAAGAAATGGGGAAAGGATTCCCCATTTAATAAATGGTGCTGGGAAAATTAGCTAACCATAAGTAGAAAGCTGAAACTGGATCCTTTCCTTATTCCTTATACAAAAATTAATTCAAGATGGATTAGAGACTTAATGTTAGACCTAAAACCATAAACCCCTAGAAGAAACCTAGGGAATACCATTGAGGACATAGGCATGGGCAAGGACTTCATGTTTAAAAACCCAAAAGCAACGGCAACAAAAGCCAAATTGACAAATGAGATCTAATTAAACTAAAGAGCTTCTGCACAGGAAAGAAACTACCATCAGAGTGAACAGGCAACCTACAGAATGGGAAAAAATTTTTGCAATCTACTCATCTGACAAAGGGCTAATATCCAGACCTATAAAGAACAATCAAATTTACAAGAAAAAAACAAACATCCCCATCAAAAAGTGGGCAAAGGATATGAACAGACATTCTCAAAAGAAGACATTCATACAGCCAACAGACACATGAAAAAATGTTTATCATCACTCGCCATCAGAGAAATGCAAATCAAAACCACAATGTGATATCATCTCACACCAGTTAGAAGGCAACCATTAAAAAATCAGGAAACAGGAGGGGCGGAGCAAGATGGCCGAATAGGAACAGCTCCAGTCTCCAACTCCCAGCGCGAGTAACACAGAAGACCGGTGATTTCTGCATTTTCAACTGAGGTACTGGGGTCATCTCTCTAGGGAGTGCCGGACAATCGGTGCTGGTCAGCTGCTGCAGCCTGACCAGCGTGAGCTGAAGCAGGGCGAGGCATCGCCTCACCTGGAAGCGCAAGGGGAAGGAAATCCGTTTTCCTAGCCAGGGGACTGAGACACATAACTCCTGGAAAATCGCGTAACTCCCACCCCAATACTGCGCTTTAAGGAAACAGCACACCAGGAGAATATATCCCACACCTGGCCGGAGGGTCCCACGCCCACGGAGCCTCCCTCACTGCTAACACAGCCGTCTGCGGCGATCTCCCGCAAGGCAGCAGCGAGGCTGGGGGAGGGGCCGCCCGCCATTGCTGAGGCTTAAGTAGGTAAACAAAGCCGCTGGGAAGCTCGAACTGGGTGGAGCTCACAGCAGCTCAAGGAAACCTGCCTGTCTCTGTAGACTCCACCTCTGGGGCAGCCCACAGCTGAGGTCCAATAGGGAAAGCAGCGGGGGCGGTGCAGAGGCGACGACTCTGTCTGACAGCTTTGGGGAGAGCCGTGGATCTCCCAACGCGGAGGTTGAGATCCGAGAACGGACAGACTGCCTGCTCAGGTGTGTCCCTGACCCCTGAGTAGCCTAGCTGGAGACATCCCCCACTAGGGCAGTCTGACACCCCACACCTCACAGGGGAGTCATCCCTGAGAGGAAACTTCCAAAGGAAGAATCAGACAGGTACACTCGCTGCTCAGCAATATTCTATCTTTGGCAACCTCTGCTGCTGATACCCAGGCAAACAGGTCTGAGTGGACCTCAAGCATCTCCAACAGACCAACAGACAGTCTTCTGACTGTCAGACGGAAAACTATCAAACAGGAAGGACACCTATACCAAAACCCCATCAGTACGTCACCATCATCAAAGACCAGAGACAGATAAAACCACAAAGATGGGGAAAAAGGCGGGCAGAAAAGCTGGAAATTCAAAAATAAGAGCGCATCTCCCCCTGCAAAGGAGCGCAGCCCATCGCCAGCAACGGATCAAAGCTGGTCAGAGAATGACTTTGACGAGATGAGAGAAGAAGGCTTCAGTCCATCAAACTTCTCAGATCTAAAGGAGGAATTACGTACCCAGCGCAAAGAAACTAAAATCTTGAAAAAAAGTGGAAGAATTGACAGCTAGACTAATTTGCAGAGAAGATCATAAACGAAATGACAGAGATGAAAACATGACACGAGAAATACGTGACAAATGCACAAGCTTCAGTAACCGACTCGATCAACTGGAAAAAGAGTATCAGCGATTGAGGATCAAATGAATGAAATAAGCGAGAAGAGAAAACCAAAAGAAAAGAAGAAAAAGAAATGAACAAAGCCTGCAAGAAGTATGGGATTATGTAAAAAGACCAAATCTACGTCTGATTGGGGTGCCTGAAAGTGAGGGGAAAATGGAACCAAGTTGGAAAACACTCTTCAGGATATCATCCAGGAGAACTTCCCCAACCTAGTAGGGCAGGCCAACATTCAAATTCAGGAAATACAGAGAACGCCACAAAGATACTCCTCCAGAAGAGCAACTCCAAGACACATAATTGCCAGATTCACCAAAGTTGAAATGAAGGAAAAAATCTTAAGGGCAGCCAGAGAGAAAGGTCGGGTTACCCAAAGGGAAGCCCATCAGACTAACAGCAGATCTCTCGCAGAAACTCTACAAGCCAGAAGAGAGTGGGGGCCAATATTCAACGTTCTTAAAGAAAAGAATTTTCAACCCAGAATTCATATCCAGCCAAACTAAGTTTCATCAGTGAAGGAGAATAAAATCCTTTACAGATAAGCAAATGCTTAGAGATTTTGTCACCACCAGGCCTCTTACAAGAGACCCTGAAGGAAGCCCTAAACATGGAAAGGAACAACCGGTACCAGCCATTGCAAAAACATGCCAAAATGTAAAGACCATCGAGGCTAGGAAGAAACTGCATCAACTAATGAGCAAAATAACCAGTTAATATCATAATGACAGGATCAAGTTCACACATAACAATATTACCTTAAATGTCAATGGCTAAATGCTCCAATTAAAGACACAGACTGGCAAACTGGATAAAGAGTCAAGACCCATCAGTCTGCTGTATTCAGGAGACCCATCTCACATGCAGAGACATACATAGGCTCAAAATAAAGGGATGGAGAAAGATCTACCAAGCAAATGGAGAACAAAAAAAAGCAGGGTTGCAATCCTAGTCTCTGATAAAACAGACTTTAAACATCAAAGATCAAAAGAGACAAAGAAGGCATTACATAATGGTAAAGGATCAATTCAACAGGAAGAGCTAACTCTCCTAAATATATATGCACCCAATACAGGAGCACCCATTCATAAAGCAAGTCCTTAGAGACCTACAAAGAGACTTAGACTCCCATACAATAATAATGGGAGATTTCAACACTCCACTGTCAACATTAGACAGATCAACAGACAGAAAGTTACCAGGATATCCAGGAATTGAACTCATCTCTGCACCAAGCGGACCTAATAGACATCTATAGAACTCTCCACCCCAAATCAACAGAATATACATTCTTCTCAGCACCACATCGCACTTATTCCAAAATTGACCACATAATTGGAAGTAAAGCATCCTCAGCAAATGTACAAGAACAAAATTATAACAAACTGTCTCTCAGACCACAGTGCAATCAAACTAGAACTCAGGACTAAGAAACTCAATCAAAACCGCTCAACTACATGGAAACCTGAATAACCTGCTCCTGAATGACTACTGGGTACATAACGAAATGAAAGCAGAAATAAAGATGTTCTTTGAAACCAATGAGAACAAAGATACAACATACCAGAATCTCTGGGACACATTTAAAGCAGTGTGTAGAGGGAAATTTATAGCACTAAATGCCCACAAGAGAAAGCAGGAAAGATCTAAAATTGACACTTTAACATCACAATTAAAAGAACTAGAGAGGCAAGAGCAAACACATTCAAAAGCTAGCAGAAGGCAAGAAATAACTAAGATCAGAGCAGAACTGAAGGAGATAGATCACAAAAACCCTCCAAAAAATCATGAATCCAGGAGTTTGTTTTTTGAAAAGATCAACAAAATTGACAGACCGCTAGCAAGACTAATAAAGAAGAAAAGAGAGAGGAATCAAATAGACGCAATAAAAAATGATAAAGGGGATATCACCACCGACCCCACAGAAATACAAACAACCATCAGAGAATACTATAAATGCCTCTACGCAAATCGACTAGAAAATCTAGAAGAAATGGATAATTTCCTGGACAATTACACGCTCCCAAGACTGAACCAGGAAGAAGTTGAATCCCTGAATAGACCAATAACAGGCTCTGAAATTGAGGCAACAATTAATAGCCTACCCACGAAAAAAGTCCGGACCAGATGGATTCACAGCTGAATTCTACCAGAGGTACAAGGAGGAGCTGGTACCATTCCTTCTAAACTATTCCATCAATAGAAAAAGAGGGAATCCTCCCTAACTCATTTTATGAGGCCAACATCATCCTGATACCAAAGCCTGGCAGAGACACAACAAAAAAAGAGAATTTTAGACCAATCCCTGATGAACATTGATGCAAAAATTCTCAATAAAATACTGGCAAACCGGATTCAGCAGCACATCAAAAAGCTTATTCACCATGATCAAGTGGGCTTCATCCCTGGGATGCAAGGCTGGTTCAACATTCGCAAATCAATAAATGTAATCCAGCATATAAACAGAACCAAAGAAAGAACCACATGATTCTCATAGATGCAGAAAAGGCTTTTGACAAAATTCAACAGCCCTTTATGCTAAAAACGCTCAATAAATTCGGTATTGATGGAACGTACCTCAAAATAATAAGAGCTATTTATGACAAACCCACAGCTAATATCTACTGAATGGGCAAAAACTGGAAAAATTCCCTTTGAAAACTGCACAAGACAGGGATGCCCCTCTCACCACTCCTATTCAACATAGTGTTGGAAGTTCTGGCTAGGGCAATCAGCAAGAGAAAGAAATCAAGGTATCCAGTTAGGAAAAGAAGAAGTCAAATTGTCCCTGTTTGCAGATGACATGATTGTATATTTAGAAAAACCCATCGTCTCAGCCCAAAATCTCCTTAAGCTGATAAGCAACTTCAGCAAAGTCTCAGGATACAAAATTAATGTGCAAAAATCACAAGCATTCTTATACACCAGTAACAGACAAGCAGAGAGCCAAGTCAGGAATGAACTTCCATTCACAATTGCTTCAAAGAGAATAAAATACCTAGGAATCCAGCTTACAAGGATGTAAAGGACCTCTTCAAGGAGAACTACAAACCACTGCTCATGAAATCAAAGAGGACACAAACAAATGGAAGAACATACCATGCTCATGGATAGGAAGAATCAATATCGTGAAAATGGCCATACTGCCCAAGGTTATTTATAGATTCAATGCCATCCCCATCAAGCTACCAATGAGTTTCTTCACAGAATTGAAAAAACTGCTTTAAAGTTCATATGGAACCAAAAAAGAGCCCGCATTGCCAGACAATCCGGTCAAAAGGAAAGCTGGAGGCGTCACGCTACCTGACTTCAAACTATACTACAAGGCTACAGTAACCAAAACAGCATGGTACTGGTACCACAACAGAAAATAGACCAGTGGAACAGAACAGAGTCCTCAGAAATAATACCACACATCTACAGCCATCTGATCTTTGACAAACCTGACAAAAACAAGAATGGGAAAGGATTCCCTATTTAATAAATGGTGCTGGGAAAATTGGCTAGCCACAAGTAGAAAGCTGAAACTGGATCCTTTCCTTACCCTTATACGAAAATTAATTCAAGATGGATTAGAGACTTAAATGTTAGACCTAATACCATAAAAACCCTAGAAGAAAATCTAGGTAGTACCATTCAGGACATAGGCATGGGCAAGGACTTCATGTCTAAAACACCAAAGCAACGGCAGCAAAAGCCAAAATTGACAAATGGGATCTCATTAAACTAAAGAGCTTTTGCACAGCAAAAGAAACTACCATCAGAGTGAACAGGCAACCTACAGAATGGGAGAAAATTTTTGCAACCTACTCATCTGACAAAGGGCTAATATCCAGAATCTACAAAGAACTCAAACAAATATACAAGAAAAAAACAAACAACCCCATCAAAAAGTGGGGAAAGGATATGAACAGACATTCTCAAAAAGACATCCATACAGCCAACAGACACATGAAAAAATGCTCGTCATCACTCGCCATCAGAGAAATGCAAATCAAAACCACAATGAGATACCATCTCCACCAGTTGAATGGCAATCATTAAGAAGTCAGGAAACA
The DNA here is from genome assembly GCF_009764315.1 of Trachypithecus francoisi. Classification (NCBI taxonomy): domain Eukaryota; kingdom Metazoa; phylum Chordata; class Mammalia; order Primates; family Cercopithecidae; genus Trachypithecus; species Trachypithecus francoisi. Next base: position 52,364,001 of record NW_022681458.1, on the reverse strand, counting down.
ATAGATGTTGGAGAGGATGTGGAGAAATAGGAACACTTTTACACTGTGGTGGGATTGTAAACTAGTTCAACCATTATGGAAACAGTATGGCGATTCCTCAAGGATCTAGAACTAGATGTACCATATGACCCACCATCCCACTACTGGGTATACCCAAGGATTATAAATTACTCTCTATACAAAGACACATGCACACGTATGTTTATTGCGGCACTATTCACAATAGCAAAGACTTGGAATCAACCCAAATGTCCATCTGTGACAGACTGGATTAAGAAAATGTGGCCATATACACCATGGAATACTATGCAGCCATCAAAAGGATGAGTTTGCGTCCTTTGTAGGGACATGGATGCAGCTGGAAACCATCATTCTTAGCAAACTATCACAAGAAGAGAAAACCAAACACCGCATGTTCTCACTCATAGGTGGGACTGAACTGAATCACTTGGACTCGGGAAGGGGAACATCACACCTGGGGCCATCATGGGGAGGGGGGAGGAGGGAGGGATTGCATTGGGAGTTATACATGATATAAACGTTATGCACATGTACCCTAGAACTTAAAGTATAATAAAAAAAAAAAAAATAAATAAATAAAAATAAATAAATAAATAAAAATAAAAAAATAAAAATAAAAATAAAATAAAAAAAAAAAAAAAAAAAAAAAAAAAAAATCAGGAAACAACAGGTGCTGGAGAGGATGTGGAGAAATAGGAACACTTTTACACTGTTGGTGGGATTGTAAACTAGTTCAACCATTATGGAAAACAGCGTGGCGATTCCTCAAGGATCTAGAACTAGAAATACCATTTGACCCAGCAATCCCATTACTGGGGATACACCCAAAGGATTATAAGTCATGCTGCTATAAAGACACATGCACATGTATGTTTATTGCGGCACTATTCACAATAGCAAAGACTTGGAATCAACCCAAATGTCCATCAGTGACAGATTGGATTAAGAAAATGTGGCATATATACACCATGGAATACTATGCAGCCATAAAAAGGATGAGTTTGTGTCCTTTGTAGGACATGGATGCAGCTGCTGAAACCATCATTCTCAGCAAACTATCGCAAGAACAGAAAACCAAACACCGCATGTTCTCACTCATAGGTGGGAACTGAACAATGAGATCACTTGGACACAGGAAGGGGAACATCACACACCAGGTCCTATTGTGGGGAGGGGTGGGGAGGGATAGCATTAGGAGATACACCTAATGTAAATGATGAGTTAATTGGTGCAGCACACAAACATGGCACATGTATACATATGTAACAAACCTGCACGTTGTACACATGTACCCTAGAACTTAAAGTATAATAAAATTAAATTAAATTAAATTAAAATTAAAATTAAAAAATTAATATTAAATTAAAATTTAATATCATTAAAATAAAAATATTAAGGTTGTCTTTCCAGTAACAGCAGCTTAAACTCCAGGCCTCATTATGGCAAGTGAAAGACCTTTCACTGAGGATGCAGTATTTTGATGAAAGACCTTTCACTGAGGATGCAGTAGACCACATCACTTCAGGCTGTTCAAACCAAGATTGAGTTGACTGTCTCTGTTTACCTGGCCATCCTTGACCTAGATTCGTGTGTTTGATTTACAGATCAAGATGAAATCCCCTCTAATCTGGGGCTGCAAAGAAATTGTGCTGCATTATTTAGCCAATTGTTTAGTGCAAAGGACCCATTTCAAGTAAGTGAAGAATAATCCTAAATGAATACAAAACTTGAGAAAAAAATAGTAAGTTATCTGAAATCTGAGGCTCTAGCTGAAACTGAAGCTAAAGGCAAATTAATTCCGTCTCAAAGACATTATTGTACTGCCCATTGTATATAAACCATAGTGCCTGGCCATACACCCAGTTTTGTTTTCTGCCTCTCAGATGGTGTGATGAGGGAAGGAAGTACATACATGGTATTAATATGTAAATAGAGTTGTCATACTATATTCGAATCAGACTCAAAACATTTTGTGACTATTAATTCTTAATATTGGTCTGAAGACCCCAGGATATGAATCATAAAAAGGAAAGCAACTCAGAGAATAAAATTCAGTGGCCATGGTGACCATTAATAGTCATGCTTCAGGTTGGAATTTAATACATATTAAAATAACATAAATTATATGTAGTAATTTATCTTTTTACTATCACCCTTACTTTTCACCATCTTTCTAAACACCAGCTAAAAGTCATACAGGATACAATCACCATCACTAATACTCTGTTGGTCTTATGTAGAAAAGTGGCTGATAGTGATGAAAGGCACTTCATTTAATATGAACACAATCAATTAACCACATTATACTGAGTTATCCAGATATATTTGTGAGTCTGTTAAATTTTTTTATATAATGAACTGAATTATTAATTCAACTGGTCTTCTTGACTTTGGTGGTAGAAACCTAACCTGGAAACAAAGCAAAATGGAATAGCAGGGTATCTACAGTCTGATTACAAGTACAATTTTTGTGACCATAAGTCATTTACCTGAAAAATGCACCCATTCCTTCCCTTATTGGAAGTTTCATTTATAAATTTTTCACTCCATGGCATTTATCCTTCTTTAGAGATATACTTTCTTCTCTTCTCTGAAAATCACTGGTAGGTTTTTGTTTCAACAGAGAATTATACTGACAAAATGACACAGGATAGATTCTGCTCACAGAATTCTAGAAAAAGCCTGACATTTTATAGATTTTTATAAACCTACTCTCTTTTTTTTTTTTAGAGATAGGATCTGGATCTGTCACCCAGAGCGAAATACAGTGGCATGATCATAGCTCACTGTAGCCTCAAATTCTTGAGTACAAGCAATCCTCCCACCTCAGCCTCCTGAGTAACTGTGACTACAGGCACCAGACACCTCACCCAGCTTAAATCCACTCTTGATGCTAAGGCACATGCCCTAGTCAGTCAGGAATGCAAGTTTCATTGTTCAATTAGCATTTTCTATAGCATTCTGTAAGGAATTAATTAATTCCTTACAGAATGCTATAGAAAATGCTAATTGAACAATGAAACTTGCATTCTGCTCAGTGAAATCAAAGAGGACACAAACAAATGGAAGAACATACCATGCTCATGGATAGGAAGAATCAATATCGTGAAAATGGCCATACTGCCCAAGGTGATTTATAGATTCAATGCCATCCCCATCAAGCTACCAATGACTTTCTTCACAGAATTGGAAAAAACGGCTTTAAAGTTCATATGGAACCAAAAAAGAGCCCGCATTGCCAAGACAATCCTAAGTCAAAAGGACAAAGCTGGAGGCGTCACGCTACCTGACTTCAAACTATACTACAAGGCTACAGTAACCAAAACAGCATGGTACTGGTACCACAACAGAGATATAGACCAATGGAACAGAACAGAGTCCTCAGAAATAATACCACACATCTACAGCCATCTGATCTTTGACAAACCTGACAAAAACAAGAAATGGGGAAAGGATTCCCTATTTAATAAATGGTGCTGGGAAAATTGGCTAGCCATAAGTAGAAAGCTGAAAGTGGATCCTTTCCTTACCCCTTATACGAAAATTAATTCAAGATGGATTAGAGACTTAAATGTTAGACCTAATACCATAAAAACCCTAGAAGAAAATCTAGGTAGTACCATTCAGGACATAGGCATGGGCAAGGACTTCATGTCTAAAACACCAAAAGCAACGGCAGCAAAAGCAAAAATTGACACATGGGATCTAATTAAACTAAAGAGCTTTTGCACAGCTAAAGAAACTACCATCAGAGTGAACAGGCAACCTACAGAATGGGAAAAAATTTTTGCAACCTACTCATCTGACAAAGGGCTAATATCCAGAATCTACAAAGAACTCAAACAAATATACAAGAAAAAAACAAACAACCCCATCAAAAAGTGGGGAAAGGATATGAACAGACATTTCTCAAAAGAAGACATCCATACAGCCAACAGACACATGAAAAAATGCTCATCATCACTCACCATCAGAGAAATGCAAATCAAAACCACAATGAGATACCATCTCACACCAGTTAGAATGGCAATCATTAAGAAGTCAGGAAACAACAGGTGTTGGAGAGGATGTGGAGAAATAGGAACACTTTTACACTGTTGGTGGGATTGTAAACTAGTTCAACCATTATGGAAAACAGTATGGCGATTCCTCAAGGAGCTAGAACTAGATGTACCATATGACCCAGCCATCCCACTACTGGGTATATACCCAAAGGATTATAAATTACTCTACTACAAAGACACATGCACACGTATGTTTATTGCGGCACTATTCACAATAGCAAAGACTTGGAATCAACCCAAATGTCCATCTGTGACAGACTGGATTAAGAAAATGTGGCACATATACACCATGGAATACTATGCAGCCATCAAAAAGGATGAGTTTGCGTCCTTTGTAGGGACATGGATGCAGCTGGAAACCATCATTCTTAGCAAACTATCACAAGAAGAGAAAACCAAACACCGCATGTTCTCACTCATAGGTGGGAACTGAACAATGAGATCACTTGGACTCGGGAAGGGGAACATCACACACTGGGGCCTATCATGGGGAGGGGGGAGGAGGGAGGGATTGCTTTGGGGAGTTATACATGATATAAACGTCATGCACATGTACTCTAGAACTTAAAGTATAATAATAAAAAAAAAAAAAAAGAAATTTAATCCTCAAAAAAAAAAATTATGGTTAGTTTGTCATTAATACTTTCTGTGAGAAGTCTTAGCAATGAGATTTAGATTTCTACTTCTACCTGGGAAACAAGATGGGAAAACGTCCATAATTGCATAAATTCAGAATAGAACTACTACTTAATTTCTTAAAAACTATTCATTTAATTCTAAAAATGGAATTATTTTAATGGAAAAATTAAAATACAAGCTTTATAACACCTTTTTATAATACTGAATTTATTTGTGACAAATTAACCAATTATTTTCTAAGTGGCTTTCCTAATGAAATTACTGAAGCTTTACTGTTTATGTATGAAATCACTCAAGCAGACTTGAAAACCTAAAGAATGTCATAATAGTTTTCCATCCACACCCAAACCACAGTTTGATGGAAACTTTAAAACGGAAAGTAGAGCACTTAGAATCTGTTTGCTTTATAATTATAGTTCAGGCTGAAAAAATAAAGAGAGAGTTCAATGTCATGCAGTTAATGGAAGAGAGCAATATGAAAGCTTCTCTCTTAGCAGTATGTTATATTCTGTACATGAAATACTTTGGGTCACACTTTCAATCAGAGGTAGAGGAATTTAAGTTATTTTTATAAGATAAGTTATGAAAAGAGAGAGCTACTGAATCATTTCCATCAGTGATACTAAAAGCTAGATAAAATAACATACAATTTATTTTTTAACATAACTTTCTACATATACACTTTGAAATTTGTTTTACTTTGAGAGGAATATATTGCCTAATTAAATTTTTCCATCAGATTTAATATATATTAGAAATACCATTTAGTCATCAAACTTGGCCATTAACAAAAGACAAATTATGCCATGTAATCCCAGAGCTTTCAGAGGCCAAGTTGGGAGGATTGCTCAAGGCCAGGAGTTCAAGATCAGCCTGGACAACAGACCAACACCCCATCTCTACAAAAAAATGAAAAAAAAATTAGCCAGGCAGGGTGGTACATACCTGCAGTCCTAGCTGCTGGGAAGTTGGAGGTAGGAGGATTACTTGAGCCCAGGAGTTCGAGGCTGCAATGAGCTATGATCACACCACTTCACACTAGCCTGAATAACAGAGTGACACCCTCTCTCTTAAAAAAAAAAAAAAATCAAATAATTATCAAATAAACACTAACACAGCATTATAATCATATATCTGCCACATTTTTCAATAAAGCTTTTTTTTTTATCTAGAAGTTAGATATATGGACTTGAGTGATTTGATATAAAGACAAATTTAAGGCTTGTTTATGTTTACATAACAAAACAAAAATTATGTGAATATACACGCAATTGCCTACATTTTTAGTGAATTGATGTATTTTATGAATACAATTAGAAGGCAACTCACTAACATTAAGAATAACTAAATTTTTACAGCACAAACAAATGGTCACATTATCGTCTTGAAGTAATATGTCAAAGTACTTTAAAATTATAATTAACTTTTAATTAAAGAAAATTTTGCATTTGTATTTCCAACTCTTTAAGCATGACTCAATCTGGACTCACCCTTTCTTTCTGTTCTCATCACTGAATTACTCCCTCCATGTATCTCTAAGAAAACCATATCAGTGTTTTCTTATGTTTCCCAAACCCATCATACTAGTGCTCATTTCATTCTGCTACCTGGACAGTATCTTACCATTTACTGCCTAGAGAAATTATCTTCCATCTTTAAATGATGACATTAATAATACTGACACCTAACTCCAATATCACCTTCTCTGTAAAGTCTTCTTTATTTTCTCAGAAGTATAGATTGGCTCTTCTGTGCTGACAGAGATTTTTTTCTTTGCCAGTATAATAATAAATTAGGATTTGATGTCTATGTGCTTTAAGCCTAAGTTATAATGAATGTTCCTTAAGACTAGGACCTGTTTCAATCTTTTTTTTTATTCTAGGACAGTACCTGAGATAGAATCTCAACAAATACCTTTTAAAAGAGAAAGGAAAGGGTCGACCAAGGAAGAAAAGAAAGTAGTTAGGTGTTCATTCTAATAACTCCACCTACTTTTTTTGGAAAATTATTGCAAGCACAAATTATCACATGGTTGGAAATCTATGGACTATCACCAGCATAATTCAGATGTCGGTAGACTTTCAAAGTATTTCACATATCAATATAGCATTTTAATATTTGGAACTATAGCAGTGAGAAGTTATGTAGGTGTTGAGTCAACATGTGACTATTACTGCAAGTCTTTCGGAAAATAGAAGTTCTGAGTTATTACTCAAATGATAATATCAATAAGATCTTGTTTGATTTTTTTAAAAAAAAAACATGATGAGGGTGAACAGCTTTCTAATTAAAGAGCAGTTAAACAAAACTTGGCATTTATAGGAAAGAAAATCATATTGTTATTAAGAAAAGAGTTTCAAGTACTATCTAACATTTACTTCAAACAACAGTTTCCCAGGACAGAATTGCTACATACTAATGGGGTCAAAGACACTAGACGATTCTCCAGAGGCCCTTTTCTATTGAAAGGGGCTTTCAAAATAGTGGGAGTGGAAAAAGAAGCTAGGGAACTGTTTCTTCATGCACCAAATGCCTTCTCAGAGTACTAACATCTGTTTCAGTTTACATACTTTAAGTATGACTTTACACATGGAAATTAAACTTAGGAATCATGCCTAAGAAGAGGCCTGCCTGCAAAAGAACAACGTGTACTATCACCAGCTGGAATTTGTATAGGTCCACATCCTACACAGCACAATATCCTGTGAGCCATCAATGACCACAGTCCCAAAATCCAAATGTCACAAAACATCATCCTAATGTTCATGAAATGTTTATAGTAGAGAGGGAAAAGATAGTGAGGAAGAGAAACATGATTGAGAAACAATAAGGAGAAGTTCTAGAATTTAAGATGCAAGAGCTACTTTTGTACATAAAGACCATTAAAAATCCAAAGATCTTTTTGCATTTATTTTTATTAAGAAATTCTCATTCTATAACATTCCACTGTTTATTTATTAGACATTTACAATACTTTTTGACATTTACAATACTTTTTGATTCACTAACAGGATAATTATAATCTCTGGTTAGACAAGCATAATGAAAACCTGCAAAAATAATGATGCACCTTTGCTGCCACCATGTGGTCTATCTGTATTTTTGCAGTGTGGCTTCAGTTTCTACATAATTTCACACTTGGTTCTGAAGTCATCAACATCAGCTTACATCTCTAGTATGAAAATACCATTAAAATCTTGAAGAATACAAGATCTTCTGCAATGTCATTTACATGCCAATGAATTGCCAATCACTTGATAGTAAACAGGAGCCAACAATGCAGGAAGCACTGTATTATGTTACCTAGAAAAACATTGTCTTGTGTTCAGAGCACACATCTCTTAACATCAAAACATAGAAAAATCAAGCACTAACATGGAACGACTCAAGAGTTATCATATAATTGGACAGCAGTGAGTGGTAAAGAAAATTTCAAGTTCTCTGAGTGGAAAGTAGAAAGGTGTCTGAGAATGTTCATGGAAGAGAATGAAAAAGTTGTATGGCTGTTAGAAGGGAGTTAAATAGACAGTATGAAAGCAAGAGAGCATTTTAGGTAGAGGTAACATTAAGTAAAGGTCTAGATCTAGAATCTTTAATGAATGTTCAGAGAATAATTTCTATAGTGAAGTTTATGAAGTCAAAACAAAGAAAATATATTAGAAAGATACATGGGGTCAATTTACGACAAGCCTTTATTGCCAGACCAAGAAGCCTGGATTTTAGCCTATAGGTCAGGGGAAGCTATTGATTCAACATACAGATTTTATCCCATTACAGATATAATTCCTCTGCCACATGCACATCTATGAGTGTATGTAAAAATAACTTATTTCCCAAACATAGAATACTCCAGCAGTTAGGATCCTCTAATCACTCATCCCAAGTAAGTAATTTATGGTTACAAGAGCTGTGAAATCAAAGTCAACCAGTAAATCACCAAGGGAAAAAAAAATTAAATAAGTATTTTAAAGGATGACGATTGGGCCCAAGGAGATGTGAGACCTTCCTAATAGTCCACTGAGGTCTTCTGTTCTGAGAAGATAAGGTGTGCATTGCAGGGAAGAAGAATAATTTTAGCAAGGAAAATAAAAGAAATGTAGGCTGATGGGAACCTTTCACAGTGAAGTATAATGTAATTTGTGTTAGGGAGGGGCAGGGTTCGGTAAAAAGGAATTAAGGGCTGAGACAGGCATGAACTAGGACTCAGATGTCCAGGTAAAAGTAACAATCCCAGCATTGAGTCCATTCACTTAAAATGACTGATCAAAGATTCAAAAAAGAAAAACAGCTTCCTGGGTGTCTGTTTTTGTTTTTTGTTTGTTTGTTTTTATTTTCTGTCTCACTCTGTCACCCAGGCTGGCGTGCAGTCGCAATCTCAGCTCACTGCAACCTCCGCCTCCCGGGTTCAACAGATTCTCCTGCCTCAGCCTCCCAAGCAGCTGCGATTATAGGCATCCACCACTACGCCCGGCTAATTTGTGTATTTTTAGTAGAGACGGGGTTTCACCATGCTGGTCAGGCTGGTCTGGAACTCCTAACCTCAGGTGATCCGGCCGCGTCGACCTCCCAAACTGCTGACACACAGCCTTGTGTGTCATATTTTATAGGATGCTATATTGATTTATTTTCAAAAGTGAACTTACAGAGCACCATGAGGAATAAGCAATCTCTAGAACGAAGTTCAAATAACAGCTCTTCAATATTTGCAAGTGTAAAATCAAGGGGGAAATTTACATACAGCCCTCTTGAGGAAAAATAGTAATTATCAAAGAAATACAGTAAAAATTCATATTGTAAATATAAACATTTTCCTAATTGTAACATAATATGCACAGATGGTTCCTGCTCATTATTACAAAAACAGCTCTCTACATTAATATTCAAAACAGCAATGCTCTTTCCTTTATTCTTAGACAGCTTTCAAACTGCTTCCTGGGACCCTAAAGACCCTAATAATGTTTCCCTTCTAAGCTGGGCACGGTGGTTCACGCTGGTAATCCCAGCACTTTGGGAGGCCGAGGATCACTTCAGGTCAGGAGTTCGAGACCAGCCTGGCCAACACGGCGAAACCCCGTCTCTACTAAAAATACAAAAATTAGCCAAGTGCAGTGGCATGCTCCTGTAATCCCAACTACTCAGAGGCTGAGGCCTGAGAATGGCTTGAGCCCCAGAGACAGAGGTTGCATTGCAGTGAGCCAAGATCGCACCACCCCACTCCAGCCAGAGTGACAAACTCTGTCTCAAAAAAGAAAAAAAAAAAAGTTTCCATTCTAGAGTCTTCTATTCCTCAATGACTTTTCCTTAGGCAAAAGACACAACAGCATTAGATATTAACGTCTTTTCTTTAATTCTTATATTTTGTGGATACGTAAAATTCATAGGCAGCACTTCCTCCACATGACAGAAAAGCAAATATCCAAGTATTAGAATTAAATAATAGGTATGAACAAAAACAAAGGAATGATATTCCAAACTTCCATTAATAAGAAGCATTAGTGAACTGTAGCGGAAAGAACTCTGGACTGGGTTTATCTTATTACTTTCTTTCTAGTCTCTTAAGTTAAAAAATTATTTTCAGTCATCTTTGTGCTCTAATAAATGCCACTTAAAGATACAAACTTTCCTCTGAATAGTGCTTTCTTTGCAGTTTTGGTATGTTAGCAGTCCCATCATTTATTTCTAATCGTGATATGTTCTGTTATGATTACATTTTAACATCAGTTATTTAGGGGAAATTTTTTTTAATTTTCAAATAGATAATTTAATTTTGCTTTCCTCAATATTCTTTAGACAATTATTTATAATTTCGAATTTTCTTGAACTGTAGTCAGTAAATATGGCCTGCAGGATGTATGCTATTATCCTTTATGGTCTAAATGATGGTCTTTTTTAAATATTCCATGTGTGTTTTGGGAAAAAAGTATGTTGTCTATTGAATGTGTATGTAAATTAGATCAATCTAGTTAATTGTGTTATTGAAGCATTCTGTTTCTCTACATTTTTCTACTTAGTCAGTGGATTTGTAATTGTCAACTTCACCTTTAATTCTATCGGCCCTGTTGTAAGTAGTTTGAAGCTATGTTGTTGAATCATAACATATCTTATTGATGGAATGGAATATATATATGTGTGTGTATGTATGTGTGTGTGTGTATATATAGATGTATATATATATTTTTTTGAGACAGAGTCTTGCTCTGTCACCCAGGCTGGAGTGCAGTGGTGCCATCTCAGCTCACTGCAAACTCCACCTCCCGGGTTCATGCCCTTCTCCTGCCTCAGCCTCCCGAGTAGCTGGGACTACAGGCGCCTGCCACCATGACCGGCTAATTTTTCTGTATTTTTAGTAGAGACAGGGTTTCACCGTGTTAGCCAGGATGGTCTCGATCTTCTGACCTTGCGATCCGCCCGCCTCAGCCTCCCAAAGTGCTGGGATTACAGGCATGAGCCACCGCACCCGGCCAATGAAATATGTTTTTAAACAACATAAAAGTAACTGTTTGTTCCTTTGAAAATAAGTTTCCCTGAATAATACTGATTTATTGTTAAAACTACAATCCTTTTATAGTATCTGTTATATTTTTTCCTGACTTTATTTCAAAACTTCTGTATTTTGTTCTAGACTATGTCTTTTGAAAACACATTTGTAGCCCACTGAATTTGCTCTCCTAATATTGTCTTTTTTTATTGGGTTGTTTAGGGGACTTTTGGTGAATGCATAAGATAACAGCTTTTTAAATATATTTATTATAGAAACCCTTTGTCATCTGCTTAAACATTTTTTTCTAAACCTTTCATATGTTCACTTATTAATTTGTTTATGGTGTTTTTGCTACATAAAGGATTTTTATTTGTATAAAGTTAAAAATACATAGCTATTTTTCATGGCAGAAGGATTACCAGCCTTGGTGATAAGGTCATCTTTCCCCTAAATTATAAATGTTCTTCTAGATTTCCTTGAAAATTTCTAATTGTTTTGATGCTGCAATTACTTAATTATTCCATCTGGAATTTATGGACTGAAACATAAGTCCATTTTTATTTTATTGCAATTGTTAATCAGTTGAGACAGTACGATATATTACTGAATAACTAAATATGATTTCTTACAGAATTGATCTACCAACTTTGTCATATATAAAATTTCTGGACTCTATTTCTGTATTAATTTTCTATTTTAATGATAAATGTGTCTCTTTCTAGGATAATAGTGACTGTGACATGTTTTGATTTCTGGTAAGTTAAGTCTTCCTTACTATTCTTTTTTTTTTTTTCGTATTTGGTTGACGCTTCCATGGCTTTCATGTTTCTATATAAATTTCCAGATTATTTTGTTTAAACCCAAATAAATCCCTGTTAGAATTCTAATTGGAACTGAATTTTATGTATACATTAATTTGATGAGGGATATTTTTATGATATATAATCTTTCCATTCAAGAATATAAAATGTTTTATTCACTATTTCTATATCAACTTTTTTTTTCATTCCCATATATGGATGAGAATATAAGATATTTGTCTTTGTCTGGCTTATTTCATTTAACATGATGTCCTCCAGTTCCATCCATGTTGCTGCAAGTGACAGAATTTCATTCTTTTTATGGCTGAGTACTGTTCCATTGTTTGTGTGCATATATACATTCATATATACATTGTGTGTGTGTATATATATAATATACACACAATAATTTCTTCATTCATTGTTGGACACTTAGATTGATTCCATATGTCAGCTATTATCAATAATGCTGCAATAAACATGGCAATGCAGATACCTCTTCAACATACTGACTTTGCTATTTATATTTATTTGTATTAAAATCTTGTTCTTTTTTATTTTGTAATATATTCATGTGGGACAGAATTCAAAACGTACAAAAGGAAGAGTTATCTTAAAAGATTATGAAGTATATGACTGATTTATGAACTCATCAATAATGAAGAGCGAAAATACATGGATAAACAATTTGTAAAAGAAGAAAAAATCTGGCATGTCTTTCCATTTGTTTAGATTTTCATTTTAATAAAAATTTGTGTTTTCTCAAATAACTTGTAATCTTCATTGTCATTTCCTGAAATTTTCTATCATCTGCATAATAGGTTAATAGGGATATGATAAGAAAATATTGAATGGTGGCACCAATATCTGTGACTCCCCCTGAGGATGAAGTTTTGCTTTGGTTTATTATTTTGGAAAAGAAGGAGCTCCAAAAGTTATCACTTAGTCTTTTCTAACTCAGTGACCATGACTACATGGAAAAAAAGAGCTGAAACAGGACATCTGCTTTTGCTGAGTATACTATTCCAACTATAAGTTCAGGAACTGAGAAAATAACCACAGAATAGATTTGTGGGGTCACTAGGCCCTTGTAAGATAGACGTGGACCAGAAGCCCATTTTCCTCTGATTTGTGGAAAATAGTAACTATGTAGGCCTTTAGAGATTATCAATAGTTCAGAGCCAGTGTCAATATTCCCAGAGAAGTCTTTGTACTTCCTTTTCCCAGAGTACAATTATCCTGATAAATGGCCACTTGATCCTTTTAAGTAAGACTAGGGGAAAGATCTCTAGCATATAATTTGATGTTATGGTTAGGTCTTTCCTCAGCAAGACTCAGTCCCTCTTTAATTCTACGAATGAATACACCTGAGTATGGAAAATAAGATGGGGCCATAACCCAAGTCTGGAAATTGGGGGAGTCAAGTTAGGCCTCTGTTCATAATACCAAGGGATTTCTTGGCTATACAGATAAAGTATGACTTAGCAGGTGATCCAAATGTAATAGTTACAGGAACCTGAAGGCCAAATAGTTACCACCAAAACCCAAACCCCCAAGGGTAACCCACAATCAATACACAGAGCCCATCAGGAAAATCCTCTTGTTGATCCTCAGGAAGATGATTCTGAGAAGCATCTTTATGCTCTTTAAATGTTCTGAGTAGGATTGAGTCCACTTGCTCATGGGATGACCTCAGTAATGTCCCTTATATTGACTTTTTTCTTTCTTTCATAATCTCTCTCGTCCCTCATTTCTGCTATCTAGAATTTATCTCCTAGTCTACCAATGTACAAGTTCTTATCCCTGGCCCTATAAATTGCTATTTACAGTATTTTAACAATTAACAATGTACTCTACACATACACAAAAGTCACTAATGCAGGAAAGAATAAAATCATTAGTTTTCAATTTGTTTAGACAATCTAGAAACAAGATGTTAAAATTCGTCAAAATAATACAAAACAAGTAGAACCACAACAAGTGCCTGGAAATTGGTCTTGGTTTTATTTTTAAGGTTGAAAGTCAAATAAAAATAAAAAATTAGGCCAAGTATGGTGCTCACAACTGTAATCCCAGTATTTTGGGAGGCCAAGAGAGGAGGATCACTTGAGACCAGGCATTCAAGATCAGCCTGGGCAACAGAGAAAGAACCCATATCCACAAAATAAATTTTTTTAATTAACCAAGAGTGGTGGCACTTGTCTATAGTCCTAGCTACTGGAAAGACTGAGGCAGGAGGATTGCCTGACCCCAGGAGTTTGAGGCTGCAGTGAGCTATGATCCTACCACTGCACTCCAGCCTGGGCAACAGAGCAAGACCAAGACAAGACGAAAAGAAGGAAAGGAAAGGAAAGGGGAAGGGGGAAAGGGGAAAGGGGAAGGGGAGGGGGAGTAGGAGGAGGAGGAGAAGGAGAGGAGAGAAGAAAAAGAGAGAGAGAGGGAGGGAGGGAGGGAGGGAAGGAAGGAAGGAAGGGAGGGAGGGAGGGAGGGAAGGAGGGAGGCAGGGAGGCAGGAGGGAGGGGAAAAGAGAGAGGGAAAGAGAGAAGGAAAGAAGGAAGGGGAGGAGAATGGAGGGGAGGGGAGGGGAGAGAAGGGGAGGGGAGGGCAATTACCAGTACCTTTAAAAACAGATATGAGAAATTCTCACTTTGGCTAATGCTGTCACACAATTCATTTTCAAACAATTCATCCATTCTGCATGTTGAGTTCTTGATTCCATGATTCCAAGTATTAATCGATAATGGAGAACTGATTTAATTCAGATTTTATGAATTATGAATTACTTAGTAAACATAATTAAATTTTAAGAATAAGGAAAAAAACCAGAGTAGACATCATTTTAAGCAACTAGTCTCTAATCTCATGTAATTGTGCATCCCAACAGTTTTAAAAATAATTTTACTATATGTCCCCCAAATATATGTATATTCATATATGTATAAATTAGATAAATAGGTCTACACTAAAATATACAAGATTTTAGTATTAAAATAAAATATAAATTTAAAAGAATGAAATCAGAGAAGCCACAAAGATAGATGAATGAAATCAGACCCTCAATAGAAGCAGTGACTGACCAGCCTACTCCAAAGGCAGAAAGACTATTCCTTAGGGTTTTCCTGTTCCCATCCTCCATCAGCCCCAGCTATACTTTTTACAGTCTGTTTCCATAAGATTTCCCAAATCTTTTTACCTAGCCATCTTTCATCTAAGAACAACAATTAAGGACATTTCTGTTTCTTACAAGCAAATGATACCTAAAATAACATTTTAAAAGTAAACATTCTTCCCTTATAAAGCATTGTTCTTGTCTTTAATTTAAATATATTTGAAATATTCTGCTTAAAATAATGCTATTGATTAATACTAGAGAAAACAGTGGAATAATCACTATACTAATAAATTACTTTATTTTAAAAAGAGCTCACTAATCCCGGAATAATTTTTAAAGCTAAATTTGGCAATAAGCATTCTATTTCTTGCAATTTTTTTAAAGTATTAATACTCTTTACTTAAAGATAAACACATGGCCCACCACACACCTACTAAATTAGGATATTTCTTTCTTATCTCTCTCCCGCTCACAAATAACCTCACCTTAAGAAACATAACTTGCAGGGAAAGGGAAGAGTAACATGGCAGAATAGGACTCTCCACGCAATCATCACCCCACAAAAAAACATTAATTTGAACAACTATCCATGCGTGAAATTACCTTCTCAAGTGCTAAGGAAAAGTGGTGAGAGATCACAGTACATGGTTATAGCATAATAATAATAAGAAAAGACACACCGAGGAGAGTAGGAAAGACAGTTTTATGTTACCTGCAGTACCTCTTCCCCAACCCCAGGCAGCACAGTGCAGTGAAAGCCACCATCTGCTTGGGGGAAACAGAGAGAAGTAAGCAAAGGAATTTGCCATGGACACTAACACAGGGACCACCACAGTGAAAATCACTACCACTCAGACCCCCACAGCCCCTGACTCCAGGCCAGTGCCCACAGACTAAGCTTCAGTGACTGCCCAGGGACCAAGTGGGAACCATAGCTCCTGCAAGACAGACTCAATCTGCAGTCTGCATCACCACTGACCATCTACATCTACTTGGGCCTTGGACAATCTCAGTAGCATACAGGAGGTAGACCTCAGCAGCTGTAGGTTTCACACATGCCTTAGCAACGTACCAGCCTCTGTAACTAAGGATTTCTGGCACACACCAGCTCCACACCAGCTTCAGTAACCACAAGATTCCAGCCTGGCATTGTGCCAGCCATAGTAGTCCAGGCTTATGATGCTCCCTAGGACTGCAACGGCCACAGTGGTCCCAAGAATAGCAGCCAGACCAGATGATCTGCCCAGAATCTCTGGACAGGCTTACTATTGGAAGGCATTCTTAGACCAATCCAGTCTATGAAAACTGGAATAAGTACCTCCGCCTCCCAGGTTCAAGTAATTCTGCCTCAGCCTCCCGAGTAGCTGGGATTATAGGTGCGTGCCATCATGCCTGGCTAATTTTTGTATTTTTAGTAGAGACGGGGTATTACCATGTGCAGGCATTATCACATAGCCACAATGACCAAGAACATTTAGGAAAACAAGACAACACCAGAGAGAAAAAATAAAGTGCCAGTGACTGGCCCTAAAGAGTTGTAGATGTATGAACTGCCTGACAAAACATTTATAATAACTGTTTTCAGGAAACTTAGCAAACTTTAGGAAAATATAGAGAGATAATTCAAAGAAATTAACAAAACAATAAGTGACCAGAATGAAAAATTCAACAGAGGTTGAAATAATATTTTAAGAAACAGAAATTTTGGAACTAAAAAAATACAATGAACAAAATATAAAATATAATAAAGAGCTCAAACAGCAGAATTGATCAAGCACAAGAAATAATTTGTAAACTCAAAGACTTCAATACCCCGCTTTTAGCAATGAACAGATCATCCAGACAGGAAATCAATAAGAAAGCATAGTACTTAAACTACTATTTAGACCAACTGAACCTAAAGGACATATGCAGAACACACATTCTCTCAATGGCACATGGAGCACTCTCCAGTATAAATTATGTGTTAGGCCACAAAACAAGTTTTAAATTCAATAAGATTGAAATCACATCAAGTATTTTTTCTGACCACCTGGTATAAAATTAGAAGTCAATAACAGGAGGAACTTCAGAAAATTCACCAAGACTGGGCGTGGTGGCTCACACCTGTAATCCCAGCACTTTGGGAAGCCAACACAGGCGAATCACGAGATCAGGAGTTCAAGATCAGCTTGACCAACCTGGTAAAACCCCGTCTCTACTAAAAATACAAAAATTAGCCAGGCATGATGGCACGAGCCTATAATCCCAGCTACTTGGGAGGCTGAGGCAGGAGAATTGCTTCAACCTGGGAGGTGGAGGTCGCGGTGAGCCGAGATCGTGCCATTGCACTCCAGCCTGGGCAACACGAGTGAAACTCCATCTCAAAAAAAAAAAGAAAAGGAAATTCACCCCAAAAAAATGGATATTTAAAAACATACTGCTAAACAACAAATGGGTCAATGACAAAATTAAAAGGAACATTAAAACATATCTCAAGACAAATGGAAATGAAAACACAATATCAAAAGCTATGGGATATAACAAAAGCAGTTTTAAGAGGGAAGTTTCTCAGCACTAAGTGCCTACATCAAAAAATAAAAATTTCAGATAAACTACCTAACATTGCACCTTAAGGAACTACAAAAATAGGAACAAATTAAGGCCAAATTTAGTAGATAGAAGGAAATAACAAAGATCAGAAAAGAAATAAATGAAATAGAAACTAGGAAAATAATAGGAAATATTTTTAAATGAAGAGTTAGTATTTTGAAAAGACTAGAAAAAACATTTACCTAAACTAAGGAAAAAAGAGAATAAAACAAAAATAAATAAAATTAGAAATGAAACCAAAAATATCACAGTGGATAACACATAAATACAAAGGACAATAAGAGACTATTATGAACAATTATATGCCAACAAATTGTGTAACACATAGGAAATGGATAAATTCCTTGACACATACAAGATTTAACTATAAAGAAAAGGAAATTCTAAACAGATCAATAACAAGAAAGGTGATGAATCTGTAATAAAATGTCTCCTATCAAAGAAAAACCCAGGACCTGGTGGCTTCACTGCTGAATTCTACCAAACATTTAAAGAGTAACTAATACCAATCCTTCTCAAACTCATCCAAAAAATTGGAGAGGAGGGAATACTACTAAATGTTTTTTATGAGACTAGTATACCAAATCGGATGAGGGGGAAAAAAAAAAGCTACAGGCCAATATCCTTGAGGAACATAGATGCAAAAATGCTCAACAAACTACTAGTAAACCAAATTAAATAGTATCTTAAAAAGATCATTCACCATGATCACGTGGGATTCATCCCAGAAATGCAACGATGATTCAACATATGCAAATCAATAAATGTAATATACTACATTAGCAGAATGAAAGACAAAATTATATCATTTCAATATATTCAGAAAAGCATTTGACAAAATTTAACATATTTTAATGATTAAAAAACTGTGAATAAATTAGGTACAAAAGAAATGTACCATTCCACAATAAAGGCCATAGCTAACAGAATATTCAATGGAGAAAAATTAAACCTTTTTTTAATACCTGGAACAAGACAAACATGCTTATTTTCACCACTTTTATTCAACATAGTACTAGAAGTTGTAACAAGAGCAGTTAGGCAAACTAAAGAAATAAAAGCCATCCAAATTGGTAAGGAAGAAGTTGTCTTTATTTTCAGATGACATGATTTTATGTACTTTTTTAAAAAAATTAAAAACCCTCCAAATAATTGTTAGAACTAATAAACAAATTCAGTAAAGATGCAGGATACAAAATCAACACACAAAAGTCAGTGGTACTTCAGCGATCTACTTGAAAGGGAAATCAAGAAAACAATTCCACTTATACTAGCTACAAAAGAAATAAAATACTTAGAAATAAATTTAACCATGGAGATGAAAGAAATCTACACTGAAAATCATAAAACATTTATGAGATAAATTGAAGAAGGCATAAACAGAAAGATACTTGTATTCATGGACTGAAATAACTAATATTGTTACAATGTCCACACTACCCAAATATATGCAATGCAATCTTTATCAAAATAGCAATGGCATTCTTTACATAAAGAGAAAAAACATTCTAAAATTTGTGTGGAACAAAAAAAGACCCAATTAGCCAAAATAATCTTGAGCAAAAAGACCAAAGCTAGAGGCATCACACTACCTGACTTCAAGATTCACTGAAAAGCTCTAGTAACCCAGCAGCCGTGATACTAACATAAAAACAGACATATATACCAATGGAACAAAATAGCCCAGAAATAAATCTACTCATTTGCAGCCAACTTATTTTTGACAAACTACAAACAGTGGGGAAAGGACAGTCTCTTCAATAAATTGTATTGGGAAAAATGGATATACTCATGCAAAGAAGGAAATTAGACTCATCTCACAGCATGTGCAAAACCACAAGGAGGTATCATCTCACTTCTGTTAGAATGACTATTATCGAAAAGACAAAAGATAACAAAATTGGCAAAGATGTGAAGAAAAGAGAACTCTTGCACACTGTTGGTGGGAATGCAAATTAATACAACCATTATAGAAAACAATATGGAGTTTCCTCAAAAAATAAAAAAATGAAACTACTATATGATCGAGCAATCCCACTACTGGGTATATATCCAACAAAACTGAAATCCATACGTCAAAGAGTTATCTGCACTCTCATGTTTATTGCAGGCAACATATTCACAATAGCTAAGATATTGAATCAATCTAAGTATCTATAAACAGATGAATAGAATTTTTTAAAGTGGTATATATGCACAATGAAATACTATTCAGCCACAAAATAAGAATGAAATTCTGTCATTTGTAACAACACGTATAAACCTGGAGGACATTATGCAAAGTGAAATAAAACAGGTGCAGAAAGACAAATACCACATGATACAATTTGAATCTGTGTCCCCACCCCAATCTTATGTTGAAATGTAGTCCCCAGTGCTGATGGTTGGGCCTTGTGGGAGGTGCTTGAATCATGGGGGCAGTTTCTCATGAATGGTTTAGCACCATCCCCCTGGTGCTGTTCTCGTAACAGAGTCCTCATGAGATCTAGTTATTAACAGAACAGAGCTCTCATGAGATCTAGTTGTTTAAAAGTATGTAGCACCTCCTTCCCATTCTTGGTCCTGCTCCTGCCATGTAAGAGGCCTCACTCCGCCTTTGCCTTCTGCTATAATTGCACATTTCCTGAGGCCTCCCCAGAATCTGAGCAGATGCCAGAATTATGCTTCCTGAATAGAGTGTGGAAGAACCCTGAGCCAATTAAACCTTATTTCTTTATAAATCACCCAGTCTCAGATATTTCCTTATAGCAGTAAATACAGAAAATTGGTACTCAGGAGTGAGGCATTGCTACAAAGATACCTGATAATGTGGAAGTGACTTTGAAACTGGGTAATGGGCAGGTTGGAAGAGTTCGGAAGGCTCAGAAGAAGACAGGAAGACAAGGGAAAGTTTGGAACTTCCTAGAGACTTGATAAGTTGTTATGACCCAAATGCTGGTAGTGATATGGACAAGGAAGTCCAGACTGAGGAGGTCTCAGACAGAAATTAGGACCTTACTGAGCTAAAGAGAAAAGTCAAGCTGGGAAATGCTTAGGGGCAACCTGCCTCCCATTCTATTCAAAGTCACCCCTCTGCTCACTGAGATAAACGCATTTCTAATTGAATCCTTTGGAGAGGCTAAATAGAAACTCAAAAAAAAAAGCAACCATTTGTCTCTTATTTGCCTGTGACCTGGAAGCCCCCTCCCTGCTTAAAGTCTTACCATCTTTGCTTCGAGTTTTCCCATCTTTTCAGACAGAACCACTGTTCATCTTACATATGTTGATTATGTCTCATGTCTCCCTAAAATGTATAAAGCCAAACTGTGCTCTAACCACCTTGGGCACGTATCATCAGGACTTCCTGAGGCTGTGTCATGAGAATGTGTCCTCAATCTCGGCAAAATAAACTTTCTAAGTTAACTGAGACCTGTCTCACATTTTCAGGGTTCACAAACTTCAGTAAAGGTCACTTTTGCTATGCTTTGCAAAGAATCTGGCTGTATTGTGCCCTGCTCTAAGGATGTGTGGAACTTTGAACTTAAGAGGGATGATTTAGTGTTTCTGGCAGAAGAAATTTCTAAGCAGCAAAATATTCAAGATGTGACCTCGCTACTTCTAACAACCTATGCTTCTATGCATGAGCAAAGAAATGACCTAAAACTTGAACTTATATCTAAAAGGGAAGCAAAGTGTAAAAGTTTGGAAAATTTGCAGCCTTGACATGTAGTTCAAAAGAAAAGCCCATTTTCAGGGGAAGAATTCAAGCAGCCCGCAGAAATTTGCATAACTAAAAGGAAGGCAAGTACTGATAGCCAAGACAATGGGGGAAACACCTCAAAGGTGTTTCAGAGACCCTCAAGACAGCCCTCCCATCACAGGTCCAGATGTCTAGGAGGGAAGAATGGTTTATTGGGCCAGGCCCAGGGTCCCTCTGCCCCACGCAGCCTCAGGAAACTGTTCCCTACATCCTAGCCACTCCAGCTGTAGCTCAAAGGGGCTCAGGTACACCTCAGGCTGCTGCTTCAGAGGGTGTAAGCTGTAAGCCTTGGTAGCTTCCACATGGTGTTAACCTGTAGGTGCACAGAGGGCAAGAGTTGAGGCTTGGGAGCCTCTGCCTAGATTTTAGAAAATGTGTGGAATAGCCTGAATGTCCAGGCAGAAGCCAGCTGCAGGGGCAGAGCCCTCACAGAGACCCTTTACTAGGACAATGCAGAGGGAAAATGTGGGGTTGGAGCCCCCACACAAAATCCCCAATGGGGCACTGCCTACTGGAGCTATGAGAAGAGGACCACCATCCTTCAGAACCCAGAATTGTAGCTCCACCAACAGCTTATACCATGCATCTGGAAAAGCCACAGACATTCAATGCCAGTCCATGAGAGCAGCCACAGCAGGTGAATCCTGCAAAGCCATGGGGGCAGAACTTCCCAAGGATTTGGGAGCCCACCTTTTGCACCAGCATGCCCTGAGTGTGGGATAAGGAGTCAAAAGATATTATTTTGGAGCTTTAAGATTTAATTACTTTAAGCTCACAAACCCCTGCTGGGTTTCAGACTTGCACAGGCCTGTAGACCCTTTCTTTGGCTGATTTCTCCTTTGGAATAGAAGTAATTACCCAATGCCTGCCCTGCTGAGTTTCAGACTTGCACAGGGCCTGTAGCCCCCTGGTTTTGGCCAATTTCTTACATTTGGAATGAAAGCATTTACCCAATGCCTCTACCCCCATTGTATCTTGAAAGAAACTGGCTTGTTTTTTTATTCTGCAGGCTCATAGGCAGAAGAGACTAGTCTTGCCTCAGAGGAGACTTTGGACTGTGGACTTCTGAGTTAATGGCATACTGAGTTAAGACTTTGGGTCATTGTTGAGAAGGCATGATTGTATTTTGAAATGTGAGAGGGGCAACAGATTTGGGAAGGGGCAGGGTGAAATGATATCCTGCCCAAATCTCATGTTGAAATGTAATCCTCAGTGCTTGAGGTGGAAGGTGATTGAATCATGGGGGTGGTTTCTCATGAATTATTGAGCCCTATACCCCTAGTGCTGTTCTCATTATAAAGTTCTCATGAGATCTGGTTGCTTAAAAGTATGGGCCAGGCAAGCCGGGCGCGGTGGCTCAAGCCTGTAATCCTAGCACTTTGGGAGGCTGAGACGGGCAGATCACGAGGTCAGGAGATCGAGACCATCCTGGCTAACACGGTGAAACCCCATCTCTACTAAAAATACAAAAAACTAGCCGGGCGACCTGGTGGGCGCCTGTAGTCCCAGCTACTCGGGAGGCTGAGGCAGGAGAATGGTGTGAACCCGGGAGGCGGAGCTTGCAGTGAGCTGAGATCCGGCCACTGCACTCCAGCCTGGGTGGCAGAGCGAGACTCCGTCTCAAAAAAAAAAAAGTATGGGCCAGGCAAGGTGGCCTGTAATCCCAGAACTTTGGGAGGCCAAGGCGGGAGGATCATGGGGTCAGGAGTTCGAGACCAGCCTGGCCAACATAGTGAAATCCCATCTCTACTAAAAGTACAAAAATTAGCTGGGTGTTGTGGCACGCGCCTGTAGTCCCAGCTACTTGGGAGGCTGAGGCAGGAGAATTGCTTGAACCCAGGAGGCAGAGGTTGCAGTGATCCAAGACTGTGCCAATGCACAACAGTGACAGGGTGAGACTCCGTCTGAAAAAAAAAAAAAGTATGAAGCACCTCCCTCATCTCTCACTCCTGCTTTTGCCATGTAAGATGTCTCTCTCTCCCTTTGCCTTCTGCCATGATTGCAAGTTTCCTGAGGCCTCCCCAGAAGCTGAGCAGGTGCCAGAATTATGCTTCCTGTACAGCCTGCAGAACCATGAGCCAATTAAACCTTTTTTCTTTATAAATTATCTAGGACCAGCTATTTCTTTATAGCAGTGCAAGAATGGACAAATATACCACATGATCTTACTCATAATGAGGCAACTTAAAAAGTCGATGTCAAAAAATAGAAAGTAGAATGGTGGTTACCAGAGGCTGTGGTGATTGTGCGAGTGGTAGTTAGGGAGATTTTGGTCAAAGCACCCCAAATTACAATCAGGCAGGAAGAATAAATTCAAGAGGGCTATTGTACAGCATGGGGACCATAATAAATAGCAATATGTTGTACTCTTGAGGAATGCTAGGAGAGTGAATGTTAAGTGTTCTTAACACAAAAATGATAACCATGTGAGTTGATACCTATATATTAATTGGGCAGATTTAACCATTCCAGAAGGTACATGTGCTTCAAGTCATCGCGTTGTACACAATAAATACATATAATTTTATCTGTCAATTTTTAAAAAGTGTTAAATTTGAAAAAAAAAAAAAAGAAACATAACTTACAGCATCAGTATCTAAATCCTTGTGGTCCTCAGCTTCATATTCTGTATCCCAAATTCTTATGTGGGAGAATTTGATTGGCTCCTTGGTTCACATACCCTCTCTAATTACCTGTGTCTTGGAGGGATTTCTCCGAGACAGTGGTTTCCAAAGAAGGGTGACTCTAAGATGATGCCTGGAGGTATGAGAATTTAACAGTATAACTTCAGTTTCACCTTCATTGCTTATTTCATTTACTTCTCATCTGGCAGGTTCAGGGGTTGCCCTACTTAAGAGTCTCATGTCCCACAAGACATTATATCTCTTGTAACAACTCCACAGGGTTCCAGGATTCACATGACAGACACACCCAATTACAAGAGTTAACACACTCAGGGAAGCCCAAATTACAGCACTCTCATCAGGTATTTATGAGACATTTGTAACGCCTCCTTGTTTAGTTGCAATGTATCAATCAGGGATAATATTACTATAGGCAATATTGACTGTAACATAGTTGACATTATTCTTCAGGTATTTATGGGACATTTATAATTCCTCCTTGTTTTGCTGCAATTTATCATTCAGGGATAACATTACTGTAGGCAATACTGACTGTAACATAGTTGAAATTCTATCTTCATCTGATTTCTAGTGGAACAGAGAGAAAATTAACTAAAGGTCACATTCTTAAGGTATGAAAGGAAAAGTCTACTAATTCTTTACTAACTCTCCCCCACAACTAGTTCTTTAATGTATTTACTGGCATTGACAGATTTGCTTTGAAGTTGCTCTCAAAGAAGTAAAACATGGGCCACAGCATATTAGTGGAGTTAGGCCAACTCCTCTCCCTTGCACTGCACCTACCTCCCAATTCTCCTGTCCAAGAACGTTTACGGAATATCTTGATTATCCAGAAATACCACAACTTACACAAGACTCTTAAGTCCTACAGAAAAAAAAACTATTCCTATTCACAATTGAGTTGAGATATAGATACTCATCTAATGAAGGGATTCAAAAGAAAAGGTGTGAAACAAAGGAAGCTAAACTAAAAGGAGATCCAGCTACATGAGTGAGAGGAAAAGATCCCCAGGACTGACAAAGATGTTAGGGCCTGAGGTCGCCTCACCCAGGAAGCGCAAGGGGTCAGGGGATTTCCGTTTCCTAGCCAAGGGAAGCCATGACAGACTGTACCTGGAAAAACGGGACATTCCCACCCAAATACTGTGCTTTACCCAAGGTCTTAGCAACTGACAGACAAGAAGATTCTCACCAGTGCCTGGCTCAGTGGGTCCCACACCCACGGAGCATTGCTCACTGCCAGCGCAGAAGTCTGAGATCAAACTGCAAGGCAGCAGCCTGGCTGGGGGAGGGGCGTCCTCCATTGCTGAGGCTTGAGTAGGTAAACAAAGCAGCTAGAAAGCTTGAACTGGGCGGAGCCCACCACAGCTCAGCAAGGCCTACTGCCTCTATAGACTCCACTTCTGTGGGCGGGGCATAGCTGAACAAAAGGCAGCAGACAACTTCTGCAGTCCGGCAGCTCTGAAGACAGCAGTGGTTCTCCCAGCATGGCATTTGAGCAATGAGAAGAGACAGACTGCCTCCTCAAGTGGGTCCCGATCCCCGTGTAGACTAACTGGGAGACACCTCCCAGTAGGGGCCGAAAGACACCTCATATAGGAAGGCACCTCTCTGGAAAGCTTCCAGAGGAAGGATCAGGCAGCAATATTTACTATTCTGCAATATTTGCTGTTCTGCAGGCTCCACTGGTGATACCCAGGCACATAGGGTCTGGAGTGGACCTCCAGCAAACTCCAACAGACCTACAGCTGAGGGACCTGACTGTTAGGAGGAAAACTAACAAACAGAAAGGAATAGCATCAACATCAACAAAAAGGATATCTACACCAAAATCCCATCTGTAGGTCACCAACATCAAGGACCAAAGGTAGATAAAACCACAAAGATGGGGAGAAACAAGAGCTGAAAATTCGAAAAAACCAGAGTGCCTCTTCTCCTCCAAAGGATCGCAGTTCCTCACCAGCAACAGAACAAAGCTGGACAGAGAATGACTTTGATGAGTTCACAGAAGTAGGCTTCAGGAGGTCAGTAATAACACAATTCTCCAAGCTAAAGGAGCATGTTCTAACCCATCACAAAAAAAGCTAAAAACCTTGAAAAAAGGTTAGATGAATGGCTAACTAGAATAAACAGTGTAGAGAAGACTTTAAATGACCTGATAGAGCTGAAAACCATGGCACAAGAACTTTGTGACGCATGCACAAGCTTCAATAGCTGATTCAATCAAGTGGAAGACAGGGTTTCAGTGATTGAAGATCAAATAAATGAAATAAAGCAAGAAGATAAGGTTAGAGAAAAACGAGTAAAAAGAAACAAACAAAGCCTCCAAGAAATATGGGATCATGTGAAAAGACCAAATCTAGGTTTGATTGGTGTACCTGAAAGTGATGGGGAGAATGGAACCAAGTTGGAAAGCACTCTTCAGGACATTATCCAGGAGAACTTCCCCAACCTAGCAAGGCAGGCCAATATTCAAATTCAGGAAATACAGAGAACACCACAAAGATACTCCTCAAGAAGAGCAACCCCAAGACACATAATTGTCAGATTCACCAAGGTGGAAATGAAGGAAAATATGTTAAGGGCAGCCAGAGAGAAAGTTCCAGTTACCAACAAAGGGAAGTCCATCAGACTAACAGCAGATACCTCGGAAGAAACCCTACAAGCCAGAAGAGAGTAGGTGACAATATTCAACATTCTTAAAGAAAAGAATTTTCAAACCAGAATTTCATATCCAGCCAAACTAAGCTTCATAAGTGAAGGAGAAATAAAATCTTTTACCGACAAGCAAATGCTGAGAGATTCTGTCACCACAGGCCTACCTTAAAAGTGCTCCTGAAGGAAGAGCTAAACCAGTACCAGCCACTGCAAAACATGCCAAATTGTAAAGACCATCAATGCTAGGAAGAAACTGCATCAATTAACAGGAAAAATAACCAGCTAACATCATAATGACAGGATCAAATTCACACATAACAATATTAACCTTAAAGTAAATGGGTTAAATACCCAATTAAAAGACACAGACTGGCAAATTGAATAAAGAGTCAAGACTCATCAGTGTGCTGTATGCAGGAGACCCATCTCACATGCAGAGACACACATAGGCTCAAAATAAAGGGATGGAGGGAGACCCACCAAGTAAATGGAAAGCAAAAAAAGCAGGGGTTGCAATCCAGTCTCTGATAAAACAGACTTTAAACCGACAAAGATTACAAGAGACAAAAATGGTCATTACATAATGGTAAAGGGATCAATTCAACAAGAAGAGCTAACTATCCTAAATATATCTGCAAAAATACAGGAGCACCCAGATTCATAAAGCAAGTCCTTAGAGACCTACAAAGAGACTTAGACTCCCACACAATAATAATGGGAGACTTTAACACCCCACTCTCAATATTAGACAGATCAATGAGACAGAAGGTTAACAAGGATATCCAGGAATTGAACTCAGCTCTGCACCAAGTGGACCTAATAAACATCTACAGAACTCTCCACCCCAAATCAACAGAATATACATTATTCTCAGCACCATATTGCACTTATTCTAAAATTGACCACATAATTGGAAGTAAAGCACTCCTCAGCAAATGTAAAAGAACAGAAATCACAACAAATGGTCTCTCAGACCACAGTGCAATCAAATCAGAAGTCAGGATTAAGAAACTCACTTAAAACTGCACAACTACATGGAAAATGAACAACCTACTCCTGAATGACTACTGGGTAAAAAACGAAATGAAGGCAGAAATAAAGATGTTCTTTGAAACCAATGAGAACAAAGACACAATGCACCAGAATCTCTGGGACACATTTAAAGCAGTGTGTAGAGGGAAATTGGTAGCACTAAATGCCCACAAGAGAAAGCAGGAAAGATCTAAAATTGACACCCTAACATCAAAATTAAAAGAACTAGAGAAGCAAGAACAAACAAATTCAAAAGCTAGCAGAAGACAACAAATAACTAAGATCAGAGCAGAACTGAAAGAGACAGAGACACAAAAAACCCTTCAAAAAACTCAACGAATCCAGGAGCTGTTTTTTTTTTTTAAAGATCAACAAAATTGACAGACCACTAGCAAGACTAATAAAGAAGAAAAGAGGGAAGAATCAAATAGATGCAATAAAAAATGATAAAGGGGATATCACCACCGATCCCACAGAAATACAAACTACCATCAAAGAATACGATAAACAACTCTACGCAAATAAACTAGAAGAAATGGATAAATTCCGGGATACATACACCCTCCCAAGACTAAACCAGGAAGAAGTTGAATCTCTGAATACACCAATAACAGGCTCTGAAATTCAGGCAATAATTAATAGCCTACCAACCAAAAAAGTCCAGGGCCAGATGGATTCACAGTCAAATTCTACCAGAGGTACAAAGAGGAGCTAGTATCATTCCTTCTGAAACTATTCCAATCAATAGAAAAAGAGGGAATCCTCCCTAACTTATTTTATGAGGCCAACATCATCCTGATACCAAAGCCTGACAGAGATAAAACAAAAAAAGAGAATTTTAGACCAATATCCCTGATGAACATTGATGCAAAAATCCTCAATAAAATACTGGCAAACCAAATCCAGCAGCACATCAAAAAGCTTATCCACCATGATCAAGTGGGCTTCATCCCTGGGATGCAAGGCTGGTTCAACATATGCAAATCAATAAACATAATCCAGCATATAAACAGAATCAATGACAAAAACCACATGATTATCACAATAGAGGCAGAAAAGGCCTTCGAAAAAATTCAACAGTCCTTCATGCTAAAAACTCTCAATAAACTAGATACTGATGGAACATATCTCAAAATAATAAGAGCTATTTATGACAAACCCACAGCCAATATCATACTGAATGGGAAAAAACTGGAAGCATTCCCTTTGAAAACTGGCACAAGACAAGGATGCCCTCTCTCTATAAATCATGCTGCTGTAAAGACACATGCACATATATGTTTATTGCGGCACTATTCCCAATAGCAAAGACTTGGAACCAACCCAAATATCCAACAATGATAGACTGAATTAAGAAAATGTGGCACATATACACCATGGAATACTATGAAGCCATAAAAAATGATGAGTTCATGTCCTTTGTGGGGACATGGATGAAACTGGAAACCATCATTCTCAGCAAACTATCGCAAGGACAAAAAACCAAACACCACATGTTCTCACTCATAGGTGGGAACTGAACAATTAGAACACTTGGACACAGGAAGGGGAACATCACACACTGGGACCTGTTGTAGGGTGAGGGGAGGGGGGAGGGATGGCATTAGGAGATATACCTAATGTAAATGACGAGTTAATGGGTACAGCACACCAACATGGCACATGTATACATATGTAACAAACCTGCACGTTGTGCACATGTACCCTAGAACTTAAAGTATAATAAAAAAATAAAAATAAATTTTAAAAAGGATGCCCTCTCTCACCACTCCTATTCAAAATAGTGTTGGAAGTTCTGGTCAGCGCAATCAGGCAAGAGAAGGAAATAAAGGGTATTCAGTCAGGAAAAGAGGAAGTCGAATTTGCAGATGACATGATTGTATATTTAGAAAACCGCATCATCTCAGCCCAAAATCTCCTTAAGCTGATAAGCAACTTCAGCAAAGTCTCAGGATACAAAATCAATGTGCAAAAATCACAAGCATTCCTATATACCAATAACAGGCAGACAGCCAAATCATGAGTGAACTCCCATTCACAATTGCTACAAAGAGAATAAAATACCTAGGAGTCCAACTTACAAGGGATGTGAAGGACCTCTTCAAGGAGAACTACAAATCACTGCTCAACAAAATAAAAGAGGACACAAACAAATAGAAAAACAGTTCATGCTCATGGATAAGAAGAATCAATATTGTGAAAATGGCCATCCTGCCCAAGGTAATTTATAGATTCAATGCCATCCCCATTAAGCTACCAATGACTCTTCACAGAATAGGAAAAAACTGCTTTAAAGTTCATATGGAACCAAAAATGACCCCGCATTTCCAAGACAATCCTAAGCCAAAAGAACAAAGCTGGAGGCATCACGCTACCTGACTTCAAACTATACCACAAGGCTACAGTAACCAAAACAGCATGGTACTGGTACCAAAACAGAGATATAGACCAATGGAACAGAACAGAGCCTTCAGAAATAATACTACACATCTACAGCCAACTGATCTTTGACAAACCTGACAAAAACAAGAAATGGGGAAAGGATACCCCATTTAATAAATGGTGCTGGGAAAACTGGCTAGCCATAAGTAGAAAGCTGAAACTGGATCCCTTCCTTACTCCTTATACAAAAATTAATTCAAGATGGATTAGAGACTTAAATGTTAGACCTAAAACCATAAAACCCCTAGAAGAAAACCTAGGTAATACCATTCAGGACATAGGCATGGGCAAGGACTTCATGTCTAAAACACCAAAAGCAATGGCAACAAAAGCCAAAATTGACAAATGGGATCTAATTAAACTAAAGAGCTTCTGTAGAGCAAAAGAAACTACCATCAGAGTGAACAGGCAACCTATAGAACGGGAGAAAATTTTTGCAATCTACCCATCTGACAAAGGGCTAATATCCAGAACCTATAAAGAACTCAATCAAATTTACAAGAAAAAAACAAACATCCCCATCAAAAAGTGGGCAAAGGATATGAACAGACACTCTCAAAAGAAGACATTCATACAGCCAACAGACACATGAAAAAATGTTTATCATCACTCGCCATCAGAGAAATGCAAATCAAAACCACAGTGAGATACGATCTCAAGCCAGTCAGAATGGCGATCATTAAAAAGTTGGGAAACAACAGATGCTGGAGAGGATGGGAAGAAATAGGAACGCTTTCACGCTGTTGGTTGGAGTGTAAATTCGTTCAACCATTGTGGAAGACAGTGTGGCAATTCCTCAAGGAATACCATTTGACCCAGCATCCCATGACTGGGTATATACCCAAAGGATTATAAATCATGCTACTATAAAGACACATGCACATGTACGTTTACTGTGGCATATTCACAATAGCAAAGAGTTGGAGCCAACCCAAATGTCCATCAATGATAGACTAGATTAAGAAAATGTGGCACATATATACCATGGAATACCATGCAGCCCTAAAAAAGGATGAGTTCGTGTCCTTTGCGGGGACATGGATGAAACTGGAAACCATCATTCTCGGCAAACTGTCACAAGGACAGAAAACCAAACATTACATGTTCTCACTCATAGATGGGAAATGAACAATGAGAACACTTGGACACAGGGCGGGGAACATCACACACCAGGGCGTGTTTGGGAGTGGTGACCTGGGGGAGGGGTAGCATTAGGAGAAATACCTAATGTAAATGACGAGTTGATGGGTACAGCAAACCAACATGGCACATGTATACCTATGTAACAAACCAGCATGTTGTGTACATGTACCCTAGAACTTAGAGTATAATAATAAAAATTTTTTAAAACTTCAACCAATAGCCTTGTTCATGCAGGGATGCCACAAACTTTTAATTTGTAAAAAAAATAAACAAAAATAAATATATGCAAAGCATAATTTAAAACAGAGTGCAATGCTACAGAGTATGTGTATAATTGCTCTGACAATTCTTTCCTTACTTTTTCACATTGTCAAGTTTTCTCTTTCTCCCGTGTCCTTTCCTTCCGCCCACTATCTGCTACTCACTACCTCAGAAACAAACGAAAAAAAACCTTGCCTCTTGGTATCAGTTACCCTCCAGCTATCATATTATTTTTTTCTCTATGTAGCAAACCTCCTATGCTTCTTGCTGTCTCTAACTTTGCTCCTCTATTCTCTCTTGACCTCATTCAGAATAAATTTTCACTTCCATCATTCTGCGAAACTGCTTTTATGAAGATCCTCAAATACTTCCACATTGCTAAGTGCAAGGATCAATTTTTTGTCTTTCTGTTACTTAATCTATCAGTATGAGTTGACAAAAAAAATGAGTTCTACATCCTTGAAATATTTTCTCTCCTTGAGTTTTGGCTTTTTGTTTGTTTGTTTGTTTTTGTTTGTTTGTTTGAGACAGGGTCTCACTCTGTCACACAGGCTGCAATGCAATGGCATGATCAAAGCTCCCCATAGCCTCAACATCCTGGGTTCAACCAATCCTCCCATCTCAACCTCCCAAGCAGCTGGCACTATAGGCATGTACCATCATGCCCAGCTAATGTTTTGTATGTTTTGTAGAGATATTGTTTCGCCATGTTGCCCAGGCTAGTCTTGAACTCCCAGGTTCAAGCAATCTGGCCACCTTGGCCTCCCAAAGTGCTGGGATTACAGGCAGGAGCCACAAGCCACTGTGTCCAGCCTCTCCTTGCTTTTATGGTACCATATTCTCCTGGTTTTCTGGCCATTTGCTGGTTTCCTTCTCATCTTCCTGACCTCTAAATATTAAACTGTCAGACTCAGTCCTTGGACTTCCTCTATTTTCTATGCACACTCACTTCATTGTTGACCTCACCAAGTATCATCTCACCAATGACTCCTAAATTTATATCTCCAGCAAAGACCTGTACTCTAGATTCCAATAGGATATCTAACTAACTACATTTCCATTTGAATGTCCTGTAATAAGAACCTCACACCCAGTTCCTAGTAGTCTCACTCCCTCTTCTGTTCTTTCATAGTCTTCCCAATCTCCATGCATGGTAATTTCAAACTTAGGTCTAAACCCTGGAGTCATCTTGCCACCTATCCTCTTACATACAGTATTTGAATTTGATTTATCAGAAAATACTATTTGTTCTCCCTTCGAAATATATGCATCATTCGAACATTTCTGACCATCCTTATTGCCTTAGTCTAAGCCACCATCATCTTTCAACTGTACCAGTTCAAAAGGCTCCTAACTGGTCTCCAAGTTTTGATTCCTTGTCCCCCCATCAGTCAGAATCAGACTTATCCGGCTGAAAGGTTAACCAAGGCCAGGTGTGGTGGCTATGCCTCCTAGCACTTTGGGAAGCTGAACCAGGAAGGTCACTTGAAGCCAAGAGTTCAAAACCAGCCTGGGCAAGATAAAGAGACCTTGCCTCTACAAAATAAAATTTTTAAAATTACCTTGGCATGGTGCCATGCACCTGCAGCCCCAGCTACTTGGGAGAGTGAGGCAGGAGGATCCCTTGAGCCCAGGATATTGAGGCTGCAGTGAGCTAAGATCATGCCACTGTGCTCTAGCCTGGGCAACAGCGCAAGACCCTGTCTCAAAAAGAAAGAGAGAGAGAGAAAGAGAAAGAGTAAGATAGTTAAGCTAGAGACTTTGAGTTTCTGTCAAAACGGAACCAGAACCCTCCACCTTTTCCTTCCCACTAATTATGGCTGAAAACCCTAAACAAAATATTAGGGGAACAGAAGTCTCTAAACAGTGGATAGAGTGGGTGGACTGGGTAGGAAGATGAAGACTCCAAGAAAGATCTGGTAGCAAGTACCAAAAATGAAGCAGCTCTACCTCCATCTGGTGGTGGTGACCCTGTGAAATGAGCTCTTTGGAATCTCGTGGTTCCACTCCAGGTGAGATCCAATAGTGAAGCTGTGCTCACTCAACAGCAATAGCAATGTGGGGCAGGGAGAACAGTGGTGGCCACATATGTTCTCTGCCCATACTACTTTGCCTCAACTTAGGTTCAGCTATGGAAAAGTAGGTAACAATGTCAAGGAGAAAAAGCCTGGGCTTTCTAACAAGAGACCCAAGAAGGGAATCACTGAAACTGAAAAATGTAGAATATCAAAGAGAAAGAAGCTGGAGAAAGGGATCCTTTAAATCATGAAATATTGGGCTTTTCTCTGAGCTTTTCATGTATGAAACTGAATACAACTAGCATGGTCAAGGCTTTAGGGATTTTAACAGGACCCAGGATATCTTAATACCCAGGACACAATCCTAAATTACTCAACACAAAAAAACAGAACCAGAAAAACTTTAACAACTCTCAAGAGAAAGGGAATCAACAGATGACAACCCTAAGATAACCAAATGTTGGAATTATTTTAAAAAAAAAAGCTTCAAGTCACTTATTAAAATAATATTCCAGTCTTCCTTCCTTCCCCACCAGCCCCTCCCCACAAGCTCTTCTCCCCACCTTCCTCTTTCCTCACCATCTTCTTTCACCACTCACTCGCCAAAGTTCTTCTCCTCTTTCTTCCTTCTTTCCCCACCTCCTCTCAAGTTCTTCTCCCACTCTTTTCTCCCCACCCTCTTCTTTCTCCTGCCATCTTTTTTCCCCCACTCCCTCTCCACCTTTTTCTCTCCCCACTCCCTCACTGCAAGTTCTCCTCTCTACCATCTTCTTTCCCCATTATCTTTCCCCACTCCCTCTCCTCATGCTGCCTTCTCAAGTTCTTCTCCCACCTTTTTTCCCAACCATCATCTATCCCCATCTTCTTCTCCTCCTATTTATTTTGTCCGCCAACTTTTTTTCCACTCCATTATGTTTTCTTTCCCCATTCCCTTGCCTCAAGTTCTTTTTCCCCACTCTTTCTTTCCACTGTCTTCCTCCCTTCTCCACCGTCCTCTCCCCAAGCTTTTCTTCCCACCTTCCTTTTTCCCCACCATCTTTCCCCACTCCCTCCCCACAAGTTCTTCTCCCCAATGTCTTCTTTCCCCATGGTGGTCTTCTTTCCACATAGCAGTCTTCTTTCCGCACCTCCTCTCCTCAAGTTCTCAGCACTGTTTTTTCTCCTTACCCTCTTCTTCCTCTCTGCTGTCTTTTTTCCCCCAAGTCCTTCTCCCCACTGTCTTCTTTCTCCACTTCCTCTCTCTCCAAGTCCTTCTCCCCTTCTCTTTCCGCATCCCGCTGTTTCCTCCCACAATCTGTCCTGCTCACCCCCAAGGTCTTCTTCCCGACTCCATCTCCTTAAGTTAGGTTCCCTACTATCTTTTCTTCCTCCACCATCTTCTTTTCCCAAGCTGTTCTCCCCAAGTTCTTCTTTCCCCAAGAAGGGGTGGGGGAGAGAGAATGAGAAGTCCATAGGAAGAAGAGACGGGAGCCAGGAGAGAAGTCCATGGGAGGAAGAGAAGGAAGCAAGACGTGGGGAGCTGGGGTGGGGGAGGGTGGAGACCCGAGCGAGGGCGGGAAGAAGATGGGGGCGGAGAGGAGACAAGGAGGTGCTAGCGGGAGTGAGGAAGAGTGGTAGAAGGCGGGAGCGGGGCAGGGAAGGGCAGGGGAGAGCTGGATCAGGTGGGGCAGGTTGGGGGAAAGAAGAAAACAGTGGGGGTGGGGTGGGGGAAATGGTGGGGAGAGCAGGGTGATAACAGTGGCGAAAAGATGGTGGCAAGATGAATGGGAGTGGGAGGGGGAAGGTGGGGAAGGAAAACGGGAGGCAGGGAAAAGAAGGTAGAGAAAGTAGGAAAAACAGTTTGGCAATTTCTTAAATAGTTAAACATATACTTATGATTTGATCCAGCAATCCCATTTGATGGTATTTATCACAGGGAAAGGGGACAAAAGAAAAGGAAGGGTGGGGAAAGGGGAAAGAAGAAGAGAGATTGTGGAAAAGAAGAAGAGGGATGGTGGGAAAGAAGAAGAGAGAGGGTGAGAAAGAAGAAGAGGGATGGTGGGAAAGAAGAAGAGGGAGGGTGGGAAAGAAGAAGAGGGATGGTGGGAAAGAAGAAGAGGGATGGTGGGAAAGAAGAAGAGAGATGGTGGGAAAGACGAAGAGGGAGGGTGGGAAAGAAGAAGAGGGATGGTGGGGAAAGAAGGAGAGGGATGGTGGGAAAGAAGAAGAGGGATGGTGGGAAAGAAGACGGAGGGTGGGAAAGAAGAAGAGGGATGGTGGGAAAGAAGACGGAGGGGGGAAAGAAGAAGAGGGATGGTGGGAAAGAAGGAGAGGGAGGGTGGGAAAGAAGAAGAGGGATGGTGGGAAAGAAGACGGAGGGTGGGAAAGAAGAAGAGGGATGGTGGGAAAGAAGAGGGAGGGTGGGAAAGAAGAAGAGGGATGGTGGGGAAAGAAGGAGAGGGATGGTGGGGAAAGAAGGAGAGGGATGGTGGGAAAGAAGAGGGATGGTGGGAAAGAAGAAGGAGGGTGGGAAAGAAGAGGGATGGTGGGGAAAGAAGAAGAGAGATAATAGGAAAGAAGAAGAGAGATGGTGGGAAAGAAGAAGAGGGATGGTGGGGAAAGAAGAGGGATGGTGGGAAATAAGAAGACAGATGGTGGGAAAGAAGAGGGATAGTGGGAAAGAAGAAGAGGGATGGTGGGGAAATGTAGGAAATGGGGAAAGAAGAAGAGGAACAATGGGGAAAACTGGTTGTAAAAATAATACTCCAAGCCAGGTGTGCCGCGCCGGTAATCCCAGCACTTTGGAAGGCTGAGGCGGGCAGATCATGATGTGAGGATATCGAGACCATCCTGGCTAACACGGTGAAACCCCCTCTCTACTAAAAATACAAAAAACTAGCCGGGCGAGGTGGCGGGTGCCTGTAGTCCCAGCTACTTGGGAGGCTGAGGCAGGAGAATGGCGTGAACCCGGGAGGCGGAGCTTGCAGTAGGCCTAGACTGCACCACTGCACTCCAGCCTGGGCGACAGAGTGAGACACCGTCTCAATAATAATAATAATAATACTCCAAAAAAAGTAAGTATTTTTTAAATGAACGGATCGTAGACCTAAATATTAATATGTAAAAAAAAAAAAAAAACTGTAAGACTCTTCAAATAAAACATAGGAGAAAATATTCAAAAACTTAAAATAGGTAAAGTTCTTAGATACAACAACAAAAGCACAATTCATGAGATTTAAAAACCTGATTAACCGTACTTAATGAAAATTTTAAACTTTGGTTTCATCAAAGACGCTACTAACAAAATGAAATGAAAAGTCAGTCTAGGAGAAAATATTTACAATTCACGTATTCAACAAAGGAAGTGTATCCAAATATATAAAGAATGATTGGCTTTTCCCACGGATCTTTGCAACCCGTGGATCAGGAGTCCCTCTCATGAGCTCACACCACCAATGCCTTGGGTCCAAAGTACATGGACCACATTTTGTACAACAATATATCAAAACATTCTAAAATTTCGTTTTAGCCACTGGGTACAAGAGATCATACAATATTTTCCCTGGAAAATACTAGGTTTAATCTATGGGTTTAAGCATAGCCCAAACAGAAAAGGTGTAATTATAACCATGAGAACTGTTAGCCTTAAATGGAACATAACCCACTTGTTTTAATCATCACTAATACACTTAACTGCCTGGGGGTCTCAGGGCAGAGGTATACAAGAGAGAAAGTGCAGAATGAAAAATATATAGGACAGATAAAGATTTCAGCATCACAGAAAACCTAAGAAAAGATAAAAATTGCACCATTATTAGGGAACGAGGAAACAGAGCAGAGCCCAAGGGACTATCACTAAGTAATTCATGACATGAATACAAAATTAATGTAATCTGCTTGAAGATGTCTCCTACATTATGCAGGGCAGTGGTGTGAAAGACTGTACATGATGTTTATTATCTGTTGAAGGGAACGGAAACATACATGAAGATACTAAGCAGTAAAAATGTGGCTAAATCTTTCTCACTAATGGGAAATTTTAAAAAATTTTATTAAATAAAAAATAAATAAAAATAAAAAAGTTTAAAAGAGAATGCTCAAAACTCAGCAAGAAGAAGATAACCAATAAAGCAATGGGTGAAGGACTTGATGATACTTCACCAAAGAGGATATAAAATGATACTCAGCATTAGTCATTAGGGAAGTGAAAATTAAAACCACAATGAAATACCACTACAAACTTCTTATGATGGCTAAAATAAAATTTACAAAACTTGATAATACCAACCCCTGACAAGGGTGTAAAGTAACTACAACTTTCATACATTACTTATGGAAAGGCAAAAATAGTACAGTAACTCTGGGAAAAAAAAGTTTGGCAATTTCTTAAATAAACATACACTTATGACTTGAGCAATCCCATTTGCTGGTATTTATCCTAGAGCAATAAAAGCTTATGTTCACATATAAACCTACATATGAATGCTTAGAGATGTATTATTCATAATTTCTAAAATCTGGGGGTAAAATACAAACATTCAACAAATAAACTGTGAAACAGCCATACAATGGAATACCACTCAGCAATATAAAGCACTGATGTACATTACATAAATGCAATATGCTAAGTGAAGGAAGCTAGACTGAAAACGTTATATACTATATGATCCCATTTATATATGGCTTTCTGGAAAAGGCAAAACTCTATGGATGGAGAACATATTAGTGGTTGCCAGGGGATAGGTCTTGGGGAGCAAAGGAGAAGCACTAGGGAATTCTTTGGGTGTTGCAATTTTTCTGTATCCTATTTGTGATGGTGGATACAATAATTTGTGCATTATAGATATCAAAGAAAGCAGATTTTATTGTATGTACATTTGTTAAATTAGCCTAATCATTTCACTTTTTAACACAAAGGCCACACTGTCTTCCTTAAACCCAAAGCTGTTACAATGATCTAGAAGACCCTATCAACTGGCCTCTTATTACCTCTCTGACCCCATCTTTTACTATACCCCTTTGATGACTATTCTCTAGCCACACTGGCCTCTTGACTTATCTCGAACATGGAAAGGAATACTCTTTCCTCTGGTTGACTCTTTCACCAAATAGCTCCAGGCTTATTCACGCTCTCAACCTTTTCAGGTCATTTCAAATGTTATCTTCTCAGTAAGGCTTTCCCTAAAAACCCATTCTAAATGCAATCAAACCCTTATACTCACTTTCTTTTCTACTTTGAGTTTCCCCTTGGCACATAAAGACATCAAAAGTACAGTAAGTTTTTGTTTCTTCCCATGGTAAGGTAAAGTCCAGTAAGACACGGATTTTGTTTACTATTTTTCTCACTCCAGTATTCCCAGAGCCTGAAGGAATGTCTGGCATATACTAGGCACTTAGTAAATATTTCCTGGATGGAAGATGCAAAATAAGTGTTTGTGGAAAATCCTTTTCCTTCTGTATATAGGCTATGCTCTTTCTTGCTATTCCCTTATTTCTTCTAACTGAAAGGAACATGAACTGTGAGCATAAGGACAAAACCAATATAGTTAAGGACAATAAATGGAAAGAACAAAGTAGAGAGAGCATAGGTCCCTGGTGGTATGAATGAACCACTACAGTAGCCCTATTCTGCCTACCTCAGCCTTCTTGTTATATGATAAAGACAAGGCACTATTAATTAAACAACTGTAGG
This sequence comes from Trachypithecus francoisi, assembly GCF_009764315.1. Classification (NCBI taxonomy): domain Eukaryota; kingdom Metazoa; phylum Chordata; class Mammalia; order Primates; family Cercopithecidae; genus Trachypithecus; species Trachypithecus francoisi. Next base: position 52,324,683 of record NW_022681458.1, on the reverse strand, counting down.
AAGCATTGGTTCCTTAAAAATTATGTAAAAAGAAATGAAAATACAAATGACTTATCTTTCTGGGCACTTGGGTAAATTAAAACCCTGTGTAAAATAATCCTCCTATAGGTTTATCAATCCAGCTAGTTTTTGTCCATATCAGGATTTCTGATTCTTTTCTGAAAAATCTAAAGTTACCATACAGTAACATACAATTAAAATCACACTAATTTGAGTGAAAATATTTATTTTGTTTCTTGGCTCAGGCCCTAAGGAAAAGCCTGTATCAGGTTACAAAGTACCCAACAGTCTTTAAAAGATTTACTGTCCAGACATCAAGAGACTGAACAAAAAGAGATTAAGGCTGCAGAATCAAGTGATATTTTACGCTTCATCCACTGTGACAAACGGTATCACAGTCATGAAAGAGAAAGCTCGTTACAGCTTGAGATAAATCAAAATTATTAAATATCTCCCTTTCTAGTTCTGGCTCCCCAAATAATAAAGTTTTGAGCCCTTTAATAAGCTAGACTTCTCAGTTAAAAAGTAAATGTATCCCTGATTTTTACAGTGGTGCTGTCCCAGGATGTCTTGACCTTCGTGAACACTATATTTCTCCACAATAAATAAACTTATGGGTATAATTATGTGTGGCTTAATGATGGGGATATGCTCTAAGAAACGCATATTAGGTGATTTCATCATTGCGTGAATATCCTACCTACACAAACCTAGATGGTACAGCCTACTACACACCTAGGCTATACGTTATAGCTGATTGCTTCTAGGCTACAAATCTGAACATGTTACTGTACTCAATATTACAGACAATTGTATTATTAACACAATTGTATTATTTAAATACACCAATACTTTTTTTTTTTTTTTTTTTTTTTTAGACAGAGTATCACTCTGTTGCCCAGGCTGGAGTGCAGTGGCACGATCTCTGCTCACTGCAAGCTCCGCCTCCCGGGTTCACGCCATTCTCCTGCCTCAGCCTCCAGAGTAGTTGGGACTACAGGCGCCCTCCACCGCGCCCCGCCAATTTTTTGTATTTTTAGTAGAGACGGGGTTTCACTGTGGTCTCGATCTTCTGACCTCGTGATCCCGTCTCGACCTCCCAAAGTGCTGGGATCACAGGCGTGAGCCACCACGCCCGGCCATAATACACCAATACTATTAACAGAATAGTATTGGTCTATTTAAATACATAAAAGGTACAGTAAAAACACAGTATTACAATCTTAAGGAATCACTATGTTATATGCACTGACTGAAAGATCCTTATGTGGCATATGACTATACTTGTGACTTTGGTAATTTTGTGGTAAATCAACAAATCAAGAAGCGAAATCAAAATAGGCAACATAATATACAAGGTCCAAGAATATGATACGTGTAACTTTACAAAGGAAAACTGGTGACAAACTGGCAAAAATAAACATCTTCGGATTTTAGGGGTTCCTAATCCGCAGGCTCTATCCACTAATGGGAAAAGGTAAAACCCAGGAAACCAGAGAGCAGCGCCCTGAAATCTGGCGGGACTGGCCGAATGTCAGATTAGCCCGAGCAGCTACACTGAACGCTGGGGAAGATGCACCAGAATACCGGAGTAGGAACCAGATTTCCAAAAGAAGAAAGCTAGGCCCTAGGACTGTGGAGATTCTGTAGGAACCTAAGCGATGCTCACAAGAACAGAAGAATGGTTAATGAGAGGAACAAAAAGCTGTACAAGGAGGAGAAAGCTACCTTTCCACCCAATAACGCAACGCTGCGACCAAGAAAACCAGGGACACGAGAGGCTCGCGTCATCCTGCAGCGCCGACATCACAGACACTAGAAAGTGACGCCTCCAATGGGACTACTGGAGGTCACGTGGTACATTGTGCACCACCGTTCCCTTCTGGCGGAAAAAGTCATAGAGTCAGATTGACAAGGCCTGAGAGAAATATGTCTGTATTAAATAATTGTGTATAGGTGTCAAAACTGATTGTCTCTAAGTCTCTGTTTTGCTTTCATCTTTCCTTACAAGTGTCTTAGTTTGGCATTGCCCACACAAAAGATGGCTGCACGGAAGCCGAGTCCTACCACGGAGTCTCAGGCCTAGAAGGGCCGGTGGGTGGGTTCTGTGCGCTGGGAACAGCCGTATTACCCGGCTCAATATAGGAAGTTCAGGGCGGGACCAGAGATTGGTCATTCTGCGACTGCGCAAAGATGGTGGACGAGGAGAACATCCGCGTGGTTCGTTGTGGCGGCAGCGAGTTGAACTTTAGGCGAGCTGTCTTCTCTGCAGATTCTAAGTATGAGGGGCACCGCGCTTTGTCGGCTGAGGGGCGGGGCGTGAGTTTCTCGAGGGTCGGGGAGAAGGAACTGTCAGTCGCGTTCGGACTCGCCAGCCTGGCGGATATGGGCTTTGTGTAGAGCACGCGCGTATGGGGGATCCCCAGCGTCCCCGGGAGGTCCGGTTAGCACTGCAGGTTGGGGTGCGCCCCCCGATTCCTGGACAATTTACCTGCAGGTAGATTGAAAGGCCCTGGAGCCGGTCTCCGTGTCGAGGATCTGGAAGGTGCTCGGGCGGCTGGAAAATGGTCCATGCGTGGATGTGTATGCCACTACTTTTGCAGTACCTACTCTTTCGTACAGAATCATGTTTTGGAGTGACTAAAACCTAAAAATATTCCGCTTTTTTATCCACTCCTCACCCCTGAAGCGTAGAGTGGTCCAGGATGGAGATGTTAAGCCTCTGAACTGAAGTACTCATGGGAATGGAGAAGAGGCTGCAGCCAAAGGGGAGGTTATGTAAATGCTTTGTTGCTCATACATTCTTGATCTTATACCATTTCATACAACCATGCCTCCTGGCTGACAGCACTTACAAGGTTCCATTGATTATAAGATGCATCCTAATTTCCAAGAGATGAACATGTGAAAATCAAGTATCTTGAACTGATAAAATAGGATAGTAGTGGTCCCAGTTTGCAACAGATTTACTCTTAGTGTGTTGTAATACAGTAGCCCTCCCTTGTCCACAGAGGATATGTTCCAGGACCCTTAGTGGATGCCTAGAACCACAGGTACTACCGAACGCTATATTTACTATATGTTTTCCTATACATACATAATTACGATAAATTTTAAGTTATAAATTAGGCACAGAGATTAACATCAATAATTAATAAAATAGAACAATTATAACAATATGTCAGCATCATTACTCTTACACTTTGGGGCCATTATTAAGTAAAATAAGGGTTACTTGAACATAAGTGCTACAGTACAGCAATAGTGGATAGGATAACCTAGACAGTTTCTACATGACTAACGGGCAGGTGTGTCTACAGCAGAGAATGCTGGAAAAAGGAATGATTCATGTCTCAAGTGAGACAAGGGGAATTCATCGCTACTGAGAATGGCATAAAATTTTAAACTTATGAATTGTTTCTGGAATTTTCTATTTAATATTTTCAGATTGATCTTGACTGTAGGTAATTAAAACCAGGGAAAGTGAAACCATAAATAAGAGTACTGCTATAGATATAATAGGCACGGAGCAAATTTTTTTACTTGGAAGATACAAGAAGATTTATATTTCTGAGCCTTGTTCTGTGATGATACCATGAAAGTCAAATAGTGCCCCAACTTAACCACTTTTAGTAATTTAGTAGCTGCTACTACATGGAAGAAACCCACAAATCCAGAAAGACAAAGCAAAGCCAGCATTTCAGCAACAAGAAAAAAAAATGGAATAAAGTCTTTGTATTTTTCTGTACAAAAGGCCCAGACCTCACCAACTGGATCAGAACCTTTGACTTAGCATTTGCAAGCTGGTGTTGCCAGTGAACCATGGAGAGGTTGGGGACATGGAAAAACACTGCTGTTGGCAGTACTATTGAAGAGTAATAGTTGATAGTGACTAGCACACTGTCTGCATCCATTGAATGAGCAGGCAACTTGGTTAAGTTGGCTGTTTTTGCAGGATAATTCCATTTATAGCCTCTGTCTACAAACAGGCAAGAGAGATGACATTGGCATCATTAATCTCTTCTGAGTTAATGAACTGATTGGTCATAGATGTCCCCATAGACAAAAGGCACACAAATTTGAGTATACAATTTTTTTTTTTTTTTTTTTTGAGACAGAGTCTCGCTCTGTCTCCCAGACTGGAGTGCAGTGGCCAGATCTCAGCTCACTGCAAGCTCCGCCTCCCGGGTTTATGCCATTCTCCTGCCTCAGCCTCCCAAGTAGCTGGGACTACAGGCGCCCGCCACCTCGCCCAGCTAGTTTTTTGTATTTTTTAGTAGAGACGGGGTTTCACTGTGTTAGCCAGGATGGTCTCAATCTCCTGACCTGGTGATCCGCCTGTCTCAGCCTCCCAAAGTGCTGGGATTACAGGCTTGAGCCACCGCGCCTGGCCACAATTCTTAAACTATACCAAAAGAAACCTCTGTTGCATTTTTATCATGGACAGTAAAAAGATCCTACTACCTATCGAGTATGTGATATGGTTTGGCTGTGTCCCCACCCAAATCTCATTTTGAATTGTAGTTCCCATAATCTCCACGTGTTGTGGGAGGGACCCAGTTGGAGATAACTGAATCATGGAGGCAGTTTCCCCTGTACTGTTCTTGTGGTAGTGAATCAGTCTCACGAGAGCTGATGGATTTGTAAAGGGGAGCTCCCCTGCCCAAGTTCTGTTTTTGCCTGCCACCATGTAAGACATGCTTTTTGCTTCCACCATGATTGTGAAGCCTCCCCAGCCACGTGGAACTGTGAGTCCATTAAATCTCTTTCCTTTATAAATTTGAAGAGGGAGATGGTAAGGTTTTGAATGAAATATGAAAAGCACCAGGTACAATGGCTCCCACCTGTAATCTCAGCATTTTGGGAGGCCCAGGCAGGTGCATCACTTGAGGCTGGGAGTTCAAGACCACTGAAACAATGATGAAAAATGTGTTTTTCAGCAGTGTGAAAACAGACTAATACAGTATGTAAAACTTACTTTTCTTTCTTTTTTTCCAGGTATATCTTCTGTGTCTCTGGAGACTTTGTTAAAGTTTACAGCACAGTTACAGAAGAGTGTGTACACATACTGCATGGACACAGAAATCTGGTGACTGGAATCCAACTTAACCCCAACAACCATCTACAGGTGTCATACAGTTATAGCTGAATACTTTAAGATTGGCTTTGTTCTTTACAGAAAAATTTGAGTTGAATTTGGCTGGAAGCTTTCCAGGTTATAAGTAAAATATTTATTTCCAGTTGTAGGGTATTTTTCACTTACTAAACTGCATTGCCTATAGTGTATTCTGTGAACCATTTGTTCCACAGAATGCTAATAGGTGTTACTTGAGAAAGATATTCTTGGCTGTATGAGTTTCTGAAATTAAGGGCTTGGCACAGTTAAATGTATTTGTTGATTGTAGGTCTTCTTAGGTTCCCTTACATGCATTGTGAATATCCAGAAGGGGTATGTAGTATTTGGTGTTTCTCAAACTTACATGACTTGTGAACTGTTTGGTTTCTGGAACACATTTTGAAAAATGTTGGCCAGGAGGTTGGTAGATCTGTTCCTTTAGAAGTGAGGCTCTGGCTTACTCTAGATATTGCCTAGTCTTAATACCGGTATCTAGATAAGAAAATTTGTTTGGTGAGTGGGTCAATTAGTTAGTTTCAAGACAAATTTGGGAATTTAATTTAGTGCAGATTTTCCTACTTCCCCCACAAAGCAGCCCTTCTTTCTCAGTATTTAAGAATAATGAAATGGTCATTTTAATTCTCTTCTTAAGTTTCAGCAAATCTACTAAAATTTTATCTCAACAATATTTTGTTCTTGTTCTCATTTTTAATCCAATTCCATTTTCCTGGATTAGTCATAGCCAACTTGGAAGTTACTGATCAAGGATGGATTTGCATTGCCATACACTCTTATTCCAAAGGAAATAAAGTAGCACCGATCTTTTCTTTCCAAAATTAAATGAGCTACTCCTAAAAATCAAAGTTAGGTAACTTTTCTGTGGGATCCAAGTACATATTTTATCCTTGCCATCATCTGAGGGTTTGACAAAAGTTTATCGCTATGTATGGTATTTGAATGTTTTCAGTAACAAAACTATTATTTTGTTAAAATTGAAATTTGTGAAGTCCATATACTAAGTTTTATAGCAAAAAAAAATGTACACACATTGCATAAAATCTTTGTTTCAGGTGAATAAAATTAGAGAAGGGCAGTTTTATCAGTAGATTTGGTTGAGGCACAGGGGCACCAATTCTGGACTTAGGAGTCACAGTATTTGTGTATTAACCATTGTTTTGACAGTAATTATATGTTTGACTTGTTACATTCTACTGGTCCATATTTATGATTCTCATATGCAGTAATTGTGATATAAATTTCCTAGTTACTATAATTTTTTGACTTGGATAGATAACATGGTTTTACTCCAACATTTTTACATTTCTCTTCTCTGAGTCCATGTCTCTATTTGCAGAAATCCTAAAATTGCCACTTTATTTAAAAATATTAAAATTCTTTGTCAACATTATAAGCAAAGTATTTTTCTATAACAACAACAACAAAAAAAATCTAGCAGAAACTTAGTATAATTAAAACTAAGTACACTAGGACAAAAATAAACCTATGTGTTAGTAAGGTCTTCCGGTACTACCAAAGTATGGTCCACAGACCAGTGTCCTAAACCATTAGTTACCATTCTGTATAAGAGTACAGAAAGTGAGTGTCACAAAACACTTTGACATTGCCATAGCATCCAAGTGTATTATAATTTCTATTGTATTTTATGAAAGTATTGGTCCTTGATGGATTGGAAGAAATTTTTTTAAGCAAAATATTCTTCAGTCACTTGAGAAGCACTCCCTTAATACTCATATAAGGTGAAAGGAGTTTGGCTGATAAAACTGAGTAAACTGAGTTCTGGGAGGAAGAGCAACAAGCTCTTGTGTGTGTGTGTTTTTGTTTTTTGTTTTTTTTTTTGGAGAGTCTCAGTCTCCCAGGCTGGAGTACAGCAGTGTGATCTCAGCTCACTGCAGCCTCAGCCTCCCGAGTAGCTAGGATTACAGGATGTGCCACCACTCCTGGCTGATTTGTGTATTTTCACTAGAGATGGGGTTTCACCATGTTGGCCAGGCTGATCTCGAACTCTTGGCCTCAAGTGATGCACCTGCCTGAGCCTCCCAAAGTGCTGAGATTACAGATGGGAGCCACTGCACCTAGGTACTTTTCATATCTCATTCAAAACCTTACCATCTCCCTCTTCAAGATAGAAGGTCAACTTTTTTCCTCTCTCTCTTAGTTAAAACTTGAAAAGGATGGATCTGCTTCTTGCAGAAAGCTGTGAAAAGATTGTTTTGCAGAAGCAATGTAAATAAATGACTCTATCTCTTTAAGATTAACTGTGAATTAATGAATAGAAAATGCCCCATCAGCATTTAATTATTCATTTGATATCTTGATGAATTTTTTTTCTTTTTCTTAATCAATTTGGTATTGTTTTACCCTTTTAGCTATATTCTTGTTCCCTTGATGGCACAATTAAACTGTGGGACTATATAGATGGCATCTTAATAAAGGTATGTGGATTGATCTTTACTTTTCCTTATGCGAAAAAAAAAAGGCAATGTAATTTAATGGTAGATGTACTGTTTCTTTCTATAAGGCCAAATATTTAAATAGACTTCCTAAACAAGTTACAAAATAGCATCAAAAAAATTAATTTGACTATATAAAAATTTTCCACTTGTAAAAGACAAGTTAAAGGTGGGAGAAGATATTTACAAAAGATATTATTCCACATATACAAAAATATTCCCAAAACCAATAAGGAAAAACTAAAAGCCTGGTAGAAGAAATTGGCATAAAGTAGGAATATGTAAATTCACAGAAAAGAAATACAATTAGCCAATAAATATGAAGAGCTGCTTAAACTCATTAATAAAGAAATCTAAACAAATGACACAATATTTCCCCTCATAAATATAATCAAATTGTAGATTGAAAAAAATCTAGTGATAGGTAAAGTATAGAGAAACAGGCACCTTTGTACACAATGCGAGTTAAAACTGAAAATCAATAAAAACGTTTTGCTACAGCAGTCTCACTTCTAAGACTCTCTTGTTGAAATAATGGCCTGTACACAAAGGCCTTATAGCATTGTTTATGGTAGGAAAAAAGTTAAATATGACCTTGACATCAGTTAAAATTATGATGCGTTCAATACAATACTATAAAACCATTAAAAAGAATCAGATCTATATGTAGGAAACTTGAAAGGGTATTTAACAAATATGTATCAGTTGTCTTCTATAGGCCAGATACTCTCCTTATGTTGGGAATACAGCAATGAGCAAAATAGATAAAAATCTCTGCCTTAATGGATTTTATGTTCTACTGGAGGGAACAGACAGTAAACACTATGGTGCTCTTTATCTTTCAGACTTTCATAGTTGGATGTAAACTTCATGCCCTCTTTACTGTTGCCCAAGCTGAGGATTCTGTCTTTGCTATAGTAAATAAAGAAAAACCAGGTATGGTGTAATTAACTTACTATGTATGGCATTGAGTGGCTCTTTACATTTTACAGTTTCTCAAAATTTAACGTTTTGGTTTTAATCTGAAGCTAACAGTTTTTAGAATGGGCATTTAAATTGCTTTTGTCATTATTGTGTTCATTTGGAGAGGCTTTGTGTAAGTTCTGAAATATGCAGTGAGGGAAAGATTATTTTATATGTAGTTGCAATAGCAGACTGCAGACCTCAAATTTTAAGTCTGCTTTACAAAGATGGATAGAATTTGTCTTTCTACTGAACTTAAATCTGTTATTCTTAAGCATCACTATCATTTTATCCATCATTGAACACTTCTTACTCTTTTGAGTCAGGGTGGAAATGACATAGAAAATTGGTTGATATTGGCCAGACGAGGTGGCTCACACCTGTAATCCCAGCACTTTGGGAGGCTGAGGTGGGCAGATCACAAGGTCAGGAGATCTGGACCATCCTGCCTAACACGGTGAAACCCCATCTCTACTAAACAAAATACAAAAAGCCAGGCATGATGTTGGGCACCTGCAGTCCCAGCTATTCAGGAGGCTGAGGTAGGAGAATGGCGTGAATTCAGGAGGTGGATCTTGCAGTGAGTCGAGATAGCGCCACTGCACTCCAGCCTAGGTGACAGAGCAAGACTCTGTCTCAAAAAAAAAAAAAAATTGGTTGATATTAAGAACCAATAATGTGACTCAGTTATTATTAATTACATTTTCACTGTCTTTGGAACGTTAGTCCATTGAAACTGCCATGCATCAGCATTTTAGGAATTCCTAGAATATTGTCAGTGATTACAAATAATTGTCCTTTATTATAGAATTCGATAAAACAGAACACTGACATGAGGTTACATCTAAAGAAATTTTCTGATCCCCAGATTCAAGAATGCTACTGTATCCTGTGGTGTCCTCCATAAAATACAGTTGTGTTCAGAATGAAGAATACGAAGCAGCTTTAAGATGATAGTAGGGCTGGGCATGATGGCTGACAACTGTAATCCCAGCACTTTTTTGGGAGGCCAGGGAAGGAGGATTGCTTGAGGTCAAGAGTTTGAGACCAGCCTAGGCAACATGTACCATGACCCTGTCTCTAAAAAGAAAGAAAAGTAGACCCTGTCTAAAAAAGAAAGAAAAGTAAGTTAGATACGATGGCTATAGTCCTATCTACTTAGGAGGCTGAGGTGGGAGGATCACTAAACCACCTCCAAAGGACATTTCAAAAAATGTTCTGGAGATGGCAACGTTCTTAATAATAATTCAGTCATCTTGCCAGATGACTACTTCAAACATAGCACTCTTTTTTTTTTTTTTTTTTTCAGACGGAGTCTCGCTCTGTCGCCCAGGCTGGAGTACAGTGGCCGGATCTCAGCTCACTGCAAGCTCCGCCTCCCGGGTTCACGCCATTCTCCTGCCTCAGCCTCCCGAGTAGCTGGGACTACAGGCACCCGCCACCTCGCCCAGCTAGTTTTTTGTATTTTTTAGTAGAGACGGGGTTTCACCGTGTTAGCCAGGATGGTCTCGATCTCCTGACCTCGTGATCCACCCGTCTCAGCCTCCCAAAGTGCTGGGATTACAAGCTTGAGCCACCGTGCCCAGCCAAACATAGCACTCTTTTTGATATTTAAGTTCGATTTCGTATATTGAATACATGGATTCCTGATAACAGTTCACATGTTTACGAAAAATTCAGATTCCTAATCTTCCTGATCACTAGGTTTGGGATGTACTTTAGAAATCTGCATTCTTAATATCGTCCCAGGTGATTCTGCTCATCACTCATATTTGGTAGCGACTTCCTATACTCACTCCATAATTCCTCAGTTGGAAAAGTAGTTGCCAATAGCTGTAGCAAAACTTTTTAGCCATGATGCGAAACACTGACTGCACATAAGAATCACATGAAGAACTTAGTAAGTTTCTGTGTGCTGGGGCCTAGTTTACTGAAAAAGTTCTCAGTTGTGTCTAATATGCAAGACAGGGTGGAAAACTACTGATCTAAAGTAAAGATCCTGTGTTGTAATCTAAATTCTTCTCATAATGAGATCTATTATTAGTCTTTAGTACTTGGCATATAATGGGCAGCCAGCATATGAAAATCTGGATAGCTGCTACATAAAAATGTGAGTCAGTCTTGAAAAGATCCCCTGTGCTAGCTGGCTTACTTACTGTACCATGGGCCTCTCATACTCAAATACAAAAACATATACATATATGTGTTCCCTTTTTGTGTTATCTATGTTCCACAGCCCAAAAGCAGAGTCTCTGATAGAAAATTGAATAAATCATGTTGCAGTTACTTATCTGGTTTAAAAACAAATTAGGCTCTTATTTACATGTTATTTTTGATGGTATTATTTCTTGACTATGTGTCATATAGTCATTCACCACCTAATCGAGCACCCACTGTGTGCTGAATACTGTTATGGTTGCACAAAACAAAACACTTCTGAGTCCCAGTAGTAAACTGACTGGATCAGTTAATCTGATACAGTTAGATGAAAGGTGGTCTAGAGAAAAATAAAGCAGGGGGCGGAAATGGGCAACATAGGAGGAATAAATATTACATAAGAGAAAGAAGAGCTGTGCAGCTATATTGGAGAAGTGGGGCAGGCGGGAGTGAGCCAGTTAAGAATAGATTATATTTAGCATCATAGGCTATTGGAAGGACTTTTGCTTTTACTGTGAGTAAAAATAATACCCTTAAGGAGATACTTTTTAAAGGCATATAAAGAGAAGAATTTGTCGGTGTTACAAGAAAGGAGATTTTACCCTATGAATATTATGGCAGGCCCATGATAGCATTTCTGAAAACTCTCAGATGGTTTGTTGCATTTGGTTTACTCAGTTCACCAACATTCATATTTTTCCATTTTAACATTCAGCTTAATACTTTGGAATGTACAATGCACCAGTAGACACAAGTTGATTTCTATTTCTATATATTTGGGGCATTTATGTACATGAGTTATGGAATTAGACTTCCATTTAAAACTTGTTCATTCAAAGAGTCCAACTTTAAGGTATATTTTGTTCAAGATTAGCCTAGAATTATTATCTTGGCATCAAATACATTCTAGAGCACTGATTAGCAGTTTCATAGGGCCAGGCACAGTGGCTCACGCTTATAATCGCAGCAATTTGGGAGGCAAGACAGGTGGATCACTTGAGGTCAGGAGTTCGAGACCAGCCTGGCCAACATGGTGAAACCCCATCTCTACTAAAAATACAAAAATTAGCCAGGCGTGGTGGCGCAGGCCTGTAGTCCCAGCTACTCGGGAGACTGAGCCAACAGAATTGCTTGAACCTGGGAGGCAGAGGTTGCAGTGAGCCAAGATCACGCCAGTGCACTCCAGCCTGGGTGACAGAGCAAGACTTCGTCTCAAAAAAAAAAAAATCATATGAATAAATGCACATGTTTGCTGTCTCTAGAGAAGCTTTATATTAATATAGCTTCCTTTGGCTAGATATATTTCAGCTGGTTTCAGTGAAACTGCCAAAATCATCAAGCCAGGAAGTAGAAGCCAAGGAGCTGTCCTTTGTTTTGGATTACATAAACCAGTCACCGAAGTGCATTGCCTTTGGAAACAAGGTAAATTTTGTTTTGTTGGTTTTCTGTTTTGTACCTAAAATTTCTTTCCTGCAATCTCTCTTCTGAGCATTTTATGTTACAGTGATTTTATATTCCCTTGAATTACTATATTTTTATTAGTCACTAAGAAGCCTCTTCATTGCTTTAGCATGTATTTATGGTATACATTTTTTTAGGACTATCCTTATTTTTGTGTATTCTGTCCTATTGCCTTTGTAAACTCTCTTAGACTATGTGTCTTTAGAAATTATGGCCTCCCTGTTCATAATTAATATGCCCATTATAGAAAATTTGGAAACTAGAGAAAAATATAATGAGGAAATAAAACCTATAATCTCATCAGTGATCATTGAAGAATCTCTTTCTAGGCTTTTTTCTTAACATTCATAAAATAACTTTTCCCAAAAAGAATTAAGATCAGAAGTCTTTTTATCTTTTTTTCACTTAACATCGCAGCATGTGTGTATACTAACATGTTTTTCATAAATAATAACTGATGTTTTTACTGTGATTTCTTCAGCCATTCCCTGTTAACAGTTACTTTACTATTTTAAAATCAAATGCTATGAAAAGCCTCCGGACATTACTATAGGGGCATGTTTCTTTAGTCTTAAGTTTTGTAGCATTATTCTGGCATTAGTCTGAAAAGAGTTAATTTCTCAGAGTAAACTTTTTTAACATCATTAATGTCAGCATTCTTCAGCATTGTTAGTCATCAAATAAATACAAATAAAAACCATAGCAACGTACCACTTTAGGTCCACTAGAATAGCTAATATTGACAGGATATAGAGCAAAGTTAAATCAAAGAAATGAAAACATAACCACAAAATGATGTGTACAAGAGTGATTATTTATAGTAGCTCCAAAATATAAATTAACCCAAATGTTCTTCAGCAAGAGAATAAACAAATGTGATATGTATGCAGTGGAATGCCGCTCAGCAGTAAAAAGGAGCTAATAACACACATGAGAATGTGGGTGAAATTCAAAAAGATGATAGATGATGTTGAGCCACAGAGGACAAGCACAAAAGAGTGTATATTTTACCATTCCATGAACGTGAAATTCTACAACAAGCAGAGAAATAAGCTGTGGCGATAGAAACAGATAGGTGGGGTGGGGACATTGAGGAATGACTGTAAAGAGGGAGGGGTGCATTTCTGAGGAAGGAAATGTTCTAGATCCTGATTGTGGCAGTGGTTATATAGATGTACATGTATGTCGAACATTGCATTTTAGTGTATGTAAATTATTCCTAATGGAAAAATATTCTAATCATTGTACTTTAAGCTTGAGAGTCTAGTTTTAGGATTTAGGACCTAAGTTCATCTTTTAATTTTCTATCATTGTTTTAATAGTATGATTATTCTTTCTACAACCAAAGTAGAAGATATCATATTAATATACCCTTATCAGCTGAACAAAGTTACAGTTAACTTTCATGGGGGAATGTTTCATTTTAAAGAGTGTTGGGCTGGCGTGGTGACTCATGCCTGTAAACCCAGCACTTTGGGAGGCCGAGGCAAGTGGATCACCTGAGGTCAGGAGTTTGAGACCAGCCTGGCCAACATGGTGAAACCCAGTCTCTACTAAAAATTCAAAAATTAGCCAGGCATGGCGGTAGGCACCTGTAATCCCAGCTACTCGGGAGGCTGAGGCAGGAGAATCACTTGAACTCGGGAGGCAGAGGTTGCAGTGAGCTGAGATCACGCCATTGCACTCCAGCCTGGCGGACAAGAGCGAGACTTTGTCTCAAAAAAAAAAAAAAAAAGGAGCATTGACTATTTTTATGAATGCTTATCTTCTTTTTGAAATACCAGGGAGTATATGTTGCTGCAGTACGGGAATTTTACTTGTCTGTTTATTTTTTCAAAAAGAAAACAACATCAAGGTAAGAATTATTTTTTATTAGCTTTATTTTATTTCTTCAAGGGTTCATTATAATTTCTTCCTTGTACCTATAATCCAGAGCTATTCCTACTTTTATATTACAAGAAAGTGTAAGACTATGAAGTATGGAGGTATCATTTTTAACCATACTGTCACGAAAACCTAGGAAGCTTTTTCCAGCCAAAAGCCCTATACACCTAAATTCTAGCCTGCATTCTTGGAGTCAGAGTTGGATGTAGTTTGACAAGAGTTTCACCACATGATTCTCATTGCCATTTTATGAATGTAGGACTGAATATAGGCTTTGGGATATGTAAATTTTAATTGGATCAGATTTAGTCTGTTTGATCCCCAATGCACCTCAATTTAAAACATATTTAAAATGGAGATATCTACCTAACAGAGTTGTAATGATGAATAAGGTGACATATTTAGAGCAGCTAGTGCTAAGTATTGAGTAGTTACCATTTGAAAGTAATAACTAACTCTTCCCTTTTACCTTGCGATGATTGCTTTTTTTTTTTTTTTTTTTTTGAGACAGAGTCTTGCTCTGTTGCCCAGGCTGGTGCAGTGGCATGATCTCGGCTCACTGCAACCTCCGCCTCCTGGGTTCAGGTGATTATCCTGTCACAGCCTCCTGAGTAGCTAGGACTACAGGCGTCTGCCACCAGGCCAGGCAAATTTTTGTATTTTTAGTAGAGACGGGTTTCACCATATTGGTCAGGCTGGTCTTGAATTCCTGACCTCAGGTGATCCACCCGCCTTAGCCTCCCAACGTGCTGGGATTACAGGTGTGAGCCACCGTGCCTGGCCGATTGCTTTCTTTTTAGTATAATAAGGATCCTGACTTCTTCAGAGCCTGAAGATTGACAAGTATTCAGCCAAAGAATAGGAAATAGGCTAGATATTATAACAAGTAGATTGATCCCTTTTTATTTGTCCTTTCAGATGCATTAGCCATTGTCTCAGTTCTAATGTCTCAGGTTTGATTATGCCTCATGCTAAAACGTAGGTTCAGTGAGAAATGTGAACAAGCTTTGCCCAGGCCAAAAAAAAATCACTAAAATCTTAAATGTCAGTGGCTTCCATAGATAAATTATTATGGTAGAATATTAGTTACATGAATTTATATTGTATATTAATGTATGTTTACAAAACAGTGTGCTTGATTCTTGATCAAAATTTTCTTTTTAAAAAAAATCCTGCAGTTATATTTATTGAATTCAGAGCTCTACAATTTTGGTTGCTATTGCTGGGAGCTCTGTTTTACTTAACTACATCACCACTCACCAAGAGACTTTAATAATTAAGGGAATTTGTTTTTTTCTCCTAGGTTTACTTTATCATCATCAAGAAATAAGAAGCATGCTAAGAACAATTTTACATGTGTAGCATGTCACCCAACAGAAGACTGCATCGCATCTGGTCACATGGATGGCAAAATTCGTCTTTGGTCAGTTTACTCATGAAGAGCATGGCGATCATTTATGTACTATTTTATGTTAGTCCTGTAGAACAGGGCTATCTCTGAGTCCAAGAAAACAGCCTCCCTTTCCTTTTTTGCGTGCTTTTCATTTCATACTTACTGTTTCAGAATTTCTAGCCTTGGGCTTATAAAGCAAGTGAAAAATTTATTGTTGCCTATAATCATTTATTGAAGAAAACTTTTTTTGTTTGCCTTTATCCTAAAAAGAAAGACTGACGATAGTGAATATCTAGGAGGGTACCACAGATGGCTTATTATTTATGGGAGTCAGTCACTCTGGTTAGAAATAGAAAGTGTGCACATTAAGACCAGAAGGCTTCATATTATGATTTATTATGTTTGGTTATATATTATGTTTATTATATTTGGCATGCCATTATTTTCCTAACTTAAACCTATGGTCAAAATAAGAGTTTTGTTTTTCTCCAATAGGAGGAATTTTTATGATGATAAGAAATATACATACACATGTTTACATTGGCACCATGATATGGTTATGGATTTGGCTTTTTCAGTGACGGGTAAGTGCACGTTTAATTATTAAAATGACCTTGAAGTATATGAATCAAGTGTTTTAGTTCACTATATTTTTAGTTTGGAAGATTTAAAAATGCACAGGCCAAATGAATTCCAAACACTTGTGTATTACCCCTGTATTTGGGGCTTTGCTCAGCACAATTTACTTTAGGTTTTGAAGCCCTTCAAAGCTCTAAAGTGTACATTTGTGATAAAAATATCTGTTGTTGACACAAATAACCTATTTAAATTATATGACTTTTTGAAGGTATGTCTGTCTACATAACTAAGTGTGTGTCCTCCCTAACTGTAGCTTATCAGGTGCAAGTAACTGTTCTAACACTCTACATCCACTATCTAATTTAATCATTGACCCTAGGAAACGAGCGACATTATACTCATTTTACAGATAAAGGAAGTAGGATTTGGATTTGATAATTAGCCTAACATGACATGGCGAATAGGTGGGATTTAGACCTGGTTCTGATTTTAAAGCTTTTGTTTTTAACTGTTACATGGCCTTATTTGACATTAACTATTTTAAATTAATCTCCATCATTGTTTCATTTAAGTTGCATGACTTCTGTCGCAGCTTTGTGTAGTGTAGCTATAGAGAGTAAAAATACCTTTAAAGTATGGTGGTCTTCAACAGAAATACAGAGAAGTACATCTTGTCTTTGTTTACTTTTAGTGTCCTCACACCCATGTGGTGAAAGTTATGTCAGTTTATTGGGACTGGTCCTGTAAGAAAGTTACTACATACTAGAGAAGATTGTGTGCCTAAAAATGAGAAGCCAGGCTGGTTCAACATACACAAATCAATAAACGTAATCCATCACATAAACAGAACCAAAGACAAAAACCACATGATTATCTCAATAGATGCAGAAAAGTCCTTCGACAAAATTCAGCAGCCCTTCATGCTAAAAACTCTCAATAAATTAGGTATTGATGGGATGTATCTCAAAATAATAAGAGCTATTTATGACAGACCCATAGCCAATATCATACTGAAAGGGCAAAAACTGGAAGCATTCCCTTTGAAAACTGGCACAAGACAGGGATGCCCTGTCTCACCACTCCTATTCAACATAGTGTTGGAAGTTCTGGCCAGGGCAATCAGGCAGGAGAAAGAAATAAAGGGTATTCAATTAGGAAAAGAGGAAGTCAAATTGTCCCTGTTTGCAGATAACATGATTGTATATTTAGAAAACCCCGTCGTCTCAGCCCAAAATCTCCTTAAGCTGATAAGCAACTTCGGCAAAGTCTCAGGGTACAAAATCTGTGCAAAAATCACAAGCATTCCTATACACCAATAACAGACAAACAGAGAGCCAAATCATGAGTGAACTCCCATTCACAATTGCTTCGAAGAGAGTAAAATACCTAGGAATCCAACTTACAAGGGATGTGAAGGACCTCTTCAAGGAGAACTGCAAACCGCTGCTCAACAAAATAAAAGAGGACACAAACAAATGGAAGAACATTCCATGCTCGTGGATAGAAAGAATCAATATCGTGAAAACAGCCATACTGCCCAAGGTAATTTATAGATTCAATGCCATCCCCATCAAGCTACCAATGACTTTCTTCACAGAATTGGAAAAACCTACTTTAAAGTTCATATAGAACCAAAAAAGAGCCCGCACTGCCAAGACAAGCAAAAAGAACAAAACTGGAAGCATCACGCTACCTGACTTCAAACTATACTACAAGGCTACAATAACCAAAACAGTATGGTACTGGTACCAAAACAGAGATATAGACCAATGGAACAGAACAGGACCCTCAGAAATAACACCACACATCTACAACCATCTGATCTTTGACAAACCTGACAGAAACAAGAAATGGGGAAAGGATTCCCTATTTAATAAATGGTGCTGGGAAAACTGGCTAGCCATATGTAGAAAGCTGAAACTGCATCCCTTCCTAACACCTTATACAAAAATTAATTCAAGGTGGATTAAAGACTTAAATGTTAGACCTAAAACCATAAAAACCCTAGAAGAAAACCTAGGTAATACCATTCAGGACGTAGGCATGGGCAAGGACTTCATGTCTAAAATACCAAAAGCAATAGCAACAAATGCCGGAATTGACAAATGGGATCTAATTAAACTAAAAAGCTTCTGTACAGCAAAAGAAACTACCATCAGAGTGAACAGGCAACCTACAGAATGGGAGAACATTTTTGCAATCTGCCCATCTGACAAAGGGCTAATATCCAGAATCTACAAAGAACTCAAATTTACAAGAAAAAAATCAACCCCATCAAAAAGTGGGCGAAGGGTATGAACAGACACTTCTCAAAAGAAGACATTTATGCAGCCAACAGACACATGAAAAAATGCTCATCATCACTGGCCATCAGAGAAATGCAGATCAAAACCATAATAAGATACCATCTCATACAAGTTAGAATGGCGATCATTAAAAAGTCAGGAAACAACAGGTGCTGGAGAGGATGTGGAGAAACAGAAACACTTTTACACTGTTGGTGGGACTATCAACTAGTTTAACCATTGTGGAAGACAGTGTGGCGATTCCTCAAGGATCTAGAACTAGAAATACCATTTGACCCAGCCATCCCATTACTGAGTATCTACCCAAAGGAGTATAAATCATGCTACTATAAAGACACATGCACACATATGTGTATTGCAGCACTATTCACAATAGCAAAGACTTGGAACCAACCCAAATGTCCATCAATGATAGACTAGGTTAAGAAAATGTGGCACATATACACCATGGAATACTATGCAGCCATAAAAAAGGATGAGTTCATGTCCTTTGCAGGGACATGGATGAAGCTGGAAACCATCATTCTGAGGAAACTATCACAAGGACAGAAAACCAAACACCGCATGTTCTCACTCATAGGTGGGAATTGAACAATGAGAACACTTGGTCACAGGATGGGGAACATCACACACCGGGGCCTGTCGTGGTGTGGAGGGAGGGGGGAGGGATAGCATTAGGAGAAATACCTAATGTAAATGACGAGTTAATGGGTGCAGCACACCAACATGGCACATTTGTACATATGTAACAAACCTGCACGTTGTGCACATGTACCCTAGAACTTTAATAATAATTTAAAAAATGAGAAACCAGGAAAAGTGATTTTTCTTTCTGCAGATCTTCCTAGAGACTGAAAGGACAAGTCTTAGATGGTACCGTATGCTGTGGGATCCTTAGAGGCTTACTTAGGTTTAATGCCCAGAAGCCCCAGGAAATAAGAGGCACCTTCAACCTGATTATGGTTTGGGGAGTAATGACTAGTGTATGGAGACAATGTAGACTACTTATTTGTATTCTCTACTCTCCTTCCCACTGCACACCCTGAAAATACTAGTGAGTGCTTGGTATCCTTATGTGCACATCTGTATATGTTCCAGGCAGGGTCTGTTTTTTGTTTTTTTCATTTAAGACAAGGTCTCATTTTGTCACCCAAGCCGGAGTACAGTGGCACCATCTTGGCTCACTGCAACCTCGACTTCCTGGGCTCAAGCGGTCCTCCCACCTCAGCCCCCTAAGTAGCTGGGACTACAGACACGCACCACCGCCCCCAGCTAATTATTTGTATTTTTGTAGAGACGGGGTTTAACCGTGTTGCCAGGCTGGTCTCAAACTCCTGACCTCAGACGATCCCCCCGCCTCTGCCTCCTGAAGTGCTGGGATTACAGGCATGAGCTACTGTGCCCAGCCGCGATTTGAATTCTTGATGTTATATTTCAAGTAGCATGAATATTTTAAAATGAGAAATAATGGTTACAGTATGTAGTTTTCAGTGAAATGTCCTTACTGACTGTGTAGGTATGAGTTAATAGAAAGAGAAAAAAATAGCTGTGTAACTGTAAAAGAAATACAGATTTTAGTTGTTGTTGAAAACTTTATAACTTAAGGCATATATGAACTGTATGCACAATGTATCATATGTGTGTATATATCAGATTAAACTTCTTAATTTTCTTTGTGTACATCACAACTACATACCTTTAGTCTTCTGTTTAGCTAGATTTTATCAGCCTGCAGCTTTAGAAAATTTGATAAAAACCCCATTATCAACCAGTGATCTTTAAAACCAGTCATTTTAGATTCATGAAAGAATGAAAAATGGTTATTTGATGGAATACTTTTGAGAAAACAGTCTGAAACAGTGTCCTATCTATCCATGTAGTCATTAAGACAGTCTCTTGCAGGCTTTTGTTTGTTTTCAAACCATTAGATTTAATTGGCCACATTTGACTGGTGGCTACCGTGTTGACAATACAGCTATTGATCAGTTTGAGGAGAGGTGATGTTTTTATACTATTGAGTATTTTAATTTGTAATCATAATAAATACTTTTCCACTTTTTAGGTCTTTATCTCCGTGAGTTAGGATTTTTTTTCTGTAGGGTTGTCACATATATTTTTCACTAGACATTTGATGGTCTTTTGATAGTATTTTTTACTTTATATTCTAATTGACTTGCTAGTATTTAAAAATAAAATTGATTGTTGTATATTTCTCTTATAATCAGCTAAATTTACTTATTCTGTAAGTTCATCTGTAAACTATTTTGGCTGTGCCTTGATGTAGTCATGCTGTCTGTGAACATGGAAGTGATTATTTCCTTCTTTCTGATCCTTAAGCCTTTCTGGTTTCATTTCAGTGCACTAGACATCCAGTTAACATTGAATCAAAATGGTAATAGTATTCTTAATCACAAAGGGAAAGTTTTCGATAGTTTAACTTGTAGTGTGGTGTTTGCTATAGATGTTATCCAAGTATTCTTGATGAGATTCAAAGGGTCCCATCCATTCCTGAGTTTCTGAGAGGTGTTATCATGAATGGGTATAGAATTGTGTCATTTGCTTTTTCTGCATCTATTCAAATAATCATGATTTTTTCCTTTTGTTCTGTAAGTGGGGTTACATTAATTTATTTTTCAGCTGTTAAAGTAATCTCATTCTTGCAGTAAACTCTGTGATGACATGATATCCATTTAATATATCGTTGGTATAGTATTTTGCTTGAGAGTTTTCATCTGTCGGAAATTGGCTTGTATTTTTTATATACATATAATATTTTTGGATAGTGTTACTAGGATCTTGTGAAGCAAATTAGGAAGTGTCCTCTTTTGGTTACATGTAAGAGTGTAAAATTGGTTTATTTCTTAAGTGTTTCGAAAAATTTATTAGTAAAGCTGTCTTGTCCTGAAAGATATTTGTTTGTCCAGCTTTTCTAGTTGTCGACAGAAGAGTTTGTCAGCAACAAATTAATCAGATATCCTGGAAAAAAAATTCCTGAACCAGTGATCATTTGTCTTCAGAGTATATTAAAACATATGAAGATACTTTTTATAGCTTTAAATGAGTTTATTTCTCTAGTACGGTAGGAAAAATAAAGTGTTAATTATATTTTTCTTTCTCTTTTTTCCCCAAAACACCGTCCTTTTAATTTCTTTGAATGGATATAAAGGCACCAGCCTGCTGAGTGGCGGTTGTGAATCTGTACTTGTAGAGTGGCGTGATGCAACAGAGAAGAATAAGGAGTTTCTCCCACGTTTAGGAGCTACTATTGAACATATCTCAGTCTCGCCTGCAGGAGATTTATTCTGCACTTCTCACTCTGATAATAGTAAGTCTAAACTTTTATTGTGAGGAAATATATAAACACCATAAATTAGCTAGCATCTGTAGGGAACAGAGAATAAAGAGACATAAAACTAAGAGTAGCATATGAGATTTAATAAGCCTTCTTTTCCTTGCATTACTCCTCTCATATCCACCCCCCTCTACCCCCAGGCATCACCAGAATTCAACGTTTTTGAGAATTATTTTTATAAAGTGGAGGCTAAGTATATTTGGTTATTGATGTGCCACTTACATTTTCAAAGTCTTTTAGTGTGGGATGACGTGGGGAAGTAAAGGGAAGGTTTGGAAGTGGGCATTGGTGCTTTCATAAACCTGGCATTTTCAAAAGAATACTGCAAGATTCTCTTTTGATACAGCTGTTACCTCGGGGCCGGAGTCCTGTAGATTTGATAGAAATAGAGGCGGTCTTGTATTTCTCCAAAACTTTGTTCAACCAGTGACTGCTCAGCCTAGACTATGGTGTCTTTGTAAATCCACTTCCTTTTCTTTCAAAAAAGAACATAACTGTGAGCAGTCCATTTAGTGGCATGAAAAAGTTAAACTATCTTTATTAGATATATTCTTTATGGATTTTGCATTAACACTTAAAATGTGTTAATAGGCACAACTAATAAAAAACTTAAAGACTCCAACAGAAAAGCCCCTATCCCCATCCTAGATTTTCCACAAAATGACAAAATATATTCCTGATTTTCTAGTAGTACTCTGAGTTCATTGAACTTACTGGGTTGTTTTGTATTCTGGTATATTTCAGAATGATATAAACTCAGATGACTCCTTCACCTTGAAGCTCTAACCCAGGGGTGTCCAATCTTTTGGCTTCCCTGAGCCACATTGGAAGAAGAATTGTCTTGGGCCAGACATAAAATATGCTAACACTAATGATAGCTGATGAGCTAAAAATAATAATAATATAATGTTTTCAGAAAGTTTATGAATTTGTGTTGGGCTGCATAAAAAGCCACCCTGAGCCACAGTTGGACAAGCTTTCTGTAACCTATTGATATTTAGATACCTATTTTTTTCTACCCACAGAGATAATAATTATTCACCGAAACCTTGAGGCATCCGCAGTAATTCAAGGCCTAGTGAAAGGTATTGCAGAACTCAGTGGATTTGGAATCATGAACAATTTAAAGAGTGCATATTTCTCTGATTTCACTTGTTATTTGTCACTACTTCTGCAGATAGGAGTATCTTCACTGGTTTGATGATTGATCCAAGAACTAAAGCTTTGGTTTTGAATGGAAAGCCTGGCCACTTGCAGTTTTATTCTCTCCAGAGTGATAAACAGTTATACAATGTAAGATTTTGATTCATTAGCCTTGAAATTAATGAAAGCTCTTTATAATACCACTGGAGTCAAGCAGTTTGTTTAGTAGCCTTTAAAACAAGATCCTGTGCATATAATTACTTGAACATAGTATTATTCATTGTTACTTAGTTCAGTTGTTCAGAGCATGATTCCGTTGAGGCCACAGATTAAATGTAAGCCAGTTGGCACTCCTGCACTTGCTGTCTCTATCTTTTGTTTCAGAATGCCCTCCTATTAGCTGTCCCATACATCTGTGCCTTTGAGTCACAAGGATAAAGAAACAAAAATAGGTAGATTGTCAATACAAATTTGTATCTGCTTCGTAGTAAAACACTGTCATATTCACATATTGAAGATAAAATGTTCAGTGTCGATTAAAGAGGAACACTTCTTACAATCCTGATAAGTCCAATCCAGATGTTCCACTTTTCTTGTGCCCCACAGTACTCTTTATAGATCTCTGTCATAGCAGCTGTGACACTAGCTCTCTCACCGTGGCCTTTAGGCCCCCCCAAAAAAGGAAGCGTATTAATCTTTTTATGCTTATCTCAAGTATAATACCTGTAAATTGTAGGCATTTAGTACACTTAATAGTAGGCATTTTATTTACTTAGTATAGGCAAGGAAATGGGATTTTGTTAAAAAAAAAAAAAAACATAAATAAATGCTGCCTACTTACATTGGCTGTCTTTTTCATTTCTTAAAGGTTGTAAGTTTATTTCTGTTCTGCTTGTTTCTAGTGCTGGAGAATCTAGCCTTGAGATGATGTAAAGCTGTTTGTTCTTAGAAACAAAAGAAAAGCACTACTATAAATTAACGGTTCTCTTGTATCATATAGTGGGTGTTAGTAATCGCTAATATTCAAGGTCATTGAAGAATAATTACCACCAAATTGATACTATATAATGTGTTCCCTTTTTTAATGACAAGTTTAGTGTCCACAGTAACAATTAGTTCATTTTTACCTTTATTTAAAAATCTATTACTATAGATTATAGAAGTTGTCTTGGATGTAGTTAATTATCATTCCTTGAATGCTGTAACATTTGTGTATTTATGTTAATAAACATTTTGGTTTTTTTGTTTTTTTTTTTACTCATCAGTTAGATATTATACAGCAAGAATATATTAATGATTATGGTCTGATCCAAATTGAACTAACAAAGGCTGCGTTTGGCTGCTTTGGTAACTGGCTTGCAACAGTGGAACAGCGGCAAGAAAAGGAAACTGAGCTTGAATTGCAAATGAAACTATGGATGTATAATAAGAAAACACAAGGGTAATACTATCTGTGTAGCCACTTAATTTCAAAGTATAAAATATTTCACTTCCCATTTTACGGTTTCAATTGTCTTTAAGATGTTTCATCTTGACAAGGTTTAGATTTAGAGATACGGGAGAGGTGTTATTCTAATAAAACCTTTAAGCTTTCTGCTCTGAGAAGGCACTGGTGTCCTCTAAATTATAATGTCATCTCATAATGCATAAAGACACATGGAAAAGTGACACCTCCTCAAGGGCATAATACCAAATTCTAGGCAAATCCAGGATTAGAATCCAAATGTTCCCGTGCACTTCCATAAACAGCATACTGCCTTTGGAAAAGAGGGAGTATAGGTGGAAGTGTAGCGTAGTATAG
The DNA here is from genome assembly GCF_009764315.1 of Trachypithecus francoisi. Lineage (NCBI taxonomy): Eukaryota > Metazoa > Chordata > Mammalia > Primates > Cercopithecidae > Trachypithecus > Trachypithecus francoisi. Next base: position 52,300,057 of record NW_022681458.1, on the reverse strand, counting down.
TGTAGCGTGGATGTTGTGATTAGATAAGGAATCCACTCTCGTACTGTGGCTGTAATAACCATTTATCAAATCTTTGCTCTGTGCCAAGAACTTGGCTTAGAGCTTTGTACCCATTGTCTTACTCTTCAAAAGAACACTGTAAGATAAGCCTGTTGTCTATATTTTATAGGTGAAGAAATAGGCCCAGAGAGATTAAGTGGTTGTCCCTAGTCACTGTTTTTATAACTTGTTTTTTTTAAAATCACAACCCTATGCTGCCTTGATGTTCTTTTAAGAACACAGTCCTAGTTATCTTTAATTCATAGCGTTGCCCTCTAAGCTCGAAACAAGCTTTAAGAGGTCATTTAGGTGACTAAAAATAGTAAATAATGACCAGCCAGTTTGACTAAGTAGTTTCCTGTCTATTTTTCCTTGGCCCAAGTGGGTCGTTTCACAGCCATTCCATTTTTTATTTTCAAAAGTAGGCAGGAATCTGGGTTCTATACAAGTTCCTGCAGAGTTTGATACAGTAGGCTTTTGATTATCATTGATTGGTGACCTGTTTTATCCTAATTTTGTACCAGTGGGTTGACTACCACACATAATGTTCTCTAAAGTTACAAAAGGGCAAAGGTGATATATTAGAACTCTTTGCATCCTGTGGCCATTAAAGGTAGAGCACTCAATTGTTTGTCATTCTAGGTGATTATCAGTTGCCTATTGTTCAAGATGCTATTGTAAAATGTACAGCATGTCAGAAATTCTTCTATGCATCACTTTGTCCTCATGCAAGAATAAATTTGTGGTTTCCTTCCCGCTAGGTTTATTCTTAACACTAAGATTAACATGCCACACGAAGACTGCATTACAGCTCTCTGTTTCTGCAATGCAGAAAAATCTGAACAGCCCACCTTGGTTACAGCTAGCAAAGATGGTTACTTCAAAGTGTGGATATTAACAGATGACTCTGATATATACAGTACGTTAATTAAATATGTTATGTTTAAAGTGTGCACAATTTTAGGAATTAATTTCTTTTTCTCATGACTTGTATCCATCCTGGGAGGACATTTTCTACTTTATTGAATTCTACAGGATATTGCTTAATTTTAATAGATTTAAGAGATTACATTTTACATGCCTTTTTCCTCAAATCTGTTCTTTTTAAATGGCATTCTTGATTAATCATGTGCTGATTATTCTGTTTTTTTAGGGTAAAGTAAAAGGGGCTTTTACCAAGAGTCCTTTCACTCCTCCACTAGAGGGAGGTCAAGGTCTCCAGGAGAGGGCATAAATTTCAAAACAGTCAGATTTTGTAGCAATTCTGACTTAAAGAAGTTGTGGGGAGCAGGTTTTTTTGTTTTGTGTCTTTGTTTCTTTCTTATTTTTTATTTGTGTGTGTATCTTTGTTTCTTAATCCCTACTGCTTATAATGTCCCTTGTTTAGCAGTCTTCCTTTAACAGTGGGGGATACATTCCAAGAGCCCCCCGCGCCCCACCGCCCTAGTTGATGCCTGAAACTGCAGATAGTACTGAACCCTATATATACTGTTTTTCCTATACATACATATAGGAATAAACTAGTTTAATTTATAAATTAGGCACAGTAAGAGGTTAATAACTAATAATAGAATGATTACAATAATATACTATAATAAAAGTTAAGTGAATATGTGTGTGCTCTGTCTCTGCCTTTCTCTGTCTTTCAAAATATCTTTTTGTACTGTACTCAGCTATTTTCAGACCTCAGTTGACCCCCGGGAACTGAAACCACAGAAAGTGAACCCTCAGATAACGGGAGCCTAGGGGGAACTACTGTAGCATTCTCTAGCAGTTACACAATTTCTGAACATTATGGCTTATATTTCCACAGAAAAAGCTGTTGGCTGGACCTGTGACTTTGTTGGTAGTTATCACAAATATCAAGCAACTAACTGTTGTTTCTCCGAAGATGGTTCTTTACTAGCTGTTAGTTTTGAGGAAATAGTCACAATATGGGATTCTGTAACATGGGAACTTAAATGTACATTTTGCCAACGAGCTGGAAAAATAAGGTAGGTAAATCATTTGGGAAGTATGTAGTGCTATTTTCTAACTTGTTTAAGCAAGTCTTAAAACTTTAGTAGTCATTTATGCCCTCTCCAAAAGTAGCCTGAAGGTCAGTGGGGCAAGCTGAAAAGCCAAAAATGCTGGAAAGCCAAAAATTCTGAGTTCACAAAGTGTGCCAACATTTCTGAAATTCAGGTTAACATTTAACTCTTGGCCTACATATTTTTTCTTTGGAATACTTTCATGGATGTGCTGAATGATAACAGAAGCCATACGTAAGCCTCAGGGGATCCAAACCTTCTTATTTTCTGTGTATTCCCATAAAAACCGTGTTATGTGCCAACCTCATTGTTTCTGAGAGGCACAGGGGAAAGTAGCAGAAGCATTTTCAGGTACTGCTTCAGGTAGTTGGTCCTGAGGACGGAATCAGATGCCTACTGAGATCGTTTCTAATTGCCAGCAAGTCTGATTCTAAATTTACTTTGTAAAACTTTCTTCAGAATTGAAATTACAAGTTTTCTTCTTCTCGGTAAATAAAGTAGGATTTTTGTCAGATGACTTTGTACATTTCATGTACATTCTCTGTTACATGTTAATTGGTATACTGCACAGTGTGTTAAAGAATTGGTCATCTGATCTATTTTCCTAAAGAAATAGTTAAATAAACGCTTCCTTTTGTACTCCTTAGACACTTTTTTCTTCAGGATAATTATAAACAAAAACATATGTGTCTATATTAAAATCTGCATTACATAGAACTAATACAGCCACTGGAAGCCTGCAGTTCTTTGTAACTGAATTTGATAGAACTGACTGTTGCTAACTTCCTTGTGGTTTTAATCTAGGCACCTTTGCTTTGGGAGATTGACATGTTCAAAGTATCTACTTGGTGCTACTGAAAATGGCATTCTTTGCTGTTGGAATCTGCTGAGTTGTGCATGTAAGATTTTTTTTACTCTAAAGTAATCTAGCAAAGCACATAGGGAGTTGACATTAAACTTTGGCATTTTAGGACTTAGGGATCATATCATCAGGTCTGTACTTGGAATAGTCAGTTTTTTACATGACATATTATACCACCAAAATTTGGAATACTGAGCCTGTAACAGACATTTTTTATTAACTGCTTAATTGTTGGTAAGTCGTCTTCCATTATCCTTACCTTTTCCTACTGTTTTCATTGTGTGTGACTTTCTGATGCCCTCCATATCCCCATCCTCATGACAATTTGAATAATGTTTTCTGCTCATTTTTAATGCTTACTAATCTGCATTACCCTTCTATCACAGTCCTAACAAATGTGAACATTTTACCCATTTGAGTGTATGTTTGGAAGGCATAGTAGTTGCTTATTAATGAATGTGTGCGGTAACTTTTTTCAGTATTGTTTACAGTTAACTCTGGTTAACATACTGTCCACATTTAGCAGCATCAGAAAAGCACTAGACATAAATTATAATGAAATAATAATCTTTTCATAGTTTGTACAAGGAGTGCTAAAGTTCCAGTGTGTTTTTCTTTTGGCCTCTCACTTTAGTGCAGCCTTCCACAGATCATTTCAGTGTGTCTCCATGTGTGTTAGTTGGAAGCATAAGATTCCTCTTCCTAAGAATAATAGAAGTTTTTTAAAGCTTTTGGTAAATCTTTCCTTAGAAGTGAATCGCCTTTTTTTTTCCCCCTCAGTGGAGTGGAATGCAAAATTAAATGTTAGAGTTATGGAACCTGATCCTAATTCAGAGAATATTGCAGCAATCTCTCAGTCTTCAGTGGGTTCAGACTGTAAGTACAAACCACAGTTTGTAGTAAGAGAATATCTATGACCTAAGTTTTCTTCTTAATATAATTTGAGTCAAACTTGCCTTCAAATCAGATGTTAATTGGAAGCCATTTTGCTTGAGGCACGGCCCTTCCTTGCCCTAACACTTTGTCATTGTGTGCATCCATACTTAGTTCTAGGAGAGCTCCAATACGTTTCTTATTTTTCCACAAGCCAGTTCCTACTCAGTCTTTAAAATTCAGGAGATTTCACCACTTTGACACATTCCCAACTGCCCCTGAGAAGCTTTAATTGGTCATGCTCTGTGTTCTTGAAGCAGTTTCTACATATCTCATTTCTAGTACTTACAGACAAAATACTACTGTGGTTTCTGTCTTCTGCAGTAGGCCCTGGCCTCTGGAGCATAATTCTTCTTTCTCTTTTTCATCCTCATAGCCTTCATTCCTAACCTGCCTGGCCCATAGTAGGCACACAGTAGATACCTCTTGAATCAGCCTAAAACAGTCATGACTTGGGCCAGTTACTCAATGGGGTGAGTCCCAGGATTAGTTTAATCTGCCAGTCTAAGGCTAGAACTAACCTTTTCAGGCAAAATGTTATTGTCTCTTTGTTTTTTTCCTCTAGTGTTTGTATTTAAACCTAGTGAGCCAAGGCCATTGTATATTCAAAAGGGTATCTCCAGAGAGGAAGTCCAGTGGGGAGTGTTTGTTCCACGAGATGTCCCTGAATCTTTCACCTCAGAAGCTTACCAGTGGCTAAATAGATCCCAGTTTTACTTCCTAACAAAATCACAGGTAACTGCGTCCCTCAAGAAAGGCAATCACTTTGTACATGGAATTTTAGACTGATAGCCCATGACTGTTGGTGTGAGTTTGTTCTAGGTGAAATAACTTCATTAAAGGATTATTTCCCCAAAAATTAGGTCTAATATGCTCAGTACAGCAGTATTATTAATGTAAATGTATTATCATTTTACCGCACACCTTTGAGGTTCCTTAGGCATTGCTTGCATTAACTCTGTGACAGCAAAAAAGCAGAAGACAACTAAAATACTTTAAATTGCGTAAATCTTTTTTTTTTTTTTTTTTTTTTTTTTTTTAGTGTTTGATTTGCAGTTTTTAAAATGGTGGCTTGAGTTTGGTCTGTCAGTTATTTTTTATTCATTACCATTTCTTAAGTATCTCTCAGACATAATCTTGTAACTCTCATAGTGGTTATTAAATAAGTTTAAATCTTTTATTCCTTTTCCATTGTCAAATATATATATCAAAATGAAAAATTTGACCTTCCCATTTTTTAACACCCCGTAACACCTTGTTTAGATTTGCACTCTACAGTTTGTCTTTTGCATCATTAATTGATCTCTCTTTTCAGAGTTTATTGACATTCAGTACAAAGTCTCCAGAAGAAAAACTCACACCAACAAGCAAACAGGTATGTTTTAGCCATTCATAGCAGGATGTATTGCCTACCTGAAAGGATACAATTACCTTTTAGAAGTCAACTATGAGAAAAATATTTCACTTGACCCTAAAATGGAATTAAAAGTCATATACTTATAAACTGATATGTCTCTCTTAAAAGTTTTAGTGCTCTTTTAAAATTGTTTTAATTTATAATATCGGTAACATACGCTTCTGATTTAAAGAGTCAAATATTTTAGGCTCTTCAGAAAAAACTTCTCCAACACCACTACCATTACCCTCAAAGACAATCACTCTCAAATCTTTTAGCTGAAGTTTTTTTTTAACTCTGACTCTCTAAGAAATCTCTAAGAAATGTTTATATTTCTAACTATAGATTTTTCAGATTTAGGTATTATCTGTTAACTCTGATCTATTGAAGCTGAATTTTTAGCCCTTTTTTACATCAGCACTGCTTGCATATACACAACACACACTTTCCCTACTTGTCCCCCCAATTTTTCCCATATGGGTAAATGTTAAATAGGTTAGTTTAGTAGTCATTGTCATAGCTGTGTTAACACAATTCATAGCCAAGCCATGTAGTAGTAATAGGCAGATTGTTTTTCCTTTTGTGACCAAGTTTTTATTTTCTCTGGAGTTAATGATTGCCTTCTTTTTTCATTTGCTTAGTTTTCTATTCTCATGTAATTCAACCCAAATTCTGCTCAAGTTGTATAAGTCTTCTCTGAGTGTTTTCAGATACATTAGGTATTTTTTCAAGTCATGAAGGATTATTTCCAAGAGCCTTCTGACTGTATTCAATCTGGACTGATTGCTCTGGAAACCTGCTACAGAGTAGTCATCCTAGCATCTGTATTCACCATCATTCTGGGGATTTATTTGACCTCTACTCTATTAGTGGCATAGTTTTTCTCTTTCTTTGGTCATTCCCCCGTTTTGGTGAAGCATTCTTTTAGTGCATTGGAGGTCAATTTAAGACCTTGCATGTTTGGAAATGTTTTTATTCTCTTTCACTTGATTATTATAGAGTTGTAGGTTGAAAATCATTCTTGCAGAACTTTAACATTATTTTCCTATTATTTTATAATTTCCAGTATTACTAGAAGTTCAATACCATTCTTATTCTTGTTCCTTTATCTGTAACTTGGCTTGTTTATTTTCCTTTAAAACTCATTGGATTAATTTAATAATTTTTTGTTATTTACTGTATGCCAGGGACCATTCTAGACCCTTGGGATACAGTAGTGAGAAAAGTAGTCAAGTCCCTACAAACTTGTGGTATTCACAGTCCACCAGAAGATCGAGACAGTAAACAACATGCATTAAGTAAAATATGGAATAGAGAAGGTGGTAAGAATTACGGTGGAGTGGGGGATAGATGAAAAGATGGCATGCATGGGATGCAGCTTGTAATTTTAAACAGAGAAGTCTAGGTAGGCCTTTTTGAAAAGATTCTGACTTTTTATCTGAGTTACATATAGGGCCCCTTGGAGGGTTTTGAGTAGAGAACTAAGGAGGAGCTAATTACTTCTTTCCCTGTATTTTCTCTATTCTTTTCTAAAACTCCTATTATTTAGTGCTGGACCTTCTAAAATGGTTCTCTATTATTCTTATTGTTTTACCTATTTTTTGTTTGTTTTCTGGAAGATTTCCTCATCTTTATCATCAAATCTTTTTTTCATTTTCATGGTCTGTTTCCATCATATTTTTGTTTGGTTTTGGTTTGTTTTGGTTGCTGCCTTTCATCTAGAGGTTTTCATCAGAGTCTGATGATTCTTGACTGTCTTTGGATTTAAAAGCGGGTTAAAAAGCCACTTGGAAGTTCTCTGCCTGTGCAGAACTTATCCCCTGGCTTGCACTATGTGAGCTAATTTATTTAGACAATCTCAAATGTCATTATAATTGACCCTTGAGCAACATAGAGATTGAAAACCTATGTATAACTTTTGACTTCCCAAAACTTAATCTGAAGCCTTACCGATAACAGTTAACTTGTGTTATATGTGTTATATACTGTATTCTTACAACAAAGTAAGCTAGAGGAAAAAAAAATGTTAAGAAAATCATAAGGAGGCCGGGCACGGTGGCTCATGCCTGTAATCCCAGCACTTTGCGAGGCCAGGGCAGGTGGATCACTTGAGGTCAGGAGTTCAAGACCAGCCTGGCCAACATGGCAAAACCCCATCTCTACTAAAAATACAAAAATTAGCCTGGCATGGTGGTGGATGCCTGTAATCCCACCTACTCGAGGAGCTGAGGCAGGAGAATCACTTGAACCTGGGAGGTAGAGGTTGCAGTGAGCCTAGGTCATACCTCTGTACTCCAGCCTGGGTGACAGAAGGAGACTCCGTCTCAAAAAAAATAAAAAATATTATAAGGAAAAGAAAAATATGTTTATTCATTAAGTGGAAATAGATCATCACAAAGGTCTTCATCCTTATCTTCACATCAAGTAGGCTAAGGAAGAAAAGGGGTTGATGTTGCCATCTCAGCTCTGGCAGAAATAGAAGAAACTTGACATAGCCATGTTATTCGAACCCTTCTTATTCCAAGGTCAGCTGTATCTTTAGGTCTTACTTAGGCTGGTCAAATTAACCATATAAAATTATTCTGCATTCTTGCCTGAAGGACTTAGACCTGCCTGCCAGTTTTCTGAGAACCCCCTAATGAAGTACAACTGCCTAGATATGAAGATACCACCACCACTGCTACCCATACCCAGCCTAAAGACCTAGAGCCCTCTGCTGTGGCTGAGGAGGAGCTGTAGGAATCTGGGTGCTTTCTAAATAGACTTTTGACCAGCCCATCTGGTTTGTCTAGTCCCATTTTCACCCCACATACAGAGTTACTATTATTACCAACTCCTGAGCATGTGCAGGATTCTGTAGTATGAACTGGGATGCTTGGCTTTCCCTACAGCCAGCTTGAATTGTGCTTTCTCAGCTCTACTAAGCTCAACACCATCCTTCAGCCTGCTCTCCAGCTTCCAACATGTTACTGTTGAGGCCTTTTCCCTCATTTTCTATCATTGTGAGTATGTGTCCTTTGAAAACCCTTTTGCTGTCATTTTTGTGGGATTTGGTGAAGAACTAGTGGTAAATGCATGTTTTATTCTGTCATCTAAGTGTCCACTGTTAGCTCTTCTCATAAGTGCGATGCTAGGCCTCAGTTGCTTTCTCTGTGAAATGAGAGAATCATACTAGCTGGATAATTTGCAAAATCCCTTTCCTCACAGACTTATGATTCTGTAGTACTTACTGTTAAGTCAAAAGCAGTTCTTCCTTTTTTCTGAAATAATTTCCCTTTGTCTTAAATCCTTAACAGCTGTTAGCAGAAGAAAGTCTTCCCACAACCCCATTTTATTTCATATTGGGAAAACACAGGCAACACCAGGATGAAAAATTAAATGAAACTTTAGAGAATGAGCTGGTACAACTACCCTTAACAGAAAACATACCCGCAGTTAGTGAGGTAAGTAATTATGAAAGCAAACCATGTGAAACAGATTAAATGCACTTAAAGCACCCGAAGCTGGAGTTTTGACACAGTCAATCTGTAATTTGTATGCTGTACAACTTTAATACCCAAATAAATAACTAACAACAAACTGAATAAGTTAACCTTGTGATCTGGGATTGTTTTGGCCTGGACCTGGGGTAGGGGTAGAGGTGGTTGTTGGCATAAATGTAGGAAGGTAGAAATGCATTTTTCTTTGGTTTGGCTTTTGTATGGGGAAAGCTTTTTCTTGTTTCACTCTTGGCATTTACAATAAAAGGGCCTCCATGAGGACACTGTAGGAACAGACTGCGGTGGAGAATGACCTTTTTAACTGCAACTCTGTTTTCTGTTTGACTCCAGCTTCTTCACACTCCAGCCCATGTCCTGCCATCTGCTGCTTTCCTGTGCTCCATGTTTGTAAATTCATTGCTGCTATCTAAAGAGACTAAGAGGTAAAGTAGTTCTTAAGACAGGTTTAGATCCACTGTTTTGGGAAACAGGATGGTGTTTATCCTTTTTTAGAGTATTCTTCCACTGTATTTCTTTTTATTTCATAAACTTTAAAACTGATTTAAAGGCTATAGGATTGTTAAGTAAAATATATTGAAAATAAGTTTCAAAAAAGATCTTTGTGTGTTTTAAGGGTTTGGTACATAATTTAAAATTACACTTTTGTAAATTCACCTGCTCTTTTATAAATAACCCATAATTTTTAAAGTGTACTTAGTAAGAAAAGTCTTCATTTACTTTGTATGGTATTCCTACATAGGTGTCAAATTAGAAAGTTACTGTTTAGAAACTTTTTTTAATAGTGTTTTTTTATTCTGTTATTGTTAAAGTGCTAAAGAAATTCCTGAAGATGTAGATATGGAAGAAGAAAAAGAAAGTGAAGATTCAGACGAAGAAAATGATTTTATTGAAAAGGTCCAGGATACAAATAACACAGGTTTAGGAGAAGACATTATACATCAGTTGTCAAAATCTGAAGAAAAAGAACTGAGAAAATTCAGGAAAATAGACTACAGCTGGATAGCTGCCCTTTAGGCCTTGGAGATGGGGAGGATTCTTGGACTTTGTGTTTTTGATTGTATGTTGATATTCCAAAAACATCTATTTTAATGTTATTTCTGTTCTAAAAACAAGATAATAAATATTAAGCTTTGCTTTTTAAGAAAAACATAATATGAACATGTATTTGCATCATGCTTTAGAGTTACTGGACCACTGATATACCACATCATCTCACTTTTTTATTTTGAGTCACACGTCAGCCTTATAAAACAAGTAGGTATTTTCTTCACAGGTGATACAGCAGAACTGAGACTTGAACTGTACAGCATATGTCCCCTTAGCTGCAGTTTGGAGATACGAAAAGTTTTGAAAATTAAAAGTCTTTGTTGATATAATTGTCTTGTTTAACACTGAAATTCATTTGGTGGCCAAATATGACCTGAGCTGGAGTGAGGTTTCTTTAGTCCTGATTTATTCCTCTTAGTGTATTTATTTCTCTTAGAGAAATTTAGAGACGAGTTGATTATGTAGTGTTCCACAAACCTCACTGAGGATATTATGTAGTAACATGGGCTGCCTAAAATTCTGAATTCAGATCATCTGGCCCAAAGTCCTGTTGCTAGTAGAAAACGATCCAAATCCCCTGTTTTATGTTAAAGCAGTGAAGCTACTACATCTTAACCACCTAGCATTTTGAGTTTTCCACTTCCCTAATGTACTTCTGTAAAATCTATATTTAAAAGTTAGCACAAAAAACAAAGTGTTTGTAAGAGCACATCTCGATGAATGTTCACAAAAATTGCTGCAAATGGCTTTTTAGTTTGTGCTGTAGACCAAATGTTTGTGCGCCCCCTAAAATTCAAATGTTGGAATCTAATCCTCAATGTGGTATTTGGAGATGGGGCCTTTGGGAGATGATTAGGTCATGAGACGGGAGCCTTTGCGGTGGCTCAAGCCTGTAATCCCAGCACTTTGGGAGGCCGAGACGGGCGGATCACGAGGTCAGGAGATCGAGACCATCCTGGCTAACACTGTGAAACCCCGTCTCTACTAAAAAATACAAAAAACTAGCCGGGCGACGTGGCGGGCGCCTATAGTCCCAGCTACTCGGGAGGCTGAGGCAGGAGAATGTCGTGAACCCGGAAGGCGGAGCTTGCAGTGAGCTGAGATCCGGCCACTGCACTCCAGCCCGGGCGACAGAGCGAGACTCCGTCTCAAAAAAAAAAAAAAAGGATAAATGCCATTATAAAAGAGATTCTGGAGAGCTCCTTTAGGCCCGTTCTAATATGTGGGGACACAGCAAGAAGAAAACCATTGGAACGATGAGGTGGAGCCTCACCAAACAGCAAATCTGGTGCCTTTTTGTTAGACTTTCCAGCTTCCAGAACTGAGACATAAGTGTCTGTTTATAAGCCACCCAGTCTGTAGCATCCTAAACAGACTTAAAATGTTTTTGAATCACTATTTATATAAAATCTTAACCTTTTTTTTTTTCAAGCCCCCAACTCCCACCTGAGACTCTAAAGTAGCTGGAACTACAGGCACTCACCACCACACCTGGCTAATTTTTTAATTTTTTGTAGAGATGTCTTGCTATGTTGTCCAGGCTAGTCTCGAACTCTTTGACTTCAAGCGATCCTCCCACCTCGGCTACATTTTTTAAAAATAAGCTACATTGAGATTTGAGATGTAACTCACAAACCATACAAGTCATGCATTTAAAGAGGACAATTTAGTGGTTTTTAATACATTCAGGGTTGCACACCATCACCACAATCAATTATAGAACATTTTCATCACCCCAAAACTAGCCATTTCCCTTAACCTCCCTCACCTCACCAACAATGCAACTATTCATCCCATCTCTGTCAATTTGCCTATTCTGGACATTTCATGTAAATGGACTCATACAATATGTGATCTTTTGTAACTGGCTGCTTTCACTTAGCATCCATGTTGTAGATATATCAGTACTTCATTCCTTTTTATTTTCACTTTTGTGAGTATACCTACAAGTGGAATTACTGGGTTATTAGGTAACTGTTTAACCTTTTGAAGAACCACCAGACTTTACATATCAACTGCAGCATTTTACATTACTTACATTATGGCACATAAATTGCTCCACAATCATCCACTATATTGAGTCCCCTTTTACTGGTGGTGGGATGGAAGGTGGAAATTTAAAAAAAAAAAATTGACATCCTTTTTCAGGGCTGCTTTTGTTGTTTTAAATATTTTTTTTATTGTAGTTTTAGGTCAAGAAAATTGCAAGTACAGAGATTTCCCATATACCCTCTCCCCCAACACATGCAATGCAATAGCCTACTCCATTATCAACATCTCTGGTGCACCAGAGTGGTACATTTTTTACAATCAAAGAACCTACCTCAACCCATCATAATCACCCAGTCTAATTTGAATTAGGGTGCAGTCTTGGTGTAATTCTGTGGATTTACACAACATATGTATCCATCAGTATAGTATTACTCAGAGTATTTTCACTGCTACCAGCCTCATCTTAATTGCTTACCACCCAAATCCCCATTGTTTCTGAGGCTTCTGTCAGAACTCTATTCTTATGGACTGCCTCTTGCCCCTGGGCAAGATCTCTGAGCCACTGCTTCAGAACCATGGGTAAGCACAAAGGCCCAGTTCTCTCAAGAGTGACACCCCTGCTTTACAAACTGGGCAGAGGCAGTAGCCTACCAGCAAGCCGGGGCAGTGGTGACCAGAGCTCCAGTATTCTTAGCTACCATCCCTGGAGTAGAAGCTCCACTCTGAGTAGGGGCTTGGTGAAGGAAGGGAGATTCCAACCTCTGGCCTGGAATGTAGCCTCTGCAACAGAGAGTTGGAGGCAATGAGAAATGCTGACAGCTGAGGGGAGAGGAATCTCTGTCTTTTTGGCCACGGCTGCCCAGAATGGAGTTTCTATCATGCTGGCTGAATTGAGGAGGAAGGAGAAATTTGTGACTTGATTGAGTACCACAGACTCTCACTGTTCTTGCCACCAAGATTTATTAGAATATGTTGAATAAATGTTTCTTCATTTGCTGTATACCCTTAAAACAATTTCTGGAGACTTTATTTATTTATTTATTATTTATTTATTTTGAGACAGAGTCTCCCTCTGTTACCCAGGCTGTAGTAGAGTGGTGCAATCTTAGCTCACTGCTGCCTCCGCCTCCCAGGTTCAAGCGATTCTTCTGCCTCAGCCTCCTGAGTATCTGGGACTACAGGCACCAGCCACCACGTCCAGCTATTTTTTGTGTTTTTAGTAGAGATGGGGTTTCACCATGTTGGCAAGGCTGGTGTCAAACTCCTGACCTCAAGGGATCTGCCCACCTGGGCCTCCCAAAGTGCTGGGATTACAGGCCTCAGCCACTGTGCCCAGCCAATTTCTGGAGACTTTAAATGGTTAGGTTTTTGAAAGTAACTTACTGATTACGGTTGTTCTAAGGAGCAGGTCCATGGATTTCAGACTGCCATTGAAGTAGACCTCTCAAGTCTCAGTTTACATTTTCTTCTTTGCCTCTTCTTTTTTTCCTTTTTTTCTTATTTCTTTCTGTGCACAATTTGTTGAAAAACTCAAGTTTGCCCTGTGAGTTCCTCACTGATTTTGCAGATTTCTTTCATGGCTTTTAACATGACCCTCTATATACTGGTAGTTGTATATAGAGTAGCACTATGCAATAGAAATATAATGCAAGTCCTATGTATAACTTTAAATTCTCTAATAGTTACAATAAAAAAGTAAAAATAACCAAATGAAATTAATGCTGATATATTTTCTAAAACCCTCAAATGATGTTTTATTAAATTCCATGTATCTAAAATATTTCAACCTATAACCAAGTTTTCAATGATTTATTGGGATATTTGACATTTTTTTCCATACTGCCTTCAAAACTCAGTGTATATTTTATACTTACAGCACATTTCCATTTGAACTAGCCACATTTCCAGTACTCAGCTACCTTCACCGTGGCTATGGTTTTGGACAGCACGAATCTGGAAGCTTGATCAGATTTACTTGGAAATTTTAAGTAAAACAAATACTGTGTCAACATTCATTTTGATATTTTCAGCTTCTCCCTCCCTCTTCCTTTAGGAGATTGTGGCATATTGACATAATTACAAATAAATTTTATTATTATTTTGCCCTATGCAGACACTGACGTGGTACTTCCAAGTATAAGAAATACTTATTTTTTGCAGTTGTACATGAAAGATTTTATACTTTCAAATCAAATTACTTAACTTTGAGACATGTCTTTTTAAAATAGTGATTACTATACAACCTGAAAAATCACTGTGTAAGTGTGGACTTAATTACTTTTTCAAATAAGTTGATCACTCTTACACTAAAACCTTGCCAGGGAAGATTATTTTAATTCCTGCTTCAATATTAACAATTCTTTTCTCAAAGAATACTATACAAGTAATAGGGAAATGGCTGCTTGATTCCTTAAAACCTGGACTTTCATCTAGCCGTTCTATAATGCTGTCCCTCAGTTCCTTTCCTACTAGAAGCTGGTCTGGTCATAGAAGGTGAATCCATAAAGACACCTCATTGTTCATTTCATTTATCTATCAAGACATGAGCCTGTTACACTTGGTGCTCTCACTGGTATGCCTTTCATAATGAAAGGCATAGCTTATATTTCAGGAAATACACAATCTCAACTTCACTGGGGAACGAACCACATGTTAATCACCAACTATGTGCTATGCATTTCACACACATCATACTTTGTCTATAGTATCATGTGTCAGGTGTTACCCCAATTTAACACAGGAGGAAATTGGTTTCAGAGAGATTAAGTAAATCCTATTTAGGTCACTGAGCTATCAGAAGTGGGGCTAAAACAGGAGGACCTCTGCCTATCAAATCCCAAATCTTGTGCACTTCTAGAATAACATATTGTCTACCAGACACTTAAAGCAGCTAATTAGCATTACAGAGGGATCTATAATTGGGGAGGAATTATGATAAGAATCAAACAAAATAGCCCAGATTTAGAGCTAATCTCAGCTGTAAATGAGTTAGCTAGCTCTGTGACCTGGCTATAATCCTTTCAACTGTCTGGGCTTAAATCCCCTCATCAGTAAAATGTGCTCTTGCCCCATGCAAATGGTTTTGTTTACCTGACTAATATGATTGTATTGCACACACAGCAAATGTGTGTAAAATTTGAATGTTGTACAAGATTATATACTTGAGTAGATACAAAATTATAATGAAAAGTCTACTAATTGAATACATATTGATTAAAATAGTTTTGTTGTTAATGTGCTAAATCAACAGTCCTCTTTGGTTTTTTCCTCCCATCATAGACTAGCACCCAATATAGGAATTACAGAATATGTTGAAATGTTGAGGATAATGTGTTTTAAATAACTTCAGTTCTTTGTACTATGACTATAATGGAGTCTTTAACAGAAACCTATTAACATAACTATCTGGTTAAAATTAACTAAATCTTGTAAATGGCACCAACTTTTCTTCGAGGCTGCTCTATCTGACCTACTACTTCTTGAAATTGTGCTTCCTCTGTTAGTTGTGTTTCTCAATAGCAACAAAAATGACAAAATCACCTTAAGACACCAAAGTCATAATTCTGTCACCACACAATCTTCATAGAAATGAGAAAAGACGTGGGAAGGATTTAGGATCCCAGGTAGCTTATTTATTCCTGATGAATACCTTTGAGGTTAAAACAAAATAGAAATGAAAGTAACTGGGATTTGATAGTAGTATATACTATGAGAACAGGAGGTGAGTAGACTAGAATGAAAATGAACCACTCAACCACAGAGATGCAATCAACAATTACGTTGCTCAAATTGCTTTGTTTTTCAAAAACCATGAGCAAACCACTTAATTGCTGAGTCTCAGTTCCTTCATCTAAACTGCAGAATTAGACAAACTGACCCTCCCAGCTCTGATATTCTGTGACATCAAAACTTAGATACCAGAATATTATAGCATAGGCCCCACATCCCATCCCATGCCTCAAAACACCAAGAAACTGGTCTTGCAAGTACTAAATTTTTGGTACATGTATATAAATAGGTGGAGAGATGGCTATCTTAGTTTTCCATCTTCAGGCATGACATATCCCTGGCTTAGAAACTCCCTGGGAAATCAGAGCACTTGGTTCACAAAATGAAATAATCAGACATGAAAGTGCACCAGTTCCTTTCATTGTTTTGTTGAGTTTTGATAATCCTTGTTACTCAGTGGTTGTCTACTTTAACGGAAGAATGAATATAAGTGCTCTGAAAACGAGCACTTTAAATGCAAATATTGATATTATGCTCTAGCTCACATAGGAATGTAAGTTAAAATTCTTATTCCTTCAGAAATTCCTGTCTGTAGTTGTGAAATTGAGTCCACTAGCCCAGCTCAATTTGGTATCTCTGCCAGAAAGAGCACTGGTCTAGGAGCCAGAAGACTACTAGCTCCAGTTCTGTCTCTGCCTAGGTTTATACTTCTCTTAAGTTATTTGAGATCTCATGGTTTTAGTCTCTGCAAAGCCTGGGTTTCATTAGATGGTCTTCTGAACCCCTTTGTTGACTCTTAAATTGTGATTCTCCAAAATGCCCAGAACTCTGTTAGCCCTATCCAAAAATACATGTGTGGCCTTGCTACTTAATTGCACCTTCCTCGGTGCTGGACAGAAGAGAAAATAAGCAGCTTCGAAGACTACATTTCTGAATAAGAGAAAAGATCCTGCACTAACTAAAGAAGGCTTCAGGTATCCTTCGCCTGAATCTCTTTAGGCTTTACCCCAGAGAGCAGGATTGGAGTCAGAACTCCCATTAGCAACATCTCCAGAGAAACTATGAGCTAAGTATTTAATACAGCTCCCAGGGGCAGGCTGCCCCCAAGGGGCTTAATAAAACACGGAATAAGGGAGCAGGCTGTAGGACACACAAGGAGCTCTCCTATTTGTTGACTGAAGGTGGCCATAGAATGAACAAGATAAGAGCTGGTAGGGTTATGGCTTTACTTAACAGTCAAGGTGAAAATGAAGGGCCAAAGCTTGCTCTTTATAGGCAAATCTTTTCCCCAGGCTCCAAGTACCCCCTTAAGCCACTGAAGAGTGATATATTCTGTAACATGAGCAAGGATTTCATGAATTTTAGGCAGTGAAGGGATTTTTGGAACTCCTGCCAACTAAATATGTCTGACTTCATTCCACTCCATCCCTCTGCTATGTCCAACCTGTGTAACCCTCTTCTCTCATCCCCCTAATTCATGCCCTTGGCAGAAAATATCCTCTTGACTATATAAAACAAGCTAAAGGAAACATTGAACACCATGAGATATACCACATACGTCCAGGTCTCTTAGATAAAGGCACAGAGAGAAGTATCACTGGCTACTGAAAACCGAACAACTCAGAGAACACATCTTTATTGGTATCTGCTAGAACTGGGAATATCTTGAGACAAGGACAAGAACTTCCTGTGTTATATTTGCCTTTGCCTTCTTCCTTACTCATCTAACTTCCTCTTTTAGTGGGAAATTGGACTACTCTGAAAATGTCTGCTTGTTTTTGGAGAATATAGCAGAAGAAATTTGCACACGAGTCCCTCTGGTCCACATTTACTCTTCAGGATGTTATGGAATTTACCCCCAGGGTGCTTTTGGAGTACAAAGAAAATGTAGCTCAACCCCAGCTCAGCCACAGTGGCTCCGCTGACTTATGAGAAAAACACTCAAACTTCCATGGGCATCCCTTTCCTCATCAGTGAAGCGAGAAGAGACTGAGGCACCTCAGGGGCCTTCCAACTCTGATAGTCCTTGATTACAAGTGTACTACGTAATACTTTTTGTAATTAAGATGGTAATTAATACATTGATATGATAATTCATTGTAGAATATAGTAATAGAGAATCTTACTATGTTGCACAAAATTTTTTGTACAACTGAAAAGGGAGGCATGGACATCTCCTCGCGGCATAGAACTGCAGTGACATCCACGTAGGTCCGGCTCTAGCCGTGCTCAAGCCTGGGTATATGGATGTTGTTGGGGGTGAGGTCGGGGTGTGGCTTAAACTTATGGCAGAGATTACTGCAAGTTTCTTAAGGGCCTCAGAGGTATAATAATAACACAGTAATTACGAGAATATCCAACATCTTTCTAAAGCTCATCATGTGCCATTTAATCCACACCTTAAGATGCAGTTGAATTTGAAAATGCAGTTTTGTAATCTCTAGTTTGCAGAGTAAGACACTGAGGCCCAGGAAGGTTTAGTGAATTGCCCAGGGTCACAGCACTAGTAAATGGATAAGCCAATGCTCCAGCTCCATTTGGCTCTAGGACTCATTCCTTAGCCACTGTGGTCCCCAAAATCAGCAAGAGGGCTTCCTCACCACCACCCTCAGGCCTCCTACAAGTGCAGCACCCCGGGTCTGGAACATTCCCATTCTGATGAGGCTGGGTGGGGTGGGGTCTCTGCCCCACCTGGCCTCTGGCCATCCTTGAGTGATGTCTGCCTGTGCCACTGTCCCCACTGACTGGAGGCCCTTTGGTCTCCTTTGTACCTCCTCTCAATCTTACCATAGCCTCAGCTGCTCTGCAGATTCCAGGCATCATCCTGAAGCTGTTCAGGTGGGTGAATGAAAGCCTGGACTCTTCTCCTGTGGAAGGTGAATGCCTGCCTGGGCAACAGCACTGCTGCCATCTCAGCTGGTATGAGAAGGGCTGTAGGTGTGTGCCTGGTACAGAGCACCATTCAGATGCAGTGCAGGCCTTGCTGCCAGTGCTGCCCAAGAAGCTGCAGGCTGTCTATACCCTGTATCACCACCCTCCTTGTGGCACTGCTGGACCAGCTGGGTTGCCTCTGCACAGCCTGGCATAATACCTGTATGGAGGACAAGGAGTCCATGGACCCACCTGGTGCTCACCTCCAGGATTACCTTCCTCGTCCTGGAACTGACTCTGATCCCTTCCTGCTGGATGGTCCTCATCGTCATCTGGGGCTTGAAATCCCAGATTACTTGCTCCTTATGTAAACAAAATATTTCCAGGGGCTAGATAGCCTCACCTGCTCAGCTTTTATGGCCTAGAGATATCTCCCAGGCCTGTGTTTCATCCTGAGACAGATAGCACTATCATCTTCCTGGCCCCTCAGGGCTTCATTTAGGAACTGTATTTGTCAGTGTTCTCTAAAAGCAGACTACTTCAGGGACCTTGTCTGTATTACAATCATTGGCTCTCTCAAGGATATAAAAGAAATTGCACAATCAGTTCAGATAGGAGCAATTTTTTGTTGTTGTTTTTTGTTTTTTGTTTTTTTTTTTAGATGGAGTCTTGCTCTGTCACCAGGCTGGAGTGCAATGCACAGTTTAGGCTCACTGCAACCTCCACCTCCCGAGTTCAAGCCTCAGCCTAACAAATAGCTGAGACTCTAGGTGTGTGCCACCACATCCAGCTTATTTTTGTATTTTTAGTAGAGATGGGGTTTCACCATGTTGGCCAGGCTGGTCTCAAGCCCCTGACCTCGTGATCCACCCGCCTCAACCTCCCAAAGTGCTGATATTACAGGTGTGAGCCACTGTGCCCAGCCCAGATCGGAGCAATTAATTAGACAAGTGGACATAGATCTAATTCTCATGATATGTGAAGAGTATCAGGAGGCTGAGGTTTGTTACAGGAGCATTAAGAAATCCAGGGAAGCTTTACTTCCTCTCAAATAACCACAAAAGTCCTAATCATACCAAGGAGTGCCTAGAAATTTCTAGGATACAAATGTTCAGTTTTTTTCAACAAGTTTTTGAGTTTATACTTTGCATAAAAGTGAACAAGATCCAGCTTCTATCCTTAGGTTGCAACAGTCTATATGATCAATTTGTTGTAAGCCCCTGATACCTGAAACTATGCCTTCCCCAGTTTCACAGTAGGCCCACCATCATCACAGATAGGCAGACTTAATGTTAAATAGCAAGAGAAGATTCTAACCAGATGTCCTGCCTTCAAATAACCACATGAAAATTGCTGCCTCACTGTCACTACACACAGCTGTTCTGGGGGCATGTACTATTAGAAGAAACTTGTCTATCCAGACTCCTCTGCAGTTTACAAAATGCAATGCACATTGAATATCTCATCAATCTCAGTAACTATAGACAGAAGAGTTATATAGCATAGAAGCTGTTACTTCCCCAAAGTCAAATGATGAATAACTGATAGAATTCAAATCCTAATTCAGACCTTTTGACTACAAAACTGGAATTCTTTCCACTTCCTTTGTTCTATGTAGACCCTCAGTAATGTTTATAATAGAAGGTTAATTATTGAAATAGTTGTTATTCTCATTCTACTTCTTAGGAAATCAAGATGTCAAAACTTTTTAAAACAGACCAGCTTAAAAAATCATATAAGAATTGAATGGTATGGAATTTTTTGGCCATAAAAATATATATATACAAATTGAAGACCCACTTTTTGCCATATGTCACAACTCTAATACTAGGAACTGATGTTAGGAAGTGGGCTAATTGTGTGATAATCTAAGATAATATCACTTTGTTTTAACAAGGGTATTTTATAAACACTTTATTATTATATGAATGCTTGAGTACAAAATGTTTAACCCTTAAAATCAGCAAAATTTCATTTAAATTAAAACTCCATTTAACTAAAAATGGTTAACTCTGAGAATTGTATAGTAGTTGACTTCTGCTATACAATGTCGAGCCTATGCAATACAATAAGAACTGTATCATGGCTGTTTTTTTTCCCCATTGCTCTTCTGAACCTGTTCCAAAGGAATGGGAGAGGGCTACTAGACAAACACGAAACAAAATGCAACTCATTAATTGCCCAGAGTGACTCCTAATAGTTGCAAATACATTTTGACTCAGTTGTCCAACCAAATAGCTGGGGGTTAAATGCAGGCATTGTTCCAGAACTGCAAAGAGGTTTTGTTTTTAGAGCTTAGTAAAAGTTCTGCACTAGATGAGAAGTTGCAATTTAAAGCTCCATATTCCACAGTTACTATGCATACACACTTATTATCTGTAAACACCATAAATATATATTAAACAGAGTATTCTCGCCAGTCAATACAGTTTAAAAACAAAATAAAAGATGAGGTAGCGTGATCCTCAAAGTCCACCAGAATCTTGCCTGAAGAGTTTGAGCAGCTGCCAATATTTCACTTCCATTTGTGCATGGGTAGAGGCATCTTTGGGACCCTGGAGTTTAACAAAACTGGATCCACTGATTTTTAGTATAGCAGCAACATCTTTCAATGAATGGAAGATAATGTGCTTCACCTGTGATACATCTTCGTGACTGGTATGAATCTGTGACAGAAAACGGAATTACTGAGTAAACCAGGAGCACTGTTTAACATGTTCTAAAGAAACAAAATCTTCAGTCATTTTGATACCAGTATAGATGGGCCTGATGTGGAGTTCCTCCTGCTGGGATAAACATTGCTTCTCTGAGAAATTGTAAAATAGCTCAGCCTTGACCTCCATCTCTTCATGAAGATGCTTTCTTAGCGATCTAAATACCAGCTCTGATCACAAATTAGGATCACAGTCTGCTGGATTTTTTTTTTCTTTTATATTCTTTCTTATCTCCCTTCCTTTTCTTTTCTTTTCTTTTCTTTTCTTTTCTTTGAGAAGGGGTCTCACTGTGTTGCTCAGGCTGGAGTGTAGTGGCACAAACACAGCTTGCTGCAGCCTTGACCTCCTTGGCTCAAGCCACCCTCCTGCTTCACCCTCTCAAGCAGCTGGGATCACAGATGCACACCACCACATCCAGCTAATTTCTTTATTTTTTGTAGAGATGGAGTTTTGCCATGTGGCCCAGACTGGTCTTGAATTCCTGGGCTCAGCGATCCAGCCTTGGCCTCCCAAAGTTCTGGGATTACAGGTGTGAGCCACCACGCCTGCTGGGTTTTCTTGAGTTTGTTGTGAGTTCGTCAGCATTCCATCTTGGATAGTTTTAAGGAGTTCTTCACGGTCACACTATCCTTTGGAAATTTCCACATAGACCATAACATTGGCTACATCAGATATATCTAAATAAAGACTTGAGGCTGCATATTTCCAATCTCTAATTAGCCTGTAAGTATTATGTATCTTCAGAACCAGATCTGGCCAAACAAAGTAGTTTGGCAGTCTAGAGAACAAATTTAGTTTGCCATCTCATTTTGTGTACTCAAGTGCGCTCAGGCAATGGAATGTTGGCAATCAGATTATCAAACCTTGAAGGCATCATATCTCTAAAATCTTCTCCTTGTGGCTAGTCCTTAAGTTTCCACATCATTATTTTTCATTTTAAAGCTGTTTGGAATAACTTCAAATCCACTCTAGAAGTCTACTGTTGCTTCTGTGATCATTTCATTAGGTCCTGCCATTAACTATGTTGACTTCCATATCCCCACACTCTTTGGTGAAGGATTCAGGCTTCCAAGGTTCACCATTTAATTTATGATGCACCCCACAAACCCTCACTGGCTGTCCTATTTCCATCACTCCCTGAACACATTCCAGTTGCTCCTGTTGGGATCTTGTAAACATAGCAGGCAATTATCTCATAGCCAGGTATGAGGAGTGTTAGCACGCTGGCTTGTCATCAGTCTCCGAGGCTGCTTAGCTAAATCAGAGGACATTTTGTTTGCCACTAAAGAAGCACAGATGTCATCAAGGATTTTTGGTGTATTCTTGAATCCATTTTCTGTCTTTGTTTGTCTTGTCGATGTTCCAACGGTTAGGTCAGTCAGCTAGTTTAAAGCAGATGTGCTGGCTGGACAGGCAGACTTCGTGCCTCTGGCTGGCTTGGAGGCTACATCTCCGCCCATGGCTGCTGTGCCAACACTGAGGAATTCTGCTGGAGCACTATACCAAGAGTAGGTTTTTCTCCAACTATTGAAGTCTGTTTTATGTCTTCCTTTGAGATTGGCTTTGTTAAGAGCTTGGGTTGCCTATTTGAACAGAAACAATCTGCCTTTATTCCACATTTTGCTCTTACAAAATGAACAATCTCCAATAGTATGGAGAGTTTTTCCAGGAATCATCATATAAACTTTTATATGACAGTGCTGCCAGTCATATAAAAGTATAGCAATACAATTATTATATATAGCCATTATATTTGATAATGATAATAAATGACATTACTGACTTATGTATTTACTATACTGTACTTTTTGTTATTTTAGAGTATACTTTTTCTACTTACTTAAAAAAAATTATCTATAAAAAAGCCTCAGGAAAGTCCTTCAGGAAGTATTCCAAAAGAAAGCATTGTTATCAGAGGAGATGACAGCTCCATGTATGTTATTGCCTATGAAGACCTTCCAGGGGGACAAGATACAGAGATGGAAGACAGTAATATTGATGATCTCATCATCAATCATCAATCTGTGGGCCTAGGCTAATGTGTATGTATGTTTATATATCTTAGTTTTTAACCAAAAAAGTAAAAAGTAAAAAAAGTTTTTAAAAGTTTAAAAGTAGAAAACAGCTTATAAAATAGAATATAAAGGAAATATTTTTGTAGCACGTGTTTATATTTTAAGTTGTGCCATTACAAAAAATCAAAATGCTAAAGAATTAAAAAGTTTACAAAGTGAAAAAGTTACAGTAAGCTAAGGTTAATTTATTATTGAAGAAAGATAAAATTTTTAACTAAATTTAGTGTGGCCTAAGTGTACAGTGTTTGTAAAGTCTACAGTAGTATACAGTAGTGTCCTAGGCCTTCACATTCAATCACCACTCACTCACTGATGCACCCAGAGCAACTTCCAACAGGCGAGCTCCACTCATGGTAAGTGCCTCATCCACAGGTGTAGTATTTTTTATCTATCTATCTATCTATCTATCTACCTACCTACCTATCTATCTATCATTTATTTATTTTGAGACAGGGTCTCACTCTGTCAAGCTGGAATACAGTGGTGTGATCATGGTTCACTGCAGCCTCAACCTCCCAGGCTCAAGCAATCCTCCTACTTCAGCCTCCCAAGTAGAGGGGACTATAGGCACACCACCAGGCATGCACCACCCCATGCCTAGCTAATTTTGTAAAAAACTGTAGAGATAGGGTCTCACTAAAGTTGCCCAGGCTGGTCTCAAACTTCCGGGCTCAAGTGATCCTGCCACCTTAGTCTCACAAAGTGTATTTTTAGCCAGGTTCGGTGGCTCACACCTGTAATCCCAGTACTTTGGGAGGCTGAGGCAGGTGGATCACCTGAGGTCGGGAGTTCAAGACCAGCCTGATCAACATGGAGAAACCCCATTTCTTGTAAAAATACAAAATTAGCCGGGCATGGTGGTGCATGCCTATAATCCCAGCTACTCAGGAGGTTGAGGCAGGAGAATCACTTGAACCCGGGAGGTGGAGGTTGCAGTGAGCCAAGATCAAGCCATTACACTCCTGCCTGGGCAACAAGAGCAAAACTCCGTCTCAAAAAAAAAAAAAGTATACTTTTAATTTTATACCAGATTTTAACTGTACCTCTTCTATGTTTAGATCACAGATCCTTGCCATAGGGTTACAATTGTTTACAGTATTACGTACAGCAACATGCTGTACAGGTTTGTATCCTAGGAGCAATAGGTTATACCTATTTAGTTCCAGACAACTGCAATAAAACCAATTATCGCAATAAAGTGCATCACACATATTTTTTGGTTTCTCAGCACATATAAAAGTTATGTTTAAGCTCTACTGTCACCTATTAAATGTACAATAATATTACACCTAATAAAAATGTACATACCTGTACAGACAGGGGAATCTCTGGTCTGTGGATTAGTCAGAATACATTTACCGATTAAGTTCACCTTTTTCTATAAGCGTGGTTCATGGCACCCAAAACAATTACAACAGTAACATCAAAGATCATTGATTGCAGATCATCATAATACATATAATAATGAAAAATTTGAAATATTGTGGGAATTGCCAAAATGTGACATAGAGACATGAAGTGGTCACATTCTGTTGGAAAATAGTGCTGACAGATTTTTATCAGGGAAGCAAAAGCATTTCCAGAAGTCTACGGCAGAATTTTTATGTATTTATTGGCTAAGATTGAGTCATTTGGCCAAGATAATCTAGAAAGCAAGTGTCTGGAAAAGAACAACAGGATTAGTTTCGACTGGTTATAGTGCATTCTCTGGAGCTGGGCAGATTGCTGCCTGTAATACTGTGCTTCAAAATAAGCAATTCCCCAAACCTTAGTGGTTTATAAGAACAAGCATCTGTTCCTCGCTTATGGACATGTAAGTCATTTATGACTCTGCTAGGTTTGGTCAGGACTGACTGGGCTTGGATCCAGGATATGTATGGGATGTGTATGTTTTTATGTCTGCCCTGCATACAATGTTTGTTTGTTTGTTTGTTTGTTTTTGAGACATGGTCTTGCTCTGTCATCCAGGCTGGAGAGCAGTGGCATGATCACAGCTCATTGCAGCCTCAACCTCCTGTGCTCAAGCAATCCTCTCATCTCAGCCTCCAAAGTAGCTGGGACGGGACTTTAGGTGCAAGCCATCATGTCTGGCTAATTTTTGTACTTTTTGTAGAGACAGGGTTTCACTCTATTCCCCAGGTTGGTCTCAAACTCCTGGGCTCAAGAGATCCTCCCATCTTGGCTTCCCAAAGTGCTGGGATTAGAGGCATGAGCCACCATGCCCAGCCAACTCCACATATATGTTCGTTATGACACTACTGGCCACCCATAGCATGTTCTTCTCATGGAAAAGTGCAAGAAGATGTGCAAGAAGTCAGATAAAAGCACACAAATACGTTTACAGTCTCTGTTCATGTGATATCCAGTAACATTCCATTTGCCAGACAAATCACCTGGCTAAGTCCAACATAAATGGGGTGAGGAGACATACTCTGTATACTCCATTGGAAAGTGCTACAAAGTCACATGTCGAGAGGTGTATATGTATAATTCAATTGTAGAATGGGAATGGATTGGGAACACAGATCCAATCTATCACCTCATTCCAAACAAGACTGGTACCCTGACAGCAAGCAAGAAAGGAATGACTGTTGGCTAGCCATGCAATTGTATCTTCACATTAGAGGAGTTGAAAAAACCCTTAGGAACTTAATTGGCAGGAGAAAAAGGAATGAGGAAATGGTAGAGTGACAAATTGCTTTCCTGGGCAGAGGTTGTCAGCTATCATATTGATGCTAATTTCAGGAGTGCAGAGCTGGGTGTATCTACTCCAGAGAGTGAGAGTTCTGAGAGCCTTCTACCTTCAACTGCATGCTCTCCACATTGAATTAAAATATTTTTTGAGCATGAAGAACACGAGCCTCAAACGTAACATTTTCTAGGAATTTTTTAAAGTCAGGCTTTCACATGCTTTCTAATTCTCCCATCTCACTTTTTTTTTTGTTGTTGTTGTTGTTTTGTGTTTTTTGGTTTTGGTTTTTTTTAAGTAATTTGGTTGGGTGCAGCTGCTCATGCCTGTAATCCTAGCAATTTGGGAGGTCGAGGTGGGTGGATGGCTTGAGGCCAAGAGTTTTAGACGAGCCTGGCCAACATGGTGAAACCCCTTCTCTACTAAAATTACAAAAACTAGCTGGGCATGGTGGCGTGTGCCTGTAATCCCAGCTACTTGGGAGGCTGAGGCAGGAGAATCACCTGAACTTAGGAGGCAGAGGTTATGGTGAACTGAGATTGGTGCTAATACACTCCAACCTGGTGACAGAACGAGACTCTGTCCCAAAAAAAAGAAAAAAAAAATGTAATTTGTTTTGAGTCAGCACCCTTGGAATTTATCCACCTAAGAGAGAAACAAAGAAATCAAAAGTTAAAAATGCAAATCCCTCCAGAGTTTGCAGATATTTTAAATGTGCTGAAGCAGTGCTGGTTACAGTGGGAGCCAGCCTCCAACATGGTCCCCAATGATTCTCTCTTCCTAGTATTCAGATCCTTGCATAGTCTCCTTCCACATTGCACCAGACTTGGTCTGTGTGAACAGCAGTATACAGTAGAAACCACAGCAGGTCACCTCTGAGATTAGGTTATAAAAGGCACTGCTACTTCTGTCTTGAACATTCTCTTACTCTCTCTTCCCTCGATTTCTCTCTCAGATGACTCGCTTTGAGGGAAACCCATTGCCATGTTGTAAGCAGGTCTGTGGAAGGTCCAACATGGTGAGAAATTGAGTCCTCTCAGTAATGGCTACCTGATAAGCACATCCTTCAGCCTCAGTCAAGCCTTCAGATGACTACAGACTTAGTTGATAGCTCACCTGCAACTCTGTGAGAAACCCTAAGAGAAAACCAGCAGGCTAAGCCACTCTGGATTCCTGACTCACAGAAAATGTCTAAGGTATGTTTGTTTGAAGCTGCTAAGCATTTGGTATAATTTATTACACAGCAATAGACAACTAATACCATCACAAAAATATGCAATCACCAAGACCCCATTGGAAATGTTAACTCAAGAACACAAAGACTTACTTGGCACTTACAGATAAGGAAACTACCACTGTCAAATCTGCTGCCCAATATTCATAAAACTAGTGTCTGAACACTGAAGGGCTCATGTAATAAAAAGCCAATACCTAGTCAATGACTACATCAGCAAGCAGCATCAGTTGAAGCAAAAGATTGTGACCTAGGCCTCATTTTATCTTCCAAATCTCACATCATACACAACTACCTGGCAAAACCTAATTTGCATCTAGATCAATAACTGCAAGAAAGCCTTGGAGGTACAAGCTTTAGCTTTCCAGCCTGTATTCTATGGAAATGCATGGTGGAGGAAAATTAAATGGATATTGAGTGATGCTTCATTATATCTACTATAGTGGGCTATTGTGAGCTAATTTTTTCAAACAATTTGAAAATCTTAGATTTAAAAAAGATAAAATTTAAAACCAAGACACTTATTACCAAAATTGGCTCAGGAAGAAGTACAAAATTGGAATAAACCATAACTATTAAAAAGCAAAAATAATCTAAATTCTTCCTCAAAAGTTGATAGTGTGTTGACAGTTTTATAACCATGCTTTATCAGACTTACAAAAAAAAGTTAATCACTATCCTAAAACACATTTTTTTAAAAGAAGAGCAAATATGAGCAGATACAAAGCTATTTGACTTATTTCACAAAGCCAAGATAATTTTGACACCAAAACCTGGACAAGGATTGTATCACAAAAGAAAATTGTAGGTAATATCATTGATAAATACAGATGCAAAACCCCTAAATAAACCATCAGCAATTTGCTCTCATTTAATGCACAAAAATAGCACTATTTCATTTGTGGATCTAGGAATTCAAGGATTTTCCAACATCGGAAAACCTATTTACGGAGGTTGCAGTGAGCCGAGATTGCGCCATTGCACTCTAGCCTGGGCAGCAAGAGCAAAACTTGGTCTCTAAAAAAAAAATAAATTAGATATATCATAAACGTTCTCTTATAAACGTATTTCCATGCCAATAATTACATCATAATTTTAATGCCTACATAGTATTCTAATAAACGAATGCACCATATTTTATTTATACTATCTCCCATCTATGTTTTAACTTCTTCACTACTCTAAAATAATGGTACAGTAAAAACTCTTACAGAGATTTCTGTACTTGGATGATATATTTCTTTGGGTTACATTTCTAAAAACCATTTGCCAGAAGTTTGGAAATAATAGATTATCAGTATGTTTACTAACAACTCTGCTGAAAAGTGAAGAAAAGAATGTAGAAAAATGTGGAAAGAGAAGAAAGTCAGTCAGTCTAGTGAAATTTATGACCATATATTTTTATTTTGTCTCCTCTTAAAATGTTTTATATTAACTTTTGAATAGGTAATACATACATATGGTTAAAATGTTCTTGGATTTTGAAGAATATGTGGAAGTAATTGTCTGCCTGTCATATGTCTTCTAGTTCCCCAGTTCACCTCTCCCTAGTTTCTTATTTATCCTTTTAGTTATTAGGGTGAACCATGCAGAAAAGTCATTTTACAGATCAAACACAGTTTAAGAAAATATAATGTGTTTCTATTCAACGTTAGATGCATATACTTTTTAAAACATATGATCGTAATATACTCAGTGATTCTGCCGTGTATACCAGGGTATTTTGCTATAAATCTCTTTTCTTAGTAGGGATAAAGTATCTGACAGGCAGTTTTTAAAAATTAAAACTGTCAAGGAATGTTAGACAAGTGGAGTAGAGGAGGGGTGTGGTGTTACCCATTTCCCTAAAACGAGAAACAGTTTCCTTTAACGTGAAGAGGGAGCAACACTTTTGAAGTCTATAAATTACGTAAACAAATGATAAGAAAACATATTGTATGAAAAAAATTTCCAACTAACAAAGTCCAGCGCTTACAGAATCCTAGAGCCCAGCCTCTGGCTGGGCAGACATGCAGGCTAGAGGGTGCTGTGGTTCAACCCTAATATGTTTGTTCTGGTAGCCAAGATTTGAGAATAAATTGGGCTAGAGGCTGGGCGCAGTGGCTCACGCCTGTAATCCCAGCACTTTGGGAGGCTCAGGCGGGCGGATCGCCTGAGGTCTGGAGTTTGAGGCCAGCCTGACCAACGTGGTGAAACCCCATCTCTACCAAAAATACAAAATTAGCTGAGCGTGGTGGTGCATGCCTGTAATCCCAGCTACTCGGGAGGCTGAGGCAGGAGAATCGCTTGAACCCGGGAGCGGAGGTTGCGGTGAGCGGAGATGGCGCCACTGCCCTCCAGCCTGGGTAACAACAGCGAAACTCCGTCTCAAAAACAAACAAACAAATGGCTGGAATGGTTTTTGCACCAATAGAGGACTGTGAGTAAAGTTTGTCCAAAAAAAACAAAAAAACAAAAAAATGGCTAGAATGGTTTTTGCACCAATAGAGGACTGTGAGTGAATAGTTTGTCAAAACAAACAAACAAACAAACAAACAAAGGCTAGAATGGTTTTTGCGCCAATAGAGGACTGTGAGTGAATAGTTTGTCTTAAAAAAAAAAAAAAGAAAACAAAAAGAGGAAGAAAACCAATCAAACAAAAAACGGCTAGAATGGTTTTTGTGCCAATAGAGGACTGTGAGTGAATAGTTTGTCTATTGCAACTCCACTTCCTGAAGCAGCTTTTCTGATACAAAAACAAGAGTAAATGACTAAATCTTCATAGTTCCCAGGTTTGCCTCTCCCTAGTTTCTTACACTACTTATACAAAAGTAATAAGTAGAATAATGTCTTTTAAACGAAAATTCAGATTATGGAACTGGAAGAGACCTTAGAGATCATCCAGGTACATGGGTATCAGTAGGTAATCATATCAGCATTGCCTGTGGCATTTTGTTTAATCGTCCAAACCACTGATTAATGGAATCCTATCAGTTAAGAGATGAGGAAAATGAGTCCAAGGGCAGGAAAATAATTTTTCTTTTTTCAAATTTGAACCCAGGCCTTGGACATTGCAGCATTAGAAAGTGATCCTTCATTTATTCGTCTTCCAGTCTTGTCAAGTTACCACTGAGTCACCTTTTCTCAAAAGATTCTCGTTATTGTTTTCCCCTCAAAGCTTACCCAAAATCACTACATCATGGTCAACTCTGCAAACCCATAAACACATTTCCTCACCCCAATCTCCCAAATAACTTTATTTTTATACAAAATAAAAATTCTATTCATGTATTTGGTTTATTTCATTTGTTTATTATAGAGATAAGGTCTTGCTCTGTTGCCTAGGCTGGTCTCAAACTCCTGGCCTCAAGCGATCCTCCTGCCTTGGCCTCCCAAATGCTGGGATTCCAGGCATGCACCACTAGGCCCAGACTTGGGTTTCTTTGGATCTTCCCTTGCCTCTCTGTAACATAAGTTTACTTCCTGACTTAAAAGTATTAGGTTGAGTGTTACGCTGATTGTTTCAATGGGAAAAATGTGTTTCTGTGTCAGATTAGAAAAGGTAGTTGGGCTTCAGTGAAAACTAAAACTACTTAATCTGTAATTTACCTGAGCTGTCATGCTGATGACCCTTTCCAATTATACCTCCATACCTTGGATAGGCATTGAGTAGAAATGCACTGGAAAATTCTTATGTGTTCCTGATGTGAGACACCAGCAAAAAAAATTTATCTTAACTTCAGTAGAAAGCATGACCATTGACTGTAGAGTGAAAAATGATTGCTGGGCATCCATCTCAATGTTCACTCACCATATCCGAAGAACTCCTGGTCCTCAGGTGAACTCTTGCACACGAAACAAGGTATAACTTGTTTTACCTTATTTATTTATTATTTTGATAAATGGTGTATACTGCATTTCAAGCTAATTAAATAATGAAAATGTGACAAAATCGGAGTGGGATCAGTTAGTTCAGAAGATATTTAGTTTAGTAATGAAATGAGCTGAGCCAAAGTAAGTCATCCTACAAAGCACAGCCACCCCAACGGTTTCCTTTTACTGGAAGGTAGCCACAGATGTGTAGCAAGAATTCAGGCAACAAAAAGAAGAAACTTTGAAGACTTCCCTAAGTCTTGCACAGTATTCTCAAGGTGGAAGTAAAGCAGTATGAGGAGAAATTTAAGAAGGAACAAGATAACAAAGGTAATCTGGGTGCCCTTGATGAGGAGTGTGGTCAGTTCCCAGAGCTCAATCAGGTGTGGTTGGTTCTAGTTCATTTGCAAATGATTATATTATATATAAAAGCAACAAGCATGTGTCTGCTGTTTTACCAGTTTCCTTACCCCATAAACAAGAACATACCTGGACAAAATTAAAGACTCCCGGTGCAACTTACATTCCAAACCCCATACCAGCTGTCTCTCAAATTGCTTGTAAGATCAAAGCAATGAAGCAAACAAGTGTGGCTGGATCTGTGAAAATCCATCATTATGAATGGGAAAACATACGCTAATGTCTGGTCAGTGAATCAATCACATCTTATTTTTAAGGAAAAGACTGAGAGATTTATTGTGTGAAGAATGGTTCAATAAAAATTTTTTTTCCATAGTATTACTGTGACTGCTAATAAGCGCGAGTATTCATGCACAAAGACAAATATTCTCTTGCTGAGAAGTTAAATATTGCTACCAGTGTTTTCACTCTCAGATGACCCTTGTCATATGAATAAAATATGGAGTGATGGGGAAATAAGGAGGATAAATTATGGAATAAATAGCAAATGTTTCCTAGTGGCTGCTTTACATAAGATTAAATGCAATTACCTGTTCCTCTGACTCACTACAAAGTTTCTCACTCCAAGAGGCAAGGTCTACACCCGGGATTTCAGGGAAGCCAGAGGGTCTTTCTGAATACTTACCGGCCATAATAGTTATCCACAATTCCCATAAAACTTTAGCACATATCAAATATAGTCACCTGAGAAAAAAAATATGTCCCTAGAAAAGTCAAACCTGTTTAGGCTGAGGGGTGATAATAGAAGGTACGTGCTATAGAAAGGAAAAGAGTTTTCACATTATACAATTAGAGGAAGTTTTCTTAGCTGAATTCAGGACCCATTGTGTAATGAAATACAGCTAATAAATATGCATTAGGAGAAGTAATAAATTTAAGTTCTTTGCTAGAAAAACAGGTGCAAAAGAGGCTAAGATCTTTGAAGACAGTTTTTTTTCCCCCTCATAGAAGCATTTAAGAATGCCCAAGCTTAGATCCCACAGGCTTATTCTGAGACAAAAGATATTATACACTTCTTAAAATTACTGCACAATTCAGTATATCTTTCTGCCAGGGAAGACCTTGGATTACCATCAAACACAATCAGTCATATTCTTCCTACCTTGTATCCTATGTAAAATCACACACTATCTTCATATCCTTCAAGATGTAACAGAAACTTGCACCCCAACCACGTGATTTCCATCAGAGTAAGAATCTATTTCTAGGGATCTAAAAATGGATCTAATAATGACAAGCTGTATCAATTATAGAGTAAGAAAAAAACCCTGTTCAGCTCTGCTTAACCCACTTTAATATATACTTGTCTAATGTTTGATTATTTTTCAATTAGGAGGAAAATGACAAAAATAATAAATGTTTGAAAAAGTTTGACTTTATAGTAATTCAACAATAATCAAAAGAGATCTAACTTGATATTTTGACCAGTTGGTATACACCAAGTGCACTGTGGTTTTTTAAAATAGTGACTCATTTTAATATAAATTCTACTAACACTCTCTTCCATCCAAACAATGAAAGATAGTTTAGAAATTTCATTCAAGGGCATGATTTCTCTCAACCACTGGCTATAGTATAAGATGATTTTAGGCAAGAGATAATTTAGAAGGAATTTACAGAAAACAGACTAATGATTTTTCTAGGATAAGCATGAATTAAATCCACATTTATTTTCTTATGATTTTCCCAACTGTAGCTATTCACAAAAACTTTCTAAGTTTTAGCCAATTGACTTTTAGTAATACAACATTTTATCCCACATTGAGACTAGAAAAAAACTTTCATCATAACAGTTTCAAAACATTTAAACTTTTGAATGAGCCAATGCCAGTGATACAGCCTCCATTCTTCTCCACCAACATCTGGGACAGTCAGTCCTTCAGCATGAATTTAACAGGTTAGCTTTTTAATAATGCACTCCAATTTGGTCAGGTGATAAAACACAAGATGAACTTTTTTTCAGCATAGCAAATTAAACCCATATAATTTGTTAACAGTAAATTTTCCTCTGATTATAAACATTATAGACTTCATGATTCCATTATAGCACAAATGAATTAACTTATATTTTCCATTTTATGAGTTTATTTTCAAGTCATCTATCTGAAATTACAGTATTTAATAGGAATATTTAAGAAGTATGTTATTGTTTTTAAAAATATGCAAGATACAAAAGTTTTTGCTTAACTCTTCCTCTATTCATATTTAAGAAAGAATCTAAAATGTTTGGAAAAAACGTTTTAAAAGAAAATGTCTAGTTGCTAGTAATTACCCATTATCTAAAAGCTTTACATTTTAAAATCTGTTTAGCTGCGCACTGTCATGAGGTGTTTGGTAAGCAGTTTTGAAGCTCAGAGGCCTGAAACTTCCTGAATTGAGATATTTGGTAAACGAAGTCTCTTTGAAGTGCCTTCCTCCAGTGATTCAGTCTGACTAATGTAAACAAGAAAATAATTGGTAACACAGAATTAGCTACCAGACTTCCTGTATCCTAAAATGCACTTTCCCCTTAAGCTGGCAGGGGGTGGCGGGGGGCATATTTTTGTCTGTCTGTTCATTTGTTTTTATCAATTCCCACTTCCTTCAGGGAGACCTAGTGGGGCCTGGCACTACCAGTCTCCTCGGGCCCATCATCTGCTTACGGCTTTCTTTTTTTTGAGACGGAGTCTCGCTCTGTCTCCCATGCTGGAGTGCAGTGGCACTATCTCAGCTCACTGCAACCTCGTCACTGTCTCCCAGGCTGGAGTGCAGTGGCACTATCTTGGCTCACTGCAACCTCCGCCTCCCAGGTGCAAGAGATTCTCCTGCCTCCACCTCCCGAGTAGTTGGGATTACAGGCATGTGCCACTATACTCGGCTAATTTTTTTGTATTTTTAGTAGAGACGGAGTTTCACCGTGTTAGTCAGGGTGGTCTCGATCTCCAGGCCTCGTTATCTGTCCTCTTCAGCCTCCCAAAGTGCTGGGATTACAGGCGTGAGCCACCACCTGCTTACGGCTTTCTAAATGTGCCATGGCACAAAAAAAGGAAAGAAACTGTTTCCATATTAGAGGTAAATCTTTTTTTGTTGTTGTTGAGAAGGAGTCTCGCTCTGTCGCCCAGGCTGGAGTGCAGTGGCCGGATCTCAGCTCACTGCAAGCTCCGCCTCCCGGGTTTACGCCATTCTCCTGCCTCAGCCTCCCCAGTAGCTGGGACTACAGGCGCCCGCCACCTCGCCCGGCTAGTTTTTTGTATTTTTAGTAGAGACGGGGTTTCACCGTGTTAGCCAGGATGGTCTCGATCTCCTGACCTCGTGATCCGCCCGTCTCGGCCTCCCAAAGTGCTGGGATTACAGGCTTGAGCCACCGCGCCCGGCCTAGAGGTAAATCTTAAAATCAACGATGTTTGCCTAATTGGCTGCGCTTACCAAGTATATTGAACAAACTCCTTTTAACCTCTTGCTTTCTTGAGACCTGGCAGAGAATGTGTTAATTACATTAACATTATTGGCACTAAACCATGACCTAAGTTTACAGGTGACCTTCAAATAAATATTTCTGTAGCCAAGAACTAGACTTTTACTGCCACCGTAAAGCTTGCCTTAAGGAGAAGGCATTCTTGATAAAAATATAAACACATGCAAATCAAAGAGACTCATTTTCTGTGCTGCAATTATTTTTGTGAGTTCCTCTGAGGCAACTAATCTGTGACTGACAAACCTTGAATTCTGAAATAGACAACCAAACAAGATGGTTTTTGTGCAACTAAATGACCAGCCATAAAAGACCAAGCTGCAACTGTAAACCTGAATGATTAACATATGTTCTTCTTTTCTTTATACTGGAAAAAAAGTTTTACCCAGTTTAGAATGCCTAATCAGCTGTTATAAAGACTTCTCAACTAAATAATTGGTTTATATTTTGGATTATTACCTGAAATAATATAAATATGACTTGGTATACTTAAGAAGTAATGATTGAAATAATAGGTATTAGCCATCTTTCCATCAATTTGAGGGTTTCCCTATTGTTTTTTAAACCTGGTTAACAATTCCCCTGAGCTTTAATTAAAACAAAAAAGATATATGGTCATTTTACAAAGATAACTGTATAAATCAACCATCTCACCTCCATTATTAAAAAGAAAAGTGCAGATGGAGGCACCTCTAAAATTAGGAGATGGCACATATATCTAATGCCATGACACATGCTACATAAGTAGCTTTGAAGAGAAGCTGTATTTTTCTTGGGGTATTTTTAACCAAGTGAAGAGTAATTATTGGCTATGGAAAGACAAAACTTGGTGTTGCAACACTTGGGATGAAGGCCCTGCTCAGTCCCTTATTAGCTAGGAGACATCGGGTTAGTCACTTAATCCCTCTAAGCCTCATTTTCCACAGCTGTCAATTAAGAAAAATAGATTACTTCAGAGAGTGTTTGGGGATTCAGATTACATAATGGAAATGTATATGCTTTGTAAATTATAAAATTCTCTATGAATGTTACTTAACGACATTTTAATACTAAAATCTGAGATATCACCCTGGCTGTGCAGGTTTTAGGGATTATTCAAATAATCAGAAAAGAAGGCCGGACATGTTGGCTCACGCCTGTAATCCCAGCACTTTGGGAGGCCGAGGCGGGTTGATCGCCTGAGGTCAGGAGTTTGAGATCAGCCTGGCCAACATGGCAAGACCCCATCTCTACTAAAAATACAAAAATAGCTGGGCGTGGTGGCTCACCCCTGCAGTCCCAGCTAATCAGGAGGTTGAGGCACAAGAATCCCTTGAACACAGGAGGCAGACGTTGCAGTGAGCCGAGATCACACCACTGCACTCTAGCTTGGGCAACAGAGTGAGACTCAAGTGTCAAAAAATAATATAATAATAATAATAATCAGAAAAGAAAAGCACCAGAAATTGAACTTGGCGCAATTAACTATGAAGCCCTCACAAACCATGCTTGCTTCCAAGGCTGGTGGACCCACGCCAGGACCCCGTGCCCTCTGGCTGTGGAAGACGCACTCCATGGAGACCTGCAGGCTGAGGAGACAAAGTTCAGGCTTCTTGTGATTAGTTGGCTTCCTCACTCACTCTCTGTGCTGGGTTCTGGACATACAGTGGGCACAAAAAGCCAAGGCACCTCCCCTTCTGGAGCTTAGCGTCTAGTACAGGAGACACACATTTATCAAATAAC
This sequence comes from Trachypithecus francoisi, assembly GCF_009764315.1. Taxonomy (NCBI): domain Eukaryota; kingdom Metazoa; phylum Chordata; class Mammalia; order Primates; family Cercopithecidae; genus Trachypithecus; species Trachypithecus francoisi. The sequence goes on along the minus strand of NW_022681458.1, from coordinate 52,263,501 downwards.
CACTCAGATACCTAAAAACAGGAAAAAGCCTTTAAAGGCAGAGTTCAGAGGCTCTGAATAGTGTGAGAGTTGGACTTAATCTATTTTTTGATGTTGTCACTATGGTTTCCAGAGGAAGTAATATTTGAACTAAAATATGAGGAATGATTAGGCAACAACTAGATTTGGGGAGAGGAGCAGAAATATTCCAGGCAGGGGGAACTGCCTTCTAAAAGGCCTTGAGACAAAAGGACCTGGAAGGTAAATGTGTTGTTGGAGTCCAAGCCTGGTGGCTGCAGCGGAGGCCAGCAGGGGCCATCTTTATCTAAGAGAAATGGGTCTTCATTATAGGATTTAAGGGAGAAAAAAAGATAAGATTACTTGACTTAAGTAACACTGTGGAAAATGGATTGTTGGATGGGGAGCAGGAGTAAATAACAGGAAGTTTGATTAGTATGGTAAGTTTAATTTGATGAAGAATTTGATAGTGTCAAAAGAAGTAGGAGTGACATCCCATATCAGTGGACATAGATTACGAGGGTTTAGGGATAAGTCTTCAGGGCCTCCAACTTTAAGGTCTCAGTAGAGAAAGACAAGACTGAAAGGAAGTGGTAAAAAAGCAAGAGAGACCGTTAGAGGGTTTGTTTGGAATAAGGAAAAAAAAAAATGCTACTGAGTGCTCAAATAAGACCATGACTGAAGAAAAATGCTCATTGCATTTAGTGACGTGGAGGTCATTAGCAAGAACTATATCAGGGGACAGACAGGGACACGAGCCAGATAAAGACTAACAGGGATTAAGGAAATGGGAATCAACTTGTTTTTAAAAATTGCTTGTGAAAATTAGAAATAAAAGATCGTAACAGCTGAGGAAGAAAACTAGTGGGAACTATTTGGGACATTTTATTCACCCCTCAAATTATAAGAGCCAGGTCACTTAGTTTATTGGTCCAGAATTTATTTCTCCCTTTAATTTGGAGTAAAGTTGGTCCTATTTAGACTATAACCTTAGAGAGTATTTGAGGAGGAGGATGGAGATTGGATGAATACGTATAGACTATTACATTTAAAAGACGAGTGAGTTATTCATTCACTCACTACCAACAAGCCCCACCCCAGGGCTTATGGTTTCTAAAAGCTGCTTTCAATGGTATGGTTGTGGAAGAACAAAAAAAGACACAACAGTTGTCCACATAGGTCTGGAGCTTCCCTCTCATTCAAATACTTCTTTCCTCACAACTATGCACAGCCATGTCCTGTTGCCTCCTAACACCTCTTGTGGGTCCATCTCACCCATCTCTGTCTTCGATGACTTGGAAACTTCCCCCTTACCTAGTGAGGTAAGGGCCCTTGGGGCCCCACTACTTGCTCTGTCTCAGTCACCATGACTCTGTCCTTCTCTTACTGAGGGGAGACTTCCCCAAGCCTCTAGTCCTTGGTGTTATGCTAGTCTGTGCTATGTTAACCAAAATGAGATTGCAGACCTTCTTGTCACTCTGACAGCTTTCCACTATGACTCATTGATAAGAAATCACATGTCAGGAGTTGACAACTGGAGCCTGTCTTGCAGATCCTGCTGATCCCAGCTTCCCAACATAGATTCAACACCTTCTTAGACTCTGAGGCCTCTTCTGGGAGGTTTCTTCTAGCTGAACAGACCTGTTGTAGGGAGTATAGTATATTCTGCAACCCTGATATATTTTCTAAATGTAAATTTATTTTCCATTACTGACCTAATTTATTGGCTAGTTAATGAAAACAATGAGAATCCCTAAGGATCCCAAATACTTTATGAAATTTAAAAAAGATTAAAGAGTATTCTGGAAGCCATTTCCCTACTCCTGGGCTGCTGAGCTCTCAGTTGAATCTAGAGTACAAATATAAAGGCTATATCTGTGGGGAACGTGTTGGCTTCTGTCTTTGAAAGGAAACATGACAAATAACTTGTACATGGTATTAACATATTTTCCAATTTGAAAAAAATCCATAACTTAAATTAGAAAATTGTACATTGTAAAATAAAGGATGGGCATGGTGGCTCGTGCCTATAATCCCAGTATTCTGGGAGGCCAAGGTGGGAGGATCGCTTGAGCACAGGAGTTGGAGCAGCCTGGGCAACATGGCAAAACCCTGTCTTTACCAAAAAAGAAAAAAAAAAACAAAACAAAAAAACAGGCATGGCAATATGTGCCCGTAATCCAGCCCTCTAATTCCAGCTACTTGGGAAGCTGAAGGAGGATCCCTTGAGCCCAGGAGGTCAAGGCTGCAGTGAGCTATGATTGCATCATTGCACTCCAGCCTGGGAACAGAGTGAGACTCCTGTCTTGTATAAATAAACCAATAAAATACAATACAAACCAGGACAAAGGACATGAACAGATATTTTACTGAAGAGGATAAATGGATGGCAAGTAAGCACAAGAAAAGATACTGAACATCATCAACCATTAGAGAAATGGAAATGAAAACCACAATGGAGGTCAGATGCAGTGGCTTATGCCTGTAATCCCAACTTTGGGAGGCTGAGGCAGGCAGATCACTTGAGTCTGGGCATGCAAAACCAGTCTGGGCAACATGGCAAAACTCTGTCTCTACAAAAAATACAAAATTTAGCCAGGTGTGGTAGTGCACACCTGTCATCCAGCTACTCAGGAGGCTGAAGTGGGAGGATCACTTGAGCCTCGGAGGCAGAGGTTTCAGTGAGCTGAGATTGTGACACTGCATTCCAGTCTAAGTGACAGTGAGACCCCTGTCTCCAAAAAAAATTTTAAAAATGAAATAACACTGCATACCTATCAGAATGGCTAAAATAAAAATAATGATAACACCAAGTGTTAATGAGGATATTAAAAAACTAGATTACATATACTTTGCTGGTGGGAAGGTTACTTTACTAGAAAACAGCTTGGCAGTTTCTTATACATTTTAACATGCAATTAATATTCAACCATGCAATTGCTCTCTTGGACATTTATCCTAGAGAAATTAAAACATATGTTCATACCAAAACCTGTACCTGAATGTTCATAGCAATCTTTATTTGGAAGATTAGTAAAAAACCTGAAACAGACCAGATGTCTTTCAATGGATGACTGGTTAAACAAATGGTGGTACATCCATACCATGGAATACTACCCAGCAATAAAAAGAAACAAACTACTGATACAACTTGGATATTCAGATAATTGTGCTGAATGAGAAATAGCCCATCTGAAAGATTATATACTATATGATTCAATTACTGTGATTTTTTGAAATGACGATTTTATAGTTGGACAGATGAAAGGTCTATATATTGAGAGAAGTGAGTGTGGTTACAAAAAGGCAACAGGGGGGATCCTTGTGATGACGGAATTTTTCAGTATCTTGACAGTGGTTGATATGGTTTGGTTCTGTGTCCCAACTCAAATCTCATCTTGTAGCTTCCATAATTCCCCCATGTTATGGGGAAGGATCCAGTGGGAGATAATTGAATCATGGGGTGGGTCTTTCCTGTGCTGTTCTCATGACAGTGAATACATCTCATGACATCTGATGGCTTTAACAAACGGGGGTTTGCCTGCACAAGCTCTCTCTCTTTGCCTGCCACCACATTCATGTAAGATATGACTTGCTCCTCTTTGCCTTCTACCATGATTGTGAGGCTTCCCCAGCCACGTGGAACTGTGAGTCCAATTAAACCTCTTTTATAAATTGCCCAGTCTTGAGTATGTCTTTATTAGCAGCATGAAAACAGAATAATACAGTAAATTGGTACCAGGAAGGGGATGTTACTGAAAAGATACCTGAAAATGTGGAAGCAACTTTGGAACTGGGTAACACGGAGAGCCTGGAACAGTTTGGAGGGCTTGGAAGAAGACAGGAAAATGTGGGAAAGTTCGAAATTTCCGAGAGACTTGTTGAATGGGTTTGACCAAAAGCCTGATAGTGATATGGACAATCAAGCTGATAAGTGATAAGGTCCAGGCTGAGGTGGCCTCAGATGGAGATGAGGAACTTTTGGGGAACTGGAGCAAAGGTGACTCTTGTTATATTTTAGCAAAGAGACTGGCAGCATTTTGCCCCTGCCTTAGAGATGTGTAGAACTTTGAACTTGAGAGAGATGATTAGGGTATCTGATAGAATAAATTTCTTTTTTTTTTCTTTTTTTTTTTTTTTTTTTTTTGAGACGGAGTCTGGCTCTGTTACCCAGGCTGGAGTGCAGTGGCCGGATCTCAGCTCACTGCAAGCTCCGCCTCCTGGGTTCCCGCCATTCTCCTGCCTCAGCCTCCCGAGTAGCTGGGACTACAGGCGCCCGCCACCTCGCCCGGCTAGTTTTTTGTATTTTTTTAGTAGAGACGGGGTTTCACCGTGTTAGCCAGGATGGTTTCGATCTCCTGAGCTCGTGATCCGCCCATCTCGGCCTCCCAAAGTGCTGGGATTACAGGCTTGAGCCACCGCGCCCGGCCGGTAGAATAAATTTCTAAGCAGCAAAGCATTCTAGAGGTGACTGGGGTGCTGTTAAAGGCATTCAGTTTTATAAGGGAAGCAGAGCATAAAAATTTGGACAATTTGCAGCCTGACAATAAGATAGAAAAGAAAAACCCATTTTCTGAGGAGAAATTCAAGCTGGCTGCAGAAATTTGCATAAGAGGAGTCAAATGTTAACCCCCAAGACAATGAGGAAAATGTCTCCAGGGTATGTCAGAGGTCTTCACAGCAGCCCCTCCCACTGCAGTCCTAGAGGCCTAGGAGAAAATGGTTTCCTGGGCTGGGCCTGGGGTCCCCATGCTGTCTGCAGCCTAGGGACTTGGTACCCTGTGTCTCAGCTGCTCCAGCCATGGCTGAAAGGGCCCAACACAGAGCTCAGGTCATAGCTTCAGAGGGTACAAGCCCAGAGTCTTGGCAGCTTCCATGTGGTATTGAGCCTGAGAGTGCACAGAAGTCAAGAATTGGGGTTTGGGAACCTCCACCTAGATTTCAGAAGATGTATGGAAATACCTGGATGCCCAGGCAGAAGTTTGCTGCAGGGGTGGGACACTCATGGAAAACCTCTGCTAGGGCAGTGCAGAAGGGAAATGTGGGGTCAGAGCCCCCACACAGAGTCCCTACCAGGGCACCATCTAGTTGAGCTGTGAGAAGAGGGTCACTGTCCTCTAGACCCCAGAATGGTAGATCCACCAACAGCTTGCACTGTGCACCTGGAAAAGCTGCAGACACTCAAAGCCAGCCAGTGAAGGCGGCTGGGAGAAAGGCTGTACCTTGTAAAGCCACAGGGGCAGAGCTGACCAAGACCATGGGAACATGCCTCTTGCATCAGTGTGACCTGGGTATGAGACATGGAGTCAAAGGAGATCATTTTGGAGCTTTAAGATTTGACTGCCCTGCTGGATTTTGGACTTGCATGGGGCCTGTGGTCCCTTTATTTGGCCAATTTCTCCCATATGGAATGGCTATATTTACCCAATGACTGTACCTCCATCGTATCTAGGAAGTAACTAACTTGCTTTTTATTTTACAGGCTCATAGGCAGAAGGGACTTGCCATGTCTTAGATGAGACTTTGGACTGTGAACTTTTGAGTTAATGCTGAAATCAGTTGAGACTTTGGGGGACGGTTGGGAAGGGATGATTGGTTTTGAAATGTGAAGACATGAGATTTGGGAGGGGCCAGAGGCAGAATAATACGGTTTGGCTTTGTGTCCCTACCCAAATCTCATCTTGTAGCTCCCATAATTGCCACATGTTGCCGGAGGGACCCAGTGGGAGACCACTGAATCATGGGGTGGGTCTTTCCTGTGCTGTTCTCATAATAGTGAATAAGTCTCACGACATCTGATGGCTTTAAAAAATGGGAGTTTGCCTGCACAAGCTCTCTTTGCCTGCCACCATCCACGTAAGATGTAATTTGGTCCCCCTTGCCTTCCACCATGATTGTGAGGCCTCCCCAACCACGTAGAACTGTATAGTCCAGTTAAACCTCTTTCTTTTGTAAATTGCCCAGTCTCAGGTATATCTTTATCAGCAGCCTGAAAACAGACTAATACAGTAATAGTCAATACAAGATACCTACATGTGATAAAATTGCATAGAACTACATGCACATGCACATACACACGAGTACAACTAAAACTGAGAACATTCGGATAATTTCAGGGGATTGTGTTAATGTCAATGTCCTGGTTGTGATATTACACTACAGTTCTGCAAAATGCTACCATTTGGGAAACTGGGGAAAGTATAAAAGGAGTCTCTCTGTATTATCTCTTAAATTGAATGTGAATCTATGACTATCTCAATAAAAAGTTTCAAATAAAATCGAATACAAAGCCAATTCTTACTGCAGTCTGTACCATTTTTGCTTAGATATGCCTCTAAGCAAAATGGTGATGAGGAATGTTCATTTTTAAGCAAATATTTTGCCATGCAAAGGTTAAGACAGCTGTGTCAATAGGCTACCCCACCATATGAGCTGGAAAGTGATAGTTTAAACAGTCTTTATTCAGATAGTCAATGAATACTTTATATTCTTTTCAAATAACATGCCAGTAGCCAATTCACTATATGAAAACCACAATCGTTAATTTTTTCCAAATCTGCTTTTTTTTTGGCAATCCACGTCTATGAAAATGTAGTAGGAATTGCCATCTGGGCAGGAGTTTGCAAAAGGCTCTTTGATTTGCCCCACAGAAGGCTGACTTTGCTTTCTACACAAAGAGTGGTTATGCGATGAGCTCCTATTAATCTACAATCCATAATCCTATGATTTTAGGAGCAGGCTTGGTTATGAATTCCCTTCTCTGCTCCTCCGCTCATAAACTCATCTAAGATATCCGAATCATGAGAAGGGCACTCATTCCTCCAGCTTCTCAACAGTTTACCACCATAGCAATCAGATCACATTTTTAAAATCCCGTTACTAACTCTAACAGACACTTTCACGAATGTAACTTAACATTTTATCTTCTATTTTAGAAAGGGTTGTTCATAAGAAATAGCCATATGAAGACCTTTTCTGCATTTTTAAAGTATGAATAAAATGTGTTTGTTGTCTTCTATATTATTAAGTATCTCATATATAACGAGTTTTTTAAATCAGGAATTTCTTTTTCTTTAGTGTTGGGGAAAACAAAACACCCACTTTGATAAAAAAAAAAAGCATAATTCCTTAGATTAGATAATGAGAAACATATAATCCAACATGATTTATTTTTGCCCTGACTACCGAGAAACTCAGATGTTTTGTTTTTATTTATGACTTTTAGCCTAGCCGAAGCTGCTCTCTCCTCCTATTCTATGTACATCATTATAATGTCTTAAAAGTTGAATTTTTAAAAATGTTATTTAAATTTTAGCCAACTTGACTTTATTTGAATCCTGACAATAAAATCTTTTTTGCAATACAACTTTAATTCTTTTTTACAAAAAGATAAACAATATGCTTGAAGGAAATAAGCCTATTAAAAGAACATGTGAGGGTTACTTCACGTGCTTGTGTTTCCACTTGAAAACTTAAGACTCAGCGATGTTTAGTTCCCCATTTTAACAATTTCATATATTTTTCTTGATTTAAAACAAATTGATTGCTCAGATGTGAGTTTAAATAACTAAGCCTAACTCATGTAGTGGACCTTAAAAAAAATAAGAAGAAAACACCCTGTCAGAGGTTCTCCAGATGGCTTCGTTTCTGACTCTAAATAAATGACTCCTGCATAAATATATTTTCTGCTTGGGTATAAGCAAAATCACATAGGAAGAAAACTTATGATCACTAAAAGATATGCATTAATTTTTAAAATGACTAGGATGCAAAAGTCTATTAGGTCACCATTGATAGCATCTCTCTCTTTTTTTATCTTGAGACAGAGTCTCGATTTGTTGTCCAGGCTAGAGGCTAGAGTGCAGTGGTGTAATCTCAGCTCACTGCAACCTCCATATTCTGGGTTCAGGTGATTCTCCTGTCTCACCCTCCCAAGTAGCTGAGATTACAGGTGCATACCACCACACTCGTCTAATTTTTGTATTTTTAGGAGAGATGGGGTTTCACCATGTTAGCCAGGCTAATCTTGCACTCCTGACCTTAGGTGATCCACCTGGAATGTATCTCATTTCTAATCTGCCAGTTTGCAAACCAAAAAGCAATGATAAAGGACATCACACATTTCTTGGCTTTATGGAGCAATCTTTGTTCTGACTTTTTTCCAAGAGTCCAAGGACAGATTTTAATTCTGTAACAGTTGGTCTAAGCTCCTGCCAAGAATCTGTTTCCCAATTCCTCTCCATCTTTATTTCTGGCCTTATATCAAGAATGACTTTTATTGGAATTTTAGAAAACGTTGGATATAGACCACTGAGCCATGTGGTCTTCTAGCCTGATCCTCTATCTCCCCTTTCAGAGGCTACTTCCATCTTGAGCCTCTTAGCTGTGATTTTCACTGGTTTCTCTTGACAGAAATTCCCAATGTCAACAGTTTTGGGTGGTAGATTTTGGTAACTTCTCTGGTTTACCATGGCTTTCCTTGATGAGGACTCTTGCAGGTGATAGTTCTAATAATGACCAACCTTTCAACAGTGTTCCTCACTTTTGTACAAATCTACCATGACCTTACATCTTAACTGAGGTCTGTTTGTGCAAGTACACACCAATACAGGAGAACCCAAACATTATTACTCCGCTCATTGCAAAAACTCCAGACCTCTACCTTTTGCTCATAGGCTTTTTGATCCTCTTCATCTTATTCCTGGATACCTGCTTGACTTTTGGATGCATAACTGATTTTTTTGTTGTTGTTCTGATTTTGAACCCAGCACATTTTCTTAGATATATACCATAGACTAAGCTCTCTGGGTACCTCCAGTTCCTATAGCTGAATAGTAACGATCTTGTGTAGTACTCCATAGACCTTGTGTACACAAGACTCCATAGATCTTGTATAGTACTCCATAGACCACTCTCCCTGTAACCCCATTATGAGGCGCTACAGTTCTTTCAAGGATCATATTCAAAGCCTCTTATGAATGCTAATCTCCAGTCCTTTAAGGAGGCTAGCCCTAGTAAAGGTAGAGAGGAGATACTCAGAGTTGCCATACAGACGTCTGCTTAGATGCAAAGCAGAAGTTCAATTCAGATATAAAGGAAACTTGACCAAACACTCAAATTCTTCTTTATTTTTCTTGCTCACACAGGGCACTCATCCGAATTGGATCACAGGAGCACCCTTAGCTATTTTTTGGTTCCCCCAGCTGGATAAGTTAACTAAACTCTAATGGTCAAATAGGACACTGCTTATAAGATTGATTTTAAATACTTTGCTTAGGTGTTCCTACCACAGTGGCCTTCTTTCAATTCCCCATGTACACCAAATTCAATTCCTCCTATACACCAGATACAATTGCTTACTAGAAATTACACAATATGGCTTCTATTCACTTCTCCATACTCATCCTCTGCCATTTCCCTTCTCACCCCAGCCACTGTGATGTTCTTTCAGTTTTTCCAATGTTCTCACTGACATCTAGGAATTCATGGCTGCATTTGCTTTCAACTGACATTCTTTAGCCCCAGTTCTTGTTCATCCTTAGGTCATACCTCCCTTAACAACACCTCCTTAGCCCAAGTTTGAATTGTATGGTCCAGCTGTATGTATACACGGTGTGGGGCTGCAGAGTATCATTATTTAACAGGAATTAAAATAACATCTGTTTAGCATTTTCAAAATGTTATCTGTTACAACTGTTTACTTGATAGTCTCTGTCATTAGACTGCAAGCTTTGTGAGGTCACAGGCTGTGTCAACATAGAAAATGGTCAATATGTATTTGTTAAATGAATGAATAATCAAACTATAATTTTCCAATAAATCCCTCTAATGAAGTGTCTTACTTCTTAGATTGGCTACACTATGGGAATATTGATCTTCTTTTGTGAACATGAAAAGCTTACCCTGCTGGCCTTGTTTGACCTCATCTCCCTATATCAGTGCTACAGCTGGGTTTTGTTTTGACAGTGAGAAGTAAAATGGGGTGGCCTTGGTTTTGAAGTAAAATAATATCCTGAAATAAAGAAAAAGCTCAGACAGCAGCTGTACCACCATGGTCACAGACTGAGCCTGTAGGCTTTGACTGAAAGGTACTTGAAAAGCTATTCCATTCTTTATCCTTTAAGTATGAAAACATTGATTTTGACAGTTTGTAGTCCAAAACACAGAAACCTCAAAGTTGGCAGAGAATATTATCTAGAAGGCAATGTCTGACTGAATACTGAATTATTATCTCATTCCCACAAAATATCCTATCAGTCACTTTTGTTATGATTCTACCATATGTTTCAAATTGAGAGGATTTTAATAAACAGTCTAATTTTTCCTCTTAACTTTAAAACAATGTTTTTTAGAGTCAGTGGAAATGACAATAAAGATTTGAATTTGTTTTCCTCTAACCAACGCCAACCCCATTTTTGCAAAATCACCAACTGTGGTATGCTCTGCTTTCCGCCCCCACTCCCCACACTCCAATAGAAATGTGTTTATGTATCTAACCAAAATAGAAACAATCCCTGTAATCAGTTCCCTCGGAAATGAAGAAAACATTGGCTCTTCCTTCAGAAAGAGGATGTTGGTTCGTGGGAACAAGTACCAGCAGTGAGTCCTAACCAAAATACAGGGAGCACTGATGTTTTTTTAAAAATCAGGTATTTGTATCAGAACAGGATTCAGCTACTTCAGAAGGTTTAATCCTGTCGAGAAGAAAAACATTTAAGTCTCGAGTTCATCACATCTAATTAATAGGTTCAGTTAATCAAATTTTTGAAGATGTACCATTTTACCCCTAAATCTTTTAACAATGAAAAAAACAATCATTTTAACCTCTAACTTCAAAAATCCAGAATAACTTTCAAATAGTTTTATTATTAATGCAAGCAAATGCCCAAGCAAATACATTAATCTTATTCAACATCTTCAAATCTTCAAATATTGTCCTGAGACCTGAGATCAGAACCACAGATCCTACAATTCTCAGATCCTACAATTCTCAGATTCATTCTGAGGTCCTGGAGCATGTCTAACTCAAGAGCCAGCATAATGAAATGGAGCAAGGGGATGGTTCAGTGAACAGTGAGACCAGCCCACTGTGAGTAAGATATAGAAATAAGTGTTAATGATGAGAAAGAAGAAAATATGGCAGATTCTAGACTTGAATTGAGCCATAGACTATCTTAGGACACTAACCCAAGGAGAGATGTCTGAGGCAGGTACCTCATTAGCATTCTTGAGTTGAGAGCAACTTGACCAAAAAAGGCCAGCGCCGGGCAGGGAATGTTCTGCTTATCACTCTGAGCAAAATGGTCTCCTTTTTACCTGTTGCACGTCCATCATGTGTGCTATCTAGTGATACAGCTGTCTTTTTATGCATCTTGAGGCCAACATCTGTGCCTTATGATAATATATACTACCATGTAACAATGCCTGGCACAGAATAATATGCAACAATTTTTTAAATGGATGAATAAATGAATGTTTATAATACTCAAGTTATAATACTTGAGCTTCAATGGAAACAAATCACTGAAAAGTATACCTTTGGCATCATTCAAACTGTATATTTAGATTATATACAATTTGTTTCTTAATTAATGCCTTTGAATTCATGAATTTAAGGAAAACAGTAAGTCTCCAACAGAAAAATGTGAGACCATATCTTCTTATTTGGAGTATGCTGGTATTTAAATGGAACAATACTCAGCATTTTAAAACACTCAGTTCGAAGCTATTTCTGCTTTCTCATTTTTGCTTATCTTCATCCTTGTCACCAGCACAGTCACACCCTGTTTTTATTCTACAGCATTAGTTCACCTTTAAGCAAAATGTGGTGCTTCCTCTCTTTGGCAATCTTCTGTTCCAGCTTCCTCCACAACTACCCCCATCATGCTCACTAAAGCCACCTTTCACCATCACTGTTCAACAAAACATTTATTAGCAATAAGAACAATAGTCACTGGCCTTTATTATCTCTGGAACATGACAGACAGATTAGATTAGCTAATCTTAAAACAATATTTTACAGATAATAAAGCTAAGAGTTTAGAAAACTTACATAAATTGTCCATGATCACATGGATGTCAAAGCTGCTGTCCTTAAAATATAAAGGAAACTCAAAAGAGGGGTTAATGTGGGAGTAGTAAGTTTGGTATTGGCACGTGACGACACATTGGTAATTGTTGATGCTATGGAAATGCATGAAATAACTAATTTAGGGAGAGAGCATTGAATAAGAATAAAGGATGCCAATGTTTACACAGCACAACCCACAGTTGCAAAGAAAAAACATTGAGTGATAGTGTTGATTTTACAAAGAGGTCAAGAAAAGTGAGGATTGAAAAAGCAGTTCTGGACTTGTCAATTATACAACTACTGGTAATTCTAACAAGGTTATTTTCTAAGAAGTTGTGGAGATAGAAGTCAGTTTGCATTAAAAGATCACGAAGGTAAGAGAGCAAATACCGAAAAATCTTATACAAATTTTGGTTTCAAAGGGAAGAAGAGACAAAGCAGTAATTTGTGGTAAAGGCAGAATCAGGAGAAGATTCTTTTAGTCTTTTTTTGGCTTGTTTTTAAGGAGGAGGAGACAACTATAAAATATGAATATGAAGCCACAAATAACTGACTCAACAAAGGCCTAAAGTGGGAGGGGAAGGATTAGCTCAGGGACATGAGATGGGAGGAGGTAGTGGTGGGTGACATTATAAATACTAGAAGGATAGAGAAGGGAAATAATGGGCTTTATTTTATCCATGACTTCAGAGGTAACATCATACAGTCAAAATGAGAAAATGAGTAGGATAAAGAATTACAGGAAAATTGAAAACATTTGAAACTATCTGAGCATAGAAAAAGAAAAGAAACTAAAAATAAATAAAGGACTGCTTGGAAGAATCAAGAGCCCAGATACAGAATGGGAATCACCACAAATTTCTCAATTTTCCCTACAGAACCCAAGGTTGGCAAGTTCCCTGCCCACCACAGCTCTTAAAATCATTCTTTCTAGTAAGAGGATTTGAAGAAGGGAAGCCAAATTGGCCAGATCGGAAGATTCCACTCTGTGAAATCAGCTGCATTCAAGACACAGTAAGGGTTTAAAAGCCAGATGCAGTGCTCAAGTGGTACGACAAAGTAAACGCCTAACTTTATCTTTGCCTTCTCCACCTCCATCTATTAGTCCTTCCTAGAGTATGGTTATCCTTCACTTTCCTTTCTTTCTTCTCACCTATTTTTCCCCAAACTCTACCCAAGTTGTGCCAGTCATAAAATTACAGCAGAAAAATGCCTGTGTGTTGTTTACAAATCCATCACATGGTTGGTGAATATTTTTATTTTATGTTGTCTCGGGTCAATGTGGAGGATAGAAAGCCAGTTACAAGACTGAGCAATCATTCCTAAGACCTGCCAAGCAAAGAATCCCGTTGCAGAAATGTTGATGATGTGGGAGCACTTTGTGGTTTCACTGGGTTGCTAATCACAACACTGCAACTGTGAAGATTTTCTTTGGACTTGTAATTCCACATATATTAATAGCACTCCCATGTCTACAACATGGGTTTAAAATCATTTTAAATTAACTTGCACTTATGAAGTAAAAAATTATATTCAAATATCCCCCACCCCCTACACACATACATTCACCTTTAAAAATTATCAACTTCTCACTAAGTCAATCTTTTCTCTATTCAAAAATTTGAGGTAATTTAGATATAGGCTAATTTTAATTTTATTTTTAATATTTTATTAATTCAGATGGTTCACTAATTCTAACTAGTCTTGGTCATAGTGTTTTCTTATAACTTTATTTTAGTTTTATCTTTTGAAGTATAAATTCACTTCATTCGTATGAAATTCCTGAAAATAAAAACTTATTTCAAAAATGCCAATCTATAATGCTTTGGTTTTGGATCAGAGGTTTCATTTTAAAAGAAGTAATTTTCAAAAGCCATGAAAGTTCCTGTCTTATAAGCCGAGTTAAAATAAAGAAAAACCTTTACCAGACAGCACTTTTCAAGCCACGTATGAGATAGTCTATCTACTTAAATAAATCACATCTGGTATAAAAAGACAACAATAATTTTAGTATTTACATTTTGCATTAATTCTGTTAAATTATTTTTATTACATTTTTGTTATTTATTGTGATATCATTTTAATGGAATTTTACTATAAGTTAAATAACCTTAACTTTCTCTTCTATTTCAGAGTACTTGCCTAATGACGAGCTCTGTAAATTTGCCATTTCTGGAATCTACACTAATTCTGTTAATACTTTTAGAATGGCCTGATTATAATTCTCGATAATGCTGCAAACTTTTCATGCTACAAACGTAATTTGAGGACTAGCCCGACACTGTGATAGACACAATAATCCAGAAACGCACCCTACCTTTGCCCTGGAAAGCCTCTCTTCTCCTCTCCCAACCCTTTATGTGAGGGATCCTCAAGGCCTTCTCCTTCAGAACTTGGCTCAAACATCCCCTCCCCAGAAAGGAGACCGGTGCACTGCCCCCATTGAGCTGTGACAGGTGCTCCCCTCACCAGCATGTACTTTGAATTACTCTCATAAAGCCATCTTCCTTCATGAGAATCTATTTTTCTGATTGGATCCTTCACCCAAATGCAAGCTCCTCCAAGGCAGAGTGCATTTCTGGACAGCAACTGGGGATCCATGAAAAGGTCAATATGGCTGGATTTTTGGGTGCAAAGGAGAAGGACAGGGGCTTATTTTCCCTGATTTTATAGTTATTTGAAGATTGGATTTTAATCCTAAAATTCAAGTTGCTTCCACATTGAGAAGAAAATTTATATCTAAGAGTTTGAAGTCACAGCTCCTCCGTTTTTGAAAACAAGATGAAAAATTGTCTTTTAATCATTTTTTAACTTTGGGAAAGGAAATGTTCAAAGAACAAAATTTTAAACTGTGGCGCCCTTCTGAGGAGGAAAGTCACATACAGCAGAGGAAGCAGAGGGTCCGCAATGCCGGCGGAGCAAGAAGCAGGGGAGCTTCAGCACTGTGAGTTCTTTGAGAGCACGGGGTTGCAGTGGCTTGACAGGGCTGTCCCAGAGATATTTCCTAGTAATGAAGGAAAGCCTCATGAAGGGCTGTCTCCTTCCTGATTATTTTACTTTTAACCCAACACAACAAATAGAAGGCAGATTTCCCAAACACACCAAGGAAGTTGAATGGCCTGAAGAAAATCTGACATCTGCAAATCAGCATGGACTAGCTCTCAAATACTTTGCATGAATAATAAATGAAAATGGCAGCTCAAGCACGACACGCAGGTGAGAAAAACAAAACAAAAAAAAAACCCAAAAAAACAAAAACCCAAAAGCCTGGCCAGGAGATAAGTACCTGATAAAATCATTCTTTTCAAGGAATGCCAGGAACCCAGATTTGAAGGTTGACCACGTCAACCTCTTCAGTCTCTGACTCCTCTCAAGAAAAAAATGTGATAAATAGATAAGACTAAATTATAATTAGCATTTCAGTAGTTGTTTATACAGTACTTCAAGGTCCTTAAAAGCAGTTCGTTCTAAGCTTCTTAAATGTTTGGGCATGCTATTAATTTGTGTTATAAAGATGACAACTTATTTAGCAAATGTACACAGCAGTCTAGCCAATTATGACGAACTTCAAAATAGTAGAGTCCAAACCAATAGACTTTATTGATGTGTGCTTGCCCACACTACTAATTTAGCATTTGAAGTTAAATTTAAAAGCAAAGCCCTTAGTGTGAAGCTGCATCAGTTATTAACTAAGGATTTATGCATTCTTACACATTAAGTATATATACAATGCATTTTAAGATGAAAAGAAAACTTTAAACAGGCCGGGCACAGTGGCTCAGGCCTAATCCCAACACTTTGGGAGGCCGAGGTGGGCAGATCACCTGAGGCCAGGAGTTCAAGACCAGCCTGGCCAACATGGTAAAACCCCACCTCTACTAAAAGTACAAAAATTAGTCAGGCATGGTGGCAGGCCCCTGTAATCAGGAGGCTGAGGCAGGAGGATGCTTGAACCTAGGAGGCAGAGGTTGCAGTGAACCGAGATCACACCATTGCACTCCAGCCTGAGGGACAAGAGCAAGACTTCATCTCAAAAAAAAAAAAAAAAAAAGAAAAGAAAACTTTAGATAGACTATAAAGTGTGATGAACTCCTAGTCAATTGGCAAGTGCTCTCTTTTCCTAAAGATTCAAGCAGAGGAGGATCAGTCATCGGATAGGAGGTATCCAAGGCTCCAACTGCTCGGAAGGCAGAACTCTCTAGATCTGGGAGTCACAGCTCTAGGTAGGGGCCAACTCAGGAATTACTGTGAAGCACTTGAAATCTTCAGATACAAAATATACCTTAAGACGTTCTAATAAAAAGTTTTGGGTAGAGATCTAGAGACAGCAGATTTAAAACATGGGTGAGGCTCTGACAAAACTTGATGATAGTGCAGATAGTACACTTTGCTGATGATTTCAAAATCTGAGCTAAAGCACTGCTCCCAAACTAAGAATTAATGTGCTACGATAAGCCTAAACTTATAAAAAATCATTGTTGAACTCTGCTTTCTAAGTAAGACCTTTAGGGGTACTTTGACTTTTTTAGTTGTTAAAGCCAGTACTAAATTGGATATTATCTTCATCCAATGTAAATGTGTTCACCATTTTATAGGTGGGAAGCATGAAGCCAAGGAGATAAGGCATTTTCCTTACATCATACAGCAAATAAACGACAGTTTGTAATATAATTCAAATATCTTCATTCAATAACTGGAAACCACAACAGTCACATAGCTAACCATTCTTGAGCATGGTTTTTAATTCTTCACATGATTTTTTGTATTTATTTTCCAATATCTAATGTAGGTACTACTGTCATTCTCATTTCACGTCTGGGGAAACGAAGCACAGAGTGGCTATACAACCTCTTTGAGGTCACACACAGCTAGTAAAAAGAGAGGCAGGAGTGAAATTCAGGCAGCCTATCTCCCCAGTCCATGGTCTTAACCACTATACCCTCACCCTTTATTTTTCTACCAACTTCCCCATTGTAACTGTTTGTGGGTGCTTTATTTATTAAATAACCATAAATGACCCAGGTGTACAGCAAGTCCTCCAACAGTGCAAAGGCAAAATGAAACCACTAGGGTGTCTTTTTTGTCTAATTATCAATAACCAGGATCTGCCCAAAGGAGGCAAATGCACCCCCAACCCCCCCACTACCCACAATTCTTGTCATCACTTGTGGTCTCTTGGGTCAGGGCCTCAGTGCTCTGAGAATTCCTAACTCTACCAGAATTCACATTAATTTTACTGAGGCATTCTCTCGATGTACACAGTTGTCTGTTTTATAGAAACATAAACACATTTCACCACTCACTGTTGCTTAAATACCCTCTATGATATTCTTGCCAAATGGCCTAGAAATTTGAAACCTCCCATGGTAGCTCATTCCATGTTTGAACAACTTTGAATGTCAGAAATTTCTTCCTCACATTGAAACTAAATCGATCTGTAGCTGCCTTTTATTTTCCCTAGTTATAACTTCTAGGTTTAATCTGATTTTTCTTATTTTAGCATTAAATAAAAAAGACAGGCCTCATCTCTAGGAAAAAAAAAATTAGACATGAATAAAAACTTTTACAGTCTTTTGGGGAATTGCAGGGTTCTGAAGGCCTATGAATGGTCTATGGACTTTGGGCTTAGACACTCTTAATAACAGCCCTTCAAATACCTTATGACAAGTATGTTCCCCGCTTTACTGCTATACTGTGTTCAAGTACTTATACCTGTCTTCTCTCTCCACAGAATTGCATCTGCTTAGATTTTGCTGCTCATTTCAGCCCATGGAAACCTTTCTAAATCCAATTCTATGATCTAATTTATTCACTTCCCCTCCTTGGAGTTGCTTTTAGGCTTCATCAGCATGCTCTAGTCTTTTCATCACAGCCAATGGAAAGATACGGGTTGGGAAACAGCTGGAAACAAAACACTGCAGTTGGCAACTAGCAACCTGCCTGTCAAAGAATGTCATTCAGTGTAAGTAGGATGTGCCCACGACATTTTTTGCAAAGATCATTTACTGGGACCAAAGTCCATGAATACACAAGGAAGTGTGCATATTTAACAAACAGAATATAATCATATGCAGTTAACTTTATTCCCGAAAGAGATCTGCTTTTGTTTTGTTTTCTTCTAGGTTGGCTTAGGTCAGGAATTGGACTAACCAACTCAGGGAGTATGAAAACATGTGAGCCACATGATTAAGAGTTTAAGTACTGATTGCAAAATTTCCTTTTACAGTCTAGCATGTGACCTTATGAAGCTCACATATTTTCCCAGGTCTGAAGACCCCAAAACTTTTAGCCTTCCTACATAAATAGAATGGCTACCCAGTGGCCATCCTCTTGGCTTGAAAGATTCTCATGGACACTAATTTAAATACCATGTTTGATATTAGGGGATACTTTAGTAGTTTAATTTATTTGTTTTTAAATAAACTTTTTCATGCTTTGAGGGCAACTTTTACTTCTAGTGTTCTAGAGTTTTATGGACAAATTCACATTCACCCTGTCCATGTACTCCATAGATTTTATAAATGAAGTCATATCCCTTTTAGTGTTTCTCACTTCAAAACTAAGAGTTGTAATGAAGCCAGCATTGAGGAGTAGAAAGAAAACTGAAAATGATCTGTCAGGGGATCCTATTCTGTTATTAACTACCCAAGAGATTGTGAACAATTAAATTATCCTTTCTGGGCCCCTTATTTCTCATATGGAAAAAAAAAAGAGATTGTGACTTCTTCTCTAAGGCCGCCTCCATTTTTCAAAATTCTGTCTCTTCTCATTTTCTTAAATTAGAAGGGTGTACTAAACCATCAGAAGTAAGACAAACAGGCCAGATGCAGTGGCTCACGCCTGTAATCCTAGCACTTTGGGAGGCCTAGCAGGGCGGATCGCCTGAGGTCAGGAGTTGGAGACCAGCCTGGCCAACCAACATGGAGAAACCCCATCTCTACTAAAAATACAAAACTTAGCCAGGCATGGTGGTGGGCACCTGTAACCCCAGCTACTCAGGAGGCTGAGGCAGGAGAATCACTTGAACCCTGGAGGCCGAGGTTGCCGTGAGCCGAGATTGCGCCACTGCACTCCAGCCTGGGAGACAGAGTGAGGTGAGACTACATCTCAAAAAAAAAAAAAAACAACTAAGACAAAGAGCAGCATCTGGATTCCTTTCTGTGCATTAAACTGCAAACTTCAAAACAAAGTATTATTTTAATACACAAGAACTATCATACAATATAATTTCATTTTATTCATGGTACACAGTAGATCACAGGATACAATCCCTCTAACTCAGTGGTTCCTAAACTTGGTTGCAGGTTGGAAACAACTGGAGAATTTTTAAAATGGCTTTTGCCTATATCTTAATGTATTAACCCATGTTCACACTACTATGCAGATACTACCTCAGGTTGGGTAATTTATAAACAAAAGAGATTTAATTGACTCACAGATCTACATGGCTGGGGAGGCCTCAGGAAACTCACAATCATGGCAGAAGGTGAAAGGGAAGCAGACACCTTCTAGGCATCAGGAGAACAAACAACGAGCAAGGAGGGGAAACCTCCACTTTTAAACCATCAGATCTCATGATAACTATCACAAGAACAGCATGAGGGAAACCGCCCCCATGATCCAATCACCTCCCACCAGGTTCCTCCCTTGACACAGGGAGATTACAATTTGAGATGAGATTTGGATGGGGACACAGAGCCAAAATCTTACCCCCAAATCATCCGATTTAATTGAAAGGTAATAAGGCCAGATGGAGCAGCAAGAGTATTAAAACTTCTGCAGGTGCAAACAATTGGTCAAACTCATAGTCCTCAATTCTGGCTGCAACAAGAATCACCTGGTGATTTTTTCACACCTGCCAATGCCTCGCCCCACCTCCAGATTCTGATTTAATTGGCCTGTGGGACCTGGGCCTTGATAGGCTTTAAAACTCTCCAGGTGGTTGTGATGTGCAGTCAGCGTTGAGAACCATTCTTCTATTCCCTACCACACAAGCTCTATCTAGTTGATCATCCTGACCTCCTACTCCACCCCACACTGGCCACTCATTGAATGAAAGAACCTTGGACCTTACTACAAGGTACAACTCTACCTTCATTATATCAACCTGGTGCCAACTTCCTGCTTTTTCTCTAGAATCATAATCCTTTTATCTTGTCAATTAAAAACTGCTCCCTATCCTATGACTTTACTTGTCTTTTGATCTCTCAAAAGCTTCTTTTCGGATTGTAATCCCACTCCTTTCTATCACTTCCTGTCTGCTTCATTCATCACTCTCCCCAGTAGTTTGAGTGCTTTTGCCCATTACTTCAAACTTCTGGATTATCCTGACCAAATTTCTGCTATGATTCCAAGGAGAATTATTGAGAATCTAAATAATATTAAAGAGAATCTAAAAGAGACATCAAACTGAAAAAAATCTCATTATGGCCAACAAACAACCAAATGCTGGGCATAATGTAGCAACAGAATTAAAAACTCACACACATGCATTAGAATGATTTATAAAATGATGACACTTTCTTCAATGCAACCTTGATTGTAGTTTTGGCCATGTGCTTTAAGAAAAATAAGAATCAACCCAGAAAAAGAACAGAGATGAGAACTGCATATTATCAAGGGAATTAAGAAGTTACCAAAAGAAGACGAAAGCAAAAGTTAGAACTTTATTATAGAAAAATGAAGGCTGGCCGGGCGCAGTGGCTCAAGCCTGTAATCCCAGCACTTTGGGAGGCCGAGACGGGCGGATCACGAGGTCAGGAGATCGAGACCATCCTGGCTAACATGGTGAAACCCCGTCTCTACTAAAAATACAAAAAATTAGCCGGGCATGGTGGCGGGTGCCTGTAGTCCCAGCTACTTGGGAGGCTGAGACAGGAGAATGGTGTAAACCCGGGAGGCAGAGCTTGCAGTGAGCTGAGATCTGGCCACTGCACTCCAGCCCAGGCGACAGATCGAGACTCTGTCTCAAAAAAAAAAAAAAAGAAAACTGAAGGCTGAGGGTGAATCACTTGTAAATGGGGACTAAAATTATGTTGTCTCGACTATGGAGTACAAAGGTGAAAAAAGAATGTTCTAGGAAAAATGAAAGATAATATCACATAGCAATTATTTTTAAAACCCTAAAGTACTTGTACAAGGTAAAAAATAAATAGCTTTGTTGAATGCTTAGGTAAATTTGAATTTTTTTTTTTTTTTGAGATGGAGTCTCACTCTGTCACCCAGGCTGGAGTTCAGTGGCACGATCTTGGCTCACTGCAGCCTGCAACTCCTGGGTTCAAGTTATTTTCCTGCCTCAGCCTCCCAAGTAGCTTGGGACTACAGCTGCGCGCCACCACACCCGGCTAATTTTTGTATTTTTAGTAGAGACGGGATTTCACCATGTTGGCCAGGATGGTCTCGATCTCTTGATCTTGTGTTCCATCTGCCTCGGCCTTCCAAAGTGCTGGGATTACAGGTGTGGGCCATTGCGTCTGGCCAAATTTGATTGTTGATTGAGGCACAGTGGAGTTTGCAGAATGTAAGAAAAAAATACTAACATTTAGGGAGACCTTTAAGAGTTTGTAAAGTATCTTCATATGCATGTTCTTCAAGTTTTATAGAAAAATCAGAAGTTAGTGGTGTTCTGAATAGTTTGAGGCCAGTATTGTGAAGGCAATCATCATCTGCTCCCACAAAAGTGCCTTTAAGATGCTGTCTGAAATGTCATACTGTGCCAGTCAGACCTTTGCTCTAGTGGTATTTCTATTCTTGTGACCAGAGGTGAATTTACCACGAAGCTAATGAAGCTTTAAGGTTTAACCTCCTTTTTTCCAAGAGGCTCTTTCCAAAGCCCTCAAGAGCCTGGCAATGGTTCCCACAGTCATATATTTTTGTGAAGCAGTAAACATAAATTATTGTAATTTGTTGTAATTTTTTATCTTAAATGTTTACTTTTGTACATAGTCTGTATTGGTAATTTTGTATTATTTTTCTTAAAGATGGAATATGTACCCACTTCTGCTTATGATCCATTATTACTAAGTCATAGAGTCCTGCTAACCACTGAAAGACCATTAATATCCCCTCCTCCTTCTCCAACAACACTCAGCCTTTGCATTTTAGCCATTCCTTGCTCTCTCCTCAGCCATCTTCCTCATTTCTGATGATGGCCTCCTCACAGAGAATGTCTTTCCAGAGAAGACACAGAGCATTAGGTAAAGCCTTCCAATTATTCTTTTACTCTCTAAGTGATCTTTCCCTGTACCATTTCTTGTCCTTTTCCTCCATCTTAGCGAAGCTGCAGAACTGGACTTCTACATCGGAACTCCAACCTCCTCCCTGTAGGACCAGCTCTCCCCTCTCAGTCCAGTCACCCTCGCTTCTCTTGCTATGACGGAGGGAGTGGGGGCTTTCCTGTTGCCTTTCGGTACCCTCAGCATTTTCAGCTTTTATGGTCTCATTTAGCAGTTTCTCTCTTCTAATTTTCCATGTCTTTAACCAAGAGGAAAAGTACAGCAAAAACTGAAAATGCCTTTCATCCTGAGCTGTTTTGGCACAAACATCCCAGAAGGAAGGGAGGGAAGAAGATTTGTAGCAGCTGATCCTGGACCAAACTTGGGAGCATCTAGTGCTTTCCCTCGCTGTAGATGTTGCCAAAATAGACAGTGAGAAACGTAAAAAGGAGAAAAAACAGCATGATAGTTTTGTGGGTTTTCTGTTTTTGTTTTTTTATGTTTGTTTTTCCTCCCCTCCCCCCGCCCCCGACAAAGTGTGGTTTAGGTACACCTGGTTCTAAAGTCAGCCTGAGTTAGAGAGAAAGGGCAGTCTGGGGATGTGCGCCCCCGAGGAGGGTTTCTTTACACACTTCTGCACGCCACAGAACCAGGTCAGAATCACTGCTGAGCACTGATTCCAAAGTTCAGCCACGAAGATTTGAGTGTGTTCACACCACACTACCCACCCAACACAGAAAAGGGGTAAATTTTATTTAGCAAAGATTTCATAACACAGGCTTAAGCACAAAGAGCTGTAGTACTTAGAAGTTTGTCTAGAAGATGTATTATGTACACTATCTCAGAATATTTTTGTTATCATGGTTTATTCTGCATTAACTGATAGTTAATACTAACTAGTGGTTCTGCAAAATGTTTACAATATGTTATAATGCTATAATCTCTTAATTTTCTTCCCAGTAAAAAACTTCTGTTTAAATCAGATTAAATAAAGATTTTAATAAAAAGACATTTAAATAAGAGTTCAGGGCGGGATTAGCATTGTGGTTGAACAGAAACACACAGTCTGCCAAGAAAAAAAAACAAAAACAAAAACAGTTGAAAGGATTTGAACTTTGCCCTAGATTTCAGTCTATGAATTTGCAGTACTTTAATGTGGCATATTTTGTTCAACCTACAAAAATCCACAATGTATATGGTAGTCCAAGAGAGTGAACTTTTTGTTGCTAAATATTTAGTACAATAAAACATTAATGCTGTGCTAAAGTTATATGTTTTCACTTATTCAAGAAAAAAACTGCTGATTTCCTGGATGCAAGTGATTTAGTAATTAAAATAAATTAAATTACAAGCAAACACATAGCCGTAGATATTTTTTCACATGCCATTTGATAGTTCTCCAGTACTAATTTGAGTACTGCTGTGCTGGGGATTTAAAAAGAGCATACAAATAGTAACCAAAGCCTGAAAACTCCTGACAATGTTAACATTCTTAACATAGAATCATTTTTGCTAAGTGTATGCATCTTGACTTTCGCTCACTCATCACTGTCACCCTGGCCACTTAACTTTCAATATCAGAAGGTGCACATTCACTGAAAATGCTGAAACACAATGATATGAGATAGTCGTGCAATCTCTTGCTTAGAATTACCTAACAAAGAAAGCTCGATGACTAACACAGAATTTAGTCTATTACTAACATTGGCTATTTTTCACTCTATTCTTTACCTGAGTTCTACAAGGCTACATTGCCTGTAACAGGAGAAAACAATTGGCCACACAAAAATACAGGTCATATTTTCTATTATATTAGACTAAGGCTTACAGCATAGCATATGCATGTCTGTAAAAGACAACCAAGATATACAAGCTGAAAACAATAACTGGCATGACAACACTTTCCTAAAAGGATTGGACTAGTTCCTTAGAGTTTATGACAATGGAAATGAACTCATATTCATCAGTCATCAATGCCACTTAAGGCATATGCACACTGAAAGGGCATTGTGGCCCAAACATCATGGAACACACAGCACAAAAAGTTGGGCAGACCCACCTCCTTTATAGCAATAGCCACAGCAATCATCTTTCGAATCTGAGAGAAATACACCAGTACACCAGTACTCAGGTTAGTAAATATTTGTTACAAAGGGTTGAAAACAGTTTGATGTATTCTGTGTCTCCTTTTTGCCCACTGTACCTTGCTGCCCTTTTACTTCTCTTACTTCTGTGCTTGGCATATAGTTGAGTTTTATGTACAATAAGCATGATAGGAAGAAAAGTGGATAATTTGGGATACAATGTAGCTAGGTTTAATTCTTAAAAATTAGAATTTTTAAGGATATTTGAATTGGGAGAATTATCCAGAGGGGAACTCTAAAAGGTGACCTATTTTTAGTGCAACTCAAAAAGGTGTCATTAATTAATTGATTCATTAATTCGTTCAACAAATATTTATTGGCTATCTTTTGTATACAAGGCATTATGCTATGCTCCTATGACTCAGTGATCAAGGGGACTGCTGTAGTTTGAATGTCTCTTCCAAAATTCATTTTGAAATTTAATTGCCATTGTGATGGTATTAAGAGGTAGGACATTTAAGAGGTGATTAGATCAGGAGGGCTCTGCCCTCATGAATGGATGGATTAATGCCATTATCATGAGAGTGGGTTACTTATTGTGGGACTGGGTTCCTATAAACTAATGAAGTTTGGCTCCCATCCTCTCTGTCTCACAAGCTTGCTTGCTCTTCTACCTTCCACCATGAGATGATACAATATGAAGGCCCTGGCCAGATGCTGGCACCATGCTCTCTGTCTTCCCAGCCTGCATAAATAATAAATAAATAAATTTCTGTTATTAGTTACCCAGTCTCCGATATTCTGTTATAGAGTCAGAAAACAGTTTAAGTCAAGGACAAATCTGGACACAGATCTCACCGAATTTACATTCTAGCGGGGAAAATAGTTTTTTAAAAAAGAGCACATAAATAATGACATAATTATAACTGTGATCAGTGCTAAGATGGAAAACAATGTTGGAAAAATTAAAAGGTGAGCACCCAATCATGCAGGACCTTGTAAGCCATATCAAGAATTTCTTTTGTATCCTAAGAGAAATGGAAAACATTTTAGGATTTAAATCAGGGATATAACTTTTTTTTTTTTTTTTGAAACAGAGCCTTGCTCTGTATCCCAGGCTGGAGTGGCATGATCTCAGCTCACTACAACCTCTGCATCCCAGGTTCAAGTGATTGTCCTACCTCAGCCTCCTGAATAGCTGGGATTACAGGCCCCCACCACCATGCCCGGCTAATTTTCATTTTTAAAGACTAGTGGTCTATACATAGAAAAAAATGGAGGAGATGAGCAAAGAAAAATGATGGCAGAGTGTGAGTGAAAGTAAAGGTCCAGTTGGGAGGCTATTGCTATAGTTCATGAAGGAGATGGTGGCAGCTGAGCTAGAAGCACAGCAATGGATATATGAAGAAGTAGACAGTCGCAAGGTTCGTCTACAAGGTAATGCCTTGACAGGTGTTTTAAACAGACAAGAGTCAAGGATAACATTAGCATTTCTGTTAGGAGCAATTGGGAGAATAGGGGGTAGGGAAATTGAGACTATATAAATTAAGAGTAGATTTGATGGACTAAAAAACGAGTTCAAATCCTGACATGTTAAAATTGAGATGTATGGGCCGGGAATGGTGGCTCACGCCTGTAATCCCAGCACTTTGGGAGGCTGAGGCGGGCGAATCACGAGGTCAGGAGATCAAGACCATCCTGGCTAACATGGTGAAAAGCCCGTCTCTACCAAAAAATACAAAAAATTAGCCAGACGTGGTGGCGGGCACTGTAGTTCCAGCTACTCAGGAGGCTGAGGCAGGAGAATGGCGTGAACCTGGGAGGTGGAGCTTGCAGTGAGCTGAGATCGCACCACTGCACTCCAGCCTGGGCGACAGAGCAAGACTCTGTCTCAAAAAAAAAAAAAAAATTGGATGTATGAAAGGTATCCAAGAGTGAGTAACATTTACTTAGTAACACTTACTAAGTAAATATTGCAGGTATGTCTTGGAGCTCAGAAATGTCTGTGTTTAATATTGGTGTATATTATGTATATATCAATCTCTAAATCATTGGTGCATATATAACATTTTTTATAAGCTGTGGGAGTGGAAGAGCCATCATAGGAAAATAATGTGGGATTAGAAAGAAACAAGGGTCCAAGACTGATCTTTGAAGAACTTCAATTTCTAAACAGAGAAGGTGGCACTCCCAAAGTAGAATGAGAAGGTTTGGCCAGATGGGGTAGCAGGAACACTAGATTTTTGTGTTATAGTAAGTTGTGTGTTACAGAAGCCATGGAAAGAAAGACTATCAAATGAGGAGAATGATCACTCAGGGAAAACCAAGTATGGGGAAGATTGGGAATAGATGTTGGATTTTGTAATACGGATACCATTGAGATCTTAGCCAGAACAATCTGAGTAGTGTGGTGAATTGGGGGAGACTTAGCTATGAAAGGGAAGTGAAGGCATTGGGGAAATGTGCACAGATAACTCTTTCTAGAAGTCTGATCATGGGTAAGATCTTGAGGTTCTATCCTGGGTTATGTAGCCTGCATTTCTCCATTTGTAAAATGAGGATGTGAATATACCCATACTCAGAAAACAACTTGAGAAAAACAAGGGTAAATCCCTGTGCTTGGCACCATTCTGATCAATTAAGTTCAAATAAGATTTACTGTGCATGTGCTAGATTCCAGGATAAAAAGATAACTAGGACGAGTGCATTCTTGCCAAGAGCTTATGATTTAATGAGGGAGACAGAATAAAATATGTGCATTTAAGAAAATGTGTGTACATTTGAAAATGAAAGTATACCTAATGTATTATGAGAATAAGGAAGAGAACATTTCTCAACCAGGGAATTTGAGAAGCTTTCTAGAGAAAAAGACACATGAACTAAGTTATGAAAGAAAAAATGGGAATTACTTAGGTGGTGAGATGAAGCAAAGATACACCAGACAGGGAAATTACGAACACAATTAAAGGCCAGAGATATAAAACACAATTAAAATTCTTCATACACCCTGCCCATGTACAGGGAATCTACAAACACATCGGTCACTAGACTATATAGTTGCAGTATGAGAGTTAAGTCTGGAGAGGCAAGCTCGTGGATCATTTGTGTGCCATGTTAGGAGTATTTGACTTTATATGCAAGTAACTGGGTTCAAATCCAAGATCAACAAAGTGTTAGTGCTGTCATTTTGGATGAGTTACTTAAACTTCCTGAGCTTCAGTTTCCTCAATGAGAGTGTTTATTTTCAGGTTCTTTAAATGAAAACTTAAATAATACCTACATCCCAGCAAAGACGTCATTAACTCTCAATTAAAATTAAAAATTGTTATTAGAGGAGGAAGTAGCCTTAGACAATTTCATCCAATCTGTTTATTCTGCATATAAGGAAATTGAGTGCTAGGGAGATTGATAACTTATCCAAGTTAATGCCTTGAAGAAGCAGTAGAATCTGGAGCAAATCTAAGTTCTATTATCTAATGCTATGACACTATTGAATATCTCTTTCTTCCAGAAGTTAAAGGCTAAAGCAACCAAAAAGTGAAAATGCAGGCAGAGGACAGGTTGTCCAATGTCAAAGGGCCAGAAGAAATGCAATTTTCTGATGTTGAGCCACAAACTGAAGGTGGAAAATTAAGACACGGACTACAGGCCAGGTTCAAAGGCTCACATCTGTAATTCCAACACTCTGGGGGGCTGAAGGAGGAGAATTGCTTGACCCCAGGAGTTCAAGACCAGCCTGGGCAACATAGTGATTCCCTGTCTCTACGGAAAAAAATTAGTCAGGAGTGGTGGTCTGCATTTGTAGTCCCAGCTACTTGGGAAACAGAGGTGGCAGGATTGCTTGAGCCTGGGAAGTTAAGGCTGCAATGAGCTGTGATCATGCCATTGCACCCCAGCCTGGGTGACAGAGTGAGACCTTATCTCCAAAAAAATAAATAAATAAATACAGGGACAAGGGGTATGACATGGTAGCTAGCTACCCTAGTGTAACTTTTATATATATATAATGTAACTTACATGTACATATATGTGTGTTATGTGTGTATGTGTATGTAATACATATATATATAAAACTAGGAAGGAAAAGATATCTGAATATCTATATCCAGGTATCCAGATATTTTTATATATATATTTATATATATATATATATATATTACAAGAAGCATGGTTTTGACAGAAACAGATATTTTTATATATATATATATATATATTGCGAGAAGCATGGTTTTGACAGAAGCCAGGCCAAGCTCATAGTATTTCCATTCATCCATTTACTAGTTATGTGACTTGAGTCAACTATTTTCTGTATCTGTAAAATCTAAAACTGATGTCTTACTGATTTCTAAAGAAGCTCAAATAAGTTAGCATGTGTGAACATACTTAACAATTACCCAATACACAGGAGGCACCTAAACATTTTAAAAAATTCTTTCTAACAAGAATACCAGGCAGACCGCCACAGACACAAATTGAGTATACTTAATAATATATACCCAGACAATTTATTCTCAAGACACCACAGAGAATCTGGAAGTGGGCAGTAGACTATTTTATAGACCATTTTCTATCTTCCAGATTCCAGACTGACATGGCAATTCCTGGGCAGCTGATGTCATGCTAGTCAAAAGCTGAGAGACCAAAGATCAGAGTCTGTACTGGACATGGTGGTGCCTTTAACTAACAAGAAAGGGACGTGTGATGGGTTAGTGAGGCAGGTGTGGCACTTATCATAGAAATAAATACAACCAAAGGTTAGAAAAGTTGAAACCAGGTAAAGTAGAGAAAGAAGCAGTCCACCAATGCTCATCATGTCAAACACAAAAAGTGCTTTGGCTGGGCAAACATAAAATGCTTTCTCAGTAATTATTAGGAGCTGTTGCCTGAGAATTATTTTGAGCTTACTCCAATATATAAAGTAAGACAGGACGAGTAAGCACTTTTCTTTAACTGCACAACATTTAAGGAAAAAAGCATAGAGCTTTGCTTGAAGCAGCCATAGGAACTATTTCTGCAACCTTCACATGACTTGGTATACTCCATCTCCCTGATGAAGAAAGGTGGGGTCTTGACAGAACAAACTCTCAGCACAGTGTACATGAAGATTTGAACCATGTTTCATTGCTGCTTCTTTCCTTTGCTGAAGTCCACTAACTTCTCTGTCATGGGCATTTGCTAATACACCTCTTGTTGAAACAGCAAAGCAAAAAACAAAGACAGACAAGCTCACCACATCCTGTTAATCTTTAGCCTTACAAATGTTTTGATCTATCAAATTCATACCACCTGACACCTCTCTTTGCCTAAGATTAGACAACTAATTAAGTGTCTAGAGTGAGGGCAAGAGAGAAATAGTGGAATATAAATACCAATTGAGAACTTTAGCTCCTGGGTAGGTGTTGGTGAAATTAGCAGAAGTAGGAACATGGAAGGACATAAGGGGAAGATTCATTTGAATGCCCCATAGGACACTGAGTTGGTGCTGTCCATAAGTACTTAGATATCCATATGGATCATCAGCCAAAATAGAGAAGTAACTGAACAAGATCAACACAAACCTGCAATACAATGCTAGGAAGGCACCAAAAAATTGTGTGTAACCTTCTCTGTCTCTGAGATGTTAGATTTGCTTAGGAATTCAAGTAGGAACTGTAGTGGTTTAGAAAGCAAGTTTCTATCTTACCAAAGGAGGAACAGAAGACAACCGACCACAAAATTTGAAGACGATAGACTGATTAACCTGGGAGATAAGAGATATTTTCTAAGCCAAAAGATTGAGATCTTCGCAGATAGGTAGAAAGATTAAAATGCCATTTTGAAGACCAGAAGAGATTGATATGACAGGGAAAGGACACCCCCACCTTCACCTGCTCTTTTCAGGGGCTTAGAAGAGGGGAAGATGGGTCAGTTGCTACCAAGTAAGAAATTGTGACCTCTTGTAACAAAGGAGAAGACAGCTGAGAGAACAGAAAACTATTGAGAAGCATTTTTAAAGCCACAAATAGGAATGAAAAATTGATTGGGTAAGCTTAAATATTGAGGGAAGTCTATAAAGTGATTACAGAGTATCTGGACTGATATGACGGGGGAAGATGAGGAAGAGCAGCCTCAAAGCCTTAGAGCATATTGGGTAACTAAGCATAAACAATGAATAAGCAGAAACTCTAGGCAAATATGAAGTGGAAAAAGTATATTTAGAATAAAGGGTGACATGGTTGATCAGGAATTCCTAGAGCAGTACCAAGAGACAGAAAAGAGCTGAGTCACTATTAAGAGGGAGAATTGACTCTCAACCTTTGGACACTGAGAGAGCCATTAAATAACTCAGGTCCCCAAGTGTGTTTCATTCCCCATGAGGCCCACATATAGAACTACTCCTGTGCTTCCATGAGATTTCTGTTGCCTTTCTCCTACAATTATTTTTTCATGAAATCCCTCAGTACTTAACGGAGTCTGACATAAGTTGTCCCTTTTTATGGCAGCCAAAATTGCCTAACATACTAAGAAGTGAACTTCATCCTTCTTACAGTGTAGTGGCCAAAAATGGATAAAATCCTATAGATGTATGCTGCCCAGTGAGGAGTAAAAAGAGATTATTACCTTTTCCACTCTGGACATTATCCCCTTTATCCTTTTATTGGCAGCCTCATCAGATTGCTGCTTATACTGACCTCTGTGCCAAGAATCCTCAATTCTTTCATTACTTATGTATTCATTCAACATATATTTATTGGGCTCCTTGTATGTGCTAGGCACTGTTCAAGGCACTGAAGATGCAAAAGTAAGCTACACTGTCCCTGCCCTCATGGAGTAAATTTAGCATCTGGTGGTGGAGACAGACATTGAACAAGTATCACACTCATGGAAGTTGATTAATTTCACACAAGTGAGGAGATGGCCCCAGAACCACTCATGCTCACCATGAGACTGTCCCACGATGAGACTGTCCGCCATCGTCCTCCACCCCTCCACTGGCAGCAAAACAGAGGAGCTTTAGGGCTCCCTCCCAGTGGAGACTCACAGTCTCTACCACTATCTCTGCTTTATTCTCACTTACTTCAGTCAGCACAAAAAACTCAGGCCTCTCAGGAGATCCCACAAATCCAAACCCCAATATCCATAAGGCTGTGACTCCAGCTCCCACCTCATCTCCAACTCCTCCAACCCTTCTGCTGTACTCTGAAGAGTGCTCAGTGCATCATCACTACCCAACATCCTCAAAATGTCCATGAATGCTCCTGTCTCCTGAGGGCTCCAACTAAAAGCCGCCTCTTCCCTGAGTTCCCTGCTTCCTCTCCAGCCCTCTCAGGTTGTGGCCATTACAGGTCTCTAGGCCTGGAGGTGGGAAATGTGTCCTTCTTGCTCCTCTTCTAAATCTTTTTCCATCTCTCCTCCTAACCCCTACACACACACACACACACACACACACACACACAGCTTTGAATCTTATGTCATCAGACAACACTATCCAGTACCTTCCCTATAAGAGTCATTTATTCACCTGTCCTTTCCTCTTTAAACTTCTCCCAACACCTTTACCCCACCCCTCTCCTGCTACTCCTAACTAATGACCCAACTCCCCTTTTCAGTGATAAAACAGGAGAAATCTGAAGAGAACTTAAACAAGCTCTTCACATCTACCTGCCTAATTATATCTGAGTCATGTACTCTCCATTTTTGTCACTACTGATGAATTATTTGTACTCTTACTTAAAATTGCTTACGTGTCTACTCAAGGGCTTTGCTTTAGCAACTCTTCCATTTCCGTTCACATGGGGAGATGTTTCCCAATAGCTTATAAAGATAAACTTGTTACACTATATATACTATATATACTCTGGAATAGATATATAATGGTGTATACATATACTATATATACACTATACACACTCTGGAAACCTAGCTCTCCACTTAAAAATTAGGTTGCCTTTAGCAAGCTTTGTTATGTGTCTAATTTTCAATTTCCTCATCTATCTAATGTGAAAATTAATGCCAATTTCATAAAGTTGTTGAGCAGGTTAAATGACTTATCATATGCAAAGTACTTTATACAAAAAAAGCATTCAATAAATGTTAGCTCAAATTTCCTCAACACTGTGGGTTAAGCACAGGTAAACAATGGAGAAATGAAAACATTACTTTGTTCAAATGAACTGCACTCAAGCTATTCTGATAACACCCTGTACAAACTTCTCGTTATCTTTCACTTTCAGCTCTTGTCTTCACAAACCTATTATTTTGACTCTACCATTCACTACAGCCAAGACGAGACATCAAAATGGTATCTATTTTTAAACACTTACTAAAGGATGCAGAAAGGAAAATCCATTTCTAATGATTTTATGCCTAATCTGTGACACTTGGTAGATGAAAAATTGGTCTCCTTCTTCAACTGTAACTGTTCTTAGAAGTCACTTAATTTAAAAATATATATTAATCAATATAACATAGACACATGAAAACAAGCAAATAGGACATATGATAAAAAGCAAAAATAGCACCCATATCTTTCTCTTCTTACCCCTAATACCACATCCCAGAAGCAAATTCTTCCAATTGTTTCTGCTTGTAGTTTTAGTGGTTACCTCCCTAATTCCAGATACTATGATTTTATCTCTGTTTTGATTTATCCACTTTAGATAGTATCTAATTAATCCCATACATGAGAGCTTAAAATTCAGGTCACTTAATCATCTCTATTCTTCTAAATATATATTATTAGTATTAATAATTCTATCAGTTGTCTTTACATCTTTAAATAATATATTTAAACCTCTATTTCTTATCCCATCAGCTTTTGCAGTATCTCTTGCAACTCACTTATTAAAGGCATAATTTAATGTAAGCTTCATAAGGGTATGAAATTTTGTCTTTTTCCCCTTTCTTTGTATCTCGATTACCTAAAACAACATCTGCACCCAGTAGGTTCTCAGCAAATATTTATGACTGCAATAATGGTATCAGTGTATTGGCATCCTTACCCTTCCTTCTACATGTTCTATTTTTCCTCCTATCCATTATACTTTTGGGTTTTTGTTTTTTTTTACCATGTAAGTTTATTAATATTTGCATTCAGTCCTGCAAGCACAGAAAAGCCTTCTATGCTTTATCCATAGGTGACTAGGACTAGAAGTCTTTGCTTTTCCCAAACATTGTTCAGTTTTAGAAAAGAGCCACCTGGTGTTTTGCATGTTGGTTTGGGGAAGAAGGACTGAGGTACGTACTGGTTGCAGCGGCTTCATTACAGACTTCAAACAAATCCCCTGATTTCAACTCCAGTTCTTACTCCCTTGCTATGGACTCAGGCCAGAGACTTTCTGGGATTTTGCAGGAGATTGGCTAATATCTCCTTGTAGCTTATCATCTATAAAATGATGAGTTTCTTAGCCTATTTCATTCACCAAGATATTCCCATTCATTTGCAATCTCCCAAAAGTTTATTAAAATAATTTGCTTGTTGGTTTATCCACAATTTCATTGTCTACAATGTCATTAGTTTACTTCTCTTTGAGCATCGCTACTTTTTTCTTAGTAGATGTTAAAATGAAATCTTGTACCTTGTCTGACATCTTAAACTAGAAGAAGTAATTTTTAAAGTGTTCTATTTAATTTGTGTGTATGTGAAAGAATTATGGGATACAGATTATCTGTTTTAGACAACTTCTTGCCTTTCTTGCTCTGACCCTGACTTCTCATAAGAACTATAATATACAGTTGATCTTTGAACAACAAAAGTTTGAACTATGCAGGTCCACTTATACATGGATTTTTTTTCAATAAAAGTTACACCAAGTATGCCTTACTCTCTTGCCTCCCCTCCCACCTCTTCACCTCTTCTGCCTCTGCCACCTTAAGACAGCAAGACCAACCCCTTCTCTTCCTCCTTCTCCTCAGCCTACTCAACATGAAAATGACAAGGATGAAAACCTTTATAACGATCCACTTAAAAAATGGTAAATATATTTTCTCTTCCTTATAATTTTCTTAGTAACAGTTTCTTTTCTCTGGCTTACTATATTTAATAATACAGTATATAATACATGTACAAAATATGTGTTAATCGACTATTTGTTATAAATAAAGCTTCGAATCAACAGTAGGCAATTAGTAGTTAAGTTTTGGGGGAGTCAAAAGTTATATGCAGATTTTTGACTGCATGGGGGGGCTGGTGCCCCTAACCCCCATGTTGTTCAAGGGTCAACTGTATTTAATACGTTAGTGTTGATTCTCTTAATTTTCCTTTCTTATTTTTAATTTATTTCAGAGATTTATGTTGATTATGTGATCCATCTTTTAAGACACTTTTTAAATTTGACAAAAATCTAGTTAATAAGAAAATGAATTTAAAAAATAAAACCTCCCTCCCCTCTACATACAGTAGATAAGCTCAAATCCTACCTCATAGAGAATCAAGAAGAGGGAGGGGTGAGGAGGGGTGAACAGGCAATTATGACCTGGCTTCTTCCTCATATGGCCACAGACTCAATGTATGGACACAACCAATGTTTCCAAGGTGATGAGTCTAGAGAATTCTAGAAAAAATGTCTAAAGACTGCCTACACTTACCATACTTCTACAGGAAGAGAAGCAATTCCCTTACCAATATTTCTTGATTTATCCAATAAACATTATTTTGGAAGGAAGGAGTGTCATATTTATTGATTATACTATGTTCTAACTCTTCTACCTATGTTACATTTTCTGATTGTTACAACAAAATTAAGAAGTAGGTATTATAGTAGACTTGTCATTTGAAGACTTAACCCTGGGGATCTTAGCTATTTGCCAGTAACCCCAAAAGTGTATAATGCATAATTTTTCAAAAGCATTCATTTGATGCTGATGCCAAGTTGAAGGCTGAAGTAGTTAAGCAAGTCTTTAATCAGGGAGTAAGATGGAATTATTCTGAGCACCTCTATTTCAGCTTGAGTTTGTCTTCTCACCTCTATTGTAGCTCTCCAGAAATATTCTGTAGTATTCTCACATTTGAGGCTTCCCATGCCTCAAGATTGTTACTTAAATATTTCAAGGGTCTATTATAATCCAGAGGTAAAATAATGTGACAATGTTCACTCAAGAAAAATGTCAAACTAGTATTTAAGATCATTTTTTTCTGGCCTCCAAAATTCATGTTCTTCCTTTGCTACCACTAAGCTTCCCTTAATGCTGGAGATAAAACTGCAGCATTAATTCATTGTTCCCCACAAATCTATATCCCCATAAGGAAGGGGGTACCTCTCGCAGCAGTACACTATGCTTCAGGCAGGCTGAAGATTCCTCCAGAGTCAGCCAGGCAACAGTGAAGCTTTGTTACAAAATTAACTCCCTCCTAACGATCAAAAGGATAAGACGAGCAAATGCAAATCACTCAATTAAATCAGTCAAGCAACCAAATTTATATCAGGTAGAGATCTGTGACCTGAGGAGAATATGAACTAATTATGAAAAATTGACAAAGAAACCAAAATTGAGTTAAGAAGCAATGGCCTAAGTTCTGCCAAATTCAGAGACAGTCTATGACTCAGGCAGCCTGTGGTTCACCAGCTTCTTGGTACATTGGAGGAGTTTCATAAAACTCCATTGTTCTAGTTCATAATAAGGTGGAGTGTGAAGTGTTCCAGTTGTTTTCAGCAACAAGTAAACCAGTGCCTTTGGGCATGGGCAATACTTGGTCAATGACTGAATCTGTTCCTCCCTCCAAAGTATCTCAGCTTGGTTTCTTCAAATCAGTTAACTCTGTTTTAGTAAGAGGAGGTTTGCCCATGCCTTCTTTAATAAGATTAATAATATCAATCCTTCCATAAAATCACTGATAAAACAAACCCAAATCTTCATCCTTGATTGACTCCTGCAGATATTTATGAGTTTTTCCTACTGGGTGTCACGTATGCTGTTTGATATGGATGTGGACTCAGTTCTGTTCCTTTTTCCAAGGAAAAATTTCAAAACAACTTTTTAAAAAAAATGACATATGGGCCCTATGCCACTTAGTTAGCTGAGATGCCCTTAGATAAGAATTGTAACCATTCAGAAGGCAGGTAGGTCAGTTAATCAATGAAATTATCAGTGTTTTCTGTTAAAGAAGATAGTACACAGAAAAGGTAAAATCTAACTCAAATTGCATATAATAACCACTGAAGACATTTATATGACACTTCAGAGTTACAGAATACCTTCACATCCATGACTTCACTGAATCCTTAGAAGATCTTGGGAGACAGATGTTATTTTCTTTTTACAGGTTGAGTATCTTGCCTGAGGTGACACAGGTGCTGCATGACCGCAGCCAACTCCACTTATATATAGTTTCTTTACTGAGAGCAAACCTCACCCCTGCTAAGTGAGGTACTGGGGTTACAACCATGAATAAGACAATGTCTTTCTTCACACTGTGTTTGCAGTGTGCGTACACGCATTCTCAGTAAAATGTCTAATGCTTGTTGGAATCAGAAAGAAAGCCCAGTGCTTTTTGCCAACAGACAAGAAAACTCCAGCCAGACATGATTCCAGTTCAGCTTGACCTGACCCGCTTCAGTTTTAACCTGGGCAGATCATAAATCATGATAAAAACATTGCCCAGTACTTGTGCCCAATACCTCTTTGCTAGATCCACATGAGTTGCCAACGGACTGATTTATCAGATTGTTGTTATGAGGACAGCTAATGCCACATTCATTGTGCCAGGTAGTATCTGTGCCCAAGCTCCTCCCTAGGAAAAAGCAGCAGCAACAGTTGAAGTTGCAAGAACTAAGAGGAAACAATGACCTAAGAGAGGTCACCTATGACCACAGGTCAGCTAGGCGTGAATGAAAAATTATTCTGCTGATTTATGAAGTGGAAAATAATAACAGGAACTAGTGTTTAGTAAATTCCATGAATTTTACTGAAATCTTGTCAAAAACCAATATGTGAATCTTTCAAACTGTTATAGCCAAAGGCAAATGTTAGTGGTCTGATTAGTGGACAGTTATCCCAGCAGGCATGTAAAATGTCACAAATGACTTTAACCTGTGTCAGCATTGTCCCTCCACCTGCCTCTCTCTGCACTGAGACACCTCCCTTTTGTATATTGAGGAATGAGCTTTGTCCCTCATGTCTTTCCTGAACCTAGGGAGTTGCTCTGGCATCGCCATGACTCATTCTGCAGCTGGGAACCATCTAGAACTTGCATTGTCCTCATTGATGGAGGCCGCCCTTCCTTCACATGGGGCCAGCAACAGGAAAGGCTGTTGTTTTTTTCTGCCCAACCTATTTGTTTCCCATAGTGTCACCCTACAAAGCAGTACAGGTATATCAGTTGTTACTGGTTGGCAAGATAACCAAAGGAACTGGGCAGAAAAAGGAGTAGTTTAGTCTAAGACAGATAGTCCAGGGGCAAAGCACCCAGCAAGTTGAAGGCCTTGCAGTGGTTCCTGCATGAACCCTCCCCAACTCATAACCTGTTGCCCTGTCTGCACCTTTCTGGTGTAATCTCTGCTCCTTATGTAATCTCTGAGATGCAAGCCTCCACCTTTGTAAACCCTCACCCTTAATCTCAGTGGTCATCCTCCCCTCAAGGGTTAGTAACCCTGAGTCATTCCATCTAGAACAAATTCCAGAGGTGCTCCAGCTGGGCAGTCCAAAGTGGTGCCGTCCCAGGTAAACATCATGTCTAGGTCCTCTCTGAGAATTTCCCATCAATGAAGGCTATAGACATTCCTCTTTCTTCAGGTATTATCCTGTGAATGACTGTCAGCCAAGATACACATATCTCTAAAGGACAGACATGCGCTCTCAGAGATGGGATAGCCAGAGTGTAACTAGCATCACAAAGTGGTAGCCACAAACATGTTTTATTTGGGGCTGCATTTAAAAAGAAGAGAGAGAGAGAATCAGTTTCTGGGGCAGACAGAATAACGGCCCCCTCCAGAAGTCCATGTCCTAACCCAGGACCTGGGAATCTGCTTATTTCCAAGGCAGAAGGGACTTTGCAGATGTGAATAAGTTAAGGATCTTGAGGTGAGGAGGTTATGCTGGATTACTCAGGCGGGCCCAGTGGAATCGCAAGAGTCCGTATAAAGGAAAGAAGCAGGCAGGAGAATCAGAGTGAGAGAAAGAGAGGTGATCAAGGAAGCAGAGGGTCAGAGACAGAGATGTAAAGATGCTATGCTGCTGGCTTTGAAGGTGGTGGTGGAGGCCACAAGCCAAGAAATGCAGGTGGCATCTAAAAACCAGAGAAGGCAAGGAAATGGATTCATCTCTAGAGTTTCAGAAGGGAGCATAGCCCAACAACACCCTGATTTCCACCTATGACAAACATCTGACCTCCAGAATTATAAGATGGTAAATTTGTATTGTTTAAGGCACTGTCTGTGGTAACTTGTTACATCAGTAGGAGGCTGATACAGTTTCCACCACTTAAAAGCAGAAGTTTTGAGGTTAAAAAAAAAAAAAAAAAATCTTTCAGACTACTCTTAGAAAATAGAAAAAAAAAATCTCTCCACAGAAGGCCTACTTTCCAGGGCAGAATTGGCATAGTAGCCTGTGCCTCTGTTAGTAGGAGAATGGGGTCTGCAGTTCTGTACCACTCCTACCTTCGCTGTGTTCTCAAATGCTGAGGGCGAAGAGCCAGCTAAAGATTACTATGGACTTGGCAGTTGCGATTCATGGCTGCCCTCTTCACTCAGTACCCTGTCAACACAAGTGGTCACACTATTCTTCCTCGACCCTTTTACTGACTTGAACAATAGCCTAAATGGCCAGTCATATGAAGTTTAAAAACCTGCCGGTGGCAGGCTTCTGCTTTTATCTTTGCCTCTGAAAGGCATTAGACAGAAAATTGGAATGAACCAGGGATGAGAGGTAAGTGTGTCCACGGGCAAGCGAGGAGGGACAGAATCATCCAGGTAAGTATCACCAGCGTGGCTCCATATGATCCCATGTTCAGACAGTTTACTTTGACAGTATTATTTCATAGGTCATTCATAGTAATCACCTACACAAATGAGGATTCTGTAGATTATGATCACTTGAAGTCCTGGCTTTTTATTTTTTTCAATTTGAGGGAAGAGGGAGCCTAAATTAGATTTTAGCAATATCTGGTCAGTGATTAATGTATACTATGTTTTATAAAATTATCTTTTAAATCCAGTTAATGTTAGCCAGAATCTGGGTTGTTTTGGCTGAAAAGAAAAGCTTTGGACACAAAACAATCTTCTAATGGTCTTGAAACTAGAAATGCATAATGCTGAATGTACTTAAAGCGTGCCCAAAGTAAAGTATTTCTGCCATGGAAACCACCCGCTCAGCAACTTGACCACTAAAAAATGTTTCCACTGTATAGAGAGAATCTTTGGCCAAGCCAGGAACACCAATGATGAGCTGTAAATGCCTGCAGTTATACAAAAGGCCACTTTATAAAATGGCATTTGGTATTTTTCTTTTCCAGTAACACTGAATATCAAAAGGCAGCATCAATAGTACATTTCCAGAAATCATAATCATTTCCTCAGTTAAATACACCTATTCAGAGCCTTCACCTATTAACAGGCAACTTCACCTGGCTTTATTTTTATAACACCTCTGATGGCTCAACTCTGCAACTGGCCAATCATTGTGGACAGACCAGTTCTATTATTAGATTGGTTTTGAAGAGTAAGCAGTCCAGAATAGTGGCAGAGATTTCTTCTCCAAAATTGGCTGTTCCCTCTCAATGTAAACTCTAGTCAAAGAACTATTCTCTCTGGAAATGGATTTGGAAAATAAGGTAGTTTTAAACTGCTTGTGTGAATACATTTTTTCTTTTCTTTCTTTTTTTTGTTTTTTGTTTTTTGTTTTGTTTTGTTTTAGACAGAGTCTTGTTCTTGTCACCCAGGTTGGAGAGCAATGGCACGATTTCGGCTCACTGCACCTTCTGCCTCCTGGGTTCAAGCGATTCTTCTGCTTCAGCCTCCCTAGTAGCTGGGATTACAGGTGCCCGCCACCACGCCCAGCTAATTTTTGTATTTTTAGTAGAGACATGGTTTCACCATGTTGGCTAGGCTGGTCTTGAACTCCTGACCTCAGGTGATCCACCCGCCTCGGCCTACCAAAGTGCTGGGATTACAGGCATTAGCCACCTCACGGCCGTGAATGCATTGTTCCAGGAACTAAGTCACTCTTTTCTCCGCGGTACGTGAGATGTCAATGTGCACCACATGGGGAAACACATTGTTAACCTATTTGTTTTGGGACCTGAATTAGTGTGCTAAGGCTGTCTTAACAAAGTCTCACAAACTAGGTGGCTTACAAAATAAATTTACTGTCTCTCAGTTCTGAAGGCTAGAAATCCAAGATCAAGATGTTGGCAGGGTTGGTCCCTTCTGAGGGCTCTGAAAGAGAATCTGTTCCATGCCTCTCTCATGGCTTCTAGTGGTTTGCTGGCAACCATGGGAATACTTTGGTTGCATCACCCTGGTCTCTTTCCAGGGTGAGGAAAGTCAACTTTCCTCCACGTTATACTCTGATCCTGTCCTCTTTCCCTGCTCTATCCCTTGTGACTGCATTTATTCCCTGGCTCCAAGATCACCTTTAGGCAGCTGATTCTGTATAAGTTGCTATTTCTAGCCTTGACTTCTCTACCTAGCTACAAACTCATGTTTCCAGTTGTTTGTATCTGAATGGCAGTAAAACTAAAACTGAAAACATTAGCACATTCTCCTTAAGCCATTTTCTCCTATTACATTGTTTCTGTTAATTTATTATTCTTGCATTCAGCCAGGCATTGTACCTTGTGGTCATCATACATTTTTTTCTCTTGTTCTCTTATATCCCATTTTTCTAGAAATCCTGTTGTCTCTGTTTCTAATATGTAAATTGTCTGCTTCTGACTTGTCCTAGTCCAAATCTTCATTACTTTTCACCTGGGTGGCTTAAATTGCTCCCTGTTGCTTCAGCCTCTCTTTGCTGCATTCTAAACTATTCCCTGTTCATCCACTTTAACCTTCTGAAAGTTCAGCTGAAAAACATAATTGGTTCCCCCATTGTCTATACATTTTAAACTGAGACATAAATTTTAAACTGGTATTTGTAACTGCTATACTGTGGGTATACTCTTCTGGTTTTCCTCATCAACTGCCAGTGCTGCACAGGTACCCACTTTGTATTAGTCCGTTCTCACACTGCTGATAAAGACATACTGGAGACTGAGTAATTTATTAAAAAAAAAAAAAAAGAGGTTTCATTGACTCACAGTTCAGCATGGCTGGGGGGGGCCTCAGGAAACTTACAATCATGGCAGAAGGAGAAGCAAACACTTCTTCACATGGCGGCAGCAAGAAGAGCAGAGCAAAGCAGAGGGAAAGTCCCTTATAAAACCATATGATCTCGTGGGAACTCACTATCATGAGAACAGCATGGAGGTAACAGCCCCCATGATTCAATTACCTCCCACTGGGTCCTACCCATGACACATGGGGATTATGGGAAATACAATTCAAGATGAGATTTGGGTGGGGATACAGCCAAACTACATCACTCTTCTTTGGCCAAACTAGACTACTTTCTCTCTTTTTCCTTTTCTTTTTTTTTAATTAAAGGATTCAATAGAACCGGATTATTCCAAACTAAGCATCCTTTAAGGCCAAAGACTTACTTATTCCATATTCTACATAAAGTCGTTTTCTGACAGACTAACAGGATCTGATGACTATATTTTATTTGATCCTCTTTTATTCCACTTAACATGATCCCTAATAAAGGAATGGGTTTATGGCATACACTCAATAAATGTAGTAGCTGACAGACTTTACCAATAGACCTTGCTTTAGAGTTATTAGCATGCTTACCTTATTCTGTCTGCTAGATTGTAAGCTCCTAGAAAGTGAGGATGCTATTTTATTCATCTCTATAAGCCCTGGCAATGGTTTGTTCTGGGCCTTGAATAGACAACCAAGCAAAGACTATTAACTTAAACTAAAAACTGTATTGGAAAATCAACTTAACACACCAAGAAATTGTGTTCCCAGCCTATATGAGCAGAAGGTTGAAATTATTATTTGGTCTTAAATATCTTGTTAAACTTGCATTAACCACTGGATTATGTAACTTTATCTTTGAAACATCATAACACCTCTCTTACAAATGTTCCATGGGCTGCTAATGGCTGGGGACTTGGAAAAGAGGGATGGGAAACAGAAGAAGGAAGTTTTATATGCTTATAAACTCTGTTGAAAGTGGAAAAAGAAAAAATATTCTTAAATCTTAGTCTCAAGAACGTCCCCATAGACAAAATTTGCAAACATAGTTATTTCTACTGCTCTTTAGTACAAGATTTCTTACAAGAGACAAGGCTTAGATTTGCCTCCTAATTATTTAAATTGAACAGTCAGTAATAAATGTTGGTCTTCTTGGGCTTCCCCACAAGCTGACAATGAATCATCCTAGTCTATGTTTCTAATTTATTTTGGAGTCTGAACTCACTTACAGAGGGATGGGAGACTACTTTCTTGAACATGACATCTTTGGTTTCCCCTCAGCTGCTGGGATACATATTCAGTCATAATGATGCTGGGATTTCGAAAAATGTAGAAGAACTCAACACCATTACAGTTGTCAGAGTACCTTG
Source organism: Trachypithecus francoisi (assembly GCF_009764315.1). Classification (NCBI taxonomy): domain Eukaryota; kingdom Metazoa; phylum Chordata; class Mammalia; order Primates; family Cercopithecidae; genus Trachypithecus; species Trachypithecus francoisi. Next base: position 52,220,553 of record NW_022681458.1, on the reverse strand, counting down.
CTTTAAACAAATGAAATCTAAAAATGTAGGTGAATGAGTATGAAAAATATTCACTATTTGTATCTATGTAGGAGGCATAGGGATCCCTTCCCATAGCAAGCTGCTCCAGCCTAGGATACTTTAAAATGTAATTCAAGTTGTAAAATGTGATAGACATTATTATTTCCAGAAAATATCTACCAAATTATAGATTGAAAATCAATTGTATATAAGTCACTGTTTTGTAGATCCTATTTCAAAATCAAGCCACAACTACATGAAAGAACTTGTCTGGGTCTTCAGAAATGATCCAATATTCAGGATAATTGTTATTTACTGCGAAGGAGAGTCAAAAACCAAACCAGTTCTGAGTATTCAGATTAGCTTAGTGTTTCAGAGGTTAAGCACTGGAAGCAGATGTCTAGGCTTACTTAGATCCCAACTGTATCCCCTACTAACTACATTAGTTTTGACAAAGGTATCTAACCTCATTATGCATCAAGTTCTCATCTATGAAATAAGGATGAGCACTGCCTTCCTCATAAGCTTACTATGAACATTAAAAGAGACTGTACATAAACGGTCTACTCCAAAGCAGCCACTCAGGCTACTTTAGCTATTTTTATTCATAGCAGTCGGTTACTCTATCAAATTAAGCTAACTGATAACTATGCTTCTTATTTTTATTTTTATTTTTTTGGCACTGAGGTATTTGGATTTCTATGGCTTTTTAAAAATAGCTTTATTGAGATATAATTCACAGACCATACATTTCACCCATTTAAATTATACAACTTAAAGGCTTTTAGCATGTTCAGAGTTGAGCAGCCATCATCACAATCTAATTTTAGAGCATTAAAAAATGTTTTTGCTTAATAAATTAATGAATCTTTAAACAAATTGTCATATTACTCCTGCCTTTAAAATTACTGCTAGGTTCTCTGTAAGGATATGTTGAATGAAAGAAACCACTTTATTACTGGAACTGCCAGTATTTCTGAAGTTGGCAAACTAAATAAAATGTAATTAGCATGAGGACAATTCTGGATGAGTTTTGTCTTCCTGGCTGTGTCACAGGAAGTCTAAGACCAATCCAGCTTGTAGAGCAGAGAAAAAGCCACAAAAGTATTATTTTTCAACAGCTGGCTTGTAGGTTGGATAGGCTGCCCTGAGAATAGAATGGGTCTCCTAATTCAAATATATATAATATTTTTTAAAGTCTTGGGGGAGTAGCAAGGGCAACCCTATACTCCTAGGTGGTATAAAGAGTAGTAATAAAAAGTCACAGTGTGGGAGATCTTGGATCTCTTTAAAATTCTGAGGTCTGAAAAAGAACTCTGGATAAAAAGTACCTTAAAGTACATAACTTCACTTTAAGGACAGGGGAGTCTATTGATGTTTATTTCATCCCTAGCTAAGCATAGATTGACTAAGATCAGCTATCCATGACTCAGCATTTGAGGGAGAGGGTTCTATTTAGTGTTAGCTTGGACAGGACACAGAAAGTTAGTACCTGAGCAGGAAATTGAAACCTTAGCAGTGGTATTCCAAGGCCATGGTTCTGAGGTTGAAGTGAGATGGGCTAAAAATGAGATCAAATGGCAAATGAAGGAAAACTGGAACTACTTCACAAACTTGCCCAGGTTGAGCTCTGTTCAAAACACCCACAAACACACATTCACCCACATTCACATTCCTTGGTTCATACACACTGATTGAAAACATATTAGACTTTGGATTTTTCTTAAATAAATCAATAGGTTCTTAGCAAGCTAAACATGTTTATTGTTAGCACTCACCAGAAGTTTCTTTGGACTAGTTCAGGCAACAGCTGCATAAATATTTCTCACACTGGCTGCCTGCACCACTCTACTTCTTTGCAGGAAACACCACATTTTTTTTTCCAGTTTAGTTCACTGGTTGTATCTCATGTGGACTGACTAAAGATTTCTAAAACTAGGAGTGTTCCAAATATAACTATGACTTCTGGCAACTAAAGAGAGGCCACTAAACGATTTTTTTTCTCTGTTTTGCTGATTCCTGTTCATCCTTCAAGACTTAGCTCAGAATATTCAGTATCAAGAAATGAAGACCCATATAAATAAAACTGTAAAGTAACACAAAGATTTGAATAAGTGGAAGACATGCTATTTAATGGAAAGAAAAATTAAAAGGTTTGAAGTCAACTTTTCCAAATAACATTCTCTGTATTGCCAATCAAAATCTCAACGAGCTCGTTAGGAACTGACAAAATGATTCTAACGTTCATATAAAAATGAAAATGCTGGCCGGGAGCGGGGGCTCAAGCCTGTAATCCCAGCACTTTGGGAGGCCAAGGCGGGCAGATCACCTGAGGTCAGGAGTTCAAGACCAGCCTGGCCAACATGGCGAAACCCCATCTCTACTAAAAATACAAAAATTAGCCGGGTTTTGTGGTGGGTGCCTGTAATCCCAGCTACTCGGGAGGCTGAGACAGGAGAATCACTTGAACACCGGAGGCAGAAGTTGCGGTGAGCCAAGATTGCACCACTGCACTCCAGCCTGGGCTACAGAGTGGGACTCCATCTCTAAATAAATAAACAAATAAATATGCTAAAAGAATGAGGAAAATTTTGAAAAAGAATAAGAACTTGTCCATGCATGTTATAAAGTTAGAATTGGTACTGACCCATGAATTACTAGACTCCAGTGAGTGCAACAATAGTCTAGAAATAGTACCACATATACATGTGAATTTGGTATCCAATAACAGCTACTATTTAGTGGGCTCTTATATATGTCATATATTATTCTAGGCCTTTTACATACACTAATGTATGAATCCTGGAAACAAGTCCAAGAAATACATAGTATTTTTATACCTGTTTTATAAATGAGAAAACAGATTCATCAAGTTAGTAAGCAATGGAGCCAGAATTTGATCCAGGCAGCCTAACTGCAACACCTATTACTTACTATACAGCATTTTATATCAGCAAGGGAAAAGATTATTTGACATAAGTAACTAATATAAACCCCACCTTATTTTTTATATCACAGCTAATTCTACATGGCTTAATTTTATTTAAATAAAACTGTGAAAGTACCAGGGAAAAATACGAGTTTTTTAAAGGAACTCTATGTGGAAAGACCTTTTTACAGCCCATTCAAAATTCGAAATCAAAATAGAGAAGACTGAGACCCAATTCATAAATATTTTTAAACCAAAACTAAAGTCAAATAAGCAAAGAAGTGAAATAGCCATAGTGCATACGACAGACCAACATGAACATCCCCAGCATACAAAGATCGTTTACCAATCAGATGATGATAAACATGCCTATGAAAAACATGTATAATTCATAAAAATCAGAAAAATAGGCAAGAAGTATGAAAAGTTTAATCTTACTGTTGATTAAAGAAATGCACAAATAAAAATTCTTTATCAGATTGACAAACATATAATAGATTGACAAAATCTGATGTTGACAAAGGTGTAGGAAAATGGTGATTCAAATTGGTACAACTTTTCTGGAGAGAATTTTGGCATTTATTAATCAAAATTTCAAATGTGTGTAATTTATGATCTAGCAATTCTTCCAGAAGCCTATCTGTGGAAATCATTGGTCAAGTACCCAAAGCTGTAAACACAATTACAGCATTATCTAAAACAGCAGAAGGAGAGAAAACAATCTAATTGTCCTCTGGCTAAACAAAGGCATAAAGTATGATAAAATACTATATGGCCATGAAAAATTGTAACATGATTTTAAATGTATTGATCTGCAATGATATCCAGGTTCTATTGTTGAATGAAAAATTATCAAGATACTGAATAGCATGTGAAGTATGGCCACATTTTTATAAAATTATGGGTATGCAAACATATATATATGCATGCCTGGAAAGGTTATTCACTGAAATGTCAACAGCAATGATCTTTGTGAAGAGATTTTGGGTGAGTTTTACTCTCTTGTTTATATTTTCATGATTATTTGGAATTCTTGAATGAGCAAAAAAAAAAAAAAAAAAAAAAAACCACTACACAAACAGACCAGACACAACTGAGGCATGTCTTCTCCAGGAAGCCTTCTCTAACTCCAGGTTGGTCTGGATATTGCCCTCTAACCTCCCATAGCACCCTATACACATCACCACAGCCCTTCCACATCACCATATAAAGATATTTATTTGTATGCTTTGCCCTTCCTTAAGAAACATCAGTAAATACATCTGATATCCTATTATGTTGTTTTTTCCGTGCTGAACTCAGTGACTGACATATAGCAGGCACCAATGACTCAACCTGTTTGGGAATTCAAACTAGCCTCCTCTAAAATTACATATTGTAGGAGGAAGTAGGTGTGAGTTTTATGAGATTAAGATGTGTATTTTTCCCCCGTAGTTTTCATAAGCTAGATAAATTGTGGGGAAATACCAAGTAATGAACTATTTATACAGATCCACCTTTAAGCAAGGTTCAAGGTCCCACTAAATTAACATCCTTCAGAATTCTTATTAGGAGTACTGCTGTTTAAGTTTTGCTTGATACTGACACTAACTTGATACTGGGAATATGTCTGCCTTTCCGAAACTCTCCCTTTCTGTATTGGGAAATTAGAAATGAGAATAATTCACCTAGCAACAGGAATGACTGGCGACGAGGAATAGCTAATAGAGTGTTTGCTCGAGGGCTCTATTTTAGGTATGCCTCAATTCAGCTCCAAATTTTCCAGTGAACTCTGTATTTTGACATTGAAAACCAATGTTTTGGCACTACACTATACTCAGAGACTTTCACAATAAGCTCCTCTTATCAGTTCACCATGTGATATTTTCCTTTAGCCAGATCACACATTTTATTCTGGGGTTAGTGCTTTTGGACCATAGTTACAGATATGAACTGTGGGTAGAAATGGTCTCTAACTAGTAACTATTATTATTTAGTAACATAAAATACAAAATACATGGAAGGGGGAGTAGGCAACATATTGGGGTACCCAGTATGTTACCTACCCAAAGGGTTAAAAGGAATTCCCTAACTGAAATTATTTAAAAGCTGAAAGACCTAACTAAACTCTCTATCCAAACTGTTAATATATTCATAACCATATTTTAAGGGATGGTGTTGGTTTTGTGGTGTTGATGGTTCTATTACTGCTTTTAAAAATTCAAAGACATAATGGTATTAAATGAAGTTACAGCTTAACCCCTTGTTAGACTAACTAGAGATAAGCACTTGGCATTATTTCCATCCTTAGGTCTTCAAGTAGTTATCTCATCATTAGTTTGTTTCCCTGTGTTTAGAAGGGTGTGATTTTCACATACTCCTGTAGCCAATAAAAACACCAGTTTTCATGAAAACTGTGACTCTTAGGCCAGGCACGGTGGCTCACGCCTGTAATCCCAGCACTTCGGAAGGCCGAGGCGGGAGGATCACGAGGTCAGGAGATCGAGACCATCCTGGCTAATACAGTGAAACCCCATCTCTACTTAAAAAATAGAAAAAATTAGCCGGGCGTGATGGCAGGTGCCTGTACTTCCAGCTACTTGGGAGGCTGAGGCAGGAGAACGGCGTGAACCCGGGAGGCTGAGCTTGCAGTGAGCCGAGATCGTGCCACTGCACTCTAGGCTGGGCGACAGAGCGAGACTCCGTCTCAAAAAAAAAAAAAAAAGGAAACTGTGACTCTTATAAATGTTGACACTGACAGGTCAATTCATGTCTAAGTATTTGTTTAATCTTTGGAAGTCAAACTTGGAATTTCTACAATGTATTATGTTAAATATGTGTCACCATTTTGAACATAACATATTGCATAAAACTGTTTGTAAGACCTGTATGCATTGCTAAGCATTTATTTGCTTAAAATCAAAGATCTAAGAGTTTTTTTTTTTTTTTTTTTTTTTTTTTGAGGCGGAGTCTCGCTCTGTCGCCCAGGCTGGAGTGCAGTGGCGCAATCTCGGCTCACTGCAAGCTCCGCCTCCCGGGTTCACGCCATTCTCCTGCCTCAGCCTCCCAAGTAGCTGGGACTACAGGCGCCCGCCACCTTGCCCGGCTAGTTTTTTGTATTTTTAGTAGAGACGGGGTTTCACCATGTTAGCCAGGATGGTCTCGATCTCCTGACCTCGTGATCCGCCCGTCTCGGCCTCCCAAAGTGCTGGGATTACAGGCTTGAGCCACCGCGCCCGGCCCAAGATCTAAGAGTTTTAAGAACTGCAAAAAATCTGAGAATATGAATGAAATACTGCCAGGAAAGAGAGAAAAATAAAGGATAATTAGAACTAAGAAGACTAGCTGGGCGTGGTGCCTCACGCCTGTAATCCCAGCACTTTGGGAGGCCGAGGCGGGCGGATCACAAGGTCAGGAGCTCGAGACCATCCTGGCTAATATGGTGAAACCCCGTCTCCACTAAAAATACGAAAAAAAAATTAGCCGGGCGTGGTGGTGGGCGCCTGTAGTCCCAGCTACTCGGGAGGCTGAGGCAGAAGAATGCCGTGAACCCGGGAGGCGGAGCTTGAAGTGAGCTGAGATCGCCCCACTGCACTCCAGCCAGGGTGACAGAGCAAGACTCCGTCTCAAAAAAAAAAAAAAAAAGAAGTGAGAAGACTGAAAAAAAAGTATCAGATGCAAATAACCATAACCTACAAGCCATAGTCAACACATTTGCACATGATGAAGACAGTATAACATAATTTATAACACATTTTGATATATATTTATACTTCAACTAACTTAGTTCTAAGACCATTCAGTCTCTTCCTGCCTCTTTACGCAAATACACGTTTCACTCTTAAAAGAGGGTAATCTTACAGTCCATTTAATGAGCATTAACACATCACAATAATAGACTTCTGAAAAAGTCTGCTTATATCTTCCTAAACCTGTGTTTCCAAATGAACGGTATAAGTTGTTCTCCCAATAAGTCAATCACTGGGCTCATTAAGATATGTATTTGAGAAGAATGAACTTGTTAATAAACGTATAGATAAAAGATTTAGGTAAGGATTAGGATCTGCTGAATTGACTGATGTTAGCCTGCCTCATCTAATTCTCAGTACTACTAATATAGCTCTTTTTCTTGATTTAGCAACCAAAACAATGACCTACTGTGAAAGATCAGTGCTTCATCTCACTCGCTGCTTTCTCCCTAACCATTCTCTCAGGTTTTATTGGTTACTGTATAACTGTTTATTAGTTACCTTTCATTATTTCAAATAATAAGCTTAAATTCTCTTTACTTTTTCACTAATTTTAGGAAGTATCTCAACTTCCTCTCTATAAAGTGGCTTTGTTAACTATACCATGATTTTTCAATTACTAGTATTTATAACATTTACAGTATACTCTATCCTTGTTTTATGAAGCCTTGGGCTTTTTTTGGGGGGGGGTTAATATAAAATCCTGTGGATTGTTTGTTTTAGAGACAATATCTCCCTCTGTTGCCCAGGATAGGGTGCAAGTGGTGCAATCATAGCTCACTATAGCCTCAAATCCCTGAGCTCAAGTGATCTTTCTGAGTAGTTGGGACTACAGATGCATGTCACCATGCACAGCATATTTTTTTTATTTTTTATTTCTCTAGAGACAGAATCTCCTGTGTTTCCCAGACTGGTCATGAATCCCTGGCCTCAAGCAATCCTCCCACCTCAGCCTTCCATGTAGTTGGGATTACAGTAGGCATAAGCCACCATACCTGGCAAAGTCTAGTTTATACAAAGGCTTTTAAAATAAAGCCTTGTTTTTAAATAAAGTCTTGGTTTTTAAAATAAAGTCTTGGTTTTTTAATAAAGTTTTGTTTTATAGAGTCTTGTCCTTATTTTATTAAGTCTTCTAAGCTGTGTTTACTGGTTGATTCTAAAAGTTAGAAACAAATAGCATATAGAACATTATTATTATGTTGATATTATTCACTGCAAAATCAAATATTATGATTAAACCTCAGAAGAAAGAAATGTAATCCTATGTAATGAAAACTTTGCCACTCAAAGGAAATGATTTAAGAAGCAAAGTATCCAGGCACATCGGCTCACACCTGCAGTCCCAGCACTTTGGGAGGCTGAGTTAGGTGGATCACTTGAGACCAGGAATTTAAGACCAGCCTGGCCAGCATGGTGAAACTCCATCTCTACTAAAAATACAAAAAAAATTAGTCAGACGTGGTGGTGCACGCCTGTAATCCCAGCTACTTGAGAGACTGAGAGAGAATCTCTTGAAATGAGAATCTGGAGGCTGCAGTGAACTGAGATCATGCCATTGCACTCCAGCCTGAGCCAGAGTGAGACCTTGTCTCAAAAAAAAAAAAAAAAAACAAAGTGAACTTAATTTTCTTTTCTTTTACTCCAGTAATTCCTCAGCATCATGCCATATGAAACAGTTTGCTTTGTGGAACATGACTCTCTTGTACAAGATTTTGTGTTTTTCCTCAAGTTTCTTGTTGCTTTTTTTCCACATTACACAAGAAACATATAAATTCTTCATCATTGCATTAAGGTAGTCCAGCTTCTCCTTCTATGTCCCCCACCCCCAGTTCAGCTCCTCTGTTTATCTGCTCTCTCTTACTTGATTTCTCAATAGAAAGGTATTTGACATCCTAGATTAATCTTTATGATCTCTTACTTTTTTTCTCTCATAGTTACTTTGTCTGTTTGCTCTACTTTTAAGCCCAGACTTTTATTAAATGGAGGGAGGGAGGGGCAATCATATTTTTAATTTCCTCTTGTTCTCTTTTTGCATAAAACCATGTACTTTCCTTATAGATACCATTCTTTCATCAATCTCTGAAGACATTAACTAGAATTTTTTAAAATGTTTCTTCCCTAAATAACCTGTTTTCATTGGTCTATGACTTTCTTTTTTCATCTTAGTCCTATCTGATGCTGTTGATTTTCCCCAGATATCTGGCCATCATTGGTTATCTGCACATACTCATGAGAGAAAGACTAGATTGATGAATTCAAGTAGTTCCTGTGGATTTCCTCTGTTGTTAAGTGGGGTTTTTCTGAACAGATATCACACTGACTAGAAGGATTTCTGTGCTAGTGGGCAAGTCATGTCACTGGGTAGACTTCTTTAAGATACATGGGCAGAGAGCACAAAGGTAAATCAGGGTTCCACTCCCAATATCAGAACAGGAGGACAGGAGGGTGTGCTCTGGGAGGGCGTTGTGGTGGGGCATACCTTCACCAGGAGTACCACCCCCATCCTAACTAATTGCTAACTTTCTTCAGCCATTCACTTGCAAATGTCACCATACCAGTTTCACTGCAAATGTGTTCTGCATGGGTGAACAGGAGCAGCTGTTTTGTATAGATCCTTCTGCCAGCTTCCCTCACTGGTTCTCCTTATCTGTCAATCTAAGCTACTCCAGAAACGATGGCTTGTACCAGTGTTACAGCCTTTTGTACTAGGGCTGATGTATCAGTACTCACTCATCTATTAATGCTTTTTTTTTTTTTTTTTTGAGACAGAGTCTCGCTCTGTCACCCAGGCTGGAGTGCAGTGGCGTGATCTCAGCTCAGTGCAACCTCTGACTCCCGGGTTCAAGAGATTCTCCTGCCTCAGCCTCCTGAGCAGCTGGGACTACAGGTGCACGCCACCACACCTGGCTAACTTTTGTATTTTTTAGTAGAGACAGGCTTTCACCAGATTGACCAGGCTAGTCTCCAGCTCCTGACCTCGTGATCCGCATCCCCTTGGCCTCCCAAAGTGCTGGGATTACAGGCGTGAGCCACCGTGGCCCTATTAATATTTTTACGCCAGAAATTTGTCTTTGATCTGGTGATGATTCCACCCTAGGAATCCTCATTTGCCATAAACAAATAGGTCCCTTAGGATATTAAGGATTTTCTGGCACTTCTCATTAGAAAAAGCTCATGCCAGGGTTGTGGGATATGGAGGAGAGAAAGCCTTTGGACACAGACAGAAATCGTTTTAGATTCTGTTCTGCTACTTACTAGCTGCACAAGCACATGACATTTATTCTAAGAGTGTTTCCTCATCTATAAAGCACAGATAATATCTTTTTCACCGAGTTATGGTGAGGACTAAATGAATAAAGTGTTGACAAATAATAGATGTTCAAATGTTAATTCCTTTCCACTGGAGCGTCTTTACTTAAATACCTTGGATTTAATAGGTAAGAAGATATGTATCTATTTGGTTAATACATAGTATCAAATAAAATATTAAATCTATCATTGGACATGCTTTTAATTATCTTCACATTAAGCTCAAATATTACTTTAGATAGGACTTAATATGTGACCATGTCCTGCTTATTTGAGATCATTTATTATAAGGTCTTTAAAACACAATTCTTCAAAACATGGATTTCTTTTGAAGTATTTTAGTTACCATAAAATATATCTATTCTCTTATACCTTCAATCTATTTAATTAGATTAACTTCTGTATTATCATCATTACAATTGTATACATTAGTTTAGGACAAGCACCAAGTCGATTTTGAACATATTTACTTCAGAAACTTTGCAGTGCACTTTTCTCCCAGTAAAATGCAATAAGGAAAATGTTCAAATAGAAAAATATATACTAACCTACATAGAGGCCAGGGTAAAGAACACGAAAAAAAAAAAAAGCACTTACTTGTATTGTACTTTGATCTCCCATTTGTCCATTCTTTAGATAAAATACTTGCTCCCTTTTGGAGTTGAAAACAAATCTCCTTATAAGGAAAAAAAAGTCATTTAACTTTTAAAGTATGACTAAGTGTACCCAGTTTAGACTTGTGCTAATTGTGCATGTGTTGCCACAAGGTTCTTCTAACTTTTCAACTCTATTCTTGAATTGCTGTCCCATAAAATAAAAATTTCCCGATAGCAAAGATTTTTCTGGAAGGCGGATCAAGAGGAAGACGACATTATAAAAAGGAGGAGCAATACTTAACCGACATTACAGAGTTTGAAGTATCATTTGACAGAGAAAAGTAAAACTCAGCGATCTTTTTTATTGGCTGAAAAGAATCGTGGACTAAATTTATTTTTAATCACAATAAATACTAATATTAGACTAGATAAATTGTGTATCTATTTTCCTTTGTTCTATTAAAGTTTTAAATTTCTGTATCAACAATATTAATGCAAACATGACTTTTATTTTAACCTTCCTTAGAATGTGGGGAAAAAAATACATAACGGTCAGCAGAGATAGAATCTTGTTGAGGAAACCAAATTATGATATAAAAAGATTTGTTTTCAAAACTTCAGTAAAAACAAATTATAAGAAGAAACCCTAAACTGTTCACAGTGGGTACTTCTGAGGATTCAGGGAGTGGGATGGGAGAAGTGGACTTTCATTCTTTAAAATTTGGTGCTTTTTTTCTTTTTCAAAACAGGAGTGCACCATCTTTATGATTCTGGCAACTTGAAAGCTTTTTATTTTTTTTTAAACGTCATTATCCTAAAGCCCAATAGTGCAAACACATGGAATAAAGGAACTATGTGGTAGAATTCGTACTTACATCAGTATGGCAAGTAATAAATACATAGATCATTTGGCCTAAACGAACCTCCAATAAAGGATGCTTAATAGCTTAATATTCTTTACCACAAATGTCTGCCCAGTTATTTCTTGTTCTCCTTACTTTGCAATTCTTGTCCATTCATTCTGCTCTCTTCCTACACTTAGTAGTGAGAGGTGACAATGTGCTAGCAGCCCTCACTCTCGGCGCCTCCTCGGCCTCGGCGTCCACTCTGGAGGCGCTTGAGGAGCCCTTCAGCCCGCCAAGGCACCGTGGGAGCCCTTCTCTGGGCTGGCTGAGGCCGGAACCTCCTCCCTCTGCTTGCCAGGAGGTGTGGAGAGAGGTGCTGGCGGGAATTGGGACTGTGTTCGCGGGCCAGTGTGAGTTCCGCTGGGCATGGGCGTGGGCTCCGCGGGCCCCTCACAGGGAGCGGCCAGCTAGGGCCGCCGGCCCAGGGCAGTGAGGGGCTTAGCACCCAGGCCAGCAGCTGCGGAGGTTGCGCCGGGTCCCCCAGCAGTGCCAGCCCGCCAGCGCCGCACTCAAATTCTCGCCGGGCCTTAGCTGCCTCCCCGCAGGGCAGGGCTCGGGACCTGCAGCCCGCCATGTCTGAGCTCCCCCCGCTGGGGTGGGCTCCCGCGTGACCTGAGTCTCCCCAAAGGGCACCGCCCCCTGCTCCGTGGCGCCCAGTCCCATGGACAGCCAAAGGGCTGAGGAGTGCAGGCCCCGCTAGGGACTGGCAGGCAACTCCTCCTGCAGCCCTGGTGCAGGATCCACTGGGTGAAGCCAGCTGGGCTCCTGAACTGGATGGGGACTTGGAGAACTTTTATATCTAGCCGGAGGATAGTATGTGCACCAATCAGCACTCTGTATCTAGCTAACCTAGTGGGGACTTGGAGAACTTTTCCCTCTAGCACTGTGTCTAGCTCAAGGATTGTAAATGCACCAATCAGCACTCTGTGACTAGCTCAGGGTTTGTGAATACACCAGCTGGTACTCTGTATCTAGCTAACCTAGTGTAGACTTGGAGGACTAGCACTCCCTGATTCTGTGTCTAGCTCAAGGATTGTAAATACACCAATCAGCACTCTGTCTAGTTCAGGGTTTGTAAATACACCAATCAGCACTCTGTGTCTAGCTCAAGGTTTGTAAATACACCAATTGGTACTCAGTATCCAGCTAACCTAGTGGGGACTTGGAGAACTTTTATGTCTACCTATAGGATTGTAAACGGACCAATCAGCTCTCTGTAAAACGGACCAATCAACAGGATGTGGGTGGGGTCAGATAAGGGAATAAAAGCAGGCTGCCTGAGCCAGCTTCAACCTGCTTGGGTCCTTTTCCACACTGTGGAAGCTTTGTTCTTTCGCTCTTTGCAAGAAATCTTGCTACTACTGTGTGGGTTCATGCTGGCTTTGTGAGCTGTAACACTCACTGTGAAGGTCTGCAACTTCACTCCTGAAGTCAGTGAGACCATAAACCCACCGGGAAGATCGAACAACTCCAGACACGCTGCCTTTAAGAGCTGTAACACTCACCACGAAGGTCTGCAGCTTCACTCCTGACAGCGAGACCACGAACCCACCAGAAGGAAGAAGCTCCAGACACGTCTGAACGTCTGAAGGAACAAACTCCGAACACACCATCTTTAAGAACTGTAACACTCACCGTGAGGGTCCACGGCTTCATTCTTGAAGTCAGTGAGATGAAGAACCCACCAATTCCGGACACAGTAGCTTTAATTAAATTATATTTTCTTGCTCACAAGCAATCCCCTGAGAGAAAAGCTTTTAAAATGGCATGTATTCTGTTTGGCTAGCAAAGTATTTTTAGCACTTCCAAATAAGTTGTCAGTATTAAAGAACTTGGAGATCCTAGGCCGGAGGCGGTGGCTCACGCTAGTAATCCCAGCACTTTGAGAGGCCAAGGCGGTCAGATCACCTGACGTCAGGAGTTCGAGACCAGCCAGTACAACATGGTGAAACCCCATCTCTACTAAAAATACAAAAATTAGCTGGGTGTGGTGGTGGGGGCCTGTAGCCCCAGCTACTCGGGAGTCTGAGGCACAAGAATTGCTTGAACCCAGGAGGTGGAGGTTGCGGTGAGCCCAGATCATGCCACTACACTCCATCCTGGGTGACAGAGTGAGACTGTCTCAAAAACAAAAAGCAAACAAAAAAGAATTTGGAGATTCCAGAATCCCCAGCTCCTCTTTGAAGATCAAAAGATCTGACAACACAGGACCCACATTCCAGCATGGCAATGGGGAGTGCTTACAGCTGACCCCTTACCCTGTGTGCACCCCATTACCACTCCAATAGGACTGCCCAGGCCATTGCCATTTAGCATGCCTCTTGCACTTTCTTTTGTCTTATAGGAAACAGGAAAGTAATTTCTTATTTATACTCTTATTTTCTTAAAGGGTAGGGGAAAACGAAAAAACAAGCAAGTCAGATGTTTCCAAAAAAGGGGGATATTTCTTTATAGAAATGAAGATGATTTACCTATGTTTAATATGCAAACAAAGGGTGTGTATGCTGAAAGAACCAACTTAATCACCATAAGAAGCTTGCATGCAACAGAGAAAAGCAGGAAAAAAATGTAATGAATTTGTTTTTAAGTGGGAACAAAATTAAACCCTTTTGTAAAATGCAATTACATATAAAATGAATATTTTCCTATTTCTAAATCTACTTCATTCATTTTAATGACCTAATTGGCTCTGCAGTTATTTGAGTTTGACCCCATATTTAGAAGCTCCCCCATGACACCGCCACACAGGTCATCCACCCCTGCCCTACTTCTATGGTCTGAGGAAGTAAACAACAAAGGCTGTCCAGACCAGCAGTGATTCTTTTCCACTTCCTTCTTCCTCCTGCTCTGAGCAGTAGTCTACAAAGGTAAGAGCAGCAGCTATAAAAATTCCTGTTAACTCTTCAACTCCATGCTGCTGCTGCTTACACAGGGCCTCTCTCTCTAGATGCACAGACTAGCAAAATGCCCATATTAAGAGCTGAGGCCTCCCCTTGCTAATGTGGTTCTGTTCATTTTTCAATGTCATAGGCCTTGCAGTTACAACTGCAAACATTCAGGACAGATCTTCAACCCCAGCATTGACCCCTGTGGGAGAGAGTAGAGAGCCTGTTCCAGACAGCAGCCAAACCTAACAGAGGCATCTAGTTTGCACAATCATCATGAACAGATCTGTAGCTGCAGGGTGATGCCAAATGCTCTCAAGTTCTCAATTTTAGGAGAAAGGAAAGGAGACTCTGATCAACTATGTCTGAGTCCAATCTGCATCCTTAGGACTGATCACAGTTTAGATCAAGTCCCCAATAAATGTTTCCTTTATGTAGAATGTGGCTCTACTCTCTCTAGAGCCAGCAGACATCTATCCTCAGCTCCCCGTCATTACTAAGGTCCAACCTCTAGTAAAAATGCTAGCTTGTCTTGTAGTTCACAAAGTAATTCCACATGGCTTCTCTTATTTTATTCAACCAGGAAAGTTGAAAGGTAGGTAGGGTTGTTTTATACTATCATCTCCCATTTACAGAAAGGAAAATAGAAGTGAGAACTTAAAAGTGCTTAGTGTGGCATATTCAAAGTCAAAGAAAGAGTGCTGGGCCTCATGTTTACTACACTTTTATCCAGGCCACCATAAACTAGAAATATGAACAGGGAGATAAAACTAAAAATCATGACACTGTAGCCTTTTATAGAGAAAAACAAGTTATCCAAAACAGATGTTCTGTAACAAAAGCCTTGTTAAATAATTGGGGAACAGAATTCAGGAAAAAGAAATTAAGATTTTTAAAATATTTTTATACAGAAATTTTTTACAAAGATTTTACAACATAGCAAATCATTATGTCATACTGTAGAAAGATTAAGCAAAGGATTAAACTCCAAGGATAAAGAAAGTGCTCATAGCAACGTATTGCAGTCTCCATGAAAGTGCATATAAATGGTTAAGGCATAGTACCATCTTGGTACAGACATGTTGCAAACTGACTTTTAATACAATTTTTAAAAATATATACAAACTTTTTTTCTTCTATTCTTCTCAAAGCCATTTGAAAGGGATACTTCTATGATATTCTTGCTGTAGAACAATGTAGAAATAACTTCTGGGTATAAAACACTAAAAATAAAAATACTCTACCTGAGTGTGTTAAAAGTAAATCAAGTGATTTGTAAAACAAAACCTTTACAATTGTGGGTTTTCTACATGTAACTTGCGAGGCTGAAGGCTTACACCCTCATGTTCTACAACACAGATCACTAATGATGGTAACATGAGTTAAATTGGGATTCTTGCCCTTCTGGGTGGCTTTTGGCTTCTAGGTTCTATGACCAAACTATTAACATATTTGAAGTCTGTATGCAGTCATTGTGTGATAAATCTACTTTACAGCTTTGCTTCTACCTGGAGCTTACATGATAACCATGCTGTGAAGTGCTACATATGCTTAATACAATATGTTGCCCCATCTGATAATAAAAATACAAAGGTGCTCTTTAAGCTAAACCATAAACCTTATAAGAGAATTCTAGTTAAGTGTTTTGTTTTTCCACATACATGTAAATACCTTCAGATCAATAGGATGAATAAGGATAATATTGGTTATCAAAATTTAGTCTTCATACTTGAAGAATTTGTTTTTAAAATATAACTAAATAAGATGCAAAAAATAGCTAGTCTTGAACAGGAGTGAGTTTTGCATAAAACTGACATATCTGAATTCTAGTACAGATAAGAATCTGCCTAAGGATAACTGAATTCACTCTTTCAGGTAAGATTGTATCTACTCTTGAGAAATAGGGGAATTCAGTGTTATCATTATAGTCTCCGTATTTAAACTGAGTTTTTCTTTTCCAATTTTTTTCCATGCCTTAACATAAGGGAAGTTAACCAGTTCATTTCTGCTGATTTAGGTTTCCTAAATAGCTTTTAGTCCTCAAGGCACAGCTGTGGTAAAAACGGAGAGAAACACCCAGCCATTTATTGGAATTCTGCAGTACAAAATAAGCACATGTGCTCTATACAATCTAGTAACAGGATAGCAACAGTTAAACTGTCTCAAACAACAGATGTATTTGCTTGATTTTGCTTCCTAACTTCTTTTGCATCAGGACCACAAGCAAAAAGCTTATTCCCCAGAGTATTGTGGGCAAATCGGAAATACATAATGTGGCCCATTGCCACAAAGGAGACTGAAATCAATACGAGCAAGCCAAAAGCTTCAGGATTTGGAGCCAGGATGACCATGATAAAATGCAGAAGATCAAGAAGATAGTTCATGGAGTTCTGTACACCATTTATAATGCCTCTTTCAGATTCAATTACATTTTCTTGCAGCAACTGTGTCACAGTTAAATCAAAGGACCAAAGACCTATAATAAAATGTTTTTTTAAAGATTAGATTTTAGTTTACAGGCATACATTTCGAATTACAGATAAAAATCAGTTGACATATGCAAAATATACATTTCAGCCTGACTGTCTTTAAGTCACCTTAAATATACCATAGCCTTGCCTTAGATAATTATTTTTCATAAATAAATATTGGGTTATTAGTGGCCTCAATAAATGATTTTTACAGTCAACAGACAAAAGGAAGTCTAATCAACAAATTTCTTAGTTCTATTTTTCTGTGATTACTACATAAACTTCTTAGTTCTGTTTTTCTGTGATACTACAAAAACAAAACTTTGAAGTCAGAGACACAATAAATCCTATTATAGTATAAATACAAGTATTTTTAAAGTTTCAAATGACCTAATAAATGGTTATGGTTAAAGTGTAAGGAAACTTTAAACCATTGTTACATTACTGCTAGAGTTCTAAAGCCCAAACAATAAAGCTGTCTTGCCTGGAAATTAATATCTTCAATAAATTAATGAACTGCTTTGTATCACAAGATAAAAACAGTTTCATTTCAAGAGTGAATTCAGAGATAACTCATCAGTACTCTATTAATGATTACTTAAATATTGCTTTGTAAGAAGTCTTTATGTTTCCTTCCAGGGCTAAAAATCCATTTGTGTAGCAAAGTATATAATAAATACATATTGGCTAGAGAAGACCTTTGAAGGATGTTTTTTTCTTACTTTCACATCTTCTTTTAAAGCTAAAAACATTATGTTTTTAGTGTTGCCCCATGGGAATATTCTCTAAACTAGAGTTTTTTTGTTAGGGTTACTGCAATATCAATACTCTACTAGATGGCAGTATAATTAATATAGCTAATACCTTTTATAAATTAAGTTACATTTTAAAAGTAATCACTTGAGCTCAGTAATTCAAGACCACCTTCGGCAACATGGCAAAATCCCATCTCTACAAAATACAAAAATTAGCCAGGCATGGTGGCCCATGGCTGTAGTCCCAGCTACTTGGGGGACTGAGGCAGGAGGATTGCTTGATCCCAGGAGGTCGAGGCTGCAGTGAGCTGTGACTGCACGACTGCACTCCAGCCTGGGTAACAGAGCAAGACCCTGTCTCAAAAAAAAAAAAAAAAAAAGCAATATTTAAGATACTCATTTAGAAAAAATGTTCAAGCCTGAACCATGTTTTAAGTATATGCACATGATAAGGTAAACAAATACAGGTTTTCAAACTATAAAATAAAATATAAAACAAAATACATATAAAATATAAATATGTAAAATAAAAATTTCATAATAGTGGATTTTGTTTAAATTAACATTTAGGGAACATTTCAGATCATTTTATTAATGGATTCTCTGAACCTACATTACAAAAAGACACTTTAGTTCATTAATATATAAAAAGAGATTTCTTACCGATTCTAGCAGCGATGACGCCTGCAAACAGCAGACTGACGGAGATTATGGGCACAGATTCAGGACTTGTCTCTGGGATAATATTAGCAGAATTAGACCCATTAGACATGTATATTTCAGTTGTAATAATGGTTTCAGGTATCTTCGTAGGTGTAATTGACTCTCCTTGAATGAACCTTGATCGGATATCTTCAAAAGGAGACACGGACAAGTCCAGGGGGCTTCCAGGCATGAATACAGAGATCACACACAAGATCAAACAGGAAAGCTGTGCCAATCCTGAGATCAGACCTGTCCGAACCAAACCACATTTTCGACGTAGCCAAGTAAAAGCTACAGTTCCCATTATTCCAGTTATAGCTGATGCTCCCATCAAAATACTGAGGATGGAACCACTCAGTCCCTGAGTGTAGGCGTACCCTGTGGTGATGCAGTCAAAGCCCAGGACAGTCATATAAAGGAAAGCAAGACCCATGCCAGCCAGAAACACAGGCTGGTTGTAGTAGGAGACCCATCCATCTCGGAAGGTACGGAAGGGCTCAGCCATCTGGGAGGCACAAGTAGGTTCTTGCTCTTGTTCAAGCTCATGGATGTTAGAGTCTTTCACACCCACTAAATGAGTTCCCTCCAGGGGTTTTGGCTCAGTATCTGTTAATAAAAGATATCATTATTTTGTTGGGGAGGACATGTAGAAATAAAAGCTAATTATTAATAGTATTTTTTTCTTCTATTCCCCTCCCCAATGGGTACCCTTGGTTATACATTATAATATTTATTTTCTTTTACTAATAATCTAAGAATTCCAGCCAAGGAATAATCATCAAGTGTCATTTTTATTAAATAAACAAAATACTATTGATCTATCCCTCTTTTTTTTCCTCTCTCTCTCTTGCTCTTAGGAATTATACTCCCACCAAAGTAAACAGCAGGAAAACTCACCAGATAAAATATAAAAATTGTCTAAGAAAACACAGCATATTGGCTGGGCACGGTGGCTCACACCTGTAATCCCAGCACTTTAGAGGCCGAGGCGGGAGGATCACAAGGTCAGGAGATCGAGACCATCCTGGCTAACAAGGTGAAACCCCATCTCTACTAAAAATACAAAAAAAGTGGCCAGGCATGGTGGTGGGTGCCTGTGGTCTCAGCTACTCGGGAGGCTGAGGCAGGAGAATGGCATGAACCCGGGAGGTAGAGCTTGTAGTGAGCCAAGATTGCACCACTGCACTGCAGCCTGGGCAACAGAGCAAGACTCCATCTCAAGAAGAAAAAAAAAAAAAGACAGCATATTATTTTCTGGGTCCCTGCAGAGCTGGGTAAAATATTCCATTTACCCAGAAGCCCAACTTATTCTTCTCCAGTGAAATATCCATCTTTGTGTCCTCACTCCCTTCCACTATCCTACAAATGACAACATAACTCCCTCCTCAAAGACTCGAAGGGATTCTTTCATTCTCTTTTTTTCCCCAATTTTGTTTCCCAGTCCTGACTTAGCTTTGCTCAGCCATCTCTCAAGTAATTGAACCTCTATGACTACTGCTAACATCAAGGAAGACGGCTAGGCGACCCATTCCAACTCCACCAGATTCAACCCAGATTTTTTCCCTAGATCCTCAAAAGCCTGCTCTTGCCTCATCTACCAAAGTGATATATTTAACCTCATCCAGCCCCCACTGATAATAAAACCTCATACAAATTCAAAATAGTTTAGATCTTCACCAACATTTAAGGTCTGAACATGAGAACAAAAGGAGTGATCATGGTGTTCAGTTTACCTTTGTGTAAATTCAGCTGTTTCAATTCAGTTTCCTCTTCTTTAAAAGCAGCTTTCACAGCTAGAGCTGGGGTTTTCTGGTAAACCTTCCAGAGCAGAAAGTACTCCACACACATGGATACCAAGTTCCATCCCGAAATAAAGCCACAGCCGATGACTGGGGAGCCAAATGTCATAATCTGGCCAACAGCCATGGGGGCCAAGATGTTGGTTAACTGGTCAATCCTTCGTATTGTGGCATTCATGTCTAGAGAAGCAGGTGAAAGAGGCAGGTAAGTGTGCAAACCCATCAAAGAGAGACTGCCCATTTACACAATACAAACCTGTAAACCAAGAGTATAGATTCCTAAAATGTGGTTTTCTAAAAGCACATTTGTAAGAAAGCCATTTTGTTAGAAAAATATTTGTTGTTTGGGTCAAGTTCCACTAAATTTGCCTCAAAAATGATAATTCCCTTGGAATTGCATAAATCAGTCTAACAGCTTTTTTTAAATGAATACAGCAGTAACTCTACATTCATTTTTTTCAACAAATATATGTTAAATGCCTATTATAAGCTAGGCATTATTCTCAACAATTCTTAACACTATAAGGAAGACAAGTAACATCCTGTCTTCACGGAGTTTATATTCTCACAGGAAAGAAAATACAATAAATCAACAAATGTGTGTGTGTGTATGTGTGTGTGTGTATTCAGAGAAGGACTCACTGAAAAAAAGAGCATCACAGCAAAGAGAAGCACTGAGAAGAAGCCCTAGCTTGGTCACATGAGAGATTCTGGAGACCTCAAAAAAAGGAGAACAATAAGGGCAATGCCTGAATAAAGCTGATTTAAGAGACTGGTGCCAACTCCAGGGGACACCATTTGTATTTTCAGTGAGTCATACCCTGGAGCACAATGTGAATGCTTCCCGTGGCCTTATGGAAAGCAAGATACTTCCCAAAAAATGGAAGTGGAAATAGACAAGTCTTTTGGATATGTTTTCACAAAAAAAAGAACAAAGAACTAGAGTACCAGAGAAGGAAGTGTGCTAAAGATAGGGATTTTTAAGAGGAGCAAAATTAGAGCAGGATTTATGTGCTGCCTGGAATGATACAGTAGTTAAGGGATGTAATCTGAATCTACCACATAACTGAAGGAGTTGTTCTTAGAAACACAATTCATCAATAGTAACAAGAGTAGAGGCCACATATATAGCTTCAGGTACAGGTAGGAAGAGAGATATGATGGTGGAATCACATGGAAGCGCTCTTCTCATTTCTTCCATTTTCTCAGCAAAATACAAAGCCAGGTCATTGATGAAAGTGAGGATGGGGGAGAAGGACTTGAACATGTGATGAGAGAGGAGAAACAACTGTGAATGGTCCTCTAGGAAAGTGGAGAAGGAAAGAATCAGACCAAAAAAAAAAAACAGTGTGATTATCTGGAAGTGTGAAAGGACCAACTCTGAGGCCCTGAACCTCAAGTGAGAATACTGAGCAAGTTCAGTATTTCTTTCCAGTCATGCTCTACTTTGGAGAATTGGATTTAACCATAGTCTTACCAAACAAAATGACAAAACGAGAGGGGGCCAACTGAGCTAAGGGTATATGCCAGGAGATGATCATATAATCATGACTGGCCTTGAAATTTAAGCTAGGTAAGAAAGAGACAAGAGTGAGGTCATGGACAGTGAAAAGGCAGTGGAATGAATGGTTTGTAGGTGCCAACCATATTGATGGATTGTTGAGGCTGTGGTAGTGAAGAAGTTGCTAGAAAGATAGAAGGTGATTTTTCAAGATATGGATGCCTAAGACTGAGATTATGGGAGGAGAGAATTTAGTGGTGATAACAGTCTAGAATTTGACTACAGGAATGTATTCCTGAGTCAGAGTGGAGGACACAATAAATAAAGAGGAAGTTAAAAAAATGTCCAACACAAAGAAATGATATATATTTGAGATGATGGAGTTGTATCTCCATCTCATCTTATCACAACATCACTATGTACTCCATAATAAGCACAATTATGTATCAGTACAAAAAATTAATTAAAATAAAATAAAACCAAAAGTTTTAGAGGAAAAAGAAAGTGATCTACTTTCTCATTCCCTGTCTCACAGAACAGAGTGAAAATTAGTGAGACAAGTCTTAAGCAATCATTTGGGTCACCTTAAGGGAAAAGCAATACGTGACAAAGAAGTACATTAACAGAAGATTGTCTTTATTCCTTCTGTAATTCTTCCTGGTCCTCAATTGCTTTCCAATTAGCCCTATGAGTACATATTGCATATATGATAACAGGAGAACCTTGACATATTTCACCTTTCACTTGAGAGGCAAAGGCAGCCTTCATTGATCTTACACTGGACTGCCATTGCAGAGGCTTCACTACCATCTGCCTCCCACTAACTAATAAGTTTCCAACTCATAAGCCAACAGAGAAGTGTGGAATTTATCCAAATAACTCAATAATTGGAATCCAAAAAGCAAGTAACTAAAGAAAACATATATTTGAATCTTAAAGTCCCAGAATGACAACAATAAATTATTTTAGTTAAAATTATTTCTTACTCTTTCACTACTTCAGTTTTCAAGAGCTCGCGGAGCTTCCCAATGTCACCAATTTCCATCTTTTATATTATACTTAGGAAATTAATAATATGTAGGTGTCAGTAGAAATGTTGTATTATAAAACAGCTTTTAATTTTTCTGATTCAGAATGGATAAAATACTTTAAAAAAAAAAAAAGACTTAACCATCTTACTGGTAGCAGGCTAGAAAAGAATCAGTCTTATGAATATGCAAATATATGTTCTTTACCAATTTATATTTAGTCTTACATAAGCACACAAATATGTGTTCATTTGATTCCAATTTAACTGTTCTCAGCTACAGCTGTGGCACAGAACATGACATTAAATAACTACTTATATTATAATGGATATATTACATCTCATAGAAGAAAAAAATTTTAAATTTGCTAGCAGGTTTGTCTACTTCATATATGAAATCGATTTTTAATCAGTACCACACAAACACAAAATTTATCTGCCATACTTGATCAAGCTGTCAGATTATTTTTTAGAATGATGGGCAAGAAAAATCTCAGAAGATGCTAATAAAGGGTGAGTCTCAAAAGAAAAGGAGGAGGAAAAAAAGCAATAGATGGAATTAAAAAGTCCGGGAAAAGGAAGTAAGATTCAAACGTGGCACAAGAGAAAGTTATCGTAAAATATTGTACTAAATCAAGCATCTAGAAAGTACCTAATTAGTTAACAGATTAGTTAGCAGTATTTATGTGAAAAAATAACACCTTTTCTGGAACTTTCTAAACTGGATAATGACTGCTGTATTTTGGACTGATGCCACTGAAATTCTAAAACTTTTTAACCTTGGCAGGGAAAATTCTTCCTGTTCTTTTACCCTCAGTGATACAGCTTCTAGTTTTAAAACAATCTCTAAAATTAAGAAACACTGTGATGAGGAAATGGGAGCAATCAGCATCCAGCTCACAACTTGTACTTTTCGTGCGCATACCCCTTCCCTTTCACCCTCTACACATAACACACACAGGTGAAGCCTGCCCGGCCTAGGCCCCTACCTGGGTTTCTTTGCCACAACCTCAAAGATCAGCCTACATAAACACAAACCATTCCTGCCTGGAGTAGGTGCGTCTGTGTACAGAGACACAACCTCACAGGAACACAAGGCAGGAGGGGGAGTCCCTTCTAGATGTACTTTCCCCCTTCTTTGTCCCATTTTTTTATCCTCCTTTTTCTCTGTTCTCCTGTAACTCTGCAATAGCAGAAATGGCACAAAAAATCCATAATTAGATACTTGCTGAACTTCAGAACTAAAGAAGTTTCTGTTTCCTGTTTTGAAACATGCAGAAAGTTTTCCTTTACTAGTCCACCAGCCCACACTGCTGGCTGGATGTGAAAGAGCACCACTTACTAAAAGCTAAAGTAGAGTGGACAAGAGTTCAACAAACATCTCACTTCCTTTCCTAAACTTGGAAAACATCAGAAAGTTAGAAAAAGACTGAATAGCCTAGATTATTCTACTCTGCAATAATTCATAATATAAAGAGAGACAGCTGAGAAACGACCAGTCATATTTTTGTTGTTATTCTGGGACATCACTTCATAGAAAAATCCCACAGAGTTATGCGGGATGTTTGTATTTATATTTATGTGTGTGTACACACACACACAGACACACACACAAGGACAAGTTACAAGTTATTAGGACAAGTTAAAGATTCTGGTTAACTTTTTCATATTTCAGACTTTACAGAGTCAAATGAGTTAGTTAACATCAGTTAAGTGAAAGAAAATTATTTTATTTTAATTTTGTCTATAGCTGCTGCACAAATTACAGAATAATCATTGTAAAAGTCAACTTTCTCCTCTAAACACATTCCAACAAATATATATGTGATCTATTGTCAAAATATATCCTTTTGTGACCTTTGAATTTTAAAACATGGATATATTTTACATGCTTTAAATAGTGTGTTAAAAAGAGAAAGTAAACAAAAAAGGACAAGTTCGTCTAGTTCAATGTGACAAAAAAGACATGAAATTATTCCTCATTATAAATTATCACAGGAAGAAAGTAAATGAGAATCATGATTTTAGCTCCAGAGAGAATTTCCTGTGATACAGATTCACACATGCTAAATTCATCTTATACACACACCATCCATTATATCAATCACTGTGGGATTTCTGACTTAATAATACTGCAACCACAAAGTGATGATTCAGGCAAATTCTTCTTCTAGACCTTCCACAGACTTTGTTCTCCTTCACTCACCCCTCCTTTCGAACTTTTTTTTTTTAACCAAATGGTCCAAACAAAGCTGCTTACTAATCCCAGCACATAATCTTGCCTTCTGCATCCCGGGATAAGCCATTTAAGTCATCAAGAATGGTTTACTTGTCTGTCAGGAGAGTTGGGTAATGTGTGTGTTATACGCATTATCTCAGTGATCAGCAGAGTTGACTCAGCTGATCTGACAGGTAGGGAGGTGTACCCTTCCTCCTTTCCCCTGTGTAATTACCAATCCAAATTCTGTCTGTGTGTCATGTGAGGGGATGGCAGGCAATAATGAGTGAGGGAGGTTATTCTGAGCCTAAGTAATATTGACAGAATAGGACATGTTGTTTGTAAGCATTCTTCAGATGTTCTTTGACCACTTATTTATATTTCCAATGGACAACTAAGATGGTAAGCTTCTTAAAAACTATATTCTGTTCTCTATTTCTTTGGTATTTGTAACAGCAATTATATTACATTGTACATAATGTAATAAAAGTTATAGATTATAACTTTAAGGTAGAAGAAATTAACTTCCAGAGTCTCTCCTACAATTAAGTTGTTTCCATTTTATTTAGAGAAAAATAACATCCATATGATTGATAAGCATCAGTAATAACATTCACAGGTATGACCAGTAAAATCTCATGTCAGATTTGCACTGTTCTAAGTATTAACATTTAGAAAGTTGAATTTTTTTTAAAAAAAAAAGGAAAGAAAAAGTTATTCCATTTGCCAAGTTTGCGTAGGATAAAAGAGAAGTTAGCTATCCTATAAGTTAACTTCATAACAGTGAGATACATCAGCACTAAAACTGACAATAAGGTAAGAAAAAAAGTACGCTTTCAATTTATCGTTCTTAAAAAATACCCAGAACAAAAATAAAAGGCTTACACAGCCTCATTTATCACCACCAATTTAAAGTGAATCCTAACATGCCCATTTAATTGAAAGAGAAAACCAAATTACTTGCTAGTTTGCTTCTGTCTTCTCCTGCAACAACAACAATCCAATCCCTTTGGATTGTGATTGCAGTAGCTGTACTGGCCAAATTTGCAATATTTGCAATAGTGATGATCAGGATATAGCAGGAAGTCTAAAGAATGACAAGAAAACATTGAGTTATAATGTCAGTTTACCACACTGTACATATGTCACTAAACAAGGTAGGTTAAAATGGTCTTTGGTGGAATAATAAAAAATGTATTTTGATTTCATTTATAAGAAATCATTTTACGTTATATACATGAAGCAATGGATGAATACCACTAGTCAAGGGGCATAATGTCCTAATCATATCATCTAGATCATCTGTAGTATACATAATACAAAAATTGTAATAGTCAGGTGAATACAGTTATAAAATGTAAACACAGTGGTGATTTTGAACACTTCTCCCACAAATATTGCCTTTGAAAAGAATGTTGAAGGGGAATTGAAAACACCTGTATTTAAGTCATAGTTCTTGACACCTTCTAGTTGCATGACAATGGGCAATCAACTAGGTCACTTTGTCTTAATTTTTTCAACAAAACAAAGGGAATAGGTTCAAAGATTTCTAAAGTCCTACCTGGCTTTGCAACTCTATAATATCAATCCAAATATACACAAGAAGATTCAATATGACACCAAATGCATGGTTTATATACCACACCCCATCCCTGTCCTCTTTTCCACCAAGCTTTTATGAAATCACAACATGAAAAGTTATCTGGTTGACATTCCCAAACAGAAGTAACAATTATTATTGGAGAAACACAATTATGACTGACTAATATACACATGGATAACATTTCTTAAATAGCACGAACAAAGTATAGGTCACTAAAAAGCTGAAAACAAACAACTGAATTCTACAGTAAACTCTTAGAAATGCCAATAAAAACCAATAGGACAAAATTTAAATTCAAACAATACTTAATGAGTGCCTGTTGTGGGCAAAACAACAACAAAACAAACTATAGGGGATATTACAGTAGACACAGAAATCAATATTAAAAGGTCACATTTGCAAAAAAAAAAATAGCTTCAAAATATTTTCACCCTTTACCACTACCAGATATTCAATTTTCTGCCATCAAGAATCTCATTGAGAACTTACAAGAACCCATCCATGGTACATGGTCAGAAGCTCATGTTTATGTAAGAAAACCATCATCAGGATGATTCCACACAGGATGACTGAAACATTCTGTACCACCAGCGAGGTCTGGGCCACTGTGCAGAGGAAGAGACAAAGTGTACATTACATCCAAATGTCTCAGTGGGACTGTTCTTATTCACACATAATTGTTCTACTATAATACATTAATACACAGACATAATTATTATCAGATAAAAAGAAAATCTTTCTGAAGTCAGTCCTGCCTCAGCTACTTCCAATACAACCCCAAGGATCACACCAGGCCAGTAAATATGCAACCAAAATGATGAAGTACCACAAGTTTCTCTGTTCATTGAAGTCTATCATAATGACTACATTTTCATTTGGCTTATCTTCTTAAAAGTTTAACATAAACAGAGCTGTAGTATGATATAGATATGATCCACATTTCAGCTCTTTGTTGCTTAAGGTAAAACAATAACATGTACGAGGTTAAAGAGGAAGTTATGAAATCCACAACCTCCTACATGGCAGGCTGAATCTGATAATATGGTATGGATAAATAGAAAAGACACACACAAATTTGCCAAGAATAAATCAGCAGTGTATTTCTTTGCATACTAATGCTATTTGCCATTGCTACTAAATTATAAGCTACCCCTTCCATCACAGATGGCAATTCTCTTAGCATGAGGCACCCATATAGACAAAGCGCTGGAGTAAGGACAGATAAAGACAACTGGTAGCCTTTTCTCTGCCACTCAATAGGTAGATGATCTAGGACAGGATACTCCCTAATGTCTCTTATGCATGCGTCTAGAAGGTGAGGATGGTAATACCTGTCTTCCTTACTTTATAGGGTCATAATGATGCTCAAATAAAACACTTATGAAAGCAGTTTGGAAAATATGAAGTTCCATATGTAAGGGATAATTACAGCTCTTGTCTTCAAGGATAATATAGTTCATCTTTGCTTGGAAGGTCATATCAAAGACCCAAGAAAAAATAAAATGCTTTCTGAAAGCAGTCTGATATAAAATCCCAACATATAACTCTTTCATTCACTCATACATTCATTCACTGGATAAGGATCAGATGTCAATTAAATAAGGTTCTTAGCTTTTGGGACCCTACAGACCAGAAGAAGAAAAGATACGTGAACAGATCATTATAATTGTGTAAGTGTAGAGGTGTTAACAAAGCCTCAGGGGAACGCAGAGGAAGAAATGGTAAACTCAGCCCAGAGGTATCAGGAAACATTTTTCATAAAGAGTAATATATGAGTTGATTATATAGGATTAAGTGGGAA
Source organism: Trachypithecus francoisi (assembly GCF_009764315.1). Taxonomy (NCBI): domain Eukaryota; kingdom Metazoa; phylum Chordata; class Mammalia; order Primates; family Cercopithecidae; genus Trachypithecus; species Trachypithecus francoisi. The sequence continues at coordinate 52,192,321 of NW_022681458.1, read as the reverse complement.
ATTGTTATCCTACCACACTTTTCTTCATCCAATTCAATATTCCTTCCTAATATATGATTGCAGTGCTCAATAATCATTACATTAAAGGTTTCTATGTATAATATTCCTGTGTTCCTATGTATAATGATACAAAGAAGTAATTTTTTTCTAGATTACAGAACTTTTTTCTATGTGTTCTGGTCTACTCATTCTAAAAACAGAAATATGTTCACCTTGACCATTTTCCTAGTAGTATCAAGTCCTAGAATTTGATAAGCCTGTTGCTCTGTGTCCAGAAGCAGTCATCTTGCACTGAAAGAATGAAACCTCAATCTTTTGCCAACATCTAAGTCAGGCATGGTCAGGTCTTGGTATTATCAACTGAGCAATTCAAGAAAATTTACCCTGAATGATTATCCATATTTCCCTTATATACTGGAAAATTTAATTGCTCAATTACTTTCTTTCCTGTATAAAATGACATGATTTCAGTACTAATGCTTAGAATAAATATCAATATATTATTCTTTCTTCTTTATCCCTACAAAATTTATAATTCAGCTCTTTGTGATCCAGGCTCAACTATTCTCCCTTGAAGCTATTCTTAGTTTTCAATTCCCTTATATATACTCTTACATGAAACATAGTAACCAAAGAACAGATGTTAAAGCTGTCTCAGGAACATCACACTAAAGGGACTCCAGTGCAAGTCATAGTTAGGAAGCCTGAGTTAAGCAAACTTTTAATGTTTAATGTGGTTCTCAGAAAAGTGCTACAAGGTTAATCATTAACATATGAAATTTATGAACAGCCAAAGATAAAAAATCTATTAGGTCAATGTTCAGGCATCCCAACTTTGTGTGGGAGCCATGGGACCCTCCATCCAGAGGTGGTGCCATCTAAGCCCTCCTCCCTCAGGTGAGGCGTGCAGACATTCCCTGGGTTGGCCACAGCTGTTTCTTAGTTTGCTGTTTCCTTTGTTACAGAGGTAGCTCAGGCATTGCTCCCATGAATATAAGGGCTTTTAATTATATAACAACACTCACCTTTAAGTCTAGCATTCTTGTCCACCCAGTCACCGATGATAGCTCCCAGGACCAGAACAGACCCTGCCACCACCAGCCCGTAGACTGCTGTCAAAAGGAGGCTGTTTCCATAGAGCTCTACCAGAAACACAGACACCGCAAAGTGCCACATCCGATCTCCCTTAAATGAAAAGAGAAAATGTTTTGATGGAATATTTTTCGTTCCTAGTCTATTGTACTCAGGAAGTTGCTTCCTTATCAAAAGGGCACTTCCTGGCTACACTATGAGACTTTCAAAGTCAGTAATTACTCTTAGATTGAATACTGATCAGATGTTGAAACTGTTCATCCCAGCACAATGGAAAACATTCTTGCCCAATTATTAAGTAAACTTGAAAAGGCAAGGTATTAATGAATGATACATTCTCTTTGTCATTCTAGAAACAAAATGCAGTTTCCAGACACAAGATGGCTTTTTGATACAAAAACGTGTTCTCCTGTGTGGCAGGTTTCTCCTGAGGCCTGGAATTGGCCTATCTTGATTGCAGAGGCATAAAGTAGTTTGCTATTGCACCAGAAATCAATCACAGTATAGTTCACGAACATTAGTATACCTTGAACATCAAGAAAAAGCCAGTTTCCAAATTTGTAAAATGATAGGAATGGACTATATGATCTCCAAGGTTTCTTTTACGTCTAATATCCTAAAACCTATGAGATTTCATAAAGTCATAATTTGAAAGTCATAAAACAGCAGAGCAATCGGAAAGAGGAGAGTAATAATGGCAAATTCTGGCACTGCATAAACAGTGATGTCAGAAATAAACTTAAATGCATAAGTAAGTAGTTAACATTTTAATACAGATGAGTTTGAAAGGGGGAAAAAGATACTTATTTCTTCACACAAACTCCAGAGAATACAGGGAATTTTGGAGTTCAATACCGTGAAACGTGATTTAACAGAAACTTTTAAGTGAATTAGGCAAATTAATGTCTTAAAAAATCTACAGTGGACCTTATTATCAGATTTTAGACTCCATCCCTGACTTCCGAAATTAACATTAAGGAGGACAACCACATTCCATCATAACTTATCTCTGGGAATCACCATAGGAAACCAAATTCCAGGCCTCATAGATTTGACCCTATGGAAACAGTTATACTCCTAGTTCTTCCCAAAGTTTGTTAACATCTTCATGAAAAAAATCCATGTATTAGAAGCAAATACTATCCTGGTATGTCAAATTATTTTAAAATTTTAATGAAGCCAGGATAATAATTTTATACATTCAAAACTTAAATTGATACATGTTAGCAATCATTTACAAAAATCTTTGTGTAGACCAGTAGTTCTCAACTAGAGATGACTTTGCTTCTCCTACCCACACCCCACCTCCCCAGGGGATCATTTGGCAATGTCTGGAGTAATTTTGAGTTGTCAAAACAGCAGGGGGGTGGAGCTGTTACTTAATCTTTAACCTGAAAAGCAAATTTAGATTTGATTAGAATAAAATGGGACAGGGAGAGGGGAGATAATTTATTCTAATCTCCATTCCTCTGAATAGCTCCCGAGGAAAAGACAAAAACACATAAATGTCCCAAATGATAGGTTGCCTCTGTCAGTGAATTTTCTCTTTCTTAACATACAGGTTAAGAAACACTTTTCTAATACTGTTGCTTCTTTCTTTTTATCTTACTCTTATTGTATTTTTCAATTGTCTTAGAGTCCTCTAAAGCAGGCCATCAAGACAAATGCTATTAAAATTTTGAATCTTGCTTATTCTTGTATGCCATACCACTTCTTTGATGGAAAGAAATAAATTGCTCATATTACCCCAATTTCCAACAGGTTTAGGCTTTAAGAAACAACAGATTCTATGTTCACAAAAAGCCCAAGATTTGCGCAAAGTCTATGTAAATATTGAACAAGTGCCCATCTTTCCTTATTTCTGTTTCTTGCCTTCCCACCTATTCTCACCAAACTTGGATGACCTGTTTATGTGTCCATGTACCCCCACTGGACTGAGAGCTGAAAGCAAACCTAATAACTGTCCATGAATGATCATGGTCCTTAATCCACTTAATGAATACTTACTAAGTGGCTACTATGTACCCGACACTTGCAGGCACTAGAGCTTCAGCAGTGCACAAAAATCACAGTCCATGTTTTCATGCAGCTCACATTCCAGTGAACAGAGACAAAAAGCAAATCTAGCACAGGGTACGTGCTGCTATGAGGAAATATAAAGTAGGATGGAGCTGGTGGTGACAAAGGCCTCCATGAACAAAGAAGTGAGGGCTGTTGGAAGCAAGGGCTGGAGAAATGCAGACATACTGGGGTTTAAATGGAGAAAGTCTATAAGATCATGATATCAGACATAAGCAACTGGCCCCTCTTTTTCACTGTCTTACATTGTCATCCTTTTGTTATTAGATATCTTTTCTAAAGTCCATACTAAATCGTATTATAAGCTCCTTGACAATAACAATAGTATCCACTTTTTTTTTTTTTTAGACAGGGTCTTGTTCTGTTGTCCAGGCTGGAGTGTAGTGGTGTGATCACAGCTCACTGCAGCTTCAAACTCCTGGGTTCAAGCAATTCTTCCACCTCAGCCTCTCAGTAGCTGGGACTATAGGTGTGCCTCATGACACCTGGCTAATTTTTAAATTTTTTTGCAGAGATAGAGTCTCTCTATGTTGGCCAGGCTGGTCTCAGACTCCTGGGCTCAAGCAGTTCTCCTGCCTCAGCCTCCCACAGTGCTAAGATTACAGGCGTGAGCCATTGCACCTAGCCAGGATCCACTTCTTACACTACTTTGTATTTTGACAGTATAGAGTAAAACGCATTGATCCACTGGCAGATAGAAATGAAGTCAGAAATAAAAGGCATTCAACCCCATACAAAACTAACCTCAGACAACCTTCTACTCTAATGCCCCTATGTTCAGTGGATAAGAAATCATGATTTGGCAGGGTGCGATGGGAAATGCATATATATATATAATATATATACACACACAATACAGAAACATAAATGTTTTGTTGTAATAAAATCAGGCAGAGTGCCACACAAGAGAAAAAACATAAAAAGTATAATTACCTAGTGTTAGAGACATTCCTCTTTTGCACTCCTTTGCAGTGGAAAGGAGTAAAAATCCACTAAACCTTATATGATTGTAGTTGCTGCCGTTTGTTTAATCCAACTTTCTCATGAGAACTTCCTTTGCTCGACTTACTGTAAAGTTGGGATAAGCATGTGTCACCTTTCTTGTGGGACTTTTAATGAATATGACAAAATATCCTCCTGGAACAACGACAGTGCCACTGGTTTTCTGGCAAATCTGACCTCCTAACCTATTAACCAAAGGTCACATAAACCATAATCAGTATTTGGAAGAGAGGCATCCTCTTCCTCTAAGAGCTAGGCCAGACTACAGGCTGAGAATTTCAGATACTATTTCTATCACCTGTTATTAATACTTAATATTTACTGAATTAAACTGGGGGAACAAACTATTGCTTTTGATTTATTAAGGGTTGTTTCACTAGGTTTCTACTTAGCATCATCAGCTGTTGGAATTAAAACAAACTCACACCAATTCCACTTTGTTTACATGTATTTGCAGAGTCATCCCTGCGTAAGCCTCTGGTAAGATAGGAGCTTGCTTTTGTAAAATGTCATCTATAAACTGCTATTTCTTAGAGAGCCAATAATGTAGATTAACAATTTCTCAAAGGCATTGGGTATAGATTTCCTCTTCCAGTGGTTTCCATCCATGTCTTAAGGATGATCCAATAAAAGTTTCCAATTTAAAAGGAAAATAACATTCAAATAATTTACTCTCAAAATTCTTTCCATTCTTTTTAGTTAAATACATATGAGCCATGGACAGAATATAGCCAGATGTATTGCTTTTAAACAATAATTGTTTAATGTTAAAGATTCTAATAATCATTAAACATATATCTAGCACCCTTCTAGTTTATTATTTTGGGGAGAGAGTTTTAGGAGCCCAGATCTACAGAAACACTAGGTCTTTTCCAAGATGACCTAGAAAGTCAGAGGGAAAACTGTAAATCCATTGCTGATATTCATTGGATGATTAATTTTAAGATAGCCTCCAATGCCCCAAACTTTATCTAACTATAGATAACATTTTTAAAGACCAGAATTTTTGTCATTCAGATATTTGTTCTGGGGTCATTTATGTTTCAATTAATCTTAGACTGTTATTATTAGCCTAAGTCAGTCACTCTACCATTCTATTGTATTCTCATGGTGCTGCACACTGCAACTAAATTTTAACAACAACAAAAAAAATTTTAATGTGAAGAAGAGAAGGTATATGAAACATCCATCCATCTTTTGTAGCAGATATGTCTATTTACTAAGGCTACTAATGCAACATACAATTTAAAAACAAGGCAAATATTCCTTTCCTTGTTAATCTTGTCTGGATAGTTGTCTATCTACATAAACTACGATGATCTGATAATTAAGTTGTATTAACTAACACTGATGGAGAAAGATCTTCGACATAAATAACGTTTTCCATTAAAGCATGTGTACTTGGATGATTTATTTCTTTAACTGCTTGACAAAACTGGAAGTTGGCTTAATACAACTGGCTGGAACGAAAGGAAATAAAAAAAATTGCACAACTATGTTGTAAGACTATGCATTCTCACTTACCCAAGTAGACAGAGAATGACCAAGGTAGAGAAGGAATTTTGCAGAGGTCAGGTAGTCGGCCAAGGATCCTGCAAAGACACAGGTGGGGAGAGAAAAAGCGATTGTAGTCACTTAATGAGCTGAGGGCAGAATGCTTATCCATTTGATCTTATTAGAACATGATTATTAAAAACTATTTTGCGGGACAAACCACGTACATTTTATCAAGTTACCTATGAACCGATGAATTTGGTTCACTTAATACCATTCACTTAATTAAGCATGACCTAGTCAATAACTGCCCAACTTCACATTTTACATACAGTGAAGAATTTTCAACATGCTTTTTTGTCTTTTTTTTTTACACAAGGCAATCCAAACTGCCCAGTCTACTCCATCCGTGCCTGTGTGCAAACCCCTTTTCCCACACCCTGAAGTTCCTTTCTTCCTTAACGTCCACCAAATATAAGTCAAAGGATCTTTTACAAAGCTATGGTTCACAGCAGAGCCACATTCCTCCAGAAGCTGTGTAGAGTTGCTTGTCTCCAAAGCCCAACCTGGGTTTCCACCATATGCATTCGGTCAATGCCACTCACCACAGCATCCTCTCTGGCGGTTGTGATCTCCTGCCCTGGTCATGACACTGGGCGACCCTGCTGGCTCTTCTGCGGCGGCTGCGGCTCTCGCTGAAGTACTTGTTAACCGGAGTGCAAGGAACTGGAGATAGCACCTCTAAAAACACAACAGCCTTGGGCAAAAAGACTACAACGACGACTTTGGCAAAGAACAAAAGAAAAGGGGCCCGGGGATTTTCTTTTTTCCTTCTTTCCAAACTTAGCTAACACTGTAGCTGAAGTTGGAAAGGCAAAGCCTTATGGAAGCGGGTTGGGAGGCTCAGCAGGTCGTCCGAGCCTAGCGGACGCCCAGAGCCAGCTCTCCGCCGCCGCCGCCGCCGTGGGCCGGGCCCCGCTCTTATACCGCGTAGAGGGCGGAGCTCCCTGAGACCGCCGACTGGGGCCGCCCCGTCCCCTTCAGGGCAGCCCGGGCGTCCCCGCGGCGCGAGACGAGCTTTCGTCAACCCTGCGCGCTGGGCCGTCCCCACGCCCTTCCCCGGAGTAATCGCCCGCCCCGGGCGCAAGCGTCCAACCGGCCGCAGACACCCTGCGTGGATTGCGGAGACCTTCGCCTCGACCCGTTTCACTCCCTGGGTTTTCCCGCCCTCCAGGAAGCCGCGAGGGCAACCTCGGGGGTTGGCCCTGGGGCTGGGAAGGGGAGGAAGGCGCGTGGAGCCGGCGGGGCGGCGTGGGGAGATTCTGCGCGAAACCAAGCGTCAGGTGCTGGAAGAAAGCGCTGCGCATCGGCTACCCGGCAGTTCAGAGAAAGGGCTGCCGCCGGACGGTCGCAGTGCAAAGCTCCAGCCCGAGCTTGGTGGGTGGGGATTCCTTTTTTAATGAAAGTAATTTTCAATACAGGTATCTAAATAAATATAATTCATGCCACAGAGGCCGCTTTCCTGGCCTTCCCATTCCGGCCCGCGTGCCGGCAGAGAATGCCTTTCCTTCCCCGGACTGCATAGCAGGGCTTCCCTCAAAGAACCAGAATCAAAGGGCAGGAAGGGGGCGCAAAGATCAGAGTCCATCCCTCTTCAGAGGGATGGCTTGCAAACGGAGGCTTGCAAAGGTGAAGTCCCGCGGCGAGTCATAGACCTACCCGTATCGCCAAACTGGGGCTTCCAAATCCGTCCTGGAGACAGAATGAGGACGCTGCAGCCCCAGCAAGCCCTTCACCATCATTCTTCTCCCTCTGTACCCTCTCACCCCGCCCCAACGCGCGCGTCCCTTCCCCACCTAACCTCCAGATGCCCCAGTGACAGGCTTACCAGGAATACCGGTTGTCCCAGTTGTGTCCCTGGATCTGTCCCTGTCCAGATAAAGCCATTCGGTGGCCTCCTGGATGGTGAGGTGAATGACTCTAACACCAGATTCTAGCCTTGGTTGACTTCGTTTTTCTCCTGCTGTGCCAAACCAACCCCTGGGGCATACCAGCCCCTTTTGCCAGTAGGTTACCTTACCCTTCTCAATCTCACCAAAACCCTGGGAGTGGACCCTACATACTGAAACTCCAACCAGAAGCCACACCTTGAGCACAGGCCAGACTGACACACAGTAGTAAAGGGAGCCACGCATAAGTATATGCCCTGTATCTGCACTCTCAATCAGGAGCCCCAAAGGTCTACGGGTGGGTGCAGCTGGATTCGGTTGGGATGTGGTCTGGTGAGTAGAGATAGGGGTTACAGTTTAACTTCTGCTCTTCACTGCTTTTTTCCTTTTCAAGCCCTGTTTTTTCCTTTCTTTGACACGACATTCAAGTTCTTTCTCCCAGTTTAGAGAGGTTTTGGTTTGCTGACCGTGGAGAATAGGGTCATTCATACATGCATCCTTGAGAATAAGCCCACGTATATTCAGATGAGTGAACTAAAGTGAAGGAGTGAACTGGTAATAAACCCCTCCACTTTATGGCGATCCCTTATTAGAGATGAATTTTTTGACAGGTCCTCAAGAAAGGCACAAAGGATAATGATAGTTTGCACAATTTGTCAGAGCATGTCTCAGCAACAAGGACCTCCAAGTGCTTTACATTAATTATTACATGTTATAAGAAGGCGTGTCATGCTGTTCCCAACTTCCAGATGGCTTTTTAAAAGTTCAGTTGGTTTAAAAAAAAAAAAAAAAATTACTTCCCATAGACACTGTTTGAGAAGTATTTGTGAAAAGAGTGGCTAAGTCAACATATACCTCAAAATGTGATATGGAGTCTCTGTTCTCCATTGTCACCAAGGAGTTCCCAGAAGCCAAAACTGAGAGAATGTTATAAAGAACTGCAGTGAAGCAGGTAGGAAAGATACTTTGGAAAGAAAACAAGCAAGGTTCCTGACATTAAAACCAGTGAATGAGCTGTGAAAGGGGAATCTTAAATCCTAATTAATGGGAATAGTTGAGATATGTTAGTTGGGGCTTATGAAATGGAAAGGAATTGAAAATGAAAATAGAATAAAAATCCTCAAACTATTCAGAAAGTGCAAAATGACAGCTCTTTTGGCTTTGACATGCTAGATTACAAAGCACTGCTTTAATCACAAGACCCTTCAGGCTCTTCCTCCTTCTGAGAAAACATTTGACCAGTTGAAAAGATTTCTTCCAAAAGTCATATGTATGTTTTTGAGAACACAGAATATACAACTTTCCCATCAATTTAATCTAACTAAGAAAGTCATGCAAGTTTTAAATCAGTTTACAAAAAATAATAGACACCCTAAAGACCATTTGCCAATTCATTTTCAATATTTTTTAAAGTTTGTAACTAGATTAACCAACTTTTTAAAAATCCCAGCCAGAATAAAATGTATATAGCTATTTAAAATTCATTTAAAGTGTTTATGGTTGGGAAATACAAACGGTTTTATCATTTCATTTTTAAGTTGCCTTTTCACTTACCGGTCAGGCATCCTCAGTTTCCTCTGCCATATCAGATGTGCTCACCAGGACAAAGGCAGAATAAAGAATGGTCAGTATTCCACTGCTCCGAAGAAAAAAAGTAATAGGATTATCACCAACTATTACAGGAAGGGCTCCGATCCAGAACAGTACTTCTGTTGGATGTGAACCTTTTTACATTAACTTAGGCGCTATAAAGCCACATTTCCATTCAAAAATCTTTCTCAGTGTTACAGGCAAATTTCAAGAACTTTTATATTTCTGTAATATGAATGAATGGCTCTTGAGAAGTTTAAGTTCAACATCCACTTTAAATTACAGACATCCTATTGAAAGATAAATATCCTCCCAGGTCTTCATTTTGTTTGAACATTTCAAATAGATTTGACCTTGTAAAATTTCTTATGACTGCTGGCTCTCATTGGGGGTGCTCTCTTGCTTCCTCTCTCTCTCTCTCCCTCTCTCTCTCTCTCATACACACACACACACAAAAAAAAATACACAGTAGTCTACAGTTTCTAGTTGGAAAAATTACATACAGAATTCAGTAGATTCCAAAAGAAATATGCTCCTAAGGCAAATCCATAGAGACAGAAAGCATATTGGTTGTTTTCAGAGGCTGGGAGGAGGGAAGAATAGGTAGTGACTGCTTTATGGGCATGTAGTTTCCCTTTGGGGTGATGAAAATGGTCTGAATCTAGATAGTGGTAATGGTTTTGCCACATTGTGAAATAATAAAAGTCACCAAAATGGCTCAAATGGTGAATTTTATGTTGTGCGAATTTTACCTTGATTAAATATGTATATATATATTCTTAAAAGAAAAGTTTGCCATTTTTCAATAATGGTATTGATTGAGATAAATGTAGGCCAAATGTAGTCTCAGGAGATCTTAATCAAATAGAAAGAGACTGTGGAAAGAAGAAAAGGGAAATCTTGTCCATTACACTGACTGGAAACTAAAACATGGAATTAAGTTAACTGTTTAGTTTTCTCCATATACAACCAGAAGATACATAAAATTATATTTAATAAATATTTCAGTCTCTTAACTTTTACCATGGATCGTTACTTCTGCTGTCTAATCTAACTCTCTCATATGACAATGTCAAATCTGTTCTGTATTCTGTCTGAATTCAATAGAGCGCAAGACAGATGCTTGGTATCACCACAACAGTATCCTCTGCACATTCTCCAGATGCTGCTTAGCCTTGCCTTCCTCAGGTTGTATAAACAGGGATGGATTTCCCAAGTGTTCAGCCGTTTTAGCTGGTCTTCTTGATGCCCTTTTCAACTGCGTTTTGATTGCAAGCCCCTCACAGAAGAGAGCACAGAACACCTCATTCATCTAAGCAGAGTTCCTGTTACACATTCTCAAATCCTCAATCTTCCCTTTCAGACACTTTACACTGTTTCTAAGCAGCACCTTGAAGCTGATCCCTACTAAGCTGACCATAAACTTATATTCATGAAGTTTGCATTTTGCGCTGCTGTCAAAAAGTTCAGAGTTCCTTAATGTTTCATTTATGACATAGTTCATGTTTCCAGTGCAAGAGTCCCTGTTTCCAGCTCCCTCACCACCCCAACCTCTTAGTGGTATTATCTTTGTGTCTGTTCTTCTATTTCGGTTTTTTTTTTCCAGTAAATACTGCTTCCATACTGCTGATTTTTCCCTTATCAAGTCTCACAAAATACCCTATTACAGCATGTCAATTATGAGTGCAACATAGTAAAAGATAATGATGTCTCTCAGTCATAAAATCCCTAGACAATATCCTCAGTCTTGGGTCCTTAATTTGTGCTCACACAATAGTGTAATGAGGAAAATTCTAGAACTATAAAGACTTTTATCAAGTGACCTGGACAAAGCCCTCTTCGCAGATGCAATTAGGAAATACTGGCTACAGTAATTATATCAGCATTTAAGAAAAGTTAAAAATACAGTATGAAGCCCCCTCCCAAGGATGTCTGTCAGAAACATTTCATTGCAGTGTTATCTACATTGAATCAACATATATAACAATAGACACCATATATTTGGAGCATTATACAACTGGAAGGTATGACACAAGGTGCTTATCAGATATTATTTTATTTTCACAACACCCTATGAAATAATACTGATATTATCCCCAGAGTACACATAAGGAACTGAGACAGAGAGGTTAAATAACTCACTAGAGGTCACTCAGCTAGAGAGGAGCAGAGCTGGGATTCAAGCCTAGACTTGTCTGATTGCAAGGCCTTTGTTCTTTTTGCTTTGTTATTCTGTCCCTTACCTGTCTAATAAGCTTGGAAGAACACAGGTGATGCCAATAAGCATAAATATGGCTTTTTCTCCCTATCGGCTCCCTTAAAGATGACAGGTACTCAGGTACCAAAAAATTGTTAGAAGTAACTTAGCACTGATGGTGTAGGCCGGCATAAAACCCGGGCGGTAGTGGTGGGAGGTACCACTACCCCCTCGATTGTGTGGGAATCACTGAATACCAGGGGCTGTCAGAGAGTGTCAGTGTGAAGCCTGCTGCCCAAATCCAGGTGATAGCTAGCTCCACTTCCAGAGCACTGTATGTCCATAAGATGAATAAACAACCTATTTAATGTTGCCCAAAACTCAGTTTTATACTTTGAGATATGACAAGGAGAGACTAAGTAAAAATGAAATATTTTGGAGGTTTTCCATGTTTATTTTCAGACTGCTTACTACTGAATTTTGTAATCAGTATTAAAAGATGTGGGAGTTGGGACTTTATAAAAATATTTTGTTATCTCAAAAATAGTCAAAAGGAATTTCTTGGCACTGTAGAGGGAAATAAGTGATAAAATTTTAAAGGGGACATGATAAGTATAGATTTTACAATATGAAGGAGGTTATTTTAAAGCTATTTATAAAGCAGCATTAGATACAGATTTATTATTCAGTATAGAAGATGAGTTTTTCTATGGTACCAGAAGAAATGTATTTTTGAGAATCATTTTTTATATTTAGAAAATGTTCTACCAAAAATAAGAATATTTGCACAGGTCTTTTCAGTTTTCAATGTGCTTTCATGTTTTCCCACTTAACCCTCTAGTGATTGTACAAGGTCTTTGATCAAGGACATTGTACATCATATCAACCCCAAAGGTCCATTGCCTGTATGTGTGTGTCCCTCTAGAGGTAGGGAAGGTTTTTGGTGATAAGGGTTGGTGAGTCGGTGTACTATGGGTTTGGAAAAGAAACTGATTTAAGGAGAACTTAAGGGGCTGAACGCAAAAGATCAGGGTTTGGAAAGAAAATGGGGAGCACGGTGCATCAGAAGCAAGCTTCGGATTAGAAATCAGGAGAAAGAGTTCCATCTTTGTTAATAAGCAGCTTTGTGTCTTTGGGCAACTTATTCGATCTCTATCTAAGCTCTATTTCCTCATTTGTAAATTAAGGTAATGGTTGGTCTCTGAGATCAGATTAATCAAAATTGCGATTCAATAACATTATTTATGGTTATTATTTTCCTCTTAATACTTTTCTATATAATGAGCATGTATTACTTTTATAATGAGCATATATTATGTATCCAGAAACAAAAAGATTAATTTAAACTTTCTGAGGCTTTAAGTCTTCAAACACAACAAGGTTTTATGCCACCCCAACTTTTGAACAGGGCCAACTGTAAATTTTCTTCAAGGATGCTGATTTATAAAATGTTAATTAAAGTTTTAAAAATATGAATTGCAATAATAGTTTTTAAAGAAATTTCAATGTCTTCCTAACATATATATAGGTATTATTTTATTTAAGATGAAAATGGGTGATGATTTTCTAGTCTTGATTTTGCACTTGATTTCATGATTATACCTCTGGGGAATTTTGAGGTACTCGTTAAGGCAACATATGATCCTTGTTTATTTGCAGGTTACTTTATCTATCTCCTGGATCCAAATAGTCATAACCTGGAAAATAATATCACTAAGTAGGGACCTTGGTTTGATAACTGCTTTGATGCTTCTGCACTTAAATTAATTGCTTTTTTATTTGTTTAGTCCATCTGTTACCTGAAATGTAGCAATGCATATTTGAAGTTTTGCTTCCTGAAGAACATCACATTTATGTATGAAGATTGATTTTTTTTTTTTTTTTTTTTTTTTTTGAGACGGAGTCTCGCTCTGCCGCCGGGGCTGGAGTACAGTGGCCGGATCTCAGCTCACTGCAAGCTCCGCCTCCTGGGTTTACACCATTCTCCTGCCTCAGCCTCCCGAGTAGCTAGGACTACAGGCGCCCGCCACGTCGCCTGGCTAGTTTTTTGTATTTTTTTTAGTAGAGACGGGGTTTCACCGTGTTAGCCAGGATGGTCTCGATCTCCTGACCTCGTGATCTGCCCGTCTCGGCCTCCCAAAGTGCTGGGATTACAGGCTTGAGCCGCCGCACCCGGCCGAAGATTGATTTTCAATATACACCTAAAGAGTTGCCAAAAACTTACAATATAGGTTGCTAGAATTGATTGGCAAAAATATCTTTGAGGTTATAAATTCCAAAGAATGTGTGCTTGAACATGTAGCTTTCATTTGATTGTGGAAGTCCAGCTGAGGCTCACTTTAACTTCTTCAAGGATTGTTTTCTTAGGCTTACCTGAGTCTCCACCAGCACTGGCTGTGAGCTTCCCCTTTTCTGTCCCCGCCCTTTTTTTCTGATACACAGGCACGGCTCATTATTATTCTGTGGCAAGATTAACAGGTAATTTCTTGTGGTCATGAGGTATATGTTTTTTGTATAACCTACTTTATATTTGCCTCAGCACTGAAATGGATCCAGCCTTTGATTAAAAACAATAAAGCAACCTTAGGAAATCACATTAGAAAACATTAATGTTTCGACTAATTTAAAAATGCAAACGAAAAACACCTAGACTATAATTTTCAGTTTATGAGGAGGTAGTATATCATTAAATGAGCTTAATTTCTTCTTAGTACCAATTACTTTAGAGATTTCTAATTTGTTTGTCCTTATCATGTGCAGTCTACTGCCTTTAAGGTAAATGTGTACTGATACAGAATGATGATTGTGGTTCAGTCCTTCGTAGGGTGGGCCATCTAAGGTAAAGTTGAACACCATTGGTAAAATGGTTAAGGCTTGTATTTGTGTCACAGAAGTACCTCTGTACTACTTTTTTTTTTTTTTTTTTTGATGGAGTCTTACTCTGTCACCCAGGCTAGAGTGTAGTGGCACAATCTCAGCTCATTGCAACCTACACCTCCCGGGTTCAACTGATTCTCCTGCCTCAGCCTCCTGAGTAGCTGGGATTTCAGGCGCCCACCACTACGCTCGGCTACTTTTTGTGTTTTTAGTAGAGACGGGATTTAACTATGTTGGCTAGGCTGGTCTCAAACTCCTGACCTCAAGCCTCCGCCCGCCTCAGCCTCCCAAAGTACTGGGATTACAGATGTGAGCCACGTACTACTTTTAAAAAAAGTCTCACTTTACAAGCAGTTGAACAACTCAAACAAGACTGTAATCTTAGCAAATTAAATGTATTAATCTGCGTATTGTGAGGTGATAATGAGCTGATGATTGGATATTTAGGAAATAATTCCTCACTAAAGTCTCACAAACTGCATTAAATTGGTATCTACCTTTATTCTGGCCCCAGGGAAAATTTGGCACTTTTTCTCTTTCAAGCTGTTCATGTTTTTCAAAGCACAAGTATATGACAACTCTTCTGACTTCTTGTGTTCATATATTTCAGAGACTTCTAATCAGTGCCATTTGTCTCAAATTGCTTTGCAAACCATAGCAGTATATAAAATCACCACCGTAAAAATGTCCCAGAAGTGCCCTAACTGTGCCTTTTGGTCAAATTAACTAGCTATTGCCTTCATATAGAAGATCAAAATAACTAACACTTCCAGTTCTCTGCCAAACATATTCAAACAAAGACAGTTTGGCTACACAACTAAACCTAAAAGTTCCACCATAGATATAAACTGGTGGTTCAACACACAAAGGAGTGGATAAGCATTTCTGAGGAATACTTATGAAGATTACTGGTCAAAATCTTTCTCTAATTAATTTTGCTATGTATGCATGTCTAGGTTAACCCTGAGTGTAAATATTGTTCACATTGTCCCTATATAACTCTGTCACCCTCTCAAGAGAAAGAAGACTTCTCTACTGGAATCAATTGGTTTTGAAATTAAAAGAGGGAAGAAGAGCCTTCTGGTATTTAATCTAGACCTTTTCTGATTGATGCATAATGAATGTACATGTTTCTGGGCTACATGTGATATTTTGGTACATGCATGCATTGTATAATGATCAAATCAGGATAATTGGGATATCTATCACCTCAAACATTAATGAATTCTCTGGGTTGGGAAAATTATAAATCTTCTTTTCTAGCTCTTTTGAAATATACAATAAATTATTGTTAACTATAGTTACCCTACTGTGCTATCAAACACTAGAACTTATTTTTTTCTATTAAACTGTATTTTCATTCCCTTTAACCAACTTCTCTTCATCTCCACTCCCTACTACTTTTTCCAGTCGCTAGTAATCACCATTCTACTCTCTACCTCCATGTGATCAAAATTTTTTAACTCCCATATCAGTGAAAACATGTAATAATTTTCTATGCCTGGCTTATTTCACTTAACATAATGCCCTCCAGTTCCATCCATATTGCTCAAATGGCAGGATTTCATTCTTCTTTATGACTGAATAATATGTTGCTATATATATATACACACACACACATATATATATATACACATTTTCTTTATCCATTCATCTGTTGATGGACACTTAGTGTGATTCCATTTCTTGGCTATTATGACTATTGCTACAATAAACATGGACATGCAGATATCTCATCAATGTACTGATTGCCTAGCAGTGGGATTGCTTGATCATATGGCAGTTCTAATTTCAGTTTTTTGCAGAACCTCCATACTGTTTTCCACGACTGTATTAGTCCATTTTCGCACTGCTATAAAGACATACCCGAGACTGGGTAATTTATGGAGAAAAGAGGTTAAATTGACTCTCAGTTCTGCAAGCTGTACAGGAGGCATGTCTGGGGAGGCCTCGGGAAACTTACAATCACGGTGGAAGGTGAAGAGGAAGCAGGCACAATCTTCACATGGCAAAGCAGGAGAGAAAGAGCTAAGGGGGAAGTGCTATACACTTTTAAACAACCAGATCTCATGAGAACTCATTATCACGAGAACAGCAAAGGGAAGTCCACCAAAATGATTGAATCATCTCCTGCTGGCCCCTCCTCCAACACTGGGGATACAATTCCACGTGAGATTTGTGTGGGAACACAGAGTCAAACCATATCAATGACTGTAATAATTTAAATACATTCTCACCAACAGTGTATAAGGATTCCCTTTTCTCTACATCCTCACCAGCATTTGTTATTTTTTGTCTTTTTGATCAGGAAGACAAAACCATTCTAATTGGGATGAGATGATATCTCATTGTGGTTTTGATTTGCATTTCCTTTATGATTAGTACATTTGAGCATTTTTTCATATATTTTTGGCTATTTGTATCTCTTCTTTTGAAAATGTCTGTTCATGGCTGGGCGTGGTGGCTCACACCTGTAATCCCAACACTTTGGGAGGCCAAGGTGGGTGGATCACCTGAGGTCAGGA
Organism: Trachypithecus francoisi; assembly: GCF_009764315.1. Lineage (NCBI taxonomy): Eukaryota > Metazoa > Chordata > Mammalia > Primates > Cercopithecidae > Trachypithecus > Trachypithecus francoisi. The sequence goes on along the minus strand of NW_022681458.1, from coordinate 52,175,516 downwards.
CTTCAAGACCAGCCTGACCAACCCCATCTCTACTAAAAATACAAAATTAGCTGGGTGTGGTGGCACGTGCCTGTAATCCCAGCTACTCAAGAGGCTGAGGCAGGAGAATCACCTGAACCCAGGAGGCGGAGGTTGCAGTGAGCTGAGAGCATGCCATTGCACTCAAGCCTGGGCAACAACAGTGAAAGTCCGTCTGAAAAAAAAAGAAGAAAAATGTCTGTTCAGATCATCTGCTTATTTTTAAATTGGATTTATGTATTTACTTATTTGCTGTTGAGTTGTTTTGAGTTCTTTATATATTCTAGTTGTTAATCCCTTGTTGGATGAATAGTTTACAGATATTTTATCCCATCCTGTAAGTTGATTGTTTTCTTTGCTGAGCAGAAGTTCTTTAGCTTGATGTAATCCCATTTGTCTATTTTTGCTTTTGTTGCCTGTGATTTTAAGGTATTATCCAAAAAATCTTTACTCAGACTAATATCCTCAAACATTTCCCCAGTGTATTCTTTTAGTAGTTTCATAGTTTCAGGGCTTAAACTTAAGTATTTAATCTATTTTGATTTGATTTTATATATGGTAAGAGAAAGGTATCTAGTTTCATTTTTCTGCATATGGATATCCAACTTTCCCAGAACCATTTATTGAAGAAAACGTCTTTTCCCAGTGTATGCTCTTTAAACTTTTGTCGAAAATGAGTTCTCTGTAGGTGTGTGGACTTGTTTCTGGGATCTCTATTCTGTTGCATTTGTCCATGGTCTGTTTTTATGCCAGTGCTATGCCTTTTGGGTGACTACAGATTTTTAATACATTTTGAAGTCAGGTAGTATGATGTCTCTAGCTTTGTTGTTTTTGCTCAGAGTTGCTTTGGCTTTCTGGAGTCTTGTGTGATTCTATATGAATTTTGAGATTGCTTTTTCTAGTTCTGTGAAGAATGTCATTGGTATTTTAACAGGCATTGCATTGAATCCATAGATCACTTTGGGTAATATTCCATGAGCATGAGATATCTTTTCATTGTGTGTGTGTCCTTTTCAACTTTTCTCATCAATGTTTTAGTTTTCCTTGTATAGATCTTTCACTTCTTTGTCTAAATTTATTCCTAGGTATTTTATTTGTTTGGATACCTATTGTAAGTGGGATTGCATTCTTTATTTCTTTTTCTGATTATTCACTGTCGGCCAGTAGAAATACTGTTGATTTTTTTTTTTTTTTTTTTTTTGAGACGGAGTCTCGCTCTGCCGCCCAGGCTGGAGTGCAGTGGCCGGATCTCAGCTCACTGCAAGCTCCGCCTCCCGGGTTTATGCCATTCTCCTGCCTCAGCCTCCCGAGTAGCTGGGACTACAGGCGCCCGCCACATCGCCCGGCTAGTTTTTTGTATTTTTAGTAGAGACGGGGTTTCACCATGTTAGCCAGGATGGTCTCGATCTCCTGACCTCGTGATCCGCCCGTCTCGGCCTCCCAAAGTGCTGGGATTACAGGCTTGAGCCACCGCGCCCGGCCTACTGTTGATTTTTGAACGTTGATTTTTGTATCCTGCAACTTTACCGAATTCACATATTGGTTCTAACAGGTTTTTGGTGGAGTCTTCAGGTTTTTCTCAATATAAGATTATGTTATCCACAAATAGGGATAATTCTTACTTCTTCCTTTCCAATTTAAATATCCTTTTTTTTTCTTTGAACATAAATTTTATCTCCGGGTACAGCTATTAAGAAATTACACATTATTTTGGAAACCATTCCCAGGAACAAGACTATAAATGCCAGAAGGAATTAACCTACATTCCATTGACCCAAGATTCAGACTCTGACTTTGGAGCAAAAGGGTAATTTGTAAGAGATCATAGTGGTTTGCCTCCTGTCTTTAAGGAAGTGGTATGGCATAGTAGAGGGATGTGCTGTTTGACTCTAGACAAACCTGAGTTTAATCAAGACTCTATTTCTTATTAATTATGCGATGAGATTACCTAAGTCTCTGAACATCAGCTTCCTTTTCTGTAAAATGGAAATAGCAATGTTTCTTTGCATAGTTAATGTAGGCGCATGTGAGATGCCACAAATAGAGTGCCTGGGACTCGGTGAGTTCTCAAATGTTAATTTACTTCTCGTAGGAACTTAGGGACAGAAAACTTAGTAACCTGCTGGAGAGCTATCTTTTCACTGATCTCTGTATTTCCTGAATCTGTGCTTTGCTTTTTATAATGTGGTTTTCACTTCCTATCTGAAAAAAAATTCTATTTGTCTACATTCACTATTTTATTTGCCTCAAAAATTTGTTTTTCTAACTTTCAGAAAGCAATCCTATTTTGAGTACCTAGAAGTTAAGTTCATGCTTGCTAAATCTCCATTCTTTATAATTTCATTGACTTCAATCATTCCTTTTTAGAGTCTTCATGTTTACTAATTAGGGGTCAGCAATCTTTAAAAAACTAAGGATCAATCTTCCTTTTGATTTGTTAATGAGGTGGCTAGTACTGACTGGCCAAATCTCCTGGCTAATTTCACAAATTGAGGTGGCAAATGTATGCAGATCACCTGCCTTAAAAACTGGGAGGAAAAGGTGGAGAGGGGTTACAAGTTAGCCACACACTGAATAACTGAGGCCTATTCACTCAGACTGCAGGAGATGTGTCTATCTTGCTTCACATTATGTTTCTGGTGCCTAGCACGGTGCCTGTCATATAGTTGTTGCTTAAGAAATGTTTGATGACTGACTAAATGAATGAATGAGCAAATAGATGCCACAGAAAATCAGCCCACGTGTAATTATTGATAATGTGCTATAGGACATAGGTGCCTTTTTATGTCAGGAATGTTTTCAGTTGCAAGTCACCTAATAGTGGCGTAAACAAATGAGATTTATTTCCCTGCACAGTTTGCAAGAACACAGTTGTAGGTGTGTTGACCCAGTGGCTCTATGAGGTCAGGTAGTCTCTGGGACTTTACAGAGTTGCAAGATTGTTGCAGGATTTCCATGCATCATGTCCTCCTCTAACCATGTTCAAAGGCAGAAGTGGCTATGAGTACAGGGCAGGAAGCCTCCCTTAGTAGCCCCTTCTTTTATCAAAGGGGAAAATATTCCTCTCAGGAGACCCCCAGCACTTCATTGAACAGAACTAAGTCATATGCCTGCTCTTAGGCCAGAAACTAGGATCACTTTCCTCGAGAGTATAGGCTCTTCAAGTAACATCTAATAGAGATTCTGCTAGCAAGGAGGAATTAGTGGGAATGGCTTTTGGCAACATGGCAAGACCTTGCCTCTACAAATAATTTTTAAAAATTACCCAGGTATGATGGTGCATGCCTATAGTCCCAGCTACTCAGGAGGTTGAGACAGGAGGATGGCTTGAGCCAAGGATGTTGATGCTGCAGAGAGTGGTGATCACTCCACTGTACTCCAACCTGGGTGACAGAGCGAGACCCTGTATTGAATAAACAAACAAACAAACCCCAGCGTTCTGTTGATATTCCTTGGCTATAACTGGATATAGAATTAATGCTTTTAGTTATCACTGCTAAAGTGGAATGCTGAACTAAAGAAGTGCTGGTTAATTAAAATGTCATGTATAATTCAAGGAAAAAGACTAATAATGCTTCTGAGTTTTCATCAGTACCTGTGATTTTGCCAGCATTTTTTGGTATTACTTATTATTTAAATGGCTATTTGCTTTATTAAAAGAATAACAATTTATTTCAACAAATAGAATTAAATTAACATCTGGATTTATTTTGAAAGTGTGTTTCTTTTATTGTGAGCATAAGAATATCTAGAGTTTCTGTTTGCCCTACTAACCAGTGTCCACAAAAAAATAACGAGACAAGATGTGAAAAATTCAAATGACTTTCTAGTATCATAGTATGCTAGAAGCCCTAGATAACTCATCTAGTATTTGGTATCATAAAAGCCCTCAAAATAAATGGAATCCAGCCTTTTAAAATTTAATTTAATTAAACTACTTGTTTGTGAAAACACTAACTTGGTCTCAAGTTGCTGTTTTCAGTTTCAGCAAAGTACAAGGTTTTAGAAAATAGTAATTCATAGGGTAGCTATGACAGATTTTGCTGCTTTGTGAGATTCTCCAAATTGTTATTATTTAGGTGATGGACATAAAATATCAAAATACTAAAATTTGGGCCAGGTGCAGTGGCTCATGCCTGTAACCTCAGCATTTTGGGAGGCTAAGGTGGGAGGATCACTTGAGTTCAGGAGTTCAAGACCAGCCTGGGTAACATACTGACACCTCGCCTTCACAAAAAAAATAAAATTAGTCGAGTGTGGTGGCATGTGCTTGTAGTCCCCACTATTCAGGAGGCTGAGGTAGGAGGATCGCTTGAGCCCAAGAAGTTGAGGATGCAGTGAGCTATGATCATGTCACTGCACTCCAGCCTGGGTGACAGAGCCAGACCCTGTCTCAAAAAACAAACAAAAAACCTAACAACAACAAAAACCCTAAAAATTGCCTGCATCATGTAACGGATCTCAGATGAAAATTCCTCCAAAAGAAATCACTTATTTCCAGTAATTTTTGTATGAGTGTTTAAGATTATAATTTGGATAAAAGAATTGTTAAAACATAATTTTCCATTCCCTATCAAACTCTGTCTCCAAATATATCTACATTTATATTTTATTAAAGACAGACATCTATCAAAGTATAGCTATCAAATCAAAACACTCATTTCTACTTTTTTAAAAAAAGACAATACATTAAAATTAAAGGTCACTTGTTTTTAAATGTTATGTGTTGTAAAGGATGACCACTAAAAATATCTTAAGTTATTTATGAGTGGGTCTTTCGTATTTTTAAAAGCTTGTGCCAGTTAATGTAACAAGTCATCATCATCAAATAACTTGCTTGACCACTCTAGTAAATATTAAGCATTTATTCAGATATGAAAGTGAAGTTTACAGGATGTAAGATTTTCCTGGTAAGACTGGGACACTTCCACAGAATGCAGGATGGGTGTCACCCTTACAGCTTCCTAGTTCATAGATTATATAAAATCGGAAGAGTTTCAAATTTGGGATTTTTTTTTTCTCTTTTATCTGTTCTCCGACTCTTTTTTTTAGAACTTATTTTCCACACTACAATTGATTAAGTTTTACATTCTTAGAATCTATGTAAGAGAATATCATTTATAAATCTGTGCTTATGAAACAAAACCTGTCTCCATCAATCTGTCAACTGAGCGTTAGAACGCCTGGCTGGGAGTGGGTTGTTTAATTGGTTAGTAGGTTCATTTGTTTATATTTGATTGGTGATATTTTTCTTTATATTTATAAAATTAAGACACAAACTCCAAGGACAGTTCTCACTAATCATTGAGCATTTAAAAGTAGGATCTGAGGATTGTAAGTGTTACGGGTTGAATCGTATCCCCCACCAAATTCATATGCTGAAGTCTTAACCTTCAGTACATCAGAATGTGACCTCATTTGGAAATAGGATTAATGCAGATGTCATAAGTTAAGAACAGGCCATATTGGAATAGACTGGGCCCCTAATCCAATGTTGCCACTATCTTGTAAAAAGGGAGAATTTGGATACAGACACACAAACACAGGAAGAACGCCATATGAAGAGGAAGGCAGACATCTACAAGCAAAGGAACTCCAAAGATTGCCAGCAAACCATCAGAAGCTAAGAGAAAGGCATAGAACAGATTCTCTCTTATATGCTTCAGAAGGAAGGAGTCAACCCTGTCAACACCTTGACCTTGGACTTCTAGTCTTGAGAAATGGGAGACAATGAATTCTGTTGTTCGAAGCCACCTGGTTTGTAGTACTTTCTTATAGCAGCTCTAGAAAACCAATACAGTAATTAATCATAATTAAGCTTCTTGCATCAGAAAGAAATAACATTTGACTTCTCCCAAGCATTGTTGTTTTTCAGCAGAAGAATCACTTGACACCAGGAGGCAGAGAGAGATTGCGCCACTGCACTCCAGCCTGGGCTACTCAAAAAAAAAAAAAAAAAAAAACTATTACTCTGGCCAGAAAAATACTTTTTAAAGTGCTAAGACTATAGAATCAAGTATTCTGTCATATTATCAGTGTTAAATAAATAGAGATAAATTAAACAGAATAGAGAACAACGAAGCAAGGTAAAGTGAAAGACAGTCATAGGAAAATACTTAGAATCTTCAAATGGGACAGTTTTGACATAGAAAATATTCAATAAATTTTTTAAATGAATGAGTGAATGATTAACAATTTTAAAGCTCTCAAAAATCACCTCTATTATTTAATATTTGTTGTATGACACGAAGTTATTTGACACTATACAAAAGCTTTTGTCTTATTTTCCCTTTTAAATAGAGGAACAATATCTGGATATTGCCTGTATGAGAAATGGCTTAAAGAATTTAAGGTAGAATGCAAGCTATTTCAGGCAAGCTCTCCAGTTTCTTACATCCATGAGAATTCTTTACAAACAAGCAAAGATCACAAGATGCCCTTCACCTGATCTGCATCAGGTTATCATAGCACAGATTCCAGGGTTGGCTGGCTTACCCTTATCTTCAAAAAGAATGATGTCGAGAACTCAAGATAAATACTCTGGCCGGGCGCGGTAGCTCAAGCCTGTAATCCCAGTACTTTGGTAGGCCGAGACGGGCGAATCACGAGGTCAGGAGATCGAGACCATCCTGGCTAACACGGTGAAACCCTGTCTCTACTAAAAAATACAAAAAACTAGCCAGGCGAGGTGGCGGGCGCCTGTAGTCCCAGCTACTCGGGAGGCTGAGGCAAGAGAATGACGTAAACCCGGGAGGCGGAGCTTGCAGTGAGCTGAGATCCGGCCACTGCACTCCAGCCCGGGTGACAGAGCGAGACTCCGTCTCAAAAAAAAAGAAAAATACTCAAAGGAGAAATGCTGTAAAGAGAAAAGTAAAGGGGAAGAATTTAGTTTGCCTTGTCAAAACAAATTGTCCACTAGATTTACCTTCTAATGAAATAAATGAACCATGTCTCGGTAGGCACAATGTAGAGAAAGATTTGCTGTTGATTGGTTAGATCATTTCATTGGAAGACATTCAATATTTAAGAAAAGAAATGTACTTTGGGAGGCCGAGGTGGGCGGATCACGAGGTCAGGAGATGGAGACCATTCTGGCTAACACGGTGAAACCCTGTCTCTACTAAAAAATACAAAAAACTAGCCAGGCGAGGTGGGGGGCGCCTGTAGTCCCAGCTACTCGGGAGACTGAGGCAGGAGAATGGCGTAAACCCGGGAGGCGCAGCTTGTAGTGAGCTGAGATCCGGCCACTGCACTCCAGTCTGGCAGACAGAGCAAGACTCCGTCTCAAAAAAAAAAAAAAGAAAAGAAATGTAGTTGCATAATCCTCTAATTGTCAAACATTCAAGTATGGTGTAAATTTTTGGTTAGTTAAAGAAGACTTTGCATAAATGTTAATTGTTTCCATTATTGGTAGCAGTGCACATTTTCTCTTGCCACATCCTCATATTATCTTCCCGCTTAATTGCCTCAGTAGTCTCTTACAGCCTGCAAAAACTGAAGAAAAGGTTTTAATGACTACTACGTAAAACAAAAATGTTAATTACCTTCCAAACAAACATGAAAGGATAAAACTAACAGTGCATCAACTAGGTGGGGACAGAGAAAATCCTCTGTACTTAGACCAATGATTCTTTAGACCAAGTGAAGATACTGGTCGTTCCCAACATGAGGAAGAGAACAAGGAGGAGATCCGCAACGGCCTACAGCTTGGAAAATGGGAAGCTTCTGTATGTTATGAGTCTGAGCTTCATAGGAAAGCTTCATTATCCTGTCTGAATTCTTTTAAATTTCCAGCATGACACAACCACATGAAAATATAAATCCAAAATACATTCTGGAGACATGTGTGACTATACAATCATCTCTAATAATCCCTGCTAATAGGGAACAGTGGTACAGACAACCCAAAATGTCTTTTTAAAAATCATTTTAGTTGAGTTATGGATATAGTCTCGTATCAACATATGACATAAAAGGTTGAGGAGCAATCAGAAGTACTACCTCAGTATTTTTGGTAGCTGTCACACTCATTCTTTCAAGTTTGTGCCCAGTGTTGTTGGAAACTGACAAGGCAGAATGCAACCCTACGAATAAGTTAAGGTCTCAGGGAATATGAAAATTGAGAGGTATCCATTTCTGAGGTCTCTTCCATTCTAAAATTTAGAAATCTGTATCTGAGAGACAAGGAAGTTAACAGGCTATCACTGGATTACCTATCTCACAGAAAAAGGAAAAGGAGTTTTATAAGAACTTTTGATCTTCAAAGTCAGAAATAAATGTAAAGTAAATGTAGGAGAGGAAGTTAACCTGGGGGGTATACCAGGTGCCAAGAACTAGCTGGCTTAGAACCAACTGGCTCAAGAGCAGAGGAACACTTATTATTTTAATTAAAAGGAGAAAAGAAATTTTAAAAGAGACGTGATAGCACATTTTATTCGTGAAGAATTTAATTGGGAAAACTTCCCAAAGAGCATTTTTACTCATTCGTATCAAAATAGTCATAGTCCTACCCAAATATCTACACATATTTGTATTTTCAGTGTGTGATACACAAATAGCCTAAGCAGGTCTAGTTCTAAAACATATTTATCAGGAATATTTCATAATAAATTCCCAGGCTGGAGTCCAAGTAAAAACTCAAGAGGCTGCTGCCCATTTTAGAATTAACAATGTGGGAAGCTACAGGATGATTAAGTGAACATAGAATGTGTATGAGCTTTTGAAAGGCAGAAACTTGGTTTTATTCATCTTTGGAAACCGTGCACCTATGAGAGTGCCTGGTAGATAGTCACTACTGAATAAGTGGTGTATAGCAGTAGGTCACTGTCTGAGCTGCGAACAAATCACAGACTGAAATTCAAATTATGTCAGTAGCTTCTGTGAACTTTTGTGAGTCAGTTCCTGTCCATTTGGTCACCTAGGAAAGAGGCTGCCTGTTAGGATGTATAACGTGTCCAATGTACATTGAAGTCCTCATTTAAAAGTGCCAAATTACTATTATAAACTAAAGAACTGGTTCTTTATATTCACAAAGGTGTCTTTCATCTACATATTTGAAAGCACTTCAAATCATATTAAATTATTCCTATCACTTTTCTAAAACCTTAACACATTTTAAGGATTAAAAATGTGTTTATAGCTCTCATTTTTAATTATTATCTTTACCCAGTCCTAGATGGCTTCACTGTAATTACAATTTTTAAAGCCTTTGCCTGGTCTTTTACCTTTTATAGTATTAATGAAATACTTACATTGAAAAGGTTATTAGGTACAAAGAAATAATATAGTAGGCCCTTAGAATCACTGAGTTCAAGGGCAGTATGACTTTAACTCTGTCCATACCTAGACTCAGATAAATCTGAAGAAAAATTTGCCACTATCCAGAGACTTGTTATGTCTGAACTATCAGTACCCCTGAATGGATGGGTCAGATCTAGGGCTTAGGTAGCCTATAACCACCAGGGAACAGCCATAATCAATAACATAAACCCAAGTCCTCAGGAATTTTAAACTCTTGGTTCTCCTAGCACCTGAGAAGTCAAGGGTGTTTGAGGGTTAAAAGGCTCCAACAGGACACATTCAAGGGCCCCCTCTACTTCTGCTCCTTAAATCCAGGCCAGTCTTGAGTACTGGTACTTTAGCGATTCCCAGGCAACCCTCTGAGAGTCACTTGTTATTGCAACACTCAAAGGCCCGATTTATAACTGGTGCAGAGCTCCCTGTCTTCACTGCTGTAAAGAGGGAAAATGCTAAGAGAAAACTAAAGAATCCATGAGACAAAAATAGATTCAAAAAATAGTTATGTTTGTTTAAAATCTTTTTTTGAAAAGTACACAGTTCTTATGCAAATGTAATTTATTACAATAAATAATAATGAAGTGACTTTTATAGGTAGGAGATATATCAGCACTACAGAGATTACAAGGGTGACTAAAATACAGATTCTAATCCGTGACAGTTATTCTTACCTTTAAAGGAGAAGGAGTTGGGAATCCAATCCTTCTCCTTTAAAGGTAAGAAGCAGATTTGGAATGCCAATTGCCTTCTTTCAAATAGAGGCAGGGAAAGCAAAAAACTCACTTTCCCAAAGTCTCTTAATTGTTAGAGGTGGGAGTCCCTCAACTGCTGTGTGACAGTTTTGGCCAGTGAGATGTAAGAAGTCTGCTGGAAATGTTCAGAGATGTTTTTCTTTTGTGTTGTGGCCCTAAATGCTGACGTGCTGCCTGGGGCTGTGGCAGGCGTCTTGCAGTCAAATGGGAAAAAACAGGAGTGTCACCATGTTGCTGGTCCTGACAACATTGAGCTGCTGATGCAATGTCATCTGCCACCTCTTTCCAGCTTTTCTGTCATGTGAAAAAAAAACTAAAGCCCTATCTTTTTAAGCCACTGTCAATCTTTGTTGCTGAAAACGGAAAAGCATGTGTAACTGATAAAGAGTAATAAAAGTATTTTTTAGGTATGCACATAACCAAGTTCACAGAAGGAAATTACATGAATTAGGCACCACTGTACCCCAGCCTGGGTGACAGAGTGAGACCCTGTCTCAAAAAAAAGCTGTTTGAATTTGAGTAGCTTATATGTATTAAAGTTCATTTTATGCTTATTTTATTTACCTTTCTTTCCAGTGTTTCTTAATCATGAAAACAAAAACATCTTAATCCCATTTAATCATGACAAATTATTGTTTATTAAAAAAATTAAACTATCAGTAGCCAATGATTCATTGTGCCCTTCACACAAACCTGATTATTATATGTATATATTCTAAAAATAAATACAGTAATGAGCTCCTTGCTTCTGCATAGATATGACATCAAAATTATAGGATGTGCAGGCTTAAGATCGAGCAGTAAGTCAGAACTCTGATCCTAACCAGCCCCGGGCAAAGCTGTTGATAAAAAACAAAACTTATTTTAAATAACAACAACAAAAATCCTATCCCAGTGCAGGGAAATGCACTGTGACTACTTGTTCATTAGATTCAAATGTCTTTGCTCCTCATGGGCAAGTCCATTAAAGAGGCTAATGAAAAGTCAAATTTTCTTTTAAAAAACGAGAATTCTCCAAATTTAATCCAATGGTGAGGATGATCAATTTAGTTATTTATTTAGAGTGTTTAGAGTGTAAGAACACATCAATTGAATAATTGGCATTAGTGGGAAGGACTGATTTCTATTCTCTGAAACAATCTCAACATAGATAATTTTGGAATTTTCCAAATCTGTACATTGTCAGATTTCTGTAAGTATGCTTAATTCTGAAACAGTAATAATTAAGGATATTTTGTGCCAAGGTATCAAGACTAAAAATTCTGTTTTGTGTCTCAGTTTTCCCAAGCAAATTAGTCTTGAGAAGTTACTTTAGTATAGAGTTAAATACTAAGTTACATAAGAAAATAAACTGATGTATCATAGCCTCTAATATTGCTATGTATTTTTAATATTCAGAATAGTGCAAAACAGAGATATAGGTTAAACTCATTAACATACATCCCCTGTATTTAGTACAGCTACAAAATATGTGAAATTATTTTTAATAAATACAATTATGCCTCTAAAAGGGTACATGCTGAAAAAATGTTTAACTTTACTATGTTAGTTAATGGGAATCTAAACAAATTAAGAAAATAAATTTTTTCTTCTTGCTTAATTTGTATTTACTAATTTGCATTTGATTTTATTTAATTAGTATTTACTTTAAATACTTCACCTATGGAACTTGTGTGTGTGTGTGTTTGTATGTGTGTGTTTGTGTGTGTGTGTGTGTGTGTTTGTCTGCCTGTATTGGTTCTGTCATCCCTTCATAGCTTCAGAAAGCTGATCTATTTATGGCTAGAAATACATTAGTCTTGGAATATGCAAGTATTTGTGACTCTTAAATATCCTAAAATCAAAAGTTAATTTATTTTACTCTTAAAATATCTTTAAGCCTCTAAAGATTATCTATATTTGCTTGTGTCTGTTACAGATGGAATTCTATTTAGCAAACATTGTACAACCTGAGAGCAAGGGACTGTCCCTTCTTACATACACATCATTCCCAGCCTCCTCTACTCCCAAACTAACTACCACCATACACACACAATTTTTTAACAAAATCAATGTGTCATAGCTTGTTTCTTTCAAAATTTCTTTACAAACAAAAACTAATGGCTCATGTTTTGGGGTGAAGGTGGCCAACTTCTCAACAAAGGCAGTCAGTAGCAAAGAGAACCTTCTGCTCCCAAAATAGAAGCAGTGTCCACTCCTGGCTGACAGGTATCGGGGAAGCCAGGCAGAACCACTCAAGAGTGGGATCCCAAATGTGTGTGCATATCTGCATATCTGTGCATACACTTGCATATCTCTCTCTTTTTCTCTCTCTGTCTATCTTACACATTTCCAGCTAGCCAGCTGGCCTTAGTAATTTGCTTCATGAAGTAAAACTGATTTTGGTATAAACGATGGAGACTCTACTAAATTACCGAATTCAACTTTGATACCTAAAGAGTTTAACCAAACTTTTCTAAGTTTTTCCTAGTCAATTGCAATCATTAGGTTTCCATTTAACTTCTTTCAACTCATTCGGAGGCTGATCTTTCATGCACCATCACTTTTTAACCCCTAAAGTTATTTTCTATTACAGAGGGAAAATTTTATAAATATATATATTTAAAACTCACTCTTAAAATCAAGTTGAATCATGATCAAACTCTTTCAACTCTTGCTAGGTTCCCCAGAGCTCATATTGGTGTTACCAATAACTTGTTTTCCAATGCCTCAACTTTTTTGACAGAATTAACTGGCACTCTCAGGATTTGGTTGGGAGTTTGTTTTTGTTTTGATTAACTGTGTTTATATTTATTTTTATGCAATTCAATAAAAATAACCAAATTGAAATAATGTATTACTAAATTCATCATTTGTTGATTGAACTAACTGACCAATTCAATCATGAGTATAATCAAATATAGTGCAAAATGCCAAGATTGAAATTTAAATTTGTTCAGAAATATGGAAATTCAGAATATGTAACTACATTTATATTACATTTATATAGATATACACACATACACATGCATATCATGGTAATGTACTCTCATCAGACAAGAAGGTACCACCATAGGACATGTTTAGGTAACCTGAAAATACAGTGCACTTTTAAGAGCTTTGAATACATGGAACTGTATAGAGCAATATTTATGCTACTCAACAATGTGTAACAAGGTGTGGCTCTTGAGTGCCACATCATAATTGTTATTTAGACTTTTGAGCTTGCTCAACCATCACTTATAAGTACCAGGAGAAAAGCTAGGCTGAGGGCATGGCAGGCTGCGGCCTGGGTGGGTAGATTGTCAAGTGATCCGAGTTTGTCTTCGGAGCTTCCCTTCCCTTTGCTGGGCCTTCCTTGGTTGTGTCTCCCTCATTTGCCCTCCAAGTACGCCCCCATACACTTCCTCCACTACCAAACCAGTCTTCCACCCCTCAGCAAAACATGCTCCAGATAATGATGGAATACATTCCCTTTCATGTGTAAATAGCTAGCAAAGCTTCATTTGATATCACCTCTGAATTATTTAAATTTTAGTTACACAACAAATAAGCAAAGAATAAAATATTTAATTTCCTAATTTCACGATCCTAGCAAGTGAAGACAGTACTTTTCCAGTAGGAGGTGGCACTCTTCCAAGTGAAAGGGCTAGCGGAAGCATAGTAACCTCAAATTATTTTCAGAATTTGCTATAGATACTCATCTAAACTTAGATCAGGTGAAATATTTCCATGTAAAATGTGAATGCTGGTATTTGCTTATGTCAAGTAGTTGGTAACTTTTAGCTTGATAAATTAAACCATAATTGTTTTCAAGAGTCATTTTACCCTGAGTCGCCGCCAAATTACTGTAATCTGTAGAAAAATATTTGGTTGTCCACTACCCAGAGATATTGATCTGTCATTTTTCACTCTGTTCCTGTTGCTTATTTTAACACACTATAATTTGACTCATAGACAAAAGAGAACAGTTTAATTTTCTCATTTTAGTATTAAGAGAATGAAAATAGTAACTTTGTACTAGGTTAAGCAAGAAACAAAGGACAGGAAAACACGTTAGAATTAGGAGGATGATTGCCATGCAATTAAGTATTAAAGTTTCCCAATATGTTGAGGCTGTATGTTAAATCTTTCCAATACTTCACGAACCACATAAAGAGTAACATCCAAAGCAGCATTAGACGATATCCCAATCCCCGTCTCTCTTGTCTCTGACAATGGACATCGCAGTGTGAGATGTGTCTATCCAGTTCTGCAGCAGTTTGTGTAGAAAATGAGAGATGTTCATACCCTAGGGCTGCTCAAGCTCCATGTTTTTAACATGAGCACTGAGGGTTGTTGGCATTCTAGGCCGCAGTCTTGTAATATGACTTTCTCTCTCCCTCTTTTTCTTTCTTTTTCTATTTTCTTTGCTTATCACCTCCATCCAGTGGCCCTTCAGTGATCCCTACTGTGGTTGTCTCTGTCACCCCAGACTGGAGTGCAGTGACTTGATCACAGCTCACTGTAGCATCAACCTCCCAGGCTCGAGCGATCCTCCTACTTCAGGTCCCTGAGTAGCTGAGACTACAGGCACACTCCAACACGCCTGACTACTTTTGTATTTTTTGTAGAGACTGGGTCTCACTGTGTTGCCCAGGCTGGCCTCGAACTACTGAGCTAAAGCAATCCACCCACCTCAGCTTCCCAAAGTGCTGGGATTACAGGCGTGAGCCATCACACCCAGCCTAGGCAGGAAATTTTTAAATGAGCTATGGGGGATTCTGATTGGGGGGTTCAGATTGGGGGATTCTGAAGTGTTCTTCCTAACCTCATACCAGTTCATTTTCACAATGTAAGCTACTGCAGTTCTCAGGTGAAGAATTCAGACAGATCGAATCTTTAGTGAGCAGTTGACATGCAAGGGAAGCAGCATGATATGCTGAAAAGAACATTGGTGCAGGAATCAGGAGATCTGGATTCTAGACCTGCTGTAAATAAAGTAATTTACATCAGCATTTATTTGCTCTGGGTCTCATTTTCTCCATCTATAAAAATAGATGATCATCAAAGTTCTCTCCAGTATTAAATTTTTGTGAAATCTATACATTCTACCAATCTGTAGGGTTCTATAAAAAGATCACTGATGAGTTAAATTATTAAGTAGAAATCTGACTTTCCAAGTAGTCATAGCACCTTCAGAGAGGAAGAAAAATGACCAAAACAACAACAGAACAGCAAAGATGGTTCACCCCCTTCTTTTGAAATTATTCACTGTCTTTCTAGTAACAGCTCTGACTATTATAGGCTAATATTTGTCTTTTGACCTGGTCATATGTTATCTGAACACTAAGCGTCTGAGGCAAAGAAACAGGAAGTCATTTCAGTTATCCATATCATAAAGCTCCTTATACCACAGTTATCCAGTTTGGAACTCTGGCAATATAAAGGAAACCCTTCTTTTATATAATTCACATAAATAATTTGTTAAGACAGAAAACAGATTTACCAATTTGGAGGTCAATGAACTTCTTGGTTGATTTAGAGATGGTTGTCTAGAAGGCTTTAGGGATCGTCGATTTCCTGGTAATATATGTCACCCATACATCAAGCACTTTAATATGATTCTTCATGCCATGTTATTTTTATCTTCTTTTCATAAAGTTATACTATTTAAGCTCCTTTGTAATCTATATTAAAACATTGCATGATGTTCTAATTAAAGTAATAATAATCAAAAATTAAAACTACTTAACAGGAAATTCATCATTTTCTGATTTTTTAAATTGGATGCCCAGTATCTGAGGTGAATTAAAGACAAGTTCTCCTAAAGAAATTAAGCTTAAATTTACTTATGCTAATTCACTTGAGGTTAGAACAGTTATAAAACAATGTAGGGCAGGTTCCTCAAAGATAAAAATATCAAATTTGGCCTTCTACTTGAAGATAATACTGCGGTTTGACATAAATAATAGACATTATAGAAACACACAGGAGAAACTGACAGAAAAACCATCAAAATCTGATAGGCAATGCAAAAACAGTGCTTATTGGAAAAAACAGAACACACTTGATTTAAATAAAACTGGAAAGCAGTTCTAAAATAATAAACAAAAAGCCAACAATTTTATTTCACCATCTCTGAATATTTCATTCTTGTGTCATTGAATTTTCTGATTCATTCCCGTGACTGTCTTCCTCTACCTTTGTCCTTATTTTGTAGGGCTCAAAGTGCGTACAGATCACCCTGTTAGAAGTCTAGAACACCACATTCTTCATAAAAGTTGCTTCAGTGTGGTTATTCACCTATAAAATAAGAAAATTAAACAAAGATGTCTGGGTTGGGTATTTTAGATTTTAAAAATCTTTTTAGAAGCTGAATCTATTCTTAAAGAAAAAAAAACAAACTTGTCTATGGAACCCAATAGTGTAAACAGATACAAGAGTAGCTGTGTGTGTGTGTGTATGTGTGTGTGTGTGTGCATAGCGTTACAGGGTGAGAAAGGGCAGAGTCCTATCCACTGGGCCTCTCCTCCTCTACCTGATGATCACTGAGCCATCACAGAGTTTGAGAATAACCGTGATCTCTTAGCTATTTCTCCATACAGGCTCTGATATTTGACTCATATTTGCAGTCTGTTTAGTACTGCAATTATTATGTTGCACAAGAGCCAACTACATAGCAATGTTTTCCCAGCCCTGAGATGCTATAGAGGTACCTCTGGACTCTTGGGGGTAGTGATATCCAAAAAAGAAGCCTCGCCATTGGGGTTCCGTAACTTTCCTATCCCCCTCCCCCACGATTTCAACCAGAGCATGTATGTTTTACATATTTTATATGTCTTAGGGTCATATAAAATGTAGTTTGAGAAAAACACTGTGGCTTAAAAAGTTCAAAATCCACTCTTCTGGAACGGTGTTTTCTAACCATTGTTTCACCTTAAAGCACAAGAAAAATGGCATTGGCAGGCACCTCACAGTTTTGTAAGCATGCCCAGAAACATAGGCAATATCTCCACCCCTTTTCCTCCCTCTCAAGAACACATAAAAACTTTCGAGAGGATGACCTCAGTGTTACTACACGGTTTGCCTTGAATATGTGTATTTGTTCCTCCTTTGTGGCTAACATGATTGCTGTTCCCACCATTTCTTGTAAGCAAGAAATGAATAGGAAATATTAACTTGAACTTAGTTCTTTATTTATATAATTATTCTATCCTGATGCAGGCACTTTAGCAACCACAAAAAAACTAAGTTTGATAGTTAAAGAGAAGTAAAATGCATCACTAAGTATCTTCTTTTTTTCTTTTTTTTTTGAGACGGGGTCTCGCTCTGTCGCTCAGGCTGGAGTGCAGTGGCCGGATCTCAGCTCACTGCAAGCTCCGCCTCCCGGGTTCACGTCATTCTCCTGCCTCAGCCTCCCGAGTAGCCCGGCTAATTTTTTGTATTTTTAGTAGAGACGGGGTTTCACCGTGTTAGCCAGGATGGTCTTGATCTCCTGACCTCGTGATCTGCCCGTCTCGGCCTCCCAAAGTGCTGGGATTACAGGCTTGACACTAAGTACCTTCTTAGCTACCTCATGATTTATAATTCATCTTCAAGGTGGCATTGGCAAGTCAGCAGGTCAAAGGGGCCTGTTAGTAGCTAGTTTCCTTTTTCAATTCTTTCTAAATGATGAGATTTAAAAGAGACGAGAATCACCAATACTTGGAGCGAGGTGAAGGGACAATATGGAGGATTTAAAGAGATGATTTGATATGTCCTTGTTTCTAAAGCCTGGTATATTTAAAACGCGCGTCTGTGTAAACACATATGTGAAATATTAACTGATATTTTAATTACTGCCCACAAATAGTAATCATGGAGGTTTTTAAAAATGAAGTTGTTTGTATAGCCACAATATCCATAATCAACAATCAAATGTATAAATGAATCAGGGCAAAATCAACCATTATTAAATTTGAGGCAACACAGCCTTTCCTTCTCCTTTCAAGTCTCCCACTGTACTATATGCACTCTACATGGTACTGGGGTGGGAAGGTGTACGCAACCACCCCAAATCCAGAGTGTATATCTGTCATCTCTGAGAAGCTACACAGCTTGGAGCTAGAGGTAAATATTTGTGGTTTTGGCAGCTTCCTGATCTACCTGAAGTGTGAAGTGAGACATAGTGGCCCCCTGAACTCTACTTCATAACTTAAACATGAAAAGGTCTTAACTGCTTAGGAAATGTAATAAATACATAAAAATAATTTTTAAAAACATGAAAAGGTCCATCAGGTATGTATACAGGATGATTTAGGGTTATAATCCAGGTCTTCTATTTCATATTCTTTCTTAAAATGTCCAACCTTCACATATTATCAGTTCCAGGGAAATTATCCACCATGCCTGAACAAAAAGAAAAGTCAGTCTGGCCTTTTGTTTGTTTGGTTGTTTTTTTTTTTTTTCTTCCTGATAGAGGGATACCATGATCTAACAGAAATCTAATTTAAAAACAGCTCATCACAAATGTATTAGAAATCAAATTCATTATTTTTATATCAGACAGGGTTCTTAGCTATATAAATATATATACTTATTATAACAATATATATACTTCCTTTTTTCTTCCCTCCACCAAAAAAAAATTTATTTCAGATGACTAAAAATTTCACAAAGAGAAAATATCTTCTACTATGGAAACTCAGTAAAATTAATTTTATTGCTATGTACCAAACTTCCCATATAAAGTTAGATACCAAATGATACTGGCAATATTTACATTTTTATAAATTCATTTAAAAATTTACGTAACAACATACAGACAATTTAATTGTAATGTATGTTTTTTAAATATGAAATAGATGCTTTTAGAATAGAATAGAATCTGAATTTGAAGGAACTCTTGAGGTCATTTTGTATTTTTGTGTGTGTGTGTATACATATGTTTATATATAGGTGTTTTTATTCTGCCAGGGAAGTGGAGCTTGCAAAGCACAGTTGGCACAGACACACAAAATTCTCTCAAATGCAGATTGTATGGGATATGTTTGCACAGACTCATTGCCATTGCTGGGCCTGGATCTCAACCTAGTTATAGCATTCAGTCTTGAGAGTAGTACAGGGAATTCTTTGCTGGTATCCCCTATCACAATTCCAAGCCTGTACAACAAAGCCTGACAATGTTTTAACAAAGCAAAACCCTTTCATTGCATGATTAAAGGTAAGACTCAAAACACATTTCATGAGGGTAACAGGTTTACTCATGTGTGACCCAATAGTCATGTTGACTGAAGCCTTCTTCCTCAGGCCCTATTTGACAGTAGCTTTGCAAAGGGTTGACTGGTGTGCAGGAAACTGGTAGAGCCCTCCCAGGAGCTGGGGGCCAGGAAGCGGGTATTATCAAGTGGTTTGCATAACGCAGATCAGAAATGCTGGAGAAATATGCTCACAAAATATGTATACTTTGTTTTGTTTTATTTTCAGATGGTGTCTCTCTCTATTGCCCAGGCTAGAGTGCAGTCATGCGATCTTGGCTCCCTGAAACCTCTGTCTCCTGGGTTCAAGTGATTCTCCTGCCTCAGCCTCCCAAGCAGCTGGGACTACAGGCGCCCACCACCACACCCGGCTAATTTTTGTATTTTTAGTAGAGACAGGGTTTCACCATGTTGGCCAGGCTGGTCACAAACTCCTGACTTCAAGTGATCTGGCTGCTTCAACTTTGCAAAGTACTGGGATTAAAGTTGTGAGCCATGGCACCTGGCAAAATCTGCATACTTTGAAATCTTGTCTAGGGTTAGCTCCTGGATAGATGCTTTATTTCTACATTAGCAGCAGCCTTATCTTTCTCAAATCAGTTTTGTCTGCCTTTTCTGGTGGAAAGTTAAACTATCGTTGAGATTTGCTTGAGGAAACAAGCATTTGTGTTTTTTATTTTACAATTGGCTCATATTTGAGGGAAGGAGGTAGAAATCTTACTTTCTACACATCGAGACTGAAAAAATAAAGCACGGTGTCATAGGGTTGCTGTGAGGATTAAATGGGTTAGTCTAGGAGGTAGAGCAGGGAAGTCTCATTTTTAACTTAACCTAGAAGTTGTAAACTTGATGTTTGTCAATTGGTTAACTGAATCTTATTCAAATTATAATTATCAATCTCCTCATAAAGCATAACATTTTTAAAGTTTTTCTTTAAAATTGTTCTTTCAAGATATCTATTATTCCCAAGGAAAATTAAAAAAAGACTGTATAAAAATGCTTGCCACCAGTTCTGCTGTTTTCCTTTCAGAAATCATGTATATGCTGTTCAAGGTCATGGATATTTTGGGATTTGAGATAGCAAACAATCCTGACATTTTTGATCAACATTTGCAAAATGGCAAAGAAGCACATTATGAAAGAATTGCAGGAAGTGGAGCTCTGAGTAGTAGAAGGCAAAGAGAAGACACGACCTTGCATGCTTCAGCCTTCCACAAGCTTGGAACTCTCACTATCTGACATTCCCAGTGACGTGTGTCAGATATCAGCTTCAGCCTTTTAAAGGACTGCAGACTCATACTGGTCAAAAACAAACACTCTACAAACCGAAAACAACTCAGTCATTGCCTGGAGTTCAGTATTAAGGAAAAAGTGTTTTGTAAGTTTCCTCTTTCTAAACTTAATAGCCAGTGTGTGGATATTTAGAAAATAAATGTCATTGTTTAGGTTTCTTTTTGCTAGGAAAAAAAGGAAGGAAGGAAAGAAGGAAAAACGAAAGAACGAAGGAAGGAAGAGACAGGAAGAAACCTATTAGCTATACTTTTTCCTTTTTTTTTTTTTTTTTTGGCAAATTCCTCTTCCAAGGTTTACAACAAGGGAAAAAATATCATATATGGACTAATTAATATGCATTATCTTCCCTAGATAGAGGTGAAAGAGTCATATATAACCCAAACTATTTTTTTTCTGTTGAAATCAGTTGGTGAAGTTCCAATATAATAATAATATGTGAATCACCACAATTCAAAAGGCAGCTATGGCATCTGCAGGCATGTGTGAGCCTTGATACCACTCCTTCCCTCTCATATACTTGCTTTCAGCTTCCCTGCCAGAGTGGGCACGTGAGAATAGCTAGCTCAGCTCTTACTAGTGAGAGGGAAAAAAAATACAGTTTGGTTTTCATTTTTTGCTGACACCATATATTTAAACTGGCATGTTTAGACATTTTAGATGGCAAAGGCCCCTTAAGTCAGAAAGTCAACCTTTAATAATGCAGAGAAAGCAATTCAAAACATACTGTATGTAAACTACAATTCCCATTTTGCTATTTAAAAAAAAACTCATGCCTTTATGGTTTCATGACTAGCTCTTTCCTGTTGGAAGTGCAATTAGGCTCTGCTACCTCCATTTATTTTAGTTATCACTTGCATTTTTATCATACATAATTATTCTGTCTCTAGCAGTGCAAAGAGGGATCATACTGAAGTCCTGGGAGACTGCCAAATCACATCTTTGGTAAAGTGGGCTGCACAGTCTCTGGGATAAAGGAAATTCCTGTTTAAAGGGGCCCATTTGTTCTTAGACAGTTCGCATCATGTGAGTTGTATCCTGGGATTTGTACAGCTGGCCCTCCATATCCATGGATTCTGCATGCATGGATTCAGCAAACAACACGTGGAAAATATTCCCCCCAAATTTAAAAATAACAGTATAACAATGAAAGTAATATAGATTTAAAAAATACAGTTTAATAACTATTTACATAGGATTTATTGTATTAGGTGTTTTAAGTAATCAAGAGATGCTTTGAAGTATATAAAAGGGTATGTGTAGGTTAAATGCAAATACCATTTTATATAAAGAACTTGAGCATCTGTAAATTTAGGTATCGGAGTCCTGAGGAGGGTCCTGGAACCAATCCCTAGTGGACATGGAGGGACGACTTTATATGAAATTGTTCTTAAAGCATAGGATATATGGATAGCCAGTTTTAACTAGTTTATTTACACTGAGCCTAGTGCAAGGCAGATCTGTGAGGGGGAGGAAAAGAAGGGAGAGATCAATCTGTCATCAAGGGTCTAAGACTGTTCAAACCAGTTGAACATGCTTATGGAAGCAGGAAGCACCCTGGATGAAACTAGGTCTAATAATAATGGCCTTACACTGTGTGAGGGTGTCATAACATTGATCTTCTGAGGCTGACCCATTTTGGCAAAGCTTTGCAACAACTTGGCTATACAGTGTGGAAGTTTGTGTGCTAACTAGAAATCAGGAATATGGATTTTCATGTCTGGTTGCATATTATAAGCTTAAAAATGACAGTCTACTTATTATTGTACAGCATAGCTCAGTCCTCTTATTGATGCCTGAATAATGGGAGTATAGTAAAAATATAATGTTTCCCAAGAGTTTGTTGACATCTAAGGGTCTGAAGACATTCTCAGATCCTTGTATTTTGAATTTTGGGGTGTGTGTGTACACGTGTGCGTGCACGTACACACATGTGCATGTGGTTGTTTTCAGTTCAATGATGGAATTTAAAATTATTGTTTATGACTGGCGCAGTGGCTCATGCCTGTAATCCAACACTTTGGGAGGCTGAGTCTGGCTGGTCACTTAAGTCCAGGAGTCCGAGACTAGCCAGGGGCAACATGACGAAACCCCATCTCTTAACAAAGTAAAAAAAGAAAACAGGCAGGTGTGGTGGTGTGAGCCTGTAGTCCCAGCTACTCAGGAGGCTGTGGCAAGAGGATCACTTGAGCCTGGGACATGGAGGTTGCAAGATCAGACCACTGCACTCCAGCCTGAGTGACAGAGACATCATCTCAAAAAATAATAATAAATAAAATAAAACTATTGTTTACTCTTACATAAATGAAAATTTTCTTTTATAGTGATAATTCATAACTGAAAGATGCTTTCATGAATTATGCCATAAATCAGTGTGTTTTAAACCAAGGACTTGACATATTCTTGGTGATAGTTACAAAAGGAGTCTGTTCTTTACTCAAGCATGAGAAACTCTCTCAATGTTTTTCCTCACAGCTTTAAAGCTGAAATATTTCCAAATTTAGTAACTAAGATCTGGGTTCTAATTCTGTTAATATTATTAGCTCACAGATTTTATTAACTATTTCTACACAACAATTTCACTGAATTTGGGCTTGATTGGCAAGGGGGAAGATGAGAGTTCTAGAAGATGCAGATATATATATATGTACATATGCATATATATATTTGTATTTATATGCAATAAAAAAGGGGAAATAAAAAAGACTGTAGAAAAATACTTGCCTTCAGTTCTGCTGTTTTCCTTTTAGCAGCCCTTTCCAAAGCTACTGTCAAATGGGGCCTGAGGAAGAAGGCTTCAGTCAGTGTGACTATTGGGTCACACATGAGTAAACCTGTTACCCTCATGAAATATGTTTTGAGTCTTATCTTTAATCATGGAATGAAAGGTTTTTGCTTTGTTAAAACATCTTTGAACTTTGTTGTACAGGCTTGGAATTGTGATAGGGGATACCAGCAAAGAATTCCCTGTACTACTCTCAAGACTGAGTGCTATAACTAGGTTGAGATCCAGGCCCAGCAATGGCAATGAGTCTGTGCAAACATATCCCATACAATCTGCATTTGAAAGAATTTTGTGTTTGTGACAATTGTACTTTGCAAGCTCCACTTCCCTGGCAGAATAAAAACACCTATTCTAAATTTCCTTTCCTTGAAAATGATAATAGTAAAGCATTTTGCCAAAACATTTTCACAGGCATCAGCCTCACAACACCTGTGAGGTGGGCAAAGCTGGCCTTGTTTCTTCATTCTACAGATTGGGAAGACAATGCTCAGAGAAATTGATGATCATGGTAAGGCTCAAAGAACCCAAGTAATCTCAGAATTCTTTCATTTGCAGCAATGTGTCCCAAACAAAACATCAGGATCAGATTCCTGAATTCTGTCCCTAAAAGATCTGGAATAGGTCTGGGGATCTGCATGTTTGTAAAAATCTCCCTAATGATTCTGGTGCTCAGACAGTTCACCCTAACGAGGTCATAATCAGCAGATAATTGAAGGAAATGCTGACCTATCGCGGTGTCTACTGTGATCATACCCCCATCAGCTCTATGTTCAATTAGACTGAATCCTCAATGGAACCGACTGAGAGAGGGCAGAACCGAGATATAAAGAAAGCAGAGAAGGAAGCAATTTGGCTCCAGAATGCCTGGGTTCAAATCTTTGCACCTTGACTTAATAGTGTGTAAGCTGGATCAAGTTACTTTACCTCTTTGATCCTCAGTTTCTTCAGGTCATAGGATTTCTGTAAGGATTAAATGGGTTAATCCAGGTAAATCACCTAGAACAGTGGCAGGCACTTAGTAAATGTTATTTATTAGTTATTATTATTATTATTCTAATTTTTAAAACTAATACAAAATAGAATATTTGATATTTCATTTTAACGGAACACATATAATCACCAAATATATCAATTGGGGTTCTTTATATACCAACATAAATCAGTTCTGGCTAACAAAAGCCAAAAGAGGAATTAATTGGAAGTCATGGGACAGCTCACAGAAAAGAAGGAAAAGCTGAAGAATGAGATCCCAATTAGGACAGGATCAAGACAGCTATGAATATTTAGATGTCAGGAACCAGTTGACAGTCCCTTAGGGTCCTGTCCTTGGCCTAACATATGGACTATCCTTGAGAAACATCGATGTGCTGAGGAGAAGAATGTGTATTTTGCAGCTGTTAGATGAAATGTTCTGTACATATCTACTAGGTTCATTTGGTCTATAGTGCCAATTAAGTCTGATCTTTCTTTGTTGATTTGTCTAGATGATCTGCTCAATGTTGAAAGTGGGCTGTTGAAGTCTCTAGCTATTATTGTATTGGGGTGTATCTCTCTCTTTCGTTCTAACAATATTTTCTTTATATATCTATATATCTGGGTGCTCCAGTGTTGAATGCATACATATTTACAATTGTTATATCCTCTTGCTGAATTGACTCCTTTATCATTATTTAATGATCTTCTTTGTCTCTTTTTGTAGATTTTGTCTTAAAATCTATTTTGTCTGATATAGGCATAGCTATTCCTGGTCTTTTCTGGTTTCCATTGTCATGGAATATCTTTTTCCATCCCTTTATTTTCAGTCTATGTGTCTTTATAGGTGAAGTGTGTTTCTTGTAGGTAAGAGATTGTTGGGTCTTGTGTTTTTTAATCCATTCAGCCACGCTACGTCTTGTGATTGGAGAATTTATTTACATTCAGTGTTGTTATTGATAAGTAAGAACGTACTCCTGCCATTTTGTCATTTGTTTTCTAGTTGTTTTGTGGTCTTCTCTTCCCTTCCCCCTTTCTGTTTTCCTTTAAGTGAAGGTGATTTTCTGTGGTGGTATATTTTAATTTCTTGATCCTTATTTTTTGTGTATTTGTTGTATGCTTTTTGAATTGAGGTTACCACGAGGCTTACAAATAATATCTCATAACCCATTACTTTAAACTGATGACAACTTAACCCTGATTGAGGGTCCTGTCCTTGGGATGAAAGAACCACACTCATTATTTCAGATAACATGTTACTCATTGAAGATTCAAATTCCAGATAATCTATTGACTTGGCTGAGGTCATGTGCCCATCTCTTGCCTAAGAGATAAAAGAGCATTCTAACTAAAACTCCCACTAAGACTCTAAAGGTAAGTAAGTAAAATCAGGGTACTGTTACTAGATGGAGAGATACATGCTGGGAAGGCAAAGCAAACAGATATCTACCATCTTACTAAACTCCAATCTTTTTTTTTTTTTTTTTTTTGAGGCGGAGTCTCACTCTGTCGCCCGGACTGGAGTGCAGTGGCCAGATCTCAGCTCACTGCAAGCTCCGCCTCCCGGGTTTACGCCATTCTCCTGCCTCAGTCTCCCGAGTAGCTGGGACTACAGGCACCCGCCACCTCGCCCAGCTGGTTTTTTGTATTTTTTAGTAGAGACGGGGTTTCACTGTGTTAGCCAGGATAGTCTCTATCTCCTGACCTCGTGATCCGCCCGTCTCGGCCTCCCAAAGTGCTGGGATTACGGGCTTGAGCCACCGCGCCTGGCCTAAACTCCAATCTTGATTGCTTGGAATTTGTTTACATTTTGCCACAGATGCCAAGACAGGTGTGTTAAAGTCCTCTGGCTAGCCCCAAAAGGAAGTCAGTTTGACTTACAATATGCCAGAAACAACATTAATAATATTTTAAAGCCCAAGATACTAAAGGATTCTTAAGCCTTTAGTTTTCTCTTGGTGTATTTGGTTTTTAACTATAGGCATCAATGGGCTAGAAATGTCCCTTCATATATTCTACAAAAAGAGTTCTTCCAACCTGCTAAATCAAAACAAAAGTTTAACTCTGTGACATGAATCCACACATCGCAAAAAATTTTCACAGATAGCTTGTTTCTAGTTTTTATTGCAGGATATTCGGTTTTTCACTATAGGCCTCAATGAGCTCAGAAATGTCCCTTCATGGATTCTACAAAAAGAGAGTTTCTAACCTGCTGAATCAAAACAAAGGTTTAACTCTACAAGATAAATCCACAAAAATCTGTGAGATAAATCCCTAAATCTGAGCCTTTCTCTTTAAAAAACTGTGTAAGCATTTTGGAAAACAGGCTCAGGAGCATATAGACCTATAAAAATTTCTAGGAGGCTGGTTGTATCAATACCAGAATAAAAGATGAGGGGATGAGCGGGGCCTGAATTCTGTGGCTCCACTGGAAACAGCAATGGGAAGCTTCCAAAGAAGATATAAAGTTTTCAAAAAGTTAAAACATGATTCATACAAATTAAGAATGCAAATGCATAAAGGTTTTATTCAACCTATTAACTAATGTGAGAACCAGAAAAACAATATAGCTGGTGCAAAGAACATTTTGAAGAACTGAATATTGATAAGCATTTTGAGGAAGAATGCTAGAATAAGATTCCTAGATTAAATAACAAACTGGTAAATATCTTTCAGGAAAATAAAACCATAATCACCATAATATCTGAGTTCCCTTTTAATACCAGACAGAAATAATTTGCATCTCTACTGGAGACAAATCTATAAACTAAAACATAACTTCCCAAAGTTTGGGCCAAATAGTAAGTAGCTAGTCTCAAATACAGGTGCATGCCTCTAAGACAACTGAATAATCCTTGATGGTGGGCGAAAGCTTATTGTTAAACATTGTCCTTTATGATGAGGAGAGTATGTGAAGAATTCTCTTGATTGTATTTTCAAGCTCTCATAATGTTTCTTAAGAAAGGAATACCAGCAGAAAGCAAGAACTCAGGGAGAAAGAGCAACAGTGGCTGCCAGGGTATCACAGGTAGGAGAGGTCTCTGCATAGTGGCAGGAGACCAGAGGGGAGGTCTTCCTGCACACAAGGTGTTCCTTTGTCAAGTGTTCTTCAGTAAGAAACCATAATTAATACTTGCAATGCTGACAAGTCACAGTGGGTGCTTCGTGACTAGCGAAGGACATCAAAAGTTTTGTGTGGGTTACATGCTAGAATAAATGGATTTATTAAAATGTTTTGGTTGGTTAAATACCCTGTGTGCCTGATGCCACAAGAATTTTACTGCATATTAATTATTTAGGCTGCTGTTCTTTTTCTGAAGCAGAAAGCATTTTTCTTTCTCAGTTCTTTGGTTTTTGAAATTTCTAAAAATCCAATTTTCTGTCTTTTTAAGTCCTGTAATTAAAGGACAATGCAGTAGAAATCCAACAATATTATGCCATGATAACTTATTGTCCCAGAATAAAATCATTTTTAGGAAGTAATATTTCTCAAGACATTAAAATGGAATGGATTTTTATTTTCTAGAATTGTTTTATTATATTGCTCTCTGACACAGGAAATGAGTTCAATGGCCTCTGGGATTCCTTTATTTTATTGTGGTCCAAGGATTCTACATTGATTAGATTTCCCCAATGGTCATATAACACATTTCCATGATAGATTAAAACTGTACATTGTGGCAGATTTTGCCAATTCTTCTTTTCAATTTCATGTCATTAACACAATTAAAATATAAAATATGCGTTGGCTCATTCCTAAGAACTTTTACAATACCATACTTGTGCTGGTCTCCCAAAAATTGAAAACCATTTTGTGAGAATAATGATAAAAGGCATATTTTTAAAATTATTGTTTCCCACTAGAGAATAGTTTATGTTTTTAATATAAAAAAGAAAAGATGGAAAACATAATTCCTTGCTATTAATTGCTACATCACAGTAAACCAAAGACTCAAATATTATTGATGGAGTTAGAGGCCTATGGTATTCTTCACCAAGATGTTTCTTCAGCATCTTTTACAGCATCTAATTTTTTTTTTTTTTTTTTTTTTACTATGTGTGTATCTCAGAAGAAAACTTCTGGTCATTATTTGCAGCTATCACAAAATGATGAGACCTTCTGTTGTTTTGTTTTGTTTTTCTTGTTGCTAAAAAGTACTGAATAATTAATGTCTAAACTTTAAAGTCACATTTTTTGAAAAACACATTACGCTTCTCTTTCTAAATGACCTGAGTTCTATTTTAATGTGTTTTTTAATGTATGTCTTTTGGAGAGAAGGGAGGGTCCCTTCAAAATTAAAAGCAGATGGTAAAGAAGTTATTTGAGACCAAACCATAAGACTGCTGGAAGTCTACTATAGTTAAGTAAAATAAAATTTCATGTCAAAAGCTGGCTTCCAGGAAAATTATTTTGTTTGAAAAAAGACTGTCAAAATTTTCTACTGAGGGCACACGCAGTGTAACAGTAATCTGTCTTTTTTTCTTGCTTTTGCAAGGAGGCTTAGATAAGGGAACTGAAGAAAATGCATTTTGGGATCTACAGAAAACTTTCTAATCCATTTATCCAATAAATGCTATTTCCATCTTCTCAAACACTGTTCCAGATGCTGGTGATAATTAGTGAGCTAACTACCCAAGTTCTCAGTCCTGAGGACCTTACAGCCTAGTAGCCGAGACAGACAATAAACAAGTAAGCAAAGAAATTAAAGAGATAATTACAGACTGTGGTTAGTGCTATGAAGGAAATAAACAGGGTTCGTGATAAGTAGTAGTGGGGACAGGGAAACACATTTTAGTTATTTCTTCCTTAATTTCTTCAGTGACTCAGTGGTCATTCAGGAGCATGTTATTTAATGTTTATGTATTTGTACAACTTCCAAAGTTCCTCTTGTTATTAATATATTCAAAGTGGGATTATCTACTCACTATTGTGGTTCTACAAACTCTCTTTTCTTACCACAAAAGGTAACTGATTGGAAACATGTCAGTTCAGGTAACCTATCTACCTTGGGTTTGCTGTCCCATATTCAGATATTTTCCTTTGCATAATAAATAACTTCATATGAGCCAGATTAAATAATATAAGACCATAATAAATAGATATAAGCTAGATTAAAAAATGTAAGATCATTATAAATAATATAATACCGTTCAGGCATAAAATGTCATATACGGTAAAATTTTTCTCTATAAATCCCATACTTGATAGTTATTTGGGCAAAATGAGGGAGCATCTGAGTGAAAATAAATTTTCTTGAATTAGTTGGTAAAGATTTGCTTGAATTACGGAGTTAATAGTAGCAAAAACAATTGATTTTCTAATATATGCAGCAAACTGAACATTAAGTGAACAGTATCATGGGCCTCACCTTAAATGCTGTATCATTAGTTAAACTGAAATTGAGTATTTTAGATTATTATTTTGCTGACTTCTGAAACTGCATAGCTCAATGGAAAGAGTTGGACTAATTTTGAAGTCAGATAGGGCCTCAATTTCAGCTCAGTCACTTAGCAGCTGAGTTTGAGCAAATTAGTTAAGCCATCAGAGCCTCAGTTTGACCATCTGTAAAATGGTGCACCACTATGCATTGCTCAGAAGTGTTTTGAAGATTAAATGACTGCATGCACATAACAGCATCCAACACATAGGACATGCTCAATAAATGTGATAGTTTCCTCTTCTTCTTTTCTTTGAAAATCCTAAGCTGAAATAATGATCATTAAGTGAAAGAAAACTAAATTAAGTAAAATTTTTTTTCTGGCGAGAAGATCAGTTTAAGAATATTGATTTAAGAATAACTTAGCTCTCGGGGCACATACTGCTGAATTCCCTAAGAAACAATATAGAAGATCAGTTTAAGAATATTGATTTAAGAATAACTTAGCTCTCGGGGCACATACTGCTGAATTCCCTAAGAAACAATATACAAGTATTTAACTTTAGCAATCTTTAAAATTTAGTTGCACTGATGTAACTGGTGCTGAGATTTAAGGCTTCAACAACCCATACCTTAAAATAACTTTTAAATTCCTACATTTGAATTATTTTCCACAATGATAACAACCAAAAACCCACAGGTAAATGAGTGAACAGTAGATAAGAAGGAAAAATTTATTAACTTTTGTACTTCCAGAAAAAAAAAACCTGGGGGATTCTTAGAAATATGTTTGAATTTGGGAATATCAAACCTTTTAAAAAGTTACATAAGTATATACCCATTACACAGATTTACCCTCTTAACCATTTGTCCCTTGGACTCTCTTGCTCACTCACATTCTCATTTTCTCTCTATCCAGATGGATAGAGAAATAAATTTTTTTCAAACATTTAATGGTAGGTTGCGTATAGCCCTTTACCCCAGACCCCTAAATACTACAGTTTTTTGTATTATAAAAACGATATGCCCTTATGTACACACACAAAATACAAGAAATTTAACATTGATACAAAATGTATCTATTGCCTTTATTAAAATCTTGGCAATTTGCACAATAAAGTCGCCATGAATGTTAGCTTTTTGTTGTTTTTTGTTTTTGTGTTTTGCTTTGGGTTTTGGTTTTTAGTTCCTGAGTTTTTCCCATCTAAAATACGATCCAGTAGGATAATTATATTCGGTTTTCATGTCTCTGGACATCCACCACAAAATTGTCAGATTCAAGGGTCAGTCAGTATGTCCAGATTATCCCCATTCCAGGAGCCCCAGGGAGTCCATTTCCCCAGTCAGGCCCTGCCAGCATGGGTGAAAGAGGAGACGTTCCTCTGGCTGCCCTCTTCACTGTCCCTGGCTTTGTCTTTAGGGATAGTCAACAGAAAAGTCTTCCATCTCCTCTGAGGAGGGAAATTTCCATCAACAAAATGTTTCTATGCAATTAAACACGATTAGCCACACGCTACCCCATCCTCTGAAAAACATGGTCTCTGTTATGTTTCTCATAACCAAGGATATTTATTCTTTCCAAATATATTTGTTCTTCTAGTAACTGAGTGCTATCTTCGGTCTCTACTGTGTTTGGAGTATTGTTTTGGGAATCACAGAAGTTTGAGCTCAGAGGAAGGACGGAGTCCTCTTCAGCTCTTCCTGAGTGCCTGCTTTGGCTTCTCAGAGGTGACCAAAGGTTGGGAGGGAGGTTGCCAGTAGGTTTGCACACCCTCCCTGCTCAGTGTAGGTAGCCAAGGGAGTAGGCAGCAGGGGGCTGCTGGGTCTTTTTCACCCACCTGGATCAAGTGAACAGTGACTCATTCCCAGTAGTTATGTTTGCAGGTTACAGACCTTCCCTACTTCGCTAAGCTCAGAGAAGGTAAAAAGAGCTCAGTGTGCAAGGCACTGATATGTATATGCACGGTAACCTGATTATAAGATTTTGTGTACTCATGGTGGAATGAGAGTGGTAAAGCAATATCTATAGTTTCCTTTTCCTCTTTATGTCAGACGGAGGACAGAGAAGGGGGAAAAAAAGACCAAGAGTCAAAAGAAGACAAGGACATGCAATCTCTATGTATTTTCATGTAGTGCTAGGTCACTTTCCACCACTAGAGTGTGACCTGAATTCTAAGCTTGAGGCATAAAATTGACTCTTGACCTGGGCTGGCTCTCCCCACCTCTTCTCCATGCTGCCAACTCCACTCCAAGAAAGCCTAGCTCCGTAGTGGGTCAGGAACATAAAAATTTATTCTGAATACTGTGGCTTTTTTTGCATTTTAAAGAAGGTCTCCAATATCTTTGAACCCAGAGTTGCATACACATTGGGTGGGAGTTTGGGTGGTGGACAATATTGCTGTGTTAGATTGTGGGCTGGCCCAGGGTACAATGTATGATCAGGGTGTGTTTGCTTAAGGGTCCATCATATCTGTGGTGTTAATCTGTCTGGGTAGCAAACTCTAAATACATCAGAGCAATATCTCTCTGCAGTAGGCACTCTTAGAAAATAAAGCTTCTCCCCACGGAGTCTGCCGAAGGTGCCTGAATTGACATCATTGCTGAATGAAGATATCACCCGGGTATCAATAGTGGAAAGGTTCATGGTGCCACCTGTTTGTGCTTAGTGGAAAATGAGGCAGAAAGTGAGAAATTAGTTTGGGTTTTACTAAATAAGGAGGAAGAAAGAACAAAAGGGGTGAAAAGAATGAACCAGCTGGTTGGAAGGAAAGGTAGTATTCCTGTTATCCCCAATCCTATCTGCTCCACACACATACAATCTGATCTGGACACCACCTCCTGGAGCCTCATCAGGCACTGTGAACATATTGGCACCATCCTGGTGGAAACGTGTAATGGCCTAGTATTTTAGCACAAAAATAATGTTTATAGAAATATTGTCAGGTATGGCATTCCCCTCTCTCCTCTCTGGGGATGATGGCCTTGGTATGTTCCTTCTGGCCATGCTTGATGACAAGATGCAGGAATTATCCTCTGTACACAGTTCAGCTATCAAGGTTGAGGCACCACCACGTGATTTTCATGCTCTGGGTGGAGCACTGACAGATCTCCTCCAGAGACAACCACAGTTCATGTACCACAGGTGAGTCCTACACCTTGCTCCCTGGAGCAATGTTTCCACAGGTTGCCTTGGGCCCCAGTTCAACACTTTGAAGTCAAAGCAGTCAGAGATACCAAGCGAGTCCTCGACCTTGCCTACTTTTAATCATTTTTCTGTCCATTAGACTCTCTTGCTTCATGTCACCTGGATTAAAGCCACAGACTTCAAGGGATGTCAAAGAAGGCAAAGAAGCTATCAAGAGGATGGAGCTACAAGTTCTTTTTTAAGTTATTTTTTTAAGATTTTTTTTTAAGTTCTTTTGATGATGAACTTAAAGGAAACTTTTTAAGTTCAGAAAGGCTGAGTTACCCAATAAGTGAAAAATCCGGTACTGGGAAACTCAGGGGATGTGACTGCTTGTCTGGTGATGTTTGGCATGAACTGAACAAAGATACCTAATCAAGGGCTGAACGATTCCTCCAGGAATATAATCAAAGTCATCCCTGACCTCTAGGTTTTTGCTTATCTCTAGAGACACAAAGAAAATGAAGCAATCAGGCAGAGTTTTAAAACAGAGGAGTAAAGAAAGGATTTCCCCAATCTTACTCTGCTTCCTGCACTGTGTTTCTCCTTCACAGGATCTATCTCATATGAAAAAGTAGGAGGATAGGCCAGGCACGGTGGCTCATTCCTGTAATCCCAGCACTTTGGGAGGCCGAGGCAGTGGATCATGAGGTCAGGAGATCGAGACCATCCTGGCCAACATGGTGAAACTCTGTCTCCACTAAATATACAAACATTAGCTTGGTGTGGTGGCATGCACTTGTCATCCCAGCTACTCAGGAGGCTGAGTCAGGAGAATCGCTTGAACCTGGTAGGCAGAGATTGCAGTGAGCCAAGATCAAGCCTCTGCACTCCAGCCTGGCCACAGAGCGAGATGCCATCTAAAAAAAAAAAAAAAAAAAAAGGACAAAACTCATTCGCTGCATACCAGTGGGAGAGATGAGGAGCTCTTTCTCACGTAAAATAAAATGTTGAAGAAAATTTTGTGCCTAGACCTAGGGCTCACAGTGTTGCTTGATTCCAGGGGTCATTTTTCACTTCATATAGATGACTCTGATATCGAATACAATGGGAATGGGCTCCCTGGAGTCACAGGATACTAAGCTCTATATCCCACACCTAATAGAGGGCCAATAAAAAATGCATGAAGGGCTAGGTGCAGTGGCTCACACCTGTAATCCCAGCACTTTGGGAGGCCAAGGCAGGTGGATCACCTGAGGTCAGGAGTTCGAGACCAGCCTGGCCAACATGGTGAAACCCTGTCTCTACTAAAAATACAAAAATTAGCTGGGTGTGGTGGCAGGCACCTGTAACCCCAGCTACTTGAGAGGCTGAGGCAGGAGAATTGCTTGAAGCAGGGAGGCAGAGGTGGCAGTGAGCTGAGATTGTACCATTGCACTCCAGCCTGGGCAACAAGAGTGATAATCCATCTCAAATAATAATAATAATAAAATAAATAAAAATTTAAAAATGCATTAATGGGCTGGAGCTTAGGGATGGAGTGGCTGTGGCCTACATATTTTGGGAGGTTGGTGTTTTAACGTTATAAAAATGTTTTACATTCTTTTATTTATTATGAAAGAAAATAGAAGCATCTAGCGGAGGCTCCAAACAATTACATTTTAACACTTCATCTGCCATCATCAGAATAATCCTCTAAAGAAATTTCCTTTAAAATGTTCCTCTTCAACAAATGGTCCACATAAAACTTGTACATGAGTCTTCACAGCAGCATTACTCATAACAAGCAAACAGTGGAAACAATAAAATGTTCATCAACTTATAAATGGATAAATAAAATATGGCATACCCATATAATAGAATATTATTTGGCAATAAAAAAGAAATGAGTACTGATACATGCTACAACATGGATGAGTCTTGAAAACATAACACTAAGTGAAAGAAGTCAGTCACAAAAGCCCACATATCATGTGATTCTATTTCTATGAAATGTCCAGAACAGGCAAATCCATAGAGACGTCAGATAGATTAGTGGCTGCCTTGGGAGAAAACAGGGAATGACTACTACTGCTGCTAATGGGTGGGAGGTTTTGTGTTGAGGTGATGGAATGCTCTAGAATTATATTTGTTGATTGCTGTACAACTCTTTCAATATATTAACTCAATTTATACACTTTAAGAGGTA
Source organism: Trachypithecus francoisi (assembly GCF_009764315.1). Classification (NCBI taxonomy): domain Eukaryota; kingdom Metazoa; phylum Chordata; class Mammalia; order Primates; family Cercopithecidae; genus Trachypithecus; species Trachypithecus francoisi. Next base: position 52,140,515 of record NW_022681458.1, on the reverse strand, counting down.
AATTTTATGGTATGTGAACTATATTTCAACAAGGCTACTATAAAAAAAGCTTGACTTTGGTTGCAAAGCTCAGAAGTACAAGTAAATAGCATTTCAACAAAGAAAAAATAAATGAAAAAAAGAAAACACTGCCTGTACCTTAAATAAAGATGGAAAAGAAAAATATCAAAATTGGTTTTCTTTTTTTTTTTTTTTTTTTTTTTTTTTTTTGAGACGGAGTCTTGCTCTGCCACCCAGGCTGGAGTGCAGTGGCCGGATCTCAGCTCACTGCAAGCTCCGCCTCCCGGGTTTACGCCATTCTCCTGCCTCAGCCTCCCGAGTAGCTGGGACTACAGGCGCCCGCCTCGTCGCCCGGCTAGTTTTTTTTTTGTATTTTTAAGTAGAGACAGGGTTTCACCGTATTAGCCAGGATGGTCTCGATCTCCTGACCTCGTGATCCGCCCGTCTCGGCCTCCCAAAGTGCTGGGATTACAGGCTTGAGCCACCGCGCCCGGCCCAAAATTGGTTTTCTTTGAGTTGTGGAACTCTCAGGAAATTTTTCTTTCTACTGTATTTTCCACATTAAAAAAAATAGGCATGTATGAGTTTTTAATGAAAAAACAAACACCAAAACTAATGCACATAGAAAAAAAATAAGTACACCAAGAAGTTAAGACTAGTTAGGGGGAGTGGGATGGTGATTGATTTTTACTTTCTTCTTTTTGTGTGTCTTTATTCTCAACTTTTAAATATATAAGTAGGCATTACTCATGTAAATAAAGGGAGAAAATTCCTGGATTATGGACATGGCTGAGCTCATTTTCATGTGCTCCCAGAGGTCTGGCCAATGTGCCACAGGCCTTCATGGAAGGGCGTGCACCATCATGCTAGGCTTGAGGATTCCTGAAAAAGCATACTGAAGCTCTGGAAGGAACTGTTCATGACCAAACGGTAGAAGATGTGACTTGCCCACGTAGAAATTAGTCAGTCTTCAACATGTCCATTTCGGTACAGTAGTACTTGCTGTTCATCCAGCTTTGATGCTGAGGATAGCCGGCAGTGCAACATAAAGGTAGCTCATCAGCAAATATCTCCAAAACTCGGAAATTTCATTGAAGACTGGTTATGGTGATTCTGAGTAAATATCTTTATCTTCCCTTTCTTTTATATCCACTCTTTCATCCTTTGCTTAGCTAATTTGTATCCCTTCCAGTCTCATCTGAAGTCTTCCCAGAAGCTTGCCCTGACCTCTCCCTGTTCACCTCACCCTCTCTCTGGTTTGAGGCTCCTCCTATGTGCTCTCACAGCAAACTGCACTTTCCATGTCACAGCATTTATCACTTCAGAAGGTAATTTTCTGTTCAGTTCTCTGCCTCTCTAACTACATCATGTGCTACCTGAGGCAAAGACAGCTGTCTGTCTTGTTCATTATTATATTCCCAGTACCTAGTTTAAAACAAAGTAGAAGCTAACATTTACTTGTGGGATGAATGAATAATATGTGTATGGTCTACAGGAAGCACTGCGTCAGTCTCATATCTTCATTCTGCACAGGAATTGGGAAGGCACACTGGATTAAAAGTGGTCTTCCATGCTAACAGAAGACATGCCTTCTGGATGGGTAATGATACACAGACTGTGTCTCCAACAGAAATCTGGAGAACTACTAAAACAAACTTGGTCATTTGAATCTATCTCCCTGTTAGCTAGGGAGAACTCAATTTTCATTCCAGAGAATCATCTATGTTTTTCCTATTGTTTGAGTTGTTTTGTTTTTGTTTCTGTAATTGAAACCTGAAAAGGAATCAAAACACTAACAGGAAGCATACACTGCTAAACAACATCAAGGGCTGCGGGCAGGGAAGAACAGACGGAAGCAGAAAAAGGAGAATGAAAACAAACTGAATAAAATAGCATTCCAAAACATACTCTTATTCTAAGACAGCAGGAAGCTATCTGACTGTGGCTCTCATGATGTAAAACATTTGACAAGTTGGCTGATCTTCAAGAGAAAAAAATAAAACAAACAACTTCTTGATTTCAACCTAGACTTTTTCTTGGACATCAAGCCGAAAAAAATATATATATAAATATATACATATAAAAATATAAATATGAAATATATATATATCTATTATCTTTCTTTTTCCAAGCTGGGATCTTAGCCAAATAAAGAAAGATGGAAAATTCTGAAATTCAGTTTTCACTAATAGGATTATGTCATATAGGTCAGGCATGGTAGCTCCCACCTGCAAGTCCTTGGGAGGCCAAGGTGGGTGGATTGCCCGAAGTTAGGAGTTTGAGACCAGACTGGGCAACATGGAGAAATCCTGTCTCTACTAAAATACAAAAAATACAGAAGGAAGGAGGGAGAAAGAAAAGGAGGAAGGGAGGAAAAGTGGAAAGAAGGAAGAAGAGAAGGAGGGAAAAGGGAACAGAAACATATTAAACATTTCCACAGAGGTAAAATAAATACACATTAACCTGAGTTACGTTCTCAGAGTGATTTGATACATTTTGACCTTTCAAAAGTTAAGTCTTGTTATTGGGATTGAGAATGTATCCATACTGAACATAACTACAAATTCTGCTTCAATTGAAATAATTGTACTACATTAGTCAGGCAGTCATAAAATTACCCATGAATTTTGAATTTAAGTATGAATCCAGGCAGCAAAAAAAGAAAAAAAAAAGAAATAACTCTCCTCTTTTGAGAAATATGGAATAAAACTGAATAAGACAAAGCCATTTTTGAGAGTATTTACCTACCTGGTAAAAACAAAATAGAATTCTTTAACATCTAATGATATGGTGAATTTAGCTGAATTCTAGTTAAATCCAACATAAGTAGTAATAAAATTATGTTCATTTATTTAACAATCATTTATTGAAATCTACCACACCAGGCCCTGTAGCAGGCACTAATGATATAACAACGGACAAAATAGACATAAATACCTGACACATGAAGCTTACATTTGAGAGGGGGAAGATCAAATTAATAAAATATACAGCATAGTCTGTTACATGTGGTGATAAAAGCAAAATAGAGAAAATGAAACAAGGGATGGTCAGGAAATTCTTCAATTAAAAACTTACATTTGAGTAAAGATCTGAATTGGTCTTTAAACGTATCCACATAATCTAAATGTTTAGATTGAAGTGATACTTTCTGAAAACAAAACGTGAAGGGCAACTCCTCCTAGGTAAGAGTAGACTTTCTGTTCCTAGCACGAGGATACCATCATCTAGCCTTTATCCAGCTGGCAAACACCATCAAAGTTTTGGGGTACCTTCCTAGACTCCCTTACTCTCAGATGGGATTCATCATCCTCTCCTCTGATGCCTACTCACTATGTACAGACTTCTATGACATACCAGGCGTTCTTTCCTAGTAAATTATAGGCTCCTTAAGATTTTTTTTTTTTTTTTTTATGGCTCTGTTTGCCCCTAATATGTAGCACAAGGACTTACTCATTATAGGATTTATTATATAACTTTTTTTTTTTAATATATACTGGGTCTTGGTCTGTCGCCCGGGCTGGAGTGCAATGGCACAATCTTGGCTCACTGCAACCTCCACCTCCTAGGCCCAGGTGATTCAAGAGCCTCAGCCTCCCAAGTAGCTGAGACTACAGGCATACGCCACCACACTCGGCTCATTTTTGTATTTTTAGTAGAGACAGGGGTTTCATCATGTTGGCCAGTATGGACTTAAACTCCTGACCTCAAGTGATCTACCTGTCTTAGCTTCCCAAAGTGCTGGGATTACAGGCATGAGCCACCGCATCTGGCCCTCATTTTTAAAAATTTACTGTAACTATAATTAGTTACAGTAAACACAATTATAAAACAAACATCTCCATATCCAAATTAGTAACCACTAAATAAAACAGCAGTTGGCTAAATTATCCTTCAACTAGAGAATAGGGTACTCCCACCTATAAATTCTTCAAGCATTTCTCATGGCTTATAGGAGAGACCATTCAGAGACCTTAGCCCAGCATTCAAGGCCTGCAGCAGCTGGATCCTACTCGCCTTCCCAGCCTCCTCTCCAGCAATCACCCCACATCTCCCCTATTCCAGTCATACCACCATGTTTATCGTCCCCTAAAGCCATGCCTCTGAGTCTCTGCAGAGGCTATTTCCTTCGCCTGGAGTCCTTGTTCTCCCTCTGTGCCTAGTAAACTCCTACTCATCTTAAGCATCTGTTCCAGCTTGGTTTCCTTTCAAAAGTCTTCCCTGATTTCTTCAGGTAGCGTTACTCTTTCCTCTGAGTTCCCAAATTTCCATTCCTCAGCTACAATATTTATTACATTGTGGTGTAGCTGTTTCCTTGTCTGGCTTCTCCACTTGGCTGAGAGTTCTTTGAGGATAGAGACCATTTTACTCATCTTTGTACCTTCAGTAGGTAGCAACAGTGCCAATCACATAGTAGTAACTTAATAAGTCTAAGTTGACTGAATGTTGAATATATTTTAAATGTTTGATTAAGAACATTCAGTGACATTGTCAGAGAGAAGAAAAACAAGTTTCTAGTGTACTTTTTTCTATATACCATTCTGCACTTTGGGTAAGGTGGCTCACACTGTAAAAACATACAGATCTAAGCCAATAACAACATTTACCTAAAAAACAAGAATCTCTTAAATCCTTGGTGATAGAATATGTATGTAATATGCTGTATTTCATATGGCATTAAAGATTTAAAATACATTCGAAATTCGAAATGTAAATAAGTGGAAGAACTAAATAAGCAAGTGGTTTTAATTGGGGATGAGTTTGCCCCCTAGGGGACATTTGGCAATGTCTGGAACCATTTTTGGTTGTTATAACTTGGAGGATGGGGCTGCTACTACCATCTAGTGGGTAGAGGCCAGGGATGCTGCTAAACATCCTGTAAAGTAAGGGTCCCCAACCCCCAGGTCATCGACCAGCCTGTTAGGAACCCAGTCACGCAGTCGGAGGTGAACAGCGGGAGAACAAGCAAAGCTTCATCTGTATTTACAGCCACTCCCCAGTGCTCCAGTTACCACCTGAGCTCCACGTCCTGTCAGATGAGCGGTGGCATTAGATTCTCATAGGAGTGCAAACCCTATTGTGAACTGCACGTGCAGGGGATCTAGGGTGCATGATCCCTCTGAGAATCTAATGCCTGATGATTTGTCACTGTCTCCCATCACCCCCAGATGGGGCCATCTAGTTGCAGTAAAATTATTTCAGGGTTCCCACTGATTCTACATTATGGTGAGTTATATAATTATTTCATTATATATTACAAGGTAATAATAATAGAAACAAAGTGCACGATAAATATAGTGCACTTGAATCATACCAAAACCACTGCCCCTAACCCCCGGTCTGTGGAAAAATTGTCTTCCACAAAACCGTTCCCTGGTGCCAAGAAGACTGGGGACAGCTGCCATAAATTATATGACAAATCCCACAGCAAAGAATTATCTGGCCTTAAATGTCAATAGCACCAAGGTTGAAAAACTGTGACCTAACCCTTTTACCTCAAGAAACTATAATTTTTTTTTTTTTTTTTTGCAAATTACTATAATGACATTGAAGTTATGATGGGTTCTTAGGGTAATGTAATTGGTTCACAAGTCAACTGCTAGAAATGTACAACTTCTAAAAATAATTATAAAATGTTGTACTCTGAACTCAGGGAAATATCAATCTTGAGAAAAGTGAAGGGCCGGGTATCATGTTCAACATTTGATCAGTAGTAATCTGAACTCTGCTAAAACAATTAGATGATAATGAACATCATATTCAATCTCAAAAACATCTGGATAATTATTAATAAGCATTAATGAAAGCATTATTGCTGATAAAATGGATGATGACTTTGGAAAGAATCACTTGGCTACTGAGCAATAAGCTGACCAACCTTTGTAACATTTCAGCAATGCATACAAGACTAGGATAGTTTAAAAATCAGAAAATACATCCAAGCAGAATCAGAAAATGTGAAAGTACTCTAACTGAGGACAGCTAAGCTTAACTTGTCACCCAGATTCCAGAATATATGTTAAGAATGTGGTGAGAGTAGCAACACTTCAAACTTACTTACCTTATTCCAGTGACAATATAGGAATATGATGTAAAACAAAATCTCTACTTGTCTCTAACTTGTTACTGACCATATTTTGACGACCTATAGGTGGACTTCGCTTAGATTTACCTTTGACGTACAAATACAGATTGAGCATCCCTAATCAGAAAATCTGAAACCTGAAATGCTCCAAAATCCAAAACGTTTTCAGTGCTGATATGACAGTACAAATGGAAAATTCCACACCTGGTACCTTTGCTTTCTGATGGTTGAATGTACACAAACTTTGTTTCATGCACAAATTTATTGAAAATATTGTATAAAATTACTTCCAGGCTATGTGCATAAGATATATATGAAACATAAATGAATTTTGTGTTTAGACTTGAATCTCATCCCCAAGATCTCATTATGTATATGCAAATAGTCTAAAATCCAAAAAAACTCTGAAATACGTAATACCTGCGGTCTCAAGCATTTCAGATAATACTCAACCTGTGTAACATTTCAAAAAATGAACTGATTTTTCCATAGTGAAATGGAAGCTCTTAAATTATTTTCAATGGCATCACTCAATTTCTAAGTACCTAAGCTCATAGTTCTATTATCTTTCATTTCACTCTCTACACTTCAGCCTCAATATCCAACTACCCCCTGGATTTGTATCATACAGTATCTTTTCGATTTGATCCTTTGCCCAGTTTATTACATTTTATCCTTGCTCTTAAAGCCACCGCTTTAATGAGGTTCTTATCATTTGTTTCTAGATTTCTGTAACAACCTCAAAGGTCTCTTATCTTTAGTCTCGCCCTGCTCCACTCAGGTTATTACATGATAATGAAATAATAACAGCCACAACTAGGCTACTGCAGCTTGGGGGTTTATAGCCCAAGTTTTGGAGTCAGACTGCCTGGATTTCAAGCACTTAATAACAATCCTATGAAGTAGCCACTATGATTATCCCCATCTCACAAATGAGAAGGTGAAAATTTAGAGGATGGAAGTCACTTACCCTAGGTCACCTATCTAGTAAGCAGTTAGCCAGGACTTGGTCTAGTCAGTTTGGCCCATCCTCCAGCCTATTTTCACCCTGGACTTGGTGGGTCCTAGGTACATACTGTGGAGGATCTCCATACATCTTGACCCTATGTGCCTAACTTATTTTCTCTTTCAGTATCGCTTTTGCATGTAATAATAGGCTGGTCACATTTATTTCACTTTTTATGATAGTGAATCATTTTGAAATTGTTCTCAAGTAGCTCCATTTGTTTATTTCTTGTTGCTTCATCTAGGCTTAAGTTTTTAAGAGTTTTGTTATTCTCTCAAATTACCTACTATAACACCAATTAATAGATATTATATATAATATATATTATGTTATATAATATATAACATAATTATTATAATATATAATTATATTGTATAATTATTATATATATATACATATATAATATATAATATTATATCATATAATTATTATATATTATATTATACATATATATATATTTTTAGATAGATAGAGTCTCACTCTGTTGCCCAGGCTGGAGTGCAGTGGCACAATCTCAGCTCACCACAACCTCCACCTCCTAGGTTCAAGTGATTCTCCTACCTCAGCCTCCTGAGTAGCTGAGACTACAGGTGTGCGCCACCATGCTCAGCTAATTTTTGAATTTTTAGCAGAGATAGGGTTTCACTGTGTTGGCCAGGCTGGTCTCAAACTCCTGACCTCAGGTGATCCACCAGCCTCGGCCTCCCAAAGTGCTGGAATTACAGGCGTGAGCCACCGTGTCCAGCCAACACTGATTAGTATTAAGTATTTTGAGACTATCTTTAATTACATAGGTGAAAACCCTTTACAAATAAAAAATGCAAGAAATTGAGGTGAATACCTAATAAGAGGTATTATTATAAGTATAAAAGTCAAGTTGGAGATTCCCAACATTTCCTAACAACTAATCACAGCAAGCTAAATTTGAGGAACCTGAAAAATAATAGTTTTTAGGTTTCATTTGCTAATGCCAAATACAAGGGCTGAAAAATTAAAAACTTTATTTTCCCAATTAATACAACTGGTCCAGTTTTTCAAGAAAAACACCCAGCTTGAGAGCATAAAAGCTTCTGACACTTCCAACTGAAATCACAACCTAGATTGGAAGTCGGCAATGATAGTTTTTACAATTTTTACAATAACGGCATTTGATCAAGAATCTCAGGAAGGATAGAGACTACCACTATGGTCACCATTCAGAAACCTTTCATTGGAATGATAGCCGCAGCAAGTCTTCAATTTGGCTTATCCATATTCAGAAAAGAGGAAGAGATAAGAAGCTTGTATTTTTATTATTTTTGAGTGCCTCTTCTGTGTCAGGCACTGTAACAGGATTTCTCAACCTTAGCACGATTGACATTTTGGGCCAGATAATTCTTTCTTGTGGGAGGCTGCACTGTGCATTCTGAGATGTTTAGCACATCCCTAACCTCTCTACCCACCAGATGCCAGTAGCATATCCTGAGTCATGACAACCATGACTGGGGAGCAAAACCACCCCTGGTTAAGAGCCACTGCATCAAACTGAGCTCTTTCTTTACAAATGTCTTATTGATTCGTCAAGACAATTTGACAAACATGCCAATAGTATTGCCTCTATTTTACAGATAAGAAAATGGCAACTCAGGGATGCAACCAACTTGGCCCAGGTGATCCAACCTGCCCAGATTCAGCTGACCCCATGTTTTTTGTTTTTGTTTTTGTTTTGTTTTGTTTTGTTTTGTTTTGAGACGGAGTTTCACTCTTGTTGCCCAGGCTGGAGGGCAATGGCATGATCTTGGCTCACTGCAACCTCCGCCTCCCAGGTTCAAGTGATTTTCCTGCCTCAGCCTCCCAAGTAGCTGGATTACAGGTCCTGCCACCACACCTAGCTAATTTTGTATTTTGTTTAGTAGAGACGGGGCCTCACCATGTTGCTCAGGCTGGTCTCAAGCTCTTGACTTCAGGTGATCCACCCACCTCAGCCTCCCAGAGTGCTGGGATTACAGGTGTGAGGCATCATGCCCGGCCTGATCCCATAGTCTTGACTGGGCATTGCCACTTCTTTAATGTAGGTGATGTTTCGTTTTGTGCCTCGCTCCCTTGGTTTCTCACCCACAAAGGTACTACCTGTAGGCAGAGCCCACAGAAGAACCTTCAGAAGATAATAATGAAGACAAATCTCATCTCTACAGGGTTGTGAGACGATCTCAGGAATCCTCCTATTGTGCCCCAAAACCTTGAGCCACAGTATTTCTATGCAGAGCAACAGAATTTTGGTAAATCCTATCTGGAGTGGGTAAATAATGAAAAATGACATTATTCTAAAAATGTATTTCAAGAATGCAAACTTTAAATATATAAGGTCCCAGTTTTAATTCCTCCCTCTTCCTCGGTTTTCCTGCCAAGTCCCTCATCAAGTAACATGGATGGCTCTTCCACTCAGCTTCTCTTTTCTGTTCCTACAAACTCCACTGTATCCCTGACCCTCACAAGGCTGTATGGCACTCCAGTTTATTCAGCATCCTGCTGCCAGACCAATCTTTCACAATAATTAAATTCACCAGGTTACTGCCCTGCCGGAAAATCACTAATAAATCCTCATTTTCTCAAGCATCATGCTTAAATTTCACAAAATTGACATTCCAGGCCCTTCAACTGCTGTCTCTGTCTGCCCCTTGCCATGTTCTCTCTCCTCTTTGCACCAAATTCCTCACTATTGTACGTATTTGCTGAGGAGAATACTGCCTTTTAAAGCCCCTCATCCTATGGCTTCCTTGCTTGTCAATGCCCTCCCTTTTCTGCATCTTTGTGTCAAAATCCTGGCTACTCTTTTAGGCCTAGCTCAGTTGAAGGCCCTCTGGAGAGCATTTTGACTATTGCAGCCTCCTTAAGGCCTTTAAAGATATTCACAGCCCTGACTGTCTAACCCATACCACCTAGAATCTCAATTTTAACTCTCTGGTATCTGCTGGAGTTTCCTGTTTGCCCAGATGGATTATAATTCTGTTGCATGTTGGTACTGGATCTCAGACTTATGGACTATGCTCAGAGAAGGTCTTCAGTGAGCCCTCACGAATGGAATCCATAAAATTCTCCTGCTGCTGTAGGAATAAAGGGTATACTTCAGAGAAATCTAAACCCCGATCTTATCTTTATGTCTGGGGCTCCACCCAATATGAGGTCACCTCATGTTCACTGCTACTTGGAAACACTATTACCAGCACACCTGTCAACTCATTTCCAGCTTTGGCCCTTTGTCAGCCCTGAGCTTTCAAGACTTCCGATCTCCTTTTCTTATCAGCACACCTTGACTTACTTCTGTATCATGGTCTTTGACACTGACCTTCTTCCTGGGGAGTAAACCTAAATCATCACTCTGATATTGTGCTTTATGGCCTCTTTACTGGTGTCTCCGGGAATGGAAACTATGACATCATCTGAGCCTATGATTCTCAAACATAACTGAGGATAAGATCACTTGTGTGCTTATTAAACATTCCAATTCCCAGGCCCTGCTCCAGACCTACTGCATCAGAATATCGAGGATAATGGCCTAGGAACTGGAGAGATCAACAAGCATCCCAGGTGGTTCTTAAGATCAGATGAGTTAAGGAAGCACTGATCTCAGCTACTGGGTAATATTTTACCAACTCAGCTGACAAGATACTCAGGTTCAATTGACAATCAGAAAATAGGCATCCTGGAGAAGGAAATCATTGATTTCAGGAGCCTGGCAGCATTCCTCCTCATCAACTTCCATTTTTCTAGCTATTAATATAAGGAAGTGTATTAGTCCATTTTTACACTGCTGATAAAGACATACCTGAGACTGGGTAATTTATAAGGAAAAAGAGGTTTAATGGACTCACAATTCCATGTGGCTGGGGAGGCCCACAATCATGGTGGAAGGTGAGGGAAGAACAAAGGCACGTCTTACATGGCAACAGGCAAAAATACAATGAGAATCAAGCAAAAGGGGAAACCCCTTATAATACCATAAGATCTCATGAGACTTATTCACTACCATGAGAACAGTATGGGGGAAACCATGATTCAATTATCTCCCACTGGGTTCCTCACACAATATGTGGGAATTATGAGAGCTACAATTCAAGATGAGACTTGGGAGAGGACACAAACAAACCATATCAGGCAAGTATGTTCTATTAATGAACCACTAATATAAGAACTAGCTGTGGTTCCTTAAACAAGTCATCTAGGAATTCTGAACTTCAATTTCTTAACTTATACGAAAAGGGAGGGTTGGATAATATCAGTAGTTTTCTTTTATGGATACTCACTGCATTTGCCCTTAGACTCACCCCTGGGAATTCTAATTTTATTAATCCAATTCTGTTATAAAATTGAGGTTGAAATAAAGTGAACTGGTGATTTTTAAGATGACTCACAGCTCTGAAATAATCCTTTGATTTAATAACTCCATTATTTATAAATATTTGTGTTAATTCTAGACATTTATTTCACACCATATGTAAATATATACATACTTTTTATTCCCTTTTTTCAATATCATCTTTGTTAAGTGTTTGACATTTATGTAGAAGAGAGGTTGAATAGTAATTCTCTCTGTGTGTTTTTTTGAGATGAGGTCTTGCTCTGTTGCCCAGGCTGGAGTGTAATGGCTTGATCACAGCTCACTGCAGCCTCAACCTCCTAGACTCAAGTGATCCCCCCACCTCAGACTCCCAAGAAGCTGAGACCACAGGTGTGCACCACCATGCCCAGCTATTTTAAATTTTTTTGATTTTTTTTTTTAGAGATGGGATCTCCTTATGTTGCCCAGGCTGGTTTAGAACTCCTGGGCTCAAGTTATCCTCCTGCCTCTGCCTCCCAAAGTGCTGGGATTATAGGCATGAGCCCCAGCACCTAGCCTGAGGCTGAATAATTCTAAGCAATTTGTATGAGTTATTATTACTATACAAAAATATTCAGGAGTATAATAAAGTCTTTTAAAATACACAAGCCAAGAGACATGTGAATAGCAACAACCTAGCTGTTAATCCAATCAAAGGTAGGAGTATATTTATCCATTCACTTGGTATTTTGACTAATACTTATTGTTGAATGCCTGCTAATTTATCAGCCCCAGTGATAGTTACCAGAGATACAACAATACATGAGAAACAGTCCAATTCCACATTGGAAAGATAAGCATACTGTCAATAAAACAAACATAAGGATCACAAAGGAATCCAAGGAGCTACAAGAACACATAAAGAAAATAAAGTGTTAACCTCCTCCTGTGCTCAGGAAAGGCTTGTAGGAAGAAGTGACAAGTGACAAGTAGGGTGAAACCTGAGAAGTTAATTGGAATTAAGCATGTATGTTAGGGCAAGGTAAACAGCATGTTGGAAAAACCTGAAGTAGAAAGAGCTTAGAAAGTACTAGGAAGAGAAATAAGATCAAAAAGACTGGAAATAGCCAATGAAGGGGATAGTGGCACAAGCAACTACCATATAGGCCCAGGTAAGAGAGTTTAGAATTTAAGATCACTGGGGAGCCACTGAATACTTTAAGCAAGGGGCTGAAATAATCTTATTTACATATTTAAAAGTCCCCAAAGTGCTTGGAGGGCAGAGATGCCTGAGTGGGTACAGGGAAAACAGGCTGTTGCAGTAGTCAGGGTAAATACAATGGACTAAAGTGATAGCAGCAGAGAGATGGAGTAAGGTGAATGGATTTAAGAAATCTATCTGAAGGAACTCAGAAGAGCTTAGTGATTGGTGGACTGTGAGAGGTAGAGGAATCCATGAGTCAAGGTTTCAGACTTGAGTAACTGGGTGGGTGGCCATGTCATTTGCTGAGATAAGAAACCCTGGAAGAGGAAACATAATGAGTTCAGTCTGGGACACATTGAGTGTGAAACATCTGTGAGTCAACCAGGTGCAGATCTTGAGTAAAATAGGCTTAGAACTCAAAAGAAAGACCTGAACTCAAGTTACAAACTGAGAGTTGTCAGCATATAGATAAAAATGGAAGTCATTAGAGATGGATGAAATCATCTACTATGGAAGGTACTGGAGCTAAACTTGTGTACCTGTAGACCTATTCACTGCCAAGTGGTTCACAGTCCAACAAATGCAGCCACAAATGAGCAAGGCCAGAATTTTAGTTCAACTAACATGAAAACCACACTGAAAAGCCCTATTATTGATCACTATAGGCATACCCCTTCTCTGTTCTACCCTGTACTTTTCTGTGCTCAGGAAAAGTACTTTCCACTACTTTCTCTGTTCTTTCCTGTGCTCAGGAAATTGTATTAGTGGTTCATTAACAGAACATACTTGCCTGATATGGTTTGTTTGTGTCCTTTCCCAAGTCTCATCTTGAATTGTAGCTCTCATAATTCCCACATAATGTGTGAGGAACCCAGTGGGAGATAATTGAATCAATTCAACCCAAAACTAGAAATGCATCTAAAAGCAAACTAGCCACCATTTTGTTTTAATAAAGTAGGCTTCAACAGAGAATACCTTTTGAGCCACTAAGAGCTTTCAGTTAACTCTCTTCCTTTTTATATTTTTTTTGAGACAGAGTCTCACTCTGTCACCCAGGCTGGAGTGCAGTGGCACGATCTCGACTCACTGCAACCTCCCCCTCCTGGGTTAAAGCGATTCTCCTGCCTCAGCCTCCCGAGTAGCTGAGATTACAGGCACGCGCCACTACGCCCAACTAACTTTTGCATTTTTAGTACAGACAGGGTCTCACCATGTTGGCCAGGATGATCTCAAACTCCTGGCCTCAGAAGATCCGCCCACCTGGCCTCAGAAGATCCGCCCACCTTGGCCTCCCAAAGAGTTGGGATTATAGGCGTGAGCCACCGCGCCTGGCCCAGTTAACTCTTAACAATACAATTTACAAGTTGAAATATATTTACATTGATATCATGCTTTTCTAAATCATTAAACAAGAAAATACAGCGAGTAAATTTTGTGTGTGGTCATTCTCGCAGTGATGTGAACTTTACAGTTTACAAGGCTGTGATCATGAAGCTCAAGGTCTACTAGACTTGTGCCGCATGCAAGTCTGTCCTCAGTCGAAGGGGGTTCTTGGGACAAAGTCTATTTTCTAAATGCATTTTGTAGCTTGAACGAGCACTGCATGCAACAGCTAAGGTTTCTGTTTGAAAGTTCACTTGATATCATAAATAATTACCAATTAACCTAAGGAAGATTGACATTTTTGAGATTTGAACCAATTATCCCTTTTCCTTCCTCCATTCCTTTCTCTTTCTTCTCCTACTTCTTCCCTCTCTTCATTCCTTTCATCCTCCCTCATTCTCCTTTTTTTTCTATTTTTCCGTTTTTCCACAGTTTCTGCTTCTAAGCTTTTTATGGAATGAGACAGAGCACATATATAAAATCGACACGTCTAATACAGCAATGTTAAGCGACCTCTTCTATGTAAAGCACTTTGACAGAACTGCAGCATCAGTATTAAAAATGGAAGAGTGCTTGTGGATCATCTTACCCAATTCACCCATTTTACAGCTCAAAAAAGGGAAACTTCTATCCCATTGATGTGCTTGAGAATCATCTTAAGGTTTTATTTGGCCATCATGCTAGATTTCACATAATAATGACAGACACTCTTTTCTATTATTTTATTAAGTTAGCAGGCCTAGACCTGTACTGACCGATACAGTTAGCCACTGACACATGTGGCAGTTGAACCCCTGAAATCTAGCAAGTTTGAACTGAAATGTGCTCTAAGTGTAAAATACACAACAGATTTTGAAAATAGCATAAAAAAGTAAAATATCTTAATTTTTATATTGATTTTATGGTGAAATGGTAATGTTTTAGATACATTAAGTAAAATATATTCCTGAAATTCATTTTATCTGTCTCTGTTTACCCTTTTAATGTGGCTACTAGAAAATTACATATGATGCTCACATTTTGACTCTTTTCTATTCTGTTCCAGAATAATAATGTCTATCCCATACAAATTTTTGTTGGTTAGTTAACATTTCAGGCCTTTATCATAAGTTCCTAAACTCATCCAACATTGATAAGTAAAGAAATTCATTCACCCTACCAAAAAAAAAAAAAAGCCGGGGGGAGGGTTCACATGACCTAAAGGATACTGAGAATACATTGGTCACAGATCAATAATCCAAAGAATGTAATGATTTGTCCAATGTCACATAGATCAGTACAGAGATGATTCCAGGGCTCAGGACTTCTATTTTCTCACTGACCTTTTATCTCGGAGCATTCAGTGAACAAATTGTGGAATGGTTTTCAGTGGCTACAAAACTGATTTCAGTTGAATTAGACAAATATTTGAAGGCCTAATAGGTGCCAGGCATTTTGTTAGCCAACAGTAATTGAAAGGCTTAAGTTTTATCACTTTAATGTTTGGGGAACTTTCCTTGAGTTCCAAATGAAAAACTAAAACTACTTTCATCACACTTTTCTCATATTGATAATTTAATTATGACCATGTCCAGGTGGGCACGTTTCTTAATTTTAAAGCTCTAAACTGAATATTTCATCAATGTAAAAAAGCTGTTAAAATTTTCATAACATGTGGCCAGATGTGGTGGCTCATGTCTGTAATCCCAGCACTTTGGGAGGCCAAGGCAAGCGGATCACTTGAGGTCAGGAGTTCGAGACTGGCCTGGTGAACATGATGAAACCTACTAAAAATACTAAATTACAAAAATTAGCCAGGTGTGATGATGTATGCCTGTAATCCTAGCTACTTGGGAGGCTGAGGCACAAGAATCACTTGAACCAGGGGCACAGAAGTTGCAGTGAGCCGAGATCATGCCACTGCACTCCAGCCAAAAAAGAAAAAAATCATAAAAATGTGATTATATGTTAATAAAAAATTAATTTTAACTTTAAAAAAATACATTAAAGCCATTATCAAAATTTTTTCCCAAAATGGTCTTATTTCTTCTGGTTATATTTTAGTTAAAGCTCAAAACTTAAGTGTATTATCTGAAATACACTATTTACTCTTTCCTTAAAAGACCAGATTTTGACATCTATTTATATCACTTATGGTAATGAGGTTTAGAAATGTTCTGTTACCAAATAGCAAATTTTAGTTTTTAATTATAGGCAACTCTTATAAATATCCTTGGCGAATTTAAAGGAATTACACTTTATTCAGAGTAATTCTTCATTGCAAGAATAGTAAAGGAGTTACGTAAATTACACGCCTTAGGCCGGGCGCGGTGGCTCAAGCCTGTAATCCCAGCACTTTGGGAGGCCGAGACGGGCGGATCACGAGGTCAGGAGATCGAGACCATCCTGGCTAGCACGGGGAAACCCCGTCTCTACTAAAAAATACAAAAAACTAGCCGGGCGAGGTGGCGGGCGCCTGTAGTCCCAGCTACTCGGGAGGCTGAGGCAGGAGAATGGCTGGAACCCGGGAGATGGAGCTTGCAGTGAGCTGAGATCCAGCCACTGCACTCCAGCCTGGGCGACAGAGGGAGACTCTGTCTCAAAAAAAAAAAAAAAAAAAAATTACGTGCCTTAAACCTTTGGACACTGTGGCTTAGTTCTTCTTCTATTATCATCTTGGCCTTAATTACTTATTGTTTAGATCATCAACAAGGAAATGCATCATTGTTAACTATAGAATTAATTCTACTTTGTTCTGGGTCTTCTAGTATGGTGATGGATTCGATATAAGGATATTTTAGTTAATTATTTGCATCTATATTCATAAGTTTTGGGGGCTATTTCTATCAAGTTTTGGTATGTAAACGATGCTAGCTTCAAAAACTGGAGGTTCTCCATAATTTTTCGTAATTATCTATGAATTAGACCAGTTCAAATACACGAAATTGTCAGTTCTTTGTAGGTTAGAAAAATGTCAGTAGTCGGCCGGGCGTGGTGGCTCACGCCTGTAATCTCAGCACTTTTGGAGGCTGAGGCGGGCGGATCACAAGGTCAGGAGGTGGAGACCATCCTGGCTAACACGGTGAAACCCCGTCTCTATTAAAAAAAAATACAAAAATTAGCCGGGCGCGGTGGCAGGCGCCTGTAGTCCCAGCTACTCGGGAGGCTGAGGCAGGAGAATGGCGTGAACCCGAGAGGTGGAGCTTGCAGTGAGCCGAGATTGCGCCACCGCACTCCAGGCTGGGCGATAGAGCGAGACTCCGTCTCAAAAAAAAAAAAAAAAAAGAAAAATGTCAGTAGTCAAAATCACTCAGGATTACGAGTTTTAAAATAGTATTTCTCTAACAATCTTTTCAATTTCTTCTATATTCATTAGTCTTTCACTGTTTACTTCCTTTTCTTGAGTAACTTGTGTTCATTCATATTTAGTCATAAACAGTTTTATCTGGAGTTTCAAATTTATTACCACTGAATTACAAATAATCTTCTCTTTAAAAGATTTTCTTTTTAATTCTTCCATGCCTGTGCTTATATTCCCTTTTTCATTCCTGAATTTATATATTTTACTTTTTTTTCCTTTTTAGTTAACCAGGCTTACTAATCTTTTCTAAAAACCTAGGTTTGGCCAGGCACGGTAGCTCATGCCTGTAATCCCAGCACTTTGGGAAGCCAAGGTGGGCAGATCGCTTGAGCCCAGGAGTTTGAGACCAGCCTGGGCGACATAGTGAAAGCCCATCTCTACAAAAAATAACAAAAAATTAGCCAGGCGTGGTGGCACATGCAGGTAGTCCTAGCTACTCTGGAGGCTGATGTGGGAGAATCACCTGAGCCCAGGGAGGTGGAGGCTGCAGTGAGCTGTGATGGTGTCACTGCATTCCTGGGTGACAGAGTGAGACCCTGTCTCAAAAACAAACAAACAAACAAACAAAAACTTTAAAAATATGTTTTGCAATTTCAAAACTTACCATGATTAAATCTCTGTTCCTACTTGTTTTTGTCTTGCTGCTCTCTTTTTCAGTCTCTTCATTTGAATTTTTAATTCATATGTTTTCATATGTACCTGTTTTGAAAATAAGCAAATAATGTTTTAAACACTCAGGTGGGAGGGGGAAAAGAGGAAAAATAACATTTTTTTCTTTGTACTTTTCTTTGTCATTTGACTTCTTGCCAAAATACAATCTTATCTTGCCTGCCTCTGTAGTTTGACAGAAAAACAAAACAATAAGCATGTTTTTAAATTTGTGATTTACTATCTTAGGTCACACAGAAATTGTGGTAGGTAGGGAAGAAAAAAATCTTCATATCCCACAATCATTCAGTAATCAACCCACTATAAAATTTGTCTCCACTCAGACATCTCCATCCCTTCTTGTCCCCATGAACACTGGCATCTATGCCCAATCATGGAGGGTTAATTTCTGGCTAAACTGGGATGTTGGAAACATTTAGTGTAAATAAAATGAAAATCTATTTCAAAGTGATATTACAAATCTCACAAAGCTGTGAAGTGATGTTTCAGGAATTACTGAAAAAGCCTTCGACTAAAGAGAAATTCAAGAAGGCTTACATATAATACGGTAGGTGCTTCAAGAGAGAATGTTTTGAATACCAAAATACTTAGATTCAACTTTGGGAAAATTCATGAAGTATGAAGTTTGCAAATATTTTTGGAAAATCAGCACTTTTTGGTCATTTCAGGCAAATCAAATGTGATGTGAAAGATGTCAAGTCAGGCTCTCATATGTTACTGGTTTTTTTTTTTTCTGGTGCCTACAAAAGCCAACACAATTCATTCTTTGTTCATTTCAAAAATTATGGCATAGTTGACATATAACTCCATTTTGTTAAATATCAGATGATATGAATTTATTTTAGTAACTGTTAACATTCAAAGCTTTTTCTTTATGTATTTGTTATAAAATTTGTTTTTACCATAAATATATTCAATTTAACAAAGTTTTTTGTACAAATTATCCCATTATTACACTTAGTAACGTTCCCAGAAAGTTTAGCAACCTTCCCAGAAACCATGTGAAAACCATTTTTTCCTTCTTCTTACAATACAATAAGACATAAAAAGGAATGAAGAGAGATGGCATTGAGAAATAATTTAACTGCTTCCTAGTCCCTCCCAACTAGGCCTTTCTCACATCACTTTATTACTAGTTTTTAGTTGAGTTCTGAAGACGATGGGCAAAAAATCCTGTAATACCATATGAGGAGCATAGGTCCTGAGCCAGGTTGCCTTAATTCATGTCCTACCTTTGCTATTTACTGACTGTGTAGTGTTGGGCAAGTTAACTATTCCCTATGCATCCTCATCTGTAACATGGAGATGATATTAATTGCACTTGCTCCTTATGACATTATTACAAGGATTAAGTGAGTTAAAATATGTAGTTATTAAATCAGTGCCTGGTATGTAGTAATAAGTTTCCAATAAATTTAGCTGCTGTTTTTATTCATATATTCATGTTCAAATGCCAAGTATAAAAGCACATACTTTTAATCGTGTAGTATCATTAATTATCTTTGGTTGCCTTTGAGTGGGTTCATTGGAACAGATGAATCAGAGTTAACTATAATAGTTGCTCGAGAGTTTTATCGTATTTTGTTTACCAAGTAGAAAAATTAACACTAAACAACATTACATTTCCAATTATTTAATTTGGTTATAACAATAGATAACAACAAAAGGTGGTAACTTGATCTTGAAAATAAAGATTATACTCTTAAAAAAAGGTTGTAAATAAATATTTTTCTATTCCAACAATAGTATCCCTATTATTTTTCAATCTGTTGTTTTTCTAATATTCATACTAGAAAAAAAAGGAATTCCAAAGAACAGTAGAAATAACTGACAAAATGATATTATCTTACTCTCTCTGTACTAAGAGAAGACAGTAAAATCTTAGTGATACATATGATCCTTTGCTATTAAGTATAAAAATACCATGTAATGGAAGGATGAGGTCAGAAAAAAATGTATGGAAACACCAGAATTCAACTGTTTTCCAGGTGTATGATAAAAATGGCAAATATGTTTGCACCTGTGTGGACAAGTCTATTCCTTCTTTCTTTTTCCATCCCTTCTACTTGTTGTTTTATTCAAATACATTAATTATAGCAACACCAAAGCTATAAGTTGCTTTTAAAATCTAGGTTTTATTTTCCTAGATGTCATACTGGTATACCAAATCTATTCAACTGTACCTGAAAATGTTTTCATTGATTATTTTTTAAAATACCCTAATAACTTGTTTCAGAGGCTCTGGGAATTTTTTTTTTTTTTTTTTTTTTGAGACGGAGTCTCGCTCTGTCACCCGGGCTGGAGTGCAGTGGCGCAGTCTCAGCTCACTGCAAGCTCCACCTCCCAGATTCACACCATTCTCCTGGTTCAGCTTCCCGAGTAGCTGGGACTACCAGGCGCCCGCCACTACGCCTGGCTAATTTTTTGTATTTTTTTAGTAGAGACGGGGTTTCACCGTGTTGGCCAAGATGGTCTCGATCTCTTGACCTTGTGATCCACCCGCCTCTGTCTCCCAAAGTGCTGGGATTACAGACGTGAGCCACCGTGCCCAGCTGGAATTTTTAAAAATATATGCTTTATTTCCCCCACCAAGTCTTTTTTCCGAATTCCCAAGGCTACGAGTATAACATTCTGACTGGTTAGAAAATAAAACTATACCCATATATTTGGCAAATACTTAATAGTGACCTATGTGCCAGACAAAACAGTCATCATCTCTGCCCTCATTGAGGTAAGTTAAGTAAATATAAATAAATACATAGTTACAAACTACTACAAATGAGAAGGAAGATTTTCTAATTAAATTCAGGTCAGGAAAGGCCTCTCTCAATACGAGAAAGCAACTGCAATAGTTTATGCAAGAGATGCTGAATTGGCCTGGGATGGTGCCTATGTAATGGAGAAGACAGCAGGTTTGGGTTTTATTTTACAAGTAGAATAAAAGAACTCTGACAGTTTGAAAAGGAGAGATGAGAAAGAGGGAAGAACTAAAGATGACTCAAAGGTTATGACATGTACAACTTTTTGGATGAAGGCACCATTTACTGAACTGGAGAAAATTAAAAGAGAAGTAGATTTTCAAGGGGATTACACAGAGCTCAGTTTGGGATATGTGTACTATAAGATGTTTGTAAGGCATTTATATTGAAATGTCAAATGAGGATTTAGATATAACAGGCCTAAATCTCAGAAGAAAGGCAGGTGCAAGACCAAGCTGAGCTTTTGGAATTTAAACTGATTAAAAGCCACAGAAGGAGATGAATTTGCCTAAAAACAGAGTGTGAGTTAAGAAGAGAGGAAGGCTTACAACTAAGTCTCAATTACTTTCAACATTTAGAGACTGGATAGGGATGGTCAAAAATGTCTAATTTGACTAAGAAATCAAATAAAACATGATTAATTAAGAGTTATTATTCCCATTTTCCAAAGGAGAAAATCTAGGTTTAAAGAGAGCAAGTAACTTACCCAAATTGACACAACAAGTTAAGTCATCCAGATACTAGATGTAAACCTAGGTATGTGTGGTACCAAAACTTCATTCATTTCCTGTGCCAAATTGTCAGACATACTACTACCCTGAAATTACTACTTTTCCATCCGCTAATTTAGGACTGTATCTAACATGTTATTCTATCAATGTAGACATTTCTCTGTTCCCTAAAGTATACTCACACTATGAGTTTAGTCACTAATAAGAATACAACAGTAGAATGCATAATTGTATGCCCTATATTTACAAATAAAAAATAAATAATTTTTACTGGAGAAAACAAAAGGCTTAGCCTCATATTCCCTTGCAGTGTGGAATTAAATAAGTCATTAATTTCTTTGAGCTACAGAATCCTCATCTATTAAACAAGCAAAAGAATACCTATCTCACAGGATTGCTGAAGATTAAATGAAATGACACATATTAAAATGCTTGTAAACTGAAAAGTGTTTTACAAGTAGCCATTTTTATTATTATTATTATTTTCATTTCCAGGGTCATTACATGCCGTTTCTACCAAAAACACTAAAGTTTTCCAATCCCACAATTCATCTCTCTAAAACATCATTATAACATGATATAAATACAAAAGAGTTTACTTACAATTAAAGAAGGTACATTAGGTTCCATATATAAAACTAAATGAGCGATCATCAAAACTAAAATAATTTCTAGATGTCATATGCTTTCACCTAAACTTTTTAAACTTTTCTGTGACATTTCTCATTTTTATCCCTTAAAATAAATAATTTTCATGTAATTATAAGTTTTACTCAACATTATTTTATATCTCTATACCATTGCATGTGTCTAGATATCTTATGTTTGTTATAATGAATGCACAGTGTTTCACAGATAAAACCATAAATTGTTAATAAGTACTAACCTACAATTGAAAATTTAAAGTATTTTCAGCTTTTGCATTTAAAATTAATTCTGCTATGAACACTTCTTTGCACATAGCTTTTTGTTTCACTTTTAAATTATATTCCAAATATTGGTATACCAGCAATGCTTAGTGACTGACATCTTTGAGGTCAATGAGAGGAGGAATGGGAGAAGCCCCAATGTATCCCATTTGTCAGCTTATGTAGTGTACATACTCCAACTGAGAGGTGAAGCCGGCTGGACTTCCTGGGTCAAGTGGAGACTTGGAGAACTTTTCTGTCTAGCTAGAGGATTGTAAAATGCACCAATCAGCACTCTGTATCTAGCTAGAGGATTGTAAATGCACCAATCAGCACTCTATAAAAATGCACCAATCAGCACTGTGTGTCTAGCTAAAGGATTGTAAATGCACCAATCAGCACTCTGTAAAAATGCACCAACCAGTGCTCTGTGTCTAGCTAAAGGATTATAAATGCATCAATCAGCACTCTGTAAAAATACATGAATCAGAGCTCTGTGTCTAGCTAAAGGATTGTAAACACACCAGTCAGCACTCTGTAAAATGGACCAGTAAGTGCTCTGTAAAACGGACCAATGGTTAGGGACAAATAAGGGAATAAAAGCTGGCCACTCCAGCCAGCAGCAGCAACCCGCTCACGTCCCCTTCCATGCTGTGGAAGCTTTGTTCTTTCGCCCTTCACAATAAATCTTGCTGCTGCTCACTCTTTGGGTTTGTGCCACCTTTAAGAGCTGTGACACTCACCACGAAGGTCTGTGGCTTCATTCTTGAAGTCAGAGAGACCAAGAACCCCCCAGAAGAAACCAACTCTGGACACACAACCATAGCCAATTTCAAGCTCCAATAGGCATTCAAATATTTAAATCAAAATCAAGGCAAGAGTACCTGGAGGAAATTATGTTAAGTGAAAGAAGACAAGCATAAAAACACAAACATCTCATGATCTGACTTATACGTAGAATCTACAAAAGTTAAACTCATAGAAGCTGAGAGTAGCAGTAGCATGGTAGTTACCAGGGGATAAGGGATGTGGGGAGGATTTGAAGAGATGTTGGTCAGAGGATACAAAATTTCAGTTAGACAGGAGAAATAAGTTCAAGAGATCTGTTGCACAACATGAAACTATAGTTAGTAACAATGTACTATATACTTCAAATATGCAAAGAGAGTAGATTTTAAGTGTCCTCACCATAAAAAAATAAACGTGAGGTAGTGGATATGTTAATCAGTGTGATTTAGCCATTCCATAATACATACATACATCAAAACCACATTGTACTCTATAAATATATACCATTCTTATTTGTCAAATAAATAAACAGAAATCAAACCAAGAGCAATATTGACCACAAGGCAAAATGTAACAAGTAGCAACAATCTTACAAGATAAACATGAGCCAAAAACTTCCCATGCCTTTTGATCCTTTAATTTTATCTATTCTATTATTGTAGTAAAAATGTAGCCTTGGGGTCAGCAGCAGCTAGACACACCTGAAACCAGCTAATTGTTAAATCGTATATGCTGGAACCACACAAATAAGCCCACATAATAACCAGCTAACAGCACAATGACAGGATCCACACATATCAATACTCACCTTGAATGTAAGCAGGCCAAATGCCACACTTAAAAGGCACAGAGTGGCAAACTGGATAAAAAGCCAAGACCCAATGGTACGCTATCTTCAAGAGCCCCATCTGACATGTAATGACACTCATAGTCTCAAAATAAAGGAATGGAGGAAAATCTACCAAGCAAATGGAAAACAGAAAAAAAGCAGCAGTTGAAATCCTAACTTCAGACAAGACATATTTCAAACCAACAAAGTTCAAAAAAGACAAAGAAGGGCATTACATAATGGTAAAGGTTTCAATTCAACAAAAAGACCTAACTATCCTAAATATATGCACCCAACACAGGAGCACCCAGATTCATAAAGCAAGTTCTTGGAGACCTAAAAAGAGACACAGACTCCCACACAATAACAGTGGGAAATTTTAACACCCTACCGACAACATTAGACAGATCATCAAGGCAGAAAATTAACAAAGATATTCAGGACTTAAGCTCAACATTGGACCAAATGGATCTGATAGACCTTTGCAGAACCCTCCACCCAAAACCAACAGAATATACATTTTTCTCATCCCCACATAGCACATACTCTAAAATTGACCACATAATTGGACATAAAACAAACATCATCAAATGTACAAGAACTGAAATTATACCAAACGCACTCTTAGACCATAGCACAATAAAAATAGGAGTCAAAATTATGAAAATCACTCAAAAGCATGCAATTACATGGAAATCAAACAACATGCTCCTGAATGACTTTTGGGTAAATAACAAAATTAAGGCAGAAATCAAGAAGTTCTTTGAAAATAACAAGAACAAAGATACAACATACCAGAATCCCTGGGACACAAATAAGGCAATGTTGAGAGGGAAATTCATAGCACTAAATGCCCAAATCAAAAAGTTAGAAAGATCTCTAATAACCTAACATCACAACTGAAAGAATCAAAGAAGCAAGAACAAATCAACCTCAAAGCTAGCAGAAGATGAGAAATAACAAAAATCAGAGCTGAACTAAAGGAAATCAAAACATGAAAAACCATTTGAAAGATCAAATCCAGGAGTTAATTTATTGAAAATTAATTAACTAGCTAGACTAATAGAAAGAAAAAAGAGATGATCCAAATAAAACACAATTGTAAATGATGAAGGGAATGTTACTACTGATCCCACAGAAATAAAAACAACCACTTCAACATTAGGTCAAGTTATATTTCTTTTGATGATATCATATCTTTGCAAAGCTATACTTTTGGTGGTTGCTAGGATAAGGTACAAATACCTTGTGAAAATCAATGAGGAACAGAAAATTAAGGTTATGATGTCCAATCTGATTCCAAGGTTTGAGAAGTTATACAGTATCCAACAGGCATACATATCCCATTAGTAATTGTGTTAATTTAAGAATAAAATCAAAACATTATATTCTATTCCAATTTATGTATTTTTTAATGGCTACTAAGTTGTTAGAACACAAATACTTACTAAGTTGTTTAGACTTAACTACTTACTAAAAAGACTTACTTGGGTTTTTTGTTTTGTTTTTTTGTTTGTTTTCTGGCTTCAGAGACCATGAAAAATTACGGGGTCAATAAGAATGCTGTGAACTAAAAAGTTTAGGAGTCTCTAGCTTAGGCATCAAACTCATCAAGAAAGAATAATGGGACTCTAGATGCTAAGCACCAGAAAGTACAGCCATATAAATGTAAAAAACAAATATTGTATTGAAAATATGAAAAGGAACTAAAGAGCAGAATTACCATGTGAGACAAAGAAAAATACATGATCATGTTTTTAGCACTACTTGTAACACTAAAAGAATGGAGACAACTCAAAAGTCCAGAAATAGAAAGGTGTTTGAATAAACAATGATAGAATACATGACATAATACCATGCAGCTGTCAAAAGGGATGAAGAATATTACTATACACTACTGTGGAATGATCTCCAGTATATAATATCTGATAAGAAAGTCAAAGTGGCAGAAAATATGTATAGTATGTCATTTGTCTAAACAAAAGGGGATTATATGAATATATATATAAAAGCATTTGCTTAGAAGTAAAAATGAAAGATAATATAAATGATATTTTGTAATTATAAATAATTATAATTAAATAAATAATAATTAATAAATAAATACATGGCCAGGCACAGTGGCTCACACCTGTAATCTCAGCACTTTGGGAGGCCGAGGCAGGCAGATCATTTGAGGGCAGGAGTTCAACACCAGCCTGGCCAACATGGTGAAACCTCATCTCTACTAAAATACAATTAGCTGGGCATGGTGACCTGTGCCTATAATCCCAGCTACTAGGGAGGCTGAGGCAGGAGAATTGCTTAAACCCAGGAGGCAGCGGTTGCAGTGAGCAGAGATAGCGCCACTGCACTCCAGCCTGGGCAACAGAGTGAGACTCCGTCTCAAAAATAAAATAAAATAAAATAATACATTTAAAATGATCACTAGACATCAAATTTTTACTTAAGGTATAAAAAGCCAGAAAGAAAATCACTCTCCCACTTCCAAAAACACACACACAAAAAAAGGATGATCTGCAAAATCACAGCTTTTCTTGAACACATTACATGTCAGATGGGGCTCTTGAAGATAGCATACCATTGGGTCTTGGTTTTTTTACCCAGTTTGCCACTCTGTGCCTTTTAAGTGTGGCACTTAGCCTGCTTACATTCAAGGTGAGTATTGATATGTGTGGATCCTGAGTTCATGCCTTTGATCCCTTATTGCCAACATATGCCACCAGACGTCAAACAACTCAGAAAGAAAAATTCAGCTGTTTTTAATTAATAGCTAAAAGTCAGGGGTAAGCTTGTGTGAGAGTACAGAACCCCTGGGAGCCATAGATACAAGGGGAATTTGCAACCATATTTATATATATATATAATAATTTATATACATATTATAAGTTTATATAACATTATAAATATAATTATATATAATAATTATATAAAACCATATATATCATATAAAATGGAAATAATTTTTTTAATGCTCATCGTCACTAGTCATTAGAGAAATGCAAATCAAAACCACAATGAGATACCATCTCACGCCAGTTAGAATGGCGATCATTAAAAAGTCAGGAAACAATAGATGCTGGAAAGCATGTGGAGAAATAGGAACACTTTTACACTGTTGGTGGGAGTGTAAATTAGTTCAACCATTGTGGAAGACAGTGTGGCGATTCCTCAAGGACCTAGAATTAGAAATACCATTTGACCCAGCAATCCGATCACTGGGTATATACCCAATGGATTATAAATCATTCTGCTATAAAGACACATGCACATGTATGTTTATTGCAGCACTATTCACAATAGCAAAGACTTGGAACCAACCCAAATGTCCATCAATAATAGACTGGATAAAGAAAATGTGGCACATATACACCATGGAATACTATGCAGCCACAAAAAAAAAGGATGAGTTCATGTCCTTTGCAGGGACATGGATGAAGCTGGAAACCATCATTCTCAGCAAACTATCACAAGATCAGAAAACCAAACACTGCATGTTCTCACTCATAAGTGGGAGTTGAACAATGAGAACACAAGGACACAGGTAGGGGAACATCACACACCAGGGCCTGTCCGAGGGTGAGGGATGGGAAATATTAGGGGGAGAAATACCTAATGGAGATGACGGGTTGATGGGTGCAGCAAACCACCAAGGCACATGTATACTATGTAACAAACTTGCACATTCTGCACATGTACCCCAGAACTTAACGCATAAAAAAAGAAAAAAAATAAAACAAAGAAAACTTTAGGCACAGATAAATCCACTGGAAAATTCTATATAATATTAATAGAAGAAATAACATTAATTCTACAAAAACTCTTCCAAAACATAGAAAGGAGGTATTAAAATAATAAATCAGAAGGTCATTACACTGAGGCAGCTCTAGTGCTGAGTGTCTACCTAAACAAACCAAAAGCTAAAGGTTATATTCTAGGTAAACAGAACTTAGCTTAACCAATCAGAAACCAACAACTAACCTCTAACTAGGGATTTTCCACTGGAATGATCCAAATAAGGCTACTGATCCACTTTAACCAATCAAATATTTTCTCTGTCTTGCATCCATATTTCCTTCATAAAAGCTGCTACACTCACCTTTGACAGGACCCCAACCATTTGCACTTTAGTTTTGTTGGATTCATGAATCACTCTTTGTTCAAATACTCTTTAAAATATTAATGTGCCTCCGTTTTTTTTTTTTTAAAGAAGGAACACTTCCTAACTGGTATTATGAGGTCAGCATTACCCTGAGACCAAAATCAGAAAATACACATTGCAAGAAAATAAAACTACAGGTCACCAACTCTCATGAAGCTAGATGAAACAATGCTCAACAAAATACTAGCAAATTGAACCTAATGAAATATTAAAAACTAACCAAGTGGGGTATATCCCAGGAATACAACACTGGTTCTACATTCAGAAGTCATTCAAGTTAATTTGTCATATCAACAAGCAAAAGAAATACCATAACATCACCTCAGAGAAAGCATTTGGCAAAATTCAATATCCACTCATGATTAAAGAAAACCTCTCAGCAAACTATAAGCTTTCTCAATGTGATAAAGAGCATTACAAAAACAAATTTACAGAAATTTACACCTAATGGTGAACAGCTGGTTGCTTTCCCCTTCCTATGAGAAACAAGGTAAAGGTGACTGTTCTTACCTCTACTATTTAGCACCATAACGTAGGTTGTAGCCAATGCTATAAGGCAAAAAAGGAAGAGGAAGAGGAAAAGGATGAGAAGGAGGAGAAGGGAAATAGAACTGTCTGTTCACAAACAACATAATTTTCCACATAGAAAATTCTGAAGTATTTTCGAAAAAACAGAAAACGAAAAAGGTCATTAAAACTAAGTGTGGGCCGGGCGCGGTGGCTCAAGCCTGTAATCCCAGCACTTTGGGAGGCCGAGACGGGCGGATCACGAGGTCAGGAGATCGAGACCATCCTGGCTAACACGGTGAAACCCCGTCTCTACTAAAAAATACAAAAAACTAGCCGGGCGAGGTGGCGGGCGCCTGTAGTCCCAGCTACTCGGGAGGCTGAGGCAGGAGAATGGTGTAAACCGGGAGGCGGAGCTTGCAGTGAGCTGAGATCCGGCCACTGCACTCCAGCCTGGGCGATAGAGCGAGACTCCGTCTCAAAAAAAAAAAAAAAAAAAAAAAAAACTAAGTGTGTTGCTTCATGTCTGTAACCTCAGCATTTTGGGAGGCTAAGGTGGGCAGACTGCCTGAGCCTAGGAATTCAGGACCAGTCTGGGCAACATGTGGAAACCCATCTCTACAAAAAATATAAAAATTAGCTGAGTGTGGTGGCATGCACCTGTAGTCCCAGTTGCTCGGGAGGCTAAGATGGGAGGATTGCTTGAGCTTGAGAGGCCGAGGCTGCAGCGACCTGTGATTGTGCCACTGCTCTCCAGCCTGAGTGACAGAGCAAGACCCTATCTCAAAAATAAATAAATAAATAAAACAATAAACCCCTAATAAGTGCGTTAGTCAGGCCAGAAAGCC
Organism: Trachypithecus francoisi; assembly: GCF_009764315.1. Lineage (NCBI taxonomy): Eukaryota > Metazoa > Chordata > Mammalia > Primates > Cercopithecidae > Trachypithecus > Trachypithecus francoisi. Next base: position 52,110,998 of record NW_022681458.1, on the reverse strand, counting down.
CAAGATCAATCTACAAAATCAATAATATTTCTATACATTAGTAATAGTCAATTGGAGGCTGGGCATGGTGGCTGTAATCCCAGCACTTTGGGATGCCAAGGCAGGCAAATCACTTGAGGCCAGAGTTTGAGAACCTGCCTGGTCAGCATGGCAAAATCCCATCTCTATTAAAAATACAAAAATTAGCTGGGTGTGGTGGTGCGCACCTGTAGTCCCAGGTACTCAGGGGGCTGAGGCAGGAGAATCGCTTGAACCTGGGAGGCGGAGGTTGCTGCGAGCAGAGATCGTGCCACTGCACTCCAGCCTGGATCGCAGAGTGAGACTCTGTCTCAAAAATAAAAATAAAAATAAAAAACCCTAATAAGTGAGTTTAGCAAGGCCACAAAATCGAGATCAACCTACAAAATCAATTGTACTTCTACATATTAGTAATATCAATTGGGACATAAAATCATAGCCAAAGACCACCGTTTACAATAGCATAACAAAACATGAAATACCTAGGTATAAACAGGTGCAAAGATACGTACTGCCAGATAGGTATAAGCTATGTATGTGGAGAAGAAAACACAAATACGGATGAAATAAATATAAAAGACCTAAATAAATGGAAATATATACTGTGCTCATGAATTCAAAGACTCAATATTGTTAAGATGTCAATTATTAATCTTGATCTTGATCTACATAGTCAGTGCAATTCTAATAAAAATTCCAGTATAATTTTTGGTAGAAACCAAATTATTCTAAAATTTATATAGAAAAACAAAAAATCCAGAATAGCCACAATAATTTTGATAAAGAACAAAATTGGAGGATTCATCCTACCTGGTTACATGTCTTGCTATAGATTTACAGTAATCAAGACAGTTTGGCACTGGAGAAAGTATAGACGTTATATCAGGTAGTGACAGTCTGTTAAGAGATCCATGCAGATATGAACAAACTGACTTTTGATGAGGTTTTAAAGGCAATGTAATGCAGTATAAATGGTTTTTCAACAAATAATGCTGGGACATTCGGATATCCACATGCCAATAAATAAATAAATAAATAAAAGCAGTTTGATCCATACCTCACACTTATTACAAAAATCCACTCAAAACAGACCATAAATCTAAATGCAGAATCTCAAATAATTACAATTCTAGAAGAAAACAGAAAAAAAAAAATTGTGATCTTAAGTTAGACAAAGATTTCTTAGATTTGACAGCAAAAGCACATCCATAAAGAAAAAATCAATAAATTGAACTTCATCAAAATTAAAAACCTCTGCTCTTTGAAAGATACTGTTAAGAATAAAAGGGGAAAATACATTTGCAAATTACACTGGACATAGGTCTTATATTCAGAATATATAAAGAACACTTAGATAAGAAAATGAACAATCCTGGCTGGGCATGGTGGTGGATGCCTGTAATCCCAACTACTCAGGAGGCTGAGGCATGAGAACCTGGGAGGCGGAGGTTGCAGTGAGCCAAGATCATGCCACTGCAATCCAGCCTGGGTAACAGAGAGAGACTCCGTAAAAAAAAAAGAAAAAAGAAAAAAAGAAAAAGGAAAGGAAAAAAGAAAACGAGCAACCAATATAAAATAGGCAAAAGATGTGAACAGGCACATCACCACAAAAGATTTATGGATGACAAATAAGCACATGGAAAAAAAGATTGGCATCACTAGTCACAGAAATGCAAATTAAACAACAATGGGATACCACTACACATCTATAAGTGGCTAAAATGACCAACACCAAATGCTGGTAAAAATGCTGAAGAACTGGACATCTCATACCTTGCCAGTAGGAATACAAAATGTTACAGCTATTTCAGAAAACAGTTTCTTAAAAAGGTTAGCATACAGTTACCACATAAGCTAGCAATCCCACAACTCATAATTTACCCTAGTGAAATAAAACTTATATTTACACAAAAACCTGATTGTAAATGTTTACAGAGGCTGTGCTGTGCCTGTAATCACCTAAAAGTGGAAATAACCCAAATGTCACTCAACTGGGAATGTACAAACAAGTTATGTTACATTCATGCAATGGAATACTACTCACCAATACAAAAATCAATCTACTGATACACACAACAGCGTAAGTTAATCTTAATTCATTTTGCTAAATGAAAGGAGCCAGACTCAAAGGACTTTTATCTGTACAATTCCATTTATATGACATTCTGGAGAAAGTGAAACTATAGGAACAGAAAACATGTGAGTTGCTCCCAGAAGCTAGAGGTAGAGCACATGAAATTTACTAGAATAGAGAAACTGTTTTATATCCTGATTGAAGTGGTTGTATAACCATATGCCTGGACACTAAAATGTGTGACCATTACTGCAAGTAAGTTGTACTTTAATTTTTAAAAATTAAAAAATTAACAATTTCTATAGGGGGAAGGTAGGGAATAGGGTGGAAGGAACAGGAATAGAGGCAAAAATTCTCTGAATAGACTTTGTTTTGTATATTTGTTTTGGAACTTACTTTGAAACACTGTAAATATTTTACATAAGTATAAAATAAGATTTAAAATTTTATAAAGCACTACTTAAATATCTATTGAGAAACTATTCAAAACGACTTTAAAGCACAGTAATTAACTGTAAATATTTAGCAAGATATTTCCTAAAGGCAAAAAGAAATCATACTGTTGGTATTTTTATTCTAAGATTATAAGATTAATGAGGTTAAGTTAAAACCTTATAGTCACTAACTGAATTGGGAATACTGGTATGACTTCATGCTGTATTTTCTTTTTAAAAACTCATGTCCTAGCTCTTTGCTGTGCAAAAACCTAGAAACAAAGACACCACCAGTAGCAATGATCCATTCTCTACCCAGCACCTAGATTGTGGTCTCTAAATGCAGTTTTCCAGCTAAGGGATTCAGGGCTTCCTGGAAAATTAGCTGATTCCAGACCAGGGGCAGAATATGGACAAGATTAATCTGGAACATCTTTTCACATCAGCCTATCAAAGACTATGGGGTCATGTCAAAAGGACTCAGAAGGCAACTTGAAGATGCTCCCACTGCCAAAGATGGAACAATCTGAACATTCAAGTTAGCTGCAATGATGTAGAACACATTAAATATGCTTAAACCCAGGAGGTTATAATGGTAGATTTTTTAAAAAGCCTTGGTCACTTTTGGAAGATTCTAGGAAAATATTTTGAAAATTGTAAACAGAAAGAGTCAAGTATTTATTCGGTTTTCAAATACAAACTATACGTTGAGATAATCAAATAGAGGGCAAGTCTCTCTTTTTAGAAGTACATTAGCTAATAAGCAAAGAAGGAATAATAGAATTAGAATATCACCATTTTGGAAGCCTTAATAAATAATGATTCTAAACAATTATCAATAATGGTTGCTGACATCACAAAAAGAAAGACAGCCAGACAGCATTATGCACCTCCTGATGGACAAACACAATGTCACTTAGGAATATTCTTGCCAAAAAAAAAAGTCAAACCTGAATCTGAACAAGCCTCTAGATTTAACTACCTATTTTTAAGAAATACAGAGGACATTGTTAAGTGCTACAGAATGACCTCATTTCTTCAACAAAAAAATTATGAAGGGGTGGAGAGGGAAGGAATCTGGAGAAGGGTGAGGAAAGGAGAGAAACTACAGATTTAAAGAACTAAAGGACACGGCGAATCAACCGTAATGTATAAACCTTATGTAGATCCTGATTTAAATAAACTATATAAAAAAAATTTATAAGATAATCAGGAAAATTTGGAACACTATTTGGATATTTGATTATATTAAAGAATTACTTAATTCTTAATTATTTACCTTTCATAACTTGATTATGTGTTTTAAATGAGCCATTTTTTTAAAGATGCACAATGAATGACTCGTACAAAATGATATAAAGTCTGGGGTTTGTTTCAAGCTAGTGGTGGGGGAAGATGAGTGGCTGGAGATATATGTGAAACAAGAGGCCATGAGTTTATAATTATTGAAGCTTAGTGATGGGAACACATAACAAAAACTTTATTAAATGAGGAGATTAAATGTCCACTAAGAAAAAAAAAAAACTGAACTAAAGCTTAGGTGCAAACTGGAGCAATGCTTTTCAAAATGTGGTTGAATGACTATATGCCTCCGCACAATCACTTACAGGACTTACTGCAAAATACAAGCCTCCTGGAAATCTAGAACTTTGGGGGATGAAGCTTAGGAATCTAGTTGAGAATTTCAACTGCAGATTGGACTTTGAGAACTACTCTTTTATACCTAAAGCACTTGGGGAAAAAAAAAAAATATCTTTCTATGCAACCTTTAAGCCTGTGTTCTTAGAGATGACCTGAGTCCTTAATTACAGAAGAGAAGTTTAATAACTTCTGGTTGAGTATTCCGTATCCAAGGGAGATGCAATATTAGTTTATATTTCTTCTTTCATCCTAATTATGTTTAAGTAATCCTTTAGGGAGCTTCATGTCACTCTTATAATTCAGGTAGTTATTATTAGCCTTATTTTACAGATAAGAAAATGGAGGCACAGAGTTCCTGGAACTTGCTCAAAGTTACACAATGAATTAGGGCTATCTCGGATTTAGAAGTTGCAATTCCACATTTTTAGACTAGAATTGACTTATCCGAGGGTGTGGAATAACTTCCACTTTGAAGAGGGATCAAAGGGATGTTATATAATTGTTGACACTGTTGCATTTTGTTTTTGTTTATCAATAGGGATTAGGTTAACTTCTTATGAGCACTTTTTATAAAAAATTATAATTTTAGAATTAAAAACAGCAAAGCATAAACAGTAGAGAAAAAATTGAGATAGTGTAGAGTTCAGAAACCCTTATCATTCTAAGAGAGTTTATCACTCCAAAAAAGGACTATAAAAGATTATACTGGGCCAGAAGCGATGACTCACACCTGTAATCCCAGCACTTTAGGAGGCCAGGGCAGGCGGATCACTTGAGGTCAGGAGTTCGAGAGCAGGCTGGCCAATATGGTGAAACCGTGTCTCTATTAAAAATACAAAAAAATTAGCCAGGCGTGGTGACATACGCCTGTAATCCCAGCTACTCAGGAGGCTGAGGCACAAGAATAGCTTGAACCTGGGAGGCGGAGGTTGCGATGAACTGAGATCACACCACTGCACTCCAGCCTGGGCAATGGAGCGACACTCCGTCTCAAAACAAACAAACAAACAAATAAACACAAAGCAACAACAGCAACAAAGATTATACTGGTTTCAGATAGCTGGTTTCAGGTGGATTTAGTTTCTAGCAAGAGTATCCCTTTCCTATGGATTCCTTTCTGGTTCTTCCTCTAATAGGTAATCTTCCTTGTGTATAACAAGGGATATAATAGTCTGGTTACTATGCTTAGGAAATTCATTAAATATTTTATGACCTTCAAGAGAATAAAATTTATGAATGATAGAATTCCTGAATGGAATAAATGGGGGAAAAAAAATGATCCAGGGTCTTGTGAGTCTTGTGGTAAAAATTTTCAAGCCCAGATAACTAAGCTTTCTCTAAATAGTTCAACTAGATACTTTAAACCATATACCTTGTAGAAAAAAAACCCAGTTATTGATTTGAATTCACAAAGAACTCTACCTACATGTGTTTTGTCTTCACTAACTTGACTCTAACTAAAATCACTACTAGTTCAAATATTAGTGCCAGTGGTACAATAATATTGCCTGGTTCTTGGAACAAAATAGTCTGCCAAGTTCTAACTGCTCAACTTCCCTCCTACCCTTTCAATTCCTCCCCTCCCACTGTTCCCTTTGTACATTCCTCCTTCTGCAAAAGCCATCCTGTGCCCTTTCTTTCAAGGGACTTCAATCACAGTGGCAGCCACACCTATGATTATAACATTAAACCAGCAGGAAGTATATGGCCTTAAGAATTTAATCTCAACTTCCATTAGAAAATAATTGGAAACTCAGATACATAAACATGTGTTGCTTTGTTTTGTTTTACTAGGACAAGCCAACAACCATAGCATGGCAATGGTTTTACAACCAAAACAACTGAACCTACAAGCAAACATGGGTGAACTGAGCTAACTTGCTTGCTTTCACTGTGGTAGCAGTAGTATTTTCCTAATTGTTAAGACCCCAACACAGAGTTACATGTGGTCACAAACAGATATTAATTAATCATTTTGTAAAACTTTATTATTGCTAAAGATCAGAAGTAGGGTAAAAACACTTGAGCTGTGAAGAGCTCTGCATTATAGTGAAGGCATTGTATGAAGAAAAACATCATCTGAATACATAAACAATTATCACGAATATATCAGGCTTTATTTGTCCCTATTGCTTCACTCAGGTGGAAATACTTCCACATGTTTTTAAAGCATCTAAATTCAAATTCAGTAACAATAAATGCTTCATCATTATTTGCAACTCATCTGATAGTAAACATTTCATAACTATTTTATTTAATGGGACCAGCCATGTACTGTGACCTAAATCACAGACTATTACATTTAATTTTGTTTCTTCATTAATGTAGACCAAAATGTTTCAAGCATGTCCTCAGTCTTTGGGAAAGAGGTAGACAGTGGCACTCATATGGAAGAGTTCTAGAAGAAGCCGAGATAATTTTGATTAACCTTTCTTGTAGCTGTAAGACTACGTGAAGATACAACAGGCTTGGGCAGCATATAAAGCATCTTTCATTGGTGTCATTCACAAACCACACTGACCTCTAGATTGTAAAACAAAACTACCAACAGTGAAATCTTCAAATCCAACTGGCAGGAGAGCAGTGGATTGGAAGACCAATATGCTTAGATGAGGGGTACGTGAGGCGCCTGGGCAGAAAATTTTAAGAGCACTTACTGCAGGACCCTGAGAGTCAGTGCATCTTCAAGTTTGCACCCTACTGCACTCACCACATCCTAAGTTTCTGCCCTGCACAAGAGCTCCAAAGTGAAGTTGGCTGCAAGAGCCAGGGAGGACTGATGTCCACATTCCACAGCTTTGAAGCAAAGCTTGAGAACCAGCCTTATCTCAAGTAAAAAGGATTTACTAATCTCTAGACCAGTACTTTGGAGACTCTGCCATTTCCCTTGAGAGACCAAGACCAGCCTGGTGTGACTTGTTACTAGGGAAACAAAGCATTTTCCCCGCAAAGACTTTATGTTAAGGATCCAGTAGTTCCTTTCCCAGATCCTAGAGCCCTGCTGGAAAACATCAGTCCAATATCTCAGGTCCTGTCACCTTCTGACAGAATTATTGATACAAATCACCTATTTAGATTGTGATATTACCTCTCCCTTGACTTCTTCCCCTTGGTCCTACAGCCTACCTGACTTCCCCCATCTACTACAATAGAAGGTGGGGCACAAAGAAGACCAATATGCTAGGATGCTCAGTCTCTTCAGCTTTACAGATAACCCTCACTATTACCTCTAAACAAAGTGGAAGCCAGTCCTGGCAGCTCACCTATAATCCCAGCATCTTGGAAGGCTGAGGCAGGCAGATAGCTGGAAGCCAGGACTTTTGAGACCAGCCTGGCCAACATACTACCATATCCTATCTCTACCAAAAATACAAAAATCAGCCGGGTTGGTGGCACACACTTGTAATCCCAGGTACTTGGGAAACTGAGGCAGGAGAATAGCTTGAATCCAGAAGGCAGAGGTTGCAGTGAGCAGAAACTGCACCACTGCACTCCAGTCAGGGCAACAGAGAAAGACTCTGTCTCAAAACAACAACAACGACAACAACAACAACAACAAAGTGAAGTGATACTTGACTTTGGAGCTCTCTTTTTCCTAAACTTGGATTCTTAAAATGTTTCTAAACTAGCAGTTTTGTAATAACTTTTTTCCTTAAAATTCTGGCACATTTAAAATATTGGAAATTCTGGGCTTTAAAAAATATCGGGATTATATCAGTGCTTATTTATCTCTATAAACTAGTCAGAACAGAGATATTATAGTGGGATTTATTAATACACTTTAGAAGTAGGGAAATATTTTATATTCACCCAGGGAGACATAAAGTCTGTTCTAAGTTAAACACACACAGACACATAGAGAGGTTATTGCTTCTGTTTTACAACTTCAATCTCAGGTCAAAAGTAAACACAAAACCACAAAAATTCACCAGCTCTTCTGCTTGAGCGGCCTTTATGTTAAAACAAACAAACAAAATCTCACCAGCCCATATCTCAAATAGCTATCCTCCTTCCCTCTCAGTGGACACAAAAGTAATTAATTAATTTGAGCTCACAAACGATAAACAAAAAGACTTACAAACTGGTGTCTCTATCACCTCTCTTATTTATTTATTTGAACGCCTGGCCTCAAGCAATCCTCCCACCTCAGCCCCAAGTGGTTGAGATTACAGGTTTGAGCCACTGCACCTATCTACCTCTCTACCAAGAAAGACTAGACGTCCATCATCCAACAGATACCACCAAATGGTTAGACCACAAAACCAAACTCCCAATCATTGCTGCTATCAATGCATCAGTAATGTATAAGTTATACCTGAATAACTTATCAGGAATGTACAAATCAGAAACAAAAACAAAATTCTAAAAATCAATTAAGAAGGAAAAATATATAACCACTTCGGATTTCTCTAAGAGCAAATAAAAAACATGCCTGGGCTTAAACAACCCACGATATATATATTTCTGTCTCAAGACAGTTTGACTCATCACATAAATCTACTTGGGCATCTCTGTGAACCTTAAGATTTCCAATAATATAGTATAATTCTCAAAAACCTAAAATCATGTCTCTAATGTGAACATAAAACAAATACATGTCAAAGTTTTATTCAACTCATTAGTTAGTGAGGAAACCGATAAGACTTTAAAACCAATACAGAATATTAGAGAAGCTAGGCATATATTAATAAAGAAATGTTAGGACACAATTGCAGGGTTAGAGACAAAGCTGACTAATGTGTTACAGAACAATACATCGTAACCTGTGTTGGTATCTGGTACACCAGAAAAATTATTTGCATCTCTACCAAACCAAAATCTACCAAAGTTAACCTTTGCCCCTAGAGAATTGTAAAACAGCCCACTCAAGTCAATATAATAAAGTCAAGTTCAGAGCAGCACTGAAAGAACATCCAGTAAATAAATCTCTTTTGCCTATTTCCAAGTTTTAGTCATTTTTTTCCCACGGAAATGAGATATTGCAAATATTGCAGGGGACATAGACGTACTAAAAAACTACGAATTCACCTGAAATTCATACTGTATTTTATCCGGCAACCCTAACCACAAGTTAACCAAAACTTTATCAAGTCTGTACAGTTCTGTTGCCAACACAGTATCTCTTAACTATGTTCCTCAGCTTCATCTTTCCCTAGATAATAAATATTATATTAAGACCTATTTCTATTGCACGGCTATTCTTTACACTTACCACTGGAGGGCGCACATAACTCGTAGTATACTAGATAAGACGTCATGAAGAAACCATCTGAGCGTTTCTGCATCTCAACCACTAGAGGCCAGTACAGGAACCTCAGATTTTGCAACCGGACTGTTTACGCACGCCCTAAGCAGCCACGCGCAGGCGCGAAACTCCTCCCCAGGCCAGACACGGCCTGCGCATGCGTTCAAGTGAGCGCGCAGTCGCTGTTGGTAAGACTAGCGGGAAAAGGGTGTGCGCGGCTGGAAGCGCGCATGCGCGGTGACTAATACTCTAGGCTCCTTCAGGGCTGAGCATACCGCGTTTCTTGCGGTGGGTGGAAATGCCCAACCGAGGGACGCTCCCAGAGGACAGCCCTGTGCTGATCCCCACCGACAACTCGACCCCACACAAGGAGGATCTTAGCAGCAAGGTGAGTGTGAGACGCAATGAAAAGGCTCCTGGACTCGGGACTGGGCTCCACAGGACCCTAAAGTTGATCCGCAGAGGGCAGCGTGGGGCCTGCCCGGGCCTCGGCTTTGCCCTGCTACTTTGCTCTTTTTATTCTTAGCACTTGACAGCCACAGTTAGTCCGTTTGTTTTCTGAAAACAGTTGCGAAAAGGGAGATATTGAAATTTGCCCCGAGACACGACCCAGGTGGCAGCGGGGCGGAGTTTTGGTTGGGTGTTTTCCTCCCTAGTCTTTTTAAACTTTGGGAAATACCGCCCACCCCAAATCTGTTCCATCGCAGATATTCTCCATCTAGTTAACCATGCCAGCAACCCGGGATCCATCCTTGACGCCCATCATGGAAGCCTATCAGTTCTACCTTTGAAACTCATTTCAAATATGCCCCTTTATCACCGTGAACACTCTTTTTTTTTTTTTTTTTTGAGGCTGAGTCTCGCTCAGTCGCCCAGGCTAGAGTGCAGTGGCCGGATCTCAGCTCACTGCAAGCTCCGCCTCCGGGTTTATGCCATTCTCCTGCCTCAGCCTCCCAAGTAGCTGGGACCACAGGCGCCCGCCACCTCGCCCGGCTAGTTTTTTGTATTTTTTTTTAGTAGAGACTGGGTTCACCGTGTTAGCCAGGATGGTCTCGATCTCTGACCTCGTGATCCACCCGTCTCGGCCTCCCAAAGTGCTGGGATTACAGGCTTGAGCCACCGCGCCCGGCCTATCACCGTGAACACTCTTACCACCCCAAATAAGCCACCGTCATCTGCTATCGGGACCCCCGCCCCTCCCCCCCGCAAGGGCTTCCTAACTGGTCTCTCCTCATCCACCTGTTAGCTGCTGCTTCTCTGTTAACCAAAGCAATAGTCCTAAAACACGCATTGGGTTGTCACTGTTATACCAAAAAGGGGGAGAGAGGAAGCCAATATAATATAAGCCTTAACTGCCATAAACAAACAAAACCTTTAAAGATAAATGGGGGTGGGGAGGGTTATAGCCCTTCAGGTATTACATGTCCTAGATTCTACTTTGGTTCTGTCCCAAACTTACAATGACATCTGGACAAGTCTCTTTAATCTTTCTGTATCAGTTACTTTCTTTGAAGTAAAGTGAAATGTACACCTGTCATTCCCAAAATGGGAAAGCCCCGTACAAATGTTAAGTCTCAAAGAATGTTTACAAATTCGGCCTTGGAATTCAACCTCATTACTACAGCTCTGCCAACTGGGGAGACAGAAAAGTGCATACTCATGGGAATTGGGGGTGAATTTTCAAAAGACACACAGCCCATTCTCATTACCACCATAGCAAGCCACTTACGCATACTGGTGAATACAAATCCCTGAGGTGTGTGTGAAGTAGCACAAATATTATAAAAGCTGCTTTTAGAGGCTCTTGTGATACTATGTAATCAGTCGTGTTCACAAAATAAATAAAGAGTTAAAAAGAAACTTAGTTTTCACTTAGTTGAGCCCTCCCCTACAAATAAATGAAGCCCAGGTCAGCACGGTGGCCCAGGCCTGTAGTCCCAGATACTCGGAGGCTAAGGTGTGAGAATCGCCTGAGCCTGGGAAAATCGAGGCTGCAGTGAGCCGTCATCGCGCCATTGCACTCCAGCCTGAGTAACAGATCAAGACCCTGTTTGAAAAAAAAAGAAACCCAGTTCAACAGTGCCAGCTCTATGCTAGTCATTGAGATAAAAAGGGAAAAATACAAAGATGGAACATGATAGGTCTTACTGTCCCCAAATAAGGCATTGCTTGATTGGAATGTTTGCACTTCTTAGTACATAAAATCATGAAAATATTGAAAAAAGTAACCCACCCCTCGTTTAATTTGCCTTTTTTTTCCAATCTAAATCACAGCTTAATTGAAAGACTGGAATTCCTTTTGGTGTATATATGTATGTGTATATATATATACACACATTTTTTTTTTCTTTTTTTGAGATGGAGTTTCACTCTTCTTGCCCAGGCTAGAGTGCAATGGCGCAATCTTGGCTCACCGCAGCCTCTGCCTCCCAGGTTCAAGCAATTCCCCTGCCTCAACCTCCTGAGTAGCTGGGATTACAGGCATGCGCCACTATGCTTGGCTAATTTTGTATTTTTAGTGGAGATGGGGGTTTTCCATGTTGGTCAGCCTGGTCTCGAACTCCTGACCTCAGGTGATCCACCTGCCTTGGCCTCCCGAAGTGCTGGGATTACAGGCATGAGCCACTGTGCTGGGCCTGGGGGGTATATCATATATTTTTAATAAAAGGTATAAACCTTCTTGAGTAACTGTAGTCTTGGGCATGATTGCTGGTTACGAACACCAAATCCCCTGTCTGATCTTAATGGGTTACCTAACATTTTGCAAGTCTAATCACTGTTTTTTCTCCTCCAGCTTTTCCCCAACTGTACCCCCACACAGACTGCGGTTTGTTTTTTTTGTTGAGACGGAGTCTTGCTCTGTCTCCTGGGCAGGAGTGTAGTGGCCGGATCTCAGCTCACTGCAAGCCCCGCCTCCCGGGTTTACGCCATTCTCCTGCCTCAGCCTCCCGAGTAGCTGGGACTACAGGCGCCCGCCACCTCGCCTGGCTAGTTTTTTGTATTTTTTAGTAGAGACGGGGTTTCACCGTGTTAGCCAGGATGGTCTCGATCTCCTGACCTCGTGATTCGCCCGTCTCGGCCTCCCAAAGTGCTGGGATTACAGGCTTGAGCCACCGCGCCCGGCCTACTGCTGTTGAAGATAATCTGTATATTCACGAACTGCCCATTTGGAAAACCAGTACATCATAGCCCCTTATCCCATCTCTAATTTTAAAACAACCCCTTAAGGGATTCTCATTGAACATACTTTGGAAACATCTAGCTTAAAGAGTTTTTCTTTATTTCAATAGATTAAAGAACAAAAAATTGTGGTGGATGAACTTTCTAACCTTAAGAAGAATAGGGTGAGTTATTATAGGAATTCTGAATAGTAAATATGTGGGAGGTTTATTTATGTTTATATTAATGTTATAAGAATTATAGATAAGATTTAATCATACTTTAATATTAATGTATAGTATTTCAGCATCTTTTTAAATTACAAGTGTCCAGATTTTTTAAATGGATAGATCTCATAGTTGAAGATGTCTTTTTTCTATCACATGCTATTCACATTGCATTTGCAACAAATGATACTAGTTGTATTTTGGTATCTTGGAGCTGTAATCACTGATGATGTTTATTTTATACCTGAATTTGGTGTTTTCTTTTGATACAAACAAACTTTATATTGAGATGAGAAGAAACTTTTAAATCAATGTGGATGATTATTGAACAAAAAAGGATACATTGCTTCCCCTCCCTCCAAAAAATTTTTACATAGATTTTTATAAATGTGTATCATGGTTATTTAATGCCATTTCCATTAATATAAACAAGCAAGCTACTGCTTTGTGTATACTTTCAGTGTCAAATTACATTTTAACATTCAGGAACAAATTAGTATGAACTCTTAAAAGTATTTTAAAGATTATGTAATAACTGTTTAGATATTTCTGATGTTGTCACTTTTGGAATATTAGAAGTTGAAGCACATGAAAAAATTAGCTGGGCGCATGCCTGTACTCCCAGCTACTCGGGAGGCCAAGGCACAAGAATGAACCTGGGAGGCAGAGGTTGCAGTGAATTGAGCACATCACTGCACTCCAGCCTAGGCGACACAGCAGGACTCCATCTCAAAAAAAAAAAAAAAAAGTTGAGGCAGAATTAATACAGACTTTCTCTAGAGGGCAAATTGGCAGAAAGTCTCAACAACTCAAACCATAACACTTTGACCCAGCAGTTCCATTTATAGTAGTTGATACTTAGGAGAGAATCATGGGAATGCACGAAGATTTAGTTACAAAGATATTCATCACAACGTTGATTCACAATAGCAAAGAGTTGGTAACACCTTAAATGTTTAGTATTTGAAGCAGAGCAAATAAACTGTAATATATTATACCTATACAGCAGTAGGTGTAATTTGGTCACCATAGCTTGCTTTGCCATTTTTGTGTTCTTGTAAAATAACACTTACTGATAAGAAAAAGTGTTCTCAATATATTGCTCATTGATAAAAGCATAAATCTGCAGATACAGTAAGAACATTTTTTGTTAAAATGGTATATGGAGAGAAAATAGTTTCATTTCAGTAGTAGCACTTTCTGGTAGTTGGGCAATGGATGACTTTTATTTGTGTTTTTGCTTATCTGTGTTTGCTAAAGTATGGTACTGAATATATATTACTGAAGTTCAAGAATTAGTGATAATAGGGTTAAGGATTTTAACATCTACTTTTTAGATCAAAATTTGATATTAGCCTAAATTATGTTTTCCAGAAAGTATATAGGCAGCAACAGAACAGCAATATATTCTTTCTTGCAGACCGAACAGAAATGCTATCTGAGAGCAAAAGTAAGTTTTTTCTTTTTTGTGGCTTTTGGGGGGTGCCTAAATTATACTCATCTGAATGTTAAAATATATATCAAAAGATTAATATAGCAGTTTGGTTTTCTTCAAGTTAGCCTTCCAAAGATGAGTCAATAGTTAAAAAAAAAAAAAAAATATATATATATATCATAATATGTGTTAGAAAGCAATAGTTATTAACATGTGCTTTAGAGTTTCAAACAGGTCTAAGTATGACAAACCATTACCACTTTCTACTTTTGTGACTTTGGGTAAAATACTTTAAGCCTCCAAGGTATTGTCGGATCTAAACAAGATGCTGTATAAAAAGTGCTTAGCCAAGTGCTTGGGCCAAAATGAGCACTCGGCAAAACAGAAGCTATTTTTGTAAAAGATAAACATTCTTTGTTAGTAGCCTGTTGTTAATTATCATTGGCACTGGCACAGTGTGTGTGTTTATATGGTTTGATTTTGGTAAACAGCTTGTTTTGCCCTCTGAATTGCTAGGTAGAAGTCCAAGAATTTTTATGTTATTTAATATTTATTCTCCTTCCCTGCAATAGGTATATTGGATGAACTGAAAAAAGAATACCAAGAAATAGAAAACTTAGAGAAGACCAAAATCAAGAAATAGTCAACCTGATTTCACGTAACAATGTGTGGCATTTGTTGTTCTGTAAACTTTTCTGCTGAGCATTTCAGTCAAGATTTAAAAGAGGACTTACTATATAATCTTAAACAGCGGGGACCCAATAGTAGTAAACAATTGTTCAAGTCTGATGTTAACTACCAGTGTTTATTTTCTGGTCACGTCCTACACTTGAGGGGTGTTTTGACTACCCAGCCTGTGGAAGATGAAAGAGGCAATGTGTTTCTGTGGAATGGAGAAATTTTTAGTGGAATAAAGGTTGAAGCTGAAGAGAATGATACTCAAATTTTGTTTAATTATCTTTCCTCCTGTAAGAATGAATCTGAGATTTTGTCACTCTTCTCAGAAGTACAAGGTCCCTGGTCATTTATATATTATCAAGCATCTAGTCATTATTTATGGTTTGGTAGGGATTTTTTTGGTCGCCGTAGCTTGCTTTGGCGTTTTAGTAATTTGGGCAAGAGTTTCTGCCTCTCTTCAGTTGGCACCCAAACATCTGGATTGGCAAATCGGTGGCAAGAAGTTCCAGCATCTGGACTTTTCAGAATTGATCTTAAGTCTACTGCCATTTCCAGGTGCATTATTTTACAACTGTATCCTTGGAAATATATTTCTAGGGAGAATATTATTGAAGAAAATATTAATAGCCTGAGTCAAATTTCAGCAGACTTACCAGCATTTGTATCCGTGGTAGCAAATGAAGCCAAACTGTATCTTGAAAAACCTGTTGTTCCTTTAAATATGATGTTGCCACAAGCTGCTTTGGAGACTCATTGCAGTAATATTTCCAATGTGCCACCTACAAGAGAGACACTTCAGGTCTTTCTTACTGATGTACACATAAAGGAAGTAATTCAGCAGTTCACTGATGTCTTGAGTGTAGCAGTCAAGAAACGTGTCTTGTGTTTACCTAGGGGTGAAAATCTGACAGCAAATGAAGTTTTGAAAATGTGTGATAGGAAAGCAAATGTTGCAATCCTGTTTTCTGGGGGCATTGATTCCATGGTTATTGCAACCCTTGCTGACCGTCATATTCCTTTAGATGAACCAATTGATCTTCTTAATGTAGCTTTCATAGCTGAAGAAAAGACCATGCCAACTAGCTTTAACAAAGAAAGAAATAAAAAGAAAAATAAATGTGAAATATCTTCTGAAGAATTCTCTAAAGATGTTGCTGCTACTGATGACGACAGTCCTGATAAACATGTCAGTGTACCAGATAGAATCACAGGAAGGGCGGGACTAAAGGAACTACAAGCTGTTAGCCCTTCCCGAATTTGGAATTTTGTTGAAATTAATGTTTCTATGGAAGAACTGCAGAAATTAAGAAGAACTCGAATATGTCACTTAATTTGGCCATTGGATACAGTTTTGGATGATAGCATTGGCTGTGCAGTCTGGTTTGCTTCTAGAGGAATTGGTCGGTTAGTGGCCCAAGATGGAGTGAAATCCTATCAGAGCAGTGCAAAGGTATGACACAGTGTTTCTTTTGATAATTTCTGCGACCTATTTTTGACCCTTAAAGCTTGTAGTATTTTGATTGTAAGAATATAGCATATTTTAGTTGCATTTAAACTACAACACAACATATGTGACTTCTTTAGAATTGGATATATTTTACTATTTTCTGTCTTTATCTTGTTTTTCTCCTAAAGTGTTATCTTTAGGTTTGCAATTTTTAAGCTTTTCTTTTATCTTGTTTTCTTTACTGTGTAGTTGTAGTTGATAACATTTTTATGTGGATTTCTTTAAACCGCATAGGTAGTTCTCACTGGAATTGGTGCAGATGAGCAACTTGCAGGTTATTCTCGTCATCGTGTCCGCTTTCAGTCACATGGACTGGAAGGATTGAATAAGGAAATAATGATGGAACTGGGTCGAATTTCTTCTAGAAATCTTGGTCGTGATGACAGAGTTATTGGTGATCATGGAAAAGAAGCAAGGTAATTCTAATCATTTGAGTGTTGTTCGGTATTTTTATAAAAACAGCAGAGTGTAAATGGAGACTTCTAAGTTTGTTTTCTCTTTGGAGACTGTTCATATGAATAACAGCAGCAATAGTAACTTGGCTTTATATTATAAACACAGTCAGAAACAGAGCTGGGAAGAGCCAGGAGAGCAGTTATTTTCTAGAACTCATTCTCTAAGAAATGTCTAAGAAATGTATTTTCAGTAATTTTCAAAGGTAACGTAATGACAGGATTGTTTTTAAGACTATAGTGAAAAAGATTGTTGAAGTAAGCCAGGCATGGTGGCTCATACCTGTCATCCCAGCACTTTGGGAGGCCAAGGCGGGCCGATCACCTGAGGACAGGAGTTCAAGACCAGCCTGGTAAACATGGTAAAACCCCACCTCTACTAAAAATACAAAAACATGAGCTGATCGTGGTGCCGCATGCCTGTAGTTCAGCTACTCGGGAGGCTGAGAATGGCTTGAACCTGGGAGGTGGAGGTTGCAGTGAGCCCAGATCATGCCACTGCTCTCCAGCCTGGGAGATAGTGTGAGACTCTGTTTCCACATAAAAGACTATCAAAATAAAACTGAGATAGTGAAATACTAAGATAAGGTATTTAGAGGGTTTTGTTCAGCTTTTAATGTTTGCTTTCCTCTCAGGAAGGGCATAAGCCCCACCCGCAAGCCTTCTTCTCCGATGTTATAGAAACTGGCTTTGTCTCTGTAGACATTTCTGTATGTACAGATCCATGCTGATTTGAAGGTAGTCCTCACACTGGATATTCCTCTGCCACATGTTTTTGAACAAAATTCAGTCACATATTGCAGATTACCTAAAACCTTCAGAGAAACCAAGGCACTTTCATGTATCGATTCTTGCTTTTCAGGTTTATTTTTACCTATATCATATTTCTGAAGGTAGTGAACAAGTACAGTATTTGAATAAAACTTTCTAAGACATTAAGTAAGGATAAAGGAAGATGTGACATTTAGTTATAAAGAGCAAAAATCCATTCAAGTAGGCTAATTGATTCAAGTAGGTAGTTTATTACAAGGGTACAAGCATCCAAGAATAGGAAGTCCAAGTAAGCTCCCTGAGAATTAAACATACTACAGTTTCTCTCTCTCTCTCTCTCAGACTTCATTGTTTCTTGTCTCTACTTCAGTCTTTTCCTCTTTCCACTGACTTGTAGCTGCCTTTACACGGTTGTCCTTCTTAAGTTTCTGGTCCTAGCCCATGTAAAAGTTTGGCTACTACGTCATTATTCTATCATAATTTTCCAGATTTCACTATAAAGTGATAACTAATACCATAATAAAGTCCGTAAACTGTTAAACTGTTTTCTCTTTGAAGGACGTGAGAGAGAAAGAGGTAGAAATTCAGTCTGTTATTTCAGCTAGGTCATAGAGAAGGGAATTTTTCTAGTAAAAGCACTTACTTATGAAAGTATTATATTATGCTCAAATAAAAATGCATATGAAGAATGTTTAAAGCAGCTAATACAGAATTGTGATATAACAAATATAGTGCTAGATCTAAATAATTTATTATGTATCTTGACATACATATTAACAGTAGTGTGTTGATTTGATTCTGTAGTTAAATTTGCTTTTGCAACTCATTCATTTTTATGTAATATTCCAGATAACAAATGTCTTTGCCTTTTCCAGTCTCTTAACCTAGACTAAGATGTAATAAAATGGAAACACTAGTGTAACTGTATTGCATTTGGAGATGTGGGATGGTGGGTGTTAAAGTATTTTAAACAGAAAAAGAACAGAATTTTGTAGAAATTGGGGAAGCAAAAGG
Source organism: Trachypithecus francoisi (assembly GCF_009764315.1). Lineage (NCBI taxonomy): Eukaryota > Metazoa > Chordata > Mammalia > Primates > Cercopithecidae > Trachypithecus > Trachypithecus francoisi. Next base: position 52,092,343 of record NW_022681458.1, on the reverse strand, counting down.
GCAGAAAGTTTTTTTTTTTAATCTAATATTTTGTTTCTAGGTCATCCCAGAATTTAGGGAAAAAAAATCTAATATTTTGTTCTGTTACAGTAATTTATCACCATTTAATTGGCTTAAGTATAATTAAACAATTTTGATTAACAAAATTTTACCATAAATGTTTTGCAGGTTCAGACTGTGGAGCCCTTCTACATTGGTTCCATATCCCTAAAGTGTCATTTCTTTAGATGTGATAAAGATCAGACACAGATTGAATAGTTAGTTAAGATGCTTGTAGGCTAGGTATAGTGGCTCACACCTGTATTCCCAGCAATTTGGGAGGCCGAAGCAGGTGGGTCACTTGAGTGATTCAGGAGTCCGAGACCAGCCTTGGCAATGTGGCGAAATCTCATCTCTACCAAAAAAATACAAAGATTAGCTGGGTGTGGTAGTGCTCACCTAGGTGGAAAAAAAAAAAATCATGTTTGTTTTCAAGGCCTCCACAAAGATACCTTGTAAGACAATTTGAAACTATTTCTGGACACAGTAAGCCTAATTTATTTATTGAGACTTAGACTGTTTTGTAGTATATGTCATATGTTATGAAACAGTTAGTTTGATTAAATTTTAGCTATAAAACTGTGTATAAATCAAAGCAGGTTGATTTTATTTTTACATAGTGGTTATATTATTTATCTGTTTATTTTAGATTTCCTTTCCTGGATGAAAATGTTGTCTCCTTTCTAAATTCTCTACCAATTTGGGAAAAAGCAAACTTGACTTTACCCCGAGGAATTGGTGAAAAACTACTTTTACGCCTTACAGCTGTGGAACTTGGTCTTACAGCCTCTGCTCTTCTGCCCAAACGGGCCATGCAATTTGGATCAAGAATTGCAAAAATGGAAAAAAATAATGAAAAGGCATCTGATAAATGTGGACGGCTCCAAATCATTTCCTTAGAAAATCTTTCTATTGAAAAAGGAGACTAAATTGTAATGTGATTCACAATGTAAATATAAAAATATGTTTTTCTATAACTATATAAAAGTAAGATACTCTGCTGCTTTATTATTGTATAATAATAGTAGTTTTAAAGTTCATTTGGTTGAATTTTCATTTTTTCCTGTCACAGAACTCCTAAAACCATGGAATTTCCTTAGTGATAGGGAGTATCTTTTGTTATTCGTAATAAGCCCCTTTTGATCACACCTGAGTTTATGCTAATGCAGTGACTTAGAGTGAGGTCTCTAAATAGCCTTTAATACTTGCAGCTTGGGAGGCCAAGGCAGCGGGATCTCTTGAGTCCAGGGGTTTGAGACCAGCCTGGGCAACATGATGAAACCCCATCTCTACCAAAAAAAAAAAAAGAAAAAAGTACAGAAAATGAACTGGGCATGGAAGCATGTGCCCCCCTACTCAGGAGGCAGAGGTGGGAGGATCACTTGAACCCAGGAAGTGGAGGCTGCAGTGAGGCTAGGATCACAACACTGCACTCCAGGCTGGGCAACAGTGAGACCCTGTCTCTAAAAAAATAAATAAATAAAAAATAAAAAGAGATTAGAAAAGTTGGAATTTCATCCCCACCCACCAACCTCTGGGAGGGAGAGTGTTGCTGAAGGTTAAGGTCTATTAAACTCTATAAAAACTGTGGAATAAGATTTGATGAGCCTCTGGTTTGCTGAACATGTGGAGGTGCTGGGAGTGTGGCATGCCCAGAGAGGACATGGAAGCTCCTTCTCACTGTAATATTTTTTGAATACTTTGCCTTATGCATATCTTCAATTTGGCTGTGCCTGAGATGTATCCTATATCATAAGCCAATAAACGTAAGTATTTCTATGAGTGTTGTGAGCCATTCTAGCAAATTATTGAACCTGAATAGGGGGTCATGAAAACACCCAATTTATGTAGCTGGTCAATCAGAAGTACCAGAGATCCAGACTTGAAATTGCCATCTAAAGTAGAGACACCTTTGGCACTGAGCCTTTAAGTTGAAGGATCTGACACTAACTTCAGGAAGATAGAGGCAGGATTAAACTGTAGGATACCCAGCTGGTATTCAGAGAGCTGGAGAATTGCTTGGTGTAGAAAAAATCCACACATCTGGTGTCAGAAGTGTTGTGTGAGAGTGAAGAGAAAGAGTTTGTTTTCCCAGACTCACTCTCTTTGATATTTCCATCCAGAAATGATTCAGTTCCCTCTCCTCAGGGACCATGGTTTAGACAGGCTCCTGTTTCACGGATGAAAGAACTACAGGTTTAAAGAAGTTAAACAATTTGCTTGAAGTTCATCCTCCTGAACAGTACTTGTTACTTCTATTACGTCTGTTTAGGCAGCTCATTTTCCCACCCCAATAACTTTTTAAGATTACAGTTGACCCCTGAACAACACATTGGAACTATGCAGTTCCACTTATATTTGGATTTTCTTCTGCCTCTGCCACCCCTGAGACAGCAAAATCAGCCCCTCCTCCTCCTCCTCAGCCTAGTCAACCTGAAGACAAGGATGGATACGTCTTCCTCTATTTACCATGTCTTGCCTCTCATCCACAGTCACTCTCCCCACCTTTTTGTCTATTCACTCCAACCTGACATCCACCCACATTACTCAACTGTTAACTGCCATACCAGTGTCACTGTGAAATCTGTCCATTAGGGTCTACACCATTTCTGGATGTGGCCACCCTTTGATTCTTTAATCATAGTAGCAAAGAAATTTTAGGATCCTGACAAACAGGTCAATAACCTGGCAAAGGCTTTCACATGCCCCGAATTTACTCCCTGGAAGATGCAATGTTCAACCCAAATTTAGATACTACCTACATAGCTTTCATCCCTCAATCTGAAAGCAGACAATTTCAAGTGTCTGTGTGGACCTGAGCACTAAATTGACATTGCTTATATTGGGAGTAGATGAACTTAAAAGGTTTGCCCCATGGCTTAGAATTGAATATTATAACAAAAATACAGTTCAATACTGAAAATAGCTATGACTTATATAATGCTATATTCCAGGGGCTACTCTATAAGATTTAAATGTATTAATCAGTCAAATTTTTATAAGGAATTTCCAGGTCATCTGCTCTAGAAGGATACTTGTGAGAGAGACAGAGAGAGAGGATATACATGCATGTGTGTGAACACCAAGAGGGCCTGGGTATTTACAACCTTCTGCTATTCAATCCCATTAGCTCTGGGATGGAGTTCTGTGTTGATCCTTTAAAAAAGGAGACAACTCTTTACCAAGATTTGAGACACATGGAACAAACCATTTGTCTACCTGGTGGTGGGGGGAAATCCTTGAAGTAGGAGAATGTACATATATGGTTCATATTAAGTGCAAACATTCACATCTCTGTAAAAAAAAAAAAAAGCCGTGAAATAGTTCTCATAAATTAGTATTTATTTCCATGGTAGCTAAAATAATGACATGGTTACTGGGAGAGAAATTCTCCCCCAAACAGTCACCAAGAACTTCCATGTTGCTACATTCAGTGGAAGAGTTTGTTCTCATCTCCCCTGACCGAGCAGCAGCATCCAATAAAGTTGGACATTCCTTTTTTTTTTTTTTCCCCACACACTTTGGCTTCTGTGACCAATTTTGGTTTTCCTCCTGCCTTCTTGGCTGTTCTTTCATTGTCTTCGTTGCTGATTCCACTCTCTCTACCTGACCTTTAAATGTTAAATTTCTCAGGTCTCTAATCCTTGGTTCTCAACTCATTTTGTAAGCTTTCCCTTGGTGATTTCAACCCCACCCCTGGCTTCAATTACTATAAGCCTGCCAAAATTTATACGTCTAACCGTTACTGCCATTCTTAGCCCAGAACTGTTTATCTAAACATATCTCACATCTCAGTTTCTCTCACAGGTATTTCAAGGTCAATTATGTACACAACTGAACTCTTAATCTTGCCCTGATATCCTGTTGCTCCTGACAAAAATGTGGCTCTCACTTGGACACAACCTTCTTTTTCAACATATCCCCATTCAATCTGTCACCAACAGGCAACCTCATTATTTTTCAAATCTGTCCACAGTCCCTGAGCCCCACCTCCACTGCCACTACTCTAGGCTAATCCTTTGGAATGAAATTCAAAATCATTACTCAGCAGCCCGCATGATCTGTTGATCGCGCACCTCTGCAGCTCGGTTTGTGCCCCCATCTCTCTTGTTCCCTAAGCAGGGTTTTGCTCGGTTTCTCAATCATTTCAACTTTGTTCTCACTTCAGTTCTTTCTCTCCTGCTGTTCCCTGTTCCTGAAAAGCTACTTGTCCAGTTCTTTGCTTGGGTAGCTCTTTTTCATTTTCTAGGCCCGGAGGGGGAAAGGGCACTTCCTCAGGCAGCCTTTCCTAGCCCTGAGCTAGGTTAGCTTTCATTCGAGTGCTGTCATTCCATCTAATATTGGCACACTGTTAAATATAGCTGCGAGATTATCTGTTCAACTGTAAGCTCCCCAAGTTCAACTGTAAGCTCCTTGGGGTTTCGTGTCTGCCCTGTTTCCTAGGGTTTCCAGCTTGTAGCTCAGTGCCTGACTCATAATAGGTGTTCCATAAAATGCTTGTTGAATGAAAGAATTATGATGGAAGTGGCATTCCAACTCGGGACTGCCGCAACGCCCAGCGCTTTCTCCTCTGCCACTCTGTTTTGGTGTTTTAGCAGAGGCAGATAGTGAGGGCGGCACAGTGCCCACGGCATGCGGCTGGACTGAGCGCTAAAGCGGGCTTGGGAAGATGAGCACGCGGGGGCTCTAAGCCAGCCAAGGGGCCGGGCGCCGCCTGGGGGCGCTGCGGCTGCTGCGGGACGCACCAGGCCTTGTCGCCCGCAAGCTCCGCCTCAGGAGCGGCCCCGCCACCCCAGGGCCCGGAGGACCAACCGCTTCGACCCGCGCCCGGGCGACGGCAGCGTTGGCCGGCGAGGCGAGGAGGGCCGGGCAGCCACGGTGGGGTGAAAAGCCCTGAAAAGTTCCTCTCAGTTCCTTCCGGTGAGCCTCCGGCTGGCCCATGCGGGGCCCCTGAGGGCGGATTCAAGGCCCCGCGAGAAGTCATCTAAGGCGGCGACGACTGTTCCCAGCCCCACGGGAACGGCGGGGACGCAGCGCCCCTCTCCCGGACAAGAAAACAGTCATTCTAGAGTAGGTTCCTCCCCTTTCCTTGTTCTATCCTGTTTCCCGTGCCCATGGCTGACGCGAGCTGCTTTTGGACGTGGGTCCCGGGCTTGAGTATGGACAGACGTGGGTTCTATTTCTGAAAGGCGTAAAACCTCAGACATGGCCTGCAACCTCCTGGTCTCCGTTTCTGCCTCTATAAAGTGGGCATAACAAGGTCTGACTCACTCACCTGGGGTCTCAGGTGTGGCGCCCAAACAAGCAGTATCAGCATTTCCTGTAACTTTACTAAAATGCATATTTCCTGACCCCACTGCAGCTCATTGAATCAGAAACTTAGTGGTGGGATTCAGTGATTTGTATTTGAACAAGCCCCAGGTGATTTTGATACAAGCTAAATTTTGAGAACCACTATATACTAGAGACCAATCAGATGAAATAAATAAAACCATCATATGGTAAAGAGCCTGGCATATAGTAGATATGAGCAATATATATGGCATATAGTAGTTATTGAGCAATAAATAGTAGTTGTGGTTATTATTTCAGGAACAGAGAGGCATTCATTGGCACAGAAATTGAAAGTTAAGCAGATGCTTCTTTCCTTTTCTTTTTCTTCTTCTTCTTCTTCTTTTTTTTTTTTTTGAGACAGTGTTTCACACTTGTTACCCACGCTAGAGTGCAATGGCGTGATCTTGGCTCACTGCAACCTCTGCCTACCGGGTTCAAGTGATTCTCCTGTCTCAGCCTCCCTGAGTAGCTGGGATTACAGGCATACCACCACGTTTGGCTAATTTTGTATTTTCAGTAGAGACGGGGTTTCTCCATGTTTGTCAGGCTGGTCTCGAACTCCTGACCTCAGGTGATCTGCCTGCCTCGGCCTCCCAAAATGCTGGGAGTACATGCGTGCGCCACCGCGCCCTGCCCTTTCTTTTTCTTTCATGCAGGTCATTATAGTCTTGCTTTAAAAAACTGAAAACAAAATAAATATCCATGTGGTTTGGATATTTATCCCCGCCAAATCTCATGTTAAAATAGGTTCCCCAGTGTTGGAGGTAGGGCTTGGTGCGAGGTGTTTGGATTATGAGGGCGGATCCCTCATGAATGGCTTGGTGCTTTCCTGGCAGAGTGAACTCTACCTCTGAGCTCATGAAAGATCTGGTTGTTTAAGAGTAGACACCTCTCCTTTCTCTCTATTGTTCCCTCTCTTACCATGTGACACACTGGCTCCCCTTCCCCTTCCACCATGATTGTAAGCTTGCTCTCCCCAGAAGCTGAGCAGATGCTGGTGCCATGCTTGTATAGCCTGCAGACTTGTGAGCCAAATAAGCCTCTTTTCTTTATAAATTATGCAGTCTCAGGTACTACTTTATAGCAACACAAACAGACACAAACATATACAAAAGAATGCCTCTCCAACAACAAATAGGTATGTAACAGTAGCTTCTCACACATAAACTTAACATTTCTTTTTGACATGCATCTTCTCTTTTGACTTCTTTGAAAAGCAGAACATGGTTAATGTTAAAGATTTTATACTTTTAATTATTTTAATTCAAATTTCAGCTTTCATGTACTGCAGTTATTTTTAATTTGAAAACTGTAACGTTGACCATGAAAAATTAACCTTATGTAGGTGAAAGGTACAGATTTATTTCTACAGAAATCCAGTTTCATTGCCATGTCAGATTTTATTGATAATCTTTTCCTTTTTATTCATTGCAGAAGCTTCAAAAAGGACACACTAGATTTAATTAGAAATGTTAAGATTGCCCAAAAAAGGATTACCTAGATTTGAGCAAGTTCAAGATGAAGAAACCTACCTGGAAAATTTAGCAATACAAAGAAATGCATCTGCTTTTTTTGAAAAATATGATCGGAGTGAAATACAGGAGTTACTAACTACCGCACTAGTTAGCTGGTTGTCTGCCAAAGAGGACATTAGCTCTCAAGGAGACCTCCCGTGTGGAATTATGAGTCAAATGAATAACGTAGGCTTCTCCACTGCAATCCTACTGACTCCCGTGGACCCTACTGCCCTCTTAGACTATAGAGAAGTCCATCAAATGATAAGAGAGTTGGCTATTGGAATTTATTGCCTAAATCAAATCCCTTCCATCAGTTTAGAAGCTAATTATGATCAGAGTTCTTCTTGTCAGTTACCTCCAGCTTATTATGATACCAGAATTGGGCAAATTCTGATCAATATTGACTACATGCTGAAAGCACTATGGCATGGAATATATATGCCCAAAGAAAAACGAGCTAGATTCTCTGAATTGTGGCGTACCATCATGGACATTGATGCCGACGGAAAACCTCAAACAAATAAAGACATTTTTTCAGAGTTTAGTTCAGCAGGTAAGATAATTTAACACTTCTTAAAAAAAATTTTTTTTTTTTTTTTTTTGAGATGGAGTCTTACTGCGTTGCCCAGGGTGGTCACGAACTCCTGAGCTCAAGCCATTCACCCACCCAGGCCTCCCAAAGTGCTGGGATTACAGGCGTGAGTCACTGCAGGTGGCTACTTCTTAATTATTTTTATTCAAAGCCATTTTTTAAATGTTTAAATTTTATTTCGATAGTTTTGGGGGGAACAGGTGATTTTTGGTTACATGGCTAAGTACTTTAGTGGTGATTTCTGAGATTTCGGTGCACCGATCACCCAAGCAGTGTACACTGTACCCCATGTATAGACTTTTATCCCTCACTCTCCTCCTACCGTTCCTCTAGAGTCCCCAAAGTCCATTATATCATTCTTATGCCTTTGCATCCTCATAGCTTAGCTCCCACATATAAGGGAGAATATAGAATACTTGGCTTGCCATTCCTCAGTTACTTCACTTAAAATAATGGTCTCCAACTCCATCCATGTTGCTGTGAATGCCATTATTTCATGCATTTTTATGGCTGAGTAGTATTCCATGGTATATATATTTTCTTTTTTTTTGGAAATGAGGGAGTCTCCCTATGTTGAACAGGCTGGCCTCGAACCCCTGGCCTCAAACGATCCTCCCATCCTGACTTCCTAGAGTGCTAGGATTACAGACATGAGCCACCGCACCCGGCCACCACATTTTCTTTATCTACTCATTGGTTGATGGGCATTTAGACTGGTTCCATATTTTTGCAATTGCGAATTGTCCTGCTATAAACATACGTGTGCAAGTGTCTTTTTCATATAGTGACTTCTTTTCCTCTGGGTAGATACCTGGTAGTGGGATTCCTGGATCAAATGGTAGTTCTACATTTAGTTCTTTAAGGAATCTCCATACTGTTTTCCACAGTGGCTGTACTAGTTTACATTACAATCCCACCAGTAGTGTAAGTATTCCCTTTTCACCACAGCCATGCAAACCTCTATTATTTTTTGATTTTTAAATTATGGCCATTCTTGCAGGAGTAAGATGGTATCTCAGTGTGGTTTGATTTGCATTTCTCTGATAATTAGTGATGTTGAGCATTTTTCATATGTTTGTTGGCCTTTTGTATATCTTCATTTGAGAATTGTCTATTCATATCTTTTGTCCACTTTTTGATGGGGATGTTTGTTTTTTTCTTGCTGATTTGTTTGAGTTCCTTGTAGATTCTGGATATTAGTCCTTTGTTGGAAGCATAGTTAGCAAATATTTTCTCCCACTCTGTGGGTTGTCTGTTTACTCAGTAGAGTTTCTGTTTCTTTTGCTGTTTAAAAGCTTTTGAGTTTAATTAGGTCACGTCTGTTTATGTTTGTTTTTGTTGCATTTGCTTTTGGGTTCTTGGTCATGAACTGTTTGCCTAAGTCAATGTCTAGAAGGGTTTGCCCAAGTTATCTTCTAGAATTTTTATGGTTTCAGGTCTTAGATTTAGTTCTTGATCCATCTCGAGTTGATTTTTGATAAGCTGAGAGATGAAGATACAGCTTCATGTGGCTTGCCAATTATCCCAGCACCATTTGTTGAATAAGGGTGCCCTTTCCCCACTTTACGTTTGTGTTTGCTTTGTCAGTTGCCCATAAATACTTGGTTTTATTTACGAGTTCTCTATTCTGTTCCATTGGTCTATGTGCCTATTTTTATCCCAGTACCATGCTGTTTTGGTAACTATAGCCTTGTAGTATAGTTTGAAGCAGGTAATGTGATGCCTCCAGATTTGTTCTTTTTGCTTAGTCTTGCTTTAGCTATGTGGACTCATTTTGGTTCTATATGACTTTTAGGATTGTTTTTTCTAGTTCTGTGAGGAATGATGATAGTATTTCTATGAGAATTGCATTGAATCTGTAGATTGCTTTTGGCAGTATGGTCATTTTCACAATACTGATTCTACCCATCAATGAGCATGGGATGTGTTTTCATTTGTTTGTGTCATCAATGATTTCTTTCAGCAGTGTTTTGTAGTTTTCCTTATAGAAATTATTCACCTCCTTGATTAGGTATATTCCTAAGTATTTTATTTTATGTTATGTTATTTTACTTCTTTTGTTTTTTTGCAACTGTTGTAAAAGGGATTGAGTTCTTGATTTGAGTCTCAGCTTGGTTGTTGTTGGTGTATAGCAGTGCTACTGATTTGTGTTCATTGATTTTGTATCCTGAAACTTAACTGAATTCCTTTATGGCATCTAGGAGGTTTTTGGATGAATCTTTAGTGTTTTCTAGGCATATGATCTTATCATTGGCAAACAGCCACAGTTTGACTTCCTCTTTACTAAATTGGATGCCCATTATTTATTTCTCTTGTCTGATTCTTCTGCCTAGGACTTCGAGTACTATGTTGAATAGAAGTGGTGAGAGTGAGCATCCTTGTCTTGTTCCAATTCTCAGGGGAAATGCTTTCAACTTTTTCCTGTTCAGTATAATGTTGACTGTGGGTTTGTTATAGAGGACTTTTATTACCTTGAGGTATGTCTCTTCTATGGCCATTTTGCTGAGAGTTTTAATCATAAAGCAATGCTGGATTTTGTCAAATGCTTTTCCTGCATCTAGTGCATCTAGTGAGATGATTTTTGTTTTTGATTCTGTCTATATAATGTATCACATATATTGACTTGCATATGTTAAACCATCCCTTCATCCCTGGTATGAAACCCACTTGATCATGGTGTATTATCTTTCTGATATGCTGTCGGATTCCGTTAGTATTTTCTTGAGGATTTTTGCATCCATGTTCATCATGGATATTGGTCTGTAGTTTTCTTTTTTTGTTATGTCCTTTCCTGGTTTGGATATTAAGGTGATAACTGACTTCACAGAATAATTTAGGGAGAATTTCCTCTTTATCTTTTGGAATAAGTTCAGTAAGATTGATACCAGTTCTTCTTTGAATGTCTGATAGAATGCAGCTGTGAATCCATCTGGTCCTGGACTTTTTTGTTGTTGGCAATTTTTTTATTGTTTCAAGCTCTCTACTTGTTATTGGTCTGTTCAGAGTTTCTGTTTCTTCCTGATTTAATCTAGGAGGGTTGTATATTTCCAGGAATTTATCCATCTCCTCTAGATTTTCTAGTTTGTGCATATAAAGGTGTTTATAGTAACCCCGAATGATCTTTTGTATTTCTGTGGTATCGGTTGTAATGATTCCTGTTTCATTTCTAGTTGAGCTTATTTGGATCTTCTCTCTTCTTTTCTTGGTTAATCTAGCTAATGGTGTATCAATTTTATCTTTTCAAAAAACCAGCTTTTTGTTTCATTTATCTTTCGTATTGTTTTCTTGTTTCAATTTCATTTAGTTCCGCTCTAATCTTTGTTATTTCTTTTCTTCTACTTGGTTTGGGTTTGGTTTGTTCCTGTTTCTCTAGTTCCTTGAGGTGTAACCTTAGATTGTCTATTTGTGTTCTTTCAGACTTTTTAATGTAGGCATTTAATGCTATGAACTTTCCTCTTAGCTCCACTTTTGCTGTAATCCCAGACGTTTTGATATCACTATTATCGTTTGGTTCAAAGATTTTTAAATTTCCATCTTGGTTTCATTGTTGACCCAAAGGTCATTCTGGAGCAGATTATTTAATTTCCATGTGTTTGTATAGTTTTGTGGGTTCCTTTTGGAGTTAATTTCCAGTTTATTCCACTGTGGTCTGAGAGGATACTTGATATAATTTTGATTTTCTTAAATTAATTGAGACTTGTTTTGTGACCTGTCATATGATCTATCTTGGAGAATGTTAAGCCTTTTTTTAATTTAAAGGTAATTTATCTGGATCAAGGTGATGCTAAGAGCTTTGTGAAGATCTGAGGTCCGTGGAGGTTAAGGATCAGCAAGAGTGGGTGATGGTTTCCAACAGCATTAGAGCCTTGACATTTCTGACAAAAATTGTGTTTACTTTTGTTTCCCTTTTTACAAATTTACCTGAGACTCTCATTTGAGAGGACATGGGACTGATGAGCCATCATTCTGAATGGGCATATGCCAAACTGGTAAAGAAACAACAGGCTCTTTTTAGATTCAGATATCTAGATGGAAACTTTCGGTATAGAAGTCAAATTCTAGAAAGTGATAAAGGTTAGACACATATTGATTAATCATCCACATGTTAAAGCCACGAGAGCCTTTGGATCATCCAGTTAGAGCACCAACAGAGACCTGGTCATGGCAGGAAGGAGCACATGTCTTGTTATGTAACTAAGGGAAGAGAGGGCTCCTGCTTACTTGATGATAAAGTTAGTTACATCAAGCCACTTCATGGCCCAGGATCTGGTCTATTTCATCCAGCTGTGTGTCATGTCTGAGGCTGCCACCCTCTATGAGGATTCCCTTGCAGTGGTGCACCTGGTAAGGGGATCAGAGACACATAGGAGCATTCTAGTCAAGTTGTAGGTGGAAAGAGAGAGCACCAAAAGACTAATGCTGTCTGTTTTCTACACCTACATTTTCAGGGGTGAAACTCAAAACACTTAACCACCAGCACAGTACTGGCACTGACCAATCAGAATGGACGTCAGCCATAATGCTGGAGCAGGGTCTCAAAGACCTCCTACTTGACATATTTACCCTTTTCTGGATCATGGAGCTTTTCAGGGGATCCCTGGGGAGGGAGGTATTCAATGAGCTTGGGGCTGCAGCAATTCAGTTTGCCAGTTGAGAGTTGTGTATTTTAACAATGTGGTGTTACTGATGCATTTTAGCTAAATATCAGTCCTTTCCTGATAGGAAACTTACATCTTGAGTTTTGTGATTCTACTTTTAAAATATCTCTCAAAATCATCTACTTTGGCTTATCTCTACTGCAACACTGTGCAACACTGTAGTACAGAACACCCTTTTCCACTGCAACAGCATTCTCACTGCTCTCTGCCTCAAACCTTTTTAAAATTGTTTATAATTTAGGTTGGAAACCTTAACATATTCAGTCAGTCTACTATCCTGTGCCTGGGGATAGTGCTGGGTGTGTTTACAATAAAGTGCTTAATGCTGTTGGCTCCTGGACAATCAAAGATGAGCATCACAGCCATGCATGGTGGAATCTGTCTTTATTCCCAGCTACTCAGGAGGCTGAGGCAGGAAAATTACTTGAGGCCAGAAATTCGAGGCTATAGTGTACTATGTTTGCACCTGTGAATAACCACTACTCTGCAGCCTGGGAAACATAGTGAGACCCCCATCTCTTAGGAAAAAAAACAAGATGAACATTACACCTAGGAGAAATATTTGTTTCTCCCTCCTCTGCACACTGGGTGTCTGCTTTACAAACTTCAACAATGTGTGGTGCAAGCAATGGTAAATGACTACCAGCATACATACTAGACCTACTGAAGTAGTTTATAGGGGGAAACTCATGGTGGCAGTAGCAGGAATAGGCACAGGTTTCCCCATCATGCACCACACCTGGAGTACCACTGTGAAATCCTACAGAGCCAATAGTCAGACTCTAAGAAAGGGACCTGAAGCCTTGGGCTTTTATGCTACATGATTAAAGAAGCATCAGGTCAGAGGAAAGGATACAAGAGCAAGATGTTTTAGCCTAGGTTATCCTCCAAATTGCATCAGAAACAAGGACATGAGTCAAGTTAGTTTTTGAGAAATGATTCCAAGGAACAGGAGTGAGGGACAGGAAAAGTGAATAGAAAAGGAGGGAGCATCAACCCAAGAATGTGCTGTTGAGCTTTTTCACCATTTGGGCAATTGGGATTTATTCCGTTGGGACATTCTGAGGAGTCATATAGAATACACTGCAGAATTGCCAGCCTAAGGGATGTGCTATGGTCTGAATGTTTATGTCTCCCTGAAATTCAAATGTTGAAACCTAATCACTAATGGCATTAGGACATGGGACCATTGGAGGTTGATTAGTTCATGAGGGCAGACCCTCATGAATGGAATTAATGCCCTTATAAAAGAGGCCCCAGAGAGCTGCCCTGTCCCTTCCACCCTGTACAGATACAGCAAGAAGGTACCATCCATGAACTAGGGAATGGGTCCTCATCAGACACCACATCTAACTTGATCTTGGATATCCCAGCCCTTACAGCTGTGAGAAATAATTTTCTATTCTTTATAAGCTGCCCAGTCTGTGCTATTTTCTTATAGTAGCTCTAAATGATTAAGACAGGATAGATGAGGGAAGAGTATATCCACTGGCTACTGTCTTTCATTAGCCAAAGTTTGAATGGAGGGTTAACTCGCTCATGCTTTCAGATTTGTTCCTACACCAGAATGGCTGGATGGGTTCCATCAGGAGTCTTAACAGCAGTGGCAGAGAAGCTTCAGGGCAAAAATAATCCTGTGGTGCACTTGAAGCGAGGTACAGTCAGGTCAAGTCTGTGTGGAGCAAAAACTACAGTTTAAAAATGTGGTCTGAAAGGATGTGAGGTAGGGAACAAAAGATGTCTAATACACAGTGTGACTCATGGAAACTTGGCTGCAGCCTTTTCTTCTAAGCTTAGTGTTGGAGATTGAGGGAGTGTACCACCTCTCCACTGGCATGATCAGAGAGCTGGTGTCCAAGCTTTGTAATTGCAGGTACACAGTGTCAAGCTAGCAGCAGTGTAAGTTGTTACTTCACTATTCACGTTTGGGAAAACAACAGCTCCTCTCTTGGCATGACTGGAAAACTGTTCACACCTTGCAGCTGACCATGTGATTACCTTAAACACTGTGCCACAGCGGATTTCCAAGGAGTTGTGCAGAAAGCCAACTCTTTTTGGGAGGGCAGACTGCTGGGAATCAGTCTTGGCCAAGTTAACCTTTACCTCTCACTTAGCTTTGCACTGTGCAAACCACCAGCAACATCATTCTTTAAAAACAGTAGCAATAGTAGAGAATAGTGAACACCAAAAATCTGGTCATGTTACCCAGTTTTCTCAGCAGGTATTTTAGTTAGGGTGGATTCCTTCATCTAATTCATAAATTCTTGGACTCTTTCCAGAAGGCTAGGAGGATGGAAGGAAAGAAGAAAACATCTCATGATAGCAAAATAGCAGAAGGGAACTTTTAATAGAAATATTGAGAAAAAATGGGAACTTATTTAATATCACAAGTGAGTAATGTGAGTTGGGTTGTTTTTTCCTCTGTTCATTCCCTGTCCTCTATCTGGAATGCCTTCTTCCTGCTCACCCCACACCACTCGTCCACATTCTTCCTATGGTTATTGCTACTCATTTTTTGAGACTTGATTCAGACACTGCCTCCTCTATTTGGACTCTTACCTGTGCACAGAAAAATACTTTGTATTTTGAATTGAAATTATTGGCTTAATTTCTTTCTTCCTTATTAGACATTAAGCTCCTTCTTGAGAGCACAGAAAATTGTGTCTTTTTTGGTTTGATTTTAAATTCTCAGCACCTTATACAGTGCATGACATATAGTAAACTTTCAATACATGTAGAAATTAAATGGGTAATAATAGAATATAAGGGAATTCGTCTGGCACAGTGGCTGACACCTGCAATTCCAACACTTCAGGAGTCTGAGGTAGGTGGTTCGCTTGAGCTTAGGAGTTCGAGACCAGGCTGGCCAACGTGGTAAAACCCCGTCTCTACAAAATATACAAAAATTAGCCGGGCATAGTGGTGCATGCCTGTAGTCCCAGATGATTGGGAGGCTGAGGTGGGAAGATCACTTGAGCCCAGGAGGTTGAGGCTGCTGCAGTGAGCCAAGATCATACCACTACACTCCAGCCTGGGTGACAGAGACCCTGTCTCCAAAAAAAAAAAAAAAAAAAGAGGTTAAAGCTGTGGAAACTTTTTTTCCCCTCATTCCCCTCATCCTCCAAATTTCATTTTATCCAATTTTTTATTAAATTCTTTTTCATTATTTACTTTCCTATGACTTTGTACATATTTCTTCCAGCTTATTTACATAATGTGCATTTTGTTTTTTAATTTTTATTTTTTTTTAAGGGACAAGCTCTTACTCTGTCACCCAGGCTTGAGTGCAGTGGTATGAGCTCAGCTCATTGCAGTCTCAGACTCCCGGGCTCAAGTGATCTTCCCGCCTCAGCCTCCTGAGTAACTGGGACTACAGGAATGTGCCACCATGCTCAGCTAATTTTTTTGTTTTTTATTTTTTGTAGGTCTTACTATGTCACTATGTTGTCCCGGCTGGAACATTTCCTTTCTTTAATAACTTTATTTTTCTTTTTTTTGCTTCTGGTCTTTGAATCAGGGAACATTATTTTTCATGATATGAACAATCATTTTTTTTTTTTTTTTCAAGTAGCTAAATTTTACATGTACTTATTACTAATTCAGTGCCAGTCTTTCGGAGGGAATTGCTGAACTCTTCTTGATAAAAAATGGGATATGAAGTTCCATTTTTTCCTTAGAGATGTCTTTCTTGATAACTTCATCCTTCTTTTGTCAGAACTCATTGCTTTAAGCCTACTTCACTTTCCTTTAGCACCCCTCCCTGCCCCGGTCCTGTAATTCCAGTGTCTCTTTCATCTGAGAGGCTCTCCTCACCTGCCTGGCAACCCTTGCTGCTTGTTTTCATTTAAGAGTGAGGCAGGAACACTGGTAGACCTCACTGCAGAGTGATGAGGAGGAACCCCTGACATTCCAATGGGAAGCCTGTCCCCCAGATGTTATATCTGCAGGTCTGTTTCCTCCAGTCTCCTGCTTGGAGGGAGGGCTGTGAGTCTGGGGCCAAAGGAGGCGAAGTGCTGAACTGTGGATATCTCAGTTCAGCACTCAGACTCTCATTTAACTAGTTTTCAGCACAGCTGCTCCTCCCAACCCTCAGCTGTGCTTTGTACCCTTTTAGTGAGGAAGAGGAGGAGGACTGTGCTATCTGGGGAAGGTGATTAGGGGTCTCACTACACCTTTTGTTTTAAAAAAATTTTTACACCATGGCCTGTCCTTCACAGCCTCCACATAATGCTTTCAATTTCTAAGGCTTCTTGTGGTTTTTGTTGGCTCCCAGCCACCCCAAGCCATGAGGTTTTAGTGCTATCAACAATCCCTCTGGCTTTTTAGACTTCTTTAAACTGCCAGAATCCCTCTCATTTCTTTATAATTTATCTAACTATTTTGCAGAAAAGAGATGATTTATAGTGGCCATTTTAAAAACCCAAGAGTATTCTGGCCTTTTTTAAAAAAAGATTTGAGAAAGAAAAAAGGAAAAAGGAGGGGACACATTGACGTATCATTTACACTTTAGAGCATATATATTGCAAACAAATGCCACATTTTCTACACTCATGTCTTATGACTCCAAGCAGTTTTCTCAAGCCTAAATTAAGGGTAACATTGTAGATATAACTTTTTTTTTTTAGACGGAGTCTCGCTCTGTCGCCCAGGCTGGAGTGCAGTGACGCGATCTCCACTCACTGCAAGCTCCGCTTCCCGGGTTCACGCCATTCTTCTGCCTCAGCCTCCCGAGTAGCTGGGACTACAGGCGCCCGTCACCACGCCCAGCTAATTTTTTTTGTATTTTTAGTAGAGACGTGGTTTCACCGCGTTAGCCAGGATGGTCTCCATCTCTTGACCTCGTGATCTGCCCATCTCGGCCTCCCAAAGTGCTGGGATTACAGGCGTGAGCCACGGCGCCCGGACAATATAACTATTTTAAAAAGACTATTTGACAAGAAGAAAGTCCTCAATTTCTTTGTAAATGGCAAGAAAATGTAGCACGGGAAATTCATCATTTTTTGATAGAGTAAAATCAAGTTTTAATTCTTATTAAATGATGATTACTTAGCTGGCAGGTTCTTTGTTTATTATGTATGTCTAGCTTCTCATTGGCAAAAAAAAAAAAAAAAAAAAAAAAAAAAGCAATGTATATACTAGCCTGAAAAAACAAACTATGTTTTTGGCCCAAGTGAGAAGCCGATACCCTGGTTGAAGAAAAATCACGTTTTCTTGTTGTTCTATATTTTCCTTGATCAAAGCTGGGACTTATGTTGTATCTCTCTTCACTCTCCTTAGTAACCTACTCATCTGTCTGCTTTCATCTTACACAATTTTATTGGCATTGTAAACTAAAGAATCATGAGATTTATAAATTTAGAATGGAGACTATTTCTTTTTCTGAATTATTTTATTTAAAATTTTTGTGGGTACATAGTAGGTATATATATTTATGAGATATTTTCACACAGGCATACAAAGCCTAATAATCACATCAGGGTAAATGGAGTGTCCTTCACCTCAAATATTTATCCTTTCTTTGTGTTACAGACAATCCAATTATACTCTTTTAGTGTTTTTAAATGTATAATAAATTGTTGTCTATAGTCACCTTGTTGTGTTGTCAAATACTAGATCTTATTCATTCTATCTAACTATATTTTTGTATCCATTAATTATCCCCACTCCCCTCCTGCCCCACCATTCCCTGCCACCTTTCCCAGCTTCTGGTAACCATCTCTATTTCCATGAGGTCAATTGTTTTAATTTTTAGCTCCCACAAATAAGTGAGAACTTGCAAAGTTTGTCTTTCTGTGCATGGCTTATTTCACTTAACATAATGTCCTCCAGTTTCATCAAAGTTGTTGCAGATGACAGAATCTCATGGCTGAATAGTATTCCTTTGTGTATATGTACCACTTTTTCTTTATCCGTTCATCTGTTGATGGACACTTAGGTTGCTTCCAAATCTTGGTTATTATGAACAGTGCTGCAACAAACGTGGGAGTGCAGATACCCTTTGATATTCCGATTTCCTTTCTTTTGGGTTTATACCCAGCAGTGGGATTGCTGTACCATACGGTAGCTATATTTTTAGTTTTTCGAGAAACCTCCAAACTGTTCTCCCTAGTGGCTGTACTAGTTTACATTACCTCCAACAGTGTACTAGGGTTCCCTTTTCTCCACATCCAGCAAGCATTCATTTTTGCCTGTCTTTTGGATAAAGGCCGTTTTAACTGGGGTAAGATGATATCTTATAGTTTTGATTTGCATTTCTCTGATGATCAGAGATGTTGAACACCTTTTCATATGCCTGTTTGCCATGTGTATGTCTCCTTTTGAGAAATGTCTATTCAGATCTTTTGCCTATTTTTTTAATCAGATTAGATTTTTTTCCAATAGAATTGTTTGACCTCCTTATATAGTCTGGTTATTAAGCCCTTGTCAGATAGATAGTTTGCAAATATTTTCTCCCATTCTGTGGGTTGTCTCTTCAGTTTGTTGATTGTTTCCTTTGCTATGTAGAAGCTTTTTAAGTTGATGTGATCCCATTTGTCCATTTTTGCTTGGGTTGCAAAATGTGATTGTGAGGTATTACTCAAGAAATCTTTGTCCAGACTGATATCCTGAGAAGTTTACCCGATTTTTTTTAGTAGTTTCATAGTTTGAGGTCTTAGATTTAAGTATTTAATCCATTTTTATTTGATATTTGTATATGGTGAGAGACGGGTCTAGTTTTATTCTTCCATGTATGAATATCCAGTTTTCTCAGTGCCATTTATTGAAGAGACTGTTCTTTCCTCAGCATATGTTCTTGGCACCTTTGTTGAAAATGAGTTCATTGTATAAGTTTGCATTTGTTTCTGAGTTCTCTGACCTCCTTTGGCCTATGCATCTATTTTTATGCCAGTATGATGCAGTTTTGGTGACTATCATTCTGCAATATACTTTGAAGTCAGGTAATGTGATTCCTCCAGTTTTGTTCTTTTTGCTCAGGATGACTGGCTATTCTGGATCTTTCATGGTTTCATATATAGTTTAGGATTATTTTTTCTATTTCTGTGAAGAACAGTGACTGCTATTTTGATATAGATTGCAATGAATCTATATATTTCTTATAAAGAGTTACAGTCTTCAAGCTGGCCATTCTGACAGGCACTTCGAGGAAGAGAGGAGCAAGACAGGAATTTAAGCTGAACTGTTTGGCCAAGTATACATATTCAGGTATACATATGTAACAAGTTATAGGAAGAGCTATGAACATGCATGAAGTGGGTTCTAACATGTATATTGAACAAACATGCACATTACAGATGATCCATGTTCACTTTGGGGTGGAGACTTAACATATAAATGCATTACAATTAGGCCCTTATTATATGTCAGAAGGTGAAGCAGGGACTTGAAGGCATTCATGTGTACAGCCTCTGTCAACAGTCCAGAACCACATCATGGTCAGTAGTCTTATGAGGAGAAAGTTACTGAAGTCAGTCTCTTGTCCAATCAAAGCTCTAGTTATGGCATGGGGAACAGGAAGGTCAGTTATTCAGCATCTGTTGGTGAATGGGCCGTAATTATTTTAAAATTGCTTATCTTGAGGACAATGTTTGTTTAACTGTTAGAGAAAAAAGAAAAACTTTGTGACTGTTAGAACATAGTTTATTCTTTAAGTAGAGGGGTTTGTGACTTCACTCTTGCCTGGCATGGCCCTAGGTTTTGTTTATAGTTTGGTATCTTATTGCCACAAAGGGTCCATTCTGTCAGTCTTATGATCTGTATTTTAATATTAATGCTGGTCAGTTGTTGTGTCTAAACCACAAAAGGAAAGGGGTATAATGAGGCATGTTTGACCTCTGATCCCATCATGGCCAAGAACTTAGTTCTTAAGGTTTCTCTGGGGTCCCCTTGGCCAAAACGGGTCTGTTCAGTCCGTTGTGGGGGGTGCTTAGAATTTTATATTTGGTTTACAGCATCTAATTTTTCCTTTACTGTCATGTTAGTAGGATTTCACGATAAAATCCTGTTTTCAATCTTCCATATTTATCCAGAAGCCAAATATGTAATTTTCACTATCTAAAATTTTCCTTTTTTATCATGAAGGTTTGACTGATATTACAAAGGATCCAGACTTTAATGAAATCTATGATGAAGACGTGAATGAAGATCCAACATATGATCCCAATAGCCCTGAAGAAACAGCTGTATTTATGAAATATGCTGAAAATATTATGCTAAAGTTAACATTCAGTACCACACAAGTTCAACAGTATGAAAATGTCTTTATATTTGAAACAGGCTATTGGCTTACTAATGCTATAAAATATAATCAGGATTATCTTGATATTTGTACCTACCAGAGACTACAGCAAAGATTATATCTTCAGAAAAAGATTATTCAAAAACACTTTGAGAAGAAAAAAGATATCAGAAGAGGGATAGGATACCTAAAGTTAATATGTTTTCTGATTCCATTTCTATTGAGTTTAAAGAAGAAAATGAAAGTTCCA
This sequence comes from Trachypithecus francoisi, assembly GCF_009764315.1. Lineage (NCBI taxonomy): Eukaryota > Metazoa > Chordata > Mammalia > Primates > Cercopithecidae > Trachypithecus > Trachypithecus francoisi. The sequence goes on along the minus strand of NW_022681458.1, from coordinate 52,071,717 downwards.
TATTTAGGTAGTCTGCTTCAGCCTTTTTCAGGTAAGAGTATCACCAAAAATCAAATATAAAATATAGGTATATATTAAATATATGTTTAAATGCAATTTTGTTTCTAGTATATGGGTGCAGGCAGTAACCTAGCTATAACCTGTTAGAAAGAGAAAACAAACAAAATTTAATGTCTCTAATGTAATTAAAAACACTCAGCATTGTACATAGTACTTTGTATATATTTATACCAATTATAAGGACTTCTGAAATATTTAAAATAAATTAAAATAAAATAAGTTCTGTATGAATAGGGAAATATGCCATATCCATGATGGGAAAACACTGTGAATGTATCATATCTCATTCAAATTACTCTATAAATTCAGTGTACTTCTATTCAAAATCCTGATCATATTTTTCACTGAAGTTTACACACTTACTCTAAAATTAATATAGAGCAGCAAGGGGTTGTTAATGATCTTTCATTTCTGAAAAATAGATTGAAAAATATTAAAACTACAGTAATTAAATGAGGGTAGTATTGGCACTTTAATAAACAAATAGAGCAATGTAAGAGAATAGAGAGCTGAAACAGGCCATAATTAATGGAATTTGATGGGACTTCAGTATAAACTCTTCATTCTACACTGATTAGCACACAATTTATACATTTTCATTGCTTTCCAAGCATGTAGGCTTATTATAATGGGCTTTCTATTCAGATGGCAACTTTTCAGCAGAAATTTTGCAAATTCTTTAGTGAAAGTTTGTATCATGAGAATTCAGGTGCTGAAGATATCAATATCTGTGAACTATTAGAAATGGAATCATGACAATGCATGGCTCTTGGGTGGTGGGGAGCATGTATAGAACTGAGAGGGACTTGCTTAAAGAGAATGTTAGCTATATCTGCAATATCTTATTACTTAAACTATGGGAAGCAAATAGGACTAATGTTAATAGTTAATTCTAGGTGCTGAGATCAGAGTGTATAGTGTATATTATTGCTTGTACTTTTCTTGACCTTTTGTATTTCCCAAAATACGTTATGTCCCTTATGTTGATGAAATCGTATTCTACTAACCAGTCAAAATATTGAAAAAACCTAGCCTTTGCTGGAATTTGAGAAAAGAAATTTTTTTGAGGCAGAGTCTTGCTCTGTCGCACAGGCTGGAGTGCAGTTTCATAATCTTGGCTCACTGCAACCTCCACCTCCCAGGTTCAAGCATTCTCCTGTCTCAGCCTCCCAAATAGCTGGGATTACAGCCACCTGCCACCATGCCCAGCTAATTTTCTGTTTTTAGTAGAGACAAGGTTTTACTATGTTGGTCAAGCTGGTCTCAGACTCCTGACCTCAGGTGATCTGCCTGTTTCGGCCTCCCAAAGTGCTGGGATATCAGGCATGAGCCACCACACCCAGGAGAGAAAATTATTTTAAAAAATAAGTTATTTGTGTAGTTTCATTACCTTCCAGAAATACAGGATGGTTATTTCTGTATGTGAGATATACCCATCTATGTCTTTATAATGTCTCCTTTTACCTAAACTAGCTGAGATAAGTTTTTGTATATTTAACCAAAGATTCTCTTAGGCACAGAGTTTCTGGTCCTTTCTTATAATTGGGAGTAAGATATTAATCTTGAGCTCACGATAAATCGAGAACTAGAACAATGTTTTGAGCATACTTTTGAAATGTCTGTACAATGAAACTACAGAAAGTGCTCAAAATGTAAATATACTTTATATATACATACATATATATGAATATATTTTATATATACATATATGTATATATTTGAGATATATATAATATATATATATATGGTAATTGACTGAGGGCAGTATTGGCACTGTAATATATATATTTGAGACAGGGTGTCACTCTGTCACCCAGGCTGGAGTGGAGTGGCATGATCTCAGCTCACTGCAGGTTTTACCTCCTGGGCTCAAGCGATCCTCCTGCCTCAGCCTCCCAAGTAGCTGGGATTACATGTGTGCGCCACCACATCCAGCTAGTTTTTGTATTTTTAGTAGAGACAGGGTTTCACCATGTTGTCCAGACTGGTCTTGAACTCCTAGGCTCAAGCGATCCGCCTTTCTCAGCCTCTCAAAATGCTGGGATTATAGGCATAAGCCACTATGCATGCCCAAAAATATATTTTAATGTTAAAATATTTATATACATTAACAGCATAAATAATTTTATGCACTATAATTGCCAAGATTTTAATTTCATCTGAAATTTTCCTACTTTGTTTACATGAATGAGAAGTTAGATCTCTTAAAATATGATTGTTTATGTGCTGTTCACTTTTTAAATAAAAATTTGTTTTCATTTTTTGAGATGACAAGGTCAAGACAGAGCGAGAATTGCCTCCATTTATTTATGGAAGAGATTTTAAATGCCAGAATTTTCACTACAAAGAGAATCAATACTTTCATGTTCATGGAGGAATTGAATTTGATATCAGCACCCCTTCAATTGAGAATGCCTTGGAAGATTTTCAGGTTTAAATGATTCCTTAGACAGTTTATCATTTCTCAACTCTTTTATCCTGTTCTCCAACCAAAAAGAGCCTCTGTTGGTACAGGCACGAGACAGCTCTCCAAATGATTATTCTCACAACTCAATAATTTTTTCATACATTGTTTTAACATAAATGAACTAAGTGCAGATATATGTAAGGTACTGTGTTGGATATCTGAGATAAAATTATAAATAAGCTAGGTACATCTATTATCCTCACAGAATTTACAGACTTCTAATGGACCATATTTGTCCTAGAATAGATAACCGAAGAGTTCAGTAGAAATCTCTGGACACTCAGTACACATTCTTCCATTTTCCTCAAAGAATCAGGATTAGAACAGAGATCCTTTAAAATTTTGGAACAGTAATTCTTCACCTGGAATTTAGTATAAAAATTCTACATTTCAATTGTTATTGCTTTTCTACCTTCTGTATACTATATGTCTGTCCTTTAGTATTTTTTCCTCATTCTCAAAGTAAGGACTAGATATATGCAGCTGCTATCCGGGTCTTCTGGAATAGTATTTTAAAATTTGTCATTTACATGTATACTATTTCATACAAATAATTCTTATAATTGTTTAGATGTGTCTAAGGATATGTCTTTAGTAACATACTCATATTTTAGAAAAACTTAGAAAAAATACGAGATTGTGCTGCTAATACATTCATAGAAGATTCAGGATATAAAGAATATTACTCAATACCAGTCATGGAATTTCATGGGAAAAGGTAAGGAGCTTTCACTAATTACTGACGCTAGCTACAGTTTGTTGAAAGTTAGTAGAGAACAAAGAAAACAACAAAATGCAAAGGTTAATTTAAACCTTTACAGTGGCGATTCCAGAATAATAAGCACCATGAATGACATATGGACTCAACAAAGTATTAAATGTTATAGTTATTACTTCATGTGTTTGATATAGTCGGTGTAATAATCCTTAGAGTTTGTAATTAGTTCTTATAATTACCAGAGTGGTTAAACAGGGATAGAGATGAGGATCAAATCCCAGTTGAAAAATGTTCATAATAAAAAATTGGGACCAAAGAAATCCTTAGTCGTCCCTAAACCCCAATACTTTTCTAGCAGGTTTTTTGTCAGGAACTGAAAACAAGAACACACTGAAATAGCAGTATTCAGCCTCTCGCTCTACCACATTATTAAAGCATCAGGAGAGCTAGGAGGGGCAGAGGACACTGCACAGAGCGCCAACCGCTTTTCCATCTGAGTCGCACAGTGTTTCTACGATTTAACATTCAGTTGGTTGGTGGCAGAACGTAAATAGACGACATGTTGTGTTCCTGGATTTTTAAACCTTGGACACTGAAATTTGGAAATATGGGAACTAGAGCTCAGAGGAAACATTTTAATTAGAGGCAAAGATTTAAAAACAAATAAGGACGTTTTGCTTGTTGGTTCATTTGTTTGCTTTTAAGGCATGCAAGCAGTTGAGAGGATAGGACCAAGTCTGGAACTTTGGAGAATAGTAACTGACAAGGGAGGATAGCTTGAGCCTAGGAGTTCGAGACCAGACTGGGCAACATAGTAAGACCCTATCTTTGTTTTTGTTTGTTTGTTTGTTTTTGAGACAGAGTCTTGCTCTGTCACCCAGGCTGGAGTGCAGTGGTGCAATCTTGGCTCACTGCAACCTATACCTCCTAGGTTCAAGTGATTCCCCTGCCTCAGCCTCCTGAGTAGCTAGGATTATAAGCATGCGCCACCACGCCTGGCTAGTTTTTGTATTTTTAGTAGAGAAGAGGTTTTGCCATGTTGGTCAGGCTGGTATCGAACTCCTGACCTCAAGTGATCTGCTCACGTCAGCCTCCCAAAGTGCTGGGATTACAGGCATAAGTCACCATGCCTATTCATAAGACCCTATCTCTACAAAAAATGTAAAAGTTAGCCAGGCTAGGCGGCACATACCTGTTGTCACACCTACCCAGGAGGCTGAGGTGGGAGGATCTCTTGAACCTGAGAGGTCGAGGCTTAAGCGAACAGTGATTGCGCCACTGCTCTCCAGCCTTGGTAACAGAGTAAGACCTTGTCTCAAGAAAAAAGAATACTGTATTTACAGCAATAAATAGTTGCATTTGGAGGAGAAACCCAGGCAATATTAAGAGGCTTACCATTGACAGAAATAGGTCAGCAGCTTAAGTATTTACTGCTGAAATCTGGGCTTGGGGAAGGTACCTCATGGGGGGAAGGGTAGGAAGGTGGCCGTTTTCCCTCACCTGTGATGATAAGCAAACCCAGAGAACAGAGTAACTCAACATTTTATCAATTTTCCATTCCAGAGTGATAGGGATCAGGGCTGTGTCAAGCCCCACCTATGTTCCAGGGACCTGGTAGGAGGGGGGTTTCTCTAGTCCACTGCTGCAGTGAGTAAAAGCCAAGGAGCCATTACACAAAGCATCATTCCAGATCACATTTAAGGTAAACTCTTGAGGAGCCAAATATAGACATAATTAGCTTAAAAGAATAAGAGGTAGGTAAGCAGACAGTTAGATGACCTAGAACTTCAGCCAGAGTTAGGCCTTCCAGGAACTTTTAGACATTGCCCCAGATCACTGTCATGGGAAAGACAGAGTCAATACAATATGAAGAAGGTATTTTTATATAAAGACTTGATTAATAACAGTTGATATTGATGTTATTAATATACTTACAATTAAGTACAATTTAAACTACCATTTTGTATTTAATTGTTACAGAAAAATAAAAGTTTTGCCAGCATAGAAAGAGAAGTAGCAAATCACTTCAAAGTTAGAGAAACATCTTTTTTTCTTTATTTTTTATAGCTACTATGTGATGTATTTTGAACTTGAAACTTTCTATCAGCAACTATATAAGACACAGTGGTGGGGAGCCATAAATGAAATAATGAACAATCTGAGACCAAAAAGACTTCCACTGACAGATGCTCAATTACACGAACAATTTAAGAAAAAATTTGGTTTCAAAAGAGCTATGAAATGCAAGGTATTTCAATGACTACCACATAATTTAGTATATGAAGTTATATATTATTGATAAGTATGTGTCTCAGATGTTTATCCTAGGGATAATAATAGGTTAAAGTCTTCAATATGAAATAAAATGCCACATTTTAGTAGCTGAAAGGCTATATAATTCTGGATTATAAATTTCTATCAGAGTACCTATTAATGCACTGGATTGTGATTAATCTCAATGGCTCATACTTACTGATTACTTATTTTTTATGTTAGGCAATGTTATAAATCAATGAACTCTTTTAAGGTATGACTAGTTCTATTGTTATCATTCCTGTTATAAAAATGAGAAACTTGAGGTGTAGAGAGGGATCTTTCACAAATCATATAGTAAATGGCAGAGCCAGGCTTCAATCCTTGAACTAAAACCTAAAGAACAGACCTAGCATCCTGAATCAAATCTCCGCATCTGTTTCAACAAGCCTTGAAGTACAGCTTCTGGAACTGAGCAATGAAGCTCACCAGCTTCAAAGGTTAGATTGGTATTTACTTTCCATTTATTTGCTTTCACGTCCACAAATTGAAAACTCAAAAATTTGTTAGTTAAATTTTTAAATATTAGTCAGAATGTCTAAAGAGGGTGACATTTTTACCTTTTGATGACAAACTGTATTTCTATAGCTATATATTTCAAGTTTCTAGACTTCTAAATTAGGTTTTTCTTAAATCAGAGAAGGAACCCAGTGATCTTCATTTGCTTTTAAAATATTTTAGAAAAAAATTAAAATAATAAGAAAAATTCCCCAAAATATTTTTAAAATTCTTAATATTTGCTTATGGCTCTAACAACTTTAATTATTATCCAGTAAGAAACTTTCCACATGTGGATCTTGTGAAAATTCTACTTAATTTTAGCAGCATTCATGTGATTCTGTTAATATATTTCATGTCTTTTTTTCCTTAAACCAAACTTTAAGTGCATTTTGATAAACTGATGATGGCCTTGTTAATTTTAGAGTATTCCATTTGGTATGAAGTCCGCTGTTGAAAGAGGGTTGTCTGCAGTTTTCCATACATTTAGCCGTAAAACCTCAAGCTCAACAATCAATGTTTCAGATGAAGCAGGTTATACTATTTTTCATCATGCTGCCCTGCACAACAGAGTTTCTATTATATGTCAACTATGCAATGCTAACTTCAAGGTCAACCAGAGGCGCTTTGTTACGTTCGGCCAAGGTACCATAAAGCTTTTTAACCTAAAATGTTGTTATTTTATTTACCCTTACTCAGCATTAGGAATGCATGTCGATTTTAGAGCAGTTTAAAATTTGGTATTAATTAGAGCAAAGTTGAGGTTTTTGTTTCATTTATCTAAGAAGGGCTCCTTTTAGTTTTCTAAGTATCACTTATAACTATCTTATATAGTTTTATATTTGTTCATTGCATCTCCTTCATTTGAGTATAAGCTCTAAAAGAGGGCAAAGATTTAGCCTACTTTATTTGCCTTGGTATCCTAGTGTCCAGATGAAAGCTTGGCTTAATGGTTGCTCAGAAAGTATTTGTTGAGTTAATGCATGGAAGGGTGAAGGCAGGATATCATTTGATAAGGGCTGGCAAAATTAATATACACTGATATACTATAGAAATTCAGAGAACAGCAATAGATATGACTGTCAGGTCCCAGTAGAACAATCATTCTTTATTCCAGGATCCTCAAACAGGGAATCGTTTCTTTATATTACATATATTTACATTACATTTAATAACAAGAAATTTCTTTATAATAATAATGTTTAGCATTAATAGCCTGTTAAGGTTAACCTCATTTAAACTTTAAAAGCTATTTTTGTGATTATTAAATATGCATGGATATTTTATAGTCATTGAAATAAATTTAGCTAGAGTAAAAACAAATAAAGTTGACAATGAAATTGGTGGCCCTGCATAACTGGAAAGGAAAATATAGATAAATTGTCAGGGGTAGATGTAGTAGCTCACTGTTGTCATGCCAACACTTGGGAAGGCTGAGGCTGGAGGATCACTTGAGACTAGGAGTTCAAGATGAGCCTGGGCAGCATAACGAGAACCCCCTATAAAATTTTTTTTTTAAAAAACCTAGCCAGGCTTGGTGGTACATGCCTGTAGTCCTAGCTACTCTGAGAGGATGAAGCAGGAAGATTGAGCCTAGCAGTTTGAGGTTACATATATATGTAAATTGTCAGGAATGGCCAATGCAACAATATTGGCAATAAAAAGTGGTGATTTTATATTTAATGAAGTCAGCTATCTTAATAAGCTATGTTAAATTTTTGCAGACACCAAAACAAAATGTTGTGCTTTAACCATATTGAATATCCATAAATTCTGTACTCTATCAGTATGATTAAAACATTTTGATATTCAGATTCTTCTGTTACTGAAAATATTCAATACATAATACATAATGAACCTAATTAAAATAAGACACAATTCAATCACATTTAAATGCAATAGGTAACACTATTTAAAGATGTATTACTTTAAGCCTTTTTTAGTGTGGAAAAAGTCTTTGGTAAATTAAAAGTTTCTCATGCGCCCTTTGACTGCTTGAGTTTCCATTTGCTGAGAATTGGGTAGATTTTGAAGTGTGGAAAACATAATACTCTACTGCCAATATTATTGCTTAACCAACACAAATTGTCCCACCTGTGAGTTTTAAGCAGCCATTTGGGGGGTCAGAGTTTCCACGTCTGCTTTTATGCGTTGTCAGGTGCATATGACATGCCTGGATGACTTGACCAAAAGTTATTCTCAACACCGTTTGATGTAATCTTGCCAGATACATCTACATAGTCATTTTGTTCTTATTCATATGAGTCTTCTTGAACAACTTAGGAAACCGCTATATATTAATAATCATACTTCTATGTGCATTCCCTTTTAAAACAGAGTCATCCAAAGTAGAAGTAAAAAAGGAAAGAAATGGTAAGACATAAATAAAACATTTGGTGCATTTAAAAAGGCTATTGCATATATTAGAACTTTTCTTATAGTATGTAATCTCCAAGATGCTGTTGCATCAGAATGTTGCATAATGATGTTTTGTATTCAAATTGAAGTATAAATTACTTTCTACTCATAGTTATTTATTGATACTCCTCTTCAGTTTGGGGAGTTTTCTCTTTTTTTTTCCTGTGGAATTTGCTGTCACCTCTATTTTTTATGAATTCAGGCCCAAAAGTGGTTTCTACAGCTTAAAAAAAAGAAAAGTTATTATAATATACTTTAGATATGCTGCCGTCTAGTGGCAGTAACAATCTATGAGGTCTGAGGAATGAGTCATTTTTGACTGAGGTAGTAGACTTAACCTAAATGTTGGATATGGAGAAAAACAAAATTTTAAGAGGTTATACTTTCTGTGTCTATATTTAAGAGGCTATACCTTCGCACTCTGTATAAGAGAATTCAGAAAGGCTTTTGTTTTAAAGAAACTACTTTCAACGACCTGAATTGCCAAGGGGGAGGGGATAGTTACTTAAACTGGCCATCTTCCGTTTGAGGAGGAGCACAGCAAACCTGAGATGACCTCAGAGAGGGAGCCCGACCTTATTCTTCCTCCTCCAGTCTCCTGCCAGGGCTACCCATTGGCAGATACTGACAAGGAGCCAGAGGACAGGGGTTGCTTTTTCTGCAGGTGCAGGAGAGCCAGAGTGGTAAAGGAGGTGAGTGGACCTGGAGTGGGATAAAAGGAAGTTTACCTGTCTCATCCACCCTGTAGAAATTTCCAGTTAAGTAACAATAGTGTGCCTCCTACATTATTGCTCTCTTTCTCTTTTTTAGGTATCACTTATGGCTACCTTATATAAATTTATTTATTTAGTTAGTCTCCCTCACTTGAGTATAAAGCTCCATAAAGGACAAGGATTTGGTCTATTTTGTTAGCCACAGTTTCCTAACACCCAGAAAAACACTTGGCCTTCATAGGTGCTCAGGAAACTTTTCTTGAGGGGTGTACATTTTATTGGAAACCTTAAATACTCTTCAAACAGAACATCTCTTCAATTAAGGCTCTAAGGTAGTCTACACAGAAAACCGAAGTTTTTCGGATTAGGTGCAAGGAGAGGGACAGTATAGAGGACAAGTGCTTAGTTTGCCACAAGGACCCCTCATGATAAATGCTCCTCAGCCAGCTTATCAGCTTCCTTCTCCTTTTTAGGGTTTTTTCTCCTATCTTAGCATATTCATTATACTTCTTTTTACATTTTTGTTTTAGTGATTGCCCTAGAGTTTACAACATTGATTTACAGTTATTCCAAGTCTACTTTCAGATGACACTAAACCACTTCACAGATAGTGTAAGTACCTTATAATAACAAAATATTCCTAAGTCTTCCCACCTATCATTCATTTACTCATTTCACTTGTGCATAAGCATATGTATGTCATGCATTTCATAAATGTCATTCATTTCACTTATGCATAAACACATATAAGTATATATCTATATCTATATTCAAACCCTTTGTTGATAGTGTTATTATTTATTTGCTTATTTTGAGATGGAATCTTGCTCTGCTGCATAGGCTGGAGTGCAGTCGTGTGATTTTGGCTCACTGCAACTTCCGCCTCCCGGGTTCAAGCAATTCTCTCATCTCAGCCTACCATGTAGCTGGGATCACAGATGTGCACCACCACACCCTATATATTTTTTATTTTTAGTAGAGACAGGGTTTCACCATGTTGGCCAGGCTAGTCTTGAACTCCTGACCTCAAGTGATCCACCCACCTCGGCCTCCCAAAGTGCTGGGATTACAGACGTGAGCCACTGTACTGGGCATGATAATGTTATTTTGAACAAACTGTTATCTGTTAGCTCAATTAAGACAGAACATTTTACTTGACCTTCATTTTTTTTTATTCTCTGATGTTCTTCCTTCCTTTATGTATATGTAAGTTTCTGACCTATATCATTTTTCTTCTCTTTGGACAACTTCTTTTAACATGCGTTGCAAGGCAGGTCTACTGGTGGCAAATTCCCTCAATTTTTGTTTGAGAAAGTCTTTATTCCTCATTCATTTTTGAAGGATAATCTTACAGGTTACAAAATTCTAGATTAGTGGTTCCATTATCTCAACACTTTATTTTTTCCTCCACTCACTTCCTGCTTGCATAGTTTCTGAGGAGAACTTGGGTGTAATTCTTATTTTTGCTTATCTATTAGTAATGTGTTTTCCTCTGGCTTCTTTTAGGATTGTTTTCTTTTTAAAATAATTTTTAATTTCTGTATGTACTTAATAGGCATATATACTTGGAGTATATGAGATTTTTTTGATACAGGCATGCAATGCATAATAATTACATCAGAGTAGAGTATCCATCACCTCAATCATTTATCCTTTATGTTACATATAATCCAATTATACTCTTTTAGTTATTTTAAAATATACAATTAATTTCTTTTTACTATAGTCACCCTGTTGTGCTAGCAAATACTAGGTCTTATCTATTATTTCTATTTTGTACCCATTAACTATCCCCACATCCCCCCACTACCCTTCCCAGCCTCTGGTAACCATCATTCTACTCTGTATCTCCATGAGTTCAATTGCTTTAATTTTTAGCTCCCACAAATAAGTGAGAACAGGCAAAGTTTGTCTTTATGTGCCTGACTTATTTCACTTAACATAATGACCTCCAATTCCATCCATGTTGTTGCAGATGACAGGATCTCATTATTTTTCATGGCTGAATACTACTCCATTGTGTATCCACATGAATGGATAAATTTTCTGTATCCACTCATCTGTTGATGGACACTTAGGTTGCTTCCAAATCTTGGCTATTGTGAATAGTGCTGCAGTAAATAGGATTATTTTCTTTATCTTTGTTTTTCTGTAATTTGAAAATGATATGCCTTGATGTAGTTTTTTGTTTGTTTTGACATTCATTTGGCTTGGTGTTCTCTGAGCTTCCTGAAGCTGTGGTTTGATATGTCACATTAATATGGAAAAATTCTCAATCATTATTGTTTTAAATATTTCTTCTTTTCCTTTCTCTCTTTCTTCTCTTTTGGTTCTTTTTTTCCCCCTAGACTTTTCAATTTATTTTTATTTTTGAGAGAGGGTATTTGTTGCCCAGGCTGGAGGGTGGTGGCATGATCGCGGCTTACTCCAGCCTCTACCTCCCGTGCTCAAGTGACCCTCACCTCAGCCTCCCAAGTAACTGGGACTACAGGCCCGTGCCACCATGCCTGGCTAATTTTGTTTATTTTTTATAGAGATGAGGTCTCACTATGTTGCCCAGGCTGGTTTCAGACTCTTGGGCTCAAGCAATCCTCCCGCCTTGGCTTCCCAAAGTGCTGGGATTACAGGAGTGAGCCACTGTGCCTTGGCCTGGAAGTTTCTACTGATACATCTTCGAGATTAGAGATTCCTTCCTCAGCTGTGTGTAATCTCTTTATAAGCCCATTAATGGCACTCTTCATTTCTTTTACAGTGTTTTTTATCTGTAGCATGTCATTTTGGTTCTTTCTTAGGATTTCCATCTCTCTGTTTACATTGCCCATCTGTTCTTGCAGGCTACTTTATCCGTTAGAACCCTTAGCATATTAATCATAGTTGTTTTAAATTCCCTTTCTGATCATTCCAACATCCCTGCCATGTCTGGTTCTGATGCTTGCTCTGTCTCTTTAAACTACGGTTTTTGCTTTTTTAATATGCCTTCTAAATTTTTCTTGATGTACTAGGTAAAAGAAACTGTAGTACATAGGCCTGTAATAATGTAATGGTAAGGTATAGGGGGAGAAGCATTCTATCATCTTATGATTATGTCTTGTCTCTTAGTGAGCCTGCCTCCCTATACTTTGAACTTCACCAGTGCTTCTCAGTCCTCTCCCCCTGTCCCTTAGGCCAGGCAGGATGGTTAGAGGCGACTGGAGTTGGGCATTTCCCTTCCCTAGGTAGGTTAGGTTCTGATAAAACCCCAGCAGGTTAGGGTCTGATAAAAGCCCAATAGGTTAGGCTCTGGTAAAGTAGTTTCTCTTGAGAGCAGGTCTTGTTAAGAACAGAATGCCCTGGAGTATTTCAAAATGGTTCCTTTTCTCCCTCCTCCAGCTGGAATGAGGGGATTTTTCTTCAATATTCACCGTGAGGACCTGATAAAACTCGTATAAGTAAAACACATGAAAGCATGGGGCCCCACTATGATGGATCCTTCTAGAGTTTTTAACTCTCATACTTGTCCACACTGAGCTTCTAGCAATTGTGAATTAATGTTAAGGTTTTCTTATTCCAGTAATGATTCCTTAGAAAGTTTCTGCTTGTGAGTTTCTGCTCTACTAAGTTATGACTCTGTGAATCCACTTGTCTCTCCAATTTTGAGGGTATCAGTTTGCCCATTACCTCCCTTATCTGACAAACTTAAGGGCTGTTGATTTATTTAGGGTTGGTTCAGCTTTTTACTTGTTGTTAGGAGGAAGTGGTGACTTCTAAGCTCCTTAAATCCTGGACCAGAAACTGGAAGACTAAACAATAATTTTATATAACTAGATTTGGGTCAAATTTTATAGACTATCAAGGCTATAATGTCAAGCTCCAACTATCAAGGCAGGTAGGAGGACACTGGATGTTTCTGATGGCAGAGATTTAATGAAAACAGTGCTTCACTGAGGAAATATCTTTTAAACTGAGAAATGATTAGGAGTTAGCTAGATCCTGGTAAGGGAGGAATTGTTTGGGAGAAGGGAGGTTTCAGAGAACAGGAATAGTCCAAGGTGACCAGATAATTCATCATCCATATCAGGGAGACTTGAAAGTGAAAGGGCACTATTAATAATTATGCTAGCACATAATTATTTAAACTATGTTTTTGCTTTTTTAATATGCCTTCTAAATTTTTCTTGATAGCTGAACTTGATGTACTAGGTAAAAGAAACTATAGTAAATAGGCCTTTAATAATGTAATGGGAAGGTATAGGGGGAGAAGTACTTGACCAGTACTTTCCTGGGTAACCTGGGGCGTGTGATTATGCTACATTTGGGGAGCTACAAGAAAGCCAGAATGAGGAGAACAAGGTATGCATGGTTTTACTGGGAGGTAGGTGAAGAAGGTAGTTGTAGCTGGTGCTTCAAGTTAAGTTGGAGCCAGTGGATCCTGTCACTGTTCCTCATAATCAGATGGCCTTGAGAAGCCATTGAACAAGGAGATGAAAAGATCAGATTTATGTTTTGAAAAACTGGGTTGGATAAGGGCAAAACAAGATGGGGATAGCAGTTGGGAGATGATTATGGCTTGGATTAGGATGGTGGTGGTAGAGATGAGTTCTAGAGATTTTTAGACTTGATGATGGGCTGGTTATGGAGAAGGAAATAAGAGGGAGGTGCCAAAGAGTCTTCCAGGTTTGTGGTCTGTACAACTGGCTGGATCATCATATCTCTCACTGATTTAGGAAGCAGTAAAAGAGAACCAGGTTTGGAAGGAAGGATAGTAGTTCAATTTTGAGTATATTAAGTTTGAGGGGATGTGTGAAGATGCTTTACGAGATGTCAAAGATATAGATCTGCAAATCAGAAGAAATCAGATCTAGAGACATAATCCTTGGAGTCATCAAGTTGTATATGGTAAGCAAAGCCACTAAGAAAAGAAAACGGCCCAAGATTGAGCCTTAAAGTTCATTTGGATATTAGGACAATGAGAAGGTTCCAAAGGAGACTGCCAAGGAGTAACCAGTAAAACTGGACAAAAATTGGGAGTGTGATACCACAAAAGCCAAGAGAAGAAATTATTTTAAATAGGAAGAAGTGGTCAATGGTGTAAAATACTATTGAGAAATAAGTAAGATGAGAATTGAAAAATGACAGTTGTACTCTAGTGAGAATTCACTCACTATCATGAGAACAGCGTAGGGGAACTGCTCTCATGATCCAGTTACCTCTCTCTCTCGACATGTGGGGATTACAATTCGAGATGAGATTTGGGTGGGGACACAGAGCCAAACCGTATCACATGGTAAAGGTATGAATTGCTATTATTCTTTGGGAGATAATTTGGCAATATCTATTACCAGTAATAATGATACTGTTGATGATTATACAGTTTTACCCAGCAACTCCCATTTTGGGATTTTTTTTTTGAGATAGAGTCTTGCTCTGTTGCCTAGGCTGGAGTGCAATGGCATGATCTCTGCTCACTACAACCTCTGCCTCCCAGGCTCAAGCGATTCTCCTGCCTCAGCCTTCCAAGTAACTAGGACTAGAGGCACACCCACCATGCCGTTAAATTTTTTTTTTGTATTTTTAGTAGACCCCAGTTTCACCATGTTGGCCAGGCTGGTCTCAAACTCCTGACCTCAGGTGATCCACCCGCCTCAGCTTTACAAAGTACTGGGATTACAGGCATGAGCCACTGTACTCGGCCCATTTTTGGGAATCTACCCAAATAATAAATATTCTATGTGCACTGGAAAAAAATAAAAGAAAAATGCCCATTGGATTTAGTGACATAGAGGTCTTTGTGAACATATATATATTTGAATTTCAAAGGATCTTATCTTCAACTAAAAAACATGAGTAAAATGGAAAATAAACAAGAAATAATTTACCATAAGACTATTTTACACATTTACTTAAATTTTCAAATATTTCACATTTTATTTTATTTTATTCAAATATTTAATATTTTAAATGTTACTCATTCTTCTTTGCTTATAAAGAAATAGGGATTTAAAAAAATTTTTGTTTTTTGTTTCTAAGTATGGATTTTTACTGGTCGGGATTTTTAATCCCAAGTTAAATAAAGGAATATAGGGTTGTCTAAATGTTTTTTTAATACTTACTTTGGAGATTTTATACCATACAATACTAAGCTCTGTGGATAGACATCAATAAGGCATTTAGGTTTTCTTTTAGGAATGTTAGTGCTTTGATCACTGAAGTAATTGTCCATC
The DNA here is from genome assembly GCF_009764315.1 of Trachypithecus francoisi. NCBI lineage: Eukaryota > Metazoa > Chordata > Mammalia > Primates > Cercopithecidae > Trachypithecus > Trachypithecus francoisi. Next base: position 52,056,330 of record NW_022681458.1, on the reverse strand, counting down.
CATTCTAGGTCCAACACCTCTACACCTTGCCGCACAGGCTTGCTCATTAGAAACAACAGTCTGTCTACTGTGTTCCAAAGCTGATTACACGCTTTCTGAAAAAAGAGGCTGGATGCCGATTCACTTTGCCGCTTTCTATGACAACGTTTGCATCATTATTGCTCTCTGTAGGAAGGATCCTAGTTTGCTAGAAGCTGAGGCAACAGCTGAGTAAGTCATTAAGCATTTATATCAGGTTGAGGTTGATGTCTAGGCAATAATAAAAAAAACAAGAAGAAAGAAAATTAAATAGAATATAAATTTCTGCTTTTCATGGCTTGCCGCACACACTGCCACTAAAAGGCGATAGGCATGGGTGATTTGAAAGGTATGTGAGGCTTACTTTGCTATCCTTTCTACTCACTGTCTCCTCCTACCACTTATCATTAGAATTTATAAAGACAGGAGCTTCTATTAACCTATGCATGTTTTCTGGAAGAATAAGGACTAATCCCTAGGGAGTTTTTCCTAACCTTGTTCCAGTACTATGGTTCTGCAGATTAATTTTTCATGTTAAATGCTTTGCTTAGTGCCCTGGAAGAAGCCTGAGACTAGGGAGGAGAGAGTTGCTCTAAACTGAATCCTACACAACCAGGAGGCAGCCCTAGGACTTCAGATCAAAGGGGACAGGCTTTGGATTACAGGAGAAATATTTAGTAGTATCTAGAAGAGAAATACATTAAAAAGAATAAAATAACTTTGAAATTAAAAAATCCCAACACTCTTTTGTATTACAGTTTAGCTGCGGATTAGCATTTAGGGTAAAGGTGTAACTTCTGAAGGTACATTCTTGGCTAGAAATCTAAAGGCCAGGTCATTACTTTGGATCGCTGAGCCTGATTTAGGCATAGTTTCATTCAGGTTTTTCTAGGTCTTCGAGTAACCTTTCCACTATTATTCAGTGGTTTAGGGCTAGTATAACGGCTTGACAGTATAAGAGACATCAGCTTCCTCTTGTTGCTCTGAATATGTGGAAGCCACCAGAGGAAGCTGATGTCCCTCAGATGGCAACTCCTGCTTTCACCATCATGTCTGGCCATGAGAAGAAAGAAGAGGCCAGGTGCGGTGGCTCATGCCTGTCATTCCAGCACTTTGGGAGGCCAAGGCAGGCAGATCACTTGAGGTCAGGAGTTTGAGTCCAGTCTGGGCAAAAACCCGTCTCTACTAAAAATACAAAAATTAACCGGATATGGTGGTCCATGCCTGTAATCCTAGCTACTCCTGAGGCTGAGGCACGAGAATCACTTGAACCAGAGAGGCAGAGGCTGCAGTGAGCTGATGTCGCACCACTGCACTACAGCCTGGGTGACATAGTGAGACTCTATCTCAACAACAACAAAAAAGAAGCAGCAGCATCTGGGAAATGTAATATTGCACTGGATAGCCAAACAAAGTATCTTCACTATCTAAAAATCAGATAATGAGTTTTCGAGCAAAACTGTTAGTTTCTGCCACAGTGAGGAAGCTGGGATTTGAAAACTGGACTTGAAGCAATGGGTGTAATTAATTCCTGAGTCTCAGTTACATCATTTGTAAAATGGGCTGATGATATTTGCCTTGCTTTTTCCTTCACTTACGGAGTAGTTATAAGGCTTAAATAGGACAGTCTATTGTAAGAACTTTGTGTATTATCATCCTCCAAACAAATTATAAGGCATGATAATTAAGTTGGGGAGGTGGATAGGGACCCATAGTAAGGATGGCATGGCAAGGGAGGCAAATCGATTCATATGTAGATTACAGAAGATGAGAATTCCTAAGAACAGAAGGTGGTGGTGTAAGTCAGACTGCCTCCACTTGCAGCTTGAATAGTTTTACAAAAAGTAAATTTGACACTCTGTGTGTTTAATTGTTATGTTTCTTAATTTTTAGGAATCAGTGCACTCCACTGTTACTTGCTGCCACTTCAGGAGCACTGGACACTATTCAATACCTGTTTTCTATCGGTGCTAACTGGAGAAAAACAGATAGTAAAGGAAATAATATAATCCATTTATCAGTGTTAACATTTCATACAGAGGTTCTCAAATATATAATAAAATTAAATATTCCTGAACTCCCTGTGTGGAAAACTTTGGTAGGTGAGTATAGAGTATAATCTCTTTATAAATACATGTTCTGATTATTATTCAGTTTAATTATTGATACTCTGAGAGAAAACAAAATAATACGTGCATTATATTTTAAATATTTAAAAATCATGAAATAAACATTTTATTAAGACCAGAAATAAAAATACAAATAATAAAGAGCTGCATTTTTGTGTATGCAAATGTAGTTTTGTTTCCAAGTTAAAATCAAAGATCTGTGACCCAAACAGACTATATTTTACACAATTATATTTATTTTTATTTTCCAACTTTCTCCAGAAGTTCAAACATCTTCTTCATTAAAAAAAAAAAAGGAAAGAGGAAATTTTAAGTGAAAAATATTCCCTCCAACTTATTCCTTGCCTCCTAATTTTAGAGACAAATTTAGCAAAATCTTTTGTTATATTTTGACGAATGTTTTGTGAAAAATTCTGCTGGAGATTTTGTTTTCGGGTTTTTTTTTTTTTTTTTTCAAATTTGCATTCAGTCTAGCCAAAATAAGGGTAAGGGTCACTAGGTCCATTATATAGACATATCTAATTTTACTCCCTTTCAAGACTCCCCCTAAAATTACATGGAGATTAAGCAATACTAATAATACCACCAGCAGCAGACAAGCATTCAAGGGAAAACAAGAAAGGATGCAACAGCAATAAAATATTGGAAGATGGAAACAGATAGGCAAGACTTAGGACTTAGCCAGCCAGAGAAAATCATTCCAAGCCAACAGTGGGAAAGCTGAGAACCTCTTGGACTCACACCATAAATCCTCAAAAGGCTTGAGAACTGGCAGTGCCCATTAGGAGTGCTCTCCTCAGAGCCTAACTAGGAAAGACCTAAAGATGCCAAGGCTAGAATTCTCCCTAAGAAATAGAAAGGAGAGGGACCTGGGAAACTGGGAACCTTACCCAAGCGTGTAAAGCATAGGGAATTTCAAGGAAGACAGCAAGGGGAAGTTCCAGAATGGAACTGTGCATCCAGTTTAGAGAAAAAGATGGGAGGAATTATCAGTAGGTACAAGGAAAACTAAGCAGATGAAATACAGCAGTCTCCCCTTCTCAGCAGTTTTTCTTTCTGTGGTTTCGGTTACCTGCAGTATAGGACAATAAGATATTTTGAGAGAGAGGGATAGAGCACATTCATATAACTTCTGTTATTATATATTGTTGTAATCTATTATTAGTTATTGTTAAGCTATTACTATGCCTACATACTTTATTATAGATATGTATGTTCAGACAGTCTGGTTTGACTTACGGTTTTTGACTTTATAATTATGCAAAAGTGAACACATTCAGAAGAAACTGTACTTGCAGTCCTCATACAACCATTCTGTTTTTCACTTTTAGTACAGTATTCAATAAATTACATGAGTTATTAAATGCTCTATTATAAAATAGGCTTTGTGTTAGATCATTTTGCCAAGTTGTAGGGTAATGTAAGTATTCTAAGCACATTTAAGTTAAGCTAGGCTAAACTATGCTGTTTGGCAGATTAGGTTTATAAATGCTTTTCAATTTACAATATTTTCAACTTACAATGGGTTTATCAGGACATAACCACATCATTAGTTAAGAAGTATCTGTCTGGGAAAAAACATAGTATATACAGGGTTCAGTACTATCCTCAGTTTCAGGTATCCACTGGGGGTTTTGGAATGTATCCTGCAGATAAGGGGGGACTATTGTAAAATAAGGAAATTATTAGGCCGAGGCAGGTGGATCACGAGGTCAAGAGATAGAGAGCATCCTGGCCAACATGGTGAAAACCTGTCTCTACTAAAAATACAAAAATTAGCTGGGTGTGGTGGCACGCACCTGTAGTCCTAGCTCCTTGGGAGGCTGAGGCAGGAGAATCACTTGAACCTGGGAGGCAAAGGTTGCAGTGAACCGAGACTGTGCCACTACAGTCCATCCTAGTGACAGAGTGAGACTTCGTCTCAACATAAATTAATTAATTAATTAATTAAGGAAATTATTACCTGTTTAAAAAAAAAAGAGACACAACCATAGTACATTACAGTGCTCAGCTGTGAATAATAATTGTATAGACATCATGGAAGCACTTAACACTGATTTAACTAAAAGCTATAAATATGGAGAAAGGGAAGAGGAAAGAGCAATGTTGAAAGAGTTAATTTCCCATTTTTCATAACATGAAGTCAATGAAGTCTACATCAATGTAGCAAAACACAGCAATGTGTATAAATATGTAGAAATAAGGAGATTTATAAATCATAGAGGGTTATAGGGAAGAGTCTAAACCGATTGTATATGGAGTGATGAACACAGAAAAGTTGGGAGGGTGGGGCCAGGAACCACTAAGTTTTGTTATAGGCCATTTAGTAACATTTAACTCTGAATCATGCACATGTATCACTTTGATAAAAATAAAAAACTAAAGCCAAATAAGAGAAATGAATTGGAGAATGAGAACTGATTTTTTTCCAACAACTCATTTTAGGATGGGATAAAATATGTTTTTAAGATTTTCAACCCCATTCTACTGATTCAAGAAGTCTGGCTCAATACCTGACGTTGGAATTTACTAGGTACTGGGAACATATCCCAAATACTGGATATGAGCCCCAAGAGATATTGGAAAGTGTTTTCAATGTTTATTTGTGTACATTTGTATCATTTCGTAGTCTTGTTAGGAGGAAGTGAGAGGATCATCCTGTTACTTTTACTAGACTAAATCATTGTAAAAACCTACCTTAATAGTAGGAAGCTCTGCCCCCTAACAGGAATGGCCTAAAAGCACATAAAAATTCACCAGGGCTGCTGCTTCCTACAGCCATTGTGGGGAAAGTCCTGACAATGACACAAACAGAACAAACAACAGTGAGCATCTGGCCACTGCTGTTTTGCCTTGGGCCCTGCAATAGCTCTCCCTCCTCACACTACCCATTTCCACTATGTGTAAAAGAGAAATCAGTTTATTAGAGATCTCAGGATGAGTTCTTGGAGTAGAAGCTGAATTTTAAAAGAGAATGCCATGGAATGGTAGAGCCAAGCTAGATTTAGGACAGATTTGGTAATAGAGTGGCTGGCTAAAGATATGAGGAAAAGATAGTCTGTGTGTTTTTTCCTAGCACAATAGACATGTATATTTGTAATACCTTCTGTCTGTAGTACAAGTTCATCCAAGATTTTATTTAAAGTATCTTTTTTATACTCAGGAAATGTATAAAGCCTCATACCTAATTTAATGGATATTAAATTTTTATTGACAATACTGTGGATTACTTTGCTATTCTTGAAAACTCACATTCAAATTTTATTTAACAACTAATTTTAGCCAAGAGAGATGTATTATTTTCCAAGGGAATTTGAAGTGTGTGACCACCCAATCTAAGTCACTCAGACCAAAGATTAAAAATTTCCTCCAGGCATAGTAGCTCATGCCTGTAATCCTAGCACTTTGGGAGGCCAAGGCAAGTGGATTGTTTGAACCCAAGAGTTTGATACCAGCCTGGGCCACATGGCAAAATGCTGTTTCTGCAAAAAATACAAAAATTAGCTGGGCATGGTGATGCACTCCTGTCGTCTCAGCTACTAGGGAGGCTGAGATGGTAGATCACCTGAGCCCAGGGAGATTCAGGCTGCAGTGAGCTGTGATCATGCCATTGCACTCCAGCCTGGGCAACAAATTGAGACCCCATCTGAAAAAAAGAAATTTCAGGATTTTTTCACTTACTGTATAGACTATAAACCTCAAAGATCATGGGCTGATGGAATTTGTCACTACTTCACAGGGAGCTGTGCACAGAGGGGAATTTAATGCATGCAGTTGGTGGTAATAGTAGTGACCTCAACCCTTGGTTTTACTTAGCTGGTACAAAAAACAGAATCAAGCATTTCATTGCCTCTTGTATAAATTACAGCTGTGTTTTTCTGTTGAACACTTTAAACAGAAATGTTACAGTCTGAAAGCTATAAACGAAGGATGATGGCTGTCATGTCCTTGGAAGTAATTTGCTTAGCAAATGATCAATACTGGAGATGTATTTTGGATGCAGGTGATGCAAACTCTATTAACTATCTTTTTAAAATGCTATTTTATGTAGAGCTGTATTTTATTCATCAGTCATTTTTAAATATATTTTTGATTATAGAGGAAAAATTTTAGTAGATTTTAAGTTTCTTTTGCTAAGATCACATCATTTACCTGTCAACCATATATTTTATTTTCCACATGGAAGCTGCACAGGATCAAAAAACTATATTAATTCTATTTGTCTAAAAGCTCAAAAACTTAAAAACTGATGTTAAGTATTAATTTAACTTTTAAATTACTTTATCACACTACTTTTATATTTACTTTCATTTAGAAATTATGCCTATTCTATACTTTGCACAATTTACTTTTGAAATTAAAAATAGCAGATTTAGTGTCAGGTCTGCTGTGTAACTAGCTCTGCATTTAGAACTTAAGATAATTGCTTAACCTCTCTTAGTTTAGTTTACTCACTAATAAAATGGCTCTACTGGGGTCCGTTCCAACATAATTGCTTAACCTCTCTTAGTTTAGTTTACTCACTAATAAAATGGCTCTACTGGGGTCCGTTCCAACATGGCCGAATAGGAACAGCTCCGGTCTGCAGCTCCCAGCGTGACTGGCACAGAAGACAGGTGATTTCTGCGTTTCCAACTGAGGTACCTGGTTCATCCGACTGGGACTGGTTGGACAGTGGGTGCCACCCACAAAGGGCGAGCCTAAGCAGGGCAGACATCACCTCACCCGGGAAGCACAAGGGGTTGGGGGATTTCCCTTTCCTAGCCAAGGGAAGCTGTGACAGACTGTACCTGAAAAAATGGGGCACTCGCACCCAAATACTGTGTTTTTCCAACGATCTTAGCAAACAGCACACCAGGAGATTACATCCCACACCTGGCTCGGCAGGTCCCACACCCACGGAGCCTTGCTCACTGCTAGCGCAGCAATCTGAGATGGACCTGCAAGGCAGCAGTCTGGCTGGGGGAGGGGCATCCGCCATTGCTGAGGCTTTAGTAGGTAAACAAAGCAGTCAGGAAGCTCAAACTGGGTAGAACCCACTGCAGCTCACCAAGGCCTGCTGCCTCTGTAGACCCCACCTCTGGGGGCAGGGCATAGCTAAACAAAAGGCAGCAGAAACTTCTGCAGACTTAAACGTCCCTGTCTGACAGCTTTGAAGAGAGCAGTGGTTCTCCCAGAATGGTGTTTGAGCTCTGAGAATGGACAGATTGCCACATCAAGTGGGTCCCTGACCTCCTTGTAGCCTAACTGAGAGACACCTCCCAGTAGGGGCTGACTGATACCTCATACAGGCGGGTGCCCCTCAGGGACGAAGCTTCCAAAGGAATGATCAGGCAGCAATGTTTGCTGTTCTGCAATTTTTTCTGTTCTGCAGCCACTGCTGGTGATATCCAGGCAAACAGGGTCTGGAGTGGACCTCCAGCAAACTCCAACAGACCTGCAGCTGAGAGACCTGTTAGAAGGAAAACTAACAAACAGAAAGGAATAGCATCAACATCAACAAAAAGGACATTTACACCAAAACACCATCTATAGGTCACCAACATCTACATCAAAGACCAAAGGTAGATAAAACCACAAAGATGGGGAGAAACCAGAACAGAAAAGCTTAAAATTCTAAAAACCAGAGTGCCTCTTCTCTTGCAAATGATTACAGATCCTCACCAGCAACGGAACAAAGCTGGACAGAGAATGACTTTGATCAGTTGACAGAAGTAGGCTTCAGAAGGTCGGTAATAACAAACTTCTCTGAGCTAAAGAAGGAGGTTCAAACCCATCGCAGGGAAGGTAAAAACCTTGAAAAAAGATTAAATGAATGGCTAACTAGAATAAACAGTGTAGAGAAGACCTTAAATGACCTGATGGAGCTGAAAACCATGGCACGAGAAATACATGACACATGCACAAGCTTCAATAACTGATTCGATCAAGTGGAAAAAAGGGCATCAGTGACTGAAGATCAAATTAATGAAATAAACCAAGAAGTGAAGTTTAAAGAAAAAACAGTGAAAAGAAACAAACAAAGCCTCCAAGAAATATGGGACTATGCGAAAAGACCAAATCTACGTCTGATTGGTGTACCTGAAAGTGAAGAGGAGAATGGAACCAAGTTGGAAAACACTCTTCAGGATATTATCCAGGAGAACTTCCCCAACATAGCAAGGAAGGCCAACATTCAATTCAGGAAATACAGAGAACATCACAAAGATACTCCTCGAAAAGACCAACCCCAAGACACATAATTGTCAGATTCACCAAGGTTGAAATGAAGGAAAAAATGTTAAGGGTAGCTACACAGAAAGGTCAGGTTACCCACAAAGGGAAGACCATCAAACTAACAGCTCTCTCGGCAGAAACTCTACAAGCCAGAAGAGAGTGGGGGCCAATATTGAACATTCTTAAAGAAAATAATTTTCAACTCAGAATTTCATATCCAGCCAAACTAAGCTTCATAAGTGAAGGAGAAATAAAATCCTTTACAGACAAGCAAATGCTGAGAGATTTTGTCACCACCAGGCCTGCCTTACAAGAGCTCCTGAAGGAAGTACTAAACATGGAAAGGAACGCCCAGTACCAGTCAATGCAAAAACATGCCAAATTGTGAAGATCATTGATGCTAGGAGGAAACTACATCAACTAACAGGCAAAATAACCAGCTAACATCATAATGACAGGATAAAATTCACACATAACAATATCAACTTTAAATGTAAATGGGCTAAATGCCCCAATTAAAAGACAAAGACTGGCAAATTGGATAAAGAGTCAAGACCCATCCATGTGCTGTATTCAGAAGACCCATCTCATATGCAGAGACACACATAGGCTCAAAATAAAGGGATGGAGGAAGATCTACCAAGCAAATGGAAAGCAAAATAAAGCAGGGGTTGCAATTCTAGTCTCTGATAAAATAGACTTTAAACCAACAAACATCAAAAGAGACAAAGAAGGCCATTACATAATGGTAAAGGGATCAATTCAACAAGAAGAGCTAACTATTCTAAATATATATGCACCCGTATACAGGAGCACCCAGATTCATAAAGCAAGTCCTTAGAGGCCTACAAAGAGACTTAGATTCCCACACAATAGTAATGGGAGAATTTAACACCACACTGTCAATATTAGACAGATCAACGAGACAGAAAGTTAACAAAGATATCGAGGACTTGAACTCAGCTCTGCACCAAGTGGACCTAATAGACATCTACAGAACTCCCACCCCAAAGCAACAGAATATACATTCTTCTCAGCACCACACTGCACTTGTTCCAAAATTGACCACATAGTTGGAAGTAAAGCACTCCTCAGCAAATGTAAAATAACAGAAATCACAACAAACTGTCTCTCAGACCACAGTGCAATCAAACTAGAACTCAGGATTAAGAAACTCACTCAAAACCGCACAACTACATGGAAACTGACCAACCTGCTCCTGAATGACTACTGGGTAAATAAAAAAATGAAGGCAGAAATAAAGATGTTCTTTGAAACCAATGAGAACAAAGACACAATGTACCAGAATCTCTGGGACAGATTTAAAGCAGTGTGTAGAGGGAAATTTATAGCACTAAATGCCCACAAGAGAAAGCAGGAATTGGTCGGGCGCGTTGGCTCACGCCTGTAATTCCAGCACTTTGGGAGGCTGAGGTGGGCAGATCGCAACCATCCTGGCTAACATGGTGAAACCCCATCTCTACTAAAAATACAAAAAAATTAGCCAGACTTGGTGGTGGGCACCTGTAATCCCAGCTACTTGGGAGGCTGAGACAGGACAATGGCGTGAACCCCAGAGGTGGTGCTTGCAGTGAGCCGAGATCGCACCACTGCACTCTAGCCTGGGCTACAGAGTGAGACTCCATCTCAAAAAAAAAAAAAAAAAAAAAAAAAAAAAAAGAGAAAGCGGGAAAGATCTAAAATCGATACCTAATATCACAATTAAAAGAACTAGAGAAGCAAGAGCAAATAAATTCAAAAGCTAGCAGAAGGCAAGAAATAAAGATCAGAGCAGAACTGAAGGAGATAGAGACACCAAAAACCCCTCAAAAATTCAGTGAATCCAAGGAACTTGTTTGTTGAAAAGATCAACAAAACTGATAGACCGCTAGCAAGACTAGTAAAGAAGAAAAGAGAGAAGAATCACATAGATGCAATAAAAAATGATAAAGGGGATATCACCACCAACCCCACAGAAAAACAGACTACCATCAGAGATACTATAAACACCTCTACACAAATAAACTAGAAAATCTAGAAGAAATGGATAAATTCCTGGACACATACACCCTCCCAAGACTAAACCAGAAATAAGTTGAATCTCTGAATAGACCAATAACAGGCTCTGAAATTGAGGGAATAATAGCCTACCAACCAAAAAAAGTCAACGACCAGATGGATTCATAGCCAAATTCTACCAGAGATACAAAGAGGAGCTGGTACCATTCCTTCTGAAACTATTCCAATTAACAGAAAAAGAGAGAATCCTCCCTAACTCATTTTATGAAACCAGCATCATCCTGATACCAAAGCCTGGCAGAGACACAACAAAAAAAGAGAATTTTAGATCACTATCCCTGATGAACATTGATGCGAAAATCCTCAGTAAAATACTGGCAAACCGAATCCAGCAGCACATCAAAAAGCTTATCCACCATGATCAAGTCGGCTTCATCCCTGGGATGCAAGGCTTGTTCAACATCTGTAAATCAATAAATGTAATCCATCACATAAACAGAACTAATGACAAAAACTACATGATTATGTCAATAGATGCAGAAAAGGCCTTTGACAAAATTCAACAGCCCTTCATGCTAAAAACTCTCAATAAACTAGGTATTGATGAAATGTATCTCAAAATAATAAGAGCTATTTACGACAGACCCACAGCCAATATCATACTGAATTGGCAAAAACTGGAAGCATTCCCTTTGAAAACTGGCACAAGACAGGAATGCCCTCTCTCACCACTCCTATTCAACATAGTGTTGGAAGTTCTGGCCGGGGCAATCAGGCAAGAGAAACAAATAAAGGATATTCAATTAGGAAAAGAGGAAGTCGAATTGTCCCTGTTTGCAGATGACATGATTGTAGATTTAGAAAACCCCATCATCTCAGCCCAAAATCTCCTTAAGCTGATAAGCAACTTTAGCAAAGTCTCAGGATACAAAATCAATGTGCAAAAATCACAAGCATTCCTGTACATCAATAACAGACTAACAGAGAGCCAAATCATGAGTGAACTCCCATTCACAATTGCTACAAAGAGAATAAAATACCTAGGAAACCAACTTACAAGGGATGTGAAGGACCTCTTTAAGGAGAACTTCAAACCACTGCTCAATGAAATAAAAGAGGACACAAACAAATGGAAGAACATTCCATGCTCATGGATAGGAAATCTGTGATTTCCTGAAATATTGTGAAAATGACCATTATTGCCCAAGGTAATTTATAGATTCAACGCCATCCCCATCAAGCTAGTGATGACTTTCTTCACAGAATTGGAAAAAACTACTTTAAAGTTCACATGGAACCAAAAAAGAGCCTGCATTGCCAAGACAATCCTAAGCAGAAAGAACAAAGCTGGAGGCATCACACTACCTGACTTCAAACTATACTACAAAGCTACAGTAACCAAAACAGCAGGATACTGTTACCAAAACAGAGGTATAGACCAATGGAACAGAACGGAGGCCTCAGAAATATCACCACACATCTACAACCATCTGATCTTTGACAAACCTGACAAAAACAGGAAACGGGGAAAGGATTCCCTATTTAATAAATGGTGCTGGGAAAACTGGCTAGCCATATGTAGAAACCTGAAACTGGATCCCTTCCTTACACCTTATACAAAAATTAATTCAAGATGGATTAAAGACTTAAATGTTAGACCTAAAACCATAAAAATCCTTGATGAAAACCTAGGCAATACCATTCAGGACATAGGCATGGACAAGGACTTCATGACTAAAACACCAAAAGCAACGGCAACAAAAGCCAGAATAGACAAATGGGATCTAATTAAACTAAAGAGCTTCTGCACAGCAAAAGAAACTACCATCAGATTGAACAGGCAACCTACAGAATGGGAGAAAATTTTTGCAATCTACCTATCTGACAAAGGGCTAATATCCAGAATCTACAGAGAACGTAAACAGATTTGTAAGAAAAAAAAAAAAAAAACCCATCAAAAAGTGGGCAAAGGATATGAACAGACACTTCTCAAAGAAGATATTTGTGCAGCCAACAGACACATGAAAAAATGCTCATCATCACTGGTCATCAGAGAAATGCAAATCAAAACCACAATGAGATACCATCTCACATCTGTTAGGATGGCAATCATTAAAAAGTCAGGAAACAACAGATGCTGGAGAGGATGTGGAGAAATAGTAATGCTTTTACACTATTGGTTGAAGTGTAAACTAGTTCAACCGTTGTGGAAGACAGTGTGGCGTTTCCTCAAGGATCTAGAACTAGAAATACCATTTGACCCAGCAATTCCATTACTGGGTATATACCCAAAGCATTATAAATCATGCTACTATAAAGACACATGCACACATAGGTTTATTGTGGCACTATACACAGTAGCAAAAACTTGGAACCAACCCAAATGTCCATCAGTGATAGACTGGATTAAGAAAATGTGGCATGTATACACCATGGAATACTATGCAGCCATAAAAAAGGATGAGTTCATGTCCTTTGCAGGGACATGGATGAAACTGGAAACCATCATTCTGAGCAAACTATCACAAGGACAGGAAACCAAACACCACATGTTCTAACTCATAGGTGGGAACTGAACAATGAGAACAGTTGGACACAGGGTGGGAAACATCACACACCAGGGCCTGTTGAGGGATGGGGGGAGGGGGAGGGACAGCATTAGGGGAAATACCTAACATACATGAGGAGTTAATGGGTGCAGCAAACAAACATAGCAAATGTGCACCTATGTAACAAGCCTGCACGTTGTACACATGTATCCTAGAACTTAAAGTATAATAAAATAAATAAATAAATAAAATGGCTCTACCCCATAGGATTGTTTTGAGAATAGCACTGTCTGGAATAGCTTTCTGAAATGTTGAAAATGTTCGGCTGGGCATGGTGGCTTGTGCCTGTAATCCCAGCACTTTGGGATGCCAAGGCAGGAGGATAGCTTGAGCCCAGGAGTTTGAGACCAGTCTGGGCAACATAGTGAGACCCTGTCTTTGTCTTTATGTCTATCTATATCTCCATCTATCTATCTATCTATCTACACACACACACACACAAAGAAAATGTTCTATTTGAAAATGTCCAATATGGTAGCCACTACCATAAGGTGGTTATTGAATGCACGTGAAATGCTTCATAAATATTAAATGAATAAATTAAAATTTGATTGATCATAGATAGTCCCCTAATATGTTCCTGAAAATCTGTACAAAAAGCTCTATATCCAAAAGGTGAGCTATAGACTTAAAGAAGTGGCGAGGGAAGTTTCATTTCAGGTAGCTAAATAAATAAAGTCTTTATTATATCTATTATATTTTCTGTCATTTTGTGTGTGTCTTATAAGGTGCTTTCTGCTTAACATTGAATTGATGTAAGTATAACAGTCATCAAACTGAAGCCAGATTTTCTATTTTCACTATGCCCAATGATTTCTATCTTTGAGCCAATTGTAATTAATGAGACTAATGTTGCATTTTACTAGATTCAGCACTTTTTGTTTTTCACATGCTGGTATAAAATAAGGATAAAATATAATAAAATGCTCAAATAATTGCATAAGCAGTGCCATACAAAGTTGATGCAATAACCAAAACTGAACTGTACCATGTTGTAGCACAAAGAATTTATCAATAATCTTAAGCCAGAATTCAGTGTTTCAATGGTGGCTTAAGGTTACTAATATAAAATGCATGATCACTCTCTGTGAAAATCAAATGTATGAACAATGAGAGCTGCCCATACCAAAGACAAGATGGAAAGTTTCTTCATATAGTTTCAAATGATAATTTTATAAATATTTTATACAATTATTTCATAATTATTTATATTATAATGCCCATAAATATTATTTAAATATTGCCATGATAAATTGACTTAAATGGTTACCAATAATTCATGCTTTTTTTTTTTTTTTGCTCTTTTCATTACAGGCACCATTCCTGCCTTAATCAATCTATTAAAAAGTTCCAAAATAAAACTGCAGTGCAAAACTGTTGGGTTATTGAGTAATATCTCAACCCACAAAAGAGCAGTGCATGCTTTGGTAGAAGCGGGAGGCATTCCATCTCTAATCAACCTACTGGTTTGTGATGAGCCTGAAGTACAGTCTCGCTGTGCTGTCATTCTATATGATATTGCTCAATGTGAAAACAAGGATGTTATTGCCAAATATGTAAGTTTTTTTCATAGACCATTATTTTTGACTGACAATAACTCCCTCATATAGAAGTTACAAAAATAGAAACCCATGTTGCTATTCAATGACAAAACTCTCAGGGAAGAATACAGCAGGGAAGAGGGAGAGAGAGGGCGTGCCTGATGAAAAATGCTCCACTGAAAAGTTGGCATTTGAGTACAGTCCAGAAGTAGATGAGGGAGTATTTTCTTAAGTTAGTATATGTCGATTGCTTCTTGCTGTTTACCAATTACCAGTGCAGTGTCTACAATGGCAAATATTTCCTAATGGGGCAATATATTCAATCAATCTTATTTACTTCACTTAGATAGCTATATTAACTGTCACATAATGTTTCTTACCAATAGACACATTTGTTTGTGGCACTCATTCTCTCCTAAATAGTTATTTACAGCAAGAAAGATTACAGACTTGTGTTTCCCTCCCTTCCTTCCTTCTTCCTTCCTTCCTTCCTTCCTCCTTCCTTCCTTCCTTCCCTCCCTCCCTCCCTCCTCCCTCCCTCCCTCCCTCCCTCCCTCCCTCCCTCCCTTCTTTCTTTCTTTCTTTCTTCTTTCTTTCTTCTTTCTTTCTTCTTTTTTAGACAGTCTTCTCTGTCACCAGGCTAGGGTGCAATAGTACAATCTTGGCTCACTGCAACCTCCGCCTCCCAGGTTCAAGCTATTCTCCTGCCTCAGCCTCTCAAGTAGCTGGAACTACAGGCATGCACCACCACGCCCGGCTAATTTTTGTATTTTTAGTAGAGACTGGGTTTCACCATGCTGGCCAGGATGGTCTTGATCTCTTGACCTCGTGATCCACCTGCCTTGGCCTCCCAAAGTGCTGGGATTACAGGTGTGAGCCACCACGTCCAGCCAACTTGTATTTCTAAATAAAGATTACATTTATCTTAAACTAATTCAAATGTAATTGTTTTTGTTTATTTTTAGAATGGAATCCCAAGTCTGATAAATCTATTGAACTTAAACATAGAAAATGTGCTAGTAAATGTAATGAACTGTATACGGGTATTATGTATAGGAAATGAAAACAACCAAAGAGCTGTCAGAGAACATAAAGGCCTCCCGTATCTTATCAGATTTCTGAGTTCTGATTCAGGTGAGCTTCTATCTCTGTATTATTTTATAATGACCAGATATATTAAGTGAAGCAAACATGGGGTTTGACTTGTCCTATATGAATAGATGTCTTGAATCTGTCTTTGAATAGATCTAAACATGTGTAATATAACCTTAATATCTAAAACACAAATTTATTTTTCCTAACTGCTAAACTATATAGATAACAGTTAAGTTTATTTATTTTTATTTTATTTTATTTTATTTTATTTTTCTCAAGATGGAGTCTTGCTCTGTTGCCCAGGCTGGAGTGCAGTGGTGTGATCTCAGCTCACTGCAACATCTGCCTCCCGGGTTCAAGCAATTCTTCTGTCCCAGCCTCCTGATTACAGGCAGGCATCACCACGCCCGGCTAATTTTTGTATTTTTAGTAGAAACAGAGTTTCACCAGTTGGCCAGGCTGGTCTCAAACTCCTGACCTTGTGATCTGCCCGACACAGCCTCCCAAAGTGCTGGGATTACAGGTGTGAGCCACCATGCCCAGCAGAAAACAGTTAAATTTAAACTGCTGGGCTTATAAAAATAATTGACTGTCAAAGGCATATTCTTTTAAAAAGTTTAATTATACATGTTTACAATGGAAATACTGGCATGGATGATTTTAAAAATACATACAATATGACTAGGAGAGTATATGCTACCTTGGGTGAATAGTACACATATTGATCATGGGTAGCTATTTTGCAAGTGACAACAAGGGCTTCAGATTTGTTAGATATTTGATGTCAAAATTCAAGGTTATCGGGAAGTATTAGGCCAATTATCAGTTCTAAAGTACATCTCAGTACCAAGAAAATCAAAAGCCATGAGGCAGTTTCTGCAGCTACTGCAAATGGTCTCCTGGGTTCTGTAAGAATAATCTCATTCCAGTCAGCAGATGTAACAGTGTAAGCTCCAAGTATATGGTTTCCCCCAAATGTGGGGGAAGAGAAAATTGAGAAGAACTTGCCCTTTTTCTTCCTGCTCAATATATCATTTGGCTTCCTCTTCCAGTTAACCAGGAATAAATACAAAATAAATACATTGGTTAAATGTAAGTTAAGATTTAAGAATAAGGGGAATGTAGAAGTGATCTTTCCTTTACTTTAAAACTTCAAATTTAAGCAAGTGTCATCTTCTAAGAACCTCTATCACGTGGTGACATCATTTGAAAGCCCTCTCCTTTCATAACAAATTCCTTATGATCTCTCTGTTCAAGTGTTCTTCCATTGCTTACTATGCTTTACTTTATCCTTTAAGAATAGCATTAGAGGTCAGGTGCGGTGGCTCACACCTATGATCCCAGCATTTTGGGAGGCTGAGGCAGATCACTGAGGTCACGAGTTCAAGACCAGCCTGGCCAACATGGTGAAACCCCATCTCTACTAAAATACAAAAATTAGCTGGGCATGGTGGTGCATGCCTGTAATCCCAGCTACTCAGGAGGCTGAGGCAGGAGAATTGCTTGAATTCAGGAGGCGGAGGTTGCAGTGAGTTGAGATTGCACCACTGCACTCCAGCCTGGGCAACAGAGTGAGAATCCATCTCAAAAAAAAAAAAGGAAAAAAGAATAACATTAAAGAGGGTCAGCTTTTATGTATATTTTAAACCTATAATTTTTACTCATTTATAGTCATTCTTTATCTCTTTTTTTGTTTGTGTTTTATCTAACTAATTAAAATTTAAATATAGGGACTAGATCTTCTCTTCCTATTTTCCTTTTCTCAATCCCAGATGCTGTAACAAAGTACAAATTGTAGCAGCAATTTGAATAAATAACAAATGAGTTCATTCATGAAAGAAAACTATGGTATGAAATACATTATTGAAATAAAAGTATTTTTTCCTACACCATAATCTACATTATCTCCTCACTCCAATGAAGATAATTTAAAATAAATTTTAATTATTTTTTTCTTTTTAGGTAAGCCCCCCTATATAACTTTAGTGCTTTAGCAAATAGTCCTCTTGGATGTTAGCTGGGTTGTTAAGGTATAGGAGATCAAAAAGGCATATTATTAATTCCAGTGTCTTCTTTACCATGTGAGCTACTCTAAGATTTCATGTATTAAAATGGTCCCAAAGTAGATTTACATATAGTTTCTTGAAAAGATGGATCTGTTAACATCTCCTTAGTCTGAGTCTCTATGTCCAGAGCAAGCCTACCCTTGCTAAATTTGGTTTGTTTTAGGCCTTTCCTTCACCCATTTAGTTGCTTATATTCACATTCTTATATACATGTATTCATGTATACATGCTTTCATTCCTACAATGCTTCTGATTTCATATGGCACCCAACTTTTCTGTTCTGTGTTAATAACAAAAGTTTATATGACACCACCACAGAAACTCAAATATGTAACAAAAGCATACAGAATGCTTTTTCAGTTTCAAACTGAGAAAAACTTAAAAGATCACCTCATTTTTTTCTTGAAATGATTAGTCACATATTTCTGCAGAAATTGATTTTCTCCAGACCCTTTGTGATGTTATACAATATGTAGTGTTATATACTCCTAACATTCTAAAATCTGAAAACTTTGGAATTATGACCCCAAAAGTTGTAGATAAAGTCTGCCTTCACCATTAGTCCTCCTTTACGCAACTCTTAAAGTTGGAGTTCCTTAAGCTTCCATTCTTGTCATGCTGCTGCTTTCACCCAGCGTACCCTTCTTTAACTCTTATTCACTCCAAAGGAACTCTACTAGGTTTACAATCTGTTCTTCCCAGTTCTTTATCCACATCGCTGACGTCTTCCCTGAGCTTTAGAGCTACTTTGGATTACTGAATAGCTTAGTAAAGATACTTCCATTCCTTTCAGAATTTGGGTCCAAATGAGAAATAGACAGGAATCAAATAGAGATCAAAACTTCAGCCTTATTGTTGGAAAGCTTGCTTTGAGAAAACAACAAAAAGTGCCAAAAAGAACCTAAACCATGCATTTGCAATGACTCATTCTTCAAACTAAAAAAATTATGTAACTCACTATTTTTCTCATGGGGAAGAATGAGTAAGGGGTAAACTTTTATTTTTAATATTTCTGAGTTGGCTATGAGTGGAGGAATTTCTACTTTTTGTACTGATGCAGGAATATTGGGTAAGGGAAAGAATGGTTTCCCCCATACTCTCTTAATTTTATTAATCTTTCAGGGTTAACATTCCAAGTGTTACTTGAGTGATCTAACTAAAATGTAAAGTTGATCATATCTTCTTCTTTAAAGTACTCAGTGACTGTCACCTAGAACATGATCCGCATTTCCAGCATGGCCTATAAGCCCTTTTTACTTTCCTACTTCAAAAGGAAATGACTTCCTGTCACTCCCTTTTTCTCTGATATTACTCTCAAGTAATATTTAACTTACTGCTTTGTTCTTTACTCTGGCCTTTTCTTTTGTTCCACAAGGTCAAGGACCTTGTTTTGTTGGTTCACCATTGTTTCCCTAGTACCTGGGACAGTGTCTAGCATATAGCTATTCAATAAATATGCACTAAATAAATGATTAGATGATTAAATGAAGAAAATGCTCATAACAATAAAAATAGTTAATGTGTTTGACATAAATTGATATAAAGTGGGTGTAGAAGTTGGTATGAACAATAAGGCCTTAATAGAGAGATAATTAACCTTGATAGTATATGAAAAAACAAATGCTGGATTATAGAGCATCTAAAGGATATTGGTAGCTACATGAATGCACAAACACTTTTCTATCTAGTTTTGCTTTTGGAAATATATTGATATTCTACACAATAAAAAATTAAATGTACAGGCTGGGGGAAATGAAAACTGAAAGAAATAAACAAATGATATAACTAGATTTAAAAAGAAAAAATGAACACAAATAATTTTAAACCCAGTCCATTATATACCCTCTTTCTAAGGGTAAACACAAAACAAACTACACACAGATTTTGAGTTCTTTTTAGTGAGCTTGTATGTCATAGTGATATGGGTAGAACAATTCTGAACTCACATGATAAGTACTGTAGGACTGAAGAAATGAATAAATGTGTTGATATTATTGGGTTCTTACTGTGCAAAGAAATGTGCAGAATGTAGGAAAGCAATAAAGAACCCTGTGGGGTTGGATTGGAATCGGAAATGTATGTGTGTATGTATGAGTGT
Organism: Trachypithecus francoisi; assembly: GCF_009764315.1. Lineage (NCBI taxonomy): Eukaryota > Metazoa > Chordata > Mammalia > Primates > Cercopithecidae > Trachypithecus > Trachypithecus francoisi. Next base: position 52,036,539 of record NW_022681458.1, on the reverse strand, counting down.
GTGTGTATACACATATACATATATATGTATACATATTTGGATTTATACACACACACATACATATACACATACACATATACATATGATCCAGAAGCAATGATATTCCAGTAGCAGTGAGCATACCAAGCACCCAAATCTTGGTTTCTAAATATCATCCCTCATTAAAAGGAACCAGAGCTTCTTGGAGAAATAGTTGATTCCAGGGCAGGGGCAGAGAAGGTATATGGTGAGTCAGGAACATCATCATATGGTGACAAAGTAATAAAATCCTTTTTTTTTTTTTTTTTTAAAAAAAGGAGGCATATCTATAGGACACAAGGACAACCTGAAGGGGCTCCCACTGGCCAAATCTTAGACAATTTGAGTAACAACATAAATAAGAAAATACACCAGGCACAGTGGCTCATGCCTATAATCCCAGCACTTTGCGGGGCCAAGACGGGCAGATAGCTTGAGCTCATGAGTTCAACACCAGCCTGGGCAACATGGCAAAACCTCATCTCTACTAGAAATGCAAAAATGAGCTGGGCGTGGTGGCACATGCCTGTATTCCCAACTACTTGGGAGGCTGAGGTGGGAGGATTGCTTGAGCCTGGGAGGCAGAGGTTGCAGTGAGCTGAGTTCGTGTCACTGAATTCTAGCCTGGGTGACAGAGTGAGACCTTTTCTCAAAAATAAATAAATAAAATAAAATAAAATAAAATTAATGGGTTATAACTCATTGAATAAAATAGGAGCCTGTGCCCTCATCCTGATGAAAATTGGATAAACAAGGAAACAAATAAATAGAGAATAAGGTAGGGCTCTTCCCTATAGCAGAATGTCAACTGACAAATGTGAAGGAGTGGTAGATTTAGAAAATTAGTATTTTGCAAACAGCATAGTAAAGATTGGTTCAGGCAAAAATTATAAATGGTTGCTAAATCTTGGAGGCAAATTTTGATATTTACAAGTGTTTTGCTCCTTATTAGTTGCAAGAGGGAAAATAGCAACTATATACTAGAGAAACTGGATGATCAAAATTAACATCACCATCGAGGAATAGATGGACATTATATAACTCCACAGAAGATATCCCTATAACATAATGTCACTTGTTTTTGAAATGAGGTTGCTATGCTGCCCGGGCTGATCTTGAACCCCTGGGTTCAAGCAGTCCTCCCACCTTAGCCTCCTGTGTAGCTGGGATTACAGGCATGCACCACTGCACCCAAGCCATAATGTCACTTTAAAAATATTCTCAATGGAGGTGCATATCTTGAGTCATGAGGAAACATCAAAGAAACCCAAATTGAGGAAAATTCTCTAAACTAAATGACCTATATTCATTAAAAATGTCTATGTCATAAAAGACCAAAAAACCCCTGAGAAAAGGTTCCAGATAATACAACACTAAAGAGACATAATTAAGTGCAATACATGGTCCTGGTCTGGATCCTGTACTGGAAGAAAGTAAATGTGATAAAGGACATTACTAGGGTGGTCAACACAATATGATTAAAGTATTGCATCTACTAATTGCCTTGTAGTTACATAAAAGGATAGGCTTGTTTTTAGTAAATACACACTAGAATATTAAAGAGATAAAAGGCCATGATGTATGTATGCAACATACTCTCAAATTTAGAAAAGCAGATTATATAGATAAATGGATAGAAAAACCAATATGGCAATATATTAAAAATTTATAAATCCAGGTAAAGGTATACAGGAATTCTCTGACTTATTCTTACAACTTTTCTATATGTTAAAAAAATGCAACTTGTTAAAATATAGGAAAATGTTTAGACTCACCAATACCAAAAGTACAAAACAAGTTGAGGCAGCATTTTTATCTATCAAATTTGAGCAAAGTTGATGTATTTATTTTTAGTGATAACACCCATACTCAAACACAGTAACACTGATACTTTTGAACTCTTGATTATGGAAGGCTAAGATGCTGTTATCATTTTTGATAAGCAGTTTACTGAGATGTACTGAGTTATTCCAGTAATTCCTCTACAAAAAACACAAAAGTTAGCCGGGCATGGTGGTGCACACCTGTAGTCCCAGCTACTCAGGAGGCTGAGGTGGGAGGATGGAGGAGGTTGTAGTGAGCTGAGATCACACACACCACTGGACTCCAGCCTGGGTGATTGAGCCAAACCTTGTCTCAAAAAGGGTGGTGGGGAAGGAATGTTTTAATTGTAAGTAAAAATGCAGGTTATTGTTTTAAAATACAACTATATCAAATACATCTATAACTATCTAAATCTGTCTTCATAAGAAATAGTACATGAGATTATGACAAATGATTGATTGTGTTTAGATGGTAAATCTACCCAGTTTTATTTATTTCTACTTTTCTTTATTTTCTCTAAGCTTTTTTATAAATTTGATTTTATAATATGGGAAACTAATGATATGCTGCACTTTGATATTCTTATTTTTCATAAGGTTTATTTAACTTGTTCTTAAATTCATTTAAAGATGTGTTGAAGGCTGTATCTTCTGCTGCAATTGCTGAGGTTGGGCGTGACAATAAGGAAATTCAGGATGCTATAGCTATGGAGGGAGCGATTCCTTCTCTGGTGGCTCTTTTTAAAGGGAAACAAATTAGTGTCCAAATGAAAGGTGCAATGGCTGTGGAATCACTTGCAAGTCACAACCCTCTTATACAGAAAGCATTTCTGGAAAAATCGTTAACTAAATATCTTTTAAAACTCCTAAAGGTAGGAATTTTATGATTCCTGGTCATTTTTCTTAGATGATGTATTCTATTTTGAATTGTTAAGTGAATAGAAAAACTAAACCAATTCTAGAATAAACATTTTATAAAATACACATCCCTAAAGTGTTCAATAAATATTCACTGAATTAATGAAATATTTTTTAAAATAGGCATTTCAAATAGATGTTAAGGAACAAGGAGCCATTGCACTTTGGGCCTTGGCAGGACAAACACTAAAACAACAAAAATATATGGCAGAACAGATTGGATACAGCTTTATAATTAATATGCTTTTGTCACCATCAGCTAAAATGCAGTATGTTGGTAAGTTATTTTTCCTTATTTTATTTTTATTTTTTAGAGACAGGATCCTGCTCTGTTGCACAGCCTGGGGTGCAGTGGCACAATATTTTTTTTTTTTTTTTTTTGAGACGGAGTCTCGCTCTGTCACCCAGGCTGGAGTGCAGTGGCTGGATCGCAGCTCACTGCAAGCTCCGCCTCCTGGGTCTACGCCATTCTCCTGCCTCAGCCTCCCGAGTTGCTGGGATTACAGGCGCCCGCCACCTCGCCCGGCTAGTTTTTTGTATTTTTTTAGTAGAGACGGGATTTCACCGTGTTAGCCAGGCTGGTCTCGATCTCCTGACCTCGTGATCTGCCCGTCTCGGCCTCCCAAAGTGCTGGGATTACAGGCTTGAGCCACCACGCCCGGCCTCAGTGGCACAATTATAGCTCACTGCAGCCTCAAACCCCTGGGCTCAAGTGATCCTCCTGCCTCAGCCTCCCAAGTAGCTGGGATTACAAGTGTGAACCACAGTGTCCTCTGTGTAATGTAGAACAGGGCACTGGAGTATCATACATGTATCTTGCTTTTCTTTATCAGGAGGTGAAGCTGTCATAGCTCTAAGTAAGGACAGCAGGATGCATCAAAATCAAATATGTGAAGGGAATGGAATTGCACCATTGGTTCGCTTACTAAGAATTAGTACGATTGCTGAAGGCACACTTCTCAGTGTCATCAGAGCAGTGGGATCCATTTGTATTGGTTTGTATACTTATTCTCAATTTCTTAAATATCTGTAAGAACAAGAACAGGTTGGGCAGAGAAATGGAAGTTAATCTCTCTTCCTCTATATCCCCACTGTTTGAGCCCTAAATGGTATTTAATGTATAAAAGACTATTACAACTTTTTAAATTTGTGTAAGAACTTGGTCAGTACAAGTGGTGTAATTAAGAATTTTATATCAGTCTTGCTCTTGAACAATGGCTAGAGAGGAAAATTAGGACAATAAGCCTTGGCTATTTTGACTGAAAGCAATCTCTTTTTTAAGTTTAAGAGAAAAATAGTTCTTTTGAATCTCAAGAACTATATGTTTTTGAAGATATAGAAGAGTTTCTAATCCTGGGGTACATTCTTGAATGTCTCTGTAATGATCATTTGTTTATATAACATCGAATTCATTGCAAAGGAATCGACATTTTGGGGTTCCTGAGAAAATGTGGAACTGTCAGTTGTGACCCTCCAAAAGTTAAAATTTGGGTTCTTGCTGACCTTGATGAATGCAGGATGCTGACTGTAGACTGCTTCTTGCAAACAAGAGGAAAAATCTTTATTTCTAGATCACTGAATTTCCTCAAAATTAGTCCAGCTGAATGACATATAATAGGAATTGATTCTCACATTTTTTTTCTCTTTGCTTTCCAAAAGTTTCTTGCAGAAACTCCTTCACAATTCCAAGATAATCAGCCAGAGAAGATGTTTCTTTTTTTGGCCAGAGACTCTGACATAGTTATTTCTAAAGTTCTAGTAAATGATAATATATATGCAAGGTTGCCTGATATACACACACACACACACACATTATCAAATTTCTTCTCCTTAGTTCATTTCAAAGCTGTCCACATCAGCTCTGTGTGTGTGTGTGTGTGTGTGTGTGTGGTGGGGGTGGGGGGGCTTGTGAGGACAAAGGTGTTCTTTTTTCCTTCAGACTTCCCTAGATACAATATGTTGGTGACTTCTCTTCATTGTTCACTGAGAGGCTCAATCTTATATTTAACCCATTTATTTAGAGTTAACCCATTTATATAAACACACTGTGTATTTATTGTGACATTTAATATTGGCAAAAGAACAGAATTAAAATTCTTTGTCCACGTTCACTAGAAAGAAATGAGTTTCTCAACAGGAAATTGCAAGGATTGGGGAAAAAAAAAGAGAGAGAGAGTTGAGTTTCTCTGGTGAGATTAGACCCGCAATTTAAAGTAGTATGTTATAAAGAGACATAGTAAGATTATCTTGTTAGCGTGTATAATTTAAGAAACCTAGAAATTTTAACTTGGTGATTTACTCTAGTCATTTTTGTAGAAGTAAACTTTTTATAGAAAACAATATTACTATGAACTTAAGTACATCACACATAGTATTTCTTCAATAAATGATAGCTATTATTATTCCTTGATAGTATAACATTTCTAATTTCCTTTGTTTTGTGACTTTTAGGAAGCCATTCACAATTCTAATAAGCTCTCCGTGTTTATTCACTTTGTCTTTTAAAAAATTAATTCAGGACTATTAAAATAGTGTCAATATAGCATACCCTTTTGTAATTTACTAACTGTATCACCTTAGAACACTTTGTCAACCAAAAAATATCAAGCTATGTTTGACTTTACCATTTATAAGATGGAAAAAAATATTACCTCATTGGTGTGGACTCTTACAGGTGTAGCCCATACAAGCAATCCTGTCAGTCAACAGTTTGTTGTAGATGAAAATGCCTTTCCAGTACTTATCCAACTACTAAGAAATCACCCTTCTCCTAACATTAAGGTATATATAAAGGTTTACATTGTTTTCTGATATGGTAAACATTAACAGAAATATAATTTTAAGAAAAGTTTGTGTCTTTATTCAAGTTCATAAACAAAAATATTTAATCTTTTAAACTAAATCCTATTTTTCTTGGAGAAATAAGCCAAAATAAAAATAAACAAAATCCTAGAAGTTTTAAACAAAAAGCTTGCTTCAAACCATAAGATACTAGTAAATTTTGTTAAAATAGGGTTTCTCCAAATATGACAAGAAAATCTTATGTTTTTACTCTTCAAGTAAGTTTTTTTCCTTAGATATTTGATTATTTATTCACAAAAGTTCTTTTCTACCTCCCCAGACATCAGTTGCTAAAACTGGGCGGGGATAATGGAAATGTGTGACTTATATGGGAATATTTCTCAAATATTAGTGAATCTTGTCAGTACTACACTTCAAACCAGCCCTGCCTTCTGCCAAGCAGCCTCTGTTGGCTGGAGGTAATAGTTTTCTCAAGACTGGACATTACAAAGAATTTTTGTGAGTTGTTGAAGAGTCATTCAGTCTTCCATTTACTTCTACCAAAATGCCTTTAATAAAATGACATTTATATCTATTCAAATACTTTTACCCAGGCTTTAGAAATTTGGGACATCTATAGATGGCCAGGCAAGAAATTGTAACAGCAAAAAAAATTTTATTTTCAAAATTTGATATGCATGCTACTGGAGATGAGAAAATAGAAATAACATAGAAATATCTCAGTAAATAGCACTGTTTCTTTCTTTCTTTCTTTTCCTTTTCTTTCTTTTTTTTTTTTGAGACAGAATCTCGCTCTGTTGCCCAGGTTGTAGTACAGTGGCACCATCTCAGCTCACTGCAACCTCCCAGGTTCAAGTGATTCTCCTGCCTCAGTCTCCTGAGTAGCTGGGATTATAGGTGTGCACCACAACGCTTGGCTAATTTTTGTATTTTTGTAGAGATGGGGTTTCACCATGTTGGCCAGGCTGGTCTTGAATTCCTGATCTCAAGTGATCTGCCCGCCTCGGCCTCCCAAAGTGCTGGGATTATAGGTGTGAGCCACTGCACCCAGGCTGTCTCTTTTTTTAATCTTTATTTATTTATTTATTTATAATTGAGATGGGGTCTCTCACTGTCAATCAGGCTAGAGTGCAGTAGTGCAATCTTGGCTCACTGCAGCCTCGGCCTCCCAGTCTGCAGTGATCCTCCCACCTCAGCCTCCTGAGTAGCTGTGACTAAAGGAGTACACCACCATGCCTGGTTAATTTTTTAAATTTTTGTTGGAGACGAAGTTTCACCATTTTGCCCAGGCTGTTCTCGAATTCCCGGGCTCAAGAGATCCTCCACCTTGGCCTCCAAGATGATGGGATTACAGGTGTGAGCCACTGCACCCAGGCTGTTTATTTTTTTAATCTTTGTTTATTTATTTATTTATTTTTTTAATTGAGATGAGGTCTCTCACTGTCAGTCAGGCTAGAGTGCAGTAGTGCAATCTTGGCTCACTGTAGCCTCTGCCTCCCAGTCTACAGTGATCCTCTCACCTCAGCCTCCTGAGTAGCTGTGACTAAAGGAGTGCGCCACCGTGCCTGGTTAATTTTTTGTATTTTTGTTGGAGATGGAGTTTCACCATTTTGCCCAGGCTGTTCTTGAACTCCTGGGCTCAAGAGATCCTCCACCTTGGCCTCCAAAGTGATGGGATTACAGGCATGAACCACCACATCTGGTGCATTCTTTTAACAAATGTGTGTGTTATCATAAAAAATGTATCCATCTATATTTCAGTACATATTTTCAATGAGTTTTGAAACTTGTTTAAATAGAACATAAACACATTTCAATACTTTTTCTCAAAAGATTCTATAATGGACAAAACATTTCACAATAATTCAATAATCATACTTTTCAAATTCATGATGTTTTTCATAGAAATGCACAGTATAGCACTTTAAAACTTATCTACAGAGTCCCAATAATATGCAAGGTTCATCTTCCTAATGGGCTTCAGAATATACATTAAATGGTTCCAGAACTAGAGGAGGAAAAAATAGTAGTACTATTCCTTAGTACTCTCCAAAGCTTTGTTTAAATTAATAAGTGCTGCAGGCTGGGTGCTTTGGCTCACACCTGTAATCCCAGCACTTTAGGAGGCCATGAGGTGGGTAGATCATGAAGTCAGGAGTTTGAGACCAGCTTGGCCAACATGGTAAAGCCCTATCTCTACTAAAGATACAAAAGATTAGCTGGGTATGGTAGTGCGTGCCTGTAATCCCAGCTACTCGGGAGGCTGGGGCAGGAGAATTGCTTGAACCCAGGAGGTGGAAGTTGCAGTGAACTGAGATCATGCCATTGTACTGCAGCCTGGGCGACAGAGAAAGACTTCATCTAAAAAACAAAAAAAAACAAACAAAAAAGGTACTGCATTAAAGCCTTACAACTCAATGGTCAGTAGTTAACAAGCAGTTCAAAATAGCTTTTTAATCCACGTCAAAAAATTAAAAGAACTTTTTTTTTAAATATGGAAGGGATACAACTATGCACTTAGGATAATACCTCCTTACATGCTCTGCTGGCCCTTGTTCCCTTCTCCAGTGCCCTCAAATGGAGCTCTGTGGTTGGTCCCTGAACACAGAAAGGATATTTTCTCAGCTATTAAAAATTATGAGGGAGTTGTAAGTGCAGTTCTTTCACTAGTAAGAACTGGAATCAATGGATTATATTTTAGCAGATTTTATAGTGTCTTTCCACAATGTATTCTATATAAATGCCTGCACAATGAAATGTGTAATTTCATAAAGCATAATTGAAAAGTAATTTTTGAAAACCACATGTTTAGGTTGAAGTGGCATTTTCCTTGGCATGCATTGTCCTAGGGAATGATGTGTTACAGAAAGACTTACACGAAAATGAAGGATTTGAGTATGCTGATGTCCTTTATCTTCTTCACTCAACAGAAAAGGTAATACCTTTACAAAATATTGAGGCTCATTTTGAAAAAAATTGTTTTTATACCACATCCTCAAATTATCATCAAGTCTTCTTCATGGCAATATTCAATGTATTATTTAAGAAAAGACATGTAAAAAGATCTCTTTGTAGGTCATTAGTTTGTAATGATGTAATAATACAGCTCCATATCTTTCTGAGTCATCCCATTTCATCGTTGAAATGCAGTAATTTTAATGTTTGGTGATGAGTCAATAAACAAATCTCTTATGTCTCAAATCAAATCCGTAAAATAATTTTATGCCCTTTCAGCCCTCAGTCATTCACTTATCCAATACGCTAAAGTGGTGCTTCTCAAACTATTTGTGATGAAGAAATAGCTTTTCCCCAGCAATCTATTATGGAAGGATAATTTTTTTAACTTAAAAAATTTTGAAATAATCTTAGACTTTCCAAAAATTTGTAAAACCAGTATTCTGGTATATCCTTCATTTAGTTTTCCCAGATGTCAACTAGAACATTAACATTGATACAATACTATTAACTAATTTGCAGACTTTATTTAAATGTTGCCAGTTTTCTCGGCAATGTCCTTTTTTTGGTTTTGTTTTTATATTTTTTTAATTTAAAAAATTATTTTTATTTTTTTCAGTGTCTACTTTTTGTTCCAGAATCTAATCCAGGGTCTCACATTGCATCTAAATGTCTTGTCTCTTTAGCCTCCAGTTTGTGAAGCTCAGCCCTTCTTTGTTTTTCATGATTTTGACATTTTTGATGAATCCAGGCCAGTTATTTTATAGAATATCCCTCAATTTGACCGTGATGTTTTCCCCTAATTAAATTGAAGTTACACCTTTTGGCAAGAATTTCACAGAAGTGATGTGGTCTGCTTTACTCACCTTCCTAGTACATCATACCATGAGGTATATAATGTTGATGTATCTTACGGGTAATGTTAACTTTGATTACTTGGTTAAAATGGGGTCTGCCATATTTCTTCACTCACTGTTTTTCCTTTTGTAGTTAATAAGTATCTTAAGGTGAGACACTTTGAGATTATGCAAATATTTTGTTTTGCATCATACTTTTGCTCACCAATCTTAGCATCCATTGATGCAACAATAATAAATGTAACATTTGCCTAAGGGCAATTTAAAAAATTCCCTTCTTCCTTCTGCATTTATTAGTTGGTAGTCAACTATAAAGAAGATTTGTTTCTTTTCAATGTTTATTCTCAGTTTTGTTATCCCACTGTTAATGATTTTGTGGACTGTCAGTGGTCCACGGGCCACACTTTCAATAGCACTACCCTAATGAAATGAGAGCTATTTTCTACAGGGCATTTCAAAACCAGGAAGAAAATTGCCAATGATGTTTCTCTCAGTTCCGTAAGATTTTAGAGGGATCAAGGAGGGTCAGGAGGTAGGTGGGAATGAAGTCTTTTTTTTAAATTATTATTATAAAATTTTACTCTGTTGTGGTACACAAAAAGAGAAGTGCTGCTATAAAAATATGGGAAATACTTTGGGAGGTCGAGGTGGGCAGATCACTTGAGATCAGGAGTTCGAAACCAGCCTTGCCAATGTGGTGAAATCCCATCTCTACTAAAGAGACAAAAATTAGCCAGGCGTGGTGGCACATGCCTGTAGTCCCAGCCACTTGGGAGGCTGAGGCAGGAGAATCACTTGAACCCGGGATGTGGAGGTTGCAGTGAACCGAGATTGCACCACTGCACTCCAGCCTGGGCAACAGAGCTAGACTCTGTCTCAAAAAAAAAGAATATATATATATGGAAACTAATAGGGTGAGGACACTAAATGAATGAATGACTCTCTAAGTCACCTTTTGCCCCTCTGCTCTGTTCCTTCTAGATTTTACTCCCATTACCTTACTCCTCATGTGCACCCTTCTCCCTTTTATTACACATTCCACTCTCAAGTGTTCTGCCTTCCCTCCCAGTTTGTTACCACTTGCCTCACTCTCTGGACCCTGCATTTGGCTTATAATAGATACGTTATTGTGCATCAGTTTTACAAATGGTAGGGAATCTTAGAGAACTAGAAGGTTTAAGTATAAACCAAAGGATTTATCTGGACTTGGCTGAAGTTTTTAATTCTAACAATCATCACAAGGCAAGTTAAAAGTCCTCTAGGGTTTCTTGTACTATATTTTGCCTCAAACTACCTATCCTGCCGAGGCAATTACTGCTCTTAGGGCTTTAGAGTACTAAACAACTGTGGTCCTTCGTTAAACCTATAGTGGGAGACTTCAGATTACACAGACGTGTTGTAGAAGTTAAAGGGGAGGGAGGGATGTTCAGCAACTAAATATGTCACTGAATGAATAGCTATCTTATGGATAATGACAGGAATGTAATAAAAATTAAGTCAGGAACCCAGGTTCTTGTAACTCCTAGCCACACTGATATTGTCTACCTAGAGATGCAATAGGTTATGTGTTGTTTTAAAATTAGAATTTAACTATTTTCATGCTACCAAACTAGAATAACATATGAAATGGACCATTGAGATTGATTTTCACAAGCCACATAAAATTAGTCACATTAATGTAGTTACTATTATTCTATCTTTTTAACTAACTCAAATATGTGGGCTAATTAATTATGAATATACTTTTGAAGAGATGTTAGTGAGCATAATTAATAGGTACTCTTTTCCCATTCATAAATCAGTGGGTATAAAGTGAAAATAAGTAACCAGTGGGTATAACCACCCTGGTAGATAGGTAAATGAAAATATATATGACGTAAAGAGTTTAAGACAGTTGACATTGGGGGAAAAAAGTATGGAAAAATATGTCTTTCCTCAAGGATTAATTTTTAGCCCTCTGAACTGGGAATAGCCAACTTGGTTCTTGTCCTGTATCTTATACTAGCTGGCAACTATGGGATTCGTTTTGAAACATTAATAGCCACTTTATAATCTAAACTATTTATTGTAGACTTCCACAGTGATACTGCAGGAGCGAACCCTACATGGAAAAGAAATGGAAATTGGTCAAGTCTTAGCATATTTCACTTCACTCTATCTGACCTTGATACACAAAGCATGCCCCTTTGGTTCATTTCCCATTGCCACTCTTTCCTACTTGGCTCTAGGTTCTGTTCTGCTGTCTGTTAATCCATCCTTTGACTATGACTGAGACCTAGTTTCTCAAGCCTTTGACTGTACCTAATACTTTTCTTTTTGCCTATTGCTAGGTGACTGGGATTTTTGTGTATGTGATTTTTATTATGGAAAATTTCAAATATATATAAAATGACCGGGTAGCATAATGAACCTAAATGTTCCCACCTAGCTTCAGCAGTCATCATCTCATGGCCAGTCTTATTTCATCTATACATCCACTTACTTCTACTAAATTATTTTTGATGCAAATTTCAAGCATCATATAATTTTATCTATAAATATTTCAGTGTGTACATGCAGCATTTTAATATTATGATTAATAATGGCAGAAGAAAATTCAGGGCTGGGTGTGGTGGTTCATGTCTGTAATCCCAGCACTTTGGGAGGCCAAGGCGAGCAGACACCTTGAGCTCAGGAGTTCAATACCAGACTGGGCAACACAGCAAAACCCTGTCTCTATAAAAAAATACAGAAAATTAGCCAGGTGTGGTGGCACACACCTTTGGTCTTAGCTACCTGGAAGGCTGAAGTGGGAGCACTGCTTGAGCCTGGGAGGTGGAAATTGCAGTGAGCCAAGATCACGCCACTGCACTCTAGCCTGGGTGACAGAGGGAGACTTTGTCTCAAAAAAAAAAAAAAAAAAGAAAAGAAAAGAAAATTCACTAAGATTAATGAGTTCTTTCTGTGTGTCCTACATTGTTCAAATAACATAATAATATAATATATTAAATTATTTTAATATTAAAATAAGATTTAGTAATAAGATTTTATCTTTTGAATCTTTCTGGAAGGTCTACCATACTTATATATCGCTGGCAAGCAGACTAATTCTACAGAAGAAACTAGGTTTTGCTATTTGCCTAGCCTCAGAATGTTAAAATGTGATTCTTCAGAATACATTATTTTTCTCCTATTCTTCCTTAAAATATAGTACAATGGAATTTTATGAATGAATTTAAGAGATGATATGGAATGCCCAACAATGTACGGAATGCAATAGATAACATGCTATACAAGGGAAGTTTTGATTTATCAACTCTACTTTGAAATGTTGAAAGTTATAACATTCTGGAGTAACTCTGTTATCTCTTTTCCCTAGTAATGTCATATTTTACTCCCAGGGATAAGAATGCAATATATTTTAATAAGCAAGAATTCAAAGTCTATTATGTTGAGTAACATGATAAATGAAGTTCATTATAATGCATGTTTCTCCTATTTTTAGGATATTTGCTTAAGAGCAGGCTATGCATTAACACTTTTTGCCTTCAATAATCGCTTTCAACAATACTTAATATTGGAAAGTGGAATAATGACCATATCTATTTTTGAACCTTTTCTTGAATCAACAGTTGAAACTGAGAAGGCAATGGCAGCATTTCAGGTATAAAATTGAGATTAATTAACACCTCAAATTAATAAATATGTCATTTTGTGAAAACTTGAAAATTACAATGATTTGGAGACCCAGAAAAATGTTTACTTATTTGTAAAAATTTAGTATTTTGCACATAAGCCCCTTCTACCTCATAAAAACTCTATTATCTTGAGGATTTCTTCATTAATATAGAATTTTACAAGTTACAAGACACTTACTGATGCCTTTATACCTCATCTGATGTTTATAACAAGCCTGTAAGGTTGACAATCAGGTAGTACTATTTTCATCACCCCCATATTAAAAGGAAACAGGTAGAAAAACCTGTTAGCATCCAAGACAGGTTTTCTAACTGCAAATCTTTAGTTGATCACACTGATCCTTCAACCTAGTAACAACTGTATGTATCTGTGAAGTTTTATTCTCTCTCCTCATTTTCTATCCTGTGTCCTTTAAGAGAAGTGTTTTCTATGAACCCATATTGAAAGAGTGCAAAAGTTGCAAACATTGTAGGAAGAATAATAGTACCCGCTATGATCACTGCTATGACCAGACAGGGACAAATACTCTTAACTCTCCCCACCACCACATGCTGCTTCTATTGAATCCTCTAAACACTCCCTTTACCCTTCTAAGAAGTATCAAAAGAATTAAAAAAATAAAAAATTACAAACGTGTAATTAGAGAAGCTGAGTAGAAAATGTTTACAGATTCTCTGCTTCTTTTCTGTTTTCAGATTGTTGTATTGGCTAAAGTCATTAGAGATGTGGACCATATTACTTTGTCTGCAAGAGGTGTTACTATTTTAGTTGATAGTCTGTATTCAGTTCAGACTTCTACTATTGTCTTGACAGGTAAGAAATGACTAGAAGTTAATTTTAGCCACATAAAACTATTTCCAAAAACAGTTTATGGTACTCTGAATAATAATAAAATAATACGCCTGATACTCTGCCACAAGTTTAAAGAATGAACTTATGTTTATCTACATGGAACTCCACAGCAAGTCTACACGAAACAATGGATGTCTACTCTGTACCCCAAATAGAAGCTGAGTAACTCTGAGCACAGACTGTTTGCTTTCCTAATTACTTTTTCAAACCTTTAACTTTTTTTCCAGGATATAAGTGTGAATTCAACTATGAACTACCAACAGCAAAATCAAAAAACTGATTTATAATAGTGGTGGCAGATTTACACAGATGTACCTCTGTCTGGTTTCCTTTTGTCCAGTTGTGCACATTTTGCTAATACTGAGAAGTTCTTTACATCGCTGTGCAATAAAGCAAAGCAAGATGGTCCCATAGCGTTCTCAACACATTTAATGCTATTGTGTAACTGCATCTACGGCAGACCTAACCCAACAAGTCACAAATAGGTCATCAGTAATATTTAATTGACTTGTTATACCACTCTTAAAGTAACATAAGGCAGGGTCAGAATGAGTGACATGCAGTGACTACTACCAATATAAACAAATAAGTATTTGTTTTTTAATTAAAATGGATCACTAAAGGAAACTTCACTTGATGTCATAGAATTCTATTTTTATGAAGTTTATTTGCATGGCAAGGAAGGAAAAATGAAGCAATGAAAACTTTCTGATGGAAACTAGCTAGAAAAAAAGTTTAAAGAAGTTATTAAATATGTTTTAATCTAAGTAACATTATTAATTCAATGTTATAGTAATTCTGTGACTCTGAAAAACAACTGTAGTGGGTTTACACTCCACAATGTTTTGTTTTTTTGAGACGGAGTCTCGCTCTGTTGTCAGGCTGGAGTGCAGTGGTGCAATCTTGGCTCACTGTAACTTCCACCTCCCAGATTCAAGTGATTCTCCTGCCCCAGCCTCCCGAGTAGCTGGGACTACAGGCGTGCACCACCAAGGCCAGCTAATTTTTGTATTTGTAGTAGAGATGGGTTTCATGGTCTCGATCTCTTGACCTCATGATCCGCCCGCCTCGGCCTCCCAAAGTGCTGGGATTACAGGTATGAGCCACTGCACCTGGCCTCCACAAACTCTTATAGGAAATAAATGCCATATTACATTAGCTTTCAAATATTAAATTAATTTCTCCAGGATGAGGAGAAATGAATCTCAGAAATTAATGGACTTTCTCTGCACTCCACAACCAGTCATATGCATGTCCAGGGTATCTCAGGCAAAGCCTGATATTCAGGCTTCAGGTATACTGTAAAATAGCTGATGTGCTTGGTGTCAAGTTGACATGGTTCCCAGAAGAGGCTCCAAAGGCACAGAAGTTTTTAGGAAACTGTGATTTCTGTTACCAAGAATTCAGTTTTCCTATGTATACCACTTAGCTATTCTCAGAGTTCCTCCTACTCCTTTGAGAACTATAAACCTTAATTCTCTTTCTTAGCTGCTCCCTTGGTGTGTTTCCATTTCTAACTTCCCATCTTTAAAGGGTCTTTTTAACTTTAAATAGAGCTTACCTTTAGACAATTTTTGCTTTAGAAGATACAACCCAATTTTCCCCATTCTGAGGCAATAAACACAAGGAATTTCTTGGCTTATAATAGAGGCCAGACAAAAATATAAGGAGAACAAAAACTCACGTCATATCTCAATCAAGTATCCAAATACTTCACACACAAATATGAAAATACATTTTTATCTTCAAACAAATATAAATAAAATATTCAGTTGCTAGCTGCACATTTAATTATTGGGATACTTTATTATTTTAAATCTGAAAACTTTTTTTATGGTAAAAACTTCAGTGATTTCAAACCTCAATATGCAATACATTGCTTGATTTTAAAGTATTAATAAGGCTTAACTCAAAGCCATTTCAACTGCAAAAAGGACATATTAATTTTTTTTTTTTTGAGACAGAGTTTCACTCTTGTTGCCTAGGCTGGAGTACAATGGCATGATCTCTGCTCACCGCAACCTCTGCCTCCCAGGTACAAGTGATTCTCCTGCCTCAGCCTCCCGAGTAGCTGGGATTACAGGCATGTACACCACACCCGGCTAATTTTTGTATTTTTAATAGAGATGGGGTTTCTCCATGTTGGTCAGGCTGGTCTCGAACTCCCGAACTCACGTGATCTGCCCACCTCAGCCTCCCAAAGGGCTGGGATTACAGGCGTGAGCCACCACGCCTGGCCTAAATTTTCTTATGATAATTAAATCATTATGTTCATAGTTATTTTTAAAACCCTAAAAACTTCAAAACAAAATATATTCTGAAGATATGGGAGAAGGGAAACCTCTAATTTTGAAATTTTTCCACCCTTACATAAACCTATTTAACTTATACTATTTATGACAGAAAACCAAACTGTAATTTGGGGGAGTTTATTCTATATTTACATATGCATGCTTTTTCTCAGTGCTGCTTCATTGACAGAGATGTCTTGTGACACAAACCTTTTTCAGTGCTATGTGCAATTAATGAAAGTATTATAAGTTTATATCAGTTAAATAACAAGCATTTTTCTTGTTTAATTTATAGGGAATTTAATAGCAAGCCTGGCTCATTCTAGAGCTGGTATCCCAGAAGCATTTACCACATTAGGAACAATCCAACGGCTCTGCTATCATTTGTACTCAGGAACAGAAGAGGTAAAAACAAGCAAAAACTAATTCTAAAATTAAATATGCTAAAAATGTATTTTACCTCTCTTTCTGTGGACTAATTTTTCCACTGATTAACTGTTATATAGTTCTTATTACTAACTCAAAATTACATGACTGTGTTATATACGTAATATAGTTCTTGTTACTAACTCAAAATTACATGACTTTTCTAATACTAATTAGTCATACATATCTGCCATCCACAATTTTAATTCCTATAAAAATATATATTTGTTTTAACCCTGACTTAAAACTAGGATTTTAATCACAAAAGCAGTATAAAACAACTGTAATTAAAGATTTAAAAAGAACTACCTTTTCAAATTAGTTTCTGATTTAGAAAACAAAAACAAAACCCTACAAAATAGGTCATCTTAATCCTGGAATTAAGAGTCAATCTATAAGTACGTTGACGACAAATAAATTTATAATTAAAGTCTTTGCTAGGTATCTAACGAAAACTGGTGACTCTGATTTAAGTTATTAATGGAAATGGAATCCATAGGATAGTTTTCCTTATATGTCAAGCAGGGTTAGAAGTAAGGGTGTGTGAAAAGAGGCCGTGCTAGTCACAGCAGTGGCTTGCCTCTGAGTGTTCTCCTACTCTCTTCCACTAAGGTCTAAAGCAGTTTTACTGCACCTTTAGGGTATATCAGAATCACTTGGAGGGCCTGTTATATTGCTTGGCCCCATTCCTAGAGTTTCTGAGCCAACACATTTGAGGTGGGCCCTAGAATTTGCATTTCGAACAAGTTACCAGCAGCTGAACTACAGGTCCAGGGTTCAAGATGTAGAAGACATGTGAGCATACAGAGCAACCGGATGCCAACATAAAGACCAATATGTTCATTCTATGAAACTTTTTATGCTACTATCATATTCCCTACAACTGTCCAGGAGCATACTTTAATTAATCATATGACTAACCTATGGGTCATAGACAGAGGGTATTTTCTTCAAAGAACTATTTTTTCTAGAGTCCTGTGGCCTGATACTTGTGCTTCTTTCTTTGTTTATGCCAGTGGAAAAGTGAGTTGCTTTTGTAACATCTGAATGTTTAAAAAAAAAAATTTTTTTTAAGTAATAAATAAATAAATGAGTTGCTTTCTCTAAGATTTCTGTTACCAAGAGTTCAGCTTTCCTATGTGTACCACTTAGCTATTCTCCAAAGTGTCTGCTCCTACTCCTTTGAGAACTGTAAACAAAATAATTAAGTAAGAGTTTCTAGGGATGGAACCCAGGCATAATTGTCAAAGATATACGAGTGATGCCAATGCATTGTCAGGGTTGCACTCCACTGCCTTAGTTCAAACTCAAAGATTCTTTCTTTGGTGGCACATTAGAATTACCTGGCACACGCACACACACACACACACACACACACACACACACACGCCCAGATTCTACCCTGTTGGTGGGCTTTTTTTTTTTTTAAACACTCCAGGTGGTTCTAAAATGCAGTGAAGATTGAGAACAACTCTGTAAAAATATGGCAGTTAAGGTTCCATCTATACATTGCCACTTGTTTGCATACATATTTGCTTACACTTGTTCCCTCCCTTACAGAGACTTTCCTATGAAGTAGCTAATTAGAACACTAAGATATTTTAAGAACAAAGCCCACTGGTTAAGAAAGAATTGTTTCTTCATTTAGGTTCGTGCAGCTTGTTCCTCTGCTCTGGGCTACTTAACATACAATGCAAATGCTTTCCGCATCCTATTAAAAGAATGCAGGAATAAACCTAATCAGTTCATTCGCATAAAAAATAGTATCAGCAGAGATGCAAGTATTAACCCAGCATTTTTAAAGGAATTTCAAATGCAACAAACACTGGTGGGACTTCCTTCCTTAAGGTATGGTCCTATGTTAGAAATTGCAGTAGTGAAATCATTGAGAGGAGACTTTAATGAGGTTTAGTAAGATCCAACAAGAGGAACTATTCTTGATATGAACATATCTCCTGTATAGCAGAGGATAAACTTCATTATAAATGACCATTGCCAAAACCTGTTTTAATTCCAACTCAGCACCAGAGTTGTGGGTGCAGATAAGAATACACCTAGATCTTGGAGATCCTCTCTGGGCAAGATTATTCACATTTTAGAAAGTTTTGGGGAGACTGGTTACCACAACATCTGATTCAAGAAGTCATTTTTCAGCAGACTAGGGATACATATGAGAGTTCTAAGACAAGATCACCACCCCGACCTTAGCATCAAACGGGTCTTCTGGACCAGATCCAAAGCTAGGCCAAATTCCCAGGGTGGAAACAGGGCTAAATTAGACTTAGTGATTAGAGTTACAGTGAAGTTTGCCAAGAATTTATTCAGAGGATTTCAACTCATGTTGTGGTTTCATCACGAACTTAAGTCCCCCCAAAAGGGGAGGAGAGGAGAATCTCTTTACTATGGGTATATTTCCTCTTCTGTAAATGTAGCTGAATTATAAGTCTTCTCTCCAAGTAGTGATATTCATACATAGGAAATAGAACTACTCAAGATACGTTAACTCTATGAAAATGGAAGAGAATAGGATCCAATAATGCATCCGAATAGGATCCATGTACAAACATAGATTCTACATCAATTTTAAGTACAGAGAATGATGAGTATACCTTTGGAGCCACTTTAATTCTTTGAAAAGCTGAAAGTCTAAACTGGGTGACCTAATTTTATGATAAGCCAGGGAACCTAAATTATAACTGTTGTAATTGATAATTCTAAATAATTTTCATTGGTTCGAGGAATTAAATAATGTAAGTAGTATTTTACACAGTCACTCCCACGGCTAGCCCATGTGATGACTTTGTGGGAATTAGAAAAATATACCCCTTTCTCAGACCTATCTTCTTCAAAACCCAGCTGAAGTGTCTCTTCTTCTGTAACACTTTCCCTGATCACTTCAAGAAGATTTAATGTTCCAAATGTTTGGAGTAAATAAGTGAGTAAATGAGTGACTGAATATAAAATACTTACAGGTAACATGCAGAGTTAGTGGAGGCACATGTATGAATTAGGCCATCAGGCATTAAACCTGGTACTGTAACTCTTCATGTATTTCTTCATATATTTTTTCTGGGTGCATTATGTCTTCATTTATTTTAATAATGACAAAAATGTTTTCCTTTTAGTCTGGAGAAGAATGGAGGACCATCCATAATTCCTATCTTTAAAAAAGGTAATTGATTTTTTTTTTTTAATCTATGAAGTACCTTCTAGCCTAGACACTTTATAATTCTGTATTCCATCTCTAAAAATTCAAAATGTAGGCTGAGCACAGTGGCTCATGCCTGTAATCCCAGCACTTTGGGAGGCCAAGGCAGGTAGATCACTTGAGGTCAGGAGTTCAAGATCAGCCTAGCCAATATGGTGAAACCCCATCTCTACTAAAAATAGGAATAATAATAATAGTAAAAATTAGCCAGGCATGGTGGTGCATGCCTGTTGGGAGGCTGAGGCAGGAGAATCACTTGAACCTGGAAGGCAGAGGCTGCAGTCAGCTGAGATCGACCACTGCACTCTGACCTGGGTGACAGAGTGAGACTCCATCTCAAAAAAAAATGTAGAGGGTACCCCCCCAAAAAAAGTTTACCTGCATACTTTTCTTTTGTAATTATATCTGCCTAAAATATCTTCCTAATTACAAGTCCATGTTAATCATTTTCTGTAAGGCCTTCCCTACCAGTATCACTTGAAAGTGACTCCTGTCTTATTTTGCTTTTCTCAAACATGCATAGAAATAAGTCATTATTTAAACGACCTGTAAATATGACTTAAATTATGATCCTGCTATTGCTGTTTTATATACAACTTACCTATCTGAATTCTTGGGGCAGAGACCACATTTTTTCCATTGATACTCTATATAGTTTTGTACATAGTTGGTACATTACACTTGAATGGATTAGATCTGCAGAGATCAAAGTCCAGATCTCATATTATTTATCCCTTCCTATTAGATATGTAATAGGGAATATAAATTACTTATTAATTTCACGTACATGCTTAGTGCCTTTTCATGTAGGACCAAAATCAGTCTTACTTGATATGTTGTCCTATTATGAAAATCAAGGATAGAAACATTCAGAAGTCAAGATCAGTTTGCTAGAGTCATAAACAGAAAGGGAGAGAATTTAAAAAGACAGTAAAAGGAGAAGAAACAATTTCATGTATTCAGCAAGTATATGAGGGAAGCTAGGTATGTGGGGAGGCGATATAGAAATATATATAGAATATCTATGGGTAGAAGAGCATCCATTTTTTATATAGCTTCTTGAATGTAAGAGTAATTTACACAAAAGAATAAAATCAGTTCACTCTTTCTTCACTTTAACAATGGTTTCTAAACAATCTGTTTATCAGTCATGATCTGATGAAGTTTTCACAGGTTTGTGGTAACAGAAAAAATAAGGACAAGGTAACACGTTTCTGGTAAAATTAATTTCATTCAATGTCAAGTCCATCATTTTGAGATAATGCCTTTTACACTTTCTTTTGGTGCTAAAATATTCTTTATTTTACATAATGATGTTTAAAGTAGTATTTGTTCTTTTATTGGTGCTAACTTAACAAAACAAGCTAGCAAGCTACTGATCTGTTCTCTTAGTATGTTTTAGTTATGTAAAGAAAATAGAACTACATAGAACTAGAAGTAATGAGACTATACCTAGGGCTCTCAGGAGAGACATTTAATTGTGGCTAATTTTTAGGGAAGGATCACCGAAGAAAATTAAAACCTAAAATTCAACCAAGAGATTCTTTGACTTTATTACCTCCTGTAACTAACTTCATGGGACTCTTCAAAGCAACAAAAAAGACCAAGGATTCCCATAATATTTTTTCTTTTTCATCTACAATTACATCAGATATCACAAATGTATCAAGACCAAGAATAGTGTGTTTGAACCAACTTGGGAAACATGTCCAGAAAGCCAACCCAGAGCCTGCCGAAGGCTAATAAAACATTTTAGTATGAAAGGATTCCTGAGCCATCTTTTAAAAATTCTTTTATTTTTAATAGTGGTAATATGCAAATAATGTAACTGAATAATCTTTTTGAATGGAAGTTCTTGATCTCGATACTAAGCAGACTTTCTTTAGCATGTCTACGGGAATTTAATATCAGGTCAGAGTTATGGTTTCAAATAATAAGTAGGATTTCTGTAAAAGAAGGCCTGCACTTAAACCTTAAAATTTATCGACTGACATGAGTGGTATAACTAGTGTATATATCAAGAGTTAACATTTTTAAATTGCCATGCAAGAGGCCTGATTCAAAGTAGCTCACATGGTAACATTTATTATAATACTGTGAGATATTTAGTAATAAATATTACAAATGTATAAGTCTTCTAAGACCCAAAATGTATACTTAAGAAATATTTTGGCTAGGCATGGTGGCTCACACCTGTAATCCCAGCACTTCTGGAGGCCAAGGTGGGAGGATCACTTGAACTCAGCAGTTCAGGACCAGCTCGGGCAACATGGCAAGAGCCTGTCTCTACAAAAAATAGAAATAAAGTTGGCTGGGCATGGACATGCACACCTGTAGTCCCTATTCAAGAGGCTAAGGCAGGAGGATTGCTTGAGTTCAGGAAGTCAGGGTTGCAGTGAGTTGTGATCTTGCTACTGTAGATCTCTTGCTACTAGCCGAGGTCCAAGAGTGAGACCCTGTCTCAAAAAAAAAAAAAAAAAAAGTCTGAGAGTCAGTGGATGAAGCAGAAAAGAAAAATTAAAAAAGAAAATAAAAATTTTTACAAGGGAAAAAAAAGTTTTATTTAAAAATAAAATCCGAAATCATTGCCCATCAAGTATATAAGTATGGCTTTTGTAGCTAACAGTGTTGCTCATTCTCCCTATTTATAGAGTGTCTTTGGTTTGCAACTGGAAAAGGTAATAGTCTTTGTGGCTTAGAATCATATGATGTCTTTGCTCAAACAGCAATGTCTGCTTCTCCTATTTTACAGCTGCAGACAAATATGATACAAACACCTGGCTTCACTGTGTACTTTATTTTACTTATTTATTTATTTTTTTGAGATGGAGTCTCACTCTGTCACCCAGGCTGGAGTGCAGTGGCAAGATCTCAGCTCACTCTGCCTCCTGGGTTCAGGCAATTCTGCCTCAGCCTCTTGAGTAGCTGGGATTACAGGCACCTGCCACCACGCCTGGCTAATTTTTGTATTTTTAGTAGAGACGAGGTTTCACCATGTTGGCCAGGCTGGTCTCGAACTCCTGACGTCAGGTGATCTGCCTGCCTTGGCCTCCCAAAGTGCTGGGATTACAGGTGTGAGCCACTGCGCCTGGCTTCACTGTTTACTTTAAAGCTCCCCTTTTCTCCATCCACTTGCTGAATTGCCTTCATACAGTCTGAGGGTCTTGCTGTAATCCATTCTCTACCTGGGCTGCAGTAAGCATTGAAAGTATATATTAATTAGCAGCTATTTTCCCCGATATGTACTTAGGGCTTTCTATGTGCCAGAGTCCAAAGTCAGTGAGTGAGTGAGTGGGTGAATGAATGATTATTTATTTGTTTGTCTGTCTGAGACAGGGTCTTGCTCTGTTACCCAGGCTGGAGGGCAGTAGTGCAATCATAGCTCACTGTAGCCTATAACTCCTGGGTTCAAAGCAATCATCCCACCTCAGCCTCCTGAGTGGTTAGGGCTACAGGTCCTTGGTCTCTGTTATGCTGAGTGTGGTGGTACAGACCTGTAGCCCTAGCTACTCAGGAGGCTGAGGTCTCTGCTGTGTTGCCCAGGCTGGTCCCAAATTCCTGGCCTCAAGTGATCCTCCTCCCTTGGCCTCCCAAAGCACTAAGATGAGCTACCATGCAAAGCCTGTGTTCTTAACCACTGAAAAATAAGAGACGTCTTTAATCTTCATATTTAATTCTAAATTACCTTAATGGTGCTGAGTCACAACTTTCTGGTGGATTGACTAAAATATAGGAAATGTGGAGGGAAATGGTCTATTTTATACTAGAAAGGGATACATATTCAAGTAATAAATTGTGTTATCCAGCACCATTAAGGATAAGAATTCACAACAATGGAAATATTAAGCTTCTGTAGATATTTTAAAAAGCCTTTAGAGAGCAACTTTTGAGCTCTGAAACTGGTTTTAGGTAGGCTCAAGACTGTATTTTAGGACTATTTTCCGGTTATCAGAGTTCCTTTGCATTCAATTCCAGATATTTCCTGAGTATCTTGGCCTAGCCAGACCATCCTACCACTCCTAAAATGTATACTACTTCTCCTATAAATCCCCCCATAAAGATTATTTTTATTGGCCGGGCATGGTGGCTCACGCCTGTAATCCCAGCACTTTGGGAAGCTGAGGTGGGTGGATCACGTGGTCAGGAGTTCGAGACCAGCCTGGCCAGCATGGTGAAACCCCATCTCTACTAAAAATACAAAAAATGAGCTGGGCATAGTGGTGCTTGCCTGTAGTCCCAGCTACTCGGGAGGCTGAGGCAGGAGATTGCTTGAACCTGGCAGATGGAGATTGCAGTGAGCCGAGATTGAGCCATTGCATTCCAGTCTGGACAACAGAGTGAGACTCTGTCTCAAAAAAAAAAAAAAAAAAAAAAAAAAGATTATTTTTATTACTCCACAGTTTTTGTTTTTTTTAAAGGATGTGTGAGAAGTCAGGCCCTGGAGGCTGAAGTTGGAGGATTACATGAGCCTAGGAGTTCTAGTCCAGCCTGGGCAACATAGCAAGATGCCGTCTAGAAAAATAAAAATAAAAAATTATGCATGAGAAAGGTCTCCAGATATAGAGGGTTATATTCAAAGAATTGTGCATTTAGTTACTTTAATCAAGGCAGAAAAACAGTGATAATCTTACGATATTTGCAGTACAAAGTTTGGATTAAAAAAAATTATCCAAAAAAACTCCCTCATTTATTTCCATCTGATTATATACAATTTCTCAAATAACTGATGTGAAAGTATATGGACAACTAAAGCGTACAATACATAATTGAGGGATTACTTACATGTTAAAATTGTAAAACCTCAAATTATATGAATTTTTAAAAATGCATAGACATCCTGTTTACTCCAGAGAGGATACCTAATCATGAACTCTTAAAATTAATAACATATTATGTTAGAGAAACTCAGCTTTTGTCTTGATTTGGAAATGTCTGCTTTGACATGACTTTGATCTAAAATTGCTTTCTCATGCACATTTGTGATCCCAGCACTTTGGGAGGCCGAGGCAGGCGGATTGCCTGAGCTCAGGAGTTCAAGACCACCCTGGGCAACATGATGAAACCCTATCTCTACTGAAAATACAAAAAATTAGCCAGGCGTGGTGGTGGGTTCCTGTAGTCCCAGCTACTCAGGAGACTGAGGCAGGAGAATTACTTGAACCCAGAGTAGAGGTTGCATGCAGTAAGCTGAGATCACATCACTGCACTCCAGCCTGGGTGACAGAGGGAGATTATCTCCAAAAAATAATAATGATAAAAAAAAATAAAACTGCTCTCTCATTATAAAGTCAGGTTCTTGTTTCAGTAGGAGTTAAAAAGCAGCTCCTCCTATCCTGATTTGCGGAAGAGGGGGAAAGTCCTAGGCCTGTATGATACAGAGCCAGAATTCAGCAAAATTACTGTGCTTCTTCCAAAGTTTTTCTTTCTACTTGCCAACATCAATACATTCCTTTCTCAAAAGATGTTTTATTTTGGTTTTTAATAATTAAAAAAAAAACAGCTATGTTCCCTTGTAAGGCTTTAATACAGTACAGTATCTCAGAAGAGTAGGTAAAACATCAAACATAAAAAAGAAATAAGAATTCTTGATGAATAATTAATATTATATATCTTCTACAATTTGATACACAAAATAATAAAAACTTAATTTTAACATTAACACTACCTTTAGGGACTTTTTTGAACAGCAGAAATCATATCTCAATTTTTAATTGTGGTACTTTTATGGCAGCTTCTCCAACTTCTTTTGATATGTCTACTCCAAGAGGACATCTACATCATAAGCAGACAAATCATATTATTTATTTGCTTCATGATCCATCACTAGTTCTGCAGACTATTTGCTTAGAATTATGACAATATAAATATCAAATGTTTAATTCATCATATGTGGTGATGATTCTTAAATACTTACAAATATACTGGGACCTCAAGTCAGGATAATGAAAGGTAGTCTCAATAAGAAATCTAAATTTTGAGATGTTCTTGAAAGAAACAGTTTTACTGCTCTCAAATATTGTAAATAAGTTAAAAACATAAAATGAAATATAAAAATAATGAAAAATGTCTTATAATTCTCTACAAAGCTAAAAAGGTAAAAACATTTTTGCCATACAGCTAAAGTCAAACCTGTGTCCATTCACATTTTAGAAATGTCCTAGCTTTCTATAGGTTCTTCTCTGAAGTTTCAAAAACTGCCTTGCCCCTTTTCTACCATCTTTTGCCATTACTGGCCAAAGAGGTCTTAGTTCCTGCTGTCTTTTTCTGTTCCTCCTCAGTAACTAATTTTTGCTTCAGATTTCTGCTTTTCTACCATGTTGTTCAAGATAAGGCTTTGCTTTGACTGAATCCCAACCTGGAAAAAGCCATCATCTCCAGCCTCAACACTGCCACAAGGTGGCACAACTGAATCAGAGGATATACTCTATCTGAGACAAGGTATCAAAGGGATGCCTTCCGGTACTACTAACTCAATTCAGTTCATTCATGATCAGCATACATGTAATTCACGTATAGCACAACTGTCAAGTTACGGAATATAATGCTGACAGTTGTGTTTTTTTTTTGTTTTTTGTTTTTTGTTTTTTTTGAGATGGAGTCTCGCTCTGTCACCCAGGCTGGAGTGCAGTGGCATGACCTCAGCTTACTGCAACCTCCGCCTCGAGGATTCAAGCAATTCTCCTGCCTCAGCCTCCAGAGTAGCTGCGATTACAGGCGCCTGCCACTACACCTGGCTAATTTTTGTATTTTCAGTAGAGATGGGGGTTTCACCATGTTGGCCAGGCTGGTCTTGAACTCCTAACCTCAGGTGATCTGTCCGCCTCAGCCTCCCAAAGTGCTGGGATTACAGGCATGAGCCACTGTGCCTGGCCAATGCTGACAAGTTAAAACATCAGATGAAACAGTGTTTAAAATATAATTATGTTAGATCATGAAAATAATTGTCTTTTACTATTCCAGAATTAACTTATAACAGAATTTGATAGTAATTTGAAAAACCAGCCAGGCATGGTGGCTCACACCTGTCATCCCAGCATTTTGGGAGGCTGAGGTGGGTGGATCACTTGAGGCCTGGAGTTTGAGACCAGCCTGGCCAACATGACAAAACCCAAAAACTAAAAATACAAAAAATTAGCTGGGCACAGCTGTGTGAACCTATAATCCCAGCTACTCAGGAGGCTGAGGCATGACAGTCACTTGAATGTGGGAAGCAGAGGTTGCAGTAAGCCGAGAATGCACCACTGCATTCTAGCCTGGGTGACACAGTGAGACTCTTTAAAAAAAAAAAAAAAAAAGTAAAAGAAAAAGCTGTGCTATTCACTGGAACTTTGATTTGGGAGAGGAAATAAGGCTTGCAGGAAACAGCTATCTTTTGGCCAATTCTCAGCTGCCAGTGTGAAAGCATAATCACAACCCACTCTCACACCTGAATGCTTTCTGCATGTTTTCCTTAAATTTCCCAGCATACTTGCTGGTTCTGAGATGTTCCTGACATTGCAAAAGTCCAGGCCATGGACACAGTTTACATTCGAGTTCCAAAGGAGGGAATTCATCACTCTTATTCATGACCTGTTTCTAACTCACCTAAACTTGTCAAGATTTTTATAATTTGATACTACAGCAAAAATATTTCTCATATGGTATCAACCTTAACTAGGTTCATGAAAGAAATTTATGTAACTTTCCTTCAAGTACCACCAGAATGTCATGAAAACCTCATATATAAAGGCAAAATCCAGGCTTTGTCTTAAGTAATGTAACTTGCATAAAGATCATGAATGATATCACATACTTTGGTTCATAGCGGATGCCTTCTATGTCATGTAAAATGCCCAAGCCAGCACGTAGTCTTTCAATACCGTTCCTAAATAAGAATCATTAAAATAAAATCAATAGCTCCAAGATCTGAAGGAACAAGGTTTAGTATGATAAAATGGCAATTAATATTTACATAGTTATGAGTGAAGCACATATATCCTGTGGCCTACCATGCAATCATAATGCCATTATCAGTGCACAGTCTGGGAGGAGGACACAACAAAGTGCACTGTGTTGCATTTGTTAAAATTTCCAGAGCTCTGCGGACATAGAAGTTACTTGCAACACCACCAGATGCAACCTGAAGGAATTGAGAAAACCAAAATAACTATCATATATGGATAGGAACCAAGCTGCTAATTAAACCTGGGGAAAATATCAGCATTATACAATAATAAACTATCCCATTTTGAGATGGGTAATGGGCAAATGATATATCTACATAATAAAAATTTGGAAAGAAAAAAATTACTAACAATTCTAATAGCATACAAACATTATTAGCAATTTGCATATTTTCTTCCAATCTTTCATCTAAATATTTATTTAATATAATCACAATCATAGAACCATTTTAGACTCTGAAGTTTTTTATTAAATATTTTGTGCATTTTACTACATAACTCTGAAAAAATTATTCTTTGATATCCAAGTAAAATTTCATCTATGAATTACCAACATTTAAACATTTTCCCATTTTAGTTTGTAATTTTTAAATGAATAAAGTTTAAGATACAGTTAAACAGGATGTTTGTCTCAAGGCTTTTAAGCACAATTAAAGGGATTTCAGCTGGTACAATATAATGGATTATCAGAACTTTATCAACATTAGTGTCACAAAAGTTGGTATACCACCTCCCACTGCTAAATTTGACTGGCTTATTAAAAAACAAACAAACAAAGGAATTTCATCAAATGATGAAGGAAATCCATCTATTTTTCTAAAAATAGTGATAGCAGTTACTGCATTTACTTTCCTTATTGTAAGCCCTCTTTTAAATCCAACAAGAGGATGCGATCTTAGCCTTATGAGCCATAGAAGCTATACAGATGTCCCATGAAGCTGCCAAACTAGTACAAGAAATGGCTGTTAGTCTTTCCTATCCTGCATAATTTCATACTGTCAGGGCTAGCATACGGCATAAAGATCTGTTCATCCTAAACACCAGGTCAAGGTCTTGGGAAAAAAGTAACATATTGCAAAGTGTAACTATTACTTTAAAATGAAATAAAACTTACCAGTACTGCATTATTTTGAGGTAACAAGTCTCTCTGCTTACAAAACAGAATAGCCCGATGTGTTCTTTTCACAATATGACATGCCATTGTGTGCTGTACTGTGGCAGCAATGTCTGCAGCTGAAGACAGGATTTGCCCCTCCTCAATACCTGCAGAAATGAGCAGGCATTCTTAGGCACAATCCAGGAACATTTATCTGTTCAACTTTACTAATTAGAAATATACCTTCCTCTTTTTCCTTTTTCATTATTCTTTTATTAATAACTTGTTGAAGTCCAGTAAAAGAAAAATCACAGTTTTTAGCACGATGCAAGGGAGGTTTGATGTCAAAATGAAATCTATTTCCTTGTTTGGCCAAATGTTCTATGGCTTTCCCACCACTCATGGTGGAGCACTCTGGATGTTTTATTAAAGAAAGTCTTCTTGCCACCTATCAAAAAATTGTATTTTTTTTAGAGTCATAAAATTAAATACTTTGAAAGGAAAAGATGCAAAGGAAATGAATTGAAAATTACTAACAAAACAAAACCCCCCTCAAGGAATAAAACATGCTATACTTTGGCAAATATAGACTACAGCTGATATTCAGGTAAGCAGACAACTCTGCTCCTTATGATGACCCAAACAATAAGAGGCCAATCACTGCCCCATCTACGTTTGCTCTTCTATTGGGGTTGGAAAATAGGCTTGAAGTTGACAATGACTGCTTAATGATGAATGTCAATAATAAGAACTTGTCCTATACTTTCTTCCTATTATTTCACTGTGGAAAGCAGTGTTTTTATATATATGGCAGTAGCCTCTGTAGTGTTCTAAAACAAAGGGTGGGGGGGGGAACCCTACCTGTCTGTGGTGTCAGCAATTGTGTGATTTAATTCTGCGCATTGCGTCTTTAATGTCATGTTAATCTATATATATTCTCTTATTTTACCTTTTTGGCAGTATGTTAGTTTACAAAGCACGTTCTTTCACATATATTATTTGACAAAATACATAACTGTATCTGCAAACTATTTCAGCCTTTATGTACAGATATGAACCTCTTAACATTTTATTAGGAAAGGCTAAGAATTATACAATTGTGTACTACTCTTTGTATTTTTTCTTACCATTGTAAATTTTTTTCAGTTTATTAAGATATCATTCAGAAATATTTAGGTGAATGGTGGTAGCACATTGATTGCTACTTAGTTGAAATGGACAACGTAACAAAAAAGAATGGAGAAATTAATTCTTAAATAATTACCTTGTCAAGCATGTCACCTGGTGCTATGTCCAAAGACTTTCCAAGAAGCAGAAAATCTGAAACTCCTTGAACTAATGCCAACAGACAGTGACCTCCAGAAATCAAAAGAACTAAAAAAGGAAATTCTACTTTATTGGTCAACCTAATAGTAAGTGCATGAGCCTCCATATGATGAATGGGAATGAATGGCTTTTTTAACTGTCCTACCAGCTGTAAGCTAAATGATAAGCCCACTCCCAGGCTTAAAGCAAGTCCTGGTTTTATGGTAGTTGCAATTGCTGAGAGGTCACTTGGTGAGATTCTACTGGCAGAAAGAGCTTCTTGTACTATTCGTTGAATATTGTCTCTGTGAAGCTGTTGAGCTACTGCAGGAACAATCCCACCTGTTCTGAAAGAAAGACAGCTTTTTGTAGTTTTAAGATTGTAAAAATGAGGAAAACTGATAATATATTACAGTTAAAGGCATGTCTTCAAGTTAATCATTACATAGCTGAGTAAGTCAAGTATTTTCTAATTGTGTGCCTTCTAACATAGCACACTATGGTTAAAACTCAGTAAGCACTAATTAAGGGGATAATGTTTCTGACATTTTCAACTTATACACAACAAACTCCCATGGATTTGTTTGTTGACAAATGAAATCACCAAAATAATCTTGCAAAGCATTCCAGACAAGTTTCGAGCATGGGAAGGACAGGAAACAATTGTATTTAAGGAAAATTAATTTCCTTGCTGACAGAAGAATTTAAGAGAGATTACTGTGAAAGTATTTGTGTAAAATGATTATATGTTAAACTGGGTGATTGTGGGAATGGAAAGAAAGGGACAGAGAACCTTAAGAACTGTAATAACTAATTGAATATAAGGGGACAGGGGGACTAAGGCATCAAAGCTTGTTCAGCTATTCAGCTGGAATGACTGGGAGAAAACAAATTCTAAAAGACAAACATGAAGACAGTTTTATAAAGAAGATGAGTTTATTTTAAAACACATTCCAATTGAGGTCACAGCAGGACAGCAGATGGCTTGCAATACTGAAATACAGTTTGGGAATCTGGTGCTCAGAGTTGGTAATTTGGATTTTTGGTCCATGTAGGATGGTGGATGGCCACTCCAAATGTCAACTGTAAAGAACTAAGAGACAAATTTGCTAGCAATAAATTTGCTACCATGTGATTGATTTACAATATGAGAACTAGAGCAATAAAATAGAGTCTGCAAATTGCACTGCTAGTTTCAAAAAAAATCATCTTCAAATATTTGATGTTGCAAGACCTACTAGTTCTTTTTTTTTTTTAACTTCAAAAATACTATACAAACCTTTATTTACGTTGATTAAATCACAATAGGTACATAAAAAGTTGAGGCACTGGTGTCTGTGGCTAATGGTAGTAATCACAGCTCACATAGCAAAGTGAGTAACATTAACCTTTTAACTTTGAGCTGTTGCAAAATTATCATTTTAATATCATATATACCATATATTCAGTACTAGTTACGACTTTTTTCTAAAATAATAATAGAACATGATACCCAGGGAAAAAGAAAATACTTAATAACTTTCTCAAGTGCTAGTAAAAAAGAAACACATTGGTGTACACCTGATTTGAGGGGCAGACATGATTCAGCCTATGAGCCATCAGGAGAGCAAAGCAAAGCTTTTTTAAACTGGAAGGACACTCACGCTGTTTTGGTTCAGACCCTTCATCTTTCATACTGGGAAACAATGCTCACCAGGGCAAGTGTCACATCATTACGTAATACAGTAAGAAAGATGTCCCAGGTCTCCTACTAACAAACCTGGGATCTTTTCTAATTCATAACAGAGGTTTATACTATAAATACAATCATATTCTTGAAAGATCAAATCAAATATCAAGAAAAACAGATCCATGATAATACTTCAGACTTTAAAAAATCCTAAAGCAATAATTTAATAAAAATATATGTCAACAACTGTGTTCAAGATAATAGAATCAGTGTGGAATCCAGTGCTGTAAACAGTGATGGCAGCAGTTCACTGGTGCAGTAATTCATTTATATACTTATGTAGTACTCTATGTATTGGTTGTGTTTTCATCTGGACTACTTGAGTTAAATTTCTTCCATAAAAATTTCTCATTTGATTTCCAAAGAGGAGTTGCTGGCTCTTCTCTCCTTTTGGAGGGTGCTGCTAGAGGTGCTTTTTCACACAGAGTCTCTATAACTGCCAAGGCAAGACCTACTAGTTCTATGCGTAGAAATGAAAATCCTCAGTAACTGCATTCAATGAATATTTGCTGAGCAATTAAAATATTGTTTCAGGCAGTGAGGGGGATATAAATGAAATGATCTGATTTCAACACATCCACATTGTAATATAATTTTCCTTAATTCTTCAAAGCTACTTTTTCTCTTATATTCCTCATCTTTGTTAGTGGCATCAGAGAACCCTTGGGTTTCAAAGTTCATCTTTACTTCCTTTCTCTCCTTCACTCTCCCCATTTAAGTTTACCACCACTCCCACTGCCAAGTCTCAAAAGCCCTCATCTCAGTCTATTTATTCAACAGTCTTCTAATTGTACTTTCCTAACTATGTCCTTTGATCCTTAGAGTCCATCCTATATTGCTGCCAGAGAATACTCTAAAGCACAGTGCTACCCCTGTTATTCCCCTACTCAAAACCTTTAGTTTCGTGGAATTTGGGAGGCATCAAATCTAAATTATCTCCCTGCCACTCATTCCTTCCTTCTCTGTCTTGCCTCCCTTCTTTCCTTTCTATGCCTTTTCTGTGTATTTTATCTTCCAGGGATTATGCTAAACACTAGGGCCAAATAAGAACATGGCTTTATTCTCAAAGAATTAATAATAACAATGTATTTTTGTCTTACTATGATTTGTAGACAGTATGGAGTGTGGATTAGGGAACAAAGCTAATAAACAGGCAGGGAAACTATTGAGGCTTGAAGCTATAGCCAAGAGTCTATGCAAAAGACAATAAAGGATTGAACTCAATCAGTGAGAAAGCAGAGGAAAGTTGCAAAAAATATTTGGGAGATGGATTTACTATGAATGAATGACTGATTTGGATGTGGAATGGTGAGGGAGAAGTCAAGGATGTCCTTCAGGTTTCTGGCTTGGAAAAAGGGACTCCTCATGCCAAGTAATCCTCTATTACTGCACTTTCCATTCTGTTTCACAATGGTCTGCTTACTGTCTTCTTCACTTTTACTGATAGTAGTAGTAGAACTACTATTGTTACTAATAGCTAGCTTGTATTCAGCCCTTGCTATTCATCAAGAATGCCCCAAAAGCTTTAAAGAAATTCACACTTAATATTCACAACACTAATTTGAGTTAGTGGTAATTATTATCATTTAACAGATAAGCAAACTGAGGCACAAAAAATTGTGCACAGTATCAAATGTAGTAAATGGCTGAACCAGAATATAAGCCTAGTAAATGGCTGAACCAGAATATAAGCCTACACTCTAACCCACTTATATGGTGAGCTGTTCAAAGGCAAGGGTCATATGTCTCATTTATATTTGTATCCCCAATGCCCCAAGTATTGCCTGGCAGCTATAGGTATTCAAAAAATGCTGAGATGCGCCAGGTGAATGGTATCACTGAAGCCTGTTTGCCCAGTAGGCTCCTTAAGTGACCTATGGTCTAGCTAAACTGAATGTCCAGTACTTTCTCACTTCTTTGCCTTTGCTGACAATGCTCACTTAGTGATATGGTTTGAATCTGTATCCCTGCCCAAACTTCATGTAGAACGGTAATTCCCAATGTTGGAGATGGGGCCTGGTGGGAGGCAACTACATCATGGGGGCATATTTTCCCCTTGGTACTGTGTCGCCATAGTCAATGAGTTCTCATGAGATCTGGTTGTTTAAAAGTGTGGGCCAGGCGCAGTGGTTCACGCCTGTAATCCCAGGACTTTGGGAGGCCTAGGTGGGTGGATCACTTGAGGTCGGGAGTTCGAGACCAACCTGACCAACATGGAGAAACCTCATCTCTACTAAAAATACAAAATTAGCCGGTCATGGTGGAGCATGCCTATAATCCTAGCTACCTGGAGGCTGAGGGGGGAGAATCGCTTGAATCCAGGAGGCAGAGGTTGCGGTGAGCCGAGATCACACCATTCCACTCCGGCCTGGGCAACAAGAGTGAAACTCCATCTCAAAAGAAAAAAAAAAGTGTGTAGCACCTCACCCCCTCTTTCGGTCCTGCTCCTGCCATGTAAGATGCCTACTCCCAGTGTGCCTTCCGTCATGAGTAAAAGC
This sequence comes from Trachypithecus francoisi, assembly GCF_009764315.1. Lineage (NCBI taxonomy): Eukaryota > Metazoa > Chordata > Mammalia > Primates > Cercopithecidae > Trachypithecus > Trachypithecus francoisi. The sequence continues at coordinate 52,002,140 of NW_022681458.1, read as the reverse complement.
TCCCTGGGGCCTCCCCAGAAGCAGATGCTGCCATGTTTCCTACATAGCCTGTGGAAACGTGAACCAATTAAACCTCTTTTCTTTATAAATTACCCAGTCTCAGGTATTTTTTTATAGCAATGCAAGAACGAACTAACAAAGCCAGTTTATAATATTCTTTCCATCTCCATTCACTGAAGGCCTAACAAAAGGCCACTGAACACCTGTGATGTGTCAAACATTGTGTTGGGCACTAGGTATAGCATAGTGATTAATATAGACATGGCCCCTGTCACCATGGCACTTAGACTCTACTGAGATTATACATACACAAGCAAATGTATAAATTGTGAAAATATTACAAAGAAAATATGCAGGATATGATGATACAGAATAAATAGGATGGGAGTACCTAATTTAGATAAAGTGGTCAGGGTAGTCCTTTCTGTGCCATTAACTTTTACATGTTCAAAAGTTCAGTGCACTCAGGAAAAACTGAAAGGACTGTGAAGGCACGGTAATAATAGTTACTGTTTGCACCACTTGTTTTACTTTATGCTGCCTTGCACTATTAATTCTCCTTGTAGGTCTAGACATCATGTCTCCATAATCAAGTTAAGCTTCCTGAAACCAAGGACTTTGCAGTACTTCACAGTGCCTTACTAATATCCAACACAGTCCCTTTCACAGAGTTATTGTTTGAGGCTTAATCTGCCTCTTTACATATATTATTTCTAACGCCACCCTCCCATAATTCTATGAGGCAGATGTTATTTTATTTACTTATTATTATTTTTTGAGATGGAGTTTCCCTCTCTCACCCAGGCTGAAGTCCAGTGGTGTGATCTCGGCTCACTGCAAGCTCCGCCTCCCGGGTTCACGCCATTCTCCTGCCTCAGCCTCCCGAGTAGCTGGGACTACAGGCGCCCACCACCACGCCTGGCTAATTTTTTTTTTTTGTATTTTTAGTAGAGACGGGGCTTCACCATGTTAGCCAGAATGGTGTCGATCTCCTGACCTCGTGATTGCCCGCCTTGGCCTCCCAAAGTGCTGGGATTACAGGCGTGAGCCACTGTGCCTAGCCAATTTTCCTATTTTACTAATGTGAAAACAGAATCAGAGAAGATATGGAATTTGCCTACAGTTACAGAGCCAATACCAAGTGCTTAATTCAGGATTCAAATACAGGACTGTGATTCCAAAATACCAGGCTTTTTCACTATTCAGATGTTGTCAATTGATAGCTTAAAGGCATACTCATCTGTAGAGTATTTTAATATATTTTAAATTAGCTACTAATTTTAAAAATCTGGAAATACAACATTAAAAATCTGGATTTCCGGCCAGGCATGGTGGCTCATGCCTGTAATCCCCGCACTTTGAGAGGCCGAGGCAGGTGGATCATGAGGTCAGGAGACTGAGACCATCATGGCCAAGATGGTGAAACCCTGTCTCTACTAAAATACAAAAAATTAGCTGGGCGTGGTGATGTGCACAGGTAGTCCCAGCTACTTGGCAGGCTGAGACGGGAATCGCTTGAATGCGGGAGCCGGAGGTTGCAGTGAGCTGAGATCATGCCACTGCACTCCAGCCTGGTGACAGAGTGAGACTCTGTCTTACACACACACAAAAAATCTGGATTTCCATTTTCTCTTGAAAATTATAATAATCTAATAACACAGGTCCTGCATTCCCGCATGACAACTGGCTAGAGCTGAGTGGTGACTTCCTCCAGACATTTTCCACTTTTTATTTTGTCCATTTATTGAGGTAACCTGCCTAGTGGTCCTCTACAAACATCTCAGTTTACAATCCTTGCACCATTCTATGCTTTAATACAACAGTGTATTATTATTTATTTAAGTACTAACACAACTTATATGTATAAATATGAACAGGATTTTTTTTTTTTCAATGACTAACACAGTTTTCCTACAACTTCAGCTGAGACCATGAAACATAGAAATGGAGAAAAGAAGGAATGCATTACTGAAGGAAAATCATCGATAAATACTGAAGCTGGGAATGAGCTCAGTATCTTTTGGCAACAGAATTAGTTAAGGTTGGGACCTTATTGTGAAGACCCTTAAAAGCCAAGATGAGGTGTTTGAGGTTTTCTAAATAGCAGTTATTAAAAGTGTTTGCAAAAAGGAATAAGACAGTAGCTCCTGAAAACTTTTATATATGACAAATACAAAAGAATGATTTTACTTTTTCCAAAAAAGTGGAAATAACTAAGATAATGTCTACTTACTTTAAATGAACTTCAGTTTGGGAATGTATTGCTTCTCCCAACACATTTCCTGTTTCATCCACCACAGCAGCTGCTGTATCATCACAACTGGTTTCAATTCCTAGTACTATTTTGTGAAGAAATAGTGTTCCAGGATGAAAATTAAAACTTCTTAAAAATTCATAAACTTTCCTTTTTGATGGTTTAAAAAAAACTCCTGCTGTCTTATTCAAGATTAGCATACTTACTCTATAGATAATTCCTGAAACAGAATTACAGAAACAACTTATTATTTGCATCTGACATTAGCCAGCTTATTTTTCAATATATAGTTTTATAGAATTACAGGACAGTTTGTAAAAACGCACCAAAATTTTGTAAAGGCTATAGCAACATGTGAATATAAATAATATTATGAATGAATATAATATTCTCCAAGGGGGAAAACGGGTCAGATATAAAAATTTTTAGTATTATTATTACTTGCATGCTGTTCCTACCAAAAGACTTATTATTAAGACAGCTAATATACAGTACAATAATTGACAGAGTCCTCTGAAAAGTGCTATTTATTTTCTGACAGCTAAAATTAAGACAAAATATGGATTTTTCTAACAAGAATCAAACAACAAAGGCAGATGGAACAGATAAAAATACTGTTAATGTATTCTATTTCCTAAAAACACCTTTCAAAATAAAACTGGATCATTTGGTTCAAAAACAAGAGTTAACATAAACACACACACACACACCAACTGCAACCTAACACCTATTTTATCCTTAATTACAATCTTTGGAATTAAATCTCCACTTTTTGCTATAGGTTTTGTCATAACAAGGATCTTCCCAAATCCTTTTCCCCCAAAATAATAGCAGCCCATCACTAAAGCACACTAGTATTTTCACACTGCGAAGTACCTAATTTCATGCCCCCATATCATCCGTTATAAAACTTTCTGGGTGTTAAAGCAGGTTCATTCTCCACCACACTAAAGGGACACAGGGCATCCCAGGGATTAGAGATGAGCGACCTATTTGCAGAGCGCAGTTACGGGAAGTGCAGCCCAGACAGACACAACGTAGAGGAATTAGATTTGCATTAACAAAATCTGGACAGGGAGGACTTTGCGAAGCACTACCCTTTCCGGCCAAGAAAGCTGCAGTGTGAACCCACGTGACTTGGGGAGCGCTGGTCTCCGGTAGGCTCTAAGGCGGCGAAGGGCGCAAACTGGAACCGCTTTTCCAGGTGCGCAAAAGCGTCAGTGGGGTGAAGAGTGAGCAATTTCACCCACCTTCCTCTTGGGCGGTAGTAGCCAGCACTTTTCTCCTTTCCCTAGTAAAGACTGTCGACTGCCCTTATCGCTGCGGGAGAAAACCCGAACCTGGCGCCCGGAAGTGATGTCATCGACACCATGCAAGGTCCTTTCCAGAGCTAGCTGCTGTTTCACTAGAGAGCCGCACCCTTAGTGAGGAAAAGCTTAAAGGCCGTCTTTGCCCGAAACTCTCTTCTGTGCGCGCCTGCATTTCCCCCAGATTTGCAGGTGATGAGAGTTCTGTAAAATTACACAGCTAGTGACTGATCCAGCGGAGACCGAATACAGGTTTGTCTGACTACACAACATCAAGTTCCAAACACTTAAGCTACATTAAAAAGTATTTTTTTTTTTTTGCCCTTGGCTGGAATTTGGTTGCTACTGTGAGAAAAGGATGGGGTAGATTATTCATCATTCTATTTTTAAGGGAATTATCACCAAATCTAAAGGGAGGGGTGAGGTACCTGATACTTTCATCGGAGAAACAGGATGGAATCTAGCGGCGCCCCCTAGCCGGATTCCCAGAGAACGGAAGTGTTTCTGGTCGGACAGTGTAAACCGTTTCTCCCACTTCACTAGGAAGAAAGGGACTGGCTTATTTTTACAATTAAAAAACAAACAAAACAAAACTCGGGAGACTGAGGCAGGAGAACTGCTTGAACTGGGACCCGGAAGGCGGAGGTAGCAGTAAGCCAAGATCGCGCCACTGCGCTCTAGCCTGATCTACAGAATGAGACTCTGTCTCAAAAAAAAAATGGCTGTGGTAAATATTCAGTTGCCTTAAAAAATCCTATTTTCATAATGCATTTTATTGTCCTTGCTTACTATGTACACGAAATTCAGCATGGTATGTTTTCGGAGTCTTGCACCTGCTTTTTCTTTTTTTTTTCTTTTATTGGTTTGTGAACTTTGTTTTGAACAGTTTGAACAGATTTATTTCAAGAGTCAGTCTTCTCCCACGCTGGTATTTAAGATTTTAGTAAGCAAGGACCTTAGAATCCACTGTTGTACAGGGCTGGCATATATACCTGCACTTTGCACGTTGTGAAGCTCTGGGTATAAAAGATAAGTAAATCCCATAACAACATGTTGGGAAGCCAGAGTACAGTCTAGAGGTAGATACAGATAAATAAGTAAATAACTACCAGAATATGGTTGAGGTTTTTTAGTTGGAATTTGTGTTTTTCAAAAATTTCCTTTATGTATAACAATAACAATAATGATAAAGTGGCACTATGTACCAGGCACCTGTTGTAGATTAATTTCTTTCACAATCCCATGAAGTAGTTTCTGTCCTCATTTTACAGGCAACTGGGCCACAGAGTTTGGGTGCTTTGGAGGTCACACAACTAGGAAAAGCAAAGCTAGGATTAGAAGTCAGGCCATCTGGCACTGGAGTCTGTTTTCTTAACTGCTAGAAGAGAAAATAACTCACATTTTCTCTAGGGTGCACTGTTGGCCTAAAAAAGGAAAAAAAGAAAAATTAAAACCTAAAGGTTAAGAAAAATTAGTCATACTGTTAGAGGGGTCAGAGGTTATTTCTGTTATACACTGGAATCCAGTTTGAACATAAAACCTTTCACATCAGGTATTATTTTTCTTACAATTCCAATTATGTTCAGCAGGTGTATCCCAATGCTCTTCTGTGCTGTCAAGACAAGCAAGATCCTGTGTGTGCTATCAGTGGTAGATTCCTCATCTAGGCACTCTTGGCCAGTGTTGAGTACAAATGCTGTATTATGTGAAACAGGAGAACTCTAGGGCACATTAGTAAGGAATTTTATCTTTCCCTTGACCGAATATATGTGAAGTGACACACAAGTCACATGTATTTAGCAAAGGTGTACATTTTCTGTGTTCTTATTGTAACATAGGAGAGGGTTATTGGGGGAAAGGCATGTATGCTGAGTCCTGTCTGTACTTTTATGCAGATACAGCTAGAATGCCACTCATGGGCATTCTCAACAAATACGGCCTATGTAAGCTCAACATAAATCAAGAGTTCCAGCTGAATCTAGATATGCTTATTTTGTCTCAGATACTGCGTGTCTAACTTTCCATTTGTAGCCTTCAGAGGAAAATTGTATTATTAATACATATTATATATTAATACATAGAAGAATCTTTTTTCTTTTTTTTTTTAGATGGAGTCTCACTCTGTCGCCAGGCTGGAGTGCAGTGGTGCCATCTCGGCTCACTGCCACCTCCACCTCTTGGGTTCAAGCGATTCTCCTGCCTCAGCCTTCCGAGTAGCTAGGACTACAGGTGCCCCCCACCATGCCCAGCTAATTTTTGTATTTTTAGTAGGGATGGGCTGGTTTTGAACTCCTGACCTCGTGATCCAGCTGCCTCGGCTTCCCAAAGTGCTGGAATTACAGGCGTGAGCCACTGCGCCTGGCCCAAATCTTAATTTTCAATATTTATTTCCTAATTATGTTCTACTAGGTTAGGTTTTATTTTCATTTATTACATATTTATTGGGTTACTTCCTTTGTGCTAGGAACTTTATTAGTTATTAAGGATACAGATAAGGTCCATTCTCTGTTCTCAAGGATCTGAGTCTATAGGCAGAAGACAAAATGCAATACAGAATTATGAAAATGTGAATGGAAAGTGCATTCAGAGAGACGTATTACTTGGGGAAAGCCACGTTGGCTTGCCACAGATATGTATACACAGCCTGGCAGGCCCATAGTGTGATTACTTGAGTTTCAATATCTGATTATTTTATAGGCTTGAAATTGGTTTATCAGGTCTGGAAGTGACTGGACTCGGGAGTACTGAGTTACCCACCACAAACTGCTAATAAAATGGTAAAAGCCATTAATACTAATGTATTTGTTTATGAGAAATGCAATTATGGGGGAGCGAGGATAGTTGAGTTTGCCGGTCATTATCTTCCTTCTATTGACCAAATTACAATGAAGGCTAAATCCAAATTATAACCAGAAGATTGCTTGGTAAATATGGAATGGAAACAATAGACATGAGTTTGGTGCTTTTAATGGCTAATATTTCAAGCCTGATGCAGCCCTTTCCACTTGAGTCACATGTGTCTTACATTCTTTGAGTTGGCTAGTGCTAAAAATACATTGCCATTTTCCTTTCTCCTTTCTTTTCTTTCTTTTTTTTTTTTTTTGAGACAGCCTGCTCTGTTGCCAGGCTGGATTGCACTAGCGTGATCTCGGCTCACTGCAACCTCTGCCTCCCGGGTTCAAGCGATTCTCCTACCTCAGCCTCCCGAGTAGCTGAGACTACAGGCGCGCGCCACCACACCCAGCTAATTTTTGTATTTTTAGTAGAGATGGGGTTTCATCATGTTGGCCAGGATGGTCTCCATCTCTTGACCTCGTGATCCACCCGCCTCGGCCTCCCAAAGTGCCAGGATTACAGGCATGAGCCACTGCACTGCGCCAGCCCATCCTTTCTCCTGTTAAATTTTCTTTGCTGACCAGTATCTCTTGATGTGGAACATTCTTTCATTAGTGATAATACTATCAGGTCTTTGGAAGATATTTTGGGTTTTGTTTGCTGAGCCATTATGCTTATTTTACAAATTAACTTTTCTGAACTTTATTGCGGTAGAATTTACATAACAAAATTTACCATTTTAACCATTTTTAAGTTCAAAGGAACTAAGTACATTCACATTGCTATGCAACCATGACTACCATCTAGCTCCAGAACCTTTTCCTCTTCCCAAACTGAAATTCTGTACCCATTAAACAGTAAGCTCCCAGCTGGGCACAGTGGCTTGCTCCTGTAACCCCAGCACTTTGGGAGGCTGAGGTGGGAGGATTACCTGGGGTCAGGAGTTCGAGACCAGCCTGGCTAACATGATGGCCGTCTCTACTAAAAATACAAAAATTACCTGGGTGTGGTGATGAATGCCTGTAATCCCAGCTACGTGGGAGGCTGAGGCACGAGATTGACTTGAACCTGGGAAGCAGAGGTTGCAGTGAGCCGGGATTGTGCCACTGCACTCCAGCCTGGGCAACAGAGGGAGACTCCATCTCAAAAAAAACCAAAAAAACAAAAAACCAATAAGCTCCCATTCCTTCTGCCTTCCAACCCTTAGCAACCACCATTCCACTTTGTCTTTGAATTTGATTACTCTAGGAATTCATAAAAGTGAGATTACACAGTATGTGTCATTTTGTGATTTATTTCACGTCATAATGTCTTCAAGATTCATCCAGGATGTAATATGTATCAGAATTTTCTTCCTTTTTAAGGCTGGATAATATTCCATTGTGTGTATATGTCACATTTCTTTTAACCATTCATCCCTTGATGGACACTTGGATTGCTTCCATCTTCTGGCTATTGTGAATAATGCTGCTGTGAACAAAAATGTACAAATATCTGTCCAAGTTCCTGCTTTCACTTCTGGTATATACCCAGGAGTGGAACTGCTGGATATAATTTTAATTTTTGAGGAATCTCCATACTAGATGATCTTATTTCCTTATTTTTCAAGTGTGTGGGTCTATGTGTGTTTTGGCAGGGAAGGGAGAGGGTGAGTCTCTTGTCGTTCCCACATACTCCCCATGACTGTTAAGTAATGTGTTAGAAGCATATGGTTTGATGAGAATTCTAGGAGAGACAAATGTTTCAAAGGATCTCTGTATTTTTACCAGCAATAACTAATAAATCATCTGGCTTCTGTTCTCACTATAAAAATTATAAAATGAGGAAAATACTGCATGTTTTATCATCTTGGTGAAATAGTCAACATAAATGCAGAATATTTGAAAACTCGGGGGTTTTCAAAATAAGATTATCAATAAAAATTTATAATTGCACAATTGGAAAGTCAGAAAATCTATACACTGTAAATTCCTTTCATATTTTATATCTTAAAACTATTTATTTTACAATGTTAATGAAGTAGCTTATTTCTTTACTAAAATCCTTGTATTTAAGATTATTTTATCAGCACATACTTATGCACTACGAGTGAACGGACACAGTGATAAACTGCTTTATCTGCTGAACTTAATATTAGTTAGAACTTGAGAGCTACACATGTAATTCCATAACCATTGTTTATCAAGGGCTTGAATCATTAGTCAAGAAATGAAATAAATTACAGTACTACACTGAAAACCCAATTTTTTTTTTTACTGTTTTTCTAATTATGAAATGTTTCAGGTTTTGAAAAAAGGAAATACTATAAACAACTTCTGTGAGGCCAACATTCAACTTGAGATAAAATCATCCAATATAGTTGAAGTCCTGTGTCCTATATACTTGATACATTCAGGATTCTGACTTGATGTTTATAATTCTCTTGCATTCATTTGTAGCTATATGAAAAATTTTAAACCCAACATAACAAACTACTTGCTAAATCACTGGATCATTTTTACCTGGAACTGAGATTAGGGAGTAAAATGTGACACATCTCATTATTTTCTTTCTGACACAATAGTTTATCTCTGCTATTCTGCTTACCTTCCCCTCCCCTGCCTTGCAGTACTCCAAACCTCCTTTTAGGGTATTTTACCTAGACATGTCTTTTTAGTACTGAACTTGTTCACATTTCTCACATTGACATGTACTATCCATGTTACTGTTTTGGGAATTACTCTTTTCTTTCTATCCTGCTAGAAAGACTATTAAATTGCACTGGTTGACACTGGGTTGCTCCATTTGTGTTCTTCATGACTAGCATAAGGTTATTTTTGGGTGATACTTATTGATGACATATATAATATAGAAGACACAGGAGAAATATACTGCATGAAAATCAAGATTCAGCTTTAGCTAGACAAGATGAATCAATAAACTAAAATCTAACAAGATAGAGTTCTATAGGAAAAATGTCTTAAGAGTTTGGTTTAATAAATCAATTTAATATGTGAAGGGTAACCATAATTTAACAGCACTATATATTGAAGATTTAAGATTTTAGTGACATAGTGAATCAGTGATATATAGTTGTCAAAATAAAAAACTAAAGTGGTATTAGGCAGCGTTAAAAAAAAGCATCCAGAACAGGGGAAGTGGTACTCTTTCACAGCATATCTGATCACCTCTTGTATTTAACTCTTGTGCTATATAATAAGGAATAAACTGGAACTTAGAGCAGAATTACTAGGATAGTGGGAGAAATCTGAAACCATATCATATCGAAAATGATGAAGGCTCTAGTAATATTTCTTCCATGCTGCTGATACAAATTTAAAAGTTATCTTTAAATAGTTGAAGAGTTATGTAAAGATTAGATTTTTGACTCAATATACAACAAATTGTAAATTCCATTACAAAACTAGAATATACTGTCTTATAAGTCCTCTTCTATTAATATTATTATTAAAACAAAACTAAACAGAAGGGTGGTAATTAATGAAGATTCAAGCTAAGGTAGGGGGCCCAGCGGGCAGATCACTTGAGGTCAGGAGTTTGAGACCAGCCTGACCAACATGGTGAAATCCCATCTCTACTAAAAATACAAAATTAGCTGGGCGTGGTGGCACACACCCATTATCCCAGCTACTCAGGAGGCTAAGGCAGGAGAATTGCTTTAACACGGGAAGCAGAGGTTGCAGTGAGCTGGGATCACATCACTGTGCTCCAGCCTAGGAGACCAAAAAAACCCGGCTCCAGCCATCTCAAAAAAAAAAAAAAGTTAAGGCAGGGGGTTGAATTACATGGTGTCTAAGGGCTTCTCTAACTTAGCCTCATATAGCTCTATAAGCTAATTCACATAGGTATTAGTCAAGGAGATATTATTATGTCCCTTAGGATCTTTATAATTCAATAGACAGTAATACCATAAACCTAGAAAAAGGATGGGGGCAAGTCAAAGGGACACAGCAGTCAACTTGTAAGAGCTCCTAATGGTCAAAGCTGGAGGACAATTTGAGCAACAAATCATGATAATGGATTATAACCCAAAGAATGAAATATCCATGAGCCCAGAGTATAAGTGATTTAATAAATAAGTAAATGAGGGAGAAGAGACAAATCTTCCTTATAAAAGATTCCAATAAGTAATTATAGAAGGAATAAGGGAAACAGAAAATCATCACTAGAACTCCACAGTAATAATTGCTGCAAGAAAGATCCACCAATGAATGCTAAAATTAGTGGCATTTCTGAGCTCATGACTCCTTAGAAACTGCCATTATGTCTCCTGACTTGAAGTGAGGAGCATTTATGGCATGGCAATTTATTTTGTTCCAAGTAATAGTCATTACAGATTTTGTTTGAAACTGGACTGTAGCCATCAAAGGGAAGGGAGTTGGTTTGTCTTGTTTACAGACTATCCTCAGGACCTAACATAATTCTTGTAACAGAGTGGGCCCTTCAAATATCTGCTGAGTAAATATTTTTAAAGCATTGACAGGAGAAAGCAGTGAAGAAAGCATGTATTAGAGGGAGACTTCTGTCTCTGAAGTATGTTTAAAAAAGTAAGCCTTTTGAGATGAACTTTAAAATAAAGAAAAATGAATGTTTTTTGTTACTTTAATTTTACAAATTCAGTTGCTTAAAAATAAACTTGAAATATGTCACTTTAATTTTGATGACTAAATTTGGAGAGCTTTTGAAATAATCTTACACCAAGGAAAAATTTTATTAAATTATGGATCACCAGTTATTTAAAAATACATGGGAAAAGACAGACATACAAAGGTAGTATCATACAACTGACTTCTAAACTCAATACTTTTGAAATACAAAACAATGATCATTACCCCCAAAAGTCAGTTTACTGACACGAATTGATGTTTAAGTTGGTCTATAACTCTTTTCATTCAATTATGTTTATAAATGTTACTGAATTTTAAAATTTTGTCCCATATCTGAACTTTGTTTTTTTTGACGTTTACTTCTCAAAGCAGTATATAGTTATTTCTTGCAATTAATGTCAGCAACTATAGGAAGCTTTCCTAAGTCACAAGAATTCAATGTGGTTGCTGTTCTGGAGACAGTTACCATTTTGGGCTATATATACTAAAACCCACGTATTTAAAGGCAAAATATTCATGGGCAAAATATGGGGGTTGAGAGCAGGAGGACTAAGAAAAGAAAATGTTATCTTTTACTGCAGACCTGCCAAAAAAGACTCCATTACTTACTTTGGTAATATTGCTAGAGACATCATTTCTGCCACAGGTTGGCTATATGGTTGTTCCTTTTGTATTTCCTTTTTCAAATGATGACAAACTTTGCCAATTAAATTGTTCAACCAAATAAGCAGACACCTTTAAATTACCATTACTTTTTAGTTGCTTGAAAGAAATAAATTATTTTCTTAATTGGTTTAGCAGCTTTGTGTCTGGAAACGCAGTAAAACCCGCTTTGTTCCAAAATTAGAACACTGACTCAGAGGCTGCTTGTAAGATACTTGGCTATTTTCTATCACCAGTCACAAAGGTGAACCTCCATGAACTCTGTAATGTAATAAATGTAAAAATGGCCTCACTGACCAATACACAATATTGAGCCAGCAAAACCAAAAAAGTACCCTCATAAGTGAGAAATGGCTTGTATAAAACAAGAGGATATACATCCTCTTACATAAAACAAGAGAAATATGTATGGTAATAAAAATAATCTTTAATAAACTTGTATAGAGATGATTCCGGTTTACATGTAAGTCTGCTTTAACTAACCACGGCTGAATGATGGGAAGTGTTCTTTTCTTAACACAATGCCCATTCATTATAAGTTAAGCTGGTCCTAGTTTTTTACAAATCTCTTATTTCTTTGAATTTATCTACTACACCCTCACTGTGATGCCCTTGAACTTACAAGCTGGGCCTGCCCAGCCTGCTTATAAAGCCCCTCTTTAGAAATATACCAGATGTATTAAACAGAGGCATCATTTAATGGAAATCTGCACTTCAAAACAGCACTTGAAGGACCAGCATTGGCCCTCCAATGTAAATACTTCTTATTTCACATTATCACAGAACAGTGCAGTTTACTAACCACTCCTTTCTTATAAGAAATTCAGCAGCTGTAAAAATTTTTGTTCAGTTTCAAAACATTTCAATACTTATTAATTCCAAAGATCCGAACACCATGTAGCTGTGGCATTTTGGGAATTAGCACACTCAGGAGAGAAGCTGTGTTTAGGATGAAGTGAGTTGGATCATACTTCGTATAGAAACTTGCCAGAAAATATCTGTAGAGATAAAAGTTAAGAATATATATAACATCCAAAAATAAAATTACTTAGAACTTAAACAATTTTAAAGGTAGAAAAAAAAGGCCACTAAAGCATAAATACCTAAAAATAAAACTATTTCTGAGCACTAAAATAAGAGGAACCATTTTAGTTTGGCCCCAAGTTTTATCTCATTAGAAACTAAAAAACTTGTTTAATGGAGGTCCACATTTTCCATTTCTGTAATTGTATTAAATACATTTAATAGAACACATTGCATCCTTTAAAGCAAGGCTTTCAAACTAGGGTTCCTACGCCCTCTGTAATTACAGGTATGGTTCTGTATTTCCATGTATGTTTCTGAGAGAGATCCGGATTCAAAGCATTCATCTTATTCTCAAAAAGTTTTATGACTCACAGGTTAAAAACCTCTACTGCAAAGCTCCGAAAAAATGGGGTTTTAGTGCATTAGTACAATTCCTATCTTTGAAGGAAATAAATATTTGGTTGCCCTTTTGATGTTCTCATTTTCATACTGTAGTTGATTGAGCAGCTCTGTAACCAGTTTAACTGGTAACTTGAAAGACACTGTTGTACCATTCCAGCTGCTTTTTAATAATCAAATGCTTGTATGTTTTTGGATATCCAACTGAGAATTTGTTTTAACAAGCCCCAAGCCTAAAGCACCTTTAAAACCATAAATCACAAAGTCCAGAATGTTTAGTTTTACCTACGGGTATATCAAGGTGCAGGCACATCATCTGATTACTAATGGAATAATACAGATAAGATGTAAAGAATAAAACATCATGTCTTATTTGTTCATAACTTTAAGAAGTTAGTTTCTATTTAGGTGTTTGTCTATTTTTGCAGTACACAAGGAAAGTATTCTAATAGTCTTTACTGACATTAGTTTCTCATAAGGGAAAATAAGTATCTTGTGTAATATGGCTAGAAGAGAGAAGCTACTTCCAAGTATGACAAAAAATCACAGTCAGAGAATTTTATACATTTTTAGAACCATCTAGACTGAGAAATCCTACAATCTTCCACCTATTTTGCAAACTACAGTCAGAAAATTCTTTCTCGAGTATAAACCATATTCCTCAATTCTGAAATTCTTTCTTCCTGCTTTCATACATTTGAAGACTAAATTTATACTTCCTTTACTGAACAAAATAGGACATCACTTGCATTTAGCAAACTCATTTCATTTCCCACCATCATTACAGGTTTAATCTACAATCTGGGATAGGTGAGAAATAATAAATCTTATAATGGGTTCTTTTGACTATAACCTAGCATATGTCCCCTTTTTGTGTTTTAAACGAATTTTGTGTGTAGATTATATGAAAATTACTTGCCTCTTTCAAAAACTTAGACAACCCTCTGATGGTATGAAAAACCCAGGTGGGAATCAGTGTGGTAACATTTATTTGCCAACAGCTATATTGGAAAGAGACCTGTATTACAAGATAGTAGTTTAGGGTTTAAACCCGAGCTCTTAACTCCAACTAGGTTCAAGATCTTCAACAAGGTAATGCATTTGAGTCTGTTTCTTTACCTAAACATCTGGAATATGGTGGCTCATGCCCGTAATCCCAGCACTTTGGGAGGCCGAGGCAGGCGGATCACCTGAGGTGAGGAGTTCAAGACCAGCCTGGTCAACATGGTGAAACCCTATCTCTACTAAAAATACAAAAAGTAGCTGGGCATGGTGGCGCACACCTGTAGTCCCAGCTACTGGGGAGGCTGAGGCAGGAGAATCGCTTGAACCTGGGAGGTGGAGGTTGCAGTGAGCTGAGGTCATGCCACTGCACTCTGGCCTGGGCAACACAGCGAGACTCTGTCTCAAAAAAAAAAAAACACAAAATCTGGAATAACATTCCATGTCACACCTACCTGACAAATAGTTAAGTAAGAAAATGTGAAAGCACTTTGAAAAGTCTTAATGCTATATAGATGGCTTTAATGCTATTTCTTCAGTTAAGTAAGCAATTTAATCAGAATATTTGAAATCATACCTGTTGGTCAAAAATATATTTTGAGAAATATGGACACTGTACACAGGTACATCTCAGTTGACCTTTTGTGTGATAGCTGTGATTAAAACTTCAGAATATGTCAGGCGTTTTACATGTATTATGATGCAATCTTCAGTGTTTTACAGATGAGAAAACTGAGCCTTTGAAGAAAATGGCCAAAAGTCACAGAGCTTCAAAGGGGTTGAGCCAAAATCCAAATTCAGGGCCATCTGAATAACCAATATTTTTGTTATTACATGCATGCATGCATTCATTCACTTATTTATTTAATAAATCGGGTATTACTCTGTTGCCCAAACTGGAGTACAGCATATGACTAGAGCTCACTGCAGCCTCCAACTGCTAGGCTCAAACCATCTCCTGCCTCAGCTTCCCATGTAGCTTACGTTTATTTTTATTAGACCTCACTGACACTTTTCTTTGAGGTTAATTTTATATGGGACTAAACCAGTTCAAAATTTCCTCAAAGGGCTATAAATTAAGGAAAAAGGACCCCATTATTTTATGATCAGTTTATTCCTTTCACTTGAAAAATGCCTTCCCTTACTTAAATATCTAAAACCTATTCTCTCTTAAGTTCTAGCATAAGGATTTCCAACATCCACCTCCAAGAAGTCTTTTGTGCTACGACAGGCTGTGCTGACACTATCATGGACATTATTATGTTTAAGCTAGATGATGCAGAATATTAAGATATATGAGCAATACCTCTATTATGTGTAGGCCACTGTACTTACTGTGGGATTCAAAGCAATCCATGCACTTATAAATTCTTTGGAGAGACAAAATAAAACATATATACATTTTTTTATTTGTCAATTATACCTCAATAAAGCTGGGGAAAAAAGGAAGCGGCATTTCAGGTAGGAGATATGATTTGAACAAAGACAGAAATAGGACTACACATGAAATATTCAAGAAATGCTGCTTAGAAGGCCAGGTAGGAGTTGGGTGGGGATAAAATATTTACATCAAGGGAAAACGCGGTAAGAACTATTTTCTGGAAGGTGCAGAACATCAGATAAGAGAAAGAAATTAGATACCAGATACAGGTTACATGCTATCCAGGTAGATATTATCTCATTTATTTCTTACAGCATTAGGATTGAATTAGGTATCACTAGCTAGAATTTTATATATGAGCAAACCAAGCTGGCTGAGTGATATATATAGGACTCCACCTAGGTCTGTCCTGTAATGAAAGCCTGACCTCTTTTTTTCGAAACCATACTCTTTCCCAAGGAGTCTGAATATCTTAATAGGTTAGGTGGCCAGTGAAATTCTTCTGATTGTCTAAATCATTGCTTAGGGAGATTAATCTGACAGTGCAATATAGAATATGATTATGTATTTTGTGTCCTTATATGAAACCTAAGAACGGGAGCTGGAATACATTTGACCTGTATATCCTACATGTCTAGGTGCACTGATTAGCATGTAATATTGTCTTCATATGTACTGACTGAAGTGAAAACTAATTTATTATCAACTGGTTAAAAATTGTCTATAATTTATATTCTATCCGAGGTGCCACTTATTGATAGAAGTTTTCAACAAAATGCTGTTTCTAATTCCAGTTCAATCTGATGAAAGGATATTTTCCTCTTATTCAATCCTCCTCATACCTAAACATTTCTGCCACTTACAGAATTATTGGAGAAATTGTGAAAAACTTCCGTGAAGATGTAAACTGTACTCCATAGTCCAGTTGTTCCCAATGAGTTAGGAGCCTTGCTTTACCCTGGTCAGGAGTTTCGAAAGGTGTTCCTTTCACTGCATGCAAAAATACATACATCCCCTGGAAAACAAGCAAGGGGGTAGAAATGATCAATATTAAATACAAAATTAGTCTTTGTCAGTAGCATTAACAAGGTTCCAAGCTGTTTGTGAGAGAGTGTGAGATTTAACTGAGTTCATTTTGCGCTTTGATATAATAGTGAAAGGCTGTGGCCAGTTTCATTATAATAAAATAGAACTTTCTGGGGTATATAAATATTATTAAATGAGAATTCGTAAAAGGTCAACTGAAAGTAACCTGTTTGCATTTCTTTTCATTAAATTGAAAATAAGTATCAGTGTAGCTTCGTATCTTTACGTTCAGATTTTCCTACACTTTTCCTATTAGGAAATAGGATTACTTTTTCCCCAATGTACAGGAGGTTTTTCTTCAGAGTATATTAGTGAATTTGATGATACTTAAAAAATGATGAAGACATACAAACTGGTAGAACACAATAAAATGATTAAAATCTATCGGGAAAAATAGTTTTGAGATATTTAATATGACGACTGCCTTTGCCTTAATAGTTCTCTTCCAAAGCACAAAAATAGTTTGATATAATAGGTATAATGTTCCACTCAATTCCCTTTTCAAATCGCCATTGTGCCTCAATAGTGTTTCTTCTGAAGTCAGTTTTTAAAACTCAAAGCAAATAACATTACTAAAAGCCATTCTGTCAGATCTGTCAGATCATATGAAACATATAACAGTTTTATTAATAGTTAGGATAGAGTAAAACCAATAGAGAGTAGATCTGGTTTCCTTGAGATTATGATACCCATTTAGACTGATAGGCAGTGTTTCATTCAGGATCACTGCTTGAGACACTGTAAAGGATAATGCCTAAATATTATCATGACACAAAATGTTTCCTTCTAGACGCCACAATGTGATGTCATTTTTCTTACCTCAACTTTTAATGATTATGTAGAAAAATTACGGATTTGAAATTTTATATGATACCAAGTTAACCAAGCCCTTCCTTTCAAGGCTTAGTCTACTTCCTAGTTTTTCCATTAGGCAATTCAGAAGTCATTTAGCTGCAATAACACGTAAGCTATGGAGGAAAGGACTCATGTTCAATTGGATTTAACCCACCAAATATTTAATAAGTGGCTTATATGTACAAGATTCAGGACATATACGCACATATGAAATTGAATGAGATGTACCCAAGCCTTGGAGAAATTTAATCCTCTAAGAGATGGTAAGGAAAAAAAGATATGCATAAACAGCTAGAAAGTAGGGCAGAAATTGCTATCAAAGGTACAATCAGAATACTCAGCAAATGGCAGGGGAGGGAAAGGTTCGTTGTTGCTGTGGCAAAAGTCTTGATGCTACCTCATTAATTACCTCATTCTTAAAGGTTTAGCTCAAATAACAATTCCTTAGAAAAACCTACCTCATTAGTAATAATTAATCTCCTGTTTATGTAGTTGTATACACTTTTATTGAAAATACGATTACAGTACAGTATATCGTGTTAGAGTTGTTTGAATGATGTTTGTTTTCCCATTAGCCTGAATACACTAGGAGTAAGCACGGGACACTGCAAGACATTAGACACTGGACACTTCCAACATTAGAAATATTGGAAGATGACATTATGCCAAGGAGTATTTATTCTGTAAGCACTACAAAACCATTTTCATATGGGCTTTAAAGTGAATTATAAAACAGAAAGTATGTTTTCAAATTCTCAGGGGGTACAGGACCCCCAAAAAGTTAAGAACATCTATTCCAGACCACATACATATTAGAATCTAAGAGAATAATCATCCTCTCATTATTTCCTTCAAACTGTATAGACTTAACTAGTGTTTAGAATATCGAAACAGTTTATTTTATACATCCGTTTATTTTATACATCTTTTCAGTGAAAAATAATAAAATCTTTATCTGGCCATATATCTTCTGCCCCAGTATTATTTTTTAAATTATTTTTATATAAAAATGTTTGTGATCATTATTCCTACATTAAAAGAATTAGGGAACAAAAGTATGTAGCTCATGGCTAGTCCTTACTAATACCTACTGAATCAAAATGAATCATTCATTTTTAAAGCTGGGCCAAGAATCTTGTGAAGCATAACCTTTAACGATGAGGTAGCACTTAATAAAACAACCACTGTAGGTTTCTTTCAGAAAGGCAAATACACTATTTTTCTAACTGGGTGTAACAATTAGGTCCATTTTCTTATTTTTAAAGGCATTCAATATATATTTCAGATTTTTAATTAGTTTATTGTGGCTATCTTCAAAGGAAACTTAAATTTGGAGTCATGTAATTGCAACTCCTATGGCTTTTTAGTGTGGTGAACTAATAACAAATAAATCAGAGGTTTGCTTTCTATACAGTGTAATTACCAATCATTTGTCCATGGTCAACCAATTTGAAACAAGGTTGGGGGTGGTGGTGGTGCAGGGATGGCTTCTAAAATATATTTAATACATGTGCCATTGGAGAATGGAAAAGACTAACTTGGCCAGGTGTGGTGGCTCATGCTCAGTACTTTGGGAGGCCAAGGCAGGCAGATCACCTGGGAGTTCGAGACCAGCCTGACCAACATGGTGAAACAACGTCTCTATTAAAAATACAAAAATTAGCCGGGCGTGGTGGTGCACACCTGTAATCCCAGCTACTCAGGAGACTGAGGCAGGAGAATCGCTTGAACCCAGGAGGCGGAGGTTGCAGTGAGCTGAGATCACGCCACTGCTCTCCAGCCTGGCTGACAGTGAGACTCCATCTCAAAAAAAAAAAAGACTAACTTATTCAGCAAACATTTAAATAAGTTTTTAGAGATGTAAAAATTAAAACATAAAGAGATAAACTGCTAATTATAAAACAATGACAACTACATGATAAAAGGATGCAGCATGGGAGTTGTGTAGATTCCTGGAGGGACAGTTTTGCTGTAGGAGAGCAGGAAGGAGGGAGGGGTATTAAAATACTAGAGAGAGGGCTGGGCATGGTACCTCACACCTGTAGCTCAATCCCAGCATTTTGGAAGGCCAAGACAGGTGGATCACCTGAGGTCAGGAGTTCAAGTCCAGCCCAGCCAACATGGTGAAACCCCACCTCTACTAAAAATACAAAAATTGGCTGGGTGTAGTGGTGCATGCCTGTAGTCCCATCGATTCAGGAGGCTGAGGCAGGAGAATCGCTTGAACCTGGGAGGTGCAGGTTGCAGTGAGCCAAGACTGTGCCACTGCACTCCAGCCTGGATGACATAGAGATACTCCCTCTCAAAAAAATAAAAGTAGGCCCTGAGTGCCATGGCTCACTCACGCTTTGGGAGGCTAAGACAGGAGGATCACTTGAGGCCAGGAGTTTGAGACAAGATTGGGTAACATGGCAAGATCCCCATCTCAATCAGTCAATCAGATGAGCATGGTGGCACACACCTATAGTCCTAGCTACTTGGGAGGCTGAGGCAGGAGGATCACTTAAGACCAGGAGTTCCAGGCTGCAGTGAACTATGATCATGCCACTGCACTCCAGCCTGGGTAACAGAATGAGGCCCTGTCTCTGTAAAAAAAACAAAATGGCTGGGCATGGTGGCTCATGCCTGTAATCCCAGCACTTTTGGAGGCTGGTGCAGAAGGATTGTGTGAGGCCAGGAGTTCAAGACCAGCCAGGGCAACGTAGTGAGACCCTATCACTATTAAAATAAAAACAAATTAGCCAGATGTGGCGGCATGTGCCTGTAGTCCTCAAATTTCTTGGGAAGCTAAGGTGGGAGGAGCTATGATCACGCCAGTCTCTTAAAAACAAAAGAGTACTTGGTCCAGGTGAAAAGAAAATATAGTAGAATAGCTTAAGCCAAAGCAATAAAATGAGAGCAGATGATTTTATTGCTAGTGTATAGGCTGTATTTAGAGATGGTTGAGATAAGGTGAAGTGTCCTTGTTTCTGCACTGTTATCAACTGGTCTTATATGTCACACAAGAAACTTGGATTTTACCATGACTGCAATGGATAATCACTGAAAGACTTAAGAGTATGACTTGAGCAAGCATGCATTTTTAAAACATCACTCTGCCAAGCTGGAATGGAGAAAGGTAGAGAAGCATCAAGAAGACCATTTGATTTATCCGAGTAATTTACTTGTGGAAAAAATGAGGGTATGGGGATCAAGTTGAGAGTAAAGCAGTAGAAGACAGTGCTCTGAGCAAAATGGATATGGAATATAAAGGAAAAGAAGTTATCCTAAGACTTAGGTGACTTTGTATTCTTGTTTGCATTGGATGGTTCTGATTATACCTATTCTCTTGTAGTAGTTATTACCAGAGCTCCATTTTACTCTCTAAACAGTCTGTTTGGACTGTACGTTACGGGTTGAGTATTCCTTATCCAAAATGCTCCAGAGCAGAAGTGTTTCAGATTTTGGATTGTTTTGGATTTTAGAATATCAGCATATACATAATGAGGTATCTTGGGGACAGGGCCCAAGTCTAAACATGAAATTCATTTATGTTTCATATACATCATACACACACAGCCTAAAGATAATTTTATATGGTATCTTTAGTAATTTTGTGCATGAAATAAAGTTTTGACTGCATTTTAATTGCAACTTGTCAGGAGGTCAGGTATGGAATTTTCTGCTTGTGGCACCATGTTGGTGCTAAAAAAGTTTAGAATTTTAGAACATTTTCTATTTGGGGTTTCTGATTAGGGATGCTCAACCTGTGTATTAATTGCTTTACCATTAACATTCAGCTGTCCGGCTTGGCCTTTAGAAAAGATTAGTAGTGAAGTCAGAGGAGCAGATTGTGGGTGGTAAGGGACTAATCAGGAATAAGATAAGTTCCATTTATACTTGTTTGGTTTAAGGTGCAAGGTAATCTGGTGATACAAATAAATAGGAGCATCCTTATTCTACAGGTAGAAACTGAAAATATGGGTAGATGAAGTAACCTAGGTAGAATACATAGCATAAGAAGAGATGAAGAACCTTGGGAATAGAAATATTTAAGAGAGGAAAAGAGAAGGAAGACTCCATAAGAAAGAGAAGGTCAGAAATACATGCCGGTGAAAGTGATCCTATGGAAGCCAAAGGAAGTTTCAACAAAAGGGAGATGATTAGTGTAAAATATTTCAGAGAAGTCACTATTTAAAAGAAAATATCTTTTCCCCTTACAAAGTCTATCACATAAAATGGACTAAATGGACACGTATTTATCATGTCTACCAGCACATCATTCTTGTCCTCCTCCAGTCAACTTCAAATATACTCCAGAAGATAGAAAATAAATATTATTATTATTATTATTTGAGACAGGGTCTCACTGTCACCCAGGCTGGAGTGCAGTGGCACAATCTTGACTCACTGTGACCTCTGCCTCCCAGGCTCAAGCGATTCTCCCACCTCAGCCTCCCGATTCTCCCATCTCAGCCTCCCGAGTAGCCGGGACTACAGATGTGCTGCCACCATACTGGCTAAGGTTTTGTATTTTTTGTAGAGACAGGGTGTCAGGTTTCACCATGTTGCCCAGGCTGGTCTCGAAATCCTGACCTCAAGTGATCTGCCCGCCTCAGCCTCCCAAAGCACTGGGATTACAGGTGTGAGCCACTGCACCTGGCCAAAATAAATGTTAATTTTAAAAAATCAATTTCTCCTGTTTTCCTATCTTAATGCTTTAAGTTAATTTTAAAAATATCTTTCAACAAATGTACTGCTAAACTGGATTCAATTAAAATTTTCAAGTAACTGTATTTCCTCCTTTTCACATTACTTTAATAGGCTACTAAAACTAGAAAAGTCGCTGTCAGGATTTTTTGTTTTTGTAAAAGGCAATTTCCAGGGCTGCATAATACAGTCAGTAGAGTCAATCAAAACTTTGCTACTCTGTTAGCACTAATACAAGAGAGTGATACTCAACAAGCAGCAGCTAAGGCACCATAAGATCGTGAATCACATAAGATATGATTAAGTTCAACACTTAAATACTGAAACAGTAAAGAATACTTATACAATTTAGATAGGTAAGTTAACAAGGATTAAAACTAAAATGATCTATTTTCTAGATTTTACACAATGAGAAACAAAAAGTCTTACTTAGAAAAAGGCCTAGTTTTGAAATAAAGTGTGAAAGAAAAAAGAAAATTCTATCCCAGATTAGAATTCTTCAAAATTAAGTCTTATATACTAAAAACCACTACACTATACACTCTAAATGGGTGGATTTTATTGCATGTAAATTATATCTCCAAAAAAGCTGTTAAAAAAACTAAGTTGTATATATCACAAAACCTTAAGCCTTTTTAAAAACTGTGTTTAAACACACGTCATAAAGTCTACCATCTTAGACGCTTTTTTCCTTTGAGACAAAGTCTCACTCTGTCACCCAGGCTGGAGTGCAGTGACATGATCTTGGCTCATTGCAACCTCTGCCTCCCAGGTTCAAGGGATTCTCCTGCCTCAGCCTCCAGAGTAGCTGGGACTACAGGCATGTGCTGCCACGCCCAGCTAATTTTTGTATTTTTAGTAGAGATAACGTTTCACCATGTTGGCAAGGCTGGTCTTGAACTCCTGACCTTGTGATCCACCCGCCCTGGCCTCCCAAAGTGCTGCGATTTTAAATGTATAATTGAGTGGTATTAAAAACATTCAAATTGTTGTGCAATCATCACCATTACCATCGACATCCACAACTCTTTTCATCTTGCAAAACTAAAAACTCTGTACCCATTAAGCAATAACTCTCCATTCCTTCCGCCCCTTAATTTCTGGCAACCACTAAACCTAAAACTTTTAAGTGTTCAGTATAATGTGAAATTCTTACCAAATTATGTATAATATTTGTTAAAGTCCAAGCAACAGGAACACTGAAGAAGGGAATGCTGAGTAAGACAATATGAAGCAAGCCAACTCCCAATGCATATGTCAGCCACATACCCCGGCTGTTCATGACACGGGTATTTGGATTCACTTCACTGTGGGCAACTCCAACATTCATGTTTGCTCTGTAGGAAAGTAATAAAATGAATCAACACTGATATAACTGGCAACCTAAACACCCCCAATTCTGACATGACAAGGTACATGTGTTACGATGATTATTTTTTCCTAGTTATCTTGAAGTAGCACACAAACACCATCCAAAATATGCTACTTGTAGAGATGCTGCTGACAGCAGTAAAGAATCGTCAACATTTGACTTTATGGTAAGACAAGACTTATTATCATGGTTCTAATTTAAAAAGTAGTTAAAATGCCTTTCCTAAAGTTTGTTTTCTAGCATGCTGTTTTACTAAATACGAAAATTCAAACTGAAAGAGAACCTACATTTTCTTACATCATGAGAGCAACGTGAAAAGCCAAAAGCTAGATTTACCAACATAATAAATTTATATTAAAAAGAAAAAGCAGAACTCACCCAGCCAGTCTGTCAAGTAGCCAGACTCATATCTGACGTAATGTATCCATAAAGAATAGTCAGAGTTCAGATCACTTCTTTCTGAATACTGAATGTGGAAGGTACACGCTGTTGACATAATGTGGTGTAAAATCTACATGGTCAAGGGATAATGTTTGTTTCTCAATTTTGTGATACATCTAGGTGAAAATAAGGAGTCTTCTGAATATTTCTCTAGTCAATTAAAAAACTTCAGTTTTCTTTCTTCTTTTTAAAAAAGTTTTTCCCATCTCCTTTCCATTAAAGATGGACTCCAAAGGAAGAACTGGTAATAGTTATCAGTTCTTTTAATGATGGTGTTTACTTGGGTCTAAGAATTCGTTAAAATAAAACTGTCCTGAAGAACACCTATCATCCGAGGGAGGGGGAAAACGAAGCTAGATTACATTTGGAACAGCTGTGATTTTAAAATACACAAACGCTTGTATTACGGAGTTAGCATACGGAGAGGAATTTCTCATATCCCCATCCAGCAAGTGTTTCCAGAGTATAATGCTCCTTCCCCTCTAGAGACCGATAGAACAGGCATCAAGGGTTAAGGGGACGAAAAGTTAGTTACACTAAGACCGCTAGAGTCTCCAATTTATATGTGTAAATCTTTCGTCTAAACACACATCATTTATCATACATTATTTTAAACTACTTAGAACATGCCAACACTCAAGATAGTTTTCCCACGTTCCACAGGATGGAGGCCTGAAATTTACATCTCAGCTGGAAGGCAAAGCTGGTGCGGTACTCATCCTATTCCAACCAGAAAACCTTTCCCCAGCAGGTTTGCCGCGCTGCCCCGCGACTGGCAAACAATGACCTTACAGACCGTGAAGAGGCCGTCGGCTCTGCCGTCGCCGGTGCCTCCGAGAACGGCGACCCGCAGCGGCCCCTCAAGGGAGTTCCCCCTGCCAGACCGACAGCCTGAGCGCTCCGGGACAGAGAAAACTCAGCAAAGGCCGCCGCTGCTACCACCTCAGCACCTCCCCCAACCCGCCCCTTCCTTTTCGCAGCCGCACGTCACGTCAGGACCCGGCAAGAGGAGCGAAGATTTGCGTAGGGGACGAGCCTCTGAGGCCACGGCTCGTACGGCCATGCAGGGCGCCGCAGATGCAGCTGGACCTCACTTTTCCCTGTCAGGACGACCCTAGGCCGCCAGCAGTTTCCTACCGACGAAGGCGACTGTACAATGTCGTCGCGTTCGTGCCCACTTACCCGCCGCCCCACTCAGGGCCGCCGGCTCGCAGCAGGACCAGCCCGGCTGTTACGGCCGCGGATACACGCCCTCAGGCCGGGCGCTGCGCAGCTTGCGGAAAGGCTCACGGACAGACTCGCTGCTAGCGGATTGGCTGCGAGCAGCGTCAATCTTACGTTCACCCCGGACGAGGCGGGACTAAGTGCCGCGCTCCCTGTACCCGCTCTGCCGCGCGCGCATGCTGGGGGCGAGTGCGGGGTCGGGCCTGCGCTCCGAGTGAGACGCTGGCTGCTTGCCGCTGGTGGATGGTAGTTGCCTGCCTCGCGCTAGCAGGAAGGTAGTGTGGTGTGACTAACGGGTATTTATTATATTCTCGAGGGCTTGAGGGCCTCCATCCCCTCTACTCGTCCCGGTCCGGGCGCAAACGCTGTAGGGCAGCTAAGGGCGCTCCCCGCGGGCGGGAAGCGAAGCCGTTCTTGCAGGCGCGCACACGTGGAGCGCGTTCTCTGAGCAGATCTGGGCTCGGGGTGTTCTGGCTTGGTCTTTGTTGTGGCCAATTCCCAGACCCTTCTGGGTGCAGGACTTAAAATTTGTTTTCCAGGCAGCAAATTTAACCCATGGCAACTGTAACTCATCTTGTGAGGGTGGCGGTTTATAGTATTGTATCCTGTGGCATCATACAAGGGGTGCAAGTTAAACTCTTCAAAGTTAATCACGAGTTTTGCTCGTGGCCTTCTGGGTTTATCCGTACGCCGAAGACAGGCACCTGTATTACATCCTGAGGAAATGTGGATACCAAAAATTGATCCTGAGAAAAGTCTTGATTAGATTTTTTGGAATTGCCTTTGAAATGTAATTTCCCTCACCTTGGCAGTGCGGAAAGTTTGTGATATTTATTGCCTAAATAGCTTTCAACATTTTGAAATTGACTTAAGAGAATGTTCGCTATGTGTGTCTATGTATCTTGCATTTCTGTTGGCTTTGTGAACTTGTTCTGGATTTAGTCTGATCTTTAAATAAATGATTTCTTTGTGTTCTCTCTAGTGAAAGTCTGTGAGTTCTCTGATCTTTACTTCTTTTTTTAGGCAGACCTGTTGTCCTTAACTGACTTTCCGGGTCATGAACATTCCTTCAGAAGTGTTCCTTTTCCCTCTCAGCAAATATGGAAGACTGACTATCCTGATATTCCCAGACATTCTTTGCTGTGATTTGTAAGCCCGATATAAACCCTTCCACTTTTTCAAAAGCATTCATTTGGTACACATATGGTATAGAGTGCTATATTCCAGGGGCTACGCTAGGGATGTGTGATTGATATAAAATAAAACCCCTGTCCTCAAAGAACTCTGCGTCAGGAGGAA
This sequence comes from Trachypithecus francoisi, assembly GCF_009764315.1. Lineage (NCBI taxonomy): Eukaryota > Metazoa > Chordata > Mammalia > Primates > Cercopithecidae > Trachypithecus > Trachypithecus francoisi. Next base: position 51,975,700 of record NW_022681458.1, on the reverse strand, counting down.
CAGTCAGAAACACATATTAATAGGATAACTTGTGATGAGGTTAATTAGAAATGAGGTAAAGAGGAACTGCAGAGGAAGGAATACCTAATCTGTTGACAGGTGAAGGAAAGGAGGCTGCAGCAGCGAAGAAAGGCTTTCTTGAAGAGTTGATACTGAACTAAATCTGGAGGGATGATTAGAAGTCAGAAGTCAGCCGAAAGAGAGAGAGTGAGAGAACGAACCATGTGAACTGAGGAAGGAGTGAGTTTCACCATGTTAAGAGAGATGAGTTGGTTGGGCGTGGTGGCTCACGCCTGTATTCCCAGCACTTTGGGAGGCCGAGGCGGGCGGATCACCTGACGTCAGGAATTCGAGACCAGCCTGGCCAACATGGTGAAACCCTGTCTCTACTAAAAATACAAAAATTAGACGGGCCCACGTGGTGGTGCGCTCCAGTAATCCCAGCTACTTGTGGGGCTGGGACAGGAGAATCGCTTGAACCTGGGAGGCAGGTTGCAGTGAGCCGAAATTGCTGCACTCCAGCCTGGGCAACAGAGTGAGACTGTCTCAAAAAAAAAAAAAAAAAAAAAAAGAGTGGTGCAGTATTATCCGCCGAGAGCACATTTGGGCAATGATGGGATGACTGAGAGAGTAGGCAAAAATCCAATTGTTAAGAAGTTTATACTTAACCTGGTTGGCAGTTGGAAACTTTTATAAAAATTTTAAGTGGGGCAGCAACATGATGAAATTTAAATACAGAAGGAACCCTATAGTGGTTGAGATTCGAGTCAAAATATCAATTAGGTGATTATTGCAATAGTTCAGGAGACAAAGGTTGAGAGGCTGAATGGAGGCAGTACAAAGAGGAGAGGACTAGCTTGGGAAACTGTGAGATTTAGATAGTAGGGGAGAGATGACTGGGTGGCAGGATGTAGAGAGTGAGTAGAATTTCTAGGAAGACTTCAAGGTTTCTAATTTTGCTTTATGTGCCTGGATGAAAAGTGTTTAAGAGCATGGGCTTTGTGGTCAGACATGCCAAGGTGTGCATCTGCCACTTAATAGTTTTGTGATCTCGAGCAAGTTACCATGCCTTTAAATCCTATTTGGTGATAAAGGTTAATAGAATACATAGAGTTGTTTTGAGGATTAAATAGGATAATATATATAAAATTCTTATGTTGGCTATTATTTTTATGAAGAAAGCTGATTAGAGTTCGGTCTTGGTGTCTCATGCCTGTATCCCAGCACTTTGGGAGGCCGAGGCAGACAGATCACCTGAGGTCAGGAGTTCAAGACCAGCCTGGCCAACATGGTGAAACCTCGACTCTACTAAAAATACAAAAAGTTAGCCCGGTGTGGTGGTGGGCACCTGTAATCCCAGCTACTCGGGAGGCTGAGACAGGAGAATCACTTGAACACGGGAGGTGGAGTCTGCAGTGAGCCGAGATTGCCTGTTGCATTTCAGCCTGGGCAACAAGCGCAAAACCTGAAACTCCATCTCAAAAAAAAAAAAAAGAAAGTTAGAGAAAGATTCTCTGATCATTTTGGGACATATTATGTTTAGGTTGCCTTCAGCTCATCTAAATGATGATATTTAGAAGGTAGTTGGAAGTAAGGCCCTAAAAAAAGTGTGAGATACAGGTGAGCTGGAGGATAATATGGAAGCCAGTTGAAATTATGTGTATAAAGGGAAGGAGGATACTTTTTCTAACGTTTGCGTTAGCATAGGAAAGAGGCTGGTAAATTATATTTAGTGGTCCTTCATTAATATTCATGAAGTGAAGGGCTTGCCATGAGTGAAGCATTTGATTGTTCTGCCTGGCATCCTACATTCAAAAGTTGTACAGCAGGAAAAAAAAAGTTTTGTAATTCAGGACAGGGGTATAGTAGGTTTAATTATACATTTTAATTAATCTTTACAGTTAATATTTTACATTGATTATATTGATAGGATAAAGTGATATTTGATATTTTGAATATATTAGATTATCCAAATACATAATTAAACTTCACTTTTTTATTCTTTTTTACCTTTTTTAATGTGACTACTAGAAAATTTTAAATGATATATATGGCTTACATTATAGTTTTATTGAACAGTGCTGGATAGAGTAGTGGTTAAAATGGCAGGCTCTGAAATCACACTACTTTGGTTTTATCCTAGCTCTTACTAACAGCTATATAATACTGAGGAAGTTAAACTTTCAAAAACTCAATCAACTAATCTATAAAATGGAGATAATACAGATATCATATCCTTATGAATTTGGGAGAGACACAAATATTCAGACTATGGCAATTAGGAGAGAAGAAAGATGACATGACATCGAAGAAGAGTGTGAAAAGAGATGCAGACATCTTAAGACCAGAGGACACAATGGGATGGGGTAAAGTGTGATAGAATTCATGCTATGAATTGCCATGATCTTAGTAAACTAGAAGGATGAGGAATATTGGGATGAAATTACAGAGATTTGAAAAAAAAAAGATTTTGGATTTGTCATTGTAATAGATGAGGTATTGTAGGGAATGAGACAAAGATGATGAGATTAAGACTGCTCAGAAGGAATCAGTCTAGGTTTATACCCTAAAGTTTTGTTGATCAGTGTTTTTCTTAGATCCTTGGGATTTCCTAGGTAAGGTAGAAGATTTCATGAACCCAGGCCTAATGTGTGAGCCCCTTTGGGGTAGGGGTTAGAGGTGGGGAGATTGTTCATTTAGGGGTTTAGAGGAGCTCAATTTAGTCCCGGTACCCTGGGATGTTTTTAGCATTTATTTGCCAAACACTAATAAGTTATTTATATATACTACCTTATTTACTTCTCACCACAATCATATTATATCATTGTTAGATCCATTTTATAGATTAGGTGATTGCATTTTAGAGTTTAATTTCCTCAGTGTTATATACCTGTTAGTGTAAGAGCTGGGATAAAACCAAAGTAGTGTGGTTTCAGAGCCTGCCGTTTAACCACTGCTCTATCCAGCACCGTTCAATGGAACTATAAGCCACATATATCATTTTAAATTTTCTAGTAGTCACATTAAACAGATTTTTTTAAAGGTTAGTTTTAATATATTTTATGTAATCTAATGTATCCAAATAGGATAAAATCATTTCATTCTATAATCAATGTAAAAATTTTATATGATTTTTATTAATTCTGAGTTGAAAACTGAATGTGTATTACCACATCTCAATTTGGACTACCTGTGTTTCTAGTGCTCTAGTGTTCAGTAAGCTACATGTGGCTAGTGGCTACCATATTGGACAGTGCAGATCTGTTCCTTAGATCGAAGTAATTCTGAAGCTTTGGAAGAGTGCAGAGGTGCCTTTTGCTTGTGACAGCACTAATTTGTGTGAATGTTATGACGATGGAGTAGCCTATAGTCCACTGTTTCCCTGCTCGATTGGGACAGGAAAGCCTCCCAGCAGTTGAGAACAACAAAAACAACCATTGAAAGGTAGTTGTTCACAGCTACTCTCCTGAGAACTGGGTACCCCAAAACTAAATCAAATGTATAGATTAATTAGAGGGCAGTTCGTATTTTAAAAGAATTCCCAGCATTCCTTTACATAATGATCTCTCATTATAATACTCTACATTTGTTAAGGCCTTATCGTGTAGAACAACACTTTATATATACTTCCTTATTTGATTCCTCACAGTAAACCAGTGAGGTATTAGCTCCGTCTTTATAGATGATGAATTGGTTTATGGAAGGATTTGAGTGATTTGCTTCATTTTTATAGATGACAAATTGATTTATGGAGGGATTTCAGTGATTTGCTGAGTTTATGTGTAATAAAGGTGAACCCCCAATACTTATTTTATAGGCTCTGGTCTGTTATATTTTTTCACTGTGCCAATCACCTTTGCCTTGTATGTAGCAAAATATACTATATTTATGAACTGTGATCAGTTAGCACTCTCGGAACCCAATATGTCAGCCTCTTCCCAGAAGTGCGTTCCTTAAACTCCTGTGTAATTGTTATAGTGCCTGTACTCCATTTCCTGCTCAATTACTGAATCTTTCTTTCCATGTCTTTGTCTTATGCTGGCTCAGAAATAATCCTAAACTGATGACTTTTTGTTGTGTTTGTTTTTGATGTTGCTATTTTATTTGCACCTAGATTGCATAGGATTAAATCATCGTGGGAGCATGTAACTAGTCATGAGAAATAAAGTATCTTGAGTCCACTCCCAGCCCCCATTTTTTTTGTCCAGTAAAATCTTGATTCTATAGAGGAATTGCATGTTGTCAAGCTTGTGCTTTTATTCCTGTAATCTTTTCTGAAATTAGGCAATAAGATGCAAAAAGCACCCCCCTCCCTGCATGCTTTACAGATGGAATTTCCATAGGACATTTTTGGATTTTTTGTTTGTTTGAACAAAGGATTTCCAGTTACCAACAGATTTTGGATCTGCAGGTTGGATCTATAAAGGACCTCAAATGCCAGCTTAGAGATTTGAGCTCTATATTGGCTTTGAGGAGACACATGATTAAAATAATGTAGGCAGAATAATATAGAGGATAGTTATCTGACATGTCTGGTATGAGACTAGTTCAGATTAACAGTAATCCTAACTCTAAAGGAGCTCAGTGACTGAAAAAGACATTATAACTCATCACAATGTATGGATGACTAATGATGTTTAAATGAGACTGTTGGTAAGGCACATAACTGATTGTCATCCACTTCTCAAAGTTATATTATCGGTTGGTCATTCTCAGCCAACATTACACTCATTATAGCACAATTGTTCTCATTATTCAGTTATTACCATAGCATTTCTTTTTGAGAAATCTTTTTAGAACATGCATGTCTTGATTCCAATATTTGTGAGCTTTCAGTGATCTACTGTAATCACAGTTTGGACCAAGATGTAGTTGGCACAGACATTTAAGGAAATAGATTTGAAATAAAAATCTCAAATGAGAAGTTCTTGAGCCCAGTTACTCAGCTTTCAGCCTCTTAAACGGCCATAATAATAAGTCTAATTTTTATACATAGTACCTACTTTTTATAGTTTAGAGGTTTAAATGCAATCCCATATGTAAAGTGTTTAGCACAGTGTTTAGCATACTATATATTTAATGTAGTTGTTGCTGTTCTTATTGTAATCATCATTTTAGTTAACAGCAGTATAGACTGGGTGACCAAAGGTGAAGAGTCATTGAGGCTAATTAGGAAATTATATTGGGAACTAAATGTGAGAAATACTGAGGAAAGAATTGATAGGATTTAGGAGTTGATTAGATTTGAGTCAGGGTGAATGGATTATTCCTATAGGAAACTCATGGGTTTAGGGTAGGGATTGGTTAATTATTCCTGGAGTTTGAGCTAGTGATTATTTCAGCAGGCAGTTGGAAATACAGGGTTCAAGTTTGCAAGAAAAGTCAGAATTGATCATAATAATTAGTCACACAAAAATCCTGGAAGAAATTAGAAAAAAAGCAATTTCTTCCTCTAATGTTACTGTGGACTTTTTTTTTAGGTGCTTGTAGCAGAATATTGTGGATTTTTTTAACCCATTTTTGGTTATTTTTATTCATAGGCATTTATATGTATTCATATATTACATATCAATAGAGGAAATGTTGAAGGACTTGCCTTAGCTCTGCCTCTTAATAACTGGATGACCTTGGACAAGTTTTCTAATTTCTTTGTGCCTCAGTAGTTTTATAAAATTGAGGTGATAATGGCACCTGTTTTCAAAGGGTAATAGTAAGAAATAGAAGACTTATGGCTGGGCGCAGTGGCTCATGCCTGTAATCCCAATATTTTGGGAAGCCAAGGCAAGTGGATCACTTGAGGTCAGGAGTTTGAGACCAGCCTGGCCAACATGGCAAAACCCCGTCTCTACTAAAAATATAAAAACTAGCCAGGTGTTGTGGCGGACACCTGTAATCCCAGCTACTCTGGAGGCTGAGGCAGGGGTGCCTGAACCTGGGAGGCAGAGGTTGTAGTGAGTTGAGATCATGGCACTGCACTCCAGTCTGGGTGACAATGAGATTCCATCTCAAAAAAAAAAAAAAGAAGGAAGAAATAAGAACACTTAATATTGTATGTGCTAACAGTTGAGCCTAGCATACAGTAAGTCTCAGTGAAGATGATCTATTATCATCTGTTATTATTATTGCCATTTGTCCTGTTGGTCAGGAATGTTTAACAATTCTTACAAGTTGCATTTTTATCTTCTAGCTGTTCTGTTAAAAGCGAAAATGAAACAATTGCCTGCGGCAACAGTTAGACTCCTTTCAAGTTCTCAGATCATCACTTCGGTTGTCAGTGTTGTAAAAGAGCTTATTGAAAACTCCTTGGATGCTGGTGCCACAAGCATAGATGTTAAACTGGTGAGTATCCTTGAGAACCCAGATACCTTTAAGACAAAGAAAAGGGGCTGGACAGATGTTTTCTCTTTAAACTGTTACCTTTATTTTATTTCTTTACACCAGTAAATTATTCTTAGGACATTGGACCCTTTGTTTTAAGAGTAAATCTTTAAAAATAAATTTTAATTTAAATTAACACTATAGTAACACTAAAGGAAATATAAAAGAAAACATGTTCTTTGTTTTTTTGAGACATGTTTTTGAGACAAAAAACATGTTGTTTGTATTTTCTACAAATATTGGTTATTCATGTTTCCTTGTTTTAAATATTTCCTTTTGCATTTTATTTTTTCCGTCTAATCTAGTTTCAAACCATTTCTCTTGTTACTTTTTTCACATTTTAAAATATAAGTTCTGTATATTACATCATTTGAGTAAATATGGCCTATATCACTCATTATGATTTATTGCAATTAGTTTCCATGACTAGTTCCCCTGTTCTAAATTGCTAACACATAGAGATATGGTCTATTTTATTCATTTTTGTGCCCTCTATACCTGGCTAGTACCTAGTACATACTAGGAAGGTAAATAAATCTGATTGAATATAAGAATACATTTTTAAAAATCTCGTAATTATTAGATATTTATGGTGTTTCTGGTGGTATAGAACTAGAAACAATGCTGATAGAAATATATTTGTACGAAAGGGACCTAACCTTTTCTTATCTACCAGATAAGATTCTATGAGATGGACATACTCTATGTATGTATATTTGTGTAAAAATAAAATCCCCTCTTATAAATCACTTCTTATAAAACACTGTGACTTAACTACTATACCCATTTTATTTATTTATTTATTTATTATTTATTTATTTTAACGGGGTCTCGCTCTTTCGCCCAGGCTGGAGTGCAGTGGCGCGATCTCAGCTTACTGCAATCCCCCTCCCCAGTTCAAGCAATTCTCCTGCCCCAGCATCCTGAGTAGCTGGGATTACAGGCTGTGTGCTACTGTGCCTGGCTAATTTTTGTATTTTTAGTAGAGATGGGGTTTCACCATGTTGGCCAGGTTGGTCTCGAACTCCTGACCTCAGGTGATCTGCCCACCTTGGCCTCCCAAAGTGTTGGGATTATAGGCCTGAGCCACCCGCGCCCAGCCATACTATACCCATCTTACAGATCATGTTCTGAGAAGTTTCCCAAAGTCTCATAATTAGTAAGTAGTGGAGCTAAGACTGGAATCCAGGTCTTTCTGACTCTAAAACCAGTTCTTGTCTGTGCCAGTGGTTCTCATGATGTTTGGGTGCATCAAAATAACTTAGGATGTTTGTTAAAACTGTTACTGGGCCTTACTCACAGAACTTCATAGTCTAGGTGGTACCTGATAATTGGCATTCTAGTAAATTTCTAATTGATGCTGATGCTGGTGGGTTATGGAACACACTTTGAGAACCATTCTGCTCTATCAAACCTCTATTCTGTTTTTAATATACTCTAAGCTTTACAAACAAGAAAAAAAGTATATTAAATTAAACCCAAAGAAAGACAATTTGTTTTTCGGCCTGGCGCGGTGGCTCAAGCCTGTAATCCCAGCACTTTGGGAGGCCGAGACGGGTGGATCACGAGGTCAGGAGATCGAGACCATCCTGGCTAACACGGTGAAACCCCGTCTCTACTAAAAAATTCAAAAAAACTAGCCGGGCGAGGTGGCGGGCGCCTGTAGTCCCAGCTACTCGGGAGGCTGAGGCAGGAGAATGGCGTGAACCCAGGAAGCGGAGCTTACAGTGAGCCGAGATCTGGCCACTGCAGTCCAGCCTGGGCGACAGAGCGAGACTCCGTCTCAAAAAAAAAAAAAAAAAAGAAAGAAAGACAATTTGTTTTTCTTAGGCATTTCGTGTAGTCAGTTCAGTCTGATTAGAGTATAATTGATAATAATTAAACAGGATTAGATAGTTATATTTGACAGACTTCACTTAAGAATCTTTGGCAGGCAAATGTCTTTTTCTTAAACATTTCTGGAAGAAAAACTGGTTTTTAAAATAGTGTTACAAAGCCAACAGAAGTCCTGTATAAACTAAGTTAAATATTTTAATCTGCCTGTAAATTTTAGTCTCTTGACATTTACCAGTATTTGCATTGTAGAATTTTAAGATACACACCTTAAATGTGTGGCTCTACATAATAAGACCTGTTTCATTATGGTTTTATGCTATAATAGCTATCCTGACTAGATATGTTTTCATAATTAATTAAACATGATGATACAATTTTAAACATTTAAACAAATCTTTGTCTTCTTACTACGGGGTTTCGAGACCATGTTGCCCAGGCTGGTCTCGAACTGCTGACCTCAAGTGATCTGCCCATCTCAGCCTTCTAAATTGCTGGGAGTACAGGCGTGAGTCACCATACTTGGCCCGATTTTTCTTTAAAATGAAGAAGAAAGACTGTTCCCAGAATGTAAACTTAACTTTATTCATTTGTTTATTTATTTTGAGATAGTCTCACTCTGTTGCCCAGGCTGAAGTGCAGTGGTGTGATCTCAGCTCACTGCAACCGCTGTCTCCCGGTCTCAAGCGATTCTCCTGCCTCAGCCTCCCAAGTAGCTGGGATTATAGGTGTGTGCCACCACGCCTGGCTAATTTTTTGTATTTTTAGTAGAGACCAAGATTTCACCATGTTGACCAGGCTGATCTTGAACTCCTGACCCCAAATGATCTGCCTGCCTTGGCCTCCCAAAGTGCTGCAATTATTTGCATGAGCCACTGCACTCAGCCAAACTTAATTTTAGATTGAGAGAGGTGTGAGGAACAAAATGTTAGGCATCTCCCTCCAATGTTTTGTGTATCTAATTTATCTAAAAATTGCTGACATATACAGTATTATATCACTTTAGGTTATTAAAAATATGTGGTATTATTTTAAATACCAGAGTCACTATAATTATAGAAAGTTTTTTTTTCCCCCTTTATAACTTGCGTCTATGGTCATACACGTAAGACTTTGTGGAGTAAAGTCAGGCTTATTATGGAAGTTGGCTACCAAATTTAGAATACGGTGTTCGTAGAAAGTATGATCACTATGGGAATTTAAATTTTGTTTTTGTTATATTTGCATATTTTTAGTATTAGAATATAAAACTAAGCTATGAATTGAGATTTTGAAAAAATTTTCGTTGTCTGATATGATGGCTCACACCTGTAATTCCAGCACTTTGGGAAGCTGAGGCAGAAGGATTGCTTGGAGCCAGGAGTTTGATATCAGCCTAGACAACAAAGTGAGACCCCACCTGTACAAAAATAAAAATAAAAGTAGCTAGGCCCTGTGGCGTCCACCTGTAGTCCCAGCTCCTCAAGAGGCTGAGGTGGGAGGATCACTTGAGCCCAGGCATTCAAAGCTACAGTGAGCTATGCTCATGCCACTGTACTGTATGTCGCCTGAGTGACAAAGTATCTAAAAAAAAGTCTTGATTTTTTTTCAGATTAAAACTCAACTGTGGTTGCCAAATTAGATGTGTTTTCTCAGCAGTTTCCTGTTAGATGGCTGTTTGCAGAAAAAGATTTAAAAAGTTATAATGTAGTAAACATAAAGATTTTTATGTGTACAGTAAGGGTGAAAGTATTAAAAATCAGGTTGATTCCTGCTATAGAAAAGCAAAATAAGTAAACAAAAAAACAAAATAAATAAATAAAAATCAGGTTGAATAATGATACTTGCTAGGTTCTTCCTGACTAGAACCTGTGTTACTTTGTTGCTGATGGAGTTCTGTTCTGTTTTGTTTTGTTTGGGGACCATACATACAAAAGGTGTATGTAATTCAGAAGAATTTTTTCAGTGAAGTTTAAACATAAATTATTGTATACTGTAAATACCCATGATAATGAAACAGTGAAAAGAAACCTTAAAAATCAGCCTAACCTCCTTATTCAACAGTTGAATCTGTGTCCAGAGAAAACAAGGGAGTTGCCCATTGCACAATAACTAGAAATTAGTAGAGCTAAAGAATTTAAAGTCTTATATCCATAGTGCTGTGCTTTCTTAAAAGTAAATAAATGTCAAAATTCTTTCACTTGTGTTTCCTTCTAAGTGTGATAACAGTTTAATACTTTTACATACTGAAAGTGTTTTTTGACATTTTACAGGAGAACTATGGATTTGATAAAATTGAGGTGCGAGATAACGGGGAGGGTATCAAGGCTGTTGATGCACCTGTAATGGCAATGAAGTACTACACCTCAAAAATAAATAGTCATGAAGATCTTGAAAATTTGACAACTTACGGTTTTCGTGGAGAAGCCTTGGGATCAATTTGTTGTGTAGCTGAGGTAAGGTAATTATATTGGTTATTTTAGTGATTTCATATTCACTGAATATTACAGTTAAAACTAACCCGGTATTTGGTGAAGTATGGTTTTAATTATTTTTATTATGGTAAAATATACATAACATAAGCCGGGCAAGGTGGCTCACGCCTGCAATCCCATTACTTTGTGAGGCCAAGGCAGGTAGATCACCTGAGGTCAGGAGTTTGAGACTAGCCTGGCCCACATGGTGAAACCCAGTCTCTACTAAAAATACAAAATTAGCTGGGTGTGGTGGCTCACATCTGTAGTCCCAGCTACTTCGGAGGCTGAGGCAGGACAATTGCTTGAACCCAGGAGACAGAGGCTGCAGTGACCCGAGATTGTGCCACTGCACTCCAACCTAGGCAAGACAGAGCGAGATTCTGTCTCAAAAAATATATGTATATACATAACATAAAATTTATCATTTTAACTATTTTTAAGTGTACAATTCAGTGGCAGTGGCATTAGCTACAGTCACATTGTCATGTATCTATCACCATTATTCATCTCCACAACCTTTTCATTATTTCAAACTCTGTACCCATTAAACAATAATGCCCTTTCCCCCATCCCCTAGTACTCACTGTTCTACTTTCTGTCTCTATGAATTCGACTATGCTAGGTATCACATATAAGTGGACTCAAAATATTTGTTCTTTTGTATCTGGCCTATTTTTCTTATAATGTCTTCAGGGTTCATCCGTGTTGTAACATGCATCAAAATTTCCTTCCTTTTTAAGGCTAAATAATATTCTATCGTGTGTATATACCACATTTTGTTTATCTGATCTTCCATCGGTGGACACCCGGGTTACTTTCACCCACCTTTGGGCTGTTGTGAATAATGTTTCTGTGAACATTGGTGTACAAGTATCTGTTTGAGTCCCTGCTTTTCTTCTCTGGGGTATATACCCTGAAGTAGACTTGCTATGTCATATCATAATTCTGTGTTTAATTTTTTGAGGAGCAGCAAAGTGTGTTTTGCATTTAAAAATTGTAAATTGTATTAAAAAAATTAAATGGATATTTAGCTATAGCACTTCTCAGAGTCTTTACTATATTCAAGCACATTGTAAATTTCTAAGGTTGGTGGTTTATATAGGTACTTTTTCCTATACCTACTTGATCATGAAATTCTTTTATTGAGAAAGCATATCATTTTTGTTTGTTTGCTTGTTCTGTGGACTACACTTTGGAAATACCACTCTAATCTCAGTTAGTGAGATTATGCCCTAGAGATGTGAATTGACTTGGTCTAAACCCTACCTAGTTAAGGGCAGATTGGATCTAAGAACTTTAACCTTCTGACTGTGGGTTAGGTGCTCAGTGTCTATGTTCTCCTGAGTTCAGTGCTTGGCACACTCAATTGCATAGTACAAATTATACTACACTGTCTCTGCCCCGATCTTATAACTAGTTTGTGGCAAAGCCCATCTGGAATCTTGATCTCTTCATTTCTGTTATCTCAGTTGTGTTTGATTACATGACTCTGTACTACTTTTTTTGTACTATACTATTACCCTATGGATGTTGGGCTCTTATTGTGTAACATATCTATGTGCCAGGTGACAGAGTGATTGTGAGGGTCTCTTGAGCTCTTGAAATTTGCCCAGTAGCCATGTAAAATCCTTCATTTGTGCTTAGGCTGGCAGACCCTATTTAGGCAAGAATGTTCCAGTACAGTAAAATGATAGGACTTCATACCTGTTGTTCTGGAAAAGTGACACAGACATGAGCTATTGTTGCTGTCTCTCCTTCTGGTCTTTGGACATCTGTTCAGTAGTCCAGTCTTACCAGGAGTAATGATGGACTCTAGGTTCATTGTGGTCTTCCCTCAGTCCTTCTGTTTTTGAAGTGCTGGCATAAGATAGTGTAGGTTTTCTCCATGTTTTGTGGCTATGGTTCCAGCTCAATACAGATGCTGCTTGACTTATGAGGGGATTACATTCCTGATTAAACCTTTGTAAGTTGAAAATATTGTAAATCGAAAATACATTTAATATGCTTAACTTCTGAGCATCACAGCTTAGCCTTACCTACTTTAAACATGCTCAGAACACTTACATTGGCCTACAGCTGGGCAAAATTACCTGGCAACATAGTACACCGGAGAGGATCTGTTGTTTATCCTCATCTTCACGTGGTTGACTGGGAACTGTGGCTCACTCACTGCGTTAGCATTGCTAGCGTGTCCACTGCTTTCTACTGAATGCATATCACTTCTGCGCCACTGTAAAGTCAAAAAATCGTAAGTAGCACTGTTGTTAAATTGGTGAACATCTGTGTTCAGTTTTTTTACTTTTGGGCTTTTCTGGCTGTGTAACATCATGTCTTAAGTAGGCCAGAAAAATTGCAAAGGAGATGAAGTTTAAGTGGGAGATTTTGCTGTTGGAGCATAGAGGACTAGGGGCCCTTGCTTATTAGAATCCAGATGTTTAGACATCATTAAAGGGAAATTGATACGTGTACTCTTAAAACCGCTGTCCAAAATCTAGCACACTATGTATTTCTCTGTTTTCCTCAGCACTCGCTTTATTTAGAGTTCACAGAGCCTCCAAATAGATTTTGGGGAAGAGTGACTAGAGGGTTCAACTGGACGTTATCCATTTTTCTCCCTGAGACTGTAAATGGGAATCCACAACTCTGGATCTTGTACGAAGAGTTTGTTTTTAAAATTGCATGAGGTTTGCACCAGGGAACCTCTGAATCTGCCCGTATTCTTTAGCTGTCAGTGACTACTTTAGAAGTTATGTTTTTTTTCTGTTTTAGAGCATAAGTATTTGATTTTTTTTTTTTTAACTGTTGTTCAGACTTGACAGATAGGCTTTACACTTTATTTGGTAGATTATTGTCAAAAAAGATAATTTGGCATTTCTGTATTTTCTGCAAGATATATGTAACCCTTCAGAGCTGAAATTGGTCATAATTAGCTTTGCCTGCTAGGTGGCAGCACTATACTTGGTTTTTAGAAATAGGTTTTACATGAGCCGTATGATTTATTCAAATCTTCACTGTAGTTCTGAGTTTAGATGGCAGTTTTATGTGTTTTTGTCCATTGGTCACTTTCTATCTTGTTTCCTTATTTGATTACTTAAACTCACTTAATAGGCAAGTTTATCATTTTGTCTTTGTTTTATTTTGAGGCACTGAAGTGGCCTTAAGTGTAAATAAAATAATTTTGCTCATCAGAATTACAAAAGAATTGTCAAAGTATCACAATAGTGGAGAACTATAAAGTTTTTTAAAAAAATGTTTGCAATGCCAAGCATTTATATTAGAAAATATTAACAGTATTTTATGGAGTTTCCTTTCTTACAAGTCTTTGGGAAAACCACATATAGATGTGTGTGTGTATGCATTTACACACACACCTACACTAACAACACAATGAATTTTTACATATGTATACTCCTGATCAAGATTTAGACCATTATCAGAACCCCGGAAGGTTCCCTCATACCCACTCCCAGTCAGTACTCCTCAGAGGTAACTACTATTCAGACCTGTCAGCACAGATTAGTTCTTTATGTTCTTGAACTTGATATAAATGAAATCTTATGTATTATTTTGGCACAGAGTGTTTAATGATGATTTAGGTTTGATTGTACCTGAAAACTAAAGGAAATACAGAGCTAGCTGGAAGGAACTTTTATAGTAGTAGGGGACCCTAGTACACTATCTAGATCCCCCACTTCTGGACTGAGCAGTCAGCCCCCAGCTGCCAAGAGTGTTGGTGACTCACCCCTGAGTCTCCATCTGGAGCTTGCCCTTACTGCAGCTGAAGAGAGCTGCCTTACCCAAGTCATGCAGGACAACCTGCATCCAATGAATCCAGTGACTGGTTGAGGGGTTATAAAGGTCCTGGTTCAGGACAACATTGCCCTGTGCCCACTGGTGATCATCCCAGAGAACCCCCCCAATAAACTGCCCGCTCACTAATCTGCATCTCAAAGCTTCATGGATTAGCCAGCCTACAAATGCAGATCTTCTGTGCTTCAGTCTGTTCATAGTACTGATGAGGAAACTGAGGTCTTTTGAAGCCAAATGCCAAGTCTTCTTACCTCAACTTCAAAACACTGTCTCTCATACTCAAGTAATGTTCATTGTGTACTGCACACAGGGTGCTGTGCTAGGTAGTTGATTTCAGAGGAATTGTACACAGTGAAATAAGAAATTTGTAACCTATTCAGGGATACATAGTGTGTTCAAGGCAAAGCCCAGAATTCAGTCCTAATTTCATGCCTTTCAGTAGTGAGTTTTCCATGGTAGGTTATATTACCTCTTTACTAGCATGATTAGAAATGTATTTATAAAGTTTAAAAATACCTCCATATTAAATACTAAATTATTTATAAATATACCGAGGCCTGCATTGCTAAGTTCAATAGATAAGTTGTTAGGAGTAGGTGAGTTGAAACTTATATGGGAGGACCGTGAATAGTATTTGAGAAAAACAGGATGTTTGTTGAAGTCAGTTACATTTAAAAATAAATATTTTAAGTAAGAGTTAATGGGTGCTTTTTGGGAGAAAGGAGTTCAGTTTTTAAACTTAATGAATATTCCTTAGCACTCAAAGAATTGAGGTTTCACATATAGAAAAAATCTATTTTCAAGACTGGCTTATTTTGAAACTTTTTAGATGAAAATTATAGTGAATGCAATAAAAATTAGTAATTTGGTTATTTTATCTACCAAACTAATTGATGCATATAATTTTAAAGTCATAGGGTTGTAAACCATCCTAGGCTCAGTAGATTGATACGTAATTGGGCACACTGTCAAACAGCCATCACCTATAACTGTAGTTGTTGACATTACTTTCTGTTTATTTAAAAATGTTATTAAGAAGAAAAATTAACTTAGACTTTCAGCAGAATTGACTGGAGAAATCTAAAATACATCTAATTCTATGTTTTTTATATACTTGAATGATCAGTTTTCCTAATTTGTCAATTATAAAATAACTTTCAACCTTAAACAGTCCAAAGGAGTAAAGCATTATTTTTGTTTTGTTTTATTCTAATTTTTAAAATTTTTCGTAGAGATAGGGTCTCACTCTGTTGTTCAGGCTGGGCTCAAAATCCTGGCCTCAAGCAATCTTCCTACCTCAGCCACCCAAATTGCTGGTAGGCATGAGCCACTGTGCCCTGCGGGCATTCTTTTTATATTGACAGAGTAAACTATTGGTATTTTAAAATGGAATTACTGCTTGCATGATCTGTGATGAGTATATCAGCAACTGACACATTTACTGCTAATGGTTTTCTTTAAAATCCTAACGGCAAGCATAACTTCTTGAAACTTAACTACTGTTGACCGGCCTACTGTTGACCGGAAGATAACATATTTTATATGTTACATGTATTATATACTGTATTCTTACAATAAAGTAAGCTGGTGAAAATAATGTTATTAAGAAAATTATAAGAGAAAATATGTTTGCTATTCATTAAGTGGCAGCTGTTCATTAAGTGTTCCTGTTAAGTAGGCTAAGGAAACAGTAGAAGAGGAGAGATTGGTCTTGCTGTCTCTGGTGGTGGAAAATCTGTGTGTTAAGTGGACCTGCACAGTTCAAACTTGTGGAAGGGTCAACTGTACATAATTTTGTGATGAGATAATATAGGATCTGTAGGTTTGTTTTTATATCACATCACGCTAAGTCTCCAGGGGTTGGAGGAGCAGAATGAGAAGCTGAGTCATTCTGTTTTGAAGATGGAAGTTGGGACTCACTTATTTGTGGGCCCACATGCTATAAAAGGGCCAGGGGAAGCCCCTAGTGTCATTATGATGGTTCTAAGCCAAGGACTCCTGACTCCTTTTCCACAGTGTAGGATTGTCTCCTATATTTTTTATAGCTGTGATGGAAGAGCTTTAGTCAAAATATATCTGGGGGCCAGGCGCGGTGGCTCAAGCCTGTAATCCCAGCACTTTGGGAGGCCGAGACGGGTGGATCACGAGGTCAGGAGATCGAGACCATCCTGGCTAACATGGTGAAACCCCGTCTCTACTAAAAAAATACAAAAAATTAGCCGGGCGATGTGGCGGGCGCCTGTAGTCCCAGCTACTCGGGAGGCTGAGGCGAGAGAATGGCGTAAACCCGGGAGGCGGAGCTTGCAGTGAGCTGAGATCCGGCCACTGCACTCCAGCCTGGGCGACAGAGCGAGACTCCGTCTCAAAAAAAAAAAAAAAATATCTGGGAAGTTTTGAAGCAGTTGTAATATTTTGCTTCCTAAATACAGCTTCCTCACAGGTGATGGAACTCTGTTGAAAGGAGAAAAGCCAGGGCCAAGATCTCCCTGTTGTTAGGCTCCCCGTAGTGGGTATCTGAGAACAAGTTCTGCAGTTAGAGTACTTTAATTAGTGCACAATACTTGCACAGGCAGGCAGGCATACTCACACGCAGAAAAGAAAACATTTCAGCCATTCAGGCAAAAGTCTGTATTTCACCTGAATCATAAAGACTCTGAGTTTTCAACTCGTTTTTGTGTCAGTGTTCATCTAAAAATTAGCCCCCCAAAAACTCAAAAGACTTTATCATACTTACCTTAAATGAATTTTTGTCAAGAGGATTTTTACCAGAATTATCAGGATATATTCTAAGTTTTTTCTTTACTTTTTATCTAAACATTGAAGAAAAACTCTTTTTTTATTAAACATAAAGTTTAAATGCTTTTATGTAATTTTAATTTTGCAATGATATACTGCAATTTCTTGAAACTCAGTAAACTGGACCAGAGAGTCAGTTTTTAATAACTGATAACTAATACAGCCTCCAAGGTCCTCTAAGGACTTGTAAAACTTTTCCATTTAAAATACTGGTTTTCTTTATTTCTTCTCTTGACACCAGTAGATTCACTCTCTGCCACCATTCCTCAATGTCTCTAGTAAGAATCACCAGTAATGTGTACTGTTAAAGATGCTCCTGATAGTGGAGTTACTGCAGGCTCACATTCTAGGGCCTGCACAGCTAGTGAATTCTGAACCTGTGCCCGGTCCAAAAAGAAGTTTCCTGCTCCGGACACAGGGTCATGTGATGAAACGAACTCTCGAAATACAATTCCCTTTCCTTCCTCTGTGGAACAAACACACTGGATTTCATAAATTTATGAGATACGCTTATGTGTTTGCTTTATGCTTACTGTCTTAGCTATGAATCGCAAAGCATTTCCTATCTAAATAAATTTTCATAGTATTCTACAAATTATAATTTGACAAAATTTTAATGTTGAAAAATAGCAAGTTTTTTTGTCTTTTACTTTAACATAAATGTTACATTATGAGCACTAAGGTCTTATTTTGCTTTTTAGCACTTCAGTTTGTTTGCCTAGACTAGAGTATATATGTTTAAAGGATGAGCAAGTTAATATCTTGTAAGATACTTTGAAGTGGTTAAAACAAAATCCCATGTAACCTTATAAAGTATTGGCATCATCTTCATCTTATCATCACCCTTCCCTTAAAGATGATCTATGTAATCATTTATTCAGGACCATCTAGAAGCCACTGGCAGGGTTAGTACTGGAACTCAAAGTTCCAGGGCCGCCTTTGCTCAGTGACACCAACTTTAGGTCAGGTGACTAGTTCTTTGGAGAAGAGAAATAGAATTCAGTTGACCTTGGCATTTTGGAAAAGCAGTTGGTTAAATGTAGAATTGTCTTTAAAAGGATAATTATGGAATAATTAGCCCAGAAAAGAAAATCTCTAGTACTTTCTGTCCTCTAAATTACACTGCTTTTGAACCATGGAATGTATTTTGGAAGAAGTAGATCCCTTAAGAGTACTCAGAAACTCATAACTTTGTTTTAGGTTCTGCTTTTTTGGGGGATAGTATCACAGTAATAGCAGCTTGACATAGCGCCCCTAGTAACAGTTTCATAGACTTCATTTTCAGAGAGAATCTCACGTCCTCTGATGATACTGTGAGCTGGAGAAGCCGTTTATTTTTGTTGCTCTGATATTCCCTGCATGGTACCAACATGTTCCACAGAGCTGTAGGCCCTACAGTAAATCTGCTTGGTTAGGGCAGGGTGACAGAACCATCAAATATAGACCCACCTGGATTCAGATGAATTCCAGCGGTGGGGTTGGATTATTCTGGTGTCTAAATTATATGGATTTACTTTAGAATATTCAACTCTTCATATAAAGATGGCCAAGAACGATTACTCCCAATTTTGGGTCATCATTGGCTCACCAGATATGTAAGGCGGCTACCTTCTTCCCAATGCTTTCCTTGCCAGCATCCCCACTCCCTACTTTTTTTTTTGTTTTTTTTCGAACAGTAGCATATTTTACTATTGTTGTACTTTCATACCTACCTCATGGGGTAAGTAAATAGAAAGCTGAGGATGAAGCTAGCTCAAAAGAGGACAGACACTTTAAAATTTGTATTTCTATGACTAACATTACTGAATGAAATGTCTTCTTGACTTATGCTTACATGTTTTAAAGATTTTTTAATTAATAAGAAATTTATGCTTAATGAGTTTAAAGCTCAGTTTTAAGAAAAAATATCTGTAAATATATATATAATTTAATTTTTTTTGGACCATAAACTTGAAATACAGAAGTGCAGTTTTACACATTATATAGAAGGGGGAGGGAATGATCACTTTACTGAAGAACTATTCATTTACCAACAAATTTATGGAAATAGTCTGTTAAAAAATAAGTTCCCTTAATACAGTTGATGTACTTGCTTTTACAGACATAAGTCACATAATGCATAGAACAAATGGCATTTCAGGTATACTTGTTTGTGTACAAGTGTTTATGAAAGTGAAATACTCAAAACAGTAATTTGTAACGTAAAAAAATACAAGCTGGCCTATTGCTTATTGGTGTAACTCTAAGGAATATTACAAAAGAACTAGTCACAAATGTTTATTAGGTAAAATGCAATATTGAGTAAGTATATTATGCAATAATCATTTCAAATCTTTGTTAATGAATCCATCGCAATATCTAAAGTGTTAGTTTTATTAGACTTCTTTTTTCCCCTAGGTTTTAATTACAACAAGGACGGCTGCTGATAATTTTAGCACCCAGTATGTTTTAGATGGCAGTGGCCACATACTTTCTCAGAAACCTTCACACCTTGGTCAAGGTAAGAAAGTAGCTTTGTATACAAACATTCTTTACCTTTTCTGACTTAATTGTTTCTTTAAAAAAGGAAAAAGTTACTCCGTGAATACAAATGTATTGCTTTGGGCTTGGTCCTGATTAAGGCTAGTTAACTTCCAAGTAAACATTCACCCTTTATTCTAGCCACCGATTTCTTAAATGTTTACCATTGTTCTCAAAAGGAACTGTATGAGAGACTGGACACTTCCATGGACTAGTTACTCTTCTGTAAAAACTAAGAGTATTTATTTTACCAGTGCTGAATCACCAGTGTCTTCTTCATATATGAAGAAGATTAATATTTTATTGAAATATATAAAACATAATTGATTTGGTAATAATGGTAATAAACCATACCATCAAGATATGATTAAATAGATACTTTAAAATACGTTTATTTATAGAAAACTTCAAACATGCATAAGAAGTTACTGTACTTATCACTCCGTTTCAATAATTTATCAACTCATTGCTAAAGTTCTTTCATGTAATACTCTCACCCATTTCTTTCCTTTCTATATTTGAAGCAAATACATGTATTATTGTTTCTACTTGTAATGTAGTTAGGGTTTTATATACTTTTATGTAATATTATTACATTTTAATTGGTATCTTATGTTTTTATTCTTTATTTTATTTTATTTTTCCTGAGACAGGGTCTCACTCTGTCACACAGGCTGGACTGCAGTGGCGTCATCTTGGTTCACTGTAGTCTCTGCCTCCCAGGCTCAAGTGACCCTCCTACCTCAGCCTCTTGAGTAGCTGGGACTACAGGTACATACTACCACAGCTGGCTAATTTTTGTAATTTTAGTAGAGACAGGGTTTTGCTGTGTTGCCCAGGCTGGTCTCGAACTCCTGAGCCCAAGTGATCCACCTACCTTGGCCTCCCAGAGTGCTGAGATTACAGATGTGAGCCACTACGTTCAGCTGATAAGTTTTTAAATTTCTCTAAAAACTATTTACTTACAAGGATAAAAAAGTTCTCTTTAGGCTTCAGTTTCACATATTTCCTTTAATCTTTTTTTAGTAATTTCTAGTAATGGGATGATTAAGAGACTATTAAAGTTATCACCTCTTTAGAGTCATGTTCAAAATAATTATTAGATCTGAAAAGGGACTTGTGGGTTTTGTTGTTGTTGTTTATCCTTCTGCTTCTCCAATTTGTGTTGTAAATTCATGTTTAATTTTGTGTTCCCTCATTGTAACTTATCAAAGTACATCCTGTATATTTTCTGTGGTTTTTTTTTTTCACACCTTGGTCAAGGTAAGAAAGTAGCTTTGTATACAAACATTCTTTACCTTTTCTGTCTTAATTGTTTCTTTAAAAAAGGAAAAAGTTACTCCGTGAATACAAATGTATTGCTTTGGGCTTGGTCCTGATTAAGGCTAGTTAACTTCCAAGTAAACATTCACCCTTTATTCTAGCCACCGATTTCTTAAATGTTTACCATTGTTCTCAAAAGGAACTGTATGAGAGACTGGACACTTCTGTCTTCATTTCATGTATAAAATATAAATTTCTTATATTTTAATACTGGTACCAGATTCTCTCACTTGTTCTCTTATTTTGTAAATCCTTAGCTTAATTACTGATTACTTTTGCCCATTGGGAATTGATATTTTTGCTCCACATAAAGGAAAGAGTTAATAGAAACTCCTAAGACAACGCACATTTTTTCCTCATTTATTCAGTTAATGAAAATGAGCTGAAGTCTAACAGCTATTTTATTTGATGTAGAATAATGCAAATATTATATAGGTTTTAATTAAAAGTAATAGATTATACTTCTTTTACTGTATATCAAAGGTTAAGACAGAGAAAAGGCATTTTTAAAATACGGCTCCTCTCTAGAAATAATCTGACCCCAGTTCTTACGAGTTCAAATTAGGAAACCAGTAGGAGATATTTGAGTGGCTATCCAGTAGAGTACTTTGAAGTAATCTAGTTGCCTTATAAAACTTAAAAGAATTTATTTTTATCTTAGTAGTGACTGGTCTAATCTGGATGGCCAATGGTTTTGCATCACTCATACTTCTCATGCTTTTCTTTATTCATCTCCATGGGAACTATGAAATAACAATCCTTAGATATGGAATCCATCTAGTCTTTGCCCTTTTGCTGTTGATTTTCCTTTTCCTGCTGACCTCAGTCTTCTACCTTAAGTAAGTGAGACCAGGTATGCATATTAAGGAATTTCTGTAGTCAACAAATGAACTTTACTTTCTTTAGTGTATTTCTTTTATCTCAAGAAACAAGAATAAATACTTAGAAGATCCGTAGTTGCAAAACTACTAATTGCTTTTCATAACTCAGTTTTTGCACCTAATTATAGTTGATTGGTTAGGAAAACAGCAGAAAGTCAAAGTCTTAATTTTAAGTTGTCCTAGATGGACATATTATATATATCTACAAACACTTTCAAAAGCCTTTTATATTTATATTGACTTAGTGCTGATAGTTTTTGAGTGATTGAATCACATACTCACATTTCACCAGCTGTCGTTTAGCTTCCATTTAAATATTTTCTGCGTAAGATAAAATTACAGTTCAACCATCCTAATTTATACCTGTACATGTAGGGTTCTTGGACTAATTTCTGCTGTGAGGTGAACATCCCTGCTTAGCATTTACTCTTCATGTCATCTGATATAATGATACCTGTGGGTGGCATAATTGTAGGTACAAGAACAACTTAACAACAAAATTTTATTTAGGTATTGGAAAATTTGTTACCCCTTTAAAAAACATTTTATTTTATTATTATTATTATTATTATTATTTTAAGACAGAGTGTCACTCTGTCGCCCAGGCTTATTATTATTATTATTTTGAGACAGAGTCTCACTCTGTCGCCCAGGCTAGAGTACAATGGTGTGATCTTGGCTCAGTGCAGCCTCCACCTCCCAGGTTCAAACAATTCTTGTGCCTTGGCCTCCCAAGTAGCTGGGATTACAGGTGTGTGTCACCATGCCTGGCGAATTTTTGTATTTTTTTTAGTAGAGACAGGGTTTTGCCATGTTGACCAGGCTGGTCTCGAACTCCTGACCTCAAGAAATCTGCCCTCCTCAGCCTTGCAAAGTGCTGGGATTATAGGCGTGAGCCACCGCGCCCAGCCCAGAAAACGTATTTTACAGTGTTTTAAACTAGTTTACTAGAAATTCCAGCTCTGGTTTTTCTAGGTGTGTATTTGTTTTATGGATTAATTCAGCCATTTAAAATGATTTATGTGTTTAACAGTATGTCACCCTAAGTTGCCCTTACCTTCTGTTCACTTCCATTTTAAAGCATTTTTTTAAACTAAAAAGAGAAATAAGTCCATCTTTTAAATTATTGTACCAAGAACATGGAGTAAATTATTAGCTTTAGTCCTGTCATCTTCTGTCATCACCTATATTCCCTTTACCCTAGATAATCAGTATTAAGCTTTCCAAATTGATTTACCTTCCTGGTCAAATTCTTTTAACATCTCTCAGTACTCTGCAGTAGAAATTTCTTATATATCAAAAGTAGTATTTAAAGGGCTCTGATCATTTTGCTGCTGTTACTAGAGTTTCAGAACATCATGTTCTTTGTAAACTCCTACTGTGTGATTGTGCATGTATTAAAAGATCTTTTCATCTTAAGAATGGAACTTTTATTCCTTAAATATTTTAAGAAAACTTTCTGATATATTCAACTGACCATACCTTTACATTAGGAATATAAATAGCTGCCATTATAATAATTGGCATACCATAGGGTCATGTAAAAATATAACAGGGAGCATATTCAAGACTGCAGTTTAATTCTGGTGTTTGTAGGATGTGCTAAAGTGAGAGCTGAATGATTTTCTTGTAAAACATGATAGTATAATGGGGCCTCCTCCCTATTATTGGCCAATATTACTTGGTACTTTCAAGGAAGTACATTTCTTTTTGTTTTTGTTTTTGTTTTTTTTTGCTTTTTGAGGCAGGGTTCATTTAGAATCAGAAAAGACTTTTCCATAAGTGTGTTTTATTCAGACATATAATTCTTATTAATAATTCTCAATTGGCTGGGTGCAGTGGCTCACGCCTGTAATCCCAGCACTTTGGGAGGCCAAGGCCGGCAGATCTTGAGGGCAGGAGTTCAAGAGCAGCCTGGCCAACATGGTGAAACCCTGTCTCTACTAAAAATACAAAAAATTAGCCAGGCGTGGAGGCAGGCGCCTGTAATCCCACTGAGGCAGGAGAATCACGGGAGGCAGAGGTTGCAGTGAGCTGAGATTGTGTCATTGCACTCCACCTGAGCAACAAGAGTGAAACTCCATCTCAAAATAATAATAATAATAATAATAGTTCTCATTTTACTTTCAGAGGATATTTTTAGGTGCTGAAGCAATAATTTATCAATATACAGATTAGGTATAATGTAGTCTTAGATACATAACATATATTTAAAAATCAACAGATATCTCTTTTTACTTTCATATACACATTTATATTTTGCCCTCGTGATTTCTGTCTTCCTTCTGTCTAGAGCTACAGTGCATGCCATTATATTTGTCATCTAGGAACTTACTGACTAGTGGGGAACACAGGTGAGTGAATAATGACAAAATGAAGCCACTGACTGCCTAGAGAAAGGTTAGCAAGTTTTTCAGAAAAGGTGACGTTTGAGTTGGAAGATGGTAGGAGTTTGAAGATGATAGATAAGACATGGAGTGTAACCTTTCGGCAAGAGAAAAATAATGGATACAGAGTTTCAAGAGACCATTGCTATCTGCATAGCAATGAGGGGGAAAAAACATAATTTTAAAAATTTATAGTCTTTAAACTCATTGAAGAACTGTGTCACAGAAAAGTTTAAATGGACAAAGCTCACGGGAGAAAGACTACGTCTTCTTAGAAAAGAAGTGCCTGGTGGCCATTTACATCGGTGGGAGCATTAACTGAGTCATAGGTGGATAAAGGAGCAAGCCTTCTATAAATAAGGGATCTTTTATGGTACTCGGAGAAACCTGCAGAACTTTTAATATCCCCTTGTGGGCTGACATGACAGATTAGAGTATGGGATCCTCAAACAGAGCTAGTCCGACCCCCACACTGAATCTCAGCAGGACTTTTGTTGAGTAAAAAATGATAAAGAAAATTGGGACTGAGCTAGAGAAAGAAGGATCTTAAAGCCAGAGGAGAGACCTGATTCCATGTTCAAGACATTTTGAAACCAAAGACATTTGAACTGGAACTAAAAGGTTCAACTCAGATAAACTCCTAGAGTTTATCTTTGAAGAGATACATTATTCACTCTACCTGCTTGGCAGGAAACAAAACACTTTCTCTGGGAGAAAATATTTCCTTCTTTGGTATCTATTGTTCTTTTGTGCACAATGTTTGGCAAAAATAAAAATTTTGAGAGACTTGAGGAAAGGAAAATGGGATCCATAATCAAGAGAAAAAATAGTGTAAATAAACTCACCAATAACCCAGATGTTTGAATTAACAGACAAAAACTTAAAAAAAAACTTAAAAGAATTTAGAAGAAAAGATGGTCAAAATTGGTAAGAAGATAGCAAATTTCAGCAGAGAAATGGAAACTATAAAACTAAATGAAAATTCTAGAACAAAAAAAGTACCATGTCTGAATAATTAATTGGGTGGACTTATTGGAGTCAGATCAATAAAAATGGTATACAAACAGAAGCACAGAAGTAGAATGGGAAAAGAACGTCAGAGACCTGTGGGGCAACATTAAATGGTCTAACATACATGTGACTGAAATCTCAAGAGAGAGAATGGAGCAGAACAAAATCTGAAAAAAAAAAAAAAAAGAAAAATGTCTGAGAGCTGGGCACAGTGGCTCACACCTGTAATCCTAGCACTTTGGTAGGCCAAGGTGGGCAGATCACTTGAGATCAGGAGTTTAAGACCAGCCTGGCCAAAATGGTTAAACCCCATCTCTACTAAAAATACAAAAATTACCCAATTTTTTTGTGTTTTGGCTCATGCCTGTAATCCTGGCTACTTAGGTGGCTGAGGCAGGAGAATCTCTTGAACCCAGGAATTAGAGGTTGCAGTGAGACAAGATTGTGCCATATGCTCTAGCCTGGGCAACAGAGTGAGACTCCTGTCTTCAACAACAGCAACCAAAAGAACTAATAACAAAATTGAGATTAAAAAAAGAACATGTCTGAGAATGTGCCAAGATTTTTGAAAAGATACAAAGCCACCTACCAAAGACAGTGAACAGAACCAAGTGGAATAAAAATAAAGAGAACCACAGCTAACCACATCATAATTGAATTACTGAAAACCAGTAATGTGTTGGACAGGAGTGTTGTTAAGGCAGTGTATTATACTTTAATTGGAAGTGTTTTTTCTTTTTTAGAGATTCATTAAAGTGTGGTGCTATTTACAGCTTTCATGAAATACTAAAAGCAGCCAGAGGAGAAAATACATTGAATTCAGAGGAACAACAAAAATAATGACAACTGACTTCCCATCAGAAATATAGAAGTCCAAAGAAAATGGAATGACATCTTTTAAGTATTTAAATTTTTCAGCCAGGTGCTGTGGCTCACGCCTGCAATCCCAGCACTTTGGGAGGCTGAGGCATGCAGATCACCTGAGGTCAGGAGTTCAAGACCAGCCTGGCCAACATGGCGAAACCCTATGTCTACTAAAAATATGAAAATTAGCTGGGTATGGTGGCGCATACCTGTAATTCGGGAGGCTGAGGCAGGAGAATCGCTTGAACCCAGGAGGAGGTTGCAGTTAGCCGAGACCACACCACTGTACTCCAGCCTGGGTGACAGAATGAGGCTCTGTCTCAAACAAAACAAAACAAAAAACAAAATTTCATTTAGACTTCTATAACCAGGAAAAATACCCTTTAAAGAATGGGTACAAAGTGAAGGCAATTTTATACAAATAAAACAGAGAATCTCCCATGATGCACTAGAAAAAATACTAACAGGATTTTTAAACTGAAGGAAAATGATTCTACATGGCAGCCTGAATCTGCAAGAAGGAAAGAAAAGCACTAGAAAATGTGTGGAAAAAATGGAAAGACAGAGTATTTTAAAAATTCACTTTACAAAAACAAAAGCAGTATATTGTGGAGTTTATCACACAGAAAAGTAAAATGCATGACAAAAACTTTACAAAAGGTAAGAGTAAATGAGGTACACTATTATAAAGTTGTTACATTGTGAAATATAATTTATTTCACGGTAATCAAGGTAGACTGATAATTTAAGAATATATGTTATACTTTCTAGAGTAACCACTAAAAGCAATACAAAGTTACATAGCTAAAAAGTCAATAAAGCATATAAAATGGAGTACTAAGAATGACATGGCAGAATTCAGTGCGAGGATTTTGGAGTAGCAGAAGCAGGAGATTTAGCTTAGAAAATGGTAGTGTGGGTGTTAGATTATGAAGGGCCTTTTATATCATACCAGGTAGTTTGTACCTTACCATTATGAGCCACTGGAATTTATTTTAGGCAGAGGATTGATATCATGTTATTTACAAAATTAACTGCTAGGGTTAATATTCTGTTATTTACAAGATTAACTGGTATTTTCTACTATAAACTTTGTCTTACTTTAAGATACTGTCTTCAACTACTAGGGTTTGAGGGGAGGGAAAGGACTTGACATAAATTGGAGAGAGACTTCTAGGATAGAACAGATAGACCTATAAAACTTATGCAATATTGCAGTAAAAAGTAGAGGGAAGAATCGATTCTATCTGTAGTATCTGCCTTTGGAAACAATTGGATGTTGGTGTTATATGAGAAAGGAAGGTTAGGTGTAGTATCAAACCCAAGGAAGAAGATAATGAGTTCCAGCCTGAGCCTTAGTGGTTGATTTCATATACCTTGAGGATAGCCAGGTGGAGATAATGAGTGAGCATCTGTCTATAAAACTTAAAAGAGTCGTGTAGGTCTCAGATATGTGTCTTAGTTAACCAATTCTAAGATGTGCATTTTGTCACACTTGACGTCCCTGAAAACAGATTGTGGCTTATAATTAATGGCCACCCAAACTCCTTTTTGGAAAGGCAGCAGTGTTGGATGTTCTTATTGTTGTATCAGTTGAATTTTGTGCAATATTGATAATTCGTGTGTTGATTGGAGGAATGAACAACTTCATATTTTATTGCAAGAAATGCTTTATGAGACTTAAAAAGGGAAATAGTTACAACTAAATGAAGCTGTGTTAAGTGCCAAAGGATTACTGTCATATGCAAAGCATTGAGATTGATGGCACCAGAAGAAATTGCCATATTCATGGGAGTAAAGAAATTTCAAAGCAATGAGAGGCTGATGTGACCATTTCATGTGTTACACAGGACTGTTGTTAAGGCAGTGTATCATAGTTTAATTGGAAGTGTTTTTTTCTTTTTTAGAGATTCATAAGAGTATGGCGCTGCTTACAACTTCCATGAAAAGAATCATTGGCATATAGGTAGTAGTTGAAGACATGAGAATGGAGGAAACATCTAGGAGAACAAAGAATGAAGTGAGGTGTCTGTGAATAGGATCTGGTATGGATTCTGGTGTGTGTGTATTTTCCATTTAGCAGTAGAGGCAGAATACATACCTGCTCTGACTGCTAAATGCATGCACTTCTTGATCTCCATCAGCTTCTGCTCCAAAATTTGTCAGTGACCTGTTTACTTTCCTAAGCCAAAGAATAGTAGCACCAAAGTGTTACTAGTGAGAAATATGATGGTGTTCCAAGGAATTTAATCCTGCCTTTGGAAGTGATGCATACAGTTAAGCCAAGGAAATGCTCTATATAAAAATAGAGGAAGACCCCCCCCAAAAAATAATCGTTAGTAATGTTACATGCTTATGAGGCACCAGATCAAGAAAAAAGCAGAAAAACATCAACTATGAGCAAAATAGGAATATTGCACTTCCTTTAGTATTTTTCCACAAAAATCTTTTCCCCCATCTTGTTTTATTTTTTTTCTTATAGTAAATTTCCTTTCAAAAATTACAAGTACTATGTGTCTTCCATAAATAAATAATTCAGACAAATACAAACTTTATTACTTTCTCTTATTTTCTTTCTTCAAGTATTCATTTAAGACTTTTTTGTTAAATGCCTACAGATTATTCGTCATTGTTTAAGGTGCTAGGGATATAATGGTAAACATGGTAGTCCTTTGCTCTCATACTTGTATTCTAAGAGGCAAGGCAGACAAAAGTTTTTTCAAGTAGTGACATTTTCTAAAAAGAAAGAAAACATAGTTCCATTGTAGAAGCAGCAGCCTTGGATAGGGCATTTAGGGATGGATTTTCAAAAGATATGATACTCTGGGCCAGGCACTGTGGCTGAAGCCTGTCATCCCAGCACTTTGGGCGGCTGAGGTGGGCAGATCATGAGGTCAGGAGATGGAGACCATCCTGGCTAACGTGGTGAAACCCCGTCTCTACTAAAAAAATACAAAAAATTAGCCGGGCATAGTGGCGGGTGCCTGTAGTCCCAGCTACTCGGGAGGCTGAAGCAGGATAATGGTGTGAACCTGGGAGGTGGAGCTTGCAGTGAGCTGAGATCGTGCCACTGCACTTCAGCCTGGGAGACAGAGCGAGACTCCGTCTCAAAAAGAAAAAAAAGATACTCAAGCTGAGATCTGAAAGAGTTAGCTGTGGAAAGGTTGACAGAAGAATATGTACAAAGGGTCTGAGGTGGAAACAAGTCTGATGTGCTGTAGGAACAGAAGGAAGGACATTCGTAGGAGAGAACATAGCCATGGACCAGGTTGTATAGGACCATGTAAGCTTTATACCTCTTAATTCCCACCCCTTTTCTCCAGTTAACCAGTGTTATTGATATAGTTTCGCTCTGTGTCCCCACCCAAATCTCATCTCAAATTGTAATGTCCATGTTTTGAGGGAGGGAC
This sequence comes from Trachypithecus francoisi, assembly GCF_009764315.1. Classification (NCBI taxonomy): domain Eukaryota; kingdom Metazoa; phylum Chordata; class Mammalia; order Primates; family Cercopithecidae; genus Trachypithecus; species Trachypithecus francoisi. The sequence continues at coordinate 51,946,031 of NW_022681458.1, read as the reverse complement.
CTGTAATCCCCATGTGTCTAGAGAAGGTGGTGATCGGATCATGAGGGCGTTTTCTCCCGTGATGTTCTCATGATAGTGAGTTCTCAGGAGATCCAGTGGTTTTTGTAAGTGTTTGACAGTTCCTCCTTCATGCACTCACACTCTCTCATGCCACCTTGTGAAGAAGGTACCTGCTTCCCTTTCCGCCATGAATGTAAATTTCCTGAGGCCTGCCAGCTGTGTGGAACTGTGAGTCAATTAAACCTCCTTTGTTTACAGATTACCCACTTTAAGTTATGTTGCAGAGGCCACCCACATTAGCATCTTCTGTTTACAGTCAAACTTTTAAGATGCTTTGCACAGCACATTTATTTTCGCATCTTGTTGTCATAAAATGTCTTTTTTTTCCCCCTTAGAAACAGGGTCTTATTCTGTCACCCAGGCCTGAGTGCAGTGGCACAGCCATAGCTCACTGCAGCCTTGAACTCCTGGGCTCAAAGGATCCTCTCACAGCCTCCCAAGTAACTAGGTCTATAGGCATGTACTAACATACCAGGCTAATTTATTTTTATATTTAAAGATGGGGTCTCACTGTGTTGCCCAGCTCGTCTCTACTTCCTGGGCTCAAACCATCCTACTGCCTAAGGTTCCCAAGTAGTTGAGATTATAGGTGCAACCCGCCACACCTGGTGAAATCTCTATTTTGGTATTATAGTCATTTGATTAGAGTTTATCTTGTCTTATTTTCATCAAATACATTTGGGTGATACACTTCTGGGTCTTTGCAAGTCCAAAAATGTCTTCATTTTGCCCTATACCTATCTTAACTGGCTGTCAATTTCTTAATTTCTTCTTAATAGTTAGTAAATTGTTTGTCTTCTAGTGTTACAGGTGAGAAATTTGATGTTAGTCCTTTCTTGTAAGAAACTTGTTCTTTCTGTATGACAAAGTTCGTAAAATTCTTTTCTTGTCCTCAAAATTTAGAATTTTCAGTAGAATGTAGTTTCTTTTTTCTTCCTAAAATATTCCTCCTAGTAATGAAGTAAGCTCTTGAAGTTGACACTTACGCCTTTAACTCGAAAATTTTCTTCTAGTATTTATTTAATTACATCTCCATTTGTTTCTTTTTCTCATTTTGGAACTTTAAAACTACTAGTAATTTCATTTTCTCCTCTTGGAACTTTAAAACTACATAAAATTTTACACTACAGTTTCAAAGTCTTGTATATTCCTTATGATTGCCATTTTCTTTGTGTTTTTGCCCTATGTTATAAGCAGTAGGACAAAAATTGACCTTTTGCAGCAACTTTAGCCTTTTTGACTGATTCACAGTAATAAATATATTTTACATAGCAACCCAGTTCACACATAGCTAATCAAAACAAAAATGTCATGACATAATATTTGTCCTAACTATAGGTGATGCACTCTATTTTCTGTTCTAGTTTATTCTGTCTTTTTATTCTATTTTAGTTAAAAAGAAAAAAGATGGTAGTTTTTAAATACTAAATCAGTGATTCTCAACCAGGGCAACTTCGTTTCCCAGGGAACATTTGGCAGTATCTGGAGATATTTGATTGTCACAACTAGGGAGGATGCTATGGGCATCTAGTGGGTAAGAGGCCAGAAATGCTGCTAAATATTCTACAATGCACAGGACAGTCCCCCACAGCAAATTACCTGGCCAAATGTCAGTGCTGCCAAGGTTGAGAAGCACTACACTACAAATTTATTTCATTACTCCTCAGTGTAATGATTCTCTACTCTGACTATACATTCATAAGAATCACGTGGGGAGATTGATTTCATAACTCTGAGATTAACTGGTGACTAGTAGTTTTTTAATGTTTTAAATGTTTCATTTTTCAGTGTTTTAAAAATATGTACCATCGTATATGGTTATGACAAACATTCAGTCCTAATTTTATGTGGCAGTGGTGTTTTTTTGGGTAAAAGCTAGTGGTTAATCTGATAGTTCAGCAGTATAATTTTTACACCTTTATTGAGCTTTCCAGTTAAACTATAAGTTAAAAAAATTCTTCTGTTAGATTATCCTGTGTTTTTGAATGTTGTTGAAAATGAGGTAAATTTAACTTGGTTAGTAGACATTATTTCAGGTAAGAATTCCCAGTGACATAAGGTTATTATATAAACTGTGTAATCTTGTATATCCTGTAGATTATATTTTAAAGTCCAGAATAAGCACCATTCCCAGGTAGTTTGCACACCAGCAGATTTTGTATGATACTGCATTCTTGTAAGCCCGTGTTTCTATGTGGTGATAGAAGTAAGATTATGCTTGTTTAGACCACATAGAGGAGGTCATACTTCATAGGTCAATCTTGTTACAAATAGAAGAGTCTAGCATGGGATCAGAGTATTTGCAAAGTTGAGCCTTTGGGTTTCTAGAATTGGAGAAGACCTTCAGTTATAGAAGGGGTTAATTACAAATTGTATTTGGATTTGAAGATCTGTGAAGATCTAAATATGCTTTTCTCTTGTCTGTCAACAGGTACAACTGTAACTGCTTTAAGATTATTTAAGAATCTACCTGTAAGAAAGCAGTTTTACTCAACTGCAAAAAAATGTAAAGATGAAATAAAAAAGATCCAAGATCTCCTCATGAGCTATGGTATCCTTAAACCTGACTTAAGGATTGTTTTTGTACATAACAAGGTAAGCATTATTTTATTTTTATAAGTTTCTGGGTATATGATATAAATAAATGAACAGTGTATACTTGCTAAATCAGTTAAATATGGGCTATGACTAAATGTGTGCCCTCACAAAATTTTGTTGAAATCCTAATCACCGTGTGATGTTATTAGGGAGTGGGGCCTTTGAGGAGTGAAATTCATGCCCTTAAAATAAAGGAGACCTCAGAGGGCTGCCTTCCTTCTGCCGTGTGAGGAGGCCACTACATAGTCAGAGACACGGTCTATGAACCAGAAAGTGGGACCTCACTAGACAGCAAGTCATCTGGTACCTTGATCTTGGACTTCTCAGCCTCCCAAATTGTGAAAAATAAATTTATATTGCTTATAAGCTACCTAGTCTGTGGTATTTTGCTACAGCAGCCCAAAGACAACATGTGAAGAGTCTTTTTTTCAAAATGCTTGTCCACATTTGTCTAGTTTTATCTTTATTACATAAAGAGTGTCTATAATTGGTTGCCTAATACGTATATGATCTGATTGAACCTTTCATTTCTTAATCTCTGAAATCAGGGATTCCACTAGCAGATATTTTTCATCTAAGAAATGGCTTGAGTGCTTCCTTTTATCAGGTGCTATGATAGATTCTGAAAATATGAAAAACGAGTAAGACTGGTTCTTTTCCTTTAAAGACTTCACAATTTAGTGACATTTTTTACCCTCTACATTGTTTATTCTTTGGAAGAGTGTGTGTGTCAGGAGGATACAAGTATAATTTTGTTACATGGATATGTTGTGTAGTGGCGAAGTCAGAGCTTTTAGTATATCCATCACCAGAGTAACATACATTTTACCTTTTAAATAATTTGTCATCATACACCCTCCTCCCTGTCTCACTCTTGTGAGTCTCCATTGTCTATCATTCCACACACTATGTCCATACTTGTGGTTTAGCTTCCACTTATAAGTGAAAACATGCAGTTTTTTGTCTTTTTTCTGTATTTGTCTTTTTCTGAGTTTCACTTAAGATAATGACTTCCAGTTCCATCCTTGTTGCTACAAAAGATGTGATTTCATTCTTTTTTATGATTGAATAGTATTCCACTGTGTGTACATACACATTTTCCGTATCCATTTATATGTTGATGGCACTTAAGTTGATTCTATATCTTTACTATTGTGAATAGTGCTGTGATAAACATATAAATACAGGTGTCCTTCTGGTATAATGATTTCCTTTGGGTAGATACCCAGTAGGGAGATTACTTGGTCAAATGGTAGTTCTATTTGTAGTTCTTTTAGAAATCTCTGTACTGTTTTCCATAGACGTTATGCTAATTTACATTCCCATCAGCAGTGAGTAAAGGTTCCCTTTTCTCTGCATCCTCACCAACATCTGTTATTTTTCATCTTTTAATCGTAGCCATTCTGACTAAGGCAAGATGATAATCTCATTGTGGTTAAATTTGCATTTTTCTAGTGATTAGTAATATAGAGCATTTTTTCATATGCTTGCTGGCCATTTGTCTTCTTTTGAGGAATGTCAATTCATGTCCTTTGCCCACTTTTTAATGGGATTATTTGTTTCTGTTTTTGTTTTTTGAGCTTCTTATACCTTCTGGATGTTATCTTTGTTGGATACATAGTTTGCAAATATTTTCTCCTATTCTGCAGGCTGTCGTTGACTCTGTTGATTATTTCTTTTGCTGTGCAGAAGCTTTTGAGTTTAAGGGAAACTCCAGCTCCTTTCTTTCCATTTTTCAAAGCAGGGCTGATAAGAGAAGATAGTCATCTTGTTGCTTGTGAATCTTAAAGGAAAGAAAGGTTTGTATATTTTCTAATTATTCTGTTTATCTGATGAAAATTCACATGGGTATTCTGCAAGAAAGCGAACTACACAGCAATGTGAAAACCTGATGGGGAATAGGGAATTAACATTTATTGAGGGCCTACACAATGCCAGGACCTGTGCTAGGTGTATTAATTTTCTGTAATCCTCACAGCAACAACCAAGTGATGTAGGGATTATATCAGTTTTGCAGTTGTTCTCTGAATGGAATTCAGATAGGTTTAATACTTTGCTCACTGTTGTGCAACTAGTAAATTGAGATGGGATTTGAAACTTAACATGCCTTCAGAGTGCTTACACTCTACTATGTTCTTTTCCTTTTTTGCTTTCTTTTTTTAATTGAGAGCGTCTCGTTCTGTCACCCAGACTGGAGTACAGTGGCATGGTCACAGCTCACTGCAGCCTCAGGCTCAAGCAATCCCTTCCACCTCAGCCTCCTGAGTAGCTGGGGCTACACATGTGTACCACCATGCCTGGCTCATTTTTAATTTTTTTTTTGTAGAGATATGGAGGGTCTCCCTGTGTTGCCCCGGCTGGTCTCAAACTTCTGAGCTTTCAAGCAATACACCCTCCTTGGCTTTCCAAAGTGCTGGGATTACAGGTGTGTGAGCTACTATGCCTGGTCCTTTTTCCTATTTTAATACTACTTTGCATTTATATAGTTTTTTCCCAGGTTTCAGAACAGTTACAATAACTTTGTGAGATAGAAGGCATTATCTCTGTTTATATGGGGGAACTTAAAGCTCAGAGCAACTAAAGGAATTGTTTTATATTTTACAGTAATAGTGCTGAGGTAAGAACCTTTTTTGATCCAGTTTTCTTATTGTCAGGAAGATTCTTTATTAAAGCCATAGTAGAATGTTTTTGATCAAAATCTTTGATCATTTAAAATAAATAAAATAAGAATAGCAACCTATTCTTGTTGGCATAGAGCTCAGCCAAATGATACCTTGAGATCCCTTCCAACGCCACCATGCTATGATTCCTTAGGATGTTGATGGATGGAGGCTCATCCTACTAATAAAAATAACTCTATGACTCTGGATCCAGAGGATATTTAGTAATAAAAAGTTTGTCCCCAAATTAATAAAAGACCAACATTAGAAGGAACATAATAATTAGGAAGGAAAAACAGAAAAGGGTAAAATATAAAGAGAAATAGGAATTATATATTTGTAAAAGAAAAGTGGGCTGAGTGCGGTGGCTCACACCTATAATCCCAGCACTTTGGGAGGCCGAGGTGGGTGGATCACCAGGTCAGGAGATCGAGACCATCCTGGCTAACACAGTGAAACCCCGTCTCTACTAAAAATACAAAAATTAGCCAGGCGTGGTGGTGTGCGCCTTTAGTCCCAGCTACTCAGGAGCCTGAGACAGGAGAATCACTTGAACCCGGGAAGCGGGGAGGTTGCAGTGAGCCGAGATCATGCCACTGCACTCCAGTCTGGGCTACAGAGGGAGACTGTCTCAAAAAAAAAAAAAAAGAAAAGAAAAGAAAAGTGAGTAGAAATCTTTTGAGTTAGAAAATATAATAAGTGAAGGCTGGGTCTGGTGGCTCATACCTGTAATCCCAGCACCTTGGGAGGCCGAGGCAGGTGGATCACTTGAGGTCAGGAGTTGGAGACGAGCCTGGCCAACATGGTGAAACCCCATCTCTACTACATGTACAAAAATTGGATGGATGTGGTGGCAGATGCCTGTAATCGCAGCTACTCAGGAGGCTAAGAAAGGAGAATCGCTTGAACCTAGGAGGCGTAGGTTGCAGTGAGCCGAGATTGCACCACTGCACTCCAGCCTGGGCAACAGAGACTCTGTCTCTAAATAAATAAATAAATAAATAAGATTATCATTTCGTGTGTGATGAAAATGAATATATTAGAAATGTTTGAAATGACATGAGAGTTATTTTCAGTCAAATATATATCTTCTAAGTTTTTTTGAGAGGTTTATATCATTTTCCCAACCAATGTAAGATTATCAATGTAGGTATTTTCTTTAGAAATTGGAAAGCAGGGGCCCCGCCACTCGCTCTCTGGGCGGGGCGGGTGGCGCCTCAGCCTCCACTTACACCTGCCTGCGTGTGGCCCTGCGTGAGAGGGCAGAGGCGGGGTGGAGGCGTTGGCATGGCCACATGTGGGCCGCGGTTGCCGACTGTGGCGTGGCAGTGGAGGAGGAGTTGGGGCAGGCGCTGAAGCGGGATCCGGATCCATTGCTGTGCACGCTGGTCGGGGAGAGTCCAATGACCCTCGGTAAGGAGCATCGACTGCGGGGCCTCTACCGACCTTACTAGAAAGATGAAACCTGATGAAACTCTTACTTTTGACCCAAGTCTACTCAAAGAAGTGGACCGGAGTCAGAATACAGCTACATTTTCTCCAGCCATTTCCCCAATACATCCTGGAGAAGGGTTGGTTTTGAGGCCTGTTTGTACTGCTGACTTAAATAGAGGGTTTTTTTTAAGGTATTGGGTCAGCTGACAGAGACTGGAGTTGTCAGCCCTGAACAGTTTACGAAATCTGGGGATTATGTTACAGTTGTAGAAGATGTGACTCTAGGACAGACTGTTGCTACAGCAACTCTGATAATAGAACATAAATTCATCCATTCCTGTGCTAAGAGAGGAAGAGTAGATGTTGTGGTTAGTGATGAATGCAGAGGAAAGCAGCTTGGCTAATTGTTATTATCAACCCTTACTTTGCTAAGCAAGAAACTGAACTGTTACAAGATTACCTTTGAATGTCTACCACAAAATGTTGGTTTCTATAAAAAGTTTGGATGTACTGTATCCGAAGAAAACTACATGTGTCGGTTTCTAAAGTAAAAATCTTATAAGAAAATTGTTAAAAGAGCTAATGCTACAAGGCTCCACTCTTCCTAGAGTTAAAATATTTTGTTGCTGCAGCCAAGTGACGTCCATAAATACTGGACTGAAAAAACATTGTAATACTACAAGTAAAATGACATTTACAAGATTACTTTGGGCTGATGGGAAATGCTGTGAATTTAGATTACAAATGAATATTATAAACGGGATGTTTTTTCATGTCTTTTTTTCCTTTTTTATTTCATTGTACATAATTCGTGTTTCGATCTCTAAAACTAGGCAGTCACCTTTAAAACTTTGGATGTTTAAAAACAAATACCCCATTACTCCTAAAATTTGACTGAAAAAACTCACATTTTTTTTTTTTTTTTTGCTTTCTGCTTAGATTTTATTTTTTATTTTTATTATTATACTTTAAGGTCTAGGGTACATATGCACAACGTGCAGGTTTGTTACATATGTATACATGTGCCATGTTGGTGTGCTGCACCCGTTAACTTGTCGTTTACATTAGGAGTATCTCCTAATGCTATCCCTTCCCCCTCCCCCCACCCCACCCCCCTCGACAGCCCCCGGTGTGTGATGTTCCCCAACCTGTGTCCAAGTTTTCTCATTGTTCAATTAAGGGGATGATTTTTAACCAAAGGAATATATTTTTAACTTGAATCTTTTCTTGCATTGTATTTTTCCAAAAGTTTCGCTTCATTTCTTGGTAGTCAAGAGTATGGGTAATAAGGAGTTGTATGTCTGCTATCTGTGTTGCTCATTAAAAAAAAAAAAAAGTATATATCGAATAAGGCTGTTTCTTATCACATGCATAAAATTAAATCTTTTTGTTTCAGAGAAACGTCTCAGTACACTTAGGGATGTATCGTTTCCCACATACTAAGTCAGGCTGGATAAATTAGTTATTATAACTAAACATAGTGTAGTCCAACATTCGTTGATTCCAATACAGGCAAATAACCTGGTCAGCCTTTTAAAGAAGTAGAAGAAATGAAAATTATTTGACAAGATTAAAAGTAAAACAATTAGTAAAACAATTTAAATGTTTTACTAAAAGTTTATGTAGGCCTATGTAGATAAAAAGTACCACTTGTCTTATCTGTGAATTATAACTATTTGTTAAAAACATCTAAGAGCAGTTATAGTGGGACATGTAAGGTACTTTTTAAACAGTGAATTAGCAAACCTCAGCATATGTGTTTCTACCTTTATTTTTTTCTTTTCATGGGTATCTGAAGCCTCTTTTCTGACTAAAAGGTTTTTCAAAAATAGAATATCACAAAATTGAGTGAAATACAATACTTAAAAAATACATTGAACTGAATTTGTCAAATTCATAAAATGTTGATGGAAGCTTTACTTTTTAGTGTGATTATAATGGCACTACTCTAGTCATTATCCTGTTTTTATTTTATTTTAATTATTTTTTAAAGTTGAAGAATTAAATATTTTAATGGTTCTAATCTTTTGCATTCCATGTTACATAAACCTGTTCATATGATGAGTAGTTTTCTGTTAGAACAAAAAAAGAAATTGGGAAGCAGTATTTATAGTGTACTACAGTTTATTATTTTTGGAGGACACTGTATTAGAACTTATATTTAGCAAACACAAGTTCCTTTATAGCCTTCAGTAATTTCAGATGCAGTTCAAATCCTGGAGAGTATGTTGAGAGTATTATACTGTGAAAGTAATATAAAATCATCAAAAGTCTTTTTGTAAAATTAAGTATTAGCTATTGTACAGAGAAATCATGGACTGAATTAGAACAAGCTGTTTATGTTCAAGCTTTTTTCTCATAGTAGATTTTTAAAATTTTTATATTTCTTAATAGTGCTATTGCACCTTTAAAATGTCAAAATATATTGTTAAACCTCCCAAAATAGCAATGGCGTGTTACTATAAATCTCTTTGAACATTGAGTCCTACTTTGCTCTTAGCTTTTTTCTTTTAAACATGCCTACTTTCATCATTCTTTATGTGCTTTTTTATAAAGAATTTCTTTGTCTGCTTAAAATTTAAACCTGACGATATTGTTGTCTTTATTTTTTTCTACATTAGAAACAAACAATCATTGCACATAATACGAGAAGTACTATTGCTATTTTGATAACTTGGATTAGATAGTGTTCCTTCTTTTTATGAAGGTTTAACCTGCCAAGACATTCTTTGAATACTGATAATGTTGATGTTCTTGCCAGTATGGTTATGTTAGAGAGAGGTATTTTTCTTCTTTCATCACCGTGTTCCTTGAAAGCGTAGTGAATAATGAGACAGCCAAAGGGAAATAATTTACAAGTGGATTCAGTGAGTTTATTTAAAGTAGATATTATTTGGAGAATTGCTAGAGCCATTCCTTAGATGAGCACTACAGTTTTCAGCTTTAGTTGTAATACTGAATCCCTGTGAGGTCCTACTGTAAATATTTTTATTTATAAAGTAGTTATTTTGCAAAATTAACAGTTTTTCTCAATATGATAGTATCTGAAACCAGTTTAGTGTTCTTAACTATTTCATATGACAGTGCTTAATTTCATAGACCACTAGTTCAAAACATAATGTGAAATGTATGATTTCAAATAAGGGCTACTCCTATATACGTTATAATTGCTGATTTGTGTGTATATTTGCTTTTCCAGAAATATTATTTGTGGTTGTAAAAATTGTTTTGATTGAATTTTGTTTTGATAATTAGAGGCCCACTGGTATTGCAAAAGCTGAATTGGATGTCACTGATATAAGACGGTTTTAACTGTTATGCAAGAGAGACATGAAATTAAAGAATGTTTTCCTTCCTATTCCCACTTCTGTATCACATGAGCATTAAGGCTTATTGAGATGTTGGTTTTCTGTGTTGTTTGTGTTGTTGTTGTTGTTTCTTTGTTTGTTTTGAGGTCTGGAAGAATGATGTCAGCTCCAAAGGGTTGAATATCTCTGAATTCAGTTAATCTGGGAAGAGGCAGGCCCTTAACCAGGAACAGAGACCCAAAAAACTGGCTGTGGAGATTTGGTAGTGAGTGGTGGCTGAAGATTTGGTTTATAAGATGAAGATAAATAAGTGATGCCCTATAATATATATCCCCTGTACTCATGATATCTCCATTGTCATTTTGTCCTTCTTTATCTTTTACTTGATCATCTTGAATGTCCCAGATTTGTTTTACCTGTGCTACGGGGAGTCAAGGAAAAGTCTTTTGCCACATTTGGACCAATGTTAAGGGTCAGCTCCCCTCCCCCAATCCCAGCCAGGAATGTGAAGTCAGTATAATCAGAAAGAGGTTCCAATTCAGGAGTGTGGCTTAAATGCCCCTTCCTTAGGAAGAAATTATTCCAGTGCCAATCTGGAAAGTTTGGGTGTGTTTTGTTTTTGTTTCTTTTTTAGTTAAAGAAGGTGGGCATCTTTTCAGATATATTTTAAGATTAGCTTGGGGCTTATTATCAATATGGTTTGGTTTGGGTTTTTTTTTTTTTTTTTTTTTTTTGCTGCTTACAAATTAATGATGACTAAATTTATTAAATGGTTTTCACATTTTCTTCTTTTGTTAAGGATTCTTTTACTTTTCACCTAAATTTTGTGAAATATAGAAAAGATGAAAGACACGTAAGTCAAATTTTAGTGTAGTTTTATGTTTGTAAGCAGTATTAGGAGTCTCTGAAGTCTTCTATTATTCCTCAATAGGACATTATTCCTCAACTGCTCCCATTGTGTTTTCCACATATTTCTATTATGTCATTTTGCTTCACTGGCAGTGATTTGCTCTACTTGACAGACTTTTATGGGAGGGAAGGCTACATCTAATTCATCTATATTCCCCTTAATACTGAGTGCATAGTGCAGGATGGAATATTAAATTAATTAGGTAGTGTTAAAGCCAAAACAGTAAGTGTATGAAACACTAGTTTTAAACACTCTGGCCTCTCATCCCTTATTCATAATATTTATTAATAAAATTCACTCTTTTGAATTCCCTGGTGACCTCTTATGTATTTAGGGAGTATATTTTCACTTGTATTCATATATACAATTCTAGTTAATTGCGCTTCCTGGGAGCTAAGTCACTGATACATCTTCTTTAGAACAAATAAGGAATCATATAAAGACTGCATGGATGGGGCGGTTGAGGGGAAACACTTAATGGACAGTCTCTAAGAGCTGTCAATTTAATGTATTTTGTTGCTATTAACAGACAAATAGGACAACATAATTGCTCCTTTACTGATCTTCTAACCAGATACATTTTATATACTTATTGTTAATCCTAACACACATTTCTCTATTCCAACACTGTAGATTTCCAAACAATAATATCCAGATAATCCTGCACAAATGTAGCTTTTTGAGATTAGGCCAGTGAAAGTCAATGACATGATCTCTAAGGCCCTTTTTAACTCTCAAACTCTGATTTTTTTTTTTTTTTTTTTTTTTTTTTTTTTGAGACGGAGTCTTGCTCTGTCGCCCAGGCTGGAGTGCAGTGGCCGGATCTCAGCTCACTGCAAGCTCCGCCTCCCGGGTTCACGCTATTCTCCTGCCTCAGCCTCCGGAGTAGCTGGGACTACAGGCGCCCGCCACCTCACCCGGCTAGTTTTTTTGTATTTTTTAGTAGAGACGGGGTTTCACCGTGTTAGCCAGGATGGTCTCGATCTCCTGACCTCGTGATCCGCCCGTCTCGGCCTCCCAAAGTGCTGGGATTACAGGCTTGAGTCACCGCGCCCGGCCTCAAACTCTGATTTTTAAGGATGTTCACATATGTGTATTTTGAGCACTTCATTTCTTTCTTAGAAAATTGGAATTTCACATTTCTGTTACTTAGAAATTCTACTGAGTTCATATATGAAATCATAAAATAATAAAAGAAAGTTCTGCAATAAACATGGTTATGCAGATCTCTTTGACATACTAATTTTCAACCTAAATGCCCATCAAATGTTGAATGGATAAAGAAAATGTCATGTGTATATATTATATATATACAATAGAATGCCATTTAGCCATAAAACAGAATGAAATCCTGTCATTTGCAGCAATATGGATGATCTTGGAGGACATTATGTTAAGTGAAATGAGCCAGGCACAGAGAGACAAATACTACAATGATCTCACTTGTATGTGGAGTCTAAGAAAGTTGATTTCATAGAAATAGAGAGCAGAATAGGTGTTACCAGAAGCTGGGGAGGGGAAGGAGAAGGAGGAAAGCTAAAGGAATTGGAAGTTTGTGTGTGTGTGTGTGTGTGTGTGTGTGTGTGTGTGTGTTGTGTGTGTTTGGTTTTTTTTCTGAGACAGAGTCTCGCTCTGTCGCCCAGGCTGTAGTGCAGTGGCACAATCTGCGCTCACTGCAAGCTCTGCCTCCTGGGTTTACGCCATTCTCCTGCCTCAGCCTCCCTAGTAGCTGGGACTACAGGCGCCCACCACCATGCCTAGCTAATTTTTTGTATTTTTAATGGAGATGGGGTTTCACCGTGTTAGCCAGGATGATCTCGATCTCCTGACCTCGTGATCCGCCCACCTTGGCCTCCCAAAGTGCTGGGATTACAGGCGTGAACTACTGCATCCAGCCCAGGAAGAATAAATTATTATATTCTGTCACACTGTAGGGACACTATAGCAAATAACAATGTATTGTGTATTTCAAGATATCTAGAAGAGCTTTCAAATGTTGTCATCACGAAGAAATGAGAAATGTTTGAAATGATAGGGTAATTGCCCTGATTCAATCATTGTACTATGTATACACGCATTAAAACATCACATTGTACCTCATAAATGTGTAATTATTGTATGTCAATTATAAATTTAAAATCAAAAATGTTTTAAACACTCAGTTGCAGAGTTTACTGGTAAATACTTCACTGTAATAAAGCATCTCTCACAGTGTATCTCTGAAGAAACATTCTCAGATTTAGCTTTTCAACCTCTATATGTAAACTCTTCACAATGGCACAATGGTAAAATTAAAATAGTTAAAAATCATGCTTTAGATGTAAAAACTAGATTATAGGGTTTACTGGTAAACATTAAATTCAGTGTAATAAATAAGCTCGCAATGCATCTCTGAAGAAACATGCCCAAACTTAGCTTTTCAACCTTTGTATATAAACTCTGCCATAAGTCGCAATGGTCAAAACCATGGTTAAAAAGCATGTTCTAAACACTTGATTACAGAGTTCACTGATTGGTAAACAGTTCGATTCACTGTAAGAAAGCAGCTCAAAATGCATCTCTGGAAAAAAAAAATGAGGATGTAGAAGGATCTTTAGATCTTTACGTCTGAAAAGACCACTGAAAATCTTTTTTGTCCTGCCTCAAATCTTTTAGCAAATAGTGTTTTTAATCCTGTCCGCCTGACTTTTTATCTTTGTGTGACCCCAAGAGTTTTAGTGAATTGCCCAATGACGTAAACATTGAATATACTAGAGAATCACATATCTTAATTTTTAATGCATCATTCATCCTCCCTTACTGTAACTTCCTCCTACCAACTATACTCAGAGTATTGAGTAGGTGCTTTAGAAGGGTTAAGTGATGACTTGCACTCTGAAGGAGCTTACGATGTAAATGAGGAGATAAGATGTGAAAGTGTATAAACAACATAAATATACCATAGACCTTGTCATTGCAAAAACCACACTTACTCCATAATTTCAGTGTTAATGTGTTCCTTCTCTAATCACTACCTGATGCCTCTCCATCTTACTCTGTTCAACAATCCTTAGACTCTGTTGGACCCGTGATCCATTGTTCCTACTGCTTTTTAATTGTTTCTTGTCCTCTGGTGTCCTTGGTTCTCTCCTTTCCTTGCTCAAATTTTGTGGTCCATCATTGTCATCCTTCTCTTGGGCACTTTGTCAGTTCTCTTGGTCCTTTCTCATTTAATTGTACTTGTTTGACTAACCAAATCCTGATTAAATCCATCTCGTCATCATTTTGGTACCTGAGCCAGTATGTAGGGGAAGAAAACACCCATGCTGAATAGTGCCTCTGTAAATTCATGAGCACTAATCTTCATGCTGCCAGATAGTCATACTCCTGTTTTTCCAGTTAGCAAACCAGAAGCCTTAGGGTTATTCTCCGCTACTGATTCTCTCAAACTGTAATCTGATTCCAGAGTAAATTCCATAGGTCTAACTTTAAAATATATCTAGAATCTAACGACTTTTCACCATGTTGACTATCACTGTGGTCCAAGCCACCATTATCTACCTGGATTTTTGTAATAGTATCCTAATGGACTCTCCCTGCTTACTTCTTACCCTCTTCAGTGTATTTTCAGCCAGTATTTCTGTAAAAATGTGAGTCAGATCATATAACTCGTGTTTAATTAGTTCCCATCTCATTCAGAGTAAAATCAAAGCCTTTATAAGCGGCCTATGAATTCTCTATCGGGGTCAGTAAATTTTTTTCGGTATAGAGTCAGATGGTAAATATGTTAGGGCTTTTAGGGCCATATAGTTTCTCTTACAGCTATTCAGCTCTGTTGTAGTGTGAATGTAGCCATAGACGATAATACTTTATTTACAAAAACAGAAAGGCCGTGGGCTGTAGTTTGCTGACCTCTGTAGATCCGATGCCCCCATTACCTCTGATTTCATTAATCTCTTTCCTTTTGCTCATTTTGCTTCAGTTGTTTCCGGAACCTGTGAGTCATACTTCCAGCTCAGGACTGTCGCATTTGTAGTTTCTTTGCCTAGAACATTTTTCCTCAAGTAACTGGTTCAATCCTCATCTTTTAGGTCGTCACTTAAACTTTCTCCATGGGGCTTTCTTTAGCCCTCCTAAAATTGCAACCATTTCCCCTGTCCCCCCGCCCCCTACTTTCCTGCTTTATTTTTCTTAAACTTATCAGCATCCAGTATGCTATATATTTTATTTATCTTGATTTATTTTCTCTCCTCCTCTAGAATATTATTTCCTTGAAGGAAAGGACTTTGGCTCCTTTTTCACTGTCGTATCCCTAGTGCTTATAGTAGTGCCTCAAGTAGGTGCTCAGAAAACATGTCAGATGAATGAGGGCTGACAACAGGATCAAGGACTGAGAACAGGAGCACTCCATTATGCTAGTGGCACCAGCCCGACTGGACTATAAGCGTAGGCCTTAAACCACCTGAGATCTAGAAGCAGATGGTATCAGTGTAGATTAAAGGTAACAACTGGACAGAGAGAGAGCAAAACAGCAAGTATTAGCTCTCATACTCTAGACACTTCCCACTCCTATTGGTTGGGAGACTTCTAGAAAGTCACCAAAAAGGGAGGGGTGAGCCTGGCCAATTGGTAGGTGGGTGTTATTCATTCAGTGGAGTAGGAACAACCTCTGAATGAGATTTCATTTAGGACCCCCAGGTAGTTGGGTTATAGGAAAATTTTGTTGCAGCAGAATTTGGTTATGTGGATAAAATGGTCGAGATTATTCTAAGTAGAGAAATAGTTTAAACATAAAATACATAGGCAGGAGAGCACATTTAGAGGCAGTAAACAAGTTTGTTTAAATGAGTTGGTATTTAATATGAGAGAATAGAGGAAGATAAAAATCCAGCAAGATAATTTAAACTTTTAAAATGAGAAAACTGGAAGCCATTAAAAGCTTTTAAGTAGGGAACTGACATGATCAAGAAGTTGCTGCTACCTTTGAGAGTCAGTTTGGCAGTACTCTACGGGGAGGAGCTAGGGAGACCATAAACATTTAGGAAGCTGCTATAAATTGTATGCTCTAAGGGCCTGAATGCAGACAAACACATTAGGTGTGAAAAGCACAAAATGTCTATTTTCTTTTATAGCTATTATGGGGAAGAATCAATGGGACTAGCTGTGAGTAGAAAAGGACCAGAAGAGGTTTGATGATAACTGATTTATTTAACTTATATTCCTAAGGAAATGATAATACTACATCCTTTTTCAAACCCTGAATGCACACCATCTGAGTTGCTCCTATAATGTATTGCCTTCATGAATTATACTGACATAATTTTGATTTTACTCCCAAAAGAAGCTTATAGAAACAAAACTTTTAAAGTGAAATTGTTACTGCACCAGTAGAGAGTTGTTAACTAGTTAATTCAGAGAGAAAAACTAATCAACTCTAGGCTGGGTATTATTTATTTTTTAAATTAAAAAAAATTTTGTTTAAGACAGAATCTTGCTCTGTTGCCCAGGCTGGAGTGCAGTGGCACCATCTCAACTCACTGCAACCTCCATCTCCCAGGTTCAAGCAATTTCCAGCTAATTTTAGTATTTTTAGTAGAGATGGAGTTTCACCACGTTGACCAGGCTGGTCTCGAACTCCTGACTGCAAATGATCCTCCCACCTCGGCCTCCCAGTGGATGTTATTTGTTACTCTTAAAACTTGTTGCTTGTTTTAGGGGGGAAAAAGACCCAGAAGTAGAATAAAGAACCACACTGTTGAGATCTTTGCCCGAACAAAATAGGGTGTATAGGAAGGGAAGTAACACTGGATAGGTACCAGGGAGCCAGCTAATGGGAGTGTTATAAGCTCAGTGTCTGTATGTTTGGTCTTAATATGAAGGAGAACAACTTAAAAATCATGTAGAGGATGGAGTTGTAATGCAGAAGAGATGATTGGGAGGGCTTCATTTTGAATGAAAACCAGAATGTAATCTATAAGGTGTCCTATTAAATGAAAATAGAGAGTAAAGGCTGAAATCAAATATTACTATGTTGTTACAAAGCAATAGCAGCTTGATTTGTAAGTAACCTTTTCCATAAAGTGAAATATGTTAGAAATGAGCAGTTGCCTCAGGGTTCAAAGACTGAAGAACTGATCAGCAAGGCTGACCTGAAGGATTTTCTTTTTTTTTTTTTAATTGAGATGGAGTCTTGCTCTGTCGCCCAGGCTTGGAGTGCAGTGGCACAGTCTCGGCTCACTGCAGCCCCCACCTCCCGGATTCAAGTGATTCTCCTGCTTCAGCCTCACGAGTGGCTGGGACTACAGGTGCGTGCCACCACGCCCAGCTAATTTTTTGTATTTTTAGTAGAGACAGGGTTTCACCGTGTTAGCCAAGATGGTCTTGATCTCCTGACAGCGTGAGCCACCACACCTGGTCAGGTTTTCTTTAAACAGTATTAAGAAGTACAGATAATACAGCGGCAGAGAAGAGAATTTCAAATACTGTCGTATTTACCTAACTTTAGTGCTGTTTGAAAGGTAGGTAGTGAACTTTAGAAGGCCAGTTATTGAAATATTTGTTACTTAAATAGTAGTCTCCTAGTCCTAAAACATTTTATGTGTTTTAAATAATAAAATACAAAAATGGATACTACTGTATTGAACAGCTCCTGAATATTATTACTAGTGTCAAGACCAGCCATCTCCCTCTGCCAGCTTTGTTCTTGAAAACAGAAAGAATGTTACACATTTTAATGTAGTAAGTGGGCCAAGAGAGTTCTAAAAAGTATGGTTTTAAAATTCATCTCCAACATCTAAAAACACACATTAACTTTTTTCTTCTTCTTTTTCTATGTGAAATCTGAGTAAACTTACTTTTGATTTGCTTCTCATAGAATAGTGTTGACCTTTTCTTGTAGTTGCAGTGACCTATATTTAAGTTAAAGCTTGAGCCAGCTAGTATAAGAAACAAATTTGCTTTTAATTAATTAAATATAGTTAATATAAGAAGTAAATTTATGGCCTGGCACAGTGGCTTACGCCTGTAATCCCAGCACTTTGGGAGGCCAAGGCAGGTGGATCATGAGGTCAAGAGATCGAGACCATCCTGGCCAACATGGTGAAACCCTGTCTCTACTAATAATACAAAAATTAACTGGGCATGGTGGCACACACCTGTAGTCCCAGCTACTCAGGGAGCTAAGGCAGGAGAATCGCTTGAACCTGGGAGGCAGAGATTGCAGTGAGCCGAGATCACACCATTGCACTCCAGCCTGGCGACAGAGTGAGACTCTGTCTCAAAAAAAAAAAAAAAAAAGGTAAATTTATTTTCATTTGAGTAATTAAATATTTCATATATACCAACTGATGCTTTTTCATTAGGTTTTAAATGTTGTAAAGATATGATTCTTTTTAAAATCGGAACCCCCGCCCCCACTTCCCTGCTGAAAGAAACCATACATGTAGCAGCACTATGTGGGAGACTTGTCTTGATGGATGAGAATAATTTCTAATTAATCTTTTTTTCCTTTATTTGTTATAGAAAGTGTGTCAGATCTTCAAGATTTTTACTTTTGAGGAAGAAAATTACAGAACTTTCAGAGACCACCACAGTCTTCCTTTCATCCTTAGGAAGAACTTACTTAACTACATATCAATAAAATAGACTCTGGAGCATAGTTTCAAGTTCTGACCTTACATATTGCCACTAACTGGTTTACATTACATGTCTAGGCTTCAATTTCTTTGTCTCTTTAAAGTGTAATAATAGTACCTACCTTACAGAGTAAGTTTTTTAAATGAAACAAAGCATTCACAGCACAGTGCCTGCTCCATAAGTACTCAGTAAAGGTTAATTGCTATTGTTATTAATGTGAATATTGTTAAAATCTGATTAGATTCAAAAAGGATTATTAGGGGAAGTGGCCTTAAGACTGGTTCTTTGGAAAGACTACGCGGGCAGAGGTACTCAGAGCAGGGAGAACAGCATATGCAATGTCAGGGAGTCATCAGAGGTCAGAGAAAGCTGGTCTAAGAAATGAGATGAGGCTAGAAGGGTTGCTTGGAGCCAGATTCTGAAGGACCTTGTGTAGCTTACATGGGAATGTGTACTTCTTGTTGAAGTGACCAAAAGGGAACTAAATGAGACATTTCAGTAGGAGACTAACAAAATAAGATAATTCTCACGGCAGTTGGAGGATGGACTAAATTATGTTTCATCATTGTTAAGAATGTGGAAACTGATTGCATTTTCTGGGAAGTTACACAAGGAATGGAGAAGAGGATCTAGGCAAGAAAAATATTTCTGATGTAAATAAGATTTGATTACCAATTGGAAATAATCTTTCTTGTTTTTAAAGACTGCAAAGAAATGAGTCTCAACAATATCCCTTTTGAAAGTTAGGCAAAGATTAACTTTATGCCTTTACATTTTTATTTAATGTTTTATTCTACTTCATTTTATTTTTAGAGACAGGGTCTCGCTCTGTTGCCCAGGCTTGAGTGCAGGGGCATGATCATAGCTCACTTCAGCCTCAAATTCCTGGGCTCAAGTGACCCTCTTACCTCAGCATTCTGAGTAGCAAGGAACATAGGTGCATGCCACCATACCTGGCTAATTTTTTTATTTTTTGTAGAGACAAGGTCTCACTGTGTTGCCCAGGCTGGTCTTGAACTCCTGCCTCAGCCTCCTAAAGTGCTGGAATTACAGGCCTGAGCCAACATGCCCAGCTTATTATTTAATTTTTTAAAAGATCCTACCTTTACATGGTTGAAAACCCAAAAATGTATGAAAAGGTAGAATGAAAAAATTATTCTTATCTTCATCTTTCATCTGCCTAGCTCCTGTAAACTGCCCCTTCTGTAGGTAAAATGTCTGTTAATTTCTTTGCAACCTTCAGGAAAAATAATTATGCATGTTCTTTCAAAAAAGAATATAAAATTAAATAAGAGTAAAAGTAAGAGATTTTAGAATCAATTGTACTGCATAAATTTTACCAAGACAGAATCATTTTTGAAAGTTTGAGGCTGTTTAGCAATAATCAATTCATATTAATGTTTATTATGTCAGTAGAATGTGGTTTGTTCTTTTAACAATGGTATTGATATTGTGATGGAATAATCTATAATTTTATACTGAATTCAAAACATTTAGCAGTGTCTTAGTGGTAAGATGCTATAGCTCATATTGTTCCTGTGTTGCCAATGTGGGAAAAAAAAACCTTTTTAATATTGTGTTTGTGCCTCTGTCCTTTTTGGAGTCAGAGTCAGTGCAAGTACATACACAGGAGTAAATAGTAATAGATATAGATCTAGTTATAGTAACTTGTAAGAGCTTAGAAGTAAACTTATGGTACTTAAGAAATTTGGCTGAGTATGGTGGCTCACACCTGTAATCTTAGCACTTTGGGAGCCCAAGGTGGGAGGATTGCTTGAGCCCAGGAGTTCAACACAAGCTTAAGCAACATGGTGAAACCCTATCTCTTCAAAACATACAACAAAATTACCTGGGCGTGGTGGTGTGCACCTGTAGTCCCAGCTACTCGGGAGGCTGAGGCAGGAGAATCCTTGAGTCCAGGAGGCTGAGGCTGCTGTCAACTATGATCACACCACTGTACTCTAGTCTGGGTGACAGAATAAGACCCTGTCTCGAAAAAAAAAAAAGCAAACCAAACAAAACAACAACAAAATTCATTGGTGCTGCTTCTTGTTTGGTGAAAAAAAAAAAAAAAAAAATCCAAACAGGAGTTTAGTACATCTGTGCCTACAGTTTGCAAGAATTTTGGTTGCAGTCTAGGCCAATAATGTATCCTCTTTATTTAGAAGGAGTTGACTTTGCTCAAGCAGTTTTAGCATTGTACTATTCACTTAATTATGCATCATCTGTGTGCAGCCTACATTTCTCTTTATCACAAATTGCCTTTACAAACAATTGAAGTTTACTAATTAAATATTGAATATTCTCATCTAACTTCATTTTCTTCAAGTAGCGTATGTCAGTGAGGTAGGAATTAGGGGCAAGATATATTTGGCTAACTTCAAACCTAAGATGGTGTCCATGTAATAATATATTTTTGATTGAGGTGTTTTTGCACTGTCATCATACTGACTAGAGTCAGATTCTTAGTTGGCACATCCAGGTGCTCCAACTTTGTGTGACCTAGATAGAAAACATATGGAGGTTTGTGTGTATTTTTAGCACATGTTAAGCTTTCGGCCTAAGGACAAGATTTACAAAAACCTTCAGGAAGTGAAAAGAAAATCTCTGTTTTTGAAAATAACATAGAATTGATGAAACGGTAGAGAAAGCAAACTGAAAACTGTATTCTGGATTCCCAGTATTCCCAGTTTTTATTCATCATATTTTATAGTTTAGTGTTTTAATGATGGATCCTGTTTTGAAAATGAATCTTAGTTGCCCAATGAGAAGATTTTATTTGTTGGCAGACCACTATCATTTATTACTAGCCCAAGTGTAACTAGTTTAGAAAATGCTCTTAAATTAGCCCCTTGATCTGATGCAATAATTGCCTAGTGTGAAATAATGCTCCCAGACTCCTAGCGTGTTTACTTTAAAGTAAAATCACATTGCATGGTTCTCATGTTTCACAGCTTTTTCTAGGACCCATTTCCTGAAGTGATCTTTCTGTGGTTCTGTATACTAACTATTCAGCAGGTCAGGCAGTGAAATAGCATCCTTGCATTAATCAGCAGCTAAGATTTATATCTGTATCTAAGGCATCACTCTAATATAAACTAAAATAAACAAGATGATGTTTACATTAGTAATACCGCAGGCTTTTTAGCTATATTCAGTGCAGGAATTTTAAAACATTGGTTTTTTGAAATATTTCCTTGAATGCTTTATTTTAAAAATGTCAATATCAGAGAGTTAGCATTCCTTTAAAGAGGTACACTTTTTGTGAATAAGATTTTTTTTTTCATTTTTGGGGGGTCTCGCTCTGTCACCCAAGCTGGAGTGCAGGGTGAGCCACTCCCACCTCAGCCTCCTGAGTAGCTGGGACTACAGGTGTGTGCCACCATGCCCAGCTAATTTTTAAATTTTTTTTATAGAAACAGGGTCACACTATGTTGCCCAGGCTGGTGTTGAACTTTGGACCTCAAGTGATCCTCCCACCTTGGCCTTGTGAATAAGTTTTTATGGTTCAGCCATTCTTTG
The DNA here is from genome assembly GCF_009764315.1 of Trachypithecus francoisi. Lineage (NCBI taxonomy): Eukaryota > Metazoa > Chordata > Mammalia > Primates > Cercopithecidae > Trachypithecus > Trachypithecus francoisi. The sequence continues at coordinate 51,923,925 of NW_022681458.1, read as the reverse complement.
TCATAAGGAACTTCTGATGTGGAAAGTATGAAGCAGGGGACATTTCATTTCCTATAATGCAGATTATTCAGAACCTTATCTACTTACTTTTATTTTGAACATTGTTCCTTAAATTATTAGCTGTTGGCTGGCTTAAAACTAGAGCCATAATAGCAGAAGCCAGTAGTTTGCCTTTCTAGAGTGCGTGTGCACGCAAAGATTACAGTCTGGCAGTTCTTCAAAAAACATGGAGCTACCAGGTGACCCAGCAGTTCCACTCATAGGTCTATACCCAAGAGAAATGAAAACATATGCCAACACAAAAACATGAACATGCATGTTTATGGCAGCATCAGTTATAAAAGCCAAAAAGTAGAAACAACTCAAACGCCCATCAACTCATGAAAGGATAATTCAAATGTATTATCTACAATGGAATATTATTCAGCCATTTAAAAGGAGTGAAGTATTGATATAAATAAACTTGAAAAGGTTATGCTAAGTGAAAGAAGCCAGTCAAAGCCCATATATTGTATGATTCCATTTATATGAAATATCCTAAGTGGGCAAATTTTATAGAGAGAGAAGCTAGATTAGTGATTGCAAAGGGATAGGAGTCACTGATGATGGATATAGGATTTCTTTTTGGACTGATAAAATTGTTCAAAGATTAAATCATGCTGTTGGTTGCACAGCTCTGTAAATCATCCAAAAACCATTGAATTGTAAATTTAAAATGGGTGAATTGTAGAGTGTATGAATTATACCTTAAACTGTTATATTAAAAAGAAAGAAAAGGAAAGATTGGTTTGGATTTCCTTAAGTCAAGTAGTAGACAAAAAGTGTAATTGTAACAGGTATGGTGGTATGACAACTAGCAGCCTTATCTTTAAAAACAAAGAGCTAGTTTTCAACTCTACTGGGGTTACTTTTTCCTAGGGAAAAAAAAATGTGTTTATTTGCTCATTCCTTTAACAAGTATTTAGTGGGCTTTACTAGGTGTCTGGTACTGTTCTTGGTACCAGAGATTCAACAATCAACACTGAACAAGCTGAACTCATCATCTCCTGCCACCAATCCTGCTCTTGTGAGTTTCTTATCTTGTTGAGTGTTACTACCACCATTCCAGTTTCCCAGATCAGAAATCTGGGAGGCATTCGTGATTCTTCTCTTTTTATTCCCTCTCCACATAGAGTCAGTCATCAAGCCCATTTTGTATCCTTTAGTCTGTCCCTGTTTTCTGTTTTCCTCCTACCAGAGTGGTGGTTCTGTTAACACAGCCCGATAATTCTCAGCCGCGGTGTATTAATACTAGTAAAGTACCAAAGTTTGCAAATGGTTTATTTTAAAAAACAAACAAACAAACAAAATAAGGGAATAATCCTGTCAATGTCACTTTCACTGACTTGCATTCCACTGAACTTTTGCAAGAGGAAGAGAAAGCTGTAGCATGATAGCTAGTATACTAGGAATTAATTACACGTAGTCCTCAGGTCACCTATTGGAATATTTTTTGAATGTGAACTTTCAGTTTTGCATGTCATTCGTAAAAGTTGAGAGTCTCTGAGTTGGAGGAATACGATCACTGAGACAGAGTCTCTCTCTCTCTCTGTTGCCCACGTTGGAGTGCAGTAGTACGATCTCAGCTCACTGCAACCTCCGCCTCCTGGGTTCAAGTGATTCTCCTGCTTAGCCTCCTGAGGACCTGGGATTATGGGTGCCCGCCACCACGTCTGGCTGATTTTTTTATTTTTAGTAGAGATGGGGTTTCACCATGCTGGCCAGCTGGTCTTGAACTCCTGACCTCAAGTGATCCACCTGCCTCTGAAACCTTTTTTCAGTGAACCAAGCTAATGAAACTGAGTAATACAATTCTGCTATTTTATACCTCCTCCATAATCTTCAAATATTTAAATCACTGTCATTTTGCTTTCAACAAAAGACCTCCTTTCTGCATTTTAGAACAAAGGGAAACTTTCTCAGCCTCCAGCCACTGAGTCTCCAAACCTACTTGCTAGTGTACCCATTCTTCCCCTTCAGTTTCCTGGTCAAATGTGTCCTATTCCTGCTTCCAGTTATTTCCCTGTCTGCTTGCATTTCCCAGCCAGACTTTCTGAAACACTTGTTTCAGAAAAGTTCTTTTTTTTCGTATCCTTCCCATAGTCACTATCCAAATTGGTTCCATTTACTTCTCTAGAACTTCTCTCACACTCTTGATTGCCATTTAGCCAACCACGTCTGTTCCTATCATACTCGCTCAACATTGGAAACATATGATGACTACTTTCTTCAAAAACATCCTTATTCTGTGTACCGCACTTTGCTGCTGCTCTTTCTGCCTCTGTGACCACTCCTTTTAGGTTCCTCTTCTTCCTCTGCCTGCCCCTTTAATGTTGATATTGATGTTTTCTCCCAAGCCCTTTGCACAGTTTCCTCCAGACTTAGGAATTGCTAAGTGAATTCTTTGAATTCTACCTGTACTGATGATGGGATTTGACTGTAATTGGACCTTGTTTAACTGAAGAAATTGCAGTATGTCAAATCCGATTATGTACTTCAAAGCCAAACCTTGGTCTAGTCTCTCTGGACCATGATTCTCTTAAAATCTACCCCATGTTGACCTAAAAGGAAGAAGCTGAAGCAGAATTAATATAGAGAGTTTATTTGGACCAGCGTTGAAGACAGCTGCCTCAGACACACTTCCAAATTATCTTGGGGTGTGCTCCATTAGGCTTTTGTTATAAGCAGGTTTTTAAAAGCAAAAAGGGAAACGAGTGAGTTGATAGAGTTGTTTGTCAGGAATTTTGATTAGTAGTTAGCTGTACATCGTTGAGCTATAGGGTATGGGTTATGTATGGTATCTGGTGTGGCATTGTTAGGTCAGTGGCTACTTGTGGCAATAGCAAGCAGTTTTCAATAAATACTTAGCTCAAGGGGAAAATTACTCTCATTTTAATGCCTCTCTGGGCCTGATAATTTAGAAGGGCTCACATTTTTCAGATACAAAGTATTACGTATATATGTGTGTGTGTGTGTGTGTGTGTGTGTGTATATATATTCTTATTTTATTTTTTAAGACAGAGGTGCGTTCTGTCACCCAGGCTGGAGGGCAGTGACGTGATCTCGCCTCGCTGCAACCTCTGCCTCCCCAGTTCAAATGATTGTCCTGCCTCAGCCTCCCACGTAGCTGGGATTATAGGGGCATGCCACCACGCCCAGATGCTTTTTTGTATTTTTAGTGGAGACAGGGTTTCTCCATATTGGCCAGGCTGGTCTCGAACTCCTGACCTCAAGTGATCCGCCCACCTCAGCCTCCCAAAGTGCTGGGATTACAGGTGTGAGTCACTGCAACCAACCTATTGTTTCTCTCTCATCTCCAGCATACTTGCAGTGAAAAAATTCCAACCTCATGATTCAGCTTTTATGTTTATGAGATTCAGTTAACATTTTGCGAATTCTCTATTTAAAAGGTACAAAGGTAATTTTAAATTGTGATTTAATTAAGAATGGTTTTTCCAAAATTTTTATACCTGTTGACTGTTTATACAAATCCTATAACATAGCCCATCATCCTCAGTAAAATAGTAATACCTTATTTGAAGCAGCAATTTGTTTTTAAATATACACGAAAGTCTATATTTTGAATGTGAGGATTAGAAGTAGAGAGAGAATCAATATTTAATGAAACCGTTTTATGCCAGGCACAGGCATATGTGCTTGTCTACATATGGATTTTTTATCTTCCAACAACTCTGAGAAATCTTGTAAAGAGGAGAAAACCAAGGTAAAGGGAAGTTAAATAGATTGTACACTGCAACATATATAGCTTCTAAAATTCAGAACCAGAGTTTCTTTTGTCAGACCTCACAGCTCATGAATCTCTTCTAAGTGATACTGAAATTTTAAGCTGAGGATGAATGCCAAATATAGGAATAAAATACTGACTTCTTGAGTTCAGTAAATCTAAATTGTTTTAAAAGTTATCTGTATCATTTTTGTCCCTAGGCAGTTATTTGGCAGAAAACCAGAGTATCAGATCACAAGATGGCTCTCATGTCAGTTCTGGGGACTGCTGTTATGAACAATATGGAATCCTTTCAGTACCACTGTGAAGAATCTCAGGTATACTGCAAAAATGTTCTCTGATAATTCTGATTTACTTACGAAGCTGTTCACATATTTCCCTTTGGGGCAGTTGCAGTAGAAAGAGGTTAGTCTTTTAACATTTTAATCAAATGTGTATGTAAGGTAAAAGAGACAATACAGAGCTTATGTTAAACCTCTTTCCCTTTTTATCTTGTTTGTTGCTTACAATGATTTTCAAAAAAAGTTCAATTTAGAATCTTTTCTGTTTACTTTCTACTATAAAAGAAAAATAGTTGACTAGGCATGGTGACTCACGCCTGTAATTCCAACACTTTGGAAGTCCAGGGGATCAGATCACCTGAGGTCAGGACTTCAAGACCAGCCTGGCCAACATGGTGAGACCCTGTCTCTAATAAAAATACAAAAATTAGCCCCGTGTGGTGGCACATGCCTGTAATCCCAGCTACTCGGGAGGCTAAGGCAGGATAATCACTTGAACCCAGGAGGCAGAGGTTGCAGTGAGCCGAGATTGTGCCATTGCACTCCAGCCTGGGTGACAGAGTGAGATTCCATCTCAAAAAAAGAACCGTTTTTCTCCCCCTTTCCCATTCCACATATGTACTTAAACTTTTTCTTGATCTATCAGTTTAGACAGTACTTTTTTACTCCCTAATACTGGATGACGTTCTTAACTCAAACTTCTTTTCTTACTCCTTCCTCTTTGAATCGTATCAGCAATAGTTTTATATTATCAAGTTTAATTATATATAATATATATTTTTATATATGTGTAATTTTTTTTTTTTTTTTTGAGACAGACTCTCATTGTGTCACCCAGGCTGGAGTGCAATGGTGGGATCTCAGCCCACTGCAGCCTCCATCTCCTGGGTTCAAGTGATTCTCATGCCTCAACCTCCCTAGTAGTTAGAATTACAGGGGTATGCCACCACACCCAGCTAATTTTTGTATTTTTAGTGGAGACAGCGTTTCACTATGTTGCCCAGGCTGGTCTCGATCCCCTGACCTCGGGTGATCTGCCTACATGACCTCCCAAAGTGCTGGGATTATATGCGTGAGCCACCACACCTAGCCTCGTATTTTCTTATGTAGCCATTTTTTAAGTGTTCTATCTTTTGTCTGAAGATTGATTCTAAAAGTTGAAAACTTGTATGGACTATAAAACAATCTTCGTTAAAAGCCCAGTATTATAGTAGGACTACATTTTACCTCGGCGGGCGGATCACGAGGTCAGGAGATCGAGACCATCCTGGCTAACATGGTGGTCTTGTCTCTACTAAAAATACAAAAAAAATTAGCCGGGCGTGGCGGCAGGGGCCTGTAGTCCCAGCTACTCAGGAGGCTGAGGCAGGAGAATGGCATGAACCTGGGAGGCGGAGCTTGCAGTGAGCCGAGATGGCGCCACAGCACTCCAGCCTGGGCGACAAAGCGAGACTCCGCCTCAAAAAAAAAAGATCCAGTGTTATATCTCTTATGCCGTATAAATGATAATATTCCTAGAACCCTGATTAAATGGAATCTCTGTTCTTTTTTTTTTTTTTTTTGAGACAGAGTCTCGCTCTGTGGCCCAGGCTGGAGTGCAGTGGCCGATCTCAGCTCACTGCAAGCTCCGCCTCCCGGGTTCACGCCATTCTCCTGCCTCAGCTTCCCGAGTAGCTGGGACTACAGGCGCCCGCCACCTCACCCGGCTAGTTTTTTGTATTTTTTAGTAGAGACGGGGTTTCACCATGTTAGCCAGGATGGTCTCGATCTCCTGACCTCGTGATCCACCCGTCTCGGCCTCCCAAAGTGCTGGGATTACAGGCTTGAGCCACCGCGCCCGGCCATGGAATCTCTGTTCTTGTATTCCCATCAGTTGCTCAAAATTTATCATGTTTTTCTTTGCTTTATAAATAGACTATCTTACATAGTTTTCCGCTTTTTCTGGGATTTTCAAAAGTTTTTTTTAATGAAAAAGTTTTCTTCATCATGTTAGCAATAAAATCCAACTCTTTAGTCATCCTAGCTGTAGTTGGTAATCCATTTCATTACATATTTTTGAACTCATTGTTCTTAGACCCCACTTATTTCTTACTTGGATCATATCTTAGGTCTTCTGCACAACTCTCATCTTCAGATTTCTTTTAATAGGAATGATGGTTGGTTCCATTATTGGTATGTCATGCCTTCCTCTTTTTTGGCACTCATACTCATTTTTCTTTTTTTTTTTGTTTTGTTTTGTTTTTGAGATGGAGTCTCGCTTTGTCACCCAGGCTGAAGTGCAGTGGTGCAGTCTTTGCATACTGCAGCTTCCGCCTCTGAGGTTCAAAGGATTCTCCTGCCTCAGCCTCCTGAGTAGCTGGGACTACAGCCACAACACCTGGCTAAGTTTTGTATTTTTAATAGAGGTGGGATCTTACCATGTTGGCCAGGCTGGTCTCAAACTCCTGACCTCAAGTGATCCACTCACTCCGACCTCCCAAAGTGCTAGGATTACAGGTGTGAGCCACTGGATCTGGCCCCATACTCATTTTTCTGAGGCATATCTTTAAGTAACTTCCACAGAAAGAGGGGACACGAGAGGTAATTTTTCATGTCTGTGGCTGGGCCTGGTGGGTCACACCTGTCCCAATACTTTGGGAGGCTGAGGCGGTTGAGGCCAGAAGCTCAAGACCAGCCTGGGCAACATAGTAAGACCCTGTCTCTAAAACAAAAATACAAAAATTAGCCCGGTGTGATGACTCACACCTGTAATCCCAGCAGTTTGGGAAGCCAAGGCGGGGGGATCACCTGAGGTCAGGAGTTTGAGACCGCCCTGGCCAAAACATGGCAAAACCCCATCTCTACTAAAAATACAAAAATTAGCCAGGTATGGTGGCAGGTGCATGTAATCCCAGCTACTTGGGAGGCTGAGGCGGGAGAATCGCTTGAACCTGGGAGGCAGAGGTTCCAGTGAGCCAAGATCTTGCCACTGTACTCCAGCCTCGGCCAGAAAGAGATCCTGTCTCAAAACAAACACATTTTAAAAATAACTAAAAATTTTCATGCCTGAGAATGATTTCATATTGCACTTTCTCTTGTTGATAGTCTGGCCGACACAGACTTGTTGATTGAAACTAATTTTTGAGATCTTGAGTATTTTTTTACTGTCCATTTTTACTAACGGTAAACAATGCATTCCACTTCTTTTTTTGTTTGTTTGTTTTTCTCGAGACAGACTCTTGCTCTGTCACCCAGGCTGGAGTGCAGTGGAGCAATCTTGGCTCACTGCACCCTCCGCCTCCCAGGTTCAAGTGATTGTCCTGCCGCCTCAGTCTCCTGAGTAGCTAGGATTGTAGGTGAGCACCACCACACCTGACTGGTTTTTGTATTTTTAGCAGAGTTTCACCATGTTGATCAGGCTGGTCTTGAACTCCTGACCTCAGAATCCACCCGCCTTGGTCCCCCAAAGTACCCATTTCTTTTTTTCTAGATGGTACGTTTTCTTCTCTTTGAAAGTTCTTAGGATCTGTCCTTCATCCTTACAAGGATGTGTCTGTGTGTCTTTTATTATTTGTTTATTGTGCTGAGCACTTGATGTGGATCTTTTGAATCTGAAGGCTCATTTCTTTCTCAGCCCCAGGTTTTAAACTTCCATCCATTATCACTTTGATAATTTCTATTTTTTTAATGAAACTCCCTATTGTCATTAAGACCTCCTGTTAATTTTATCAGGTTTCCCATCTTTAATTTTTTTCCATGAGTTTTGATAAATCTGTTTTTTCAACCTTCTGTTGAATTTTTTTTTGTTTTAAAAGTTATGTTTAATTTCCAAGAGTGTTTTTTATTGCTTTTTCATACTTACTGTTTTATGGATACAAAACTTGGGTCTCTCTAAAGATAATTATTTTTGTTTTTAAATTATTTGTTCCTTTAATAATTTCTGTTTATTAGGAGGTCAGTTTTGTTTTACCTGTCAGGTCTTTTTCCTCCAGTCCTCTAATTCTCTTGTCTTTCCCCAGGAATAAGAAATCTAATTGGGAACATGGTGTTTGTAGCTGGGCTTATTGACTGTCAGGTTCCACGTTAGTGTTGAGTAATCAAGGTCCTAATTCTGTTCCTGGAGTTGTGCTAAGCAGTTGGCTTCTTGTCTTCTCTTCCATTTTTTTTTTTTTCATAATTTGTTGAAACCTCTTCTGCTACTAGGTCCCTTCCCATTCTCTTTGTAGTACTGAGTTCTTAATTATTGCTTATCAGTTTATTAAAATCTTGGATGGAAGCTTGTACTCAGGTAATTCTTGGGATTTTCTTTGCCAGGGAACAATTCAGGCCAACCTTTGTGGCCAGCTAGAGTGTTGGCCATGATGTGACATGGATCCTATTTTTCAGAGCTCCCTAAAGAGTTGTTTTCTAGTTTTGACACACTCCAGTGCTATTTCAAACTGGTTACAGTTGCTGACTTGGGATGGCAAGGTTACTGTCTAAATTCTGCTGGATTCCTTGTAGCTTCGTGGTACTTTGTTGCCTACAGTGGTAATCCAGACAGCTTATGGCAGGAGATCTAGACTTGATACCTTTACCATCATGCCCTGGATATTCTAGCTATTATAATTTAGTCTGAAGACTAGCAGTGTTGGCATCACCTGGAAGCTTATTGAAAATAAAGAATCCTGGGCTTCATCCCAGATCGACTGAATCAGAATCTGCATTTTAACAAGGTCCCCAGGTGCTCATTCAAGTGTGAAAAGCGCTGATCTTGACTTTGGTCAGCTATGATTTCATGAGTGAATGGGACTATCACATGAATCAGTCCTATACTTGGAAATCTTTTCCTCCCATCTGTTTTGAGATGTGTTGCCAGATCTGTGCTTGCCCATTGAATTTTTATTTTCAGTGGGCAAGCACAGATAGAATTGCATAAAGACTCCTAGTAATCCTTCATAGTTATGATAATTTTTGCTGCACCTCTGTGTGGTTATTTTTGCATGGTGGATTGAGGGAATTAGGTAAGCATGTGTTAGTGTTCCAGTTCAGTAGGCTGCCAGAATGATAAACTTGAGTGACTCTCTGATGAGAGTGATCATCTAACCAAATCCCTCTTCTCTTGTTGCACTGTGTGTCTAAGGTGTTGTATTTATATTGCCACCAGCTACCCATCATCACTTCTTTCTTTCTGGGCTTTTATGGTTGAAGGATACTGGTCCTGTATCACAGTTCCTTTGAGCCCTTTCTCCATCCCTGGCCAAAAGCAATCTTAAGTTGTTTTCCACTGCTAGTTAGTGGTTGTCCTCACTCACCTCACTTCTGTCCCTATTATATACCTTTAAGATGTGCAACTTGGCCACCAAGGCCTCTTGACTAGTCTGGAATGACAGTGCCTTTGGCCATGGGAACCTTGAATGTGGAGAATCTTTATATATCTCTTCCCATAATGTGAGGGTACTTTTTTTTTCTCCCCCATCTACAGGGACCCCACATGGGAAGAACTAATTATTGGTGGTGATCTCAACAGGGCCGCCGCTCTGGTGGCTTTTGTGAGGCATTTCCCATCGTGACTTTGTGGGCTTGATGGAGCTCCTGAAGTTACCTTTTTGACATCTGTCTTCTCTTTGACATTTCTATCTCTGCATTACTTTATGCTAAGTTCTGAATAAATTCCTCATCATTGCCTGATTTTAATTCCCAAAACTATATATTTTGTTTCTAGGATTTACAATTTATTTGTTTTCATATTCTTCTCTTCTAAACTTGATTTATAGCTACCAATTCTAATTTCTTTACCTTTTTTTAAGTGGATGCTACTTTTCTTTTTTTAAAAGCCTGTTACATATACTAATAATTTCAAAGTCCTTTTCATATTACTCTGTCATTTCTACTTTCTTGAGACAAAATTATCTAATTCTCTGATATTTTATATGCTTTGAAAATTTAATTTCAAAATCATCTTGAATGCAGGTTTATTGTTTTTGTTGTTTTGTTTTTGCTTTCCCCAACTTCCACTTCCTTCCCATAGTTGGGCAGATAGTTCACTTGCTGATCCCAATTCAACAGCAGGTATCATATTAGTAATTTGTGCCTCATCCTGCCAAGATTTTATAGGCCCCTTTTCTTAGCCAGTTTGGCTTAGCCTTGTTCTTGGTTTGGAGTTGTCTCTGTTCTTTCTTGTGACTCTGGCAAGCAGCTCCAGACAGTGGCCACAGTATTTTTAAACTTTTTTTTTTTTTTTTTTTTTTTTGGAGAAGAGGTGCTATATGAGCCCCCTTTTTTAAGTGGAAAGACTGATTTCAGTCCCCTGTCTGGAATGGGGTGTTTTCAGTCCTTATTTCCATACCAGAATTTAATTTCCAGCTAACACATCTTGTTTCTGATCCTAGACCACATAGGACATTTGACTTTAGCCGTCACTCCCTGTTAAATGTTTTGCAATCATAACATCTTTAACTACTTTTCTGTGGGTGGCCTTTTGAAAATTTGTATTTTTTCTATCACTGTTATATATTTGCAGTTGGAATGGGAGAGAAGGGGGTTTCACATGAACTTGTTTCACTGTCCTGACCAAAAGTACTTAAATTACTACTGTAAAAGTGTAACTTCATGGTGTTGTGGAGATTTACTGAGAGAGGAGAAGGATTAGTGTTAGGAGACCAGCCAGGGTTACATCAGTATAATCAGGGTTAAGAAGAGGAAATGGGTTTGACAGACTGGGTAGCTGGCACAGCCCCTTATCATAGTAAAGGAGTATAGGAGGAGCTAGCAGGATAGAAGTAGGATGAAATATTTTACCAAGTTTTGAATGTGGTGACATTGAGAATATTTTTGTGACAGCCAGTTGAAGATGGTAAGCACTGGGGAGTGAAAGAAATAGAAGTTATATACATTTGTATCTTGGCATCACTGGTGTATGGGTAGTTGTTGAGTAGATGTGAATGAAATTAGGAAGAGTAACTAGAGAGCAGGAAAAAGGGGCCTGATAATGGAATTTGGGTACCATCATCATTTATACAAGGTAAGGAAAAGGGGAGAAACCAGCAAACCAGAATGAAGAGGAGGCATCAGAGAGGAAGCAGAAGGACCAAAAGAAGGTTGAAACAGATTCATTCAGTGAGACCCTTCCCAGATGAGAGAATTGTGAGGGTGTTGGGCTGCAGGGAGTCAAATAAGATAAGGGCTGCGTAGTGTCCCTTGGAGTTGGTTATTGAAGTAGAAGCCTGCTTATAGGGGATTAGAGATGAAGGGAAGAGAGGCCCTTAGTTGAGAAGCAATTAAGGAAGAGAGGTAGTTGTATTTTGCCTTCAATTTTTGTTTTGCTTTTTAGGAAATTGAGTAATATACTTGGGTACAGAATTTTGTAAAGTCTTGCCTAATTTTTAATTTTGTTGCACTGATTTGGTGTCTCAAGTTACTTTTCCATGAACTGGCCTGATTTTCACTTTTTACAGCATTTTATAAGACTTTACTGTTTTATTTTACTTTGCCATGTAACTTAAACATAGTTTGTTCTTAAGATTATCCTAAACCATTTTTAAAGCTCAAGATCTAGAATAGTAATTATTCAGTGGCCAACCACGATGGTGTGAAAGGAAATCAATAGCAATATTACATATTTCTTCTTCATTTTATTCTTTATTCTTATCCTTTCAGGGCAGACTTTTTTTAAAGTCACAAACCCAATAAGTCTTTCAGAGGCTTAAACAGGCTCTCCCTGATGCCCAGCAGGTGCTTTAAGAAGGGTCTCATGTTACCTGGTAAATTATACAACCATTTTTAAATGCTGTGAAGTTTTGCAGTTAATTAAGTAGTATCATTTTATAATGGATTATACAGATTAATTTATTTTTTCAAATTGGCACAATTTGGCATTGTGACAATAATGCACTTAGTGTTCTAAAACTGGTAATGCATCTCCTTAAACACTTATTTCCAAGGACAGGGATAGTCATAGACATAGGTGGCAGCTTACAGGCTATGTTAATAAGGAGTCCCACGGTTCCTGCTTAACTGAAAATAGTACCACCAGTGACTTGCTTGTTTTTCTCAACCTAAAGTGTTCCTTGACAGATTAATAACACATCTAGTTCTACTTTTTGCTGATAAGAGATTTTAAGCCTATATTTTAAATAATTTAACAAAAATCACATAGCTAGTGGTAGAACTGGGATTCAAACCTTGTCAATCTGGCTCTGTCTTATATTCTTAACGGTATAGTATGTTGTCTTTAGCTGTGTTCGTTAACTAAAGATAAAAGTGGGAGCATATTCTCTGCTTCCTATCCCTTCAATATCTTTCTCTTCTCTCTGGTATTCTTTTCTAGTATCCTTTTCTCTTTCCTCTTTATACATTTGTAAAGTAGAGAAAGATAGCATATAAATAACCAGTAAAATTTTTATAGAAAGAGTTTTCTAAACAAAAATGAAGCTAAAGTACAACAGTGCAATCAGTATTTAGCTCTGAGGAAGTTAATACAGAGTAAAAGATTTTTTTTTTTTAACTCAGAAATGAAAACCCAGTACGATTGGCTTTATATAGCATACTCAGAATGAAGATAGAAACAGCAACTTCTTTATAGGAAAAGATGGTTAAAGAGAAAAGGACAACAGCCAGAGAAAAGTCACAATGTGAGGAAAGAAACTTTTAAAAGACAGAAAAAGGTTGAGTAGAGAGTGAATGCTGTACATCCCATGACAGTTAAATAATCTGAAAGTATAACCATTCTTGAAGATTTTATAAATGCCAGTTTTTCCTTAGAACTGCAAAAAAGGCAGACAGCACCAGTGTAGCATGCTTTACTATTTTATTTAAAGTTAATACTTGAGACGTGGTTATCAGGAAGTATATGGCTTTTTAGACCTTAAGATGAAAATCTGTTTTTTAATTTTTTTTATACCTTTCAAAGTGTATATAGCTAGACCCATGGAACTACATTGTTGACATTGCATATTCTATAATTATTATATAGATTTATCTCAGTGGATTTCTTCCAAAGTGTGATGCAGACCACTCTTTCACTAGTCTTTCAACACCAGAAAGAAGTTTCATCTTCATAAACAGTCGACCAGTACATCAAAAAGATATCTTAAAGGTAATATGCTTTAGAAAAAAAAGTTATTTGAATTGGAAATTTGTCACATTGTAACAAGGACTACTTCCAAGAGTTTGCTCTAAAAGAAAAAGAAATACAATATCATTTATTAAGCATTATGCATGATAAAAAGACATGTGATGTCTCTCTTATTCTTCACGGCAATTCTGGACTGCATTATCATTCCCATTTATAATGAAGAAACAAATGTTCAATGTTTCTCTTAGGCCACATAGCCAGGAAATTAAGAGTTGGAGAGTTAGTAGTTTTTTTGCTTTTTTTTTTTTTTTTTTTTTCTGAGAGAGTTTTGCTCTCCAGGCTGGATTGCAATGGCATGTGGTGTGATCTTGACTCACTGCAACCTCCGCCTCCTGGGTTTAAGCAATTCTCCTGCCTCAGCCTCCCAAGTAGCTGGTATTACAGGCACCTGCCACCATGCCCAGCTAATTTTTTTTGTAGTCTTAGTAGAGATGGGGTTTCACCATTTGGCCAGGCTGATCTCGAGCTCCTGTACTTAAGTGATCTGCCCGCCTCGGCCTCCCAAAGTGCTGGGATTACAAGCCAGAGCCACCACACCAGAGTTTTTATTTGAACCCTAAGCCTTCAGAACTTACATGACATTGTGATTTTTAATTATTAAGCCAGTTTCATTGCATGTTTGTACTTGTTATGAATGTTTGTGCTTCATTTAGGTTCAAGGCCTCCAAAGGAGTATTACTACTTAGATAATGTTTTTCACTTTTTTTGGTTTGTTTGTTTGTTTGTTTGTTTTTTGAGATGCAGACTTGCTGTTTTGCCCATGCTGGAGTGCAGTAGAATGATCTTGGCTCATTGCAACCTCTGTCTCCCAGGTTCAAGAGATTCTCCTGCCTCATCCTCCCAAGTATCTGGGATTACAGGTTCCTGCCATTATGCCCTGCTAATTTTTCTACTTTTTAGTAGAGACGGGGTTTCACCACATTGACCAGGCTGGTCTTGAACTCCTGACTTCAAGTGATCCCCCTGCCTTGGCTTCCTAAAGTGCTGGGATCACAGGCATGAGCCACTGTGCCCAGCCATGATAATGCTTTTCCTAATAAGCAGTTGCATCTACTCAATTTCTCAGTTGAATTTGCTTGTTTTTATTGTACTTAAGTTTGGTGATATTTCCTTTATTTACATGTTATTTTTTCTTTTATTTATTACATGTATTTCTAGTTAATCCGACATCATTACAATCTGAAATGCCTAAAGGAATCTACTCGTTTGTATCCTATTTTCTTTCTGAAAATCGATGTTCCTACAGCTGATGTTGATGTAAATTTAACACCAGATAAAAGTCAAGTATTATTACAAAATAAGGTAACTCTTTTCAGATAATTTTTTGTTACGCTATTTATAAACATATATTCCTGTTTTCATATTAAAAAAATTTGTTTATATTTTTCTTTTTTATTATTTAAAATCTTGTCTATTTTTTCATAATTTCCCCTAACATTTGTTAATTTGTATTTTTAGGAATCTGTTTTAATTGCTCTTGAAAATCTGATGACGACTTGTTATGGACCATTACCTAGTACAAATTCTTATGAAAATAATGAAACAGATGTTTCCGCAGCTGACATCGTTCTTAGTAAAACAGCAGAAACAGATGTGCTTTTTAATAAAATGGAATCATCTGGAAAGAATTATTCAAATGTTGATCCTTCAGTCATTCCGTTCCAAAATGATATACATAATGATGAATCTGGAAAAAACACTGATGATTGTTTAAATCACCAGATAAGTGCTGGTGACTTTGGTTATGGTCATTGTAGTAGTGAAATTTCTAACACTGATAAAAACACTAAGAATGCATTTCAAGACATTTCAATGAGTAATTTATCATGGGAGAACCCTCAGACGGAATATAGTAAAACTTGTTTTGTAGATTCCGTTAAGCACACCCAGTCAGAAAATGACAATAAAGACCATATAGCTGAGAGTGGGGAAAATGAGGAAGAAGCAGGTCTTGAAAACTCTTTGGAAATTTCTGCAGATGAGTGGAGCAGGGGAAATATACTTAAAAATTCAATGGGAGAGAATATTGAACCTGTGAAAATTTTAGTGCCTGAAAAAAGTTTACCATGTAAACTAAGTAATAATAATCATCCAAGCCCTGAACAAACGAATCTTAATGAAGATCTATGTAACAAAAAATCAAATGTAATAGATAATAAATCTGGAAAAGTTACAGCTTATGATTTACTTAGCAATCGAGTAATCAAGAAACCCATGTCAGCAAGTGCTCTTTTTGTTCAAGATCATCGTGCTCAGTTTCTCATAGAAAATCCTAAGACTAGTTTAGAGGATGCAACACTACAAATGGAAGAACTGTGGAAGACATTGAGTGAAGACGAAAAACTGAAGTAAGTTTCCAGAGCTTGCATGTGACCTGAATGTTCAGCTATTTCCATTCTATATGACTCACTGTTCAAAAAGAATTTTTTTCACTTCTTATTTATGGAAAAGCAGATCGGAAAATACCTTTGGCTTGGATAAAGTACCTTTTTTAAACACTTTTTTTTCTGCTAATTTAGGTTTTTTGTTGGGGTGGGGCTTGTTTTATTTTGTTTTTTTTGTTTGTTTGTTTGTTTGTTTTAATATAAGCCTTAACTGTTTTCTTATTTACTAAGTTTTTTGCTAAAGGTTTTCCATTCATCTTCTCAATTTCAAACCACCATTATGTTCTTTTGTTTTATGTTTAATGACTTTTCTGTTGTAGAACTTTTTTAAAAAGCTTTTGCATTGGAACAGTTATAACTGGTGTTTTTAATATCTTAACTAATCCCTTTCTTAAATTGGTCTCCAAAATATGTAGCACAACACAAAAAATATTGTATTATTGGCGATTCAATTTAGTGTTGTTCATTCATACTGTTTCTATTCAGTATAACTTAAGGCTTGCTTCTAAGATGTATTATTTATTATAACTTATAAACTATAGTAGGTATTTTTATTATGTAAATAGGTGATTTGATCTGTCTTTGATTAAAATAGTACTTGCCATGTTTAAATTAGATTATCTGAATAAATGTTCCAAAATAATATAATGAATGTTTTTAATTGACTAGGACACAATATAAACACAAAATATTACATTCTGGTGATCTAACCCAGCAGAAAATGAGAGTAAAATTATACCTCCAATCATATACAGGTATCTAAGTATCTCAATATTATGTCAAATGTGTGGGAAAATTTTTAAAGGTAATCCATCATCTGGAGTTTATTTTTGGTGATAAACTCCCTAGATACTTGACCAATTTTTTTCATTCTTTCCTTAGCTTATTCAGCCTTATAAAAACAGTATCAATTTAAAATGATAAAGACCACCGTTAATACCAAAAGGAAAAGCCCCCATAAAGCTTTTCTCTTCAGCCTTTTTTGTCACCTTTTTTTTTAAGTGGGAATGGTTATTGTATTTTGTTATTTTGGAAATATCCACAAAAGTAGACATTTTGAAGTATAAAGCCATTACCCCATTTCACCACCCATCATCTCATGGTCAGTCCTGTTAGTCCTGTTTCATCCATACTTCCATTCACTTTCTTTCCCTTTCTTTATTATTCTGAAGCAAATGATAGGCATATCATCTCAGTATGTATCTCTAAGAAATAAAGATACTCATATTTTAAACATAACCGTAATAAAATTGTCATAACTTTTTAAAGGTATAGATTCCTTAATATAGCAAATACTCAGTGTTCAAATTTATAATTGTTTCGTAAATGTCAGATTTTTAAAGATTTGTTTTGAATCATGATGCAAATAAGGTTCACACAATTGTGATTGTCTTTAGTTTTACCTAAATGACACAACTATGCAGTTTAAAGGTGAGGGAACTTAACTTTTAAATACAGTAAGTCCTCAAAAGTTGAATTGCATTGCCCAGGGAAATGAACTGAGAATTGTCTGAGAATAGAAAAAAATCATAGTTATTTCAAGTTCTCATGGAAATAGGGACAGTGTACAAGCTTATGATGGAAACTTATCTTGCTGACTGTCCCTTTGCAGCCTCACAACAGCAGGTAATTCCAGTTGCCTTTTGGGGAATGTCTGCATTGTTTCTCCTTGTGGGCCCCAAGGTGTCAGGTTCCTAGGATTATGATTAATAGGCCTCATCTAAAAATCCATTTACCATCAATTACCAGAATATTCCAGGTAATATTCTGGAATCAAGCTTACTTTCTCTCACATTGCCATAAAGTAGACAAAAGAGGCATTGATGGTCAAGACCTCTGAAGCTTCACCTGGGTTCTAACCACAGTTCTTTGTTAGCTTTTTATTAAAAAGTGTGGACAGTCTCTCAAGGATTGTTGGGAGGATTAAATAATATATTGTGTGTTATGATACAGGATAATTACTAACACATAGTAAGTGATTGCTCACAATGTCAGTATGATCAATTTTTAATCTATGAAAGGGAATTTTTCTATTGAGAAGAACATATTTTATTTGCTGAGGCAAGATTAAATTGAATTTGGAGGCCAGAAATAGAAACCAATGAAGAAAATATAGGTATCTTGGGATCAGAGTTCTATTGTATGTCACAGAGTGCTGTGGTAGAACCTTTCAGAGCCAGGTTCTGGGACCATGATCAGTTGAGTCTAGTATCATGATTAGTGAGAAGGTAGAGCAAAAATTTTATAATACCCAAGAATCATACTAGCTACCACTTCTCTCCCTGTCTTTATCTTGGCATTCTTTCCATGATACTAAATTCTCTAACATATATTAAGGGATATGAGAGTAGACTCCTCTTCTGTAGACCTTCAGTCCATTCTTTTCTTCCTTCTTTTTTTCTTCCTTTTTTCCTTTTCCTTTCTTCTCTCTGTCCCTCCTTTCCCTTCCCTTCCTTCAACTAGGAAATATTAAGGGTTTTCTGTATAAGGCCTGATGTACTCTAGATAGTCACAAATAAAACATACTTTCCCAACTCATGAATGGTGTAGTCTAGTAAGAAAGATTCAGTTAAACAAGAATGTGATGAGCTTTAAGACATAAGTTTTAAATATAAGGAGTTAGGGAAAAACTTGGCAGTTGGACTTAATATTATCTGTGGGACAGGTAATGCTTCCCTGCATAGAAATTAACCAGAAGGATTTTAGGGAATTGTGTAGATTGGAGGAACAGTATGTGGATTGGAGGAACAGGAGCTAGAAGGAACATGGTGTTATTAAGGAGTTAAGATTCTACGACAGGAACAGAATATGAGGGAGTATGTGTAAAGAAAGTTGGGGGAAGGTGGGGCTGGATAATGGAAGATTCTCAAAGCTATAACAAAGAGTTTGAATAAGGAGTAGGATCAGGATTGTTCAGTTATTAAAATTCCACTTTGGGAGGCCGAGACGGGTGGATCCCGAGGTCAGGAGATGGAGACCATCCTGGCTAACATGGTGAAACCCCATCTCTACTAAAAAATACAAAAAATCTAGCCGGGCGAGGTGGCGGGCGCCTGTAGTCCCAGCTACTCCGGAGGCTGAGGCAGGAGAATGGCTTAAACCCGGGAGGGGGAGCTTGCAGTGAGCCGAGATCAGGCCACTGCACTCCAGCCTGGGCGACAGAGTGAGACTGTGTCTCAAAAAAAAAAAAAAAAAAAAAATTCTGATGAGAGCTTGGGACAGATTTTGGAGTCGGGGTTACTTCCATTGTTTTAGTTCTTCCTTTCTGGAGTTTTTGTTTGTTTGTTTTTTTCCTTCCTCACCTTTCTTCTAGTGGATTAAAATCCAGATTTGGGCCATCTGCCCTACCACTGGGGTCTCAGTTGACGTTGGCTTGAGCTTTTCATTTGCAGTATTTATGAATATATTGCTATTTAAGAAAAATATTGCAATTAGGGGATTATGAAAATGATAAATTTTATAACTAAATGCAGTATTTAATCATGAGAACATTATTTGAATTGACTTCTGGTCAAATCAGGATGGATATTTTCCATTCAAGTTACTAAATCCCTTCTTGACATTAAGTACAATGGTAGCAGCTGCTTTTACTTAACATTTACTTAATATTCCTTTGGACATAACTTTTTATATTTCCCAAAGATGAGTACCATATGTGAAAATTTGCACATTATAATTAATGACAAATGGTGACCTTTGTTTTCAACTCATTTTACCACCGCACAGGAAAAATCTTTAATTTGAATGTCTAAGAGCTAAAAATACTATTTCTAGGACCTGTTGAAAGTAAACTATTGAAAATCATGTGTTTTATATAGCTATTCCAGAACCTCAGATTCTAAGTAGAAAATAACTTTAAAATTGTGAATATGGCATGGTAAGTAACCAAAGGAGCCATTTTTTAATGTAGTTTACAATGAAACAAGGTCTTTTTTTAATAATCTTATTCAGATAACATTTCTTCATTCAGCAGACAGGTACCGAGCACAAATTACATGCCATGCTGTGATCTCCTGTCTCTTAAATCTCACTTTTAACAGCACTGTTCTCTCAATAATATTTTTATTTCTTCACATTCCATAGTTTTCCTTGAGATTATTATATATATATAAAATAAAATTCAGTTAGTGTTTTAAGAGCATGAGACTAGAGATAACCTTAATTCTCTAGTCCCAAGTTTAAAACATTCTTAAAAAATAATCTTTTAGCAAAGTTACTTAATTTCCAACCATTACTCACCCCTTCATTGTGAGATTTTTTTGTTTCTTGGTAGAAAATAATGACAGCAAAACATTTATCACCATTTACTCTGTGCTAAGTAGTATTTTAAGTACTTGGCACACTTTAACTCATTTTATTTCTCACAACAAAACTGAGTAGATGTAGATTATCCATATGTTACAGTTGAACATAATGAGACACAGAAAGATTAAATAATTTTCATAGGTTTACAGAACTACTAAGTGGCAGAACCAAGCCAGGCTGTCTTCAGACTCTGTGTGCTTAATCAACACACTTTGCTGAACAAATAGCAGTAGTTTCCAATTCTGGGTATGTACTGGAATAACCTGTGGAGCTCTGTGAAAACAGAGCTGCCCAATCTCAACCTAGGCCTAGAGAATTAAAAGCTCTGAGGGTGGGATCCAGGTATCACTTTTTAAGAAAAGGGGTGACATAACCGCTGTGCTAGGTCTTTGGCCCCGGAAGTTTCATTTTTCTCATATTGTTGACAAAAAGATCTCTTAACTTTCTACCCAGTGTAATTTTTTTTTTTATTCTTGAGTTCTTAGAATCTATCAAGTATAATTTTTCAAACATCCATTATTTTGTACCATTGAAATTGAGTTAAATTCGATGGTTTGGGTGTGTTTAGTTTATCCAAATGTATCTTTTCATTGATGACTAAAATGAGAATAAAAATATTAACAATTAACTAATCACATACTTTCTGTTTTGTGGTTATTGTAGTGACTATAATTTCACTAGCAGTTACTAAATGAAGTATTATATACATAAATTTTCTTTTGTGTTATTCGGGAATTGTTTATTCTATGTTGATGTTAAAGAAGATTTATAAGGAACTCTTCAGATCTAGAATTAATCCATTTCTTTATTCATCCTCTCTTAGAAATTCTGATTGCTTGTGGCTCAACGCTTTCTTAAATTTTTTTTTTTTTAACTGGGTAAAATTTACCTAATGTGAATTGCAGAGATGTTAACGGTGTAATTTGGTGTATTTTCATACATGTCTACACACACATAAACATCACCCCAGACAAAATAGAGAACATCTCCATCATCCCAGAATGGTTCCTCATGCCACCTCTCAGCCAGTGTAGTTCTTCTTCTTTTTATTTTTATTTTTTTAAATCAAAGAGTAATATTCAGTTGTATAAATATACCAAAATATGTTTGTTCAGTCTCCAGTTGATGGACATTTGGGTTGTTTCCAGTTTGGGGCTATTATGAGTAAAATTGTGTTGTTTACTTTCCAAATATTTGGGGCTTTTCCGGATATTTTATTTCTAATTTAAGTGTTTCATGGATAGAGAAAATGCTAAGTTAGATTTCAATCTTTTGAAAAGTAATGAGAATTAAAGCCCAGTGTATGTTCTATCTCAACAAATGTTCCATGTTCACTTAAAAAGAATCAGGATTCTCCAGTTGCTAGATGGTAGTGTTCCAAAATGTCAGTTAAGTATTAAGTAGTTGATAATATTGCTAAAATCTTCTATAGCTTTGAGGATTTTTTTTTTTTTTTTTTTTTTTTTGAGGAGGGTCTCTAGTTCTGTCAGTTACTGAGGGAGGAGTATATACTGTTGCCTGCCACTCTGGCTTCTTATGCTTACTATTTGCATGGTATATCTTTTTTCCAGTCTTTTAGACTACCCCATCTTTATATTTAAAATGTAATGCTTGTAGACAAAGTTAGGTGTTACTTTTTAAATTCAGTTTGATAATCTATGCCTTTGAATTGCAATATTTAGTCCATGTAATATAATAATTTATACGGTCTGCCATTTTCCTGTTTGTTTTCTGTTTGTCCTATCTCCATTTTGTTCTTTTGTTCCTCCTTTTTGGGGGGGAGAGGAGCCCTTTAGGGTTAAAAGAATATATTTCAGTATCTAATTTTAATTTCTTTATTGAGTTTCCATTAGTTTTTGCTTTTGTGATTACATTATGCATCCTTATCATAATCTACTTGGAGTTAATAAAATGTAAAAACCCTGTAAGTATAATTTCACTTATATTTGGTGTCACTCTCCTTAATTGTGCACACGTACTGGCAACTAATTCTCATCTTAATCTGAAAACGTCTATTTCATCTTCATTTTTGAAGGACTTTTTTTTAATGATATAGCTGGATTCTGGGTTCTTTTGCCACTTAAAAGATTTCACTGTTGACCAGGCGCAGTGGCTCATGCCTGTAATGCCAGCACTTTGGGAGGCGGAGGCAGATGGATCACCTGAAGTCAGAAGTTTGAGACCAGCCTGGCCAACATGGTGAAACCCCCTCTCTACTAAAAATACATAATTAGCTGGGGGTGGCTGTGCACGCCTCTAATTCCAGCTACTCTGGAGGCTGAGGCAGGAGAATCGCTTAGAACCTGGGAGGCAGAGGTTGCAGTGAGCTGAAGTCGTGTCACTGCACTCTAGCCTAGAGGACAGAGGGAGACTCTGTCTCAAAAAAAAAAGATTTCACTGTCATCTGCCTCTGCATTGCTCTTTATGATATCCATTATTTTTGCTGTTTCCTCTTTGTACTGTTTTTTTCCTATTTTCGGGATTTTATCTTAACCTTTGGTTTTCAGCGGTTGAATGTAATATACCTACCTGTGAATTTCTTTGCATTTATTCTCTTGGGAGGTTTGCTGACCTTCTTGCATCTGTAAATTGTATTTCTCCAAGTTTGCTGATTTTTAACCCTAATTTCTTCACATTTTATTTTCTTTCCCAGTTTTCCATTGTTTATCTGGGACTCCCATGACATATATATTAGATTGTTTGTTTTGCCTTAGGTCACTGCAATGCTTTTCCAGTTGTCTTCACTTTTCTGTGAAAACAACACATTTTATCATTTCTGTTGATCTGTCTTCAGCATTACTGACTCTTTCTTTTGCCATCTTTTTATCTGCTGTTAAGCCTACCCAGTGAATATTTAATTTCTGTTACTGTATTTTTTAGGTCTAGAATTTCCATTGGTTTTTTTTGTATAATTTCCACTAATCTGTTGAGATTCCCCCTTCTAGTCTCTCATGATAATCTTTTAATACCTTAAACATTTATTAAATCTGTTTTTAAGTGTTTTTTTTGGTAATATTGACATCTGGGTCATCTTGAGGTTGGCTTCTACTGACCACTTTTTCTTTTGACCATGACTCACATTTTCTTGTTTTATTTGTTAGAGTGGTAACTTTTGATTGTATAGCAGGCATTGTGGGTGGTATGCTTAAAATTCTAGATTCTGTTATCCTCTTCTGAAAAGTGCTGATTTTTGTTCTACCAGGTATTTAAATTACTAACAGATCACCTTGAGCTTATGGAGGTTTTGTTTTATACTTTGTTAAGGAGAAGCTGTTTCAATTTTGTTCTTGGTCCCAGGGCAACTTCCTTAGTTTAGGACATAGGTTTTTTATCCTAAGATGTGGCCCTCTTCCAGTTTTAATTGAAAGCCCAAAGTGTTTACCAGGCCATGAAACTGTGGAATTCAGATTCCAAACGTTTCCCTTGCAATGGGCAGCAGCTGAAATCTCTGTTCAGCTCATTTAGCCTTCTAATGGTTGTTTTTCTTTGGGTTCCCACACATGGAATTTTCTGGGATTTCCTTTCTCAATTTTCAGTTGTGCTGGAAGCAGATAGCTCTGTGTCCTGGTGACTCAGGCTAATAAGAGTGTAACTTTCTGATTGAGTCTGACCACCCTAGTCCCCCTTAATACTGAGGACTGCCCTCTGGTTAGAAGTCCTATAAATGTGGGACTCTTGTCTCTTTTTTCACTCCCCAAGGAGTGAATCCATTCTAATTTCTTCCTGCTTTTGGCTGTTCTTCAGTGCCTACTTTAAATAATTGAGGGGTTTTTGTTTGTTTGTGTACTTGTTTGTTGTTTTCTTTTTTCTTTTTCTTTTTTTTTTTTTTGAGACAGTCTCGCTCTGTCGCCCAGGTTGGAGTGCAGCGGCGCCATCTCGGTTCATTGCAACTTCTGCCTCCTGGGTTCAAACAATTCTCATGCCTCAGCCTTCCAAGTAGCTGGGACTACAGGTGCACACCAACATGGCTGGCTAACATTTGTGTTTTTAGTAGAGACAACGTTTCACCATTTTGACCAGGCTAGTCTTAAACTCCTGACGTCAGGTGATCTGCCCGCCTCGGCCTCCCAAAGTGCTGTGATTACAGGCGTGAACCATCACTATGCCTGGCCAATAACTGATTTTTTTATTTTGTTCAGTGTTTATCATAGTTATATTGAGGAGTTAGTCTAATACATGTTCCTTTGTCATTATTATACCTGGAATACCAGTTCTTTAGTTTTATAAAATTCAGATGGTTAATATATTTCTGATTATGATCTCATTAATTCTATTTTATTTCTGTTCTTAGATATGAAGAGAAGGCTACTAAAGACTTGGAACGATACAATAGTCAAATGAAGAGAGCCATTGAACAGGAGTCACAAATATCATTAAAAGATGGCAGAAAAAAGATAAAACCCACCAGTGCATGGAATTTGGCCCAGAAGCACAAGTTGAAAACCTCATTATCTAATCAACCAAAACTTGATGAACTCCTTCAGTCCCAAATTGAAAAAAGGAGTCAAAATATTAAAATGGTACAGATCCCCTTTTCTATGAAAGACTTAAAAATAAATTTTGAGAAACAAAACAAAGTTGACTTAGAAGAGAAGGATGAACCTTGCTTGATCCACAATCTCAGGTTTCCTGATGCATGGCTAATGACATCCAAAACAGAGGTAATGTTATTAAATCCATATAGAGTAGAAGAAGCCCTGCTATTTAAAAGACTTCTTGAGAATCATAAACTTCCTGCAGAGCCACTGGAAAAGCCAATTATGTTAACAGAGAGGTATGATGATACAATCTTTTTTAAATGTAAAAATATTTATTATAATAGTTCATACTAGATTAGAAATTGAAGGTAGAAGGTTGAGAATGGTTCCTAGTAAGGATTAGTGGTATTTATTTATTTATTTTAATCTTTTAAAAATGTGATTTCTAGGCCGGGCACGGTGGCTCACGCCTGTAATCCCAGCACTTTGGGAGGCCGAGGTGGGTGGATCACGAGGTCAGGAGTTCGAGACCAGCCTGGCCGACATGGTGAAACCCTGTCTCTACTAAAAATACAAGAATTAGCCGGGTATGTTGGCATGCACCGGTAGTCCCAGCTACTTGGGAGGCTGAGGCAGGAGAATCGCTTGAACCTGGGAAGTGGAGGTTGCAGTGAGCTGAGGCGGTGCCATTGCACTCGAGCCTGGGTGACAGAGCAAGAGTCTGTGTCAAAAAAAAAAAATTTTTTTTTAATTAAAATAAATAAAAATTAAAAAATATATATATATATTTGATTTCTAATCTTTAATGGAATTGTTTATAAATAATATTAGAATACTCTGGATAGTTCACTTCTACATTTAATAAATATTAAGCTCATTTCTCTTGTACATTAGTGACTTCTCTAGGGTAATTTTGAAATTAGATTGCCATGACTTTATTCCATCATGTACTCATTGTTTTAACATTTTCAAACACATAATAAAATAGAAGTATACGATGCATACCTTTATCAGTAATTATCCAAGACTTTGCCACATTTGCTTTACCTTTCTATACAGTATATAAACGTACATTTTCTTTCCTTTGCCAAAGTAGTTTAGAACAATTCCCCTTCCTACATCTTTCAATATATCTCTTTCAAAAAATGGCTGTTTTCTCACCTAACCATAATACCTTTTTCATACCTTAAATAATAATAATTCCTTGTAATTGTTCCTCATTATCTCAAAATATCTTTTTTCCAGTTTTAAAAAAAATTTACATTTAATTTATATCTAAACAAGGTCCACATACTGCATTTGGTTATCTTGTTTATATATCTTAAAAATCACTCTATTATTGTAGCTACTGAGTCATTTGTTCAGTGGAATGTTCTGTTGTCTGTATTTGCTTTCTTATGGTGTTAAGCTTCTCTCTCCCATGTTTAATTGGGGGTTAGCTCAGGAGGACTGAATAGATTTAGATTCTACTTTCTGATGAATCTACTTAATAGGTTGGCTATGTGCTTCATATTTCATCACATCAAAAGGCACTATCACTAGATTCAGCTAATGACAGCCTGTCTTTCACTGGAAAGTTTCTCATCAACCTTTCCATGTAATGGTGCCATTCATTGATGATTTTTGCCTGAAATAATTTTATATTGGTTGTAATATAGGGTATTTCCTTTTCCTGGTTTATATGATTAAATTGCTTTCTGTAAAAATAACCTTGGATGACAAAGCCTGGGGAGAGAAAAAAAAATTTAAAGATTAAAAAATAAATAACAACTAACCTACTAACATTTCCCTTTTTTAACTTAATATTTCTTTTTCTGTCAGACACGAGTGGAACAGAATTATGACAAAAATAATAAAAACCTGAAGTTTAAAAAGATATAATTTGTTCCCTAGGACACATCATTAGATAACTCTGTTTCAGAACTTCCAAGAATAAAGCAGAAATCATTTATAAAATGTGTTGAAACTCTTGTTAATGACACTGCCATCATTGGAGGAGAAAAAAACAGGGACAGAATACAGAAAAACATCTGTTAAGTCTGTCTTTTTAAATAAGGAAACAGCAACCACATTAACCAAAATCCAGTATCTTTCATAGTATTCTCTTGAGATTGGCTTAGGAAACTGTCAGAGGAACAATTAGAAAATAGTACCTTAGGCTACATTCAAACAGTTTAAACACCTGATGGTGCTTTTCTCTTCCCTAAAAAAGAGCTGGGATACATCTGAATTTTTAGACTTGACTGCTTTTCTGAATGGCATTTGTAAGCTTCATTTAAATTTCAAAAATATTTTTGCACTTTTTCAAATTACAGGTTTTTAAAAATATTTTTGTCGCCGGGCGCAGTGGCTCAAGCCTGTAATCCCAGCACTTTGGGAGGCCGAGACAGGCAGATCACGAGGTCAGGAGATCGAGACCATCCTGGCTAATACGGTGAAACCCCGTCTCTACTAAAAAATACAAAAAACTAGCCGGGCGATGAGGCGGGCGCCTGTAGTCCCAGCTACTCGGGAGGCTGAGACAGGAGAATGGCGTGAACCTGGGAGGCGGAGCTTGCAGTGAGCTGAGATCCGGCCACTGCACCCCCGCCTGGGCAGCAGAGCAAGACTCCGTCTCAAAAAAAAAAAAAAAATTTTTCTGTGTGATGTTCTGTTCTTCAAAAAACAAATACATTAAAAACCATTATTTTGGGCCGGGCGCGGTGGCTCAAGCCTGTAATCCCAGCACTTTGGGTGGCCGAGACGGGCGGATCACGAGGTCAGGAGATCGAGACCATCCTGGCTAACACTGTGAAACCCCGTCTCTACTAAAAATACAAAAACTAGCCGGGCGAGGTGGCGGGCGCCTGTAGTCCCAGCTACTAGGGAGGCTGAGGCAGGAGAATGGCGTAAACCCAGGAGGCGGAGCTTGCAGTGAGCTGAGATCCGGCCACTGCACTCCAGTCCGGGCGACAGAGTGAGACTCCGCCTCAAAAAAAAAAAAAAAAAAACTATTATTTTGGGACCATATTGGCCTGAAAAAATATCTTTCTTAATTGAGCATAAACAGGAATAAAGATTAATTCAAAATAGTTTTTCTTCCTTTTGGAATGTGGCATCCCCATCACAGTTAATGATGTAAGTTTTTCAAAACTGAGTCATAGACTAATTTATCCCACAATGCAACAATGTGGACAGGGTAATTGTAGGTTGGGCTTAGTTTTCTTGCCAGAGTTCTAATGCTATTTGTGTAACTTACCTCTGAATGGAATAATTTAGGTTTCTATCAAGTATAAAGTAAGGGCTTAATAATGATAACCTTAATGATGGCTAATATTTATTGAACATTTACTATATGATAGGAACTTGGCAAAGTTTTTTCATGATCTTCACATCAACTTTATGAGGTAGATAATATCATTCACATTTTATAGTTGAGGAAAGTGAAATGTAATAGTTAAATAACTTACCTAGGCCCACATAGACAGTAAATAAGCCGTATGTCCAAGATTACAGTCTAGACAGTTTAACTGTGGAGTCTGCACCATTAATTGCTATACAGTGTCATAATCATCACCACCACCACCATCCCTACTGTCTCTCAGATCGATTTTTAGGATATTGGTTAGATGAAGCAGAGTACATGTGATATGTAGCCAAAGCTCTTCTCTATTATATCAGCTC
Source organism: Trachypithecus francoisi (assembly GCF_009764315.1). Classification (NCBI taxonomy): domain Eukaryota; kingdom Metazoa; phylum Chordata; class Mammalia; order Primates; family Cercopithecidae; genus Trachypithecus; species Trachypithecus francoisi. Next base: position 51,895,936 of record NW_022681458.1, on the reverse strand, counting down.
CCACAGCCATTGGGGTCTTCAACCATTCAGAGCTGATAAGCAAAGACATCAGTGTACTGGAATACAGAACAGTGCCTTGCATACCTAGGACAGTATCTGCCACAGGGTGGGCACTCAAATATTCATTGAAGGAGTGGCAAAATGGTAACTATTCATGTCAACCCCAACAGACACCTTTTTGCAATGACTAACACATCCCGACCAAGCCTAAAACCAATATGTGCGGTTGATTTGTACCCTAGATAACCTTTGGCTTCCTCAAATTTTTACACCACTCAGAATCATTTCATATACCACCTTTGGGAAACATGCCAGACCTGCAGTAGACTGAAGGAAGCTCTCCCAAACTCTAAATTGATTAATTTATTAGTTCCTAGAAGAAAGAGATACATGTTTATCTTTTTGTTACAGAAGAAACTTTGAATAGCAATTGAAAATTTGGCAAGGATGGACCACCTGACTTGACAGTGTATTATTGTGTTTGTTTTGAAGGAATAAAATGAAATTATTTATAAAGTTTTAATTTGTATTATATTTAGAGAGAGCCATTTTTAAATTTCCACATTCAATATGTAACATTCTAGAAGACAGACTGTCTTCTTTCTGTTCCTCCTTTCTGTATACTGTGTGCAGTAAGTATTTTATAAAATATTAACAGAAATGTAAAACAGTGGTTTCTCATAGAGTTACTTATACCTTTGTATTTTGGTTAATGATGATAACACTTGTCAAAGGGCCCTAGGATTAACTTTTTCCCATAAACCCTCTTATTTTGTGTTTTTAATAAGTTAAAGGGTCATAATTTCTTTTTCAGTCTTTTTAATGGATCTCATTATTTAGACGTTTTATGTAAAATGACAGCAGATGACCAAAGATACAGTGGATCAACTTACCTGTCTGATCCTCGTCTTACAGCGAATGGTTTCAAGATAAAATTGATACCAGGTATGATAGTGTGGTTTAATATTTTCTGATGTGGAAAAATTAGTCTTGTTCCAAAAGTTACATTTGGGTTTCATGATTTACAGATATGGTGGTATATTTTTGTCTCACCAGTGTCAGCTATGTTAAAACATTTATTTCAACACATCACCTCTGCCTGAAACAAGCCAGTTTGGCATCTCTTTTAGTCCGATGCTTTGCATTTGCATTTGCATTTGCATAACTAATCAGATAGTTTTATTGTAATTTTTGTCATCCTTTGACAAAATATTCAAAGTGCCTGCTTTGTTTAAATTATTAAAATACTCCTTTAGATAATGAAACAGAAACATGTAGGGCATTGGAATTGCCTAACAAAAATGGATATCTTTGCTTTTTAAAAAGCATTTGCTTGTTTTGCCAGTTAGACGTGCAGCATCAGCAGTTGTGCTATCTGGAGAATGGATGATTCAGTTCCATGGCTTTGCTAAAAGACTGATAACCCTCTTTGCTCAGTATGGAAATTAATTGGGTGGATTTAAAAAAAAAAAGAAAAGAAAAGAAAATCCATCTGGCTAGAGGCTTCAGTTTTCCTGGCTGGTACCTTCTCTGTTCTTTTATAGTTTCCATACTCAACTGCCTTCTGCCCTACCTTCTGTTAATTTTTCTTCATCTGATATCAAAGGGGTACAGTGGAACCATGAGGAAGGACTCCACTGTCTCCCTTCCTGCCTCCAAACTTGTCACACTCAAAGTATAGAAAAACAGAATTCACCCAAAACAACATTTGAAGATTTTTAAAGGAATGCTTTACTGAGATACGAAAATAAGTAAAAACAATGTACAAAAGCATAGAACTGGGTATATGCAGAAAATACTTTGGTGTCCCAAACATAAACTAATTTTACTTGATTTTTGTGATTTTTAAGGATACCTAACCTAAGCTTCTTACCTCCTACCTCAATTCTATTAGTCCAAATCTCAGCACTGCCATTTAAAAAGAATGTGTTTTGGGGAAAGTCACCTGGCCTAACTGTGTCTTCATTCATAACAACTAATAATTATTATGTAGAAAGGATAACTGTCCTTTCTTACCTCCCACTCAATTCCAAGAGCATGTTTTTTTTGTTTGTTTGTTTTTGAGCTACCCAGTAAGTTTATATCAGATGGAAAAATTGAGGCACAGAAGTTAAGTTTGCTCAAGGGGACACAGTTATTGGTAAAACCAGAATTTGAACCTAGGCAATCTGCCTTTAAAGCCTAGCTCTTAACTCATTTATCATATTGCCTTCCTGTCAAAATTTAGATATTTATTCCATGAAGTATTTGTGAGCATTATCCAAGGTAACAAATCAGTCAGCATGGTACATGGCAATGGGAGATGCTCACATATTCTCTTTTCTTACCATCCTTCAGCCCCCTTTCGCAGGCTTGCAGTCATCTCTTTTAGTCTTCCTAGAAATATTTCTTCCTCAGGGTCCCTGGCATCTTAAAATTTATGTGAAGTGAATGTACTTGAAGCAAGGGATGGGTGGGGGTGTATGTGTTTTATTCTCAACTTAATGTTTTTCTAATTAACTATGTGGTGTTGGTGGCAAGTACCGGTTTTTTCATGAAAGATATTAAACAGGCCGGGCGCGGCGGCTCATGCCTGTAATCCTAGCACTTTGGGAGGCCGAGGCGGGTGGATCACCTGAGGTCAGGGGTTCAAGACCAGCCTGGCCAACATGGTGAAACCCTATCTCTACTACAAAATACAAAAATTAGTCGGGCATGATAGCGGGTGCCTATGATCCCAGCTACTTGGGAGGCTGAGGCGGGAGAATCGCTTGAACCAAGGAGGCAGAGGTTGCAGTGAGCCAAGATCGCGCCACTGCACTCTCCACTGCGCAACAGAGTGAGACTCCATCTAAAAAAAAAAAAGAAAGAAAGATACTAAACAGCAGGTTGTTGTTTTAAGGATAACTGTCCTTTCTTACCTCCCACTCAATTCCAAGAGCATTTTTTTTTTTTTGAGTTACCCAGTAAGTTTATATCTGACAGATGCTTTGAGCTCTTAGCTTGTAGGTAGTATTTTTAAAATCTTATTGAATGCCTAATACTTTCCATAGCATCAAAGATGCAGAAATGATTGAGTCACCTGCAAACTGACTTGATTTGATTGGAATTAACTTTACTTAGATAATCATAAGCATTATTTCCCTTGTCAATATCAGAGCAAGTTAAAGATATTTATGTTTTCTTTCATTTCTTTGTTTTTTCATTTTTTTAAATTAGGTTGTATTTTCTTAACAGTTCTGTCTTGTGAGAGTATTGTTGCATTTTACTAACTTTGAATCAACAGTTTGCCTGTAGTCACAGTACATCTTTGGATAAGGATAAAAGCATTTGAAAGAGAAGGAATACATCTGGCTTTGAGAGACAAGATTCTCAATGTGACTCTAAGAACTTTGCATGCTAATGGGAATAGCTTTCTGTCCTGCATCAATAAGAATTCCATATTTTAGGAAGTGAAAACTTGTCAAACCACTTACTCATTTGATGTATTTTCCCTGAAAATTGGTAAGCATTTCACAGTATTTTATGGAAACTTTTCAAGGGTTATTGTTACATAGTTCCAATGTCTCTAACTTTTCCATATCTGAATTTTACAAACCCAGAAGTTAAAATATTGCTCAATTTCCTTATTTGTTGCCAAGTACCTTTTACCCATTTCCACTAGGAATTCTGTGAAATGTGTATAATTTTCCAGGGCAAATGTAATTAGTATTAGACTTTTCATTTTAATCATACTGTAAAAGATTTAAAACTACCAGTAGTGAAAAAAATCACTTGGACTGATATTTTTGGCAATTTTCATATCTATATAAATGGTTAAAAGAGATGTGAACTAGAATATTCTGCTACTACTTTTTGCCTACCACACACAGTTTTGAGTTCCATTTACGTTTCCCCTGTTGCTCAAACTCATTTCATTTCCACTGTTAGTCTGTGTATCTATAAAGGAATACCTGAGACTGTGTAAGACTCAGGTAGACCTGAGACTAAAAGAAATGACCACAAGCCTTCTTTATAAAGAAAAGAAGTTGATTTGGCTCATAGTTCTGCAAGCTCTACATGAAGCATAGTGCCAGCATCTGCTTTCTTTTTACATATAAGTTCCAAGTTTAAGTCATTTCTTTGCTCCCATATCTGATGATAGCCATGCCACTTCTTGAACGATTTGCTGCTTAGAAACTTCTTTCGCTAGATAGCGAAATGAAAAAGTGATGACCTGGGTTATCACTCTTAAATTCAAACTTCCACAGATCCTAAGGGCAAAGGTGTCCAATCTTTTGGCTTCCTTGGGACACATTGGAAGAACTGTCTTGGGCCACACATAAAATATACTAACACTAACAATAGCTCATGAGCTTTAAAAAAAAATTGCAAAAATGTCTCCATGTTTTAAGAAAATGTACAAATTTGTGTTGGGCAGCATTCAAAGCTGTTCTGGGCCACAAGTGGCCCACAGACTACAGGTTAGACAAGCTTGCCCTAGGGCATGGACACAGTGCAGCCAGAATCCTTGCGGGGACATAAAAAGGGTGACCTTTACTCCAGTTTCCAATAAATTCCTCAATATCATCTGAGACTTTGTCAGCCTTTCACTGTCCATATTTCTGTCAGCATTTTAGTCACAACCATTTAACCAGTTTCTAAGAAGTTCCAAACTTTCCCTCATCTTCCTGTCATCTTCTGAGCTTTCAAACTCTTCCAGCCTCTGCTCTTACCCAGCTCCAAAACCACTTCTACATCTTCAGTTATCTTTATAGCAGTGCCCCACTCGTCAGTACTAATTTTCTGTGTTAGTTCATTTGTGTTGCTATAAAAGAATACCTGAGACTAGGTAATGTATAAAGAAATGGGGTTTATTTGGCTCATAGTTCTGCAAGCTGTACATGAAGCATAGTGCTAGCATCTGCTTCTGGTAAGGGTCTCAGGAAGCTTACAATCATGGCAGAAGGCGACAAGGAGCCAGCATATCACATGGCAAAAAAGGGAGCAAGAGAGAGATGCCAGGCTCTTTTAAACAACCAACTCTTGTGTGAACTACCACGGAGACCTCACTTATTACCATGGGGATGGCACCAAGCCATTCATGATGGATCTGTCCCATGACCCAGTGCACCTCCCACTAGGCCCACCTTTAACAGTAGAGGTCACATTTCGACATGAAATTTGGAGGGGACACACATCTAAACCATAGCATCTCACTTCATTGATCTCTGTATCTCATCCCTTAATGCTTGATAATATAATATTATATATTATTCTCCAGTTATTCTCTGGGAAAAATGTTTAGGATACCGTCTCTATAGTCTACCAGCACTGCATCTGCCAACCAGGTCAAGGATCTAGTCTGTAATTGGGAACAGGTAAGGGATTGGATTATTGAAGTCTCAGGATCTGAAACTCTTCAAGTTATATCACAGCTCTTTTTTAAAATTAATCCATTGATAGCTACTACTTATCCAAGATTGGACTGTCTCTTTTCTTTTAATTCCAGGTAGCATTATGTGGACTTCATGAAAGAACACTGTTACACAGATACAGCCAAAGAAGACAAATCTCTGCTATTTTCCAAAAACATGCATTCTAAAGCCAAATCTGATGCCTTGAAATATGTGCTGTTATGGATTATGTACCCAGTTATACATCCAATCCTGTAGCTAGTTTTTAGTTTTATTTTATTTTTTGAGATGGATTCACACTCTCTCACCCAGGCTGGAGTGCAGTGGCACCATCTCAGCTGACTGCAACCTCTGCCTCCCAGGATCAAGTGATCCTCCCATCTCAGCTTCCCTAGTACCACCACACCTGTCTAATTTTTTTTTTGTATTTTTGGTAGATACGGGGTCTTACCATGTTGGCCAGGCTGGTTTCAAACTCCTAATGTTGTGACCTGCCTGCCTCGGCCTCCCAAAGTGCTAGGATTGCAGGTGTGAGCCACTGTGCCCAGCCATTTAGTTTTATTTTAATTACTAAGAGTAATTTAAGTAACATTTAACATGTCAGTTTTATTTGTCCTATTAAAATATTTTGAACAAACAGTATTTTCTTCTAATTAATAATATCTCCATAAATTACTGTGTGACTGTTTTTATAATTTGTAACTTAAAATCACAGAAATAATTCAGGCGTTTAGATATTAAAATGGTAGGGTAGAATTTGAAGAGCAGCAGTTGTTAAAACACTTAAACCAGTTTTATTTTCATAAATATCATGGGACTCCATTTTCTCTCCAAAGCAAGAAATGATCTAAACAAATGTAAGAAACAGAACAGCAATAACTGGGATTAAATTAAATTATGTAAAGCACGTGGTGTCAATGAGCACTTATGACTTAATGTGAGATCCTATGGGAAATTACTATTTGTTCTCCAACTAAGGAACAAAACTTTGTCTGACTATATTAAATTCTAATGAGGGTTCACTAAATGTTTTAGCAGCAATTTTTGTTTTTAATGGACATGTTCTGGAATATAAACTTAACTATGTGTGTGTGTGTGTTTTCTTTCAGGAGTTTCAATTACTGAAAATTACTTGGAAATAGAAGGAATGGCTAGTTGTCTCCCATTCTATGGAGTAGCAGATTTAAAAGAAATTCTTAATGCTGTATTAAACAAAAATGCAAAGGAAGTTTATGAATGTAGACCTCGCAAAGTGATAAGTTATTTAGAGGTATGCATTATTTTATATATATGTTAGTGTATACAGGGGTCCCAACTCCTGGGCCAAGCCAGTTAGGAACCAGGCCACACAGCAGGAGGTGAGCAGCCTGCCAGCAGGCATCACCACCTGAGCTCCACCTTCTGTCAGATCAGTGGCAGCATTAGATTCTCATGGAAGCACAAACCCTATTGTGAACTGTCCATGCGAGGGATCTAGGTTGTGCACTTCTTGTGGAACAATTTCCTGAAACCATCCCCACCCGCCAACTGTGGAAAAACTGTCTTCCATGAAACCGGTCCCTGGTGCCAAAAAGCTTGGGTACTGCTGCTGATTCTATATAGAGAGGTATTATAGATTGGCCAGACTTTAAGATACTTGTTTCTTAAAATAGTAAATTATTTCCAAATAGTAGAATATTTTCTGTAAGTTTTATTATGTAATTGCAAGGAGAACACTATTATAAAAAAGAACACTCCATTAAAAGTTTCACATCATAGACTGACTGTGATAAACTCTATCATGGATTCTTACCATAACATTTCCTTGGGTACATATTGAGGAAAGACCTTATAAATGAGATATTTTGCAGTGAAGTTCTGTTTTAAAAAACGTTTCATAAATAATCCTCTTAGAAGGGATTTAAAATAATTCTACCTTTATATCACATACTTGTCTAAAAAGTATTGTAATATAATTCTAAGTCCTGATCTCATCAAGAGCAGTAGAAGGGAAGGGAAGTGAAAGATACGAATCTTTGAATAAGTGGAAATTTTCCACTTTGTGACAGTATTCACCACAAAAGAGAAATGTAACAGTGGGTTAAAAAAAAAAAAAGGATTAAGGAAGGTTATAAACATTAAAATGTCCATAATTTTTATGTAAACTTAAAAAAATTTTTTTCTTAATCATTAGAACCTATGAAATTTTAGGTGAACTTGAGAGAAGTCATGTTGATATATGGGGTGAAAGAGTAGAAGTTACCTGCTGAGAGTGGAGGGGTTGTGGGAAAGCATTGGCAATTTTAGTACAGTAACAAAGATCTGAAAATAAGAGCTGTAGGTACTATAAGAGAAGGTTAAATAAACAGGAATAAGATTTCCAGGTGTCATTGAGGGTTCGTAAGAGTAAACATTTGTATTGAATCCAGCCAGGACAGTTTTGTGACTCAACAATGCTTAGTAGAATTTGCCCAAGTGTAAATCAAAACACCAATTCCTCACCCTGTCCTAGAGGTTGCCGAATTTCCTTTCCCTGTTCCTCTCTCTTGAACAACTATGTTGTACCCACATTGAACATTGTTTCTCTTCTGTCTGCCTGAGATGTTTTTCTTTCCCCATGATCTTTCCATTAAGGTTTCTTATTTATTTTTGTTTATTTGCGACAAGGTCTTGCTCAAAAGCTGGAGTGCAGTGGCATGATCACAGCTCACTGCAGTCTTGACCTTCAGGCTCAAGTGATCCTCCTGCCTCAGCCTCCCATGTAGTTGGGACTACAAGCATGCCCCACCATGCCCAGCTTTTTTTTTTCATAGAGACTGGGTCTCAGTGTTGCCCAGGCTGGTCTTGAACTCCTGGCCGCAAGCAATTCTCCTGCCTTCGTCTCCCAAAGTGTTGAGATTACAGGTCTAAGCCACCACTCCCAGCCTCGTTCCTTATTTAAATTCAAGCTTAAAGCTATCTCCTTAAGTAATCTTTTTCCAGCTCTACAATCACTCTGTCATGTGGCCCAGTTTAATTTTGTGCATTATTTATTGACTAAAATGTTCTGTCTTTTGTCTGTTTTCTATTTCTCTGCACTAAAATGTAAATTGCACAAGAGCAAGGGTCTTGGTTTTTGGTTTGCCACTACATCCCTAGAGCTGACAACGTAGTTGATACTTAACAAATATTTGTTGAGTGAATTCATAATAAGATGAAAATAATCAATATTCTGTTTTCCTTTTTGCCAGGATAACATGTTTTCTGCTTCAGGGTATATCATGGTAAAATGTGTGACTTTCCCTTTGGACAGGGAGAAGCAGTGCGTCTATCCAGACAGTTACCCATGTACTTATCAAAAGAGGACATCCAAGACATTATCTACAGAATGAAGCACCAATTTGGAAATGAAATTAAAGGGTGTGTTCATGGTCGCCCATTTTTTCATCATTTAACCTATCTTCCAGAAACTACATGATTAAATAATGTTTAAGAAGATTAGTTACCATTGAAATTGGTTCTGTCATAAAACAGCATGAGTCCAGTTTTAAATTATCTTCGTATTATGTGTCATATGGTTATTTTTTAAATGAGGATTCACTGACTTGTTTGTATATTGTAAAAAGTTCCATGTATTGTAGATAACGTAAATAAATATAAAAAACTAATATAGACTATTCATTTTATTCTCAAGAACCAGCCGTCGTCATAATTATGAGTTGTAGGCTCAAAATTGGAAAATAGGTAGTATTGTTGGGTGGTTATTTACTAGGTCCTCTCTGCAGGGAGAAATCAAACATCACACATACTAGCATATCTGACAAACAGTGTCAATATTTTTTAAAGTGTGATGGAGAGACACAGTGGGAGAAAATGAGAAAATGAAATTCAGAGGAAGAAAACAAACCAGAAATTCTTCCATTAATCTCAGATTAGATGTTGCTATCTCTTCATTATATGGTAATTATTGGATTTGGGGGTCAACTTTTATCAGAGAACATGGGAAGAACTAGATTTTTAACAGAAAACTGAGGTGAATTTTTTTTTTTTTTTTGGAGACTGTCACTCTTGTCACCCAAGCTGGAGTGCAGTGGCACCATCTTGGTTCACTGCAACCTCCATCTCCCAGGTTCAAGCAGTTCTCCTGCCTCAGCCGCCCAAGTAACTGGGATTACGGCTGCCCACCCCACACCTGGCTAATTTTTGTATTTTTAGTAGAGATGGGGTTTCACCATGTTGGCCAGGCTGGTCTCGAACTCCTGACCTTAGGTGATCCACCTCGGCCTCCCAAAGTGCTGGGATTACAGGTATGAGCCACCGCCCCGGGCCATTAGGTGAAAATTACTGTACATATGCCCCTTCGAAAACCAGGTCCCACAGTGCACCAAAATACCTTTACAAAAAGTTGAAACATGATTTTTAATGAACATATTTGTTGCATAAAGTAAGATATGTTATACTGGATACAGTATCTCCACACTCACACCATCTCCCATAACTCTCAAAGATCATCTTTAAATTCCCAAGATCCTTGTGTTAAGTACAAATTGTGAAACCTGAATTCTGCCTTTTATCTGCCAACATCATCCTGTTTTGCATGAACCAAAATAATGCTTCCCCTGACTCTCCATTACCCCTTTTATAAATGTGGGGCCCTGCTCTGGGAGAGCTTTCTGGGAGTAATTCTTTTAAATTAACTGGGTAAACTGAGGGAAGAGAGGCTCACAGAAGCTATCAAAGATGAAATTTGCATCATTCGCACTCACGCTAAGTAAAACTGTAGACATTTTTTAGCCAATATAGCCTGTATTGGTCCTACAACTATCTTGTAGATGAAGAAACTCATTTTTTCTTACCAGTTATGAGTTGTGTCAAAGGTTGGTAGGAATGGCAGTAGGTATTTACCACTTCTTTGCTAGACAGGCTAAGCACTTACCTTGGATGATCTCATTTAATGTTCACAATGAATTTAAACTTGTGGTTACTGTTGCGATTCTAATGCCAGAGCTCCTGTTCTTAACTACCATTATACTGCCTGCCATGAGAAATGGGCCCTAAAGAGTTATTTGGTCAACTAAGCGTAGGTAGTTAACAGAGTATAAAACACTCCCTGACACCACTTTAACGAATGCTGGAGTAAATCAACTTCAGGTTGCAACTTTTTTGAGACAAGTCTCGCTTTGTCGCCCAAGTTAGAGTGCAGTGGGGCGCCTCCCAGGTTCAGACGATTCTCCTGCCTCAGCCTCCCCCAAGTAGCCGGGATTACAGGCGTCTGCCACCAGGTCCAGCTAAATTTTGTATTTTTAGTAGAGACGGGATTTCATCATGTTGGCCAGGCTGGTCTGGAGGTTCTGACCTCAAGCGATTGACCCGCCTCAGCCTCCCAAAGTGTTGGTATTACCCACTGCACCTGGCCACCAACTTTTTCCTAACGGTGACTGGAGTAGCAGACTGGCGTGAATCGGCTTTTTGCAGAACAGAAATGGGCTGCAGGTGAGGGTCTAGCGTCGCCCCACGGACCAATCCTGGTTCATCAGGCTAAGGGAAAGCCCAGCAACCACGCAGAAGCCCGGCAGTCTCCCGCTGCGCTCCCATCCACAAATCCTTGCAACAGCCCCAGCACCACTCGCGGACCAAATGCTGGAGCTGGGAGCGGCGACAGGGAAACGCTGGCTCCCAGAATGGAGGTAACGCCCGCTGCGGCCTGGGAGGCTTACCCGAAATTAAGGGCGAGGCAAGGAGATCTGAAGGAAAAGGAAAGCTTGACCCCAAGTTACCCATTTGCCTCTTTAGGCTTTGTTGCCAGAGCCCTTGGCCTGGGAGAAGGACTCTTAAGGTTCGAGTTCTAAAGTGCTCTTTAGACCCAAGTATGTTGGGTCTAAAGTATGCTTAGGATCCCAGCCTCGGCTATAGCCACAGGGATGACCCAAAGCCGTGCGTAAGTCAGACCTGCAGGCCCCTCTTGGATGGACATTTTGCTGGGAAGGTAGCCATCTTCGGTCTGGCCAGGCCTGGGAGGTTTTAGATATTTAACCTACTGAAAAATGTTAGAACTGTATTCAGATGGACGGATTTTTGTTACCTTCATTGGCTACGTGATTCTCTGTGATTTTATCCAGATTTTGTGGCTCAGGTTGTAGGAATTGCAGCCCAACCCAGCACAGCCCGCATTTCTCAACTAAAAGTGTAAATAGAGCCATTTTTTCCTCTCCAAATTCTTACCTGTTTTATTTTCATCTTATGTTCTTATGTTTGCAAGCTTCCTCCAGCATTTTTTGGGGGTGTGTGTGTGTGTGTGTGTTTTAGGGCAGGAGGGAGCAGAAGCCACTAAATAAACCTGGGCTTGGTTCTACACTGAAAACCAAACATAGGTTTAACTCTTGTAAACCAAAAAACATCTGAGATAGGTCTCAATAAATTTAGAAGTTTATTTTGTCAAAATTAAGGACATACCCGGGAGACAGGTCTGTGTGCCTTTTCCAAAGATGATTTTGAGAGCTTCAATATTTAATGCGGAAAGGTAGGCTGGAGGGGAAGGAGGGAGGATATGGTCACATTACTGAATCCACATGTTGCAAAAGAAAAGGAACAGGTAAAGGAATAGTCAGTGTATTGTCTGACGCTCAGTAAATTCACATTTTTCATAAGATAAGGTAAACATAGAGTAGCTACCTGTGGAGATGTTTAACGTTTTATCTGTAGCTGTCTGCTTAGGAACAAAGGAAGGGCAGTTTCTTGGATGACTCAGGTTTCAGCTTAATTTTTTCCTTTTAGCATAGTGAATTGGATCCCAAGTTTTTATTTTTGTTTCACACTCTTTACAGTACCTAATTAATGCAAAGGAAATAACACATTTGGGGACCCCAAATGTTGATCACTAACTTAACCAAAGTTACCAGGCAAATTAAGATACCAATAATGATACTAAGATATTTAAATGACTAGACTTGTTCTTGGAGTGAAGCATTTCGGGCAAGCCAATGTTCATGGATTTATAGTGGCTAAAAATAATCTTGAGGTGAGCCAACTGATTTTACAGATGAGAAAGTAGAAGCCCAAAGTGATTACATGACATACGTGAGCACACACAGCTAATCTAGTGCTCTACTAGTTCCACTTTAAATGTTTGTATTACCATGAACAAAGATAAGTCCTGGGAAAAAAATCAAATTCTACTGCAAAGCCAAATAAAAAATGACTTGAGATTGTCTCCTGCTTTCTCCCTTTACAAGCATAGATAATCCAGAGTTAACTGTTAACCTTGTGAAACGAAAATAAATCTTGGGGCCCCTAAATCACTAAGCTAAAGGGAAAAGTCAAGTTGGGAACTGCTTAGGACCAACCTGCCTCCCATTCTGTTCAGTCACCCCTGTGCTCACTGAAATAAATGCATATCTGATTGGCATCTCCAAAGGGTTCTCCAAAGGAGGCAATCAGATATGCATTTATCTCTGTAAGCAGAGGGGTGACTGAATAGAATGGGAGGCAGGTTATTTCTAAGCAGTTCCCACCTTGACTTTTCCCTTTAGTTTAGTGATTTGCAGGCCCCAAGATTTATTTTCCTTTCACATTTCCCCCCTTTCATTTTTAAAATCTTTTGGAGAAAACATTTTTAGAAGAAAACTCGTTTCTGGTCTCAGGTTTCCTCTGATCTCTCATGGCTAGGATGGTTTATTCCTAGATGAGTAGATCCTGAGTCATTAGGAAAGCTCATTTTTAGCAGGTTTGTGAAGTCTCATGTCCTATGAAGATAAAATAAGGGGAGGAAGGCAGAAAAACAATAAACAAAAGAACAATCCTGGAAAATCTATATAGGCCACATTACTCTGAAGTCCATACATCTGTACGCAGGTATGAAAGTGGCTTATGTTTGTAAGTAGGTTGCTGTTATTTTCTTCTGAAGTTTAAGTTGTCTAGCTTCACTTTGCAGGGCTTTATGAAAGCACAGCTTAGTTTGCAGTGACTGCAAATTAGGAAAAATGGGGAAAAAGAAGGAAAAAAATTGAAAACATTATTTTGTAGTCTTGTAGCCTGCAAAATAGAAAAATCTGTCCAAACAGTAGAAAATAATAAAAGTTGAAAAACATTAGGCAAGACTAGAATCTAACAACAGGTGTACTATAGTTTTTGAAACATAATTTTTCTCCAGTTTCCCATTTTTATTAAAGACAAATCATGGTAGAACTGAGTTCACTTTATTATACTTGTTCTGATTATTTGTATACAGTGCAGCAAGAATAATTATTTGTTTTTATGTAGGCTTTTACATTGGCTTTGATGGAACTTTGTTTCATAGAAGGAATCTCAGATAAAAATTTTTTAAAGCCAAGTCCAGCCATGGATTTGTACCATCAAATACCTATGAGCTGGATGAATTCCTCTCTGAGGTTCCAACATAAACTTGGGGCTCCTGGGCCTGTCAGAAAGTGACATTCTTTCTAAATTAACTGAGACCTGTCTCAGATTTTCAGAGTTCACAACTTTATTCTAGAGCTTTCATTTAATCTCACCTAAACTTGATCAGTTTTATTTTTACAGCCTTCTTCACTGTTTCCAGTAATAACTAGTATGAACCCAAAAGTATCTGAGAACATATCTCAATCAATTTAGAAAGTTTATTTTGCCTAGGTTAAGGACACGCTTGTGACACAGCCTCAGAAGGTCCTTACGACATGTGCCCAAAAGTGGTGAGGGTACAGCTTGCTTTCATACATTTTAGGGAGACATGAGACATCAATCAATACGCGTAAGATGTACATTGGTTCAGTCCAGAAAGGCAGGACAACTTGAAGCAAGGGGCTTCCAGGTCATAGGTAGACAAGAGACAAAGGTTGCAGTCTTTTGAGTCCTTGATCAGCCTTTCACTGAATACACAGTTTAATCTGGCTCAGTGAATCTCCATTTTTTATAAACAGTAGGGCAGAGGAAGCAATCAGGCATTTGTCACAGGTGAGCAGAAGGATGACTTTCTGTCTGAAACCTGTGAGGATAAGCTTTCAGTTTACATTGCCAGGGTGAAATTCAGCAGAACTGTTTCAGGGTAAAGATCTTGAGGCCCACAAGGAATTTCCTTGTGGGCAAAATATGATACATAGCTTTTAAAACTCTTTGTAGCTGTCTTATTTAGGAATAAAATGGGAGACAGGTTTGTCTGATGTATTATAATTCTCAGCTTGACTTTTTCCTTTGCTTATTTTGGGGGTCCCAAGGTTCATTTGTTTTTTTTCCCCACACTAGCAACACACTATTAGACTCTCACAACTGCTCTCAGAGGTTTTCTCTGCTTACTTGATTTTTGGTCACAATTTTTGTTCCTCCTTAAAACACTGCAAGTTAACGTAGAGATATTTACTCTAGCTTTTAAAAATTCTATCCCAGTGGTTATCAACTTTGAGCATACATCAGAATCACCTGGAGAGCTTATTAAGCACTGAGTGTTAGACGCTATGCCCACAGTTCCTAATCTTGATGGTCTGGGGTGGGACTGAAAATTTTCACTTCTAGTGAGTTTCCAGGTGATGCTAATGCTACTTGTCGAAGAGCCACACTTGGAGAACCACCGCTCTATCTCATGTATCAAAGTTCCCCTAACAATCAATCTCAAGTCAATTTCTATAAGCCTGTATTTCTTACTGACTTTTACTAAAATCTACCAGACAAAAAACAAACCAGGGCTTAGAAGATCTCAACCCGACTATGCTGTTATAGACATCCATTTCTTCATCTCTGGAATTAAGATGCTGAACTTGATCTCCAAGTACACAACCATTTCTAATGTTCTGTTATTTTGTTTCTTCCTGGTTTTTTTTTTTTGAATGTCAGCAGGATTTGGAACAACCTATTTTCCCTCATGTCTACTATTAAACATATTTAAATATCTCTGAACTAGCTCACTTTTTCATAAAATCTTTTAAACTAAAGCTGGTAGGGGTAGACTTCCTCCACTTTGCTTTAGTTGGACACAAAATCACTATAACAAACTCCTTCATCTCTATCTCCTTTAGTTATAGCTACATTTCTTAGTTTATTCAGTGATATTTATCATTAAAGCACTCAGTGCTACTGAACAGAGAATATAGAGAGAAGACATTCCTTGCCTTCTAGAGGAAACAAAATAAGAGAAATATAATATAAATATTTTGGTGAGTTTATGTAGTATTGTTAATCTATATGGGTCTGCAGCACCCTCTTGGAAACCAACTTAAAGTTTCTAGTTCTTCCTTAAATTAAATATTTTTTGAATTTATAAGGAACTTAAATATTCAAATATAATTTTCTAGTTAACATTTACACCCTTGGCCGGGCGCGGTGGCTCAAGCCTGTAATCCCAGCACTTTGGGAGGCCGAGACGGGCGGATCACGAGGTCAGGAGATCGAGACCATCCTGGCTAACACTGTGAAACCCCGTCTCTACTAAAAATAAAATACAAAAAACTAGCCGGGCGAGGTGGCGGCGCCTGTAGTCCCAGCTACTCGGGAGGCTGAGGCAGGAGAATGGCAGGAACCCGGAGGCGGAGCTTGCAGTGAGCTGAGATCCGGCCACTGCACTCCAGTCCGGGCGACAGAGCGAGACTCCGTCTCAAAAAAAAAAAAAAAAAAAAACATTTACACCCAGATGCTTAATAAGACAAAGTAATGACTGGTAATTTAAAATGATCTTTAATTTTGAACTTATTTGATATTTAAGAACTTTCTTATAGGTATTTTAGTTATGTTTTGTAATTTAGATGATAGAAATGCAAGATGAGTTAAGAAACAGGCAAGAAATTGTGAATGGATTGAACATATTTATGGGGAAAAAATGGTATGTTTTCATGTTATTTCTTTAAAAAGGCATTTTTGTTTCTAAACTGGCTTTAATTTTACCTCGAGACACTGGTAAATTACAGCAGCTTAACTTGCAAGACAGTGATGCTGTACTGTCAAAAATATATTTTAAGTAATTCACTAATAACAATAGCAAAAAAAGTCTACATTTTTACATGTACATTACTAAATATGTATGATACTTGTTATCTATTTTGAAGTTATTTGCACTCTTTTTTGGTCTTTTCTCCTTACTTTTCTTAGTCAATAGCTGTTGCAGAAGAAACACTTCCTCATATACATAGTAATAATTCTTGATCCCAGATGAAAACAAGATTCTCAGCCACACATACACATCCAGCTTTTAAATTGTCAAAGACTACTGAAGCAATTCAGTTTTAGCTGTATTCCCCCTTTAAAAACAAAATAAAATGTCCGATCCTCCGCCCCTAAAGTTGACAGGACAGTACTTCGTGTTTTTTAGGTTTCTTTATTATGAGTTTGAGGATACTCTGTTTATGCTAGTATATGAGTATGGGACTTCTCCAACTTTAATATGCATATAAATCTCTCTGGGCTTCTCTGATTAAGTAGGTCTGGGGTAGAGTCTGATATTCTGCATTCCTGGAAAGTTCCCTGGTGATGCTGATGCTGCTGGTTCAGGGATTACACTTGGATTAACGAGTGCACATAATCCTGATGCACTAGATTCCTGAAATAGAATGCAGATAGATTTTTAATGCAGATATATACTGAAAATAAAATAATCAGATTAATGAATCTGCTTATGGCTCTCTATTCTCTTTTGGGAAGTCAGGTTTATGTTTTCTCATGGGATATCATTCTTTATTTAGAAAATCAGATTTATATATATCAAAAATGTTATGAGGTAGCTGGATCTGCCATCATTTCTTTATTGTACACACAGGCATACCCCCCGTGAAGAGGTGGGATCTGTTCCTCCACTCCCTTGAATCTGGGCTAGTTTATGATTACTTTGCCCATTAGATTATAACAGGTGTAATGCTATGCAACTTCCAAGACTGAGTCATAGAAACCTTGCAACCTTCCTGGCTATCTTGAAATGGTACCATGTGAGAAGTCAGTCTACCCTGAGTCTGCCATTGTATAAACAGTACAAGCTAGCCAGATAAAGAGTCTGTGTAGAGAAAGAGATGCTGAGGGCTCTGTTCTGTTCCATTGGTCTATATCTCTGTTTTGGTAACAGTACCATGCTGTTTTGGTTACTGTAGCTTTGTAGTATAGTTTGAAGTCAGGTAGTGTGATGCCTCCAGCTTTGTTCTTTTGGCTTAGGATTGTCTTGGCAATGCGGGCTCTTTTTTGGTTCCATATGAACTTTAAAGTATTTTTTTTCCAATTCTGTGAAGAAACTCAGTGGTAGCTTGATGGGGATAGCATTGAATCTATAAATTTCTTTGGGTAGTATGGCCATTTTCACGATATTGATTCTTCCTATCCATGAGCATGGAATGTTTTTCCATTTGTTTGTGTTCTCTCTTATTTCCTTGAGCAGTGGTTTGTAGTTCTCCTTGAAGAGGTCCTTTATGTTCTTCTCTAAACTGATATTTCTAGTTAGCAATTACTCTAACCTTTTTTCAAGGTTCTTAGCTTCTGTGCATTGCATTAGAACATGCTCCTTTAGCTCAGAGGAGTTCATTATTATCCACCTTCTGAAACCTACTTCTGTCAATTTGTCAAACTCATTCTCTGTCCAGTTTAGTTACCTTGCTGGCAAGGAGTTCTGATCCTTTAGGGGACAAGAGGTGTTTTGGTTTCTGGGATTTTTACCCACAAGGGGCTGGGTTTTTCTCATCTTCATGGATTTATCTACCTTCGGTCTTTGATGTTGGTGACTTTCGGGTGGGGTTTCTGTATGGACATCCTTTTTGTTGATGTTGATGCTATTCCTTTGTGTTTGTTAGTTTTCCTTCTAACAGGCCCCTCTCCTGCAGGTCTGCTGGAATTTGCTGGAGGTCCACTGTAGACCCTGTTTGCATGGGTATCACCAGCAGAGGCTGCAGAACAGCAAAAATTGCAGAACAGCAAAAATTGCTGCCTGTTCCTTCCTCTGGAAGCTTCGTCCCAGAGGGACACCTGCCAGTTGCAGCCAGAGCTCTCCTGTGTGACGTGTCTGTTGACCCCTGCTGGGAGGTGTCTTGTAGTCAGAGGCGCAGGGGTCAGAGACCCACTTGAGGAGGCAGTCTGTCCATTAGCAGAGCTAGAATGCTGTGCTGGGAGATCTGCTGCTTTCTTCAGAGCTGGTAGGCAAGAAAGTTTAAGTCTGCTGACGCTGCACCTAGAGCCACCTCTTCTCCCAGGAAGATGGGAGTTTTGTCTCTAAGCCCCGGGCTGAGGCTGCTGCCTTTCTTTCAGAGATGCCCTGTCCAGAGAGGAGGAATCTAGAGAGGCAGTCTGGCTACAGTGGCTTTGCTGAGTTGCGGTGGGCTCTGCCTAGTTGGAACTTCCTGGTGGCTTTGTTTACACTGTGAGAGGAAAATTACCTACTCAAGTCCCAGTAATGGCGGTCGCCCCTCCCCCCACCAAGTTCAGGTGTCCCAGGTCGACTTCAGACTGCTGTGCTGGCAGCCAGAATTTCAAACCAGTGGATCTTAGCTTGCTGGGCTCTGTGGGGCTGGGATCCCCTGAGCTAGACCACTTGGCTCCCTGGCTTCAGCCCCCTTTCCAGGGGAGTGAATGGTTCTGTCTCATTGGCGTTCCAGGTGCCACTGGGGATACGAAAAAAAAACTCCTGCAGCTAGCTCGGTGTCTACCCAAACAGCCACCCAGTTTTGTGCTTGAAACCCAGGGCCCTGGTGGCATAGGCACATGAGGGAATCTTCTGATCTGCAGTTTGTGAAAACCATGGGAAAAGCATAGTATCTGGGCCGGAATGCATTGTTCCTCACAGCATAATCCCTCAAGGCTTCCTTTGGCCAAGGGAGGGAGTCCCCTGACCCCTTGTGCTTCCCGGGTGAGGCAATGCCCCACCCTGGTTTGGCTCGCCCTCCATAGGCTGCACCCACTTTCTAACCAGTCCCAATGAAATGAGCCGGGTACCTCAGCTGGAAATGCAGAAATCACCTGCCTTCTGTGTTGATCTTGCTAGGAGCTGCAGACTGGAGCTGTTCCTGTTCGGCCGTCTTGCCAGCCATCCTTGTGCTTGCTTTTATATGTACAGCTGGCCCTCTCTCAACATGGATTCTGCATTTGTAAGTTCAACTAACTGCAAATCAAAACATTTCGGGGAAAAAAGGCAGTAAAAAGTAACAGTACAACAATAAAAAAACAAATAAAAAATTAAATATAAAAACTACATAGTATACATTGTATTAGCCATTATAAGTAATCTAGGAATGATTTAAACTGTATGGGGGTATATACACATGTTATATGCAAATACTCTGCCATTTTATTATAAGGGACTTTAGCATCTGTGGGTTAGTATCTGGTATGTGGATTGGTACTGGAACTAATCCCCTGGGCATACCAAGAGATGACTGTATATATAAATTTTCAAGACATCATAGGCATTACAGTTGACTCAATTTGCATCTATCTGCATAAATTATAGTGCCATTAGGGAAGACCACATTATACGGATGGACACTGGTGGAAGAATCTGGGTTCAATAAAAACAATTATCTCAGAAAATGTGTTTGTCAAATTTATATCCTTTGTACATTAGGTAATAGACCAAGTATCTCTTTAGATGCTGCTTTTAAAAATAAAAAGTAGTGTGACATTCATGTCTTAGAAGAACAGAATGAATACTTCTACTGTCAGATACTTAATACACAGAATCTTTGAAAGAGAAATGTACTTTGCAGCTTAAGGGCAGTAGATTAAAATAATTTTCTTTATAACACATTTATGAAGTAACATTGAGTTTAATCTCCCTGATGATATGCCCCTTTGTCATAGAATGGATATCTGAAGTTGTTTTTCTATTTTATCTATATCTTCCACAGGTAGAATTGGCATCCACATCTTTTGGGCATCCTCAAATAAAATCTTCTTTATGATTCAGTTAGAAACAAGAACTAAAGCTCACTGAACTCACTGAGTTTCAATAATGCTTGAAACTACCTAATCAATTTTAGACTGACTTGTTTCTTTTCGGATCACCTCATCTTTTCTCTCTCTTCTCATGACCATATCAGACAATTAAATTTTATTTACATAATTCTGTTTCCACTTTTAGTTTTCCTCTTATATAGTATCACATAGCATTGTTATTTGTTACTAAATTATTGGATTATATAATATTAAATGTAAATGTATAGAAAAATGAATATCATTATGTTATATAAACAATATATTATTTCTTATGCTTGAAATAGTCTCGTTTTCTTTTTTTTTTTTTTTTGAGGCGGAGTCTCGCTCTGTCGCCCAGACTGGAGTGCAGTGGCCGGATCTCAGCTCACTACAAGCTCCGTCTCCCAGGTTTACGCCATTCTCCTGCCTCAGCCTCCCGAGTAGCTGGGACTACAGGCGCCCGCCACCTCGCCCGGCTAGTTTTTTGTATTTTTAGTAGAGACGGGGTTTCACAGTGTTAGCCAGGATGGTCTCGATCTCCTGACCTCGTGATCCGCCCGTCTCGGCCTCCCAAAGTGCTGGGATTACAGGCTTGAGCCACCGCGCCCGGCCAATAGTCTCATTTTCTTAATGTGAAAGTTTTTGGTGTCTTAAAATGCCTCTCATAATATCTTATTTCAAATATCAGGAAAGATTCATGTTTGTGATTTATATTTTTAAAATTTAAAGGCCATACTTAAAAACCTTCTTAACTAAAAAGTACCAATTAAAATTTAGAATATTTAGAATCAAATATAGAATTTTGTATATTAAATATTATTATTAAATGTTTAAAACTTCTCAGTGCTGAATTCTAGTCAGTTGAAAGAACAACAGTAATGAAAGAAAAAAAGACTGAAATAAAAAAGTGACTTGAACACTATTTACAAAAAGGACATGCAATTGGTTACAGTTAATGAAGAGATAAAATGAGATCACAACCATTAACATAAAAGAAAACATTCAAATGAAAGAGCAAAGGAAAGAGAAAGTGGAAGAAAACAGTCTGATTAGAGAAGAAGAAAGGTAGTAGAAAGGAAGATCACCTCAAAACTTCTTCCACCATTTTCTCCTCCACTTGCGTTTTATAAGGTTCTGCACTAGTTTGTAATCCTAATGCCTGGATACTCCAGCTGGCCAAAATCTCCTATTCTTATTTTTATTTTTTATTTTTTATTTTTTTTATTTTTTATTTTTATTTTTTATTATACTTTAAGTTCTAGGGTACATGTGCATAACGTGCAGGTTTGTTACATATGTATACTTGTGCCATGTTGGTGTGCTGCACCCATCAACTCGTCAGCACCCATCAATTCATCATTATATCATGTATAACTCCCCAATGCATCCCTCCCTCCTCCCCCCTCCCCATGATAGGCCCCAGTGTGTGATGTTCCACTTCCCGAGTCCAAGTGATCTCATTGTTCAGTTCCCACCTATGAGTGAGAACATGCGGTGTTTGGTTTTCTCTTCTTGTGATAGTTTGCTAAGAATGATGGTTTCCAGCTGCATCCATGTCCCTACAAAGGACGCAAACTCATCTTTTTTATGGCTGCATAGTATTCCATGGTGTATATGTGCCACATTTTCTTAATCCAGTCTGTCACAGATGGACATTTGGGTTGATTCCAAGTCTTTGCTATTGTGAATAGTGCCGCAATAAATACGTGTGCATGTGTCTTTGTAGTAGAATAATTTATAATCCTTTGGGTATATACCCAGTAGTGGGATGGCTGGGTCATATGGTACATTTAGTTCTAGATCCTTGAGGAATCGCCATACTGTTTTCCATAATGGCTGAACTAGTTTACAATCCCACCAACAGTGTAAAAGTGTTCCTATTTCTCCACATCCTCTCCAACACCTGTTGTTTCCTGACTTCTTAATGATTGCCATTCTAACTGGTGTGAGATAGTACCTCATTGTGGTTTTGATTTGCATTTCTCTGATGGCGAGTGATGATGAGCATTTTTTCATGTGTCTGTTGGCTGTATGAATGTCTTCTTTTGAGAAATGTCTGTTCATATCCTTTGCCCACTTTTTGATGGGGTTGTTTGTTTTTTTCTTGTATATTTGTTTGAGTTCTTTTTTTTTTTTTTTTTTTTGAGGCGGAGTCTGGCTCTGTCGCCCAGGCTGGAGTGCAGTGGCCGATCTCAGCTCACTGCAAGCTCCGCCTCCGGGTTCCCGCCATTCTCCTGCCTCAGCCTCCCAAGTAACTGGGACTACAGGCGCCCGCCACTCGCCCAGCTAGTTTTTTGTATTTTTAGTAGAGACGGGGTTTCACTGTGTTCGCCAGGATGGTCTCGATCTCCTGACCTTGTGATCTGCCCGTCTCGGCCTCCCAAAGTGCTGGGATTACAGGCTTGAGCCACCGCGCCCGGCCTTGAGTTCTTTGTAGATTCTGGATATTAGCCCTTTGTCAGATGCGTAGGTTGCAAAAATTTTCTCCCATTCTGTAGGTTGCCTGTTCACTCTGATGGTAGTTTCTTTTGCTGTGCAGAAGCTCTTTAGTTTAATTAGATCCCATTTGTCAATTTTGGCTTTTGCTGCCGTTGCTTTGGTGTTTTAGACATGAAGTCGTTGCCCATGCCTATGTCCTGAATGGTACTACCTAGATTTTCTTCTAGGGTTTTTATGGTATTAGGTCTAACATTTAAGTCTCTAATCCATCTTGAATTAATCTTCATATAAGGGTAAGGAAAGGATCCAGTTTCAGCTTTCTACTTATGGCTAGCCAATTTTCCCAGCACCATTTATTGAATAGGGAATCCTTTCCCCATTTCTTGTTTCTCTCAGGTTTGTCAAAGATCAGATGGCTGTAGATGTGTGGTATTATTTCTGAGGACTCTGTTCTGTTCCATTGGTCTATATCTCTGTTTTGGTACCAGTACCATGCTGTTTTGGTTACTATAGCCTTGTAGTATAGTTTGAAGTCAGGTAGCGTGACGCCTCCAGCTTTGTCCTTTTGACTTAGGATTGTCTTGGCAATGCGGGCTCTTTTTTGGTTCCATATGAACTTTAAAGCCGTTTTTTCCAGTTCTGTGAAGAAGTCATTGGTAGCTTGATGGGGATGGCATTGAATCTATAAATAACCTTGGGCAGTATGGCCATTTTCACGATATTGATTCTTCCTATCCATGAGCATGGTATGTTCTTCCATTTGTTTGTGTCCTCTTTTATTTCACTGAGCAGTGGTTTGTAGTTCTCCTTGAAGAGGTCCTTGACATCCCTTGTAAGTTGGATTCCTAGGTATTTTATTCTCTTTGAAGCAATTGTGAATGGAAGTTCATTCCTGATTTGGCTCTCTGCTTGTCTGTTACTGGTGTATAAGAATGCTTGTGATTTTTGCACATTATTTTGTATCCTGAGACTTTGCTGAAGTTGCTTATCAGCTTAAGAGATTTTGGGCTGAGGCGATGGGGTTTTCTAAATACATCATGTCATCTGCAAACAGGGACAATTTGACTTCTTCTTTTCCTAACTGGATACCCTTGATTTCTTTCTCTTGCCTGATTGCCCTAGCCAGAACTTCCAACACTATGTTGAATAGGAGTGGTGAGAGAGGGCATCCCTGTCTTGTGCCAGTTTTCAAAGGGAATTTTTCCAGTTTTTGCCCATTCAGTATGATATTAGCTGTGGGTTTGTCATAAATAGCTCTTATTATTTTGAGGTACGTTCCATCAATACCGAATTTATGAGCGCTTTTAGCATGAAGGGCTGTTGAATTTTGTCAAAAGCCTTTTCTGCATCTATTGAGATAATCATGTGGTTCTTGTCTTTGGTTCTGTTTATATGCTGGATGACGTTTATTGATTTGCAAATGTTGAACCAGCCTTGCATCCCAGGGATGAAGCCCACTTGATCATGGTGGATAAGCTTTTTCATGTGCTGCTGAATCCGGTTTGCCAGTATTTTATTGAGAATTTTTGCATCGATGTTCATCAGGGATATTGGTCTAAAATTCTCTTTTTTTATTGTGTCTCTGCCAGGCTTTGGTATCAGGATGATGTTGGCTTCATAAAATGAGTTAGGGAGGATTCCCTCTTTTTCTATTGATTGGAATAGTTTCAGAAGGAATGGTACCAGCTCGTCCTTGTACCTCTGGTAGAATTCAGCTGTGAATCCATCTGGTCCTGGACTTTTTTTTTGTGGGTAGGCTATTATTGTTGCCTCAATTTCAGAGCCTACTATTGGTCTATTCAGGGATTCAACTTCTTCCTGTTTAGTCTTGGGAGAGTGTAAGTGTCCAGGAAATTATCCATTTCTTCTAGATTTTCTAGTTGATTTGCATAGAGGCATTTATAGTATTCTCTGATGGTTGGTTGTATTTCTGTGGGGTTGGTGGTGATATCCCCTTTATCATTTTTTATTGCGTCTATTTGATTCCTCTGTCTTTTCTTCTTTATTAGTCTTGCTAGCGGTCTGTCAATTTTGTTGATCTTTTCAAAAACCATTCCTGGATTCATTGATTTTTTGGAGGGTTTTTGTGTCTCTATCTCCTTCAGTTCTGCTCTGATCTTAGTTATTTCTTGCCTTCTGCTAGCTTTTGAATGTGTTTGCTCTTGCCTCTCTAGTTCTTTTAATTGTGATGTTAGAGTGTCAATTTTAGATCTTTCCTGCTTTCTCTTGTGGGCATTTAGTGCTATACATTTCCCTCTACACACTGCTTTAAATGTGTCTCAGAGATTCTGGTGTGTTGTATCTTTGTTCTCATTGGTTTCAAAGAACATCTTTATTTCTGCCTTCATTTTGTTATGTACCCAGTAGTCATTCAGGAGCAGGTTGTTCGGTTTCCATGTAGTTGAGCGGTTTTGATTGAGTTTCTTAGTCCTGAGTTCTAGTTTGATTGCACTGTGGTCTGAGAGACAGTTTGTTATAATTTCTGTTCTTTGACATTTGCTGAGGAGTGCTTTACTTCCAATTATGTGGTCAATTTTGGAATAAGTGCGATGTGGTGCTGAGAAGAATGTATATTCTGTTTATTTGGGGTGGAGAGTTCTATAGATGTCTATTAGGTCCGCTTGGTGCAGAGATGAGTTCAATTCCTGGATATCCTTGTTAACTTTCTGTCTTGTTGATCTGTCTAATGTTGACAGTGGAGTGTTGAAGTCTCCCATTATTATTGTATGGGAGTCTAAGTCTCTTTGTAAGTCTCTAAGGACTTGCTTTATGAATCTGGGTGCTCCTGTATTGGGTGCATATATATTTAGGAGAGTTAGCTCTTCCTGTTGAATTGATCCCTTTACCATTATGTAATGGCTTCTTTCTCTTTTGATCTTTGATGGTTTAAAGTCTGTTTTATCAGAGACTAGGATTGCAACCCCTGCTTTTTTTTGTTCTCCATTTGTTTGGTAGATCTTCCTCCATCCCTTTATTTTGAGCCTATGTATGTCTCTGCATGTGAGATGGGTCTCCTGAATACAGCAGATTGATGGGTCTTGACTCTTTATCCAGTTTGCCAGTCTGTGTCTTTTAATTGGAGCATTTAGTCCATGACATTTAAGGTTAATATTGTTATGTGTGAACTTGATCCTGCCATTATGATATTAACTGGTTATTTTGCTCGTTAGTTGATGTAGTTTCTTCCTAGCCTCGATGGTCTTTACATTTTGGCATGTTTTTGCAATGGCTGGTACCAGTTGTTCCTTTCCATGTTTAGGGCTTCCTTCAGGGTCTCTTGTAAGGCTGGCCTGGTGGTGACAAACTCTAAGCATTTGCTTATCTGTAAGGGATTTTATTTCTCCTTCACTGATGAAACTTAGTTTGGCTGGATATGAAATTCTGGGTTGAAAATTCTTTTCTTTAAGAACGTTGAATATTGGCCCCCACTCTCTTCTGGCTTGGAGAGTTTCTGCCGAGAGATCTGCTGTTAGTCTGATGGGATTCCCTTTGTGGGTAACCCAACCTTTCTCTCTGGCTGCCCTTAAGGTTTTTTCCTTCATTTCAACTTTGGTGAATCTGGCAATTATGTGTCTTGGAGTTGCTCTTCTGGAGGAGTATCTTTGTGGCGTTCTCTGTATTTCCTGAATTTGAATGTTGGCCTGCCCTACTAGGTTGGGGAAGTTCTCCTGGATGATATCCTGAAGAGTGTTTTCCAACTTGGTTCCATTTTCCCCCTCACTTTCAGGCACCCCAATCAGACGTAGATTTGGTCTTTTTACATAATCCCATACTTCTTGCAGGCTTTGTTCATTTCTTTTTTTTCTTTTTTCTTTTGGTTTGTCTTCTTGCTTCATTTCATTCATTTGATCCTCAATCGCTGATACTCTTTCTTCCAGTTGATCGAGTCGGTTACTGAAGCTTGTGCATTTGTCACGTATTTCTCGTGTCATGGTTTTCATCTCTGTCATTTCATTTATGACCTTCTCTGCATTAATTAGTCTAGCTGTCAATTCTTCCACTCTTTTTTCAAGATTTTTAGTTTCTTTGTGCTGGGTACATAATTCCTCCTTTAGCTCTGAGAAGTTTGATGGCCTGAAGCCTTCTTCTCTCATCTCGTCAAAGTCATTCTCTGACCCGCTTTGATCCATTGCTGGCGATGGGCTGCGCTCCTTTGCAGGGGGAGATGCGCTCTTATTTTTTGAATTTCCAGATTTTCTGCCCTGCTTCTTCCCCATCTTTGTGGTATTATCTGTCTCTGGTCTTTGATGATGGTGACGTACTGATGGAGTTTTGGTATAGGTGTCCTTCCTGTTTGATAGTTTTCCTTCTGACAGTCAGGACCCTCAGCTATAGGTCTGTTGGAGATTGCTTGAGGTCCACTCCAGACCCTGTTTGCCTGGGTATCAGCAGCAGAGGTTGCCGAAGATAGAATATTGCTGAACAGCGAGTGTACCTGTCTGATTCTTCCTTTGCAAGCTTCCTCTCAGGGGTGTACTCCAGCCTGTGAGGTGTGGGGTGTCAGACTGCCCCTAGTGGGGATGTCTCCCAGCTAGGCTACTCAGGGGTCAGGGACCCACCTGAGCAGGCAGTCTGTCCCCTGTTAGATCTCAACCTCCGAGTTGGGAGATCCACGGCTCTCCCCAAAGCTGTCAGACAGAGTCGTTCGCGTCTGCACAGGCCCCTGCTCCTTCCCCTGTTGGGCTTCAGCTGTGCGCTGTCCCCAGAGGTGGAGTCTACAGAGACAGGCAGGCTTCCTTGAGCTGCTGTGAGCTCCACCCAGTTCGAGCTTCCCAGCGGCTTTGTTTACCTACTTAAGCCTCAGCAATGACGGGCGCCCCTCCCGCAGCCTCGCTGCTGCCTTGCGGATAGATCCCCGCAGACTGCTGTGTTAGCAATGAGGGAGGCTCCGTGGGCGTGGGACCCTCCCGGCCAGGTGTGGGATATATTCTCCTGGTGTGCCTGTTTGCTTAAAGCGCAGTATTGGGGTGGGAGTTACCCGATTTTCCAGGTGTTGTGTGTCTCAGTTCCCCTGGCTAGGAAAAGGGATTCCCTTCCCCCTTGCACTTCCAGGTGAGGCGATGCCTCGCCCTGCTTCAGCTATCACTGGTCAGGCTGCAGCAGCTGACCAGCACCGATTGTCCGGCACTCCCTAGTGAGATGACCCCAGTACCTCAGTTGAAAATGCAGAAATCACCGGTCTTCTGTGTCACTCGCGCTGGGAGTTGGAGACTGGAGCTGTTCCTATTCGGCCATCTTGCTCCGCCCCCCTCCTATTTTTATTTTTAATACTGAAGTAACTCCTATACCCTAGCATTTGTGTTGACCATTCATTCAGTGCTTATATTAAAGTCAGTAAGTATTATGATTTTTCTTATATTGCTTCACTTCTGTTTATCTTTATCACCTAGCGATAATCGAACTAGTCTCTTCTAGTACTACTGGAGTCTAACCCAAAGGGCAGTCTTATTAATATTTGTATATTTGAATAAAACATTTTATTTAGCTCTCTTTTTCTCCAGTTCCAACTCTGCAGGTATTAATGTACCAATACTGGTCATACTCCCCGTGCTCTCCAAAGGAGAAATATCATGGGAAATAGGATTAATGTTTTATTTGGGACCACATCTTGAGGGGACTTGAATATTAGGCTAAAGGTTTTCAACATTGGAAAGAGCAACTAAATGTTTTTGAATAGGAAGATAACACAATCAGAACTATACATAAGGAATATTAATTTAAAAGCATGTTTAAGATGAAACAGAATGAATAAGAAGAGAGAGGGGAGATCAGTTTAGAAAATCGTAGTGCTATTACCAGTCATGGTGGTGCATGCCTGTAGTCCCAGCTACTCCAAAGGCTGAGGCATAAGAATCGTTTGAACTGATGAGGCAGAGGTTGCAGTGAGCCAAGATCGTGCCACTGCACTCCAGCCTGGGCAACAAAGTGAGACCCTGTCTCAAAAAAAAAGAAAAAGAAGAAAAATCATACTGCTAAAATTTCATTTATGTATGTTTTAGTCATCTCAGGTTTATTGTGTTCTTTCAGTATATTAATAGAAGTTTCTTTAGAAGAAACTTGAAGAATTTGACTTTCTTGAGATATACAAATATATTATTTCTAAACTTAAATTCAAACTTAGTAAAATTTTAAAGCATACATATTTTTTCAGTTTTCTGGTTCTGATACTTGCCGGTAAAATGTGTTAGTGACTTTAGAGGATGACAAAGATGGAACTTAACAAGAATGTTGAGTTTATGCCGTACATAGACAAAAAGATGGTTTAAATTTAATTTTATCTTGATTTTCATAACAGCAAATATTCCTATATTTGCCTAGGGAAAATGTACATTTTGTTATCTTGTGTCATGGCTTTCTAGGTTCCTTGTACTTATTCTTGTCTCTACTTTTTCCTGCATTCCCTATGGGCCTAAATATTTCCAGAATATCTCTTATTTGTTCCTTCCCAACTACCAAATTACCTCCCCTTTTCTGAATTTGGTTGGTCTTGGCTAAATGTTAAAGGAACAGGAATCAGATAGAAATGGTTTGTATCAATGCAAATGATATAAAGATGTGTTCTGTCATAAAGGGAGAAAACTATAATATGAATGACTGGAATATTTGGATCTTAAGAGGAATTAATTACCCTGAATCAGCTCTAATTAATTGAATTTTAGGCAATATAGGGATATATTTTTGCTATTTGGAGAAAATTACCTACTTTCATATGCATGTAAGATGGGTCCTCATATTACATTTTTCTTTCCCCAAAGGATAAAGAAACACAAACTGTAAGTGGTAGTTCAAAAGAAGCACATATGTCAGTGAAATATATTTAATTTTTTAAAGTTTAACTTTTATTCAAATATAAGACTTATATGTCCTGAATTTCAGAATCAATAATACAATATGATGTAAGACTGTGGACTTTGAGGTAGGATAGCTTCAGAACTGAATTCAGCTCTATTCATTACTAGCTGTGTTACTGTAGACTGTTGACTTTTCAATGAATGTACTTCCTCTGTGTTGCATGGGGATAATGTTCACTCTGAAGAGTTTGTAAAGACTGAGAGAAAATATGAAGCAACTAGTGCAATGCTTAGGATATGGTAGATACTCAATAAATATTACTTTGCATTTCTTTTCTCTTTTTATCTATTTCTTAAGGGAATTTTACAATTAAAAAGCAAATCATTTTTAAAACACAGAGTCTGTCTCTGTGCACCTAAGTATAACTCGTTATATACAATTTTTGGTAAGCTATTCATCATGACAGTGTTTTAGAATTAGGTACCATCTTAATTATTAAATATTGACAATACTTTGATACTGTAAATTACAGTTAACTTTATTAAGCTAATGAAAGAGAGCCCCTTTTTAATTACATAGTTAAAATATTATGTATTCTATGAAGTTTGCTTTAGAATATGAATATTTTTGTTCTGATTTTTTACAGCTCTTCAAAGACAATAATAAGAACATTTTGGAGACCCATTTTAAGCAACTCTGGTAATTTACTGAATTTCTCTATCCTTTCTTCTTAGATTCTTCTCTTATAAATCTAGTTTGGAAATAGTTTGCATCACCTTTCAATGGCATAAAATATCTTTCTAAAGTAGATCTGAAAAACTATCACTGTAATATCTACTTAGGGTGGTTAAGTTTTATATATTTCTTGGGACAAATTAATGAAAGATCATATTCCAACTTCTCTTTGTTTTGAATAAACAAATCATCTTTATTTCAGCAAAATGATCTGAATGGGTAGCAATGTTGAATAATTTAGAAGTTATGTGTACCCCAGACATTTTACTAAATCCTCTCTAGGACTTATAATTGAATGAAATAGAAAAATGAGAGTACAGCCGGCCTCAGTGGCTCACACTTGTACTCCCAGCACTTTGGGAGGCTGAGACGGTGGATCGCTTGAGCCTAGGAGTTTGAGACTAGCCAGAGCAACATGGTGAAAACCCCATCTCTACAGAAAATATAAAAATTAGCCTCACATGATAGCACATATGTGTACTCAGAAGGCTGAGGTGGAACATCACTTGGCTTGAGCCCTGAGCGGTTGAGGCTGCAGAGAACTGTGATTATGCCAGCCCAAGCTACAGAACAAGACCCTGTCTCAAAAAAAAAAGAAAAGTGAGAGAATAGGAACTAAAGCTTTTGGATGATTCAGGGTAATAATATAATAGCTAACATCCATTGAAAACTTACCATTTACTAGACACCATTCTAAGCCCTTTATATAAACTCATTTAGAGAGCTAGACATTGCGTGAATTTTAAGTACAGCTTATTGGTGATTTCAAATGAAAATAAAGACTTCAATTTTTTTAAAGCATCCCCACAAACATAATTTCCCACCTACTTTCATCTTTTCTCTCATCCATACATTATTTGTACTGCATTTTGTATATTGCTTTTTTCATTTTATTTTCCAGTGTGCCCACATGCCTGTCTACTCGTATCTTCTTTCGGGATGTGTATATATGCTTTTAGTTCACATGCATCTGTATACACATAATAACCATTATAGAGTCCACCTAAGCTCTCAAGTTGGGAACATGGGAACCATTTTAACATCTCCCTGATTATCTTGTCACTTCTACTTAAAAGCTTTTGAGTCTCTTTCTTCTTCTCAATCTGTACTGCCACTGCCCTCATTCAAGCTCTAATCACTTCTGGCCTCAGTCATTTTAAAAGTCCTCAAACCAGTCTCTTCTAGTACTACCCAGGTCTTGTCCATATCCCATATTGCAACAAAAGAACTTTTCTCAAATGCAAATCTAATCAAATCACTCTTGTATTCCTTGTTATAGTCAAACTTCTTAGTATGATAAATCAAACCCTTATAGTCTGACCTCCATATACATTTTCAGCCTCATTTCCAAATACTTTATCTTCTGCATGAACTTCAACATGCTTGATGTTGCTTGCTTGATTGCTTGATGATGATAAGTTGCTTGAACTTATCTAAAATAAACCTTGTTCTTTCCTGCTTCAGTATACATTCCTTGCTTTAGAATATACATCTCCAATTTCCACCTACCTAATCCCTCCTCTACACCATGTCAGTTCTAGAGCTACCCAGCAAACTTCTGTTTACCTTACAAGACTCAGAATTAATATTACTTATTGAGCATTCTTTCTTGATTTCCCTAAACAGATTAAGCACCCTCTTCTTTGTGTTTTATAAGCTAGTTATTGTTCTGGGCTAACTTCAGTAACAGTTTTTAT
This sequence comes from Trachypithecus francoisi, assembly GCF_009764315.1. Taxonomy (NCBI): domain Eukaryota; kingdom Metazoa; phylum Chordata; class Mammalia; order Primates; family Cercopithecidae; genus Trachypithecus; species Trachypithecus francoisi. The sequence goes on along the minus strand of NW_022681458.1, from coordinate 51,864,078 downwards.
AGCTTAGTGGTAATATCACTGCTGTGACTCTTAGCAGTTTGCAAAGTATTTTCATATGAATCAGCTAGCTTAGTAATTCTGTTTTGTGTTACCTTTATGTGATTTCTTCTCTTTTACATAGATTTCTTGGAATATATTAACTCTAATGTTTCCTAAGCCACTCTGGTATTATTTTCATTGAGATAATTGGTAACCATTTTGTCAGAAATGGGAATAATAAATGGTTATTCAGCCTCCACTGTTTCTTGCTACATGGTCTCCTTGAGGATCTTTGACAATGGATTCAAACTTGTTTGTGTAATAATTTTGATTTTTTTTTCCTATGGCCCAAACAGTGTATGAATGTACATACATACATGTGTGTTTTTTCCTTCGTTTGGCTGTTGCCCTTTTTCATCTCTGTTGTCTATGAGACTACTGTCTGCCTTTTTTTTTTTTCTCATAGATTACCCCTTTGGCTATTACCCTCTCCTTTCTTTTTTATTCTGTTATTCTAAAAGTATTATATTTCTTTCTCTACTGTTTACCTTCCATTTAGTTTTTTAGATTAATTCGTGAATTGCAAAAATGTTGTTATTTATTTTAGAAAAGGTAGAAAATTTTAAACAAAGAAAAACAAATCTAAATCCCTAACTAGATACAATTTCTATCCTTTAAAAAATATTTTTTTCTGTGCACATATTTAGTATTCATGGAAATTATAATAGTATTAAACATGCTACTGCATATTGCTTTTCTGGTTTGTCAATAAACATGAACAGTAAGTATAGTCATATATTTTCATGTCATTAATATAGATGAATCATTTTGCTTGCAGCATATTATTTCGTTATATGAATTTGCTAACAACTTAAAACAGTATTGTTGCAATTTAGTTTGTTTCCAATATTTTTAATTATAAACAATTGTTTATAATGAAATGCATTTTTCAAAAATGTATGCCCATTTGTTTGTTTCTTTGGGATAAATTCACAAATGTGAAATTTTTAGACCAAAGAATGAGACTTTTTTTCAAGTCCAACAGAGCCTAAAGGTTAAAAAAAAAAAGAATGTGACTTTTTCAAGAAGACTTTTGCATATTACCGCATGTATTCCCCCAAAAAATGATAGTTCTTAACGGTCAATGGAGATTTTCTTGCACCTTTGCGAACACAAGCTATCTTTGCTCAACAAGCAAATAAAACATCCAAATAAAATATCTCAGTATTATTTTAATATGCATTTCTTTGATTACTCATGAATATGAAAGTATTTTAGTATGTTAATTAGTAATTATATTTTTCTTGTGAATGCTGTGCTCTGTCTTCACCAATTTCTTTTTTATTCTGTTTAGAGTGTCAGTATTTTATTATTTGTAAGAACTACTATATTGGGTAAAACTTTGTCCCATATGTTGCGGGTGTCAACTCTCAGGGGCCAATGTCATGTGGGCAGTAAAAAGAATTTACCAAGACAGTTCCAGGTAAAGAAAGGCAGGTTTGTTAGAGAAAGTATGAACATACGTTGCAAGGAAGCAATGGGCAAATGGGCAAGACAGGAGCTGACTGCAAGGAGACAAAGGCTTGCTGGGGATTTTATAGGATGATACTTGTGCTTTGTGCTGGAGAAGGCTATGTAGGCTACTGATAACACCAAGGTTGCAGTGAGCTAACTTCATTTTTCTATCAACCAATGGTCTGGTGATAAGTCAGCTGCAGGATGATTGTGAGTTATTTGCACAGGAGGGCTTTGTCCTGGACCATGAGGAAAGGCAGACTTACAGCTTATCTGCTTTCTCTTTTTGCTTTCCCCTGCTCCTGTCAGCCTGACCCCTCTTCTCTTATTAGGATTCTACACTATATTCTGAAAAACAAAATTACTAATTTAGTATGTGCATTTAACTTGATGTTGGTATATTTTGCCATGTAGATGTTTTGGGATTTTTATATCATCAAATGTATTAGAAGTTTTTTTTTTTTTTTTTTTTAAATGATTTTTGCCCTTGGTGTCCTTCCTAAAGAGAATAATCACAATTTAAAATTACATAAGTAGATATTTATTTTCTTCTTCTTTTTTTTTTTTTTCTTTCTGAGATGGAGTCTCACTCTGTTGCCCAGGCTGGAATGCAGTGGTGCAATATTGGCTCACTGCAACCTCTGCCTCTGGGTTTAAGCTATTCTCCTGCCTCAGCCTCCCGAGTAGCTGGGACTACAGGCAAATGCCACCACACCTGGCTAATTTTTGTATTTTTAGTTTCATCATGTTGCCCAGGCTGGTCTCAAACTCCTGGCCTCAAGTGATCTGCCTGCCTCTGCCTCCCAAAGTGCTGGGATTACAGGTGTGAGTCACCATGCCTGGCTGCATTTTGACATAAATCTTTAAAATTCATATGGAAATTAATTTGGTACAAGAAGTAACATGGGTATCTACCTTTTTTCCCCAAAAATGTTAGCCAGTTGTCCCTCAAACTTAATAAATAGTTCACATTTACTTGAAATGCTACCTTTATCTTATACTAAATTATTATGTACCCTCAGGTATATCCACTGTTAGCTATATTCGCTTGACTAAATTACTGTATGTTTGCATTTTTCTTTCCTCACCTGTCAAATGGATATAATAAACTCATAAATTTATTGTAAGTACTATGCATGAGTCATTAAAATGTAAATATGAATAAGACACATATATCAACAATTAGCACAATGATTAGCCCAGGGTAAATGCTCAATGAATGAGAGTTATTACTGTTATTTATTTTTATTATTAACATTGATGAGTCTATTCTATTAGAACCATACTTTTTATAATTATTGCTATGTAATAAATTTTAATATCTCATAGGGCAAAAGTTTCATCTTTATGTTTCTGTGAAGCCTAGGAGATTGTATTCATCTTCATCTATTAAAATTTTATGTATCTTTATTTAGTATTCTCCACAAGGCATATAGTTATCTGATGAGATTCTAAATATTGTTCTTATCCTGTTTTTTTTCTTCCTGAGAATTATTGCTAGGCATCGTCTCTTCTTTATTTTTTGTTTCCAGTGTTATAGTTTCTTAAACTTAGAAATATTTATTTTTTGCATTTTGAGAGGATTAATATGAGAATCAAGAAGTTTGTCATAATTACAAATGAATTCAGAAAACCTCCATGAACTTCTTGGTAATTTCTACTTTTTAAATTTAAAAGACATTTTTAAAAATTTAAATGCATCATTTTGGAATATTTTCTAAGTTGCATAATTAGAAATTTCTCATAGAGCTTTTCCTTTCTTATTTTTTCCTTAAAGCTTTGGATTCAGTATGTCAACTGTTATGTACTATCAGTATTAAAAGCATTACATGAGTGCTAATATGCTGTTAAACATGTATAGGATATAAATACCATCTATATTAGGTCTCAGAAATTATTCCTTTTTGGTCAAGCCATATTTAGAACTATAACTAAAAAATGTATACTTCACTGTTCAAATAGGTGCTCTTTTTTTTATGATTCAATTTGTTTTTACTTGAATTTAGCCAATAGGAAAGAGTAGAAATAAGGAAGGTCATCGGTTTCACTGTACAGCTTGGTGGCGTATATTTTCCTCCCCTTTCACTGTTAAAGTGCATTAAATAAAGTAAGTCTTTATTAATAATCTCTTAAAGAGATGATGAGATAAACTATAGAGGAAAAAAAAACTGGCCAGTGGGAGATGTAGAAGGAGGGAAGTAATTTGGATTAACAGGATAGATATTAGAGGATATCTTAAAATAGGTTTTTTTTTAGTATCTTCCCTATAGGAAAAATTTGAATTGCAAGCTATCAAGAAATTATTTATAAATGGAAAATCAGAGAGTAAAATATAGGCAAGATAGCTATATGCCTTATATAACTACACATTCTTCTGAATAATTTTTCTTGAGAGGTATGAAAACTTTAAATGCTGAATATGTTATTAGGTTAATTTTAATTATGGTAGCAAATTACAGGTTGAAAAACCAAAATAATATAAAGAATATGAAAAATGATTGCCATGTATTTAACTTATATTAAACCTAATCTGTAAATTAAATTTCTAACCACTAAGCTTAGATAACAATTATTTTTAAAATACTGGACAGTAATTTATATTCATAATGATGATTCTTAGAACAAGGCAAGATCTTGAGGATTAAAGTTTTTTCACTGTAAAGTATACCTTACTTATTATATTTAGTTTTTGTAGAATCAATGAACATTGTTATCAGTATTAGATTCAGTAAATATTTGAATGCCATTCATATGTAAACATTAAGTGAATTCAAACTGTTAGAGCATTCCATTTTGGGAAAATGGGATGATACATTGCCTGTAAATATGTGCTTTATTTATTTATTTAAATTCTGACTTTTAGATACAGGGGGTATATGTGCAAGTTTGTTACATGGCACTATTATATGATACTGAGGTTTGGGGTATGGATAACATCACCTAGGTAGACAATATAGTACCCAATAAGTAGTTTTCCAACCCATGTTCCCCCACTGCTTCCCCTGATCTAGTAGTCCATAGTGTCTACTGTTCCCAAATTTATGTCCATGTGTGCTCAATGTTTAGCTCCCACTTACAAGTGAGAACATGTGGTATTTGGTTTTCTGTTCCTGCCCTAATTCATTTAGGATTATGGCCTCTAACTGCATCTATGTTACTGCTGATTATGTGTATAACTTGTAGAAAGTAACCTTAGCATTTTATAGTCATTTTTTGTATGTAAAAATTTGAATTTGCAAGTTTTAAATGACAGTGATTGTTTAAAAGATTATTCCAGATTTACTTTCTTTGATTTATGAACAATTTTCAATAATGTTTGTATAACTTGAAATAAGTTTAGTTACATATGATGAGTAGTAGTTAGTATCTACATCAGGAAATAGAATGAGCAAATCAATAATTATTTTGCCTTATATTTATGTAGTGCTTGATGCCTTACAAATTGCCATCACATACATTTTTATGTAATCCTCACAGCAATCCGTAGGTCAATACTCTGTTTTGCAGATGAAACACAAAGTGCTTAAGTGACTAATCCAAGTTTAGGCCCTTGTAAAATCCCTTTACTCTTGGTTTAGTTGTCTTCCCACCATGCCAGCATTATACACAGGTTCTTACAGAATTATGATGCCAATTATACTTTGTCATACAGGCAAATTATATGTTTCTTTTTATCTCTAAATATATTTAAACTGTTAACACAGAATGAGAAAAGGGTACCTTACTGGATTTCTTGATGTGAAATGCAAAAATGATTTTCTAGGGAATCATCATTATCATTTTGAGGACAAAAATCTGTTTTTTAAAGTCACTTTTTGGGAAAGATATTTGAAAAGCAATTGTTTTCCAAATTTTTGTGCAGTTATTGATGTTAATGAACATCAGTCTTTAATCCTTGTGTTTACACAGCCTATCTTGAGAGAAAATATGGTACAAAAGAGATACTTTTATGTATTACAAAAAATACTGGCTCTAAAGTGAAAGAACCGGGTTCCAACTCTGCCCTTGTCACTTAGTGACCTTAAGAAAGTCATTGATCTCCTTTGACCTTTAGTTTCTCACTTAAGAAATGAAGACAAAAATACCAGTTATCATCTGACAAGAGTATTTGGAATGAAACAAGAGTATATATGTCAAAGTTCTATATAGTTATTTTCATTTATTGCACTAAGAGAATATATATTTATGTATCTCTTTACTTTTCTATCCAACAGAGAAGCATGGGATTAAATAGGCCCTTGGATTCTAAAATTCTATATTCAATAAGATTTACAAATAAATCAATTTATTACTGAAGTTTTTACCTAAAAGAAAACTTGTTAAAGTCTTTGATAAAGGTAAGACGTGTAATACAATTATTTCATATTTAATTTTTCTAAAATATCTGGATTTTTTAGTCTTTGGACCATAGAGACAGCTACAGTTGTATTTCCTAAGAAGCTGATGCTTTAGTTGCAAATGTACAATGTCCTATGTTTCCATTTGTATGAAGCTGCTTACGGAAATATTTTGAGCTTTATTATTTTATTGTAAAGATATGAAAATGAGGCAGTTTACCTCATATTCAACAGCTGACTGAATAAAGGATGTAACTAGAAGTGTGTAGTTGGGACAAGCTTGATGTTCATAATTTCCTTACCTGCCACACACATTGAAGTCTGAATCTCACATTCATGGGAAAAATCTGTAGCAGTGAAGGTAGTTTTAGATTCTCTTTATTATTGTTATTATTATTATTATGCTTTAAGTTCTAGGGTACATGTGTACAACGTGCAGGTTTGTTACATATGTATACATGTGCCATGTTGGTGTGCTGCACCCATTAACTCGTTATTTACATTAGGTATCTCTCCTAATGCTATCCCTCCCCACGCCCCCCCCCAACACTATAGGCCCCGTTGTGTGATGTTCCCCTTCCCATGTCCAAGTGATCTCATTGTTGAATTCCCACCTATGAGTGAGAACATGCGGTGTTTGGTTTTCTGTTCTTGCGATAGTTTGCTGAGAATGATAGTTTCCAGCTGCATCCATGTCCCTAAAAAGGACACGAATTCATCCTTTTTTATGGCTGTATAGTATTCCATGGTGTATATGTGCCACATTTTCTTTCTTTTTTTTTTTTTTTTTACTTTAAGTTCTAGGGTACATGTGCATAACGTGCAGGTTTGTTACATATGTATACTTATGCCATGTTGGTGTGCTGCACCCATCAACTCGTCAGCACCCATCAATTCATCATTTATATCATGTATAACTCCCCAATGCAATCCCTCCCTCCTCCCCCCCCATGATAGGCCCCAGTGTGTGATGTTCCACTTCCCGAGTCCAAGTGATCTCATTGTTCAGTTCCCACCTATGAGTGAGAACATGTGGTGTTTGGTTTTCTGTTCTTGTGATAGTTTGCTAAGAATGATGGTTTCCAGCTGCATCCATGTCCCTACAAAGGACGCAAACTCATCCTTTTTTATGGCTGCATAGTATTCCATGGTGTATATGTGCCACATTTTCTTAATCCAGTCTGTCACAGATGGACATTTGGGTTGATTCCAAGTCTTTGCTATTGTGAATAGTGCCGCAATAAACATACGTGTGCATGTGTCTTTGTAGTAGAGTAATTTATAATCCTTTGGGTATATACCCAGTAGTGGGAAGGCTGGGTCATATGGTACATCCAGTTCTAGATCCTTGAGGAATCGCCATACTGTTTTCCATAATGGTTGAACTAGTTTACAATCCCACCAACAGTGTAAAAGTGTTCCTATTTCTCCACATCCTCTCCAACACCTGTTGTTTCCTGACTTCTTAATGATTGCCATTCTAACTGGTGTGAGATGGTATCTCATTGTGGTTTTGATTTGCATTTCTCTGATGGCCAGTGATGATGAGCATTTTTTCATGTGTCTGTTGGCTGTATGGATGTCTTCTTTTGAGAAATGTCTGTTCATATCCTTTGCCCACTTTTTGATGGGGTTGTTTGTTTTTTTCTTGTATATTTGTTTGAGTTCTTTGTAGATTCTGGATATTAGCCCTTTGTCAGATGAGTAGGTTGCAAAAATTTTCTCCCATTCTGTAGGTTGCCTGTTCACTCTGATGGTAGTTTCTTTTGCTGTGCAAAAGCTCTTTAGTTTAATCATATCCCATTTGTCAATTTTGGCTTTTGCTGCCATTGCTTTTGGTGTTTTAGACATGAAGTCCTTGCCCATGCCTATGTCCTGAATGGTACTACCTAGATTTTCTTCTAGGGTTTTTATGGTATTAGGTCTAACATTTAAGTCTCTAATCCATCTTGAATTAATTTTCATATAAGGGGTAAGGAAAGGATCCAGTTTCAGCTTTCTACTTATGGCTAGCCAATTTTCCCAGCACCATTTATTAAATAGGGAATCCTTTCCCCATTTCTTGTTTCTCTCAGGTTTGTCAAGATCAGATGGCTGTAGATGTGTGGTATTATTTCTGAGGACTCTGTTCTGTTCCATTGGTCTATATCTCTGTTGTGGTACCAGTACCATGCTGTTTTGGTTACTATAGCCTTGTAGTATAGTTTGAAGTCAGGTAGCGTGACGCCTCCAGCTTTGTCCTTTTGACTTAGGATTGTCTTGGCAATGCAGGCTCTTTTTTGGTTCCATATGAACTTTAAAGCAGTTTTTTCCAATTCTGTGAAGAAAGTCATTGGTAGCTTGATGGGGATGGCATTGAATCTATAAATAACCTTGGGCAGTATGGCCATTTTCACAATACTGATTCTTCCTATCCATGAGCATGGTATGTTCTTCCATTTGTTTGTGTCCTCTTTTATTTCACTGAGCAGTGGTTTGTAGTTCTCCTTGAAGAGGTCCTTGACATCTCTTGTAAGCTGGATTCCTAGGTATTTTATTCTCTTTGAAGCAATTGTGAATGGAAGTTCATTCCTGATTTGGCTCTCTGCTTGTCTGTTACTGGTGTATAAGAATGCTTGTGATTTTTGCACATTAATTTTGTATCCTGAGACTTTGCTGAAGTTGCTTATCAGCTTAAGGAGATTTTGGGCTGAGACAATGGGGTTTTCTAAATATACAATCATGTCATCTGCAAACAGGGATAATTTGACTTCTTCTTTTCCTAACTGGATACCCTTGATTTCTTTCTCTTGCCTGATTGCCCTAGCCAGAACTTCCAACACTATGTTGAATAGGAGTGGTGAGAGAGGGCATCTCTGTCTTGTGCCAGTTTTCAAAAGGAATTTTTCCAGTTTTTGCCCATTCAGTATGATATTAGCTGTGGGTTTGTCATAAATAGCTCTTATTATTTTGAGGTACGTTCCATCAATACCAAATTTATTGAGCGTTTTTAGCATAAAGGGCTGTTGAATTTTGTCAAAAGCCTTTTCTGCATCTATTGAGATAATCATGTGGTTCTTGTCTTTGGTTCTGTTTCTATGCTGGATGACGTTTATTGATTTGCGAATGTTGAACCAGCCTTGCATCCCAGGGATGAAGCCCACTTGATCATGGTGGATAAGCTTTTTCATGTGCTGCTGAATCCGGTTTGCCAGTATTTTATTGAGAATTTTTGCATCGATGTTCATCAGGGATATTGGTCTAAAATTCTCTTTTTTTGTTGTGTCTCTGCCAGGCTTTGGTATCAGGATGATGTTGGCCTCATAAAATGAGTTAGGGAGGATTCCCTCTTTTTCTATTGATTGGAATAGTTTCAGAAGGAATGGTGCCAACTCCTCCTTGTACCTCTGGTAGAATTCAGCTGTGAATCCATCTGGTCCTGGACTTTTTTTTGTGGGTAGGCTATTAATTGTTGCCTCAATTTCAGAGCCTACTATTGGTCTATTCAGGGATTCAACTTCTTCCTGGTTTAGTCTTGGGAGAGTGTAAGTGTCCAGGAAATTATCCATTTCTTCTAGATTTTCTAGTTGATTTGCATAGAGGCGTTTATAGTATTCTCTGATGGTTGTTTGTATTTCTGTGGGGTCCGTGGTGATATCCCCTTTATCATTTTTTATTGCGTCTATTTGATTCCTCTCTGTTTTCTTCTTTATTAGTCTTGCTAGCGGTCTGTCAATTTTGTTGATCTTTTCAAAAAACCAACTCCTGGATTCATTGATTTTTTGGAGGGTTTTTTGTGTCTCTATCGCCTTCAGTTCTGCTCTGATCTTAGTTATTTCTTGCCTTCTGCTAGCTTTTGAATGTGTTTGCTCTTGCCTCTCTAGTTCTTTTAGTTGTGATGTTAGAGTGTCAATTTTAGATCTTTCCTGCTTTCTCTTGTGGGCATTTAGTGCTATACATTTCCCTCTACACACTGCTTTAAATGTGTCTCAGAGATTCTGGTGTGTTGTATCTTTGTTCTCATTGGTTTCAAAGAACATCTTTATTTCTGCCTTCATTTCGTTATGTACCCAGTAGTCATTCAGGAGCAGGTTGTTCAGTTTCCATGTAGTTGAGCGGTTTTGATTGAGTTTCTTAGTCCTGAGTTCTAGTTTGATTGCACTGTGGTCTGAGAGACAGTTTGTTATAATTTCTGTTCTTTTACATTTGCTGAGGAGTGCTTTACTTCCAATTATGTGGTCAATTTTGGAATAAGTGCGATGTGGTGCTGAGAAGAATGTATATTCTGTTGATTTGGGGTGGAGAGTTCTATAGATGTCTATTAGGTCCGCTTGGTGCAGAGATGAGTTCAATTCCTGGATATCCTTGTTAACTTTCTGTCTCGTTGATCTGTCTAATGTTGACAGTGGAGTGTTGAAGTCTCCCATTATTATTGTATGGGAGTCTAAGTCTCTTTGTAGGTCTCTAAGGACTTGCTTAATGAATCTGGGTGCTCCTGTATTGGGTGCATATATATTTAGGAGAGTTAGCTCTTCCTGTTGAATTGATCCCTTTACCATTATGTAATGGGCTTCTTTGTCTCTTTTGATCTTTGATGGTTTAAAGTCTGTTTTATCAGAGGCTAGGATTGCAACCCCTGCTTTTTTTTTGTTCTCCATTTGCTTGGTAGATCTTCCTCCATCCCTTTATTTTGAGCCTATGTATGTCTCTGCATGTGAGATGGGTCTCCTGAATACAGCAGACTGATGGGTCTTGACTCTTTATCCAATTTGCCAGTCTGTGTCTTTTAATTGGAGCATTTAGTCCATTGACATTTAAGGTTAATATTGTTATGTGTGAACTTGATCCTGTCATTATGATATTAACTGGTTATTTTGCTCGTTAGTTGATGCAGTTTCTTCCTAGCCTCGATGGTCTTTACATTTTGGCATGTTTTTGCAATGGCTGGTACCGGTTGTTCCTTTCCATGTTTAGGGCTTCCTTCACGGTCTCTTGTAAGGCAGGCCTGGTGGTGACAAAATCTCTAAGCATTTGCTTATCTGTAAAGGATTTTATTTCTCCTTCACTGATGAAACTTAGTTTGGCTGGATATGAAATTCTGGGTTGAAAATTCTTTTCTTTAAGAACGTTGAATATTGGCCCCCACTCTCTTCTGGCTTGGAGAGTTTCTGCCGAGAGGTCTGCTGTTAGTCTGCTGGGCTTCCCTTTGTGGGTAACCCGACCTTTCTCTCTGGCCGCCCTTAAGATTTTTTCCTTCATTTCAACTTTGGTGAATCTGGCAATTATGTGTCTTGGAGTTGCTCTTCTGGAGGAGCATTTTTGTGGCGTTCTCTGTATTTCCTGAATTTGAATGTTGGCCTGCCCTACTAGGTTGGGGAAGTTCTCCTGGATGATATCCTGAAGAGTGTTTTCCAACTTGGTTCCATTTTCCCCCTCACTTTCAGGCACCCCAATCAGACGTAGATTTGGTCTTTTTACATAATCCCATACTTCTTGCAGGCTTTGTTCATTTCTTTTTTCTTTTTTCTTTTTTCTTTTGGTTTCTCTTCTCGCTTCATTTCATTCATTTGATCCTCAATCGCTGATACTCTTTCTTCCAGTTGATCGAGTCGGTTACTGAAGCTTGTGCATTTGTCACGTATTTCTCGTGTCATGGTTTTCATCTCTGTCATTTCGTTTATGATCTTCTCTGCATTAATTAGTCTAGCTGTCAATTCTTCCACTTTTTTTTCAAGATTTTTAGTTTCTTTGCGCTGGGTACATAATTCCTCCTTTAGCTCTGAGAAGTTTGATGGACTGAAGCCTTCTTCTCTCATCTCGTCAAAGTCATTCTCTGACCAGCTTTGATCCGTTGCTGGCGATGGGCTGTGCTCCTTTGCAGGGGGAGATGCACTCTTATTTTTTGAATTTCCAGCTTTTCTGCCCTGCTTCTTCCCCATCTTTGTGGTTTTATCTGTCTCCGGTCTTTGATGATGGTGACGTACTGATGGGGTTTTGGTATAGGTGTCCTTCCTGTTTGTTAGTTTTCCGTCTGACAGTCAGAAGGACTGTCTGTTGGTCTGTTGGAGATTGCTTGAGGTCCACTCCAGACCCTGTTTGCCTGGGTATCAGCAGCAGAGGTTGCCGAAGATAGAATATTGCTGAACAGCAAGTGTACCTGTCTGATTCTTCCTTTGGAAGTTTCCTCTCAGGGGTGATTCCACCCTGTGAGGTGTGGGGTGTCAGACTGCCCCTAGTGGGGGATGTCTCCCAGCTAGGCTACTCAGGGGTCAGGGACCCACCTGAGCAGGCAGTCTGTCCGTTCTGGGATCTCAACCTCCGCGTTGGGAGATCCACGGCTCTCCCCAAAGCTGTCAGACAGAGTCGTTCGCGTCTGCACCGGCCCCCGCTGCTTCCCCTATTGGTCTTCAGCTGTGGGCTGTCCCCAGAGGTGGAGTCTACAGAGACAGGCAGGCTTCCTTGAGCTGCTGTGAGCTCCACCCAGTTCGAGCTTCCCAGCGGCTTTGTTTACCTACTTAAGCCTCAGCAATGGCGGGCGCCCCTCCCCCAGCCTCGCTGCTGCCTTGCAGATAGATCGCCACAGACTGCTGAGTTAGCAGTGAGGGAGGCTCCGTGGGCGTGGGACCCTCCCGGCCAGGTGTGGGATATATTCTTCTGGTGTGCCTGTTTGCTTAAAGCGCAGTATTGGGGTGGGAGTTACCCGATTTTCCAGGTGTTCTGTGTCTCAGTTCCCCTGGCTAGGAAAACGGATTTCCTTCCCCCTTGCGCTTCCAGGTGAGCGATGCCTCGCCCTGCTTCAGCTCTCGCTGGTCAGGCTGCAGCCGCTGACCAGCACCGATTGTCCGGCACTCCCTAGTGAGATGACCCCAGTACCTCAGTTGAAAATGCAGAAATCACCGGTCTTCTGTGTCGCTCGCGCTGGGAGTTGGAGACTGGAGCTGTTCCTATTCGGCCCTCATGCTCCGGGTCCTCTTCTTTCTTTTTTTTTAGAGAAAAATATTTTTAATGTAGAAAAGATGAATAGCTATAATGAAATACAACCCATTCCTATACACAGTAAACTTACTGTTATAAGAACTGCTAATCCTTCTCCAGTTTCTTAGAATCTGGGTACAGCATTATAGAAAGTAACCACTCTATGAAAACATACACCCAAAACCCAATGGGTAGCAATTATGATAGATTAGGAAGACAAAACAAATTCAGAAGTAGCAGAGAATACTGCACACTTTCTTGGAAAATTTTTAATTGTTCAGTGCTTTCTGACAAATTTCCCTAGCCCAATTTATCTCTTAGCTGTTCTCTGCTACCCAGTCCTGTCTTCTGACAATCATCATACAGGGATGATCATCTGCCTTACAATGTAACATGTTTTCCCTAGCACTGCCACATTTTATCTGCCTTAAGAGAATGGCAACTAATGGCTTTCAACGAAGTCACCATGATGTAGAAAGTTTAAAACCACAAATTTTCCATGTGGTAAAACTTCTAATTACTAGCATTGCACATTCACCAGTCCGTTTAAAAGTTTGGTTTAAAAATGCATTAAATAGAGTTCAACTTAATATTCAGGAGAGGAAAAGGCATTTAATACTGCAATTTCCAGAAAATAATTTGTCTGTCTTCCCCTCCTGTGATGATACTGCTACACTGTTCATTCATCCATATACATGTCATAGCACCTGTGTGGCCCTGTGTTCTCTCACTGATTTTTGCTTCAAGGAGGTCCCAAACAAGCAGTTCACCAGACTGACTTCCAGATAAAACGGAATTTCCATCCCAGACAAAGCACCTCTGGGGCTCATCTGACGTCATGGAGGAGATGAGCATTCCTGTCTGCACATCAATGACATTAAGACAGCCATCTGCTCCTGTGCTGAGGACATGGCGGCTATCTGGGCTAAAAGCAGTGTCACATACAATCCCTGAATGGCATGGAATCTGGTGCATTAAGGTGGCCGTTGTGAGGTTCCAAATATTCACTGTGCCTTCTTTGGTGCTGGAAACGAACAGTGTGCTTGCAGGATTTAAACTGATTGTATCTACACTGACATCATGTTCCAGCTCAGCCAGCAAGTCAAAGTAGTGTCTTTTGGTGCCTGGCATCTCCGCAGGAACACCAGACCACACCTTCACTGTAGAGTCCCACGATGCAGAATATAGCCTGTTGTCATGCCAACAGATCTTACTAACAGCATCATCATGTCCCATTAATGTGTCCTGGCGTCTTCCAAATGCTACGGAATAAAAATAGACATTATTATCCCATGAAGAAGTTATGACAGTGGCATCTCCTGGTAAAAGTAAACAAGACGATAAAGCCATATTTGAAAATGATATGCTGCTTTGTAGCATTTTCGATTCTTTAGAAAACATCTTCAAAGTGGAATCTTGGGATGTTGTGAAGACTGAAGATCCATTGCGAGAGACTGTGATTCCAGTAACTGCTTCTTTGTGGATTTTATAGTGCTCATGTAACTGCAGTTTGGTGATGTTATTCCAGGCCAGTGTTTTGCTTTCTTCGGTCAGGTCTTCAAAAGACTCTTCACCTGGAGAGACTGGGAAATCTGCCATAGAAGCATTATAACTCGAGGTCTGGGACAAACTTTTAAATTTTGGGGTGATCCTTTGAGGATGTGGTGTCACAAATAGTTGTTTTGGTGTTTGCCCAAATTCCAAGATTTGTGTAAGCATGGCTACCTTCTCATTAGGATCCTGGATGCTGTTCAAGTCTACACCTCCTTCATAGGTCAGGGGATGAAATACATTATGGGCCCCAACTGCACCACTCCCTTTTTGTTTGTAGCCAAATATTAGATCAATCCACTCGTGAAGGTGTTCAGACACATAATTGCTTTCCAATGCATCTTTGCTCTTCTGGGGAAAGTCCTCGGGACTGGAGGCCCAAGGGGGAAGCTCCACATCGTCAACCATCTGTCCTCCTTGTCTGTTTCCCAAATCCAACTTCAGGCTGTTGACTAGAAAGCTCACATCATCACCATAGAATTCTGGAATTAACTCTTTAAAATCCATTGCACCATCCAGACAATTTTTCCAAGTTTCTGCAATACTGTTGAACATTCTGTCTGCATTATCAAATCTTCCATTCTGTAGGCTCAGCGTATACTCTGGTGCAATCCTAACAAGATAAAAAAGTACATAACCCGGGGAAGAGTAGTGACTCCCATACATGAACTTTGTTTGGTTCAGGCATTTCCTGGTATAGTGTCAGTAGCCTCTCCAGCCGTTCCTTATTTAGGGCCCCCACTGGCTTACTAAGATCCCGGAAGGTTCCTGGATTTGACAAATCTAATTCTGAGCTGGAATAATCATGTATTGTCCATGGAAACCCAGGGTACTGGGAGAGGTCGTTGCAGCTGTGGTCGGCCAGGTTGTTGAGGTGAAGGAGGTACTGATAGTTGGAAAGGTGTCCACGCTGCCACTGCAGCATGTAGCTCTCGGCAGTGTGCTCCGCCACATGGTGCTCTAGGTATGTGGCAATGTAAAAATAGAGATCATCCGGGCGCCTGTAGTCCCAGCTATATGGGAGGCTGAGGCAGGAGAATGGCTTGAACCTGGGAGGCAGAGCTTGCAGTGAGTGGAGATGGCGCCACTGCACTCCAGCTGTGGCGACAGAGCGAGACTCCGTCTCAAAAAAAAAAAAAAAAAAAAAAAGTAGAGATCATCTCTATCTGGAGGTTCATAGAACTTGAGGTAGATGTTAGAACACAGATCGTCTTCTGTGCAAAATACTTCCAAGCCCAGAGGCATGAGGCCGTGCCTCCTTTTGTAGATGCGGCGAACATCTTGGAGTGTTATTTGGACCACAGGTTTCGGGTAGCCGTTGAGAGGCTGAAAATAGAGGTTTGTGTCTGTGATGCACACGTGTCCAGGATTGGTCACCAGAGGCGTCACCATTTCTGCTTTGCATTCCATGTGCAGCTTTTCAGAAATGTTTTGGAACCTGTTTTTGTCAAATGATGTTCTAGCCAAACGAGACTGCAAAATAGCTGTTATCATGGCGGTTTGGTCACCCAAATTGTCAAGGCAGGATGCTCTGTGAAACTGAAGCAACGTCTCCACAACATCTTCCACTTTCCCGGGAACATCCAATTCAAAAACATATTCCATTTTGCCCCCTTTCTATTTCATATGGTGCAACAACATTATGTTCTTTAATGAAATATACCTGACTGAAAATGAGTGAAATACTCCCAGATTTTTCCTTTGTGAAGTGTCTATTGGCTCCATTTTCTCCATGCTTTCCTGTTTCTATACAGTCTCTCAAAGGAATCTTGATGATGGGCTGGGATATTGCATCTGGTTCAAAAATCGCTGATTTTGAACATATTTTTAAGGATCCTCTGATTTTCCTTTCATGGTGACTGCCCTTGTGCAAAATGTGATTGACTCTATGCTGTTCAAAGTAATACTCCTCCAAGTTAAGCAGCAGCAAGGAAATCCTCCCCAGCGAACGCGGGGGCTTGCGTGCCAGGCGCCAGCGTAAGGATCCGCGCCCCGACCCCGCGCGGCCTTCCGGGTGAGCTGCCCGCGGCCGCCGGGACTGCACTGCCGCCCGGCTCAGCGTGCTTCGGCTGCCGGGTGGGATCTGGCCTGGGCGGCCATCCGGTTCCTGTCCCGGGAAGGCTCTGACCCAGTGTGCCACATTTTCTTAATCCAGTCTATCACTGATGGACATTTGGGTTGATTCCAAGTCTTTGCTATTGTGAATAGTGCCGCAATAAACATACGTGTGCATGTGTCTTTATAGCAGCATGATTTATAATCCTTTGGGTATATACCCAGTAATTGGATGGCTGGGTCAAATGGTATTTCTAGTTCTAGATCCTTGAGGAATTGCCACACTGTCGTCCACGATGGTTGAACTAGTTTACAGTCCCACCAACAGTGTAAAAATGTTCCTGTTTCTCCACATTCTCTCCAACACCTGTTGTTTCCTGACTTTTTAATGATTGCCATTCTGGGTGTGAGATGGTATCTCATTGTGGTTTTGATTTGCATTTCTCTGATGGCGAATGATGATGAGCATTTTTTCATGTGTCTGTTGGCTATGTGAATGTCTTCTTTTGAGAAGTGTCTGTTCATATCTTTTGTCCACTTTTTAGGTTTTTTTTTTCTTGTAAATTTGTTTGAGTTCTTTGTAGGTTCTGGATATTAGCCCTTTGTCGGATGAGTAGATTGCAAAAATTTTCTCCCATTCTGTAGGCTGCCTGTGCACTCTGATGGTAGTTTCTTTTGCTGTGCAGAAGCTCTTTAGTTTAATTAGATCCCATTTGTCAATTTTGCTTTTGTTGCCATTGCTTTTGGTGTTTTAGACATGAAGTCCTTGCCCATGCCTATGTCCTGAATGGTATTACCTACGTTTTCTTCTAGGGTTTTTATGGTTTCAGGTCTAACATTTAAGTCTCTAATCCATCTTGAATTAATTTTCGTATAAGGAGTAAGGAAAGGATCCAGTTTCAGCTTTCTACTTAAGGTTAGCCAGTTTTCCCAGCACCATTTATTAAATGGGGAATCCTTTCCCCATTTCTTGTTTTTGTCAGGTTTGTCAAAGATCAGATGGCTGTAGATGTGTGGTATTATTTCTGAGGACTCTGTTCTGTTCCATTGGTCTATATCTCTGTTTTAGTACCAGTACTATACTGTTTTGGTTACCGTAGCCTTGTAGTATAGTTTGAAGTCAGGTAGCGTGATGCCTTCAGCTTTGTTCTTTTGGCTTAGGATTGTCTTGGCATTGTGGGCTCTTTTTTGGTTCCATATGAACTTGACAACAGTTCTTTCCAATTCTGTGAAGAAAGCTGTTGGTAGCTTAATGGGGATGGCATTGAATCTATCAATTACCTTGGGCAGTATGGCCATTTTCACAATATTGATTCTTCCTATCCATGAGCATGGAATGTTCTTCCATTTGTTTGTGTCCTCTTATTTCACTGAGCAGTGGTTTGTAGTTCTCCTTGAAGAGGTCCTTCACATCCCTTGTAAGTTGGATTTTATTCTCTTTGAAGCAATTGTGAATGGGAGTTCATTCATGACTTGGCTCTCTGTTTGTCTGTTACTGGTGTATAAGAATACTTGTGATTTTTGCACATTGATTTTGTATCCTGAGACTTTGCTGAAGTTGCTTATCAGCTTAAAGAGATTTTGGGTTGAGACAATGGGGTTTTCTAAATATACAGTCATGTCATCTGCAAACAGAGACAATTTGACTTCTTCTTTTCCTAATGGAATACCCTTGATTTCTTTCTCTTGCCTGATTGCCCTAGCCAGAACTTCCAAGACTATGTTAAATAGGAGTGGTGAGAGAGGGCATCCCTGTCTTGTGCCAGTTTTCAAAGGGAATTTTTCCAGTTTTTGCCCATTCAGTATGATATTAGCTGTGGGTTTGTCATAAATAGCTTTTATTATTTCGAGATACGTTCCATCAATACCGAATTTATTGAGAGTTTTTAGCATGAAGGGCTGTTGAATTTTGTCAAAAGCCTTTTCTGCATCTATTGAGATAATCATGTGGTTTTTGTCTTTGCTTCTGTTTATATGCTGGATTACATTTATTGATTTGCATATGTTGAACTAGCCTTGCATCCCAGGGATGAAGCCCACTTGATCATGGTGGATAAGCTTTTGGATGTGCTGCTGGATTCGGTTTGCCAGTATTTTACTGAGGATTTCTGCATCGATGTTCATCAGGGATATTGGTCTAAAATTCTCTTTTTTTGTTTGTCTCTGCCAGGCTTTGGTATCAGGATGATGCTGGCCTCATAAAATGAGTAAAGGAGGATTCCTTCTTTTTCTATTGATTGGAATAGTTTCAGAAGGAATGGTACCAACTCCTCCTTGTACCTCTGGTAGGATTCGGCTGTGACTCCGTCTGGTCCTGGACTTTTTTTGGTGGTAGGCTATTAATTATTGCCTCAATTTCAGAGCCTGCTATTGATCTATTCAGGGACTCAACTTCTTTCTGGTTTAGTCTTGGGAGAGTGTATGTGTCCAGGAATTTATCTATTTCTTCTAGGTTTTCTAGTTTATTTGCACAGAGGTGTTTATAGTATTCTCTGACGGTAGTTTGTATGTCTGTGAGATTGGTGGTGATATCCCCTTTATCATTTTTTACTGTGTGTATTTGATTCTTCTCTCTTTTCTTGTTTATTACTCTTGCTAGCGGTCTATCAATTTTGTTGATCTTTTCAAAAAACCAGCTCCTGGATTCATAGATTTTTGGAGGGTTTTTTGTGACTCTATCTCCTTCAGTTCTGCTCTGATCTTAGTTATTTCTTGCCTTCTGCTAGCTTTTGAACGTGTTTGCTCTTGCTTCTCTAGTTCTTTTAATTGTGATATTAGGGTGTCAATTTTAGATCTTTCCTGCTTTCTCTTGTGGGCATTTAGTGTTTCCTTCTACACACTGCTTTAAATGTGTCCCAGAGATTCTGGTATGTTGTATCTTTGTTCTCATTGGTTTCAAAGAACATCTTTATTTCTGCCTTCATTTCGTTATGTACCCAGTAGTCATTCAGGAGCAGGTTGTTCAGTTTCCGTGTAGTTGAGCAGTTTTGATTGAGTTTCTTAGTCCTGAGTTCTAGTTTGATTGCATTGTGGTCTGAGAGACAGTTTGTTATAATTTCTGTTCTTTTACATTTGCTGAGGAGTGCTTTACTTCTAACTATGTGGTCAGTTTTGGAATAAGTGCAATGTGGTGCTGAGAAGAATGTATACTCGGTTGATTTTGGGTGGAGAGTTCTGTAGATGTCTATTAGGTCTGCTTGGTGCAGAGTCGAGTTCAATTCCTGGATATCCTTGTTACCTTTCTGTCTTGTTGATCTGTCTAATGTTGACAGTGGGGTGTTAAAGTCCTCCCATTATTATTGTATGGGAGTCTAAGTCTCTTTGTAAGTCTCTAAGGACTTGCTTTATGAATCTGGGTGCTCCTGTATTGGGTGCATATATATTTAGGATAGTTAGCTCTTCTTGTTGAATTGATCCCTTTGCCATTATGTAATGGCCTTCTTTGTCTCTTTTGATCTTTGATGGTTTAAAGTCTATTTTATCAGAGACTAGGATTACAACCCCTGCCTTTTTTGTTTTTCCATTTGCTTGGTAGATCTTCCTCCATCCCTTTATTTTGTGCCTATATGTTTCTCTACATGTGAGATGGGTCTCCCGAATACAGCACACTGATGGGTCTTGACTCTTTATCCAATTTGCCAGTCTGTGTCTTTTAATTGGAGCATTTAGTCCATTTACATTTAAGGTTAATATTGTTATGTGTGAACTTGATCCTGTTATTATGATATTAGCTGGTTATTTTGCTCGTTAGTTGATCCAGTTTCTTCCTAGCATCGGTGGTCATGACATTTTGGCATGTTTTTGCAATGGCTGGTACCGGTTGTTCTTTTCCATGTTTAGTGCTTCCTTCAGGATCTCTTGTAGGGCAGGCCTGGTGGTGACAAAATCTTTAAGCATTTGCTTTTCTGTAAAGGATTTTATTTCTCCTTCACTGATGAAACTTAGTTTGGCTGGATATGAAATTCTGGGTTGAAAATTGTTTTCTTTAAGAATGTTGAATATTGGCCCCCACTGTCTTTTGGCTTGTAGAGTTTCTGGTGAGAGATCTCCTGTTAGTCTGATGGGCTTCCCTTTGTGGTTAACCCGACCTTTCTCTCTGGCTGCCCTTAAGATTTTTTCCTTCATTTCAACTTTGGTGAATCTGGCAATTATGTGTCTTGGAGTTGCTCTTCTCAAGGAGTACCTTTGTGGTGTTCTCTGTGTTTCCTGAGTTTGAATGTTGGCCTGCCTTGCTAGGTTATTGAAGTTCTCCTGGATAATATCCTGCATAGCGTTTTCCAACTTGGTTGCATTCTGCCTGTCACTTTCAGGCACACCGATCAGATGTGGATTTGGTCTTTTCACATAATCCCATATTTCTTGGAGGCTTTGTTCATTTCCTTTTACTCTTTTTTCTCTAAACTTCTCTTCTCGCTTCATTTCATTCATTTGATCTTCAGTCACTGATACTCTTTCTTCCAGTTGATTGAGTCGGTTACTGAAACTTGTGCATTTGTCACGTAGTTCTCGTGTCATAGTTTTCAGCTCTGTCACTTCATTTATGGACTTCTCTGCATTGATTAATCTACTTATCCATTCTTCCATTCTTTTTTCAAGGTTTTTAGTTTCTTTGCACTGGGTATGTAGTTCCTCCTTTAGCTCTGAGAAGTTTGATCAACTGAAGCCTTCTTTTCTCAGTTCATCAAAGTCATTCTCCATCCAGCTTTGTTCCATTGCTGGCGATGAGCTGCATTCCTTTGGAGGGGGAGATGCGCTCTGATTTTTTGAATTTCCAGCTTTTCTGCCCTGCTTTTTCCCCCATCTTTGTGGTTTTACCTGCCTTTGGTCTTTGATGATGGTGATGTACTGATGTGGTTTTGATGTGTGTGTCCTTTCTGTTTGTTAGTTTTCCTTTTGACAGTCAGGACCCTCAGCTGCAGGTCTGTTGGAGTTTGCTTGAGGTCCACTCCAGACCCTGTTTGCCTGGGTATCAGCAGCAGCAGGGGCTGCAGAAGATCGAATATTGCTGAACAGCGAGTGTTGCTGTCTGATTCTTGCTCTGGAAGCTTTGTCTCAGAGGTGTACCCAGGCTTGCGAGGTGTGAGGTGTCAGTGTGCACCTAGTGGGGGATGTCTCCCATTTAGGCTATTCAGGGGTCAGGGACCCACTTGAGCAGGCAGTCTGTCTGTTCTCAGATCTCATCATCCATGCTGGGAGAACCACTGCTCTCTTCAAAGCTATCAGACAGGGATATTTACATCTGCAGAGATTTCTGCTGCTTTTTGTTTAGCTATGCCCTGTCCCCAGAGGTGGAGTCTACAGAGGCAGGAAGGCCTCCTTGAGCTGCAGTGGGCTCCAGCCAGTTCGAGCTTCCTGGTGGCTTTGTTTACCTACTTAAGCCTCAGCAATGGTGAGCACCCCTCCCCCAGCCTGGCTGCCGCCTGGTAGTTAGATCTCAGACTGCTGTGCTAGCAATGAGGGAGGCTCTGTGGGCATGGGATCCTCCAGGCCAAGTGTGGGATATAATCTCCTGGTGTGCCGTTTGCTAAGACCCTTGGTAAAGCACAGTATTAGGGTGGGAGTTACGTGATTTTCCAGGTATTGTGTGTCTCAGTTTCCTTTGGCTAGGAAAAGGAATTCCCTTCCCCCTTGCGCTTCCCAGGTGAGGTGATGCCTCGCCCTGCTTCAGCTCTTGCTGGTTGGGCTGCACCTGCGGACCAACACCAGCTGTCCGACATGCCCCAGTGAGATGAACCCGGTACCTCAGTTGAAAATGCAGAAATCACCCATCTTCTGTGTCACTCACCCTGGGAGCTGGAGGCTGGGGCTGTTCCTGTTCGGCCATCTTGGGCGCCCCCTGACTTTTAGATTCTTATAGTGAAAGGAAATTTTATCCTTTTGTCTTCAAGGTCTGCAGTCTGTAGATTTCCTTGAATTCATTACCAGTATTGAAATTCCATTTAATATGTTAAAAAATGCTTCCTCCCCAATCTATAGTCAGTTTTTAGTTATCTGTTTGAGGCAGTGCTGCATATGAATTTTCAAGCTCTCATTAGCAGTAGGAAGCCTCAGATTTACCTGTTTGGGCAAAAGGAAGCTTGAGAATTTCTAGAATTTACGTTCAGTTTTAGGAAGATAACTTTTACAGTACAATTTGAAATTTTCTTTCCACGTTAGGGAAGTCTTTAGGCAAGAAGATACCCCCAAGGCAGGAAGGTAGCAATTTGGTTTGCCTTTTATATTAATTTTAGAATGGTACATTTTCCTCTAATTTGAATTGGATTGCAGACAAGAATAGCACAGTTTTCCTATCTTTTTGAATTGGGTATTCATGGTAGACTTTGCATTTTACTTAAAATATGAATTCTTAGACTGTCAGATTTTCACATTTGTTTAAACAGATTTATCAAGCATTTAATATGACAGGAACTATACCGAGTACCCTCCTACTTCTGATCTTAAGTCATTATGTGAGGACAATTATCCTTCTTTTAGAAGGGAGGAAATTGATATTTAATAGAGAAATAAGCCTAAGAAAGAGCTGGTTAGTGACATGTCAGACATTTGAGCCTATATCTCAATTCTGCAAGTTCCTTAACTTTTACAAATCCAAAATTTTTTAATTATAACTTTAATTCCAGTTCACTGTAGAACATTTGAAGAATACAGAATATAAAAGGAGAAAATGAAAATAGCTATAATCTCAACCCCTGGAAATAGTATTTTTAGATATTTTCTTCTAGTTTTTTTGACATATTTTACATAACTGGGAACAGTTATGTTCTTTCTTCCAGAAAGTAGGAAGCTTTCAGATTTACCTGTTTGGGCAAAAGAAAGCTTGAGAATTTCTCTCTAGAATTTACACTCAGTTTACACTCTAAAATTTACACTTTCTAGAATTTACACTCAAAAAGAATAAGACTGTGTGTATACCATCTTATTCTTTTTGTATTCTGTTGTATAAGCATTACCCCATGTTTTAAAAATAACTGTATTATTTTAACTAGCTGCATAGTATTCCAGCATGTAGATATACAACTATTTATTTAAATATTCCCTTATTTTTGAACATTTCAGTTGTTGTAATATGTCTAACTTTTTGGTTTAAAGTTTCTGTGTATCATAAAAAACTTAAATAAATTTACAAGCATAACAGAAACCAAGAAAAATGTTTGCCTCATACATAATTGCTACCTTTTATGAGAATTTTAAATTATATGAGAAATTTCAATTTCATGTGCAGATAGCAGGGTACTAAGCTGTACACATTTTTTAATCCCTATGATGTTAATTATACACAGGCTCAAATGCACAGGCAGAAAGACTGGAAGGAATTACATAAAAGTCTTAAGAGTTGCCCTCATCTCTCACCTAGATTGTTAAAATAGCTTCCTAACTGACCCCTTAATTCCACTTTTGCTTCCTTCTAGTCCATTTTTCACACAGCAGCCAGACCAATCCTTGAACTACAGAAATCATTTTAAGTCATTTCTCTGCACAGACCTCCCAGTGACTTTGTCACAGTGAAATCCATAGTCCTTGCCATTGCCTACAAAGTCTTACCTATCTATGCCTCCCACTCCCCAACTTTTATTTTCTCTCTGATTTTAATCTTCTACCTCTGATCCCATGTTTCATTTCTCTAGCCACACTGGCTCCTTGGCTGTTCCTTCAAAGTGTCAAGCATGTTCTTTTCTTTTCCTGTTGCTATTCCTTCTGGAATGCTCTTTCTCAAGATACCTGCAGTATTTGTTGACTCACTTACTTGAAGTTTCTGCTTGAATATCATCTTATCAGAAAAATCTATAAATGCTATAATATTTATCATTCTTTTAAAAAAAGCGTCATTCTATACTATATAATCTACATTATTTTTATTTTTAGCACTGACCTAGTGTACGTTTAATGGTTTGTCTCTACTCACTAGAAACTAAACTTCATGACCACAACTTTTTTCAGTTATTGCTGAATTCCCAGAAACCTCAACAGAGCAGGGCATGTAGCAGGCACTCAATAATTAATTGTTGAACAATAATGATTTTCTCTGAGTAGTAGAATTGTAGATAGTTTTAATTTAAAATTTTTATTATATTGAACAAATATTATATATATAAAACCTAAAACTTTAATACATCACAATTATTCTCTGGGAATTTACTCATTACTTCTGGGTTATCCAATTTATTGGCATACAATTGTTCATAGTATTATCTTAGGATCCTTTGTATTTCTGTGGTATCAGATATAATTTCTCCTCTTTAGTTTCTGATTTTATTTGAGTTTTTCTTTTTTCTAAGTGTAGCTAAAGGTTTGCCAATTTTGCTTATTTTGGCAAAAAAAAAAAAAACTATTTTTAGTTTTGATTATCTTTTCCATTGTCTTTCTAGCCTCCATTTCATTTACTTCTGCTCTAATCTTTATCATTTCCTTCCTCCTGCTAACTTTAGCTTAGTTTGTTTTTCCTCTTCTAGTACCTTAAGGTGTAAAGTTAGGTTATTTATTTGAGATTTTTCTGTTTTCTTCATGTAGATGTTTATTACTATATACTTCTTTTTTTTTTTTTTGACAGAGTTTCACTCTGTCGCTCAGGCTGGAGTGCAGTGCAGTGGCATGATCTTGGCTAACTGCAATCTCTGCCTCCCAGATTCAAGTGATTCTCCTGCCTCAGCCTCGCAAGTAGCTAGGATTACAGATGCGTGCCACCACACCTGGCTAATTCTTTTTGTATTTTTAGTAGAGATGGGGTTTTATCACTTTGGCCAGGCTGGTCTTGAACTCTTGGCCTCAAGTGATCTGTCCACCTTGGCCTCCCAAAGTGCTGGGATAACAGGCATGAGCCACTGTGCTCAGCCCTATACACTTACTTCTTAAGACTACTTTTGCTGCATCGAATAAGTTTTGACATGTGTTTTCATTTTGATTTATCTTAAGATACTTTCTGATTTCCTTTTGATTTCTTTGACTCGTTGGTTGTTCAGGAGCATGTAGTTTAATGTCCACATATTTGGGAATTTAAAAATATTTGTCCTGTTATTGATTTCTAGTTTCATACCATTGTGGTTGGTAAATATATTTGATATGATTTCAGTCTCCTTCAATTTGATAAAACTTGTGTTGTGGTCTAACATACGCTCTGTCCTAAAGAATATTCCATGTGTACTTTGGAATAATGTGTATTGTGTTACTATTAGATGGAATGTTCTATGTGTGTCCCTTAGGTCCACTTGGTCTACAGTATAGTCCAAATCCAGTGTTTCCTTATTCATTTTCTGTCTGGATGACCTGTCTGTTCTTACAAGTGGGGTATTGAAGTCTCTCACCATTATTGTATTGCTGTCTGTCTTGCCCTTCAGATCTATTAATAGTTGCTTTATATATTTACGTGCTCTAATGTTGGGTGCATATATATTTACAGTTATAGTCTCTTGATGAATTAACCCATTTTTCATTATATTAATTATCTTATTTCTTTTTACAATTTTTTTATTTCAAGTCTATTTTGTCTGATAGTAGAATAGTCACACTACTTTCTTTTGGTTACCATTTGCATGTAATATATATATATATTATCCCTTTTCTTTCAGTCTGTGTGTTCTCAAAGCTAGAGCAAGTCTCTTGTAGGCAGCTTATTGTTGGGTCTTGTTTTAATAAAAAAATTCAGTCGCTGTCTTTTGATGGGATAATCTAATTTATTTACAATCAAGGTAATTATTGATAAAGACTTATTGTTTATCATAATTGTTTTCTGGCTGTTTTGTAGATGCTTTGTTTCTTTCTGTAGCTCTTGCTATCTTCCTTTGTGATTTGTTCATTTTCTGCAGTGGTTTGCTTTGATTTGTTTTTTCTTTATCTTTTTGGTATCTATTGTAAGTTTTTGCTTTGTGGTTACAATGAGGCTTACATGAAACATGTTATATTTATAATAGTCTATTTTAAACTGATAACTTTCATTGCATACAAAAACACTATGCTTTTACTTCTTCACCTCTACATTTTATGTTTTTGATGTCATAGTTTATACCTTTTTATATGATGAATCCATTAACAAGTTATTGTAATTATAGTTACTTTCAATATTTTTGTCTTTTAAGATTTCTCAATTTTATTAGGCAAAGAAGGCAACACTGATATGGTAAGCTGTAATAGTTACTGTAAAAAAAATTTGAATAATTAATGGTCATTTGTATGTTTCTTGTATGTATCAACATACATGAAATGATGAATACTAGTTTCAGTAGTGATAATTATGTGTCAAGGTGTTTTTTTTTTTCAAGTATAAAACTGATTTCTGTAACACAGGTCACATGTCTGTAATAAAGAAATATGTTTTGCTTTAATTTGTGCTTTGATAGGCTTCTTATGTATAAGGTCTTGTGTTATTGGATATATTCTGAATTTAGCTTAATTTCATTTAGTAATTTATCATTTGAAATTGATGGGGCAGACATTTACCTTTGTATTATGAAATTACTAAATATACAACTAAATTGTATACTAAATATACAACTACAAGTGAAAGAGTTATTTAAATTACTTTAGAACAAACATTAAAAGCCATATTTGCATAAAAGTCATGATAATTTGTAACACCTACTTTTTATAAAGGAAATCCTATAGAACAGGATGTGTGGTTTTAGGAACTAGTTTGATAGGCATTAAGGATAATGGTTGCAGCCTTATATCAGCACTGGGTACAGTGTATTACTTGATTGTAGTTTGTTGTTTTGGCTTCACAGTATCACAAAAATCTTGATTCACAGATAGCAGTATTGTTGCCCTTACCCAAATACTTTCCTGAGAGTGCATATGGTCAGGCCAAATTACTATAAACCAACAGCTTCATGCAAAACTATACTTTCCTAATCATTTGTAGTATCATAAGAATTTGGAATGTGTTGAAAGATAGGGAAAAAAAGATTTTAAGATATATTCTCTTTTTCTCTTCTTTCTCTCTCTCTCTCCCCACCACCATCTCTAATTGTAAGAGACAAAGCATAACCATGTTTTTTTGCTGATAATCAGTATTTAAAACTGGAATCAAATTAAATTACTAATATGGTGCAATAAGTCACTTATGTAAATTCTCAATGAACACAATGACACAACTCTTAGGATATAAAACAAGGTGATATGTAGCATATGTAAACTTTTACAAGGGTATTTATAAGGACTATTTTGTAACTTATTCCTTGTACTAGAGATTGGCTGTTATTTGACATAAGCCAAACCTCAGTAACTATTTTCTTTTTAAGTACTGTTCACATGTAAAGAAAAGACATAGTTTATTCCATGGATTTAAGTTAAGCTTTTAACATACTTCTCTAAAGGAAATTCCCTATGTGTTATTTCTCTCTATGGATTTACGTATTGATAAAAAGTTTATTTGACTTGTTGGACACTAGAAAATGTACATGAGGAAGAATTTTACTCCATCTGAGGAAATGTTGCATATTAGAAGGTGGAAGGAAAGGAGACTACTTAGGCTTATTACTTAGTGTCTTCAAATTTTACCGTATGTATAGCCACATCTTGGTTGTAAGAATTGCAAGCAACACTTTGGGATTTTTGAAGTTTTATGGGACACAAAAAGCTGAGATGTGTTACTCTTCATACCATTTTATTAGGACCCATTTGAACATATGGTTATAATTATGTATTTGTTACTAATTTTGGAGGATGTATGTCGGTTTTTGAAGTTGAAGTTGAGGTGTATGCATTAAGATTACTGAATTTTGAAGGGGATTTCTAGATTTTACTGATCTCTTACTTTCCTAAAATTTTTCAAGCCACAGCTGTAATTTATTATTTGATTGTTAAGTGGTTTGTAGTAGCTATTCAAGTACTATGTAATGTCAAACA
This sequence comes from Trachypithecus francoisi, assembly GCF_009764315.1. Taxonomy (NCBI): domain Eukaryota; kingdom Metazoa; phylum Chordata; class Mammalia; order Primates; family Cercopithecidae; genus Trachypithecus; species Trachypithecus francoisi. Next base: position 51,835,849 of record NW_022681458.1, on the reverse strand, counting down.
CTATGCCAGTATTTATCTCATGATTCTAATCATATTTATGTGTGGTAGAAAAATAGTCAAATGTTTAATATAGAAATTTGACCAAATTTATAGTTTACTCTAGAAATGTGACTAAATTTATTGTATACAATATGAATTAGAAAAATTCAGGAAAGTGAAGTTTTTGGTTATTAGAAACATCTATCCTGTAGTTTCTTTAAAGGCTGATTTTTTAAAAAAGCATTAAGCAGTCATTCTTATTGTCTTTAATGACAATTCATTTTATCCCTTGGTGGTTACCATTTTGCCTTATTTTCTCTGACTTATTTAGATTGATTAATTGCTTTAGCAAACATTGTTTAAAATTTTTAGTTTTCTAATATTTCTTAGAAAGCTCTCTTTGTTTTTTTCTACTCCTAGTTTTTTTTTTTCTATAGTTACCTCAATTATTTCTTTTAATAATACAAACTGGTTGATTTACCCTTCCTTATGAACATAAGAATAGAAAATAAATATATAATTACTGGAATGTATATGTATATCCAGTTACAGCAACAATTGAACAATTTAATATAATTTTGCATGTTAAGGGAGCTTAGCGTGTACGTTGCACTTTTTGTAAGTTGGTATACCACAGCATGTACATAATTACATATAATAAACCTTATTTGTTTTTTCAGTTGTTTTTGTTTGTTTTTCATAGAACCAATTCAGTTTTTTCTTGATAAAGAAACAATCTAACTGCTGTTATAATTAAATATGATAAATATTAAGATAGTTTGGATACGGCTGGGTGCAATGGCTCACACCTATAATCCCAGCACCTTGGGAGGCCAAGGTAGGTGGATCACTTGAGGCCAGGAGTTCAAGACTAGCCTGGCCAACATGGTGAAACCCCTTCTCTACTAAAAATACAAAAATTAGCTGGGCATAGTGACTCACACCTATAATCCCAGCTACACGGGTGGCTGAGGCTGGAGAATTGCTTGAACCTGAGAGGCAGAGGCTGCAGGGAGCCAAGATCACAACACTACACTCCAGCCCGGGCAACAGAGTGAAACTCTTGTCTCAACAACAACAACAACAACAACAACAACAACAAAAAGATAGTTTGGACAAATGGTCACATATAGTAATTTATGAAGGCCAAGGACTTCATGAAGTTTATGTAAGCAACTCATAAATTGATCCATCATGTGATTTATTATTGTCTCTATACTTTTGATTAATTTATGAATCAGTCACATAGTTCATGGTAACATGTCATGGTTAACATGCCAACATTTTACTGCATGTTAGGCAGAATTAAGCTTTATTAAATTTTGTGGTAAAATTAGTGTTTTTCGTCATTCTTTTGACGTGAAAAGTGACTTCCTATGTTTCTTTTCAAAACCTAAAAAGCAAACTAAGAATTTTCATTTGTCATAGTAGATTTCCAAAAGGACCAGAAAAACTGTTGTAACATAATTGCTTGGCTGAGGACACTGTAATGCAAAGCTGTATTTTATTTTAATTTAAAATCATCTGTACCTGAGCTAAAGAGAAAAAGGATCTACTGGGAGAAGATCTGATGCTTTGTTCATCTTGAATAAGCAAATATATATATTATAGTTTACATGTTTTTCCTCATGTATACATTAAAATATATAATCTCAAGAATGCTTTAAATGTACATGTTAATGAACTTCTTTTTCTAAACCTAATTTGACAAATGTCTTTAAGAAAAGAAAGCAACTAGAACACCTTTGACTCCTTTGATATTCTCCCTTAACTTTTCCTCTCCAAGTTGTGTAATTAAAAAAATATATAATGGCCAAATTAAAATATTTCCCACTGTTCTTTCTCTTCAATTCTTTAATGTTTTCATCAATATTGGTTTTGTAATTATTTTTGACTGTCATTTCCATAATTTACAGATTAAAACTTATCCAGATTTATTAAATTACTAGTCAGTTATTTTGCCCAAAACACTTTATTATATTTTCTTTTATATATAAATCCCTCCTAAAACCATATGCTAAACATTTATTGTATTTACCAATTTTGATTACTTTGTTATGCTGTAGGGAAGTGATTACTGATAATTTATTATTAAAATATTGGCTTTCCTCACGGTTCTCTTGGATTAAATACATATGGCTATAGGTTAGCTGGAGCACTGATGAAAATAAATTGTAAGCTCAAACTTCATTATCATTTGTAGTTTAAACATAGTGAATTTGATACAGTGTTACCTCATAATTTTGATGCTCTTTGCAGTAAATTTGATATAGAACAGTTGCTAAAGAAACCCTGTTCAAATGTGTGACCATTTTTATGGAAAACATCTGGGGTAATTATAATTAGTTCAGGATGTGTACTGTTTAAAAATAATCTTGAATTCATGGAGAATGAAGCATATCTTTCCTTAATGACTAGAATAATCCAAATTAACGTGAAAAAAAAAAAACCCTTTAAGTTATTGGTAGCTGTGCTTAGACCATGCTTTAGAATATTCCATACGGAAATGAGGAGTAACTTTTATGTAAAATGCCAAATTGGCACTTTACACCTGTTAGTGTGTTTCGTTTAGAACAGCTGTGTCTTTTATTATCAGTAAACAGATGCAGAAAGTAATGGAATGTTTTAAAGCAATATGTTAATCCTGTCTTCCACTACTGAACTGTCTCACAATATAGTGATTAAATATTGACCGTGCAGCTGTTACTTACAATTATAGAATTTCTTAGTTAATTTCTCCTTCCCAAGTCCAAATGCTTTAATATTTAGGGATCTAGTTTCTAATCTTAAAGTGTTTCATAATGTAGTTTATTTATTACAAATTGATTTCTGAAGACAAGTTATTTGAATACTACAGAGACAAATTCTGTTCTTAAAATTCTTATTCAATGTTTCTATGAATTGATGAATGTTCTTGGTAGGATAAACAATTTAAAACTTTTGTTTATTTTTCTTGACTTGTTCATGAATATGTAGATGATTATTGAATATAACAATTTTGTTTAAAACTACCAGCAGTAAGCTAAATAGGAAATTATGGCTCTTTCATCAGACATTTATGAACCAGAGTGTATAATACTTTCTTAGAATGATGAGTATACAAGTTATTTCAATTATAATAGCCCTTTTGCACTTTAATTATGTTTTAATTCTTATATTTACCTTGTCAGTGAAGATATTTAAAATGTTGCTTCATTAATTATATTTATTCTTAAGCTTGAGAAACAGTTCTATTAGCTAAGATTGTTATTAATATCTAACATGTATTATACTCCTGGTATATGAAAGGTATTGTGTGAAGCACTTTATTATAATATTCTTGCCCCATTTTATAGATGAGAAAATTGAGGCTTAGAGACATGAAGTAAATTGGCCAAAGTCTTACAGCTAGGAAGTAGTAGAGCCTGGATTTATACCCAGGTATTTTCACTCTCAAACATCTTGTTCTTAACAACTTTATATTTTGCCTGCAATTAGCATCTAATATCAACATTATACTGAGGGGAAATTATGTGCGAAGTAAATTTTGACTGTTCTTTTTTGAAGGCACATTGTTCACCACAGTGTGATTATTAAATCATTTAATCAACTTGCCTAAAAAGAAAACGTAATTAAAACATGCATGGAAAGAGAGAGAGCTTCACTTCTTGGTATCTTCTCACACAATGTCTGTGTTGGTAGTTCACAGTCTACACTAGAACTGTTTTTTAACTCCCTTTATGATTTTACTCTCATTGTACTACTTCCTGAGACAACTCCAGCAATTTATTTGTTCTTCTTCTTAAAAATAGCCTTTGCTTCTCTGCTTCAAGATTTTTAAAAGAGCAGCATGATGTAGTTTTTACCTATGTTACATTATTTATGCATTAACCAGGCAGTATCAGTTATTATGAAAACTTTTATTAAATGGCATTCCTCTATCAGGATAGTCATTACTACTTCAATATTCTTAGTTTGTTATATCATTTGTCATAGGATGTAACCCCATTTTATATATGAAAAAACTGGGACCTAGAGATACTAAGTAAATTGGCCGGGATCCCAGCTAGCAAATGATGTTTGTGTCAATTTGATTTTTTTTCTCAAAATAAAAAAAATTGAAATTTAAAGTGTACAACTAATCATTTTGTAGAGGGTTTTAAGACTTCAAATTTCACCAGATGGTTACTTAAATATAGTTTCCCTTGACACTGATGAGGATGCTTATAAGATTAACTAGGATCAGCAATGTCATGAGGTATTCCCGGGGGTAATTTAATATATATTAGAAATCCATTATAAGGTAATTCTTAAGGGGCATAATGTTCTTGGTTGCAAGCTGTCTAAAATATAAGAACAGATGTATCTTTGCATGCAATAAGATGAAATTTCATGTTTATAACAGATTTTTAAATGAAAAATTTATTTTTGCTCAATTTAATTAGCTATTCTGTACTTATTCAGCATTATTGTTTATTTACATTTTTATTAGTGTCTCCATCAAAACCAGTTACCCAACACATAGAATATAAGATAAACAAGCTATCACTTTATAGTGTGTAGCATAGAGCTTTCCCAGGCAGATATAATTATTTGGCTTTTGTTTTTGTTTTACATTTTTGAAGCATTTTAAAAAATAAAACTTTTTACTTTGGGATATTTGTAGATTTATATGCAACCATAAGTAATACGGAGAGATCTCATGTACTTTTCACCCAGTTCTCTTCAATGATAACATATTGCAAAACTATAGTTCAATATCATAGCCAGGACATTAACGTTAATATACTAAAGACACAGAACATTTTCATTGATCCATCATATGTTATACTTCTATAATTTTGTATAATCTTTTTTTTTTTTTTGGAGATGGAGCTGTCACCCAGCCTGGAGTGCAATGGCAGGATCTCAGCTCACTGCAACCTCCACCTCCCAGGTTCAAGCGATTCTCATGCCTCAGCCTCCTGAGTAGTTCAGACTACAGCCATGCAGCACCATGCCCAGCTAATTTCTGTATTTTTAGTAGAGATGGGATTTCACTATGTTGGCCAGGCTGGTCTGGAGCTCCTGGCCTCAAATGATCTGCCTGCCTCGGCCTCCCAAAGTGCTGGGATTACAGGTATAAGCCACTGCACCCAGCCTATACTTACATAATTTTCATATACCTGTACTACATTTCTATAATTTTGTCATTTCAAGAATGTTATATAAGATGCAATCATACAGAATGTAAACTTTTATGATTGGCTTCCTTTAAACTCATTTTAATTCTCTGAATTGTCATCCAAGTTGTTAAAAATGTATCAGTAGTTCATTCTTTTTTACTCCTGGGTAGTATTCCTTGGTATGGATATACCACAGTTTGTTTAGTCATTTATCCATTGAAGGACATCTGAGTTATTTCCAAAACAGAGTAAAATCTGGTTTCATTCACAGTATAATTTATAGTTTTCCATTTTATTCTTCAGTTCATGATTGATTTTTTTTGTATGACCTTTTAGTTTTTTTATTGGAACAGGATTTGGGTGTGGGGATACTAAATGTGGCAGGGTTCAACAAATTTACATTTTATCAAAATAAGGTTCTTAAAGAATATAATGATAACATATACTTTAATTTTTATAGCACAAACCCTCATATTAATTGATGGTCACAGAAAAATATTGTAATGCTTTAAACAAACATTTTAAAATATATCAATGGTGCAAGTTTCAAACAAAATGCAGTAATCAAAATATTTAACTGTCCTTTCATCAAGCTTTTACAAACACAGTCTTCGCTGTCTGAGCAAATCAGTTTTAGTTTCTTCATGGTCCTCCATCTGTCTTTTAACATGACACTTGTCCGGTTGTTGAATTTATAATGCAATAGTATTTTAGATCAGTTTCCCTCTCCATATTTCCTCACGCCGGATCTCAAGTTCTTGTCTTCTCAAAACCCTGCCTGTTTTTTTCTAGCTCAATGTTTTCCAGGAATTACTGGTTGACACTTTGAAACAGGTATTCTGCTTTCAGTGGCTCTTCTGCTTTCTTTTTTCTTTTTTGCACTTTGAAGAGTTCCTACTCTTCTTTCTTTCTTACTAAGGTCTTGTTGCTGGGTTCCATATTTCAACTTAGATAAGAAAAGATTCTTGTGAGACATTTTTCTTGTATACAAATTAGCTTCAGTTTCCATTTCAACATCATTATCATTAGGTTTATCTTGAGAAGTTATCGTTCTCGTTCTTTTACTTTCTACTACTTTTGCTGCTGCCTTCATTAGAAAGGTTGATGAATACACTCTGCCAATTTGTATTTTTTAATTGATGGAGTAAGACCATCTACATTTAATGTAATTATGGGCTTTAGACTGTCATTTTAGTTTTTTTTTCTGTTTCTGCTGTTTTCTATTTGTCTGTTTTATTTTTTCTGCTTTCCTATGGGTCACGTCAAAATTTTTTAGAATTCCATTTTGACTTATCTTCAGTGTTTTTAAATATCTCTTGGTATAGTTTTTTAGAGGTTGCTCTATGTATTACATTATATGTACATAACTTATCATTGTCTACTAGTGTCATTTTACAAGTTTTAGTAAAGTGTAGAGAAACCTTACCTCCCTTTATGTTTTTTGAAACCCTCTCCTATTTATAATTGTCTTAAGTATTTGCTCTACATATGCTTAGAGCCCCAGGAGACAATATTATATAGACAATAGACAATATTATAATTGTTGTTTCATCCATTAAACATAACTTAAAAAACTCAAGAGGAGAGATAGAATATATAGTATTTATATTTTTTTCTTACCATATTTCTTTCTTCTGATATTCCAAGGTTTCTTCTTTAATTGTTCTTTCTGGTTAGAGAACTTTAGCTATTCTCATACAGTGGGCCTCCTAGTACCACATTCTCTTTTCCTTCATCTGAGAATGGCTTGATACCTGTCATTCCTGAAAGGTATGATTCTCAACATCCAGTAAAAACACCTTAGACTCAATTATATTGAGTAGATATCACTTCACACTCGTATAATTTTTAAAAATGAGAAGATTAGTTTCGGTGAGAATGTGGAGAAATTGTAACACTCATACATTACTGGTGGGGATGTGAAATGGTACAGCTGTTATAGGAAATACAGTTTTGAGTTAACTCAAAGAGTTAAACATAATTCCCATATAACCCAACAATTCAACTCTCTAGTATATACCCCAAAGAATTGAAAATGGTATTCAAATGTATACTTGTACACAAATGCTCATAGCAGCACTATTCACAATAGCCAAAAAGTGGAAACCTAAATTTCTATCAATAGATGTGTTGTCCACAAATGTGGTATATCTATAAAATAGAATATTATTCAGCCACACAAAAGAATGAAGTACTGGCACATAGTATAGTGTGGATAAACCTGAAAAATATTATGTTAAGTGAAAGAACCCAGATATAAATATCACAAATGGTATGATTCCATTTACCATAGTCCCCTCTTATCCGCGGTTTTACTTTGTGTGTTGTTAGTTACCGCTAGTTAACCATGGTCCAAAAATATTAAATAGAAAATTCTAGAAATAATTCATAAGTTTTAAATTTTGGCACATTCTGAATAGTGTGATAAAATCTCGAGCCATCCCACTTTGTCCCTCCTGGGATGTGAATCATCCCTTTTCCTAGCGTATCCATACTGTATATGTTACTTACCCGTTAGTCACTTATTAGCCCTCTTAGTTATCAGATTGAAAAGACTATATGTAGGGTTTGGTACCATCTGCAGTTTTAGGCATCCACTGAGGGTCCTGGGACATATCCTCTGTGGACAGGGGGGGCTACTGTATATGAAACTTCCAAAATAGGCAAGCCCATAAAGACAGAAAGCAGACCAGTAGTTGCCAGTGGCTGGGGGAAGTCATTCTACTACTTAATGAGTGTAGGGTTTCCTTTTGAGCATTAAAAATGTCTTGGAACTAAAAGTGATAGTGGCACAACAGTATAATGAATGTACCAAATATTAATGAATTGTATACTTTTAAATAGTTAATGGTTAATTTTATGTTAATTTTTACATCCTTTTTTTTCTTTAAAAAAAAAAAAAAAAACCAGGATACATGTGCAGAACGTGCAGGTTTGTTACATAGGTTTAGGAGTCCCATGGTGGTTTACTGCACCTATTGACCCATTCCCTAAGTTCCCTCCCCTCACCCCCACCCCCCAACAGGCCCTGGTGTGTGATGTTCTCTTCTCTGTGTCCATGTGTTCTCAATGTTCAACTACCACTTATGAGTAAAATAGGGGGTATTTGGTTTTCTGTTCCTGTGTTAGTTTGCTGAGGATGATGGCTTCCAGCTTCATCCATGTCCCTGCAAAGGACATGATCTCATTCCTTTTTATGGCTGCAACATCACTTTTTAAAAAGCTGCTAGAGAAAGCTTCACTTTATGTTGTCTCTGTAGAGTCATCTCTAGCTTGAGTGTGAGCCTGCTTGTGTATGTTCCTTATCCTTTCATCTTGCCCCTCCTCCATCCTCTTCCTCTATCTTCCTTCCTTCTTCCTTTTTCTCCCTCCCTCCCTTTCAGGGCTTTGATAGAAAGTTGCAAGTACCAGCCTACACACACCAACATTCCGAGTTTTTCCAACAAATTTCAGTACACCTGCAATAGTCTATCTTCCGTGTTATTGTGAGATACAGTTGTGCCAGATTTGTTGTGGCTTAATCAGGATAATTTACTTTCCTATCTACCATTTCTGTGTCCTCACCATTGCTGGTCAACCATATATTCTCAGTTTGGTTCTGGTAACACCCCACTTCCAGTATGGTATTTTATATTAGATTTGTTTACTACAACATAAAAAATATAAATGTATTCTTCTTTCACTAAGTCATCGATATAGGACCGATATGGCAGTTTGAAGATGTCAGATTCCTGGGCTTCTACTCTTTTCTTGCACTATCATCCTCAATATGTAACTTCCATCTCACAGTCTAGGTTGGCTGTCCTAGATCCTGCCATCCCATTTACGTTCTCACCAGTAGGCAGAAGAAGAAAGGAAAGTAGAGAGCATTATGTTGTTTTCCTTTAAGGCACAAATAGAAGTTGTATACCATTCTGCTCATATCCAGCAGCAAGCAGGGCTGAGAAGTGCAGTTTTTATCTGGATGGATATGCCTAGCTAAAATGTAGGTGTTCTATTCCTAAAGAAAGAGAGATGAATATAGATCTTAATGGATAAGAAGCAGTCCTGCCCCAAGGCCTGAGGGTACCACTATTCAATTTATACATTTCTGCTTAATTCCTGTTTTCAAGCCAACAGTTCAGTCCCACTTTCTTCTATGTGTTGTGTCACACTGTCTGAAACCTTTTTTGTTCAAATTCTCCAGCCCAAAAATTTCTGGCATACTACAGGAGAAAGAAGGAATGGCAGAATAATGGCCTGGCCAATTGGTGGAAAGAGGAAAGATCTTGGAACCCAGTTCTCAGCCTGCGCACTCACCCCCTCCTTCTGGTACTTGATGCCTTCAAGGGTTAATGCTTTCTAGAATTTTCAGGGTGTATTTCTTCTCATCAGGATCTCCCCATCAGGGCAACTTATTCTGGCCTTTTCTGTTGTGCTGAGTCGATTGCTACACTTCCATCTACTTTATATCATCAGGAAATGTGAACTTTCTTACCCACTGGTAGACCTTTTTTTCTCTTTTCTTTGTCTTTGTGGAATTATACCTTTATGATTCCTTAACTATCATTTCAGTGGAATTTCTGCAAGGAGAAGAAAAAAGCACACAGTCGATTTGCCGTGTTTTCCTAAAAGCTTTATATTTACGATTTTATGCGAAATGTGTTTTGCAACCACACACTATACTTTCTGTTCGTACTGTTTGCCTTAGAACTTTATTTTTAGAGGTGGTTAGAGGAAGATAAGCAAAGAAGGCTGATAAGAAATAGTTAACAAGAAAAGAAAAGTCAGGAAAATGTTGTGTCATAGAAGTTGAAAGAAGAAATTATTTCAGAAAGAATAAAATGGTCAGCTGTGTACTGTGCTTCTGAGAGGTCAAATAAGATGAAGACACACTTGTGACCATTGGATTTGACAACCTGAAGTTATTGGTGAATCTGTCAAAAATAATTTCATTGAAGTGATGAAGATCCCCAATGTGGTGATTTGTAGAGATTAGGAGGTGAGGGATTAAAGGCATAAACTATAGGTATCCCTTAGAAGATTTTTTTTAAAGGGGCAGAAAAATGGATGATAGTGAAGAAAGGTAGAGAATTATGGATGGGTTCCATTAATCTATTTTTAATATGGGCAATGAATAGCATGTGTATGTGCTAATGGGAATGTTTCAATAGAGACGGAGTACTTCATAATATATAGAACAGAGAACAGAGTGGACCTAGAATTAGTTTGAGTAAAAGAGTAAGATCATCAGAATTTGTGTAGTATGATCAGCTGGCAGTCAGGAAGGTGTGCAGATAGATATATCACCTTCTCACACATAATGAACTATTGATTTGTTCACCTGACATTAAACAGATATTATGAACACCTGGGTGTGTGAAGTACTGACTGGGTTAGGCTCTGGGGAAAGGGTAGTAGTTGTCTTTGTCCTCATGGAACTAGCAATTCATTACAATAGAAAGATAATTTAAACTGAATTGGTAAGTATAAAGAAAGATAGGGAAAGTATAGGATGCTGGATGAGCACATAGCAGAAAGGTTCTGGAAGAGGTAACAATAAAGTAGAAATGTGAAGGGTTAGTATGAGCTAGCCAGGTAAAGAGGGAACAATGAACTTGGCAGAAAAAATAGCATATACAAAAGCCCAATAATAAGAGAAACCTTAAAGAAGTTCTGTTTAGCTGAAGCTCAGTAGATAAAAGGGTAATAGCAAGAAAGGAGACCGAAAACACAAGGATCATATCATTGTAACTTTTGTTAAAGTGCTGGCTTTTGCTGTGGCTGGTCATTGAAACATTTTAAACAGGAATTATATCAGATTTTAGAATAAAAACAATTCTGGCTACTGCTTGCAGACTACATCAAAGGAGAGCCAGAAACAAGACCAGTTTGAAAACTGTCAGCTTAATCCATAACCAGTATGGGTTGTCTAAACTAGACATGGGTATAGAGAGAAGTAGGTAGATTCAGCAGATACACTTGATTCCTGCTGGTGAATTCTGTATTTGCAATTTTGCCTACTCACTGAAATTTGTTTGTAACCCCCAAATCACCACTCACTATGCTTTCGCAGTCATTTGTGGACATGCACAGAGCAGCAAAAAATTTGTGTTGTCCAATGTACATGTTCCCAGCTGAGGTTGAACAAGTCAACATCCTGCCTTCTTTTAGTTCTTATCCTGTAAACAAATATCTTTTTCACCTATTATTGCTTTGTTTTTCTCATATCTGCGCTTTTTATTGGTAATTTCACTGTTTAACCTGGCCCTAACCATATTTTTAAAGTGCTGTCTATAGGCCGGGCGCGGTGGCTCAAGCCTGTAATCCCAGCACTTTGGGAGGCCGAGACGGGCGGATCACGAGGTCAGGAGATCGAGACCATCCTGGCTAACATGGTGAAACCCCGTCTCTACTAAAAAATACAAAAAAAAAAACTAGCCGGGCGAGGTGGCGGGCGCCTGTAGTCCCAGCTACTCGGGAGGCTGAGGCAGGAGAATGGCGTAAACCCGGGAGGCGGAGCTTGCAGTGAGCTGAGATCCGGCCACTGCACTCCAGCCTGGGCCACAGAGCGAGACTCCGTCTCAAAAAAAAAAAAAAAAAAAAAAATAAAGTGCTGTCTATATAGTGTTCCTCAGTGCAAGAAGATCATGATGCACTGTATGGGGCAAGTATGTTTGTTAAGATGAGCTTCTGCTGGGGCACGGTGGCTCATGCCTGTAGTCTTAGCACTTTGGGAGGCCGAGGTGGATGGATTGCCTGAGCTCAGGAGTTCAAGACCAGCCTGGGCAACACGGTGAAACCCTGTCTCTCCAAAAAATACAAAAAATTAGCCGGATGTGGCAGTGTACACCTGTAGTCCAAGCTACTCGGGAGGCTGAGGCAGGAGAATTGCTAGAATGTGGGAGGCGGAGGTTGCAGTGAGCCAAGATCGCAACACTGCACTGCTGCCTCGGGGACAGAGTGAGACTCCATCTCTAAAATAAAAAAATAAATAAATACAAATAAGCTTCATTATGGTATGAGTTATACTGCTGTTGACCTTGAGTTCAATGTTAGTTAATGAAAGGTGTGTTTAAACAGAAGCACACTTTCTGTCCTAGACAATAATCTCTTCTCATTATACTCATTAACCTTGAGGGAGGGGGTTTCACCTCACAGTTGCGGCTTCAAAAACCACGTATTGCACATATGAAAGTGAACCCAAAGATTATCCTATCCTAAACTGTTCCTGAGATTCATTCATACCCACAAATAGACCTATGAACATGTCCAACTGGATGTCTTTTAGGAACATCTAACAATGTTCTGTGTTGACTGCTGAAAATCTGTGACTAGAGGCTCACAGGAATATAATCCTGTATTTCCTCTAGGAATGGTGGTTTAGTGTTCACTAATTCAGTGTTCATAGCAACTTTATAGAATATAACTCATGCAAATAATAATCTACTTAATTTGCGTCATAGAATATACTAGACTTAATAGTTCCTTAAATGGAGGTAGTGATGGATGAGAAATAAAAGATAATTCCCAGGTTTTTGTCTTGTGCAAATGATACTGCCATTTATGAAAAGAGGAAGAGCAGTTTTGGGGGAGGCAGTAGCCATAGGGACTAGAGATAATAAGTTTAGTTTTTGACATGTTGAGTTAGATGTTCCTGAAAGACATCCAATTGGACATGTCCATAGCTTCATTTGTGGGTATGAATCTCAGGAACAGTTTAGAATAGGATGATCTTTTGGGTTCACTTTCATATGTGCAATACATGTTTTTTGAAGCCAGGAATGTGAGATGAGACCCCCTAACCCAAGGTTAGGGTATAAAATGAGAAGAGATTATGGTCTAGGACAGAATTTTGAGAAATGTCAATAAAGAGATGGCTAAAGGAAGAGAGCACGCAAAGATACTAGGAGTCGAATAGAGAGAGAAAAATCAAGAAAGTATACATTATTAAAGCCAGGAGAAAAGACCATTTCATGAAGGAAGGTGTTTGTATTATCAAATGTATGTTATCAAGAGATTAAGGACTAAAATGTATTCATTGGATTTAGTGAAAAGTACATTTATAGATCTTTCTGAGGATAGTCTCATGAAGTGATGATGGAAACCTGATTTTACTGGATTGAGTAGACTATGAAAAAGAGAAATCTGATTTGAAATTAATCTAGATGCTTTTTCTTTAGTTTCTAAGTTTTCTGTTCAACCTGTGCATTATCATTGATATTTGGTTAATTACATATAAGCGGGACATATAGACATTTTTTCTTGATTATTTTCCAAGGATAGCCACTAAATCACACTGTTTATGGAGCTTTCCATTTTACTCTGTGGGAATAACACTATATATTCCATCTCTGCAGAAACAGAAAGATTCCCAATGATTTTTATGCTTTTTTTTTTTTGTTGTTGTTGTTGTTGTTGTTGTTGTTGTTGTTGATGGAGTCTTGCTCTGTCACCCAGGCTGGAGTGCAGTGGTTGATCTTGGCTCACTGCAAGCTCTGCCTCCCAGGTTCATGCCATTCTCCTGCTTCAGCCTCCCGAGCAGCTGGGACTACAGGCACCCACCACCACACGCGGCTAATATTTTGTTTTTGTTTTTTTTTTTAGTAGAGATGGGGTTTCACTGTGTTAGCCAGGATGGTCTCCATCTCCTGACCTCATGATGCACCTGCCTCGGCCTCCCAAAGTGCTGGGATTATAGGCATGAGCTACTGTGTCCGGCCTAATTAACTGGTTTTTTTAAAAGCAAAGATCTTACTCTGTTGCCCAGGCTGGAGTCTAGTGGTGTGATCATAGCTCAATGCAGCCTCAAACTCCTGGATTCAAGTGATCCTCCTACCTCAACTTCCCAAGTAGCTAGGACTACAGATGCACACCACCATGCCTGGTTGATTTTTTTTTTTTTTAATTTTTTGTAGCGATAGATCTGCATCTCTCTGTTGCCCAGGCTGGTCTTGAACTCCTGACCTCAAGTGATCCTCTCACCTCAGCCTCCCATAGTACTGGGATTACAGGCATGAGTCACCATGCCCAGCAATGAACTTAATTTTGAAATACCTTTGCTACTTTTAATATTCAGTACTCAGGCTGAAATCTCAGTTCTATGCTCTTCCTTTCTCTGCTAACTATAAAAGTTTAGAATAGCTTAATATATTATACACTTTTGGTCAGAGAGTGAATATTTTGTTTATAGAGTATACAGGAGTTTTTTAAAAAATGAAATCGAATTAGCAGTTGAACACTCACATTTCAAGAACAAAGTGAAAAATAGTGATGAGTAGGAACGTGATTAATATTTTTATATTTACAAATAAGTTTTAGTGAGAATAACATTGATTTTATGCAGCTATTCTTTTTAACTTTTAATGTGCAATAATAGTAGACTTACAAAAATAGTATGAAGAATTCTGTATACACTTCACCCAGATTCTCAAAATATTAACGTTTTACCACTTCACTTTACCATTCTTTCTTTTCTCTGAAACATTTTGAAGATTTTAAGTTGTACACATGATGCTCCTTAACCTCTAAACACTTCAGAGTTTTTTCCCTAAAAATAAGGATATTCTCTTGTGTAATCTCAATGCAGTCATCAAATCAGGAAATTAACATTGATCTAGTACTATTGTCTAGTATATAAGCCTGTGCTGTTCAGTCTGGTAGATACTGAATATGTGACTATTTAAATAAATTAAATATATTAGAAATTCAGTTTCTCATTTCCGGCACTCAGCAGTCCAGTGGTTATTGTATCAGAGAGCATAGATCTAGAACACTTCCATCACTGCAGAAAGTTGTATTAGTAATGCTCTAGACATTCAAATGTTGCTAGTTGTCCCATTCATGTCTTTTGTAGTAAACAAAAGATGATTTTTTTTTTCCTGTTTCAGGAATGATTGTACAATCAAGTGACATTTGGATTTCATGTCTTTTTCGTGTTGTTTAATCTGAAATTGTTTTCAGAATTAATTTGTCTTTCAGGTCCTTAACATTTTTCAAGAGTAATAGGTCTGTTATTTTATAAAATGTGCCTCATTTGGAGTTTGGTGTTTCCTTCAGATTAGTATCAGATATTGGATATTCAGGAATAATACTACAGAAATGTATTTGTGTCTTTTTCTCAGTGCATCATGTTTGAGGGCCCATTATATCAATTTTTCTTGTTACTGGTAATGTTAACATTGATATATCAGGTTCATTGATCGATTTCCATTGTAAAGTTGGAGAAGCTTTTTTTTTATTTTAAAAGAGTTCGTTTACCAATTTTAACAAGTGAGAAAAAACGTCTGACTATAATACTTGATGACATAAGCATCATGTTTAAGTAGAAAACACAACAATAAAAAAAGCAATTATCACAGATAATATTGCACAGCCTCAGTTGTTTCCTTCAAATTTGCTTTATGTAATTGGGTGGATATAAATTAATAAACAGAAATTTAAGCAAGATACATGTAACAGTTAACAGAACCTCATACTCTAATTTCTTTCAATTTTTCTCAAATTCATCTTTAAGTCTTTCCATCATGGGGCTCATAAGGAAATTTAACCAACATATGGATACTACAGTTGAATGTCAAATCTTTACAAAGTACTTAAGAGATACTAAATTCCTCTATATTGCAACTATGAAGAACCTTCATGACACTCTGTTTTGCATGTAGAAAAATGTTAGAGTCCAATATTCAGCTCAACATAAAATAATAGACATTTCTTATTTCTTTGTTAGGTTGAGACCACTCTTCCTTTTTCTAATGAATGATTTTTTTTTACTGTTATGTCATTGAGGTGAACAAGTGGGTCACCGTTTAGTACATATGAAAAATAAACACATGTTAAATGGATAAAACATTGCTACTACATCTTTACCTCTAACACTTCAGAAGCCTAGAGATTTAAAGTATTCTTACATTAACTGGAAGAAAAAATGGAGAAATTCCTCCTTTTTTGAGATCACAACTATGAAGTCATGTGGTTATACAAATTCTACATGTGTGTGCAAAATGTGAAACACACTTATCTTTATTGTACCTGCTTCATTTTGTCAGTCAGCTAGCAGGATGTAATAGATACCTTTCCAAGAAACAGGGACTGAGATGTGATTTATGTAACGTCAATAACCCCAACAATACAGTAATGAGGGATGCAGTATCCTTTTACTATGGTTCAAGACAAGAGGCAAAGAGGTCACAGGAAACAGAATAAATCAAAATTGTTACAGCTGAGTAACTGTTTCTCATGAGGTCTCACCATGGTGCCACCTTAATTTTTCATAAACATGGTGGCATAATTCAATCTCAATAAATCAGAATTCTTAATATTTAAAATTTACCTTGACTTTCAATTATCACCATATTAACAACCAAAATAATTAGAAAAAACACATAGGAAAGTGTAACATTAAACCCCACTTTAATAGAGTTGGTTTATTGACACTTTTATTTTTATAGAAAAGGGATAGTGCATGTCAGTTTGCTTACAAGCTAGGAGATCACTTTGAATTCTGCATTTCCTGACTGCAGCAGAATATATCACTTATAACAGGTTATAAATAAACTGGTTTTCAAGCATAGAACTAATCCCAACGATAATAATACACTATTTAAAAAGACCTAAGGCAATGAATTCCATTTCTAATGGAAAAAAAGAACTGTGCAAATAAGCTTAAAACTTTTTTGGTGTGTGCCAGTGTTATAAAATGTAGCTTTTAATAAAACCTTGACCCAAATGCCAGTAACATCAGAAAAGAATTTGGGTGGGGAGGAGGAAGAGAAGAAAGTTATTTCTTTTTTTTTTTTTTTATACTTTAAGTTCTAGGGTACATGTGCACAATGTGCAGGTTTGATACATATGTATACATGTGCCATGTTGGTGTGCTGAAACCATTAACTCATCATTTACATTAGGTATATCTCCTAATGCTATCCCTTGCCCCTACCCCTCCCCAAAATGGGACCCGGTGTGTGATGTTCCCCTTGCTGTGTCCAAGTGATCTCATTGTTCAGTTCCCACCTATGAGTGAGAACATGCGGTATTTGATTTTCTGTTCTTCCGATAGTTTTCTGAGAATGATGGTTTCCAGCTCCATCCATGTCCCTACAAAAGACATGAACTCATCCTTTTTTATGGCTACATAGTATTCCATGGTGTATATGTGCTACATTTTCTTAATCCAGTCTGTCACTGATGGACATTTGGGTTGATTCCAAGTCTTTGCTATTATGAATAGTGCCACAATAAACATATGTGTGTTTTTGTCTTTATAGCAGCATGATTTATAATCCCTTGGGTATATACCCAGTAATAGGATGGCTGGGTCAAATGGTATTTCTAGTTCTAGATCCTTGAGGAATTGCCACACTGTTTTCCACAGTGGTTGAACTAGTTTATAGTCCCACCAACAGTGTAAAAGTGTTCCTATTTCTCCACATCCTCTCCAGCACCTGTTATTTCCTGACTTTTTAATGATCGCCATTCTAACTGATGTGAGATGGTATCTCATTGTGGTTTTGATTTGCATTTCTCTAATGGCGAATGATGATGAGCATTTTTTCATGTGTCTGTTGGCTGTGTGAATGTCTTCTTTTGAGAAGTGTCTGTTCATATCTTTTGTCCACTTTTTATGTTTTTTTTTTTTTACTTGTAGTCCTTTGTCAGATGAGTAGATTGCAAAAATTTTCTCCCATTCTGTAGGTTGCCTATTCACTCCGATGGTAGTTTCTTTTGCTGTGCAGAAGCTGTTTAGTTTAATTAGATCCCATTTGTCAATATTGCTTTTGTTGCCGTTGCTTTTGGTGTTTTAGACATGAAGTCCTTGCCCATGCCTATGTCCTGAATGGTATTACCTACGTTTTCTTCTAGGGTTTTTATGGTTTCAGGTCTAACATTTAAGTCTCTAATCCATCTTGAATTAATTTTCATATAAGGAGTAAGGAAAGGATCCAGTTTCAGCTTTCTACTTATGGCTAGCCAGTTTTCCCAGCACCATTTATTAAATAGGGAATCCTTTCCCCATTTCTTGTTTTTGTCAGGTGTGTCAAAGATCAGATGGCTGTAGATGTGTAGTATTATTTCTGAGGGCTTTGTTCTGTTTCATTGGTCTATATCTCTGTTTTGGTACCAGTACCATGCTGTTTTGGTTACTGTAGCCTTGTAGTATAGTCTGAAGTCAGGTAGTGTGATTCCTCCAGCTTTGTTCTTTTGGCTTAGGATTGTCTTGGCAATGTGGGCTATTTTTTGGTTCCATATGAACTTTACAACAGTTTTTTCCAATTCTGTGAAGAAAGCCGTTGATAGCTTGATGGGGATGGCATTGAATCTATCAATTACCTTGGGCAGTATGGCCATTTTCACAATATTGATTCTTCCTATCCATGAGCATGGAATGTTCTTCCATTTGTTTGTGTCCTCTTATTTCACTGAGCAGTGGTTTGTATTTCTCCTTGAAGAGGTCCTTCACATCCCTTGTAAGTTGGATTTTATTCTCTTTGAAGCAATTGTGAATGGAAGTTCATTCATGATTTGGCTCTCTGTTTGTCTGTTACTGGTGTATAAGAATACTTGTGATTTTTGCACATTGATTTTGTATCCTGAGACTTTGCTGAAGTTGCTTATCAGCTTAAAGAGATTTTGGGTTGAGACAATGGGGTTTTCTAAATATACAGTCATGTCATCTGCAAACAGAGACAATTTGACTTCTTCTTTTCCTAATTGAATACCCTTGATTTCTTTCTCTTGCCTGATTGCCCTAGCCAGAACTTCCAAGACTGTGTTAAATAGGAGTGGTGAGAGAGGGCATCCCTGTCTTGTGCCAGTTTTCAAAGGGAATTTTTCCAGTTTTTGCCCATTCAGTGTGATATTGGCTGTGGGTTTGTCATAAATAGCTTTTATTATTTCGAGATACGTTCCATCAATACCGAATTTATTGAGAGTTTTTAGCATGAAGGGCTGTTGAATTTTGTCAAAGGCCTTTTCTGCATCTATTGAGATAATCATGTGGTTTTTGTCTTTGCTTCTATTTATATGCTGGATTACATTTATTGATTTGCATATGTTGAACTAGCCTTGCATCCCAGGGATGAAGCCCACTTGATCATGGTGGATAAGCTTTTGGATGTGCTGCTGGATTCGGTTTGCCAGTATTTTACTGAGGATTTCTGCATCGATGCTCATTGGGGATATTGGTCTAAAATTCTCTTTTTTTGTTGTGTCTCTGCCAGGCTTTGGTATCAGGATGATGCTGGCCTCATAAAATGAGTAAGGGAGGATTCCCTCTTTTTCTATTGATTGGAATAGTTTCAGAAGGAATGGTACCAACTCCTCCTTGTACCTCTGGTAGAATTCGGCTGTAAATCCATCTGGTCCTGGACTTTTTTGGTAGGTAGGCTATTAATTATTGCCTCAATTTCAGAGCCTGCTATTGATCTACTCAGGGACTCAACTTCTTTCTGGTTTAGTCTTAGGAGAGTGTATATGTCCAGGAATTTATCTATTTCTTCTAGGTTTTCTAGTTTATTTGCACAGAGGTGTTCATAGTATTCTCTGACGGTAGTTTGTATGTCTGTGGGGTTGGTGGTGATATCCCCTTTCTCATTTTTCATTGTGTGTATTTGATTCTTCTCTCTTTTCTTGTTTATTACTCTTGCTAGCGGTCTATCAATTTTGTTGATCTTTTCAAAAAACCAGCTCCTGGATTCATAGATTTTTGGAGGGTTTTTTGTGACTCTATCTCCTTCAGTTCTGCTCTGATCTTAGTTATTTCTTGCCTTCTGGTAGCTTTTGAACGGGTTTGCTCTTGCTTCTCTAGTTCTTTTAATTGTGATGTTAGAGTGTCAATTTTAGATCTTTCCTGCTTTCTCTTGTGGGCATTTAGTGTTTCCTTCTACACACTGCTTTAAATGTGTCCCAGAGATTCTGGTATGTTGTATCTTTGTTCTCATTGGTTTCAAAGAACATCTTTATTTCTGCCTTCATTTCGTTATGTACCCAGTAGTCATTCAGGAGCAGGTTGTTCAGTTTTCATGTAGTTGAGCGGTTTTGATTGAGTTTCTTAATCCTGAGTTCTAGTTTGATTGCACTGTGGTCTGAGAGACAGTTTGTTATAATTTCTGTTCTTTTACATTTGCTGAGGAATGCTTTACTTCCAACTATGTGGTCAGTTTTGGAATAAGTGCAATGTGGTGCTGAGAAGAATGTATATTCTGTTGTTTTGGGGTGGAGAGTTCTGTAGATGTCTATTAGGTCTGCTTGGTGCAGAGTGGAGTTTAAGTCCTGGATATCCTTGTTACCTTTCTGTCTTGTTGATCTGTCTAATGTTGACAGTTGGGTGTTAAAGTCTCCCATTATTATTGTATGGGAGTCTAAGTCTCTTTAAAGTCTCTAAGGACTTGGTTTATGAATCTGGGTGCTCCTGTATTGGGTGCATATATATTTAGGATAGTTAGCTGTTTCTGATGAATTGATCCCTTTACCATTATGTAATGTCCTTCTTTGTCTCTTTTGATCTTTGATGGTTTAAAGTCTATTTTATCAGAGACTAGGATTGCAACCCCTGCCTTTTTTGTTTTCCATTTTCTTGGTAGATCTTCCTCCATCCCTTTATTTTGAGCCTGTGTGTGTCTCTACATGTGAGATTGGTCTCCCAAATACAGCAAACTGATGGGTCTTGACTCTTTATCCAATTTGCCAGTCTGTGTCTTTTAATTGGAGCATTTAGTCCATTTACATTAAGGTTAATATTGTTATGTGTGAACCTGATTCTGTCATCATGGTATTAGCTGGTTATTTTGCTCATTAGTTGATGCAGTTTCTTCCTAGCATTGATGGTCTTTACATTTTGGCATGTTTTTGCAATGGCTGGTACCTGTCGTTCCTTTCCATGTTTAGTGCTTCCTTCAGGATCTCTTGTAGGGCAAGCCTAGTGGTGACAAAATATCTAAGCACTTGCTTGTCTGTAAAGGATTTTATTTCTCCTTCACTTATGAAACTTAGTTTGGCTGGATATGCAATTCTGGGTTGAAAATTGTTTTCTCTAAGAATGTTGAATATTGGCCCCCACTGTCTTCTGGCTTGTAGAGTTTCTGGTGAGAGATCTGCTGTTAGTCTGATGGGCTTCCCTTTGTGGTTAACCGGACCTTTCTCTCTGGCTGCCCTTAACATTTTTTCCTTCATTTCAACTTTGGTGAATCTGTCAATTATGTGTCTTGGAGTTGCTCTTCTTGAGGAGTATCTTTGTGTCATTCTCTGTATTTCCTGAATTTGAATGTTGGCCTGCCTTACTAGGTTGGGGAAGTTCTCCTGGATGATGTCCTGCAGAGTGTTTTCCAACTTGGTTCCATTTTCCCCATCACTTTCAGGCACACCAGTCAGATGTAGATTTGGTGTTGTCACATAATCCCATATTTCTTGGAGGCTTTGTTCATTTCTTTTTACTCTTTTTTCTCTACACTTCTCTTCTTGCTTCATGTCATTCATTTGATCTTCAATCTCTGATATTCTTTCTTCCAGTTGATTGAGTCGGTTACTGAAGCTTGTACATTTGTCACATAGTTCTCGTGTTATGGTTTTCATCTCTATCAGTTCTTTTAAGGACTTCTCTACATTGGTTATTCTAGTTAGTCATTCGTCAAATCTTTTTTCAAGGTTTTTAGTTTCTTTGCGCTGGGTATGTAGTTCCTCCTTTACCTCTGAGAAGTTTGATCTACTGAAGCCTTCTTGTCTCAACTCGTCAAAGTCATTCTCTCTCCAGCTTTGTTCCATTGCTGGCAATGAGCTGTGTTCCTTTGGAGGGGGAGATGCGCTCTGATTTTTTGAATTTCCAGCTTTTCTGCACTGCTTTTTCCCCATCTTTCTGGTTTTATCTGCCTTTGGTCTTTGATGATGGTGATGTACTGATGGGGTTTTGATGCGGGTGTCCTTTCTGTTTGTTAGTTTTCCTTTTAACAGTCAGGACCCTCAGCTGCAGGTCTGTTGGAGATTGCTTGAGGTCCACTCCAGACCCTGTTTGCCCGGGTATCAGCAGCGGAGGCTGCAGAAGATAGAATATTGCTGAACAGTGAGTGTTGCTTTCTGATTCTTGCTCTGGAAGCTTCGTCTCAGAGGTGTACCCAGCCTTGCAAGGTGTGAGGTGTCAGTATGCACCTAGTGGTGGATGTCTCCCAGTTAGGCTACTCAGGGGTCAGGGACCCACTTGAACAGACGATCTGTCTGTTCTCAGATCTCAACCTCTGTGCTGGGAGAATCACTGCTCTCTTCAAAGCTGTCAGACAGGGACATTTACCTCTGCTGAGGTTTCTGCTGCTTTTTGTTTAGCTGTGCCCTGTCCCCAGAGGTGGAGTCTACAGAGGCAGGAAGGCCTTCTTGAGCTGTGGTGGGCTCCACCCAATTCGAGCTTCCCTGCAGCTTTGTTTACCTACTTAAGCCTCACCAATGGCGGGCACCCCTCCCCCAGCCTCGCTGCCGCCTGGTAGTTAGATCTCAGACTGCTGTGCTAGCAATGAGGCAGGCTCTGTGGGCGTAGGACCCTCCAGGCCAGGTGTGGGATATAATCTCCTGGTGTGCCATTTGCTAAGACCCTTAGTAAAGCACAGTATTAGGCTGGGAGTCACCCGATTTTCCAGGTGTTGTGTGTCTCAGTTTCCTTTGGCTAGGAAAAGGAATTCCCTTCCCCCTTGCACTTCCCGGGTGAGGCAGTGCCTCGCTCTGCTTCAGCTCTTGCTGATCAGGCTGTACCCGCAGACCAGCACCAACTGTCCGACACGCCCCAGTGAGATGAACCCGGTACCTCAGTTGAAAATGCAGAAATCACCCATCTTCTGTGTCGCTCACGCTGGGAGCTGGAGGCTGGAGCTGTTCCTATTCAGCCATCTTGGGCGCGCCCAAATCACTACCGAAAGTTATTTCATTTAGGAAAAATAACTACTGTCTTCTTCTTATCTTCAGTACACACAATTTAAACAAATACCGCTGCTATAACACTTTACACAATTCCTATGTACTGGAACAATAACAAGGTATAAATACAGTTACATTTTTAAACACTGGGTCAAGGCCTTACATAAAAATACCATCCTACTTTTCCCTGTAAATTTTGAAATATCATGTATTTTCCCCCCAACTTCTGCAGCCATCCAGGAATTTTTAGGAAACTTTTGTGCATGATCTTTGGACTCAGTGACAAAAGATCAAAATCCCCCAAAATGATGGCTCACTTGAAGTCAGATGAGAGACCCTGGCTCAATAGTCTCCTAGGATGAAAGCAGTGCTGCATCAACTGGCTCCATGGAGAATGGGCACATGAAGGATCTCATCAACCAGTCCTAATACAGTCCAGGTGGTAGATGTACGTGCTCAGTAGAAATTGAATTGGGGCCGGGCGCAGTGACTCATGCCTGTAATCCCAGCCCTTTGGGAGGCCGAGATGGGTGGATCATGAAGTCAAGAGATCGAGACCACCCTGGCCAACGTAGTGAAACCCGTCTCTACTGAAAATACAAAAATTAGCTGGCCTGGTGGCGCATCTCTGTAGTCCCAGCTACTCCAGAGGCTGAGGCAGGAGAATCACTTGAACCCGGGAGGTGAAGATTGCAGTGAGCTCAGATCACGCCACTGTACTCCAGCCTGGGTGACAAGAGGGAAACTCCGTCACAAAAAAAAAGAAGAAGAAGAAGAAATTGAATTGGGTCCCCATAAACAAAGTCCATTATACAGATCACACACTCCTGATCCATCTCTTCCAGGGCCATGAACTCCTTTAGGCAGTTGTTGTATAAGGCCTCTTCTTTGAGGTATCCTAATTTGTTAGGATAGGTGTTGCTAGGTATTGGATGGTAGACTGGAACGGGAACCTGTTTGTGATATGGCAGCAGCTCCTGATACAGCTTAGTCCCCTTGCCAAAGCTAGCCCAGTTGGACTGAGACTCCTGAAGCAGGGAGATGTCATCCGAGGTGGGGGATTTGAGGCAGTTCCCCATCTTCCGGGGCTGCGGGGTGTGATCTGTGCACTGACAGTCTTCTCTATTTTCTACCTTGAGATTAATAAATATGTGGGATACTTTATGTGAATATATTGTTGCTCATACTTTCATCCACTAGTTTTAGCATCTACTGATGATGATTCTTACTTGAAACAGTTATGGTGGTTTGTGAAATGGTGGTTTTCTTTCTTTTTAAATTTTATTTTGAATTAATTTACATTTATAAAAATTGTAAAAATAGTACACCCTTCACCCCAAATGTTAACATCTTACACAATCATAACATAATAATTGTACTGTGTGTAGAAAACAGGAAATTAACATTGATGAAATATTGTTATTGTGGAGACAGAGTTGCACTCTGTCACCCATGCTGGAGTGCAGTGGTGCAATCGTAGCTCATGTTAACCTCAAACTCCCAGGCTCAAACAGTCCTCCTGTGTCAGCCTTTCTAGTAGCTAGTACTACAGGTATACATCACCACATCTGGCTAATTAAAAAAAAATTTTTTTTTGGTGACAGGGTCTCACTGTCTTCCCCAGGCTGGTCTCAAGCTCCTGTCCTCAAGTGATCCTCCTGCCTCAGCCTCCCTTCTCAAGGAAACTCTTGTCCTCAAGTAATCCTCCTGCCTCAGCCCCAAATATGCACAATCATGGCTCACTGTAGCCTTGACTTTTTGGGCTCAGGTGATCCTCCTACCTCAGCCTCCCACGTAGCCGAAACTATAGGCGTGAACCACCATGCTCAGTTAATTTTTGGTAATTTTTTGGGAGAGACGGTTTTTTACCATGTTGTCTAGGTGGGTCTCAAACTCATGAGCTCAAGTGATCTACCCACCTTGTCCTCTTAAAATGCTGAGATTTACAGGCATGAGCCCAAGCCCGATACATATTATTAACTGATTTACAGACCTTATTTAAATTTTGCCAATTTCCCAACTAATGTCCCTCAAAGCAAAAGAAAAAAGTTCTAAATTTTGCCAAACACCTCACTGTTCTTACTTTGGTCCAGAATCCCTCATTGTGTTTAGTTGTCAGGTCTTTCTTATGTGATTAACAGAGATTAACAGATGGTCATCTTCATCCATGTGACCAAGAAGACCAAAAAGGTATAATTCCTCAGTCTTTCTTTTTATGACAAATGGTCATTAAAAAGCGAGATTAGGAGCTCGAGACCAGCCTGGCCAACATAGTGAAATCCCGTTTCCATTAAAAATACAAAAATTAGTTGGATATGGTGGCACGCACCCGTAGTCCCAGCTACTCGGGAGGCTGAGACAGGAGAATCGCTTCAATCTGGGAGGTGGAGGTTGCAGTGAGCCGAGATTGTGCCATTGCATTCCAGCCTGGGTGACAGAGCGAGACTCCGACTCAAAAAAAAAAAGTAATTCTATACATGATAAATGTTGATTTCCACCCCCCACCCCCGAACACACACACACCACTTCTAACATATATACCACATTGATTAGTTGGGATTCCATTTTTGGGAGGAATTATCCCTTCTCCTTTATTTACTACTGTTTGTAGGGACTCATATGCACCTTTAGTCCCAGCAACTCAGGAGGCTGAGGCAGATGGATCACTTGGGAGCCTGAGGATGTCGAGGCTGCAGTGAGTCATGATTGTGCCACTACACTCCATCCTGTGCAGCAGAGTGATACCCTCTCTTTAAAATAAATAAATAAATAAATCCGTTACTGTCATTGGTTCTTTTGATGCTACGTTATCCTAGATTTGACCAGTGAGAGCCTTTCAAGCAGGTTTATATCGACTGAATATGTCTCCTGGTAAAAATGGGATTGTTTTACATTATTGGTAACATGTAATTAAAAACCACATGGAATATGGCATTCTCTATCGGCTGAGAATCTTAAAGCTACTTAAAATATTTGAATCATTGTTATGGTCCTAGAAAGCAAAGATTACTGATCATATGATTGCCAATAGCTCATATCTAGATTATCCTATGTCTCATGCCCATCACTGAGAACATTATGTCATCACCAGCATCACTTTATTAGTGTTTAATTTGGGCACATATTCAGTATCTTCAGTTTTCAGTTTTGAGAAAAAAAAACTTATATGATCAGCATTTAGTTATTAGTATTTTCTTGCTTGTTAAGTGCCTTTACTAATGCCAGTGCTTGCGAAACTAGGTTAACACTATATTTGGGTTGAAATTGATAGTTTACTCATATAACAGAAGTATCTCTCAAAAAAACTTCTATTTATTTTGGGAGGGAGATCTGAGAGTGGGGACAGAAAGAGTGTCTTAGAAAATCAAAACTATGTACCTAGTGTCTAGCATTATGTTTGTCACACTTAATGCTCAGTAAATATTTGTTGAATAAATGAATAATACCCAAGGAAGGGCCCACCTTCCCATTTCTTTTATTTTCAGTTCTTTTAGATGATTTTTTAACTTCGTCATTTTTCATATGTGGGCCATTTTTGCTTTTCACATTTTACTGCTTAAATATCTAAAATTATCAAAGCCTTTCCAAATTGTCTTCTGTGGAAAAATATGGGGGTTGAAATTTTCAGAAAGGGGTAGAGATTTCATGTACAAAAATTAAATTGCTTTCTTTTTTGGACTTAGCTCACAGAGCTTTTAATATGTTAATTACATACCATGAATCTCTTAGAGATGGGAGAATACCCGACATTTTTGAAACTTATTAATAATAAAAATCCATTTTTCTCAGTTTCTAAGAGATTATGGAAAATGCTTCTCTGATTTTTTAAAAACCTGCTTAACTCTCTTTAGGCTTATTTCTTTGTTATTATTTGATATTATTTTGTCACTTTTGGACTACTTGGTATGCCCCAAATGAATTTTCTTTCTCACTGACCTGGACAGCCTTTTCTCAGCTAAATATGGCATGTCCTAAGAAGTCCATTGATTGCCCAAAAAGCTGAGCCCATGGATTAGAAATAGCCTTAAGAAGATTACTCATCTAAACATTTGCCACACATTTATCAGAGAAATTTAATGCAATTTTTCTAAGTCATCTAAATTCTTTGTAAGCCATTCTATACACCTTGGTAGGAGATGTTTCATATTTGTAGAAATTTCAAATATTCAAAGAATGTTGAGTCAGTCTCTCAATTGACAAAATTATACAGAGTAAGAAAAATGTCCATAGAAATAGAACCAAGAGAAGTCTATATAAATAGTAGTGTGAAGAAGAGTGAATTCCTTTTTAGCTGTAACATCACATTTTTTGCATGTTGCACACATTGTTTAGCCATTTCTGAACACATTTCCATTTACGTCATTTGTAAAAACTGCCTAGCCTCATATTCTGGAAAACTGACAAAGTTGTAATGAACAGATGCAGATTCCATAATTGTAATTGGCCTTTATTCTAAACTAATTTTTGGTTCATGCATTGTTAATGATTTCTATTTTTCTGCATTTTTACCTTAAAATTGGAAAGGGTATCTTTTAGAGGGAAACATTTTTTGTTGACTTTTAAAAATCAGGGCTTATTACATTATGACCTGTATGTTCTCCAGTTACCTATATTTAAACCTAGAATTTTAAGGGTGCCTTTTAAATATTTTCTGTTGATACTTAATTTTACACAGTCTTTTAAATTTTTCTTTTATAATTCCCAGATAAATACATCAGTTTTAAATGAAACCCCCTTTTTATTTTTTTCTATATTTAATACTATCTTGTTTTTAAATAATATATAGATCATTTAGAATATAGAAGCTTATAAAGAATTTTTCTATTTTATGTTTTTACAATTCAAGTCTTTCTTAAAGTGAATAATAAATATTAGTAGAGCCTCAAACAGAATCAAAAATATGTATTCTCGTATTGTTTTATTATTGTATGATTTTCTAACAATGCCATTTAAAAGACTTCGACTTTCGAAAGTAGGACTAATTCAGGTGAATCTCTGATTGTCCTAAAGGGACTATATGATCTGGCTCCAAGCATAATGCATGTAACGTTTTTAAATAAGACGAGATAAACCTGAAAAATTCTGATCTTTGAACAGCTCCTCTGACAGCTTCTGACTAGTGCCAAATTTTGTCATATGAACGGGGAACATGATATTTATTAACGAAGGAATGGGTTTTTAAAATAATTGTTTTAGTGTTTATAGGTTCTTTTTATTAAAGTATGAAATACAGAGCAAGTGTTTTGGCATATTGTTGCTTGTTATAAGGAAGATTTAATAGCTTGTTTTGGGCTATTAATATGAAGAGAAGTCATTTGGAGTTCAGATATATATTTAGAACTAGCATGTGTGCAAAAAGATACAAAGTGAATCAAGAAATTCTGGAAAAGATTGTTTGAAGAAAAGAAGTTGCTATTTTCAAGCTAACATTGGTAAAATAAATATCAAAAGGAGACTTAAATATTTTCTTTATTTTGAATATTTTATTAAGGGTCCCAAATCGAAACTTAGAATTGACAGAATTAAATCAGTGAAAGTATGAAACTCTGTTTATAAAGTAACAGTTACGTAAATATAATTTCAAATGGAGTCTAGGAAACCCAAACTGGTTACTGCAGTTAGTTATAGGAGATGATTACAAACGTAACAGCTGTCTGAGTTTAGTAACACAAAGCTATTGTTACTGCTTATAGAAAATTTAGTTATGTTATATAAATTAGTTTTCTCTGATTTTGAAAATGTCTTTATCATGATTTTTGCATGAAGAGAATATCTTCACATTTCACATACTTTTTCAGTAAATGTCAATAGGAATTCAATGATTTGTTCTTTAAGTTTTAATCTGTTGATCAAAAGATGTGTATAATACTAAAAAATACATGCCAAGTAGGTTTGCTGCATGAATTTTATAGCATATAATATATGAAAACCCTGGTGTCCCTTTGGCCTTGTTGGTCACATGCATGAAGATGATTATCTGCTAATCTCTGCTAATCACTAGTATATCCTTTTACAGAAGACAGAACAGTTTTTAGTTGTGTTTCATTTGCTCTTTTGCAAAGTACTTTAACAAGAAACTTTAGGAAATCATTTGATACTGTAAGATTATAAAATAATGGATATTTTCTATCTAAAGATGGTAATTTTAAAATGAGAATTGGAATTTTTATATAGGAGCAATACTGAAAAATTCAACATGTCTCCATATTTTATTTGGGTATTTTTATGAGTTTGTTTGAGATGCCAATAATAGTTTTCTGAATGTCATAGACGTGAATGACTCTGTTAGACTTGTTGATACACACACACACACACACACACACACAGCTATCTCTCACACTTTCACATATGCAGTGTGTTATTGTTATAACTCTAAAATTTTTAAAAACTGTCAGAATAAAACAATATCTCTCATCTTTTGATATAATAATTTACCTAGGACCTTATTAAAATCTAGATTCTAAGTCAGTAGTTCTAGGGTAGGTTTTGAGAGTCTGCAATTATAGCACGTTCCCAAATCATGACTATTCTGCTACTCCAGAGTCATAAAACTTTTTCTATTAAGGATCATGTAGTACTATTTTAATATTTTAAGCTTTGCAAGATAAGAAGCAAAATTGAGGATATTCTGTAGGATATTTCCTACATTATAGGATAAAGAAACAAATGTCCACAAATTTTTTTATTGATGAAATTCAATAAATAATTGAGAACTTTTTCGTGGTATAGCTGTATACACTACTTAATAAAAAGGAATGATACGATACACACAACAACAGAATGAATCTCAAAAATATTATGCTGAGTGAAAGAGACCTTACACAGAAACTACATACTATGTGATACCATTTATATGAAGCTCTGGAAAATACAAACTGGGCCAGGCACAATGGCTAATGCCTGTAATCCCAGCACTTTGGGAGGCTGAGGCAGGAGAATCACTTGAGGCCCAGAGTTCAAGACCAGCCTGGGCAACATAGCAAGACCCATGTCTCTGTCAGTACATGGGAAATAAAAAAATGTATGTGGGCATAATGGTGCATGCCTCTAGTCCCAGTTACTTGGGAAGCTGAGGCAGGGGTATTGTGTGAGCCCAGGAGATTGAGGTTACAGTGAGCTATGATCATGTGACTATACTCCAGCCTAAGTGGCAGAGCAAGACCTCCTGTCTCTTCAAAAGAAAAGGAAGAAAGAAAATACAACTAAACAACAATAACAGAAAGCTGATGATGGTTATATGGAGACAGGAGTAAAGGGATGGACTGACTACAAAGGAACCTGAAGGAACTGTTTGGATGGTGGAAATGTTCTGTATATTGGTTGTGAGTAGTTATGCAAGTGTATATGTCCTTCAAAACTTATTGAATTTGGGAAAGCCAGCTGACATGTTGTGAGGATGCTCAAGCAGCCCTATGGAGAGACTAGGTTCCAAAATGGTGTAGAAGCAAGTTGGCTTCACTCTCCTTCACAGAAAACCACAAACAAGAGAGCACTGAGATTATCACCAGCAATATCCCAGCACTCAAATATGAAGGTAAAACAGTTAGTAGAATCACAGAGAAAAGAACAAAATCTATGAGCAAAACTCTATAGGAAAAAAAAATCTAATAATCCAATTGAAAAATTGGCAGAAGATTTCAATAGACATTTCTGAAAAGAAGACATACAAATGGCAAACAGATATATGAAAAGGTGCTCAACATCCTTGACCATCAGAGAAATGCAGATCAAAACAATGAGATATCATCTCACACCAGTTAAAATGGCTTACATACAAAAGGCAGGCAATAACAAATGCTGGCAAGGATATGGAGAAAATAGAACCCTCATACACTGTTGACGGGAATGTAAACTAATATAACCACTGTAGAAAGCAGTTTGGAGGCTCCTCAAAAAACTAAAAATAAAGCTACCATATGACTCAGCAATTCCACTGCTCTCTGTATACCTAAAAGAAAGGAAATTGGCGTACTGACGAGATACCTGCATTCTCATGTTTGTTGCAGCTCTGTTCATAATAGCCAAGATTTAGAAGGAACCTAAGTGTTTATCAAGAGATAAATGGATAAAGAAAATGTGGTACTTAGACCAGGCACAGTGGCTCATGCCTATAATCCCAGCACTTTGGGAGGCCGAAGCATGTGGATTAGATTGCCTGAGCTAAGGAGTTCAAGACTAGCCTGGGCAACATGGTGAAACCCCGTCTCTAGTAAAATACAAAAAAATTAGCTTGGCGTGGCAGCATGTGCCTGTAATCCCAGCTACTCGGGAGGCTGAGGCAAGAGAATAGCTTGAACCTGGAAGGTAGAGGTTGGTGTGAGCCGAGATCACGCCACGGCACTCCAGCCTGGGCAACAGAGTGAGATTCCATCTCCAAAAAAAAAAAAGAAATTATGTGGTACTTATACTGTGGTGTACTATTCTGCCATGAAAAAGAATGAGATTCAGTCATTTTCAACAACGTGGATGGAACTGGAGGTAATTACAGTAAGTGAAATAAGCCAGGCACAGAAAGACAAACATTGCATGTTCTCACTTACTTGTGGGATCTAACAATCAAAACAAATTAAATCATGGCGATAAAGAGTAGAAGGATGGTTACCAGAGACTGGGAAGGGTAGTGGGGGGTTGTGAGGAGTTGGGGATGGTTAATGGTTACAAAAAAATATTTAGAATGAATGAATAAGACCTAGTATTTGCTAGCAAAACAGGGTGACTATAGTCAATAATAATTTAATTGTACATTTAAAAATAACTAAAAGAGTATAATTGGACTGTTTATAAAACAAAAGATAAATGCTTGGGGGAATGGATACCCCATCTTCCATGATGTAATTATTACACATTGCATGCCTGTATCAAAACATCTCATGTACCCCATAAATACATACATCTACCCACAAAAATTAAAAATTAAAAACATTAAAAATGTTTGAGCAGATAGTAATAGAATTGGACTTCCATATCTTCAGTGCCCTTCCCCACAATCTGCCCAGCACCAGGTATGTGGAACATTTCTCCTCCTGACTCATGGTTTCTACACTGGAAAAAGTGAGGTTGAGATGGATAACTAGCTTCTCCACCATCTTGGGTTCCTGACAGGAGACCTGTCCCTGCTTCAACCCACAGGGAGCATCTGGAGTGTGTAAAGGAAGAAATATTCCTGAGGACAGCCAGAGACAAAGCAGGGAGGTGGGACTATCATCCCCAGCCATGGAAACTCTGATCTGCTACTCCACCAAAGGAGATGCCAGATCAGTCAGAGTGGCCTTTCAGTGGCACCATACTGTAGGAGGTTTGTTCCATCATTCCTCTGGACAAAAACCCCTAGCCAGACTTTCTACATTACTGGAATATCTCCTGTGGGACCTTCCCAATTTGAGATGGGCAACACTCTGACTGTTTACTAGAACTGAGGCAAACCTGTGCTTAAAGTACCATTTAGTGCCAAAAAAGAGTCTACAACCTAGCAGGGGGGAAAAATGTAAATTACAAAGAATCTCTAAGTAAAGGTATCTAATAAAAAACAAAACAAGCCAGAAGAGAAGACTGGAATAAATAACCAATCCTTCAATCCGAAGACATAGACATACAGAAAGCAACAACAGAGAACCTCCTCAAATAGATAATGCAAGGAACTAGTGACTGACTTTAATGAGATGGTGATGTGTGAACTCTATGACTAATCATTCAAAATATAGTTTTAAAAAAACTCAGTGATCTTCAAGATAATACGGAAAAGCAATTCAGAAATGTATGAGTGAATTTAACAGAGAGATTGAAATAATTTTTAAAAATCAAACACTGGAACTGAGAAATACATTAGTTGAACTGCAAAATTCACTAGGAACTCTTAAGAGTAGAGTAGACTGGATCACACAGAGGAAAAGATCAGCAAGCTGTAAACAGGCTATTTGAAAATACACAGTCAGCCGAGCGCGGTGGCTCACGCCTGTGGTCCCAGCACTTTGGGACGCCCAGGCAGGTGGGTCAGTCTGGTCAGGAGGTCGATACCAGCCTGACCAACAAGGTGAAACCCCATCTCTACTAGAAATTGGCCGAGTATGGTGGCTCACACCTGCAATCCCAGCACTTTGGGAGGCCAAGGCAGGTGGATCATGAGGTCAGGAGATAGAGACCATCCTGGCTAACATGGTGAAACCCCGTCTCCACTAAAAATACAAAAAATTAGCCTGGTGTAGTGGTGGGTGGCTGTAGTCCCAGCTTCTTGGGAGACTGAGGCAGGAGAATGGCGTGAACCCAGGAGGTGGAACTTGCAGTCAGCCGAGCTTGCGCCCTGCATTCCAGCCTGGCAACAGAGCCAGACTCTGTCTCAAAAAAAAAAAAAAAAAAAAAGCCGGGCGTGGTGGCAGGTGCTTGTAGTACTAGCTACTTGGGAGGCTGAGACAAGAGAATGGCGTGAACCCAGAAGGTGGAGCTTGCAGTGAGCCGAGATTGTGCCATTGCACTCTAGCCTGGGCAACGAAGAAAAAAAAAGAGAACTACACAGTTAAAGGAGAAAAAAGAACAAAGGAACAAAGAACACAGATTGCCTACAAGATACAGAAAATTACTTCAAGACCAGATTTAAGAATTAATTGTGTTTAAGAGGAAGCTGATCAAGAGCAAGGGGTAGAAAGCTTCCAAAAAAAAAAAAAAATTCACAGGAAATTTTCCAAAACTTGAGAAGGAGATAAATATTCAGGTATTGAAAGGTCAGAGGGCTGGGCACAGTGGCTCATGCCTGTAATCCTAGTACTTTGGGAGGCTGAGGTGAAACCCCACCTCCACTAAAAATACAAAAAAAATTAGCAGGGTGTGGTGGCGGGCATCTATAGTCCCAGCTACTTGGGAGGCTGAGGCAGGAGAATGGCATGAACCCAGGAGGTGGAGCTTGCAATGAACCGAGATCGTACCACTGCACTCCAGCCTGGGTGACAGAACGAGACTGTGTCTCAAAAAAAAAAAAAATTCTTTAAAGGTCAGAGAATACCAAATTTGTTCCAAATCGGACACCCATGGGTAAAATAAAGCTTCAAAGATCAAGGGTAAATGGAGGATCTTAAAAATAGCAAGAGAAAAGAAGAATATAACACATAAAGGAGGTTTAATTCATTGGGCAATAGACTTCTCAGTAGAAATCAGGCCAGGAGGAAGTGTAGTGACATTTTCTAACTGCCGTCCAACAATACTGTACCCAGCAAAGTTTTCCTTCAACTATAAAGGAGAGATAAAGCCTCTCCCAGACAAATAAAAGCTGAATAAATTCACCACCATCAGACTCATTTTACAAGAAATGCTAACTTCAATCTAAAAAAACAAAACTAACACGTGAAAAGAAAACATTGAAAAGTATAAAACCCACTGGTAAAATTAAGTACACAGACAAACTTAGGATGTAATTGTGGTGTGAAATCCACTCATAACTCCAGTATGAAGGCCAAAAGACAAGTGTATGGAAAACAATAATAGCTACAGCAACCTAAGAGATAAGCAGTATAAAAATATGTAAATTGAGACAACATAAAGTCAAAATGTGGGAGGGTGGTGAAAATTTAAATGTAAAGTTTTTGTTTTGTTTTTATTTTTCTTTGTTTTCACACTTTTCTTTGAGATCCAAAGTACTCATCTCTTTAAAATAACTTGTCATATCTATAAGATGTTTTTTGTGAGCCTCACATAACCACAATGCAAAAACCTGTAATAGATTCACTAAAAATAAAAAGCAATGAATTAAACATACTAACAGGAAAAAAAATCACTTAACCACAGAGGAAGATAGGAAGAAAGTAAGAGAGGAGTTACAAATCAATGAGAAAATCAACAACAAATTGGCAATAGTACGTCCTTATCAATAATAGCACTGAATATAAATGGACTCAATTTGCCAATTAAAAGGCATAGGGTGTCTAAATGGATAAAGAAACAAGATGCAACTATATGCTGCCTATAAGAAACCGAGTTCACCTATAAGATACATGTAGACTGAAAGTGAAGGGATGGGAAAAAAGTATTCCATGAAACTGGAAACCAGAAAAGAGCAGGGGGAGCTAAATTTAGATAAAATAGACTACACATCAAAGACTGTCAAAGGAGACAAAGAAGGTCACTATAAAATGACAAAGAGATCTGATATGGTGTTGACCCTGCCAAATCTCATGTTGAATTGTAATCTCCCATGCTGGCAGGAAGGCTTGGTGGATGGTGTTTGGATCATGGGTGCAGATCCCTCATGGCTTAGTATTATTTTCATGCTAGTGAGTTCTTATTAGATCAGGGCATTTAGAAGTGTGTGGCACCTCCCCACTCAACTCTGTGTTTCTTGCTCCTGTTTCATAATGTGATATGCCTGCTCTCCCTTTGCCTTCTGCCGTGATGGTAAGCTTCCCGAGGCTCCCCTAGAAGCCGAGCAGATGCTAGCATTGTGCTTCCTGTAAAGCCTGCAGAACCATCAGCCAATTAAATCTCTTTTCTCTATAAATTACCTAGTCTCAGCTATTTCTTTATAGCAGAACAGCCTAACACAGAAAATTGGTACCAGAATTGGGGCTTTACTATAAAGATACCTCAAAATGTGGAAACAACTTCAGAACTGGGTAACAGGTAGAGGTTGGAAGAGTTTGGAGGGCTCAGAAGAAGACAGGAAGATGAGGGAAAGTTTGGAACTTCTTAGAGACTGATTAAATGGTTGTCACCAAAATTCTGAAAGTGATATGGACAATGAAATTCAGGCTGCTAAGATCTCAGATGGAAATGAGGAACTTACTGCGAACTAAAGCAAAGTCATATGTGTTATGCTTTAGCAAAGAGCTTGACTACGTTCTGTTCATGCCCTAGGAATGTGTGGAAGTTTGAATTTCATAGTGATGATTTAGAGTATCTGGGAGAAGAAATTTCTAAGCAGCAAAGGGTTCAAGATGTGGTCTTACTGATTCTAACAGCCTGTGCTCAGATGTAGGAGCAAAGGAATGACTGAAAGTTGGAACTTATATTTAAAAGGGAAGCAGAGCATAAAAGGTTGAAAAATTTGCAGGCTGGCCATGTGGCAGAGAAAGAAAAAGGTTTTTCAGGAGAGGAATTCAAGCAGGCTGTGGAGCAACCACTTGCCACAGTTATTTGCATAACTAAAAGAGAGCCAAGTGCTAATATCAAAGACAATGAAGAAAAGGCTTCAAAGACATTTCAGAGACCTTCACAGCAGCCCCTCCCATCACAGGCCCAGAGGCCTAGGAGGAAAGAATTGTTTTGTGGGCCAGGGCCAGGGCTCTGCTGCTCTGCACAGCCTTAGGACAGCGCTCCCTGCATCCCAGCTACTCTGACTTTAGCTTTGGTTCAAAGGTCCCCAGTACAGCTCAGCATGCTACTTCAGAGTATGCAAGCCATAACCCTTGGCAGCTTCCACATGTCATTAAGCTTGTAGGCACATAGAGCGCAAGAGTGAATGAGGCTTGGCAGCCTCTGCCTAGATTTCAGAGGCTGTATGAGAAACCCTGGGTGTCCTGGCAGAAGCCTGCTTCAGGGGCAGAGTCCTCATAGAGGACCTCTACTACAACAGTGCCGGGGAAATGTGTGGTTGGAGCCCCCACACAGAGTCCCCAATGGGACACTGCCTGGTGGTGCTGTGAGAAGGAGGCCACTGTCCTCCAGACCCCAGAATGGTAAATCTACCAGCAGCTTGCACCCTGAACCTGGAAAAGCTGCAGGCACTCAACACCAGCCCATGGAAGCAGCCAAGGGGGCCTGAACCCTGCAAAGCCACAGAGATGGAGCTCCCAAGGCCTTTGGAGCCCACCCCTTGCACCAGTTTGCCTTGGATGTGGGATATGGAGTCATTGGAGATTATTTTGGAGCTTTAAGATTTAATAACTGCCCTGCTGAGTTATGAACTTGCATGGGGCCTATAGCTCCTTTTTTTTTTTTTTTTGGCTGATTTCTCCCTTTTGGAATGGGAATGTTTACTCTGTGACTATATCTCCCATTGTATCTTGAAAGTAACTGACTTGTTTTTAATTTTACGGGCTAATAGGTAGATGGGATTTGCTTTGTCTCAGATGAGACTTTGGACTTTTGCATTAATGCTGGAATGAGTTAAGACTTTAGGGGTCTATTGGGAATGCATACAAGGCAGGCTAGTATTTTGCAGTGTGAGAGGGACATAAGATTTGGGAGAGGCCAGGGCAGAGTGATATAGTTTAGATGTTTGTCCATGCCCAAATCTCATGCTGAATTGTTATCCCCAGTGCCAGAGCTGGGGCCTGGTGGGAGGTGTTTGGCTCATGGGGATGGATCCCTCAAGGCCTGGTGCTGTCTTTGTGATAGTGAGCTCTCATGATATCTGGTCATTTAAAAGTGTGTGACACCTCCCTGCTCCAACTCTCTCTGTCTTGCTTCTGCTTCACCATGTGATGTACCTGCTTCTGTTTGCCTTCCACTATGTTTGTAAGCTTCTTGAGGCCTCCCTAGAAGCTGAACAGATGTCAACACCATGCTTCCTATAAAGCCTACAGAACAGTAAGTCAAAACTCTTTTCTTTGTAAATTATCCCACCTCAGGTATTTCTGTATAGCAGTGCAAGGATAGCCTAATACAAGATCATTTCAGCAAGAGGATATAATAATACATATGTACCCAACACCAGAGTTCCCAGGTACATAAAGTAAACATTAAGAGATCTAAAGAAAAAGATAAATTGCAATACAACAATAATAGGGGACTTTAACACCCCACTGTCATTAACGAACAGATCATCCAGACAGAAAATTGACAAACATCAGAGTTAAACTACACACTGGAACAATTTGGCTTAACTGACCTTTACAGGACATGTCACCCTACTGCTGCAGAATACTCATTGTTTTTATCAACACATGGAAAATTCTCCAGAATGGACCATATCGTAGGCCATAAAACAAATTCAAAAATATTGAAATCATATAACATATCTTTTCTGACCACAATGGAATAAAACTAGAAACCAGGAAAAAGAAGAATGTTAGAAAGTATGAAAACACATGGAAATTAAACAATATGCTCCTAAATGACCAAATGGTCAATGAAGAAATTAAAGATATTTAAAAATTTCTTGAAATAAATGAAAATGGAAACAAACATATCAAAATCTATGGGATAGAGTGAAAGCAGTACAAAGAGGGAAGTTTATAACAATAAGATCCTATATCAAAAATGTAGAAAGACTTCAAATCAATAAACCAACAGTGCACCTCATGGAACTAGAAAAGCAAGAACAAACTAAACTCGACTAGTAGAAAGAAAGAAATAATAGAGATCAGAGCAGAAATAAATGTAACTGAGATCAAAACAAAAAACAAAACAAAACAGTTCAGAAGCAGCCTTACGGAGAGGTCTATGTGACTAGAAACTAAAGGCCAACAGTCAGCAGAGAATTGGTGCCTTCTGCCAAGAAGCCAGGTGAGTGAGCCATCTTAGATGCAAACCCCACTGCCTGTTTCTCCTTTTAGCCATTAAAACATTTTTAGTTCCCAAATTTTGAAATTATCTGAAGTTATCGCTTAGATTACTAGATTTTTAGTCATAGTAAATAGGTGCATGTATTGTAGGAAGATATTTCTTTCTTAAATCTTCAAATAGAGATTTTAAAACAAATGTTTTTATGCTTTTTCAAATGCTTTTATTCTTTGGTTTTGCATTTCATACCAGAAAGCTAGCTTTCCCTGATATATGATTACATAAGGGTAGTAATCAGTGATCAGTACACATAAAAATTATTTTAAAATTTAGCTCATTATTTCCAAATTGTGCTTTCCTACGCTGACATTGGCCTATGCTTAGTGCAGCTTTGGGATCATTTAGACCTAGATTCAAATCTCAGCTTTGTCACTTATCGGCCATATATAAGTTGTTCAAACTTTCTAAGCCTCAGTTTCATTTCTTTCTTTTTTCAAAATGGAGTGATAATATCTAGCTTATGAAATTGTTGATTAAGGATTAAGTGAGCAAACACCAAAGTGCCTAGCAGTGAGAAATTTTTCTTTTATTCCCGAAAGTTAACACATTTAACAGTGCACTGTTAGACCCAACCACTGGGTTTTTGTTTTACCACATATGAAGAAGTAGTAACAGAAAAAAGATCAGTTTGTTCTCTTAAGTTCCATCCTATTCCATTTGCACATAAAAGAATGGAAATAGGCCACGCATTTCTTTGGCTTGATATATGGCTATTTTTTTGCACGTTGTTGGCACTAAATAGTTTTCATATATAGATTATTAGGTAGTCAAATCTTTTTTATAAGTATACAATTTTAAACTATTTTACTAGTGCTTAAATTATTTCCATTTATTCTAGCACTAGTAACTACATTTATAAAATATGTAATGAAAAGGCAATAATGATACTTTGTCATCAGAAAGATGGAAGTTTGAATCCCAATACTGAATGTGAGCTTGGGCTAGCTGCATAATCTCTAAGACTAAATTTCCTTGGCAATTAAATGATGATAATAATTATTTAGCATGGCACATGGAACATAAACACTCAAAAAAAGTTGTATGTCATCATCATTATTAAGTGATAATAATATATTTAACCCTGTATGGATTATATATGGATTAACCTTATGTGGGTTAAACCTGTAACCCACATAGGTTACTCTTGTTGATTTCTAATTCTAACCACTTTGCTGACTTTTAGTGATTTCTGATTCTAACCAGAGTTTTCAAATCCATGTGAAGAATAAACCTATTATTCAAAAGTGCATACTTTGTTGATGGCAGACCAATAGTATTATCTTTATGTTACATGGAAATTTGAAGCGATAGGTTTATGTTACTAAGATTCTTGACAAACAACTTTACCAAATTCATCATATTGTTGGGCTATGCCAGTCTAACTTGGTGGAAAATTTGAATCATGAAATATTTAATGTATAATAAGTACATTTGTTTACCTCCTGTGAGAGTTATCACATTGTAAGTACATTGTGGCAGTGTATTAATTACTTTAGTAATATTGACTTAATTTCTATAAGTTGGGAGAATTAAAAATGTATAGCAGTCTTCTTGTACTAGCAAATGGTATTCTGAAAGTTAATAAGAAAGAAATTTTTTAACTTCTTAGAGGGTCAAAAAAATTCACAAATATTAAAAATCATTTTTTACCAAGTCTTGTTACAGATTCTGAAAATGAGATTCAGATCAGAAGAATAATTTTCTTTGTCTCTGTTTAGCTTAGAGGACATATGTCTGTTTTTGTTTTTTTTTTTCATTCAATTTTTACACTTAGCTTTTTAAAAAATAGTTTTTTCCTTGTGCTACAGTAACATGTACCTCCCTGAAAAACTTCAGGTAATATAGAGAACAAAATAAAAATTACCCATAGTTTTGCTACCCTGAACTACTCACTGTGAACATTTCAGTCTGTCTCTCTAGGCTCCATTTTTTAAAAATGTATGTACATCCACCCCCATAAACATGGTAGGACCATGTCTGTCTATGTTACTACATTAAACTTACAGTGCCACTATAATTATCAATTGCCTTATGACTTTTTCTATTGGGGTCTTAATTTTTTAGCTTCTTTTTAAGTGTTCTTTTATGTAAGATATACATAATATGTCAACATATGTATAGCATATACATAACAAAGTCCTCCAACACTTAATTTGTGGTACTTTTTTCCTGTCATACAAATTTTCAATTTTTATTTAGTGAAATCATTTTTTTCTTGTAGATATGTTTTGGTATTCAGCTTAGAAAGACCCTTTACCTCAAGATTATGTAGGCATGTAAACTTTTTTTTAAAGTGCTTTTGTGATTTTTGTTTTGTTTTTCTAGTTCTTATGTGGTTTTATTTTACATTTAACTCTTAACCTTTTGCTAAATGCTTAAAGTACTTTGAAGGCCTAATCTAGGAAGTAGGAAAATATAGTTGTCCCTCAGTATTCACAGTGAGAATTGGTTCCAGACATCCCCCACCTCCCAGGAGATAGCAAAATCTTTGCATACTCAAGTACCACAATCCTGTGAAAACCAAGTATACAAAAAGCTGGCCCTCAGTATCTGCGGGTTTCACATCAGACAAATACCGCACTTTTGATTGGCCTTTGGTTGCGGATGCAGCACCCGTGGATATGGAGTGCTGACTGTATTTATTGAGAAAAAAGAGCCAGGCGCAGTGGCTCACGCCTGTAATCCCAGCACTTTGGGAGGCCAAGGTGGGTCGATCACGAGGTCAGGAGTTCAAAACCAGCCTGACCAAGGTGGTGAAACCTCATCTCTATTAGCCAGGCATAGTGGCAGGCGCCTGTAATCCCAGCTACCCAGGAGGCTGAGGTTACAATGAGCTGAGATCAGGCCACTGCACTCCAGCCTGGGCAACAGAGTGAGACTCTGTCTCAAAAAAAAAATAAATAAAAGAAAAAAAGGAAAAAAGAAATCCACATATAAGTGGATCTACACAGTTCACATCTGTGTTGTTCAAGGGTCAACTGTGTATGCGTAAGTAAACCCAATAGTTGTTACCTACTTTTTTTTTTTTTTTTTTGAGATGGAGTTTCACCTTGTCATCAGGCTGGAATGCAGTGGCACAATCATCAGTTCACTGCAGCCTCCGCCTCCCGGGTTCAAGTGATTCTCCTGCCTCAGCCTCAGGAGTAGCTGGGACTACAGGCACCCGCCACCATGCCCAACTAATTTTTGTACTTTTAGTAGAGACGAATTTCACCATGTTGGCCAGGATGGTGTCAATCTCTTGACCTCGTGATCCGCCCGCCTTGGTGTCCCAAAGTGCTGGGATTACAGATGTGATCCACCACACCCAGCCTATTACCTACTTTTAAGTGTCCTGAAATATAACTCTTCCAAGGTTTGAAAGTCTAAAGTTACAAAATCAATCAATCATGTTATCTTAGTTTTTTGGTTGGTTTTTTTTTTTTTTTTTTTTTTTTTTTTTTTGAGATGAAGTCTCGCTCTTGTTTCCCAGGCTGGAGTGCAATGGCAAGATCTCAGCTCACTTCAACCTCCACCTCCCAGATACCAGTGATTCTCCTGAATATAAAAAAACTATACTATCTACTTAAAAAATATTTATGGCCAATGCAATTCAGCCTCCCGAGTAGCTGGGATTACAGGCGCCTGTCAAGACCCTGGCTAATTTTTGTCTTTTTAGTAGAGACAGGGTTTCACCATGTTGGACAGGCTGGTCTTGAACTCCTGACCTCAGGTGATCCATCCGCCTCAGCCTCCCAAAGTGCTGGGATTACAGATGTGAGCCATGGTGCCCAGTCTTTTTTTTTTTTTTTTTTTTTTTAAGGTTAGGTTAAGTGCAGTAGTGAACATGGGAGCGAGAATAGAATAAGGACTTGAGTCTGTTAACTGATTGTGAAGAGTCAGTTGAGATAAAGTCTCTACCTTCAGACCAGACTTATCTTACTCTTTAGTGTCACCTTTGCTGAAAGTAAGAAAGGGGCTCATGGTAGAAAGCCTTCAGGGTCTGAACAAGATTAAAGAAGACCACCAAAGAGCAGCAATTTAAAATGTAAATTATTTTAAAATAATTACTCAATTATTTTAAAAGCTAGCCTTTGTTTGTGTTTTCTAAAGTCACCACACTACATAAACAAATATTCAAAGACATGTAGATATGAGACATAAGTATATTGCATACGTATATAAATGCATAGAGTTCTCCTCTATTTTACATTACTTTTCTTCCCACTAATGACTTAAGTTCCCCCAAAGAATTTACATCTTGTCCTGATATTGAGAAAAGGGTATCTGATCCTTGCTATCTCTGGTTGAGATGTCTTATCTCACCTGATTTCTGGGCATGAGCCTCCACTGTCTATATTATCTACTATAAAAATACGTATGGCCAATAGAATTCTTGGTCTATTCTCTATTCATAGTCCAAGTGTGTCATTTATTAGCTGTAGGAAAGTTACTTATCCTCTCTGTGTGTCCGTTTCCTCATCTTTAAAATAGTAGGCAGTAATAGTACTGATCTTATGGGGTTGGAAGAACGAAATGAGTTAACCCACGGAAATCACTTAAACAGCACTTAGCACATAATAAATGTTTGCTTTATTATTATAGTCATCATCACCATCATTATCAATAGCCGGTTATAATGATTGAGAGCTCAACTGTTTCCTCCTGTTAATTAGGTCCCTTCTTGGTTTAGGGCTACCCACTTACCAACCTTTGCCATTTGGCTCTCTATCCCTGTTATTATAATAAATCCCTGGCTTGTGTACTGACTTAATTCTCAACTTTCTTTCATGCCCGGGGGGTTTAGGGGGGAGTAGCAGAATATGGGGAAATTTTCTGGATCATTTCTGCACTTTCCTGGAGATAAGGGAAGTTTTGGGGTTGGGTTTGGAGGTATTATCTCAGACCTCTTCTACCATTCTGTTGTGACAATCAAATCAGACTTCCTAGTACGGGTATTAGGTTTTCTCCCTCTATTTCAAAAGAAGAAACCTTAGTTTAGGTCTCTGAATCCTCCTTTTTTTTTGAGACAGAATATTGCTTCTTCCCCCAGGCTAGAGTACAATGATAT
The DNA here is from genome assembly GCF_009764315.1 of Trachypithecus francoisi. Lineage (NCBI taxonomy): Eukaryota > Metazoa > Chordata > Mammalia > Primates > Cercopithecidae > Trachypithecus > Trachypithecus francoisi. The sequence goes on along the minus strand of NW_022681458.1, from coordinate 51,792,319 downwards.
GATCTTGGCTCACTGCAACCTCCACCTCCCAGGTTCAAGCAATTCTCCTGCCTCAGCCTCCCAAGTAGCTGGGATTACAGACATGTGCCAGCACACGCAGCCAATCTTTGTATTTTTAGTAGAGACGAGGTTTCACCATGTTGGCCAGGCTGGTCTCAACCTCCTGACCTCAAGTGATCCGCCCGCCTTGGCCTCCCAAAGTGCTGGGATGACAGATGTGAGCCACCACGCCCAGCTGAATCTTCCTCTTTCAGTATCTTCGTGGCACTGTCTTCTTCCCTTTAATCAGTTGGTAAATGCTTTAAGTACTTTGAAAGCCAAATCTAAAGTTTTCAAATAGGGAGGTAGAGGTATGGGTCAACACAATAGCTGTTACCTATATTTCATTGTCGTAAAAATATTTCTCCACTCTTTGAAGACCTAAAAGTCTAAAGTTAGAGAATCATTTAGCTCATACTTGTTTTTAGAATAGCATTTGCTGAAGGCAAGTATAGGAGATCAGAATATGCCACCCCAAAATATGTCACTCTGGCGTAAGAATTATTTTGAGCTGAAGGCACTTGAGAAATAGCAAATGCAGGAAGAACTCTCTGACCTCCCAACTCTTCTTATCTAAAAGCAAGTTATAAAATTTTCCTTGAGGAAAGTGTTCTTCCTGAACCAGGAATAGAAGAACAGTCTTAACACTGGAGACTGGGAGTTACTGCCAAAAGAGATCCACACAAACTACACAGACTGAAAACAATCCTTATCTTCCTTTGGTTTCCGCCGTATATTTCCTGGTCACTGCCTCACAATGCACTTCCCCTAGCCTGACGCCCCTTGTCTTATCATATCCTCACAATTTATCATTCTTTGTTTTAAAAGGTATATAAACTTTTGAGCCTAACTGCTTTTTCAGACATTCATTTTTCTTATGAGGGCTCCCATGCATGTAAAAATATTAAATAAAACTTGTATGCTTTTTCCCCGTTGTTCTATCTTATGTTAGTTTAATTCTCAGGCTCAGCGACAGAACCTAGGAGGGTAGAAGAAAGATTTTCCTGCGCTATGCAAGAAAGGGGCTTATTTCTTCTCTGCCTTAAGCTGGTCAGTGGTACATCACATAGCTTGAGCTTCCAGTCTTCCAAACCAGAGATTTTTGGAACTGAAACAAAATCATATCATTTTTTTTTCTCCTTGAATGAGTACCTAGATCTTAGAAATAGAAGTCATATTATGAAGATCTTATTTTGGAATTCTAAGCAAGAATTTAGCTCTTTTATTTTAGGTTTTATCTGTTCTCCTACATGTAGGCAGTATTTGTAAATTAGGAGAAATGGTAAAAGAAAGTTAACAATGGGGAGGAAAAAGTAACTTTTCAATATCTAAAAATATTATATTATGGTTGTTTTTATGACCATTTTGAAACAGGATAGTTTTGCACTTAGGGTGTGCAACTGTAGGAGAATTACAAGTTATGTATCTTTTTAAGAACTTTTACTTATTTTTTTGGTCACATCTTCTATAACTTTGAATATACAGTCTGAGAGTGTTTCCTTTTTATTTTTGGTGATTTAATGAATTGGTTCTTATATAACTATAATGATCATGAGTCTTCTTTGTAAATAGGTTACTGTTAGTTACACCCATTTAGGACTTGAAAATTGCACTGTAGTGATGGAAAGGGGGAAATGAGAACTAGAATTAAACAAAACAGAAGATTATGGTAATATCAACAGAAATTAAAAGTAGATGGTCAGGTGGCTTTTGTTATCTATGCCAGTCATAGAGATTGTATCTTTTGTTGCTGGTTTAGTAATTTTGGTGCCTATTGTTAAATGTGATAACATCCCTGGCCAAATATTTTATTCAGGGCCCACTTACAAGTCTGCAATAGGGAAAGTGGGGACAGGCTGCATTTTACTCAAGGCCTTGTCCATCGAGTTCACTAATATAATCCAAATATGTAGTAGAGTGGTTGGCATATAGGTGCTCAAATAATGATAATAATAAGATTAATAATAAAATCAGTTGACAGTTATATGATTCTTAGTACATATTGAGCACTGTTATAAGATTTTTAGATACAGGCCGGGCACGGTGGCTCACGCCTGTAATCCCATCACTTTGGGAGGCCGAGGTGGGCAGATCACCTGAGGTCAGGAGTTTGAGACCAGCCTGACCAATATGGTGAAACCCCGTCTCTCCTAAAAATACAAAATTAGCCAGGCATGGCGGTGCATGCCTGTAATCCCAGCTACTCTGGAGGCTGAGGCAGGAGAATCCTTTGAACCTGGGAGGTGGAGGTTGCAGTGAGCCGAGATTGCACCACTGTACTCCAACCTGGGTGACAAGAGTGAAACTCCATCTCAAAAAAAAAGAAAAGACTTTTAGATATATTGATGCGTTCATTTCTCCCAACAATCTATGAGGTGATATTGTTAGTACAGTATCAATATCACCTCATTTTTACAGATGAGGAAATTGATGCATGTAAGTTAAGTGATTTTCCCAAGTTCTAATGGCTAACAGCTGGTAGAACCAAGATACAAACTTAAGCTGTCTGGCATCAGAGTCCACCTCTTAACCACTAAGCTGCATCTTTTGTTTGTGTATTGTTTGTGATATTGATTGAATGAATGAATGAAGCCTGCAGGGGTATTGCCAACATGAAAACATTGTCAGAGAGAAAAGAAGTCAAGGTGATAGTTGAAAGAGATGAGGATGTATGTTGAGCCAGACAGTTTCAAGTGAACATGTAATAATAGTAAAATGAACATCAAGGTTGGGGAACCCCTGTCAGTGGGAAGGCAAGAGAAATAGAAGGAAAGAGTTATAGTCCAGGCCAGGTATTTCTCAAAACAAAGAAACATTTTACAAGTCTTTGTTCTTACCCTGTTGGTATAAACAAGTGGCACACATACTTTATCAAATTATAAGAAAACAGCTGTTTTCTCATAAGAAAATTGTTTAATGCATCCACATCCTTACACAGTAGATTCTAAGCAGCATTATGATAAATTTGCATATGTACACACACTAGTTACTTAAATTTATGGCAACTATATTTTGCAAATGAAAAGATCAGAAGATATGATAAGATCAGAACATAGGATATGACCAAACTTTTCTTCTGGTTTGGTGACATTTTTATATAAGAAACCTTACAAATATATACACATTAATATGTGTCACTCATTAATATGTGGGAGTCATTTATATCCTACTCTTCAAGGCCATCACCAAGATCTGATTGCAAAAATTCAAAAAATTGCAACCTCAGGCATAAATGGGTTAAATCACATTCTGTTTGAATGTTATATATATATAAAACTATGTTACAACTAACACATTTTTGCATCATTTTTATCATAAGTGACTAATTTTTTCCCAACATCTGTTGGCATATATAAGAGTAATTTATTTGGAACATTGCAGTTTTATTGACCGTCAATGACCTTTCTGATATTCAATTATCAGCAAAAATGATCTCTGCATCCTTGCTCAGAATTAGACCAGGCAGTTGTACATTTTTGCATATATTGATGTTTAAATTAGCACAATCTACATGCCCAATATCTTTGACCTCTAAAAGGTTTATCTTTAAACTATTCAGTTAGCAAATTCTTTTAAAAAAATATTTTTTATTTATGGACTTAGGGGTACAAGTGCAGTGGTGTTACATGGATATATTGCATAGTGGTGAATGCTGGGTTTTTAGTGTACTCGTCACCCAAATGGTGTACATTGTACTCCATAGGATCATATTTCATCTGTACCTGCCTCCCACCCTCCCACCTTTTGGAGTCTCCAGTGTTCATTATTTACTCTGTATGTCTGCATGTACCCATTGTTTAGCTCCCACTTATAAGTGAGAACATGTGGTTTTTAACTTCCTGAGTCATTTCACCAAGGATAATGGCCTCTAGTTGCATTCATGTTTTTGTAAAAGACATTATTTCTTTCTTTCTTCCTTTTTTTTTTTTTTTTTTTTGCTAGTATTCTGTGGTATATATGTATACCATACTTTTAAAATCCAGTTTCCCATTGATGGATACTTAACTTGATTCCATGACTTTGCTATTGTGAATAGTGTTGTGATAAACATACAAGTACAGATTTTTTTTGATACAATGATGTCTTTTTCGTTAGGTAGGTAACCAGTAGTGGAATTGCTGGGTCAAATGGTAGTTGTATTTTTAGTTCTTTGAGAAATCTCCATACTGTTTTCCATAGAGGTTGTACTAATTTACATTTCCACAAGCAGTATATAAGTGTTTCTTTTCTCTGCATCCTCACCAATGTCTACTGTTTTTTGACTTTTTAATAATGGTCATTCTAACTGGTGTAAGTAAAATGTATAAATATATCGTGATACCTTTATATAATGGAATGCTACATAGCAATAAAATGCATAAGTTACAGCTGCATGAAAGAACTTGAATGAATCTCAGCAGTACCATGTTGAACAAAATAAAAGTCAATGAATACAGCATTATTTAATTAATACAAATTGCAGAATGTTCAAAAGTAAACATAAGTTGAGCTGCAACTGTATGTGGTATGACCCTAAAGAAAAGCAAGAAAATAAAATACACAAAAGTGAGGAAAGTGGTGACCACTGAGGGGCAGAGGTGAAAGAAAGAAGCTCAGGAAGTGGTACACAGGACTTCAATGGTAATGTTATTTTTTTTCTTAAACTGAGTGATGGAATGTAAATATTCATATTTTGTTATTCTTCATATGTTATATACTTTATAAATGTTCTTTCCTGCCTACTCAACATTTAATAAAAATTATAAAAATAATTGTATGAAACAAATTTAAATTTAACTCTGTAATATAATCAAAAAACCTGAAAATGATTATCTTGTAAAATTATACATGCTTTCCCCTCCTCAGGGATACTAGCTACATTTCCTAGAAATAATGCTCTAAAGAATGAGTTAGATAACCAACTGCTATTACATAAAGATTTAGTTACTTCCTTCATTAGAAATATTCCAAATAATTAGACTTTATTTAACAGATCAACTTATTCTTTGCCATAATTCTTAAATGACTGATTTTTTTTCAAAATTATAGTGGTATTTATAAATTTCTTATTAGCAGTCCTAAGCATGCTTTAAATCATTAAGACAATATTTAGAAATTGCCATTCCCAAATACTGATATTTTTCAAAAGTAAATGCTACTATTGATACATTACTAGATTTTGCTGAGTAAAGCTCTTTCTACACGCAAACATGTTGGCCACCTGCAACTGTTTGTCAGTGGACTTGGTTTGAGAACACTAGTAGTAATTGTAAACTTAGGAATGTGTGACAAGCTAACAGCCAGCTGTGCATATCCTGACTTTTCCCAGGTGTTAAAATAAATATGACCATTTGGTTCACTTGTAACTCAACAAAATATTTCATGATTCATTAGCTTGAAAATCCACTTACAGTTTTTTGAGTAGGTAATGTTATATTCATTTGAAATGAAAAACACATACCCAGAAATATTTGTGGTATTATTACTTATGATATTCAATGGTCTTTTCATAAAATGAAATGTAATGTAACGTTTATGTAGGTTTTTTTTCATATTCTTTGTATAGGAAAACACCAGTGAGCCACTTCTGCCTATAGGCATCAAAAAGAATGAAAATATGTTTCATATTCAGTTAGAGTTCAACTTGCCTTGGCAGAACTGAGTTCCAAACTGATCTTACATTAATTACTATCGTTGTTACATACCACATGTTTGATCATTATCTGATAATAATTATTATTGATTGAACACCGGCTGTTAGATTGTTAGCGCAAGAGACCCAGATGCCTAAATCTACCCATCCTCATAAGGTTTCTGAGAAAGAATATAAATACAAAAGACAACTGCAACTGGGAAATACAAGTCCATTTTACTATTAAATTATCATTGATCTGAAACTCCAAATAGAAAGCTAGAGTTCCCAGATCAACTGGAGTGAAATATGTAGCTTAGGCAGCTCCTCCCCTCTTCTCCAAAATTAATAAACTGAAGAAGAGCAAAGAGGATGGAGTGAGCTGAAAGAGAGCGATGAGCTAATAGAGCTCCCTTGCCTCTGCTCCCTTCCATTACACACTTTTATTTCTAATCTGTTAACACAGTGATTACTAGGACCCAAGCTTATGATAAAGCAAGAGTGACTACCCCTTGAAAGAGAAGATTCATTCTTTCTCAGATAAGGATGAGTTATCATAACTGGTCAGATTTCTGGCCCTAATTAAGCTTCTTTAACTTGTGGCAGAGACATACTGTTTTTTTGTTTTTTAAAAAAAGATGTACACAGATGCAGCCTGCTTTCTTTCTCTTGAGTGAGATCTGCCATGTGGCTAACCAGAGGATAGTAAGGTCAGGGGAGTAAGGTCCCTGACCCCACCTTTGTGTACTTAACTCCCTTGTTACTTACCACTGCTTTTTATAAAAGTATACTGGGCCTACAGAGATTCCTTTCTTGGAATCCATGAAAAGAGACTATTGGTTAACTCTGACTCCAGATTAGAAAAAAAAGTATGCCCGTTCTACTTTCCATTCCAAGTATTGCCCAGCTTCACACTCTAGCCTATACCAGATTTTAGAAGTTGACACTAGGGTTTTGCCCAGTCTTTGAGCAATATTGTCTTTGACCAATATTTAGAAGTGCATAAATTCTGCCTCATTAGGTTTCAGGGGCAGTATGATGTATAAGACAAGTGTGAGAAACAAAGTGGATTCCTTCTACTCCTTTTAATCAGGTCTTCATACCAGTTCCAGTCTTATAGAAGAAAAGGGAGGAACCCATACCCACGTTCTTTAAATACATACATACCCCCATATAGAATCAGATTAATGTTTATTCCCTGGGAAATAGGTGGAGGGGGCCAGGAGAAGGTGGAGGGAGCTCAGATATGGTCACTACCCAAAAGACTAAATCAGTTATGCCAGACACTGCCAAATACACTGGCTTCACAGCATAGGAGTGCACTTATACTAGTTTATTGGTCTCAGAAATATACTTCAAATAAGACTGCCTTTACCATACAGAGAACAGTTTTTATTTTTTTAATATAAAAAATACACCATTCCTGTTTCTAGGAAAAATGATATATAAATCTTATATAAAGCTCTTTAAAACATATATTTTATAGGTCAAATTATGGTTTAATTTACCTCATAAGTCCCAGGTTCTTGACATTTTAAGGTGCTTTGTGAACTTAAAGTATGAGACTTGGCCAGGCATGGTGGCCCACACCTGTAATCCCAGCACTTTGGGAGGCTGAGGCAGGTGGATCATGAGGTAAGGAGTTCAAGACCAGCTTGGCCAACATAGTGAAACCCTGTCTCTACTCAAAATACAAAAATTAGCCAGGCATGGTGGAGCACGCCTGTAGTCCCAGCTGCTCGGGAGGCTGAGGCAGGAGAATCGCTTGAATCTGGGAGGTGGAGGTTGCGGTGAGCCGAGATCGCGCCACTGCACTCCAGCCTGGGTGACAAAGTGAGACTCCATCTCAAAAAAAAAAATTGTATCAGACTCACCGAGGGTATATGTAAAACCATCTTGAAATGCAATGTATTTTCTTACAAATGAATGGCTATTATTCTTGTTATAGAGAATTTTATCAATCTAATGGAAACTGAAAACCATATTAAAATACAGTTATGTGCCACATAATGATATTTCAGTCAGCACTGAACAGCCTATATAATAGAGGTTCCATAAGATTATAATACATATTTTTACATATTTTAAAATATTGAGATTTTTTAGATATACAAATACTTACCATTGTGTTACAACTGCCTACAGTATTAAGTACAGTAACACACTGCACAGGTTTTTAGCCTAGGAGGAATAAGCTATCTCATATAATGTAGGCATGTAGCTTATGCCATCTAGGTTTGTGTAAGTACACTCTATGATGTTTGCCCAAAGATGCAATCCCCTGATGATACATTTCTCAGGAGGTATCCCTGTCATTAACTGACACATGGCTATTTATGAATATGTTACTGTTAGAAACACTAAAGGCTAGAATTAATGATTATTTTCATTTTCAATATTGTGATAAAGGAAGAAATGTAAGAAATATTGGAAAAGAAAAAACAAGAACTATTACTAACAGATAACTGAGTTGTCCTAAACAAAAAATAATCAATTGAAAAACTTTTAGATCTGACCAAATCTAAGGTAAATATATACCTTACACTATTAACAGTGATTGCCTCTGGGCAGAGAAGAGAGATGTTGAGGTTGGGGGATAAAGGCTGACAATTACTTTTTAATCACTGTATTTTGATATTGTTTGAACTTTTACCATGAGGATGTCTTTGTAATATTAAAAACTAAACTATGTTAACTCTTTACATAACATTTATTTTTAAAATTTTAGCAAAGCACTATGTAAGATGCTTCACTTTGTGTATTCGATATTTTTTATAACTTGGACCCATTATAATACATATATGTATATACAATACAATATAGAAGAAATCACATTTTACATTATTTTGAATGCTGTTAGATAGTATTTTATCTGTAGTAAAACTTCTTCCAAAATTGGAGTCAATCTTCTCAAGCCATGTTGCTACTTTATCAACCAAGTTTATAGAATATTCTAAATCCTTTGTTGTCATTTTAGCAATGTTCATAGCATCTTCACCAGAAGTAGATTCCATTTCAAGTACCCAATTTTTTGCTCGTCCATAAGAAGCAAGTCTCATCTGTTCAGGTTTTCTCATGAGATTGCAGCAATTCAATCACATCTTCAGCCTTCATTTCTAATTGCTATTGCTACTTCTCTTGCTGTTTCCACCATATGCAGTTACTTCCTCCACTAAAATCTTGAACACCTCAAAGTCAGCCATGAGGATTGGAATCAACTTCAAACTCCTGTGAATGTTGAGAGTTTGATTTCCTCCCATGAATCACAAATGTTCTTAATGGCATCTCATGTAGAATAGGAGATTTTCAGTTTACTTTGCCCAGGTCCATCAGAGAAATCATTATCTATGGCAGCTGTAGCCTTCTAAAAGGCTTTAGCTGCTTTTTTTTTTTTTTTTTTTTTTTGAGATAGGGTCTTGCTCTGTCACCCAGCCTAGAGTGCAGTAGTACAATCACAGCTCACTGCAGCCTCGACCTCCCAGGATCAAGCAATTCTCCCACCTCAGCCTCCTAAGTAGCTGGGACTACAGGTCCTTGCCACCATACCCAGTTAGTTTTTGTATTTTTTTCTACAGACAGGGTTTTGCCATGTTGCCCAGGCTGGTCTCAAACTCCCAGGCTCAAGCCATCCACCCACCTTAGCCTCTCAAAGTGCTGGGACTGCAGGCATGAGCCACCATAGCTGGCTGTAAAATGTGTATTTCTTAAATAATAAGACTTGAAAGTCAGAATTCCTTCTTAATCCATGGGCTACAGAATGGATGTTGTATTAATGGGCATGAAAACAACATTAAGTACCTTGTACATCTCCATCAGAGCTCTTTTTTGGGTGACCAGGTGCATTGTCAATGAGCAGTAATATTTTGAAGGAGGTCTTTTTTTCCTGAGTAGTAGGTCTCAACAGTGGGCCTACTACTTGATAGTATCAAGTATCAACTACTTGTTGATATTGAGAATCTGTTGTTTAGTGTAGCCACCTTCATCAGTGATCTTAGCTAGATCTTCTGGATAACTTGTAGCTTCTACATCAGCACTAGCTGCTTCACCTTGTTCTTTTATGTTATGGATATGGCTTCCTTTAAAAAAGAATCATGATCCGACTTATGTTAGTCTCAAACGTTTCTTCTGGAGTTTCCTTATCTCCCTCAACTTTCACAGAATTTAAGAGAGTTCTCTGGATTAGGCTTTGGCATAAGGGAGTGTTGTGGCTGGTTTGATCTTCTATCCAGACCACTCAAACTTCCTCCCTATTGCAATAAGGCTGAATCACTTATTATTTTTATGTTCACTGAAGTAGCACTTTTAATTTCCTTCAAGAACTTTTCCTTTGCATTCACAGCTTGGCTAACTGTTTGCCATAAGAGGCCTAGCTTTTGGCCTGTCTTGGCTTTAGACATGCCTTCTTTACTAAACTGAATCATTTCTAGCTTTTGATTTAAATTGAGAGACATACAACTCTTCCTTTCACTTGAACAGTTAAAGGCCATTGTAGGGTTCTAAATTGGCCTAGTATTAATATTGTTGCATCTTAGGGTATAGCGAAGCCCAAGGAGGAGAGAGACAGGGAATGGCCAGTTGGTGGAACAGTCAGAACACACACAGTGTTTATCAATTAAGTTTGCTGTCTTATATGGGCCCAAGTTGTAGCATTCCAAAACAATTACAAAAGTAACCTCAAAGATCATTGATTACATATCTCCATAACACATATAATGATAATGAAAAAGATTGAAATACTTAGAGAATTACTAAAATGTGACATACAGTCAAAGTGAGCACAGCTATTAGAAAAATGGTGCCCATATCCAGAATCTACAAGGAACTCAAACAAATTAGTAAGAAAAAAACCAACAGTCCCATCAAAAAATGGGCCAAGGACATGAATAGAAAATTCTCAAAAGAAAGTACACAAATGGCCAACAAACATACAAAAAAATCCTCAACATCATGAATGATCAGGGAAATGCAAATCAAAACCACAATGTGATACCACCTTACTCCTGCAACAGTGGCCACAATCAGAAAATCAAAAAAATAATAGATGCTGGTGTGGATGTGGTGAAAAGTGAACACTTCTACACTGCTGGTGGGAATGTAAACTAGTACAACCACTATGGAAAACAGTGTGGAGATTCCTTAAAGAACTAAAAGTAGAACTACAGTTTGATCCAGCAATCCCACTACTGGGTATCTACCCAGAGGAAAAGAAGTCATACAAAAAAGATACTTGAACACACGTTTATAGAAGTATAATTTGCAATTGCAAAAATGTGGAATCAGCCCAAATGCCCATCAATCAGTGAGTGATAAAGAAATTGTGGTATATATGTATGTGTGTGTGTGTATGTGTATATATATATGTGTGTATATATATGTGTGTATAGATATATATGTGTGTGTGTGTGTGTATATGATGGAATACTACTCAGCCATAAAAAGGAATGAATTAATGGCATTTGTAGCAACCTGGATGGGATTGGAGACTATTATTCTAAGTGAAGTAACTCAGGAATGGAAAACCAAATATTGTATGTTCTTACTCATAAGTGGGAGCTGAGCTGTGAGTATGCAAAGACATAAAGAATAATACAATGGACTTTGGTACTTGTGGGGGAAAGGGTGAGAAGGGGGTGAGGGAAAAAAGACTGCAAGTTGGGTTCAGTGTGTACTGCTCAGGTGGTGGGTGCATCAAAATTTCACAAATCACTAAATAACTTACCCATGTAACCAAATACCATCTGTTCCCCCAAAACCTATGGAAATAAAAAAAGAAAATAAATAAAATTAGTGCTGATAGACTTGCTTGATGCAGGGTTGCAACAGACTTTCAATTTGTTAAAAAAAAATGCAGTATCTTCAAAGGACAATAAAGCAAACTACAAAAAATGAGATATGCCTGACTATAATATTTTGAAATGACACAATTTTAGAAATGAAGAACAGATTAGTGGTCACCAGGAGTTTGGGATGGGAAGAGAAGGCAAGAGAGAGTTGGGAGTTGTTATAAAAGGATAACATGTCTTCTTGTTGTAAAGCAACTATTCTGTATCCTGATTCTGGTGGTGGTTATACAAACTTACACATATGATAAAGAAACTAAATACATACACAAATAAGTAAAGTAAACCTGGGGAAATCTGAATAAGATTAGTAGATTGTATCAATGTCAATACAGTATGCTGGTTTTGATATTGTACCACGATTTTGCAAGACAGTTCCACCATTAGTGGAACATGCGTAGAGATGTATTACTTCTTACAATTTTATGTGAATCTATAATTATCTCAATACAAATTTCGATGAAAAGGATAGCCAAGAAATTAGGAAAAACCAATGCACAGACTCAAGTAGCTCAGCTAATCCCTAAGTGAAATAGTAAAGAAAAACCTGCAACTAGAATGGTAAGAGAGCTAAGTATTCATTAAATTGTAGTTTCCTTTTCTGCATAGTAATAAAAGTACTGATACATGGCTTCTCAAATACTCTACATTTTTCAGTCTTCCTTATGGTTAAGTGTGACTTTGTATATAATTTTACCGTTATAATGTTTTCAGCTGGGACCTTGTTTATTTATAAGCTATCTCCATTTTCCTTCCTCCTCCTATAAACCAAAGCAAGAATATGCCTGTGACCTGGTTTTGACCATGGGTGGCAGAGAAACAAGATAAAAGAAACCTGGGTTCCTGGATAACAACATGGACCATAGCCACCTATCAACCTGGAACAGGGAACCTAGGTTGTCATTTTGAACTATTGTATTTTTAGCTTTCCTTGTTGTATATCTACAGTTTCCCTGAACTTGTACACCTAGACACATTAGGGTGTAACTTCAAAACCAAAAAGAAAAGCAAACTGGTAAAGGAGCTACATTTTTTCTGTCAACACAAACAGACTTTGGAATGATATTTTTTTTTTTTTTTTTTTTTTGAGACGGAGTCTCGCAGTCACCCAGGCTGGAGTGCAGTGACCGGATCTCAGCTCACTGCAAGCTCCGCCTCCCGGGTTTACGCCATTCTCCTGCCTCAGCCTCCCGAGTAGCTGGGACTACAGGCGCCCGCCAACTCGCCCGGCTAGTTTTTTCTATTTTTTAGTAGAGACGGGGTTTCGCCGTGTTAGCCAGGATGGTCTCGATCTCCTGACCTCGCGATCCACCCGTCTCGGCCTCCCAAAGTGCTGGGATTACAGGCTTGAGCCACCGCGCCCGGCCTGGAATGATATTTTTAATGAGCTAAAATAAAATAACCACAAACCTAATATTCTACACCTGATGAAAAGATCCTTCAAAAGCAAGGGCGAAATGAAACTATCGGACTAAAATAGAGATTATTACGAGAGAATGTCACGAAAAGAAATTCTCACAGATATACTTCATTTAGAAGCAAAGTGATCCTATATAAGACTTGAGATGCAAAAAGAAAGCAGCTGTGCACAGTGGTGCACACCTGTAGTCCCAGCTGCTTGGGAGGCTGAGGCAAGAGGATCACTTGAGCCCAGGTGTTCAATGTTATAGTGCACTATAATCACACCTGTGAATAGCCATTGCACTCCAGTCTGGGTAACATAATGAGACCCCATCTCTAAAAAAAAATAAAATTTTAAAAATGAAAAAGGAACATTGTCTAAAGTCATAATAAAGTTAAATGATGAAAAAAGATGCAGTTAAAATATTGGAAAGCAATAGCATATAATTTAGAGGAAGCAGATGTTCTGTGTAATTCAGAAAAAAAAGATTTTGATTAACATAAAATGTTGATAAATTTGCATGTTGTTTGGAATATCACAGTTACCACCAGAAGAATAAGGAACAGTGTATTGTAAGTTGAGAGAGAAAAACAGAATGATCAACAGTACTTAATCCAAAGGTAGATAAAGAAAGGAAAGAAAGAAACATGGAACAAGTGGGACAAATATCAAAGATAAAGTGATAGATACAATTTCTGGGTTATAATAAGTGTGAACAGATTAAATGATATAGTTTAATATTCTATATTTATTTATTTATTGTAGAGACAGGGTCTTGCCCTGTTGCCCAGTCTGGAGTGCAGTGGCCTGATCATAGCTCACTTTAGCCTCAAATTGCTGGACTCGGGCAATCCTCTTGCCTCAGTCTCTGGAGTAGCTAGGACTACAGGCAAGTACGATTATGCCTGGCTAATTTTTAAAATTGTTTTGTAGAGATGGCATCTCACTATATTGCCCAGGCTGATCTTCACCTCCTGGCCTCAAGTGATCCTCCTGTCTCAGCCTCCCAAAACACTGGGATTATAGACATGAGCCAGTGCGCCTGGGCTAAATGCTGTAGTTAAATATTTTTTTTTTCTGTAGTTAAGCAACAAAGATTGGCTGGGATAAACAAAACATAGCTCTGCATTACATACAATAAGCACATCTGAAATACAAGGGTACAGAAAGGTTGAGAGTAGAAGAATGAAAAAAGAAAAATTATGCAAATACAAAGGCCCCCTTCATAAGCCCCCACTCCAAAATCTTTAAGGCAAGAGCATTACTAGGATTGGAAGGTTTCTATCTAATTTTTAAAATTTCAGTTCACTAGGAAGAGTAAGTTTCTTTTATGTACTCTAATCAAGAAAATTTTTTTATAAAAATAGATGTTTATTATACAAATAATACAAATTTATCATACAAATATTTCCTATAGTGTAATATATATTATAGAAAAAATTAGAAAATACTAATATCTAAATAGGAATTCTTTTTCTGTTATCCAAATACCTGCAGAGTCAAATAGTATGAATATACTTAAGGCTTTCAAAACATATAGCACATGTATCATATACAAATATTTACTATATAGGCAAATATACCATAAAAGCAGTACCAGTTTGCATTTTCACCTTCTTGCCCACATCCAACTATGATCGAAGTGTTTTTCTCCCCAAATTCATGTGTTGAAACATGTCACCCCAAGGTGATAGTATGAAGAGTAGGTCCTTTGGGAGGTGATAAGTCATGAGGGTGGAGCCTCATGGGGTCCCAGAGAGCTGCCTTGAGCCTTCCATCATGAGTTTATAGTAACATGACTGCCTCTACGAAGGAAGCAAGCTCTCACCAGACACTGAACCTGCTGGCATCTTGACCTTGGAATTCTTAGCCTCCAGAACTGTGAGAAATTTTTGTTGTTATAAACTATCTGGTTTATGTCATTTTGCTATAGCAGCTTGAACAGACTAAGACACATCCTCTCTACCATTATTAAAAATGATAAAATTTCTTGGGAGGCCGAGACAGGTGGATCACGAAGCCAGGAGTTCAAGACCAGCCTGGCCAAGATGGTGAAATCCCGTCTCTACTAAAAAATACAAAAATTAGCAAGGAGTGGTGGCGGGCACCTGTGAGCCCAGCTACTGGGGAGGCTGAGGCAGAAAATTGCTTGAACCTGGGAGGCAGAGGTTGCAGTGAGCCAAGATCACACCACTGCACTCCAGCCTGGGTGACAGAGTGAGACTCCATCTCAAAAAAAAAAAAAGATAAAATTTCATTGAATTAATGTTATAAACATTTTGACCTAAGTTTTAGAATTTTAGGTCCTTCCTTCCCCTCCCCTTCCCTTCCCTTCCCATCCCTTCCCTCCCCTTCCCTCTCCTTCCCTTCTCTTCTTCTCTTTCATCTCTTTTTCACTTTCTTCTTTCTTTTTTTTTTTGAGACAGGGTCCCACTCTGGTTGGCCAAGCTGGAGTGCAGTGGCACAATCTCAGCTCACTGCAGCCTCAACTTCCCAGGCTCAGGTGATTCTCCCACTTCAGCCTCTCAAGTAGCTGGGACTACAGGTGTGCATACACAGCTAATTTTTTGTACTTTTTATAGAGATGGGGTTTCACCATGTTCCCAGGCTGCTCTTGAACTCCTGAACTCAAGTGATCCACTTGCCTTGGCCTCCCAAAGTGCTGAGATTATAGGCATGAGCCACTGAGCCCAGCCATCAAGGTACTCATTTCTATAGACATATGTAGCATATATCTATAGAAATATGCTATATGTCTAGCATATAACATGATGATACCTATATATTCCCTCACCCAGCTAAGACATAAAACATTGCTAATGTTGAAACTCTGTGTAATTTTCCTGGATTATATTCCCTTTTCAATCACTTATCTAAGAGTTACCATTATATTGTATTTGATATTTATCATTCCCATATTTTTAGAATATTTTTATTATTTATCTCTTAGCAAATGATATTATTTTGCAAGTTTTTAAACTTAAGGTAAATGGCATCACAATGTATGTATTCTTCCACAACTTGCCTTTTTTCATCAATACTGTGTTCGAGATATATTTATATTAAAATGTGTAACCCTATTTCATTCATTTTTACTACTGAATAGTCCACGGTAATTTCATAATCTGTTTTTCTGTTGATAGCAATTTAGTTTATCAAGAACATTGCTGGGTTAAACAATAATTCTATGCCCTTAGGCAAGAGTATCTTTTGGTTAATGAGTGGAAATACTGGTCACAGGATATATGTATTTTCATAGAATGTTGCCACAGTATTTGTAGTAATTTCCATTCATCAGCATATAAAAGTTTATTTCTATACATCCTTACTAATACTTAGTATTGTCAGACATTTACAAATTTGTCATTTTGGCAGGCATAAAACAGTATCGCCCTATGGCTCTAATTTGCATTTTTTGATTACTTATGAGGTTGATCGTCTTTTTACTTGTTTATTGGCCATTTGGTTTTCTTCCTTGATAAATTGCTTTTTATTCCACATTAGTATTTCATCTTCAACAGCAGACTGAAAGGCTACTACAAATTTGTTCATTTAATTAGCAAATAGTTACTGAGTGCCTTCTATATGTCAGTCACTGTGCTAAATATATAACATAAGTAACATAGACCACTGTCCTCACCCTAATAGAGCTTACAAAGTGAGTTACATTTTTTCTTTTTCAGCTTATGGTGTTGAAATATAATTGAATGTTTTCCTTTAAACAAACTCAGTTTGATAACCATCACTTTCATTCAAATATTTACCTTTGTCTCCAGGCATCCAGCGGGGTTTCCTAAAGTCATCTCAGACTGATGTTACAATTTCAAATATTGAACGCTGTTATTGAAAAATGATGTTTTTCTAAAAAATGGTGTCTGATATGCCTGTTACCACTCAAATAGATAAGCAGTTGATCACTCAAGTCTGGATTTAGAAGAGAAATTTAATTTTGGTAGTCACATGTTTCTAAATGATATTTAAAGCTGTAAAACAGGATGTAATTGCTGGAGTGGTGGAGGTAGAAAATAAAAGAGGTCTTGGACTGAATCTTGGGGTACTTGAACATTTTGAAGTTTTGGAGATATGAAAAAAGAGATTTGACAAGCTAAGGGTTATAGACACACATACACATATATACACAGTCCTTGACTTACAGTGATTTGAATTACAAATTTTCAACTTTTGCCAAAACAGTACACATTCAGTAGAAACCATACTTCTAGTCCTCATACAACCATTCTGTTTTTCACTTTCAGTGCAATATTCAATAAATTATGTAAGCTATTCAACACTTTATTATAAAATAGGTTTTGTGTTAGAAGATTTTGCCTAATCATAGCCTAATGTAAGTGTTTTGATCACATTTAAGGTAGGCTAGGCTAAGCTATCCTATTTGGTAGGTTAAGCATATTAAATGCATTTAAAAAATAGACTCGGGTACATGTGCAGGTTTGTTATATGGGTATATGGTGTAATGCTGGGGTGTGGGCTTCTAGTGAACCCAACATCCAAAGAGTGAACATAGTACCCACTAGGTAGTTTTTCAGCCTTTACCCCGTCTCTTCTTCCCTCCTTTTGGAGTCCCCCGTGTCTATTATTTCCATCTTTATGTTCATGTGTACACATTGTTTAGCTCCCACTTATAAGTGAAAATGTGGGCTGGGCATGGTGGCTCACACCTGTAATCACAGGACTTTGGGAGGCTGAGGTGGGCAGATCACTTGAGGTCAGGAGTTCAAGACCAACCTGGCCAACATGGTGAAACCCCATCTCTACAAAAAAAAAAAAAAAAAAAAAACAACTAGGCATGATGGTGCAGGCTTGTAATCCCAGCTACTCAAAAGGCTGAGGCACAAGAATTGAACCTTGGAGGCGAAGGTTGCAGTGAGCTGAGATTGCACCACTGCACTGCAGCCTGGGCAACAGAGTGAGACCCCATTTCAAAAACAAAACTAAAAAATAAGTGAAAATGTATTTGATTTTCTGTTTCTGCATTAATTAATTTAGGATAATGGCCTTCAGCTACATCCATGTTGCTGCAAAGTATATGATTTAATTCTTTTTTGTGGCTCTGTGGTATTCCATGGTGTATATGTACACCGTGGACTATATATATTGTATATATATAGACTACATTTAAAAAATTCAGTCTACCATTGATGGACACTTGGGTTGATTCCATGACTTTGCTATTATAAATAGTGCTGTGATAACCATACAAGTGCAGGTGTCTTTTGATAAAATGATGTCCTTTTCTTTGGGTAGGTACCCCCTCGTGGGATTGCTGGGTTGAATGATAGTTCTAAGTTCTTTGAGAAATCTCCATACTATTTGCCATACAGTTGAACTACTTTACATTCCTACCAGCAGTGTATAAGTGTTCCCTTTTCACTGCATACTTGCCAAATCTGTTATTTTTTGACTTTTTAATAGTAGCTTTTCTGACTGGTATAAGACGGTATCTCATCATAGTTTTAATTTGTAATTCTCTGATGGTTAGTGCTGTGGAGCATTTTTTTATGTTTATTGGCTGCTTTTATGTCTTCTTTTGAGAAGTGTCTGTTCATGTCCTTGGCTCACTTTTTAAGGGGTTATTAGTTTTTTTCTTGTTGATTTAAGTTTCTTATAGATTCTACGTATTAGTCCTGTGCCAAATGTATAGTTTGCAAATATTTTTTCCCATTCTGTAGGTTGTCTGTTTACTCTGTTGATTCTGCTGTACAGAGACGCCTTAGTTTAATTACGTCTCATGTATCTATTTTTGTTTCTGTTGAATTTGCTTTTAAGATTTTAGTGATAATTTTTTTTGTCTAAGCCAATGTCCAAAGAGTTTTTCCCACTTTTTCTTCTAGGACATTTGTAGTTTGAAGTCTTATATTTAAGTCTTTAATACATCTTGAGTTAATTGTTGTATATGATGAGAGGTTTCATTCTTTTGCATATGCCTGGCTAATTTTCTCAGCACCACTTATTGAATAGGGTGTTCTTTCCCCATTGTGTATTTTTGTTGACTTTGTTGAAGATCAGTCGGTTGTTGGTGTGGGCTTTATTTCTGGGTTCTCTTCTGTTTCGTTAATATATGTGTCTATTTTTGTGCCAGTACCATGTTGTTTTGATTACTATATCCTTGTAGTATAGATTGAAGTTAGGTAATATGATGCCTCCAGCTTTGTTCTTCTTGCTTAGAATTGCTTTGGCTATTTGAACTCTTTTACAATTTTTTTTTTTTTTTTACTTCTGTGAAAAATGACTTTGGTAATTTTATAGGAATGGCTGTGAAAAATGACTTTGGTAATTTTATAGGAATGGCATTGAATCTGTAGATTGCTTTGGGTGGTATGGTCATTTTAATTATATTGATTCTTCCAACTATAAGCATGGAATGTTTTTCTATTTGTGTCATCTATGATTTCTTTCATCAGTGTTTGGTATACTTTTAATTACCTGGTAATTACCAAGTAACTTTTTACTAGATAATTAATTAAAAGGTAATTTTTGGGGGGCCAGTATAAGTGAGACTGAGTTCTTTATTTGGTTCTCAGCTTGGATGCTATTAGTGTATGGAAATGCTACTGATTTTTGTACATTGATTTTGTATTCTGAAACTTTACTAAATCCATTTATAAGTTCCAAGAGTCTTTTGGAAACCTCTTTATTTCTGCCTTAATTTAATTGTTTACCCAAAATTAATTCAGGAGCAAGCTGTTTAGTTTCCATGTATTTTTGTGGTTTTGAGAGTTCTTCTTGGTATTGATTTCTAATTTTATTTTATCATGGTTCAAGAAGATGCTGACATGATCTGGATTTTTTTGAATTTATTGAGACGTGTTTTATGACAGAGCATGTGGTCAATTTTAGATGATGTTTCATGTGCAGATGAGAGAAATGTACATGCTGTGGTTTTGGAATAGAGTATTCTGTAGATGTTTGTTAGGTCCATTTGATCAAGAGTCCAGTTTTAAGTCCAGAGTTAGTTTTCTGCTTCAGTAAACCGTCTAAAGCTGTCAATGGGGTTGTTGAAGTCCCCCACTTATTAATGTATGGCTATCTCTTAGGTCTAGCAGTATTTGTTTTTTAAACCTGGGTGCTCCAGTGTTGGGTGTATATATATTCAGCAGAGTTAAATCTTCTTGTTCAATTGAACCCTTTAATGTTATATAATACCCTTCTTTGTCTTTTTTTTTTTTTAGCTGTTGGTTTAAAATCTGTTTTATTTGGTATAAGACTAGCCACCTCTGTTTATTTATGTGATAGATCTGTCTCCATCCTTTACTTTGAGCCTGTGGGTGTCATTACATGTGAGATGGATCTCTTGAAGATCCATCAGCAGAAGGTTGGGTCTTGTATTTTAATCCAATTAAGTACTTGTGTCTTCTAAGTGTAACATTTAGGCTGTTAATGTTCAAGGTTAATATTTATATGTGAGGTTTTGTTCCTGTCATAGTGTTAGCTAGTTGCTTTGTAGTCACAATTGTGTAATTGCTATATGGGATCTGTGTGCTTTGCACTTATGTGTGCTTTTATGGCAGCACATATCATTCTTTCATTTCCATGGTTAGAACTATTTTGAGCATTTCTTGTAGTTTCAGCCTGATGAATTTCATTAGTGTTTGCTTGTCTAGGAAAGACTTTATTTCTTCTAGAATATGTTTATGAAGCTCAGTTTGGCAGGATATGAAATTTTGGGCTGGCTTTTTTTATTCTTTAAGAAGGCTAAAGATAGCCCCCCATCTCATCTGTTTTGTAAGGTTTCTGCTGAGAATTCTACTGTTAGTCTGACAAGATTTCCTTTATAGGTAATTTGGCCCTTTTCCTTAGCTACCTGTAAGATTTTTTCTTTCACATTGACCTTGGATACTCTGATAACCACATCCATTGGGGATGGTCATCTTGCATAGTATTTTGCAGGTGTGTGCTGAATTTCTTAAATCTGGGTGTTGAATTGTCTACCCAAGATTAGGGAATTTTTCCTGAATTATTCCCTAAAATATATTTTTGAAGTTGTTTTCTAACTTTTTCTTTTCTCTCAGGAATGCTATTACATTATAGGTTTGGTCACTTTACATAATCTCATGTTTCTTGGAGGCTTTGTTCATTTTTTAAAAAATATTTTTTCTTTATTTTAGTGTGGGTTAATTCAAAAGATTAATCTTCAAGCTTTGAAATTCTTTCTCTGTTGATCTAGTCTATTGTTAAAGCTTTCAACTGTATTTTGAAAATCTATTAGTGAATTTTTCAATTCCATAAGTTTTCTTTATTTTTTTCTTAATATGGTTCTCTTGTCTTTCACATCCTGAATCATTTTTCTGGTTTGCTTGTATTAGATTTAAACTCCGTTGGATCCTGTTGAGTTTCCTTGCAATCCACATTTTGAATTCTTTATCTGTCATTTCAAACTTTTCAATCTGGTTAGCAACCATTGCTAGAGAGTTAGTGTGATCCTTTGGAGGTATCAAGACACTTTGACTTTTTGTACTACCAGAGTTCTTGTGCTGATTCCTTCTCATTCAAGGTTACTGTTACTTCTTATTTTTGAATTTGTTGTTGTTTGGATGGAACCTTAACTTTTTTTTTTTTTAACATTTTTTAATCCTTTTTTCCCTTGAGCATATAACTGTGGTTTATGTTGTATATGATCATTCAGATTCATTCCCGATTGCTTTTAGGGGGCCAAGGCTCTCTAGGGGCTCCTTGGTTCTGGATAGTGTCTGTGTGATGGCTTTCTCAGATGCTGCTTGTTGTAGTGATATATTGGACATATGAGCCAATGTACTGTTGCCTAAAAGGCTGACAGTGTGGAGGTCTCAGGAAGATTATGGACTAGCCCTAAGCGCCTCTGATAGCAGGATTCTTGTTTAGTGGTGCAGTGCAGGCTGTAATCCAGTAGATGGCACTGAAGAGTAAGAGATAGCTTACCCTCCGTTAGGCTGACGTTGAATGGAAGCACCCACCCTGATCGGAGTTGGGGGTGGGAAGAGATCATGTTGGTCTTGGCATTGAGGTCTTGGGAGAAGGGGTGAGTGTGCACAGTTCCTCATCCTGAGCCAGCAGGAACATAATCCACTTCCTTATTATGCTCCTGTTGCAGGGCTCACAACCATTGGTACATAAAGATTTTGTCCTTTGGATCCTGGCCGCAGCGTGGCTGCATGCCACAGATGCACCCTCTGAGGGCTACCATCAAAATGGGCTTGGGGCAGCACTTCTTTTCCCACTCCAGAGCAGGCAACTCTTTGACTTGTCTTGCCTCTATTACCGGGATGCTGCCATTCTGTGTAGGGAGGGTGAGTTGGCCTCTGCCCTTTGTGGAAGCCTAAGCTACCAGAGCCCACTTTCAGCAGGGGTAGAGCTGGCATGAAAAGCATGAAAACACTTTCTCCATGTGCATGCATGCTGGTCTTTAGTGAGAAGAACAACTGCTGTATCTGCAATAATATGCGGGGAAACGCAGTAAATAACCCCTTCCCCACATCTGTTCCCAGGCATAGGTGCTGCCCACTTCAATGATTGGTGCTGCACTTGCATTTCCTTTGTCCCAAGGGAGCTGTGCTCCCCCGTCTTTTATGGATGGCCCATCCTGAGGGTTAGATCTCACAGGGTTCTGCAGCTTCCTGGGTGCTTGCTGAAGTCAGAGTGAGTTGTGGGGTATGTTTTTGGGGGATCTAGTGGTGCGAAGACTCAGAGGCAGAGAATCTCCAGGAAGGGCAGAGGTCCACCAAGAGTATACAACCAGTGTGGCACCCACCGTCTCAGTTGAGCTCTGAGAGGAGTGCAGACACACCTATGCAAACTGGCCACTCTCTGTCCTTGGAAAAATCTCAAATTGCCACTGATAATATTGTCCTGGGTCATGAGGGCAGAGGAGCTCCCCAACAGTTTGGCAGTTGGCAGATTGTCAACAAGGTGAAAGGAGCAGAGAAGCAGTCCAACCTACCCTTTCTGTAGGGCTCCAAGTTCTTTGGGGTCAATCTCTGCCAGACTCACTGCTTTTCTTTTCTGCATCCCAACTTCTTACTGTGGGCACTCCAGCAGATCCTGGTTCTGTTTCCTCAGTTTTCCATACAGAGGTTGTCCATTCTCCCATATGTTTGAGCTTTTTTTTCTGAGGAGAACTGGCATTTGATTTCCTTAGTAGCCATCATTTTCCATCTTCTTGCATTTTCAACTTACTATGTTTTCAATTTACGATGGGTTTATTGGGACATAACCTCCTCATAAGTTGGCAAGCATCTACATATCTTTCTTCAGCTGGTTGCAGAAGAGGAGTCAAGAGAGACACTCTCTGGATAGCCAGGAAAGCATATGTCCATTGCTTTGAACTACCTCTGAGGGCCATGTGGAAAGAACATGAGAGTGGCCTCTAAGAGCTGAGAATGGCCTCTGGATGATAGCTAACAGGGAAAGGGGAACCTTAGTCATACATCCCAAGGAACACAATTCTGCCAACAAAACGAATGAGCTTGGAAGCAGATTCTTCCCCAGAACTTCCCTGATAAGAACTCAGTCCAGCTGACAGCTTGAGTTCAGATTTGTAATACTCTGAGCATACCCTTCTGTGCTGTACCAAATTTCTGATCTACCGACTGTAAGCTAATGAATGGGTATTGTCTTAAGCTGCTAAGCTTGTAGTAATTGGTTACACAACATTAGAAAATGAATATAATACAAAAAAAGTGCACATAAATTGGCAAACATGTAGGTAAATCTAAACAAACATTGTATAAAAGTAACAAAATTATCTACTTGGGTGTCCTCAAAAAAAAGGTAAAATAAAATTTGGAGCAAAAAAATATGTACACCTTTTATGAACCCATAAAAATTAAAAAGCAATTTACAAAAGCAAAAAAAAATTTTGAAAGAGGCTAGCCATAGTTAAAATATTCTAAGATCTTTATATTTGGGGGGCAGAAATTTGTGGGTGTGGTATCTCCTAAAATCTAACCCCCCCCCCCGTCCTTCTTGGGTAAATGGCCATTCAGTCAGAGACCACAGTTCCCTGCCTCCCATTTTGACTAGGTGCGGCCATATCTAAAGTTCTAATCAATGTGAGCTGGAGTCATGTGTGTGCCTTTCGCTTTTTTTGCTTAAAAGGAAATTGCTTGCCCTGGACTTTTCTCTTCCTCCTTCCTGATATTTGAAACATGAACAATTTTGACTATACAAATGCAGCCTCTAAGGGATGGGGGAGCAAAAAAACCAAAAACAAACAACAAAAACAAAACACAAGAAAGAAAGAAAATAAAAGGAATCATCTGGGTCCCTGAATGACTAAATAGAGCAAAGGCATACTGCTCACCTGACTGTATATCCTGGAACTGGAGTACTACAATCACAGAAACCTAAAATATAGGGGCATTTGGCTTAGCAAAATTTAGGGCTTAGTAGTGAGGCAGTAGCTCTTGTGTTGTTTAGGATACAGAAGCAGTTGGCTTTTCCAGCCTGTAAGGCTCAAATTTCTGGATTCTCTATCCCCTAACTTCTCTGCTTGCAAATTGGCATATTTTTGCCTTAGCTCATCTTTTTCCTATAATACCTTGCTAAAAGCAGCAAGAGCAGTCAATACATATCCTTGTTACTTTTAGTAATGTATTATAAGAAATAGCATGAGATAAGACTATGGCTCAAAACCTTCCTAAAGCCTCTTTCAAGAAAGGAAGAAAATTCTTTGCGAAGATCAAATTAAGGATGTTGCCTTCCAACCTAAACCTGTTGTTTCAGATGGCCTCAAAGTAGCCATTATTAGAATGAGAAAGAAGGAGACAGGAAGCCAAGAAGTTAGGAAAAAGACAGGCTTAGAAAACATGTCGAGAAAACCCCGTAAAACTTTGATGTAGTTACTGGCAGATAAAGGAACAGGAAATGAACAGAAACCTACTGATATGGTTTGACTGTGTCCCCACCCAAATCTCAACTTGAATTGTATCTCCCAGAATTCCCACATGTTGTGGGAGGGACCCGGGGGAGGCAATTGAATCATGGGGGCCAGTCTTTCCCATGCTATTCTTGTGATAGTAAGTCGCACAAGATCTGATGGGTTTATCAGGGGGTTTCTGCTTTTACTTACTCATTTTCTCTTGCTGCTGCCATGTAAAGTGCCTTTTGTCTCCCACCATGATTCTGAGGCCTCCTCAGCCATGTGGAACTGTAAGTCCAATTGAACCTCTTTTGCTTTGCAGTCTTGGGCATGTCTTTATCAGCTGCATGAAAACAGACTAATACACCTTCTAAGGTGTTTGGGGAATTATACTGCCAATGGGTCTATAAGTAAGATCTTGTGAGAAGCTGTGATCTTTCAGTCCTTAAAGCAACCCTCAGCCTCCCAAATCTGCCTCAGCAAAGAAGTGGGCTATTAAAACAGTGCATTCATCTATTCCCACTTTGTCCTACCTAAACTCCCTCCAAAATCAATTATGGCCACAGAAGTTTGTGAACAAGGACAAAGCTCTAGAAGGCAAAAGCAGCTGCCATAAGTAGGGATTTTTCTAAAATATCAGACCAGATGTAACCAAGAAATCCTCTCTACTATTAGGTCAAGGGGCTCTTTATAATTTCTGCCCAGCATAACTTTCATCATGTCTATGAATCAGTGACTCTTCTGTGTTTCCCATTCTTCCTTTTGTAACCACCCAAGGGATTCACCTTGCCTGCTGCCTAGACAGAGCCGATTTATCAAGTCAGGGCAATTACAAGAGAGAGAGAGTAATTCATGCAGAGCTGGCTGTGTGGGCGACCAGATTTTTATTATTACTCAAATCATTCTCCCCGAAAACTCAGGGATCAGAGTTTTTAAAAACAATTTGGTGGATGGCGGGGGTGGGGGGCAGTGAACTGAGAGTGCTGATTGGTTGGCTCAGGGATGAAATCACAGGAGTCAAAGCTCTTCTCTTCTGCTGAGTCAGTCCCTGGGTGGGGGCCACAGAACTGGTTGGCAGGTCCAGGTGGGGCCATCTGGTTGTTAGAAATGCAAAAATTTGAAAAGACATCTCAAAAGGCTGATCTTAGGCTCATAATACTGATGTTACCTTCAAGAGAAGCCGAGAAATCAGGAAAAAGGCAGGCTTAGAAAACATGTCCAAAGAACCCCGTAAAACTTTGATGTAATTACTGGCATACAAAGGAAGGGGAAGTTGCAAATCTTATGACCTCCAGAATAATGATTGTTAATATTTAGAACTCCAGCCTCTCTCATTTAACTTGGTGGCTGGTGGCCTTTCATTTGTTTTACAAGAACAGTTTAGCCTTTTGGGAAGGGCTATTCTATAAACTATACACTAAATTCTTTCCCAAAGCTAGTTCAGCCTATGCTCAGGAATGAACAAGGACAGTATATTGTTTCCTCATATGGGAAGCCTCATATGGACTGAACAGAGAGAATCTTGCATCCTCTAGATATCTTGGACTTTGGACTACATGGAATATTACATTATGTTCCATAGAGAGGGAGCAAATATTTTCTATGTGTGGGATAAAAGTCTGCATGGATATTTGGATGGCCAGACTTCTAGTTTTCCACAAAAGACTGACTCTCCTTCTTCCCAAGTATATAATCTATTTCCCCCTCCTTCCTTGATACTGGCAAGAGACCACATTTCCCAGACTGACTTGCAGCAAGGTATTGCCATGTACTCATTTCTCTCTGTTGAACAGAAGTTCTTTGTGCAACTTCTGCCTCATTGACTTTTAAGAAAATTATTTGTACTGATTTTCTCTCTTTCTTCTTTCTTTGGAATATAGGCAAGGCAGCAGTCTAGTTTTGACCATGCAAATGAGGACAACATCCTGGCATATGGCAATGCAATAAGATGGGCTAGGTCCATGAATAATCTAATGGAACAGAACTGTCATATTTACCTAGACTGTTCTTTTGGATTTTAATGTGAAAAAGAAATAAACATTTTGTTAGCCACTATATCTTTGTTAGAGTAGTTTAGTCTTTTCCCTAATTAATTTAGAGGGCTAAGATAGTGTCTAAGCCTAGACTTTATTAAGCATACATGAGAACATCTCAAGGATAACCACTGAAATAATAGAAATAGTATATATAGCTTCTAGTAGAAAAAGCTTAATCCTCACCTTCCCCTGCCAAAAAAGGAAAGAAAGAAGTAGAGCAAAGGAAAAGCAGAAAAAATCATACAAAGTAAGATGACAGAAATGTATCCAGAAATAGAAGTATTTTCAATAAATGTAATGAACTAAATTCTTCAATAAAAACTCCTAAGAGCACAGAAAGATTAAAAGTTTTAAAAAAAGAAATGAAAAAATATACTAGGCAAATAACCAAAATGAAGTTAAGGTAGTTATATTGCTGTCAGGCGAAATAAACTCTGACATACAAAAAAAAAAAATAGGGTTAGAAAGGGTTACAACATAAAATATTCAATTTTTAAGGAAGATATAACATTTCTAAATGTATATTCTCCTAATAATAGAACTATGACAAATATGGAGATTATTTTAAAAGAGATAGAACCCTATCTGGAAAAGTCTCCTTGATTCAGGATGTAGAAAATCTCAAAGAATCCTCAAAAAAGTTCTGGAATCCTAAATAAATTGAGCAAGGTGGTTCAATAAGTTTAACAAAAGAAATGCAAGAGTTGAATAATAAAAATTTTAAAACATTACTGAGAGAAATTAAAGATCTAAGTTAGAGGGACATTCTGAGTTCACGGAGTGGAAGACAAAATGTAGTCAAAATGGCATTCTCTCTGAATTGATCTACAAATTCAATGCAATCCCTATTAAAATCCTAGCTGGCTTTTCTTTTTTTCCCCAGAAATCGACTGACTGATCCTAAAATATATGTAGAAATCCAAGGACTTGGGATAGCCAAAATAATTTTGAAAGAGAAGAAAACACAGTTTACTTTTTCCTTTACAATCTGGTTGCTTTAACATCTTTGTTTCTTGTTGCACTAGCTTTTAGAACCTCCAGTAAAATGTTGATAGAAATGGTAAAAGCAGACATTTTTGTCTTGCTTTTTTTGATTTTTGGGTGAAAGCATTTACCATCACATATGATTTTACCCTTGAGTGTTTTATAAATGCCCTTTATCGGGTTGAGGACATTTTCTTGATTTCTGATCATTTCTTTACTCCTATTCTTTATTCCAAATCATATTGGATTTTGTAGGATGTTTTTGATGCATTTACTGAGATGGTTGTATGGTTTCTGTCGTTTATTCTATTAGTATAGTATATTGCATTAACTCATCTTCAAATGTTAACCAACCTTATATTCCTGAGATAGATCCCCCTTGGTCAGGGTGTATAGTCCTCTTTATGTGTTGTTGGATTCCACCTGATAAGGATGTTTGCTTTAATATTTTTAAGGAATATTTATCTCTCTTTTCCTTGTGATGTCTTCATGTGGCTTTGGAATTAGGATAATACTGGCCTCATAGAATAAGTGGAGAAGGGTTATTTCTCTTCTTTTTTCTTAAAGAGTTTATGAAAAATAAGTGTTATTTATTCCTTTTTAAAATTTATTTTATTTCAAAAGTTTTTTGGGGAACAGATGGTGTTTGATTGCATGGAAAAGTTCTTTAGTGGTGACTTCTGAGATTTTGGTGCACCCATCACCTGAGCAGTGTACACTATACTTAATGTGTAGTTATTGAGCCCTCACCCTCCTTCCACCCTTTCCCCTGAGTCCCCAAAGCCCGTTATATCACTTTTATGCCTTTGTATCCTCACAGCTTAGCTCCCACTTGTAAGTGAGAACAGACAATGTTTGGTTTACTTCACTTAGAATAATTGTCTCCAACTCCATCCAGGCTGTAGCGAATGCCATTATTTTGTTCCCTTTGATGGCTGAGTAGTATTCCATGGTATTATATATACCACATTTTCTTTATCCACTCATTGGCTGATGGGCATTTAGGCTGGTTTTATATTTTTGCAATTGCTAATTGTACTGTTATAAACATGTGTATGCAATTGTCTTTTTCATATAGTGACTTACTCTGAGGAGATATCTAGTAGTGGGATTGCTGGATCAAATGGTAGTTCTGCTTTTAGTTCCTTAAGGAAACTCCATACTGTTTTGATAGTAGTTGTACTAGTTTACATTCCTACCAGCAGTGTAAAAGTGTTCCCTTTTTACCATGTCCACTACAACATCTATTATTTTTTGATTTTTAAATTATAGTCATTCTTGCAAGAGTAAGGTAGTATCTCATTGTAGTTTTGATTTGCATTTCCCTTGTAATTAGTGATGTTGAGAATTTTTTCATATGTTTGTTGGCCATTTGTATATCTCTTTTGAGAATTGTCTATTCATGTCCTTTGCCCACTTTTTGATGGGACTATTTTCTTTCTTGCTGATTTGTTTGAATTATTTATAGATTCTGGTTATTAGCCCTTTGTTGGAAGAATAGTTTGTGAGTATTTTCTCCCACTCTATGATTGTCTGTTTACTCTGCTGTAAACAGAGATTAATTATTTTGATGTGCAGAAGCTTTTTAGTTTAACTAGGTCCCATCTATTTATCTTTGTTTTTGTCGCATTTGCTTTTGGGTTCTTGGTCATGAAATATTTGCCTAAGCCAATGTCTAGAAAATATTTTTTGAAGCTATCTTCTAGAATTTTTATGGTTTCAGGTATTAGATTTAAGTCTTTGATCCATGTTGAGTTGATTTTTGTATAAGGTAAGAGAGGAGGATCTAGCTTCATTCTTCTACATGTGGCTTGCCAATTATCCCAGCACCATTTGTTGAATAGGGTGTCCTTTCCCCAGTTTATGTTTCTGTTTGCTTTGTTGAAGATCAATTGGCTAAGTCTATAAAAAATAGATTAATTTTTATACTAGCCTATAAAATAGACCTTTTTTTTTTTTTTTTGAGATGGAGTCCCACTTTGTTGCCCAGGCTCCGCAACCTCTGCCTCCTGGGCTCAAGCAATTCTCCTACCTCAGCCTCCCCAGTAGCTGGGATTACAGGCACCCCCCATCATACCCAGCTAATTTTTGTATTTTTAGTAGAGACAGGTTTTCACCATGTTGGCCAGGCTGGTCTTGAACTCCTAACCTCAGGTGATCCACCTGCCTCAGCCTCCCAAAGTGCTGGGATTACAGGCATAAGCTACCACGCCCGGCCACAATATTTATACTAGTATGAAAATAACGTGTATGTAGTATAAAAGTACCATGTTGTTTTGGTAACTGTAGCCCTGTATTATAATTTGAAGTCAGGTAATGTGATGCCTCCAGATGTATTCTTTTTGCTTAGTCTTGCTTTAGCTATGTGGGCTCTTTTTGGTTCCATATAAATTTTAGGATTATTTTTTATAGTTCTGTGGAAAATGATGATGGTATTTTGATGAGAATTGCATTAAATCTGTAGATTGCTTTTGGCAGTATGGTCATTTTCACAATACTGATTCTACTCATCCATGAGCATGGGATGTGTTTCCATTTGTTTGTGTCATCGATGATTTCTTTCAGCAGTGTTTTTAGTTTTCCACGTAGAGGTGTTTCACCTCCTTGGTTGGGTATATTCCTAAGTATTTTTTTTTACAGCTGTCGTAAAAGGAGTTGAGTTCCTGATTTGATTCTCAGCTTT
The DNA here is from genome assembly GCF_009764315.1 of Trachypithecus francoisi. Taxonomy (NCBI): domain Eukaryota; kingdom Metazoa; phylum Chordata; class Mammalia; order Primates; family Cercopithecidae; genus Trachypithecus; species Trachypithecus francoisi. Next base: position 51,761,870 of record NW_022681458.1, on the reverse strand, counting down.
GTCGTTGTTGATGTATACCAGTGCTACTCATTTTTGTACATTGATTTTGTATCCTGAAACTTTACTGAATTCATTTATCAGATCTAGGAGGTTTTTGGATGAATCTTTAGGATTTTCTAGTTATACAATCATATCATCGGTGAAGAGTGACAGTTTGATTTCCTCTTTACCAGTTTGAATGCCTTTTATTTCTTTCTTTTGCCTGATTGCTCTGGCTAGGACTTCCAGTATAATATTGAATAGCAATGGTGAAAGTGGGCATCCTCGTCTTGTTCCAGTTCTCTGGGGGAATGCTTTCAACTTTTCCCTGTTCAGTATAATGTTGCCTGTGAGTTTTTCATAGATAGCTTTTATTATCTTGAGATATGTCCCTTCTATGCCAATTTTGCTGAGGGTTTTAATCACAAATGGATACTGGATTTTGCCAGATGCTTTTTCTACATCTATTGAGATCATATGATTTCTGTTTTTAATTTTGTTTATGTGATACATCGCATTTATTGATTTGCATATGTTAAACTATCCCTCTATCCCTGGAATGAAACCCACTTGATCATAATGTATTTTTTTTGATATGCTATTAGATTCAGTTAGCTAGTATTTTTGCATCTATATTCATCAGGGATATTGATCTGTAGTTTTCTTATTTTGTTATGTCCTTTTCTAGTTTTTGGTATTAGGGTGATACTGGCTTTATAGAATGTTTTAGGGAAGATTTCCTCTTTCTTTATCTTTTGGAATAGTTTCAGTAAGATTAGTACCAATTCTTCTTTGAATGCCTGATAGAATTCAGCTGTGAGTCTGGTCCTGGACTATTTTTGGTTAGCAGTTTTTTTTGTTTTTTTTTTTTTTTTTTACTATTTCAGTCTCATTAATTGTTATTTGTTCAGTTTCTATTTCTTCCTGATTTAATCTAGGAGGGTCGCATATTTCCAGGAATTGATACACCTCCTCCAGATTTTCTAATTTGTGTGTGTAAAGGTGTTCACAGTGGTCTTGAATGATCTTTCGTATTTCTGTGGGGTTGGACGTGTCGAAGCACCTCCCGTTACATTTCTAATTGAGCTTATTTGGATCTTCTCTCTTCTTTTCTTGATTAATCTTGTTAATGGTCTATCAATTTTGTTTATCTTGTCAAAGAGCCAGCTTTTTTTTTCATTTATCTTTTGTATTTTTTAAAATTCAATTTCATTTAGTTCTGCTCTGATTTTTTTTTTTTTTTCCAGATGGAGTCTTGCTCTGTTGCCACGCTGGAGTTCACCGATCCGATCTCAGCTCGCTGCAACCTCTGCCTCCCGGTTTGAGGTTCAAGTGATTCTCCTGCCTCAGCCTCCCAAGTAGCTGTGATTACAGCCACCTGCCACCACGCCTGGCTAATATTTTGTATTTTTAGTAGAGACAGGGTTTCACTATGTTGGCCAGGCGAGTCTTGAACTCCTCACCTCAGGTGAGCCACCTCCCTCGGCCTCCCAAAGTGCTGGGATTATAGTTGTGAACCACTGTACCCAGCCTAATCTTTATTTCTTTTCTTCTGCTTGGTTTGGATTTGTTCTTGTTTCTCTAGTTCCTTGATTGTCTATTTATGCTCTTTCAGAAGTTTTGATGTAGGCATTTAATGTTGTGAACTTCCTTCTTAGCACTGCTTTTACTGTATCCCAGAGGTTTTGATAGGTTGTGTCACTATTATCCTTCAGTTCAAAAGAATTTTTTAACTTCCATCATGACTTTGTTGTTGACCCAAAGATCATTCTGGAGCAGATTATTATTATTATATTATTATTATTGAGATGGAGTCTCATTCTGTCACACATGCTGGAGTACAGTGGTGCCATCTCAGCTCACTGCAACCTCTGCCTGGTGGGTTCTAGCGATTCTCCTGCCTCAGCCTTCCAAGTAGCTGGGATTGCAGGTGTGCGCCACCACACCTAGCTAATTTTTGTATTTTTATTGTTTATTTATTTATTTATTTATTTATTTTTAATTATACTTTAAGTTCTAGGGTACATGTGCATAATGTGCAGGTTTGTTACATATGTATACTTGTGCCATGTTGGTGTGCTGCACCCATCAACTCGTCAGCACCCATCAATTCGTCATTTATATCAGGTATAACTCCCAATGCAATCCCGCCCCCCTCCCCCCGCCATGATAGCCCCGATGTGTGATGTTCCCCTTCCCGAGTCCAAGTGATCTCATTGTTCAGTTCCCACCTATAGTGAGAACATGCGGTGTTTGGTTTTCTGTTCTTGTGATAGTTTACTAAGAAATGGTTTTTCCAGCTGCTTCCATGTCCCTACAAAGGATGGAAACTCATCCTTTTTTATGGCTGCATAGTATTCCATGGTGTATGTGCCACATTTTCTTAATCCAGTCCGTCACTGATGGACATTTGGGTTGATTCCAAGTCTTTGCTATTGTGAATAGTGCCGCAATAACATACATGTGTGCATGTGTCTTTATAGCAGCATGATTTATGATCCTTTGGGTATATACCCAGTAGTGGGATGGCTGGGTCATATGGTACATCTAGTTCTAGATCCTTGAGGAATCGCCATACTGTTTTCCATAATGGTTGAACTAGTTTACAATCCCACCAACAGTGTAAAAGTGTTCCTATTTCTCCACATCCTCTCCAGCACCTGTTGTTTCCTGACTTTTTAATGATTGTTGTTCTAACTGGTGTGAGATGGTATCTCATTGTGGTTTTGATTTGCATTTTTCTGATGTCCAGTGATGATGAGAATTTTTTCATGTGTCTGTTGGCTGTATGAATGTCTTCTTTTGAGAAATGTCTGTTCATATCCTTTGCCCACTTTTTGATGGGGTTGTTTGTTTTTTTCTTGTAAATTTGTTTGAGTTCTTTGTAGATTCTGGATATTAGCCCTTTGTCATATGAGTAGATTGCAAAAATTTTTCTCCATTCTGTAGGTTGCCTGTTCACTCTGATGGTAGTTTCTTTTGCTGTGCAGAAGCTCTTTAGTTTAATTAGATCCCATTTGTCAATTTGGCTTTTGCTGCCATTGCTTTTGGTGTTTTAGACATGAAGTCCTTGCCCATGCCTATGTCCTGAATGGTATTACCTAGGTTTTTTTCTAGGTTTTTATGGTATTGTGTCTAACATTTAAGTCTCTAATCCATCTTGAATTAATTTTCGTATAAAGGGTAAGGAAAGGATCCAGTTTCAGCTTTCTACTTATGGCTAGCCAATTTTCCCAGCACCATTTATTACATAGGGAATCCTTTCCCCATTTCTTGTTTCTCTCAGGTTTGTCAAAGATCAGATGGCTGTAGATGTGTGGTATTATTTCTGAGGACTCTGTTCTGTTCCATTGGTCTATATCTCTGTTTTGGTACCAGTACCATGCTGTTTTGGTTACTGTAGCCTTGTAGTATAGTTTGAAGTCAGGTAGCATGATGCCTCCAGCTTTGTTCTTATGACTTAGGATTGTCTTGGCAATGCAGGCTCTTTTTTGGTTCCATATGAACTTTAAAGCCATTTTTTCCAATTCTGTGAAGAAAGTCATTGGTAGCTTGATGGGGATGGCATTGAATCTATAAATAACCTTGGGCAGTATGGCCATTTTCACGATATTGATTCTTCCTATCCATGAGCACGGTATGTTCTCCATTTGTTTGTGTCCTCTTTGATTTCACTGAGCAGTGGTTTGTAGTTCTCCTTCAAGAGGTCCTTACATCCCTTGTAAGTTGGATTCCTAGGTAGTTTATTCTCTTTGAAGCAATTGTGAATGGAAGTTCATTCATGATTTGGCTCTCTGTTTGTCTGTTACTGATGTATAAGAATGCTTGTGATTTTTGCACATTAATTTTGTATCCTGAGACTTTGCTGAAGTTGCTTATCAGCTTAAGGAGATTTTGGGCTGAGACAATGGGGTTTTCTAAATATACAGTCATGTCATCTGCAAGCAGGGACAATTTGACTTCTTCTTTTCCTAACTGGATACCCTTGCTTCTTTCTCTTGCCTGATTGCCCTAGCCAGAACTTCCAACACTATGTTGAATAGGTGGTGAGAGAGGGCATCCCTGTCTTGTGCCAGTTTTCAAAGGGAATGTTTCCAGTTTTTGCCCATTCAGTATGATATTGGCTGTGGGTTTGTCATAAATAGCTCTATTATTTTGAGGTACGTTCCATCAATACTGAATTTATTGAGAGCTTTTTAGCATGAAGGGCTGTTGAATTTTGTCAAAAGCCTTTTCTGCATCTATTGAGATAATCATGTGGTTCTTGTCTTTGGTTCTGTTTATATGCTGGATACGTTTATTGGTTTGCGAATGTTGAACCAGCCTTGCATCCCAGGGATGAAGCCCACTTGATCATGGTGGATAAGCTTTTTGATGTGCTGCTGAATCCGGTTTGCCAGTATTTTATTGAGGATTTTTGCATTGATGTTCATCAGGGATATTGGTCTAAAATTTTCTTTTTTTGTTGTGTCTCTGCCAGGCTTTGGTATCAGGATGATGTTGGCCATAAAAATGAGTTAGGGAGGATTCTCTCTTTTTCAATTGATTGGAATAGTTTCAGAAGGAATGGTGCCAGCTCCTCCTTGTACTTCTGGTAGAATTCAGCTGTGAATCCATCTTGTCCTGGGCTTTTTTTGGTTGGTAGGCTATTAATTTTGCCTCAATTTCAGAGCCTGCTATTGGTCTATTCAGGATTCAACTTCTTCCTGGTTTAGTCTTGGAAGAGTGTAAGTGTCCAGGAAATTATCCATTTCTTCTAGATTTTCTAGTTGATTTGCGTAGAGGTGTTTATAGTATTCTCTGATGGTAGTTTGTATTTCTGTGGGGTCCGTGGTGATATCCCCTTTATCATTTTTATTGCATCTATTTGATTCTACTCTCTCTTTCTTCTTTGTTAGTCTTGCTAGCGGTCTGTCAATTTTGTTGATTTTTTCAAAAAACCAATTCCTGGATTCATTGATTTTTTGGAGGGTTTTTTGTGTCTCTATCTCCTTCAGTTCTGCTCTGATCTTAGTTATTTCTTGCCTTCTGCTAGCTTTTGAATGTGTTTGCTCTTGCTTCTCCAGTTCTTTTAATTGTGATGTTAGAGTGTCAATTTTAGATCTTTCCAGCTTTCTCTTGTGGGCATTTAGTGCTATAAATTTCCCTCTACACACTGCTTTAAATGTGTCCCAGAGATTCTGGTATGTTGTATCTTTGTTCTCATTGGTTTCAAAGAACATCTTTATTTCTGCCTTCATTTCGTTATGTACCCAGTAGTCATTCAGGAGCAGGTTGTTCAGTTTCCATGTATTTGAATGCTTTTGATTGAGTTTCTTAGTCCTGAGTTCTAGTTTGATTGCACTGTGGTCTGAGAGACAGTTTGTTATAATTTCTGTCCTTTTACATTTGCTGAGGAGTGCTTTACTTCCAATTATGTGGTCAATTTTGGAATAAGTGCGATGTGGTGCTGAGAAGAATGTATATTCTGTTGATTTGGGGTGGAGAGTTCTATAGATGTCTATTAGGTCCGCTTGGTGCAGAGATGAGTTCAATTCCTGGATATCCTTGTTAACTTTCTGTCTCGTTGATCTGTCTAATGTTGACAGTGGAGTGTTGAAGTCTCCCATTATTATTGTATGGGAGTCTAAGTCTCTTTGTAAGTCTCTAAGGACTGCTTTATGAATTTGGGTGCTCCTGTATTGGGTGCATAATATTTAGGAGAGTTAGCCCTTCCTGTTGAATTGATCCCTTTACCATTATGTAATGGCCTTCTTTGTCTCTTTTGATCTTTGATGGTTTAAAGTCTATTTTATCAGAGACTAGGATTGCAACCCCTGCTTTTTTTTGTTCTCCATTTGCTTGTAGATCTTCCTCCATCCCTTTATTTTGAGCCTATGTATGTCCCTGCATGTGAGATGGGTCTCCTGAATACAGCAGACTGATGGGTCTTGACTCTTTATCCAGTTTGCCAGTCTGTGTCTTTTAATTGGAGCATTTAGTCCATTAACATTTAAGGTTAATATGTTGTTGTGTGAACTTGATCCTGCCATTATGATATTAACTGGTTATTTTGCTCGTTAGTTGATGCAGTTTCTTCCTAGCCTCGATGGTCTTTACATTTTGGCATGTTTTTGCAATGGCTGGTACCGGTTGTTCCTTTCCATGTTTAGGGCTTCCTTCAGGGTCTCTTGTAAGGCAGGCCTGGTGGTGACAAAATCTCTAAGCATTTGCTTATCTGTAAAGGATTTTATTTCTCCTTCACTGATGAAACTTAGTTTGGCTGGATATGAAATTCTGGGTGAAAATTCTTTTCTTAAGAACATTGAATATTGGCCCCCACTCTCTTCTGGCTTGGAGAGTTCTGCCGAGAGGTCTGCTGTTAGTCTGATGGGCTTCCCTTTGTGGGTAACCTGACCTTTCTCTCTGGCCGCCCTTAAGATTTTTTCCTTCATTTCAACTTTGGTGAATCTGGCAATTATGTGTCTTGGAGTTGCTCTTCTCAAGGAGTATCTTTGTGGTGTTCTCTGTATTTCCTGAATTTGAATGTTGGCCTGCCCTACTAGGTTGGGGAAGTTCTCCTGGATGATATCCTGAAGAGTGTTTTCCAACTTGGTTCCATTTTCCCCCTCACTTTCAGGCACCCCAATCAGATGTAGATTTGGTCTTTTTACATAATCCCATACTTCTTGCAGGCTTTGTTCTTTCTTTTTCTTTTTTCTTTTGGTTTTTTTTCTTCGCTTCATCATTCATTCATTTGATCCTCAATCACTGATACTCTCTTTCTTCCAGTTGATCGAGTCGGTTACTGAAGCTTGTGATTTGTCACATATTTCTCGTGTCATGGTTTTCATCTCTGTCATTTCATTTCATGATGACCTTCTCTGCATTAATTAGTCTAGCTATCAATTCTTCCACTCTTTTTTCAAGATTTTTAGTTTCTTTGCGCTAGGTATGTATATTCCTCCTTTAGCTCTGAGAAGTTTGATGGACTGAAGCCTTCTTCTCTCATTTCGTCAAAGTCATTCACTGACCAGCTTTGATCCGTTGCTGGCGATGAGCTGCGCGCTCCTTGCAGGGGGAGATGCGCTCTTATTTCTTGAATTTCCAGCTTTTCTGCCCTGCTTCTTCCCCATCTTTGTGGTTTTATCTGCCTCTGGTCTTTGATGATGGTGACGTACTGATGGGGTTTTGGTATAGGTGTTCTTCCTGTTTGATAGTTTTCCTTCTAATAGTCAGGACCCTCAGCTGTAGGTCTGTTGGAGATTGCTTGAGGTCCACTCCAGACCCTGTTTGCCTGGGTATCAGCAGCAGAGTTTGCAGAAGATAGAATATTGCTGTACAGCAAGTGTACCTGTCTGATTCTTACTTTGGAAGCTTCCTCTCAGGGGTGTACTCCACCCCGTGAGGTGTGGGGTGTCAGACTGCCCCTAGTGGGGGATATCTCCCAGTTAGGCTACTCAGGGGTCAGGGACCCACTTGAGCAGGCAGTCTGTCCATTCTCAGATCTCAAGCTCCGTGTTGGGAGATCCACTGCTCTCTTCAAAGCTGTCAGACAGAGTTGTTCGCGTCTGCACAGGCCTCTGCTGCTTCCCCTTTTGTTGTTTAGCTGTGCCCTGTCCCCAGAGGTGGAGTCTACAGAGACAGGCAGGTTTCCTTGAGCTGCTGTGAGCTCCACCCAGTTCGAGCTTCCCAGCGGCTTTGTTTACCTACTTAAGCCTCAGCAATGGTGGGCGCTCCTTCCCCAGCCTCGCTGCTGCCATTTCGGTTAGATCGCAGACTGCTGTGCTAGCAATGAGGGAGGCTCCGTGGCCGTGGGACCCTCCCGGCCAGTTGTGGGTATAATCTCCTGGTGTGCCCGTTTGCTTAAAGCGCAGTATTGGGGTGGGAATTACTCGATTTTCCAGGTGTTTTGTGTCTCAGTTCCCCTGGCTAGGAAAAGGCATTCCCTTCCCCCTTGCACTTCCCAGGTGAGGCAATGCCTCGCCCTGCTTCAGCTCTCGCTGGTCGGGCTGCAGCAGCTGACCAGCACCAATTGTCCGGCACTCCCCAGTGAGATGACCCCAGTACCTCAGTTGAAAATGCAGAAATCACCGGTCTTCTGTGTCGCTTGCGCTGGGAGTTGGAGACTGGAGCTGTTCCTATTCGGCCATCTTGCTCCGCCCCTCAATTTTTGTATTTTTAGTAGAGATGGGGTTTTGCCATTTTGGCCAGGCTGGTCTCGAATTCCTGACATCAGGTGATACACCTGCCTTGGACTCCTGAAGTGCTGGGATTACAGGCATGAGCCACCACGCCTGGCCTGGAGCAGATTATTTAATTTCTATGTACTTGTATAGTTTTGAGTGTTCCTTTTGGAGCCAATTTCCAGTTTTCTTCTATTGTGGTCTGAGAGGGTAGTTGATACAATTTTGATTTTCTTAAATTGAGACTTGTTTTGTGGTCTATCATATGGTCTGTCTTGGAGAATGTTCCAGGTTCTGCTGAAAATAATGTGTATTCTGTGGTTGTTGGTTAGAATGTTTAAAGAGGTTCTATTTTGGTGTATTTCAAGGTTTTGTTTCAAGATATAGAACTCCTTTTATCATTTCTTTTAGTGCTGGCTTGGTAGTGGTGAATTCTTTCAGTATTTGCTACCTTCATTTATGAAGCTTAGTTTTGCTGGATATAGAATTCTTGGCGTGCAATTATTTTGTTTGAGAAGGCTAAGGATAGGACCCCAGTCATTTCTGGCTTGCAGGGTTTCTGCTCAGAAATCTGCTGTTACGCTGATAAATTTTCCTTTATAGGTTACCTGATGCTTTTACGTCACATCTCATAAGATTCTTTCCTTCGTCTTGACTTTAGATAACCTGATGACTATGTGCCTGTGTGATGATCTTTTGCACTGAATTTCCCAGATGTTCTTTGAGCTTCTTGTATTTGGATATCTAGATCTCTAGCAAGGCCAGGGAAGTTTTCCTCAATCATTCTCTCAAATAAGTTTTCCAAACATTTAGATTCTCTTCTTTCTCAGGATCACCAATTATTCTTAGATGTGACTGTCTAACATAATCCCAATGGAGGCTTTGTTCATTTTTTGTAATTCTTCTTTCTTTGTCTTTGTCCAATTGGGTTAATTCAAAAACCTTCTCTTTGAGCTCTGAAGTTCTTTCTTCTACTTGTTCTAGTCCATTGTTGACACTCCACAGTGCAGTTTGTATTTCTCTGTGTCTTTCATTTTCAGAAGTTGTGATTGTTTTTTCTTCATGATATCTATTTCTCTGGAGCATTTTTCATTCATATCCTGTGTTTTTTAAAATTTATTTAAGTTGTTTTTCACCTTTCTCTGGTATCTCCTTAAATAAGTTAATCATTAACCCTCTGAATTCTTCATCTGGTAATTCAGAGATTTCTTTTTGGTTTGGATTTATTGATGGGGAGCTAGTGTAGTCTTTTGGGGTGTTATAGAACTCTGTTTTGTCGTATTATTAGAATTGCTTTTTTGATTCCTTCTCATTTGGATAGACTATTTTAGTGGAAAAATGTGAAACTCAAGGGCTGCTGTTCAGATTATTTTGTCCCGTAGGGTGATCCCTTGTTGTTATGCACTCCGCCTTCCTGAGAGCTGGACTGCAGTGATTATTCTTGCTTTTCTGGGTCTAGCCACCCAGCAGGGCTACCAGGCTCTGGGCTGGTGCTGGGGAATGTCTGCAGAATCCCGCGATGTGATCTGTGTTCAGGTCTCCCAGCCAAGGATACCATCACCTGCTCTGGTGGAGGTGAAAGAGGAGTGAAGTAGACTGCGAGAGTCTTTGGTTGTAGATATATTTAATTAATGTCATGGCTTTCTCGAATGTTGGTTATGCTAGCAGTGAAGTTGTCATGTGGACAGACTCAGGACCTGTGGTTAACCAGGGTGTTGCAGGCAGTGGAGTTAGCTGTTGGTTTCTCCTTCTTTGGAGCAGGATTATTCTGTCATGAGTAGCTGTAATGTCCTCAGTTGATTGACCTGCAGCCAGGAGACACTTTCAAGAGAGCACCAGCTGCAATAATAGAAGGGGAATATAAGCTTGCCCTAAGTTGGCCAGGATAAATATTTGGGTTTCTCAGGTGATGGATGGGGCCATAAAGCTCCCAAGAATTTATGTCTTTTGTGATCAGCACTGGGGCAGGTAGAGAAATACCATCAGGTGGGGTACAGGGTTAGGCAGGTCTGAGCTCAGACTCTCTTGGGCAGGGCTTGCCACAGCCATTGTGAGGGATGGGGTGTGGTTCTCTAGCCAATAGAGTTGTGTTCCAGAGGGGATTATGGCTGTTTCTGTCACTAGGGAAGTGGAGGAAAGCCAGTAGTGATAGGCCTCAGCCAGCTCCCACGCAGCTGGTGAAGTTGGTCTCGCTCCCGTCATACTCCGCTAACAGCACCAAGTTTTTCTCCAGGCAGGCTATGCGAGAGCCTCCGACCTTGCCCCAGGATGTAAACTTTCCTACTGAGAAGACAAGCACAGCTTTCAGGCCTAACCTCTCCCTGTCTGCCCACACTGTGGGTCATGGTCTTGTGCTCCTTTCTGTAGCAGTTCCTGTTCGCCCCCCTAAATTCTGCTCACAAGAGTTTGTTCCCAGTCAAAATTATTTCAAAGCTCGGTTGAAAGGTTCTTTCATCCTGTGTTTCTCCCAAATTCTGCCAGCTGCCTTCCCCAAAGGGCCCTGAGAAACATAGTGAGGAGTTACTTCCCTGGGTTTGAGCTGGAGAACGGGAGTGCCTACAAGCCGCTTCCCGCTGCTGCTTTTACTTTTGTATTTTATGATAAATCTGTTTCAGCTCTAGGAAAGTTTATGTCCTCCCATAATCTGGATTTTTCCAGTTCCCCAGTGAGGATGTGTGTTTGGAGGCAGGAATTCCCCCCCTCACACTTTGGGATGTCACAGTTTTTTGTCTCTCTTACGGAATTTGCAGTGGTGTGCACGTCTTTCAAAGGATCTGTGAAGTCTCTCAGTTTTCCTGGTATGTTTCTGTGGTAGTTCTTGGAGCAAAAGTCCGTGGTGTCAGTCATGCTGTTCTGTCCGTCCAAATGGGAGCTGCATGTTAGCCTTGTCTCCTGTCCACCATTTTACCCTGACTGCTGCTATTTCTTCCATATTTGATGGATTTAACTAGTGCAGCCATCTGGGCCTGGGATTTTCTTAATGAAAAAAAAACTTTAATAATTAACTCAATCTCTTTCCTTTTTACAGATCTATTCAGATTTTTCTGCTTCCTTTAAAATTAACTTTTGGTAATTTGTATGTTTGTAGGAATTTGCCCATTTCCTAAAAGTTGTCTAATTCATTGGTATAAAGCTGTTTATGAGATTCCTTTATAATCCTTTTAATTTCTCTAGGGTAAGAATTGATGTACTCTTTTGGAGATTTGTTTCTTCTCTTTATTTTTTGATCAGTCTAAATGAACATTTGTAAATACTAATCTTTTCCAAAAACCAATTTTTTACTTCAATAATTTTATTTATTGTTTTTCTATTTTTCCTTTTTTCTTTTTTTCTTTTCCTTCCTTCCTTCCTTTCTTCCTTCCTTCCTTCCTTCTTTCTTTCTTTCTTTCTTTTCTTTTTCTCTCTCTCTTTCTTTCTTTCTTTCTCTTTCTCCTTCCTTCCTCCCTCCCTTCCTTCCTTCTTTTCTTTCTTTCTCTCTCTCTCTTTATTTCTTTCTTTCTCTCTTTCTTTTTTCTTTTCCTTCCTTCCTTCTTTTCTTTCTTTCTCTTTCTCCTTCCTTCCTCCCTCCCTTCCTTCCTTCTTTCTTTCTTTCTTTCTTTTTCTCTCTCTCTCTCTTTCTTTCTTTCTTTCTTTCTCTTTCTCCTTCCTTCCTCCCTCCCTTCCTTCCTTCTTTCTTTCTTTCTTTCTCTCTCTCTCTTTATTTCTTTCTTTCTCTCTTTCTTTTTTCTTTTCTTTTCTTTTGTATGGTGTCTTACTCTTTCACCCAGGCTGGAATGCAGTGATGCAGCCTTGGCTCACTGCAACCTCTACCTCCCAGGTTCAAGCAATTTTCCTGCCTCAGCCTCCCAAGTAGCCAGGATTACAGGTGCCTACCACCATGCCTGGCTAATTTTTGTATTTTTAGTAGAGACAGGGTTTTACCATGTTGGCCAGGCTGGTTTCAAACTCCTGGCCTCAAGTGATCTGCCCACCACAGCCTCTCAAAGTGCCGAGATTACACGCATGAGCCTAGCCTATTTTTTCTTTTATTGACTTCTCTTCTAAGCATTATTATGTTTTTCTGCTTACTTTTGTATAGTTTGCTCTTATTTTTCCAGTTTTTTATTTGTAGAAATTTAGGTTATGGATTTGAGATGTTTCTTTATCAATGTATGTGTTTAGAGCTAGAAATTTACCTGTAAGCATTGCTTTAGCTGCATCATATACATTTTGGTATGTTTTGTTTTCATTTATTTCAAGATATTTGCTAATTTACCTTGTGATTTTTAAATTTAACTTCTGGGTTATTTTGAAGTGGATTGTTTACTTTCCAAATATTTCAGGACTTCAAAGATTTCTTTCCTTGCTGATTTTAAATAGAATTCTTTTGTGTCATAGAATATAACTTTGTGTGCAAAAAAGATATATTTAGAATCTTTTTATGTTAGTACACACATTTGTCACTTACAGTGTTCTTTATTTCTTTTTGTAGATTTGTGTTATAGTCTGATGTCACTTCCTTTTCAGCCTGAAGGACTTTCTTTAGACATTTTTTGTAAGTAGCAATGAATTATCTTAGTGTCTGTTTATCTGGAAATGTTTTTATTTTATTCTGCTTCTGACTAGTTAATTTCCTTTTTGGCACACTAAAGCATAGGTATGAGAAGGTGTAGGGGGCACAAGTCTAGATTTGAAGTCAGTTTAACTGTCCATTTTGGCACCACATCCTCTCATCGTCCTCTTTCCATGACAGAAGCATTCTTGGTTTATTACTATTCAGAGCCAGGCATGAATTTTGTCTAAAGTTTAACTTTGTTTTTGGACATATGACACAATGTGACTCTTATGAAAGCCTCTGAACTAGTCTCGTTATATTCTGAGTTTGGGGCTGCATGCAACAGAAGTTGCTAACTAATGTAGGCAATAAAATGGACTTATGGGTATATACTGATTTGCTCACGGAATCTAAATAAGTTAAACAGTTAGACTTCTAGAAGTACAGGAACTAAGGCACCTTTGGAAATATTAGAAACAGGGTATCTTGGGCCATCCCTTTTGATATCTCCAGGATATCAATGACTGTGCCATTGGATGACTAAATTATAACTACCTTTTTACCTTGTACCTCAGACCTACTAATTACATTTCCTGGGAAAAGATTAGCTAACTTGGGTAACATGTCCAACTGTGTCGTGAGGATCCTGTGACCAACCATTTCAGTCAACCATGTAGGGGTAAATAAATTCTACAAATAAAGATGTTGCTGTTAGCAGAACAGACAGAAAAGATGCTGAATGGACAACCAGGTCAGCTCTCTTCTAAGCTCATTGTATCAGCTCATCCCCAAACCACAGTAACCTGACTAAAAGTTTGCTTTGTTATTTTTGCCTGCCCAGAATTCATTTCCTCACTATTTGTTGGGGAACCCTCTCTATATCCATTTGGTGTGGGTAGAAGTCCAGGCATGTATATGTGACCCTAGCCAGGCCAATTCAAACTGAGGGGTTTCACTTCTATAATGTTTCTTGGAACTATTAGGGGAACTATTAGGGGAAACATATTATTTTTCTTCTGAAGGTTTACCTTGAAGTTTAGTTCTGTTTGATATAGAATTTTTGGTTGACTTTTTTTTTTTTACTTACTTTTCTTTTCTTTTCTTTCAGCACTTTGAATTTGTCATTCCACGGCCTTCTGACCTCCATTGTTTCTGATGAGAAGCTGGCTATTAATTGTATTGCTCCTTTATATATGATGAATTATTTTCTTGTTGTTGCTTTCAAGACTTTGTCTTTCAACATTGTAATATGTAGATTCAGGGATATTTTTGTATTTGTCTTACTTGGGGTTTATTGGGTTTCTTGGATCTATAGATTTATGTAGTTCTTTTTCTGCCCTCCTGTTCTGTTTTTTTCAGGGACTTCCATTACATGTATATTAGTATAGCTGATGTTGTTACACAAGTCTCTGAGATGCTATTCATTTTTCTTCAATCCTTATCCTTTCTGTTCTTCAGACTGTATAATGTACATTGACCTATCATTAAATTCTGTGATTCTTCTACCGTCTTGAATATATTGGTGAGCTCCTATACTGAGTTTAGTTTAGTTATTTTACTTCTGAACTCTAACATTTTTATTTGGTTCTTTTTAAAAAAATAATTTCTAAACCTTGTTGAGAATCTCTATCTGTTGGTTCTTTGTTGTCATACTTTAATTTTCTCTACATGGTTTCCCTTGGTTTGGTTCTTTGAAAATATTTGTAGTAGCTGCTTTGAAATCTTTGCTAAATACAGTATTGGGAGTACCATACTCAGTTTCTCCCCCCGATGTGGATTTTACTTCCCTCTTTCTTTGCATGTCTCATAATTTTCTGTGGAAAACTGTACAGCACCCTGATATTTCCCCCAGGAAATGCTTGTTGTTTCTGGGTGTGTGTTTGTTCGTTTGTTTAGTAACTTGTCTGGGTTTATTCTGTGAAATCTTTTTCGCTTGTGGAGTATTAGCACCGATGTCTCTCCTTTTCTTTTTTGTTTGTTTTATTTTTAAACCCGACTTTCTAGGAACTGCCCATCATCTGCATATCTTAATAATCTACCATCAATTGGCAGAGATTATTTTTAAACACCTTGATCCAGTAAGGCTTCTGTCATTTGCCAGTTGATCTATGTGTAAGCAGAGGAACACGTTAAGGAACACGTTCAGGACACACACAATTCCACATCTGGCCCAGGTTTTACTTTCCACAGGACCCTTTTAGTCTCCTGTAATTCCAGCACTTTGGGAGGCCACAGTAGGCGGATCTCTTGAGGCCAGGAGTTCAAGACCAGCCTGGCCATCATGGAGAAACCCCTTATTTACTAAAAATACAAAAATTAGCTGGGTGTGGTGGTACACGTCTGTAATCCCAGCTACTTACTCGGGAGACTAAGGTATGAGAATTGCTTGAACGTGGGAGGCAGAGGTTGCAGTGAGCCGAGATCATACCACCATACTCCAGCCTGGGTGACAGAGTGAGACTCTGTATACAAAGAGAAAAAAAAAAGTTGTATTCTTATTATTTTTAATTCAAGTAAATTCTAATCAAATTTCTTTCGCACCATGCATCTATTCTTTCCCCAGATATCCTTACTCTTAACTTTGTCACGTTTCCAGAATCCAATCACTTGTCACAATTGTCACTAATTTGATCTGGCAAGATACTGTCATTTTGGAGGAGCCTGGATTATTGCAATGACAATATAATTAATCTCTCTGTTTCTACTCTAGTGGAAAATTCTATTCTTAGTATATCATTCTCAGTTTATTAATACATTTAACCTACTAGCCAATGTGAGCATATGAAAATATGTCAGATGTTATCTGTATTATGCTCAAAATCCTCCCCTAGTGTTAACCTGATACAGAATATAAGTGAAAATTCTTACAGTGACCCATAGGGCCTTTCACAATCTGCTCCCTTTGATATCTTTACCTCATCGCCTATTATCATTCTCCAGCAGATCTCTTTCAAAAGTATGTTATCCTTCCTCTTGAGCACTATTTTCTCCTCCTTTTGTGTCAAGAAATATTTTTCTTTTAAATCGTATTTTGTTGTTTATTAATATTTTAGTTTTTTTTTTTTTTAATTTTGAGAGCAACAAACATCTGTTTTTCACGCCTCTGCCCTCACATCTCATGTTATTTCTATTCACATCTATTATTATAATCATTTTACTTTGAGTTTCAGGGAATCTTGCCCTACCAACCTCCCTTGCAAAGGAATCATAATTAGCAGACACAGCAGAGGAGGAAGAGCAGAACATTCTAGTGAAAGCTTTTGAGTGTGTCTGCCTTTCACACTCAAAAGAGAAGGGAAAGGCACCAAGATTTTTATTGGATATTCAGTAGGCTCAAGTTAAGGGATACTGTTGTAGGTTCAGTTGCTCACTCTATTAAAGTATTAGATGTACCACTCTGGGTGATATTACTGTGTCCAGAATTTATTCCTTCCAGTGGGTTCTTGGTCTTGCGCGGTGGCTCAAGCCTGTAATCCCAGCACTTTGGGAGGCCGAGACGGGCGGATCACAAGGTCAGGAGATCGAGACCATCCTGGCTAACATGGTGAAACCCCGTCTCTACTAAAAATGCAAAAAACTAGCCGGGCGAGGTGGCGGGCGCCTGTAGTCCCAGCTACTTGGGAGGCTGAGGCAGGAGAATGGCGGGAACCCAGGAGGCGGAGCTTGCAGTGAGCTGAGATCCGGCCACTGCACTCCAGCCTGGGCAACAGAGCAAGACTCCGCCTCAAAAAAAAAAAAAAAAAAAAAAAGAATGAAGCCACGGACCCTCGTGGTGAGTGTTACAGCTCTTAAAGATGGTGTGTCCGGAGTTTGTTCCTTCAGATGTTCAGACGTGTCCAAATTTCTTCCTTCCAGTGGGTTTGTGGTCTTGTTGACTTCAAGAATGAAGCCACGGACCTTCGCAGTGAGTGTTACAGCTCTTACAGGTAGTGAAGACCCAAAGAGTGAGCAGCAGCAAGATTTATTGTGAAGAGTGAAAGAACAAAGCTTCCATAGCACGAAAAGGGACCTGAGCAGGTTGCCACTGCTAGCTTGGGTGGCCAGCTTTTATTCCCTTATTTTGCCACGCCCACATCCTGCTGATTGGTCCATTTTACAGAGTGCTGATTGGTGCTTTTACAATCCTTTAGCTAGACACTGATTGGTGCATTTTACAGAGTGCTGATTGGTGCATTTATAATCCTTTAGCTAGACACAGAGCGCTGATTGGTGCTTTTAAAATCCTCTAGCTAGACAGAAAAGTCCCTGCTGGACCCAGGAAGTCTAGCTGGCTTCACCTCTTATTGCCACCTTCTCTTCAGCCTCATTCCACTTCTATCTCATTACTGCCACAAGACTTCTGTTTACCCCAGATGCTGGTCTCTACAGAGCCCTGTTGCAGCCTTTACATTTTGTCATTTAGGGCAGACAGACGGATTCCCAATGGCATGTTTCCTATTGGTCTCATGGTTTTTCTTTAAGTTAGGAGAAATGACTGTGGGGTTTGGAGTCTCCTTTTCTTTATTCTCAAAAGGTAGTGCTGTTTTCTTGTAAATGCAAATGGCAAGCTTCTTTGAGTATATTTCTTTAATTTAGAGCTTTATTAAAATATTTATTAAAATATTTTTCAATGTTGGTGTCATCCGGCATTCTTCTTTTAGCTTTAAATACCAATGCAACTTTTCCTTATTTTTACATTTTCCTTGGTCAATTTAGTCTAGATTAGGAAGAAGAGAGGCAGACACCATTTCTATTTTTTTTTTTTTGTCCCTTTAGACTATTTTTCTTTACAACATATGCTAATGCTCAATACATATTAGTTTCTATTATTATCCAGTGGACGTGCAAGTGAGCACTCAAAGTATGATACCTAAAGGTGGCCATTTAAATATTTCATTACATCCAGTGAGTAGGCAGACATATAACACAGTATTCTTATCATTTTTCATGAGATGAATGAGTAACTGATCTGTGAAAAGTTTATATTAGAAAACTTGAGAATCTTCAAGAATTGCAGTTGTGAAATTAGCACTTCATGACATCATTCCTGGAGCATAAGAGACTTTTTCTAAGATGGTGCTTCCCCAACTTTACCATCATATACCTGACCCAAAGAATCAAAACTACCTTCTCAAAGTGAATAATTCAGTGAGCAGCTATCCATAGAAGCTAGTTATAAGCAAAATTCTAGTGAACAGCATTGGTACAATGTATTATGAAGAAATCCTATATAAGAATTTAAACAAGTAGGTCAGACATGATGGCTCACACCTGTAATCCCAGGACCAAGGCAGGCGGATCACAAGGTCAGGAGATTGAGACCATCCTGGCTAACATGGTGAAACCACAACTCTACTAAAAATACAAAAAAATTAGCCAGGCATGGTGGCAGGTGCCTGTAGTCTCAGATACTCTGGAGACTGAGGCAGGAGAATCGCTTGAACTGGTGAGGTAGAGGTTGCGGTCAGCCGAGATTGCACCACTGCACTCCAGCCTGGGCAATAGAGTGAGACTCTATCTCAAAAAAAAAAAAAAAATTTAAACAAGTAGATCCTCTGAGCTAGATCTTACTATGAAAAGTTTTAGTGATTTTGTGTAAGATTGGATAAGCACAGCAGTGTACATTTAGTCACAGTAGAGAAGTGGAGTGAAATGCACTTTATCAGTAATCTTCAAACTGGGATAGGATACCTTCAAGGGATATGAAAACTTTCTAGGGGGTACAGAAATAGAAATAATTTCAAAGGAATCAATGTCTATATTCTCCATTTTCTACTCTTTCCAAAAATTGAGTGGGAACTCACATGACTTCATAATAGTCCTTCTCTCACTTTATGAAATGAAAGCACATACATCTCAAATGGTATACACTCTGGGCTCCATAAATCAAGGGGAAGCCTTTTTTGATTGATTAATCATTACCACAACCTATGGGGAATTTCTCTGTTTTCTGTATGTTATGGATGAAAAGTGGGTAAGGATGCCATACTTTGGCCCATGTTAGGATGTTTTTAATTTAGATATATGGTAGAATTGAGTGATAGGACTAGTGGTGATTTTCATTTAAGGACTGTGCCTCCTCCATGCCCTCAGATATTGTTAATGAATATGTGCACTTAAGGAAAGTACACTAAGAGCAAAGGAAGTGAAGTATTAATAAGAAATATTGAATGCTGGCCAGGTGCGGTGGCTCACGCCTGTAATCCTAGCACTTTGGGAGGCTGAGGTGGGTGGATTGCCTGAGCTCAGGAATTCGAGACCAGCCTGGGCAACATGGTGAAACCCTGTCTCTACTAAAACTACAAAAAATTAGCCGGGTGTGGTAGTGTGTGCCTGTAATCCCAGCTACTTGGGAGGCTGAGGCACAAGAATCGCTTGAAGCCGAGAGGCAGGTAAATGTTGCAGTGAGCCAAGATCATGCCACTGCACTCCAGCCTGGGCGACAGTGAGAGACTCTGTCTCAAAAAAAAAAGGAGGAATGTTGAAAGCTAAAAGCAGTCCTTTCCTACATTTAAGAATAAGAAAGTCTTAGCCATACTCATTACCTATTCCGAGGGCATGTCATTAGCTAGAAAACAAAGCTTCTTGGAAAAACAAAAGCAGTAAAGTTTACTAGTACTGACTTTTTAAAATGTAACTGAAATATCTGTTGGTGCTACTAGATTTTTCGAAACACAATAGATGAAACTCACCAATAAGATTTTCACCTAATTTCTTTCAGATTAGGTGGTATTAAGCAAAGTATGTAAATCCTGTTTTATTAAGCAAATATAATGAATTATTTATTCCAATTATAATCAATCCTAATCTTATAAAATGTTTCAAAAATTCCTACCTCCTTTTAAAAAATAAAAGAACAACTCTTTACCATTTAATTTATCCCAGTATATACCTATCTTCATTAAATGCAGAAGAAAAATGTGATCATGGTTTGTCTCATTATGGTGTTTTACCAATAAATTTTGTTTGTTTAATTATTATCAAAATTTAAAATATCTTTGTGTCATTTGATCTGTTGTATAGTAGTAATTATTATAATGATAGCCCAATCCAGAAGATTTTTAATTAGAGCTTTATGATCATGAGTTAAAGATAAAAAGTTTTAAATCCCAGCTTATGCAGTTTTTTTATTGTAAGCTCATTCTGCATGTATTCATTGAGCACCTCCTTTGTGCTAGATTCTTGATGAGTTTCTTGGATATGTCAGTGAATAAAAGATATTATGCACGTGCACACACACACACACACACCCCTGGTCTCCTGAAATTCACATTATGGGGGTGTAAGTAAGCAAAGTATGATACGTGCTTTGGGAAAAATGAGTAAGTAAAGCAGAGTTAGAGATTAGGAAGTAGAGGCTTGTAAGAGAAGTGATATAGGAGATTGCAATTTTAAATAGGGTGGTAGGGAGAGATTGTGCTGAGAGAGTGATAATTGAGGAAAATTTGAAGAATGCGGGGATGTTCCATGTGGCTGTCTGAGGTTCCAGGCAGCAGGAACTGTAACACAAAGACTCTAAAATGGGAGAGACACGAGCAGTAAAAAGAAGACATTCTGGCATTGTGAGGAATAGCTAGACGACCACTGTGGGTGGAACAAATTCAGGAAGCACAGCAAGAATAGTCAGGGAAGTGTGGTGTCAGGAGGAGACCAGAACATGTAAGAGGACTTTGTCTTTTATTTTGACTGAAATAGATGGCCATTAGAGGATTACAGAGGCATGACATTATTACTCAACTTCTGTATAGGGAATAGATTCCTGGGAGCTAGAAGTATAACACAAAGGGTTGTTAGGGGCATTTAGGATATTGTGGTGGCTCATACTGAAGTCACATAAGAGGAAATGTTAAGAAATGTTGGATTCAGGATATATATTTAAGGTAGATCCAGAAAGATATTGTGATATATTGGATGTGCTATGTGAGAGTAGGAGAGGACTCAGGAATATCTCTAAGGTTTTGGATCTAAGCAACTAGAAAAATTGGAGTTAATATCAACGAGATGGCAAAGGCTGCAGTGGAGCAACTTTGGAAAGAAAGATTAGGAATTTGGTTATGGATATGTTGAGTTTGAGATGTCTATTAAAATCCAAAGGAATCCAGAAGCTTTTTACATGATGTAATTTTATCTGTCTCTTTTTGTTTTTGTTGCCTGAGGTTTTGGGGTCAAATCCAAAACATTATTGCCTAGATTAATGTCATGTCATTTTTCCCATATGTTTTCTTCTAGTGGTTTTGCAGTTTCAGGTTGTATGATTACATCTTTAATCTGGTTTGAAGTTTTTAAAATATGGTGTGAGATAAGGGTCTAATTTCATTTTTCTGCATATGGATATCCAGTTTCTCTGACATCATTTATTGAAGACACTGTCCTTTTCCCATTATGTATTCTTGGCACCTTTGTTGAAAATCAATTGACTGTAAATATGTGGGTTTGTTTCTGGGCTTGCTATTCTTTTCCATTGGTCTATGTATCCATTTTTATGCCAGTACCATGCTGTTTTGATTACTATGGCTTTGCAATAGTATTTGAAGTCAGGTAGTACAAAGTCTCTGGATTTGTTCTTTTTGCTCAAGATTGCCTTGACTATTCAGAGACTTTTTTGGTTCTATATGAATTTTAGCATGCTTTTCCCTTTTTTTTTTTTTTTGAAAACTCACATTGGAATTTCGATAGGGATTACATTTAATCTGTAGATCACTTTGGGTAGTATGAACATTGTAATAATGTTAATTTTTCCAATCCATGGACATGGAATATATTTTCATTTTTTATGTCTTCTTCAATTTTTCTCATCAAAGTTTCATAGTTTTCAGTATACAGATTTTTTTTTTTAAACAGGATCTGGCTTTATTACCCAGGCTGGAGTGCAGTGGCATGATCTCAGCTCACTGCAGCCTCTGCTTCCCAGGCTCAAACCATCCTCCCACATCAGCCTCCCAAGTAGCTGGGATCACAGTCACATACCACCACACCTGA
The DNA here is from genome assembly GCF_009764315.1 of Trachypithecus francoisi. Classification (NCBI taxonomy): domain Eukaryota; kingdom Metazoa; phylum Chordata; class Mammalia; order Primates; family Cercopithecidae; genus Trachypithecus; species Trachypithecus francoisi. The sequence goes on along the minus strand of NW_022681458.1, from coordinate 51,740,234 downwards.
CTAATTTCTGTATTTTTTGTAGTGACAGGGTTTTGCATACAGATATTTTACCTCCTTGGTTAAATTTATTTCTAAGTGTTTTATTCTTTTTGATGCTTTTGTAAATGAAATTGTTTTCTTGATTTATTTTCAAATAGTTGTTGTTAGTGTATAGAAATGCTACTGATTTTATGTGTTGATCTTATATCCTACAACTTTGTTTATTAGTTCAAACAGTTTTTTCGATGAAGCTATTAGGGTTTTCTGAATATAAAAGCATGTTATCAGCAGTGACAGTTTCACCTCTGCCTTTCCTGTTTGGATGCCTTATATATTTATCTTGCCTAATTACTCTGGCAAGGACTTTCAGTACAATATTAAACAGAAATGATGAGAATGGGCATCTTTGTCTTGTTTCTGATCTTAAAGGAAAAGCTTTCAACTTTTTACTACTGAATATAATGTTATCTTTGGGCTTGTCATATATGGCCTTTATTGTGTTGATTTCTAAATTTCTAAACCTAATGTGTTGAGAGTGTTTATCATAAAATCATGTTTAATTTTCTTAAATGCTTTTTCTGCATCTAGTGAGATAAATATATCATTTTTGTCCTTTATTCTGTCAATGTGATGTGTTACACTTGTAGATTTATATATCTTGAACCATCTTGCCTTCTACGGGCAAATCCTACGTGAATATATTGTGTGATCCTCTTAATGTACTATTAAATTTGGTTTGCTGTTATTTTGTTGAGGATTTTTGTATTTATATTTATCAGGGTTATATACTGGCCCATAATTTTCTTTGCTTCTAATATCCTTGTCTGACTTTGGCATCATTGTAATGCTGGGCTCAAAAAGAGTTTGAAAATATTCCATCTTCTTCAATTTTTTGGAAGATTTTGAGAAGGATATGTATTAGTTATTTTTAATCTGTTTGGTAGAATTCATCCATGAAGCCATTGGGTATTGGATGTTTCTTTGATCGGAAACTTTTTATTACTGATTCAATCTCTTTACTCACTATTGGTCTGTTCAGATTTTCTTTCTTTATGATTCAACCTTGGTGGGTTGTATATGTCTGGGAATGTATTTCTTCTTGATTATCCAATTTATTGGATATACTTGTTCATGGTAACCTCTTATGATCCTGTATATTTCTGCGATTTTAGTTATTTTTTTCTCTTTAATTGCTGATTATATTTATTTGAGTCTTTGCTCTTTATTTATTTTTTGAGATGGAGTCTCACTCTGTCGCCCAGGCTGGAGTGCAGTGGTGTGATCTTGGCTCACTGCAAGCTCCACCTCCCAGGTTCACACCATTCTCCTGCCTCAACCTCCAAAGTAGCTGGGATTACAGGTGCCTGCCACCATGCCTGGCTAATTTTTTGTATTTTTTCAGTAGAGACAGGATTTCACCATGTTAGCTAACATGGTCTCAATCTCCTGACCTTGTGGTCCACCCACCTCAGCCTCCCAAAGTGCTGGGATTACAGGCGTGAGCCACCGCACCTGGCCTTCTCTTTATTTTTTAGTTTAGCTAAATATTTATCTATTTTGTTTATCTTGTAAAAAACCAACTCTTGGTTTTATTGATTTTTTCTATTGTTTTTCTAATCTCTATTTCTTTTATTTCTGCTCTGATTTTATTTCCTTCCTTTTGGTAACTTTGGGTTTAGTTGTTCTTTTTCTAGTTCTTTAAGGCATAATGTTAGGTTGTTTATTTGAGATCGTCTTTTTTTATTTAGGCACTTATTGCTATAAATGTCTCTCTTAGAACTGCTTTTCCTACATCCCATAAGTTTTGTTATGTCCTGCTTCCATTATTATTTGTTTCAAAAATTCTTTTTATTTCCCTTTTAATTACTTATTTGATCCATTGGTTGTTGTATTAGTTCATTGTCACATTGCTGTAAAAAAAAAAAACCTGAGACTAATTTATAAAGGAAAAGGGTTTAATTGACTCACAGTTCCACATGGCTGGGGAGACCTCAGGAAACTTACAATAATGGCAGAAGGGGAAGAGGCATGTCATATATGGCGACAGGCGAGAGCAAGTGAGTGTGTGAAGGAGAAACTCTCAGACACTTATAAAACCACCAGATCTCATGAAAATTCTATATGGGGTCTCCAACCCCACATTTCCCTTCTGCACTGCCTTAGGAGAGGTTCTTCATGAAGGTTCCACCCCTGCAACAAACTTCTGCCTGGACATCCAGGCATTTCCATACATCCTTTGAAATTTACATGGAGGTTCCCAAACCTCAATTCTTGGCTTCTGCAAACCCACAGACCCAACACCACATGTAAGCCACCAAGGCTTGGGGCTTATAGCCTCTGAAGCAACAGTCTGAGCTGTATGATAACCCCTTTAAATCATGGTTGGGATGCAGGGTGCCAAGTCCTGAGGCTGCACAGAGCAGCAGCAAATCCCTGGGCTTGGCCCACGAAAACATTGTTTCCTCCTAGGCCTATGGGCCTGTGATAGGAGGGGCTGCTGTGAAAGTCTCTGAGATTCCCTGGAGACATTTCTCCATCATCTTGGCTATTAACATTCGGCTCCTCATTACTCATGCAAATTTCTGCAGCTGGCTTGAATTCTTTTCCAGAAAATGGGTTTTTCTTTTCTATTTCATGGTCAGGCTGCAAATTTTTCAAACTTTTACACTCTGCTTCCCTTTTATATATAAGTTCCAATTTCAAACCATCTCTTTGTGAATGCATAAGACTTAACACTTCTAAAATCAACTAGATCACCTTTCTAATGCTTTGCTGTTTAGAAATTTATTCCGTCAGATACCCTAAATCATCTCTTTTAATTTGAAAGTTCTACAGATCTCTAGGGCAAGGGCAAAATGCTGCCAGTCTCTTTGCAAAAGCATAGCAAGAGTGACCTTTGCTCCAGTTCCCAAGAAGTCCCTCATCTCCATCTGAGACCACCTTAGCCTGGACTTCATTGTCTACATCATTATTAGCATTTTGGTTAAAACCATTCAACAAGTCTCCAGGAAATTCCAAACTTTCTCACATCTTTATGTTTTCTTTGGAGCCCTCCAAACTGTTCCAACCTCTGCCTGTTACCCAGTTCCAAAGTCACTTCCACATTTTCAACTGTCTCTATATCAGTACCCCACTCCTAGTACCAATTAACTGTATTAGTTCATTTTCACACTGTTATGAAGAAATACCTGAGACTGGGTAATTTATGAAGGAAAGAGGTTTAATTGACTCACAGTTCCACATAGCTGGGGAGGCCTCAGGAAACTTACAATCATGGAAGAAGGGGAAGAGGTATGTCTTACATGGCAGCAGGTGACAGAGAGCCAATGTGTGAAGGAGGAATGCTCAGACACTTATGAAACTATCAGATCTTTTGAGAACTTACTATTAAAAGAACAGCATGGGGGACACCGTCCCCATGATCCAATCACTTCCCACCAGGTACCTCCCTCAACATATGGGGAATATGGGGATTACAATTCAAGAGGAGATTTGGATGGGGACACAAAGCCTAATCATATCAGTTGTTCAGAATTATGCAGCTTAATTCCTACATATTTGTGAATTTTCCAGTTTGTATCCTGTTATCAATTTCTAGTTTCATACCATTGTGATCAGAAAAGACGATAGGATTTCAGTTTTCTTAAATTTGTTCACACTTGTTTTGTGGCCTAACATATGATCTATCCTGGAGAATGTCCCATGGGTGCTTAAGAATAAAGTATATTTCATTGGAATTGAATAAAATGTTCTGTATATGTCTGTTAGGTTTATGTGGTCTAAAGTGTAGTTCAAGTTCAATATTTTCTTATTAATTTCTGTCTAGATAATCTGTTCATTGTTAAAAGTTGGAGTATTGAGGTCCTCTACTACTATTGTATTATTGACTATCTCCCCTTTCACATGTATTAATGTGTGCTTTATGTATTTAGGTACTCTGATGTTGAGTACATATATATTTACGATTGCTATATTCTGTTGATAAATTGACACTTTTATCATTATATAATGACCTGCTTTGTCTCTTTTTACAGTTTGACTTGAAGTCTATTTTGTCTGATATAAGTATGGCTACCATTCATTTCTTTTCATTTCCATTTGCTTATAATGTTTTTTTTCCCATGCCTTCACTTTCAGTCTGTGTCCTGAAAGGTGAGGAGAGCTTCTTAATAAGCCTCATATAATTGGGTCTTATTTATTTATTCATTCAGCTACTGTCTTTTTGTTGGAGAATATAATCCATTTATATTCAAAATCATCATTGATAAGTAATGACATACTACTGCTATTTTGTAATTTGTTTTCTGGTTGTTTTATTTTGCTTTTTTCTGTGTTGCTTCCTTTGTGGTTTGATGGTTTTCTGTAGTGGAATGCTTTTAATCTTTTCTATTTATTTTTTCTGTATCTGTTATAGAGTATTGCTTTGTGGTTATCATGAGGCTCATATAGACGTTGTATACCTATATCAGGCTATTTCAAGCTGATAACAAATTAATTTTTATCTCACACCACAATTCTACATTTTTACTCCCCTTCACCATTTTACATTTTTGATGTCAAAATTTACATTATTTTGTAAACTGTCTTCCTTGACAATTTATTTTAGCTATAGCTGTTTTTATAGATTTGTCCTTTAACCATCATACTAGAGATGAAATTGCTTTACACACTGTTATGGTCCTAGGGTATTCAGAATATGACTGTATTACTTATACCATGAGTTTTATGCTTTCTTATGTTTAATGTTATTACTTAGCACCTTTTTGATTCAGCTGAAAGAATTTTTTTTAGAAATTCCTGTAAGAGGCAGGCTTAGCGGTGATGTACTCCATTAGCTTTTGTTTGTCTGGGAAAGTTTTTATCTCTTCCTCATTTGTAAAGGACAGCTTTTTTGGGTAAATATTCTTGGTAATTTTTTTCCCTTCAGCACTTTGTATCATTCTGCTCTCTAATGGTCTGTAAGGTTTCTGCTGAGAAATCTGCTGATAGCTTTATTTGAACTACCTTGTATATGATATGTTTCTTATCTCTTCCTGTTTTCACAATTTTTTCTTTTTCTTTGATTTTTGATAGTTTGATTATTATGTGTCATGGTGAACTCCTCTTTAAGTTGAATTTGATTGGAGATCTCTAGACTTTCCATACCTCAATATTTGTGCCTTTCCTCAGATATAGGAAGTCTTCAGCCATTATTTCTTTAAATGGTTTTCTGGCTTCTATTCTCTCCTGTTTCTGGAAATCCTATTCTATCAACTTTTGATCTCTTGATGATGCCTTATAATTTCTGTAGGCTTTCTTCCTTCTTAATTTTTTTCTTTTTGATCTTCTGCCTAGATGATTTACAGTGTTCTATCTTTGAGTTCATTGATTCTTATGCTTTATGAGCCTACTGTTGAAGTTTTTTTGTTGCATTTTTTAGTTCAGTCATTGTATTAAGCTCAAAAATTTCTATTTGTGTTTTTTTTTACTTGCTTCTATTTCATTGTCAAACTTCTCATTGATTTCACATGTTTTCTATTTGTTTAATTTTCTATATGTATGGTTTTTGTTCACCTCACTTCTTTAAGAAGATTATTCTGAACTCTTTACCAGTCATTCCATAGATCTTCATTTCTGCAGGGTCTATTTTGGGGGCTTTATTATTTCCTTTTGAAAGTGTCATGATTCCCTTATTTTTGTGATCTTTGTGTCCTTGTGTTGGTGTCTGTACATTTGAGGAGAGACTCACCTCTTTCACTTTTACAGATGTTATTAAGCAGAAATAGACCTTCACTGTTTCGTGTAGCCTGTGATTCTGGATGGGCCATCTGATAAGAACCCTGGGCAGGCAGGGCTTGCTTTTGGGTTCTCTAGATGGCTGGGCCACTGTCTTTGCTCTGAGTTTAGGTGGGGCTGCTGGCTGGATTCTGCAGTCGGGCAGAGTTGCTGACTGGACACCACAATTGTCTCTGATTGGGATGGGTCATAAGGTGTATTTTCTGGCCAGGTGGTACTGCTGTTTGCATTCTGCAGTAAAATAGGGTTGCAGGCTAGTCCCTAAGGCTAAGTGGAGTCACTGCTTAGGATAGATGGCAGCAGCCACTATGCTTAGTAGAAATACACAGTTGAGGTTTGCCTCCCAGCCTGGGTAGGGAATTGGAGTGGGCTTTAAGGTTGGACTGAGCCACTGTTTGAACTCCCAGGTAGGGAAGGTCTAGCCCCTGAACTTTGCCAAAATGCACCATGGCAGATCTCTTTCCTCTTGGAAGGGCCTTGGGGTGGTCTCTGAGGCTGAGTCGAGTGCTCTTTACACTCCCATGGGGGCAGATCTGTCTTCTGCCCTTTACCAAAATGGGCTGTGGAGGGTGTCTTTCTCTCTGGGTGGGGCCTTTGGGTGAGGTAAAAGACTGGGCATGAGGCTGGCAATCTAGGGATACAAGCCAAGTAGAACTTCCCACCATTTCTAGGAAGAACCAGCTTAGATTTGCCAGTGTGCTAGGTAATGGCTGATACCTCTGATGTGGTGCCATTGCTGGCAGGTACACAGAGCTACAACGAAGATTTCTGTGCTGGTCTCTGTGAGCTCTTTTCCTTGCTTTGTTTCTACCAGACCCTAGGTGATCTAGTCATGCCATTACCCTCATTTTCCCCCATGAAGTAAGACTCGAGTGGGCTTCCCGTGAAGCATCTCAGAATACTTTGGCAACTGGATATTTGCCTCCAGTTCTCTTTTTCTACTGTAGAAACTGTGGGCCTAGGATAATCCTCTCTGGTGCTGTGCGAAGTTGGGGAGGTGGGTGACACAGCCAAAGTGAAACTATTTCTCCTATCCTTCTGATGCCATTTTTCATTGGATTCTGTGATCTGTGAAGGTGTCTCAGGCTTATTCCCAAGTTTTGAGGTTTTCACAAAGGTGTTCTTGTCTGTGGATAGTTGCTAGTTGAACTTTCCGTAGTGAGTAGTGAGGACTGGGACCTCCTATTCTGCTATCTTGCTTACGCCACTCCCTGAACACACATTTATTGTAGCTCCTGATTCTTTGGTTTTGCTTAGTAGTTTTGCTGAATTAATTTGGGTTTTGTAGATCGCACTCTATGTCTACTGACAGCATCCAAGTCAGCTACAAACTTAACTGATCTTTAGTACGCTCTCTTAAATGTCTGGTGCCTTGACTAGGACAAATAAATATTACATTTAGATAAAATTCTAAAATGAAAATGTAATGAAAACTTGAGACCAAAGATTAAAAGGAAAGATTTAGAAAAGAGCTTATTCATTTATTTTTAAAAATAAGTGATAATGTGTATAAAATCATTATACTAATAAGATTCTATGAATATGTTTAAATGAGTGAAGTTATAGCTTTATTTCTGAAGTCAAGATTTATAATATGCCTAAATTTTATTTTTTGCAACTATTTCAACTTCTCATGAACAATTTCAGATATCAAGATCAGGGTCCAGGTTTATTTTTTGCAGATGATTGGCCATTTGAGTCAGTACTATGTATTAAATAAACCATCCTTTTCCTACTGAATTGAGATATCACATTTATCACTTAAATACTCAGGTTGAGTTTGAGGTTATCTATTCTCTTTAACCTATTTTTAACTATTTTTAAGTGTACAATTTAGTAGCATTAAGTACATTTATATTTTTGTGGAACCATCACCACCATTTATCTCCAGAACTTTCTCATCTTCCCAAACCGAAACTCTGTTCTCATTAAACACTAACTCCCTATTTCCTCTCCTTCCAGCCCCTGGCAGCCACTGTTCTACTTTCTATCTTTATGAATTTGACTTTCTATCTTTACAAATTCTGTCTTTATGAATTTGCATATTATTCATATGCATGATATCGTTTTGTGACTGACTTATTTCACTTAGCATGATATTCATAAGGTTCATCCATGAACCTTACATTAGCATAACATTGTATTAGCATATATCAGAATTTCCTTCCTTTATAGGCTGAATAATATTCAATTTTATCCATTCATCCATCAGTGAACACTTGAGTTACTTTCACCTTTTGGCTATTGTGGATAATGCTGCTCTGAACATGGATATCCAAATACCTATCTGAGTTCCTGCTTTCAATTCTTTTGGATATATACCCAATAACTGAAATGTTTTGCCTATTGCTATGCCAATATCATACTTACTTCTAAGTATTTTTTACAGGATTTTATTATATTATAATTTTATTATAGTTTCTTGGGTTTGCTTTCTTGTATTCCCTAGTATTTTGTTTAAACTTTATACATGCACACACTTGGTGTTAGAGTTGTGCTTACCTTATTAAATAATTAAGGGGATTTTCCACTGTGGCAGTCATGGAGGGTCACTGTTCTGGTCACCTCTTTAAAAAGAACTTACCATTTGATTGCAAGGAATGCAGTTAGCTGATAGCCTCCAGCTGTAAGTGCCTCCAGAATCTAAGCTGTTGAGCTGAGCCCATGCTTTTCTTGGGAAGCCACAGCCAATGACTGAGCATGGTGTAGACACAAGGTCCTGGCCATTTCTGCCCAGTACCAGACTTTCCTTATGAGCAGCATTTGCTGTGGAGGTACCATTGGTATAACTGAAACTGTGTCAAATCTGCATGATGATCTGAGGCTCTCTTTGCCCAGTCCTGCTTCCTCCTCCTATTATTCTTTTTAGGTGTTGCCTTAGTCTGTTTCCTGTTTATAACAGAATACCTGAAGGTTTAAAGAGGAACAAAATAATTTGTTTCTTACATTATGGAGGCCAAGAAGTCCGAGGCTGAGGGGCTGTGTCGGGTACGAACCTGCTTACTGTTGGGGACTCTCTGTGGAGTCCCAAAGCAGCAAACGGCATCACATGGTTAGGGGCTGAGTGTGCTAACTCAGGTCTCTCTTCTCCTTCTTCTTATAAAGCCACCAGTCCCACTGTCATGACAAGCCATTGATCCATTAATCCATGCATGAATTAATCTATTCATGAAGGCGGAGTCCTCATGACCCAGTCACCTCTTTTTTTTTTTTTTTTTTTGAGACGGAGTCTCGCTCTGCCGCCCAGGCTGGAGTGCAGTGGCCAGATCTCAGCTCACGGCAAACTCCGCCTCCCAGGTTCACGCCATTCTCCTGCCTCAGCCTCCGGAGTAGCTGGGACTACAGGCGCCCGCCACCTCGCCCGGCTAGTTTTTTGTATTTTTTTTAGTAGAGACGGGGTTTCACCATATTAGCCAGGATGGTCTCGATCTCCTGACCTCGTGATCCGCCCGCCTCGGCCTCCCAAAGTGCTGGGATTACAGGCTTGAGCCACCGCGCCCGGCCGACCTAGTCACCTCTTAAAGGCCCCCCTTCTCAATACTACCACATTGGGGATTACATTTCAACCTAAATTTTGGAGGGAACAAATATTCAAACCATAGCAGACTTCTTACACTCCTAATTGAGAGAACTATCTACAGTTCAAGATTATGACTGATATGCAAAAGGTCACATATGGATTGACAGTAAAACACATTATAAAATGGACATGGAGTGTGTACAAAGGTAAATTCCTAGTAATTATTATGAAAATCATGCACCCTACCCAAATATCCCAGGAGTAAATGAACCAGTGAATTTATTTGTATCTTATTAACCAATTCAAATTACTCTTGCCCATTCTCTAAATATATGGAAGGAAGTTCTTCTTTCATTGAATAATTCACTTTCACATTTATTGATTTGTTTTAATACCTAGGATGCAGAACGAGTATTATGGATGAATAAATAGAATTTTTAAAATTTCAGATCCTGCTGCTGACTAGATAGGTGACCTTGGGCAAGTTATTACACCATTCTGAGGTTTAGGCATAGGACAGGAAATATTTATCTGCAGGTTTGTTTTAAAAGTTAGGTATTATTTAAACAAAGTGCCAGGAGAGTGTCTAGCAAATAGTAAGTCTCAAATGTATTCTATAATTATTTTTTTATTATAAATGAAGTTTCAAGGTCACATGCTAAGTGCAGAGCCACTCGTGTACTTGTTTCTTTACTCCTAATCTGGAGCTTTTTGTTTCATCCTTTGTAAGTAGAAGGATAGGTGAGATGATAGAGTGGTTGGTTGAAGGGACCTCAGAGAAGAGACCTTTAAGAAGGAAGAGGTGATATCTTAACTGAGAATGTTAGGCCAATGTCTCTGGTTCCTTTTGGCTAAAGGCTCAGAAAGGAGAAATGCCCCCAAGCTGGTATTTAGTTTATATGTATATTTGAGCAGAAATGCTTCTAAACTGATATTTCACATTATGTTTATGTTTACATATGATTTATATTTATATTATATGATAATTACACATTTGTTCAAATGTGATGACTACTTTTTTATGCTATATTGTAAACTGAAAAATTATGTGTTTTTATAAACACATTAAACACAATAAACAATAATGTGTTTTTATAAGTTGATCCCATGTTTTGTTATCCAGTTTATCTCAAGTTGAAGAACATCTGAGGTCAGAAAGTAGTAGTGGATCCATAGGATAAGCATAGTACATCTTTCCCAGGGTGTTAATTTTACTTAAAATTAATGTAGTAACATGGCATAACTTTTACACTAAAATAAATAAAAGCATATTATGGTGTAAAACAAAATTCACATATTTTAAAATAAAATCTGAAGCTTCGATAAATTTTATGACTATACAACCATCCTTGTGGTAATGTTCGCTCTAAGAGATATTTTGATGTAAAATCTTGAGAAATACTTGAGAGATTAATAATTTGGAGAAAAATATTCTCCGTTTTTATTCCAGTGTTCTTTTTTTATGTTACAAAATTGAATTTTTAAAATTTACATTCTTTCTTGTAATCGAATAATCTATTTAGTTTTAAGATTATCTTACCAGAAATTTAAGGAAAATAAAAACTGCTTTGACATCTTCTGGAGCATTAACAGACACTCAAAATATCATATTTGCTATCCTGTAGGTAATGTATATGTATATATTTTCTGATTTATATTTAAGTAGTTTGAAGTAAAGCTGTATTAGTTACATTGTAACATTTTGTAATTGAATTGCAGTTATATCTTTTAGATGTTTTGCTGAAGACTGTTAAAACTTCATCAGACTAAGGGGAAAAATATCAATTTTTCCTTATGGTAATTTTTCTGTACCTATAAATGTATACCTATTGCTGCCTTATGAAGTTCAACATATCCTCCAGGGGGCACTAGATGCAATAGTAAATGTATTTATGTTATGCAAATGCAAATGACCTGTGGAGAAGTAATGAGATGGGAAGGCAGCATTCTGATGCCATGGTGGTCATGCTGGAGTCGTTGTCACTGGATAGCATCCTGGTAATTGCATCCTCCTAGGGATGTGAGTCCAGATCAAGCAGTTTGGCTGGAATGCAGTTGGAATCTTAAAAGCTCTTTTGATTGAGAAATCATCAAGACAAGATTTGCAGAATATATATATATACGCGCACACACACACACACACACACACACATTTTTCAAGATTCCCGGTTCATTTCCCAGTTCATACAAGTGAATAGACAAGTAAAGTCATATTGATGTATACCCTTTGCAACTGTAGAATGGGCACAAATCCTATACAATGTTAAACTGTACTAAGGATATCTAGGCTGCATGTCCTAAGAGAAAGCATTTGTTCAAACTTATGTCATTGAAAACCAGCACACATATATCTTTTGTTGAGAACCTAGGACACAGTCTAGGCTAGAGACACCCTGAATGGGTACCTGAATTCACTCTGGCTGATTCTAGGGTAAATTGTAAGCCTCCAAGGCAGCCTGAGGAGTCCTATATATTCTACAATATTTGGTTCTAATCCAACATACACCTAATATTTCAGACCTTCATTGTTTCTAACCTAGTCTATTGATGTGCCATATCTATGTGTCTCTTGCCTCCTTGCAAAGGAAGATCTCTAAATATATTTATTTATTTATTATTTATTTATTTATTTATTTATTTTTTGAGGCGGAGTCTCGCTCTGTCGCCCGGACTGGAGTGCAGTGGCCGGATCTCAGCTCACTGCAAGCTCCGCCTCCCAGGTTTACGCCATTCTCCTGCCTCAGCCTCCCGAGTAGCTGGGACTACAGGCGCCCGCCACCTCACCCGGCTAGTTTTTTTTTGTATTTTTAGTAGAGACGGGGTTTCACCGTGTTAGCCAGGATGGTCTCGATCTCCTGACCTCGTGATCCGCCCGTCTCGGCCTCCCAAAGTGCTGGGATTACAGGCTTGAGCCACCGCGCCCGGCCGAATATATTTATAATAACTTTAAATAGCTGTCTAATGCTAGTTGATCTGTACTCACTGCTTATTCAACATCTCAAAATGGAATTCATTTTCTCAGAATGAAACCTGCTCCTTTTAAAGTATTTTCAGTCTTAATTCTTGACATCACTGTCTATCTAGCTGTTCAAGGAGGAGGTATATTGTTTTTAGACACCTCTTTCCATTTCAGCTTTCATATCACATTGATCACTAAGATTTATCATTTTTTTCTCCCACATGTCCACTCAGGCTAACAACCTCATACTTAATGTCCCTGCTTCTAGTTTTGCCTCATTTTCATTAATGCTGTTTGCTAATACCAGGGTGTTCTTTCTAAAAGTAGTTGGAATATTTTTAAGTTTCAATTCTTTGAATTATACACTATTTATTACAGGATAAGTTTCAAACTTTTTTTAGCAGAGTGTATAAGGTGTTTCAGGATCTGTCTCTGGTTGCCTTAAGATCCTTATCTCCTCTGCCCATTCTCCATCCCCCCACATCATGTGTCCACAGTGAACTGAATATTTTCATGTAGTTTAAGAACATTCACATATAATAAATTAAATTTACTCGTCTTAGGGTAGATTTCTATAAATTTTAACAAATACATATAGTAATTTAACCACAACAGTAATTGAGATACAGAGAAGTTTCATCGCCCTAAAAAGGCACCTCATGCCATCCCTTTGTAATAAAGCTCTTTGTAGTCTAAGTTTTTGAGCTGAGCCCATACTCTTCTTGGGAAGCCACAGCCAATGACTGAGCATGGTACAGCCACAAAGTCCTGGCCATTTCTGTGCAATACCAGATTTTGCTAATGGGCAGTATTTGCTGTGGAGATGCCATTGATATAACTGAAACTCTGTCAGATCTGCATGATAATCTGAGGCTCTCTTTGCCCAATCTTTATCCCCAAGCACTGGTGAATTCTGGTCTGTGTTTAGTCCCTATAGATTTACCTTTGACAGAATGTCAAACAAATGGAGCTGTACAGTATATAGCCTTTTAAATCTCTTTCACTTAGCACAAAGGATTTAAGATTTATTCATATCATAGTTCTCAATCATTTATATTTACCCCAAGCAAGACAGTCACTCCCATTAACTTATCTTGTCTTCATGACTTTGAGCATTCTTTGTTTCTGAAATGCCTTGTTAAATTGCTGAACATCTGCTCATTTAAAAAAACACAAACATCTTCAGCTCATTTGTCATTAAACGTGACTACTTCAGGCCAACTTAGACATTATCTTGTCTATAATACTACCTTGCATTGCAGTGATTTGTGTAGTTGCTTGTTTCTTCTACTCTACGGATGGGTAAACTACAGCCTGTGGGCTATGTCCACAGGCCAAATCAGCTCACTCCGCCAATCTGCCCCCCAGTTTTATGTGACAGAGATAGTATGTGGCCTACAAAACCTAAAGTATTTGCCAAGTAGCTCTTTACAAAAATTTGGCATCTCCTACTCCACTTGACTATGAAATCTTTGCATCCCCAGAATGTAATTATATCAGTTAGGGCTTGGTTAGGAAAACAGAAACCATGTTAGATATTTTAACACAGAAAGTTTTAATATAATGATATGGTTTTAAGAACGTTAGAAGGGTGGGAAAAGCATACAGGAAATGTATTAACCAGAACCCTGGAACCAAAACTCCTATTGTCCTTATAAGGGCTGGAAATCAGCACTCCTGCTTTGCAGCTACCAGAAGTAAACAAAAAAGAATAGCTCCTATCTTCTTTCTTCCTTCTAATCTGATGTAAGTACCTCCAAATGACAGAATCTACCAGAAATCAGTTGGCAACGAAGTCTGAGAAATGTCATTTTCAAGTTGCTACTCCCAGTAGTTCTAGGGAGAATATAGAGATGTGAGTATGTAGGAGCTGAGTGTCAATGGACTGTATTGGGCACACTGGCATACTATTGTACATAAGAGGTGCTTAGTAAAGATTATTGAATTAAATGAATATCTGGAGCATTTAGTATACTAAATAAGAACTTCACAGAATATTTAGATTAATAAAACCATTTCTTGCACACTGGCATACTGTTGTACATAGTAGGTGCTTAGTAAAGGTTACTGAATTAAATACATATTCAGAGCATTTAGTATACTAACCAAATAAGAACTTTGCATAGTACCTAGATTAATAAAATCATTTATTGCCTTCAGGTAGCTTACAATCTAGAGAAAGAGGCTGAAATGTAAACAAGCGACTATGTATTTGAGGAATAGTGTAATAACTGTTGAATCTCTATCACAGAGAATGAGCTAAAGGAATACAGAAGAAAGAAAAAATTCAGCATAGAGGATGAAAAGGGGATGGCTTCTTAGAGGAAATGACAGACACTGTAGGCATTGTGAAAGGGCTTTTGAAACTGAGAGAAGATTGGAGGAAAATCCACTCGAAAGGAAAGAGCAGGTACCACGTCACCAAGATGTGGAAGCAAACGGCATTTTGGGGAGTTAGTACAGCATAGCTGTAACTTAATGAATTTTTAAAATATTAAAATACTTAAGTTTTTAAAAAGTAGGGTAAATTATATTACTCCATAAAAATAGTAATTTACTTAACAAATCCATACTGCAATTATAAACTCCAGTCTAACCCAGGTCCAAAATTCCATGATTAGAATTTGATAGCAGCTTTATTGCAAGTACTAAAATACAAGTCCTTAAATTGGCCCTTGGAAAGATTATATACCTTAGCATTAACTTTATACCCAACACCATTTGTTAAAAGAGTAATATTTCTTGCCCAACCCTTGCCCTCACCTCACATGCTACATTATGTTCCAAATCCAAGCCTGGGACATGCATGCACAATGCTCTACTCTTAATAGAGTCAGTGGAAATCATGTGGTGGCTGTGTACTAGAGATCAAACTTGACTGGAGGTCTCAACTAGCTAATTTCTCTATCAAGTTTCACATGCTGTATATACCAACCACATTTTGCATAGATGGAGGAGTATGTGTAAATATGGGCTATTAGTAGACTTTTGGTTTCCATTTAAGCAGGAGGAATTATTAGAATGAAGATTTAAAGTGGCATTCTTATTTTAAAATTAAGTCATGTACATATTAGTCTGCTACTGTTAGCACCCAAAATTCAGTGTGACCTTTATGGCAGCTGGTGATACTCTAATATTTCTGAGTAGTACATAAAAGGTGAAAGGGCGTATCTCCTTTCAATGTGCATATGTAAGTGCAATAAGTATTAATAGGAGTACATACTTGTGGATAATCCTGGAATGTATATCTAGACTTATAATTAGGAACAGTTATGTGAAATTGATATAAATGTCTGTCATCAGTGGTGTTTGATTATCAATTTCCCTTGTGCATTTTGCAAGGACTATAAGTATATGGTAGCTTGCTTCTCTCAGATTTTATAACAGGTAATGAAAGGATGTTTAGAATTTCTTTAAATTCTTTCATATATAATTATATTTGTTTGGAATCCATAAATTTAAATGTGAGGGTGCTTTTTTATTTGTTTTATTTTGCAAAGTCCAACAAGGCATTATAGAGTTTTGAAATGTAATTTTGTATATGAAACTCAATTCTTAACTGCCTTTTTAAAAATAACCCCAGAATAAATCTCAAATAGTTATTTTATTATATTCTCCTGCTCTCTGCGCAGATTTCCCTGACTTCCTGGCTCTCTTATTTTTTCATTCTTTGCTTAGCTTTTTTATTATCCTTATTCCCTGCTATATGCTTCAGTTATGAGATATATACAAAAATTCATAAGGAGAAGTAAACAAACATAAAAGGATGTTTATATGGAGGGTTTCAGATGGTTTTACTTTTTCCTTTATTTTTTCTGTATTGTTTGGGGTGATAAACATTAGAAAAATGAAAAAATGATTATTTGAATCACAAAGAAAACTAGCATCAATGTTTTAGGATCTTTAAAAACTTGGTTAGTAGAATTCTTAATGTACAGGTTCTAAAGACTAGCCTAGTTTTCCCATGAATAGATTAGTTTTCAAATGAATTAGTTTGACTTGTTCAGAATGTTGTTGTTCTTAAGTGTTCATGAAAAAATTCACTGAATTTTAGTAAGATCTTTGCCTTCTATATCTCAGGCAAAATGATAACTACCTTTTTTTTTTTTTTAACTGAATTGTCATTGTGAAGGCAGGAACCATACCTGTTTTTTCCTCAGTCATATTCTCTATGCTTTTAGCTTCAGTAGATACTTGTTATTTAACATATAAGTGTACCTAGAAATTAGTTTAAGAAACATTCCAGCATAAAAATGGTAAAGTATGCAAAGTACATTATTATGTAAATATAAAGTAAAGCAATGCACAAAGAAACACAAATGGCCAATAATCAGGAACGGTGTTATACCTCATTAAGGGTCAAATAATATAGATGGAAACAACCTATATATCTTTTTTTCCAAAGATTCAAAATACTTGGTTATCTTCAGGATTGGCAAAGGAATAGGGAAAAATGAGTACTTTCATTCTCTATTGATATAAGTGAAAATTACTTCAACTCATTCTGGAAAGCAGTTTGGAAATATGTATCAAATATAGAAGGTATGGAGCTTTTGTTCTAATAGTTCTATACCTAGGAATTTATTTTAAGGAGAGATTCAAGTGTAGCGAGGTGTGGTAAGATGACATGTAGGGATTTTTTTCTTTTTTTTTTTTTTGAGACGGAATCTCGCTCTTGTTGTCCAGGCTGGAGTGCAATGGTGTGACCTCGGCTCACTGCAACCTCCACCTCCCAGGTTCAAGCGAGTCTCCTGCCTCAGCCTCCTGAGTAGCTGGGATTGCAGGCATGTACCACCTTGCCTGGCTAATTTTGTATTTTTAGTAGAGATGGGGTTTCCCCATGTTGGTCAGGCTGGTTTATGGCAGCATTGATTATATCATAGAAGAATTCAAGCTTTACATATTCATCAATAAGAAATCTATTAAATAAGCTGTGATTCCTTTATACAAAGAAATACCACACAGCCATTAAATGATGTAGATCTGTATTTACTGATCTATAAAAATGTTATGATACATTCTTGAGTAAAAAAACAGGTTACAATACAGCATGTGTAGAATGTGTATCAGAGGCTGGCAAGCTTTTAGTTGTAAAAGGTCAGGTAGTAAATATTTTAAATTTTGTGGGTTGCATAGTCTCTGTCATATTACTCAACTCTCCTATTGTAGTGCAAAAGTAGCCAGGGACATGTGTAAACAAGTGAGCATGGCTATGTTTCAATAAAACTTTATTTACAGAAACAGACAGTTGCTTAAGTTTGCTGACCCCTAGTATATATGTAAAAATATGTGTGTGTTTACAAACACACACATACACACCCATACAGACTGAGCGAGAGAATATACATTTCTAGAATAATGTTTACCCAAATGTTAACAGTAGATGGCTCTGCATGGGGAATTCTAGGTGATTTTCATTACTTTATATTTTTCTGTATTATATGATTTTTATAAGCACTAGGAAATGTCATAAAAATTATTATTTCATGAAAAGACAGAGTCTGTTTACCCTTCAGAGAAGCAGGTTCATAGTGTAACATGCCAAAGGATTCTGAGATCTTGCATGTTACATATGTACATATCAAATAAAGTAATATTTAAATATAGTTCACCATTTTGTCTGTGGCAAAATCACCTCATGTCTGTGTTATTGCACTTGTTTCTTTAATAATTTACTTGCCCCTGGTTTTTATAGCTCTTCCCCATTCTGTTACATTCACAATTGCCAGATTTACCTAAGAATATTTTCTGAAATCTACAATTGTATTGTCTAGGTTTTCTAGAATCTATCAGAAGTAACCCGGTTTTATAATAGAAAATAAATACACGTATGCACACACTACTTTCTTGGTTATTCTGTTTCTGTTACTGCCAGCTTTCTGATTTATCCTCCTATCCCATTCGTATAGGTGCCACCAAGGTTCTGTCCTTGTTCTCTTCTTCCACTACATTGTTGCCCTTGGCGTGCCTGTGGTTTGCCACCTCATGGGAGGACTCATCTGGAAATTCATGGAAGTAGGTGATAGGTAGCAAACCATGTCTTGGAAATTTATTAAAACCTACACTCACAATAACCAGTTACCCATAACTATTTTCAGCTCCTCATGTAGGCTTTAGCTTTCTGTCAAATTTGTCTTATAGATGTGAGAAATTTGGATTTATTAACTCAGCTTTAACGTCTGGATCACCACAATATGTAACTTTAGAAACCTAGCTTTTCAATGTCAGCCTTGAAAGAGTCATGTTTGTGACTTCTGGATATGTATTTGAAGACAGAGAAAAGTAAAAGCAGAGAAGCCAGCTGATCTTACCCATCATATAGGCAAAGTATGATAGTAGCCCTGACTAAGTAGATTGCAGTGGAAGTAAAAAGACGTAGATGCATTATGGGATTTTAAGAAGACAAATTAGCAGGATTTGGTGATGGACTAGATTTAGAGAGATAAGGTGAGAACCTATCAAAGATAATTCACGGTCTGCTGGCTTGTGCAAATGGGGTATAATGGTTACCCTTTCCCCCATAAAATAGAAGGCTATCATCATCTGCTGAGAAACAGAAGTGAGGGTTCAGAAGCTGAGGACTTTGCCAGCCAGGGGACAGGAGGTTGGGTACTTTAGGCAGAAGGAGCAGCATTAACAAAGGCTTGAAAATGTGAAAATAATCAGTGTTTTCTGGAAATTTTGAATAGTGTAATGGAATTAGAACACGGTAGTATGGGACGTGGAGTAGGGAAGGGCAGTATAGAGAAGTGAGTTTGGAAAAATAAGCTAAAGCCTGATTGTGAAGGGTCTTGAATCCCATGCTAATTAGTTTACCTTATCTTTATAATTCAACTGTTCTCAGACAGCTGAGATTCATATACAGCTAACATTTTATATCCAATTTATGGACTAACAGAGTTGCCTTCTTTTATTTTGTAAAGCAATAATGAAAACCATTATCTTAAAATCTTAGAGATCTCTTAAAAAGACTTTATTTTTCACTTGACAATGGTAGCAAAATAAATCCTAGAGTCAATATAGAAATTATTATAATTATCATAAGACTTTATTTTTTAATTAATGAAGATTTGCTGGAAATTAATAAACACTAGAAGTCTATTTGAAAAGAGGAACTCAGAGGCTGGTTACTTAACTTCAACGCCTTAAAAAAACAGCCACAAATCACCAGTCAAGTGGAGAGCTTGAGCAATGAAGATAGTAGTAACAGCATTGCTGAGCCTTACCATATGATAACATGCTTAAAAGGGCTTGGCAAATGCTGAACTTCCACTGTCCTGGAAAGAATAACTATTTATGCTTAGTAGATTGGACAAATGCTGGGTCCGTTTTTTACAAAAAATTTCTGAAGATGTGCTAAGAGGGGAATGAAGTTCATGTGATAGTTTTAGAATTATAAAATTTGTAAT
Source organism: Trachypithecus francoisi (assembly GCF_009764315.1). Taxonomy (NCBI): domain Eukaryota; kingdom Metazoa; phylum Chordata; class Mammalia; order Primates; family Cercopithecidae; genus Trachypithecus; species Trachypithecus francoisi. The sequence goes on along the minus strand of NW_022681458.1, from coordinate 51,720,592 downwards.
TTTAAGTGCCCATTTCAAAATATTGATCTGCAGTTTTTATCATTATTGAGAAAGTTTTCTTATATTTTTGTTTATACATGTTTTAAAATATCCATCAGTCCTACTCTTATGGATGATTATACATGAGACTGAATACAATATTCTGGATGATTCAAATGTCCTCTTTTTTGCAACATTAACTGTTATTTTTCCTTTATCTTCCACTGTCCATAGTTTTCTGTTAAGGAGGTCTTAAAAACTGCACACTCAGTGTTTTCTAATTTATAAGATTTGTAAATTTACAGGAATTTCAGGAATTGTACTAGAATTGACATAACTCTAAATTATATTATAAAGGAAGCTAAAGAACATATAAATCATGCCAAAAATACTTAGGATTGGGAGTACTGGATGCCTCAGGGAATTGGTCATTTGATACAAAGCCTGTCACCTGTTAAAATTTATCCTGGGTCAGTAGTGACTGAAAATCATTATGACCTGACAGGTGTTCAGGATCGTGTGTAAACTGAAGTGGTGAACTCAGTATAGTTCCTATTTGACACGTGTATGCATTACTGAAACCACTGCAACATTAATTGATAACTATGCTGGCAATCTTGATTGAGGTGCCAAGGACTAACTGGCCTGAACTCTTTTCACCCCTACTAATGTGCTTTTTAAAATAGGTCCAACTGTGCTTGTGTAGCAGAAAAGTGTGTTTGGACCTGTTCCTTTCACTAGATTACTTTACTCTTAAAATTGACCACCTATATGGCCCACAGTGGCTCCCCTTATTATAACATCTTAGAGTTATTTTTTTCCCCCCTGGCAAAATGTTTTGTCTGTCTTTTGAATAATCAAATTACATAAAACATTAAGTTGCAGGTACCCACAGGTATAAGCAGTTCCATTTCTCTATATTCTTTCCTTGGAATTTAATTTAGAAGCATGAATATGCTCTTAAATGTACAAGAATTCACATCAATCTTGATTAAATATTACTGATTTTTTTAATGTAGTTAATATTTGTTATTCAAAGAATTGTTGCTTTATGTACAAGTGAGTCAGAAATATAATAAATCCACTCAACCTTTCCTAGTGGTAGCAAGTGGAGGAAAAGAGAAAGAAAAGGATTGATTCTTACTGGTATAGAGTAAGGAGAACAACTTCTTTTTCCTCGCTAATGGATCATGATAGTATGCAAGTGTACATACATACATTTATCCCCAACCATGCCAGGAACAAGACTTTAGCCAGGTGGGACCATGAAAGAAACAGACCTTTAATAAGAATCTAATAATTTTTTAAGTTATATATACTCTAGTGTCTCTCCAGCCAGAACATAATTGTGCTGCTTACAGATGACTTAGGAATGCTTTTTGATTAGTCTTCTTTAACTAGCAAATTATTCTCCCTTTTTACAGATCCTTCCAGAATGCTAAGGAAAGGCTGGAAAAAAAAAAAATCTTAAATTTGTCTGCATATAGGCAAAAATGATGGTATGAAATTTAAATTGGTTTTCCAATAGAGGCAATAAATATAACTATATGTCACAATTTTGCCTCATGGTTAGCAATATGCCTTTGCAAAATAGCTTACCAGGGCTATGGGCATAACTTGTGAGCATGGGACAAAACCAATTTATTTGTAGAATGAATTCATTAGCAATATGCATTTGTAAACTGAGCAGTTCCTAGACTCAACAGTAACAAATTGGGTGATTATAACTGAATTATTCAGTTTTGCTTTGCTACTTTTGTATAATTATTCTGGACATTCCCCAAACATTACTTTGTACTCTGCCTTAATAGCTTTGGTAATGCTGTCTTATCTACCTGGAATCTGCTCTATTTTTTTCTTCCCTATCCTCTCATCCATACCTCTCTTCAGATCAAGTAAATTTCTAACACATCTTTCAAGGTTTAGAGTATCTGTCGATTCTTTTCTAGACCTCTCACCACCTCTCCCCACTCATATCCAGTTTCCATTATAGACAGTATTAACTTTTCCTTCCACACCCTTAGCAGTCGTGTTGTGCTAGTTGTACTTTATTTGTGAGCTACTCAAAAGAGACATTATGGTGTGTTTAACATGTAGTAAACAGAGATGTTTATCAAGTCAATTACTAAATAAGTACAGCTTGGTTCTTTTCATTTTTGTTGTGTTTAAATAAATGTTTGTTCACATGCTTAGATGAGCTCTAAAAGACCTAGAGAAATATCTTAAAAGGTACATTTAAATATTTTTGCTTCTAATGAACTTATTTTTAAAATCCTGATCATAATTTTTTTAATCAACTATGGCTTTTAAGATACTTTTAATGATTGTTAATTTGTGTATATATGTTGAAAAATAGCTAATAGACTTTAAAAAATCAACTGTTTAGAAGTTCCTCAAGTTTTATCCTGTGTTCCAGGGAAAAGTAGGGCAGGATTGTTTAAGGGCTGTATGTGGCACAAGCCTAGCAGTCTACAGTGCAAAAAAAAAAAAAAAAAAAAAATTTGGCCAAGCACGGTGGCTCATGTCTGTAACCCCAGCACTCTGGGAGGCCAAGGAAGGCAGATCACTTGAGACCAGGAGTTAGAGACCAGCCTGGCCAACATGACGAAACCCCATCTCTACTAAAAATACAAAACATTAGCTGGGCATGATGGCACATGCCTGTAGTCCCGGCTACTCGGCTACTCGAGAGGCTGAGGTGAGAGAATCTCTTGAACTGGGGAGGCAGAGGTTGCAGTGAGCAGAGGTTGCACCACTGAACTCCAGCCTGGGTGACAAAGCGAGATCCTGTCTCAAAAAAAAAGAAAAGCTAATTATGGAAAATTTTTAAAATATTCAAAAGTAGAGAGAATAGTTTAGTGAATCCCCATTGACCTATTACTAGATTTAATGTTTATTAACCAATGGCCAGTCTTGTTTTATCTATTCCCTAACTCATTGTCCCTGCCCCAGATTATTTTTTAAAGGCAGGTTTATTGAGGTCTCATTTATAGAAAACGTAATGTATTTTTTTTTAAAATAAAGAAGAGTTAGGACAAACATAAACAGTTGTATATGTGTTCTAGATTGTGTTCTGGGCCAGGCACAGTGGCTCACACTTGTAATCCCAGTACTTTGGGAGGCCGAGGTGGGCAGATCACAAGGTCAGAGTTCAAGACCGTCCTGGCCAACACAGTGAAACCCTGTCTCTACTAAAAATACAAAAATTAGCTGGGCATGGTGGCGAGCAGCTGTAATCCCAGCTAGTTGGGAGGCTGAGGCAGGAGAATTGCTTGAACCTGGGAGGCAGAGGTTGCAGCGAGCCAACATCGTGCCACTGCACCCCAGCCTGGGCAACAGAGCCAGACTCCATCAAAAAAAAAAAAAAAAAGATTGTCTTCAAGATATAGACTACTTTCATTACTACAAAACTATCCCTCATGCCACTTTGTTTTGTTTGTCACTGCTCCTGCATAGCAGGGCTACCCTGTGGGCTGTGTGCTGAGAGTAGCCCCCTCATGCCACTTTGTAGTCAGCCTCTTCACCCACCCCCACCTCCTGAAAACCACTGATTTATTTTCATTCCTGGAATTTTGCCTTTTTCTAGATGTCATATAAGTGGGTTCAAACAGCCCTTTGTGTCTAGATTCTTCCACATAAAGCTTTTGATATTCATTCATGATATTATGTATATCAGTAATTTATTTCTTGTTGTTGTTCAGTTGTATTCCATTTTATGGATGTACCACAATTCATTTACCAGGTGATAGATATTTAGGTTATTTCCTATGATGGTCTGTTATGAGTGAAGCAACTCTGAACATTCACAAACAGATTTTATTGTGGATATATGTATTTATTTTTCTTGGGTAAATATCTAGGCATGGAATTGCTAGATTATGTGATGGGTGTGTTTATTGTTATAAGAAACAGCCAAACTGTTTTTCAAAGTAGTGTACTATTTCAGTGAAAAATTCAGTGCACTTCCAAAATTTTATACTGAGAAAACTATTCAAATTTTTTAGCATTAAATTTCTGTAAAAATTAGTTTTAAGTTACTAATAAATCTTTGATTTAAAATACTTGGTTATTTTTATTACTCAAAGCAAAAAGATTCAGTGAGGCAACTATCAAGACATATGGCTGCCTATGGCTGGCAAGATCCTGGCCAGAGTTCTCTTGGATAGACTACAGTATAGCCTTGGCAACTATATGCTCCCCCAAATCACAATGTGGCCGTGGGCCATGGCACAGTATAGATGACCTGATCTTTGCAGCATGGTTAGATTTAGGAAAGTCAGGACTTAAATCAGGCTGTATCTTACAAGACTGCAGATCCCAGAAGATTTATTTTTCTGGTTAAATGAAGCTGCCTCTACAGAAATGCACCTTCTGGCCGGGCACGGTGGCTCAAGCCTGTAATCCCAGCACTTTGGGAGGCCGAGACGGGTGGATCACGAGGTCAGGAGATCGAGACCATCCTGGCTAACACAGTGAAACCCCGTCTCCACTAAAAAATACAAAAAACTAGCCGGGCGTGGTGGCGGGCGCCTGTAGTCCCAGCTACTCAGGAGGCTGAGGCAGGAGAATGGCGTAAACCCGGGAGGCGGAGCCTGCAGTGAGCTGAGATCCAGCCACTGCACTCCAGCCTGGGTGACAGAGCGAGACTCTGTCTCAAAAAAAAAAAAAAAAAAAGAAATGCACCTTCTATGTAGAGTTAAAATAGATTCTTTTTAAATTTTAAAAATATCATTGTCATTAAGGATTTGGGAAGGAAAGTGTAAATAATGGCATCTGATTACATTATTGCATTATCTTTTATCCTGGTGAAACACTTTGATTAAGCTAAGAGTTCCAGGTTTTTGGTAGTAATTTTTTTTATTAGAATTTTGAAAGGATTTAAGTCTATGACATATTTTCAATTTTATTAGAAAATAAAAGGTGCTTTACTAGTTCTTACTTTGGTATCGTGTAGAATAGACTCATATATATCACCAGCATTTCACTTTCAGCTGGCATTCATTGAGTGTCCCAATGAAGCCCTAGACTAGGTCTTTACTTAGTGTACCGCTTAAGCATAATAGATTAAGTTAAAACTGCTGGAATAGCTTCCCAAAAGATTAAGTTCATAGCCTGCTTTAGCCAGGTGCAACATTATCTAATCTGTGATGTAAATACACAGGAATTACTCTATGCTAGTAACCAAATTTTGGCAATTTATAAAAGACAGCATTTCTACATTATAATGTCTCTGAAATCTATGGCACAACACAATAAACCAAGGAATTCGGAGGTCTCACTTTATTTTCAGAGAAGGCCAAATAGCTACTTGATAATGATGCTGTTAATGATTCCTAGAACTAAAAGAAAGTTCCAATGAGAGCTGAAATGGCTCAACCCCTAGGGCTCAGACATTCTTGAAGTATATCCCCTGGATAATCAGACTTGGTTTCTTGGGGCAAAGACTTGATCTGGTTCTTTGCCATAACTACCCAGAATAGGTCACGAACACAGTCCCACAGTAATATTTATTTGCACCAAATGCCATTCAGAATCTGTCTGGGATATTCAAGAATTTAGAAATTATGAGGTTATTGTAAATCTTATATTAAAAATCTAAGTCAATCTGAGGCCAGGGCCAAAAATTTGTGAAAGAAATGCTATACAGAGCTTAGAAGGAGATGTCCTTTTATTTGGACTCTAAATTTTCGAAGTGTTGAGAGTTTCAAAGAGAGAAGCCAAGACAACTCACTTCCTAAATACAATGGTCTGGGACATTTTTAGAGTATAGACTCCATAGCCAGGGTAGGAGTACCTGCAACTGGTAATAAGGAAGGTAAGAACAGTTTAAAAGGACTCAGAAAATCACTCGAAGCCATGTTGGCTTTGCAAGAGATGAGGCTCAGCTGATACCCATGTTGCTCTTAAGCCAGAGTCAAGCTGCAGAGACTAATAATTCTTTCTTTCTTAGGATCCATGGTGTGTTCTCACATCTACTGGGGTTCAATTATAATAGTCACAAATTAGGATTGAAGAGATATGTCTTTCTTTACTTACTTTAACTGATCTCGTCTTAATAAAACTCTACTCCCTCTAAAGATGAAAAATGCTTGAGCTTGCTGATCAAAGTTACCTGTTTTTACAATGAAAAATTTAGGAGTTTTTTAGATGAACACCCATATGAAGTATGTGAAGTGTCCCTCCACCCCCATGTTGCTTTTAAGATAAATTTGGAGCAGAGAAGCTCTGGCATTGCAGAAGGGTGATGTGGCCCTCACAGGCTTCTTATTGAGATGGTTTGTTTTGCTTCATTTTAAGGGCATTATATTCTTGCCTTGATGTATCTCCTTTAATTTAGCTGGGCTCCCTGCTGACCGAGTGTCCTATGGGGTAGCCACTGAAATATTGCTGGCTTCACCTAATTTTTGGAAGCACTGTGCTGGCACCTGCTGTTGATGACCATGCTATTGCCCCTAGTTATGAGGTCCCTGTACCTTGTCATCCACGTCTAAACCTAGCGGCCAGTCCAGCAGCCTGTTCAACAAACTGACCCTCTTGGATACCTGGTAGCTCTTAGATACTTTCTTAGAAACCATCTGGAGAGTTCAGGATCTAGTGTAGATGCCCTTAGTCTAGGCATTCTCATCATTGATACTCAAGCACTCTGGCACCATATTAGATATAGGACTGTGTCAAGTCAAGCAGAGGAATTCTCACAGAGCTTTCTGACTCTCCACACTACACAGGAATCAGGGCACCATCCTCAATAATCTTTGATTTGCTTAGAGTTGTTTGGGTTTTCTTCTCTAACTCTCTCCCTCAGCCAAGTTTGATCCCCCAAAAGGGAGCAAAGACACCTTATAACATTTTTCACTTTCTCACTCCCTCTCACTTTCTCCAACCCAGGAAAAAAAAATCATATTATATCCAAATACACTAGGTGGTGCTTTTTCTCCCTTTCCAGGGGAAATAGGCCTTAGCCCCATGGCTTATCCTTAATGACCAAAAGTCTACCTGGAGAGGAGGGAGAAGAATTGCCAAAAAGGAAAACACTGGGTAGCAAATATTTTACAGAAACTTTCTACTTTGCCTGGGTTTATTTGTAGAGTCCTCCCTCTTCCTCCTCCTCCTCCTTCTTTTCTTTTTGTTTTTTGTTTGTTTGTTTGTTTTTCGAGATGGAGTCTCACTCTCCCCCAGGCTGGAGTGCAGTGGTGTGATCTCGATCTCAGCTCACTGCAACCTCTCCCTTCTGGGTTCAAGTGATTCTCCTGCCTCAGCCTCCTGAGTAGCTGGCCTTACAGGTGCGTGCCATCACACACAGCTAATTTTTGTATTTTTAGTAGAGATGGAGTTTTGCCATGTTGGCCAGGCTGGTCTCAAACTCCTGACCTCAGGTGATCCATTGGCCTGGCCTCCCAAAATGCTGGGACTACAGTTGTGAGCCACTGTGCCCAGCCTCATTCTATCTTCCACATGCTTCGAATACATTCTTTTACCACCGTTGCTACTGCCCCAATAACAGAAAACTGTAAATTTCTGAAGTCAAACAATCTACATTTGAAACTTGGTTCACAGTAGCTATGTGAATTGAATGAAGTTTCTTTTTTTTAACTTTTAAGTTTGGAGGTGCATGTGAAAGTTTGTTACATAGGTAAACATGTGTCACACGGGTTTGTTGTACACCCAGATATTAAGCCCAGTACCCAACAGTTACCTTTTCTGCTCCTCTCCCTCCTCCCACCCTCTCCCCTCAAGTAAACCCCAGTGTCTGTTGTTTACTTCTTTGTGTCCATAAGTTCTTATCATTTAGCTCCCACTTAAAAGTGAGAACATGTGATATTTGCTTTTCTGTTCCTGTGTTAGTCTGCTAAGGATAATAGCTTCCAGCTCCATCCATGTTCCTGCAAAAGACATGATCTTGTTCTTTTTTTAAGGTCACATAGTATTTCATGGTATATATGTAACCACATTTTCTTTATTCAATCTGTTATTGATGGGCATTTAGGTTAATTCTGTTTTTGCTGTTGTGACTAGTGCTGCAATGAACATTTGCATGGGTGCATCTTTATGGTAGAATGATTTACATACATCTGGGTATATACCCAGTTATGGGATTGCTGGGTGAAATGGTAGTTGTGATTTTAGCTCTTTGAGGAATTGCCATACTGCTTTCCACAATGGTTGAACTAATTTACACTCCCACCAGTGATGTATAATTGTTCCTTTTTCTCCACAACCTCACTAGCATCTATTATTTGACTTTTTAGTAATGGCTATTCTTACTAGTGTGAGAGGGTATCTGACTGTGGCTTTGGTTTGCATTTGCGTTTCTCTAATGATCAGTGATATTGAGCTTTTTTTATATTGAACTTGCGGGCTGCATGTATGTCTTCTCTGGAGAAGTGTCTGTTCATGTCCTTTGCCCACTTTTTAATGGGGTTGGTTTTCTCTTGTAAATTTGTTTAAGTTCCTTATACATGCTGGATATTAGACCTTTGTCAGATGCATAGTTTGCAAATATTTTCTCCCATTCTGTAGATTGTCTGTTTACTTTGTTGGTAATTTCTTTTGCTGTGCAGAAGCTTTTAAGTTTAATTAGATCCCACTGTCAATTTTTGCTTTGATTGCAATTGCTTTTGGTGTCTTTGTCATGAAATCTTTGCCTATTCTTATGTCCAGGATGGTATTGCCTAGGTTGTCTTCCAGGGTTTTTATAGTTTTGGGTTTTACATTTAAGTCTTTAATCCATTTTGTATTTATTTTTGTATATGGTTTAAGGAAGGGGTTCAACCTCAATCTTCTCCATATGGCTAGCCAGTTAGTCCAGCACCGTTTGTTGAATAGGGAGTGTTTTCCCCATTGTTTGTTTTTGTCAGCTTTGTTGAAGATCAAATGGCTGTAGATATGTGGCCTTATTTCTGGGCTCTCTATTCTGTTCCATTTGTCTATGTGGCTGTCTTTGAACCAGTACCATGCTGTTTTGGTTACTGTAGCACTATAGTATATAGTTTGAAGTCAGGTAAAGTGATGCCTCCCATTTTGTTCTTTTTGCTTAGGATTGCCTTGCCTCAGTCTCTTTTTTGGTTCCATATGAATTAAAATTTATTTTTTCTAGTTCTGTGAAGAATGTCATTGGTAGTTTGATAGGAGTAGCATTGAATCTGTAAATAGCTTTTGGCAGTATAGCTATTTTAATGATACTGATCCTTCCTACCCATGAGCATGGGATTTTTTTTATTTTTTATTTTTTGTATCTTCTCTGATTTCATCTGTGTTTTGTAATTCTCAGTGTACAGCCCTTTTCTCTTTCTGGTTAGCTGTATTCCTAGGTATTTCATTCTTCTTGTAGCAGTTGGGACTGGGATTGCCTTTCTGATCTGGCTCTCAGTTTGGCCGTTGTTGGTGTATAGGAATGCTAGTGATATTTGTACATTGATTTTGCATCCTGAAAATTTGCTGAAGTTGTTTATCAGCTGGAGGAGCTTTTGGGCCAAGACTACGAGGTTTTCTAGGTATAGAATTATGTCATCTGCAAACAGTGATAGTTTGATGTCCTTTCTTCCTACTTGAATACCCTTTGTTTCTTTCTCTTGCCTGATTGCTCTGGCTAGGACTTTAAATACTATGTTGAATAGGAGTGGTGAGAGAGGGCATCCTTGTTTTGTGCCAGTTTTCAAGGGGAATGCTTCCAGCTTTTGCCCATTCAGTATGTTGGCTGTGGTTTTGTCATAGATGGCTCTTATTATTTTGAGGTATGTTCCTTCAATACCTAATTTATTGAGAGTTTTTATGTTGAAAGGATGCTGAATTTTATGAAAGCCTTTTTTGCATCTATTGAGATTAATCATGTGGTTTTTGTCTTTAGTTCTGTTTATGTGATGAATCACATTTGTTGATTTGCATACGTTAAACCAACCTTGTATCCTGAGAATAAAGCCTACTTGATCATGGTGGATTAGCTATTTGATGTGCTGCTGGATTTGGTTTGCAAGTATTTTTTTAAGGATTTTTGTATCAGTGTTCATCAAAGATATTGGCCTGAAGTTTTCATTTTCTATTGTGTCTCTGCCAGATTTTGGTATCAGGGTGACACTGGCCTCATAGAATGAGTTGAGAAGGAGCCCCTCCTCCTCAGTTTTTTGGAACAGTTTCTTTAGAAATGGTACCAGCTCTTCTTTGTACATCCGGTAGAATTTGGCTGTGAATCCATTAGGTCCCAGCTTTTTTTATTTGGTAGGCTATTTATTACTGATTTTTAAGCTTGTTATTGGTCTGTTCAGGGAATCAGTTGCTTCATGGCTCAGTCTTGGGAGGGTATGTGTGTCCAGGAATTTATCTATCTCTTCTAGGTTTTCTAGTTTGTGTGTATAGAGGTATTTGTAATAGTTTCTGATGGTTGCTTTTGTTTCTGTGGGGCCGGTGGTAACATTCCCTTCATCGTTCCCAGTTGTGTTTATTTGGATCTTCTCTCTTTATTAGTCTAGCTAATAGTTTATTTTATTATTTTTTTCAAAAAAACAACTGGAGTTGATCTTTTGAGTGGTTTTTTGTGTCTTGATTTACTTCAGTTGAGCTCTGATTTGTGTTATTTCTCGTCTTCTGCTAGCTTTGGGATTGATTTGTTCCTGCTCCTCTAATTCTTTCAGTTGTGAAGTTAGGTTGTTAATCTGAGCTCTTTCTTACTTTTTGATGTGGGCTTTTAGTGCTATGTATTTTAACAATGCGTAGAATATAACAAGTGCTCAATTAAGGTGGCTATTAACATTCAGACCTTTATCACTTCTCCCCTAGACTAGTTGTTTGTGTGGTTGCTTTACACACTGGTGTGTGTGTGACAGTGTGTTATGGCATTAGCTGGCAGTGATCTTTCTTTTCTATATTTATGCTTCTTTCAAGATTTTTTGTAAGCCATATCTGGTGGTAATGAAGTCCCTCAACATTTGCTTCTCTGAAAAGGATGTTATTTCTCCTTCACTTAAGAAGTTTAGTTTGGCTGGATATGAAACTTGTGGTTGAAGATTTTTTCTTTAAGAATGTTGAAAATAGGCCCCCAATCTCTTCTGGCTTTTAGGGTTTCAGCTGAGAGGTCAGCTGTTAGCTTGATCAGGTTCCCTTTGTAGGTGACCTGCCCTTTCTCTCTAGCTGCCTTTAACATTCTTTCCTTCATTTTGACCTTGGAAAATCTGATGATTATGTGTCTTGGGGGTGATCTTCTTGTGTAGTATCCTGCAGGAGTTCTCTGTATTTTCTGAATTTGATTTTTGGCCTGTTTAGCAAGGTTGTGGAAGTTTTCATGGACAATATCCTGAAATATGTTTTCCAAGTTGTTTGCTTTCTCCCCCTCCCTTTCTGGGATAGCAGTGATTCATAGATTTGGCCCCTTTACATAATTCCGTACTTCTAGAAGTTTTGTTCATTCCTTTTTATTCTTTTTTCTTTATTTTTGTCTGTCTTTTTTTTTTTTTTTTTTTTTTTGAGGCGGAGTCTTGCTCTGTCGCCCAGGCTGGAGTGCAGTGGCTGGATCTCAGCTCACTGCAAGCTCCGCCTCCCGGGTTTATGCCATTCTCCTGCCTCAGCCTCCCGAGTAGCTGGGACTACAGGCGCCCAGCACCTCGCCCGGCTAGTTTTTTGTATTTTTTAGTAGAGATGGGGTTTCACCATGTTAACCAGGATGGTCTCGATCTCCTGACCTCGTGATCCGCCTGTCTCGGCCCCCCAAAGTGCTGGGATTACAGGCTTAAGCCACTGCACCAAGCCTATTTTTGTCTGTCTTATTTCAGAGAACCAGTCTTCAGGTTCTGAGAGCCTTCCTTCAGCTTGATTTATTCTGCTGTTAATACTTGTGACTACACTGTGAAATTCTTATATTGTGTTATTCAGCTCTGTCAGACCCATTAGGTTCTTTTTTATCTTGGCTATTTCATCCTTCAGCTCCTGTATTGCTTTATTGTGATTCTTATTTTCCTTTAATTGGGTTTTGCTGTCCTCTTAAATCTCAGTGATCTTTTGTTCCTATCCATATTCTGAATTCTATTTCTGTCATTCCAGCCAGTTCAGTCTGGTTAAGAACTCTTGTTGGAGAACTGGTACAGTCATTTGGAGGATATTCAACACTCTATCCATTTGAGTTACCGGAGATCTTATGTTGGTTTTTTCTCCTCACTGTGTATGGGAGTTCCTTTAACTGCAGTGTAGATTGAGTACAGTCAATGGACTTCTTTTCTGGATGTTTTCACCAAACCAAGGCTTTGTGCAGGGTCTTTATGTGAAGCTGACTTCTTGTCTCTGGTTTCAGAAGGGGATATGTTAGTGAGGTATTTTTGGTGTTAAAGCTTTAGGGTGTGATCTAGCAGGTGGCACTTAGGCTTCTCAGTCAGTTGGTAGACTCTTGCTCACTTGTGTGGCTCCCCTGTTTCCTCACATTTGCAGCTGTGTTCCCTCTCAATGCTTTGAAAGTGTGGGTTCCTCTCCCCCTTGAGTGTTGACTGTAGATTATGACTTGGCACTCCTGAGCTGCCCACTGTAGTTCTGGGGTGATCTCAGTGTTTATGTTCCTTCCCCAACTTGGAGGCAGAGAGGAAGGAATTTTAGTAGTGATTGTGGCTGAGGGTCATTTGCTTGTCTCCTGGAATCCCCACCCCAGGGAGATGTAGGTCAGCAATCGCTTAGTGCAATCAGCCCAGGATGGAGTGTCCTTGTGCTGTGGGCCCTAGCCAGGGGTTTACTGCCTGGTGATGAGCCGTGTGGGGCCCGTGGGAAATAGACTGGCATCTCCTTGGCTTAACTGCAGCTTGTTTGAGGTGTGGATAAGACATTTTGGGTCTTTGCTCCTTCGTTAGTCCAAGGGTGTCAAGGGCAGTTCCACTGCAGAGGCAGTGGCAGAGAAGCTTTTAGTTGCCCTAAGAGGCTCTCTCCAGGGAGTTGCCAAGTTGCTACTGGCTTGATAGCTCTGGTGGTGGGTTGCTGGAGGCCCAGGCCTGGAGGACCTACCTGGTGAGGAGATATTAGAATGGGCACCCACGTAATAGGCTGGTTACTTTTCTGTTGCGCTGCTACAGTATGCTTGGGGCCTGCTCCAGTCCCTAGTTAGCTCATATTTTCCAGTACCTGGAGATATCACCAGGGAAGGCTGCAAAACAGCAAAGATGGCAGCCTGTCCCTTTCTCTGGGAGCTTTGTCCCAGGGAGGGACAGGCCTGTTGCCGGCCCAGAGGCACATGTAGGAGTCGGCTGGAGACCCTGGTTGGTAGGTCCCACCCAACGAGGAGGAACAGGATCCAGGACCGTCTTACAAAAGCAGTCAGGTCACATTTGGTAGAGCAGCTGTGCTGCACTGGGGTTCCACTTCAGCCCCCAGTTGCATCAAACACTCCAAAGCCTGAAGGCTGGAATGTCTAAGTCACTCAACAGCAAACATGGTAGCCCTCCCCTCCCTCTAAGAGTGCTGTCCTAAAAAGGTTACAAATCTCTATCAGCCAGAGAACACTGGCAGGGGTGGCTGGAGGCCCTGTTGGGAGGTCCCACCCAATGAGGGGGAATGGGATCAGGAAAAAAAAAAAAAAGAAACAGTCTGGCCATGTTTTGGTGGAGCAGTTGTGCTGTGCTGGGGGATCCCTTCTATCCTTGGTCAGCTTGGACTCTCCAAAGCCCAAAGGCTGGATCAGTTAAGTCACCCAAACAGCAAAGATGGGGTCCCACCCCTCCCTCTGGAAGCACCATCCCAGGGGGATTTCAAATCTCTGTCAGCTGTAGAACATGATTGGGGCATGGCTGAAGGCCCTGGCTGAGAGGTCTTGCCCAGCGAGGAGGTATGGGATTGGGCACCCACTGAAAGCAACAGTTTGGCCATGTTTTGGTAGAGCAGCTGTGCTGTGCTGGGGGATCCCTTTCCCCCTGGCCCGGACTCTTCAAATCCTGAAGGCTGGAATGGCTAAGGCACCCAAACAGCAAAGATAGAAACCCACCCCTAACTCCAAGAGCTCCTTCTAAGGGAGGTGCGATGCTCCTACCAGAGGCTGGCTGGAATTCCAAGCAAGTGGGTCTTATCCTGTGAGGTGCCATGGAAATGGGGCCTGCAGGCTGTCACTGCTCATCCCCCTCAATTGAGCCTCTTTCCAAGGAGTATGTATGGGGGTCTAAACTCCCACTTTGCCAGAGCTGCAGCTACTTTTGCCGGAAAACCTGAGTATCTAAGGCTCCAGGGTCTCCATGCTTGCCTGAACGGCTGCTCTGCCAAGACTCCACATAGCTGTGTCTGTCAGACTGAAGGCCCTGGTGCAGTGGGTTCACAAGGAGATCTCCTGATCCAGGGGCTGCAAAGATCCGTTAGGAGAAGCATGATTTCCCACGGTCGCACATTCACTCGCTGCTTCCCTTGGTGGGGGAAGTTCTCCTGGCTCTGTGTTGTTCCCAGGTGGCCCATTTTCCTGTCTTGCTTTTCTTCATTCTCCGTGGGTCAAGTTGTTTCCTTGATTATTCTCAGTGTGAGTACCTGGATGTTTCCGTTGAAGGTGCTGTATTTACTTGCTCCTTCCGTTCCTCTCCGGGAGAGTCATGCACCTTAGCTGCTTCTAGTCAGCCGTCTTGGCCACTCCCATTCTGAAAGAAGTTTCTTAGTTCTCTGTGATTTGTTTGTTTTTTTTTTTTTTTTACCTATAAAATATGATAATAATAGCCTTACCTCTGCAGATAAGATGATCATAGAAAACACTTTGAACAATGCATGGAATATAACAATTGCCCAACTAATAGTGGCTATTAACAGTCAGACCTTTATCACTTCTTCCCTTGACTGGTCATTTCTAATTAAATTCATTTGTCCCCATTCCCACCCCCAGTCTCTTTTATTTATACTAGTATATAGAATTCAGAGGATCTGAGAATTGGATGGGAAAAATTACATCTTTATTTCGACTTACATTTGACTGAAATTTGACATCTTTCCATTCTAGAAGTCCAATGCTCAGTGCATCAGAGGCACCAGCACCTTTCCATTCTAAATGTAGGTTTGAAATGAGAGAATTATTCATAACATCAGTGACCATGTCACTAACAAAAATCACAAATATCTGATATCAAATTGCAGTTGTTGCAGGTATCTCATTTATGCTTTATCACTACTTTTAAGTTATGATATACTTTGTACTAGGTGGTGTTATTTATTTTATTAATAAGTTTTTGTGCTGTCAGCTTCTATTATATCCCACATTAAAAATATTTTGATAAGTTATAGTTCAATATGATTGGTTTCTTTTCTAAAACAATGAATTTAAACCATTATTCTGAGAAGTAATATATAGGCTTCACCAGATTTTAAAAGGGACTTTTACACACACACACAAAAGTGCAACACACCTTAAAGTGATTTTTTTAAAGAAAAATGACACATAACCATATTACTCCCTCCTTAACATGTTTCCCTGGCTTCCTTCTCTGACAGTATCAAGTACAAACTCCTCAGGGAGACATACAAGGACATACAAGGGGTGTCCATCCACCCCTAAAGCCTCATTGCTTCTCACTCACTGCCCAAGACCCTATCTTTCCAGCCATTCTGAACTTCTCACAGGACCTAGAAGACATGCTGCTCTTTCATGCCTGCATTCATGTGTGCGTATTTTTGTTGCTTTGCTTTTGGAATGCCCTTCTTTCTTCTTCTTTCCCATTTATTCCTTCTTACTTACCCATCAAACTTGTATTCATCATTAAAGACATTGTTAACATCTCCTCCTCTTTAAGTCCTTGTGAATTCCCAGTCCAGTGGAGGTGACTTTCCTCACTTCTCCCACAGCACCTTGTGTAAGGATCCATGTAGTTGTCAGGACAAGTGTCAACTGGATACTGTTTGTCACATTTTATGAGGCCTTACTTTTACTGTTTACTTTTCTGCTCTCATTAGACTGTGAGTTCCTTGAGAGAAGATTATGATTTATTCCTCTCCTCTTCTCTCTCCATAGTCCCCACAGTAGTACTAGTCTTCAACTCAATGAATGGGTGAAGTCTGATAGAGCACAAGTATGAATAGAATTGATATGTCACTTCAGAAGGAAAGTACCAGAGATATTCTGAATTGTTATTGTGTCCTTCTTTTCTGGGAACAGTGGAAGAAAATGTTACTCCTTTGAGAGGCTGAATGACAAACTGGGTGAGACTAATCAACTAATGCAATGATAGAGGAGAAGCTTTGTGTCTTTTGGGGAGAAAAGATGTGTAAATTTTTTCCTCTGCAGTCATGGAAGAAAGGTATCTTGGCTTCAGAAGAGGTGAGAGATGCTGTCCTAGAAGGACCATGTTGTTGTGAGCTAAATGTCCCACACCAGCATTTAAGGGGGTTAAAATATGACAAAAGACTCTTCAAAACTTTGATGAAATAAATGGATGAATATGGCTAGTGTTGCAACTAGTTATTTCTGACCAGACAGAAACATCAATCATCATACTGTTTTTGCATTTATCTGATTTGATTATGGTTAGATTTCAAGGAGGTTCTTGATTTTGCTCTAGGCATCCTGTGCTATTACTAAATTCTAAGAAAAGTATGTTTTAGATCTAAGAATTGAGAAAGAAAAACTTTTTATCTGAGGAATGCAAGCTCCTTTTAATTTAGGCCCAGAGAGGCATAAACTGTGATGGCATGTAACAGTAGTCACATCTCACTCCCCCTTTGAGCTAAATAATTATCTCTTGAAGCCATTTGCTATGCAGGCTCTAGACTAACTGACACCAATTAACCATAGAATGCCATGTGCTAGACACCATAACTCATACCCTATAGTTCAGTTTGATGATGTATAGCCAATCACTAATCAATGTTACTTCTATAAACCAACGAGAATTCCTGTCAGACAACTTGGTATCAGCCCACTCCTTCTTCCCTTTTGCCTTTAAAAACCTGCTAGTACCCATTAACCATCCCCCCACGTACAACTAGTATATATCCATAATAATTAAAAAGAAAACTTTTTTTGTTTTGTTTTGTTTTTGAGACGGAGTCTCGCTCTGTCGCCCAGGCTGGAGTGCAGTGGCGCTATCTCGGCTCACTGCAAGCTCCGCCTCCCGGGTTCACGCCATTCTCCTGCTTCAGCCTCCCAAGTAGCTGGGACTACAGGTGCCCGCCACCATGCCCGGCTAATTTTTTGTATTTTTTTTTTAGTAGACACGGGGTTTCACTGTGTTAGCCAGGATGGTCTGGATCTCCTGACCTCGTGATTGACCTGCCTCAGCCTCCCAAAGTGCTGGGATTACAGGCGTGAACCATTGCACCCGGCCAAAAGGAAAACATTTTTTAAAACACCTTCCTGTAACAAAGGCTGAGTGGAGTACTCCCCAAGGCAACTTGGAAGTGTGTTTAAGGCTGCAGTTCTCAACCCTGGCTCAAATAAATTGCCTATATTAATTTTGCCTCAGTTTCTTTCTTTAGGTCAACAGAATCCATGTGATTATTAGGATATGTCCATTGGACACCATTCTACATTTTATATCAGCAGGGAAAAAATAGCATTGTAAATGGTAGCAAGTAAATAATCATGCTGAAAAAAAATAAATTGGATTATTACCTCACACTGATGACAAAATGGAGTTGAGAAGAATTAAAGATTTTTAAAGTAAATAACTAAATCATAAAAGTATTAGAATAAAATATAAGATGCATTTTGTAGTATACTCCTCACATAGAGGAATAGGCCTTTCTAAGTATTACCAGAAAAACTGGAAGCCATAAAATAAAGACTAAAGTATATGACATCATACAAATATTTTTAAATTCTGCATTAAAAACACAAATCATAAAGTAAAAAGAGAAATAGAAATCTGGAAATAAAGAGTTGCAGCTTTGTCATACATAAAGGGCTATCCTCTTAAATACATAGATTTCTTTAAAGAAATAACAACCAGGCCGGGCGCGGTGGCTCAAGCCTGTAATCCCAGCACTTTGGGAGGCCAAGACGGGCGGATCACAAGGTCTGGAGATCGAGACCATCCTGGCTAACACGGTGAAACCCCGTCTCTACTAAAAAATCAAAAAACTAGCCGGGCGAGGTGGCGGGCACCTATAGTCCCAGCTACTCCGGAGGCTGAGGCAGGAGAATGGCGTAAACCCGGGAGGCGGAGCTTGCAGTGAGCTGAGATCCAGCCACTGCACTCCAGCCCGGGCGAAAGAGCAAGACTCCGTCTCAAAAAAAAAAAAAAAAAAAAAGAAATAACAACCTAATAGAAAAAAAAATGGGCAAAGGATAAAAGCAATTACTAGAAAAGGAAGTACAAGTGATCCTTACTTAAAATACAAAAAGATTAATGACCTTACTTAAAATAAGAGAAATACAATGAAACTCATGATCAGATGCCGTTTTTCACCTATCAGACTAGAAATATAAATGATGAGGATATGGGAAAATAGGTAATCTCATACATTATAATAAAAATATAAATTGGTACAACTTCTATGGAGTGCAAATTGTGTTGATTAAAATTAAATATAATCATATTCTTTGATTCTGCAAAGGAAATTTTTCACAAACACACGTGCAGTGTGGCTCCCTTTCTTCACTATATATGGACATTGTCATATAAACTGCAGTAGCCATCTTGTAATTGTAGAGACAACATCATGGCCAAACAAACCCAATGAGCATAGCAGAGTGAAGCAGTGGAAAGCATTTAGGCCTTCACTGATATTACTAAGCTCCCTATCATACTCTACCTAGAGTTCCCTTGCATCTGAACTTCTATGAGATAATCAGCTTTTCCATTAAGTCCTATTTGAATTGGGATTTCTGTTATTTACAGCTGAATGTATTCTAAGTAGATAAATATGTGTATAGCTTGTGTGTCCATATGTGTATCATGTATATTTGGAGACACACATATTTAATTTTGAATATGCTATCTACTAAATCGATTATAACCATTTTCCTATATTTAGAATGTGTGTTATTTCCAATCTTAAAAATAATTAACTCTAGTTTTACATAAATGTTTGCATTTTGGGGGAAAAGATAAAATTTTAGAAGTGAAATCACCATTAGAACCCCTCAGGATCTTGTTACTGAACAACTTTTGAAAAATAAAACAAGGTTTATTTGAACAAAGAACAATTTGATAGGCAGCCCTCAGAACCAGAAGAGGTTGAGAGAACTCTGCTATGCAATGCAGACAGGCAGCGTTTATAGGCAGAAAATGGAAACGAAGTATAGAAACAGCTTGGTTGGTTATAAATCTGAGTTTTCCTTGTTTGGACGTGGTTTGGTCAGTTGCCTGCCTGAGACTGGCTGAAACTCAGCTGCTGTGATTGGCTGACATGCAGCTATTTGTTATAAAATATACCCCTAAGTCAGGCTTTCAGTTCATTTACTTAGTAAGTTAGATTGCCCTTCAGTTACATAGGGAGGTATGGAGGTTGCCTCAGGCCAAATTTAGTTTAATGTTAAAAATTGGAAGGTACTGGGCAGGGCCTTTTTACAGCTAATGTACAGTGTAGAGTGTTTATTTCTGATCATGCTTACTAATAACGCCAGATATTAGCATAAAATTTAGTACAGTTGTAGGTAAAAGGATGTCATCTCATTTTAAGTTACATTTTTATCATTAGTGAGAATTAATAACGTGGTTTATAAAGAAGTTACATTTTTCCAGGATTCCACTTGTTGGATCAGAATCAGAATAAAAAGATAGCAAGTGCAAGGGTCTAGGCTCAGGTATCAAATATGAAGAGTCAGTAAATACAGCCAGTCAGTCAGAACCTATTTCTGTATCTTTTCACTTAAAGATCTCATGAGCTGATGACACGAGACAATATGTTGGGAAGAGAGAGGCTTCAAACATTGGTATTTTTGTGATGCCCTCCCTCATGAGCTGAACTGTAAGGAATTAGAGATATTACATCCTTCCTAGAAGTTCAGACATTTGAGAACAGGGGGATATGGCTATTGTACATCATTTTCTGTGTGAGGTCCGTGGAGAGGAGCATCATTAGAGAGGTTCCCAATGATGTTGCATCTACAAAGTAGAAATGGTGATATAGCATGAGGAGGCTTCCAGTAAAAGCTGGTCAATTTTGTAAGAAATCAAAAGTTACAGTTTTGCACACCTGAGTTAATGACTGTGAAAAATTGTACCTCTACATTTGTATTTCTTACATTATGTATATACCCATCTTAGTCATTTATTAGTCATGCACCTCTCTGAGTCTCAACTTCCTCATTTCCAAAATGGAGATAATAGTTCCTATATAATGTGATTTTCTTCTGTAAGTCATACTCATGGATCTTGTCCAATTTCCTATAAGTAATTTATTCCTTATTAAGCTTAAGAGGATATATGAGGGCCAAATACACTAACCAGGTAATGTACTAGGTAAGGCTGTGTCAATATATATATGGCCAGATTCCAGCCACTGTCCCGATTGCTGTCCTGAGATGACACTGCTGTCTTTGGCCAGGATGAGGAGTCTTTGGTCAAGCATCTGTCTGGTCAAACATCTGTCTGGTCAAGTTGGATAGGGCTCACTATTCATAGTCCACACGCTTCTCTCAGTGAAGGAAGGATTTCTGCTGGCCCTGCAGTTGCAGAGCTATTTCTCCCATAAGAAACTTACTTGGTGCAATTTGTTTCAGTCACAGGTATGCACCCTGGCCAATGAGAAGATAGGAATCTCTTTGGGTTTGCATCAGTCCTACACAACTTTGGTGGAATTCTGTCTGACTGGTGCCATAAAGAACTTAAGTTCACTGTAAGACACAGGTCTTGGTAGATTCTAGACTTTGGGACAATTTTACTGGCGTATCTACAGACAAGGCATATCTACAAGTAGGGAGGAGTACACTCGTCTGCTTTTCTTTACTATAATTTTTATCTCAGGGCACCTGGCCTCGTTCAGAGCCCAAGATGACCTGGTGTTCCTCAGTAGAATTCTTCACCTAGGGTGCAGGCAGCCATATAATTCACTCCATTACTTGAGTTGCCTGAAAAGTACGCAGTTTTTCGGGAAGATATTCTTGAAGCTTGAAGCCTAGCAATTGCCTCAATGACCACTCCATTGTTTCCATGTAACAATTTTGATTTTCTCCCATAGTCACTTTAGTGTGCTTAGTAAACTGGTGTTTTATGCTTGATTGTCACCTTCAGAATTCTATCTCAGCATTTTCAGGATCTCATGACATCATGTAGGCATACCTTCTTGTATAGACATTTTTTTTTTTGGCTGGTTGAGAGGTAATGTCAAGGTTCTGAGTTCTATGGGAATAGAGCCAAGAGACATTTGGCTTCTTAGACTTAGTGTCTGTGGGAGCAGATCTGAGAAAATCTTGTGGAGGATCTATGGCCCAAACCGCATAATCAAATTTTGTTCTGAATAGTGTCCTTCATAAAATGTTAAAGAGAAAAAACCCTTAACACTTGTAGGAAAAAGTTTCTTAATAGAGTAATCTTGAATGGTTGGGATAACAAATTAAAGGGATGAATTCGTGATTTAATCTTTTTTACATTTTTGGCTTAAAGTTACCATTAAGATAAATTGAGTCAAATATAGCTGTTAGCCCATCTCAGGAGACATTTTCAACAGATCTCATTAGGATCAGAACCTGGTATTATGTTTTACATTTCTGTAAATTAATGCTAGTGAATAATATTTTGCCTATAGTGCATATATAGAACTAATAAAATTACATTTTATTAAAGTTGATTTTTAAGAAAGTATATGTGTGTGCTTATTTAAAACATCAGCTTTATTATGAAGCAGAAACAATAATATAATACTGTTAAAAACTTTGCTTTCTTATAGTAATCCAAAAGTGGAATCAATGAAAACAAAGCATGTGTGTCTTGCATCATTGCCAAACTATACAGTTCCATATCAGGAATACTTAGTGTAATGTTAAACCTGACATAAGCTAGTCAACCTTTATAAGTTATCTTATTAAGGAGTTATCTGTCATTATTATATATACATTTTATGCCTGTCAGATAAATTGGGCAGCCTCATATGTAAAATCTTACATTCAAGAACATCTTGTGTTCTTGACAGAATGTGATACTAATGGAAGCATTTTGATGTGTAATCTAGGAAAATATATTTAAATATTCCTTTTGTCTAGTGTTTTGAATGGCAACCAAGATAAACTTGCTATAAACCATGCATGCTATCTGATGTAAATATACTCATTTTCCAAATACTTCCTCTGCAAAATGCCATCGAGGCATGAATGGTACTAAATTTAGTACCATTTTTCATTGTTCCACATCTTACTCAGGGATGACCAGAATAGTATAGTTTGCTTTGATATGTTTTGCAGTGTGTAAACTGGAACTGAATGACCATGCAAATGAAATTTCAACACTCTATGTCACATCCCAGAGCAGTCATGACTTGCCTATCATTGCCTATAGTTTCACTTCTTAGTTATATTATTGGTAGTACTCAGGTGCTTTATTTTAAAAAGTGATCATTTGATATTTGAAATGGATTTTATTATATCGTTTAATCAATATTTGAATTTAGATTTATATTTGTATATAATTAATATACAAATAGAAATTATTGAAATGACATTTATATTAATTATAAACTATTTAGCAATATTAACACATAGAATTTTAATTATCTTCCCTGTTAAACTTAGTCACTGCTTTATAACTAAGTTACTAAGCTGATGGAGGGTAGAGTGGAGGGATCACTTAAAAAATATTTATATATGTTATTGCACTTAAGGATTTCTAGGTACTTTACAACTGTTTTGCAATTCAGTTTGAAAATTGGTGCCCCCAAAGTTCTGATAAGTGTACCAGTTTCATTAAGTGGTAAGAAAAAAATGTAGCTTCCTTGTGTCTCTGTGGCTTCAGTAGAACTTGTAACTCTAGGACCGTATACCCTTGCCAACTGCAATGCATTTGGAAATTGAACCTATGAAAACATATAAATAGTTTTCAGGTCAAGATAAAGAGAAATGAAACAGATATAACTAGTCCTTGCTTTCATATGTGTAAAGCAACTTGACCAGAACCAATTTAATAGGAATTTAACTCCTGAGAACCAGAGTAGCAGACCTAAAATTCCTCAACCAAACTTTTGTGCTAAACCATGATATGATAAAGTGAAAATCAGAAATCCAGAATTAATCATTAGAATAAAAACTGTTGTGTCTTTCAAAAAATGTGAAAACACTTTAATATAAGTTATATTGTTTCCACAAATTAGATGTAAGAAATAATTTCATTTAGTCATAGTACAATAAATTTGATTAACAAAATCCCAATTTACAAAACAGAAGTAAATAAATGCAGAAATATATTCATTATCAAATTATAAAATAAAAGTAACAGTTATTGTTGAGATAGCATCAGTTTATTCTTCATTTCAGATAATAGAGCCGATTATTTTGGTATGCTTAGTAATATTTTTGCAAGTATTAAAATAATGGAACGTTGAGATTCAAACACAATGACAGTAAACCAATGAAATTTCAAATTCACATTATACAACCATCATGAATCCATAAGTGAATGTTAATCATGTAAAAAAATATAAAATGTTTGTAATATAACCATCTAATTATTAACATACGGAGTTTTAAGACCACTATTTAATCTGCTAATTTGCTCTGAAATATAAGTAGTTGCTTTTCTGTGATGCATGACATGTCTTTGTGCCTTCATACTTAATTTGAAATGTCCTTAGTGTAAAAATATACCAAAGTAAATAAAAAATGAGACACTTATTTACAAAACAATATTGTATACATATTATATAAATGCATTGTTTCAGTCTTTTTATACAATATTGATAGAGTCGATCATTTCTATTATTTTACCATAAAAACTGCAGTGTTGCAAAGGCAGTGTTGTAATTTTCCAAAGACAAAATTACATACTTCTCCAAGTATGTTATTTTGACATTTTGATAAAAACGAATACTATTTGACTGCCTTTTAAGATAACGCAGTTTCTCCAAGTATGCTACAGAATTGAAAGCCAACCTCTAGAAAAATGATTCTTCTTACATTAAAGAAAATCCATTCCTCATTTGGAGGTGTAGGAAAATGCACCTGAAGAAAAGAGAAACTTACTATTTTACTGAATGATTTTTATGTGATAAACCTGGTAGCCTCAGACATTCAGCCTATTGTATTAGCACCATTGGCATGGATTGTTAATGTACTGTGTCAATTCGATAGGAATGGAAATTGCATATGCTGCACCATCCCTATTTTTGTGGAATTTTATCTTACCAAGTATGCTACCATACAATATAAATTCAAGTGTTTAAGGATGATTCGAATGATGGTATATAACAATCCTGCATTTTACCAATACTGTATGTAGATTTTTCTGTAAATATTAAACAAAACTGTAAAGAAATAGACTTTAAAGCATACTCCTTTAATTCATCAGAATGCAAGGAGAATTGCTTTCATTTCCTCGCCGATGTTGTAATATACAGGAACATAAATGTCATTTGATCTCCTTCTAGCTCAAAAACTCTGGAAATCATAAAACTTTATTGTATGATTTGTTTGGATGGTTAAATGCCAACCATTGCATATATTCCCCCTTTTAGTTTACATACTGTAGCTTATGCTTAAGTGACTGTAGGATACTCTAGGCCTATAGCCTGTGGTACTTAATTTCACAGCTTCAAAATTGTTGAGGGGAAGACCTTCCATGTTTTAGGAAGTTATGAACACTTAATATAAATCTCATGAGCACCCGCAGCGGTCTACTACCATGGCTGGAATTTTCCCATATATTATTTGTTCTTTGCCATTAAAATATAGCATATTAATTGGAGACATCTTTGTGGGAGTACAGCAAGGGCCTGCTGAACCTCTGGGGTTTGCTTGGTGTACCAGATGAGTATGAGGATATTTTTGTAAAAATACAAATTCACACTCTCCAGAGCAGTAATTGGCCTTATATCTTTTAGGAGCGATAATCCAGTCCCATCCAAAAGCTTCAAAATCCACAGTTAGAGGGTAACGACAGCATCGCGATTCTGTTGAGTGTTCATCACAGTCAAGACCAAAATCCCTTCTGGATCTTTTTGGTGTGTCTGTTACCTTGACCTCTAAAAAGGGATTCTGTTTGAAAAGGAAAGGACAATCAGTAATGTCAATAGACCCGGAAACACTTTTCTACCTACCTTAAGAAGTCATTGTTGAAGAAATAAACTAATAATTTTGCTCATACCACATTTATTTTTAAAAGGCACAGCATTAAGGAATGTTAATTTACACTAGACTTGATGTTCCCCTTATGTCTCAAAAGAATTTAACAGAAATACAAATTCCCCTGAGATCAGTTCCATGTCTTGTTAATTTTTATTTTTCCAAGTTTGAGTACCAGACTGCCTGGCACATAATGGATGTCCTGAAAATATTTATGGGAAGAAAGGGAGGGAAGGACAGGAGAGAGAGGAGAAGAAGGAGAAGAGGGGAATGAAGGAAAGAGCTGAGCTCCCTCTCTTCTTGCTTCCTGATTAAATATGCTGGCTAAATATGCCTGGTAACTCCTGGAGGGGTAGGTATAGTCATCCATCCTCCATTCTCTAGGTCCTCACTCAGGAAAACTAGAACAATAAAGCCAGGGCAAAATAGGGAAGGACAAATTCAGAAGAAGAGACGATGATACCTCCTTAATTCTTTCACTGGAAAATGTTTCTATTCAGATATTTAAAAATTTGTTGGTTCTGTCTCTGCCCCAGTCTTTTAATGCACTTGAGACTTTGTTTCCCTTTACATGAAAAAATCTGAGGAATACAACATATTAACCACTGGTCACATTATCAATTTTGATCATTAAAGTGCTACCTATGAAAAGGAACACTTTCTTAAATAATTGACAGTAGTTTTTAACCCATATCTAAATGAAAATAGCTCTGGCAGTATTATTTAAGACTGTCAAAAATAATAGTATCATTTGAGTCATTAACATTTAAAGTAGCATATATAAAGGAAACTAGATCATTTAGAAAATTGTATAGTCTTTTAGATACCTGCACACGTGTGTTTATCACAGCACAATTCACAGTTGTAAAGATATGGAACCAGCCTAACTGCCCATCAGCGGATGAATGGATAAAGAAAATGTGGTGTATATATATACAATGGAATACTATTTAACCATAAAAGAGAGTGAAGTAATGTCTTTTGCAGCAAATTAGATGGAGCTGGAGGCCATTATTCGAAGGCAATGGAAAACCAAATACCATATGTTCTCACTTATAAGTGCGAGCTAAGCTATGGGTATGCAAAGACATACAGAGTAGTATAAGGTATTTTGGAGACTCAGAATGGGGAGGTGGGGATGAGGGATTAAAAACTACATATTGGGTACAATATACACTACTTGGAGTGATGAGTGCACTAAAATCTCAGACTTCACCACTGTACAATTCATCCATGTAGCCAGAAACCACTTGAACCCCCAACATATTGAAGTAAAACGTGTGTGTGTGTATATATGTATATGCACACACATATATAATAAAAAACTAAAGATGAAAAAATAAAAAATATTGTATAATATTTTAAAGAATGTTTTATTTAAAGTAATTCTGATCTGCTAATTATTTCATCTTTATAACTAAGATCATTGTAATATTACGAAGGTAACAAGTTTGTTGTTTGTAAGTATAATCTTTTGTAAAGTATGTCAATAGATGAATATAAAAAGATGTGATCACATTAAGTATTTGAAAACAGAAGTAAACAGAAATTTAGGTAGGCCAGAAGAGTAACCCTAAATTTGTACTAGGAATTAAAATGGTTTTTATTAAATTGTATAATATATAAGGTATTATCATGCACTTGGCCTGATACTAAGTTAGTTGGCCTTCTGTAAGTAAACTTTTGCACAAGACTGCCAAGGCAGCTCAGAAATAAGCTAGGTGGCAAAGGTTAACCAGCCTGTAAATTGAAATTTTATTAGGAGTATTCCATAAAGAAATATATACACACATCAGTGCATCAACATCCTACAAATAATGAACATATTTATCATGAGGAATCTTAAATATATTTAATAAAATGTAAGCCTATAAATATCACTCTTAATTTCTCTGAATAAAACATTTTAATTATAAAATTTTAAAAGGTTTTTTTTAATCTGTTTTATGCTAAGCCAAAAATTTTTAACACATTTGGCACCCTTCTGGGAGAAAAAAAAAAGTTTTGATTTGTTTGTATATGTAGTAAAATCCACTATATAGAGTTAATATTTTAATTCATATAGTCATGTATCATATTAATGAAAAGCACTTTATATTTCATTCCCAATTCAAAAGAACTTCTTAAGAAGTAAGAAGTATGGTATAGTTGTTTTCTAAAATCTTCATGCAAAGAAGAATATCAAAGGAGTGTTTCATAGGATATGAAATTGGACACCTACTTTTATTGGGTACAGGGCTACCATTGGGGTAAGATACCTTTGTCTGGCTTATGAGCTTAGGGAATTTGTAGCTATTTTCCACTATTGTTTATTCATATTATGAATAAAAACATAAGGTTATTACAATGTTATTTTCAGTTATCACTTACCAGCCCATCTTCTCCTGGTCCTGGGAAGGTTACAGCAAGATCATGACCATTCTCATCTAAAGCTTTTATTTCAATGCCTAAGTTGGATTCAGGTTGTTTGAGCCAATTTTGCAACACTGTCTTCACATCAATGCTCTGCCAAATACCAGTGCCTGGGTTCATGTCAAGTTTCAGAGATCGGATTCCAGTATACCTTGTACCGTCTTTCATAGGTTTGATGAGTCTCAGGATTTGCACAAACACTGTTGTAGGAGTCTCGACGGGTCTCAAATATATCCATAGTTGGGCCTTTACCACTTTATTGTATTGTATTTTAGAGCTAAATTTAAAGAAGCAACATTTGGGTTTTCCATCCATTCGCATTAAAAAATCAGCTATAAATGAATAAGAAAAGAAGAGTTACTGAAATTATTTCCCATTAACAAAACCCCTCCATATTAATAGTTGAGCATTTACAAAAAATTAAGATAATGTATGCCTATGCAGTCTTTTAAAATGAAATACTGTGTGGAACTTTATAACTCAGCAAAAAATGTGAAAGAAAATAATTACCCTAGCTTTTCAGAATTTTTCAGATGTATGTATTTTCAGCTGTTCATCAGGAATCTATTCCCCTTCCAGAGAACTATGGACAAAGGAAGGTTCTATGAAGTCATGAACACTGAATGAAATTTTAAAATGATGATGATTAGAGAGAACAAGAGTCACTGTGGAGGAACAACCACTTAGAATTCTTTGGGAATCTGAGTAGTTACACTTACTGAGCAGCTGTACCAATCAGTCTGGAAGAAGGAACCCTTCCCCCAGGCCTGAATTACCTGGGGACTAGACACACTGAGCAACTTACTGAGCCTCGGGAATTAGTAGAAAACACAATACATCTGTTACATTTTGGCTTTGGAATAGCCTTTTAAAGGAGCAAAACTAAGCAGGTAATTAACACAAAAATTTTGATGTTATATTCAGGCTATCTCAAAAGTTCCAAAGTATTGTCTTTAGGAAGCCAGGCTGTCATGTAAGCACAAGCACTAACAATTTCCTTTATTTTGGTTTTCCAAAATTGTCTATAAAAGGCAAATCTACTCCAGACCTATTTGATAGCAGAGTCTTAAATGGAAATTCTTTGCTGCATTATAACCTGATTACTTAATAAGGGAAATAATATTTTAAAACTGTTTTGAATCTTGTTTAAAGTATATAAAGCATTGTATTAAAGCAAGATAACAGATAACACAAAATTTTTCTTGCCATGCCTTCTCTGTCAAGGTGCCTGTTTCTCTTTCCTGGAGAAAGTATTCTTTGGAGCTGACTGCAAATGGAATTGTATGAAATATGTTATCTGTCACAAGCAAAGTAGATACTACAGGTAAAAGCCCTCCCTCTCAGGAAGAATAAAATATTTTAGAAGGTTGTTAGGCACTATGCCTGCTTGGAAGTACACAAACTGGGTACTCTCAACAATAGTACTATGGTAAAGGTACAAGGAGGACTTTGTGAGTCATAACCTACCCAATTAAAATGTTTATTTCTTAGGCATTTTCTAATATTTAGTTCATGATGATTATTATGCTATGTTTACTTCATTGTTGTTCTTACTAATACATTAAGATATTTAATTTTTCATACTCTTTACTGTAATAGCTTTCAAAATTAAGTTTTTAACTGTGAAGAACAAAAAAATACTGTAAGAGTTTCAAATGACAGAAATCACTTTAGGTTTTCAGCAATGCTCAAGTAAGCTTAAACATCCAGCAAGTTTCTTTTTTTTTTTCTGTTATTACTGAAAAAAACTTATTTTACACAACCAAATACAATTATAAAATTTAATGTAAGTTTTTAACATTGCTTGTAGTATCTCTCAGTCCTTGCCTTGGTGGTATTACTGTGAAAGCATAAGCCTGCTATCTATATTTTCCTTCTTAAACTAATGCTATGCAAGTATTTTATTTTTTAGCTTTTTGTCTCTATAAGAAAACAAATAATGCGGCAGATTTTTGTCTCATTAATATATTCTCATGAAATCTTGAAAAAGAGAAACTCTTTTCCTTTCTACTTACATACAGGCCAACAGCTTGTTAAAAGAGACTGAAAATAGATCTGTTTCTCATAAACACTAGAACAACAGTCAGCAGAACTGTTGATATACACTAATAGGACTACTTACACTCTGTAGGCATGGTAATGATTGTTTCCGTTGTAGCGTGATAATCGTCATCTTCCAAAGAGCCATCGCTGCTGTCATCCCTCTGGACATCATACTGATCAATCAGTTCCCGGAGTGGAGGAGCTTTGGGTAAAAGTTGTCTTATAGCATCTTTGCTGATGTTAGGAGCTGTTTCCAGACGAAGTTTACTGAGGATTTGTATTTTAATGGCTTCTATTCTTGAAGATTTAGTGTTTTGTCTCCAAGTACATGCATTACACAGCCCCTCTTTTTCCACATTTTCCTTTTGCTCACTGTTCTCATTTAGATCCACTGGACCAGCAACAATCAGCATAAACAGGTAAATATAAACACAGAGTTGCAGTTTTTGCATGATTTTAAAATCAATATAATCTTTTTTTCTTGTTCTTATTTCTTCCTTTTACTTTTCTTTTGCTTTTGAGTAATGCCGAGCAAAATTTTAATGCATGTACAGTCTGAGAGACAACTTGCCACACCAGTGAATCTTTTATACTGTATTCCAAGTGGCTTTTTATATTCCAACTTAGATGAGACAAGTGTCGTCAGGATCTATGATTGGCTCTTGCTCCACAATGAATCTCGCTGTCAGAGGTTAAAACCCTGTCTGTCACAAGTCACCAAGCAGTATTTTGTTACAGTCAAGGGTGAGCTGATTCATTTGACTACTTCATAAAAGGAATAAATCCACAAACAATAAAAGATATTTGTGACATTTGAAAAACAAAAGTCTATGTTGGCAATAATATAAACTGCACTTAAATCTGATTAATCCTTACACAA
Source organism: Trachypithecus francoisi (assembly GCF_009764315.1). Lineage (NCBI taxonomy): Eukaryota > Metazoa > Chordata > Mammalia > Primates > Cercopithecidae > Trachypithecus > Trachypithecus francoisi. Next base: position 51,690,146 of record NW_022681458.1, on the reverse strand, counting down.
CTCTTATAATTTAGATAAGTCAATTTTAATTTACACTACATAGTTAAAATATGAAATATTACTTCCTCAAAAACTAAAATGATTTTATATTGTTTAGGCAAGCATTTGAAGTAAAAATATTTTTATTTGTTGTATTAAATTATTTTTAGTGCCAAGTAATTAGGAAAATAAAAATTAGGAAGACCTGAATTAAAAGTTAAGATTATGATACTAGTAGAGAATTTTCACCTATAATTTGAGAAACTTGTTTTCTGACTAAATTCTTAGTAAATATTGAAAGTCATTCTTATTATGATATATTGTGCATGGAATTATTTTTACATAGTTTAATGTCTTTTATTAATATGAAAATAAAAGACATTATTATTAATACTGAACTTTTGACTGAGTGCTACTATTTCCTATTCTAAAGATGCAGATTATTCTCAGAAGATGTGTTTCTTCGTTGTTTATTACCAAGAGGATAATGTCAGCTAGTAGAAAAATCTCTGAACATAGAATAAGATAATGAACTTTATAACTGGCATGGCAGAGCTTATTACAGCTTGCCTCAGATTTCTAGCAGTAAATTTCCAGAGAGTAAAAAGTGCGGTATCTCTTCTCTATAAATTATATCAGAATATTGTAAGCACATAAAAGAGAAAGAGCATCATGATAAAGGGGTGACCTTTTGTTGTTTCCCAATACTGTGATATGTTTTCACCCCTTTGCCAATTTCTCATTTTGACCAGAGGGCAGACACCTGGCAGGGATTTGGGGTAAAGTCTGGGAGCAGAGAATAGAGCTTTTTGTTCTCTAAATTTAAGTGGCCTCTGTAGGGATCAAACGTTCAACCTTAGCTTTGGGAGCCACAAGATCTAGTCAAATGAACTATTAAAGAACTAAGCAAACATAGCCAGCAAGAAACAGAAGATATTTCCAGGCCAAAGGAGATTTCTTTTTCCTACTCCTTTTTGGGAAGCTAAGGATTCCTAAGAGATTTAATCCATTACATTTTGTTTTCCAAGAGAATACAGTGGCTCATATCAAATATTTATTTTAAAGTCACTACCATTTTTGCACACTGTACACTAATTTACTGCCTCGGTGCACTAAAATGCAACGCAGTAGCCTGAAAAGTTAATGCATTTTCATCAAATTCTTAAGAGGTATCTACATCTCTTGAGAAAAAAATGGCCTTACATAATGCATTGGATTTGCCCATCATTAAAGATTAAGGAAAACCAGACACAAACCAGATGCCCTGAGGATTTCAGATACTCTTTGTTATGGGACAATATTAGATCTGGCTTCTAAGGTTTTATTTGTTTGGTAAATTCATTTTTCAATGTGTAAATCTTTGAAATGTTATGATCATTGTAACATGTGCATCTATACAGTTGCAAGTAAGTGGAACTTTTTTTTTTTTAATATGCTTAGAATTGCATAGCAGTTGAATTGAGAACTCAGGCTCTGGAGTCAGATAGACCTGAGTTCAAATCTCAGCTTTGCCACTTCTAACTATATGATAATGGATGAGATACTTAACTTCCCTAAACTTTAGCTTCCTTATAGGGTTTTGGGGAATATAATTTAATAATGCATGTAAATTGCTGAATGTAACACCTGTCACATAGTAAGTAATTGATAACTGGCACTTGAGTGCTTGCTCTTCGTTTTATGCAGAAAGATTTGAGATTATGCTGAAAATTATGCTCCACATGAACTAGAACTGCTTCAGGTCATAGCTGCCAATTATCAGTCACAAAGTCTACCTTTCTAGATCTGTGAGGCAAGTAAAAATTTCTAAGGCAGCCAGGTTACTAGGCATGTTCCAGCTCTTCATTCTTACTACCTGGAAAAAAGTGAACAAAGGTTGTCATTTCCACTTACAGACAATTCTCATTATTCATGATTTCTGTATTCACAAATTTGCCTACTTGCTGAAATGTATCTATGAAACTCAATATTCCTAGCTTTTTTCAGTCATTCACTGGCATTCACAGAGCGGCAAACATTTGAGTCCTATCTGACGCACAGGTTCCCAGATGAGGTCAAACAAGGCAGGGTTCCTTATTGTTTCAGCTCTCATACTCTAAACAAATTCCCTTTTTCCAGTCTATTTAGTGCCATGTTTTCACATATTTTGTGCTTTTTTTTATTGCTCCTGTTATTGATTTTGCTTTTTAAAAATGGCCCCCAAGCGTAGTGTTGACGTGCTGTGTGGTGTTCCTATGTTCCTAATCACAAGAAAGCTGCAATGGGAAGTAGCATGGTGGTTGCCAGGTGCTGGGTGGGGCACTGAGGGGTAGTTACTGTGTGATAGATAGAGAGTTTCAGTCTGGGAAGGTGAAAATTTATGAAGATGAATGTTGATGATGGTTACACAACAGTGTGAATGTGCTTAATGCCACCGAACTGTACACCTAAAAATAGTTAAGATGCTAAATGTTATGTATATTTACCACAATTTTAAAAGGCTGTGATACGCCTAAGGGAAAAAAATTCTTATGAAAAAATGCATGTGCTAGATAAGCGTCATTCAGGCCTGAGTTATAGTGCTGTTGGCTGTGAGTTCAGTGTTAATGAATGAACAATATATATTAAATAATGTATGTATAAACAAAAACACACATAAAGCAAGGTTATATATTGATTGGTTGATGAAAATATTATGACCAGAGGCTCAACTAACCCTGTTTTTCCCCTAGGAACAATAATTCAATATTTGCTAACTCAGTGTTGGCAATGACTTTATAGAACATGACTACTATGAATAGGGAGAATTGACTATATCTAATCAACTTCTCTGGAGAACAGTATTGAATGGGTGAAGAAGTACTGAAGAAATTTAAATAAGTTTTATTCCTTCTCCAGTGGCAGTGATTGCAACCTTCCCAAGGCCCCAGAATAGAAGGGCTCACCAGCTATTGGAACCTTCAAATATAGTCTGACTTCTGGAGACCCAGTTCTGGCAGTTCTTATCATAAAGGAGACAGGAAGTACTGCATCATTAAGGTGAGTGGGTAGAGAAGAATTCCTGCTAGTTGACTGGGAGAGCTGCGTCTGTCAGCTTGTTGGTTTTGTCTTAAGTTAGCCATCTCTAAAAGCCGCTTCTCACAGGACTCGGAATTTAGGTCGTCAAGGCAGTATCTCACAAGACTTGTATGGTTCATCTTTGTACTAGGTAGGCTGTTGTGGGCCTCATGTTTTCTGTAACCGTCAGTAAGGTGGCAAGCAAAACTCTCTCGTCTCTGTTACAAATACCCACTGGTTGTCTCAAAACAATGTTGAGGGTATAAAGAATATTTTCAAAAAACAATTTACAGTTTTATTTTTCCAGAGTGTGAGATCTACTGAGTGTACTAATGTAAAGACTTGCCGAAAGTTTAACGATCGTGGCCAAAAAAAAGAAGGACGAGATTAGGAATTAGCACAAGAACGAATCATGAAAAATTCAACAGTTTTGGGCAAAAACTCAGGAAGTTTTATCTGATATCTCTTGCCATTAACTTGTGTTTACAGCTCCTTGGTATTACTCTATGCTGATTATTCTTAAAGCCAGAGAAAATCTGTATGGTACTCAACTCACATAACATCATGAGAAGATAATTGTCCCACATTGTTGATAACTGATTACCCATGCTTTCGATAGTTAGAAGATAAAAATTAACAAAAACAAAAATATTCTTGAGCTAGGTAGCATGAGTACAGGAACAGAAGGCAGGAGACCCAAAATATAGTTCCAGCTTTACTGCTGATGTTTTATGTAACCTTGAATAAGTCAGTTAGCAAACCCTTCATTTATAAATGTATGTATGTATGAATTCACATATTAGTTTATGAAATATTTGAATGCCTATTTTGTACCTGACACTGTGCTAGATTCTGAGGATAAAACAGCGAGCCAGACAGACACAATCACTGTCTTCATGAAACCTATGGACTAGTTTCTTCATATGCAATATGAATAAATTTGATTAGGTGTGCCCTTTCCATTGAGGTTTATCCCCTAAAGCAGTGATTCTCAAAATTTTGGGTCTTAGGATTTGTTTACACTCTTAAAAATTATTTAGGATCCCCCAAATCATTTTTGTGTCAGTTATATCATTAATATTTAACACATTATATATTAAAACAAATTTTAATGTGCAGGCATATTCAAGCATACATTTTATTTGCTGCCAGAGTCATGATGTCTTCATACATTATGGGGCCTCTGGAAAACCACTGTATACATAAGAAAGAATGAGCATGAGAAAGGCAAAAAAATCTTAGTATTATTATGAAAACAGTTTTTATTTCATAGACTCTCTGGAAGAGAATTGGGAAGCACCCCAGTGATCCCCAGACCACACTTGGAGAACCATACGCCCAAAGTAGTAATTTTTACACCACCTCAATTGAATACTTCCACCTTTAACTTGCAGTCCCCTCCTCCCAATACCTATAGTGTTGCTTTTAATGAGACATCAAATATGGTAATTTTAAAACATTGTTTATTTAATAGTACATAATTATTGCAAAAAGCAGAAATGTAAATATTATTATAATCACCAACAGCAAACTTGTAGGCAGTCGAGAGGACATTTGCAAAACATTCGTCAGTTCTAGAGTATAGACTCAAATTAGTAGTCTTGGGGGATTTCTTATAGATAGTCTTCAGATGGTGTTGAGGTGACTGTATTCATACTATGGCAATCCTCATAATAAGGTCCTAGTTAATAAAATTGCTGCAATCCATTGTCCTTTAGAGGTAGAATTAACTCAGGAAAACTTCAAAATGCAATCTCTCCTCTCCCTCCTTCCCAAAATGGGAGCTCCAGTCTATTTATCATAGGCCTAAAATTTATCACAGAAAATAAAAATGAAGTTACAATTTGGCTTCCTCATTTTTTCTATTGAAAAAAAAATACTAGGAGCCAGGCACGGTGGCTCACGCCTGTATCCCAGCACTTTGGGAGGCCGAGGCAGATTGGATCATTTGAGGTCAGAAGTTCAAGACCAGCTTGGCCAACATGGTGAAACACCATCTCTGCTAAAAATACAGAAATTAGCTGGGTGTGGTGGCATGAGACAGAGTGAGACCCTGTCTAAAAACAACAACAACAACAACAACAACAAAAACTAGACTCAAAGACTTCGTGTTAAAATTGTATAGATTGTCCACTCGATTATTACAATTCTTATATGTTTGTGTTTTAATGTTTCTTTACTTGTCCTCTAATCCCTACCCTTCCACCCCCCAAATAGACTATGAGCTATTTGAGGGCAGAGAATATTTTGTTCTTTTTGGCTTTTCAGCTCTTGGTCCACCACCTGGCACATAATTAGATGGGGAGAAAAGTGTTTTTGTTTGTTTGTTGAGATGGAGTCTCACTCTGTCACCCAGGCTGGAGTACGGTAGCACCATCTCGGCTCACTGCAACTTCTGCTTCCTGGGTTCAAGCGATTCTACTGCTCCAGCCTCCTGAGTAGCTGGGATTACAGGCATGCACCACGACGCCTTGCTAATTTTTTGTATCTTTAGTAGAGACGGGGTTTCACCATGTTGGCCAGGCTGTTTTCGAACTCCTGGCCTCAAGTGATCCACGCCCCTCAGCCTCCCAAAGTGCTGGGATTACAGACGTGAGCCACTGCACTCAGGCAGCACAGTGTTTTTTTAGTAATTGAACCACTAAATGAACAAACATCTCCTTAAATACCAGAACTTTCCAATTTTTCAGTCAGGTGTAGTTAGTGTATTTATAGACTTTCTAAGTGAGAGTGTTTTTAGTTTGTTCTGACTGTGGTTCATAGCATTTCTATTGACTCCCCTCTTCCTGAAACTGGCAGGACAGGTTGGTATCACAGGTCCCTGTTTTCTTGACGCTGCAGTAGTTCTCTGGTGGAGCACTGAGCACTTTGAGTATCCCAGTGCAGCTTTTGCATTTAATCATCGGGGCTACCTAGATCTGTGGCTACCCACACCACGTGACTCTTAACAGGGACCATGTTAGGGAGTTGCCATGGTAGCTATGACACCACTACTTAAGATGACCAGATCCCTTCCCCAACATAGGTTCATATTAAGTTTAATGAGTCTCAAAAGTAGCCAGAGTGTAGAAAAGAAGTCTCAAAAGGGATGTGTGTGTGTGCATGTATGCATATGTGTATGTGTGTGTGTGTTTAAGGCAAAGACAGATCAATCTCCCAGGAGGGAGAAGTATGAACTGAGCATAATAATATTCATTATATTTGATGACTAGTTTGTTTTCTGCATGGTGTTTTCACTTACTTTAGAACAAGCACATGGTTTCCAGAGCAGCTAACAATATAGATTGAATTGGCAAAACATTTATCTTTAGTTTTAGAATTTTTTAAAGTGAATGTTTCCAGTAACCAACCACTCCCCAAGAGAAAATCCTACAATTGTCAGGATTTTGTTTTTAGGGAACTGGAACCAGTAGCCTCAATACAGAGGATGTTTTGGCAAATCAAAAAAACAATATTTTTAGAATTAGGTTTTTAAATTTATAATCTTAAAACCATTTTTAAAAATTTTAACTCTCTTTACTCCATTGGTGGTTTGAAGGTAGTAATAGCCTTAGAAAAATTTAGTTCTTACTGTATTTCCTTGGAATTGCCTAAAACATAGTTTTTCATAATTCACAGAGGATTGGCTTTCAGAGAGCCATTCCATTTCCAAATTCTTTTGTAAATTCTTAGAAAGAAGTCTTTTAAAATATATTCATGTGTTCATTTATACATGTATTTGTTCATTAAACACTTACTGTGCACCTGGTTTATGATAGGTACTATGCCAGGAATTGGAGACAGAAAAAGATGATGCTGTTTTTGCCTAAGGGAAATAAAAAACTTTAGGGCTGTAGGATTTTAAAGTTATTCTATCCACTCTATTCATAAAGAGATGGAGAAACTGAGGCCCAGAGAGAGGTTATGTGATTTAAATTAGAATTAAATGAAAAACAGTTTATTTAATTTGCAAAGGCAATTTGCATTGAAATACTTTTGAAGCACCAAGTACTTCTTTAACTTCTTTATGTTGAATTAAGAATTTTTTTAATGTTCTAAAATTAACAAATTAGGTCAGTGCTCAATTTCCTGGGTCAGTGCCACAGTGGTGCCCTTTGTTCTTGGACCCTATCCATGGCTCTGGCTTGGCAACTGAAAGATTCAATGAGCTGTTTTTGGCAATTAGTATAGGAGTTTTAATGTCTACTGACTAAATGTACTTTTGATGCCTATTTGCTCAGGTATTGGGGTCAGTGTTTTGTTATATAACATCATTATTTAGCTCAAATTTCAATATTTTAAATTATATATCTATATTCTTGAAATTTATCATTAAAAAGTCAGTAGTTTCTAGTTATTTTAACCACAGAGAGTTACAAAGAGTTATATCTTTGACTTTCTAATTAGTTCAAAAATAGATACAACCTCGACTTACAGTTTAAAAAAAAAAAAAAACCTTTCATTTAATTAGATTTAGAATGAACATTCTGGCCCCTGCTGGGAGCTCTAAGAACTACATCACTTCTGCTGTCAATTTTTCTAATAAGAACTTCAGTTTAAACCTTGAGTTCAATGTGATCTATTTTCTCTCTCTCTCTCTTTTTTTTTTTTTTTTTTTGGTAACCTGCAGAATCTGGCTGAATAAAATATGTAAGTAAGTAAGACATTATTATGATTAAGACCCAAAATCTATGTTAAATATTGGATGTTTTGAGATAACACAATGAATTTAAATCCCCAGTAATATAATAAATTTTTCTGGAAACCTAATGTATTTTTTTAAAATCTCCATTCAAACTCAGAAGAGAAATCTGATGGGAAGAACTGGTAAAATTCAAACACTTGATAAAGTATGGTATAGTAAGGACCCTTAGAATTTCATCAAATACTTATGAACACCCACCGTTTGGTTGTGGGTAAGCATTGAATGTACAGTCATGCACCGCGTAATGATCTCAGCAGACCACATAGATGAGGGTGGTCCTGAAAGATTATAATGGAACTGAAATATTCCTATGGCTTAGTGATGTCTTGATTATCCCAACTGAGTGTGGGCCCAAGCTAATGTGTGTGTTTGTGTCTTAGTTTTTAACAAAAGCATTTAAAAACCTTTATAAAAATTAAAAATTTTTTTAAATAGAAAAAGCTTATAAAACAAGGATATAAAGAAAGTAGGCTGGACATGGTGGCTCACACCTGTAATCCCAGTGCTTTGAGAGACCGAGGCAGGAGGATTGCTTGAGGCCAGAAGTTCAAGACCAGTTTGGGCAGTATAGTGAGACCCCATCTCTACAAAAAATAAAAGTGAAAAATTTAGCTTGGTATGGTGCCACACACTTGTAGTTCTAGCTACTCATTTTTTATCTTTTATACCATATTTTTACTATACCTTTTCTATGTTATATGTTTAGATATACAAATGCCATTGTGTTCCTATTGCCTGCAGTACAATACAGTACAGTAACATGCAGTAGAGGTTTGTAGCCAAGGAGCAATAGGCTATGCTATGTAGCCTAGCTATGTAGTAGATTATACCATCTAGGTTTATATAAGTACATTCTATGATGTTCACACAACAATGAAAATGTTATGTTAAATATGATGTTCATACAACAATGAATTGTGTGCTTCATAAATATTAAATGTGAAAATATGTCAACAATAATACCGGTAATATTTAACAATATTGATATCATTAATATTAATTTGTATTATAAATCTTTGTAAAATTAAAATTTTCTAAATTAAACTTTTGTAAAATGAAGGATGGGTTTATAATGTACACAAGAGGGAGATGTAGAATGAAATGATTAGGAAACTAGAAAGAAAAAGTCAGAAAAGATACACCAGACAGATGCTAACAAAAGAAAACTGGAGTCATGGTATTAGTCACAGGTTTAAATTTAAGAGAGAAAGTGAAAAACAAGACAAGGAAATTTTGTGATGGTAGAGGAAACACTCCACGGAGAAGATATACCTTTCATAAATCTTAAAGCATGGAACGATATCATAATAAAAATACATTAAAAAATGCAGAACTGCAAGAAGAAAGGGTAAGAAAAAAAGCAGTAGTAGCAATGCAGCCATAAAAAAGAATGAAATCATGTTCTTTGCAGCAATATGGATGCAGCTGGAGGCCATTATCTTAAGCTAATTAATGCAAGAACAGAAAAACAAACACTGCATGTTCTTACTTATAAGTGAGAGCTAAACGTTGGGAAGTCATGAGCATAAAGATAGCAAAAGAGACACTGGAGAGTCCTGGAGGGAGGAAACTGGGGAAAAGGGAACCAGGGTTGAAAAACTAACTGTAGGGTACTAAGCTCACTACCTGGGTAATGGGACCAATCATACGCCAAAACTGCAGCATCACACAATATACCCAGGTAACAAGCCTGCACCTCCTGAATCTAAAATAAAAGTTGAAATTAAAAAAAATAGTAGTAGCAGACTTTAATTCACTTCATGGATCAAACAGTTGAAAGTTAGTAAGGATATAAAGTATTTGAACAATTAAGTCAATGACGTTGATGAAAAAAGTTTGTATTGAATGCTATATCCTGACAACCAAAAATCAATCTTATTTTTTAAAGCCCATGAAACATTTACTAAATTGGCAAATATTGTAATAAATTTCCCAAATTAGAAATAATCCAGACCATATTCTCTGATCACAGTATAATTAAACAAAAATAAATAGTCAAAACAAAAAATCAACATCTCTTCTACTACTTGGAAATATAAAAATTGTTTAAAACCATCTTTGGTACAAAGAGGAAACAAAACTGATATCGCAGAATGTGTACAAAATAACAGCTAAAACATTGCATACCAAAACTTATAGGAGACAACAGCTGTGTTTAGCGGATATTCATCGCTTCAAATATGTATTGCTAAACAAGAAAGTATGAAAATCACACATTCTTTAACTTAAAAAGTTAGAAATCAAACCATAAAATAGGCTGCAAATTAAAGTGAAAGCTAAAACAAAACTAAAAAGATAAAATCATAAATTGAGTCAGAAACAGCAAAGTAATCAAATTGATAATATAAATTTATAACTTTTTAAAAGAGAAAAAACACACTAGCTTAATTTATCAATATAAAGAATGTACAAATACTATAAATTAGGAAGGAGAAAGATAAATGGTTTACAGACAGAGAATTAAAAGAGTATACTGCAAAAGTATTATGGAAATAAATTTGAAGACCTGGAAGACCTGTATGAAATGAACATATGTAGATTTTCCAGAAAAAAACACAACCAGGAAGAAAGTGGAATACTCTGAAAAGTGCCAGTCTATAGATGATTCTTCCAAACCCTCAATGGACAGGTAATGGAGAACAGTATTTTTCAAAATAGTGTTTAGATATCAGCATTTTTTACAAAATAGAGTACGTACTCAGAGTAAAGGACAAATAGAATTATGGGAAACTTTTATCAGTGTATATAATAGGTCTCCTTTTGAAGTTGTGTTACTTACTGTGGGTCGCAATCAAAATATTAATACTCTAAAAGCTACCCTTCTAGAATTAAAATAATTAATAAAAATAAATATAGAAATAAATTTGAAGGCCTGTATGAAGCCCAGAAAAAAATTTTAGCTACCATACAATACTGAGTCCTCCTATTCAAGAAAAGGGTGTGTCTTTCCATTTATTATTTGAGATTTAATATTTTCTTTATGTTATAGGACCAGTGGTTCTTTACCCTGGTCGTACATTACAATCACTTAGTTTAAAAAACTGCAGATATCAGCCGGGTGTGGTGGTTCATGCCTGTAATCCCAGCACTTTGGGAGGCCAAGGTGGTGGATCACCTGAGGTCAGGAGTTCGAGACCAGCCTGGCTAACATGGTGAAACCCCACCTCTACTAAAATTACAAAAATTAGCCGGGTGTGATGGTGCATGCCTGTAGTCCCAGCTATTCAGGAGGTTGAATCGCTTGAACCTGGGAGGCAGAGGTTGCAGTGAGCCAAGATTGTGCCACTGCACTTCAGCCTGGGTGACAGAGTGAGACTCCATCTCAAGAAAAAAAAAAAAAAATGCAGAATATCTAGGCTCCATCACCAAAGATTTAATTAGTCTGGTGTGGAGCACAGGCATTGAGTATTAAGAGCTTAACCCCAAATAAACCAAACCAAATTTAAAATGCCTTTCTCTTTATTTTATAAATGCAATGTACTTTCCAGTTCAAATATCGATACTTTTTAAAATATAACTATTTCAGAATAGCTAGGTAAATTTTTATAAGGAAAAGAAATGAGAGGGGAATATCACTAATGGATATGAAAACACTTTAAGGTGTAATAATTTAAAATGCACAGTTTTGAAGAATTTAAAAATAGAGAAAAGGCCGGGTGTGGTGGCTTTACGCCTGTAATCCCAGCACTTGGGGAGGCTGAGGTGGGTGAACCACGAGGTCAAGAGATCAAGACCATCCTGGCCAACATAGTGAAACCCTGTCTCTACTAAAAATACAAAAGTTAGCTGGGCGTGGTGGCGTGTGCCTCTAGTCCCAGCTGCTCAGGAGGCTGAGGCAGGAGAATCGCTTGAACCCGGGAGGTGGAGGTTACAGTGCACTCCATCCTGGCAACAGAGCAAGACTCTGTCTCAAAAAAAAAAAAAAACAAAGAGGAAAAAATAGATCAAATCATGTAGGAAAACTACAGAAGAGATAAAAGTGTCATTTTAAGTTAGGCCATTAAGGAGATGGACTATATAATAAATGGTATTGGGACAGAAAACTAGCCATGTGGATCCCTGACCACTAAGCCATAAGCTCCATGAAAGCAAGGACTATTTTATATTTATCAAAATTTAAATCTCAAAAATGAAACCAGAAAAGTATGAGAAGAAAATGTGAGAATTATACAGTATGATGTAAATGTTGGTGTCAAACATTCTAAGCATGTAAATTTGTTTGAGCTTCTTTGCCATGATGAAATTTAAAATTAGCTAGGCATGTTTACCAATCTTTTCTACTATAGCTTGGTAAATGTATTTAGATAAAAAATTTAAATTCCAACGTGGCAAAGAAAACTTCAAAGTCACACGCAATACAAAATATTTCCTAATTTTTCTTGTGATTATTTTTTGACCATACTTATTTAGAAGTATGATTAATTTCCAAATATTCAGGTATTTTCCAGATATATTTTTGTTACTGGTGTCTAACTTCTGTTGTAATCAGAGAATGTTGTAGGTATTATTGAAATCCTTTTACATTTATTAAAAATGGTTTTATGACCCATCTTATGTTCTATCTTGGTGAATGTTTCATGAACACTTGAAAATAATTTGTGTTCAGTTGTTATTGCATGTATGATTCTTTAAATGTCAAGTCAGGTTTGTTTAAGTTCTATATAGCCTTTCTTATTTTCTATCTACTTGTTCTATCAGGTACTAAGTGAGGAGTGTTAAAGTATCCAACTATAATGATGAATCTGACTACTTCTCTTTTCATTTGTCAGTTTTTAAATGTATTTTAAAGCTCTGTAAGTAAGTGCATACATATTTAGGATTATTATGTTTTCATGATGAATTAAATCAACTCTAATCATTATAAAATCATCTTCTTTATCTCTGGCAATATCCCTTGTCCTGAAATCAGCTTTGTCTGACATTAATATAGCCATCCAGCTTTCTTAGGATTAGTGTTTTTATGTTGTATTTTTTCTCATCCATTCACTTTCAGCCTATCTGTGTCTTTATTTTTACAGTGTTTTTTTGGTAGACCACATGTAGTTGGGTGTTGTTTTTTATTCAGTCTTATAACTTCTGCCTTTTGACTGGAGTGTTTAGATTATTTACATTTAATGTAATTTTCAATATGATTTGGTTTAAGTTTAGGGTTCCATCTCTTCTTTGTTCCATTTTTCTTTTTCTGTCTTCTTTCAGATTATTTTTTAGTGTTTCATTTCATCTCCACTATTGATTTACTCACTATGCCTGTTTTTATGTAGATACTTCTTAATTATCATAGTCTACCTTCAAATGATATTTTACTGCTTTATGTATGATTGCTGTCATACATTTTACCTTTACCTATGTTATAAATTCCCTAATACATTGTTGTTATTCTTGGCCTTAAACAATTTTCTATAAAAAGCTTTAAGTATTTTTGCATATACCTATATTTCCCAGTGCTCTTCATTTCCTGTGTAGATAAGTGTTTCAACATTAGCACTTTGACATTTTGGGCTGGTTTGTTCTTTATTGTGGGGAGGTATGCTGTGTATTGTAAGGTGTTTAGCAGCATTCCTGGCTCAAGTTATTGGATGCCAGTAACAACTCTCCTCATTTCATGTACATTAAAAATGCCTTCAAACATTGCCAAATGTTTTCTGGGGGGCAAGCTCTCCCCAGTGGAGAACCACTGTTGAAGATTGAAGTGTCTATATGATAACATTTTCCTTAAGCCTGAAAGAAATCCTTTAGCATTTCTTTTACTTCACGATTGTTGGAAACAAATCCTCTCAGCTTTCGTTTGTTTGAAGAAGACATTATTTTCATCTTATTTTGAGACATTTCACTGGATATAGAATTCTATATTGCCAACATTTTTCTTTAAACACTTTAAAGATATTATTTATATTTCAGATTGCATTGTTTTGACAGGAAGTCAATATTACTTATCATTGTTCCTGTATATAGTGTGTCTTACTCTTTGGCTACTTTTAAGATTTTCTGTTTATCAATAATTCTCAGCACTATTATTTTATATGCCTTGATGTGATTTTCTCTATGTTAATACTGCTTTGGATTCATTGAGCTTTCTGGATTTGGGAGTTTATAGTTTTCATTAAATTTGGGAAAAACTCAGCCATTATTTATTCATATATTTTTATCCCCTCATCATTTTCTGGGACTGTAATGACACATATATTAATTAGACAACTTAATGTCCTACAAGTCACAGAGGCTATGTTAATATTACTGCTCAGTCTCTTTTTCTCTCTGTACTTCAGTTTTGATAGCTTCTATTGCTATTTCTTCTGTTATAACTGATTTTTTTCCTGCAGTATTTAATTGTCTATTAATCTAATCAAGTGAATTTTCATTTCAGATATTATATTTTGTCTCCAGACAATTCATTTTATGTCTTCTATTTTTTCCTTATTATGCTCATATTTTCCTTTAAAACCTTGAGCATATTTATAGTGGCTGTTTTAAAATTCTTCTCTGCAAATTCCATTATCTATTTCTTTTTTTTTTTTAATTGAGATAGAGTCTCACTCTGGAGTGCAGTAGCATGATCTTGGCTCACTGCAACCTCTGCCTCTTGAGTTCAAGTGATTTTTTTTATATTTTTATTTAGAGACAGGGTTTCGCCATGTTGGCCAGGCTAGTCTTGAACTCCTGGCCTCAAGCAGTGCACCCACCTCAGCCTCCCAAAGTGCTGGGATTACAGGCATTAACCACCATGCCCAGTCATTATCTATGTCTTATTTATTTATTCATCTATTTCTATTGACTGTTTTTTCCCCTTAGTATGAGTCGCATTTTTTTTCTCATTTGTATGTCTAGTAATTTTTTATTGAGTGCAGGGAATTGTAAATATTATGTTATAGAATAGCTGAAGTTTGTTGTCTTCCTTTGAAGAGTGATGAAGTTGGTTTAGACAAGGAGTTAAGTTACTTGTAGATCAAGTTAATGTTTTAAAGGCTGACTTTTAAGTTTACTAGGGTTGGTCTACAGTAACCTTTACTCTGGGACTAGTTTAGTCTGATTACTAATGCAAGACCTTTCTAGGTTTTTTAATGCCCTGGTCGTTCACTAGTCTTCCTACTCTGGCTACTCAGAATTTAGAGCCCATTGTGAACTCAAGTAAGTGTTCAGCTATTGTTCTTAAGGAGTGCTTTGCCTGGCTCATGAAGTTTCTTTCATTCTATTCATTTACAGCCTATTTCAGATTCAAGGGGACCTCTACAGCCTTTCTTTGCATAGATCCCTCCTCTCTGGCCCTTTGCCCCACAATACCTAGTCTCCTTAGCGTTTCCAATTACTGATCTGTTTCCTTGACTTAGCAAGATGGCTTTTCTCTTAGTTTTCTCCTCCCTTCACTGTGATCCAAAATCTGCCTCTAGGACAATTCTGTGCATCACATCATTTGTTTCCCTTCTCTTAGGAATTACAGTCTTATGCTGCCAGTGTCCAATTTCTGAAAAGTTGTTTCTTATATTTTACCCTATGTTCTAATTGTTTACAGCAGGAAGACAAATAAACTACCTGGTTATTAAATGTGGCCTGAAATAGAAGTCCTAGAATACAAACATAGCAAAGGGGTGAAAATGAAGCACTTATGATAGGGTAAAAAAGGCTTTCTTCTTACCTTTAGCCCAGAACTCTTAAAAATAAGAAAGTTAACAACCCAATGGAAAAATGGCAAAAAGAAATATACATATATATGTATATATATATATCCGATAAACCTCTGAAAAGATGTTCAACCTCACTCATAGTTAAATAAGAACAAAATTAAAAGATCAGTGAAATATCATTTCTCATTCAAAGTGAGGACAAGCATGAGAAAATATCCCCTTTTTTCCCTCTTGGTGGGAGTATAAGTTTTACTTTTTATCCATTTTGCAGGACAATCTGGCCCTATCTTTTAAATTTTTAAATATGCCATTGCATTTGACTCAGCAATTCCATCTTTTAGGATTGTACCCTCTGATCAACTTGCATAAACTCTCAAAGATATTTGTAAAACATGTAATGTTTTAAGTTGGGAACAAAATACACGTACAACTATTAGAAATTAAATAAGTTACAGTATCTCCAGCTGAATCTATATGTACTGACATAGAAAGGTGAATATCAAATACAAGTAGAAAGGAAAATTTTAGAACAGAATCCATTTTATAACTGTGAAAAAAAAATTTCATGTATTATATGTATGCTTTTTCCATAGATATTTCATCCGACTGTCTGACTTTTAACATTAATTATTTGCTGATCTGCTCCAGACTCAAATTCAACAGTCTATTTTACACCCCTTTTGGATAGTTAATAGGAATTTTCAACTTAACATGTACAAGGCAGAACTCTTGATTTATCAACACTACCCTCCCCACGCAATCTTCTCTATTTCAGTAAATGGTGCCACAGTTCAACCAGTTGCTTGCTCATGTCAAACACCTAAGAGTCAAGAAATTTTTCTCACTAAGCTTCCTGCTCCACACCATTTAGTGGAAACAAAGGAATCAGAAAGCCAGAAGGTTAATAAAGTGTGGTCTAGTGTGGGCCGCCGAACCCACAAGTACCATAACTACCACTTTTTAGCTGGCAATGAATTAGTCATGGTATCAGGCACTTCATATACATTATCTCATTTTATCTTCACAAAACTCTGTGAGTGTTCTTTCTCCATTTTATATCTGAGTTAACGATTTTGGGCTGGGCACAGTGGCTCACCCCTGTAATCCCAGCACCGTGGGAGGCTGAGGCAGGTGGATCACCTGAAGTCAGGAGTTTGAGAACAGCCTGGCCAACATGGCGAAAGCCTGTCTCTACTAAGAATGCAAAAATTAGCTGGTTGTGGTGATGCATACCTGTAATCCCAGCTACTCAGGGGGCTGAGGTAGGAGAATTGCTGAACCCAGGAGGCAGAGGTTGCAGTGAGCCGAGATTGGGCCATTCTACTCCAGCCTGGGAGCTGGAGCAAGACTCCCAAAAAAAAAAAAGAGATTTTGGACAATAATGCTTTAGTGAAAAATGAGGGTTGTGTGTGTGTGTGTGTGTGTGTGTGTGTATGTCAGAGAGAGAGAGAGAGAGATACAAATCTTCTCATCCTTCTTTTTTTTGTTGCAGCCTATTGGAACTGCCTGCTGAAGGTGACCAGGTGAAATAGATATCCTGAGCACACCTGTTTGATTCCAAGGTTGGTGCTAGCAGAAATATATTATGTATTTCTTGTGAGGTGTTGATTCTCACAGCTGATCTGTGCAGATATTATAGAATTCATTCTTCCTCGGTTATATAGAAACTCCCTTTCTTCCTCAGTTATATAAAAATTAGCTAGCTTTATGTCTAGAAGAATGTAGTTTTTTAAATAAATATATTCAGTGTGACAGCTAGCAAACTTGCAAGAGTATTTTACAAATTAATTTCATCATGTTTGTGCTATATACCATTCACACAAAAAAATTAATAAAGACACAATGCCCCCGATGACCTCATATTCCAGTGAGGGAGACAGACTTGTAAACAGATATGTTAACATAGAAGGTGGTGAGCGCTCTTCTAGAGATTGAGCAAAGAGCTGTCAATGCAAAAGCACAGAGGACTTTGCTGGAGGGAATCAAGGTTTAACAGAATAGGTGACATTTGAGCTGGATCTTGAAGGATGGGCAGGAGTTTGCCAGGTGAATGAGGTGATCTCTATATAAAGTGCCTAGTAAAGGGTCAGGCACTTGGTAAGACCCAATAAATGTTCACATCTAGTTCCAGCTAAAGAAGTGTTCCAGGCAGAGGACACGGGTCAGTTGAATTCAAGGGCCATTTATTGAGTACTTTGTATATGTCAGGCATTGGTCCAGGTTCTTTGGCCTTATGTGCCAGGCACATCTTGTGAAGACAGAGAATTATACAAGGGTCTGGTGTGAGCCATATCCAGATCAACTATTTATAGATTTTGTTGTCATAATGGAGCAGGGATGTTTTAACACTGCTGACACAATGTGTCTTGATTACAAACCCCTACTACTATAGCATTGAAGCACTGAGATGTAAGAAGCTAATGACTGTACAAGATTCCATTTCACGAAAGCAGTGATGACAATCTAGCCTGGCTTCCCCTGTGTTCTGGGTCACTTTGATCTTCACTAGGGGATCAGGTCCAAACAGCAGCTCTTCCTAACAACACAGATCAACACAGATGTAAAGGAAACTAAAACTATTTTACTCCAAAATATACTTTAAAAAACATATTTTAAGATGGATATTGAGAGGGTCTGCAGAAAGGAATGGCCCTGCAAGGTTGTCTTTTGTGGAGAAGATTTGTATTTGTAAAGAAAAATGTGCATCAGTGAAATCAACAGCCATGCTTTCTCTGAGCCAATCCCCATTCCCCCATTCCCTGACACCTCCCTATTCCCTGACACCTCCCTCTCTGGATCTAGGAAAGATTAACTCAACCACAAGCTACCATCTGTTTTTTCTGAGGGCATCTCTGACATTACCTGAGATATTTTCATCTGCATTACAAGACCTCCTTTAATCCATGCCTTTCTTCTTCTCTCGCTCCCATACCCTGTGACTCCATGTCCCCCAGAGCCCAGAGGAACTTAGTTCCAGGGAATTGTTTTTTGGGCTCATTCTTTTCCCCTGAAAATAATTTACCCCTAACCCCCATCTTACCTCTCTCCAGTGAAGCAAATATTTAAGTATTAAACATCTTGCCTTTCTTTGAGTTTTTCATATTGTATATGACTCCTGTGCATACATGTGCATGTTAGTCAATTTGTATATATTTTTTCTGTTACTCTATTAGTTTGTTTTAAAGACTTAAATTATTAGACCCTTTGGGGGAAAAATTTAAACTCCCCTATAGATGGAAGGGCGAGATGCCTGCATTTCCCTTCCAGCTCACTAACTCAATGGGTTCCACTTGCCCTCTCCTCAGTAAGTCCCTTCATTATATCCAGCCACCAAATCTTGAAGCTTTATTCTATGGTATAGTAGGTAAGAAATAAAAATGAAATCCTAAGCACCCGCCACTCCACAACTGACTCAACAAAACTACCTCTTGGCCAAGGGAACCCCAGAGAAACTTTGAAAACTGAGTTCCCAACCATGATGGGATGGGCTTTCTCCCCTAGGGGCTAAACAGAAACCAGCCCTTTCTGAAGACTAGCACTGATACAGCTATCCACCTGACATTGCCCCTCCTTTTTACCTGACATTGCCCCTCCTTTTTACCTGATAAGAGACCACTGACTGTGGAGTGGTTCTGGCCAGTCTATGGAGTGTGCACAGTGAGGGTTTTTGTGCTCTCTACTTTACCTTTTGATGCAAGAGGGCTGAAAACTCCAACCTTGGATCATGTGAGCATGCGTATGTTTCTCCTTTCATAAATATTCATGACTTTTCCTATAGCTTATTAAATATGCACATTTGGCCACCCCATTCAGCATAAATTCCTGTCTTACTCTTCTGACCCTTGAAGTATCTGTTTCTGACTTCTGGCCAGAGGCTATGCTTCCCAGCCTGTCAGGATGGCCACCTGCAGGCTACAACGGTTTATGTGAAATAAAACTCTCCTTTCCAAATTTCTGAATTTCATCATTCTTCAGTTGATATAGTTAATAGTATAGAATAAATAGAATGTATTCTGTTATATACATTTATTACACTAAACACAGAACCTACATATGCCCATCTAATGTAGATTAACACAGAACCATCATATGCTACATCTAAAAGAGAACATTTCTAAATGTAAGGAATATTCTATGACTGTTTTCAAGGGCGGTTTTACTAGTACAGCTGGGTTGCAAACAATAGAAGTAATGTGCTAGATGTTTTACAAATGTTATTTCATTTAATTCTCATAGCAATTCTTTAAAATAGGAATTATTCTAACCATTATACAAATTAGGAAGCTAAGGCACGGAGAACATTTAACTTATCAGAGTAAAATGGTAGAAATGGGATTTGAAGCCAGGTATATCCAATTCTAAACCCACTTTCTCTCCACTATAGCAGTTTTCCAGTATTAATGCTACCATTTATTGTGTTTCTACTATATTCCAAACGCAATGTGAGATGCTCAAATACATTCTCCCTGATCCTCATAAAACTTAACACTTTTAAAATTTTTTTAAATTGACAAGTAAAAATTATATATATTTATGGTGGACAACATGATGTTCTGATACATGTATACATTGTGGAATGGCTAAACCAGGCTATTTGACATATGTATTATCTCACATATTTATTTTTTGTATGTGGTGAGAACACTTAAAATCTACTCTCTTGGCAGGGTATGGTAGCACACGCCTGGAATCCCAGCACTTTGGGAGGCCAAGGCGGGAAGATTGCTTGAGCTCAGGAGTTTGAGACCAGCCTGGGCAATATGGCAAAACCCTGTTTCTACTAAAAATAAAAAAATTAGCCAGGTGTGGTGGTGTGCACCTGTAGTCCCAACTACTTGGGAGGCTGACGTGGGAAGATTGGTGCCTGGGAGGTGGAGGCTGCAGTGAGTCAAGATCACACTGCACTCCAAGCTGGGTGACAGAGCCTGTCTCAAAATAAAATTTTAAAAATCTACTCTCTTGTCAACCTAAAGGAAGAAGCTGAGGCACTAAATTTAATTTTAATGAATTTACTTGAGCCGAGGTGAGGACAGCTGCCCAGAAGACTCAGACCTGATAACCTTGCATAAGAGTTCCATTTGACCTTTGTGAAAAGTAGGTTTTTAAAGGCAAAAAAGGGAGACCATGGGCTGATACAAAGTTGTTTTTCAGGAATTCTCATTGGTTTACAGAAATGACATTGATTAGTGATTAGCTATACATTGTTGAACTCTAGGGCATGAGTTATAGTGTCCATCATGCAACACTGTTAGGTGAATTACAGTTATTTGCAGCGACAGTCAGTCTAGAGTCCACATAGCAAGCAGCTTCAAGAGGTGATGAGCTCAAGCAGGGAAAGTGGGATGTCACTGCTGCCTTACTTCCATGCCTCTTTGGGCCTGATAATTTAGAGGAGACTCACATTCCTCTGAGAAGGTTTCTTTGCTTTCTCACTCTTAAAGCAATTAAGTACCTTGCTTGTTGAAGTCACACAGCAAGCAAGTTATGGATCTTGACTTCGAGCCTAGGTCTGAGACTCCGAAGCCTATTTTCTTTATAATATATTATACCAGAGCTTCTCAACCTTGGGCATACATCGAGTCAAATGGGTAAATGTGCACAAAGCCCTACCCCCAGAGAGTCTAATTTAATTGGTCTGGAGTAGAGCTCAGGTTTTTTTGTTTGTTTGTTTGTTTGAGACAGAGTCCGGCTCTGTTGCCCCAGGCTAGAGTGCAGTGGCATGGTCTCTGCCCACTGCAACCTCTGCCTCCTGGGCTCAAGGAATTCTCCTGCTACAGCCTCCCATGTACCTGGGATTACAGGCACCCACCACCATGCCCGGCTAATTTTTGTATTTTTAGTAGAGACAGAGTTTTATGATGTTGGCCAGGCTGGTTTCGAATTCCTCACCTCAAGTGATCCACCCACCTTGGCCTCCCAAAGTGCTGGGATTACAGGCATGAGCCACTATACCTGGCCAAAACTCAGATAATTTTAAAGCTTCTGGGTGATTTTAATGTGCTGGCTGATTTGAGACCACTGATGGGAAATATAGTTTATCTATCATGATAAATTGGTGGAAAATGCCCCTTATTAACTATTTTTTGAGGCTATGTTATATAACTCTTTAATGTATTCATGGAGTCAAAAAAAAAAACCAATAAAATTCCTTTAATCAGATTACAGTCTACAGAGATTGTAGTTAAACAACTGAGATTCGGTCATTTAATTAACTGACATCCCCTCTTCTAACCCACTTGTTGACTGTTTTTAAGGTGATTACATTTTCCCAGAAAGTACTGAAAAACATACAGGAAGTGACATGGGAGTAAGATAAACCTAACTTTCAACGTTGGTTTTGATATTTTCTTGCTAAATGGACTTTGACAAGTTACTTAACATTTTGTGAAATATTGATTGTGAAAGAAGTAAAAGGTATTCTTGAAAAGGGTTTTATCTGGGGACAGATGGAGGGAATGCTGCCTCTGGTGGCCTCCTGTTGGGGTCAGATGCGTATAGTGCATTGAAAAGCCATGGGAAAACTTTTCTAGTTTTCCTAGTCAGCCTGGCTGTGAAGCCCATCTTCTACTTTCTACCACTGCTGCCAACCATTTCCCAAGCCACCTTTCTCTTTACACCGTCAGGGGTGATTCCTTCATTGCCAGACCACATGGCATTATTGGGAAGTGGCCAGGAGAGGAGGACTCCCTTTTAACCATAGATGCCAAGGTAGGCAATATATGCTTGAGGGGAGGGAAAGGAAAAGGATATTTTCAATACCATATTAGATTAGACATGAAATATATTTTACCATAGGAACAATGTCTGGATGGTAATTAGGTCTCCTGTGGTTATTCAATTAAAGCCTATTCATAATTTTGCCAGATATTTACAATATTTTATATGTAAATAACAGTGTATTTCAGTAACCTTCTGGGTTCAATAGACTTTGAAGAATTCATGTGAAAGCTTAACCGTCATTTATAACACCACTTCTATGAGAAATACTAGATCAGTACTTAGGACTCCAAGAAACAGATCCTCTCGTCTCTAACTCAGTTTAACAAATATAGTGTTCACCGATCATCTAGCAAAGAGGGGATGAGGCAGCTGAAAGAATCCTGTTTCCTCTCTGAAGCTTAGCAGAACTCTTTTAGCTCCTGATTATAAGATCACAACATACTTGAGGCCATGGGCCATTGCTTTCCTTCATTTGTGTTCCCCTTCCCCCTGAACAATTTATCACATAGTATAAGCACATTGTAGATGTTAACATATACATAGATTAAATTTGAAATCGGTAATGACCTCACTGTCAATGGGAAATAGGACACTGATCATGCATACCATACAGTGACAAAACATTTCTTAAATGATCAGCTTTTGTTGCTGGTAACCAGGTGCCTCTCAGCAGTAAGGCTTAAGAGTTGAAGTAACTGGTGCAATAAAATATTATGGTGGAAATTATGAGCATGAAGGCCATGGGAAAGGTTCTGATTGCACTAGAAACTACCTAAAAGACTGTCATATTTCTTGTACTAAGGGGGCTGAAATATCCAAAAAACAAACCTAAATTTGCTTCTACAGCTTTCAGCATTACAGTACAGCCTTCCTAGGCATAGATTAGGAGAGTGGGAACCTGTGAATGGAAATGTTTGGGTAAGTTCTGATGAATCCAACGACAAATCCTTCACTTTGTTTCCCTTCCTCCAAAGAAATCTATCACATAGTATAAGCACATTGTGGATGTTAACATACACATAGATTAGACTTGAAATCAGTAATGACCTCACTATCAATGGAAAATAGGACACTGATAATTTATACAATGTAATGACAAAACATTCCTTAAAATATCGCCAATTGTTGCCTGAATTAACAAACTCCACTGAGTCTTAGTTGTTAATAGGAGCAGTCCTCCTCTTCCATCTGATAACCTGTAATAATTTCACCTGAGGTGGTTTATTTGCCGGAAGATTATGAATCTCCTCAATGTTAATTCCCACTACTTATCGCTTCCAGACCCTGACCTATTCCATAATTAGCTTCAAATCCTCAAAGACTTCAGGGAAGATGGGAAAAGAGAAAAATTAGAAAATATGCA
Source organism: Trachypithecus francoisi (assembly GCF_009764315.1). Classification (NCBI taxonomy): domain Eukaryota; kingdom Metazoa; phylum Chordata; class Mammalia; order Primates; family Cercopithecidae; genus Trachypithecus; species Trachypithecus francoisi. Next base: position 51,666,745 of record NW_022681458.1, on the reverse strand, counting down.
TGATGGTTGCAGTCTACACACTTTATGAGGCCATAGTAGGTATTTGTAACTCTCTCTTCCACTCCCCTTCCCATGCTCCCTTTGCTCAGTTATCATTTTAGCTAGGTGTTATTATTTATCAGTCAGAGTGACCTAAACCTTCATTCCTGAAATATCTGAACCATTGTGGTTCTTACTTGGCTTTGTTTGCTCTAATCTTATAAATTTTACCATGGATATGGGAGGAATTGCTCAGATATGGATATGAAAGGAGTTGCTCAAAGAATCTCTTGCCTTTGAGACATAGTCTTTCCTCTGTTTTGTAGTACCAACCCTTTTCCCACTTTATGATTAGGATTAATTGTCCCAGTGAATATAGTAATCCCTTTCTTTTCCTGATGGTTCAGAGCCTTGAAGACCTGAAAGTGGCTGCTGTGGCAGTCTCAGCTTCCATTCAAAGGAACCCTTCTAGTGTTTCCTGGAAAAAGTACTCCTTCCATGGAAACTAAGAGCACAACATTGTGAGGTTGGAAACAAAAGTTATGTGAGTAGGTCATTAGGAATAATAATGGAACCATCAATACTTTCACACTTTCATTTTTGGATCTAAGTATTCTGGCTATGGAAGAAAGAGCACTATATATTAGTTCCTCTCTTGGGGAATATGCTATTACTTGTGGGACAGCTCCCTAGCCTTACAAGTGGCAACATAAGTTGTCAATAGATTATTCTACCATTTAATCAAGTCAGCTTCTTCCAATGGGCACGAAACCATTTCTTCAACTCAGATTCCTTAAATTTCTCATCAGTGAGACTAGCCAGATCGTAGTGGGAGAAAGGAATCCTATGTTCTTAAGCCCAAACATAATCAACATGCCTGTTGCTAGGGCCACAGGGTTCCTGGGCCCATTGTACAAGCGCCAGTGGCTAGGGGAGGCAGCTAACTGGCATCCACAGGATTGGCCATACTCTTTACTTGATTACTGAGAATCTGTTTTACAGTGGATACCTTTTAGTAAGCATTAATTTGGGATACATATTCTCACTCTGCTTACTCTGAGAGGCCCATCCTAAAACTCTTCTTCAGGCCTCCCTTTAACCATTCTTCCAAGTCTGTTTTTCAACCCACTGACTCCTTGGCCAAAGTACCACTTGCCCATGAATCAATGTCAATCTCTACTTCTGTCTCTCTTCCGGTTAGGTTTTGAAACATACATCATAAACCTTCCACCCTGAGGTCTTTCCACCCTGCTCAGCGACATCCTCAGAGCGGGCTCTATAGTGTTCCCTGTTGGTCATGAAACCAATAAACCTCTATAACCTTTCTGGTCAGAATGGGACAATCTTCTCTCTTGTTCTTTTTACCTAAAGCCCTCTTCTCCCTTCCTTCTCCAGGGCTCCTACTACAATCTCTTCTATAAAAGATAAGAAGGATTTTTAAAACCTCAGATGGCTTAAATTTTCACCATGCAAAAAATTCCAGACACACACAAAAAAATAGAAACGAACCTGGCTACCTGCTTGAATAATTGGAGAGGAAAAAACTACAGAGATCCTCCCTGAAACACTGTGAAGTATGTATAGCTGATATTATTATACCTATTTTAAAGGTGGCGGAAAGGAAATGTGGAAGGAGTAAAGTGACTCTGCCACAGCTTCCATAACTCCCTATTAATATGAGCAGGGACCAGGATTATGCCTTCCGGTAGAGTGAGAGGAGAGTAAATACACAAACCCCATGATCGTGATATGTCTGGAGACCTCTGATTTAAGGAGTGGAGAAAGAGAATTATTGAGTGGTGGAAGGAAAATGAAGATGCAAAGAGCACTGATGAGTGGGTGATCCCAGAGCTCTGAGTAGAGGGTAAGAATCAGAGTCAGGCCTTCCAGAAAATCCCAGCGTAAGGTCCTTTACCATTGTTTCCTTTTTGTCCTTTTGCTTAGTACATTATCAACAAGTTTTAGAGGGAAAGAATGGAAAAGAATGTAAAAAGAATATCCAAATAAATATTTCAAAAAGATTAAAATAGAGATGTGGAACATAGGTAACCTAGTGAAGGACAGAACTACTTAACATTCCAAAAATAAATCTGAGTTAGATTCAAAGTTGTATAAACTCATAAAGGCCAAAGGAAAAAAAAAGTGTCATATTAATATCAATTAGAAATTCTCTCTTCAGCAAAATTGAGTTTTAGTTAACTAGATCAAGTGAACATTTTAAAATCAATGTAAGAGATTTTTCCTGGACATCTCATTTTGTGTGTTATAGATACTTTTATTTGTTGTAACAGAAAACTGCCCTGAGGGAAACAGGCCCAAGAATTGAGCAGACATCTTTACATTCTGGTAATCCCAGCTGTGTGACCTAAAGCAAGTCATTTAACCTCTCTGGGCCAAAGGCCTGTTTCATCAATTACAAAGTAAGGAAGTTATGCTAAATGTCCTCTAAGCGTTCTTCCAACTCTCAAATTCAGTTTTTCTATGAAAATTTTAGTTATCCTCATAAAAGCCCTGACTTAGGTTTTTAGTTGAAAAATTAAAAGATAGGCTCCAGCAGGGGTCACTACAGCCACATCGAGCTTTAAGTCCGATGCTCTTTCATGTTGTAGTCGACTGTGTGCACATCACAGTTGCCCTTTGTCTTGATTTTCCATTTGAGACTACATAGACTCTCTTTGTACCTAAATGTAACCAAATCGATCTTCAAATGTACTCAGCTTATCCATTTCAACTAGGTTTTGTTGTTGTCGTTCTCCAATTCTTTTTATTTGTTTGTTTATTGTTTGTTTATTTATTTATTTTTACTCTGAAATTGGAGATCATTTACTTCCTTTGACTCTGAGGTCCTTCAGAAAAATGTATTTTATTTAATTAGCTGTGTTCAATTTTTTGCTTCTGAGAACTGTGATGAGTAAGTGTATTTCTTCAAATATATGAGATTGGCCGGGCGCGGTGGCTCAAGCCTGTAATCCCAGCACTTTGGGAGGCTGAGACGGGCGGATCACGAGGTCAGGAGATCGAGACCATCCTGGCGAACACGGTGAAACCCCGTCTCTACTAAAAATACAAAAACTAGCCGGGCGAGGCGGCGGGCGCCTGTAGTCCCAGCTACTCGGGAGGCTGAGGCAGGAGAATGGCGTAAACCCGGGAGGCGGAGCTTGCAGTGAGCTGAGATCCGGCCACTGCACTCCAGTCCAGGCGACAGAGCGAGACTCCGCCTCAAAAAAAAAATAAATAAATAAATTAAAAACAAATATATGAGATTACATTAAAACAAAACACAAAATTCAGTCCTATCCTGAAGGTTTTTAAAAAGTCTATGTACACCTGAAAAATGTATTCAGCTCCTTTGAACCCCTTCTAGAATTCTTTTAATTGCTTCTACTCTTCCATACTTAGCTTGCTATGTACATGAAACCAGAATAGACTAGTTCATATATCCAAGAGCAGGGTAAGGATTTCAATGCCAGTTCTAATTTCAATATTATGTTTTTGCCCTAAAAACTTAGTGACTGTACATACACCGTAAAGAATTTGAGGATCACTGTTGATGCTCAAAGGTAGACATTCAGCAAAATGTTACTCCCAAAAAACCATGGGACTCCCCAGAGTCCTAAGTTTTAAGAGTAAGTCTTGAGGCTTATATCCTAAGTCTTAGGACTCTTTAGGACTATGATTCAATTTAGGACTACTCCAAAGGGGTTCAGTCTGCCCCAAATGCCCTCCGCAAATTCCATATACTATGCAAAACCTAACAGTGGTTCAATTGTGCTAGGAGTCAAGGAGAGTTAACTTCTTACACCATGAAGAGCAGTGTTTCTAGTCCTTTGGCCTGGAGTATATGCCCCCTTCCCCAAATGACACTACTTAACCTAGAGTAGTTCTTTGTAGGTGTATGTTGTGCAAATGTAATCTCATTGTCCCTTTTCCTCCTCCTAACTACCTGCCTGCTCCTTTGGGAGAGATTGATATTACCCTTTTCAATTGCAGCACTGCTGCTGCTGCTATTTCCAATATTATTGTGTTAAAATCCTCATCTAGACAGGTAGTTGGGTTTATTTCCAGTTGTTAACAAGTGAGGAAAACCTTCTATACACTCCTTTCACAGTAAGTGGGGGATGGCCTGGTGACAAATACAGTGAGAGTGATAGTGTATGACTGCTGAGACTAGGTGATAAAGGGCATTGCAGCTTCTGCCTTGGTCTCTCGGATTGCTCACTGAGAGCCAGCTGCCATGCCTCAAGCAGTGCCATGGAGAAGATCTGAGGCCTCCTATCAATAGCCAGCACCAATTTGCCAGGCACATTAGTGAGATACCTTCAAAGCAGATTCTTCCCAAGAGGATTGAGTCTCCTCTCCTCTCCAGACTTCTTCAGAACAGTCTTTTTTCTACTTATGTATAGCCTCAAACAACCACCTCAGTCTTGATTTTATATAACTAAGCTATCTGCCATAGCTAACTGATCACGTGTCTTTGAGTCCTAGCCTGCGTAAGGTTTATATCCCTTGCCCGATCATGTGTGAAAGATGGAGTTACATAGTTAAGAGAAGGCTCTGATAAAAGGCAGAAGGTGACTCCCAGGGAAAAGTGTGTGAGCCAAACAGGTCCTTCAAATAGTTTCTATCAATGCCCTGTCCTGCTTCTCCCCTATCACTAGTACTTTCTTATAACACTACTTATACTTAGCGTACGTACTGTAGTCTAATTGCCTGATTATTTTTAATATTCACTCTATTCTTTAGGCTCCTGAAGGGCATGGACTCTAGCTTATTACAGATATATCCTGGCATCTAGCACAATACCTGGCACATAGTAGGTAATAACATAAATTTTTGTTGTAATAAATGAATAACTTTGTTTTGAATGCATGCACCTTATAAAAAAAACTTTGATATTTTTACCATATAGTTGCTAACACATTAATAGAAGAACCATCCACACAATTTGAGAACTGAAGTTTACTGTTTACCAATTGACACTTTGCTTAATATTTCTAAGAATAGGAAATGCCTATAAAGTTCAACAATGTACTGCCTTTAAAAAGAAACTTTTTAATGCCATGTAAATCAGATAACTTGTCAGCGTGTCAGTGGCACATGTCTACATTCAGGGACTGAAACAGAAACTCATTTTAAATTTAATTCTAAAAGACTGAAAAAATATTATTACAGAAATTTTCAGTTTGACACATACAAATTTATTTCAGAAAGTCTGCTATCTCACAGGAATTCTAACACTAAGGTACTTTGATAATTATTGAAAAGAATTTATTCAAGCTGTACTAAAATATGCTACAAGAGTGACCTACTTTTGAAAGTAAAGAACTGTTTCCTATGTTTCTTAAAGTAAAATAATTTATTTGTATCAAATTAGTAGAGTTTATCCTCTTTTTATTAAAAAAGAACACACACAAGTAGCCCAAATAGAACCATTTTAAGAACTGAAGAGGCCATGTAATTTACTTTATTGATTACAAAGCCTAATTGATTGTGTAAATTATGTCTTAAATTTCTAGAGGCCAAACTTTTAATCTTGAGTTTGTACCAGAATATCCCTGTGATCTCTTTCAACTACAAAATTTTAGGATTCTAATTATAAACACAGAAAATGTAAGTGGGCTTAAAATTCTTAGTTTCTAAAATAGTTTTTAGTACTTGAAATAATATGATTACAAAGTAATACATATTCATCACAGAAAATTTATAAAATATAGAAAACACAAAGCCAAAACTAAAAATCACTCATAATTCCTTTATTCAGGAATAATTGATATTAATATTTTTGTTTATCTACTCAGTAAGTAAACTAAAATTGACTGACTACAATATCTTCCTCAGAAATTAAATATTTTTACATATTTTAATGACTGTATTATCACTAAACATGACTATACTATATTATATTATGTCATGTTAATATATGGCAATTTATTTCATTAATATTCTACAGTAGGACACTTAGATTGTTTCAAATTTTTGTTATAATAAAATTCAAAACACATACTTAATGGCAAATCTTTTTGTAAATACGTGTGTGGAGGCTAAAGCAACATTATCTGGATGCTAATTTGCTATGTTGACTGCTGATTAACTCCAGTTCCAAGAAGGCCTCTAAGATTTCCAGTTTATTGATTGTTCCTTGTGTAAGAGAATGTACTTCCTGTAAATCCTGCCCTTAGGTCAAAACAACCTTGATATTATACATCAGTTGTCCTACACATTCCTTCTGAATCATACCTACCATTACCTTATATTCTGTAAGTCCTGGGTCTCGGGGCTAAGGGCACAGGGATCCACCATTTTGTCTCGCCAGTCCTGAGACACAGGCATGGCTTCTGTTCCTAAGTCCCTATCAAATGTTTCTTTCTGAGAAACTGGAGTGTCAGCCTCTTTCTTTGGCCTCTCTGCTTCCTTGGACTTTTTGGGGTAGGTTTGCATAGACCTGTCCACCTCAAAACAACATGTATATGTATTATTTAAAAACATACACATTTTAATATATATATTTTTAAGAATCTGAGTCAAATTTCCAAATTATCATTCAGAAAGATGTATTGATTTAGAAGTCTAACAGAAGTATTCAAAGCACCTGTTTCCCCCAAATCCTTGCCAGTCCAGAATAATAGCCTTTTAAGAAATCATTGTCGGTCTGATCTGTGAAAAATATTATTTCCTTCTTGTGAGGATAATTTTATACCAGATCAAAGGAGAGAACTAGGTACTAAAACCAGAGTTCTACTGACTAATTCTAAATTCTGTGATGAGTTTTACTTACAGCGAGTCTATTGCTAGAAGCAGAGGAAAAGGAAAGTACCAGAAATACTCTGTTGTAAATTTTTCTTTTTCAGGAATATAATACTTTGTATTCATGAAGATGATGCTTTTCTAGACCACACATTTGAAGAAACTTCAAACTATAGGTAGAAAGTATATGGTTAGTATAGGTATAAGTATCAGGGTACTAGATGAATGCTTACATTTAAAAAAGTAATTAAGGCCAGGCGTGGTGGCTCATGGCTATAATCCCAGCACTTTGCGAGGCCAAGGCAGGTGGATCACCTGAGGTCAGGGAGTTTGAGACCAGCCTGGGACATGGTGATACGCCGTCTCTACTAAAAAAAAGTACAAAAATTAGCCGCGAGTGGTGGTGGATTCCTGTAATCCCAGCTACTTGGTAGGCTGAGGCAGAAGAATCAATTGAACCTGGGAGGTGGCGGTTGCAGTGAGCCAAGATTGTGGCACTGCACTCCAGCCTGGGCGACAGAACAAGACTCTGTCTCAAAAAAAAAAAGTAATTAAATACTAAACTAAAACAGTAATGTATAAGACAAGAATCAGAAAATAAACATTGTTGGATGACTTATAGCAGAAGTAGAGGAAAACAGAGTTTGTTTAAGGTTATAGAATAAAGATTTATACTCTTGGCCTGATAAAATTTTAAACTATTGTCTCTAATAGGATAATATTTTGCTTTCGTATTTCCCCTTCTTCATCTGTAATTTCATTTCATTTTGGATTATTTTTATTTATGTGATCTCTTCAGTTTCATTCAGTCTTTTGGGACTATGAATTCTGCAATGTCAAGGTCAAATTTGCCCCTGTGTGTAATTGTTGAAAGGTTGTTAATAGATTCCAAACACAGCTGTCAGTATATTTTCAGTTTGGGAATTTCTTGCGTTGGTAGCTTGACCACAATCAGGAAGGTAGAAACATGGCTAGCAGCAGTCAGAGACGATAGCAGTCTACTCACCCACTCATCTCCAGCTTAGGCCAAGAAGGACCTACCCTCTATTTGTCCTCATCTGTCTTGTGACCAAGCACGTGGTGCTGTTGCAAAAGCAGCAGCTCTTTTATTAAGGACCAGAGCCTTCCATGTTCTAAGGCCCCACATCCCTGCAAGAATGTTTATCCTCTCCACAGCGACAGAGTAAGCTCCTAGGTTTCTTTAGTTTGACCTCCCACCAATTGGGGAAAGGTTTGGTAAATAGGAATCTTGTGGCTGGAAACCAAGATGAGTGGGCTTGAGCAACAGGAAAGTATATCTCCTTTTGTAGGGATTTTCTAGGACATCATTTTCAGAGAAATATTTTTAAAGTTTTTTTTCAAAAGGGGAAACATGCTGTTTAAAGCATTCCCCTAGTGCCTTTAGTGTGCCAAGAATTTTGTGTATTATTTCTGATCTTTTCACCAGTCCTGTGAGGCTGATACTGTTACTGCCATTTTGTAGGTAAGAAAACTCAGCTTCTGAAAAGTTCAATCACTGGTTTAAAGTCACAGAGCTCAAAAATGCTGTGATTGAGACCCACGCCTGATTGATTACAAAATTCCTTACTCTTTCCATGCAGCTTAAGCTTTGTTTAAAAAGGTCAGGGGAGTGGAGTTCAAAGTTTGCAAGTGTTTATTCTTATATTTCTGTTTAGATATGCAGTATTACTTGATTTTTTATTTGAACCATGTTTTTCAGCAATCAAAGGATTTATTACAGGATGTTTTCCTGCCAGCAAAGCCTATTGAGCTGAATCACAAACACCGCCTTGCCTTCTGTCACTATTCATAATTTATAGATTGTTGGTTCCTCATTAGCATTATATCCGAGTTATGTATTTTGAATGATCCTTTCAAGGCTTTTGCAAGGATGATAAGGGAGAGGTAGGGCCAGGCATTTTATAGATAACTTTAAGTAGGAAACAAATGATTACTTTTTCTGAATATGGATCATTCCAATTCTGCTGGTTCAAGAAAAATAGTATTAAAGAAAGTGAGGAATAAATTGAAAGAGTAAATAAGCTGGGCGCAGTGGCTCATGCCGGTAATCCCAGCACTTTGGGAGGCCGAGGTGGGCAGATCTTGAGGTCAGGAGTTCGAGACCAGCCTGACCAACATGGTGAAACCGTGAAACCCCATGTCTACTAAAAATACAAAAATCAGCCAGGTGTGGTGGCCCACGCCTGTAATCCCAGCTACTCGGGAGGCTGAGGCAGGAGAATCCTTGAACCCGGGAGGTAGAGATTACAGTGAGCCGAGATCGCACCACTGCACTCTAGCCTGGGCGACAGAGCGAGACTCTGTCTCAGAAAAAAAAAAAAAAGTAAATAACCAGGACAATGATCCATGAAAGGTACTAAATATAATTGCTATAAATCACAGAAATTGAAAAGTACCTTTGGTAATATCAGTGCAATGGAGTGAATGTTTATGTCCCTCCCAAAATTCATATGCCAAAATCCGAATCCCTGGTGTGATGGTATTTGAAGGTGGGACTTTTGGGAGGTGATTAGGTCATGAGAGTGACCTCGCAAAGGGGATTAGTGCCCTTATGATGGACACCCCAGAGAGCTGTCTTGTTTCTTTCTACCGTGTGTGAACACAATGAGAAGACAGCAGTCTGCAGCCTGGAAGAGGACCCTCACCAGAACCTGACCATCCTAGCACTGTGTTTTGGACTTCCAGGCTCCATAACTGTGAGAAATAAATTTCTGTTGTTTATCAACCACCCAATCTATAGTACTTTGTTATAGCAGCCCAAATGGACTGACACAATCAGAAACAAATATGGTGGGAACTCAGGATTCAATCAGAGGAGCAGAGTGGATGTATGTATTTCTATATTGTCTTGTAGTGTGTTATATATGATATACACAAAGGAATTTATCACAATAATTTGAGCTTATGTAACTGGGGAGTCTCTGTAAGGCTGCTGTCTTCACATCTGACGATGGAACTTGTAAGTCTACAAGGCAGGCAGGTGTGAAGGCAAGATAGATGTAAAGAAGGGGAGAGTAAGAACAAGCTGGACCCCACAAGCATAAATAAGGTGGAGCCCACAGGACAGACTGAAACCACGTCAGTTCTTGTGTTAGACCTTGGTGGTGTGGGTGGCCTACAGAAGCTGGGCTTTTCTTCATGTAGCTAAACACCTATCCTGGTCTCAGGCGTCAAAGAAGCTAAAGGAGTGTCTAGGAGAAGGTGAGGCAGTTTTGGTAGTGTCCATGGCCTCTAATACTTCCCAGATAAGTGGCAACATGGTTGGGCTACAAAATGGCTGCCACTTCATGTCTGCCCTCCATGTCTCCCACGAAAGTCTCCTGTGGCCCAACCTAACAAGAGAAACATACAGGAAAGAGAAACTTGAGAATTTAGTTCAGGCTAGCCATGTTGGTACATTACAAAGTTACCACAGTAAATGAAATGATTATTATGTGTATAGCACTAGAATAAAATAGACAAAATGCTTTTGGCCAAAATAGAATGAACTCTTCATGAGACGAATTCAGATGCCTTCTGATTAACACAGCACACAGCTATTCTTTTTAGGGGTCTTGCTGTCTCCCTGCACCTTTAGCAGTTATGAAGCCTAGGTCATGTAGCCCTATTTCAGGGAGTTTGCTGCCTGTCAGTGTGTTGGCCTAGAGAGCAAGGTGCTGTGTTTGTTTCGCTACTGTTAACTAATTCATGCTATCACTGACTCTGCTCTGATTTTGCTTCCCTTTCTTCTTCCCCGATAATTGACGTTTTAGTCCATGTATGCTACTATTATGAAATATCACAGATTGGATCATTTATTTTTAAACAATGTATCTTCTCACCGTTCTGGAGGCTGGGAAACCCAAGATCAAGGCACCAGTAGGAGTCAGTCCTTTCAAACTCTGCCGTAGCTGTGTCTAATATCTAGTGAGGGCCTGTTCCATCGGTATCATCTTCTCATGGCATCCTCACATGGTAGAAGACAGAAAGGCGACAGACACCCCAACTCACTCCCTTGGGTCCCATCCATGAAGGCGGATAGGACCCTTGTGGTTCAGTCACTTCCTAAAGGACCCACCTCTTAATACTGTTACACTAGGATTAAGTTTTAATGTGCATTTTGGCGAGAGACACAGACATTCAAACCAGAGCAATTCCCTTCTCAAATTTCCAAGTCTCAAAATTTTATTTTTTTTTCAACTTTTAAGTTCAGGTGTACGAGTTCAGAATGTGCAGGGTTATTAACATAGGTAAATGTGTGCCATGGTGGTTTGCTGCACAGATCATCCCATCACCTAGGTATTAACCCCAGCATCCATTAGTTAATCTTCCTGATGCTCTCCCTCCCCCTAACCCCTACCGCAACAGGCCCCAATGTGTGTTTTTTCCCCCGATGTGTCTATATGTTCTCATCAATGAGCTCCCACTTATAAGTGAGAACATACAGTGTTTTTCTGTTCCTGCGTTAGTTTGCTGGTGGATGGTCTTGCCTAGATATTGATGGCAGCTGACTGATTAGGGTGGTAGTTGCTGATGGCTGGAGTATCTGTGGCAATTTCTTAAAATGAGAAAACAATGAAGTTTGCCACATAGATTGACTTTCCCGTTCACAAAAGATTTCTCTGTAGCATGCAATGCTGTCTGATAGCATTTTACCCATCGAACTTCTTTCATTTTACCCATAGAACTTCTTTCAAAATTGGAGTCAATCTTCTCAAACTCTGCTGCAGCTTTGTCAATTAAGTTTATGGAATGTTCTAAATTCTTTCTTTTATTTCAACAATGTTCACAGCATCTTCATCGGGAGTAGGTTCTATCTCAAGAAACCAGCTTCTGGCTGGGCGTGGTGGCTCATGCCTATAATCCCAGCACTTTGGGAGGCCAAGGCGGGAGAATCATGAGGTCAAGAGTTCAAGACCAGCCTGACCAACATAGTAAAACCTCATCTCTACTAAAACTATAAAAATTAGCTGGACGTAGTAGCGCACACCTGTAATCCCAGCTACTTGGGAGGCTGGGGCAGGAGAGTCACTTGAACCCAGGAGGCAGAGTTTGCAGTGAGCCGACATTATACCACTGCATTCCAGCCTGGGCAACAGGGCGAGACTGTGTCTCAGAAAAAAAAAAAAAAAAAAAAAAAAGCAGTTTCTTTGTTCATTCATAAGGGGCAAGTCCTCGCTGAGTGTGGTGGTTCATGCCTGTAATCCCAGCACTTTGGGAGGCCAAGGTGGGAAGATCACTTGAGCCCAGGAGTTATGACCAGCCTGAGCAGCATAGTGAGACCTGGTCTCTACTTAAAAAAAAAAGAAAGAAAGAAAAGAAAAAGAAAAAAAGATAGAAGCAACAGTAAGTCCTCATCTGTTCAAGTTTTCTCATGAGACTGCATATCATCAGGCTGTAGTTCTCTTGCTATTTCCATCACATATGCAGTTACTTCCTTCAGTGAAGTCTTGAATCCCTCAAAGTCATTCACGAAGGTTTGAATCAACCTCTTCCAAACCCCTGTGAATGGTGAGAGTCTGATATCCTCCCATGAATTAAAATTCTTAATGGCATTTAGAATGGTGAATTCTTTCTATGAGATTTTCAGTTTACTTTGCCTAGATTTATCAGAGGAATCACCATCTATGGCATCTATAGCCGTATAAAATGTATTTCTTAAATAATAAACTTAAAAGCCAAAATTCCTCCTTGATCCATGGGCTACAGAATGAATGTGTTCACAAGCATGAAAACAACTTTAAGCTTCTTGTACATCTTCATTGAGCTCCCTGTATTTCTGAAGATGTACACCAACGCTCTGGTAACCCAAGAGCAATGCACCAATGTTGCATTGTCAATGAGCAGTAACATTTTGAAAGAAATCTTTTTCTTCCTGAGAAGTAGGTCTCAACAGTGGACTTAAAATGGTCAGTAAACAGATATGCCATCATCCAGTCCTTGTTCTTTCATTTCTAGAGCACAAGCAGAGTAGATTTAGCTAATTCTTAAGGGCCCTAGGATTTTCAGAATGACATATGAGCATTGGCTTCAACTTAAAGTCATCAGCTGCATTAGCCCTTAGAACAAGAGAGTCAGCCTATCCTTTGAAGCTTTGAAGCCAGGCATCAACTTCTCTCTAACTGTGAAAGTCCTAGATGTTATCTTTCAATATAAGACTGTTTCATCTACATTGAAAATCTGTTGTTTAGTGTAGCCACCTTCATCAATGATATTGTTTAGATCTCCTGGCTAACTAACTTACTGCAGCTTCCATATCAGCACTCACTGATTCACCTTGTACTTTTATATTTTGGAGACTGCTTCTTTCCTTAAACCTCATGAAGCAGCCTCTGCTAGCTTTAAACTTTTCTTCTGGCACTTCCTCATCTCTCTCAGCTTTCATAGAATTGAAAAGAGTTTGTGTTTTGCTCTGGATTAGGCTTCAGCTTAAGAGAATGTTGTGGCTGGTTTGATCTTCTGTCTCAACCACTCAAACTTTCTCCATATCGGCAAAAAGGCTGTTTTGCATTTTTCTTATCTGTGTATTCAATGGAGTAGCACATTTAATTTCTTTCAAGAGCTTTTTTTGTTCTATTCACAACCTGGCTAACTATTTGGCAGAAGAGGCCTACCTTTCAGCCTGTCTTAGCTTTTGACATGCCTTCCTCACTAAGCTTGATCATTTCTAGCTTTTGATTTGAAGTGAGTCACATGTGACTGCTCCTTTCACTCAGCCACTTAAAAGCCATCGTAGGGTTATTAAGTGGCCTGATTTCAATATTGTTGTATGTCAGGGATTAGGGAGGCCTAAAGAGAAGGAGAGAGACAGGGTAATGACCAGTTTGTGGAGCAGTCAGAACACATACAACATTTATTAAGTTCACTGTCTTATACAGACACGGTTCAAGGTGCCCCAAAACAAATACAAAAGTCACATCAAAAAAGCACTGATCATAGATCACCATAACAGATACAATAATAATAATAAAATTTGAAATCAATTGCAAGAATCACCAAAATGCGACAGAGACACCGAGTGATCTTATGTTGTTGAAAAATGGTGCCAATATACTTGTTTGATGAAGAGTTGCCACAAACTCAATTTGTAGAAACCACAGTCTTTGTGAAGCACAATAAAGTGAAATGCAATAAAATGAGGTGTGCTTGTGCTTCAACATTGTAGATGCTCCATACTTTTCTTGATAAGTAAATACATTTTCTGAAAATTTTCTCAAACTTATTATGATATAACATGAGCTGATGGGAATGAATCCTTAACTCTTCTGCTCTAAACATAGAATAACATATGGCTAAAACTTCTTTAGGGATGAAGCTGAGTTTGAAATCAAGAAAGAAAGTCCCCCAAGTATTAGAATTAAAAAGGGAACTTAAAGTCAGAGTGCTAAGCAGAATCTTATGCCCAAACTGCTCATAGAGTTGTTGCAATCAGATACAGGCCTTAAACACTGGAGCTGGTTCTACTAATTGTCTCCCCAAAAGGAGATTACAGGCTTCAGACTCTAGGATTGAAGCTGAAACAGCTATTTAGATAAATCTGGGAGTCATAAAGCGTTGGGCTGACTTTGAAATGGAGACTAAGGGAACTCTGCCCATCAGCCCAGTTAAGCAACAAGAAGGTTTATTAGTATCCCAGGATGATGAATGAGAAAATATCACCTGCAAGAAATTTTAAAAACCCAGGTATGTGCCATGCCCAGATGGGGAGTCTGAAATCATGCTGCCTATGTGGAAGGACTTTGAAGCCGGGAAATCAGCTAAAAAGGGACCCAGTTCGTTTTTGTTGTTTTGGTTTGGTTTGCTTTTCTGTCCTGCTCCTTCTGTAAGGAATCCAGTTCTTTCATGCAAGTTGAGACAAAGGAAAAGTATCCTATAGACTACTTTCCACAGAGAACTCTCTTCTAATGAGTAGGTCATAGTCAAACATTGTAAATCATACCATAAAACAAATAACTACGTTTGAGACTCAGCAGATGAAAGAAGTGGAAGCCAAGGCTTAAAAAGTAGAATAACCTGATAGAAATATTTACGAAGTATGTTTAAAATATGCATAGGGCTGAAGGAAGGATTATAAACCATAAGGGAAGAAAATAACAATAAGAATTTTTTCTTTCCAAGACAGCTGATTAGAGGGTTTTAGCATGCCTCAGCCAGTTGGAAATAGCAAGATAGCACAGAGAGATCAACTGTGAGCTTTAATTCAAGAAGGAAAATCAGAATCCACTGGAATTGTGAAAGATACTGCAGATAGGGAGGAGAACACTGGCCCCATGATGGTGTCCAGCTGATAAAAGTGAGTGAAGCCCTAGTAGGTGAGAGAGGCAGAGAGCCTCCCTCTATGACTCACCCTTCCACTGGGGATCCAAGCACCCCAGGCTGAGAAAGAGTACTTTGTTCCTCCCAAGCCCTGGAGCTAACTTGGGGAGAGGCTTGGAGATACTATGAGGGAAAGACATTGGGAAAAGCTGCAGGCAATTTCCCAGACCTAGGATTGACAGCAGGATGCCATTTTTAATCTAGACACATAGAAAGTCAGCCATTCTTTGGCAACCTGGCAGTGTGGCCAAGCAGACATTTTTGTCTCAGGCCAGAGATTGAAGTGCTTGCTCTGGAGTGAGATAGGGGCCTCCACAGGCCAGAATTGTGGAAAGTACCTCACCAGTAGGCCCTGGAATTGTGTTCTCCCCTGTCACAGGCCTGTGGCAGGAGGAGAGCTGCTACAGTTGTGGCATCTCCTGGGCAACAAGTCTTGCAGCCAGGACCAGCTTGGTAACCTGGAACCAGTCTGTGTGTGTCATTGTTGGGTGCTTTACCCTGCTCCCTTGAGATTGTGGTGCAGCAGGGCTCTCTCCACTCCACCACCAGGCAGAAATCCAGGCATTTAGAGCACACATTTGCCCCAGCAGCCTCAGCATCCCACCTTCCTGGAGCAGCAGGGCTCTCTCCCCTCTATGCTCAGGCAGATCACCAGGCATTCAGAGGTCAAAAAGGACAAAGGTCATTACATAATGATAAAAGGCTCAACAAGAAGACAACTATTCTAAATATATATATATACTCAACAGTGGAGCACCCAGATTCATTAAAAAAAAAAAAAAACTACTTCTAGTATATAAAAAGACTATAAAAAGACTCAGACAGCCACACAGTAATAGTGGGGAACTTGGACATCCCACTAACAGCATTCGACAAATCATTGAGGCAGAAAACTAACAAATAAATTCTGGACTTAAATTCAACACTTGACCTATCTAATCTAATAGATATTGACAAAATACCCCCACCCATTAACCACAGAATATATATATTCTTATCATCTGTACATGGAACATTCTCCAAGGTTGACCACATGCTCTGCCATAATTAATCTCAATACATTTTTTAAAAATGGAAATAATACCAGCCGTACTCTCAGATCACAGTGGAATAAAAACAGAAATCAATACAAAGAAGATCTCTCAAAGCCACACTAACACATGGAAATTAACACATTGCTCCTGAATGACTTTTGGGTAAACAATGAAATCAACGCAGAAATAAAAAATACTTTGAAATAAATGAAAACAGATATACCCACATCTCTGGGATGCAGCAAAAGCAGTCTTAAGAGGAAAGTTTATAGCACTAAACACTTACCTCAAAAAATTAGAAAGATCTCAAATTAATGATCTAGCGTACACCTTGAGGAGCTAGAAAAACAAGAAACTAACCCCAAAGCTAGCAGAATAGAAATAACCAAAAAAAGACTAGAACTTAATGAAATTGAGACCCAAAAATTCACACAAATAATCAATGAAATCAAAAGTTGATCCTTTGAAAAGATAAACAAAATCAATAGATTCCTTGCTAGATTAACAAAGAAAAAGAAAGATCCAAATAAGCACAATCAGAAATTGTCAACAGCGACATTACAACTGATCCCACAGAAATACAAAAGATTCTCAGAGACTACTATTAACACCTCTATGCTCACAAACTAGAAAATCCAGAGGAAACTGATAAATTCCTGGAAACACATAACCTGCCAAGATTGAATTAGAAAGAAATGGAAACCCTGAACAGACCAATACTGAGCTTCAAAAGAAAAAGAGCTACCAACCAAACAAAGCACCAGAACAGATAGATTCACAGACAAATGCTACTAGACATACAAAGAAGAGCTGGTACTAATTCTACTGAAACTATTCCAAAAAATCAAAGAGGAAGAACTCCTTCCTAACTCATTGTATGAAGCCAACATCACCCTGAAACCAAAACCTGGCAGAGACACAGGAAAAAAAGAAGACTACAGGCCAATATGCCTGATGAACATAGATATAGAAATCCTTAACAAAATGCTACAGACCAAATCCAGCAGCACATCAAAAAGTTAATTCACCACAATCAACTATCTTCATTCCTGGGATACAAGGCTGGTTCAGCATTTGCAAATCAAATGTGATTTACCACATAAACAGAATTTAAAACAAAAGCATTATGATTATTTCAATAGTTGCAGAAAAAGCCTTGGATAAAACCTAACATCCCTTAATGATAAAAACCCTCAACAAACTACCCATGAAAGGAACCTACCTCAAGATAATAAAAGCCATCTGTGACAAATGCACAGCCAACATCATGCTGAATGGGCAAAAGCTGGAAGCATTCCCCTTGAGAAGTGGAACAAGACAAGGATGCCTACTCTCACCACACCTGTTCAACATAGTACTGGAATTCCTTGCCAGAGAAATCAGGGAAGAGAAAAAAATCAAAAGCATCCAAATATCAAAAGAAGTCAAACTATCTCGTTGCTGACCATATGATTCTATACCTAGAAAGTCCCAAAGACTCTGCCAAAAGGCCCTGGAACTGGTAAATAATTTCAGTAAAGTTTCAGGATACAAAATCAATGTACAAATATCAGTAGCATTTCTATACACCAATGTTGTTCAAGCTGAGAGCCACATCAAGAACACAGTCCATTTATAATATCCACACAAAAAATAAAATACCTACGAATATATCTCACCAAGGAGGTAAAAGATTTGTACAAGGAGAACTGCAAAACACTGATGAAAGAAATCATAGATGACACAAACAAATGGAAAAATATTCCATATTCATAAATTGGTAGAATAAATATTATTAAAATGGCCACACTGCCCAAAGCAATCTACAGATTCAATACTATTCCTATCAAACTACCAATGTCATTTTTCACAGAATCAGAAAAAAAATTCTAAAATTCATATGCAACAAAAAAGAGCCCAAATAGCCAAAGCAATCCTAAGCAAAAAGACAAAAACAAAAAGCCAGAGGAATCACGTTACCTGACTTCAAACTATACTATAAGGTAACAGTAACCAAAACAGCATGGTACTGGTACAAAAACAGACACACAGATCAATGGAACAGAATAGAGACCCCAGAAATAAAGCCTTACACCTACAGCCATCTGATCTTTGACAAAGTTGACAAAAATAACCAATGAGGAAAGGACTCCCTATTCAACAAATGATGCTAGGATAGCTGGCTAGCCATATGCAGAAGAATGAATCTGGACCCCCACATTTCACCATATACAAAAATTAACTCAGGATGGAGTAAAGATTTAAATGCAAGGCCTCAAACTGTAAGAATCTTAGAAGAAAACCTAGGAAACACCATTCTGGACATTGACCTTAGGAAAGAATTTATAACTCAGTCCTCAAAGCAATTGCAACAAAACCAAACATTGACAAGTAGGATGTAATTAAACTGAAGTGCTTCTGTAGAGCAAAAGAAACTATTAACAGAGTAAACAGGAAACCTACAGAATTGGAGAAAATATTCACAAACTATGCATCAGACAAGGGTCTAATATCCAGAATCTATAAGGAACTTAAACAGTTCAATAAGCAAAAAACAAATAACCCTGACCAGGCACAGTGTGTCACACCTGTAATCCCAGCACTTTGCGTGGCCAAGGTGGCTGGATCTCTGAGTCCAGGAGTTTGAGACCAGCCTGGGCAACATGGCAAGACTCCTTCTCAACAAAAAATACAAAAATTAACCAGGCATGGTGGTGTGTTACTGTAGTCCCAGCTACTCAGGAGGCTGAGGTAGGAGAATTGCTTGAGCCTGGGAGGTTGAGGCTGCAGTGAGCCATGACTGCACCACCACACCCTGGATTAGGTGACAAAGCAAGACCCTGTCTCAAACAAAACAAAACCTATTAAAAAGTGAGAAAAGAACATGAACAGACACTTCTTAAAAGAAGACAAACAAACATGAAAAAATGCCCCATATCACTAATCATCAGAGAAATGCAAATCAAAACCACAATAAGATACCATTTCATGACAGTCAGAATGGCTATTATTAAAACATGAACAAACAGCAAATGCTGGTGAGACTTCTGAGAAAAGGGAATGCTTATATACTGTTGGTGGAAATCTAAATTAGTTCAGCCACCATGGAAAACTGTTTGGAGATTTCTCAAAGAACTTAAAACTACTGTTTGATCCAGCAATTCCATTACTGGGTATATATCGAAAAGAAAAATTTTTCTACCAAAAAGACACGTATACTCATATGCTAATCACAGTACTATTCATAGTAGTAAAGACATGGAATCAACCTATGCCCATCAATGGTAGATTGGATATAGAAAAATGTGGTATGTATACAACATGGAATACTACACAGCCATAAAAAAGAATGAAGTCATGTCCTTTGCAGCAAGATGGATGCAGCTGGAGACCGTTATCCTAAGTGAATTAATGCAGGAACAGAAAACCAAATGCCAATATTCACACTTATAAATGGGACATAAACATCTGGTACTCATGAACATAAATATGACAATAGAAGCTAGAGACCAATGGTAGGGGCAAGGGTTGAAAAACTGTTGGCTACTATGCTAACTACCTGGGTGATAGGATCATTCATATCCCAAACCTCAGCATCATGCAGTATTTCCATGCAACAAACCTACACATGTACCCCTTGAATCTAAAATATAAGTTGAAGTTATTTAAAAAAGAAAAAATAATTTTTAAAAAACATGGTAGAAAATTGAGAAATCAAACATGATGTTCTGTCCCATCACAAGAGTGTAGTAAATGTTCCTCCCTCTGCCCAGACACTTAACGCCTCATTTCCTCACCTTCAAACTCCACTCATTTTTGTAGTCTCAGCTTAAATGTCATTTCTTAAGGGGACCCTTTGGAAAGAAGATGTTGGTTTCCTCTGTTATGAACTCCTGTGGTTCCTTAACCTCTCTTTTTAGTAATACTTATTACAGTTATACTTTCTTTTTCCAAGTGTGTCTGCTGGATGACTGTAAACTCCATAATAACAGTGACAATTTCTGCCTTGTTTCCCACTTTATGCCCAGTGCCTAACACAGAATTTTGACAGGGCAGCTTGTTTTGTTTGTTTTGTTGTTTTTGAACCAGGGTCTCACTCTGTTTCCCAGGCTAGAGGGCTGGAGTGCAGTGGCACAATCTTGGCTCACTGTCGCCTCAACCTCCCAGCTCAGGTGACTTTCCCACCTCAGTCTCCTGAGTAGCTGAGATTACAGGCATGTGCCACCATCCTGGACTAACTTTTTGTATTTTTAGTAGAGACGGGGTTTCACCATGTTGCCCAGGCTGGTTCTGAACTCCTGGATTCAAGCAATCCATTGGCATTGGCCTCCCAAAGTGCTGGGATTACAGGTGTGAGCCACCACACCTGGCCTGGACAACTTAACGTATACACCTGGGATCATCCCAGCTTCTACTTGGCTGCCTCAACTAATTATTAATAGTCTCTTTCACTCTTTTTCACTCAATTTGAGTAATAAGTTGTATGAACACCATAATTACTGGCTGATTGATTTATTGAACCAAAATACCTAATTTGTTGTCTCCTATTCCTTCTCATAAAACCTCATTGAGACTCCTGATTTATTGGATTCCTCTTATTTTATTCTAATTTACAAACTCTCCCCAGACATCTTTTAGCCTTATTTCTTACCTAGCCAGTTTAGACTGAGCTCTTTGTTGAAAAGTACCCTATATTTCACTATTCCTGTTTTTTTCCTCTGCCTTACAACCTTGCAAAATCTCTGTGTCTGAAATAATACACTTGATTTCTTTGCTTCTTTACCTGCATTGATATATTTTGTAATTTTTCTTTAGCAGCAGAGTGAGTTGATGTCACCATGAATTCATTGTCTCCGATCTCAGCTTAGCTCTCGGGGCTTCCTGGTAATGCTCCCATGTGGTTCCTGTCTCTGAAATCCTGGCAAACCTCAGACATGACTCTGCCCTAGCACTGATCACACTGTTTTGGGGTTTGTGTTTGTAAATCTGTTTATCACACTAAACAGAATTCCTTGGGGATAGGGCCCTTCTCTTATTCATCTTTATTCCTCTAGCATCTAGCACATTTCCTAGCACGTTGTAAGTGCAAGAAATAAGTGCATGAAAAATGAATGAATGAGGACTGGAATGAATAACAAGGTACTAATGCAAGAAGCATAAGTAAGAAAAAAGAAGTTAATTGCAATTTTCATATTGTGTGACAACATTAACACCTGACAAACTTTTCAAACTATGGCAAAAGAGACAAACATACATTTTGTTTCTTATTTATAAGGTATGTGAGACATAATAATAATTGAAAGTATAGTTACATCAACATAGGATTTAACTGTATTTTTGTGCTTACATCTAAATGGCCTCATATGCCTCTATGATATCTGTTCTGAGGAGCCTACATTACATTGAGACTCAAGGATATCTGAACATTTTGTCACTGGAGGTTGCTAGCTTATATATTCAAAATATATTCTCAACCTTGTAAAATACATTCAGTTTTCCTGGGTTGCTCTACTTTCTACCTTAAGAAAATCTCTTTCTTACATTTCTAACCATGTGGGCCATTATGTGGAAGTACTCAGGCTAATCCTAATCCTAATTCTGCTTGTTCACTGTTTGTTTTTCCTATCCTACCTCTGGTGACTTTCCTGTTCTTAATTTGTTTTCAAGCTCTTGACCATTAGTAGTCTTAAATTCCTGGCCTCTCTCCTTATCACCAGTTATCTGAATTTCTAGATTATTCTGAATTTGCTAACCATGGGGCGTTTATCTCTTTGATAGAGATTAATTCTTGTCTGTGCAAATCCTAGTCATAGTCCAACTGAGGTATCTTATTGCAATCATCATCCTAAATATCCAGGAAATTCAGCAGATTCAACAATATGCTTTTCAGGGACTATATTATTTGTCTGTGTCTAAAAATCTTAAAAAAATAAGTACTACTACTTCACTATAATGTATATTTTCTCATTAGGATTTAGGGTAAACAATCGTCTAGCAACTCAATAAGTGTGTTTTTTGTTGTGGTAATGTTAAGTGGTGACCATCACTGAGGAACAGCTTAAATTCACCAACTGAGGAGATTCTATTCCTAGATCCTACTATTCTGCCAGCAAGAAACATAAGCTGGAGAGAGAAGAGTTGAAATTAGAGACTGCCAAGTAATCTTTGGCAATGATGTGGGCCACATCTAGGTGTACTGAGGAGAAGAGCCATATTTATATGAAATAATGCTCTTCTTACTCAAATATCTGTGATATTCTTCTGTATTTTAATATTAAATGTTTATTACTCAATATCTAAAATGTGAGAGGAGGGTGATGTAGTGGAAAAAACCTTCAGAATGACCTGGGTTCTAACTGATTCTGACATTTACTAGGTGTGTGACTTTTAGCAAGCCACCAACTTTCTCTGAGACTATGTCTTTATCTGTAAAATGGGAAAAAATACTCACTTCACTGGCTTGCTAAGATAATAATTTTAAAAGAAATTCAAAGTGCCTGACAGAACATCTGGTACAAAATAGGCAATTACTTAAACAAGTTTTCATTCAAGTTGTGATTTCATTTTTTTTTTTTTCTGTCTTCTTACTCATCCACATGTACTTGGTCTCAACATTTCAAGTTGGAGAAGGAAGTTAAATGGATTTTCATTGTAGTTTAAGAAATATGGAAATGAACTGGTTTGCCAATAGGAGTAGGCTATTTAGATGAGTCTATTTGATTTCAGGATGATGTCCAGCCTCATCCTTCAGCAGCATGAGTACTGCTTGTTCCAGAAGTGTATTGCTGAAAGAGTGGGGTCATACAAAGTCAGGCGTGGGTATCTCAAGAAATCAATGCCAGGGCACAGTTTTGGAAACATGGGTCATCCAGTAACATTTATTGCTATTCTGTGCAAAGAAACTTAACTAGACAACGTGAAGTGATGCAAAAGAACAGATCAAATAATATAATTTTATAGCTTCAAAATATTTATCTTTGGACTAGACTTCCTAGATTTTAAACATTGTGAAGGGTCAGAGTCCAATGCCTTCCTTTCAGCACCCAATGCCTTCATTTTATGGATGAAGAAACTGTGGCTTAGAGAAGTTAAGTAACTTGCTCAAGTTAACAAAGGCATTTCTCTTTACTGACAATCCAGTACATTTGCCATGCAACTCTTCTGATGAAACAATTTCTGGTCCTTGTAGAAATTTAAGAAGTTGTCCAAATTTTACATAAGGAAACTCAAAACGATAATAAACCAATGCAATCATTTCTAGTTATATAAAGGTTGTTAAATTGATTATTGTAAAAAAATTCTGGGGTTTTTTTTGTTGTTGTTGTTGTTGTTATTTTTTGAGTCTCACTCTGTCCCCAGGCTGGAGTGCAATGGTGCCGTCTTGGCCCACTGCAACCTCCGCCTCCCAGGTTCAAGCAATTCTCTTGCCTCAGCCTCTTGAGTAGCTGGGATTACAAGCAGGCACCACCACACCCGGCTAATTTATGTTTTTAATAGAGACGGAGTTTTGCCATGTTGGCCAGGGTGGTCTCAAACTCCTGACCTCAGGTGATCTGCCCACCCCAGCCTCCCAAAGTGCTGGGATTACAGGCGTGAGCCGCTATGCTCGGCCAAAAGTTTCTTGTAAATGTTTGCAAAGACCACAAGCTATTGTTTATGATTTGCCTGGGTGTGATTTGTCTATGATTATCCTTGGTGCTTAAATGGCAGATTCTCCCTGTAGAATATGGCTATCTCCTGAAAGAATGCTCAAGTGATTTAAATGACTGGATTCAGGGGCAATGAGTATGAGAAGGTCTCAAATAAGATCTTCGTCTTGGCAGCCTGGATATGAAATCCACAATAAATCTCTAAGAGTGGTCTGTTGGAATCAGAAGGAGAATGGGAGATTAAGAAGTTAGAATGGAAAGGAAGTGATAGAGCTGGTAGTAGAGGCTATTTTGCCTGTTTGTGGTTTGTTTGTTTGTTTTTTGAACTTCTGGAATTCTTAGTAAAATTCCATAAACCCCTCATTTCAAGATATAGGAGAAAATATTTTCTCTAAAAAACTTTAAACAGAAGACTAACTTACAAAGAAAAGTCAAAGACTTCATAGGTTGACAAAATTCTTGTGTGAGATTTCTGCTTTCTTTGGCTCTGATTACTTCATAGGTGTCGGTTTGTAATATTGTGAGAGAAATGAAGGAAGAATCTGTATTAATAAGAGCTGTTTTCATAGTATCCTTGACTTAATTGTGAAATTATATTTTCTGCCTTTCAATTCTCATTGATTTTGCATTATGTTATGCCAGGGCCAACGGAAAAGATAGGCGTGTTGTAAGCTATGATTCCAACTCTAGGCATCAAGAGTTAGAATTGTAGGTCAACAAACTAGAAGTGAAAGAATTTGTGTTGATGAAGCATTTCAGCAGGTGTAAACAGTATATCTGGGTTTCACCAGTCTGTGGGTGTAACATTTATTTATGATGTCAATATTACAATACCTGCAGCCACCATCCTGTCTTTAGCCTCTATTTTTTCTCAGCTTTTTTTTTTCTGACAGTGTCAGAAAGAGAACTGTCACACAGACACCTTCCTAATCAGACCTCCATGCTGCCCCCTCCGCTGACAGTGGCCTCATGCAATCCCTCTGCATGGGGTAGACAGTGTCTTTCAGAACTCCAGAACTCCAGCAGATCCTCTGCTGGGGATGTTGCTCCACCATACACCTGCCTCTTGGGAGGGGGACTCTTGCCGACTTGGTCACCCTTCCTAAGCAGGAAGGGGACTTCCCCTCCACTCCTCAAGGCCGAAATAATCATCAAGTCCAGAGAGAAGGAAATCATCTCCACTCACCTGCAAGCTAAGGTGTCTTGGTCACTATTGCCTATTTCAGGATCTGCCTCTTTCTAGAGTCCTTAAAATGGTACTGTCCATTTTCTTCTAAAGAAACCTGTAACTTCAGAGTGTGGACTTGCCCTGCGAGCCCTAGGGAAACAGGGCTCACATAACAAAATGAAATAATCCAACATCAGAAAATCTGGTTCACTTAGATATCCATGGTGCTACTATTAGGTGCCACAATTGAAGGTATGATTGGCCTAGGGCAGTATCTTACTGCCTGACTTACTTCAAACTTTAGTATGCGTCAGGATCACCTGGAATGTTTACAAAATAGAAATCAGTGAACTCCGGCTCCAGAGCTTCTAATTCAGTAGGTCTGGGGTAGGGTGAGAGAGTTGTATTTTTAACAAGTTCCCAGATGACAGTGATCCTGATGGCTCAAGAACCACATTTTGAAAAATTCTAGTCCTGGTGTAGATGAGATCTAGAGAAAATCACAACAAAATGTAGTAATTCAACATCAGAATGTCTGGATTACTCAGTGAAACATTCTGCTTCGTAAGTGTCACATAGTGAGGGTATATTTAGCCAAGGAATGTAAAGCTGTTTGCAGTAAGTTGAAAACTACCTTTATCTTAAAAACGGAAAACATTTCAGATAAAATATCACAGTATGAGATGGTGAGTCATCTCAAAAACTGCCAAGCCTCCCCATTGCATCAACTGTACTCAAATTTTCACAGAGAATAAAGAGCATTGTTTTTCAGGGCCATACAAAACAGTGGTCTTTGCATTCTATTGTAATACTATTTTCCCTTGTGTATCAGGAAGTGAATTAAGCATGTTTTTCTTTAAAGGCTCTTTCCCAATAGCTAATCCTGGAGTTAGCCCAGATTCTGCTCAGATATAAGTTGAAACCAGAGTTATAATAAAGAGAATAAATAATAATATTATTGAATAAATTCAGTTTTAGATAACAGAATAGTAAGAAAACTTGGCCATTTATTTCCTTCTCTTACATAGGACAATTTTGTCACTTAAATAACATCACCATTTATTATCACAGATTTACCTTGTCTCAAGAATGATCTAGAAGTTGCAATCAGTGACACATAGGAAGATAAAGTTGGAGAATGAAATGCTTCTGGTCATGTCTTACAGCTGTTAATGTATGCTGGCACTTTGCGATGCCGTGTTGCCCATCTCTGAGAATGTCCTTCGTCTCTATTACGCACTCTTAAGTCTACCATAAGGAGGAGATGAAGAATGTAGGGTGCTGTCACTGTAGGGCAGAGAGCTTTCACCGTGCCCCAGGTGCTAATCTCAAAGCACTTAGAAGCTTAAAGACAGGGTGCAAGATCAGAACTATTTCTTTATGACTCTTAATCTTTCTAAGGGAATGGGTAGAGAAATGGAAAGCAGTGATTCTAATTTTGTGCCAAAGGCAGGTGATTTAGGCTTCTGGGAGAGCAGAGAGCCCCCCGCCTCCTCCTCCACCAGAGCACAGGGAAAGCCCTGACGCATACATGGGCATAGCAAGGGGATTGCTAGCAGCAAGGAGGTTACCAATTGAGAAAGGCATAGGATCTACCAGGTGACCCAGATATCACACGAAAATGCCTACTTTGAAAACAAAACAAAACCTGTGTTGGAACATATCTGTGGCTTTGCTTCTTTCCACCCCAGAAATGAAATCAGATTCCTTCTCATGGCTGAGTCCCAATACTGGGACTCAGTAATCAAATTACTGAGTGGTGCATCATCTCAAATAGAAGACTGAGCCTTAGAGTGCCCAGTGTCCATTAGCCATCAAGTGATATTACATTAATAAACCTAAGTAGAGGTATGATATTACACTGTAAATGCATTGGGAGAATTTTTATTATCATTCTAACCTAACGAAAGTGCCAGCATAGTCTCTTTCAACCTTAGATAAACTGCGCTAGGTATTTTGAGAGATTAAGTCTTCCAGGACCAGCCTAGGTTACCATTTAAGGCACTTATGCAGGCAATAATAAGCCTCCCTGCCTTAAAATTACATGGATAGACAGACAGACAGATAGAGAGACAGAGAAAAAAAGAGAAGGATATCAAGAAGCAGAGTTCTCAGGATCTATATCCTGGGGGTGTGGGGGAAAGTAGCAGAGTTCATACCAGAATGTGCACATATACACACACACAAAACCTAAAAACAATTGTTTCTTGTGTTTGTTTTAAATTTTACACACATTATATACTTTGTTTCTGTTTATTTTATTCAACATCATGGTTTGGTTTTGTTTTGTTTTGTTTGAGATGGAGTCTTGCTCTGTCACCCAGGCTGGAGTGCAGTGGCGCGATCTCAGCTCACTGCAACCTCTGCCTCCCGGGTTCAAGCAATTCTCTGCCTCAGCCTCCTGAGTAGCTGGGACCACAGGCGCCCACCACCACGACCAGCTAATTTTTTTCTATTTTTAGTAGAGATGGGGTTTCACCGTGTTAGCCAGGATCAACATCATGTTTTAAAATTTTTTCATATTGTTAGATTTACAAAAAAGTATTTTCTTCCTACTTCTGCATGAGAACATTGTATATTCATCCATTTATGTTGGCCTTATTTGTAACCTTTAATATAATTTTATATTTATTTGTTGTTGATTTATGTAGGGAGACTTGTTAATGTTTTTGTTACAGTTGTAAGTGATATCTTATTTTCTAATTGTCAGAAAGAGGAACACTATAGATTCTTATATGTTGATCCCAAATTTACTTCTTATTTCTTTGTATTTACTTAGTTTCAGGCTTGTCTTTTTTTGGCCAGGACCTACAGTGTTCTGTGTCAAAAATAAGGACCTGTCTTATTCCCAAATGCTGAATGTAAAGGGAATGCCTCCAAGGTTTTTCTGTTAATATGATTTTTAATAGGTTTTTGATAGATAAGTATCAAAGTAAGGGAATTCCCTTCCATTTTTAATTTTCTGATAAGCTTTTTATTACATGTAGTTGTTGAACATTATCAAATTCTTTTTCTACATCTGTTGAGTTAGTCAAACGACTTTCCTCCTTTAGATCTGGCCTTTCTGATTTTAACCATACTTGATCATGATGTGGTGTTATTGTTATTATTATTTACAGCATTTTGGATTCAGTTAATATTTTTAGGACTTTTGCATCTATGCTTATATGTGAAATTGCCCATAATTTCTTTTCTTCTCTTATCTGTATCAGGTTTAGTGTGAAGACTATACTAGTACTACAAAATGAATTGAGTAGCTTTCCCACTAATTGGGAAAACTGTAAAACAGTCTAGACGTGGCCAATTTTGGAAGATCTTTTTTATTATTAAATAACTGGCCAGATTTTCTTAGTTCCATTAGTCTATTCAAGTTTCCTTTCACCTTGGGAAATTTTGAAATTTTATTTTTTTCTAAAACTTGTTTCTGTTTCATCAATTGTTTTTTCAGATTTACTAACTTAAAATTCAGGGTATTCTCTCAAAATTTAAGAAATCCTATAAGTCTTTCAGCTATTTTCACTTTTTTGTGCATTATATTATTTATTCACACCTTCCTTCCTTTTTCTCTTGTTTAGCATTTTCATTTAGTTTGAAGTCTTTTGAAATTTTCCTCGTGATGTTCTCCTTAATTTGTTATCTCTTTAATCAGTAACTGAGAGAGGGTCAATCTAATAGAATGGGCAAGAGATTCACAAAAGACACTCAACTTATGTGTGTGTGTATGTTAATATATTTGTAGGCATTCTTCAAAGTTTAACGTAGTACTGCATTTCTTTAACAGTATGATCAGTTGAGCCCATTAACAGCGTTATAATTATTGCTCTCATCTTTTGGGTCATCATTTTACTCCAGGCAGCATATCGTCTCAACTGCACTATGGATCTCTGGAGTTCTACTTCAGGCCTTCTTTATCACTACTGCCTGGCATACCTGCAAGAACCTCTCACCCTTACGACATATGGACAAACCAAGAAGTGCAGGGGAATTAACACCCGTGGATAACCATTACTCAGTGAAGTATAGGGGCTAGGAGATAAACATTCCTCTTTTCTATCCCAGGAGTTGACAATTCTGGAGTGCATTCTGCATGATTCCTCAGAAGTCCCTCCGTAGAGGATGGAGTCCTAGTTTGCCCACTATGGTAATCAACTTGATGCACCCATAAATTGGCTTTCCTTTCCTGTTTCATTCTTCCCAGTCCCCTGCCCCTGTTCCTTGAGATACTTTTACAAAGTAATCTGCCTGCATACAAGACCCTGATTCAGTCTCTCTTTTTAAAGGAAACTAGGATGAGACACTGCTTTCTTCCTGGGTTTTGTTTCTTTTCTTCCTCTCCTACCATCTAATGGATAATCAATTTGCTTACGTTGTTCTGAAAGTTACTCTTATTTTACTTTTATTCTTCTGGTGGTTACTCTTAGGTCACTGCACCACCTAAGAGTAGGGAAAATAGCTGAAGCTTATTGATATCTCAGTCTTTTCCCCAAACAAATCAATAAGCTTCATTGGTTCTTATACTTTGGTTTATATCCGTATGCCCCAAGTTCCTGTTTGTGTCATTTAGCATTTTAATTCTGGATTCATAAAGATTGAGTGGGTTTATTTGTAGTAATTTCTCATTTAGACAATAAGAAACTCTATAATTCTTTACTCATTCATACTCATATCTCACTGCCTACTCCTGGATTCATCTCTCTTTTTTTTCCTGGAGTATGGCCTATAATAGTTATTTCAAAAGGGATGTATAATACATTTTCTGAAATTTATTTCTCCTCACACTTAAATTATAGTTTAGCCAGAAAAGAAAGTTTGGATTTTTTTTGTTTTTTGTTTTTTTTTCGAGGTGAGTCTCACTCTGTTGCCCAGGCTGGAGTCCAGTGGCGTGATCTTGGTTCACTGCAAGCTCCACTTCCTGGGTTCATGCCATTCTCTTGCCTCAGCCTCCCGAGTAACTGGGACTAGAGGCGCCCACCATCACGCCCGGCTAATTTTTTTGTATTTTTAGTAGAGACGGGGTTTCACCATGTTAGCCACGATGGTCTTGATCTCCTGACCTGGTGATCCACCCACCTTGGCCTCCCAAAGTGCTGGGATTTCAGGCATGAGCCACTACGCCTGGCCAAAAAGAAAGTTTTTAAGAGTAAATGTATTTTCCTTCCAAACTTTGAAAATATAATTGTCTTCTTCTAACCAGTGTTGCTATTCAAAAGTCTAATGCCTAATTTTTATTTTTTTAATGTGATCTTTTTGAAATTGTTATCTTCTTTTTGTGCCTGGAAGCTTTTAGAATTTTCTTTTAGTCTTTCATATTGTTAAATTTTGTTGTAATTTGTTATCTTTATTTCAAAATGCTCATGTTCCTTAGACATCTAATTGTTTTTCACCTTAGGATCATCTTTATTCCTTGGCATAATCTACTCCCTTGGTTAATGACATTTACCTGGAACAAAAGCCTAGGCTTTGGTTTATGGGAGGTGGGGGGAGAGAGAGAGTGTGTGTATGTGTGTGTGTATGTGTGTGTGAGTGTGTGTTGGGGGGAGAAGGAGGAGAGAGAGGGGGGGAGAGAGAGACAGAGGGAGAGAAGGAGAAGTAGAAAGGAGAGGGAAGGAGAGACAAGGCAAGAGCATATATTTTAATCTGGATTCCATTGTTTCCTATTTTCCCTTTCAAGGGTCTACTTCTTTAACCCTTGGAATATTCTCAGTCCCTCCACTAGAGACACTGTTCATGTCTCAGAACAATGCCTTTCTTTGTGATGTCCTTTCCTCGTCAGAGAATGAGGTGAGGAATGGGAGAAATGGTCAGGGGCCTATGGGGCAACACCTCTTCTGACTTCTCACTCCAGCTAGATCCAGGCTCTATCCTATTTTCACATGGCCACCCCCAGTTGATACTCTTGCTTTCCATCTTCATGAGATGAAAGTAATGGGCAATGTTCTAGGAAGTTCATACTCATGCATTATATGCATGTGTATGTGTACATGTTGATGCCTTCCAAATGTTGTTTTGCACAGCTCTAATTTCTATGCAAACCTGCAATCCCCTGTCAAACTTTCAACATTAAATAGAAGAGGTATGTTCTCACTCTGGCCACAGCTTGACTGACTCTGATTGTACCTCCAGTATTGTGATACCACAGGAAAAAAAAGGGGAAAAATAACAGTATGCCATTAGCACTCTTGGTCCATTTTGTGCTTATATTAAAAAATACCTGAGACCAAGTAATTTATAATGAACAGAAATTTATTGGCTCATGGTTCTGGAGGCCGGGAAGTTCAAGATCAAGGAACTGCATCTGGTGAGGGCCTTCTTGCTGTTATTCCCTGCCAGAAAATAAAGGGGCAAGAGAGTACATGTGAGAGAGTAAGAGATTGAACTCGCAGCCTCAATCCCTTTTATAATCATCATTTATCCATTCATGAGGGTGGAGCTCTCATAAACCTAAATGCTTCTCACTAGTCCCCATCTCCCAACACTGTAGCATTGGGGATTAAGCTTCCAACACATGCCTTTTGGGAGACACAGTTAAACTATAGCACATTTTCTACCTCAATCCATATCCCAGTTGTAGCCTGCTAGCCCTCCCCTCCATCCTCACCATCATTTTCTCTCTACATTGGGACTACTTTTTAATTCCTAAGGACCACTCACAGGGTTTGTTTTCACTACCGAGCATGGCTCTGGGTTTTACAAATTTCCATTTCTCTCTTCTGGTGTGCCCAGAGTTGGGTGTGAGACAGGAACTGGCAGCCTGGTGTTAGTTTCCCATCTGGCCCAGAACTGGTTTTGATTTATTCTTAAACTCTTGTATGGCTATTTAATTTTCTAGGAATATATTTAGGCAGATTCATACTTTTTCCCCAAGACCTATCACACTACTCTACTACATGAATTTAAAAACTAGCTTACTATGAAAATAATAGATCCAGCTGAAGAGAGGCAGTATAGCCTAGTGATTAATGGTATGAAGGTATGGTGTCAGATGGCCGACCAGGGTTCACATCCCAGCTCATGAGACTCATTAATGGGAGTTACTTAATCTCTCTAGATCTCAGTTTTCTGATCTCTAAAATGTAAGTGGCTAATACAGATCTTTTCCCCTTGTTATTTTTCTTTACCAGCTAGGCTGTGTTGTGGACCTTCTGTATCATGTAGGCAGCAGTCAGGTGGCAAGGTGTTGTGGAGCTGAAATATAGTGGCTTTCTTAAAGAGAAAACTACAAAATTATAAAAGGGCCTGTGCAAATAAGAACCCCCGAGACTGAAATCTTCACGAGCCTCACTGCAAATTTCCTAGGCTACAATGGGAATGAAAATAGATTCTAACTTAGTGTTATCCTATAATGTTTTTGTGAAATATTTTTAATTAATATAGACCTGGCAAATAGTAAGTATACGATAGGGTTAGCTTTCATTATTCTTGAAGGAAAAAAAAAGTAGGATTCTGTGTTTAAATTCATGTGGAAATGCTACACACACAGTCTTTCATTCTTAGAGTTTCACAATACATGTTAACATATTGTAATTGTAACACAGTAATTTAAGTGTGCAGATAATTTGTAGCTTCTTTACTTTGTAGTGGATCTGGTCTTCCCAATGCCCATCATCCACTGCTTAGAAGAACAAAACAAAAACAACAATGCCCAATCCAATCTAAAGTTCTATCCAATATTTTAAATAATTCTTTTAGATAGCACTAAACTTCTCTTGCATAAAATACTGTCTCTTATCTAGCCTCGGTCTCTTATCTAGCCTCTTGCTCCCCCAAGAAAGCCAGATATATGAGGAGAGAAGTGTGTGGCTTGTAGAATCTGAAGGCATATGGGAAGAGGGACTCTTTGGATCCACAATGAATGTGCTACATTCGCTGTCTCCTTTGTAGTCTGGGAAGGTCCCGTTTTTGTTTGGTTGCTAGCGCAGGCTGCTGGTACTTTTGGATTAGGCAAAGCTTCCTATGATACCCACTGACTAACAGCCTTTTAGCTCCTGTTGGTGCTATAGACTAGTGCTTCTCAAACTTGAACATGAATAAGAATCACCTGGAGAAATAATTAAAACACAAATTCGTGGGCCTTACCCCTGCAGATTCTGATGAAGTAGGTTTGGGGGTGAGGCCTGCAAATTTAAACTTCTAAGCAGCTCCTAGGTCATGCTGATGCTGATGCTAACTGAAAATAAAAGTTTTCTGCATACTTCCAGATAGTAAGGCTCCCCTCTGAAACCTGTGACTCCCATAAAGGCCTGCCTAAGAAGTCCACCTTCTAGCCACCTTCTGGCTATGGTGCTTCGTGGTACCTTCCCTGCCACAACCACCGTTGGAAAGATTCTCAGCCAGACTAAGTAACACCCAGGATTCAAGGTAGCTCAGGAAAGCTCGACCTCTTGGCTTCCCTCTGCCTGACCATGCCATATCAAGGTTTCCTGGATACAACTGCTCCATGTTGGCCTGGGGGAAGCCTGAGAGAATGCCTGCTAGTGGACAAGAGCTGCTCCTCTGCCCATGGTGTTCCCCTCACTTCTTGAACACTCCTCTCCATCTCCAGGCCAAAGCCAAGAGAGCAGAAGGTGGTTCACATATTTGTTTCTGTCACTCTCCTCCTCTCTCCGTTGCATCTCCTTCCCTTAACTACCAGACCTGAGAAAGGGAAGGATGTTCTTTTATTTTTTTCTACACCATAATCATTTGTTTTTATTTATTATTATTATTATTATTTCGAGACAGAGTCTCACTCTGTCACTCAGGCTGGAGCGCAGTGGCATGATCTCAGCTCATTGCAACCTCTGTCTTCTGGGTTCAAGCGATTCTCCTGCCTCAGCCTCCCGAGTTGCTGGGATTAAAGGCATGCACCACAATGCCTTGCTACTTTTTTTTATTTTTAGTGGAGACAGGGTTTCACCATGTTGGCCAGGCTGGTCTCAAACTCCTGGCCTCAAGTGATCTACCTGACTTGACCTCCCAAAGTGCTGGGATCACAGGCATGAACCATCATGCCCAGACGGTTAAAAATATTCTAGTAGTTTCCCATCTCTTTCGGAATAAAAGCCAAGGCCTATAAGATCCTGCATCCCTAGGCCCCTGGTACCTCTGATCCTGCATCCCTAGTTCTTTCCATGTTCCCTCCTCCAGCCGCACTGGCCTCCTTCATGCCCCCTTGAACCCCCAGGCACACTGCCCTAAGGCCTTTGCCACAACTATTAGTAACTTCCTGGGAACACAGATTGGAAAACAGGCTAGTGAATAGTTCAATATTCCTCAAAATATGAGATATTATCACTTTGTTAAACTGAAAGGTAAAAGGCACATCTTTAAACAGAACTCAAGTACTTCTAGGAATAAAAGGCAACTATCATCAAAGCAATTAAAACTATTAAAACCTGAGTATTACAGCTAGAAAGACTTAGGCTTGAATCCTAGCCCCTTACTTGCAGTATAATACTGGGAAAATGACTTAATTTCTTTAATCCTCCTTACTACATAAAATCAATAAGGTGATCCTCACTTCTCACATTTCTTTTATGTGTGCAGTTCAGTTACCATGGTTTAGTGAAATAATGCCAGTGCCCAACAGCAAGATTCAAACTTTGGTTACCATGATACATTAACTGTGAGTAATTGCATAAAATACAAACTGCTACCAGCTCCTTAAGTCCTCGAATCACTATGTAAATAATAATGCATATCTTGACAAGTCACATCTTTTTTTTTAAAAGCCTGATGGCCATTAGTCACTGTGCATCTATCATTCAGTTCACACTCAAACAGTAAAACATGCAGTTGTGATACAGCTCCAATGAGTGGAGGAACACCAGGTTTCTTGGTCTTCACGCGGAATTAGGTAAAATGACATGAACACACGTGGAGTGGTTTTAAGGAACAGAAAGTTTAATAGGTGAGAAGGCAGAAGGAAGAAGCTCCCCTGTACAGAGATAGAGGGAGGCAGGCTCCAAAGCCTAAAGGGGGAACCCCGCGCTTAGGTAATATCAGCCAGTTATATGTGATGACTGGAGGAGGCGGTGTCTGATTTGCATAGGGCTCAGGGTATTGCTTTGACTAGACACATCATTCAGGTAGCCGCCCCCCTGGAAAAAAACTGGCCCTCCCACCTTAGTCTTTTAATACGCAAATGCAGGGCACCATGATATTCCATACACTTAGGGATATGTGGGGGCGGCCATGCTGCCAGGCACATGTCGGGGCAAGGGAAGAGAACAGCAGTGGGAATCGCCATGTTGGACCCAGTTTCTAAGGGCTTGCATTTGCATATTAAAGATTGCCAGCCTGAGTCTAAGAGCCAGGGCTTTCATGCTAGACAAGAGCTGCGGAAAAAACCTTCCAAGGACTCCTTTTTCCTCTCTCTCTGCCTAAAATAATTTCTTGTTAACTCCTACCACAGTTAGTGTTAACTCCTTGGCTCCCAGTGACAAACCCATGTGACATTTTGAAAAAAACAGATATTCGAAAGAAAAAATTGGCCAAAAAGATGAAGTGCAGCAAATAAATGAAAAGTGGTAATGCTGGAAATGAAATTCAAATCGAACATAAATGGAGTTATAGGAGAAATAGTAGACTGAGGGAATGTTGTTATTATTGCCATGTGAAAGACCCTAGTTATATAACTAGGGGAACTTTGTACAGGCAAACTTATCAACACAAATGAGTAAAGTAGTTGTAATGGAAAAGATGATGCTGTCTCAGAGCAGGGGTCCCCAGCCCCAGGGCCACGGGCGGGTACCAGTCCATGGCATGTTAGGAACCAGGCCACACAAGAGGAGGTGAGCAGCGGGCAAGTTTGTTTACAGCCTGAGCTCTACTTCCTGTCAGATCAGCTGCAGCATTAGATTCCCATACGAGGGCAAACCCTATTGTAAACTGCTTTACAATTTAAAGACCCCTAGAGGGATCTAGGTTTCACACACCTTATGAGAATCTCCTGATCATCTGAGGTGTAACAGTTTCATTCTGAAACTAACCACTCCCACCCCCTAATTTTTCATGGAAAAATGGACTTCCATGAAACAAATCCCTGGTGCCAAAAAGGTTGGAGGGCCCTGTCTCAGAGGAAGTGGCGCTGGCAAGAAAACTTCACACGAAAGGCAGTCTTAGAGATATTTGATGACATTGAAAGCATAAAGGATAAAATTAAAGCTGATACAAACTTAGAAAGGAGTATAAAAATTTGCCAAGGCATAGAAATACCTGCTCTGTATTGTGTTACATGATAGGAAGAACAAGACTGGAACCAAACTACTCTTGATTATTTTCGAAGACATAAATCACTTTAATTCTCTATGTTTTTGATGCTTTAAATTGCAGTATGCTAACTTGTTTCATAAATTTTTTAATTTCCCTATATATTTATAACCAGCAGTAGGAAATTTTTTAAAGTTTTGACAGAAGTTTTTGAAGTTGTAGAGCAACTCTAATTTTTGACTTTGATTATTAAGCTCTCTTGGCACAGTTTCAGGTTGCACAGTCATTTTTAAAGTCCCACACTTCCATGCAAGGCAGAGATTGCTCGGATGTTAAAGGAATTTACTTTACAGGATTGTTGGGCAGATTAAAAGAAGTAGTGCATGTCAACACCAACTATGAGATCTGATATGCATTAGGTTCTTATGAGTGTTCTCTATTTTGTGTGACTATTACCAGTGGCTTATTCTTTTAGGAATTTGGGGGAGTTCGTGTGATTATGTATGACCTATTTGATAATTAAAATTTGTTAGATTATTAATGTCGGATTTTTTAAAAAATGTATTCCAAACTAAAAATCTAAGTTTTTTCTTTCTTTCTTTCTTTTTTTTTTCTAGATATGGTTTTGCAATGTCACCCAGGCTGGAGTGCGGTGGTGTATCACGGCTCACTGCAGCCTTGCCTTCTTAGGCTCAAGTGATCCTCCCACCCCAGCCTCCCAAGTAGCTGGGACTATAGGCATGTGCCGCCACACCTGGCTAATTTTTAAATTTTTTGTAAGGACAGGGTCTCTCTATGTTGCCCAGGCTGGTCATGCACACCTGGGCTCCAGTGATCCTCCTGCCTTGGCCTGCCAAAGTGCTGGGATTACAAGTGTGAGCCACCAGGCCTAGTCTATTACTTTCTTCAGAACAATTTTTGATAGCTATCTACCCCCTCCAAAATATTCACAAAACTTATGAGTTATTCATGGAATGGAAACACCACATTTATGGGCACTTCCATTAGAAAAGTATTCAAATGAATTATAAATATGATATTGTTTCATTTCCTTACTTTATTTTCATTTATCTCTGGGTTTTCCCTTTAAAAATAAAAAGTGCCAAGTTCCTTTAAAATATGCTTTTGGGGATTAAGGAATTAATATTGCATGAAGCTCATTTGGGGAACTACTAATGGAAGTACCATAATGATTATAGACAGGTAGACTTTTCAAAGGAATCTGGTCAGCAAGACTGATTCTTACCTGGAAATTTTAGGACCCAAAGAAAGCAATGGAAAGAAAGAGAGCAGTAAGTATATCCTTACTACTTAGAAGTTGGCCCTATATTGAAATTAGAAGCTTAAAATACCCATGGGATTTTTTTTTTTTTTAACTACATGATCATGTGTTTTGCTGATGGATGAGAACTTCTTTGAGGGGAAATTTGTGAGTTTTAATGCTCTTGAAAAACAATGTATCTGTTAACAGGATCTAGGTAGGCTACTGAACTGATTGATAAACTGAGTATGGCTTGTATCAGCTTTTGTCTTAAGGGAGAAGTAACAATTATTTAACTAATAAAATGGCAAAGTACTTGTGGATAGATATTTTAAAAGAAGCAGTTGAGCTAAGACTGCAACCTAGTGGTGAGTTTGTAACTGAAAAAAAGTGACTGCATTCATTCTAGGCCATTGATAAAAGGGTCATTTGAATTCAAGATGAGAGTGAACAGGCAGAAGTCCATTGTGCCCTTCTGAAGACTGATCTGAAATCATGGTGGAGCAGGGCTAAAAATGAGGAAAGGATGGCTGTTACTATATCCTTGAGGCTGTTAATTTTGTGTATTTTCTACCTTATCTGAAGGTTCTGCTCACTTACGTCAGTTTCTTTGTCTCTTTAAAGATGAAGACCTTGACAAAACCACCGTAGTTTATCTTCTCACACTGGTTGCACTAACTTAGTTTATTTGTTTAATCAGTTTCACTTTACAACAGACTTCTGTTTCCTTTTATTTTTGTAATTAAGGTAATTCAGATCATATTCTTCTTTAATTCCAGTAAGTTTTTCATGTGAGAGGATTCCAAGATGATTCTAAATGTCATTCTCATTCTTTGACTCCCCAATAGTCCTTGGGTTTTTACTGTTTAATGTAGCCTTTGTTCCTTGCAAACACTTATTACTAACTATATTTATTATTTTCACATTGAGTTGTATTAATATGGAAAATATTATTGACATGGTAATGCTCAGACTTTGTTCTTTTAATGATGATCACCTCTCTCTCTCTCTCTTTTTTTTTTTTTTGTTAGAGACAGGGACTTGCTCTGTCACCCAGGCTGGAGTGCAGTGGCATGATCATAGCTCACTGTAACCCTGAACGCTTAGGCTCACGCTATCCTCCTACTTTGGCCTCCTGAGTAGGTGGGACTATAGGCATATGCCACCATGCCCGGCTAATTAAAAAAATTTTTTTATAGAGACAAGGTCTCACTATGTTGCCCAAGCTGGTCTTAAACTCCTGGCCTCAAGTGATCCTCCTGCCTCAGCCTCCCAAAGCACTGGGATTACAGGCCTCCCCCACACACTAAATATAGAATATTCAAGAAATATAGTATAAGAACTTGAATATTTTAATTGTTATATAACTTATTCTGAGTTTTAAAATCTATCTTAGTTTAATTTTTCTCATTTTCTCATCAATCCTTTTTAAGCATATATTTAAGAATTTGTTCAGTGTTTCTTCATTTTTTAAAATTATTATTATACTGTAAGTTCTAGGGTACATGTGCACAACGTGCAGGTTTGTTACATATGTATACATGTGCCATGTTGGTGTGCTGCAACCATTAACTCGTCATTTACATTAGGTATATCTCCTAATGCTATCCCTCTCCCTTCCCCTCACCCCACAACAGACCCTGGTGTGTGATGTTCCCCTTCCTGTGTCCAAGTGATCTCATTGTTCAATTCCCACCTATGAGTGAGAACATGTGGTGTTTGGTTTTCTGTTCTTGCGATAGTTTTCTGAGAATGATGGTTTCCAGTTGCATCCATGTCCTTACAAAGGACAGGAACTCATCCTTTTTTATGGCTGCATAGTTTTCCATGGTGTATATGTGCTACATTTTCTTAATCCAGTCTGTCACTGATGGACATTTGGGTTGATTCCAAGTCTTTGCTATTGTGAATAGTGCTGCAATAAACATACATGTGCATGTGTCTTTATAGCAGCATGATTTATAATCCTTTGGGTATATACCCAGCAATGGGATGGCTGGGTCATATGGTATTTCTAGTTCTAGATCCTTGAGGAGTCGCCACACTGTTTTCCACAATGGTTGAACTAGTTTACAGTCCCACTAACAGTGTAAAAGTGTTCCTATTTCTCCACATCCTCTCCAGCACCTGTTGTTTTCTGACTTTTTAATGATTGCCATTCTAACTGGTGTGAGATGGTATCTCATTGTGGTTTTGATTTGCATTTCTCTGATGGCGAGTGATGATGAGCATTTTTTCATGTGTCTGTTGGCTGTATGATTGTCTTCTTTTGAGAAGTGTCTGTTCATATCCTTTGCCCACTTTTTGATGGGGTTGCTTGTTTTTTTCTTGTAAATTAGTTTGAGTTCTTTGTAGGTTCTGGATATTAGCCCTTTGTCAGATGAGTAGATTGTAAAAATTTTCTCCCATTCTGTAGGTTGCCTGTTCACTCTGATGGTAGTTTCTTTTGCTGTGCAGAAGCTCTTTAGTTTAATTAGATCCCATTTGTCAATTTTGGCTTTTGTTGCCATTGCTTTTGGTGTTTTAGACATGAAGTCCTTGCCCATGCCTATGTCCTGAATGGTATTACCTAGGTTTTCTTCTAGGATTTTTATGGTTTTAGTTCTAACATTTAAGTCTCTAATCCATCTTGAATTAATTTTCATATAAGGAGTAAGGAAAGGATCCAGTTTCAGCTTTCTATTTATGGCTAGCCAATTTTCCCAGCACCACTTATTAAAGAGGGAATCCTTTCCCTATTTCTTGTTTTTGTCAGGTTTGTCAAAGATCAGATGGCTGTAGATGTGTGGTATTATTTCTGAGGGCTCTGTTCTGTTCCATTGGTCTATATCTCTGTTTTGGTACCAGTACTATGCTATTTTGGTTACTGTAGCCTTGTAGTATAGTCTGAAGTCAGGAAGCATGATGCCTCCAGCTTTGTTCTTTTGGCTTAGGATTGTCTTGGCAATGCAGGGTCTTTTTTGGTTCCATATGAACTTTAAAGCAGTTTTTTCCAATTCTGTGAAGAAAGTCATTGGTAGCTTAATGAGGATGGCATCTATACATTACCTTGGGCATTATGGCCATTTTCACAATATTGATTCTTCCTATCCATGAGCATGGTATGTTCTTCCATTTGTTTGTGTCCTCTTTTATTTCACTGAGCAGTGGTTTGTAGTTCTCCTTGAAGAGATCCTTTACATCCCTTTTAAGTTGGATTCCTAGGTAGTTTATTCTCTTTGAAGCTATTGTGAATTGGAGTTCATTCATGATTTGGCTCTCTGTTTGTCTGTTACTGGTGTATAAGAATGCTTGTGATTTTTGCACATTGATTTTGTATCCTGAGATGTTCCTGAAGTTGCTTATCAACTTAAGGAGATTTTGGGCTGAGACGATGGGGTTTTCTAAATATACAATCATGTCATCTGCAAACAGAGACAATTTGACTTCTTCTTTTCCTAACTGAATACCCTTTATTTCTTTCTCTTGCCTGATTGCCCTAGCCAGAACTTCCAACACTATGTTGAATAGGAGTGGTGAGAGAGGGCATCCCTATCTTGTGCCAGTTTTCCAAGGGAATTTTTCCAGCTTTTGCCCATTTAGTATGATATTGGCTGTGGGTTTGTCATAAATAGCTCTTATGATTTTGAGATAGGTTCCATCAATACCGAAATTATTGAGAGTTTTTAGCATGAAGGGCTGTTGAATTTTGTCAAAGGCCTTTTCTGCATCTATTGAGATAATCATGTGGTTTTTGTCTTTGGTTCTGTTTATATGCTGGATTACGTTTACTGATTTGTGTATGTTGAACCAGCCTTGCATCCCAGGGATGAAGCCCACTTGATCATGGTGGATAAGCTTTTTGATGTGCTGCTGGATCCGGTTTGCCAGTAGTTTATTGAGGATTTTTGCATCGATGTTCCTCAGGGATATTGGTCTAAAATTCTCTTCTTTTGTTGTGTCTCTGCCAGGCTTTGGTATCAGGATGATGCTGGCCTCATAAAATGAGTAAGGGGGGATTCCCTCTTTTTCTATTGATTGGAATAGTTTCAGAAGGAATGGTGCCAGCTCCTCCTTGTACCTCTGGTAGAATTCAGCTGTGAATCCATCTGGTCCTGGACTTTTTTTGGTAGGTAGGCTATTAATTATTGCCTCAATTTCAGAGCCTGCTATTGGTCTATTCAGGGATTCAACTTCTTCCTGGTTTAGTCTTGGGAGAGTGTAAGTGTCCAGGAAATTATCCATTTCTTCTAGGTTTTCTAGTTTATTTACGTAGAGGTGTTTATTGTATTCTCTGATGGTGGTTTGTATGTCTGTGGGGTCGGTGGTGATATCCCCTTTCTCATTTTTTATTGTGTCTATTTGATTCTTCTCTCTTTTCTTCCTTATTAGTCTTGATAGCCATCGATCAATTTTGTTGATCTTTTCAAAAAACTAGCACGTGGATTCATTGATTTTTTGGAGGGTTTTTTGTGTCTCTATCTCCTTCAGTTCTGCTCTGATCTTAGTTATTTCTTGCCTTCTGCTGGCTTTTGAATGTGTTTGCTCTTGTTTCTCTAGTTCTTTTAATTGTGATGTTAGGGTGTCAATTTTAGATTTTCCCTGCCTTCTCTTGTGGGCATTTAAGTGCTATAAATTTCCCTCTACACATTGCTTTAAATGTGTCCCAGATGTTGTATCTTTGTTCTCATTGGTTTCAAAAAACATCTTTATTTCTGCCTTCATTTCATTATGTACCCAGTAGTCATTCAGGAGCAGGTTGTTCAGTTTCCATATAGTTGAGCGGTTTTGATTGAGTTTCTTAGTCCTGAGTTCTAGTTTGATTGCACTGTAATCTGAGAGACAGTTTGTTATAATTTCTGTTCTTTTGCATTGGCTGAGGAGTGCTTTACTTCCAACTATGTGGTCAGTTTCAGAATAAGTACGATGTGGTGCTGAGAAGAATATATATTCTGTTGATTTGGGGTGGAGAGTTCTGTAGATATCTATTAGGTCCTCTTGGTGCAGAGATGAGTTCAATTCCTGGATATCCTTGTTAACTTTCTGTCTCATTGATCTGTCTAATGTTGACAGTGAGGTGTCAAAGTCTCCCATTATTATGTTATGGGAGTCTAAGTCTCTTTGTCATTCTCTAAGGACTTGGTTTATGAATCTGGGTGCTCCTGTATTGGGTGCATATATATTTAGGATAGTTAACTCTTCCTGATGAATTGATCCCTTTACCATTATATAATGGCCTTCTTTGTCTCTTTTGATCTTTGATGGTTTAAAGTCTGTTTTATCAGAGACTAGGATTGCAACCCCTGCCTTTTTGTTTTGTTTTGTTTTCCATTTGCTTGGTAGATCTTCCTCCATCCCTTTATTTTGAGCCTATGTGTATCTCTGCATGAGAGATGGGTCCCCTGAATACAGCAAACTGATGGGTCTTGACTCTTTATCTAATTTGCCAGTCTGTGTCTTTTAATTGGACCATTTAGTCCATTTACACTTAAGGTTAATATTGTTATGTGTGAACTTGATCCTGTCATTATGATCTTAGCTGGTTATTTTGCTCGTTAGTTGATGCCATTTCTTTCTAGCCTCGATGGTCTTTACATTTTGGCATGTTTTTGCAATGGCTGGTACCGGTTGTTCCTTTCCATGTTTAGTGCTTCCTTCAGGATCTCTTGTAGGGCAGGCCTGGTGGTGACAAAATCTCTAAGCATTTGCTTATCTGTAAAGGATTTTATTTCTCCTTCACTGATGAAACTTAGTTTGGCCGGATA
The DNA here is from genome assembly GCF_009764315.1 of Trachypithecus francoisi. Taxonomy (NCBI): domain Eukaryota; kingdom Metazoa; phylum Chordata; class Mammalia; order Primates; family Cercopithecidae; genus Trachypithecus; species Trachypithecus francoisi. The sequence continues at coordinate 51,623,681 of NW_022681458.1, read as the reverse complement.
TGAAATTCTGGGTTGAAAATTGTTTTCTTTAAGAATGTTGATTATTGGCCCCCACTCTCTTCTGGCTTGTAGAGTTTCTGCCGAGAGATCTGCTGTTAGTCTGATGGGCTTCCCTTTGTGTGTAACCCAATCTTTCTCTCTGACTGCCCTTAACATTTTTTCCTTCATTTCAACTTTGGTGAATCTGACAATTATGTGTCTTGGAGTTGCTCTTCTCGAGGAGTATCTTTGTGGTGTTCTCTCTATTTCCTGAATTTGAATGTTGGTGTGCCTTACTAGATTGGGGAAGTTCTCCTGGATGATATCCTGCATAGTGTTTTCCAACTTGGTTCCATTTTCCCTGTCACTTTCAGGCACACCAATCAGACATAGATTTGGTCTTTTCACATAATCCTGTATTTCCTGGAGGCTTTGTTCATTTCTTTTTACTCTTTTTTCTCTACACTTCTCTTCTCACTTCATTTCATTCATTTGATCTTCAATCGCTGATACTCTTTCTTCCACTTGATCGAGTCGGTTACTGAAGCTTGTGCATTTGTCACGTAGTTCTCATGTTATGGTTTTCATCTCTATCAGTTCCTTTATGGTCTTCTCTGCATTGATTATTCTAGTTATCCATTCATCCATTCTTTTTTCAAGGTTTTTAGTTTCTTTGCGCTGGTCACGTAGTTCCTCCTTTAGCTCTGAGAAGTTTGATCGACTGAAGCCTTCTTGTCTCAACTCATCAAAGTCATTCTCCATCCAGCTTTGTTCCATTGCTGGCGATGAGCTGCGTTCCTTTGGAGGGGGAGATGCGCTCTGATTTTTTAATTTCCAGCTTTTCTGCACTGCTTTTTCCCCATCTTTGTGGTTTTATCTGCCTTTGGTCTTTGATGATGGTGATGTACTGATGGGGTTTTGGTGTGGGTGTCCTTTCTGTTTGTTAGTTTTCCTTTTAACAGTCAGGACCCTCAGCTGCAGGTCTGTTGGAGATTGCTTGAGGTCCACTCCAGACCCTGTTTGCCTGGGTATCAGCAGTGGAGGCTGCAGAAGATAGAATATTGCTGAACAGCGAGTGTTGCTGTCTGATTCTTGCTCTGGAAGTTTCGTCTCAGAGGTGTACCCAGTGGTGTGAGGTGTCAGGTGTCAATCTGCGCCTCGTGGGGGATATCTCCCAGTTAGGCTACTCAGGGGTCAGGGACCCACTTGAGCAGGCAGTCTGTCCGTTCTCAGATCTCAACCTCTGTGCTGGGAGAACCACTGCTCTCTTCAAAGCTGTCAGACAGGGACTTTTACATCTGCAGAGGTTTCTGCTGCTTTTTGTTTAGCTATGCCCTGTCCCCAGAGGAGGAGTCTACAGAGGCAGGTAGGCCTCCTTGAGCTGAGGTGGGCTCCACCCAATTCAAGCTTCCTGGTGGCTTTGTTTACCTGCTTAAGCCTCAGCAATGGTGGGCGCCCCTCCCCCAGCCTCACTGCCGCCTTGCAGTTAGATCTCAGACTGCTGTGCTAGCAACGAGGGAGACTCTGTGGGGGTGGGACCCTCTGGGCCAGGTGTGGGATATAATCTCCTGGTGTGTCGTTTACTAAGACCCTTGGTAAAGTGCAGTATTAGGGTGGGAGTTACCCAATTTTCCAGGTGTTGTGTGTCTCAGTTTCCCTTGGCTAGGAAAAGGAATTCCCTTCCCCCTTGCGCTTCCCAGGTGAGGCGATGCCTTGCCCTGCTTCAGCTCTTGCTGGTCGGGCTGCACCCACTGACCAGCACCGACTGTCCAACACACCCCAGTGAGATGAACCCGGTATCTCAGTTGAAAATGCAGAAATCACCTGTCTTCTGTGTTGCTCACGCTGGGAGCTGGAGGCTGGAGCTGTTCCTATTCGGCCATCTTAGGCGCCCCCCCATTTCTTGATTTTTATTGTCAAATCATCCTTGCTCCTTAGCACTCTGATTTTGACTTAGCTTATATTAACTTTCCTTTATATAATTTTATTTTACCTGCAAAACTACCTGTGATTTGTTTGTTTCCTCCTTCCAAATCTTTTTCCCTGGCAAAGCTTGATATTTAGGTGTGAAGGTTGGTTATTCTGTATACTGTAAAATCAGTCCTGTGCTTTCAGAAGGATTATCAAAAGATAATGTTATTAGCTTTTAAATTCTTTCTCCACTTCAGATCTTCCACATTTAATTTAAGTGCATTTTCAGAAAATGTCAAATTATCTCAAATGTATATGCTTCTAAGTTTGGAAGATGTGAATCCATAGCTTTGCTGATAGCTCAGGATTGCAAGACTTACCACAGTAAATTGTACAGAAAGCCCACCCCTGTCAGTGAAATGATGCTGTGATGGCTAATTTTAGGAGCCAACTAATCTAGATTAAGAAAAATCTAGCAACCTGGTAAAGCATTATTTTTGGTTGTGTCTAAGAGGGTGTTTTCAGAGGAAATTAGCATGTGAGTCTGAGCGCATGTAGGTGGAGAAGATCCACCCTCAATGTGAGTGGCTACCATCCAATCAGCTGGGGACCACATGAGAACAAAAACAGAAATGATGAATGTATTGATCTATCTCCTGGAGCTGAGATACACTAATCTCCTACCTTGGACAACAGAATTCCATGGATTTCTGGACTCAAGTCTTTTGGACTCAAGGATTTACACCAGCAGTCTCCCTGATTCTTAGGTCTTCTGCCTCATACTGAGAGTTATACGATCGGCTGCGCTGGTTCTGAGGCTTTCAGACTATGAGCCACGCTACCGGCATCTCAGGGTCTCCAGATTGCAGATGGCCTGTCATGGGACTTCTTAATCACCATAACAGTGTGAGCCAATTCCCCTGATAAGTCCCCTGTCATATCTATGCAGTCATGTGTCACCTAACAACAGATGTATGTTCTGAGAAATGCATTGTTAGGCAGTTTCATTGCTTTGCAAACATGACAGAGTATACTTACACAAACCTAGAGGGTGTAGCCTACTGCACACCTAGGCTATATGGTATACCCTATAACTTCTAGTCTACAAACCGGTACACCATGTTACTGTACCAAATGCTATAGGCAACTGTAATGCAGTGGTAAGTATGTGTGTATCTAAATAGAGAAAAAATACTTTAAAACTACAGTATAAAAGATTTTAAAATGGCAGGAGCGCAAGACCAGCCTGGGCAACATGGTAAAACCCTATCTCTACAAGAAATAAGAAAATTAGCCAGGCATGGTCATGCACACCTGTAGCCCCAGCTACTCAGAAGTCTGCGATGGGAGGATCACTTGAGCCTAGCATTTCAAGGCTGCAGTATGCTGTGATCAAACCACTGCACTCTATCCTGGATAGCAGAGACCCTGTCTCTTAGCTTACTGTAACTTTCTTACTTTATGAAACCTTTTTAATTTTTAAAGATTTTTCTACTCTTTTGTAATAATTCTTAGCTTAAAACATAAACACATTATACATCTGTACAAAAATATTTTTTCTTTATGCCCTTACTCTATAAACTTTTCTTCTATATTTTAAATTTTTTATTTTTACTTTTAAACTTTTTTGTTAAAAACTAAGACAAAACCACACACATTAGCCTAGGCTACACAGGGTCAGAATCATCAATATCATTGTTTCCACCTCCATATGTTGTCCTCCTGGAAGGTTTTGAGAGGCAGTAACACACATGGAGCTGCCATCCCCTCTGACAACATGCCTGCTTCTGGAATACCTCCTGAAGGACCTTTCGGAGGTTGTTTTACAATTAACTTCTTTTTTTTGGAAGTATAAGGAATACACTCTAATGATGAAAAGTCAGTGCAGTAAGTTTGTTTACACCAGCAACACCACAAACATGTGAGTAGTGCATTGTACTATGACATTAACATGGCTGCAATGACATCCCTAGGTGATAGGAATGTTTCAGCTGCAGATAATCATATGGGAACCTCATATATACAGTTCGTTGTTGATTGAAACGTAGTTATATGGTACATGACTGTGTCTATGTCCTGTTGGTTCTGTCTCAGTGGAGAACGCTGATACAGATGCCCTGTACGTAATTCAGAGATTATATCCAGTGTCATTCTAATGAAGCTGTTTTGGATCTCCATTGGTCTTTAGAACAGCTTTCTGCAAAGTACAGATTTTTTCACTTGATTTTGGATTTGATCTAAATGAGGCAAACCAAGAAATCAGCCACTCTGTAATCAATACAAAAATCAATGCTGGAATAGTGAATTGTCTGAAGTGCTTTCTCTTTTCCTACAACTCCATCTATGAGAAACAGTCTGGGATCTTTGTTGGGAAATCTGTCATACAAAGATCATGGTGGATAACATGGCACTCTAAAGGCAGTTTCTAGTGAAATAAAAGTTAATGGAGCAAAATGCCTTTCTATAGAGTCATGAATGTAATACTGAAAGGAAAAAAATAAATGCTTCCCCACCATACTTAATTAGGTTTTGGAAGGAGGAGGCAAATTAATAAAACAGCATGGCAATTCCCAGAGGTATAGATTTTCAACAGATTACTTACATAAAGCTATAAAAAATGCATGGCATGAGATACTTTTAATGACCCTTAAAGCCTTTTTAAAAACAATAATGTTTTTAATAATTCAGATTAATTATCTCAGAAGTAATGTATTAAAAATGAGGGTATAGGCTAGGCACAGTGGCTAACACCTGTAACCCCAGCACTTTGGGAGGCCGAAGTGAGCAGATCATGAGTTCAGAAGATTGAGACCATCCTGGCCAACATGATGAAATCCTGTTTCTCCTAAAATAAAAAAATTAGGCGGCCGTGGTAGAGCACACCTGTAGTCCCAGCTACTCAGAAGGCTGAGGCAGGGAAATTGCTTGAATCCTGGAGGTGGAGGTTGCAGTGAGCTGAGATTGAGCCACTGCACTCCAGCCTGGCAACAGAGCAAGACTCTGTCTTGCAAAAAAAAAAAAAAAAAAAGAGAGAGAGAAGGTATATTGTGCACTAGAAATTATCACTATATAGGTACAATTTTCTTAACAGAAAATTTGTCCCGACCTGCGGGACAGTCGAAAGGGCCCTGGAAGGGGGAGTGGCAATGGAGGAGACAAGAAAACACGAGAAATGGAGACAAGACGAATAGCCTGATCAAGTCTCGTTTAATGGTGGCGGTGCAATGCCTTATATAGGCTGGCAGAGGAAGGGGTTGGGCCAGGGCGGTGAGGGGGGGCTGGGTTTTCTCAATTGCAATCGCGCATGCACCGTTGGTTGATAATTTTCCTGGGCACGGGATTGCGCCTGCGCTGTAAGTTGCATATCTTCCTGGGCGCGAAAAGGTTTGCGCGCGCACGGGAAAAGTTTAGGCGCGCGCGGGAAAGGTTTGTAATGAAGAACCCGGATATGTGCCATCGTGTCTCCACTTTGCGGAGATCAAGCAACAGAGGTCGGCTAACTCCGGGCCTCATGGCTCCGGACAAAAATTGTGTTGTGTAAATATGTATAAAATAGCATAGTTATCTGAAAGCATTCTTTACAATATCCCTGAGAAGAAAAAAGCTTAATCCATGACTCTCATATGAGATAAATCAACAGAGTTTATTTTTCAGGTCTTAAAGAGCTTTACCTGGCATTCTAAATACATATAAAAGAAATGTAAGAAATGCTGTTCTATTTTATGTTCTATAAAAATAAAATCTTCAGTTGGTGATTAATTTACTTATCTACAATAAGTCTTGAATACATAATTGTTTCAGAGCACATTATTAGGACTTTAGGTAAGAAAAGATAAAGCAAATAGATTTTGACCCACAAAATTACAGATTTGGGGAGGGGCAAGAGTGACAGGCAAAAGCAAAAAAAAAAGTGAAGATGATTTTTACTTAAATGATAGGGATAAATAAAATACATCAAAAGACTTGTCATGTTCTCTCTCTTTCTCTTAACTTTGTAAGTTTAAATAGACTATAAATGTTTGGAAAGAAGGTATACACACACACTCTCCTCAAGTTTCTGATGTATTTGGCTAAGGACAGACAAGCTTAGTGGAAGCCAGTTGGCCACATCTTCAGCATATCTCAATGCAGCTTCCTTTGGCCACCAGAGTGCCCGAAGAGGGATATAGAGCTGTAAACAAGGTATAGCACTGTTAAGGGATATATAGCTGCACAAGGTAAGTCTTTCCAGATCTGGAAAGCTTAATTTTGTCTTATACTTTTTTTATACCAGGGATGTAGATTACTATTTAGAAAGAACTTAAACAATATGTGCCCTTACTGGAAAAAAGAAAATAAGACATCTGGAACTCTGGTTCTCAAGCCAAACTTGGCAGAAAGCTTATTCAGAGGAAAAAGCAGAATGAATGCTCATATATCGGTGAATGGTGTCCTGACTCTAGCTTTCTAGGATCTTGGGAAGCCCAGTTCCACCCACAGAGTTTTTCCTCCTCTAACCCCATATCCCCAAATGACCACCAAGAGTTATAAGTCAATGGGGTATTGAGAAATGAATAGCGGATTTATGGATAATATATCCTGGACAAGCTGAGTACTTGTGCATACTTGAGAGACGTGGCAAATATGAAAGCTGTCTAAATGTAGCTTTTATACTACTATGAAATAAAAATATATGTAAAAAAGCACCATAAAGTTTATTAGCCACTCAAGATCTGTAGGAGGAAATTGTATTTGGGTATCATATTAGAACATGAATAATATGTTAATCTAAATCTGAGTCAAACCATACCAAGAAGGCAGTGTTTACTACCACTGAAGTTATTTTATAAGTTGAGTTATATTTTTGTAAACTTATATCAACATCATTTTTGTTTCGTATCTTTTTTATTTCTCCTTTCTCTGGCCATTCCACCAGCAGTCCCAGATGACCATAAACAATGTTTCCCAAAGCGTGGTACATATGGTGCTGATGGTACCTGAGATGGTTTTATGTGGTTCAAGGAGGTTTTACTTTTACAGTCAATATATATAATAAAACAATATAATGAAACACATCAACCTGCAAATTCACAGATATAAAATTTAAATAAGTTTATACAAAATAAAGTGAGTCAATTTAATAAAGTAATAAGGAAATAACAGTAGGGGTGGCACCCAGAGGGGAAAAATGTGAGGGTGGCACTCAATGTGGAAATACAGCTATATATTATAGAGAAAGAAACTGATTCTTAGTATGAAATAGCATTTGTGTCTTTGTCCTCTAATGGAGCTCATGCCTCTTTAGGAAAGTGAAATAGCAATTTTCACTGGGGTCTTAGAGAGCATTATTTAGGGGGTCCACACGCCCTATCTAATCAAACTGGTAAAAATCCAATGAGAGGTCAAAAAAGAAACCAATGCATCTAAAGAACTTAAAAATGCTTGGAATATATAGAGGGTATTTTTACGGGGAATCTGGACATGGTAATACCAAGAGTGTTTAGAGCTAAAGATGGATTAATCAGAAACCTATTCAGAAGGCACAGAAGGCAGCCAACCTCTACTCAGCTGATCTGTGGTCTTGACAAAGGGCAAGTGCTACAGGAACTGTAACGGAGAAGGAGAGGGAGCGCAATGGCACTGGAGTCCAATGCTGGTTCTGCCAAAGATTGGTCATATGCCCCAGGGCAGCCCCATTTAAATCAGGATATTTTAAACACAGAGATAATACATGTTTATGATGTACATCTTCAATGAATGCTTAATAAATGCATTGCTTTTCCTCCTACTTAGATTTGCCATTATAGATTTTTGGTTTGTTTACATGCCTCTTTGCATGTGTATATATTCATAAAACTGATGTAATACATATTATACAAAACCAAACAACAAAACCCCTCAACGTAGAAATGTATGAAGAAGAAAAGTCTCTAATAGTATAACAATCTAAAGGTGACATACTAAACTTAAGAGCTATGTATCTTTATAGGATTTCCATGTTGCATATCCCCCTTGAGGGGATGCCAGTCAATTGATTATCATAGAAGACTATGAATGATGTCTCCTCGCACTTCAGAAAACACCTGCCATATATGGTAGCTCTGTTTATGAACCTGGAATATTTTTAATGATATGACTTAGCATTATATGTGTATACCTGTGTTTACCACAATTGAAATTAGGTTGTACATAACGTTCTACAACTGGCATATATTTCAGTGTCTTAGAATTCAGTACATGTACATCAACTGGCATATATTTGGCTTCTGTACAAATCAGTACATGTACATCTGCCTCATTTTTTAATAGCTGTAGAGTACTCCATTTACTGATGCCTCATAATTTAATTCCTTGTTTATGGATGTCTGGATTACATCTAAACTTTTTCTATAAAAGGGTAGTTGCAACCGTGAAAAGTTATGCTGGAAGATTTCAGTTAGAAAATTGGACCCATAAATTATTTGTGTAATTAAAATTTATTCACAGACAAAATATAAATGATTTTCTGAATATCTTTGTAAAATATCTGATAGTCAGAATCACCTCCATCCCTCAACATACTTATTTTTAAAAACAAATAAATACTTGCCGTCTGCCATGATCATGTTATGTTCTTTAATAGAGCAGTCCATTTTAATTGGTTGGGTTTTTCCTTTTTCAAAACAACCAGCTCACAGGTGTCCACACAATACTGAAAAATGAAAGGATTTTCTAAGGTGATGAGGGGGAAAGTAATTAATGTGGGCATAGTATAGTCTAATGTTCTTCTTGGTGGCGTTCAGCATCTGTTAGAGAAGAAAACAGAGGCAATAATATTAGCAAGTAACCAAACCAGACAAGTGGAGAGGTAGAGAGATGCGAGTCTTGTGTAAGTCTTCTGATCATGGGATCAGAAGATCCTATGGCTAGCAGGACCTTCAGAATACCTACATGAATAATCTCACAAAGATAGACCTATCTCTAAAGAGAACTGGCTCTAGGTATGACTGTGAACCTTCTCTGTCCTTCTTCTTCCTCTGAGTGCCTCTCCTCCTTTTAAGAGATCCCTTCCCATCCAGCCCAGGATGTTTTTCTATCTTGTGGTTACTTGGTTTACAGGGACCCCCTTCTATTTTACTATGCTTACTCATTCTTGTAAACTGGGCTGAGTTTGGGGCCTGAAGATGTAATATGTTACAACAGGAATAGACTTCTAGTTCAATTTTTTCATATTACAGATGAACAAAATGAAACCAGGGGAGGCTAAGTGACCTATCACAGATCATACAGAGAGATTTGATAAACTGTTTTTATAACTACTACTCTATCGTTCATTCCAGATATTTTTTTCTCACCCATCTACTGAAATTCTTTCTCAATTTCTCAAAGAGGGAGTGTAATAATTGATGACTAGGTCTTAGTGTCTCTAAGGTATTTGAATTTTAACTGGGGAAAAGGCCTTGACCTGGAAACTTTCTAATACTAGAATTGAAAGTTAGATGTTGGGAACAAATAAGGAGGAAGACACATTGGAGACAGAGAACATCAAATTCTAATCTTTTCGTTCATCAAGCCAGTCATATTCAAACATATCATTTTAGTTAGATGCAAGTTTCTAATTTAGTAGATACGTACAGTAGTTGCAGTGCAAAAAAAATTTAAAAAGCTAAATCATGCTGGTTTTCTTCTGCTGCCCCTGCAGTATGGTGGAATATAGGTGTTGTTGGTAAGATTCAACTACCTCATGTAAATAAGTCTTAGGATAATACCATATTGATGATCAGATGTACAGAGAGATTGAAGTAAAGCCTCCTTAGGATATAATATCTATAGAAAATGACTGGCTTGAGAAGGACCTGGATCTAGCTAGCCATCAGTTTATTCCTATGCTAAATAGTTCTGCACAAGTTTATCGTAAGGTACAAACAGCAGTAGATCAACAGAGAAAGAGAATAAGCAAATTAGTGCCAGAATATGAAATTGTATATAATGGATTTTTAGGGAGAATTCATTGTTTCTTTAAATCTACCCCTACCCTACACTGGCTTCTCCAAATGTTAGGTATTTGCTATATCTGTTGTATAAATGTGACACTAAATATAAATGCTCAGATAGATATGATCATTTTGCTGTAAGGGGTCCATGGCCAGAGACCAGAGTGAAGGCTGTGAAATTATAAGAAATATATGTATTGGTCTCTGCCCCCATTCCCTGGAACAAGGCTCCTAAAATCCTTGTAATTTCCCGAGTGATAGGGATGCTAGGAGAATCTTTTGTTCTAATATTTGGTCTTTGACCCTGGTTCCCGACACAGCAATCCTAAATATCCCTTGTAGTTTCCAGGGTGATAGGAGCATCTTTTGTTCTAATGGGGCAACTCTTAGTGGGCTCCTAGATGGGCAGTGGTCACCAGAAAGACTAAGCCATAGTTATAAGATTGGAGCTTTCACTCCTCTATTCCCCATTATCAGGAAAGGGAAGAGAGGCTGGAAATGGAGTTAATAATTGATTACGCATACATGATGAAACCTTCATAAAAATCCCTGAACTATGGGGTTTGGGGAACTGCTTCTGGATAGCAGAATGGATAGTGGAGGTTCCTGGAGGGTGAAGTGACTTGAGAGGGTATGGGAGCTCCATGTGCCTTCCCACATACCTTACCTTATGCATCTCTTCCATCTGGCTCTTTGTATCCTTTCTTTATAATAAATGAGTGGAAGTAAATACAGTGTTTCCCCAAGTTCTGTGAGCTGCTCCAGCAAATTAATGGAATTCAAGGTGGGAGTCATTGGAACTCCAATTTATAGCCAGCTGATCAGGCAACAGCCTGGGGTTTGCAGTCGGCATCTGAAGTTGGGGCAGTCTTGTAGGATCAAACCCTTAACCTGTAGGATCTGATACTATCTCCTGTGGGACAGTATCAGAATTAAACTGAATTGGAGCTGGTGTCTGCCACAGAATCTGCCAGAAAATTGCTTGGTATGTAGAGGAAAAAAAATATCCACACATCTGACGTCAGAGGTGTTGAGTGACTGTGTGAAAGTAGAGAGTAGGAAAAACACTCGGGTTTTTCTATATCACAACAGTCTCACATATAGAAAACCTTAAAGACTCCACCAAAAAAAAATTTGCACTAAAAATAAATTAAGTTATTTTGCAGGATACAGAATCAACATATAAAAAATTATAGCATTTCTGTATACTAACAATGAGCTATCTGAAGAAAATCCAGAAAACCAGTTTACAGTAGCTACCAAAAAATAGCAAGAAATTTAATCAAAGAGGTGAAAGATCTGTACACTGAAAGCTATAAAACATTATGAAATAAATTGAAGACACAGAAAGATATCTTGTGTTCATGGATTAGGAGAACTAATGTTGTTAAATGTCCATATTACAAAGTGATCTACAGGTTCAACATAATCCCTATCAATATTCCAATGACAATTTTCACAGAAATAGAAAAAAAAATACTAAAATTTGTATGGAGCCACAAAAGACCCTGAAGAGCTAATGCAATCTTGAGCAAAAAAAAACAAAGCTGGAGGCATCACACTGTCTGATTTCAAAATATAATACGAGGCTACAGTAATCAAAACAGCATGGTACTGACATTAAAAACAGACACAGAATAGAGAGCCCAGAAATAAATCCACACCTTTACAGTTAATTTATTTTTGACAAAGATGTCAAGCATACACAGTGGGAGAAAGAACAATCTCTTCAATAAATAGTGTAGGGAAAACTGAATATCCACATGCAGAAGAATGAAATCAGACCCTTAGATCACACCATATAAAAAATCAACTCAAAATAGATGAAACACACTTAAACATAAGATCTGAAACTGTAAAACTACTAGGAAAAAAACACAGGGGAAAAGCTCTACGACATTGCTTTGGGGGATGATTTTTTTGGAGATGACCCCAAAAGCACAGGCAACAAAAGCAAAAATAGATAAATGAGATTACATCAAACTAAAAAGCTCTGCACATAAAGGAAATAATCAACAGAGTGAAAAGATAACTTACAGAATGGGTGAAAATATTTGCAAAACATGCATCTGATAAGGGGTCAATATCTAAAATATATAAGCAACTCAAACAATTCGATAGCAAGAAAGCAAATAAGCCAATTAAAAAATGTGCAAAAGGCCTGTAATCCCAGCACTTTGGGAGGCCAAGGTGGGCAGATCACGAGGTCAGGAGATCGAGACCATCCTGGCTAACACGGTGAAACCCCATCTCTACTAAAAATACAAAAAAAAAATTAGCTGGGCATGGTGGCGGGCACCTGTAGTCCCAGCTACTCAGGAGGCTGAGGCAGGAGAATAGCATGAACCCAGGAGGTGGAGCTTGCAGTGAGCCAAGACCACAACACTGTACTCCAGCCTGGGCGACAGAGTGAGACTCCATCTCAAAAAAAAAAAAAAAAAAGGCAAACGAACCTGAATAGATATTTCTCAAAACAGACATATAAGTGACCAAACAGGTATATGAAAAAAGAAAAGCTCAACGTCATTAATCATCAGGGAAATTCAAATTAAAACTCTAATAAGATACCACCTGACACCTATCAGGATGGCTATTATCAAAAAAATGGGTAAGTGTGGAAGGTAAGGGAAATGTTATATACTGTTCCTGAAAATGTAAGTTAGCATGAAAAGCAGTATGAAGGTTCCTCAAAAAATAGATCTACCATATGATCCAGCAAAGGAAAGTATGTTGGTGGGATATCTGCACCCCTATGTTCATTGAGCACTGTTCACAATAACCAAGATGTGGATTCAACCTAAGTGTCCATCAACAGATGAATGGATGCTATTCAGCCTTAAAAAAAGAAGATAGTGGCCGGGCGCGGTGGCTCAAGCCTGTAATCCCAGCACTTTGGGAGGCCGAGACGGGCGGATCACGAGGTCAGGAGATCGAGACCATCCTGGCTAACACGGTGAAACCCCGTCTCTACTAAAAAAAATACAAAAAATTAGCCGGGCGAGATGGCGGGCGCCTGTAGTCCCAGCTACTCGGGAGGCTGAGGCGAGAGAATGGCGTAAACCCGGGAGGCGGAGCTTGCAGTGAGCTGAGATCCGGCCACTGCACTCCAGCCTGGGCGACAGAGCGAGACTCCGTCTCAAAAAAAAAAAAAAGAAGAAGAAGAAGATAGTCTTGCCATTTGCAATCACATGGATAAACCTTGAAGATATTATGTTAAGTGAAATAAGCCAGGCACAGAAACACAAAAACCACATGATCTCACTTAAATGTGGACTCTAGGAGAGTTGAACTCATAGAAGCAGAGAGCAGAATGGTGGCTGCCTGGGTCTGGGGTTGTAGAAAGTGGATATTGGGGAAATGTTGGTCAAGGACACAAAATTTCAGTTGTGAGAAATAAATTCAAGAGATTTCTTGTACATTATGGTGATTGTATTTAATAAAATGTATTATACACTTGAAATTTGCTTAGAGAGTAGATTTTAAGTGTTTTCATCGCAAATACATGAGGTAATACATATGTTAATTAGCTTAATTTAGCCATTCCACAATGTATACATACTTCAAAACATCATGTTGTACACCATAAATATATATAATTTTTGTCAATTTTTAAAAAATAGTTGTAGTATTAGGACTGGTTAGTGAGAGTGTACAAATGAAACCCATGAACTAAAAACAGAATTAGAAGACATGGTACATAGGAAAGGTGTTTGAACTTATATGGGGTCTCGTTCATTGAAAATATAAAATACTACTGTTAAAGGTGAACCCTGCTAGAAATTGATGTTACTCCTGGGACCAGGGATGCAATAGTTTTATTAAATGATGCTTTGTGGGATATAGCTTTAAAATAAGCTATACAAATTGAGAAAAGATTAACATAGAACTGGTTGGTTTAAGTTTATCAATTATTGGTATTTTATTAAATGCTCTTAAAAATGTATTTATGTAATACCTTTATTTGGTAATAAATTTATTTATTACCAAAGGTGTTGAATGATTTAAAAATGTATTTATAACATGGGTACCTTTTAGTTTAATACTTAATGTCATAAGGTTATTGTAACCATTACATCTTATAATTATTTACACAGAAGCCAGTAATAAAACCTTTAATATTTTTAGAAAATTCTTAAATTTTAAAAGGCATAGTGAAATAGGATGGATTTAAAAATAAGAATCTTGTTTCCTATTCCCAGATTGCCAATGGTTATTTAAGTCTCTGAAGGGAAGTTAACTTTAAATGTGTGTGTTTTAATTTATCCTTCTGTTAAGTTAAATTTGATCTATTTTGTTAATCTATGTTTTCCCAAGGGTGCATCTTTCTGTATTACTATTCTATATTGTTAAATACTGAAGTTGCCTTACAGTTGTTTATAAATGATTATGAACAGTGATAAGTATCAGTGTGCATAAATATTTTTCTTTATTTGGAGTATTTATTATGATATATTCCTATAAGGAGAATTATTGATATTATAACTCTTCAAAGCTATGGGATCATTTAAATTTCAGGGACTTTCAGGATTTAAAATTTTAACAGGGTCTTCATTGAAGGCATCTTATTTACTATTCATTTGTCACTACTTTAATAATCAAAAACATTTTAAACAACTTTTTTATGTTTAGTATTTGGATGACTAAAAGGTGAATTTGTTATCTATTTTGGCATGAATAAATTTAGGGTGATTGAAAATGAGGTAGATTTTTTCCCAGTAACTTCTCAGTCACATTTTCTTCCTCCTACCTACTATGCTAGATGCACTGGATGCTGTAAATCAGAACCGAGTTCCAGTCTCAGCTAGCATTTCCCTTTGTTCTTGCTACTCAAGGTGTGGAACATGGTTTGTAAAATCAGTATCATGTGGGAGCTTGTTTGAAATGTAGAATCTCAGCCTTCATCCTATACCTATTCAATTAGAATATGCATTTTTAAAGATCTCTGTGTGATTTATATGCACACTAAATTTTGAAAAATTCTGTGTTATGCAACTTTCGGCAGGTCACTGAATCTCTCTCCTCCTTGGTTTCTCTTCAGTCAAATGATGGGGTTGGCCAAATAATGTGTAGAAATTTTAAAACTGGAAGGAACTCATAATAAGGATTATTGGTTTAGAGCATGGGTTCTGAAACCAGTGTTGTCTGAGTTTGAGTCTCAGCTCTACTGCTTATTGTGTGACCTTGGGCAGATCATATAGCATCTCCATGCTCCAATTTCCTCATTTGAAAAATAGGGATTATAATAGTATCTATTTCAAGAAGTTGTGATATTTAAATGTAATAGATGTAAAGTATGTAGATTAGTGCTTGGTACAGAGTAAGCACTATACAAACATGAACTCTTCATAATTTAAGATTCTTGATTGACTAGCATTCTAGAACACATAAAGACGCCAATTTACTTGAAAGATACTAGTTGGGGCATTCTCATCATTAGTATGAGTTTGAAGGAGTGAGGAAAGTGCCGTGGGGAAAGTGGAAATTTGGAGCAGTTTTATGGGATAACTAAATTTGAGACTGATTAGAAAAAAAAGCATTAGGGGCATTCCAGGTGAAACAAAAATTCCTGGCATGTAGTAGACAATGATGTTATTTATTTGGTGTCTTCCTTCTAAGGAACCAGTAAATATATGGGTGTCTACTACGTGTGAACAAATAAATATATGGGTGTCTACTATGTGTCAGGAATTTTGAGGAAGGGATAGAGTGGCTAGAATCAGAAAGTTTGTTAGGCAGCTAAGGGGCTAAGATTGAATCATCTTAATTCCAAACTTAAAAATGTTAGCTTTAACTGCCAGGTCCGTCCCACAGACCCTGGCCAAGCAATGGATGAAAGGAGTACTCAGACACAGGTATGAAGTGTAAGAGCAGCTAGGGGACTGCCCAGCTCTAGCAGCCCAAGAGTGAGTATCTCCATAAGCTGGAGCTGCTTGCTTCATTCAGCACAGACATAATGCCAAAAGCCTGGAGCAAACACAATCTGCAGGTAATTAACATTATTGTTCCCACTTTCAGGGAGCAGTCACGCACATAGATGATCAAAGATTGGTTTCTGGACAACATAAGTAAACAAGCCTGTTTCAGATAAATTCCCCTACACTTCCTTGTACCTACTTCTTGCCCTCTGCCTCAGGGTCAGAGAACAGCTGCCTTCAGCTATTCTCCCCCAAAGCCATGCAGAGCCAGAGCCTTCTGACCGCTCAGAAGGCCTGCTCCTTTCTCTATAGTTTCTCCCACCACTCTGACCAATCTCCCACATTTAACTATGAGAAATAGAGAAATTGTATTCTTTTCTGGCAAATAGAATAAAGTAAATACAGAAAAGCATTAGTAGATGGAATGGGTTAGTAGAAGAGAAAGTAAAAGGGATAAGAACCAAGATTTGGTTATTAGATTTTGTAGAATACATAGTGCAGGAAGCAATTATGACTCTAAGATTTTAAGTCTGAAGGACCAGGTGCTTTTGGCAAAAATGGGAATATAGTAAAAGCTCCTTTGAGGAAAAGATTGCTTTTGGAAGTGTTGAAGGTAGTACTTCCAGTAAATGTGTTGATGTAGCAGAATGCACTTCATTCAGAACAGGGACAATCATACGTTTACCTTTTATTTTTTGTATTATTGAGCACATTACTAGCATCAAACTTTCAAAATTGTCATATTATGTCATCCATATAATCAATAAGCTAGGCAATCCAGCTTTGCTTTATCCTAACAATGTCAATTTTGTGCGGAAAATGGTTGAATCTATAAAAATTTGAACTTCAAATTTTTGATGAGCAGTAAGAAAATATAAAACAAAGGAAAACTTTAAAATTCTGGAATGATTATGTCTTTGTTTCCTTTGTATTGTTCAAATTCTCAAATTGTGTCTACCTAAATATGTTTTAAATGAATTTAAATGAAATGGTTTGCAGTATTGGCTTTTTGTGAACCAAAAAAAGAACTTGAAAGAGAGTAAGTTTCAGCTCTATTATTTCATTATCCTGGTCCCTGGATACCATTTATATTCAGCCTGAAATAAATTAAGAACAAATTAAATATGTAGCTTTCAGACTTTTCTAAAGCACTCCTAGACCTAGAAGACAAAGGTCTTCATCTTTTTGTGCAGGAAATAGCCTAGCCTGGTTTACTGTCCCTGAGACCATTAGCCTTCATGAATAATGTTTACCAGAGTCTTTTGCCTTTAAACTACGCAGGAGCAGAAAAACTGGAGAGTGGCATGTGTGTTATAATACTGATTATTGGGTGAAAAGTGCATTTGTGAGCAAATCTCGTGCTGCCTAGCAACTGTTTCTAGGCAGAGTGGCTGGGAGCCAGCTGTTGTCATCATTCAGGAGCTATCAGCCTATTTCTACATACTTTACATCTGTTTTGGATTATTTGGATTCCAGTTGTAAGGTACAGTTTTTCTTAGCAACTCTTAAGGCAGTACTAAATAGTTTGCTTTTTAGTGATTGACACACTAAACCCTCACTTTCTACCCATCTCTGAATGTAAAAACTATACAGCTTTTTAACTATAATGGAATATATGTCTGAAGTTGGGTACTTTCATATTTTTAAAAACCATTGATGTCCATTCCTTTTAGGCCTAAACTCTAGCACATTCTTAAGTGGTCTAGGACTACACCCAGGTTTCTACCTACTACTGAGAGTGTAAGAGGTGGTATGAAACATCCTTCAGAAACTTTTAACTAATCCTTTGAAAAATTCATTCCTGGCCTTCTTTGTGTAGTTACTACTTTCCCTACTGATCATGATTTATTTTCTTGCCCCTGACCCTTGCAGCAGGATAGAGCTCAGTTAACAGAAGTGAAGCAGTAGATGGTAGAGTAACTAGAGGTTATGCCAGAACTTGATGAGGAGCAGATGGGCCACATTAGTGGAGTAGAAGTCCCTCCAGGGAGAATAGTGCTCACAAAAATTGAAGGAGTATACAGTAAGTACTATAGCCTAATACTGTTTGAGTACTTCCTGATGCTCCTAGGCAGTTTAGCTCCTCTAATTCTGTCCAAGCTTCTTGTTCACACAGTCACTAAATACTTAAGTGTACACTTGCATTCAGTCAACCATGCATTCATCCTTTTATCCCCATGACTGCCGAGAAGTCTCATCCACTCTCCTTGCTCATTTTCTTACAGCTGTCCAATCTCCAAACTCATTCCTATTTATCTGTAAACCCACTTCCTCTGTGCCCCCAACCTTTTTACAGGGCACTCCATCACATCTTTTAAAATTGGAACCCCAAGGACCTTCATTTTCAGTTCCCTCCAACAGAGGCTGTTCTTTGTCCATACCTCATAAGCCAAAGCCAAGAGATAGGTTTTACCATCTTTAGCTCCCTATGCCACTTCTAGGCCATTTTCACGAGAAGCCTCTCTTCATTTGGGAGACAATATATGACTTAAGAGCATAGGATTTGGATATAGACCCTTATTTGGAGATATTAACCTTTCTGAGCCTCAATTTCCACATCTGAAAGGAAGGATAACAATATCATTTGGCAAAGTTGTTACGAGGATTAAATTTATACATTCTTTTCACAAGCCTTTGTGGATTACTATGTGCCAGGCACTTTTTAAAGTACTCAACAAAACAAATAATTCCTACTCTCATGAAGCTTGTAGTTTCATGAGGGGAATAAAATCTTCTTTAAACAAGTAAATACATCAACACAATGACAAAATCTGATATGAAAGAAAGTATATCAAGTGTTTAACTGGAAGTAAAATTTAGATGGTGGTGAGCTGGTTAGGAGAAAGGCTTGGTTAGGAGGTGGCATTTAAAGTTACAATAGAAGGATAAGTAGGATTTAGGCAAAGGAGCAAAGGATAGAGGGCATTACAGACATAAGGCAGCTTGGCACTTTCTAGATACTGAAAAAAGGCCATTATGAAAGGGAGAGGTGTTACAGAGTGCAGTCAGAGATGTAGGCTGGGGCAGAATTTATGGGACCTGAATATGAAGGCTATATAGTCCATTCTCACACTGCTGTGAAGAAATACCTGAGGCTGAGTAATTCATAAAGGAAAGAGGTTTAATTGACTTACAGTTCTTCAGGGCTGGGAGGCCTCAGGACACCTACAATCATGGCAGAAGAGGAAGCAAACACATTGTTCTTTGCATGGTGGCAGCAAGGAGTAGTGCCAAGCAAAGAGGGAAAAGCCCCTTATAAAACCATCAGATCTCATGAAAACTCACTATCACAAAAACAGCAACATAGAGGTAACCACCCCCATGATTCAATTACCTCCCACAACATGTGGAGGTTATGGGAACTACAATTCAAGATGACATTTGGGTGGAGACACCCAAACCATATCATTCCACCCCCAACCCCTCCCAAATCTCATGTTGTCACATTTCAAAACACAATCATGCCTTCCTAACAGTCCCCCAATATCTTAACTCATTCTATCATTAACCCAAATGTCCAAGTCCAAAGTCTCATCTGAGACAAGGCAAGTCCCTTCCATCTATGAGCCTGTAAAATCAAAAGCAAGTTAGTTACTTCCTAGATACTATGGAGGTACAGGCATTGGGTAAGTACACCTATCCAAAATGGGAGAAATTGGCCAAAACAAAGGGGCTACAGACCCCATGCAAGTCTGAAATCCAGTGGGTCAGTCAGATCTTAAAGCTCTACAATGATCTCCTTTGATTCCATGTCCTCTGGGTCACACTGATATAAGAGGTGGATTCCCATTGTCTTGGGTAGCTCTACCCCTGTGGCTTTGCAGGGTATAGCCCCCTCCTGGCTGCTTTCATGGGCTGCTGTTGGGTGTCTGTGGCTTTTCCAGGTACACAGTGCAAGCTATCTGTGGGTCTACCATTCTGGGGTCTAGAGGACCCCTCACAGCTCCACTAGGAAGTGCCCCAGTGGGATCTCAGTGTGGGCTCCCATGCCACATTTCCCTTCTGCACTGCCCTAGCAGAGGTTCTCCACAAGGGCTCCATTCCTGCAGCACACTTCTATTTGGACATCCAGGCATCTTCTGAAATCTAGGCAGAGGTTCCCAAACCTCAATCCTTGACTTCTGTGCACCTGCAGGCTCAACACCATGTGGAAGCTGCCAAGGCTTGGAGCTTGCACCCTATGAAGCCAAGGCCAAACTGTACCTTGGCCCCTTTTAGCCATGGCTATGACACAGGGCACCAAGTCCTGAGGCTGCATACAGCAGGGAAGCCCTGGAGCTGGCCCATGAAACTATTTTTTCCTCCTAGGCCTCCAGGCCTGTGATGGGAGGGGCTGCTGTGAAGGTCTCTGACATAGCCTGGAGATATTTTTCTGATTGTCTTGGGGATTAACATTTGGCTCCTCATTACTTATGCAAATTTCTGCAACGGGCTTAAATTTCTGCCCAGAAAATGTGTTTTTCTTTTCTATCACATTTTCAGCCTGCAAATTTTCCAAATTTTTATGCTCTGCTTCTTTTTGAACACTTTGCCACTTAGAAACTTCTTCTGCCAGATACCCTACATTATCTCTCCCAAGTTCAATGTTCTGCAGATCTCTAGGGCAGGGGCAAAATGCCACCTGTCTGTTTGCTAAAGCATAGCAAGTATGACCTTTACTCCAATTCCCAACAAGTTTCTTATCTCCCTCTGAGACCACCTCAGCCTGGACTTCATTGTCTATATCACTATCAGTATTTTGGTCAAGGCCATTCAGTAAGTCTCTAGGAAGTTCCAAACATTCCCACATCCTCCTGTCTTCTGAGCCTTCCAAGTCCCTGGGAAGCTCCAAACTTTTCCTTATTTTCCTGTCTTCTTTGGAACCCTCCAAATTGTTCCAACCTCTGCCTGTTACACAGTTTCAAAGTCGCTTCCACATTTTTAGGTATCCTTATAGCAGCACCCCACTCTACTGGTACCAGTTTACTATATTAGTCTCTTCTCACACTGCTGTGAAGAAATACCTGAGACTGGGTAATTTATAAAGAAAAGAGGTTTAATTGGCTCACGATTCTGCAGGGTTGGGGAGGCCTCAGGAAACTTACAATCATGGTGGAAGAAGCAAGCACATCCTTCTTCATATGGTGGCAGCAAGGAGCACTGCTAATCAAAGAGGGAAAAACCCCTTGTAAAACCATCAGATCTCATGAGAACTCATTCACTATCAAGAAAACAGCAGCATGGGAGTAACCACCCCCATGATTCAGTTACCTCCCACGGAGTCTCTCCCATGACATGTGGGGATTATGGGAACTAAAATGCAAGATCACACTTGGGTGGGGACACAGCCAAACCATATCAAAGGAGTTTTACTGTTGTTGAGTAAAGGGGGCTTGCTACCCAATGTGCTAGAAGCCAATAATATGATACCTGGTTTTTGAGAAAAGCTTTATATTGCAAGTTGACTCACAAGAGACATAAGTCATGCTCAAATCTTTCTCCTCATGCTGACTTTAAGGCAGTAATTTTATTTAAAAAGGTTTAGTGGGAGGATTCTGGGATTAGCAGGTGATTGGCGGAAGGAAAGGTGAGGTCGGGAAAGTCCTCAGGCATGTGCAGTTACCTCTTCATGCTACTTCATGGGTCCCATGTGCATATTCAAGAGCAAGTTAGTATGAAACATGCAGTGGAAATTCAGGTTGTGATGTCAGCAGGCTTGTTCTGTGCAGACTCCAATCGGTCATATTGGTTCCAACTGATTTCAGCCGGCTTCATTATCTTACAAGTGGAGGGAATTTCAGTGTTTCAGCAAGTTGTTTCTCTTATCTGCCATCCTGCAAACTCAAGAATTTCTTTTAGTTATGGGCTTCTTTAACTCTTTGTGGCACAGTTTCATTACTTCCATTTAAAATGTCATGAGAAGCAATGATTTTAAGTAAAGGTGTAATATCATTTATGCAATTAAAATATCTCTGAGGACAGTGCTTGGAACACAATACTTACTTGGTAAATGAAGTTATATTCACATGGGCCTTGCTTTCCAATATTTATGAGGTATAATGTACCTGGGTCACAGTTTTGCTCTCTACCCAAATTCTTGCCACCACACTTGGATTAGCTCGCCAGTGTTCCCACTTCAGAACTCCTTGACATCCACAATTCCAAGGGGCCACTCTTTGGAGCTTCCCTGGACCAGAGGCTTCCCTATCTGTGAAATCTTTTTTTTTTTTTTTTTTGAGACGGAGTCTTGCTCTGCCACCCAGGCTGGAGTGCAGTGGCCGGCTCTCAGCTCACTGCAAGCTCCGCCTCCCGGGTTCACGCCATTCTCCTGTCTCAGCCTCCCGAGTAGCTGGGACTACAGGCGCCCGCCTCGTCGCCCGGCTAGTTTTTTGTATTTTTTAGTAAAGACGGGGTTTCACCATATTAGCCAGGATGGTCTCGATATCCTGACCTCGTGATCCGCCAGTCTCGGCCTCCCAAAGTGCTGGGATTACAGGCTTGAGCCACCGCGCCCGGCCATCTGTGAAATCTTATATGCCAGTAAACTTGTAGGCCTCCACAGTGGTAAGAAATGAGGTGAAAAGAAAGCCAAGTTGTGAAGGGTTGCTTTGAGGCTAACGAACTGGTACTTTTGATACCAGTAGGCTGGGGGAGGTCCCCAAATGCTGGTAGGACCTTGACTGCAGCCACTGTGCAGGCTCTTGATACCATTGCAAGAATGAATTCAAGGACAAGTCAGAAAATAGTGAAGGTTACACAGATTAATTGCAAAGGGAAAAGTACACCCTCAATAAAAGGGATGTGGGCGTACTCGAGAGAGTCACCCACAAGGGGATTTGGGGCTGCTACCTTTATGTGTTTCCTTAACCAAGGGGTGGAATATTCATGAAAATTCCTGGAAAAAGGTGGAGATTTCCGGGAACTGCAATGCCACCCATTTTTATACTAAATATGGATGTTCTTGGAACTGTCATGGCACTGGGGGGCAGGGGTGTGTGATTTAGTATGTTAATGAGCATATAATAAGGTCCTATTTGTGAAACCTAGGTCAAATCCAGTGCCATGTTGGGTCCAGTCAGTCTTAGCCAGTTTGGTCCACACCTTGTTTTTCAGGGTTTTATCAGCCCATAGTCTCTAGTCATGTAAAACTGCTGCCTGGAGTGTTTTTATTCTCCTGAAACCACCCTGTATTATTCCTGTCAAACTTTATCCTGTAGGGAGAAAAAAAAAAATCAACCCTGAACTTTATAGTTCCCTAAACACCATGGCACATGCCGTTCCCTGTGCTTGAAATGTCCCCCCTTTCCAGGATCACCTTCAAGCTCCTAGTCATCCTGTAGATCTAGCTTGGCTCTCATCTCTTCTAGGAAGCCTTCCTTGGCAAATGAGAGTAGTTAGTCACATTACACCTTGTGTATAGCTCTTGGTGTTCTTGTGCCTTACAATCATATGTTTATGTTTTTGTCTCCCTGATTTGAACTCTTTGAGAGCAAGAACTTCTATCCATATTATTGTGTTCTCAGTGTCTGACATAAAGGATTTCTTCAAGATTTTTTGAGTTCTCAAGTCTCACTAAAAAATAAAGTACTCTAATAAAAAGTTGGCAAATTGGCTGTAAACAACTGGCAATTTCCCTGTATTGTAATCTAAACCACATTACTTTGCTGAAGTTTATTCACATATCTTTGCTCTAAAACTTGGCACCAAATTCTAAGAAAATATTCTATTTTATTCATTTTAATTCTTTGATTCAAATATAAAAATATGTTTAAAAAAAAAACACAGGAATCTCCTTCCAATATTTGCCTTTCCACCCTTTTTCTCTCTAGTTGGTATAGTTTAACGTTTGTATTCATGTATTTTTTATTCTTCCAGTATTTCTTTATGCAAATATAAATGCATCCTTTTCCCTCCTGTCTTATATAAAAGGTCTTATATAAAAGTAGTCTAGAATATACACTATTGTATTCTTTGCTTTTGTTTTAACATAAACATTTATTCTGGGCTGGGAGTGGTGGCTCATGCCTGTAATCCCAGAACTTTGGGAGGGCGAGGTGGGCAGATCACCTGAGGTCAGGAGTTCGAGACCAGCCTGACTAACATGGTAAAACCCCATCACTACTAAAAATACAAAAATTAGCCAAGCATGGTGGCACACCCCTGTAATCCCAGCTACTTGGGAGGCTGAGGCAGGAGAATCACTTGAACCCGGGAGATGGAGGTTGCAGTGAACTGAGATCACTCCATTGCACTCCAGCCTGGACAACAAGAGTGAAACTCTGTCTCAAAAAAAAAAAAAAATTATTCTGGAAAGGCTGGGCATGGTGGTTCACATCTGTAATCCATTCCAGCACTTTGAGAGGCTAAGATGGGAGGATTGCTTGAGCCCAGGAGTTCAAGACCAGCCTGGGCAATATAGTGAGACTTCATCTCCACTAAAAAAGTTTAAAAATTAGCCAGACCTGGTAGCCCATATCTGTAGTCCCAGCTACTCAGGAGGCTGACACGGATGAATCACTTGAGCCCAGGAGGTAGAGGTTGCAGTAAGCAGAGATCGGGTGACAAAGTGAGACATTGTTCTGGAGATGTTTCTGAGTCAGTAGTAGATAGAACTCTTCCTTTTGCTTTTTTGCAGATGCAGATATACTGTGATTTATTCAGCCAGTTCCCTACTGCCAGATACTTGTGTTCTAATTTTTTTGCTTTACGAACAAAAACATTGCAATTGATTGTACAACTATCATATTAGCACAGATACTGTCTATCTAATATACGGTCATGTACTGCATAACTATGTTTTGGTCAACGACTGACTGCATATACTATGGCCATCCCATAAGATTATAATACCATATTTTTACTGTACCTTTTCTATGTTTAGATACACACATACTTAGATAGTATTACAAGTGCCTCTGGTATTCAGTACAGTAACATGTGGTACAGGTTTGTAGCCTAGGAGCAATAGGCTATACCTTACAGCCTAAGTTTCTAACTAGGTTTGTGTAGGTACACTCTGTGAGTTCACACAATGACTAAACCTCATAGTAATACATTTCTCAGAATGTATTTCTGTTATTAAGAAACTCATGATTCTCTTTCTCTATATATATATATGTGGGTGTAATATATATATGTATATGTATATGTGTATATATAAAAATATATATATAACTATATATATATATTTTAAAAATGAGATTGCTAGAAATAAAGGTAAATGCATCTGAAATTTTAGTAGGTATTTCCAGAAACCCCTTCCTGATGGTTATTCCACTTTTCTTTTTTTTAAGTTTTTATTTTTATTTTTCTGTAAGTTATTGGGGGTACATATGTGGTATTTGGTTACATGAATAAGTTCTTTAGTGGTGATATGTAAGATTTTGGTGCACCCATCACCCGAGCACTATACAGTGCACCATATTTGTAGTGTTTATCCCTCACCACCCTCCCAATCTTCTCCCCAGGTCCCCAAAGTCCATTGTATCATTCTTATGCCTTTGCGTCCTCATGGCTTAGCTCCCACATGATGTTTGGTTTTCCATAACTGAGTTACTTCACTTAGAATAATAGT
This sequence comes from Trachypithecus francoisi, assembly GCF_009764315.1. Taxonomy (NCBI): domain Eukaryota; kingdom Metazoa; phylum Chordata; class Mammalia; order Primates; family Cercopithecidae; genus Trachypithecus; species Trachypithecus francoisi. Next base: position 51,598,371 of record NW_022681458.1, on the reverse strand, counting down.
CTCTAGTCTCATCCAGGTCACTGCAAATGCTGTTAATTCATTCCTTTTTATGACTGCATAGTATTCTGTCATTTATATATATCACAGTTTCTTTATCCACTCATTGATTGATGGCATTTGGGTTGGTTTCATGATTTTGCTATTGTGAATTGTGCCGCTATAAACATGCATGTGCAAGTATCTTTTTCAAATTAGGACTTATTTTCCTCTGGGTAGATATCCAGTAGTGAGATTGCTGGATCAAATGACAGTTCTACTTTTAGTTCTTTAAGGAATCTCCACACTCTTTTCCATAGCAGCTGTACTAGTTTACATTCCCACCAGCAGTGTAGAATTGCTCCCTGTTCACCACATCCATGCCAGCATCTACTGTTTTTTGATTTTTTGTTTATGTTCATTCTTGCAGGAGTAAGGTGGTAGTGCATTATGGTTTTGATTTGCATTTCCCTGATCATTAGTGATGTTGACCATTTTTTCATGTTTGTTGGCCATTTGTGTATCTTCTTTTGAGAATTGTCCTTTCATGTCCTTAGCCCACTTATTGATGGGATTATTTTTTTCTTACTGATTTGTTTGAGTTTATTATAGATTATGGATATTAGTCCTTTGTCAGATGTATAGATTGTGAAGATTTTCTCCCACTTTGTGGGTTGTCTGTTTACTCTGCTGACTGTTCATTTTGGCATGCAAAAGCTCTTTAATTAGGTCCCAGCTGTTTATCTTTGTTTTTATTGCATTTGCTTTTGGGGTCTTGGTCATGAAATCCTTGCCCAAGCCAATGTCTAGAAGGGTTTTTCCAATGTTATCTTCTAGAATGTTTATAGTTTCAGGTTTTAGTTTAAGTCCTTAATCCATCTTGAGTTGATCTTTGTATAAGGTGAGAGATGAGGATCCAGTTTCATTATCCTACATGTGGCTTGCCAGTTATCCTAGCACCATTTGTTGAAAACGGTGTCCTTTCACCACTTTATGTTTTTGTTTGCTTTGTCAAAGATCAGTTGGCTGTAAGTGTTTTGGTTTATTTCTGGATTCTCTATTCTGTTCCATTGGTCTATGTGCCTATTTTTATACCAGTACCACACTGTTTTGGAGACTATGGCCTTATAGTATAGTTTGATGTGATGCCTCCAGATTTGTTCTTTTTGCTTAGTCTTGCTTTGGCTATGCGGGCTCTTTTTTGGTCCCATGTGAATTTTAGAATTGTTTTTTCTAACTATGTGAAGAATGATGGTGGTATTTTGGTGGGGATTGTGTTAAATTTGTAGATTGCTTTTGGCAGCATGGACATTTTCACAGTATTAATTCTACACATCCATGAGCATGGGATGTGTTTCCATTTGTTTGTATTGTCTGTGATTTCTATCAGCAGAGTTTTGTAGTTTTCCTTGCAGAAGTCTTTCAATTCCTTGATTAGGCATATTTCTAAGGTTTTGTTGTTGTTGGAGCTGTTGTAAAAGGGGTTGAGTTCTTGATTTGATTCTCTGCTTGGTTGCTGTTGGTGTACAGAAGAGCTACTGATTTGTGTACATTCATCTTGTATCTGGAAACTGCTGATTTTTTTTTAATCAGTTCTAGGAGCTTTCTGGAGGAGTTCTTAGGGTTTTCAAGGTAAACAATCACATCATCAGCAAACAGTGACAGTTTGACTTCCTCCTTACCAATTTGGATGCCGTTTATTTCTTTCTCTTGTCTGATTGCTCTGGCTAGGACTTCCAGTACTATGTTGAAGAGAAGTGGTGAGGGTGGGCATCCTTGTCTTGTTCCAGTTCTCAGTAATGCCTTCAACTTTTCCCCATTCCGTATTATGTTGGCTGTGGCTTTGTCATAGATGGCTTTTATTATATTAAGGTATGTCCCTTGTATGCTGATTTTGTTGAAAGTTTTAATCATAAAGTGAGGCTGGATTTTGTCAAATGCTTTTTCTGCATCTATTGAGATGATCATATGATTTTTGTTTTTAATTCTGTTTATGTGGTGAATGACATTTATTGATTCACATATGTTAAACCATTCCTGCATCTCTGGTATGAAACCCACTTGATCATGGTGGATTATCTTTTTGATATGTTGCTGGATTCAGTTAGCTAGTATTTTGTTAAGGATTTTAGCATCAATGTTCATCAAGGATATCAGTCTGTAGTTTCCTTTTTTGGTTATGTCCTTTCCAGGTTTCGGTATTAGGGTGATGTTGGCTTCGTAAAATGAATTAGGGAGGGTTCCTTCTTTCTCTATCTTGTGGAATAGTGTCAAAAGGATTGGTACCAATTCTCCTTTGAATGTCTGGTAGAATTCTGCTGTGAATCCATCTGGTCCTGGACTACTGTTTTTGATAATTTTTTAATTACCATTTTAATCTCGCTACTTGTTATTGGTCTGTTCAGGGTATCTAGTTCTTCCTGATTTAAGCTAGGAGCATTATATTTTTCCAGGAATTTACCCATCTCTTCTAGGTTTTCTACTTTATGTGTGTAAAGATGTTCACAGTAGCCTTGAATGATCTTTTATATTTCAGTGGTGCCAGTTGTAATATCTCCTGTTTTGTTTCTTAGTGAGGTTAGATTTTCTCTCTTCTTTTCTTGGTTAATTTTGCTAATAGTCTATCAATTTTACCTTTTCTTTACTTTTCTTTTCTTTTTTTTTTTTTTTTGAGACAGAGTTTCACGCTTGTTGCCCAGGCTGGAGTGCAATGGCTCAATGTCGGCTCACTGCAACCTCTGCCTCTTGGGTTCAAGCAATTCTCCTGCCTCTGCCTCCTGAGTAGCTGGAATTGCAGGCATGTGCCACCACACCTGGCTAATTTTGTATTTTTAGTAGAGATGGGGTCTCATGATGTTGGTCAGGCTGGTCTCAAACTCCCAACCTCAGGCGATCCACCTGCCTCAGCCCCCAAAGTGCTGGGATTACAGGCAAGAGCCACTATGCCCATTATTTATCTTTTCAAAGAACCAGCTTTTTCTTTCATTTATCTTTTGTATTTTTTTGTTTCAATTTCATTTAGTTTTCTGATCTTGGTAATTTCCTTTCTTCTGCTGGATTTGGGTTTGGTTTGTTGTTGTCTCTAGTTTGTTGAGACGTGAACTTAGAATGTGAGTTTGTGCTCTTTCAGTGTTTTTGATGTTGGTGCTTAGGGTTATGAACTTTTCTCTTAGCATCATCTTTGCTGTATCCCAAGATTTTGATAAGTTGTGTCATTACTGTCATTCAGTTCAAATAATTTTTAAATTTCCATCTTTGTTTTTGAACCACTGTTCATTCAGGAGCAAGTTATTTAATTTCCATATATTTGCATGGTTCTGAAGGTTCCTTTTGGAGTTGATTTCCAGTTTTATTCCACTGTGGTCTGAGAGAGTGCTTGATATAACTTCAGTTTTCTTAAATTGATTGAGGTTTTATGGCCTATCATATGGTCTATCTTGGAGAAAGTTCCATGCACTGTTGAATAGAATGTGTATTCTGCAGTTGTTGGATGAAGTGCTCTGTATATATCTGTTAAGTCCATTTGTTCCAAGGTATAATTTAAATCCATTGTTTCTTTGTTGCCTTTCTGTCTCAATGGCTGGTCCAGTGCTGTCAGTGGAGTATTGAAGTCCCCCACTATTATTGTGTTGCTGCCTATCTCTAGGAGGATTATGGCTGTCTCTGCTGAGTCATGCAAGTTGTCCGGGAAGTCGGGGAAAGTTGGCAGTCACAGGCCTCAACCAGCTCCCATGCAAACTGAAGGGCCAGTTTCACTCCCACTGTGCCCCCCACAACAGCCCCTAGTCTTTTTCCAGGCAGAGAGCATAACAGGTTTGAAAACTTGCCCTGGGCTACCCACCTTCAAGCTGCAAAAGAAAAGAGCTTAGCTCCTCCCCCACCTGTGGCGTCTGCACATTGGATTTGTACCCTCCCCTGAGTTCTGGCCAGGAGGCTTCTCAACCCATTCAAATTGTTACAAAGTTCAGCTAGAGATTTCCTTCTCCCTGTGGAGTTTCACCCCCTGCTCCTCTGGTCACCCTTCTGATGGATCTCTGTGGTGCCAGGCAGGAATGGCCTGCTAGGGGATGCAGCGAGCTCCCAGGTCCTTTCTGCAGCTTCCTCTACCACTGTACATCACTCGGCTCTCCACATTGACTCAGCTCCAGGTAAAGTCAGAAATTTCTCCCACAAACAGACCTTCAGTCTCCCCAGTGGGGAGGTGTTTAGGAGAGGAGGGTCTCCCTTTCCCAATTCTGCAGTTGGGGCACTTACGGTATTTGGGTCCTGGGTCCTGCAGGATCAGTCCACTTCCTTCAGAGGGTTGTGGGTCCTCTCAGGATTGCGGATTTGTTCTTGCAGCCAATCTGGAGCTAAAATTCAAATGAGAGCTTCTGCAAACTGCTCTGTCGGAGCTGCAATCTAGTCCTGCTTCCCCTCTGCCAAGATCTCCTGCTTTCTTTATTATTATTATTCCATTTTTCTACTCCTACCAGAAATATTTAAAAGCGTCTGTTTCCCCATGGCCTCTCCAATAATGTACTGTAGGAGTTTTGGATTTTGCCAAACTGAGATAGTTGAGGAATTCTATCTCAGTGTAATATTAATTTGCATTTTTATCGGTGAAGTTTAGCATCATCTCATTTTTTTATTGTCTCTTTGTATTTCTTTTTTTCTGTGAACTATTCGTGCATATTCTTTGCTTACTTATCTATAAAATTGGCCTTTTCATTCACTATTTCTAGAAGTTTTTATATAAGAATACATATAAGCACTCAGTTTGTGCTATGAATTGCAAATGTCTTTCCTATTTGTCATTTCTGTTTTGATTTTGCTAATGGGATATTTTTGACATAATAAATGTTTGGTTTATTTGTGTTTACATTTGACTATTATGCTATCCAGATTTTTTTTTTTTTTTTTAATTTTAAGTTCCAGGATACATTTGCAGGATGTGCAGATTTGTTACATAGGTAAATGTGTGCTATGGTGGTTTACTTCACCTATCAACCCATCATCTAGGTGTTAAGCCTCACATGCATTAGCTATTTATCCTGATGTTCTCCCTTTCCCCATCTCCCATGACAGGCCCCAGTGTGTGTTGTTCCCCTCCCTGTGTCCATGCGTTTTCATTGTTCAGCTTCTATTTGTAAGCAAGAACATGCAGTGTTTGGTTTTCTGTTCCTGTGTTAGTTTGCTGAGGATAATGGGTTCCAGCTCTAACCCTGTCCCTGCAAAGGACATGATCTAGTTTCTTTTTATGGCTGCATAGCATTCTTTTATGGCTGCATGGTGTATATGTACCACATTTTCTTTATCCAGTCTATTATTGATGGGCATTTGGGTTGATCCTATGTCTTTGCTATTGTTAATATTGCTGCAATGAACAAACCAAGCAACTATCCAGACTTGATTTATAGTTAGAAAGGTCTTGGCCAGGCCAGGCACAGTGGCTCACACCTATAATCCCAGCACTTTGAGAGGCCAACGTGGGCAGTTCACTAGAGGCCAGGAGTTCAAGACCAGCCTGGCCAACATGGTGAAAATCTGTCTCTACTAAAAATATAAAAAATAAGACAGGCATGGTGGCAGGCGCCTTTAATCCCAGCTACTTGGGAGGCTGAGGCACAAGAATTCTTTGAACCTGGGAGGCGGAGGTTGCAGTGAGCTGGGATTGCACCACTGCACTCCAGAGTGAGACTCTGTCTCAATTAAAAAAAAAAAAGAGAGAGAGAGAGAGAGAGGTCTTGGCCTGGCTCCATGGCTCACTCCTCTAATTCCAGTGCTTTGAGAGGCTAAATTGGGAGGATTGCTTGAGGCCAGGAGTTTGAGACCAGCCTGGGCAACAGAATGAGACTCCATCACTACAAAAAATTTAAAAATATTTTTGATTTAAGAAAGAAAGGTCTTCCCATGATTCTAATAAATATCACCTATGTTGTTTTCTAATACTTTTAACATTTCATTTTTTTACATTCAAATCATTGCTCCATTTGGACCTATTTCTGTATCCCCATAACATAGCATGAGTACAGAACTGGCTTTCTTTTCTTTCAACTTGCCACTCCATTTTCCCAATGCTATTTATTTATTTAAAAGTCCATTGTAACTTTGATTTGGCATTCAGTCTTCATTGTGCACTAAATCCCCATATGCATTTAAGTCTTTCTCTGGACTTTTTCTACTCTGTTTCATTAGTCTGTCTTTTCATAAGCCAATCCCACACTCTTAATTATTGATGCATTATAATATGTTTAAACCCCTAAAAAGAATAGTAATTTTATTGCTTTTTTAAATCAGAATTTCATAGGCTATGTTTTGTTCACTTTTTACCCCGTAAGAATTTTATAATTGATTTGTCTAGTTCCAGGAAAGAAAATCTGTATTTTTTGTTATTATTGTTCCTTAGTAACTTATAAATGTAATACAACTGCTTTATGATAATGAGTCTGTCAAAGAACACAGTCTACATTTGTCTAAGTTAACTTTTGTATCCTTTTAATTAGAAAGTTTCTCCTCTAAGTTCTGAATATTTCTTAAATAATTCTTAATACTTTGTCATTTGTTGTTATTGATATGGGATTTACTCGCCCATTCTTTCTTTCTTTCTTTTTTTTTTTTTTTTGAGACGGAGTCTCGCTCTGTAGCCCAGGCTGGAGTGCAGTGGGGCTATCTCCGCTCACTGCAAGCTCTGCCTCCCAGGTTCATGCCATTCTCCTGTCTCAGCCTCCCGAGTAGCTGGGACTATAGACGTCCACCAAGACGCCTGGCTAAGTTTTCGTATTTTTGGTAGAGATGGGGTTTCACTGTGTTAGCCAGGATGGTCTTAATCTCCTGACCTCATGATCTGCCCATCTCAGCCTCCCAAAGTGCTGGGATTACAGGCATGAGCCACTGTGCCCATTATTTCTATGTCATTGTTTACATATATGAAGACTATTAATTTATGTGTATTGATAATTTTATATCCTGCTACTTTGCTGAATTTTCTTATAATCATTTTCATTTGGTATCTGTTGGATTTTTCAGTTGTACAATCATACCATCTGAAAATACAGAAATATTTTTTCCCCAATATTTATATCTCTAATTTTCTATGGTATTGGAGGTATAGGAATCAATTAGACAATGTTAACTAGTAGTAGTGATTTTGGGCATCTTTTTCTAGTTCCAGACTTTAGGAAGAGTATCTTAAGTGTTTCTCCACTAGGAAATCAGCTAGCCTTAAAGTTAAGATAAAATATGTATAATAGTATAAAGTTTTCATCAATTCTTATTTTGAGTGCTTTTTAAAAAAATCAAGAATAGTTTTGATTTTTATTAAATTCCTTTTAGCAACTATAAATATAAACACAATTTTCCACCATAAATTTATTAATATGGTAAATTACATTAATATATTTTGTATTATTGAGTTACTCTTGTATTCTTACACAAGCATTGAGAAGGAATCTCACTTGATCATGGTATATTATTCTCTTAATGTGCTAATTTGTTAATGTTTTATTGAGTCTTCTGAATTGATATTCATAACTAAAATTGATAATTCTTTTTTGCAATCTATTAGGTTTTAGTATCATCAGTGTTATAACTTATAGTCTGGAATTGTTCATTTTTCTAAAATCTGGAACAATTCAAATAGCATTGCCTACTCTCTAAAGATTCCTCTGTGAGATGAAATGGGTACATTTTGGAGTTGAAGAGATATTTGCAACATATATAAGCAATAATTAAGCTATTTTGCAACCTCTTCTTTAGGATTTCCCTCAATTTCATCACAAAATTTCAGTATTATCTTACAGCATTTAACCTTGATATTTTTGATTATGCTTATGCTTCTATAATATATTAATTTCTGTAGTAATTGACCCCTGTGGAATTTCTAAGTCTGCTGGGGTGAGTTTTGAATGATTTAGTTTTTCTGGAAAAATCATTTGTTTCATCTTCCAGGTTTTCAAGTTTATTTGCACAGAGTTGTGCAAAGCAGCTTCATAATCCCTTTTGTTTCTGTTATTCTTTTCATTTCTTATTTTTTTAACCATTTGCTGTATTTTAGTTTGGAAAGTGAATTCATCTGTCTTATTTTTAGTGTATTTCTGTTTCTCCTTGTATATTCTATAGCTTTGACTTCATGCAAGTAATTGCTAAGTTGTTTGGTACACAGATATTCATAACTTATCTTCCTTGTGAATTCTCGTACTTAGCATTTTTTTCTTTTTTTATTATACTTTAAGTTCTAGGGTACATGTGCATGACGTTTATATCATGTATAACTCCCCAATGCAATCCCTCCCTCCTCCCCCCTCCCCATGATAGGCCCCAGTGTGTGATGTTCCCCTTCCTGAGTCCAACTGATCTCATTGTTCAGTTCCCACCTATGAGTGAGAACATGCAGTGTTTGGTTTTCTCTTCTTGTGATAGTTTGCTAAGAATGATGGTTTCCAGCTGCATCCATGTCCCTACAAAGGACGCAAACTCATCCTTTTTTATGGCTGCATAGTATTCCATGGTGTATATGTGCCACATTTTCTTAATCCAGTCTGTCACAGATGGACATTTGGGTTGATTCCAAGTCTTTGCTATTGTGAATAGTGCTGCAATAAACATACGTGTGCATGTGTCTTTGTAGTAGAGTATTTATAATCCTTTGGGTATATACCCAGTAGTGGGATGGCTGGGTCATATGGTACATCTAGTTCTAGATCCTTGAGGAATCGCCATACTGTTTTCCATAATGGTTGAACTAGTTTACAATCCCACCAACAGTGTAAAAGTGTTCCTATTTCTCCACATCCTCTCCAACACCTGTTGTTTCCTGACTTCTTAATGATTGCCATTCTAACTGGTGTGAGATGGTATCTCATTGTGGTTTTGATTTGCATTTCTCTGATGGCCAGTGATGATGAGCATTTTTTCATGTCTGTTGGTAGTATGGATGTCTTCTTTTGAGAAATGTCTGTTCATATCCTTTCCCCACTTTTTGATGGGGTTGTTTGTTTTTTTCTTATATATTTGTTTGAGTTCTTTGTAGATTCTGGATATTAGCCCTTTGTCAGATGAGTAGGTTGCAAAAATTTTCTCCCATTCTGTAGGTTGCCTGTTCACTCTGATGGTAGTTTCTTTAGCTGTGCAAAAGCTCTTTAGTTAATTAGATCCCATGTGTCAATTTTGGCTTTGGCTGCCGTTGCTTTTGGTGTTTTAGACATGAAGTCCTTGCCCATGCCTATGTCCTGAATGGTACTACCTAGATTTTCTTCTAGGTTTTTATGGTATTAGGTCTAACATTTAAGTCTCTAATCCATCTTGAATTAATTTTCGTATAAGGGGTAAGGAAAGGATCCAGTTTCAGCTTTCTACTTATGGCTAGCCAATTTTCCCAGCACCATTTATTAATAGGAAATCCTTTCCCCATTTCTTGTTTTTGTCAGGTTTGTCAAAGATCAGATGGCTGTAGATGTGTGGTATTATTTCTGAGGACTCTGTTCTGTTCCATTGGTCTATATCTCTGTTGTGGTACCAGTACCATGCTGTTTTGGTTACTGTAGCCTTGTAGTATAGTTTGAAGTCAGGTAGCGTGACGCCTCCAGCTTTGTCCTTTGACTTAGGATTGTCTTGGCAATGCGGGCTCTTTTTTGGTTCCATATGAACTTTAAAGCCGTTTTTTCCAATTCTGTGAAGAAAGTCATTGGTAGCTTGATGGGGATGGCATTGAATCTATAATAACCTTGGGCAGTATGGCCATTTTCACGATATTGATTCTTCCTATCCATGAGCATGGTATGTTCTTCCATTTGTTTGTGTCCTCTTTGATTTCACTGAGCAGTGGTTTGTAGTTCTCCTTGAAGAGGTCCTTTACATCCCTTGTAAGCTGGATTCCTAGGTATTTTATTCTCTTTGAGCAATTGTGAATGGAAGTTCATTCCTGATTTGGCTCTCTGCTTGTCTGTTACTGGTGTATAAGAATGCTTGTGATTTTTGCACATTAATTTTGTATCCTGAGACTTTGCTGAAGTTGCTTATCAGCTTAAGGAGATTTTGGGCTGAGACGATGGGGTTTTCTAAATATACAATCATGTCATCTGCAACAGGGACAATTTGACTTCTTCTTTTCCTAACTGGATACCCTTGATTTCTTTCTCTTGCCTGATTGCCCTAGCCAGAACTTCCAACACTATGTTGAATAGGAGTGGTGAAGAGGGCATCCCTGTCTTGTGCCAGTTTTCAAAGGGAATGTTTCCAGTTTTTGCCCATTCAGTATGATATTAGCTGTGGGTTTGTCATAAATAGCTCTTATTTTTTGAGGTACATTCCATCAATACCGAATTTATTGAGCGTTTTTAGCATAAAGGGCTGTTGAATTTTGTCAAAAGCCTTTTCTGCATCTATTGAGATAATCATGTGGTTCTTGTCCTTGGTTCTGTTTATATGCTGGATTACGTTTATTGATTTGCGAATGTTGAACCAGCCTTGCATCCCAGGGATGAAGCCCACTTGATCATGGTGGATAAGCTTTTTGATGTGCTGCTGAATCCGGTTTGCCAGTATTTTATTGAGGATTTTTGCATCGATGTTCATCAGAGATATTGGTCTAAAATTCTCTTTTTTTGTTGTGTCTCTGCCAGGCTTTGGTATCAGGATGATGTTGGCCTCATAAAAAGAGTTAGGGAGGATTCCCTTTTTTCTATTGATTGAAATAGTTTCAGAAGGAATGGTACCAGCTCCTCCTTGTACCTCTGGTAGAATTCAGCTGTGAATCCATCTGGTCCTGGACTTTTTTTGGTGGGTAGGCTATTAATTGTTGCCTCAATTTCAGAGCCTGCTATTGGTCTATTCAGGGATTCAACTTCTTCCTGGTTTAGTCTTGGAAGAGTGTAAGTGTCCAGGAAATTATCCATTTCTTTTAGATTTTCTAGTTGATTTGCATAGAGGCATTATAGTATTCTCTGATGGTTGTTTGTATTTCTGTGGGGTCGGTGGTGATATCCCCTTTATCATTTTTTATTGCGTCTATTTGATTCCTCTCTCTTTTCTTCTTTATTAGTCTAGCTAGCGGTCTGTCAGTTTTGTTGATCTTTTCAAAAAACCAACTCCTGGATTCATTGATTTTTTGGAGGTTTTTTGTGTCTCTATCTCCTTCGGTTCTGCTCTGATCTTAGTTATTTCTTGCCTTCTGCTAGCTTTTGAATGTGTTTGCTCTTGCCTCTCTAGTTCTTTTAATTGTGATGTTAGAGTGTCCATTTTAGATCTCTCCTGCTTTCTCTTGTGGGCATTTAGTGCTATAAATTTCCCTCTACACACTGCTTTAAATGTGTCCCAGATTCTGGTATGTTGTATCTTTGTTCTCATTGGTTTCAAAGAACATCTTATTTCTGCTTTCATTTCGTTATGTACCCAGTAGTCATTCAGGAGCAGGTTGTTCAGTTTCCATGTAGTTGAGCGGTTTGGATTGAGTTTCTTAGTCCTGAGTTCTAGTTTGATTGCACTGTGGTCTGAGAGACAGTTTGTTATAATTTCTGTTCTTGTACATTTGCTGAGGAGTGCTTTACTTCCAATTATGTGGTCAATTTTGGAATAAGTGCAATGGGGTGCTGAGAAGAATGTATATTCTGTTGATTTGGGGTGGAGAGTTCTATAGATGTCTATTAGGTCCGCTTGGTGCAGAGATGAGTTCAATTCCTGGATATCCTTGTTCACTTTCTGTCTCGTTGATCTGTCTAATGTTGACAGTGGAGTGTTGAAGTCTCCCATTATTATTGTATGGGAGTCTAAGTCTGTTTGTAGGTCTCTAAGGACTTGCTTTATGAATCTGGGTGCTCCTGTATTGGTGCATATATATTTAGGAGAGTTAGCTCTTCCTGTTGAATTGATCCCTTTACCATTATGTATGGGCTTCTTTGTCTCTTTTGATCTTTGATGGTTTAAAGTCTGTTTTATCAGAGACTAGGATTGCAACCCCTGCTTTTTTTTGTTCTCCATTTGCTTGGTAGATCTTCCTCCATCCCTTTATTTTGAGCCTATGTATGTCTCTGCATGTGAGATGGGTCTCCTGAATACAGCAGACTGATGGGTCTTGACTCTTTATCCAGTTTGCCAGTCTGTGTCTTTTAATTGGAGCATTTAGTCCATTTACATTTAAGGTTAATATTGTTATGTGTGAACTTGATCCTGTCATTATGATATTAACTGGTTATTTTGCTCGTTAGTTAATGCAGTTTCTTCCTAGCCTCTATGGTCTTTACATTTTGGCATGTTTTTGCAATGGCTGGTACCGGTTGTTCCTTTCCATGTTTAGGGCTTCCTTCAGGGTCTCTTGTAAGGCAGGCCTGGTGGTGACAAAATCTCTAAGCATTTGCTTATCTGTAAAGGATTTTATTTCTCCTTCACTGATGAAGCTTAGTTTGGCTGGATATGAAATTCTGGGTTGAAAATTCTTTTCTTTAAGAACGTTGAATATTGGCCCCCACTCTCTTCTGGCTTGGAGAGTTTCTGCTGAGAGATCTGCTGTTATTCTGATGGGCTTCCCTTTGTGGGTAACCCGACCTTTCTCTCTGGCTGCCCTTAAGATTTTTTCCTTCATTTCAACTTTGGTGAATCTGGCAATTATGTGTCTTGGAGTTGCTCTTCTGGAGGAGTATCTTTGTGGTGTTCTCTGTATTTCCTGAATTTGAATGTTGGCCTGCCCTACTAGGTTGGGGAAGTTCTCCTGGATGATATCCTGAAGAGTGTTTTCCAACTTGGTTCCATTTTCCCCCTCACTTTCAGGCACCCCAATCAGACGTAGATTTGGTCTTTTTACATAATCCCATACTTCTTGCAGGCTTTGTTCATTTCTTTTTCTTCTTTTTTCTTTTGTTTCTCTTCTCGCTTCATTTCATTCATTTGATCCTCAATCGCTGATACTCTTTCTTCCAGTTGATCGAGTCGGTTACCGAAGCTTGTGCATTTGTCACGTATTTCTCGTGTCATGGTTTTCATCTCTGTCATTTCGTTTATGATCTTCTCTGCATTAATTAGTCTAGCTGTCAATTCTTCCACTTTTTTTTCAAGATTTTTAGTTTCTTTGCGCTGGGTACGTAATTCCTTCTTTAGCTCTGAGAGGTTTGATGGACTGAAGCCTTCTTCTCTCATCTCGTCAAAGTCATTCTCTGACCAGCTTTGATCCGTTGCTGGCGATGGGCTGCGCTCTTTTGCAGGGGGAGATGCGCTCTTATTTTTTGAATTTCCAGCTTTTCTGCCCTGCTTCTTCCCCATCTTTGTGGTTTTATCTGTCTCTGGTCTTTGATGATGGTAACGTACTGATGGGGTTTTGGTATAGGTGTCCTTCCTGTTTGATAGTTTTCCGTCTGACAGTCAGAAGGACTGTCTGTTGGTCTGTTGGAGATTGCTTGAGGTCCACTCCAGACCCTGTTTGCCTGGGTATCAGCAGCAGAGGTTGCCGAAGATAGAATATTGCTGAACAGCGAGTGTACCTGTCTGATTCTTTCTTTGGAAGTTCCTCTCAGGGGTGACTCCACCCTGTGAGGTGTGGGGTGTCAGACTGCCCCTAGTGGGGGATGTCTCCCAGCTAGGCTACTCAGGGGTCAGGGACCCACCTGAGCAGGCAGTCTGTCCGTTCTCAGATCTCAACCTCCGCGTTAGGAGATCCACGGCTCTCCCCAAAGCTGTCAGACAGAGTCGTTCGCGTCTGCACCGCCCTGGCTCTTTCCCCTGTTGGACTGCAGCTGTGCGCTGTCCGCAGAGGTAGAGTCTACAGAGACAGGCAGGCTTCCTTGAGCTGCTGTGAGCTCCACCCAGTTCGAGCTTCCCAGCGGCTTTGTTTACCTACTTAAGCCTCAGCAATGGCGGGCGGCCCTCCCCCAGCCTCGCTGCTGCCTTGCGGATAGATCGCTGCAGACGGCTGTGTTAGCAGTGAGGGAGGCTCCGTGGGCGTGGGACCCTCCCGGCCAGGTGTGGGATATATTCTCCTGGTGTGCCTGTTTCCTTAAAGCGCAGTATTGGGGTGGGAGTTACCCGATTTTCCAGGTGTTGTGTGTCTCAGTTCCCCTGGCTAGGAAAAGGGATTCCCTTCCCCCTTGCGCTTCCAGGTGAGGCGATGCCTCGCCCTGCTTCAGCTCTCGCTGGTCAGGCTGCAGCAGCTGACCAGCACCGATTGTCCGGCACTCCCTAGAGAGATGACCCCAGTACCTCAGTTGAAAATGCAGAATTCACCGGTCTTCTGTGTCGCTGGCGCTGGGAGTTGGAGACTGGAGCTGTTCCTATTCGGCCATCTTGCTCCGCCCCTTAGCATTTTTTAAAAGTCTTTATAAATCGCTTTTGGGTGTGGGTCCTATATTTACTGATTAAAATCACTGCCTGTGCTTTCTTTTACTTCATATTTGCTCATAGTGTTATCTTAATTGAGTTGTTATTAATCGTTGTAATGTCTTAGAAGTGTCTCTTGTATACAACCCAGGGCTACATTTTGCTTTATGATAGAAGTATATGACTTATTGCATGCACACAAACCCCAAAATTCACATCTAACTATGTTCCAATGACCAAAGCAAGTTACCTGGCAGTCTAGATTCAAAGAGTAGAAATAAACTTCACTCTTAGGGAGAAGTTACACAATATTGTGGCCATTTGGGTAGGGACCAGATCTACTTCAGGCTGTGAGGTGGACTGCCTGTGTAAGAGCTAACTGGGGAGTATAAAAGAGATCTGTGTCTGGAGGCAGGTCTCCTACTTGAGTAAAATGTGCAGTAGGGAGACACTGCCACTGCTTTTCTAAGGCTTTCTTAAGAACCATACATGCACTGGAAGAGAAAGCCAGCACTTGAACTTGCACTCCTCAGAGTACATTGATGGCTATTCAGTGTGATTGTGCAGACAGGAGTCTGGAAAGCTAATAACTTCAATTTTTTTAATGAAGTAGGAAGTAAGAATGGGGAGAAAGAGTAGCTTGAACAACGAGGAGCTTTAGAATGGTCATTGGAATACTAAGGTTGAAATTAACCTAAGGTGGATAGATTAAAAATAGTTTTCTCTATGCTAGCAACAAGCTATAAAAGAGGAAAAAATTTTAAAGGACCTCCTGAAAAATAGTAAAATGATACATAAGGACATTAAATAATAAATTTTTAGGTATATTTATTATCATAAAAACATGAATGCTCCCCCAAATTAAGTAAATGTAATACAATTCTAATTTAAATTTGCATAGGGTTTTGGGGAATTAGATAAAGTGATCTTAAAGGCTATATGGAATAATTAATGTAAAAAGGAAAGCTGGTGAGGAGTGACCTGCCTCACCAGATTGTAGCATATCATGACCTCCTTATTGGCCTTGGTTTTCGCTTAAACAAAGATAAGTCAGAAGAATAGAATAGAGGGCTCAGAAATAGACCCAGTACGTGTGGATATTTGATATTTAATAAAAATGGTATTTCAGTTAAAAGAAGAAAAGATGAGTTATTTTAAAAATGGTGCTGATCCAACATCCTGTTAATCTGGAAAAAAGTATTAATATATTGAGATAAGTTCCAGATTGATTAAAGAAAAGAAAAAAGAAATAATAGATTTTATATACATACAAACATCCTTCAAGTTGTTGATTAACCAAGATAGGACCTAGAAGTTATAAAGGACAAGACACACATAATTTCAAAATCTGTGTGACAGATGATTAAATCAAAAGAAAATGAGTGCTATGCTTCAATGAAAAATTCTAAAAAGGGAATGATAAATTAGGGGAAATTATTTATTTGAAACACATGACAGAGAAGATTTGGACTGCACAAAAGTGCTTACAAATGAATAAAACATAAATAACCAAAAAGAAACAATGGGCAAAAGAGATTTGCAGAAAAGACCAAATGGCCAATAAACATGAAATCACGCTCAACCTTGCTGGGAGTAAGGGACATGCAAATAAAATAACAACAATATATAATGTCATAGCCATTAGACTAGCAAAAATCAACAGTGAAAATTGCTGCTGAAAAGGTTGGGGGAGAGGAGTGCTCTCATATATGTGGAAATGTTCATTGTTTCAGTCTTTCAAAAATGTAATCTGGTATTATCCATTGTAATTAAAAATACATTTACCTATCCCATCATAGGAATCTATCCCATGGAAATAAAATCACTACTAGGTAAGGTATGCACACAGTTACGTTTATTGCATCATTGTTTGTACTAATGGAAGACTGGAGACAGAGTGCCCCTCAGTAGACAAATGGCTCAATATACTGTATTATGGCACACTCATATCATTAGTATCATACAGCCATTAAAAGAAATCAATTTGGTTCTTATTAAGGACTTCCCCTGAGCTAGGCCTCTTTTGATCCTCACCACAACCTTATGTGGTAGATGGTAATAATTTTACCGGATAGGAAACTAAAGCACAGAGAGTTTTTGAAAACGTACCCAAGGCCTCACAGAACTACATTCAAAATCTCTCCATTTTCTCTTTATGCCAGTTGAAAATAAGATCACATTATTATAAAACAAATGACTTCCTAAACTTGTACACACACACACGCGCACACACACACATCACAGGATGCTATATATCTAGAGTAGGTTTGTACTCCAGAAAAGAAGGTTAAATATTAGGTTTTTAACATTTTTACTTTTGGAAGAACTACATTTACTCTTCATGGTAAAAAAAAATGATGGATATAATTTCATAAAGCTTTGTATAAAGGAATGACCACTTTTCATGATTATCTGATGGGGATGGATTCTATATAATTTTTATTTTTACTTTTGTTTTTAATTACTTAATTGTATTTTTTTTTAATGAGCATAGATAATTGAGGGAAGGGGAGACTATACCCATTGTGGGAAAAATTTATATTAATGGGGACATAATAATGATAATTTTATAACTTCGCCTCAAGACTATGTCTCCCATGTCTCTAGAACTTAAAAAATTAATGCTGACAAGAAAAGGTTTCATTATTACATATAAGACTTAAAATGAAATGCTCCAAACATCAGGTTTTGAAAGCAGGGTTTTTTAGCAGAAGTAAAATTTAATCTACATTTTAGTGTATGCAGACCTCTCAAACAAGCAGTTTCCTTTAAAAAATTGGTGATATATTTCTCACATTAACAAATTTGAAGTAAATTTAACAGTGTGTTTAACCTATTGAATAGGAAATGGTAAGAATTTGTATATAGATTCTATGCAAATATTTATATACTTTAAATGAATTTTGCCATAAACAAGCTGTATTTACATTACTTTTAATGATATTGATTACATTGTAAATTTCTGAGGGGATTCATAGTATCATGTTATCATTTAAGATATTTTTTTCTTTTTTGATTCTGCTCTCCCTGGCTATCATCACTTTGGCATTATGCAGACCCTGTGGGGGAGAGAAATAGTGGACCCAGGTCCCAGAGTTCTCTTTGAATGGCAAAGCACGTGTAAGAGGCAGATCTAAAAGTGATGAGGCAGAGTAGATATGATCACAGGGCAGAAGCCTCACAGAAGCAGGGGAAACATCCCTGTTTGGAGTCAGGAGTGGGCAGGAGAATTTCTGTTGCTATCCATTTTGGAGAGAAGGCTGCAGGAGAAGGGCTGTCCTCAGGGGAGGCCCAGGATTCCTGTAGAGCCTGGAGATGAAGAGACTTCTAAGACAAGATGAGGATGTAGGAAGTTGATTAGCAAGGGATTAGGATTCCAAAGGCTGCAGTGGAAGGATAATATTGGGAGTTACCAAAGCTGAGAAAATAGAGAAGGGTGTAGGGAACTAGACAAGGTAGGAGGTCTAAGCTGGGATTAGGCACTTGCCTTTCACCCTGTAAAGGAAAGTTATGATTACCACGGACTGGCCTCCACCCAACTGTGTACAAATGATATTGGTGCCATAACTGCCTAAGGGTCCCAGGCACTTGGACCTGCCGCCAGTATTTGTTATATGGGCACGGTTACAGCAGTGGAGCGGAAGGGCAAAGTCTCCCAGGAGGCTCACTAGGGTTCTGGGTTGATGAGTACTGTTGTGCTGAGCCTTTGTATTCTCACTGTCTATATAATCACTTACAATGATTATTTCGTGAATATAAAACATCTACTCTCTACTTACAAGTTAAACTCTTTAGACTCAATTTCTGGGGATTTTTGGTTTTCTTCCCTGAATTCAGGACGTGCCCTACTTCAACTTGGGATGTGGACTGCTAGAGTGTCGTGGTTCTGTCATACTTGGCTGTGAGTGAAACTCATTTCTTTGAGCTCCCTTTGTTTTGTGAAGCTCAGTGTTCCAAGTTCTCTCGTCCCTAAGGTCCCTGGCTGATGACTGCTTCGTAACCACATTCTTCTAGCCAACATGATGTAAACCAACAAAGCTTGCCAGTAACTCTGTGATCTCTGAGAGATCACTTTAAGAAAAAAGGCTAAATTCATTGACTCATAAAACCAGTCTTTTGGCATACATGGAAGCCAATGAAGAAAGTATGTGAAAAGACAAGTTGCAACAATCTGTTCTTAAGAGCCATTGTTGGCCCCTTCTAAATGTCTGTTCTTTTAACTTTTGAAACTGCTGTCTTTGTATCTGAAAACATTAAGCTATTATGAACTAGAATTTGCCAATGCCAAATTGAAAGCAATTTTATGAGTTTAAAATGTCATTGCCAATAAAACATCATCAAATACTTTCTTTTAGTATTTCAGTGTAGAGTTGAAACATTTCTTTAGATCCAGGCAGGGGAAGTTCATTTTTGAAGATATAAGTTATGAGAATTTGAGAGGGACAATCAGGACCTAGTTGAGGTTTTCATGGATCTAGTTTTGATGTGACTTTCAATCTTAGGTGATTTTGATCTTTTCTTTCTATTTCTTAAGTTGCTTTGCAAACAGCTACATATTTAATGGTCTCAGAGTTCGTAAATAACATGGTCATTTATGGGCTGCTATTTGACATTATTCTAATATCCCCAAACTCTGCTCCTATCTGATTTTCCTACCTGTCTGGTTGGCACTAGGCTTAGAATAAGATTTTTTTTTAACCATGGTCATAGTAATATTCGTCCATGTTTCTCTGTAGTGATCCCTATGTCAAAATGCCAAACCCAAATATTAGTCTCTTGGCCTTTTGTTTATAGTTCTTATGAAAATTGCATAGCTCATCTGTGCTAAAATAGTAGTCTTTAAAATTTATTTTCTCCCATGAGGTTTATAAAACATGACTAAATGAAACTCGTGTTTTAACTCATGGAATGGGAAACAAATTGGAATATTGGGATATACTTCTTTCCCATTTAATGAAAGTATGACTAGACTTTTGACCTACACTGATTCAGGAAAGTGATGTTAAGGCAAACGTTTTAGGTAATTAACTCTCTTTCTTCATTTGTGATTTTTTTTTAAAAAAGAAGAAACTTTGAAAAATTAAAGACAGATACTAAATACTAACTATAAAAGGATTTCAGTATGAGGGATAAGAAATGTTTGAAAGATTCCAAGACAGATAAAGTATAAGAATTGCATGGATAAGTAACTTTTAATTCATAATATAACAGTGACATTTTCTTATTCACATTTACATGAAAGTCTAATCATACTTGCTTTAAATGAAATCTAATTGAGTACTTACAGATGAAGAACACTAAATGTAACTTTATATTTGGTCTTAGATGATTCATTAGAAAATCCTTGATTTATAGATAAGCAAACTGTCTCTAAGAGACTGGAGCATTTTTTAAAGCTCCCCAATAATTTAGGGCCAAAACCGGTTTCAACTCAGTTCTCTGGATTATTAGATATCATTAAATTAAACTTGTTAAAATAAAATATACATAGTGGAAAGAGAATTCCATGAATTGCAGTAAGGTCTTTGTGCTGGTGCTTAAAGAAAGACCTCATGCTAGGAAATTCTTGCCTTCAGAAATTACCAATATGTCACTTCCTACAGTGACATATTAATTTGTCACTTTATTTGCCTTAATCAGTCCTACATGGATGGTCCAGTAGGCCTGAACTCAGAATGTAGTTTATACCAGCTTTTAAAAGGCATTTCTTTACCCTATCAAGTAGCACACCTATTAATAGGCATCTAAAATCATACCAAATTTATTTTCCATAAGCAACACATCCCAGCTTCTCAGACCTACATTCTAAACAAGTAGCAAGTAAGTAGACTCTAGGTATACCCATTCCATTATTTACTATTGTCATGTCATCTTATAGAGAGATCTCTTAGACTCAACATAAAATATCCTTATTTTTTATTTTTGTTGATCTTTCATCAGCCTTTGACTCCTGGCTTAGAAATCAGTTATAAAACAAAATGCAGTAGCTCAGTATTGATCCCCCATTACAGATGCTTATGCAGAAGCAGGAACTGAGCAGTAGAAGTATTCTCTTGTTGGATAAGAAAATATTTGCCAGTTCATTAAAATAGGAATGTGTTCTGGACTTACTTTTGGATAAACAAATTGCATTCACTTTTTTCCCTGTCAGCCACCAAAAAGCAAAGACCTATATTCAGATGATATGAGTTTATTATCTGGAACTAGGAGTGACTTAGAGACTACTGGTTCTATTCTCTAATCACTGCCAGAAAGAAGAAAATGGCTTCAGATCAACTATCCTAAAGTCAAGGTGTTTATTTTTGGTAGACATTTCACCTAGTTTATAATTGACATCTCTATTAATCAAATTTCCTCAAAGTAATTGTGACCTAGGATGCTCCTTTCTGGTGCAAAGGACATGACATTTAAATCCAGAGAATACCTCTGGATTAAGATGATTATGTGAGCAAACGTGTTTTCTTCTCATAATTTTACCCTTACCTTCTTTATGACGAGTAGAGTAGTAGATTCATAAGCAAGATTAACTAGGATAGCTTAAAAGAAATAGAGAAGTTATTATCTTGTAAATATGAGTAATTTTAAAATTCTAATACAGTAATATTTTAAATTGCTTATACACATATTGATTTTACCACTTTCTGTTTAAGCAGAATATTCTTTTCCCCAGCCACTCTTGGTAATAGTAGTCTAAGTTGGGGAAAAACAGAGTTAAAATCTTTTGGAGCAAAACAAGGCCCAAAATAATGTTGAATATATACAGAAGAGAAGCTTGTCATTAAAAGTCAATGAAAAGAAGCTTTGGGGGAAAAGTAGAATTGCTAACAGTGCCACAAAAACAATACCGTGCTTCTCACAAAAGAGAGAAGCAAATTCTACTGTAATCTCTGCTACTACATTTATGACTATTGAGGTAAGGCAATAAGGATTTATTTCTTTTTTGTTCTCCATAAGTAAAACTAGAATGATAATATTCCCATATTTGCTTAATAAAATACCAGGAAAATAGTAAGCTGCTTATTTAAGAGCCTTATTTAAGGTTTAACAATAATAATTACAATTCAAATTTAAGCTCCGATGGACATATCAGAGGATTCCTTTGTAGTTTTCTTATTTAAGACATTGAGCACATGGAAGCAATTTTTTGATATTTTAACAAGAATATTTCTTGCCTGGAAAAAAATGAAGGTAAATTTATAGCTGAGAAATTATGTATTTGTCTAGATATTTGAGAGTAAATCTATTTTTCATATTCCACCCAAAATAAAAGAATAAAAGTTCTTATATAAGCAAATACTATTAAAAAGCAAGTGGAGTGCATTATACTAAATATGTATAAGCCTGTTTCAGGATTGACCTCACCAGATTATTGGATCATCTTGATGTAAACATTATGCAACCGATGTGTTTCTTGACTTTATAGTTGTAGAAATTAGATTTTTATTAGATCATCCAGGAGATATCAAGTCCTATAAAATGGAGTCTTGCCCTGTGATTTACAAATCTGAGATCTTAGCCTGAAATTCATAGTACTTCCTAATATATTTACAACTTCCTTTAGTTTTCATCTATTTAACAGATATATCTTGAGTTTCCACTGATTACCAGGCACTCAACTAGGAACTGGGAATACTTAAAATACATCATTTCTGCCATTTGAGTGAGGATACTAAATACAAACAATTTATTATAATTATTTATTGTTATTGATACATACATAAAATGTAGTAGGAAGACAGAGGAAAGATCTAAATCAATGACTTAGTATAACTAGGCCCTTTACTACTAGCTGAATGACTCATTTCCCCATTTTCCAGAAAGAATATGCATGAATTTTAACAATAACATTATACTAAGTTCCATGTACTCATATGTTTGCATTGTATAAGTTTTTAAACCAGTGATTTTAGGATTCAGATTGCATCTATTAAATCTTTTTCAGCCTTCACTTAGAAAGGGAGCATGAGAAGCACTGAAAAGCAAGGCACTGTGCTCTACACAGAAACCGTATATTGGGCTCACAGCTACTGAATGAGACTGACTGGTGGAGACAGTTTAGTGAACCTGGTAACTTCAGGGGTTTTTTTCTTACTTTTAACTGCAAGACAGAATAGGTTAATTGGTGATTTATAGTGAAAAAAATTCATTTAAAAATTGTTTTGTCTCCTTACAAGATATCTATTTGAAAAAGTCCTGCAATTCAATAGGAAGAAAAGGCTTTACTATAGTGTGATAAAAGTATGCGTCTTAAAAATAAAGGCAAATCAGTCAGATGTATTGGCCCATGCCTGTTATCCCAGCACTTTGAGAAGCTGAGGCGGGCAGATCACTTGAGCTCAGAAATTTGAGACCAGCCTAGGAAACATGGTGAAACCCTGTCTCTATTAAAAATACAAAAAACTAGCTGTGCATGTTGGCACTATGGTCCCAGCTACTGGGGCAGCTGAGGTGGGAGGATTGCTTGAGCCGTGGGGTGGAGATTGCAGTGAACCATGATTGCATCACTGTACTGCAGCCTGGGCAACAGAGCCAGACTCTGTCTCAAATTAATTAATTAATTAATTAATGGCAAATAAAATTTATTTGTGATTTATTTAGAATATTGGTACTTGAAAATAAATTTTTTCAGTGATTCAATCTACCATAAATGTTTAATAATTCTTCAGTTAAGAATTATTTAGCCATTTTCAAATATATTTAATCAGATATTTTCGAGGAATGCTATTAGTTCTCAGATGGGCAGATTTTTGGAATATACAAAGTATGGAAAAACTTTCATAGGATAAAAAAGAATAAAAATAAAACGTACATTCCTTGAGTGCACAATATTTGCCAGATATTCTAATGTTAGCAGGCATTTCCAGTTTGGGAACTATTATAAATACAGATGTTATGGATAGTCTTACCTCTCAGAGTACATGTGCACGATTTTTGTTGGTTATACATCTGAAAATTATCATTTCTAAATCACATCATAGGTATGTATTAGCTTTAGGTGATAACACTAAGCATTTCCCAAAGTGGTTGCCCCAAGTTTTCCTCTCATTTATGGTATAAAAGAATTCCAGAAGCATTTATTTCATCTTATAAGAGCCAGAACCCTGATTATATTATTAGCATTAGAATTAAATTTAAAAAGTTAAGCCAAATAGAGACCAGGCCTGGTGGCTCACACCTGTAATCCCAGCACTTTAGGAGGCTAAGGCAGGTGGATCACTTGAGGTCAGGAGTTCGAGACCAGCCTGGCAAACATGGTGAAACTCCATCTCTACTAAAAATACAAAAATTGGCTGGGCATGGTGGTGGACGCCTCTACTCTCAGCTACTTGCGAGGCTGAGTCAGGAGGATCACTTAAATCTGGAAGGCAGAGGTTGCAGTGAGCTGAGATCCTGCCACTGTACTCCAGCCTAGACAACAGAACAAGACTCAATCTCCAAAACAATACAAAATGAAACAAAACTAAAACTAAAACCAAATAGAATTTCAAGAAACGGAAAAAAAAAAAAAAAACAGTAACAAAAATTAACCCAAAGCATGACCTAAGTTGAGAATCAGACATAGCTGAAGACAATTTATAGAACTTTCAATTTACGGAAATTATTCAATATGCAGCACAAAGAAATAAAGATGGAAAATATGAGCAATTAAGAGACACTGAAGGTAGAATGGGAAGGTCCAACATATGTCAGAGAGAAGTTCCAGGAGGAGAGAATGGGGGGAAGCAATAGTCAAAGAGATAATAGCTGAACAGTATTTATGTTAGATGATAGACATTAATCCTCAGATTTAAGGAACTCAGCAGATTCCAAACGGAATAATTAAACACCCATACCTACACATAAAATTTTAGAGCACCAAATAGAAAGAATATTAAAGAAACTATAAAGATTACCTACAAAGGAATCGAAGGAATGGAATAATATCTTCAAAGAGCCAAGGGAACATTCCTATTGGTCTAGGCTTGAAAAGCCAGCTAAAATATTTCAGAAAGAATGTCAAAGAAAGTTGTGTTTAGAAAAAGAGTGAGTTGGCCGGGCGCGGTGGCTCAAGCCTGTAATCCCAGCACTTTGGGAGGCCGAGACGGGCGGATCACGAGGTCAGGAGATCGAGACTATCCTGGCTAACACAGTGAAACCCCGTCTCTACTAAAAAATACAAAAAACTAGCCGGGCGAGGTGGCAGGCGCCTGTAGTCGCAGCTACTCGGGAGGCTGAGGCAGGAGAATGGTGTAAACCCGGGAGGCGGAGCTTGCAGTGAGCTGAGATCCGGCCACTGCACTCCAGCCTGGGCGACAGAGCAAGACTCCGTCTCAAAAAAAAAAAAAAAGAAAAAGTGAGTTTACCACTTAGATCTTGACAGAAAGATTACTAAAGAATGTACTAACTGCAGAAGTAACTTAAATCTAGAACAAAGGAATATTATATAAGAAGCACTGGTGAACAAAGAAATTAATATTATAAGTGAAAAAGAGAAACATGCAAAGCAGTTATTTAAAATATGAGAAAATAAAATGAGCAATGTAATGCTGATAGACTTTAAAACTTAGGGAAAATGGGAAATCTTCTGGAAAAATACAGATTTCCAAAATTGACCCAGCAAGTATGAAACTTGAATATGTGAAGGAATTAAAAAAAAAGAAAAAAATCCACTTTTCTTTTCTTTTTTTTTTTTTTTTTTGCTGAGGTCTGCTACACTTTTGCAAAACAGATTGTTCCTATCTTATATAACCTGTTCCAAAGACTAAAATAAATGAAGTGCTTTCCAACTTATTTTACAAAACCATTATAACATTAATACCAATACAGGATAACTGTTTAAAAACTATAGGCTGATATCACTCATGAAGATCATACAAAAATAGAAAATACATATGCAAACCAAATCCTGCAATGTATTAAAAAGAATTACAACCAAGTTTGGTTTATTCTAGAAATGAATAAATGGTTTAGCATTTGAAAATCTATATAAGTTATCACATTAACAGATCTAAGTAGAGTAGCCATTTGCTTATCTCTACAGATGGAAAAAAGCATTTAAAAATCACCCATTCATAAAAAAATCTTAGGAAACTAGGAATAGAATAGGACTTCCTTAATCTGATTTTCTTAACTGCCAAATCCTACAACAAACATTGTAGTAAAACAGAAATATTCCCTTTAAAAGCAGGAACAAAAATAATTCTGCCATTGCTACTACTATGCAATTATAGCCAGCAAAAAAAGAAAAGAAAAGAAAAATGAATGACATGAGGGCTAGAAAGGAAAGACCAATTATTTATTTGATGGAACATTGTCTACATCGAAAATTTTTAAATTACAGATGATGTATTAGAATTATTGAAAGTTCAGCAAGTTTGGATACCATCCAAAATATAAGAAAAATATAGGGTATTAGTTTGTTTTTCACACTGCTGATAAAGACATATGCGAGACAGGGCAATTTACAAAAGAAACAGGTTTATTGGACTTACAGTTCCATGTGACTGGGAAGGCCTCACAACCATAGTGGAAGGTGAAAGGCACATCTTTCATGGTGGCAGACAAGAAAAGAGAGCTTGTGTAGGGAAACTCCCCTTTTTAAAACCATCAGTACTCATGAGATGTATCACAAGAACAGCACAGGAAAGACCTGCCCTCATGTTTCACTTACCTACCACTGGGTCCCTTCCACAACATGTGGGAATTCAAGGTGAAATTTGGGTAGAGACACAGCTAAAGCACATCATTCTGCCCCTGGCCCCTCCAAAATCTCATGTTCTCACATTTCAAAACCAATCATGACTTCCCAGCAGTCCCCCAGAGTCTTAACTCATTTCAGCATTAATTCAAAAGTCTACAGTCAATAGTCTCATCTGAGACAAGGCAAGTCCCTTCTGCCTCTGAGCCTGTAAAATAAAAAACAACTTAGTTACTTCCTAGATACAATGAGGGTAAAGGCATTGGGTAAATACAGCTGTTCCAAATGGGAGAAGTTAGTTGAAACAAAGGGGCTACCAACCCCATGCAAGTCCAAAATCCAACAGGGCAGTCAAATCTTAAAGCTCCAAAATGAACTCCTCTGACTCCATGTCTCACATGCAGAACATGCTAATGCAAAAACTGAGTCCCCATGGTCTTAGGCAGCTCCGCCTCTGTGGCTTTGCAGGGTACAGCCTCCCTCCCAGCTGCTTTCATGGGCTGGCATTGAGTGTATGCAGCTTTTCCAGGTACACTGTGCAAGCTGTCAACAGATCTACTATTATGATGTCTGGAGGACGGTGGTCCTCTTCTCACAGCTCCACCAGGTGGTGCCCCAGTAGGGACTCTGTGTGAGGGCTGCAACCCCATATTTCCCTTCCACACTTCCCTAGCAGAGGTTCTCCATGATGGCCCTGCCCCTGCAGCAAACTTCTGCCTGGACATCCAGGTGTTTCCATACATCTTCTGAAATCTAGGTGGAGGTTCTTAAACCTCAATTCTTAACTTCTTTGCATCCACAGGCTCAACAACATGTGGAAGCTGCCAAGGCTTGGGGCTTCCACCCTCTGAAGCAACAGCCCTAGCTATACCTTAGCCCCTTTTAGTCATGGCTGCAGTGGCTGGAACGCAGGGAAGCAAGTTCCCAGACTGCACACAGCATGGGTAGCCTGGGCCTGCCCCACAAAACTATGTTTTCCTCCTAGGCCTCTGGGCCTGTGATAGGAGGGTCTGTTGTGAAGACCTCTGACATGCCCTGGCGACATCCCACCCCCACCCCTCCACTGCCCTCCCCACCCTGTTGTCTTGGGGATTATAATTTGGCTCCTCATTACTTATACAAATTTCTGAAGCTGGCTTGAATTTCTCCTCAGAAAATGGAATTCTCTTTTCTATCGCATTGTCAAGCTGCAAATTTTCTGAACTTTTATGCTCTGCTTCCCTCATAAAACTGAATGCTTTTAACAGCACCCAAGTCACCTCTTGAATGCTTTGCTGCTTAGAAATTTCTTCCACCAGGGATCCTAAATCATCTCTTTCAAGTTCAAAGTTCCACAGATCTCTAGGGCAGGGGCAAAATGTCACCAGTCTCTTTGCTAAAACCTAACAAGAGTCACTTTTGCTCCAGTTCCCAACAAGTTCTTCATCTCCATCTGAGACCACTTCAGCCTGGATTTCATTGTCCGTATCATTATCAGTATTTTTGGTCAAAGCCATTCAACAAGTCTCTAGGAGTTTCAAACTTTCCCACATTTTCCTGTCTTCTTCTGAGCCCTCCAAACTGTTCCAAACTCTGCCTGTTACTCAGTTCCAAAGTTGCTTCCACATTTTCAGGTATCTTTTCAGCAGTGCCCTACTCTACCGGTATTAGTCCATTTTCATGCTGCTGATAAAGACATATGTGAGATTGGGCAATTTACAAAAGGAAGAGGTTTATTGGACTTACAGTTCCACATGACTGGGAAGGCCTCACAATCATGGCAGAAGGTGAAAGGCATATCTTACATGATAGCAGACAAAAGAAAAGAGAGCTTGTCCAGGGAAGCTGGACAAGGGAAGGCCTTTTCAAGAGCATCAGATCTCATGAGACTTATTCACTGTCAGGAGAAGAGCACAGGAAAGACCTGCCCCCATGATTCAGTTACCTCCCACCGAGTCCCTTCCACAACACATGAGAATTCAAGATGAGATTTGGTGGGGACACAGCGAAACCATATCATATAGCATTGCTGTATAGTCTCTTGTATCCTGCAGCTCAAGCTCCTGAGGTGCTCTGAATGTGAGGGACTATCTCACTAAGAGCATGAGGCACTCTGATAAAGATATGGAAGATTAGGGCCTGACCGTCTCAGTTTCACTGATAGCAGAGTAATTAACACTTGCTGTGATTTATAAGATAGAGAAAAGGTCCAAAATTTGACATTAGAGAATTAGGTAGCCAGGCTTCTTATGAACAAATAACAGGTAAGCCACGTTGGATATTTGCATTTCCTATTCCACCACATTTTAGGAGAAGATGTTTAAGCATTATGAAATATGATCAGCTACTCCCTCAGTGAGGTAATATGCATTTGCCTTTGGGGACTTGGGTTAGCATGACTCAACGTGGTAACACTGATTAGGCTTAGGTGGTTTGGGCTTAAGATACAGCATATTAGCTGGATGCTTAAGAGTAGAACAAATGGCTTTAAGTGGTAAGACTTATCAGATGTGATTCTGTGGGAGAAATATTAATAGCCTTAAACTGGTACAGGTTGTTTTGAAATTAAGCCTGCCAAGACACTTGTTTGTCCTTGAAGAAGAGAACATAAGCAGATAGGAGCTGTTCAAATGTATTTTTGCAATTAAAAGTAATGGCAAAAACAGCAATTACTTCTGCACCAACCTAATGTAACAAAAATACCACAGACTGGGTGGCCTTAAACAACAGAAACTTATGTCCAGGTTCTGCAGGATGGGAAGTCGAGATCATGGGCGACAGCATGATTGGGTTCTAGTGAGGGCTGTCAAGGAGCCAGGGCAAGCAGGCTGTCTGGTTTCTGTTTTTATAGGGGTGCTAATTCCATCCTGAGGGCTTCACCCTCATGACCTAATTGCCTCCTAAAGTCCCCATCTCTAAATATGATCACATAGGGTTTCAACATATGAATTTGGGAGCAGGGGGGAACACAAACACTTAGGCCATCATAGACTTACAAGGCTGATTCCTAGCTGAGTTATTATGATCAGATGTGGTATAGATTTTCTCTGTCAGTGGCATATTGCCAGGAACATCAACTTTGGAACTGGGAAGAGACATACTTAGCTCTCTGAACTGTTTTTTCATTTTTTATATATGCATATATTATTACCTGTTTTTCATGGTTTCGGGTTTTTGCTGTTGGGGATTCAATCCAAGCAATGTTAGTTTCCTTATGTTTCTGTCTCCTCACCTGCTGTCTCCCATCCCCCATCCCAATCAGGACCCAAAGATGGACTATGTCATATTGATGGGTTTTACTTTTGCTCTTAGAAAAGAGAAGATAACTGATATTAATCATAGAAATTCCTATGAAGCTTTTTTTTTTTCAATGAGACAGCAGCCTAATTGTTCACATGTAATCTCAAATTGGGATGATATATTGTGATAAAGAGGTTAGATTCACTACTTTCTCATCACTTTACGTAAATTAGATGTGTAGAGTCAAACTCAGTTTTCAGATCAGGCTGGTTGGGAGTCTGGAATGGTGATAAGAGACTGTGTACATTGAACTTCCTTGTACATAAAAACTGGGTAGTCTTAGATCAGATAAAGTAGCAATGTCTCAAGAATTGAACTATCTTTGGAACTGAGCTAACCACTCTCTTGGGAAGTAAAATTTTAATTTAACTATCTGATGGGTTCCCAGGAACTGTCTTTAATTGGTGGCTAGTCCTTTAAATTGAGATGGTAATTTAGTTCAAAACCAGGAAGTATATTTGGGTTCTTAGAAAGACCTCTAGGAAGCCAATCAAACAAGCACCTTGTGTCCTTTCATATAGAGAATGGGTTATCCATAAATTGCCTCTTGTAACAATAATTCCAATTCTTTATTACAAAATGCAAGTAAAATAGAAAAAAAGTTAAAAAAAAAAAGTGCAATTCTCATACTGTTTCAAATATTTTACTGAAGGTGAAGGTGAAGGAAGGCCTGAAAATGAGGCCAAAAGAGGTGGGAAAACTGCACTAGTAGCTCATTCCCACCTAAGGACCCCTTAAAATGATCATGGTTTTCTTAGAGGCAATTCAAAACTATTCTATTCAACTTTTCAAAATGAAAATCATTTTATTGCACTTTTCTTCTGACTACAAGTATAATCAATCTGTGTTGTAAACATTTTTTATAAGTTCAAAAAATACAAGCCTTTCTCTAAAATTCTTAGTTCCCTCAGTCTCAGCTAATAACTTTACCTTACTTTACTGAGCACTGATGTGATTCCATTTTTTTTCAACTCTATTCAATAAATATATAATTGGTGGATATTTATTTCTCTTTTTTTGGCCAGAAAAAATTTCATATTACTGGAAATACTTAAACTCAATGGACAGTGGTTCCATTAAGTTTTAAGAGCTTCAGATCTTGGTAGTTAGTGGTAAGAATATCCACAAATAGACTAAGTTTAGGGAGGGAAATAACTTGCTAGGGAAAACAAAACATTTTCTTTGATTTCTTTGTTATTGTCTCAGGCATTGTGGTAGGCCAGGTCAATATACTTTTTCATCTGGATTTCTGTGGCATGATTGGTTCATGCCACTGATCTCTACCCACATGCTCAGAGTTGCCAGATTAACCCTAAATCTATTCAAGAACAATTTTTTACATCATTTTTACAATTTAAGAACCTTCAGTGGGTGTCTGTTACTTATGTTAACAAATCACCCTAGCTTGGCACCAGTGGGTTGAACATGCCTTGCTAGTTTATTCTCTCATAGATTCATTTTTTCCTGTCCATATGTGTTCTATCTGCTCTATGCTCATTGCCACACCTGTTCTTTGGCATAGGCTATATGCACTCATTCCCTTCTTTCAACAATTTAAATGCTAGGATTGCCTCATGGTTCAGATCCAAACTTACCCACTTCTCATTGACCTGTTACTTGCATTTTACAGTATTTTCTGTCCTCTCCCACTATTATGCATTTACTAGTTTGTTTGCTTATAGCTACACTTTAGTTATTTTATAACTATCTTATCTCTGTGGCTGGCTGTATGTTGGAATTGCCCATGTAATATGAAATATAATATCCATGGTATAGATCCTTGTCCAGAAATACAGAAAACCTAGAAAATATCATTGTTCAGAATACTTTATCACCCTATTCAAGCCAAATATTCTACCATCAGAAGTCTACCAGTTTTGTTGACAACCCATCATTTTTCCAAATCTCCACACCTTTACAGTGGATACCGCTCATAACAATTAAGGGATTAGGAATTAGATAGGAGGTTTGCTGCCTAGAACTAGGGCCAGATTTAGCAGGCCATTCTGAGGACACCTGAGATGTTGGAAAACAACATAGAATAATAGAAGGAGCACTGGCTTTGGACTCAGGCCTGGGTTCAAATTCAAGTTCTAGTACATATTAACAGTTACCTTATTTTTTTCCATTTTCTCATATTTAAAACAGAAATTATACATACCTCACAATGCTAGTGTGACGATTAAATGAGATGGCATGGCTGGGTGCAGTGGCTTACGCCTGTAATCTCAGCACTTTGGGAGGCTGAGGCATGCAGATAACCTGAGGTCAGGAGTTGGAGACCAGCTTGGCCAAAATGGCGAAACCCCATCCCAACTGAAAATGCAAAAAAATTATCTGGGCGTGGTGGTGGGCACCTGCAACCTCAGCTACTCTAGAGGCTGAGGCAGGAGAATCGCTTGAACCCTGGAGGCAGACGTTGCAGTGAGCTGTGATCATGCCACTGCACTCCAGCCTGGGTAACAAAGAGAGACTCCATCTCAAAAAAAAATTAAGTTAATAAAATAAAAATGAGATGGCATGTGAAGGGCTGTTATGGTTCTCAGCACATAGTAGATGCTCAATAAGTAGTAACTATTATTATTATCTCTAAGTTAGAGTTAATTCTCCACTATATCCAATAAGGTTAGCAGTTAGGTGAAATATCACACGCCATAAAATACGACTACATAGATAGTTTCTTATGTTGAATTATCTGGAATTCGTGAATACCAATTCATTCAACATTTGGCAGTTGGTTTGCTTTCTAAGGAAAAATGTTCAAAAGATTGAAAACTGCCTCCTTAGCCAAGGACCACAGCAGAACTCACTCTGTCCTCATAGAGAGCATACACTGTAAGACGTCAAGATAATGCCTGTAGTGCTGGGATGAATGCATTTCAAATGCCAAGTGCACATGAATTTATATTGCGAAACAACTCCTAAAATGATAGAATCTTGGCTTTGAGAAATTTTATTCTTCTTTGTAAAAATCTCCCTCATAGCTTCCCAGATAGATCATCTGACTTCTGGTTGAAGGGGAAGCTCACCATTTCACAAACCAGACCATCGTCTTCTAAGTTATAACCAATAGACAGTCTTCTGTTAATTAAATCCAGAACTTCCTGCTGTAGGATACAGTAAATTCCTCTTCAAAGTTTAGCCTGTTAACTTCCTTTAAAATTCAACACGGAGAAAATTGTTAAGTACAATGAGTTCTGAGTTCCTCTCCAAAGAACCAATATGTCAGTATATTCAGCTTCCCTGTTCTTTGTTCTCCATCTTAAAGTCTGACTTTCTTGTTCTTTTTTTTTGAGACGGAGTCTCGCTCTGTCACCCAGGCTGGAGTGCAGTGGCCGGATCTCGGCTCACTGCAAGCTCCGCCTCCCGGGTTCACGCCATTCTCTCGCCTCAGCCTCCCGAGTAGCTGGGACTACAGGCGCCCGCCACCACGCCTGGCTAGTTTTTTGTATTTTTTAGTAGAGACGGGTTTCACCGTGTTAGCCAGGATGGTCTCGATCTCCTATCCTCGTGATCCGCCCTTCTCGGCTTTCTTGTTCTTTACGTCTCTTTGCCCCTAGTTTCAGTAAACAACCCCCTCCTAGCCTCTATCACCCGCTGTGTCCTTAGTCACCTGCTCTGTCCTTAGTCATCCTTAGTCACCTGCTCTGTCCTTAGTCATTCTTAGTCACCTGCTTTGTAACCATCCTTCCCACCAAAACTACTCACCCTGCCACTCCGGCTCCTACCTTTGCTCTCTTTAAAATAGCCCAATCAGAATTAGCTTAGACTGTGTGGTCCAACCCTACCCAATAGGGGAAAGACATAGCAGTAGGGACTAGCTGCATTAGGAATAAGCCCCCTTCCCCTCCCTTGTCTAGTGTGCTTTCACCATTGCTCCATCTGCAAAACACACCCTTCTATAGAAGTAAATTGCCTTGCTGAGAAAACTTTTGCCTGAGTGCTATTTTCACTTGGTGGCACTGAGCATTTACTTCCAACACTGCCATGACTTCTTCCTGCTGGTTCTAGTACTGCCCGTCAGAGCAATGTAGATTAAATACAGTCCCTTGTCCATACGAATACCCCTCAGATCTCTCTTCTCATTCCCCTTAACTTCTTCAGGATAAATATTCGAATGTCTTCAGTTATGTGGCTATGCCCCTTTCAAGGTATATTAGTCAAATATTTAATTTAAAAATCATGAGCTAATAAATATGTGAGAGTCCATAATTCCAAGGAGAAGCTAAACTATTTTGATCAAATTGGGACAGATTGTTTTTAACACCCAAGGCAGTGAGACAATGGAAAGTGACTCATATTGAAAGGCACATATGCCCTAAGTAAAAAAACAAAACATGCAATATAATATGAAATTTGAAATAGTAAATTTTGGACCAATGGTTACTGCAGTATTTATCTGATTTTTAACTATGTCTTATATTCACATTTGTAAGCAAATAAAAGTTGGCCCCATCTTAACGCCAAAAATGGTTATCAAAATAAATGTAGGTGAAGACTTATAGAAGTTTGGATTCATGGGCCTAAGCAGTAATGCTTTTCTTCTCTGTTTAAACTGAGATGAAATGATATAAAGCACCAAAGCAAAGAATCATGCTCAACTCCACAAACATTTCATACCTTCCATATGTTGGGTGCTGGAAATAAGTATATAAGATACATAGATTACATAGAGCACATAGTTCCTATCCTCAAGATGCTCAGAATTTGGTTGGGGGGAATGGTAGAACACATATAGGTAACCATAAAAGACAACAACAGTAACAACAATATCAGAAGCTTCTTTATTTCCAGGCATGTCGACTTCTTTGGGGATTATTAAATCTACTTATACCATAGAAATATAGTGTCTATTAATGATGATTTAAAGATTTCAAAATGTATTTAAGTTCAGCATAAAGATCTTTTGACAGATCTTGTATAGGAACATGAGGCTTGTTTACTGACAGATGCACATCAGTAAACTTAAAGACCAAACTCAACAGAAAAATGAATGCAGAACAACTTTAAGAAGCAAACAAGTGATAGAAAATAGACTGACAGTATAGTCGACAGCTTATAGAGTTGTAAATATAATGAACAGAACTGGATTATACATGACACGGTCAGGGGATACTGTTCCACAATACTCTCATGCTCTGCATTAAACTCTTATTTGGAACTGTTCCCTAGTTTGGGTTGCCAGACATTTTTACACTTGGAGAACCAGAATGGGTCTAGAGAAGGCTGACAAATGGGAGTAAAGAAAATTCTGTGAGAAAAACTAGAGAATTTTTTTTTTCTTCAGGAATGAGAAGCTTGGAGGGGCTATTTGATTTTTGTCTTCCACATAAGGAAGATAATGTCAATCACTTCTCACTTCAGTGACATAATGAATAAGACTACAAGGGCCTACAGTACCATTTGGAAAATTTAATTCATAAGAGCTTTTAATCATATCATGATATATATTAAAATATTATGGGAAACTGTCATGGTTTGAATGTTCCCTCCAAAATTCAGATGTTGCCGATGTGATAGGATTAAGAGGTAGGGCCTTTAAGAGGTGATTAGGCCTTTGGAGCTGTTCCCTTGTCAGTGGGATTAAGACCCCTTTAAACGAGGCTTTTTGTAGCATTTAGCTGGGGTTCCCCACCTCTGGAGGATCCAGCCCTCACCAGAAAACCTACCAAACCTGCTGATGCCATGATCTTGGACTTCCCATCCTCCAGAACAGTGAGAAAACACATTTCCATTCTTTATAAATTATCTAGTCTCAGGTATTCTGTCACAGTAGCACAGAATATACTAGAACAGAAACTCTGCTGGTAGGTTTACATTTTCACTTGTTTGGCTGTACCTATACAAGGTAATCTAATGATTTCCAATTTGATACTGGGAAAATGGTAAATAAGAAGAGGTCTTTCCGACAGTGTCATTAAGGTTCACAGCAAGATTTTTTTTTTTTTTTTTTTTTTTGAGGCGGAGTCTCGCTCTGTCGCCCGGACTGGAGTGCAGTGGCCGGATCTCAGCTCACTGCAAGCTCCGCCTCCCAGGTTCAGGCCATTCTCCTGCCTCAGCCTCCCGAGTAGCTGGGACTACAGGCGCCCGCCACCTCGCCCGGCTAGTTTTTGTATTTTTAGTAGAGACGGGGTTTCACCATGTTAGCCAGGATGGTCTCGATCTCCTGACCTCATGATCCGCCCGTCTCGGCCTCCCAAAGTGCTGGGATTACAGGCTTGAGCCACCGTGCCCGGCCGACAGCAAGGTTTTAAAGACTGCTTGGCATAGAAACAACTAGGAGTAGTAAAAAAGAGTTCAGGAAAAATTTCAGGAGTAAAG
The DNA here is from genome assembly GCF_009764315.1 of Trachypithecus francoisi. Taxonomy (NCBI): domain Eukaryota; kingdom Metazoa; phylum Chordata; class Mammalia; order Primates; family Cercopithecidae; genus Trachypithecus; species Trachypithecus francoisi. Next base: position 51,562,838 of record NW_022681458.1, on the reverse strand, counting down.
GATAAGACATCATTTTCTTTTTCTTTCTTTCTTTCTTTTTTTTTTTTTTGACACAGAGTCTCGCACTGTCACCCAGGCTGGAGTGCAATGGCGTGATCTTGGCTCACTGCAACCTCTGCCTCCCAGGTTCAAGCGATTCTCCTGCATCAGCCTCCCAAGTAGCTGGGATTATGGGTGCCTGCCACCACGCCTGGCTAATTTTTTGTATTTTAGTAGAAACAGGGTTTCAATATGTTGGCCAGGCTGGTCTCAAACTCCTGACCTTGTCATCTGTCCACCTTGGCCTCCCAAAGTGCTGGAATTACAGGCATGAGCCACCACATCCAGCCAAGACATCATTTTCATACCTACTCCTAGTTCTGCATCAAGAAACATTTTCAGGTGTCTTGAGTTACAGAAAGTGTTAAAGAATCAATACACTATTTTTGCTTCTGAATTTTTAAAGTTTTGTATCCTAAAACCTTAATTAGGGTCTGACATGAAAATGTGTCTGTTGCCTACTCAGAGAAGATATCTGGGCCTCTCAGCCAAATCCAAATAAAATCTTAGCAAATATGAGATAAGTTCACTGTTTTGGAGAGATCATTTTAGATTGAACACACAAAAACTAGCACATAAAACCTGGATCAATGAGAAATATATGTAAGAAATAGCCATGTTTTCCAATAACCACTAAAAGTTTTTTTTTTTTTTCCCCCTAGACCAGTGGACTATTATTATATGAGAAATGAAGAGGTAGAATCTCAAAATGACTTTCCTCAATGGTCATACCTATGCGCTATTCTATCAGGGTTCATATCCCATAATGGTATTTTTTTTTCTGTCTCCTCAGTAAGTTTATCTTGTTTGCATTTAAATTTTCATCTGTCCGCTCAGTTGGCTTTGGCTTTTTATTTTGTAACCTGAAATAAGTTCTGGGGGTAGGAGTGGAGGTGGTGGGAGCAGGTGGGGAATTAGTGTCATTTTCTATTCTTTATAAATCTTTTCTGTGATTTGCGTTACCTCTCTCTAGCGTACATGAATTCTCTAGCCTCCATGTGAATGAACACTCGCAAACTATGCCAACCCCCTATCCAGTCCTCACCACTTCATTATCAGAAAACAACTGAGACATTTGACTCTCTGATATGCTTGTAAGAATCCCAGGGCCTGGATCCTTCCTGACAAGGTCACATCATCTCACTGCTTAGAGTACTTTTAGAAAGGAGGTCCCTTCTGCCTCACTGGCATAACCTCCCTTGCTTCTCCCAGAGGTGCAAGCTCTGACTGGTCTCCCTGAGGCAAAAATGGAAGTTAAAGACGCTCCTTTAAGTAGAGAAACCAGTGGAGGGAGTCAGCTATGTACCTCTGTGGTCTGTCTGATGTGGAAGTTTTATGGGGCCGGGGATGGAAATGGGAGTTCTTTACAGAGCAAAGAGTAAGTGAGTGCCTTGATTTGATTCTGTTAACTGCAAGTTTACTATTTAACACGCAATCCTCAATCCAGCTGAGTACTTCTTTCCTGTCAACAGCATGGACCCTAGGGTGAGATTGCTTATGTTCAAATTCCAGGATTTTATCATTGCTGTTTTTATGGCTTTTACTCCCATGAACTCTGGAGAAAACAAAACCACTAAACACTTGCTAGAGCCCCTCGCCCTAACCACATTCGCCTCAGGCCATTGCTGGGTCCTTCCTCACCCCAACTTCATTCCCCAGCTTTTAAAAAGTTGTATCAGCACTTTCAAAATCCTGCAGTTGGTCTCTGCCACTACCAGTTTGAGGAGTTCTTGGTTCCTGTCGCCTCTATCCTTGTTCAAGCCCAGGTGAGGACAGAGGGGCAGAAATGCTGTGCCATGACTCCCAGTTCTAGGCTGGGCGGCTGGGAGGAGAGTCAGCTTTCCCGAATCCCAGCAGCAGAGGGCGCCATGCTCCCTCGACGCATCTTCCCTCCAAGTCTTACATGGCACCATCTTGACCAGAAGCATGGCCTGCAGTCCTGAGGAGAGAAGTCAAGGCTCTTTTCCAGGCCCAACCCGCAAGGACCTGCTCACACTGGCCTGGACCTGAGGGAGGCTCCACAGAGAGGAGAGTGGAGAGGGCCGCTCACAGAAGGGTGGTAGTGCCGTCTCCCCACCAGCCCCAGGCTTGTCCCCCCTGCTCCACTCTCTCCAGTGCACACCCATGAGGACAGCCAGACAGATGGCAGAGGCCACGGGCTAGGTCCTCCCTTAGTCATCCCTGCCAGACCTGATCGCCTTGGCCAGCCCTGAGATGGTGAAGGAAGGGTCCGGCTCCAGCCTGGCAGGAGCAGCTCGGCGTGATGTGTAGGCCTCGCTCCCTCGTGGCCCGCTTCATTTGTAGACCAAAGGCTGACTAGGACTAACACTTGGTCCAGTTTGTTCTCAAACTGAGTGAAAGAAATTTGCAAGTTCATGGGTTTCTCTTTTGATGGAGGCCAGAGACCTTCTCACCCACTTTTTCTTTCCTTCTGACCTGGTAACTGGGAAGTAAAAAACACAAATTTCTAAGTGTCTCCTCTGCCTAGATCACATCAAGAACTGACACCGTCCCCTCAGTGTGGAACCCAGGGGTCTCCTAAGGATGATTCCAGCACTAGGTTGATAGAAGTTTAAAGCTGGGGAAGGAAGAGCACAAGAAAATTATATAACTTAAGTGAAGAACTAGGCCTAAAAGTGGAACCTTGCATTTGAGCATAATTATTTAGCATGGTGTGCCTGAAATACATAGAACTGAATAATTTGTTTTATGTAAGTATAATCAATTTGTATACATTAAAACTGATACTGGCTGGGCGCTGCGGCTCACACCTGTAATCCCAGAATTTTGGGAGGCCGAGGCGGGTGGATTACCTGAGGTCAGGAGTTCGAGAACAGCCTGGCCGACATGGTGAAACCCTGTCTCTACTAAAAATACAAAAATTAGCCTGGCATGGTGGCAGGCGCCTATAATCTCAGCCACTCAGGAGCTAAGGCAGGAGAATTGCTTGAACCTGGGAGGCGGAGGTTGCAGTGAGCCAAGATCGCACCATTGCACTCCAGCCTGGGTGACAAGAGCAAGACTCTGTCTCAAAAGAAAAAAAGAATTGATACTTATCAGACAAATCAATTAATATAGGTATACTCACATTCTATGATTGCCAGGATGTACCAACTCCAATCCCATTAATCATACTAGCATGAAGAAAAATTACATTTCTGGGCCACTGCGTTTGAATATAACCTTAGCTAATTTAAGCCTGGAGAAAAATAAGAATGCTTGATTCATTTAAAATCTAAGAGATTCTGAGCTAGATTTTTTTATAACTTACATTTCTCAACTCTTCTGCAATCTAGGTTTATTTTTTACTATAATGTACCTTCAAAGAGCTAAGTCTCAGTTTATAGATTGTTAGTTTTTTAAGTTCCATTCTCTTTCATTGTACTGCTGAACTCTGGGCCTCTGTGTCCTCATCTGTAATGTGGAGTCAAAATTATCACTAAGGTCCCTTCAAGCATGAATTTCGCATTGAATAATCCCTTGTAGAACACAAGGAAAATAATGGTTCTTTTGTAGTTCTCTTGGGACTTTTACTATTGCTAAGAATCATGCTGGGCAGATGCAGGCATCACATGGATTGTGCGGGGAAGTGTAACTGAATAATGGCCATGTTTTGAGACAGTGATATTCAATGCTTTAAAAAGTGAGAAAATGGCCTTTAGAGATACTTTGTTTGAAAGAGAAACAAGCTTGGAAAATGTTCTTGAGTATTTCTGTATAGAAAAGTATAAAATGGATGTGTCCTTTAAATGTTTAAGTACTTCCAACACTTTTGGTTTGCATACTCATGGTGCAAACGAGGTGGAAGGGCGGAATCCCTGGCCCAGCTCTGCAAGAGTGGGGTTTCAGGTCAAAGCAGGTCTGGCAGCTCAGCCCGGCCCAAGCGCGGAACCCTTAGTTGGGAAGGCCGCGGCCAGGCTGCAGGGCCCCCTGCAGGCGGGCTCAGCGCCGTGGCCCAGCACCTGTTGTCCCAAGGCAGGCCCCGCGGCGGAGAGGCCTTGGAGGGCAGAGCCCCCTCCCACCAGGGCGGAGCTCAGGAGAGTTCGCAGCCCAGGTGGCCGAGACCAGGGGCAAGGCCAGGGGCCGGGACAGCGAAATGCCTCCCTGGCTCTTACTTTCATTGACCTGTGCGATGCCTCGCTGGCTTCTGCTTTCATTGATCTTTGCGGGTCTGTTCCCGCTGCGGCGCCGGCAGCTGCTTGGTAGTTCCGGGGGGCGTGAGGGCGGTGGCCCAGACCGACCGGCTGACAACCTAGCTCCGCCCCTCCCGTCCCTGCCTCGGACCCTGCGCCTGAGGAAGTATGGAGGCAACCCTCTGCCACCCGAAATTCGTGGGCCGCTCCCAGAGGGCGCGCCCTGAAGTTGAGCGCCCCTAGGCGGCCGTCTGGGGCCGGATGCGGGGCGCAAACCCGCGAGGAGCGCGCGGCGGGCGCGGCGGCGACGGCAGGAGGAGGGGCCGGGAGCCCAAGCGCAGCCGAAGGACGCCCCGTCCTCCACATGCTGCCACTTGGCTGAGCCGGGCGCCGGCGAGAAGGCGGCGCCGTTGCCCTGGCAGCTGGACTGCCCTTTGCCCCCGCCGGGCCTCAGCTGCCGCCCGCCCAGACGCCAGCAAGCCCCCCTCACACTGCAGCGCCGCCCCGGGAGCTTCGGAGACCCGCCCCGGGCCTGATCGCAGGCTGCCTCCGGGGTCCGCACGGCTGTCCGGACGTGCCATGGGCGCGCAGCTGCCAGGCGATGTGTAAGTGAACATCTGGGAGGTGGGTGACTGATGAAGGGCGAGTGTGTGTCGGTCTTTGTCAGCTGTGCCTTTTAGATTTTTCAATGGCAGAAACCCATAAGTTACAGGAGGCTTTAATTAAACGAGACCTTTCTCAGCCAGCTGCCGTGGATAGAGCCTCACATCTCCGTCCCCTAATGGAGAAGAGTTAGCCCCCACCGCTTCAATCTTGTTCTGGGCTTCCCAATGCAAGGTATCTCATTATGAGTTGCAATTCCACCCTGCTTCCTACCTGAAGAGTGAGTGAAGATTTTCAGGTGAGAGATTTGCCCATGAACATTGCATTGATATGCCAAGCTGTCAGGCTTGTGCTCTGAATGGCATATCATGAGCAAAGTATTAACTCTTGTGCTCTTTGGAGCTGTGGGAGGCTGAATATTGAGGTGAAATGATGCAAATAAGAAATTAAGAGGAGTAGACAGGTAAGATCCTGCCATGAGTGAAGGGGTCAAAGAAGCAAAGCAGAACAATTGGAGTTGTCTCTGGTCTGACACCAGTCCCTCCCCTATCCTTTAGGGAATTAACATAAAATTGTAAACTAGTAAAGGTTCTTATCAAAGACCATCTTTTTAGGATCTAGTGTATGTGGCAGCTCTCTCAGGGAAATTTTTAGATAAGAATTAGGAGGAATATGGAATCTACTTGTATTATGACAAAGTATAAATCAAACCAAGATCAACAGTTGGCTCTTCCTTTTTCCCTTTGGATGAGGCTGTTTTCAAGCACTTAATATGGCTATCATAAATAGATGGGAAATAATATTTACGCATTCTGCTTTCAAGGAGCATGGTCTGGAAGAATAATTTCAGTTTTTAATTTTCTTTTGCCATTAAACAAAAATTATAAGCATTACTTATTTAGGTCCACACAATCTTGTAACAAAAAGGTGCTTTAAAATTGTAAACCAACCTCCAATCCATTTTATTATCTCCTCTGTAGCACTCCTGACAGGCCAGCCACATTTTGATTGAACACTTCAGTAACAGGGAGCTCATTACATTTTGAGGGGTTCCTCCTTTTCTGTTGTTAGCAAGGCCTTGTTTACACTGAACTGACAACCGCTTAGGAAGCAGTACCTGTTTCTCATTAGTCCTACCTGGCCAATAGCGCTCCAACTGTGAACTTAGAAACAAGATTTTTCTGCAAAAAAGATCTAAAACTTTAGTCAGAGTCTAAAAAGAGTCCGTGACCCAGAAATAGTTAAGAAACGAAAGGTCGGCCGGGCGCGGTGGCTCAAGCCTGTAATCCCTGCACTTTGGGAGGCCGAGACGGGCGGATCACGAGGTCAGGAGATCGAGACCATCCTGGCTAACACGGTGAAACCCTGTCTCTACTAAAAAAATACAAAAAAACTAGCCGGGCGAGGTGGCGGGCGCCTGTAGTCCCAGCTACTCGGGAGGCTGAAGCAGGAGAATGGCGTGAACCCGGGAGGCGGAGCTTGCAGTGAGCTGAGATCCCGCCACTGCACTCCAGGCTGGGCGACGGAGCAAGACTCCGTCTCAAAAAAAAAAAAAAAAAAAAAAAAAAAGAAAGGTCTAAAGTGATACAAAATGATATTTTTGTCTCCTTTGCTTGACAGCTTTTCAGATCCCTGAGCCTCAGTTTCTCATCTGTAAAACGGGAATAATATGCTTTGTCTAACCCTAGGGTTACTGTGAGGATTAAATTAATAATAAAGTACTTAGTAGAGGTGCCTAGGAGTCGGTAAATGTTAGTTATCTTCAATAAATACTAGTTTATGTTTCCTTCCTTACCTAAGACCCTTCTCTGTGCTAAAGATCCTTAGCCTAAAATTGAATTCAATATAAGTCAGTCTAACCCAAATAGTGCAGGGTGCAATGAGTTGCCATCTTCAAATGAAATCATCTATTGCTTAATTGGCATTTGTAGTAAATACACAGAAGTTGACTAAAAACCTCACCTCCATACCCCGTGTGCTTTGCTATCAAGCAAAGGAGACAAAAATAAAGGTAGGCCTTATTAATTTTTAAATTATGCAGTGAAGCATTTCTTGAATCTGAATTTCTTTTTTCTGTTGGCTTGTATTACTTAAAGCCTCTGTATGATTTGCAGTTTGTTAGATAGATGTTTTCATCTTATGTCATTCATCATGTTAATTCTACTTTTCAGGTTTGTGTCACCTACACATTTGCTGAGTTTATTCACCAGACATTCAAGTCACTGACAACAGATAGGACAAGTCCTTTTGCTATGACCGTGGTACCTCTAGAAACCTGTGGCACAGTAGGAATGGTCCTGGATTTTTGGAGGCTGGTTTTGGAGTCTGGCTCTGATACCTATTAGCTTTGTGACCTTGAGAAACTTATTTTCAGTATCAATAAAATGAGGTAACATCTGCCTTTCAGGGTGGTTGTCAAAATTCAAAGTAATGAAAGCACCAAGTATAATACTGGCTGGACATCTAGTTGGCCTTCAGTAGATTTTGCTTGAACTAATGAATTAGCTGGACTCAGCCCTTTCTTATCAAACTATTCTAGTCCATAGAGCAGTCTTCTCCATAAAGACATTATGAGAAAAATGTCTTGCTGAAAAGTAAAGATCTTGCATATTCCCTGATCTACCACAAAAGTAAATAACATTAGTTAAAAAATGAATGATTCTTAGCACATTGCTAGTTCCTAGAAATCCCCAGTCTTTCCCCCCCAACCCCCATTGTTCCTTGTTTAATGTTTAAGTTTGAATTTTGCTAGAGATAGATGTCAAACTATTAGTCTGTAAAGTCTAGGAATTCTAATTCTTTCCTTTAGCTTTGAATATTAAAAATAAACACACTGGGGGAAAAAAGTTGTGTTTGAATCTCTAGCCTCTTGAGGCTGCCCGTCTTCTCCATGTTTTTCCAGAGGTTGCCAGGATAGTTCTGTGCTGACATCCGCAGGTTCTCTTGGTACCCTGGAATATCACCAGAATGTCAAGGCATGGATTCTTTTAAATTGACCTCTTCTTCTTGCACCTTAGTTATCTCTTAGTGAGGTTTCCATGCTTTCCAGCTTGAAATCATTTGCTTTTAAGGGAGCAAAACAGTTGCTGAGCAGTTTTGTTTTCTTTCTCATTAGTTAATACGCCATCTATCCTTGGATTTGAGAATTTTAAAATGAGCCTTTCTTACTACACTTTCCGTATAGTAAGTATACTATGCACAACATGCACTAAGTCGGTGGTTGAGAAATAGAACCACTCAAGGTGTTACAATGTTGAAAGTTTTGGCAGCAGTAAATAACTCTAATCAGTACCTCACATGTGAAGAGCCTCGTATTTTAAGAATGAATTTATTCCTTGTAAGTTAAAAGTTGTGAAATTAGGAGTGTTTCACAAGGGGCTGAAGGTAACATAAATTACTGAAGCTGAATGGGAGGGAGTAACAGATATGTGACTCCAAGAGTGAATGCCTAGCTTGGAAGTATTCTAATTCAGAACAGTTTCAACACTGCACTGGCCCAACAAAACACTGGCCCAAGCACTACTGCAAGTTTGTAGCCTTTGCATGTAAACAGCCTGCAAGAGGCAGAACTATGTAAATGTCACTGTTTTATTCCCAACATCTAACATACTACAGGCATATGGAGAGTTGACAAATGGGAAAACTTTAATAAGCATTCGTTAGTCGCCTTGATGTAGAGAACTGTTCTGTACAAAATAAAGAAAAAAATAAACTCCTGCCTTTGAGGAATATCTAATCTCATTTGGGGAGACAGCATTTATACATTAAAGACGAGACTTCAGTTCAAGAACAGAATTCTGAGGAAGGGTGGGAGGAGGACTGGAAAGTCTGCAGGAAGGAGATGTGGCTTCCCCTATCCTCAAAGATAGTACTTGGGTTTAAGTAGGGAACAGGGAAAAGGGTGCTGGGTGGAGATAAAGGCGAGGTGGTGTGTTTCAGCTTAAAGGAGGACTAGGAGTAGGAAATGAGCATGGGTGAGCCAAGGAGATTCACGTGATGGGAGAGGAAACTTCCTTGTATTAGTGAGAAATTAAGTCCATTGGGTAAAAACAGAGCTTTAAAAAAAGGTTTATATTAAATGTACCTCTCTTCCCCCCGAGACACTGTACTGTTGGCCACAGAAAATAGAAACCCTACAATAACTCCTTAGGTAAAGAAGTGGAGTATATGGATCATGAAAGAACTATGAAACTTTAAATGGCAAAATTTTCTGAATTCTTGGTCCTCTGACTTAGAGTCCTAGTGAATTTGAATACTATGTTCTTCCACGTTTCTATACCAGAGTAATGATTCTTTTCAGTGCTCGAAATTACATATACTGCTGCCTAGAACTTAATTCAGTGCATAGCACTTAACACTTTTATTAATTTATGCCTCCTACTTGTTCTAAAATGAAGTGGTTTTACTAAAGACTAATAGAAATTGAATCTGTAGGGGAGGAAAAAAAGCTCTTCTAGCCTCTTAGGTTTGTGACCAAGGCCTGTGAATCAAACTGATAAAAGAGTAATGGCATAAATAGAACAGATTTAAACACACATATGCACAGGAGTTTGCAAAAGAAATGTGACTCAAGGAGGTGGTTATAATTTGGGGCTTATCTATCAACTTAACAAAATGATAAAACGGGGAGAGGTTCTAGATGAGGTTTTCTTAACTAGTTGGTCAGAGCTCTTTTTCATTTTTCTGTGAGGATTTATATTATGGTGCTGGAGGAGTTGCTGCAGATTGAAGGTCAACATTCATGGTCATAAATAGGAGTGGCCAGATGAAGCCACCTGGTAGCCAGAGTGAAGCCCAGAAGGGCTTAGGGAAATACTTGCTTGTGTATGTGTGTGGTTTTTATCCTCTACCTGGAGGACCTGGTAAATAAGATGAAGTATTGATACCTGGACTTAAGACATCTATCACCTGTTCAACAGTTAGTCTATCATCTAATTGTTCAAAATCCTAAATTACTGTTGTCATTCTTAGATTATACTTCTCTTTCCTCAATTATAATCTGGAGATATAATAGAACACTTAATAATTAGATGTTAGTAGCTTTAGGAGACAATCTGGAGAGATAAGGAATGGAAATAACACAGAACATGTTCCATGTTCCAAGGAAGTTCTAGATGCTTTACATATAAAATCACAGTTTTTATTTTTCTGAGATGGAGTCTTTGCTCTGTCACCGAGGCTGGAGTGCAGTGGTGCGATCTCGGCTCACTGCAACTTCTCCCTCCCACGTTCAAATGATTCTCCTGCCTCAGCCTCCCTAATAGCTGGGATTACAGGCGTGTGCCACCACACCCAGCTGATTTTTTAATTTTTATTAGAGATGGGGTTTCACCATGTTGGCCAGGCTGGTCATGAACTCCTGACCTCAGGTAATCCACCCACTTCAGCCTCCCAAAGTGCTGGGATTACAGGTGTGAGCCCCCGTGCCCGACCAAAATCACAATTTTTAGATGACTGAGGTAGAGCCGTTTACAGATAAAATCATACCATACTGCTTTATTCAGGTTTATTAGAATCTCAAACATTGTCTCATTTCTTAACAAGGTTATTTTCTCTGCCTCTCTATTGAGAAATTTTGGCCCCAAGAGTGACCACATGGAGTCATCCTGAGCCCGTCCTGTCAGTGAGCAGCTGTACACTGTGTGTGCTCTAACTGCCTGAGGACGAAACCAAATTCTCCATTTCTAAGGACCCTATAGTAGTGTTCTTTTGGTGACCTTCATACTGACCAAAGTCATATTTACAGTATTTTGTAGCTTTTACTTTCTGGTGAAAGACAAAGAACATTACGTTTAAATTGTGTCCATTTCTGTTTGCCAGTTTAACCAATGTCATTGGATCCTGCTGTGAATTTATAGTCCAAGTGAATGATTCTCAATACTCCCAGTACAAAGACTTCCATTTACTGTCCAGTTTTCAGAGCCCTACAAGAAAGTATATTCTTTCTCAGTATCCATTATTAGAGAACACATAATGACAAACATGTTACTAGAAACTGAGTTATGTATATTTTTTATAAACTTATTTTTTATTTTTATTTTTTTTTGAGACTGAGTCTCACTCTATCACCCAGGCTGGAGTGCAGTGGCTCAATGCAAGCTCTGCCTCCCAGGTTCAAGCGATTCTCATGCCTCAGCCTCCTGAGTAGCTGGAATTACAGGCACCTGCCACCACACCTGGCTGATTTTTGTATCTTTAGTAGAGGCAGCGTTTCACCATGTTGGCCAGGCTGGTCTCGAACTCCTGTCCTCAGGTGATCTGCCCGCTTTGAGTTATGTTTTAATGAATTGGTATTTCTATTAATCACATCTACACTGAAATTGGAAAGACTGAAATTGGAAAAATTGGAAAGAAAAAAATATATATATGTATATATATGCATAAAACTTTTTGAAAGACCATAACATGGTTTTTATTATATATTTACATTAATTCAGGGTGAGACCAATTTTAAGCCATAACTTGAGATATAAGGCATCTTAGAAACCTGTGTAAAGGCTTAAGAATATGACATAAAATGGGACAATGGTAAAACAAACCATCTCTGTTAATCTAGTGTTTAAGATGGGCTTCTCGGGAGGTAGCAGCTTATGCGTTTACAGAGCAGATTTTAGAAGTTACTTTTTTTTTGGCTAGTTTTGTGTTTGGGTCCAGCTCATGTCCAAATTATGGCCTTTTTGTGATACCTTCCACTGGCATATTCCCAAGAAATTTACTCCTTTTGATGACACTGCACCCAGAATGGAGGAACACAGCTACAAAATTAACTACAAAGAATGGGCTAGCCAGGCATGATGGCTCACACCTATCATCCCAGCACTTTGAGAGGCCAAGGCAGAAGGATCAGTTAAGGCCAAGAGTTCATAACCAGCCTGGACAACATGGCAAGACCCTGTCTCTACAAAAAATATAAAAATTTACCTGGGCATGGTGGCATGTACCTATAGTCGCAAGTACTCGGAGGCTGAAGCCAGAGGACAGTTTGAACTCAGGAGTTTGTAAGGCTGCTGTGAGCCACAACTGGCCACTGTACTCCAGCCCAGGCGATGGACTGAGATCCTGGCTCTAGGAGGAAAAAAGGTGGGGAGTTGTAGTAAATCACATTTTTTCTTTGACGGACCCAACAGAAGCCCCAGTTGTTACTAGATCTCTTCCTGAGGATAGTGTCAGGGCTCATTCTATATTTTTAGTGCTTTGAGGCTTCAAATAACATTGAAACACATAAAGGGGCGTTCTTTTCGTTATGTATGACTGCAATGTGTATGTATGTGTCTGTGCATTGTGATTTGAGGGGTAGGGGTCAGAGGGAAAGGGAGTGGTGGGTGGAAGGGCACTGTTAGATGTTATTACTTACAGCCTGAATAAATTATATTCCCTTTCTCCTTTTGATTGTTAATTTTGGAAGCACTTACATTCTATGGACACAGGTTCCAAACACATAGTAGACACTCAATATAGACTGGTTGGATGGTTAAGGGATGCTCTGATAGTTTTTTGGTGTATCTTGAGAACTAAGGTATAAAAGGTTGATTTAAATATTTTTGAGAAACTGTGTTTTTTAAACATTTTATATTTCTGTAATTAGCCAGTTAAAATGACAAGAAGGCCAAAACACTTTTTCTAGTTGATCTGCAGCATTTAATGTATCACACCTTCAACTGATGACCATAGTAACTTCCCAAATAAGACTAAAAATTAATTCAGGATAGCTGATCACACCTGTTAAGGCTGTGTGTTAAGGCTAATCATAGCTGCCTAGCCACTGACTTGCATTAATGGCTAACATTGTTGAAACTTTATTTCCTCCTTATGAATCAACTATCTTATTAGAAGTGATTGAAAGTATACAAAGTCTGTTCTTCAGTGGTGTGCAGGCTTGTACTGTAATTGCCTTTTAAGTATTTAAAGTTCTGTATTGTAACTGCCTTTTAAGTATTTAAAAGTATTTAAACAGCTGCTACCATGAACAGTAGATGCTGCACATGAACCTTTTTGCCCCCCGGCCCTTACTTTAAGGATCATGCTTTTTTATTCATGATAAAACTTAAGAGGCTTCTGTGGGATGGAAACTATAGCATGAAAATCTGATTAACAAATATGTGGTGGCAGTTTACTAATCCCATTCAATTAAGGCAATTGCATCTTCTCAACATGCCACGAGCAATTCCATTAGATAGCTAGTTACTGGATCAGATGATTACCTAATTACATGAATATATCAGTGTCATTTTTCCCAACACAGGACTTGAAGGCTAGATTTGACAGCTAGTCCTGGAGCAGTAGTACCCAGAGACCTGTTTGGGAGACTGGGAAGGTCTGGGCCATCATGTTCTTGCTGATAGTCCAGAGATCAGGTCAAGGACAGGGGCAATGAGAAGAGAGAAACAGAGACCCTGGGAAGGAGCTATCTTGGTCTTTACTGGCAAGAATTAACTTCAAAGTTGGGACAGAGGTTCTATAAGTTCAAGAAAGAGAGAAAGTTAACACTTAAAAACATAGGCTGGACTGGATAAAGTACTGTTGGAGCACTGACAGCTCCATTCTTATTTGCCATGTGAACTCTGGGTCAGCAAGTGGAAGAGCTAGACCTATCTGCCTGTTTCATCTATTAGATGGGAAGAGATGATAAACAACATAAATTAGTAAGCAGATTTGATAAGTAACTGAAGAACGGTTGTTCTCTATACTTGATATGGCTAAACCATCTGAAGGTTAACAACATAAATATTTTACTATCTAGGTATTTTTGATGTCCTATACTCTAGAAATATGTGCAAATTAAAGTGTGGTGGGGATGAAGTATTACTAATCTGGTTCCTTGGATAAGGTTATAGATCCCTCTCCCTACTCTACCCTCCTTAGCTACAAGTTCAGGAACAGCACAATAAAGGACAGAAGACTCTCACATCCAATTTCAAATTGGTTTCTCATTTATTGCCATCATTCTAAATCAAAGCATTCTACCTGTTCCCAAAGGAAGTGACAGATAAATAAAGCCCTTTAACTGGCAACTGGAAGAACTAGAAGTAGGCTTTTGTTCTTCGGTAGGCCCAGAAGACTATGACCACTGAGTTGGGCTGGTTTTAGGCCGGGGCAGAAAGGAAGCAGCAGGCCTCACACTGGAATCCTCCAGCACCGGGAGCTAGTCTGCTCTGGATGCTGCCCATAGACAGTCTTTTTCAGATAAAATACATCAGTCCCCTGGATTTAGGTGCCCCAGAATGTTCTCAAAAACTGTTCTTATACTTTTAAAGTAAAAATTACAGTGAAATACAGTACACAGATGTTAAAGGTACGATCCAACATGTTTTAACAAACATATACCTCATTAACATACCAATTAAGATACAGAATATTTTTAATAGCCTAGAAAGTATTTCAGGGCCTCTTCCAAACAGTCCTTACTACCTCCCACCCAAAGGGAATCACTATTATGATTTCTATTCATAGGGTCACTATTGTCCAATCTTGAAATTCACATATGATCCATCTTTTTTATCTGGCTCAACATGTCTGAGATTCATCCATGTGGTCTGACATACCAATAGTTCAATCCTTTTTTTATTGTCAAGCTATATTCCATTTTAAGGATATCCCCAATTTGTTTATCCATTTGATTTGCCTACTGATGGACATTTGGGTTGTTTCCAGCTTTGGCTATTGTGAATAAAGAGGCTATGGATGTTGGTATACAGATTTTTAAAATACCTATGTTTCCATTTGTCTTAGATAGATATCTAGAGATGAAATGGCTGGTTCACAGGATAAGTGCATGGTTAACTTTTTAAGAAACAGAGTGCTGGGATTTTGATTGGACTTTTAGAATCCATTTGTCAATGTCTACAGAAAAGCCTGCTAGAATTTTGCTGAATATACAATTTCTTTAATTGATGGAGAGCTATCAGATTTTCTTCTTGTGCCAATTTTGGTAATTTGATATTGGCATAAAATTGTTTATATTATTCCTGTTTGCCTTTTAAATGTATATAGATGTCAATACCCATTACACATCTTAATATGTGACTTATTTTTCTTGATCAGTCTGTATAGAGATGTATCTATTAGATATTTTTAAAGAACCAGCATTCATTCTGTTGTCTCTATCATATGCTGATTTCTGTTCTTACCTATTTCTGTCTACTTATATTGGGTTTAATTTGCTTTTCTTTTTTAAGCTTAAGGTAAAAGCTTATATCACTGATTTAAACTTTTCTTCTTTTCTAAGCATTTAAATATATAAATTTATTTCTAAGCTCTAACTAATGGATTTCAAAATTCTGATGTTTCGGCTTTCGTTTAGTTGAAAATATATTTTAATTTCTCCTGTGATTATCTTCTTTGTCCCATGGGTTACTTAGAAATATGTTTAGTTTCCCAATATATGAGGCTTTTCTAGATATTTTACTATCTGGGGTGGTTGGAAAATATACTGTGTAATGTTTTAAGCCTTTGAAATCTGCTGAGACTATCAATAGTCTATCTTGGTGAATGTTCCATATGCAGTCGATAAGAATATGTAATAGTTGTTGGGTATAGTGTTCTGTGAATATCAACTCAAGTTGGAGCATAATGTTGTTCAGAATGCGTTATTATTTTTTCTTTGAATATTCTAGTAATGTTTTAAGTCTCCAGCTATGCTTCTGGGTTTCTTTGTCAGTTTTAAGTTGTGTATCTTTTATAGATAGCATATAGTGGGTGTATTTTTTTTTAAATAATACTGTTTTTCAGAGTAGTTTTAACAGAAAAATGGAGCAGGAAATACAGTGTTCCCACATATCCTGTGTACACACACACACGCAGCATCTCCCACTAGACACATCACAATCACCTGAAGTCCACATTATATTAGAGTTCATTCCTGGTGTTGTACAATCTATGGTTTTTGACAAATGTATGACAGAAATCTGTTATTAGTATCATATAGAATAGTTTCATTGCCTTAAAAATCTGTCTGTTCCACCTATTCATCTCAGCCTCTTCCATAACCCTTGGCAACCACTGGTCTTTTTACTGCCTCCAGAGTCTTGCCATTTCTAGAATGTCATATAGTTGTAATCATACAGCATGCACCCCTTTCAGATTGGCTTACCTTAGTAATGAGCATTTGCGGTTCCTCCATTTCTTTCCATGGCTGGCTTATTATTTTTTGAGATGGAGTCTTGCTCAGTCACCCAGGCTGGAGTAGAGTGGTGCAATCAATCTTAACTTACCACAACCTTCAATTCCAACTCCTGGGCCTGAGCGACCTCGGCTTCCTGAGTAGCTAAAACTGTAGGTGTGCACCACCATGCCTGGCTAATTTTTTTCATATTTAATTTTTTTGTAGAGACGGGGTCTTGCTATGTTGCCTAGGCTGGTCTTGAACTCCTGGGCTCAAGTGATACTTGCCTCAGCCTCCCAAAATGCTGGGATTGTAGGCATGAGCGACTATGCCCAGCCTAACTCATTTATTTTTAATGCTGAATGTATTCCATTGTTTAGATGTACCACAGTTTACTCATTCACCAAGAAGGACATCTTGCTTGCTTCTAAGTTTTCAAAGTTATGAATAAAGCTGCTACAGACATCCATGTGCAGATTTTTGCATGGATTTAAGCATTCAACTCACTGGGTTGAATACCAAGAAGTGTAACTGTTGGATCGTATAGTAAGAATATGTTTAGTTTTGTAAGAAACTGCCAAACTGTCCTCCCAAGATAACCATACCATTTTGCATTCTCACTAACAATGAATGAGAGTTCTGTTGCTTTTGCCATTATCTCACTGTTTAAATTTACAATTCCTGAATTACATGATGCTGAACATTTTTCCATACGTTTATGTACCATCTATATGTAAGAAGACTTCGGTGAGGTGTCTGTCCAGATCTTCTGCCCATTTTTCAATTAGCTTGTTCATATTTGTATTGCTGACTTTTAGAAGTTCTTGTATACTTTAGATAACAATTTTATCAAATATAGATAACAATCTTTTATCAAATATGCTTTTACAATATTTTCTCCCAGTCTGTAGCTTGTCTTCTCATTTTCTTGACCATGTCTTAAACAGAGCAGATTTTTAGTGAGCTCTCACTTATCAATTATTTCTTTAACACATCATGCCTTTGGCACTGAATCTAAAAGGTTGTCACCAAACCCAAGGTTATCCACATTGCCTCCTATGTTATCTTCTAGGAGTCCTATTTTATATTTAGGTCTGTGATCCATTTCAAATTAATTTTGTGAAGGATTTAAGATCTGTGTCCGGCTTTTTTTTTTTTTTTTTTTTGGCATATGGATGATTTGGTTGTTCCAGCACTCGTTGAAAAGACTATATATGTGTGGTTTGGATTTTTAAACTAGTCTGATCATCTCTGCCTTTCAATTGTTATTTTTAGTCCATTTTTCTTTCAGGTAATTATATATAGAAGGCTTTTTCATATGGTGGTTTTCTAATTGTCCCTCCCAACCCCCAATGTTCTTCCTTTCCTGTCTTCTTCTGGGTTAAACGTGTCTAATTCCTTTCCTCATAAGTCATACGTGCATTATCTCTTTAGTGGCTGCTGCTCTATTTTTAAAATCTTTTCCCTCCATTTTTCAGATTGGACACATTTATAGATTTATGTTCAAGTTCACTAATCCTATCTTTTCCAACATTCAGTAGTCCACACAATGAATTTTTCATTTCATGTCGTGTACATTTCAGTTATTGATTTTCCATTTTTATTTTAAAATTTCCATTTCTCTGAAATTCTTTTTTTGTTCACTAGTTTTTTCCTTTATTTTCTTGGGCATACTTAAATAGCTACTTTAAAGTTCTATTATTCATTTCTATTAAGAAATGCTGGGTCTTTTTTTTTTTCTTCCTTGATTATGGGTCAGATTTTCCTGCTTCTTTGTATGGCTAGTAATTTTTTAATTGAACGGTAGGCATTGTGAATAATAACTTGTAAGGCATCTGGCTTATGTTATCTTTCTTTAAATGGTATTGTTTTATTTCTTGTTAAAGGGGACTATTTCTGTTTGAACTTAGTCAAATGTGGTCCATAGGGTGGCTGCCTATTTTTGTAAATGAAGTTTTATTGGATATAGCCATGGCCATTTGTTTAATATTAATATATTATCTGGCTTCTTTTGTGCTATAATAGCAGAGCTGAGTAGTTGTGACATAGACCCTATGTGTCTTAGTCCATTCAGGATGGTATAACAAAATACCAGAGACTAGTATGGAGTATTTATTATGACTTAGTGTTTATCAGTAACAGATTTATTTCTCATGGTTCTGGAGGCTGGGAAGTCCAAGTTTAAGGCATGAGCATATATGGTATCTTGTGAAGGCCTGCTTTGTGGTTCATAGCTTTTCAGTGTGGCCCCACATGTCAGTAGGGGCAAGGGGAGCTCTCTGGGGTCTCTTTTATGAGAGCACTAATACTCTAATATCATCACCCAAAGCCCCCACCTCCAAATACCACCACGTTGGGGATTAGGTTTCAATATATGAATTTGGAGAAGCCACAAACATCCTAGCTCACAAGCCTAAGTCATAGCCCTTTAAGAAAACACTTGCCAACCCTTGCATAGGGTATGCTACTGATTCCTAAGGTGTCACATTTCTTGAGTAGTAACTAAATACAGAAGTGTTCAATGAGATTGCTCCACTCAGGCTGCAATTCCAAGGATTCTAAGTACTGTATAACTGCTGGTGTCACTGTTCAACCCTTAAGTCCTAGAGGAAGTAATCGTTTGCTAAGATTTTGCAGAGCCTCATCCTGGACATGCACATCCCAGTACCTTTGACAAGTCTCATGCAGATTTCTGCCTCTCTTCCCAATCTTGAACTCTATCTTATAAGTTTCAGCTGTTTTAGTAACCCAAACCTCTGTTCCATCAGAGTTGCCACTCTCTGACTCTCCTGGGGCTCAACTCCCATGGTAATGCTGGAAAATACCCCCAGGTAGAATCCCACAATGACCATCTGGGGGATTTAACATCTTGTGTTTTTCTTCTCTCAGGGATCACAATCCAGTGTTGCTTGTTGCTCTATGCCTGAAAATACATGGCAACATATATTTTGTCCAGTTTTAAAACTGGTTTTGGCAAATGCACAAATCTGGCACTAGTTACTTTGTTAGGGTAAGAAAAGGCTGTTTTTGCAAAACAAAAGGTCTTAAAAAACACAGAATATTCTGATGGTTCCACTGATGGTTCCACTCACAGCCTTTCATTTATCTGACACTCATTGAGTTCTCTAAGTAATTTTTTTCAGGTTAACCATGTCCAATTCCCTTAACCATCACTCACAGTAAAAAATAGACACTACAAAAAATCTTAACACGGTGATGATGAACAACCAAGACAGTCCCCATCTTCAGTTCCGGCTAGTAAGCAAGACAGACACCACATATATCTGTTTCCTTTTTAAAATTAACGTCTCTGAGTTTGCAGCATGAAGCAGGGCATACGGAACTAAAGGCAATTAAAAGCAGAAGACTGCCTTTCCTTTCTTACTCTCATATCACTCTTATTAGGGGTAGAAACAGATATAGTATTATGAGAAACTGGGTAGAATTTATAGAATAATATATGGTGGTAGACCTGGCAAACATCACCTCCTCTGGACACCTTTAATTACAAACTATTAAAAAAATGAATTAGATGCACGCAAGCTTTTGCCTTAAGATCAGTGGTTTCAGGCCAGGCACAGTGGCTCATGCCAGTAATCCAGGCACTTTGGGAGGCTAAGGTGGGCAGATCACTTGACCCCAGGAGTTCAAGACCAGCCTGGGCAAAATAGCAAAACCCTGTCCCTACAAAAAATTAGCCAGGCATGGTGGCTTGTGCCTGCAGGCCAGCTACCCAGTAGGCTGAGGTGGGAGGATCACTTGAACCCAGGAGGTCCAGGCTACAGTGAGCCATGACTGCATCCTTTACTCCAGCCCGAGTAACAGAGTAGAGTAAGACCCTGTCTCAAAAAAAAAAGTGTTTTCAGAAACAAATTTTAGAATTTTTAGAGCTATGTTTTTAGTCCCAAAACTAAGATACAGTCAGGGACCATTAATCTCATTCATAGAGATTACCTGTGCTTCTTACAGGTTAGTCCTCTTTAAAATGAAGTTGGTCTTATATTGTGTTAGTTATCCTTAAGTCCCTTAAGAGAAGTTCATTCTGTGATAACACACACTTGGGAGGCTTAGAAGGCACGTCACAAACATTGTCATCTATTTACTGACCAAACATCAAACAAGGGTAGGAATGATATATTTAGGAGGAAAAACCTTTAACTTTAATCTGAGCTTCTGTACAATTTCACAGGGAACAGTCAGAAGGAAAAACAGGTGGCTTTGCTATATGTAACCTATATTGTTTAGAAGTGGCACTAGAGTAAAGCAAACATTGTTTACTACTCTTTTAGTTGTAAATATGTGACCAGGGTTTTAAAGCCAGACTCTTACAGTAGTCGCAGGTCTGTAGGCTCATGAGGTTTCGGGAGGAACAAATTTTGATGTGCTTGTTTTGCTTGACAGTATAGATCAGGACTCAGCAAACATTTTCTGTAAAGGGTCAGACAGTAAATATTTCAAGCTTTGTGGGGCACATAGCCTGTCACAATTATTCACTTCTGCTGTCGTAGTATGAAATGCAGCCATGGACACATGTAAACACGTGAGCATGGCTGTATAAAAATAGGTAGCTGGAATTTGGCCCAATGGTTTGCTAACCCTTGGTATAGATAAATCTAAGCTAGCAAAAATTGAATTGTTTTCAGTTTTATAAAATTTGCAAGATCTTGAAAAACATGTTTTCCTATTTTGCAAGTTGCCATTTTTATTGAGTGATTATCTTTTTCTTCCACTGGTAAGATAAAGCTGTTTGTTTTTACCTCAGATTTCTTCCATGTGACCAAAGTGATGAAAGGATTTTTACATGCTACTCAATCATACACTATTTTGCATTCTATAACTTCAAAATGAAACCTACCTTCTCTTGACAGGTAAACACTACACGTGAAGAGTGGTGAAAGGGGAACATTGAATACTGAAGTGGCCTGGAGAGGGAAAGCACTGGTCAACATCACATGGACAAATTTCATTGTTTTCTAAAGATGGCCTGGAAGTAGTCTGCCACTGCTTCCTCCACAAACAGCTCTTCATAACATGGGCTGCATGAAATCAAAGCAAACTTTCCCATTTCCTACCATATATGAAGGTGAGAAGCAGCATGAGAGTGAAGAACCCTTTATGCCAGAAGAGAGATGTCTACCTAGGATGCCTTCTCCAGTTAATGTCAAAGAGGAAGTGAAGGAACCCCCAGGGACCAATATTGTGATCTTGGAATATGCACACCGCCTGTCTCAGGATATCTTGTGTGATGCCTTGCAGCAATGGGCATGCAATAACATCAAGTACCATGACATTCCATACATTGAGAGTGAGGGGCCTTGAGGCTGTAGGATGACAACACTTTGACTGTGGAGGTGCTAGTTTGAATACATGCGACAAAAGCAAAAACTGGTGTGAAAAAGTACAAATACTTATCTGGATTTAAAAATGTGTCTACGATAATGTCACTAGTATAAGAACACCTAGGATGAAATGTATTTTAAGTACTTCCATGTTAACAACAATTTCTCTCTGTTTAGTCTTAGATTTTAGTCATCTGAAGGGCTGAACAGAGGTCCTGTGATACCCAATAATCAACTGAATGTCATAGCACTTCTTCCTAAGTAATGGCATCACCAAAGAAAATGCTAAGGAATAAAAACTGCCCCAAATTCCAATGGTTATTTTAAAGGTTTTTAAAATGACAATTTTGTTAATTTATACCCAAAAAAGTCCAGACATGAAAAGGGCTTTTCTAAAATTTCTTGGCTCGGGAATGGCACTCAAATCATAGTGATTAACAGTAAGTCTTTGTCAAGGATCTCTCCTTCTTGACACAAATGAACCCTGTCTTTAATAAGATATTTATTTTTGTAGATGAGAAGTGTAACTATCACCTTGGACCTCAGGGCCCTAACTAATTACAGCTGTTATTGGACAACTCAGACTTTGCCGACTTTGTGCCTAAAGCCATCTTAAAGATAACAGTTTATAGAAGCCATGACATTAGTGTTTATTGCATTGAATTAAGAAGCCCAGTGATATAACTATACAAGAAAACAAGTATGGGTACCGTTTATAAAGAGCAATCCAGTGAATCTTAAAAATAACAGAAACTTAAGTCTGCAAGGTAGAAAGTTTCAGTTTTGTGTGTTTATTAAGCTTTACTGTCTCAGAGGTACAGAGAGCTGGAATATGGGCATTTATTCCCAGTTTTTTCTTGACTAGTGAGGTGGTCGCCATTAAAATTACTGAGACCAGATGATGCATGAAGATTTACAGTTGTATTGCAAAACGGAAAAGATAAAACTGTCCTCTGAGGAGAGTACTCGTTTTCTGGGTTTTTGTTATTTTTTAGTGGTAACACAAGCCTATAGGGCATTTATAGTCACCTATTATACCGTTTCCATAAGCCTAGCTACCTTTTAGGAAAGCTATTTTTTCTTTTTCATTTTTACTGTCACGGCACATACACACCTTTTTGTTTTAAAGGATTAAGTACTGTTTGAAGATCAGTGGTAAAAGAAAATTTAGAAGGGGGAAGAAGAAATTAAGACATAACTTGTTGGAAAATTAAGAGTTGACTTTCTAGAATTATCTTTTCATCAAGATTTGGTACACTATGAGTTTAAATGGAAAGGAAATTATTTAAGCCTGTGTGTGTTAGATCCACAATACACCACTAGTATTGAAAATATAAAGGTTAAAAAAAGGCTTATTACCTCTTTAATGAGATAAATATGTATTTGTCTTGTAAGCAGGCAGAAAATCTACCTCTAATTTTAACACTAATACTTTGAAACCCACAATCAAATAGAGTGAATTCTCCAAGTTGCATGAGCAAGGAAAACATTATTTGAAATATGTCATATTTCAGTTGCCTTTGGACACGTTATCATTCAACTCTAATTTTACCAAGTCCCGGGATTTGTACTGTCCCATTGTACTTGCAATCTACGATTTATATAATAGAAAAACAACCAAACCCATTCATACAAGGATCTGAAGTTATAAGGTTAAGGGCAGAAAGTTTCCCATAAGTATAAAACATTTCCAGGTCATGAAGAGTAGTTTAGGTTCAGTGACAAAAGCATAGGTGTGGTTGTTTTTCGTTCATTTTGCATCTCACGCCAAGACATTTTTTGCTGCAAGGTCATTTGCTGCTTAAAATGTACGATTAGGTATATAAAATAAGTACAATGGTGAAAACACAAAGCCACATAAAGCAGCATGTCCCACTAAATTTTTCAGTGTACATAGGGACAGAGACAAGTGAGTTTTGGTTGTATCTAAATATTTTAATTTCAGGTTCCTTCTGTGCCCTGGGCCACTATTTCCCAGGGGTGTAACAGGGAATGCCTGCCAGATCCATATCAGCTAGAAGTCTGATCTCTGTTGCTGCCCTTCCTCAGCAACTATGGCAGTATAGTTTTATCACCAAGCACCATTCCCTTGTCCCTGAATCACATTTTAATAGAGTACGATATTTTGTGTACAATATTTCCAAAAAACTTACGTCTGAAATATATGCTGTATTATATGTCAACCCATGACATACATGAACTACAAGGCTTGAATAATCAGTGAGCTAGTGGATAAATCAAGACAGGAATAGATGGGAGAAAGATGAACAAACAAATGAATTAAAAAAGATGAATAAATGAATAAGAGATGAATAAACAAATTTACATTACATGTGACAGTTATCACGATATAGGTTGGCATTCATGACAAGATGGATGAGAATATCACTAATAGGATATTAGCCTTCTTTCATGGGTTTTACTTCAATTTGAAGGTCTTCCATGAACAATAAAATAGAGTAGAAGGACAGTCTGAGAAGGCAGGAGACATATAAAACAGATGACTGAAATCTGAAAGACTATCTCCTGGAAAGGGAAACATTTGGAACATCCAATGTAAGGGCAAATGGGCTTCTACCAGCACAACAAAGAACCTCCAGGTGGCAACTGTTGAAGCAGGTTATCAGAGAAAATAAATGTGCAAATTCCTTATTTACAACAACTCAACCCCACAAATATGCTTCACTGCTGCCTTCCCCAGTTGTCTCTTACGTACTTTTGTTACCTTTCAGTTACATGCCTTTGATCCTAAAATTCTCTACTTTTGTTGCCTTATCAGTTTGCAATCTGCCTGTGGTTATTAGCACTTAAAGCACAATTTTCAAGGGGACAAAAATAATTATCACCTCAGTCCCAAAAAAATAATTTGTCAAACTGCCTTATTAGTATTAAAAACAGACACACTGAACGAAGTAGCATGATACGCATATATTCTACTCAGTATCATTGGCCTTTTATTAGATGGGGAAACTACACTTTTGTATTACATAGTTTTAGAAATCAAAAGTTAGAGACTCTTTATAAGTAATGTCAAGGAACAGTAATTTAAAAACAAAGTTCTAACAAATACATTGTTTGCTTAATCACAATGACCTCATCTTGTATTTGAATGACTAAATAGGACATGTCTTCCTTGGAGCTATGGGCATTAGTTCAGAAGTACTACCTGCATCTTAATTTTCAAAACTCAAGTTTTATTAGCAAATCCTCTTCTCTGTAAGACTTAGCTATGAAGTGGTATATTTTTTCCAAATATTTTTCTGAAAACATTTGTTGTTGTAACTGCACAATAAAAGTCCAGTTGCAATTAAGTAGTGTGAGTTCTTATTTAACTGAAGCAAATGCTTTCTGACATTGTGTACTTTGAATTTTTTAACAATATAAAAGACATTTTCTGCATTGTTAATAAATACAGAAAACAAAAATCCATTTATACAAATAATTTCTTAGATCATTCAGGTCCAATTTAGGATCTTTAAGAGTATAAACGTAAAGGTATCCAATATCATGGCATCTTTATTCCAGATCTGTTACTGAATTATTTGAAAGAAAAATGCTTCACGTAAAACGGAGTAAGAACTGAGAAAACATAAAGCAGTACCTTCTGGGCTGCCATTTCCTCATCTATGAGAAGGGTGCAGGACATGATCTTTAATGTCTTTTTCAGTTCTGTTGGCTTTTTGTTCTTACAAACCTGAAGTTCTCTTAGTTTCTAAAGAGTATGGGATGAAGGAGAAACTATAACAAGTTACAAAAAATTTATTTTGTTTATAAACAAAAATTACAAACAAAAAATTATAAATTTTGTCTATTTATAAACTTACTTTTAAAATTAAACAAAAATTACAAACAAAAAACAAAATCATAAATTTTATTTTGTTAATTTATAAACTTACCTTTATTTTAAAAATTATTCTTGCCTAGAACTTTAAGATTCTGAGTCTGGAATACCTTTTAGTTCTTTCATACCTTAAAAAGTACTTATTTCATTAACAATATCAATTATTGAATGTATCTTTTGAATGAAAGTCTTCTTGCTTTCAATTAACTTTTTTCTCCTGACTTGAACCTTGTTTGTAAGGATAATTATCACACAAAAGTCTTATGTAAATTATAAAAAAAAAGAGTGTCTCTAAGAGATTGGAGATTCCTAATTTCTCATTATACCAGATTAACAAATATCACAAATAACACGAAAATAATGCTTTCAGTTTCACCATGGGATGGTATTCTGATTATTTTAGGGAAGACCAAGTCTGAGTTAATACTGAAGAGGGACGTTAATAAAAATCTTTTCCCTTTGGTTTCTAATATTTATAAAAGGAGCTCTAATGTTTATAAAAGGAGCTCTTCTGCTACAGTAACTCAGTTACTTTAAAACACTCACATATGGAGAAAATTCTATGAGGCATTAACACAGTATCCAAAACAATTTTCAGGGTCTTTATTTTTTATATTCTATACCTGATTTCATCAACATACAAGCCACTACCAAAAGCCAAAGATCCCATTTCAACTAGATATACTACTCTAGAGAATCTCTAAAGACCTTCACATTTTTCCATCTTCTAAAGCAGGGATTGACAAACTTTTTCTGACAAAAACCAGACAGTAAATAATTAGGCTTTGTAGACTTTACCTTCTCTATTGCAACTACTCATTTCAAAGCAGTCACAGATAATGTATAAACAGATGAGTATAGCTAGTTCCAATAAAGCTTTATTTGTGAACTCTGACATTTCATATACTTTCATGTTATGAAATATTAGTCTTTGATTTCTTTTCCCAACCATTTAAAAATGCAGAAACCATTCTTAGCTTGCAGGGTATATAAAAACAGGCAGCAGGCTGGATTTGGGCCACATGCTGTAGATTGCCAACCCATGCTACAAAATACACCTTAAAAGCCTGTCACTTCAAAATTTCAAATCATTGCTTCCCAAAGACTTAAAGTGATTATTCAAATCTTCATCAGTAACTTCTTTTAGATCAGCTGGTTTCCATTTTGGACTCTGGTCTTTATCAATTAAAACTGTCAAGAGAAGATACAAATGTTAGTACTATTTTTTTTTCTAATATTACCAGATTTTACTTACTGAATTGACAGAAATTCTTATACTAGGCACATTTTTCTATAATACTTTTTTCCTGCAAAGTTTTTATATGTTTTCTATTTTTATTTTAAATTAAACCTCCAGGGATGGACAGCAATATACTTTTGATGACTGGGTGGATATTTTCTAACTTCCTAAGCCTCATGTCTTAGCTTTAATAAAGCCTACTAAATTAATTCAGTGGTTTAAACAATAGAATTCTTTTTTTCTTTTTTTTTTTTTTTTGAGACGGAGTCTCGCTCTGTCGCCCGGGCTGGAGTGCAGTGGCCGGTTCTCAGCTCACTGCAAGCTCCGCCTCCCGGGTTTATGCCATTCTCCTGCCTCAGCCTCCCAGTAGCTGGGACTACAGGCGCCCACCACCACGCCCGGCTAGTTTTTTGTATTTTTTAGTAGAGACAGGGTTTCACCGTGTTAGCCAGGATGGTCTCGATCTCCTGACCTCGTGATCCACCCGTCTCAGCCTCCCAAAGTGCTGGGATTACAGGCTTGAGCCACTGTGCCTGGCTAGAATTCTTTTTTTCTTCTTGAAAAAAAATTGCATATGAAACCTCCACATTACAAAACAGCTAAAACCACTGGTTTAAAGTAAAGGCAGGGGAGGGCAGAGGGACCAGGTATGCCTTCTAACCTCCTCCACACTGAATTTTGGGAGGAAATTAATTGCTTAAGGTAGACAAAAGGGGACTTCATGCATAATTAAATGTGGATACTGTTGTTCTGCTGAATCCTCCAGTTCAGACAGCTATGGATTTAAAAAAAATCAGGTTATCATGAAACCTTCTAGTTCTCCTATTTCAGTGTAGTCATCACTTATTATAGCCACATAGTATCCCCACAGGATTATGAGGCAATCTGTAACTTCTAAAAAAAAAGGGGGGAGGAATGTCCAGTATACTTTAGTTATACAAACGTTATCATTTGGGAGACTGGGAGGAAGGTATGCAAGATCTCTATATTATTTCTTACAACCGCATGAATCTACAATGATCTCAAATTTTTAAAGTTATGGTTGTGGCAGCAAATTTCAACCATGCTTAAAATGCACATAATTCTTGTGAAGAATGGAAATATTTAAATGTGCAAACTATAGTGAATTAGAAAAACCTAATTTAGCATTTAAAGGCTAAAATAGTTAAAGAAGCAGTATGGGAACCAAGGAAGAAGGCTGCCTTGGTAGGTAGAGGGAAGCTTTTACACACAATTAAATGCAGATACTGGAGGTTTTGTTTTTGAGATTTAACTGCCTACTATGAGATTCTGGTATCAGATCAGTGGGATATTGAATACTGATGTTCTGACCCCTACTATTTGAAAGTTTTATATTCCATGGACAGTATAAATGAAGAACAACCCTGGCACATTCTTTCCACAGAATCCCTTTCACTGTTAAGTCTTTTGGTCAATACTACCTGTCTCCTTGAGATCCCACTGAAGGACCAGAGGAAAGAGACTATTAATCAAATTTGTTATTTTATTTCAAGCTAACAATTTTTTTACTAGAATAGATATAACATAAGTTTGTGCCATGTAGGCAGCTCAGGTTTTGCAAGTCTCCTGAGATAGCACTACATGGAGTTTGAGTGAGTATCCAGCTACAGTAAGATAGTCTTTTTTTTTCCTTCTATAACCAGAAAGTAATTTGTTCTAGATGTTAACAGTAAGAATTTTTAACAATGGTTAAATTTGCTAACTTACTTTAACTTGCTAATGTGTTTTTATTATTAGCAAACTGCAGCAAACATTTGCCTATGTAAGAACACTACAGTTTTCACTCTCAAGAACAGACACTGCTTTCTGAAAGAGGTGGCAATATACTTGCTCTTCATTAAAAAACAGCATAGGCCAGGCCCGGTGGCTCACGCCCGTAATCCCAGCACTTTGGGAGGCCAAGGCGGGCAGGTCACGAGGTCAGGAGATCGAGACCATCCTGGCTAACATGGTGAAACCCCGTCTCTACTAAAAATACAAAAAAAAGCTACTAGTCCCAGCTACTTGGGCGGCTGAGGCAAGAGAATGGTGTGAACCCGGGAGGTGGAGCTTGCAGTGAGCTGAGATTTTGCCACTGCACTCCAGCCTAGGTGACAGAGCAAGACTCCATCTCAAAAAACAAAACAAAAAAAGTAGCATAATAAGCACTTCCTTTATGAATCTGAACTTTGATGCTGACTGGTTTCAACATTTTTTCCTCAAAATAACAGTATTTATCTAAAAACATATCTTTCTTTTAAAGAAGGGCTATTATAACATATAATGAATACTTTAACAACATAACCCTGTATGCTTACAGGTCCTCTAAAATCAGAGGTCTAGGCTGTAATCCACATGCAGCAAGAATGTGCAGAGAATTCGTGAGGAAAACGCCTATGTTACTTAGTTTCTACAAGACACACTGCCATCTCCTCTGATCAACTCCATGTGCTGAATCCTAAAAAGATTTCAATCAAGTCCTTATTTCTGATATTGTATCATGTCAGAAATGAAAATAACTCCATGAAGAGTGATTGTCTATCAAAGCTTAAGAGCTCAGAGAACATAACATAACCTTTTATTAAGATAAAAAAATATATCCAGGCTGGGCACCGTGGCTCACGCCTATAATCACAGCACTTTGGGAGGCCGAGGTAGGCAGATCACATGAGATCAGGAGTTCGAGACCAGCCTGGCCAGTATGGTGAAACCCCGTTTCTACTAAAAATACAAAAATCAGCCAGGCATGGTGGCACGGGCTGGTAATCCCAGCTACTCAGGAGGCTGAGGAATGAGAGAATCACTTGAACCAGGGAGGTGGAGTTTGTAGTAAGCCGAAACTGCAGCACTGCACTCCAGCCTGAGCTACAGTGCAAGACCCTGTCTCAAAAAAAAAAAAAAAAAAAAAAAAAAAAATTTATCCAGAGTCTGCACTGCTATAGTAAAATAATAAAAACAGGAACATTAGATATGCAAAATACATGGAGAGGGAACAACTCATTTTATACAACATAAATAACAGCTTTTTATAGGGCTAAGAGTAACACATACAAAGGAATTATTGCAAGTTTGCTAGAAAAAACAGTCAAGCACTTCACTTTTTCTAAATCTGCTGACACTGGAGATAATAAGCAAAATGGAAAGTATTAATAAGACAATGTGCAGATGTTACTAATGATGTCATACAGTCTTTTTCCCCAGCAATGTTTAACTGCTGAGGTACAGGCAGGTGGAAAGTAGGGTTAGTCCACTGGTCAGTTTTGCCAGGCCAGCACAAAAGAGGGAGAAAGGGAAGGGGATTTGAGGGCTTTCTGTAAGGGAATAAATGCATGTTTCAAAGGCCACAGCAGCAGGATGGCAGCAGGATGAGTTTACAAGCTCAATGCTGCACTTATAAGAGGTAGTCCATGATTGTAGGGGCAGGATTACCTTATATATAAATTAGGGAACAGTGGCCAAGTTATGTGAATTTTTACAACAATTATCAGTTTCAAAGACTGATCCTCCTTTTCATATCCCAGATGGTAACATATTTTTTAAAAACATACACAATTTTTCAACCTTCATAAAAGTTTAACATTCACTACTAAAACAACTATGGGTTGAATATTCTTTATCTGAAATGCTTGGGATCAGAAGTGTTTCAGGTTTGTTTTTTGTTGTTTGTTGTTTTCAGATTTTGGAATATTTGCATTATACTTACAGTCCAATGAACATTTCCTTTGAGTGTCATGTTGGTACTCAAAAAGTTTCAGATTTTGGTACATTTTGGATTTTACGATTTGGGATGCACAATCTGTATCTTCTTTAATTAACAGCATATGCTCACAAATCCCATTTCCCCAAAATGGTAAGTTCCCATTTGCCACTTACCAGCTCTAACGCCTTCATGAAAGTCATGACCTCTCTGAAAGAAAATTGAGATTAAATGGGGATAATTTCTGGGTATCCTTATTCTGGGTTATCTTGTCTCTCCTCTATTCACTTCAGCCTTCCACTCCCACGGCCACAACCTGAATCATGACATTCAGAGACTGAACCACCTCTGATAGCCCACTTTCTGATCACCACCTCCTAATCTTATTTGCTCAAGTATCTCCACTGCTACAAATCCTTGATCTTACTGAGGTCCACTGATCCTATGACTTTTTCCCCATCTGGGCTGGCTTCACTTTGCTCTTCATCCAGCCCAATTTCACCAGTCCTTTAATATGGTCACTTTCCTGTCAAAATGCCATCATCTCCCTCAAACCTTTTTCTCTTGTTTACAATCCTAGCAAAATCCTGGCAACAACTAAACCCTACCACGTGCCCCTGCCTGCACTTCAGCAGCTAAGTCTTGCTGCAGAAAATCATACATCTGTGACTGGTTTCATTTAAAATTCATGATCAAAAACCTCAAACAGGCACAGAAAACTGCCAAACAATCAAAGATCTCTTCCCAACTCCCCAAGATAATGATTTAAAGTGTTTTTTGCCTTCTCAACCTCTACCCATAGAGCACACTCTTACTATAGTCTCAGTCAATTCCTTAACCTCTGACTTCTTTAAAAATACAAGAAGCCCTTAGATATGAAGTCTTGTCTTCCCACCACTAAAACGCCTGTAGGCAACTGCGGCCATCTGCACCTGCCTTCCCTTTCAATGTCGTGGAGGAAAGGACCAACCCTTTTTCAAAGACCAGTCCTCCCTTGCATTCCAATTCACATCTCCTCTTGCCTTCTCAAGGACGGACTTTGCTTGATGTGGTCATTCACTTTTCTTTTCCTAGAATCATCAATGTAGGCAATATAACTGAGTGGCTAAATGCATGCAGTTCAAATGTCTAGGTTCACATCCTGATAGCTACATATTAACTATGTGACCTTGGACTAGTAATTTCTCCAACCCCAGTTTCTTTACATGAAAAGGTAATTTATACATCCATCGTAGGATTATTTTAATCCACATCCAAGCACAGTGGTTGACACTAAGTGTTCAGTAAATATTAACTACCATTAGTATCATCAACATAATCTTTTTTCTCTATTGGATCATTCCCAATCATTTTTAAACATGTTCTAGTACCTTCCATCTTACAAAATAAAAAAGGAACTTCATTTGACTCCACAGTCCCAGTTTCTTTCCTATTTCACTTTCAAGAGTATTCATCTACACATATTCTCTCCACTTCTTCACATTCCATTTTCCCTCTCCAACTTACTACTCTCTAACTTCTGCCCCCACTCCTCTAAAATGGCTTGCCAAAACCACCCATGATGTCGACATTGCCAAGGTCAAATGACACTTCTAACCTCATCTACACTTCAACAGTGTTCAACACTGTCCATTATACCCTCCTCCCCGAAACATTCCTCTCTTTCTTTTGTGACGCCACACTCTCTGGTCCTCCTACCTCTCCATCCTTTTTTTCCTTCCTACTGCTCTTTCTCTACCATACCTCAAAATGTTGGAGTTCCTTAGGGCTCAGGTCTGGACTCTCATTTTCTTTCTATATGATTTTATCTATTCAGTGCTCAACATGGCAGCCTGAGTGATCAGTTCTTTAAAGTGTAAGATCATGGCATTCCTCTCCTCATAATCATCTAGTGGCTTCCCATTTTACTCAGCCAAAGTCCTTATAGAGACCTTCAAGGCTCTGTATGCTCTGCACAGCCTTTCTCTACTCTGGCCTCATCTCTCACTCACCACAACCTCCGCCCCCCACCCCCTTCCACACAGCCTCTTTGTGGTCCCTAGCATAGGCAGTCATGCTTCTGCCTCAGAGCTTTGTTCTTGCAGTTCCCTCTGCCTGGGATGCTCTTCCTCTAGATAATTGCATGGCTTACTTCCTCACTTCTTCCAGGAATTCACTCAAAGAACATCTCAGTGAGGCCTCCTCTGATCATCCCATCTACAATTCATCCCCATTACCCTATATCACATATCCTGCTTCCTTTTTCTCCTTAATAGTTACAATCATATAATATATATTTTATGTATTAATCTTGTTTACAGTCTATTTCCCCATTATAAAGTAAGTTCCATGAGGGCAGGGATTTTGTCTGTTAACCTACTCCCTACTCCCCAAGATAATGATTTAAACTGTTTTCTGCCTTTTCAGCCTCTACCTCTGGAGCACACCTATGTACCTGGAACCTATGTACCTGGGTATCTCTAACATGTCTACCACATAGTAAGCACTCTTGTTTAGTAAATAATGAATCCCCAAGGTTTTCTTAATTGCTGTTGGTGTCTTTCAGATTTAAATCTCCAACGCATTCCTCTAATCTCTAACTCCTAAATGCATTCCTTCCCTCACATCCAGCATGTCCTATCAATTCTATCTCCTACATGTGTCTCAAATCCATTTACTTCTCTCAAATGCCACCACGTTTGTCTAAGCACTACTATTTCACACCTGGATCACTGCAGGAAATCTATATCTGGTCTCTAAACTGTTCTTGAACCTTTCCAACTCTATCTCCACATAGCAGCAATAATTTCCTTCTTAAAGCAAATTGAACCGAATCAAATGAAAAATCAAATCACCTCCTGCTTAAGCCTAAGAGGCTTCTCAACATATTCCTTTCTCATCCTTTAGGTCACAAATGAAGTGACATCACAAAGATGTCTTCCCTGACCTACTTACCTAAAGGAAGTTTCCCATTGCCCCCCAACTCCCTCCTGTCCCTGCATCAATCTATCACCAACCCTGTATGTTTTCCTTTAAAGTACTTACCACAATTTATTATTATTTTACTTAGTTTACTTGTTCTTTATAGTCTCAGTAGACTAAACTCCATGAAAATAAAGGACTTGTCTTCTGATTCAACAACATAAGGCTAACACTAAGCATAGTGCCTGGCATATAGCTAACATATTTGCTGAGAGAATGAAGGCAAGAATCAATCAATCTAGAAAGTGCAGTAAAAGTGTAATGAAAAACATGGAATGTGTGAGGTATACAGGACAGTAGTCAAGACTGCGGGCACTGGAGTAAGACTATCTGGTTTCATATGCCATATCTCTGTCACTTAATAGCAGCAAAACCTTAGGCCGGTCACACCACTATGACCACTATATCACAATTTCTTCATCTGTAAAATGGAATCAGTAACAGTACCTATCCTTCTAGAGATACTGTAAGATTTAATAGAGCAAATGCATATAAAGTGCCTAGCATAGTACCTGCACATAATAAACAATAGACATCAGCTGCCATTTACATCCCACAAGGAGTAACTTTAAGACATAGCTGATAGAGTTATTTCTAACTAGATGAACTACACTGAACATCTTAATAACAATTAAAGTCATTAGGAATGTCTGCTTTCTGGCTATTAAGCCAAATATTCCCTTTAGTCCATATATTAGTCTAAATAATAAGATGCTTCTTAGGGGCCCTCTGAAAATAAAGGATGACTCTGCCTTTAAAGAGTTTGTCATCTGGAAGAAGAAACAAATATAAATATGAAATGTTTCATGAAATCAATATTCCATGTGATTATTGTCCACTTTATGTTTACAATGGTACTTTAATAATGCTCATTATTTTAAACACGTAACAGACGAATAACTTCCACTTGTGCATTTACTTTATATATATCTGCTTACAAATAAGCCTCTTCATTTTACCCATGAGGGAATTCACATTTACAGAGTTTACACGCCTTGCCCAAGGTCACAGAGACCATCACTGAAAGACATTAATTTCTATTTTGAATTCCTCTAAGATGAAGTTAGACAGCTTCTTACACTGCCATGCAAATGTAATTGCTATTTTATAAAGGCTTACTAACAATCTGGATAGCAATACTTCCACACATCTAAAACTAACTGGCCCGTTGTGGTTTTGTAGAGTAAATTTACAGGTGGTTTTAATTTTCTTGTTTGCACTTGTATATTTTACAAGTTCTACAATAAACGTGTGTTACTTTCAGAACTAAAAAATGACAATTACTTTTTTTTTAAATTCTTACCATACAAGCTTGACTTAGCCGATACTCCATAGTTAGTACTTCTTGCAAGGTCTTTGAAGACCCCTCCATGAGTTGCCTTAGTGTGATCTTCAGAGATGTTGGAGACATTTTATTAATTACCTTTTGGGGGAAAAAATGTACTACTGTTAGTCCAATAGTTCCTTTATTGTCTATAATAAATGAGCAGAGTATCTATGTAAACAATATTAAAAAATGCAAAAATCTCATAAAAGATTATACCCTAGCTTAATCCTGCCAAAGCACCAAACAGAAGTTTTCTAATCTGCTACAAAAACGAAACATCATTCCACAAGTGAAATAAATTCTGTACCTGTGACTAAATAAAATAAATCCATATTTGTAGTCTGCCTAGCATAAATTATGCCAACTAGTTAAGCAAACAGCAATTACACTTAAATAAAATCAATACACACCTTACAAACCAATCATATTCATGGAGTGAAGGAAATAATGCATACAGTGGTCCACTTCCGAGACAAAGTGCCTTGAATCGGCATAGGTCAGCCAACTACAGAAGAAACAGGATATACTAGGCCCCTGCTTGGACAGCCAAAGGCTGCTTGTCAGCCTCCCCCTTCATCCCCTTTCCCCCCACTTAGCTGCCCTCACCCAAACCAAAGAAATTTAGTCTAGATAAAAGCTTACTAGTCTGCAAAATAGCTCACTTTGTTTGTTCTTACTATCCTGCCCAGCTACTTAGGTTATAAGTCAAATACTTGAAGAGCCCCTGAGCTAACTAGGATTGTAGTGCATTGTGGGCTGCAACAAAATGCAGCAAGACAACCCCCAAAAAACACCTAAAGCCACTGCCTAACACTCAACAGGTGACGTCCAGGACGACTATGACCCTGTAGCATTCAGCCTATAAGGAACCAGGGGAGGGACCTGTGCACTAGGGGGTAAGTTGCTTATTAAAACTGTGCCCGGTGTGCCTGCACGCCAGACACCCGATCTTGCAAGATCGTCATTAGAAGTCTCGCTTTCGCTATTGTCTGGGTCTCTGAGTCCATTCTGTGGGTTTGGACGGGTGAATTGTTTCTCACAACCTGGTGGCCCATATGGCTATCTCTGTGCCTGTATGGAGTTAAGACTCCAGCCGAGAAGGGAGACGCAACCCACTTGATTTATGTGGCCTGCTCTGGATGTCTTGGCTCCCTACAGAAGCCACAAACCCGAGACTTATTCAGGAGGCAGCGGAGGTGACACAGGGAGAAATGCAGGCACCATGGCAACCAGCCAACTTTGTGCATGATTCAAGGTAGAAAAGTTGGACTATGAGCCCTGCCTTGGTGGTGGGGCATTTTCAGAGAACCCGGGGTGTGCAAGAAACCTCCAGTAAGTGGCGCTGAGTACACAGGGAAAATCTCAGACACAGAGACTAACTGAAAATGTGAAACAGGAATTCTAGGCCTAGAGAACAAAGGAAAGCGGGAACTAAAAAGACCCCCTGACATTCTCCCAGATAGTCCCTTGGGGAGAATGCTGCAGGTGTGAATGGATAATCCTCAAACCAGGAACAAGGAAAAGCAAAAAAATGATACAGTATTGCTGTTTTATCTGGCCCAAAAAGCCCATGTCAGCCTTCGGTCTTTTGGCCTAAGTTTGGCTCAGATGAGGATTGGGTGTGCCAAGCTTTAATTTTCTACGTGAATGATAAAACCCATCCTCACAAGAGGATGTGGGTTATGTTCTTTGTTGGATTAGTGAATGAACCCCCTGTTCCCCCTTAAAGAGGAAGAGCAAAGAGCCCTCACCCAATGAAAAGCCCTAGGATCCCCTAACACGCTTGCCCCTCCCCCAAACATCTCACAAGGTAGAGGACAGAGAGATCAGGGGGCAACAGGAAGATTGGAGAAAGAGAAATCTGGGGGTCATAAAGGAGCTAAACCCAATGCTCCTTAAATCCTTATCCAAACTTGAGGAAAGAATTAGAACAATGTAAGGAGGACATTGAGAATTTCCCTATTTCTTCTGAACAGTAGACATCTAATATGTACTCTCTTAGAAAAGTCCCTATGGGACAGGGAGGAGTTGGGTTTGTGAACGCGCCTCTAACAAGTACTGAGGTTAGGAATTTTAAAAAGGAAATGAGGCCATTCTTGGAAGATCCCCTCAGTTTAGCAAAGCAGCTAGATCAATTTTTAGGACCCAATTTTTATACTTGGGCTGAGATGACATCAATCATGAATATCCTGTTTACTGGGGAAGAGAGGGGATTAATTATAAGGGCAGCCATAACCATCTGGGAAAGAAAGCATCCTCCCGGGTAAGAAGTCCTGCTAACTGAGCAGAAATTCCCAAATGCAAATCCTGGATGGGATAACAATAAAGAGATCGGGCCCACATGCAGGACCTAAGGGAACTAATAATTACAGGGATTAAAAAGTCCACTCCTCCGTCATAAAACGTCTCAAAAGCATTTGAGATTCAACAGCAAAAAAGAGGAGACTCCCTCTGTGTTGCTGCAGAGGCTCAGGGATCAAATGAGAAAATATTCAGGATTAAATCCAGAGGACCCAGTAGGGCAAGGCCTTTAATTTTAAAGGTTAATTTTCTGACTAAAAGTTGGCCTGATATTACTAAGAAACTGCAAAACGTTAATAGATGGAATGAAAAACCAATTAAGGAATTACTAAGGGAAGCTCAGAAGGTTTTTTAAGAAGGGAGAAAATACAAAGAAAGGAAATCGGAAAGATAAAGGGGAGGAAACAGCAAATGTAGAGGGCCAGAAAAAGAGGTAAGCTGGTGACCCTGAAAGCAAGGGAAAGCCCGGTACACAGCTGTGTGTGGGGGAGCTACTGGACTAAGCAGCCAAGACAGGGAAGGCAGTGTAAGGCAGTGTAAGACACTGTGCAGGTGCACTGGGTGCCCAGAGAAAAAGAGTCAGAACTGTCTGTCAGACATGGGGGAGCCAGGGCACAGCAAGGCTCAGCTCATGCCCAGAGAGGGAAAGAAGAAACTGAGTGTGAGGGAAAAAGGAAATAAGGGATGACAGAGACAGATAAAAGAAGAAAATGAGCGAGAGAGAGACTGGAAAAGACAAAGATCAAAGAGAGACACAGGTGAGACTGGGGAGAGAAATAATGTAAAAGGAAGAAAGTACAAGAGGAGGTGAGAGAATGTGGAGAGGTTGGCAGGGCTGGGGGAAGGTTCTAGAGGCTCAAGCAACAAGGAGGTGCAGGGAAAGGGTGCAATGTGGCCACTGAGGAGGGACAGAGCCCGGGAACTAGGCGATGCAAGTGAGAAAGGGATGTGGAGGAAAGTTTAGGATCAGGAGTAGTGGGTTGCATATGGCAAAGACTAGATGGCTGTTTGTCAGAAGGTGGTAGAAAGGCTTCAGGTTATGGAAGGGTAAATGGATGAAATGACCATTAAGGTTTTGTTGCTGTTTTACTGAGAGGCTGTAAGTCCACCAGGGGCAGCTGTCAGTAAGGCTGCAGAAGGTCTGGGGGGCTACATAAATTAGATTAGAGGGTTGTAAACTCAAATGACTATAGGGCCAGTAAATGATAAGAAGGAGGGCTGCAGGGCTGTGTGGGGACTGTGGCTAACTGAAGAGGGCACACTCTGTTAAAGGGGCCACAGCTGCTCGGCTGTGATGCCAAATTGTCTGCTTTGTCAGAGGCCAGAATTCTAACTTTTTATGTAAAATGGGATTTTTAAATGCCGGTTATCAGTTCAAAAAACCTAAAAACCCAATACAGGCAAAAGAGGATGCCAGTTTGCAATCCCTGAAGTCGACAGAGCTCTTGCTGGGGAGAAGTCTGCCAAGACGCTTTAGGTGGGATATATAAAAGTTCTGTTTCCCAGAGCTTGGCTGGGCCTGGGGGAGGATCCTTGAAGCTGAGGAGGAGGAAAAGCCACTAAGTCCCCTCCCAGAGCAGGACAAAGGGGAGACCCTTTGCAGTTGCTGGGTCACCAGCAAGGGTGGTGTGGAATACAAACTGCAGCTCTCGGCCTGCCAGGGAGAGGAATGGTGTCTTCAAAGCAGAGAGAGAGGAAGTGAGGGTGGAGCTGGGGATGCTTTTACTAATGAAAGTGCTCCTCGGGAAAGGTGCCATAGGCTGTTAGTTCTTCAAACCAGCAGCTCTCGGCCCAGTGCCAGACCCAGCAGGGCCTGATCAAAGGTACCCTGGGAAGTCAGCTGATCAGTCCCTTGCCTCCCCAAGTTCCTTCTGGGGGCAATGGGCCCTGGGAAAGTGCCTAATCTAACTCCAGCCTGTAATTCCAGCACTTTCTGAGGCTGAGGCAGGTGGATCACCTGAGGTCAAGAGTTCAAGACCAGCCTGGCCAACACGGCGAAACCCTGTCTCTACTAAAACTACAAAAATCAGCTGGGTGTGGTGGCACGTGCCTGTAATCCCAGTTACTTGGGAGGCTGAGTTAGAAGAATAGCTTGAACCCAGGAGCTGGAGGTTGCAGTGAGTCGAGATCACACTGCAATCCAGCCTGAGCGACGGAGCGAGATTTTGTCTAACAACAACAACAAAAACAGACTACTGGAAAAAGACCTCCTGGGTTAAGGCCATATTTAGGCAGGACTACTAACCTTTCTACTATGAAAACCAATGACCAATTTTTTAAGAATTATATACTCGACATATCCTCCACCCTGTCATCCCTTAGGTTAAAAAAACTTCTAACTTGAACCCTGCCTCTTGAGTTCACAGTTAGCCACTTCCAGTCTGGCGACTTGTTGCTAAATAAAACCTGGAAAGAAGACATGCTCCACCCAAGCTGGGAAAGTCCGTATCAAGTCCTCCTGATCACTAAAACAGCCATAGGAACAGCTCAACAGGGGTGAGCACATTACACTCGGGTCAAGAGACTGGTAAAAGAACCCCCAAAAGAAAGGAAAAAGGGTGAATGGGGAGTGTATAAATCACCTAAGAAAGCCTTAAAGCTAACTCTAAGGAAAACCTAAAAGGAAGCTAGGAGCAGGCTCCATCACTGGGGATGGATACAGTTAGGATTAATCCTAACACAAGGGGTGAAAGGAAACCTAAGTACTGGATAGAGCCCAATACTAGGGGTGAAAAGTAGGAAACATCTAATCAAACTAATAGTCAACATAACTAAAACCTCCACCCCCAACCCCCAAACTATAAAATTTAATGCCTGTCAAGTCTTACCTTGCGGGAATTTATGGAACCAAAGGCAGTTGTCACAAGCAGACAAATATCTATGTCCTAAAACAGACCGCTATTGGACCCTCTCAAAAAAGCCCTGTGCTAGCTGGAATCAAGTCTGGTGGACCACACAATATTAAGGCCAGCTGAGTCATTCTTCCGAAAACAAACCCTTAAAGAATAAAAGATAAGGGCTCTATGCTACTTAGCTGTAAAAATTTAAAATGCAATCCTATATTAATTACCATAAACAACCCAGCTACTCTAGACCAGGAACCCTGGAGGTATAAATTAGGAATAAATATCTCAGGAAGGGATTCCGTGGGACGGTTAGCTCTTAGACAAATCACCAACTTCACCCCAAGCCCACCTAGAATTACCAGAACTCCTGGTCTCACTACTTCCTTTAACCTACCAGACAATGACCCTAAAAGAGTAAAAATAATTAAGACAACTAACTTAAGGCAAACTTTAAAAATTAAAAATATGGGGATGTAACTGCCTGGGTTGAATGGGTCAAATTTTCAGTACTAGCATGCTCAACAGTTACACATGCTCTGCTGGGCGGCCTCAAGCACA
This sequence comes from Trachypithecus francoisi, assembly GCF_009764315.1. NCBI lineage: Eukaryota > Metazoa > Chordata > Mammalia > Primates > Cercopithecidae > Trachypithecus > Trachypithecus francoisi. The sequence goes on along the minus strand of NW_022681458.1, from coordinate 51,522,852 downwards.
GGTAGTTCCGTTTCCCCTAAAATGGGATACCAATCCCAAAGGAATACATTGCATGTTGGCTCTGTAACAGGATAGGGATGCATGGCGCAATGAGACTGGAAAAGTTTATTATTGCTCTTTCCTACCTTGCAAAGCTCAAATCCTAGAGCAATCCCTTCTTTCTCCATAGGGAACATAAACCACTCCTCTTGCCTCTCTAGACAGGGGGCAGAGTTCAGTAAGTCGGTATGAAAACTCTCAACTTGTACCCACATCCTAAATGTTACTGGTAAGTCAAACAAAGGCAACTACTCAGCTCTTCATATACCCCAGGCTAATGTCTGGTGGTATTATGGGAAAGGGAACCTTCGTAGCCTGTTACCGTCCATTTGGACTGGGACTTGTACCTTAGTTCACTTGGCCATTCCATTCACATTGGCATTCCATAAAATCTCCAAGAATCCACGTGGCCACTGAATTTGGAGAAATCTAATGAATTATTTTAATTCTAACATTTATATTAACTCAATAGGAGTCCCTAAAAGAGTACCTAATACATTTAAGAACTAAAGGATACAAAAATAAATGCAGAAATGGAACAAATAGGAGTAGAAAGATAAAAAGGAGAGAATTGAAGGAAACAACATATACCATGGTCCATTTCCAAAACAAAGTGCCCTGAATCGGCTTAGGTCAGCAAACCACAGAAGAAACAGGATACACCAGGCCCCTGCTTGGATAGCTGATGTCTGCTTGTCGGCCTCCCACTTCCTCCACCACTTTGTTTCCCTCACCCGAACCAAGTTAAGTTTAGTCTAAAATAAAATTTTATTAGTCTGCAAGATAGCTCACTTTGTCTGTTCTTCTCAGCCTGCCCAGCAACTTAGGTCATAAATCAAATACTTGAAGAGCCCCTGAGCTAACTAGAATTGCAGTGCATTGTGGGCTGCAACTAAATGCAGCAAGACAACCCTAAAAACACACCTAAAGCCCTAACAATCAATAGGTGACGTCCGGGAAGACTGTGATCCTACTACAGTAGTTAGCCTATAAGGAATCGGGGGAGGGTCCTGTGCACCAGGGGATAAATTGCTTGTTAAAACCGTGCTGGGTGTGCCTGCATACCAGACACACAATCTTGCAAGACCGTCATTAAAAGTCTCACTTTCACTATTGTCCAGGTCTCTAAGTCCATTCTGTGGGTTTGGATGAGTGAGTTTGTTTCTCAAACAGAGGATGTTTTATTTGTTTCTCAAACAGAGGATATTTTATTTTACAATGTAAAGAAGATGAAAGAGTAGAAATAGAGTAGCTCTTTCCTACTCTGTGACTCCAGAGAAGTGTCTTAACTATAGTCTTCACCTAAAAATAAATCTACTCACCTTGGAAAGAGAGAAAACAATTCAAGATAGCATACAGCACTCTTCTATAGCATTTAAGTATTTAATAAAATAAAAATTACAGACCTGACTTGTTGGCTACAATGCTATGTCACTCCTTTTGAATTTAAATGTGCTATCACTAGTTCCAAGACGTATCTATGATGGTGACTTCAACAGCTGCTGCAAGAGGTTATTACATGCTATGTACATATGATGACTGTGCTTTCCTTTATAATTGCAACAGATACTTTTCAAGTTTATTGTTGAATGATTATGTCAAAGGTTTAGACTTTACCTGAGTTCAAGAATTCCCTACTTCAAGATTCTGTATTCTTTGCAGCATCCTTAATTCTGGCAACCAGATTCAAGAAAGAGTAAATGGATAGGACAGTATCTTACACAGCAGTTGCCAGAGCTTTAAACAGATGACTGCTGTACAGGAAAAGTTCAAGGAAAATCAGTATCCTACCTACAGTCACAGTGCTGCTAAAGATAAAAGATGAGAAGGAAAGAAAAATGATTAAGGGCATTGATAAAACTGGTTCTTCATGGAACTCAATCTTTGCCCTAGGTGCTTTATGAACATTATCTCATTTAATGCCCCTGACTACAGTGTACTCCACTGGCCTTTCTGGTTGCAGGGCATCCATGACAGTCTGCACAGTGTGCTAACAGGCCCCACCCCTTCCATAGGCAAGCAGAAGACACTGAATCCATTTTGCTGACAAAATCACTAGTTTTCTTTAGCAGGGAACAATACCCCTATTACCTTAGGTGAAAACCTGGAAGAACTTCACTGACAATGCTAAAAGGTGTGTTTAAGGGAGTGACATGACCACTTTCTGGCTTCATCTGCAAGGTCAATGAAGCTCCAATACCCTTTCTAACAGTGCTGCCAGGTGCAAGTACACAACTGTTCCTCAGCACTACCATTATGGTTTACTGCTTATGGTTTCCATTTCTTGGTTTGGCACTTTATATGTAACCTGGATTTCTCAAAACACAAAAATCTGTCTTTTGCTATATTTCCTCCGTTGGTTATCAATTAATTTCATAAGAAAGGCCACACAGGGCCCATTTATCTGTGCTTGTTTCATACACACACACACACACAAATAGGAAGAAAACCTTCTTTTAAAAGCTCTGTTCGTTCAGAGATTTCATAAAATTCTAATTAAGGATCCTTACAGTTTGTAAACAACTCTTAGTATGCTGGCAATTTAGCAGAGGCTTCGGGTTTGGACTCTACGGTCAAAGAGCACTGGGTTAGAATCCTAGGCTTCACCACCTTCTAGATGACTGACCACAGTATCCTCATTTGTAAAACAGGGATAATAATACTGCCAACCTCATAAAAATGATATGGCAGTGCATGACAGTGCACTGAAACCAGGCAAAACAGGGACGAGAAGAAATATTTATTAAACACATTTCCCTTAGCTATCATGAGGATACTTTAACATGTTCAATCACAATTTGGGAAAGGGCATGGCAGCATACAAATTTTACAGATGAGGAAACCTGGCTATGATACTGATAGGGACAGGAGGCACAGAAATTCTGGGAAGGGGTGGGTCCCCCCGTAAGGGCCCCACCCTCAAGCGTGAAACCATGGCCCAAAGTGAGAATACACATTCCCGTTTTTCTGCTCGAATGTTGCCTCTTCCAGAATCACCCTTGGCCTGCCCCGGCCCCCATCCAGTTCCCATAAAAACCTCAGTCAGCAGAGAGGAGAAGCAGCAAGATGACGGAGACTACAGATGGACGCTGGAGAGAAGCCGCTTGACTTCAGAGGGATGGCTTGACAGCGTTGCTTTGGAGAGGAATTTGGCCAGGGACGGCCAGACTCCAGGGTAAGATTATCTTCCCGCTCTGTTCCCTTTTCAACTCCCCTTCCTCGAAAGACACTTCCATCAACAATAAAATCTCCTGCATTTACCATCTCCAGTATGTTCAGGAGACCTCATTCCCCCTGGATATCGGACAAGAACTCACTCAGATGCAGGTGCCAAAGTCTGGCACACTGACCCTCCACTGAGCTGCTAACACTTCAGCCATCAGCAGATGGCAAAGCTAAAAAAGCACTGACTGTTGCACTCTTTTTGGGCTTCAAGGGTCACAGGTACCCCTCAAGACGCTGCTGCTGGGCTGCATAGTTTTGCTCCTGTCAGTGCCCAAAAGCACTCACCCCAGCTTCTGCACCCACTCACCTGCGTTTCCCACCTCCTGTGAGGGGTAGAAAGTAGCAGGACCAAGCGAATGGAGTCTGTCCCTGCTGGCACAGAAACGGTCAGCTAGTCCTAGCACCTGTGCACTATAGTTACCACCCATGAAGGCATCAGGGAAAATTTCCTGCTTCCATATGAATTTGTCTAAGGTTCAAGAATGTCAAAGGCAGAAGTCGTCAAAAAGGAGGGGGGAAAAAAACCCAAGAAGAGAACATTGAATCAGGTAATAATTAGAAGTGAGGATCTCAAAAAAGACATTTATGCAGCCAACAAGCATATTAAAAAACGCTCATCATCACTGGTCATTAGAGAAATGCAAATCAAAACCACAAGGAGATACCATTTCATGCCAATCAGAATGGCGATCATTAAAAAGTCAGCAAAAAACAGATGCTGGAGAGGTTGTGGAAAAACAGGAATGCTTTTACACTGTTGGTGGGAGTGTAAATTAGTTCAACCATTGTGGAAGACAGTGTGGCGATTCTTCAAGGATCTAGAACTAGAAATACCATTTGACCCAGCTCTCCCATTACTGGGCATATACCCAAAGGAGTACAAATCATTCTACGAGAAAGACACATGCACACGTATGTTTACCCGGCACTATTCACAATAGCAAAGACTTGGAATCAACTCAAAGGTCCATCAATGACAGACTGGATTAAGAATATGTGGCACATATACACCATGGAATACTATGCAGCCATAAAAAAGGGTAAGTTCATGTCTTTTGCAGGGACATGGATGAAGCTGGAAACTATCCTTCTCAACAAACTATCAGAAGATTAGAAAACCAAACACCGCATGTTCTCACTCATAAGTGGGAGTTGAACAATGAGAACACATGGACACATGGAGGGGAACATCACATACTGGGACCTGTCGGGAGTTGGGGTTTAGGAGAGGGATAACATTAGAAGAAATACCTAATGTACGTGACAGGTTGATGGGTGCAGCAAACCACCAGGGCACATGTATACCTATGTAATAAAACTGCACGTTCTGCACATGTAAAACAGAACTTAAAGTATAATAAATAAAATAAATAAATAAGAGACAGGGTCTTGCTATGTTGCCCAAGCTGGCCTCAAACTCCTGGGCTCAAGGGATCTTCCTGCCTCAGCCTCCCGAGTATATGGTACTACATGCATGCCACCAAAACTGCTTTTTGGTTCACCACTATTTCCTTAGCTCCAAGAACAATGCCTGATAAGTAGTAGTCACTCAATAAATATTGCTGAGTTGGGATGGTAGGCTTGAAGAAAAACAGAGTCAAGGGAAGGCTTTTTGATTTGTTTACAAAAGCTTTCTGAAAATAATGGTAGAAGAAAATGTGCCACTAATCCAAGAAGGCAAAAATGAAGAGACTGAAAGAGGGAGAAAATTAATATAATTAGTTCTTAGAGGAGACAGGAAAGGATAGAATGAGAGCATGGAAAGAGCTATTTCCCTTGGCAAAGAAGTGAGGGACATGTTAGAGAAAATCAAAGAAGGGAAGATGAAGAAAGCTAAAGGAGCTAATGGAATATATCTTCAATTGTTAAAAAAGAGAACACAGAAGATGGCCCAATAGGATCAGCTCCAGTCTACAGCTCCTAGAGTGAGCGACACAGAAGAAGGGTGATTTCTGCATTTCCAGCTGAGGTATCGGGTTCATCTCACTGGGGTTGTCGGACAGTGGGTGCAGTCCATGGAGTGTGAGCTGAAGCAGGGAGGGGCACTGCCTCACCTGGGAAGCACAGGGGGTCAGGGAATTCCCTTTCCCGACCAAGAGAAGCAGTGACAAACAGTACCTGGAAAATTGGGACACCCCCACCCTAATACTGCGCTTTTCCAACCGTCTTAGTAAATGGCACACCAGCAGATTATATTCTGCACCTGGTTTGGAGGGTCCCACACCCACGGAGCCTTGCTCACTGCTAGCACAGCAGTCTGAGATCAAACTACAAGGCGGCAGCGAGGCTGGGAAAGGGAAGTCTGCCATTGCTGAGGCTTGAGTACGTAAACAAAGCAGCTGGGAGGCTTGAACTGGGTGGAGCCCACCGCAGCTCAAGGAGGACTGCCTGCCTGACTCTGTAGACCCCACCTCTGGGGCAGGGCTTAGCAAATTGGATAAAGAGTCAAGACCCACCAGCGTACTGTATGCAGGAGACCCGTCACAAGTGCAGAGACACACATAGGCCTCAAAATAACAAAAGGCGGCAGAAACTTCTGCAGACTTAAACGTCCCTGTCTGACAGCTCTGAAGAGAGCAATGGTTCTCCCAGCATGGAGTCTGAGATCTGAGAATGGACAGACTGCCTCCTCAAGTGAGTCCTTGACCCCCGAGTGGCCTAACTGGTAGACACCTCCCAGTAGGGGTCGACTGACACCTCATACAACCAGGTGCCTCTCTGACACGAAGCTTCCAGATGAAGGATCAGGCAGCAACCTTTGCCATTCTGCAATATTTGCTGTTCTGCAGCCTCCACTGCTGATACCTAGGCAAACAGGGTCTGGAGTGTACCTCCAGCAAACTCCAAGACACCTGCAGCTGAGGGACCTGACTGTTAGAAGGAAAACTAACAAACAGAAAGGACACCCACACCAAAACCCCATCTGTACTAAACCATCATCAAAGAGCAAAGGTGGATAAAACCACAAAGATGGGGAGAAACCAGAGCAGAAAAGCTGAAAATTCTAAAAATCATAGCACCTATTCTCCTAAAAAGGAACGCAGCTCCTCGCCAGCAACAGAACAAAGCTGGACGGAGGACTCTGAGCAGTTGAGAGAAGAAGGTTTCAGATGATCGGTAATAACAAACTTCTCTGAGCTAAAGGAGGATGTTCGAACCCATAGCAAAGAAGCTAAAAACCTTGAAAAAACATTAGATGAATGGCTAACTAGAATGTACAGCGTAGAGACCTTAAATGACCTGATGGAGCTGAAAACCATGGCATGAGAACTACGTGACGCATGCACAAGGTTCAGTAGCCGATTTGATCAAGTGGAAGAAAAGGTATCAGTGATTGAAGATCAAATGAATGAAATGAAGCAAGAAGAGAAGTTTAGAGAAAAAAGAGTGAAAAGAAATGAACAAAGCCTCCAAGAAATATGGAACTATGTGGAAAGACCAAATCTATGTCTGATTAGTATACCCGACAGAGACAGGGAGAAAGGAATAAAGTTGGAAAACACTCTTCAGGATATTATCCAGGATAACTTCCCCAACCTAGCAAGGCAGGCAAATATTCAAATTCAGGAAATACAGAGAACGCCACAAAGATACTCCTTGAGAAGAGGAACTCCAAAACACAAAATTGTCAGATTCACCAAAGTTAAAATGAAGGAAAAAATGATAAGGGCAGCTAGACAGAAAGGTCAGGTTACCCACAAAGGGAAGACCGTAAGACTAACAGTGGATCTCTGGGCAGAAACTCTACAAGCCAGAAGACAGTGGGGACCAATATTCAACATTCTTAAAAGAATTTTCAACCGAGAATTTCATATCCAGCCAAACTAAGTTTCATAACTGAAAGAGAAATAAAATCCTTAACAGACAAGCAAATGCTGAGAGAGTCTGTCACCAACAAACTTGCTTTATAAGAGCTCCTGAAGGAAGCACTAAACATAGAAAGGAACAACCAGTACTAGCCACTGCAAAAACATGCCAAATTATAAAGACCATCGATGCTAGGAAGAAACTGCACCAACTAACAAGAAAAATAACCAGTTAACATCATAAAGACAGGATCAAATTCACACATAACAATATTAACCTTAAATGTAAATGGGCTAAATGCTCCAATTAAAAGACACAGACTAGCAAATTGGGTAAAGAGTCAAGATCCATCAGTGTGCTGTATTCAGCAGACCCATCTCACATGCAGAGACACACACAGGCTCAAAATAAAGGTATGGAGGAAGATCTACCAAACAAATGGAAAACAAAAAAAACAGCAGGGGTTGCAATCCTAGTCTCTGATAAAACAGACTTTAAACCAACAAAGATCAAAAGAGACAAAGAAGGCCATTACATAATGGTAAAGGGATCAATTCAGCCAGAAGAGCTAACTATCCTAAATATATATGCACCCAATACAGAAGCACCCAGATTCATAAAGCAAGTCCTTAGAGACCTACAAAGAGACTTAGACTCCCACACAATAATAATAGGAGACTTTAACACCCCACTGTCAACATTAGACAGATCAACGAGACAGAACGTTAACAAGGATATCCAGGTATCGAATTCAGCTCTGTACCAAGTGGACCTAACAGACATGTACAGAACTCTCCACCCCAAATCAACAGAATGTACATTCTTCTCAGCACCACATTGCACTTATTCCAAAATTCACCACATAGTTGGAAGTAAAGCACTCCTCAGCAAATGTAAAAGAACAGAAATCACAACAAACTGTCTCTCAGACCACAGTGCAATCAAACTAGAACTCAGGATTAAGAAACTCACTCAAAATCACTCAACTACATGGAAACTAAACGACCTGCTCCTGAATGACTACTGGGTACATAACGAAATGAAGGCAGAAATAAAGATGTTCTTTGAAACCAATGAGAACGACGACACAACATACCAGAATCTCTGAGACACATTTAAAGCAGTGTGTAGAGGGAAATTTATAGCACTAAATGCTCACAAGAGAAAGCAGGAAAGATCTAAAATTGACACCCTAACATCACAATTAAAACTAGAGAAGCAAGAGCAAACACATTCAAAAGCTAGCAGAGGCAAGAAATAACTAAGATCAGAGAGAACTGAAGGAGACAGAGACACAAAAAACCCTTCAAAAAAATCAATGAATCCAGGAGCTGGATTTTTGAAAAGATCAACAAAATTGATAGACCGCTACAAGACTAATAAAGAAGAGAGAAGAATCACATAGATGCAATAAAAAATGATAAAGGGGATATTATCGCCGATCCCACAGAAATACAAACTACCATCATAGAAAACTATAAACACCTCTACGCAAATAAACTAGAAAATCTAGAAGAAACGGATAAATTCCTGGATACATACACCCTCCCAAGACTAAACCAGGAAGAAGTTGAATCCCTGAATAGACCAATAACAAGATCTGAAATTGAGGCAATAATTAATAGCCTACCAACCAAAAAAACTCCAGGACCAGACGGATTCACAGCCAAATTCTACCAGAGGTACAAAGAGGAGCTAGTACCATTCCTTCTGAAACGATTCCAATCAACAGAAAAAGAGGGAATCCTCCCTAACTCATTTTATGAGGCCAGCATCATCCTGATACCAAAGTGTGGCAGAGATACAACAAAAAAAGAGAATTTTAGAGCAATATCCCTGATGAACATTGATGCAACAATCCTCAATAAAATACTGACAAACTGAATCCTGCAGCACATCAAAAAGCTTATCCACCATGATCAAGTTGGCTTCATCCCTGGGATGCAAGGCTGGTTGAACATATGCAAATCAACAAACGTAATCCATCATATAAACAGAACCAAGGACAAAAACCACATTATCTCAATAGATGCAGAAAAGGACTTCAACAAAATTCAATAGCCCTTCACGCTAAAAACTCTCAATAAACTAGGTATCAATGGGACGTATCTCAAAATAATCAGAGCTATTTATGACAAACCCACAGCCATTATCACACTGAATGGGCAAAAACTGGAAGCATTCCCTTTGAAAACTGGCACAAGACAGGGACGCCCTCTCTCACCACTTCTATTCAACATAGTGTTGGAAGTTCTGGCCAGGGCAATCAGACAGGAGAAAGAAATAAAGGATATTCAATTAGGAAAATGGAAGTCAAATTGTCCCAGTTTTCAGATGACATGATTGTATATTTAGAAAATCCCATCATCTCAGCCCAAAATCTCCTTAAGCTGATAAGCAACCTCAGGAAAATCTCAGGATACAAATATCAATGTGCAAAAATCACAAGCATTCCTATACACCATTAACAGATAAACAGAAAACCAAATCATGAAGAGAATAAAATACCTAGGAATCCAACTTAAAAGGGATGTGAGGGACCTCTTCAAGGAGAACTACAAACCACTGCTCAACGAAATAAAAGAGGACACAAACAAACGGAAGAACATTCCATGCTCATGGATAGGAAGAATCAATATCGTGAAAATGGTCACACTGCCCAAGGTAATTTATAGATTCAATGCCATGCCTATCAAGCTACCAATGACTTTCTTCACAGAATTGGAAAAAACTACTTTAAAGTTCACACGAAACCAAAAAAGAGCCCACATTGCCAAGACAATCCTAAGCCAAAAGAACAAAGCTGGAGGCATCACATTCTCTGACTTCAAACTATACTACAAGGCTACAGTTACCAAAACAGCATGGTACTGGTACCAAAACAGAGATATAGACCAATGGAACAGAACACAGGCCTCAGAAATAACACCACACATCTACAACCATCTGATCTTTGACAAACCTGACAGATACAAGAAATGGGGAAAGGATTCTCTATTTAATAAATGGTGCTGGGGAAACCAACTAGCCATATGTAGAAAGCTGAAACTGGATCCCTTCCTTATACTTTATACAAAAATTAATTCAAGATGGATTAAAGACTTAAATGTTAGGCCTAAAATCATAAAAACCCTAGAAGAAAACCTAGGCAATACCATTCAGGCCATAGGCATGGGCAAGGACTTCATGACCAAATCACCAAAAGCAATGGTAACAAAAGCCAAAATTGACAAATGGGATCTAATTAAACAGCAAAAGAAACTGCCATCAGAGTGAACAGGAAACCTACAGAATGGGAGAGAATTTCTACAATCTACCCATCTGACAAAGGGGTAGAATGACCCATCTGACCCAGAATCTACAAAGAACTTAAACAAATTTACAAGAAAAAAAATCACCAACCTCATCAAAAAGTGGATGAAGGATATGAACAGACACTTCTCAAAGTAAGACATTTATGCAGGCGACAAACATATGAAAAAATGCTCATCATCACTAGCCATGAGAGAAATGCAAATCAAAACCACAATGAGATACCATCTCACACCAGTTAGAATGGCGATCATTAAAAAGTCAGGAAAACAACTGGTGCTGGAGAGGATGTGGAGAAATAGGAACACTTTTACACTGTTGGTGGGACTGTAAACTAGTTCAACCATTGTGGAAGTCAGTGTGACCATTCCTCAAGGATCTAGAACTAGAAATACCATTTGACCCAGCCATCCCATTACTGGGCATATACCCAAAGGAGTATAAATCATGCTGCCATAAAGACACATGCACATGTATGTTTACTGCAGTACTATTCACAATAGCAAATCATTCTGAGCAAGCTATCACAAGGACAGAAAACCAAACACCACATGTTCTCACTTATAGGTGGGAACTAAACACTAGGACACAGGTTGGGGAACATCACACACTGTGGCCTGTTGTGGGGTGAGGGGAGGCGGGAGGGATAGCATTAGGAGATATACCTAATGTAAATGACGAGTTAATGCGTGCAGCACAAGAACATGGCACATATATACATAAGTAACAAAGCTACACGTTGTGCACATGTACCCTAGAACTTAAAGTATAATTTTAAAAACAGAACATAGACTGTTCTAGAATATTTGATAAATTATTGGGATCTTTAGCTATGCCAGAAATGTATATTGATATAATTTTGTACCCACACAACCTAGTAAACACATTTCTACTTCTTGTGGAACACTGGTCAGTGGCCCAACCCATTTATCTGATCCTTTAAAGATTTGTTTAAAAATTAGGGGGAAGGAAAATCAGTTGTCTCCTATTGTCAAACAGACAACTTCTTTTCTCCTTTATCAAACAATTCATATTCTCATTTCAATTCAAAAATATTGCTGAGCACCTACAATGCACTACAGGGGAGACAATAACAAACAGGACGTGGTTCTTGCACTTAAAGAGCATTATCAGAACTATAATCACTGCCCTCTGGGTAACACCCCAAAGAACCCTTCCTTTGACAAGTTTTATCAAGATATGGGACATTTCAAAAAAAAAAAGAGGAAAACTCAGGATATTGCCCTTAGCGCTCCCTTCAAAAGTCTCCCAGAACATCCAATAACACACAGTGTGACATGCATACTGTATGGGGTATGCAAAGGTAGAGGCTATATCCTGAGAGTTCCTATGTATCTCCTATTGGTTCTATTTCTCTAGAGAACCCTAAAACAGAACTCTAATTGTCGTGAATTCATGTATATTTAGATCATTTTACTTTTTTTTTTATCAATTTATTTTTTTTTATTATACTTTATGTTCTAGGGTACATGTGCACAACGTGCAGGTTTGTTACATATGTATACATGTGCCATGTTGGTGTGCTGCACCCATTAACTTGTCGTTTACATTAGGAGTATCTCCTAATGCTATCCCTCCCCCCTCCCCTCACCAGGCCCCGGTGTGCGATGTTCCCCTTCCCGTGTCCTAGTGATCTCACTGTTCAATTCCCACCTATGAGTGAAAACATGCAGTGTCTGGTTTCCTGTTCTTGTGATAGTTTGCTGAGAATGATGATTTCCAGTTGCATCCATGTCCCTACAAAGGACATGAACTAATCCTTTTTCATGGCTGCCTAGTATTCCATGGTGTATATGTGCCACATTTTCTTAATCCAGTCTGCCACTGATGGACATTTGAGTTGGTTCCAAGTCTTTGCTATTGTGAATAGTGCCACAATAAACATATGTGTGCAAGTGTCTTTATAGCAGCATGATTTATAATCCTTTGGGTATATACCCAGTAATGGGATGGCAGGGTCAAATGGTATTTCTAGTTCTAGATCCTTGAGGAATGGTCACACTGTCTTCTACAATGGTTCAACTAGTTTACAGTCCCACCAACAGCGTAAAGTGTTCCTATTCCTCCACATCCTCTCCAGCACCTGTTGTTTCCTGACTTTTTAATGACTGCCATTCTAACTGGTGTGAGATGGTATCTCATTGTGGTTTTGATTTGCATTTCTCTCATGGCTAGTGATGATGAGCATTTTTTCATGTGTCTGTTGCCTACATAAACGTCTTCTTTTGAGAAGTGTCTGTTCATATCCTTTGCCCACTTTTTGATAGGGTTGTTTTTTTCTTGTAAATTAGTTTGAGTTCTTTGTAGGTTCTGGAGATTAGCCCTTTGTCAGATGAGTAGATTGTAAAAATTTTCTCCCATTCTGTAGGTTGCCTGTTCACTCTGATGGTAGTTTCTTTTGCTGTGCAGAAGCTCTTTAGTTTAATTAGATCCCATTTGTCAGTTTTTGCTTTTGTTGCCATTGCTTTTGGAGTTTTAGACATGAAGTCCTTGCCCATGCCTATGTCCTGAATGGTATTGCCTAGGTTTTCTTCTAGGGTTTTTACGGTTTTAGGTCTAACATTTAAGTCTCTAATCCATCTTGTATTAATTTTTGTATAAGGTGTAAGGAAGGGATCCAGTTTCAGCTTTCTACTTAAGAGCAATTTACTTTAAAAAAATGCATTAAAAACAGAACTGATATTAACTTCCATTAAGTATAGAGACAATGAACAGCAAATGAGGGCTTAAGAGCCTAATTAAAGAAAAAAAAAATTGGCTTACCTCCTATCCAACTCAAAGGAACGCTTAAAGGTGTAGGAAGAATATATACATGGATGTAATTTTGCTCTCCTCTGAATAAAGGCCATAGAATATTTCAAATCTGCTAACATGCTGTGAGATAAACTTTCTAATCCTTCAATTCAGAAACCAAATTTACTATTTCTAAAAACTTTCTTTGAACTGCTAAAAATACCATCAAGAAAAAAGTGTAAGTAAGCCACAGACGGCAACCAATTAAGAAATATTGAATGTTCTTTCCCCATTACAGAGGTCAGAGGGCAGGATAAAGTATTTGTTCATATTATACCACAGAAATAATATGAATTGCAATTTTTTTAAACACTTGCAAGGCACAAGAGAAATAAATCAATGCAAAACAGGTCAAAACATACATTACCTGAAAGCATTTTCAGCAGAAACAATGTTTTCTACAAGGGCAAACAGCGCATAGAAAATAAAACTAAACTAAGAGACACTACTGTTAGAAGCATCTTATATGGCTGGATTTTTTTTTTTTAAAGGAACATCTAAAAGTCTATCCAATCACTTTTTTAACAAGTCTGTAAAAACGTAACAGTTAAATTGAGAGGTAGCAAAAGCCCAAAGTAATGAATTTCTATTCTGCATTGTGGTTGGTTACCGCAGAGAGCTTGTAATGAAATCTCTCATATATGCCTGCTTACAATCTTCTGAATACCGTCTCCACATGTTAATACTTGCCTCTGTTGTAAGCTCCCCATTCTAATCAGTAAAATTAAAGAGTTTCTGTTTGGGTCCCCTAATGCTTTTGTAAGTTGTCTGTGTTGTCTGTGTCCCTTAATAAAACGTTTTCTGCTTAAAAGTACCTGGCGTGAACTCTCTTTTCTACAACTAAGAATTCTGACCAATAAAGAGTCTGAAAATATAAAGATGGAAAGATAAAGTAAATGGGGATGGTGGGTAGACGAGAGAGAAAAAAACAGTAATAGTAAAAAAGGAATCATTACAGGTACCACAGACATCAAAAAATATTATGAACAACATCTCCAATAAATTTGACAACTTAAAAAAAAGTCACATATTCTTTATTAAAGAAACATAATCTTGGCTTATGCCTGTAATCCCAGCACTTTGGGAGGCCAAGGCAGGCAGATCACAAGATCAGGAGTTCAAGACCAGCCTGGCCAATATGGTGAAACTCTGTCTCTACTAAAAATACAAAAATTAGCCAGGTGTGGTGGTGCGTGTACTAAAAATACAAAAATTAGCCGGGTGTGGTGGTGCGTGCTTATAGTCCCAGATACTCAGGAGGCTGAGGCAGAAGAATCACTTGAACCCAGGAGGTAGAGGTTGCAGTGAGCCAAGATTGCGCCACTGCACTCCAGCCTGGGCAAGAGAGCGAGACTCCATCTCAAAAAAAAAAAAAAAGAAATATAATCTATAATTACAAACCTTTTCACAAAGGAAACTTCAGTCCCAGATGGCTTTACTAATAAAATTTGTATTTTAAATTTATATAAACTCTTCCAGAGAACAGGGGAAAAAGGAAATCTTTCCTACTTTATTGTATGAGTCTAGCATAACCTTATTACCAAAACTTGACATGACAATTACAAGAAAAATTATAGACCAATCTCTCATAAACATAATGCAAAAATCCTAAACATACTAGCAAATCAAATCCAACAATATGTAAAACACATATCATGAAAAAATAAGGCTTCTTCCAAAAATATAAAAATTTGTTCTTTCAGAAGCCATTATCCCAGAAACAGATTCCCATCTATCTACAATGTCATTTGATTTTTGACAAAAGGCACCAATGCAATGCAATGGGGAAGAAAGAGAAAGAAGTCTTTTTAACAAACTGTGCTGGAACAATTATATAACAATGTGAGAAAAAATTAACCTGGACTTCTATATTTTACACTATGCACAAAAAATTAATGTGAGGTAGATCTAGACCTAAACGAAAAAGCAGTAACTAGAAATCTTCCAGAAGCACAGGAAGATATTCTGTAAGTAGCTAAAGTTTTCTTAGGATACAGAAATCAATACCCATAAAAGAGAAAAACAAAGATAAATTAGACTTCCTCAAAGTTAAAAACATTTGATCATCAAAAATTATTGTAATTTCCATTAATAAAGGGCAAAAAAAAACATACGATCATCTCAATAGATGCAGAAAAATAAGCAAGATAAAATCCAACACTCGTTCAAAACAATAATTATCGAAAAAGCTCTTCACCAACTAGGCATAGAATCAATTTATTCACACTGATGAAGAATATCCACAGAAAACCTACAAAAATCAACATTTTAAATATTCTTAAAAGCCTTCCCCTTAAGACTGGAAATAAGACAAAGATGGCTGTCACTATCATCACCTCTGTTGAACATTTTGTTGGCAGTGCTAGCCAGTACAGGAAGCTGGTGAGAAAGCGGAAATAACAGGGGTATGAAAGGGAGGTAGGAAGGGAGAAAGGAAAGGGAGAAGAAAAGGAAAAGAAGGAATAAAGGAAGAAGGAAATATGACATTATGTATACAAATGATGAAAATTCAAAGTAATGTGCAAACCATAAATAACTCACTTAAAAAATAAGTGAGTTCAGCAATATCATTAGATACAAGGTCGATACATAAAATTTAATTTCAGGCCAGCATGGTGGCTTACACATGTAATACTAACACTTTGGGAGGCCAAGGTGGGTGGATCACCTGAGGTCAAGAGTTGAAGACCAGCCTGACCAACATGGTGAAACCCCAACTCTACTAAAAAATACAAAAATTAGCCGGACATGGTGGCACATGCCTGTAATCCCAGATACTTGGGAGGCTGAGGCAGGAGAATAGCTTAAACCTGGGAGGCGGAGGTTGGAGTGAGCTGAGATCACGCCATTGCACTCCAGCCTGGGCAACAAGAGTGAAACTCCATCTCAACAACAACAACAACAACAACAAAAATGCTGGTGAGAATGTGGAGCAACTAGTACTTAAATGTAAACTGATACAACTATATTAGAAAATTATTTAACAATAACTCCTGAAGAGGAATATACACCTACCTGATGATTTTATAGCACTACTTCTGGGTATATAACCCATAGAAGTTTGTATCTATGTTACCACAAGGCCAAAACTGTTTATAGCAGAATCATTTCTTACAGTAAAATCCTGCAAGTAACTTCAAATGTCCAACAGTAGAAATGAGTAAGTGAAATGCAACACATCAAACAATGGAGCATCTTAGAATGAACAAACTACTGTTATGTAGGTACAATGTGGATGAATCTCACAAATATGCTGAGCAAAAGAAACTAGACACAAAATGATACAATTTCATTTATATAAAACTCAAACAATCACACCTGTAATCCCAGCACTTTGGGAGGCCAAGGCAGGTGAATCAACTGAGGTCAGGAGTTCGAGACCAGCCTGACTAATATGTTGAAACCCCATCTCTACTAAAAAACACAAAAATCAGCCAGGCATGGTGGTGGGCACCTGTAATCCTAGCTACTCAGGAGGCTGAGGCAAGAGAATTGCTTGAACCCGGGAGGCGGAGGTTGCCGTGAGCCAAGATTGTGCCATTGCACTCCAGCCTGGGTGACAGAGCAAGTCTATGTCCTAAAAAAAAAAAAACCCTCAAACAAAATGTACCATGTGAGAAGCCAGTACAATGGTTATTTATCCTGAAGAAGAGGCGGCGAGTGGGAGGGCACACAAGTAAGACATCTGGGGCATTCTGTAAATGTTTCTTTGTGGCAGACTGCCACAATTACTACTTGAGACCGTCACTATGACAATTACTACTGTTACTAATTGAGACTGTCATTACCAGACTGAATGAAGGCGGAGGAACACAGAAGTGAAAACTTAAGACAAAAGTAACTATTTTAAAGGAAGGGGCTGGGGAAGAAGAAGAGGGCTCCCTGCTTCTAGTGAGCAAAGGCAGTGCTTGAGCTTCTACAGCCCTTTGTATTTATTGGGTAACAAGAGCAAGGAGGAAGAGGTAATGATTGGTTAGCTGCTTAATTGATCACAGGTTCATATTATTACTAACAGGCTTCAGATGTACCTAATCAAAAGAAACACTGCACTTGGGCATGACTGCCCTCAGCATTCCTTATGGGTGGCATACACAGTTGGTCAGTTTGCCAACATTCTGCGTTTATGAGAACAGTTTGCTGTTACTCATATGGCCTCCAGTGGTATACTGAGTGGATCTCGACTCTCAATCTTTTGGCCTCCAACATTTCTTATGTTCATGTGAAAAAATATTGAGGTATACATACAAGATTTCTGTATTTTTCTGTATGTTACACTTTAAAAATGTGAGTTCTTAAAATATGCATACTCGGAAAAAACTCACAGAATTCAAGCAGTTAAGTATAATATAAGGACCATTACGATCTGCCCCCAGTCATCTTTTTGGCCGTATTTCCTGGTATGTTACTCCTTGTTCCTTGCTCTGCACTTTCCAAACATTTGTGTATGTGGTATTCTCTCCGGAATACCCTTTGGCACCTGGCAACTCACTTTCATCTTTTAGACTTTGCTCAGATTTCACTTCCTCATGAGGCCTCTCAGAATCCCTCCATCGTTCTATGGACATCCATAATAATTTGTGCCTCTATTTTAGCAGCACTTGCCACACTGCATTGTAATTGTTCATTTATATGTGTGTTTCACTAGATTGCCAACTCCCTGAGAACAGATACTGGATTGTCATTTTCATACTTCAGAGGCTGCTATGGCACCTTACCCATTCATTCATTCATCATACCTACCATGTAAATACTCTGTCATAGGTGCCAGGAGATAAGGGTTAAGCAAGCTTCCAGGAGTTAATGGTGTGTGCTAGATATCACTCAATAAAGCAAAAAGGTAAAAGGTTGAGAGAAAAAGACACATAATAGAATGGAGACAAGCAGACAGAGGTGCACAGACCTTCATGGAGTAACATTGCCATTTTAAGGTGTTTTACAATATTGCCACTAAAGATCTGGAGCTGTGTTGTGTTGCTGTAAGGTTTATATGGGAAATGTCTCTTGGCATTTGTCCTCAGGGTTAAATGAAACTAAGCTGAAGGTCAAATTTAATTCACAAGTATTTTAATAACAAGTCATATCATCTGTTATATTAAAACCAAGCGACAAAAGCTCTATTACACTCTGTCAAATGGTCTTTAATTTTTTAAACCAGTTTAAATCAACCATATTTAAGAGTTACATTCTGCTTTTAATTGTAAATATTTTTCTAAGTAATCATCTTATACCTTATATACATATATCTATAAATCATTTCCAGAAGTGTTCCGACTGACAATAAACTGATACAAATACAAAATACTTAAGAACAAGTTAATGTCTATTTCACTAACTAGTTCAGTTTCACAGAAGTATTTCTATTTTTTAGTATATTTTCACCAATCTGAAACGTCATATTACTATACAAAGATCAAAACAGACCTTCAAAACATGGTACTAATATTCTTTTTTGTATCTTATACTAAAAGGTTTAGAGCTAGTGCAAGAAGGCTGCCTTTTGCAACCTGATCTTAAGACTTTTCTGGTAACTTCTTAAAGATATTAACAATTTATATAAAACGAAAAGATACTACCTAAAGATGCAAGTACTACTATTTTATGTTTCCTAAATGCCAATGATAGCATTTAAAGGTCACTAAGGCCCATCAGTGAACTAGAAAACTGTTTTCTCTTCTTGTCTACATACAACTGATGCATTTTTCCCTTTATCATACGCTTTCCCCAAAGCACAATGTATCCATCAACACTGGCATTAAACTGCTCTTATTAGTAGCAATAAATGGTATATTATAATGGGTATATTCAGCAAATATAATGCATACATCTATAGGTCAAACTGTTAGTATGTCATTTTATTTTTTAAATAGTTCTACTGATGTTATATATAATACAATTCACTTAGCTTAAGTGCATAGTTCTATGAGTTTTGATAAGTGTATACAGTTGTATAATTATCCCCACAATCAAGATATAGAACATTTCTAACACCCCAAAGAGTTCTCCTTACCCCCTAGCAATTGATCTGTTTTCTATTCAAATACTTTTATCTTTTCTAGAATTTCATAAAAACAAAGCCATACAAGGAGTGGTCCTTTGCATACACCATCTTTTGTTGACATACTGCTTCCAAGATTTATCATGTTGTATCAGTAGCTCATTCCTTCTTAGAGAGTAGTATTCCATTGTATAAATAAATTACAATAAGTTCATTCATTCAGTAATTAATATGCATTCAGCTGTTTCTAGATTTTGGCTATTATGAACAAAGTTCCAATGAACTTGTAAATACAAGCATTTGTGTGGATTCATGTTTACACTTTCTTGGATAAATCTCACAGAGTGGGGCTGTTAGGTCTTGGTAAGTTTAACTTTATAAGAAAATGCCAAACTGCATTCTTGCTGCAATGTGTAATTCTAGGTGCCCCATGTTCATATATATATATACACACACACGCAGACACTTTAAGTTCATATATATATACATGTACACACACACACATACTTTAAGTTCTGGGATACATGTGCAGAATGTGTAGGTTACATAGGTATACACGTGCCATGGTGGTTTGCTGCACCCATTAACCTGTCATCTAGGTTTTAACCCCGCAAGTATTAGGTATTTGTCCTAATGCTCTCCCTCCCTTTGCCCCTTACCCTGACAGGCCCCAGTGTGCCATGTTCCCCTCCCTGTGTCAATATGTTCTCACTGTTCAACTCCCACTTATGAGTGAGAACATGCGGTGTTTGGTTTTCTGCTCTTGTATTAGTTTACCGAGAATGATGGTTTCCAGCTTCATCTATGTCCCTGCAAAGGACATGAACTCATTCTTTTTTTCACAGCTACATAGTATTCCATGGCATATATATGCCACATTTTCTTTATCCAGTATCTCACTGATGGGCATTTGGGTTGGATCCAGGTCTTTACTATTATAAATAGTGCTGCAATAAACACATGTGTGCATGTGTCTTTATAGCAGAATGATTTATAATCCTTTGGGTATATACCCAGGAAAGGGATTGCTGGGTCAAATGGTATTTCTGGTTCTAGATCCTTGAGGAATTGCCACATTGTCTTCCACAATGGTTGAACTAATTTACACTCCTACCAACAGTGTAAAAGCGTTCCTGTTTCTCCACATCCTCACCAGAATCTGTTGTTTCCAGACTTTTTAATGATCTCCATTCTAACTGGTGTGAGATGGTTATCTCACTGTGGTTTTGATTTGCATTTCTCTAATAATCAGTGATGATGAACTTTTTTTCGTATGTTTGTTGGCCACGTAAATGTCTTTGTTTGTTTTGAGATAGAGTCTTGCTCTTGTCACCCAGGCTGGAGGGCAGTAGGGCAATCTTGGCTCACTGCAACCTCTGCCTTCCGGGTTCAAGCAATTTTCCTGCCTCAGCCTCCACAGTAGCTGGGATTATAGGCGTGCACTACCATGCCTGGCTAATTTTTGTATTTTTAGTAGAGATGCAGTTTCATCATATCAGTCAGGCTGGTCTTGAACTCCTGACCTCGTGATCTGCCCGCTGTGGCCCCCCAAAGTGCTGGGATTACAGGCGTGAGTCACCACGCCCGGCCATAAATGTCTTCTTTTGAGAAGTGTCTGTTCACATCCTTCACCCACTTTTTGATGGGGTTTTATCTTGTAAATTTAAGAATCTTGTAGATTCTGGATATTAGATCTTTGTCAGATGGATAGACTGCAAAAATGTTCTTCCATTCTGTGAGTTGCCTGTTCACTCTGATGAGTGTTTCTTTTGCTGCACAGAGCTCTTCAATTTAATTAGATCCTATTTCTCAACTTTGGTTTTTGTTGCAATTGTTTTTGGTGGTTTAGTCATTAAGTCTTTGCCCATGACTATGTTCTGAATGGTATTGCCTAGGTTCTCTTCTAGAGTTTTTATGGTTTTAGGTCTTATGTTTAGGTCTTTAATCCATCTTGAATTAATTTTTGTATAAAGTGTAAGGAAGGGGTCCAATTTCAGTTTTCTGCATATGGCTAGCCAATTTTCCCAACAACATTTATTAAATATGGAATCCTTTCCCCACTGCTTGTTTTTGTCAGGTTTGTTGAAGATCAGATGGTTGTAGGTGTGTGGTGTTATTTCTGAGGTCTCTGTTCTGTTCCATTGGTCTATTTATATGTGTTGGTACCACTATACCATGCTGTTTTGGTTACTCTAGCCTTGTAGTATAGTTTGAAGTCAGGTAGCATGCCTCCAACTTTGTCCTTTTTGCTTAGAATTCTCTTCAGTATACGGGCTCTATTTTGATTCCATATGAAATTTAAAGTAATTTTTTCTAGATCTGTGAAGAAAGTCAATGGTAGCTTAATGGGAATAGCACTGAATCTAAACATTACTTTGGGCAGTATGGACATTTTCATGATATTGATTCTTCCTATCCATAAGCATAGAATGTTTATCCATTTGTGTCCTCTCTTACTTCCTTGAGTAGTGATTTGCAGTTCTCCTTTTCTGTTTTTGCTTTTGTTTTGTTTTTTAGACAGAGTTTCCCTCCTCTGCCCAAGCTGGAATACAATGGTACAGTCTCAGGTCACTGCAACCTCCACCTCCCGGGCTCAAGTGATTCTCCTGCCTCAGCCTCCTGAGTAGCTGGGATTATAGGCATGCACCACCACAGCCAGCTAATTTTTGTATTTTTAATAGAGACAAGGTTTCACCATGTTGGCCAGGCTGGTCTTGAACTCCTGACCTCAGGTGATCTGCCCATCTCACCCCTCAAAGTGCTGGGATTACAAGTGTGAGCTACCGTGCCCAGCCTTCACGTCTTGTATTCCTATTTTATTTTCTTTGTAGCACTTGTGAATGGAAGTTCACTCATGATTTGGCTATTATTGGTATACAGGAATGCTTGTGATTTTTGCACACTGATTTTGTATCCTGAGACTCTGTTGAACTTATCAGCTTAAGGAGTTTTGGGGCTGACACAATGAGGTTTTCTAAATATACAATCATGTCATCTGCAGACAGGGACAATTTGACTTCCTCTCTTCCTATTTGAATACCCTTTCTTTCTTTCTCCTGCCTGATTGCCCTGGCCAGAACTTCCAATACTATGCTGAGTAGGAGTGGTGAGAGAGGGCATTCTGGTCTTGTGCCGGTTTTCAAAGGGAATGCTGCCAGCTTTTGCCCATTCAGTATGATACTGGCTGTGGGTTTGTCATAAACAGCTCTTATTTTTTGAGATATGTTCCATAATATCTAGTTTATTCAGTGTTTTTAACACGAAGGGGTCAATTTTATTGAACACCTTTTCTGCATCTATTGTAATCATGCGGTTTTTGTCACTGGTTTTGTTTATGTGATGGATTACATTTATTGATTTGCTTATGTTGAACCAGCTTTGCATCCCAGGAATGAAGCCGACTTGATTGGTGGTGGATAAGCTTTCTGATGTGACCCTGGATTATGTTTGACAGTATTTTATTGAATATTTTCACATTGATGTTTATCAGGGATATTGGCCTGTTTTTATATATATACACACACACATATATATATTTTTTCAAGACAGAGTTTTGCCTTGTCGCCTAGGCTGGATGGAGTGCAATGGGGCAATCTCAGCTCACCACAACGTCTGCCTCCCAGGTTCAAGCAATTCTCCTGCCTCAGCCTCCCGAGTAGCTGGGATTACAGGCATGTGCCACCACGCCCAGCTAATTTTGTATTTTTAGTAGAAATGGGGCTTTTCCATGTTAGTTAGGCTGGTCTCGAACTCCGGACCTCAGGTGATCTGCCCGCCTCAGCTTCCTGAAGTGCTGGGATTACAGGCATGAGCCACCGCACCCGGCCTTGAAATATTTTTTTTACCCTTGTGTCTCTGCCAGGTTTTGCTATCAGGATGATGCTGGCCTCATAAAATGAGTTAGGAAGGAGTCCCCCTTTTTGTATCGTTTGGAATATTTTCAGAAGGAATGGCACCAGCTCCTCTTTGTACCTCTGGCAGAATTCAGCTGTGAATCTGTCTAGTCCTGAGCTTTTTTTGGTTAATAGGCCATTAATAACTGCCTCAATTTCAGAACTTGTTATTGGTCTATTTAGGGATTCGACTTCTTCCTGGTTTAGTCCTGGGAAGGTGTATGTGTCCAGGAATTTATCAATTTCTCCTAGATTTTCTAGTTTATCTGTGGAGAGGTGTTTACAGCATTCTCTGATGGTAGTTTGTATTTCTGTGGGATCAGTGGTGATATCCCCTTTATCATTTTTTTTATCGTGTCTATTTGAGTCTTCTCTCTTTTCTTTAATTAGCCTGGCTAGTGGTCTATTTTGTTAATCTTTTCAAAATCCAGCTCCTGGATTGATTATTTGAAGGGTTTTTTTGTGTCTCTATCTCCTTCAGTTCTGCTTAGTTATTTCCTGTCTTCTGCTAGTTTTTGAATTTGTTTGCTCTTGTTTCTCTAGTTCTTTTAACTGTGATGTAAAGGTGTCAATTTTAGATCTTTTCCACTTTCTGATGTGGGTATTTAGTGCTATAAACTTCCCTCTAAACACTGCTTTAGCTGTGTTGTGATTCTGGTACATTGTGTCTTTGTTCTCAATGGTTTCAAATAACTTAATTTATTTCTGCCTTAATTTCGTTATTTACCCAGTAGTCATTCAGGAGTAGGTTGTTCACTTTCCATGTATTTTGTGGTTCTGAGTGAGTTTCTTAATCCTGAGTTCTAATTTGATTGCACTGTGGTCTGAGAGACTGTTTGTTATGATTTCCGTTCTTTTGCATTTGCTGAGGAGTGTTTTACTTCCAATTATATAGTTGATTTTAGAATAAGTGCTATGTGGTACTGAAAATAATGTATATTATGTTGACTTGGGGTAGAGAGTTCTATAGTTGTCTATTAGGTCCACTTGGTCCAGAACTGAGTTCAAGTCCTGAATATCATTGTTAATTTTCTGTCTCATTGATCTAATATTGAAAGTAGGGTGGTTAAAGTCTCCCAGTATTATTCTCTGGGAGTCTAAGTCTCTTTGTAGGTCTCTAAAAACTTGCTTTATGAATCTGGGTGCTCCTGTATTGATGCATCTATATTTAGGATAGTTAGCTCTTCTTGTTACATTGATCCCTTTACCATTATGTAATGCCTTTGTCTTTTTTTATTGCTTTTGCTTTAAAGTCTATTTTATCAGAGACTAGGATTGCAACCTCTGCTTTTTTGCTTTCCATTTGCTTGGCAAATATTCCTCCATCCCTTTATTTTGAACCTATATGTGTATATGCATGTGAGATGGGTCACTTGAATACAGCACACTGATGGGTCTTGACTCTTCATCCAATTTGCTAGTCTGTGTCTTTTAATTGGTGCATTTAGTCCATTTACATTTAAGGTTAATATTATTATGTGCGAATTTGATCATGTCATCGTGATGCTAGTGGGTCATTTTGCCCATTAGTTGATGCAGTTTCTTCATAGTGTTGGTGGTCTTTATAATTTGGTATGTTTTTGCAGTGGCTGGTACCAGTTTTTCCTTTCCATATTTAGTGCTTCCTTCAGGAGCTATTGCAATGCAGGCCTGGTAGTGACAAAATCCCTCAGCATCTACTTGTCTGGAAAGGATTTCCTTTCTCCTTCACTTATGAAGCTTAGTTTGGCTGGATATGAAATTCTGGGTTGAAAATTCTTTTCTTCAAGAATATTGAATATTGGCCCCCACTCTCTTCTGATTGTAAGGTTTCTGCACAGGAATCTGCTGTTAGTCTGATGGGCTTTCCTTTGTAGGTAACCCTACCTTTCTCTCTGGTCGCCCTTAACATTTTTTCCTTCATTTCAACCTTGAAGAATCTGAAGATTATGTGTCTTGGCATGGCTCTTCTCAAGGAGTATCTTTGTGGTGTTCTCTGTATTTCCTGAATTTGAATGTTGGCTTGTCTTGCTAAGATTGGGGAAGTTCTCCTGCACAATATCCTGAAGTGTGTTTTCCAACTTGTCTCCATTCTCCTGTCATTTTCAGGTACACCAATCAATCGTAGGTCTGGTCTTTTCACATAGTCCCATATTTCTTGGAGGCTTTGTTCATTCCTTTTCATTCTTTTTTCTCTAATCTTGTCTTCACATTTTATTTAAGTTGATCTTCAATCTCTGATATCCTTTCTTCTGCTTGATTGATTCGATTATTGATACTTGTTCTTCAAGATTTATGTTCTTCTCTAAACAGGTTATTCTACTTAGCAGTTCCTGTAACCTTTTATCAAAGTTCTTAGCTTCCTTGCATTGGGTTAGACCAAGCTCCTTCAGCTCAGAGGAGTTTGTTATTACACACCTTCTGAAGCCTACTTCTGTCAATTCATCAAACTCATTTCCATCCAGTTTTGTGCCCTTGCTGGAGAGGAATTGTAATCATTTGGAAGAGAAGAGTCATTACGGTTTTTGGAATTTTCAGCATTGTTGCACTGGCTTTTCCTCATCTTCGTGTGTTTATTTACCTTTGATCTTTGATTCTGATGGCTTCTGAATGGGGTTTTTTGTATGGGTGTCCTTTTTGTTGATGTGAGGTGCTTGCTGCAGACAAAGGGAATACAGAATGGGTAGTAGAAGGAGGAAGTCATCA
Organism: Trachypithecus francoisi; assembly: GCF_009764315.1. Lineage (NCBI taxonomy): Eukaryota > Metazoa > Chordata > Mammalia > Primates > Cercopithecidae > Trachypithecus > Trachypithecus francoisi. The sequence goes on along the minus strand of NW_022681458.1, from coordinate 51,497,082 downwards.
ATACTAGTTATGACCATGTGATCAGCTGCAGAAATGGAGACTATAATTGTCATGAGTATTTCCTCCATCTTTTGCTAAAAACATGTTTGTGCATGTATATACTTGTACTAAGAAAATATCTTTATTTCCTTTTCCTTTATCACGTGACAAAGATTTACTGACTTCATATTGGCATTTAAGTACTGCTAACTTTATGTAATAGTATTTGGGTTGGGAATTGGTGCGTTTCTGGTTGTACAAAGGATAGTTGCATTATGTTAGGCATAATTATGACCTTATTACTGTCTTTATTAGAAGCCTCAGGAGATGTGTATGGGTTCAAGTTGACAAGGGGTGGACTTGTGATGGTGAATACTGAGTGTCAACCTGACTGGATTGAAGGATACAAAGTATCGATCCTGAGTGTGTCTCTGAGGGTGTTGCCAAAAGAGATTAACATTTGAATCAGTGGGCTGGGCAAGGCAGATCCACCCTTAATCTGATGGGCACAAACTAATCAGCTGCCAGAGAATATAAAGCAGGCAGAAAAATGTGAAAAGGAGAGACTGGCCTAGCCTCCCAGCCTATATCTTTCTCCCATGCTGGATGCTTCCTGCCCTTGAATATCAGACCCCAAGTTCTTCAGTTTTGAGACTCAGACTGGTCTTCCTTGCTCCTCAAGTTTGTAGACAGCCTACTGTGGGACCTTGTGATCATGCAGGTTAATACTTAATAAACTCCCCTTTATATATGTATCTGCCATTAGTTCTTTCCCTATAGAGCACCCTAATACACCAACTTAAAGTCCGATTCCTTGAATTACAAAATGCCTATCTATGCAAACATTCCTGGAAGTTGTTAACAATAACAATCTACTTTTGTGAGTTAGGGAAATAAATGGCTGGTCTACCTGCTCTAATTTATGCCTATCCTTGAAAGTTTAATAAAATTCTAATACTGTATAAGATCCCATGGAACAAATTAATTTTGGATTTCCCCCCTAAGAATAGAGTAAAAGGCCCGGTGTGGTGGCTCACGCCTGTAATCCCAGCACTCTGGGAAGCAGAGGTGGGTGAACCACTTGAGCCCAGGAGGTCGAGACCAGCTTGGCCAATATGGTGAAACTTTGTCTCTACAACAAAATACAAAAAATTAGCCAGGCGTGGTGGCACACACCCATAGTCCCAGCTACTCAGGAGGCTGAGGTGTGAGGATTGCTTGAGCCTGGGAGGCTGAGGCTGCAGTGAGTTGTGATTGCACCACTGTCCTCCAGCCTGGGCAACAGGGCAAGATTCCGTCTCAAAAAAAGGAAAACAAACAAAAAAATACAGTGACAATGGAGGAAATATTTTCACCTTTACAGGTAAGACTATTAAAATTTTTTCTCAATATGTTTCTTGACAACTGAAATGCTATGATTACATCTATAAACAGAAAAACATTATGGAATCATGATGTAGAGCTTAAAGTAATTTATATATATATATATATGAAAAATGCAATCAGATGAAGACAAGCTAAAACACCTTTTAAGTAAAAGGAAACATATCTTTTCGTTCCTTTGTCTAGAAGTCTGAAATATTCCAAGTTTCATAATCATACTAGAGGTCCATGAATGTCAATACCTAGTATGTACACATTTATACAAAAATGGCTCTTCTGCTAACAGTTATGTGTCAAAAAGATCAAAGTGTACCTAACACAGAAACACTACATAAGACTCAGCTATGGCAAGAGATGGAGTCTCTCACTTGTTTAAAAACATCACTTTTTAATTAAACTTCCTGTTTAGAAAGACCATATTAAGTAGAATTTATAGATTGATGTCACAATTGCAATGTATCATAAGGTGACTATTCTCCAGTGACCCAGCCCTTCTAATTAAAGTGTCCCTAAAAACCTTCCTCCACAGGACAAGGAGAACTATTTGGAAATGAAGCATGCTTACTAAAGTCCTCTGTTACATTCAAAGGAGATAAAACTAGATTGGCTTTGCCCTCAACGACCAGCAGGTAGACATGGCACTTGGATTTAGGTCAAGGTTAGTGGAATTGATTTCTGAAGCTCACCTAAATTTGGGAAAAAAGAAAACACAATGTGTGGGCTATGTCACCACCAATGGAGCACGAATACCCCCTTAGAGAGGCTTCCCTGTCACCGGACTTCACTGTGTTCAGTCAGGGCAGAAAGGATTCCAATATTACCTTCAATTGCTCCAGGGCAAAAGATGAACCATCTTGCTTTAAGTTTTCAATAATTTCTTCCATGGTATTGGCTGAAAAACAACTATAAAAAAACGAAATGTGACTTCACCAATGTGTAAGTGATTTCCTGTTTCATACTGATGAATCTGAACATAGGTTTTCCCCCACCTCTATTTCAATAATGAAGAATTGTCTTACCTCTTTAATAGGACGTAAAAAGAAAGAGAGCACTGCTTCCCTGGGTAAGCATTTGCAGTCTACCTTCACTAACAAAATAAAATCTAAATTTTATTTTTTTCTTTTGCATTTTTGCATCTATTATATTTCCATGTAAAGAGATAATTCAACAATGAAACATCGATGCTTCTAAATCGTAGAGATGGTTGTCTTATTCTCTAATACTTTTCCTCCCCTTGTTTCCCAAAGCCAGTCTGTCAATCTCTCAAATCACTGCACAAAACCTTTTTTGCTGAGCGGCTTGTCAAGACTTTCAGACAAGATGAATTTAAAAAGGTAAAAGTTAATTCAATTATTATTTTCTAGCTTCTCTTCCCCACTTAAAAAGATATTTTGCACAAATACAAATTCAAATCACTGCACAAAATCTTTTTGCTGTTCAGCTTGTTAAGATCTTCAGAGAAGATGAATTTACAAAAATAAAAGTTAATTCAATTATTATTTTCTAGCTGCTCTTTCCCCACTTTAAAAAAAAATATTTTGTACTAAGATGAATTCTCATGGTAGATGACTTAAATATAATGAATTTATTTCACCCAGAAAGAGAGGGAAAGAAGCTACTTTCAAAGGTAAGTGAAAAAAAGCCCTATGCTGGCCAGGCATCAAGCCTGCAATCCCAGCACTTTGAGAAGTCGAGGAGGGCGAATCACCTTAGATCAGGAGTTGGAGACCAGCCTGGTCAACATGGCAAAACCCCGTCTCTACTGAAAATACAAAAGTTAGCCAGGCATGGTAGCAGGTGCCTGTAGTCCCAGCTATTCAGGAAGTTGAGGCATAAGAATTGCTTGAACCCGGAAGGCGGAGGTTGCAGTGAGCAGAGATTGTACCACTGCACTCCAGCCGGGGGACAGAGCGACAGGACAGGACAGAACAGGACAAGAGAGAGAGAGGAGGGGAGAGAAAAGAGAAGAGAAGAGAAGAGAAGAGAAGAGAAGACAAGACAAGAGAAGAGAAGAGAAAAGAAAAGGGAAAAGAAAAGGAAAAGAAAAAGAAAAGAAAGAAGGAAAAGAAAAAAGAGAAAAAAAGGAAAGGAAGGAAAGAAAACTCTATACTATCTGATCTCAGAATTCAGTGCACTAACAAACACAGTGTAATTAAAATGGTAATTACAATGTTAGCAAATTCATTTTAACATAGTCTTTCCAAAGGAATATATAACTGAGATCTCTTTTTAGGTACCTGTTTATTTTGTCCATGTGTTCCTCAAGTATAAAAGACTTGTCTCGATCAATCTTAGACTGTTTGAAAAGAAAAAATTTTTAATAACTTTGAACACAATTTTTTAATCCTTAAAAATTCATATTTAATGATACCCTTTGTGAAAGATTGTCACTTGTCACTTTCAGTCAAATTACATCTAACTGTCTCATGAATAACTACCACTGTATGATCAAAATTCAGACAGCACGTAGAACTCTAGACTAGCTCTTAAAAGTATCAACAGCAAAAATGTTTTAGTATTATTATTTACATGTATAAATATATGTAACCACTATTACATTTAATACATTATCTCTAAAATTTATCTGTGAATTTAAGGATTGTAAGGCACCTGAAAGGTCAACCTGCCCAAATTTCCATCCTAGTCAGAAATTCCCACCATATGCCTGGTATGCCTACAGCTCTGACCTTCAGGGAGAGAAAACAGCACCTCTCAAGGAGGAGCTCACAAATGCTGGAACAATTGAATAATTAGGTTTCTGTTGTTAATTCTGGAACAAAACCCAATGCTACCATGTTTATAGTTCTAGTTAATCTCTTTCACCTTAACCACTTCTCACATGACACAATTTTGTGTCCCCTCATGATCCAGGTCCTTCTTATGGTCAAGTTCCAGTTTATCAAGGTTATTCTTCCAAGTACGGGACACTTATCTTAGCTGCAGGTGTGGCTGGATGGTAGCAAAGTACAAGAGGGTTCTGCAGGCCCTTGATTGCTTTGGATATACTTTTCTTAACTGGACTAACTCTTGAGTTAGTGTTGAGACAGGCCTATGATTGCAACTGATTCACACTAAGCTCCAATTATATAAGACTTTTTTTTTTTTTAACCTGTGCCATGTAGCCTGTTTCTTCTACTCTGTACTTAATGAATTTAGTACTTTGGGTTAAAACACAAGATTTGCACTTATCTTTTTTAAATTTCACATTGCTACTATTGAGCAGATCACTCTAAACTCTAAGGGTTGTTTTTTCATCCATATTCTTTTTCCTAATTTATTTTTCTTAGTTCTAAATCAACTTGATCAAAATGTCTCCAAATCACTTGCGAAAAATACTGAATAAGTCTAAGATGACTTCCCTACAAACTAACTCCTATACATTTAGTAGAACTCTTTGATAAGCCTGTCAACCTCCACAAACCATAATTCATCCCATATTTACTCAATTCAACAGCAGGAGACTATCAAATGCTCTGATAAAAACAAGTGAAATCCTCATGCGCTCTGTATTCATATTCTCTCCACCAAGTACTTGGTGGCCCCGCCAATCTGTACTCATGTTCTTCAGTTCCGGGTAATTATTTTGGTACTATTTCTCTAAATATTTCCTCCCCTCTATCTTCTCTATTATGAATTCCTAATAATTAGATTTTGGACCTCTTGGAATAATACCTCTAGTTTTCCATTCTCTCCCTTTCTATTTCATTATCCTTTTCTGTTAGAGTTTTCCTCAACCAAGGATTTTCATCTGTTCTGGGTTTTTTATTTCCCACTTTTGTTATCATTTTAAAAATTTTACAGGCATAACCAGTACCAAGGTCAGCCAGTAGCCATCAACATCTAGGCAAGGCCCTCCAGCAGCAAAACAATTATGACTCACTGAAAACTCAGATGATCATTAGTATTTTTAGCCAAATTATTTTATAATTATAAATTAGTAAGATATGTACCTGTGTTTAGAAATGATGCTCCTGCATACTCAACAGACTACAGTACAGTGTAAAAGTTTTTATGACTGCTGGAAAACCAAAACATTCACGTGACTAGTTTTATTGCCATGGTGTGGAACCAAATTCAGATTATCTGAGGCATGCCTATATTATTCTTTGAATTATCTTTATAACATCTGTTGTTAACAGGTAAAACATTTTCCTCTTATCTCAAGATAACAGTTATAGATTGGTGTTTGTCTTTTTAAGTTTCCTTCTTCTTGCATTAACTGTTTCCTTCCAGTGCCTTTGTTGTTTGTTTTGGCCTAGGAATATTTGTTTTTCTAGGCAAAACACTAAAATTAGGAAGCTTTGTGTCTAATGTCAATTGCAGTTATGGGATTCTCAATTGTATGATACACTGTAAGATGATCAGGCAAGATGTGTTAAGGGATCCATTAATTTCAATGTCTATGGGGTTTTTTTTCTTCCAATGTATCACTTAGGAGTGGGGTGGGATGCAGCGGTTCTGCAAGCCAACTAGGGAAAAGGGACAGAGGTCTTCCAATTCAGTATGTCTCACCTCTCTTCAGTACAGTACTTCGCCAATCTCTACTGTCAGCTAGACCTGCCTGATTTGGTTTCTCTAAGGAGTAAGTCTCTACTCTTCTGCCAGGCTACTGAAAGATAGCTACTCTTAGTTGTACAAGAAGACTTATGGAGGGGCCCAGCCCAGTGCTCATGCCTGTAATCCCAGCACTTTGGGAAGCCAAGGAGGGTGGATCATTTGAGGTCACAAGTTCAAAACCAGCCTGGCCAACACGGTGACACCCTGTCTCTACTGAAATACAAAAATTAGCTGGGCATGGTGGCGCACGCCTGTAATCCTAGCTACTCAGGAGGCTGAGGCATGAGAATCACTTGAATCTGGAAGGCGGAGGTTGCCATGAGCCGAGATTGCACCACTGCGCTCCAGCCTGGGTGACAGAGCTAGATTGGTTCAAAAAAAAAAAAAACTTATAGTAAATCCTCCTGTTTTTCTGCCCCATTCTACACCCTAGTCTTCAGAGGGACTTGGTCCCTTTTAAAGGGTCTACAGCAAGAATCAGCTGACTTCTTATTGGCTTTCAGAGTTCTTTGGTTTAAGTTAGCAGCACTCATCCTGCTGATTTCAAGCTTCCAAAATACTAACATCTCATGTCTGCCACTGTCTCCTCTTCTGTTCTACTTGTCTTTGTGGGTTTGTGCCTTTTTTCTTCACTTATTACAATTTTGAATGGTGTTTTAGGAGGCAGCATGTATTCAATCATGTTTAACTAGAAGTTATAGAGTATTTTTAAAGATTCTTGGCTCTTACAAGAAAATTTAAGTCAGACAACGTAAGTAAGGAATTAAAAATACATGCCGCAATATGCTTTATTAAATATAAATGTCAAGAGTTTGCAGCTCCACAAATAGTGTTAACATTGAACACCTTTTACAGAAATGCCAAAACCTTTGCAAAGATTGATCACAAGGCTATGCACTGAAGTTAACCAGCAGTGGGAAGACAGCTATGCAGCTGCACAGGAAAGAAGTCATCTTATTAGCTGCCTATACTAACAACTGTGAAGCACTGATTCTTCCACCATGCTTTAAATAAATCCTTAGTACATTTATTTATATTTACAAACTATAATATTCACCAATTGCCAGTTTTTAAATCACTTCCCCTCTCCATGAATTAAAACCTGAGGTTAGAATATTAACAAGATTACCTCTGTATGGTAACTTTCTAAGACAGATGCAATATTTTCTTTTGAAGGAGATTTCAAGGCTAACAAATCTTCCTCTAACATGGCCAACTAAAGGGGAGGGGGAAAAAAAGGAAAGATCTGAGATCCAATAGAAACAGAAAGTTTTATAAAATCTCATCTTCTTTTTTAGAATTCTTGACTTTAAATTATGATGCTCTCTCTTCAGGTGAATCACTGAAAGAAATTTTGACTTAAGTTGAATGAACAGGTATTCCCACACAGCAAATATAGCCTTCAAAGGAATTTAAAAAGATGGAAGAAATTAAGGAGGAGAAATAGAGACATTTATCTTTGTTTCTCTCAGTCTATTGAGTACTTAGAACCAAAGACCTACATCATAAATTTTATTTTATTTTTAATTAATTTTAACCAAAATTGCCACAAATGATTAGTGGTTATCACAGTCAACGCACAACACTATAATGCAGCTTCACTTATTTCTCCATCTAATCCCTCACTTAATCTACTCTACACTGAGCCAAATAGGACTTTTTACTGTTCCCAAAACATAGTTAATGCTTTCTTGCCCCTGTGATTTCATTAAAAGTTTCCTTTACCTGACAATACCTTTTCCTGATAATACTCACCTTAAGGCCGGCTGTCTTGCAACCTTTATGAAAAGGCTTCTAGTCCTTTCTTAGGTAAGCTCTTCCTCCTTTCAATTCTTTGAGTATTTTCTTTGTATTGTTTTTACACTTACCACTTTACCTCTGCCAGATGAGAGAGATGTTTATTGATCTTTTGTACCCACTTCTAATCACATCCCCAAAGTATATTCCTCTTTTTCATATCCTCTATAGGCCCTGAGGATGTCGGTCTACTCACTGCAGATACTAGTATTGAACACACTGACAAAGAAAGGGGTTATGCATCAGCTCTCTCTTATCCTAAACTAAATTCCACTGTAATTAAGGGTGTCCCTTTCAGACAGGATAATCGCATGCCCATGTTTGCTTCCTGTTATAGCTCAAGGGAAGCATGAGACTACTCAATGTGACTGAGGATGCCCACAACACAAAGATCTGAATCTTCGGCCAAACATGACAGAAGGCCTTCGTAACAGTGTACAGAGACAACCTTCAATTTTGTATGCTTCATACATTTTACAGAATCTGTAACAGTGTGAGAAACAAGACCAAAGCTTATCAACATAAAAATTTCCACAGCCAATTTATAAAGTTTGTGAAGATAATTCTATTAGTGACCAAACAGTACATTTTTATACTATCCAGCTGTTTTACTTCAATGGCCAAAGAGGACGTGTGAGAATAAATCTTCATTATTTGTAAAACGTCCTTGGGGGGACTCACATGATAGTCCAACTGTCAGTATAATCTCTGGCACCCTTACCCAAAACAGAAGACTGTTACAGATATAAGGATAAAAAGGGCCATCCTTTGTGAAAAAAAAGGGACTCTCAATGAAAAATCTGGTCACCTCTAAAAATATAAAACTGCATTAAAAGTATTAATAATAATTAAATTTGGAGTGTTTACTATATGTCAGTTACTGGGCTAGGCATGTAACATAAATTTTCTAATTTAATTTTCATAGCTTTCCTTCCCATATCCTAAAACACCCTTCCCTTCAGATCAACTATTCATCTGATGACTATGTGCTTCCTTGGAAGCTGACTTTACTCCACAGATCCAAGGATAGAGCATGCACTACCTAGGATAGTCCAGAAGGTATATTGTACGTACTCATATGGTTCAGGAATGAGATAAGCCAGTTCAGTCAGAGTGAACTAAGCCAGGTGAAGCAAAATACATCCTAAGTCTCTTGCTGGGAATTCTGAGGCAAAACTACCTTGAATTGGGTCTTCTGTCACATGTAACACAAGGAGTTTCAACAACTATGTAATAGCGTCATCTCTATTCTGCAGATGGGAAAATGGGGGGCAAAAGAGGCTAAGTTCCAGTTAAGATTTAAACTCAGACTATTTACATATTCTTTTCCACTATGTTATCCTGTGCTGAGAAAATTGGCCACGCTGTTTTTTTTTTTTTTTTAAAAAGCAAAGATAAGTAACATGTGTTCCTTGTAACAGATGTATTTCAGAAAAGTCAAATGCAATTACTTTCAATGCACTAGGGAAACTCACAACCCAAAAGAAGCCTTCAAAATGTCTTCAAATAAAGGCTATCTTTTTATATATAAATTTAGATTTGTACATATTAGATTTTCTTAAGGTAGGCATGACTTTTTATTTAAAAGACTCTAATTGTTCACTTAAAAATACTCACTGAAGGTACCAACCCTGAATCCAGGTATCATTATTTCCAGTTTGCATATGAGGAAACAGAATTAGAGAGCTTATGCACTTTCTCCAAGGTAACACAGCTATAAACTAACAGGTCCAGGATTCACACCACGATTTCACCAAATGTCTGTGGATCTCAACCACCCACTGTACCTTCCCACGCACTATTTTGTCTTGTTATTCCAACAATACAAAATGCAAACATCCGAAAAAGTACCTTTTCAGAATCTACAAAGTGTGTAGCAATTCCTGCTCTGTACACATCTCTTCCTTTTAGTCTGAATCCTGTTAATGCAAGGAAGTAACCAAGTTTTCCTTGAAGTCGTGGCAAGAAATAACCTCCACCCACATCAGGGAACAGTCCTGTAATTAAATGTAACAAGAAGAGATAATCGTGATTCAAATGAAAAAGATAAATATAACCTCTTTGCTGTAGATCACACAACCATCTCTGGAGCTTGAATATACATTACAAATATTATTAAACTAAGTACTATACAGTGCAATCAATATCACAAAAGACTTGCTATAAACTGTGCTAACTTAACTTGGGTATTTTTCAAAACCTTCATGTCTCATTTCTATAGAAGTCAGTAAAGTATTTGACGACACAATGTTTTGTATATTAGAAGTATATGTTACCTAAATTTTCTCACCACTGATTTACTTTTGAAGAATCTCCAAAATAGGTAAAAATTTCAAAAAACTATTTCCAAATCAGCATAGGAAAAAAATACATAATCTACGGCCTATTATAGCAAAATTATTACCATTTAAATCATTTCCCAAACTTAGTCAATTATCTAATATTCAAGATGTTTAAATACTGATGCAATAACCACAAGTCCTACTAAATGAACAGGTTTATACCTAATAAAATCATTTGCATTTACCTTTTTCTTAACCACCAGTATTTTAAAATTCTCTACTGGTAACAACTGAAAATAGCATATAAGGCCAGGTACCGTGGCTCACGCCTGTAATCCCAGCACTTTGGGAGGCCAGGAGGCCGAGAAGGGCAGATCACCTGAGGTCAGGAGTTCGAGACCTGCCTGGCCAACACAGTGAAACCCCATCTCTGCTAAAATTACCAAAATTAGCCAGGCATGGTGGCACGTGCCTGTAATCCCACCTACTGGGGAGGCTGAGGCAGGAGAATCGCTTGAACCCGGGAGGCAGAGGTTGCAGTGATCCGAGATCACGCCACTGCACTCCAGCCTGGGCAACAGAGCAAGACTCCATGTCAAATAAATAATAATAATAATAATAAAATAAAGAAAATAGCGTATATACAAGTAGTTACCAGCATATTCCTTTGGGTGTTTAAGATCTTAAACAACTGTGACCCTCTGGTTTTATAATTTATGTATCTGTTCTGAAGTTTCCTTTAATTATGTTGGGATAAAAATGCAAACACTAAAATTCTCTCCAGTTCTACTTTACAAAAAGGTTCTAGACTTAAAAGAAAAAGCATCATGCTCCTGTAAACAGAAATATCTCTTAGTACCTCAAACTAGCTAGGTCTCAAGTTAAACTCATAACCTCCCCGTGCCATTCCCACAATCTTCCTCCAGCATCACCTACCTCAATAAAGGATGCAACCATCCAGCCTTGACACCTTCTCACACCATCCCCTTAATCCCCATCAGTGATCACATCTTATTGATTTCCCCTCTAAACTGTTCTCCACACAATAGCCAAATTTGATCTTTTTAAAACACAAATCCTTACTAGAGTCTTGCATTCCACTGCTTAAAACCCTCCCATGGCTGCCTATTTCTTCTGGATTAAAACAAACACCTTTATCAAAGTCTTCAAGGCCCCTTACCATTTTTTCCACTACATCCCTTACTACTTACTCCCTATACTCCAGCCACTCTGGTCTTCTTTCAGTTCCCTAACATTCTACACTCTTTCCTGCCCCAGAGCCTTAGCAGCATGCTGCCCAAGTGGAAAAACGCTCCATCCTGACAACACGTTCTTCTCTTCCAGGGTACCACATTCTCTCTTTTTTTCCCCCTTGCCCCAATTCTGCTTCTTTTCAGTCTCCCTCACTGACACCACCTCCTCTGCTTGACCTCTTGCTCACTGCGCCTAAGCTCCATATTAGGCTATCTCCTCTTTCCTACATACACATTTCCCTTAACTCCTATGACTTTAGATAGCATCTATACGCTGATTACTCCCTGCTATGGACTGCATTGTGTCCCTTTAAAAAGTCCTATGTTGAAGCCCTAACCCTGATGTAACTGTATATGGAAGCAGGGCCTTTGAAGAGGTAATTAAGGTTAAGTGAGGTCATATGGGTGGGGTCCTAATCCAACAGGACTGGTGTCCTTATAAGAGGAGGAAGAAATACCAGGGATGCATGTGAACAGAGAAAAGGCCATATGAGGACAGAGCAAGAAGGCAGCAGTTTATAAGCCATGGAGAGAGGGCTCAAGAGAACCATCTGCTGATACCTTGATCTCAGCCTTTTAGTCTCCAGAACTGTGAGAAAAAAAATTTCAGCTGTTTAAGCCACCAAGTTTGTGGTATTTTGTTATGCGGCCCTAGAAGCATAATATACTATGAAATCAGTCATGTCTTTTCCCTTGAATACCGAACTCTTAAATCTGCCACCTAAACAGAACACATGGATAATAAGTATCTCACATTTAACATGGCAAAAGTACAACTATTGATTCACAAACCTCCAACTACCTGCTCCTGCTCCTTCCCTAATCAGCCTCACCCATCAAGTAGAACAAGCTAAATACCTTGGAGTTACTCCTGATTCATCATACCAGCAAGTCAGTTAAGCCCAAAACATGTTTCAAATCTATTCACTCTATTCAACTCTATACCTCCACACTACTCCAAAGCCAAAATCTCTCCAGACCATGCTGTCCAACAGAACTTTCTACAATGATGAAATCTATAATTTCTGCTGTCCAATAAGATAGTCACTAGCCATATGTAGCTATTAAACACCTGGAATATGGCTGGTGTGACTGAGGAACTGAATTTGTTTTCTTTAAATTTAATTAATTTATATTAAAATTTTAAAAGCCACTTGTGACTAGTGGCTATACAGTATTGGACAATATAGCTCTAGACTAATGTAATAACCTATTATCCAATCTCACTGCTTCTACTCTGCAACCCCTACAATCCATTATCCTCAAAGCAGCCAGAATCATGGTACTAAAATACAAACTAGATTATGTCATTGCCTGTTTTATACTCTTCCACAAATTCCCATATTTAGGTTTAAACCTTAACTCCTCACCAGAGGCCCCCATGTACCCTTTTGAGAGCATGTTACATCACTCCTGCCCTCGATTCAGACACAGATTGCCTCCATTTGGTTCCTTTAACAGGCCAAGTTCATTCTTACCTAAGGGTCTTGAGCTAACTTTTCTCAATGCCACAATATTCTTCTCTCAGTTCTTCATGCAGCTGACTCTTGTCATTCAAATCTCAGCTTAAAGGACAACTCCTCTGAGAGCATCTTTAATCATCAAATTTAAAGTAGCTATCTGGGAGACTTACACTTTGGACATGATAGAGTAACAGGAACCAGACTTATCCCCCTACCTGAAACAACTATAAAAACAAACACAATATATGGATTAATAGTGTTTTCAACACACCGAACATCAAGCAATAAAGAAAAGTGGTCTCTGAATATCAGAAAACAAGCAAGGTAAACCCTAGAACAGCTCCAACTTCATGCCTTGAGTGAGTTCCCAGGCCCAGTATAGTCCCTCATTTGAGAAGATGAAGCTAAGAGTCTAGGGAAACCAAGACAGCTAGAATTCCCAGAACAGAGTACCAGAGCAGAGAGAGCTGCAGAGAAAAAGCTCTGGAGATCTGCAGGGTGTCTCTTTTAAGTACTTAGCTTAGGAATGGACTGTGTGTGTGTGTGTGTGTGTGTGTGTGTGTGTGTGTGTGAAGAAACATGATTAGTCAGTTTTCACATGCCCAAGACTGGGTAATTTGTAAAGGAAAGAGGTTTAATCGACTCATAGTTTCACATGGCTAAGGAGGTCTCAGGAAACTTACAATCATAGCAGAAGGCAAAGCAAGCTTGGATCTTCTCACATGGCAGCAGGAGCGAAAAGGGTGAGGAGCAAAGGGGGAAGAATCCCTTATAAAACCATCAGCTCTCGTAAGAACTCACTACCATGAGAACAGCAAGGGAGAAACTGCCTCCATGATCCAATCACCTCCTACGACATCTCTCCCTGGACACGTGGGGATTATGGGGATTACAATTCAAGATGAGATTTGGGTGAGGACACAACGCCTCACCATACCACTACATGAGACTAAGGAAAGAATCACAGAAAATGATTACAGAGAACAGTACTGGGAACCCACGACAGGACTAAATACAGCATGTTCCCCACCATCTGGACTAGAAAAACTCATGATTGATGTCATGGGGCACTGCACAGAACACAAAGAAAGATCTTGCCTCAGTAGTGGGAAATAATTAGCCCTAGTTGAAGCATTGCTCCAATCCTGCAAAAAAAATTAATAATAAATCTTATAACACTTGAAAATATTAAGATGTTCCCCAGGAATTTAAATTCATCTCAGAAGAAATCTCAAAAATACTTAAAAGAATACAAAAATATCCAGCACCCAATGAAGTTTACAATATCTATAATTTGATAAAAAATTATGAGCTATCTAAAGAGGCAGGAAAATACTAACCATAAAGAGGTGATTTAAAAAAAGAGAACTGACATAAATATAAAAACTAGCAGAAAAAAACATTAACACAGTTATCACAAACATAACCTATATATTCAAGAAGTTAAATAGAGACACAGAAGATTTTTCTTTTTTAAAAAAGAACCAAATCATACTTCTAGAGATGAAAACTGAAATGAATGTATAAGCTGAAGAATACCTGGATGAGATTAAGGGCAGATTAGATCTTGTAGAAGAAAAGATTAATGAATTTAAGGACACAGGAACAGAAACTATCTAAAATGAAAGAGAGAAAAAAATTTTTTTTAATGAACAAAGCATAAGTGAGCCTTACAGAAGTATGACCAGAATTCCTGAAAAGGGAATGGGTGGAAGAAAAGTATTTGTAGAAATAATGGCAAAAATTTTTCCAAATTTGACAGAAATTATAAACCTAAGTAGCTTAACAACCATAAGCATTAGAAATGCGAAGAACACCAAAGCACATCATAACCAAATGGCCTGAAACATGTGATCAAGAGAAAATGTTAAGAGCAGCCAGAGAAAATAAAAAGACACAGGAACAAAAACAAAGAAGACTTTTTGTAGGAAATGAAATGAGAAGACAGTGTAGTAACATCTTTAAATTACTGAAATTAAAAACCAGAGTAGAATCGAATTCCATACCCACATCTCATACAAGTGAACTCAGGTTTCACCTGAGGAAATGAAAGAAGAGCAAACAAAATCTAAAATAAGCAGAAAAAAAGGAGGAATGAATACTGGAGCAGAAATAAGCAAAATAAAAAATAAATGAAAACAAAAATCTGTTTTTTTAAGATCAATAAAATTAATAAACCTCTAACTAGACTGATCAGGGAAAAAAAGAGAAGACACAATGACCAATATTAAGAATAAGAGAGCCAGAAATCTCTACGGAGTCTACAGATATTAAAAAGATAATAAGGGAATATTATTGTCTTAGTCCATTTTGTGTTGCTATGACAGAATACCACAGACTGGGGTAATTTAGGAAAAAAAAAAATTATTTGTCACAGTTCTGGAGGCTGGGAAGTCCAATATCATGGTGCCAACATCACACGAGGGCCTTCTTGGTGCATCATCCATGGCAAAAGGCAAGGGTGAGATAGGACAAGAGAGCAGGAGGAAAGGGGGCTGAAGTCATCCCTGTATCAGGAACCAACCTGCAAAAACTGGAAGAGCCCTCATGACCCACTCACCTCTTAGTGGTCCCAACTCTCAACACTGCTGAGTTGGGAATTAAGTTTCCAACACATGAACTTCAGGGGATATATACAAAAAAGCAATTATGAATAACTTTATGCTAACAAATTGACAAATTACTTGAAAGGCCCTGATACGGTTTGGCTCTGCGTCCCCACTCAAATCTCATGTTGAATTGTAATCCCCCAGTGTTGGATGAGGGGCCTGGTGGAAGGTGATTGGGTCATGGGGGCAGATGTCCCCCTTGTTGTTCTCATAATAGTGAGTTCTCATGATATCTGGTTGTTTTAAAGTGTGCAGTACTTCCCCCTTCACTCTCCTGCCAGCCATGTGAAGATGCACTTGCTTCCCCTTCATCTTTGGTCATGAGTGTAAGCTTCTGGAGACCTCCCCAATCATGCTTCCTGTACAGCCTGTGGAACTGTGAGCCAATTAAACCTCTTTTCTTTATAAATTACCCAGTCTCAGGTAGCTCTCTATAGCAATGTGAGAATGGACTAATACAGAAAACTGGTACCAGAGAAGTAGGGTATTGCTATAAAGATAACTGAAAATGTAGAAGTGACTTAGGAACTAGGCAACAAGCAGAGATTGGAAGATGTTGCCTCTTCACTCTGCTAACTGTTTTCTTTGCTGTGCTTCTAGAAGCATTTTACATGATGTAATTCTACTTGTCTGTGCACAGGCCTTGGGAGCCACCCCTTGCATCAGTGTAGACTGGATGTTGGATGGAATCAAAGGAAATTGTGTATTTTTGTTTTTGTTGCCTGAGCTTTTGGGGTCAAAGTAAAAAACTATTGCCCAGATTAATGTCATATCATTTTCCCATATGTTTTCTTCTAGTAGTTTTGCAGTTTCAGGTTGTATGACTACATCTTTAATCCATTTGAGTTTTTTATTAAATATAATATGAGGTATGGGTCTAATTTCATTTTTCTGCACATGGATATCCAGTTTTTCTGACATCATTTATTGAAGAAACTGTCCTTTCACCATTATGTATTCTTCGCATCTTTCTTAAAAATCACTTGACTGCAAATATATGGATTTGTCTCTGAGCTTGCTATTCTTTTCCAGTGGTCTATGTATCCATCTTTATTCCAGTACTATGCTATTTTGATCACTAAAGCTTTGCAATAGTGTTTGAAGTCAGTACAAAGTCTCTAGCTTTGTTCTTTCTGCTCAAGATTACCGTAGCTATCTGCAGTCTTTTTTGGTTCCATATGAATTTTAGAATTGTTTTTTCTATTTTTTTGAAGACTGACATTTGGATTTTGATAGGGATTACACTGAATCTGTAGATCACTTTGGGCAGTATGAACATTTTTAAAATATTCTTCTAATCCATGAACATGGACTATATCTTTTTATTTATTTGCGTCTTCAATTTTTCTCATCAAAGTTTTGTAGTTTTCAGTATACAGGTGTGTGTGTGTCTGTGTGTGTGTATGTGTCTGACATGGTCTGGCTGTATTGCCCAGGCTACGGTGCAATGGCATGATCTCAGCTCACTGCAGCCTCTGCTTCCAGGGCTCAAACCATCCTTTTACCTCCACCTCCTGAGCAGCTGGGACCACAGGCGCATGTCACCACACCCAGCTACTTTTTGTTATTTTTGTAGAGATGGGGTTTTGCCATACAGATTTTACCTCCTTGGTTACATTTATTTCTAAGTATTTTATTATTTTTGATGTTTTTGTAAATGAAATTGTTTTCTTATTTTTCAAATAGTTTGCTGTTAGTGTATAGAAATGCTGATTTTTATGTGTTGATTTTATATCCTACAGCTTTACTATATATATTTATTAGTTCAAAGAGTTTTTTGTTGGAGCTGTTACAGTTTTCTACATATATATAAAAGCATGTCATCAGCAGTGACAGTTTCATCTCTGCTTTTCCTATTTGGATGCCTTTTATTTCCTTCTCTTGCATAATTGCTCTGGCAAGGACTTTCAATACAGTATTGAATAGAAACAATGAGAGCAGGAATCACTGTCTTGTTCCTGATCTTAAATGAAAAATATTTACCTTAATATCTAACTTAATTGGTAAAAGATTAAATGCTTTCCCCTAAAATCAGAAACAAGGAAAAAATGTCCACTCTCACCACTTATATTCAACACTGTATTGGAAGTTCTATTCTACGCAATAGGGCAAGAGAAAGAAATAAAAGGTATCCAGATTAGAAAGGAAAAAGTAAAACTGCTCGTACTTGTAAATGACATAATTGTCTCTTTAGGAATTCCAGTACAGTAGAATAAAATTCTATTCAATTCTAAAGCAACTAAAACTAATAAGTGAATTTAATAAGTCTGCATGATAAAGGTAAATACAAAAATCAACTGTATTTCTATAGACTGGTAACTAACAATTAGAACTGAAAGTTTTTTTCAAAAATATCATTAATATGAAATACTTAGGGATAGATATGACAAAAGATAAGATCTATAAACTGAAAACTAAAAATCCATGCTCAGAGAAGTTAAAGACCACTTACATAAATGGAGAAATATATCTTGATCACAGGTCTGAAAAGACTCGATAGTGTTAAGATGTCAATTCTCTCTAAATTCATCTGCAGTTTTTTTTGTTGAAATTGACAAGTAACTCTAAAATTCATATGGAAATATAAAGAACCTATACAGCCAAAGCAACTTGGTGAGATACAAAGAACAAAGGTGGAACATTATCACCACCTGATTTTAAGACTTACTATAAAGCAACACTAACCAAGACAACATGGTGTTAACACCATGATTGAGATCTACAGACAACTATAACAAAGCTACACAGACAATTCAGTGGCAAAACAATACTCTTTCAACAGTTGGTACTGGAATGATTGTATTTCCATATACGAAATAAACTTTGACTTATACAGATGATCCATACCCCTCACCATATACAAAAATTAACTCAAAAGTATCATATGAGAGTTTTGATCACAACTCAAAACTGCACAGATCTAAAGGCAAAAATATATTCCCTTAATGATATTTTATCTATAGTGTTAATGTTTTATTTATAGTATGTTAATGTCTCCTTTAATGTTCTCAGTTTTGTGTTTTCAGATACAATTATTGAGCTAATACTGACTTCTAATTATCTTCCTATTTCTTTTTAAAAATCCTTTCATTGTTGTATCTCACACAAGATTCCTCAATTCCTTCAACAACAGTAAACTCTGAAACGTATCAAAAGATGATGATGCTAAAAGTAATTATTAAAAAAATTCTGGTTGTTTACCTATTGCTGTTTCTGGCATAGCAAAAAGACACTTTTCTGTAGCCACTCGAAATTGCCCATGGACTGAGAGACCAACTCCCTAGAGAAAAAAGGCAAAAAAAGAAAGGGGGGGATTAAAAATATTGTTAAAAAGCAAACAAATTCACAAACATTACAAAGCAAGTAAATTATCTTCATACTCCACAGGAACTTGATTCAGGGGATAGGTTGTCCCCACCTCCTTCAATTAACTTTGAATTCCACGAACAGCACATGACTATATTCCCCTTTATTAAACATTTACACATGAAGTCTGACCATACTCCCATCCTAGTCTGGTCATTCTCTTCCTCCACAGAGACACATAGCTATTATCAATTTGGTAAGTAACCCACAGATTTTTTTCCCTATGTATTTCTTATATTTGAACGAATGTATCTACTTATCTGATACATATTTTATATATAATAATATATACAACTATACATATATAAAATTCACACTCTATTCCATGGCCTGCAAGGCTACATCACCTGGCCTAGCCTAACTCTTTGACTTTATCTCCCATCACTCTTCCCGCACTCATTCCACTAGCCATGGGGGCTTCATGCCATTCCTCCAAAATTTTAAGCTTTTACAATTTCAATTAATCATAAAACTTCTAAGATAAGAAGACATACTAGAGAAGGCCACTGCCTGCTCAATCACTGTTTTTTCTCTAAGGGAATCTGCTCTGCCCAGAGACTTTTTTTTCCTTTCCCCAGGAGGGGCTGAACTAGGGATGGGCAATGGACCCAAGGGCAGCCAATGGAGACTAACCAGAATTCAGAGGCCTAGGGCGCAAAGGGGCAGGGGTGAATTAGACAAGGTTCTTACTCCTAGGTATTTAAACTAAAACACAGTGCGCAGTTGTCAGCTAATGACAGGCAGTGAAGTTTAAAGGTCATCTGACATTTGAGTTAAAGATGACATGATAGCCAAGTAAAAGTTGTTACTATATGCGGTAGAGACAAAAAAAAAAACAACCCTGAGAATGCTGCAGTCTATACAAGACAAAAGACAAAACAAACACATAAAAAGAAGCAGAGATAGAAAAATAAACACACAACTTAAATTTGCCTTAAGCCCACACCTGCAGTCCAATTTTCAGGAACATAAGCAATGCTTATGGTCCCTGAACTTGTCTAATAACTGCCCCATTCTCTTTTGTGGATCTTTTTGAGTGAGTCTCTGTTCTTTCCAACTAAAATGTCTCTTCACCACATTTTCAGTTAGAACTAGACCCAGATCCTGTCGTCAGCAACACACAACGTAAGTATTTGGGCCCCCAGCATATATTCACTGAAATACTGTCCTGTGCTTTCCCTCCCAACACAACCTCCTAACACTGCTGTCCCTGACTAGCCATTCCCATCACATCTTCTGGAATCTTCATTCCTTTACAAAAGAACAACCTAACAGACCAAATTCTCTACAGAGGGCCCTCTCCACCTCCTGAACTCTATGGAAAAAGAAACTTAAAAGCTCCATATTACTTCACATAGAAACTACAGATCCATGCAGGGTAACTGATCCATTGATTCCATTCGTTATCTTGTATTACATACTATGTTTTGTTTCAGCATTGGCTGATAATAGTGAATTAAAGAAAATATATCAAGATATGAGTAAAAAGTTAATTAATGAAAAACTATCAGAATAAGAGACCACAGACAAAAGTATCATTAAGAGCCAATTTCGAAGTCTTTCAATAAAGATGAAGGTTCAGAATAGTCAAGCCACTTCACTTGAAGATACTAGGAATACGCTGAACCATTTCAAATGTAAAACCCTAATGGCAAATTCATAACTAATTTTTCTATCTTACATCAAAGAATCTATTATAGGTTACTTGTAAGCAGTCCCCCTTAACTTCTGAAATTTTACATTTTATTTGACCATTAATCTTAGCTGATACTCCTTTGCTAGATTAAAAAGGCTCCAAAGTCTTCAAGTTTTATTGTATTAGCTAATTTTTATACAGATTCATTCTCCAAATACAATACTTTATTCCAATTCCTACTCTCCCCAAATACTCTCCCCCAAACCTACCAAACCCAGTAGTCAAATCTCATTTTTCATCAAGCTGACCACTAGCTAAATAGCTCAGCAATATTTGACAGTTGCTCATTCCTACTTTATGAAATGCTTTACTGGGTTTTGAGACACCATACATCCCTGTTTTAAAATCTAACTCATTAGTTGCTCTTTCATTTCTCCCTGATATCAAAGTGTCGATCTGCCACAATGATTAGATGCCATCCTTCTACTCCACTTCACTCTACCCCACTGAACTCTGTCCTGTCTACTTTCATTCCCTAGGAGATCTCTTCCAGCCCTAGGATTTTAAGCACCACCTAAAACACTAATAAATTATTTCCCCATCCCTGATTTCTCTACTCAGCTATTTAACATCTCATCTTGAATGTCTAATAAGTATCTCAACCTTTACATATCAAAAGTATATCTCTTGATTTATCCTTAAGTGTGCTCCTCCCTCTGTTTTCATCTCTGTAAACAGCACCACAATTTACCAAGCCGCTCAAGGTCAAACATCTCAGCATTACCTTCTTTCCTTCCTACCCCACAATGTAATCTATGAACTATCCTGAGAGCTCTAACTTCAAAATATATCCTGGACTGGGCCACTTTTCACCATCTACACCATTACAACCCTACTTGAAGCCTTTATCCTTTCTTGCCTGGGCTGTGTATCTTGCTTCTACTCTTGCCACAATCTATCATCTCCATACCAGTCAAAACACGCTTATTCAAATGTAAAACATATCATGTCCTTCTCCTGCCCAAAAGTCTCCAATGACTTCCCATCATACTAAAATATTATCATGACTGATATGGTCCCATATGATCTGGTCCCCTTCTACCTCCCTGATTTTATAGTCTACCATTCCCCACTTTCTCACTTTCTCTCCAGTAAGCCACACGGGCTTTCCTTTTTTTAAAAAAAAAAAACTTTCTTGATGTATAATATCCACTCAAAGGTACACAAACAGTAACAAATAGTAAGTTCGCAAGCATATAGTTTCAATGAGTTAGCCCCAAATGAACACACCCATGTAACCAAAACTCAGATAAAAACTATCAGAAATTGCATTACGCACCCTGTCAGTCACTACACCCTCCATCCTTCAAGTAGCTACTATCTTGACGTCTAACAAAGGATTAGAACTTTTCCTGGCTTAGCTAGATATAAATAGAATCACAGAATATATATTACTATCTGACTTCTTTCAGTCAACATTATGTTTGTGAGATTTTATGTTCTTGCATATAGCAGTAATTTGTTCTTTTTCACTGTATAGCATCCCTTTGTATGAATAAACAATTTGTTAATCCATTCTAATATGAATGGCTACTTGTGTTGTCTCCAGTTTTTGGCTATTGCAAATAACAATTCAGTGGCCATTCTGCATATGTTTTGGTGCATAAGTGCACACATTTTGGTCAGATATGAGTAAAAGTGTCAGGTCAAAGAGTTATTAATCAGCCAGGCATGGTGGCTCACGTCACGCCTGTAATCCCAGCACTTTCAGAGGCCAAGGTGGGCGGGTCACCTGAGATCAGGAGTTCGAGATCAGCCTGGCCAACATGGTGAAACCCTGTCTCTACTAAAACTACAAAAATTAGCCGGGCATGGTGTCATGTGCCTTTAATCCTAGCTACTTGGGAGGCTGAGGCAGGAGAATCGCTTGAACCTAGGAGGTGGAGGTTGCAGTGAGTTGAGATTGCGCCACTGCACTCCAGCCTGGAGGACAGAGCAAGACTCTATCTCAAAAAAAAAAAAAAAAAAAAAAAAAACAAAACTTTTGACTCATTCAACTTTAAAATATATCAAAATTCCTAAGTGGTAGTACCAATTTCTACTCCACTAGCTGTATACGAGTTTGCTGTTCTACATCCTCACCAACACTTCAAGATGTCTTTCACATTTTAGCCATTCTAATGACTATATGTTAGTATTTCGCTGCAGTTTTAATTTGCATATTCTTGATGATTAATGCAGTTGAGAGCTTTTCAGGTTTATTAGCTATCTGGGTATCTTTGTGAAATGTCTAACCTTTTGCTGTGAAAAGTCTGTTCTAATCTTTTGCTCTTTTTTTTTTAAACTGGATTTTTGAATTGGTAGAAATTTATATATCCTAGACATGATTCCCTTATCAGATGTATACCAAATATGCTTTCAGTCTATGGCTTGCCTTTTCACTCTTTCAAGGATGGCTTGGAATGAACAGAAGTTCTCATTCTTCACATATTACAGTTTGTTCACTTTGCTTATGGTACATTTAGTGTATTATTTAAGTAATCCCTCCCTAACCCCTGGGACTGAAATTTTCTTTGTGAAAGCATTTTTAAAGATTTACTTTCATTAACAGTTACGGATTATATAAAAATTTGACCATTTCATCAAAATTTTGAAATATATGAGCATAAAGTTGTACATAACATCCTCTCGTAATCTTTTTTATGGCTATGGGTTTTATAGGGATGTGCTATTTTTCATTTCTAGATTTGTAACACACTCTGCTTTTACCTTTGTCTTTAACAACTTATCACTAAGGATTTATCAATTTTAATAGTCTATAAAAATAATTTTCAGCTTTGATATTTACTGCTTATTGATTTTAATTTTTTTTTTTTTTTTGTATTTTGATCATTTCATTGTGATGTCATATAAGGTTACTGCTCATGTTGCAAACATTTGGGATTTCCCTGTTATCTTTCTATTACAGATTGCAACCTTAATTCCACTGGGGACAGATAATATATTCTGTAAAACTAATCCTTTAAAATATATTAAGACGAATTCCATGGCCTATTTTGGCAAGTGTTTCATACACACATGAAATGAACGTGAATTCTGCAGTTACTGAGTGCATGTTCATTAGGTCAAGCTTATTAAACAATGTTCATTCAAATCACATATGTGCATATAAAATATGTGCATGAAAATATACATACTCAATATGCCTTTGTTTTATCTGTTACTGAAAGAAATACGTTTGAATCTTCTCTTTCTTATGATTGTGGTTTTACATATCTCCCCTTTTAGAGCTTTCCACTTGTTTACAAGATCAGTCATTTTTATTTACTTATTTATTTTGAGCCAGAGTCTCACCCTGTCATCCAGGCTTCAGTGCAGCGGCACGATCTTTACTCACTGCAACCTTAGTCTCCTGCGCTCAAGTGATTCTCCTGCCTCACCCTCCAGAGCAGCTGGCACTCCAGATGTATGCTGCCACACCCAGCTAATTTTGGTATTTTTAGTAGAGATGGGATTTCACCATGTTGGCCAGGCTGGTCTCCAACTCCAGGCCTCAGGTGATGCACCCACCTCGGCCTCCCAAAGCTGGGATTACAGCCATGAGTCACCGCACCTGGTCACAAAATGAGTCATTTTTATTTTATTTTTATTTTTAATTAATTTATTTTTTTGAGACAGAGTCTTGCTTTGTTGCCCAGGCTGCAGAGCAGTGGCGCAATATCGGCTCACCACAACCTCCGCCTCCTGGGTTCAAGCAATTCTCCTGCCTCAGCCTTCCGAGTAGCTGGGATTACAGGCACCCACCACCACACCAGGCTAATTTTTTTATTTTTAGTAGAGACGGGGTTTCGCCATGTTGGCCAGGCTGGTCTCACACTCCTGACCTCAGGTAACCCAACTGCCTCAGCCTCCCAAAGTGCTGGGATTACAGGCATGAGCCACTGCACCTGGCCAAGATTAGTCATTTTTATTTTTATTATTTTTATTTTTAATTTTTAGAAGACCAAGTCTGTCCACAGCGTATGAATGTTCTAGGTGAGGCTGGGGTGATGGGGAGAGTGAGGTGAAGACAGCATCTATAAATCTCATGACTTTGTTGTTGTTTTGTTCCGTTTTTTTTGGAGACAGAATCTCCATCTGTCACCCAGGCTGGAGCACAGTGGCGTGACCTCGGCTCACTGCAACCTCTATGTCCTGGGTTCAAGCGATTCTCCTGCCTCAGCCTCCCAAGTAGCTGGGATTACAGGCGCATGTAACCGTGCCCTGTTAATTTTTGTATTTTTAGTAGAGACGGAGTTTCACCATGTTGGTCAGGCTGATCTCGAACACCTGACCTCAGGTTATCCGCCCACCTCGGCCTCCCAAAGTGCTGGGATTACAGGCGTGAGTCACCGCACCCTACCGAGATTAGTCATTTTTAAATGTTTGAAAATATCATACCAGGAGAGTTATTTCAGATAGGCAAAGGTTTGCTCCTATAGCTTCTCCGTTTTAGTACTAGTGTCGTATTGTTCACTGTGGAACTCATTAAGTAATTCTGCTTCATATTTAGTTATAAACCAAGGCTCTTCGACAAGTACTTACAAAGTATCTTTCTGCAGTTGATTGATTATAAAGTATTGACTGCACTCAATAATCAGTGATCTTAAAATGGTAAAAAGCTGAATAAAGTTTGAAACAGATTGAGCTAAGCCTTATCTTCTAAAGGAGCAAAAATGGAAATCAAGGGCTTGCTAAGTTTGGTCCCTAAGGGCTACACCTTAGGAACTAGGATAGCCTAAATTCAACCATCATTCTAGGATGACCTAGAATTAAGTCCAGCTTCAAATTCTCTGAAGTCCTGACTAGACTGAGATGATCTGGGACTGCTAGCGCCCTTAGCCTGAACACCTACCAGAAACAAAGGTCCATCTTCTTTGGAGAGAGAATATCATCCTAGGACTCAAAAATATCTGCATTTTAAATACTCAGAAATAACTCAGAAATAATCAGACATATGAGAAAAGACCACAGCTAAAGGCACAACAGAAACAGACTCACAGGACATTAAAATTTAAAGGTACTATCTAACCATTCTGCAATTATGGTATGTCCTACCTCAAATAAAAGTTTTTGTCATAAAACGTACGTCATGTGATATTTAAAAAGTTATACCACTTTCCTCTAGCTGGTGTGGTATGCTATCTTCTTTCTTTTAACCCTTCTGTGCCTTATATTTATGGTGTCCCAAGCACTCTGATATTCACTGTTTCTTAACTGCGTTATTATCAAACAATCATCTTCACGTAGTAATATAATCTACCATAAAGAATGTTAATATGGACAAGCATAACTAACATTTGAACAAAAATGGAAAAAGGATGTGAATGTAGTCAAACTCCTACTCTGTCGCTGTAAAAATGACTTCCTATTTAAGTTGTTGGCATCCCTAAAGGCAAAATTTAGGCAACCTAAGACTCTACTTTTTAGTTAAGAAACCTAGCTAGATGAGTTTTCAGACTGTTCAATAGGAGAAAAAAGCTGACACAGCTTTATTTTTGGCTTTAAAAGAACATCTCATTATAATTACTTTAAAAAGACAATTAAATCCATTCAAACATATAAATATGTTCATCTGCAACTAGGAATCAGCATTCGCTCCCACATGTCCAGATATTACTATTCTAGACAAAAAGCCATTTTTTATAACTGCTCCTTGTGGAGCAGGGCTAACCCATAGGCAATATGCCCAGAGTAGCCCAATATTAATTTTCAAAGACTGGTTAATTACAAAGATATTTAAAGTAACCAAAACAGCACGGTACTGGTACCAAAACAGATATACAGAACAATGGAACAGGATAGAGCCCTCAGAAATAACACCACACATCTAAAACCATCTAGTTTTTGACAAACCTGACAAAACAAGCAATGGAGAAAGGATTCCCTATTTAATAAATGGTGCTAGGAAAACTGGTTAGCCATGTGCAGAAAACAGAAATTGGACTGCCCTTACACTTTATACAAAAATTAACTTAAGATGGATTAAAGACTTAAACGTAAGACCTAAAACCATAAAAGCCCTAGAAGAAAATCTAGGCAATACCATTCAGGACATAGGCATGGGCAAAGACTTCATGACTAAAACACCAAAAGCAACGGCAACAAAAGCCAAAATTGACAAATGGGATCTAATCAAACTAAAGAGCTTCTGCACAGCAAAAGAAACTGTCATCAGTGTGAACAGGCAACCTACAGAGTGGGAGAAAATTTTTGCAACCTATCCATCTGACAAAGGTCTAATATCCAGAATCTACAAGGAACTGAAACAAATTTACAAGAAGAAAAATAATCAAAAAGTGGGCGAAGGATACGAACAGACACTTCTCAAAAGACATTTATGTGGCCAACAAACACATGAAATAATGCTTATCATAACTGATCATTAGAGAAACACAAATCAAAACCACAATGAGATACCATCTCACACCAGTTAGAATGGTAATTATTAAGAAGTCAGGAAACAACAGATGCTGGCAAGGATGGGGAAAAATGGGAACGCTTTACACTGCTGGTTGGAGTGTAAATTAGTTCAATCATTGTGGAAGACAGTTTGGTGATTCCTCAAGGATCTAGAACCAGAAACACCATTTGACCCAGCAATCCCATTACTGGGTATATACCCAAAGGATTATAAATCATTCTACTATAAAGACACACGCACACATATATTTACTGCAGCACTAGTCACAATAGCAAAGACTTGGAACCAACCTAGATGCCCATCGATGATAGACTGGATAAAGAAAATATGGCACATACACACCATGGAATACTATGCAGCCATAAAAAAAAAAAAAGAGTTCATGTCCTTTGCAGGGACATGGATGAAGCTGGAAGCCACCATTCCCAGCAAACTAACACAGGTACAGAAAACCAAACACCATATGGTCTCACTCATAAGTGGGAGTTGAACAATGAGAACACATGGACACAGGGAGGGGATCATCACACACGGGGGCCTGCCAGGAGGCGGGGAGCAAGGGGGATGGACAGCATTAGGACATATACCTAATACATGCGGGGCTTAAAACCTAGATGATGGGTTGACAGGTGCAGCAAATCACCATGGGACATGTACACCTGCATGTTCTGCACATGTATCCCAGAACTTAAAGTAAAATAAAAATTTTAAAAAGTACTAGCAAAAATGAATTTAGTTATTACACGTTTTTTTTTTTTTTAAAAAAGATATTTAAAGTTATTTTAAGGCATAGTTAACCACCCATGATTTATATTAATGGCAAGATTAATCCCTCAATGCATAAACACAGACACACATAAACAATTCAGCTTGGTGCTCGAAAGGTAAATATTCCAAAGTAAACAGTTGATAACCAGAGTAAAGAAGACAACAAACTCAGAAAGATACACAATGGGGCGACCTGACTGATGTTTACACAAAAAGTCATGGATTTAAATCTAACCAGAGGGAATGAGTAAGCTCCTGCCCAGAATAAACACTGCATCACAGTATTGGAGAGTATGTGATAGCCTACCACTATCACTCAGGATAAATGGTGCTTTGAAATAGCACCACTTCAATTTCTTTTGTTAGAAATTCAAGTAGATTTGTCATCACACATGCTTTCAGTATGGCATAACAGTTACCATTATGACTATTAAACAAGTTTCTTAATGAATCTCTGGGACCACATGCATTAGATTAACAGAACAGCAGGCTGCAAAGTAAAAACAAAGGCTTTTTACTATGTTTCTCATATTAATGGGCTCATATTGCATCTTAATACATATTAATATATTGATTATATAATAATATATTTTAATAGACTAACACATAGAGATTAGCACCAAACAGTTTTTGCTATTGGGTATATATAATTCATGTTATTTTTAGACAAAAATGATATCCAACAACAAATAATTGAGAGAAAATATTAAACTTATTTACGTATTAACAGTCTACTATTCTAGGAGGTCCAGCCCAAAATTAAATTCATCTCCCTTCACTCTCCCCAGCTCACTCCACAGCCACTCTTCTTCTCAAATCTTAGTAAATAGTGCCACCATTCATCCCATGGCCCAGCCTAGAAACCTAAAAGTCATTCTTACTCACCTTTATCCATCACATAAAATCAACCCATCATCAAAATCCATCAAGTCTTCTCCAAAATCTCCCTCTTAAATCTAACTATCTACCCTTTCATTATCTCTACCCTACTTTTCTTTTTTCTTTTTTTTTGAGAGAGAGTCTCGCTCTGTCATCCAGGCTAGAGGGCAGTGGTGCAATCTCAGCTCACTCCACCTCCTGGGTTTCAAGCGATTCTCCTGCATCAGCCTCCCAAGTAGCTGGGATTACAGGTGTGTGCCACTGGGCCCAGCTAACTTTTTGAATTTTCAGTAGAGACAGGGTTTCGCCATGTTGGCAAGGCTGGTCTCATACTCCCAACCTGAGGTGATCCACTGCCTCAGCCTCCCAAAGTGCTGGGATTATAGACGTGAGCCACCGAGTCTGGCCTCTATCTTACGTTAAATCACCATAATCTCTCACCCAGTTCCCTGCAACAGCTTCCTAATCACTTTACTTCCAATCCCACCCTCCTCCAGTCAATTCTTCACACCAGAGTTACCTTTCTAAAATGCAAATCTGTTCTAGACATTGCCCCTGCTAAAAAGCACTTAATTAGCTCTCCATATTGATCTGAAGATCAACTACTTAACACATCCTGTAAGAGAGCTAATCTGGCTTCTTGTTTACCTCTATGGCCTCAGAATTTAACCCCTATCTCCTCCACAGTCTAAAATGTAGGCACACTGAACTCTGCTCAAATATGAATCCTCTCTTATCTCTTTTTCACATATGCTATTATCTTCCCACTCACACACTGTCATTCAACACTGCATCCAACCCTTACACAAATGAACCAACCATATTGCATTCTTTTACTACTCTCGACTTTTCATTAAATTCCTCCTTCCTTAAGTCTCAGCTTAAATATAACTTCCTCCAAGAGGCTTTCCCTACACTACCCCCATCACACTATTCACACATACACACAGTTAAGGCTAGTATTGTTTAATGTATTTCCAGACTACCCCATATTTGCCTGTTTGGACAGTAAGCTCTAGGAGAAAGGAAAACATGCCTGTTTTGTTCAGCATTTTATCACCAGAGCCCAACCAGTATCGAGCACATGTAGACATCCTTTCTTGAGTAAAATAGTTGAGAACAATCTCAAATGATGGCTAAAGTCATTAATAATGAGGCTCTAGCTAGTTTCAAAGCTCACATATCCATATATCCTCAGGGGAATGAGCTCGTTTTACAGGCAAAGAGCTCTCCTTCACTTTTCTTCTCTGAAATACTTTCATGCCTCAATAAGAAACAGAAACCTCTAGACCAAAAATCATCCAAACCAACATGGTTGGGGCAGAATCAAGGCCAGATGAGAACGGCACAGGGCAAAAGGTGCCTGCCACTTGACCTTGAATCTAGGGTGGTTTCATATTACAAATGAAAGGAACCCAAAACTTGACCAATATGGCCACAGGAAATGGCCACGGGGGAAAAAAAAAAACTCCCTGTACATCTCAGAATCTGTAAGTCTGTCAAAATTGCCAAGAATATCTATACTCCTAGCAAGTCAAAAATTTCCCAGAATACAATACCTTAATGGGGAGGCAGGGGGACAGAAGGCAGTGCAGTCAAGTTCTTGGTAAGAAAATGAAAGTGCTCTCCAACTTAGACATCCCTGGGCTAAAGGGTAGATGGAAATGGGGTATAGGAAAGTAAAAAACGGGGCTCTATCTAATAAGACAAGTGGTAAAATACAATTAAACAGACCATCTGTGGTATATTGCCAAGCACCAGAGGAACATCACTTAGATGATAATCCATTACGTCTTGAAAAATCAATATAACCCAATGCTTACCTGTTAAAAAAAAAAAAAAATCTCATTAAGACACTAAATGACCCTGAAAATTTACTGTAAGAAACTACGCAACTCAAAGCAATCCTACGGCCAGGCGTATCCCAGCAATTTGGGAGACTGACCAACATGGTGAAACCTCAACTCTATTAAAAATACAAAAATTAGCCAGGTGTGGTGGCACACGCTTGTAATCCCAGCTACTCGGGAGGCTGAGGCAGAAGAATTGCTTGAATCCAGGAGGTGGAGGTTGCAGTGAGCCAAGATCACACACTACTGCACTCCAGCCTGGGTGACAGAGCAAGACTCCGTCTCAAAAATAAATGAAAATAAAAATAAATAAATAAATAAAAGCAATCCTAACTCTCCCCTAATAAGACAGAAGGAAATCTAAGAGAATCTCATCTAGGAATGAGGAGAGATCTACCGCTCTCTATCAAAACAAGATATCCATCCATAGTTGGAGAAAGTTCAATAATCAATATAGATAAAAACAAATGCATATAAAAATACACCCTAAACACTTAGAAGTCCAAGGGAAATTTCCCTTTATCTTTCCTCTCTCAGCTCCTGCTGTGTTACTGATATTTCAGTCTTAAAGAAAGCTCTTTTCATTATCTTCCACTTTTTGTTTTTTTTTTTTTTAAAAGAGATTTAAATGACATAGGTGAGTGGGAAGAAGTATACCAAAGGAAGCTGAACTCACAAGTTTCTCTAAAAATCTTAACTTAATAAAATTATTTCATCTCTTCTTTCATAAACTCTCAGGTTTTTTTTTTTTTTTCCCTGCATCAGGGTCTCGGATGCAGTGGCACAATCATGGCTCACTGCAGCCTTGAATTCCTAGACTCAAACAATCCTCCTGCCTCAAACTTCCCAAGTAGCGGGGACTACAGGCATGCACCACAATGCCTGGTTAATTTTTTGGAGACACAGAGTCGAGCTATATTGCCAAGGCTGGACTTGAACTTCTGGTCTCAAGTGACTCTCCCATGCTGGCCTCCCAAAGCGCTGGAATTACACGCATGGGCCACTGCACCCAGCCTCTCAGGTTCCATACTAAGTAAAATAAATGTTGTTATGAAAAACGCAGCACTTTATTATTTAATTTAAAAATGGTTTCTTAAAATGTCTTCTATTCAGCTGTCACTAATAGCAAAAAACAGAACACCTTTTAAAACTGAAAAAGGTACCTATTATGTCTAACAAATCTTTGCAATATATTAACATAATTCAATCTTTGAGCACTGTTCATTCTTTTTATGAAAATAAGAACATGTCTTCAATGACATTAATCAGTGGCTAAACATAATCTGATTCAGTAGTTCCCATTTAACTGAGCACTAGTCAACTTTCATGTGGGTGGTTTGTACTGCAATAAAGTCATTTGGGTAATGTATATGCTCATTATTTTTATTCCATTCCAGTTCCCACTTCTCTAGTCATGACAACATGCCCTTTCTAAAATACGCTTTAAAACTTAATTTTCTATTATTGATTGTGGGCGGGGGGGGACGGATTTTCCCCTTACCCTTCTGAGTTCTTAGCTGGGACTGCTGTAATAAGACAGACCAACAAGAGAAAAACAGTTTATTAACATGTACACCTCATGTATACATAGGAGATTATCCAGGAAGAAAGAAGAACTCTCCAAGAGGGGGCCTAGAACTCCAGCTTACATAGCAACTTCAACTAGAAAGAAGAATGTGAAGGAAGGTAACCACAAAAAGCATGGTAAATAAGAGAAACGATTGTTTTGCAGATTTAAGTCGGTGCCTCTGTTGATAGGAGTCTCTTGCCATCCTTCTCTTCCCCAGAAAGGGAGACACTCTTACAAATAGAGATTTCCTTTCTAGGTACACATTTCTCTTACAAAAAAGTAACTTGTACTGTTTTCAGAGATGACCCTGTGTCTGCTGGTTCTCAAAATAATCTGCTCAAAATAATCCTTACGCCAAAGTGGCATATTTACGGTGGCATATTGTGGTCTCCTATAATCACAAAATCCTCTCACTAGCAGCATCTTAAGAGCACTTTGAGAATCACAAAAACAATACCATACTGTGCCGTATTTTGAGTTAGGTTGGGTAGCCAACTTCATTTCTATTCTAAAATGCAAGAGGTGGTGGAGAAAAGGAAGACTAGAGGGAGAGAGAGAAGGAGAGAAGAACCTAAAATGTTCTTTAAACCCAATTCAGTTGCGGAGGGAAATAGGAGTGGTACTACATGTATGAAACAAAAATTTAAGGATTTTCCTCTGTTCTATATCTACTTAATTTTATTTTTTAAACAAATCTGCATTTCTGTTATATTCAAGGAATCTTCAAAAAGTTCACAGAATATGCATTATTACAAAAAAACTATGCATGAACTTCAAATTTTTTTGTATGAACATAAACTCTTACTAACTTGCCATAACATACCAGAACAGGATCTAGCTTGAGGTCATAAGAGGGAGATCTAGCTTGAGGTCATAAGAGGGATAAGACAGCGCTTTTGAAAGAGCCCCTATCAGAGCAACATGAATTCTGCTAAAATTGAAGCAAGAACAAGTATCAAATTTATGGTAAAGCTTGTGTGGAAGAAAAGTAAAATCACTGGTGAGTTGTGAAAAGTCTGTGAGGAAAATGCCTCAAAGATATCAACAGTTTACAAATAGATAACTCATTTTAAGAAGGCATGAGAAAATGTTCAAGATGCCAACAATGGCAGATCATCCACATTAATTTGTGAGAAAAAAAATTCATCTTGTTTGTGCCCTAACTGAAGATGATCAATGGTTAATGGCATGAACAATAGCTAATGTCACAATTCTTTTATAATTGGTTCAGTTTACACAATTCTGACTAAAAAATTAAAGCGGAGCAAACTTTCCACCCGATGAGTGCCAAAATCATTGGACCCAGATCTGCTGCAGACAAGAACAGATCTTTCAACGGAAATTTTGAGTGAGACTGCGATCCTGAAGCATTTCTTTGAAGAATTGTAACAGCAGATGAAACCTGGCTTTAACCAGTATGATCCTGAAGATAAAGCACAACCACAATGGCTACCAAGAGAAGTGGTCCAGTCAAAGCACAAGCAGACTGGTCAAGAGCAAAGGTTGGCAACAATTTTTTGGGATGCTCAAGGCAGGCTGCTGGCTGACTTCCTGGAGCACCAAAGAACTATCATAAAAACGTAGCCAAAGCTTTAGCAGAAAAACGCCCAAAGTTTCGTCAGAGACTCCTTATACACTATGTAAATGCCCCTGCTTATTCTGCTCATCAAACAAGAGCAATTTTGAGAGTTTCAATGGGAAATTATTAGGCATCCACCTTATAACCTGATCTGGTTCCTTCTGACTCCTTTATGTTTCCTAATTGATATAGATTGGATATCTGTACCCTCCAAATCTCATGTTGAAATTTATTCTCCAACATTAGAGGTGGGGCCAAATGGAAGGTGTTTGGGTCATGGGGGCAGATCGCTCATTAATGGCTTGGTATATCCCCCCAGTAATGAATAAGTTCTCGCTCTATCAGTTCATACAAAAGCTGGCTGTTTAAAAGAATGTGGCGTCTCCTTTCTTTCTCACTCCCTCTCTCGCTATGTGATATGCCAGCTCTCCTTCCCCTTCTGCTATAACTGGAAGTTACCTGAAGCCCTCACCAGAAGCAGATGCTAGTGCCATGATTCTTGTACACCCTGCAGAACTGTGAGCCAAATATATTACCCAGCCTCAGGTATTCTTTTATAGCAACCCAAACAGAGTAACACACCAATCTTTAAAAATCTGTAAATAGCACCCTTTTATCTTCAGTTGCCAATATAAAAAAGACTGCATTTACTTAAATTCCCAGGACCCTCACTTATTTAGGGATGGACTAAATGACTGGTATCACTGCTGACAAAAGAAGTATCTTAAATTTGATGGAGCTTATGTTGAGGAAAAAATTATTTTTTATTTCTATCTTAATTAATTCCATTTTTCCACAAACTTTTTGAAGTCCCGTCATATTAGCTTAAGAAAATGCAACCCTAGATGTTTTATATAAAGGGCAAAAGGATAAAAAAATTTGTCTTCCCCAGAAACAGAATAAATTTAGTCATTTAAGTATCTATTCATAAAAAAATTATTTCAGAAACATTGGAATAATTTCACATAATTCTGATCTACCATGTGGAGAACTCAGTAACATTTTTATTTTACTGTATTTCAAAAAACTGAGTAAATGAATTTCTGAAATCTTAAAGATAACAGAATTTAGCAATCCCGGGACTCTACAAAATGCTGTGCTACTCTTCATGGTGGGTAACGAGAGAAAATAAAACTGTCATTTTCTATACTGGAAAAAAATAATACCTTTTATAATAAAAACAAAAGGAAAGCAGGGGGAACCAAGCTCTATGGCGCCATCTTTTGGACCGTACAAATTCTTAACAAAATTCTTTCTTACATTATTGTAAGAAAAAATTTATTGACCAGAATCAAACAAGTACTATTCCTATGCCTTTTAAGGTGGGTGGATCACTTGAGGCCAGGAGTTCAACACCAGCCTGGCCAATGTGGTGAAATCCCATCTCTACTAAAAATACAAAATTAGCTGGGTGTGGTGGCAGGGGCCTGTAATCCCAGCTCCATATTATTCTCACAGTTCTTTCTGTACTAGGGTATGTTAAATAAGCAGAAGTCATTGAACTGAGACTGTCTCTCTGCACTTTGAGTTCCTGCATAAAAAATTGCAAACTTAGTATAGAAATAAACTGAAACCTAATTTAAGAGTATAGTTTTGTAACAAACAGCCAAGTTTCAGCCAATCATAGGCAGCCAACTGGTCAGACCATACCCATACAGGGTGAACATCTCATCACACCATGCCCAAATAAGGCAAATGCCTTGTGGTAGCCAATCAGGTAATTTCTCTAATTTGCTTCCACATTCAGCCTATGGAAGCTCACTGCTCATGTTGCAAGGTGGAGCTCTCTCAACCTCTTCTGGTTCTGCATGCTGCCAGATTCATGAATTGTTCTTTGCTCAGATAAAGTGTTAAATTTGTATGAAGTTTTTCTTTTAACAGATTAAAAATGTATCTATACTAAGCCTACACTAAGCAATTATGTGTAATTCTAAAATTCTACTAAAAATTCTGAAAATAAGGGCTTTTTTAACAAACTATAGTCTGAACACCTTACAAAAATTGTTCCTAAAGTGAACTCCTCTCCCCCTAGAATCATCATTATCTGAGAACTTGTTAGAAATGCAAATTCTTGGGCCATATTCCAGACTAAACTAGAAATGGGGCAAGGAAATAATCTGCTTTTTTTTTTTTTAAGATGGAGTCTCACTCTGTCGCCCAGGCTGAAGTGCAATGGCACAATCTTGGCTCCCTGCAACCTCCACCTCCCAGGTTCAAGCAATTTTCCTGTCTCAGACTCTGGAGTAGATGGGATTACAGGACCCTGCCATTACACTCAGCTAATTTTGTATTTTTAGTAGAGATGGGATTTCACCACATTGGCCAGGCTAGTTGAACTCCTGGCCTCAAGTGACCCACCCACCTAGGCCTCCCAAAGTACTAGGATTACAGGCATGAGCCACCGTGCCCAGCCTAGAATCTGCTTTTTCACAAGCCCTCCAGGTTATTCTGATACAAACTAAAATGTGAAAAACAGTATTTGGGAGATTTAGAAAAAAGTCACAGGAGACACAACCACACACAAGAACCTGCTGAGCAGCAGTTTTTAACCTTACCTTCACATTGGTAACACCAGGGAGCTTTAAAAATCCTAGGTCTCATCGCGCCACTGCACTAAAGCCTGGGCGACAGAGCAAGACTCCATTTCAAATAAAAAATAAAAAATAAAAAGCCTAGGTATCACTCCACTATTCAATTTGATGATTATGGGAGATAAGGAAAGCCTAGGCACTGGAATTTTAAAAAGACTCCCAAATGATTCTAAAGTGCAAACAAGGTTGAGTGCCACTGATCTAGAGGATTACATTTTCAGAAGTTAGAGTTCATAAAACATCTTATATTAAGAAATGCTGGTGTCTTAAATTTTCTGTTGCTGTAACTGAATATCTGAGACTGGGTAATTTACAAAGTAAAGGAACCTATGTCTTACAGCTCTTCTGGAGATTGGGAAATCCAAGGTTGAGGGGCCATATCTGTTGAGGGCCTCCTTGCTGGTGGGGACTCTCTGCAGAGCCCAGCAGCAGTGCAAGGCATCATGTGGTGAGGGGGCAAAAGCATGCCAAACTGGCTTTTAAAACAGACCCACTCCCATGGTAATTAAACCATTCTTCCTGTGATAACCTATTAATCCAAGAATGGATCAAACTACTCTACCCTCAGGACCCCATCACCTCTTAAAGGCCTCACTTCTTAATACTGTTATATTCAGGATTAAGTTTCAACATGAGTTTTGGTGAGGACAAATATTCAAACCATAGCATTCCATCCCTGACCTCCCAAACTCATATCCTTCTCACATACAAATACATTCACTCCAGCTCCATATCCTCAAAGTATTAACTTGTTTCAGCACCAACTCGAAATTCCAAAGTCCAGAGTCCCATCTATGAAGCCTGTGAAATCAAAACAAGTTATCTACTTCCAAGATACAATGGTAGGACAGGTATAGGGTATACATTCCTGTAAAAACTAAAGTAGAGGTTCCTCTTCAAAGAGACTTTCCTCCCTGTCTAATTAGGAATAAGTAGTAAATTCTCTTAGAAGCAAAATTTATTCAAAGACCTGTGCTAACATTCTTAGATACCTGCTAGCCTTAATAAAGAAATCAATGTACTTTGTGTTCTTAGCTCCCACAATTTAGCCTAAATATTTGCCCTGGCATGCTTATACTGGCACAAGCAAGCATTAGGTCATAGCCTGTTCCTCTTCCTTATTTGGAGGGGTTTTTACCTTGCTCAGCATTCCACAAGTTACCTCCTCCTTCCTTTGTTCTCCTCTGCCTTTGCTTCTTTTAGAAAGTTCCAATCAGGACAAACACAGAATGTGAGGTCCCATTCCAGTCAATGGAAACCAGACACAGCAGTAGGGTGAATTGTCAGGTTATAAATGACCCTGTCTCCTCTGTTCGCTGTACTCTCATGGCAAAACTGCTGGCAAGTGTACTCTTTCTGCATAAAGTAAAATGGCCTTGCTGAGAAAATTAAATTTACGTTCAAGTGCTATTTCTTTGCAGCACCAGGGAACAAGCATTTCTAACATTCCCATTCTAAAAGGCAGAAATAGGCCAAAAGAAAGGAGTAACAGGCCTCAAGTAAGTCTAAACCCTGGGAAAGAAGACATTAACTCTTAAAGCTACAGAGTAATCTCCATTCCATGTTTGAATCCTGTGCACACTGGGGTGGGGTTGGGGAGGTGGGCTCCCAAGGTATCAAGCAACCCTACTCCTAGAGCTTTCTGAGCTCAACCAGTTAAGAGTAGGTAGCTAGGCAGACATGAGCAGGGCAGAGGACTCCCCCACACCCAGAATGTCAGGTGACCATCAAGTGATGGTCAGGTGGTTGTTAAACTGTCTTCCTAAAATAACTGGTCGCAGCTGGCAGCAGGGAAAGGCAGTCTCCCAGCAGATAGAAAACACCTGAACCTGGTGATCAGCAGCTTCCCATTAAGATCTCAGGAGTTGGGCCAGTGGGCCCAAGTATGTGCACTAAGACGCAAAATGGCAGAGTTTAACTGGTATATGACCTTCCTCTAAAAATGTTCAACTTAACAAGGCAGAAATGCCTCAAATGAGCATGCACACAACTTGAGTAAACATACTGAGGATGTGGCCCCTCTGGAGTGCTGGCAGGCCACTGCCACTACACATGCGGATAGCCCACCCCAAGGAAAAATCAAGGCAGGAGAAACTCAAACCCCGGAACCACGCCAATGTATAAAACCCCAAGTCAAGGGCTACACAGAACACCTGAATCTCTCAAATTGCTTGCTTGGTCCTCTTCCAAGAATACTTTACTTCCCATTGTTCCTGTTCTAAAACTTTTTAATAAACTCTCACTCTTGCTCAAAAACTTGCCTTGGTCTCTCACTCTGCCTTACGCCCCTTGGACAAATTCTTTCCTTCGAGGAGGCAAGAATCAAGTTGCTTCAGACCTGTACGGATCCACCACTGCTAACAAGTCCACACTTCAGCTCTCTCCAGTTGAAGTTACAAACTGGTGCCATGTGCTGCCAGTGGGTCACAGTTCTAGAATCTCAAGGGCAGCTCTAGCTTTGACCTCACAATTCCACTTGGCATTCTCCAGAATGGGCTCTCTGTGGTGGCTCCACCTCTGCAACAAGTCTCTGCCTGGACACCAGACTGTCTATAATATATCCTTTGAAATCTAGGTAGAGGCTCACATGACTTCCTAGCTCTGCTTTCTGACAGCCTGAAGAATTAGCACCACATGGATGCCACCAAGGCTTATGGCTTTTATCTTTTGGAGCTGCAGGTCAAGTTGCACCTGGGGCCACTTGAGCCACAGTGGGGACAACTGAGGAGCACTGTGCTGTAATTCTGGGAGCAGAGGCCCAAAGCAGCCCTGGGCAGTAAGCTAATAGGCAGAGGCCCAAGTCCATGACCCAAAACCATTTGTGCTAGAGCTCTGGGCCTGTGATGAGAAAGGGAGGCTCAAAGATCTCGGAAATGCCTTGAGGGTCTTTCTCCCATTGTCTTGATAATCCCTTCTATTAAGTACTACTCTCCTTAGCAAAAATTGCTGGGCCACACCTTGGTTTCCTCTCCCAAAAATTTTTTTCACTCTTTACAAGGCCAGGCTGAGAGTTTTCCAAATCTTTCTGCTTTCTTTCCCTTTTGATTATAAATTTCATCTTCAGTCATTTTTTTCCCTCTCACAGCTTAATGTAAGCTATTAAAAGTAGCCATGCAGCAGCCTGAATGCTTTGCGGGTTAGATAGGTCTTCTTCCAGGCATTCTAATTCACGGCTCTAAAATCCTGAATTCCATAAAGCCCTCAGACATGGACCCAATCCAGCCAGGTTCTTTGCCACTTTATTACAAGGATGCCCTTTACTCCAATATCTTGTTCCTCATTGTCATCTGGGTCCTCATCAAAATGGCCATTACTGTTAGCATTCTGCCCATGATCACTTAAATAATCTCTAAGAAGTTCCACATTTTCCCCAGCCTTGTCTTTGTCTGAGGCCTCACCTGAATCACCCTTATGTTCCATTCACAGCGATACAGGGTTTTTTCTATCCTGCTCCTCCAAACTCTTTCAAGTATTTATCCATTACCCAATTCCAAAGCCACTTCCACATTTTCAGGTATTTGTTATTAGCAACACTTCTCAGTACCAATTTTCCGTCTCAGTCCATTTTGTGCGACTGTAACAGAATACACAGAGTGGGTAACTTATAAAACAAAATTTAAAAACGGGTTTATTTAGGTGATGGTTCTACAAACCGAAAAGTTCAAGATTGAGAGGCTGCATCTGGCAGCTTCTAGTGAAGGCTTTATGTTACATGAAAACATGGCAGAGAAACAGAAGAGGTACCAGGCACATGTAAAAAGCCCAAAACATAGGAAGCAACCTCATGTTACAACAACCTGCTCTCGCAGAAACTAACATTCCCACAAGAGCTAACCCAGTCTTGCAAGAAAGATACTAATCCATCTTAACAACATAATCACCTCTTAAAGGCACCACCTCCCAACACCACCACATTGGAAACAAGCCTCGACATGGGTTTTGGTGGGGACAACCCATGCTCAAATCACAGAAGTTTGTAAATCAGACATGAAAAGTGTGGCCTTCAAAACCAAGATAAACACAAAACCCCACTACTAAAAAAAAGAGACTGTTCACTTCCAGCCTGTTGTTTACCCTTTCAAAGGCTATACAAGATGTTTATTATTTAGGGTATAATTGTTTAAAAATTTCTCTATAACTGTACATTCCTAGTTGTTATGGGAAGGCCAAAACAAAAAAAAGGTAGGATAATCCTTGCCCTTTCCAGACCATCTAATACAATTGGGAAGATGAGATATAAAGTAACAATAAAGTACAAACACCAAATTTAGAGTACAGACTGAAAGCACTGACTTAATGGAAGAAGAAATCACATCTAATTGTAGTGTAAGTTGAGCATCCTGAATCCAAAACTCTGAAATCTGAAATGCTCCAATGAGCATTTCCTTTGAGTATCACGTTGGTGCTCCAAATATTTCAGATTTTGGAACATTTCAGATTTCAGATTTTTGGATTTAAGATTTGTTAGATATGAGTTCTAAATTTCTCTTCAAAGGATCAGTGTCAGTATGTTCAATTCTTTGCCTTCTACTTTTAAACTTAACTTCCCCATAACGCAACCTTTTTCGATTACCTGCTCCACCCTGACTCATTCCAATTTACTGCTCTGCCATAACCATTTTTTCTGCCAAACCACTCACACCATCACTCTCTTTAAATTAGCCAATCAGAATTAGTTTAGCCTGTCTGGTCTAACCCTAGCCAACAGGGGAATGACACAGCAGCAGGGGCCATGTTTATCAGGAATAAGAGCTCCTTCCCCCTTCCTTTTCCAGGTGTGTGCTCACCACTGCTCCATCTGTAAGGGCACACCCTTCTACAGAAGTACATCACCTTGCTGAGAATTAAAAATAAAATGTTATATTCGAGTGCTATTTCTTCTGCAGCACTGAAACTTTATTTATAACATATTGCAAATATTCCAAAATCCAAAACACTCCTGGTCCTAAGCATTTCAGACAAGAGATGCTCAATCCATACTATGTATGACTATTAAAAAAGAGGGTAGAACTTCAGTCTTTAAGGATGCATGTGGTTGGGCATACCTGATGGAAGAAAAGACACAATTTTTTTAAGGGAGCAGATAAAATATAGTATAAAACAAACTTTCTCAGGGGTTCCTCATCTGAACCACAGATCACCGCAAATGATGTGATTATATTCTCAATTCTTCCAAGGACAGTACATAACTAGTACCATTCAAGAAGCACAGGACAGAAATAGGAACTGTGAATATAGAAATAGGAATGAATATAGGAATGAAACAGAAATAGGAATGAATATAATTTATTATATTCAAGGATGGCTTAGAGCCCTATTTCTCAAATTAACATGACTCAGAATTACTTGGAGAGCTTGGCTTGTTCAAACAGACTGCTAGGCCCCAGTCTAGAGACGGATTCTCTAGGCAAACCCAAGAACATTTTAGGGCATTAAGACTTAATCCTCTGGTGGAATTCTGGTTAAGAAAGGCTGATATAAAGTATATATTTATTTGAAAGTTATTTATGCTCTTTAAATACTGAAAACAGAGACCAGTATGAAGCAGCAGCAGCATGTTCATCTATTCAAGACAACATTATCTTGGTCTGTTTCACTGCAGTCTTTCTTTTGAAATAAATATTCTTGGTTGTTACACATGAGGAATAATATACAAACACTATACCAAGCTATACAAGCCCCAGTACTGAAGAACATGGCCAGTGCATTCAGACATGCTGTGCTAAAGCAATATAATTCTCAGGCTTCTGTAAAAAAATGGAAGTTCTGCCCACTTAATAGCACCAACGGCAGTTCACCAATCCTTTCATATCAGAAAGAGTCTTGAGTTATAACTTTAAGTGATCTCTTGGTCAACTAGACCAAATAGTTATTGAAATATTCTCAATAATATGTCAGCAATATATTTACCATTCCTGATAATATTTTTATTTTATATTTACACTAATAACAACTTAGTTGGGGAGAAAACTCCTGGATCCTAACTACTTCACAACTTCTCAACCCATTGAATTCTGTCACACTGTGTAACAGAGCAATCTGAAGAAATCTGTATATAACATGCATTCACTAATCACCCCATTTACCTTGATTCCTTGGCCTGACTACTCACAGTTAGCTTTTTTCTCTTAAGGTTTATAATTTTAAAAAATTTACCTGAGCTTTTATCTAAGTGTGGGTCTCTTTTCGCTTATCTGAAATTCTGTGTTTCCTTTAATTATATATATCTGAGTTTGGGAGTTTTTGTTTTTACTTAAAGTCTTATTTCATCATATCTGATCATTATTTCTGTTCCAAGTGTTTGATTTACTTTCAGTGGAGTATTTATCGCTCCTTTTTTGGGTTCCCAGTAATTTTCTTTCATAGTCATTACCTCAAAACACTCATTTTCATCACTTACGTATTGTTTTTTAATGCTTTGTGAGAGTTTCTCAAGTTTACTCTCCACAGATACTTCACTATCTGTAATATTACATTCATCTCTTTCTAATCTAATGCCATTAAAATAGAATGTCAGTTTTGCTACTGTGTATTAGTTCCCCGTCATCCTCCCTGTTATC
Source organism: Trachypithecus francoisi (assembly GCF_009764315.1). Taxonomy (NCBI): domain Eukaryota; kingdom Metazoa; phylum Chordata; class Mammalia; order Primates; family Cercopithecidae; genus Trachypithecus; species Trachypithecus francoisi. The sequence goes on along the minus strand of NW_022681458.1, from coordinate 51,454,497 downwards.
TGTTTCCCTTTTTCAACCTGTAGCCCTTTCATCTGAGTCTGCTCTCTCCTTATGGGATTTCTTTCCTGTTTTAATGGGGTCACATTTATTTTTCACGCTGTTGGGTATGCCCATTGTTTTTGTCTTCATTTCCTCCTGGTTTCTTTCACATTCACAGGGCAGCTCTTCCTTCAATGCTTCAGATTCTTTCCCTTCCTCTTATTCTACAGTATTTTTTTCAGAGAGCTTTCATCTTCCCCAGGTTAAAGCACAACCAACCCACACTCAGTTTCTGCCAAGCAGAGGTACAGATTGCCCTTGCTAGTAGAATCCCTTCCCAAAATGATGTGCAAGATCTAAGCAATTCCCGGTCCTTATTTAGGGTGGTTCTACTAGAACAAAGTGGGGAACTACCTGTATTCCAAATCATTCCTTAAAACACTCAACAGGTGGAATTTCAAAAATTCCACCTTCTGGCTTCATACTACCTACCTACCTAGACTCTACCTACCTGGGCCCTACCTACCTATGTCCTACCTATTGTCATGGCTCAGGACATGCTACCCCAAACTATGGCCACTTGGAGGCCACTGTGACTTTCCCCCACCTTTTTGTGGGACAGTTGGCCATAAAGAAGTTCTCTAACCTACCTCTTCTGAAAGTATGTCTTTTTTTTTTTTTTTTTTTTTTTTGATACAGAGTCTCGCTCTGTCACCCAGGCTGGAGTGCAATGGCATGATCTCAGCTCACTACAACCTCCTGGGTTCAAGCAATTCTCGTGCCTCAGCCTCCCCAGTAGCTGGGATTACTGGTGCGCACCATCACACCCAACTGATTTTTGTAGTTTTAGTAAAGATGGGGTTTCGCCATGTTGCCCAAGCTGGTCTCGAACTCCTGGCCTCAAGCGATTCACCCACCTCAGCCTCCCGAAGTGCTAGGATTACAGGCATGAGCCTCGACACCTGGCCTTGAAAGTCATTAAACCCTCATGTGACAAGGGCCCCATTCTATACCTGGAGGAAAGGAATGTTACACAGAGAGGCCAAGAAGAATCTCAACAAACAAGCCTACCTAAGTTCCCCCATTTATTACTAATGAGTAATACCGTTTTTGTACAATCATACTTCTATGTGACCATCCATTGTTCATCGAACTTACACACAAAAACACAGTTTTCCCTGGATCTGTGGCTCTTTGGGTCTTCATTTCTGAAGGCTCCCATGTCATGTAAAACTTTGATTAAATAAATGTGTTATGCTCCTCTATTGTTTATCTGTCTTTTGTTAATACGGATACTGGCCATGACTCCTGCAATCGGTGAGAAAAAGACATTACTTTTTCTCTCCTCCACTACCCTTCTAGGCTCAATTCAATTCACCATCTTCTTCATGCAGCCCTTTCCTGCCATGAAGATCCATTCTGACCCCTCACTTCTTTAAAGGCTAATCTTTGTCAGTACCTTACAATTTACCAATTGTTTTGTAATTATTTCATGTTTTCTCTAACTCCAGGTCAAGTTAATCAATGTCAGTTACATTTTAGACTTCTCTGTAATAGCACAGAGGCAGAATATTTGTCAACTGACAGAAATGCAGTTATAGAGAACTTCATAAAGAATCCAAACACTTCCACTAAGGTGAAATTTTGAGTAATAGGTACAATTTAGGCAACCAAATCTCTAATACTGAATTAAAAAAAAAAAAAAAACAACTCAACATTCTAGTTTCTCTTCTGAAGCTCCTGAAAACAGTTTAAGTAGAAAAAAGGCTCTACATATTAAAAGATAAAAACAGTTTCCATTGCTTAAAATAACTTGCTAATTCAAAAAATTAAAATAGCATATAATGTGTGTGTGTGTGTGTATATATATATATTTTTTTTTTTTGAGACAGTCTCACTTTGTCACCCAGGCTGGAGTGCAGCAGTGCAATCTCAGCTCACTGCAAGCTCCACCTCCTGGGTTCAAGCAATTATCGTGCCTCAACCTCCTGAGTAGCTGAGATCACACGCTCAGCTAATTTTTGTATTTTTAATAGAAACAGGGTTTCACCATGTAGGCGAGGCTGGTCTCAAACTCCTAACGTCAAGTGATCCGTCCACCTTGGCCTCCCAAAGTGCTGGGATTACAGATGTGAGGCACCATGCCCAGCCACATAATATAATTAAGAACAGAAAATATTCTTTTGGGCTGGGATAGTCTAAAAGTGCTACAAGCAAATATTATATCTCAAATCTGTCAGGATCCAAAATCCACACAATTATGTTTCAATGAGGTCTATTATATTACATTCATCAGCTCATTTCTGTTTAATAATTATTAACTTATTTTTAATACAACTCACATCAATGATCAGAGTAAAAAGTTTACTTACCCCACCCATTGTAATTCCATGAATAAGTGCAACATAAGGTTTCTGGCAAGAACCTGAAAGAAACAGAGCTGTAATTTTAGTTACAGTGTTTATAATACATTCCCTTTTTCTAAAAAAAAACCCACATTATATATACTCAAGATTCTCCCTAGGAAATTTTAGCAAGAAACACCAAAGATGACTAAATGTATGGCTTATAAAATACGTATTTTTAAATGTCAATCCAACACAATCCTATCTATTCGTTATCATTTAACAACTTAATCTTTGATTTTAAACAAAAAACCAGGGCCCAGTGTGGTGGCTGACACCTGTAATCTAAGCTCTTTGGGAGGCCAAGGTGGAAGGATTGCTTGAGGTCAGCAGTACGAGACAAGTCTGAGCAATACAGCAAAACCCCATCTCTTAAAAAATATATAGCCAGGTGTGGTGGCAAACACCTGTGCTCCCAGCTGCTCAGAAAGCTGAGGTGGGAGGAACACTTGATCACTTAAGCATAGGAGGTTGAGGCTGCAGTGGGCTGTGATCATGCCACTGCACTCCAGCCTGGGCAACACACCAAGACCCTATCTTTAAAAAAACAAAAAAAAAAAGGAAGAGCTATGCCAAATTATGGTTGAGAAGATTCAATCTGAAAGATGTCAACTCCCTCTATTCATTCTAAGTCTAATCATAATCTCAGTAGAAACTTTTGTGAAACCAGGTAAAACAATTCTAAAATTCATATGGAAGACCCAAAGTCCAACAGCAGCCAAGACAAAAGACATGTAGAAAACGCATCTTAAAGAATTTGGAAACAAAGTAATGATGCATAAACACTATGATCTATCCATTCTACATATTATTTCTGGAGAAACTTTTGCGCATGGGAAATAAGGGAGCACATACACGAGTACAACTATGTCAGTAACTATTGGAAGCTAAAATATCCATTAAATATGTAAAACAGATAATTAATGTGGGATATAATCATAATATTGGATACCACAGAACAGTTATATTCCATGTTGTTAAAAACAATTTATGGAATGGTATACACAGTAAGATAGTATTTATATAAATTTCTAAACACAAAGTAAAAATCTTTTCGTTCAAACCTAAAATAAAAGCTAAAAAACAAAAGGAACTGGAAAGTTCAAAAAGTGGCAGCCTCTATTTGTCTACTTTGCTGTATAAAATATGATACAATGTTTTGCATTTCTATTTTGTCTTTAAACTTATACATTTAAACTTATACACCGCAGGTGCGGTGGCTCACGCCTGTAATCCCAGCACTTTGGGAGGCCTGGGCAGGTGGATCACCTAGGGTCAGGAGTTCAAGAGCAGCCTGGCCAACATGGTGAAACCTGTCCTTAATCAAAATACAAAAATTAGCCGGGTGTGGTGGTGCATGCCTGTAATCCCAGCTACTCAAGTGGCTGAGGCACGAGAATCACTTGAACCTGGGAGACAGAGGCTGCAGTGAGCCAACATCGCACCACTGCACTCCAGCCTGGGTGACAGGGCAAGACTCTGTCTTGAAAGATAAATAAATAAATAATAAAATTAAACATGTTTTACTAAATACTTTTACTAAATGTTAAATTATTGCACAGCTTCTTTTTTCATCACTTAGTAATTATTTTCATCAATTCATGTTTTCACAAAAACATATATATCCCCATGTGTTTAATCTACTAGATATTAATTCATGTTTTTATGCCAATATATAAATGTTTGTCTAAAAGGCACATGAGAAAACCTGAATTTATTTTTTCAACTATGTCAAAATACTTTAATATCACGTATTCAATCAAATTCTAACTTAAAATCTTTTAGTTCACAAATATTTAGTAAAAATGTCAAATATGGTCTAGGAGAATACACTGAAAATTAATGACAATGGTTGTTTTTGAGGAGGGATAAATGGTTGCTTCTGGGGAAAGTAATGGCACTGAGGAAAGCAAAAAAATGAACTGAAATGTAACTTCCAGACTTGCAGTATTATATTTCTTTTGAAGACATTTTAAATCATGAAGCAAAAATAAAATATTGATGTCTGTTAATTCTGGGCTAGAGGGTACACACGTACTTATGTTACTTCCTGTATCTTAACTTTTGAAACACATGCTTGATAAAAACACTGCTTCACCTCCAATGAAACCTTGAACCTTGAATATAAAGAAATTTTTATTCCCAAGTTCTTTAAGAATTAGGAAATGATACTATATACTTCATTTTATAGAGAAAACTGGAACCCAAGGTTTTTCCCCAAGAAAGCTAAAGCTACCACATGATCAGAAATCCATATTCTCATACTGATTTTATTTTGAGACGGAGTCTTGCTTTGTTGCCCAGGCTGAAGTGCAGTGGTGGGATCTCGAATCACTGCAACCTCCACCTCCCAGATTCAAGCTGATTCTCCTGCCTCAGCCTCCCGAGTAGCTGGGATTATAGGCACGTGCCACCGTACCCAGCTGATTTTTGTATTTTTAATAGAGACGGGGTTTCACCATGTTGGCCAGGCTGGTCTCAAACTCCTGACCTCAGGTGATCCACCCATTCAGCCTCCCAAATTGCTGGGATTACAGGCGTGAGCCACCGCACCCGGCCTCATATTGATTTTTTAACAAACAGCAGTTAAGTATAGCCTACTAATATTAAAGGGTTACTGTTTTTAAATAAGCACTCAAAAATGTTTAATCAACTTTATTTATGCCTGGCACATGGTATTAAAAGTTTAAGTAAGACTGCCTATTGATTACATTTTGAACAAAGTACATACACCCATCTCATTTCTTTTTTTTTTGAGACGGAGTCTCGCTTTGTCGCCCAGGCTGGAGTGCAGTGGCGCAATCTCAGCTCACCGCAAGCTCCGCCTCCCAGGTTCATGCCATTCTCTGCCTCAGCCTCCCGAGTAGCTGAAACTACAGGCACCCACTACCACGCCCAGCTAATTTTTTGCACTTTTAGTAGAGATGGGGTTTCACCGTGTTAGCCAGAAAGGTCTCGAACTCCTGACCTCATGATCCACCCGCCTCAGCCTCCCAAAGTGCTGGGATTACAGGCGTGAGCCACCGCACCCGGCTGTCCACCTCATTTCTTTATTCCATTTCCAAAGCTCTGAGCAGAACACACATACCAATAGCATTGTTCAGTATATATTCTTCTCTGAACAAAACTGCAGCTATATTCTGTTTTGCCTTTTCAGCTTCCGAGATCACTAGGAAGGAAAGATTACAAAAAAAAAAAAGATTTAATAGTCAACGTTGTCAACTAGATCAAAAGTATTAAGATAATTAAATACTGGGGGAAAGGGAGTACTCTAAAATGACTTGTTAAAGTTTTGAAGTTGCCCCTGCCACACAAATTATATTATAGTCACAGATCCATAGTCCAGTGTCAAAGCTTTGAGGCAAAAATTCCTATTCTTGTTTTCCACGCTTCTTACAAAATGTTAGATTAGAAATTACAGGCTGGGCATGGTGGCTCAAACCTGTAATTGTAGCACTTTGAGAAACCAGGTGGGAGGATTCCTTGAGGCTAGGAGTTTGAGATCAGCCTTGTGAGACTCAACAAAAAATGTTTTATTAGCTGGCTGCAGTGCCACGTGCCTGTAGTCCCAGATGCTCAGGAGGCTGAGCTGAGAGGATCACTTGAGCCCAGGACACTGAGGCTACAGTGAGCCAGGATCATACCACTGTACTCTGGCCTGGACAGAAGAGTGACACCCTGTCTCTTTAAAAAAAATAATAATATATTGCAGTAAACCACATTTTCTTTTGATTGTTTTCTCTAGCACTTAAATTAACATTTGCTAGACATACATATCTTTTGGTAATATATCTTAATACAAAATGTATTATACATGTATGTGTATAGCGCTACAACATATCCCATGTCCTTAAATATTTCTGTCACATTCATTTCCCCCATGAAACATTTACTGAGCATCTACTACACACCAAGTAATGTTTTAGGTGTTGCAGATAATAAAGACAGCAACATAAGATGGCTGTCCTGGAGTTCAGATTGATACTAAAACATATTCTTTCTCCTATAAGAATTGGGGTGCTGTGAGAATGGGAGCAGGAGATGTGTAATTAATTAAAAGAAGGCTTCCTAGAAGAGGTAACCCTAAGCCAAGTTTGAAAAGGTAAATAGGAATTTCCTAGAAAATGACAGGAAGAAAAATTCTGAGTAGGGGAAGCAGTACCCTACAAAGCCTCAAAGTCAAGAAAGAAGAGTAAAATCAAGAATCAAACAGTTTTAAAAGACTAAAGGGCAAAGGGAAAAGGTGAGGCTAGACAGGTAAATAATATACTGACATTCTTATTTACTAACATCAATAGAAATGTAACTTCTCAAAGACATTGCTACAGCATACCATTACCTGGCTTAAAAAACAAATGCTCAGTAAATATCTACTGAATAGTGAACACTATCAAATGGTTTCACTTCTATTGCAATCTTCTATTACCCAGAGTTCACATCTCCTACCATATTTCTTCCTCCAGTCAATTTCAAGACTGCTAACAAAGTTTCCTCTTCTATATACTGCAACTCATATGCCTTTCCTATCTTTAAGTCCTTTGAGATTTCTCTATTAAAACACAAACCAAACATTTCATAAATATGTTTCCTCCTTTACGGGTAGGTATTACACACAAAATGTTGTCTATTGACTTTTACACTAACTCTAGAATTCTCTTGTTTGTTTTTTGTCTGTTTTGAGACAGAATCTCGCTTTGTTATCCAGGCTGGAGTGCAGTGGCACAATCCTGGCTCACTGCAACTTCTACCTCCTGGGTTCAAACAATTCTCCTGCCTCAGTCTCCCAAGTAGTTGGGATTACAGGCATGCACCACCAAGCCCAGCTAATTTTTGTATTTTTAGTAGAGACGGGGTTTCACTATATTGGCCAGGCTGGTCTCAAACTCCCAACCTCAGGTGATCTGCCGGCTTGGGCCTCCTAACTCTAGAATTCTGGTATCTCTTCCTTCAAAATGTTTCATATGTTGACTTCTTTTTCTGGTTTTTTGGGGTGTTTGTTTTTGAAACGGAGCATTGCCCTGTCGCCAGGCTGGAGTGCAGTGGCGCGATCTCAGCTCACTGCAACCTCCACCTCCCAGGTTCAAGCAATTCTCCTGGCTCAGCCTCCCAAGTAGCTGGGAATACAGGCGCAGGTGGCCACACCCAGATAATTTTTCTTTTTTGTATTTTAGTAGAGACGGGGTTTCACCATGTTGCCCAAGCTGGTCTCAAACTCCTGAGCTCAGGCAATCCTCCCACCTCAGCCTCCCAAAGTGCTAAGATTACAGGTGTGAGCCACTGCACCCAGCCCTTTTACTGGTTTTTAAAAGAAAGATCTGACATCTACTTTTACCACTCTGAGGTTTCACTGATATATACCTAAACAAACAAATAAAAAATGACTGTCATTGTCTATCATCTTTTATTAAGCTCTTAATCACTGCTTACCAATTCTAAAAGGAAAGGAATATAAGTTTTATCGCCTTTGGAATGAAACTCTTTTACCTCAAAAACCTTCTCAAATTTCCTTCAAATCTTTTTCCGACCTAATTTTTATTCTAATCAATTAGTTTCATCTAAATTAAAATTAAATGTCCTTTACAATCATTTTTTGAAAATTTTCTGAGTGTCCACTTACCGTTTTGGACTACAATCTTTCAAGAAACTACATTTCCTGGACTTGAATCCACTGCTTTATATGTGTAAACTACAATAATTCTACAATTTGTAACTGTTATTTCCAAACATCAGTATAAAATTAGGCCTATATGCAGAAACAGCTCAGTCAGAAGAAGCTAATAAACTCAACACACAAAGCTCTGCCCATCTGTACACTGACAAGATCACAGGCCAGACGAAAGGCTAACTCAAGGCTGAAAAACAGTATTTTTAAAATATGCACGTTGTTGGAAGGCCGAGGCAGGTGGATCGCCTGAGGTCAGGAGTTCAAGACCAGCCTGACCAACGTGGTGAAACCCCGTCTCTACCAAAAATACAAAAATTAGCAGGGCATAGTGGCAGGCACCTGTAATCCCAGCTACTGAGGAAGCTGAGGCAGGAGAATTGTTTGAACCCAGGAGGTGGAGGTTGCAGCGAGGAGAGATCGCGCCACTGCACTCCAGCCAGGGTGACAAGAGTGAAACTCTGTCTCAAAAAAATAAATAAATAAAATAATAATGATAATAAAATGCATGTTGTAGGCAAAACAACAGATTTCAAAAACAATTCGGTTAACAGATCAGTTTAAGCAAAGTTTTCATTAAATTGCAATTTTAAAAGTCATTAATAAGTATCTGAAATTATATCCTGAATCCAGCTTTTTTCCTATTCCTAAGGTAATGGTTTACGTTAAGTTTGGTGAACAAGCCCAAAGATGGTTGTCTTAATACAGCAAACAAATAAAATTAAAACACAAACAAAAAAACAATCCCCGAACTCTACCAATTCCACAAGGAACAAAATACAAAATGTAAAAAGTTTCAATATACTGTATATATAATATGGACAATTATAGTGATTATGACTATAATCATGATTATACTATAATGTCTGTTCTCAGCATCAGTGTCTCTATATATACTCAGAGTATATTATATATAGTATATTATACTATATATAATCAGAAATTATATAGGATAATCTCATGATTATACTACAATCATGATTATAGTGATTATGACCATGACACTGATGCTGAGAACAGACATTTCTTCTCTTTTGTCTTTAACATTTAAATGTGTATAGACAGACTGACCTGAACAATTATGAAAAATAAAGACAGTTTCTCATCTCAGCATGTTTAAACACATGTAAAGTATATTTACAATGTAACAGGATAAATGCTATAAATAAGTACATAGAAGACGGTTGGTTTGGGATCATGAGTAGTGGGAAGCATAGGAAAAATTATGAACATATGAGAGCAGGTCATTTTTGGAGAATGGCAAGTCAACATGGCCAGATAGTCAGGTCATAAGACTAACAGAACTGCTTAGTATCAGCTCTTCTAAAATATAAAGTGGACCCATATACCCTAACTGGACATTTTATTTGTGATGGTTCAGGGAGAGAGATAACATATTTAAATTTCAAAAGGGTATTTGTGTAGTGAGAAAAAAAATCAGCTATTCTCCTCATTTGCTAATACTAACTGCAGAAAGTCTTCAAATTTTTCTTTTTTCTAAGTTAAGAATGTATTAACTTTATAATAAAAAATTCTAAGAAGTAAAGCAAATTACAAATTACTACAAAAATTTGACAATACTTGATCAGTTTTAGTGGGGCGGGGAACAGCATTCAGGTGAAAGGGAAAAGTTTTTACCTCTGATATCACCCCCAGCACAGAAAGCCTTTTCTCCAGCTCCCTTTATAATGATCAGGAAAGTTTCGGGATCTTGTTCCCACTTCTATTCAAATGTAACAGAAGATGGTATAAACATATTATAAACACAAACTCATTAAAGTTATATGTATATACACATATACACAATAATATATTCATATACATATGTGTGTGTGACAGTACATATTCTTATATAAGGGATATCCAGAAGAACAAATCTCATCCCATTCTTCATTGAATGAACTTCATTTGCTTTTCCCAGATAAAGTAGAGGCTTAGGCTATTTCAAAAGGTTGCTAGATGAGTACACTGTGTGATCCAAAGTTCAAGATGGCACCTGAAATCTTTGCCATAACTTTGATACCAAGATGAACAAATATGGGCATAATAATAATGTTACATAAACGTATAAATCTGGAGAACAAATCAACCCAAAGACTGCTGATAAATATAGCAATAACCTTTCTACTGTGCTGATACAGGGCTCACTGTCTTACTCTTAATGTGTAAGCAACAGAGTGAAACCACATATAATATTGATAAAAAAATCCAAGTGATTTGGGATTGGTAAAGACAGCTAACAAATAAGTAGGATGAAAGAATCAAGAGCCAATGAAAATGTGAAAGTCCAGAACAATGGACGAAATGAAAAATTAGTTTCCTACAGACAGAAAACTTAACAGGGGTTCTATCAATCTATACAGGTTGAGTATCCCTCATCTGAAATGCTTGGGACCAGAAGTGTTTCAGACTTTTTTAGATTTTAGAATATTTGCATATACAGAATGACATATCTTGGGGATTGGGAATTCCTTTAGGTTTCATATATACCTCATACACATAGCCTGAAGGTAATTAATTTTTTCCCTTAGGGATGCTGAGTAAACAGTGTGTTGTGCACTTGTGTTTTGACTGCAACCCATCATGAGGCCAGGTGTGGAATTTTCCACTTGCGGCGTCATGTCGACACTTAAAGAGTTTTTGAATTTTGTAGCATTTTGAATTAAGGATGTTCAACCTGTACTACAGAATAAATATGTAACGCACAAGGAAGACGTAGCTGGACAGACGTGATTGCCCAAAAGGTTCGTTCAATGCTGGACTATATTAATTACATTAATAGAAATGTTATTCTAACATGAACATTTCTAATTTCTTCCACTCTGGCCCAACTCTATTATTTGCAACATTTGGCTTATTTCTATGTATCACATTTTGAGACATATTATAATGGTATCTCAAACAGAAACACAAGAATGGAAGACAGACTCATCGAATGAAGAATTAAGGAATTGGTAGCCAGGGGAAAACTAGGATTTGTTCTACATCTGCATGGCAGACTACATTAGGTACTTATATACACTATTCACTTAATCTTTACATATCATCATCCTCATTTCAGAGCTGAGGAGACTGAGGCACGGACAGATTAACTTTCCCAGCTTACACAGTTAATAAATAGAAATCCGAGTTTCAAACCAGACAGTCCGACTTTAAGTCCTGTTTTTCTACTATTCCACGCTGTTCACTTACGAAAGTTTATGGCCTTCTCTGAGAAAAAGCAGGCAGTTTAAAAGTAGCTGTCTGGCCGGGCGCAGTGGCTCACACCTGTAATCCCAGCACTTTGGAAGGCCGAGGTGGGCGGATCACGAAGTCAGGAGATTGAGATCATCCTGGCTAACACGGTGAAACCCCGTCTCTACTACAAAAAATTAGCCGGGTGTGATGGCAGGTGCCTGTAGTCCCAGCTACTCCGGAGGCTGAGGCAGGAGAAAGGCGTGAACCTGGGAGGCGGAGCTTGCTTGCAGTGAGCCGAGATGGCACCACTGCACTGCAGCCTGGGCGACAGAGCAAGACTCCTCTGTCTCAAAAAAAAAAAAAAAAAAGCAGCTGTCTTCAAATGAAAAGGTCATCAGGTGGAAGCAGATTAGATTTGTACACTCATTCTCTCAGAGGCAGAAAAAGTATCACTAGTTTAAAGGTCAGAGAAATACACAGTGCCAGAATACAAAAAGAAACTTGCAAACAAATCAGTGCTACATAAAAGTCAAAGAATCTGCCTCAGGAGGCAGTGAGCTCCCTATCACCAGGGATGCTCAAGAATAACTGCACAGGGGAAGCACTGAAACCTCAAGAATCAATGGGACTTACTGAGATGCAGATCCCAGATAATTATGTGATTCTATGGGAGAAAATACCAGAAGTGTCCTATTATGATATACTTTGAGAAGAATCCATATAACTGCAATAAGAAAATTACAAACCTTTAGCTGTGAATAAATCTGCCGAATCATATTAAGAGTCAGTGTATTGAGGATCTTTGGTCTGTTTAGTGTTATGACTCCCGCACAACCTTTTTTTTCCAATAGCACATCTGCTGCTGCATCTGTGTGCTTGGACATTCTCTGTATAAACAAAGAATAACTTTATGATAAAATTTCTTAAGTTTTTATCACAAGCCAACATCAAAACATACATATCAAATGCAAATCTTGCATATTAATGGCAACTAAAGGAATGAATAGGTACATCTTACAAGTTTCTAAAGTTATTTAGATTATGTAGATGGACAATTCCAAAGCAAATCATACACACCTCCTAAATTTTTATTTCTGAGCCAACTTAATAAACTGACTTACTATAGACACCAGTCTAGAATTTCTTGGACTTTGAAATACTCTTAAATCTTTTAATTTACTACTGTATATCAAGCTCTACGTTACATGCTGAGAAAGCAAAGATGAATAAGAAAGGGCAAATAATTCTTACTATTGTAGCTATGGTCAACTTGAAAATAGAGATGATATTTGAGTTGGGGCTTGATGTATCCCAAGAAAAAGGGGAGATGAGAATTCCAGGTAGAGGAAACTGCACATGCTAAGCCATAAGCAATGATTATTTGGAAATGTTTGTTAAGATGTTAAAACATTAGTGGAACAAAGGCTAGCTGAGGAAATGAGTGGTGAAAGGGTAGGCAGAATAAGTAGTTTGCAGACAGATTATAATACGACAGACTTAATAATTGATTTTGCAGTACTAATAAAACACCTGTAAGGAACAGTTTTAACTACACAGTGATTTCCCAGGACTCTGCTATACCCAACCATCAGGACTCATGGCATCACCATTCTTTTTTTAAGTTCTGGGATACATGTGCTGAATGTGGAGGTTTGTTACATAGGTATACATGTGCCATGGTGGTTTGCTGTACCCATCTGTTATCTAGGTTTTAAGCCCTGCGTGCATTAGGTATTTGTTCTAAAGTTCTCCCTCCCCTTGCCCCCCATCCGCCAACAGACCCCAGTGCGTGATGTTCCCCTCCCTATGTCTATGTGTTTTCATTGTTCAACTTCCACTTATGAGTGAGAACATATGGTGTTTGGTTTTCTGTTCCTGTGTTATTTTGCTGAGAATGATGGCTTCCAGCTTTATTCATGTCCCTGCAAAGGACACAAACTCATTGTTTTTTATGGCTACTTAGTATTCCATGGTGTGTATGTGCCGCATTTTCTTTATCCAGTCTATCATTGATGGGCATCTGGGTTGGCTCCAAGTCTTTGTTATTGTAAATACTGCTGCAATACACATATGTGTACAAGTATCTTTATAACAGAATGATTTATAATCCTTCGGGTACACACTCAGAAATGGGATTGCGGGGTCAAACAGTATTTCTGGTTCTAGATCCTTGAGGAATCGCCACACTGTCTTCCACAATGGTTGAATTTATACTCCCACCAACAGTGTAAAAGCGTTCTTATTTCTCCACAGCCTCACTAGCATCTGTTGTTGCCTGGCTTTTTATTTTTTTATTTTTATTTTCTTTCAGACGGAGTCTCACTCTGTCGACCAGGCTGGAGTGCAGTGGCTCCATCTCGGCTCACTGCAAGCTCCGCTTCCTGGGTTCATGCCATTCTCCTGCCTCAGCCTCCCAAGTAGCTGGGACTACAGGCACCTGCCACCACACCAGGCTAATTTTTTGTAATTTTAAAGAGACGGGGTTTCAACGTGTTAGCCAGGATGGTCTCAATCTCCTGACCTCGTGATCCGGCCACCTCGGCGTCGCAAAGAGCTGGGATCACAGGCGTGAGCCTGCCTGACTTTTTAATAATCGCCATGCTAACTGGCGTGAGATAGTATCTCACTGAGGTTTTGATTTGCATTTCTCTAACGACCAGTAATGAGTTTTTCATGTTTGTTGGCCGTACACATGTCGTCTTTTGAGAAGTGTCTGTTCATACCCTTCGCTCACTTTTTGATAGGGTTGTTTTTTCTTGTATATTTGTTTCAGTTCCTTGGAGATTCTGGATATTAGACCTCTGTCAGATGGGTAGATTGCAAAACTTTTCTCCCATTCTGTAGGTTGCCTGTTCATGTTCACTCTGATGATAGTTTCTTTAGTGGTGCAGAAGCTCTTTAGTTTGATTAGATCCCATTTGTCAATTTTGGCTTTTGTTGCAATTGCTTTTGGTGTTTTGGTCATGAAGTCTTTGCCCATGCCTATGTCCTGAATAGTACTGCCTAAGTTTTCTTCTAGGGTTTTTACTGTTTTGGGTTTTACATTTAAGTCTTTAATTCATCTTGAGTTAATTTTTGTACAAGGTGTAAGGAAGGGGTCCAGTTTCAGCTTTCTGCATATGGCTAGTCAGTTTTCCCAGCACCACTTATTAAATAGGAAATCCTTTCCCCATTGCTTGTTTGTGTCAGGTATGTTGAAGATGGCACCACCATTCTTAACACATTCCTTTATGTAAAGGCAACACTTAAAACCTTGCATGGGAAAAGTGTGTAATGTAAAACTGAAAATTGAAATTGGAAAATTTTAACTGGAGAATGCCAATTAAAACTAAACAGCATACTTATTAGCAAAAATCTAAGAACTAGAAGTACATATTTTGACTGCATTAAGCAACATGTTTACACAATGTTTAAGTTCTCCTTTATGAAATCAAGTTGCACATTTATTATTGGAGTTAATTTTTGTAAAAATCATCAGATAAAAATAGAAATAATTTATATTCACTTAAAGTTACAGGAACAATTATTAAACAGAAAAAGTTGTGTTTCAATTTCATCTGAATTTCTGAGTTTCTCTACTGAGAAATTTAAATCAAAACTTTACCAATAATAAGATATATTTTGTAATCATACTGACAATTATCAAAGTCTGATACACACACACACACATCTGATATATTCTTGAGTATAAGTAAACGTACTGGGGAAGGATAAACTTACAGAACCTGAAAAAAACAGTCTCATACTTTTTTTCACAGATAGATACACATGGATTTATTTTTCTAAATGCTAGGAAACAGTGTTAAGTTTTTGTTTTTTTTTTTTTTACTTTTATTTTAGTTCCAGGGTACATGTGCAAGATTGTTACATAATTAAATTCATGTCATGGGGGTTTGTTGTACAGACTGCCACATAAACTTAGAATACATACAATAGTTATTTTTTTCTGCTCCTCTCCCTCCTCCTATCCTCGACTCTCAAGTAGGTCCCAGTGTCTGTTGCTTCCCTCTTTGTGTCCATGTGTTCACGTCATTTAGCTCCCACTTATAAGTGAGAACGTGCGGTATTTGGTTTTCTGTTCCTGCATTAGTTTGCTAAGGATGATGGCCTCCAGGTCCCTCCATGTTCCTGCAAAGGTCACAACTTCTTCTTTTTTACGGCTGCATAGTATTCTATGGGGTATATGTACCAGATTTTCTTTATCCAATCTGCTACTGATGGGCATTTGGGTTGATTCCATGTCTTTACTATTTTGAATAGTCCTGCAGTGAACATATGTGTGCCTGTGTCTTTATGGTAGTATAATTTATATTCCTTTAGTATATACCCAGTAATGGAACTGCTGGGTCGAATGATAGTTCTGTTTCTAGCTCTTTGAGGAAATCGTCACACTGCTTTCCACACACAACGGTGGAACTAATTTACACTCCCATCAACAGTGTATACACGTTCCCTTTTCTCCACAACCTCCCAGCATCTGTTATTTTTTGACTTTAATAATAGTCATTCTGACTGGTGTGAGATGGTATCTCATCATGGTTTTGTTTTGCATTTCTCTAATGATCAGTGATACTGGGCTTTTTTTTTTTTCCATATGTGGTTGGCCGCATGTGTATCTTCTTCTGAAAAGTTTTTTTTCTCTCATAAATTTAAGTTTCTTATAGATGCTGGATATTGGACCTTTGTCAGATGCATAGTTGCAAACATTTTCTCCCATTCTGTAGGTTGTATGTTTGTTGATAGTTTCTTTTTCTGTACAGAAGCTCTTTAATAAGATCTCATGTGTCAATTTTTGCTTTTGTTGTTACTGTTTCTGGCATCTGTGTCATGAAATCTTTGCCCATTCCTCTGTCCAGAATGATACTGCCTAGGTTGTCTTCCGGGTTTTTACCGCTTTGGGTTTTACATTTAAGTCTTTAATTCGTCTTGAGATAATTTTTGCATATGGTCTAAGGAAGGGGTCCAGTTTCATCTCTCCACATCTAGCTAGCCAGTTATCCCAGCACCATTTATTGAGTAAGTAACCCTTTTGTCATTGCTTCTTTTAGTCAGGTTTGTCAAAGATTAGACACTTGTCTGTCTCAATGGCTGTAAATTAGTCTAAAGAGAAATCTACATGAATGTTGTAATTGGAAGTGAAGCAGCCGCCCCTGCTTACCAGGGTTTGCATAAGCCATAAGAAAGATTAACTAAAAATGTTAATCTTAGTTAACATTTCCCACTCTCTTGCTGACTTTTCTTCCTGGAACCCAACCAGGCTTTCCTAGCAAAGACTGGAGCCAGAGGGTGCTGCTGGCTCAGGAGGGAAACAGAGATCACTGCTAAATCCTTTCCCTTTATCTCCCATACAGAACAAAAGGCTTTATCTGCAGGGAGGGGAAGGAAAACCTCAAGCTTGTAGCCCTAGGGCTCTGATGTCTCATTCCAGTGGGGGAAGGAAACAGAGGCCTAATAAATAAAAGTCTTCATCTCAAAAGAGAAGCACTTCAAGACCATAGCCTAAGGACCTTAGTGTTTGTCAACAACAGCTGAAGAAAAGGAATTGGGGACAAAAGAAAAGGAAAACTTAACAAGGCAGTCAATCTCAATCCCCAGAGGAGGGAGAGGGAGTTGGGGGAAGGAGAAGTGGCTGACTACAACGCAGAAGCATGGAAAATTGTAAGGGAATGGAACTCCTCTGCATGGTATTGGGGTGGTAGGCACATGATTTATAAATTTGTCAAAACTCACAGAAATGTGCATCACAGTGAACTTTAATGTACACCAACTGTCTTAGTCCATTCCTGTTGCTACAGCAAAATGCCTTTAACTGGGTAATTTACAAAGAACAGAAATTTATTTCTAACAGTTATAGAGGCTAGGAAGTTCAAAATCAAGATCAAGGCAAGTTCAAGTTCAAGATTCAGAGACTGGTAAGACCCTATTTTTCATGAGTTCTGTGTATCCACACACGGCACAAGGAAGGAAAAGGGCAAAAAGGATTAGTTAACTCCCTTCAACCTCTTTTATAAGAACACTAATCCATAAGGGTGGGGTGCTCATGACTTATCACTTCCCAAAAAGCCCCACCTCTTAATACCATCACATTTGGTATTAGGCTCCAACAAATGAATTTTGGAGGGACACATACACTCAAACCATAGCATGAGCTATCTTTTAAAAAGGAAAAAAATTACCCAGGATATCAGGGAATTCCAATATGGAATGCAGACTATGACAGATGAACTGTCAACTGAAGAATCAGAGATTCGTAAGTTTGGAAAAGACAGTTTTACTTCTCATAAAAGAGGCTGCAGGCTGACCAACCCATAGGCTGGGAAGCACAGCCTCTGGCAGAAGCCAAGAGCAAGCATTTCTAGCCAGGGAAAGATGAAACGGGAATTTATGCTGAACTGGCTGGTTACACAAACATATTCAACAAGTTAAGGATGAGCTATGAATATTCACAAACAGGAGGCACATGCTTGTACAGTAAGTCAACATGTATGCAACATGCACGCCATGTTAACTCTGGGGTGGAGACTTAACAATTAAATGTATCACAATTAGGCCCTATACATCAAAAGATGAAGCAGAGGAAATGGAGTCCCACTGTGTGCAGCCTCCCTCCACAGACTGGCCAGAACCACTCCCATCATCCCTGGTCTTTTATTAGGAAGGAATGCTGGTCAGCTGCTGTGTCAAAATTGCAAAAAGAAGGAACAACAGTTAGGTGGTTGCTTGAAATTAGCAGGGGAAAAATTTAGGCTAGTCTCTGTGTAACTCTTAGGGAAGAAAGCCTAATGGTGGCTAACGAGGGAGGAGGTATTACAAAGTGTGTCCAAACTCCCAATCCATCTTGGCCAGGAACTCATTTTTTCAGCTTTCTCTGGGGTCCCCTTGGCTGAGAGGGGGATCTAGTCATTTGAGGAAACAGGATTTTTTCTTTCTCAGAACCTAACTGAATTACACTTTATGACATAACCTCAGTGAAGTGACTGTGGTGATGAGGAAGCTAACTAACTTTGGAAATCAGTGAAATGACTGAAAACTATATGGATGATAAAGGAACTGTACATCAACAGTGTACTATTATCAACACGGCTTTTCCTGGTAGTGGGGAGCAGGTAACAATTCTGCAACTGCTTTGCATATATACTAGGCTTAAATTAGTAAGTAATGGAGCCTGGCTCTCACTGTCAGGAGCAGAGTTACAGTTAGAACAAGAAGAGAAAGACAGAATGAACCTTGAACTATGGTACTGGATTAAAGACAAAGACATCACTATGAACCCATGTTTAGTTTAATATACATACACAGAATAAGTACAGAAACAATTATAGATATGCATGAATATATGGGTAAGTACATAGTGTATATGTATTCTATTACACATACATACATTATCCTAGCTCTATTCTCTGAGAGAAAGCCATGACACTCAGTAGCAAAGAGCACTCCCAGAGTCTAGATCTTGATTTCTAAATGCAATTCTCCAATAAAGGCAACCAGAGCTCTTTAGAGAAATGGCTGATTCCAGCACTAAGATAGGGAAAACATAAAATGAGTCCAGAGCACACCTTCTAGCACCAGAAAGGAAATGTTCAAAAAGAAAAAAAAAATTAAAAGGATGGGGTCACGTGAAAGAAATACAGAAGCCAAAATGAAAGAATTCCTAATGGCCAGAACTGGAACAATGAAACAATCAATAATTTGATATTAGATGATAGCCCAAAGAATAAATATCCATGAGTCCACACAGAATAAATAAATGGAGGAGAAAAGATAATCTTCCTTACAGAATTCTAAATGACATACGCAGTTATCTCCCTTCCAAGAGACACAGCTTTGTCCCCTCACCTTTTGAGGGTGGGCTGGACTTACTGACTTGCTTTCAATAAGCAGAGCATGAAAGGGAAAAATGTAAGTGGAAAACAATAAATGATACTTACACAAAGGGATAAAAGTTGGCATTATCAATGATGTCATGTAGATATCATATACTCCCTGATGCATTTATCAAAACTCACAAAAACTCCCTGATATGATGTGATTAGAAGGGCAATTTTCCCCTGTCATATTCTTGCCAAAAACCTTAACTCTAGTCTAATTGTGAAAAAAACGACAGAGAAGCCCAGATGAGATGGTATTCTACAGGCTACCTGACCAGTACTCCTTACAACTGTCAAGGGCATGAAAAATATGGAAAGCTAAGTTGAGAAACTATCACAGACTAGAGGAGACTAAAAAGCATGACAAGTAAATGCAGTGTCATTGATTCCTGGAACAGAATATTAATGAAAAAAAAGTGGTAAAATCCAAATAAAGTCTGGAGTTAACAGTGATACACAAATTGTCTTAGTTCATTTTCTGTTGCTCACAACAGAATACCTGAAGCTGTGTAATTTGTAAAGAAAAGGAATTTATTCCTTTCCTTACAGTTACGGAGGCTGATGTCCAAAGTCAAAAGGATACATCTAGTGAGGGCCTTCTTGCTGGTGGGGACTCTGCAGAGACCCAAGGAGGTACAGGGCATCATATGTCAAGGAAGCTAAGCATGCTAGCTCAGGTCTCTCTTACTTCTCTTACAAAGCCACCAGTCTCACTCCCATAACCCCATTAATCAATGAATGGATTCATCCTTCGTGAGGACAGAGGCCTCGTGACCCAATCACCTTTCAAAGGCCTTACATTTCAATATATCCATACTGGGGATTCAATTTCAAAATGAGTTCTGGAGGGGGCAAATATTCAAACCACAACACCAATGTTCTCAGTTTTGATAAGTTTAGGCAGTTTGCTAGGGCTGCCATATCAAAGTACCACTACTTAAGTGGCTTAACCAACACAAACTTATTGTCTCATAGTTTTGAAGGCTACAAGTCTGAAATCAAGGGGTCAGCAGTGCAATGCTCCTGCTGAAGGTGCTAGGGAAGAATCTATCCTAGACTTCTTTCCTGGCTTCGGATAGTTTTCTGGCTTGCGGCAGCATAACTCCAATCTTCACATGACATTATCCTGTGTACATGACTATCTGCAAATTCCCCTTTTATAAGCATACCAGTCATATCGGATCGGGGCCCACCCTACTCAATTATGACCTTAACTAATTACACATACAACAACCCAACTTCCAGATTAGGTCACATTCTGAGGTACTGAGGACTAGGACTTCAACATATGAATTTTGGGGGACACAATTCAATCCATAATAGCAATGTAGAAACGCATTAGGGGAAACTGAAACTGGGTAAGAGGTATGTAAGAACTCTGTACTATCTTTTAAACTTACCTGTAGATCTAAAACTATAAAATAATTTTAAAAATTATCTTAAAAACTTATTTCTATAAAGTCAGTTGATAAAATATAACATTTTCTTAATAAGCAAAATAGATTTCCCACATCCAGCTGAACGCATAATTTCAGTAAGATTTTTTGTTTTTAACTCAAGGGGGCAACCACAGGTAAAATGGTGAAAACCAAAATTGCCTTGGTTTGCAACACTACTGATTTAGTGTCTATCTTTCTCAGGCACTTTTCCATAAACTATTAGCAAAAATGGAATGCTGTACGTTATTCTGCACCTCTCATGGTTAATTCAGCAACCTGCCATGGTCATCTTTCCATGTCACTACTACAGATAAAGCTGTCTTATTTTTTTTCTATGTTTCTATGGTAAAATAAAACACACACACAAAGACAACCACCCAAAGTATAATACAGAACTTAGTCAATTACTATAATGCAAAACTCTTGTAACCACTACCTAGGTCAAGAAATGGAACTTAGCTGCTGAGAGATGCTATCTGGCATGAGCACTGGAATTTCTCTGTACTTTACTGCTGGGTATGCTATGAATGGGTATGCCATGAACCCAAGGGCCTGACCACTCCTTGCCCAGGTCATTTTCAAGGTAGCCACCGTGAAGAAGAAGGTCTTAGCTGTGAGCCACCATGAAGAAGAAGGTAATGTCTTCCTCTGAGACAGACAGCAGACTTATTTACAGCTTGCTAAAACCAGCAGGTTTCCCAAATCGCATGACAGTTGTACTGTCATGCAATATTCTGCAAATGCAGACACTCATATGGGTCCTCTGTATCACTCCCCTGAGGCTTGAGGAGCAAGAGAAAACTTGCTCAGTGTTGCTCGTTCTACCACTCACAAAAAATTATTTTTCTAATCCAAGATTGTCACGTCTTCTGCCAGCATCCATGAAACATTAACAAGCTAACTATTAGCTTGTATAGTACTACAGACTGAATGTTTGTGTCCCTCCAAAATTTGTATGTTGAAATCCTAACCCCCAAGGTGATGGCAGAAGAGGTGGGACCTTCGAGAGGTGATTAGGTCACGTTGGCCCTCATGAATGAGATTAATGCCCTTATAAAAGAAATCCTGGAGAGTTTCTTCACCCCTTCTACCACAAGAGGACACAGAGAGAAGATGGCCAACAAGGCTGTCTATGAACCAGGAAGCTGGCCATCACCAGACACCAAATCTGCTGGCCCCTTGATCTTGAACTCCCCAGCCTCCAGAACTATGAGAAATAAATTCTGTTTTTTATAAGCTACCTACCCAGTTTACAGTATTTTGTTACAGCAGCTCAAATGGACTAAAACACTATCATCCACTGTATTCTTGGGAACTAGGAATCTAAATGTGGAGGAAAAGAGATTCAGATGTAGGATTAAAAGGGCTATGAATAATTCTAGGACACCATCTAGACATATATAATAAGAACATGTGTGCTGTCATGAAAATGATATGCACAGTATCATTTCATGCACTCCAAACACTATACCCTTAATACTGAATAGAACTACTTTCTAAAAGGAAAAAAAGAAAATGAAAATAGAAGTTTTCTCCATATCCAGATCAAAATTAAATGACCTTTTGCTCACTAAATTAAAATGGTGTTTAAGAATTTAAAATAGGCCAGGCATGGTGGCTCACACCTATAATTCTAGCACACTGAGGGGCCAAGGCAGGAAGATCATTTGCGCCCAGGAGTTCGAGGCCAGCCTGGGCAACGTAGAAACCTCATCTCTACAAAAAATTTAAAAATTAGCTGGGTTGGTGGTCCATACCTGTAGTCCTAGCTACTCGGGAGGCTAAGGCAGGAGGATCACCTGAGCCTAGGAGTTCGAGGCTACAGTGAGCTAGTATCACTATACTCCAGCCTGGGCAACACAGCAAGACCTTGTCTCAAACAATAACAAACAAAAAAAAGAGTTTAAAATAGATTATGGAGAAAGAAGAAAAAAAAGTATTTCCCTATTTTTGTAGTAAGAATATTTCCAAATTAGTCTACAGATACAAATGAGGCTTCACTGACAGGTTCCACTGGCTTTCATTAGCTTGACAAACCTTATATGCAGAAATGCAGAATTCTGTCCTCCCTTCTGGGTTCTATTCCCTACCTCTATCTCGGAAGCGTCACCACGAATGTCACGCTATTAACGCAAAATAATCCTGTCCACTTCTCATAACTCTGCCTGCAATACTGCCATCAATGGCATACTTCCATCACTCCACCATGAAATAAAAAGGATCTCTCTCTGTCTCTCTCTCTCTCACTCTCTCAGAAAGGCCACAGAAGAATTGCTTGGGATACATTTTCTCTACCCCTGAGGCACTCACAAAAGCAAACACTGAGACTCAGAACTATTCAACCCCCAGACCCTGAGAGTCTTTATCTTCTTTCCAGGTGTTTTCTGCCCCATGCACCATAGTCGCCATGTGATCTGGATTCTGTCATGTCTTCCCATTCCACCTATGTACTTAGTCTAAATATGAGTCACTGACACCGCTCCTAGTTTTTTTTCTAGGAAAATCCTCAGCCTCCATGTACAACAGCTGAATAAAATAAGTAAGGGTAGTGCTGTAGTTCAAATATTTGCCCCCTCCAAACAATGTGGCAATACTAAAAGGTGAGTCCTTTAAGAAGTGATTGGGCATGACAGTTCTGCTCACATGAGCGGATTAACCCATTCATAAATTAATGGGTTAATGGATTAATGAGTTAATGAATCAATGGGTTAGTATGGGAGTAAGACTGTGGGTTTATAAGAGAAAGAGGGAGAACTGGGCTAGCACACTTAGCCTCCTCGTCACATGATGCCCTGTACCACCTTGGGACTCTACAGAGAGGACTCACTTGCAAAATGGCCCACGCCAGATGCAGCACCTTGACCTTGGACTTCTCAACCTACATTAACTATAAGAAATAAGTTCCTTTTCTTTACAAATTCCTCGGTTTTAGGTATTCTGTTATAAGCAACAGAAAAAAACAGACTAACACAGTTAGGAAGGGATATGCCAGGCTTTGTATCCCCATCTCCACTTAGGTTTAACAGAGGCACAGTTGCAATAGTTACTTAGTGCTCACTCTGTCAGAGGCTATAGAGCGTACAAAGCAAATCTATGAAGACAGATAGCCAGGACTCAAATCACACCTCATAATTACTAGCTGTGACATTTGGGCATGTTACTTAGCCTCTCTGTCCCTCAATTTCTGCCCTGTTATACAGAGATAAGGCTACAATCCCTTAATTCCTAAAATTTTCTAGATTTTGAAAACAGTACATACTAAATGCTTTATAAAATACCCCAAGAGGAGTCTAGGTCCTTGTAATACTTGATTACATAGTAATAAAGTGTTTTTATATTTATGCACCAAACCATAAGTGTTCACACTAGTTAGGATAAAAACTAAAAGAGCTTCAAGTACATCCAGGTCAGATTTTGCCAATGCATTTACCACAAACTAACAAAAAACTTTTGGTTTTAGGGTTTTAGAATTGCAAATAAGAGATCTGTAGTATGTACCCCAGAGGACTATCATGAGAATTAACTGAGCTAATAACATGACAAATACTTACAGTACCACCTAGAATACAGTGAAATCAGATGACCTGTTATTGTTTTTATGTGCAATTTACTTGTCAGCCTCTATAAGAGATATAAAAGTGAATAAAATGTATTTCCTCCTTACAATCTGGTAAACTATGGATATTTAACTTTGCAAGGGTACCATTACAATAATAGCTAACATATAAAATGACTGTTACATGCCATGCACTATGCTATTTTTTTTTTTTTTTTTTTTTTTTGAGATGGAGTCTCACTCTGTCACCCAGGCTGGAGTACAGTGGCGCGATCTCGGCTCACTGCAAGCTCCACCTCCTGGGTTCACACCATTCTCCTGCCTCAGCCTCCCAAGTAGCTGGGACTACAGGTGCCCGCCACCATGTCTGGCTAATTTTTTGTATTTTTTTAGTAGAGATGGGGTTTCACCATGTTAGCCAGGATGGTCTCGATCTCCTGACCTCGTGATCTGCCCGCCTCGGCCTCCCAAAGACTATGCTAGATTTTTTAATGCATTATTTTGATGGTTAGCATTGAGTGTCAACCTGATTGGATTGAAGGATGCAAAGTATTTTTCCTGGGTGTGTCTGTGCAGGTATTGCCAAAGAAGATTAACATTTCAGTCAGTGGACTGGGAGAGGTAGACCCATCCTCAGTCTGAGTGGGCATCGTCTAATCAGCTGCCAGCATGGCTAGGATAAAAGCAGGCAGAAGTTGGAAGGACTTGACTTGCTGAGTCTTCCAGCCTTCATCTTTCTCCGGTGCTGGATGCTTGCTACCCTCGAACATCAGCCTCCAAGTTCTTCAGCTTTTGAACTCTTAGACTTATACCAGTGGTTTGCCAGTGGCTCTCGGGCCTTTGGCCACAGACTGAAGGCTGCACTGTCAGCTTCCCTACTTCTGAGGTTTTAGGACTCAGGGTGATCCATCATTGGCTTCCTTGCTCCTCAATTTGCAGATGGCCTATCATGGGACTTTATCTTGTGATCATGTGAGTCAATTCTCCTTAATAAACTCCCTTTCATATATACATATGTCCTATTAGTTCTGTCCTTCTAGAGAATGCTGATTAATACAATTATCTTATTTATCATTTAAAAGCATTCTAAAGTAGACACTATTATTATTCTCATTTTATATATATCAAAAGGGAAGCTGTAAGAGACCAAGTAATCCACCCAAGATGAAGTAGTGAACCCATTATTTAACCCAGGCATTCTGACTTGTAAGAACCATGGTTTTAACCATAATTTTATGCCACCTCCTACAAGGTATATGGGCCATGTCTTGACGCTACAGTTGAGAACCATGATGTACCAAGGTCAAGGAAACCTGCCATACCAGTATTTCTCTACTTCTCTAACAATGACATTTTAAGTTACACATACAAATAATGCCCACAAAACTTACCAAATGGTGCAGTACGGTATTAGTCCTTTTGAATGCATTAAACCTGAAACAAATGTGGAATAAAATGAGAACAGTAATGTGGGTAGTCATGCTTCAGTTTACAAATAGTATATCACCTTTTGTTTCAGCCTCTTCTAAAAGGTATTATTAGAACAAAAAGTTTTAAAAGGTTTAGCTCTCATTCACTGCTGGTGGGAACATTAAACGGTATAGCCACTTGGCACATGAATTTTATGGTAACTTTTCATAACTGCTAAAATGTGGAAGTAACCAAGATGTTCTTCAATGGCTGGAAGACAAACCAATTTCAATACAACCATATAAAATATTATTCAGCCATGAAAAAGAGAAATGAGCTATTATGCCACAAAAAAAAAAACTGGACAAAACTTAAATACATACATACTACTAAGCAAAAGAAGCCAGTCTGAAAAGGCTACACACTCTGATTTCAACTGTATGATATTCTGAAAAGGGCAAAATTATGAAATCAGTAGAAAGATCAGTGGTTGCTAGGGGTTTGGGGGAGTGAGTGAGGGATGCACAGTTGGAACACAGGAGATGTTTAGGGCAGTGAAGCTTATCTGTACGACAGTGTAATGGTTGATACATGTCCTTATTATTTGTCAAACTTTTCTGCTCAAATTTGCAGGTCATTTTTTCCATCAACTTAAAACTACTCTAAAAAATAAAGTCATTACTCTTAAGAAAAAACGTTTGTTAAAGATGCAATACAAACAGCATTCTCAGACACTGCAGAGAGAGGTATAAATTGGTACTGCCTTTCTGGTAAACAGTTTGGAAACACAAATCCACAGCCTTTAAAATGATCACACCCTTCAATCCACTAATTCTGCAAGCATGTGCACTAGGGAAATCTCAGAAATATGACCAAAGTTTGGTTAATATGTTCACAATTATTTACATGATGGAAAAACTGAAAACAAAGTAAATGTCTAAGAATAGAGCATTATTTTAAAGACTGTGTCTATTAATACACACAGCCATTACACAACCACTAAAAATACTAACATGGAAAAGCAGTCACGACAAATCACAAAAGGAGAGCAGGCTACAAAACAATAAACACAACACACTTCTATTTTTGCTGTTTTAAAAGTGCTTGTTAGGCTAGGAATACAAAGCCCGAGACACAGCTTGACCAAAGTGACCACTGATAATGGACATGAAAATGGTGAGGGTGGGGTCACCTGGTAAGGGGCATGAACAAACATGGAACATTGCAAATTGTCCCTATCCCGATGCTAATTACAGGACTGCAGGTATAAGTTCACTAAGCTATAAACTTCAGAACAGTGTACTCAAGTGCCTTATGTACATTATAATAAGAAAGTAAAAGGCAACACCGGGAAGGGCATTGATTGAGAGGCATGAGGAGGGCCTCTGGAAAGCTTGTTTCTTGATCCAGGTGCTGGTGATTTAGGTATGTTTAGTTCGTGAAAATTCATCAAGTTGTATCATTATGCTTTGGGCTTTTTAAAAAATTTCCTAAAAGACATAGCTCTTGCCCTTGAGAAACCCACAATGTAATGACAGATGTGCACATAAAAATACTATACTTAGAATATACTAAGATGCATGCTTTTTGTTTAAGAAACTAAATTTAAGACCTATGGAAAGAGGTCAAAGCTAGAATCAGTAGCTACAGCAGCCTGATAAGGGCTGTGCACATGTACAGATACATATACTATCTAATGGAACTGATAAACTGACAATCTGTTAATTTTTCAAGGATACTCTGAGATTATAAAAAACCAACAGCCTGAGGTTGCACAAAAGGCAGTATGACCAGTTACCACTTGTAACCACAACTTGGATGACTGGATTTATAAAAATATTTGTAATCCAACTTACCTTTCAAAATTTATATTTCTTTCTTTTTATATAACATTCAAATTGAATTACACAATTTAAGTCAGTCACAGTTCACATTCCTGAACTAGCATTTTTGAATTTGTCTCACCACAAGTGTTCTCATCCTAGCCCAGTGATTCCAAGACTAGTCTGTGCATTAGAATCACCTGGAGACTTGGCTGGGCATGGTGGCTCATGCCTGTAATCCCAGCACTTTGGGAGGCCAAGGCAGGCGGATCACCTGAGGTCAGGAGTTCCAGACCAGCCTGGCCAACAAGGTGAAACCCCGTCTCTACTAAAAGTACAAAAATTAACCGGGTATAGTGGCAGGCGCCTGTAATTCCAGCTACTCAGGAGGCTGAGGCAGGAGAATAGCTTGAACCTGGGAGGCAGAGTGTAGAAAGTAAAAAGTTTCGTCTTCAAAGTTTTTCTTCTTGTTAAAGAATAAATCATAAGTGTTAGAAATAATAATTTATTTTAAAGACTTTCTTCAAGTCTCCTTGCTTTGTGCTAATAACTCCTTGTTAAGCTCTATCCTGCATAACTATTAGACATGCTCACAGGCACGTTCCAGCTCACAGCCTATGCCCCTTCCTTATTTAAAAATGTTATCGCTTCCTTAAACCTTTCATAAGCAAATTCTTTGTTCTTCCCTGCACTTACCTATTTACGCTATTAGCATATTGGGTATCAGTTTAAGAGTGTGAGGTCCCGCTCCAGCCAAAGGAAGCACGACACAGCAGTAAGGACAACATAAATGCGTAAGGGATAAATATGTCTGCTTTTCCTTTGTCAAATGTGCTCTCGCCATTGTTCCATCTGCAATTGAGCACCCTTCTGTAGAAAGTAAAAATGGCTTGCTGAGAAATCTTTTTGTCTCTATGCTGACTTTTCTTCACAGCACCAATGATCTAACAATTTTGGTATTTCTTTTTTTTTTTTTTTTTTTGAGACAGAGTCTCGCTCTGTCGCCCGGGCTGGAGTGCAGTGGCTGGATCTCAGCTCACTGCAAGCTCCGCCTCCCAGGTTTACGCCATTCTCCTGCCTCAGCCTCCCGAGTAGCTGGGACTACAGGTGCCCATCACCTCGCCTGGCTAGTTTTTTTTTTTGTACTTTTTAGTAGAGACGGGGTTTCACCGTGTTAGCCAGGATGGTCTCAATCTTCTGACCTCATGATCCGCCCATCTCGGCCTCCCAAAGTGCTGGGATTACAGGCTTGAGCCACCGCACCGGGCCCAATTTTGGTATTTCTAACACAGAGGTTGCAGTGAGCTGAGACTGTGCCACTGCACTCCAGCCTGAGCGACAAGAGTGAGACTCTGTCTCCAAAAAAAAAAAAAAAAAAAAAAAAAAAATCACCTGGAGACAGGTAAAAATTCCAAAGCTCAGGTCACACCCAAGACCAATTAAATCAAACTCTGAAGGTGGGGCACAGGCACAGATACTTTGAAGCTCCCCTAAATGATTTCAAAGAAGGAAGCTGTCATTAAAAATCAACACTAACACTTTATAATTATGAAACTGAAGCAACAAAGCGTATCTTATTTAGGGATACTTTCTAAATAAGGTTTTCATAATTACTTTTAAAGTGTGAACTACACTACCCTAAAACACCATTTCTAAAATGTTTTCAACTTGACTCAATTTTATCTTTTTGTAAATTTTAAGTATAAAAATCCAGAATGACTTTAGATTCCTTAGATGAGGCCAGTACCCAAATGTCGGTTCAAGAAGGTGTTGCCAGATTTGCAACTCTTATGTAATAGTTTAAGTACTAACTGCAGTGTTTTAACGAGTAAACAAAGAGAACTCCAAGTCCCAGTTTCATATATAAGGCAGAATTTAACTCAAAGTTAATGTAAACCTATCAAACAAAGCCACTGTACACAAAATTTATAGGTCACAAAAATCTGTGGACCAATTACAAAAAAATACATATATACAACCAAATATCCTTGCCAAATACTACATAATCATATTGCTTCCATTTGGTTGGTTGACTGATTTTATTTGAGATGGAGTCTTGCTGTGTCACCCAGGCTGGAGTGCAGTGGCACAATCTTGGCTCACTGCAACCTCTGCTCCCAGGTTCCAGCGATTCTCCTGCCTCAACCTCCCGAATAACTGGGATTGCAGGTGTGCGTCACCACGCCCAGCTTATTTTTGTATTTTTAGTAGAGACAAGGTTTCTCCATGTTGGCCAGGCTAGTCTTTAACTCACAACCTCAGGTGATCTGCCTGCCTCAGCCTCCCAAAGTGCTGGGATTACAGGCGTGAGCCACCACACCTGGCCCACTTGTTCTAATTCAAATTCAGCTGTCATTTAAAATTTGATATTAGCTTTTATATCTCAAAATGTAATTGAGAATTCAGTGTCCCCAAGTAATTCTGAATTTATGATCTTTCCTTTCTACTGGCTCCAAAACTGCCATCTGGTGGAGAGGAAGAGGGCACACACATCTCCTTTTTTTTTTTTTTTTTTTTTTTTTTGAGAAGGAGTCTCTCTCTGTCGCCCAGGCTGGAGTGCAGTGGCAAAATCTCGGCTCACTGCAGGCTCTGCCTCCCAGGTTCACACCATTCTCCTGCCTCAGCCTCCCGAGTAGCTGGGACTACAGGTGCCGGCCACAATGCCCAGCTAATTTTTTGTATTTTTAGTCGAGACGGGGTTTCACCACGTTAGCCAGCATGGCCATGATCTCTTGGCCTCTTGATCCGCCCGCCTCAGCCTCCCAAAGTGCTGAAATTACAGGTGTGAGCCACTGCGCCCAGCCTGCTACTTCTAATTTCTTAATTAACTTTATCAGGCTTATTTCCTTCAGCTGATGTTAACTTGGCTTTTTTTTTTTAGAACAATTCTCAAAGTATGGTTCTTGGACAAGTACCATCAACATCCCCTGGAAACTTACTAGAAACTGAAATTCTCTGCCCCACCCCAGACCTACTGAACAAGAAACTGTGGGGCCCAGAAATCTGTGTTTAACAAACCCTCCAGGTGGTTATGATATGTGTAGTTTAAATAAACAACTGTCTTAGATGAGAACTTTATCACTCAGGAACTTTTTGCAATTATCCAATAAAATAAACATGGCCTCATGCAATTAAACAACTACATGAAACTGCTTAAGCAGGAAGATGACATCACAAAGTAGTGCTTAGAGAAAATTATTATCCCAGAAATAGGCAAGGTGTGAACAGAGCAGAAAATCAAGTCCAGGAGGCCAATAATTTAGGCATGGGGTGATGAAGAACAGCAGCTGTGGAAACAGAAGGGAGGGATATTATTATGAGTTATTATAGAGTAAAAACTCACTGGAAAAGAATGTCAAAAACGACTTTAAGATTTCAGACCAGAACAACTAGGAGAATATAGAAAAGACAGGGAAAGAAGCTCGCTGGTTTGCAGGATGAAATACAAATTCAATTCTGAACTTGAGTTTGTACTAACATAAGCAGAAATATTCAACAGAAGAAAGACTAGAGCTTGAAAGAAAAGTTAGAACTAAAGGTATGTCTCATGCCACATGCACGTACAATCACTGAGGCATTGGAATCTCTCCGTTTTCTGTAAGGAATACATGAGAAGGCGACAGCTGAAAACTAACTGCCAGAAGGATGCCAACTGCAACTGTGGTATTGGTCAGTAGTGTTTCATTTCTGTATTCTATTTATTTATTTTTAGAGATAGGGTCTGTCACCCAGGCTGCAGTGCAGTGGTATGATCATGGGCTCACTGCAGCCTCAATCTCCTGGACTAAAGCCTCCTGAACAACTAAGACTACAGGCGCACATACCACACCTAATTTTTAAATCTTTTGTAGAGACACAGTCTATGTTGCCCAGGCTGGTCTTGAATTCATGGGCTGTGATCCTCCAGCCTCAGCTGCCCAAAGTGCTGGTATTACAGGCTTGAGTCACCAGGCCCAGCCGAGCAGTGTTTTAAAACTATTAACATTATCTGGATGGAACGGCAGAGATTAAAAAGAAGAAAAAGAAAAAGAAAACGACTAACATTTAAAAATCAAGAGATTTCACCTAAAAATGCAGTTTTTCCAGCTTTTCCAGAAAAATCAGTAGTAATGGAAACCCTGAGTCTATATATTCCATAAGGGCAACAATACCTGCGGCTGAGAAGCTGCCTCCTCTCCAGAGCACTCTATCCAGCTCACCAGTTTCCCCACGCTACCATCTAGCCAGCATCTTTCAATGCTTCCTTCTCAGCCTCTGCATTCAGGCTCATGATTCCTAACACAGAAAACAACCTAACAGAGCATCACAGATGGGGCCTTTGATCAACTAAGAAACAACTAAGTAGAAGTAAAAAAGAGAGGCAGTCAAAGAGCAAGAACCAAAACAATAGAGTTCAGCAGAGTACAGAGCAGATGGAAAAGGCAATGAGGCCTATTAACAACCTAAAAAGTAATCTCTTCCTGTCATTTTTATTTTTAGAGACTAGGTTTTTCCATGTTGCCCAGGCTGGAGGGCAGTGGCGCAATCATAGTTCACTGTAAACTTGAACTCTGAGGCTCAAGTGATCCTCCCACCTCAGCCTCCCAAGCTGGAAGGATAGGCATATGCCACCATACCCAGCTAGTTTTTTCTTATTTTTTGTAGAAACGGGGTCTTGCTATGTTGCTCAGAACTGTCTTGAACTCCCACGTTGACCTCTCAAAGTGCTAGGATTACAGGCATGATCCACCACACCCAGCGAAAAGCAACCTCTCTGATGAGGCTTCCTGACTCCCTCTCCCTACCTAATCTGGCTCTCATAACTGTGTCCCTTAAGACACTTATCAGAATTGGTAACTAAAAATTACTTTTGTCTAATTATTTGTTTCCTATCTGCTCTCCTTTCAGACTCCAAGGAACAGTAGGAACACCAAGTAGTCCACAGTGGCTATAGGATAACAAAAATGCCTAGAACCATGCTTCCCAGCAAGTAGAACAGAATAGTAGGTAACTGTTCATTCATGAATATACTGGAGTCGAATCTGTGAAATTCAGGCTGGTAAAACTGTATTTAGTTGCATAAGCAGAAGTGCACCTCTGTGAGCTTCTGAGAAGAATGGCAGTCACTGAAGTAAAACCTCAGCGAGATTAACTCTGGCACTCTTGTACGGAAACAATTCACACTGGGAAGAGGAAAAAGTGGTAACTTTGAGACTACTGTTGAAACTTGAATCCACAGGAAGAGGTTAAGGTTTAGGAGTGTGGAAGAACTTAGGTAACTTTGAGAATCTAGAAGAATGATAGTGCCAAGAGAGATAAAGAATAAGGGTTATATTTATGTGCAAATTTGTTTTTCTTTTCCTTTTTTTTTTTTTGTTGTTGTTGTTGTTTTGAGACAGAGTCTCACTCTGTCGCCCAGGCTGGAGTGCAGTGGTGCAATCTCAGCTCACTGCAACCTCCGCCTCCCAGGTTCCAGCAATTCTCCTGCCTCAGCCTCCCAAGTAGCTGGGATTACAGGCCCCTGCCACCACGCCCAGCTAATTTTTTTTTTTGTATTTTTAGTAGAGACGGGGGGTTTCACTATGTCGCCCAGCCTGGTCTTGAACTCCTGACCTCATATGATATGCCCGCCTCGGCCTCCCAAAGTGCTGGGATTACAGGCATGAGCCCCCGCGCCTAGCCCTTAAGTGTAAATTTACATGTGAGTTGCAGCTGAGACATTAAGAGGGTTGTGACCAGCACTAGAGCTCAGAGAAAGTCAGACTAGACAAAGATTCGAGTTACGCTAAGAGAGATGATTTGAGAACCAAAAAAAAAAGTCCAAGAGCTAAACTGGCACTGGGGTAAGAGGAGAGGCGGCGGAGAGTGGCATTAGAAAAATAGGCCAGTACCAAAGAAGCCAAGGGAGGCCAGAGTTCAAGTGGGGTTGCCTAACATTGTCAACCATGGTCCAAGGCCTTTTCTCCTCTCAGAAACACTTTCCGTGACACCGTATTCCCTTATACGCTTGAGGGTTACGCTACTGCGGACTGGACCACCTTGGCCTCTGCTTTCTAAGATAATGCCCACTCCAGGGCTGAGTCTGGAAAAGGTATCTCAGATCAAAGCCCCCAGAATGGTCCTGGCCTCACCTACAGAGTCTGCATCTTGGAACGTGGGGTGGAAGAAAGCCAAGCTGAATTGTGGAAATGGCAGATCCTTTCCTAAGTCAGTTAACTTTAACAAACATGTCTTTCCAGTTTGTTTCTCTATTTGCTATTTGCTGACAACACTGAAAATGCGGCAGTAACGATTACGTGTACTGATTTTCTTAGTATTTACTAAATCTCTCCATGAGCTCGTGCAAGGACTAATTTTAAGGTATTAAAAAAACAAGCAGAAAAGCAACTCTTACATGTATAACAAATATTTAGTGAGAATTAGGTCTGTGGATACAGTGTTAGACATCTAGACACTTTCCCCTGAAACTATTCTTCAGTCAAAGAAACACCTCCATCCCTTTTCAGGAAACCCAGAAGGCAAACTCTAAGGCTTAAAGAATCCAGTAATTTAAGTTGTCCTTATTTTAAGGAAATAAACATGCTTCTCCCTTCAAGTGGGCACAGCTGCTACCTGACATGACAGTACAGGGCCAGACAGTGGGCTGTTGAAGACGCATGCAGCCTAACTTCCTAAAGATGTGGCTACCAGATTTCTTAGGCTGAGCTCAAGACGCAGTGAGGGGTACTTTTGAAAAGCTAAACAACGTTTGCAAACATGCTCCCCCATGCCACGTTAAATGTCCCTCAACACTAGCCTTTAAGTTCCAGATGCCTGCACTGACGCTGGAGCCATGCAAGAAAGTTGAATAAAATCACACCACGGGCAGAGAGAGATGCAGCAAGTGGCAAAGCACCTGTGTGTGTTGGCTGCACAAAACATGCCGCACAATTCCTCTAAGCTGAATCCCTCCGTGTCCCCAAACTGCACCCAACTTTGAAGAAAGAAAAGTAATTGAGGCCAAAAGAATGAAAGTCGTGTGGGGACAAGGCTGAATTAAGAGCTAGAGTGGCAGGAAACGAGAGTGCTGCCGCCAAGAAGATGCTAGAGGGGAAAAAGGAAAGACAGGGACGGAGGCTGGGGCTTGGGGAGGGCCAAGGTTGGGGTGGGCCAAGGTTGGGGTCTCACAACTGCGCCTCTGAGCGCGACTCGAAACTTCGAGGCCAGCAGTCTCCACCCCCGGCCCTTTTCCCACTTTGGCGAGCGCCGCTGAAGAGCCTGCCCTTGGCTGCTCGCTCTCTCACTCACCTCGACATGAGCCTCCAAACCTCCCACTGCCCCATCGCCAAACACTCCGGAGCTAAAGCAACGGAACGCGAATCACGCGCACCCTTCCAGCGCCTCGCCTGAGCCCCGCCCACCGCCGTCCTCCCCCGCCGGGCACAGATTGACAAGTCCTCCAGAAAGCTAGAGCGACCGTTTCCGCTACGCGGCAGGGAGGGGCGGGGCAAGAACGACGCCTGGAGGAAATAGTTGAGGGCGGTGAAGGGAGATGGGACGGGTGCGGGGCGGGCCTGGAATCGGGGACTGGGCCAGGGAGAAGGCGGAGAGCGAGCTGAGGCGGAGCGGGGAGAGGGAGGATAGAGCGGACTAGGGCGGATTCGCAGGAAAGGAGATTGCCCTCTAGAGGCTGTCTTAGCCCAAAGCGCAACCTGTTGTGGGCTTGACCTGCAAATTTGACCAGCAGGAACTAATGTGAAAGACTTTTCTCAAATTTTAGTAATTTTTTATTAAAATGTAAACTTAGTATTATTTAAGAATCAAGTAGAGGAATTACACTTGATAAAGGACATCGGGGTAGTTTATTCATTCCTAACCCAATATAGCCTAATTCCTTTAACATTAGGATTGAGACATTTTCAGTTTTCTTGGGAAAAGTTATAGACCCCCCACTCTTCCTCAAAGACAGAAAAGAGTTGTCTGATTAAGAGATAATAGATATGTCTTCCCAACTAAAGTAAAAGTTACTGTTATCAGTGAAAACCTAAATGCATTCAGGAAGTAGCTT
The DNA here is from genome assembly GCF_009764315.1 of Trachypithecus francoisi. NCBI lineage: Eukaryota > Metazoa > Chordata > Mammalia > Primates > Cercopithecidae > Trachypithecus > Trachypithecus francoisi. The sequence goes on along the minus strand of NW_022681458.1, from coordinate 51,419,149 downwards.
ACTCTTAAATGAAACCAACATTTAACTCAACTACTAGGATCCACTGTTAAATTGAGGAAAACGTTCCTCTGCTTCCAGATTCACCCAGATGTCTAGCAGAAGACATTTCATCGCCACTAGTAAGTACTGAAACATTTATCAGAAAGAAGAAATCCGGTGACAAATTTCAGAGAGGACACATGAAAGGAGTTATTCTTAGTACCTTGATACCTAAAGAGATACACTGTTGAGACTTTGATCAAAAATTACATTGCCAACCTAGGTCAAATGTAATAACCAAATGCCCACTGAGAAGAGGACAGACAACAGACATCACAGAAGGAACTCCTTACCTGTAATTTGGTTTTTAACTGGCTACAGGACATCACCATCTGACATCACCATCATGCCTCATTCACTGAGGACAGAAATGAACCAGGCATCTGACCTAGCATGGTTTACTGGAAAAAGTATGGACTTTCCTGTTAGACAGACTGAGATTCAAACCTTCCTTGCCGCCCTAGCTTCATGTGTATGAAACCTGAGTCTCAGAAGGCCTCATCATTAGAAGGGCCCTGTGCTTGTTTTAATGTTGTGCTATTAATAATTTTTGAACAAGGAACCACAAATTTTCATTTTACACTAGGCCTGCAAATTACGTAATCAGTCCTATCCCTAGCACACTAATAGTTTAATGACTTGAGCAAATTATATAGCTTTTCAGAACCTCCATTTTCTCATCTGAAAATGGATGTGCTGATGATTAAAGACTAGAGGTGTTTGTGAAGATCCATTGAAATACAGAAGGAAATATGTGCATAAATTACTTAGGACCTCGTAGGTATCAAGACCTGTCAGTTATGCCACACCTTCCACCAAGCTGTCCTTCCTATTCCTAAAATCTCTATTTCTTCTAATGATGCTATCGTCTTCTGGTCTCCAGCTCTAGAAACCTTAGTCCTTTAAAAAAAAGTATCTTAATATTCTATTCTGAAGATTTTCAAACATATAGCAAAATTATAAAAATTTAAAGCAAACACCTATGTGCTCACCACATAGATTCTACCTAGATTTACATTTTATCTTGCTTTATTCCTTATCCCAAATACCTTATTTTTAAATGCTTTTCAAAGTTAATTACAGGCATCGTTTTACTTCTCCCAAAATATGGCATGTGTCTTATTATCTAGAGTTAAATATTTGTTTACATATTTTCCCTTTTGACACAAAATTTACATACAATGAAATGCACAAATCTTAAGTGTACATTCACTGAGTTTGACAAACATATACACTTGTGTAACCAAAATTCCTGAGATATAAACCATTGTCATCACCCCAAAAAGTTTCCTCTCACGATTTTCCAGACATTCTCTGCCTATCACTGCCTTCCCCACCCAACCCCCACCCCAGAAGCAACCACTGTTCTGTCTCGAGAACCACTGTTGTTTGTTTTCAGACAGGGTCTCACTCTACATCCAGGCTAGAGTATACTGCCACAGTCATAGCTGACAGCAGCTTCAACCTCCCTGGGCTCAAGCAATCCTCCCACCTCAGTCTCCTGAGTAGATGGGACTATAGGCACATGCACCACGCCCAGCTAGTTTTTTTTTTTTTTTTTGCAAGATAGGGTCTTGCCATGTTACCCAGGCTGGCCTCCAACTCCTGGGCTCAAGAGATCTCCCCGCCTCGATCTCCCAAAGTGCTAGGATTACAGGTGTTAAATACTGCACCCAGTCTGATTTTTTCTACCATCAATTAGTTTTGCATTTTCTAAAAATTCATATAAAATGGAATCATACAGTGTGCACTTTTTGTGTGTAGCATTTTTCACTTAGCAAAATGTCCATATCATGTGTGTCATGTGTATCAGTAATTTGCTCCATTTTATTACTGAGTAGTATTTTATTATATGAATACACCATAGTTTACTGATCTATGCTCCTCCTGATAGGTTCCTGGGCTGTTGCCAGTTTGGAGCTATTATGAATAAAGCTGCTGTAAACATTCTTGTGTAAATCTTTTATAGACATATGTTTCCTTTTCTCTTGAGTATATTTATCTGTAAGTAGAATGTCTTGTTTATAGGGTATGTCAATGTTTAGTTTTATATGAAACAGCCAGACCCTTTTGTATCATTTTGGACAAGAATTCTGGTGGCATACAATCCACAGAATGAGGAATTATGTTTACAAATGATATATTTGATAAAAGGCTACCATAATATGTAAAGAACTATCACAATTTAAATAACCGAATTTTAAAATGGACAACATTTGAATATACTATACAGCTCTCCAAAAAAGATATATGAATGATCAATAATCATATGAAAAGATGCTCAACATTATTAGCCATCTGGGAAATGCACATCAAAACCACAATGACTTCACACCCACCGTCATTTTTTAAAAAACAAGTGTTAGTGAGAAGAATTTGGAATCCTCAGACACCACTGGTGAGAATGTACAATGGTACAGCTATCTTGGAAAAATGTCTGGCAGTTCCTCAAATGGCTAACCAGAGTGACCATATGACCCAACAATTCCATACCTAGGTATATACCCAAAATAAATGAAAACATAGTCCTCACAAAACTTGTACATAATGTTTATGGCAGCATAACTGCCAAGAAGCAGAAATAACCCAAATGTCCATCAACTGATAAATAGGTAAAAACAAAAGTTATATATCTGTACAATGAAGTATTATTTGGCAAGAAACAGAAATGAAGTATCAATACATGGTACAACATGAGTAACCATGGAAAACACTGTGCTAAATGAAAGAAGCCAGTCATAATAGACCACATATTATATGATGCCATTTATATGAGTGTCTAGAATAAGCAAATTTGTACAGATAGAAAGTAGACTACAGGTTGCCTAAGGCTGGAGAGGAGGTGGGAGAATTGGAGAGTGACAGCTAAGGGGTACAGGGTTTTCTGGTAGAGTAATGAAAATATTCTAAAATGGATAGTGGTGATGGTTGGTTGAATCATATACTTTATATGGATGAATTGTGTGGTATGTAAATTACATCTTAATTTTTAAATAAAGAATTCTGGTTGCTCCATATTCCCAGTCACATTTTGTATTTATTAATCTTTTTAATTTTAGTCATGCTGGTGCGTGTGTGGTATTATCTCCTTGTGATTTTAATTTTCATTTTCCTGGTGTCTAACCATGTTGAGCACTTTTTCGTATGCTTATTATCTTCTTTTAATTTTCTTGCCCATTTTTAAATTGGGTTTTTTTTTGTTGCTGTTGTTTTGTTTTTTGTTTAGACAAAGTTTCGCTCTTGTTGCCCAGGCTGCAGTGTAATAGCGCGATCTTGGCTCACTGCAACCTCCACTTCTGGCTAATTTTGTATTTTTAGTAGAGACAGGGTTTCTCCCTGTTGGTCAGGCTAGTCTCAACCTCCTGATCTCAGGTGATCCACCTGCCTTGGCCTCCCAAAGTGCTGGGATTATAGGCGTGAGCCACTGTACCCAGCCTAATTGGGTTATCTTTTTATTCATGTTTGATATTGTCTTTTTAAATTATTGTTCAATTATCTATTTCTGTTACAAATTACCCCTAAAATTTAGCAGCTTAAAGATACTAACGTGTATTATTTCTCAGAGATTCCGAGGCTCAGGAATCAGGGAGAGACTTAGCCAGGTGGTTCTGGCTCAGAGTCTCTCATGAGACTGCAAAGCATTGGCTGGGATTGCAGTCATCTGAATGCTCAGCTTCCAAACTCATGTTGTTGTTGGCAGGTTACATGTCCTGCCACATGGGCCTCTTCATGGGGCTGCTCACAGTGTAGCAGCTGGCTTCCTCTGGAGAGAAAGAGCCCAGAGAAAGAGCCACAAAGACAGAAGCCACGGTATCTTGTAACCATCACTGCTGTTTATTTTATTGATCATGTGGACCAACCCTGGTAAAGTATAGAAGATTTTACAAGAGTTCAAATACTCAGATGCAAGGATCCTTTCAGGCTGTTTGGAGCCTGGCTATCACACTTGATTTTATTTTTTCTTTCCTCATTGCCAATCAGTCATCAAGCCATGCCAGTTATTTCTTTGAAAGATCTCTCAGATTTGTTCTATCCTTTCAACACCTCCACTGCTACCATTCTAGTACCTACCTGTAACTCATTCCAGATCTAACTTCTCTCTTGTCCCTCAGCCATCACACCCTTCAATTCATTCTGCATTTTACTGAAAATAAATTTTCCTAAGATACAACTTTTGATGTATTATTCAGCTGCTAAATAATCTCACAATTGTCTATAGCTATGTTGTCCAAAACTAGACACAGTTGACTACTGTCCACTTAAAATGTGGCTAGTATAACTGAGGAACTGAATTTTTAAAAATTTACATTTAAAAACTAAAGCAGTGTTAAAATTTTTATATTGATTACATGTTAAAGTAACAGTATTTTGGATGTATTGGGTTAGAAAAAATATATTATTTAAATTAACTTTACCCGTGTCTTTTTACCTTTTCAATGGGACTACTAGAAAATATTAAATTATGGCTGGGGGTGGTGGCTCATGCCTGTAATCCCAGCACTTTGAGAGGCTGAAGCAGGTGGATCACCTGAGGTCAGGAATTCAAGCCCAACCTGGCCAACATGGTGAAACCCCGTCTCTACTAAAAATACAAAAATTAGCCGGGCATGGTGGCACATGCCTGTAATCCAAGCCACAGGCTGTTCCTCCCAGGGCTGAGGCAGGAGAATCACTTGAACCCAGGAGGCGAAGGTTGCAGTGGCTGAGATTACACCATTGCACTCCAGCCTGGGCCACAAGAGCAAAACTTCGTCTCAAAAAAAAAAAAAGTTAAATTACATATGCAGCTCACATTGTATCTGTATTAAACAACAGTGGTCTAGAACATTCCCTTCAAACTGACTGGCTTTTAAGGCACCAGAAACGAGGCTTCACCTTAGCTACCCAACCTTATTTACCATTTACCTGCTCTTCTTCCTGTCACATGCATCTCTCCTGGATGCCTCTGAGTATATAATGTTGACGTTCTGCCACTGCTCCTCAGTCCATGCAATTCCTTATACCGGGAAAGCCACTCTTCTTTTATCCTCCTCTAAAATTTGTCAATCCTAAAGGCTCAAGTCTTACCTTTCTGCAGTAGTATTTTACTGTAACCTCTACTGAGCTCTCCTACCTGAATTTCAATTATACTTCTAATTCATAGTTCATTACTTCTCTCTCTCTCTCTCTCTCTTTTGAGATGAAGTCTCATTATGCTGCCCATGCTGGACTCGGATTCCTGAGCTCAATGTTCCTTCCACTTTAGCCTTCCCAGTAGCTGTTACTACAGCCACACACACTGCACCTGGCTTATGACTTACTTCTTACATAATTTTTGTCTTAATTGAATGCTAATTTTGTCTCTCAAATTGTACATTCCTTGAGGATATGAACTGTATCTTATATTTTGTCTGAATCTTTCAAAAACCTAGTGCTGGGACATGGTAAGAGGGCTTACAAATTTGATATACTAATTATGAAGGAAATTTGTGTACAAATAACTTTGTTATCTTCTAACCAGTAGAAACCTGGCATTAATGTGGAAAAAATAAGGTTGTAAAATTTATTTGTCAGAATGCAAGTGCTCCTTGATATAAGTACCCATAACATGTGAAAGATTATCCAGGATCCAGCACAAGGGCTGAAGGATAGAAAAGTGACTCCCTCCTACTTTCCTTTTTTGGAAATCAATGATTGGCAATCAATGAAGGCTCTGGAGAACCCGCCAAAAAGTCATTTTTGTTGGACTGAGGCCCCTCAGCACACCCAGCCCTGTCCCATACCCCTCTCCCTGAAGCTCTACTACCAATGAAGGATGTCTGAGAATGCCAGGAATGAAATGCAAGATGCTTATTTTGATTGTCCCAATAGTCCACTCCTGGAAGGACCTCTGAGATCCTGCCTTTTCCTAACTCTAACGGGCTGTGTTACCTAGTCAACTCTACTCTGCCTCCTCGTTCATGGGGTGAGTAGGAAATCTCAAGACTCAGCCCTCTACTCCTTTCATGCCTCTTAGAAATGTGCTAAAACCTACTCGTTTTCCTTCCTTTGCATTTGTGGTTTTTCCAAAAATTTACAAAATGGTCTTTTGAGTGAAGAGTGTATTTGACACCAACGTTCCTTGCCAAGCCAGAGCAAGGTTCTCTGACCCACAGTGAGCTCACTGGTCACCACCCCAAGGATGTAAGCATGGAAGTCTCAGAGTCACCCCTTTGGCCAAGGCCAACTGTGGGATACATGGATGTACGGAATGTAGACCACCTGCAAGAAGTCCCTGGTGTCATCCCAAACAAAGAGACCTGGGTCATACAACTAAAGGCCAAGAAGTAGGGCATTGTCCAACTACTACAGACAAGAACTGGGGAAAATAGAGCTTGATTCACTGACTCCAGACAGCAATGTTCATTTCAATTTATCAATCACAAAAAAGGTGGTATGGGATACTGTGAGGGCTGTAACCCAATAGCACTTAAGGGATTTGCCATTCCCTCCTTTTCACTATGGGCATGAATGAGTATCCTTATGGATCCCAGGGTTTTGGAGGTACCAGCAGTTAAGTAATGAATTCCTCTGGATCCTTTCCCTTCTTTTTTGCTTCATATCCAAAGCAAGTTAAATCAGCCCTGTTGCGAGTCTAATATTCATCAGATAAACATCAGTATGGCTATGTGATTGTTAAGACATTGAAATACTTCCAAAATGATTGGTAAATAGCCGCTGCTCACTGACAGTGAGCAATTTCCTCGGGCTCAAAGGATCCCCAAGAGGGTACTGATGAAGAAACCACCTGGCACCTGCCAGGTGACTGGCCATAGCTGACTACACTTGACTCCATCCCATGTGTTCACAGTGGGCCCAGATCCTTTTGGAGATGGCGCTCCTTGCGATAGTGCTTGCACACCAGAAGGGATGCATGTTGTCCATCAGGCTGTTCCTTCCAGGGCTGAAACTACCTGCTGCAGGCTGGCACACACAGACTTACCCCCAGGGCAGTTTAATGTACCATAGCTCTTCAGCATTTTGAATATTACTCTTGCCTTTTTGTATGCTTGTGCTAATAATTTTGTGCAACCCAAAGAACAGGACTGGACCACATGCATTATGGTGGCATTAATGAAAGGATCACATAGGTTAAACTGGGAACTGAAAGTCTTTGGAAGGGGAGCCACATCTGGGGCCGTTTCTTGTCTATCTCCCTCTCTCGTTGGCCAGATGGAACCTCATGCAAACTTGTGGAATGTCTGCTTCTATTTGGTGCTTTGTCTAATCATGGAGGGGCTATTACGATCCAGGTTATGTGTTAGTGTTAGGCTCTGAAGCTTACATGGAGCCATGGAAGCACACAGTAGGGCCACTTGTTATAGTGTTGGAATCAGAGAAAGCTTCCCAGGAAAGGTAACTGTTTTAGATAGAGAAATTCTGCACAGATGAAGCATAATAGGTGACTCCAGCATTTTGACAGTGGCACAACAGAGGTAGGGAAGAATCAGGTCTCTAGGGACTATGAAGCCTCTTTAAGGGTATTTAAGCAGAAAGATGACATAATCGGATTTGACTTCTATCAGTATCACTTTGAAGCAGGGTCAGTGGACCAGAGGAAACTGATCTCCCTATATGTTTTCTGTACCTTCATACTAATTTGACTTGCAAGAGATTTTGATTTGCCTTGGCTTGTCTGAGTCCAACTCTACCTCACAACATCATCTCATAATACTGCTTCTAAATAGTTATTTTTTACATTTCTATTTTGTTTTTATCACACTTGCTAATTGATTAATCTGTCTCTCATTTTCTGAAGTCAGCAGAGCAATCTGATTAGCCTAGTGTAACTTTTTTGAGCTGTGCATAGGCCAACTTGGATCAAGAGGTCATGGAGTTTACTCATCCATTTGCACACTGGGAATGTTCATAGGTTCCAAGATTATGTGGGTCTGGCAGGCAATTATGGCTTTTTTCTCAGATCATCAACCAGTATCCATGCTTAGAGTATTTATTCAAATAGCAGCTGATCAGGATAGGAGCATTTATAAAATTGGGAAAATTTTAAATAAAGATAGTTCTGTTAGACCAAGAAATGTATGTATATATGTGCAGAAACATTTTAGAGAACTGCACACCCAAAATGTTAACGGTGGTTATCCTTGGGTGGTGGTGAAAATACAAGTGACTCACTTCTTCTCTATAATTATTTACATTTTCTATTATGTCACTTGAGACTAGATAGTTGTTTTGTAACAAAAATAAAAGTGGTTTTTAAGGAAATCAGGGAGCATTACACATATCTGCCACATTTTTCCTATGGCTAATTCCCAAAATACCTTTTGGACAATTTTTGTCTTTACTACATGCACTTGATTTCTAGGGAGTTGCCACTAGATGGTGAATATACTACATCAAACAAGATTGAAAGGCTTCCATTTTTTCAATAAGCTAATCCCTCCAAATGAAATTTCTTAGAAAAGAAAGTCTTAATACATTTTTCAACTTTGAGATATGGCATACCAAATTATGTCTCTAATAATTAAAATGAAAATACATACATAACACATTCACAACATAACACTGACATAAAGACTTTGTACTGTATTTTCCAAGAACACAAGCCTTGGTGCACAGAAATAGTACAATGTCCATTTGTAGATTTAACATAATTTACTTATTTCTAATATGAATGCCAAATTATCTTTATTATTTTAAAATATTCATTTTATGTAGATATAGTCTTGACCTCAATTTAAAATAAATATTTAAATTTAGCATTAAAACATTCCCGGGGGCGAAGCAAGATGGCCGAATAGGAACAGCTCCAGTCTCCAACTCCCAGCGCGAGTGACACAGAAGACCGGTGATTTCTGCATTTTCAACTGAGGTACTGGGGTCATCTCACTAGGGAGTGCCGGACAATCGGTGCTGGTCAGCTGCTGCAGCCTGACCAGCGAGAGCTGAAGCAGGGCGAGGCATCGCCTCACCTGGAAGCGCAAGGGGGAAGGAAATCCGTTTCCTAGCCAGGGGAACTGAGACACACAACACCTGGAAAATCGGGTAACTCCCACCCCAATACTGTGCTTTAAGGAAACAGGCACACCAGGAGAATATATCCCACACCTGGCCGGGAGGGTCCCACGCCCACGGAGCCTCCCTCACTGCTAACACAGCAGTCTGCGGCGATCTATCCGCAAGGCAGCAGCGAGGCTGGGGGAGGGGCGCCCGCCATTGCTGAGGCTTAAGTAGGTAAACAAAGCCGCTGGGAAGCTCGAACTGGGTGGAGCTCACAGCAGCTCAAGGAAGCCTGCCTGTCTCTGTAGTCTCCACCTCTGGGGACAGCGCACAGCTGAAGTCCAACAGGGGAAGCAGCGGGGGCCGGTGCAGACGCAAACGACTCTGTCTGACAGCTTTGGGGAGAGCCGTGGATCTCCCAACGTGGAGGTTGAGATCTGAGAACGGACAGACTGCCTGCTCAGGTGGGTCCCTGACCCCTGAGTAGTCTAGCTGGGAGACATCCCCCACTAGGGGCAGTCTGACACACCACACCTCACAGGGTGGAGTCACCCCTGAGAGGAAACTTCCGAAGGAAGAATCAGACAGGTACACTCGCTGTTCAGCAATATTCTATCTTCGGCAACCTCTGCTGCTGATACCCAGGCAAACAGGGTCTGGAGTGGACCTCAAGCAATCTCTAACAGACCAACAGACAGTCCTTCTGACTGTCAGATGGAAAACGATCAAACAGGAAGGACACCTATACCAAAACCCCATCAGTACGTCACCATCATCAAAGACCAGAGACAGATAAAACCACAAAGATGGGGAAGAAGCAGGGCAGAAAAGCTGGAAATTCAAAAAATAAGAGCGCATCTCCCCCTGCAAAGGAGCACAGCCCATCGCCAGCAATGGATCAAAGCTGGTCAGAGAATGACTTTGACTAAAAATCTTGAAAAAAGAGTGGAAGAATTGACAGCTAGACTAATTAATGCAGAGAAGATCATAAACGAAATGACAGAGATGAAAACCATGACACGAGAAATACGTGACAAATGCACAAGCTTCAGTAACCGACTCGATCAACTGGAAGAAAGGGTATCAGCGATTGAGGATCAAATGAATGAAATGAAGCAAGAAGAGAAACCAAAAGAAAAAGAAGAAAAAGAAATGAACAAAGCCTGCAAGAAGTATGGGATTATGTAAAAAGACCAAATCTACGTCTGATTGGGGTGCCTGAAAGTGAGGGGGAAATGGAACCAAGTTGGAAAACACTCTTCAGGATATCATCCAGGAGAACTTCCCCAACCTAGTAGGGCAGGCCAACATTCAAATTCAGGAAATACAGAGAACACCACAAGATACTCCTCCAGAAGAGCAACTCCAAGACACATAATGCCAGATTCACCAAAGTTGAAATGAAGGAAAAAATCTTAAGGGCAGCCGAGAGAAAGGTCGGGTTACCCACAAAGGGAAGCCTATCAGACTAACAGCAGATCTCTCGGCAGAAACTCTACAAGCCAGAAGAGAGTGGGGGCCAATATTGAACGTTCTTAAAGAAAAGATTTTTTTTTTTTTTTTTTTTTTTTTTTTTGAGACGGAGTCTCGCTCTGTCGCCCAGGCTGGAGTGCAGTGGCGCGATCTCGGCTCACTGCAAGCTCCGCCTCCCGGGTTTCCGCCATTCTCCCGCCTCAGCCTCCGAGTAGCTGGGACTACAGGCGCCCGCCACCGCACCCGGCTAGTTTTTTGTATTTTTAGTAGAGACGGGGTTTCACCGTGTTAGCCAGGAGGGTCTCGATCTCCTGACCTCGTGATCCACCCGCCTCGGCCTCCCAAAGTCCTGGGATTACAGGCTTGAGCCACCGCGCCCGGCCAGAAAAGAATTTTCAACCCAGAATTTCATATCCAGCCAAACTAAGTTTCATCAGTGAAGGAGAAATAAAATCCTTTACAGATAAGCAAATGCTTAGAGATTTTGTCACCACCAGGCCAGCCTTACAAGAGACCCTGAAGGAAGCCCTAAACATGGAAAGGAACAACCGGTACCAGCCATTGCAAAAACATGCCAAAATGTAAAGACCATCGAGGCTAGGAAGAAACTGCATCAACTAACGAGCAAAATAACCAGTTAATATCATAATGACAGGATCAAGTTCACATATAACAATATTAACCTTAAATGTAAATGGACTAAATGGTCCAATTAAAAGACACAGACTGGCAAACTGGATAAAGAGTCAAGACCCATCAGTCTGCTGTATTCAGGAGACCCATCTCACATGCAGAGACATACATAGGCTCAAAATAAAGGGATGGAGGAAGATCTACCAAGCAAATGGAGAACAAAAAAAAGCAGGGGTTGCAATCCTAGTCTCTGATAAAACAGACTTTAAACCATCAAAGATCAAAAGAGACAAAGAAGCCCATTACATAATGGTAAAGGGATCAATTCAACAGGAAGAGCTAACTCTCCTAAATATATATGCACCCAACACAGGAGCACCCAGATTCATAAAGCAAGTCCTTAGAGACCTACAAAGAGACTTAGACTCCCATACAATAATAATGGGAGACTTCAACACTCCACTGTCAACATTAGACAGATCAACAAGACAGAAAGTTAACAAGGATATCCAGGAATTGAACTCATCTCTGCAGCAAGCAGACCTAATAGACATCTATAGAACTCTCCACCCCAATCAACAGAATATACATTCTTCTCAGCACCACATCGCACTTATTCCAAAATTGACCACATAATTGGAAGTAAAGCACTCCTCAGCAAATGTACAAGAACAGAAATTATAACAAACTGTCTCTCAGACCACAGTGCAATCAAACTAGAACTCAGGACTAAGAAACTCAATCAAAACCGCTCAACTATATGGAAACTGAACAACCTGCTCCTGAATGACTACTGGGTACATAACGAAATGAAGGCAGAAATAAAGATGTTCTTTGAAACCAATGAGAACAAAGATACAACATTCCAGAATCTCTGGGACACATTTAAAGCAGTGTGTAGAGGGAAATTTATAGCACTAAATGCCCACAAGAGAAAGCAGGAAAGATCTAAAATTGACACTCTAACATCACAATTAAAAGAACTAGAGAGGCAAGAGCAAACACATTCAAAAGCTAGCAGAAGCCAAGAAATAACTAAGATCAGAGCAGAACGGAAGGAGATAGAGACACAAAAAACCCTCCAAAAAATCAATGAATCCAGGAGTTGGTTTTTTGAAAAGATCAACAAAATTGACAGACTGCTAGCAAGACTAATAAAGAAGAAAAGAGAGAGGAATCAAATAGACGCAATAAAAAATGATAAAGGGGATATCACCACCAACCCCACAGAAATACAAACAACCATCAGAGAATACTATAAATGCCTCTACGCAAATCAACTAGAAAATCTAGAAGAAATGGATAATTTCCTGGACACTTACACTCTCCCAAGACTAAACCAGGAAGAAGTTGAATCCCTGAATAGACCAATAGCAGGCTCTGAAATTGAGGCAACAATTAATAGCCTACCCACCAAAAAAGTCCAGGGCCAGATGGATTCACAGCTGAATTCTACCAGAGGTACAAGGAGGAGCTGATACCATTCCTTCTGAAACTATTCCAATCAATAGAAAAAGAGGAATCCTCCCTAACTCATTTATGAGGCCAACATCATCCTGATACCAAGCCTGGCAGAGACACACAAAAAAGAGAATTTTAGACCAATATCCCTGATGAACATCGATGCAAAAATTCTCAATAAAATACTGACAAACCGGATTCAGCAGCACATCAAAAAGCTTATCCACCATGATCAAGTGGGCTTCATCCCTGGGATGCAAGGCTGGTTCAACATTCGCAAATCAATAAACGTAATCCAGCATATAAACAGAACCAAAGACAAGAACCACATGATTATCTCAATAGATGCAGAAAAGGCTTTTGACAAAATTCAACAGCCCTTTATGCTAAAAACGCTCAATAAATTCGGTATTGATGGAACGTACCTCAAAATAATAAGAGCTATTTATGACAAACCCACAGCTAATATCATACTGAATGGGCAAAAACTGGAAAAATTCCCTTTGAAAACTGGCACAAGACAGGGATGCCCTCTCTCACCACTCCTATTCAACATAGTGTTGGAAGTTCTGGCTAGGGCAATCAGGCAAGAGAAAGAAATCAAGGGTATCCAGTTAGGAAAAGAAGAAGTCAAATTGTCCCTGTTTGCAGATGACATGATTGTATATTTAGAAAACCCCATCGTCTCAGCCCAAAATCTCCTTAAGCTGATAAGCAACTTCAGCAAAGTCTCAGGATACAAAATTAATGTGCAAAAATCACAAGCATTCTTATACACCAGTAACAGACAAGCAGAGAGCCAGATCAGGAATGAACTTCCATTCACAATTGCTTCAAAGAGAATAAAATACCTAGGAATCCAGCTTACAAGGGATGTAAAGGACCTTTTCAAGGAGAACTACAAACCACTGCTCAGTGAAATCAAAGAGGACACAAACAAATGGAAGAACATACCATGCTCATGGATAGGAAGAATCAATATCGTGAAAATGGCCATACTGCCCAAGGTTATTTATAGATTCAATGCCATCCCCATCAAGCTACCAATGACTTTCTTCACAGAATTGGAAAAAACTGCTTTAAAGTTCATATGGAACCAAAAAGAGCCCGCATTGCCAAGACAATCCTAAGTCAAAAGGACAAAGCTGGAGGTATCACGCTACCTGACTTCAAACTATACTACAAGGCTACAGTAACCAAAACAGCATGGTACTGGTACCACAACAGAGATATAGACCAATGGAACAGAACAGAGTCCTCAGAAATAATACCACACATCTACAGCCATCTGATCTTTGACAAACCTGAGAGAAACAAGAAATGGGGAAGGATTCCCTATTTAATAAATGGTGCTGGGAAAATTGGCTAGCCATAAGTAGAAAGCTGAAACTGGATCCTTTCCTTACCCCTTATACGAAGATTAATTCAAGATGGATTAGAGACTTAAATGTTAGACCTAATACCATAAAAACCCTAGAAGAAAATCTAGGTAGTACCATTCAGGACATAGGCATGGGCAAGGACTTCATGTCTAAAACACCAAAAGCAACGGCAGCAAAAGCAAAATTGACAAATGGGATCTAATTAAACTAAAGAGCTTTTGCACAGCAAAAGAAACTACCATCAGAGTGAACAGGCAACCTACAGAATGGGAGAAAATTTTTGCAACCTACTCATCTGACAAAGGGCTAATATCCAGAATCTACAAAGAACTCAAACAAATATATAAGAAAAAAACAAACAACCCCATCAAAAAGTGGGGAAAGGATATGAACAGACATTTCTCAAAAGAAGATATCCATACAGCCAACAGACACATGAAAAAATGCTCATCATCACTGGCCATCAGAGAAATGCAAATCAAAACCACAATGAGATACCATCTCACACCAGTTAGAATGGCAATCATTAAGAAGTCAGGAAACAACAGGTGTTGGAGAGGATGTGGAGAAATAGGAACAGTTTTACATTGTTGGTGGGATTGTAAACTAGTTCAACCATTATGGAAAACAGTATGGCAATTCCTCAAGGATCTAGAACTAGATGTACCATATGACCCAGCCATCCCACTACTGGGTATATACCCAAAGGATTATAAATTACTCTACTACAAAGACACATGCACACGTATGTTTATTGCGGCACTATTCACAATAGCACAGACTTGGAATCAACCCAAATGTCCATCTGTGACAGACTGGATTAAAAAAATGTGGCACATATACACCATGGAATACTATGCAGCCATAAAAAAGGATGAGTTTGCGTCCTTTGTAGGGACATGGATGCAGCTGGAAACCATCATTCTTAGCAAACTATCACAAGAAGAGAAAACCAAACACCGCATGTTCTCACTCATAGGTGGAACTGAACAATGAGATCACTTGGACTCGGGAAGGGGAACATCACACACTGGGGCCTATCATGGGGAGGGGGGAGGAGGGAGGGATTGCATTGGGGAGTTATACATGATATAAATGATGAATTGATGGGTGCTGACGAGTTGATGGGTGCAGCACACCAACATGGCATAAGTATACATATGTAACAAACCTGCACGTTATGCACATGTACCCTAGAACTTAAAGTATAATAAAAAATAAAATAAAATAAAATAAAAAAGAAAAATAAAAAAAAAAAAAAGAAAAAAAATTCCCAAATGAGTAAATTGATCTGTCCTACTAAATTTGATAAGTTGGTTTACAAATTCTATGATGTTCTATGAAACTAGTATCACCCCAATACCAAAATCAGGCAAGAACACAACAAAAAAATAAAACTACAGGCCAATATCGCTGTTGAACATAGATGCCAAACTCCTCAGCAAAAATACTAGCAAACCCAACTGAACAGCACATAAAAAAGATAATTCATCATGATCAAGTGGACTTTATTCCAGGGATGCAAGGATGATTCGACATTCTCAAAACAATAAATGTGATTAACCACATCAAGAGAATTAAAAACAAAAACCATTTGATCATCTCAATAGATACAGAAAAAGCATTTGATATAAACCAACATCCCTTTATGATAAAAACTCTCAACAAACTAGATACCTCAAAATAATAAAAGCTGTATATGACAAACCCACAGCCAACTGATACTCATACTGGAAAAGTAGAAAAGTAGAAAGCATTCCCCCTAAGAACTAGAACAAGACAGGGAAGTCCACTCTCACCACCGCTATTCAACATAGTACTGAAATAACTAGTTAGAGCTATCAGGCAAGAGAAACAAATAAAGGCCATCCAAACAAATTATCTTCGTTCATTGATGACATAATCTTATACCTAGAAAATCCCAAAGACTCCTCCAAAAGACTCATGGACTTGATCAACAACTTCAGTAAAGTTTTAGGATATAAAAGCAATGTACAAAAATCAGTATCATTTTTATACACCAAATATTTTCAAGCTGAGAACTAAAGCAAAAACTCAATCCCATTTATAATAGCCACAGAAAAAAATACAATACTGGAATATATTTAACGAACGAGGTGAAAGATCTCTACAAGGAAAATTACAAAACACTGATGAAAGAAATTATACATAACACAAACAGACAAAAAAAATCCCATGCTCATGGATTGAAAGAATCAATGTCCTTAAAATAACCTGCCCAAAGCCATCTGCAGATTCAACATAATACCTATCAAATTACCAATGTAATTCTTCACAGAATTAGAAAAAAACTGTCCTAAAGTTGACATGGAACCAAAAAAGAGCCCAAATAACCAAAACAACCCTAAGCAACAAAAACAAAGCCAAAGGCATGGCATTACATTGCTTCAAATTATGCTAAAAGGCTATAGTAACTAAAACAGCATGGTACTGGTACAAAAAAACACACATAGATTAATGGAACAGAATAGAAACCCAAAATAAAGCCATATACCTACAACCAGCTGATCTTTGACAAAGTTGACAAAAATAAATCATAGGGAAAGGGCACCCTATTCATTAAATGGTGCTAGGAAAATTATCTAGTCATATGAGGAAGAATGAAACTGGACCCTTTTCTCTCACCATATACAAAAATTAACACAAGCTGATTAAAGACCTAAATTTAAGACCTGAAACTATAAAAGTCCCAGAAGAAAACCTAAGAAATACTCTTTTGGACATTGGCCTAGGCAAAGAATTTATGACTAACACCCCAAAGGCAAATGCAATGAAAACAAAAATAGACAAATGGGACTTAAACTAAAAAGCTTCTGCACAGCAAAAGAAATAATCAGCAGAATAAACTGACAACCTACAATATTACCTAAATAATGAGGCGCCTTATATTACAGAAGGACATTATTTAACAAATTAAAAGACAGTATAATCACCATATCAGAGATCTAGTTCTTATCTCCTCTTGCCCTTTCAGTCTCTTGTAGAAACTATTTGCAAATTATGCCTCTGACAAAGTACTAATATCTGGAATCTACAAGGAACTCAACTCAACAAGAAAAAAACAAAAAAATCCCATTAAAAAGTGGGCAGTTCAGGAGTTTGAGGCTACACTGAGCTATAATTATACCACTGCACTGTACACTGGGCAACATAGCAGGGCAATCTCTTGCCAAAAAAATTAAAAAAAAAAAGATTGGTAAAGGACATGAACAGACATTTCTCAAAACAAGATAAACAGGAAGCCAACAAACATACGAAAAATGCTCAACATCACTAATTTTCAGAGATACGCAAATTAAAACTACAATGAGATATCATCTTACTCCAGTAAGAATAGCTATTATTAAAAAATTATAAGGCCAGGTGCGGTGGCTCACGCCTGTAATCCCAGCACTTTGGGAGACCGAGGCAGGTGGATCATAAGGTCAGGCGATGGAGACCATCCTGGCTAACACGGTGAAACTCCATCTCTACTAAAAAAAAAAAAAAAACTTGCCAGACGTGGTGGCAGGCGCCTATAGTCCCAGCTACTAGGGAGACTGAGGCAGGAGAATGGCGTGAACCCAGGAGGCGGAGCTTGCAGTGAGCCGAGATAGCGCCACTGCACTCCAGCCTGGGTGACAGAGCGAGACCCCGACTCAAAATAATAATGATAATAATAATAATAAAAATAAAATAAAATAAAATTATAAAACAACAGATGGTAGCATGGATGTGGAGAAAAGGGAGCCCTTATACACCATTAGTGGGAGTGTAAATCAGCATAATGTCTATGGAAAATAGTATGGAGATTTCTCAAAGGACCTACCATTCAACTCAGCCATCCCACTACTGGGCATCTACCCGAAAGGAAAGAAATCATTATACCAAAAAGCCGCCTGCACTTGTAGGTTTACGATGGCACTATTCACAATTGCAAAGTCACAGAGTCAACCTAAGTGTCCATCAATGGATGAATGGATTTTTTTTAATGTGGTATATATACACCATGGAATACTATGCAGCCACAAAAAAGAATGACATCATGTCCTTTGCAGCAACATGGATAGAGCTGGAGGCCATTATCCTAAGTGAAATAATTCAGAAACAGAAAATCAAATACTGTATGTTCTCACTTATACATGGGAACTACACCAAGGGTACACATGCACATACAGATGAAAATAATAGATACTGGGGACTCCATAAAGGGGGAGGTTGAGATGGGGGTGAGGGTTAAAAAAGATTTACCTATTAGGTACCATGTTCACTATTTGGGTAATGGGTATGCTAGAAGCCCAGACCTTACTGTTAAGTAATATATCCATGTAACAAATCTGCATATGTACCCCTGAATCTAAAATAAGTAAATACACTTTTTAAAAGAGAAAGAACAACCCAATTCTCTGATATTAGCAAGTCCCAGGGAAGTGTAATCAAGAAGATCCTCTGTAAAAATTATGGCCATTAAGCTCCACTGGGTTTCCCTGTAATTGTTTGTATGTATGTATACATAACAATAATATGTAAGTGGTATATAATTTTTTTTACAGTATGTTACAGTATGTATATACTTCCCTCTGATGGACCCTAGATTCCTCAATATTTGCTGTTTCTTTCAGGAAGGGGAAATAAAAGCAAATGAGTGTTGAAATGGTATGTTTTTCCACTTACATGGGAAAACGTTGAGTCCTTTTCAGTCTCATTTATATTGTCTTGGTATTTAAGTGGCTGAGGCTTTCTACTATTCTAAATACTATATTATCTTTTCCTATGGCAGATAAAGAAGGAGGTAAGGAAAAAGAAAATAGTAAACATTGATATTCTGTTTTCTGATATTCACCTACTAAGTTCAGAAATCCTCCTTTGAAACTCTTGCCTCAAACTCCTAAATTAAAAAGGAAAAATGACTCATCCCACAATACTAGTGGTAAAATTAATTTAATTTGTATAATTTCTGCCTACATTTAGGAGCAAAAAAATCAGAGCACAAAGACAGTGGAAGGCAAGACAGCAATGTTTGATATGTGTTATTAAGATTCAAAGTTGCAGGGCGCAGTGGCTCACGCCTGTAATCCCAGCACTTTGGAAGGCTGAGGCGGGCAGATCATGAGGTCAGGAGATTGAGACCATTCTGGCTAACATGGTGAAATCCCATCTCTACTAAAAATGAAAAAAAAAAAATTAGCCGGGCGTGGTGGCATGTGCCTGTAGTCCCTACTCAGGAGGCTGAGGCAGGAGAATCACTTGAACTCAGGAGGCAGAGGCTGCAGTGAGCTGAGATTGCACCATTGACTCCAGCCTGGGTGACACAGCAAGACTCTGTCTCAAAAAAAAAAAAAAAAAAAAAAAAAAAAAAAAAATTCAAAGTCAAATAATTTTCATCTGATGAAAGATTTATGATAAATGGTAATATCAAAGCATTTTTCCCTCCAAGTTTGAAAACAAATTACACAGCTGCTGCTGTACACCGTCTCCCAGATTCCGGAGTATTTTGAAGTCAAAGTCAAAACCTCTGTACTCACCCATAGATAAGATTATCTAAATGAATGGAGAATGGGAGATCAGAGATGCAGTGAAGTAAGGGGTGACAGGGAATTAGCTTCCTTTTCCTCATCTTGGTATCAAGCAGTGGGTCTCTAACTTTCATTAACTCCTTGATCCTCACAGAAGTAACTAATAACTGCATTTGTTGCTATTTCCAAGATAAAATTTAACCACATAGGTCAAGTAATATGTGGTTGACCCTTGAACAACACGGATTTGAACTGCGTGAGTCCACTTACAAGTGGAGTTTTTGCAACCAAACACAGATCAAAATTACAATATTTGTGGGATGTGAAACCTGCCTATAAGGAGGATTGAATTTTTGTACACACGGGTTCTGCTGAGCCAGCTGCTGGACTTGAGGATGCTCGGATTTTGGTATCCATAGTGGGAGGATTTTGGTATCCATATTTGAGATCCCGGAACTAAGTACCCTGTGGATATCAAGGGGTAACTGTATTTAACCTTTCTTCATGACCTTGTGGAAAGAGTAAAAGAAGGAAAAAATGTGTATGAGGGAGTAGGGGGGAGGGGGAATGTTATGGAGAAAGGAACTATGTGAACTAAGTTCAAAAATAACTGTGTGTGTTCTTTCTGACTTTCCAGTGTTTTCTTTCCATTTATAAGAGCTCATTTGTGGAAACTAGATTAATCACAATAAGTAAATATTTCACTGTTGGCACATTCTATTACAAGACTTGTGAAAAGCATTTAGGATCAAATACTCAATACATATGAAGGGATTTGAAAGTTAAAATTGTTTTTAAGTTGTGACGTGTTAGAGGTAACAGTACAATCCCATTTTCCCAAATATATTTAAAATGTCTCTACAGTGTTACCTAAATGACACACCTTATATCACAGAAGGAAATTACTTAACAAATTAATAAGACAGTATAATCAGCATATGAGAAATCTACTTCTTGTCTCCTCTTGCCTTTCCAGTCTCTTGTTGGCTTAAGTTTTTACCAGAATGATTTGGTAATATGAAGTGTGGAGGAGATAGAATGGGTGTGGTTTAGTAAAAGAATTTGATTCTGTGTATTGTGTCCAGAGCCATGAGGCCCAGAATTAGCCGACCTCTGTTGCTTGATCTCTGCAAAGCGGAGACAAGATGGCACATTTCCGGGTTCTTTATTAGAAACCTTTCCCGTGCGCGTGCAAACATTTCCCGCGCGCGCAAACATTTTTTCCCGCCCAGGAAGATATGCAGCCTACAGCGCAGGTGTGATCCCACGCCCGGGAAAAATCATCAACCAACGGCGCATGCGCAATTGTAATTTGAGTAAACCCAGCCTCCTGTCACCGCCCTGGCCCAACCTCTTCCTCTGCCAGCCTATATAAGGCATTGCACCGCCACCATTAAACGAGACTTGATCAGGCTATTTGTCTTGTCTCCATTTCTCGTGTTTTCTTGTCTCCTCCATTCCCACTCCCCCTTCCAGGGTCCGTTCGACTGTCCTGCAGGTCGAGACACCTGGCGCCCGAACAGGGACCTGGACACGGGGGAAAAAGTGAGGAAGAAGGCACTAAAGTCGGCCGAAAGTGAAAGTGGAAGAAATTCCTCCGGACGTCGCGGGAACCTGCCGCGTTGGAACCAGAGGTAAGTAACAGTGTCTGATTATGGGACAAGAATTAAGCCAGCATCAGATTTATGTAGGGCAATTAAAAGAGGCCTTAAAAACACGAGGAGTAAAGGTTAAAAGTAATGATTTATTTAAGTTTTTTGATTTCGTAAAAGATACCTGCCCTTGGTTTCCACAAGAGGGAACCATTGACATAAAGAGGTGGCGTAGGGTGGGAGATTGTTTTCAAGATTACTATAGTACTTTTGGACCAGAAAAGGTTCCGATAACAGCCTTTTCTTATTGGAATCTGATCAAAGATATAATAGATAAAAAGGAAAAAGAAAAAGATCCTGAGGTAATGGCGGTGGTTACTCAGACTGAGGAAATATTAAGAGGCAGTTCCCAAACCGACCTCGAAAAATCCATACCTAACAAAGAAATAGACCTTATATCGCTACAAAGCGACGAGGAAGAGGCTGGGGTCCCCTCAATAACAAATATAGAAACATCAAATAAGGAAAAGGCTAAAAAATACCCAGTTTTACCTACAACTAATGAAAGCAAAAGTAAAAATAACCTTAACCCTTCAGAAGTAAACTGGGATAATTTAGAGGAAGGGGCAGCAAAATATCATAATTCTGACTGGCCACAAATTCTTGCTTATCCTCCTCCCTATATTAAGGCTTCTGCCCCCGTAGTTATGGCAGTAATAGACCCAAAAGAGGAGCTTAGAGAAAAAATTGCACAGCTTGAAGAACTACATCAGTCTTTAATCACTAGATTGCAGAAATTAAGGACAGGAAGTGAGAGCGTTCAATACCCTAAAGGAATAGAGAAACACTCTCACCCTCAGAGACCCAGACAGCATGTCCCAAAAGGAAGGTCGCTTGGTAGTAGGGATAGGGAGGATTCCTCTCCTCGAGATGTTTTTCTAGTAACGGAAACTACAGATGCGCAGGGCCGAGCCTGGAGACACCACAATGGGTTTGAATTTACTGTAATAAAAGAACTAAAAACTGCTGTCTCGCAATACGGAGCTACTGTCCCGTATACCCTGGCCATAGTCGAATCTGTGGCCGAAAATTGGCTCACTCCCATAGATTGGAATACCTTAGTGAGAGCAGTTCTTTCCGGAGGCGACCATCTGATTTGGAAGTCAGAATTTTATGAAAATTGTAGAGATGCGGCCAAGAGAAACCAACAAGCCAGAAATGGTTGGGATTTTGACATGCTAACTGGCTCGGGTAATTACACAGAAACCGATGCTCAGATGCAGTACGATCCTGGACTGTTTTCTCAAATCCAAGCAGCGGCTACCAAAGCCTGGAGAAAACTTCCTGTTAAGGGGGATCCAGGAGCCTCGCTCACGGGGGTCAAACAAGGACCTGATGAGCCCTTTGCAGACTTTGTACATAGACTTTTAACCACAGCCAGCAGAATATTTGGAAATGCCAAGGCAGGGGTGGATTATGTAAAACAATTAGCTTACGAAAACGCTAACCCGGCTTGTCAGGCAGCAATCAGACCTTATAGAAAGAAAACAGACTTAACAGGTTACATCCGCCTCTGTTCAGACATAGGGCCTCATATCAACAGGGCTTGGCTATGG
Source organism: Trachypithecus francoisi (assembly GCF_009764315.1). Taxonomy (NCBI): domain Eukaryota; kingdom Metazoa; phylum Chordata; class Mammalia; order Primates; family Cercopithecidae; genus Trachypithecus; species Trachypithecus francoisi. The sequence continues at coordinate 51,396,461 of NW_022681458.1, read as the reverse complement.
CTGCTGCCTTTAGTGGACAAACCATAAAAGACTTCCTCGCTAGTAAAAATAAGAATAGCAGGGGGTGCTTTAAGTGCGGAAAAATGGGACACGTCGCTAGGGATTGTAAGGGAGAGCTAGCTAAGACCTTGGAGGCAAAAGCTCCAGGCCTCTGCCCTAGGTGTAAAAGAGGAAAACATTGGTCCAACGAATGTAAATCTAAAACTGACAATCAAGGAAATCCCCTAACACCTCAACAGGGAAACGGATTGAGGGGCCGGCCCCAGGCCCCGAAACAAGCTTATGGGGTGGTCAGTTTTGTACCAACCAACCACAACCCGTTTCACAACCTAGTAGAGCAACCCCAGGAAGTGCAGGATTGGACCTCGGTTCTGCCTCCCACACAGTATTAACCCCTGAAATGGGACCCCAAGCCTTAGGTACTGGGTATATGGACCCCTACCCTCAAACATGTTTGGATTAATCCTAGGGAGAAGCAGCATCACCATGAAAGGCCTACAGGTCTTTCCGGGAATAGTTGATAGTGATTATATAGGAGAAATCAAAATCATGGCCAAGGCTATTGACAACATCATTATTATTCCTCAAGGGGATAGAATAGCGCAGTTACTCCTGTTACCATCGCTAAAAACAGCTAATAAAGTCCAATCACCCTTAAGGGGAAAGGGAGGATTCAGATCCTCAGACATCCACTGGGTACAGTCCATTACTAATCAAAAACCCTCTCTCACCTTATGGCTAGACAGAAAATTATTTACCGGACTGATAGACACGGGGCTGATGTAACAATTATTAAACAACAAGATTGGCCCTCCAGTTGGCCCACTTCAGAGACCTTAACAAATTTACGAGGAATCGGGCAAAGTAATAACCCTAGACAAAGTTCCAAATATCTCACCTGGAGAGATCAAGAAAGTAATTCCGGTCTCATTAAGCCATTTGTTATCCCTGATTTGCCTGTTAACCTTTGGGGTAGAGATCTTCTCTCCCAAATGAGGGTCATGATGTGTAGTCCAAATGATATAGTCACTGCACAAATGTTGGCTCAGGGCTACCACCCTGGGAAAGGGTTAGGAAAAAGAGAAGATGGCATTTTACAGCCAATCCCAGCCATAGGAAAATTGGATAAAAGGGGGCTTGGAAATTTTTAACCGTGGCCATTGACATGCCTGCACCCCAAAAAAGTGCTGACCCAATCACTTGGAAGTCAGATAAACCCGTTTGGGTTGATCAATGGCCACTAACCAATGAGAAGCTTGCCGCTGCCCAACAGTTAGTGCAGGAACAATTAGAGGCAGGACACATTATAGAAAGCAACTCTCCTTGGAACACCCCCATATTTGTCATAAAAAAGAAATCCGGAAAGTGGAGACTCTTACAAGATCTAAGAGCAATAAATACTACCATGATACTTATGGGTGCTCTGTAGCCCAGACTACCCTCTCCAGTTGCAATCCCTCAAAGATATTTTAAAATTATCATAGACCTTAAAGACTGTTTTTTTACAATTCCCCTTCATCCTGCTGACCAAAAACGATTCGCCTTTAGCTTACCATCTATAAATTTTAAAGAACCCATGAAGTGATACCAATGGAAAGTGTTACCTCAAGGTATGGTCAACAGTCCCACCTTGTGTCAAAAATATGTGGCTACAGCCATACACTCAGTTAGAGAGACATGGAAACAAATGTATATTATACACTATATGGATGACATTCTTATAGCAGGACAAGTAGGAGAACAAGTCTTACAGTGTTTTGCTCAACTCAAGCAAGAACTAACCACAGCAGGGTTACAAATAGCTCCAGAAAAAATACAATTACAAGACTCATATACTTACCTTGGTTTTCAAATAAATGGACCTAAAATTACCAATCAAAAAGCCGTTATCCGTAAAGATCAGTTACAAACACTTAATGATTTCCAAAGTCTCCTTGGAGACATAAATTGGCTCCGGCCATACTTAAAACTCACCACGGGAGACTTAAAACCTTTATTCGACACCCTGAGAGGTGACCCCAACCCTAAGTCCCTTAGGTCGTTATCAAAAGAAGCTCTTTTATCACTTAATAAAGTAGAGGCGGCCATTGCTGAGCAATTTGTTACTAACATAGACTATTCACAGCCATTAACCTTTTTAATATTTAACACAACACTGACGCCTACTGGTTTATTCTGGCAAAATAACCCTATTATGTGGGTCCACTTGCCTTCATCACCCAAAAAGGTGTTACTCCCCTATTATGATGCCATAGCAGATTTAGTCATCTTAGGTAGAGACAATAGCAAAAAATATTTTGGAATTGAACCTTTTACAATCATACAACCTTATTCTAAGCCGCAAATCCATTGGCTAATGCAAAACACTGAAACGTGGCCAATTGCTTGCGCCTCTTATGCCGGTAACTTAGATAACCATTACCCGCCAAACAAGCTTGTCCAATTTTGTAAGCTACATGCTTTTGTCTTTCCTCATGTCATCAGTAAAACACCTTTAGACAATGCCTTATTAGTATTCACTGATGGGTCATCCACAGGAACTGCTGCATATACCTTTGCTGACACCACTGTTAAATTCAAAACCAGCCATACTTCGGCTCAGCTAGTAGAACTGCAGGCCCTGATCGCGGTGCTGTTAGCCTTCCCTGATCAGGCTCTTAATATTTATACTGATAGCGCATACTTAGTTCACTCAATGCCTCTACTTGAGACAGTAGCACAAATTAAGCATGTGTCACATATAGCCAAGTTATTTTTACAATGCCAACAATTAATACATAATAGAACAACACCCTTCTTTCTTGGACACATTAGAGCTCATTCAGGATTACCAGGACCTCTATCCCAGGGCAACCAACTGGCTGATATGGCAACCAAGACGGTAGCCATAGCTACAAATACAAACCTAGCCCAAGCACAGGCTACTCATGCCTTACACCATCTTAACGCTCAAACTTTGAGACTGATTTTTAAAATAACTAGAGAACAAGCAAGACAAATAGTTAAACAATGTCAGACCTGTATAACATACCTGCCAGTCCCTCACTTAGGTATTAACCCAAGAGGACTAGTTCCCAACATGATCTGGCAAATGGATGTCACTCATTATTCAGAATTCGGTAACTTAAAATACGTCCATGTATGTATAGATACATTTAGTGGATTTATACTAGCCACCTTACAAACAGGAGAAGCTACCAAACATGTCATAGCTCATTTACTACACTGTTTTTCCATAGTTGGAAAGCCTAAACAACTAAAAACAGACAATGGTCCTGGCTATACATCCAAAGCCTTTCAAGACCTTTGTCTTAAATTACAAATAAAGCACATTACTGGACTTCCATATAACCCACAAGGACAAGGAATAGTTGAAAGAGCACACCTATCCTTAAAAACCACCATTGACAAAATAAAAAAGGGAGAATGGTACCCTACTAAGGGCACCCCTAGAAATATCCTTAATCACACACTTTTTATTTTAAATTTTTTAAATTTGGACAACCTGAACAGATCAGCAGCAGATCGATTTTGGCATTCCGAGTCCAAAAAACAATTTGCCATGGTTAAATGGAAAGAACCCTTAGACAACACATGGCATGGTCCAGACCCAGTGTTAATCTGGGGAAGAGGCTCAGTTTGTGTTTTTTCTCAAACTCATGATGCAGCCAGATGGCTACCAGAGCGACTGGTGAGACAGGTACCTAACAATAGCCAATCCAGGGAGTAATTTTCTCCCTGAGAGTACTCTTTTCCTCTATTGCAGAGATGAACTTCAACTACAAGCCCCTCTGGACCATGGTGCTGATTTGCCAAGCATTCCAGGTATATGCCGGCTTTGGTAATCCCCATGAGGCCCGTACACATATACGACAATGATACGGTAAGCCCTGTGATTGTTTGGGGGGATATGAGACCTCCCCTCCAAATAAGTACCTCTCAGCTGTGTCCTGCTCTGCTTACACAGCATACCTGTCTAGTAACTCCCTTAAGTGGAGGTGTGTGTCAACCCCAAGAATATCTAGCAGAGGGGGTACCACAACTTGCCCTTGTGACACATTTAAGGCTGCTATGCATAGTTCCTGCTACACTACTTATCAAGAATGTACCTCTGGCGGTAAAACATACTATACTGCTATCTTAACAAGAACTAGAAATCCCACTATAGGGGCCAGCAATGTCCCTACAGTTTTAGGAAATACCAATAACCTTATATCAGCTGGCTGTACTGGAATTGTAGGACAGCCTGTCTGCTGGAATATTTGCCCCCCTCTTCATATCTCTGATGGAGGAGGACCACAAGACAAGGTCCGAGAAATTATGGTATACAAAAAACTTGAGGAGTTGCAAAGGTCCCTGTACCCGGAAATTCACTACCACCCCTTGGCCTTGCCCAAAGCCCAAGGGAAAGAGAAAATTGATGCCCAGATCTTTGACCTCCTCACTGCTACTCATAACCTGCTTAACAGTTCCAGCTCTAGTCTAGCTAATGACTGCTGGCTGTATCTGCAATCAGGAGATCCCGTTCCTCTTGCCATACCCAGCAATGACTTAAATTATACATCCAGTACCCTTTGCACCATCCTTAAAGTACAACCTTTAGAATTTCCTAGTTCCTCTTGCATCTACTCCCCTCCCCTTAATAACACTTACGACCTCGATGTAGGATTCAATGAGTTCAATAATTGTTCCACCATATCAAATATTTCCCAACCGGTGTGTGCCCCAAACAGCTCAGCTTTTATATGTGGCAATAATAGGGCTTATACCTATTTACCTACTAACTGGACAGGACGCTGTGTCTTAGCCACACTTTTGCCAGACATAGACATTATCCCTGGAGATGAACCTGTACCTATCCCAGCTATAGATCACTTTTTAGGAAGAAACAAAAGGGCAATACAATTTATCCCCTTACTTGCAGGATTAGGCATAACTACTGCCGTAGCAACTGGGGCTACAGGCCTAGGGGTCTCTGTTACTCAATACACCAATTTGTCTCGCCAATTGATCTCAGATATGCAGGCCATCTCAAGTACTATACAAGATTTACAAGATCAGGTAGATTCTCTGGCAGAAGTAGTGCTCCAAAATAGAAGAGGCCTAGATTTACTAACTGCAGAACAGGGAGGCATCTGCTTGGCTTTACAGGAGAAGTGCTGTTTCTATGCCAACAAATCCGGGATCGTCAGAGACAAAATCAGGCGTCTACAGGAAGACCTAGAAAAACGACGAAAAGAAATAACCGATAACCCATTTTGGACTGGGTTCCATGGACTCCTTCCCTATCTTATGCCATTCCTGGGCCCCCTGCTTTGCCTATTGCTCTTACTCTCTGTAGGACCTTTGGTCTTCGATAAGCTCATGACATTCATTAAGCAACAGGTCGAGGCTATCCAAGCGAAACCTATACAGGTCCATTATCATCGCCTAGAGCAAGAAGATCGCGGTGGTTCACACTCACACCCGTTATGACCACCTTCCCTATGCACTGAACTGGACAGCCAATGACGGGTAAGAGAGTATCATCTCCCACTAACCTAAGACAGGAGGGCCGTCATAAGCTACTGCCTAATCCCATGACGGGTACCAGTGATGAGATGCATTACTCCAACCTAAGACAGGCGCAGTTCCTGAGGGACAATCTTCTAGCCATAATTATATATAAAAAAGGGGGGACCTGTCCGGAGCCATGAGGTCCGGAATTAGCCGACCTCTGTTGCTTGATCTCCGCAAAGCGGAGACAAGACGGCACATTTCTGGGTTCTTTATTAGAAACCTTTCCCATGCGCGCGCAAACATTTCCCGCGCATGCACAAACATTTTTCCCGCCCAGGAAGATATGCAGCCTACAGCGCAGGCGCGATCCCACGCCCGGGAAAATCATCAACCAAGGGCGCATGCGCAATTGTAATTTGAGTAAAACCAGCCTCCTGTCACCGCCCTGGCCCAACCTCTTCCTCTGCCAGCCTATATAAGGCATTGCACCGCCACCATTAAACGAGACTTGATCAGGCTATTTGTCTTGTCTCCATTTCTCATGTTTTCTTGTCTCCTCCATTCCCACTCCCCCTTCCAGGGTCCGTTCGACTGTCCTGCAGGTCGGGACAGTATTGGACATTTTAAAGAAGGCTCTTAAAGCTCAACTTTTAATGCTTAAGAAATTAAATGACTTTTAAATGCACAATTCCCTATGAAATTAAATACATACTCATACTTGCCACAAAATATCGAAAGATAGACTGCCAAAATGTTCCAAAAATAAAGCTAGGCAAACTTATTCGAAAGCAAAATACACAAAACAGGGTAAGCAATCAGGATGTAAATATTCAACACAGCAAAGTATGCAATAAAATTATTTTACAAACTAAAATGTATCAGAGAGGATCCAAGAATAAGTTGATTTTAGAGTGGTCTGTGGAAAACTAAAGTAAACAAGAAAATATCTAGGGAAGTTTAAGAATGGGAGGAAATGAGTCATTGGTAATATGCTTGCTCCAGAGGATAACCTTTGTACCAAACAGCAGAGAACTGACATCTAATCAGCAGAGGTTGGCCTTGGCAGTTTACGAAGGAATGTCTAGAAGGAGCACAGGGAAAGGCAGTCCAGTGATCCTTCCCTGAATTTTTTACTCTTCGATGTCAGCCTTTAATTGCCTTGAGATGGGGGAATTCAAATACTAAGGATCCATAAACTCCAAGGCTTTTGCATTTACTATATTTAACATCTGGGAATTTAGTAAACATCACTTCTGTGAAAAGGTAAGTAAAAAAAAAGATAATTTCTATTTTATGAAGTTTAACATATATGCGTGTGTGTGTGCATATGTGTGTGTGGATAGAGTGTGATAAAATAAAGATGAAAACTCAAGGCCCAATGAAAGCTTTTAGAGAGATGCCTATATTTCCATGCCTTCATGACTGTAAATATATCCGCTATGACTTATACTAGAAATGTATCCTTTGCTTTTGATATCTCAGCTACTTGTATCCCTCAGGGCCACATTCTACTCCCACTAGTTTAATATGGGTTAGTAACCTGGCACTGTACCTTAAAAGCACTCAGAGTTTTAAATGTTCTACCACAAATGTTAAGGATTCCTTCCCTGAATCATAAATATGCTTTGCTTTCATTACAGTTATTCAATCTTTCCTAAGGCAGGTATCAATGATTTATATTAGTTAATGGTTTAAAAGGAACACAAAAATAAGATTGTGCAATATGGAATTAGGAATCTCTTACAACTATATCAGTTCAAGTCCGGCCCTTGTGAGTCAACCACATTTTTAAACTACCTAATAGCCTATGGTCAAGTCATTTTTACATATTCTTAACAAAAGAGATATAGGTGACAAGTGCTGTAAAACTATTTTATTTTATTTTATTTATTTATTTTTTTTTTGAGACGGAGTCTCGCTCTGTTGCCCAGGCTGGAGTGCAGTGGCTGGATCTCAGCTCACTGCAAGCTCCGCCTCCCGGGTTCCCGCCATTCTCCTGCCTCAGCCTCCCGAGTAGCTGGGACTATAGGCGCCCGCCACGTCGCCCGGCTAATTTTTTTTATTTTTTAGTAGAGACGGGGTTTCACCGGGTTAGCCAGGATGGTCTCGATCTCCTGACCTCGTGATCCGCCCATCTCGGCCTCCCAAAGTGCTGGGATTACAGGCTTGAGCCACCGCGCCCGGCCAACTATTTTATTTTCTTTGAGATAGGGTCTTACTCTGTTGCCCAGGCTGGAGTACAGTGGCACAGTTTTGGCTCACTGCAACCTCTGCCTCCTGGGTTCAAGCGATTCTCCCACTTCAGCCTCCCAAGTAGCTGGGACTACAGGCACACAACACCACGCCTGGCTAATTTTTGTATTTTTTGTAGAGACTGGATTTCACCACGTTGGCCGGGCTGGTCTCGAACTCCTAACCTCAAGGGATCCACCTGCCTTGGCCTCCCAAAGTGTTGGGATTACAGGTGTGAGCCATCATGCCCGGCCTGCAAAACTTATTATAGTCCAGTGAGCTACAGTCAATACCCATTTCAAGTTTCCAGTAGCTGATTTCAAGTTATGAGGTGAAGCAGTGGCAAGCCCACCATGCTGATCTGCGTGACAGTTGATAACTTCAATTCTAGTTTGATGTGATTGACATGATTGAGGAAAGGATATGACTGAGTCCAGAAGGGTTGAGAGTTGCCTACTGACATTGCTACCATTCACCCTTCCTTATTCTAGAGGCCTTGGCTAGTGTGTCATTAAAAAATGTATTTTGAAGGAATACTTCATGACAATGAAGTGCTCATATGTAGTGATTAGACAACAGTTTACAAAACAATATGTTTAGTAATATTTGGTAAAAACAATACAAACACAGACAGAAGACTGGAAAGTTATACCCCAAAATGTTACATTTATAGTAGATAGAGTAGGTTTTATTTCCTTCTTTATACTTTTTCACATTTTTCAGTTTCCACAAATTTTTATTCATAATGCATTACTTATTTACTTATTTATTTATTTATTTATTTATTTTTACTTTAAGTTCTGGGATATATGTGCAGAACACGCAGGTTTGCTAAATAGGTATATGTGTGCCATGGTGGTTTGCTGCACCTATCAACCCGTCACCTGGGTTTTAAGCCCCACATGCATTAACTATTTGTCCTGATGCTCTCCCTCCTCTCAACCCCCCACCCCCCACAGGTCCTGGTGTATGTTGTTCCCCTCCCTGTGTCCATGTGTTCTCATTGTTCAACTCCCACTTACGAGTGAGAACATAAGGTGTTTGGTTTTCTGTTCCTGTGTCAGTTTTCTGAGGATGATGGCTTCCAGCTTCATCCATGTCCCTGCAAAGGACATGATCTCATTCCTTTTTACAGCTGCATAGTATTCCATAATGCATATGTACCACATTTTCCGTATCCAGTCTATCATTGATGAACACTTGGGTTGGTTCCATGTCTTTGCTATTGTGAATAGTGCAATGTATTACTTTTATAAACATACACAAGTCACTTGAAAAGAGTAAATACATTTCACCTCAAGGTATAAATATTAAAAATATTTTGAAAAAGTGAATTTGAGCAGGAAATTACCCTATTGTTATTAAAATGCTATGCCATGGATACAGTAATCCAAAGAAGGATGAATGAAACTAAATAGAGGATCCAGAAATATGGCCTAGCGCATAAAAGAAGTTAATTTATGATACATCAATCATCACAGAATCGTGGGAAAAAATGTTTGCTCAATAAAACGTAAATAGTAAATAGCAAAAAAAATTTGAGGAAATATAGATGAATATTGATTTGATCTTTGGTTTAAAAAAATCTTAGGCATATAAACAATAAAAAAATCCAGAGATTTGACTAAATAAAAACTTTTTAAATTTTGTAAATAATAAAAACATGTAAAATTAGAAGGCAAACTAAGAAAAAGTATTTGCAACAAATGTGAATAAATGTTGTGACAAATGATTAATTCAATTGTTAATTGGATTAAACAAGATAAATAATAAGACTACAATATTGCTGCTCTGTGGACATCATGAAAGCACAGACATAATGTATTGTTCATTATTTAGACTGTTAGCATAATGATCAGAACATAATACAAGGAATTATTATGTATTGATGAATTGAGAAACGGTCAAACATGAAAATGTGACTAAAAAAATGCAGAAGGTGGTGGAGGAGAAGGGAAAATATTAATGGCCAAGAGACGTGGGAAAACATTCTTTCAGTAATGAAAATGCAATTGAAGGTATGATGAGAAGTCAGGAGAGGTTTTTTTGGCATCGTGTATGTGGTGACAGATGCAGTAATGAGATGGACCACATCCTTCACAGTGAGGAGTGTCTTGAATAGGTAAAATCATATTGTCAACTGAAATTCTAGGAATCTAACCTAAAGAGATATAACAGACACTTGATATTTAGGAAGGTATATCTTCCAGACTCTTGGATTTTCCAAATGTCTGTTTTCACACTGTATTCCAAGGAGCCCTGGGGTTCTGCAGAGGCATCCCAAAGTCAGCTTCAAAGATAGGAAGAAGGTTTCTCCAATGCTGCCTCAACCAGAGCAATTTGGCATTTATCTAATTTTTATGTTAGATTACATATAAGAACTTTTTTCTTAAAGATTCCACTGAAAACATCAAAATGTGGACACCACTGTACAGTATATATAATTTCTTCAATAAAATGCAATGGAGCATTACTTCTCAAAAACTACTGGAGAAGTGGAGAGTAGTCAGAGTGTTATAATCCCAAACACTGGCCTCACAGCATTAATTTAAATCCCCGTTTCAGGAAATGTGTAAATCACTCTATAATTACCTTGTAAATAGTCAAAAGCTCGGATATGAAATCTGAAAATATCCAGGGCCTGCTGCAATAAGGATAAAAGATTTGTGTTCCATGATGATCAACTGTGTCCTTTGATATATTTAGTCTGTCATAACAGGAAAAATTTCCACTCAGATGTTTCAGCTGAAGAGATTTTACTGAGGGAACTATTTATAGAAGTTAGGGTTAGGGTTGGATGAAAGGAAACAACAAGAAACATGGAGGTACCCAGGAGTTAGCACAGCTGGGCCTGAAGAAATAAGGGGAGGGAATCATGTCAGTAGAGCCCAGTGAAGGCTGGCACAGTGGAGCAGGGCTGCCTTGCAGGAAGAGCCTTTGAGGGACAAAGCCACCACCAGAACCCAGCCAGAAGCAGGAAAAGAGGTGGTGAGACATATCCTAACCTTTTTTCCTTTTCCATCCTCCAAGCTACTGATGGTGTTACCCATTCGTCAAAACCAACTGGCATGAGACCCCAGCTGGAATCGTTTATGAAAAATTCCACCTTCTGAGGCACAGAGTCTAGCAGAGAAGAGCAGAAGATGGCACTAGAAGACAACAAGTGGAGAATAACCAACATACTTATAACAGTGAAATACAAGTGCCCCCTCATCTGTGGGGGATACGTTCCAAGACCCCTCATGGATATCTGAAACTGCCAATAGTATGAACCCTATATATACGATGTTTTTTTCCTATACGTACCTATCTATCATAAAGTTTAAGTTATTAATATAAATAAGGCGCAATGAGAGATTAACAACAATTACTGCTAATAAAATAGAATAGCCAGGCACAGTGGCTCATGCCTGTAATCCCAGCTCTTTGGAAAACCGAAGAGCTGGGAAAACTTGAGGCCAGGAGTTCCTGGGCAACAGAGTAAGACTCCATCTGTACAAAAAATTAAAAAATTAGCTGGGCGTGGTGATGAACACCTGCAGTCCCAGCTACTTGGGAGGTTGAGGCAGGAAGATCACTTGAGCCAAAGAGTTTGAGGTATGGTGAGCTATGATTGCACCATTGCACTCCAGCCTGGGTGACAGAATGAAGCCCTGTCTCTAAAAATAAAACAGAAAAGTAAAATAAGATAGAACAGTTATACAAATATATTTTAATAAAAGTTATACACTGTGACCATAACTTTTGCAGTTTGAGGTACAACAGCAAAACTAACATGAATTTCTTTTTCCTTCACAATTTCATAGGTAGAAGGTTCATTCTTATCATAGATCTTAGCGACCTCAGCATAAGAATTTTTTTCTTTCCTTACTAATTCAAAAACTTTCGCCTTTTCACTTAAAAGAAGTACTTTATGACTTTCTGGAATTTTTCATTTAACATTTTCAAATCTTGGTCGATCCTAACTGAAACTTTGGAAGCAAAACCACAGATAAGGGGAAACTACTGTACTGGGAACTCAGATGTTCGATAATAGAGGAAACCTTAACTAAATAATGATATTAACCATTCTGCAATTCAATAAAAGTGCTCAGAAGACCATTATGTAATCAGGGAGTACAGAAGAGAGAGCAACCAACTACTTACACAGATTGTAATAAAAGATTTTCCCAAATTAACAAATGAGGTGCTTTGTTGTCCCCCAAGCAAAGTTTCTTATATTTTTGCTAATTATATAAACTATACATTTCATTATGGGAAACACATACATAAAACAAAAAACAAATATCTACAATTCCATCCCCTGCCCTAGGCCACTATAAATATCTGTTTGTATCTTTCCAGATTTTTTTTTCTATGCACTTACATACACAGGATTATGTTGTTTTGGGGATCACACCATATTATTCTGTAAACTGTATTTTCCACTTAATAAATCATAAATACTATTTTATGCAATAGATACCACTCTCCAACATTTTAAAATTTTAACACTTTTTAAAAACTTGCCTCCGTGTATCTAGTTGTAACTAATTTTTATTCTCAGACATTTAGTTTGGTTTCTCTTTTGGCCATTACCAAATGTACTGTGATGAGATTTTACATTTTAGGGGTGATATAGTTTGGATGTCCCATTCAAATTTCATGTTGAGATAGACTCCCCAGTTTTGGAGGTGGAGCCTGGTGGGAGGTGTTTGGATCATAGGGGCGGATCACTCCTGAATGGCTTGGGCCATCTCCTTGGTGATAAGTGTGCTCTCACTCTGAGCTCACAGGGATCTCATTGTTTATGTGGCTCCTCCCCCCTCCCTCCAACTCCTTGTTCCTGCTCCCACCATGTGAGACACCTGCTCCCCATCACCTTCCAGCATGATTGCAAGCTTCCTGAGGCCTCCCCAGAAGCAGATGCCATTATGCTTCCTGTACAGCCTGCAGAACCATGAGCCAGTTAAACCTCTTTTCATTTAAATTAACCAGCCTCAGGTATTTCTTTATAGGAATGCAAGAACAGCCTAACAAGGGTGGGGGGAGGGAAGGCAGTTTTTAAACACACACACAGAAGAAAAGCAACAGAGACAGATGTGGCCTTCAAAGCACAAAGTATTTGCCATCCAACCTTTTATAGAAAATGTTTGTATTATAAATTTCCAGGAATGTAATTTTTGAGTCAAAGTGTGTGAACATTTTTGAGGCTTTCACTACATTCTGTCAAATTGCTCTCCAGAATTGTTGAGCCAATTTATACCCTTCTCAGTAATGTATGAGTTTTTTCAGTTGCTACACATCCTACCCCAAGGGTCACTGGCCAAAATTACTAGCTCTGAGTATTATTTTATTCTCAATTTGATGGTGCGTTATCGTTTTAAGTTTTCACTTCTCTTAAAAATGTTTGGTCATTTACATTTTTCTCTCCTGATAACGAATTTGCATTTTGCTCATTTTTAAGAGGTTACTTTTTCTTTCTAAGTCCTCTTTAATAAGAATGTTACGTTTATCTTTCATGTATATTGCAGATTTTTTATAATTTTTACTTGTTTTGAAATTTTATTCTATGGGGTTTTTTTTTGTTTTTGTTTTTTAGATAAAAGAAGTTAAAAGTTCAACAGTCAGATCTGTCACTTTTCCTTTGTAATTTCAGCCTTTGTTTCAAGCTTAGTTTGAGATTAAAAGCAATTCACATGTATTTTCTCCTTGCCCTTTTAATACTTAAAAACATTTAAATCTTTTAATTCTGTTCAAATTTAGTGTCTGGGAAACGTTTTAGAAGGATGAATAGGTAACATTACGTTAGTCTTGGAGTCAGATTGCTGGGTTCAAATTTAGCCTCACTACATACTACATATTTGTGCAAATCTCTTAAACTCTTTAAGTATTAGTTTTCTTGTTTATAAAATGGAGATAACAGCAACACTTACCATAGGGTTGATGTAAGAATCAACAGTTATAAATCGCAGAAAGCACTTAGCACAGTGTCATTAGCTATTATTATAGCAACAAGAGAATGCTCTCCCAGGCAAAAGCAGTAACATGTTTAAAGGTGCAAATGTATGAAATCTGTTTGCATATTCAGAAAACTAGATGTGGTGTAGTAAAATGAGGTGTAATATTGAGGGGTGATTGGTCTTGAATGAGTTGCTTAGGAACTTGCTCTTGATATTATCAGAGATTGGGAGCCAACGAAAGCTTTTAGGCAAGCAAGAAACCCTCCAGATGTGTGGTAGCAAAGTGGAAAATGGACTAGATTCTGCCAGGTGCAGTGGCTCATGCCTGTAATGCTAGCACTTTGGAAGACTGAGGTGGGTGGATCCCCCAAGGTCAGGCGTTCGAGACCAGCCTGGCCAACATGGTGAAACTTCATCTCTACCAAAAATACAAAATTAGCTGGGCATGGCAGGCGCCTGTAATCCCAGTTACTAGGGAGGCTGAGGTGGGAGAATCTCTTGAACCAAGGAGGCAGAGGTTGCAGTGAGCCAAGATCACGCCACTGCACTCCAGCCTGGGCTACAGAGACTCTACCTCAAAAAAAGAAAAAAAGAAAAAGAAAAAGAAAAGAAAATATACTAGATTCATATCCCTTGCTCCACCCTGCCTTTCCCAAATTTAAATTCCTGCTTCCTAGAGGCAAATTCTTTCACCTTCTATGTCTCTGGTATTTATCTCCTTACTTTTAAGAATCATGTTTAAATTGTTTCTTGATTTTGCCATCATAGATATGATTATGAGGCTAATTAAACAGTAACCCTAACCAGCTCTGAGAATGGACCTAAGAAATGAATGTGAGAAAGAAAGTAGAAGCAGCCCACTTGCTAGGGAGTGAAAGCCAGAGAAGGGTGGGAGGATGCGGGGAGAAACTGTGTCAAGTTGGAGACCCCAGGGGCAGGCTAGGAGCAGTACCATGAGTTCCATTCAAGAAGCCAAACGTTTTAAGCACCATTTCCTGGAGTTTGCCAAGTTGAGTACTGCCTCAGCCTCGTTTCTTGGTGGTTCCTCACTGCTGAAGAGGACCAAGTGTTGACAACTCAGTGAGGCAGTCTCAGCTAGTGTGGAAAAATGTAGCTAAGAAAAAGTGCCAGATAGAGCTTTAAGCAGAGCTTCCCAACTGGATGCCATGAAACGAATGACAGGGATGCAGACACAGTATGGGTCTTCTCAGTCCTCCAGGTGCAAGGGCCCATTCGCCTTCTGCAGGAGCAGCCTCTTCTGTTTACCCCCATTTTGAGCCTTGTAATATCATCCTTTCCTACCTGTGCCAAGAAGTGAAAAGGTGTGCGAAGCGCCGCTTTAGAAGGCCCAGTGCATTCACAAACATCAGCTTCTGGGCAGGACTGCTTGGCCTCTTCTACTTAAAAGCTTTGTGTTGCCTTTTTAAGGTTTCTGTTCCCCCACCCCCACCCCGCCCACCAACACCCATTCCTACCTCCATCTACGGTTCAAAACCCAAACCATCCTTAAGGCACACTGTATCACAGCATCAAAGGCTGGAGAGAGATGAGTTCCCCACCCTTGATGCGCTTCCTGTCCAGGTGACCCGAGGCCCACTCCTTAAGCGGTAAGGCCCAGAGACAGTGCTGTGGCTTGAGGAACATCCAGTACACCTGGCATTTCCATTAGAACAGTGGGACCCGGATACCACTGGCAGGAAGTCCATCTTCACAGCTGCCAACCCATCTGTCAAACCCGCAGTCCCCTATGAGAGTACAGATGAATGGAGGAGGAAGATTTAAAAGTGAATTCGTGGGCGGCGACAAAGAAACAGCAGCAGTGGCCGAGCGGACTCCAGAGCCCTTCCCTTCTTGGCCCTCCCTCTGAATCATCGCGCTCCACTTGTGACGTCGCGGACGCCCGGCTCGGGCAGGCGTGGGGGGCCCGCGCGTCCCGGGAGCCCCGAGGCGGCAGCGCGCGTTTCCACGCCGCGGTGCCGCGGGAAAGCCGGGGGCGGAGGCCTGGCTCAGGCAGAGCTCGGATCCGGTGCCGAGCCGAGCGGGACCGCGCGTCGCCCGGGCTTCGCCTTCGCTCGCTTGACCTCCGCCGCCCTCTCCAGCCCTTGTCCTCTGGCCGCGCGTGCGGCCGCACGCCCAGCGCCCCTAGCCTGACCTCGCGCCCGGGCCGCGCCTCCTCCTCCCACTCCTCCTGCTCTCCTCCCCCGCCGCTTCCGTTTCTCGAGGGAAAGGCTGCTGCCTCCTGCTCTGTCCGCATCCCCTGCTTAGGTAATACGTTTTCCTCCTTACGCCACCCGCCACCGGGTCCCCGCGCCGCTGCCCCTCCTTCTCAGATCTGGGCCCCGGGCTGGTGAGCGGCGCGCGCCGTCGCCTCTCCGCAGGTAGGTGAGTCGATGGCCCGGGAGGGCTCCTCGCCTCTGCGCGCCGGCCTGCGAGGTCCCTGCCCCGGCAGCGAGGCCGCTCGGGACCCGGCCCGGCCGGGCCAGGCATGCCCGGCATCGCCGCTGCAGCCAGCGCAGAGAGGAGCTCGCGAGTCCCGCGGCGCCCTTGGCCCTGCCAGAGCGGCCCGAAGGGGATGGGGGGCGGGAAGAAAGGGTGGTAAACAACGATTTTTAAAAATCTAATCATTAGCATTTGTAGGACGAAGCAGCTGATCTGACAGTTGTCCAGAGCAGTGGCCCAGCTGCAACAGGTAGATGGCGCAGCTGTCAGTGGCCTCTTGGTCTCACCCTTGGCTTTGAGAGATGCTTCTGAGAGTGTCCCTAGCTGCCGGCTACCTCCAGTGACCTACTTGATGAGTGTAAAATAAACATGATGGGACTATATTTAGAAAAATCTTTACTTCCTTGCTGTTAATTCTCTCTGCATTTTGAAAGGTGGTTTTGTGAGGCGTGCATAATTAGTTGGTGTGTCCAGAGTGGTAGCTGGAAAAAAATATTTAACCTGGGTTTGGCCCTATCATGTAGACGGTTAGGCGCAGAGTGTGAAAGGAAACGCTTACTTTAGTGCATCTATGAAAAACCCTTATGAGAAACCACGGCGTGTTTTTTGGAGATTTCTCGTTTTAAAGCTATTTTTAAAGTGTTGAATAAGCAGAAATTTGCCCACTGTATGATGGTGTTCACTTCAGAAGAACAGTGGATTCAAACTATGGACAGACCACTGAAGTGGATCCCATCTGTTGAGTAAAAGATTTTTTAGCCCTTTTACTCTGATTCCTAGCTTTGAAGCCAGAAAAGTTGATAAGGATCAGCCCTGCTCAACTTGGTAATAGTATAAGGATGAAAGTAATCCACTGAACTACTCTTGACTGGTGTATTAGCTAAGTGATCTCATTCTTACCTTTTTTTTTTTTTTTTTTGAGACGGAGTCTCGCTCTGTTGCCCAGGCTGGAGTGCAGTAGTGCGATCTTGGCTCACTGCAAGCTCTGCCTCCCAGGTTCACGCCATTCTTCTGCCTCAGCCTCTGAGTAGCTGGGACTACAGGCATCAACCACCACGCCCGGCTGATTTTTTTTTTTTTTTTTTTGTATTTTTAGTAGAGACGGGGTTTCACCGTGTTAGCCAGGATGGTCTCGATTTCCTGATCTCGTGATCCTCCGCCTCGGCCTTCCAAAGTGCTGGGATTACAGGCGTGAACCACCGCGCCCGGCTCATTCTTACCTTTTAAAATAGAGAACATAAGGGAAAAAATAAAGGCAATGGAATAATTCATTTTTTCAATACAGATATTTGTTTCCATTCTTATGTAGAGCCTACTTTATTTTTAAGTTTTTATGGATTTTTATACTACTTTTGAAGTTAGCTCTTAGTCATGAAGAGAATTATGTCAAATACATAGAGTTACACTGTACTTTTTGTGTAGAATAAGCTACCACTTTTCAAGCTTTTGAACTAAACCACCACTTGCTTGGAAATTGCAGCTTTCACTAATGCCCTTTAAAATGATATACTTTATTATAGATTTAAATTATAGCTTTACGTGTTATAGTCCTGAAAAAAATGAAAAGATAATTTCTTGTTTGACTTAGAAGGCCTGTGAGACAAAAGTTATAGAGGTTATTATATATTTATTTTACTTTTTAATTCTGTCTCTAATAACAATTAGAAAATGTCTCATTCTATTTCATGTTATACAGAAATTGCTTAAAAGGTAATTATGTTATATAAAGTGATCAATGAAAACAAATGTCATCTTCATTTTTTAAAGGTGAGGATAGTATATATAAGCACTTTTTCCAGATGTGAGTCCTTATGAATGTTCTTGTTAAGATACTTTGAATCTTGTAATGAAGTTAATAAAACTATGTTAATGTGTTTGTTTGGCTGAGAGCTTAGACATAAAGGCTCTGGCTGGCATGGTGGCTCACGCCTGTTATCCCTGCACTTTGGGAGGCCAAGGAGGGCGGATCACTTGAGGTTAGGAGTTTGAGACCAGCTAGGCTGACATGGTGAAGCCCCGTCTCTAGTAAAAATACAGAAATTAGCCAGGCGTGGTAGCAAGCACCTGTAGTCCCAGCTACTTAGGAGGCTGAGGCAGGAGGATCCCTGGAACCCAGGAATCAGAGGTTGCAGTGAGCCCAGATCGTGCCACTGCACTCCAGCCTGGGTGACAAAGTGAGACTTCATCTCAAAAAATAAAAATTAAGTTAAAATTTAAAAAATAAAAGTTCTGTTTCCCATCTCCTGTGATTGATGTTGTGTACTGTTTCTCAAACTTGTCTGATTGTAAAATTCCTCAGGGTAGTAGGCAAGTGGGGGACTAGGTAGAGTATAAAAGCGGTTTAAAAGATTCCCAGATTGCAACTTGAGACTTCCTGGATTAGAATTTCTAAGAGAAAGGAGATATTTCAAATAGACAAAAATGATAAAATTTTAAAATAATCAACAACAACAAAAAAAGGTGAGTTTGGGAAATGCAGGTGGGAAATGACTATTGTTGGAATGAATAGTTGCTATAACTTATTAGGACTCCTGTACATAAAATGTTCAAATATGGAAACTATGATTTTATTAATATGATGATGCCACTCATTTAGGAAATCTGAAACTTTTATATTTTTTTCTGGTCAACTTTCTTCTGATCAAATTTAGCAAACATATTTTTGTCTTTTTTATGTGGTATGTAATGTTAATTCAAGTTCTGAAATGTGATAAGAGCATTTTATTAATGGATGACTAATGCAGATTACTGTAACTAGTATCCACAGCAAAATATTGTACCTAATAATTTCTCTTTCTTTTTTTTCTTTTTTTCTTGAGAAAAGGTCACACTCTGTCATCCAGGCTGGAGTACAGTGGTGTGATCATGGCTCATGCAGCCTTCACCTCTCAGGCTCAAGCAATCCTCCCACTCCAGCCTCCCGAGTATCTGGGACTACAGGCACGTGCCACCATCCCAGCTAATTTTTAAAATTTTGTAAAAATGGGGTCCCACTATGTTGCCCAGGCTGGTCTCAAACTCCTGGGGGCTCGTGACATCCTTCTGCCTCAGCCTCCCAAAGTGCTGGGATTACAGGTGTGAGCTGCTACACCCAGCCTAATTTCTTTCATATTATAGATTTATTTGTTACCTTTTCCATGTACCTGATTAAATACAGGTAAGGCAGGCATGCAGATTTGAATATCTTATTTGTAGCTTTCTTTCTTTTTTTTTTTTTTTAGACGGAGCCTCACTCTGTCGCCCAGGCTAGAGTGCAGTGGTTCGATCTCGGCTCACTGCAACCTCTGCCTCCCAGGTTCAAGTGATTCTCCTGCCTCAGCCTCCCAAGTAGCTGGGACTACAGACGCCCGCTACCACGCCAGGCTAATTTTTTGTATTTTTAGTAGAGATGGGGTTTCTCCGTGTTAGCCAGGATGGTCTCGATCTCCTGACCTCTTGATCTACCCACCTTGGCCTCCCAAAGTGCTGGAATTACAGGCGTGAGCCACCACACCTGGCTCCTTATTTGTAGCTTTTTAAAAAATGACTCCCAACCCCATTCAAAAAAGAAAAAAAAGTTTACTTGGCCATAAAACTTGGTCAATTATATATAGAAAATTAACAAAATGGAATATTAAATACCTATAAAATAATTTGACAAGATGAGTTACCACAATGGAAAATGTCAGAATTCATTTTCCTTTTCTTTCTTCCTCTTTACATTCCTTTTTTTCCTCCTTTTTTGGGGGGGGATGGAGAGGGTGTGTTATTTGCTCATTTGTTTTTATTTTTAACCACTAAATATTTAAAATATACTAAATTATTTATCCATGTTTAAATTAATTTAAGTATTTGCCAACTTTACCAATAGATGTTTAAACTTGCCCTTTTCCTCTAAAGTGACAATGGTAGGCTTTGCTCAATGCAAATGAAAGTGATAATTCATATCAAAGGGATTAAATTCAAGTGACCAAAGAAAATTGTTCTTTTAATATTGCTTAAGGAAAGCATAATAAGTTGATGCCATCATTTTTCATTATCAGCAAATTTTTTTTTTTTTTTTTTTTTTTTGAGACGGAGTCTCGCTCTGTCGCCCAGGCTGGAGTGCAATGGCCGGATCTCAGCTCACTGCAAGCTCCGCCTCCCGGGTTTACGCCATTCTCCCGCCTCAGCCTCCCGAGTAGCTGGGACTACAGGCGCCCACCACCTCGCCCGGCTAGTTTTTTGTAATTTTTAGTAGAGACGGGGTTTCACCGTGTTAGCCAGGATGGTCTCGATCTCCTGACCTCGTGATCCGCCCGTCTCGGCCTCCCAAAGTGCTGGGATTACAGGCTTGAGCCACCGCGCCCGGCCTATCAGCAACTTTTAAAATGAAGACGGAGGCCGGGCGCAGTGGCTCATGCCTATAATCCCAGCACTTTTGGGAGGCCGAGGTGGGTGGATCACCTGAGGTCAGGAGTACAAGACCAGCCTGGCCAACATGGTGAAACCTGGTCTCTACTAAAAATACAAAAATTAGCCAGGCATGGTAGCGCGTGCCTGTAATCCCAACTAGTAGGGGGGCTAAGGCAGGAGAATCGCTGAACCTGGGAGGCGCAGGTTGCAGTGAGTCAAGATCATGCCACTGCACTCCAGCCTGGGCAACAGAGTGAGACTCCATCTCAAAAACAAAACAAAACAAAACAAAACGCCGGTGTGGTTGCTGTATGAAATCAAAGACAAATAGCCTAGTGCCCTTCTTTAAACCTAATTTTCCTACCACTACCCCAACTTGTTTTTTAAAAATATAAGTCAATGAATATTTATTATGCCCTTATTATGTAGATGATAAACATTAAAAGCTTTTGAAATGTGCATTTCTTTGAACTTATAATTTTTCTTTTAAAAAATTGTGGTAAAAGATATCCAATATCAAATTTACCATTTTAACCATTTTCAAATTACAACTCAGTGGCATTAAGTACATTCACATTGTTATGCAACTATCAGCACTGTTCACATCCAGAACTTTTTCATCATCCCAAACAAAAACTCTATACCCATTAAACAATGACTCTACCCTCTCTTCCCAGCCCTGGTAACCACCATCCTACTTTCTGTCTCTACGAATTTGACATTCTGAGTACTTCATATAAGTGGAATCATAGAGTATTTGTCCTTTTCAGTCTGGCTTATTCACGTACCATAATGTCTTCAAGGTTCATCCATGTTGTAGCATGTATTAGAATTTCCTTTCTTTTTATGGCTGAATAATATTGCCCAATCTTGTTTATATGGAAAGTGGATATAAAAAACAGAGAAGTTTTCAACAGGAACAGACCATAGAAATCATCCAGTCCAACCTCTCTGCCCCCGCTTTTCTTTTCCTTTTTTATGTTTACAAAATGGGGAAAACAAGTCCTTCAGAGCTTATATCATGTGGCTGAGTTTACATACCTGATTGGCAAAACAGAGCCTAAGAACCAGCTCTCCTGTGTCCTAAGCAAGGCTCTTTCTACCGCATACCCTGCAGGCCCATCCAGGCCCATCCAGACAATAAATAGTAAGTGTTAAAGGAGCTGGTGCCTCCAATTAGTATGGCATGAGTTCTAAAGGAAAGATAAATTGAATTGGGAATCTTCCTTAATTAATGAAAAATGTTACATTCAAAATAGATTGAAGATTAAGGCTAGCTGTGGTGGTTCACGCCTATAATCCCAGCACCTTGGGAGGCCGAGGTGGGCAGATCACCCGAGGTCAGGAGTTTGAGACCAGCCTTGCTAACATGGTGAAACCCATCTCTACTAAAAATACAAAAATTAGCCAGGTGTGGTGGCATGCACCTGCAGTCCCAGCTACTTGGGAGGTTGAGGCAGGAGAATCACTTGAGCCTGGGAGGCAGAGGTTGCAGTGAGCCGAGATTGTACCATTGCACTCTAGCCTGGGTGATGGAAGTGAAACCCTGTCTGAAAAATAAAAATAAATTAATAAGATTCTAGATTCTGAATAGCAATGATCAAAACTATAAATAATATTCCATTGGAAAATATTCTTGCTACAAACCATACATCTGATCTTTTTTTCTGTCTTGAATTATGCATCAAATTTGTATTTTTAAAAAACTTATTCTTTCAGGCCAGGCACGGTGGCTCACGCCTGTAATCCCAGCACTTAGGGAGGCCGAGGCAGGTGGATCACGAGGTCAGGAGATCGAGACCATCCTGGCTAACATGGTGAAACCCTGTCTCTACTAAAAAATACAAAAAATTAGCCGGGCGTGGTGGCAGGTGCCTGTAGTCCCAGCTTCTTGGGAGGCTGAGGCAGGAGAATGGTGTGAACCCAGGAACCAGAGCTTGCAATGAGCCAAGATTGCGCCACAGCACTCCAGCCTGGGGGCAGAGCAAGACCCCGTCTCAAAAAAAAAATAAAAAATAAAAAATTATTCTTTCTGATAGTTAAGATAGTTACACTGAATCTGCTTCTATTTATATACTATCCGATTTCAGGTTTCATTTGTGACACCAGGGTTCTAGAAAAATCTCTCAGCATACAAAAGCTTAAGCATATACTGTAGTTGGAACACAGCAGATAGAAAAATATCTAACTGAACAAAATTTCTCCTTGATGAAAATACTTCCAACTATGCATAAGGGAGTCTAAAAAATAAGGTCACTATCAAACTTTTTCTTTTTTTGAGACAGTTCACTTTGTCACCCAGGCTGGAGTATAGTGGTGTGATCTTGGTTCACTGCAACCTCTGCCTCCCAGGCTCACACGATTCTCCTGCCTCAGCCTCCTGAGTAGTTGGGATTATAGGCATGCACCACCATGCCTGGCTAGTTTTTCTATTTTTAGCAGAGATGGGATTTTGCCATGTTGGCCAGGCTGGCCTTGAACTCCTGACCTCAGGTGATCCACCCGCCTCAGCCTCCCAAAGTGCTGGGATTACAGGCATGAGCCACCATGCCCGGACAAATTTTAAAGTATTTCTAAATGGAATACTTTTTCACAATTTTCAGATGAGTTCTGAGAAGTATCCGAAATTCATCCTTTATACAACTGTTATGTTACTATAGAATACTTATTATGTAGATCAACTATTTTTTTCGAGCATTTAATTTACTTTACCAAAAGGCAATATAAGTTGACTCTTAGTGGAACAAGGCTCCCTGTTCTGTTCTTAAGTAACCAGTGAGGGTAGAGCTGACTGTTGCACCTGCTCTTTCCTTAAATTGTTGGATAAAAATCAGCTGATATTCCCCTTTCTAAAAGTCTCTATTTTTAATGTGTCTTAATTAATTCTTAATCTTAACTGATTTGGAAAACACGGCTTTAGCACAGGCTTCCATATACAAGCTATTAGGACAACATTTGAGAACAAGGGACATCTTTGTAGTCTATTGCTTTAAGCAGCTTCAGTGAGCAAAAATGTAGGCTAATATGGTCCATTGGTAGCCTCACAATAGAGCAAGCGTAGACTGACCAGTTTAGAGTGATGTGTATGTCATCATCATTTGAGGTGGAATTGAAGTTTGAAGGTTAGGGAGGAAAGAGAGAGAAATGTTAGGGTTAAATAAAAGATTCACATATTCCATATTTAATATATTTTCTTACAAAAGCAAATTTAACTTACTATTTTGAGTGATTTAATTAAATTAATCTTGTTAAAGATAGGTCACCTCTAGATGAAAGGGCATAATTTTAGATTCTGATTTGGTGCTCCAAAAATGTAGTTCAGTTGCTAGTTACTCAAATACAGCCTTGGTTTGTTCTTGTAAATGAATATGGAATATATGTAGACTTTTATACAAATATGGGCCTGTGTGCCTAATGCTGATAAAATACAAGTACAATAAACAGTGTGACAAGGATGAATTCTGTATTTACAAGGTTAAGGGAAAATTCATCAGCCAACATTTCTTGAACACCTCTGAGTTATGCACTACGAGTCCCAAGACACCACATGCATTTAAATCTCTTATCAGACAGAGCATAGACAAGTAAACCAATGAATTGAGTGTTGGAAAGCTGGGATATAGATTTGGCCCATCTCCATTCCCCCATGGCCTAGATGCCTAAGATGGAAGAGGAGTCAGAATGTCTCCTGAAGGAGCCAACAGTTGAAATGATTCTCCTCCTTTTACACATACATTTTTTAAAAACAAACCTTTTTATTGAATTAGAAATATACACATAAACATTAGGAATCTCAGCAGATAGCCTAATGAATTAACACAAAGTCAACCCACCCATGTAACCATCACTCATATCCAGAACATTACCAGTGCCGCCATCAGTAACCCCGCCTTCTTCTCCAAGATCACCACCATTGTGACTTCCAACACTATAGGTTCATTTTGCCTGTTTTTGAACTTTAAATAAATTAAATGGCACAACCATATATCTTTTGTGCCTGACTTCTTTCACTTGACAGCATGTTTTTGTGAGATGCGTCCATGTTGCCTATTGTCACAGTTCATTTTCACTGCTGTATAGCATTTCGCTACATGAATATGCTGCAGTTTATTCCATTTTACTATTGATGGTTCTTTGGGTTATTACCAATGTTAGATTATTACAAATAATGCTGCTCATAAGTACGTGTCTTTTAATCCATACCTGCATGAATTTTGTTGGGTAAATATCTACAAGGGAAATTAAATTGCTGGATCATACATTATACTTATAGTCAACAAATTACAAATAGTTTTCCAAAATGATTATACCAATTTCATTCATGCCCGCAGTTCATAAGAGTTTCTGTTGCTCCATACCCTTAGCAAAACTTGAAAATTTCAGTCTTTTTTATTTTAGCTATTCCATTGGATACATAGTGGCACCCTGTTGAGATTTTAAGTTGCATCTTCCTGATGACTAATATGGTAGACTGTGTTTCTGTATGTTTATTGGCCATTTGGATATCCTCTTTTATGAAGTGCCTATTCAAGCTTCTTGCCCTTGAACTGATTCTGAGAAGGTGAGTGAGCATTAGGTAGAGAAAGCAGGAAGAAGAGCAAGTCAACCAGAGGGAGCAGCATGTGCAAATTTACAATCTTCCCAGAGCAGGAGAGCAAATGGATAGTGCAAAATCAGCTACTAAAAGGCTAAACTTAATCAGAGCCCATGAGGTAATGATAGCAACATCACCCAGATCAACATGAAATAAGACCCAGAAAGTACAGGTAGTCCCAAACTGTAATATTTATTGGATCCTGAGAAATGTTTGACAGTCAAATATCTGAAAGTTGAACAAGGCTTATACACTGGGAAAACAATTTAGTTTCCAATGAGCTAAAAGGCAGTATTGCAAATCTCTAGTAAGGCTTGTAGTTTTTAGTACAGTTTCCCTCTGGCGTCACAGGAATCTCAGGGGAGGCTACCATTAGCAAGTGGCACAACACAGCGAGCCCCACTCCATATTTAGTGTGGGCCCACTTCCATTCCCCTGTCCCTTCTGCACAAACAGCCTCCAATCTTTAAAAGTACTCCCCAAGGCAGCCCTTAAGTATGGAGCAAAGGAGAGGTGGGATGAAGTTTATGTTTCCCCTACAACAGCAGTGTGATCTGTATAGAACCTTGGCCATTGCCATCATGTGGCCACCTACACAGACTTCTGGACAGCTGTACCCCCTTGGAAAAGGTCATGAGAAACACCTTGTAAAACACCCAGATATTTAATGGAAGCTTGGCCCTTTCCCCTAGCAGCAATAGCTGTCAGGCAGGGCCACCACACAATAGCTTCAAATTGCCATTCCTCAGAAGATGAGTGAGAGGCAGAATTCAGGATGTGAACCGTGGGGGTAGGGTGGAGTCAATATGCAATGGGCAAAAACGTGGACTCTGTAAAGTGTTGAATTATCTGCCGGAAGAGGGAAATGTCAACAGAAGTGCTTTGACTCCCTTGCCTATTGATTAGAGAGCAGTTCTGTTTTGTGGCAGGCCCTTATCTATGTCGTCACCCTTCTGTCACTGTGGACAACAAAAGGGCACAGCCAGCTTCTGCTACAATCAGGCTCTTCACATGAGAAGGAGCACTCCGGGCCCCATAATCCTCACAAAATATCTCCCTTGACAGAAAAACGGCTCTCCCCAGCCAGTCACAGATTGTCTACCATGAAGCCAGAGTAGTCTCAGCCTCTAGGAGCCTGAGTTTCCACCCAGATGCCCAGAAACTGAAGCAATCAGATCTGACCGACATAAAGGAACTTTATTTGGGTTACTCAGAGAATTACAAGTAGTTCCCAGGCTTTGGATTTAATGGAGTAGTAAGTTTCAAGAAAAGGTTTCAGTGACCCACATAAACTTGCCACCCTCTTACTTTCTCAAGTTAAGACATGTGATTGTGGTTTCTGTGAGGTTGTATTTCATAGTCATAGCTATCATTTATTATCTGCCTTGTGTAAAGCTCTGTGCTCTGTGATATTTTTCCAGAAATATCTCATTTGATCTTCACAACATCACTGCACGGTAACTATTAATCTTTATGTTAAAGATGAAGGCCGGGCGCGGTGGCTCAAGCCTGTAATCCCAGCACTTTGGGAGGCCGAGACGGGTGGATCACGAGGTCAGGAGATCGAGACCTTCCTGGCTAACACGGTGAAACCCCGTCTCTACTAAAAATACAAAAAACTAGCCGGGCGAGGTGGCGGGCGCCTGTGGTCCCAGCTACTCGGGAGGCTGAGGCAGGAGAATGGCGTGAACCCGGGAGGCGGAGCTTGCAGTGAGCTGAGATCCGGCCACTGCACTCCAGACCGGGCGACAGAGCAAGACTCCGTCTCAAAAAAAAAAAAAAAAAAAAAAAAAAAAAAAAAAATAAAGATGAAGAGAGTGTCTCAGAGAGGGTAAGAAAATACCTGATGCCACACAGCTAGTTAGTGGCAGAGTTAGATTTTGAACCCAGGTGTTTCTGATTCCAAAGCCTGTGTGTTTTCCACTATATAGTTTATCCCATCTGAAATATGTCTAAATTATTCAGATAGGATTTTTAAACCTCTGATGTTCTGATAATGGCTAGAAATTCGAGATTTATCTTTGTAGAGAGGTTTGGGTTCCCAAGAAAAGTCTTAACAACCTTTTTTCCTTCTGACATACTTCAATTCCTTCAGTAGTTCTCCAACTGGACTAGACAATCCTACAAAAGCAAAAGAGACCCTAATTCTGTCTGACATCATGACACAATTTTATGTTAAACATATAGATATAAACATTTGGTTTGAGATGGGAGTAATGAAACTTCTTTAAGCCTATTTTGCTGAAATGTGACTTGAAATGGATTGTTACAAAACAAGGCTTATGAGAGATTCAGTGCTCACTGCAATATTAATTACTTGGCCGTTAAAGTGAGTAGCTCTTAGTGGGAACGACTGCCTCACAGATGTTTCTTATTGACCACATAAATGGGGAAGAAAACACTATCCCATTTTCACTTTTGGCCAGAAAACAAAAGACAAAGGAATAGATTGTGTCAGCTAATAGATTGGGTTGCTAAGGTAACCAAGGCCTCTCTTTCAGGAGAGGTGTTAGGGGCTAAATTATGTTCCTTCAAAATTCACATGTTGAAGCCCTAACCCCTAGTACCTCAGAATGGGACTGTACTTGCAGATAGGACTTTTAAAGTTTATGTGAGGTCATACAGGCGGATCCTAATCCAGTCTGACTGGCGTCTTTGTAAGAAAAGGGAGACATACCAGAGATTAACACCTACAGTGGAAAGGCCAGGTGAGGCCACAGTGAGAGGGGCCATCTGCGAGCCAAGGAGCAAAGCCTCAGGAGAAACCATTCCTGCTGACACCTTGCTCTTGGACTTCCAGCCCCTAGAACTGTGAGAAAGTATGATTTTATTGTTAAGCTACCCAGTCTTAACAAACTAACACCAGAAGAATTAGATATTGGGCATCTCCCCTGCCATCAATGCCATGACAGTTAAGGGAGACATCAGTGGAATGTAATAGATGAGCTTTTACTACCCAGAAGGGTCTTTAACAGAGGCTGAAGATCAGCTGGAGAAAAGGTTTTTCTGGGAGTAAAAGGGAAGTCAAATAGTGACATATAATGATCAAACCTAGTGACAGATATCAACTAGGGGTATGTGTGTGTGTGTAGTTTTTTTTTGTTTTTTGTTTTTTTTTTTTTTGCTATATAATGTACCTTATAATACTAATGTATTTGTGATTATTATCCAACAATTACTGATTTTCCCTTATTTTAATAGCTAACAATTGATGAAAAGATTTCATTGGCTAGATACTGGTCAACAGTATGGGCTTCTGCCAGCTTGCCTAGGTTTGAATCTTGTCCCACAACTTCCTAGCTCTGTGATTTTCAGGAAACAATCTCCTTGTGCCTCACTTTCTTCATCTGTAAAATGGCAATAATAGTACATACTTCCTAAGGTTATATAAGAATTAAATGAGTTAATACATGTAAGGTGCCTAGAAGGATGCCTGGCATATAGTAAGCACCTAGTAAATGTTAGCTATTTCAATTTTAACCTATCTTTGCACAAGAATAACAAATAGCAAAACCATTGTACCTATACTGTTTCACCAAGATACCTGCCAGCAGGTGCCAGCTGCCACCAAAATTGCCAGTGTAGAGGTAAAGAAAAATAAGCAACCTGGAGAACTGGAGCTATTAAATCTCAGTGTTTAGAGTTATACAGGATGCTGACAAAAATAGATTCCTAGGCCTTGTCTCCAGAGATTCTGATTCACTAAGCTGGGGTAGAGTCCAGCAATCTGTTTTTTTAGAAGGCCATCTTGGGTATTTCTGATACAAGTAATTCTCAGAACATCCATTGAGAAATACTAATCAAAAGGAATTCTTCTATAGTCAAGGCTATTAAATTATGGTAAATGCCAGAACTTACTAATCATAAGTCTATAATAATTTTTATTTAAAGTATAATGTTGAAATAAAACGGTCTTAGGTGAATAATGAGTATGTAAACTTACTTTTAAAAAAATCATCTACTTCATCACTCAGGTATCAAGCCTAGTACCCATTAGTGATGAAATAATCTGTACAACAAACCCCGTGACATGGGTTTAGCTATATGACAAACCTGCACATGTACCCCTGAACTTATCATAAAAGTTGAAAAAATAAATAAAAAATTTAAAAAATCATCTGAAAGATAATTTCCACGCGTTTTAATAAAATGTATTGATCAAATGGAAGAAGAAATTCTGCATTAGATGTAGCCTTCAGTTTCTCCATAGACAAACTATTTCAAGTTGAGCCATTCAAGCTGAGGATGAATTGTGCAATGCTCCCCTCAGGCTTGTGGCCTGCCTGTGTGAACTGAGTTGAGGATATATGGAGAGCCAGGGCCTTGGAGAAAGGCCCTGAACAAATGCTGGGTTCATTAGCTTAGCTGGAGAAAGTGGTTTCAATCTGAAACTGGGCAGTTCAACCTGGAACTTGACAAAATATGACAGTGTTGCCTAGGGCCAAAATGAACAGTGAACTCTGGGATAACCTTGGAACTGAAAAACCTGATTATTGTGTTATGAGGAATTCCTAAAAATCTGTAGACCTGTTCATTACAGGGCTGCAGTGAATAGCCAGTAGTTCTTTCCCATTGGTCAAGTTGCTGTGCTGGCTAAGCAGCAGCTGCTCAGGTCAGGTGAGAGTGGTCATTACTGAGGAAATAAAGGTTGGGCCCAAAGAGGGCAAACTCCAGATGACTGCAGCACTTGTGCTGAAACTCACCAGGGTTAAATTGACAAGCCTTCTGCGTGAGAGAAGGGAGTGGTGGTGATTTCTGGAGCTTGTAGCCAGGGTGAGTAGCTTGCCTGAGTGTTCTTAGGATGTTATAAGGAGTGTTTCTTGATTATTCAATAGTGTAGTTAATACAGTTTCTTTTAAGAAAAAAAATTGATTTTAACACTTGAATAAAATAAACACTGCTGATATTGTGTATCTTGAAAGCTTTCAAATTGGACTCCTTGAGATCTTCATGCTGCTGATAAAAAGCTGTATAGAGACTGTTGATTCATTGATTCTTCTGCCTTGTAACCACAGAACATTTACTAAGAAATAAAAATTAAGGTTACTGAATGTATGCTTTTGTGGCCATGTATTATACTGAGATATGTATGTATATTTGTGATTGTATATTATATGTAACTTATAATTTGTGGCATATATATGTCATATATACCATCAATTATTTCTAAGGCAACGTGCCTCAGCTTTATTAATGCAGCTGTTTTTCCTAATATTTAGATTCAAGTCAACTAAAGTAAATCTTCCTACAAAGCATTCATTCCTGAAATAAAAGGGATTTAAGTGGGCAGGTGCTTTTGTTTGAGTTGTCACTAGCTCCTTTCTATCACCTGAAAGCTTTTTGCATTATTACCACAGTCTTGTTTTATTTAGACATTTGCCTCGAGGAGCTGAGACATTCTTATACCTTCATACTTAATTGCCCCAAAACACTTAAAAAATGTAATTTATTGTTATAAAAGCACTGTGTATTTACTGTAGAGTATTTGAAAATTATAGAAAAGCATAATTTAAAAACATCCATAATTCCATTACTCAGTCATAACTACCATTAAAACATCACCTACTAATCTTTCTATCAAGCTCTTTTTCTCTGTGTATGTGTATAAATACAAATGGATAACATACTCTCAAATTATTTATGGTCATAGGTAGTTTTTCCACTTAACATTAGTGCATTGGCATATTTCCACATTATTAAATATTCTTCAAAAACATGATTTTACCGACTGTATATTATTTTGTTTTACCAATATTTAAGATTATTTTCAACTTGTTGTAATATTAATCCTCCTTGTGCAGAAATATTTTAACTCAACCCTGATTGCCTTAACACAAATTGAGGAAAAACTGGAGTTACTGACTAAAGGCAGTGACATCTATAGGGATCTTGACACATTTTTGTCAGATTGCCCTCTGGAAACCTAACTTGTTTGCATGCCTATTAGCAGAGCATCAGCACCTGTTTCACCACATCACCAAGAGGGAATGTAAACTTTAAAACGTATGCAATAGTGAAAGAGGATATCTCATTGCTTTTGTGCCCTTTTATTTTTATTACTACTGAGACTGGACATATTTTCTCATACTGGTTGACCTATAATCTTAAGGAGAGAACATATTTTTTAACAAAATTGTTTAAGACTATTACAAATTACATCTTACTCCCACTGCATCCACATCTTCAGAGTTGTACTAATTCTCAGCCTCCCAGAGTCCATTAAGGGAATTTTTTTCTTTTGAGACAGAGTCTTGCTCAGTCACCCAGGCTGGAGTGCAGTGGTGCAACCTCGGCTCAATGCAACCTCCGCCTCCCAGGTTTAAGCGATTCTCTTCCTCAGCATCCCGAGTAGCTGAGACTACAGGTGTGGGCCACCACATCCGGCTACTTTTTGTATTTTTTTTAGTAGAGATTCACCATGTTGGCCAGGCTGGTTTTGAATTCCTGACCTCAGGTGATCCACCCGCCTCAGCCTCCCAAAGTGCTGGGATTATAGGCATGAGCCACTGTGCCCAGTCCCGGCTAATTTTTATATTTTTAGTAGAGACGGGGTTTCACCATGTTAGCCAGGCTGGTCTTGAACTCCTGACCTCAAGTGATCCACCTGCCTCGGCCTTCCAAAATGCTGGGATTACAGGCGTAAGCCACCATACCTGGCCTATTAAGGGAATTTCTTTTAATGAAGGAAACTGTATTATGATAATAAAGAGCCTGGGCTTGTGTGTAGGAGCAATGCCAAGCCTTGCAGTTTAGCCTTCCGTAACCCTGAAGTTACTTAACCTTGCTATGCTTCAGCTTAACTGTAAAACGGGGTTGATAATACTCACAGTAATTCTCATGAGATAGGAATTTTTCAAGCTTTTTCAGTAAGAGGTAGCTGCTATTAAAAATGAGAACTGTTTCTCTCCTAATTGCAAGAAATCCCTAACAGATATAATCAAGGTCTGATTGCACAACACTCCTAGAAGCCAGAACTTTTCAAGTGTCAACAAATTGCATGTTTCACCTCATTATTCAACCTTTTACTGGGTAAAGGAGCAGCATAGATAGTGGGCCTTTTTTTTAACGAGATGTAAGGGAGTTGGCAATGAGATGGCTTGTGCTACCAGCCGAAGAATGACCTCAGGGTCTTGCAGGACACACAGTGCTTGCTGATCTGAGGCTGGGCGCAGTGGCTTATACCTGTAGTCCCAGCACTTTGGGAGGCTGAGGTAGGAGGATCACTTGAGCCCAAGAGTTTGAGATTAGCCTGGCCAGCATGGTAAAACTCCATCTCCACAAAAAACACAAAAATTAGCCTGGCGTGGTGGCATGCACCTGTAGTCCTAGCTACTCAGGAGGCTGAGGTGGGAAAATGACTTGAGCCCAGGAGGTCAAGGCTGCACTGAGCTGTGTTCACACCATTGCACTCCAGCCTGGGTGACAGAGTGAGACCCTGTCTCAAAAACAACAAAAAAGGTGCTAGCTGGTCTGGTACTTACTACTTTAGAAAGTTGCCCTGGACAGGCCGGGCATGGTGGCTCATGCCTGTAATCCCAGCACTTTGGGAAGCTGAGGCGGGCGGATTATGAGGTCAGGAGATCGAGACCATCCTGGCTAACACGGTGAAACCCATCTCTACTAAAAATACAAAAAATTAGCTGGGTGTGGTGGTGGGCACCTGTAGTCTCAGCTACTCGGGAGGCTGAGGATGAGAATAGTGTGAACCCGAGAGGTGGAGCTCGGACTGAGCCGAGAGCGTACCGCTGCACTCCAGCCTGGGCGACAGAGCCAGACTCCATCTCAAAAAAAAAAAAAAGAAAAGAAAAAGAAAGTTGCCCTGGATAACAAGGTGAAACCCCATCTCTACTAAAAATACAAAGAATTAGCCCGGTGTGGTGGCAGGCACCTGTGGTCTCAGCTGCTGGGGAGGCTGAGGCAGGAGAATGGTGTGCACCCCGGAGGTGGAGCTTGCAGTGAGCTAAGGTTGCACCACTGCACTCCAGCCTGGGCGACAGAGCAAGACTCCATCTCAGAAAAGAAAAGAAAGAAAGAAAGAAAGTTGCCCTGGAACTGACAGTGTAAGTCCTCATCCATTTCTTCTCCCTTCTTCCCACAGGGTGAAAGAAAGCACTACTTCAACACTGCTGCTAAGCCTATGTAATCATTCTAAGGTCATTACAAGAATTTGGCTTGCCTTTAGCATTGGGCTTGTGTGTCCATCTGCCTGTCTCTCTAGGAATTTAGATTTTCATTCAAAGATTTTTCTGTCACTGAGAATTTAATTTTTGGTATATTTTTGAGAGTGTAAATTTCTTTTCAAGATTTAAAACAATAAGCTTCAAATTTTAGATTATATCTAGAGTCTTCCACACTGAGGATGTGAAGATGATACAGACTAGCTGTTCACCAGGCTGACCAGGTTGAATGCCAGATGGGTTGTTGGTAGTGCCAGAGGCACCCTGACATCACTCTCTGAACTGCTTTCTCTTTCACATTCTTGTATTTTTCCAGCTGACGGCCCAGAGGGTGGGTGCCAATTCCACCAGCAGCTGCAACTGAAAAGCAAGGTTCAGAAATGTCAGATATCCTCCGGGAATTGCTCTGTGTCTCTGAGAAGGCTGCTAACATTGCCCGGGCATGCAGGCAGCAGGAAGCCCTCTTCCAGCTGTTGATCGAAGAAAAGAAAGAGGAAGAAAAGAACAAGAAGTTTGCAGTTGACTTCAAGACGCTGGCTGATGTACTGGTACAGGAAGTTATAAAACAGAATATGGAGAACAAGGTAAGAAAGGTCACAGCCAAGATAATTGCAAAATAGTTGCATCTGTGGCTTTCCCGGTCATAGAATAGCATGCCTTTTACGCCTCACCACTATCATTGTACTAGCACCTTGAATTCAGGTAAACATCTTGGATTTTTTCCCTCCTTGTCATGATTACAATATTGATAAAATGTTCATTGCAGGAAATCTTTAAAATACAGAAAATCAAATAAGAAAATAAAAATCACAATTCTAATACCTAGAAATATACACTTCAGTATAGAACCTTGCATTTACTAATGAATTTCTTTTTAATAAATAATACATATTTTCTGGAAAATAAACAAAAATAAGAACCCTCTTAGTCCCACCACTGGAGAAAACCACAGCTATGCTTTGCTAAATATTATAACATTTTCCTTCTGCATGTATGTGTGTACATGACCCATACGATGTATTGCAACAGAAATGAGAGCGCACTGCTTTGTAACCTGGTTTTTTTTTGTTTTTCTTTATTTTTATTTTTATTTTTTTATTATACTTTAAGTTCTAGGGTACATGTGCATGACGTTTATATCATGTATAACTCCCCAATGCAATCCCTCCCTCCTCCCCCCTCCCCATGATAGGCCCCAGTGTGTGATGTTCCCCTTCCCGAGTCCAAGTGATCTCATTGTTCAGTTCCCACCTATGAGTGAGAACATGCGGTGTTTGGTTTTCTCTTCTTGTGATAGTTTGCTAAGAATGATGGTTTCCAGCTGCATCCATGTCCCTACAAAGGACGCAAACTCATCCTTTTTGATGGCTGCATAGTATTCCATGGTGTATATGTGCCACATTTTCTTAATCCAGTCTGTCACTGATGGACATTTGGGTTGATTCCAAGTCTTTGCTATTGTGAATAGTGCCGCAATAAACATACGTGTGCATGTGTCTTTGTAGTAGAGTAATTTATAATCCTTTGGGTATATACCCAGTAGTGGGATGGCTGGGTCATATGGTACATTTAGTTCTAGATCCTTGAGGAATCGCCATACTGTTTTCCATAATGGTTGAACTAGTTTACAATCCCACCAACAGTGTAAAAGTGTTCCTATTTCTCCACATCCTCTCCAACACCTGTTGTTTCCTGACTTCTTAATGATTGCCATTCTAACTGGTGTGAGATGGTATCTCATTGTGGTTTTGATTTGCATTTCTCTGATGGCCAGTGATGATGAGCATTTTTTCATGTGTCTGTTGCTGTATGGATGTCTTCTTTTGAGAAATGTCTGTTCATATCCTTTCCCCACTTTTTGATGGGATTGTTATTTTTTTCTTGTATTTTGTTTGAGTTCTTTGTAGATTCTGGATATTAGCCCTTTGTCAGATGAGTAGGTTGCAAAAATTTTTTCCCATTCTGTAGGTTGCCTGTTCACTCTGATGGTAGTTTCTTTTGCTGTGCAAAAGCTCTTTAGTTTAATTAGATCCCATGTGTCAATTTTTGCTTTTGCTGCCGTTGCTTTTTGTTTTAGACATGAAGTCCTTGCCCATGCCTATGTCCTGAATGGTACTACCTAGATTTTCTTCTAGGGTTTTTATGGTATTAGGTCTAACATTTAAGTCTCTAATCCATCTTGAATTAATTTTCGTATAAGGGGTAAGGAAAGGATCCAGTTTCAGCTTTCTACTTATGGCTAGCCAATTTTCCCAGCACCATTTATTAAATAGGGAATCCTTTCCCCATTTCTTGTTTCTCTCAGGTTTGTCAAAGATCAGATGGCTGTAGATGTGTGGTATTATTTCTGAGGACTCTGTTCTGTTCCATTGGTCTATATCTCTGTTGTGGTACCAGTACCATGCTGTTTTGGTTACTGTAGCCTTGTAGTATAGTTTGAAGTCAGGTAGCGTGACGCCTCCAGCTTTGTCCTTTTGACTTAGGATTGTCTTGGCAATGCGGGCTCTTTTTTGGTTCCATATGAACTTTAAAGCCGTTTTTTCCAATTCTGTGAAGAAAGTCATTGGTAGCTTGATGGGGATGGCATTGAATCTATAAATCACCTTGGGCAGTATGGCCATTTTCACGATATTGATTCTTCCTATCCATGAGCATGGTATGTTCTTCCATTTGTTTGTGTCCTCTTTGATTTCACTGAGCAGTGGTTTGTAGTTCTCCTTGAAGAGGTCCTTTACATCCCTTGTAAGCTGGATTCCTAGGTATTTTATTCTCTTTGAAGCAATTGTGAATGGAAGTTCATTCATGATTTGGCTCTCTGTTTGTCTGTTACTGGTGTATAAGAATGCTTGGGATTTTTGCACATTATTTTGTATCCTGAGACTTTGCTGAAGTTGCTTATCAGCTTAAGGAGATTTTGGGCTGAGACGATGGGGTTTTCTAAATACAATCATGTCATCTGCAAACAGGGACACTTTGACTTCTTCTTTTCCTAACTGGATACCCTTGATTTCTTTCTCTTGCCTGATTGCCCTAGCCAGAACTTCCAACACTATGTTGAATAGGAGTGGTGAGAGAGGGCATCCCTGTCTTGTGCCAGTTTTCAAAGGGAATTTTTCCAGTTTGTGCCCATTCAGTATGATATTGGCTGTGGTTTGTCATAAATAGCTCTTATTATTTTGAGGTACGTTCCATCAATACCAAATTTATTGAGCGTTTTTAGCATAAAGGGCTGTTCAATTTTGTCAAAAGCCTTTTCTGCATCTATTGAGATAATTATGTGGTTCTTGTCTTTGGTTCTGTTTATATGCTGGATTACGTTTATTGATTTGCGAATGTTGAACCAGCCTTGCATCCCAGGGATGAAGCCCACTTGATCATGGTGGATAAGCTTTTTGATGTGCTGCTGAATCCGGTTTGCCAGTATTTTATTGAGGATTTTTGCATCGATGTTCATCAGGGATATTGGTCTAAAATTCTCTTTTTTGTTGTATCTCTGCCAGGCTTTGGTATCAGGATGATGTTGGCCTCATAAAAAGAGTTAGGGAGGATTCCCTCTTTTTCTATTGATTGAAATAGTTTCAGAAGGAATGGTACCAGCTCCTCCTTGTACCTCTGGTAGAATTCAGCTGTGAATCCATCTGGTCCTGGACTTTTTTTGGTGGGTAGGCTATTAATTGTTGCCTCAATTTCAG
This sequence comes from Trachypithecus francoisi, assembly GCF_009764315.1. Classification (NCBI taxonomy): domain Eukaryota; kingdom Metazoa; phylum Chordata; class Mammalia; order Primates; family Cercopithecidae; genus Trachypithecus; species Trachypithecus francoisi. The sequence goes on along the minus strand of NW_022681458.1, from coordinate 51,359,512 downwards.
AGCCTGCTATTGGTCTATTCAGGGATTCAACTTCTTCCTGGTTTAGTCTTGGGAGAGTGTAAGTGTCCAGGAAATTATCCATTTCTTCTAGATTTTCTAGTTGATTTGCGTAGAGGCATTTGTAGTATTCTCTGATGGTTGTTTGTATTTCTGTGGGGTCGGTGGTGATATCCCCTTTATCATTTTTTATTGCGTCTATTTGATTCCTCTCTCTTTTCTTCTTTATTAGTCTAGCTAGCGGTCTGTCAATTTTGTTGATCTTTTCAAAAAACCAACTCCTGGATTCATTGATTTTTTGGAGGGTTTTTGTGTCTCTATCTCCTTCAGTTCTGCTCTGATCTTAGTTATTTCTTGCCTTCTGCTAGCTTTTGAATGTGTTTGCTCTTGCCTCTCTAGTTCTTTTAATTGTGATGTTAGAGTGTCCATTTTAGATCTCTCCTGCTTTCTCTTGTGGGCATTTAGTGCTATAAATTTCCCTCTACACACTGCTTTAAATGTGTCCCAGAGATTCTGGTATGTTGTATCTTTGTTCTCGTTGGTTTCAAAGAACATCTTTATTTCTGCTTTCATTTCGTTATGTACCCAGTAGTCATTCAGGAGCAGGTTGTTCAGTTTCCATGTAGTTGAGCAGTTTTGATTGAGTTTCTTAGTCCTGAGTTCTAGTTTGATTGCACTGTGGTCTGAGAGACAGTTTGTTATAATTTCTGTTCTTGTACATTTGCTGAGGAGTGCTTTACTTCCAATTATGTGGTCAATTTTATGTGGTGCTGAGAAGAATGTATATTCTGTTGATTTGGGGTGGAGAGTTCTATAGATGTCTATTAGGTCCACTTGGTGCAGAGATGAGTTCAATTCCTGGATATCCTTGTTAACTTTCTGTCTCGTTGATCTGTCTAATGTTGACAGTGGAGTGTTGAAGTCTCCCATTATTATTGTATGGGAGTCTAAGTCTCTTTGTAGGTCTCTAAGGACTTGCTTTATGAATCTGGGTGCTCCTGTATTGGGTGCATATATATTTAGGAGAGTTAGCTCTTCCTGTTGAATTGATCCCTTTACCATTATGTAATGGCCTTCTTTGTCTCTTTTGATCTTTGATGGTTTAAAGTCTGTTTTATCAGAGACTAGGATTGCAACCCCTGCTTTTTTTTGTTCTCCATTTGCTTGGTAGATCTTCCTCCATCCCTTTATTTTGAGCCTATGTATGTCTCTGCATGTGAGATGGGTCTCCTGAATACAGCAGACTGATGGGTCTTGATTCTTTATCCAGTTTGCCAGTCTGTGTCTTTTAATTGGAGCATTTAGTCCATTGACATTTAAGGTTAATATTGTTATGTGTGAACTTGATCCTGTCATTATGATATTAACTGGTTATTTTGCTCGTTAGTTGATGCAGTTTCTTCCTAGCCTCGATGGTCTTTACATTTTGGCATGTTTTTGCAATGGCTGGTACCGGTTGTTCCTTTCCATGTTTAGGGCTTCCTTCAGGGTCTCTTGTAAGGCAGGCCTGGTGGTGACAAAATCTCTAAGCATTTGCTTATCTGTAAAGGATTTTATTTCTCCTTCACTGATGAAGCTTAGTTTGGCTGGATATGAAATTCTGGGTTGAAAATTCTTTTCTTTAAGAACGTTGAATATTGGCCCCCACTCTCTTCTGGCTTGTAGAGTTTCTGCCGAGAGGTCTGCTGTTATTCTGATGGGCTTCCCTTTGTGGGTAACCCGACCTTTCTCTCTGGCTGCCCTTAAGATTTTTTCCTTCATTTCAACTTTGGTGAATCTGGCAATTATGTGTCTTGGAGTTGCTCTTCTGGAGGAGTATCTTTGTGGCGTTCTCTGTATTTCCTGAATTTGAATGTTGGCCTGCCCTACTAGGTTGGGGAAGTTCTCCTGGATGATATCCTGAAGAGTGTTTTCCAACTTGGTTCCATTTTCCCCCTCACTTTCAGGCACCCCAATCAGACGTAGATTTGGTCTTTTTACATAATCCCATACTTCTTGCAGGCTTTGTTCATTTCTTTTTCTTCTTTTTTCTTTTGGTTTCTCTTCTCGCTTCATTTCATTCATTTGATCCTCAATCGCTGATACTCTTTCTTCCAGTTGATCGAGTCGGTTACCGAAGCTTGTGCATTTGTCACGTATTTCTCGTGTCATGGTTTTCATCTCTGTCATTTCGTTTATGATCTTCTCTGCATTAATTAGTCTAGCTGTCAATTCTTCCACTTTTTTTTCAAGATTTTTAGTTTCTTTGCGCTGGGTACGTAATTCCTCCTTTAGCTCTGAGAGGTTTGATGGACTGAAGCCTTCTTCTCTCATCTCGTCAAAGTCATTCTCTGACCAGCTTTGATCCGTTGCTGGCGATGGGCTGCGCTCCTTTGCAGGGGGAGATGCGCTCTTATTTTTTGAATTTCCAGCTTTTCTGCCCTGCTTCTTCCCCATCTTTGTGGTTTTATCTGTCTCTGGTCTTTGATGATGGTGACGTACTGATGGGGTTTTGGTATAGGTGTCCTTCCTGTTTGATAGTTTTCCGTCTGACAGTCAGAAGGACTGTCTGTTGGTCTGTTAGAGATTGCTTGAGGTCCACTCCAGACCCTGTTTGCCTGGGTATCAGCAGCAGAGGTTGCCGAAGATAGAATATTGCTGAACAGCGAGTGTACCTGTCTGATTCTTTCTTTGGAAGTTTCCTCTCAGGGGTGACGCCACCCTGTGAGGTGTGGGGTATCAGACTGCCCCTAGTGGGGGATGTCTCCCAGCTAGGCTACTCAGGGGTCAGGGACCCACCTGAGCAGGCAGTCTGTCCGTTCTCAGATCTCAACCTCCGTGTTAGGAGATCCACGGCTCTCCCCAAAGCTGTCAGACAGAGTCGTTCACGTCTGCAGCGGCCCCCGCTCTTTCCCCTAATGGACTGCAGCTGTGCGCTGTCCGCAGAGGAGAGTCTACAGAGACAGGCAGGCTTCCTTGAGCTGCTGTGAGCTCCACCCAGTTCGAGCTTCCCAGCGGCTTTGTTTACCTACTTAAGCCTCAGCAATGGCGGGCGCCCCTCCCCCAGCCTCGCTGCTGCCTTGCGGATAGATCGCCGCAGACTGCTGTGTTAGCAGTGAGGGAGGCTCCGTGGGCGTGGGACCCTCCCGGCCAGGTGTGGGATATATTCTCCTGGTGTGCCTGTTTCCTTAAAGCACAGTATTGGGGTGGGAGTTACCCGATTTTCCAGGTGTTGTGTGTCTCAGTTCCCCTGGCTAGGAAAAGGGATTTCCTTCCCCCTTGCGCTTCCAGGTGAGGCGATGCCTCGCCCTGCTTCAGCTCACGCTGGTCAGGCTGCAGCAGCTGACCAGCACCGATTGTCCGGCACTCCCTAGAGAGATGACCCCAGTACCTCAGTTGAAAATGCAGAAATCACCGGTCTTCTGTGTCGCTCGCGCTCTTTGTTTTTCTTTAACTTGATATATTAAGTTCTACCTTGTGGATCTCATCATTTATATAATGGTTGCTTCAGTTATGAGATTGTACCTGGAGACTTAGAGTCTCCTTTATTCTAGTAGAAAAATATTGTTCTTTGTTATAAACATATAAACATGTTAATATGTTAATATAACAATGATTGCAACTCTAACTTTCTGGAGCTGACTAGAGAAAGAAACTGTTAATAAATAGAAATAATAATACTAGCAGCACTTATAAATGCTATGTGCCAGCCACTATTCTAAAGTCTTTAAATATATTAACTTATTTAGCTCTTATAACAATTTGATGAAGTAAGAACTACTGTTACAATGTAATGGGTGAAAGAAGGGAGGCACAGAGAGGTTAAGTAACTTGCCTAAGGTTACATAGCAAGTAAATGGTAGGGCCAGTTTTTGAACGCAGGAAGACTGACTCCAGAGTCTGCGTTCTTTGCAATATTATATTGCCTTTTATATGATAATCTAACTATTACATTTGGGAGAATAGAACTTTATGGCAGAAAGCATTATAAAATATTGGAATAATTTCTATGAAATTTTCAAAATATTGAGAACCATTTAGAATCGTTAAAGTGAAATCTTGACCACAAGTGAAGAGACTAAATGCCATCATGAAATCTCTACAAACGATACTTTTTCATGTCATATGAAATCTGACTCCAATAAACTAAATGAAGCAAATTTATTTTTGTTTTTTACTTATCAATAGAGTTGGGTGCAAGGGATGGTTGAGCAACTGGATTAAAAATGTATCAACATTAATTCTTATGGGCTAATATTTGCCTCAAAGCATTATAAAAAGTTCAGGCAGTTGTTTATTCATGAGCTAAAATAAATGATATTCCATTTTAGCTGTATAAAATATCTTTATTTCATGAGCCTTTTGTCTTGTAGTCTCAGAGCCGGTCTTTAAGCAGGCTTGGGAGACTGAGTGTCAGCCCTTGATGGATAGGCTGGTTGCCAGCCCTTGTTGATTTGTACTGTTCCACAAAGTAATATGAATACTAAGTGGTTGTGGGCATTATTAAAGCTATTTGTCATCTGCAAATGACCGAGTTCAAATATTTGAAGCATGTCCTTGCTTTTGTTCCCTGAGAACATCATGTGTATCAAAGTTTAGCACATATTTTGAGAAAAATTATCTTTACTACAGAAAGGATCAGAAGCAAAATGTATCAGAAAGCTTCGTGATCATACAGAGATGACGGAAGATCCTTACTTGACTCCATTTATTCACTCTATATGTCGATGCTTAAATTATTGGTCAACAAAATCTTTCTTTTTTTTCATATCCCCTTCCTAGCCTGAATGATGATACATCTGAGAGTAGGGAAACAAATGCCTGGAAATGAAAACAAAATTGAATATTATCCTCTAACTCCTTCTATCCAGTCTCAAGTCATGCTTTTAGATACTTGATCAACAAAATTACCTTGTATAAGCTACTAGGATGCTGTTTAAGAGCAATAGTTAAAACATGTCCTTTGTAAATATTCGAATTCTATGGCCCTTAAGTAGAAGGATGAAATTTCTAGAAGTACTTTTGCAAACTAAACAGGACATAAGGGAACCAGGCATCTACCATGATTTTGACTTTCTAGAGGGGCAAAAGGGCAGAAAAATACTAGAAAATTAAGCACTGAGCCAAGCTGACTTCGTTTTTTTATACTTGGATTGGTTTCTAGAATTGGAAATTTTGGAATTTCAGTTCTGATTGTGCTATTTAATTTGAAATGTAACATTGAAATCTGTTCAGAATTGAACATGTGTATGGGTTTTTGTTTTATTTTTCATCATATTCTGAATCATTCAGTTTCCAGGCTTGGAAAAAAATATTTTTGGAGAAGAATCCAATGAGTTTACTAATGACTTGGGTAAGTATAAGAATCTTAATGTGTCTTTGTAATTTAATTATCACATGGTATTCTAATCTCTAATTTATACCATGAACTAAATGTTTGGAAGCCACTTACTGTAAACAACATAATATATTTGAATGTTAAAGTTCATTAAATTTCTACCACAGAATGTCATGCCATTTAACTTAAGTAGAGAGATATGGTATCTTAGAATAATTTAGCAAGTCCATGTATCATTTTAGATATAAATCTGTGGCATTTAAGTAACTTACAACTCAAGCTTTGGGAAAATTGCATGGCCCTTTGGGAATCTAATGTAAGTTATCAAAGCCCCAAAGATGCCCATCTACACAATTGTGCAGACAATTTCAGATCCTAGGTTTAAACCCATTTGTGCACTCTTGGGGAAGTCCATGGACCTCGGCTAAAAGTTCAGAGGAGGCCATGGCTCTGAAATACTGTGTGATCTTGAGCAAATCAACTCATCATTTCTGTCTCAGAACCTCTGTGAAGTACGTGGACTAACTAAAAGCTTCCTTTTAGTACTTCCTTTAGTACTTCCTTTTTGTTTGTTTTTGAGACAGAGTTGTTCTGTTGCCCAGGCTGGAGTGCAGTGACACAATCTCAGCTCACTGCAACCTCCACTTCCCGGGTTCAAGTGATTCTCCTGCCTCATCCTCCCGAGTGACTGGGATTACAGGTGTGTGCCACCACACCTGGCTAATTTTTGTATTTTTAGTTAGAGATGAGATTTCACAGTGTTGGCCAGGCTGGTCTCAAACTCCTGACCTTAGGTAATCTGATTACTTTCAGAGAAACACTTTTTTTTTTTTTTGTTTGGATTTGTTTAATAGTAGAAGAATAAAATAGTGAACATTAAACACTGATCATGTGACAAATACTTAAATATCTAGAAACACAATTACAAAGAAAAAATGAATTCTAGATTAACTCTGAAAATTTTTTAGTCTCCTTCATGCACCACGTATTAAGATATAGTTAGTTCTATGCTAGTAAGAAGGGAAAGAAATACCATTTAAAACCTCTGAAGGTTAAAAATAACACTTACACCTGACTTATAAGCAATCTTACATTTAAAAATCTACACTTGACTACTTCACAGTTTTTTTAATACATCATTTGTCTAGAAATATAGGGGAAAAAGGCATAGCCACATCCATTTTCCTGTTTGTTAAAAGGGCAGAGAAATGTAGAGAGGGGAAGAGGAGAGATGACGATGATATTGCAGGCAAGACCAGATCATAGGAGGGGATTTAGATTTCCCTCTCAGTGGGATGGGAGGTCTCTGGCAAATTTCAAGAAAAGGAGTAATATTATTTGTTCCTTTGAATGATCCCATAAGTTTTTCCGAGCCCAGAGTAGGTGTGCAGTAAGTAGCCGTTATTAGTTTTACTATTCCCCAACTTGAACAGTCTAATTTACTTTGAATTAAGTTAATTTAACTAAACTTGACTGTTTCTTGCTGATTCAGTCATCACTGTAATACATGTCGATTGTGCTTCCCACATTTACTGGTCATGTAATCGCCTCAGGATCTTGTTAAAATTCAGTAGGTCGGCCGGGCGCGGTGGCTCAAGCCTGTAATCCCAGCACTTTGGGAGGCCGAGGCGGGCAGATCACGAGATCAGGAGATCGAGACCATCCTGGCTAATACGGGTGAAACCCCGTCTCTACTGAAAAAACACAAAAAAAGGTATCTGGGTGTGGTGGCGGGGGCCTGTAATCCCAGCTACTCATGAGGCTGAGGCAGGAGAATGGCGTGAACCTGGGAGGCGGAGCTTGCAGTGAGCCGAGATCGCGCGACTGCACTCCAGCCTGGGCAACAGAGCGAGACTCCATCTCAAAAAAAAAAAAAAAAAAATCAATAGGTCTGGGGTGGTGTCTGAGGTTCTGATTTTTTTGTTTTGTTTTGTTTTTGTAGATGGACTCTCCCTCTGTTACCCAGGCTGGAGCGCAGTGGCACAATCTTGGCTCACTGCAGCTTCCGCCTCCCAAATTCAAGCGATTCTGCCTCAGCCTCCCAAGTGGCTGGGATTACAGACGTGTGCCACCATGCCTAGCTAATTTTTTTAAACTTTTATTGGAGACAGGGGTTTCACTATGTTGACCAGGGTGGTCTGGAATTCCTGACCTCAAGTGATCTGCTTATCTCGGCCTCCTAAAGTGCTGGGATTATAGGCATGAACCACCACACTCAACCTCAAGTTCTGACTTTCTAATAAGCTCCCAGCTGATATAAACACTGCTGGCCCTTGGAATAAGAAGGGTAGAAGTAGCTACCTAGATAGCTACTAGATAGCAGGAGTATCTAAAATGTTCCAAAGTGCCATGTTTTCTTAGTTTTTAAGATTTTTTTCCCCTCCACTGCTGTCACCTCTTGTTGCTATTAACTTGCCTATTTTTTACCAGCCTCTTCCCTCACTTCTGTCAAGGGCTGAAACTAGATTAATCAAGGGTCTAAGAAGCATGTTTAAAGCGATGGTAAAGCACCTGGCCTCGGTAGCTTATCGTTTCATTGGAAGAAGCAGCTTTGCTTATGTTCTGGTTCTCAATGGGCTCCACAGAGGAGAGCTATTTATATGTATACGATTTAGAGGCATAAAGTTTTACTACATTTAAAGATTAGTATATACCATTTTATGTTACTTAGCTTAAACAATTTTAAGTTAAAAGCAGTATCTATAAAGAGGTAGAAGCACTTCGGTGTGCTGAAAAACCTCCATTCTTTTCAATAACATATTCAGACAGACAGGGTGACTTAAGTATATAAAAAATCAAAAGACAAATTTTAAAAAGATTAATGATCAGGAATTCAGGAATTATTAACTGACAATGTGTCCCTTAACTGGGATACAAAATTGTGCCCACATGGGCATTTTTTAGGGAGGTCTTTTGATTTCCTGAAACCCATCCCTTACTATTCAGGTTAAGTGTGTGGGTGGCCACTGGGCATCTGCCTTGATGAAGCCCCGCTAGGTGATTCTGGCAGGCAGCCAGGCTTAGGAACTGCTGGGATGGATATATTGCCCTCACTTAATCTAAGTGTACAGCTTTTGATTCACTCTCTCCCTGGCTCACTCTCTCTGTCTCTCTTGTTTACTTTCTCACTCTCCCTGTCTCGCTCTCTCTCTCTCTCACTGTCTCTCCCACTCTCTGTCTCTTTTTCTCTGTGTGTCTCTCACTATCTCTCTGTCTTTTTCTCTCTGTGTGTCTCTTACTCTCTGTCTCTTTCACTCTCTTGCTGTCTCTCGCTGTCTGTCTTGCTGTCTGTCTCTCTTACTCTCTTGCTTTCTGTCTCGCTCTGTCTCTCTTGCTCTCTCTGTCTCTGTGTCTGTTTCACTCTCTTGCTGTCTCTTGTTCTGTCTCTCTCTTGCTCGCTGTCTCTTTCGCTCTTTCTGTCTCTCTCGCTGTCTCTCTTGCTGTCTTTCTTGCTCTGTCTCTCTTGCTCTGTCTCTCTTGCTCTCTGTCTCTTGCTTTCTGTCTCGCTCTCTCTGTCTCTCTTGCTGTCTCTGTCTCTCGCTCTTTCACTGTCTGTCTCACTCTCACTCTGTCTCTCTCACTCTCTGTGTCTCTCTCTCTGTCTCTCTCACTCTTTCGCTCTTTCTCTCTCTGTTCTTTCTCCACTGAAACTCTTGAAATGTAATGGTTTATCGTGTGGCTTTACTCTAGGGGAAAAGATTACCTTGAGGTTGTGTTCAACAGAAGAAGAAACAGCAGAGCTTCTTAGCAAAGTCCTCAATGGTAACAAGGTGGCATCTGAAGCATTAGCCAGGGTTGTTCATCAGGATGTTGCCTTTACTGACCCAACTCTGGATTCCACGGAGATCAATGTTCCACAGGACATTTTGGGAATTTGGGTGGACCCCATTGGTAAGTATAGGAGAGTATGTTTGTTATTTACAATCTTTTTTGGTGGTGGCGGGGGTGGGGGGGTTGGAAAAATAAAAATTATTGAGTGTAGTTTAACTCTCCTAGAAGTTTTTAAAATTTTAAAGTTTTAAAACAATGAGAGTTGAGGTGTATGCATCATGTGTTCTGTATAAATACATATATGTTATAGCTGTGTGTATATATACACATATCTATAACAGGTACGCACATACAGGCACACATGCAAAGATGAACTAACTTATCTTCAAAAGACTGGTAAGTAAATGAGAAGATGAAGTGAGAGCAGTTATGACCAATTGAGCACGCATGCCATTTAAAGAGCACTTAGCTTTAGCAGATTGTTGCCATATGGGAGTCCAGGACAGCTCTTCAGATTTTTAAAGAGAAACCAAAATCCAAAGTTTTCAGCGATATATCCCAATTTCTACCCATTAGCTACTAATTCAGTTAAACAAGTAAGCAATCAAAAAAGCACTGTACAGGTCAAGCAAAAAGCTTAATGTGACGCATGAGCAGTTTGTGAGCCCTGTATAAGCTCTACATTTTTTCGATCATGATTGTGATAGAACCATAATATATAATCCATGTTTGCAGAGTGTAAGCCTTCTCTTTTTTTGAGACAGTCTCATGTTGCACACAGGCTGGAGTGCAGTGGCACAGTCAGAACTCATTGCAGCCTTGTCCTCCTGAGCTCAAGCGATCCTCCAGCTGGGACCCAAGTAGGCAGCACAGGTGCATGCCACCTCACTAGGCTAATTTTTTATATTGTTTTTAGAGAAGGGGTTTTTACCATGTTACCCAGGCTGGTCTCAAACTCCTGGGTTCAAGCGATCTGCCCGCCTTGGCCTCCTAAAGTGCTAGGATTACAGCCATGACCCACCACGCCCAGCCAGCCTTTATTTTCAATGATGCTATTAATACAAAGTTCTAGGTAATAATTTTAATAAGCTCCCCCTTCCTTTTTTTTCTTCCCCACCCAACACAATAGGACCATTTGAGGAGCAGGCAAACTCCTCCCTGGGTCCTTCCCATCCTACAAGTGTATTCACAGGATGATACTGAAATAGGTTTAATCTTCAGATAATTATATCACATTCAGCCAGTGGATGATATATGGAAACTAAAAACCTTTCCCCAAATCTTTGATCATTTAAGGGTAAATTGGCATCAGTTATAGTTTCTGAGGGACAGAGATCTCCTGTTTGTTGGTTCTGCCCTGAATTGATGCTGTTTTCGAGCTCTTGGAATCTTTTGCCAGGCACATCCTTAGCCGTGTGTTAACTCCCTAGACATCGGCAGTCAGCTGCTGGCATGCACATCTCTTAAGAGGAAACCTAGTTTCTCTGCCTCTGTTTCATAGGAGCACCATTAATTTCTTTTTTTGGTGCCACCATCATTGTCTCTTTCTTCCTTCTAACTTGAGGGACCAAATAATAATAGTAAAAGATAATTTTACCTGTAACCGATTACAGGAAGGGGGCTTTTTCTCTTTTTCTTTATAACACTTTTGTGGGTACATAATAGTGTATGTATTTCTGGGGTACATGAGATGTTTTGACACAGACGCGCAGTGTGAGATAAGCACATCGCAGAGAATAGGGTATCCATCCCTTTGAGCATTTATCCTTTGAGTAATAAACAATCTAGTTACACTCTTTATTTTAAAATGTACAATTAAGTTCTTATTGATTATAGTTACTTTATTGTGCTATCAAATAGTAGGTCTTCTTTTTTTCACCCATTGGAAGGAGGCTTTTCCATCTCACGTTGTACTAGTCCTCTGATTAGTAGCATTTCTAAAATAATCCCACCAATTATTCTGGTTATTACTTTTTAAATGCTTTTGATAAGTAACAAATATTTGAATGCCTGTTATATGCAAGTCGCTATGCCACAGGAACTATAGACACATCCTCTCCCTTCAAGAGTTCTCACATAGGAAAAATGAAACACAAGCAATTTAGAAGTAAAGTACAAGAGGCCAAATAACAATTCAATACAGTGACATCCAAACGTAAAAAATTATTGCTTACCAAATCAGTAGAAGAGAGAAATGATATGGAACAGAGTCTTCTAAATAATCTTTACCTGAATCCAAACACATTTGCTTCCTTTTTCAGATTCAACTTATCAGTATATAAAAGGTTTTGCTGACATTAAATCCAACCAGGGAATCTTCCCCTGTGGACTTCAGTGTGTCACCATTTTAATTGGTGTCTATGACATACAGACAGGGGTTCCCCTGATGGGAGTCATCAATCAACCTTTTGTGTCACGAGACCCAAACACCCTCAGGTAAAAGGCAAATATTTTTGGTATATTATGGTTGTTAGAACTTATGACCTCAGCTTTGCTTATTGTTAGGATTATCACTATGTGACATTCCCATGACTTAACACATAGGAGCGTTCACATTGAAAGTCTGCATATTTGAATTAAAGTTCTATTTTCAATCTTAGATTTGCATAATTTTATTTGAGGCCAAGTACATGCTGGTAGAAATTTTAAAATTAATACTATCTTGGAGAAATCATAGTTTTACATTTGGAATATAGTAATCCTGTTCCCTGTTTCTAGAATCCACTCAAAATCAGATTAGTAAAGTGGTGGTAACACTGCCTTCCAATACATTGGGAATAAGACAGCTGCCATCTCTGTATAGCCAGTTGAACTTTGGTATAATTTTAGAAGTTCAAAACAAAATGTGAAAATTATCCTGTGAAAAGATCAGTAGGCATGGCCAGGATCAGAACCTAACTCACACTCCCTTTCTGCCTCCTCCCACCCTTCCATGTACTCTTAAACAGAGTGTAGAAAGCAGCCAGGACCCAGCTGCCTCTGATCCATGGCCTGTGCTTTGGGGCTGACTCCAGGGCATGGCAAAGTCTAGGTGGAACAAGCAGCTTCAGCTTTTTATTGAAATAGGTCATATTTTTTCACTTACATAGGATTACATGTTTTTATTGAACCTTGAGTTGCTTCAAGTAACAATCATTTGCTCTTTAATAGTCATAAGTTTATACGTCTTAAGTTTTAATATTTTCCCCCTGCCCCTGCCATCTTCCAAACTAAAAATGGGTTTCTGCTATCTTTAAAAGGTTAATAAGAAATTGTAAAGAACTGGAATAATATGCAGACATAATCATGGCCTAGTAATGGAGGTGGTCAACAAAATAGTTTATGGCACAGATTCAGAGTGAGACTTTGTGGGTTTGAATGCAGATTCTACCACGTTCTAGCTGAGTGGGCCTCAGCAAGTTACTTACTTTCTCTAAGCCTGTTTCCTTATCTGTAAATATGTAACAACATAGACAGTAAGTTAAGCACTGATAAAGGGAAGGTGCTATAATTATTGTGGTTGTCAAAACTAATAACATTGAGTCCATCTTTCTTTGTGTTGGAAGCCAAAGTGAAACTAGTGAATAAGAGAATGAAAAGGAGTTACTAAATAAAGAAAACCTTGTTATAAGGATCGTACAATGTTTGCCGATCGAAAAGAGATATCACTTATCTATTCCTTTTTCCCTATTAATTTTTTTTTTTTTTTTTTTTTTTTTTGAGACGGAGTCTCGCTCTGTCGCCCAGGCTGGAGTGCAGTGGCCAGATCTCAGCTCACTGCAAGCTCCGCCTCCCGGGTTTACGCCATTCTCCTGCCTCAGCCTCCCTAGTAGCTTGGACTACAGGCACCCACTACTATGCCCGGCTAGTTTTTTTTTTTGTATTTTTTTTTTTAGTAGAGACGGGGTTTCACCGTATTAGCCAGGATGGTCTCGATCTCCTGACCTCGTGATCCGCCCGTCTCGGCCTCCCAAAGTGCTGGGATTACACCTATTAAACTTTAAATACTAAAAGTTGTAATGAAATTTTGCAATGGTTCTGGAAGCTGGAAACCCCATAAATGTTTAGTGTTGTCCTAGATTGATCTGATAATGCCATAAAATTGAAAGCATTTCTAATTGCAACAACTCAGGCAGCTGCAGGCATATAAGTAACCTTTCGGAAAAACACTAGCTACCTGATATCTATTCCTAGGCTTAAAGGTGTTAAGGTTCACCATGTTATGATGAATTGTGTATTTCTTCATATCATTAAGTTTGCAGGTGACATTAGTAATGAAAAACAAATGTGATAATCATCACCAATTGAAATTTTTCTTCCACAGGTGGAAAGGACAGTGCTATTGGGGCCTTTCTTACATGGGGACAAACATGCATTCACTTCAGCTCACCATCTCTAGAAGGAGCGGCAGTGAAACACACACTGGAAACACAGGCTCCGAGGCAGCATTCTCCCCCAGTTTTTCAGCCGTCATTAGTACAAGTGAAAAGGAGACTATCAAAGCTGCATTGTCACGTGTATGTGGAGAGCGCATATTCGGGGCAGCTGGGGCTGGTTATAAGAGCCTTTGTGTTGTCCAAGGCCTCGTTGACATTTACATCTTTTCAGAAGATACCACGTTCAAGTGGGACTCTTGTGCTGCTCATGCCATACTGCGGGCCATGGGTGGAGGAATAGTAGACTTGAAAGAATGCTTAGAAAGAAATCCAGGAACAGGGCTTGATTTGCCACAGTTGGTGTACCACGTTGAAAATGAGGGTGCTGCTGGGGTGGATCGGTGGGCCAACAAGGGAGGACTCATTGCATACAGATCCAGGAAGCGGCTGGAGACATTCCTGAGCCTTCTGGTCCAAAACCTGGCATCTGCAGAGACGCAGACATAGAGGAACTCTAACCCCGGTGTACATATATAAACTGAACTGTGAAACTGTTGCCGATTGTCTCTGTCTTTTGAAGATGGCTTTGTCCTGTTGCCGATTGTCTCTGTCTTTTGAAGATGGCTTTGTCCTGTTGCTGGTTAACATTCACTTTCCTCTTTTGAGGAGCATTTTTCCATTATGTATTCATAATAATGTTAATTTCAATAAATGACATTCATGCAGCAATTATATTGGTGTATGAAATTCTTACAGTGAATATTGTGCTGTTAGTGCTGCTTGAAACACTTCAGTAAAATATTGGCCAGGCACAGTGGCTCACATTTGTAATCCCAGGACTTGGGGAGGCCAAGGCAGGTGGATCACAAGGTCAAGAAATCAAGACCATCCTGGCCAACATGGTGAAACCCCATCTCTACTAAAAATACAAAAATTAGCTGGGCTTGGTGGCATGTGCCTGTAGTCCCAGGTACTCGGGAGGCTGAGGCAGGAGAATCACTTGAACCTGGGAGGCAGAGGTTGCAGTGAGCTGAGATTGTGCCACTGCACTCCAGCCTGGTGACAAAGCAAGACTGTCTCAAAAAAAAAAAAAAAAAAAACCCGAGGAAAAAAATCCTGTTCAATTAGTAAAACTATGCTAAGCATCTAAGCAATAGAAATTTCTCTGAAATATAAAGGAGAATACAGGAGGGGTTTGCTTGAGTTTTGTTTCCACTAGAAGGGAAAAATCTGCAATTTTAGCCTGTTGGCAGAACATTTAGAACTGTGAATTTGCATAAGTTAGCCAAGTTTATATACTTTCAACAGTATTCTTGTGTTTCTTATAGGAAGTAAAGCCTGGAACACTGTGGGCTCCCCCTTTGCAGAGACAGGGAGGGAGTGACAGGGACACACACACACACACACACACACACACACACACACAGTGAAAGATAAACAGAGAGACACATAGACACATATAAGCAGAAGGGTACGATGAGTAGAGGTTTCTGCAATTTTTGCATATTTACTACACTTTACCAAAAACCAGAAGTGGACTTTAGATATATACAACCCTTGTCTACCAGCATCCCACAGTGAATGTTCTCTGAAGTGGACATAAACTACTTTTTCTATATTCTCTGTGGCAGCCCTGGTAACCAGAGAGTGCCAACTGCAGGGATCAAATCCTCAGCTCTGACTTCATTCTGCCCTGCGCCCCCTGGGGGCCAAAGGATGTTTCTACAGAGCCTCTATTTACAAATGCATGAAAATAACAATCTTTTTTTCTAATCTCCTTACACTTAAAATTTTTTGACAAATTATGTCTATGTCATATATGATGCTTTGAAATATGCATACATTGCAGAATAGCTAAATCAAACTAACATTACCTCACATTTGTGTGTGTATGTGTGTAATGAGAACACTTAAAATCTGTTAGCAGGCCGGGCGCGGTGGCTCAAGCCTGTAATCCCAGCACTTTGGGAGGCCGAGACGGGCGGATCACGAGGTCAGGAGATCGAGACCATCCTGGCTAACACGGTGAAACCCCGTCTCTACTAAAAATACAAAAAACTAGCCGGGCGAGGTAGCGGGCGCCTGTAGTCCCAGCTATTCGGGAGGCTGAGGCAGGAGAATGGCGTAAACCCGGAGGCGGAGTTTGCAGTGAGCTGAGATCCGGCCACTGCACTCCAGCCCGGGTGACAGAGCGAGACTCGTCTCAAAAAAAAAAAAAAAAAAAAAAAAAAAAAAAAAATCTGTTAGCAATTTTCGGTTAAACAATACGTTGTTATTAACTATAGTCACCACGTTATAGGATAGATCGTTTGAACTTATTCTTCCTGTGTAACTGAAATTTTCTACCCTTTGACCAACATCTCCCAGACACTCCAGCCCCTGATAACCACCATTCTACTCCCTGCTTCTGTGAGTTTGACTTTTTCAGTTTCCATGTGTAAGTGAGGCATGTGTAAGTGGTATTTGTCTTTCTGTGCCTGGCTTATTTTACTTATCAATGTCCTTCAGCATCATCCAAATGACAGGATTTCCTTTTTTATGGCAGAATAGTATCCACTGTGTGTACACATTAATACCACATTTTCTTCATTCATTCATATCTTGGTTGCTTTCATATCTTGGCTATTGTCAATAATGTCAAAATGAACATGGGAGAGGACGTATCTCTTTAATGTACTGATTTCTTTTCCCTTTTTTTTTTTCTTTTTTTTGAGATAGGGTCTCACACTGTCACCCAGGCTGGAGTGCAGTGGAATGATCATGGCTCACTGCAGCTCCGACCTCCTGGGCTCAAGCAATCCTCCCACCTCAGCCTCCCAACTAGCTGGGACTATAGGTGCATGCCACCATGCCTGACTAATTTTTGTATTTTAGTAGAGATGGGGTTTTGCCATACTTCCCAGGCTGGTCTCAAACTCCTGGGGCTCAAATTTCTCAATTGGAGGGGGAAAAAGCTAGATGGAAGAGGGAATCATTATATTCTGTGAACATCTATAATGTATATTCACTGTCAATCTTTGCAGAAAAGCCAAAACCCTTTCTTTAAGCATGTGCCTCTGATGGGTCTGCATTGTTTGTCTTGTGGAAGCCACAACCAGGTAAGTATAATTTCTAGTTTTAATTTCTGTAGAGGAAGAACTTAAAAATATCACAGTGGTGTGTGTTTGTTTTTGAGATGGAGTCTTGCTGTGTCACCCAGGCTTGAATGCAATGGCGTGATCTTGGCTCACTGCAACCTCCACCTCCCAGGTTCAAGTGATTCTCCTGCCTCAGCCTCCTGAGTAGCTGAGATTACAGGCAGCTACCATCACGCCCAGCTAATTTTTGTATTTTTTGTGGTGACGGGGTTTCGCCGTGTTGGCCAGTCTGGTCTCAAACTCCTGACCTCAGGTGATCCATCCACCTTGGCCTCTCAAAGTGCTGGGATTACAGGCATGAGCCACCGCACCCGGCCACAGTTTTCTTATCAACTGATTTTTTGGTTCACCTTCACCCACACTTACCAAATAATTTACATTATAAAAAATTACTTTACATTATATTAATTTAATTATTAGAAATAAAATTGGAATATAGAGTTGTGGAAAGAAGTAAACAATTTTTTTTTTTTTTTTTTTTGAGACAGAGTCTCACTCTGTCGCCCGGGCTGGAGTGCAGTGATGCAATTTTGGCTCACTGCAACCTACACCTCCCAGGTTCAAGCAAATCTCCTGCCTCAGCCTCCCGAGTAGCGGGGATTATAGGCGCCTGCCACTATGCCCAGCTAATTTTTTGTATTTTTAGTAAAGACGGGGTTTCATCATGTTGGCCAGGCTGGTCTCGAACTCCTGACCTCATGATTTGCCCGCCTTGGCCTCCCAAAGTGCTGCCACTGTACCCAGTCAACAATTTTTGGTACATGAATTGTACTCATTTGATGGGAACAGGAGTTGGAGGTAGTGATAGAGGGGTGTTCTACAGAGGAGCTTCTTGGCCATGAAAGTCAAGTGTCTTTTGCATCAGTCTGTGTTTTACAGGAGGAGGGATAGAGAGATTAGTCTGCCAGGTCACTTAAACACAGAGTAGTACAAAGAGAGCCTCAACTACACATCAAGAAGAGCAGTCTTTGGGAATCCAAGTCAACATCCCTTCCTTTCTTGCTCTCACAACCTATATGCAATCACTCAGGAAACTCTCTGGTCTCCACTTTCAAAAATATATCCAGAATTCAGCCATTCCACATCACTCTCCTATACACCACCCTATTCCAGGGCCTCTTAATGCCTCACCTGGATTATTGCAATAAACTTCTAACTTGCCTCCATACTGTTCATTCTCAGGACAGAAGCCAGAGTTTTCTTTTTCAAACACAGATCAGATCACATCCCTCTTCTGTTCAAAATTCTCTAAAGCACAATAAAATACCATCTTATGCCAGTCAGAATGGCCATTATTGAAAAGCAAAAAAACAAAAACTGATGTTGGTGAGGATGTGGAGAAAAAGGGATGCCTATACACTGATGGTGGGAATAGTAATTAGCACAACCTCCATGGGAAAGAGTATGGAGATTTCTCAAAAAACTAAAAGTAGAACTACCATTTGATCCAGCAATCCCACTATTAGGTTACCCAAAGGAAAATAAATAATCACTTCAAAAAGACATTTGCACTGTTTATCACAGCATTATTCATAATAAGAATCAACATAAATGTCCATTGATGGATGAATAGATTTCTTTAAAATGCGGTATATATAGAATACTACTCAGCCATAAAAAAGTGAAATCATGTTTCTTATAGCAACATGGATAGACCTGGAGGCCATTATCCTAAATGAAATGACTTAGAAACAGAAAGTCAGAACTGCAGGTTCTCACATATAGGTGGGAGCTAAATAATGGTTACACATGGACACCCAGTGGAATAATCAACACTGGAGACTTCAAAAGACAGGAGTGTGGAAGGAGGTAAGGGATGAGATGCTACCGACGGAGTACAATATAAACTGTTTGGGTAATGGGTACATTAAAAGCCCAGACTTCATTGCACAATGTATCTAAATAACACAACTGCACTTATGCCTCTAAACCTATAAAAATAAAAAAGAAATAAATTTTAAAAGGAAAGGCAAAAAATGCTTCCAAATGTTTCCTCAACTGTCGTAGGGAAAAAGCCAAAGTGCTCATATAGCCTATAAGGCCCACCTTCCACCCTTCTTTCTCTTTTCATCTGCTCTTACTCTCTGCTATGGTCTAAATATTTGTATCCCTTCCTTACCAAATTCATATGTTGAAATCCTAACCCCTAGGTTGATGGTATTAGGAGACAGGGCCTTTGGGAGGTGATCCAGTCATGAAAGTGGAAACCTTATGACTGGGATTAGCACCCTTATAAAAGGGGCCTGGGAGAGACCCCTTGACCCTTTCACCATGTCAGGGCCAGCAAGAAGGTGCAGTCTGTAATCCAGAAAGCAGGCCCTTACCAGACACTGAATCTGCTTAGATCTGGGACTTCCCACCTTTCAGAACTGTGAGAAATAAATTTCGGTTGTTTAAAAGCCACTCAGTTCATGACATTTTGTTACAGCAACCCAATAGGGTAATATTGATCACATTGTTCCAGTCACACTGCCTTTCTTGCTGTGCCCTGAACTTGCCAAGCATGCTCCCTCTGCCTCAGGACCTTTGCACTTGCTGGTCTAGCTGGAAAGCTTTCTCCAGATGTCAACACAGTTCCCTCCCTCATCTCCATCAAAACTTTGCTCAAATGTCACTGTATCAGTATAATCTTAACCTATTGCAACCCACATTTCCCCACCCCATTCTGCACATCCTATCTCCTTCCATGTTTTGCCCTCCATAGTACCCATAGCCTCCTCATAGAAATTACAATTTGTTTTGTCAGTCTCCCCCTCTAGAATGTTGGCTTCACAAAGGCAGGGATTTTCATATATCATGTATCTCCATTGCCTAGGCACATTGTCAGTGTTAAATCAGTGGGGATGGAAGGAATTAGGCTCAGAAGCTGAACAAGAAGTAATATGCAGTATCAACTACATCTTTACTTCTACCCATTATTTCCAAAACACTTCAGAAACCTTTGCTATCATGCTGAAGATTAGTCCCACAGTTGGTCAGTTAAATTCTCAATGTCAAACAACCACTTTAATGTTAAAAGTAAGCTGTGGACTTTTGTGACAGAACAAGCATTGGCATATTACCAAAGCTAATATTCAAGTCCTGGCTATCAGCCCTATAAAGAGTTAAGAGGGGAAAGTAATGGTTAAGTCACTTTTTCCACTCTCATGGAACAGAGCAAGAACGAGAGCTTACAATAGCTAGAATACAAGGAAATTGGCCATTTCTCCCTAGAACAAAAGCTCAGCCCTTCCAGCTGGATTTGAGAATGTTGCCTGAGATGCAATGTTTAAATTCACCCACCTTGGGTCAAGTATTTCTAAAAGCAGGAAGCTCTGTGTCAAGATGGCTTATCACCCTCAATCTTTCAAACAAGCTTAAACTATGACCATAGTGATGTAAATTAGTAGGACAGGTGTTGGGACAAACTCATCATGTGGTTAAATAGCCATATCAAGGTAGGCAAAATAATGGAAAGACAGTTAATACATTATTTCCCTTAGGATATAGGCAGGAGTGTCATTAAACTGGGAAATTTGTAGCTTCAGATTTTTAAAAATCAATTTATCATACTAATATACCATGAGGTAGGCCATGCATGTGGCAGTTTAGTTCTATGGCTCTTTAAATTCTAATGATTATGACCTGATTATGCAGATTATCCTGAGAATCATGATCTAATGTATAGGTAATCTAGACTTAACACTACCCAAATGGTAGCCACCAGCCTCAGGTGGTTATTGTGCACTTGAAATGTGGTTAGTCTGAATTGAGATGTGCTGTGAACATGCACGTTGGATTTTATTTAAAAATAATGTTTAAATTTTATTTAAAAATAAGAGCATCATAATTCTTTATATTGGTTCTAATGTGACATGGTATTTTGGGTATGTAGGGTTAAGTCAAATATATTACCACAATTAGTTCTACTTGTTTCTTTCTGCTTTTGTGAACATAGCTACAAGAAAATTTAAAACTGCATGTGTGGCTTGAATTATATTTCTATACAGCATTGATTTGAACCCTCAATTTTTGTCTGTTAGTGCCTGACTCAAGTCCTCAAGTCCATTTTACTTTTTTTTTTTTTTTTTGGTTCTTTCAATAAACCACCCAGCTGAAGAAAAGTATAAAACTCAAATCATTCAGATTTGCTCATCTCTAAGCATCTTTGATAAATGTTTTTTTAACTTAAAAACATATTTTGTAGAGACAGGGTCTTACTATGCAGCCCAGGTTGTTCTGGAATTCTCGGGCTGAAGTGATTCTCCCATCTTGGCCTCCCAAAATGCTGGGATTACAGGCATAAACTACCACTCCCAGCCAGCCAGTTTTTTCACTTAAAAAAAAATTGTGGTGACATATACATAACCTAAAAGGTACCATTTTAACCCTTTCTAAGTGTACAGTTTAGAAGACTTAAGTGCATTCACATTCTTGCACAACCAGTGACATCATTCGTCTCCAGAACTTCTTCATCTGCTAACTCCATACTGATTACATAACTCCCCATTTCCCCCATCCCCCCACCAGGCACTGGCAACCACCATTCTACTTGCTGTCTCTATGAATTTGACTACTCTAGGTACCTCAGATAAATGGAATCATACATTTGTAGGTTTTTTTTTTTTTTTTGAGATGGCATGTCCCTCTGTCACCCAGGCTGGAGTGCAGTGGCGCGATCTCGGCTCACTGCAAGCTCCGCCTCCCGGGTTCACGCCATTCTCCTGTCTCAGCCTCTCGAGTAGCTGGGACTACAGGCACCCACCACCGCCCCCAGCTAATTTTTTGTATTTTTAGTAGAGATAGGGTTTCACCTGTTAGCCAGGATGGTCTCGATCTCCTGACCTTGTGATCCGCCGGCCTCGGCCTCCCAAAGTGTTGGGATTACAGGTGTGAGCCAACGCACCTGGGCTTTAATACATTTAATACATTTTCTCAACTTCCGTTCGCCTGTTACTCCACCAGCCATCTGCTTCTACTTAGCATCATCTCTGACTCAACCCAACTGTTCCTAAGGACTGGGTCCTACACTCAGTAGAGTCTGAAGATCATTGCACTGCCAATCTTTTGCTCTGGCTTCTGACCCCTTTGTAACAGGCTCCCTGCATGAGATTGTGAAGTGCCAAGGCATGAATATTTGGTAAAGGGCCTTCTGCTGTGTTATAATGATTGGAGTATAAAAAACATACTATTGAACCTCAGTATAAGGTCCCTAAGAGAGCCCTGTGTCTGGAGAAAGTCCAGCAAGAATAAGTGTGCAGTAATATTCTGTTTCAGTAACGAATAGGCTTATCTAGGAGAGGCAGAAATGACAAAATAACAGTGGCTTAAGTAAGATTGAAGTGATTTCCCCCTCGCTTAAGGGAAAGGGAGTGGTAAGTGCGTCCAGAGCTGAAAGGCAGCTCTACCTTAAAGTCCTCAGGAACTCACGATTCTTCCATCTCACTGCTCTCCCATCTCCAGACTGTGACAACAGGATCTGCATTTTGGGCAGCAAGATAGAGGGAAAGACAAAGAACAAGAAAAGGGTGGATGATTTTTCATTCCATTGGCGAGAACCTTGTCACATGAGTACACATGGCTACAAGGGAAGCTTCCATTCTGAGAAGCCATGTATGCAGCCAAAAACTAAGAGTTTTAGCACCTAGGCAACAGGCATTTGAGGACAACTAGCAATCTCTATAACTCACTGCAACTGAGCTGTCCCAGCTTTTACCCTCTGATTACATCCCTTGGCCTTATCACTGAGGCCTCATGACATTCATAGCCAGATAATTTCAACTCTTACTCACACTTACTTATCTACTTATGATGCATTTATCCACTTCATCCCTCAAAGAATTAAAAGTGCCCTAAATACGTGCATTCATCAAGATGATAAGGAAAAGGAACTTCCTAGCAACAAAAGCATAATGGAAATAAAAGAGAAATGCAAGTACAGTTATTCCTCTCCTGAGACCTATGAGAAATCGCTGAGAATCTTGACCCTGGCAACTGGCCTGGAGGCCTGCTGACTCCTCCTCTCCAACCACACCTTCTGCCCCTGTGTGTTGAGTGCTCATAATGCAGATGAGCTTGTGTCACGTCTCTAGTGTGTACACTCTGCTGAGCCATTCCATTTACCGAGTCTGTTCACTCAGCCCAGGCCACAGAAGCTGGGCATGACTCCTGGCCCCGTACTCACAGCCCGGAGTATGTTGTTATTTTCATCAGCCTTTAAACACCCCTACTGTACCAAGAAGTTTGCTGGTCTCGAACTTCTGACTGCAGGTGATCCACCCCCATCGGCTTCCCAAAGTGTTGGGATTACAGGCATGAGCCAACGCGCTCAGCCAAAAAAAGTTTTATGTATTTTTTATTTCTATCTGATACTCAAGGTTAGCCCAAGTTATGGCTCTAACAAAATGCCTGTAATCCTAAATATAATTTTTCTTTTCTAGCCTGTATTTTCAAAGTTCCTCATCTTAAAGGAGTTTTGAACATGCAGGATTAAGAGCTTTCTCCCTTTACCCATTTGCAAAAAGCAAACCAGTGCTGGGGCTGGCTTCATGGGCTTATGACCTGTGCTGGCTCACAAAGCTCCACCCTCAAAAAGGTGCCATGCTTGGTTCTGCTATTGCCATATTGAAGTTCTTAAAAATTCCTAAGTTTTGTAAGTTAATGGAGGGGCAATGGAGCATGTGCACGAATGGAGGTGTTACGTAGCTCTGAAAAGATTCCAAACACTTTCTGCGTTAAGTGACAGATGTTTTGCTGTGATAAGAACACGGAGCATAGTCCCCTTCCCTGTTAGAATGTTACATCACACTTTATCAGACCACAATGTGAGTCATTAGCCTCAACGACTAGACTCCAAAACACATATAAACCAAAACTTTGGCAGACAGATTGAGAGCTCAGGCTGCAACAGGGCTAATCTCTGCCAGCTTTCGAGCTAGCTTTCAAAGCCTCGCCAGCCCACACGGCACCAGCACCACTTGCTAGTGTCCAGGGATCTTGCAAGTTGTCTCAGATCTCCCTCACATCCACAGAGCACTACTTCCATTCTAAGCAACTAAACTGTAATCATTGGACTTGAGATGAACTTAGAACTAATTGTGTGGTTAATGTACCTCATCTGCGGAGTTTAATCTCTGTGAGATTCGTTCTTGTTATTTTTTTATTTTTTATTCATTCTTGTTATTTTTAATGCCCTCTTTGAGCATTAATAAAAAGAATCTCTTTGTATGACAATACACCATGTGATTCCTGAAATCATACTTTGATCATCTCCTTATTATAGCCATACCAAATAGGAGGAGGAATGTATAACATGCATGTGCTTCATCCCCTTGCAGTTCCAGTCACATAGTGTTCACAGCGCCTGTGAGCACAGAATTCCTGTGGACCTGTGGTATATAGGGGTTCAATGAGACTCAAAGCAAGTGCATGGTAAGTGCATTACATTGCTGATAACTGAGCAAGTGGGGGTGCTGACAGTTCCCAGAACCAGAACCTGCTTCCAATGCAAAAACAAGGCAATGGCATTCTAAGAAACATGAAAGACTAAGGAAACCTCCCATGTCCTTTCTTATTTGTGCTATTTTCCTATATTAGCTAATCATATAGGCTGAAATGATGGCACAAAAGGAGAGTGAAAGACAGGGCCACCCATAGTTCCTTTTCTTTTCAGTTCTTCCTTGCCAGTAAGCTGAAGGTAGAGAGGGCTGGTAGAATGCTGGGGTATCAAGAAGTGAAATAAAAAGAGTTGAGTTAGTTTCCTGCAATGTTTTCACTGTTGTGGTAAGAACAAAATATATACTCGTGTGTAAACTGTGAAAAATGATTTATGTAATTTTGGTGATACCACGTGTGAGTTAAATACTCTCAGATCTGCATTTAAAACTGGCATTGGGCTGGGCACAGTGTCTCATACCTGTAACCCCAGCACTTTGGGAGGGCGAGGCGGGTGGATCACTTGTAGTCAGGAGTTGGAGACCAGCCTGGTCAACATGGCAAAACCTATCTTTACTAAAAATACAAATATCTGGGTGTGATGGTACATGCCTGTAGTCCCAGCTATTCAGGAGTTTGAAGTGGGAGGATTACTTGAGCCTGGGAGACAGAGGTTGCAGTGAGTCAACATGGCACCACTGCACTCCAGCCTGGGCGACAGAGCAAGAAGAGAGAGAGAAAAAAAGAGAAACTGGCATTGCATGAGGTAAAGATGAATATTAAAGTTCAGATTAATCATTAAAATTTTTATTTTTCTTTATAATGATATCAAATAGCAACAAACAAACAAACAAACACAAAACAACAAAACTCCTAAAACCCAAAAACCATGTCAAGTTGAGAGAGACCATAGAAGACAGTAAAACTTTTTCCTTTATGTGCCTTTAAGGACACTTTTCTCCCTACTTTTTGAACAAGGAGCCTCACGTTTTCATTTTACACTAGGTCTCACAAACTATGTAGCCAGCCCCGAATCAGTCCCGTTTCTACTTCTAAATTTACTGTCTTTTGTTCTATCTAAATTTTTGTCATATTTGCTAGTGAGGCCCAAACACAGCCCACTGGCAAGCTAGGCTTGCCCCATCTGAAGGCTCTTTCCAGTTATTTGAAAGTTGAGTTAATAAGGGAACCAGGGTGTGCATTAGTACATTTCTCACCTTGCAAGTAAGCAAGCACATTCAGCACGTTCTAACACTTGATGTAAACCTATCAACACTCTCCACCAGGTGTCTCTAGCAGATTCGTGCAGGTGCAGATGTAATATTGTGGCAAACATCTTGTCTTGGCTAACTTCTTCAATGGGTCACTTTTTAACTGCATCATGTTTTTTTGTTTTTGTTTTTGAGACAGTCTGGCTTTGTTACCCAGGCTGGAATGCAGTGGCAGGATCCCCGCTCACTGCAACCTCTGCCTCCTGGGTTCAAGTGATTCTCCTTTGCCTCAGCCTCCCAAGTAGCTGGGACTATAGCCAAGCGCTACCACGCCCTGCTAATTTTTTGTATTTTTAGTGGGTATTGGGTCTCACCACGTTGACGAGGCTGGTCCCAAACTCCTAAACTCAGCAGTCCACCCACCCAGGCCTCCCAAAGTGCAAGGATTACAGGCGTGAGACCGCGCCCGGCTTTTTTTTTCCTTCTTCTTTTTTTTCTTTCTTCTTCTTCTTTTTTTTTTTTTTTTTGAGACAAAGTCCCACTCTGTCACCCAGGCTGGAGTGCAGTGGCACAATCTCAGCTCACTGCAACCTCTGCCTCCCAGGTTTGAGTGATTCTCTGCCTCAGTCTCCCAAGTAACTGCGACTACATGCACGTGCCACCACGCCCGGCTAATTTTTTTTTGTGTTTTTAGTAGAGACAGGGTTTCACCATGTTGGCCAGGATGGTCTTGATCTCTTGACCTCATGATCTGCCTGCCTCGGCCTCCCAAAGTGCTGGGATTACAGGTGTGAGCCACCACGCCTGGTCCTTTTTTTTTTTTCTTTTTTTAAGACAAAGTCTCGCTCTGTTGCCCAGGCTAGAGCGCAGTGGTGTGATCTCTCTCGGCTCACCGCAACCTCTGCCTCCCAGGTTCAAGAGACTCTCCTGCTTCAGCCTCCCAAGTAGCTGGAATTACAAGCGCCCACCATCACACCTGGTTAATTTTTGTATTTTTAGTAAAAATGGGGTTTCACCATGTTGACCAGCCACGGCGCCCAGCTTGCATCGTTTTAAATAAACTATCTTCCTTAAACAACTCATTCCTTTTATTGTGTTTTAAATTGTCATTAAATAATCCTTAAAAAACTGGAAAAATATGGAGAAGTAAAAAGAAGGAGAAAAATCCAACGTTCAAACATAACTACTGTTAACATTTTAGTCAATTTTCCTAGAATTGTTTCTCTTCTATGAATAAAAGAATAAAGATTCAAACCACAGAGTAGCAGAAGATATTTGTACTACATATCTGACGAAGGACTTGTGTCTAGAAGAATAATTAAATCAATTCAAAAGTTTACAAGAAATAAAGAGCCAATGAATATGCTTGATAATGTGCGTATTTGAACAATTCTCTATTTCATTAAGATAAATGTTTTTATTTTTGTTTTTTGAGACAGAGTCTTTCTCTGTTGCGCAGGCTGGAGTGCAGTGGCGTAATCTTGGCTCACTGCAAGCTCCACCTCCAGGGTTCAAGCAATTCTCCTGCCTCAGCCTCCCGAGCAGCTATGATTACAGATGACTGCCACCATACCCGGCTAATTTTTGTATTTTTAGTAGAAGTGGGGTTTCACTGTGTTGGCTAGTCTGGTCTCAAACGCTTGACCTCAGGTGATCTGCCCGCTTTGGCCTCCCAAAGTGCTGGGATTACAGGTGTGAGCCGCTGCGCCTGGCCAAGATAAATGTTTAGAGGTAAAATTGCTAGATCAAAAATGTACATTTTAAATGTGGGTACCTATTGACAAAGGGTCCTCTAGAAAAGGTACACCAATTAACCCTTCATCAGTGGGGTGTGGTGACTCATACTTGTAATCTCAGCACTTTGAGAGGCTGAGTCAGGAGGATCACTTGAACCCAGGAGTTACCAGCCTGGACAACATAGCAGCAAAACAAAACCACCTCTCATCAACAGAGGACGAGAATGCTCATTGCTCATATCCTTGCCAACACTAGATGGTATCAGTCTTTCAAAATCTAATCTGTAAAAAAGGTAGATCAGGTTGTTTTAATACTCTGTTGCTTTCTTTAGAACTAATTACATGCTGATGAGATTAGTTGGCCAATTGTATGTAATTAGTGAAGTCCATAGAACTCAACAGAAGTTTGAACTTCAAGAAGCTTTTGAAGGATTTGAGCTGTCCAGACACACAATGAGCCACATTCTAACTACTCCTAATCCTAGACATTAGATACATTTAAGTAAAATATAGATGACCTTTTTTTTTCTGGGATTCCAGCCATGACATCTAGTTTTCATGATCAATCAGATACCCTATATTGAATTTTTTAAGTATAAAATTATTTTGAGACAGTGTCTTGCTCTGTCACCCAGGCTGGAGAACAGTGACATAATCATTGCAGCCTCAAGCAATCCTCCCACCTCAGCATCCCAATTACTGGGACTACAGGTGCATGCCACCACACCTGACTAATTTTTAAACATTTTTTGTAGAGATGAGGTTTCACCATGTTGGCCAAGCTGGTCTTGAACTCCTTGGCTCAAGCAATCTGCCTGCCTTGGCCTCCCAAAGTGCTGGGATTACAGGCATGAGCCTCCACTCTCAGCTGTGAAATTCAAATATGTATACTTTTATTTTTATTTTATTTTATTTTACTTTATTTTATTTTATTTTATTTTATTTTATTTTTTGAGACAGTGTCTTGCTCTGTTGCCCAGGCTGGAGTGCAGTGGCGTGACCTCGGCTCACTGCAGCCTCCGCCTCCCAGGTTCAAGCAATTCTCATGCCTCAGCCTCCTGAGTAGCTGGGATTACAGGTACACAGTATCATGGCCGGCTAATTTTTATATTTTGTAGTAGAGATGGGGCTTCGCCATGTTGGCCAGGCTGATGTTGAACCCCTCACTTCAGGTGATCCACCTACCTCAACCACCCTAAGTGCTGGGATTACAGGCGTGAGTCACTATGCCAGGCCTAATATGTATACTTTAAAAATATATATTTTCTTTACGCATTTTTACCTAAAGATACCATCCATTTCTGTAGCTTCAACTATGACTATATATTTGATCCCCAAATTTATAAAAGGAAGAAAGGAAGGAAGACATAAACTGGAATAGGAAAAAACCCTAATCTCTCTTTTCAACTCCAAACCCACATTTCCAACTGCCCACTGGCCATTTCCACTTCCATGTCTTGCCAGTCCATGGAACACAACAGGTTGCAAAGTAATCATCTTCCCTCTCCCCCTTCACCCTGGCCCCCAGTTAGATTCAAGTATTATGGTTTTCTGATCATAGGTGTCCCTTTTATATTCTTCCCTGAGTAAAAATTCTGAAGTTCTGTTCTCATGTAGGGTCTTTCTCCCTGCTCTCTCTCCCCATTTCCTGACTTCCAACATTTTTTCTTCATTTCAACTTCCACATCACCACTTTTGGCAAGACCTCTCCTTGCTTCTAACCCACGCTTGTACATTGCTAGTCTGAATGTATGTGTCCCTCCAAAATTCATATGTTGAAACTTAAACCCTGCAGTGACAATATTAAGAGGTAGGGTTTTAAAGAGGTTTTAAGGAGTTATGATAGCTCTGCCCTCATGAATGGGATTAGTGCCCTCAGAAAAGGGGTCAAGGAGCCGGGTGTGGTGGCTCAAGCCTGTAATCCCAGCACTTTGGGAGGCCAAAGCAGGTGGATCATTTGAGGTCAAGAGTTTGAGACTAGCTTGGCCAACATGGTGAGACCCCATCTCTACTAAAAATGCAAAAATCAGTCAGGTTTGGTGGCATGCACCTGTAATCCCAGCTATTCAGGGGGCTGAGGTAGGAGAATCACTTGAACCCGGGAGGCAGAGGTTGCAGGGAGTCACGATCTCACCACTGCACTCCCGCCTGGGTGATTCCATCTCAAAAAAAAAAAGAAAGAAAAGAAAAAAAAGTCAAGGGGTCAAGGAAACCAGGTAGGCCCTTTTTGCCTTTTTGCCCTTCTATCTTCCTCCACATGAGGATGCAGCAACAAAATATAATTTTGGAAGCACAGCACTACCCTCACCAGACACCACATCTACTGGTGCCTTGATCTTGAAATTCTCAAAACTGTGAGAAATAAATTTTCTTTTTTGCAAATTACCTGGTGTTAGGTATTTTGTTATAGCAGCAGAAACATACTAAGACACACACACCCACAGACAGCAGGGCTTTGAGCATCTGCAGTCATTTAAGGAAGCCTGCATTAGGTGTTCTGCTGCTGTGGATGATATACGACTGTAGGTGGGGCACAACTCTCTGTGTTGCAGTCTCTTCATTAGTAAGGTAGTCACAAGAGGCGCTTCCAATGCCAACACTGTATAACTGATTCTTAGGGCCTTACTTCCCTAATAACTCTGGTGACTTTCTGCTAGCTCCTAGTCTTTAGCTTGGCATTCAAGGCCTTCTTCCTGCTCGACCCCACCCCCCACAAAAAAAGGACTTAAAAGAATAACAGGTAAGCAGTGAAATTGCAGGCAGAGCGCCAAGCTCACTGCTCTACGTTCCTCTTTTCTCTGAGATCTGAAGCCCTTAGATGTTGGCTGTTGAAAGTCCCTAAACTCCAATTTCTGTCTTGCCAGGCCAGTGAGGCAGCTGCAAGCAGGAGTTCTCTTGCTCTAAGTCCCTCAATATGAATTTGCAAATGTCTTGGGCTAGGCAAAGGTTTTTGAAAGAAAATACTGAGCACTAATCATAATGAAGAAACAGGAAAAAACCTTGATGATCATCGATAGAAGAATGGTGGAATGTCTAAATATAATGCTATATTATACAGTTTAGATCTAGATGCATTGGGATGAAAAGATATACACGGTATACTGTGTTGCTAAGTGAAAAAAGCAGTTTATAGAAGAGTGATCCAGTTTGTAAATTTAAAAAATATTTTTAAAATTCTAAGTATATACAACAAACTACTCATAGTAATTATGCCAAAGGGAGGGCCTACAAAAGTATCTTCATTTTCTCTACTGTGGTTGTTGTTTGTTTCCAATAAGCAAGAATTACTTCTATAACTAGGGAAAACAGTGATACAAAAGTTGATACAACATTTCATTTAGAAAAAAGTAACATTTGGGCTACAAGTTATATATATTCTCTGGAATATAAACTTGATGAGAGTAGAGACCTTGTCTGTTTTACATATGGCTGTGTTCTCAGCACTTAGAAAAGTGTAAATCACAAAGTAGATACTTGGTAAATATTAGTTGAATTAATAAGTGAATGAATGAATGAATGAATGAATACTACTGGAATTATTTGACATGAATGTTAAGACACTGGAGAGAGTTTCCTATATCTAGTTATCTTCAAAGGAGTATTACATGTGGTATTATGCAAGAATATTTTAAGGGGGATTACTTGAATACTGATATGTACCTTCCCCCAAATAAACATTCCTGGAATGTGCTTTATTTTATTTTATTTTATTTTATTTATTTTTGAGATGGAGTCTCACCCTGTTGCCCCGGCTGGAGTGCAGTGGCACGATCTCAGCTCACTGCAACCTCTGTCTCCCTGGTTCAAGCAATTCTCCTGCCTCAGCCTCCCGAGTAGCTGGGATTACAGGCATGCATCACCACGCCTGGCTAATTTTTTTGTATTTTTAGTAGAGACGGGGTTTCGCCATATCGGCCAGGCTGGTCTCAAACTCCTGACCTTGTGATCTGCCCGCCTTGGCCTCCCAAAGTGTGGAATTACCAAGTAACTGGTCTCAAACTCCTGACCTTGTGATCTGCCTGCCTTGGCTCCCCAAAGTGTGGGAGCCACCAAGCCCGGCCTGGAATATGCTTTAAACATATTTATTTATTTATTTCTCTGCTGAAACTGCAATTTCCTTAATATCATGGCCTATTCTTTCTGTGCTCTGTATTACTCCATTTCAATAACGACTGTACCAGAACTTTGAGTGCCTAATAATTAACTGAATACTTGCTCAATTATTGATATTTCCTTACTTATTTATTATACAAATGATGCCTTGGGGCCAGGCACAGTGGCTCATGCCTGTAATCCCAGCATTTTGGTAAGCCGAGGCAGGAAGATTGCTTGAGCCCAGGAGTTCAAGACCAGTCTGGGCAACATAGGAGTCCCCATCTTTACAAAAAATTAAAATAAAAAAATTAGCCAGGCGTGGTGGCATGCACCTGTGGTCGCAGCACTCAGGAGGCTGAGGTAAAGAAATCACCTGAGCCTGGGAGGTCGAGGCTATAATTAGCAGTGGCCATGATCATGCCATTGCACTCTAGGCTGGGTGACAGAGCAAGATCCTGTCTCAAAAAAATAAAAATAAAAATAAATTTTGAAAAAAAAGTTAGTATTTAAGGATGAAATTTTATTTCTATTTGATTTCAGTGACATTAAACTTAGTAGAGTGTCAACTTTCAATCAAGCTGAGTGAAGATGGAATTATGGTTCCTTTTACATTCTGTATGTACTATATGATAATATTTTTAATATAGGATACACAGAAAAATGTTGCTATTACAGTCAAATTTTCAACAATAGCAACAACACAAAACTTATGTTTACCACTCGTGGCTTTTTGCTTTGAAGGGAAACTTTATTTACTGCAAAATATTTTAAAACCAAGAAGATGAAAACACTTGATTTATACAGATTATAGAGAACAGTACAATTTTTAGCTAAACAGACCATTCAGATAGCAATTCCCAGCTCATTTATTTTATACAACAGCCTCTCAAACCTAGAAAAGTTGAGTAATCTGTGCACAGTGAGGGGACTTAGCACCCTCAGACTAATGGTTTCACCATGAACAGTTGGTATATTTTAAAAAATAAATGCGATTTGGTTTTAAGTAATCAAAGCATTTTTAATTGTTTCAGGCTTTTATGTTGAGATATATTTTAAAATATCATGCAGTAAAAACATCAAATTCTATTTGCTATTTGTACAAGTCAGTGAGTACACAAATATGTTTCCTTATTGTTAACTTAAATCTGCAATTATTAAGATATTGTTTTACCTACACAGCTCCTCCTGAATTATATAAGTCTATTATCATATAGCAAAATATCCGGTTTGAAGAAGGATCATTTAAGTTTAAATTAACTCAGTAAATTCCCAGACAACCAAATGGTAAGATGAATCAAGCCATAGCTTACCGCATATAGAAAATTGTTCTATGTGATTTCCTGAATGGAAAAGAAACCAGTGTATTATGGTGAATCAATAGGAAATGGTGACACTCTGGATATCACAGCAATACGTTCTCCAGAAAGAAATAATAATAAATACATTTTAGTTTATTGATAACATAACACTTTGCAAGGGATACAGAACTAGAGAATGTCTAGAGAAAGTGACCAGATAGTGAAGATTTTCTTGTTATTCCAAATGGTGTCATTTCCCCCCATCCTACACCTACAGTGTTTGCTTTAAAATAATATTTAGGAAACACTGAATTCCATATATTAATCTTGTGCCTTGCTATATTATAGAAATCTATTAATTTTAATAATTTTTCAGTTTGGTTCTCCTGAATGTTCTAGGTATACAATCAAATAGCACAAATAATTTTGTTTCTTCCTTCCCAACATGTATAATCCATATTTTATTTTCCTTGCATTGGCTAGAAGTTCTGGAAGAATGTGGAGGATGACTTTAAGTAGGTACAGTTTTCTGGCTCCTTAACATGCAACAATTATCCTTAGTAATGAGAGTTTGTCATGAAAAATAAACAGTAACTTTATCTAGCAAGGAAGGAAAAATTCCTAATCTGCTGTATGATATCTTGGGTCCTTTGGTAGCATTCAACATGTGGCACTCCTACTGGACAGAGGTTTTTTTTTTTTGAGTCAGCATCTTGCTCTGTCACCAGGCTGAAGTGCAATGGCATGATCATGGCTCACTGCAGCTTCAAACTTCTGGGCTCAAGCAATCCTCCCACCTCAGCCTCCCAAGTCACTGGGACTACAGGTGTCAGCTTCCTCCCCTGGCATGGGTGGAGTTGTGCTTGGCTTATAAAAGATATGGTCCAGTCAGCAGTGACAAGGAGAAAATGGGATGATTTTACTCAAACAAAACATGAGTCAAGCCCCCTGCCAGCTGTACTGAATTATAATTGACATACCATAAACTACACATAAAGTATACAATTTGATAGTTTTACCCCTGGAACCATCACCACAGTCAAGGTAAGGAACATATCTATGATGCTCCAAAATTTCCTTATGCCCTTTTGTAATTTTTCTCTCTTTCCCCTCCCTACTCTACCCCGACTTCCATTCCCGGGGAACTACTGATCTGTTTTCTGTTTCTAGCTTGCATTTTCTAGAGTTTTATAAGTGGAATTATACCAGACTCTTTTTTGGGGTGTAGTGGTGTCTGGCTTCTTTCACGGGTGATAACTATTTTTATATTCATCTATGTGTGTTTGTATATTCATTACTGTACTCATCAGTAGTTTGTTCTTTTTATTTCTGAGTAGTATTCCACTGTATGAGTATACAATTTGCTTATCCATTCACATGTTGGTGGACATTTGGCTTGTTTGTAGTTTTTGACTATTACAAATAAAGCTGCTATGTACATTCATATACATCTTCATGTGAACATATGCCTTCATTTCTCTTGGGGATATACCTGGGAGTGGAATAGCTGGGGTAGATTTATGATAAACTTTTCAAGAAACTGCCAAATTCTTTTCCAAAGTGGTAGAATCACCAGCTTGGTCTGAGGTTCCATTTGTTCCACATTCTCTTCATCGCTTGGTATGCTGCCTTTTATTTACCTATTTATTTATTCACCTATTCTACTTCATATGTACCGGTATCTCATTGTGGTTTTGATATGTGTTTCCCTAATGTAGGTTTCTCATCTTTATCACTATTGACATTTTGGACCAAACAAGTCTTTGTGGGGAGAGGCTGCCCTGTGCATTGTAGGAAGTTTAACAGCATCCCCAGCTTCTACTCAGTACATGCTATTAGGCTGATGCAAAAGTAATTGCAGTTTTTGCCATTTAAAAGTACCCGCTCCCCAGTTGTGACAATCAAAAATGTCTCCAGACACTGCCAAATGTATCTGGGGTGTAGGGGCACAACTGTGCCCAGTTTAAAATACTGCTCTAATGATCACTGAGAATGAACAACTTTTCATGTGCTTATTTGCCATCAATATGTTTTCTTTGGTGAAATGTCTTTTTATTACTAAGTAGTATTCTACTGTATGAATATACAGTTTGCTTATGCATTCACATGTTGGTGGACATTTGGCTTGTTTCCAGGTTTTGGCTATTACAGATAAAGTTGCTATGTACAATCAGATACGTCTTCAGGTGAATTTGAAAAATTTTTGTTCATTTTTAAACAAAAGAATAAAATTTGTTGTTTGTCTTATTACTGTTGAGTTGTGAGAGTTCTTACATATTCTACATAAAAGTCATTTGTTGGATGTATGTTTAAAACTAATTTCTCCCTTTTTGTGCCTTGCCTTTTCATTTTTATAACACTATTTTGAAAAGCAAACATTCTTAATATTGATGAAGTCCAATGTATTGATTATTTTCTTTTCATAGTTGTGTTTTTATATCCTATTTAAGAAAGCTTGATGAAGGTAACAAGTTTTCCCCTATGTTTTCTTCTGGGAATTTGATGGTTTCAGCTATTATATTTAGGTCTATAATTTTTTTGCACATTTTTTTTAGATAGGGGTCTTGCTATGTTGCCCAGGTTGGTCTCAAATTGCTGGGCTCAAGCAATGCTCCCAGTTTAGCCTCCCAAGTAGCTGGGATTACAAGCACATGTCACTGCCCCAGCCTTCAGTTAATTTTCATATATGGCATGAAGTAAAACTGAGCTTTACTTTTTAAATAAGAATATCCATTTGTCCCAGCACTTATGTTGAAAACATTATCTTTCTCTATTGAATTGCATTGGTAGCTCTGTTGAAAATCAATTGATATATGTGTAAGTCTATATCTGGACTCCCTGTTCTATTCCATTGATCTCTCTGATTGTCTTTATACTAATATTACAGTATCTTGATTACTGTAGGTTATAATAAGTTTTGAATTTGGACAGTGTATGTCCTCCAACTTTGACATTTTTCAAAGTTTCTTTGAATATTCTAGAACATTTGAATTCCTTTTATCTTTTTTTTTTTGGTCAGGATCTTGCTCTGTCACCCAGGCTGGAGTGCAGTACAGCAATCATAGCTCACTGCAGCCTCAACTTTCCAGGTTCAAGCAATCTTCCTACTTCAGTTTCCAGAGTAGCTGGAACTACAGGTGCATGCTACCATGCCCAGCTAATTTTTAAATTTTTTGTGGAGACAGGGTCTCCCTGTGTTGCCCAGGCTGGTCTCAAACTCCTGGACTTCAGCAGTCCTTCTGCCTCAGCCTCCTAAAGTGCTGGGATTACAAGTGTAAGCCACCACACCCAGCTGACCCTTTGAATTTCTATGTACATTTTAGCATCAGCTTGTCAGTCTCTACAAATAAGCTTGCTGGGATTTTCACTGGGATTGTGTTTAATCTGTAAATTGGCAAAGAAATGGCATATCTGTAATCCCAGTACTTTGGGAGGCCGAGGCGGGTGGATCACGAGATCAGGAGTTCGAGACTAGCCTGGCCAATATGGTGAAACCCTGTCTCTACTAAAAATACAAAAATTAGCCAGACATGGTAGTGCATGCCTGTAGTCCCAACTACTCAGGAGGCTGAGGCAGAAGAATCATTTGAACCTGGCAGGCGGAGGTTACAGTGAGCCAAGATTGCGCCACTGCACTCCAGCCTGGGTGATAGAGCAAGACTCCGTCTCAAAAAAGGAAAAAAAGAAAAGAAATGGCATTTTAGATAATATTTAGGCTTCTAATCTGGTAATATGATGAGTCATTTCAATTCATTTAGGTTTTCTTTAATTTCTTTCAACTATAGTTTTTAGTGTACAGGTATTTTTGATACCACGTAAAATATGTTTTATAAATTTAAATTTGTGTTGTTTTTTGTCTATACAGAAAAGTACACTTGATTTTTAAATCGAATTCTGTGTCTTGCAAACTTGATACTCTCACTTATTAGGTCTATTTGTTCTACAGACTTTTTTGTGGATTGTTGAGGATTTGCCACATAAACATATTATCTATGAATAAAGTTTTACTTTCTCCTTTTCATGTAGATGCTATGTATTTTTGCCCCATCACATTAAACAGAATCTCTAGTTCAAGTTTGAAGAGACGCTGGACTTTTATAAAATGCTCATTCTATAGTATTGAGATAATAATATATTATCTTTTTGTTTTGTTAATATGGTAAATTACACTGATTTTTGAAGCTTCCATTCATGAGATAAACCCAGTGGATCATGATGTGTTATGCTTTTAAATATATTGCTGGATTCAACTTTGCTATAATTTGATTAAGAATTTTTACATTCATGTGAGAGCTATTGGCCCTGACGGGTTTTCTTATACTATCTTTGTCTGATTTTGCAATCAGGGTAATGAATTCATAAAGTCATTAAATTCATAAACTTCACAAGTTGGAAAGAGTTTCCTTTTTCTATAATTTTCTGGAAGTATTTATTCAAAAGTGGTATTATTTATTAGTTAAATGTTTGGTAGAATTTAATAAAGCTATCTAAGCTTAGAGTTTTCTTTGTGGAAGAGTTTTAAACTGCATATTCAATTTCTTTAATGGATATGTGCATATTTCTATTATGTTATCTATTTCTTGTTGAGGTAGCTTTGATAGTCTGTGTCTTTGAAGGAATTTGTGTGTTACATCTAAATTGACAAATGTATTAGCTTAAAATTGTTCATATTTTCTTATTATCCTTGTAATGATATCCTCTCTCCCATTTTTTTGTATTAGTAGTTTGTATATTCTCTCTTTATTCCCTATCCAATCTGGTTAGACACTTACCAATTTTATTGATCTTTTCAAAGAACCAGCCTCGAATTTTATTGATGTGACAAAGATCTTTTATATATGACACCAAAACCATAAC
Source organism: Trachypithecus francoisi (assembly GCF_009764315.1). Taxonomy (NCBI): domain Eukaryota; kingdom Metazoa; phylum Chordata; class Mammalia; order Primates; family Cercopithecidae; genus Trachypithecus; species Trachypithecus francoisi. Next base: position 51,322,325 of record NW_022681458.1, on the reverse strand, counting down.
CCATAAAATAAAAAAAAGTTGTTAAGTTGAACTTTATAATTAAACAACTGTGCTCTGCCAAAGAGAATGAAAAGACGTGCAATGAACTTGGAGTAACATCTGCAAATCACATACCTGGTAGAGGACTTGTATCCAGAATATGTAAACAGCCTTCAAAACTCAACAATAAGAATACAAACAACACCATAAAAAATGGGCAAATGATCTGAACAGACACTTTACTAAAGAAGAGATACATGTCAAATGATGCATGTAAAGATGTTCAACATCTTTAGTCATTAGGGAAAGGCAAATTAAAAGCATAGTGACATGCCACTGTACACCTATTAGAAAGACTAAACTCAAAACACTACAATCAACAAGTATTGGTAAAGATGCAGAGGAACTGATACTGCCATGTGTTGCTTGTGGGAATGAAAAATATTACAGCTACCTTGAAAACTGGCTGTTTGTTACAAACTTAAATACTTACCATGTGCCCCAGCAGTCCCACTCTCAGGTATTTGCTCAAGTGAATTGCAAACTTTTGTTCACACAAAACCTATATGCAGATGTTTACAGAAGGATTTTAACAATAACCAATAACTGGAAACAACCCATATATCCTCAACCAGTGAATGGATAAAAAAATTGTTCTGTATATACAATGGAATACTACTCAAGGAATAAAAAGGAATAAACTACTGTTTCATACAATATTAATAAACCTTAAACAGATATTGCTAAGTGAAAGAAGCCAGACCTGAGGCTATATTTTATATGATTCCATTTATAGTGGACTCTCGAACAACACAGGTTTGAACTGTGTGGGTCCATTTACACATAGATTTTCCTCCCCCTCTGCCACTCCTGAGAAAACATACCAACCCTTCCTCTTCCTCCTCTTCCTCAACCTACACAACACTGGAATCAATCACATCTCCAGAGAACCTTGGTTTTTTTTATTAGAAACAAACTAAATGTGCTCATTGTAACTGAGGTGTCACTGCTTCTAGATCCATTCAGTGAATAGAGGAGAAAATTTGTGTATATACTAACTCATTAAGAGACGGTGCATTTTCACAATCCATGGAACAATACACCAACCAGCATCACTGAATTGTATTGTATGCAAATAAAAAGTAGGAGATGAAATGCAGAACTTTGGCAATTGAATCTAATTGCATTACAGATGAATCCAATTACATTACACATGAATGACTATATTGGAAGGTTAAGAAAGGAGCTGAGCTAAGTAACTTTGGAGAACAGTGTTTTGACTGGATATTGTAAAGCTAAAAAAAAAATTTATTCCAAAACACAGTACTCTAGTTGGCAAATTTGTTTCACAGAGAGGTATTGGTGAACGACTCTGAAACTACTTGATGTGTATACTAGGTTTGAACAAATACTTATTCTGCAGACAATGCAAGCCAGGCTTCTCACTGATAGAGAATAGTTATAAATAATCAAAGAGGGAATGTAAGAATAAACTCTGCGATTCTGGACTGGAGTTGGAGGTATTAGCATGAACTCATGTTTTGTTTTGTTTTTAATTATATATAGTTAGGGAGGTACAGAAATAAATATTGATATGTATGTATAATTGAGTTAGTATACACACAAATTTTCTCCTCTGTCCACTGAATGGATCTAGAAGCAGCGATACCTCAGTTATAATCAGCACATTTAGTTCATTTCTAATAAAAAGAACCAAGGTTTTCTGGAGATGTGATTGATTCCAGTGCTGTTGCAGGGCATCTTGTGATGTCAACATTCCTTAAAAATATAAATAAATAGGCATGTAAAAAAGACACAGACATAAACAAAATGTGGTATATACATATAATGAATATTATCAGCCTTAAAAAAGAATTTAACTCTGACACATGCTACAACATGGATGAGCCTTGAAGACATGTTGAGTGAAATAAGCCAGACACAAAAGGACAAATATTGTGCGATTCCACTTACACAAGGTACCTAAGGTAATCTCGAGACAAAGTAGAATGGTGGTTGCCAAGGGCTTGGGGGAAGAAGCAATAGGAAGTTGCTGTTTAATGAACACAGAGATTCAGTCTGGGAAGATGAAAAGGTTCTAGAGATGGAATGTGGTGATTTTTGTGCAACGGTGTGAATATACTTAGTGTTATTGAGCTATCCCTTAAAAATTGCTAACATGGGCTGGGCGTGGTGGCTCATGCCTATAATCCCAGCACTTTGGGAGGCTGAGGCGGGCAGAACAAGAGGTCAGGAGATCGATACCATCCTAGCTAACACAGTGAAACCCCGTCTCTACTAAAAATACAGAAAAAGGAGCTGGGCATGATGGTGGGCACCTGTAGTCTCAGCTACTCGGGAGGCTAAGGCAGGAGAATGGCGTGAACCCATGAGGCAGAGCTTGCCGTAGAGCCGAGATCACACCACTGCACTCCAGTCTGGGCCACAGAATGAGACTCCATCTTAAAAAAAAAAGAAAAAAATTGCTAACATGATAAATTTTATGTTATGTGTATTTTACCAAAATTTTAAAAACAGTTTTACAATGCAAGTCATATGAAGACTAATTTGCAAAGACATTTTGATGAAATCCATGGCAAAATTATCCTGTTTGTAAGTTTAAAATTCTGCTGAAATTAATAAACTAGACTCAAATTCCATCCTGAGAGAACGAAAAGGGGAGTAACTAACCTGAGTCACCATGGCAAAAGCTGGAATAATTTAAGCAAGAAAATAAAAGTATTAGATTTTAAGTCAAAGAATAAAATAAGTATTCATGACTTCATATAAATATCAAGTATTGAATAAGTAAATAAATAGAGAAAAGGGAAAAATTTTTCTGTACAAAAGAATTTCAATTAACAAATATAAAAGGAATGAAGAAAACACAAAATCTCAATTAGAATACCACAGTAATGTTAGCTGCAGGCAAGAACAATCAAATAATGCTAAAATTAATAAATAAAAATTTAAGGAGTAATAGCATATTTGCAGAACATCAAAAGTGTCTCCTCCTAAATATTGTTGATTATAAAGGGAAAGATAGTGACTGGTCTTTGTCTGTTTCAACTGCCCATAACAAAACACCTGAGACCCAGGAAATTTGTAAATAATACAGATGTATTTCTCACAGTTTTGGAGGCTGGAAAGTCCAAGATTAAGGTACGAGCATTTGGTGTCTGGTGAGGACCGTTCCCTGCTTCCAAGATGGTGTTTTGTTGCTGCATTTTCTGGAGGGGGCAAGTGCTGCATCCTCACATGGCAGAAGGGAGGGAAGGACAGAAAGGGATGGAACAAATGAACTTGCCCCCTGAGCCCTTTTATAAGGTGCTAATTCCATCCATGAGGGTGGAACCTTCATGGCTTAAGCACCCGCTGAAGGCGCCACCTCTAAAGACTGTTGTATTGGGGATTAAATTTCAACATGAATTTTAGAAGGGACAAAAACATTCAAACCATAGCAGTGACTTTACAGTAAAGAAACTTAGTACACAAAACTTCAGTGAGGGGATTAAGATTCACATTGCAGGTAGTGGAATATATGATGAGTGTGCTTTTGATATGATCTGAGAAGGGTACATTCTCTTTGTGACATTCTTCCCAAAAATATGTGGCCCTGATCTAACCATGAGAAAAAATCTGTTAACCTAAATTGAGAGTCATTCTACAAGCTACCTGACCTGCATGCTTTAAAAGTATCAAGTTCATGAAAGACAAGGAAAGATTGAGGAGCTGTCATAGATGGAGGGAGACTAAAAGGACGTAAATGTTAAGTGGAATCCTGAATTAGATCCTGGAACAGAAAAAGGATATTGGTAGAAAGACTGGGTGAAATCCAAATAGGGTTTGAATTGGGGTTTTGTTAGGGTATTGGTAGCAATGTTAATTTCTTAGATGCGATGCTTGTACTATGGTAGAATGCTAACACTGGAGAAAGCTGGATGAGAGATGTGTGGAAATTCTATGTACTGTCCTTGTAAATTCTCTAATTAATGCTAAAATTAATAAATAAAAATTTATTTTTATTAATAAAATTAATAAGCATAAATTATTTAAAAATAATTTTTTTTAAAAAAGAAAAAATACTGACAATATAAGGTGAGGGCAAGTATGTGAAACAAGAGAACTGTCAACAGGAGTATAAATTCTTGCAAACACCTTGGAAATTTTTCGATATTAACTAACAAAGGTGAAAACCTGCATATCCTATAGCTTAGCTATTACACTTCTAGGTATATACAATAGAAATTCATACCTATGTGTACCAAAGACAAGCACAAGGATGTTCACAGCAGCATTATTTGTAAATGCTAATGAATGGAAATAATCCAAATATCCATCAACGAGAGAATAAAAGAAAATAAAGAAAATAAAGTGAAATGTTTGTATACTGAAAATGAAATAACTACATATAGCAATAAAATTTTGAGCAAAAGAAATTGTAATAGGCCATTCTTGCATTGCTACAAAGATACCTGAGGCTAAGTATGTGGCCCCTGCCTGTAATCCCAGCACTCTGGGAGACTGAGGTGGTAGTATCCCTCGAGCCCAGGAGTTTAAGACCAGCCTGGGCAACATAGTGAAACTTTGTCTCTGAAAAAAAAAAAAAAAGACTAGGCACGGTGGCTCATGCCTGTTATCCCAGCACTTTGGGAGGCCGAGGCGGGTGGATTGCCTGGGGTCAGGAGTTCAAGCCCAGCCTGGTTAACATGCTGAAACCCAATTTCTACAAAAAATACAAAAAATTAGCGGGGCATGGTGGTGTGCACCTGTAATCCCAGCTACTCAGGGGGCTGAGGCAGGAGAATCGCTTCAACACAGGAAGCAGAGGTTGCAGTGAGCTGAGATCATGCCATTGCACTCCAGCTTGGGCAACAAGAGTGAAACTCCCTCTCAAAAAAAAATTACCCAGCATGGTGGTGCACTTGTAGTCCCAGCTACATAGGAGGCTGAGGTATGGATCATGTGAGCCTGGGAGGTTAAAGCAGCAGTGAGCCATGTGCACCACTGCACTCCAGCCTGGGTGACAGAGCAAGACCTTGTCTCAAAAAATAATTTAAAAATAATAAAAGAAAAGAAAAGCAATTCTGGAGACTGAGTGATTTATAAAGAAAAGAGGTTTAATTGGCTCACAGTTCTGAAGGCTGTATAGGGAACATGGTGCCAGCATCTGCTCAGCTCCTGGTAAGGCCTCAGGAAGTTTACAGTCATAGTGAAAGGCAAAAGGGGAGCCCCAGTATCACATGGTGAGAGCAGGAACAAATGAAGGGTGGAGGGTGGAGGTGCCATATATATTTAAACAACCAGATCTTTTTTTTTTTTCCAGGCTGGAGTACAGTGGCACGTTCTTGGCTCACTGCAATCTCCACCTCCCAGGTTCAAATGATTCTCCTGCCTCAGCCTCCTGAGTAGCTGGGACTACAGGCGTGCAACACCATGCACAGCTAATTGTTGTACTTTTAGTACACCACTAATTGCACCATGTTGCACTAGTTTCACCATGTTGGCCAGGCTGGTCTTGAATTCCTTACCTCATGATCCGCCTGCCTTGGCCTCCCAAAGTGCTGGGATTACACCGTGCCCAGCCAACAACCAGATTTTGAGAGAACTCAGTATCACAAGGATAGCACTAAGTCATGAGGAATCCACCCCCATGACCCAAACACCTCCCAATGGCCCCACCTTCCACACTGGGGATTGCATTTCAACATAAGATTTGGGTGAGGACATCTAAACTATACCAGAAATCATACACAAGGCTAGGTGCAGTGGTTAGGTGCAGTGGCTCACGCCTGTAATCCCAGTACTGTGGAAGGCCAAGGCAGGAGAATTGTTTGAGCTCAGGAGTTCAAGACCAGTCTGGGCAATATAGCAAGACCCTGTCTCTAATTTTTAAAAAAAGAAAGAAATCAAACACAAAAGATTTTATACTCTTTGATTCCACTTACATAAAGTTCAAAAACAGGCAAAACTACTCTGTGGGGTTAGAAATCAGAATGATGGTTACCTTTGGGGAGAAAGAAAGAGGTAGTAATTTGTAAAAGTCACAAGGGGACCTTTTGGAGTGCTAGTAATGTTCAGTGTTTTGCAATTAGTGGTGATTACACAGTTTTTATTACATTTATTGTAACTCTATTGTACTCTTATGATCTGTGCGTACTTTATTGTATGTATGTTATACTCTAATAAAAAGTTTTAAAAAATTAAAATATAATTTAATTGTTTTTTTTTTTAACCACATAACTGAGATACATTTGAAGTGCCTTGCTTACTATTAGATAGGTGCAAGGTTGGAAACGGGAGCCACTATGGAGACAGCTGCATTAGGTCCTGATTTGGAGTGGTGTGTGTAGGGATAGGGTAGGTGAAACAGCAATGCTGAGAGGATGCAATGGGCAGAACTTAGTGTTTGATTGAAGATTTTGGACTATCTGCTTTAAGCCATAGGGACCAAATGGATTTTTCTTAGGGGAGGAGGAACGTGGTGGAAGAGATATTTTTGAAAAGTTAATCTGTGTACCACTCATAGCATATGTTGCCTACTATTATAATTATGTTAATTATAACTGATCTATTTGTAGACACATCCCTGTTAGTAAATCACAAGCCTCTTGATGGAAGGAACCTGATTTTATGCTTCTATATCCAGGGCCTAACTCTCTGTCTCACTAAAGTAGATTTATTGCCATTTAAGTCCATAAATCGAAGACAATAGACACCACATAAAGTGGAAATGGATTGGGAATGAACAAGAAAAAAAATCTTAGAAAGTAAATGAAGGAAACGATGTTAAAATATGTATTACTAATTTTTATAACTCTTATTAAACTATATATAGAAAGATTCTTGATTAACTTAGTGAAAAATATCTATGTCAAAACAATAGCCAGCCTCATACTCAGTGGCAAAGCAATAGAGATATTTATAGTAAAGAAAGTAGTAAGAAAGGGAACAATTGTTGATCATCACCAATATTTACTATTATTTTATCAATGTAGTAAGATTTTAAATATAGATATAAATATTGGAAAGGAGACTAACGTATCATTGTTTATAGTTTAATGTGATCACCCACCTGGAAAACTCAAGAGAATTAAGCAAAAAAGATACCAGAATAAAAGATTTAAATAAATTAGCCTTCTTTCCTTCTATTTACATAACTCATCTTTTTGGTCTAGTGAAAATCCCTCTTCCTTCATAAGCCAATGCTGAGGAGGAAGGGTGGGAGAGGGAGCTAAAAATAACTCACCTTATCACTATTGTCACCATTGGATTTATCCATTTATGATCATCCATCCATTCATTCAATTAATAATTTATAACTCTCCCTCCATGCCCCTTCCATGTCCTCCCCCCAAGGTAATTAATGTCAAGAGCAGGGTGTTTATCCTTCCTTGCCTTTCTCTATGCTCTGCAAGCATATTCCAACAGTAAGGTGCTATGATACAGTTATAATGGTATATCAGGGCTGCTGGTTGCACCCAGTGTCTGTTCTCTTCTTTCACAGTCATAGAATTTTTATCTGTGTACACAGCTACTGAGTTAAAGACTATATTTCTCAGTTTTCCTTGCAGATAGATGTGGTCATATGAGCAAGTTCTGCTACAGGAATTTAAACGAGTAATATATACAATTTCTGGTCATGTTCTTTTTCTTTTTTTCTTTCTTTTTTTTTTTTTTTTTGAGAAGGAGTTTCACTCTTGTTGCCAAGGCTGGAGTGCAGTGGTGCGATCTCAGCTCATTGCAACCTCCACCTGCTGGGTTCAAGCGATTCTCCTGCCTCAGCCTCCCAAGTAGATGGGATTACAGGCACCTGCCACCATGCTCAGCTAATTTTTTTTATTTTTAGTAGAGATGGGTTTTCACCATGTTGGCCAGGCTGGTCTTGATCTCCCGACCTCAGGTGATCCACCCGTCTTGGCCTCCCAAAGTGCTGGGATTACAGGCATGAGCCACTGCACCTGGCCCATGTTCTTAAAAGGAAGGAAAATGCCTTTCCCTTCCCCAATGGCTGGAATGTGCACATGACAGTAAGAGTTGGGGCAGCCATGTTGGGTTTTGATGACAGAGCAACAAGATCAAAAGAGCGTAAATCTTGAGTCCCAAACCATGGGCTCACTTATTTACCTAAACTTTTTTATTTTATTGTATGATTTTTTAAGTTCCAGGGAACATGTGCAGGATGTGCAGGTGTGTTACATATGTTTACCTAAACTTTTATATGAGGGAGAATTATACTTTTTAAAAAAATTTAAACCACTGTATATGGGCTGTTCCAATGGACTACTGTTTATGCTAAATAATACAAATATCGAACAACACAGAGTTTCCCCCTGTCCCTTTTTTTTTTTTTTTTGAGTCAGAGTCTCACTCTGTCACCCAGGCTGGAGTGCAGTGGTGCGATCTCAGCTCACTGCAAGCTCCGCCTCCCGGGTTCATGCCATTCTCCTGCCTCAGCCTCCTGAGCAGCTGGGACCACAGGCGCCCGCCACCATGCCCAGCTACTTTTTTGTATTTTTAGTAGAGATGGGGTTTCACCGTGTTAGCTAAGATGTTCTCAATCTCCTGACCTCATGATCTGCCCACTTTGGCCTCCCAAAGTGCTGGGATTACAGGCGTTAGCCACCGCACCCAGCCTCCCCCTCTCTTTAAGGAGCTTACAATCTAGCATAGAAATTAAACAAATGATTACAATAGTATATGGTAGATGCCATGATAGATAAGGCACATGGTAAATGAAGCCACCGAGGGGCGATAAAGCCAGTCTGTGGAGGACATCATGCTTTATCTAGGATATGGACAAGCGAGAGAGTGTAAACCACTTACTCCTGCTTGAAACAACTCTTCTATAGTCTTCGGTGACAACATCCTCCTAAGTTGCCTCCTACTTCTGACTGATCTTTCCTGGTTTCCCCTCCTATACCAACTGGTAAATGTTGGCCCTTCTCTGGACTCTCTGAGTCTATTCTCTTCCTGAGTCATCCCCTTCACTCTAATGACTGTAAATAGTACCTCAATACTGATGACTGCCAAATCCAGCCCTTTCTTCTGGGCTGTGGACTCAAGTTTAATTGCCTACTTCACAGCTCTACCTGCAAGGCTCACAGGCATCTCAAACTCACTGAGTCAAATGTGAACTCTTTCTTCCTTTTTCCCTTCCAACCTGCTTCTCCCACAGTCTCTTCCCTCTCAGTAAAGGTTTTCACAATCTTCCCCAGTTGCTCAAGCCAGAAACCTGTGAGTCATTCTTAGCACCTCCTTTCCCTTGTCTCCCACATGCAACATATCACCAAGTATGCTCATATACTTCCTCAAACTCTCAAATCCATCTGTTTCTCCCCATCCCTGCCACTACCACTGTGGTCTATGCCGTTGTTAACCTTTCTCCTTGCTACTGGTTACAGTTACTTTTTTTTTTCTCTTGAGACAGGGTCTCACTCTGTCACTCAGGTTGGAGCACAGTGGTGTAACTATGGCCCACTGCTAAGGTTGGGAGATTGACCCCTCGGGTTCTGTCAGTCTCCCTACCTTAGCTTCCCTAGTAGCTGGGACTAGAGGCATGCCACCACACCTGGCTAACCTTTGTACTTTTTGAGAGATGAGGTTTTTGCCACATTGCCCAGGTTAGTCTCAAACTCCTGGGCTCAAGTGATTCACCCATCTTGGCCTCCTAAACTGTTGGGATTACAGGCATGAGCCACTACGCCCAGCACCAAAAGAATCTTTACAAACACCTTACCATGTAATTTCTTTGCTGTCTCATAGGATTGTGCAACACCATGAGGCACCCTTCACATTGTATTGCACCTCCTAGCTGTGCTACCAGCCAACCTTGCTCCTCTCCTAAAACATAGTGAGACTCCACCTGTACAAAAAAAATTAAAAATTGGGTGGGTGTGGTGGTATGCACCTGTAGTCCCAGCTATCTGGGAGGCTGAAGTGTGAGGATCCCTTGAGCCTAGGAGTTTGAGGTTACAGTAAGCTATGATCACACCACTGTACTCCAGCCTAAGTGACAAAGCAAGATCCTGTCAAAAAGAAAAGGAAAATAAAATAAAATAAAATATTACTTTGGTGGCAAAGTGGTAAGTTGATTGGATGAGAGAACATTTTGAGGCAGAGAGACCAGAGAAATGGTTGCCATAGGCAAAGGAGAGATAACAGAGATTAGGATAGCACAAGGATGGAGAGAAGAGGACAGGTGCTAGGTATATGAAAAGGTGGAATCCAGAGTTTGGCATCTGACTGGGTGTCATAGACAGAGTCATGGCCCACTGTAGATGTCCATGTCTCAATCCCAGGAACCTGTGAATATGCTTCCTGGCAAAATGGACTTTGCTGATGGGATTAATATTCTTGAAAGGAGGAGATTATCCTGGATCATGAAGGTGAACCCAACGTAATGAGGGTCAGAATCAGAAAACGTAATGCGAGGATTGTGGCTGAGGTTAGAGTGGTGTGCTTTGAAGATGGAGGAAGGGTCCATGAGCCAAAGAATGTGAGCAGCCCCTAGAAGTGGAAAAAGGTCAAAGACATGGATTCTTCTCTACAGCCTACAGAAAGAATACAGCCCTGTAGCCACCTTGGTTTTAGTTCACTAAAACCCATTTTGGACTCTTGACTTCCAGAATTGTAAGATAATAATAAATGTGTGTTTTAATCCACAAAGTTTATGATAACTGGTTACAGCAGCAATAGGTAACTAATACAACGGGCATGGGTATAAGGGTGAAACGAGCATTGAAAAAAAGGGCCTTGTACAACTGGATGGATGGCTGTTTGGGACCCCAGAGTCTGGGAATCCAGAAGCAAGAGTAAGTGGGGGCCGGGCACAGTGGCTCACACCTGTAATCCCAGCACTTTGGGAGGCTGAAGCGGGCAGACCATTTGCGGTTAGGAGTTTGAGACAGCTTGGCCAACATAGTGAGACCCCATCTCTACTAAAAACACAAAAATTAGCCAGGCGTGGTGGCACGTGCCTGTAATCCCAGCTACTCAGGAGGCTGAGGTAGGAGAATCACTTGAACCCGGGAGGCAGAGGTTGCAGTGAGCTGAGATCGTGCCACTGCAATCCAGCCTGGGCGACAGAGTGAGACTCCACCTCAAAAAAAAAAAAAAAAGGCGAGTAGGAACATTGATGTGGTACTTAGTGAGGTTGGGGTACCTGTGACACATCCCACCGGACAACTGGCCTTACGGATCTGGCCCTCAGGAGAGAAGCTGACCCCAAGAGAGGGTTTTTGGAGCATCCTCAAATATTCTGAGATTGAAGGCAAGGAGTGAGAGCATTCGCAGAAAAAAAAAAAAAAACAGAATCAGAAGAAAGGAAAGCCTGGAACAAAACCCAAGAAAACTAAAACTCAAGTGGAGCAAAGGGTAGTCAGAGAGGAAGAGGAAAACCCAAGACTTGTGGGTCACAGAGTGCAGAGGATGGGAGAGTTTCAAGGAAGAAAAAATCCAACACTTGTGGGACACCAAAAGAAGAGAAGGGAAGAGTTTCAAGGAGGGGACCTGTGTCTCATGTTCCTGACAGGAGAAAGAAATGCCTGGAGAAAGAAATGATTGGCACCATGTCAATCAATATCTATGTGAATATTGAAAGTGGATTTAGCATGAAGCTATTGCAGTTGAAGCTTCAGGGACCCTTCATAAGCTCAGGGAGGGGCCCTAGAAACTTCCTATTTGTAATTGTTTTACTCTTCCTAAAGAGGGACCCAAAATTCGGAAATTTCAGGGCCTATCAAATTCTTATCAGTATGATTTCATGGTTAAGAGCTTAAAGCCTGGAGATAAAGGAAGCCTATTTTCCCTTTCGCTGTTTAGTAACTTTGGACGGGTCACATTAACTTTCAGCCTCGGCTTTCCTCAGTTGTAAAATGGGAATAACGTTTCCTATACTTATAGGGTTATAAGGCTCAAATAGTACCTACACAGTGCCCCATACATAATCGATGTTTAGAAGCGTTAGCTACCATCGTCATTCTTGTCGTTGCCACAACAAGACCATAAACTCCTTAAGAACACGATGTGGTATCCCCTAAAGCCCATCACAGGCACACAGACATACTTGCCAAGTGAATACTCCACTCTCCCTCCACTCTCTGCGTGTTTAACTAGAAATAAAATTTTAATCATATTCTTAGTGCGACACACACGGTTGGCTTTTCAGCAAGGTGCCAGTAGCACCTTCCTGAAAAAGGGCGCATTCGTCTCAGTGTTACCCCTTCTTGGTGAGCCCCAAAACTCACAGATCGTTTGTCTTCCGCACCCCGCCGGCTCCTCCTTCCCGGGTCAACCAGGGACAGACGCGGAGATAACGCACTGACCACGTTAGCATTGTGTGTGCCACTTAAAAGGCGCTCAAGGAATAAGAGATGTTAGTACATTTTCCCCCCACCTTTCCTGGCCGGTACTCATTGCCTGGGGGCTCAGCAGGAGCCGCGTGGGGGCAGGGAGGTGGAGAGTGGGGAAGGGATGGAGCCTCGCCCAGTGCTTTCGCCTCCTCAGCGAGCTCCCCCGGCCCGGCTGGGTTCAGGAGTCCCTTGGGGCCGCCGGGGAGGGCTGGAGGCCGGGAGCGGGCGGTCGACGCATCCGCCGCCGCCGCAGGAGGCGGAGCGCTGCACCTGGCGGCGGGTCCTCGGCGCCCGGCCCTGAAACGGGTCCAGCCGGTAGTGAGCAGCGGCAACTGTGAGGCCCAGGCCGGGGAGGAGGAGGAGCCGCAGCGGGAGAGAAGGTCGCGCCGGCGGGAGCGCTGGGCCCTCCGCCTCCGTGGCCCCACCCGGTCCGCATCCCTCGCCGCGCCCCGCCCAGCCCGCCGCAGCCCCCAAGGAGCGCGTGAGCTGCCCGGGATGGTGCGCGCTGCCCCGACAGCCGCCTCCCCGGGGCCCCGAGCCACTGCCCCGCGCTCCGGGGACAGGGTTCCCCGCGCCCCGCGCAGCTGAGCGCTGCCGCCGCCGCAGCAGGTGAGTCGGGCCCGGAGTGCGGAGAAGGGGCTCGCAGACCCGCCCTGGCCTCCCCCGCCCGGACGGGCCCAGCCGGAGGGCAGGTAGGCACCTCAGCAGCGCACACCTGCTGCCGGGAAAGGGGCTTCGTGGCCGGGGCTCGGAGCCGAGCGTGCGCCGCTGTCTCCGCTCCGGGCCTCGCTCACCCGGCGCTCCCTCCCTCCCTCCCCCGGCTTCCGTGTCGGGTGTCATCTTTGTGGGGTGCTGGGGGAGGCTGTCGCCTGCGCCCCCAGCGTGCCGGGTGCTGGCAGCACTTCCGCAAACGTAATTGGAGTCGGGAAAACAAAGGCGCTGCCCAGGGATCCCTCGCCGGGCGCCCACAGCTGCTGCCGCGGGTGGGGACGGGGGGCGGGGGGGCGCAGATGCCGGGGTCTTCCTCCACCCAGGCCGACCTGCGCCTTCGCGGTAAACATCCCTGGGAGAAAGGAGGAGGTGAGAACCTCCACACAGCCCCAGTGACAAGGACGTGGCCAGTTGTGTGGCAGGAGGAGGAAATTGACAACATCTGCCCTCCCAGGTGAATAAATACAGAAAACAAAACCTCTCCCCTGCCTGCCACCATCCTAGCAGACATCGCCCACTTCGTGCTTTACTTCCACTTGGTCTAACAGGTCTCTGGAGCCCTTTTGAGATACTACTGGGGGTTGCTAGTCTTTCTGAGTCATATTTATTGCCCATAGAGCAATTTTCTTACAAATTTAGGTAAAATGGCAGAAAATTACAAATGCAACTTTCCCCCTCATTAATCCCATCCCCACATGGACAGACAGGTGGGTTAATTACCCTTATGCATTCGCAACCACCGACGTTTCTTTTCATCCAGAAAGATTGAATAAGCACCTCACAGAATTACTGGAACATACAATACCTTGCTTATTAGTGTGCAAAAGACTTAAAGAGTTAAGGTTCTAATCTCAACTGGTATCTGAATAGCTGTGTGTCCTTGGGCATGTCACATCTTCCTGTTTTCTCACATGGAAAAGAAGATGGTTGGATAGTACAGTGGCCAAAATTTCCCCTAATCCTTCTAGAAGTGCATGATTTTCTCGAAATCTAACCTCTTAAGTATAGATAAATGTGAAGGGTGGGTAGACATACAGTTGACTAAAATATGTAATAAAAGGAGATGTGTACTTGGTAGGTCCTTTCCCCAAGTTGTGGGCACTAGCCAGCTAAAAGTGTATGCATTTGTTTTAGCCTTGTTAAGTAAAAGAGGATAGGATCCTCCTCTTTGGGAAGCTTGGCTTTTGATACGTCAAGCTGCTAGCAGAGGTGGAGGATATTGTCAGTTATTTAGTGGTGGTCAGATGACTTATATTTATCACAAGGTGTAAGTAAAATTTAGGATTGCTTAGGGGAAGGATGGGACATTGTTAATGAGCCCAGTGCAAGATGCTCTGGGGAAATAGGAGAGAGCATCACTTCAATAATGCATTAAAGCTACTAAGTAGTTGTGTGTCCTTCATGTTTACGGCAGTTTATTTCTAAGGCACTTTCCATGTCTATACAAATAAATATAAAAGCATGAAGGCAAATAAAACACAAAGACAAAAACCAGAGTTCACAGGTATTTTGTGGTGTTGAGAGTATGGGATCACCAATTCCATCATATATGGTGTCTGGATTATTAACAGTATTAAGGCATTTTTTGAGTACTTACTATGTTCAAGACACCATCTTAAACATTTAATATTTAAATCTCTGTAACATAAGTATTTCCCCTAGTTCTGTGCATGACAAAAGGGAAGCTTAGAAGGGTTAAGCAACTTACACAAACCACATAATCAGTAAGAGGTAGAGTTAGATTTGACCACATGTTTCTGGCTCCAAAGCCCAGGAAATTTCCACATGGTGTCCCTCCCTAATCAGAACCCATTAAGTCTCTCCACCTATGCAGATGCCTTCCTTAGCTTCTTGCCCTTGAAAATTCACTTCATTTCAATGTACATGTATTACTTATGTTAGCATTTAGCCATGTAGGGTAATTTATATATTTATTATGTATGTATATGAATGTGTGTATGTTTACCGTTTTGTCCTCACCAGTTACAGATTGAAGGCAATATGAGGCTGACAGGTTTTTTTTTTTTTTTTACTTTCTTTGACAGTAAATCTTAATTTGGCAATCTCATTGTAGGGAAAGGAAGAAATGCAATAAATGTGTGTCTGCTAGCTATTTTGTACATTGGCTGAAAAATCAAGATGCTGTATATTAAATGAAAAAAATGGCCAGGCAACGTGGCACATGCCTGTAATCCCAGCATTTTGGGAGGCCGAGGCAGGTAGATCACGAAGTCAGGAGTTCAAGACCAGCCTGGCCAAGATGGTGAAACCCCATCTCTACTAAAAATACAAAAATTAGCTGGGTATGGTGGTGGACACCTGGAATCCCAGCTACTCGGGAGGATGAGGCAGAGAATTGCTTGAACCAGGGAGGCGGAGGTTGCAATGAGCCGAGATCACACCACTGCACTCCAGCCTGGGCGACAGAGTGAGACTCTATCTCAAAAAAAAAAGAAAGAAAGAAAGAAAAAACAAGCTTCAGAATAAATGTATATACATTTGTTTAAACCTGCATACAGGCACACATACACCTTTTGTCCCCAAACTGTTGACAGTAGCTTTTTTTTTTTTTTCAGATGGAGTCTCGCTCTGTCGCCAGGCTGGAGTGCAGTGGCTTGATCTCGGCCCACTGCACCCTCCTACTCCCGGGTTCAAACTATTCTCCTCCTCAGCCTCCTGAGTAGCTGGGATTACAGGCGCATGCCACCATGCTCAGCTAATTTTTGCAGTTTTAGTAGAGATGGGGTTTCATCATGTTGACCAGGATGGTCTCCATCTTCTGACCTCGTGATCCCCCCACCTAGGCTTCCCAAAGTGCTGGGATTACAGGCATGAGCCACTGCAGCCAGCCGACAGTGGCTATCTTAAGGAAGTGAGACAAGATGGAGAAAAGAGGATGTTTTTGCTTTTTACCTTATAAAGTTATGTTTGGGCTTAAGATTTTGTTTTTGGAACAAGCATGTGTTATCTTATTATATAAACTAAAAAGGAAGAAGACTAGAATTAATTGACTTTATAACAATTCAAAGTAACATAAAATTGAATGTGCCTAAACTCTAATGTTAGGAAAGTGAAATGAGACTCAGGAGATGAAAGTGAAAGGTGGCATACTGAGAATTGGGGGGCAAAGGGTATAGAGTCTCAGGTGACTGACTTTTCCTTTTTCTAACAGTAACTGTAGCATATTCTACAACTCCTCAGTTTTTCTCCTCAATAAGAATGCTTTGGAGCATACACAATTTATCTGCTTGATTAGGGGTGATAAGAATTTCTTTCTTCCTGGTCTTGCTAGTGGTGGCTGTCTTTGGACGCATGATTGTTCTGTATGGAACAATCTGGTAGAAGGTAGGAGTTGGAGAAACCAATTTACCTGCTGTGTCATCTCATGAAATTATGGTATTCTGGATGAGTTTAGGTGTAATTATTTTTAGTAACAATTTAGGAGCAGCAAGTTACCAAGTTAATCTAATCTGATGCATATGTACTTGTTAAATACAGTCCCACAGTTCTATCAAATTCTGTATAAAATTAACTAAAACCACTGCTTAGAATCCTTAAAAATCAATAGATTTCCCTGCTCAGACTTAGAAATCCAGAGCCGTAATACATTCAGACTTTTCAGAATCAAGAAAACACATGCTTAAACTTGGTTAATTATCGTTGTGGTAGTAGGTAATCTTAAGAAAGAGGGAATTGTAAAAGTATTTTACAGAAGAGATATTCTCACAATTTTAGGTATTATTCAGCATTTCATTTTAGGTTCTAATTATGTTTTAGGCAGAAGGAAATCTCAATCTTTTAATTTAGGAAACTTTGTTTAATAAGTTATCTTTAAAGGCAGAAATCAAGTGCAGAGTCCTACCCTAGTACAAAGCCAGTTTGGGTAAAATTTGTTTCTCAAACTCAACTAACATGGCATTTCTCTGGGCACAGCATTTTTGATTCCTGGGAAAAGCAAACAAACACATCTGATGTGAATTCTGTGTGGGGCAATGAAAACACCTTAATGCCTCCACCAAGAACATTCCCTTTGAGTTTATAATTCCTCCATGTTTAATTATCCAACATTAGCTATCTGTTCCCATTTACTCTACTGGCATTTTGCGGGTGAGAGGGGCTTGTGTCAGCCTGATTTGTTTTCCTGAATTCTGAATGATACATTATCCAGTACTTAACCCCACTGCTGGATTCAGTAACATTTGCTTTGTAGCTGTTTTTGATTGCCTACATTTGGATGGTATTTATTTACAGTTTTTGCAAAATGGCATTGTCTCAAGTTGGCTGGGCAACTTTTGGAAACTACCAGTCATTTGTTCAGACAAGTGATGTTTGATTTGTTGGTGCAGAGGCCAAAACAGAAAAGCCAAACAAATAATAAATAATTACAAACATGGAACACCTAAACCTTAAGTCTATATATTAATATGTGTCTGCTATAGATACTGGTTGCTACGTTACGGCTTTAAAAAGAGCACACCCTCCCGAACCCCCACCTCTACCTCAGCACCAACAAAAACTACATCCCAATGTTGTATGTGTTCAAAGTAGCCTCTGTCTGCCTTGATCCATTATGATGTAAATCTAGCTGAGCCACGTGTTGATGACTGTGTTGAAGAGATGTGAGTGAGAGTTCTGTATTACCTTGTGACCTGGTGGTCTTGCTGCATTTTAGAATGGGAGAGGTGGGATAGAATGCGAGAGAATAGGGCAAAAATGGGAAGAAATTTAGCAGGTTTTTAAACCATGTTCAAGAGATGTGGAAAAAATTGAATTAAGGGGGGCAGAGACGGCTTTCTTTGACATTTGTTGTGGGGCATGTTTTAGAATGAGAGACCATTTCAGGAAACATTTGGCAAGTACAAAACAGGAAAGTCCAACTCTGAATGACTCTGAGGAAATGTTTGGAAGCGTTTTGATCTGAGACCAAGAGTGGGATGGGGGAAAGAGAAGGAAAGACAGGGACACTATGAATCAGCAGTGGGCAGAGGGAGCTCTGGTGTGTGGCTGTGAGGAGGATAAAAAGGAGGCACTGGTGCTGCCTGAACAAGCCCGATGTGTGGGTTAACCGTGCCAAAGGAAAGTGAGTGACGAGCCTGGACTGGTAGTTAGCAGTCTGTGTTGGTTATGTAGAGAGACCTTCCTCCAGAGGCAGGTGCACTCCACTCTGCACGGGGCCTGCTCTCTCTGAGCTGCAATAAACCAATGTACTGTGAGCCCTGCTGTACTGTGGGGTGAAGAGGAGAGACATGGCAGGTAGGGGCCAGGATTCCAGGACAAACTGAGCACTGGAGCAGTGGCAGGAGTGGGTCCCTATGAGTCATGCTGGGAATTCTTAACTGTTCAGGGCACTTTTAGGGACAAAGTTAAAGTAGAACATACTTGGCCTCAAGGTACACAAGGTTTCTGTCATGTAGAGCAAAGGAAGAAGCCACCACACCAAACACATAAAGCAGAATCATACAAAGTGACATGCATGCTGCCTGTGACTTTTAAGGAGTACTGTGTTCCTGGGGCCTATCTGGCAGGTGGGGTGGTGGGGGAGGGAGAGCATCAGGATAAATAACAAATCATGTGGGGCTTAATACTTAGGTGATGGGTTGGTAGGTGCTGCAAACCACCATGGTACACATTTGCCTATGTAACAGACCTGCATGTCCTGCACATGTATCCTGGAATATAAAATAAAGAAGTGCTATGTTCTTGATGAACATGCTCCAATTCAGCAAAGGCAAGCTTCTTTAGCTATCGTAGAGTGCCTTTCTTAATTCTATTTCAAAATCATGCCTGTGCAATTGTGTTTAACTAATGAACAAATATGCCCCAATTCACATTTATAAGGGAATTTAAATAAAAGACTTTATTATCGTTCTTTTGAATGAGTAAACATGACACATGTTTCAATTTTATTTTCTGTGTAATGAGGCTCCCTGTTAAAGGTGTATATATCTTTTCAGAGTGTCACGAAATCCTTGTGACAGTCCCTTTCAATTGTGTATACACAATTGAAGCACAAGGCATTAGATGAATGATCAGACCTCAATTTAATAACTCTCTATAATTTTTCAGGAACTCCGGGAACAAGGACATCCCAGTTGTCACTCAAATGTTTTATATTTAAAGTAATTCCTTTTTAAGTGTATATTTTTAAAGTGATAAATAATAATTTTTTAAAAATCCAGCCAAGTAAAAGAAAAAAATTAAATAGGTCCTGATTTTACTACTTAGAGATAATCCCTGATAACATTTTGGTGTCATTTTCATCGAGTCTTTTTCTAAAATACATTTTATTTGAACCACATAGATTTACAAATATAAACTGTACTATATCTAGAGGTTTGTGTCCTGCTCTTTCATTTAACATGATGCATTTTCTCAAGTAGTTAAGTTCTATTTTCCCATCATATGGATATAAGATTTTTTTTTCTCTATAGCTTATTTACCTATTTTCACCATAACTTATTTAACTGTCCTTATTATCGATCACTTACTCTGTTTCAGTTGTGATTATTGTGAAAACTGTTGCAATAAAAATCTTTACATTTAAATCTTTGCTTTTCGGCCGGGCGCGGTGGCTCAAGCCTGTAATCCCAGCACTTTGGGAGGCCGAGACGGGTGGATCACGAGGTCAGGAGATCGAGACCATCCTGGTCTACACAGTGAAACCCCGTCTCAACTAAAAAAATACAAAAAACTAGCCGGGCGAGATGGCGGGCGCCTGTAGTCCCAGCTACTCGGGAGGCTGAGGCAGGAGAATGGCATAAACCCGGGAGGCGGAGCTTGCAGTGAGCCGAGATCGCGCCACTGCACTCCAGCCTGGGCGACAGAGCGAGACTCCGTCTCAAAAAAAAAAAAAATTAAAAAAAAAAAAAATCTTTGCTTTTCAGAAAGTTTATGTTTTTACTCTCAGTAAATGACAGAGCCTGTCAATTCTCATACTCACCAGCATTGAATATTTCCATTTAAAAAATTATTGGTATGGTATGTATGTTCAAGTATCTATCTTTTTTATTTTTATTTTTTTACAGACAGGGTCTCTCTCTCAGTTACCCAGGCCAGAGTGCAGCGGTGTGATCCTCGTTCACTGCAGCCTTGAACTCCTGGGCTCAAGTGATTCTCCTGCCTTGGCCTCCTGAGTAGCTAGAACCACAGGTGTGAACCATCATGCCTGACTCATTAAAAAAAATTTTTCTGATATGGGATCTTGCTTTGTTGCCCATGCTGGTTTTGAACTCCTGGCTTCAAGTGGTCCTGCCGCCACTGTCTCCCAAAGTGCTGGGATTACAGATGTGAGCCACTGTGCTCAGCCACTTTTTTCTTTTATGGGCTAAGTAATAAACCTTTTTCTGAAAGTAATTATATCATTAGAATTGATAGCTTATGGTAATTCTCAAGTTATCAGAACCCTAACAGCAAAATAAAACAATTTTAAATTACATATATGGGAATATACTAAGGATATAAATTATTCTTTTAGACTGTAGCACATTTAGGGGATGTAAGTAAAAATAACTGATGATAGTCCAGGGCTACAGGAAAATGTGTTATAAACCTTGAGATCTATATTCTGGTCTCAGTTGTAAACTCATAAAAGTTCTGAGAAAGAAGCACCCACACATTTCTGTTTAAACTGCCTTGTGTATAGATAGTGCTTTCTTTAACCTTCTTAACTTCCTGAGTGTCTAATAGTGTTGGAATAGCCAAGTGATAGCAACAATCTTGAATAAGCATTTATCAAGGATCCATTATAAATATGGTATTAATATAATGCATATACTAGAACTACAACCTAATGTTGTATTACTAATACCCAGAGTTGTGCTTTTGTTTCTCATTATAATTCTTATTTTTCCAGTCTTATTTTTCTGTGTTCCTAGGATTTTTAGATCTTGGACTTATACTCCTATACTAATTGTATTTGCCTGACTAAGTTATTTTCTGAAAAGATTGTGTATTTGTGTATAAAAGAGGGATTCACATAAGTAGGTATAAAAACAGAACAAACCATTCAAATTGATTGTAATTTTTTCTTTTAAAAAAGTGTACTTTCGGTCTAAATTGCTTCTAAAGTATGACAAACTATAATTTATTGAGGAAATCTTTCTGTAAAACCTTAAATAACTGCTTTCAATAACCGAGCTTTTAAAAATCCTTTGTTTTATGCTGTGAAAAGATAAGAAATCTGAGATTTCCCAAATTAGTTTCCTGGCAAAGAAACAAATCTTGTTTATTAAAATAGTAGATAATTTGATATGGAGACAGCTTTCAAATGGTTAAGTGTTAACTTGCTATGGCCTGTGATGGTGCTGATCAAGTTCGGGACTTTCTCTTTCCTCTCTTCTGCTAATGTTTTACCTGTCCTATCACTTATAAGGAATCTGAAGACACCATTTTAATGTTACAGTGTTCCCAGGCTCCCACATGTCATAGCTGTGCTTTTATAGGGTATCCTATATGAGAAAATGCATAATGATAGAAAGCTAGTAAGAATTGCATTAATACTTATTAGAGAAACAAATGTATGATGGTAGCACCAAAGTACATTTGAAAATCAGTTCAATGTATATACTTAAGTGTGACATATAGTTAGGGCTGTCAGAGACCCCTGGCAATAACTCCATGGTTCTCACATGTTGGAACCATTGCCCTGGAGGAAGTCAGTGGCTGGGGATCCCAGGCATGCTGCTGTGGCTCACTGCTCTAGCGGAGTGAGTAGGGTCCTGAAGTTTGGGTTGGGGGTGCCTTGGTGAGATGTGTTGCTGGCATCCCAGACTGAAAAGTAGGAAGAACTTCCCCTTAAAAAGTATGCACTCTGGGAGGTTGCAGTGTGCCAAGATTGTGCCATTGCACTCCAGCCTGGGTGATAGAGCGAGATTCTGTCTCTAAAAAAAAAAACAAACAAAAAAACAAAGTATGTACTCTGTGACCCTCAGCTTCTTAGCACTGTTAGTTCAGTTAACTTGGGTACTCTTGCTACTTGTAATATTATTTCAATGAGGAAAGGGTTTTAAGTTTCAGTAATTGAAATACAGTGAATATTGGAAACCTTGCCTTTTCATTAATTTGGTTACCCTGAACAAATAATTTTGTTGCCCCACCTGGCTACTGATACTTGTTTAGAAACAGATGAATGTACATTACTGTCACAAAGCTTCTGTGACCCCCTTAAATCCCTACATTGTATTCCTTCTTAACAAATAAATGCAGAGTACCAGCAGCAAATTCAATTAATTTCACTTTGTATCTTGAACATCTATGGAATTTTTTTGTTGGAGAAACAAGATATAAATATCTTTTCTAAAAAAAAAATTTTTTTTTCACTCTGTAATGTGAACTGTTACTTGTTCCTCCCGCTGGGCTTGTTCTAAGACAGGAAGCTTATTTGAAAGGTAGAAGGAAATGAAGTTCTGGGGCCTGCTTCAAATTTATATTATAAATTATGCTATATTGGCACAATATTTAATCAGGAGTCTAAAACTAATAAATAGGAATCTGCTTCATGATGACTGATAAGGTCTGAATAACCTAAATTATACATTTTTAATTGGCATTTAATTATTTTCTTCCACAAAGTGAAAGTGAAAATCTAGTTGGTCTTTATTACTAAAGCCACCTTTATGGTTATAAGCTATTTCCTCCGACCCTTAAGAGATCAAAATAATTTGTTCCTTTCTCACCCTGTTAGCAGGTTGAAAGTAAATGTTAGAGAGGATTTCAGGTCCTTTCTTTCAGATTTATGATGTTACAAATATAAGTAAAATGTTTCTACAGAAGATTTTATTTTAAATGAATAGTTATTGCTTTCCTGGAGGTAATGAACTATCATTCCAGTCCATAATACAATAGTGCATTCTCCAGTGAACCAGTGCCTCATAGCCCCCCGTCAGGCTGTAGACATGAAAACAGACATGAACATAAATTCATGAGCATAGATGGATAAAATGCTGGCCCAGTTCAAGAGTGGTGTCAAACAATTCTGGGAAAAGTGCTTTTGGCATAATTGCAAAGTAAGACCCAGAGTTTTAATGGAATAGCTGGAATAAGACTACGACTACCACCAACACCAAATGTTCGTATGTTGCTTTTACGTTAACAGAATTGCTTTCTCATACTTTATTTCATTTAAGCTCTAGAACCCTTCTGGGAGTTAATTGACTTAAGTTTGTATGGAAAAGGAGGCTTAAAGAGGCACTGATTTATCAAAGCCGGGGGACGAAACTGGGACTTCTTTTGACTCTACTTCCTAAAATTAATTTTTGATCACGTTAAACTTTAATAAACATTTATATGTATATTGTCATCAGGTGCTTGTCAAAAATAAACAGTATTGAGAGCTTACAGGGGTAAAGGGCAATACATTATGTACTAGATTCCTCCTTGAGGGGTATACAGTCTTATTGGGCAGATGAGATATCTGTAAAAAGATAGCAATAAAATTACCTATAAATCCTACAGTAGATGTGAGAACAATCTCTAGAAGTAGAGGAAGGAGTCAGGAAAATGTTTCAAGTGTATTCTATTTCCAGATGTTATGAAAGATCCTTTAGATATAGTGAATTCATAAAGTACTGTTTGTTCTGAAATGATGCCATCACAGGACTTCAGTACTGGATCATAAACGATAAGGTCAGTACACCAAAATGAAAGTTCAGATGTTGGGAAATCCTTAGCAAGGTTGCAGTAGCAAAACCCCTGCCATCTATTCATCCGTTAAGATTGGCTCGAGGCTCCACCGTGCTCCACAGCGTGCTCCGCTGTGCACCTCACCTGTGCTTGCTCCTGTTTGAACATTTAGCACAGGATGTTGTAATTGTGTGTGCCCCCGTCTTCTCGCTTCTGGGTGTCATGACAGGGACTGTGTGGCCTCCAGCATGTGTCCTACCTACTAGTGGGTGCTCGATCTATAGCTGTAGGGTTTTTTTGGTTGTTCAAATGCATGTCTTTTTTTCAGTATAATTCCATTGTATTTTGTGTTCTGTCGTCCCTCAGCCTGGTATTCAAGGCCCTGTGCCGTCTGTTGCTGTCTGGGTGGCCTCATATGCCCTTTAGTCCTGGGATAAATCTTTTATGGATCCTCTGCTGCCTTTTCTTTCCTCTACCCTGGAATAGTTTTCCCACTCATCTTTGCCTAAGTGAATCCTGCCCATCTTTCAGGGTTCAGTTTAAGCCCCTCGTTTTCCTGACAACCCCTGTCTGAATTATGGACACCCTACTTGGAACTCCAGAAGCATGCCTATTGTCCCTAATATCTTTTAGTTAATAAATTATATAGGACTATGTGGCTTTTCTTCCATTATTCTGACTTTTCATTTAACCCTTCAGTGGTGTGTGTGTGTGTGTGTGTGTGTGAGAGAGAGAGAGAGAGAGAGAGATGTGTTTTAGGTTTATCTTGTCAATTACAAACCAAGTCTTTGAGGCCTAAGACCTAATTTTTGGCATCCCTGTCTCATAGTTACACAGTGCATTGAGAGTCAGACCTGCTACGAGCAGCACTGCTACTCATTCCCTATGTGACTTTGGGCTGGTTATTTGCCTTCTCTCTGCCATAGTTTCCTCATCTGTAAAACTGGGAAAGTAATTATTTCCACCCCAGAGAACTGTTATGAGGATGAAATGAGGTAATACATGCCAGGGTCATCGCGAGTGTTACTTAAGTGTTGTTGTAGTTGGTAATAATATGATAGTATAGCCCACTGAATCCCTGTTAAAGTGCAAATATGTTGACAAGATGGGGCAACCAAGGTTGTGGATCAGCTTTCCTGTGATCTAGCACTCAGGTTTTACTAGGAGCCTGAGAAGGTCCACCAAGAATGACAAGAGTGGTTGGGCACAGTGGCCCACACCTGTAATTCCAGCACTTTGGGAGGCTGAGGCAAATGGATCACTTGAGCCCAGGAGTTCAAGACCAGCCGGGGCAGTATAGTGAGACCCTGTCTCCACAAACAACTAAAAAGAATAGCCAAGTGTGGTGGTGTGTGCCAATAGTCCCAGCTACTTGGGAGGCTAAGGTGGGAGGATCACTTGAGTCCAGGAGGTTGAGGCTGTGGTGAGCTGTGATTGTGCCACTGCACTCGGGCCTGGGGGACAGAAGGAGACCCTGCCTAAGAACAACAACAACAAAAAAGAATGACAAGGGTGCCAGGCTTTAGTTTCTGGGAGGAGTTTCAATCCCAATGGAATGCTGCTAGTAGCAGCTCTGGGGAGTTCGTGGGCAGTGCTGAGTGCCTGGAGGGCTGAAGCTGGAAACTGGGCTGACAGGACTCAGACTAATTTTGTTTCTTTCATCATTTGGCTTTGCCATAAAGGAACCATGTCAAAATACTCTGAAAGGAAAAGGAAGATTCCAAAATAGTCATTCATCTTTGCACAGATCAGTGCCCTTGTAGCCTGTGTGACTGTTATAAAATTAACCTTATATATATTTTTCATGACATTGGCTAAATGTCTAGCAGATGCTAAAGCAATCCTGATGGAAAAATAAAGATCTATGGGAATTGACCTTGTACACTGTATCTCTGGAAGAAGCTCTATCCCGGAAGAAGCTGGGGGTTGAACTGAATGTTCAAGTGTGGTGTGTGAATATCTAGATTCTAACACTCTTTTGCAGTGGTTTCCCTATGTCTATACTGGTCATAATTGCAGCAGTAGTTAGAGTCCAGCTCTGGGACTCACGTTTCCCAAAGGCATTGAGAATGTTGGCCAATAACAGTTGACAAGACAGAGCTAGCTGCAAGGGTTTGAGAAGTCAATTTCCCTGCTTTGCAGCTTCAGTCCTCGTCACTAGGCAACACTGAGTTATGATGGCCATGGCACAAGGAAGAGTGTCCCTTCTGTGGTATCCAGGGATTGTTTGCTTTCCATCACTGATAATTATGTCACTGCTATGTTATAGCACACATTCTCATCTTGTTTGTAAACCTAACATTTGGCAATTATTCCAAATACTGTATTCAATCTCAGGGTTTCTTTCTTCAAAAGTTGAATCCGTTTTCATACTCATATATTTGTGGATAACTTGATATATGTTTGAGCAGTTTTGATTTAAATACATAATGAAGAAAGCTATCAGTTTTAAAAAGAATGATTTCATTGCCTCTCATCAATAATTCAGAAGTACCTGCTATTTGAATGACTCAGTGTAGGTACTGGTACAATAGCTTTCCAGGTTTTAGAAGTCTGTGTTATATTTTCACAATAGTGGTATTGATTACTATCATTAGACTGTTCTAAGTGAGAAGACTTCTGCTTTCCTAAAAAGTAAACAAAGCCTTCCTTATCCGATTAGGATTAACTGCAAACCTGCAATAGAGAATATTTCCCAGAGAAGACCATAAAGTTAATTGTGTATATAATTAGAAATGTCTTCTTAACTCTGTGTTTTCAAGTTTTTTTTTTTAATGTTAAGACTCAGACATTAAAAACAAAATATTAACTGAATTGATTCATGTTCATTGCTCACTGTCTTAGTTTGCTCAGACTGCTGTAACAAAATACCATATATAGACAGGGTTGCTTGAACCACAGTTTGTTTCTCACAGTTCTGGAGACTGAGAAGTCCAACATCAAGGTGCAAGTAGACTCTGTTCCTGTTGAGGGCCCTCTTCCTGGCTACCAGATAGCGGCCGCCTTGCTATGTGGGTAGAGAGAGAGTTGCCTCCTCTTATAAGGGCATTAATCCCATCAGAAAGGTCCTATCTCATGACCTCTTCTCAACCTAATTACCTCCAAACGGGGCTACCTCCAAATACCATCATACTGGGGTTTAGGGCTTCAACTTATTAATTTTGGAGGGGCTGCAGACATTCAGCCCATATCAGCCTCTCAATAAACAAAATCTCCTTTCACTTTATAAACAGATTGTCTCATCCAGCATATAAATATTTTTACTACTCTTTGTACTTTTTCTGTCATTCCTTATGACAAATTAAATATAATCCACTTCAACCAAAGATGCCCTACATTGGGATATACTTGTTTTTGGTTTCTTTTTGTCCCTGATCCTGTGGTTACACTTTATTTATTATGCTTTATTTCATAACTGTGTTTATAATGTGATTTCTCCATGATTTGGTTCCTTTTCACCAAAATCTAAATATGACCTGAACATACTGAGTAAAAATAATAATGTCCTGAATTTAAACAGTTTTTGTTTGTCTTTTGAGATTTGAAATTCATATAAAAGTTACTGAGTATGACATTTATATATGAGATACTGAATGGCATTACAGAAACATTTCCATAACGACTTTGAATTTGTTGATACTGTGAGAACTACTTAACATCTGGACTTATGTAACCAGAGAAACCTTGTGTAACCTTATGATACTCAAAAATCATTTGCATAAGTTGGAGAGGAAAGAATATTTTGGGAGAAAGTCACTCATCAAGGTTTACATCAATATCTTAACGTAAGATATTTCCATTTTTGAATCAGCACATGGGCATCAGTTCTTCATCATCATTTGGACAATTCAGGAAATTATGCCTGTTAAAGAGGACTTTGTGTCCTTCTCTGATCTACCTGGTGAAGATTCAGCAGATGATTTATGTAGAATAATTAATTAAAGTCCACTCTAAGGCCCCTAATTAGAATTGATACAGTCAGACATTCTGTACAACTCTGAAAAATACTTAGTCAGTGATAGAAGGGTGTTAGTAGTTGGCTTTAATGTCGTTTGTAAAGACAAAACTCACATGACTGCATATTTCTTTCTTAGTTTTCATTTTTAAAATGAGAGTTATAGGTGTATGAAGTTAAAAAAATGAACATGTTTGCAAGGTTTGTTACAAACCAAAACAAAAAACAGACTTCTGTGCTCTTTTTATTTCTCCTCCCAGAGGCAACTACTTTTTCTGCAATTATTTTGATATTCACCTGTCTATTTATTTGAGACAGGTCTTGCCCTGTCACCCAGGCTGAGTGCAGTGGTATGATCATAGCTTACTGTGTCCTGGGCACCTCAGCCTCCCGGGTAGCTAGGACTGTAAGCATGCACCACCATACCCAACTAACTTAAAAAAAAAAATTTTTTTTTTAGAGATGGGATCTCGCTATGTTGCCCAGACTGGTTTTGAATTCCTGACCTCAATTGATCCTCTTGCCTTGGCCTCCCAAAGTAGTAGGATTATCACCTGTATGTCTTTAAATAAAATTCTTGTATCTGTATTTCTTGACTTTAATTTTATTTAAAGACACTAGATAATGTCTAGTGTCTTCCCACTATGCAAGAAACCAAGTTAACTCTCTCTTCTGCTCCTGACTCTCTAATGAGAAAGTCCGACTTTCTCATTTCTCTGACTTCCCAATGTAGCTATAAGGCAATTTTGGTTAGTTCAGTATTCATGTTTGCATTTGTATGACTGTGTAATCATAACAGAGACATGCAGTAAACTGCATTTTTTTTTCTTTTTCTGTGCAACTTTGTTTTCTTGTAGTGTTCTATTTAACTTTCTCTGTATTTATCAGTTATTCATCCCTGAATGTTTCACCAGCCATCTAAATTTCCTCTTAGGACTTTCAGGTGTATTGGTATTCTACCAGTGTCATTTTCCTGACGGTCTCTCCTGAAACCTTCAGTCCTGTTCCCACTAGACTGGTTGCCCTTGTGTCTGGTGCAAACCTGTCATCCTGGGATCTCCAGTTCTGTCATCCCTGTATTCCCGTTGCTTCTCTCCCATGTTAGATCTCTTATTTCCTATATCCCATGTCTGTCTTTTGCTTGATTTATCCTTTTGTTCTGGTGGAACACAACCTGAGGAAGGGTTCATAAGAGATAAATTTTGTGAGAAATTGAATATGTAAAATGTCTTTATTTCACCCATAAACTCAAGTAATAATTTGGCTACATATAGATTGTGATGTTGTTGAGATATCTGAAGCCATTCTCATTCCTGATCCTTATTATGTGAAATATTTTATTCTTTGAAAGTTTGTAAGGTAATTCGTTTGTCCCAGTGTTCTGAAATGTTGATGATGTGCTTTGTCTTGTGTCTATTTTTATCCATTGTATTAGGTACTAGGTGGGTCATTTCACTCAGACAACTCTTATCTTTCAGTTTTGAGGCATTTTCTTGAAATTTTAAAGTTTTCTTCCCTTAATTTTTTTCTGTTCTTCCTTTTTGGAGTTATTATTTTCTAGATGTTTGACTTCCTGGGAGATGCTGTATCTGTCTTATTTTTTCTGTCCTATTTTCGTCTTTTTTTTCCTTCATATTAAGTTCTTTTGTTGTAGAATACTATAGTTCATTGAGTTTTTACAAAGTGAACACGTCATGAAATAAAGCCCTAGATAAGAAAATATATTATCAGTACCCCAAAATTCCTTCTAGTCACTATCTCCCTTAAGGGTAACCCCTATCCTAACTTCTTTTAATTAAACTTTATTTTGAGATCATTGTGGATTCACATATAGTTGTTAGAAATTAACAGAGCAATGTCCTATGTATCCTGTACCCCCTGACTTTTCCCCAGTGATAACATCTTGCAAAACTATAGCACAATAGCACAGTTGACATTGAGGCAGTCAAGATACAGAACGTTTCTCTCTGTCGCCACCAAAGTCCCTCATGTTGCCTTTGTATAGCTACCTCTACTTCCCTGCTGTCCCCACTCTCTAGTGAATTCCTAGCAATCACCTGTCTGTCTCTATTTCAATGATTTTGTCATTTCAAGAATGTTATATGAATAGAATCATACAGTATGTAATGTTTTGAGATAGGATTTTTTCATTCTTTATAATTATCTGGAAATTTATCCAGATTATTGCATGTATCAATCATTTGCTCCTTTTTATTGCTGCGTAATATCCCATAGTCAAGCTGTAGTACAAATTGTTTAATTAGTCCTTCCGTCCTTTGAAGGGCTTTTGGGTTGTCTCCACTTTTTGGCTATTATGAAGAAAGCTGCTGTAAACATTTATGCATGGGATTCTGTGTGAAAATAAGTTTTCATTTATCTGGAATAGAT
The DNA here is from genome assembly GCF_009764315.1 of Trachypithecus francoisi. NCBI lineage: Eukaryota > Metazoa > Chordata > Mammalia > Primates > Cercopithecidae > Trachypithecus > Trachypithecus francoisi. The sequence continues at coordinate 51,292,319 of NW_022681458.1, read as the reverse complement.
TCCCAGAAGTGTAATTACTGGATTGTATTGTAATCATGTATTTAGTTTTATAAGAAACTGCTAAACTGCTTTCTAGAGGGGTGTACGATTTTACATCCCCACCCACAGTGTATGAGTAATTTGGTAGTTGTGCCTCCTTATCAGAATTCAGTGTTATCCCTATTTTTATTTTAACAGTTCTTATAGACGTGTGGTGATATAGCATAATGGTTTTAATTTACATTTGCCTAATCATTAATGATGTTGAACATCTTTTCATTTGTATCTATGCATCTATATATCCTGTCTGTCCTCTTCAGTGAAATGTCTCTTTATGTCTTTTGTCCATTTTCTAATTGGATTGTTTGTTGAGTTTGGAGAATTCTTTATATATTCTAGAAACTAATCCTTCACTGGATTTGTGGTTTCCAAGTATTTTCTCACAGTCTGTAGCTTGTGTTTTCATCCTCTTCGCAGGGGCTTTTGTGGAGCAAAAGTTTTAAATTTTAATGAAGTCTAACATTAGTTTTTCCTTTTATGGATCATGTTACTGGTGTTAAGTCTAGAAACTCTGCCTAGCACTAGAGGCTAAAGATTTTCTTATTCTTTTTTTTTCCTAAACGTTTTATAGTTTCAAATTGTATAGTTAATGATCCATTTTGAGTTAATATTTGTATAAGGTATAAGACTTAGGTTGAGGTTCATTATTATTTATTTTTTTTTTTTCAGACAGAGTTTCACTCTTATTGCCCAGGCTGGAGTGCAATGGCTCTATCTCAGCTCACTGCAACCTCTGCCTCCGAAGTTCAAGTAATTCTCCTGCCTCAGCCTCCCAAGTAGCTGGGATTACAGGTGCCTGCCACCATGCCCAACTAATTTTGTATTTTTAGTAGAGACAGGGTTTCTCCATGTTGGTCAGGCTGGTCTTGAACTCCTGACCTCAGGTGATCCACCTGCCTTGGCCACCGAAGTGCTGGGATTACAGGCGTGAGCTGCCACGCCTGGCCGAGGTTCAATTTTTTGCCCATGGATGTCTAGTACCTCAGCACCATTTGTTGAAAGGTTACCTTTCCACCATTGAATTGTTTTTGCATCTTTGTTTAAAAATAGTTGGCATATTTGTGTGGATTTGTTCTGGGTTCTCTATTCTGTTACACTGATCTGTGTATGTGTCCTTCTAATACCACACGGTCTTAATTAATGTATAGCTATATAATCTTTTTCAAAACTGCTTTAGCTATTCATTTCTTTCCTTTTCTGTATAAATTTTAAAATCTTGTCTATATCTACAAAAATATATTGCCGAGATTTTGATAGGAGTTGTGTTAAACCTGTATATCAATTTGAGGAGAACTGAAATTCATAAACATGGATCCATTTATTTAGCTCTTTGATTTCTTTCATCAGCATTTTATGGTTTTCAGCATAAGGCCTTTTACACATTTTTAAAATTTATACCCAAGTGTTTCTTTTTTAAGCAGTTGTAAATGGTGTTATAATTTTAGTGTCCTTGTGTTCATTGCTAGCATATAGAAATACAATTAATTATTGTATGTTTATCTTGTATCCTGTGAACTTGCTGAACTGACTTATTAGTTCTAGAAGTTTATTTATAGGTTTCTTGGGATTTTCTACCTAGTCATGTTAACTGCAAATAGGGACAGTTTCTTTGTTTTTGATCTGTACGTCTTTTGTTTTCTTTTATTTCCTATTGCACTGGTGAGAACTTCCAGCATTGTATTGCATAAGAATGATGAGAACAGATAGTCTTGCCTTGTTCCCTATCTTAGAGAAAAAGCATTCAGTCTTTCACCATGGAGTGCAGTGTTACCCATGGGTTTCCGTAGGTGATCTTTATCAAACTGAGAACATTCCCCTCTGTTCCTATTTTTCTGAGATTTTTTATCTCAGAGCCTATTTTCTGAGACTTTTTCTGTGGTATTTGGCTGCAGTCGAAGTTATTATCTAAATGAGTATTTAATTTTATCAAATGTTTTTCTGCATTGATTGGTAAGCTCAAGTAATTTTTCTTCTTTAGCTTATTAACATGGTAGATTGAATTGACTGACTTTCAAATATTGCATCAGCCTTGTATTTCCGGAATCAACCACACTTGGTCATGATGTATAATTCTTTTTATATGTTGCTAAATTCTCTTTTCTAATATTTTCTTAAGGGTTCTTGTATTTAGATTTACCAGGGATATTAGTAGTTTTCCGTTTTTTGGGCAGTCTTTTTTCTGGACATAGTATTTTGCATTAACAATTCTTTTCTTTTAGCACTTAAAAAAAATTGTACTACTTCCGGTATCTGTGGTTTCTCAGAAATCTGCTATCATTTTAATTGTTTTTCTCCCATCAGTACATTGTGTCTCTCTGCTTTCAAAATTTTTTTCCTTGCCTTTAGTTTTCTGAAGTTTGACTATAATATATTTTGGTGTGGGTATTTTGTTTTAGGTTTATCCTGTTGGGATTGCTAAGTTTCTGGAATCTGTAGGTTTATGTCTTTTGCCAATTTGAGAAGTTTTCAGCCTTCACTTCTTTGACAACTTTTTCACCCCCTTTTTTTCTCCTCACCTTCCAGAACTGTGAAGACATGAACATTAGATCTTTAGTTACAGTCTCATAGGTCCTTAAGCCTCTTTCAGTTTATTTTCTCTCTGTTCAGATTGTGTAATGCTTATTGTTCTGTATCCCAATTCACTCATTAATCCCTCTGTCCCCTCCATTCTGCTATTAAGTGCATCCATTAAGATTTATTTTGGTTATTGTATTTTCCAGTGCCGAGTTTTCCATTTTTCCTTACATTTCTTTGCTGAGACTTTCTATTTTTTGATTTTGTTTCAAGCATGTTTATAATTGCCTATTTAAGCATTTTTAGGATGGCTTTTTAAAAATATTTCAAATTCAGGGGGTACAATGCATGTTTGTTACATGGGTATATTGTGTAGTGGTGGAGATTGGGCTTCTAGTGTACGCATCACCCAAATATTGAACATTGTACACAACAGGCATTTTTTCAGCCCTCATCCCCTTTCCATTCTCCCCATTTTTGGAGTCCCCAGTGTCTATTATTTCCAAATGATGGTTGTTTTTAAAATGGATGTCGTTCCTGTCATCTCAGTGTTGGCATCTGTTGATTGTCTTTCTCCATTCAATTTGAGATTTTCCTGGTTCTTGGTGTGATGTTTGATTTTTGATTGAAAGCAAGACATTTTGGGTATTATTTTATGAGACTGTGGATCTTATTTAGACCTTCTGCTTTAGCTGACTTTTTCTGAAACTGCTCTGGCAAGAGAGGGGAGGATGCTGCTTTATTACTGCCAGCTGGAGGTAGAAGTCCAAGTTCCTCACTCAGCCTCTCTGGATACCTGAAGGTGAAAGACTTTTTGTTACTGTGAAGTGGAGATGGACATTTCAGCTCCCCAGTAGGCCTCCTCACATGGCCTTCACTGACACCCATTGAGAGTGAGGGGTGGACCTCCTTATTGCTGGCCAGTAGTAAAAGTCCCATTCCTCTAACTCCTGACATTACCCCAGTGGGGAAAGGTAAGGGTGCCTTGTTATCAACAGGTGAGTTGGCAGTCCAGGCTCCCCAAGTAATCTCCGCTGATACTGTGGCCTCATTACTGCCTAGCAGGGATGAAAGTCCTTGCTCCTTTATCTTCTCTGATCCCACCTCAGTTGAGGGATTGGGGGTTTCCCATTACAGCCTGGTGAGGGCAGAATTCTAGGCTCCCCACTCAGCCTTTGATGGCATGGGCAGGAGTGGGAATAGGGTTATGGTTATTTTTTCTGTGGTATTTGGCTGCAGTAGAAGTTATTACCTAAAGTTTTCTGACTTTCTAGACTGCCCCTTTCCTGGTTCATTAGATAGAGAGAGCAGACACTTGTTGGGGCTTTTTGTTTGCACCCATCTGCACCCATCAGTATTTCTTGGTTCTTCGGCTCCACTCATACCTGTGTTTTTCCTTGGGTACCAAGGTCCATAGCTGGTCTGCCTTTTTTGTCTATCTTTCAGAGTCTTCTATGTTTACTTTAAATATTATTATCTATAGGTTTTAGTTGTACTTAGCAGAAGTGATAGAGAAAATTGTGTCTACTCCATCTTCTTGGAAGAGAAGTTTACGACTTTTTTTTTTTTTTTTTTTGAGACAGAGTTTCGCTCTTGTCACCCAGGCTGGAGTGCAATGGTGCAATCTTGGCTCACTGCAACCTCCACCTCCTGGGTTCAAGCGATTCTCCTGTCTCAGCCTCCTGAGTAGCTGGGATTACAGGTGCTCACTACCATGCCCAGCTAATTTTTGTATTTTTAGTAGAGATGGGGTTTCACCATGTTGATCAGACTGGTCTCGAACTCCTGACCTCAGGTGATCCACCCACCTCAGCCTCCCAAAGTACTGGGATTACAGGTGTGAACCATGTCTACCACTTTTAATACCATAACTTAATTTTGCCTGCTTATTGTTTTTCCATAAGCAGAATCATGTGCTCATTGATCTTTTGTTGCACAGTATCTTTGCATGGACAATCTACAGTTTATGTATCTGCTTATGTAACTGCTCCCAGTTTTGAGCCATTAAAATTATTCTGCAGTGAACATGTTTATAGATGTCTTTCAGTGAATATACATGTCTTTTGGTTGTCATAGGGTGTTACACTCAAGATTAGTAGCTATTCCCAGTTTTTAAAGTAGTGTATCAATTTACAGTCCCACCAGCAATCCACGCGAGTTCTAATTGCTCCATATCCTCATCAACTTTTGATATAACAGGTTGAGCATCCTTTATTTAAAATGCTTGAGACCAGGAGTATTTTGGATTTAGGATTTTTTCTAATTTTAGAATATTTGTTTCATACTTAAGTTCAGCCTTCTAAATCCAAAAATCCAAAATGCTACAATGTGCATTTCCTTTGAGTGTCGTGTTGGCACTCAGACATTTAGAGATGCTTATTTATTTATTTATTTGTTTATTTATTTATTGAGACAGAGTCACGCTCTTTCGCCCATGCTGGAGGGCAGTGGTACTATCTCAGCTCACTGCAACCTCTGCTTCCTGGGTTCAAGTGATTCTCCTGCCTCAGCCCCCCGAGTAGCTGGGATTACAGGCATCTGCCACCATGCCCAGCTAATATTTTTGTATTTTTAATAGAGATGGGGTTTTGCCACGTTGGCCAGGCTGGTCTCGAACTCCTGGCCTCAAGCGATCTGCCTCCCTCGGCCTCTCAAAGTGCTGGGATTTCAGGTGTGAGCCACCATGCCCGGGCTCAATCTTTTTTATTTTAGCCATATTTAGAGTATGTTACATTATTGTATTCTGGTTTTAATGCTTTCACTGGTGATTAATCAAGTTGATCATCTTTTTACATATTTATTGGCTATTTGTATAGGCTCCTTTTGTGAGGTGCCTGTTCAAGCTTTTCCCTTATTTTTCCTATTGGGTTGCCTGATATTTTCCTACTGATTTTTTTTCTGTTGATTTTAAATAATAAATTTTTGTGTATCTGGATACATTATTTTGTTATATATATATCACCAAAATATCTTCTCCCACTCTTTGACTTGCCATTTCAATCTTTAATGGTGCTTATGAACAGAAATTCTTTTTTTTTTTTCTTTTTGTTTTTTGAGATGGAGTGTTGCTCTGCTGCCCAGGCTGGCCCAGGCTGGTCCAGGCTAGAGTAGAGTGGCATAATCTCAGCTCACTGCAACCTCCGCCTCTGGGGTTCAAGTGATTCTCCTGCCTCAGCCTCCCAAGAAGCTGGGATTATAGGCACCCGCCACCATGCCCGGCTAATTTTTGTACTTTTTAGTAAAGACGGGGTTTCATCACGTTGGCCAGGCAGGTTTTGAACTCCTGATCTCAGGTAATCCTCCTAAAGTGCTGGGATTACAGGCATGAGCTACTGCGCCCAGCCAGAAATTCTTAATTTTAATGTAGTTCAATTATTTTTTTCTTCCTTAATGTTTAATATACTCTGTGTCTTATTTAGTAAATATTTTCCTATCTATAAGTCTTTAAGATATTTTTCTATGTTTTCATCTAAAAGCTATGTTATTTAATCTTTTACTTTAAATCTACAATCTATCTGGAATTGATTTTTGCATATGATGTGAGATACATATATCTGTTTATTGTTGCTCTTGTTCTTCATTTTCCTAAGAAATTGCCTCAAATTTTTCTTTCATATCATCTCTTAATTTTGCATTTATGCTATAATACTTATAAATTCCAGAGCTTTTTATTCAAGCATTCCTTTTATCTGCCCATCCTTCTTCTTCTTTAAAAATATATATTGTTCTGGTATTGTTTCATAGTTGCATGATTTTCTCTTATTTCTGAAGATATTAAGAATATATTAAAAAGTATTTTCCTTTTTACTTGGCTTCTGATTTCTCTGGACTGATAGTATTTCTTGTTTTGGTTCTGTTTTTCATGTAACAGACTTTCCTCAAATGTCTTATAATCCTTGGTAATTACTCATATTTAGTGGAAGGTCTTGATAACTCTGAGCTCCTGTGTAGGGTCATTGGGTTGTGTTGTTTAGTTGGAGAAGCTTCAATATAAGCATCTAGAGGTCATTCCTCTTAGGCTAACTAGATTCTCTAGAGAAGAGCCTTCAACTTTCCTGCCTAGAGGATGGAAGTCTTGCCAGCCTCTGGGAACCTCCTGAGGAAAGTAGGATGGGGAAAGGGGCCAAGACTCAGAATCCAGGATGTGTATGTTCACTTGATGCCCTGCTTTCAGCATGGCACCGCTTACAACTCTGCTTGGTGCTCTATAGCCAGAAAACCTCTGTGTTTCGTGTTTGTTTGTTTTTGTTTTTTGAGACAGAGTCTCGCTCTGTTACCCAGGCTGGAGAATGCAGTGGCACGATCCATGGCTCACTGCAACCTCCGGCTCCTGGGTTCAAGTGATTCTCTTGCCTCAGCCTCTCAAGTAGCTGGAATTACAGACGCCTGCCACCAGGCCTGGCTAATTTTTGTATTTTTAGTAGAGACAGGATTTTGCCAAGTTGACCAGGCTGGTCTCGAACTCCTGACCTCAAATGATCCACCTACCTCAACCTCCCAAAGTGCTCGAATTACAGGAGTGAGCCACTGCAACCGGCCAAAACCTCTGTGTTTTACTTTCCAGAGGAAAATAACCTGCATTTGTTTGGGGTTTAGACTTTCAGTCTGCTCTATTTGAGCACCTCCCAACCCCCGCCACCACTCCCCACTCTCTCTCTCACTCACTCACTCACTCACTTATTCACACATACACTCTTTCTCTTACTTGCAGGTAAATATAGCTAACTTATGAGCCTTTGAGGGATTCTGAGTAGTAAATTTCATTAGTTCTTGGCTTTCCCTATAATCAACCAAGGTTTTAGTTTTCTCAGATCTACCAAGTCTTTTACCAATTGTTTACTTTCTGCTTTCCAGAATTTTATTTTATTGCTATTATGTGCCCTTTAATCTTTCTAGCTTGAATTATGACTTTTACAGTGTGTGTATATGTTTGTGTGTGTGTGTGTGTGTGTGTGTGTGGTGTGTGTGTGTGTGTTTATTGTCATTTTAGTGGGTTCAGGGAAGGATTCAAACTACATATGTTTAATCTGCTCTCTTTACCCAGAAGTATCATATAATTTTATACATTTGAAACACAAGAAATGTTTCTTTCAATTTTGAGCTCATGAATTAAATTAATTTAGAAAATAGATTTGAGGGCAAATTATTTGTTCTTTTCAGATGATAAAATAGAATTGGAGCCACTGAGTTGGACAGATGAAGTCACTAATGATGAAGGAAAAATAGGTATAGAACAATAAAGAAAGTAATTTATAGCTAAGCAGCAAAAGATTGGATTTTGCTTTTCCTTCATGTTTTCTAGGAGGAAAAAAAATGTTTTCCTTTCACTATTAAGAAAAACTTGATTTGGAAACTAGAAAGAGGTGGTGGCCATATACATTGTGAATATAGTAAATGCCACTGAATTGTTCACTTTAAAAATGGTTAATTTTGTGTTATGTGAATTTCACTTCAGTTAATTTTTTTTTTTTTTTTTTTTTGAGTCGCCCAGGCTGGAGTGCAGTGGCATGATCTTGTTTCACTGCAAGCTCCGCCTCCTGGGTTCACACCATTGTCCTGCCTCAGCCTCCCGAGTAGCTGGGACTACAGGTGGCCGCCACCACGCCTGGCTAATTTTTTGTATTTTTAGTTGAGATGGGGTTTCACCGTGTTAGCCTGGATGGTCTCGGTCTCCTGAACTCATGGTCTGCCCATCTCGGCCTCCCAAAGTGCTGGGATTACAGGCATGAGCCACCACACCCGGCCTTCAGTTAAAAATTTTTTTAATCTAAAAAACCCACATGAACATTTTCAAAGCTTACAGCTACATTGACATCTGGCTTTTGGGGATAACAGATAAATTGACTCCTTACATAGGTCTCCTTAAGTTGTGTTTCCATTGTCTACCTAGGAGCTTTGTAGAGATTAAAAAATGCTTACAAGCATAATTTTAGAAGATTTTTCAGAATGTTATTCATTTTGGGAAAAGAAAGAGCAAGATCTATTCCAAGGGGTGGCAAGTGAAATTGATATTTTTCTCTAGTAAAGAAAGTAAAAGGAGGCTGGATGCAGTGGCTTACTCCTGTAATCCCAGCACTTTGGGAGGCTGAGCCAGGAGGATCACTTGAGCCCAGAAGTTGGAGAACAGCCTGGTCAACATGGCAAAAACCCCATCTCTACAAAAATTAGCCGGGCATGGTGGCATGCGTCTGTAGTCCTAGCTACTAAGGAGGCTAAGGTGGGAGGATTGCTTGAGACCAGGAGGTTGAGGCTGCAGTGCCATAATTACACCACTGCACTCCAGCCTGGGTGACAGAGTAAGACCCCGTTTCTCAAAAAAAGAAAAAAGAAAGAAAAGAAGGTGAAAGGAATTAACACATATTTAATGTATATACCTCCTACCATCAGAATATGTTCCAACATAATTCTTGATGCACACAAGATCTTTTGACTCTTTAATCATTCAATCTTTAATAGAAGAAAGGGAAAATCTGATGGGATGGTGGCACAGTTCCTATAAATTTATATAAATATATATTGCTAATGTCTTATATGAAAAACATTTCTTTTTTTTTTGAGACCGAGTCTCGCTCTGTCACCAGGCTGGAGTGTAGTGGCCCAGTCTCTCCTCACTGCATCCTCTGCCTCCTGGGTTCAAGTGATTCTCCTGCCTCAGCCTCCCAAGTAGTTAGGACTACAGGCACGCCACCAGGCCCAGCTAATTTTTGTACCTTTTGTAGAAACGGGGTTTCATCATGTTGACCAGGATGGTCTCAATCTCCTGAACCCATGATCCACCCCCTTCAGCCTCCCAAAGTGCTGGGATTAGAGATGTAAGCCACTGTGCCCGGCCAAAGCACTGTTTCTCAAAAAGGTTTACTGGCGTCTTATCTAAAATATGTTATTTTTTCAGTTTAGTGTGTCTTAGAGCAGGGTTCCCCAACCCCCGGGCTATGGACCGCTAGCACTCCGTGGCCTGTTAGGAATTAGGCCGCACAGCAAGAGCGGGCCAGCACGCATTGTCACATGAGCTCTGCCTTCTGTCAGGTCAGCAGAGGCATTAGATTTGCACAGGAGCGTGAACGCTATTGTCAACTGTGCATGTGAGGGATGTAGTTTGTGTGCTCCTTATCAGAACCTAAGAATCACCCTGATGATCTGAGGTGGAGCAGTTCATCCCAAAACCAACCCCCTCTCCCCATCTAAGGAAAAATTGTCTTCCATGAAACCAGTCCCTGGTGCCAAAATGGTTGGGGACTACCATCGTAGAGAGCATATGTCCTGAAGCCATAATATCAGGGTTCAGATCCTGGCACTGCCTCTTAATAGTTAAACCTGCCATGCCTCATTCTTCTCATCTATAAAATGGACAAGATAATAGGGCTATTATGATTAATATGAATGTATACATTTAAAGATCTTCTAATGTTATCTGGTACAGAGTGCTCAATAAGTATTATCTGCTCTTTTTTCTTGCCATTTTTTTAAACTGCTGTCTATAAAGCACATCTGGAGAACTGTATATAATATATGCAATGTGAAGACTACTTCATTACCAGGATGTCTTTGTCATGGCTCCAGTGAGCACTATAGTTGCAACAGTGCCATTGGCTTCCTCTTTCTCATTACATTTGTGGTTGTGGTTAAGTGCAACCTATTTTTCCTTAGAAACAGAATGTTTTTGCTACCTTTATTTTCTAAAGAATCCTAGACTTCATAATGCAGTGGATTTGTTTGAACAGTAAAATCAAGAAACTATAAACTGTGTTTATTTTCAACTCCCTGTATTTGGTTTAGACATAATCCCTATTATTTGTACATTTTCCCTTGGAATCAATGAAAAGACTGGGAATGAATCTGAACTGTAAACCTGCCATTGGAAGATGTAATTAGTCAGTCAGTGGCCACAAAGAGTATTCGATTTTTTTAAAAGCTATTTTTCCTTACCAGTAAGTATTGTGTGGCTGCAAGTGATAAATGATGAGAATTCTCTCTTGGAATTACTATTTTAGTTTGTAACTGCTTAATTTCCTGCAAGATGAAGTTCTGTGTTTACATGTTATGATTTTCTTTTCTTTTTTTTTTTTTGAGACAGAATCTCGATCTGTCACCCAGGCTGGAGTGCTGTGGTGCCGTCTCTGCTCACTGCAAGCTCCACCTCCCGGATTCATCCCATTCTCTTCCTCAGCCTCCTGAGTAGCTGGGACTACAGGCACCCACCACCAGGCCCAGCTAATTTTTTGTATTTTTAGTAGAGATGGGGTTTCACTGTGTTAGCCAGGATAGTCTCAATCTCCTGACCTTGTGATCTGCCCTCCTTGGCCTCCCAAAGTGCTGGGATTACAGACGTGAGCCATCGCGCCCGGTCTATGTTATGATTTTCATTACTAAGCCATCTTTTCAATTTTACTTTACAGATCAACAGTACAAATTCAGAAGGTTGTAAACTTGCTGATGGTGGTGGTAAGCCATGGCAGATGATAAAGTTGCTATTTTAACGGATGATGAAGAGGAACAGAAGAGAAAGTATGTGCTTGCAGATCCCTTTAATGGTATTTCCAGGGAACCAGAACCACCTTCGAATGAAACACCTTCCTCCACAGAAACATCTGCTATTCCTGAGGAGGAAATAGACTGGATAGAGAAACATTGTGTTAAGATAAACAATGATCTTCTAATTTCCAAGGTCTTTTATTTTTTCTTTTACTCGGCCTATGGCTCTCTCTATCCCCTTTTGCCTGTGTATTACAAACAGTTGGGAATGTCTCCAAGCCAGAGTGGACTACTAGTAGGTATTCGCTACTTCATTGAATTCTGCAGTGCCCCCTTTTGGGGTGTAGTTGCAGATCGCTTTAAAAAAGGCAAAATTGTCCTCCTCTTTTCTCTTTTGTGTTGGGTTTTATTCAACTTGGGCATTGGATTTGTCAAACCTGCTACCTTGAGATGTGTACCAAAGATTCCCCCAACAGCTCATCCCACCAATGCAAGTCACCAGTTAACTATCCTGCCAACAAATTCTTCCTTTACCTCTTTCCTCACCGTATCACCAAAAATGCGTGAGAAAAGAAACCTGCTTTTGAAAACAGGGCTCAATGTCTCAGACACTGTTACTTTGTCAACAACTCTAAACATGAACAGTGAACCCACTCTGCAGCCCCAGACAGATGAAATTACTAACCGTATGATGGACTTGACTTTGAACTCAAGCACAGCAACCCCTGTTGTCCCCACAGGAAGTGTAACCAAGGAGACAACCACTGTTATTGTTACCACCACCAAATCTTTACCTTCTGACCAAGTCATGCTTGTTTATGATCAGCAAGAAGTTGAAGCTATATTCTTGGTGATCTTGGTAGTTGTCATAATAGGAGAATTTTTCAGTGCCTCTTCTGTCACAATCGTAGACACAGTGACACTCCAGTATCTGGGAAAACACAGAGATCGCTATGGGTTGCAGCGCATGTGGGGCTCCCTGGGCTGGGGCCTGGCGATGCTGTCCGTGGGCATCGGGATCGACTACACCCACATCGAAGTGCTCATTGATGGAAAGGGGTGTAAGCCCCCCGAGTACAGGAATTACCAGATCGTCTTCATCGTCTTCGGCGTTCTCATGACCATGGCCTTGATCGTTGCCACTCAGTTCCGGTTCCGGTACAACCATTTCAAAAACAATGATTCTAAAGGGAAAGAGGTAGAGATTCCGCAGGTGGAAAGGAACAACTCCACAGAGTCCTCTGAGGAGACACCAACCACCACAAGCCACTCGCAGGCCTTCAACTTTTGGGACTTAATCAAGCTGCTCTGCAGTGTGCAGTACGGCTCAGTGCTATTTGTGGCTTGGTTCATGGGTTTTGGATACGGCTTCGTGTTCACCTTTCTCTACTGGCATTTGGAAGACCTGAATGGAACTACAACCCTCTTTGGGGTCTGTTCAGTCCTGAGTCATGTGTCTGAGCTGACAGCATATTTTTTTAGTCACAAGCTTATTGAATTGATCGGCCACATCAGGTAAGAATATGCTTACAATTGCTGCCCCTCAGCAATTGAACTTTATCTTTTTATAGTTTATAGTTCCTTCTACTACATTTTAAGGTATTATAATTTGTGTTGAGGATAGGGTTGGAGTGGAAATGGGGATTTCTGTTTCTCTTCCTCCTTAAAATAGAAACAAAGGAAAGGAAGTCATGAATCTGGTTGAATTATCACAAATAAACAAAGAATGGCTTCCTCTGCTCTCCCACCCCACAGAAAAGACCTATAGGCTACCTAGCTATGTGCTAAGAGACTCTCACAGCACATGTTTTCAGGTATAGGAACACCAGCTTAGTGAACATATTATTCCACAGAGGGTCCACCCATCCTAGGCATTTAGGAAGCAGAGCTTAAGTAGATAAAGTGGACTTTTTTAAAGCCTTTATTCTCAGGCTGACATAGATAGAGCCTGAATATATGGCATCTAAAGATGTCCATTATATCTAATAAGACTGTGATGTAACCCACCATAATCCCTAATTCCATGATACTACATGGATGAGGTTCTTAAGTATTTTTTTGGATTATTACATGACTCCCTGCATTTTTGTCTACCATGAAGATAGGATATTTGAAAATCTTTCTTCCACCTAAAATTTCTCATGTAATTCTTTTAGTTATAAAAAAAAAAATCTGTAGGCTGGGCACAGTGGCTCACACCTGTTAATCCCAGCACTTTGGAAGGCCGAGGCGGGTGGATCACTTGAAGTCAGGAGTTTGAGACCAGCCTGGCCAACATGGTGAAACCCCATCTCTACTAAAAATACAAAAGTTAGCTGGGCATGGTGGCACACGCCCATAGTCCCAGCTACTTGGGAGGCTGAGGCACAAGAATCACTTGAACCCAGGAGGCAGAGGTTGCAGTGAGTCGAGATCGCACTACTGCACACCAACCTGGGAAACAGAGTGAGACTCCATCTAAAAAAAGAAAATGCCCTATAAGTGCCTAGTGTTTCTTGTTGTGTATTATTTCTTCCCACCATTAATATATATCTTGCTCTTTAGAGATCTTTCTGCTCTGTTGGCTCTAAATGTGGAGCTAGCTCCACTTAAGCGTTCTTGCCTTACAGAAAAGTACGACATGTCTGTTCCTAAAATGTGAAGTTGCTATAACTAAAAGAAAGCAACCAGATGTGTTTGTGTGTATTTAAATCTGCTATTTCTATAAGAAATTAAAGAGGAGAAATAGACAATGACAAGATTTGACAATCCTTTATTTCCCTTCTATTAACTGAAGAAAATACTTTATAATTTAAAGTTTCAACCTAGAATCAATCATTTCTTTAAGCAGTTGTGAGTATTTTTTCTTGTTGGTTTAGTTTTGCTTCGGGAGGTGGTGTTCTGTTCCTTCCCTTTCTTAGATCCCTTTGTTGTCACTAAACAAAGTCAGGCACTGTGTGGATATTTCCTAGACCCACAGAACCCCCGAGGCACATTTTATAAGACCATTCCGAGAAAGAGAGCCCACATAATATTAAGGACTCAGAATGTCCTTTAATTTTGTCCACGCCATGTTTAGATTATCTGAGCTGTTTGAATTGACCGAGATGAATCAGATGCCTCCCTTCAACTTGGGCTTATGAGCAAATCTCACTGCAATTAATAATGTCTTTAAAATCACTGTTATTCATTCCCAGAAAGGTACCCAGTTAGGTCTTACCAACGAGTGGAGTTCTTAGACGTCATTATTTAATAAGTCAATAGCATGAGTTGAACACTGACTCAGTACAGAGTATATGTTCAGGTTCTATTTTCAAAGGAATCGTTAGGTTCTTTCCACATGCTAAGAAAAAGATGGTTCTCGTCTACCTTTGCCTTTTGTCTGAGACATATGCAGCATTTTCATGATAAAATCCTAGTGGGTTTACTACTCCTTTTGGTAAGCTTAGACTTGTATGTTTCTTGGGTAGTATTAGTTACTCATTATTTCAAAACCTACAGTTCACTTAACCTTAATTTTCTGGTTTTACGGACAAAAAGCATCTTCCTTTTCTTGTTTAATAATGTGATGGAAGAAGATGACTGTTGTGGTCATATTGCTCCCAAGAGTCTGCGGGAATTCCATCAGTATGTGGTCATTTACCTCTTTTGAATTTTAATTCTGTCCATTAAAATGTATTAATTATTTTAAGTGCTTTTAGAAGAGTCTAATAGCTAAAATGAGACTATGTCCACATACTCGGGTAGAATGGGTCTGTTCCTTTTGTGAGAATTTTGGGAGCTCAGTCAGGTGGTATTGGTTGTGATTTGGAGATTTACACTTTCCCCTGGAAGAATACCTTTCATTAAGTAGTTGGTGAAGAGAAATGATCTCTGAATTATGAGCCTTGATGTGTTGCTTGTAGGATCACAGAAGTAGATCTGCCTATGGTGTTTTTGCATGCATGTATATTATTTCAGTACCTTCTGGTTGTCCTATTGGAAGTTTGTTTTTAGGAGTTGGCACTACCATATATTTGTGGATATTCACAAATTCTTCATCTAGAGTAATAATAAGAAAGATTCATACCAGAAAATAGTTTTTTAAAAATAGCATGTCCAGTTTTGAAGTCAGTATTTTAACAATTTCATAGTGTACAACCAGTTTTTCAGGGACTGGCCTGTCAGTCTAAACACACACACATAGAGTATCGGATTTCTGATTTTGACCTTGGATTTTGTCCTTCTCTGGAAAGTGACTTTCTCAGGCAAATAGGATAATAATGCTAAATATTTCCACTTTTAAAGATAAATAAATTTCTTTTGATTCGAAATCATAAGACTTTGGAATTTACAGCAAGTATATTTTTAGGCTATAAATGATTAACAAGATGTAAGTGTATCTTAAGGTATCTTCATATTGCTTAACATTTTAGCAGCCATGAGTAGGATTGTAATCAAAATACATTGCAGTAAAACATTTGTAAATTTGTAAATCATTACTTTCCAGTGTTAGGCCATCCCCCATGTTATTTGATTTAAATTTATTTACATTTTAAGGGACACCGAAAAATCTATTCAATCGATCTGTGACTTTGCCCTGGAATTTTTATGCTCAAGGTCAGTTTTACCGTGCAAATATTATCCAGAGGGGCGTTACATTACCTATTATTAGCCATCAATTACTACTCAATGTTAGCTAAATATACAAATGAACTAGCCAGTCAGTTTGGGAAAGAAGAAAATACCTGATGCAGCTAGTAGGAGGAGGAACACCAGGCTTTCCTGATGGGACATTGCAGGATGAACAGATAGCAAGATGCTGGGCTTCAGCACAGCCAAGGACACATGGGAGGTAGCACATGATAGTCTTGTCATTGGAGGAATAGCAGTAAGTATTATAAGAGGGAAGAAACTCTGCAGCTGGGTGTTCAGTGTGAGCTGGCCACTGAAGGGTTTAAGGAAGATCATGCCTACTTTTTTTTTTTTTTTTCATCATCTTCCTTATTTCTACCCGCCTCTTTGTGCCATCTTTGCTGATCTTAGACCCACAGGCTCTCAGGTCCTCTCCTTGCCCCGTATGAACGGGTGCTGATTTCTGTCGGCTGTGTTTCCCAGGGTCTGTTCTCATGTCTTCTACCTGGGTTCAGCTAATGTATTGGTTCTCAACTCGCCAAGAGAGCTTTTAAAGCTCCTAATGCCCAGGCTGCACCCAGACCAATTACATCAGTCTTCTAGAGGTGTGCCCAGGCATTCAACGTTTTTATAGCTTCCTACTTGATTCTAGTGTGTGCAGCCAAGGTTGAGAACCACCAGGCTAATGAGAGGCATAGGTAAGGGGAGGATTACAGGAAAGGAGGCAGGGGAAAAAGCAGGGCGTTTTATTTCTCTTTCCAGCTCATGCAGCATGTTTGTGTAAGATTTGGAGATGATTCCCTCTAGTCCTCTCTCTGGCATCTTGTAGTTTACTTATGTGCATGTGCTGGTCAGTACTCAGCTGAAGATTCGAGGGGAAGCTACAGATCTCTACAGCTCTCTCTCTCTGTAGCTTTCTCCACTTGGGTACTCTGTCCTGCTTCCCAGACTCTCAGCCTTGTCTCCTCTGCTCTGGAGACCTCTGTGAGCTGCTGCATCTCACCTATGCTCCACCCACTGTGGGTGACCCTGAGCTCCAACAACATTCTCTCCTCTCTTTATTCTTCTGCCCGAGGCCATGGAGAGGCTGCCTGTGGTTCTCATCACAGTGGTCTGGCTTCCCAGCTCTTCTGTCACCTACCTAACCAAGTCCCTGAATTCAGATTGCTGCCTGCCTCTGATGAGATGCTGACTCATACACCACTCTTCACTGCTTACAAAGACTCCCGATGGCAATTGGTACTGTGAAGAAACAGAATAGAAATAGAATAACTCAATTATTGATTAAAAAGCAAAAAGATGGTGGACCTTAAATAACTTTTTCCCCGTTCTGATTCCTTAAGGGAGGATTAATTCTTCTTTAAAAATGGTTTTTACCACAATAACAATGTTTTAAAAGATGACTTAATTCTCATAGTAATTTTGGAATTATGAATTCTACATGCTCTAGAGGACCAAGTATTACTCTGTATTACTTAAAAATCAAAATCCTAGACATTTGTTCAATTTAGTTGAACAGTTATTTAGGCCGGAAGAACCCCAGATTAGTAAGATGTAGGGGCTGAATACTAAAGGGAAAGGTGTTGGAAAAAACAGGAGAGATTGAGGCCAGATGGATGCTGGGATCAGGAACCTGAGTTTCATCTGGAGGCAGTAGGGAGCCATAGCAAGGTTCAAAGCAGGGAGGACCATAGATTTTCATATGTCCCTCCCTGCTTTGAACCTTGCTATGGAGGGTAACTTTGAAGCTAGATGCCCACTGAAAAGGTTCTTAAAATAGTCCAAGGAAGAGATGGTACAGGCCTGAACTACAGCAGCAGCAAAAGAAATTGAGGGAAGGGATAGTATCTGGGAGGTAAAAATGGACAGATTTGGATGTGGAAGTGAGGGTAGAGACCCCCACATTTCCATCTTGGTATGGTGATTCCAAAAATCTAATCGGAAATTCAGAAAGGAGATGTAGAATGGAGTGGGAGTATGATTGTTTGGTTTGAAGTTGAAACATCTAGATGGGGGTGTATCATAAGCCTGAAGCTTACGGGAGAGGTAAGGACAGGGGATGCAGATTTGCAGCAGTGAAAATCATGAATGTGGATAAGATCAACAAAAATAACATTAGCTGGGCATGGTGGCACGTGCCTTTAGTCCCAGCTACTTGGGAGGCTGAGGTGGGAGGATCTTTTGAGCCCAAAAGGAAGTCAAGGCTGCAGTGAGCTGTGATCACACCACTGCACTCCAGCCTGGGTGACAGAGAAAGACCCTGTTTCAAAAAAGAAAAGGAGAAAAAAGGACTAGTCTAATTAAGTTAATCAGTACTAGAAAATGAAGTACTTTTATCCTTTCAATTGTGTAGGGTATGTGTTAAAAAAATGTTGATTTGATGTCATCTGGCTAGTTAATGAAATAAAAGGTAATAACTTTTCTTAGCACTGGTGAAATGAGACCTGTTTGGCCTGTGTTTTCTCTGCCAGAGCAGTACACATAATTGACTGTGGCTTTGAGCCCAGCGTATGAGTATTCTTGATCATGGCCCAGTTTTTCACAGAGGTAGGAAGATTCCATGTGGAAGCCTGCCAGCCGACTTACAGGCATTGTAGAATATAGTTTAGCCACAACATCAGTTCTACTGTAATATCAGTGTCAGATTTTAAAATGTGAAATAAATGAGTGCTCTGTAGCAGTGGAATGGTAGTTCACTCACAAGGTCTGAGGAAGGTAGATTGCAGATGTAAAATGGCTGTGTGTTCTTTTTAGTGTAGGGGAGATTTTATGGTTCTGTTGAAGTCATCATTCTCCACAACTCAATTTTGTGTTTTTTGTTTGTGTTTTTCATTTAGTATATAAAAACCATGGTAAAGCACAAAGGAAAACAAACATAAGGCCACACTGTAACTCCTGATATTGGATAATCATCCCAACATATCTACAGGGGTTAGAATTTACATCATCTTGTGTAACCTTATGGTTACGATTTTGAAAGTGAGTATTAGGGTGCTAAAACCATCCTCCATTCATTCGGCAGCAAGTGTTTCATAAAGATAATGTTTTGTGTCCTATTTTAAATTCTAATTATTTTATACAAAATCATAGTAAAAAGAAGTGATGTTAATCTTTTTCCTTGTTTTTGCACTATGTATCTTGGTAAATTAACTCTAGCATACTGGGTAACAGATTTAGAAATAGTATAGTCCAGGCCCCTTATTTTACAGCTCGCCTGAGGATACAAGCCTGAAGTCTTGCACCCTTCAGAGTAGGCCTTGGTGTTAAGTGAGGCCCTTTGAGTTGAACTGGTCTGGCTTCCATCCTGCTTGTGCTCCTTATTTAACTGGATGATCTTGGGCCTGCTGTGTGAGCTGAGTCTCAGTTTTATTTATCTGTAAATCTGGAGATACTTATCTCATATTAGAGAGAATTACAGGAGAACTGATGCAAAGCACTTAGAATGGAGTCAGGCAGATAGCAAAGATGCAGGAAGCAGTCGGAGATGCTGTCATTGTTAACTATCAGTGGTGGGGGTATTCGGTGGCATTTGAGTGTTCCATTTAACTCATCAGAGTATTTAAGAAAATGTAGAATCTAGCTCCTTCACATGCTACAAGTAGGTCTTAAATATGTTCTGTCTCCTTTTCCAGAGTACCTCTCTTTTTAAAAAGCCCCAAATCACAAAAACAAAACAAAACACTATACCCTGTTTAAAGAGTACATTTTTTTTTTCTGACTCTGCCAGCCTTTCTCAGCGAGCGCTCCTCAGAAACACAAAACATACAGAATGACTTGAGTGACCATTTCTTCAATTCTTCCAAGGATGGCATATAACTACTACCATTCGGATACATAAAAGAGAGAATAATTTATTTCATATGATGGGGGTTTTAGAACATAAGGTCTTATTCCTCTCCTGATACGTTGGTTTAAAAATTTCATTTGCAGACTCAGTTGGATTTTTTTAAAAAAGTTAAATGCTTCTCTTTTCATTAGAATACTTACTTTGAAATCAGATTCATAATGTGGTAATATGGAAAGAGTAATGCTTCCTGTAATTGACTAATGGACAAAGACGAGGTCATTTTTTTCCCTTTATCTTTGAGCTCTAAGGATTACAGAGCTGAGATTTAAAAACAGTTTTGTTTTTTATCAGGATAGGTGATTTGCCAAAGGACATATAGACTGTATTAAACTCTGGTACGAGGGAAAAAAATACATTATCCTGCCGCCTCCTTGATCAATCAAATGGCATGAATTTTAATATTTAAAACATGTCTTTGTGAATTAAGTTTAAAAAATCCTACCCAAACAACAGCACTCTCCAAAAGTGAATGATTTTTCCACCATCAAATGATCTTCAGGATCCTCCCTGTCTTGTGATGAGGTTTAGTTTCCTAAGACCAAAATGAGATTAAGCCTTGTTGAACTCTATCTGAGTTTTAATAATCACAGAATTATTACAAACTCTGAAAGAGTTTGAGATTATAAGAGTATACTATTTTAGCAACATAAAAGCCAGGTGGATGGATGCAAGGTGTATCCAAGGCTGCACAGTTTGGGAAGTTCCCACAGATCTCTTGACTGCCTGCCAGAGTGTTCTGGCTGATGGAAAGGCATAAGCACTTTACTCTGCTAAATCCTATAGTTCCAACTGCTACAGCTCCCTAGCTTTTTGAAAAATAAACCCAACTGAAAAGTAGTTTAAACTGGGAGAGCTATGTATTGGCATTAAAATCTGCCTAATAACACACTGGGATCTGAGTTGGAAAAAAATTATCTGGCAATGTCGTGAAGTTTTTAAAATTTGGGGGATCAGGGAGAGGGAAGAACTAGGAAGGCATATTCCATTTATAAAGAAGCTAATGAAACATGGACTATGAACTAGAAATTCCCTATCCAAGAGATAGGGAATCTACAGTAGCTAGACATTTATGGATATTCATTCTGGGTCTGCTCAACCCACAACTACATGCTGGTGGGAATACAAGAGATGAATACTCGGTTCTGGTCTCCTTGGCATTTATACCCTGGCTTTAAAGCTGAGCTTAAATGTCAACCACCTTCAGAGCCATCTAAGACTGTACTGATTCTATTTTAGAACAGACCTGATTTTAGGTGTGAGGGACATAGGGATTCTGAGGATCTCTCCCAGTGCACTGTTCTGAAAATATGGTAGCCCTGGGCCAGCTGCTGGGACAGGTCACAAGCCAGCACCACAAACATTTATCCAGAGAGTTCATGTTTAGCACAGTCCTAAATGTTTCAGAGGAAGCTAAACATATGCAGTCTCTCTCTGATTCATAGGCACAATAAAAAAATAACTTGAAAGGATGTCTTGACGCACAAAATATAAAAATATTAGCGTACTCAGGGTGTTTGAGATGGAATTATTTTAACACGGTATTAGAGAATGGATCTAATTAGAGCTTTTCTAGTCAGAGAACACAAAGTTAGTGATTTCAATTTTGTTTTGTTTTCTTTTGCTTTTAGCCCAAAGGACAGTTGGCAATGTTCTGTTAGACATGAGTGATTGGGCGAGACTGTGCGGATAGGTCCGTGCGAGTTCATCACCATTGGATTTCATTTTTCATTTTGTGCAAACTAGAGAGCTTTGGATGTGTTAAAATATGGGCATTTACGGATTATTCCTGTACTGCTAAGTCCTCTACTAATATATGGAGGACACATAGGCCCTATCTTATACATATAGTCTGTGTCATAGCACATATGATAAAATGACCTACCTAGTGATATAAAGAAGCCACATTAAAAAATAAATTGCTTATATACTTCTTGGTGCCATGTTTTAGGCATTATAAGCTACTATCTTTATAATAGCTGGCATATGAAAATTATAATTGCAGCTATTATTTATATGTGGGTAGATTTCTATTTTCCTATTCCTTTCACATTTTACCTCCAAAGACATTGATATGAGTTGAAAAAGCCCCTTAGAGTTATTTCAAATATAGGTTCTCATAATTACATTGTAAGCTATGAAGTCTCAAAAACTGAAGAATTTATGATCAGGAATTGAAAGGGAATCATTTGTTTTTTATCGTCCCTTGAACATCTTTGCGAAGAAATATCTTACAGCATTACTTATAATTGAGCTATTCATAGTTAAGAAGAAAAGGCCATTGTTGCAAGGTAGTATAAATGGATCCAGGGCTTTTAGTTACTGGCATCACATGGTTTTCTTTCTCTTCCACCTTCAGTGGCTGGGTTGATTGAGGCACTTGCTGAGTTAAAGAGAGCAGGACAAACATCATATGTAGCAGACTTTTTTGTGATTGCAGACCACCCTTAGACTGCCACCATCTAACAGGCTGAGGTGATGGTCAAGGTGTGTGGCAGACAAGAGTAAAGATGGTTCCTGCAAATTCCATTACCTACACAACCACTGTGGAGACCAATTTAGCAGTCTATGCTCAGCCTCAAGCTAGATATTCCCTGTGGCCTAAAAATTACATTTTTTAGGTAAATACCTCCCTAGAGAAACTCATATACATGCAGAAAGATATGTACAAGGATGCTTACTAGCTTACTGTGGTTTTCTTACAGTGAAAAAAAGTCTAGCCATCAATTGAGGAATGGATACATTCAATATGGTATAGTCATAAGGTGAATGTTAATGCAGGGGTTAACAGAAATAGACGAGATCAATATGCCAACATGGAAAGCTCTCAAAACTACAATGTTGACTGGGGAAAAAAGCAGATTTCAAAATAATACACAGTTCGGCACAATTATACAAATGTTAACAATACATTTTAAAAGTTTAGCATATTTTCATGGATATATATATATATATACACACATGTAAATTTGGAGAGGACTAATACCCTCTAAATTCACAGTAGCCCTAGCTTTCTGGACAGGACAAAAAGAGAAAGGGACTTGGATGGGGAACAAAGGGGACCTCTACATTATCTGTAATATTTTTTTCTTTAAGGAAATATGGCAAAATATTCATAATTTTCCATTCTTGGTGTTAGACAGTCTCTACTTTTTTTTTTGGTATTTTCTACTGGAAAATAGTTTGAAGTCCATGTCTCCTTACAGTGGATCAATATAATCATCCTCCTGTAGAAGAGCCAAATGTGTGTATGTGTATATGCATATGCATGTGTGTGCATAGTTATAGCTGTATATGTTTTAAAGAAACATTTATCCAAATATGTCAGGTAAACATTGAGATTTTCTGTCCCTAATATGCATATTGTCTGTCTATATTTTGCCCTAAATGGCATAAATGATTACAGGTCTACTTTGTATAATAACCATGGCTTCAAGTCTTATTTTCTTCTCTTTAAAACGAGATCAGGTGCAAATGTATAGTATGTTGTTAAGAATTAGCCAGAAGCAGTGGCTCATGCCTGTAATCCCAGCACTTTGGCAGGGTGAGGCAGGTAGATCACCTGAGGTCAGGAGTTTAAGACCAGCCTCGTCAACATGGTGAAACCCCGTCTCTACTAAAAATACAAAAATTAGCTGGGCAGGGTGGTGGGTGCTTGGAGTCCCAGCTACTCGGGAGGCTGAGGCAGGAGAATCACTTCAACTCGGGAGATGGAGTTTGCAGTGAGGCAAGATGGCGGCACTGTACACCCGCCTGGGTGACAGAGCAAGACTTCGTCTCAAAAAAAAAAAAAAAAAAAAGAGTATAAACTGTGCCCAATAACTCTGATTTGAATAGTCATTATAACATTTCTTTATAGAAAAAGAAATCAAGATACCGAAAAGCCAAGTGATGTCCCAAAGGTCATAAAGTTTATTACTGGCAGTAAGTGCATTTATGAGTGTTTGTACCAGCTGTTTAATTATCTTGAGTAATAGAGTGTCAGTTTACTGCCTTTTTATTGTGCAAGTCAAAAGTCTTAACTAATTTGGCTAATTATGTTTCTGCATACACATGGAAATATTTAGTAGACTGCAATTATATAATTTTGAAGGATACTTTGGAAGAGTGGATAAGAAAATACATTTTCTCAGAAGCTTAGTTCATAGCATACCTCTCCAAAGCCTTTCCAACTTGAAGAAGTAACAATTCCATTCTTATTTCTGAAATACTGAGCAATTCTTCCTTACCTTTTTTCTGCTGAAAACATCTTTAAATAGTAGTCTATAGACAAACAATAACTTGCTTTTTCTTTTTCTCTTTCTCCTTTTTTTTTTTTTTTTTTGAGACAGGAGTCTCAGTCTGTTTCCCAGACTGGAGTGCAGTGACGCAATCTCAGTTCACTGCAGCTTTGACCTCTTGGGCTCAGATGATCCCCCCACCCCAGCCTCCCGAGTAGCTTGGACTACAGGCACGTGCCAACATGCCCAGCTAAGTTTTATATTTTTTGTAGAGATAAGGATTTGCTGTGTTGGCCAGGCTGGTCTTAAACTCCTAAGCTCAAGTGATCTGCCTCAGTCTCCCAAAATGCTGGGTTTATAGGCAGTGAGCCATTGTGCCCAGCCACTGATTTTTTCTTTCCTTTAAAAAGTTAACATATAGATTGAAGCTCTGACATTATCAAAAAGAAGAATAAACTTTCAGTTACATTTGTCCAGGTGTACTATATCTTTGGACCATCTCCTGTCCATTGTGGTTGCTGAGTACAGTGAGGAATCCTCAGTGATGCCGTGTTGGCCAATGGTCCTTGGTTATAACCATTGACTAGGCATTTCATTCCATTAAGGAGAATGAGAAGAGAGCAAGTTGGTCTAGGCTTGACTGCAGTCATCGTCCTAAGCCCTGGTAGGATCGTTGAGTAGTGTAGTAGTTATCCTGTTTTCTTTTTTCCTTCTTTTTGCCAATTTGTCTATAAAAAGTGTATGTGTGTGTATATGTACATGTGTGCATTTGAACTAGATTCAAATTCCACACTTAGTCCATGTCTAACTTTGGATAAGTCAGTAATTTTAGCTTTGTTAAGCCTCAGGTTCCACATTTGTAAAACGGGATAATAATTATACCTGACTTCGTAGCATTGTCACTAAGATTAAATGAGATAATGCTAGCAAGCACATAGTAGGTCCTCAACTATGAACAGTAGGTAGTATTGTTACTAATTCACTCCTCCAACAAGTATTTATTAAGTACACACTGGGTGACAGGCACTGTGCTAGAATCGGGGGATATATGGAATCTATAATAAAGACAAAGGTCAGTCCTCGTGGGACTAACATTCTGCTGTGGTAGACAATGAACAGTAAGTAGATGATTTCACTTCTGATAATGATGGGTGTAAAACAGAGTGAAGGGTCCCAGAGTGACTGAGGAGAAGCAATTGTTTCAGCTCGGTTAGGCTGGGAGACTTTCCCTGAGGAGGTGGCATTTGAGCAGAGTCCTGAATGGAAGCCCCCAGTGAAGATCTTGGGGGCAGAGGAAACCACATATGTGAATGGTCAGGGAGAGGGTAATAAAAGGGCGCCAGTGTGCTGGACAAGGATCCTGGGAGGCTTGAGCATCACACCAAGAATTGGTATGTTTTTCTAAGGGAAGCTGAGTTTTAGCAGGAGGTGATACAACTGATTTCTGCTTTTATGTTTTTTGAAGACAACTGCTTGGGCAGGGGATTTCTTATTATTTATCTCACCCTACTTTACAAAGGTCCATTTTTCTTCATTCTCTGAGTGTTAGACAAATTATGAGCTGTGCTGTTTTCTTGAGTCATCAGCTGATGATTCGTGTACTCTCTTTGTTGATTTAGTGATTTCTACCAATCCAGATGAAAGTTTTTTGTTTTTTTATTAGCAACTTCAAAATATCAGAATAGCTAAATAATCTAGAAGGTAAGTAAAAAACAAAAATAAGTTAAAAAATCTCCAATTGCTTGAACCTGGGAGGCAGAGGTTGCAGTGAGCTGAGATTACACCACTGCACTCCAGCCTGGGCAATAGGTAAGACTCCATCTCAAAAACAACAACAGCAACAACAACAACAACAACAACAACAACAAAAAACTCTAATCTTAAAAATTATAATTATGGGATAATATTATAAAAAATAGTAGTTATACTACCATTTAATTGCTTATTACATATAAAATACTTACAAAAGCATGGTGCTAAATGCTTTTCCTATAAACCTTTATTTAATCTTTTTAACAGTCTTGTGAGTTAGGCATTGTTATGTCCATTTTAGAGATGAGAATTGTAGAGGGATTAAGTTTCCCATGACGACACAGCCAGTGAGTAATGAACATAGGATTTAAATCCCAAAGTCATATTCTCAGCTGCTACCTTATAGCTTCATAGGCACGGGGTTAGATTAGCAACTATTTTGTTCCTTTATGCAACCCAGTCTCACCTCTTAGTCTTCCTCATTTCTGCTTTGAATGACCAATGTCTGGTACCACTTTTTCAATGGTTTCAACCACCCTCCTGTGTCTCTTCCTGGTGAGATCGCCATCCCTTTAAAGTGCCCCCACTTCCCCAAATTATTCCTTTTACCCCCAGTGAAACTCTTATTCCTTCTGGGTTAGCTCCTCTTAGCAGTGTTAGGATGAGAGTAATGTGATTAAACTAACTTGTACTGAATATAAGTGTCAAAAACTAATGTTTCTAATGATGACCATGTATCATTTAGGAAGAATTAATTTACAATTAAATATTGTGTTCATTCAATATTTCTTTAAAGAAGACCTTATTAAATGATTAGTGACTGTTCTAGGGATGCAGTGTTGAATATGACAGACATATCCCTCTCTCATGGAGCTCATGTTCTGTTGGAGGTGGAAGACAGTAAAACAGAAAAGAAAATGTCAGATGCTGCAGAAATGTTAGGTTAGGTGCCTGTGGCATTGGGAGTGGACATAAAATGGATAAAAGCAAGAGTTCTTCTGAGCAGGACCTTGCGTAGCTGGAATGAGGGAGAGGAGTTATATTATGGATTAGGTACCAGATGAGTACTGGTGCCATTTACCAAGGAAAAGAACCCAGGAAGAGAGGTGTGGTTTCTCGGTAGGGGAAGAGGATCCTGGAGTTTGGAACTTGTGGAATTCCTATGAGATGGGGAAGATGCCCATTGGAAAGTTGCATTGGTAAGCCCAGATCTTGAAGAAAGGATGAAGTTGGAGATGTCTTTCAGGAAACATTGGCATGTAGAGAACAGCTCCATCCCATGATTTGATGTTTTCTGTAACTACCTTCTTCCTCCCCTCTATTCCCCTTTTGTATTTTCACCTGGTCAATCCATTTTGGGAACTCTTCTTCAAAGAAGGAACATGTCATTATCAGTGTTACTTCTGAAAGCAGTGCCATATAGCAGGGCTGTTGGGAAGAGACAAATTCAGTACTTCTAACGTGGGCATGAAAATTACATCCTAACATCAGAACCTGAAGTGTTGGATGAAGATATCATTGATCTTCCTTTAATGTTACTCACTGAAAACTCAAGGACTTTTATCCTAGACCCTCCATTTTCCCTTTGGGCATTTCCGTGGGACTGGAGAAGCACAGAACGGAAGGGAATATGTTGCCCCAAATAGCCTAATGACTTAGGTGTCACTGTCTGTACCTTGGGCTTATCTGGTAAGTGCAATGTAAACTGAGAAAGAAAACAAACCAAGACTTGACC
Source organism: Trachypithecus francoisi (assembly GCF_009764315.1). NCBI lineage: Eukaryota > Metazoa > Chordata > Mammalia > Primates > Cercopithecidae > Trachypithecus > Trachypithecus francoisi. The sequence continues at coordinate 51,265,150 of NW_022681458.1, read as the reverse complement.
AGCAAACAAATCAATTATTATCATACATGTCAGAGAGTGGCATTGTTTTATATTGCCTTACCTCAGAAATGCTACGGTACCTAGAATATATTTCACAGAGAAGATTCTTGTATCTTTTATAGGGAAAATGTTTGTGTTCAATTTCCTAATTAGACTAAATCAGTCCTTGTTTTAATTTCCAGATCACCAGTAAAATTATTGTAGGCCTCTCAATTTATAGTTTTAACTAACATTTTTATTGTTAACGATAATCTCAGAAAACAGTTGTTTTATTACATCCATTTTACAGTGGCTTAATGAGAGCCTGATACCCTCCATTGATGGAAAGATCAAATTAACTCCTTGTGATCCTGGGATAGAGTACCTGAGAGCCTGCAGCCACGGTTCACGGAGCCCCTGGGGAGGTTTCCAGTTGTGTTAGAGAGTGCAGGTATTAAAGGTAGAGATGAGAAGCATGTTTCTGTGGAATGAATGGTGTCCCGCACCTCCTTTGTATATTCAAGTCCTGACCCCCAATGTGATGCTGTTTAGAGATGGGGTCTTTGGGAGGTAATTAAGTTTAGAGGTCATGAGAATAGGGCCCTTATAATGGAGTTAGTGCCCTTATAAGAATACATACTAGAGAGTTTGCTTGTGTACGATTCTTTTTCTCTTTCTTTACCCTTCCCTCTTCCCCTCTGCCACCCTCCCTCTGCCATATGAGGACACTGTGAGAAGGTGGTCATCTATAAGCCAGGAAGAGACCCCTCACCAGAACCAAGACATACTGGTATCCTATTCTCAGATTCCCAGCTCCAGAACTATAAGAAATAAATGTCTATTGCTTAACCCACCAGTTTATGGCATATTGTCATGGCAGCCCAAGCAAATTAATACATATGTCTAAATAGAGCAAGGAGAGCCTGAGGCAGGTATAGAGGGATGGGATCCCCAAAGATTCTAAGAGTCAGAAGATGCTAGAATAGGGACCTATGGCCTAACATAGTGGGATGATGGTAGGAGTGAGTCCAGCAATGGCAAACTTGTATTTTTCTGTATGTATATGCGTTCCTGGTAGCATGTGTGTTGGTTAAGCAGATCCACCATGCAAGCCTGGAAAGGAACAGATTTGCTGTTTGCCCAAAGTCCCTTCTGAGTGGTGGAGCTGGAGACTTTAGCCCAGGTTGTCTAGTTTATAACCTCATGCTCTTTTGTATATATTAGACACTAATATTGGTATCATCAAAATAGAGACTTGTATCATTGCTATTTTATTACTATTAAGTTATTAATTACTATGACTTTCATTACTATTATTACTATTAAGTTATTCATAACTCTATTAATTAAATTTTATTAGAAATCTAATATATTTCAAACACAGGTATAATATTACAACATCTTCGTGAAACAAGATTTTAAGGTTAAATGATCACTACTTTTTGTGTGTATGAAAGAAAGCACCTTCTAAATTTCCCTGCAAGGTTTCTGATCCGGCTGAGGGAGGCTCTGCTGGCCATGGGAGGGGCATAGGATTTGACAGCAGAAGACCTGGTTGAGTCTTGCTTCTGCAGTTTGTTGATCTGCACGACCCTGGCAACTTGGTGAACCTTTCAGGGCCTTGGTTTCATCAGCTGTAAAAGAGGATTAATAACAATCCTTATCCTTCCTGTTTCAGAAGGTTATTGGCAGAAATACATGAGATACAAAGTGGAAAAAATGCTTAAAAAATTGGAGAACATTATAGAATTGTTAGTGTGGAGGGTGGGCACAGTGCGGGGCATCGTGCAGAGGTCTGAGATTGCTGGAGCTGATGCCCTTTCTTCCTTAATGTCACAAAGGACAGGAGTGGTTGGAAAAAAACTATATCAGTTACAGTTCCTCATTTAAAAACACAATAGAGCTCACTTTGGGAGGCCGAGGCGGGCGGATCACAAGGTCAGGAGATCGAGACCACGGTGAAACCCCGTCTCTACTAAAAATACAAAAAATTAGCCGGGCACAGTGGCGGGCGCCTGTAGTCCCAGCTACTCAGGAGGCTGAGGCAGGAGAATGGCGTGAACCCGGGAGGCGGAGCTTGCAGTGAGCTGAGATTGCGCCACTGCACTCCAGCCTGGGCGACAGAGCGAGACTCTGTCTCAAAAAAAAAAAAAAAAACCAGAATAGAGCAAAATTTCTAGCCATAAAAGTTCAAGTTGACAGGTTTGAGGTAGGAAGGGGTTTACTGTAATTGTATTTACTCTGCATTTTTTTTTTTTTTTTTTTTTGAGACTGAGTCTCACTCTGTCACCCAGGCTGGAGTGCAGTGGCACAATCTTGGCTCACTGCAACCTCCGCCTCCCGGATTCAAGCAGTTCTCCTGTGTCAGCCTCCCTTGTAGCTGGGATTACAGGCATACACCACCATGCCCAGCTAATTTTTATATTTTTAGTAGAGATGGGGTTTCACCATGTTGATCAGGCTAGTCTCAAACTCCTGACCTCAAGTGATCTACCTGCCTCGGCCTCCCGAAGTGCTAGGATAATAGGCGTGAGCCACCATGCCCGGCCTACTCTACTTTTTTCCTTACTTGAAAAATCCATGACTTAAATTTCACTTCAGAGAGAGAAGGTGTTTAGCATTGTGAGTGGGAACTACTTTGACTTCAGTCTGAGTGCTAGTGGATGTTCAGGAACGACAGAGAGGGAGATGACCCTAAAGCCAGTGATGCCTCTGGCCTGGCTCAGACTCTTCATAGTGGGATCTGTGGAGCTGCATCAGGAATTGAGGAATGGAAATGATCGGGGATCCTTTCAACCCACTGGTGGGATGAGCCCCGCTCCGGGAACTCCCTGGCTGCTCTAGGAACCTGCAGGGCTGATAGCACGGCCTAAGCCCAAGAGGGAGACTCTGGACAGCCCTGTCCCTGCCATTCTCTCTGTCCTGTTCACACCCCTCTCCTTTTGTAATCCTGTGTATGGTGCCCCACCCCCTCAAGGCAAGCATCCACTTCTGGTTATCTGGTTTCAAAGTCTGCCTGCTTGATGCAACTCATGTCCAGCTGCAGGTAAGAGGTGGAAACCGTGGTTCACCCTTCGTCCTGCCTCAGCATCGATACCTGCAGTTTCTGTGGCTACCTCAGTGGAAATGATCTTTCAGCGCATTTCTTCTCACAACACAGAATTTTGCTTCTGGGTAAGCTTTTCTCCTGTGATCCAGGATATTGGACAGCTGTTGAGTGGCATTTGCTTTTCTACTTTCATCTTACCTCAGTCTTCCCAATGACTTGTCAAAGTTTAAAATGTCAGCTGTCTTCTGATGCCAACATAAACATTCATCCAGCTTCCTTAATCCAAGCGCACAGCTGAATTCAGAAGTCTATCTACACTAACAGTGCCAGTCTGTTTCTTATGGTCCAATCCAGAGGAATTTCCTTAAGCCCTTGTCTAGGTTTGATTTCACATAGGGACCTTGGAGTATGGAAAATAGCACATTGCTATTACCTACTGAAAGAGCATGGTCTGGCAGGGGGATGGGGACCTTGACCTTCCACTGGCCAACTGGCTTTGTGGCCCCAGTCCACCCCTCTGGCCCTCTCCTTCCTTGTCTCTGTGAAAAGAGTGAACTGGATGCTATGGCTCCTTTCAGTTCTGACTCTAATGATCTAACTTTCTTTGGCTGATTTTAGTATGTGAAAAAAACCACCTAGCAGACCCCACTTCTTCCTGTTGGCCTCCTATCCCCAGGACTCAGACTTTGAGTGGTTTTTGCTGACAAGTCAAAAATGTGCACGAAGCCATTCAAATAGACCATCTAGCCAGTGATAGGGGATGTGATTTATGATAGCAGTTGCTGGGATCTACATAGAGAATTTTATTTCCTTAAAGCCAACTGACCTGAGTGGAAGTTGGGACCGCAAATCTCAGACACTTCCGCATGTACTGGCTCAGGCAGAATTGGTAAAAGATGTGGCTGTTCTCGCTGAAATATTTGCATTTAATTTAATGGTAGCTTGCATATTTGCACAGTGTTTTGCAGGGTTTTTTTTACATGCTTGTTTAATCTTTTCAAAACTCCATAGTATAACCAAAGCAGTTATGACCACTCCTGAGAAAGTCCACCTCAACTATGCATGTGCCCTGGATGCCACCACCTCGGCTAGCGTGCAGCATATACCCCACCATGCTGCCCATTTAAAAACCAGATTAATTAGCACTGTTTGTGAAGGCTTTTCATTTGACCTCAACCACTGGAAAAGCAAATAGTGATTCATGAAATAAAGTAAATGAGTAAATATGGTCAGATTAGGCTGTACAAAATGCAAAGAGTCCTCCTCTAAGGAGACAGCCTCACTGTGACTCTCCAGGCCCAGGGAAGCTGCCAGTGGTGTCACACACTCTATTGCTGATCTAGGGAGGAAGTGGCTCTGTAAAAAAATACTAGCATACTAGCATCCTTTACTCAAATTTGCTTGATGTTGGAGTTGTAAGTGACCTCAAAGGGCATTTTAATGGGCTGAATTGTGGCCCCTGAAGATCCATAACCCACACTACCTCAGAGTGCGACCATATTTAAAGTTAGTGTCTTTAAGGAGGTGTGAAATTAAAATCAGTCATTAGGGTCAGCCCTCATCCGTTATGAGCAGTGTCCTTGTGAGAAGAAGAGATTGGGGCCACAAATAGGCACAAGCAAAGATAGGAGATGACACAGGGAGAGGATGACTTGTCTGCAAGCCAACGAGAGGGGCCCTGGAGAAACCAACACTGCCAACACCTTGATTTTGGACTTTTGGCTCCCAGAACTGTGAGAAAATAAATTTCTGTTGTTGAAGCCACCCAGTCTGTGGTATTTGTTACAGCAGCCTTAGCAAACTAATACAGTCTTGTAGGCCTAGCTTCACCCTAGTTTTAGATTCCCTTCCCCCAAGTGCTCGACAGATGGTTATTAGCCTTTGCTTGGCCGCTTCTAGAGATACAGAACTTGCTATCTCCAAAGGCAGTGGAGGTCACTTGAGACTCTTTCAGTGGAAGTGGCAAAAAACCTTACCCAGAGTAACTTAAGTAAAATGGGGACTGTATTGTCCAATTGAGAAGTGCAGCAAATGACTAGAGGTGTAGCTTTAACTGGGTCTCATATGATGCGATCAGAATGTATCTCTCCCTCTATTAGCTCCCTCTCCTTTTGGGCAGGCTTACTCATGATGCCTGCGCTGGAGGTCCCAGGCAGCTCTAGGATCAAGCCCAGCTGAGAACAGAGAATCAGGCTCTCCCCTAGTTTCTGCTTAGCAGAAGGTAAAACAACAACATCTATTGTACTGGCTACTTCTGCTTAGCAGAAGGTAAAACAACAACATCTATTGTGCTGACTGCTCCCAAGTCTGACATAGAGAGTGGGTCCACTCCCTCTTCAGTAGAAAAGCCCTTCCCATCCTTGAGTCTCACCTGCGGTTTTGCTTCTCCAGCTCCCTAGGGGTTTCTCCCAGAACATCCTCCCTATTCTGGCTCCTTTCTCTTTTGTTTTCATCTGTGATCTCTTAGGATGTAATGCCCTTAACTGTACCCATTCCTGCCATGTCTGGCCACAGTCAGGAACAGCAGGATTAGTATCTGCTTTTGATTTGGTCGTGACATTCCTTCAACCTGAGTTTTGATGAACTTGTTCAGCTTCCTCAAATTTAACTTAGGGTCAAGTAAAATTCTTGAGGCCTTTTAAAAATTAACTGCTATGCACAATGTCAGTGATTCTTCTCAGGAAATTATAGTGTTTGCGTCATATGTATACCTAAGCCATATCCTAGGAAATTTTTAAACAAAATTGTGGGGGTGGGGGGGTGTGTGTGTACGTTCAGTCATTTAACTAAATAGAAAATATAACAACAAAACAGCATATTGTGTCTTCCAAGTCATTGGGTTCCATTAATCAAGGTTCTATTTTGCTTTAAACATCTCTACTTTTCTACCTGGGGGATACACACAACTTAAGAAACAAAAGAGATAAGCTAAAATAACAATGGAGAGATGTAAACGTGGTCACAACCCAGTGACCAGCACAGTGATCCTGCTGATGGTGACCACAGTTACACTCTTAGCTTATCAGTCATTTTAAAGAGTAAGAATCTGAACACAATAAAATGATTTCCGGCTAGTAGAGACTCAGACCCAAACTACTTTTGCCTTTTCTTTTTCTAGCAGAAACAATAGAAGGAAGTATTAGTAGCTGCAGAAAACATAAACAGCTAAATATTATTTCTAATTCACTCTCTGACATACAGTGTGATTCTTATGCTCTGTTCTACAAGGTTGGGTCAGTGGCCAGCCATACCTGCTGGCTGATAAAAGCTTGGTGGCTCCCAGGATCTCCTTGGTGATCTCTTCAGCTATGCTGTGGGACTACCACTGACTCTGAGCTTTGTGGCTTGTATCCTAGCTGTTACTCTTCTGGTGAGATAGGCTTGTGGTGAGCAGAACCCTGTTATCTGCTCAGCACATGTGCTGAAGTTCCATTGCACAGTGCTTCAGGATGCTCCAAATAAACAAACTGTAATCAGCTACTCATGGAGCTATTTATTGCTTGTCCACATAAATGAAAATATGTATTTTCAACCATAGCCTATTAATGTTAGTCAAAAATGTTGCAGAATATAGACATCTATTTTTAAATATATTTATAGACCTCTTTTAAAAGTCCATTCATTCTTTCACATACCCATCACTTATTCCTATACCATAATCAGATATCTTAAACGTACACACACTCACGTATGCACACATGTATATGTGCATAGTGTATATCCCTAGCGCTTAGCACAGAGTATGTTCAATAAGTATTTGTTAATTGATATTCTATTTGAAGTATTCATATTTTCTCTCCAGTTTGAGACTATTTACCAAGTGCCTGGTATGTGTCAAACACTGGGAATAAAACTGAGCCAGCATAATATGAAAGTCCTCACCCTGCATGGAGAATGCGGTCAGGTTGTAGGTGCACTGTTACAACCAAGATAAGTGTTGTGAGGAGAGGCATGTGATGCTGCAATCATGTATTAAAGGGGATGGACCAGGCATGAGATGGAGCTGGGTGAGAGCTGAAGAATGTCAAGACACAGAGACAGGTGGGGATGGTGGCCCAGTGAGTCCATTTGTCATCCCTGTGAGTGGGAGGACTGAGAGCCAGGCAGTGTTGTGCCAGACAAGGTGACAAGGAAAGATATTTTATAATAGAATCTTCTTTATGTCAGCAATTTTGATGCAGACGTTCCTACTGTATTACATAGACTTTCTGATGATCCATGCGGCCCTTGAAACAAACAAACACTCTTGTTAAGCCTGACACAGAACACCATTTTCTTTGTCCAGAAAGAAAATGATTATGGCAACACTATTTCCTGTGCCTTTCTTAACTGTTTAGACAACTATATGGTTTACTCACACCCAATCTCCCAAGAGTTTCAAAAGAAAGGAGTAATTTAAATATGAACTTAGCTAGAATGTTGTATGGTTTTGAAGCCAAAGTAGAAACCCAGACAGTTATCCCTTCAGGTTGAGAACCGGGGGTCAAACATCACACATCATTTAATGTGTCTGTTTATACTGCATGAAACACAGTGACTTGATGTCTGTTCATTCTTTGAGAAAGTAGACATGCACTTGGAAAAACATTCAGTATTTAGTAAAATCTCTCCCCTATCCCTTGGGCAGTCCCCCAATTCCTCTCCTTAGAGACCGTCCGTTATATGAGGTTCTAGTGTTGTATCCTTTTAGAGATACTCTGTTCATGTGTAAGTATGTAGCTGTATGTGTCACTTCCTTTTTCTGACAGAAATATTACAATACTATACTTACTATTCTGCAGTGTCTTTTACCTTGCTTTAAGTGACAAACAGTTCTGGAGGCTGGGAAGTGCAAGGTCAAAGTGTTGGCAGGTTCAGTGACTGGTAAAGGCCTTGTTCTCTGCCTCCCAGATAGCGCCTTGAAAGCTGTGTTCTCTCATGGCAGAAGGCAGAAGGGCAAAAGGGGGAAACAGCTCCCTTACCCCTCTTTTACCCACTCATGAGGGCTCCACTCTCATGACTCAATCACCTCCTTCATACTATCATCACATTGGTGAATAAGTTTCAACCTATGAATTTTGGAGGGGATACAGACATTTAAACTGTAGCATCTACAATCTGTGATTTCTACCAGTTTTAATTTTTTTTTTTAAGTGTGAAACATGAACCTTAAGATACTTTCAAAACAATCTGAGAGCAGAAGTCTTTTAATTTAAAAATTTAAAGGTTGCTTTTCCCATGCCTAATTTGACAGTAGTTTTTTTCCCCACCGTTTAAATCTTTATTATTATGTGATTATTAAAAAGTACATAACTCACTATACAAACTCAAAATCTACAGAAATATACTCCTTAGGCAATGAAGGGCCCTGTCACCACAGATTTCCAAGTTATCGTTGTTCAGGATTTGCTGTCTGTCTCCTTCTTGGTTTGTTTTTGTATTAATATAATGTGAATATGGATATTAATTGATTCCATATTGAATACACATGCAGACATTTTATGGAGAAATGGGAACAGAATAACCATTGTTTTAAGAGATTTACCTCATGGTTCTCAACAGGGGCCATTTAAAAATGTGCGTAGGAGCTATTTTAGTGTTTCAGACACTGGCATTTAGCACCCAAGGGTCAGGGATTTTAAACATCCCACAGTGAATGGTAGATCCCACACAATAAAGAATTGCACCATCCAAAATGATAGTAGCTTGTTGAGAAATACTGTTTTCATAAGAATAATGCTTCCTTTTGCCCTCATATTTTATCAGTTTATATAAGATTATATTAAATGATGTTACAGATTCATGGAGTACCTGAGCAAGGCAGGCTCTTTTTGAGTACAAAGAGGAAGAAGACATAGCCGTTGCCTCCCAGGGACTCAGTCTTTAGTGTGCAACAGACTGTGATGAGTCTTCTAATGGAAACAAAGAGTGTAGCGGAGGGACGGGGGGGATAGGAGGACTAATTATACCTGGAGACATCTTGGGAGGCTTCTTGGAAGGGATGATCCCTTTCAACAGTGGGACTCTCAAAATCAGAGGTACCAGTGCCCCGAGTCGTATCTTGGAAAAAGGGTGAGAGATGCTGTCAGCCCTGCTACTTCTAGGTAGGCGCTTGGTCTAAACATGAGCTGTGGCAGCTCCTGCCTATTGCTCAGGTCACTGATTCTGTGGCCATATCTCCTCTCCTCTCCTCTCTGGCCACTCTTGCCACCATTCTAGCATTAGAGGAGTGTACCATGATGTAACTCAGGCCACCTTCTTGGGATGGGAATCCCAAGGAATGCCAGCTATGATTCTTTCAAACCAGCCAGTCCTGGAGTGGGACACAGGATACAGGAGATGCCATGGAGAGAACAAAAAATGGGGAGAGAGGATGACAAGAGATTCCAGACAGTTACAGCAAAGCCCCATTCTGCTAGTCAGGGACAGAGAAATCCTGGCAGGATATCCATAGTAACATTATATCATGGAAGATAGCTGGGAGGAGGGGGACAGTTATGAGAAAACACATTTTCTAGACTAAGATGTAATTCTTTCAAGGCCTAAACCTTATATTTGAATTATTTTCTAAAGAGTTTGGATATATATTTTCTTACTCTCTTAAACTGACAATAGAGATCATTATCTTACTTAGGGCAACAGTGTGAATCAGTGATTATGTAGAAATAAGCTTCACTTCTGGGGAGGAGGGCACATCAAGTGCTTGTGCTGAGCACCGGAGTCTCCACTCTTAATCAGCAGCTGATGTCTGCCCACTCTGCCTACTCTAGGAAGACATCTATAACAATTCTGAAAAAAAAAAAATTTTTTTAGGGACAAGTTTATATAGGCCATAAAAGGATAATCTGGGACCAGGTGAATGGCTTATGCCTGTAATCCCAGCAACTTTGGGTGGCTGAGATAGGAGGATTGCTTGAGCCCAGGAGTTCATGACCAGCCTGGGCAACATAATGAGACTTTATGTCTACTAAAAATCAAGTTAGCTTGGCGTGGTGGTGCACACTTGTAGTCCCAGCTACTTAGGGGGCTGAGGTGGGATCACTTAGGCTCTGGTGGTCAAGGCTGCATTGAGCTGTGATGATGCTACTGTGCTCCAGCCTGGGCAACAGAGCAAGACCCTGTCTCAAATAAATAAATAAATAAAAATTAAAAATCTGAGAATTATGGAGCCCAACCTAAAGGTGCACCATATACTGTCTACCATACAGAAAACTTAATCCAGTTCATATATGAGGCAGTTCATATATATAGACTGTGCTCCAGGGATCTGGTGTCAACAACCAGCTCTTTTCATTAGGAAATCTAGTAAAAACTCAAGCCAGGTATAGCTGAGGAAATTGCCCAAGTGGTCTGTGACCTCTTTGAAACATTGCTTTTTGAATCTTGATTTGTTGCTGGTCTGTCTTCATCTCCCACCCTGGCCTCGAGCAACCTTGTATGCATTGGTGTGCGTGCATCTTTGTGTGAGGGCTTGCAACACAAATTGTAGACAATTGTAAGTCTAACTGCAAATATCCAACTTCCAAGTGATAAAAAACAATCTTCATCCAGGGGCTTTCATTTGTATCCAGTGTATTATTATAATTATTTTGGGAAGTTTTGTTTCTCTGCCAGAGGTTTTGCAAAATGCTTGTTGCCATCAGTCATTAGATGAGTATAGGTTCTCTGGTGGTGCTGCTCTTTTGCCTCTCAGATCTGGGCATTGTAGGATAACTCCACTTAGGTCTTTCTTTGCTGCTCACACCCTGGGTTGTTTCTGGAATAATACCCAGACTGTATCTGGACTGGAAAAGTTCCCTTCTTTCTTCAGAAATCCTTAGACTACAATCCTTCTTGTGTCTTTCAATCACCCTGTCTGGCCACAGATGCTTGCTATTCTATGCTGAACCCTTGTTCGCTTTGTTTCCTCTGCCTGTGATGCTCTTTCTGCCCTCGTTGGCCAACCACTTCTAATTCAGGTGGCCTCAACCCCCAGGGTCAGCTAAGGGTCTCTCCTGTGTGGTCCCATTGCACTCTTTGGATATCTCTTAGTGTATTATATTTAACTTATTTGTTTATGTGTTTGTCTCCCCCACTAGGCTGCAAGTCCCTTGAAGACAAGGTAGATTTCCTCTTCATTTTTATTCCCCTCACAGTATATGGTACATAGTGGCATCTTAATAAATGTTTATTAAGCAAAATTTATGTTCATTGTGGTTTTTAGTGGCTCTTGGTGGGAGTGGGGGAGGGTGAATTTAGCCATATTATAGTTGGTTAAATTTAGAAAAGTAGGGTCTCACAACTAACTACACTGTTAGGAATTACAGAATGACTCATCATTCATTGTATCTATATCTTAACATTCTTGAAAAAACTACCAGTTTTATTATAACCACAAATCAGCTTAAACTGCTAATACTGTGAATTGTGCTTATATAAGAAATTAGAATCTGTAAGAATTTTTTTCTCCTACTCTTGTATTTTGCTCGAATACAGGATAAAAATGACTGGCAGGTGATTTGGGTTTTCCACAGTGTAGTGTTTTCTGCTGCATCATTTGCTTCTTATCAGTTGTGTTCCTCTTTATAGATAATTTCACTTTACCAACCACCGGTTCTAAAATTGCCTTTGTTTCTTGTCTATTTTTATTACTACTGACTTCCTATTCTGAAATAGGACAGTCATGTTGTTTTTGAGTTTTATCATTATAGGTGTTCAGTAGGTATCTGTATCTCGTCGAGAGACTTTTTTTTTTTTTTTTCAGTGTCTTGTATTTCCAGACATCAGTGCCCAGGAAAATTCTAGGACCCTGAACATGTGCTCATATTCAGCATAAAAAGGAATTTGATTGTCTAGAAAATGATCCAGTAAAATACACTTTAAATTCCTTTATATTAGCAAATCCCTAACTTTATGAGAGTGAATGTGTTCATTTGTTTGGGTTACCGTAACAAAGTACCACAGTCTGAGTGGCTTAAAAAACAGAAGTGGTGGCTCACGCCTGTAGTCCCAGTACTTTGGGAGGCCGAGGCAGGTGGATCACTTTAGGTCTGGAGTTCAAGACCAGCCTGGCCAACATAGTGAAAGCCTATCTCTACTAAAAATACAAAAATTGGCCAGACGTGGTAGCATGCACCTGTAATCCCAGCTGCTTGGGAGGCTGAGGCAAGAGAATCACTTGAATCCGGGAGGCGGAGGTTGTAGTGAGCCAAGATCATGCCATTGCAAAGCAAAACAAAACAAAACAAAACAAATGGAAGTTTGTTTCTTCACAGTTATGGAGGCAAAAAGTCCAAGACTGTCAGCAGGGTTGGTTACTTCTGAGGGCCTCTCTCTTTGGCTTAGGAATTTTTACTTCTTCCCTTGTGCCTGTTTGTGTCCTAATCTCTTCTTGTAAAAACAACAGTTATATTGGATTAGGACCTATCCATATGACATCATTACCTCTTCTAAGGCCCTGTTTCCAAATACAGTCACATTTTGAGATACTGAGGGTTAGAACTTAGGACTTCAACACATGAACTGGGGGAACACGTGGTTCAGTCATAACAGTGCGTACTGTGGCAGTTTAAATACCCCATTCTGATACCGAAGTACTTTTCAGTAACTATTCAGAAAATATATGTGTACTTCTTTGCCTTTTCATAGATCCAAATGCTGTCTTTCTTTCTGCTCACAGTTTTACCCTTGCTGATTTCTTGAAGCCACTGGCTTCCCAAAATGGTTGATGAGTAAGGAGTGTGAATGCTCCTGTCTTTTGGAATACTAGGATAAAAGTTTTGTCAGAAACCAAAGGGTATTTACTTGGATACTTTAAGATGATGATGATGATGATGATGATGAATCAATTTTTGAGTGCTTATATTGGGCGAATCATTGTGTCATCGTTTTCACAACAAACCTACAGAATACATGTTTTTATCCCCACTTGATATATGAGGAAACTGAGGCTCAAAGAGATGAAGTAACCTTGACCTGGATACTTCTTATTTTGTGTTTTATTTTTTAGGGTACCTGTTTGCTCCTAAAGGACTATCAATTGTGAAAGTAGAAATATGGGAAAGAAGTGAAGGCTATAGGAAATTCATAGCCACTCAGCTTTTTGGTGGCAATCTGAGACCTAAGGGTCCCAGAAGTTGTGAAGCAGTCACTCTAGTAACTGAATTCCATCTGGGGAGAGGTTTGAAGGCAAAGCACAATCTATCTCCTAAACTGGATCAATTGACACTGGGTTATTTTAAGCCAGGAGTTTTGGACTATGGCCTGGATTGAATTACGGTTGTCATGGCAACCCTGATTCAGAGGCGGGCTCAAAAGATAGCTTCAGGATAGGCAATTTATGAACACTAGGAAAGTGGATTACCAAAATTGTTTTATGATGGGATTATATGACAGTGTTACTGGGGACAGCTTGGAATGAGTTAGACCACTGGTTCTCCACCCTGGTTCAGTAAGAGAACAACCTGGGGAACTTTCAAAATGCCTGGGTTTCAACCGTGGAGATCTTTATTGAGATAGGTGTGGGCCTTGGCATCGGTAGTTGTAAACAGTTACTAGAGTAAATCTGATGTCTAGGCAAGGTTAAGAATGAAGGAGCTGGCTCATGCCTGTAATTCCAGTATTTTGGGAGGCCGAGTGGGCGGACCACCTGAGGTCAGGAGTTTGAGACCAACCTGGCCAACATAGCGAAACCCCATCTCTACTAAAAATACAGAAATTAGCTGGGCGTGGTGGCACATGCCTGTAATCCCAGCTATCAGGAGGCTGAAGCGGGAGAACTGCTTGAACCTGGGAGGCAGAGGTTGCACTGAGCCGAGATCATGCCATTGCACTCTAGCCTCGGCAACAGAGCGAGACTCTGTCTCAAAAAAGGAAAAAGAGTTAAGGAGTGAGGACAAGTCAATGGCAGGCTGTGGCCCACTGACAAAATCCGGCCTGCTGCCTGCTTTCATGTGGCCCGTGAACTAAGAATGCTAGTTTCTACATTTTTAAATGGTTGAAAAAAATCACAAGAAGAATAAGATTTTGTGACACATGAAAATTATTTTATGAAATCCGCATTTCAGTGTTCATAATTCAGCTCTCGTTGGAACATGGCCATACTCATTCATTTACATATTGCCTGTGGCTGCTTTCATGCTACAGCAGCAGAGCTGAGGAGTTGTCACAGAGACCATGTAGCTTGTGAAGCCTAAACTGTTTTAATGTGTGGTCCTTTATAGAAAAATGTTTGCTGACCCCTGAGTTAGGCTAAAGAGAGGCCATCCACGGGGCTGGCTTAGAATTTGTAAAAAGAGGCACAGGTTTGTATAACTTGTGTGTTCATGTAGTATATTTTGCATTTTAATTTCTTGTGGCTTTTTTTCCCCCTAGCAGAGGGAAATTGATGAATCTAGAGCAAGTTTGTTCAATAAAATTTTCATTAAAGCAGATTGAAACATACTTTTCTTTTTTTTTTTTTTTTTTTGAGACGGAGTCTTGCTCTGTCGCCCAGGCTGGAGTGCAGTGGCCGATCTCAGCTCACTGCAAGCTCCGCCTCCCGGGTTTACGCCATTCTCCTGCCTCAGCCTCCCGAGTAGCTGGGACTACAGGCGCCCGCCACCTCGCCCGGCTAGGTTTTTTTTAGTAGAGACGGGGTTATGGTCTCGATCTCCTGACCTCGTGATCCGCCCCTCTCGGCCTCCCAAAGTGCTGGGATTACAGGCTTGAGCCACCGCGCCCGGCCGAAACATACTTTTCTCCTCAAAACACGCAAGTACAAAGAACATACTGTCCATAGAACAAGATGACCCAGACTTTTTGTAATACTTCACTGAGAATCTGCTAAATCTCTCTAATACCTATTGCCTATTTCATCCTCACCCCTCAACCTTTTCTTTTTTGTATTTTTTTCATCTTTCTTTTCCATATGTGAGATTAGTGATAGCTCGGTGTCTGAGAGCATTTCCCTTTCTTGATTCAGTGTTGGGAAAAAGGAAACAGTGTTCATAGGAATGATTTTTTTTTTTTTTTTTTTTTTGAGACAGGGTCTTGCTCTGTTTCCCAGGCTGGAGTACAGTGGTGCAGTGGTGGGATTATGGCTCAGGGCAGCCTAGACCTCCCAGGCTCAAGCGATCCTACCTAAGCCTCCCAAGTAGCTGGGACTATAGGTGTGCGCCACGAAGTCTGGCTAATTGTTTTTTTTCTTGGTAGAGACGGGGTCTCACTATGTTGCCCAGGCTGGCCTTAAACTCTTGGATTCAAGTGATCCTCCTGCCTCAACCTCCCTGGGTGCTCAGATTACAGGCATGAGCCAACACAGTCAGTCAGGGATGATTTTAACATAAAAAGCAAGATTAGGAAAATAGCACTGATTGTCATGTTGGCTTATTTCTTTTACCTTTTACTTTTCATCAAATTGGATTCAGAAAACAGAGCATTAAGGTTAGGAAAATTAACAGAAAATAGAAAACAAGGGAGAAAGATAAATCCCTACCATTAGGGTGTGTTTTTGTGCAGAGAAGTAGCCACTCTTTCCTTCCAAACCAGCCCATCCAGTTCAGAATGAGAGATTGAAACCTTGTGCTTGGGTGCAGCACTTTCGGCCTTTGCTTATTTTATTTCTACTTATACTTTTGGTAGTGGTAATGGTGGGGGTGGGAGAATGCAAGAGGTTGGTGTATATTTATTAGTTTTATAAACATACAATACCATGGATTTTTTAAAAGATGAACATGTATCCATTGAACTGATAGGAGAAACTATTTGATTTCCAAATAGTTGATAGTAGTGAATGAATGATCGTTTTCAATGACCTTGAGAGTCTCCCTGTGAAACTGCTTGGTGTCTTGGGTACTGTGAGCAAGGCCACATTCATGTTTACATATTCTCATTTTTATCCTTCCTTCCCCCATTACAGTGAAGTGGCTACAATCCCAGGCATATTTCTTCTACAGCCACCTGGAAGGAAGCCAGTAATGTCATTACAGATGGCAATGTGCCCAGACTATCTTAAAAAAGCATCATCTCTGCTACGAATTAAGTTTCAGGAAGAGTGATGTTCACTTTTATATTAACAAACATTTTGAAAAGGCTGAGGGCAAATATGTTAGAAGCAATCTTCTTCCTAAATTCATGCTTAAATGTAATTGTCCTTCAGTTTTCCCACTCCTGAGTTTGGAGTCTGCTGGATGATGGGTGGTTTGGGGAAGGAAAAGGTAGGTAATATTTGCTCGTTTTGTATTCATATTAGATTTTATATTAGGGCCTCAGTTTATTTTCCTTTGCTTTTTTTTTTTTTTTTCTTTTTAGGGTTCTGTACATTGGTCTGGCCTGCAATACGGCTCGCTATATTTATATTTCCTACCTGGAGAATGCCTGGACTGTTCTCCCCATGGAAGTTCTTCAAGGTAAGTTAACAGCTGGGATTGAAATTATTTTTCTACCTTCCCTGAGCTGTGGCTAAAAGCCTAGTGGCCTTCAGCATCTGATTCTATAAAGGAAGGGCAGGCCTACCGTTTCATGTGATTTTGAAGTGGTTGTTAAGGAAGAGATGACATCAGGAGGGATGGTTTCTCGGTTACCTGAGTGCTGCTCTATGTTGAGCCAAACAAAGCTGGACTTGACCCACACCCTTGTGATTAAACAATGGAAGAGGAACTCTAGAATAAACTCCTGTGCACAACTGTTAGACATGGACATCCAAGGGTGGTTTTAAAATATAAAAATATTTATCTTTTAAAGTTGTTGGTGTTTTTAGTTTTGTAGGTTAACTATACTTAGTGAAAAAAGATTGTTGTCATAATTATTTTATCTCTTCAGTTATTTTTATCACATGTGGTGACTTATAACTAAAGCTTTATAGCCACACTGTTGTTTTCCCATGAACTTTAAAAAATCTCTGCTCAAATGCCCTGCCCTGAGTGCTTCTCTTTGCTTCAGTGTACTGTTTCCCATCAAGACACAACTGAAAAATTTCTGGAAGGCTCTCGTCATGTAGCTGAAGAGTGCCAAAGAAATGGATTACTATTCAAAACTCATTGCCATGTTAGCTCATATAGTAATGACTACATCCTGAAAAGTCCTGATTGGCATCATGATTAAAATAAAGATTCAGGACAAGATCGCTGGAGTTGAGTGACAGCCCAGGCTACTAAATCATTAATTGCACTAAACAGTCTGTGATTATATCCAATTTCATTAGCTTTATAGATTGCCATTATCATTTTCCCTTGCCCTAAGGAGACAAATATGGTACAATCAATGTAATTAATTTCTTATCATGGTGAAAGATTGAGAATTTCAATCTTTTAAGGTGAAAGAGGCCAGGCGCGGTGGCTTAAGCCTGTAATCCCAGCACTTTGGGAGGCCGAGACGGGCAGATCACGAGGTCAGGAGATGGAGACCATCCTGGCTAACATGGTGAAACCCCGTCTCTACTAAAAAATACAAAAAACTAGCCGGGCGAGGTGGCGGGCGCCTGTAGTCCCAGCTACTCAGGAGGCTGAGGCAGGAGAATGGTGTAAACCCGGAGGCGGAGCTTGCAGTGAGCTGAGATCTGGCCACTGCACTGCAGCCCGGGCAACAGAGCGAGACTCAGTCTCAAAAAAAAAAAAAAAAAGTGAAAGATTAATAATTATACATCTAAACAGAATGTACAAAATGCCAGCTTATTCATCAAATTCCATCATAGCAATGAAAAAAGAACTTATCCTAATTGAAAGGAGATATAATTTATATTCACATTATAATTGTAAAACTCAAGTATATATATATATATATATATATATATATACTTGAAGATGCTTTTCTCAGATTTGATGCAATGGTGTAGCTAGTAAAAGGAGATTTTGTTTACAAATATATAGAAAATGGAAACTTGGTCTTATAATAAGAAATTATTGTTTCTAATAATTAGAACTCTGGATGGGTCTTGAGGGGAGGCACACATCTCAGCTTTGTGTCATTTAAGAATAACAATGCATTAAACAGGAACTGCAGGTAAGAATGATTCAATAACAAGGTAATATATGCAACACAGTTCTTAGGATTTCCCACCTCTGGTTCCTGTTCTATCCTGACCTGCTTTAATCGCTTTGTTTATTGGTATGCTACAGTGTGCGGACTCTATAAATAAAGATTTGTATACCTACAGAAAAGAAACGACTATATATTGTAATAATACATACATATAACTTTTTTATCCTTTTAGTTTAAAATGACTTAGGTGAAAAAGGGCAGTTTCCGTAAGTGACTCAGGAACAGAGAACATCCACGAAATGGTTAAAGATCAGCAGAATAATTTTATAAGAGGAAAAAACAAATGCTGTGTGAATTTAAAAATGCATTTTTCCTCTTAATCTATTAAAGATAAATTAAATGGTGACTAAGAGCCAGGAAGTATGCTGGGTGCTGAGAATGTAATAAAATGTATACATATATTAACTCAGGCCCCAAGGTCTCACCATCTGTTCTGGAAGCCAGATGTGTAAACACATAACTATACAGCATGTTAGATGGAATCATAGAAAAATGTGCTAGGTAACAGATAAGGAGCTTACCCTAAGGACAATAATTAACTTTGTGAAGCAGGGAGTGGGAGGATGAAGAATCATATAAGCCAGACTCTGAAGGGCAAATAGGAATCCACCAGGTGGCCTAAAGGGAGTAGGCATTCCAGCATGGGGGAAGAGCTGTGTGCGAAGACACAGAAGAGGACAGAATGGCCTCTTCAGGGAGCATAAGTGGTGTGCCAGGGCTAGGGCTTGAAGCATTTATCATCTCAAGCTGCCAACGCAGGACATGTTTTTATAATACTTGTATGCACCTCAGGGGTATTATCCCGGGATTTAGGGAGCTGGTCATGCTATGAATCTAAACAGGAATTCTGCTTCCTAGGGCAGGCTACGATACATACTTCTGTGTTTCATTTTATTCTCCCCTATGCCAGTAGAAACCTAGTTGCTGATCTGAAGCCAGCGAAGAAGATCTGTAAATACAGCCTCCTAGTCCAGCAGAGGCCTGTGTGACCAGTTTCCACAGAGCTCTTTGTTTCTAATGCTGGAGGAGATGGTTTCATTCCCTGGCAGAAGTGAGTGCTGAGTATTTTGACTGTACAACAAAATCAAAATCACTTGCCTTTGTTTGACCCATGCCCACCCCATGGAAAACAGTGGATTATTCATGTGGAATAAATCCTGCATCACAGGAATACATTTCTGACTGAAGAGGTTTGTTTTGCTAGTTTGGATTCGTCTGCCTTTAACAAGGCTTGTCCAAATGGCTTTCAAGTCCCTGTGCTTAAAGGAGACTCTATTTAGGATGCAGTAAGGCAGGACATGATTACAACAAAAAACTGAATGATTTCATTATAGGACAAGCCCACTGTCACAATCTATAGCCCTTAATTCCTTGACTAGAAATGTTACCTGTTAATTGCCAAAGACCTAGTCTGGGGAAAGGGAAGGCTGGGGAATGGGATGTTGTCTGTCATCATTGGGCATCTTGACTCTGAAAAATCAGCACTTCTGTTTTTTGGTTCCCAGCCAGAACCATACAAGAGGGTCTTCCTTAAAAAAATAAATAAATAAATAAATAAATAAATAATAATAATAATAAGCAAAGTCTGTCTCTTTATCCTACCACCCTTGCTTTATCCCCAAAACACCATGAGAATTAGTACTATCTAGTGGGTAGCTGAAAGGGAGGAGACAAAAGATGTGCCTCATTCTATAGCCCCTGCTACCCAGCCCTTCCTCTTTGGGGTTGCATGTAACTGCTGGTGGAGACTTCCTTGTTATCTTCAGTCTTGGAGTTTCTTGATTGTCCTCTCAGGCCACGTTGGTAATAATTAGAAGATGGGTTTATGAAGAAACAAATTTCCTCTTCCCCAGGCCTATAGGAAGGAGGCTATTCAGGCCTTTATTTGGGGATCAAGGTAAGGACAGCATCCAGCAGGATGCTGTTTGGAATTGTGAGGTTATTTCTTTCCCATGATCTTTCTCATGTTCAGTAAATATTCTCTTGCAGCCATATCTTTTTAGCAATTCAGCTACCATTTGCAGCAAACATGTTATTCAGTAGGCAACTGGTAATACCGTATAAAGAAGCAGAAACCATATTTCCTCCCTATAAGAAATCTGCAGTGTGTTTAAAAAAGAGACAGTGAGTCTAAGTGCTTAAAAGCATTGCTGGATGGTGGTGGTGGTGAATAGTTTATATTTATTTCTCAAGACCTCATTTTAAAAACCTGTGGGAATTTTCTCCTTTTATTTTGTACAAAGAACAATTAAACATTCATGATTTTGATCAAGAATATAAATATTTGATTAAAATAAAGCCCAAACTTGTTATTCTCCTTCCTGTATGGGTATTGGTTGCAAATCCTTGCAAAACTCAGAGATGAGTGTTAGTGTTAGTTCTGAGCAAGAATCAGAATTGCCCTTGCTATTAAAATGTATCTGAGGAGAGTAAAGCTCTCCTAGGGGCTGCTGTAACTGAAGAGGTCCTTTTGAGTTACTTGAATTAATGACTCCAGCACTGAGGAGTGAAAACGAGGTCTGGGTCAGCTCTCTCTCTGTAGGATGCTCTATCAGTGGGAGCTGGGTTAAGATTTTGATGAAAGATGGTTTTCTAATGTCATCAGGGGGACTTGAGCTGACATTTATAAAGCGTTATTCTGTTTGTCTTATTTAGCATGCTTATTCAGCCAAGTAAGAACCATGCTTTCAGCATGGGCTGAAACCCTGTCTCTACAAAATATTTAAAAATCAGCTGGGCATGGTGGTGTGCACCTGTGGTTCCGGCTACTGGGGAGGCTCAGGTGGAAGGATTGCCTAAGCCCAAAAGGTTGAAGCTGCAGTGACCTGTGATTGCAGCACTGCATTCCACCCTGGGCAACACAGTGAGACCCTGTCTCAAAACAACAACAAACAAATTACATTTTCCTCCTTTTATGCTCTGGAAGAGCATGGGGAAGAAATACCAGTTTTATTTTCTTACTTAGTTTAACTTGAACATAAAGACCATGCTTATACTTTTTCAGTTCTCCAAAGAGATATACATATAGGAAGACACACTATTAATGCTTGTTGTTTAATTCATTTTTCAGCCCCCTGTGTCATGTACTACAGTTAGTAGTTTATAATTTTTAAATCTTTTGAATGATATAAGAAATTCTATCTCAAAAACTTATAAATATCTGAAGAAAATTTGAAAATTAAATTTAAAGCTGAACCTTCAGTATGATAGCTCTTCCCAGGATGACATCTTGCCATCCATAACACATCTGTAAAAACATCCATGTATTTTAATTAGTAGTTATACTCTCATCTCACTCTATAGGTTAGCTGAGGCAGATTACCAAAATATGCACTAATCCGGAAACTAAGTCTTGAATTTGGGTTTGAATTCTAGCTCCCCTACCTATAGGCTCTGTGTCTTTGGGCAAAATGCTTAATCTCTCTGAGCCACAGACTCTTGAGTTATAGGAGAGGTTGACATGAGTATTACATACACTAATCCATGCAAAGTATTTAGCACAGTACCTGACCCACAGTTAGCTTCTGATACATGTTAGAAAGCACGCAATAACAAAAAAAATAAAATAAATTATATAGATCAGGATCAGAGAAAATATCATTTAGAAGATTCTATTCTAAGGAGTTACACTGCAATTATGCATTAAATCCTAGCCATGAATTAAACTGAAGCCTAATGACCAAAGCGTAAGGGAAACATGACTAGTCAGTGCACACTGTTAATAAAGTTATCTTTGGGGAAGGTAAGTGAAATTTTTATTGGCTGATAGAAAAGCAGTTCTCATGTGTGGCTTCAGGTGGGAAAACACTGGGCATGTAGTATAATGTTGCCAAGTCTTAACATTAAACCCCCTCAGTTTTGGGTGGTAGTCTCCTAAAACCTGCTTAAAGGTATGCCAAAGGCATAATGCTAGCACGTAAAATTCACAAGGGCCCCCAGAACATTGTTGCACCAGTTATAGACTTTTTTTTTTAAGTAACTCATGTATTTTTTTACGTTTGCAAGCTAGAGCTTATAGAAATCTATCTTATTTCCTCTGTCCACTTTTACTTATATATGGGATTTGGAAGTTTTCTCCAACCTTACCCAGAGTACCTTTTATCCATAAATGCTTTCTTTGTCATATCCTAGCATGCAGACCACTGCCTACCCTGTTTCAGTTCAATGTCCTTTTGTTCAGCTGCTGTTACATGTCAGCCCTCTGCTGGGTGCTGGATATGTCTGTTTTCAAGGATCTTAGTCTGCTTCCCCTTTAGATAAATCCTGCCCCCTTTCACCTGCCAGACTATAAGCTCCTTGGTGGCTAGGGACATTATTTTGCATATTGTCAAATATTCAAAGCCTAGCAGGGTATCTGGCACATAATATAGATGCTCAGTAAATACTGTTGAATGCATAAAGGGGATTCTTACAGTCCTGTACATCGATAGGTGTGGGAATGTTGGCTTTTAACACAAATTGTTGCATGTCTTATATAAAGTCTCTTTCGTGCAGCACACAGAAGATCCATGCTGCTGCTGCTGCTGCTGCTGCTAAGTCCATTGCTCTTTGTAGGATCCTCTGCCATTTGTGGAAGGTCCATTGCTGATAGTAGCCCTAACTCTGACAGAGAGACTGGCTTGCTATTCACCATCTCTGTTTCCTTTTCTTTGTGGACATGCAGCTAGACTCTTATTTCCCAGCCTCCCTTGCAGTTAGGTATGACCATGTGGTTAATTCTGGCCAGTAGAATAAAAGCAGAAATGATAGGAGGAAAGGATAGCACATGGGAAATTGTACGGGTCAGGTTTAGAAGTGTGTCACTCCCTCCTCTATCGGCTGGATATTGATACCTAGGGTAACCAGGCATTGCAGATGGCAGATTCTCTGCAACCTGGATCCCTGAGTGACTGTGGAGCAGAGCTGCTACTACTCCTGTCTCCTGTTTGTTGAAATTTGTGAGCAAGAAAAGAAAAACATTTAATGTGTGACACCACTAAGATTTCCAATATAGACTTTTTCTTTTATTGCCTGTCCAATGGAGGCCTTTCCTTAGGAAGAATAGTCTCTTACTGATTTTCACCAAGTTGATCTTTCAGAAGCTTTTTTTTAAATCCCAGAACCAATTGCAATGTATACTTTGGTCTATTCGTGGAAAAGGTTTGTCACAGCTGATTCTGTGTGCCAATGCTAAAGGGATAGTTATGTTTTGTTCAGTAAGCTTAAGTCAGTGGCAGAAGCAAGAAAAAAAAAAATCCTAGTTCCCTAGTACTGTGTCAGTTCTCACTCCTCCCAGCCACTATAATGTGATTTTCCCAAGCCAAGCAACATTTTACAAAGAGCAGCTGTCTCCTTAAGAAGAAAGGACTTTTTTTCCTGCTCATACATGACATTTATTTCAGTAGAGCATTCTTGTGGGCCAAGACTGAACAATTTTGAAACGCATGTTGTAGAATCAGATACCAGTGTTGAGTGTTATAAGGTAAAGAGTTATTTGGAACATTTAAAAAACAATAAATGACATGTCAGCTCTTCAGAAAGGGTGGAGAAGAGTTATTAAGAATATCATCTTTTAAACTGGTAGCTTGTGGGCCATGTTTGATATTAACAACAAAATCTCTCAAAGTATTCAGTTACATTTACTATAGAATACTTCTAATAATTGTTCTGAAAACATAGAGTATAATATTTAAGCACCCAAGCTCTGAACTTAGACACCTTGGGTTCAAATCCTATTCAACAACTCTGTTGTCTGTGTGACTCTGGACAAGGCATCTAATATCTCTGTGTCTTGGTTTCCTTTATGGAAAATGAAGAAAAAATAGTACTGTACCCATTGGAGGAATAGATTCAATAATCTGTGTAAAACAGCACAATTCCATGTAGAGTAAGCTGATGTGATAATATTAACGAAAACAGAGCCGGACACAGTGGCTCACACCTGTAATCCCAGCACTTTGGGAGGCTAAGGCAGGCAGATCACGAGGTCAAAGATCAAGACCATCCTGGCCAACATGGTGAAACCTTGTCTCTACTAAGGGTACAAAAATTAGCTGGGCGTGGCGGCACACACCTGTAGTCCCAGCTACTCGGGAGGCTGAGGCAGGAGAATCGCTTGAACACAGGAGGCAGAGGATGCAGTGAGCCGAGATCATGCCATTGCACTCCAGTCTGGGCAACAAGAGTGAAACTCCGTCTCAAAAAAAAAAAAAAATTAATGAAAACAATGAATGTTACTCATAATTATTTTTAATGATTCTAGGTTATTCAAATGTAATGTATCCCAAAGAAAAGTCTTGGCAGTAAGTAGGTAGTGTGGATATATCTCTTGATTTTCATTGTGCCTCAAACCTAATCCTGGGGGATCCCAGTAAAGGTAAGGAAGGACTGAGAAACTAAGTTTGTGTGGACTACTTGGTCTCTGAGAGTCATTCATTCTCAATCAATATATTTAAGCACCTGTTATGTGAGTTGGTATTGAATTGCCACTGAAGGCTCACTAGTTTTATGACAAGTAGCCATGGAAGGATTAACACATACTGCAAGGAGAGTCAGCTCCTGTGCCCTTGTTACTGTTGTCAGTCAAAATAGCTTTTATTTTGACTGATCTACCAACTCAGTTATCTCATACTTAAAAAGGTTTAAACATTTGTAACTCTAGTGTAAACACACTTACCCATGTCACTGAGTAAATGTGCTTATTTCATCACCTAAAGAATAATCATTTACTACTTTTTCACAGTTCTCTAATAACTAAGAAAGTAGAAGCATTTTTATTTTCCTAGTTTATAATATCTTTCATCTGCTCTACTTTACAGGAATGTCGTTTTTGGTAGCACAATTCCTAAGACTTCCTAAATCTTGTCTTACAAATATGGGAAATTGTGGAGGGTTTTCAAGTTTCTAGGTTGCTTTTTTTTTGGTTATTTTAAAACTAGAGAATCAGAACACAACTGTAGTAAAAACACTGGCAAGAGTTTCAGATTATTAAGATTAGTAGAAAGTTGCATGTTCCAGTTTATGAACAAGAACTGCAACTCCACAACTGTCTTTTGTATACACAGATGATGTTCTAATTCAGTCCCTTCTTATGGATTGCTAAGTTTTGCTAGTTTCCTCTCTAAGAAATGAAATGAATTTAATTGGTTCTTCCACTTATATGATATCTTAAAGTAAGTTATTTTAGGGAAATCAATTTTAATCCTATATCCTCCCTGGAAAATGTCAGAGCATACAAGCAGAGTGGCTTTCATTCTTCTGCTTTTAGTATCAGAAATTTTGTTTTTATGCTTTACTATTTTTTCCTTCGGTTAATGCCCTGAGTTAATTTAAAGAATGTAATTCCCAATTATCTCATCAGTCTCAAAAGCAATATAGAAACTAGAAGTCTAACTGTAGAAAATCTTTTACAACTACCACTTAATACTAGTCAGTAAATTCTAAGAATAGTTTAAAAGCATCCTGACTTAAGTCATCCCACTGGAAAATGATTGAATTATCTTAGAACACTCAAAGTTTTAGAAAATGATTAGAATTTCTGAGAGAGGGGAAAAAAGAGACAAACCCTATTGTTGGAAGAGTTTGTGTGTGCCCAAGCCTTCACACTTAAAAGAATAACTGCTAGAATTTTTTTTAATCTAGAATTATACTAAATATATTTTAATGTTTTCGTTGCTTGTAAATCCTGCAATTGATTGCTTAGACATACACATAACAATAGGGTTGGCATCAGCATTGAAGTTAACCTACTACCATTTGATGTGGTTTCAGGTCTTCAGTAATTCATCTTTAAGAAATGATTTCCAAATCTATGATGGATTTTGCTATTGAATCTAATTAATTTTGAATACATTAATTTTATTTCTTGGAATATTTTTGAGTTTTTCCTCTAGTGTGGTTAATGAAAAAAAATCTGCATATCTGAAAAGAAATGGACTTAGAATCATCTTTAATAATAGAAATGACAATACTTAAAATTATTCCCATTGTGTACTATGGTGTAAATACTCATAATTAAGACTATCCAGGCATTATTCAATTTTGAGAAAGCTGGCATTATCTAGGGTATTGCAATTGTTTTGCCGGATAAAGCAAACACATGATTTGACTTTTTAGGAAATTAATTGTGTATGCTACTGCTAATCATCTGGTCCAATTTAGTAGTTAAAAAAAAAAAAACCTAGTTAAAATGATGACTGAAACATATATAAAACCTAAGAAAGTTATTTTAATGTTTCTCATCAACTGTGAGGCATACGATCTAATGTGCCCAGTAAAAACAGTGTTTATTCCATTATGGACTGACTTAAGTAGTATCATCCCTGATAATTTTTTTATTGTATGCCGGACATTGTGAATGGTACCTGGTTGGGTGTTGGCCTTTTCTGTCTTCCTATAAATATTCTCGAGCTTTGTTCTGGGACACAGCTAAGTTACTTGGAAATAGTGTGATCCTTTTGGGTCTTTTAAGATTACGTAGATGAGACAAGAGCAGTGTTTAGTCTAGGGCTAATTATTTCATAATACTAACAAAAGACTTTGTTCAGAGTACTCTACCAATCCTAGGAATCATGAGTTGTTCCAGTTTAGCTGGTGGGAAGAAGTGTTCCCCGCCTTGTGTGGGTTCTGGGTATTGTTCTCTGAAATGGTTTCAGGTAGTTCTTTCCCTCACTCTGGATAGTATCTGCACATGTTTTGCTGATCAGTACTCTGCTGAATACATTAGGGGAGCCCTCTGTAGATCTCTGGAGTTTTCTTCCTATGATGCTGTCTCCTCTCTGGCATTCTGCCCTGGAACTCTAGCCACCTTGGCTCCCTAACCTCTTGGCTATAGTCTTCAACTTGGCAGTTCTCTTTTTTGCCCTGCAGATTTCAGACTCTCACCAGTCAGTAAACTAAAGCTTTTCATTTGCTTCCCATCTCTCAGGGACCACTGTCCTTGTTGCTGATGTCCCTTGGGAACCACTGCCTCATATATTTTGTCCAGTTTTTTAGTTACTTGAGGAAGGAGAATAAATTTAGTCCCTGTTATTCCATTCTGGTCAGAGGCAGACTATTGTCAGATCAAATTTTAAAATAATTTTGATCTTTTAGTTTAATTTTCCAAAATATGAGTTAAGAGTCTCTGATGATATTATCTCCAAATGAGACTATTTCTCAGGGAATAATCTAGATGGAACCAGATGATTTCTTAATCCCATCTAGCTATAAAACCTGTTGTGACAATATCTGGTTTTTACATTTAAAGCAGTGTCTTAATGAAGATTTTAATTCAGACAATGCAGTTACTGCATAATAATGACCATTTTTCCACCTGTTATCTCCATCTTCCTGTCATTCCAGTAACTGGTGAAGATATAAAACTGGTAATGGGACATGGTAAATTGTTTCTGCACTCATTTTTTTTTTTTTTATTGAACTATATACTAAAAAGCATGGCTGGGTGCAGTGGCTCACTAATCCCAGCACTTTGAGAGGCTGAGGCAGGCAGATCATGAGGTCAAGAGATCGAGACAAAAGTGGCCAACGTGATGAAACCCTGTCTCTACTAAAAATACAAAAATTAGCTGGACATGATGGTGGGCGCTTGTAGTCCCAGCTACTTGGGAGGCTGAGGCAGGAGGATCACTTGAACCCAGGAAGCAGAGGTTGCAGTGAGCTGAGATTGCACCACTGCACTCCAGCCTGGTGACAGAGCAATACTCCGTCTCAAACAAAACAAAACAAAATATAAAAATTGTTATATCCTTTGAATCATTAATCCCACTTGTTTGGAATTATAGCCAATGTAAATAATCCAAGGTATATAAAAAGCAATGTTAATCATGATACTAATTATAATGGGGAAAAGTAGAAATAATCCTAATGTCAAAGTAGGTGCCCTAGATGGGATGAATGCCCAGAATGTATGAAGAGCTCCTACAACCCAATAACAAAAGCCAAACCAATTAAAAAGTGGACAAAGGACTTGAATAAACATTTCTTCGAAGAAAATATAGATAGCCAATAAACACCTAAAAGGTGCTCGACATCACTAGCTATTAGGGGAAAGCAAATCGACAACATGAGAAATTGCTTCACATTCATTATGACTGCTATTTAAAAAAAAAAAAAAAATATATATATATATATATATATATATATATATATATATAAGTTCTGGCAAGGAGGTGGAGAAATTGGATATCTCATACATTTCAGGTGGGAATGTAAAATGGTACAGCTACTGTGGAAAAAAGGTAGTTCCTCAAAGTGTTAAACATATAGTGACCATATCACCCAACAATTGCATTTCTAGTTACATACTCAAAAGAATTTTTTTTGAGACAGAATCTTGCTCTGTTGCCAGGCTGGAGGGCAGCAGCGTGATCTCGACTCACTGCAACCTCTGCCTCCTGGGTTCAAGCAATTCCACTGCCTCAGCCTCCTGACTAGCTGGGACTACAGGTAGAGATGGGGTTTCACCATGTTGGCCAGGATGGTCTCGATCTCCTGACCTCATGATCCGCCCACCTCAGCATCCCAAAGTACTGGGATTAAAGGTGTGAGCCACTGAACCCAGCCACTCAAAAGAATTTAAATCAAGGACTCAGATACTTGCATACCAGGTTGATAGCAGCATTATTCACAGTAGCAGAAGGAAACAACCCAAATGTCTATCCACAGATGAAAAGATGAACAAAATGAATGAGAGTCACATTCATGAGACAGAAAGTAGAATGGTGGTTGTCAGGGGATGGGACAGGGGGTGAGTGTAAGTTCTGGTTTAATGGGCACTGAATTTTTGTTTGTAGTAGTCAAAAAGTTCTGGAGATGGATGATGATGACAGCTGTACTTGTGAGTGTACTCAGTGCCACTGAACCGTACATTTAAAAATGTGAAAATGGTAAATTTTTAATGTATATTTTACCACGACAAATCTTAAAAATAGGTGCCTAGTTAAATAATTCACATTTCAATACAGAGTAGCCTAAGAAATGTAACCAATCAATCCCTCCTGCTCTTCTTCCTCTCCAGGAGTGACACACGCAGCCATCTGGGCAGCATGCATTTCTTACCTCAGTGCAGCTGTTCCCCCTGAGCTGAGGACATCTGCTCAGGGCATCCTGCAGGGCCTTCACTTGGGTTTGGGAAGAGGCTGTGGTGCCATGATTGGAGGCGTGTTAGTCAATTATTTTGGTAAGAATGGCTTTCTCCCGTTTTTTCTTTTCTATAATTAAAACATTTTTTTCCAGCAATACCTCAATAAACAATCCAATTATTACTTCAGATTGCCCAAAGCTAAATTCCAGTATTCATAATCTCTTTCTAGATTTCATGGTAGTCATATTGAAAAGCAGCATGCTTACATTGTTAAGCTGATTTGAGCCAGTCTGTAACTGCACACTCCTCTGACAATCAGCTTAATGTGATGCTACAGAGATCCCTCAAAGGAGCCAAACAAATGAATTAGCATGAGTGCTTTTAGTCTAAAATAAGGTACCTTAAACCTGCTGATAATAATCCTAAAGAAAATAAAAGTCATCATTGTTATTCCATTAGGAGATTTTGAACCAGAAGAATCTAACCATATGCTGGCTTTGGTAATGCTACTACATTTATGGTAATAAAATCTGTCTGTCTTGTCATATCTTTCTTATTAGAAACATAGGAGCTGAAATAGGAATGAGATTATTCTGCTCCAGGAATCTTAACTGCTCAGTCATCTATTAATATATAAGATGGGCCCCAGGAAATGTGTGCATTTATAGCATTATTTGAGCACTGCTCTTCCAACTACAGATTAATAGCGCTGTTAGTTGATAATTGGGTAAATGGCCTTTTCATATGAAGAGGAGAGCGCCATTGAATTGTATGAGTCATGGTGAAAGGCACTGAAAAATAATCCTATATAAATGCAGTTTTATAATCGATCGATGGCAGATCCAGTATCAGCCCTGGGTCTCTTGACACGTACCCAGCCCTGTGTTTTTCCATTATGTGGAGCTAATAGCCAAACACTTCTCTGGTTTGTCCCAAGCTGTGCTTCCTTTGCTTTGATCTTTAGAAAATTGACGGTTTTAGATGAGCGCTATCTGCATTTCTTAGAATTACTCTATAGAGAGTGCTGTTTGTTTTTATAGGGGCTGCTGCAACCTTCCGAGGAATCGGCATGGCCTGCTTGGTGATCCTACTGCTCTTTGCCCTGATCCAGTGGCTGGCAGTGCCAGATGAGGAAGAAGGTAATTATTTCCATTCGTTCTTAATATTCCTAACAGTTCAGGCCATGGGAAGTCAACACATGCCCCAGAGAAGCCTAGAAGTGGTACAGAATGTACAACAGGCCTACTTGGCTCGATTTTCTGAGTGGCGTATCGATGAATTCATGTGGACTGTTGTTAAAGAGATCCACCTACTACGTAGAAAAAATACTGTTTTAAGTAGCTTGGGGTTTTCTTGTTTTTTGTTTGTTTGTTTGTTTTATAGTGCAAGGTCCTAGGGAACTATTAGTTTTCAGTTTCTCTGGTATTCTAAAGGTATTTCAAATTTAAGTCAAGTACGTATAGGCTATACAGTCATTTTGCTATTAGGGATAGGGAGTGAATGGTAATATTCTCTATGCCTTACCTTCATTTGTTAAAAAAAAAAAAAAAGTTGAGACCTGAAATCTGAAGTTTTCTCTGAACCAGGGATGGCCTTTATTAAGATTGTTCTACAAAAAGGAGGTTATATCAAATATTAATGTGTAGATGAGAATGAGCTGACTGAACTTTTTATGAAAAAGGTCAACCAGGAGGATGAAAATATTCTTGCTCAGCTTTTTCGCCCCAGAACAGGGCTCATCTTCTTTGGGTGTCCTATCCTTTGGGAGCATTAGCCTCAGGCCCTGAAATGCTTCTGTGAAGAGAAAAACTTGCTTGTTACAGAAGCTTCAGAGACAGATTTTAATTTCAGTGAGTTACTCAGAAACACCAATACTTTTTTTTCTTACTTTTGTTCTTTTATAATCCTAAATGGATTCTCTCTGTTACACAGCCTCAGTCCATGCCTCCTGTAAAAGACAAATAAAAATAGCTATCATGGCTCTCCCAAAGTTATAAGATGTAGTTAAAGTTGTATTTTGAGAAAAATTTATGGACTTGAATATCTTCGCTATTAATCACAAAAAAATTAAAATCATTAATTAAACATTCAATGTAAGAAACATAAAAATAAGCAATCAAATTTTAACTCATCTTTGATTAGTGAGAATATGGTATTGGGTTAATTTTTAAAACACTTGTGTTCTGGGAGAGTGTTATCAGGAAAATGGTGGATAGGAGGCAGGGCTAGGTTGCAGCTCCCACTCAGATGGACAGAGTAGCATGTGGAGACTTGCATCATGCTTTTGCTCCAGAACTACTGCAGGAATATACCAGGAAAGCTGAGAGAATACACAGACCCTCTGAAGGAAGCGGATTGTTCCTGCAGGACCTGGGAGACAGGCCAAATATTGGGCTGGTATCCAGTTGAGGGACCTGAATGAAGATGGTTCACATCACAGGACTCTATGCAGACAGCCCAGTACCAGCCCGGAGCCTGGTAGCCCTGTTGGGTGGCTAGATCCAGAAGAGAAATGATAATCACTACAGCTTGACTGTCAGGAAGCCACATCCCTCAGAAAATGGGGAGAGTACTACATCAAAGGAACACCCTGTGGGAAAAAAGAATCTGAACAGCAGCCTTGAGTGCCAGCTCTTCCCTCTGCCATAGCCTATGGGAAGGAACCAGAAAAACAATTCTGGTAATAATGACAAAACAAGGTTCTTTAACCTGCCTCACCAAAATCACACTAGCTCACCAGCAGTGGATCCAAACCAAGAAGAAATCCCTGATTTCCCTGAAAAATAATTCAGAAGATCCATTATTAAGCTAATCAAGGAGGCATCAGAGAAAGGTAAAGTCCAATTTAAGGAAATTGAAAAAAATGATACAAGAAATGAGGGGAGAAATCTTCAGTGAGATAGCATAAATAAAAAACAATTACAACTTCAGGAAATAAAGGACACACTTAGAGAAATGCAAAATGTTCTGGAAAGTCTCAGCAATAGAATTGAAGAAGCAGAAGAAAGAACTTCAGAGCTCAAAGACAAGGTTTTTGAATTAACTCAATCCAACAAAGACAAAGAAAAATTTTTAAAAATGAACAAAGCCTCAAAGAAGTTTAGGATTATGTTAAATAAACCTAAGAATAATTGGAGTTACTGAAGAAGAAGAGAAATCTGAAGGTTTGGAAAACCCATTTGGGGGAATAATCAAGGAAAACTTGCTAGAGACCTAGACATCCAAATACAAGAATCCCAAAGAACACCTTGGAAATTCAGCACAAAGAGATCATCACCTAAGCACATTGTCATTAGTTTATCTAAAGTCAAGAGGAAGGAAAGAATCTTAAGAGCTGTGAGGCAAAAGCACAAGATAACCTATAAAGGAAAACCTATCAGATTAACAGCAGATTTCTCAGCAGAAACCCTATAAGCTAGAAGGGATTGGGGCCCTATGTTCAGCCTCTTTAAACAAAACAATTACCAGTCAAAAATTTTGTATCCAGTGAAACTAAGCTTCATAAATAAAGGAAAGATACAGTCTTTTTCAGACAAACAAATGCTGAGATAATTTGCCACTATCAAGCCAGCACTCTAAGAACTACCAAACCAGAACTACAAGCATTTGCCACCACCAAGCCAGCACTACAAGAGCTAAAAGGAGCTCTAAATCTTGAAACAAATCCTGGAAACACATCCAAACAGAACCTCTTTAAAGCATAAATCTCACAGGACCTATAAAACAAAATACAATTAAAAAAAAGGTATACAGGCAATTAATAACACAATGATTGGAATAGTACCTCACATTTGAATACTAACGTTGAATGTAAATGGCTTAAATGCTCCACTTAAAGGATACAGAATTGCAGAATGGATAAGAATTCACCAACCAAGTATCTGCTGCCTTCAAGAGACTCGCCTAACACATAAGGACTCATAAATTTAAGGTAAAGGGGTGGAAAAAGACATTTCATGCAAATGGACACCAAAAGCAAGCAGGAATAGCTATTCTTAGACAAAGCAAACATTAAAGCAACAGCAGTTAAAAAAGACAAAGGGTGACATTATATAATGATAAAAGGCCTTGCCCAACAGATTTTCACAATCCTCAATATATATACACCTAACACTGGAGCTCCCAAATTTATAAAACAATTACTACTAGATCTAAGTAATGAGATATACAGCAAAACAATAATAGTGGGAGATGTCAGTACTCCACTGACAGCACTAGACAGGTCATCAAGACAAAGTCAAAAAAGAAACAATGGATTTAAACTATATCCTGGAACAAATGAACTTAACAGATATTTACAGAACATTCTACCCAACAACTGCAGAATATACATTCTATTCGTCAGTGCATGGAACTTTCTCCAAGATGTATGATAGGCCACAAAACAAGTCTCAACAAATTTAAGAAAATTGAAATTATATAAAGTATTATCTCAGACCACAGTGGAATAAAACTGGAAACTAACTCCAAAAGGAACCTTCAAAACCATGCAAATACATGGAAATTAAATAACCTCCTGAATGATCATTGGGTCAACAACAAAATCAAGATGGAAATTTAAAATTCTTTGAACTGGCCGGGTGCGGTGGCTCACGCCTGTAATCCCAGTACTTTGGGAGGCCGAGTCAGGTGGATCACGAGGTCAGGAGATTGAGATCATCCTGGCTAACACAATGAAACTCTGTCTCTACTAAAAATACAAAAAATTAGTTGGGCGTGGTGGCAGGTGCCTGTAATCCCAGCTACTCGAGAGGCTGAGGCAGGAGAATGGCATGAACCTGGGAGGCAGAGCTTGCAGTGAGCCGAGATCACACCACTGCACTCCAGCCTGGGCAACAGAGCAAGGCTCCATCTCAAAAATAAAATAAAATAAAAATAAAAAATAAAATTTTTTGAACTGAACAATAATAGTGACACAACCTATCAAAACCTCTGGGATACAGCAAAGACAATGATAAGGGGAAATAGCCTTAAATGCCTACATCAGAAAGTATGAAGGAACACAAGTAGACAATCTAAGGTCACAAAGAAACAAGAACAAACCAAACCCAGCAGAAGAAAGGAAATAACCAAGATGAGACAAGAAGTAAACGAAATTGAAAGACAAAAATACAAAAAATAAATGAAAGAAAAAGCTGGTTGAAAAGATAAAATTGATATATCATTAAGATTAACCAAGAAAAGAAAAGAGAAAATCCAAATAAGCTCAATTAGAAAAAACACAGGATATATTACAACTGACACCATAGAAATACAAAAGATCATTCAAGGCTACTATTAACACCTTTACATGCATAAACTGGAAAACATAGAAGAGATAAGTTCCTTGAAAGATACAACCCTCCTAGCTTAAATCAGGAAGAATTAGAAACCCTGAACAGACAACTAAGTAGTGAGACTAAAACAGTAATAAAAAATTGCCAACAAAAAGTCCAGGACCAGATGGATCACAGCTGAATTCTATCAGGCATTCACAGAAGAATTGGTACCAATTCTATTGACACTATTCCTCAAGATAGAGAAAGAGGGAATCCTCCGTAAAACCTTCCATGAAGCCAGTATCACCCTAATACCAAAACCAGGAAAGGACATAACAAAAAAAGAAAACTACAGACCAATATCCCTGATGAACATCGATGCAAAAATCCTTAACAAAATACTAGTTAATCGAATCCAACAGCATGTCAAAAAGATAATCCACCATGATCAAGTGGGTTTCATACCAGGGATGCAGGAATGGTTTAACATATGCAAGTCAACAAATGTCTTTCACCACATAAACAGAATTAAAAACAAAAATCACATGATCATCTCAGTAGATGCAGAAAAAGCATTTGATGAAATCCAGCATCCCTTTATGATTAAAACCCTCAGCAAAATCAACATATAAGAAACATACCATAATGAAATAAAAGCCATTTGTGATAAACCCACAGCCAACATAATACTGAACAGGGAGAAGTTGGAAGCATTCCCTCTGAAAATTGGAACAAGACAAGGATGCCCACTCCCACCACTTCTATTCAACATAGTACATAGTCCTAGCCAGAGCAGTCAGACAAGAGAAGGAAATAAAGGGCATCCAAATCAGTAAAGAGGAGTCAAACTGTCGCTGTTTGCTGATGATAAGACTGTATACCTAGAAAACCCTGAAATCCTCCTAAAAGGCCTTAGAACTGATAAATGAATTAAGCAATATTTCAGGATACAAAATTAATGTACACAAATCAGTAGCTCTGCTATATACCAACAGTGACCAAGATGAGAATCAAATCAAGAACCCAACTCCTTTTATAATAGCTGCAAAAAATAAAGTATTTAGGAATATACCTAACCAAGGAGGTTAAAGACCTCTACAAGGAAAACTACAAAACACTGCTGAAAGAAATCATACATGACATAAACAAATGGAAATACATCCCATGTTCATGGATGGGTAGAATCAATATTGTGAAAATAACCATACTGCCAAAAGCAATCTACAAATTCAATGCAGTTCCCATCAAAATACCATCATTCTTCTGAACGATGAAAAAAAAAATCCTAAAATTCATATGGAGCCAAAAAATAGCCTGCATAGCCAAAGTGAGACTAAGCAAAAAGAACAAATTGGGAGGCATCACACTACCTGATTTCAAACTATACTATAAGGCCATAGTCACCAAAACAGCATGGTACTGGTATAAAAATAGGCCCATGGACCAATGAAACAGAATAGAGAACCCAGAAATAAAGCCAAATACTTACAGCCAATTGATATTTGACAAAGCAAACAAAAACATAAAGTGGGGAAAGGACACGCTAATCAACAAATGGTGCTGGGATAATTGGCAAGCAACATGTAGGAGAATGAAACTGGATTCTCATCTCTCACCTTATAAAAAAGTCAACTCAAGATGGATCAAGGACTTAAATGTAAGACCTGAAACTAAAAATTCTAGAAGATAACATCAGAAAAACCCTTCTAGATATTGGCTTAGGCAGAGGTTTCATGACCAAGAACCCAAAAGCAAATGCAACAAAAACAAAGATAAACAGATAGGACTTAATTAAACTAAAGAGCTTTTGCACAGCAAAAGGAACAGTCAGCAGAGTAAATAGACAACCCACAGAGTGGGAGCAAATCTTCAGTCTATGCATCCAACAAAGGACTAATATCCAGAATCTACAAAGAACTCAAACAAATTAGCAAGAAAAAAAAAACATCAAAAAGTGGACTAAGGACATGCATAAACAATTCTCAAGCGAAGATACACAAATGGCCAACAAACAAGAAAAAATGGTCAACATCAGTAGTGATTAGGGAAATACAAATCAAAACCACAATGTGATACCACCTTACTCCCACAAGAATGGCCATTATCAAATGATCAAAAAATAATCAATGTTGGTGTGGATGTGGTGAAAAGGAAACACTTCTACACTGCTGGCAGGAATGTAAACTGTACAAACACTATGGAAAACAGTATGGAGATTCCTTAAGAACTAAAAGTAGAACTACCATTTGATCCAGCAATCCCACTACTGGGTATTTACCCAGAGGAAAAGAAGTCATTATATGAAAAAGATACTTGCACATGTATGTTTATAGCAGCACAATTCACAATTGCAAAAATGCAGAACCAACCCAAATGCCCAACAATCAATGAATGGGTAAAGAAACTGTAGTGTGTGTGTGTGTGTGTGTGTGTGTGTGTATACACACATACATACATATATATACACAAACATATATATATACACACACACACACATACATACATACACAATGGAATACTACTCAGCCATAAAAAGGAATGAACTAATGGCATTCACAGCAACCTGGATGGGATTGGTGACCATATTATAAGTCAAGTAACTCTGGAATAGAAAACCAAATATCATATATTCTCATTTATAAGTGGGAGCTAAGCTGTGAGGATGCAAAGGCATGAGAATGATACGACGGACTTTGGAGACACAGGGGAAAGGGTGGGAAGGGGGTGAGAGATACAAGACTACTAACTGGGTTCATTGTATACTGCTCAGGTGATGGCTGCACCAAAATCTCACAAATCACCATTAGAGAACTTATGTAACCAACTACCACCTGTTCCCCAAAAAACCTATGGGAATAAAAATTTTTAAAAAAAAATAACTATCATGTGGCTTTTCCTGTTTTGATGCCTGTCTTTTAATCATAATCCTGTAAATGGGCCTAAGGCAACACTCATTATAACCTATGTCCCACTGATGTTCTAAGTTAAATGAAAAATAG
This sequence comes from Trachypithecus francoisi, assembly GCF_009764315.1. NCBI lineage: Eukaryota > Metazoa > Chordata > Mammalia > Primates > Cercopithecidae > Trachypithecus > Trachypithecus francoisi. The sequence continues at coordinate 51,227,827 of NW_022681458.1, read as the reverse complement.
ATTTCTTAAGTATATATGTTAATGTCTATTAAGCCCTATAAAGAGACCCAAAGATAATCATCACGTTCATTGATTCAGTACTTGCACCAAGTAATGAAGTCATTGGTAACCAGCAATTTATTAATATTACCAAGCACTCTGGAATGGGCATATGGGATTCTTGGTTTATTTATTTTTACCTTTGTTCAAACATGTAGAAAATGCTGAAAAATAGTTTAAACATTATTTTCTCTCCAGACAAGACAATGTTGGCCGAAAGAATTCCTGTTCCCTCCAGTCCTGTTCCTATAGCAACCATCGACTTGGTACAGCAACAGACAGAAGATGTCATGCCACGCATTGAGCCCAGACTTCCACCCAAGAAAACTAAGCACCAGGAAGAACAGGAAGATGTGAATAAACCAGCCTGGGGAGTCAGCTCTTCTCCCTGGGTGACCTTTGTCTATGCACTCTACCAAATTAAAGAGATGATGCAACTCACAAGAGACAACCGTGCTTCTGAGATACAGCCTTTACAGGTACAGTTCCTTTGCTGGGCTAGCAGTATTACCTGTCACTCAAGATACCTTAACTGGGCTCAGTTGTTTTAATTACTCACTTTTCATTCAACAAGATTTATTGAAAGTCTGGTGGGGAAAATAAACATGCAAACAATCTCAGTACTCTGTGAACACTGAGTTAAAGAGGGTGTATACAAGGTCCCATAGAGAGAATATTCTGCCTTATGGAGTTCAGGAAAACTTCAGAGGATATGATTCTTTCACTTCTTGAAAGAAATAAAATAAATAAATCCATTCTTTCATTGTATATTTGTTTTAAATTTCAGTATTGACGGTTGCCAGCTGAAAGGAGAATACATGGTTCATGCCTTCAGGAACCGTATTTATTAATCTCTGTAATTCCAAAATTCTAGTGGGGGGCATTATATATTATTATAGGACCACAATAAATATTTATTGAATTAATTGAGCCACTGTATGGGTATGATAGGACACCTAACTCAGTGGAATTATGGTTGTGCAGGTGGCCTCACCTGAAAAATAAGTCTAAAAGTGATTTTTCTTGTCCCCAGAGGAGTGATCTTTCCTGAGTAGTTAAATCATGTTGATAGAGGTGTGGATAACTGTACAGGTGTATCCTGACTTTGGAAAATGAGTGTAACTTCTATAAATCATTTAGCCAAAGAAATGGACCCAGTTCCTCCATTTTATAATAATCACTCCCTTTTACTTGGTAAGTCATGTGAACTCTGTCTGGAGTAGCTTCAGAGGACACATAAAAAAATAAAGGGGAAAGATTTAAAAATAAGAGTAATTTGAGTAGTTCCCCTTTCAGAAAATTTGTTGAACTAATTAATCTTAACTTCGTAAGCTGACATAAAATCTTTGTGAAATTTTAACCAAATATGGTTCTTTACTGATAGCCATATGCATTGCCAGTCCACGCATGATCCTTTTTGTTAATTTATCAAGATAATAAACTCATATAATTCCTCTGCTCAGTCAAGAACCAGACATTGTGGTGGGAGAAGCATATACAGGATTTTAATACCTTAAAGCAAAATGATGAAACAGGAGAAAGATGATTTTAATATCTGCTGCTTGAGTAGCAATATTTTCATTACTTTGTGTATTCATCCTCATTTTCATAGAAGCCACATTAAATTTTTAATGTGGCTTTTTTTTCTGGCATGTTAGGATTAATCAGTTTTTTTTCTGGGCTGGGCATGGTGGTGGCTCACGCCTGTAATCCCAGCACTTTGGGAGGCCAAGGTGGGTGGATCACAAGGTCAGGAGATCGAGACCAGCCTGGCCAAGATGGTGAAACCCTGTCTCTACTAAAAATACAAGAATTAGCTGGGCATGGTGGCAGGTGCCTGTAATCCCAGCTACTCTAGAAGGCTGAGGCAGAGAATTGCTTGAACCCGGGAGGCGGAGGTTCCAGTGAGCCAAGATCACGCCACTGCACTTCAGCCTAGGCGACAGAGCGAGACTCCTTCTCAAAATAATAATAAATAAATAAATAAATAAAAATTTCCTGGTATGTTAGGATTAATAAAAACTGGCAGGTATGCTGTAGTTATTCCTACAAGTCATTATACTAAGTTTCTTTTTCTTACATTGTAGAACCACAGAAATGAACATTTCTGTTGGGTGCTCAGCTAAAAAGTGATAGGTACTAATTTGGGGGAGAATCTATTTAAATTTTTTTCTTATTTGTACAACCAATATGGCACTTATGGAAATTGCTGCTGGTGATGTTATACTCATGGTTATTTACAGTTGGTTACACAAGTGCTTGTTTACATTCACTTTTTTATGTGGATGTTCTGTCTTATCTAACTTTTGGTGCACATTTTGAAATACCAAATATACATCAGGACTCTTAATTACAGGACATTCTCTCCCAGCTCTGCCTCCAAGGATGAGGATGAGAACCCCTTACATACTTCTGTTAGACAAAGTGTCTTCTGGCTCTTGGATTCCGTGGTCTTAGCAAGCGGCCTGAGTTTCAGTTATTCCATAGTGCTTGCCCAGCGACTTGCCACATGGCTAGGGGCTCAGCAAATATTTGCTGATGTAAACTGTTTACCAAGTACTAACAGACATTTTGGTAGTAATGTTCCTTTTTCCACAAGACACGTCTGCTTATAGTGTTTGTGTTTTTCATGCGGCTCTGGCAGTTGCACATAGGAAAGGAGATGAAAGGTAAGACATTCTATCCTTATTACTCTGTTATTTGGTCCCTGAAATGGGCACTTCCAGATGATCTCCCCATGTTTCCAATCTTACTTAAAAGCATATATAAAAAGTTGGATTTATTTGCTGTCACTGATCATGGGGCATCTCCTGTTTTCTACCTCCAGGGGACCAATGAGAACAGGGAAAATTCTCCTGCTGGTAGAGCCCAGCCTGTCCCATGTGAGACTCACTCTGACCCAAGTAGAAACCTGCCATCCCCTGACGCAGCAGCATCTCAGACACAGACCAGCCCTGCTCACCCCAGTGTGGACCCGCGCACAGAGGAGAGTGAAGAGCAGCAGGCTCAGCTGGCCACAGGAGGACACTGAGGGCATCCTGCTCATCTCACACCCTGCATGGAATCAGGCTCCTCAGCCAGGACACAGGGCGAGGCCCCCCAGCCAGGATACGCCTTCCCTGGAGGAGCACAGCACTGCATATGCTTCTAAATATCTAAACTCATTAACACGGAAACACACACACAGGAGCTACAGTACATATTGGCAGGAAAAGGTAAACTTTCGTAATCCCCTTGGAATTACAACAGGGAAATGGAGTTCAATGAGGACTTTCAGTTCTTTGTTTGGTTAGGTTAAAGATGATAGAATTTCTCTGCCAGTGCAGTAAGAGTTGAAACCAGCAGTTACACTAAGTAAGTGGAGGGAGTGAAAGTGTTTTGAGGTGAATGTGGATATAATGTCCCTCTTCTGATTATTTATTCTTATTATTTGGTTCTTAATACAAACTGGGAAGAGATAGAATTCATCTAGACTTTCTTTTTTCTTGAAGAGAACCATTTAAAAAATTACAAGATATATTTAAAAAGTAACCAGATAAAAGTTAGTAGCACATGTGCTTTTGTTAAAAATAAAGTTAAAAGTTAAAGTTAAAAAATGAAGTTAAAAGTTTCATCAGAAACTTTACATATCTTTAGCAAATATATTTTTATATGTGTATGGTATATAATGGAAATAATTCTTTGAGCAACAGAAGCTATTATTGACTACTGCAAGCTAAGCTGAGCTTAAAAATGCCTTTTGTTTTAAATGGGCTTTGAGGAAAAAAACAGAAACGAGGGATTATTTCAAGTCAACCAACCAACTCAGTATCCTGTGGCTTGATAGACAAGAGTTTACTACATATATTGATAATATTGATAATGTAAATAGCCTGTCTTGCTATTTACTATCTTATAGTGATTCAGGCTCTAATTAGCTGAGGGAATGAAACACACACAAAAATCACTGAATTCCTAAGAGTTCCATCAAATAAGCAGTACTATTTACAAATCACAGTATAAGATTTAAGTGCCTGGGGGAGGGATACAATTTTTAGAAATTACATATTGGGTCAGTTTTGTTTTGTTTTTGGTGAGGAAGAGGTGGTAAATAGGAAACCATGAATGGGAAGGATGGCAATAAGTAGCAACTGTACTTTCCTTCCAATGACTAAAGAAAGAAAATCTCAGTATATTCCTTCTCATGAAGACACAGTCAGACACTGGACAGTGTAACATATGCAACTGCAAACGTTACAGCTGCAGCCAGAACAATGGCTGCGTGGATCACATGTAAAGCTTGCCGCTCAAAATCAAGTAGGGGTTAACAGAAAACCTGGGGGGAGTGTGGAAAAGGGAACACTGCTTTAGCTGACTAAAGGTGAATTATATAATTTATAATAGCTGTGGATGAGCACAGGCGAGAGAGGAAAGAAAAGAACAGTTAGAAATGAGCAACTCACCTTACCCTTTGACCCTGATTAGACAGGATCAATTGTAAAGTGAGGGCTTCTCCATGACACAATAGTTCTGCCCAGTACTGCATTTGGGGTAAGAAATTCTACACTTGGATGTCTAGCTTCACCACACAGCTTAAAAATAAAATAACTGAAATAGAATTCAGCAAATAGTTATTTTTTGCACTTGAACTGAAATGTACTGTACTGTAAATTTTGACTCATTTTAAGTGACCTTTAAAATCAGATGTATTTATTATGCTTGTGTAATTATAGAAATAAAGAAATGGGTGACAGGCTGAACCTCACCTATGAATGTACAGTATGTGGATTTGTGAAACTGACTGTAGGAAGTCAAAAACTTATACTGTATCTTGTGTTTACAGTTCTGATTTATTCCTTTGAAAAGCCTGCTGTTTTGGAAATGCACAGCTGACATGTTGAAATATAAATAAATACCATTTTTAAATGTTTCTTAAATGATAAAGATGTGACCAAACAAAAGTCCTTTACTCTGTAATCAATGAGACCAAATTCAACATGCCTTTGTTATGGAACATTTACTGTGACAGCAGAATCTATAATGCAGTCATTCCCAGCCTTGTGAGCTGACACCTTCATGGGTTTGCGGACTTTGTGACTTTTTCTTCCTGTCCCCAAAGTGCCATATGCTACCTTAAAAAATATTAAAGTGAATTCAAATTAAATTTTGATTTGAGATTTTGTAACCCCTCTTGAGATCCCTCAGCACACGCAGGGGTGTCACAGAGCCCAGGCTGGTAATCACTGCCTTAATGACTTACTTCCTACTCTTTCTCCTATGGTTGTAGAAACAGTAAATTACGCAAGTTCTGAGCTTGTGTGGATCCAAAGCAGTTAATTGCTAATTATTAAACTATTCCTCAAGTCGTAGGAATAGATTATAATACATACATTGCCCAGCAGGCAGTAAACCTCATGAAAAGCGTTAAGGAATTCACAGGAAGAGCAACGCTGCTTTACTGGCTTATTAATCCTGCCATGGGTCACATAGACAGTTGGCTAATAGCGTCCCTCTAATTGGCAATTCCTTCCAGTACTGCTGAGGTACTGAGACCATTACTTAGGCAATATTCCTCTCCACTAATTTGGAGTTAAGCAGGGAATCTAGGAAAAGGGAACCACATCCATGGATATTGGGTGTTTGTAGTGTGCTGAGATTATCATTTTGCCCTGAACAAAAACTCGAGGTGTTCCTATCACTATCCCCATTTTAAGTAAGAGAATTCTAAAGCTAACAGTTTAAGTTATGAGATCAAGGTCACAAAGCCAGGATTCAAACTCAAATCTTCCTAATGTCAAGCCCTAGTCCGCTAAGCACCTTGCCCCACCCCAGGAGGCAGGGAGGCCATTCCCTGCATCTGTTGTGGCAGAGGAAGCCGTAAAGCAGCCCAGCCTGAACCATTACCATACATGCCTGATATGTGTATGTGTGTGGTTGTATTTCCATTTAGGATTTCTAGATATTCCTAGATTTCTAGAAATCCTTCAAATTCCTGATGCTTTGTGAAATGTAGGTACACCAGATCCTTTACACGCTGCAAGTGAGTTGGCTGGACTGATAACTCTGCACAGGAAACCCAGAGGTTGGTAGGGACTCTGGCCAGGGCCATGGGAATCAGGAAGGGAAAGCAGACACACCCACAGCTCTGTAACCAAGGTGATGGCATCGTAGAATAGCACTGTCCAGTAGGACTTACTGGGAAGATGGGAAGTTCTCGATTTACACTGTCCAGTATGGTAACCATTAGCCATATGTGGCTATTAAACAACTGACGTGGCTAATTTTCTGGGGAATTAGGTTTCTAATTTTAAATAGCCACACGTGGCTCAAGACTACCATATTGGACAGCATGGGTATAAAGAAAGAGATCACCTTTGGGAGATCTCTGGGCCTGTTTCCTCAGCTTCAGTGTGAGAGGTTAGAGCTTAAGATTATGTTAATTCTGTGAAAATGAGGGTATGCTTTGACAGTGACTATACGGAAGAAAGAGGTGATTTTCCATTTGGAAGTTCTTCAGCCCTTTGGAGCATGGAGACAAGACAAAGGCTACTTTTGAAGCCCCAAACCACTCCTGGGCTTGTTTAGCAAAGCCTTGAGAATATCTGGCTTAAGAATTCCAAACCGTGGAGCAGCTGGGAGAGAGGCTGGTGCCTAGGTGAAGGGGGGAGTGGTTTGTCAGATCTCAGAAAGTAGTTTACATTATGCCAGGACAAACTGTGGCTTCTTATAAGGGAGTAACTGGAAACTTGCTGATGTCTAACATGGGGGGAAAGTGAGCCAGTCCAGCTAAGTGCCAGTCCAGCTGGGTACCTAACTCTCAACCAGCTGCCATCTGCTTCAGGCAGCTAATATAGGACCACTTGTCCCCCACTGTGGCTCCAGGAAAGTCCCAGTTTTCAGATGGCAACCCAAGGACCTTACAATGTTGGGGTTAGGAGTGTGCACCCTGGAGTCACACAGTTTGCATTTGAGTCCCAGCTCTGCCAGTGAGAACTTACACACACATATAACATCGCTGGGCCTCGGGACCCACCTCTGTAGAACGGAAGTGATTACAGTAGGTATGTTACAGGTTGATGTTTAAAATGAGTTATCTGAGACACAGTGTGTGCTCCATAAATACTGCCATTGTTGTGTAGCAAAGTGCTCGGGGCAGGAGGAGTGCTGTCTCATTTCCCCAATCAGGGTCTAGTTCTATTCTTTTATTGCCATTTAAATCTATAATCATATTCCATTCTCCCAATCTACAGTGCCATACTATACATATTTACCTATGTCTAGTAAGGTGTACAGTAAGGCATTCAATTCCAACATGCATTGTAAACATTAAGTGGTTGGGGATATGAGTTAGTTAAGAGATAAAATTAGACAAAACTTAAGTGGAGGAAGATGGAAAAAAAATGATGACGATGACAATTCCATAAAGTGCAAAAGTCTGCTGAGAGAGGTTATAAATTCCATAATTTTCATTTTTCTTTATCTTCTTAGAGGTGTCAACAAAAGAAAACAATTTTATAATCATTTAACAAATTATATACCATACTCTCTCCAATTGTCAGCGCAGAATGCCATTCTTCTAAATCGTACACTTATATTTGAAAAAGGTCAGGATTTTTTTTGTTTCTTGAAAAGATCAGTGGCATCTTAGAAAAATAACATGTAGACCAGTGCTACTCAAAGTGTGCTCAAGGACTGGTGCTGTCAAACTACTGCTGGTATGTGACAACATAGAAATTAGACATTTCAAAATATGTATGGCAAGTTGTTGTCATGACATGATCATCGTGCTTATATTCTGTATGTCTTTTAAAGATTATTTCATTTTTCTAATAATTTAGTGTATCTTACAAAAGTATTACTTGTGATGAACTGAGGGAAACGGGTCCATCACCCCAGATAATCTGAGAAGCACTGACAAGAGCCACAGACTACAGTGTCCATCGCTGCGGGGCACAAATGACTGGTATGTGTATAACATCAGCAGATGTAGTCACCTCTTGAATGCATTATCCATGGGGTCATTTCCTTAACTTTCTTAAAAACATGGTAATAAAGGAAGTAGAATATGAGCCCTGGAAGCAGACATATGGGGGCTTGAATTCTGATTTTACCACTTTAGCTATATGTGTCCTTCAGCAACTTTCTCCTATCTTCTCTGGGTCTTTCCTCATCTGTAAAATGAAAATACCAAAACATGTCACAGAGTGACCATGAGGTGCAAATTAAGAGGTATCGAAGGCGCCTCATGTAGTGCCTGATGGATCTCTCAATCAATGTTGGTATTCTTCTTCTCCTTTTCTTTTCAATCAGTCTTTTTTGGAAAAAGGACCAAATCTAAAAAAATTATCCCTCAAATTATTTAGATAATAGAAGCTACCCACTAACTGCATCTTCCAAGATTTATCGTAGATAAATATAGTATTCATTTCAAATCTCTGGTGACTTATTAAGGTTTCACATTCAGGGATCATAACAAAAAAATAGTTACTTTTAAAAGATAATCCAACTCCTAGGCCAGAGAAAGACTAAAGATTTTAACATATCTGAGTAAAACTATGCCCATCAGAGGGGGTGGAATGTTGGTCAATAATGATTAGAAAACCAGCAGTCACAGAGAGGAAAAAGTTGGCAGGACCTGCATAAAGGAAGGGGTGGTCTTTGTCAACAGACCTGGTATCTCATCCCATTAACAAGGCTAGCCCCATTGGGGTGGGGGGTGGCATCTGCATTAAACTCTTTGGCCTCATGACATTAACCATGTGAATTATATAACAAGCTCCCTTTGTTTTGTTTCAGTTTACCAAGTAGCCTCCTTACTATAATTTGACCCCTTGTAACTCTGTCTTCTGAGAGAGACTCTGCTGGTCATATCAATTCAAGTGTTTTTATCCTTATGCTAGTTATATTTTTGGTTCTGAATCACTACCTGTACCAACTATATGAATTGGCTAACAGGAGACAAGTCTTATGGTGCAATAACAAAAAGCAGGGTTCTGAGTCAGTAAGGCTAACAGTTACACCCAAATAGTTCACTCTTCAATGTCATGCCACCCAGCAGGCTCTCACAGAAGGCAGCTTGCTCCTGTTGTCACCTGAAAGTACCTCTCTGTCTTCCCGCAGGTGTCTTCAAACTTCCACGTCTATTATGTTGTCTATCTTGCTTTCAGTTGGACAAGAAAATTTAATTTATAAAATTGTACATCTCTAACTCTGGGGAACAGTCACATACAGAATAATGTAAGAGAGCATTTGTTTAGTTGGCATCACTTCAGGATCTTAATTCCTCCACATATTTAGATATTTTTATGTAATCCATCATCTATTCCAAACCCTCTTAAAATCGAAATATCTGAAATTTCCAGATCTTTTTAAAAAAGTCATAAATTGAAATATTGTCCTTCATGTCAGATGGACATTCCCCTATAATTCAGCCCTAAGTATTACTGGCAAACCATACAACTAATTCACAAAGCATTTTTTTGTGATATGTAAAATGTGTTTTAAAACTTTTTTAAAGTAACACTTGAATGATCCAATTGTTTAAGCATAGCCACCTACACTATTATCTCACCCACACATCTGGTGTCAAACAGTCCAACTTGCTAACAACAGTAAGCTTTTGTAGGCATGAAACATAAGCAATAACATAACAAAGGGATCTGTTAGGCTCCATAATTATACACCTATGGTGTGTGAAGCACAAAGTCAACTTCCAACCACCTGTGAAGGGCAGAGGCATCTTATTTAGTGGTCGTTTAAACTGTTCAAAGGACTTTAAAAAGGGAGGAGGAAAGGAGAGGAGAGAGGAGGTGAGGGAGAAAGAGAAGAGAAGGGAGGAAAGAAAGGAGGGAAACATTTCTTACAAGTTATCTGTACATTGCTTGATGGGGATTAGAATTGTGATCAGTACTATAATATACTCCCAAATCAAATGAAAACAACATAAATACACTAAAAATATCACAAGTAATGCTTTTAATTGTTTAGCTTCTCACAGTAGTCACAAAGCAGAAACTGACAAACCTATGATTTCTTCTAAAAATAAACATGGAAAACAATATCCTGGAGGACTATCTTTGGCTGTTCTTATTGTGATGGTTACACCTGGCTAGCTGCCCATGAAGAGCTGCTTCCTTCCCTCGGCAGTACCTCTTCCCCCTGGCCCAGTGGCTGTCCTGGCTGGGACATACCTGGCAGCCCCAGCAGATTGTTTATGTGTTATTTACTCATACGCATATGTTGTACCACACAAACTGCCTCTTAGGAGACAAACTTGGTGAGCACAGGCACTGGTACATCTGATACATTTATATCACCAATAAATATAATTATAAAAAAACAGATTAAACCATAAGAAAAATGTTCAAACTTCTATTTACTCATAAAATAGTTACCATAAATCTGAATGGGAAATACATCCTTTGGGTCTTTAAAAATCCAAGTCTATATAAAGGCAGATTAACTTTAGTGGATATTACAAAAAAACAAAGTTCCTAGTATGAAAAGATGTCTGGCAAAAACAGACCTGTAAATACTTCAAAGAGGAACTATCATTTGAAAATCAATCTAGAAAGTTCCAGATGGATAGTCATGCTCTTTTTTCATGATTTAGAAAAACTACTAAATTTGGCTCAGGAAAGCAGCAGTGCCAAAATTCTGTCTATCCTTCCCCCATAACCCTTGTCCTGATAAAAAGATTTTTATGATCCCATCACAGGAAAAAAAGCCTGATTTTGATTCTCAGAATCAACTAAGCAACATCTTAACCCTGAGATTGTCTTGCCATGTTCAAATCTTTTCTCAGATCTATGTTTTGGCCTTCTTTCCTCAGGGTCAAAGCTCACAGCCCCTCATTTCACTCTGGAGTTTAATGTCATGACTCAAGAAAAAAATTGTTTTGTAAGAAACTGTTATAAACACATATAACTAAACAATTTTTTAAATGGATCAGTCCATTCAAAATGTCACAAGAGGTTAAATGCCTTCAATTTCAAAATACAAAAAAAAAAGTAATCATAGTATCTAATCCTTATGTATGTATATAAAAATCTTATGTATGTATAAAAACCTTTAAAATGTCTTAAGAAACATTTCCCTTCACCACAGTTAAATAGCAAGTTGGCCATTATTGAAAAATAAAAAGTAAAGCCACCAACATTGTGAGGCCCATGGTTTTGGAAGATGGCTCCTAAGCTTGCACCTGAAGATCTTATCTACCTGAGTCAAAGGATACACCAGGGCTGGATTTCTACCAGTGCTGCATCTCAGTGTGGTCTTGCACAAGTTATTGAACCTCTCCAGAGCTCAATTCCACCGCCATTAGCACTTTCCAAACATGTGTTCCAAGGAATATTAATCTCATGAAAAAGAGTCCTGTGGTCAAATTAAGCAAGAAACTGCAGCACACACTTTCTCCTCTTTGGGAGATTGATAGTGCACATGAGCATTATGAATGACTCTGAGAGGTACTGAAATACATTAGTTTAACTTTATATCAATCTTAGCTGACCTCAGAATACCTTTACTGACCAACGCTCGGTAGTATCCTGTGAGCTGTACTTTGGAAAACACTGGTCCAGCATGTCTCAGGTCTCTTTTAGGACTTATACTGATGAAATATAGGAAGAGTATTGCAGAGTCTTCTGACACAGGTTCAGGGGATTAACAGCGGATTTAGGACCCTGGTGTCAACAAAGCACCTGTTCACGCTTACTAGCCCCTTGAAGAACAACGCCATTCCCCTATTCCTAATGAAAGCCTTCATTCAAGGAAGGTGGTAGTGGCTGTCACAGAATCTTGGTATCCACCTACAGTACAGTAAATAGAACTCACCAAGAATGCTAAGTTATCATCAAAATGGGTTAGTTTTCCTTTCCAGAATGACTTGTTTTTCTCCACAGCAAATGTTTTTGCCACTGTTCACTAGAACAGTTCTGCCTAACTTTAATAGAATCCCTGCCCTTTGCCCACTTCCTTGTCCAGAATGAAGTCAACTTGAAGGTCGCATGTCAGGCAGTACTCGGGTTAAAGAGCTGCTCTTCCAAGAAGGCACCCCCAAGGCCATACTGCTCTTCATGCAGACTGATTTCTTCAGGTGACAAGTGGCTTCCTCCAAGAACAAAGTCTGCAAATCTAATAAGTTTTTTGTTTTAAATAAAGTTAATATTATCTCAGGAAGGTTTATTTGAAAGATAACATGTTCCCTTGCTATTTATCCCCTTTAATTAAATTTGCCTTTGCATCAATAGAGGGTGGTATTTACCCAGTGGGTGTAAAAATGGGAATGGCTTATGTGATCCCTCTAAAGACAGCTATTCATGGAAAGGGCAGAGAAGCAGGGCAGATGTATAAGCACTACATGAGTCAAATGTACCCACTCCTGTTTTCTAATTCTTTCTTGTCTCAATTTTTTATTAGTTTGAATTTATTATTATTCATTATTTTGTGTCAAATGCTTTCCCCCTTCCATCTTTAATTTGAGGGCACTGTTATTTGGATAAAGTTATGAGGAAAAGAAAGCAATAAGGAAAAATGTTGGGACAGATGTCTTTCTTCGTGAACTTTAAAAATGATTTTCCAGCTGGGCGTGGTGGCTCACGCCTGTATTCCCAGCACTCTGGGAGGCCAAGGCAGACGGATCACAAGGTCAGGAGTTAAGAGACCAGCCTGACCAACATGGTGAAACCCCATCTCTACTGAAAATACAAAAATTAGCCAGGCATGGTGGCGTGCGCCTTGTAATCCCAGCTACTCAGAAGGCTGAGGCAAGAGAATGGCATGAACCTGGGAGGCAGAGGTTGCAGTGAGCTGAGATAGCACCATTGCACTCCAGCCTGGGTGACAGAGCGAGACTCTGTCTAAAGAAAAAAACAAAACAAAACAAAAAAAAGATGTTCCCCACCAATAGGATGAGAAGCAGGTCACACACCCTATTCCACCTTCCCTTCCCTATAAACATAAAGAAGTTATGTTTATAGCCTTCCCTATAGAACATCAGATAAATATTTATTCTGACATCAGCAGTTCTACTGTGCAAAGTCACAGTACTGAGAAAAGGGACCTCTGACAACTTCCACATCATCTGTTATCCAAGGAAGTAGTGTATTTCCACCCTGAAGTGCCTGTACCAAACCATCATATTATTTTTAAAATCATTCTCAACTAAACTATGGTCCGAGCAGCAGAGCAGGACTTACTTTCTAGGAGTGTGGAGTCTGGAGACCACCAGCCACGAGGGGAAGTCAGGTTTTTGGCAGGCCCGGCGCAGCTCCTCCAGAGCGCTGTTCGTTTCAGCATCAGCTTGCTCCCTATACTCGTCTTCTGTAAGATACTTCACCACCAGCTCTTTCGATGTAAACCACTGCTTTATTTTCCTAAAACGTGGCATGTGGTTGCAGGATTACTGCCTAATTCAATCCTTAAGATTTACAAAAATACATTTCTTAGATTGTAACAGTAATAATACTTCTTAACTTCCTCCATATCATATCTATATTTTTTTATTGCTGTTATCATTACTGAGGTATAGAGAACATGCAGTTTGGGCCTAATAGTACATTTCCCCATTTCCTGAACTATCATAAATAATGTCCTAAGGCATTTGAGAATTAATTTCTGATACAGATGTTAATTGTATTTTTCTCCCTCGGTGGATTTCTAATCACACAGGCAATTAAAAGCCTGTTTTTTTTTAATGCTTGGCCTGTTTATTTTATTAGGCACTAATAGAAGCAAGTGTTTGAGATGTCCTTTTATGCAGACCCTCTAGAACACTGACCCTTTACTCTCCACACCAAGAACCTGGGAGGATTTGTGGGATATCACTTCCACCTAGTGGTGGTGATTCTGACTAATCCTAGAGAGAAAGAGCAAATATTGTACAAAATTTATAGTAATTCTTCCTTTATTACATGACAAGCAGATCATGATTAGAACTTTCTTTTTCCAACCAAGAAAATCCTAAATCTCATAAAATGTAGCGACCTAAACATTTAGGAATCTAAGAATCTCATAAAAATAGTAACAATAATAAGGTTTTAAAAACTTTTATTTATTTATTTATTTTATTTTATTTTATTTTTTTGAGACAGCGAGTCTCACTCTGTCACCCAGGCTGGAGTGCCATGGCGCAATCTTGGCTCACTGCAACCTCTGCCTCTGGGATTTGAGCAATTCTCCTGCCTCACCCTCCTGAGTAGCTGGGATTACAGACGCATGCCACCACACCCGGCTAATTTTTGTATTTTTTAGTAGAGACGGGGTTTCACCATGTTGGTTAGGCTGGTCTCAAACTCTTGACCTCATGATCCACCCACCTTGGCCTCCCAAAGTGCTGGGATTACAGGTGTGAGCCACCGTGCCCGGCCTAAAACATTTGTTTTATTTATAATGAGTTTTAAAAAATATTTTGGGGTGATTTTAAATTTAACCTGAGATTTCCAAATATAAATGAACATCAGAATTATTTGAATATTATATTTATATAATATATATTTCTATATATATATATATTTTTTTTTTTTTTCTTGAGGGTTGGGACTGAATAAATCTATTATCTTTTAAAGATCTCACAGTTGATGAGCTAGATCAAGGAACCAGTGACATAATTTCCTTCTCCTTTTCTGAATACCTGTGCATGGTTTCCCTGGAGGAAAAACCCTGGATGCTGAGCCAGAAGACCTGGACACAGTCCTGGCTTTGAGGTTTATTCACTATACAAACTTGGGGAATTCCTTAACAGTTCAGAGCCTCACTTTGCTCATATGAAAAAAATAAAAATAAAAGCAATAGTATCTACTTCATAGGTCACTGTACAGATTAAATGAGATATTTTGTGTAGGGTGCTTAGCACTGTAAGTGGCCTATAGTAGGTGTTCAATAAGGATAATCAAAAGAGTAGTTACCTTATACTATTAAAAGTAAACAGCTCTTTGCAACGAGAAAGTACTATACAAAATCAAGGTATTATTTCTCTGTTGTGTTATTTAACCTGTAAGTTCCTGTTTCATTCCCTAGTTCTTTATATAATTACTCACTAGCAAAATTTTAAGTTGAGGAAGTTATAGTACATTTTGATTATTATAGAACACAGCTAGTGCACAAAATAACCATTGTGCAGAACACACTTTGCTCTTGGCAGGGAGTTAGAGGGTTAAAGAGAAGGAAGAAGGAACTTTATCCTGAGTTCCTCAGGCCACAAGCCTGGCAAAGGGCCAGGGACCTGGAAGATGTTGGGGGGCCAGCCTTACTGACAGAAGACTGGTGTTCCCATTCACTGTCTGCCTCGGGCAGATGGGGCCAAGAGAGACCCAGTCAGCATCAACCCTCCGACCCTGTCCTGCTGCCTTTCAGCACCACCAGCATCTTCTGTGTGGGCTCCCTGTCCTGTCACTGGTGCAATTTTCACCCTGTGATATTGCCACACACACACAGTCACCAGTTCCATAAACTACCAGTCACCATAATGTCCTTCCTCACAGCCAATTTTACCTCTTGAACATTTATTCACTCCCTCTTCTAGCCTTGGTCTCATGGTCCTACCCTAGGCCCTCATCATCTCTCACCTGGACCACTGTGATGTCTGATAACTGTTCTCCTGCCACAGGGACCTCCCCTTTGTATCCACCTGCTGTGCCAGAAGACAGATGGGCCACATCCCACGGGCCAATGAGTATTTATGGTCTCTGCTGTGATTTTTGTTTGTCCAATGTATTGTTATTTTTAATTATTTTTATTTTTAAATGCCAACATTTTAAAATGCTAAGATTTCACATTCTAATCGTAATTCCCACTTCCAGTTTTTCTAGAAAACCAGCAGATCTGGCAATACAGGACTCATATTCCCACATGAGAGCAATCAGCTCAAGCTGTTAACAGCCCCGTTTTCAATGAGGTTGCTTTGCAGAATTTCCCACACTCCTCCTGGTTACTGCTGCCTTACCCCTGCTCAGCATCACTCACCATAGTATCTGCCTGGGTCCTAAGCAACTGGTTTGATAACTGCTATACAGGCAACAGTCAGAGGACTAACTAAAATGTCTCACGGTTAAACCCCACTGTGTACAGGACTGGACTAGATTGCTTAGCGTGGCTGCCATGTATCTGGCCCATGCCCACCTTGTTTGCTGCACTGACAACACTGCCTGCCTC
Source organism: Trachypithecus francoisi (assembly GCF_009764315.1). Lineage (NCBI taxonomy): Eukaryota > Metazoa > Chordata > Mammalia > Primates > Cercopithecidae > Trachypithecus > Trachypithecus francoisi. Next base: position 51,211,660 of record NW_022681458.1, on the reverse strand, counting down.
CCGGTGGTACCAAACTGGGCTTTCTCTCTATCAGGAAAGCCCTCCGTGTTTATTCATCTGGTTATTTTAATTCATTCTTTAAGATTCAGCATAGTAATATCTCCTCCAGGAAAGCTCTCCTAGCTTTCTCTATATACCCTTGGTCCCTGGGCAAGTCTCTATTTTAATACTTAAAAGAGGTAGAAATGTATGCTGATGTCTAGCAAGTATACCTCAAGGGCAAGAACCATCTCCATCTGTGCACCTGACGTGAAAACAGCTGCTGAGACTCAATGACTGAGGAGAAACATAACAAAGCTGTGACAATAGAGGTTACTTCATTTTTCTTTTTATACTTCAAAGGCCGTAAGCCTTAACTTAAAACCTAAGAGAAAGGAAAGTTCTAAATGCAAATAATACCTTTCAATCATTTATGATTCATTTCTGTTTCCTAATTCGTATCTCATAAGGACAGCTGATATCACTAGTCTTTGGCTCTAATTAAAGAAAATGTTGAATAAAAGAAGATATTTTAGGTAACCCAGAGTCCAAGTACTTCTGTCACTGACTCTAGTGAATTCTGAGTGAGCTCTAATTACCTGGTAATTGGTGGTACAGCTCTGAACGATTAATGAAGACTAGCCATGAAGATAGGATCAGACGCTTGGAGCTCTCTTCCTCCTCCACCCCCAATCTTGCTCAGAATGAAATCTCCAGATCAAATGTAATTATGAGATTAACATGATGTGTGCAAAAACTCTCCCAAATAATAAAACCAGAGCTCAAAATGTCAAATTTGCTGGGGGAAAAAATAATACATACCACCTCATATAACTGAATGCTCTCAGTGGGTAGTGCAGACTCCAGGAGGACATGAGGAGGATTATGGCTGCATAGGCAAACTGAGGCACGGCCACACCAGCATAGACCAGAACCAGGGAGAGGAGTCGTAGTGTCCACATCAGAAGACTTCTGCTCCTGTCATCTGCAAGGGGCCCATGCTTGTAACAAACAACAAAGCTGAAAAATCCAACTATCAAGACATAGCCTGGAAAAGTGGAAGAGGTAAAATAATATAAATTTGAATTTGAGACATTATGTGAAAAAGCTGGCAGAGCCTTGACTTAAAGGTAAAAACTATTAGGGAACCTTAATTTTTGTTTTGTTTTTTTTTCCCCCACAAAGTAAGGTTGAAAAATGCACATAGGGTGTTATTCCTTCCATATGAGATACTAGGCTGACTTTTGCAATAATTTGGGATGTACACTTATTATGATGATATATAAGACTTATATATAAGTCTGTATTTTAGTCCAGCACCTTTGCTGGATTAAAATGTTATCATAGTTACTTTAGCCAGGAAGAAGTCATAGTTGTATGTGACCATTGGCTACAAACCCTATTTTTTATTTTTACCTTCTAGTCATAAAAGGAAAAGGTAATTTTACAGTGGAGGGAGTCATCCTCTGACTCCAATGTTCAGTCTCATCATTACGATGGTGAGACTATAAGCTATGCTGTGTCTCTGGGTATGATGCAAGGTGAAGTGCCCATCACGTCTTAGGTATTCTATCTTAAGTGTTTAATTTATATCTAACCAAGCCTTGAGGTCTAATTTCCAGTTTACAGAAAATACGCAGAAGAGAAGAACATGTTAAATTCTACCATAAAGGGGTCATCAGATAAATCTAGAAGGTGGACATTCTATAGGACAAGCTTGGTCTCTTTAGCATATCACTATGATGAAAAAAAAACTGCTATGGATTAAAAGCAATTTACAGGACAAAACAGATACTAAATGTGGATCTGGACCATATCCTAGTTTATATAAGCCATCAAGAATGGGAAATTTTATCATGGCCTGGGTAATAGATGATTTTATGTAATTATTTTTCAGATAATAATTAACAGATTATATAAGAAAAGGCTCTTGTTTCTTAGAGATGAATAGTGCAGTATTCAGGGGAGTATATCTGTAATTTAAAAGAAGCACAAAAAGAAGAATGAGCTAAAAATACGCAGTTTTCAAGTAAAACAAAAAACTTAATTGCTTTTCTTTTGAGGGAAGTGAACTTATGTGAGAAATTTGGTGCTAAAGGTGAGGAGAAAATTCATTCTCTCATTGTCCATTATTTTCTCGTTAAAATAAACAATAAAAACATTTATTTTGTAACGAAAAACAAGGAAAATAAATGGTTTCTTAGCCTCTCTGTGTCTGAAAAGCCAAGTTTTCATTAGTCATTTATATTTAGGATTTCTCACCTTTCCTATTGAATACTTGAGAGAAAAAAATAAACAGTCGCTTTTCAGAGAAGCTTTTACGTTACAAGTTAGATGTGGTTATTAGAGCTTAACCACAATTCAGAAGCATGTGCCTTCAAAAGGGACACTTTTTTTTCCTCTTTTGATCATTACTATAGAAAACTAAGAAACATGTCATAGGGAAATCATCTAAAATGAGATCTAAATGAACTGAAATCACCAAAAATGGGAATAAAATAAACAAAATATTATTTTTAGTAGTACCTTTCCTTAGTTCAAAATGAAAATTTATATGTTGGAGAGAAACATCTATCAAAAGAAGGCCTCTAGTTGTACATCTCAGTTTTACCAATCACAGAGCGTATTGTTTTTCTATTTACCTACCTAATACATATATCCTGTTTTCATACCACAGCCACTTCAGATCTTCCATCAATTGGCACACAACATAAACTGAAGCAAACCAACAACCAACCATTAGAGCCCAAAAGGTGCTATACTGTGTGTGGAAGAAAATAAATGACACATTTTTTCGTTCATTCACTCTCATAAAAATAAAAGCAAACAAATAAACCTTTTGTATTAGAAACTCCTACATCACACTGAATTGAAGTCAACTTAAGAAACTCCCTAGGGTCTTAAGGTGTGGTCCACAAGTCAGCAACACCGGCATCACATGGAGCTTGCTGGGTTGACAGAGTCCTAGGCCCCACCGCAGACTGCTGAATCAGAACCCGCATTTCAACAAGATTCCCATGTGGCTTGCATGTACACTGAAGTTGGAGAAGCACTGTTATAAAGAATAAATTTATCTCAAAATAACGCTGGTGTTGTAAACTTTAATCAGTGTAACTGCAACACCACCATCCTGAATTATTTATTTATCCCCAACTAAGTTCAGTGTGTTATTTTATTGAAGGTCTGGCTGGGCACGGTGGCTCACGCCTGTAATTGCAGCACTTTGGGAGGCCAAGGCAGGCAGATCGCAGGAGCTCAGCAGTTCAAGACCAGCCTGGGCAACATGGTGAAATCCTGTCTCTACAAAAAATACAAAAATTAGCTGGGCATGGTGGTGTGTGCCTGTAGTCCCAGCTACTTGGCAGGCTGAGGTGGGAGGCAGAGGCTGCAGTGAGCCAAGATCATGCCACTAAACTCCAGCCTGGGCAACAGAGCAAGACTGTCTCAAAAAATAAATAAATAAATAAAAATAAAGGAAGACGGTGGATTGGGGAACTAATAATAATAAAGAAATTCCCAGATGTAGCAGTGCTGTTATTCAAGGACCCAATGGTTCAGCATCATGAGATTCCCAGCTCTATAAAGATAATAGAAATTTTCACTCAATATAGAAATAGCTTCCTATCACTCAAGAAAAACACATTACCTAGAAAGCAAAATGGTCTCAAAAAAAGTAGCACCAAAACTTAATACTACATATAGTAATAAATAAAATCAGGAACTCCAGAAAAAGATACATTTTAGAGCCAGTTTACATAATGAAGAAACATAGTTTAAATTAGAACCTATCATAATGTGAATTAATTTTGATTAATTTTTCATGTCTGTAAGATCATGATTTCCATTTTTTACTCATTTACACATAGTATGCCTACCTTCGGAATGAATCGTTTCACCAACAGCAAGACAAAGACTAATGTCATTAGAACACCTAGCACAGTTCCCGAGGAGTAATAGAAAGTAGGGCTTCTGTCAAGATAAGCAGATACAAGCCATTTAAATGCCAAACAGCACTTTGAGTATGAAAAGCATGTTTAACCTGGCAACGTCGGTCATAAATAATACTAAGAACAAAAAACTCAGATGGCAGCTCTCATTATATCCTATACTCTTAAAAAACAAAATGGGTACTTGAAATTTATGGTAAGTTGCTTGCCACTAACTCAAACCAGAATGTCTGAGTTATTTTTCATATTCAGGATCTGATCAGACAATAATTACTAAATACCTATGATATAGCAGGCACTTGTCCAGGTTTTAGAAAGGAGAAAAGGCACCAAGAAGTTAAAAAGTCTTCCCTAAGTCAGTATCTGTTCACGGAGGATTAGGGATTACAACCCAGCTCCTCAGAGTCCAGGCTTTATTCTGCATGCTATGTATGCATCATCTGGCTTATAAAGTTCATGGATGACATTAAACACACTTGGTAACACTATAATGAAAAGCTTCAAAATGAACAATGTTAAGAACAGCTGATGAGTGTTGGGTACTAACCTAGAATCCACAAGCCAAGAATAAAATATTGAAAAAAGATTTCTTTCTCATGAGAGAATTCCAAGAAACAAAACATCAGCATAATATGTTTCTCAGATGAGAATATGTCAGTAACAAAAAGAAAATGATAATACGTTTCTCTAAGAGTCAGATATTTGCTATATTCAGCCTTCTGTATCAGGGCCATAAATCTAGGAGGCGGCTCTGATGTAATAGAGCAAGGTGTGTGGACCAGAAAACCAGGGAACAAATCTCCAGCCCTGATGAGAGCTAATAGTGTGATGAAGGATGTTGCTTTTCTCATCTATAAAATGAGAACAATAATACAGAGCTTGCATAGTTATTATCAGGATCTAATAAAATGTTAATACATAAAATATGTGAAAGCACTTTGTAACATACACATATCACGCTATACAAATAACTGTTACTGTTTTCAAAGGCCTTTTCAACACCATCTTCAGACCTATTGGCAAAACCTAAAGTATGCACTGCAAATGCACAATAATGTGAAAATACTTAGCATGTGGTCAAAAATGATCTAAACCCCTTTTCATTCACAAAATTAAAAATATAAAAAGGAATACTTACTGACTCAGGGTCTCTGCATAAAAGGAAAGAAAAACTCCTGCCACAAACACAAGGAAGAGTTTGAAATCCATGACTGGAGTAAAAAAGACACACAAACACATAACAAAAAGATTTTTTATCAATGTAATGTTGGTAAAAGAAAAAAAAGTCAATTTATTGAAAAGTTACTCCAGAAAAATTGAATCCAGAAAGTCAAGTGTAATAAAATTGGACTTACTGTTTCGATTCACATGTATCATATAGTTAAATATCTTCCTGACAGGCTCCACAGAAAAGCACACAGTCTCTCCATATGGATTGATGATTATGGTTATTTCATTAGATTCTTTTGGTATCCAAAAGTTATGAATCACACATTTGATAAAAGATAGAATGGTTTCTGGATATTGGCAATTATGTCTTTCTGTGATATATACAATTCTGAACAGGCCTGAACTGGTAATTTTCACCTGTAAAACAAGAACAAACAAATCCATAAACAGAATAACTTCTCTTTGTTGTTGTTTTGGAGATAGGGTCTCTCTGTTGCCCAGAATGGAGTGCAATGGCAGGATCTCTGCTTGCTGCAACCTGTACCTCTAGGGCGACCCTCAGCCTCCCAAGTAGCTGGGACCAGAGGCACATGCCACCTGCCCAGCTAATTTCTGTATTTTTCATAGAGATGGGTTTTCGCCATGTTGCCCAGGCTGTCTCGAACTTCTAGGCTCAAGCAATTTGCCTGCTTCAGCCTCCCAAAGTGCTGGGATTACAGGCGTGAGCCACTGCGTCCAGCCAAAACTTCTTATAAGCTTCTTAAAAACATGAGCAAAGGAGTAAAGAGAACTCAAGGTCAGATGAGTAAAGAATACTCAAATGCTAAGGGTAGCGTTCTATGTTCTGATCCCAGAGGTAGAATCAACAGATTTGTATTTAGTCCAAACACACACTGAACCACAGACATTATTGAAAGTGAATGCTTCTCCCCACAAGCTGTGGCTGGTTTAAGTCCCTCTTCTAGCAAGTTATTGTGGCTAAGAGACATTAAAAAAGATGAGAAGAATGTACAGGCATACCCATTTTATTGTTTTACTACACTGTGCTTTGCAGATAGTGCATTTCTTACAAATGAAAGGTCTGTGGCAACTCTGTCGGGCAAGTCTACTGGCACCATTTTTTCAACAGCATGTGCTCACTTCATGTCTTTGTGTCAGCATGTTTCAGCAATGAACTGTTTCTTAAATTAAGGTAGGTAGGGTTTCTTTTAAAGATATAATGCTATTGCACCCTTAACAGAATAACAGTATAGTGTAAACATAACTTTTATAGGTACTAGGAAACCAAAAAATTTATGTGACTTGCTTTATGGGATATTTGTTTTATTGCAGTGTTCTGGAACCAAACCCACAGTCACATTATCTCTGAAGTATGCCTGTGATGGGTGGCAAAATATGTGAGTAGGCATGGTTTGAAAATAGGGTTTATATCTATACCATTTTCTATTGTGATTAAGAAAAAGCACTTCCTTTCTCTGGATCAGCTGAGCATCTGCAATTCATGCTTCTCTCACCATGCCTACTGAAGGACAATATCCCAACCTCAGGTCCTATTCACATCATACAACAAAGCACTAGCTACAAGCCGATGGTGACAACCCAGTGGTCATTAAATGACAATTTTGCTGCTGCCTTTGTCCATTCTTCTCTCTATTCGTTTTCTTTTTCTAAGAGTAGGGCAGCCTGAAAGGGGAGTAAGAGCACCAGCTCTGAATCTCAGTCATCAGGCAATATCACCCACTATCTACCTACCAACCCCCACATTTCTCTTTGACTTTGGCTCCTGGCTCCTGGCTCACTGTTGCTCTCTCTCCAATACTATTTCCTGTCATTCTTCTTAGGTATTACAGTGTATACAATATACACACCAATCCTTCCAGTATCCTGGCCTCTCAGTTCCTGGGATTCCTTTCCTCTTATGCTCTTGTCCTCCCTACCTCAGCTCATCACTCCATGGCCATACCCCGGACCTTGTTAGTACCAGACTGCAGCCCCTCCATACATCTTGTTTCATGCATCTCACTGTGTGACCACCATCTCCTGTCTTTCCAGTGTACCCATCTAGTGCCCCAACCCCACCAAGGATCTGAACATCCTTCTCTTCTTCTGCTCCTTACCCTCTTAATATCCTCAATCTCTTTTTAGCCAGCGAAACCCCATGATCAATTATTACACACCATTCCCTGGCACATACCCTTGACTCCTTTGCACCCCTCTTGCTTTGTCATACTCACTTACAAAATCCAACTCTCCACCATTCTACTCCTGCATTTGCATCACCAGTGTGCTGGAGATATGCACACTGGTCTCACTTCAAATCCATGACTGTGAACTCAGAGAGGGACATGAAAGCTGCAGTCATTCATACCACATATTACTATTCATTCATTCTTCTACCCTCTGCAATAAAGGATTTCACAACTTCTTCCTCAATACTCAGCAACTCCTCCCCATCCTCTTCTCAGCTGTTGATCCTTCCTACTTCACTGAAAATGGAAGAAATCAGAAGTGAATGTCCACCAGCTCCTATCTGCAAAGCCACCTACCTGTCAGCACCTGCAGGCACATGCTCCGCTTCCTGCCTGTGGGGAGGAAATTTCCTCCAGAGGAAATTTGCAGGCTCCATAAAGGCAAGTCCCGACTTGGGCATGGGATCCTATCCACGTTTGCCTACTCAAGGACATCCCAGCAGCACTTCTTCCCTCTCTACGAGATCATTTCTCTCAGCATACATACATTTAAAAAAGAAAAAACAGCCTTCTGTGGACTCCACTTTTCCCTCCAGCTACCACCCATTTCTTTGCTTCTTGTTGCAATAAAATTCCTTTAAAAAGCTGCCTGTGCCTGCAGTCTCTAGTTCCTCTCCTTCCATTCTCACTTCAATCAGGATTTCCCAAAAGGCTGCCCTGACAAGGTCACTGGTGCTTCCATGTTGCTAACTGAAATGCCCAATTAATTCTCAGTCATCTTATTTGACCTGTTAACAGCACTTGGCACTGCTGGTTATTCCCTTCTCCTCGTTACACTTCTCCCCAGGGCTTCCAGGACATCTCCTTCTTCACTGTCGCTCCTTGTGTTTCTCCTCTGCTGGCTCCTTCCTTCTCCCTGAACTCTTAATATAAGACTGACCCAGGCTTAGCCACTGGTCCTCTTCTCTTCTCCATCGAAACTCACTCGGTTTCATGGCTTTAGGCACCATCTATATAAATATGCACCGCTAATTACTTTTGCAAAAAAAAAGACACAGGAAAGATATACCAGAAACTACTTAAACTGATTGTCTACAAGGGTTGGATAGGAATTAATAGAGGGAGGAGGGAAAGTGACACTTCTCTGAAAATACCTTTGTATAGAGTTTTAACTTTTAAGCCATATTAATGTTGTAGATACTCATAAATAATGATAATAATACAGACATAAAGATGGAAACAACAGACAACTGAGGACTTCAAAAGGTGGTTGGGAGGGAGAGGAGCAAGGGTTGAAAAATCTACTGATTGGGTACTATGGTCACTATTTGGGGGATGGGTTCAGTAGAGCCCAAACCCCAGCATTACACAATATATCCATGTGACAAACCTGCACATGTACCCCCAAATCTAAAAAATTAAAAATTAAAAAGGTTTTTAAAAAAATTTTAAACAAAATCTCATTTAAAAAACCCACTATGGTCTTTTCTGAGAATAAAAAGGCAAACAAATCTTGTAAACCAAAAATAAAATTCTAACACCCCCGACCCTGCCAACCATCTGAATGAAACCCTCTTCTTGGCCAGGGCACTCCAAAGTTAACCTGAAAAATTGGTTCAGGCTATGCCAGGAAGCAGGAGTTGGACATGCCTCATTATGCCCTGCTCCCTTTCGGAATTCAGGAAAAACCAACCAGCATTTAATATCAATACAGACCTTAAGTCTGACAAGAAGCACTTATACTCTATTCTCGCTGAAGCCTGCTACCTGGAGGCTTCATCTCCATGATAAAACTTTGGTCTCCACAATTACTTATGATAATGCAGACATTCTTTTCTATTGATAATAACTCTTTCAACCAATTGCCAATCAGAAAATTTTAAAATCTACCTATAACCTGGAACACTGCATTCCTCTCTGCTTCCAGTTGTCCGACCTTTCTGGACCTAACTAATGTATACCTTAAATGTATTTGATTAATGTCTCATGTCTCCTTAAAATGTGTAAAACCAAGCTGTGCCTTGACCATCTTGGGCACATGTTCTCAGAATCTGAGGGATGTGTCACAGGCCACTGGTCACTCATATTTGGCTCAGAATAAATCTCTTCAAATGTTTTATAGAGTGACTTTTTGTCAACAAACTAAAAAAATAAAAATAAAAATGATAAAATTGACCAGGATGGGGGAAAACCCTGAAATTGAAACAAATAAAAACAAACTATATTTTGAATGAATAGTATAACCATACTGAAGGGGGAGTGGACTGGGATGAATTAACCTAAAATACACAACCTCAGAAAAAGATTAAAAAAAAAACGCTATAAATAAATACTGAACTCCTGTTATTAGGTTTGTGTTTTGCAATGGTATGACTTTGCAATTCTGAAACTACTTTTAGTGTATTCTGGGATTAGGCAAATAAATAAATATATTTGAGGAAATGGGAACCAAGTTTCTCATTATCAGAGAAGGGAATTACAAATACGAAAACTGGAAAACTAGCATGAACCCTGTGGTATTGGAGATCTCAGAACTCACAGTTTCTAACAGGTAGATATAGATGTTTGTGCAGGTGTATGGGTGTGTATGTGTGTGTACACACATGACGATATGCCAGTAGCAATGAACACACCTAATGTTGACTGTTCCTTGGAAAAAATGTATGATTCCAGAGCTGAGTCTATGATATTATACAAGTCTAGAACATCTTGTTTGTTAGAAAGTAAAGTAGTGCTCAAAAATGCTAGGCACATGGCAGAAGGACACAGGAGCTAGTTGAAGGGGCTCTGACTGGCTAAATCTAGGACAATTTGAGTACCAAAATAAATAATGAGAGTTATGGATTGTAGTTTCCTGAAATAATTGGCAATGTATGAGACTACATGGATATAAATAAATGGGAGGAGGAAAATCTCTTCCTTACAGTAGAATGTCAATGAATGTAAATGGAATAATGATGCCAGGCACAGCGGCTTGCACCTATAATCCCAGCACTCTGGGAGGCTAAGGCAGGCAGATTGCTTGAGTCCAGCAGTTCAGTAGACTCATGGGCAACATGGCAAAACCCCGTCTCTACTAAAACTACAAGTAGTCCCAGCTACTTGAAAGGCTGAGGTGGGAGAATCACCTGAGCCTGGGAGGTTGAGGCTGCAGTGAACCAAGATCGCACCAATGCACTTCAGTTTGGGCAACTGGAGTGAGTCCCAGTCTCACACACACACACACAAAAATAGAATGGATATAGAAAAATCAACATCTGATAAACATCATCATGATTATTGATTCAGTAAAGCATCATCAATGAATGATAAACTAAGGGAAGAAAGTTTGATGAGGAAGAGGTTATCTACACAGTCTCAAATTGTCACCTCAAAATATTCATTAAAGGGAAGAAAATACTAATTTTAGTGGAAGAACATGACAAACACTACCTTAACCATGTGATCAAAGTAGTGCATATTATCAGCAATGGTATCAATCGACATCAAATGCTTGCTGATACAATGTTCCAGCTATTCTCTCAGCCTTGAACACCCTTCCCCCCAGTACCTTCTTGGGTAACTCACTCCACTGAAATCTGTCTCAAAAGTAACCTTCTCAATGAGAACTACCCTGGCCAATTTGCTCCCACTTCTCATCCCACTGATATTACTCTACATTTTGTTTTTTCATAGTACTTACTAGTTTTACCATTTTAATCTCTATTACATTTATTGTTTACTATTCCCCACCCTAGATAATGTAAATATCCACAATGGCAGGGATCTATTTTGTTCATTGATATATTCTAGGAGCCCAGAAATAGTTCCTGGCACTGAATAGGTGCTCAATAAATATTTGTTAAATGCTGAATGAAAGAAAGTACTAGGCAATTGAGAGCAACTGCTATCTTGGCCATATTTGGGATCAGTGGTTATTCCAGAATTTCTATTTGGAGGGGCTTTGGATAGCAATTTTGGAAAGTAGGAGGAACATGTTGTCTTTAGACTGCCTGAACAGCAGATATGCTGTATACATTTAGATAGTATATTCATTGGGAGTGGCTTGGGAGGGGCTGAGGGAGAGTCTGAAGGAGTTAGTGTCCTCTTCTCACACTGCCTACCCATTGAACCACTGTGTGTGATCCTCAAGTCAGCTCTCATAGTAATACACAGACCTGTGTCATACCAAAAATACTTTCTATTCCTGAAATGGTACATTTCCTGTCCCTAGAACATGGTAATTCTCTGTCCCTAAGACATGATTTAAAAGTAGGCCCTTACCTGCATAGTTGACCATATGTATTTCCATTCCACTTGGGAATTTTGATTGTAGCAGTAACAGTCTGACTCAGACGTTCTAATTAAATCTTTTTCCTTCAAAGCTTTACACCTACGAACTGAGAGATGGAAAATGGAATACATTTTCTAACTGTTTAATTGCCAAGAATCTTCTTTTTTAAAAAAAGTTTTCAGGAGGTAACAGTAGCAGTTTTAACATTCTATGACCAATAAATTCTCCTATATAATTATAGTCCTTCAGTCTTTCCAACCAAGGAGGAGACAGACAGAAAACACTATAGCCCAAGTGTCAATATGTATGACATTGGAGGGCAGTATAAGAGTGCAGAGAACAAGTACTTCTTCAATTCTGAAGCAGAAGACAGAATTATGGGCACCTTCCCAGAAAAGACAAAAATATGAGTAAAGGGCTGAAAGGCGAGGTAGAGGCAGTAAGACAAAAATTAGGAGGTGGGAGTGGGGGTGGGCAGGACCAGCAAGTGTGTACAGAATCATGAAGATAAGATAAATTATGGAATTAATTCAGTTTAGAGATACTGGATCTTTATATTGGTGAGGGAGCATGGATGGGAGGTATAGGGATACAAGAAGACATTTGAACACCTGTAGCTGGAGTGGTAAACCATGACTACTACTATACCATGTGGACTCCATCTTGAAAGCAGAGCACTGGAGGATTTTAGATAAGTATCAGTCTCAGCAAGAAACCATTGACACTCAAAAGGATTTAACTGAAAATAGTTCAGTAAAGATATGGACAGGCTTAAGGCACTAACAATAAGGCACTATGAAGTTCTCAGGCACCAACAACAGCAGGAAGCTTTCAGCAGCCCAAGTTCCAAAATGGCAAGAAGGATCCCATGTTACTAGAGTCATTGGAACTAGGAGGACAGTAGTCTAAAGGAATGCAGTCACTGCCAGGACTCCCGTGGAATGCAGGGTGAAGGTATGGGTACCTCAACCTGTCTCTCCTGCTGTCCCCTCAGTGCCCTGAATCAACCAAACCCAACAGAAAGATAGACGGCCAAAGAAGCCCATATAATGCAGTCCACAGAGGTTAGCTTCAGGCACTAAGCGGAGAAAAGAAGGACTGAGAATAGACCTACAGCAACAAACAGGGAATACCAGCTCAATAAGGAAGTGACAGAAACGCATTTGTATTTTAGAAAGAACATTCTGTAGGTAGTGTGCAATATTAAAGAAGAAGACTGAAAGCAGAAGAATCACTAAGGAGGCCACTAAAGCAATCTAAAGAAATGGACTAAGAGAGGTGGGAGAAATAACAGATTAGGAAATGAAATCGACAGGCTTTACAGATTCATTTTATCAAGGAAAACAAGACGATGATGTAAAGGTTTCTGGCAAGTGGAGAGACAGTGAGGCCCTTTACTCAGACAAGAAATACTAGAGAAAAAGCAAGTTTGTACAGGGAAGTAGGGGTGAGTTCACTTTTGGATATACTGAGTTTTCATTGGTGGGATTCTGTGAAGATGGACAGATCTTCACATCTCCAGCGAGGAGAAATTTGGCTGGAGACAGATGTAGATACCTAAATATATATGTATGATATATATAATATATAATACAACTCAACATAACTGAGAGAAAGAGAGATATATATTAACCCTCTGTGTTACAGAGGGTTAATGTAAATGCCACAAGAAAACTAGAAAGTAATGATGTTCATTTTCTTCTGTGGTCACTGCTGTATCTGGACTTGAAATGAAGTAAAATGAAAGTCGTAAGTTCTTCTGGATTCAAGATAGAGTGTCACCTCCACATCTGTCCAACAGGAAACAGGAACAAGGAACACTTATGGGTACACACAGAAGTGGGCTTTACGCCCAACCCCTGACTCCTTTAAGGAAAGTGTGATCAGTTGTTTCTCCTGAAAAACCTGAAATGAAGCTAGAACAACTTGCTACACCAAAGTTGGGGAAGAACTGAGTAACCAGTAACAACTAGTAAACAATCACATCCATGTAGGGAGTAATACTGAATATGCTCAGACAAGTCCCTGGTCCTGGCCTGAAATATCCTTAGCATTAAGTTGGAGAAAAGTGAAGACAGACTTCGGGAAAGGATCCTGGGAATGCTCGCCATCTCCCAAAACACAACTCCATAAAAGGGAGGGTTCTCCAGTGGCCACACGAAGCAGCAAAATTACACAAGGACCCAGTGTATTCAACTGTGACAGTCAAATCATTCATCTTTCCTCTTCACATTATGATGAAATGCATATGTTTCTAAATATATCAAAAAATTTGCAGAGTTTGAGTCCAAGATGCAAATACAAGAATGAACCTCTAGAGCAAGGGTCCCCAACCCTGGGGCCAAGGACCAAGACCAGTCCATGGTCTGTTAGGAACAGGGCTGCAGAAGGTGAGTGGTGGGTGAGGTGAGTGATCATTGCCACCTGAGCTCCACCTCCTGTCAGATCAGCAGTGGCATGAGATTCTCACAGCAGCATGAACCCTACAGTGAACTGCACATGCTAGGGATCTAGGCTGCATGCTTGTTATGAGAATCTAATGCCTGATGATCTGAGGTGGACCAGTTTCATCCCCACACCACCCCCTACCCTATTCCTATCCCGTGGAAAAATTGTCTTCCATGAAACTGGTCCCTGTTGCTAAAAGGTTGAAGACTGCTGTTCTAGAGGCTCTCTGTTAAATACAGGATACTAAAAATGAAAAAATGTGCTCCTGCATGCTGTTTCCATGCACAAGAGCCAAAAGGAGAATTCACAACCAAGGCTATGAGCACACAAAGCAACCAATGCTGAGGCACATTTTTTGATATATCTGAGATGCAAATGACTTCTGGCCAAGGGCAGCATAGGGGGAGGTGCAGTCCCAGGGATATCAAAGGGCTGGCAGCTACCTATAAAAAATATGAATGTCAAGGAATGTAGTATATAACCTGGAAGACCCTGAGCAACTGCAATGAGAAGACATGAGAACACATTAAATGCTCCCAGCTAGTGAGCAGCAGAGGTGGGGGGATCAGGTCTCTGGATTCACCTTACCATGTTCTGCCTTTGCACAGCCTCCTGGGGGTCTCTGAGCACAGCTAGAGTTGAGAACTTTATACTGGGAGTCCTCAAATAAAAGGGATTCCTACCCATCATTGGAAAGGGAGTGCATTCCAGCAGGGCAGGTGAAGAGCATGAAGTCTCAGGGACACAGAAGCAGCAGCCCAAACTACGATAGGAATGTCTACTTCCAGACAGGTCTTTCTTTACCACCCATGTGCTCGATGCTAGAGGGGCTTTTCTTGTGGGTGCCTCCAAGGGCCCCTCACTGCAATTCTTCTCCTAGAGAGTGCTGCTACTCCAAGGGCTAAATCAGCTCCCACAGAACAGTTCACTTTTGTTAACGGTCTGAGGAAATAGCCTTTTGGTGGGGCCCGAGTTTTGCAATCAAATGCTCTCTTAAAATAAGGTTCTTTCCACTTGGTCCTAAGACTGTCTCCTAAATCATTCCAAATCTGGAGCTCTTAAGAGCAAGATGGTGCAATTTAAGTATATTGTATACTGCAGTTTCAACACAGGAGTAAATGCTTCTCTCTTACCCAAGCCACATTCCTCTTGCACTAGGATGATTGTAATAGCCTTCTATCTAGCTGGTCTCCCTACTTCCAGAATTGCCCCTCACCACCACATTTTCCTCTACAACCTACCCTTCAATTAGCAAATAGATCTTTTTAAAAACATGAATGGGGCCCGGGTACATTGATTGGCTCATGCCTGTAATCTCACTTGAACCTGGGAGGCAAGGCTGCAGTGAGCTGAAATCACGCCACTGCACTCCAGCCTGGGCGACAGAGTGAGACCCTGTCTCAAAAAAAAAAGCAACAAAACCAAAAACAAACAAACAAAAACACGAATGGGAACACATCATTTACCTGCTTAAAACCCTCCAATGGCTTTCCTTTACACCATTAATAAAATCCCCCTCCCTTCCAGGGACCTGAGTGCCTCTATGACCTTCCCTCCTCCACTTTCCCTCCCAGCCCAGCTGCTCCAGCCACACCTGGCCCTTCTGTCCTCAAGATGCCAGCCAACCCCCATATAAAGTTTCCCCAGTCTGCAACCTTCTTCTCCCAGATCTTGTCAGAGCTCATGCCTTCCAATCACTGATGTATTCTATCAAATGCTACCTTCTCATAAAGGCCTTCTTTGACTCCACTATCTAAACAAACACACCCCAACCACTTCCACCTGCTTTCTTCTTTCTTCATATTACATATTATTTATTAGCTTAAACTCTGTCTCTCCATGAAGTCAGGGACATTGCATGTTTATTACTGTAACCCCCAGAACTTAAATATTTGTCTTTTGTGTGTAGCCTGTGGTTCGAGAGGACTACTGGGTTATTTGGGCATATGTGGCCTGCCAATGGAAGTCCAGCCAATCTTTGTAAGAGCCTGGTCAGGGCTAGTCAGCACCATAAAAGGAGGTGCACTCTGGCCCTCCCTTGAAACCATCTGACGTAGTAGGATGCCCTTGCCAGCCTGTGCCATTGCCATCCCATCTACAGAACCCACAAAGCATGCGGGCCAGTCTGGAAGCCACAGGCTGAACTTCCCCCTTACCCTACCCCATGGTCAATACATCCATAGCTACAGGGTTGAGTACTGTAACCCTTAACATCCTCTGGGCTGGGGACCACCTTCTTGCCCCTCACTGGATAGAGGAGGGCAGAAAGAATAGGTGGGATTAAGCTTCTTTTATTTGACTCATATATGATACATCAGTGTATTCTGTGTAAGGGATCTGCCAGTTAGAAGAAAAGAACTTGTTCTGCATTTCCCCTCAGTCTTCAACCAGATTAAAGACAGCATAGAAGGAAAGATGTTGTCCTGACTGTTCATACCTATAGACATGCTAGTAAAAGCATGTTGCAAACAGTGTTTTCCCTCGAATTCTCCAGAGTGGCCTCTGGCTTTTGAGGTGAAGCTGATGTGGAATTTACACAATCCATGAGATTTCGCAGACAAGAGGTGGCAGTGCTTCATCATGTCCTCTGGCTGCCCTTTTTTCTTATCACCTCTCTCCCGAGGTGAATGAGTCTCAACTCACATAGGAATTCCTAAATATGTAAGGGACCAGAAATTCAGCCATAAGAAGCCACAAGCCTAGCTTCAAGTCAGTTCATTAAGCCATGGGCTAATTGGACTAGGCAAAAGACAGTGATTGTCACAAGACTGTTATCACAGCTGGCCCGTCGCCTTCCTAGAGAGAACAGATCTTCCAATCTTAGATTGATTATAAAGGCTTTATCTTTCTTTTTTTTTTTTTTTTTTTTTTTGAGGCGGAGTCTCGCTCTGTCACCCCGACTGGAGTGCAGTGGCCGGATCTCAGCTCACTGCAAGCTCCGCCTCCTGGGTTTACGCCATTCTCCTGCCTCAGCCTCCCTAGTAGCTGGGACTACAGGCGCCCGCCACCTCGCCCAGCTAGTTTTTTGTATTTTTAGTAGAGACGGGGTTTCACCGTGTTAGCCAGGATGGTCTCGATCTCCTGACCTCGTGATCCGCCCGTCTCGGCCTCCCAAAGTGCTGGGATTACAGGCTTGAGCCACCGCGCCCGGCCAAGGCTTTATCTTTCTTAGGTCTCTCCGCCCTTTAGCAATCTTCTTCTAGAGCCATTTCAATTCTCAGTTTCAATCATATCCAGCGGAAATAGGAAACAGAGTCAGTTTGACTGCTTATTTGAACTCTATCACTGAGTACGCCCTGACACTGAAGGCTATGAAGCCGCCTGCATGTCTGCGGGTTTCATTTATTCATGAGGCCCCAGTTATTGCTGGTTAATTCTACTAGGATAGAACCTGCTGGTAGCAGATGTAGGCAACCTCAAATGTATCAAAACAACAACAGGCCGGGCGCTGTGACTCATGCCTGTAATCCCAGCACTTTGGGAGGCCAAGGCAGGTGGATCACTTGAGCCCAGGAATTTGAGATCAGCCTGGGCAACATGGTGAAACCCTGTCTTTACCAAAAATGCAAAAATTGGCCAGTCTCATAATCCAGTCTCAAAAATAAATAAATAAAAATTTAAAAATTAGAACAAAAACAACAATCCCCTTACAACGCAATCCAGGAAATGAAACAGAATTTCTAGGAATTTTAAAAAATCTAACAATAATCATTCATCTGGTCAAAAGGGAACAATACCTGCCTAGGGAAAGCTACTGCTTCTACTTGAGGCTGAGGTATTTAATATGTCCGTACCCTGGAAGGTGCTCCATAACCTAGGTAATCACTTCCTCAAGCCTGAATCAGATCAGGAGAAAGATCTGGAATTGTAGGCTATCCCAGGTTTGCCTCAACTCCAAAGGACTGAGGAGTATCTGAGGGATCAACCCTGAAAGCCATCCTTACTATGGAAAGACAGGTTTCTAAGCCTGGAAGGGCATCATTTTCCTTAACTTCTTGCAATCCTCAGCAGGCTCCCTTGATCCTTTCAATTATACTGACTTCTAGAGAACAGTATATTTCTGGATAGTTGTGCCCAAATCACTAAGACGCTACAGAGGCATTAATTATTTACATTACCAAAGGATTCAGAAAGTCAGGGTTCCTTTAACCAATGAGATAAGATTCCTTAGTTCACTTTAAATACCACTCAATTTATAAATATTCAATTAATCTAATTTTAGAATTACATATCTAATATAAAAAAGGGACAGTTACATATCACCTACTTTAATTAAAATTATCTTCTTTGTAGTACTTTTGTCATGTATTAGTTTTCCTAAATGTAAGTATATGTTTAAGTTAAAGAGTTGAGTCATATACACAGAAAAAAACAAAAAAACAAAAAATACCTCAGTCAAAACATCAGAAAAGAGCAGGTAGTACTTAAACCTACTTACAGAATATGCTAAAAATAAAAAGCACAAACACCTTAAATCTTAGCAGAACCTAACTCCCAACATAAAAATATCTCACCAGTGTTCTCCTGAAAACTGACATGGCCCTCATATTGGGAAAAAAAACCATCTTCAGATGAAACTAGAACGGAATCATAATATAAACACTTACTACATTATATGACAAATTTCTCCATTTTCCCTATAACTGTTTTTCTTTGGGAGCAAGGAAGGGGAGGGAGAAGAGTAGGAAACACGAAAAGCAAAAAACGAACAAGTCTTAACTTGTGAGAAGTCAAATGGACTCAGGATTTTTCTATTTGTTTTTTGTAAATTCACATTTTCAAAGGAGTTAACATGAGGCATCAAAGTGATAAAGGTAACTATTCTCTTAACCTCATTTTTTTTTTACCTGAATATTCATCTTTTTATTTCTCCAAGAATGTGAGAATGAAACTGGAATTAGTACATACTAATGCACACTCAGGTCTTTAACCTCAAGCCGAAATCTTCACAGATGAATTTGAAAGCTGTGATTTCAAATGGACTGTTACCATGATTTAAGCCTGGAAAGCCACTGCCAGGGCCTGAACTTCATCTCAGGACAACACATGGTTTCTAGGGACCTTACTAACTGGCTGAAACTCTTGAAGCTTCTCTTCCTTTCAGTGTCAACTGTCTCTGACTTTCCTCCAAATAGTTACAGAAAGCTGGTGTTGGTCTGAATGTTCCCCATTCCATTGAAGGGTGTGTTATTCAAGACAAAATTTTAGAACAGGAAGGTACCTTAAGTGTCACCTAATCCAAGCCCCTCGCTTAAACGAAGTACCAGCTGTTTCCTCTCAGGGTCCTCATGAAACCATAGACTTTTAAAGAGCAGCAATGGTTCTTAAGCCTAGTCTAATCCAGGGCTGCCAACACAGTGTCATTGGCACATCACCAGATACTGGGCGCTTCACAGTCCGTGTTGGAAAGCCTACTGGAACGGCAGGCATCCCTGTAAGGCTACAGAAGTTGCCATTCTTCTTAACTGTGGACTAGTTTTATCAAGTCAGTGGGCATCCTGCCTGTCTCAGGCAGAACAGAAGCTCCAATAAGTATTTATGCGTGTCTTTGATTAACAAAGCAAAGCAGCAAGCTGTTACTATTACACTAAATGCGGTAACATAAAAACTTTAAAAACACCAGGTTTACTGAGGTGAGAAAAATACTGAAAACTCTTCAGTAAAAACATCTTCATTTTACTCAAAAGAAAACTACGGTTCATAAAGACTCTGTGCCTGGACCAAGGTTTCACCACAAGTTGTGGCTGAAGGTAATGAGCGGTCTAGAACCCAAGGTGCTGGGTGCTGGTCTAAGGCTACTTCTAATTTTCTCGCTGTTGCCATGCCCAGAAACCTTCCTGCTTAGACAGATTTGTGTTTTAATTTTTCACCGGCATAAAACTGTTGTATTTCTTACTACCAAGCCTTTGTTTTCTCATCTGTAAAATGGGTATAAAATGGTGCCTTCCCCCATAGGGCTTCTATGGGTATTAAATATGATAGATACTGCAGCTAAAGCACTTATAACACTGCCTAGCACATAATGAACACTCAAAAAATTTCTGTTCAATGAAAACCGGAATCCAACAGTTCCCCAACATATAGGAACTCACCGCAAGATTCCCTCAGTTGGGAGCTGTGGCAGAATCTGATGACCTCATTAACATCCAGTCTCTCATTCATCCTTAGATAAAAAACCGCGGTATAACAGGAGGGAGGGCCATGCCCAGCTAAAAGAATACACTTGGAAGCCTCCCTTGAAACCAGGGTAGCCAAAGCAAGGAAGAGAAGTTGGTAGAGAGTGCATCCAGGAAATCTTTTAAAAGATTTTATGAGGAAAAAAAAAAAGAAACAGAAATGTGAAGCTCATGGTAAGTTAGCGGCAGGTCTGGAGTTGGAACTCTGGGTTTCTGACTTCCCCAGGTGTCCTTCCCAGATCCTTCCCCAGTGTGCCAGCATCTTGAGCCCACTCCGTGGCGAGCCCCTAACGCTAGCAGCCGCTACCAGTTCTTGCTTCCTGTGCGCCAGGCATTGTGCACACCAATACCACAAGAACCTTGTGAGGTCTCATTACCTGCGGCTCACGTGGGACCCGTTATGTTTACTCGCTCAAGGTCACAACAGCCAGTCAGTGGCAGGAGAATTTTCGCTACGATTCTGAAGCTGAAGCTGTTACCTTCTCTAGTCTTGAGACCAAAGGAATGCGAGATAGCGAAATAACAAGGATTTCAACACGCATTGATGTACTGTACAAAAGGCCTTGTGCTGAAAGTCTGGGGACTACGGTCAGCTGTGCCAGTGACAAGCTGTGTCACCTTGAGCAAATCAAAACCTCTCTGAGTTTAGGTTGCTTCTGTAAAACGAGGGAATTGGGCGACTGGATCGCACGGTTGCTCCTAGTCCTAAAATTACAAAATGTCCAATTGCCAAGAGAGAGACCAAAGAAGCCCAAGAAGACAGGAAGGGCGGACGGGGCCTGCCCGGGAGACCCCAAAGCGAGAAAAGGTAGCGCCCACCCGGATCGGCCTCGCGGTGCCACCCGGGCCAAAGGGCGCGCCCTCGGGGCAGCCGTGAAGCCCGGGAGCGAGCACGCACGCGCGCGCGCCGCCGCCGCCGCCGCCGCCGCCGCCGCCGGGTCCAGGTTACCTGACAACGCCAACGCCGCCGCCGCCGCCTCCCCGCGCAGGGGCAGTGTGGCCAGGGGCGGCAGCCAGAGCAGCAGCCACCACCGCCCCTGGCACGGCCCCATTTCGTTAGGGGTCAGCTCCGTGCGACCCCGAGCCCTAGGGGACCGGCTCCGCCGCGAGGAGCGGAAGTGGCGCGGGGCCTCAGAAGGCGGAGGGGGGCGGTGAGGCCCGAACGCGGGAAAGGCGGAGACCCCGCCTCCCCGGGGCGGAGGGAGAGTTGGGTCCGTTGCTCCAGCCTCCGCCCGCGGCCTCGGGGCACGCTGGCCCAGGCCGGAAGAGCTTTCGGTGGCGCGACCCCGGTGGCATGCTCCCGTCCTCGGCCTCCGGGCCTCCAGCGCTCGCGGGGTGTCCAGGGCCTCATCTTCCCTTGGGCACCACCCGGCAGCGTCCCGGCGCTGGCTAACCCGGAGTGTTTCTTAAAACTTGGCTGATCTGTGTGAGCTGCGGGATTTGGAGGCTGAATTGTCCGAGCACCTGTGAGTGACAGCCCGTGAATGGGAAGGTCCTTCGGCAAACGCCCTTTTTGGGAATAAAATACATAAAAGCCAGTTTCTTTATTTTATCTTTCTGTTTTCCTTTTTACTTTCATTTGGTAACAAGCAATAACAAATTGGAAACTTGACCGCTTAAATAACACTGACTTGTATGTCTAATCTCGGGCACCACATTTCAGAGTACAGAGGGGTTTGTAAAATGTTCCTTCACCAATATGACAATCAAGCTTCTCTTAAAATTATCTTATGTTAAAAAAATAGTTTTTTAATGTAATATATTTTTAAATTAACATATAACTCGAATGGTCTTAATACTGATAATTAGGAGATATATTAATATATATTTTAAAGAACATTCCCTCCACAGGTCCTGGAACCCATTAATTTGACTCAATATTCCATACTTAACTAGGACAGTCTTCTTCAATTCTGGTCTTTTGGTGAAATATCTTAGAGAACACAAAGTAACAGAAATTATCCTTTTAAAAATAGATAAGCCTAATTTTTCCTAAAAGTCTGAGTAGAATGTACTAGGCTTTCCTTGCCCTCAAAGGAAGATTTAAACAACTGCCCTTAAGCGCTTGGCACCATGTGTACACCATGTATAACTTTTAAAAAGTTAAGAAATTTCCTTGTAAGGGACTTTTCAGTGGGATGATTTTTAAAAATAACCATCATTACTTGAGTGAAGCCTGTCTTCAGAGAAGCAGCAGAGCCCTGATCCAATTCTTTCCAATATTCCCAGGTGAGGTGTGCACTTGCTTCTTGCAAGGCAGCTTTTGTACCCAACCACATTCATTTTGATTTGGTTGAATTTTGGATGGCACTATGGAAAGTAGCTAAAATAAACAGGTGGATTGTTGAATGATGAATGTATTTTCATGCAGATATATCTGGTAGAGAAACAAAAGGGCAGGCAGCAATGTACTGAATATTTAAAGTGCTATTTATATCACAGATCGTTAGTAAATATCTGTAAAGAAGCTATATTGAAACACTACATTTCTCTCTATAAGCAATAAATATTTTTCCAGAGATAAAAAGAATATTAGGAGATGACAGTTCTGTCACTGGGGGACAATCATAAAATTCCACTTAACCTCTCCAAACCTTTCTTCTGTATGAAAACCTTATCCACTGGGGGAAGGGCAGGAAGCATTACCATCAACAGGATCCTGGCAAAGACTCCCTGCTTCTGGAGAAGAGAGAGAAGCACAAACCTTCTGCCTTTGGGGAGCAGCAGGAGCAGGAAACACTACGTCTCAGTGTCCTGAACCAATAGAAAGTTGAAGTTGGCTACTGCTGGGAAACTCTCACTCAAGACTCACCACAGATAAAGGAAGGATTTGGCTGCAATTGAGAAGTATCAGGAATACTGAGATAGCCCCACATCTGAGGCTTAGGTGCACAGGGCCTGCCTGAAACCAAGACAGGACCAGGAGTGTGAAAACCCCCTTTTCACCACTACAAGCCAAGCACCAGTGACAACACCAGTCAGCTAGTGAGGAGGAAAAAGAGTGTGAGGAGAGACCTCTCTGTAGCACAGGCATGCAAACACTGCTAAAGCTGAGTGAAGGGCACTGAGAAAAAGTCCCCAGCACTCTAGGTTCCACACTAAATGCAATAGTAACCCCCTGATAGAGGAATCTGAATGAAGTCTGTGGTATACAGAGTGAAGGCAATGACAACAACATTAAAACCCAAATTCAGCACAACTCCCAACTAGATTGACTTAACTACCCACATTATTGATTGGACAGAAGAGGCTTATTTCTGGACATTAATACTATTTACCTTAGTCATTACTATTCTCCTACATGTGATAGCCATCACTTGATCAGAAATTAAAAGACACCCAAAAAAGCAGAGGGGAGAAAAACTCAAAGAGGTAAAACAGAACCAGATTCAGAAATGACCCATATACTGGGCTATAATTACTATGCTTAAAAAGCTAGTGGAAAAGGTGAATAACATGCATTAATATATATACAGAATTTCAGCGGAAAGAGGAAAATTACTTAAAAAGTGAAATGGAAAGGCTAGAAATTAAAAACACCTTATCAGAAATGAAGAATTCTTTCAATGGGCTTATCAGCAGACTGAACATAGCTGAGGAAAGAACCAGTGAATCTGAATATAAGTTGATATGGTTTGGCAGTGTCCCCACCCAAATCTCATTGAATTGTAGTTCCCATAATCCCCACACATTGTGGGAGGGACCCAGTGGGAGATAACTGAATCATGGGGGTTGTTACTCTCATGCTACTGAGTGAGTTCTCATGAAATCTGATGGTTTTATAAGGGGCTTTTCCCCCTTCACTCAGCACTTCTCTCCTGCCACCTTGTGAAGAAGGACATGTTTACTTGCCCTTCCACCATGATTGTAAGTTTCCTGAGGCCTCCCCAGCCATGCTGAACTGTGAGTCAATTAACCCTCTTTCCTTTATAAATTATGGGATCTGTGGAACTTTGAACTTGAGAGAGATGATTTAGGATATCTGGTGGAAGAAATTTCTAAGCAGCAAAGCGTTCTAGAGGAAGCAGAGCATAAAGGTTTGGAATATTTGCAGCCTGACGAAGCAATAGAAAAAAAAAACTCATTTTCTGGAGAGAAATTCAACGCAGCTGCAGAAATTTGCATAAGTCACAAGGAGCTGAATGTTATTCAACAAAACAATGGGGAAAATGTCTCCAGGGCATGTCGGAGACCTTCTCAGCAGCCCCTCCCATCAAAGGCTCAGAGGCCTAGGAGGGAAAAATAGTATCATGGGCTGTGCATAGGGCCTCCCTCATACCCCACCACCACTCCCCCAGTTCTATGAAACCTTGGGACATGGTGCTCTGTTGTTCCAACTGCTTCAGCTCCAGCCTTGGCTAAAAAGGGGCCAATATACAGCTCAGGTCATTGCTTTAGAGGGTGCAAGCCCCAAGCTTTGGCAGCTTCCACATGATGTTGAGCATGTGGGTGCACAGAAGTCAAGTATTGAGGTTTGGGAACCTCTGCCTAGATTTCAAAGGATGTATGGAAACACCTGGATGTCCAGGCAGAAGTTTGCTGCAGGGATGGAGCCCTCATGGAGACCCTCTGCTAAGGCAATGCAGAAGGGAAATGTGGAGCCAAAGCCCTCACACAGAGTCCCCACTGGGGCACTGCCTAGTAGAACTGTGAGAAGAGGGCCACCTTCCTCCAGACCCCAGAATGGTAGATCCACCGACAGCTTGCACTGTGTACCTGGAAAAGCAGCAAACACTCAATGCCAACCTGTGAAGAAGGCAATGGCCAGGAAGAAGGCTGTACCCTGCAAAGCCACTTTGGACTTGGACTTTTGAGTTAATGCTGGAATGAGTTAAGACTTTGGGGGACTATTGAAAGGGCATGATTGTGTATTGAAATGTGAGGACATGAGATTTTGGAGGGGCTAGGGGTAGAATTATATGGTTTGGCTGTGTCCCCACCCAAATCTCATCTTGAATTGTAGTTCCCATAATCCCCACATGTCATGGGAGGGAACCAGTGGAAGGTAACTGAATCATGGGGGTGATTACTGCCATGCTGCTGTTTTGTGATAGCAAATAAGCTAACTGGTGGTTTTATAAGGAAATTTCCCCCCTTTTGCTTTGCACTTCTCCTTCCTGTTGTCATGTGAAGAACATATTTGCTCCCCCTTCTGCCATGATTGTAAGTTTCCTGAGACATCCCCAGCCATGTGGAACTGTGAGTCAATTAAACCTTTTTCCTTATTGTTCTGCCTGGGTGGGATTCTGACTTAGAGGCATTCAGTCATAATCCCACAGATGGTAGCTTCACCCCGTTGGCTCCTCAGCCGAGCACATACAACAAATGTCTGAACCTGTGGTTCCTCTTGTACTGAGCAGGATTACCATGGCAACAGCACATCAACAATAGGGTGAAACTAACCTGTCTCACAATGGTCTAAAGTGACTAATCCACTCTAGCATTCCAAACTAAAACAGAAAGGAAAAAAAAGGCAATCTCTCTTCATCCCCTCCCACCTTCCCCTTACCTCTGGTAACCACCAACCTACTTTTTATCTTCATGAGATCCACTTGTTTTTTTAGCTCCCACATATAAATGAGAATGTGTGATATTTGTTTTTCTGTACTTGGCTTATTTCACTTAACATAATGACCTCCAGTTCCATACATGTTGCTGCAAATGACAGGATTTCATTCTTTTTTTACTGCTGAAAAATATTCCATTGTGTATATATACTACAGTTTTTAATCCATTCATCTCATTGATGGACACTTGGGTTGATTCCATGTTTTATGTATTGTGAATAGTCCCTCAATAAACATGAGAATACAAATATCTCTTTGATATACCAATTTCCTTTCTTTTGGATATATACCCAGTAGTGGAATTTCTGGATCATATGGTAAGTCTAGTTTTGAGGAACTTCCATAGAGTTCCCATAGAGGCCATGCAATTTACATTTCCACCAAGAGTGCACAAGTGTTCCCCTTTCTTCACATCCTTGCCAGCATGTTATTCCCTGTCTTTATGATTAAAAAAAAAATAACTGAAGTGAGATATCTCATTGTGATTTTGACTTGTATTTTCCTGATGATTTGGGATGTTGAACATTTTTTCATATACCTGTTAGCTATTTGTATGTCTTCTTTTGAGAAATGTCTATTCAGATCTTTTACTCATTTTAAAATTGGATTATTTGGGGTTTTGTGCTATTCAATTGAGCTCCTGATATATTCTGATTATTAATCCCTTGTCAGACAAGTGGTTTGCAAATATTTTCTCTCATTCTATGGGTTGTCTCTTCACTTTGTTGAGTGTTTCCTTTGCTATGCAGAAGCTTGTTACCTTGATGTAATTCTGTTTGCCTATTTTTTCTTTGGTTGCCTGCACTTTTGTGATCTTACCGAAAAATCTTTGCCCAGATCAATGTCCTGAAACGTTTTCTTCTAGTAGTTTCATAGTTTCAGGTCTTAAATTTAAGCCTTTAATTCATCTTGAGTTGATTTTTATATATGGTAAGATATAGAGGTTGGTTTCATCCTTCTGCATATGATTATCCATTTTTCCCAGCACATTTTATTGAAGAGACTGTCCTCTCCCCATTGTATGTCCTTGGTACTTTTGTTGAAAATGAGTTGGCTCTAAGTGTATGGTTTTATTTCTGGGTTCTGTATTCTGTGTCATTGGTCTATGTGTCTGTTTTTATGCCAGTACCCTTCTGTTTTGGTTGCTATAGCTTTATAATATATTTTGAAATCAAGTGGTATGATGTCTCCAGCTTTGTTCTTTTTGCTCAGGATTGGTTTGGCTGTTTTGAATCTTGAGTGGCTTCATACAAATTTTAGGACTTTTTTTACTTCTGTAAAGAATGTCATTGGTATTTTGATAGGGATTGTATTGAATCTGTAGATCATTTTGGACAGTATGGACATTTTAATAATATTAATTATTCCACCATGAAATCTTAACTTTCTTTCATCAGTGTTTTATAGTTTACTTATACATAGATTTTTCACTTCATTGGTTAAACTGATTCCTAGGTATTTTATACTCTTTGTAGCTATCATAAATGGGATTGGTGTCTTGATTTCTTTTTCAGATTGTTTACTTTTAGCATATATAAATACAACTGATTTTTGTATGGTGATTTTGTATCCTGCAACTTTACTGAATTCATTTCCTACTTCTAACAGGTTTTTTTGTGGAATCTTTAGGTTCTAAGTAAAAGATCATGTCATCTGCAAATAAGGCTAATTTGACTTCTTCCTTTCCAATTTAGAAGCCTTTATTTCTTTCTCTTGCCTAATTGCTCTTGCTAGGACTTCCAGTATTATGTTAACTAAAAGTGGTGAAAGTGGACATCCTTGTCTTGTTCTAGATCTTAGAGGAAAGGGTTTCAATTTTCCCCTATTCAGTATAATGTTAACTATAGGTTTCTCATCTATGGCCCTTGTTATTTAGAGATGTTTTTTCTGTACTCAGTTTGTTGAAGGTTATCATAAACGGATGAATAATTGTATTGAATGTTTTTCCAGCATATATTGGAATGATCATATGGTTTTTGTTCTTTGTTCTGTTAATGTGATGTATCACATTCATTGATTTGCATATGTTGAACCATCCTTGCATCCCTGGGATGAATTCCATTTGATCATAGTGAATGATTTTTTTTTTTTTTTTTTTGAGACAGAACCTCACTTTAGCACCCATACTGGAGTATAGTGGCATGATCATGGGTCACTGCAGCCTCAATCCCCCCAGGCTCAAATGCTCCTCCTGCCTTAGCCTCCTGCATAGCTGGAACTACAGGTACATGCCTCCAAGCCCAGATAATATATTTTACTTTATGTTTGGTAGAGATAGTGTCTCACTATGTTACCCAGGCTGGTTTTAAACTCCTATGCTCAAGCAGTCCTCCTGCCTTGGCCTCCCAATGTGCTGGGATTACAAGCATGAGCCAGCATGCATACCCAGCATGCATGATCTTTATATGTGTTGTTGAATTCAGTTTGATAGTATTTTGTTGAGGATTTTCAGGTTTGAGGTTTATTAGGGATATTGGCCTGTTGTTTTCTTTTTTGTGTGTGGGTCCTTATCTGGTTTTGGTGTCAAGGTAATGGTGGCCTGTTAGAATGAGTTTGGAAGTAATCCCTCCTCTTTAATTTTTAAAAAGAATTTGAGTAGAATTGGTATTAGTTATTCTTTAAATGTTTGGTAGAATTCAGCAGTGAATCCGTTAGATCCTGGGCTTTTCTTTGATGGGAGATTTTTTATTATGGCTTTGCTCTTATTATTCATCATTGATTTGGTGAGGTTTTTAATTTCTTAATTTCTTCAATCTTGGTGTGTTTTATGTGTCCAGGAATTTTTCCGTTTCTTCTAGGTTTTCTGATTTGTTGGTGAATATTTGGTCACAATAGTCTCTAATGATTCCATGTATTTCTGTGGTCTCAGTTGTTACGTCTCCTTTTCATTTCTGATTTTATTTATTTGGGTCTTCTCTCTTTTCTGAATTAGTCTGGCTAAAAGTTTGTTGATTTTATCTTTTCACAAAAACAATTTCATTTAAATTTAAATATGTTATCTAATATATATTATCTTATAATATAATATATATTATTACATATATAATTATATATTAGATAATAATTATATATTACATTATATATTATATCTATATTTATTATATATTTATATATTATGTAAATATAAACATAATATATAATAAATTATATATAATATATAAATATTTGGTCTCAATTTTATTTAGTTCTGCTCTGATATTTACTACGTCTTTTCTTCTACTAATTATCTCTTTCTGTTTTGGAAATTTTTCTATTATTATTTCTCTGAATAAGCTTTCTACCTCTTGCTCTTTTCTAGTTCTTTGTTCTTTTCTAGTTCCTTCAGGGACATTGTTAGGTTGTTTATTTGAAGTCTTTCTACTTTTTGATATAGGTGTTTATTGCTATAAACTTCCCTCTTACTACTGTTATTGCTGTATCCTATAGATTTTGGTATGTTGTATTTATACTTTCATTTGTTTCAAGAAATTTTTACATATCTTTCTTAATTTCTTCATTGACCCATTGGTCATTTGGAAGCAAGTTGTTTAATTTTAACAGATTGATGTAACTATTATTGTTTTTCATAGATTTGTCTTTTGGGCTTCACATTAAAGCTGTTAGTAGATTGCACACCACAATTACAGTATTAGAGTATTCTGGGTTTGCCCACATACTTAATTTTAACCACTGGGTGTTAAACTTTCAAATATTTTCTATTTGTCACTTAGTGTTTTTACCTCTCAGATTGAAGAACTCCCTTTAGCATTTCTTGTAAGATGGGGCTGATGGTGAATTCTGTGAACATTTTTCTGGGAAGGATTTTATCTCTTCTTTATATTAGAAAGACCGCTTTGCAGAATACAGTATTCTTGGATAGCAGTTTTTTTTGTTTTGTTTTTTTTCTTTTTCTAACAGCACTTTGAAAATGTCCCGTTTCCTCCTGGCCTGTATGGTTTTTGTTGAGAAGTCTGTTGCCAGACAAATTGGAGCTCCTTTGTGATTTGTTTTTCTAAGACCACCAGAGCGGGCACAAAAGAACCAGCGAGTAGGCAAGTGTAGGAGCAAAACTGCAAGTTTATTTTGGTCACCTAAGGAGTGGGGAAGAGGTCTGTTGGCCTCCGGCAAAGAAGGCCGACAGAGTCCCCCGGTGGGGCTCTCGGACGGAATTCCCACAGTCCCGACATCCCGACAGGAGTGGGGCTGTGAGAAGGCCGCGCGTGGCGTCCCTCCGGAGCGGCTTTTCTAGGAGTGGGAGGGCAATAGGCGGGACACTGGTGTGTCAGGGGGCGTTCCACAGGTGCGACCAGGTAAATCTTGGTCTCTTCGGATTGACGTCACCTGGCGCATGCCCAGTTGGTCTGCACCTTGCCAGGCACCGGCTGCATTTTCACGCGCGCGGGAAAAGTTGGTGAAGAAGAACCCGGAAGTGCACCATCTTGCCTCCATTCGTCCAAACATTCCAACCTTTTATTGGTAATAGTGATAAGGGGTGCCGTGGTCTGTCTGGCTACTTCCTGCTATTAAGGGGCGTCGTTAAGGTTGGGGCCCATGGTTGGCATTTGGACGCACGGATGAAAAATAAAATAAGGCACAGTATTAGTATAGGAATGAGGAATGAAGCATTTGTTGGAATAGGAGCAAAACCCAGAAGGAAGGTCCCAGCAAGGTTGAGGAGTATGAGATAGTTAAGAAAATTTAGTAAGTTTGAGGCGAGTGGGGGAAAGCCAAACTGATTTCCACTGATTGCTTTCGGTAGGGGCCCTTTTTAGCTGGGAATGAGGAACGAGTGCGCAGAGTAGTTGTTGGCCAGGCAGCAATTAAGGAGTGGAGTTTTTGTGGAGTGAATGGCTTTCCGCTTACTCCTACTACAGAGATATTGGATGGAAGGCTAGGTCCAGAGAAGGACAGCAAAACAGAATAGGTAGCCTCGCTGTTGATTAAAAAATTGATTGTCTTACCCGCTACCAGGAGAGTTACCCGCGGCTCAGCGAGGGTGATGGGGGTCCCCGAGTCTCGGCACCTTCAGTTGTCGTCGTCGTCCAGATGTAGGAGCTGGAAGGAGCTCCCAGGATCCTGGGAAAGGGGGTCACGTGGAGACGCAGCACCTGTTCTCAGGGTGGGGCAATCAGACTTCCAGTGTCCTCCCTGCTGGCAAGCAGGGCAGGGGGCTGCTGGTGGACGAGGGTTAGGACATTCACTGGCCCAATGTCCTGATGCCTTGCACTTATAGCAAGGCTGCGTTGGGGCTCGGGGACCTTGCGGACACCTGTTGGTATAGTGTCCTGCCTTGCCGCACTTATAGCAGGCTCCTTTCGTAGCCTTGGAGTCTGCGGAGTGTGTACTCTCTGGCCTGGGGTTACGACTGGGCTGTAAAGCCGCTGCTAGGAGCTGTAACTTCTGTTTGAGGCGAGCCTGCCATCTCCTCTCTGGAGTTATAGACCTTAAAGGCTAATTTAACCAGGTCTTGTATTGGTGCCTGAGGACCATCCCCTGATTTTTGAAGATTTTTACGAATGTCAGGAGCTGATTGAGAAATGAAATAAGACGCCAAAATGGTGGCGCCTGTGGGGGAGGCCTGATCTAACCGGGTATACTGGGTTAGAACCTCAGTCAGTTTAGGGTAGAGGTTAGGATAACCTGGAGGTTATGCCAAGTTAAGTCATAGGCCTGACAAAGGTATCTAAATTCCTTTATGTAGTTGGTGGGATTAGCTGAGAAATCCCCTAAACACTTCTCAATTTTGGAAAGATCGGCCAATGAAAAAGGGACATGTACTCTGACTACCCCCTCCGCCCCAGCCACCTTTCGCAAAGGTGCTAACACTGTAGGAGGGTGTGGGCAGAGATAGGGGACTCAAGACAGCCAGTTGGGGGCCCCAAAGGAGGCACGGGACCAAGTGGATTACTAGTAGATAAGAAGGAAGGAGGAGTCTGGATGGGGGGAGGAGGAGGAGTCTGGGCAGGAAGGGAGGGGGTGGAGAGAGCGGGGAGAGAAGGAGGAGTATAGGGATGAGAGCTTAAGGCCCAAAAGCCTTGCATGTAATTAATTTCAGACCACTTGCCTAGCCACTGGCAGAAATTGCTGAGGTCGATCACACCACAGTGGAAAGGAAAATTAACCGCTTCCTCCTAAGGTCTTGTTCAAGCTGTAAGGTTTTTAAATTGGCTAGGAGGCACCCTAAGGGGGTGCTCTTTGGAAATTTGGACTGGGGGGTTTCCCGTTTGGTTCCTCTTTACTTACACAATGGACACAATGGAAATGGAAGTGGATCTCTGCCTGGCTTCAAAGCGTCCTTTGGAACCAGCAGAGACAGACTGGAGGCTCATGGAGCCAAAGTGGAGATTACCTTCAGGCGGACGTCTCCGTCCTGAACGGGTCTCCCGAGCCACGTGGTGGCTCTCGAGGCACTTGGTGGCTCCAAATGGACCTCGGACCTGCGCAGGATTTTGGCCGAGGGAGGTAAAGAGGAGACAAGGGCACTTACCCCAGAGAGGCCGTGAGAGTGAGGGAAGCGGGTCTCAGGTCCTGGTCCGTCTGCGGCGTGGAACCAGGAGGAGGAGGAGGCTCTCCAGACCCTGGGGGCCCTGAGGAGGGGTCTCCTCCCAGGTTCGGCACCAACTGATTTGTTTTTCTAAGACCACCAGAGCGGGCACGAAAGAACCAGCGAGTAGGCAAGTGTAGGAGCAAAACTGCAAGTTTATTTTGGTCACCTAAGGAGTGGGGAAGAGGTCTCTCGGCCTCCAGCAAAGAAGGCCGACAGAGTCCCCCGGTGGGGCTCTCGGACGGAGTTCCCACAGTCCCGACATCCCGTGACATCCCGACAGGAGTGGGGCTGTGAGAAGGCCGTGCGTGGCGTCCCTCCGGAGCGGCTTTTCTAGGAGTGGGAGGGCAATAGGCGGGGCACGGGCGTGTCAGGGGGCGTTCCACAGGTGCGACCAGGTAAATCTTGGTCTCTTTGGATTGACGTCACCTGGCGCATGCCCAGTTGGTCTGCACCTTGCCGGGCGCCGGTTGCATTTTCGCGCGCGGGAAAAGTTGGTGAAGAAGAACCCAGAAGTGCACCATCTTGCCTCCGTTCGTCCAAACACTTTGTATGTTATTTGTTTCTTTTCTCTTGCTGCTTTTGGGATCCTCTCTTTGTCTTTGACCCTTGAGAGTTTGATTATTATATGCCTTGGGGTAGTCTTAGTAAGGTCAAATCTGTTTGGTGTTCCCTGACCTTCCTGTACCTGGATATTTATCTCTTTCTGTTTTGGAAATTTTTCTATTATTATTTCTCTGAATAAGCTTTCTACCTCTTGCTCTTGCCCCACTCCCTCTTGAACACACATAATTCTTAGATTTGTTTTGTGTTTTTGAGGTGGAGTCTGGCTCTGCTGCCCAGGCTTGAGTGCAGTGGTACAATCTTGGCTCACTGCAACCTCTGCCTCCCGGGTTCAAGCAATTCTTTTGCCTCAACCTCCCTAGTAGCTGGGACTACAGGAGTGCACCACCACACCCAGCTGAGTTTTGTATTTTTGGTGGAGACAAGATTTCACCATGTTGGCCAGGCTAGTCTTGAACTCCTAGCCTCAAGTGATCTGCCCGCCTTGGCCTCCCAAAGTGCTGAGATTACAGGTGTGAGCCACTGTGCCCAGCCCTGAGATTTGATTTTTGAGTTTACTTTCTATATCTTGTAGGTGATCTTCTTTCTTTTCATTAAAATTTTTTTTTTCCTCTGGCTGTGTCTTTTTAAATAGCCTGTCTTCGGACTCACTGATTCTTTCCTCTGCTCAATCCATTCTGTTATTGAGAAACTCTAATGAACCTTTTTCAGTTTAGCAAACGTGTTTCTCAGTTCTAAGATTTCTATTTGATTTTTTAAAATATTTAAATCTCTGTTAAATTTCTCTGATAAATTTCTGAATTGCTCTTCTGTGTTATCTTAGAGATGACTAAGTTTCCCTAAATCTGCTATTTTGAATTCTTGGTCAGAAAGTTCACGTAGCACTGTTTTTGTAGGTTGAGTCACTGGTTCCTTGCTTTGTCTGTCTGGAGAGGTCATGGTTCCCTGTTTGCTATAGTTTCTTGTGAATTTATAGCTATGTCTTTTTATTGAAGAATTTGTTACTTATTCCAGTCTTCTCTATCTGGCTTGTTTGGGTTTTTACTGTACATGTTTGCTTAGAGATTCTTTGTAATTTATCTATTGATAGTCTTCCCTCCACCCCCGACTAGGCTGCTATCTTCTTTTCAGCACTGGATGGTGCCTTAAGCCCAGTTTGCTTGGCACTAGTAAATAACCAGAGTGCCACCTGTCCCAAATGAGGGAGGTCCCAAAGTGTGGTAGCCTGCTTCTGTGAAAAGGCTGGCTAGGAGTTTGTGCCCAGGGGACCTGTGGAACAAACCTATAGTATGGTGCTATTGAACAGTCACTGTCATTTGATATCTCTTTTAACCAAGTCACTGAACAGAGTTTTTAGATGGGATGGTTATCCTCTCTTTTTGCCCCTGTCTCTGGCTGTTCTCAAGGATATTTCTCCCTG
Organism: Trachypithecus francoisi; assembly: GCF_009764315.1. Lineage (NCBI taxonomy): Eukaryota > Metazoa > Chordata > Mammalia > Primates > Cercopithecidae > Trachypithecus > Trachypithecus francoisi. The sequence continues at coordinate 51,177,404 of NW_022681458.1, read as the reverse complement.
GCTCACAGTTTTTACACTGGAAAAGTGAGATTGAGGTGGACAATCAGCTTTCTCACCATCTTGGGTTTCCTGGCAGGAGTCCTGTTCCTGCCTCAACCCTTGGGAAGCATCAGCAGTGCCTGAAATACCACACACTTGGTGACAGGCAGATTGAGGAGAGGTGCATTGTAAATATGTAAGTTCAATTCTCTTACCATCTGCTTGTAATTTTTTCACTTCTCTCTGGCTTTAGGAACTGTCTCATCCTCCTACTGGAGTTCAGGAATTTTGCTGGTGATAATCTTAGGAGCTGTATATTTGTTTTTGGGTTTCTATAGAAAAAAAGTGAAGCCAACTTGCTTATATACCACCATTTTGGAACCAACAGTCTCATAAATTCTTTTAATTCCATTACACTACTTCCATGTGATGTAAAAAAGATGACAATCCAATTTTCAGCCTCTGCATTTTTATTTCTAGGGTTCTTGCTCTTTATAACTAATTAATTTTCAGTAACTGTCATGGGCTGTAATCAGTCACTATGAATCAGAAGTAAAATTCAGCTCATGTGAGAAATTATTTAGGAGCTTTCACTTAGTTTTTAGGTAGAGCATTTAATTAAATAAGTTAAAAGAAAATAGGCAAAGTTCTACTACTTTAGGTTCTTTCATAAAGAAAAATTTAGTCTGTTACTGTAATAATACCAGCCAATGCCATAAAGATTACAGAGGCTATGTGTCATCATTTCTTTCTTTCAAAAATCCCTTTTTAGAATTTTACACATTAGGAGAAAAGACAGAGCATCCAAGACTTCTCCATAAAAGAATAAAAATAGAAGTTGATTTGTTGTATCACGTTTTCCTTAGCATATTTCATTTAGAAAATATTTTGAAATTGACTTGCCGTATACTAGTTCAGTAATTTTAATAAGTCATATCAAATCTAATAAATAGATTATTTCAATAAAAATAAACATTGGAAAGGATTATAATAAATATGATTTATTAAGAAAAAGGTAGTATGTCCTCTATAATAAATTGCTAAAGCTCTTGGTAAAAAAAATTGGTTAAATTCCTGTAAGTTGAGAGATGTGGAATTTTTTTAAGTCGTGGTTCTCAAATTTTGGTGTGAATGAGAGTTCCATCTCGAAAGATTCTTATTCAGTAGGTCTGATATATAGCTTGGGGATTTACATTTATGATTCTGAAGCAAATATTCTTTTGACTATACTGTATTACTGGTGAGAAAAAATACTGAAAAGTGATTGGTGATTACTGAATCATGGCTGGAAAATAGTATTAATGGGAAAAATAGTATAATCAGTTAATCTGAATAAAGCAAAGTTGAACAAATACAGTGCATCTAAGAGTGCATTTGAGGTAACTAAGATGCAGGAAACTGGTCACCAGTTATTTGTTATTTTTTTTAAAAGTAGCCAGGTGTGGTAGTTCATGCCTCTAATACCAGCACTTTGGGAGGCCAAGGCAGGAGGATCACTTGAGCTCAGGAGTTTGAGACTAGCCTAGGCACCATAGTGAGACGCTGTCTCTACCAAAAAAAAAAAAAAAAAATTAGCTGAGTGTAGTGGCACAACCTGTAGTCCCAGCTACTCAGGAGGCTGATGTGGGAGGATAACTTGAGCCAGGAGTTAAGCCACAGTGAGCTATGATTATGCTACTGCATTCCAGTCTGGGCAACAGATCAAGACCCTGACTCAAAAATGAGTAAATAAATAAAACAAAAAAGTAAAAAAATAAGAAAAGATTTATTTTTTGGTTAGTAAGTTTAAGATTACAATATAAATAAAATTTCCCAGCATTGAGACTCTAGTTTATCTCTTGCTTTGACACCATCTGATCCCAACACTCTACTTCACTTGATTCCTAAGGAGCCTCTGCCAAAGTTTTCTTTGCAACTAACACGCCATTAGGAAACACTTTTTTTGATCAGCCATTCTCTACAATCTAGCGTCCTCTTTTCTTCCCCCTACTGGGGTAATTTCTTTTAAGATGATTTACAGTGACAGAAGATGAATTATATTTCAAAGGTTATTTTCTTTCAGGGAAACCTACAAACAGCAGATACCCTTTAACTTTAAATTACTTAACTGCCTTTCTTAGTCATTTTTTGATAATGAAAGAGATTTATGTATGATTCAGGAGCCTTTCAATTCAGTTAAGACATCGGGATTGTCTCTTCTAGCTTTCAGTTCTTGAACATACACTTCAGAATATCCCCAGCAATCACAATCTATGCAGAAAATTCTTCAATCTATTTTCTTTCATGTGTTTTTGGAAAGAACTCAAATATTTTTAAAAACTGGTGGGTGGAGGTTGGGGAACAGAGATAAATATAACAGTGTCTCAGATTTTGTTCTGCTTGTATGTTCTCTCTCTCTTCCCCTCTCCCTTTCTTTCTTTTTCTTTTTTTAAAGTCAGTTCTCCAGAGCCTCTGTTTTCATTCTTGCTATCTCTTTGTACTCCATATCTGGCTACATTCAAGTGTGTTATGGAGTATTTATACAGATCTTTCACTCCCTATTTTTCTAGCTAGTCATAGGAGTGGAATGTCAAAGAAAATGCAACCCAGTGTGGGAAATAAATTTTTAATCTAGATACTCCTAGTATTTTATTTTACAAAGAAAACTGACATAATAGAATCTATTTGTTCTACACTGTTTCTATAACAAAATCATAATTTCTAGATTAGTTATGTTTCAAAAGAGACCGTGGAAAGTGGAATGTATAAATAATTCAACAAATACACAGTCAGCCCTTCTATAGCTGTGCATTCCGCATCTATGGCCTTACTCAACCACAGACAAAAAATATATTTTTAAAATTTTTATTATACTTTAAGTTCTAGGGTACATGTGCACAATGTGCAGGTTTGTTACATATGTATACTTGTGTCGTGTTGGTGTGCTGCACCCATCAACTCATCAGCACCCATCAACTCGTCATTTACATCAGGTATAACTCCCAATGCCATCCCTCCCCCCACCCCCCTCCCCATAATAGGCCCGGGTGTGTGATGTTCCCCTTCCCGTGTCCAAGTGATCTCATTGTTCAATTCCCACCTATGAGTGAGAACATGCGGTGTTTGGTTTTCTGTTCTTGAGATAGTTTGCTGAGAATGATGGTTTCCAGCTGCAGCCACGTCCCTACAAAGGACACGAGCTCATCCTTTTTTATGGCTGCATAGTATTCCATGGTGTATATGTGCCACATTTTCTTAGTCCAGTCTGTCACTGATGGATATTTGAGTTGATTCCAAGTCTTTGCTATTGTGAATAGTGCCGCAATAAACATACATGTGCATGTGTCTTTATAGCAGCATGATTTATAATCCTTTGGGTATATACCCAGTAATGGGATGGCTGGGTCATATGGTATTTCTAGTTCTAGATCCTTGAGGAATTGCCATACTGTTTTCCACAATGATTGAACTAGTTTACAATCCCACCAACAGTGTAAAAGTGTTCCTATTTCTCCACATCCTCTCCAGCACTTGTTGTTTCCTGACTTTTTAATGATTACCATTCTAACTGGTGTAAGATGGTATTTCATTGTGGTTTTGATTTGCATTTCTCTGATGGCCAGTGATGACGAGCATTTTTTCATGTGTCTGTTGGCTGTATGTATGTCTTCTTTTGAGAAATGTCTGTTTATATCCTTTGCCCACTTTTTGATGGGGTTGTTTTTTTCTTGTTAATTTGTTTGAGTTCTTTGTAGGTTCTGGATATTAGCCCTTTGTCAGATGAGTAGATTGCAAAAATTTTCTCCCATTCTGTAGGTTGCCTGTTCATTCTGATGGTAGTTTCTTTTGCTGTGCAGAAGTTCTTTAGTTTAATTAGATCCCATTTATCAATTTTGGCTTTTGTTGCCATTGCTTTTGGTGTTTTAGACATGAAGTCCTTGCCCATGCCTATGTCCTGAATGGTATTACCTAGGTTTTCTTCTAGGGTTTTTATGGTATTAGGTCTAACATTTAAGTCTCGAATCCATCTTGAATTAATTTTCGTATAAGGAGTAAGGAAAGGATTCAGTTTCAGCTTTCTACTTATGGCTAGCCAATTTTCCCAGCACCATTTATTAAACAGGGAATCCTTTCTGCATTTCTTGTTTTTGTCAGATTTGTCAAAGATCAGATGGCTGTAGATGTGTGGTATTATTTCTGAGGGCTCTGTTCTGTTCCATTGGTCTGTATCTCTTTTGTCTTTTTTTTTTTTTTCTTCCTTTTTTTTTTTTGTGGAGAACAGGGTCTCGCTATATTACCCAGGCAGGTCTCGAACTCCTGGGCTCAAGCTATCCTCCCACCTCTGCCTCCCTGAGAGCTGGGATTACAGGCGTGAGCCACCACGCCCGGCCCATTGGTCTATGTCTCTGTTTTGGTGCTAGTACCATGCTGTTTTGGTTACTGTAGCCTTGTGGTATAGTTTGAAGTCAGGTAGTGGGATGCCTCCAGCGTTGTTCTTTTGACTTAGGATTGTCTTGGCAATGCGGGCTCTTTTTTGGTTCCATATGAACTTTAAAGCAGTTTTTTTCCAATTCTGTGAAGAAAGTCATTGGTAACTTAATGGGGATGGCATTGAATCTATAAATTACCTTGGGTAGTACGGCCATTTTCACGATATTGATTCTTCCTATCCATGAGCATGGTATGTTCTTCCATTTGTTTGTGTCCTCTTTGATTTCACTGAGCAGTAGTTTGTAGTTCTCCTTGAAGAGGTCCTTTACATCCCTTGTAAGTTGGATTCCTAGGTATTTTATTCTCTTTGAAGCAATTGTGAATGGAAGTTCATTCATGATTTGGCTCTCTATTTGTCTGTTACTGGTGTATAAGAATGCTTGTGATATTTGCACATTAATTTTGTATCCTGACACTTTGCTGAAGTTGTTTATCAGCTTAAGGAGATTTTGGGCTGAGATGATGGGGTTTTCTAAGTATACAATCATATCATCTGCACACAGGGACAATTTGACTTCTTCTTTTCCTAACTGAATACCCTTGATTTCTTTCTCTTGCCTGATTGCCCTAGCCAGAACTTCCAACACTATGTTGAATAGGAGTGGTGAGAGAGGGCATCCCTGTCTTGTGCCAGTTTTCAAAGGGAATGCTTCCAGTTTTTGCCCATTCAGTATGATATTGGCTGTGGGTTTGTCATAAATAGCTCTTATGATTTTGAGATACGTTCCATCAATACCAAATTTATTGAGCGTTTTTAGCATCAAGGGCTATTGAATTTTGTCAAAGGCCTTTTCTGCATCAAAAAAGAAAAGATGGCTGCATCTATACTGAACACATACTGTGTTTTTTCCCTTGTTAGTCCCTAAACAATACAGTATAACAACAATTTGCTTGGGATTTACATTGTATTCGATGTTATAACTAAACTAGAGCTAATTTAAAGTGTATGGGAAGATGAGTGTAGGCTATATACAAGTACTTACTGCAACATTTTATATCACATATTTGACTGTCTCTGGATTTTTGTATCATGGGAGGCCCTGGAATAAATCTCCCACAGATACTGAGGGATGACTGTACTTCTAAGTTTTGCTAATGTCATTAATCATATTTTGCCAATAAAGTCCATCTACCTGAAATTAGACATATTTTTGCTTGCACTATGCAAAGTCTCTAAAGTTAGATGAAAATGAATAATTATTATTATTTGGTACATTTCAGTTACTTCCCCTACCCCCCCCCCATTCTATTACATCTGTTTACTGTGATTTATAAGTCCTGTCCTTAGCAATAGAGTCAAGAAATCTACCCGTATTGTCAAGGTATGTATTAACTAGGATATTTCCAACTACAAGTAACAAAATTTGTAACTAAAAGTGTCTTAAACAAATCATTTATTATGTTGTGTGCACTGAAGTCCCAAAGCCAGTTGATTCAGTAGCTTATGCATGCTCCCAAGGGACCAGGCTGTTTTCAGCATTCTGTTCCACCACTCTCCACTTGTTGGACTTTGTCCTTAAACTTTTCCCTTCATAATTGAAAAAGGCTGTCCTTGCTGCTAACACTGGCTTCTCACACAATCACAACCAAATATAGGGAGGACTATCTCCCTTTTCATCTCTTGAATGGGAAGAAAAGACTTTCTTGGAAGCTCTCACCTTCACCTTCTCGTCAGACTCCTCAGACTTTCTGGTCCCATGTATTTTGGTAGCCCATACCCTTGCTAAAAGTGGTGGAGCGAGTGTCTGGTATTTTTAGTGTTTATGGTGGGAAGTGGTTTCATAGAAGACAAAAACTGGAATAGTAATAGGCAGTGGAGAAAATCACTATGGTGATATTTTTGACAGCTCCCCAGAGCCTTCATAAATGTGTGAAAATGGTAATCTGAAATTTTATGGTGACTTAATAAATGAGTTTTATTCATTATTCTAAACTTTGACAAATGTGTTTTCTATTTTGAAATATACACACTGACTCAAAATGGGAGTTGCTTCTATACCAATTATGTATTTTTTCCTCTATTAATCCTGTTGAATAGATTGAGATAACATCTTTATTTTAAATCATTCAATTTCCTAAACAGCAAAATTGCAAATACTTTTTATTCTTTTGTTTTTGAGATGGAGTTTTGCTCTGTTGCCCAGGCTGGAGTGCAGTGGTGCCGTCTCGGCTCACTGCAACCTCTGCCTCCTGGGTTCAAGCGATTCTCGTGCTTCAGCCTCCTGGGTAGCTGGGACTACAGGTGCACACCACCACGTCCAGCTAATTTTTTTTTTTTTTTTTTTAAGTAGTGATGAGGTTTCACCATGTTGGCCAAGCTAGTCTCAAACTTCTGACCTCAGGTGATCCGCCCTCCTTGGCCTCCCAAAGTGCTAGGATTACAGGCGTGAGCCACCATGCCCATCCACAAATACTTTTTATTCTTATAATAAAAGAAGAAAAGTTAGACAAAGGAGGATGGGTTATCATGAGGAAAGTAATGAAAAGATGATAGGAATGGCAGAAAAAGAAAGAGGAGATAAAAAAGGAGAGGTGGGGTGGAAAGAGCAGTGACTAATCCAGATGGTCCAGTGTGAGAAAGCTCAGTTATCTAGGTCACTTGCCAATTGGAATGACAGGCAGGACAAGCCATTAAGACAGTGGAGCAAATAGAAGGAAAGAGGGAGGATGTAGACTCCTTTTTCAGGCATGCATTCTGCAGGTTAGAATTTGTCTCTCCTAACCACATTGTGGGTGTGTCCCTGGAACTGCATGTTCATATATCTTGGCATTAGGATTCTGATGGCACTCCTTTTCTTTTCTTTTCACTTAAAGATAATTTGCCTAACACTAATGTTTAAAACAATCCATTTAAATTTTAACCTTCTTAACTTATTTCAGCAATAATTAAAGCAAGGTTAGAACAGGCCAAGGAAAATTTTATACCCTGAGGTTCAAAGGGCCAGCCCTTCTAAGTAATAAGGGCTTCATAAATATGTATTCCTCTATGTAAAATCTAAGCCCACTTTAGGGCAAACAGCTCATCTAAACACACTAATTTTCTTGGATTTGTTTTAAGATTTAGAGGTTACTCTTCTTTCCCTCCATTTCACTGTTTCACCTGATTCTTGCCTTTTCCTAGTTTTCCCTCTTTCTACTTTTTGCTGTATGTAGTAAGCACTGAAAATATTATAGGTACTTTTCATTACTTTCAATCTTGAGTAATACCAATGAGAGAATCTTGTTAAAATTCTCTTTGTTGTGATAGCAATCTTTTATGTTAAACAGATTTTTATTACTCTTAATCTTTATATCTATCATGAAGTAAAACAGATTTAGAAAGCTATACAAAAATAAATGTGTGCTCTAATGGGTTATTATACAGTAAACATTCTGGTAGCCATCACCCAAATCAAGAAGTAGAATTTTCCAGCTACTCCAGCTCTCCATGTATTCAAACCTCTTCCTCCTCCAAAAATATCCACCATCCTGGTTTTCATAATAATCACTTTCATGTGTTTGTTTATAGTTGTATGAACCAAGTGTACATCCATAGACACTATATTTTTGCCTATTAATAATTGTTTTGGTTGTCCTTTAAGTCTCTCATATCTACCTGTTCACCCTTCCACTTTCTCTTTTCCTCATGATATATCTATTGAAAAACTAGAGCTGTTTGATATGTAGTTTCCCACAGCTACATATCACTATTTTCACAGGTATCACTGTTTTCATACTTATGATACAGTTTGGCATGTGCCTGTGTTCTCTGTATTTCCTGAAAAGTGGCAACTGGATTCAAAGGCTTCTGCAGACTTGGGTTTTATCCCTTTCAGTGAGGCTATAGGTTTTGTGTGTGTTCTTTCATTAGGAGGCATAAAATGTCCGGTCAACTCTCTTTTTGTGACATTAGGAACTATTGATATCTAGATCCACTAATTCATTGGAGGTTGCAAAATGTTGACACTCAGATTCCATGATTTCTTTTTCATGTATTAGTTGGAATACTTTTATAAGGAAATGGATCTCCTCATCTACCATTTGGCTACCCAGTGGTGCAGTTCATGTAGAAAAGGCAGAATAAGTGATTGGTTCTTTTCCCCTAATTTACCAGTTTTCAAGATAATTAATTGGTTCCTTTTCATCCTCTGAAGCTGAACAGTTCTTTGTTTTTTTGAATAATATTATCATGAACTCATGGATTTCTGTATATTTAATAAGATTGCAATGAATAGCAATTATTACTTTTTTTTCCTGAAGCTCAAATCGTCCTATCTTCGGCTAATAGGATTCTCTTCAAGTTGGCTCCTGAGCCCTTTTGACATATCCTAGTAATTTTGCTAATTTCTTTGATATCTAATAGCAGATATTACAGGCTCATTTATATAGTTCCTTCCCTAGACATGGAATCTGTCATGTCTCCAAAAATTTCTAGTATCTCTGAAATTAGATTTCAAAGCAAAACCTTTGGGAAATAAAATTTCAAGACCACAATCCAGGCATTAATGCTTGGTTCTACCTGGTTGGTTATTGTTTCTGCAACTTTTCAGTAGCAGAACTAGAAAACCTGTCTACTGATAAGTATACATATTGATATAACTCTACAAATAAAATATCTAATGATCATACTGATATTTCTAATGAAAGTGCAGGACTATGGGTTTTTTTCCTTAGCTTTCTTTATACTACATTGCAATCTCTCTTCCCCATATCAAGATTCCTAGTTCCCAGGTATACAGTAGATGACAGTGTCTTAGTCTGTTTGGGGTGCTATAACAAAATACCATAAACTGGATAGCTTACAAAGAACAGATATTTATTTTTGACAAATCTGAAGGCTGGGAAGTCCAAGATCAAGATACCAGTAGATTCCATGTCTAGTGAGGGCCTGTTTCCCAGTTTATAGATGGCTCCTTCTTACTACAGCCTCACCTGGTGGAAGGGGTGAACAAGCTACCTGGTGCATGTTTTATAAGGGCACTAATCCCATTCATGAGGGCTCTGCTCTCATGACCTAATCACCTCCCCAAGGCCTTACCTCCTAATACTATACCTTGGGGGTTAAGATTTCAACATATAAATTTTGAGGGGACATAAACATTCAAATCATAGCAGATGAAATTAGAATATATCATAATTACTCATTAACTTTATTCCACGTTACACACACAACAGGATCAGAATAATAATACACATACTACTACCAACAGCATAAGTACAAAAAACAGCTTAAAATACTTTGTTCATATGATCTCCCTTCTCTGACTCTATTTTTTAATAGCAGTGCTATATCTGCATCGTGTGCAAATGTAGCATTTACATGTTATGCTCTCTCTTAACTCACACTTATTATTAGTTTCAGGTAATTGTCTTTAATGTATACCACCAGTCCTCATGCTGATATCTCTTTTAATGATCTGAAACTCATTGACTAGTAGAATCTTTAGGAAGGACTAAAAAACAATATTCTCAGAGTTTTTGTCTTCACTCATTTGTGTGGATGCCTGGTAACCTAGTCATTGTAAATATTGTTCAGTGGCTTTTATAGTTGAGCATTTTAATGTTGGTTTGTATTGCAGTCCTTGAGTCTCTTTAGTATGTTATTCTGTTTTCTTTTGGCATAAAGTATTGTTGTAAAAAATATGATGGCAATCTAATTTTCCTACCCTTACAAATCACTTGCTGGTTTTGACTTCATAGCCAATGAAATATTTTCTTTTTTTTTTAAGTTCATCCATCTTACTAGAAATACATCTTGGTGTTAGTTGTTCTAGGTCAATATTCTCAGCTACGTAGTATGCTTTTTCGACACATAGTTTCATATTATTGTTTAGGGAAAATTTTCTTCAACTACAGTTTTAAATATTTGTTTTGTCCCCTTGTTTTACTTTTCTTCTTCAGAGATTCTGGTTATTTATGGTTAAATCTTCTTCATTCATCTTCAGTATGTGTCAATTTCTTTCTAATGGTTTTTAATCTTTTTCTTTATTTCTTTTTCATTTAAATTTTTTTCTTCTTTTTTCAATCTTCTATTTCTCCTAGGGCAAAGTTTTTTTTTGTTTTGTTTTGTTTTGTTTTTGTTGTTGTTGTTTTTTTGCTATTCTGTTTCTTCTAGTACAGTTTCATTTCTGAAAGAATTTTCATTTTATTTGTAATTGTCCCCTGAGTTCTGCCACCTCAATTATGAGTTTCTACAATTTGGATTAATGTTTGCATTTCATTTCTTGTATCACTTTCTTAATGTATTTTACCTTCTTTTGAAATAGAAAGTTATAGTTTAGGTTTGTTCTTTGAGCATGTCTTTCTTGTGGAGGGATTATTCTGCTCATTTTTTTACCCTTAGAAATAACTGCAAGAGATTTGGCCTCAATACTTTTCTGTTTTAAATTTTTACGTGAAAGTGGCTTTCCATAACTGTTCGTAGGACTGATTCGTGATTTTTGGGTAACTTCTTTAACTTCACACAAACTCCCTCTTCTGTTGTTTTTATGTATTAAAAAGAGTCAGCTTGCCTTATGAGATTTCCTAGTTCAGTTCCCTCCTCCCCCTTTATCTGGGCCTCCTTTATCAGTTGTTCTGTTATTCATTGTCTCTGTCCAGCTCAATTTTGATTCCACTTGGCATTTCTCTTTAGTGTGATGCTGTCCAGGAAGGGAATTCTGGAAGGGAGCCCTGGCAGGTCACGTTTCTAGAGAGAAGTCATGAGGTCTAGATTGCTTAAGCACTCTCAGTCTTTGTAGCAGACCTTTTGCACTCACAGTCTGTAGGTTGGGCAAGACCTACCCATGTGCTTCCCAGTAAAAAGCCGTTGCTGTTTTGGGCTTCCCTCATTCTCAAGTCTGTCAAAGTCTGTCAAGTTTCATTGCTTCCCCTCTTGCTTTCTCCTGCTCAGTTGCTGATATGATTCAGGTCTTGTGGCTGTTTGGTGGTTTGTCCTCATTCGTCAGTGCAGATGCCTGGTAACTAGTCATTGTAAATATTGTCTGTGGGTTTTTTTTATTTTGTTAAGTAGTTACTCTGTTTTTATGTTGAGATTTGGATTTTAAAAATATACTGCTGCCACTGTCATCTTCCCAGAACCCACTGAATAGATTAAAAATATTCTCCTCTTTGACTGGTCAAGGTGGCTCCTGCCTGTAATCCCAGTGCTTTGGGAAGCTGAGGCGGGAGGCCAGGAGTTCAAGACGCGCCTGGGTAACATACTAAGACCCCATCTCTACCAATTAAAAAAAAAAAAAAGCCAGGAGTGGTGGCACGCACCTATAATCCCAGCTATTTGGGCGGCTGAGGCAGGAAGATTGCTTGATCCAAGGAATTCGAGGCTGCAGTGAGCTATGATCCCACCACTGCACTCCAGCGTGGGCAATACAGTGAGAACCTACCTCAAAAAAAAAAAATTCTCTTTGCTACATAGAATCCCCATTTTCACAAGAAGCAGTCATGGTAAATTGGTATTAACTTTCTATGTTTTGATAATTTAATTGTAACTTCAACAGAGTTTAGGGAATGTGTTCTCAATGTTATAAAATCCTCTAAGAATTGTATAGCAGTGTATTTTTTTCAGTCTACTTCTGGTATGATTAAAGAGAGAAAATATCTGTGTCCTAGAACCAGTTAAAAAAAATTAAGTGTTCCAAGTATTAATGGAAACCAACTTTACACAAAACTTTGGTACAAAGCAGTTCGTAAGCAGAGTATTATAAAAATAACTATTTTTTATTTATTATTTATTTATTTATTTATTTTAGTGAGAAGTTTTCCTTGAAAACCTGCTAAACAAATTCTAAAAGAGCTGTAACAAAAATAACAATTCTTATTATTGTAGAGGAAGAAGTCTATTTACACAGTGTTTTCACATGCACTACCTCATTTAATCTTCAAAATAGTCCTCTTAGGGAAATATTGTTATTATGCGTTCCATTCTTCATCAGAAAAAAATTGAACTTAGAGAACTCAAATGACTGGATTTAAGATTGTAGCAAGAAGGACTTTTACCACCTCTACCTGCAGAGTGTTCACTTTTCCACGAAGGACTCAGCTTTGGTGAGATCCCTGTGTAGCATGTGGAAAGAAGTAGAAACCTGCCTAGTCAGCTCTATCAGTCATATACTCCCAGAGGACCCACAGGGTGACAGGTGCTGCAGACAGATCACTCTCCTGGTCTGGCTAAAAGCTTTGTCTAGCACTTTAAAGTCTGTAAGTGACAGGAGTGACATCTGAATTGAGGTTTTCTGACTGTAAATCCTCTGGTTTGCTTTTTCTTGCTAGCTAACATCCGCTTCAGCAGTGAGCTTTGTGGAGTCTGTAGCTTGAGCAGCTCCAGGTGGCATCACGAAATCTGCATGTTGCTGAACGTGAGTAGCTTTGATTCGTAGTGGGTGTGAGAGGACCATGTCAGAACATTTCTGGTGATTGTGGCAGCATTTTTCAAATGTTTACTCCTGAGTGCTCTGAGAAGCAGAGAGGAGGATCCTGTCCTATATCTCCATGGACTCTTTTATTACATTCTAATATTTTTACCTTCCAATTCATGTGGAGAGAGATTGCTGGCAAGATGGCCGAATAGGAACAGCTCTGGTCTGCAGCTTCCAGGGAGATCGACACAGAAGGTGGGTGATATCTGCATTTCCAACTAAGATACCCAGTTCATCTCATTGGGACTGGTTGGACAGTGGGCGCAGCCCAAGGAGGGCGAGCAGAAGCAGGGTGGGGCATCGCCTCACCCGGGAAGCACAAGGGGTCAGGGAACTCCCTCTCCTAGCCGAGGGAAGCCATTAGGGACTGTACCATGCACTCCGGGCCAGATACTGCGCTTTTTCCACAGTCTTCACGACCCACAGACCGGGAGATTCCCTCCAGTGCCTATGCCACCAGGGCCCTGGGTTTATAGCACAAAACTGGCCGGCTGTTTGGGCAGACACTGAGCTAGCTGCAGGAGTTTTGTTTCATACCTCTGTGCGCCTGGAACGCCAGGGAGACAGAACTGTTCACTCCCCTGGAAAGGGGCTAAAGCCAGGGAGCCAAGTGGTCTGGCTCGGCAGGTCCCACCGCCACGGAGCCTAGCAAGCTAAGATCCACTGGCTTGAAATTCTCGCTGCCAGCACAGCAGTCTTAGCTCGACCTGGGACTCTCCAGCTTGGTGGAGGGAGGGACATCCACCATTGCTGAGGTTTGAGTAGGTGGTTTTACCTTCACAGTGTAAACAAAGCCACCAGGAATTTCAAACTGGGCAGAGCCCACTGCAGCTCATCAAGGCCTCTATGGACAGACTGCCTCTCTAGATTCCCTCCTCGCTGGGCAGGGCATCTCTGAAAAAAAGGCAACAGTCCCAGTCAGGGACTTATACATAAAACCCTCACCTCCCTGGGACAGAGCACCGGGGGGAAGGGGCGGTTGTGGATGCAGCTTCAGCAGACTTAAACACACCTGACTGGCAGCTCTGAAGAGAGCAGCAGATCTCACAGCGCAGCATTAATCACAGCACAGCATTCGGGCTCTGATAAGGGACAATGTGCCTCCTCAACTGGGTCCCTGACCCCGGTGTATCCTGACTGGGAGACACTTCCCAATAGGGGCCAACAGACACCTCCTACAGGAGAGCTCTGATTGGCATTTGGCAGGTACCCCTCTGGGACGAAGCTTCCAGAGGAAGGAATAGGCAGCAATCTTTTCAGTTCTGCAGCCTCTGCTGGTGATACCCAGGCAAACAGAGTCTGGAGTGGACCTCCAGCAAACTCCAGCAGACCTGCAGCAGAGGGACCTGACTGTTAGAAGGAAAACTAACAAACAGAAAGGAATAGTATCAACATCCACAAAAAGGACGTCTACTCAGAGACCCCATTTGAAGGTCCCTGACTTCAAAGACCAAAGATAAATCCAGAAAGATGGGGAAAAACCAGCGCAAAAAGGCTGAAAATTCCAAAAACCAGAATGCCTCTTCTCCTCCAAAGGTTCTCCTCCACAACTCCTTGCCAGCAAGAGAACAAAACTGGATGGGGAATGAGTTTGATGAATTGACAGAAGTAGGCTTCAGAAGGTGGGTAATAACAAACTCCTTCAAGCTAAAGGAGCATGTTCTAACCCAATGCAAGGAAGCTAAGAACCTTGAAAAAAGATTAGAATAATTGCTATCTAGAATAACCAGTTTAGAGAAGAATATAAATCACCTGATGGAGCTAAAAAACACAGCACAAGAACTTCGTGAAGTATCCAGAAGTATCAACAGCCAAACTGATCAAGCAGAAGAAAGGACATCAGAGAATGAAGATCAATTTAATGAAATAAAGTGACAAGATATGCTAAAAAAAAATGAATGAAAAGGAACAAACAAAGCCTCCAAGAAATATGGGACTATGTGAAAAGACCAACTCTACATTAGACTGTTGTACCTGAAAGTGACAGGGAGATTGGAACCAAGTTCAAAACACTCTTCAGGATATTATCCAGGAGAACTTCCCCAACCTAGCAAGGCAGGCCAACATTCAAATTGAGGAAATACGGAGAAATTGAGGCAGGAATTAATAGCCCACCAACCAAAAAAAAAGTCCAGGACCAGACAGATTCACAGCTGAATTCTACCAGAGGTACAAGAAGGAGCTGGTACCATTCCTTCTGAAACTATTCCAAACAATAGAAAAAGAGGGAATCCTCCCTAACTCATTTTAGGAGGCCAGCATCGCCCTGATACCAAAACCTGGCAGAGACACACACACAAAAAAGAAAATTTCAGGCCAATATTCCTGATGAACATTGATGCGAAAATCCTCAATAAAATACTGTCAACCGGAATCCAGCAGCACATCAAGAAGCTTATCCACCATGATCAAGTTGGCTTCATCCCTGGGATGCAAGGCTGGTTCAACATACACAAATCAATAAATGTAATCCACCACATAAACAGAACTAATGACAAAAACCACATGATTATCTCAATGGATGCAGAAAAGGCCTTTGACAAAATTCAACAGCTCTTCATGCTAAAAACTCTCAGTGAACTAGGCATTGATAGAACATATCTCAAAATAATAAGAGCTATTTATGACAAACCCACAGTCAATATCATACTGAATGGGCAGAAACTGGAAGCATTCCCTTTGAAAACTGGCACAAGACCTGGATGCCTTCTCTCAACACTCCTATTCAACATGGAACTTCCAATAGGAAGTTCTGGCCAGGACAATCAGGCAAGAGAAAGAAATAAAACGTATTTGATTAGGAAGAGAGGAAGTCAAATTGTCTCTGTTTGCAGATGACACGATTCTATCTTTAGAAAACCTCATTGTCTCAGCCCAAAATCTCCTTAAGCTGATAAGCAACTTCAGCAAAGTCTCAAGGTACAAAATCAATGTGCAAAAATCACAAGCATTCCTATACACCAATAACAGACAAACAGAAGCCAAATCATGAGTGAACTCCCATTCACAATTGCTACAAAGAGAATAAAATACCTAGGAATACAACTTACAAGGAATGTGAAAGACCTCTTCAAGGAGAACTACAAACCACTGCTCAAAGAAATAAGAGAGGACACAAACAAATGGAAAAATATTCCATGCTCATGAATAAGAAGAACAAATATCATGAAAATGGCCATATTGCCCAAAGTAATTTATAGATTCAGTGCTATCCTCATCAAGCTACAATTGACTTTCTTCACAGATCTAGAAAAAACTACTTTAAATTTCATATGAAACCAAAAAAGAGCCCATATAGCCAAGACAATCCTAAGCAAAAAGAACAAAGCTGGAGGCATCACGCCACCTGTCTTCAGACTATACTACAAGGCTATAGTAACAAAAACAGCATGGTACTGGTACCAAAACAGATATATAGACCAATGAAACAGAACAGAGGCCTCAGAAATAATGCCACACATCTACAACCATCTGATCTTTGACAAACCTGACAAAAACAAGAAATGGGGAAAGGATTCCCTATTTAATAAATGGTGTTGGGAAAACTGGCTAGCCATATGCAGAAAGCTGAAATTGGATCCCTTCCTTACACCATATACAAAAATTAACACAAGATGGAGTAAAGACTTAAACGTAAGACCTAAAGCCATAAAAACCCTAGAAAATAACCTAGCCAATACCATTCAGGACATAGGCATGGGCAAAGACTTCATGACTAAAACACCAAAAGCAATGACAACAAAAGCCAAAACTGACAAATGGGATTAATTAAACTAAAGAGCTTCTGCACAGCAGAAGAAATTATCGTCAGAGTGAACAGGCAACCTACAGAATGGGAGACAATTTTTGCAATGTATCCATCTGACAAAGGGCTAATATACAGAATATAAAAGGAACTTAAACAAATTTACAAGGAAAAAGAAACAACCCCATCAAAAAGTGGGCAAAGGATATGAACAGACACTTTTCAAAAGAAGACATTTATGTGGCCAACAAACATATGAAAAAATGCTCATCATCACTGGTCATTAGAGAAATCAAAACCACAATGAGATACCATCTCACACCAGTTAGAATGGCGATCATTAAAAAGTCAGGAAACAACAGATGCTGGAGAGGATGTGGAGAAATAGGAATGCTTTTACACTGTTGGTGGGAGTGTAAATTAGTTCAACCATTGTGGAAGACAGTGTGGTGATTTCTCAAGGACCTAGAACTAGAAATAACATGTGACCCAGCAATCCCATTCCTGGGTATATACCCAAAGGATTATAAATCATTCTGCTATAAAGACACATGCACACATATGTTTATTGCAGCACTGTTCACAATAGCAAAGACTTGGAACCAACCCAAATGCCCATCAGTGATAGACTGGATAAAGAAAATGTGGCACATATACACCATGGAATACTATGACGCCATAAAAAGGATGCGTTTTTGTCCTTTGCAGGCACATGGATGACGCTGGAAACCATCATTCTCAGCAAACTAACACAAGAACAGAAAACCAAACACTGCATGTTCTCACTCATAAGTGGAAGTTGAACAATGAGAACACATGGACACAGGGAGGGGAACATCACACACTGGGGCCTGTTGGGGGGTGGGGGGCTAGGGGAGGGATAGCATTAGGAGAAATACCTAATGTAGATGACGGGTTGATGGGTGCAGCAAACCACCATGGCACATGTACACCTGTGTAACAAACCTGCATGTTCTGTACATGTACCCCCGAACTTAAAGTATAATAAAAAAAATTCATGCCAACTTTAAATTCTATTTTGTAATATATCTGTGCTATTTAGATACTAAAAGAATATTTTGCACTACTTGCCAGCAGGTAAAATTGTTATAGCTGATAATAATACAGAAGGTAAAATACAGAAGGTTTATCCAGTGGCTCTTAGTATCTGCTGGCATACCACCATGTAACCCTAAAATGTTGCTCACTTTGAAAGCAAAAGGAGTGAGGAGAAGTAGGCTGCAGACTCATTATGGAATTCTGAAGATTCTGCTAAACATTTGAGCTTTATTATATCCAAAAGGAGGAGCCGACGAAGTATTTAAAAATATAAAGTAAACTGATCGGATTTGTGTTTTAGATGAATGGCTTTTGAACTTTGATCACCATCATCTATTAATAAGGAAGACACTTTACATGCTAATTCATACACAGATTATGGATAACATATATATATGTGTATATATGAATATTATATGTAAAGAAAATATGAAACTTTTTTTACCCTTATATTTTCCATTTTAATCTATTTCATCTAGAAAAGTTAATGTGATTCACTAAATTGGTTGCACCAAGGGTGGCTTAAACAACAGGAAATTTATTTTCTCACAGTTTCAGAGGCTAGAAGTCCAAGATCAGGGTGTCAGCAGATTTTTCTTCTGAGACCTCTCTCCTTGACTTGTCTTCCCCTTCTATCTTCACGTGGTCTTTTTCTATGCAAGTGTATGTCCTAATTATAAAGAAACCACTTGTTTTGGACTAGGGCCCACCCCTAATGACCTCATTTTACCTTAATTACCTCTATAAAAGTTCTGTCTCCAAATATAGTCCCATTCATAAGTCCTAGGGTTTGGATTTCAACATACAAGTATTAGCAGAAGGGATGGGGGAGGGGGTTTGGCAGGAGAGGTAGGAGGGGTTCAGTCCATAACACCATATATATCTATCTTTTTAAAAAATCAAATGCAGGCATTTATATATTCTGCAAAATAAATGCCAAAATACCAGTACTGCAATCAATATCACAGTTATTCTCACAACATAATGAGTTCAGTTGCTTAATTGCATGGTGGAAAGGTGGCTTTTCTATTTTAATGGCCCCTGGAAGAGTCTCAGAGGCTACCAACTTTTAAAATTTTTTTAAGTAAGAAGATCTTAATTTTTATTTTACTATGTAGTTACTGTTGCCCAACTGTTTCATCTTGGCCTTGACTGGATATTCTTTTTTTTTTTTTTTTTTTTTTGAGACGGAGTCTTGCTCTGTCACCCTGGCTGGAGTGCAGTGGCCAGATCTCAGCTCACTGCAAGCTCCACCTCCTGGGTTTATGCCATTCTCCTGCCTCAGCCTCCCGAGTAGCTGGGACTACAGGCGCCCGCCACCTCGCCCGGCTAGTTTTTTGTATTTTTTAGTAGAGACAGGGTTTCACCGTGTTAGCCAGGATAGTCTTGATCTCCTGACCTCGTGATCCGCCCGTCTCGGCCTCCGAAAGTGCTGAGATTACAGGCTTGAGCCACTGCGCCCAGCCGACTGGATATTCTTAATACATAGAAGTGTAAATGAAAAGCTAGTTTTCAAAGGGTAACTAAAGGACTTTGGTAAGAGGGAAGAGAGCGACAAGAAATATTTGATTTAGGATGACTTGAATGACTGAAAAGAGAAAATCCAAATAGTTCTTTCCCTCTTTGGGTAGTTGACCAAGAAGCAAGCTCAGCATCTGAATTAGCTCAAAGGGAAAACAGACCAGTAGAAATGGGGTGTGAAATCCATAGCTAAGCCCTGGTCTGATAAAGTGACTTCCTAGCCAGGAAACTCACACTTAGTTACACAGTGAGCTAAGTGTTCCCAGTCCCCTACCATCTGCCCATAGATATGTACAGCAGCACCAGCGTGGGGCTCTTTCTATTCTGCATCCAGCTGTGCCAGCCCACAGAGTGCCTCACTTCTCCATGGAGTCATAAGCACTCCCTAACTGCTTCTTCCAAGTTTCCCACATTACATATCCCTGGAGGCTGCCATGGGTTGGGGCTGGCACCTTTGCATTCCATCCATGTTTGCTTATTGATGGATCAATTGATTGATCAAACTTTACAGATTTCCCATCCCAGCCCTTGGACGAGTCCTTTTAAGCTCTCTACATATCAGTTAATTCATTCTGCAAAATATGGGAATTCATAAAGATGGTCTCTTTTTTGCCCTAACTTTACATAAATCTGTGCTACAATTTCAGGTTTTAAGGCATTTTTTTTTAAGTATCATGTATAACTACAAAAGAAACTATGAACGCCATCGACTAACACACAGGGAAAGAAAAGTACCCTTTTCTTCCTAGGGTCTTAAGGCTTATTTTAGATGGGAAATTTGAGTTTATATCAACCTTGAGTTTTCAACTCATTCCCCTGCTCTGTTTTGGGCCACACTTATTGATAGAGGTAACTCTGAGATCACCCTAAAACTATGCATAAGCTGAAATAGTAGTTATCAATGTCAGTGGCAGGTTCTCCTCCAAAGATCAGGCTATCAAACACAAATATAATTCTGAAAAGCAAAATTTTATAAACACAAAATGACTATATGATAGCATTATCAGCAAAGCTTTGCTCTTCCTCTTCTGACTAGAATTGCTAATTAAATGTTTTCTAATGCTCTTTTGTACAGCCCTGTGGAATATTTCCTTGAGACATTCACATATGCAAGGTGGCTTTGTGCTGTGTTCTCCTCCCACCCACTCATCACCCACACGCACCTGCCCTCCTGCTCCCCGCTGACTCAGCGGCCCAGCCTCCTCCCACACAGGCCCAGTGACCTGGCACCCACTCAACCACCTTCTTGTTTGTTCTCCCACAAACCCACCCACTCATCTTCTCTCCTTCACACAGGTAGACGTTTTCACACTCCCACTGCTCAGCAGACAAAGCTCAAGAATGTGCTTTGGGTGGCAGTGGCGGGGCGGGGGAGAATAATTTTTTTCTAATGACCATTATGTTTTTTTCCTTGATCAACAAGCTTATCCACAAATGAGTAGTTGATAAACAGTCATTTTTATGCTTAGATTGTTTTTTCAGTACTTCCTCATACTCAATAATTGGATTTTCTATTTTTGAAAACTCTACCACAACGAATATGTATACACTTTGAGCACTGTAACTTGTTTCAGTGAAAATACATGCCCCATCTTTTGTCTAAATTGAAATATTTCACTCACATTTTGAAGTGAATGGGTGCACCAGTGAGATAATGGTTCATTGGGATGGTTATTTGTAATGATGGTGTCTGAGCTATAGCTGGAATCAATAGGCTGCCTGACAAGATTAATTGGCTGTGAATTATGCTGGAGCAATTCCAGAGCCAATACCAGAAACAAGGGCCAGCCCAGTCATCAAAGCCCTGCCAAGGTCTCGCTACTCTGTGGGGCTGGCCCCAGGGGAGCCGGGGAGGCCAACGTCTGCTACTTGTTTATGTTTGTAAGGCTACTAGAAAAGGTTCCCCGAATCACCCTAATGTTGCTATCCTGATGTTCCAGAATTAAAGTTACTCCTGAGTCCTCTGAGTATTTAGAGTATGAAGAATTAGAAAGATATTGCTGCAGTTTCTTCCCATTCATGGCAACTATTTTTATCCTTTCAAGGAGCTCTGATCATATGCCACATGGTGTGAACAGAATCTATTCTGCAATATTATGAATCCAATCTTGAAGAGGAAGTGTGTGTATAACAGTGGATTTTAAGAAGTGGACTACTTAATTTGTGTTTATTTATTTATTTTGCTTTTTAAATATCATAGCCGATGTGAACTCCAGGAACCATTTGTCCTTCTCTTTTATCTCTCCAAGGTGAAGCACAGTGCCTGACATGTAGTAGCACTCAATCCATGGCTGGAAACTTGCTTCAGATCCCTGGCAATTTATCTTGTCAGCACTAAGCTTTAGGGCCAATTTTCTTCAATTTTATATGTACCAGTCTTTTACTCTTTATTTTGAATACAACTACTCTTTCCTTTAAATTTCCACAAAAATGTGCTATGCCCTCTTACGTATTTTATCACTTTCTCTCTTGAATCATATTTAATCTTAAAGCTCCTAATGGCTCATGAGGACTTTTAAGTCAGATCTATATGATTTAACTTTGTATCCCTACCTAAAGCAAAGCTTCTCACATAAAAATCTCCACATATAAAGAGGTGCAAGCTGGGTGCAAAAGCAAGAGACAAGTAAGTACCTCTTGGCTCATTCAACTGCTACATGATGATAGAACTGCCACTAAGTTTCTAGTTGCTGGCTGCTCGCTAAAGATGGCAGAATGAACACAGGCATATCTCTCATATCTCTTCTCTCAATAGAGAACAGGAGATGGGGTGATGAGTAGATAAGACATTTCATAAATATATGTTGGAAAGAGAATGGAGGAGGGTTAACTGAGGGTTAAGAAGAGAGAAAGCCATTGTCTACAGTGTGTGCAGTGGGGTGTACTGAAGATAAATAAGACATTTCACCTTGAAGACCTGAAGGAAGCTCAAGACTTGGAGTCATCAGTTTTGGCAGAGAGAGGTGGTGAGGTACAGAGTGCAAAGTTTGAGGTAAGTTCAAAGCTTATGTACGAAACAGTCGACTACTCTCGTGCCCCAGTAACAGAATATCAGCAGCCAAGGTACTCCCTCCTGCTCCAGGAGGAAATGAGAATTTTTTGTTAATCAAGAGACACCCAGTAGGAATGGCCTGAGCTATCAGGAAAACAAACCTAATAGAGGAAAGAAGGCATGAGGACCAAAACAGTCAATGAATTGCAAGTCTGCACTGGGAATGGTTGGATTATCTGTGCTCTTTCCCCTACTACACAATCAAAGCACTGTTAATCAGGCAACAAACCCCTAGGCCAATGTTTCTAAATTGTGGGTTATGAACTCAGTTATGATTAGTGGAGTATAAAGTCTATTTAATGGGTCATAACCAACATTTTCTTGGGTTGGGTTCTTTGAGAAACAGACTTTGAGGTGGAGTTGACAGTTCAGAACATTTATTAGGGTTTGTCCTTGGGACCAATATCTGTGGAAGGATATAGACTTGGACAAAAAGAGAATGCGAGCTGTGATGCGAGACCCAATGACTATTTCACCCAACACCCCAAGGAGCATTGAAGCTAGAATGCATTTTCAGAGTTGTCCCACATCATGCCAAGATGTCCAGGACTTTATTCTCTCTCATAGGCTGAATTGCATCTTCCCAAAACTCATATGTTGAAGTCCCCATGTGTCCGGAATTGGTGGGTTCTTGGTCTTGCTGACTTCAAGAACGAAGCCGCAGACCCTCGCGGTGAGCGTTACAGTTCTTAAAGATGGTATGTCTGGAGTTTGTTCCTTCAGATGTTCAGATGTGTCTGGAGCTTCTTCCTTCAGGTGAGTTGCTGGTCTCGCTGACAGCAGTGAAGCTGCAGACCTTCGCAGTTAAGTGCTACAGCTCTTAAAGGCAGCGTGAACCCAGAGAATGAGCAACAGCAAGATTTATTTCAAAGAGCAAAACAACAAAGCCTCCAGGGTGTGCAGGTGGACCCAGGCAAGTTGCCACTGCTGGCTCTGACAGCCTGCTTTTATTCCCTTATCTGACCCCACCCACATCCTGCTGATTGGTCCATTTTACAGAGAGCTGATTGGTCAGTTTTGACAGAGTGCTGATTGGTGCATTTATAATCCTTGAGCTAGACACATAGTACTAGACAAAAAAGTTCTCCAAGTCCCCACTAGGTTAGCTAGATACAGAGTACCAATTGGTGTATTTACAAACCTTGAGCTAGACACAGTACTGATTGGTGTATTTACAAACCCTGAGCTAGACACAGAGTGCTCATTGGTGCGTTTACAATCCTTGAGCTAGATACAGAGTGCTAGATGAAAAAGTTCTCCAAGTCATCACTAGGTTAGCTAGATACAGAGTACCAATTGGTGTGTTTACAAACCTTGAGCTAGACACAGAGTGCTGATTGATGTATTTACAATCCCTTAGCTAGACATAAAGGTTCTCCAAGTCCCCACTAGACTCAGGAGCCCAGCTGACTTCACCTAGTGGATCCTGCACCAGGGTTGCAGGCGGGGAGCTGCCCGCCAGTCTGGAGCCATGCCTGCACTCCTCAGCCCTTGGGCGGTGGATGGGACCGGGCATTGCGGAGCAGGTGGCCGCGCCCAACAGGGAGCCCACCATGTAGAGAGGGCTAAGACATGGCGCTGCAGGTCTCCAGCACAGCCCCACGGGGAGGCAGCTGAGGCCTAGCGAGAATTCGAGCACGGTGCATGTGCCTGGCATGGGGAATCCGGCCAACCTCCGCAGTTGCTGGCCAGGGTGCTAAGCCTCTCACTGCCCTGGGCAGGTGGCATCAGCCGGCCGCCCCCTGTGTGGGGCCCGCCTAGTTCGCTCCGGCGCCGGCCGGAACTCTCCCTCCACACCTCCCGGCAAGCAGAGGGAGGTGGCTCTGGCCTTGGCCAGCCCAGAGAGGGACTCCCACAGTGCAGTGGTGGACTGAAGGGCTCCTCAAGCGCCGCCAGAGTGGATACCAAGGCCAAGGAGGCGCCGAGAGTGAGGGCTGCTAGCACATTGTCACCTCTCACCAACACAGAGAACCTCAGAATGTAGCCTTATTTGGAAATATGCTCTTTGAAAAGGTGATTAAGTTAAAACAAAGCCATTAGGATAGGGCAGTAATCCAGTAGTATTCGTGTCCTTGTAAGAAGAGAAAGACACACAGGGGCACCCATGTATAAAGAACAGTGAGACTTCCAGCCACCAGAACTGTGAGAAAATTAATTTCTGTTGTTTCAGCCACTAAGTCTGTGGCGTTTTGTTATGGCAGCCCTAGAAAACTAATATATCCACCCCCAATCCTTATTGGATGTGGCCACAGGAAGTATGACCTTGGGCAAGGCAGCTCTGCACTGAAGCAATCCCTGAAAAGGCTGACAACTGAAGAATCCCCACCAGCAGCGGTCTCAAGAGTCTGGGGCAACTAGTCCCTTCACTGCAGTGTATCTAATTAGTATATCATGGTCCATCACAAACATTAAAGAAAATAAAAATCAGTAGGCTAGACAGGGAATGTCAGAGAGCATTCTATGTAGAGAAAATAAATATTGTTTCACAAAACGTTTTTGTCTTTATATATATATATGTGAGTGTGTTGACTGGGACTTGATGAAAAAGAATTTCCTACTGTCAGATAGAGTCACTGGGCATAGTGGATCATGCCTGTAATCCCAGCACTTTGGAAGGCTGAGGCGGGAGGATCACTTGAGCCCAGGAGTTTGAAACCAGCCTGGACAGATGGCAAAACCCTGTCTGTACTAGAAGTACAAAAAATTAGCTGGGTGTGGTGGCTGAGGTGTGAGATCACCTGAACATGGGAGGTCAAGACTGCAGTGAACTTTGATTGCAACACTGACTCCAGCCTGGGCTACAGGAGTAAGACTCTGTCTTAAAACAAGAAAGAAAAGAAAAGATAGGAAGGGAAGAAGGAATAAGGAAGGAAGGAAGGAAGGAAGGAAGGAAGGAAGGAAAAGAAAGAGAAAGAAAGAAAAGAAAGAAAGAAAGAAAGAAGAAAGAAAGAAAAAGAGAAAGAAAGAAAGAAAGAAAAGAAAAGAAAAGAAAAAAGAAAGAAAGGTTCAGAAGTCACTCACCTAGGAAATAAATTAGAGGTTTTTTTCCCAGAAAAGTTAAATATACAACAGACAAAATGTTTTCTCTACCATCCAAAAGTGAAGCCCATCACTCTACACACCCACACAGAGCTCTTCATCAGCTTTTGAGTGCTCTATTCTTAAATATAAGTCAGCAAAAAAAATACCATGAGGCATGTAAATCATACCTCTAACCTAAAAGAGAGGATGCAACATGAAAACCAGAAAATGGAATACAAAGGGAAACCATAGAAAATAGAAAAATATTGTTTAAATGCGAATTTATAGCCTCGAAAATTATGAGATTTGTATCTATAAAATAAAAGCAGAATGCGATGATAAAAGAACAATTAGGAACAAAAAGGAAGGAACTCTTGGAAACTAAAAATATAATTGTAAAAACTTCAGTAGTAGGAGTAGGAGATAAAGTTAAGGAAGTCTACTGAAAATAGAACCAAAAGATGAGTAGATTAACAATAAGAAGACTATCCATCCAGTAGGAAAAATATCTGACTACAAGGAGCTCAAGGAAGAGAAGAAATGGAGGAAAAAGTATACAAGAAAAGTTCTCAGAACTGAAGGCTATAAGTCTCAAAATCGAAGGTACCAAGTACTCAGCACAACAAATCAAAAACGGCCCACACCAAGGCACATCATTGAGATGTGTCAGACCACTGGGAATAATGAGAAAATCCCAAAAGCTTTCAGAAGAAGAAAAAAGAATGAGTCTTATGCTAAGAGTAGGAATCAGAATGCATCAGACTGCTTGCTCAACTACAATATTGGACTAGGGAAAGCAATGAACAATGCCTTAAGAATTATGAAGGATAATTTCATTTATTTATTTATTTATTTATTGAGATGGAGTCTCGCTCTGTCACCAGGCTACAGTTCAGTGGTATGATCTTGGCTCACTGCAACCTCTGCCTCCTGGGTTCAAGTGATTCTCCTGCATCAGCCTCCCGCGTAGCTGGGACTACAGGCACACCCCTCCATGCCCAGCTAATTTTTGTATTTTTAGTAGAGACAGGGTTTCACCATGTTGGCCAGGATGGTCTCAATCTCTTGACCTTGTGATTCGCCCACCTCGGCCTCCCAAAGTGCTGGGATTACAGCTGTGAGCCACTGCATCCAGCCAGGATAATTTTTTTTAAACCTAGAAGGCAATACCCAGCTAAACTATCAATGACCTGTCAGGGCAGAATAAAGATAATTTCAAACAGAGGAATTCAGAAAACTTATGTCTCATGTATCCTTTTATAGGAAGCAACTGCAAGGTATTATCTAAGAAAATAAGAGGAAGAAAATAAGAAAGAGGAAGACATTGGATCCAAGAAATAGGGAATCTATCACCCTACAGATGAAAAGGGAATCTACTTGATCTTTGTGAAGGTGATTTGAGTATAGCAGCTCTGCAGGAAACCTGGAGAGCAACAAGCTGAGATTAATACAGGACACAGGGCTCCAGTAAGGATGTCACCAAGGAAATTAAAATCATTTGTTGTAGAGTACTTTATGAATTTGAATGCAGTAAGAGGAGGTTTACACTTCTGGTGAAGAATAAGGAATGAATTTGTGATAGGCATGTAGAAAATTAAGCAAGCAAATAAAATAATAATCAACTCCTGGGAAAATAGGAATTTGTACCAAAAGTATCAATATAATCTTATATATATATATATATACACACATATATATATATGTGTGTATATATATATATGCCTAAGCCTTGAATAATATTTGTCATTTTAATTATGTAAAAACTGAATAATTATCGGTCAGGCACAGTGGCTCATGCCTGTAATCCCAGCACTTTGGGAGGCCAAGGTGGGTGGATTAGCTGAGGCTGGGAATTCGAGAGCAGCCTGATAAACATGGGGAAATCCCGTCTCTACTAAAAATACAAAATTAGCTGGGCGTGGTGGCACATGCCTGTAATCTCAGCTACTCTGGAGGCTGAGGCAGGAGAATGGCTTGAACCCAGAAGGTGGAGGTTGCTGTGAGCCAAGATAGCTCCATTGCACTCCAACCTGAGCAACAAGAGCAAAACTCCATCTCAAAACAAAACAACAAAAAAAACCTGAATAATTATCAGAGAAAAACACTGTAATATAACTATACTGAAAGAATAAGAGGAGAATATAAGAGATTAAATCCGTATCTCCCACAGAAGGGAGTCATAGATAATAATATCTGGAACTGAAAAAAAGTCAAGAAACAGCAGTTTAAAATGTGGAGATAAACACCAAAAGAAACAGCTGATGCCAGGTGTGGTGGCTCACGCTAAAAGACTTGAGCACCTTTGCTTTTGGGAATGGAAATGGAATTAGAACGTGCAGGTTGTACAGGGAAAAGGACTGCTCTTTGTCTTTTAGACTTTGAGAAGCTATTTGGCTTTTTAAAAAATTATTATTATTATACTTTAAATTCTAGGGTACATGTGCACAACATGCAGGTTTGTTACATATGTATACATGTGCCATGTTGGTGTGCTGCACCCATTAACTCGTCATTTACATTAGGTATATCTCCTAATGCTATTCCTCCCCCCCACACAATAGGACCTGGTGTGTGATGATCCCCTTCCTGTGTCCAAGGGATCTCATTGTTCAATTCCCACCTATGAGTGAGAACATGTGGTATTTGGTTTTCTGTTCTTGGGACAGTTTGCTGAGAATGATGGTTTCCAGCTGCATCCATGTCCCTATGAACTCATCCTTTTTTATGGCTGCATAGTATTCCATGGTGTATATGTGCCACATTTTCTTAATCTAGTCTGTCACTGATGTACATTTGGGTTGATTCCAAGTCTTTGCTATTGTGAATAGTGCTGTAATAAACATACGTGTGCATGTGTCTTTATAGCAGCATGACTTATAATCTTTGGGTATATCCCCAGTAGTGGGATGGCTGGATCAAATGGTATTTCTAGTTCTAGATCCTTGAGGAATCGCCATGCTGTTTTCCACAATGGTTGAACTAGTTTACAGTCCCTCCAACAGTGTAAAAGTGTTCCTATTTCTCCACATCCTCTGCATCACCTGTTGTTTCCTGATCTTTTAATGATTGCCATTCTAACTGGTGTGAGATGGTATCTGATTGTGGTTTTGATTTGCATTTCTCTGATGGTGAGTGATGATGAGCATTTTTTCATGTGTCTGTTGGCTGTATGAATGTCTTCTTTTGAGAAGTGTCTGTTCATATCCTTTGCCCACTTTTTGATGGGGTTGTTTATTTTTTTCTTGTAAATTTGGTTGAGTTCTTTATAGGTTCTGGATATTAGCCCTTCGTCAGATGAGTAGATTACAAAACTTTTCTCCCATTTTGTAGGTTGCCTGTTCACTCTGATGGTAGTTTCTTTGGCTGTGCAGAAACTCTTTAGTTTAATTAGATCCCATTTGTCAATTTTGGCTTTTGTTGCCATTGCTTTTGGTGTTTTAGACATGAAGTCCTTGCCCTTGCCTATGTCCTGAATGGTATTACCTAGGTTTTCTTCTAGGGTTTTTATGATTTTAGGTCTAACATTTAAGTCTCAAATCCATCTTGAATTAATTTTCGTATAAGGAGTAAGGAAAGGATTCAGTTTCAGCTTTCTACTTATGGCTAGCCAATTTTCTCAGCACCATTTATTAAATAGGGAATCCTTTCCCCATTTCTTGTTTTTGTCAGGTTTGTCAAAGATCATATATGGCTGTAGATGTACGGTATTATTTCTGAGGGCTCTGTTCTGTTCCATTAGTCTATATCTCTGTTTTGGTACCAATACCATGCTGTTTTGGTTACTGTAGCCTTGTAGTATAGTTTGAAGTCAGGTAGCAGGATGCCTCCAGCTTTGTTCTTTTGACTTAGGATTGTCTTGGCAATGCGGGCTCTTTTTTGGTTCCATATGAACTTTAAAGCAGTTTTTTCCAATTCTGTGAAGAAAGTCATTGGTAGCTTAATGGGGATGGCATTGAATCTATAAATTACCTTGGGCAGTATGGCCATTTTCACGATATTGATTCTTCCTATCCATGAGCATGGTATGTTCTTCCATTTGTGTCCTCTTTTATTTCACTGAGCAGTAGTTTGTAGTTCTCCTTGAAGAGGTCCTTTACATCCCTTGTAAGTTGGATTCCTAGGTATTTTATTCTCTTTGAAGCAATTGTGAATGGAAGTTCATTCATGATTTGGCTCTCTGTTTGTCTGTTACTGGTGTATAAGAATGCTTGTGATATTTGCACATTGATTTTGTATCCTGACACTTTGCTGAAGTTGTTTATCAGCTTAAGGAGATTTTGGGCTGAGACGATGGGGTTTTCTAAATATACAATCATGTCATCTGCAAACAGGGACAATTTGACTTCTTCTTTTCCTAACTGAATACCCTTGATTTCTTTCTCTTGCCTGATTGCCCTAGCCAGAACTTCCAACACTATGTTGAATAGGAGTGATGAGAGAGGGCATCCCTGTCTTGTGCCAGTTTTCAAAGGGAATGCTTCCAGTTTTTGCCCATTCAGTATGATATTAGTTGTGGGTTTGTCATAAATAGCTCTTATGATTTTGAGATACGTTCCATCAATACCAAATTTATTGAGAGTTTTTAGCATGAAGGGCTGTTGAACTTTGTCAAAGGCCTTTTCTGCATCTATTGAGATAATCGTGTGGTTTTTGTCTTTGTTTCTGTTTATATGCTGGATTACGTTTATTGATTTGCATATGTTGAACCAGTCTTGCATCCCAGGGATGAAGCCCACTTGATCATGGTGGATAAGCTTTTTGATGTGCTGCTGGATTCGGCTTGCCAGTATTTATTGAGGATTTTTGCATCGATGTTCATCAGGGATATTGGCCTAAAATTCTCTTTTTTGGTTGTATCTCTGTCAGGCGTAAGTATCAGGATGATGTTGGCCTCGTAAAATGAGTTAGGAAGGATTCCCTCTTTTTCTATTGATTGGAATAGTTTCAGAAGGAATGGTACCAACTCCTCCTTGTACCTCTGGTAGAATTCAGCTGTGAACCCGTCTGGTCCTGGACTTTTTTTGGTTGGTAGGCTATTAATTATTGCCTCAATTTCAGAGCCTGCTATTGGTCTATTCAGGGATTCAACTTCTTCCTGGTTTAGTCTTGGGAGAGTGTAAGTGTCCAGGAAATTATCCATTTCTTCTAGGTTTTCTAGTTTATTTGCATAGAGGTGTTTATAGTATTCTCTGATGGTAGTTTGTATTTCTGTGGGGTCGGTGGTGATAGCCCCTTTCTCATTTTTTATTGTGTCTATTTGATTCTTCTCTCTTTTCTTCTTTTTTAGTCTTGCTAGTGGTCTATCAATTTTGTTGGTCTTTTCAAAAAACCAGCCCCTGGATTCATTGATTTTTTTGAAGGGTTTTTTGTGACTCTATCTCCTTCAGTTCTGCTCTGATCTTAGTTATTTCTTGCCTTCTGTTAGCTTTTGAATGTATTTGCTCTTGCATCTCTAGTTCTTTTAATTGTGATGTTAGGGTGTCAATTTTAGATCTTTCCTGCTTTCTCTTGTGGGCATTTAGTGCTATACATTTCCCTCTACACACTGCTTTAAATGTGTCCCAGAGATTCTGGTGTGTTGTATCTTTGTTCTCATTGGTTTCAAAGAACATCTTTATTTCTGCCTTCATTTCGTTATGTACCCAGTAGTCATTCAGGAGCAGGTTGTTCAGTTTCCATGTAGTTGAGCGGTTTTGATTGAGTTTCCTAGTCCTGAGTTCTAGTTTGATTACACTGTGGTCTGAGAGACCGTTTGTTATAATTTCTGTTCTTTTACATTTGCTGAGGAGGGCTTTACTTCCAACTATGTGGTCAATTTTGGAATAAGTGCAATGTGGTGCTGAAAAGAATGTATATTCTGTTGATTTGGGGTGGAGAGTTCTATAGATGTCTATTAGGTCTGCTTGGTGCAGAGTTGAGTTCAATTTCTGGATATCCTTGTTAACTTTCTGTCTCATTGATCTGCTAATGTTGACAGTGGGGTGTTAAAGTCTCCCATTATTATTGTGTTAGAGTCTAAGTCTCTAAGGACTTGCTTTATGAATCTAGGTGCTCCTGTATTGGGTGCATATGTATTTAGGATAGTTAGCTCTTCCTGATGAATTGATCCCTTTACCATTATGTAATGGCCTTGTCTCTTTTGATCTTCGATGGTTTAAAGTCTGTTTTATCAGAGACTAGGATTGCAACCCCTGCTTTTTTTTGTTTTCCGTTTGCTTGGTAGATCTTCCTCCATCCCTTTAATTTGAGCCTATGTGTGTCTCTGCATGTGAGATGGGT
This sequence comes from Trachypithecus francoisi, assembly GCF_009764315.1. Taxonomy (NCBI): domain Eukaryota; kingdom Metazoa; phylum Chordata; class Mammalia; order Primates; family Cercopithecidae; genus Trachypithecus; species Trachypithecus francoisi. Next base: position 51,145,885 of record NW_022681458.1, on the reverse strand, counting down.
CTCCTGAATACAGCAAACTGATGTGTCTTGACTCTTTATCCAATTTGCCGGTCTGTGTCTTTTAATTGGACCATTTAGTCCATTTACATGTAAGGTTAATATTGTTATGTGTGAACTTGATCCTGTCATGATATTAGCTGGTTATTTTGCTCACTAGTTGATGCAGTTTCTTCCTAGCATTGATGGACTTTACATTTTGACATGTTTTTGCAATGGCTGGTACCTGTTTTTCCTTTCCATGTTTAATGCTTCCTTCAGGATCTCTTGTAGGGCGGGCCTGGTGGTGACAAAATCTCTAAGCATTTGCTTGTCTGTAAAGGATTTTATTTCTCCTTCACTTATGAAACTTAGTTTGGCTGGATATGAAATTCTGGGTTGAAAATTCTTTACTTTAAGAATGTTGAATATTGGCCCCCCCTCTCTTCTGGCTTGGACAGTTGCTGTCAAGAGATCTCCTGTTAGTCTGATGGGCTTCCCTTTGTGTGTAACCCGACCTTTCTCTCTGGCTGCCCTTAAGATTTTTTCCTTCATTTCAACTTTGGTGAATCTGACAATTATGTGTCTTGGAGTTGCTCTTCTCGAGGAGTATCTTTGTGGCGTTCTCTGTATTTCCTGAATTTGAATGTTAGCATGCCTTACTAGGTTGGAGAAGATCTCCTGGATGATATCCTGCAGAGTGTCTTCCAACTTGGTTCCATTTTCCCCATCACTTTCATGCACACCTATCAGACATAGATTTGGTCTTTTCACATAATCCCATATTTCTTGGGGGCTTTGTTCATTTCTTTTTATTCTTTTTTCCCTACACTTCTCCTCTCACTTCATTTCATTCATTTGATCTTCAGTCGCTGATACTCTTTCTTCCAGTTGGTTGAGTTGGTTACTAAAGCTTGTGCATTTGTCACGTAGTTCTCATGTTATGGTTTTCATCTCCATCAGTTCTTTTAAGGTCTTCTCTGCACTGATTATTCTAGTTATCCATTCATCCATTCTTTTTTCAAGGTTTTTAGTTTCTTTACACTGGTTACGTAGTTCCTCCTTTAGCTCTGAGAAGTTTGATCAGCTGAAGCCTTCTTCTCTGAGCTCGTCAAAGTCATTCTCCATCCAGCTTTGTTCTGTTGCTGGCGATGAGCTGCGTTCCTTTGGAGGGGGAGATGCGCTCTCATTTTTTGAATTTCCAGCTTTTCTGCACTGCTTTTTCCCCATCTGTTGTGGTTTTATCTGCCTTTGGTCTTTGATGATGGTGATGTACTGATGGGATTTTGATGTGGGTGTCCTTTCTGTTTGTTAGTTTTCCTTCTAACAGTCAGGACCCTCAGCTGTAGGTCTGTTGGAGTTTGCTTGAGGTCCACTCCAGACCCTGTTTGCCTGGGTATCAGCAGCAGCAGAGGCTGCAGAAGATAGAATATTGCTGAACAGCAAATGTTGCTGTCTGGTTCTTGCTCTGGAAGCTTCGTCTCAGGGGTGTACCCTGCCATGTGAGGTGTGAGGTGTCGGTCTGCACCTAGTGGGTGATGTCTCCCAGTTAGGCTACTCAGGGGTCAGGGACCCACTTGAGCAGGCAGTCTGTCCATTCTCAGATCTCAACCTCCGTGCTGGGAGATCCACTGCTCTTTTCAAAGCTGTCAGACAGGGGCATTTACCTCTGCCGAGGTTTCTGCTGCTTTTTGTTTAGCTATGCCCTGTCCCCAGAGGAGGAGTCTACAGAGGCAGGCTGGCCTCCTTGAGCTGTGGTGGGCTCTACCTAATTCAAGCTTCCTGGCAACTTTGTTTACCTACTTAAGCCTCAGCAATGGTGGGCGCCCCTCCCGCAGCCTCACTGCCACCTTGCAGTTAGATCTCAGACTGCTGTGCTAGCAATGAGGGAGGCTCCTTTGGCATGGGACCCTCTGGGCCAGGTGTGGGATATAATCTCCTGGTGTGCCGTTTGCTAAGACCCTTGGTAGAGTGCAGTATTAGGGTGGGAGTTACCCAATTTTCCAGGTGTTGTGTGTCTCAATTTCCTTTGGGTAGGAAAAGGAATTCCCTTCCCCCTTACGCTTCCCAGGTGAGGCGATGCCTCACCCTGCTTCAGCTCTCACTGGGCTGCACCCATGGACCAGCGCCAACTGTCCAACACGCCCCAGTGAGATGAACCCAGTACCTCAGTTGAAAATGCAGAAATCACCCATCTTCTGTGTTGCTCATGCTGGGAGCTGGAGGCTGGAGCTGTTCCTATTCGGCCATCTTCACTATTTGGCTTTTAAAGCTCTGTGCATTTATAACTTAGATGGAAAATATATACAATTTTAGAAAGAAAAATGACAATATATGTATTTTTGAGATATGGAGGCAAACATTCTAAACACTAAAAAGAGAAAAGCTTGAAAGTGGTTTCTTTTGGGGAGCAGGACAGGAGTTGATTTTCACTGTAAGTATTACTAAGCCATTTGATTTTATAGAGTTGTGAGGACATTATTACCTTGAGACAAATTTTAAATAAAAAATAAATAAAAGAAAGTCCAGGAAGGAATTCAGGCATGAGGACATTTAAGAGCTTTGAATTTTAGCTCTGTTGCTTATAGTTTCCCAATTTTAAAAATCTTTAACATCTTCCATTCAAGGAGTGATCAGTAAATGAGAGAACACATTTGGAAGCTCTTGGTAGACTGAAAATAACCAAGGGAAGTTCCCTTCTTTCCTCTTACAGATAAAACCAGGGCCTTGGTTTTCAATAGTATAAACTCAATCTTTGAAAAACCCGCCTCTTTCCCTAGACTCACAAGGGTGCTTCCATGACATCTTGGATATAAAAGGAATACTTAGTGTACATGTGAATAATTAAGTCATTTTTTAAATGCCCTATGTGAAATAAGAAATGACCTCTGTGTAATTCAACTAGTCTTGCAATGAGACCCTTTCTCCAACAATAAAGTGCAATAAATAATTTACTCACATGACTTTTCTCAAGCTGTAGTGATTTTTGAATTAGTACCAGATTCCATTTTTATTTAACAGTAATTAGAACCAATCCACTCATTGTGGAATGCCATCAGAGCTGGGCTGTGGTGAATGGGTTAGGAGTAGGGAATTGAGAGATTGATCCCCACAGCTCTTGGGGTAGGCAGCTCTCCTGGATCAGTAGCCTCTGGACAAGAGCAACCAAATTGTTTTACCCAGTGTTGTACAATTATGATTCTCTTTGGTTGCCATATCACAAAAATGGTTGGGAAGCACTGCCTTGAACAGTTGCCATAAAAATGCCTTATAAGGACTGATAGTCTCATAGTCATTTAGGTAAAGTCTTGTTCATTTGTTTACTTACAAAATGTGTAAGGATATTTGCATATCTTTAAATGAGTTTTTGATGTTTCCAAATCTGAATGGAAACATGTAACATTAGGTTTGTGAATGAGTTTGAATAAAGTTCAACTACAAGTAACTTAATAGAGACCCCAGTATAGTAGTTGAAACAATTTATATCATTATTCTTTCCTGTAAAAAGAACTCTGGAGAAAGCCAGCCCAAGGGTAGCATGGTGGCCTTATTGTCTTCAGAGATCCTGGTTCCTTTCAGCTTTTGCTCTTACATGGCCGAGGTAATCTTCCTAGCAGGAAGCTAAGCCTCCTCCTCAGGGAGCTGGGAGCCTGTATGTCCTCACCCCAAAGACAGGATGGAGCAGAAGGATGGAGCAGCAGGATGGACCAACAGGATGGAGGAGAAGAACAGTGCACCCTTTTCCAGGGAAACTTCCCAGAAATCACCATTCTATATCCATTTGGGTCTCCCTAATCACATGACCACACAAAGCTGTAAGCATGGATGCAAAATGTGTTCTTTTAGTGGGATAGTGCTATGTCCAGCTTAAAACAGCAGTACTATTAGTTTGAGAGAGAAGAGGGAAAAAGGATATTTAGTAGGCACCCATATCTTTACATGTTTTAGTAACTGCCATGTAATTTACTTCAAACGAAAACAATCTGTCCATTAGTCATTTTATATACACTGCTAGAAAGGTTAACATAAGCATTAAGGAAGACCAATTAGCAAATTCATGGTTTGGAGTCCCGATTACATATTTTTGTTGGATTTAATAAGTAGTGATTTAGGCACTGTGGATAGAGGGTAAAAATTCAGATTCTGAAGCTGACTGCCTGGCGTCCATTTATTAGCTGTGTGACCTTGGGAAAGTTGCCTGAATGCTCTGTTCCTTGGTTTTATTTTCTGCAAGACGGAGATAATAGTAATTGTGCCCATCTAATAGAATTTTGGAGGATTACATGAGTTAATACAGTACATGTAAAGTGCTTAAAATAGTTAGCTACTAATACATCTTTCTCTTGAATTAAAACCTTTTCCTTGGCCAGGCACCGTAGCTCACGCCTGTAATCCCATCACTTTCGGAGGCTGAGGCAGGTGAATCACCTGAGGTCAGGAGTTTCAGATGAGCCTGGCCAAATGGTGAAACACTGTCTCTACTAAAAATACAAAAATTAGCCAGGCGTGTTGGTGGGCGCCTGTCATCCCAGCTACTCTGGAGGCCAAGGCAGGAGAATCGCTCGAACTCAGGAGGTGGAGGTTGGAGTGAGCCGAGATCCCGCCACTGCACTTCAGCCTGGGCAACAGAGTAAGACTCTGTCTCAAAAAATAAAAAATAGTAATAATGAAAAACCTTTTCCTTTAGACTCATAAGTAGCTGTGACAATCTGATTCACTCTCTTAAGAATTTCCAGGTATGCAGGATTTTCTTGGCTTTGTATTTGTAGATATGCTGATCCCTAGAGTCAGACCACAGGGTTTTACTTGAGCTAATAAATGTTCTATCCCATAGGAACATTATGAAAGGGAAAGGAGTTGGCATTGGTCAAATTGAACAATAACTGGTTTGTCTCTTTTCCCTCCCCTTCTCCCACTTCTTCCTTTTAATAGACTGTACTAATGAGATCACCTCCCTGCCCTCCACATACACAGTCTGAGATTCCTGTTGCCTCAGGGCTGCACAGATTCTTGGTCTCTCTACCCTCTCCACCTCTCCCCTCCCCATCCCCTGCACTACAGCATGCCTTGCCCGGAGCCCTTCTCAGTTATGCTCCCTAATCATTTCTGGCTGTTCAAAATGATGAAATTGCCCAAACTGGGGCCATCCAAAAAGCCATTTCTATATGCTGCTTTATTATTTTCTGGGCTTTTTTTTTTAAGTTTCTTCAAATGTTTCCACAAATAGAGATGGTCTGTTTTCCTTCCAGAAAAGCATTTAAGATAAATTTTGATGATTAGTTGCATTTAAACTATAGCTAGTGTACTTTCTCAGCTTTTTTAAATAATGAAAGTAAAAATAAAGAAATCTCAGGAAAAATGGAAAAATGTATCTTTCCATTAACTTGTGACTTTCATCTTTGGGCCTAAGGCAACTGCTTCAGTTATTGCTCTTTCCTTTCTAGGAGGTAGGGGTAAATAAGGCCTATAGAACATGTGCCTCAACATGTTTTTTTCTGGGCAAAACTGGGAAGTTACACACATTCCTTCTGCTCATATTCTATTGACAAGAACTTAGTCATATGGCAATAACTAGATTCAAGGAAGGCTGGAAAATGTAGTCCATAGCTAGGCATCCCTGGGAGGTAGGGACTCTATTACTAAGAGGAGGAAGGGGGAGCAAATATGGAGCATGTTAGCAGTTTTTGCCACACAAATGTATCACACAGTTGCAATATAGTAAGATAATTTTATTTTGCTTTTTACTTAGCATTATATCAAGAGCTTTTTTCCCATGTTACTACATGGTCTTCAGAATTATAAAGTAGTGGCTTTGTAATGATGTGTTGAGTGTATAATCAATAATTATTTAATTCTTCCTGTTGTCAAAAGTATAGATTCTTTCCAGTTCTTCACTATTACAAACAACATCTCAATAGATCTTTTCATGAGTTTATATACATACATGTTTGTATTTTGTCTTTTGGGAATAATTCCCTTAGGATGAATTCCCAGAACTAGGATTACTAGGTCAAAGGGTGTGTAAACATTTTATGGGTCTTAATGTTTTTGTTCCAAATTGGTTTCTGAGAAGGCAGTTACCAATTTGTTCCCAAAAGAAAATGTGCACATTTTCCTATAAATGTGGGTGGAAGACACATTCACACATTCTCGTAGGTAGGTTGTTTTCAGTTTTCAGGGTCTGGCTAGAAACAGCACAAGGCAGCACAGGACTTGAGTCCAAATCCCTTGCTCTGTCACTTCCTAGCTGTATAGCTGCAGGCAAGTACTTACTCTCCTTATGCCTCCAATTTCTTATTTTAAATTTGAGGAAACAGGTAATTCCCTCATAAAGTTGTGTGGTAATCATAAGGCTCTTGACAAATACTCTGTTTTCCCATTTTCTATGCACGTTAGAAATGTAATCTCCTGTCTCTTTGAAGACAGATATGACCTTGGGACTTGCTTTAGCCAGTGGAATGGAAGCAGAAATAACGTGTAATTTCCAGGTATATGTTGTAAAAGTCTGTGTGTAAATTTGCTACTCTTCTCCCTTTGCCGTATGCCTAGTTTGTCTCTTTTCCCTCCCCTTCTCCCACTTCTTCCTTTTAATAGACTGGAAATGTTCCAGATAATACCAGCTCTTTAAACCTGAGTCCTAGAGTAAACATGGCAGAGTGGAGCCCCAAGCCAATGTGTGACAGATATGTAAATAGACCAAAAAATAAATCTTTGGGTGTTTTGAAGCACCTGAGACTTTGAGGTTGTCTGTTATTGCAACATAGCCTACCCTGACTGCTATAGGTTTTCTCAAGATTAATGAGATAATATGCATAAGATGTTGGAGTAATGGTAGAGCATTTATATGGGTCCTTTTGCAATAATATTAGGTTGGTGCAAAAGAAACTGTGGTTTTTGGCATTAGTTTCAGAGTTATTATTAATACCATTTATTCATTCAATGCCTTCCATATGCCAGGCATTTGTGTACATTATCACTAATCTTCAGGATAAATTTGAAATATTATAAAACCCTCCATTTTATAAGGGAGAAAAAAACAAAGCTTGGAATGGTTAGCATTCTGCCAAATGTCATCCAGCTAAGAAGTTGCAGAGTTGGCTTTCAAACCTCATGCGTTTTTCCCCTCTTTCTCTCTTTTCCTTGTCTTTGGAAGTTTATGTCATTATTTTATTTTATTGCTATTTACATCATTGTGTGAATTCCTTTGCAACAGTTGTTTATGAAATTCACACTTATTCTTGCAACAAAACCTCTATTTTCTTAAATTTATTGCAAGATGAACAGAAGTAAATTGAGTCAAAGGTAGAGTAGCTTACAGTTCAAGCCCTTGCTCCAGAAAGTTCATGAACTCAAGCACCTTTTTCATTTTTCTTGACTTGAATATGCCTGAAAGCAATTAAGATATATGTGCTTATGAACAGAAAACAAAAAAAAAAAGTGTTTCACAATTGGAGTGGAGTGAGTCAGGTTAGAATGAGTTAGATTCCATAAATTCTCAAACCCAAACATTTACATTCTTTCTTTTTAATGGATTTATTGAGATATAATGCATACACAGTACAAGTCACCCATTTAAAGTATGTAATTTAATGGCTTTTAATATATTCACAGACTTGTGTATCCATCATCACAATTGATTGTTGAATATTTTCATTATCTAAAAAAAAAGCCTTATATCCCTCAGCCAACACTCCCAAACCTTCTCATCACCTGACCCGTCCCCCAACCCTAGGTAGCTACTAATTACTTTCTGAACCTTCTTTTTTTTTTCCTTCCTTCCTTCCTTCCTTCCTTTCCTTTCCTTTCTTTCTTTCTTTCCCTTCCTTCCTTCCTCTATTTCCTTCCTTTCTTCCTCTTTCTATTTCCTTCCTTCCTTCCTTCCTTTCCTTCCTTCCTTCCTCCCTTCCCTTCCTTCCCTTCCTTCCCTCCCTTCCCTCCCTTCCCTCCTTTCTTTCCTTCCTTTTTCTTTTCTCTTTTCTTTTCTTTCACAGAGTCTCGCACTGTCACCTAGGCTGGAGCGCAGTGGTGCGATCTCGGCTCACTACAGTCTCCACCTCCTGGGTTCAAGCGATTCTCCTATCTCAGCCTGCCAAGTAGCTAGGATTACAGGTGCCCACCACCATACCTGGCTACTTTTTTTGTATTTTTAGTAGAGATAAGGTTTCACTATATTGGCCAGGCTTGTCGTGAACTCCTGACCTTGTGATCTGCCCGCCTCACCCTCCCAAAGTGCTGGGATTATAGGTGTGAGCCACCGCACCCAGCTGACTCTGTTTCTTTTTACAGGAGCTCCCAGAATGCCAGTTTCCCACTATTCCCAACAAGTGGTTCTTCCTCCCTCCCACTGCAGTCCTAACTCTGCAAAGCTTTGCTCAATTATTTTTAATTCAAAGCTCAAATTCTAAAGTATCCGATATAATAGATATCCTAACTCTGCAAAGCTTTGCTCAATTATTTTTAATTCAAAGCTCAAATTCTAAAGTATCTGATATAATAGACTATTTTTTTTCTAATTTTTTTAACTTTGCTAAACTTAGAAATTCCTTGTAGTATAACACTAAAGGTTTAAAATAAAGTGTGTTCTTTTTAATGCTTTCATCTGCTCATAATCTGATTAGCCGGTTTGTGGCATTTTTTAAAAATCTTTTCTTCTCCTTCATTGTCCTCTTTTGAGCCATTTCACAGCTTGTTAGTACTTCTGATAATATAGTCAAATAGGTGAGATTAAATTAAATTTGCTCTCACATACACCTTTGGGTTTTAAATAATATTGCTTGAAGAAAAGGTAGGAGGCCGAGGCAGGCAGATCACTTGAGGTCAGGAGTTCAGGATCATCCTGGCCAACCTGGCGAAACTTCGTCTCTACTAAAAAATACAAAAATTAGCTGGGCATGGTGGTGCATGCCTGTAATCCCAGTTACTTGGGAGGCTGAGGCAGGAGAATCGCTTGAACCAGGAAGGCGGAGGTTGCAGTGAGCTGAGATCGTGCCGCTGCACTCCAGCCTGGGCGACAGAGCAAGACTCCATCTCAACAAAAATAACAAAAATAAGAATTGAAATTAATGGTTAAAAGAATATTATAGATCATCTGTGAATTTTAGCTACCTATATTCATGAGTACTGTGAAATGTTTCTAGTTTACTTTTTTTTTTTTTTTGAGGCAGGGTCTCACTCTGTCACCCAGGCTAGAATGCACAATCATGGTTTACTGCAGCCTTAATCTCCTGGGCTCAAGTGATCTTAATACTTCAGCCTCCTGAGTAGCAGAGACTACAGGTGCACACCACCACACCTGGCTTATTTAAATTTTTTTTTCTAGAGACCAGGTCTCGCTGTGTTGCCCAGGCTAGTCTTGAATTTCTGTTCTCAAGCGATCCTTCTGCCTTAGCCTCCCAAAGTGCTGGGATTACAAAATTGAGCCACCATGCCCTGCCTGCATTACTTTTTGTAATGTTTATTGCCATGGAAAATTATTGACAACTTGAATCAGGTTGTATTTGTTACTATGAGATTCTTAAATTATCTGAACCAGATGGTTGGAAACAATGATTTCTAGAACTATCACCAGCTTTCAAGGTTTGTTGATGGAAGAGAGTACTTAAGCTAGTAAATTTAACTTGTTAAATGAAACAGGAAACATCAAAATGCAGCTAAGCATTATGAAAATGAAAGAGAGAAATGGTTCCCTAGGAGAGAAGAAATGAATGAAATGTGCATCTTAATGTATCCCTGAAGATGGTATTTCTGCAACATACTGAATTGAGGGTGAATTTACTAGTTTATGCTGGGGAGGGGGCGGCGGTCTGGTTCTGTTCTCCACTTGTGCTGTGCTGACTTGTTTCGTGTGTGTTTTGGATACATGTGGTGACAGCAACCTGTTAGTCTTTGGTAAAACCTGGGCCAAAGATATTGAAGCCTGGACATGTGAGGCTGAATGAGGATGTCCTAGAGCCATGAAATACATTAATATTGTTGGGCAGTCATGGCAACGGAAAAACAGTGTTAATATAGGGAGTAAGTAGGCACTTTATAGGCAAAGAGGACATGCCTTTTCTGTATGCAATGAGCTTTGCAATTTCTAACTCCGCCCTAATTATAACTGCCTTGTTCTCATGAAGTTCACTGTCAGCAACTGTTTATTCACCAGGTACAATATTATGCATAATACATTGGGTTGAGAACTATGAGGGATACAATATAGAAACAGCAGGGCCCCTGGTCTCAAGATGCCATTGAAAAGCACAGACTGTGTTTGGGAATCAAAAAGTCCAGTCAGTGTGTAACGACAGCATTAGTGGGGAAAAATGGAATACAGAGTTGAAAGGTGTATTGGACCCAGATTGTTAGGTTTTTGAAAGCATAATTTATATGTTAGGATGCTATTATTTGGAAAGTGGAGACTTACTCAATTTTTTTTAACATTAAAAGAAAATAATTGAATCTGTTTCTGGCTATTTATTCACATTTTTTGGTCCCATTGATATCTTTTTTTAGATGGTAAATTTTCAGTGAACAAAAACAGTATCTATTTTGCTTAATGTCCAATAGAATGTCATATATTATGTGTAATATTTAGGTTCACGTAAATAATGGCTGTTCTTAAAAATTCATGTGTTCTTATTATGGAATGAATAAAGGGCCCTAATTTTTCTTTATATTTTTTTAGCTAAACTATCATCCTCCTCACCAAGGAGTAACAAGAAACCTAGGCAACTGCGGCAAATTATTTGCCCAAGAGGATCACTTTTAAGCCCTAGTGAAGCTGAATGCAATGGCTCACACCTGTAATCCTAGCACTTTGGGAGGCCAAGGCGGGCAGATCACCTGAGGTCAGGAGTTCAAGACTGGCCTGGCCAACATAGTGAAATCCCACCTCTACTAAAAATACAAAAAGTGAGCCGGGCATGGTGGTGCACACCTTTAGTCCCAGCTACTCAGGAGGCTGAGGCAGGAGAATCACTTGAGCCTGGGAGGTGGAGGTTGCAGTGACTGAGATTACACCACTGCACTCCAGCCTGGGTGACAGAGTGAGACTCTACCTAAAAAAAGAATCTTAGTGAAGCTGTCAGGTATTGGAGAGCATGGAAATGCTATAGACCAATACATTCTGTATTTTATTGATTCAGCATTTTTTCAATGTTTTGTTTACAGAGAGATCCTAGGGGATTAACATATATTTAAATTATCTAACTTTCCAGTTGGATATAAACAATCTTATCCTTCTCTTTCATTGTCCTTTATATCTTCTGTGGGGTCTTCTGGGCTTGTGTAACTTGTCATAATGGACAGGACGTGAGGGATGCTACCACAGACAGACACCATATTGTAAATCTGAAGAATGGACAGAGGAAAACTTGCAACAGAATTAGAGGAAAGAAGAAACGATGGTGACTCTTGCAAAGCCTGGAATGGTTCCCTTGGGAATTTAAGGAGGGAAAACAAGAGTTTCTGTAGTTTCCAGAAATAGAACTGCCTGCCAGCTTCCTTCCATCCTCCCTCTTAGCCTAGCTGCAGGAGAAGAACAGGCAGGCACATGCAGGCTGATGACTTTCCTGCTTGTGACAGCTCCAGATTACAAATATGAGGAACAAGATTACAGTGCCAGCATTCCCAGGCCCAGGGAGCAAAGGCAGGTGGGCCGGGATGAGTTGAAGGAAAATTAAAATGAAATAAAATAAGTATGGGTGATAATGAAATGAAGAGGAAGTGTGGGGTAGTAGATACAGTGTTAAGATGCTAGGAGAAGACTGAGGGCATGAGACAGAAAGCCCTGTACTGCCTGGGCGTGTATCTGAGAGATATGTGGGTGTGTTTGCAGAGGAAGTTGTGGGGGCATGTGTGTGTGCAGAATGTATGTTAGGGAGGGGTTTTATTGGTATAGGAGTGGGAAGGTGTGTGCAGTAGGGTGTGGAGTGCGGGGGTGGAGAGAAAAAAAAAAGTGGAGGGAGGGAGGACTTTTATGGAGTGCCAGGAACACCCATTTCACAAAGGAAAATTGCCAGCTACCAGCAAGTCAAATCTCCTTTGTGGGAACGGATCAGCTCCCCACAGTAGATTCTGGCCTCTGATCTGACCCCAGGATGTTTGCCAGATATTTGACCCCTGAAGGGAGGGACACAGTTTCTGTATTTTTACCACACCCTGATCCATGCTCTTTCCCAGGGACTGATGTGTTTGCTTATATATTATCAGAGTGTTGGTCACAGGGCAGCATTGCTTGGCAGACAGTCTAGTGAATAGAACTGTAAGTTAGAAATAAATGCTTTCCAGTCTTGTGTGTGTGTGTGTGTGTGTGTGTGTGTGTGTGTGTATGTCCTTTTCGATGTCCTTTGAAACCCTGCGATAGTACTTCTGTGACTTGGTTCCCAATTTTTCTAGTAACAAGGAAGAAAACATCAGCTAGATAAGGAAATACAGTGTAGAATTAATAACTGCAATGAATACATAATTTTAAAGACACATGGGTGACAGATTTTAATCTAGTATGAGAAATAACTTCTACTAATTAGAATTGTTCAAAACTAGGAGAGGTTAGCATAAAATGTGATATGTGTCATATTATTCTACACATTCAAGTGGAGTGAAGATGACCAGTTGTAGGGTGTTTAGGGGGAATTCCAGCAGCAAATAACAGTATACTGAAGATACATGAAGAATTACACAAAAACTCTGAGATGTTATGATTCTAGACTATAGTGTGCTTAAGCAATACAGAATTATCTTGAATATTTAAGTGTTATAAATATGAAATAATACAAATCAAATCAATATAAATCAAAATGACCAACAAACAAAATGTACACTGCATGATTAGCACCTTTATTGGGCAACCAAGATGTATGGCATATAAATGCAGAAAGAACTTGGGGCCCATGTCTTCCACAGTAACCCCAAAATAAACTAAATATAGAGAAAAAAGGCTATGTTGTGTAGCAGGGAGAAGTATTCAATAAAAACAGGCTAGAACTCTTATCAGTCGTTTCTGAATAGCCTCTATTTACTTCTATGAGCGATCCAGTCCAACTTAGTGGAGTACTGAAAGAATGATAGAAGTGTTTTCTTCAGTGATTAAAAACTTTCAGATGTTTGTTGACCATCCAGTTCAGACACACCCCAGGTCTCTGTTTGAGAAATGGTAGAGAGTCCTCAGAACTTCCTTAGCTTTCCAAAGGCTGTTAAGACTTCTCAACAGTCTTGTTTAGTCTTAGTGTTCTCATTCAGTCTAATGTACTTCGAATCATGTGGGGATCTATTAAAAGGTGATTCTGATTCAGTAGGCCTGGGGCAAGGCCTAAGATTCTGCACTTCTAAGAGATGCTGATGACACGTGTTGACAGGCCACTCACAGAAGCAAGGCTATAGGTGAAAGCAGATAGGAAACTCTAGGTACCCTGGGCAGGGGCAGACAATGCATCAGGGGAATGAGATCAATACTATCCCATCCACAGAATCAGAAAATTAAGAGTATAAAAGGAGAGAAGCCTTTTGATGCCATCTAAAAATCATCATTTGGCTCTTTTTAGTGGCAAATATAAGAGCTCTGTGTGGGCTGAATTGGAGTCTCCTTAGGGTGGTGATAATATGGTCTGTTAGGGTAAATGTCAGGGACTTCTTGGAAATTCCAGGCTCTGCTGTCAAGTAGATAGTTTGTTTTGGTCCCATCTTCCCTACTGGTCTCAAACTTCTTAAAACATGTCTTTTCCTAAGAGAAAACTGTGTTCTTTTCTTTAGGACAGACCTCAACAAATTGTCTTAATTTCCTCTACAGAATCAAATGGGAAGGAATTTAAGGTGTGGCCTTTCCCATTGAAGTCTTTAAGACTTCAGATTTTCAAGACACTACAGGATAAAGCTCTATCAGCAAAATATCAAAGTGTGATAGGTAGAAAAATATTGTGATGGGTGAGTTTGCTTAAATGGCCTTCTGATTCCTCCACAGACTGACCTTACCCAGGATAACAGGAGTGGGGAGAAGTGTCAGTGTTGGGAAGGACTGTAAGAAGGGTCTCCATCTCATTCTAACTGATTAGAATTGAGAAGGTTGCAGGATTAAAATATTGGTGCAAAGTAAAGACATTTGAGGACATGGAGTAGCTAAGGTTGTTAACCATTCTCCAAACGCTTATTTATTTTACTTCAATGAATCAGAAATAATTGGATTCCACCCTGTTTCTCTTCTCAGAACAGATAGTAACTAATGTTGTACCGTATATTTTAAACTATACTAAGAATATAAGAATTACTTGCTTCAACCATCCACAACTTAGCTCACCAGCAGTGTTGTCCATCTGGAACATAACTAAAAACCAGGAATTATGCAAAAAGTTCCCTGAGTAGGCAAAATAGATGTCATTTTAAATTCATGCACTAAAGCTCATAAGAGCTCAAGGTTTTAGTATTTATATAATCAACATTTGCCACTTAATGGCAGTAATCCGTTACTGAAAATCAGATGTTCTACATTTTAAAAGCTGACTAGAAACCTATTTCCCATTATTTGGAATGGAAAAAATTATAATGTGTTACACATCAGCTTTAAACGAACAAATTTCTTAAAAAGTAACTAAAACACAGAAAAGTGTGTATATGTAAGTAACAAACTACCATATTATTATGTAAAATGATCAAACCATGTTTGCTGATCATCTAAGGACTGATACAGTTAATAGCGACTTTATATGCTTTGATGTGTCTGTTAGTGCCAGTGACAGAGAAACTTACCTTTGTTGATAATGTACACTTTTTAAAGTGTGTGCACATGATTCTGACATTCTACTAATTATATTTCTTTTCTCATATATTGCTTTGTTAAAATTGTTCTATTGAGTTATAAATATGCAAATATACATTTTTTTCCTATAAAAACATAGCCAAAAATAATATATTGAAAGATGTATATGTTCTATAAAGTTGGCTATTAAAAACCAATAAACATTCTATGAGAAAAATGTTAACTGGGGAGATATTTGCAGTACATGTCTAGTGCCATGCTGGAGCCCATCTCTTGGTTCCCAAGAGATGATTGTTAAAGTTTCAGGAATTTTGCAATTCCTAAAAAGTCATATTGGTAACTTGAAATTGGCCATGATGGGAGTATTTACACCACAAAAATAGGCAAATGCTGTAAATCGGGGATTCCCTCTAGCTCCATGAAAGCTGGTAGTGAGGCATTTATCAGCATTCCACTGAGTATTCTTATACTTTATTTTATCAAATGTAAGAGGTCACAGGTTGCTGGATGGACTGTATCATAGTAAGGATATGCTAGATATGTGTTATAATAAAGACAACCTCCAAACACCAGTGGCTTACACAACAAAAGTTTATTTCATGCTGCGGTAAAAGTCAATTGAGGCCTCTGCTCTACTTAGCCACTCGGGAACCATAAGCTGATGGAGGCTCCATTATCTCTATAAGAGGCTTCAGGGTTTACTGTGGTGTGAGCAAATACATCTGGAATTAAGAGCTAGTTTTTCTATGCTTTGGCTCACAAATAACATAATTCACTTTCCATCCATATCCATCTGGCCAGAACTCATCACATAGCTCAGCCTACCTATAAGAGCACTGGGACATATAAGGGAACAGATGGAATATTGGGAGACCACTGATACTCCTTTTACATATACACCATTATTTTATATGCCTCTAAGGAATAAAAACTCACTATCAATTAAACTATGACGTAAGGCTTTCTTAGAAATAGATATTTGGACATAGACCTTAAAAAGTCGTTTACCTCTCTTTTGCCTACCAAAGAAGGTAAATTAATGAAAATAAATTGGTTGAAGTGTTCTTTAAAACTTCTGCACATTTGAAGAAGGTTGACTTCTGATTCAGAGTGGCTAGTACGTGCTTTTCTAGAGAGCATCAGACTCTGTACAAGCAAGAGCATGGGTGAGGAAGCATTTCTTAAAAGAGTGCTCTGTGACAGTCTCTAAGACTTTTGTCTAAGCCATGGTCACCATTATGCAAGTTTTAATTCTGGAGCTTTATCGATCCTATGAAGATGTTCATGGAGGTTTTCTAACAATAACAGATCCTCACTTTTTCCTCAATTGGCCTCAGAATTTCCATTGTTTAGAGCTTTGCAGCTGTCTGGTCAGGCCCTGACACTAACAGCCAAGTCACTACATTTTCAGCAAGGTTGTTATTTAATGGACTAAATTCTCGTATAACTAAGAGGCAACTATGTCATGAATGCTGCGTGGCTAAATGTTGTGAGAAGTCATAGATTATAAGACCTATCCTGAAGTCAGAGATGTTGAAATGTCAAAATAAAGAGAGAGTGTTTTGGAATCTATTAAATGTCATACTTAACTAAGGAGAGCTTGAACTGAAATGCAGCCTTAACGATTTTTAAAAACTTGATGGACAGGAGAGAGGGCAACCCCTGTGATTTGAAAGTCACAGGTCTATTTTTTTTTTAATCCCTAGAGATGACATTTGTGAATCCCTTTTAGGGAAGATTGTTCTTTCATTTTGAGAAAATGATCAGAATGAGTCATTTAGATATTCAAACATAAGTGAAGGCCTTGTTCTGAATTGGTGATTTTCAGCCAGGGTGACTCTGAGTGGCTAACATCTGTATTTTAACTCAACAGATTTTAAATGCCTGTTTTGTAATCTACAGGAATGTATCTCTGCATATTGCATCTTCTTAGATAAATACTGATTTTCTTCAAAGTATAAATTTGGATTATACTGGGACTTAAACTACCACATATTCATTTGGAGATTTGTATATATTCTTACTTAGAAGAAAAATCTGGTGATTTCATGTAGGATGTGCAGGCAAGATTTGCATCTCATGCTATCAGACAGACCACATAGAAGGGCAGAAATGGGACTTGGTAGAGCTCAACCAGGCCTGGACTGTCAATGTCTGTGAGCCATATCAGGTTGAATCATCTACAGTGTATTGATGTTGGACTGTTGTGTTTTCATGCATTGTCCTAATGAGTGCCATTGGACAGGTTCATGGTTCTACTGGTTTTGTAATTTTAGGAAAAGTACTAAGATGCTGGTGCCAATAAATGATGAGTGAAGAAGTAGGCCCTTCCTTCTTTGGAGCCTGGCCATGGATCTGTGCTTGGAGTTATAGATATCTTTGGCCTGCTTCCAAGGTTGGGTTGATAGGGATGGGAACTAAACAGGCATATCCCTATTGAGGACTGAGAGTGGGTTCCAACCTCTCTGGGTTCAGGAGCAAGCTAGCAGTAGTAGTACCAAAATGTGCTTCTCTTCTGTTATTCCCCAGCCTTTAGTTAAACTTGTTAAAAGTGCAGCTTTGTCTCTGGGGGTTAGAATGAAGTAAACGAAGGTCTGTTTCACACTGAAATGACATGACAAAGTGGAAAGTAGAATGCTTTCCTCTGAGGTCAAAGAGGTAGGAGTAGCAAATTAGGAGTGAAAGGTTTTTTTCTGCAATCACATTCACAATAGGGAATATGGAAGCCTGAAGAACATGGAAGACCAAAAATTTTCTTTGAAGCAAGCATAAACACTGAAAGAAATGAAAGGAAAAATCTACCATAACTCCCTGGAACAAGGTCATGGTCAAATAGTGCCGCAAATCTCAGCTGATGTCCTGCGTCCTAAGAAATCATAGCTCAGTACAATTATGGGTGTTCATCATGACAGCTCCAAGTCCTCAAGAAAATGTTAATTTTGTCAAACTTGTGTAAGAGCACATAAAAATTCATGCCACCACTGAGAAAGACTTTTAGACAATTCGTTAATACAAAGAAAATATGGCCAGGCATAGTGGCTTATGCTTATAATCCCAGCACTTGGGAGGCCCCAGCAGGAGGATTACTTGAGGCCAGGAATTCAAGACCAGACTGTGAAACACAGCAAGGCCATATCTCTGCAAAAAATTTTAAAAATTAGCTGAGTGCAGTGGTGCACACCTGTGGTCTCAGCTACTTGGGAGGCTGAGGTGGGAGAATAGCTTGAGCCCAGTAGTTCAGGGTCACAGCAAGCTATGATTATACCACTGCTCTCCAGCCTAAGTGACAGAGTAAGACTCAATAAAAGGAAGGAAGGAAGGAAGGAGAAAAGAAAAGAAAATGTAGTAGCTTAACTTCCAGTCACTTGGAAACCTTGGTTACTGTAGATGTTGATATCCCTGAGAAACCTGGATAACCAGAGATTTGCTGTGTTCAGTCCATGGCACGGGCACTGCAGGACATTTTGAAGACAAACATGGTATTTTCCCTGAAAGCATTTGGAAATGTTCCCTGTGTGTTTCTAACAATGCTCTAGCAGCTCATATGAATCTAACAAGGATGAATTTATCTAAGTCTTTCTTTATCCTATTTATATTTGTGGACTATGCAACATCTTGAGGATAATGAGTTCCATATGTTTACTACCCACTGTATAAAGTAATGCCATCTTTTATTTATCTTTAAACTACTTTCATAGAATTTCAATGGGTGCCCCTGAATTTCAGCATTCCAGGATTTGAATATGTTCTCACTTTAGGGCTGCCTCTAGCCCATACAGGCCTCTATGAAGATAAGAAACAGCACCCACTCTGGGCGCTTAATTTAGAATGGGTGCTCCCTCTTTCAGACAGATACAGCCTTATGCCAGGTGCATGGCTCAGTGAGTGCAGCATAGGCTAGATTTCAACTCCAGTCTAGTCCCCCACCATGTCATGCCCTTGGCTATGTGCCCTTGCAAAGTACAACTGGTACAGCCATATACAGCAGCCAGGCCTCACCACTGAGGCCCTACAAAGAGTACAGATTTTGGTCATATCCTCTCTCAGGTATCATCTCCCTAAGGGATCATAGTCTTTCTGTTGATTCCTAATTTCGACCCTATTGATCCTTCTCTGCCTTTCTCGAGATATGGGGCTCAGGCTGAGGGGCAGTCCAGGCACTTTGCACTGTCCTCGGGACCCTCTGGATCCAGGGACAGTCACCAGGCTGTTGGGCTCTAAGGCAGCTACAAAATAGGGGCCAGAGGAACCAGTCAATAATGGATTCCATTAGTAGAGCTTCAAACAAATAACCCAGAGAGGATCATCTTATAATCATAGTTCAGTTTAATGTCCCCTAGACACACCGTTTGCTTATTGCCCACACAGAGAGTTGTCGGAAACTTTTCTATCCCTTGTCTAAGCTTGGTGAGGTTTCTCTTCATTTTCTCTCCATCAGTTCAGAACTGAACCAACTGCCACCTATCAGAATTTGTTCTGTATTCCCCTTTCAAAAACATTCAGTGCCTAAATCATACAATAACTAGCAACAATATAAGGACAATACAACTTTTAAAAAATACTGAAGATCATGATTTTTTAAATAAAGTCTAACCCTATTCTCTTTTTAGATTCACTCAGCTAGCACAGTGTCTGACACATGATTGATACTCAATGAAGAATGAATGGCTAGGTACCCTCAAAGTCAGTTTTGTTTTGGTTTTGTTTGTTATTTATATATAAATAGTCTTGTAAACACTTGTAAGACCTTCATTCTCCTTGTTCTCTCAGTGATCACTGGAACTTTAGTGATACATGGATCATATATTAGATCCTTTTAGCATGTTGAGTATAGCACTTAGTCATCTAGTGAAATTTAATGTGATTGTCTAACATTCTTTCATCTCAGGTCTTTGTCCCCATATTCAAAATATATCAAGTATTTCTAAAACAAAACTTTCAGTTTTGATTATATCAGTAGATAAAATGTTTACATATTTTTCTTCTTTCTACTATAGTAGAGATTTTCCGGGAGAGAAATATTCAATACCAACCCCAACTAAGAGGTTTTTATCCTAAGCACCTTCTTTTCAATGAATAGTTCTGCTACTTCAAATTGTTTAGTTAAAAATGTTTTAAAATTTTATTACAAAAAAATTTTAAACACATAAGAACAGAGTTAAAAATAGTAAAAGGAACTAATAGATACCTATCATCCTAATTCAACAATTACCAATAGCACTTGAATTTAATCTATTTAAAAAATAAATGCCTTGACTTCTATTGTCCCTCCGTAGGTGGAAATTTTCAGGTTCTTTCTCCTCTTGTGAGGATTTTCATTTTCATCTCTTGTGGAAGGTTGAAAATTTATTTATGTAATCACATAAGCTCTCACCACCTCCATGTACATCATACACATAATGACATGAGATGCTAATTCAATTCCCAGTCACCTGCTGTTCAAGTGCCACTCCCACCGTGCTGATAGATAGTTCTCTGTCCTGATGGAGACACTTTTCTGTGGATCTCTCATATTTCTGCACATCTTGTGAGCAAAGCACTGACTTGCTTTTTCTTCCTGTAAAGGGATGTTTGTACAGTGAAACGCCTTGAAAGCTGGAGCTAGTGTCTCTCTGGAGCAAAGGGCAGGCGTACTTACTGACCATTATAAAAGATTCAGTTTCCCTAAGCTCAGGTTCTCCTCCTGTAACCTGAGCTGCTGCATGGGATGATGTCACCTGACCCTCTGTGCCACCTGTTGGAATTGGGACTTGAGGAACAAAAGCAAAAACACGGATACTCTGGCTATTGCTATTGAATGAAGAATGAAGTCATTCTTCATTGCTGATCTAGGAATCTTGGGTTTTCCATGAAACTATGGTAGGCTAATTTCTTGGTTTGCAAGTAGGGCAAATGTCAGACTCTTCACAGTTCTTCACAGTTTGGTAATGATGGTGAGATGCTGACAAAGACATGGCTTTCTGGAAGAGGAAAGATGAGTGGTCCACAAGCCTATTAATAGGATTTGGGGAAAGTCATAGGACTTAGTAGTGAACCGACCAAATTGTATGGCTAGCTGGGGAATAAATTGTCCTCTACTGCTATTGCTAGTGAGAAGGAATTGAGAAGGTAAATTGTAGGAATTGCAGGTTGAGTATCAGGAAGTAGGCTGAGAAATAGTTGCTCAAATAGTGTGCTGCTTGTTGCTAACTCTCCTCTGGGTGAGGGAACTTCCTCACCAACCAAGGGGTCAACCTCAAATCTCTCCCACTGTAGCAGCTATCACTAAGATTCCTCTCTTTCAGACAAGTAACAGAGACACACATCTACACTGAGCATGAAAGGAGGAAAATCTACCTACCAGTGTGGGCAAAACCCAGACAAATCATTGGAACTTTGGCTGGTTTGCTCAGCAAATGAGGTGTTGGGTAAGTAAAGCTTATTAAGACAAAATGGCAAAAGCTGGGCTTTTTTATAGCTCAAAACTTCCTGTAATCTCTAATGCAGATCTTAAATCCAGTTGGAGATGACAGTAGAAAGTCTCAGACATTTTTGCAGTGGGGCCCTGGTGGCTAAAAGGGAACTTTGGCCTTCTTCAGAAGATTTTCCTGGAAAAGAAAAACTCCTGTGGGGAACCATAGATGAGGCATTGACTAGGATCCAGGCTTTTAATGGCCTAGATTGGTTTAATATAGTATTGGTGGACAATAATGAGAAAATAATCTCTCGATCTTTCTGTCTCTTTCTCTTTCTTCCCCTGATCTAAGCCAGGTTAAGGAAAAATGATTAGAGATGGGGCCAAGGTCTTCCTGTCCTCAAGGGGAATGAAAGACCATACACATTCATCCCAGAATGGTGGGGAATCTTGGAGAGAGAATCAAACTTTTATGACTCTGTTAGATACAGAACCTACCTAGACCTGTGGGAGGAAAAGACATGCAGATTCAGTTAGGGGTGTCAGTCAGGGTTCACAGTAGGGAAAGAAAGCTAGCCTGACCTTGTGGGTGGGGTCCTTTGGGCCAATTCAATGTGCTGTTGCTGCTGCTTCTACATTGCAATGTAAATAGGAATTGATGCTTATACTTGCCTGTCCCATAAGTGCCAGAAAGAGATTCTCCTAATTGAGAAGAGTTGTCCAAAGCCCTCATTGTATATAGATGACAGCTTGTTGATTGGCAAGTCAGCAGCCTCAGCTTAGTCACCCTTATTGGAGGTGGCTGATAAACTGACAAAATTCAGGGGCCTGTTGACCAAGAAAAGTTTCTCAATACTATGTGGTTGGATACATATCACTCAATGTCTTTCGTAGTCAAGGAAAAACTGTTCTCTTTGATCCCTACTACCAAGTATTAGAGACAGTATGTACCTCACTAGAGAATTCTATTTGAGTATCTTTATATGGGCTAACTTTCAAATCAGTATCCTCTGAGTGGGACCCAGATGAATAAGCTGCATTGGAAGCTATCCTGCAAGTTATAACACACTCTCTACTTTGGGGCCCCATAACCCTAATTACCCTTCTGGACTACAGGTCTCTCTGACTGATGATTTTGTTGACTGGAGCCTCTAGCAAAAGGAGGTCGTTTCTACCCAGAGATTCCTCTTTGAGGTTTTAGACTCATCACCTCCCTGATGCAGCTACCAGGAACACCCTTTTTGAAAAAGTGGCTATTAGCTTGCTATGTGCTCTTGTCAACACTGAGTGCCTGACCCTTGGAAGCCTTGTGCCTTTCTGAGGTGATATTCCTATTTTGGGGTGAGTCTTTTGGATTCAATGACTAACAAGTGGGGAAGGACCCAACAAGCTTCGCTAGTCAAATATGATGAAATGGCACATTCAAGAACACAAACAGCATGGCTTCAGTAGCATCTAGGCTTTACCAGTAAGATTGGTACCTATTGCTTTGGGGGAATACTCTATCCACACTGCCAACTGAAGCAAAGTCACTGGTTCTACAAGGTCTTCAATTCACAGCCATTTCCCTAGAATCCTGGGCCTGGTTGGTTCAATTAAGTTGAAATCTGGCGGTATTCACTGGGCTGCTGTGGCTGTTCGACCTCAGTGTCAGCAACACAAAACCGAAAATGAAGGAGGTTGCTCCACTCCGTGGACAGAACTCAAGCTGTTCTCGTGGCTCTGGCCAATGCTATCCTTGAAGAACCTGTTATATTTTTTATTGACTCGAGCCATTGCCAGTGGCCTACCTGTTTGGTCTGCCACTTAGAAACTAAAGACTGGCAGATTCAAATACCCCTATTTAGGGCTGCAAAGTGTGGAGATAAATTGTGGCTGCTGAAGGAACTGTCTGGATGAAGCCTATGACAAGAATCCAGTCTCTGATGAGAGTGCCAGGACTCAAGTTGCTGATTAAGCCTATTCTGCCCAGATTGCCTTCATTGCTGCCTGGGTCCATCACCATAATGGATGAGGAAACACATCCACAATCACAGACTGGGCACAAAGTAAAGGTCTCTATGTTCCTGATGCAGACACTATGACTGCATACCAGACTTGGAACTTCTGCCAAAAGTTGCAACAAGGAAGGACACATCACCCTGGGCATTGACCCACCTGCGATGGCAGATTGACATTTGACTTTTGATTCCCTCTCAGGGCTGTCCACGGGACCTCACGGCTGTGGACCCTTTTCCAGATTATGGTGTTTTTGTTCCAGTTGATCATCCAATTCTGGCCCCACCATTATGGTCCTTGAAACTAATCCATGCCATGTTTTGGGCTGTCTGAATGATCTGAAGTCTGACACCAGTGTGCCTTTTATCATAAAAGTCATTCAACAGTGTGCTGACGTTCAGGTTATTTGATGAACCTTCCATGCTCGTCAGCTGAGCCATCTATGGGCATCTGGTATTGTGGACATCGGAATGGTCTCCTCATTAACATCTCCTGTTCTTCTTCCCTCACTTTCTCCTGATCCACACACCTTAGTAAGACAATTGATCATTCAATGCCACTCTTCCTGGGAAGGGATCATTTTCTCTCAGTTGCTTCCTGGGTAATGATTAGGAGCAAAGAGGTAGAGAGTTATATGGACTTATTTTAAAAATTCAGGACTCTGCCCAAATCATTCTTGGACATGATGTTTTTATTTTTCTCCTAATGGAAACTCCAAGCCAGTCTGGTTGGTTCATCTGCTAACTGTTGTGAGTAATAAAGCCTTTTATCTTAACCAGATTCTTATTCTTATTTTCTTATTTCTTCTACCAGAATTCATAAAACTATGGTGGGCTAACTTGTTAGCTTGCAAGTAGGGTAAAATATCAGACCTTTACAGTTCTTGGCTATATTCCCACACTGAAGAACAGCCTGGATTATAAAACATGTACAGCACAGAGCTGTGCAGAATGTGACTTGCTTTTTATTTTACCTTTCTGCCTAGTGCTGCCCAAACTGACAGTGATAACTCTGTGACATGTGCTCTTATGGACTCAGCAAGATGATACTAAGAACATTTTGACAAAAAATGGAAATAAGTAGGATTCAGGCACTATTTGTTCCCCCTTGTATCGCCATGCAGGGGGAGAAATTTTGTGTTTTCTTTGCCAGTTGTCATCATACTTAAAGGGTCCAGAGTGTGATGACTTATAGGAGAGTGTGCCCTTTAATGACCCTTCCTCAGTGGTGACAATGTGTACAACAAAGAAACTAATTACAGTAAAGATCATCTGCAGCTCAAATCAGGGTTGCCTAATTGAGTCTAATATCATTGCTGATAGCTATGAATATGTTCAAAGAATTTGTTGTGAAAGCACCTCTCATGTTTACTATTGTGATTCCACCTCCATGCAGTGAGATAACATTTCAGAAGGTTTCTGGTACTGTAGGGATAATACTAGCTTGCTCTGTGTGTGTGTGTGTGTGTGTGTGTGTGTGCGCGCGCGCGCGCATGCTGCCCTTCAGAACCTTTTCATGCACTCAAACTCAGGTACAGTAAAAGAGCTGTTTTCTCATTTATTAACAAAGGTTTCTGTGGTTAATAAAGCATGACCTCCAAAAGTGATTGTTTATACTAGTCAATATATGACAGTTCTGATATACAGTTCTTCACATGTCTTCACACACATGATAGCTGCTGCTCATGGAAACCTTGTGAAGATTTGGGCCTGGAGACTAAAGAGAGCTCAAAGACAGACCTGGAAATTGCCACGGCCAGCAGCCCAGCAACTGGACATAACACATTATTGTTGTTAGGGAATTTGCGGATGATTCAATAAGCATTTGTTGAGTGTCTACTATTTGCAGGTATTTTACTGGACACTAAGATACACAAATGCTAAAATGTTTGCCCATAAAAAGCTAGCAGGCTAGTGGGAGCAACCATAAATAGGCCTATAAACCAATAACTACAAAATGTTAAATGGGAATATGGAGGAGGAAATGATTAATTCTTCTTGCAATTAAAAAAATAAAATTGAGAATGCAAAGTGCTTTTGGGGTCCTCTACTATGTTTAAGAGTGTTGCATATAACCCTGTATTCTATGTACTGTGAGGCTCAGATCCCCCCCCCCCACCCCTCCGCCAGAGGTGCAGGGGGGAAAGGTAAGCTTTGGAGACACACAGCTCTGGGCTTGAATTTCAGCTCTGCCATTAACAACGACTTGGTTATGTAACTGACAAGTTTAACCTCTGTTGAAATCCAGTTTAACCATTGAAATGGTATCACCTCATTGAGTTATGGAAATCAAAGGAGATATCCAATCTAAAGTATATGTATAGTGGTTCCATAAATGTTGTTTTCCCTTCTCTACGCTTCATTCTCATCCCTACATTGAGTGATGTAGAAAAGTCAAGTTATCTGTTTACTGGGAATAATCACTTGATTGCTCTTTAGGGGATGCAAGGCAGATTTCAGAATATTTTGGAATGTGAAAGCCAAATAATTGACTGAGTATAGGAAATCGAGAAACTAAGAGTAACAACAACAATACTTTTTGCTGGGGAATTTACATATATTCTCTTTTTTAGTCTTCACAAAAACTTCATAAGGGAGGTAGTGTTTTCCCGATATTTGATGATAATTTCCTTACCTACTGTAATATTTAGTATGGCTTAATTCATTTTATGTTGTGTATGTTACTCTCTAAAACCTAGAGACAGGCTCTTTATTTTTTTTTTTTAAGAAAGGCTCCCAAATTTTGGTATACTGCAACCAGATGAGAATAGTTGGCTGTATCCACCCAACACAGATGGCACAATAAAGCCTAGCATAAATAAAGCCTAGCATAAAGCTTGATTGATTCAGAGCTTGGTATATTTTCCATACTTGTATAGTGAAGACCTAACTTCTGTATTAAGAGTAATTAATTCAAACCGTAAAATTTCTTAAAAATAACTGGTATAGAAAATAAATCTGTTATCTTTTAGTTTATTTTTCACAAATTTAATGTTATTCAGAGTTCATCATCAGACTGTTCCTTTATTACTCATCCTGAGTCTTAGCTGAGAGTGAGAACTCTCCCAGGGCTTGGGTATGGCCATAAGGCTCCTGACAAGATTAGTATCAAAATAGTTTTTCTCTCAGTTGGTTACATCTTCTCCTATCTCAGGCAAGAGGACATTGAAAAGAAGACTTTTTCGCTTATCTTTTTAAAACTCCTGATCAGCCATAAAGGCATCTTCCATGCCCTAGCTTCTCTGCTTAGACACTTCTGTTGGCTTTCCCATATTACTTAGTGTACAGAAGAAGTGGTTCTAACCAAAAGATCCCGGAATACAGCATGACTTGAAAAAGAAAGTTCATTTTATCATGTGATATAGATCGAAGGTGAGCAATGGAGGCCAGCCAGAGGGCTGTGTCCCATGAAGTCATTCAGGAAAGCAGGTGCCTCTGTCTTCTCCACCATGCCCCAGGGTATTTTTCTGGTCAAAGCTCGGTTGATGCCATGTCTGAGTTCCAGCCTGAGGGAGGAGTGAAGAGTCTTCTCTCTTGTGGTTTTGTCCCTCAGGAGATGACCAACAAACTGCATACATTAATTGTCTTCATTTCCCAATGGTCTGAACTTAGGCATAAGATCATTCCTTTATAACCAAATGGCCATGTGTCTAGCTAGAACTCAGAGAGTTCTAGTACAAAAGTTAGGGAAAAATGGACACTGAGAGATAGGAATCTCAGCCACTCCCCCTAAGACAAAAGTCGAAACAGAACCATTGCTATATAATGGAAGATTGGAACTTCCCGGACCCTTGCTTTTTTGTTCCCAGTTGGGAGGTATTTTTCCAATTTTAAAATTTTTAATATTTCTCTCCCACTATCATCCTTCTTACATGGCAACTTCTAGCTGTGTCCTCAACAGCATCCCAATTGGCATCCTGCCTATACTCTTGTTTCCCCAAAATCTATTGTTAACTCAGAAGCCAGTGGGATCTTTATTAAATGTAAACTAGGCAACATCACTTCTCCACCTATAACTCACCAATGACTTCTCATGCGATGAGAATCAAACTAAACTCGTTGCCATGGCCTGAAGTTTGCCCTATTGGCTCTCCTGACTTCTCTTCCTTCTCTGCTCTCTGTCACTGTCTTTTGTTTGTTTGTCGTTGCTTTTGTTCCCTGAATATAGTGAGCTTGATCCCTCTTGCTATTCCTTCTGCTCGAGGTCCTGTCAACCCAAAGGTTGAGGCCTGAATGTTAGAAGGAGGCAACTTTGTGAAGACAGAACTTCATCAGAAGTCACAAATATTAGAAGGAGGCAACTCTTCAGCCAGGACTTCCCATGGCTACCGTAACTAAAGCAGCCACACCTCCCCCACCCAGTCACCATCTGTGATGTTACCCAAAAGTATCTCCTTTAAAACATACATCATGATCATTATTACTTCTTATTTGGTTTACATGGTTATAGTACAGAAACAAGTCTTGTTTGACCCTGTATCTAGAGCTCCCAGCAGCTCTAAAGACATTATAGGCACTCGGTAATATCTGTTAATGGAAAGGTTTGATCTTTGTAAAATGGCAAAACTATTTATCTAACAGCCGTTAGCACAGGGCCTTGCACATGGTAGGTATTCAAAAAATATTTGTATTTTTATGTTTTTTTTTTTCTTTTTAGAGATAGGATCTTTCTCTATTGCTCAGGCTGGAGGGCAGTGGTGTGATCACAGGTCCTTGAACTCCTGAGCTCAAGAGAGCCTCCAGCCTCAGACTCCTGAGTAGCTAGGACAACAGGTGTGCGCCAGTACACCCGGCTAATAAATGTTTATTGAATGAATAGAGCTAGCTGCAAATCCCAGTGAATCAGAGGGACAAGGAGTGCCATCCGAGAAGTCTTTACATAAACATTTTATGCTTAATTAGTACTTTTTCTGAATATTAAAGTAAATAAGCTGTGTAAAAAATACAGAGAGGTATAAAGAAAAGTTCCACTTCCAAATAAATATACAAATGTATTAACATCTTGGTAAGTATTTATACAGACTTATTTCCTATATGCATCCACACATACAATTTTTAAAAATTGGTATCATATCATATATGCAGTTTAAATAGAAAGCTTGCCAAGTACACTCGCCAAGAAGTAATGTTTATTTTAAAGTGTGGAGATGTACTTTAAAATAAATTAAGTTGTCATCTGATCTTTGACAAACCTGACAAAAACAAGCAATAGGGAAAGGATTCCCTATTTAATAAATGGTGTTGGGAAAACTGGTTAGCCATATGCAGAAAACTGAAAATGGACCCTTTCCTTAAACCTTATACAAAAATTAACTGAAGATGGATTAAAGACTTAAACCTAAAACCTAAAACCATAAAAACCCTAGAAGAAAACCTAGGCAATACCATTTACGACATAGGCATGAGCAAAGACTTCATGACTAAAACACCAAAAGCAATGGCAACAAAAGCCAAAATTGACAAATGGGATCTAATTAAACTAAAGAGCATCTGCACAGCAAAAAAAAAAACTATCATCAGAGTGAACAGGCAACCTACAGAGTGGGACAAAATTTTTGTAATCTATCCATCTGACAAAGTGCTAATATCCAGAATCTAAAAAGAATTTAAATGAATTTACAAGAAAAAAAACCCCCATCAAAAAGTGGGGGAAGGATATAAACAGACACTTCTCAAAAGAAGACATTTATGTGGCCAACAAACGTGAAAAAAAGCTCAACATCACTGGTCACTAGAGAAATGCAAATCAAAACCACAATGAGATACCATCTCACGCCAGTTAGAATGGTGATCATTAAAAAGTCAGGAAACAACAGATGCTGGAGAGGATGTGGAGAAATAGGAATGCTTTTACACTGTTGGTGGGAGTGTAAATTAGTTCCACTACTGTAGAAGACAGTGTGGCGATTCCTCAAGGATCTAGAACCAGAAATACCATTTGAACCAGCAATCCTATTATTGGGTATAAACCCAAAGGATTATAAATCATTCTACTATAAAGATATATGCAACCATATATTTATGGCAGCACTGTTCACAATAGCAAAGACTTGGAACCAACCCAGATGTCCATCAATGATAGACTAGATAAAGAAAATGTGGCACATATACACCATGGAATACTATGAAGCCATAAAAAAGATGAGTTCATGTCTTTTGCAGGGACATGAATGGTGCTGGAAACCATCATTATCAGCAAACTAACACAGGACAAGAAAACCAAACACTGCATGTTACCACTCATAAGTGGGAGCTGAACAATGAGAACACATGGACATAGGGAGGGGAACATCACACACCAGGGCCTGTCGGGGAGTGGTAGGCTAGGGGAGGGATAGCATTAGGAGAAATACCTAATGTACCTAATGTGGATGACAGGTTGATGGGTGCAGCAAACCACCATGGCATGTGTATACCTATGTAACAAATCTGCCTCTTCTGCACATGCATCCCAGAACTTAGAGTATCATAATAATTTAAAAAATCAGGTTGTACGCACCACCACTTACAAATTTTAGGTGGTGATTATAGAAAGAACAGAATAAGGTTTGCATAGACATACTTATCAGCAGTTGGACCTGTGCCCCATGTCAGGGGCCCTCTGCAGAGCAGGAGGGAAAAAAGAATTCTCTAGAAAAGTTTGTCAAGCCTGTGATACTACTTATTTTTATTTAGATCTAAATCTTCCTTCCCATAGAAAAACATTGGTTGCTTGTCTTTTCATCTCTTCTAGCAAAGGTTGGTGAATATTACTGGAAGGAAACTATCAAGATACATGTATTTTTACCTTTACTATAAATTTGTGTATAATTCAACTCTTCTGATGAAATTGTATGGTAATGTCAAGGGTACTGCTGTCTCTGGGTAGTAAGGAAAAAGAACTAGATTTGGAAATCTAGTACACAAATGCATATAAATATACAAATGACATTTATAGATCCCAACATACTCATTCACCCATGAATATATATATTTAGCATCAAGTCACTAAGCATAAAAACATTGTGGGTGTTTACAACTTTTTAAGAAGGCATTATTTGCATTTTCTTTTTTTTTTTTTTGAGACGGAGTCTGGCTCTGTCGCCCAGGCTGGAGTGCAGTGGCCGGATCTCAGCTCACTGCAAGCTCCGCCTCCTGGGCTGATGCCATTCTCCTGCCTCAGCCTCCCGAGTAGCTGGGACTACAGGCGCCTGCCACCTCGCCCAGCTAGTTTTTTGTATTTTTTAGTAGAGACGGGGTTTCACCATGTTAGCCAGGATGGTCTCGATCTCCTGACCTCGTGATCCACCCGTCTCGGCCTCCCAAAGTGCTGGGATTACAGGCTTGAGCCACCGCGCCCGGCCTGCATTTTCTTTAAAGTTTTCTGGACAGGCCGGTGGCTCACGCCTGTATCCCAGCTCTTTG
Organism: Trachypithecus francoisi; assembly: GCF_009764315.1. Lineage (NCBI taxonomy): Eukaryota > Metazoa > Chordata > Mammalia > Primates > Cercopithecidae > Trachypithecus > Trachypithecus francoisi. The sequence goes on along the minus strand of NW_022681458.1, from coordinate 51,115,383 downwards.
GGAAGCTGAGGCAGGGAGATAGCTTGAGCCCAGGAGTTCAAGACCAGCTGGGCAACATAGGGAGACCCCATCTCCGCAAAAAAATTTTTTTTAATTAGCTAGGTGTAGTGTTGTGCTCCTGTGGTCCTAGCTACTGAGCAGGCTGAAGTAAGAGGATCGCTTGGGCCCTGGGGAGTTGAGGCTGCAGTGAGCCATGATCATGCCACTGCATGTCAGCCTGGGAAACAGCAAGACTCTGTCTCAAAAAAAAAAAAGAAAAGAAAAAGCTTTCTAATTTCTAAAATAGACTGTGTGAAGAGTTAGGAATTTGGGCTAAGAGATAAAGGGGAGGAAAAAAAAAGCCCTGGGAAAAGAATTGGAAAAGTGTGAGTATAAATATAGTTTTTGTACTTTTGGCTGAAATGTCTTAGAGCTTGTGAATAATAAGGACTCCATTGCTATCCACAAAATAACTTTCTTGAAAAAAAAATGTTACCTGAAAATTACCTGCTGTGTTGATGAGGGCCTGGAGAATGATAAGACAAAAAGAACATCTAACTGAAAGGGGTGGTAGAAAGAATGTCCATGTAGCAATCAATGTTAAAATGTATGGTAAAATCTTCCAGGACAGAATAAAAACCAAACTGATGGAGGTGCCCAACACAGTAGTCGCGAATCCCAGGCTAAGGCATGGCTATACTTATAAAACTTTGGAATAAAAGAAACAGTGCCTCTGATTATTTATCACAATGCTTTCTTCAGAACTTTTACTTGAGGAGATGGGGTGGGCAAGGAATTAAAAAAAAAAAAAAAAACTCTTTCTGAGCGTTCCTTGCTCATCCAGTTTGAAAGTGGAATTTCTCTACTGGAACTTGATTTGTAAGGCCACCAGTTTACATGGGTTTCAAAGGGCTTTAAGAGTTCAGTTATGAAAATATTCTACTTGTTTATGTGCCAATACCACACACACACACACACACACTCATCCCATTTATACCTCTAGGCCAGTGTTTCTCAATCTTTGAACTATTGATATTTCGGGACAGATATTTCTTCATTGTCTTCTTCGTTGTAGGGCCATCCTGTGCATTGTAGGATGTTTAGTACCATCCCTGGCTCCACCAACTAGAAACCCGTAGCACCTTCCCTCTCTCCCTACCCCCATATGACAAACAAAAATGTTGCCAGACATTGTTTCCTGGGGAGGGGAGAGCAAAATCACCCCTGGTTGAAAACCACTGTTTAAGGCCGAGATGAAGACCTTTAGTGAGAGGGAAGAGAAGACTCTTGGGAGAATAAGGAAAATGAGGGCTTCCTCCAGAACTCAGATATTTATTCTCCAAATTCTTCTACTTATGGAAGTCACTCAGAGATGCTTACAAGTGTTTTTAGGAAACTGATCTTATTCCAAGGCAAGCCAATATTATAAATATTATTTTATTTATTTATTTATTTATTTATTTTTTTGAGGCAGAGTCTCGCTCTGTCACCCGGACTCGAGTGCAGTGGCCAGATCTCAGCTCACTGCAAGCTCCGCCTCCCGGGTTTACGCCATTCTCCTGCCTCAGCCTCACGAGTAGCTGGGACTACAGGCGCCCGCCACCTCGCCCAGCTAGTTTTTGTATTTTTAGTAGAGACGGGGTTTCACCGTGTTAGCCAGGATGGTCTCGATCTCCTGACCTCGTGATCCGCCCGTCTCGGCCTCCCAAAGTGCTGGGATTACAGGCTTGAGCCACCGTGCCCGGCCATAAATATTATTTTAAACTGTAACTTATAACTGCTTTTCTACATGTATTAATGGATGTAAGCCTTTGTCTTAAAGAATGCTATTGATTCATTCATTGTTTTCATAACTCGTGGCGCTGCCAGCCTTCCACTTGGAATGGCATCAAGTCGTGTTTTGCTTTCATCCCCAAAACTTTGCAAACTACTTTGATGCATTGCTGGAAATACATTTTAGTGGAATAAGTTAGGCTTTACTGTGATTCTCAAATTTAAGAACCCATTTATCTACTAGCTAGCAAAGCAACCATTTTAAATTGGAATGTAACAGTTACCTAGATCTATGTTGCCGTGTTGCTGCACAGACTTAAAATATTTTACTACCAGCAAAATTGTACTTTGTATGTAATACTAACCTTGTCAAATAACCTTATGACCAAACTCATATCTTAAGAGTGACTAAAGTTAATATACCTTAATCTGAAGTTTAAGAATACTCCCTTATTCAGCTTACATCTTATCTTGATTTACATTTTTCTCCAAAGAATAGAAAAACACTGCAAATGGTGTTTTGTTTCATTTTTAGTGGTTCTCTAGGCCCCTTTTTCTCAATTTGTTTCAACTAACATTTATCAAACATGGAGTATGGGCCAGGATTTGTGCCAACTTTAAAGATATTTTTATTTAGTCATAAAATCAGATGTGTTTCTTCTAAAATCATGCTGTAATTTATTCTCCATTATTTTGATATTAGTGAAGATTAACTACTGCAAAAGTTACCAGTTTCTCCATCTATAAATAGAGGACAGAAATCAGGAAATAGAAGAGAGAAGCTATAAAAGGCAGGCTAGATTTGTACAAAACTAAACATCTAGCTTATATGACTCAAACATGTGGTGAGAATTCTGTTTCCTGTCACTTTACTACTTGGCATCAAGTAGATGAAAAAAAAGCTGAAGCTTCTGGGCTAAACTTTTATTTTCATCTGGATAGAGGGCAGGCCTAGGGGAACATCACAGGTAAAACTCTTGAAATGTCTATAACTTCAGATGAGTTATGGACAAAATAAATAGTTTCTGGCCTATAATTTGTTCACTGTATTTTTCTGTATTTGCTACTGATTTACTAGTAATATATTAAGTATCAGTCAAGTAGGAATAGTATTAATATTGCCAATGCATTTAAAAATTTTAATTTTAACTGTAATTTTTAGTTGCTTTTTGATTCTGTGTCTTTTACTTTAGGTGCTGTGACCCTAGTCAGGAATCGGTTTACTTGGCTGTGTAGGAGTTATGTAAAAATTTCCAAATGATATAAGCCAGGTGTTCACAGCTTATTATGCATCGAGACTACACTGGAAGCTTTCCAAGAGTAGGTGTCTGTGACCTATAGCAGGGATGACAAAGATGGCACGTGGGCCTATATTCACGTGGGCCTTGTCTCTTAGGCAAGTCATCTTCACAAACTCACCGACCTTGCAGTGCCCCATCCTCCCATCCCAATCATGTTCCCTCTCCCCAGTCACCTGGGAGCACCATCCTTGGCAAGTGTTAGATCCAATGGCCTCTTCCGGCACTGCTGTGAAGAGTTAATGGGAGCACAGCGGGCTTCGCACACACTCTCCCGCTGTGCGGCGCCATCCCAGCTGCCCCTGTGTGTGTCACTTCCTACATCTCTAGTTGGTCTGAGTGGCACAGAGCAACTAGAACCTTAGAAAATTACTTTTTGAAGGTTTATCTTAGTTCTGTATGTCACAGTACACAACACACTTGCCATCTTGAAAGTGGTATTTTACAAACATTCCCCCTTGCTCTTCCTCTCATTCCTTTTTCTGTTGTTTCTAATTCTCATTGTTTGATTATTGGCTCTTCAAGAAGAAGGAAGAAATAGGTTAAAAGTCAACTAGAAGATACTGGGGGAGGAAAGGGGACTCCCTAGAATACAAGGGGAAAGTTATCAGCATTAGTCTTGGAATGAGGCGAGTGCTGCCAGACTAGAAATTATTTGTCTGGCGTGTGCTATTGTTTGAACGTCATTTGTCTCCACCAAAACTCATGTTGAAATTTAACCCCCAGTGTGACCCTGTTGGGAGGTGTGGCATAGTGGGAGGTGTTTGGGTCATGGGTGTGGATTCCTTATGAAGAGAAGAATGCCCTCTTGGGGGTGGGTGAGTCCTTGCTTTCCTGGAGAATGGATTAGTTTCTGGGAGACTGGATTGTTAAAGAGAGTCTGGCTTCCTTGGTTTCTCTCTAGCTTCCTCTCTTGCCATGTGATCTCTTGGCGTGTGCTGACCCCCTTCCCACCTTTTGCCATGAGTTGAAGCAAGCTGAGGCCCTCATCAGATGCAGATGCCAGTCTTGAACCTTCCAGCCATCAAAATTGTGAGCCAACTAAGCCTCTTTTCTGTATACATTATCCAGCCTCAGGTATTCTGTTATAGAAACACAAAACGGACTCAGACAGTGCAGGAAATGTGCGGCAGCAGCCATAGCCCAACATGTGGTTGGGTCTTAGTTGTGTGTTCCCCAGCCCTGGCAGCCAGCTTCCCTGCCCACTTGTCACATGGTGCTAATGCCTTCTGAGAAGGCTGCTCAGAAAGCTGGGCAAGTACAAAAGATTGTTGTGGGTTGAACTGTATCTCCCTAAAATTCATGTTGAAGTCCTAACCCCTAGTACCTCAAAATGTGACCCTATGTGGAAACAGGGTCATGACAAGTGTAATTAGTTAAGGTGAGGTCATATTGGAGTCAGGTGGACCTGTCATCCAATATGACAGGTATCCTTATAAAAAGGGAACATTTGGAGACAGTCACATATAGAGAGAGAACACTGTGTGAAGATTGGAGTTATGCTGCCACAAGCCAAGGAACCACCAGAAGCTAGGAGAAAGGCCCAGAATGATCCTTCCATAGTGCCCTAGGAGAAAGCATGCCCTGCCTGCACCCTGATCTCAGATTTCTGGCATCCAGAGCTATGAGGCAATAGCCTTCTGTTGTTTAAGCCACTCGCTTTGTGGTGCCTTGTTATGGCCACCCTAGGAAATCAATGCTGTGTAACAATGTGGCAATGGCAAGCCTACGTTGGTGTTGACTCAAAGCTTCTGGAAGGGTGCTGGTTTGATGGTGCTAAGAAATGTGTACAGTCCAAATCCAAACATCTAGAATGAAACCTATGTAAGCTGATAATAAACATATACATATAAGGAAATAAAAATACAATTTCCGACCAACTCCATGAAAATAATGATTGCTGAAACTACTTGTTATGGTACTTAATGCAAATGACAAAAACCCGTGGTCACTGTTGGGCTGCTTACATGCCAAAGAATCTGTTTCTCCAGGTACCAGGGCAATCCCAGGAGCTAAGCACTCCAGGCCATCTCCTTCTATAACTCAGCTCAACCAATGTTTACTAACCTGACCAAGTGCTAAGAATTCTAAGCAATAGCAGTAGAAATAAAAAACATCAGACACAATCCCTGCCATTAAGTAGCTTGCTGCATAGTAAATAATAAGGAAGGTAGGATTTTGGAAGAATCTTTCACTTATTAGCCTATAGGGAATTCCATCCACTTACACCTAGGACTGTTGAAGACTCTTAGTTACAGGTGATGGAAATACAACTCAACCTAGTTAAAATGAACACACAGATAAAACCCTGACTAATTGGAGGATGAAAATATGATTTTATTTAGTGCATTAGTCAGGGTTCTCTCGAGAAATAGAACCAGTAGGAGAGAGTGAGGGAAGGAGAGACAGAGATAGGGAGATGGGGAGAGAGGCAGAGAAGGAAGGAGAGAGAGACGGAAAGAAAGATATTTATTTTAAGGAATTTGCTCATATGATTGTGGCGGCAATTTTTAGGGCAGGATGGCAGGCTGGGAATTCAGGTAAGAGTTGACGTTACAGTCATGACTCCAAATTCTGCAGGGCATCAGGCTGGAAATGCAGGCAGCAGTTCTGTATTGCAGACTGGAGGATAATTCCTTCTTCTTTGGGAAACATCAGTCTTTGTACTTAATGCCTTCAACTGATTGGATGACACCCATACACATTATGGAGGGTACCCAGAATCTACTAATTTAAATGTTAATCACATCTTTAAAAAATACCTTCACAGTAACATCTAGACTGGTGTTTGACCAAACAACTGGGTTCCACAGCCTATGCAAGTTGATCCAACCACGACAGGTTGAGTGGAACCCAGGAGTGCCCTTCAGTCACCAGGAATCTACCCCTCCCCATCTTTCCACTCTACTTCTTCCTCGGTGAAGGCTGTGACTGCCCTGTCTTCCTGTACATGCCCATGCCTGAACCAGTCATTGTGGCCAAGGGAGTGCAGTTTTCTGGCTGGGGCAGAGAGTGGGGAGAGAGGCTGTTGTGTTAGAAGAAGGGATATCAGGCAGGCAAAATCAGGAGCTGTAGGCAAGTATAGTTTTGAAGGAAACAAAAACATTTTGTGCAAAACCAGCCCTGGGGTACTGAAAGGTGGGAAGGAAGAGGGAGAAGGGAGAGGCTCTCTGGGAGAAATGAAGAGTCCTTGCTGGAACGCCTTACATACTCCTGCCACTGGAGATGGGCAGTGACATCAGTGGTCACCGGAGACCATATGTAACTGATGGGCTTATATCCATTAGCTTGATTTAAACCACTTTGAATCTCATGAAATTTTCCTTTGAGGAAAATTTAGTTTTTCTCATTGATTTAAAGTCAGTAATTTCTGTTCTCTGAGCACAGAATTGCTTTTAATTATAAATGTATGACATTTAAAATTATTTAAATACAAATATTTTTACACCAAGGGGTGTGGAATGTGGGGTGTGGGATGTGGGGATGGAAGCAATGAATTTTTTCCTGTGCAAAAACCCTGCTGGAAAAATATTTTCCCTTAGTCATTGTTCCAAAAATCATCCCTCTCAGAGATGCTTGTTATTTAAAATTAAATGGAATTGACATTCAGAGATTTTTGAATAATTTAGCTGAACTTGTTTCAGTGATTACATATGGTTCCAAATGGGTCAAGACCCAGGTTATTTGTGGGAAATAATAAATATATTTGTTTCTGTGGCCATTGTTCATCTGCCTCCCTCATCCTCATCTTCTCCCATCCCCACAGCTGCTTCCTCTCTCCACACTGGAAGCTCCTTGAGACAGTAGCTCCCTTTTATCTATCCTACTCCTGAGGCAGTGTCTGGCATCTAGTATGCAGTGCATCAGAGTGTGCTGAATTGCACTGAACGTTGACAACTGGGGAGCTCTGGCATTTAGGAAAGTAGAGAGAGCTATGATAGTTCTGTAGGTTCTCAGAGAAGAAAGCCTTTTAGTACGAAGTCAACAACAATTATAACAACAGCTTCACAAATTTCTAGATGCACAGTTGCCACTGTTGGCAGCTTTGTACAACAAAAATCTTACATGCAGCTAATGTCTGTCAAATATTGGAAACAAACACTGGACAAACTCTGAAATGTGTTTTCTGTGTTCCTACTCTTTACACCCCCCACCTTTTTTAAACAACCCTCCCAACCATTCATACATTTTCCATATTCAAATCTCCCCTACTATTTTCATTCTTTCTTCTAACGAACTAGGAAAGGACCTCATTTTAATCATTTTTACTTAATGAACTGATTATAATTTGAAATCAATGAATGTCATTTACTTCTTTCACTGTTATAAAATGAAAGAATGTGTCACACCTGAAAGGGAATCCAGGTGTGAATAAGCAGATAGGGATGGTCTACGTGTCCATCAATAGGTGCCGCCTTCCTTCTCTCCCCAACTTTATTCTTTCTTGGAGAGTGAGTGGGAAAAGGGCATAGACAGGGTTACTCTGAAAACTAACCCGAACAACACAATGGTTTCATTCCTTTGAGGGTGACTAGAGGGATCAAATGGAAAAGGTGGTATGGACTTTTCCCCACCCCAACACCTACTTCTGGGACCTGAAGATCCTTTTTCTGGGGATAGTAACAGCACCTTGCCTTACTGCAGGCACTTCTGGCAAATAATCTCTTCCCTTGTTTCTATTGAATACAGGTGAGTCCACTTCCTCACTTTTAACCCAACCCTTTCCATCTGTGTGCTTGGACAACAGAAACCACAATGTGCCTACTCAGCCCAGCGCCATTGGGAGTTTGCGTACATTATTACTAATCTGAACACAACCTTGAAGACAGATTAATAATGCCTTCATTTCACATATGAGATTCCGAGAGAGTAGGTCACATTCTCAAGGTCACAGCATTAAGTAGCAAAGTCAAGAAGCTTGGGTTTCTTCAGTTCCAAAACTCATGTCCACTGCACCCCTCTGCCTCCCAGATGTGTTTTAATGTCGTCCAGCAGTCCAGCGTTCATTTTTTTAAAAATAATAATATTGTTATTCTGATCTCCCTAACCTGACTTCTTGAGTCACATTGTCATGTCTCCTATATCATTTCTGCCTCCACAAAAATGTTCCTTTGGCACTTCACATGCCTTGTGACCAAAACTGAATGCAAGCTGTTTCTGTTCCCAGTTTTTGTTGATTCAATTTAGTCACCTAGTTGCTTAAACCAGAAGCCTGTGACCCTTGACTTTTCCCTTTTTCATGCTCTCCTGTTTCAGTTGGCCACCAAGTCCTATAGATTATTTCTCACACATACATATCCATAAACATAAACACATACATATACAGGGCAGGTCGACCCCTGGACTCTCATTTTTCATTTTGTAAGAACCCTAACTGTTCTCTCATTCAAACCCCCATGTTGCCATTAAAGTAATTTTTCTAAAATACACATCTAATTATGTCATTCTCTTGCTTAGAAATTCACAGAATAAGGTCAGAATTCCTTGGCATGGTATAGAGGACCAACCCCTTACAATGTTGTCTGCCCCCCACCCCCATCCCATCCCACTATTCCCTGCCATGACCCCAAATCCTTTGCTTGTTCCCAATCTACCACGTCTTTTTTTTTTTTTTTTGAGATGGAGTCTCACTGTCACCTGGGCTGGTGTGCAGCAGCGCAATCTCAGTTCACTGCAACCTCCACCTCCCGGGTTCAAGCGATTCTCCTGCCTCAGCCTCCCAAGTAGCTAGGACTACAAGTGCACGCCACCAAACCTGGCTAATTTTCTTGTATCTTTAGTAGAGATGGGGCTTCATTGCTACTAAACTTGGCCAGGTTGGTCTTGAACTCCTGACTTTAGGTGATCCGCCCGCCTCGGCCTCCCAAAGTGCTGGGATTACAGGTGTAGCCACCGCACCCAGCCCTACCATGTCTTTTGAGTCTATGCTTTTGCAGCTGCTCAATTTTTCATTTCTTGTTCCACGTGGCCATCTTCTATGCACGAAGGCCAAGTTCCAATGTTACTTCTCCTGTAAAACCCTCTCAGATTTCTCTAGAAAACTTAGCTTCTCTGCACTTTCACAGCTCTTAACACATACCTAGATTATAGAACACATACCATTGTGCTTGGAGTGTCTGTTGACAGTGTACCTCTTGGCCCCACAAAAGTGAGAACTCCTTATGGGCAAAGATCTATATTATCTGTACTTGGAATTCAGACATCTTGCACTGTTTCTGGCACACCATAGATCCTCAATAAATGTTGTTGGTTGAATTCAATGGAATGTATCTGAGGAACAAGAGTTTCACAGTGTCCACCTTCCAGTCTTGTGCTTGTGATTTAAATACCCACTCACAGTAAGCTGAGGCCTGACCAAAACAGGGAAGATTACAGTTTGTCTTTTCTGTCCATGGCCTTTTTTTCTAACTTCCTTTTTCCTATTAGTTACAGCCCCTCTCTTCCTTTTAGATTCCCAGTGACTTAAATTTTTCCTGTCCTCTTCCCCAAATCAGGAAGGCTCTGGAAACATCACTTGTATACCAACTGAAACTCCCAGCTCTGCTACACACTAGCTGTGATCCTGGCCAAGTTCACTTGTCTGAAATTAGTTCTTCATTTCTAACACGAAGAGTATATCTGCCTCCTAAGGTTGCTGTGAAAATTCAACAAGAGGCCGGGCATGGTGGCTCAAGCCTATAATTCCAGCACTTTGGGAAGCCAAGGCAGGCAGATCACCTGAGGTCAGGAGTTCAAGACCAGCCTGGCCAACATGGGGAAACCCTGTCTCTACTAAAAATACAAAAATTAGCTGGGCGTGGTGGTGCGCAACTGTAATCCCAGCTACTTGGGAGGCTGAGGCAGGAGAATTGCTTGAACCTGGGAAGCAGAGGTTGCAGTGAGCAAGATCATGCCACCGCACTCTAGCCTGGTGACAGAGCAAGACTCTGACTCAAAACAATAAAAAAGAAAAGAAAATTCAACAAGAAGCTCCAAGTAAAGCATTAGCACAATCCCGGGCATATAATAATAGCTCAATTAATATATTTTTTAAATGCCTTATTTATACTGATATGCTAATTTTTCCCAACGCATTTACTTTAAGAATTCCTATTTAATTGCGGAACAAATGATACCTTATTAAAGAAATCTTATTCAACTAAGACCTACTGGGCCGGGCGCGGTGGCTCACGCCTGTAATCCCAGCACTTTGGGAGGCCGAGGCGGGAGGATCACAAGGTCAGGAGATCGAGACCATGGTGAAACCCCGTCTCTACTAAAAATACAAAAAAATTAGCCGGGCGCGGTTGCGGGCGCCTGTAGTCCCAGCTACTCAGGAGGCTGAGGCAGGAGAATGGCGTGAACCCGGGAGGCGGAGCTTGCAGTGAGCCGAGATCCGGCCACAGCACTCCAGCCTGGGCGGCAGAGCGAGACTCCGCCTCAAAAAAAAAAAAAAAACCTACTGGCAGCTTCCTTGGTGCCTGGCTTTCTACCTTGTACCGGGAATGCAGGGAGGAAGATTTGATCCCTGCACTGGTAAGTGTGCTGATCCAGAGTCCTTGGTATAGGTGCTGACATGTGAGGCATTTCCAGGGTTCAGAGTGGAGGCATCTGAACAGCCCATGGCGGGTGCCGAAGGCAAGTTTCCCAAGAAGGGGTCCACGAAGGCTGGAATCAGTCATAAGAGGGCAATCTTGTCAGCGGAAACATGAGCAAGGGAATAGGAGTCAGGGTTTGACAGGAGAGGATAAATGACAAGTCATTTGGTTCAGCTGCAGCTTGGGTATGTGTAGGAGGGAGTCAGAAAGATGAGGCTGGAAAGATAAGCAGGTGGCCCAATCTCAGGGGCAACAGCAAGTGGGTGGGAAGGAGTGGGCTGCGGTTCTTCTAGCCCAGTAAGGCTCAACTGTATTTGCACATTGGAATCAGCGGGAGCTTTCAAAAATACCAAAGCCACGACCCTAGACTATTACATAGGAACTACTATGGGCAGAACTGAAGCATCATTTTTTTTAAAATCCAAAGTGATTCTAATATACAGCCAAGATTGAGAAATGCTACAGTCTAACCCCTGAAATCACACCAACCCAGATTTGGCTGCCAAGTAACTCAGAGTAATCATGGACCTTTAGCATGGGCAGGAAACCAAATGCATATTCAACCTTACTCCTGTATTTTTTTAATTAATTAATTTTTATTATAGTAAAATTACACATAACATAAATTTACTATTTTATCCATTTTCAAGAGCACAGTTCAGCTGCATTAAGTACACTCACTTGCTATGCATTCATCACCTCCAGCCATTTCCAGGTAAAATTACAAAAGTTTTTCACTTTGAAGTCTATTTTTCTTTTGTTGCTCATGCTTCTGATAGCATAACCTCTGTATTTTATAGATGTGCACACTCATTCCCTCAGGGTGGGCTTCCCTGGAAACAGACTCTGAGATGAAGACTGGTGTACAGTAGTCTCTCCTTATTGGTACTTTTGCTTTCAGCAGTTTTAGTTATCTATGGTAAACTGCAGTCCAAAAATATTAAATAGAAAATGTCAGAAATAAATAATAAGTTTTAAATGTGTGACGTTCCCAGTAGGGTATAAACTTTCAAGCTGTCCTGCTCTGTCCCACCCAGGATGTGAATCATCCCTTTGTCCCACGTACCCACACTGTACACGTTCCCCATCCGTTAGTCATTTTGTAGCCTCTTGGCTATCAGATTGTCGCAGTATCGCAGGGCTTGTGTTCGAGTAATCCTTATTTTACTTAATAATGGTCTCGATGTGCAACAGTAGTGATGCTGGCAATTCAGATATGCCAAAGAGAAGCTATAAAGTGCTTCACTTAAGTGAAAAGGTGAAAGTTCTTGACTTAACAAGGAAAGAAAAAAAATTGTATGCTGAAATTAACAAAATTTATAAGAACAAATGTTTTACCCATGGGATTGTAAAGAAAGAAAAATATATTTGTGCCTGTTTTGCTACTGCACCTCAAACTGTAAACGCCATGGCCACAGAGTTTGATAAGTGCTTAGTTAAAATGAAAAGGCATTCAGTTTGTGGGCAGGAGACATTAAAAGAAATGTGTTTCAATTGACAACATGTTGCACCAGAAAGCACTGAGCCTGTATGAAGACAAGCATTGATCCCTACAGCAAGGGATCCCCTGAAACGAGTGACACCAAGCCATTTATTGCAAGTAAGGGATAGTTACACAGATTTAGGAATAGGTTTGGACTGAAAAATGTATAAATTACTACTAGAGAGGCTGCGTCTGCTAATGGAGAAGCTGTTGCCACAGGAATACAGAACAATGGGATATTTTGAAAGAGAGAGTGAGAGAGACCACATGCATATGATTTTATTGTAGTATGTTATTATAATTGCTCTATTTTATTAGTTATTATTGTTAATCTGTTAACTGTACCTTATTTACTAAAAAAAATTTATCAGAGGTATGTATGTATAAAAAGAAAGATAGTATATATAGGGTCTGGTACTATCTGTAGCTTTAGGCATACACTGAGGGTCTTGGAATGTGTTCTATGAAGGGAGACTACTGTATAGAGGGGATTAGGGCATGCTCTTGGCATTGTTCCCAAACCAATGTGGCAGTTGGGCTGCTATTTCTTGTGGCCCAATAATGAGATGCAGATGAACTGGGGATGAAAAGAGTATTTCTGTAACCGGTTACAGGGAGAAGACCTGGAAATTATCGCCAGACCAACTCAAAATTACAAAGTTTTCCAGAGCTTATATACCTTCTAAGCTATATGTCTATGTGTAAGTGAGTGAATTCATCTAAAGACATAAGTGATTAACTTCTTTTCATCTATAACTAAGATCTGAGTCCCTGAAGACCTTCTTCTAGAGCCTCAATAAGTTTACTTAATCTAAATGGGTCTAGGTACTGGGGTGATTACCCTTATCTTGTCCCCTGCTAAATCGTGGAGGTTTGGAGAGTTCCTTTAGATCCCAATAAACTTGTTTGCAGAGGACCAGGGAGTTTCTTCAGACCCCCAGTAAAACTTGTTTAATCCTAAAAGGGTCCTGCTAAGAATTCCTTTGTTATCTTGTCAAGCTTCAAGGCCCAGGAAAAGCCTAGGCAAAACTCTTGGTGGGCACTGTTACATTCCAGCCTTTGTATAAGGGCCCTGGCTCAATCAACTTTTAATGTTTAACCTAGCTACTCAGTCAGAGCTGGGACAGTTGTAATGGAGGCCTGCATTAGTGAGACCTGGGCTGCCACAATCCCCACTGTCAATTTGTGCATGATTTCTATTATTCTTGCATATTTATTTATCATGAGAATCATAAGGATATGGGGCATCATAATCTTTCTGGCTACTTCTGACTGAGAGAGGGTCATGATTATGGGGCACTGAATCCAGCACTGAAGTGGAGGAGGTTGATTTGTTCCTTCTATTTGCTCTATTTTGGGGGCTTAGAATAGTATGCAACAGCAACACATATAAAGAGGTTGCTGTTGTTTTCTTCTGAAGTTTAAGTTGTCTAGTCTTCAGTTTGCAGGGTTTTAAGAAAGCACAGCTCAGGTCTCAGTGATTTCCAGTTAGGAAGAATAGGGATAAAGGAAAAGAAAAGGGGAAAATTGAAAACATTATTTTGGAGACCTGTAGCCAAAAAAATTAGAATTTAATCCAAACTGTAGAAAACAATAAAAACTGAAAAACATCAGGCAAGACTAGAATTTAACAGGTGTACTATAGTTTTGAAACATAATTTTTCTCTCTCCAGTTTCCCATTTTTATTAAAAGACAAATCATGGTAGGACTGGTTTGCTTTAGTATACTTGGCCAGATTATCTGTATAAAGTTCAGCAAGAATAATTATTTTCACATAGGTCTTTTAAATTGGCTTGGATGGAACTTTGTTCCATAGAAGGAATCTAAGATGAGACCTTTTTAAAGCCAAGCCCAGCCATGGATTTGTACCATCAAATACCTATGAGTTGGGTGAATTCCTCTCCTCTTAAGGTTCCAAGATAACTTGGGGTTCCTGGCCTCTCGGAAAGTGACATTGTTTACTTACCACAGATCAGAAACCCTGTACGGGGACTGTGTATGCAAAATATGAGGCCAGTTTTCCAAGGGCTTTATTGGCTCCATAAGTCAAGTTTGATTCCTTAAAGGAGAGCATACCCTTCCAGTCAAAGCCTTGGTAAAATAACCAGTTTTTCCAACTATATCCTGTTACAAAAGAAAACAGATTCTTATTGCACTTATGCAAATAACTATATTGCCATAAATTAAGAATACTAACAAATAGTTTCCAAATTTTTGAATCAGGTAGAGAGAAACAAATATGCTCCAAATTGTGTTCATAGGAGTATAATTTACTTAATTGTTAAAAGCTGTTAATAGCTCAAAAGAAAAGTTTCCTTGACTCTGAAAAGCAAAACAAAGGATTAGCAACATTTTAAGCAAAAAGTCACAAAGATCACTTCAGTCTCATTAGTTCAGTTCATGTAGTTAATTCTTATCATGCTTGATATTAATGAACATTTTAACTCTTCAAGAGTCCTGAACGTTTTTCCTCTATTCTGATGTCACAGTCTTCAGAGTTATCAGAAACCTGCATTCAAGAACACCTGTTAGAGTTTTATAGCCGATTATAAAACCACCTTCTAAGGAGGACCAAAACAAGACAACAATTGATTTTGGATGACAAAAAGTTTTAGGGTAGCCATAGTTAAAGACACAATTGACAAGGATATCTGTTACTTCTGTAGCACACAATAATTTAACACAACAATTATAATTATTACTGATAATGTACACTAAGATGTATCAGAATTATAGGAGTCTCCCATAACTTGGGAACACATACCAATAACATACTTATATAAACATAGCCCAGAGAAAGCCAAACACCATTTCATATTTGACAATGCTTTCTGTATAATATTTATACCAAATAAACCAAATTTCACCTTTACATTAGTGTACTATTAATGTTAAACCCAATTCTTAACAAATCCTTATAGACAGATTTTCCCAATTTTAATGTTTGACCATAAGGTAAGATTTTTTATAGAACTTTTATAACCCTTTACAATTTTTGTTAAAGAGCAGGTTAGTGCTCTAAGAGAAACCCACTGTGCTTTTATTTTAATGTTCAATTTACAGAAAAACTGGATGATACCCCTTTAACTTTAGCTAATATGTTTACACACAAAATGTCTTTTATAATCAACCTTCTACAACTTGTTTAAAGCTTCCTCTTCATTTTATCCAACTTAAAACAGTCTTTTAACCTTTTAATCTAGGCAAAAATTCACATTCTCATGCCTCCTTATAATCTTTTTACTAGAAGTATATTTTGCTTTCCTTACACACCTTGCATGTAAACTCTTTCTTCAGTAGTTTTAAATACATGTTACACTGTTGACTTTTAGCAATCTTTACTTTTGGTGAAAACCTTGGTAAGTCTGGGATTTTAATTATGTACTAGGTGTGGAGCCTAGGACCTAGGCAGAAGTGCAGATAAGGTCTGACTTATTCCAGTGTCAAACTCCATGTGTCCCAGGCCTTACCTAGCTGTAAAGCAGGCAAGTTGTACAGCTAAGAGTCTTAGTGGCATTTTTATAAACATTTAGGAGGCCTAATCACCTTTAAATTGTACAACATTTCTTTCATAAATTCCCTTTCTTAAATTCTTTCATGAGTACACAGACAAGCTACGACAGGCCTTGACTTTCTGACTTGTCCTAAACATCCCTTTTTTGTTTGTTTGTTATGGAGTCTCACTCTGTCACCCAGGCTGGAGTGCAGTGGTGCGATCTCAGTTCACTGCAACCTCTGTCTCCCAGGTTCAAGAGATTCTGCTGCCTCAGCCTCCTGAGTAGCTTGGACTACAGGCACGTGCCACCACACCCAGCTAATTTTAGTATTTTTAGTAGAGATGGGGTTTCACCATACTGGCCAGGCTGGTCTCAAACTCCTGATCTCTCAACCCATCCACCTTGGCCTCCCAAAGTGCTGGGATTACAGGCATGAGCCACCGCGCCCGGCCACATCCCTCTTTTTAAACAACCAGTTATTTTACTTTAGGACAAGAATTTACTACACAAGATCCTTCATTATATAAAATATCTTTTCTTTAATACCTTTTTGCATAGCTAGGGGCATGGCTAATTTCATGTGTCCCCAGGCCTTATCTAGAATTTAACACTCCAAAATAAATTGAACAGTTTTTTAAGTCAAAAAAGCAGTTTATGACCTAAAGCATTTAGCAAACCTAATATTTGACCTGCATAATTTAGAACAAATTTTTACATTTTTGAAGATATTTTTATTTTACCAATAGACTTTAAAACTCTTTATTTTTATAACTTACTTTACATCTCTCTTATTTCCTTGTTTCTTTTACCTTGTTTTTTATATATAAAACCTTTAAATAAGCTTTGAATTAGACAAAAATTATTTACTCTTTAAAAAGGACACAATTTTTAGAAAGAACGTTTTCCTACAATATATTTTTATTGGAAAATACCTAAATAATGAAATATCTGTTGTTTAGATTCTGCAAATATTTGTTCCATTACATTTATCTAATTATTTATTTTAATTGTTTACCTAGGTTATTTATGAAAACTGCGATAGTCATCATTTAAAGTTACGAAATCACCATTGCAAAATTATAACTGAGAGAGTGAAAATGATCTGACCTAATTGACTCCATCTTGCTTCTTACCTCCAAGCTATTCTTATTCATTAACTAAGGTTATAGTTTAGTTTTGAAACAGAGATGGTAACAGTCCTTTCCCAGGATGAACTTTCTCTATGTCTATCGACTAGACTGCCTAAGGCCACAAGATTAGGGTATTTTACTAAATAATTCAAGATGTAGCTATCTTCATTAAACCAATATTAATGTTTTATTTATTAAAAATCACACAAGCAAAGATCATTCTGTTTTGGGCTGAGTTATGGTTTTGTAGCCTCTACGCCAAATTTTGACATCTTATAGTATTTGACAGCACTAAGTTGCTTGATCAATAAATGCAAACAAAAATGTATGCTGGCAATTCTTAAGACATTTCTAATATTACTTCACCAATTTTTTTTTTTTTTTTTTTTTTTTTGAGATGGAGTCCCACTCTGTAACCCAGGCTGGAGTGCAAGTGGCAAGATCTTGGCTCACTGCAACCTCCACCTCCTGGGTTCAAGCGATTCTCCTGACTCGGCCTCCCATGTAGCTGGGATTACAGGCACCCACCACCATGCCTGGCTAATTTTTAAAATATTTGTAGTAGAGACAGGATTTCACCAAGTTGGCCAGCCTGCTCTTGAACTCCAGACCTCAGGTGATCTGCCCGCCTCCGCCTTCCAAAGTGCTGGGATTATAGGCCTGAGCCACCGTGCCCAGCCATTACTTCACCAATAATTTTTAAAGCTAGCTTATTTATTAAAGATTTTACTTAAGTCATATACACTTGAGAAAGCATTTAACTAGTCTTTCCTTTTTTCTGTTGACATATTTAAGCACTTTTAATTTTCTTTGAGCCAATTAATTAGAACTCTTTTATATATTTTCAGTAGTGAAACATGGTGTACACAAGACATAAATACATAGCCATATTAGGCATGCCAGTAGAAGTACATTTGTAGATTCATAAGACCTCATTTTTCCTATCTTTTAACTGGATCTTTGAGCTCTGGACAGAGCCAACACTGCATCCTGGGTTTTCAAAAAGGGAGAATTATTATTAGGCTAGACCATGTGGTGCCTTTACAGTGCACTTAAAAAAACCTTTTTTTTTTTTCAAACAAAGACATTTCTAAGTGTCTAAATTATACTTTTTCTTAAAAACCCCAGAATAGCTTCTGTTGTAATAGCTATTAATAAAGAAAACACAATTCAGTCAACTGAAAAGAAAAATAAAAACTTTTGCTCAAAACGACAAGGTCCTTGGAGAGAAATAAAAACAAAAACATGAAGGCCTTTTAAATACAAACATGCACACACGCACACATACATAAACACATCTTGGATGTTAGCTTTTAGTTAAGTTGACTCTCAATCATTGAGCTTCTAAAAAATACTTTTCCTTCCCAGAGGCCTCTCGACAGGAATGGACCCAACATCTCCCATTTTCAAGTTTACATGTTATGAAAGGAAATAAGACAGATATGCAAATAAGTGGAGGCAAAATTTGGAGAACACAAGGGGGAGTGCATTTAGGCAAAACAGACTCAAAACCTGATCGCAACCAAAATGCAAAGCAGGTGTATGAGCAAGCCCTATTGCTTCCCTTAGCGGTACCAGACAAATGACTTAACAAGACCAGATAGGAAAACAATAGGCTCCCAGCATACGGCCCAGTTAACTCGCCTTTTGAGTGAGTCTGCTCCTGATCTCCATTCTTCCTCAATAGTGAAAAGGACAGGCCCTTTTGCACAAGGGACAGCCTTCAAGAGGGTCCATGGGAAAAATCTCACCAGCAGCTGCTGGAATTCTCCTAAAGACTGTCTCATCACAAGCCGCTGGCCACTCAACACAGCACTGTCCTGGTCTCTCCTGGCTGGCAAACCAAATTTTGTTCCCAGACCAAACTGAAGGTCGGGCTGCTATTTCTTGTGGCCCAATAATGAGATGCAGATGAACTGGGGAAGAAGAGAGTTTTTATTTCTGTAACCAGTTACAGGGAGAAGGCCTGGAAATTATCACCAGACCAACTCAAAATTACAAAGTTTTCCAGAGCTTATATACCTTCTAAGCTATATGTGTACGTGTAAGTGTGCATTCATCTAGAGACACAAGTGATTAACTTCTTGTAACCTATAACTAAGGTCTAAGTCCTGAAGACCTTTTTCTGGAGCCTCAGTAAGTGTACTTAATCTAAATGGGTCTAGGTACTGGGGTGATTACCCTTATCTTGTCTCCTGCCAAATCATGGAGGTTTGGGGAGTTTTTTAGACCCCAATAAACTTGTCTGTGAGGCCTGGGGAGTTTCTTCATACCCCCAATAAAACTTGTTTAATCCTAAAAGGGTCCTGTTAAGAATTCCTTCATTATCTTGTCAAACTTCAAGGCCCAGGAAAAGCCTAGGCAAAACTCCTGGTGGGCTCTTTGTTACATTCCAGCCTTTGTATAAGGGCACTGGCACGATCAGTTTTTAATGTTTAATCTAGCTACTCAGTCAGTGCTGGGACAGTTGTAATGGAGGCCTGTGTTAGTGAGACCTGCCTGTCACAACATCACCACCTGTGGAAGGGAAAGAAAGAAAGCATGGGCAGAGGGAGAAGTTGGACTGTGACGAAGTCTCAACGAAAGCCTCAGCTGACCCCATAGCAAACTCTGAAGCTGAGATGAACTTTCAGAGATGTCCTTTCCTGGGGTGAGGTGACGATCTTTATATTTGACAGGTCATTGAATACAAGGTGCTACAAAAATGGAGTGTGACCATGGGCAAGGCACTTCCAAAGACGGCTGCCAGCTCGGGGCTGCCAGCCAGCGTCACTCCTGGCATCTGGAGGGAATGGGGTTTAAGCCGTGAAGGAGATCTGGGTGACATATAACATCATCCATTACAGTTCCAAAGAGGTCTCTTGTACAATAGGAAAGCAAACTGTTTTCTCCTACTATGCTCTCAACACACGGGGCACTTTCAGTCACCAAAATATGTGTGGAGTTTTCTCCACATTGACCAATTCTCTGACACCAATTAGGTGTCCTACAATTTAACTCAATTCTGACATTAACTGGAGTTAGTTTGGGTCCTACAGGTTAAAGGCTCAGTCCCACAAGACTTCCCCCAACTTCAGATGCCAATCATAAGCTCCAGGTTGGCACCTGTGCTCCTGACCGAGCAGCTATGGATCGGAGGTTCCCACGGCTCCTTCCTCGGGTTTGAACATTTGCTAGAGTGGCTCACAGAAATCAGGGAAAAACTGACTTATGTGTACCAGTTTACCAGGGAGATATTTACTTGTATTTACTGGTCTATTATAAAGGTATTTCAAAGGATACAGATGAACAGCCAGATGGAAGAGATGCCCAGGGCAGGGCATGTGTGAAGGGCACAGAGCTTCCACGCCATCTCTGGTGTGCCGGCCTCCCTGCACCTCCACATGTTCAGCAACCTGAAAATCCTCCAAACCTGTCCTTTGAGGTTTGTATGGAGGCTTCACTACACAGGCATGATTGATAAATCACCGGCCATCAGTGACTGAGTCAACCTTCAGCCCCTATCCTCTCCCCTCCCGAGAGATGAGAGGGTGAGGTTGAAAGTTCCAAACCTCTAATCACTCGGTTGGTTCCTGTGGCAACCAGCTAGCATCCCTAAGCTTTCCAGGACCCCCTAGTGATCTCATCAGCACACAAAAAGATACCTGTCACTGAGAAGAGTCCAAGCATTTCAGGAGCCTCAAGCCAGGAAATAAGAGAGACCAAATGTATCTATATCTTATTATGGCACATCTCCTCTTGCTTGCTTTGGTCTCCTGGTGCCAGGCTGTCACTGCCACTTTAATATAATTTGGAGAAGAATCTAAGGTCTCCAGGAAGCCCCAGCCTATTCTCACCAGGCCCACTCCCTCCTTCCCTCCTCATTTTCCTTTCTGCCTCCCTAGTTGCTCTCTTCCTCACCTACAACTTTGTCAGGTAACTGTTGTCCTTCTGTTAAAGTCTGCAGTTTAATTTCAGGCCCGAGTTCCTGCCACTTCAAGACTTCACCACCTGAGACAATAATCAGGAGCAAGGGGAGAAAGCAGCTGCTCAAATCCTCCAGTATGGGTGGATGGAGTGAGGAGGGATGTTGGGATAAAATACTTAGAGAAAAACTGCAGCCCAGGGGCATGGGCCCAAATACTAAGGGGCAAAACCTGAACCAGAAGCACCTACATGATGAGAAAGTTAAGAAATAAAAGGATGATAGTAAAATTGGGGATATCATAAAAACTGACCTCAGTTTTAGATGTTGAAGAAATGACAAAATGAATAGAAAAATTATTATGCAATATATTTCTATATATAATGTGTTAAAACTTAAATGTATTAAAACTAAATTTTTCTCAAGTTGTATTTGATTAGAACAGTAAACTCTGACGTAACGAATAATGAACTTCATAAACAGTGGCTTACACAGCATGGAGATCTGCTCACACCCCAAAACATCAGAGGGCATGCTCACTACAATGCATCCTCTTTTGAATAAAACGAAACTATACCTTTGCATCCCTCTCTTCCCTTGGGGCTCACAGATACAGGATTCATGCTGAGTTCCTAACCTAAACTCTAAGACTGGTTTCTCATAAAAATTTCTCTTTAATAGTTTTCTTGCTATACTGTAGTCATGTTTTATAACTTTTTTTCCTAATTTTTTTCCTGAAAAAAAGAATATTTAGGCCAGGTGTGGTGGCTGATGTCTATAATCCCAGCACTTTGGGAGGCCAAGGTAGGAGGATCACTTGAGCCCAGGAGTTTCAGACTGGCCTGTGTAACAGAGCAACACAGCATTTCTACTAAAATTAAAAAAAAAAAAAAAAAAAGCCAGGTGTGGTGGCTCGGAGCTGTAGTCCCAGCTACTTGGCGGGGCTGAAGGGGTTGGATCGCCTGAGCCTGGGAGGTTGAGGCTGGAGTGAGCCCTGATCACGCCACTGCACTCCAGCCTCGGCAACACAGTAGGACTCTGTCTCAAAAAAAAAAAAAAAAAAAAGGAAAAAGAAAAGAAAAAAGAATATTTGAAATTTTGATTTTTGAATTTTCCTAAAAAATATTTACATCATTGAATTTATGAACATTTCTATTCCTACCTCATAGGTAGCTTACTACACTTCAGTTTTCATTAAAGTCCACTACCCAGGGTCTTCCCAAAGCTTTTGTGTCATCTGAAGTCAAGGTCTATTTGGAAGCTGAGTGACTTTTTTTCTGAGAAGTATTCTTGAAAAAGTCTTATCTATTTGGAAATTCTTTAGGACAATCAAAATGGAGGAACAAAAGTTGGATTTTATATTCTTCCTTTCCCTTTCTAGTCTCTTCATTAAAGAATACCAGGATTTCTCCCACCCCTACCCTTCCACCTCCCACATTATCCCTGCCCAAAATTAAATTATTCCTTTCAGAGAAACTAGGAATATCCAATGGATTGAAAAATATTTCACCTGCAGAGAGTTTCCATTTGACCTCTAATTTCTGAGTGTCATTTTCATTTCTTGCTCCAACCCTGTTTATACTCTCTAAATCCCCAGACATTTCTCTGGGGAAATTTACTCAGAATAAACCCACAAATGCAAATTTTCTAGAAAATAACTTAACAAGATTATATATTTTAAAAAAACAAGTTTTGATATTCCCTTTAGGTTAAAGCCTCATTTCTCTTATGGTATCCATGTAGGAATTGAAATTTCTTTGGTTGCAGTAGTCATTTTTAACCTCATCACCACGATTACTGCTATTAAGTATTTAGCCTACATTTTTATGATTCAATCTTGGAAATGGTTTTTAGGGTTTCATGATCATTTCCTTAATTGTTTCCATTTTTCAGGCTTTTACTATGACATTAGCTACTGCCCATTCTTTAAACTGCCTGAAAATGAGGACTTGAATTTTATTATCAAGTAGCTAAATGGAAAATCAGTCTCCCGGGATTCTTAGAGGAGCGTAGGAGAGACCTCTGAGCGTATTCTATCTCATTACAGAGCTGGCTCAGAAGTCCCAAGACCTGAGCAGGTTCTCTACTTTGCTTGCAGCTTATCAGTGTGGTAACTCATCAAGGCCTTAGCAAAATCATCCTGCCTTTTGCTGTTTGCCTCACTGTTTGTTTAGTGTAGACTGAGTTACAAATCGTCTTATCTTCCTTTGTCAATCAGTTATTCCCCTTTGTCAGGTGTTCTAAGCAGTTTCTTGCTTCTCACTGTCAGTTTCTAGCAGTTCCTGGACTCTCCAGGTCAGCATGGAGCACTACAGTATCTCTCTCACAAGGATCAATGACACTTTATGAGAAACACCTAAACTCTCCCACCAAAACTTAAAAAAGATAGAGTACTATTATGACTTTTCATGTATCTCAATCCCTTCTGCTTCTCCTATCCCTCCTTCCCTCTCTTTGACCAAAGATAAATTATTAGCTAGGGATAGATTATATTATCTTTGGACAAAGAAGATAATTCCTAATTATCTACCTTTTTTTTATTTTTAATTGAGACAAGTCTCACTCTGATATTCAGGCTGGAGTATAGTGGCACAATTATAGCTTACTGCAGCCTCAATCTCCCCGGCTTGAGCAATCCTTCTGTCTCAGCCCCTCAAGTAGCTAGGACTACTGGCATGTGCCACCACACCCAACTAGTTTTTGATTTTTAATAGGCACAAGATCTCACTATGTTGCCCAGGCTGATCTTGAACTCCTGGACTCAAGTGATCTTCCTGCCTTGGCCTCCCAAAGTGCAGGGATTACAGGTGTGAGACACAGCACCTGGCCTGTCTAACTTTTAACATACTCTATAATTGCATTATTTTGTCATCTGAAATGAAAGAAGATCATTTGCTCTTTAAAAATTCTTTTTTTAAACTTGTAATTCTTGCCCAAAATGCTGAAGTTGGTGAAATGGAAATAAGCAAAGAATAATCTCTCTTCTATCAGACAGAGCAAAGCTACTTTTCAACTCAAACAGCAGAATTGAACTTGCTATTAAGACTCATAGTAGGACAGGTGTGGTGGCTCACAACTATAATCCCAGTACTTGGGAGGCCAAGGCGGAAGGATCGCTTGAGCCCAGAAGTTTGAGACCAGCCTGGATGGCATATGAGACTTTGTGTCTACTACAAATAAAAAATTAGCTGGATGTGGCGGTGTACGCCTGTAGTCCCAGCTGCTTGGGAACTGAGGCAGAAGGATCACTTGAGACCAGCCTGGGCAACATAGGGAGACACCTGTCTCTACAAAAAAACAAAATTTGCCAGATGTGATGGTGTGAGCCTGTAGTCCCAGCTATCTGGGAGGCTGAGGTGGGAGCATCCCTTGAGTCCAGGAGTTTGAGGTTACAGTAGATTATGATTGCATCAGTGTGCTCCAGCCTGGGTGACAGAGTAAGACCCTGTCTCAAAAAAAAAAAAAAAAAAAAAAGGCTCATAGTAGCAACCCATTTTTTACTTGGCTCTGAAATTATGAGATGAAGTTAAAAAAAATTTTTTTAATGTTATGCTTTGCTTTTCCAGTTGTGATTGTTATATACAAATAATGCAAGGCTGAGCAGAGTCGAACCTGGGGTATGTGCATGGTCAGTTCCAAAAATCAGGAGACATGATTTTTCATTGTGCTATCTAAGAGAGGGGCTCATGGGGCAGCCAGGGGCAGAACTTACTGGCCCCTAGACATTATATAGTACTAAAGGCAAAGTGCCAAAAGTTGAGAGTAGGAGATTGAATATAGGCCACTGAGGAACATGGCAAGCTACGAAGCAATAAGAAGTTGCAGAATGGTCACCAAAGCCATTCAATGAATCCTGCCATACTGTGTTTTCCTTGGCTCAGACTGTTTTCACCTCAGTGGCCAGTCCTGCATTGGCTCTTGGGTCTCAGGTTCTTAAAGGTACCACCTAGCAGCTGGTAGTTCTTATTCTGTACATTGATGCTGTATCATCGTCATCAAATCAGCAATTCTTTTCCAGGATGCAGACCATGTCCTAATTTGCTTAATTTCCCCCAGGGGACTAAGCTCTCAGTTGGATGTGATAATGTCTTCTCTTCTTAGAAGTTTGTCGAGACAGTTTTCTAAAGCTGACACCTTTATTGACTTCCTGCTGTCTATTTTATATAACAGGCATGACATATGCACTATCAAAATTCATGCACAAACATATTGCATGCTACAAGCATAAGGGTAGAATGGAAAGAAGCTATTATATTTACCCACCCCAATCAGTTGTTTGCTCTCATGTGGTGGGAGATACGGAAGAATGCTCAGGGGAAAGGAAAAGAGAGAGAAAAGTTTCTTCTGCAACATTCAGCCTTTTCCAGGAAAAGCAAAAAAACAAAACCAAAACAAAACAAACAAAAAAACAGAGAATCTGTCTCTAGTGGGCATTGTTTCCATACCTTATTACAAATAATGAAAAGGACATAAAATCCCAAATGAACTTTCAGATCTCATTTGTTTTAACAATTCAGCCCTGACCACCAATGGCATTTAAGGAGAGTTATAGAAGGAAAGTTAATGAACTGATTAAGATCATCTACAGAAACCTCGCAACTAGCATCACACACAATAGTGAAAGACTAGATGATTTTCCTTGTCTGGAAAAAGACAAGAAGGCCCACTCTTGTGGCTTTTATTCAAAACTGTACAAGAAGCTCTAGACGAGGCAATTAGGCAAGAAAAAGAAATAAAAAGCATCCATATTGGAGAGCAGAAAATGAAACCACCTCAATTTACAAATGGCACAATATTGTATACAGAAAATCCTAAGGAATCCATTAAAAAACTATTGGAAGTATTAAGAAATTCAGAAAGTTTGCAAGATACAATATCAAAATGCAAGTATCCATATAATTCTATATACTAGGAATGAACAATATGAAAACGAAATTTCAAAAATTCATTCATAGTAGCATCAGAAAGGATAAAATAATACATTTAACAAAATGAGTAAAAGATCTAAAAGATCTGTCTACACCAAAAAATACAAAATACCAAAGAAAGAAATTAAAGAAGATCTACATACAGTCATAAGTTGTTTAATGATGGGATTATATTCTGAGAAATGTGTTGTTAGATGTAGGTGATTTTGTTGTCATGCGAACATCACAGAGTGTGCTTACACAAACCTAGATTGTATATAGCCTACTACACACTCTGCAGCTCTATGACATAGCCTATTGCTCCTAGGCTACAAACTTGTACAGCATGTTACTGCATTGAATACTGTAGGCAATTATAACACAATGGTAAACATTTGTGCATCTAAACATATCAGAATATAGAAAAGGTACAGTAAAAATACGGTATTATAACCTTATGGGATCACCATTATGTATCTGTCATTGACCAAAATGTCATTATGGTGGTACATGGCTGTAAATGCAAAGACATCCTATGTTCATGGGTTGGAAGACTTAATATTGTTAAGACTACTGTACTCCCCAAATTGACCTATATATTCAATGCAATACATATAAAAAATTCCATCTGTCTTTTGGGTTTTTTTGTTGTTGTTTTGCAGAAATTGACTCATATGTCCCTATTTCAAAACTTACTACAAAGCTACAATAATCAAGACAGTGCAGTAGTGGCGTAAGTATAGACATAAATGTCAATGAAATAGAATTGAGAGTCCAGAAATAAACCTTCACATAAAGGTCAGTTAATTTTCTACAAGGGAACTTGTCAAGACAATTCAAGGAGAAAGACTATTCTTTTTAATAAATACTACTGAAGGCTGGGCATGGTGGCTCTTGCCTGTAATCCCAGCACTTTGGGAGGCCGAGGCTGGTGACTCACCTGAGGTCACGGGTTCGAGACCACCCTGGCCAACATGGTGAAACCCCATCTCTACTAAAAATAAAAAATTAGCTGGGCGTGGTGGCATTCACCTGTAGTCCCAGTTATTTGGGAGACTGGGGCAGGAGGATCACTTGAGCCTGGGAGGCGGAGGGTGTAGTGAGCACACCACTGCGCTTAAGCCTGGGGAGTGAGACTCTGTCTCAAAAATAAATAAAGCGCTGAGAAGCTGGGCGTGGTGGCCCATGCCTGTAATCCCAGCTACTCAGAAGGCTGAGGTTGGGGGATCACTTGAAGCCAGCAATTCAAGACCAGCTGGGCAACATAGCAAGATCCTGTCTCCAAGAAAATAAAAATCAAAAAAATTAACTGGGTGTGGTGGTGTGAGCTTATAGTCTCAGCTACTCAGGAGATTGAGGTGGGAGGATCTCCTGAGCCCAGGAGACTGAGGATGCAGTGAGCTATAGCCATGTCACTGCACTCCTGTCTGGGTGATAGAGAAAAACCAAGGCTGGAGTGCAGTCTCTTTAAAAAAAAAAAAAAAAAAGAAAGGCTAAGACATCTAGATATTTGCATGCAAAAGAAATAAGTTGGATTCTGACCTTTCATCTTATAGAATAATTAGCTCAAAATAAATCAAAGACCTAAATGTAAGGGTAAAAATTATAAAACTCTTGGAAAAAAAACATTAAATATTTGTGACTTTTGACTGGGCAGTGGTTTCTTAGATATGACACCAAAGCACAACAACAAAAATCAGACATCATCACCATAAAAAAACTCTGTGCTTCAATAAAGAGAAAGACACACCATGGAACCTTATCTAATAAGGAACTTGTATCAGCATATATAAAGAATTCTTACAAGTCAAAATAAAATCAAAAATTAAAAAAACAATTTAAAATGGCCAAAGAATTTTATTCAACATAATACTGGAAGTCCTAGGAAGAGCAATTAAGCAAGAAAAAAAATAAAGAATATCCAAATTAAAAATAAAGATGTCAAATTATAATGTTTGCAGACAATATGATATTAGATTTAGAAAAATCTAAAGACTCCACCAAAAAACTAGAACTGATAAACCAATTCAATAAAGTTTCAGGATATAAAATCAACATACAAAAATCAGCAGCATTTATATAATATGCCCACAGTGAACAGTATAAAAAATAAATCAAGAAAGCAATCCTATTTACTATACAAAATACCTATGAATAAATTTAACCAAAGAAGTGAAAGATTTATGCAATGAAAATTATAAAGTACTTATGAAAAAATTGAAGAGGGCAAAAAAAAGGGAAAAATGTTCCATGCTCATGGACTGGAAGAATTAATACCATTAAAATGACCATGCTGCCCAAAGCAATCTACAGATCAAACGCAATCTCTATCAAAATACTAATGACATTCATCACAGAAATAGGAAAAAAAAAAAAAACCCTAAAATTCTAATGGAACCACTCAAGACCCCAAATAGCCAAACCATTCCTGAGCAAAAAGAACAAAGCTGGAGGCATCACACTATCTGACTTTGAAATATATTACAAAGTTATAGTAGCCAAAAGAAAGTCTACCGGCATAAAAACAGACATATTGACCAATGGCACAGAGACTCAGAAATAAATCCATGCATTTACAGCTAACCCATTTTCAACATGGGTGCCAAGAACATATATTAGAGACAAGACGGTCTCTTCAGTAAGTGGTGCTGGGAAAACTGAATAACCAGATGCAGAAGAATGAAGCTAACCTCTATGTCTCATCATATCAAAAATCAAATCAAAGTAGATTAAAGACAAATCTAAGACCTAAAACTATGAAACAACTAGAAGAAAACATTGGGGGAAATGTTTCAGGATACTGGTCTAGGCAAAGATTTTTTGGAAAAGACCTCAAAAGCACAGGCAGTCAAAGCAAAAATAGACAAATTGGGTTATATCAAGTTTAAAAGAAACACAAAACTTCTGCAGAGCAAAGGAAACAATCAGCAAAGTGAAGACACAACCTAAAGAATGGGAGAAAATATTTGCAAACTACCCATCTCACAAGGAATTAATAATCAGAATATATAAAGATTCAACTCTATAGCAAAAAACAATCTGATTAAAGAATGGGCAGAGCCAGGCACATGGCACTCATCTGTAATCCCAGCTGCTTAGGAGGCTGAAGCAGGAGGATTGCTTGAGCCAGGGAGTTGGAGACAAGCCTGAGGAACATAGTGAGACCCTATCTCAAAAGAGGAGTGGGGGGCAAAAGACCCGAATAGATATTTCTCAAAAGAAGATATACAAATGGCCAACAGGTATAAAAAAAAAAAAGCTCAACATCATTAATCATCAGGGAAATGCAAAGCAAAACCACAATGAGATATCATCTCATCCTAATTAAAATGGCTTTTATCAAAAAGACAAAAAATAACAGATGGTGGTGAGGATGTGGAGAATGAGGAATGCCCATACATTGTTGATGGAAATGTTAGTATACTCACTATAAAACACTATAGAAGTTCTTCAAAAAAAATTATAGAGCTACCATATAATCTAGCAATCCTACTGCTAAACACTTATTAAGTCTTTATCCATTTTATCCAAAAGAAAGGAAATCAGTATATGGAAGACGTATCCGCACTTTCATATTTATTACTCTATTCACAATATTAAAGATATGGAATCAACCTATGTGTCCATCAATGGATAAATGGATAAAGAAAATGTGGTACATATACACAGTAGAATAATATTCAGCCATAAAAAATCCAATCCTTTCATTTACAGCAACATGGATGGACCTGGAGGTCATTATGTTGAGTGAAATAAGCTGAGCACAGAAAGACAAATACTACATCCTGTCATTCACATGTGGGAGCTAAATGTGGATCTCATGGAGGTAGAGAGTGGATTCATGATTACCAGAGGCTGGGAATAGTAGGGGTGAAGGAGAGACAAAGAAAGGTTGGTTAGTAATCACATGAAAAGATTATCAACAGTATTAGTTATTAGGGGAACGCAAACCAAAACCACAAGATACCACTTCACATACATTAAGTCATCTATCATCAAAAAGATAGACAATAAAAAGTGTTGACAAGGATGTGGGGAAATCTGAATCCTCATTTATCATTGGTGAGAATGTAAATGATTCAGTCACTTTGGAAAATAGCTTGGCAGTTCCTCAAAAAGTTAACCATTGAGTTCCCATACGGCCTAGCAATGCCAGTGCTAGCTATACACCCAAGAGCACTGAAAACATGTCTACACAAAAACTTGTACACTCATGTTCATAGAACATGATTAATACTAGCTAAAATGTGGAAACAACCCAAACGTCCATCAGCTGATGAATAGACAGAATGTGTTATAGCCATACAATGGAATATTTGGCCATAAAAAGGAATAAAGATGGATGAACCTTGAAAATATTACACTGAATGAAAGAATCCACATAATATATGATTCCATTTATATAAACTGTCCAGAATAGGCAAGTCTGTAGAGACAGAAAATAGATTAATGGTTTTCAGGGGCTCCAGAAAGGGGGAATGGGGATAACTGCAAATAAGCACAGGGCTTCTTTTTGGGATAATGAAAATATTCTGGAACTGGTGTCAATGGTTGCACAACTTTGTGAATGTACTAAGAACACTGAATTGCACACGTTGAAAGGATGCATTTTTGATATGTGAATTACATCTCAATAAAGCTGTTATTTTATAAAAGAAAGAAAGGAAAAGAAAAAGCGAGCTACACAGAAAAAGATAGCTATACAGCTATCTATGATGCTTTAGGCCACCATCGTCCCTGGCTGCTTCAACGCTGTCAGGTATTTACATTGATTAGCTTCTGTTTAGTTGTGCTTTTTTTCTTTTCTTTTTAAATTTTGAGGCTTCAATCCAAGTCATCTAGCCAAATAAATTCCCAAACATGTGTTTCTGACACATGGCCAAATAATCTAGATTTAGAGAGGAAATTATGAACAAATTAATTTTAGTCATAAATTAACAGACAGGCAGCTTCTAGAGACCCAAATATGTCTATTTTTCAAACATGGTGACTGTCTTACTCCATTCAGGCAGCTATAACAAAAATACTATAGCCTGGGTGGCTTAAACTACATTTACTTCTCACCGTTCTGGAGGCTGGGAAGTCTGAGATTAAAATGCAGATTCAGTGTCTGGTAGGGACCAGCTTACCAGTTTATAGACTGTGGTCTTCTGACTAAGTCCTTACATGGCAGAAAGGGGTAAGAGAGCGCTCTGGGTCTCTTTTATAAGGGCACTAATCTTACTCATGAGGGCTCTGTCCTCATGACCTAATCACCTCCACAAAGCCACACCTCCCAATGCAGCACATTGAGGGTTAGGATTTCAACATATGAATTTCGGGGGGACACAAATATTCAGTCCATAATAGTGACCTAGAATCATTAAATTAATAGGTTTCCTTTAGTGCAAGGATAACATCCTGAAAATACTAATTAATTTAAAAGTTAAAATGATTAACAAATGGAATGAAACACACACAGACATTTAAATGTACCCTGAGGAATGCCCTTTTATATTACCATATTAAGAGTGTCAAAAGAGAGAGAGAGACAGAGAAAGAGAGAGAGAGAGAGCTTTACCTGTGGGTGTATAATGATTTTGGGTTGTTAAGCAGCACCCTTCTTTTGAATTGCTCACAATGCTTTATAGCATTCACTTCAATGGTGACAACACTCTTGTGGGTGGCAGGCATTGTACTAAAAGTGCAGTACAGCTGCAGGTCAGACAACCCAGGGACACACAGTTATCACGTCAACAGTTTATAGCACAGGTGGGTGCAGAGCCCACAGGGTCGGTCCAGTCATGCTTCATCCACATCTGACCAAGGTGGCATCTTCTTGGACTGATAAGCTCTCGAATGAATAATAGTTTTAAGTTCCCATTATTCTGGGTTTCCCAAGCGTGCCTGCCATATCTGAAACAGATGGTCAGTATTACAGGATGATGACTGTTTTTAATTCTAATAGGAATCACATGATTAACACTTCCTGAAAGGAACTGGATTACATATTGAAAATTGGACCTCTGCTCTTCAAAAAAAAATTGATTTCCTGTCTCATTTCCAGAAAATCATAGGAATACTGAAAAGTCTGTAAAGAGTATTTTGAAATGGATTAACATCTACACTTGTTTTATGTCACACTGATCTCTTAGGCCCCATCCAACTATTTACTTATTTGGCAGTTATGATACTTTCTCTGCACAGCCAAAAGCCTGGGGAGGGACATGCATGCAGGGACAACATCCGTTTTATTTTCCCGTGTCGTCCCATGCTTAGCACTGTGCCTGGCACATCGCGCGTGCTCAACAACACTTTTTGAGTAAATAAATCTTGCAGTATTTTGCTTTATAAGACTTTTCTTTGACTATATGGCACTCCAGTTGGAGTTCTATTTATGATAACAACCCCTTCTAGCAATGCTTTTGTTGCATGGATAATGTGTTTTTATTTTTCCAGATTTCTTTCATTTCTGATTTACTCTGACCATTCACAAAAGTATATTAAGATTTGAAGATTTCCAAACACCTCTGGTGAGGGAATTTCTATAAGTGTTCAAATGTTTCTTGACTACATTTTAAAAGGTTATTTATATCTGCAGTATTTTTGGCACTTAACAAGTAATAACATATTCATATTACATCAACACTTACTTCATTGTTTTTCCTTTAAAAGTTCTTAAAAAAAAAACAAAAAACTTAACATCTTCCCAGATTGTATTTCCCTCATCTCCATTAGTTACCAGTGTTGACTCTATTCTTTTTATTGCCAATATTCCTGCAGAAAACTTAGAGATGACCTATTTGTCCTTGATTTTTGCTTCCAAAGATGCGCCACCAAAGAATAGGAATTTTTTATAGAATGCTTACGCTTTAGGGGCATCTGTCCCTGTCTTTAACTTTACAAAAATAAAATAATAAAGTTATGTGTTTTCTTCACACATTTGAAAACCAGAAATAGATTCAAACGTACATTTTTCTATCCGTGTGCCAAGCTAGTAAGTCGAGCGCAACAGACTGCAGCGCGCAGGCCACCGCAGCTCCGCCCTCACACAGCGCTCTTCCTCCTCCCGCGCCTCCCCCGCGCCTCCTCCCACTGGGGCCCGGCCAGCCAGCAGCTCCCCCCGCAGCCCTGCCAGCTGCTCCCCTGGCAGCTGCACGCTCGCCTCTGGGTCTCTCATGCCGCGTAATGTTCCTGGGCATCATTAAAATCAGCATCACTGCGTTTTAGAGCCGAGTGGCTTTGGACTGGCTCCTCTGACACCACCGAATTTCTGCAGATCATTTACTCCATTTTAGACTCTTTAACACTTCACCATCTGGAAGGTCTTGGAGAGGGCACTGGGACCAGCGGAGTGTCTGCTGCGTCATGTGGGGCACTTTTAGTGACCTTCTTTTGAAGCAAACGTCAACGGGAAGTGTGCTAGGTGCCCACAGGGAGGGGTCTGATGGAGGAAGCCTGTTACTGCTTCTTCGCCCTCAAAGGAAGGAAGCCTTCTAGACTTCTGAGGAGGTAGAACTCAACAGTATACGTGCTTTTAACTAGCAATATGTGTGGTACACGTTCTTCATTTGTAAAATCAGTTCTGCAATGCCTGTTACTCCAGTCTCTGTTATCTCAGGAACTCTTGAGTGAAGACTATCCGCTGACCTAAGCTGGGCCGATCAGAATCTCTCTGGGGAGTCTGGAATTGGGACAGAAATGTTCGTCTCTGTCCTGGTTTCTCCAACAGGCAAGATGTGCATGGGGAGCTGGGGATGGGCGGTGTTTGGGGCTGTGTACCTTGAGGTAGTGAAAACAGATCTGCTGATCCTGCAGGCAGTGAGAGAGAGAGAGAAAGAAAAATAAATCTACAGTGAGAAAAATAGACATGAGAAAAAGCCAGCTTCCCGGCTTCCCAGAAGCTTCCTGGCTCGCGGTTCTAGTCCCCCAGGAGACTGGGCTACTTCCCCGCCTGGCTTGAAGTTAGTTTCTCTTCCATGCAACAAAAATCCTCTCCTAAGATGTTGACTCCACAAGGCTTCTGACCACAAAGCACAATCATAATCCTTTCATTGAGTTTAATTATCCAAAATCTCAAGAATCTCAAACACAATTAAGAACCCAGAAGTAGACAGATGACATATCCAAATAGTGAAAGCTATGTTTTTGGTCCAGAATTGTGCAGAGCGTCAGTCCTAGCTACGCCTGGCCCTGCTCACTAACTCCTCCTCAGAAAACAACTCATCAAATATATCTTGCAGCTGGTATATGCTCTGCACCAGGTCAAATGCTGAAGTTTTGGAGGCCATCATGACACAGCCCAATCCTCATGCTTTCAATCTAGCAGGGAACTTAGACAAGTAAAACACATTATACAAGGGGTCTTTAAAAAGTTCACTGAAACACGTATTATGAAAAACTATGCATAGATGTCAAAAATTTTTGCACCAAAATAAACTTGTACTAACTTGTTATAACATGTCTGAAAAGGATGTAGTTCGAGGCACTAAGATGAGACATCAGTTTGTAAGGAGTCCCTTATCAGAGCAACGTAAATTCTGCTAAAATTGAAGCAAGAACAAACATTAAATTTTTAGTGAAGCTTGGTTGGAAGAATGATGAAATCATTAACTTTATTTATTTATTTATTTATTTATTTTTATTTATTTTTGAGACGGAGTCTCGCTCTGTCGCCCAGGCTGGAGTGCAATGGCCAGATCTCAGCTCACTGCAAGCTCCGCCTCCTGGGTTCACGCCATTCTCTTGCCTCAGCCTCCTGAGTAGCTGGGACTATAGGCGCCCAGCACCTCGCCCGGCTAGTTTTTTGTATTTTTTAGTAGAGCCGCGGTTTCACCGTGTTAGTCAGGATGGTCTCCATCTCCTGACCTCGTGATCCGCCGGTCTTGGCCTCCCAAAGTGCTGGGATTACAGGCTTGAGCCACCGCGCCCGGCCGAAATCATTAACTTTTAATGAAAAGTTTATTGGGACAATGCCCCCCAAAATTAAGCAGTTTATAAATAGAATAATTCATTTTAAGAAGGGGCGAGACAATGTGAAAGCTGAAGCCTGCAGCAGCAGACCATCCACATCAATTTGTGAGGAAAAACTCATCGTGTTTGAGCCCTAATTGAAGAGGACCAATGATTAACAGCAGAAACAATAGCCAACACCATAGACATCTCAGTCGGTTCCACTAATTTTTCTGACTGAAAAATTATAAAGTTGAGCAAACTCTCTACTTGATGGGTGTCAAAACTGTTGTGCCCAGATCAGCAGCAGACAAAAGCAGAGCTTTTGATGGAAATTTTAAAACAAGTGGGATCAACAATCTCAGGGCATTTCTTCAAAGAACTGTAACAGGAAATAAAACATGGCTTTGCCAGTACAATCCTAAAGACAAAACACAATCACAGCAATAGCTACCAAGGGGGGTAATGTGCTTCAGTCAAAGCACAAGCAGACCATCAAGAACGTAGGTCATGGTGGAGGTTTCTTTTTTGGATGCTCAAGGCACTTTGCTCATTGACTTTCTGGAGGGCCAAAGAACAGTAGTATTTGCTTATTATGAGCGTGTTTTGAAAAAGCCAAAGCTTTAGCAGAAAAATGCCCAGGAAAGCTTCACAAGAGAGTCCTTTTCCACCACAACGATGCTCCTGCTCATTCATTCCTCTCATCAGACAAGGGCAATTTTTGTTTTTGTTTTTAAGACGGAGTCTTGCTCTGTCACCCAGGCTGGAGTGCCATGACACAATCTCAGCTCACTGCAACCTCTGCCTCCTGGGTTCAAGCCATTCTCCTGCCTCAGCCTCCCGAGTAACTGGGATTACAGGCCCGCACCACCACGCCCAGCTAATTTTTGTATTTTTAGTAGAGACGGGGTTTCACCATGTTGGCCAGGCTGGTCTCAAACTCCTGACCTCATGATCCACCTGCCTCAGCCTCCCAAAGTGCTGGGATTACACCGTGCCTGGCCAGAGAAGGGCAATATTTTGAGTTTTGATGCTAAATGATTAGGCATCCACCTTACAGTCCTGATTTGGCTCCTTCTGACTTTTTGTTTCCTAAAAAATCTTTAAATCTTTTTTTTCGGTTAATAATGTAAAAAAGACTATATTGACCTGGTTGATTTCCCAGAACCCTCAGTTCTTTAGGGATGGACTAAATGGCTATTATCACTTATAAAAATGTCTTGAACCTGTTGGAGCTTATGTTGAGAAATGAAGTTTATATATTTTATCTTTTAATTTCATTTCTTCATGAACCTTTTGAACTAGTAAGAGAATTTTCTAATTTAACTTTACTGAGTTTAAATCTCAGTGCTGTTCAAGAAATGATAATACTGGCCGGGCACAGCGGCTCATGTCTGTAGTCCTAGTGCTTTGGGAGACTGAGGCAGGAGGATTGCCTGAGGCCAGGAGTTTGAGACCAGCCTGGCCAAAAACAGTGAGACCGTTTTTCTTTTTTCTTTTTTGAGATGGAGTCTCGCTCTGTCGCCCAGGCTGGAGTGCAGTGGCGCAATCTCAGCTCACTGCAAGCTCCAACTCCCGGGTTCACCCTATTCTCCTGCCTCAGCCTCCCTAGTAGCTGGGACTACAGGCACCTGCCACCATGCCTGTCTAATTTTTTGTATTTGTAATGGAGACAGGGTTTCACCGTGTTAGCCAGGATGGTCTCAATCTCCTCACCTCGTGATCCGCCTGCCTTGGCCTCCCAAAGTGCTGGGAGTAGAGGCATGAGCCACCACACCCCGACAGTGAGACCTTGTTTCTAATTAAAAAAAAAAAAAAAAAATTCTGAGTCACAGGGCAGAAAAAAAATACAAAATATGATACTACTTTGCAGATGTTATCTTTTTAATATTTCAACAGGCCAAGCATGAGTATCAGCTATAAAAATCTCAATTTTAAAGATATGACAAACTTTAATTATTTGAAGATGTTGTATGAGACTTGCAGAGTTCTAGATAGGGAAGAAACTGTTTCCAAGATGCTTACATATCCAACCGAATGAAGTAGATTAGAAAACAGCAGGATGAGCCGGGCGCGGTGGCTCACGCCTGTAATCCCAGCACTTTGGGAGGCCGAGATGGGTGGATCACGAGGAATGGGCCTTAAGGGACACCATCGACTTTGCTACGATCATGTTGCATTTCTAACTAGGCTCTCGGTGTTGACAGTACAGCAAAGCCCTTTTGGTCAAGGAAACAAACTTTAGACACTGTCAGAGACCAGTTACAAGATCAAGTGGTTTTATAAGATTAATGTAAAAAAATCTTTATATTAATATTTTACTACTTTTATTTTGAATATGTACCAAAGAACATACATTATATTTTCAAGCTAATTTGGTAATTTAGAATAAGACTTATAAAAGCAACTTTTATCAGATTATATATTAACACATGTTGATTGCAGAATATTTGGATAATATAGATCAATACTGTATGACCTAATCCACAAAACCACTTTATTGTTATAGTCATGACTTTTATTTTTGTAATTAATTTCTCAAATCCTCACTTACCCTATCAGGAGAAAGTCTAATATAGACTCTCCCCAAATTGTCCAAAGACACTATGGGCTGGGTGTGGTCGCTCACGCCTGTAATCCCAGCACTTTGGGAAGCCAAGACAGGCAGCTTGCTTGAGTCCAGGAGTTCAAGACCAGCCTGGGCAACATGGCAAAACCCCATCTCTACTAAAAATACAAAAATTAGCTGGGCATGGTGGCACACATCTGTAGTTCCAGCTACTTGGGAGGCTGAGGTGGGAGAATCACTTGAGCTCAGGAGGTAGAGGCTGCAGTGAGCTAACACCACTGCACTCTCTCCTGGCCAACTGGAGTAAGACCCTATCTCAAAAAAAAAAGAAAAGAAAAGAAAAAGACATTATGGTCTTACTGGGTCCAAACAGTGACAAGGGTGAGTTGTGTTTCCATTGCTAGGTCTAGAGAGAAGTGGGAAGCTTGACCATTTCACTAGTGCTCTCCTTCCTTGCAGCCTCACAGGGCTCTCTCTAAGTATTGTCCTGCATGGTCCATGCTGTGGCAAATGCCCTTGCTGCATCTGGCCCTGCCTAGCCATGGTGGGGCTCCAACCTGGGGTCCTACAATTATAGCTCTCTTGGAGTCCCTGTCAGTCAATGATAGTCACCATTTCCCGTATTCTCAGCATAGAACCAGAGTAGCTGGGTCCCAAGAAGCTTCTAACTTAGCCATATGCTGTGCTTCCTCCAAGAATGCCTAGGACCTTAAATTTATCCCAGGATGTCAACTTAGGTTTGCTGATTCCTAATGATAATTTTATTTCAGGTCCTCATTACTGTTCTCTGAGAATGGGCCTTGGCCTGGTTACCCTGATCAATCTTGAAAGAGCAGGGTAGAAAATGTGTCCTTGCCTTTCCAGGTGGTCAGGGCTCCATCCTCATACTATCCAACCACTTCATCGGGGACCAATTTTGTTAACCCTGGGTTTCAGAGAATAGCATAATTCAAGAAGGATGGGTAAACTCTACTCCCAACATTTCCATAGCTAAGGGGGCAACTGGAATGACTTGGAAGGCTACAAATGAAATCCTCTTATGTCAATTTTAAAAAATCCATGACAAAGCAGTAATATGTGGTCACTGCAGAATATATAGAATGTACAGAATATTACAAAGAAGAAAATAAAAATCCCTCATAATCCCATTCACAGATAACCCGTTAATGCTGTAGAGGACTCTTGTCCTAACTTGCCTTCCCACCCACCCTTGCAGTACTCTCCCATACCCATCCAACAATTCAGACAAGTTGCTGCTCTGAACACTCCATTCTTTACTTCTTTGTGCATTGTATTTCCTTGTCCTGCAATGCCTTCTTTTCTATTTTTGCCTGTTGAAATCTACTTCTTTTAACGCCCAGATTGAATGTCACCTTCCTCTTAAATGCATTCTGCTCACATCCTCTGAATGAAGCTCCACCTACTCGGACCACCCACAATTTGTACTTTACTCGAGGCACATATATCATGCCTTTGAATTGTACTAATTTTTGCAATAGTGTCAACTCCATGACTAAAGTGAAAGTTTGAGCGAATTCCTACTTGAGAGTAAGAATTTTGTTGCACTCAACGTTTCCTTTTTTTTTTTTTTTTTTTTTTTTTGAGACAGGGTTTCGCTCTTGTTGCCCAGGCTGGAGTGCAATGGCGCGATCTTGGCTCACTGCAGCCTCCTCATTTCAGGTTCAAGTCATTCTCTCGCCTCAGCCTCCCGAGTAGCTGGGATTACAGGTGCCCACCACCATGCCCAGTGGAGATGGGGTTTCACCATGTTGGCCAGGCTGGTCTCGAACTCCTGACCTCTGGTGATCCACCTGCCTCGGCCACCCAAAGTGCTGGGATTACAGGCATGAGCCACCACACCCAGTCTGTATTCAACTTTTCATCTCCCATGTCAACTGGTACAGTGCAAATAGTTATGTACTCAGCAAATGTTTGTTAAAAAATACATGTGTGTACCTAGCAACAGAGAGATAACATATCAATTAAGTTGGCCTAGTCAAATTATTTAACTTTATTAAAATAAAAAATGATAGGGCCAGGTACTGTGGCTCACACCTGCAATCTCAGTGACTCAGGAGACTGATACAGGAGGATCACCTGAGGCCAGGAATTCAAGACCAGCCTAAATAACAAAGCAAGACCCTGTCTCCACAACAAATTAAAAAATTAGCCAGGCATAGTGGTCACATGCCTATAGTTGTAGCTATTTGGGAGGCTGAGACAGGAAGATCGCTTGAGCCCAGGAGTTTGAGGTTACATTGAGCTATGATTGTGCCACTTCACTCCAGCCTGGGCGACAGAGCAAGATTCTGTGTCTTTAAAAAAAGAAAAGTATCAAATATCTGTTATATGGAAGACTCCAGGTATTTACTGTTTCAAACTTTTCTTAAATTTATTTTTTAAAGGTTCAGATGCACAAAATTATAAATAATAATATAATAAACACCCACATACCCAGCATCCATATTAAGAAACAAAACATTACCAGTATAACTGAAGTCCTGTAAATTCCATCCTTAACGCACCCCTTTATGCCTCTACCATAGTTAGGCAAATTCTGAACTTGGGGATTAATCTTTCTAAGCATTTATTTTTATTTTAACCATACTACACATGTATTTATAATGTATGTTTGTTGGATTATTTAAGAGTATTCAATTCTGCTATACAAAATAAGACAAACACATAGGGAGAAAAAAATGAAACTAAGAATTGAAGCAAGTAGCTTATGAAACAGGCAAAATTCCTACAAAATGTAGTAGCGCATTTGCGTAATGAACATAATTAGAAAGACATGGAAAGAGCAAGAAACACATAATAGTCATGATACATGAGGCCCTGAATCATCCAATTTTCATGACGCACTGAAGATACTTAAGGCATATCAGGCATTCTCTATTCAAAAGGTTTTAATTTGGCCAACCATTGGCTCCTTGCATCCTCTGCAAAAGAAATGTAAACAAAATTCATAGCTGTTGATGGGGTTAACTGACAAGCTACCGCCGTCAACCAGACCTACTTTGCTCCCAAGACTTTAGAGCAAGTGTGTGTTTTGACCCCAAACACCCCTGTCTGTTGGGCTGCTTTGGTTAAATCTCAACTCTGATCTTTGCAAGCAAACCCTTGGTTAGGAAGGCTGATGTGGCAAGGAGAGACAGGACTGAGGATTCAGGTGTTGTCATCTTTCCACCCTGCTTCCTGTGACACATCTTAAATGTGTTAACCCACTCCATGTCTTTCACCTAGCTTCTTATGGTGTGTTTTAAATTGATTTAATAAGCCAAGTGATTTGAGGATTTTGTTTTGGTTCATGAGCCTTTCTTGTTCTACAATCCCTTGAATAGCTTGCCTGTTAGTGTACTTACAGGCTACCATTGCAGCAACAATGGTTGTTGTTTCCCACACAATAGCATTTGCAAGTTTTTAATCTGTATAGAAATATATTCTACACATTCAACAGAAATTTTTTTTTTAAGAGACAGGGTCTTGCTCTGTCACCCAGAATGGAGTGCATTGGTGCAATCATAGCCCACTGCAGCCTACAACTCTTGGGCTCAAGGAATCCTCCCACCTCAGTCTCCTGAGTAGCGAGGACCATGGGCATGTGCCACCAAGCCTGGCTAATTTTATTTTTTGTAGAGCAGGGCCTT
The DNA here is from genome assembly GCF_009764315.1 of Trachypithecus francoisi. Taxonomy (NCBI): domain Eukaryota; kingdom Metazoa; phylum Chordata; class Mammalia; order Primates; family Cercopithecidae; genus Trachypithecus; species Trachypithecus francoisi. The sequence continues at coordinate 51,074,684 of NW_022681458.1, read as the reverse complement.
GCTATGTTGCCCAGGCTGGTCTCAAACTCTTGGCCTCAAGAAGTCTTCCTGCCTTAGCCTACCAAAGTGCTCCCAATTTACAGGCATGAGCCACTGTGTCTGGTCTTGCAACCTGATTTTTGGTCAACTTGATCAACACCTTGTTTGTGAGATTCTTCCATGGGAGATATGCATATCTATTTCATTCATTTTCATAGCTATATTCATTGAATATTTCACAATTTACCCATAAATTCTTCTGTTGATCTAATGCACATCATTTCCAATTATTTTCTATGCTGCTGTGAATATTCTTGTATGTATCTCCTTGGGCACAGGTAAGAGAGCTTCTCAGAGAATATACCTAGGAGCGCAATTTCTGGCTCACAGAGTATGCACAGCTTTAACTTGACTAAATACTGCCAAATTGCTCTCCAAAGTGTTTGTGCCAATTTATACACTTACCAGAAGTAAGTTCCTATGTTGTTTGTTTTTTGAGACAGGCTCTCACTCTGTTGCCCAGGCTGGAGTGCAAAGGCATTATAGCTCATGGCAGCCTTGGACTGCAGACTTAAGCAATCCTCCCACTTCAGCCTCCCTAGTAGGTGAAACCACAAGCGTCTGCCATCATGCCTGGTTAAGTTTTTATTTTTTGTAGAGACGGGATCTCACTATATTGCTCAGGCTAGTTGCGAACTCCTGGACTCAGGTGATCCTTCTGCCTTGGCCTCCCAAAATACTGGAATTAAAGACAGTTCCTATGTTCTTAATCCCAGCCAACACTTTGTGCTGTCAGACTTTAAAATTTTTACTGATCTGATGAATGGATGAGCTCTGCTCACAAAGAATCATCTTATGGCATTTCCTCAGTACTTTAATTATGAGGGAAAAAAATCTGTGCAAATTTTGTGTCAGATTTTTGGATTTTCTCATTCTCTGCTTAAGGCCAAGTAAGGTTTCCTCTTTCTATTTCCATCACTGTCAGCACCAAAGGAAAAACTTTGCAACAAAACTTGTTATATTTTTTCAGAAGGATTAAAGTTTGGAAGAATACCATATTGGAGGCTTTAAGTCTCAAAAATATCCCTCTGATTATACAGGGGCATAAGAAAATGAATTTAACTGCATCTATGCAAATCAATCATCACTAAGCCTATGTCATAATGATGGTAGGTCAGTAGTGGAACAACTATGACTCACAGGCTAAGAATGCCCTCATTTAAGAAATTCTACAAAGTTGCTCCCTACCCCAGAATATCTACCCCAGGGGCTTGTTCCATGCCTCAAATTCAGCTACTAAAGTACTGAAGTCCAAAATTTTCATATTTAAGAAAACTCCAAAAGAAAACACATCTCAAAAAAAATTTGTATAAGTCATTAGCACCTTATTTGTCGCATCTCTTAAAAACACAAAAGGAATGGGCCACAGAACCTGCAAGGGCTAATAGGGCATAATTAGCTAATAGGGCTAATAGGGCATAAGTTGAGGCCACCCTCAACTTCTTCCCCTCCCTTTATCCACAACATTCAGACAGACAAATCTCTGTTCTTAGCATCTTGCTTTAATATTTTGGATGGCTCCCCAAAAGGGCTACCTGTATTCTCCAAGTGTAGTCTAGGGGTCCCTTCTGGCTTCAGGTCCTTCACTAAGGTAATCATTTAAAAAGTACAGATTTCCCAAGTGCCAGCCCAGGCCTACTCAATAAGTATGTCTGACAGGGAGATCCTGGAATCTGTTTTCAATAAATAACCCAGTTTGATTTTCTTAAAGAGTTTTTCACAATTGAGAAGTACAGTGTACAGTAAGTACAGAAAGCATAAATGTGCAGTTCAGTGATTACAAAGTGAACATCCACATAACCATGGTCCAGAACAAAAGACAGAGCCTTGCTTGCCAGCACTTCAGAAGCCTCCTTGTTCCCCTTTCAATGATTTCTCTCTTCCCTTAGTCAAATCTATTATTCTCATGTCTGACACTCACAGCTTGATTCTTGTACTCACTGGTAGCAAGAACTACAGCTACAAGCTAAAGTCCAGACTGCTTAGCATGTCAAAGGCAGCTCCTGCACAATTTGGTCTCTACAATTTCATCTTCTGCCTCTGCCCTCTTCATATGTAATTCTCAAGTCATTTGGAATCAGTTATGCTTCATTTTACAATGATTTCCCTAAGTTACTGCTCATGCTGCCTCACTGCCTCTGTGCTTCTGTACTTGCTGGGGAGTGCCTGCACTTCCTGAGTCTTAATTTCATCCTTCCAGGCCTGTCCAATTGTCGCTTGCTTACAAGGCCTACTGACTTCCACCCCTCTGCCCTACCCAAATCAGAACCATCACTCTTTCTTTGTGTGACTAAGAACATCTTATAATGTGTGCAAGTGCTTGTTTAATGTGTATTCCCCTTTCTAGACCAGGAATTAGGGCAGATATTTTTTAATTTTCTTGTGCATATAGGCTTAGTGTGTATCCCTCAGTCAGTGCTTAATTGTTGAACAAGCAAATAGTCTCCAGGTATAAACATCTTTGGAAAAGTAGCACACGGCAACCTTAATAACTCTGGGTATATTTGGATCAGATCACGTTCTTCCTTGTCAGGAAACAAATGCAGACATCAGTAACACACTGGGTGCCTGAGAGGAAGGTGAAAGCAAGTGAAGAAAATGGGATGAAACACTGCGGGAGCAGGAGCGGGGGAGCTAGTGATGTTGTCTGAAGGGCTGCCAGAGCTACAGAGCAAGGGACAATCAGAGTGCTCCCGGCAGCAATGAGCCTTCCCTTCTTTCTCTGAGAGGACTCTCAGTTGTCAGACCACTTTGCTGCATGGGGAGCGTGGACTGTTCCAAATTCCTTACATCTTTTCCTGCCTCTGATTGTCCTCACATTGTCCATCTTCTTCTCTGAGTATCCATTCTGCTTGCAAAATGCCACCTTTTAAGTAAGTAACCTGCCTATTTTTGACCTTAGCATCAAAACTCCTATCCATCCATAGTATGTGAGTGGGAGTGGAAGGCGACAATGAACCAGCCACAGAGAGGGGCCTTGTGTAACTGCTTGGTGCTCAGAGGATCTGGACAGAAGCATCTGGGCAGCCTGCCACGGGAAACTTCACAGCAATGTCATAGTCCTGACGAAAACGAACCTTGACTATTGGCCAGACTGAGAGGGTGGAAGGACAGGAATGAGCATCACTTGAAATCTACTGATGCTGGAAAAGATACTGTAAAGCAAAATTTAAAACCAAAAAGTAGTTAATAAATTTAGGCCCCTTCTACTGTATAGGTCTGAAAGAGAGCCATCACTGGTGGTTTGATACCTGGGGAAAGGGTGAGGGCAGCTTTGAGTGGAGATGATCAAGGCAGGTCGGGAGCCCACACTTGGGAGATGCTTGCATCTGCAAAACGAAGAAAGAACTGCAGTCTCAGAGAAAGGGGGCTCTGCTATCCTCCCCTAAAGAACCATAGCAGCAGATGGGTCTCAAGCAGCACTGGACCAGTTTGGCACATGGTGGGCCAGTTTTCTGCAGCTAAACAGGGACCGGAAGAAACAAACAGGGCATCAGAGGTGGCCCAGATGCCAGTTCTGTCATTGGGTGTGAAAGCCCAGTGAACGTCACATTTTGAACTGCAAAAGCTCTGGGACTGCATAGGTCCCTGGAACAGGAGGATCCTCAAGAAGATATAAAGAGATACATGCTTGAACGATTAATCAGGAAAAAAAGAGACTATTTGTGACATCAGATTAAAAGCCGTTCAAGCCAACTCTATATCTATAAATATATATAAAATCAATATTAACACATTGAATTTTTTTGTAGCTAGTTGGGTGACAAGGCAACTCAGGATTGTATCTGAATCAGCATGGTGAAAGTATTTGGTGTGGCGGGATATCTATGTCTTGAGGGTCCACCATGTGTCAGATGGTATACCCTCAAGACATGCAGTTATACAGGACAGATGACACACTAAGTGCTTGACACATACTTTTTGGCTCCCAGTTTTTGTTGACCTCCTGGTTTTTGTTGCCCTCTGCAAACAAGTGGATAAATACATACAATTTTGTTTTCATTTTTATTTGTAAACTGCTTTTGAAGCAGGACCTTTGTTAAAAAAACATTTATTTTTTTTCCAGATTTTCAAAGTAATGCATGTTTAATGTTGAGTTGTGCGTGTGTGTGTGTGTGTGTGTGTGTGTGTGTTTTTAAGACAGAGTCTCACTCTGTCACCAAGGCTGGAGTGCAGTGGCATGATCTCGGCTCACTGCAACCTCCGCCTCCTGGGTTCAAGTGATTCTCTTGCCTCAGCCTCCCAAGCAGCCAGGACTAAACATGCCAGCATGCCCGACTAAGTTTTTGTATTTTTAGTAGAGAAGGGGCTTCACTCTGTTAGCCAGGATGGTCTCCATCTCCTGACCTCGTGATCCGCCTACCTCAGCCTCCCAAAGTGCTGGGATTACAGGCGTGAGCCACCGCGCCTGGCTGAAATTTTTAAAAATTGAAAAAAAGCATAAAGAAGAAAATAAAAATTATCTATAATACCATCACCAGAGATAATTACTGCTAAAATTTAGTAAATTTCCTTCCATGTTTATATACGTAGAGAGATTACAGGTTGTTTTGTTCTGTTCTATTTTTACCCATAACATTATGAGCATTTCCCAATATTATTAAATATTAATTGAATATATTCCATCATATAGATGTAATACAACTTATTTAACCAATACATTTTTGATTTTTTCCATTTCACAAATAATGTTGTAATAAAAATGTATAAACTTAAATGTGTACAAACTTAGCATAGTATCTTAGAAGTGAATTTGTTGGCTGAAATCATATAGACATGTTGAAACTCTTGGTTCAACTTGCCAAACTGCTGTTCTAAAGGTTGTTTATTTTTTTTACCAGCAATGATGAGCCCCTAACCTCTGCAACACTGTGATTATTTGGAATAGTTTATTTAGGGAATATAATTTATAGTTGGAAAAAACCCTTACTCTGCCACTATGAGAAATTATTATAGTAAGGAATGAAAAAATACAATAGCTAGAAAACATTAAAGTTTTTGACTACCACGTATTATTGCTAGTCCTGGGTAAGCTGAGTCATGATGTATAAGTCCAAGTACACAACAATATAATTCAAACTGTAAAGATGTAACTTTGCAATTATATGCAAACAGAACTGTTTGATTTATCTGTATTTCAGTAGTTTAAAAGTCTCTCATTGTAGGATGCATGCATTGTCCTTTCAAAGTATCCGCTCCTAGAAGGCAGTGTTGAGTAATTTGTTGTGACAGTTTGCCAACTCATCAATATTAACACATTCAATTTTTTTTTTTTTTTGGTAGCTAGATGGGTGATATGGCAACTCAGGATGATATCTGAATCAGCATGGTAAAGTATTTGGTGTGCTGGCATAGTTTTTGAACCCATTCTCCTTTTCTTTCCTTTTCCTGACACTTACCTCTTGCAATCCAAGCGAAGAGAGAAGACTGGCTGCTGTTTCTCTGTCCCTTCTCCCTGCAGATCTGTCCCAACTACTCCATCCCAACACTCCCATCTGTCCCACGTCAAGAGGCTGGTGTAGAGGAGTTTATGTGAGGATGATCTCTTCTTTGCCCCCTCTGCCTTTTCTTTCCATTTTCTTTTTCAGGGGAGCCCTGCACTTGGTACTTTTTCTTTGGCTTTTCACTTCTCCCAAAATAGTTATGTCTACTTTAGTCACTTCTCGTAAGTACAGACACATCTTCTCTAATCTCCATTCTCTTTCCCCACTTCCTTCTAATTCTTGCCCATTTGCTTCAAGAAGGGCTCCCTTCCTTAACATGCCCTCTTCCTATTTCCTTGCTCCTTTCATGAAAAAGCCAACATCTTGGCTGACAAGTCACACACCTTTGTCAAGGAAACAAACAAAATCCTCCATCCACCCTCATGTGGAGTGCTTCACAGGGGTACTCTAGCTGCTGAGTCCTTTGGCTGCAGTCCTTTGACCTAGAGGAACAGAGAAGCCCAGAGACTGAGCTGGGAGAGTGGGCACAGATTTGACATTGATCTCAGCAAACCGGGTGGAGAAGGGCAAAGCCAAAGCTGGGACTGTGAGGAATAAGGCGGCCAAGAATGCAGTGTGCAGTGGAAGACGGTTTGAATACATTCCAGAGATGGGGAGCAGAGCACTTTAACCTACTCTCCACCCTAGCTTGTGTTGTTAACAGACAATTATTAATGACCAGGAATGAGCGGACAGTAGCCAATGTGGTTGAGGCCTAAAACAGTGTTACGGATTAGTTAACTATACAAGTCCTCACAGTGGATGCTGGGAGAAAAGGGAAGGAGTGGGAAGAGAAGATAGAGTTGCAGAGTTTTAACCACTGTTGCCAAAGATAGGGGATAGAAGAGAAAGAAAAACAAGGCTCTAATCCTTAAAAAATTTCCCAAATTTCTCTTAAGAAAGTCTTTTCAAAAGTTTCCGTTTACATTTCTTCTGTCTTAAACACAAATTTTAACCATAATTACTCTTCAGTCAATTAAATGTTTGGTTGTACTTACTGCCTAATATATTTTTCTACTCTTTCTATAAGCAATGTGTAGTACAAATTTCCTTATCTGTAGAAATCAATTGGATTAGATAATTTCTAGGATCCCACCTAATCCCCCAAAGTTTATAATATGGTATTTTCACTTGTATTTTATAAGCACTGGTAGCCCATCCTAGGAATCTAACCATCTTGGGTTTTTTGTTGTTGTTTGTTTTTTCTTACAGCAGAGATTGCATTATAAGTTCAAAATAACCAACTTATAAAGAAATAAACAACTGGAAACTAAACTAGTTGCATGTTGAATTTCTGCAAGGTATTTGAATATATTTTGAATATACGAAAGAAGATGAACTAGGTAAATTTTATAATCCTTTATACCTTAAAATTCTATAGTATTTTGTAATAAAATACAATGGATGAAGGTTTGCTTATTTTTCAGCAAAGCAGATATTTTTAAAGTTGTGGCTCTTAAAATTATGAGTTATTATATATTCCTATTGTCTTTAAGAAACTTATTTATAATCTGTATATATTTTAAAATATTCCAATTTCCATGCATTTAAACGTTTATTTAGTCTACAATACACTTCCAAAGCTTTGAATTTCATATTGCAAAATAAGGGAAATTTTAATTATATTCTGGTAATATGAATATTGTACATGACTCAGTTAATTGTAGGGCTACCACCACACAGAGTGGAAAATTTGTTAAGTGTAGAATTGTTCTGAGGCAATAATAGGCAAGAATTATACTGTATCTTAGATCTTGTAGGTTACAAGCCATAATGTTATTCTTCCTCTCCTCTAAGAACATTTTAAATCTATTATCTTGTTTGGAATTACTGAAGCATTTTAAAGCAAGAAATCTTTCCAAAAGTAATAAATTAATGCTCTTTCAGTGAGATTTTCATTCAAAAGTCAAAATCACTACCAACTTCCTACATTTTTTTTTCGCTGAAAACTTTTTTTAGTTTCACAAAGTGGAAATGTTTTTTTTTTTTTTAATTTGTCAAAAGAATTCCCTATTTTTGCAAACGCTAAAATAATGCACTAATCATTGAAGCAGTTTTAATAACAATTTCTTAAAACCCCTTTTAAACATATATTTACTGAATTCAAGAGAAGTATAAGGCATAGTTGCTCTTTCCAAGGGGGCCTACTGTATACTTAGGATGAATATAAATTAAGTAAAAATGCATAAATAACTATGAGCCTTCCATGTGGAACAAAAGAGAAGTGGAATCGGAGTTAGGGAAAGCAGAAGCTACAGAGAAAAGTGGAGCTCACGGTGATCTTCAAGGAAGCTAAACTGGACCTTTAAAGATGGGAGAAACACTTAAGTGTTTCTGAAACCTCCAGCACTGACTTGGCTGCTTAGAGCTATTTGTGTAATGGTCCAGACATAGGCTGTGGGACAGAGCTCTTGGCCTCAAAGCCTGGCTCTCCCATGTTACCTAAAAAGGTTATTTTAGTACCCCACATTTCAGTTTCCTCAGTTCTACCAGAGAATGAAGTGAATAATACTGCACACTTTATAGTGCTGTTACGAGGATCAGATGAATTAATACCGATAAAGTGCTACAGCACTTATTAGGCACTCAATACATGTTAGTTATTATTTTCTTGCACCACTAAAATAGCATTTACCCTTGGGAGGTGAGCTTGAACCCAGGGGTTCGAGACCAGTCTGGCCAACATGGTGAAACCCCGTTTCTATAAAAAACACAAAAATTAGCCGGGCATAGTGGTGCGCCTATAGTCTCAGCTATTTAGTAGACTGAGGTGGGAAGATCACTGGAGCCTGGGAGGTTGAGGCTGCAGTGAAAGCCGTGATTGTGCCACTGTACTCTAACCTGGGTGACAGAGTGAGACCCTGTCTCAAAAACAAAAACAAACAAACAAAAAAAGAGTTTACTTAATAGTTCTCATTTTAAAATTAAGAGTTTTGGCTAAGGAAATCTATTTAAAAGGTATTTTGAGATCATTGTTCTAAATGCATAATGAATCTAATTTGCCTCAACAGAAGATAACCATAAAAACAAATACAAGGAAAACAGTGCTATTAAATTCTAGCTATATACTGAGGCCTGCCAAAGGCTCTGAGCTGAAGCCTGTTTCCTCGTTGTAAAAAAAAAACAGAATTCACCAAGTATTAGAGGGATTACAGACATACTGGCACCAATTTAAATTTCCTCCTTCAAAGGACTGAAAGAATTGAAAAGGGAATAGCTTGTTTCAGTATGTGGTTTACTGCTATTTAATGCCAACGTTCATCTTCCATATCGAATCATCTCAGCATGCTTCTGTGCTTTGACAGAGCCATCAGAAGATAAAGTGAAGGAGCAGTGTTCATTTACCATTGACTGGTCTTGTGTTCAAAGGTGTGTCATATATACTGACTGTATATTTTCAGTGGCATACATTATATTCTATTTGCCATGAATTTCAACTTCCATTCAGAAGCAGAAAGAAATTATTCCTTTTCTTTAATTTTTAAACCTGAGAGCAGCCATAAAAAAAGAACGAGTTCATGTCTTTTGTGGGAACATGGATGGAGCTGGAGGCTGTTATCCTTAGCAAACTAATCCAGGAACAGAAAATCAAATACCTCAGGCTCTCACTTACAAATGGGAGCTAAATGATAAGAACTCATGGACATGAAGAAGGAAGCAACAGACACTGGGGTCTACTTGAGGGTGAGGGGTGGGAGGAGGGAGAAGGGGAGAAAAGACAACTATTGGGTCGTGGGCTTAATACCGGGGTGATGAAATAATCAGTACAATGAACTCCAGTGATACAAGTTTACCTATGTAACAAACCACATGCCCCTCAACCTAAAATAAAAGTTAAACAACAACAACTTGAGAGGGGAAATCTGGTTTTCTGAGAGGGGAAATACATCTGGTGATTTGGCTGTGAACTGTGACACACTCCACAGTATGGATTAAAATTATGAGCAGGCCTGTAAAATAAGCTTCTCCCAAATCTACTCCTAACAGGTAAAAAAAAAAAAAAACAAGTCAACAACCTGAAAGTCTTTCAAATTTTTAAAAAAGTGTTTTCAAAATTTAAAACCGTACAAGTGATATTTATTTAAGCCATCAGAAGTAGCTCTGTCTTGCCCTTACTTTTATAGATAAGGAATAAGCCTGGGATGATATTTGCAAGAGATAGAGTTAAGAATAAACACATGAATAATAGATAAAAAACAGAATTTGATATATTTCTCAGGCCACTTTCCAAATGGTGTTAAAAATTCAGAATCTGGTGTATTTATTAACACTTTGTCATTTATTTAAAAAGAAATTCTGTACCTGAAACTCTAATATGAATTACTTTAGGAACATTCTAAAATTACTTCACAATTTACACACTGCTTCAAAACATATTGTAACTCTTAATATTTTATTGAAAATGTTATATATTTAATCAGAAGTAGGTATCACGTATTTTAGACACTTCTATTAGGAAATACAATTCATGCTAATAACATCTACAAAATACAAAAACTGTTAGTTCATGTTTTCCATTTCATTTATTCAACAAATATTTATTAAGTAACTACTATGCGTCAGCCAGTGTTCTAGCCACTGAAGATACAGCAGTTAATAAAATGCCATAGCTAATAAAAAAATTCTGCCTTCTTGGAAATTACATCCATGTCCTTTAGGCTCTTGTTGAAATGTAACATGAAACATGATTTTCCATTTATAAGAAAATTATTTTTATTTTACTGTGATTTGCATTAGGAGTATTACAAAAATAATGTAGTCTCATTCCTCAGTAATTAGTTTTTATATTCATCTTTTAGAGTGCATGAAAAGACAATAAAAACTATAAACAGAGACAAAACATTTTCCTTTGTCTTTTAGACTTCCTTTTGTTCTCCTTATTTTCACTGTTTTATAGCAAAGCCCTGGGGGCAGGGAACCATCCATGACTTACTTGTTTTTGTGTTCCAAGCATCCAGCCCTAAACCTGGCACATTCTTGGTGCTCAACAAGCTGTACTGAATAAATGAATAACTTCAATGTACAGGTATTTATAATAAAATCACACTAGGAGAAACCAAAACTATTGCATGGACGTTTAACAAAAGATATCCAAAGTGGTCTGAATGGGAACTATTTGTGTTACCACATTTTTACACCTGTCTGGGATGCCTCCAAGAACACTCTAAAGCCTTGAAACTGTTTGATCTCTTCCAGAGGGCCTTCAGAGGATAATCAGACACCATAATTGTTACCTTCCAGGATGGAATGTGCATCTCTTTGCTTTCCTCTAACAAATCCTCAGGGCGTAGGAGTGGGAGAAGACTGTGTGTGTGCTGGAGTCGAGAGGAGGTATTAGGGATGGCATGAGTGACAAAAACTGGTAAGGTAGAAAAAAAGAATCCATTGTCTGACTTGTCTCAGATACAGGCGATGCTTCAGTTCTTTTTGAGCTACCATATTGACTACAGTGTTGTCATACAGACATATAGAATTGGATGCTTAAAAGCTTAAAATTTTATCTTTCCTTCATTTTCCTTCCTCCCACCACTTCCCCCAGCACCATAGGGCGTTTAAGGCAAAGTAAAGTGGGCCAAAAATGCCATTCTTAATGTGGGAAGAATACACTATCTAAATGTGCCCAGAAAACAAACAAGGATAGATTCCACTGTTTAACTGTAGAAATCAGTTACAAGTCAGAAGAAAAAGTTATCTGCCCTGACACATTTCCTTTTCAGCATCATGTTCAGCCAGACAAAGACAAGCTTGGGAAGAGGATTTAATGTTGTTTCTTCCAACTCTGGAAACAATTCCACTTGAAGGCTCAACACTTCAGGTAAGACTACTAATTTCGTAACTCATGAATCAGTGATTATATATCTTTATGGAAAAAAGTTCTTTTTCTCTAGCTGTTCAGTACTAACAATGTTTGCAAAACATCAAGATTCCAGAGAGAAATTAGAAGAGAATTTTGCAGATTTCGTTGCCTGAACATTACCTTCCCCAAGAGCCAAGAAATTGCCTCAATCTTCTTTAACATAACCACCTTTCTCTTTAGTAGAACAGGATCCACAGCTGCAAAAACCGTGACAATTAGGGAGACTAAGAGAAACTTCTAGCAGTGATTTCTGCAGTTGAAGAATTTCAGGAATTAAGCAGCCTTACTCTTTTGAAATATCAACTCAACTACTCCAGACAAAACCTGTCACTAATACTGAAAAGATTTAACTTTAATTATATATATATACCATTGTGGCATTACTCATTTCTATAACATGATTTCGCAAAAAGAAAAAAAAGGTTCTGTACTTTATTAAAGTCTTTTTCTTTCAATATCATCATCATCCTATCCATTGCTGCAACATAAAGATGTGGTTTGAAGAATTTCCCATCTCAAAGAATGCCTTGTATCCCCATCAGCGAAGTAGGCACACACTGGGAGGCCAGCCAGGATGTGGGAATGGCCTCCTATAAAACTGAATTTTTATGTGTATGTTAAAATGGGATTCTACCTGTGTTTGCAGTAGTTTTATATTAACGAATGCTCTCTAATCTTCAAGAACACAATGCTAAAATTCTTTAATTTTTCCATTTTTTGCAAAGAATGGAAATATAGATTTAAAAACCAGACTTCCAAAATTTTTTTGGCAATAGCTTAAGTACTTTTTTTTTTTTTTTGAGACGGAGTTTCGCTCTTGTTGCCCAAGCTGGAGTGCAATGGCACGATCTCAGCTCACTGCAACCTCTGCCTCCCGGGTTCAAGCGATTCTCCTGCCTCAGCCTCCCGAGTAGCTGGGATTTCAGACATGTGCCACCACGCCCGGCTAGTTTTGTATTTTTTGTAGAGAAGGGATTTCACCACGTTGCCCAGGCTGGTGTCGAACTCCTGACCTCAGGTGATCCGCCTGCCTCGGTCTCCCAAAGTGGTGGGATTACAGGCGTGAGCCCTGGTCAGCTTAAGTACATTTTTGAAGGTGCTTTAATACTCCGGTTAGCAAAGTTTATGCAAACCAAAAAATTCTATATTGTGCCTTGGGAACTCTAATTTAACACACACTAGCACTATACTAGCGCCGTAGTTTTTCTACACCATGGACACAGAAAACATTAAACAATAAAATAAAAGGCAGATTTTCAGGAGGTTTAAAAGGTTGGAATTAGGTTACCCGGCTAGCGCGACAGTTGTCAAAGGTGTACTTCGGACTCCCTGGTTCTATTCCTCCCTCCTCCTCCGGTCCCAACGCCAGGGCGGAGGTGAGGAGGGGGCATGATGGGCGAGGCAGAGATGCTCTCCCAGCCGCCGGTTCTTCCAGCGCCGCGCACCTGCCGCCCCTTCCTCTGTGTGGTCGCTGCCACCCTCCCGCCGGATGCCTCGCCCCCCGGGCAGGGGCGCACCTGGATCACCTGCCTCCCCGCCTCCGCCCCGAGCTTGCAGGGGCGAGGGGAGCCCGGCGCGCTTTTTTTTTTTTTTTTTTTTTTTTTAAGTCAGCCTCCTAGGGAATGTTGGATTTGGCGGGTGTGCTCTTTGAAATACTATATCGGGAACCTCACACATAATTTTTTTTTTAATTGCAAATCTTCCCAGTTCACTCCGCAGCTGGAGAGCAGGCCCGAGGCGGCGTCCCCCACCCGTCTCCCTCCCGGTCATCCCCTCCCCGCGCCCGGAGCTGGACTCGCGGGAGCCGCCCACTCCCGGCGCCCACTTGGTTCCTCCCAGCTGCCGTGTGAATGGGCCGCCCTCCGGATTCCGCGGAGGGGGCGGCGGGAAGGGGCCGAGCCCCGAGCCCAGCGGCCGCCCCCGCCCCCGCCCGGCGGCGGCCCACGCCGGGATCTGCGTCACTCGGCCGCGCGTGGGCGGGAGCCGGAGCGGCGAATGTAGCAAGAGCGGAATCTCCCAATGTGACATCGCGGGGTGGGGGAGTGGAGGCGGCGGAGGCGGGCGGGCGGGTGGGGGAGGGGGAGGAGGGTGCAGCCCGCGCGGGGAAGGCAGGGTAGGGGAAAGCAGGGGAGGGGAGGGCAGGGCGCGGCGGGGGAGGCGCCGCCGCCGCCGCCCGCGCGCCGCAGCCCGGAGGAGCCGCCGCCGCGGCCAAGCGAGCGCCGTCGGGGCGGGTGGGCGGGAAGAAGCGGCGGGCCCGAGCTAGCGGGGGGAGCAGAGAGAGCGCGCCCACCACCTTCCCTTCCCCCCTCGATGGGAGCGGGGGCGTCCCGGCTCCTGCAGCCGCCAAAGGAGGGACAGCCGGGGGCCGTCGCTTCGGAGTTGGGGCTGAGCAGTCCTCGGGGAGAGCGCGCCAAGACCGCTGCAGCCGCTGGCTAAGTACGTACCGGAGCGGACGGTCGCCACTCCCGGTCCGCCAAGTGCGGGACGCTTTCGCGGCAGAGCGACCGCGGGCGAACTTGGGGCGGCGGAGTCGCGGGGCCGCGCGGGCACTTTGGGGGCGGTGTCCGGGGAGTGGGCTCCGCGCGGCCGCCGCCGGAAGGAGAGGGCGGCCCCGGGCTCGTGTGGGCGATTCCCGGAGACATTCGGTGTGCCAGGGCCGCGGGGAGCGCGGCCCTGACTCGTGCATTTTCCCTCCGAGAAAGCTTGGGGTGCCGAGTCCGTTCTGCCAAGGGGGCTGGGGGCGTCTCGCGGCGCTCGGAGGAACCGTGGGGCGCTGTGGGGGTGTGCGATGTGGGTTGTGAGCGCCAGCCCCAGAGTTTTGCAGTCGCCTTTGTCAGGGCGGTCTTTTTGTTTGTTTACTTTATAAAAGTGCTGCACTTACCGTCTCGATTTTCTTCTTGGGTATCCTCCCCTTACGAATATAGTTTTCTTTTTAAAAGCGGAAGGAGAGTTTTGCATGGAAGTGGCTTACAGAAACTTGGCACTGAGGTGCAGGGAAGCGAGAAACTCTTTGTGCCTCTAAGGCCGATGAGAAATTTGCAAACATGTGGGACGCACAAGCCTTGGATGCAGAGGTGTGTGTGTGACCTTATCATGGAGAAACACTGAAAATACTATCCAATCTTTGTGGTCTGCAAGCTCAGAGTTTCCAAAGCTTGAGATAGGAAACGACACTTCTGATAAGCCTGAATGTTGAAGGATCTTGGGGAAAGGGATAGTTGAGATGGAATATGCATTTGTAGATTCTGCAGACCAAGTTTTGCAGCAAGTGATCGGGAGGAATTGTAGAGTTGCATGTACTTACTCCTCGCTTCCTGAGATTCAGGAGGCACCGAAAATTTTGGGATGGCTGTTAATTTAAAATTTCATCTGAAAGAGTCGATTTGGAGTAACTTGTCACTACCAGTTGGTTTGCCAGTGACGTGTCTGCCAACTCAAGGAGTGCAAAGATCAGAAGCTGAAAGAGGAATTCTCAGATCTTGTTTAAAAATATTTTGGCAGTTTTAATAGATAATATGAGATTGCATAGGAACAGAGGAAGCGAATTTAAAATAGATTAGTCACGTAGGAAATGCTTAGCTGTTGTTAAAGTATTCACGCAATGACTTACCTTCCTAGGTTTTCACTGTTTTGAAAATTTTTCCCTGAACAACATACTCAATTATGATATTTCATAATCTCTGTGTGTGTTATAAGAAGTATGAGAAGAGAGGATGCATAGGATTTGCTTTTTTTGTTTTGGGTGGAGATTGAGCTTTTCCTGAAGACCTGAAAGAGCTGCTCCTGATCTAATCTGAGTGCCAGTAAAAGTGGCTCTTAGATGAAAGGCTATCTTTTTCTCCTCCATATTTGTGTCCTTTGAGACATTTAATATTATCCTTTCATTTTTAAAAATATTATATTTTGTCATCGGTATTAACGTACAAATAAGGGTTTTCATGAGACTTTGTAGATGGCTGGCTAGGTCAGCCTTTTTTATCCCTGATTTGGTATTACATATTGGAACATTAGGTCTTGAAAGAAAATTTCAAGGAACTTCTGGAAGAAGCGTTCTTGTTCCAATTTTATTATTTTTGCCATTTTGCACTAAAGTTAATATGCCATTTCGCTATTTAAAATGTTTTTTTTTTCTTGGCTCTGATGGTCTCTTGTTACTTGTGAAGGTATCAGTAATAATAGGAATAATGAAAACATTGAGGCACTGTAGATTTTTATTTTATTCTGCCTGCTAATTATGAATGTAATTCAAATGACAAATTCTTAGGATTACTATGGCTGTTACAAGGACGTTTAGTAAGCTTATATGTCTAGTAAATAACTTGGTCTATCTAATAAATACTTTATCTCATCTTATTTCAAAATTATTAACTCAATTGAGCAATCTCTTTTTTGTAAGTGGCAAATAACATCCACTGTCGTATGAGAAAGTTAATAGATGTTTATTCTCCTTAGAGAAACAGTGAAAACATTAGGTATTTTCATCGCGCTATAGCTAAGAACCTATTGGTTTATTAAATATTTGGGGGGTTTGCACTGTGGATGCTTCTTTGAAAGAAAAAATTATCAAGTGGGGGACATCTTTGACGAATTTGTTAATGAACTTTAAATATTTAAAGTTCAGGTTGGATGAAAACAGAAGTGTGTCAGTTTCTAAAGAAAATATAGACATGGGGTCTCGCTATGTTGCCCAGGTTGGCCTCAAACTCCTGGGCCAAGGGATTAGCCCACCTTAGCCTCCGAAGTTATGTCAGGTTATGTTGGCCTAAGACTTAGGACTCATTTATTCCATTATAACAAGCCTGGAGCTGTTTTTTGTGAGTGCTATTTATGTGCATTTTTGGAAATGAAATCTTTGTAAAATTTACCTTTAAATGCAAAGCTGTGTTTTGGATGGAAGTGACCATTTTATAATATGTTTTAAACAGTTTAAGATCATGCTAATGTGTAATCAACCCATCTATGCATATTTCATGGTGGAATTTGCTAAACATTATAGCATAAGTAATACCCACTTGAGCATAATAGAAGGTTGTTAGCCCCTTTGCTTCGGATTTATTTTTATCTTACCTGCTTCTTTTATCCTTTTCAACAATAGAATGGTACAGTTACTATATTAAATGCAAATTCCCTTTCTGATCTGACATGTTCAATAAGTCATACAACAGTAGAATATACTCCTTAAACTTAATAATGGAACAAGTGGGAAATTTGAGAAGTTGATGCTTGGAAAAAATAGTGATCCTCGTCTTGTAAGAATTTGCAAAGCTAAAACATACCATTAAGCTTTCAAAGAGTTTGTCATTTCTCACTACATTGTATTTAGGGGGTGATCCATTAATTTGCATAGTATATTTAATGATTTTACAGAGAAACTTCTGAAAAGGTGAAAAAACTTATAAATATTGCCTGCATACTCTGTATGCAGTGGGTACTTAATGTTTGTTAAATGACTTGATGGTAGGTTGGTTGAGGATTTCCAGCCATTATATGAAATGCTAGTATTTGCTTATTGTTATTATAGTTAAATGAATACATAGTTATTTAGCAAAATAAATCTGGTATAGTTTTTTCTAATTTTGGAAAATAAATTTAATCTCACACTGAAATTTTTAATTAAAATTTTAAGGTGTCTCTAAAAATTTTTTTTTTTTGGAGACGGAGTCTTGCTCTGTGCCCCAGGCTGGAGTGCAGTGGCGCGATCTCGGCTCGCTGCAAGCTCCGCCCCCCGGATTCACGCCGTTCTTCTGCCTCAGCCTCCCGAGTAGCTGGGACTACAGGCGCCCGCCACCACGCCCAGCTAGTTTTTTGTATTTTTTAGTAGAGACCGGGTTTCATGGTGTTAGCCGGGATGGTCTCGATGTCCTGACCTCGTGATCCACCCGCCTCGGCCTTCCAAAGTGCTGGGATTACAGGCCTGAGCCACTGCACCCGGCTCTAAAATTTTTTTCCAGCTTCATTCGGGGTTTAGAAACAAATCAGTAAGAAATGACATTTTAAGTTTCCCAAATTCCCCTCAGTTCACTAGAAGGTATATATTTAAGTCATAGCTAAGATCCAAAAGTGTCTTGATTTATATGGTACACCGCTTACTAATATGTGCCTAAGTAAATCATTTGGAACTTGAAACACACATGGGAGTTAGTACTTAGGGCAACCTCGCAAATGTAGCTGAACTACATTTAATCATTTTAGCTTGAGTTCTGGGTTCTAGGATGAGAATAAAAGCAAAAATAATTAATTGCATAGAGCAAGCTTGTCCAACCTGGGGCCTGTGGTTGCACGCAGCCCAGGAGGGCTTTCAATGCGGCCCAACGCAAATGCATAAACTTTCTTAAAACATTATGAGGCTTTTTTGCCATTTTTTTTAAAGCTCATCAGATATTGTTAGTGTATTTTTTGTGTGGCCCAAGACAATTCTTCCAGTGTGGCTCAGGGAAGCCAAAAGATTGGACACCCCTGACATACAGGCTCATCCTTCCCTAAGTCAGATTCTTGCTTTTCTTTTTTTTTTTTTTTTTTTTTTTTTTTTTTTTTTTTTTTGAGACGGAGTCTCGCTGTGTCGCCCAGGCTGGAGTGCAGTGGCGCGATCTCGGCTCACTGCAAGCTCCGCCTCCCGGGTTCCCGCCATTCTCCCGCCTCAGCCTCCGAGTAGCTGGGACTACAGGCGCCCGCCACCGCGCCCGGCTAGTTTTTTGTATTTTTTAGTAGAGACGAGGTTTCACCGTGTTAGCCAGGAGGGTCTCGATCTCCTGACCTCGTGATCCGCCCGCCTCGGCCTCCCAAAGTGCTGGGATTACAGGCTTGAGCCACCGCGCCCGGCCAGATTCTTGCTTTTCATAAACCTTTTCAGTTTCAGCCTCTGGTGTACCCATTTCACCCTTCTCCCAGGCCCCTATACCTTCAAGCTATATTCTCCTAAACTTGGACTACTTCAGAGGCTCTAAGTGTAGTCTTTCTGTCCTCAGATTTCCTATTTTCATTGTCCCCATTTCTCATCTCAATATTTCATTAACGTGCATCAGATCTTGTCTAGATGTTAAGAGGAAAACAATCTGGTGGAACTAATTTACCTTAATCTGTAAATGACTCATGAGCTCTTAACTCTTTCCAAGGTTTTTCACATTTTTTGTAAGTCTGTAAGAGGTTGCTATTGACTCAGATAATTTTAAAGTAAAAATTGCAGGCTGCGTTGGGGTAGAGAATTTCTAGTCTTCTGCATAAATAAGTTAAGCCTTACTAGGATTTTGCCCTTGGTTTCTTCCCACTCCTGGAAGCGTGTGCATATGTGTATTGCTATATATGTTTGTGTATGTGTATATAATAATGATTCTCATAGCATGGAGGGGAGAAGATGCAAGAACAGTGATTATAAATCCCTTTGACTATATGGATTATTAATGAGATAGATATTTGATGATGACTTACACTGTGTTTATAGAAACAGAGAAGCAAAGACCTAGGATCTCATGACTGAACTTGAATTCTTAAAAGGCAGGTGTTGGGGCCGGACTCGATCCATGATGTATAACACTGACCACTTGTAGTTCCTGTATTGGGAGAGCATCTTTTGCTTTCTTGGGAGAATAGCCATGTTATAGGAGTGCACCATATAGCTTTTTAAGAAAGAACAAGTATTAAGGATGAGAGAATGAAAAGGATTGTAGCTAAAGTAACAGGATGCCCTGCTATTGGATTGGCAATTCATTGAGATACCAGTTTACACAGAAGGCCTCCGTTTTGGAATATGAAAGGTTGCTGATCAGATTCTGACTCAAGACATTGAGTTTCATTGCACAGCAACCTTTCCAGAAATGTTATTTGTCATAGAAACTTTGCTAGGAATAAAGGGGGACAAAAGAGTAATGAAACCTAATTCTGCCCTCAAGGTGCTTATAACCTAACAGTGACTTGTTCTGCAGAGCCAGGCACGTTGCCTTCCTTGTGCCATGACTCCTTCACAGCTGCACAGCATTTACCACATTGTGTAAGTCTCCGCTGCTTGTCTTTCTCCTTGCTGGTAACTGACTCTCCATGAAGAACTGTCTTTCCTCTGTTCCCCCGAACTGGCTTAGTTCATGGTGTATTTGAATAGTTCAAGATATAAGAGAGAGAGACAAAATGTTGTGGAGTTGGGAGAAGGGCGAGGACAGCTGCAGCCAGGGGTAGTGGGAAAGACGTTTTGGAAAGGCTGTGGAGGTTGGAGGGGGAGAGGATACCTGGCACAGGAGCAGGGAAGTGGAATGCATATTTGAGGAATGCCTAATGTTATCTGCTTGGAACAAGTATATGGGCATGTTAAGGAACAGAGAAAGGCTGGAAAGAGATAGACTTGGGTCTGGGGTGCCTATATGAGTAGTTTGGATTTCTTTATGCACTGGTGGAGAAGTTTGCAACTTTGTAAACTTAGCATTGCAGTGCGGGATCTATTGAAGGTGAAGGAGCTTTTTTCAAAGTTGGGGCAGGAAACAATGAACACTAGAATCTGGTGCTTTTGAGGCAGAGAAAGAAGTGGTGTAGCCTAAGGACATGTAGATTTGAGGAAGAAAGAACCAAAAGCAAAAACGGAATCCAAACTTACTTAAATCCAGGAAACTGAAAGACTAGCGGTGCAACTGAAAGAACTAAGAGAATTGGAAAGAAGTAGACTTGGGAATCTGGAAGAGGGGAAGAAAGTGAGAGAATGTACTTGCTTTCAGACACATCAGATTTGAGGTGTTGACAATGCCCAGGTGGAACGCCAAATTACCGTTTAGAAGAACAATTTGGGCTGATGGTTCTAAACTTTCCAGGTGTGAGGATAGCTTTTTAAATAAAAAAAATTGCAAATATTCATGACTACTTTTAGTATTTGTTTTTTGAGAATACATATAAAGACAAAACAAAACTTCAGTTATACTTTTAAGTGAGTTTTATTTTCCTAAATAACAGAAGTGTCTGTTTACCTTCATTTGCAAAGTAGACGTGTGTGAGAGGCATCTTTTTCACTCAGCAGTCAGTGCTTTGTGTGCATTTGGATTTGAGAACACTTGGAGTGACTCCATGGCTCTGGTCCAAGCTACAAATACAGATTTGGAGGTCATCTGCCTATAGTGATAATTAAAGCCTGGAAATGGGTGAGATCATCAAAAGAAAATTGTGGACACACAATAGAAAAGAGATGCAATATAAAAATTTGGAGAATTCTTAGAATATAATGAGAGAAAGAAGGAAAAACAAATAATACAGCATTACCAAAGTAAGGCGAAGACCATCTCAAGGAGTGATACCATGTAGCAGAGAGATTAGTGAGAGAGAGGCCCAGAGTTTTGATAGAATGGTGAGCCCAGAAAACAGGCTGGTCTGAGTCAGGTTCGAAGGAATGGTTCTTCTTTTCCCTAGTGACAAAGGCCTCTGTCCTATCAAAAAATCCTCACATCCCAGCTTGGAGACTTAGGGAAATTTTGTTTTCCATAGCGAAACAGCAGTTGACCAGTACTTTGTGGGCCAGACTAGCTCCTTACTTCACTTAGCACAGTTGGAACCTAGCAGGTGACTGATGCTACCCTGCAAGGAGCCAAAGTGAGTTTTTAAAAAAGTTTTGTAACAAATGATTACTGTGTAAAAGATCAGTGAATAACAACAACAAATGGTCTTAATGCATTGTTTAATTCCTCTTCCCCTGACATCATTGGGATTCTTTTTATTGGGCTGAGCAGGGGAAGGAACATTTAAGCTGGTGGAAGTAGAAGTTTGCTGTACATTGGCAGCAAGGCCTCAGAGTTAACTTTTGAATGCAGTTAACTGGTTTCGCTTAACTGGAATTCGTTGAAAAGTCAGAGTGGTCGTTCCAGGATATCTTGAAAAGGTCAGGTAACAGTAGTTTTCAGCTGAGTAGATTTACAATACTATAAGCTACCTGTATGTAATGTGTTAAGGACCCATTTTATGTTTACTTCAGAATGGAGAGATACAGGTAGAAGCTTTCTTTTGACTTATTTGACCTTCATGTTGAAGCATTAATGGTTACAGATTTTGTGAAAACAGAAAATCTCGTAAAAGTTTTCTTTCAAATCACATCAAGTTAATGTATGAAAGGGTGGGTGTTTAAATTATCACAGCAGGCTTTGGAAGGAAACTGAAACATTCTCTTAAAGCAAAAGCTTAGTAGGAAAACTCCTTTCCCAGTAGTAAGTGTGGGCCTCTAGAAAGCCTCCAGGGACTGAATCGGTTACTTAGTTATCTTGCATCTATTATCTTGGCTTTGGAAATATACACTTGGTCCTATCAGTCTTTATGGAGATATTATATTCATAACTACTTTCTTACCCATACAGAGGGCTTTCTCTTAAGAACTAGGGGGTTTCATTTTTTTTAAATCTGTAAAGATGAGAAAGGATAAAACTTGAAAATTGTTTTCTAAAATCATTGCCTTATCTCAGAAGAACAAAATATAAGCTTGGGTGTTTTCATTCGTAAGTTTCTCTTTGGTATTTGTCTAACATATATTTTTTTCTTATTGCTCATAAAAAGATGAAAAAGTATTTTTCTAGATGTCCTCATGTAATCTCTCCTCTATTCCATAATGTGAGAAGTACATATGGTGAGTTAATTGATCACCCTGTAAACCTTGCAAAGTTACAGTCCTCTTATAGAAAAAAAAAAAGACTGTGTGTGTACTACTGGGAAGCCCCACGTCTTGGAACTTCTGTGTCTTCCACAGTCTATTTTGATCATGTGTATGTATATACACATTATACATGTCCTTTTTTTTTTTTTTTTGTATTCTTGCATCAAAAGCGTATGGAGGAATTGCATGAGGTATATGATAGGAAAGTAAGTTTCCTTTCTTCCACCTCCGACACTTTATAGCAGCCCTTCTATTTGGTATAGTGTAGTTTAATAAAGCCCTAAACTTGGGTCTGTAACTCCTGAAAGCTCTGTTGTTGTGAGTTAGTGCCCAGGTGGGTGATAGACCCTCCCTGGAGTGGAAGGACACGCAGAGCCTCCTTTAGGTGATTTAGAAGATGCAAGAACGTTTTTTTATCCGGAGGACTGAGGTGGCATGAATGTGAAGGTTGACCTAAAGAATTACCTGGATCATCACAGGACCTGTAGGAGTTTGTGGTGCCTGAAGGATTTATTAAGTAGGAATCTTGTGCAGTTTGTCAGATTTGCCTAATCATAGGAGTCTCCTGAGATGCATCTCAGGCACCTGGGAAACTGTATTTTTCAAAAGCACCCCAAGTGATTTCTTGGGTGTTAGTAGAAGCTACTGGGCCCTAATTCGGCCTTTGTTGTCTTTTGGGAAGTCATCAGGTAACCTGGTTATGCCCATACTCACCCTTGCAAAGAAAGAGACATAAAATTTGAGGAAGTCAAAACAGATTGTGGATGACACACAGGTTCCAGGAGATGGGGCTTCCAGTAGTCAGTGCTTAGAGTGGTAGGGACACCCATTCTCCTGGCTTGGAGTGGCTGAGACTAGAATTTTGTGTAGCATTCTGATTGGTGGCAAAAAACAAAAGTCCCAAGTTCGGTGACTTCTTGGCTTCCAGGGATGTCCCAGTTAACTATTACTGCATACTGTCAGAGTTGAGAGTGGGCCTTCCATTTTTCTCTGATGCACATGTTCTTTTGGCCTTCTGTTATTTTCTCCATAGAGGGCTACAGGGTACTTTTAATCCTAAGGGTGCATTTGATTACAAGTTTATTTGTTTCTCTTAAATGGAAGTACTTGGCCAACTCCTCTTTGTATGTGGGAGGTCTCCAGGCAACTGTGAACAACTTTTAAAGGCTGCTAAGAGGTCAAGAAGTACTTTGCTGAGTCTTGTTCTGTCTCTTTAAAAACAGACTTCTTTGTCTTGCTTGAGCTCTAAAAGTATGTTTCTTCTTTGGCTCTGTCTTAGGCTTTCTGCTGCTGCTTTGGAGGGATCACTCACCCTCCTTTTTTTATCCTACAGCCCTCTCCCTGATACATAGTTAGATTCTAGTCTATTATTTTGCATGCATGGCCGTTCTACATAAGCATTCTACCCTGTGCCGTGTGCGAGTGCCATGTGTTTGAAAGGGAATCCCATCATCCTTATTTTTCTGTGTCCCTAATGCCTGTTAGATTTCTGAACTCTCAGATGTAATCTCATAGTTACCTGTAACTCTCCTTAAACCACAGAGTGCAAATAAACGGTAACTGTTTTCTTCATCAATAAATGTCAATAAAGGGTAACTTCCTTCCTCACTTAGATCTAAGTGATCACTGAGTCTTGTCACTTACTTGTTTGACTTTTCTCTACCTCTTCTTTCTTGATTCCTGAATATACCACCTTCTATTTCTCATCTCCAATCCATACTGAAAGCTATCTTCCTCTGCCTGCCAGACTCATCTTGCACATTTTTTCTCTATAAAATGGGAATCACTGTACCTGTGTCACAGGGCCCTTGTGAGAATTAAGACATGTGTAATGTAAAGTGTTTATTGTATTGCCTGGCACAAAATAAGTATTCAGCAAATGGTAGCATCCTCTGCTTCTTACCTCCTGCTAAATTTGATTGTCTTTCACTCCACCTGCGTCCATACCTTGGCAGTAGCTAAGTATATAGCCAAAAATACGGGACATGAAGCCCTTGGTTTGAGCCTTGGTTTGAACCTCCAGATTCCTGCTTCCCAGTTATTCTCTTTTGGGAAAATAGGTCAGTTTGGTTACTGACCTATAAGATTGTTAGGAGTGCAGAAAGAGATAAAGTATGTAGAGAGAATGCTGCCTTCACAGGCAGTCACGATGCAGATGCTTCTTGTTTTTGTTCTTAAAACCTGTAGTCTAACCTATTTGGTGTAAGAAGTTTGAAGCAAGTATGATGAGTTTTTACTTTTTTTTTTTTTTTTGGCAGGTTAAACCCATCCAGAGTAATGGCTGCGGCCTTACCCAGGACCCTGGGGGAGTTGCAGCTGTATAGAATATTACAAAAAGCCAATCTACTTTCTTATTTTGATGCCTTTATCCAACAAGGTGGGGATGATGTCCAGCAACTCTGTGAAGCAGGAGAAGAGGAGTTTTTGGAAATCATGGCACTCGTGGGCATGGCTAGCAAGCCCCTTCATGTTAGAAGGCTGCAGAAGGCTTTGAGAGACTGGGTCACAAACCCTGGGCTTTTCAATCAGCCGCTGACTTCCCTTCCTGTCAGTAGCATACCCATCTATAAATTACCAGAGGGATCACCGACATGGCTGGGAATATCCTGCAGTAGTTATGAAAGGAGTAGCAATGCCCGGGAACCTCATTTAAAAATCCCCAAATGTGCTGCTACCACCTGTGTGCAGAGCTTGGGACAGGGGAAGTCAGATGTGGTCGGGAGCCTAGCACTGCAGAGTGTTGGTGAGTCCAGACTCTGGCAAGGCCACCATGCCACCGAGAGCGAGCACAGCCTCTCCCCAGCAGACCTGGGCTCCCCCGCGTCCCCAAAGGAGAGCAGCGAGGCGCTGGATGCTGCCGCTGCGCTCTCTGTGGCTGAGTGTGTGGAGCGGATGGCCCCCACACTGCCGAAAAGTGACTTGAACGAAGTGAAAGAGCTGCTAAAAACCAACAAGAAGTTGGCCAAAATGATAGGTCACATCTTTGAGATGAACGATGATGATCCACACAAAGAGGAGGAAATTCGGAAATACAGTGCAATATATGGCAGATTTGACTCAAAGAGGAAGGATGGGAAACATCTCACGCTCCATGAGGTACAAAGCCCGCGTTGTTCTTTCTCTGTGTGTGTGTGGCATGTTGCTAGTCATTAGAGATAAATTTGGTAATAGTTTGCAGCAAATGTGATACACTCCCTGAAAGCAGTATTAAAAACACTGAGGTGTTAGCAACACGTAGCTCTTCTGTGAAAGTAGACCATGTTTATTGTGTTAGGGGTATGTTTGTATTGAACTTGAACATGTTTGAGCTTTGGAACTACAGTATGAGGTGACTTTTAGAAAAATGTCAGAATTTAAGCAGTGAAAGCATAAAGTCTTTGCATTTGAAAGGCAGTTTGTTTTTTAATTAAGAAATAAAACTAGGTTTTAAATATAACTTTTAAAAAACATTTTCATAGGCTTTTTTAAAAGAAAATTTTGTAAAAATAACGAGAACTTAAAGCAGTTCTCAGCTAGCATAGAAAACAATTAGATGAGTGTTGGAAGAATTCTTGCTTTGAACATCGTTTTGGTTTGATGTTTGGCATTAAACATTTTTATCTTTATAGTAAGTACCGTAGACATAGTCTGCTTAAGTTCATGTGTGTATATATGTGTATATAGACACAACATTTTCTCCATATAACATGTATACTTTATGTGTGTGTATAAACTTTGACATTTACGCCTTTTCTTCTCGTCTATCTGGTCGACACATCATCTTTAAAACTCAGCCCAGAATAAGCTTAAGTGTTTTCTGTTATCTTTTCCTTCAGTTAGAATGACCTGTCCTTTCCATTTTTATCCCTACATATACTTCTGTCACAATAACATCAACTTCTTATTGTACTTATTTGTGTAGTGGTCTGTGCTTCACAGTATACTCTGGGTTTCTTCAAGGCAGAGATAATGTGTCCTTCATCTTTATATTCGCAGAGTCTAATGTACACAATAAGTGCTTGGAAAATAAATATGTTTTCAAAAAATAAAAAGACTATTTCATAGCTAATTTATTTTTTATTTTTTATTTTTTTGAGATGGGGATCTCGCTCTATCACCCAGGCTGGAGTGCAGTGAGTGCAGCCTCGACCTCCAGGGCTCAAGCAGTCCTCCCTGCTCAGCCTCTTGAGTAGCTTCAACAACAGGTGTGTGCTGCCACACCCAGTTAATTTTTTTTTAAGTTTTTTATAGAGATAGGAGTCTCTCCATGTTGCCCAGGCTGGTCTCAAACTCCTGGGCTCAAGTGATATGACTGCCTTGGCCTCCCAAAGTGATGGAATTACAGGTATGAGCCACTGTACCTAGCCTGATCTTTTTAAATAAATGATTTTAGATGTGAATTTTGGAGCTTGAGATCAGATAATTGGTTAGCAGAATGACTTAAGTCATAGCCAGTCTGTGACTTGATCTATTTTGGGAGTATCCTTTGAACCAGTAGAGGAATCCACTAAAAGGGCTATATGGCTGTCATTAGTAGAAAAACAAAAGGCAAAATGTGTTGGCAATTTTAGTTTCATGCTTTAATCTAGTTTTCTTATAATTTTTAAAACATAGCAGATGAAACTCAACAAAGTTGAGTCAAAATACCTGTATTTTTATCAAAATAAAAGTATTTCTAAGAGATTAACAAACCTAGTTAACCTGAATTTTAAAAAATCACACCCTACTTTTAAAAAATCTAAAAGGAATTATTTTACACTTAGCTTTCGCTAAGGGGCTCTTTGCCTCTTTAGATAAGTAGGTACATATGGTATTTAAGTAATGAGACCGTGGGTTTCCCAAAATAAGGAAATACTCAAACTGAATGCCAGTAGTCTAAAATGTGGGGGTGGGGGCTTTGGGAGTTGTGGCTTGTGTTTTTGAAACTTAACTTAGGCCTACTTGTTACTTGTAACTCCAGTATGTGAATCTGGTTCAATAATATAGTTTAGGATAAATGTTTGTGAATCAGGAAGCTTTCTTAAAACTAGTAAATATCTAAGATTTTGGAAGAAATGACAGAATCCTGAGGCAATTGAAAGAAGGTACTATTAGGTATATCTTTTAGGTATTATGATAATTTTGCTTTTTTTCTCCTGGTTATTTACAATTAGCAGAAGTTTTTTTAGTTCTTCTAAGTTCCTGAGATTAAAGAATGTTGCTAGTTTGTACTCAATTTCCACATAAGGAATATATGACTTATTCTTAATTCATTGTTGGCTTAATCTCACTGTTCTGAGGGTTTTCTTCATATAAATTGTGTGGATACTATTCTTTTAATCTTTCAAGACATAGAGCTATATGTAGGTCACTAGTGGATGAAATTCAGGAAGCTATCTATACCTGTAAGTTTTTTTCAACTGTTCAGTACATAAGATTATTTTTCTTGTAATAAGAAAAAAATATTTGTTTATATATTTATAGTAACATAACTTGTTTCCAAATGTACACCATAAAGAATTATGGAATGACTTATTGTTAAGGCCCCCCCCCTTTTTTTTTTAAGCTAAAGAATCAGTGATAGTCCTACAACCTGGCTAAGTCCAGTCTGTTATATAGGTGTCAGATTGTGAAGAGAGTGAGTTCTGAGGCTTAGAACCACTCACGTTGCTGGTGTTCAGCAGGTGCTAAGGGACAAACCCAGAAGCAATGTCAGAAAAAAGCCAGCAGGCAGTGTTGCATCTGTCATAAAAGGTGTTAACAGATAGTAGGTGGTAAACTAGGCAAGCAGTGTGCCCCCAATCTTAAATCAGTGAATGGATGAAGAGAGAGCAACTAAAACTTGGGAACAGCAAGGCAATAGAGAATGTAGAAACTTGTAATACTCAGAAATGTAAGCAGGTAGATAATTTGGCATTACAGAATATTTGTCAGCAGATAAATATCTCTCTCTCTCTGTTTCTCTCTTTATCTCTCTCTCTCTCCCCTTCTCTCTCTCTCTCTCTCTGTATCTCTCTTTCTGTCTTCTCTCATTCTCTCTTTCTTTCTTTGTCTCTCTTTTTGTAGGGACGGGGTTTCCGTGTTGCCCAGGCTGTTCTCGAACTCCTGGGCTCAAGCAGTCTATCTGCTTCAGCCTCCCAAAGTGTTGGGATTACAGGCATGAGCCACCACACTTGGCCTATTGCCTATTATATCTTTATCTCATCCTTTTATTTTCAGCCTTTCTGAATCCGTGTTTTGTATATATCTTTTATAAATACTGATCAGTTGGATTTTAAAGAACCCAGTCAGACGTTCTTTGTTTTTTAACTGGACCATTTGGTCCATTTACATTTATTATATGACTAATGTTTTGGATTTTTTTCCATTATTTTATTTGTATCTCCCCTCTAGCCCTGATACACTTTAGTTTTTTTTCTGAGAGGGGCCAGTAATGGTACCTAGCCTTCCCAGTGCTGGAAATGCAAGTCCTGATTGCCTTTTGAGCCTCCCTAACACACAGTTGTTCACAGTGTTTTTGTGCCAACAGTACTTAAAGTCACAATCATTTAATTGTTGGAGATTATAATTTTAACAACCTGTAAAGAAAGTTTTTTTAGGAATCAGTAAATCACTCTTTTTAAGGATAAAGATAACTGTAGTAAGTCCAGTTTTTAAGTCCGGTTATAAAAGATAGAAAGCTAACTTTAAGAGGCCCTGCGTGGTGGGTCACGCCTGTAATCCCGGCACTTTGGGAGGCCAAGGTGGGCGAATTGCTTGAGGTCAGGAGTTTGAGACCAGCCTGGCCAACATGATGTAACCCCGTCTGTACTAAAAATACAAAAAAATTATCTGGGCATGGTGGTGCATGCCTGTAGTCCCAGCAATTTGGGAGGCTGAGACAGGAGAATTGCTTGAACCCGGGAGACTGAGTCTGCGCAACTGCATTCCAGCCTGGATGACAGAGTGAGACTCCATCTCAAAAACAAAAAGGAAACCAACTTTAAGAAATCTTTCGCATAGGCCGGGCCCGGTGGCTCAAGCCTGTAATCCCAGCACTTTGGGAGGCCGAGACGGGCAGATCACAAGGTCAGGAGATCGAGACCATCCTGGCTAACATGGTGAAAGTCCATCTCTACTAAAAAGTACAAAAACCTAGCAGGGGGAGGTGGCGGGCGCCTGTAGTCACAGCTACTCGGGAGGCTGAGGCAGGAGAATGGCGTAAGCCCGGGAGGCGGAGCTTGCAGTGAGCTGAGATCTGGCCACTGCACTCCAGGCTGGGCGACAGAGTGAGACTCCGTCTCAAAAAAAAAAAAGAAATCTTTCACATAAAGAAATGCGTGGAATTTTGGTATTTTGGGCCACAAAAAGAGGAAATGGAGGAAATAAGTATACCAGTAAGGGAGAATATCTTGTTACTTTATCCTTTTAGCAAAATTAGAATATTGGCATTCAGAAAAAGCTAACAGTGCTGCAGCAAGTGACTAATTGTTTGGGAATATTTTCATTTTTCTTTTGTAATTATATCATAATAGTTATTGATTTCATTATTAGCAACTAGGGATCATGAAATCTAGGTAACACTGACAGAACACATGTTTTTAAGGGAGAGGCTTCATGAATCAGCTTTTTATTACAACTCGGGGGTGAGCTAGAGTTATTTCTCCAGCCTCAGTTTTTTACCAGGTTCACGGAGGGCCTGGAGTTTAGTCTACTTTTTTAGTTTGTGGGAGCCTGAATTCAGTGACAATGAATGCATTGTGTTTATTTTTCTTGGTTTCTGGAAAGGTAATAGAAGGAATACTAGAATATTGTTTTCAATTTATGTTGAAAAGTTACTTTCTGTGGTTGTGCATAAGCTAGTACCTCTGAAACGTTGTCAATTAAAACACCTTACTGCAAATCAAACGTTTCCTTAGTAATTTAGATTTATTAATATGAAAAAGAAATCGCTACATAAAAAGGTATTTGAGAATCCTCTTCAAGGTCATTTAGCTACTGCCATGCTGAAACTGAGGTTGATTTGTTTTGAAAATCATTATTTAAAGTATACATTTCACTTTTAACTCCAATAACATTGTGCCTTTCAAAGACACTTGGGCAGGAATTTATCTATTGATGACTCTTTAGGAGGAGGGGAGAAGGCTGAAAATAAATTCTTCCTTCAATTGTGCTTTCATATTCAGCTATGGGTTTAAAATAGGAAACTTGGGTTTATTATTATAACTTGCTGTCAGTGGCCAAATTAATTGTTTCGGAACAATATAAATTACAGTTATAAATTTGGGGAGGAGGATGTTAGATGTCTACATCATACCATATACCATAACACATTCTAGATGGTTTAAATAGGTGGGAAAAGTAAAACGATTAGACTAAATTATGGAACATTTATGTATTATTAGAGTAGGAAGAGTTTTTCTGTGCCTGTCACCCACAGCATAGAAACTGTATGGCTAATGACAAACTTAAAAAAAAAAATCCCATTACATATGATGAAGAGTTAATGCTGTTAATAAAGAATTCCTAAAGTTCTAAGAAAACAAAACATTGTAATGAGTCAAAGATTTAAGAAAAAACTTTAGTTTCATAGTCAAAGAGATGCAAATTATAACCAAATGCTGTTTTAGAAATGTAAAATTGGTAAAGTTTTAAAAAGATAATAACTATTGTTGGTCAAGATTGTAGGAAATGTACTCATCATATAATCATTGTGACAGCATTATGATTTAGAGCAACTTCTCTGAGGGTATTTTGGTGGAATGTATAAATTTCTTAAAATTTAGTATACCCTGTGACCTAGCAGGTCTATTTGTAGGAATGTATTGCAAAGAAATAGTTGGATATGTGTGCAAAGGTGCACATTTAAGAATCTCTTATGCAGCTTTTTAAAAAATAGTACATGGAAAACTGGAGGTAGTTCGATGTCCAGGGCGATGGTAGTTTAAATAATATATTGCTGTTTTCTACAATGGAATATTGTATGTGTGGGTAGTAAAAGTGATATTATAAAGGATTTTTCAATTCATTCATCAGTCAACAGATTTATGTTGAACTTCCAACCCATGCCAGATGCTAATGTAAACAAGCCGTGTCTCTGCCTTAATACATTGGTAGAAATAAAAAATATAGCATATGTAACTGAAAAAAGTAAATTACAAATTTGTATGTACATATATATTTAATGTTTATAAATACACTGAAATATTGGAATAATGTATATTAGAATATCGTCATTCTGGATGGAATGATTGCATGCTATTTATTTTTGTTTTCAAAAATTTTAAGTAAGAAAAATTATTCTAAATAAAGATGAGATGCCTGGGTAGGGAGAAAGGGTGACTACAGTAGTCCCCTCTTGTCTATGAGGGACACATTCCAAGACCCCCAGTTGGATGCCTGAAACTGCAAGTGGTACCAAACCTTATATACACTGTTCGTCCCTATACATGCATACCTATGATAAAGTTTAACTTATAAATTAGACACAGCAAGAGATTAGCAACAATAACTATTAATAATAATAAAGTAGGACAATTAGAACAATATGCCAGCATTACTGCTCTTGCACTTTGGGGCCACTGTTGAGTAAAATAAGGATAACTGGAACATGAGCACTGAGATATCAGAAGAGTCCATCTGATGACTGAGATGGCCACCAAGTGACTGACGGCCAGGAGTGTAGACAGTGTAGACAGTGTAGATGTACTGGACAAAGGGGTGATTCATCACTCGGACAAGACAGAGTGAGATGGCACACAGTTTAAAACTTATGAATTGTTTATTTGTATAATTTTTCATTTAGTATTTTTGGGTCACAGTTGACCACAGGTAACTGAAACCTCAGACAGCAAAACTGTGGGTAAGGGGGTACTGCTGTACCTGATTTCTTATGAAAAGGAAACAAGAGCTAACACTAACCACAACCTTGTGCCAGGTGTGTCTCCTCATCTATTCTTGTTAGAGCCTTTTGGGATAGTGATATTATCCCATTTTGCCTCTCAGAATACCAAATACCAAGCCTCTCAAAAGTTTTGCATGTCCAGAGTCATAGCTGGTAAATGATGGAGCAGGACTCTTCTCAGGTCTGTCTGCCATCACGTCCCATTTTCTTTTTGCTAATCATCATGCCTTGGTTAAGTACATCTTTTGCATATTAAAAAAGTTTGATATACCTCTTGACAATTTCCTGTATCTATATTGACAAAATTATGTGAAAAATTTTCTACTTTGTTAAACAATTAAGATTTTGTGTTTATGATAACAGAATTTTAGTACAAAGTGTTTGGTCAACTAGCAACTCTATATTGGCAATATTTAATAATTATTGAATTATGAAAGCGTAGTAGAATTAGATGGATCTTAGAGATTAGTCCAAGACCTTGATTTTCCAGTATAGCCCTAGTACGTGATAACTCTATTTTTTACTAAGTGATTTGATAAATGTTTAAAATCATATGGTCTTGATTCCTTTTTAAGAATTTTCATGTCAGTTCATAAAAAGTCTATCAGACCATCTACATTCATTTTTGGTTAGAGAAATGGTGTCGGCAAATCCTGTATTCTGATATTTTGGTTTTTTTATAAGCAAGATGCAGAATATTTTTCACTTTTTATTTTCTTTGTTTATAAACTCTCCTACCTAACCAAAAAAAGCATATAAATAAATAAAATCAAGATGACTATCATGATTAATTTGGGCTCTGTGAGATGGCAGATTAGTTGATTTTCTTCAGAAATTTGGCATTAGGAATAATTAGGAATAAATACCATTCTGATTTTTATGAATTATGATTTCATTATATAATGGTGTGACATTCTTATATTTTAAGTGAAACCTTTTGCATTTTGATGAAATTAAAATGTTCTTAATTTTGAAACTCTGTTTTGGATGTCCAGCTCACTGTTAATGAAGCAGCTGCTCAACTCTGTGTGAAGGATAATGCCCTGCTGACAAGAAGAGATGAGCTTTTTGCCTTGGCTCGGCAGATTTCTCGAGAAGTCACCTATAAATATACTTACAGAACCACCAAGTAAGTATTTAACTTAACTGTCAGTATTTTTGCGTTGCTTGATAGAAATAGAGTTTGAAACATTTATTGATAGAATAAACATTTCTGAAAAAGTAGAAGTATGATTATTGTTCTATGAAACTAAACGATGCAGTGACTTTTGAAAACATTGCTAAGGTGATTTTTGTTGTTTAATCCTCCTCTTTCTCTTTTGAAAGGCATCATTCTCTGGGTTACTATAGCGTTGTTCTGGTAGTGGTTTTAGACATTCGTCTCTCACACACACACTTTGGTTTTGAGTGTGATGAGGGGATTTAGTCAGCATTATAGATGTATTTGTACGCCTGCTAACTACATGAACTTGTTGAACTCTGAGGAAATAGAATGGTCCTTTTTGCAAGGTGTTTGCAATCTGATGAGATTAGCTGAATATGTAAAACTACTCTATTGACTAATATCAAGGGAAAATTGAAAGGTACTTCTATTACTAGCAAATGGGTTATGGAACACAAGTTTGAAATAAAATAAACGTGATGTTAGAAATCAATGGTGGTTTCAAAATTTAATGTAAACACAGCATATTTTTCTTCACCTTATCCTTACTTGAGCCATAAGCATTGTCTACAGGATAGGACCATTTGATTTTGTTCACTTGATTCCACACAGACCCTGATTTCCAGCCCACATTGTGTTGTGCCTGCCACTGCCTCTCTGGATGCAGATGACCACTGCGTTAGAGTAACTCTAAGTTTTTGTTGAAAAGTCACATTCTGAGCACCCTCTCCAGCCCTAATAAATCACATTCTTTGGGGATGGAACCCTGGAATCTGAACTTTCACAAGCATCCCAGAGCATTCTTGTGCATCCTAAGTTTGAAAACCAGCACTATAGGCATTTGCCGTCATTACCATTATTTTTCCTAACTCACAGCAGTTTTATTTTCTGCCCTACGTCAGTACCTACATATTTATAACTGACAAGTGAAATCATGTAGACTAAATGAACAGGGTAAGAATATACAGCACATTCTATGGGATTATTTATGAGGTTTTTTTTTTTGGAGTTGGATAATCAAGAGCTGATTCACTGATTTTTAATTTTTTTCATTGTATTATACACCATTTTCTTTCTGAGTATTTAAATAATTTTCTTTAATCAAAGTGATACATGTCCACAGTTTAAGAAGTCATACAATACGTAAGGCTTTCAGTGAAACTCGACGATTCCTGTGCTCTGCCTTCCCACTTCTCACTTCCACGTTCCAGAGGCAACTGCCTTCAGTGATTTTTAGCTGTTTCTTCTAGTATTTACCTTCACCTTTCTTTTTTTTCTTTTTCTTTATTTTTTTGAGACGGAGTCTTGCTCTGTTGCCAGGCTAGAGTGCAATAGCTCAATCTCAGCTTACTGCAACCTCCACCTCCTGGGTTCAAGTGATTCTCTTGTCTCAGCCTCCCAGGTAGCTGGGACTACAGGCATGCGCCACCATGCCCAGCTAATTTTTGTATTTTTAGTAGAGACGGGGTTTCACCATGTTGGCCAGAATGGTCTCCATCGCTTGACCTTGTGATCCGCCCACCTCAGCCTCCCAAAGTGCTGGAATTACAGGCATGAGCCACCGTGCCTGGCCTAATCTATCCTTTTAAAGTTAAATGTACTTTAAAATATATTAACACTTCTATATAATTTAGAAGCCACCTTGGACTCCTAAGGTGCCCTCATTATTTTTTACGACTGCATGGTATTGAATTGTGTGGATGTGCCGTGATTCATTTAGCCCCACACCCTATTGATGGCTACTGGGGTTGTGTCTAGTCTTTCATTGTAAATACTGTAATAAATAACATCATACATAGTATGTTTTGTTGATTCTGAAGTGTACTTTTTCACATTTTAACATCTTTTATATTGAAGTATAATGTAGTTGATGGCTTGTCATAGTTTAATTAATTTCATAGTGGTACATGAAATAATTATGTGTCTTACCATTGATGGAGCATCATTTTATATATGTGTAGGTACCTCTGGGATAGGTTTTCCCAGCAGAGAAATTGCTGGGTCAGGGTAAATACATCTGTAGTTTCTGTAGATAGACAAAATGCATTTTAATCTCATGTAGCCATAAACATGCATCTTAAATGGTCATTTTAGTCATTTTATCCTAAATTATTCCTACTGAACCATAAAGGGATATCCTCCTTGATTTTATTTTTTCATTATGTGATGATCATTAAATATTTATTAGGTGCTAGGTTGGGCACAGTGGCTCATGCCTGTAATCCCAGCAATTTGGGAGGCTGAGGTGGGAGGATCATTTGAGCCTAGGACTTTGTGGCTAGTCTGGGTAACACAGCGAGACCCCGTCTCAAAAAAAAAAAAATTATTGAGTGGCTTTCATACCAAAGCCAGAGGTGGGGAGTTCTTAGGTAGTGTCCTTTTAAAATGTATGATTATATCTGTACATTCCCCTAGTGTTAATTTGGACATGATGAAAGATATTTTCTTCATTATTTTAATGTTCATTATGAATATGTCATTTCTGGTGTTGGAGTTTCAGGGTATATATTTTGGTGGAAGATTATAGGCTGAGATGCCGTTGGAATAAAATCTGTTACTTTCTCAAGTTTTTGGTTTTTTTCCTCTCCTCTTTCCCTTAGGTCAAAATGTGGAGAAAGAGATGAATTATCCCCAAAGAGAATTAAAGTGGAGGTATGGTCATATGTTACATTTTCTTATGCTAATAATGTTTGTTTTTGTTTTAAGATCAAGCAAAATCTTAACTAGCTAAGACAAAACAAAAAAGATGGTCCCATAAACTGGTGAAAAATGGCTTTCAATAAATCTTTAAAAAATACAGAATTTTGTAACTTTGAAATACAATATTTACAGTAATTTGAATTAGCAGACCAAGGAAATTTTTTTTAAACTTTTTTTTCTTGTAGAGATGTGGTCTCACTATGTTGCCCAGGCTGGTCTTGCACTTGAACTCCTGGGTTCAAGTGATCCTCCCTCCTTGGCCTCCCAAAGTTCTGGGATTACAGGTGTGAAACCACCATGCCTAATCCAAAGAAATTCTTAAAAGAAAACTTTGGTGACTAGTCCAGTCAGTTTATCAAAGGTTGATTTGCAGTTGGTGTTTCTTACAGATTTAAAACTTTACTGGTTAAACCATTCCTTGTATAGTCTTATTTACATCATTAGTCATCAAATACAGAGGAGCTAACTTTTCGTTTCTTTATATTAACTATCTAAGGGAAATGATAATTTAGTAACTATAAATTACAGACACTAAAGCCTCTTTTAGAGAGTCACGGTTGAGCCTGCTCTTTTGACTTTAGATTTGCAAGTGGTAAGGTGGGAGTTAAGAAAAGCATACGTTTCTTAGGACTCTCAGAACTATAGAATGGTTTCAGAACTATTATTTCTTACAAATACTTTTTTAAAAGTCTAGGTTGCAGCAGAGTGGAAATCTGGTCAGGCGGCTCCTTCCTTTCTTTTTCTTTTAGGCAGGAGATGGAGGTCAGTGTTCTCTTAACCATCCTATTATTTAATTTCAAGTTAAAGCAGATAACTTATACTTGACCACCCTGAATTTCTATAATCAGTTATATCTACAGAGTATCTATCTGTATGGCAGTAATCCTTTATTCATACCTAAGCCAGAGTTATCTTATAAAAACATAAATCCCTTTCTTTCTTAAATCTTTTCAGTGGCTTTCTACCGTACCTGGAATAAAATCTAAGCTTTTTTTTTAAAGGATCTAAGACCCCACATACTCTGACTGCACCTTGCATCTCCTACCTTGTCTGCTGCCACACTCTCCATTCTTACTGTGTTCCAGCCACACTGACTGACTTCTGTTCCTGAACATGCCAAACTCATTTATGCCTCAACACTCACTGTTTTCCCCCTACCTAGACTTCTATTTCTTTAGATGGCTTCAAGTTACAGCCGTGTTTCCCCTGACTTCCCTGCCTCTCTTTCTAAGGGGTCACTCTCTCCCCATAATCACACTCAGGCTTATTCTCCTGGTTTGTTTTGATAGCATTTGCCGGTATTTGAAACTATTAGATACTTATTTTAAATTTATTATCAGTCTGCCCCATTGGATGAGAATAGATCTCTTATCTGTGAATCTGCTGCTGTATACTTAGAGTTTATAACTGTCTTGCACCTAATAGGCATTTAATAAAATCTGTAGAATGAAATAATGAATGGCTGCAGATAAGCATCTTTGACTTAACACTTTATCCTAAAGCAGTGACTCTCAAGGAAGAAAAGTATTTTGTCAAAAACAAAAAGCCACATTAAAAAAAGAAATGTGGGCTGGGTATGGCGGCTCACACCTATAATCCCAACACTTTAGGAGGCCAAGACAGAAGGATTGCTTGAGCTCAGGAGGTCGAGACCAGCCTGGGCAACATGGGGAGACCCTGTCTCTACCGAAATAAACCAAAAAATAAAAAATAAACTACTTATATTTGTAACCTACCTCGCTGTTAGCTCTGGAATAATGTTTAAGATAGTTTACTCAGAAAATGTTGAAATTATCTAAAAGGCTACATTGATATAACTAGTGAGGTGTGTTATCTCTTGCTCCCCCAGATAACAGGTTACAGAGGGTCCCTGTGGATTTGGCTGTTAGTGACTCACTGCTACTGAAAGGGAAAGGCAGGTGAACATAGAAACAGCTAAGAAGGCATGTGCCATTGGAGGGTTGAGAGGAAAGAGAGCACAGAAACTACCCAGGGGCCAAAAAATTAGTTGCTAGGCTAGAAATACATCTATATCTGTTTTTCACTATTGGCCCTAAGTGTGATCATGATTCAGGCTGCTCACATTTAAGCCACACTTGTCTAGCTTTAGAGGTCATTATTCAATATTGAAATTTGTGATCATGAATCTCATGGACTGTTTGAGCTGCAGTTGTTTCTTGATGAGCTTTGTTGGCAAGTCTTTCTGACCCTCTCAGAGGCCTTGTATTTCATTACAGTGCTTTCAGTTTCTTACTAGAAGCCCAGAGTATTGGGCTGTAACATTAGATGTGACCTTTCTGTTCCTTTAAATATACTTCACTAGAGATACTTGAAGTTCTATATGGTTAGTTTATTGGTTTACTGGAGTTCACAAAGCCACTTGAACAGCTCTGGATTCAAAATTAAGATAATCAGTGTTTCTTTTTCCTGTGAATAACTCTTCTAACCCTTCCTAAAGAAGACAAGCGACAATCAGCCTCAGGCTTCTTTAAATGCCTTTATAGACACTAGACTCTTGATTTTGTTTCCCAGAAATAAATAGTAACTATACCTTTGAATTTAGGACAGTGGCTCACTTTTTTGTTGTTGGTTTGTTTTTAATTTTGTTTTGTTTCTCTGTGGTTTCTTAAAAAGCACTTGTGTATTGCAGGTAATCAGTATCTCTTGAACACGTGTGTGTCTTGTGTGTATGTATACCTACACATGTAGATGTTGGTGTGAATCCTTGTCTGTGCTGTACTATAAGTCAAATTTGAAATACCAGAACTATTGCTGGAAGCTGTTACGAGGTAGATAGTACCGGCTGTATAAAGTTACCACTCCCTTAAAACTTTTCACCAAGTACTGGTGCTTTATGTCTACCTTCTGTATGACTTCTGGGGAGAGGGAGAATTTCTGGTATGAGAAGAGATCAGGGGAGACTATTGGGAAGGTGTAATTTGAGCTCGGTTTTTTAAAGAAGGGTAGAATTTCAAAAGGTAGGGACGTGGGGAGGGGATTGGGGTGGCATTATAAAGATAGACTAGCATGGGCAAAGACAGAGATAAGAAGATACCAAGCATGTTTAGAGAACATTAAGTTTGTCTAGGGAATGTGATTGACAAAAAGGACCTCATAAATAAAACTAGAAAGAATTTAGAATTCTTTTAACATGCTTTTTCTCTTATTTCATTTGAATCTTTCTCTTGTGATTCTCAGCTTATTAGCTTCTATTTAAAGAAAGTAATATACAAGGCTGGGCATGGTGGCTTACGCCTGTAATCCCAGCACTTTGGGAGGCTGAGGCAGGTGGATTGTTTGAGTCCAGGAGTTCGAGAGCAGCCTGGGCAACGTGGCAAAACCCCATCCATACAAAAATTAGCCAGGCGTGATGGCATGCGCCTGTAGTCCCAGCTTCTCGGGAGGCTGAGGTGGGAGGATCACTGCGCCACTGCACTCCAGCCCGGGCAACAGAGCACCCCTGTCTCAAAGAAAAGTTTTAAGTAATGTACAAATAAACTTCAGCTTAGCCCATTTTAAAGTGTAACAGATTTCTGCTTACAGGACCCAAACTAATGAGACAAGTTTTTCTCTTCTTTTAAATCTTTAAGCGTTCTGAAATCCTTTATAACAAACAATAAGCATACGTGCCAAATTGCTGGCTTTTTCCATCTTAAAAAGATAATTTTTACAGTGAACAAAAAGAAATACAATGTTGAGCAGATGATTTGACATCAAAATAATTTGACCTGTAAAGGAAAGAGAAGCATTTTATTGCTTGTCATTATTAATGCATTAGGGTACACTAATACAAGTAGGGCTTTGTTGAAGCTCAGTAAGATCTTTTGTTGCTCAATACTGTATTTTCCTGATCTATACCTGAAGGCTTGGGTGGAATGAAGTTTTAACTCATTCACTTGTCTGATTTTTCTACCTGGAGAGCTTTTATTTATGTAGTAGGTTGTTCTCCCTTAAAGGATAGTTAGTTATTTATTTGATTTAAGCAAAATAGCAGCATACACATTGCATAGAAGAACTCAGGATAATCTGT
This sequence comes from Trachypithecus francoisi, assembly GCF_009764315.1. Lineage (NCBI taxonomy): Eukaryota > Metazoa > Chordata > Mammalia > Primates > Cercopithecidae > Trachypithecus > Trachypithecus francoisi. Next base: position 51,034,966 of record NW_022681458.1, on the reverse strand, counting down.
TGTCCTTAAATAGCGTTCGTCCTTACAGGATATGTTGAACATTAAAAAATAGACTTTGAACTTTAATTCCTAGAATATGTGAAATGGACATGGAGAAAAAGATCACCTGCTAGCTTAGGTGTGCCTTAGGGAACCTACCATTTGGAATGAAATCTCTAGGGAAATGTGTCTTCAGCCCTTTATGCTACTTAGTAAGTGAGGCTGGGAATCCTTCTGCTTAGCCTGGATGAATAACATGTCCACTGGAACACAGCCCTCTGTGAGTCCACTTTCAGGTGAAATGAAAATATATTTTGTTTATTCTTACTTATCTTTTTCATTAGATCTTCTAATTAATCTTCCAGTTCTGGGGCAGTTGTAAAAATTGCTACTTTGTATTGCTTTCATTTTGTGTCAGTCCCTACTAGGCATTTGGAATTCATTATCACAAACATTCTTGTCTAACCTATGTGGAGGCTTTATGATTTCCGTTTTACAGCCAAGGAGAGACCCAGACAGGCTCAGTATCTTCACCCATGTTGCCAAATTGCTATCCAGTAGCAGAGCCAGGGCTTCCTATCTATGTCTGATTCCTGAATGTCAAAGCAGTACCACCTTCCTAGGTGCTAATGATCATTCACAAAGCATCTTACCTGTGAAAAAAACACTATTGGGATTATACCTTTCCTCCTAGTGCCGTGTGAAGGGCGAAATGTGTGCAGAACTGGTAGTCTTTGGAAAGGGTGGATAGTGGCAGTTATTGTTTTCTAATGCAAGAAATTTTATCTAGTAAACAGTTACGAGTTTTGAGTAGAAAATTTAGCAATGTAAGGTACAAAATATTTAAATATAAGAAATTTTCATTTGATATGCCGATTGTTTACAATGAGTGAAAACCTTATGTTGGGAAGATAAACAGAGTAAATCAGAAAAATTAGTTTGATTTCCTTATGTCCTACCTATGAAAGAACATATTTAAGGTGGCTTGACAGCTCATTCAAGGAGCTGAAAAATCAAGAGCCGAAGTCCCCTGGCTCTCTTGTCTTCTCCTAAATTTTTTTAAATGTTAGTTAAAAGTGAATTCAATTGGTAACCTTTCTTTTTCATTAAGAACACACTGAGGTTCATGAACAAATTAGTCATTAACTCCAATGTTATAAGTAACATCTTAGAAGAGAGGAAGGATATATAAAGCTACAGTCTCCGAGCTGGTGATGGCAGCTGACTAACTGGACTGAGTGCTATATCTCATTTGAGTTTTCTTCATTTGCTGAAATTGCTGGAGACTGGACACAGATGGGAAATGACAGCATTCTTGACCCTGTGGGAGTCAGAGGTGCAAAGCATTCAGAGATACGTGGATGAAAGAAATGAGGTTTGTTAATAGAGCCCAGGAAGTCAGAGAATTGAGGCTTGAAGAAGAAAGACCTAAAGGAAACATCTGCTAGCAGTTCCAGCAGGTGGGGGTGGGAGACCGAGGAAAGGGGAGGAAAGAGGGTCAGAATATCCACCTACGCTGCTGCTAGGCTTGTTGAAAAGAAAGCTGGTCTAATTTGACGTAGACTCTTCCCCTCTGGATCAGAAAAACAGAAGCATTACAATGTGCTATTCATACAGAAAGTGTGATTAGAAAAAAAGAAAATGCACGTGTGGGGTTGAGAACATCTGCTGTAACAAGTCATCTAGAGACAGCTAAGCAGTGGCTTTAAAGCAGCTTGCTAGTGTTCGGCAGAAAGGATGAGGAGGAATGGGGATGGAGACCAATGGGAAGAGAGTAATTAGGTCATGCACCAGCCTCCGTCCTATATCTTTTATTTTCTCAGTGATCAGACCCAGAGTCTCGTCAGCAAGGAAACACTGTGATTAATGGCATCAGCCAAAAATATGACATGGAGATAGATCGCTCATAGCATGGTGCAGCTAGCTGGTGCCTGGGAAACAAGCTTACGAGACATATAACAAAAGTTGTGCAACAAACATAATGTGAAAAAGACCGGTTTCTTGGGAATGTTCTCACTTTTATTTCTAAGTCATGTATTTTGGGGACCTTAAATCTACTTTATGTGACATGCAGTGATAGCTACTCGATTTTGTAGTTTTTCCATCCACAATGAACTGTCAAGACTGTGGGAGTAAATAATGACTGATGTACTCAGTTGCAGAGAGATCACTGATTACTTTGGATATTGTTATTTATTACTTATTTTAGGCTTTTATTTATCTTTATTAATGATGGGACACTGTCCATTTTCCAGCAACTTTCACATGTAGAGTTTGAGGTTCTCCATCCAGCTTTTTCAGTATTCTCATGGTTGAATAATCCTGACTTTGGTGCCACCATATATTTATATGGCAATGTGTACTTTTCCAAGGTTCACTTATTTGCATTACTTTATTTAATCCCCACAAACTTCCAATGGGCAGATACACAGTGGTGTAATCCTAATTTAAAAATTTGGATCACTGGAAATAATGAGATTTACTTTTTTGCCTGAGATCACGCAGCTGGTTCCTAATGTAAAATGACTAGATCATACCTTTCTCCTGCAAGCTCTTCCAGAAACAGTATTGAGGCGTTGGGGCTCATGGGGATTCTGATTGGTGCACTCCACACTCCACTCAGATTCTACTAATGAACTGATAACCCTCTAATCTGGGTCTCCAGCCCTGATTTTACCCCAAGCTCCAAACTCACTGCTCCTGCTTACCTGGCTTATCTACACACGGAGATCTCACTAGCAAATGAGCTCAACCGAATTCATTAGCTTTCTGGCCCCTCCCAGACCTCGTGATCTTGAGTTCTTTATTCTAGTAAATGTCATAACCAAACTCTCAGTTGCCTTATTTCTGCGGCATCTGCCACTGTCCAGGTCTGGGCCTTCACCAGCAGCCCTCTAACCGGTGTCCCTGTCACCACCCTGAACTCCCCCTCCTCCACATGCATTCTCCCCATCACATTCACATGTGCTTTCTGAAATGCAAATCCGATCAGTCTCTTTCCTGAGACTTTCAATGGCTTCTCTTTGTATTTAAGATAAAATCTAAAATTCTTAACATAGCTTACAAGGGCTTACAGAATCTGGCCCTATGTTTCCACCTTCCCTCGCCACTCCCTCTTTTTCAGTGTATATTGAATATTTTCCAGCTTCCCAGAGTGTGCCCTGTTCCTTTTGCCTCCAGGCGTCTGTACCAGCTGCTTGCTTTTAGAACTCTCAGCCTAGACACCCTGACCTCTGGGACGCCTGCTCTGCCACAGCACCCTCTGCTGTGCTCTGGATCTCCGTCCATTTCCCTCCCTGGACTGTGTTGTCAGGAGCGCCCGAGGCACGGCCATCTCGTTTGCCATTGTATTCCCATATTGAGTACAGTGTATGAATCAACTGAGTGGACATGACATTCTTGTTGAATGTATAAACACATGTTTCTAGATTTCCAGTGTTCTCTTCACTAAGATAGTTCCCCAACAATGTGCTCAATATTCTCTGGTTGATTTTAGTTATTAAATTTTGAGTTCTTCCTTCTCTAAGATGTCTGTACTTTGTAATTGTCCATAAAATTTCTTTTTCCCCCAGTATCGTGCTTTACTCTGATTAAATCTGGTGGCTTTTTGGATGAACTTAACAGATATCAGTAACAAACATTTATCAAGTAATTCCTATGTGCCAGGCACTGTGTTAAGTATTTTTCATGAATTTTCTGCTTCCTTAAAATGATTCTGTAAGTGAAGTACTATTGTTATCCCCAGTTTATAGATGAGAAAATAGATACAGAGAGATGAAATAATCTACCCAGTATCACAGCAAATAAGTAGTAGAGTTGAGTTTTGAACTCAGTGCAAGTCATACAGTTAAAGCCTGTTCAGCTTATGAAAAACAGAGCTATAATTTCTGTTTATGGAAATGCCTGTATTCTTGTGAGTTTCATAAAGGTTGTAACTGTTTGAATTTATGGACTGAGTGTTGGCTTTGAAGCTGTAAAAAAAAAAAAAAAAAAAGGGAAACCCAGTCTTGAATGTGATGAAGATTAAATGAAATAATGAACATAAAATATAGAACATAGGGACTGGTACATTGTAGATTCCTGGAAAGCGATAACCGCTCATATTGAAATTGTTCTAACTCTTCTCCTAGCTTACCTCACTGAACTTGAGAACTTAAGCAGTTCCAGTGGGGTGGGGGTTTGCTAAAGAGAAAGTTGGGTTTTTCAGTCTAAATAAATAAGAAAACTTATTTATAAGAAAATTGAAATGGCTAAGAAAAAGTGAACTTTGGATTTAGCTTGGACTGTATACACTTGTATGAAGTTCATGTTAGCTTGTTTTGTGATTATGTTCCATACACATCTGTGAGCCAACATAGAAACCTAGCAGAGTGGCTATTTTCAGCACTTCAGAAGTGCTAATTACATACTGGCCCACGATAAAGCTATATAGGACCATCTTAAGACGTCAAGTTTATTAGCTCTTGGCTGTATATCATGTCTTTGAATTTTAAAAATAGCAAATTATTACTTGGGGAATGTATTTTGATAGATAAAATTTTTGAAAATGTGAAATCTGCAGTGGAGAAATAATTTATTGAAAAGACCCTGATGGGGGAAAATTTTTGAACCACTATCTTATATCCCAAATAAGGTAAAATAGTTTGTTATTATTACATCATTGCATCTTTTTCTGCTGTGTATTGTAAGAACTTTGGTTTTTAAGGATTTGCCCTCTGCTGCAAATATATAGCTTATCAAAGAAGGGGAGAAATAATGTTTTGGAGTTTAATTGTTCGTGCTAATTTCTGTGAGGAGTCCTTTAGGTGGTTTCACTAAAGTTACTAAAACCATGCTGTCATGATATTTTGTAGTTATAATGTTCATGAGCAATAAACAGCAGAAAAAGAAAACTTTGAAAAAAGTAGTAGGTGGAATACCAAGTATAAAATGGAAGTAATTTAAGTTGAAGTATTGTCCACTGCCCCCCAGATAGGCCCTGTTTATTATAGGAATTTAGTATGTATTGATATACCTGTTTAGTAGTTATTTCATGTTGAAGGCATTATCTCACTTGCTTTATCTCATTTGGTCCTCACAACAATCCTAATAGATAGGTTGTCCTGTCCTCAATTTTCCTATGAGGAAACTGAAGTTAAGAAAGGTTAAGTTACTTATCCAGTGTCACATAGCTAGTGAGTGGTGGAATTGGAACACAAATACAGGCCTTTCGAATTCCAAAACTCCGTTTCCTGTCATAGGATATGATAAAGGAGAAATCACAAGCCAACATGAAGGAATCCTTGAGCAATTCAGGTTGGGATTATTGGGTAGCACTTTAAAGAAAGTTTAGTTTGGATCGTTAGCCACATTCCATGTAACAAAATTAATTTCTGATAGGTTAGACGGTTAAATTTTAAAAACAAATCAAAGTTTTAGAAAAACTAGAGGGTAGATTTGAATACTTACCAAATTTCTGAAGCAGAATTTCCTGAAGCAGAATTTCTCTAAACTTTATAGCAGCAGTTGAAATCACAAAATAAAAGTATGTACAACTATAGCATATAAAACAGGCATATAAAAATTAAATGATTTTTTAGTATCAAAAGTATAGATAAATTGGCATAAATTAAGAAAACAAGAATACTTAGTGCTGACAAGGAAATTGTCATATATTGTTTGTGGTATGATAAACTAGTAAAGGCCCTCTATAGGTTTAGCAAAAGTATGTAAGCACAAAAATACTATCTCTGCAGTAATTCTGCTTCTGGGAATCTTTTGTAGTAGATAATCTAAGCTATCAAAAATGCTATCTCTATGAAAATATTTTTGCAGTGTTTTTCATAAAACCAAAAATTAGGAAAAGAAAAAAAAATGTCCAATGCGAGGATAGTGGCTAGTCAAACGCCCCACTGGGTTAAATGTTTTTTATTTTATTTTTTTATTTTATTTTATTTTATTTATTTATTTATTTTTTTTTTTTGAGAAAGAATCTCACTTTGTCACCCAGGCTGGAGTGCAGTGGTGCAGTCTCGGCTCACTGCAACCTCCGCCTCCTGGGTTCAAGCGATTCTCATGCCTCAGCCTCCCAAGTAGCTGCCCAGCCTCCCTAGTAGCTGGGATTTCTGGCAGGTGCTACCGTTCCCAGCTAATTTATGTTTTTTTGTTTGTTTGTTTTAGTAGAGATGGGGTTTTACCATGTTGGACAGGCTGGTCTCGAACTCCTGACCTCAGGTGATCCGCCCACCTTGGCCTCCCAAAGTGCTGGGATTACAGGAGTGAGACACTGCACCCAGCCTAGGTGAAATGTTATATAACCATTATTATCAATGATCATAAAGCCTGCTTTCCAGTGTAAAACAATGGGTATGATGACATTTTTCATCTTATTTATGTTTCTACTGAGGTTACAGCTGTAGAAAATAATGTATGTTTCATAAAAGGCTGAAATGAAATATTTTATAACCAATGAAAGATTTTATAACTATTAAAATCTTAATCATGATTATTCAGGTAGTGAGATTAAGAGTTTGCTTTATTTTCCAAGTTTTTGATAATATTTTATTATTTACAAACTCTAAATATAAAGGACTTCTTATTTGACCCACAGGATGGGTTTCCAGATTTCCAGGATTCTGTGCAAACGCTCTTCCAGCAGGCTAGAGCTAAGAGTGAAGAACTTGCAGCTCTTAGTTCACAGGTAACATAAACTCCCAGTTATTATTTCATAATAGTATCTGAAGGTTAAAAAATAAATGACTACTTCAACTAGCTTCAGTTTTAAGTGTTTGAGGACTGACTTTTTATTTCCGGTTGTTTTTTAAAACGTCATCTGAGCCACAGCTGTATCAACATGAGAGCGATAACAACTTGGTTTGATTCAGTTTATGAACGGAATCTGATATGGTGCTACTTATTTATTCTTGTAGTTTTGTAGGAAGTGAGACAGATTCTGTACTCAAGAAAACTTAAACAGTTTGATAATCAGGAAAACCAGCCATGTTGACCCTGGCTGTGTGTAATACAACTCTGAGATAAAATAATACTAGTTCTCAATAAAATATTAATATAAACATTGTAATTATTGTTAAATCTTTTACATTCATATTTATTGAAAAACTGTTAAATGAATACGTGGCTTCAGGTGCTTTTGCCATTAAGTTATTTAATTGTGTCTGTATACTGAAATTAAAATTTTAAAATGCTTTCTGCAAGCATCTTTTAGAAAGCACTGTAAGCTTTTATTCCTGTTGAACAACTTTCTTGTAATAACTTGCTTTTGGTCAAATTTAGTACTGCTAAGTTTTGTTTTTTTCATGTTAGAATGAAAAATACATTTTTTACCTCAGATATGCTTATTTAAATTTTGTCAATTTAGTAACAATTTCAAATGAAATGAAGTTGTAGTTACTTTTGATTTGGTTTATATGCATTCAGAAAAATAGTATAAGTGTTTATTATGTTTATTCTGTAAACTAATACATTTTACCTAATGATTTTTACATTGTGGATCAGGGCTTTTTGTAACCAATTTTATATAGAAGCTTTCTTGTCCTACACTTTTATATAGCATGGTAGTGATTCATATCTGTGCATTTTGACTATTATCTCCTTGGCAAAACACCACAAATACACTGCTCTGAATATCACATATAAGTAATTTAGAGCATTGAAAAGGAACTTATAAAACACATGCAGAGATAAATTTATATGTCAGTTGACTTAATTGTATATTTAAAATATGCCTTTTTATGATTGGTTGGGAAATACTGCAGTTTCATGATGAAGGTGAAAATGCTTATTGGCACTGATGTTTTTCTGCATAATTTACATTGTTTAATTTTAGTGGGAGGTGTGTTTGTCTTGTTCTTCTAGACAGCCGTTTTACACCTTTTCTCCTCCAAACATATTGTCATCAGATCAGTCTGTGTACTGCCAGATCCTAAAATAAAAATGCCAAGATTTCGCCCCAAGTGTTAGAAGTAGTTTATAGCAGATGTTGCTGTTGCTTTTAGATTTCTTTTTTAAAAATCCTTTAAAGGACTTAGTACCTTGGAAAACAAAGGTAAGGTTATGTTGCTTTTGAACTGACATGGAATTCTCTTGAAAGAATTGAGAAGAAAGCTGTTATCTTTTGTACAATATCCAGCCTTTTATGTTTTAACATGATGATATAGACATCTATGCATATTTATGGAATTTGTATACCACGTGAAGTATGAACTAATTTTAATGAATACTAAATATATTTGCTGGAGTCTGAAATTGGCATCTTTAAACCATTAAAAAATCTAGAATGTTTCAGTTACTGATCTGATTTTTGCTTTACTTACTAGCAGCCTGAAAAGGTGATGGCAAAGCAGATGGAGTTCCTTTGCAACCAAGCTGGCTATGAGAGACTACAGCATGCCGAGAGGAGGTTGTCTGCAGGGCTTTACAGGCAGAGCTCAGAAGAGCACAGTCCTAACGGCTTGACTTCCGATAACTCAGATGGACAAGGTACATCTTTAGAGTATCCTCCACCTTTAGGGCCACTATGTGCACTTCAAAGAGAAACAGAAGACAGTGGCTGATTTTTAAATTATGATATTTTGTAGAGATTATTTTACAGGTTCTCTTATCAAAGTTAATTTTTAAATTCTTCATTTTCTAAAAAGGAAATAATTTATCCTGCAAATTTTAATTTGTAAATGTTTTAATCTTTAAGCAGTTGGCACCTGAGATTGACATGTATTATTTTGTAAGGAGTTGGTGGGAATGTGAGATGTCAGCAGTACAGATTATTTTCCCCAAAGAAACAGATTCCAGGAGAGATGTTTATCCTTTTTAAATGACCAAAACTTCATAGTTTTTTAGACTTCCAAAACAAGTTTGTGAAATTTACAACATCTGCTTCTTAAAAGAATATGGTAACTGCTTCTAAAGTATTATGACAGAGTACAACTCAGGTTTAGAAAGTCATGTGATTCGTGAGTGTTTTTACCATTCTACGAAGTACTTCATTCTTTTCACATCCTCACATAGAGAAAATCCCAAGCCATTGTTATTTGCTCATTCAACAGGCATTTTATTAGCATTTCCTACGTTCCAGGCACTCTCCTAGGCACTGAAGATGCAGCAGAGAACAAATCTCTGTTTACCTGGAGCTTACCTGGAGGGAGATGTACAGGTTATAAGTATATACATGTATCCCCTAGTTTCAAATAGCAATAACTGTTTGAAGAAAAAAATAATTTTGTAGTGCTTCCTTTTTATATGTTATTGTTATACTTTTCTAGAGAATGGTTATTATTGTAAAAAAAAAAAAAAAAAAAAAAAAGAATTTCTAGGTAAGAATACCATCTTAACAAGGATTCTCAAGCCATGGAGTGAAATATTACATGTGTCAACAGATCAGAGTACTGAAAGAGAAGAAACTTCCTTTTAAAAAGATTACAGGAACCTTTGAGTTGAGGTCTTGTTTAACTTCTCCAGTTGTCCTTAACATGTTAAGAAGCAAAGGCGGTTATTAAAGATTTGGTGACTCTAATTTGTGACACCAGGATAATTCAGTGTGGGGTGACAGTTTGCTAATGTGGTGGATTTCAGTACATGACAACATGATTGGGTGTATAATTTTTTTCCCATATTTGTGCTAAATCTGTTTTTTCTTGGATTTTGCTGTCATTTTGTTGTTTTTTTTAATCTGTAATTGGCTTGAAGCCTTCTCTGTCTTTCTAGTACTTGTTATTCTATGATTAATGACATGCCTTGGTAAAATGGTTGCACTAGTAAGAAAATGTCTTATAGAGGAGATGTATTATATGCCAAAACTGGAATGCTTACTGGAATTCCCAGTCTTTTGTTTAGCTCTTAAAAATATCCTGGCAGAATTGTAAACCTTGGGACTAGCATGAAATGACTTGCCATTTTCCTCTTAAATTATTATTTAAAATGTTTTTTCCAAGTCTTATTTAAATTCTTCAGTGCTCGTTGACTTTCCTCACTTTTTTCCTAAGGAGTGTTCAGGCAATTTTTGAAAATTTATTTTTCAGAAAAACCATAGTGTGTTTTTAATATTATGCATATTTCTTTTTTCTTTTCATTAGGAGAAAGACCTTTGAATCTTCGAATGCCTAATTTACAGAACAGACAACCCCATCATTTTGTGGTGGATGGGGAGCTGAGCAGACTTTACCCCAGTGAGGCAAAGTCCCACTCATCAGGTGAGAACGTGCTATATGATGAGAGGGTAACACTTGAATAAAAGGATCTTTAAATTCTGTTCTCCTATTCCCTCCCCCACCAAAAAAAAATGTCATCACTGACAGTGTTCCTACAGGTTGAGTATCCCCATTTGGAAAATTCGAAATGCTCCAGGATCCAAAACTTTTTGAGTGTCAGAATGACACTGAAAGGAAACCCCCATTAGAACATTCCAGATTTGGAATGCTGACCCTTAAGTATAATGCAAATAGTCCAAAATCTGAAAAAACTTGAAATCCAAAGCACTTCCTGGTCCCAGGCATTTTGGATAAGTGATGCTCAGTTGTCAATTTTTCTCCCCTTGGAAGTGATAGATTGCCATAACACTGGCTGATCTCGCTAGTCTTTTTGCAAACTTCATATTCCGAACAATGACAGGGAAAACTCATAAAAGTTGAGATTACTTTGATTCACCATTATATGAATGGTGATGTTTATATGAAAGTTTAATAATAAATAGCTGGTTTGAGTTGTGTTACTACCTTTTTGGGCAATAACATAATATGAAATTGATGGACTACATGTTTGCTTTGACACTGAGAAAACCTTGTGTATCAAAATCTAGACTTTTCATGCAGATGCATTTTGGAGGTGATACTCACATTTCAGAAGTAAACTGAATTCCATAAAAGGATGAGCAGCTCCTTATCATAGTTAGATATTTACCTATTTTTACCCAAGTAAAGTGAGTTAGACCTAGTTAAAGCATTAGAGACCAGCACCATTTGAAAGAATCTGTTATCATTCCAAGTCTTAAAGTCGCTTTAGGAGTCACTTAATCACAGTCACTGATTTTATAGATGAGGTAGCTAAAGTCAAATAAATAGCTCCAAATTTGCGTTGTAAGTCAGTGGGAAGTGTAGTTTTATAAGCATTAGGATTAAACCTGACTTTACATTCATGCTATCTAGATAGAATGAATTATGTATTTACTAGAAAAAAAGTTATCAAGAGCATTTATATCTTTCAATTTTAGATCATACTCTTGGTAGCAGATGCTAAAAAGACAAGTTCTAAATAATGTTCTGGTGCTGTGACTTTATAGCATGCTATTGCATACTTGATTGTAGCCACTTTAATAATGTCAGAGGGAGGTTGAGAAATTGAAATCATCCTAAAAAGCTGACATCTTGGTCTCATGTTTTCCACAGCACAAAAAAAGTGATCTATTCTTTAAAGTTTTTTAAAAATGAACAAAAAACCACGTTTTACCAATTTATATTCCTTAGAAGACTATATAACAGGAATACTCCAATTACATTGATCATGTGTCTTGTCATGGGGCATATATACATATTTCATGGAGATACATTACATAGAGATAGAATTGATCTAGATCTTTATGTAGAACCAAATGAAGAAATGCCTGAAAAAGCCTTTTTCTTTATTTTTAACTGAGTAGAAATACAGGTTTCATATAGTGCAAGCCTGGGTCCAGATCTTAGCACTGACACTTGACTGAGTGACCCTGACTGAGTTACTTAAACACCCTGTCCTTCAGTTGCTTCATCTGTAAAAGCGAAGTAGTTTCTACCTCGTAGGGTAGTTATGAGGATTAAACAATACAGTGTACCTGCATCGTACACTATCTATTCCAGCCAGCAGGAATTCAATAAATAGAAGCTACTTTTTTTATTACTCTTACACAGAATTTAAAATCCCCTTCTGTTTAGAGAGGATTCATAAATTGAACTATTTAATTTCAGATAAGCTATTAGTATTGATTACTTTCTAGAATCCAAGGTGTGAATGTATGTGATATGGATGTTTGCACGTATATGTATGTGTACATATCTCCCAGTATTTGTACTTTACATAAAGGTTACATTTGACTGTTATTATGTAGTGTTTGTGTATGGTTGAAATAACTATACACATAGAACTCCATGGAATGATTTCTTATGAAAATAGTGTTCATTATTTTATCCCTATTTCTCCCACCTTAATATGTCATTGTCAGAAGAACTTTAAAAAATAGTTCCAAGGTTATGAAGATATTTTTCAGTCTGATTCCTTCATTGATGGTAAATATTTAACCAGTAACAGTTACATATGAATAATCAGTTTCCTTTTATATATTTATCATGTTGGATCAAGCATTAAATAAAAATTAATATGTTCTGTATGCTAAATGTTTTATGTGCATTTCATTATTTAACTTTCATGCCACTTTATGTAGATACTATTCCTATTTTATAGATGAAGACAGTAAGGCTTAAAGAGGTGTATAACTTGCCCAGAGATGTATACACCTAGTAATTGGCAGAGTTGAAATTTAAATCCAGAATCCAAGCTCTTAATAGCTCTATGAACAGAAATTTTATATGGAATTGCAGAATCATGAATAGTTGATACTCTTTGGTATGGAGTGTGGGGGTTTGTTTTAAAACTTTGTTTGATTTTTGTAGTCCATTGATTTAAAATATCAACTCACTTTGTTTCCATTTTTATGTAGAGAGCCTTGGGATTTTAAAAGACTACCCTCACTCAGCTTTTACCTTAGAAAAGAAAGTCATCAAAACAGAGCCTGAAGATTCAAGATAGCTGTGATTTCTCTCACCGTTTTCTGGAAATGGCATCAGATTTAAGGATAATACTCCATCATAGAAATAAGCCTTAATAACCAGTGTTGCCTCATTCAGCTCAAACAGATTTCATAGCCAAAGCAAAAGGACTGGTACGGTAGTCTGTGGAAACTGGGAAGATAAAACAACAGCCACAAAAGACAAAATCAAAAGAGTGTTGCAATCTATAATAGTAATATTGATTCATTCACATTCCTGTGTTAAGTCATTTTATATGGAAAGGCTTACAAATCAATATTGTAAGCATTCATTATTTAAGAATGTACGATGTATTTGTGTAATTTATAGAAGTAAAATCTAGATGTTGAGACCTGTTTGGTCCAATAGATGTGGATACAATTTATTTTACTTGAAATTTTGTTGTCTACTTTGTGTGTTTAACGTAAATGTATGTCAGAGTTTAAAATCTTTGCCTGCAGTTGTGAAAAAGAAAGCTTAAGTGATGTAGTTATTGGCAAGATTGCAATGATTATGGAAAAATAGAAAGCAAATACTCAGTTTAAGCCAAGGAAAATATTGTGGATTTAATATTTGATAAAACTGATTTTGTTTAACAGGAAGTGTTTAGCATTCACTCATATAACATCTGGTTATCAATGCACGTTTACACAATAAATACTTGAGTGGAGGAAAGTTAAAAAGATGAGCAATAGAGTAGAAAATATCTCTTAAACTAGTTGACCTAGATTGTATTAATAACTATTTGAGATGTTTCAAAGATAGGAAGCTATTACGTGGACAGAGAACTTGAAATAAGTGGACCCATGTATAAAACCTTTGACTTAAACATTGATATTTCAGAATGTGTTAAATAGATTAAGACATAGTAAATTAGGCTGGGCGCGGTGGCTCAAGCCTGTAATCCCAGCACTTTGGGAGGCCGAGACGGGTGGATCACGAGGTCAGGAGATCGAGACCGTCCTGGCTAACACGGTGAAACCCCGTCTCTACTAAAAAGTACAAAAAACTAGCCGGGCGAGGTGGTGGGCGCCTGTAGTCCCAGCTACTCGGGAGGCTGAGGCAGGAGAATGGCATAAACCCGGGAGGCGGAGCTTGCAGTGAGCCGAGATCTGGCCACTGCACTCCAGGCTGGGTGACAGAGCGAGACTCCGTCTCAAAAAAAAAAAAAAAAAAAAGACATAGTAAGTTAACCCTACATGTTATAAAGATGGCGACTGTTAACAAAGGCTGTAACAGATTAAGTACTATTTTATATCCAGAAAGTCTTCTCATGTAGAGAAGTCAGAGAGACTAGATGCTTTCACCAGGGAATGTCTTCCCACCCAGCCATCACAAGTGTGGACAATCACTGCATCCACATCTGTAGGCATATTTCTATGGAAGTTTAGTTGACAGCTATATTCATTATTTATTTTACGATTTCATTTTTCTACACCTTTGAGATTTATGAATGCAGTTTTTTCTTAAAATTTATTTTAATTTGACAGTATGTTTTTAGTTCCCCCAATTTAATTAATGGACCATATGCATATATATGGGAGTATGCTTACATGTTAATAATATACTTGCATACTTACAAGAATTTCACATTGGAATTCATAATGGTAAAAAAACATACATCTGCCAATATACGTTTTTTCTGTTGGTTTAAGAGAAGATAACTGACAGCTTTACCTACTTCCTACAGATGCATCTAAACCCAGATATTGCTGAGAAGAGTGTATTGACTCTTAAGACTGAGTGTAAGAGAGTATGTGTCTTTTTGTTTTTAGTTCTCCTCTAGATCATAACTGTAAAAAATATTAAGTCATAATCTGTTACACTAAAATTTGTCAGCCAAATGTTAGATGAAATGTCTGCACTGTAGTCTCAGATCACTGTCACATATATAAATTGCTTCTTCATTTTAATTTGTAGAAGTACTTTACAGTAGGAAACACCAGTAAACAACTTTTATACTGCTAAAAGGCTTTTTTCCCCTTCCTAAATGTTTTAATTGTATCATAGTGTTTTGCTCACTGAAGAAGCTTTTTATGGACCTTGCAACTTTGTTGCTAGCTTGAGGTTGATTATTGTGGTTGTATTGCTCACTGTGTGTAGAAATAGTATGAGTACGATTTCAATAGACTGTTCAGTTTTTAATATTAGCCATAGCACTGGTTAGTATCTCAGTAGTTTCATGAAACGTTTCCTGTATTCTAATCTATTTTGAAACTTTTTGTTTTTTTTTAAATTGTGTCTTACAGTCAAGGTTGTAGATTTTCATAAGCCACAATTTTAAAAGATGCAGTAATCTTCCAACTTCCAATATTTATCCATTCATTGTGGACCCACACATTGCATCTTTAAATTCATGATAAGTTTCCTTAACTATCTTATGTTTCTGGTCTTTTAAGCTTAGTGATAAGGTGGAAGCACAAGAAAAATTTCAGTAGAATACAGTTTTTATTTTGTAAACACTAATGTATTAAACTTGCTATACATTAAAGCAAATAATATATATTTTTATTTGAATTGTATATGTGAATTGGAAGTTATAACTAGTTGATTTTTTCATTTTGTTAGAGGTATTTTCACTGAACAAGGTCAATTGGTTACCTCAGTATTACAGCCAATATAGTCCAAGGGACCATTTCTCCCCGAGTCTCTTACACTTTATTGTGCGATGTCCACGTTTTTGTGACTCTTCAAGCTGTTGGTGAGGTGGGACGAGTGCACTTGCTTCCTGTGGCAATAAAGATTTTCTGTGCCTCACACATTTATGTTTATAGCATTTTCTACATAGCAGTTTTCCACAGTGACTAATATTAACCCACTCTGCCTCGCTTATCTGCTTATTTAAGCTGGGTTTCAATATTAGGGGACAAGAACTTATGTCTTAAGTTGGAACTAAGTATTGTCAGCTACCGTCATTTCTAAGAAGTCATTTGGTAAAGAGGTTCTCAGTAGACTGGTCTGGCAGAGAGAGGTCAATTTATATTGTTCTCATTTATGAGAAGTTTATGAAGACATTTTTAAAACTCCGCCATTTCTAACTATGAATAAAAGGAGGAACATTAGGATTTAACATCTATAAGACATATTTGTAAAATATTAATGTGATTTGGGTTCAGTATTATGGGCTAATTATATGAAATAGAGCTAACCTGTAGTAAAGAACCAGAAAGAGCCTTTCAACAAGTATTGATGAGTTCTGTAGATTAATGAATATCATCAATGTGCCAAGCACTGTGCTAGGTGCCAGGGAAGAGGTAAAGGCCCCAGATGAAATACATGATCCTTGCCCAAAACCTAGTTGGATGGGAACTAATACCACTCACATAAAAATAAAAATTTCAGTGCCTTACATACTGGGATGAGGAGCTGGCATTTAAGTGCATTCTGTATTAGGCAGACATTATGGTAGCGGGCACTTCACGGGTGAGAGAAAGCACTTTCAGTGAGTGAGATTCAGAAGAGATCGGCCAGGACTAAAAACATTTAGAGGTGGAATTTGATAAAAAGCCATAGTGGCAGTACATTTCACTTTGAGGCTGCCTTTTTTTTTTTTTTTTTTTTTTTTTTGGTTAAATTACTGTACTTTTATTTTGAAACTGCATGGCAGATCTGCTTGCCTGGGTAATATTTCCTTTGACGATCTATTGAATCTGTCAAAAGGTAGCGGGAAAAGGTGCTTTTCATCTGTCCTTAATTAGTGAAACCACTTGGGTAAAAGCTTTAGGATTTGGTAATTATGATACTACTAGCACCTCGTGTACCTTTACAACTATAGTTGACACTATTTAAGACTTAAAAGCTAAATAAGTATGCAGGGAATTTCCTAAGGTCTGCCCACTTGGGTCTCAAATGGTTAAGTATTACTAACACAATGCCCATTTTGCTTGTGACTTCACTTAATATACTACATCGAGTCTTCAAAAAAAAACCAAGATATTAACCAACCTGATGACGCCAGAAGGTCTGCCTCTTTTAGGAAGTGAATTCAATTAGAAGTAGCTGAAGTTAGAATTGAACAAACCTTGTATGTTTGTAACAGCTTGAATGACCAAATACGGTAGTTGTTCTTTTACTAAAAGCCACCATATGGTCCAGCTGTGCATGGGTGGTGGTTCAGGGAATGCACGCTTGTTATCTGTGGGTGTCCTCATAAATGAAATTTGTAAGCAGACCTCCAAAGTTAATAAAAGAATGATCCAATGTCCTGACATTTTTATTGTAAATACAATTTAATATCAAAAACCTTACTGTTAACTATGTCCCTAGTGATCCAGTAAGACAATTTTTATTTCACGTAGAAGTGATCAAAAGCAAAATACTGGAGCTAGGATTTTTCTTACTGAGTATGCAACGGTTAAACCTTTAAAACATCTTCGGGAGGCCAAGGTGGGTGGATCATGAGGTCAGGAGATCGAGATCATCCTGGCTAACGGTGAAACCCCCGTCTCTACTAAAAAAAAGAAAACAAAAAAATAAGCCAGGCGTGGTGGCAGGCGCCTGTACTCCCAACTAGTCAGGAGGGTGAGGCAGGAGAATGGTGTAAACCTGGGAGGCGGAGCTTGGAGTGAGCCAAGATCACGCCACCGCACTCCAGCCTGGGGGACAGTGCAAGTCTCCATCTCAAAAAAAAAAAAAAAAAAAAAAACACATCTTTTGGCATCTGTTTCTGCTGACCTATAACTTTCTTTTGTGGTCACCTCAAAGGTGTTTTTTATTTTTTGTGCAGAAAAACCTAATCAGAAATCTATTTTTTAAGTTCATAATCAACTTATTAGAGTTAGAATGCAAAAATGTATTGTGCTTAAGGTTAAGTTCAACTTACAAATCTTTACTTTCTAAGTTTAGCAAATCTTAATCACTTTTAAGGGAACTGTGAACTGGGTCTGTTTACAGAGTTGGTTAATTAAGCCTTATTCTTCTATAGTCTTCCCATCTGTTAGGTCACACAATTCTTAAGTGTTAAAAAGATGTCCTGTTGAATTCTAGGTCTCCCAGCTATGTTTGACTATTTGGTCACAATTTCCAAATTTTTTTTTGACTGCTAAGTGATTTACTTTCAAAGTATTGCTTCAATAATGTTAAAGGTCTAGCTTCTAGCACTTCATCTTAAAGGAATGTTTAATGAGTTTTTTGGATTTTTTTTTTTTTTTTTTTTGCAATTGGGATAAAACCCTCAAGGAACATCAGACTCACATAAAATAGTAATCAGCTCTTATTTTAACATCCATATGAAATCCTTAGTTACCATTATTTTTCATTTTATTCTTTTAATTTTAAAATATTTGACACAAAGATATTAAAGTATACAGTGTGATGGTTTTTTATACAAGTACATTGTATACTGATTACCACAATCAAGTTAAGACACTAAAGTGGGAAATTACATCTCCTAATTTTTGTTGACTTTGTATTTAGTGCACTCTAGTCAATTTAGTTATTAAATATCTTAATAAAGAATAACTTTCAGTAAAATGTTTAAAAAACTTCCTCTGCACAGAGCACTATTCTACATTTATGTAAACTGAGAAATCCACCTAAATACAGTTTTAAGTTTTAGAAGTTTCTATTGAAATGTTTGCTTTATTATACAATTCTATTTAAGTTTTCCATTCTAACTTATTAAAAGAATCGGCTTCTTCACAGTCTCTGAGAAGTAGTGATAGTTGAATGTTGCCATCAAAACATAATGTTGCAAAATGTAGATTAAGTACATCACATTGGTTCAAGATGGTAGTGCCACATACATTAAA
Organism: Trachypithecus francoisi; assembly: GCF_009764315.1. Lineage (NCBI taxonomy): Eukaryota > Metazoa > Chordata > Mammalia > Primates > Cercopithecidae > Trachypithecus > Trachypithecus francoisi. The sequence continues at coordinate 51,016,470 of NW_022681458.1, read as the reverse complement.
ATCATGAACCCAATAATTTTTCTCATTTATTAAGAGTGACAAATTTTGTGAATTTACTGTTAGTCCGAACAGTTTGGTAATCAACCTAGCCCAGTTTTCCTGTGGGTGAGCACTAGTGACGATATAAATTAGAATGTGCTTCATATGTACACATTCTGAAACCTTGTGAGTCATCTTTGCATTAAAAGTTTGCACCTCATAAATTTGTTTTTTAAAGTGCCATGTTCAACACCCACACATAATCCCAAGCAAGCATGGCCATTCTCTTGTAACTGTCACAGACACCCTATATTGGCAGGTCACTTAGGCTGCAGTATGTAGGAAGCTAGTTAAGTAGTGCACACGTAGGTGGAATCTTACTGGTAACTTTCAGCAGAGACATTTTATAATTTTCTGAGACTACCTATGGTCTTCAACTGAACTGTTAAACCAAACATCTGTGGTCTAGCACCCACCATACCCTGCTATTATCCTTCCCAAAAGACAAAGTGATTTTTTTGGTAGCATGTTCTTACACTGTAGGCTCTTCAGAGTCTCATTGTTTTCATTATTCTCCCCCCGCCAAAATATGTATTTTCCATCCCCAGATCCCTGACAACATAATGTAAGCATGTTTTTCATCAGCAGTTAAATGGACTAGGTCATTCATTTTCTTTCTGAGTTCAACCAATGTTTCCATCATCAGAAAATGCTCATATATTGACTTTTGTGAGTTTCTTTTGCATATATTGACTAACTTTCAAGTTGGACCACATCTTTCTGATTTTTACTGATGAGAAGGCAACAGAAAAATTTGTATACTGAGATAGGGACATCGCAGATACAGCCAGGTACTTAATTGCAATTCTTAGGATAATAAAAGGCAATTTCCACTTTAAAAATTAACATTAAAGGGGAAATTAATTACAGGTTATATAATTTATTCAAAGAAGAACAACTTTAATATATTTTAATATTTAAAAGTGAGAAGAGAGGATTGCATTTTTCAAGACTTTTCCATTTCATGTCACAGGTATGTAACAGCTGGCTTATAAGTGAAGTCACTTTTTCTGTGATTCCTTATTTAAAAGACAGGATCTAGTTCTGCCTTGCAAAGCGAAACATTTAAAACTCAGGCTTATATTCTTAATCTGGTAGGTAGTGCTATATAACAAATCCACCATTTCTAGCACTGGGCCAACTGCTTTACAATGTAATCCTCTGCAACTCCAGGAGGTACTTATCACCCCCATTTCGCAGATGAGAAAAACAGACGTCTCAAGAGATAATAGTTACTCCACAACTAGTAGTAGGAACTTGGGCCGGTCACTTGTCTATGAGCACCCGATCCTGTCAAATATCCTTTGAACTGAGTGGCCTGTACTATGGGTAGACATTTTACATGGTAAACACTTTAAAAAATATAGATAAAGCTTGAATACACACATGTAGAAAGAACTAGGCCTTATGTGAGTACTGATCAGCTGGCTGTTAGTGGTGGCTAGACTGCAGCAGAGGCTTCCCAAAGGAAGTAAACATCAAGCCATTCTGAAGGCAGCTACTGAAGCGGAGAACTGAAAGGGCATTGCATGGCTTTGGGATTAGCATGTCTGAAAGGCCCAGGTTGGGAAGCAGAAAAGACACATTACAATACCACTGGAAAATGTAATGGACTAAAGCAGAAAATTCAAATAAAAGTTTAATTAGATATAAAACATCTAGAAAAGAGTGCCTACTAAAGGAAATCCTTCGAAACTCATACAAAGTTCTCATTCAATCTGGGAAACAATTAGAAGTTGTTTTGTTTGTTTTTGTTTTTTGAGACAGGGTATTGTTCTCTTGCCCAGGCTCGAGTGTAGTGGTGCAATGTTGGCTCACTGTAACCTCTGCCTCCTGGGCCCAAGCAATCCTCTCACCTCGGCCTCCTGAATAGCTGGGACTATCGGTGTGCGCTACCATGCTCAGCTAATATTTTAAGGTTTATAAGCTGTTCCAAGATGCCCTCAAAGGGCTTAATTCTGGCTATGTTATGTGGAGGCAGTGACTAGGAAGCTATTGCGGTTGTTCAGTCTTCAGGTGGTCAAACTTGAGCAGTGACAATAAAGACCAAGGGGAAAAAGGGTGAAGGATATGCAATTATTCAATCGTTCATTCATTCAGCAAGCATTTGTTAAGCCACCTGCTTAAAAATGCCCAGGCACAGTGTCAGGAACTGCCCTTGAGGGACACTCACATCTAATAAAGGAAGACAGAAATTGTTGATGATGAAGTGGCAGGACTTGATGACAGATTAATTGTCCAGCTCATGAGAAAGGAACATATCAACCAATTGGAGAAAAAGAATTAATGGTTGTGACCCTAGTTAAAAGAATAGTAGCATCACTTTCCAAAACAGAATTTAGGAAAGAAAGGGAGTTTGGTGCTCAGTAATACTTTGTGTCAGTTCAGTTTTGGGGTCGTTGGTATATGTGAGTAGGGCTGTCCTGCAGGCAGCAACAAATAACAGACCAAAGAGAGTATACAAGATTCAAGCTGGAGGCTGGGCGCGGTGGCTCAAGCCTGTAATCCTAGCACTTTGGGAGGCCGAGATGGGCGCATCACGAGGTCGGGAGATCGAGACCATCCTGGCTAACACGGTGAAACTCCGTCTCTACTAAAAAATACAAAAAAAACTAGCCGGGCGAGGTGGCGGGCGCCTGTAGTCCCAGCTACTCCGCAGGCTGAGGCAGGAGAATGGCCTAAACCCGGGAGGCGGAGCTTACAGTGAGCTGAGATCCCGCCACTGCACTCCAGCCTGGGCGACAGAGCGAGACTCTGTCTCGAAAAAAAAAAAACAAACAAAAAACAAAACAAAAAAAAAGATTCAAGCTGGAGTAGAGGAATTTTGAGAATTCAAAGTCATTTTCCTAGAGAGCTCCACCAAGAGCAAAGTTAGTTATAGATACATGATAACCTTTTTTTTTTTTTTTTTTTTTTTTTGAGATAGAGTCTCACTCTTGCCCAGGCTGGAGTGCAGTGGTGTGATCTTGGCTCACTGCAACCTCTGTTTCCTGAGTTCAACCAATTCTCCTGCCTCAGCCTCTTAAGTAACTGGAATTACAGGTACATGCCACCACGCCTGGCTAATTTTTGTATTTTCAATAGAGACAAGGCTTCACCATGTTGGCCAGGCTGTTCAAACTCCTGACCTCAGGTGATCCACCTGCCTCAGCCTCCCAAAGTGCTGGGATTACAGGCATGAGCCACCGTGCCTAGCCTAAAGAAACCTTAAAGAACCCCATGATTAACGGTTGAGGTGTCTTTTGTAGGTGTTATTTAGAGGGCAAGGAGGAAGGAGGATTAAATGAAGGAAACAAACAAATTAGCTAGGTTTCAAACTATGGTTTAACTTAATTTGCATCTCCAAATTTCATTCACAAATTAGTTATTAATTGCAAAGGAGACAAGTCAATTTTACAATTGTGAAGTCTAGACTATTCTCCTTTCTTGCGCTAAGTGGAAAATTCTATAAATAACACCTTTATTTAAAAGTTGCAAGGCTATCTTTATCATTAGTTGTGACCTAATTAATCCTTTACACAAACCAACAAATTTGGCACTATTATCCTTATTTTATGAAAGGAGAAACTGCACCAAGAGATTTAGGAACTCATTGATACCTAGAGAAGAAATCAGTTTGCAGGTGATAAGTATTATTTCTGCTCTAGTTTCTGTTTGTAATGAGAAGGAAAAATCAGATTGTGCATTTTAAAAATACAGGTTTTCTCCAGTTCCTTGATGTGGGCCAGTGTGACGGCCCTAATGAGACAGTTGTGCAGGGACTGAGGAAGCAGCAGCACAGCAGCATAGATACTGATGACTTGAGAGAAATTCAAAATTAAATATAAATATTGTATTTTACTTGTTTCTTAAATTGAGGGTCCTTTTTTTTTATTATTTTGAGACAGGTTCTCACTGTCACCCAGGCTGAAGAGTGCAGTGGTGCAACCAGGGCTCATTGTGACCCCACCCTCAACAGCTGGGACTGCAGGTGCTCATGCCACCATGCCTGGTTAATTTTTTGAATGTTTTTTAGAGATGGAGTCTCACTATGTTGCCCAGGCTGGCCTTCAACTCCTGGGCTCAAGCAATCCTCCCACTTTGGCCTCCCAAAGTGCTGGGATTACAGTTGGGAGCCATTGTGCCTGGCCATTAGAGGTCTGTTTTTAAGATGGAGAAATGTTTTTAAAAACACAAGAGTTTCCTAAACACAACAAAAAATTATCCTCATTAACATTTTTAGGCACATCTAAGGACAAGGTGACCATTAAGAACAAATTAAAATATGATTGTTGAGCTTGAAACAGTTGTAATCTAAAACAGACAAGCATTATCCTGAACAAATACAAAGAATGTAATAAAGCATTATAAGCTGCCCACTACTCAGACTCATTCTCTGCTTCCACTCCAGGACATGAATGCATACCAGGAAATGGGTGCCATTGGGGGCCACCCAGGAGACTGCCTTCCACAGTGAGGGAGACAATGAATTCGATTTGGGACCTGTGGAGTTTGAGAGGCCTTCAGTTTATTTCAGTGGAGCTATTTAGGATTCACTTGGAGACAAAATTCTGGATATCAGGAAAGCCTGGAATTCAGGTCAAGGCCAGGATCTTAGATTTGATAGTCACTGGAGTCTCCTAATTGGCAGCTGAAACCATGGGAGTGAATGAGACAACAGGAAAATAAAAGAGAAGATGGGTAAGGCTAGGTGTCTGGGAAATATTAACTATATGGGATAGGTAGAACGACAACTAAAACCATCAAGGATATCAAGAAAGAGCAGTCAGAGATATGGGAGGACAACCGAGAGAGAAAAACATCCTAGAAGAACAGGCACGAAGTCACAGAATAGAGAGTATTGGGAATGTCAGACTAGGTAAGAGTCAAGCAGGGTGAGAACAGGCTCTGGAAGTGGATTATTAAAGAGGCTACAGTTAACTTTAAGAATGTTAAGAGAGTGCTACCAAACAGGGTAACTGGGAAGAATAATTGATGCAATAGTTTAATTTACTAAAGTAAAACACAGCATACTGAGAGAAGTAAAAAGGAAGAATATGAAAATGAGTAATGGACTCACTATATGGCATCTTTTATTCAAATGTATGGGTTGCCTATTCCTCAATAAACACCACATTCCTCCTTTATACAGAGAAGGTTGGAGAGATGTTCTTACAGCTGTTTGACACATTCAAGCTCACCAGGCATGCCACCTTTGCGCTGTCTGTACCTAAAAAGGTCAAAGAAGAATCCCATAGAACAACTGATCAGGCAACACCTAAACTTTACAGCACAGGGAATTAGTGTAAAAGGAAACATTTGTTTTTATTTTCTTTGTTCTTCCATAAATTTCCATAAAATGACTTTTTAACCGCAATATGTTAATGACTCGACCCATGACACCAGGAAACCCTCACTGACATCTGGCTGTTTGTACTAGCCTGTGTTTCTTTGGTTTGAAACACTTTGCTCATCTTATCACTGCGTATCTGCAGTTGTTATGGCTTCAAAAATATGTAGTAAAAATCAAGGCATGAAGAGAAGTTTTAGAAGGCAACACTAACAATTCACCATTGATTTTTTAAAAAAGGACTTGAAATATGTTTAAGCCTCTAAAGTAGACTTGTTTTTCTCCTGTTAAGAGCAGGTTTGACTTATGATCAGAACACTTTAATAGCAGTAGTTCAACCTAAACATATTCTTCCTGATCTCACAGAAATGATGAATTTTTATAACATTTATTCCATGAAAGTAAACTACATCTGCTTCTAGCTTCTCCCATCAAAGAGAGTGAATGTATACATGACAAATCCTAGAAAACAGTATGTGCCCAACCACATATCCGGGGAAGAAAAAACCCACTAAAACTCAAAGAATGTTGGAATTGGAAGTAAAGAGCTATCAAATTTTAAAATTTTAGTAGCCTACGATACACTATTCTTGAACTAAGTTGCAAGGGAATTAACTCATAAAGACTCCTGAGTTAAAGAAATTAGACTGATTGTTGTCGCCTTCATAGTTTGCTACTTTTAACTTAATAAAAATGGCTTTCAAAACTCACTTCATTCTCTCAAAAATATCTCACATGTCCATTGTGTTTGTTTGACTGCAGATAGGGCACCAGAACGCGAATTCTGCCACATTATCACGTGGGCGATGATACACACACAGAAGAATCAAAAAAGCCTTTCCTATTGAAAGAGTGTAGAATGTTGAGGTCACCTGTCCCATTTCCCAAAGCAAATCCAGGCCCAGCTGTTAAGTGACTTGTCAAAGGTCTCACACAGTCAACAAGTGACGCAGCCAGAGACCCCAGGTCCCTGTTTCCCTAGTACAGGTCTTGTTTCCCTGCGGCACCCTTCTTCTCCGCTAGGTGAGATTTTTATTACTTAACAAACAACAACAATATAAACACAAACTTTTTACTATTAGTGGTTAGAGATAATTTAGGAAACAGGAGTTAGAGTCCTGGCTCATCTACTATTTATTTGACTGCCATCAAATCATTTTATATCCCCATATCTACAGCTGCATTTTTCTTATCCAGAGAGGAGCACTTTGGAAGTTCAAAGCCATGTGCTACAGATCAAAGGACGGGGAGTCAAAAAACCTTCATTTTACAACTAGTTTTATCTTCAGATGATGAGACTTGTAAGCAAGTCATTCAAGTTTTTTGAGCTTCAGTTATCTCATTTGTAAGATGTGAATCATAAAAGATGCCCTCTAAACCCTGAGATTGTGGTGAGATCGTGGCATAAACAAGACATAAAGATGCTGCAAAATTGTCACCGCCTTTTAGGGGGTGCAGATACTTTTTCATCTGATTCCATGCATATCCCCAAGAATCCATGAGATGAATCTTATAAACGTTTAAGTTATTGCTAATATTTACTGAGGAAAACAAATTCTTGGAGTCAGCAAGCTTTGTCTTGCCATTGAAGAGCATGCTTTGCCTGCTCGTTACAATCCCACATTAAAGAGGCTTTTATTTGAGCACTCAGGAGGCACTGCCATGCAGCAGAAGAACACTGGATAATGTTCTGGATGTGTGGATTTCAGTCTTTGACTCGGCCATTGTATTTATGTGTGACTTATCAAGTCGCATTTTTGCTGTGCCTCAGTTTTCTGTTAAAAAGAGATTGGGCTTTAACTGGTTGTTAACTCTCGTGTCACGTACCCTGTTGGTTAGGCGATGAAACACATCACTCCTTTCCTTATAACAGTGCATGCACTTAAGCCTCAACTTTTGCATAAATTTCACCCAAAACATAATAAAATCCAGGTTAAGAGGCCCTATTTGATCTCTTCTAGCTTTAATCATCTAGGAAATCTACAGTCAAACTGTCTGTATCTACTTTGGACAAAGATGATATTCCATTTTCAGTTAGCTTTTTCTTCATTAAAGTTCAACCCAACTCCTACAGTTGTCAGGAGCTTTCTGAAACACTACTAAGCATAGGGTCACTCCACAAATAATTGATATTTGTGAGAGAAAGGATCTGATGGCCTCAATATTGTTTAAAATCAGAACTGCTGAATCTGTCATCCCATACTTTAAGCACTGATAATTTTTTGGTTCTCACATTTATGCCTACAATTAATATATAATGATACTTTTTTTTTTTCTCACTATGTCACCCAGGCTGGAGTGCAGTGGCACAATCTCAGCTCACGGCAACCTCCGCCTCCTAAGCTCAAGCGATTCTCCAGCCTCAGACTCCCTAGTAGCTGGAATTACAGGTCCACGCCACTACCACATGGCTAATTTTTGTATTTTTAGTAGAGACGGGGTTTCACCCTGTTGGCCATGTTCTTGAACTCCTGACCTCAAATGATCCACCCGCCTTGGCCTCCCAAAGTGCTGGGATTACAAGCATGAGCCACTGTGCTTGGCCATATAATACAACTTTGTAAAATGAATTCTAAAATCTCTGTTCATATTAAAAAGGAAAGTCAGTACATCCAGATGCCATTTTCTACTCTGAAGAGATACATGGAAAGGGAAGAAATCAACTTAAATTGTGTTCTTTTTCTCTTTTTAATGTTACCTGTTTTGAGAATCACGTGAATGAGTGACAGTCACATACTCTATCAATTATAGAATGACTGACCCCTATAGTGAGCTATTGGCAAGACTCTGTGATTGAATGGCACAGAGCCCACTCAAACGAGCTTAAGCACAGGGAAGTTTTTGAGAAGAACAGAAGGACATCTTAAGGAACCCCAGGGCAGGAAGTACAGCCCAGCCTCAGGAGGAACTGGAGTCCAAGAAGCTGGGGAATTCAGAAGCAAAGGTCCTCTGCATACCTCTCTGAGAAGCAGAGTGGTTCCTCATTCTCCCTTCCCTTTGCACACTTGCTTTGTCTCTCTCAGACCAGCAATGTCTGCTGCAAGACACTCACGGTTGCCCAGTCCAGCCTGACAATAACTTTCTATCCAAACCCCAATCAAGACTAACCAGAGTCTCTAAAACCCAATTCCAAATTCTCTGCAGGGAGAATTTGACTGCGCCAGTTTAAGGCAGGAATACGTTTCAGTGAGCTGGGAGAAATCTGGCTGCATCACTGCTTGCTAGCGATTAGTAGGAGCTATGGGAGCAAAATTCCCAAGAAGGAGGCTTGCACTGGTTCCCTAAAACGAAAGCGTCGGGACAGAGTGAAAATAATAGAGAAGGAAAGTACTTTCCTCCCTAGCATGTGGCAGACCTCGAATCAAAGCGAGAGAGTCAATGGCATCAGAAGCGTCATGGCAGCCAGCTAAGCACGGACCTCTGATGTTTGCTCCCATGGTCCCAACACACAGAGAGGAAGACTTTACCGGGGGAAGACGTCCATAGCATAGCAACTACCATTTAACAAGAGGGGTGGAGAGTGTTTGTCTTTGTCATAGCTCTTTCCAGATGGATACTAACATTTAAGACTAATTGCAACCACATTCTGAAATCCTCATCAGGGAAATGTTAACTAGAGGGGCAATAAATAATACCCACTTTTATAACAAAAGTTACAGGACCATTTAACTATTAGTGTTAATCTGTATAGCGATATTTAAAGATAATTGGGAAAATGTAGCTTAGCTTTGCAACCATGAAACTGTATTAATTAGCACTGTTCCGGTTGCTAAAAGTATAAACTCGAGTTAGCTTAAGAAAAATTATAAATTGGCCGGGCGCGGTGGCTCAACCCTGTAATCCCAGCACTTTGGGAGGCCGAGACGGGTGGATCACGAGGTCAGGAGATCGAGACCCTCCTGGCTAACACGGTGAAACCCCGTCTCTACTAAAAAATACAAAAACTAGCCGGGCGAGGTGGCGGGCGCCTGTAGTCCCAGCTACTCGGGAGGCTGAGGCAGGAGAATGGCGTAAACCTGGGAGGCGGAGCTTGCAGTGAGCTGAGATCCGGCCACTGCACTCCAGTCCCGGCGACAGAGCAAGACTCCGCCTCAAAAAAAAAAAAAAAGAAAAGAAAAATTATAAATTTATTTTAAGAATAGAATGATGTTTAAGGATCTGGGGATAGAGGACAGCTCTACTTAGACTGAAGCTGGGAATTTTAAAAGTGTCAGGAACCCAGACAGTTCTCTTTCCACTGTTTCCTCTGGTTTTGCTTGTTTGTTTTTGTTTTGTTTTGTGACAGGGTCTCGCTCTGTCGCCTAGGCTGCAGGGTTGTGGCATGATCTCAGCTCACTACAGCCTCAACCTCCTAGGCTCAAGGGTTCCTCCCACCTTAGCCTCCCAAGTAGCTGGGACTACAGGCACATACTGCCATGTCTGGATGATTTTTGTATTTTTTTGTAGAGACAGGGGTCTCACCATGTTGCTGAGGCAGGACTCGAACTCCTAAGCTCAAGCAATCCGCCCACCTCAGTCTTCCAAAGTACTAGGATTATAGGCATGAGCCACTATTCCTGGCCTCACCATCTCCTCTGTTTGTCTTTGTGAGTCAGCTTCATGATCATCTCTGTAAACTGGCTTATACCCTCTCCCTAATTTACAAGGTGAAATATGACTGCCAACAATAGTGAGTTTACCCACACAGTGAAATCATTTCTTAAAATATTAATGTGTGTGTGTGTGCACGTGTGTGCGCTTCTGTTTTGCATTTCCTTGTGCTCACCCAGAGCCGTCCACACTGACTTAAAGGGAATTAGAGTGATTAGCTAGAGCTAGTATGCAAAAATAAAGAAACAGCCAATGCTTTTTTTGTTATTGTTGGCAGGGGCCTGTTACAAAATAGGCTTTTTTTTTTTTTTTTCCCTGAGACGAAGTCTCACTCTGTCGCCCAGGCTGGAGTGCAGTGGTGCGATCTTGGCTCACTACCACCTCTGCCTCCTGGGTTCAGGTAATTCTCCTGCCTCAGCCTCCTGAGTAGCTGGGACTACTGGCATGAGCCACCAGACCCTGCTAATTTTTGTATTTTTAGTACAGATGGGGTTTCACCAGGCTGGTCTCAAACTCCTGACCTCAAGTGATCCACCCACCTTGGCCTCCTAACCTGCTGGGTTCACAGGCGTGAGCCACTGCACACGGCCAAAACAGACTCTTGTCTAAGAACCTATCAGAAACAATAGTTCTGAAAGCCAAAGCTTTTAATTTAAAGAATGAGGTGGGTTTTGCTGAAAGAAAGAAAGGATTGTGAATTGAAAGGAAAGACCTTGGCCGGGCGCGGTGGCTCAAGCCTGTAATCCCAGCATTTTGGGAGGCCGAGACGGGCGGATCACGAGGTCAGGAGATCGAGACCATCCTGGCTAACACGGTGAAACCCCGTCTCTACTGAAAATACAAAAAATTAGCCGGGCGTGGTGGCGGGCGCCTGTAGTCCCAGCTACTCGGGAGGCTGAGGCAGGAGAATGGCGTAAACCCGGGAGGCGGAGCTTGCAGTGAGCTGAGATCCGGCCACTGCACTCCAGCCTGGGCGACAGAGCGAGACTCCGTCTCAACAAACAAACAAAAAAAAAAGAAAGGAAAGACCTTGAAGGAAACAAGGTATACAATTTCCGTCCTAACAGTAATACATTAGAAAGAGGCTGCAAGAGGACCCTGACTATGACCATCCTCTCCCCAGGGAGTAGGAGAGGTGAGGTCAGTGGAGTCCTGGGGATAAAGAAACAGGATCTTGGGGAAGCCATATGGATAAAGACAGAGTTGGCACCCAGAGACTATGAGTACCTTACTCCCCAGGGCTGGGAGCCACACAGGGGCGCCTAGCTGGACCTACAGATCAAGGAGCACCTGTGGAGTGAGCCCACACTGCCCCTGGTCCTTTTTGCCAAAGTGCCACAGTTAGCTGGGTTTTGTTGCTTTGTGACCTATAGAAGTTCTTCCACAGGCAGCAGCCAGCACATTCCCTTGACCCATCCAGCAAAAAAAGGGCTTCCTGGACTCAGGAATTAGCGGATCTCCATCTGTTCAGGCCATTGTGGACAAGCAGTCTTTTAAACAGAGCAGGACATTCCTAAGCCTTACCCAACAGAGGGCAGACCTCATCCCAGAGCAGGGCTAGTGTTGTGGGGAAAGAGTGCCACTGCCCCGTGCTTGGGTACCACTGGACAGTGGCGAATCTGACCTTGTCACTGGGTCTAGCTACATCAATTGCCACTGTCTATCTCCAAGTCTAATTCCAAATTCCCTGAGAAGGGACTCTGATTGACTTTTCCTAGGCCAGGTGTCCAGTCCAGTTCAGCCAACTGTGGAAAGTGGAATGGAGATTCATCCACTTTGGGCATGGGAAGAGGGAACTTTAAGGAAGACGCTATGAACTGGACAGATACTCCAATGCACAGTTTCTTTTCTTTTCTTGAAACAGGGTCTCACTCTGTCACCCAGGCTGGAGTGCAGTGGCACAATCATGGCTCACTGCAGCCTCAACCTCCTAGGCTCAAGTGATCCTACCACCTCAGCTTCCTGGGTAGCTGGGACTATAGGCGTGCACCACCATGCCCAGCTAATTTTTTATATTTTTTGTAGAGAGTGGGTTTTACCATGTTGCCCAGGCTGGTCTCAAACTCCTGGCCTCAAGCGGTCCACCCACTTCGGCCTTCCAAAGTGCTGGAATAACAGGCATGAGCCACCGTGCCTGGCCCCAAATCAATTTCATATGGAACTCTTTTCACAGTTTTAGTTTGTAGTATCAGACCATTGCATGTCTTAGCTTTTAGAGTTAGAGTATTCAATCTTTTATAAACTATGATGTAAACTTGGACACAATATTTCTGTGTCCCAGTTTCTTTACTTAAACTATAAAGATACTGGTAAAAGTATCTCTAGGATTTCTTATAACTCTATTTCAGATTCTGTGATTCTCTTCATTTCACCATATCTGTAGATGATGAAGGAGTTAAAAATATGCCACTCTCACATGTTGACTATTTTGAATTAAAGACACTTGAAAATCAGCAGGTGCAAGTAGATCATTCTGACTTCGTTTCTGTTTTTACAAAGCAGGAGATGAAATTCCCACTTGAAAGACACCCTCCTATACAAGAAGAAAAGGCAACATTCTTATCATCAAGGGTGAGAAGTTGAGACCAGGAGACCTTGTTAAAATAACTCTTATTTTTTAAGTCTTCCCAGAAATCTAGTTGCTTTTTCACAACTTGCTTGGTCCAATCTTTTGTCCAATTCAGTATATAAGTAATTGACTCTAATTTCTTCTTTGGGTCTTCATTACAAGTTTCCCGTGCCATGTAAAACATCTGTTACATTCATTGGTATGCTTTTCTCCAGTTGATCTGTCTTGTGTGAATTTAATTCTCAGGCCCAGACAAAAAGGAACTTAAGGGGGAGCCTCCCTCCCCTACATGGCTACAGGCTGACCTAAATTCTGTTTTAAAGTGACCTTTTATACCTGCAAACATGTCACACACCTCCTCACCACACAGCATGCCCCCACCCACCCATACTGTCTCCCACCCCCACCCCGACATAGATTCACATACCGGAAGTTGCTTGTCTCTACTGCTCAGGATTCAAGTCTCTGTCTTGAACTTGAGAGGAAAAAGGGTGTTTTGTAGGATGGACAGGCTGTGGTAGAGGGAGGAGAGGTTAGACAGGGCAGAATGGAGTCTTCCTTCTCCAAGTCTAGGCAGGTTTGGGGTCCTCTGTGCAGTAGGGGGTTGGAGCCTGGAGCTGGACGAGTTATTCAGAGAACTTTGTGAGGCTTGAGGACAGGCCAAGTTGATGCAGGAGCTCAGGTAACAGGTGTGGTTGGGAGTATGGCTGTGACAACCCCAGGACCAGTAACCATGAGCATGGGCCCTGCACCCTGGACAAGGACTCTGGAGGTCTTGGAGGCTGGTGGCCACAGCAACCCTTCTTCTCCCAGCAGCTTTGTGAGGAGCTGATGCGACGAAGGGAAGCTGAAGTAAAGGTAGAAGAAAGGCTAGGGTGCATGTCGGGCAGTGCTGTTGTGGTGTGGGGACACATTTAGGACTCATTTTTCCCTATAGGACAAGGTCCTGCAGTAACTCAAACAGGGACTAAAAGTGAGTAGATCTTTAAGATCCACATAACTCTGTGTCCAGATGTTATGGGCTCAATTGCATCCCTCTCCAAATTCATATATTGAAGTCCTAACTCCAAGGACCTCAGAATGTGACTATATTTGGAGATACGGTCTTTAAGGAGGTGATCAATTCAAAATGAGGTCATTAGGATGGGTCCTAATCCAATACGACTGATATCCTTAGAAGACAAGACAATTTGGACATAGATACATACACAGAGAAGACAATGTGAAGACTCAAGAAGACCATCTACAAGCTAAGGAAAGAGTCCTGGAACAGACCTTTCCCTCACAGCTCTCAGAAATTAACCAACACTGCTGACGCCTTGATCTCAGACTTCTGGTCTCTAGAACTGTGAGAAAATAAGTTTCTGTTTAAGTCACCCAGTCTGTGGTACTTGGTTTCAACAGTCTTAGCAAAGTAACTCGCCGGAACACTGTTTTCTGAAGGAACTTTCTTGATATCTGCATTTTATGGATTTCCCAGTATCAGGGACTAAAAGATTCACTGAGTTACAACTGTAGTTTCTTAGGGACAGAGAGAAGATGCTGGTTTTATCCATGTAAAGCTACAGAACAGAAGAAAAAGCTCCACCTTCAGGTCAGCTGGTGACCAGTGGCCTCACAGGTAGTGCATTGGCCATATTTTCATGTGATTTCCTAATAAAGTTATCTGAAATAAACGAACTAACTGTTTAATTTTTGAGGATTTCCCACAAAAGACATTATTTCAAACTCAGAGATGGTTTAAAAGGTAAATAGCTTCTTTACTCTGTTGGGACCCCAGTCTTTAAGAATTTCATATGGACACACCATAACAAATTGAGAATATTGTGCTAGTTAATGAATTCCTTGCATCATGGGGAAAATGTTAGCTATCCTGCTCCCTTGTGTTCTTGAGAAGACATACCAAACAAAAATCTCTGAGGAGTATCTTTCAACGTATACATGCATGTTGCAGACTGCAACTATAAGTTGGGTCTCGATCATGATATATTAGTCCATTTTCACGCTGCTAATAAAGACATACCCGAGACTGAGAAATTTATAAAAGAAATAAGTTTAATGGGCTTATAGTTCCACATGGCTGGGGAGTCCTCACAATCATGGCGGAAGGCAAGGAGAAGCAAGTCATGTCTTACATGGATGGCGGCAGGCAAAGAGAGAGAGCTTGTGCAGGGAAACTCCCATTTTTAAAACCATCAGTCTCGTGAGACTTATTCACTACCAGAGAACAGCATGGGAAAGACCCACCCTCATGATTCAGTTATCTCCTACTGAGTCCCTCTCACAACACCTGGGAATTATGGGAGCTACAAGATGAGGTTTGGGTGGGGGCACAGAGCCAAACCATATTGTGTGAGATCAGCTGACAGTCTTCTGAGGTCTCAATCAGCTACAGTTATGACACTGTGCCATATACGCAAAACAAGTAATTTGTTTCAGTCTAAAATTTAAACCTGTAATAGAACTCCCAAGAAGTTTCCTACTAAAAAAAAAAAGAAAAAAAAAATACTGCAGAAGAAGACTAATGGGAGAGGGGAAAAATCTATAGAAAAATTAGATAATTTTTGCCTTTTTTTTTTAGTTTTGACATTGGGCTACAGGAGTAAAGCACTAAATGAATGCATTTTTCCTGTTTCTCCAAAAGATTCCTTTACAGGCCAGGCATGGTGGCCCATACCTGCAATCCCAGGGCTTTGGGAGGCTGAGGTGGAAAAACTGATTGAGTCTAAGAGTTCAAGACCAGCCTTGGCAACATGACAAAATCCTGTCTCTACAAAATAAAAATAAAAATCAGCTGGGTGTGGGGGCAAATGCCTGTAGTCTCAGTTATTTGAAAGGATCACTTGAGCCCAGGAGTTAAATGCCGCAGTGAGCCATGATTGTGCCACTGTACTCCAGCTTGGGTGACAGAGCAAGACTCTGTCTAAAAAACAAGTTTCCTACACAAAATATGTTTTATTTCCTGATTATGATATGGAAAAATCAAATAAAGCAGGCTTGGATATCTGTTGGGTCAAATAATTAATTTTACGGCTGTGTAACTGAAAGCTGATTGAAATTGGAAATGTTCTTTTCTAAAATGAAGTAAGTGCCAATTGATTCAGCCAAACAAAATTTGATTGATATTATTGACACGAGTGATGGAAAAACTGAAATGTGAAAATCTTATGCTATAGTTCAAATAACAAATCAACTCTTTTGAACATAAAAAATTATACAACTTTTGTTAATAAAAATTCATTTTTCCCTCTAAACATATGAAACAGTATTTAAGTAATATTGGTTTGAATGGCTGATATATCTTAGTTGGGCTCCCCTTACATTATCTTCCCTATCTAGTTGGAAGAATTTTGTAATTAAGAAAAAGCTTTATTCTTTCCTTTTTCCTGCTTCAATGGTCTGATTCAAAAATTGTAAGCTTATCAACTTTCATAAAATGATCTGTTCCCACCAACATACGTTTAGGATAAACTTGAAGGAGGAAACGATAGAAACAACAACTACTCTTACTCCTAAATGGTGCCAAGATTTTTGTCTTCACTCAGACTTGAACCCTGAGTCATCTTTGGAACTTATCTTTCTCTTCATGTTTAGTCAGATATGAAGGCCTGCTTATTATTCATTTGTATTTTCACACACATACACACACACACATACACCCCTATTTCTTTCTAGTCCCATCATCATTTCTTAGTTCAGTCCCTTTCATTTCATGCATTTTCAGCCTCTCTTTTTTTCTATTTTCCACTCCATTCTGTATATTGTTTCCAGAAAAATTTCTCTCAACACTACTTTTCTCTGCTAAAGAAAAACAAAATACAATACAACAAGCAATGTCAACAACTCTCTACTGCTAATAAAATACAATCCAAATTCCCTAGACCAGCATTTTGTTCAGGCTAAGTCAGTTCCACTGAGTTTTCTCTTTATCCAGATTCCTGGCTCACTGGAAAAATAAGGTATATGCTTTGCCTCAGAGCATCCCCCATCTGGCACTTCAAACCTTCCATCCTGTGCTGCCTCATCCCTAGATTTTCTTTTCTTTTGTTTCTTTTCTTCCTTTCCTTTTTTTTTTTTTTTTTTCTGAGATGGAGTCTTGCTGTGTCGCCCAGGTTAGAGTGCAGTGGAGTGATCTCAGCTCACTGCAACCTCTGCCTCCTGGGCTCAAGAGATTCTCAGCCAGGCGCGGTGGCTCACGCCTGTAATCCCAGCACTTTGGGAGGTCGAGGCGGGTAGATCACGAGGTCAGGAGTTTGAGACCAGCCTGACCAACATAGTGAAACCTCGTCTGTACTAAAAATACAAAAATTAGCCGGACATGGTGGCGGGCGCCAGTAATTCCAGCTACTCAGGAGACTGAGGCAGGAGAATTGCTTGAATCCCGGAGGCGGAGGTTGCAGTGAGCCGAGATTGCACCACTGTACTCCAGCCTGAACAACAGAGCGAGACTCTGTCTCAAAAAAAAAAAAAAGAGAGAGATTCTTCTGCCTCAACCTCCCGACTAGCTGAGATTACATAGGTGCCCACCACCATGCCCGGCTAAGTTTTGTATTTTTAGTAGAGACGGGGTTTCACCATCTTGGCCAGGCTGGTCTTGAACTCCTGATCTCAGGTGATCCACCCACCTGGGCCTCCCAAAGTGCCAGGATTACAGGCGTGAGGCACCGTGCCCAGCTGCCTCATCCCTAGATTTCTTATTGCCTGGCACCTTCAGATTGAGAGTGAGTTTGGGCACCTGCTTGGCTTTAAATTGAGCTTCTAAAAAGGTGCCTTTGGAATCCAGCTTCGTACAGTGCAGAATGTGACATCACCTGACAAACTTAGCACAGCAGAGGAACAACGTTCTGGCACTAGCCGGCTGGAAAGGGGGATTAGACGGTCTGCAGTGCTCTCTTCAATATGGCCTCCACATTGACATTTTTCGCTTTCTGTCATTACACAAACGATTTATTTCAGCAAAGAGTCTAACTGTGGTACCCTAAATCGGAATCCCTAGTCCTCCTCACCAGAGAATGATGAGACCCCTCCTATTAAATTGTTCAGGCTATTCCCTGTTGACATATGGCACAATCAGGGACTCCAGCGTGGCCATCTCTGTGGCTCATCATGTTCCCTGCTTCTGTTGGCCATAAGTCTCCTCATTAATGCCATTACCAGGTAGGACCCTTCTGGTAACCCACTTGGGGGCAAAGTCCCCTCCAGCTCTGTCTCTGCCCAACCTATTGGCCTGTCAGTCTCTACTTGGCCAAACGAAATGGGGCTTCAGTGACTGTGGGAACTCTTGTGTTGTTGCTGCTTTTTCCCAAGGGAGGGTCAGATCTCAGGATCTGTCCACAAGGCAGTGTGAGAAGTGCTGGCTGTGGCTCTATCCACATTCCTTTGTTCCACCTGAGGAGAGGTCCTTCCTGATCTGGGCTTTAAACGGAATTTGTCTTCTGGAGATCCATCCTTCCATGCTTTCTTCCCTCCATCTCTCTGCACTGCCATTAAAGCCCCATCCTGTAACTGGGGAAATTCCTTCCATGTAAGGAAGAGGAAGCTCTGTCCAGAGAAAACTTTTTTGGGTCTTAAAAGCTTGAGGTCCTCAAGCTTTGACAAATTTATCTCTGGGGCACTGCTATTTATTCAGTCAGCTCTGGAGGGGAGGGATGGGCTCCAGGCCCCTGAATGAGGGTAAAAGTGGCTGTTCAGTCTCCCCACCATGAGAGCTACAATTGATTTCCTCACTGGTTATCTAACAAGTACTCACCTTTTTGTCAAAGAGGACACCGTCTAAACTCACATCTAAAAAATGTTATTTCTTCTGTTAGCTTGGCTTTTCTCTTACCCTTTTGAGAAAAATGGAACTCACTGTTTATTGTGTCAAGAAGCACTTGTTTCTTTATTTTTTATTCTTATTTCTTTTTAGAGATAGGTTCTCACTCTGTTGCTCAAGCAATCCTCCTGGCTTTGCCTCCTAACTAGCTGGGATTACAGGTGTGAGCTACCAAAATCAGCTACTTAATTTTTTTTTTTTTTTTTTTTTTTTTTTTTTAAGAAACAGTCTCGGCCGGGCGCGGTGGCTCAAGCCTGTAATCCCAGCACTTTGGGAGGCCAAGACGGGTGGATCACGAGGTCAGGAGATCGAGACCATCCTGGCTAACAAGCTGAAACCCCGTCTCTACTAAAAAAATACAAAAAACTAGCCGGGCGAGGTGGCGGGCGCCTGTAGTCCCAGCTACTCAGGAGACTGAGGCAGGAGAATGGCGTAAACCTGGGATGCAGAGCTTGCAGTGAGCCGAGATCTGGCCACTGCACTCTAGCCTGGGCGGCAGAGCGAGACTCCATCTCAAAAAAAAAAAAAAAAAAAAGAAACAGTCTCTCTCTGTTGCCCAGGCTGGTCTTGAACTCCTGGGTTCAAGCAATCCTCCTGCCTTGGCCTTGCAATGTGCTGGGATTATAGGCATGAGCCACTGCACCCAATTGAACTTTCTTCTTTAATAGGTTACCACACCAGTTGTCTGAGAGGGGTGGCTCAGGCTTCGATCAGCTTTAAATTCCAAGTTTCCCTTTTATAGGCTTAGAATGAGACAGTCATCCCACCTCTCAGTATTGTGCACAGATAGCAATTACTTAACTTTTCCTTCACAACTTATATGTGGAAGATACCTGTGAACCTTATGGTACATACACAAAGAAATGAGATAATCTGAATTTCAGAAGTATGCAAGCTAATGAGCAATGTAATTATGTCAGCAACTAGGCATGATGTACAA
This sequence comes from Trachypithecus francoisi, assembly GCF_009764315.1. Lineage (NCBI taxonomy): Eukaryota > Metazoa > Chordata > Mammalia > Primates > Cercopithecidae > Trachypithecus > Trachypithecus francoisi. The sequence continues at coordinate 50,997,188 of NW_022681458.1, read as the reverse complement.
AATGAAATAACTAATAGGTTGCAAATGAGGATGGAGGAAGGTTGATTTTGATTGGAGAGGGCTGACTTTGATCAGAAAAGTTTTCTTGAATGTGATGCCATTTAATATCCTTCAGTGTGAGTAGGGTTTTGATTGGGGACAATGACATTAGGGTCAGATGAAATTACATAAGAAAGGCCTAGAATGTTGGGGAATATGGCATTGCTGGGGAAACAGTATAGATAAAGAATCATGCTAGGAATTTAAGAATAAAAATGCATTCCAGTTTTTGAGCAGAATAATATTCTCACCTAAATTTTGATTGAGGGCCGGGCGCGGTGGCTCAAGCCTGTAATCTCAGCACTTTGGGAGGCCGAGATGGGCGGATCACGAGGTCAGGAGATCGAGACCATCCTGGCTAACACGGTGAAACCCCATCTCTACTAAAAATACAAAAAAAAAACGAGCCGGGCGAGGTGGCAGGCGCCTGTAGTCCCAGCTACTCAGGAGGCTGAGGCAGGAGAATGGCGTAAACCCGGGAGGCGGAGCTTGCAGTGAGCTGAGATCTGGCCACTGCACTCCAGTCTGGGCGACAGAGCGAGACTCCGCCTCAAAAAAAAAAAAAAAAATTTTGATTGAGAAATACAACTCTAGTATCAGTGAGAAAACCAGATTGGACAGGTGTACACATCAAATGCCTCTTGACAGGGCCGGTGAGCTTTGCTTGGACATATCAAATTTCCATAAGGCCACCCGCAGCAAGTAGAAATTCAACTCTACCGTTCTTATGCCTTGGAGAGTCTTCTTTGTTGCTTGAGGCCTTGTGTCTCCACATCAGTGCCATTAACTGGTCTCAACTACTCCCAGCAATCTACAGGGAGCGGCAAAATATCTCTTTGTTTTGTATTACACTAGAAATACCCTTGGAAGTACATAGTAGAAACATAGTTAGCTGTTTACAGACCAAAAGGAAAAATCAGTAAAGCAAATGTATAATGTGCTAATACCACTTTAATATTTAACTTTTCTGTTTATGATGGTTATTATATATGTTTGAAGATCCATAAAATTGATTTTCTACCCACTAAGGAATAAATGGGCTATTTAAAACCATAGGCCCACAAACAAATCCCCTGAGGTGCATGAGAGCACATTTCCCTTCTGATAATCACCCACAATTAGAGCAGATTCTTTCAGATACATAAATTAAAGCAATAAAATGAGATAACTATAAATAGCATTGCCGTTCACACTAAAGGAATTGAGCTGTAAACCACAAATCCTCACCCAAAATAACTTGGTTCTCTAGTTGCAAGCACTGATAAGAATAGGTTATGGAATCACCATATGGGAAGAAATTCTAGTCTAGTGCAAATCTTTTCTTCTAAACTAGATCGGATCAAACCTCACAGAGGGACAAGAATCTGTCTTGTTCTAATCATTCATATCAATGAGTAATTTGCAGATTAGTCTGAAAAGAATTGAGAATGCTGGTGAGCATTCTTTACAGGTCACACCTACACAGTATCCCTCCCCTAAAAGGAGAGAATCAGGCAAAGACTGGCAGATTTCAGGTGCTGTGGCAAGTGCTCAGGGACAGATCTCTTCTCATCCCTGGTTAGGATGCTTGAGGCTAGACGGAGTACCTGAGACCATTTCCTGGAGATGCTTCTGAGGTGCTAAGTCTGAAGTCAGGATGCCTAACCCGGGGCTTGAGGGGAGACTGAGCCTCAAGGTAGGGAACCAAAATAGGATGAATAGTCACAGTCAGAGGCTCTGAAGGGCTTGGGAGGATGGGCTGCGTCATCTTAAAAGATTTAGAATGAGGTGAACCACACCTCCATTTATTGGCATTAAGTACAGACAATTCTTCCTCAGAACAAGTTTTCTTAACACGAATTGCTTGAAAGACAATTGGCTAATTAGGGAGCATGTTTTGCATAACACAGATATCTTTGATCATAACAATTACAATCAAGAACTACACCAAAATAAGAAAAATGAAAAAGCTCTGGCTAGCACAGTCTGGGAATACATCACTTCTTTGCTGTGTGGCGGGCTGCTCATTTAACTCTGATTTATTTTGTTTATCTCTCCCTTATACCAATTTTGTGTGTTGTCTGTAATAACAATGAGGGTGATAGAATTGTGTTACAAACCCTCCAGATCCTAACCCCATCACCCGTGGAAGCAATTATGTTTATAATACATTTTTGATCATGTGAGCTGTCCAGAGAGTACAATTACTGCACTAAGGCAAAATAGGCATTTTCATGTACATTTCTTGGCTTTAAATTTAGTACTACTTATTTCAAAAATATAGAAAATGACAAAAAGTGTGCTTGGAAAGACACACCCTCAGGGAATTTATAATCCAGTTTAGATGAGACCTGCTTCTTTCTCTAGCCGTTCAATGAACTGCACTTTTCTCAAGAAGCTAAAATTTTTGATCAAGTAAAATGTAGGGCAGTTATTGTGAGCCCTATATTGTTTGGGTGAGCCCAAAATAGAAGACGAGAAACAGTCACCAGTCACATCACATTCAAACATGAGTTATCACAGATCATGTTGTCCTTATATCTCTCTGTTTTAAGGACCCCTTTGTAAGAATGGTATAAAAATAGGATCTGAGTTACTAAGGAGGACACTTTTCATATTCCCTTCTTGAATATTATTACAGTCATTTTCCCTGAGTGTTTAAAGTTTCATTTTCATTGCCTCTTCTAATTGGCTAATAGTGCCTGCCTGGATCACTGAGTTGAGGAGGACGCCAAAGTCATGACTTGGTTCAGAACAATCCAGTGCCTGATTGATTAGTACTGTCTAGCATGATTGTGGGAAGGAAGTATGCAGGTGTGGACACTGAGAATTGGCCTTCTTGGGTTTTAGACTTTTTTTTTTTTTTTTGATATGGAATCTCACTCCATTGCCTAGGCTGATGCAATCTCGGCTCACTACAACCTCCGCCTCCTGTCTTCAAGCAATTCTTGTGCCTCAGCCTCCCAAGTAGCTGGGAATACAGGCACCTGCCACCATGCCCAGCTAATTTTTGTATTTTTAGTAAAGACAGTTTTCACCATATTGGCCAAGCTGGTCTCGAACTTCTGACCTCAGGTGATCCACCCACCTCGGCCTCCCAAAGTGCTGGGATTACAGGCGTGAGCTACCATGCCCAGCCAATGTGTTTGTTTTATAACTAATGAGGATATTCAGGAAGACCCTTCCAGAAAGGCAGAGGCCAGGGGAAGGTTGCCTAAAAGGATGGCCAAAAAGAGTTTGAGAGAGTGAACAAAGCTGGTGGCTGGAGTCGGGAAGAACTTGATTATTCCATGGTCTCAGAGTAAGCCACTCACTACTGCCCTGAAAATTCATGGAGAACTAGAATCTCTCTCCACCCAGAGACTAGGAGGCATTTCAAGAGGAGCGCTGAAGTAGAATATGCTTGAGGTCCACTGTGGAAATTGGGTGAGACTATACAAGCTTTCAGAATAGACCCCCATCATAAGTGCCACACAGCTGTGGTGGGATGAGACAAGGAAGCTGAATTTCATTTAAAGCTGTACCTCAGATACACTGGCTGCATCTTAGATTCACTGGGGAGCTTCATAAACCTGTATCTGCCTGGGGGCTATCCCAGACAAATTAAATTATTATCTTTTGGGGGCAAGCCCAGGCATTTTATTAAAAAAAAAAAAAAAAAGATTTTAGGCCGCTGGCCTAGAGGAGGAAGAGCCAGAGAGCCGATATGGTGGTCTTCCCAGTTAATGAGTAGGCTCAGCAAACTCATTCTGGAAAAGAAGGATCAGAAATGAATCATAGTGAAAACATTTGAGAAGCCCTCCATGTTCATCTCCAAATAGTAGTCCACTGACCTCCATCTTGGGCTCCGTCTGAAAGCTTGGAGGCCTGAAAGAAGGATTTCATTCAAGGTCTTTGCCACCAAGTCTGAGCTGAATAGAGAGGGTAGGAAGAAAATAGGAGTTGAAGGTAGGACAGGGAGAAGAGAAAAGGAAACTTGAGGAAATAGCAAGAGCTATGGAAAGGCAAGGGCTCTCTCTGTCTTTAAAGGTGTTTGTAAAATACTGCTTAGGATCTGGAAGCATGAGAAAATTAGGTGAAAGAGATGGCGATGCTTAACTGAGGAGAAGAAACCATAGGGACAGTAACTGTCTTCAATATTTGAATGGAAAGCCAGAATAACCTACCTAATAATGCCAGCCACATGCCAAATTCGAGAACAAACAATATCCAAAACTCTTGGCAGGTACAACGCATTAAACTCCTTTAGTGTTACTCTAGAGACAGAATTAGGACTGGGATGTTTAAAGTTCCAAGAGTGCAGAATTCAACTCAACCACAACAGGAAATTTCTATGAGAGACAGTTGAGAGGGGTGGAAGGTCTTTACAGTCCGATACGCTGGGTCTAAGTCCTGGGCCTACCGCTATTAACTGTGTGATTGAGAAATGTACTTGAATTATCTGAATTACCATTTCCTAACCAACAAAATTCAGGTAATAATATAAGGTTTTGAGGCTCACATAGAGATTCTGTATATAAAGACCCTACTACAATGTCCAGGGTTTGGTAGTGACAACATAACACTGGTAGGCATTTTTTCTTGTTGCTCTGGAATTGACAACTGGAATCCAAAGCTGAGGCAAAGAAGTGTCAAGGAGCAAACAATAAAAAAAAAAAAGGTGAATGAATGGGGGTCAGGAATCCCTTTTGGGGCTTGTTAAGAAGTGGCTGAACTTTCTCTGCTTCCCTAACCTTCATCTCTACCACCTGCTTCCAGTCCGTATAAACAGATCGGGGTTAAGAGGAGAGACTCCTGGGAAGTCATCTGCTTCCTTGGGGGACTGCAGAGCGAGGAGGTGCTTTTCCTGCTCCCTCTTCACTCACGGGTTTGCTGTCTACTTATACGTAGACGGCCTGGCCCACCTCTATCCAATGTGATAAGTAGAAAAGAGAATTGGAAGGAGGTGGAGAGAAAGGGTAGAGTGCTGCAGTTTCCATGCCTACCATTTAGCATTTGGTGATGGAGATGTGATTTCACAGATCAGAGGGACGCATAGAAGGCAGCCAGACTTGAGCCTGTCTCACCCATATCCTACCCAAGAGAACTGGCTGCCAGGAAAGTGGACCCTGGTAACAACGACAACAACAAAAACCAATGGGGTGAATCGCCAAGGGTAGGAGCAGATGGTGGAGATTGCGAAGTGGGAGGCATCTATGGGGCTTCTGGAAAATTCACGTCAGCATCAATGAGGAAGCCAGTATTTGGATGTCTGCCACCAGCTGCCAGCCCTGGCCAGGCAGGTGAGAAACACTTTTCTGTCTCTCCTGTTCCTCCTCCCTCGTTCGCACAGAGGGAAGGACTGCACAGAATAGAGGAGGATGCAGCGGGAGCAGGTGTGCTCCTCCACACTCTGAGTCCCTCCGGTGGGGGCCGGCCAGGGCTGGCGGAGTGGACATTGGTCATTGCATTGGACCCAGATGGAAGCTTTAAATTGGACTTGCTAAAGGAAAATATCTTGGGCTTCCAAAATCACTAAGGAAAACTCAGGCTGGAAACTGCTGAGGGCAAACGTGTCTCGCAATCTATTCTCAGTCTCCCCTCTGCTCACTGAGATAGATTCATATCTGACTTGCCTCCTTTGGAAAGGCTAATCAGAAATCCAAAAGAATGTAACTGTTTGTGTATCACCTATCTGTGACCTGGAAGCTCCCTCCCTTCAACTCATCCCACCTTTCCAGATGGAACCAATGTACTTCTTACATATATTGATTGATGTCTCATGTCTCCCTAAAATGTATAAAACCAAGTTGTGCCCCTACCCCCTTGGGCACATGTCCTCAGGACTTCCTGAGGCTGTGTCACGGGTGCATCCTCAACCTTGGCAAAGTAAACTTTCTAAATTAACTGAGGCCTGTCTCAGACTTTCGGGATTCACAGACTATACCGAGTCGGGCTTTTAATCTTTGAAAGTGACTGGAACCCTAGAGATCTAACCAAGATATTGTCAGGGAACTCAGCAGAGAGATCGTGAACATGGCAGAACTGAAGGCAAGTGATTGTAGAAAAATAAATTATCTCATGCCTGTACTTCCTACAAACAAGGATTTGTTTAGTAAACTAGATGTGGTAGCCACCATTTTCATGATCAACAGAGTGACAACAGGCAAGACTGAACGATGGGGCTTTGAGGAAATGCACTGGAGATGAATCACCCTGAGATTATGCGGGTGGGGTTTCCCCTGAAGGGACTGGAACTGCTCACTGCCAGCTGTCCTCAGAAAAGGTCAGTCATGGGGCAGGAAATCAGAATGCTGGGACCAGAGTCAGTCTGACTGGATTTCCCAGGAAAGGTGACTCTCGAGTCCCCAAGGCACTTCCTCCTGGAGGGGGAAGGGGGAAGGACTTACGCCTGGCACTGACTTACTCTCTGTTTTTTGTTTCCTTTCCATTGTCCCTGAGCCTTTACTGTGATCTGATCAGTGTCTCAAATAATTTGACTTCTAATGTCCTGAGAGGAATTAAGGGGAAAGGTCCACGGCCACCCCTGGGGCAAAGCAGAGGAGGGATATGACTTCTGTCCTCAGGCCACAGCAGTGGTGGCAGCCACAGGCACCAGCTGAGAATAGCTTTGCCCCAGAGGGACCAGTTTCTGAATACACATGACAGAGCACCCTGAGAGAGTCTCAAGATTCTTTAGCAGAACAGGGGACACTGGGAGTAGGGGCAAAGGGTGCTCATTTATGTCAATAAAACTAGTGTGAGTCAAACCATGATGGCTTTGGTTACACTATAATTAGAATTATCCAACAAGGGGACAAGCTCCTTGTCACTACAAGCACTTAAAGGGTAAACATTTTTCTTTTAAGGAGTTTCCTAATGGTGTTCCTCTGACATTTAATTATTAAACATGTAACAACTTTGCACTTACTGTATATCAAGCATTGTGCTAGATTCCTTAAATACAATTTCTATTAACCTGGTTTTATAGTTGAGGAAACAGAAGCTTACAAAGTAAAGTAAGTTGCCTTAGGTCTTGCAAATAATTGGTAGTGGAGACCCTCAAAGGTGAGCACACTAGAATATACCAGCCTAGTCGGGGAGGGTGACCATCATGGAAATGACTCACTGATGCAGATGTGCACGAATTGTTTTGGGGGCATATGACTTAGTGTGATGGGAAAGGGCAGAATAGAGGGAGTGGTCAGAGAAGGTGTCTTTTTTTTTTTTTTTTTCTTGAGAGATCTTGCTCTGTTGCCCAGGCTGGAGAGCAGTGGTGCACAATCTTGGCTCACTGCAGCGCCCCCAGATTCAAGCGATTCTCATACCTCAGCCTCCCGAGTAGCTGGGATTACAGGTGGGTGCCATCATACACAGCTAATTTTTGTGTTTTTAGTAGAGACGGGCTTTCACCATGCTGGCCAGGCTAGTCTTGAACTCCTGGCCTCAAGTGATCCTCCCATTTCAGCCTCTCAAGGTGCTGGGATTACAGTCATGAGCCACTTCACAGGCCCATTCAAGGCTTTTTAAAAGACGTGCCTCCAAGGCTGAGTCTTAAAGATGTGCAGGAGTTAAAAAAAAAAAAGAAGGAGGAATCCACCGGGGGTAGGTGACAGGAGGCTGACACTCCAGACAAAAGGGCCAGCCAAGTGATTCTCACAGAGATAGCTCAATAAATATCAAGTTGAATGAAAACATGGGCAAAGTCACCTAATGAAGGCACCACACAGCTTTGGGGTGACAGGGGGAGACTCCATGCCTGTCAGGATGAAGTGCAGAGGGCAAGGCCAGGGAGTGCCAGCGAGGTTGCAGAGAGCACAGGTGGCCGTGCGCCAGAGGGAGAAGCAGCAGCTGTGTGGACGGCAGAAATGTCTGGAGGTTGTTTTCTGAGAGTGGATATTGGAATCTAAGATTTCTGAAGTGGAGCACTTCCAGGTGAGAGGATCCACGGAGGGAGGGCTGGCAATGTTGGCTGAAATGAACAAGTGCTAAGGGTCATTGGAATTAGAGGAATGTCCCAACATTTTGAGGCTATATAGTTTCCTTTCAACCCTAAGAATCTATAATTCTATTAATTACCTGGCTTTTCTTGAAGTGAATGGGTTTGTAAAATGCTTTGGTGTTATACAAAAGCTGGTTGCCTAATTAAAAGTTGCTATTTTACTCAGCTTTTCACAAATACACTGCCAGGGTGTTACAATCAAAGCCTGTGATTTTTATAATAGTGCCAATTAAGCTTTTCAGCTTTGTGATGTGTGGACAGAGTATTTATTTGTGATTCTAATACTCCGTGGATGAGTTCACTGGTTTGCATGCAACTGATCAAGCTCAGAGATGTATTACTTGTAAGAAACAAAGATCCACTCAGCTTCGAGGATATAGGTAAGCGGCTTAACGAGAAGCCTCTGAGAGCCTGCCTTATCAGCCACCAAAGACATATTTAGTGTTTGTAGACATCTTGACACACTTGCACCAGTCCCATGCATCCTCTCTTTAGACATCTTCCTGGTGCTTCAGTGTGATATTATTATACGTGTGTGTGTGTGTTATTATCCATATATATTGGTGTTCACCCATAGTTCCTGGCTTCTAACTCCCATAGCCCTCGTTACAATGCTGGGCACTTCTGGCCTCAGATTCAGGCTTCAGAAAATAGAACCTCTCTCTCTGACATTGTATTTTTAGTAGAGACGGGGTTTCATCATGTTGGTCAGGCTGGTCTCAAACCCCTGACCTCGTGATCCATCTGCCTCAGCCTCCCAAAGTGCTGGGATTACAGGTGTGAGCTGCGTGCCCAGCCTTTCCTGTACTCCTTTCACCTGCTTTTTTCTCTCCCCAAGGCAGGAGTCTTTTGCCTCCTTCCTGTCTTGCAGCTGGCCATCAAGAAATCATGTGACCTACCTTGTCTGACTGTGAGCCACAAGATCCCCTTTTCAGATGGAGTCTACCCCACACCCTGGAGGAAGAAATGCTGCACAGAGAGGCCAAGAAGAATCTGAACAGACAGGCATTGCTGAGTTTCCCTTCTCAGCCTATTAGTATTGGATCATACCCCTTTTGTCCAATTACATTTCCACAAGGTTGTCAATCATGCCTATCCAAATGAAGTCTCCATGAAAGGCCCAGGGTGATAAAATTCAGGGGGCTTCCTGGGAGCTGAACACATGGAGGTTCCCTGAGGATGGCCGCCCAGGGAGGACATGGGAGCTCTGCACCCATTCCCTTATGCCCCACCCTATGCATCTCTTCATTTTTATTATTTGTAATATCCTTTATAATAAATCAGTAAACGTCAGTATTTCCCTGAGTTCTGTGAGCAGCTCTAGCAAATTAATCAAATCTAAAGAGGGGGTTGTGGGAACCCCAACTTGAAGTCGGTCATCAGAAGTTTCGGAGGCCCAGACTTGTGACCCAGAACTGAGCTCTCCACCTGTGAGATCTGACGTTATCTCTGGGTAGAGAGTGTCAAAATTGAATTGGAGGATGGTGTCTGCTGTGGGATTGATTGCTTACTTGGTGTATGGGGGGAAAAAACCCACTCATTTGGTCGTAGAAGTCTTCTGTGTTGATGGTTGCTGTTGAGGGAGAGAATAGAAAAAGCAGTTTGAGGTTTCTTCTCACTCAGAGTGAGACACAGATGAGTATCAATATAAAAAGGCACATCTGAACATAGTCATATTAGAGAGAGCACATCTGAGCACTCAGGTTCTACCTTTGAACAACTGCCACTGTGGAGGTCATGACCTTAACCCTATGATTAACCCTATGATTCAGCCCATTGTTCTTTTGTTGAAAAAGAAATAAGGATACCACACTGTCTAACACACTTGCTTAAAATGGGCCACTGCTAAATGTAATGAGTACAGCTGAACTTTTTGCCTTCTCCCCCAATAAGAAGCTAGCATAGAAATACCAAATAGATAATTTGAGTCAAACTGAAAAGGCAAATTTTGATCATCAGCAAAGGCAATGTGACAGACTGGAGATTGTCTTTGACAACTAACTTCAGGACTGTCTTTATCAATTGTTAGTTACCTGCTTCTACACAGCTCCATAAGTTCTGGGGGAAAAAAAATTGTTCTGAGTTCTACAGAATCTCCATAATTTTTTATATCTTCTGGGCAAAACTCAGAAAGACAGTTCTAAGAGACACAATGCCAACCTAGTTTCAGTCTTGGAGCTAGAATCCTGCATTGTGTCCCACGTCTCACCACCACACTCTTTCCCTCCTGCTGCCTGGGGATGGTCCTCTGCTGTCAACTCTATCATTTGAGAAAAACGTTCCCAGCCTTAAAAAAAAAAAAAAATCAGCCGCTAGTTTCAACTTGTGGTGAATTTTTATGGTTGAATTACAAAAGGCTAACAGACTGAGGGGGAACATGAGAGGTTTAAGATGGAAATACTGACTGCTTTCTGGCTTTACCGGTGCTGACACGCATCTACTCTACAAATCTCACAGATGCAAACACAAATCTTGCACTTTTGAGTTTCTTGTGGGCTTCTTGATGAGAAAGGCAGCAGAAGTGCTGACTTCACTGGAAATTCCCTGATGAAAAGACCCTTATTACAGTTTTAAAAATTGGGTCTCCAGGCTCTGATATCTCTCATTGATCATCAAAGTAATGCATTCCCAACTAATGCAACCTACCTACTAAAATGCACAAAGAGAAATGAGCCTTCTCGCTCAACTGCACGACCACTCAGGAGGCAGCACCTGCCGGGGCATACATGCTTCTCCAATAGTTGTCCAGTGTTTAAGAGGAAGGGTCCAATCCTGACCAGGGCACAGCAATGGCCTCTACACATAGCCTGGTATTCCCAAGAGTCTTCTGCCTTTAGACAACATTTCTTGGAAACTTGGAATAAAAAGCCTCCATTATTTTGTTCTTTCAGGAAATGATTCACGGTATTTCCAAAATCAACAGAATCTCTCTCATACAGCAGAATACTTGAATTCCCAAAGCAGGAATTGCTCTTTGCAGACCTTCATAATCTCCTCGTTTGTTAAGTTTATGTCTGTTAGTCTCTCATTTGCTAGTGATTCTGGCACTTCCGTCACAAATAGAACAACATAGAATTTTTTTAAAAAATTAATTTCTTAAATTAAAAAAAATAGAATTTCCAGTTTCCCTGAAGCACACCCAGAGCCCTGATTCTGTCTTCTAGGAGAGGGATTTGACAGTGACTCAGAGAGACGTTTGCAGGGGAGTGGGAAGAATGCTGGAGATTAGAGTCCAAAACTCAGTCCTGGATCTGCTGCTGACTGGCAGAGGGTCCCTGTGTTCATCCTGTAACCTCTAAATCTAAATTTTCTCAATTATAAGAATTCTAGGCCAGGTGCAGTGGCTCATGCCTTTAATCCCAGCACTTTGGGAGGCCAAGGCAGTAGGATCATGTGAGGCCAGGAATTTGAGACCAGCCTGGGCAACATAGCGAGACTCCATCTCTGGAAAAAATTTTAAAAACTTAGCTGGGTGTCATGGTGCATGTCTGTAGTCCCAGTTATGTAGGAGGTGGAGGCAGAAGGACGGCTTGAGCTCAGGAGCTTGAGGCTGCAGTAAGCTATGATTGTACCACTTCAGCCTGGGTGACAGAGTGAGATTATGTCTCTAAAACAATAAATTTAATTTAAATAAAAAAATTTTTTAACACAGACTCTGGGAGTTTCCATGTGATCATAAGACCTAATCTTTTTAAAAGAGATGTGAAAACCAAGGTGTCAAACAAAATATCATTATATGCGCAATTACTTGCAAATAGGATAGGATGCTACCTTTACCTGGCAGTGGGGCAGATTCCTTTGTGCTTGGCAAAGCATTTCAATGCAGAATTCCTCTAAGTGGCTAGTGGGATTGGAAAAAGGATTTAGGCAAATGTTTGTGAAGAGTGGTGCTCTCCATATGGCCTTTTGGAGAAAATTTAGGGTTGTTAACGGGGCTCTTAGATGCCAAGATGCTTCAGAAATTTTCTGTTCTATATACCCTTATTGCTTATATTTAGACCCCATGGAATTTGAATTTTTAATGAGAATTCCAACATCTTCAATGCGGTTGGATCTCATTAGCAAAGAAGCAATGGAGATATTGATATCACCAGCAACACTCAGTTGATCATGCCCTCTGAAGAGGAAGCTGGGGTATGAAGACCACAGGACCGAAATGCTTATTGACTCAGTTTTCTGGAAGGTTGCTCAATTCCTTCTTCCTTTCCCAGGAAATGCTCAAGGAGTTGCTTCTCTTTGTTTCAGGGATCTACGAATATCTGGTCAGTGTTGGGGTAGGAAGGCCTAAGCCCCTGGCCTCAGTTTAGGACATCTTTGGGAGCCATTTAGCTCCAGAGCTGTCTGTGCAATTGGCTGAGACCTTTGTTACAACTGCTTTATGGTTCAGTTGAATCATTTTCTCTTGGCCCTGTCCTATTTCCCTTTCTTCCACGTAGGTACTGTTCCTAGGAGCACGCCCATGCTATGAGTTAGCACGGCCGCCCGGGACTGCCTTTCTTTGAAACAGAAGCTTACAAGTTTGGCCCTTGGCTGGCATCTAGGAACTTGGATTTCAGTAGCGTTCATACCATTTCCAGAATTGATAAAAGCAGCTCACCGTGCCTAAATTGTTTGTTAAAACAATGTGGTTTATGGCAAACACCTGCTTTTCTTAAAGGAGTCTGGAATTTTGTTACATGCTAGGCCAAGGATACTTACAGGGGCAGCCCTGAATAAAAGCCCTGGGCATAGAGTCTCAGCTGAGCTTCCCTGGTAGATAGCATTTCAAATGTGTTGCCACACATGTCCTGGGTGACTCCATTGGGAAAGAACTCTTGGATGCTTGTGCTTGATTTCCTCTGGACTTCATCTCATGCACCTTTTCCCTTTGCTGTTTCTCTCAAAATCCTTTTGCTATAATAAATTATAGCTGTGAGTACAACTATATGCTGAGTCCTCTGAGTCCTCCTACAGAATCATCAAATTCCCCAACAAACTCCCTGCACACAAATCTCCATCATCTCAGAAAACCTGACCTAAGTCACTCTCTTCCTTACCTCTTACCCAACACTTTGTCTTTCTTACAACTCAATTTTAATTAATAGTGCCACCATTCTTCCAGTCCCTCAACCTTAGAATCTTAGACTCAAAACCTTCCCATCCAATTGAGAAGTCCTTCCAAATGTGTCTCTATCATGTCTTCAGAGTACATGCTCTCCATTCTTGCCATCTCATTGCTATAATTCAGGCCATTGTATTTTCCATCTAGACAATTGCATCAGTGCCCCAATTGTTCTTCTCCCAGTTACACAGATACACAATGCTGCCAAATTAATCTTTCTAGTGTAAACCTTGGAAAAGGTGAGTTTCTTGCTTTAAAACCAAAACAAACCCAAAAACTTCAGGTTTTTTCTCCCATTGCTTTCTAAATAATGTTAAAGTTAGCAAGGCATTCAAGGACTCCATAAACTGTCCTCAGTCACTCTGCCAGTCTTTTCCCTTCTACCTTCTACCTATTGTACTATACCTTTTAGCCATATGGAACTTCACACTATTCACCAAACAAGCCCTGTATTTTCGCCTCCTTTTTCCTTTATTTATGCTATTTCTTTCTTTTCAAAATGTCCCTTACCCATCTTCTCTTATCAAGAGTTAATCAGTGCTTTCCATGCCACGCTTATTTTAGGAAATCTTTTCTATAAAACCTTCCCACTCCATCTCCTCTGGAAGAATTTGAGTCTTGGCCTCCACTATTCCACAGTAAAAATAGGTTACTGTGTCTCCTATGCCCGTTGAATGTGTGTCTCTGAAAATAATAACAAGGTTTCCCCTCCTTTCTCCTTTCAACCGGAGCAATAGGTTTGGCTAGACAAGAGCTAGAGGAAATTCCTGGGCAAGAATTTTTCTTCCCATGGGATAGGGAACCAGCTGTAGTTTATAAACTGTGTACTCTGGATCAGTGGTCTTCAATCATTCTGGATTATGTTCCCCTAAAAAAACTGAACATGAGTCTCCAACTTTATGTGTATTTATTTATATATTATACACATGTACATTATACTGGCATTTTAGGTATACTATAGAACACATACATACATGGTAATTTTCAAAGGATGAGATAAAAAATAGATATAGAAAATTCTAATATTTTCATCCCACACCTCAGTGAATCCCCTTATACTGAGATGTGTGCACTCTTTTGTGGAGAACTCTGCTTCTGACTTGGAAGACTCTGTATCCGGTTTTCCCCCTTTGTGACCTTCCTGTCTCAAAGCAAAAGACTCTTCTCAGTTGTGCTATGAGCAAAACTAGGAAATATTAACTTCTTTGTGGCCAGAGTGTAAAAAGAGGTCATCCTTTTCAAGGGAAAGGTGAATTTCACAAACCAAGCAAGGTCCTTGGGTTTAACTGCTCCATTCTTATAGCCAGAGATTGTCCAAAAGGAATCTGAGTCTTATTTTTATTAAAGAAGTTGGGATATTCAGACAGTCCCTAAAGACTTTGATTATGGTTGTTGCTGTTGTTGGGTGGTTATGTGTTTAAATCACAACCTCTGATATGCTCCATGATTAGGAAGACTTTTCAAAGTCTGTTCTGGGCTGTAGCCAGGTTGAGGCAAAATATTTCTCCCCTAGTAACGACAGATCCAGCTTAATAATGGAGAACTTTAAGTGGAAATGACCTTTAAAAATGTGAAGCTCTCAGCTCACTTCTGCTGTCACAACAGATTCTTGAACAAATCAAGCAGAAAAACAAGGGTACAAGAAATACATAAAGGAGGGTGGTATAAAAATAACTATAGAAAGGCTTTTGGGAAATATGGTCAAATGCCTATTAGTGTCAAGCATAAACTTGAAAATATGACATAGGACGAGGCACAGAAAGAAGGCATATTGCAAAAAACACGTGCACAACTTCGGATTTAATGAGATCCTTGAGTTGCAGTATTAAGGAAAGATAGCCCAGAAAGACAGAAAATTGCTGTTGTACAATAAATTGTTGGGTATTATTCTGGAAACCTTCTCCCACTGGCTTTCATGTCATTATATTTATGATTAATATCAATTTCTACTTCTGCAGCACAGCTTATCAAACAAGTATTACTGGAACCCACTACATTGAAAGTCATTAAAAACAGATAGATACCATAGTGACCCTGAAAGGCAAGCTGGGCATCAATTGCCATTTCACACATCCCACCCAAATGGAGGTTAAGATGGGCTACAATTCACATTTTGCCTCTGAGTAGCATGTTTCAAACCCAACCAGTAGCCTACTGTTAAGAATGGACAGTTTGAGGTTTAAAGTAAAATACTCCCTTTTCAGGGGGAAATTTCACTTATTTCAATGAAGGTCAAAATAAGTGGGAAAGAAAGGGCATAAAATTGCTATCTTCTCTCCAGTGGTGCTGGTATTGTCTGCGGCTACCTGGGTTCTCCAGGCATAAGTGTTTGCCTTGCACACTGCTCCATTTTCATATGGTTCCTGGGGAGGTAGAGGCAGAGAGGGAGTGGAGAGAAGCCTGTCAAACTCTTAATCACTCCAGTTGATTATGTAGCAGATGCAATCCATGGGGGGTACAAAGAAAGCTGCTGGTTGGCAGTGTTCTTGTACAGAACAACTTGGTGCACATAAACAAATGTACATCAAGTTGTACAGGTAATTAACTTAGGCGTATTTGCCTTTTCTGCCACTATTTGAAGAATTTAATATAAATTGTAGGATATTTTATCCAATAGTTGACTTCCCTGGAAATGGTCCAGACATCTTGGAATGCAATTAGTCAGTTAATACAGAAAGAGTGTCTTAAAAAGAAGCTATTTTTATGTCTCTCTAGAGTAAATGTATAGTGAGCATTTTAATCTTTTTTTCTGTTTATCTTAGGTCAAATATGGGATGCAGAAAGCACCTCTCTTATTCAATAGCCAGTGAGCCAAGAAAAGCAACACACCAGGATATACGAGTTTTCCTCTAGTTCTAGGGAAATAGTAATACTTGATCTTTGTCATTGAGGCTAGGTGTCTAGATAAATGGATTAAGTATGCTGTTCAGATATAATACTTTTTCAATGGGAGGCAAAGCTGCTAATAATACCAAGTAAGGAAATACCAAACGGAAGTATAGATGGTAACTAAAAGATGAAAATGCAACTAAAAGAGATCGACAATAAAGGAATATTTTTTTCTGACACTAAGGTAAATTTTGAAGCAGGAGTCCTCATTCAGTCAATCGGGATTTGCCAGTGGCATTTAAAGGCCCTCTTAGTAGATTTGTAAGACATTTGCTGCTACTGTGGTTTTTTCTTCATCCACTCCATCTTCAGTGGATATATATATAGAGAGAGTGGCCTCTCTATAATTTACTGGGCTTCTTCTCAGGAAAGAGAGGACCCCCTGGAAGTGGCTCCTCTTCACATGCTCCTGATGTGGTTTAGGTCTGTGTCCCTGCCCAAATCTTAGGCCAAATTGTAATCCCCAGTGTTGGAAGGGGGGCCTGGTGGGAGGTGATTGGATCACAGGGCTAGATTTCCCCTTTTGTGCTGTTCTTCTGATAGTGAGTGAGTTGTCACAAGATCGGTTGTTTAAAAGTATGTAGCACATCTCCCCTGTCTCTCTTCCTCCTGCTCTGGCCATGTGAAGACATGTGTGCTTCCCGTTTGTCTTCCGCCATGACTGTAAGTTTCCTGAGGCCTCACCAGCCTGCTTCCTGTACAGCCTGAGGAACTCTGAGCCAATGAAACCTCTTTTGTTTATAAATTACGCAGTCTCAGATATTTCTTTATAGAAGTCCAAGAATGGACTGATACACTCCCCATGGACCTAGACTGGTTGAACTCAGTTTACATGTGTCCTTTCCTAGGGGATGTCAGGCTCTTTGGGAATAGAAAAATAATTCCTTCTCACATAAAAGTCAATATGTTATTCTGTATTGAGTCAGGAAATCTGAAACCGTGGTAGATATTTCAAACACAAAGGATTTAATACAGGGAATTGTTTACAAAGGTGTTGGAAGAGCTGAAGGAACAAAAGGAAAAAGGGTGACACATATAGAAAGCTCCTGATGCTCCTAGGCTATCATGCATGAGCCTACTCTTGGTACTGGGAAGTTATGGATGCTGTACTTTAGGGACTGGAACTGTCAAAATTGTCCTTCTGTGGCTCAGGCTGTAATCAAGAAAGAGACTGTGCTGCTGCCTGGGCTGCCAGAGTCTGCAGTTACACTAGCCCCTCTGCTGCTACAGTAGCTCTGGTTGAATTTAGAAATAGAAAGTTTTTCCCCTTTTTCCGACTTTCTGATCTTTCCCAATGCCTGCCTGCCATTGACAGATTTGCTTGATATGAACAGGAAGCCAGTGTCAAGGAGTCTAAGAAAGGGAATCTGCAGACTTCCAGTCCTAAACAATATAGAGAAAATTATAAAGCCAAGAAACAATAGATATATAATCAACACAGTCAGACATTTGCTCTAAAGCAAAGCTTCCTAAACTTGTTTCTAGGTCATACCATGTATTCTAATAGGGATAAGCTGGGAGGAATGTGGGGCTTGGTAAAACCATATATCTTAGTCTATTTGTGCTGCTATAACAAAATACCAGAGACTGGGTAATTTGTAAAGAACAGAAATTTATTTCTCACAATTTTGGAGATCAGTGTGTCAACAGGTTCAGTGTCTGGTGAGGGCCTTGTCTGTGCTTCCAAGGGGGCATCTTCAGGCTGCATCCTGCAGAGGAGAGGAACGCTGTGTTCTCACACGGTAGAAGGGACCAAAGGGAAAGAGGGTGCTCCTTTCAACCTCAAGCCCTTTTCAAAAAGTGCTAATCCCATTCATGAGGATGGAGCCCTCATGACTTAATCCCATACTGAAGGCCCCAGTTCTTAATACTGTTACATCAAGGATTAAGTTTCAACATGAATTTTGGAGGGGACACCATCATTTAAACTACAGCACCATCAACTGCATTTCATTTATAACTGTAATTAATGAATATAATACAGAGAGGAAGACATTTGATATAAAATTTGTCTGAAATTTCTAAATAAAATATTTTGAAATTTTAATAATAAATTTCAGCTTGCGCCCATAAACCTAACTTTTTATGTTGTGATTTATGCTTAAATGGCTATGTGTCATTCTTACATGTTCTTCAATGAAGAGTTCCTCAAATTCTTGATAGTCACTATGGGTGAGAGATGGTTTACAAGTGGTGGTAGAAAAGTAAAATCTTTAAAAAATATCACTTTAAAAATTATTGCTATTTAAATTGTATTTAAAGATGAACAGCCCTTCTTTTCTTCTTTGACAAATATAATGTTCACATTTCTTGTGATTAGTATGAACGATTTTTAAATTCCGTGAAAATTTTCAAATCCAGTTAATGTGCTTGTATCATATACACATTGCCAGCATAGTTACCCTGCAGTTAGCTTAGGTGTTCCTAAAAGGACCCATTGGCTGCAAATAGATGGACAGATTGAATAAATGTGAAAGTAGAGGTTAAGGGCTAATGCTGGGTCAGAAGCTACAACAGTCAGCAGTCCTCGCTTAGGCTCCCCAATCCCACTCTCTCTACCTTTTGGGAACCCAGAGCACAAACTCCCCCAGCAGAACACAGACTCCCTCTTCATATTGAGTCCCTGTTGGCATGCTCTAAGTGGCCTGCTGACAGAGGTGCCAGGTAGTAAAGCACCTTCTTGACTGCAATCCTTGAAGCATGCAGATTAGGGGTAAAGGATCTTGCTCTGCTTGCCATCTGCAAGTATCTTGGGGCACATTATCACACCTCATTCCAGTAAGGCATCCGTACCCCACAATACAATAACATCCATTTGTGGCACACAAATAGTGAGTGAGTTATCACAAGATCTGGTTGTTTAAAAGTATGTAGCACATCCCCCCTCTCTCTCTTCCTCCTGCTCTGACCATGTGAAGACATGTCTGCTTCCCATTTGCCTTTGGCCATGATTGTAAGTTTCCTGAGGCCTCACAAACCACGCTCCCTGTACAGCCAGAGGAACTGTGAGCCAATGAAACCTCTTTTCTTTATAAATTACTTTATAAATTTGGGGAGTTGTACCCTCAAAACCAGCAAGAACTATATAATTTTGCCTACTGTGGGTTTCAAAAGTTTATTTGAGTCTAGTTCTGCTTAAAACTCCTTTCACAGGCCAGGCACACTGGCCCATGCCTGTAATCCTAGCACTTTGGGAGGCTGGAGCAGGAGAATCACTTGAGGCCAGCAGTTCAAAACCAACCTGAGCAACTAGCAAGATCCTATTTCTAAAAAAACAGAAAAAAAAAATGCCAGGTGTGGTGATGTTGATGTGTGCTTATAGTTCTAGCTACTCAGGAGGCTGAGGCAGGAAGATCACTTGGGCCTATGAGTTTGAGGCTGTAGTTTGAGGCAAAGAAGCAAACAAGAAACAAACAAAAAATTCCCCCAAAAAACTCCTTTCACTGATTTGTAAAAGCCTGTATTCATTCTCATGATACAGAGATGTGCCTTGACAGAAATTCTGAACAGATTTCTATATCTCTCTAGCAGAACTTTGTATTGCAGCTTTGATTAAGAATGCTGAAACTCTCCTTTGATCAGTGTAGTCGGCAGCTCTAAGGTGACTCCCAATGATCCTCATCTTCTGGTATCCGTGCTCCTGCGTGTCAGTTGATCTTACTGGGCTGGTTCTAATGAATAGAATATGGCACACAGTGATGGGAAGTCACAGCCAAGATTAGGCAACAAAAGGACTCTAGCTTCCAACTTGCTTACCCTCTCTTGGTCTCTCACTGGCTCACTGACCAAAGCCAGTTGTCATGTTATGAATTACCCTATGGTGAGGCCTTCATGGTAAGACACTGAGAGAGGTTTCCAGCCAACAGCCAGAGAAAAATTGCAATCCTTAGGCCAAAAGCTTGGGAGGAACTAAATCCTTCTCCAGTAGAACCTGGAATGACTGCAGCCCAGTTGACACTTTGATCACAACCTTGTAGGAAACCCTAGTCCAAGAATGGTAGCAAAGCTGTATCCAGTTTCCTGACACAGAAGTTATGAGATAAAGCTTGCTGTTTTAAGTTGCCAAGTTTTAGGCTAATTTGTTATTTAGCAATAGATAATGATACGCTCAATTTTCTTCAATGGACAGAATTAAATTCATAAAGCATTTGATACCTGCTCACAGTATACCAGTAGCTCATTAATTGTACAAATTTTGAGATCACTTGAAGAATGCCAAGTTTGAAAGTCAGGAGAGCAACCAGTAGTGACTATCATAACGTGACTCTTTCTTCTATTTTATTTATAGACTTAGAACCCTGTTTGACAATTCATAAATAAAAATGCCTTGCAATAGATTGGTGACAAATAACCAAACAAATGCAGTCTTAGGAAAAAAATACTCAGGCACTTCATGTTGGTTTGCTACAAAAAAGATAGCTAGGTTTTATCTTAGAATGCTCCCTTATTGAAACAGAACTAACAATTTTTAAATAAAATTCAAGGCATTTAGGCTGGGCATGGTGGCTCACACCTGTAATCTCAACACTTTGGGAGGCCGAGGTGGGTGGATCACCTGAGCTTAAGAGTTTGAGACCACTCTGGCCAACAACGTGGTGAAGCCCCGTCTGTACTAAAAAAAAATACAAAAATTAGTCAGGGGTGGTGGTGCATACCTATAGTCTCAGCTACTCAGGAAGCTAGGGCAGGAGAAGCTCTTGAACCCAGGAGGCGGGAAGGTTGCAATGAGCCAAGATTGCAGTACTGCGCTCCAGACTGGGTGACAGAGCAAAACTCTATTGCAAAAAAAAAAAAAAAAAATTTAAGGCATTTGCTTACTCAAAAACAAAAACGATATTTATCATTTGAACACTGGAAAATACAGAGCAGCCCAGAAAGAAAATAAAATTTAAAATTCCTATTATCCTACCTCCTAAAGACAATCACTATCAACATTTTGGTGTATAGCTGGTAGGTGCAATTTTCAGGTCCTCCTTTTCCTGAAAGATGTGCAAACTGGATGGCTAGAGCTTTGGGAATCATCTCAAGGTGTAAAAATGAGGGTCTCATTGTAAGGATGGTGTGAAAGCTGAGTGAAAAGTAGAATGGCTGTGGTTCTCAGGCCACATCTTAGATCAGCCAGCCTGAACTACCTTCCTCCAGACTTTTATGTGTCAGAAAAACTCCTAATTTGTTTAAGTCTTTGTTTCAGATTCCTATTATTTGCAGTCAAACATAATTCCTCACTGACACAATGTCTAAGATAACAATATGGTGATTCCTTATTCATGAGATAGCTGTTTTGATGAGATTGTGTCAGGTTCATATTGACAGCCATTGCCACCATTCTCACACCAAACAATGAACAAACACATGTTGTGTAACTGATACCTTGTCGGGTTCTGTTTTGGGCACACAAAATGAATCAGGTGCAGATCCCACCTTCAAAGGTCTTATATACTACCTGTTAAAGTGAGGTTTTGGACTAACTGGAAAGAATGACAATCTCAAGATACATTAATGGAGAAGAAAGAAATCATTCTCTGGGGAACAGATCAAATATGATTCAAGGAGCAGTGGAAAACAGACATGAAAAAAATCTAACCTTAAAAACGAATCAAACATATTTAGAAATGTGAAATGGCATTTTCCTGCCTAAATTAGACACCAAATTATGCTTTCATTTGGATCATTGTTTGTGTTGTAAATGTTATCTGTGTCTTTTGCCCATATATTGGGAGTAATTTCTAATAGTAATAGATTAAGTGGAAACTTGCATAATAGTCTGAATTATCTTTAAAATCCCCTAAAATAGCCATAACGTATAGTCTACGGTCTGTTTATCATCCAGGTTTGGAATGGATCATTGATCATTGCCAACTGGGGACCTCAATAAGTTGTGTATTGGAGCCATATTAAACAAGAAAGATGTATCTTTAAGTACTAGGATCTCACTTAGTTTAGCTTACACTTGAACTTTGCCCACACTAAAACAACTTGTGAAAACAGAAACACTCTGAAGCATAGCTCAAATCATTTCTTACATCATGGTCACTCCCGTGCATAAGCATATGGAGAAGAGTAGAGGGAGGAATTGTTCTCACTGTGCAAATTGTTCTTTCTCTCTCTCTTTTCTTCTCTCGTGTGTAGCTAAATTTAGTGCGCATATGATGTAACTCCTCTGTATTTATGTAAGTCCTAATCCTCTATCTGAAACCAGTTCAGAAAGCCAATACTTTTTTTAATCAAAGAAAAGGCAAATAAATTTATTTAATGTGTTTGTATGGGGAGAATCACAAAGTGATTACCCCAGAAAGCCAACACTTTTTATTATATACCTATATGACCAAAGGCTTATTTAAAGGCATTACAAATCATCAAAGGCCAATGGTAACTTGGTAATTTGCATGATGGACTGACGAGTTAAGGGTATTTGTGTGTGTGTGTGTGTGTGTGTGTGTTTTCTAAAATATATATACTTAAGTGTGCTGGGTAGTGAAAGGAAGAGGAGTGAGGGGGTCTCCTAATTGCCAGTGGACCTACTCATCCTTGAAATTGACTATTGGCTTAGGTCCATTGCTGGGTTAGTTCAGCTATGATAACATGACCCAGCCATTATGTGAGCCAGATTGCCCAGGTGCATTCTGACACCTTGAGCACATTGAAGAGGTGCAGAAAGGTACTTAAGCATAAAGGGACTATTTAGGTGGGACAAGAAATAGCTTCTGAAGCATGAGACCATAAGGAAAGATGACCCAGTCTCAACTCAAAGTTGGGGATAGAGCCATACAATGTTGTAACTCAAAGGCATCATTGAGAGAGAGTCCAGAGGTAAGAAAACGCTAAGTGCCAATTAAAGGAATATAAATGTGTTTATAGGTTTCAGTTTCACCCCTTCCAACTGGAAAATAATTATTTAGGTCTCATGGAGAACTGTAAAGTCTTAGAACTGACATTATCCAATTCACTGAATTGAAAAACATCAATAAAACAAATGGCTTGGCTTTTTAGCCACTAAAATGTTAATAGAGTCATGCATTGGTTAACAGTGGGACTACAGTCTCAAAACTGCATCTTCAGGCAATTTTGTTGTTGTGCAAACATCAGAGTGCACTTACACAAACCTAGATGAAATACTCTATTACACACCTAGGCTATCCAGCATGGGCTAGTGCTCCTACCCTACAAACCTGTACAGCATGTTACTGTAGTGAATACTGTAGGCAATTGTAACACAATGATAAATATTTGCATATCTAAACATATCTAAATATAGAAAAGGTAGAGTAAAAATACAGTATAAAAAATGATACACTGAATAGGGCAGCTTCATCACAATCTTATGGGACCACCATCATATACGTGATCTGTCATGAACTGAAACGTCATTATGCAGGGCATGACTATATATGGGTATGTTTATGAAGCAGATTACAAAAGGCACATTATAATTTTTTATTCTGGAATTACACTTTAAACTATATTGCAAAGTCAAGTGATGGATCCTAGGCTGGGGCTGATGAGCACTGATGATCATTATTTTACAGGTAGGAAAACTGGAGATGAGAGAAGGAGGGAAATTCACCCTGAGTTACAGTGCTGATCTGTCTCTAGGCCTGGAATCCAAGTTTCTTGACTCCCAGTTCAGACCCTCCCTGAACTCATTAAGGAAATTCAGGATGGGAGTCAGGGTAGAGTGGTTTGGGACTTCAGTGAATACTATTTGCATATAAAATGTTCTATATTGGACAAATGTTTTCATTTAATTGTTATACCAACTACTGTTAAATCCCCTCTTAATAAGTTAAGTTAAAATAAATAAAGTGGGTTTGGTTTGTCAGATTTTGATTTTCATAGCAAGTTATTTTTTAAGTAACCATTAGTACTGGGTATTTTTGAAGACATATCATCTAATACTATACTATCAAAATAATGTCATGTCTGTTAATGGGAAATTGAAGCAGAAAATATGTATAATTAGGTGCATGCATTAAATGAATACTAAATATCTTCCAATGCCTGCAAACATGGAGATAAGAATCATTGCAAAAGCAACTTTGTGGGCTGGTCCCATACAGACAATGACGCATGAAAAAAACACAGGAGGAGGATGGTGAACACTGAGTTTTAGGTGACATATCTAGCAATGGAATTATTATAAAATGGACCAGCCCGTTTAACATAGACAAATGGAGAAAAACTATTAATAGGATGTCAATTAAAAGAAGAGATCATAAAAATAGATTAAAAACAAAACAAAAACATGACCTAACTATATGCTATCTATGATATACTCAATTGAAATATAAGTCAGTTAAAGCCAAAAGGATGGAAAAACTATGCCACAAAAACATAAATCAAAATGGAGCTGGAGTGGTTGTATTAACACAAAAATCGACTTCACGGCCGGGCGCGGTGGCTCAAGCCTGTAATCCCAGCACTTTGGGAGGCCGAGACGGGTGGATCACAAGGTCAGGAGATCGAGACCATCCTGGCTAATACGGTGAAACCCCGTCTCTACTAAAGAATACAAAAAACTAGCCGGGCGACGAGGCGGGCGCCTGTAGTCCCAGCTACTCAGGAGGCGGAGGCAGGAGAATGGCGTGAACCCGGGAGGCGGAGCTTGCAGTGAGCTGAGATCCGGCCACTGTACTCCAGCTGGGCGAGAGAGCCAGACTCCGTCTCAAAAAAAAAAAAAAAAAAAATCGACTTCAGTGCAAAGAAAATTAGTAGGCTAAAGAAGGACATGTCATAATGAGAATTGGGTCAATTCACCAAGAAGTCATAACAATCCTAAATGTGTATTTATCTAACAACTGAGGGTCAAAGTACAGTCATGTATTGCATAACAATGTCTCCATCAACAACCAATCCCATATAAAGGAGTGGTCACATAAGATTATAAAACCTTATTTTTTTTTTATTTTTTTATTTTTTTGAGACGGAGTTTCACTCTTGTTGCCCAGGCTAGAGTGCAATGGCACAATCTTGGCTCACCACAACCTCCGTGTCCTGGGTTCAAGCGATTCTCCTGCCTCAGCCTCCTAAGCAACTGGGATTAGGGGCATGTGCCACCACGCCCAGCTAATTTTGTATTTTTAGTAGAGATAGGGTTTCTCCATGTTGGTCAGGCTGGTCTTGAACTCCCGACCTCAGGTGATCTGCCCCCCTTGGCCTCCCAAAGTGCTGTGATTACAGGCGGGAGCCATTGCGCCCAGCCTATAATACCATATTTGAATGTACCTTTTCTATGTTTAGATTTGTTTAGATTCACAAACACTTACCTCTTTGTTACAATTGCCTACAGTATTCAGTATAGTAACATACTGTACATGTTTTTAGCCTAGGAGCAATAGGCTAGACCATATAGCCTAGGTGTGTAGTAGGCTATACCATCTAGGTTTGTGTAAGCACACTCTAAGATGTTCACATGACAAAATTGCCTTAAGGACACAGTTCTCAGAACATACTCTTGTTGTTAAGTGATGCATGACTGTACATGAAGCAAACACTAACAGAATTGAAAGGAGAAATGGCCAAATTCACAATTATAGCTGTAGATGTTAACACCTCACTTTCAGTTATCTATAGGACTAATAGACAGAAAATCAGCAAGTATATACAGTATGATTGGGAACACATTAGGCTTCCCAGGCACATATATTCTGTCACAAATCCTCCATTTTTTACAACTTTTTCTTAGCTCAAGGGCAGTACAAAAACAGGCTATGAGCCAGATTTCACCGGTAAGCTTTAGTTTGCTGACTCTGAATATAGAAGAGTTGAACCACATCATCAACCCATTGGATCAAATTAACATTTATAGAAAACCACCTATGCCAAAACAGAAGATCACACATTCTCTTCAAGGGCACATAAAACAGCAGCAAGATAGACTATAGCCTAGGTCACAAAACAAACCTCAACAAATTTAAAAGAATTGAAATCATACAAAGTCTGTTCTCTGAGTATAGCACGAAATCAGTAATAGGAAAATATCCACACACTTATAAATTGAACAACACCCTTTTTTTTTCCTTTTTTTTGGTACACAGTCTTGCTCTGTCACCCAGGCTGGAGTGCAGTGGCGTGATCTCGGCTCACTGCAACCTCCACCTCCTGGGTTTAAGCGATTCTCCTTCCTCAACCTCCTGAGTAGCTGGGACTACAGGTGCATGCCACCACACCTGGCTAATTTTTTGTATTTTTAGTAGAGACAGGTTTTCACCGTGTTAGCCAGGATGGTCTTGATCTCCTGACCACATGATCTGCCCACCTCGGCCTCCCAAAGTGCTGGGATTACAGGCGTGAGCCATCGCACCTGGCCCTAACCAACACACTTCTAAATAACCCAAGGATCAACAAGGCAGTTTCAAGAAAAATGAGAAAATATTTCAAACTGATCATAAATGAAAACATAACATACCAAAAATTTGCAGGATACAACTAAAGCAATGATTAGAGGGAAATTTATAGCATCCAATGTTTATTTTAAAATGAAGTGAAGTCTCAAATCAGTAACTGAAGGTTCTACTTTAAGAAACTAAAAAAGAGGAGTAAAATAACCTAAAGCAAGGATAAAGAAGGCAATATTTAAAATAACAGCAGAAATCAATGAAATATAATAGAAAATAGAAAAACAAAAGAAATTCAATGAAACCAAAAGCTAGTTCTTTGGAAAAGTCAATGAAATTAATAAACTTCAAGCCAGATTGACAAAAAGAAAAAAAGAGAAATTACAAAAATTATTAATATCAGGAATAAAGAAGGGGATATCACTATAGACTCCATAGACATTAAAAGGATAATAAGGAAATGCTATGAACAACTCTATACACATAAATTTGACAACTGTGAGAAAAGGATTCAATTCCTCAAAACTCCCAAGCTACCAAAACTCACCCAAGATGAAACAGACAATATGAATAGTCCTACACATATTAAAGCAATTAAATTTGTAGTTTAAAAGTTTTTTGAAAACAGAAATCTCCAGGTTGAGGTGGCTTCACTTCAACCAAATGTATGATTGACAGATTCAAGCATACACTTAAAGAAATAAGAACAATTCTATACAATTTATTCCAGAGCATAGACAAGGAGGGAACACTCCTTGTTTTATTAGCCCACCCTTACCCTGAGAGCAAAACCATGAGATCAATATTCCTCATAAACACAGATGCAAAATCTCTGAGCAGAATATTAGAAAATTTAATTAAACAATATATTAAAAGATTAATACATCACAATCAAGTGCAATGTATCCTAAATGTAAGTCTGGCTCAATATATGAAAATCTATCAATGTAATCCACCATTATAACAGTCCAAAGAAGTCCACATGATCATATGATCATATCTATTTAAGCAGCTAAAACACTTAAATGAAATTAACATCCATTCCTGTTAAAAACTCTCAGAAAAGTAGGAATAGAGGGAAACTTTTTCAACCTAATAAAGGGTATCTACAAAACAAAACTAACTATCTAACATCATACTGAATGATGAAAGACTGAATGCTTACCTGTTAAGATCAGAAATAAGTGAGAATGCTTCTCTCCCAACATTCCTGTACATTCCTTTATTAAGCATCTTAGGAAATAAAGCAAGTACGATAAGGAAACAAACAAATAAATGGCATATAGAGTGGACAAGAAAAAAATGAAACTGTTTCTGTTCACATATAACATGATCGTTTATGTAAAAAAATCCAATGAATCTACAGAAAAAGTTTCTAAAGCTAATAAATTGATCAAGGCTGCAGAATACAAGGTCAATACACGAAAACCAATCACACTTCAATATGCTAGTACCAGACAACTGACAACCATAATTTAAGAAAATAAATCATCCAAAAAGAGCTCCAAAAAAATGAAATCGTTAGATATAAATCTAACAAAACCTGCATAGGATCTGTATGCTGAGAAACACAAAAACTCAAGGATAAGAAAATATCAACCCAATCAAAATTATTTATCAAAGAGGATATATGGATGGCAACTAATTAGGTAAAAAGTTCTTCAACATCATTAGCCATTAGAGAAATGCAAACTCAAACCATGATGAGATACCACTATACACCTATGAGAATGGCTAAAATATAAAAGACTGGCATTACCTACTGCTGGTGAAAATGTAGAGAAATTGGAATTCTCATAGGTGCTAGTGGGAATGCAAAATGGTAGTCATGTTGGAAGACAATTTGGCAGTCTCCTACAAAGCTAAACATAAACTTACCATACAATCCAGCAATTATGCTCCCAATTATTTACCCAAAAGCGTTGAAAATGTATTTGCAGTGAGCTGAGATAGTGCCACTGCACTCCAGCCTGGGCAATAGAGGGAGACCCCGTCTCAAAAAAACAAAAAGAAAAGAAAATGTATGACCTCACAAAAACTTGCACACAAATGTTTATAGCAGCTTTATTCATTATTGCCAAAGCTAGAAGCAAACAAGATGTCTTTCAATGAGTGAACAGATAAACAAACTGGGTATTCATACAATGGAATATTTAAAACTGTACATAATCAGAGCTGCTGTGCTTTCCCCCATTTTACTTCTAGTAGGAAGTGTTTTACAATTGAAATAAACTTTAAACCAGTGACTTGGTTAATTCAGGCTCTTCATGAAAAATCTTTCTCATCTGTGTTTCTGTTATTTTCTGTATCTCTCTATCAGTTAGTATTAGCTTCAAATGAAAGGGAACACAAAATAACAATGGTTTAAATGGGATAGAAATATGTTTCCCTTTCATGTAAGTAAAGTTCAAAACTAAGCAGTCTAGGGCTGGTGTGGTAACTCCATGGTCCCTATATTGTTTATGTCTTGTCACTCTGCCATCCTCAATTTGTTACTTAAACTAATGATCAAAGGTGGCTGCTCAAACCGTGCATTAGTTATCTACTGAAGTGAAACAAAAACTGAACTACTTAAGACAGCATCCATTTATTATCTCACAGTTTCTGTAGGTCAGGAGTCCTGGAATGACTTAGCTGGGTGTCTTTGCCTAAAAGTCTCACATAGGGCTACAATCAAAGAATCTTCCAGTGCTACATTCTCATCTCTCAATTAGGAAAGGATCTACTTCCAAGAGCAACCATTCTCTAAAGACATCTCTCATTATCATGAAAGGTAGAATGTGTTTGCAACTGAGTGGTCTTTCAGCATGCTCCCTGCCAATAGAATACAGGGGTCCAATGGCCTCATCATTTTGTACTATTTTTGTCTCTTTCATTCCAAACTGGCAGTGTCTTAGCAGAAATAAATCTCCTGAAAACTTCGTAGATCTTTTGTGAATTTCTGGAGTTCATGCCATTAGATAAAAGCCACACCTACAAAATCTCTACCTTGTGCTCCTGCAGAGACTGCTGAGGGACAAATTCTTAAATTTCTTTGAGGCCTTAGTATTTGATCAAAAGGATCTGTGAGACCTACTCTTAATTCTTTAAAAGGGCCAATTATGTGACTGAACAGTATTCCAAAGAACCACTTTTTATCTTGGAAGATATTAACAAAGGAGTTTACAATTATACTTTTGGCTTCATCTTTAGATTTTCTCTCCTGGCAGCGCTCTGGATTTAAACTTTGTTCAAAATCATGTCTTAATTTTATCATCTTTTGCTGCCTAAAGAGGCTGAGAGTTTTCAGAATCACCAACTTAACATTTTTTCTCTCAACTTCTCTCTTTTCTTTCAAATCTTACTATAAGCAGCAAGACAGAACTGGGTTGCACCTTCAACACCTTGCTTGGAAATCTCCTTAGATAGATTATCAAATTCATTAAGCATATTCTCTGCTTTTCGCATAACTGCAGAAAATACTGTTGCTAAGATTTTTGCAACTGCATAACAAAGATCTCCATTCCTCCAAGGTTCCTCACTTCCTTTTGAGTCTTTACCAACAGCATCCTCAAAGTCCAGATTTCTACTAACAGTCTATTCAGGGAAATCTAGGTTTTTCTGTAACATTTCTTCTCAAAATCCTTCTAGCTTCCACCCACTGCTTGGTTCCAAAATCACGTCTACATTTTTAGGCATTTGTTATGGCAGCACTCCATTTCAGCACAGGGTTCAATCAGAGAAGAAATACTACACACACACACACACACACACACACACACACACACGGGGTGTGGGGGGCAGGGGGGTGTTGATTGTCCTTAATTATAGGAGCTAGTTAAACAGTATCTATGAGTCTCTTGTCTTCACATCTGATGCTGGAGTTTTAAATCCACAAGGCAGGCAGAATCAGAAAGAGATGATAAAGATCAAGCACAAATAAGAACCTATAAGCATGAGGTTGAAGATTGCTATGATTTGAATGTTTGCTCTCTCCACAACTCATGGTGAAATTTAGTTGCCATTGTGACAGTATCGTGAAGTGGGGCTTTTAAGAGATGTTTAGGTCATAAAAGCTCAACTCTCGTGAATAGACTAATGCTGTTATTGCAGGAGTGGGTTCATTATCACAGGAGTGGGTTTGCCTCCCTACTTTGCCCTTCTGCCATGGGAGGATGCAGCAACAAGGTATTCACAAGATGCCAGCCCCCTGATCTTAGACTCTCCAGCCTCTGTAATTGTGAGCCAATAACTTTTTGTTCATTATAAATTACTTAGTCTGTAGTATTCTGTTTCAGGAGCACGAAAATGAACTAATAGCCCCGTGAGGACAGACTGAAACCTGTACCAGTTGTCAATGCCTCTAACCATGGTAGCATGAGTATCTTGCAGAAGCCAAGGCTCACTGTCACAGCCAAACACAATACACATGATCCAGGAGTCAGAAGCTGAAGGAAAATCCAGGAGAACATGGAGCAGTTGCTGCTTCACAGCACTGAGGTGAGTCAGCAGATCAGTGACAAGCTGTGAGAGCTACAAAAAGCCTGAAGTCCTCTACCTCTCCTACAAGAATCTTCCTGTAGCCTTCTCTCAGTGGAAACATACAGGAAAGAGAATTCTGGAAAAGGTGGCTCAGCCTGGCTAAATGGACGTGTTATCAAGTCACCACACACCATCATATTTGTAGTTCAACCAGTGGAAAGGAAGAAGGATATGAAGATCTCACCCTCTTCTAATTAAGGACACTTCATCAAAGGGACACCTGGCTCTTCTACTTTAACCCCATTGGCTGAAACTTAGTCAGTGAGTGACTACACTTAGCTGCAAAGGAGGTAGAAAATATAGTCTTCATTCCTGGGCCAGGAATTGTGTTCCTAGGGAAGGAAGAAGGATGGCTATTGGGAGATGACTTGCAATCTCTGCCACAGTATACTTGGCTCTGCTCGGAATGTCGTTTCCTCCTTCTCTGTTTGGCAAACTCTAGTTCACCCCTATAGATCCAGCTCGATTATCATCCCTATGGCAAAACCTTCACTCTTTGTTTTTCCATTGGGTTTTATAAATCCCTGTACCTTGGCATTTTCTTGTTTATTCATTTACCAAGTTTTAAGTCCCTCCATATGTCCAGTATTGCTCTGGGAACTGGGGATTTAGCAGTGACAAAACAAAGTCCTTTCCTGTACAAAGCTTATTGCTTCATGATTATTTATGATCCTTTGTATTCTAAGGCTGTCCCAAATTCAGAGAAAAGAAGAACAAGATTCATGGGTAATTTCAAGCAATTTTATTCCTGACTGAAAATGTAAATCTGTTATCTAGAATTACAGTTGAATAATTGATTAAGTCTTCAAAAGTACATCGTATTCCTTCCTATTAATCACAACGGTAATATTTGTGATTCATAAATCATGTCTATTTTAGGGAATCATGGACCTTGAAAAGATCTTGGAGATTATCTGATAAAACCACCTCAGTTTACATGAGAAGTCTGAGTCTTGAGTCACCGAGATTATATGCCTAGGATTTTGTGCCAGGTTAGTGCCAGGGCAGGAAGTAGAACCTAAGAGTATTAATTTGTACACAGATGCCCTCGATATTTTGTGTTTTAATAAAACAAAAACAGAGTTTTAAAAAATTCAGTTGCATTTATAAAATTAGTCTTTTCAAAAATTATAGCTTCAAAATTCAGATGAAAAAAAATTTGTTATAAGAATAGGGGTTTGTTGGGGCACATGTGTATGTGATAGTTTTAAGGACAGTTTCTAGTTCCAATGTGTGAAAAATATAAATCATTTGAACATAAACATATTAAAGAGTGGTAATATGGATGTAAAATGTTACATTTTAAGTGTGACAGATGAAACCTTACATCAAGCTCTATGTAGCCCTTTTCTAAAATTTCATGGACTCTATTAGAGTTCTGCTTCATGTTAATCTGATATCTGTAATAGTACTCTCTCTCTCTCTCTCTTAAAAACTGAAAAATCAGAGCTTTAGTTGAAAATTGACATTAAAAAAGAAAGCCATTTGAGCAGCAGTTTTAAGCAGTCTCTGAATTCTAACACACATCTTTGCTCTTTGAACCTTTGCTCCCACACACCAACAGATGCTGTCTTAAACACACCCCCCCACATTCACACCTCCACGCTCAGCCTCTCATCCCCCCTCACAGAGCTCTGACACATTTGTTCTACCTCCTTCATCTTGGGGAGACAGCGTGAAGGGTAAATGAAAGTCAGGAGCACAGATGCATAATGTATAAATGTGTGTACTACACAAACCTATGGAAAAAAGCCTCCTGTGAAATAAATAGTATTAATTTATTTCATAAAAATCTAGTTTCAGTAGAATTAATGAAGATATAGCCACTTCTTTCAGGTGAAATTCATGAGATTAAAAGTGAAGATTATGACGCAGAGTTTAATTTGATCCATTTTTAATCACAATGTTTCTGAGCAAATACAATAAATCAACGATTTCTTTAAAAAGGATATAAGACAGTGCTGTTGAATTAGCTCTAATAGTCCTACAAGAAGAAATAACAGTTTAATTTTTTTTGATGTTGCAGGAAGATTAAATTTAACTCACTAAATTTTGCCTTGGAGCTTAAAGTCTTTGATTCTGCACTATATTTAGATTTAGGAGGATACAATTAGATCAAAAGTTATATTTTTAATGTACATGAATATGAAAAGTCATCAATGCTAAAAATATACCAGCCAAGAACTGTGGGAAATCCAAAGTTACTGAGTAAGATAGGTGTTATAAAGTCTCTCTGAAGCAGCAGTCATTTACTATATGTTACTGTTGCTGACAAAGCACTTTGTATTTTATATGGTAAATTTTTGTTTATCAAGAATCTTGGAGGTTCTTAAAAGCAATAAACTTACGAAAAACAGGGTAGAACAATGTATGCTTTCTCCACTAATGAGTAGAAGGAGCTCGCCTCTGACACAAGCTAAGACTCTAGGGGATGAATGGGATACTTTTGGTCACAAGTAGCAGAAAACCTGACCAAAACTATCTGAAAAGGAAATTTCATGGCACAAGTGACTGAAAAGCCTAATTGTAGGGCCCAGGCTTCAAGCATAACTGGACTCAAGCTAAACAATTCAACAGTAATTGGGTTCCTCTCCATCTTATAATTCCACCTTCTGTGTGTTTACAGTATCAGGGTCAATGTGGTCATGCTCCAGTCCTTCCATTCTCTTAGGTTCGAGACCAACGAGCAAGAACAAGTCAGCTTCCCCAGGAACTCAGAGTTACTGACTTAGCCTTGTACTTATCACTGAGCTAATTGCAGTGGCTAAGGGAATATGATGGACTGACTGGCTTATGCTTAAGGAATGTATTTTGCCTTTGAGTGGGGACAGAGGTGTAGTCTTAATCATATGGACTGAGAGTCAGGGAGAATGGGTGAGGAGTAAAACTCAGTATGAAAATTGAGAGCTGTTGCAGAGACAGAGAATGGATGGGATTGTGGAATACAAACCACATATGCCTACTATAGAAGGAATCTCAATTGTGGCCATAGAGAGATGGTTTTACTGGCTGTGTCAAAATCAGTAGCCCTAGATTAAAGGCACTGATAAAAATGTGTAGTAAATCTATCATTTACAAGGCAGATGTGCCCCTGAATCATCAAGTGGTTGTATAATGACAATTATACCACTCACCATGCAGTGTTTTTGGTGAGCATTAATAAACCAATGCATGGATTAATAAACCAATGCAATAAAGGATTAATAAACCAATACAATGTCTGAATGTTTGTCCCCTCAAAATTCATATGTTGAAATCCTAACAACAAAAGTGATGGTATTAGGAGGTGAGCGCTTTGAGAGGTGATTAGGTTATGAGGGTGGAGCTCTGGTGATTGGAATTAGTGCCCTTATAAAAGAGGTACCAGGGCCAGGTGCAGTGGCTCATGCCTGTAATCCCAGCACTTTGGGAGGCCAAGGCAGGCAGATCACCTGAGGTCAGGAGTTCGAGACCAGCCTGGCCAACCTGGTGAAACCTCCTCTCTACTAAAAATACAAAAATTAGCCAAGCGTGGTGGCATGGGCATGTGGTCCCAGCTACTTGGGAGGCTGAGGCACAAGAATCAAGGTGGCTCACACTGCAATCCCAGCACTGTGGAAGGCAAGGAGTTCAAGGCCAGCCTGGCCAACATAGTGTAATCCTTTCTCTAATGAAAATACAAAAAATTAACCATGTGTGGTGGTGTACACCTGTGGTCCCAAGTATTTAGGAGGTTGAGGCATGAGAATTGCTTGAACCCAGGAGGTGGAGGTTGCAGTGAGCTGAGATTGCACTACTGCACTCCAGCCTGGGCAACACAACACTTAATCACAAAAAATAAAAAATAAAAATAAAGAGACACCAGAGACCCCTTAGTTCCTTCTGCCATGTGAAGACACAGTAAAATGACAGTCGTCTATGAACCAGAAAGTGAACCCTCATCAGAAACACCAAATTTGCCAGCACCTTGATCTTGGATTTCCCAGTCTCTAGAATTATGAGAAGCAAATTTCTGTTGTTAATAAGCCACCCAGTCTATGATATTTTCTTATAGTAGTCCAAACAGACTAAGACAGTGTGTGAACACATAGGTGTTTAATAAATGTCAATTATCTTCCCATTTCCCTTCCAGTCAAATTTTCCTTTCTAAGGTTGGGAATTCTTCAGAATAGGAAGTATGTCTATGTCTAATTTATTATTTTTTTAATCTCTAGAATTGAGAACAGTATCTGAACAGTATCTAACACACAGTAGGAAGTTAATGCATGAAGAACAAACAGGTGTTAGATATATTAGTTAGGTTATAAGTAAGCTGTTGCAACAAAAAGACTTCAAAATATATAGTAATGGCTTAAACAAGGTAAGTGTTTCTTTCTCTTTCATGAAGCAGTCTGGAGCTTCTGGGCAGTGCTTGTTAGGAAGGCACTGTGCTTCTGTAGATCACACAGCTTCCTTTAGTCTTTTTATTCCAGCTTCTCCTTTTTTTCCTCATGGGCATGATCGGAGCTTGCTGACCACCATCACAATTGCATTCCAGCCCAAAGGAAGCAGGAAGATATGCAGGGCAAGCAGCTTTCTCTTAAGAATATGATGTTACACACTCTTCTATTTATATCCCCTTGGGGAAAACTTGGTCAACCGGCTACAAAAAGCTGCAAGGAATGCCTCTAACAAGGCAGTCACATGCAAGATAAAATTCCACTAACAAAAGAAAGATTAGGAGACTGAAAAGGTCCACTAAAAAAAGAAACATTAGGAGATTGGAGGTAGGGGATCAATTAGCGGTCTCTGTCACATGCAGCCATGTGAAGGTCAGAGACATTGGAACCGTGGAGAAAACTTTGCCTCATTTTCTCTGCATCATTGTCAGTAAAAAACCAACATGGAAGTGACCCTGAACTATATTTAAGTGTTGTATGTAAATGAGCCCCTTCACGTTAAGGCTAAAGACAGAAGATTAATGAGACTGGATGACTAGTGGATTGACTAAGAAGGATCTTACATACATTCTAGAAAGCACCTATTTCCTTAATCTCGGCCCACCTAATTTTGTGATGTCAGAACCATGAACTTAAATTTTATTTATTTGATTTCATTCTCAATGTTACTTCTCTGGGAATGATTCACCCTCATTCAAACATCTCTTCATATAAAAGTGCTAAAGAATATAGGAAGCTTTATTTGAGCTAAGAATTATATTGTCAACCAAAGACATATAAAAGGATCTTAATTGATACATATACTTACAATCTGTTCTATGTTGAAGGGAGTTGTCCCAATTCAGATATGACATGTTTAAGGCAGTTAGAGTCCCAGAAAATCTGGGACAGTTCAATTTTAGATATCTGATACTGTCACTAATTCCTAAACATTTCTGAGCATGCATCACCAATATATGTGTATTTATTTATTAATATATATGTGTGCACTAGCATACACATGAGGTATTATATATGTTGTTATAAAATATATTCTGTTACATATATTTTATAATATGTATAAAACATACACTAAAACTAAAATTTTAAAATGTGTGCATTATAAAACATACACCGAAACTGAAATTTTAAAAGGATAAGCCAAAGTCATTACAAATAGAAGTTCTAATATTTAATACCACATGCTTTTGGGGCTCATGCATACAAATATGAAAACCACTGTACTAGTTAATTATAGAATCAGAACTGGAACCCAGGTCTCCTGACTTCTAGTTCACTGGTCTTTCCTCTTAACCTTAATCTTTCCATTCATCTTTCTAATACCTCATTTTAAAGTATAGGGCAGGGTCCAGTGCCAAATAAGATGGAGTAAATTCATCCCATTTTAATTTTCCTGTTAAATCAACAACTGCCCTTGACAAAATACATAACTCACTTACCAGAAGATCCTGAAAGGTGGATAAAAGAAATTGATTGTATTGAGTATGAACTGTTTTTCTCTATACTCTCAACACTTCTGGTTACCAAAATGCGTAGTGCTTTTTTCTCACACCAACCAATTCTCTGGCACCTCTGGGTATCTTATAACTCAATCTGACACTACTACCTGGAGTCAGTGCAGACCCCACAGGGTAAGGGCTCAGTTCCCACAAGACTGCCCCCACTTCAGACACCAGTTACAAGTCCAGGTTATGACCTGTACTTCTGACCAACCAGCTATAAATCAGGCTGTTGCAACAGTCTCCTTGGGTTCAGTCATTTGGTAAAATGGCTCACAGAACTCAGCGAAACACTTATTTATGTTTACCAGTTTATTATAAAGGATATTACAATGGACACAGATGAACAGCCAGATGAAGAGGTACCTAGGGTAAGGACAGAAGAGCAGGAGCTTCTGTCCCTGTGGAATTAGGCTGTGCCACCCTCCCCTCATGTGGATGTGCTCACCAACCCAGAATCTCTGTAAGCCCCATAATTCAGGTATTGTTATGGTGGCTTCATTATATAGAGCATGATGGAGAGTGAGGCTGGGAAGTTTCAAGCCATGGCAAGGCTTCTCTGGCAACATCAAGTTGCCTCATTACAACAAAAGATGTTCCTATCACCAGGAAATTCCAAGGGGTTTGGGAGCTCTGTATCAGGAATCAGGGTTAAAGACAAAACAATAAAACAAAATATGCTTCTACCACCTCTGTTGCTTAGGAAATAATAAAGGTTTTAAGAATTCAGTGTAAGACAACAAAAAAAGAAAATTTCAGGCCAATATCCCTGATGAACATTGCTGCGAAAATCCTCAATAAAATACCGGCAAACCGAATCCAGCAGCACATCAAAAACCTTATCCACCACGATCAAGTCATCTTCATCCCTGGGATGCAAGATTGGTTCAATATACGCAAATCAATAAACATAATTCATCATATAAACAGAACCAATGACAAAAACCAAATGATTATCTCAATAGATGCAGAAAAGGCCTTTGATGAAATTCAACACCCCTTCATGCTAAAAACTCTCAATAAACTAGGTATTGATGGAACGTATCTCAAAATAATAAGACCTAATTATGACAAACCCAAAGCCAGTATCATACCGAATGGACAAAAGCTGGAAGTATTCCCTTTGAAAACCGGCGCAAGACAAGGATGCCCTCTCTCTTTTTTTTTTTTTTTTGAGACGGAGTCTTGCTCTGTCGCCCAGGCTGGAGTGCAGTGGCCAGATCTCAGCTCACTGCAAGCTCTGCCTCCTGGGTTTACGCCATTCTCCTGCCTCAGCCTCCCGAGTAGCTGGGACTACAGGCGCCCGCCACCTTGCCCGGCTAGTTTTTTGCATTTTTTAGTAGAGACAGGGTTTCACTGTGTTAGCCAGGATGGTCTCGATCTCCTGACCTCGTGATCCGCCCGTCTCGGCCTCCCAAAGTGCTGGGATTACAGGCTTGAGCCACCACGCCCGGCCTGAGGATGCCCTCTCACCACTCCTATTCAACATAATATTGAAAGTTCTGGCCAGGGCAATCAGGCAAGAGAAAGAAAGGGTATTCAAATAGGAAGAAAGTCAAATTGTCTCTGTTTGCAGATGACATGATTGTATACTTAGAAAACCCCATCGTCTCAGCCCAGAATCTCCTTAAGTTGATAAGCAACTTCAGAAAAGTCTCTGGATACAAAATCAATGTGCAAAAATCACGAGCATTCCTATACACCAATAATAGACAAACAGAGAGCCAAATCATGAGTGAACTCCATTCACAATTGCTACAAAGAGAATAAAATACCTAGGAATACAACTTACAAGGAATGTGAAGGACCTCTTCAAGGAGAACTACAAATCACTGCTCAGGGAAATAAGAGAGGACACAAACAAATGGAAAAACATTCCATGCTCATGGATAGGAAGAATCAGTATCATGAAGATGGCCATACTGCCCAAAGTAATTTATAGATTCATTGCTATCCCCATCAAGCTACCATTGACTTTCTTCACAGAATTAGAAAAAAATGCTTTAAATTTCATATGGAACCAAAAAATAGCCCGTTAGCCAAGACACTCCTAAGCAAAAAGAACGAAGCTGGAGGCATCATGCTACTTGACTTCAACCTATACTACAAGGCTGCACTAACCAAAACAGCATGGTACTGGTACCAAAACAGATATATAGACCAATGGAACAGAACAAAGGCCGCAGAAACAATGCCACACATCTACAACCATCCGATCTTTGACAAACCTGACAAAAATAAGCAATGGGGAAAGGATTCCCTGCTTAATAAACGGTGTTGGGAAAACTGGCTAGCCATATGCAGAAAACTGAAACTGGGCCCCTTCCTTAAATCCTATACAAAAATTAACTCAAGATGGATTAAAGACTTAAACGTAAGATGTAAAACTGTAAAAATCCTAGAAGAAAACCTAGGTAATACCATTCAGGGCATAGGCATGGGCAAAGACTTCGTGACTAAAACACCAAAAGCAATGGCAACAAAAGTCAAAATTGACAAATGGGATCTAATTAAACTAAAGAGCTTCTGCAGAGCAAAAGAAACTATCATCAGGGTGAACAAGCAACCTATAGAATGAGAGAAAATTTTGGCAATCTATCCATCTGACTAAGGGCTAATATCCAGAATCTACAAGGGACTTAAAAAAATTTTACAAGAAAAAAAATACGAACAACCCCATCAAAAAGTGGGCAAAGGATATGGACAGACACTTCTCAAAAGAAGACTTTTATGCAGCCAACAAACATATGAAAAAAAGCTCATCATCACTGATCATTAGAGAAATGCAAATCAAAACCACAATGAGATACCATCTCATGCCAGTTAGAATGGTGATCATTAAAAAGTCAGGAAACAGGCCGGGCGCGGTGGCTCAAGCCTGTAATCCCAGCACTTTGGGAGGCCGAGACGGGCGGATCACGAGGTCAGGAGATCAAGACCATCCTGGCTAACACGGTGAAACTCCGTCTCTACTAAAAAATACAAAAAACTAGCCAGGCAAGGTGGCGGGCGCCTGTAGTCCCAGCTACTCGGAGGCTGAGGCAGGAGAATGGCATAAACCCGGGAGGCGGAGCTTGCAGTGAGCTGAGAACCGGCCACTGCACTCCAGCCCGGGCGACAGAGCCAGACTCCATCTCAAAAAAAAAAAAAAAAAAAAGTCAGGAAACAACAGATGCTGAAGAGGATGTGGAGAAATAGGAATGCTTTTACACTGTTGGCAGGAGTGTAAATTAGTTCAACCATTGTGGAAGACAGTGTGGTGGTTCCTCAAGGATCTAGAACCAGAAATACCATGTTACCCAACAATCCCGTTACTGGGTATATACCCAAAGGACTATAAATCATTCTATTACAAACACACATGCACATGTATGTTTTTTGCAGCACTATTTACAATAGCAAAGACTTGGAATCAACCCAAATGCCCATCTGGATAAAGAAATGCCCAGACTGGATAAAGAAAATGTGGCACATATACACCATGGAATACTATTCAGCCATAAAAAAGAGATGAGTTCATGTCCTTTGCAGGGACATGGATGAAGCTGGAAAGCATCATTCTCAGCAAGCTAACATAAGAACAGAAAAGTGGGCCGGGTGTGGTGGTCACGCCTGTAATCCCAGCACTTTGGGAGGCCAAGGTGGGTGGATCACGAGTTCAGGAGATCGAGACCATCTGGCTAACAAGGTGAAACCCCGTGTCTACTAAAAATACAAAAAAAGTAGCCGGGCATGGTGGCGGGTGCCTGTAGTCCCAGCTACTCGGGAGGCTGAGGCAGGAGAATGGCGTGAACCCAGGAGGTGAAGCTTACAGTGAGCTGAGATCATGCCACTGCACTCCGGCCTGGGTGACAGAGCGAGACTCCATCTCAGAAGAAAAGGAATTCAGTATCAGAAACCAGGGGTAGAGAGTATATATATAATATATATGTGTGTGTGTGTGTGTATATATATGTATATATATGTGTGTGTGTGTATATATTTATTTCTTATTATTTCACATCAGGTAACTAGGGACTTGAAGAGTCCCTATATTTTATATACTATATATATGTATATATTATATATATATAAAATACCAGAATATATATATATATATAAAATACCAGAATATACACACACACATATATATATGTATACAACACCAGAACTGGGACCTGATGGTGAATTTCTTGGTTTTTTTCTCACCTCCTAGATATTCAGGCCTGTGTATAAGAGATGCCTGCAAACTGGAAACAACAATGGGCACAGACAAAAAAAGCCCTTCCCCCATCCCCCTTAAATCCCTCTTTCTCGCCAGAATACTAGGAAAGGTACAGCCCAACAAGACAGAAATCTTTTAACTATATATGGTAAGCAAAAGTCTAAGATGTCTCCTAAGATTTCCCATCACTGATGTACATGCCTCGACCTGGAATCGTGAATTTGGTGGAGTTTATTCCTGTGATTAGGTTACACTATATGGTATAGTTGACCTTAAGATAGGAAGATTATCCAGGTGGTCCTGGTCTAATCGCATGAGCCCTTTAAAAGCTGTTTTCTCTGGCTACTTGCAGAAGAGGAAGTTGGGAGATTCAAAACGAGAGAGATTAGACATGAAGAAGCTTTTCTTGAGCTAAGATAGAAGGGTCCATTTGGCAAGGACCTGAAAGTGGCCTCTAAGAGAAGAGTGGTCCCCAGCTGACAGCTAGCAAGATAATGGGGATTTCAGTCTGTTAACTGAAAGGAAATGAATTCTGCCAACAATATGAGGGAATTTGGAAGGTAATTTGCCTGCTTTTGAGGCAAACACTGTGAAAAAAGGCATGCCCCTCCCTCATTCCACTAGTATTACTGTAGTAGAGTTGGTTGGTGGGCTCTGGCTTTCACTCCTCTGTTAATTTCCTGTTGTTATTGTAACAAATTACCAAAAAGTTAGTGGCTTAAAAGAACAAAAATTTACTGTTGTACAGTTCTGGATATCCAAAGTTCAAAATGGGTCTTATGGGGCTAAAATCAAGGTGCACACAGAGCTGCATTTTTTCTGGAGGCTTGAAGAGATGATCCATTTTCTTGCCTGTTCCAGCTTCCAGAGTCTGCCTGTACTCCTTGGCCCATGGCCCCTTCCTCTATCTTCAAAGTACATCATTCCAACTGCTACTTCTGTAATTACATCTCACCTTTTCTATTGACTGTCTTACCTTTCTCTTATAATGACACTTGTGATCGCATTGGGCCCACCTGAATACCCTTCCCATATGAAGATCC
Organism: Trachypithecus francoisi; assembly: GCF_009764315.1. NCBI lineage: Eukaryota > Metazoa > Chordata > Mammalia > Primates > Cercopithecidae > Trachypithecus > Trachypithecus francoisi. The sequence continues at coordinate 50,955,180 of NW_022681458.1, read as the reverse complement.
TTATCTTAATCACATGTGCAAAGTCCCTTTTACCAGCAAAGTAACAGATCCTTAGGTTCTAGAGATTAAGATGTATACAACTCTAGGCTGAGGGGAATTATTTTGTCTACTATAAACCCCTACAGAATGACACTGTAGAAGAAGTTTTAGAAACTAAATTAACATTTGAATCACAGCCCACAGAAGTCAGCTAGGATGTGCATTCTGAACAGAGTTAACTACTTTATAAAATACGAGATCCAAATAGGAGCTAGAGTCTTATAATACCTAGAAGTCCAGGATACAGTCAAAAATTGCTCACCATATCAGGAAAACCTCAAGTCAAATGAAAAATGATCAATAGATGCCAACACCAAGATGACACAGATGGAATTTATTTAGATAATTATCAGACAGTGATTTTATTTTCTAAATTTACAAGTATTTTTATTTATACATGGTAACAACTATGCATTTTTTGTGTCAGAGCTATTTTTTGTATATGTTTAAGGTGTACAACATGATGTTTTGACATACTTACATGTAGTGAAATGGTTACTACAGTCACCATTTAGTATATATGTCATCTCACATAGCTACTCTCAGACAAGGATTGTAAGCCAACTATCATAAAAATGCTCCGATAAGCACTTATAAACACTCTTACATCAAATGAAAAAGTAGAACAATTTAGCAAAGAAATAGAAGATATTCTTTATTCTTAGTTTTCCTTCATATTCATTCTTGAAAGATATTTTTACTGGATGTAGAATTCTGGGTTGACAGTTCTTTCCTTTTAGGGCTTTCAAAATGTTTTGCCTCTTCCTTTTGTCCTTCACATTTCTGATTATAAATCTGCTGTCACTTAAATCATTTTTCATCAGTTGATAATGTGTGGTTTCTCTCTTGCTGATTTTAAAAGTTTTTCTTTGTTGTTAGTTTTCAGAAGTTTGATCATGATGCGTTTGAGTGTGGATTCTTTAAAGTTTATTCTGCTTGAGGAACACTCACTTTCTTGAATCTGTAAGTTTATGTCTTTCACCAAATTTAAGAAGGTTGGGCCATTATTTCTTCAATTATTTCTTCTACCCAGCATTCTTTTTACTCTCCTTCTGAAGACAATAACCTGTGAGACAATAACTGTGTTGGCTGTAGTAACCATTTCACTACCTGTAAGTATCTTGAGACATCATGTTGTATACCTTAAATATACACAAAAAATAACTGACACAAATAATGCACAATTGTTACCATATATAAATAAAACACTTGTAAGTTTAGAAAACCTAACACAGTTATCGTCTCTCAGGTCCTTGGGGATTTGCTCATTTTTTAAAAATCTCTTTTCTCTCCATTGTTCATATTGGTAATTTCTATTGCTCTGTCTTTGAAGTCAGACTCTTCTGTCATCTTTATTTTGTTATTGAGCCCATTCTCACAGCCAGAGACTCTGTTCCCACCCTGTTTTGAGGTTAGAAAGAAAGAAATGGCCAAGGCTGGTAAACCCAGTTTTCAGGCTACTGGGAGAAAGAATAGAGAGTTCATTTGGTGTGGGTGACTTTGAGGATCCAGTTTGTATAGTGGGAAACCTTGGTGTTGTAGCTAATATCAACATTCAGAGTACAGCCTTCTGACTAGGATAGAATACCGTAGAGCAGATTTTGGCACAGGAGTGGAGCAGCAACTATTTTCTGTTAGTAAGAGGAGAGGTGGGTCAGGCAGGGCAGCCAAAACAAAAGTGATACAGTACCAAGTCTCTATTTGAGGGGCCAGAATAGAAAGACTTGGGCGATAAGGGCTGGGAGAAATGCCTCCTAACCCACTTAGGCCACATCAGGGGAAGCCATGGAGAAATAACACTCAGAAATTTGTACCCCCTGATATCTAAGTTCATTCATGACTGGAAGAAGGATACATATTCCTTCCTGATCCCCATTTACCCTGATCTCTTCTTGTGTTGAGATTGTGTTGGGTTGAAGGATATGTGTGGACCCCAAAACAGTGTTCCAGACCAAATTTAGGGAAGGCAGAGGGAAAAGAGTTACCCAGCATGTATGCTCTCCAGAGATGATCTTGCACAGGACATGTTCTGAGACTTTAATAGGAATCTGTCTTATAGAAAACTCTTGGAAATCTCCATTAGGGAACCAAATGACACCTTGGTTTATCTGGATGTCAGGTTTTATGTAGAAGCTCACCCGAGAAAGAAGAAGGTAATATTCTCTTTGGTCCTTCATATATTCAACTTCCTTTCTTCTCTTCTTCCCTCCCTCTTTTCCGTTATTAACTTCACCATCATTCAATGATGGAAAAAGACAAAATAAAAAGAAACCAAAGAAGAGGAGAATGGATAAGAAAGTGAGAAAACTATGGCCGGGCGCGGTGGCTCAAGCCTGTAATCCCAGCACTTTGGGAGGCCGAGGCGGGTGGATCACGAGGTCAGGAGATCGAGACCATCCTGGCTAACACGGTGAAACCCCGTCTCTACTAAAAATACAAAAAACTAGCCGGGCGTGGTGGCGGGCACCTGTAGTCCCAGCTACTCCAAGGCTGAGGCGGGAGAATGGCGTGAACCCGGGAGGCGGAGCTTGCAGTGAGCCGAGATCACGCCACTGCACTCCAGCCTGGGCGACACAGTGAGACTCCGTCTCAAAAAAAAAAAAAAAAAAAAGAAAGTGAGAAAACTGAGATCTGGTTCCAACGTTGTTAATGGCATATCTTGGGCTTATGCATGCATGCTTTTATTTACGACTGTTCAGAAGTGTCTCATGAACAAGCCAGCTCTATTGCTCTATAATCATAGTTGTATGATAACCCTCATTTACTGGGTACTGAAGAAGCACTAAGGGGTTGTCTTGAAGGTCACTCACTGTAATTCCTCCATGTCCAGCCAAAGATGGTGACATGACTCCCACTCTGTCACCTTTCAGCTGAGAACAGTAAACATTTATTATCTCACAGTATAGGACAGCAATTTAAGAGTGGCTTAACTGGCTGATTCTGGCTCAGGGTCTCTCCTGAGTTTGCAGTCAAGATGCTGCCCAGGACTGCAGTCATCTGAAGGCTTTACTAGGGCTAAAGGGTCTACTTCCAAGAGGGCTGACTCAAATCGCTTTTGGCAGGAGGCGTTAGTTCTTTTCTACATGAATCTCTCCCTAGGGTTGCTTGAATGTCCTCATCATATAATACGTGATTTCTTTCAGAGCATGTGATTCAAGAGAGAGCAAGGAAAGGAAGTTGCAGTGTCCTAGAAAAACCACATCATCACTTCTGCAATATTTTATTAATTAGAAGCAAGTCACTATGCCCAACCCACCCTCAACAGAAGGGGAATTAAGCTCCACCTCTTGAAGAAAGAAGAATCAGAAATTTGTGTGCATATTTGAAAACCATCACACATGGTATCATCAGTATAGTGGATTATGGTGTTGATGTGCAGAGTATCCAGACAGTCCAAGTCCCTTTGGGTTATATTGTGACAGAAGGCACAAGAATTAGCCTGCTCAACGCTGTAAAAGTCTGTCATTCCTGTGCTTTTGTTTCTCTTTCTTTACAGGAAAAGAAATTAATACATTTGCCAGTGAATGCAAGGTACTTGAGGCCAGGTTAATCAGTTTGTTCTAGCAAAGATATATCTTGCATAACAAAAGCAATTGGGGCAACTATTTGGTTGAGTTTATTATCTGCCGGGATCAGACCAATTTTTGCAAGGGCCTGACAGGTGAATTAAATGAGGATGAGTGAGGGCCATCACCCTGCATCCTTTAGGTCTTAAAGAGAAGCACTAATCTCTGCCATTCTTCCCAGGATGCAATATCACTTTCTTATTTACTATCTTAGTAAGAAAGTGAATTTTGTTTCAGATATTTCTCTTAGTCTCCCCTACTAACATAGCTTTTCCCCCACAGTACAAGGAATCACTGCAGAGGTTCTGCCAGCTACCGAGGATAGCTATTCCAATTACACATCAGGAAACCAGAGAAATGACCCTTTCCTACTTTATTTTTCTCCATAGCACTTGTCATTATCTAACCTGTGTTACACTATTCATTTTATTTATTATTTGTCTCCTCAATGAATATTCTCTATAAAGGAAGGCAGTTTTGTCTTTTCTTAACTGATTTTTTTCCCCATGATTACAAATTACCTAACACATCATTGCCATTTTATAGTTCTAGCACATAGCAGGTGTGCAATAAATATTTGCTGAAGAATGAATATGAGTGTTGCTGTCATTGAATAATAATATGAATGTTGTTATTATTGTTCTAATTGTCCCTCAGATTTTTCCGCCTCCCTCAGCAAATGTGAATCCAAGTGTGAAATATTCATTCTGGGGCAAATGAGGGAAAGGTTTCCACAAAGGATCACAGATTGCCATTGCACTTAAGTCTTTCATGGTGCACCAGCACGTGTGTTGAAGAGGTAGAAGGCAGACCAGGAGGGGCACCACTTCAAGGTTCTCAGCACCTTTTATATCTCTCTCTTCCCCCAATGTGGGTTAAAGTACACATATTTAATCTCCCAAATTTTTCACTGGTAATTATTGGTGTTTTGGGATCACACACACACACACACACACACACACCTGCGAAGGACATACATTAATTCTGAAAGACACTATGGTTTAAATCATAGATAGCAACTAGTTTGGCCTCCTAGAATCAAATTGCTTATTTTTAAAGTATTTGAATTAGTCATAAAATATTTAAATACTTTCAGGCTTCTTGTGAAAAAATAGAAAGATCTGGCTATTACCAGTTTTACTAGTTCCTAGAAGTGAATGCTCATTCTTGGATGGGCATGTGCTTTCCATTTTATTACAGTCCTAACCATTCGTTATTGTCTCCTTCACACTGAGGCTGAATGACAGCTGTCATTCATCAATGTATGGGTGAGACCATTTTTCTTACAGTTAAGAAGAAAGTGATACCATTTTTATATCTAAGTCCTTTTCAAAGTTGGAAAAATAAAATATAGACAAAGAGGAACATATATGTTAAGAGAAATGGAAAAAGAGTGTTTTGAGGATGTAAGGGGGAGCAAAGATCATGCCGAAGCACTTAATATATAACATGCAAATGAAGTATGACTGGGTCCATAAAGTGCAATTGAAGGTGTCAGGACCTTCAGTTTGCAATTCTTGCTCTAACTCAATAAAAATAAATAAATCATATAGTCTACTTACCTCATAATTTGCATGGTACTTCTTTCCCTTTTTAGGGAAAGATTACAGATTTTTAAATCTGTAATTCTCATTACTATGTAAAGCATTTTAGTTTCTTTTCTTCATATTAACTTCTTCCCCCCAACACACATATAGACCCATTCACCTCCCAAATTTTGTCCTTTGGGAATAGAAATACAGAACTCTGTATTTCTCTTCTGTGGTTTGGATGTTTCTACCCCTAAGCATCACGTTGAAATTTGATCTCCAGTGTTGGAAAGGGGCCTATGGGAGAGGTTTGGGTCACAGGGTTGGATCCCTCATGAATGGCTTGGTGCCTTCTCTTGGTAATAAGTGAGTTCTCACTCTATTCAAAGAGCCTTGCACCTCCCCAAACCCCTCTTCCTTCTCTGACCATGTGAGCTCTGCACAAGCTAGAATCCCCTTCTTCCACCAGGAGTCAAAGCCACTTGAAGTTTTCACCAGAAGCAGATGCTGGTGTCATGCTTCTTGTACATCCTGCAGAATCATGTGTCAAATAAACATCTTTTCCTTATAAATTACCCAGCCTCAGGTACTCCTTTATAGCAATCCAAATGGACTAAGATAGACTCATTGTTAGTTCATATGCTTTGTAACTGTTGAGTCCTTATTTATACAAAGAAAAGCTTTGCAATTCTGGCTCAGAAAAGATTTAATTAAAATCTTAGCTAAGGACCCTCATTTTCTTTACTTTCAATATGGAGAAAAGAAAGAGAAGTATTTATTTTTCCAGTAACTTTCAGTTGATAATTTTAGGATTTAATAACTAAATTATAACAGCACAAGTAAAATTTTATATTGGTAATATAATTTCTGGGATGCCCTTAGCTAGTAAACACACTTGGTGATTAGAAAAATGGAACACCAGGCTGGGTGCAGTGGCTCATGCCTGTAATCCCAACACTTTGGGAGGCCGAGGTGGGCGGATCACCTGAGGTCGGGAGTTCAAGACCAGCCTGGCCAACATGGTGAAACCCTGTCTCTACTAAAAATACAAAAATTAGCTGGGTGTGGTGGCACACACCTGTAATCCCAGCTATTCAGGAACTTGACGCAGAATTGCTCAGCTTCTGATCAATTTGAGAGATAATTGCTTGAATCTGGGAGGCAAAGTTTGCAGCAAGCTGAGGTCATGACACTGCACTCCAGCCTGGGTGACAGAGGGAGACTCTGTCTCAAAAAAAAAAAAAAAAAGGAAAGGAAAGGAAAGGAAAGGAAAGGAAAGGAAAATGTAACATCAGGTAGAACTATCCAAGTGTTTTTTTTTTTTTTAAAGCCAAACACAAATCCATCACAATTCTGGCATTTACTTTAAATGATAGGGTATTGGGCCATATTTGTCAATCTCTTGTAAGGAAACCAGGGTGTTTTATATTTACCTGAATATGTCTTTCTACCTCCACCACCCTTTCCTTCTTCATTCAAGTCAATTATAAAAGTAAGGCAGTTACTGAGCCCAATATTCACTGATAACAAAGCAGGAAGCTTATGGGTATGAATCAGAGTGGGGATGACTCATCAAAAGCCAAATGTTTGTATGGAAAGCTCCCCTAAAATGGCACAAAAGCAAATATTTATAAATATGTTTAAAAAGCATTGTGGAACTCTTGGGAGGAGGGGTTAAAATATTGCCACACATTCCTAATTACACCATTACAATAAAACATTGCTTTGCTATCATGAAGTTTGACCCAGGCTCTAAACTCTTTAGAAATGGGGTTGCTATAATTGGCTATAATTAGGCCTGATCCTGACTCATAGTACTTTTTATTTTGAGCTATCACTCTATTTTGATAACTTCAGTCTCTCTCTATTTCTCCTTTTTATTTATTTATTTTTTTTGTTTTCTTGAGACAGAGTCTCGCTCTGTTGCCCAGGCTGGAGTGCAGTGGTGCAATCTTGGCTCACTGCAACCTCTGCCTCCCGGGTTCAAGCAATTCTCCTGCCTCAGCCTCCCGAGTAGCTGGGATTACAGGCATGTGCCACCATAACCAGCTAACTTCTGTATTTTTAGTAGAGATGGGGTTTCGCCATGTTGGCCTGCCTGGTCTCAAACTCCTCACCTCAAGTGATCCACTCGCCTTGGCCTCCCAAAGTGCTAGGATTACAGGCATGAGCCACCATGCCCGACCTGTTTTTCTTTCCTTTTTTGAAGACAAGGTCTTGCACTGTGGCCCAGGCTTGGGTTCAGTGGTGTGATCATAGCTCACTGCAGCCTCCAATTCCTGGCCTCAAGCAATCCTCCTGAGTCAGCCTCCCAAAGTGCTGGGATTATAGGTGTAAGCCACTGCACCCGGACTATCTCTATTTTGAATGCATCAAAAATACATGTGCTACTTATGACAATTTTAAGTTTTCTGTAGATATTCCTCTTAATTGCAATCTGTACAGAGGACACAAGAAAAGGGCGACTAAAAATGCAAATTTGTTTCTTGATGAGGAAATCTTTACTTCAAGTAATATAAGTATATATTTAAATTCTGCACCAGAATGTTGCCTATTTTTTTAAATGACTTTGTTTATCCTCCAAGTAAATATAGAATGGCTGTTTGCTTTAATTCTAACAGATACTTTTGGCACATTCCAGGTTCTTGCTTAGACTTCTCAGGTTTTCCTTTGAAAGAGTCCGTTATCCAGACTGATCTGGGGTCTACGGTAAGTCAGCTCCTGTTAGAAGCTGCCTTCAAATAGAAGGTGATGATGGAGGTGGTGGAAAGCTAGTGTTTCTCTCTCTGGTCCACATTTGAAAAGGCATCAGATATTCGGGAGGTAATTAGGCCAAGGGGCAAGCCCTCCTGCTAAACCAAGCTTTCTGTCCCTTTTCTGTGACTTCTACTGGGGATATGGAGTTTGTTGGCATATTTTTTTTTTTTTTTTGAGACGGAGTCTGGCTCTGTCGCCCAGGCTGGAGTGCGGTGGCCGGATCTCAGCTCACTGCAAGCTCCGCCTCCCAGGTTCACGCCATTCTCCTGCCTCCGCCTCCCAAGTAGCTGGGACTACAGGCGCCCGCCTCGTCGCCCGGCTGTTTTTTGTATTCTTTAGTAGAGACGGGGTTTCACCATATTAGCCAGGATGGTCTCGATCTCCTGACCTTGTGATCCGCCCATCTCGGCCTTCCAAAGTGCTGGGATTACAGGCTTGAGCCACCGCACCCGGCCGTTTGTTGGCATATTTTGAAAAGGACATTGAGCCATGTAAGTATCTATGATTGAATTCATCATTGAAGTAGGAAGCAGTACTCTTTCAGAATTTTATCTTGTATACAAGAAACCAGTGGAAAGTACTTAGGATGATGACTGTAAGAGATGCAAGTAAAAAGGCTAGTATCAAGGAAAGATAAAGTCATCTTGGATCTGCATAGTTGGGGCTTGTGTTATCTATTTCTGTTGTAAAAACATGTGAGTCGGCCGGGCGCGGTGGCTCAAGCCTGTAATCCCAGCACTTTGGGAGGCCGAGACGGGCAGATCACGAGGTCAGGAGATCGAGACCATCCTGGCTAACACGGTGAAACCCCGTCTCTACTAAAAAATACAAAAAACTAGCCGGGCGACGAGGCGGGCGCCTGTAGTCCCAGCTACTCGGGAGGCTGAGACAGGAGAATGGCGTGAACCCGGGAGGCGGAGCTTGCAGTGAGCTGAGAGCCGGCCACTGCACTCCAGCCTGGGCGGCAGAGCAAGACTCCGTCTCAAAAAAAAAAAAAAAACATGTGAGTCTATGCGGACCATGGTTACAGATACAACCCTGCTTCCTTCAGTCAAGATCATGAGAAAATTGGTTCTCTGGGTAACTGGATTTCCCAGATTTCTGAAACTTTGCCTATTAAGCACAATAATGTAAATAAAATAACATAATAAAATAAAATAACCATAGAAAGTGGAAGAATCTCTGTGGAGTATGGCAGAAAGGGGTGGGGCAAAAGATTAGAAGCTTTAACTTCTGTATACTCTTCTGTATAAATACATTTTAATTTAACCAATATGTATTACTTTTACTATTTTAAAAGTTTACTTGAAACCATTTTTATATAAGAAAGTGGGTTGCACACTTTTGCCTTTCTAAACAGAGCCACAATGGGATTTAATTTGATGATTCACCATCATCATTATAAAAGTCAATTCCTGCCTGTGCCATAAAGCAATGGCAGCCTCAAACCGTCCTGGAGTACATGGAATGGTTTATTCCTACACTAACTCTCCTCAAATTTTTTATTTGCTTCTCATAAATTTTCTGCTGTTTGCTTTGCTATGAGATGGTCAGCTGTCATTCCACATGGACAGAATTTGGCCTGTGTTTAGCAGCCTCCCTTAAGAAAAATTTTGTTTTAGAGACAGGATCTGGCTCTGTCACCCAGGCTGTATGTGGTTCAGTGATATGAGCATAGCTCACTGCAGGTTCAAACTCCTGGGTTTAGTAATCCTCCTACCTCAGCTTCTCAAGTAGCTGGGATTATATGCATGAGTCTCAGTGCCTGGCAAGAATTTTTTTGTTTTAATTTAATGCTCCAAATTAGCTAAGTGGTTGGTAAGTCACATAAACTAACTTGTTAGAAGCGAACATAAAATAAAATTAAATGGGCATATAGTGAATACCAAAGGGTCCCTCTTGTGAGCAATGTACCAAGAATATAGCTTTCATGCATTTATTTGAAGGTCTCTCTTATTCTTTCCATCTGGATCTCAGCTATATTTTAGATATTATATGTCACCAGATAAAAGAGTTATAGATAAAGGAAGTGATGTTCTGCTGTCATTTAATAAAATGACTTCCAACATTTCTTCCCCACTTTGTGAAAGTATTCAGTGGCAGTCCAGGTAGATGCATGTGATGTTGAATTGAAGTTTTTCTCATTCTCCAGGCTAATTGAGATGATAGACCTGGATGTGCTGCCAGTTCTAGAATAATGTCTAAATCAGAAGTAATTGCCAGCATTTGGATAACCAATGATTCATTTATAGTAAATGTTCCCTGACTTTTATGCTCTCAGTACTCTTCAATATGTATCAGGTTTACCAAATTCATATAAAAAAACATACATGTAGTGTCTAGTCTACTAGGTAGATCAGACAAGACCAGCTGATTCACAGATACATGGAAATAGATCAAATACGTAGCATGTGTTTGAAAGGAACGCTTTAGTTAGACAGGGAGTGGGGATTTTTTGACAATCCTTCTGAACGTGAGTCAGAGTGTAGGTTTGCATGGGTGAGTGTGTGGGTGTATACATCTGTGGGTGTCAGAAAGAGACAGCCAGAGATAGATGGCTGCGGTTCCCAGCTAGTAAAATGACTGCAATAGTAAAATAAATTTAAAGGCATGAAGCTTTATGGAGCCCTTTAAAGTAGTTTTGATAAACAATGTCTACAGACTTATCTGAAATACCAATTGCTTCCTGCAAAGAATTTAAATTATCCCTCCTTATACAATACCAGGCAATTTTCATTTACCACTTATTTGAAATTTGGTAATAATCACAAATGAAACCCTATCTTCCATTCCTAGCAGTCAAAATTTTTTTAAATGAGAAAATTGAGATAAATTGCCTGTGTTTCTCATCTAGAAAATGACCTTCAGCTATTTATAGGCCAAGACATGACAATAACTTGCCAAAGAAAAAAGAGCTAAAATGTGTAACAGGAGAAGCAGAATTTTATCTACAGTGATAAGTGATATCTGATACACTTACCAGCATCTAGTAATTGGGCAACACAAAAATATAAAAAGAGGGAATTGCCTATATTATTACTTGCCTGGTTTTACCTGGGAGAATAATGTGGATGACATGGAGTCTATGCATAGAAACTCCATTTAACAAGAAATTCCCAGATCCTCATTGTTTTTGACAATTCCATGATTGTATTGCTTGGCCCTGGCAAGTTTGAATTTAAGTGCAAGTTGAGAGCTTACAAAGCTACACAGAGTATCACCTGAAACGAAAGCAAATAACCCCAGAAAGAAAAAGATGATGGATTAATATGCACAGACTGGATCATTCAATATGCTGTTTTGAGCCCCTCTGGTGTGCCTCCTCCCCATGTTTGTTTCTAGAATTCCAGCCCTGCACCTGTCCTCAGAAATCTCAGCCCTTGAATTAACAGTTAAAGAAGCTCATAGACACTGTTTGTGCTAAGTGCTATTACACAGATGTCAATGGAGGATGCAATTATTAATTCTTCACCTACCAATGGTGATTTTTTTTCCAAAGCAGAACTATTTTTTCTAATTATAAAAATAATGCACGCTCATTACAAAAATTCAGATATGATAGAAAAGTATCATTTGCTCATGTAAGGAAAATTCACTTAAAGCCATTAGACACTAAAAGAAAAGAATCAGGGCTTCCTTACATATTCCTCCTTTGTAAGCAAACCTCTCCACTCCTTGCCATACATCACTTTTCATTATTAACTGGAGGAGAAAAGGTGACGCAATGTACTTGCCTAGTGGGCCAGAGACCTGGCTCACTCTTTGTTGCTACTACCTTTATGGCTATGCACTATTATTAGTTTTCACATAATGTAAGCGAAATATAAATTTATTTCAGGAACTACTTTAGGCTTGAAAAAATCCAAAACAATTGCATCTGCTTCTTGTGCGTTAGTAAGATCACTCCTGCACTCATAAGAAGGAAGTTCTCGCCTCTATTCTAAAATTCTGATTCTTTATCTCTCCTTCCCTGTCACAATTAGGAAGTCAAATCCTACTTAACTGGCATGTGGATGAGTAATGGCAGCCATGAACCTTCACTAGGTTTGGGGTTCTTGATGTGGAGGATGAATAAGATGCAGAGAATGTGAGAGCCTTGTGCTAGTCAGAGCAGGAGAGACTTATGTTATAGTTACCCAATTAATCTGAATCTACAGTAGCTTAACAAAAGAAAGGTTTGTTTCTTGCTCATGCTACACGTTCATCATGGATGGGAGGGGCCCTCGCTCTAGGACTCAGGATGATGGAGGTTCTGCCATTGTGCAGCTGCACCTGCTCCCTATTACCAGGCCCTCCTTTTTTTTTTTTTTTTTTTTAAACATTAATTCCAATTTGAGTTGGCTGAAAATAGCAACATGCCTGGATTTGTCAGGCCAATTTCTGTAACAATTAGTTGTCTCTGGTTTTTAGAATTCTGGGTAATTTTTCTTTTGTTTATCTCAATGTTATAGTTTGTCTATAATCTCAGGGGTTTAAGACAATAGAATTTAAGCCAGGTGTGGTGACTCATGCCTATAATCCCAGCACTTTGAGAAAGCTCAGGAATTCGAGACCAGCCTGGGCAACATAGTGAAACTCCCTCTCTACAAAAAATACAAAAATTAGCTCGGTGCAGGGGCCTGCAGTCCCAGCTACTTGGGAGGCTGAGGTGAGAGGATCACTTGCGCCTGGGATACAGAGGTTGCAGTAAACTGTGTTCACACCCCTGCACTCCAACCTGGGTGACAGAGTGAGACCCTGTATCAAAAACCAAAACAAGACAATAGAACTTATTAATTGCACATGTAATAGTTCAGTGCGGCTATTTGATGAGCTGCCTTGCATAAGGTGACTCAGGGACATGGGCTCCCCCTTCCTCTGCCATCCCCAGGCCTTTAGAGTCCTCTGCTGATTCCTCTATATCAGGCAGACAGACACAGAAGAAAAGGATCAGGGGCCAGGCTTGGATGCAGCATATATCATTTCCACCCACATTCTGTTGGCCAGAATTCATGATCACACTTAACCTCAAGGGAGCCTGGGAGCTGTAGTCGTCTGTGTGCACAGGAAGAAAAGGAAGAGGTTTGGTGACAGTCTCAGAAGAGGAACTAAGGAATCTGACTGCAGTTAGATATGTCTGAAGAAAAGAACATTATTTCTATTGCATTGTTCTTATTTCCTTCATTTATACTTAGATATTGTTTCTCACATGTTTATTTCATTTTCTTTTAAAACCAGCTTTTAAAAATGTTAATATCCAGCTTTGTTGAAAGTGTACAAAGATGAACATAATAACACTTAGCTGGTTGGCATGTAAACTAACATAATCTTACTGAAGGGAAATTTGTGTATATGAATCAAAAACCTTTAAAGGACTCTAGTGACCAATTCTACTTCCAGAATTTTATCCTGGGGAAATAAGCAGGTAATAGAAACAGATGTATGGATTTATCATAGCATTGCTTATGGTGGTGAAACACTTCCATGACATAAATGTCCAACAATTGGAAGGAAAATAATAATGGTACTTTTAATAAACATCATGTGGCCATGAATGATACCATGGATGTCTATTTAGTGAAATTGAATGATATTCCTTATATATTAAGAGAACATACAAGTTCACAATCTCTGTGTCTGGAATATTCCCATTCCAGTTTTTCAAAGGATGATTTTACATGTGATTTGCATGTAACTCACATGCCTACACAAAATATCACAAGCCAGCTGCCTCTGCAGGTTTCCTACTCAGAGAAAAGAAAGAAAACCATTGTCAGAGTGAGGGAGGTGAGGAATGAACAGCAATATATATATATATGGGTGTGTGTGGGGGGGTGCGTGTGTGTGTGTGGTGCGTGTGTGTGTGTGGTGTGTGTGTGTGTGTGTGTGCATGATTTTCTACCTGATTATTTTTCTCTGGGCATTCTGAATCTGGGTGAGTTTCTTTTTTTCCTTTTTTGCTCACTTGTGTTTTCCATATAAACAGGTGATGTTGTCTAAAAAAAGAAATCTTTCTTATTTTAAAGCAAAAACCCCAAACCCTTAATATTTAAAACAAAAACACAGTTTTAACTCATAGGCATCTCAAAGAAAAAACAAAACAAAATACCACCTACTTACCCACACTGGCTTGGATAAAGGCCAACAAACATCTCTTCCAGATGGACCTTTCCTGAACACCTGGAGGAATCTAGATTGGGGGGTGGGGTGGGTGGGGGTGGGTTACGTGCCATATTCTTGACTGGGCCATTGTCTCTGCACTGGGCTTAAGCAGATTGTAGGGTCCATGCATAGTTGCTGTTCATTCCCTCACCTCCCTCACTCTGACAATGGTCTGCTTTCTTTTCTCTGAGTAGGAAACCTGCAGAGGCAGCTGGCTTGTGACACTTTGTGTAGGCATGTGAGTTACATGCAAATCACATGCAGAGTCACTCAGAATCCTTTCTCAGATGGTCCAAGTCAAGAATATTTGTCTTGAGTCTGCAGTATTACACCTAAAAACGGGCATGCACCTATGATATTTTTCTTAATTTCTTCCAGAATAAGTCAAATTACTGTAAGAAGAGGTTTCAGCTTTTAAGTTCACTATTCTTTTTGGAGTTATCCATGCATGCATGCTTACAAAAATTAAATTATTTTCAAAGACAGAATAATTTTTCCACACAGTTAAACTCAAAGTAAATGAAGAGCTAGAACATGATAATTTCCTCTAAGAATAGACGTTCTTTATAGTTCAAATTACTTGCAATATGGATTTATAATAGCTGAAAGATGGGACAAAATTTTAATCACTTTCAGTATTAAGAATAGTGATTTTATGAACTGTAGACTTCACTCAGCAAAATTACACATCTCTGTCACCTGCACATTGTTTCTTTCTTACTTTTTTTTTTTTTTTTGAGACAGAGTCTCACTCTGTCACCCAGGCTAGAGTGCAGTGGCACGATCTTGGCTCACTGCAAGCTCTGCCTCCTGGGTTCAAGCCATTTTCCTGCCTCAGCCTCCCAAGTAGCTGGGACTACAGGCACCCGCCACCACTCCTGGCTAATTTTTTTGTACTTTTAGTAGAGAGGGGATTTCACCACGTTAGCCAGGATGGTCTCGATCTCCTGACCTTGTGATCCGCCCGCCTCAGCCTCCCAAAGTGCTGGGATTACAGGAGTGTGCCACCGCACCCGGCTACAAAGTTCACATCCGTTAAAATTATATTCATTAACAAATTAATTCAAAGAAGTGTACTATTTATTTAGAGACAAAATCTCGCTCTGCCACCCAGGCTGGAGGGCAGCAGGGCAATCATGGCTCACTGCAGCCTCGACCTCTCAGGTTTAAGTGATTCTCCTACCTCAGCCTCCTAAGTAGCTGGGACTAAAGTGTGCATGCCACCATGCCTTACAAAAGAAGTGTACTTTTTGAAAGACATTATCTACAATGAAAAATCAAAGCCAATCTTGGTTCTCTATTTAAAAATCAACTTGCATTACATCAGTATACTCCTCAGAAAATTATTATAAAACTAAGACAAAACAGAACATACTAAAATATCCATTTGTTTGCACCATTTCAACACCCTATACTTGCCTAGGTTGCCTTTTGGTTTTTCAAACAGGATGAAAAACAGGAAATGCTGATAATCATATGCATCTCTTGTTGATTTTATTGATTAGCAGTAAGTTGAGAATTTTATTTTTAAGATAAGATATTAAGGAAGATAAGACGTTAACTCTCATAATCACTTAAGATTTTTTTATTTTTTTTAGAAATGAGCCCTCTGTGTTACCCAGGATGGCCTCAAACCCCTGGGCTCAAGGAATCCTCCCACCTCGGCTTCCCAAGTAGCTGGGACTACAGGTGCTGGCGACTACACCTGACTCACTCAGAATTTTTACAGTGGATAGGAGAGAATTAGTCCCTGAGGGGAGGGGAAATGAAGTGCTAGTGTTGGGGTAAAAGGTCTAGGAAAGAGACTAGTGGTGGACCCATTGCCTCCTTCATTTCCCTGGTAGGCTCTGGCTGTATGTTTCTATAAGCTACTGTCTTGCTAAGATGCCTTTGCCACCATGAAGGATGCTGGGATCAACTAAAGGTGTCTTCTGGGGATAGCCTTGAGCTCAGTCCTCAATGTTATTCTCCTTTCTGAGACTATGTCTCCTCATCATTGGCTACTACTCTTGAGTGCCAACTCTAAGTGCTCATCTTCTGCTCCTGATTCACCATTCCCAGCGTTTCACTTCCTCAGTTCCATCATCAACCATCAGTAAAAGACCTTGGTTATTCTGGGACTTTCATCCTCAACCACTGCCTGGGGCTGGCTGCCCAGAGGACATGGTGCTTTTCCATGGCTGAAAATAGATGTGTGGGGCAGGTTTGCTGTAACCAGCAGAAAGCAGAGAGAGAAAGCAGCTTGCTGATCTCACCTGAGAATGGCCCTACAACCATGTAGGGATCAGTGGGAGGGGCTAACACAAGTATAAAGGTACCTGAGTGTACAATTTGCTCTCTGATAGCCAGAGATCAAACAGTAATGGGCAAGAGAAAAGAGTAAAACTTAGGAACTCAAACTTATTTTGTTTTGAATCTATTTGACAAATAAGCTGTCTGATGTTTTCTTATACACCCACTCATGTTCTCACTAGCCCTCAGCCATCTTCCAATCCCACCCTTTCATACAATTCTGCCTCCAGCACATATCTTTTGGCTCACTACCCTGATTCTCCCACCTGCCAATCAGTGAACCCATTTCCATACTTTTGAACTCTTCACTGTTACCCCACAGATAAGCATGATGCATGATGTGCATGATGCTTATCTATGGAATGTCCCTCGAGCATGCAGGCATTGTTGCATCTGGAACAGGCTTTTCTACAGGTGAGCAGGTTCTTCAGTTAACCTGTGTGGCTATACTGTTACATTGCGGAATGTGTAAGTGTGTGCACCTCTACTGTGTGGACAGTTGAATCCTGATGGTGCTTTAACTCAGTCATTTTATATACACACTGCAGATTGCTTGTATGTAGGGATGAACATGGCAAGAGGTGTGCTGATCTGGGTATCTCTGCTTTAGGGACCTGGGTGGTGTTCTTGTGTGAGTCTGCATATGTGTACACCTGGATGTGTGTCTCAAGGCCCTGCTGATCGCTTCCTACAAAGTTTGACTGTATGCTTCCAAATCGTTCCACTTTATTAATATTACTCTTTTTTTCTTTCTGAACAATTTTATTGTGGCAAAATATGTATAACATGAAGTTTGCCATTTTAACCAATGTTTTCTTTTCTTTAATTTTTTATTTTATTTATTTATTTATTTAGAGACAAGGTATTACTATGTTGCCCAGGCTGGTCTTGAACTCCTGGGCTAAACTGATCCTCCTGCATCAGCTTCCCAAGTGCTGGGAGTACAGGCATGAACCACCATGCATGGCTATTTTAACAAATTTTAAGTGTGTGACTTAGTAGCATTAATTACATTCACAGTGTTGGACAAACAATAACTGTTCCCCATCCAAACAGAAATTCTGAAACCATTAAGCAATAACTCCCTCTCCTTCTCTCCCCCAAGTCCCTGATAACCTCTAATCTAATCCACTCTCTGTCTCTATGAATTCACCCATTCTAGATATATCATATAAGTGGAATCATGCAATATTTATCCTCTTGTTTATGGTTTATTTCATTTTGCATAATATTTTCAAGGTTCATTCATGTCATAGCATGTACATAACTTCATTTCTTTGGCTGAATAACGTTCCACTGTGTATATATATCACATTTGATTTTTTCATTCATCTGGTCACAGACAGTTGGGTTGTTTCCATCTTTTGGCTATTGTAAATAATGCTGCTATGAACATTGGCATTCAAGTATCTGTTCAATCCCTGTTTTTAATTCTTTCGGGTATATACCTAAGAATGGAATTGCTGGGAAAGGGAGTAATTCTAGGCTTAGCTTTTTAAGGAACCACAGCACTGTTTCAACAGTGGTTGCACCATTTTACATTGCCATTAGTAATGTATGAGGGTTCCGGTTTCTCCACATTCTCACAATACTTCTTTTATTTTCTTTTTATTTTATTATAGCTACTCTAGTAAGTTCAAACAGGTATCTCATTGTGATTTGGATTCACATTTCCCTAAGGATTATTGTTATAGAACATTTTTATGTGCTTATTGGCTATTTTTATATTTTCTTTGGAGAAATGTCTATTCAAATCCTTTGCCCATTTTAAAATTGGGTGGCTTGTCTTTTTGTTATTAAATTCTTTATATATGCTGGATATTTACCCATTTTCAGATATTTTTATTTACAAACATTTTCTCTAATTCTGTAAGCTGTCTTTTTACTTTCTTCATATCATCCTTTAATACAAGAAACATTTTAGTTTTGTCCAACTTATCTATTTTTTCTTTTGTTGCTCATACATTCAGTGTTATATCCAAATCAAAAGTCATGAAGATTTATCCCCATGTTGTCTTCTAAGACTTTCGTGGTTTCAGTCCTTATTTTTTAGATCATTGATATAATTCGAGTTAATGTTTTTACATGATGTGAGGTTGAGTTCAAGCTTCATTCTTTCACATGTGAAAATCCAACTGTCCCAACATCATTTGCTGAAAAGACTGCTCTTTTCCATTGACTGGACTTGGCACCCTTGTCAAAAATCATTTGGCCATGGAAATATAGGTTTATACTTGGACCGTAAATTCTAGTCCATTGGTCTATGTATGTCTATCTTTATGCCAGTACCACACTGTTTTGATTACTGTAGCTTTATAGTAACTTTTGAAATCAGGAGTGTGAGCCCCTGACTTTGTTATTTATTTTCAAGATTGTTTTGCCTATCCAGGGTTCCTTGCAATTCCATATGTATCTGCTTTTCCATATCTGCAAAGGCAACTGTTGAAATTTTTACAGAGATTGTGCTGGATCTGTAGATTGCTTTGGTAGTATTGGCATCTTAACAGTGTTAAGTTGGCCTACCCAGGAATATGGGATACCTTTCCATTCATTTAGGTCTTCTTTAATTTCTTTCAGCAATGTTTTGTAGTTTTCAACATACAAGTCTTTTACCTCCTTGATTAAATTTTTGTTTTGTTTTGCTTTATAGCACTTTTTTGTCTTGTTTTTAATCGACAAATAAAAATCGTATATATTTACAGTGTACAACATGATATTTTGAAATATGTGTACCTTGTGGAATGACTAAACCTAGCTAATTAACATAAGTATTACCTCACCTATTTATAATTTTTTTGTAACAAGAAATCTTAAAATCTACTCTTTGTGATTTTCAAGTAAACAAAACATTGTTATTAACTATAGTTTTCTTTTTTTTTTTTTTGAAACAGAGTCTTGCTCTGTCGCCCAGGCTGGAGTGCAGTGGCCGGATCTCAGCTCACTGCAAGCTCCGCCTCCCAGGTTTACGCCATTCTCCTGCCTCAGCCTCCCGAGTAGCTGGGACTACAGGTGCCCGCCACCTCACCCGGCTAGTTTTTTTGTATTTTTAGTAGAGACGGGGTTTCACCGTGTTAGCCAGGATGGTCTCGATCTCCTGACCTCGTGATCCGCCCGTCTCGGCCTCCCAAAATGCTGGGATTACAGGCTTGAGCCACCGCGCCCGGCCGCTTGAGCCACCGCGCCCGGCCTATAGTTTTCATATTGCACATCTCCTTGGTTAAATTTCTTCCTAGGTATTTTACTCATCTTCTCCTTTGAGTTGACTTGAAATCCTCCCCACTGTGCTTTACTACACTATAAGGCGTCCATAGCACATAGAATAGTGCCTAGCACATATCAGACACTGAACAAAGGCTAATTGAACATAAGAATCTCCAAAATGATAGGATCTTAGAACTTTACAAAAACAGTCATACAAATTCCATTCTTCTATAGACAAGGAAATGATGTTCATAGAGATTAAGTTGCTTCCCCAAATAGCACTGCTAGCTAGGGGTAGAGCCAGACGTTCACATCTCCCAAGAGTTTTCTGTGGATCAAAATGTAATCATTATATGCCATGATTCTGTCTGCTAGAGTAAATAAATGGGTGTGTTTATAAACTTGACTGCTTGTCTCTGAGGATGGAGATTTTTAAGTGTCTGTTTCTTTATTTTCTGAAATGAATCTTAAAGGGTTGGTGTACCTACAAAACTACAAAACTAGTTTGCAGTAAAAACAAAGTATCATATACATATTTCAGCCAATGAGCTTACCCAGTTGGACACATAGCTGAGTTAACAATTATCTGGAGATATATATCAATGAGGGTATCATATATAGAAGTCTCTATAGGTGTGTGTATGCGTGTGTGTGTGTATGTGTGTGTGTATGTGTAGTAGGTAAGATGGCTGAGTGTTTTGGGAATGAATTAACACACTAGAGTTTTCCATGGTGCGAGCAGATGATCTTCCACAAGGCTTTAACTCCTAAAGAATTTGTTTCATTATAGAATTATTTCCATTTAGAGAAAGAAGGGAAAAGAGAAGAACTGTGTCCCTGTTTACAAACTGGGGAATTCCTAATATGCTGCTTTAAAAAAACATATTTATTAGCTTTTTGGCTGTCTCCCAAGGTAAGGGTAAATCAACCTGGGGCAGTGTTTAGCCTTGCTTTATTTCCGTCCTTTTCCAAGCAGCTGGTCAGTCTCCAGTAATTCTCTTAACTGTCGTGACGCAGACTTCTCTCAGAACCTCCCAAAGGTGTTTGGTAATTATTGGTCTGGATGTTGTCTCTGAGCCAACGATGTGAGACCAGAAACTCTCTGTTCCTGGACTTGGAGAGTGGCAGAGGAGAATTTCTAGTGCCTATCCAATGTTCTTTTTTCTCCTGTCCTTACTAATAGCTCCTCCATTTTGTGTGTGTGTGTGGTTGCGGGGGGCAATAATGTGCTCAGGAAAAACAAGTCAACTACTACAAATCAAACAAACAAAAACTACATTTCTAATTCTCCTTTGCAGCTACAGATTGTCACTGAACCCAGGTATAAGCAAAAGTTTTCAGATGGGGCTTTCAGGAAAGACCTTTAAAATGGAGCTGACAGTTAACAAGTGCCTTTTGCCCTTTGTACTCTGCCCTTCTTCCTGACTGGATTATAGCCCTAACACTCTGGAGGTAGAGCCCTCCTGTAACCACGGGCACCTGTGAGGGAGCGGTTAAGCTGTCATGGAGATATCAACATAGTCTCTCTTCGCTGCTGAGCCAATGCCCGCTACCACCTACCTCTGAAATTTTTGTTACACAAGAAAAGCCCCAGATTTGTTTAGAGGAATCTCCTTCACCAGTAGCTCAATTCAATTCCTAACTAATGTAAGAGCTTAAAGAGCTCCCTGAGATAATTTGAGTCAATGAACTCCTACATATCTTATTGGCAAATTGGACAAATTTAGAGTAAATGTTATCGAAGAATTCTGAGAAGCCAAGAAAATGGTGGTGATACAAATCTGAGTTTGAACATACCCTCTCCCGAAACAATAAAGAAGATCAAATGAAACTACATAAAACCCACGTCTTCTACATAACTAGAAGACATAAAATGTCCAAATTTCAAATTAACTGTAAATAGAAAAATAAACACCAAATCCCAGCAAGTTGCCTCGTCCACTCCTAATACAAGCCTTTCAGGGAACCAACAAAGGCAGCTGGAGAAAACCTATGCAGAGTAGACAAGAGGGAAGCCAGTAGTGGACCTTAGATTGATCTGAAACAACCACCAGAGAGAGAACGTCGGCGCTAAGTTCGAAAATACTGAAAAGTACACTGGTAGATCAGGCTACTTACTACTGGGAAGGGACTTAACCATATGTGCTGCATGTGAGAAGATGGTCTTGTCTCACTTTTTGTGAGAGGAGATGGTCTTGGAAGGATAAGGCATCCTGGTAAAAAGAGTCAAAGGGACCCTCTTTTAGAGGAGAGCTCTGGAAATCTTGCAGTGAGAGGGAAATTGAAGAACCTGCAAGAATCTCTTCCCTTGCAAAACTGAAGGTAACCCAGCCCCTTCTCCCATCACTCCCCTTCCAAATAATAATAATAACAATAAATAATAAGTTCAATTTTTAAAAAGAAAGAAAAAGAAATTCTACTTTGGCACACTAACAGAAGAGGGCGCTCTTGACCTAGGAATTTTGCAACCACGCCAACCCTCCAGCCCTGCCCACAGAAAGGCAGATCAGTCTTCATCTGAGCAAAATCATCAGAATAAAAAGAACCCAAACAATTCAACTGAAAAAATTCCTCCTCCAAATAATGGCGAAGTGGAAGAAAACTCTAACACAACACTCTGAACTGAATTCAACGTCCTCAAACAAGCACTCGAGAACATGGAAAAACACTTCAAATTACACATTCGGAAACTAGGTACAGAAACAGACATAAAAAAAAAAGAAGAAATAAAATAAAAGTTGGTGGAGCTCAGGAAAGAAATAGAAGAAAGAATAGAAAAACCATTGTAAGCATTACCTATAAGATTTTAGATAAACTGAACTAAGACATTTTACACATACACATACACACGCACACACACACCACACATGCACACCATCCTTCAAGGTACATTTGAACAATTTCTTCACCATGTAGCTTTTGGGGGTTCATCCAGTTGGATATTCTGAGACATTCAATAAATGGTTCTGCTATTATTGCTATAATCACCATTATAGGTAATCGATTGGATGAGGACAGCAAGTGAGGAGAGGTAGTCTCGAGTAAAATGTCTGAAGCCAGATGGTAGTTTGTCCAACTCTAGCATTCACCTAGGCCAACGACTTTATAGATGAGATTCAGGGAGGTTACATGATGACCCAAGGTTCCCCAGAGCCGGTTTGTGACAGCAAGCACAAGGCAGAAAGCCTCCCTCTCCTTCTGTCCCCACTTTTCCTCCTCTTACTTTAGAGAACAATGAATGCCTCCTCCATCCTCCAGCACTCTCAGACCCTGTACCTCACCCCTCAGCAGCATTCCCTCTTTTATATTCACTCTCCCCTTTTCTCCAGACAGATACTCTCTAAGTCACCCTCATCCTATGAAGCAAATACTCCAAACCATCCTCCCTTGATTCTGTCACTGCTGATTTTTCTCTTATGCTTAAACTTTTTTTTTTTCTTTTCTTTTTTTGAGATGGAGTCTCACTCTGTCACCCAGGCTGGAGTGCAGTGCCGTGATCTCGGCTCACTGCAAGCTCCGCTTCCTGGGTTCACACCATTCTCCTGCCTCTGCCTCCTGAGTAACTGAGACTGCAGGCGCCTGCCACCTCACCCAGCTAATTTTTTTTTTTTTTTTTTGTATTTTTAGTAGAGACGGTGTTTCACCGTGTTAGCCAGGATGGTCTCGATCTCCTGACTTCGTGATCTGCCTGCCTCAGCCTCCCAAAGTGCTGAGATTACAGGCGTGAGCCATCGCGTCCAGCCATCCTTAAACTTTTAAAAGAACTTGACACCAACTGTCGGCTCTCCCTCTCAACTGACTCCTAAAATTCTTGAAGTCTGTTTCCCCCGTTCTCTCCTGAGGTCACGTGCTCAAAAACTGCTGATCATCAACTTCTAGACATTCCTATCCCTGTGTTCTTGTACGCACATCCCATTTTCTCTAGTCAATTGCACAGCTACTCATTTTCTTCCTCCCTCTTAAATGTCTGCATTCCCTAAAGCTCTCCACTGCCTTTTCTTTCTGCTTGCACAGCTGCAGACTGCAAATATATATTTCCATACCTGTCTGTTTCTTGGGTGTCTTTCCCTTATTGTCTTCCAGATATCATCCCTGCAATCCAGGAGGCTACCTGGAGCTCAACATGTCTAAAACTGAACTCCACACCCTCTATTCAGTTCTGTACTCCCTCTTGACCTCCAACTCAGAGTCCTTGATCTATTCTTTTGTGTTCTGTACCAAGTCACCCATAAATTCTACTCAAAGCATTTATTGAGTATCTAATATGTGCGGGCACTGGACATGGGCCTGGGGGTATGAGATGAGTAAGACTTGTACTTACAGACTCAGTGGAAAGTCCTGTGCAATCAACACATACAAGTTTCTTTCCACCTTCACTGTCATCATTTTCATTTCCATGGTCACCCTCCTAGAGCAAGCCAGCATTACCTCTGTCCTAGACTGATAAAGCAGCCCCTTAAGAGATTTCTCTGGAACCGGCCTGGTTGAATGGAGTTGATCTCTGCTCTCATGCATTTTGTAGTTTAATACATCTACTTCTGTTTCTATTTTTCCATCTACTTGGAATATCCTCCACTGATCTTCCCATGTTACATCTTATCTGTCCTTCAATGTCCATCCCAAATTCCAGGCCTGCGTTGATATTTTGCCTGGTTTCCTGAGCTGGGAGCTGTGACTTCTGTCTCGGAACTCATGCAGATTTGTCTTCTGCACCTGTGCTTTACCGGCAGTCACTCTTGTTCAAGCTCATGGTCCCACCAATTAGGATTAGAATGTAAAAACCAGTTTTATATGATTAAAAAAAAACAAATCCATGATCAACTTCAAGAGAAATTATTTGTTCATTATCTTACTATTTGTGTTATACCTTTTCTCTTGGAGGTTTGATAAACTAAACTACCAGAGAAGCTGAATATTCTAGCGATACTAGATTTAGCTTAGCGCAAATAATGTGATTTCAAGAACTTCACATGAGCTCTTTTCAGCTTCATTATCTAGAAAACAGAAAAGTTGTATTAAATGAACTTAACATCCTCTTTCAGATCTAACATTCGATAATTAAGGCATCTCAAGGATTTGACTGTGTGGCAAACTCTGTTGATAGACTAATTTAACACCCATTCCCAGCTCCTCACCTGTCCTCAGCTTTACTACAAAAGTTGGGAAAGTTGAATATTCATTTTACTAGCCTTCTTTGCAGCCAGTGGCAGCCATGTAATCTCATGTATCTCATTCTGGCCAATAGGATATGAGCAGAACTCTGTAAAGGAGAATTCTGGGAAGCTGTCATTACTCCTGTATTGGCAGAATTCTAAGATGGCCCCCGGGTATGTGTGTCCTGTATAGTCCCCTTCCCTTGAGTATGGCAGAACCATGGGATATCACCCCCATCATTAGGTTACTAATCAGTTGACTTTGAGTCAATCTAAAGGGAAATATCCTGGGTGGGCCTAACAGAATCGGGTGAGCCTTTCAAAAGAGAGATGATTTTCTATTGGCCTCCAGGAAGAAAGCAAGGGGCTATCTTTCCAATTGCTTTGGAGCAAACTTTAGGAGCTCAGGGTCTTAGCCCTAGGAACTGAATTCTACCAACCACCGGTGAGCTTGAAAGAGGACCCTGAAGGCCGGGCACGGTGGTTCACTCCTGTAATCCCAGTACTTTGGGAGGCTGAGGTGGACAGATCACGAGGTCAGGAGATCAAGACCATCCTGGCTAACACGGTGAAACCCTGTCTCTACTAAAAATACAAAAAATTAGCCGGGCAGGGTGTAGGGTGCCTGTAGTCCCTGCTGTTCAGGAGGCTGAGGCAGGAGAATGGTGTGAACCCAGGGAGTGGAGCTTGCGGTGAACCGAGATCACACCACGGCACTCCAGCCTGGGTGACAGAGCGAGACTCTGTCTCAAAAAAAAAAAAAAAAAAGAAACAAAAGAAAAAGAAAGAAGACCTTGAGCCTCACATGACATGCAGCTCCTGCTGACACCTTGATTGCAGCCTGGTGATTTCTTGTAGAGAACTCAGCCAAGCATTGGCCAGACTCCTGACTCATAGAACTGTGAGGTAGTAAATTCAAGTTATTTTACACTGCTATATTTTGTGGCAGTCTACTATGCAGCAATAGAGAACCAAGGCAACTAACACAACTCCTTTCCACCTAATCTCAAAAGTCAGGTGCTTAAAAAACTACCTTATAAACATAAAGTAAAGGCCAAGTGAATCATAAAGCCACTGGCCCTGACCTCTTGCACCTTTAAAACTAAGGTGCAAGTCATCATGCAACCTCTCTGAATCTCATCTGTGAAGTCATTGGCCTAGGTGAACAGTAGAGTTTGATAGAACTTTTTTTTTTTTTTAGGTCAGGAAAAGAAATGTCTGCCTGTATAAGCCAATATGAAGTTAGCAAACGTTTCCTTTACTTGCAGTTAAAATGATTTCCAACTGATAAAGCAGACTTCCAAAAGCAGCATGAGCAAATTCTTATTTATTCATTGGCAAACATTTATAAAGAATACATAATGTTCCAGATAGGGGAAAAAAATCTCCCAAAAATAAAAATATATACATATTGCTTTCTGTAGACTCATAGCCTCATGTAGCACAGAGCATGGGAAAGGGAAAAGGCAGAGAAATCAAGATACAACTAAAATATAGAGTGGTTAGGCTATGACAGTTATGAACAGAAGGTCTTAGAGAAGCTCAAAGCAGGGATACCTAGCACAGACATTCCAGGTGGTAGGGAGGAAAGGGCTGAATTGGGAGGTTTAGGGTATGGAGCAAAATTATGAGAGAGGAGTATGTGTTACTTGGAAGAAGCAGAGGAAGGGGTTTCTAGGCACAGAGAAGAGTAGAGGCCAATCAATAATCAAATAACCAACAACCATCAAGCACCTGGTGTGAGGCAGGGGCACACGCCAGATGCTACAGGGAGACAGAGATGTAAAGAACTTCGTCCGGCCAGGCGCGGTGGCTCAAGCCTGTAATCCCAGCACTTTGGGAGGCCGAGACGGGCGGATCACGAGGTCAGGAGATCGAGACCATCCTGGCTAACACAGTGAAACCCCGTCTCTACTAAAAAATACAAAAAACTAGCCGGGCGTGGTGGCGGGCCCCTGTAGTCCCAGCTACTCGGGAGGCTGAGGCAGGAGAATGGCGTAAACCCGGGAGGCGGAGTTTGCAGTGAGCTGAGACCCAGCCACTGCACTCCAGCCTGGGCGACAGAGCGAGACTCCGTCAAAAAAGAACTTCGTCCTTGCCACGGGTTTTTATAATCATGCTGCAGCAGATGCTTCCCTTCCTCCACCCCAACCCCTGCCCCACCTTCCCCCTCCCGCACCGAGGACAGAGCAGCCTGAGTGCTCTCTCTTGTCAACTAAGGACATTGCAAAGGCACATACCACCCTTGCTGCCTTGCTCCCCAGATCATGCCCTTGGCAGCTGCCTCAGATGTGACTGCTTCCAGAAAGTGGCTTACCAACTACGGTGGGAGGTAATCTAGGTCAAGGTCCTTCAGGAATGTGCTGTGCACAGGCAATTCAAGAAAAGAGAAGTGGATTTGACAGGGAAGACAAGTCCTGCAGCTTTTGAAGTAGAATCTTGGAGACTTGCAGGCTTGGTCAAACTATGCCATCTCTCTTATCACATTATCATTCTTACAGCCTAGGAATTCACTTGGAAATTATAGAAAGTCACTGTAAATCTTCTTTGAACAAGTAAAGGAACAAACGTTGAAATAATAAAATGTGAATTCTGAAATAGGGCCTAGGGAAAAATACTGGAGGTAAAAAAGACTAAGGCAGATATTATTGCAGGAAGTTGAGAGCAGCAACAAAATGAATCATATTTCACCCATTTGGCTTGTCGAATCATATCTGAGGAGCAGGGAGGGTTTATAATGGCTAAAAAGAAGGAACTGAGAGGCAGGAAGAACCAGATGCCATTCTTATCTCAGAGAGCATCTTACTCAACCTCACCTGATCTTCCCAGGCTGCTGGGGGAAACTTCCCTGTGGCAGCAGTTCAGAAGCTTGCCCAAGGGCTGAGCAGTTTTATTTTGCTTTGTTTTGTTTTCTTTTTTTTTTTTTTAATGTCATAGGTCAGACTCAGTGGCTCACACCTGTAATCCCAGCACTTTGGGAGGCCGAGGCAGGTGGATCACCTGAGGTCAGGAGTTTGAGGCCAGCCTGGCCAACATGGTGAAACTCCGTCTCTACTAAAAATATAAAAATTAGCTGGGCATGGTGACGCACGCCTGTAATCTCAGTTACTTAGGAGGCTGAGGCAGGGGAATCGCTTGAATCTGGAAGGCGGAGGTTGCAGTGAGCTGAAATTGTGCCACTGCACTCCAGCCTGGGAAATAGAGAGAGACTTTGTCTCAAAAAAACTTAAAAAAAAAAGTCAGATTTACTGAAGTTTTATACATATATACACACACACATATATGTATACATATATATACACACACACATATATGTATACATATATACACACACACACATATATGTATACATATATACACACACACATATGTATACATATATATACACACACATACATACAGCAAATTTACCCCTTTTTTTTTTTTTTTTGAGATGGAGTCTCGCTCTGTCGCCCAGGCTGGAGTGCAGTGGCCGGATCTCAGCTCACTGCAAGCTCCGCCTCCCGGGTTCACGCCATTCTCCTGCCTCAGCCTCCCGAGTAGTTGGGACTACAGGCGCCCACCACCTCGCCCGGCTAGTTTTTTGTATATTTTAGTAGAGACGGGGTTTCACCATGTTAGCCAGGATGGTCTCGATCTCCTGACCTCGTGATCCGCCCGTCTCGGCCTCCCAAAGTGCTGGGATTACAGGCTTGAGCCACTGCGCCCGGCCAATTTACCCCTTTTCAGTCTACAGTTTGATAAGGTTTGACATATGCATACAGTCACGTAACCACCACCACAAGTAAGGCAAAGAATATTTCCACCACTCCAAAAAGCTGCCTTGTGTCTTTTTGTGGTCAACTCCTTTTCCTGCCTTCTGCAAACCACTGATTTGATTTCTGTCTCTATAGTTCCACCTTTTCCAGAATGTCACATAAATGGAATCATATGGTAGATTGCCTTTTGTGTCTGGCCTCTTGCACTTCACATAATGCAAGGCCAATTTTTAAAAGCTTCAGTATAAATGTTCTCTGCCAAGGTCATCTTTCCTTCAAATCTAAGGCAAAGTGGGTGAGCACCAATGTTCATGCTTGTCTTAACAAATTCACTGAAGTATGACTATAGACCCTAAATCAAACCTGTGATATACCAAGCAGTTTCTCTTTGTAATCTATTCTGATCTGTTGGCTCAAGCTACATTTGTACAGTGCAAATGATAATAGAAGTCACAGCAAATGTATAAATGAATATTGTTCTACTTATTAACATTTAGAAATACATAATTTCACTTTAATCAATCAAATGTACTTATAGGCCTATAGTATTGTCCTTAAGGAACTTGCAAACATAATTACGAAGACAGTATATAATTAAATCATAGTATTTTATTGCTAAAAGGGTTTTTAGTGATGATTTAGTCATCACGTCATAGAATTTCACAGTGGCAGTGGCCTTCAAGACTATCCAGACCTGCTCAACATCTTAGATTTGAATTTCCTTGGTGGTGGCAAACTCCAGAGCAGACACACTAGATAAATGTGAAAAGCGGCCAGTGGAAAGTGATGGGACCAGGGGCAAACTGGAGACAGTGTGACAGTGCCTATGGGCACTCAAACTCAATTTAAAGACAAACGCTGTGAAAAATCAATAAATACATATATTTGGGCTTGATTCAATCCTTGAGTCATCATAGCAAAATCTCTTTCTATGTTAGTCCTCCCAGGTTTTGAGCTAGTGTTAGTGAACCCTAGAATCTAGGTTTGTGTACCCGATGTACAATAAGCCTAACATCGACACATCAGCATTTAGGAGGAGAGAGAAAGTTTTACTCAATTTAGCCAAAGCGAGAGGGCAGCAGAGGCAGTCTCTCAAATCTGACCTGCCTTGAACATAACTGAGGTCTTTTATGAATAAGGTTGGTAGGTGGGAGGTGAAATCTCTGATGATCAAAGCTGTCTGCATTTGATCGGGCCAAGGACACCATGAAGGAGGTCTGCATAACCTAAGGATTATTTTTCTTTTTAAAAGAAAAACAGGCTGGGCACCATGGCTCACACCTGTAATTCCAGCACTATAGGAGGCCAACGCAGTAGAATCACTTGAGTTTGGGAGTTTGAGACCAGCCTGGGCAACATGATGAGACCCCCCATCTCTACAAAAAATACAAAAATTAGCCAGGCATGGTGGTGCATGTCTGTGGTCCCAGCTACTCAGAAAGCTGAGATTGGAAGATCACTTGGGCCTGGGAGTTTGAGTCTGCAGTGAGCTGTGATTGCTCCACTGCACTGCAGCCTGGGCAACAGAGCAAAGCCGTCACAAAAAAAAAAAGAAAGAAAGAAAAAGACAAAAACAAACTCATCAATCTCATGGGCAGCCCTGGGGTTAGCGTAGGAAGTTAATCAATTACTAGTGACTACCCTCTACCAAAGTGACTGTGTACAAGCAAGCATTCATGGAGGAAGAAAAGGAAAAAGGAGATAGGAAATAAGTAAAACAAACATCTTACGATCTTTATAATAAAAGCTCAGCTACACTAGTATAACAGGTGCTCCTGAGACCCTGGCCCATGTCTTTCCACTCTCACCAGTTCAGAGGGTACCAACCTGGCTTCTAACTGCCAGCAGCATAGTTCTTCTTTGCTATAGGATTTCTTGAACACTCAGCTCCTGCTTTAGCGCACTCTCACTGGGCAGGCAGGAAGTGTCAGGGGATTAAAACAGCCCTCCTAGAGCAGCTTTCCTCAACTGATGGAAATTTGTGTATAAATATTCCAGCTCCCTCCGCCCACAGGGAGAGGACTGTATTTTACACCGGCCCCCAGAATTCTCAAGTGGGATCAGGGTTCCTGTTACCACAGTGGACTCTCTTTTGACCATATATCCTGTACTTCTGGGATCCTTTCCTTATCTCGCTTCCCATTTCCTGCAGCCTTTCCTGAAATCAGCTGCCAGATGATCT
The DNA here is from genome assembly GCF_009764315.1 of Trachypithecus francoisi. Lineage (NCBI taxonomy): Eukaryota > Metazoa > Chordata > Mammalia > Primates > Cercopithecidae > Trachypithecus > Trachypithecus francoisi. Next base: position 50,924,562 of record NW_022681458.1, on the reverse strand, counting down.
ATTTGTATGTGAATCTTCATCTCAGGGGCTGCTTCTGGGAGATCTCAAATTCATGTAGCTATGAACACCCCCAGAAATGAGGGATTTATTGCATCCCAACACCCTTAGATATCTCTGACCCATAGAAATATCTTCCCCTTAACTGTGATGAAGTGTCTTTCTGCAACTGGTATCTAGAGGTCCTCTTTATGGGATGATGTACTTTGTGTAAATTTGTCTAGAAATCTCCCTCTTTAGAAAAGAGTCACTCAAACCCATTCTTAAACTCCTTAAGTTGGCCGGGCGCGGTGGCTCAAGCCTGTAATCCCAGCACTTTGGGAGGCTGAGACGGGTGGATCACAAGGTCAGGAGATCGAGACCATCCTGGCTAACCTGGTGAAATCCCGTCTCTACTAAAAAATAAAAAAAACTAGCCGGGCGAGGTGCCGGGCGCCTATAGTCCCAGCTACTCGGGAGGCTGAGGCAGGAGAATGGCGTGAACCCAAAAGGCGGAGCTTGCAGTGAGCTGAGATCCAGCCACTGCACTCCAGTTTGGGTGACAGAGCGAGACTCCATCTCAAAAAAAAAAAAAAAAAACTCCTTAAGTTTTCTGAAATATGTTCTACATTTTACACACTCATCTGTGAAAAAAAATAAAGTTAACTGTTACACAAAGCCAGGAGTAAGAATCTAGAATGAAACACGCCCAAGGGAAGGAAAACCTCCAGAAATCTGGGGATTGGAGGAAAATGCTGGACTTTTCTCATTAAGCGAGATGTATTATTCTAAGTAAATCTACTAAGTAGATTTACTACCACTATTAGTTTTTAGTTAAATGCTAAGGGAAAGGTCAACCAAGAGGGCTGCAGAAGATGGGATCATTTTATTTACATAGATAATACACGCATCATTGTATATAATTTATGATCCTAGTTTTCACATGGGGAAGGATTGTAAAAAATGTGCTGTCTTCATTTTCAAGCTGACAGTTTTCAGGCTTGTGTGTTTCCTAGTCAAGTGTTTATGCTTGTTCTTGTATGTGCTATCTACGAGGGTATCAAATGCTTTGTAGAGGTGCTGATATGGTATTACATTCTCACCTTCTTTCCAACAGGCATCCTCTGGGCCTCTTTAAGAGGCAAGAAAAGTTCTCAATTGTCTGAGCAGTATTCCGAGAGCATCTCCTACCTACTCCTTCTCATCTTGAGAGAAAGGGGAGTTTCAGGAGAGCCGAGACCTGAGTAAAATGAAGTGCAAAATACTGAAACAAGTAGATTTCAGAGCCCTTGTGAACATCGTTTCTGACATGATGTTTGAAGCAAAGTACTTGACAGACAGTTAAATGAACTAATTTCTACATTTTGAGAGTCTTTGTAGGATATCCATGGCCATTTTTTTTTTTTTACAACCTATTTCTGGGACATACACTGAAAGGACTGATCGCTTGCTAATATATCTTTTCTTGTACAAAACCACTCTGTGAATATGCGTTCCTATAGTATTTATAAACAGTTTTTTTATTTGAAAGAGAGATAAACAAGTGATTATTAAATTCAAAGCTACACCTATTCCTCCCACTTCTTCTGCATCTGATATAATTACAACAAATCTGGGTTATGCATATGTGAACATCTTCTGGTTTTGATTGTCAGGCAATCAAATAACATTTCTTGCCCACACTCAGACCCATAATTTACATGCTCCTCTGCAGTGACACTAGAGGCAGTTTAATTATAATGCTCTTCAATCCAGAAAGCTATTTAAAGGACGATGGAAACTGTGCATTTTCAGTTCTTTCTCTCACAAACGATCCAGGTATTTGTACCTGTAGCTAATCCCAAATTGAAACTTGATAACTTGCACATAACTTTTAACAGCAATAATTTTTCCTTTATAGAATAACTGATATTTTAAAATATGTATTTCTTTCTAAGAAAGCACGTCCTGCACAGTTTTCCATTTTGAATCTGTTTTTCCCCACACCATTAGAAGAAAGCATGGAAAATTTCACAATCATCTGCATTCTGTTTACAGCAAATATTTCTTCATTTCAGAGTGAAATTCTCAAGCCCCAAATGGGTAGGTGTTTTAATTCAGCATGGAAATAAAGAGCTGCTTTTCCTGGACATATTCCCTTCCTTTCCCTGGCAGTTACTGGTACCAACTTGCTCTTAATTATCTCCCATTCAATGCTAGTCATAACCACCCGCCCACTTCACACTTAGGCAGTCCTGCCCACAGCACTCACCCCAGCCCCCTCAGGCTGAATCATCAGCTCCCACCCCCGTCCTTCCTTTCCCACTGCCATTTCCTTTTTCGCTTCAGTGCCCTTTATAGAGGGACATTCTTGCTCTTCCAAAGCTTTTTTCCTCGTTCCGTATTACATCCCCTTTAAATTTTAGAAAACCGTAATTCTTACGGAATTTAATTTTCTTCTCATCACTGAGGACGATTTGTGCTTGATGCACCGTAGAATCTGTGTTCATTAGTTACCCATTAATTCTTGTGTACTTTAGGGGGAAAGTAGAATTTGAGAAACTGGAAATCTGTCACTTTCACTAAAACATACATAAGATGAAACTGAGTCACTTTTGGAAGTTTCCACCATGGCAGAGAGGAAGGAAGTCCCAGGCCTGGGCAATGTAAACAATCAACTTACAGTTTGACATTTCTGCTTTCAACATTCTACTCTCCCTGATTATTTTTAATGTTGTAATTAAGTCCTTTCAGATTGCTAACCCTAGAGCCTCTCTTTTTTCTTTTCTTTTTTTTTTTTTTTTTTTTCCTTTTTGGGGTGAACGGGGTCTCGCTGTATTACCCAGGCAGGTCTCGAACTCCTGGGCTCAAGCTATCTTCCTGCCTCTGCCTCCCTGAGAGCTGGGATTACAGGCGTGAGCCACCGCGCCAGGCCTAGCCTCTCTTTTTTCTTAGGCATACCTGCTTACCAAAGGCTCCCACGAAGTATGGGAAGCTGAGGGCTCTAGAATTTGACACCTGTAGGTATCCTAGTTCTGATCAACCCACAGATATGTTGTACTTATACCAGCTCAGGCCATGAAGACACCATTAAACATTCCACTCCTATGTGGTTTTTACTTAAAGTACTCTAATATTGTCAGGAGGTATCCATGTATGAAGACACATTTCTCCCCATGTTCAGGACAAGTCATTCCTTATTATCTCATGAAGATTCTGCATACAGGTCTCACAGCTACCCCCAACATGCAAATAAAGAAAAGAAGACATCAAGTTCAAATGATCACTGATGGGGTTTCCTTTTGTTATGAAGCTTAGAGTTAAAAGAGATACACTTGGGCCAGGAACGGTGGCTCAATGCCTGTAGTCCCAGCAGTTTGGGAGGCCGAGACAGGTGGATAGTTTGAGGCAGGGGTTTGAGACTAGCCTGGCCAACATGGTGAAACCCCATCTCTACTAAAAATACACAAACTAGCTGGGCGTGGTGGTGCCCACCTGTAATCCCAGCTACTTGGGAGGTTGAGGCAGGAGAATAGCTTGAATCTGGGAGGCAGAGGTTACAGTGAGCAAGATGGCACCACTGTACTCCAGCCTGGGCAACAGAGTGAGACTCTGTCTCAAAAAAAAAAAAGAGAGAGAGATACACTAGGCCCAAATCCTCGTTTTATGTGAGAAAGATGAGCTCCAAGGCCGGGCGCGGTGGCTCAAGCCTGTAATCCCAGCACTTTGGGAGGCCGAGGCGGGTGGATCACGAGGTCAGGAGATCGAGACCCTCCTGGCTAACACGGTGAAACCCCGTCTCTACTAAAAATACAAAAAACTAGCCGGGCGAGGTGGCGGGCGCCTGTAGTCCCAGCTACTCGGAGGCTGAGGCGGGAGAATGGCGGGAACCCGGGAGGCGGAGCTCGCAGTGAGCCGAGATTGCGCCACTGCACTCCAGCCTGGGCAACAGAGCGAGACTCCGTCTCAAAAAAAAAAAAAAAAAAAAAAAGAGAAAGATGAGCTCCAAAGTCCTGATGTGGACGTTAGGAAATTAGTTAAAAAAAAAAAAAAAAAAAGGTAGGAGTAGAACCCAGGTATTTCCATTAGAGGAAAGGAAACCTGTCTTTGTGAAGTGTCCAGCACCCTGCCCTTCCCGCTTATCATTTCACCAAGTCCTTACAACCACACAGAAAGGAATTATTATGCCAATTTGGCAGATAGGAAAACTGAGGTTCATAAAGTTAAGAAACCATCCCAAATTCCCATCCCTGGAAATTGATGCTACCAAATGGAATTACTTGCCAATGTTTACAGCCAACATCTCACAGTTTGGTGAACATTCACAAAGTGCTGGGCATTGAAGTAATCTCTTTACTATATCATCCAACTGAAGTTTCACAGCAACCCCATGTGTTGCATTTTTTTTTTCCTTTTTTTTAAAGAGACAGGGTCTCCCTCTGTGGCCTAAGTTGGAGGGCAATGGCGCAATCATAGCTCCCTACAGTCGCGACCTGCCAGGCTCAAGCAGTCCTCCCATCTTAGTCTCCCAAGTAGCTGGGATTACAGGCACATGCTGTCATGCCTGGCTAATGTTTTTTTTTTTTTTTTGAGATGAGGTCTCATTATTGTCCAGGCTGGTCTCACCGCCACTCAGGTGATCCTCTGCCTCGGCCTCTCACAGTGCTGGGATTACAGGAGTGGGCCACTGTGCCTGACCTATGTTGCTAATATTTTGTTGATAATATTACCATAATTTTATCTGTTATGAGAAACATGAAAGTTTAGGATTCCTTTGTGTCTTTTCTGCTGTTTATTGTTTGTTTTATTTTGTTTGTCCCTATAGATGCAAAAACCAGCCAGAAAACTCATCCAATAGGCCGTTTCACATATTATTTTCTGGGGCCCAAATTGCCAATAGGTATCAGGACACAAGAGAGTAATATCATACTCTTACAACCCTTAGCATTTTTCCGTTATAGAGTGGATGAAAAGCATATCGGAGGGAAGATGGATAAAGGAAGAAAGACAGCAGCCCCACCTATCTTTGGGAATTTGTCAGGGAAAATTAATTGTAAGGGGATGTTCAACATCTTTGCTCTGACTCAAGGCTTGTTGGGTGGGATCACTGAGAGAAGAAGGGAAATTTGCTTCTACTATTTTAACGTATCTGCAGTTACCATAGACGCGGATACACAGGCAGCCGAATTCTAACTGCTTTACTCAGAAAATAAATAAATCTACCAAATAAACCTGCAGAAAACCAAATACCACATGTTCTCACTTATAAGTGAGGGCGAAAGGATAAGAACCTATGAACACAAAGAAGGAAACAACAGACACTGGGGTCTACTTGACAGTGGGAGGTGGGAGGAGGGAGAGAAGCAGAAAAGATAACTATTAGGTACTGGGCTTAATACCTGGGTGATGTAATAATATATACGACAAACCCCTGTGACATGTATTTATCTATGTTACAAGCCTTCACAGGTATCCCCAACCTAAAATTAAAGTTTTTAAAAAGTTAAGAAATATGAAATTAAAATAATAAAATGTATTGGATAGTTATTTTGAAGAATTGTGAACAGACCTTTTTTAACATGCACACACCAGCTCAGTGCTCTCTACTCAGCCATCCACCCGTCTCCAAACCTCAGATGCCCCACCCAGTGTCTGCGGCATGTTCCGTCACTCAGTTCTATGAGCTCATGCCTTTTCAATTGTTCAATCATCCTCTAAAATTACTACCTTTCAACATGCCTTTTTGTTCTAACTAGGAGAGCAGTGGTGATTTCCTCTGGAATATCTGCCTGAAACAACCTTTTCAGGCTGCATTTTTTTCACTTGTAAAATGAAAGTCTGGATTAGATCATCATTAAGGTGGTTTCCAGGTCTTAAATTTTATGAGTTTCTAAGTGTAATGTATGAAATCTGCAAGCAGGTATTGAGCACCTATTCAATGTGAGGTTCTGGGCCAGAAATTGGGAGGACCAGAGTGCAGGCTTTCCCTCTACCACCTCATTCTATAAGTCTCAGAGAGGGCTAATTATCATTCAATATGAAAAATGAAAAGATCAAGGTTTGTGTGCAGGGTTGGAGTGATTAATTCTGCCTGGGTAGTTGGTAAAGTAGAACACAGAGAAGATGACATTTGAACTGAAACTTAAGGGATGAGTTAACAGGCCTAGACAAGGAGAAAAATAATTTTCTAGATAGAATGAACAGGATCAGCAACAGCACAAGAACATATGACTTTCTGCAAAGTGAGCATGGATAAGAGTAGTAGTGGAGAATTAGGACTGAGTCCATATCCTCTGAGAAGTCATTTGTCCAGTGTATTAGTCAGCTAGGACTGCATAACAAAACATCTTAGATGTGGGGGGCTTAACCAATAGGGATTTATTTTCTTACAGTTCTGAATGCTGGAAGCCCAAGATTAGGGTGTCAGCAGGTTTGGATTCCTCCCAAAGCCTCTCTTCTTGGCTTGTAAGTGGCTGCCTTCTTGCTGTGCCCCCCAAGGCCTTTCCTCTGTGCACTCTGACTCCTCTAATGAGGACACTAGTCCTTTGGGATTAGGACCTCAACCATATGACCTCATTTAAGCTTAATTACTCCTTAAAGGCTCTATCTCCAAATACAGTGAAGTTGTACATATAGTAATGGCTGGGGTCTGGAACACCGGGGACAGGACAAGCCCCTTCCATAATGTGTTTCCCTCATCTGTCTGGTGCCTGGGCTGAAATTGCTAAAGGCAATTTCAATATATAAATTCAACACATAAATTCAGGGGAACACAGTTCAGTCCCTAACATCCAGCCACCTATTTTATTTGGAAAAGAGTGAGTAAAAGCCTCAGGGAGCCACAATGGCCACCATAAGCTCTCTGCCTTAAAACTCAGTCACCTCCTTCATAAGAAAATCCTTAGGCTTCACCTAAATGACTGTATATTCTGGTTTTACATTCAATTTTTGGAGGCTGGTGTATTTGTGCTGCTATTTTAAAACAAAAACTGTACCTTAAGTGTGTGGGAAGCTTAGTGGAGGCAGACAGGTCAATAGCAATAACAAATGCTTACTGATATTTGTGTTTTCCAAAGATGGTCGCAATAATATCTCCCACCCCACATGCTCTTCCCCAGTATAACCTTATCACTTCCCCAGCAATAAGTGGAGTCTAAATCTTGTCCCCTTGAATCTGTGACTGACCTTATGATTTGCTTGTTACTAACAGAATGGTGCCGTATGATTTCTGATATCACAAGAAAAGGTCTTGAAGCTTCCACCTATTACTCTTGGAACTCTTGCCTTTGGAAAGCCCCCTTTGGGCATTTTCATCTTGGACCTTAGTCATCAGCTGTGAAAATTCGAAGCCACATGAAGAGGCCATGTGTAGGTATTCTGGTTGATAGTCCCAGCTGAGCCCAGCCTTTAGCAATTCAGCCCAGGCACCAGACAGGTGAGTGAAACACATTATGGAAGGCGCTCGTCCTGTCCCAGATGTTCCAGACCCCAGCCATTAAAGTCACTCTCAGCTATCTGTCTTCCTAGCTGAAGTACCAGACATCACGGAGCAGAGAAGAGCTGTCCCCATGTGCTCTTTCCTGATCCACAGAACCTGAGAGTATAATACAATTTTTAAAATTCCACTAAGTTTGGAGTGGTTTGTTATACAGTAAATGACTCAGACAGTTAAACCATTAAGGGAACAAGATTTTGAAAATACTTACAATAAATAAGCAGATAAGCCAAAAATACACAAATATAGTCTAGGTTATTTGGTATGGAAAAATAGCCCTGCACACTTCAATATTGTTCCTGAAAAGTTTTGTATTTTTAATACAGCATACTATTTGATGCTCACAATGATGTTCTAGTATCATTAAGAAAATGTTAAATTTGATTCAAGATAGGCAGGGAAAATAGATCACACATTTTAGAAAGATACACTTCAAATTGGTTAATATTTAAATTGCTTAGATGCTTTAAAAGGAATACAAGTTTCCATGATCAGAAAAATGAAAAGATATTAACATTTTTGTTCTTCGATAATATTGGATAAATTAGGCTTCACTATAATTTTTAATTGAATATATTTCATAATTATTAATTTTTGTGTTGTTAAGAGGAAGTCTTGGGACCTAGCATGTTATTATTCAAGTATAGACTTTGTCTTTTTCAAAACAGGATTTGATGCTCTGATGTTTGTTTAACCAACTTTCTATCCCATAAAGCATATCACATATCATGGAATCATTAAGAAATACATTTTGACAACAGTAACAATGCTAAATCGTAACCTCCTTAAAGACCAGAAGCCATGCCCTATTACTCATTTGTGTACTCCCAATGTTGCCTAGCTCCATGCTTTGTATGTAATAGAAGCTCATAAAAGATTTGGTGAATTGAATTGACCAAATTGTGATCAGATCTTTAAATGCCTTAATCTTACATCTAAAATTTCTCTCCAGAACACTACTGAGAAATCAGAAAAAAAAACTCAAGCAATCATTATCCTTAAGTAATACAAAGAAGTCACGTACAAAACACCCACTTCTAAAATGGATATACTTATGCATTACAATAAACGCACCACATTACAGGCTTTTCTAGTTTTATGTCCATTCAGTTTCACACTATTAAAGCGGTATTATAAACAGCCCAATTATAGTTCAGGTCAGAACTAACACTGAATGAAGAAGATTGTGTGTGTGGTTGTGTGTGCATATGTGTGTGTGTGAGCCTGTTTAGAAGGGAAGATTTACCCCCAAATGTAGTACTCATAACCAAAACTTCAGGGCCCAAAATCCCATCATCATAAACAAATATCCTTTGGAAACAGCAGACAGGGACTAGGGAAAGTGGAATATGATGGCCGGCTCTAAGACATAAGATCTCAGTAACTGTCATGCGCGTCCGTGTGAAGAGACCACCAAACAGGCTTTGTGTGAGCAACATGGCTGTTTATTTCACCTGGGTGCAGGCGGGCTGAGCCCAAAAAGAGAGTCAGCAAAGGGAGATAAGGGTGGGGCCGTTTTATAGGATTTGGGTAGGTAAAGGAAAATTACAGTCAAAGGGGGGTTGTTCTCTGGTGGGCAGGAGTGGGGGTCACAAGGTGCTCAGTTGGGGAGCTTTTTGAGCCAGGATGAGCCAGGAAAAGGAATTTCACAAGATAATATCATCGCTTAAGACAAGGACCGGCCATTTTCACTTCTTTTGCGGTGGAATGTCATCGGTTAAGGCGAGGCAGGGCATTTGCACTTCTTTTGTGATTCTTCAGTTACTTCAGGCCATCTGGGTGTATGCGTGCAAGTCACAGGGGATGTGATGGCTTGGCTTGGGCTCAGAGGCCTGACAGTCACCACATTAACAAAGGAGTCCCAGCTACCCCTTTCCTCCCAGAGACCACGGTAACCAACGTCTTCATTCCACCCCTTGAAGGCTGTCACCCTGAAGCCGCTGCAGCTCCATAGAGCGTGCACACTAGCATTTACCCTAGGATGACTAGGCCCCCGACTAGAGACAGGTCAAGCAGAGCTTCCCTCCCTGATTTTCAGTTGTACAACTCAGTGGCATGTCTGGATTGCAAGGATGAACTGTTGACTTAAATTTTATCTTTGCAGATAATGTAACCATCTGCAGACAATGTAATCACAGCTGGTGATTTGACTATATAAAATAATATGGACTTTACCCACCAGAATATATAATCCAGTGGGAAAGACAGGCTCAGACATTTCTATCCATAGTCATTTCTGACTATTGAAGTCAGACGGTAATCTCTAAGTGTGAATAAAGTGCTTAGTGGGAAGTCTGAGGAGGAGGGCAATGACTTCTGATATTGTGGAGAAAGAGACAGATGTCACTTGAATCTCACTTTTGACAGATGGTTCCACTCTGAATTTGTGAAATAAATAACTGTATTTATTGAATATATACAATGTCCAAGGTGCTAGCGCTATGCTATGTCCCAAACTGCATTATCTCATTTTATTCTTAATGGAACCCTAGATGTAGGTATTACTATTATTATTTTTGTTTTAGAGAAAAAGAAACTGAAGTTTAGAGAATTGACTTACTGGCCGGGCGCGGTGGCTCAAGCCTGTAATCCCAGCACTTTGGGAGGCCAAGACGGGTGGATCACGAGGTCAGGAGATCGAGAACATCCTGGCTAACCCAGTGAAACCCCATCTCTACTAAAAAAATACAAAAAACTAGCCGGGCGAGGTGGCGGGTGCCTGTAGTCCCAGCTACTTGGGAGGCTGAGGCAGGAGAATGGCATGAACCCGGTAGGCGGAGCTTGCAGTGAGCTGAGATCCAGCCACTGCACTCCAGCCTGGGTGACAGAGCAAGACTCCGTCTCAAAAAAAAAAAAAAAAGAGAATTGACTTACTTAAGGTTTGACAGCTAGAAAATGGCAGAGCCAGGACAGCAGCCCACACCTGTCTGACTCCAGAGCTCAAGATTTAATCACTATGAAATATGCATATCTCTTGGGAGGCCGAGGTGGGTGGATCATGAGGTCAAGAGATCGAGACCAGCCTGGCCAACATGGTAAAACCCCGTCTCTCCTAAAAATACAAAAATTAGCTGAGTGTGGTGACGCACACCTGTAGTCCCAGCTACTTGTGAGGCTGAGGCAGGAGAATCGCTGGAACCAGGGAGGCGGAGGTTGCAGTGAGCCGAGATGGCACCACTGCACTCCAGCCTGGCAACAGAGTGAGACTCAGTCTAAAAAAAAAAAAAAAGAAAGAGAAAGAAAGAAAGAAAGAAATATGCATATATCCCCCTGTATGTGTGTATGTGTAAAAAGAAAGCAAGAAATATGCATATATCCCTGTGTGTGTGTATGTGTGTGTAAGATTTAATCACTATGAAAAATGCATGTATCTCATGTGTGTGTATGTGGATTCTGTTTTATAGGTGAAGAAAATGGTATAGACAAAAGTCAAATGACTTCTCTGCTTCTCTATCATTAGGATTTTTGACAAAGTAAAAAGACAAAAAAAAAAAAAAAAAACCTTAGAACATTATCTTTACAAAAGGTATCCACAAAGTTCAGAGTATTTCAAATCGAATTTTGCTTGCATGTCCAATGTCAGGAAAATGTCTATGTTCCTTGCCTCCACAATATATAATTCTGATGTTTAAAAATATTTCTGTGTTCTGATTTCCCCGTACCCTCAAGGAAGAAAAGAAATTTGACACATGACTTAATTTGTAACTCAAGATTTATCTGCGTTTTTCTATGCAACAGAGTATTAGGTGTCTAGCAGCCTTTCCAGTTAATTGCTAATTAATTATATATTTCAAGTTGCTTGTAATATGTTTCTTTAAAAAGGGTGGGGAGCTTTATTGGTAGGTTACAGTTATAAGATTACACAGTTTCCACCACTGATTTAAAGATAATTAATGAAAGCTTAAGTTTCAGAATGGCAAGGACGCTCTTTCAAAAATGTTAACTTTGGGCTCATTATGGGCAGTAAGAACCCTTTCAAATATTTTCTCTTCAAAAGCATCAAAATTTCCTTTACCTAAAAACACAGGTTATAATTTTGGAACAAGATTTCTATGCACCCTAGTGGCACAATGAGTTACATCCCATCCCATCCCATTCCATTCCATACCAACTGTTCTACCTACCTGGGGTAAGAGCAGGGAAACTTCTATAGCTTGTATTATTCCCTTTGAACCTCTCTCCACTTGAGAATAGAATCACAATTGTCATCTAGAAGGTTAGTGTATCAACTGATCACTGGCTTTCAAATCAACTGAAAAGTATACAAGTAGGGCACAAAGCCAAAGAAAATTTACAGATGGACATTTGGTATCACAGATTAGACTAAGCAAAGAGCAAACTAAGTATGTGCTTAGGGCATCACAAAAAGCCAAAAAACCACCTGAGTAGCTATAAGAGGGAAAAGCAGACTTTAATGAACAATATTACACTTATTTTATAGTTCAGGGTTTCTGTTTTGTTTTGTTTTCTGAGATAGGGTCTCACTCTATTGCCCAGGCTGTAGTGCAGTGTGCAACAGTCTTGACCTCCTGGGCTCAAGCGATCCTCCTACTTTGGCCTCCCAAAGTGCTGGGACTACAGGAGTGAGCCCCATGCCTGGCTAATTTTTTGTTGCTCTTGGTAGAGATGGGGGTCTTTTTATGTTGACCAGGCTGGTATCAAACTCCTGGGCTCAAGCAATCCTCCTTACCTCGGCCTCTCATAGTGCTGGGATTACAGGCATGAGCCACCACACCCAGCCTTATAATTCAGATTATAAAACTTGTTTTTAAATACATATGAGAGGTTGCTGGGGAGGCATCAACCTTTTCAGTGGTTAAGGCTTCTAAGGCAATCAACCCTTCTTTATATCTCCGAATAGAACAAGTTGACATCGCATTTAATTAATCAACCACAATCCCTAAACAAGTCTTTATTTGGATACGGAAAACTTTTAATTCAGTTTGTAAAATGGTTTTAGTCAAAAATAGGGCCTGTTTTCAAAGTAATTGTCCTCACATGACTCAGTATTTCAACAATGGGTTGAATGGACTGCAGTTTTTTTTTTTTTTTTTTTTTTTTTTGAGGCGGAGTCTCGCTCTGTCGCCCGGACTGGAGTGCAGTGGCCGGATCTCAGCTCACTGCAAGCTCTGCCTCCCGGGTTTGCGCCATTCTCCTGCCTCAGCCTCCCGAGTAGCTGGGACTACAGACGCCCGCCACCTCGCCCGGCTAGTTTTTGTATTTTTAGTAGAGACGGGGTTTCACTGTGTTAGCCAGGATGGTCTCGATCTCCTGACCTCGTGATCCGCCCGTCTCGGCCTCCCAAAGTGCTGGGATTACAGGCTTGAGCCACCGCGCCCGGCCGGACTGCAGTTTTAACAGGAGAAATTGTGAGCTAACACTTCAGTGGATGTTCATTCAATGAATGGACTAGAAGCAATACACCTGAATTCAAATCCAGTTTTTTTTTTTTTCATTTCTAACCTGTGAACTTGAATTACTTACCTTGAACTTAGGTTTCTATATGTATAAAATGGAAATTATGTGATAAACTTTAGGAGTTGTTGTGATTATTAAATGAGATAATGTGAGATTATCTCAGTAGGGTGACTGAATCTCTTATTTGGATGTTAGGAGGATTGGAAATGAGACACTTATTTGAAGGAGTTTATTAAAATTCTTCACAACCTCCCTGTAGTGACCTATTGCTCTTCTATTACTACAACATATGCTTCTACTAAATCACACCACTCATAGATCCATGGATTGATGAGCAGTTGATAACATTTATTTGGATCTTATGTTAAAAAATACTCTAAAGCAACAGTTGGTGTAGAGTTGCTTTTTTAACCATCATACTCTGCTTAATTTTATGAGCACTGCAGATCCTTAAAAGTCCTAGAATAGCAGTTCTCAAACCTGGCTGGAAAAAGACCTATGCCAGGGACCCACCCTAGGCCAGTACTATTACTTTAAAATCAGAGATTGAGCCTGGCGCAGTGGCTCAAGCCTGTAATCCTAGCACTTTGAGAGGCCGAGATGGGCGGATCACGAGGTCAGGAGATCGAGACCATCCTGGCTAACATGGTGAAACCCCATCTCCACTAAAAATACAAAAAATTAGCCGGGTACTGTGGCGGGTGCCTGTAGTCCCAGCTACTTGGGAGGCCGAGGCAGGAGAATGGCATGAACCCGGGAGGCGGAGCTTGCAATGAGCTGAGATCCGGCCATTGCACTCCATCCAGCCTGGGCAACAGAGCGAGTCTCCGTCTCAAAAAAATAAATAAATAAATAAATCAGAGATTGATATTTAAAAAAAATCCCTAAATGATTCTTATTGCAGACAGGATTGAGAATCGCTGCCCTTAATTTTTTAATTAATTAATTTTTAAAAATTAAAATTATTTTCATTTTATTCACTAATTCTTACCCATTTTCCAATCCTTTTGTCCACACCCCCTAGTTTCTCCCTAACACCCCATTCCATGACTGACTAGCAGTCACAAAGAACGTACAGTTCCTCATTTCGGTTTTCTTAATGACCAGTAGGAACGTTCTAAATTAGTGAAGTTCAATGCTGACAACACTGAATTTACATTAAATACAAAAGACATTATCCCTCACTGGGAACAAAACACTATTGCATTAATTTAGACAATAGGTTTTCATAGAAATCACATGATCCGCAAGAAGCATATAATTATTCTTCAGCCACCTGAGAAATCTTTACCTATAGATTCATGTGCTCTGTGGTCAAAATCTCCAAGAAGTATTTCCTACTTTTATTATTCGTAGCCATATTGTTAAGAATGTTCTTTTGGCCGGGCGCGGTGGCTCAAGCCTGTAATCCCAGCACTTTGGGAGGCCGAGATGGGCGGATCACGAGGTCAGGAGATCGAGACCATCCTGGCTAACACGGTGAAACCCCGTCTCTACTAAAAAATACAAAAAAAAACTAGCCGGACGACGTGGCGGCGCCTGTAGTCCCAGCTACCCGGGAGGCTGAGGCAGGAGAATGGCATGAACCCGGGAGGCGGAGCTTGCAGTGAGCTGAGATCCGGCCACAGCACTCCAGCCTGGGTGACAGAGCGAGACTCCGTCTCAAAAAAAAAAAAAAAAAAAAAGAATGTTCTTTTGTTTAACCAATTTAAGCTGCTGTCTTCAGCGGAAATGGAGAACAATACATGAATTGCTTGCTTATTGATCTTTTGTTTAGTTGTAGAGACTCACAAATTCACAATTAAGCCTTCTTTTCATCAGGTTAATAATAAATAAGTTGTCATTATAACCTGCGTCTCATAACCATTTGCTGTATATTTGTCATTCTTCTCTGAACACAATTAGACCACTGTATGATAGAATAGTTATTTGCCTTTGCTTTAACATGTTATCTAAAGATAAAAGTGCATTGCTTATGATTGAGTTCATCATTTTAAAGCATTACGTTCACATGCAAGCACTTTCTATTTTTTTCTTACTTTATAGTTTTAAGATATAAAATGTAGTCGCTGGATTATTAAATATAATTACCTTGCCTTATATCTGAAAGCAGAATGCAAACATAAAGCTTTCTTGCTTTGGTAATTTCCATAATTTCACACATATCATTAATAAGGTCCTGGGTATAATTCAGATGTACAGATTGCACCCACAATACCATAAACATAAGCTTTTCTCAGAGCAATCATCACTGAAGCACCAATTCAGATAACAGAATTAGTCATTAACTCTTCAGGCAGCCTTTATGTTTTCTTTATGTAGTATTTTCTATACTCGTCGTAATATTGTGCCATTTTTACTAGCTAGTTAAGATTTCACTGTATAAACAGGAGCTGAATATATGCATGTCAAAGATAATCATTTCTTTTAAAGGTTTCTTTGTCAGGTATTCATTAAAGTAGGTTTCACATCAAAATGATAGTCACTAATATAGGGCAAACATCTTATCCATTTGGCAGGTTTCAAAAAATTTTAAATTTTATGAGTACTATATTAAATCCTCGGCCTATATTGTGTCTCCTTAATAGTATAAAGATCTGTTTTATGAATGCAGACATTGGTGGGCTTACAAAGTAGAATAACCGGTGTGTTATACACGAAGATAGGAGACCACAGTAGAGATGATGTTCATGTATGCACTGGAAACTACCTACTGGAAATACCTGCTTGTATGCTATAGTTTCTCAACCGTGCTTCCACTTTCTCAATATTAGTCTTCAGAAAGCCATTTTGTGATAAATTCCCTAAATAGAGGCTTCTCCCCAGTTGATGTTTACCACTCCATGCTGCATGAAGCACTGGCATTTTGCTTCAAGACAGGAGGTAACAGGAATAAAAACAGCGCCAGCTACATTTCCTACGGATCAAATATGTGAATGTTGTGAGCATTGTAATGGGTAGCGTGGGTGACACAGAATTTCACAAAAGCGCCTACACAAAGAGCCTTGCCTTCGGAAGGCAAAGCAGACACCATTTTATCTCATTTTAAAGCAGCTCATCACCATCTCCAGGATTTCTATGGAAGCTTTCAGACACAAAGTTTTTTACCTAACCTGATGGGATATGATGAATTTTTAGGAGGGCAGTTTGATTGCTAGGCAGTGGGAAGGAAAATAGAAACGGGCAAGAATTGAGATCATAGCTGTACATATCTCCTCTGAAGGAGTAAAGTGAGAACAATAGCCTTTATGTATAGTGACATAGACACTGAGAGTCGTTAAATTAATGCAAGTATAAAAATGAATCCCCAGGCCGGGCGCGGTGGCTCACGCCTGTAATCCCAGCACTTTGGGAGGCCGAGGTGGGTGAACCACGAAGTCAGGAAATCGAGACCATCCTGGCTAACACGGTGAAACCCTGTCTCTATTAAAAATACAAAAAATTAGCCGGGCGCTGTGGCGGGCGCCTGTAGCCCCAATTACTCAGGAGGCTGAGGCAGGAGAATGGCGTGAACCCGGAAGGCGGAGCTTGCAGTGAGCCGAGTCGGCGCCACTGCACTCCAGCCTGGGCGACAGAGCGAGACTCCGTCTCAAATAAATAAATAAATAAATAAAAATTAAATATAAAAATAATTTAAAAAATAAATCCCCAGCCTTAGATTACTTCATAGGAGAGGACCATATCTACTCTGGTGGCTTGATGGCTTTGGGGAGTGTCAGGCCATGGGTAAGTCACGAACCCCAATCCATGTCTTACTGTGGTGATGTGTGACACCCTAGCACTGCTGCTGCAAAAGCGTCTCCTCCCAGTTGATCTCTTGGGACTCTGACTGGCCTGACTGTGAATATGTCAATCACAATTACGTATGCAGCTCTGTGGTTGGTTGTCTGATTATAAGTGACCTTTGGCTTTGTTTGGTTTTGTTTTTTGGCGCGCGCGCACGCGCGAGCGCGTGTGTGTGTGTCTTTGTGTGTGGCGGGGGGTTGTTGCTGTTGCTTTGTTTTTCTGGCAACATAAAGCATATATCTAAAGTGCGTGTTGGCTTTCAAAATTGTAACCTGACATATCACCCACTTTAGTGTCACTTCTTGGAATAATTTGGGGTGTATCTTTTAGAATTCCCTCAGCCTCTGAGGCACGTTATTTTCTATATCCTGACTACTATCAATCTTCATTATTTGAAAGGAGATTTAATTCTATTCTATTTTATTTTATATTTTGTGTGTGTATGTTTTTTTAAAATTGTGGTAAGATACACATGATATAAAATGTACCGATTTAACCATTTTAAGGTGCGCAATTCAGAGGCATTTAGTACGTTCACAATGGTGTGCAACCATCACCACGATTTAGTTCCTCAACATTTTCATCACCTCCAAAGAAAATCTTATATTCACTCATTAAGCTGTGGTCACTTCACAATATCCCTCCCAGCCCCTGCAAACTACTACTTTGCTTTCTACCTCTCTGGATTTGCCTATTTTTGATATTTCTCATAAATGGAATTTACAACATGTGTCCTTCTGTGTCTGGTTTCTCTCACTTAGTGTAATGTTTTCAAAGATCATCCATGTTGTATCTGTATTTATTTTAAAGCAATAGGAAGTTATATGGAGTCTAGTCTGGTCAATAAGCTGGATATATACTGTTTGAAAAAAGTTTAAGTGATATTACAAAGTAATGAGATTATTTATCCTATGTGACTCATGTCTTGAATATACAGATTCTATTCACACACACACAAAAATCCCCCACACACAACAAATAAATGCTACAATACATTATTACCTACACTCTATGCATATTGCTTGATTACTGCCAAGTAGATTTTACAAGGTCTTCTTTGGAAGGGGAAAAGTTTTGGCCAAAGGATACTAGACTCAATATGTTATACTAAAATTATGATGCCCTCCCTAATGAAAGAGGTGAAATATATGCAAATCAGATCTTGGGTGACTGTAAGGTAAAACATATATAAAGTAGGCTTTTGTAGTCTCTCTTTGTAATGTCCCTCCCTTTTAATTGTCCACTCTCCTGTTCTCCCCTGAGGGTGAAATACCTACTTAATAAAATAAATCATCCTAAAATATTTGTGAATTAATGAACTTAAAAAATAATAAGGAGTTGGCCGGGCGCGGTGGCTCAAGCCTGTAATCCCAGCACTTTGGGAGGCCGAGACGGGCGGATCACGAGGTCAGGAGATCGAGACCATCCTGGCTAACACGGTGAAACCCCGTCTCTACTAAAAATACAAAAACTAGCCAGGTGAGGTGGCGGGCGCCTGTAGTCCCAGCTACTCGGGAGGCTGAGGCAGGAGAATGGCGTGAACCTGGGAGGCGGAGCTTGCAGTAAGCTGAGATCTGGCCACTGCACTCCAGTCCAGGCGACAGAACGAGACTCCGTCTCAAAAAAAAATAAATAAATAAATAAAAATAATAATAAGGAGTTGTTGCTTAATTCTACAAAATTAATTGACTTTTGATCAAGAAATGGAGAGAAATGTTCAGAGAAGGATCCTTCCTTGTCCCCTCAAATCATACCACATGGACCAGTGTGGTTCTCAAACTTCTGTGTGCCTAAGAATCACCTTGATATTTGTAAAAATAGTTTCCTAGGCCCTAGAGATTCTGATTTGATATGGGCGAGGATCAGAAATTTATACTTCTAATGAATATCCTGGGTCGGTCTTATCCACTGGTGTGCACCAGAATCACCCCGAGGACTTGTTAAAACATAAATTGCTGGACCCCACTCCCAGAGTTTCTGATACAGTAGGTCTGGAGTGGGGCCTGAGAATTTACCTAACAAGAACTCTGCTGATGTTGATAATGCTGGTTGGGGATCATGCTTTCAGAACAACTGTCTGAGGTAATCCTAAAATAATTGTGCCTTGGCTACACTTGAAGACATATTGATAAACTAATCACACTTCTGCAAATCAGGTTAAGTATATATGGTAGCCTGTAATGAAGATGCGTGGATTTTGACAATAGTAGAATAAAATAAAACCCTGTCCCTAGCTGTGGAAGCATCAGTAATTTTCACAACCAATTGTAATGGGGCAGTATTTTAACGTAAGAAATCAGTTAAGTACCTAAAAACAATGCATCAAAAACAGTATTTTCTTTTGATTTTCAGGTGTACATATCAAAGTTTGTAAATTATTGTTGTAGATTTAATTTAAAATAAGATGGCAAAAACCCCAAAACAACCGAAGCACTGAGAAAATCATTGTTTAATGGTTTTGAGTTTCAATTAGAAAACTGATTCAGGGGTACAGCCTGCTGGAGGTTTCTGATATTGCAAAGGAGAAAATTGTTAAGGAAGTTTTATCACTTAGTATCTTTTATTATAAACATTTCTTTTCATGTCTCTTACAAGCATGATATAATGGAAACATTATGAACTTCAGAGGGTTCAAGATCCTCCTTTGCCTTGCGATCTTCCTTGCTATGTGACCTTGGGCAAACTACTCAAGCTTCAGGTTTTAGTCTGTATAATGGGATAACATGATAGTTTCTACTCAGCAGAACTGCTTTGAGAATTAAAACATTTAAATTCCCAGCACAACAACACTCGACTCATTGCAGAATCTGTGTTCTTTACACACACACACACACCAACAAACAGAAAATTACTTTCTGACGATCCTTCTACACAAGTTGCCCAAACTGAATTCTGCTTCAAAGCAACATTTATCAGGATATGCAGAGACTCTATGTTAGTGCTTCTCTGCATGTTGACTTCTGATAGCTGTATGCTTTAGCGAATTAGAAAAGATTGGGAGCTGGAAGAGTCACATAATTTTTGTAGGTATTAAAACGTATGCGAAGTTAACAATTAACTTATACGGTGAAAGCTGGGTGCAGTAGCACATGCCTGTAATCCCAGTTACTGGGAAGACTGAAGCATGAAGATCTCTTGTGCCCAGGAGTTCGAGGCCACAATGAGCTATGATTGTGTGCTACTACACTCCAGCCTGGACAACAGAGAGACCCCTGTTTCTTACAAAAAAAAAAAAGAAAGAAAGAAAGAGAGAGAGAAGAAAGAGGAAGAAAGAAAGGAAGAAAGGAAGGGAGGGAGGGAGGAAGGGAGGAAGGAAGGAAGGAAGGAAGGAAGGAAGGAAGGAAAAAAGAAAGAAAAGAAAGGAAGGAAGGAAGGAAGGAAGGAAGGAAGGAAGGAAGGAAAAAAGAAAGAAAAGAAAGGAAGGAAGGAAAGAGGGAAGAGAGAGGGAGGGAGGGAGGGAGGAAGGAAGGAAGGAAGGAAGGAAGGAAGGAGGGAAAACCTTAATGATGAAGTGAAGTATCCTGGCTGAATAACTTTCTGTGAGTAAAATTTTAAGATTTTTAAGTAAAATCTGGGCACTCAGTGCCCAGAGTCAGTTCCTTGCTGTGCTGGGAGAGGACACTTGTGAACTGGTTCCTACCTAAGATAAGTAACAGGAAGTAAGAGCACATTAATGCCAAAGCTCAAATTGTGGTGTCTCTGGCCCCCAACCATACTAAGGAACTCATGTCTTGAGGCCCTCAAATTACCCTGGAGATGTGTGGGGCATCCGTGGTGGTCTCATGGATGCCTGTGAACAGGTTCATTTGTGTTTTTGCTATGGCCTCCTGTATCACAGAGATGTGATACGGTGATCTACAGTGGGTCCTGGGAATCTGCATTAAAACGAGCACTCTAGGAGATTCTGATAGGAATGAATGACGAAAGGCATACAAGGGTTGCACAATGTAGGAAAAATCATGCATTGAGAGATCCAGGAAAAATTAGTTTTTCTGCTCCAGTTTGCTGTGCTTATTGGAATGGAGTCAAGTAGTATATTTATACTCAGTGGGAACTTTGATTGAATATTAGTTATGATCGCCAGGGGACACTCTGATTCAAGGTAAGTGTGCCCTTAGGGTTCTGGTGTTGCAAACTGAGTGATTTATCAGGCCATTGCTGCAGTAAAAGACTATTATGAGGGTGAACTAATCCTGCCGTCTTACCTGCTGCCCACCGTGAATCAGATTAGGTTGTTTAAGCTAGCCCAGGGTCCAGCACAGAGTGTTACACAAAGAAGGTATTCAGTAAGTACATTTTGAACAGAATCCTTGTGGCACCCTGATACCAGTTACATCAAAGGTTGGAGTTTAATTGAAATATATATTTACTGGGCCCTGTATTGAGGACCAAGCAGCCCTTCCAAGCACTAGATGCCCATCTGCTGTAGCTTTTCTCCAGGTAACTTGGGAGTAGGAGTTTTGGGAAGTTTGAGTCCTAATGTGTCCCCCAAAAAACTAGCTGCATTTTCAGAATATAGCTCTGACTTTCCACCATTTACTTATGGCAGCTTGTGAAAAATCACATTCTATTGATATTCTTAAAATAGGGCTACACTAGCACTCGGGCAAGGTTGGGGTGAAGAGCAAAAAAAAATAAGGATTCAGTATGTTGGATAATTATATGGGGATTAGGCAGCTTCTGTCATTAATGGTTATTAGTGGCTAGGCATTAAAGAATGGTGTTAGATCTCTCTCTCTCTCTTTTTTTTTTCAACCTTGGGCAATACTGTTTAGCGTTTTTAAAGTAATATGGACTGACTTACCCAGGTTACATGATAGTTCCTTCTTAATCAATGAATATGGATTGCTTCACTTTTAATTGCTCTAAAATCTATAGGAGATGGAGGACAGGGCCTTGTCTTCCAGGGTCACAATAACAGAATTATTGACTTTTCCAAGTTAGGAATTTGTGAGAGTGATAACACTCAAATAAACCTTGGTCTGGACATCCTAGGAACCCATCTGAAAAAATGTTGCCCTGAAAAACTAGAAATTAATGAAAAAAATAGTTTGATAAAAAAGAATAGTTTTTTTTTTTTTTTTTTTTGAGACGGGGTCTCGCTCTGTTGCCCAGGCTGGAGTGCAGTGGCCGGATCTCAGCTCACTGCAAGCTCCGCCTCCCGGGTTCATGCCATTCTCCTGCCTCAGCCTTCCGAGTAGCTGGGACTACAGGCGCCCGCCACCTCACCCGGCTAGTTTTTTCTATTTTTTAGTAGAGACGGGGTTTACACCATGTTAGCCAGGACGGTCTCGTGATCCGCCCGTCTCAGCCTCCCAAAGTGCTGGGATTACAGGTTTGAGCCATCGCGCCTGGCCAAAAAAGAACAGTTTTAATCTGTTAAAAATGGTTTGAGAAACTTTTTTTTGAGACAGAGTCTCACTCTGTTGCCATGCTGGAGTGCAGTGACGCGATCTTGGCTCGCTGCAACCTCCACCTCCCGGGTTCAAGCGATTCTCCTCCCTCAGTCTCCTGAGTAGCTGACACCACACCCAGCTAATTTTTGTAATTTTTGCAGAGACAAGGTTTCACCATGTTGGCCAGGATGGTCTCGATCTCCTGACCTCATGATCTGCCTACCTCGGCCTCCCAAAGTGCTGAGATTACAGGTGTGAGCCACCGCGCCTGGCCTTAAGAAACTTTTATAATATTCTCCTATTTACTATGAATTTTAAACCACATGCATTTTTCTGACTACTTTAAAATAAACTATTGTTAAAGAAAAACTAAAATTACAGAGATGTTATTCATATTTACTTTTAAGAGAAAGTAGTCAGAGTCATGCGATCATAGGAATAGAAATTTTCTATCTAGCTTAGCCTGAGAATTAGGTGATATGCCATATTCTTCCTGTGCCATCTAGTGGGAGACTCAAATGGTTTTATGTGAGTTTTGTATAGATTGTCATTAATTTTTTAAACTTTTCATTTGTAGCAAATCAACCAGATTAAGAACTGGTATATATCAAATTAGAGGTGGAAACCAAAACTGAAACAGAGAAAACAAAGTGCAAACTATGTCTTCTGTTAAAAACAACTTTATGGCAGGGTGTGCTCAAGCTTCTGGCCCTCATCACTAGTGATGCCAATGGAAAATCCACGGATAAAATCTAGGCAATAACCAATATTGGTAAATCATGATAGTATAATATGATGATGCATCTGATTTATTCAGCCAAGAACATTCTAAAGACAGTATTCCTAGATTTAAATAGAATAGAATGCCTTTCACATGCCATTTCCTGTCTTTACATTTTCCCTTCTCTGCATGATGAAATTTTGCTTATCTTTCAAGAGTCCTCAGGCCTTTGACAGCTGTATGCTTTAGTGAATTAGAAAAGATCATATATCATATCTTCTGTGAAACCTGTCTTTTTTCACAATCTGCCTGCATATAATACATAAACAGACACAGACACACACACTGCAGCAGGTCTAAATGGTCCCTGCTTGTTGTTCCAGAGTACTTTGTGCGCATGCTTCTGTTACACATTAACGCATATGATGGTTTTCACAGATTGAGCTGCTTGAGGACAAGGGTTTTGTGTTCATCTTTGGGTTGGACACCACCTTGAACGAATGAAAGAACAAAAGTCTTTATAGAGTCATCACTGCTGCCCATTTCTCTCCCCCACTTGGTTGTGAAAGTCACTTACATCCAATTTCCAGTGACTGGGCTACAGACAGATGAAGAATGACTGTGTGTGTGTAAAAGGGAAAGACAAAGCATGGAGGGAGACAAGGGAGTGACAAATCAGTAGGAATAGCGTTCCAAGGGATCTATGATGAGGTTCCCCATGCTGTACCTTCTCCCTCCACCCTTAGCCCTCATCTTCCCTAACCCTAAGAGACAAACTATCTTACAATCTCACAGTTGAGGCGTTGGCTTTGTTCCACTTGTGCATACTGCCCATGGACAGCAGCGATGGTCGCAGAGGACTCAAGTGCTGATAATGATGGTTTGGGTGGCAGTGAAGAAAAAAAACTATACGATTGTCCCTAAACCAATGCATATTTATATATGAAGCCTGTCACTTAGGTCCAATTCCAGATACCTGGCCTTTCTGGACATTCTCTTTTACTGGTTTAAAGTAGGTATGAGGGATTTTCCCATGACCATGTTCCAAAAAGAACAGTCACACCTCCTGGGACCCACTGGGAGAAGCACCATCAACTGACTACTCCAGCCTCAAAGAGCTACTTCATCTTTAAGCTCTCACAGCACTTACTGGCATGGTCTAGTTCTATTAGATTGTATCTTGATTCATTGTTCCATTTGCACTGGGTCTCCTGATTGGACTATAAGCTCCCTGAGGTTAAGAGCCATATCTAATGCTTCCCTCCAGAGCTCCTAGGAGAATAGAGTAGAGCAAGGGTCTTAAAATAATACACATTCTGACATTGGTTAACTGAAGAACAAATACTCAATTTATTTTGTATATTATTTCATATATGATTATATTATTTTATATTACTGTATCTTTTTTCTTTCCCATCCATTCTCACATCTTTCATGTCTATTGCCTCTTTCTTCCTATATCCCATTCCTCATTCAGAGGACATTATCTTCCAAAGAGTCCTGATGACCCAGCTTTGCCACAGCCACCATGGTAAGTGAAGTCCAGGGCAGAACGAGGTAAACAGACACAACCCTGCCCTGGAGAGACTGTCATACTGAGTAGACCCACAGTCAGAGGACACAGAGAGGAGAGGAAGCAATAAACAGAAATTCCATTGAGCTGTTAGGGTCATAAAGTGTGTTGCAATCATACTTTAAACAAGGTCAGCCCAGAACTGACAGAAATTCTATGATTAACACCAGCTCCTTCACTTCCTAATTGCAAACGCGAAAGACACATTCCTTCTCGACTTGTGCTCTGGCCTGGTAAGAATGGGAAAGCAACTTAAACCCATTTGAGGTATAATTGCTGTTTTTTTATGTTTACAAATTTTATTTTATCAAGTAGTCAGTTGTTCAGGCCAAGAGAGTGTAGGACAAATTTTTCTTTCAGCGTGAACACATGAAATACATGTGAGGTCTGTAGGGTATGGAGGAGGCCTCAGGGGATGAATAATGTGGTCAAAGGTCCACAACTAGGAGGTTGTTCAGGGCAAATTGCAGAGTGAGAGGACTGCAGGCAAGGGAAGATTTCAAACATTCCAGTCCCCACTTCAGAAAATGGCATCTCTGTATTTTCAGTGAGTTCAAGCTGAAAACCTTGCACTTTTGATTTCTCTCGCCTGTCACATCCACAATCTAATCTAATGGCACATCTTGCTGGTTTGGGGGAAAATTCTTCCAAAATATATTTAATATCTCCACTTTCCACCACTCTAGTGCCACCCAGGTAATCTCTCCCAGCCCCCAGTCCCATTAGAACTTCTGCAGTAGCCTCTGCCCTGGTCTCTCTGCTCCTACTCTTGCTGCCACCCCCTTCCACCTCCACATAGCAGCCAAAATGATGTTGGCAAAGCATGAGTCATGTATCATTTAAGGTAATAGCTACTGTAACAAAGAAACCCCCACATTTGAATAATATACATTTTGTGTTCCATTTTTTCTTGCTCAGGGAGTAGTTCATGTGGGGGCCCCTTGTCAATGCCAGGCTGGGAGAGGGAGAGCCCAGTCATCTTAATACATGGAATCAACACCCATGAAGGGCAGAGAGAATATGAAGCAGGCACATCTGCTCCCTCAATACCTCTTCCCAAAAGTCACCCACAAATCACTTCTGCTCTCCTTCCAATGGCCAGATTTCATCTGTGTCCTCTCTAGATGCAAGGAAGTGCCCTGGCTGGACAGCTGCTTCCCTGCACCAACTTCACAGCTTCACAACTCCACAATTCTACAACTCTACAACTCCAAAGTTCCACAACTCTACAACTCTTTAGTGACAGCTGCCATCTGTTCAAATGTAAGGTGGGTCTTATTGCTTGCCTGCATCCAACTGTCCAAGAGCTTCCCATCTAACTAAATAAAAAATCAAATCCCAGCACTTTGGGGGTCTGAGGCAGGAGAATTGCTTGAGCCCAGGAGTTTGAGACCAGCCTGGGCAACACAGGGAGACCAACCCCTAACACAAAAGTTAGTCGGGTGTGGTGGCATGCATTTGTAGTCCCAAGTACTTGGGAGGCTGAAGTGGGAGAATTGCTTGAGCCCAGGAAGTCAAGGCTGCAGTGAGCTGTGATTGTGTCACTGCATTCTGCCTGGGTGACACAGCGCAACCCTCTCAAAAAAGAAAGAAAGAAAGAAAAAGAGAGAAAGGAAGGGAGAAAGGAAAGGAAAGGAAAGGAAAGAAAAGGAAAGGAAAGGAAAGGAAAGGAAAAAGGAAAGGAAAAAGGAAAAGAAGAAAAGAGATCCAAAATCCGAAGCCTCCAGATCCTCATACCACCTTCCTGGGCTCATTGTACTCTAGCCTCTCTGACCCTCTTTGTGATCCTTGCTTATTCCCACCTCAGCAGTTGCTGTTTTCTCTGCCTTGAATATTCTTTCACCAGATCCCTTTTCATCAGGTAAGTAGATAGAAAATGGGACCCAGGAATTTGCACTTTAGCAGGCACCCAGTGACCGTGGTGCTGACGGTCAGTGGTCTATACTTTGAGAAGCACTGGTACAGTGATTAAGAATGTGGACTGTGAGGACGGGCGCGGTGGCTCAAGCCTGTAATCCCAGCACTTTGGGAGGCCGAGACGGGCGGATCATGAGGTCAGGAGATGGAGACCATCCTGTTTAACACGGTAAAACCCCGTCTCTACTAAAAAAATCAAAAAACTAGCCGGGCGAGGTGGCGAGCACCTACAGTCCCAGCTACTCGGGAGGCTGAGGCAGAAGAATGGCGTACACCCAGGAGGCGGAGCTTGCAGTGAGCTGAGATCCGGCCACTGCACTCCAGCCTGGGCGAGAGAGCGAGACTCCGTCTCAAAAAAAAAAGAATGTGGACTATGGGATCAGAGGCACTTGGGTTTGAATATTACAAACTCAAAGACTTGCCAAATCTATAACTTTGGTTACTTTATTCGCCCTCTCTAATGCTCGATTTCCTCACCCATGAAATAGAGATAACAGAAATCACTTGGTTGCTGTAAGTAAACAGAAACTTGGTTGCTGCAAGAAACAGAAACCTGGTTGCTGTACGTAAAATGAGGTCAAACTAAGATA